>NC_058520.1:467352492-472352492 GCF_904849725.1 Hordeum vulgare subsp. vulgare
CTTTTTAAATACCTCATATTGAAAAATATCCTCAAGTAATGTCGAACACTATCGAAAAAAGGCTTAGGACATGGGGCATGTGATTGTCCATTGTCTTTTGTTGTAGTTGGTCCTTCTCACTTGATTAACCAAGAAATATCTAGACATCTAACAAGTGAATTGTGTAACCACACAAGCATGTTCATATCGCTTAGTCAACAAAAAAGATGAAACACTATGATATTTTTATGATTTCGACTAAAATGCATGTATAAATACAAATGCATATAGACACAATTTACACAATATTCTTATGATGTCCACAAGTCTTCATGTACACAGTCTTTTTAGAGGTTCACTTAAGGACTACATACGGATGTATATATACAATTTAGAGTGTACATTCATCTCCAAAAGGACTTATATTTAGAAACGGAGGGAGTAAAATTAAGCTAACACTCATGCATAGAGGGACGCGTGCGGGGAGCGATGGAGATGCAGGAGCTCACCTGGGGTGCGCGACGAGCGATGGAGATGGAGGGGTCGGCCGATGATGAGGGGAGCGCGCAGGGACGGCGACGTCGGGGCAGGGATCGGCGACGACGACGTCGGGGGCAGGGCATGGCGGCGACGACATCAGGGCAGGCAGTGGCAACGGCATCGGGGTAGGGCGGGCCCGCGAGGGAGCGGGGGACGGTGTCAGGGCAGGGCTCAGGGAGGTGACGACAAGGTCTAGCAGCCTGGCAGCGTCAATGTGGTCTCGGGCCAACGAGGAAGAGGAGGAGATCGAATTCGAAGAAAGCAGTGGATTGGAAAACTGCAAAGTCCCGCTTATATGGCCCCATCTTTAGTCCCGGTTGTTGGCTGCAACCGGGACTAAAGCTCCTTTTCAGCACCCGAAAGGGCGGGAAACAGAAGGCTTTAGTCCCGGTTGGTGGAGCCACCAACCGGGACTAAAGCTCCTTTTCAGCAGCCAAAAGGGTGGGAAGCAAGGGGCTTTAATCCCGTTTAGAGCCACCAACCGGGACTAAATGGCTATTCCTGGCGCTGGTGCGGGGTGGTGGGAGTTTAGTCCTACCTCGCTAGCTGAGAGGAGTACAGAGTGGTTTATAAGCGCGGCCACGCCAACCCTCTCGATCTCCTCTCATATGCAGGCCTACGGGCCTAAACTAACTTTGTCTGCGTGTGGGCCTACTAGGCCTTCTGCGGGCCTGCATCCTCGCCCAATGATCGTGTAGGGTTTCTAGTCGTATGGAGGTTGTAATCGCCGAGTAGGTGGCATTTATTTTTTATTTTTTTGCATTTGTTATTTTTTTTATTTTCTGCATTTTGTTATCTTTAGTTATATAATTTTAGTTACATAAATTTTATATAATTTTAGTTGCATAAATATTATATAATTTTAGTTGCATAAGTTTTACTTTTTATTGATTCTTTTTAGTTGATTCTTATTAGAGTTTAAAAAAAATACTTTATAAAATTTTTATTAAAGTTTGTAACAAAAAATACTTTAAAAAATTATTTTTACTATTAAATTTTTTAACAAATAAATACTTTGATAATTTCAGTTAATATTATTTTGATTCTTTTTATTTGATTTTTTTGCTATTGAAGAATATCATATTTAATTGATTCTTTTTTAGTTCATTCTTTTTGGTATTAGAGTTTTATAAAAACTTTTAAGTTCATACTTTTTGCTATTAGAGTTTTATAAAATGTTTTTCATTCTTTTTGCTATTAGAGTTTTATAAAAAACTTTTTAGTTCATTCTTTTTGCTATTAGAGTTTTATAAAGCTTTTTAGTTCATTATTTTTGGTTCTTTTTAGTTCATTATTTTTAACAAATCATTACTTTGATAAGTTTAGTTTATATTATTTTGATTCTTTTTAGTTCATTCTTTTTTATATTAGTTTATTCTTTCAGCTAAATGATCCTAAAATTGAAAAGCACTACAAATGAACTCTGAAAAGGTTGAAAGTTGGCATGGTATCATCATTTCATCCACATAGCATGTGTTAAAAAGTTGAGAAGGTTATGGCAAAAACTGGATGCACTTCGTGTACAAAATCGACAATCTCTTTCGAAGTATCATGGTTTCAAATAAAAACTCGTCTGTTACAAAGAGATTTTATTTTTTTGAACTTATTTCAACGCCAGACTTTTTGTGCTTTCAACATGCACCATTTAAAGCCACATCATCAATTTTCAATCCTTTTTTACTTCATTTGGTATTTTTCTTGCATTTACTCATTTTTTGAGCTAAATGACCCTGAAATTGAAAAGCACTACAAATGAACTCTCAAAAGGTTGAAAGTTGGCATGGTATCATCATTTCACCCACATAGCTTGTGTTAAAAAGTTGAGAGGGTTACGACAAAAACTGGATGCACTTCGTTTGTTAAAAAGGGATTTATTTTTTTAACATGCACCATTCAAAGTTTATTCTTTTTAGTTCGTTCTTTTTAATTAATATTTTAGTTGTGGAGAGGAAGTCTTCACTTTTTCTTCGCGTGTGTCCCTTGCTTATATATTGCGCTGTAACCATGGATAATCTTCATCACATACATCACAATGCTTGAGAAAGCTTGCTCACATCATATTAACTATCCTTACACACAAATTGTAATTAAGCAGGGACATAATAAAAATAATAGTTTAGATATCCATTATAGAAAGTACTGCATAACATGAAGAGACCCCCAAGCACTATTCGTCGTCCGAATCAGAATACTCGTCGTCCGTATCAGAATACCCCCAAGCAGTAGATACTAGCGGTACGAGGTGAGGCTGCCCATAATTGAAGATTCTAATCTTGGGGTACAACTTGTATGAAACATACCCATCTTTTGCTGCATACTCAATGTTGATAGGTCAAGTGGGGTCTTGATGATCCACAAGCGTATGGGATCACAGCAGTTTTCGAGGGTAGAGTATTCAACCCAAATTTGTTGGTTCGCCAAGGAAGAAGCAAAAGAATATTCTCAAGTATTAGCAGCTGAGTTCGTCAGATTCAACCACACCTGAAAGATTAGTGTCTGCAAGCAAAGTATCAGTAGCAAAGTAGTATGATAGCAACGGTGCCAGAAACGATCTGTTGACGACAGACTATTCCTAAATGTTGTATCAATGGCGCTACTAGGTTGCACGTGGACGGGAAATAATCTTCCCTGGCGACGGCTCCAGAAAAGGTCTTGCAACAAGTAACAGCAGAGTAGCAAGGAACAGCAGTAGCAGCAGCAGCAAAGTGGCCCAATCCCTTTTGTAGCAAGGGACAAGCCTGGACAAAGTAACGTAGCGAGGACCAGTAGTAAAAGACTCGTAGGCAGTGGATCGGTGATGGATGAGTGTGACGGATGTGATTCATCATGTAACAACTATAACACGGAGAGATAAGTAACTAGCTCCCGTTCGTCAATGTAATGTAGGCATGTATTCTGTATGTAGTCATACGTGCTTAGGGAAAAGAACTTGCATGACATCTATTGTCCATCCCTCCCGTGGCAGCAGGGTCCTAATGGAAACTACGGGATATTAAGGTTCTCCTTTTAATAAAGAACCGAACCAATGCATTAACACTTGGTGAATACATGAACTCCTCATACTATGGTCATCTCCGGGAGTGGTTCCGACTATTGTCACTCCGGGGTTGCTGGGTCATAACACATAGTAGGTGACTACAACTTGCAAGATAGGCGACAACATAATAGGTTGAGATATGAAATCATGGCACTCGGGCCCTAGTGACAAGCATTAAGCATAGCCAAGTAGTAGCAACATGTCCTCAAGCAACTCCCACAAGCTTAAAGCCTCGCTTGTCCTCAAGCAACTGAGTTGACAAACTGAGAGAGACAAAAGAAAAACTTTGACGAACTCTGTTTGATCATGTTGTTGCAACTATGTCTAACTTACAACCAGAATTTCAGCAACATCACAAGCAAACCACATAAGCAAATGACATCTTGGTCTCACGGTAAACTCATATCAATGGCATAATCAGCTAGCGAGCAAATAATAATAAGTCTCAATCGTCAACACTTCAATCAAAACAACATGAAGCAATACGAATAGATGGTATCTCGCTAGCTCTTTTTGAGACCGCAAAACATAAATGCAGAGCACCTCAAAAGACCAAGGGCTGACTAAACATTGTAATTCAAGGCAATGAAGATCCAGTCATAGTCACACTCAACACATTTAAAAGCAAAGCATAAAAATGACACAAGTGCTCTCTAATTGGTGCTTTTATAAGAGGAGGATGACTCAACAGGAACATAAATAGACATGCCCTTCGCAGAGGGAAGCATTGATTTGAAGAGGTGCCAGAGCTCAAGCTTTGTAAACAGAGATAATAATTTTGGGTGGTATGCTTTCATTGTCAACGCAATGACTAAGAGTTCTCAATATGTTCCACACTACTCATGCTATAGGCGGTTCCCAAACAGAAAAGTAAAGTTTTGACTCCCCCACCACCAATCAATCACACTCCACGGCTAGCCGAATAGTCGGGTACCGTCCATACCAACATCAATCGTGGGGGAGTTTTGTTTGCAATTATCTTATCGATTTGAGCATGGAACTGGGAATTCCAATTACCGGCCCCTTTCTCGTGAATGATTGTGAATAAACACATATCGAGGATAATACGCCTAGCATGGAAGATATCAATAGCCTCCTGTCACCACATGAGCGGTTCGGGCATGCAAAATAGATTATTTCTTGAAGGTTTAGAGAGTGGCACATGCAAATTTACTTGGAAAAATGTAAAGTCGGTGAGAACACGTACTCCCCCAAGCTTAGGCTTTTGGCCTAACTTGGTATACTCCCAAGGATGGTCCCGGCGAAACCCAAAATCATAATCGGGGTTATACGGGAGCGCTGCAGCCACTGCCTGAATAGCTGCCTCACGGAGACGAGAAGCCTTTGCCTCCCTCTCATACTCCTCTGCCTCTCCTCTGGTTATGTAATATCTCCGTTTTACCTGAAAGTCAAAGAAGACAGGAGCGGGAAGGGTAATATGGAAAACACGCTGCCGGTTAAATATCAAACGGTATAGGAGGGATTCGTCATCCCTCTCAAGGAACTGATAGTGTGTCAAAGCGACGCGGTCAAGGAAAGCTGTACGGAGCGGGGAATCTCCTTCGCGGATGGGTACTCCAAGAAAATTTGCTATGCGAGTGGCATAGATCCCACCAAAGTAATCCCCTTCAATAGCATTCTTATTCAGCCTCCTTGCTATAATAGCTCCCATGTTGAAGCTTTTGTCACCCGTCACTGCGCTCTTAAGGATACTAAGGTCGGGTGCGCAAAGGTGACAATGCTCAATCTTTCCATTAATGCATCTGCCTATGAAGAGGGCAAAGTAATGCAAGGCACGAAAATGAATACTCCCCATGGTAGCTTGCGTAATGCCTCTAGTTTCTCCAACAGAAATACGAGAGCAAAAATATCTAACCGAAGATTTAGGAGGATCATTGAGGCTACCCAAATAGGTATTTTGCAAATTCTACTGAAATCCTCTAAATCCATGGTATAAGATTTATCATAGAGATCAAACAGTACGGATGTCTCACGGCCAGCTGAAAATTTGAATCTACGAACAAAAGAGGCAGTGAGAGCAACATACTGTTAACATTTATCAGAGATGAATTCTTCGAGTCCGACGTTGTGAACAAGTGCATCAAACTCATCTTTGAAACCTGCCTCAATCATAAATTCATCAGAAGGCCATTCACATGGTTGTACCTGCGCATCCCTTGGTTGGTAAGGATCAGGCTCCCGAATCGCAAGACGAGGACCTCTCTTGCTTGAGGAACCACCATGAAAGTTTCTCCTGAACATCTTCCTTTTCTGAAATTTTCAGTGATTCTAAGGAAAGGTGAACAAGACTAAACCAAACTTGTAGCAACTACTCCCACAAGTGCCTAGAGACCATATTACGCATCAAAACTACTTGGGACCAGCTAGAATTAGCATGCAAAGCTCAAGAACATGGTCACCAAGGCAGCAAAAATACGCTGAGTATAAGGCACTAGAGAAAAAACTAATTGGACCAATGGAGGAGTCACTTACCAAGGAGTAATTTCCCCAAAACAATTCGGAGAACGGTGATTTGAGCAAAGAGACCAAAAATCCCAGCAAGAGGAGCAAGAACACGGGTTTGAGCTGCGAAACGATTTTTTCTGGAGGTAGGAAAAGCGGATGAGAGCAAGGAGTAGTGGAGGGGGTTCCTATGGGCCCCACAAGTATGGGTGGCGCGGCCAGGGGGTGCCCGCGCCCCTAGGGCTTGTGGCCCACTGGTGTGGGCCCCAGACAGACTCTTTGTCCTAGTATTTTTCAAAAAATCCAAAAAAAATCATACTTGATTTTCAGGACGTTCGGAGAACTTCTATTTTCGGGGTACCTTTTTACTGGACGCTAAAACAGAAAACAGGGAAAACTAAACTAAACCTATCATTTTTATTCTAAGCAACCGAAGGTGAAAGCTTGGAACAGAGGTTTGTGACTCCTCGATTCATCCATCTCATGGTCATCGAAAGAAATCCGTCAGTGAGGTTGATCAAGTCTCTTTGACAAACTTTTTTGAGTCGCAAAAGAGAATGGAGAATTCTCGAATAGTCACTAGGTCACCTCAATGGGGATATGTATTTCCCCAACAAGCAAATCATACCTCATCTTGACATGAGGTATATGGCATTCAAAGCTCCCAATAAGAATCGATGAAGTTTTTTTGATAGCATTGATGCAATGTACTCGATGTTGTTTCTTCGGAAAGTGCACCGTATGCTCATTACCGTTGACATGGAAAGTGACGTTGCCTTTGTTGCAATCTATAACAGCCCCTGCAGTGTTTAAAAAGGGTCTTCCGAGGATGACCGCCATGGCATCGTCCTTGGGAATATCCAAGATAACAAAGTCTGTTAAGATGGTGACGTTAGCAACCACAACAGGCACATCCTCGCAAATGCCGATAGGGAAAGCAGTTGATTTTTCGGCCATTTGCAGAGAGATTTCAGTGGGTGTCAACTTATCCAGTTCAAAGTCTACGATAAAGAGAGAGAAGCATAATACTAACACCGACTCCAAGGTCGCATAAAGCAGTTCTAACGTAGTTACCTTTAATGGAGCAAGGTATAGTGGGCACACCGGGATCACCTAGTTTCTTAGGAGTTCCACCCTTGAAGGTATAGTTATCAAGCATGATGGAAATCTCAACCTCAGGTATCCTCCTCTTATTAGTCACAATATCTTTCAAGTACTTAGCATACGGATACATTTTGAGCATATCTGTCAAACACATTTGCAGAAATACAGGTCTGATCATTTCAACAAATCGCTCAAAATCCTCATCATCCTTTTTCTTGGATGGTTTGGGAGGAAAGGGCATGGGTTTCTGAACCCATGGCTCCTTTTCTTTACCATGCTTCCTAGTAGTGAAGTCATTCTTATCGTATCTTTTAGTCTTAGGTTGTGGGTTATCAAGATCAACAGGTTCAATCTCCACATCCTTGTCATTGCTAGGTTGAGCATCAACATGAACATCACTATTGATATTACCATTAGGTTCATGTTCATCATCAAATTGTGTTTCAGCATCAGAGCCACAGGCATCGTTTGGAATCTCAGGTGTAGCAGCAACAGGGTTGCTAGCGTGCAGGTTCCTATCATCCTTCTTCTTCTTTCTAGGATGACTAGGTGCATCAGTGCTAACTCCTTGAGAATCTTGTTCAATTCTCTTAGGATGACCTTCAGGATACAGAGGTTCCTAGGTCATTCTACCGCCTCTAGTGACGACTCTAACGGAATTGTCACTCAACTCGTTGAGCAAGTCATTCTGAGCTTTAAGTACTTGTTCTACTTGAGTAGTAACCATAGAGGCATGCTTACTCAGAAGCTTAAGATCATTGACATTTCTGTCCACACAAGCACTTAAATGACTAAGCATACGAGCATTCTGTTCCAATTGTGTGCTAACATAATCATTGAAACTTTTTTGTTTGGCAACAAAGTTATCAAATTCATCCATGCATAAGCTAGCAGGTTTATCAAGAGGAATATCACTCTCATCAAACCTACGCAGAGAATTTACTTCTACTACCTGTATCGGGTTATCGAGACCATAGATCTCTTCGATAGATGGTAGATTTTTGACATCTTCATATTTAATGCCTTTCTCCCGCATAGATTTCTTGGCTTCTTGCATATCTTCAGGACTGAGGAATAGAATACCTCTTTTCTTCGGAGTTGGCTTAGGAGGTGGTTTGGGAATAGTCCAAGCATCCTCATTGCACAAGATGTTATTCAATAGAATCTCAGCTTATTCTACAGTTCGTTCCCTAAAAACACTACCGACACAACTATCTAGGTGGTCTTTAGAAGCACCGGCAAGTCCATTATAGAAGATATCAAGTATTTCATTCTTCTCAAGAGGGTGATTAGGCAAAGCATTCAGTAGCTGGATGAGCCTCCCCCAAGCTTGCGGGAGACTCTCTTCTTCAGCTTGAATAAAGTTGTATATTTCCTGCAAGGCAGCTTGCTTCTTATGGGCAGGGAAATATTTTTCAGAGAAGTAGTAGACCATGTCCTCGGGACTACGCACACATCCAGGAGCAAGAGAAGTGAACCAGGTCTTAGCATCATCCTTTAGCGAGAAAGGAAACATCTTGAGGATATAGTAGTGGCGGATATTTTCCTCACTAGTGAATAGGGTGGCTATATCGTGCGGTTTGGTAAGATGGGCTACAACCGTTTCAGACTCATAACCGTGAAAAGGATCAGATTCGACCAGAGTGATTAACTCAGGGTCGACACAGAATTCATAATCCTTATTGATCACAAAGATAGGCGAAGTAGCAAACTTCGGGTCGTATTTCATCCTAGCGTTCAGAGATTTTTCTTTCCACTTGCGCATTAGTTTCTCAACATCATAGCTATCCTTACACGCAGGAAAATCCTCAGCTGTCTCTCCCTCCATAACATAGCGCATATAGGCATAGCAGGCATAGTAACAGGTTCTACTTCAATAGTATCAGCAGTTTCAGAAGTATCATCACGTCTAGCAGCAACTCTAGCAATGTGTGCATCAAGGGCACCTAGTGGCAAAGCAGTATCAAGCATAGCATCATCAGGCATAGTATCAAGCATAGCATCATCAGGCATAGTATCAAGCATAGCATCATAAGCATCATGGGCAGCAGAAGTAGCATCATCTAGCACTGGCGACATATCAAGATTTCTAGCAGGAGGCGAAGTCGCAAACTTACTCAAAACTGAAGGTGAATCAAGTGCAGAGCTAGATGGCAGTTCCTTACCTCTCCTCGTAGTGGAAGGCAGGATTTTAGTTCTCGGATCTTTCGGATTCCTCATAGTGATCAGCACACGCAAATCCCAAGTGACTCAGAGAATATAGCTGTGCTTCCCCGGCAACGGCGCCAGGAAGAGCCTTGATGACCCACAAACGTATGGGATCGCAACAGTTTTCGAGGGTAGAGTATTCAACCCAAATTTGTTGGTTCGCCAAGGAAGAAGCGAAAGAATATTCTCAAGTATTAGCAGTTGAGTTCGTCAGATTCAACCACACCTGAAAGATTAGTGTTTGCAAGCAAAGTATCAGTAGCAAAGTAGTATGATAGAAACGGTGCCAGAAACGATCTGTTGACGGCAGACTATTCCGAACTGTTGTATCAATAGCGCCAGTAGGTTGCACGTGGACGGGAAATATTCTTCCCCGGCAACGGCTCCAAAAAAGGTCTTGCAACAAGTAACAGCAGAGTAGCAAGGAACAACAGTAGCAGCAGCATCAAAGTGGCCCAATCCCTTATGTAGCAAGGGACAAGCCTGGACAAAGTAATGTAGCGAGGACCAGTAGTAAAAGACTCATAGGCAGTGGATCAGTGATGGATGAGTGTGACGGATGTGATTCATCATGTAACAGCTATAACACAGAGAGATAAGTAACTAACTCCCGTTCGTCAATCTAATGTAGGCATGTATTCCGTATGTAGTCATACGTGCTTAGGGAAAAGAACTTGCATGACATATATTGTCCATCCCTCCCGTGGCAGCAGGGTCCTAATGGAAACTACGGGATATTAAGGTTCTCCTTTTAATAAAGAACCGGACCAATGCATTAACACTTGGTGAATACATGAACTCCTCATACTATGGTCATCTCCGGGAGTGGTTCCGGCTATTGTCACTCCGGGGTTGCCGGGTCATAACACATAGTAGGTGACTACAACTTGCAAGATAGGATCTAGAACACACATATATTGGCGACAACATAATAGGTTCAGATCTGAAATCATGGCACTCGGGCCCTAGTGACAAGCATTAAGCATAGCCAAGTAGTAGCAACATCAATCTAGAACATAGTGGATACTAGGGATCAATCCCCGTCAAGAACTAATTCGATTACATGATAGATCTCATCCAACTCGTCACCGTCCAGCAAGCCTACGATGAGATTACTCACGAACGATGAAGAGCATCATGGAATTGTCGATGGAGAAAGGTTGATGATGACGATGGCGACGATTTCCCCTCTCCGGAGCCCGAAACGGACTCCAGATCTGCCCTCCAGATGAAGAACAGGATGCGGCGGCGCCTCCCTATCGCAAAACGCGATGAAACCTTCTCTCTGATTTTTTTCCGGGCGAGACGGAAGATATAGAGCTGAGTTTGGGGGCGGTGGTGCCACATGGGCCCCACAAGCCTGCACGGCGCGGCCTAGGGGGGTGGCCGCGTCCTGTGGGCTTGTGGCCCACTGGCATGCCCCCTCCGGTGGATATTTGCGCAGGTATTTTTCTTTTATTCCAGAAAAAATCTCCGTAAATTCTCAAGACATTCCGAGAACTTTTATTTCCGCACAAAAACAACACCATGGCAATTCTGCTGAAAACATCGTTAGTCCGGGTTAGTTCCATTCAAATCATGCAAATTAGAGTCTAAAACAAGGGCAAAAGAGTTCGAAAAAGTAGATACGACGGAGACGTATCAGGTCTTACCCCAAAGTTTATGCCCTGACTTGAGGAATTTTCTCTTCATATCAGCGTACCCCTCGTCGATCAGGGCGGCTGCCATATGAGCAATTGAAGTCTTGTCATGCTCAAGCCTGAACCTGTCGTGAAGATCAATGTGGCATTCAGCCGGTATCTCAATACCCCAAGTGTGCCTCATCTTGATCTTGTCATTTGTTATATCAATGCTAGCAACATTTATGCCGCTGGGAAGGAAGTCCATGAGTTTTGGATAGTGCTTGTCACTACTGCAACAACAAAATGGAACAAATGTGTTAAATATATACTACCGCAACAAGTATATTTTAGAACAAGTATAATAGAATCATAACAAGTATAATTCGGCACAAGTACAATAAGAATCATATATAGCAAGTTTCCTATTTCCTATATGCATTTCCTATCCTATGAATCAAAAGAAGCCCTAATCTATGAGATGTTCTCACGATGGCCAATATGCAACTACAAGGAAAATTCCTATGCAATTTTCCTAATCCTCCTATTCCTATGCAATTTTCTGTTCCTATGCAATTTTCCTATGAATCAAAGAAAAGCCCATTCCTATGAATCAAAGAAAAACCCCTAATTTTCCTATGCATTTTTCCTACGAATCAAGGAAACTATGACATGTTCTCAACATTCCCAATCCTTCTATTCGAATGCAATTTTCCTATCCTATGAATCAAAGAAAAGCCCCAGTTAAAACTATGACAAGTTTCGTATTACCTTGCCCACTGAAACACCATGACACGATGTTTGAAACAAAGTTGGACGACGGCAACATCGCGGCAATCGGCTGTGTACTCGAGATCGGGGCCCATGAACTTGTGTTTCTCCTCTCGAAGCCATGCCTCGAACATGGAAAGAAAAACCGGGACCTTGGCATCGCCGTTCGTGTAGACGACATCGAGATTGGTCGTGCCATGTGCGAGCACCTTCCCATAACGAGTGATTGGATTCATGGTAGAGGATGGGGATGGAGGAGAGGGAGACGAACAGAGGAAACAGAGGCGAACAGGCGAGAGGGAGGCGCTGGTCTCGTTTGATCTCGCGGTTACTGTAGCGTTTGATCTCGCGAGGAGCAACTTGTAAGGCGCGGGAGTCTAACGTTTTGGACCTTTAGTCCCGGTTTGAACCACGAGTCAGGACTAACAAGGCTCGCACGAGGCAAATGGTTGCCACCATCCCTTTAGTCCCGGTTCATGGCTCACACCGGGACTAAAGGTCCAATCTGAATCGGGACTGATGTCCTGGCCTCACGAACCGGGACTGATGCTTTCATTCGTCCCGGTTCGTAACAGAACCGGAATTAAAGCCCTTTTCTCGCCTAGATCATAGCTATGTTTTCTACTAGTGGAGATAAAGGATACCGATCAATCCAAACGTTTAAGGCTCGTTTGAGGCGTTTGTTTTTATGTTCTTTTAATCTGTTAATAACCGAGTCGTCACGGGTTTGAGGCGTCGGCTGTAAATGGTCTTAGGAGCTCCTGTCAGCAGAGTGTTCTACCATAGGTGTAGTAGACAGCCATCACGCATGTTTTACGCCCAACAAAACTAGAAAAGGCCATGGCGTGTTGACAAGAGGACGAATTTTGTATCCGAGCTCAGACCAATACGCACTGATTTGAATGCCTACAACGTGGCACCCTGTTCGCCGCCATTGATCGAAATAGGCCAGAATAAGATAAGCAAAGACGTGCATTATTAACCCAAAATAAATCAGTGCATCAGCTCCATCAGTTGATGTTCTCTTTCCAGGATCACGGAGGCGCCTGGAGGCTGGAGCTGGAGGTCATCATCAGCTAGCCTGCCATGTCGCGCCAGGGCTCCGTGCGGACGGCCGTCTTCTCGCTCTTCTCCATCTGCTTCGCCCATGTCGTGCTCCATGCTCGCGCTCAAGCCAACACTCGCGGTAAGCTTCCTGCAATCATACACATTTCTCCCCGGAGTTCGATATTGGACGATCTGTTTGGTTCCAGGTTTCATCAGCATCGACTGCGGCAGCCCTCCGGGCTCCGGCTACGTCGACGTCGTCACCTGGCTGCCGTACGTCTCCGACGCGCAGTTCGTGGACGCGGGCGTCAGCCACAACATCTCCGCGGAGCACGCCGACATGATCGACCTGAAGCTGCCGAGGCTCTACAACGACCTCCGGAGCTTCCCCACCGGCGCCCGGAACTGCTACACCGTGCGGCCCCTGACGCCGGGCACCAAGTACCTGGTCCGCGCCACGTTCCTGCACGGGAACTACGACGGGCTGGGCCCCGGAGGCCTCGCCGTGTTCGACCTCCACCTCGGCGTCAACTTCTGGCAGACGGTGAACGTCTCCAGCGTCTCCGACCCCTTCCAGGCGGAGATCATCACCGTCGTGCCGGACGACTACGTCCAGGTCTGCCTCGTCGGCAAGAAGGGCCTCGGCACGCCCTTCATCTCCGGCCTGGAGCTGCGCCCGCTACCGGACACACTCTACACCGTCGTGGCGAATTCCTCCCTGTCCATGGCCGTCCACGGCAGGTACAACCTGGGACCCGACGACGAGAAGCTGATCATACGGTACCCGTCGGATCCCCACGATCGCATCTGGAAGGTGCTGGCGAATCTGCGGTCATGGAACCCGACCAACACGACGGGCACCGTCCGTTACATCGCCCAGGACCAGTTCGAGGCGCCGTCGGCGGTGATGCAGACCGCCGCCACCGTGGACGACGGCTTCAGCCTGCGGTTCTACTGGGACGCGTACGAGTCGAACAAGGAGCTCGACTACTTCGCCGTGCTTCACATGGCCGAGCTCACGCGGCTCAACAGCAGCGAGGCGAGGATCTGCGAGATCTACCTCAACAACGGCCTGTGGTACAGCAAGCCCTTCTCCCCGGAGTTCCGGTACGCCAACGCAGTGTCCGGGATGGTGACAGGGAGTACGGAGTACAGCTTCAGGATCGAGCCGACCGCCAACTCGACGCTGCCGCCATTGCTCAACGCGCTCGAGATCTATGTCATGGTGCCGACTGCAGAGCGTGCTACCGATGGAGGAGATGGTATGGTCTCAAATCTCATATACTAGTAATTGGTGCCTTTGCACCTACTCTGTAGTTTACACTTGACAGTAGTCCGAACTCTGAAATTCGCCATGCACAGTGAGGATCGGTGAAAGGAAGCTGACATTTCGTTGTTCCATTTGATTGATTTCGCGGAATCTAGTGAGTGCCATTATGGGCATCAAGGCCAAGTATGAGATCAAGAAGAACTGGATGGGTGATCCGTGTGGCCCCAAGGTATATTTGTGGGACGGTGTAGGTTGCAACTACGCAATCTCTAGCGCACCAAGGATCACCTCACTGTGAGTTCCCGCAAGATAAATACTAGCAATGCAATATGTGACATAGTGAGATGACTCAGAAATGTTTAACCTTTGGGATGCCGTTTCTTGCAGAAACTTGTCCTCCAATGGATTGGATGGAGAAATAACCACCCTGCTAAGCAATCTCACTGCTCTTCAGAACCTGTAAATATGCACCATCCATTTTACTACTCTAGTTCCCCGTCAGTATTTTTGTGATGTATATTCAGTGCTAATAGCTGGAAGATTTTGTTTATTCATTTTTCAGGGATTTATCTCACAACATTTTGACAGGGAAGATTCCTGAATTCCTCGCACAACTGCCATCACTCGCTATCCTGTAAGATCGACGACTATGAGATTTGTACTTTGATAAAATGTTTGACATTTTTACAATGCCCCAACATAATCCTCGTCCCCTGTTTTTCCTCAGAGATTTGACCGGCAACAAGTTTAATGGATCAGTTCCAGAAAGCCTTCTAAAAAGGTCGCAAGAAGGCGCACTTTTATTAAGGTAGTGTTACCTTCCTATATATAGTTCAGAAGACCCCAAACAAATATAATCATGGACCTGCTCATTGTCACGAGTCACAACTCCCGATCCTATTGGGCATTAGCTAACAAAGGTTAAAAACATGGAAAAAAAGTTGATAGGTTTTTAGCAGTGGTCTAAAGATCAGATAGAACATAGAAGTGGGATGTTCCTTAGTCCAACCTCTTATCCTGTATTCAATACTGTACTCACTATGTTTTTTGACCCTTCTTTTTTGGTGAATGTTAGAATTGAAGCGAACATAAGCAGCATCAGCAATAACCAGCCAAAAGGAACAAAACGTAACAGCAATACTGCCGTAATTGTCGCTGGGGTTGCCGTTGTAGTTTTTGTACTGGTGGTTGTGGTGGTAATTGCCACACTGTGCCTTCGCAGGAGAAGAACTGAGAATGGTGAATTCTATTGACTGGAAACCAGATAATACTTGTCTAACTATTGTTGAGGAAAAATATAGTTTCTCGTGTTGTAGGTTGCTGATAAACTATTAACTACATATGCAGATCCTTCTGTCAGACCGCTGAATGGAAGTAACTCAAAAGAAGACGATGGAGACGCTGTCTCAATGCAATTCGATAACCGTCAGTTCAGTTACAAAGAGCTAAAGACCATCACAAATAGCTTCGAGAAGTCTATTGGCAAAGGTGGGTTCGGAGTAGTCTATCTTGGCTACTTGGAAGATGGAACCCCGGTTGCAGTCAAAACGCGCTCAGAATCGTCATCTCAAGGGGTTAATGAGTTCTTGGCAGAGGTTAGGTTTCTTCCAGCTCCTTTGCTCTCATTCATTCATATGCCTGTTTTTTTTTTCTCTTCCATCGTGTGCGTTGAATCAATCAAATCAATTTTACCCAACCACTTTAGTACTACAAGAGTTTGTCAGTTTTGCCAAACCATGTACCGCAAAAATAAAATGCACTTGGTGACTTGCTGACAGAACTAGTCTGAATTGCATTTCAGGCTCTACATTTGATAAGAGTTCATCACAGGAACTTGGTCAATCTGGTTGGCCACTGCAAGGATGGGCAACACTCGGCTCTTGTCTACGAGTACATGTCCGAAGGGAATTTACAAGAGAAGCTAAGAGGTAGTGTAGGTAGCAACCGGCAGCTCGCGTGTAGAGTACTCTCCTCCCTGAAACTCCTGCTGATTACTTGCATCTTTCAGAGAAAACCCCTGAATGTCTGCCTCTAACATGGCGCCAAAGGTTAAGGATCTCGCTCGACTCCGCCCAAGGTTTGCTTGATACGTACTCGTACTAGACATAATTTGTTTCAGCACACCGCGCCAGCTTCTCTTTTCTCAGGAGCCAACTGAACTGAATGTACAGGCCTTGAGTACCTGCACAAGGCGTGCACGCCGCCGCTGATCCACAGGGACGTGAAGACGGCCAACATACTCCTGAATGGGAGCAACCTCGACGCCAAAATCGCCGACTTTGGCCTGTCCAAGGCCTTCAACAACGACCTCCAGTCCCACGTCTCCACACGAGTAGTGGGAACCCCAGGATACCTCGACCCCGAGTACGTTCTTCCCCACTGACCAAGATGACAGAGGTGCAAAGTGAAGTGCTATCTGACAGCACGTACTCTGCAGGTACTACACTTCGTTCCAGCTCAGCGAGAAGAGCGACGTGTACAGCTTCGGGATCGTGCTGCTGGAGGTGGTCACCGGCCGGCCCCCGATCCTCCCGGAGAGCGTGCACATCGTGCAGTGGGCGCGGCAGAGGCTCGCCAAGGGCGACATCGAGAGCGTCGTGGACGACAACATGCAGGGGCGGTACGACCTCAACTCCGTCTGGAAGGTCGCCGACCTGGCCCTGAGGTGCACGGAGCAGGCGTCCAGCCAGAGGCCCGCCATGGCCGACGTCGTCGTCCAGCTCAAGGAGAGCTTGGAGCTGGAGGAAGGCTGCGAGAGGGTGCACGGTTCCTACACCGGAAGCGGAAGCGGAAGCGGCGACGGCTATGCGGAGCGCAGTGACGCTGCAAGCCAGAGTACGCAGAGCGGGAGGGTGCTAGATCTGGTGAGTGGCCCCGCAGCTAGATAACAAGATTTCTGGGAATGTAGTCGCGATTTATCCTCAGCGCAGTTCGAGATCCCCGTACAGTGATTGATCTTTTTTCTCGAGCCGTTCACGAAATTGCAGGGCTTTATGTTTTCATTTTAAGGGACTGGCTATGCGCCGACTGACTTTTGAATTTGGGTCAGTCGACAGAGAAAACAGAAATCAACTGATGTGAAAACAGAGTCAATCGACCAGCCAAAATCCCACTTCCTATGCTTGTGTTTTCTCTGTACAGTCCGCCTTCTGTCGGTCTCGTGTAAATTGGCGCCACTGCAATTACGTCGCTCGGTGCGAAAAAACACCATTTTCATAAAAGTTTATCAAAAACATCGATTTTCAGTTATCATGTTGTCAGAAGCACTAACAAGTTGACTAAGAGCCGTTTGATGCAAAATATGACAGAATGAGCCCACTTTCAGAACTAACGTGGCATCGAAATTTAACGCGTTCGGCTGAAACGTTAAGTTAACCCGACCACCCATCAACACGCTTGTTCATTTTATCGAACACATTGTGTGCAGGGATCGGCCGCTGCTCACTACACCCGCACCGCACGACTATGCGTTGTCGTCCAGCGACGGCCCCCGACGAGCCGAGATTCGCCAGTCCCGCCTTTAGCACCACTCTCCTCCTTCAAACCCCCACCCTTGAGATCCACATGCCTTGCGCCCGACGCACGCCACAGTCGTAACGCCACCATCGCCTCCGACCACGAGCTCCCTTCCAATCGCTGTTGCAGTCCGTAGAAACCGGTGACGCTGCCGGTGGTGGTTTGGAGAGGTTTGAGCATGGGCGTCAGGCTAGGAGGCTCCCGCGGCCGAGGATACGCCAGGGTCGACGCATTGCGGCTCGCCATGGACAGCGGGGCGTTGGGGGAGTGGAGCGGCGTAAGCAACAATGGCTCGGATCTTGTCGAGCGCATGCATGGCGTCGTGTCGGAGTTAATGAAGCAGTTGACGGAGTGGATGGTGCATTATCGTCAACAAATTTTGGATGTGCACGTGGCGTTCGGGATGCCTGCGTCCAACTGAAGGTGCATGAGGATGTAGTGGAGGAGGACACTATTCCTGGACATGGCTGTGAGGTCGAAGGAAGCCGTTAGCTGCGCGGTCTCTCGTGGTCGTGCTCAGGCGGAGCTCTTTCTCTTTATGTGGACAGAAAAGAGGAAGGGGAAACCGCATGATCTCCAGCCCTAGTGAGACACGATCGTCGCCTTGCTCTGCTCACGCCCTGGCTCGTTGGTCGGCGATGCTCCGATGGGTGCGACCGCCGGTTTTCCCGTGCGTGCCGGTGGATCGAGGCGTTGGCTATTTTTTTAAGTAAAGGTTGGCTCGTGCGGAGATAAAGAGAAAGAAAAAAATATTTTATGTTTTCTTCCCATGACATATGGACCCCATATGGCATTTGGCCTGTTGATTCGCGTGCTATAACAAAATTCTTGGTTATTAAGGAAATCCAACTGAAATTTAGCATATCACAAATAATTCCCCTTAACATGTGCTTCTAGGTGAATTTTTCACATCCTCCACTTCGGCCCTGCTGGCTTGTAGATCGGCTTGGCTTAGCTGAAAATCCCTCGGTAATTTTTCCTTTTCCTGCTTTAAAGCCTACGGGTTGGCAGAATGTCATGTTGACCCTTAGTTCAGCCGTCCCGCCCAAATTAAGGCTCAGGGGCTACTAGGTTCGAACTTTTGTTCGGTTATAAAGACACCGATGACTCACCTGTAGATTGGCAAACATCTGCCTTGCCACTTCCTTAAGACCGACTCGTGTAACTCCAAGGTATGCATGAGCCGAGTTGAGAGCATTAAACTCTTGCTCGGAAAACACAGGGTGGCGTAGTGACTCCTTCCGCTCCCAATGATTATCGCGCTTTCGATTTCGGAGTTAGTCACCGACAACCCTTAAGAACCTTCACGGAGTGGGTCCGTGTTTGGGACTCCTGCGTCAACCGAAGACCTTGGACTTTGTTGACTACCCAATACCTCGACGCCATCCTCGGACGGGGAGGGTTGCGTGCTGCTACTGCAACAAAAGACCTTCCAACGGCGCAGGAACAAGCGTGCTGACGGGAAACTATTCTTGTCTTGATACTCCTCAGCAACGGCACGAGGAATCCTTCTGCTACGGCTACGCCTTTAGGGACTTCCTTGGCAAATATGCAAAGGATTCCCCCGTGGCCTTGGAGCCTTGCGTTGGTGTTCCCTCGAAGCGGAAAGGGTGATGTAGCACAGCGGCGGTAAGTATTTCCCTCAGTTTTGAGAACCAAGGTATCGATCCAGTGAAGGATTATCACAAGTACCTGCACAAACACAAAGAGCTTGCATCCAACGCTATGAATGGGTTGTCAATCCCTTATAGATTGTTTGCCAAGTGAGAACTGAAAGCAAAAAGAAACAAAGCTAAGTAAAAGCGAAAGTGGAAACGATAGGTGTGAATCGACCCGGGGGCCGTAGTGTTCACTAGTGGCTTCTCTCATGAAAGCAAGTAGACAGTGGGTGAACGAATTACTGTCGAGCAATTGATGGAACTGCGCAAAGTCATGACGTTATCTATGGTAATGATTATATCTATAGGCATCACGTCCAAAACAAGTAGACCGATACAAGCCCATCTTGTTACCCTTGATGACAACAACATGATGCGTGCCTTGCTGCCCCTTCTGTCACTGGGAAAGGTCACCACACGGTATGAACCCAAAACCAAGCACTTCTCCCATTGCAAGAATCATAGATCTAGTTGGACAAACAAAACCCAAGACTCGGGGAGACTTACAAGGATATCAAATCATGCAAATAAGAAATCAGCAAAGACTCAAATATATATCATAGATAATCTGATCACAAATCCACAATTCATCAGATCTCGAAAAACACACCGCCAAAGAGGATTACATCGGATAGATCTCCATGTAGATCATGGAGAACTTTGTATTGAAGATCCAAGAGAGAGAAGAAGCCATCTAGCTACTAACTACGGACCCGTAGGTCTGAAGTGAACTACTCACGAGTCATTGGAGGGGCGATGATGTTGATGAAGAAGCCCTCCTACTCCAAAGTCCCCTCCGGCAGGGCACCGGGAAGGGTCTCCAAATGAGATCTTGCGGAAACGGAAGTTGCGGCGGCGGAAAAGTGTTTTCGTGGATGCCCTCATTTTTTCTGGATTTTTAGGGAATTTATAGGCCAAAGACCTAGGGCAGGGGAGAGCTAGGGGGGCCACAAGCTTGGTTGCCGCGGCCTCCCCCTGGCCGCGGCAACAGGGCTTGTGGGCCCCTGTGGGCCCACTTGCTTGGCCCTCAAGCCTCCTGATCTTCTTCCTTTCTGGAAAAAAATATTTCAGGGATTTTATTCCGTTCCAAAATCAGATCTGAAAAGAGTCAAAAACACAGAAAAAACAGGAACTCGCGCTTGGCACTGAATTAATAAGCTAGTCCCAAAAAAGATATAAAAGGTAAACAAAACATCCAAAGTTGACAAGATAACAGTGTGAAACCATAAAAAATTATAGATACGTTTGAGACGTATCAAGCATCCCCAAGCTTAACTCCTGCTCGTCCTCGAGTAGGGAAGTGATAAAGAATGAATTTTTGATGCTTTCATGCTACCTAGCATAGATGTCCTTTGTAACTCCTCTTATGTGACGTGAATGTTCAGATCCATTAGATTCAAAATAATAGTTTTCTATTGATGTGGAGACAATAGTAATTCAAGCAAACTAGCGAGGTAATCATGAACTTTCAAAATAACAAGGCCAAAAGAAAGTTATCCCTACAAAATCATATAGACTGGCTATGCTCTATCATCATTGCACAACGAATTTAAATCATGCACAACCCCGGTATTGGCCAAGTAATTGTTTTCACACCTTTACTTTCTCAAACTTTTTCAACTCTCACACAATACATGAGCGTGAGCCATGGTTTTAGCACTATAAGTGGTGTGGAGTGTGGTGGAGGTTGCAAGACAAACAAGGAGAAGATGGTCACATTGACTAGGCATATCAATGAGCTATGGAGATGTTCATCAATAGATATCAACATGAATGAGTAGGGATTGCCATACAAATGATGCACTAGAGCTAAGAGTAAGTGAAAGCTCTTAAAGAAAACTAGTGGATGTGCATCCAACTTGCTTGCTCACGAAGACCTAAGGCAAATTTGTGGAAGCCTATCATTGGAATATACAAGCCAAGTTATATAATGAAAATTTCCCACTAGCTATATGGTGATGACAAAACGAGAGACTCTCAATCATGAAGATCATGGTGCTTAATATGCACAAGTGTGGATAGGTGGTAGCATTGTCCCTTCTCTTTTTTTCTCTCATTTTTTTGGATGGGCTCTTTGGCCTCTCTTTTTTTTTGGTGGGCATCTTTGGCCTCTTTTATTTCCTCACATGGGACAATGCTCCATCAATGATGATTATCACACTTACAACTCAAAACTTAGAGAAATGATGACTCTATATGGAATGCCTTCGGTAGTGTACCGTGACAATGATCTAACTTGGCATAGACATTAATGGAAACATCATGCTAGCTATCTTACGACCATGCAATGGCAATGTAGACGTGGTGGCACATGTCATGGTGGTAGTTGCATGGCAATATATCTCGGAATGACTTTGAAAAAGCCATAGTAGGTAGGTATGGTGGCTGTTTTGAGGGAGGCTAATGGTGGGTTTAGTGCACCGGCGAAAGTTGCACGATACTAAGAAGATAGTGATGGTGGAAGGTGAAAGTGCATCTAAACCATGGACTCAACATTACTCATGAAGAACTCATATACTTGTTGCAAAAGTTTTATTAATAATCGAAACAAAGCATTCAACACATACTCCTAGGGGAAGGGTTGGTAGGTATAAACCATCGCGTAATCCCGACCGCCACACAAAGGATGACAATCAATAGACTAATCATGCTCAGACTTAATCACATAGCGGTTCACCATACGTGCATGCTACGGGAATCACTAACTTCAACACAAGTATTTATAGATCCACAACACCTTACTAGCATGACTTCAATATTACCATAACCACAACTCAAAACTAATTGAGATGAATCAAACTTCTCTAACTATTCAATGCACATGAAGGTGGAAGTTTTCGTATCCCTTTGGATAAATACCCCTTTTGAGACTACTTTCATAGCATAGATCAACTACCAAGACACGCACTGTCGTGCTCTAAAATATATAAGTGAAGCACATAGAGCAAAATCAACTAGCTCCAAAAGATATAAGTGAAACACATGTGAGCTGAATTGTCTACCAAAGGATATAAGTGAAGCTCGACAAAATCAAGGTGAGTGCATGTCTCCCTCTCTAGGTGTGCAGCAAGGATGATTGTGACACAACAAAAATAAAAGACAACTACGATACAAGAAGCTCCAAGCAAAACACATAACATGTGGTGAATAAAAATATAGCCCCAAGTAACATTACCGATGGATTGAAGACGAAAGAGGGGATGCCTTCCCGGGGCATCCCCAATCTTAGGCTTTTACGGCATCCTTGAATCATCTTGGGGTGCCTTGGGCATCCCCAATCTTGAGCTCTTGCCACTCTTTATCTTTTTGTCCATAAGAACTTCACCCAAAACTTGAAAACTTCACAACACGAAACTTAAACAGAAACTCGTGATAACATTAGTATAAGAAAGCAAACCACCACTTCCTTAGGTACTGTAGCAAACTTAAATTCTACTTATGTTGATGTTGGGTTACTGTATTTTCAATATTCCATGGCTAATACCCCCCGATACTATCCATAGTTTCATCAAAATATTAACCAACTGAACAAAAACAGAATCTGTTAACAGCTGACCAGTCTGTAGCAATCTGTATACTTCGTATACTTCTGGTACTTCAAAAATTCTGAAATATTACGAAAGTCTGAAGAATTTGTGTAGAAATCAGCTGCAAAAATAATTAACTCAAAAGCTCTTACATAAAAAAATTAAAATTCTTTTCGTGAGCAGAAAGTTTCTGTGTTTTCCAGCATGACCAAACGATCATCCCCAAGACTAATCATAACGGTTTTGCTTGGCACAAACGCAAAAAGAAACACAAAAAACACAATAATAACATAATTATGAAAGTGTGGGAAACACAAAACAGAAAGAAAAAGGATAGATTCGTTGGGTTGCCTCCCAACAAGCGCTATTGTTTAACGCCCTTAGCTAGGCAAAAGGTGATGGAATCACGTATAGTCATCCTTGGTGCTCAAACCATAAGTAGTGTGATCATTTATCATCTTAAGATCTTCATCTTTATTGGATGACTCACCACTAGCTTTAGGAACAAAAACAAACTTGACGGTCTTTTTGAGAGTGAGATTTGGAGTATTTTGCACAGCGGCAAAAGCGGAACCCAAGTTGGTTATGACATCCTCTAGTTTTCCAATTCTAGAGGAATCATTAACTATAGGTTCCTTCTCCCTTAAATTTTTCAAAACATTTTCCACTTTGGATCCGTACTGAGTAATTTGATTGTGGATCTTTCTATCCAAACCCTCAATAAGTTCAATTGTGGCAATTTTGTTTTCAATAGCGTCAAGCCTTTGCATCACGTGTTCCAAGGTTAAGGTAGTTCCATTAACCATGAGCAGGGGTGAGCCTACCAAATTCATGATAGCTCCATATGAGTCAACAGTATGGCTCCCCAAAAAATTCCCGCCTACGATGGTATCAAGAATATACCTATTCCAAGGAGAGATTCCAACATAAAAACTGCGAAGAAGGACGGTAGTGGATTGCTTACGAGTGGATCTACTTTGAGCATTGCAAATCCTGTACCAAGCGTCCTTTAAATTTTCTTCCTCATTCTGCCTGAAATTGAGAACTTCGTTCTCAGGGGTATCGTTTGGAGTAGTGGGTCTAGCCATTGATGGACTATCCCACACAAGAACGAGCATGAAGAAAGCGAGTGAAGCGGGCAAAAGAAAACGGCAAAGGAGAAAGGCAAAAGAAAAAGGCAAAGGAGAAAGGGAACTGAAAACGACAAATGTGAAGTGGGGGAGAGGAAAACGAGAGGCAACTGGCAAAAAAGTAAATGCAAGAGATGAGTTTGTGAGACCTACTTGGATAGATCTCTCCTTCCCCGGCAACGGCGCCAGAAATACTTCTGCTACTGTAACAAAAGACCTTCCAACGGCGCCAGAAACAAGCGTGCTGACGGGAGACTATTCTTGTCTTGATACTCCTCAGCAACGGCACCAGGAATCCTTCTGCTACGGCTACACCTTTAGGGACTTCCTTGGAAAATATGCAAAGGATTCCCCCGTGGCCTTGGAGCCTTGCGTTGGTGTTCCCTCGAAGCAGAAAGGGTGATGTAGCACAGCGGCGGTAAGTATTTCCCTCAGTTTTGAGAACCAAGGTATTGATCAAGTGAAGGATTATCACAAGTACGTGCACAAACACAAATAGCTTGCACCCAACGCTATGAAGGGGTTGTCAATCCCTTATAGATTGTTTGCCAAGTGAGAACTGAAAGCAAAAATAAACAAAGCAAAGTAAAAGCAAAAGTGGAAACGATAGGTGTGAATAGACCCAGGGGGGCGTAGTGTTCACTAGTGGCTTTTCTCATGAAAGCAAGTAGACGGTGGGTGAATGAATTACTGTCGAGCAATTGATAGAACCACGCAAAGTCGTGACGTTATCTATGGCAATGATTATATCTATAGGCATCACGTCCAAAACAAGTAGACCGATACTTTCTGCATCTACTACTATTACTCCACACGTCGACCGCTATCCAGCATGCATCTAGTGTATTAAGTTCATGAGAACAGAGTGACGCCTTAAGCAAGATGACATGATGTAGATGGACAATCTCATATCTACGATAAAAACCCATCTTGTTACCCTTGATGGCAACAACACGATGCGTGCCTTGTTGCCCCTTCTGTCACTGGGAAAGGTCACCACACGGTATGAACCCAAAACCAAGCACTTCTCCCATTGCAAGAATCATAGATCTAGTTGGCCAAACAAAACCCAAGACTCGGAGAGACTTACAAAGATATCAAGTCATGCAACTCACGAGTCATTGAAATGAACTACTCACGAGTCATTGGAGGGGCGATGATGTTGATGAAGAAGCCCTCCAACTCCAAAGTCCCCTCCGGTAGGGCACCGGGAAGGGTCTCCAAATGATATCTCACGGAAACACAAGCTTGCGGCGGCGAAAAAGTGTTTTTGTGGATGCCCTCATTTTTTCTAGATTTTTAGGGAATTTATAGGCCAAAGACCTAGGTCAGGGGAGCGCCAAGGGGGGCACAAGCTTGGTTGTCGCGGCCTCCCCCTGGCCGCGACAACAGGGATTGTGGGCCCACTTGCTTGGCCCTCAAGCCTCCCGATCTTCTTCCTTTCTGGAATAATTTATTTCGGGGATTTTATTCCGTTTGGACTCCGTTCCAAAATCATATCTGAAAAGAGTCAAAAACACAGAAAAAACAGGAACTGGCGCTTGGCACTGAATTAATAAGTTAGTCCCAAAAAAGATATAAAAGGTAAACAAAACATCCAAAGTTGACAAGATAACAGCGTGAAACCATCAAAAATTATAGATACGTTTGAGGCGTATCACGCGCGTCTCCTGAATTTTTCGTCTAGAGGTCATGAACATTTAAGAAGACAGTCACTACCGTAAGGGATAAGGATTGATCTATGTACCTCTTGGCCGAAGGGACAGCTGACGTATTTTCTGCCACTCCATCTTATTCGAGGATTCTGTTCTCGCTTGACGGGACCCCGATTGGTACATCTCGAGAAACAGTTCCAGCGTGTTCCAACGACCCCTGGGCACGGCCCCTCGCTGGGTAGTTGTCTTCCTCTTGCTCCGAGAAGATAGAAGAGACCTGGGGTTGTCGGCTAGAAGGGACACGTGCTACTCGTCAACGCTCTCTTGATAAAACACCCCGTCCTCAAAGATAATCGAAATCACCGGGTCCTCGTGAAATCGGGGTTCATCATCACGGGCGAAGTCCTCGGGATGGGATGAGGGACAATTTACCGTCTCAATCCAGCGCCTCCAAGTATGCAAAGGGGGAGTAGGGGTTATTGGTCAGCAATAACGAACATAAATATCCAGGCTATGAATATAATCACACTTACCCATTCGATAGGGTTATATGCCAAAAAACCGTCCTTGAGGGTGAGGCGGGCGAAATCTTCTTTTTACCCCTTGAAAAGATCAGCTAGAACAGCTGCCAAGGCCTCCTGATTGTCCGGTCCCTGCCGTGTGGATCGGGTAGAGTTGCTCATCCCGTTGTAGCGCCACAAAGGGTGTGTATGTTGTTGAAGCGGTTGGACGCACCGGGTAATCACTGCATCCATCACATCAATGATGGTCAGCCCACCATGAGCAAGTATCCTAACCTTGGAGGATAGGCGCTTCACTTCGTAGCTCTCCTCTTGGGAAGAGCTCTTTGACCGCCAGCTGAATCGCTTTTTCAAAGGGGCCGCAAACTATTCAGGAAGACCTCTTTGAACTAGTTCGAACAAGGGAACATCTTCAATGTAAAACCACTCTGAGGACTACTCGTAGTCTCCTTTTTCAGTGTCCCGACCGGGTATCGTGTGTCAGCTATGCCCATACTTTGGCTCCACCCATTTCCCGAATTGCCGCTCCTCTAGTTCGGGGAACGATACAAAAATACTTTGTACATAGATCAAAGTGGGGCTCATAACCCAGGAACATCTCTCATAAGGCCACGAAGCCTGAGATGTGAAGGACCAGGGGTAAGATTGTGGAGTTGCAACCCGTAGAACTCCAACAAACCCCTCAGGAAAGGGTAAACGGGGAAGCCCACCCCTTGCAGTAGGAAACAAACGAAGCAGACCCTTCCCCCCTTTGAGGGGAAGGGAAATTTTCTGTGAAGGCTTCGCCATTGGCATAGGCTAGTCCGCACAAGTGGACGCAAGGTCCGACACCGGAAGATATCCTTGAGTTTCGAGTTTGCGCAAATAGAGAACGGAAATGGAGCAACTGGCCCAGTCCCCCGGAAGGGGCCCAAGGGGGCGTGAGGAGGAGCCTACCATGGCTCTCGAGTGCTGGAACCCTAGGGTTTCTTGGTGGCACTACGAGGGTGATGGAGCCCCGGAACGGATTTTGATTTTCTTGTAAAGGGCATTACCTCCTTTGGTTATAAGGAGCGGTTCCATCGGGTATAGCTAAAAGTGCTTGCCTTTATCAAAAGCACGCGAAAATCGAGTATTGCCATTAATCTTTGTGCAGAGTTAAAGGCTATGGACCTCGCGACGCTTCCGTAACCGCGAGTCAGACAGGGACTAAATCGTCATTCCGCGATGCGCGATCGGAGGAAATATGGGAACTCGCCTTACAAGCCGACCATTCTAGGCGCGAGCATCCGAAGACCCTGCACATCAACGTTGAAGGCCACATCGAGGGCTACTAACTGATTCCGGGATTAAGTGGTCCTCCGGTAGTCGGCTCACTTCATAGAGGCCGACCTAATGGGCTGTATTAATTGTACACCGGACTATGTGGTCATTCGTGTTCAAGGAGGAAAGCACCGAAGACCGTCATGTCGTCCAAGTAAGGTAGAATAGGTCGGTGTGTCCACCCCGTCTAGAGGTCGGTTGTATGTAACCCTAGATCCCTTGATGACTATATAAACGAGGGGTCTTCATCCATGTAGGGGTTTACCTCCTCAAGAGGGCCCGAACCTGGGTAAATACTATCTTCCCTTCTCCTTAATCCATCGATCCAAGGTCCACAGTTTGGGACCTCCTACCCCGAGATTTGCCGGTTTCGACACCGACAGCGGGGCGCGTAGGAAAGATAAAAAAACAAGACTACATGCATGTGGATGGGGCGTGTACGAAGAAAAAATAAAACGACATACAAAAAAGAGGTGACCTGCAAAACGACTGATTGGACCAAAAAATGGGAGAAGCAATCCTCCCTTTAATATTGTTATTATATGATTAATATTATATATATATATATATATATATATAGAGAGAGAGAGAGAGAGTATAAGCCTATAAATGCATCTCTATCGGAATTTTATAAATTGATCTTTAAAAGCATGTATAATGGACAGTGTAAACAGTTTTTATGGTACGAAATTGCACCGGGAGAGCAGATCTTGTAAAGAAAACTGTGTCCCTGTAATGACTAAGATGCGGCCCTTTTCTATTTTGGGGGTGATGCCTCAAAATGGAAAGGGGCGCATCTAAACGTTTCGCAAGCGAGATAATCATAACATTACATAACTGAAGAATGACAAGTAGGGCATACACTCACCATCTGCCAATAGTATAGCATAAATCTTACAGGCACACAATTATTTAGAGCATAGTTTAGTTCCACTACGGACAACATGAAACAAGTAAAATTATGACATCCCGCAATGTTGGCCCACGATCACGACGACGACCTGAGTCCTCCGGATAGTTCACGTACAAACGGCCGGAGTCCTCATCGAACTCCCACTTCAGCTGGTTGTCATCGGGATCTCCTACGTCGGGCGTGATGACCCACAAGTATAGGGTATCAATCGTAGTACTTTCAATAAGTAAGAGTGTCGAACCCAACGAGGAGCAGAAGGATCTGACAAGTGGTTTTCAGCAAGGTAAAATCTGCAGGCACTAAAATTATCGGTAACAAGTGATTGTCTGGTGAGATGATTCGTAGCAAGCAACAAGTAACAAAAGTAGCAACGGTGCAGCAAAGTGGCCCAATCCCTTTTGTAGCAAGGGACAAGCCTGGACAAAGTCTTATAGGAGGAAAAACGCTCCCGAGGACACACAGGAATTTCTGTCATGCTAGTTTTCATCATGTTCATATGATTCGTGTTCGTTACTTTGATAGTTTGATATGTGGGTGGACCGGCGCTTGGGTACTGCCCTTACTTGGACAAGCATCCCACTTATGATTAACCCCTCTCGCAAGCACCCGCAACTACGAAAGAAGAATTAAGACAAAGTCTAACCATAGCATTAAACTAGTGGATCCAAATCAGCACCTTACGAAGCAACGCATAAACTAGGGTTTAAGCTTCTGTCACTCTAGCAACCCATCATCTACTTACTACTTCCCAATGCCTTCCTCTAGGCCCAAATAATGGTGAAGTGTTATGTAGTCGACATTCACATAACACCACTAGAGGAAAAACAACATACAACATATCAAATTACCGAACGAATACCAAATTCACATGACTACTATTAACATGACTTATCCCATGTCCTCAGGAACAAATGTAACTACTCACAAAGCATAATCATATTCATGACCAGAGAGGTAATGAGTAGGATCAAGGATCTGAACATAAACTCTTCCACCAAACAATCCAACTAGCATCAACTACAAAGAGTAATCAACACTACTAGCAACCTTACAAGTACCAATCGGAGTCGCGAGACGGAGATTGGTTACAAGAAATGAACTAGGGTTTGGAGATGAGATGGTGCTGATGAAGATGTTGATGGTGACGAGTCCCCTCCGAGGAGAGGAGTGTTGGTGATGACGATGGCGATGATTTCCCCCTTCGGGAGGGAAGTTTCCCCGGCAGGATCGTCCTGCCAGAGCTCTAGATTGGTTCTGCTCAAGTTCCGCCTCGTGGCGGCGGCGAATCCACGAAAAAGCTCCTCTGTGATTTTTTTTTCTGTACGAAACCCTTCATATAGCAGAAGAGGGGGGCGAGTGGGCCAGCAGGCTGCCTACAAGCCCCCTTGGCGCGGCAACGGGGTGGCCGCGCCATGCAGGCTTGTGGCCACCTGCTGGCGCCCCTTTGGCGCTTCTTCGGCCCAGTATTTTTTATAAATCCGGAAAAAAATCCTCGTTGATTTTTACGGCGTTTGGAGTTGCGCAGAATAGGTATCTCAACTTTGCTCCTTTTTCAGGCCAGAATTCCAGCTGCCGGCATTCTCCCTCTTCATGTAAACCTTGCAAAATAAGAGAGAAAAGGCATAAGTATTGTGCCGTGAAGTGAAATAACAGCCCAAGAAGCGATAAATATCAACATGAAAACATGATGCAAAATGGACGTATCAGGGCGTACCTGTACCTGTTGGGGTTTGTAGTAATCTGTGAGCCACGGGGACTCAACGATCTAATGACCTTGGTATCGAATCTAGCCAAGTTATTAGGTGAGGAATGTTTAGTGTATGGGTTTGCAGCAACCTAAGCATATATGGTGGCTACCTTACGATGAACAGAGTAATCATATGGTGGGCTACGCGAGCGATTGAAGACTCGATGACCACTAAGTGATCCTGAACACCTACTTACGTCAAAGATAACCCCACCGTGTTCTCGATCGGAGAACAATCTCCGAAGGAGACAGTCATAGTTACACACACAGTTGGCAGTTTTATTAGAGTTACTTCAAGTTGTCTAGAACCGGATGTTAAGAAAATATCCACATTTGCCACATAACTGCGGGCACGGCTTTCCGAAAGATTAAACCCTGCAGGGGTGCTCCAACTAGTCGATCACAAACTGCCACGTGCCGCAAAGTAATCCTCTATCATGAAACTCGTGATCTCGTCGGATTCCTTGGAGGAAAACCTCAACTTTGAGGAGACCCAAAGCTTCACCGGAATCCCTATACGCAAGATATATCGCTAAGGTAAGACAAATCTGGCAAGACCTCCCGACGTGTCGACGATCCCGATAGGAGCCGTGTATCTCGTTATCAGGACACGACGGATAAGCGACGCGTACAATGGCCTGATAGAAATCACTCAAGTTGCCCTGAGTTGGCCCCGCACAGTGCTCTAGTTTGGACCAACACTCATGAGGAGCACTGGCCCGGGTTGTTGATTAAATCCTCGGGGTAGCTATTCCCTATGCAAATTATTATTAGGTGATTAGCAGATTAAAACCAATGTTGGGTCCTGCCACACGAGCCTTAACACTACACGATTTATCAAGGGGGTCCCCATAACAACCCCGAACGTGTTAGGAGCGATCAGTTATGGAATCAAACACCGGTAACCGAAACTAAGGCGGCAACAATGGAACAAATCACCCGGCAAAAGGCTAGGCCTTCTGTTATTTACCAAGTATATAGGTGCATTGATTAAATAGCAGTTTAAAACATATTGATATCAAGATACTCATGTTATCACATGAGACAGCTGGCACCTGCAACTAGCAAAGCTACTCATTAGAGGGTGAGAAAGCCTACTTAGCTAAACAACATTTACTAGGAGAGGGAGGTGTTTGGGTTCATGGCAAAGACAGGTGGCATTATATCAAGTGGTTGGCAGCAAGCATGTAGCGAAGGAAACGTGATTCTAAGCATAACAAAGCTAGATACGGTGTCAAGGTCACGGTCATCTTGCCTGTGATGTCTTCAGCTTGGAACTGCTCTTGATCTTCCTGCACGTACCCTCCAGAATCGCCGTACTCGCTCTTCATTCCCGATGCTACCCAAAGTAAGATAACAACCAATGAACACCGGCAAAACATAATGCAACAAGCAATATGATGCATGTGTGAAGAAGGAAGCATGCATCACTATTCTAGTCACTTTCATATGCATTAGTTGAGTTAATTCAATTCTGGACAGAACCTCATATTAAGTTATCTTGACATGCATGAATATGGTATGAGCATGTGCATCACAAGAAACGATGCAAAAATATATAAAGAACGTAGAGAACGGAGCCACGGATCAGCCGGTAACTACAAAACAAGTTATGGACACCTACGGTTCAAATCAGCCACAAACACACTCTAATGGGCACTCCCTGGTGTTACCAGGTTGACACATGATCAAGCAACAAAATATAAGTCGGGTGGTGCATGGGAACACACCACACCATCACCAATGTCCTCACAAGCTTCAAATCAACACAAACATGCAATCTGTTTTCAACAGCAACATAGCAGTTTGTCTACAATATTTAAAGTAGATACAACCATCTAAATGAGTCAAACAAGATATGAGGCAGAAGGCATCCAAAATCTCTACAACCCTGAACAAGAAGCTAATGCAAGGGAATCACCCATGAGCAGATCTATAAACACTAACTTGGACAAAATATCACAGATTCTCGGACTTTGTGAAAATCATAGATTTTCACCAGCTCCTTATGCTCTGAAGCATTTTGGCAGCCTCCAAAATGATATCTACAGGAAGTGTATAAGCATGAAATTTAACAGGGAGCTAAACAAACATAAAAGCTCACAAACTTTAGTTTGTTGCATGGGCTAATTCCCAACACAGGAGCTAATTCACACAAGACAACACGGGAAGAAAATATCATTAGATTCCCAGACCTGGGGTAAATCCCAAGGTTTCACAAATCTGTCAGTTTCAGCCAAGTGTCCACTTTGACAGGGCACAATAGGTGCATACAAATTCCTAAGAACAAAACAAAGACCCCATGCTCTAGAGGGGTCCACCAACTACCATTCCATCAAGGAATCATCCACAAAGGGCCATAGCACCACCTAATGTAAAGCTCTAAACATGGCATCACATCAGAAAATAACAGTTTTATGAAGTTGCTCTAAAGTGAAATTTGATTGCACCAATGGATTCCTAGGATGATTCTACCCCAAAATCATATATCATACATGGGTACTTGCATGTAACAACATTGCACAAAGCTAGCTCGAAACTATCACATAGAATCCTATAAACTACAAATGACTATCATCACATGTGAAAACTAGCACATATTGCATCACATACACATCACCAGGGAAAGAACAACCCAACTAGGCATAGCATGGATTCACTAACATGTCACACCAACATATAGAAATAGGTTATCCACACACACACATACATGTGCACTCACATACACATGCACATGTGTATATGGACTCACACCACACCATCTACACCTACACATGCACACACATAAGCACTACTCACACCCCACCACATGACTAGGTGCAACATGAGGATTTAGCCCCTCTTGCACATGTGTATATGTACCCTCATGCACACACACACACTCACATGGCTACACACATACACTCATGTGCACACACACACACACCCATGTGCACACACACTCATAAGCTACTCATTATAATAAACAACATCAACACACCCCCTGGTTTAAAAAGAAACAACACAAAACAGACAAAGAAAGAAATAAAAGAAAAAAAATGAAAGGGGGGTGGGTGTGGATCGAACCCACAACCCCCTGGTGTACCATGGCGACACACCACTGGGCTACTGCATCGCGCTTGACAGAGAGGGGGGGGGGGAAGAAGCAGGTTAAGCTTCTCTGGCGCTGTTCTACTACTGGTGAAAACAACAGAAAAGATAAGGCGCCTACGGGGGATCGAACCCACGACGCGCGACACTGACACACGCTCGCTTGCCACTGTGCTACGGTAAGTGTTATTACCAGAGAGGGGGAGCATGCTCTCTTGAGCAGCCCCTCTGCAGCTACTCACTACCGCGGCGGCGGCCGGAACAGGGGAGGGCGACGGCGTCTCTACAGACTACAATCGACACAGAGGGTACTGGCGAAGGGACGCTGAGACATAGGGTACTCCATTCCCGTGGCTAATCTACGCGGAGGAGCTCTACGACGGCGGCGCTACGGGGCGGTGCAACCAAACACACAGGCCATCGACGCCGGCGCGATTCCGGCAACAGAGGGGGCTGGTGTGCGAGAAAAGAAGGGGCGGAGGAGGCGCTCACCCTGGGGTGCTCGGGGAAGAGCTCGCTACCGAGAAGAGGAAGAAGTGGAGGGGCGCCTGCGACGACCCTCTGTTCTGCTCCGGCGACGTCGTCGTGGAGGAGACGCCAAAGAGGGGGAGCGGCTCCGCTAGCGACGGAAATGGAACAGGGGAAGATCCGCCATCCTCGCGGACGCCTCAGACTTGACGGAGACGCGCCGGCGACGAGGGGAGGGATGACGGCGAGCCGCGGCTCTCTCTGAACTTCTCTCTCTCTCTCTCTCTGAATCTTACCTGCAGAGGGGGGGAAGAAGAGGGAGAAGGAGGTGGCTGCGGGGGAAGAGGAACCCTAGACGAGGCCCGCACGTCGAGGGAATTAATAGGCGACGAGGGTACGGCCTCGACGTCCGTGAAGCCACGGCGTCGGCCCCTCTCTCTCACATCTCGCTCTTTTTCTCTGACGGGAAGGAGGGGAAAGGAGCACGGTGTCAGGAGGCAGGAGAGGGACGCCGAGCGGGCTGCGCTAGCGAAGGGGAGAGGCGAGGCCCAGGTGGAGGAGGAGTAGGCCGGCCCACCTGGCTTCTCTCTGGATCCGGCTAAAACAGAAAGAAAAAAAGGGTTTTTCTTTTTTGAAATAACCAAAACAGCAAATGAAATACGCAAAGCAACACAAGGGTTTTGAAAATAAAATAACAACACCTAGGGCATGAGGGATTTATGCCCTATTTAACTAATATGCAAACGTGATTTTTGGAGCAATTAAATTATACCTAAAAACAGGAATTAATATACTGTTTTATTAAAAAACCCAAATGTCTTGAAGCTTCAAAACAAGAAGACAAATACCCCCTCAACCACAAGTTAATTATCTGTAAGTATAACATTTATAAAATAGGTTATAACAAGGTTTAACAAGCAAGTTTAAAATAACAAAAGGGGGGAATGGCTTTGCATTGTTGTGAAAAGCATAGTAGGCAAACTTCGTTTGAAAACATCACCTCACTCCACACCACACAAGGCAAGCTATCACAAACATCATGGATCAACTAGCATTCAAGAATGAAAGCAATGCATTTGATGAGGATGCCATGATGCAAAAATGATGACATGAAATGAGCCACATGAAATGATAACTTATATCACAACCACAACAAGGATTCCACGAAATAGGAAAGGATCCAAATATGGAAAGGATTACATCTGGGGTGTTACAAACTCTCCCACACTACAAGAAGATCTTGACCCGAGATCTAGGATTGAAAGAACTCAAGAAATTCGGAACGAAGGTGATCCTCGCGTTCCCAAGTGGCCTCTTTCTCGGAATGATGTGACCATTGCACCTTAAGAAACTTGATTGACTTATTGCGGGTCTTGCGCTCAGGCGTCTCAAGAACTGCAACTGGATGCTTGATACGTCTCCATCGTATCTACTTTTCCAAACTCTTTTGCCCTTGTTTTGGACTATAGTTTGCATGATTTGAATGGAACTAACCTGGACTGACGCTGTTTTCAGCAGAATTGCCTTGGTGTTGTTTTTGTGCACAAATGAAAGTTCTCGGAACGTCTTGAAAATTTACGGAGAATATTTCTGGAAAATATGAAAAATACCTGCGCAAAGATCCACCGGAGGGGATGGGTCAGTGGGCCACAAGCCTTGTAGCCGCCACCCCCTAGTGGCGGCTAGCAAGCTTGTAGGGCCCAGGTGGCTCTGCCGCCCCCAAACTCAGCTCTATAAATTCACTTTCGTCCCAGAAAAAATCAAGAGAGAAGATTTCGTCGTGTTTGCGATTCGGAGGCACCGCCACATCCTGTTCTTCATCTGGAGGGCAGATCTGGAGTCCGTTTTGGGCTCCGGAGAGGGGAAATCGTCGCCATCGTCATCATGAACCTTCTTCCCTCTCCAATTCCATGAAGCTCTTCATCGTTCGTGAGTAATCTATCCGTAGGCTCGCTGGGCGGTGATGAGTAGGATGAGATCTATCATGTAATCGAGTTAGTTTTGACGGGGATTGATCCCTAGTATACACTATATTCTGAGATTGATGTTGCTGTGCCATGATTTCAGATCTGAAATTATTATGTTGTCACCAATATATGTGTGTTTTAGATCCGATCTTGCAAGTTGTAGTTACCTACTATGTGTTATGACCTGGCAACCCCGGAGTGACAATAACCGGAACCACTCCCGGTGATGACCATAGTTTGACGAGTTCATATGTTCACCAAGTGCTAATGCGTTGGTCTGGTTCTTTATTAAAAGGAGAACCTTAATATCCCGTAGTTTCCTTTTGGACCCCGCTGCCACGGGAGGGATGGACAATAGATGTCATGCAAGTTCTTTTCCCTAAGCACGTATGACGACACACGGAATGCATGCCTACATCACATTGACGAACGGGAGCTAGCCACATATCTCTCCGTGTTATAACTGTTGCATGATGAATATCATCCAAACAAATCAACGACCCATTGCCTACGAGTTTGTCCCACTGCTGTTGTTACTTGTTTGCTCTGCTGCTGTTACTACTGTTGCTGCTGCTGTTAGTACTGTTGCTGCTGCTATTAGTTGCTTGATCTGCTTTTACTTGCTACTGCTGTCACTACTGTTGTTCCTTGCCACTACTGCTACTCGTTACACTGCTGCTACCTGCTACAATACTGGTTCGCACGAGTTGACAGGAAAGAATATTTCCCGTCTACCGGCAACTTCTGGCGTCATTGATACAATCGTTAGGAATAGTCTGCCGTCAACAGATCGTTTCTGACATCGTTGTTATCATACTACTTTGCTGTTGATACGTTGCTTGCAGATACTAATCTTTCAGGTGTGGTTGAATCTGACACATTCAACTGCTAATACTTTCACTTCCTGACCGGCGAACCAACAAATTTGGGTTGAATACTCTACCCTCGAAAACTGCCTCGATCCCACGCGTTGGTGGATCATTGCAAGACAATTTCTAATTGTTGAGCAATTGAGAATAGCATTTGTCTAGCCATTTCCAGGGATCTGCTAAACATCATTTTTCTGGCGCCGTTGCCGGGGAGGTGATTGCTATATTCCCTGAGTCACTTGGGATTTATATCTGTTGATCACTATGAAGAATATGAGAGATCCGAAAACCAGAGTTTTGCCCTCAACTACGAGGGGAGGTAAGGAATTGCCATCTAGCTCTGCACTTGATTCACCTTCAGTTATGAGTAAGTTTGCGACATCACCTCCTGCTAGAAATCTTGATATGTCGCGTGTGCTTGATGATGCTTATGATGCTGATATGCGTGATACTGCTTTGCCTGATGCTGTTAGAGATGCTATGCCTGATACTACTTTGCCTGATACTGCTAGAGATGCTATGCTTGATACTGCCTTGCCTGATGATGCTATGCTTGATACTGCTAGAGATACTACTTTGCCTGATGTGCCTCTAGGGGTGTTCCTTGATGCTCATATTGCTAGAGTGACTGCCAATGCTTGTGATGCTGCTGAAACTGCCGATACTATTGAGATAGAACCTGCTTTTGCTCCTGCTAGATCTAGATCTCCTAGATATGAATTGCCTGATATACCTGAGGGTTACGTTATGGAGGGAGAGATAGCTGAGGATTTTCTTGCGTGTAAGGATGCCTATGACGCTGAGAAATTACTTCTCAAGTGGAAGGAAAAATCTATCAAAGCTAGGATGAAATACAACCCGAAGTTTGCCACTTCACCTATCTTTATCACCGATAAGGTTTATGAATTCTCTGTCGACCCTGAGATAATCTCTCTAGTCGAATCTGATCCTTTCCACGGTTATGAGTCTGAGACGGTCGTAGCCCATCTTACCAAACTACACGATATAGCTACCCTTTTCACTAGTGAGGAGAAGATCCGCCACTACTATATCCTTAAGATGTTTCCTTTCTCTCTAAAGGATGACACTAAAGTCTGGATGTGTGAGTAGTCCCCAGGATATGGTCTATTACTTATGTGAGAAATATTTCCCTCCCCATAAGAAGCACGCTGCCTTGCAGGAAATATACAACTTTGCTCAACTCAAAGAAGAGAATCTCCGACAAGCTTGGGGGAGGCTCGTCCAGCTACATAATGCTTTGCCTGATCACCCTCTTAAGAACAACGAGATACTTGATATCTTCTATAATGGACTTACCGATGCCTCTAGAGACCACCTAGATAGTTGCGCCGGTTGTGTTTTTAGGGAACGAACTGTAGAACAAGCTGGGACCCTACTGAATAACATCTTGATCAACGATAATGCTTGGACTATTCCCGAACCACCTCCTAAGCCAACTCCGAAGAAAAGAGGTATTCTATTCCTCGGTCCCGAAGATATGCAAGAAGCCAAGAAATCTATGCAAGAGAAAGGCATTAGATCTGAAGATTTCAAAAATCTACCACCTATCAAAGAGATCCATGGTCTCGATAACCCGATACATGTAGTAGAAGTGAATTCTCTGCGTAGGTTTGATGAGAGTGATATTCCTTTTGACAAACCTGGTAGCCTATGCTTTGATGAATTTGACAACTTTGTTGCCAAACAACAGAGTTTCAATGATTATGCTAGGAGACATTTGGAACAAAGTACTCGTATGCTTAGCCATTTAAGTGCTTGTATAGACAGAAATGTCAATGATCTGAAGCTTCTGAGTAAACATGCCTCTAGGATTACTACTCAGGTAGAACAAGTAATTAAAGCTCAGAATGACATGCTCAATGAATTAAATGACAACTCTGTCAGAGTCATTACTAAAGGAGGCAAAATGACTCGGGAACCTTTGTATCCTGAAGGTCATCCTAAGAGAATTGATCAAGATTCTCAAGGAATCAATGCTAATACACCCAGTCATCCTAAGGAGAAGAAGAAGGATGATAGAAACCTACATGCCAGTTCACCAAATACTGTCACACCTGTAGAACCTAATGATATTTCTGCGTTTGATGCAGAAACACAATCTGGTGATGAACATGAACCTGGTGACAATATGGACAGTGATGTTCCTAACAATGCTCAACCTAGCAATGATGAGGATGTGGAGATTGAACCTTCGGTTAATCTTGATAACCCACATCCTAAGAGATACGATAAGAATGACTTTACTGCTAGGAAGCATGGTAAAGAAAGGGAGCCATGGGTTCAGAAATCTATGCCCTTTCCTCCTAAGCCATCCAAGAAAAAGGATGATGAGGATTTTGACCGTTTCGTTGAGATGATAAGACCCATCTTTCCGCAGATGCGGTTAACTGATATGCTCAAGATGTCTCCGTATGCCAAGTACATGAAAGATATCGTGACTAATAAACGGGAGATACCAGATCTTGAGATCTCCAACATGCTTACCAATTACACTTTTAAAGGTGGAACTCCTAAGAAACTTGGTGATCCCGGAGTGTCCACTATACCTTGCTCCATTAAAGGAAACTACGTAAGAACTGCCTTATGTGCCCTTGGAGCCGGTGTTAGTGTTATGCCGCTCTCTCTTTATCGTAGACTTGAATTGGATAAGTTGACACCTACTGAAATCTCTCTGCAAATGGCTGACAAATCAACTGCTTTCCCTATCGGCATTTGTGAGGATGTGCCTGTTGTGGTTGCTAACACCACTATCTTAACAAACTTTGTTATCTTGGATATTCCCGAGGACGATGCCATGACTGTCATCCTCGGAAGACCCTTTTTAAACACTGCAGGGGCTGTTATAGATTGCAACAAAGGCAATGTCACTTTCCATGTCAATGGTAATGAGCACACAGTGCACTTTCCGAAGAACCGATATCAAGTACATTGCATCAATGCTATCGAAAAGACTTCATCTATTCTTATTGGGAGCTTTGAATGCCCTATTCCTCGTGTCAAGATGAAGTATGATTTGCTTGTTGGGGAGATACATATCCCCATTGAGGTGACTTAGTGGCTATTTGAAAATTCTCCGTTCTCTCCTGCGATTCGAGAAGATTTTGTCACGAGGACTCGATCAACCCCATTGACGGATTTCTTTCGATGACCATGAAATGGATGAATCAAAGAGTCACATACCTCTATTTTGAGCTTTCATTTTCTGTTGCTTAGAAGAAAAATGATAGAATTAGTTTAGTTTTTCCTGTTTTCTGTTTTAGCGTCCCGGACAAAAATACCTTGAAAATAAAAGTTCTCCGATGGTCCTGAAAATTTAGTATGATTTTTTTTGAAATTTTTGAAAATTACTGGGCCTGAGAGCTGGCCTGGGGGCCAGACCAGTGGGCCACAAGCCCTGCCACCGCCATCCCCCTGGTGGCGGAGTCCAAGCTTGTGGGGCCCACAAGGACCCCCTCCACTCATTCCAGCTCCCAGCCTCTTCTTCCACCTCTAGAAAAAATTGTTTCGCAGCTCAAACCCGTGTTCTTGCTCATTTGGCTGTGATTTTCGATCTCTTTGCTCAAAGCACCATTCTTCGAACCGTTTTGGGGAAATTACTCCTTGGTAAGTGACTCCTCCATTGGTCCAATTAGTTTTTGCTCTAGTGCTTTATCCTTCGCGTATTCTTGCTACCTTGGTGACCCTGTTCTTGAGCTAGAAAGGTTGATTTTAGCTGGTCCCAAGTAGTTTTAGCGCGTGATACGGTCACTAGGCACTAGTAGGAGTAGTTGCTACAAGGTATGGATGGTCTTGATTCAATTTTCTCTTGAACTTCAAAAATTTCAGCAAAAGGAAATTATGCTCAGGAGGAAGTTTCATGGAGGTTCCTCAAGTAAGAAGGGTCCCCGTCTCTCTTTTCGGGAGCCCGAACCTTTTCAACTAAGGGACGTGACACTTCTCCAACGTATCTACTTTTCCAAACTCTTTTGCCCTTGTTTTGGACTATAATTTGCATGATTTGAATGGAACTAACTTGGACTGACGCTGTTTTCAGCAGAATTGCCTTGGTGTTATTTTTGTGCAGAAATCAAAGTTCTCCAAACGTCCTGAAAATTTACGGGGAGCAGTTTTGGAAAATATCAAAAATATCTGCGCCAAGTTCCATCTCAGGGGGTGGGCCAGTGGGCCACAAGCCCTTGCTCCGCCACCACCCCCTGGTGGCGGTGGGCATGCTTGTGGGGCCCACAGGCACCTGCCGCCCCCAACTCCAGCTCTATAAGTTGTCTTTTGTCCTAGAAAATATATAAAGAGAAGTTTTCATCGCGTTTTCAATACGGAGGCGCCGCCACCACCTGTTCTTCATCTGGAGGGCAGAACTGGAGTCCGTCTTGGGCTCCGGAGAGGGTAATCGTCGCCATCGTCATCATCAACCTTCTTCCCTCTCCAATTCCATGAAGCTCTTCGTCGTTCGTGAGTAATCTATTTGTAGGCTCGCTGGGCGGTGATGAGTAGGATGAGATCTATCATGTAATCGAGTTAGTTTTGACGGGGATTGATCCCTAGTATCCACTTTGTTCTGAGATTTGATGTTGCTACTACTTTTCCATACTTAATGCTTGTCACTAGGGCCCGAGTGCCATGATTTCAGATCTGAAATTATTATGTTGTCAACAATATATGTGTGTTTTAGATCCGATCTTGCAAGTTGTAGTTACCTACTATGTGTTATGATCCGGCAACCCTGGAGTGACAATAACCGGAACCACTCCCGGTGATGACCATAGTTTGAGGAGTTCATGTGTTCACCAAGTGCAAATGCGTTGGTCCGGTTCTTTATTAAATGGAGAACCTTAATGTCCCGTAGTTTCCTTTTGGACCCCGCTGCCACGGGAGGGATGGATAATAGATGTCATGCAAGTTCTTTTCCCTAAGCATGTATGACGACACATGCAACGCATGCCTACATCACATTGACGAACGGGAGCTAGCCACATATCTCTCCGTGTTATAGCTGTTGCATGATGAATATCATCCAAACAAATCACCGACCCATTGCCTACAAGGTTGTCCTACTGTTGTTATTTGTCTTGCTCTGTTGCTGCTGCTACTACTGTTGCTACTGCTCTTACTTGTCTTGCTCTGCTGCTGCTACTACTGTTGCTACTGCTGTTACTTGTTTTGCTCTGCTTCTGCTACTATTGTTGCTACTACTGTCGCTTGCTATTGTTGCTACTTGCTACTGCTGTCACTACTGCTGTCCTTGCCGCTGCTATTGCTCATTACACTACCGTTACTCGCTACTTTGCTGTTACTACTGTGCTTACAGATACTAATCTTTCAGGTGTGGTTGAATCTGACAAATTCAGCTGCTAATACTTGAGAGTATACTCTCACCTCCTCACTGGTAAACCAACAAATTGGGTCGAATACTCTCCCTCGAAAACTGCTGCGAACCCACGCGCTGGTGGGCCATCAACAACATTCCTCTATTCTCATTACTCGGGAGTGCTTTCAGCATTCTTTTGGTGCCGTTGCAGGAGAAGGTATGTTGTCATAAGCATTTGTCTAGCTAACGCCAGAGATTGCACGATCAGCATTTTTCTGGCGTCGTTGCCGAGGAGGTATTGCTATATTCTCTGAGTCACTTGGGATTTATATCTACTGATCACTATGAAGAATCTGAAGGATCTGAAGACCAAAGTCTTGCCCTCAACTACGAGGATAGGTAAGGAATTGCCATCTAGCTCTGCACTTGATTCACCCTCAGTTATGAGTAAGTTTACGACATCACCTCCTGCTAGAAATCTTGATATGTCGCCTGTGCTTGATGATGCTAGAGATGCTATTTTGCTTGATGATACTATGCTTGATACTATGCCTGATACTGCTAGAGATGCTATGCTTGATACTATGCCTGATGATACTATGCTTGATACTATGCCTGATACTGCTAGAGATGCTATGCTTGATACTGCCTTGCCTGATGATGCTAGAGATGCTATTTTGCCTGATGATGCTATGCTTGATACTGCTAGAGATACTCCTTTGCCTGATGTTCCACTAGGAGTGTTCCTTGATGCTCATATTGCTAGAGTTACTGCCAATGCTCGTGATGCTTCTGAAACTGCCGATGCTATTGAGATAGAACCTGCTTTTGCTCCTGTTAGACCTAGCTCTCCTAGATATGAATTGCCTCATATACCTGAGGGTTACGTTATGGAGGGAGAGATAACTGACGATTTTCTTGCGTGTAAGGATGCCTATGACGCTGAGAAATTAATTCTCAAGTTGAAGGAAAAATCTCGGGAAGCTAGGATGAAAAATGACCCGAAGTTTGCCACTTCGCCTATCTTTGTCACCGATAAGGATTATGAATTCTCTATCGACCCTGAGATAAGCTCGCTAGTCGAATCTGATCATTTTCACGGTTATGAGTCTGAGACGGTCATAGCCCATCTTGCCAAACTATCTGAAATAGCCAACCTCTTCACTAATGAGGATAAGATCCGTCACTACTATATCCTTAAGATGTTTCCCTTCTCTCTAAAGGATGACGCTAAAGCCTGGTTCACCTCTCTTGCTCCTAGATATGTGCGTAGTCCCCAGGAGATGGTCTATTACTTCTGTGAGAAATATTTCCTTGCCCATAAGAAGCAAGCTGCCTTGCAGGAAATATACAACTTTGCTCAACTCCATGAAGAGAGTCTTCCACAAGCTTGGGGGAGGCTCGTCCAGCTACAGAATGCTTTGCCTGATCACCCTCTTAAGAAGAACGAGATACTTGATATCCTCTATAACGGACTTACCAATGCCTCTAGAGACTACCTAGATAGTTGTGTCGGTTGTGTTTTTAGGGAACGAACTATAGAACAAGCTGAGACTCTACTGAATAACCTCTTGTTCAACGATAATGCTTGGACTATTCCCGAACCACCTCCTAAGCCAACTCCTAAGAAAAGAGGTATTCTATTCCTCAGTCCCGAAGATATCCAAGAAGCCAAGAAATCTATGCAAGATAAAGGCATTAGATCTGAAGATGTCAAAAATCTACCACCTATCGAAGAGATCCATGGTCTCGATAACCCGGTACAGGTAGTGGAAGTGAATTCTCTGCGTAGGTTTGATGAGAGTGATATTCCTTTTGATAAACCTGCTAGCCTATGCTTTGATGAATTTGACAACTTCGTTGCCAAACAACAGAGTTTCAATGATTATGTTAGCAGACATTTGGAACAAAGTACTCGTATGCTTAGCCATTTAAGTGCTTGTGTAGACAGAAATGTCAATGCTCTGAAGTTTCTGAGTAAACATGCCTCTATGATTACTACTCAGGTAGAACAAGTACTTAAAGCTCAGAATGACTTGCTCAATGAATTAAATGACAACTCTGTCAGAGTCTTTACTAGAGGAGGCAAAATGACTCAGGAACCTTTGTATCATGAAGGTCATCCTAAGAGAATTGATCAAGATTCTCAAGGAATCAATGTTGGTACACCTAGTCATCCTAAGGAGAAGAAGAAGGATGATAGAAACCTACACGCCAGTTCACCAAATACTGTCACACCTGAAGAACCTAATGATATTTCTACGTCTGATGCGGAAACACAATCTGGTGATGAACATGAACCTGGTGACAATATGGACAGTGAGATTCATAATAATGCTCAACCTAGCAATGATGAGGATGTGGAGATTGAACCTATGGTTAATCCTGATAATCCACAACCTAAGAGATACGACAAGAATGACTTCACTGCTAGGAAGCATGGTAAAGAAAGAGAGCCATGGGTTCAGAGACCTATGCCCTTTCCTCCTAAGCCATCCAAGAAAAAGGATGATGAGGATTTTGAGCGTTTCGTTGAGATGATAAGACCCGTCTTTCTGCAGATGCGGTTAACTGATATGCTCAAGATGTCTCCGTATGCCAAGTACATGAAAGATATCATGACTAATAAACGGAAGATACCAGATCTTGGGATCTCCACCATGCTTGCCAATTACACTTTCAAAGGTGGAACTCCTAAGAAACTTGGTGATCCCGGAGTGCCCTATACCTTGCTCCATTAAAGGAAACTACGTAAGAACTGCCTTATGTGACCTTGGAGCCGGTGTTAGTGTTATGCCGCTCTCTCTTTATCGTAGACTTGTGTTGGATAAGTTGACACCCACTAAAATTTCTCTGCAAATGGCCGACAAATCAACTGCTTTCCCTATCGGCATTTGCGAGGATGTGCCTGTTGTTGTTGCTAATACCACTATCTTAACAGACTTTGTTATCTTGGATATTCCCGACGACGATGCCATGGCTATTATCCTCGGAAGACCCTTTTTAAACACTGCAGGGGCTATTATAGATTGCAACAAAGGCAATATCACTTTCCATGTCAACGGTAATGAGCACACCGTGCACTTTCCGAAGAAACGATATCCAGTACATTGCATCAATGCCATCGAAAAGATTTCATCGATTCTCATTGGGAGCTTTGAATGCCCTATTCCTCGTGTCAAGATGAAGTATAATTTTCTTGTTGGGGAGATACATATCCCCATTGAGGTGACTTAGTGGCTATTCGAACATTCTTCGTTCTCTCTTGCGATTCGAGAAGGCTTTGTCATAAGGACTTGATCAACCCCATTGACGAATTTCTTCCGATGACCATGAAACGGATGAATCAGAGAGTCACATACCTCTGTTTTGAGTCTTCATTTTCTGTTGCTTAGAAGAAAAATTATAGAAGTAGTTTAGTTTTTCCTGTTTTCTGTTTTAGCGTCCCGGAGAAAAATACCTCGAAAATAAAAGTTCTCCGATGGTCCTGAAAATTTAGTATGATTTTTTCTGGAATTTTTGAAAATTTTTGGGCCTCAGAGCTGGCCAGGGGGGCTGACCAGTGGGCCACAAGCCCCGCCACTGCCACCTACCCCCCTGGTGGTGGGGTGCAAGCTTGTGGAGCCCACAGGCACCCGCTCCACTCATTCCAGCTCCCAGCTTCTTCTTCCACCTCCAGACAAAATTGTTTCGCAACTCAAACCCGTGTTCTTGCTCATTTGGCTGTGATTTTCGATCTCCTTGCTCAAAGCACCATTCTCTGAACCGTTTTGGGGAAATTACTCCTTGGTGAGTGACTCCTCCATTGGTCCAATTAGTTTTTGCTCTAGTGCTTTATCCTTCGCGAATTCTTGCTACCTTTGTGACCCTGTTCTTGAGCTATAAATGTTGATTTTAGCTGGTTCCAAGTAGTTTGAGCGCGTGATACGGTCTCTAGGCACTAATAGGAGTAGTTGCTACGATGTATGGTTGGTCCTCATTCACTTTTCTCTTGAACTTCAAAAATTTCAGCAAAAGGAAATTATGTTCAGGAGGAAGTTTCATGGTGGTTCCTCAAGTAGGAAGGGTCCTCGTCTCTCCTTTCGGGATCCCGAACCTTTTCAACTAAGGGACGCACCAGTACAACCATGTGAATGGCCTTCCGATGAGTTCATGATTGAAGCAGGTTTCAAGGATGAGTTTGATGCACTTGTCCGCAATGCCGGGTTAGAAGAATTCCTCTCAGATAAATGTGAACAGTATGCTATGCTTACTGCCTCTTTCGTGCGTAGATTTAATTTTTTAGTTGGCCGTGAAGCATCCATACTGTTTGATCTGTACGATAAATTCTATACCGTGGATCTGGAGGATTTCAATAGGATTTGCAAGATACCCGATTGGGGTAGTTTTAATGATCCTCCTAAGTCTTCGGGCAGAGACTTTGTCTCCATTATAGCTGTTGGAGAAACCAGAGATATCACGCAAGCCACCATAGGAAGCATCCATTTCCCTGCCTTGCACTACCTTGCCCTCTTCATAGGTAGGTGCATTAACGGCAAGGGTGCACATTGTCACCTATGCGCTTCCGACCTTAGTATCCTTAAGAGCGCCGTAACAGGTGACAGGAGCTTCAATATGGGAGCTATAATAGCTAGGAGGCTGAATAAAAATGCCAGTGAGGGGAATTTCTTTGGTGGAGTTTATGCTACACGCTTAGCAAATTTTCTTGGAGTATCCATCCGTCCAGAAGACCCTCCTCTCCGTACAGCCTACCTTGATCGTGTCGCTCTAACACGCTACCAGTTCCTTGAGAGAGATCATCGATCCCTCCTATACCGCTTGATATTTAACCGGCAGCGTGTTTTCCATATTACCCTTCCTGCTCCTGCTTTCTTTGACTTTCAGGTAAAACGAAGATACTACATAACCATAGGAGAGGCAGAGGAGTATGAGAGGGAGGCGACGACTTTCGTGAGGCAGCTATTCAGGGAGTGGTTGTAGCACTCCCGTATAACACCCATTATGATTTTGTGTTTCGCCAGGACCATCGATGGGAGTAGACCAAGCTAGGCCAAAAGCCTAAGCTTGGGGGAGTACGTGTTCTCACCGACTTTACATTCATGCTTATGCTTTCACTTTGTTAGCCGGTGTTTACACTTTGCCACTGTATTATCCATGCTAGTTTATTTTTGTTTTCTTGTTTTGTGTCCTTTTGAGAAAACCTAAAAAGATTTTTGTTTCCTCTTTTGCTTGTTGGGAGCTTTCCCGTGTAAATAGTTTTCTTTTTCTTTGGGTCAAGGTAGAAGATATTGGTTTCAATGTTTAGTGGTTCTTGCATGCTTACCTGTTTAGCTTTCAAAGAGCCATATTACTTTGTCTTCTCCTTTGTGTTTGCGTGCAGATTCAGCTTAGTCCAATGCGCTTATTATCGTTCACATCGTTCGATCGTGCAAATGAAAGGCAATAATGATGATATATGATGAAGTGACTGAGACTGAAAAGCTGGTATGAACTCTATCTATTTTGTTTTTGTAAATATGACTAGCTTGTCGACCTAGATTCAGCTTTGTTGTGAGAGAACCATGTTTGCAATGACAACTTAGAGATCATAGTTTCTGATGCCATGCTTATTTAGCTCAGAGTTTATAATGGTTTGTCTTGAATGCCAACATAGATTTTGAGATGACTATGATGTAGTATGATAGGATGGTATTCTCCTTTGAATGTTTCCAGTGGCTTGACTTGGCGCATGTTCATGCATGTAGTTGAAACAAAATCAACATAGCCTCTATGATGTTCGTGTTCATGGTGATTTATATCCTGTTCATGCTTGCATTTAATGTTAGTCAAACTCATTGCATCTTGATGACTGTTGTCGCTCTCTAGTTAGTCGCTTCCCAGTCTTTTGCTAGCCTTCACTTGTACTAAGCGGAATACTGCTTGTGCATCCACTTCCATAAACCCAAAAAATTTCCATGAGAGTCCACCACACCTACCTATTTGCGGTATCTACATGCCGTTCCAAGTAAATTTGCATGTGCCACTCTCTAAACCTTCAAGAAATAATCTGTTTTGCATGCCCGAACCGCTCATGTGGTGACAGGGGGCTATTGGTATCTTCCATGCTAGGAGTGTTATCCTCGACATGTGTTTATTCATTGTCATTCACGAGAAAGGGGCCGGTAATTGGAATGCCCAGTTCCACGCTTAAATCGAAAACATAACTGTAAAACAAGACTCCCCCTAGATTTATGTTAGTATGGACGGTACCCGAGGATTTGGCTAGCCGTGGAGTGTGATTGATTGGTGGTGGGGGAGTTAAAACTTTACTTTTCTATTTGGGAACCACCTATAGCATGAGTAGCATGGAAGATATTGAGAACTCTTGGTCATTGCGTTGATAATGAAAGCATGCCACCCAAAATTATTATCTCCATTTTCAAAGCTTGAGCTGTGGCACCTCTGCAAATCAATGCTTCCCTCTGCGAAGGGCCTGTCTATTTATTTTCCTGTCGAGTCATCCTCTTCTTATATAAGCACCAATTTGAGAGCACCTCTGTCATTTTTTATGCTTTGCTCTTGATTGATATTGAGTATGACTATGATTGGATCTTCGTTGCTATGAATTACAATGTTTAGCCATCCCTTGATCTTTGAAAGTTCTCTGCATTTATGTTTTGCGGTCTTAGAAAGAGCTAGCGAGATACCACCTATTCATATTGCTTCATGCTTGTTTTGATTGAATTGTTGGTATTTGAAACTCATTATTATTTGCTCGTTAGCTGATTATGCCATTGATATTAGTTTACCGTGAGACCTTTGTGTCACTTTCTTATGTGGTTAACTTGTGATCTTGCTGAAATTCTGGTTTTGAGTTAGACATAGTTGCAACAACAAGATCAAACAGAGTTTGTCAAAGTTTTTCTTTCTCTTTCAGTTTGTCAACTGAGTTGCTTGAGGACAAGCAAGGTTTTAAGCTTGGGGGAGTTGATACGTCTCCATCGTATCTACTTTTCAAACTCTTTTGCCCTTGTTTTGGACTCTAATTTTCATGATTTGAATGGAACTAACCTGGACTGACGTTGTTTTCAGCAGAATTGCCTTGGTGTTGTTTTTGTGCAGAAATGAAAGTTCTCGGAATGTCCTGAAAATTTACGGAGAATATTTCTGGAAAATATGAAAAATACCTGCGCAAAGATCCGCCGGAGGGGATGGGCCAGTGGGCCACAAGCCCTGTAGCCGCCGCCCCCCCTGGTGGCGACTTGCAAGCTTGTGGGGCCCACGTGGCTCTGCCGCCCCCAAACTCAGCTCTATAAATTCACTTTCGTCGCAGAAAAAATCAACAGAGAAGATTTCGTCGCGTTTGCAATACGGAGGCGCCGCCACATCCTGTTCTTCATCTGGAGGGCAGATCTAGAGTCCGTCTTGGGCTCCGGAGAGGGGAAATCGTCGCCATCGTCATCATCAACCTTTTTCCCTCTCCAATTACATGAAGCTCTTCATCGTTCGTGAGTAATCTATCCGTAGGCTCGCTGGGCGGTGATGAGTAGGATGAGATCTATCATGTAATCGAGTTAGTTTTGACGGGGATTGATCCCTAGTATCCACTATGTTCTGAGATTGATGTTGCTACTACTTTGCCATGCTTAATGCTTGTCACTAGGGCCCGAGTGCCATGATTTCAGATCTGAAATTATTATGTTGTCACCAATATATGTGTGTTTTAGATCCGATCTTGCAAGTTGTAGTTACCTACTATGTGTTATGACCCAGCAACCCGGAGTAACAATAACCGGAACCACTCCCGGTGATGACCATAGTTTGAGGAGTTCATGTGTTCACCAAGTGCTAATGCGTTGGTCCGGTTCTTTATTAAAAGGAGAACCTTAATATCCCGTAGTTTCCTTTTGGACCCCACTGTCACGGGAGGGATGGACAATAGATGTCATGGAAGTTCTTTTCCCTAAGCATGTATGACGACACACGGAATGCATGCCTACATCACATTGACGAACGGGAGATAGCCACATATCTCTCTGTGTTATAACTGTTGCATGATGAATATCAGCCAAACAAATCAACGACCCATTGCCTACGAGTTTGTCCCACTGCTGCTGTTACTTGTTTGCTCTGCTGTTGTTACTACTGTTGCTGCTCCTGTTACTTGCTTGCTCTGCTGTTACTACTGTTGCTGCTGCTGTTACTTGCTTGCTCTGCTCTTACTTGGTACTGTTGCTACTTGCTACTGCTGTCACTACTGCTGTTCCTTGCCACTGCTGGTACTCGTTACACTGCTGCTACCTGCTACAATACTGGTTCGCACGACGTTGACGGGAAAAATATTTCCCGTCTACCGGCAACTTCTGGCGCCATTGATACAATCGTTAGGAATAGTCTGCTGTCAACAGATCATTTGTGACACCGTTGTTATCATACTACTTTGTTGTTGATACTTTGCTTGCAGATACTAATCTTTCAGGTGTGGTTGAATCTGACACATTCAACTGCTAATACTTGAGAGTATCCTCTCATTTCCTGACCGGCGAACCAACAAATTTGGGTTGAATACTCTACCCTCGAAAACTGCCTCGATCCCACGCGCTGGTGGGTCATTGCAAGACAATTTCTAATTGTTGAGCAATCGAGAATAGCATTTGTCTAGCCATTGCCAGGGATCTGCTAAACAATGCTCACGGTAGGATAGGTCGGGTTGAAGGTCGATATCCTGCAGATCAACTGTTCACTCGGGAGTCTTGAAGCATCTCTGGAGCTGAGAGACATGAAACACGTTATGCACATTTGCGAAGTTTGAAGGGAGCTCTAATTGATTTGCAAGGTCACCTCTCTTGCCACCAATTCGGAAAGGCCCAACAAAACGAGGAGCAAGCTTTCCTTTGATGCCAAAACGCTGAGTGCCCTTCATAGGAGACACTTTGAGATAAACGAACTCATCGAGCTGATAAACCATGTCACGATGCTTGCTATCGTAGTAGCTCTTCTGACGGGACTGCGCTGCTTTGAGATTATCCCGAATGACACGACACAATTCTTCTGCTTCAGCAATCATGTCATTCCAAAGAATCTGACGCTCGCCAGTCTCTGACAAATTGAGCGGGGTACGACACTTCCTGCCATAGAGAATCTCGAACGAAGCTTTTCCTGAACTTGCATGATAGTTGTTGTTGTAAGAAAACTCAGCAAAAGGTAGGTGCTACTGCAACAAAAGACCTTCCAACGGCGCCAAAAACGTGCTACGACACCAGGAATCCTTCTGCTACAGCTATGCCTTAAGGGACTTCCTAGGCAAATATGCAAAGGATTTCCCCCGTGGCCTTGGAGCCTTGCGTTGGTGTTCCCTCGAAGCGGAAAGGGTGATGTAGCGCAGCGGTGGTAAGTATTTCCCTCAGTTTGAGAACCAAGGTATCGATCCAGTGAAGGAGTATATCAAGTGCCTGCACAAACACAAAAAACTTGCTCCCAACGCTATGAAGCGGTTGTCAATTCCTTATAGATTGTTTGCCAAGTGAGAACTGAAAGCAACAAAGTAACAAAGCAAAGTAAAAGCAAAAGTGGAAACGATAGGTGTGAATAGACCCGGGGGCCGTAGTGTTTACTAGTGGCTTCTCTCATGAAAGCAAGTAGATGGTGGGTGAACAAATTACTGTCGAGAAATTGATAGAACCGCGCAAAGTCGTGACGTCATCTATGGCAATGATTATATCTATAGGCATCACGTACAAAACAAGTAGACCGATACTTTCTGCATCTACTACTATTACTCCACACGTCGACCGCTATCCAGCATGCATCTAGTGTATTAAGTCCAAAAGAACAGAGTAACGCCTTAAGCAAGATGACATGATGTAGATGGACAATCTCATATCTACGATAAATCCCACCTTGTTACCCTTGATGGCAACTACACGATGTGTGCCTTGCTTCCCCTACTGTCACTGAGAAAGGTCACCACACGGTAAGAACCCAAAACCAAGCACTTCTCCCATTGCAAGAATCATAGATCTAGTTGGCCAAACAAAACCCAAGACTCGGAGAGACTTACAAGGATATCAAATCATGCATATAAGAAATCAGCAAAGACTCAAATATATATCATAGATAATCTGATCACAAATCCACAATTCATCGGATCTCGACAAACACACCGCCAAAGAAGATTACATCGGATAGATCTCCATGAAGATCATGGAGAACTTTGTATTGAAGATCCAAGAGAGAGCAGAAGCCATCTAGCTACTAACTATGGACCTGTAGGTCTGAAGTGAACTACTCACGAGTCATCGGAGGGGCGATGATGTGGATGTAGAAGCCCTCCAACTCCAAAGTCCCCTCCGGCAGGGCACCGGGAAGGGTCTCCAGATGAGATCTCGCAGAAATGGAAGCTTGCGGCGGCGGAAAAGTATTTTCGTGGATCCCTTGATTTTTTTTCTTTTTTTAGGGAATATATAGGCGAAGGAGCTAGGTCAGGGGGCGCCAGGGAGGCCACAAGTCTGCTGGCCGCCGCCCCCATGTGGCGGCTAGAGGGCTTGTGGGCTCCCTTTAGCTCGCCTGGCTTGGCCCACAAGCCCCCTGATCTTCTTCCGTTCAGGAAAAATTTATTTTGGGGATTTTATTCCGTTTGGACTCCGTTCCAAAATCAGATCTGAAAAGAGCCAAAAACACAGAAAAAACAGGAACTGGCACTTGGCAGTGAATTAATAAGTTAGTCCCAAAAAAGATATAAAAGGTACATAAAACATCCAAAGTTGACAAGATAACAACATGAAACCATCAAAAATTATAGATACGTTTGAGATGTATCAAGCATCCCCAAGCTTAACTCCTGCTCGTCCTCGAGTAGGGAAGTGATAAAGAATGAATTTTTGATGCTTTCATGCTACCTAGCATAGATGTCCTTTGTAACTCCTCTTATGTGACGTGAATGTTCAGATCCATTAGATTCAAAACAATAGTTTGCTATTGACGTGGAAAAAATAATAATTCAAGCAAACTAGCAAGGTAATCATGAACTTTCAAAATAACAAGACCAAAAGAAAGTTATCCCTACAAAAGCATATAGTCTCGCTATGCTCTATCATCATTGCACAACGAATTTAAATCATGCACAACCCCGGTATTGGCCAAGTAATTGTTTCACACCTTTACTTTCTCAAACCTTTTCAACTCTAACGCAATACATGAGCGTGAGCCATGGTTTTAGCACTATAAGTGGTGTGGATTGTGGTGGAGGTTGCAAGACAAAAAAGGAGAAGATGGTCACATTAACTAGGCATATCAATGAGCTGTGGAGATGCTCATCAATAGATATCAATGTGAATGAGTAGGGATTGCCATACAAATGATGTACTAGAGCTAAGAGTATGTGAAAGCTCTTAAAGAAAACTAGTGGGTGTGCATCCAACTTGCTTGCTCACGAAGACCTAAGGCAATTTTGAGGAAGCCTGTCATTGGAATATACAAGCCAAGTTATATAATGAAAATTTCCCACTAGCTATATGGTGGTGACAAAACGAGAGACTCTCAATCATGAAGATCATGGTGCTTAATACACACAAGTGTGGAAAGGTGGTAGCATTGTCCCTTCTCTCTTTTTCTCTCATTTTTTTTTTTTATTTTTTGGTGGGCTCTTTGGCCTCTTTTTTTAATTATTTTTTTATTTTATTTTGGTGGGCATCTTTGGCCTCTTTTATTTTCTCACATGGGACAATGCTCCATCAACGATGATCATCACACTTTCAACTCAAAACTTAGAGCAACGATGACTCTATATGGAATGCCTTCGGTAGTGTACCGTGACAATGATCTAGAATGGCATAGACATTAATGAAAACATCATGCTAGCTATCTTACGATCATGAAATGGCAATGTAGACATGGTGGCACATGTCATGGTGGTGGTTGCATTGCAATATATGTCGAAATGACTTTGAAAAATCCATAGTAGGTAGGTATGGTGGCAGTTTTGAGGGAGGCTAATGGTGGGTTTTGTGCACCGACGAAAGTTGCACGGCACAAAGAAGATAGTGATGGTGGAAGGTGAAAGTGCATCTAAACCATGGACTCAACATTAGTCATGAATAACTCATATACTTTTTGCAAAAGTTTTATTAGTAATCGAAAAAAAGCATTCAACGCATACTCCTAGGGGAAGGGTTGGTAGGTATAAACAATCGTGCGATCCCGACCGCCACACAAAGGATGACAATCAAAAGACTAATCATGCTCAGACTTCATCACATAGCGGTTCACCATACGTGCATGCTACGGGAATCACTAACTTCAACACAAGTATTTCTAGATCCACAACACCTTACTAGCATAACTTCAATATTACCATAACCACAACTCAAAACTAATTAGGATGAATCAAACTTCTCTAACTATTCAATGCACATGAAGATGGAAGTTTTCGTATCCCTTTGGATAACTACCCCTTTTGAGACTACTTTCATAGCATAGATCAACTACCAAGCCACGCACCTCTGTGCTCTAAAAGATATAAGGGAAGCACACAGAGCAAAAGCATCTAGCTCAAATGATATAAGTGAAGCACATGTGAGCTGAATTGTCTACCGAAAGATATAAGTGAAGCTCAACAAAATCACGGTGAGTGCATGTCTCTCTCTCTAGGTGTGCAGCAAGGATGATTGTGACACAAAAAAATTAAAAAACTCCTACGATACAAGACGCTCCAAGCAAAAACACATAACATGTGGTGAATAAAAATATAGCCCCAAGTAGCGTTACCGATGGATTGAAGACGAGAGAGGGGATGCCTTCCCGGGGCACCCCCAAGCTTAGGCTTTTACGACATCCTTGAATCTCTTGGGGTGCCTTGGGCATCCCCAAGTTTGAGCTCTTGCCACTGTTTATCTCTTTATCCATAAGAACTTCACCCAAAACTTGAAAACTTCACAACACGAAAGTTAAACAAAAACTCGTGATAACATTAGTATAAGAAAGAAAACCACCACTTCCTTAGGCACTGTAGCAAACTTAATTTCTACTTATGCTGATGTTGGGTTACTGTATTTTCAATCTTCCATGGCTAATATCCCCCGATACTATCCATAGTTTCATCAAAATAAGCAACCAACACAACAAAAACAGAATCTGTTAACAGCAGACCAGTCTGTAGCAATCTGTATATTTCGTATACTTCTCGTACTTCAAAAATTCTGAAAAATTATGACAGTCTGAAGAATTTGCGAAGCAATCAGCACAAGAAAGAATCAACTCAAAATCTCTTACAAAAAAAATGAAAATTCTTATATTTAGCAGAAAGTTTCTGTCTTTTCCAGCATGACCAAACGATCATCCCCAAGACTAATCATAACGGTTTTGCGTGGCACAAACGCAAAAAGAAACAAAAAACACAATAATGACAGAATTATAAAAGTGTGGAAAACACAAAACAGAAAGAAAAAGGATAGATTCGTTGGATTGCCTCCCAACAAGCGCTATTGTTTAACGCCCTTAGCTAGGCATTCAATGATGCTCTCACAAAAGACAAGAATTGAAGCACAACGAGAGCATCCTAAAGCATGTGAAAATCACATCTAAGTCTAACATACTTCCTATGCATAGGCATATTATAGGAAAACAAATTGTCAAGACAACCAATAACTGCCATATGCAAGGAAGAAGAAAGAGACAATAGAAATCTCCACATAACGAGAGGTAATTTGGTAACTTCAAAGTTTCTACAAAAATATTTTCCTCTCTCATATATAGCAATTACATGTGGGATCATATTCGAATTCAACAATGTAACTATCACATAGGATATTCTTTACATGATCCCCATGCATGCAAAGTTGACGCTCTTCAAAAATAGTGGGATTATCATCAACTAAAGTCATGACTTCTCCAAACCCACTTTCAATATTATTGCAAATATCATAATCATCAGGAGGCTTGAACAAATTTTCAAGATCATAAGAAATATTAACCCCAATCATGATTATTGCAACAAGTAGTGGACAAAGCAAAACTAGCATCCCCAAGCTTAGGGTTTTGCATATTTTTAGCATGATTGTCACTAATAGTATTTATAGTGAAACCACTGCAATCATGCTTTTCATTCGAGGAGCCCTCAGGAATCACTTCATGAATTTCTTCATTACGATTTTTAGATTCATGCAACTCAAGCAAAACTCCATAGAAAAACTCAAGTGCACTCAACTTACTAGCAATTGGATCAACATAATTGGATCTCTTAAAGAGATTAGCAAGTGGGTGAGGATCCATATCACTAGATTTTCAGCAAGCGAAGATGCAAGCGTATTGAAGGCACATCGCACTAAAGCAAAGAAAAGGCAAGCGGGAGAAAAGGGCGAACGAAAAAGGCAAAGGAGAAAGGCAAATGAAAACGGAAAATGTGAAGTGGGGGAGAGGAAAACGAGAGGCAACTGGCAAAAAAGGTAAATGCAAGAGATGAGTTTGTGAGACCTACTTGGATAGATCTCTCCTTCCCCGGCAACGGCGCAAGAAATACTTCTGCTACTGCAAAAAAAGACCTTCCAACAGCGCCAGAAACGTGCTACGGCGCCAGGAATCCTTCTGCTACGGCTACGCCTTAAGGGACTTCCTAGGCAAATATGCAAAGGATTTCCCCCGTGGCCTTGGAGCCTTGCGTTGGTGTTCCCTCGAAGCGGAAAGGGTGATGTAGCGCAGCGGTGGTAAGTATTTCCCTCAGTTTGAGAACCAAGGTATTGATCCAGTGAAGGAGTATCTCAAGTGCCTGCACAAACACAAAAAGCTTGCTCCCAATGCTATGAAGGGGTTGTCAATCCTTGATAGATTGTTCGCCAAGTGAGAACTGAAAGCAACAAAGTAACAAAGCAAAGTAAAAGCAAAAGTGGAAACGATAGGTGTGAATAGACCCGGGGCCGTAGTGTTTACTAGTGGCTTCCCTCCTGAAAGCAAGTAGACGGTGGGTGAACAAATTACTGTCGAGCAATTGACAGAACCGCGCAAAGTCATGATGTCATCTATGGCAATGATTATATCTATAGGCATCACGTCCAAAACAAGTATACCGATACTTTCTTCATGTACTACTACTACTCCACACGTCGATCGCTATCCAGCATGCATCTGGTGTATTAAGTCCAAAAGAACAGAGTAACGCCTTAAGCAAGATGACATGATGTAGATGGACAATCTCATATCTACAACAAACCCACCTTGTTACCCTTGATGGCAACTGCACGATGTGTGCCTTGCTGCCCCTACTGTTACTGGGAAAGGTCACCACACGGTAAGAACCCAAAACCAAGCACTTCTCCCATTGCAAGAATCATAGATCTAGTTGGCCAAACAAAACCCAAGACTCGGAGAGACTTACAAGGATATCAAATCATGCATATAAGAAATCAGCAAAGACTCAAATATATATCATAGATAATCTGATCACAAATCCACAATTCATCGGATCTCGACAAACACACCGCCAAAGAAGATTACATCGTATAGATCTCCATGAAGATCATGGAGAACTTTGTATCAAAGATCCAAGAGAGAGAAGAAGCCATCTAGCTACTAACTACGGACCCGTAGGTCTAAAGTGAACTACTCACGAGTCATCGGAGGGGCGATGATGTTGATGTAGAAGCCCTCCAACTCGAAAGTCCCCTCCGGCAGGGCATGGGGAAGGGTCTCCAGATGAGATCTCGCGGAAACGGAAGCTTGCGGCGGCGGAAAAGTATTTTCGTGGATCCCTTGATTTTTTCTGTATTTTAGGGAATATATAGGCGAAGGAGCTAGGTCAGGGGGGCGCCAGGGAGGCCACAAGCCTGCTGGCCGCCGCCCCCTGGTGGCGGCTAGAGGGCTTGTGGGCTCCGTGTAGCTCTCCTGGCTTGACCCACAAGCCCCCTGATCTTCTTCCGTTCAGGAAAAATTTATTTCGGGGATTTTATTCCGTTTGGACTCCGTTCCAAAATCAAATCTGAAAAGAGCCAAAAACACAGAAAAACGGGAACTGGCACTTGGCACTGAATTAATAAGTTAGCCCCAAAAAAGATATAAAAGGTACATAAAACATCCAAAGTTGACAAGATAACAACATGAAACCATCAAAAATTATAGATACGTTTGAGACGTATCAGTAGGCAGTCTTCCCACTTCATGCCAAAGGAAATGACACAGGCTCTTAGCATATCCTCGAGGGCCTGATTGACTCTCTCAACTTGCCCACTAGTTTGAGGTTGGAAGGCTGTGCTGAATCGAATCTTAGTACCCACGATAGACTGAAATGAATCCTAGAACTTGGAAGTAAAGATGCTTCCTCGATCCGAAGAAATCAGCATTGGAACACCATGCAATGAGACTACCCTTGATGTATACAGCTCTGCAAGCTGAGCTGCCGAGATAGACTCCTTGACTGGAAGGAAATGAGCTACTTTTCTCAACTTGTCGATGACGACAAAGATAGCATCGTTACCTTTCTTGGACTTCGGAAACTCGGTGACGAAATCCATCTCAACATGGTCGAACTTCCACTCGGGAATGGGCAAGGGATGCAAAAGACCTGCTGGACGTTGATGCTCTACTCTCACCCTTCGACATACATCACACTCATTTACGAACTGAGAAATCTCACGCTTCATGCGAGTCCACCAGATGGTCTGTTTGAGATCTCGATACATCTTGGAACTTCCTGGATGTATCGAGAGAAGAGAGTTATGAGCTTCTTCCATGATAACCTTTCTGAGATCCCCTTTTTGAACGACACATCGATCCTCAAAGAATAATGTATCTCTGGCATCAACACTGAAGCATTTATATTTGGGAACTCCCTTTGCCAAGCCAATCTTAACTTTCTTCACCTTGCATCAAGAAGTTGAGCTTGTCGGACTTGGTATTCCAACGTAGGAGAAATCTGAAGATTAGCAAGAAATCCATGAGGTACTAACTGAAGGTTGAGCTTTCTGAAAGATTCACAAAGATCAGGCTGGAGAGGCTTTAGAATGAGACTGATGCAGTAAGCCTTCTGCTCAAAGCATCTGCGACGACAATAGCTTTTCCTGGAGTGTACTCAAAGCTCAGATTAAAATCTTGGAGCATTTCTACCCAACGAGTTTGCCGAAGATTAAGTTTAGGCTTGGTGAAGATGTACTTGAGACTCTTGTGATCGATGAACACTTCGACCTTTCTTTCCAACAAGAGGTGTCTCCAAGTCATTAGAGCATGTACCATTGCCGCCAACTCGAGATCATGAGTAGGGTAATTCTTCTCACTTGTCTTCAACTGCCTCGAGGTATAAGCTACCACTTTCTTGTCTTGCATCAGAACTGCACCAAGACCTTGAAGAGAGGCATCGCAGAACACTTGATAAGGTTTGGAGTCATCAGGAGGAACCAAGACTGGAGTAGACGTGAGCTTCTCTTTGAGTGTGTCGAAAGCCAACTAACACTCTGGAGACCAAACATACTTCACACCCTTCTGAAGAAGACTTGAGAGAGGTTTAGCAATCTTGGAGAAATTCTCAATGAATCTTCTGCAATAGCTTGCAAGCCCGAGAAAGCTTCGAAGCTGCTTCACATTTTGTGGAGGTTCCCACTCAACAATGGCATGCACCTTCGACGAATCAACTTTGATGCCCTCGGCAAAGATGATGTGCCCAAGGTAGACAACTTCCTTCAACCAGAACTCACAGTTGAAAAACTTAGCATAGAACTTATGCTCTCTTAGCTTATCAAGCACAAGCCTGAGATGTTCTTCATGCTCTTCCTCAGTTTCCGAAAAGACCAGAATATCATCAAGATACAACAAGATGAATTCATTCATGAATGGGGAGAAGATATAATTCATCATCCGGCAGAAGGTCGGTGGAGCATTGGCCAGGCCGAAAGACATCACCGTGTACTCATACAAGCCAAAGCTTGTTCTGAAAGCAGTCTTTGGAATGTCCTCTTCGCGAATGCGAATCTGATGATAACCCATCCTGAGATCAAGCTTTGAGAAGATCTTAGCCCCTTTCAATTGCTCAAACAACTCATTGATGTTAGGAAGTGGATACTTGTTTTTCATAGTCTTCTTATTCAATTAACGGTAATCGACACAGAGTCGTTCCATACCATCCTTCTTCTTGATGAAAAGAACTCCACAGCCCCAAGGAGATGAGCTTGGTCTGATCAGACCCAGACGCTCTTGCTCATCAAGTTGTTTCTTCAGCTCCTTCAGCTCTTCTGGACCCAGTTTGTACAGCCGTTTACACACAGGCTCAGTACCCGGTTCAAGCTCAATTACAAACTCAACTGCTCGGTGTGGAGGCATTCCTGGCAGTTCTTCCGGAAAAAGATCTTCATACTCGCAGACCACTGGGACTTGCGAAATTGGAGAGATCTCACCCTTCTCGTTCAAGGAAAACAGACGTACCGTGTCATCACACGCTGCTAAGATAATCACGTCCTCCGAAGAATGAGTTAGCTTCACAATCAATAGACGCCTTGTTCATAGCAAACCAATCCATTCCAAGGATCAAATCAATATCAGAGTTGCCAAGGACAATAGGAGAAGCCAGAAAAGCGTAATCACCCATCTTGACGGTGACATCCGGAACCAAACAATTGGAATTCATCAATCTCCAAGGGGAGATTACTGAGACAGGCTTAAGGAAATCTTCACAAACAAAATCATGCTTTGCAAAGAATGGACGGGACATGAAGCAATGCGAAGCACCAGAATCAAATAAAACCTTAGCAGGAATATCATTAACTGAGAGATTACCCATAATCACGTCTGAGGAGTTGTGTGCTTCAGCTACATTCACCATATTGACTCTCGCAGACCTGGGGTTGAACTTCACTATAATATTGCTTGGAGGCTTCCCTGGAGGAGGGGGCAGAAGACGCAGCTGAGAGGTGCACTTGTTGGAGTAGTGACCCTTCTGTCCACACTTGTGACAAGTAACATCTGACAGCGGACGGAACTGCACCTGAGGATTCCCTTGCTTCTGCTGTTGAAACCTCTGCTGGAAAGCTGGGTTGGGTGGGTGGAAAGAACCACGACCACCTGATTGCTTGAACTGCTGAGTCTGCCCAGGAGGAGGAGGAGACACCCAGTATTTCTGCTGCTTCTGGACCACCTGAGTTGAGGGCGACGAACTGGACTCTCTGAAACGCTTCCTCGAATTCTCCACCTGAGCAAAGCTGCCTCAGCTCTGAGAGCCAAGTTATAGAACTTATCAAACTCATCGAGATCGTGCTAGGCGAGGGCCAGCTGCAAGTCCTCTCTCAGACTACCTCTGAACTGATAGATCTTGCTCTTCTGATCTGGAATGTCCTGCAAAGCATATCGAGCCAACTCATGGAACTCGACGTTGTACTTGTACACAGAGGAATCACCTTGCTTCAAGCATGTGAACTTCTCACGTATCTCTTCCACAAAGCTAGACGGGATATAGTGAGACCTGAAATCTCTGCAGAAATCGTCCCAACTGATCATTATGCCACCCCTGGAGTCCTTCAACTTCTGCCACCAAACGGATGCCTTCCCCTTGAGCTGAAACGTTGCAAACTTGACGAAGTCCTCTGGACGGACATTGTTGCACTGAGAGTGTTTGACCATGTCCCGAATCTAGTCCTTAGCATCGAACGGCTGGTCGCAAGACGTGAAGGACTTCGGCTGGTTCGCCAGGAATTGATTCAGAGATGCAAACTGATTACCACCATGGTTGAAATTGCCCTGCTACTGATTGGTCCTCTCTTGCAATAGCTGGATTAACATTTGGGTGTTAGCATTTGTTGCAGCCATCACCACTTGCCAAGCCTCTGGGGGAGGAGGCAGCGGCGGAGGAGGAGGCGGAGGAGGTGGTGGCGGAGCATCAGCACCCTCGCGACCCGGATTCTGGCGAGTTGGTGGAGCCATCCTGAAGACGGACAACACATTAGCCCAGAGAATAACATTCAAGGTAAAGCTGAATCGATAGGCAGAAATATCTGAACAATAATATTAGCAATTGCATTCGAACAAAATAGTAAGAATGCTTTCTCAAAGTGACTGCCGACAACATCTGATTAAGGACCAATTGCAAACCAAGTATGAGCTAGAACTGCTCGAAACAAACGTATGACAGAGATTTCATCTGATATCTTTGTGGATATGATCGCACGGCTCGAATTTACAGTAGCCATCCTGTGCAAGGCAGTGCACACGTCTTACGAAGCATCCCCAAGTCGTAGCAAGCTACAAGGACTCTTTAAGACACAACGAGAACCGCTGTAAGACGACCGTGAACAAACGTACCCACTGAATGTCGAATCCCAACCTCACATCATGCATCTGTAGGAAGATTGTCCTATAAATCACTACTTGATATCCCACCGATGAATTCCCGAAATATCTGGTCATGCAATCTGGTACACGGATACAAGGAGTAATATGTCACACAACTCCTATACTAACCCGTCCAGTGTATCACATCCGTCAACACATAATCAGAATCTCGGACCTTCATCTACTACAGACCCTCGTAATCACAACGATACAAAGTGTGGCGATACATCCAGAACTCTGTGCACCAATACTGGGGAAGCCGGACTCCTCTCGTCACAACTAGTATTGAAGCAATTACGAACATCCTCCGTCCTGAGATACTAAGAAATATGAATGATGGCGATGTGCACAAGAATCCCCTGGAGCTCAACTCCCCGGAAGAAATCAAGTCAGACATGAGGCACCAAGACAGAACTCCGTCACATCGATATCATATAGATTTCAAAATACCCGCATGATCCTAAAAAAAATTGAGCGAGAAGAGGAGTAGAATTAAGACTTCCTAAGTCAAGAACCTCACCAGAGCATAGAAGAGGAGAAAAAAGAAGCCTACTCTCCGATATAACTAAGACTCAAATCATTTTACTAGAGTCGACTCGGCCAGGTTCGATCACACAAAGGCTCCTATGGTCGTAAGGCTCTGATTACCAACTTGTAACGACTAAGATGCGGCCCTTTCCTATTTTGGGGGCGATGCCTCAAAAGGGAAAGGGGCGCATCTAAACGTTTCGCAAGCGAGATAATCATAACATTACATAACTGAAGAATGACAAGTTTGCATACACTCGCCATCCGACAATAGTATAGCATAAATCTTACAGGCACACAATTATTCAGAGCATAGTTTAGTCCCGCTACAGACAACATGAAACAAGTAAAATTATGACATCCCGCAATGCTGGCCCACGATCACGACCACGGCCTCAGTCCTCCGGATAATTCACGTACAGACGGCCAGAGTCCTCATCGAACTCCCACTTCAGCTGGTTGTCATCAGGATCTCCTGCGTCGGGCGTACCCGTACCTATTGGGGTTTGTAGTAATCTGTGAGCCACGGGGACTCAGCAATCTAATGACCTTGGTATCGAATCTAGCCAAGTTATTAGGTGAGGAAGGTTTAGTGTATGGGTTTGCAGCAACCTAAGCATATATGGTGGCTACCTTACGATGATCAGAGTAATCATATGGTGGGTACGCGAGCAATCGAAGACTCGATGACCACTAGGTGATCCTGAACACCTACTTACGTCAAACATAAACCCACCATGTTCTCGATCGGAGAACGATCTCCGAAGGAGACAGTCACGGTTACGCACACAGTTGGCAGTTTTATTAGAGTTACTTCAAGTTGTCTAGAACCGGATGTTAACAAAATATCCACATTTTCCACATAACCACGGGCACGACTTTCTGAAAGATTAAACCCTGCAGGGGTGCTCCAACTAGTCCATCACAAACTGCCACGTGCCGCAAAGTAATCCTCTATCACGAAACTCGTGATCTCGTCGGATTCCTTAGAGGAAAACCTCAACTTTGAGGAGACCCAAAGTTTCACCGGTATCCCTATACGCAAGATATATCGCTAAGGTAAGACAAATCTGGCAAGACCTCCCGACATGTCTACGATCCCGATAGGAGCCGCGTATCTCGTTCTCAGGACACGACGGATAAGCGATGCATATAGTGGTGTGATAGAAATCACTCAAGTTGCCCTGAGTTGGCCCCGCACAGTGCTCTAGTTTGGACCAACACTCATGAGGAGCACTGGCCCGGGTTGTTGATTAAATCCTCGGGGTAGCTATTCCCTATGAAAATTATTATTAGGTGATTAGCAGATTAAAACCAATGTTGGGTCCTGCCACACGAGCCTTAACACTACAGGATTTATCAAGGGGGTCCCCATAACAACCCAGAACGTGTTAGGAGCGATCAGTTATGGAATCAAACACCGGTAACCGAAACTAAGGCGGCAACAACGGAACAAATCACCCGGCAAAAGGCTAGGCCTTCCGTTATTTACCAAGTATATAGGTGCATTAATTAAATAGCAGTTTAACACATAATGATATCAAGATACTCATGTTATCACATGAGACAGCTGGCACCTGCAACTAGCAAAGCTACTCATTATAGGGTGAGCAAGCCTACTTAGCGAAACACAATTTGCTAGGAGAGGGAGGTGTTTGGGTTCATGGCAAAGACAGGTGGCATTATATCAAGTGGTAGGCAACGAGCATGTAGCGAAGGAAACGTGATTCTAAGCATAACAAAGCTAGATACGGTGTCAAGGTCACGGTCATCTTGCCTGTGATGTGTTTAGCTTGGAACTGCTCTTGATCTTCCTGCACGTACTCTCCAGAATCCACGTACTCGCTCACCGTTCCCGATGCTATCCAAAATAAGATAACAGCCAATGAACACCGGCAAAACATAATGCAACAAGCAATATGATGCATGTGTGAAGAAGGAAGCATGCATCACTATTCTAGTCACTTTCATATGCATTAGTTGAGTTAATTGTATTCTGGACAGAACCTCATATTAAGTTATCTTGACATGCATGAATATGGTATGAGCACGTGAATCACGAGAAACGATGCAAAAACATATAATGGGCAAAGACATGCATGAATATGGTATGAGCCACGGATCAACCGGTAACTACAAAACAAGTTATGGAGACCTACGGTTCAAATCAGCCACAAACACACTCTAATGGGCACTCCCTGGTGTTACCAGGTTTCCACATGATCAAGCAACAAAATATAAGTGGGGTGGTGCATGGGAACACACCACACCATCAACAATGCCCTCATAAGCTTCAAATCAACACAAACATGCAATCTGTTTTCAATAGCAACATAGCAGTTTGTCTACAATATTTAAAGTAGCTATAGCCATCTAAATGAGTCAAACAAGATATGAGGAAGAAGCCATCCAAAAGCTCTACAACCCTGAACAAGAAGCTAATGCAAATGAATCACCCATGAGCAGATCTATAGACACTAACTTGGACAAAATATCACAGATTTTGGGACTTAGTGAAAATCACAGATTTTCACCAGCTGCTTATGCTCTGAAGCATTTTGGCAGCCTCCAAAATGATATCTACAGGAAGTGTATAAGCATGAAATTTAACAGGGAGCTAAAAAAACATAAAATCTCACAAACCTTAGTTTGTTGCATGGGCTAATTCCCAACACAGGAGCTAATTCACACAAGACAACAGGGGAAGAAAATATCATCAGATTCCCAGACTTGGGAAAATCCCAAGGTTTCACAAATCTGTCAGTTTCAGCCAAGTGTCCACTTTGACAGGGCACAATAGGTCCATACAAATTCCTAAGAACAAAACAAAGACCCCATGCTATAGAGGGGTTCACCCACTACCATTCCATCAAGGAGTCATCCACAAAGGGCCATAGCACCACCTAATGTAAAGCTCTAAACATGGCATCACATCAAAAAATAACAGTTTTATGAAGTTTCTCTAAAGTGAAATCTGATTGCACCAATGGATTCCTAGGATGATTCTACCCCAAAATCATATAGCATACATGTGTACTTGCATGTAACAACATTGCACATAGCTAGCTCGAAACTATCACATAGAATCCTATAAACTACAAATGACTATCGTCACATGTGAAAACTAGCACATATTGCATCACATACACATCACTAGGGAAAGGACAACCAAACTAGGCATAGCATGTATTCACTAACATGTCACACCAACATATAGAAATAGGTTATCCACACACACACATACCTGTGCACTCACATACACATGCACATGTGTTATATGGACTCACACCACACCATCTACACCTACACATGCACACACATAAGCACTACTCACACCAAACCACATGACTAGGTGCAACATGAGGGGTTAGGCCCTCTTCCACATGTGTATATGCACCCTCATGCACAGACACACACTCACATGGCTACACACATACGCTCATGTGCACACACACACACTCATGAGCTACTCATTATGATAAACAACATCAACACACCCCCTGGTTTAAAAAGAAACAACACAAAACAGAGAAAGAAAGAAAGAAAAGCAAAAAAATGAAAGGGGGTGGGTGTGGATCGAACCCACAACCCCCTGGTGTACCACGGCGACACACCACTGGGCTACTGCATCGCGCTTGACAGAGAGGGGGGAAGAAGCAGGTTAAGCTTCTCTGGCGTTGTTCTGCTACTGGCGAAAACAACAGAAAAGAAAAGGCGCATGCGGGGGATCGAACCCACAACGCGCGACACTGACGCACCTCGCTTGCCACTGCGCTACGGTAAGTGTTCTTACCAGAGAGGGGGAGCGTGCTCTCTTGAGCAGCCCCTTTGCAGGTACTCACTACTACGGCGGCGGCCGGAACAGGGGAGGGCGGCGGCGTCGCTACAGACTACAATCGACGCGGAGGCTACTCGCGAAGGGACGCGGAGACATAGGAGACTCCATTCCCGTGGTTAATCTACGCGGAGGAGCTCTACGACGGCGGCGCTACGGGGCGGCGCAACCAGACACACAGGCCATCGACGCTGGCGCGATTCCGGCGACAGAGGGGGCTTCTGCGCGGGAAAAGAAGGGGAGGAGGAGGCACTCACCCTGGGGTGCTCGGGGAAGAGCTCGCTACCGAGAAGAGGAAGAAGGCGAGGGGCGCCTGCAACGACCCGCTGCTCTGCTCCGACGACGTCGTCATGGAGGAGACGCCAGAGAGGGGGAGCGGCCCCGCTAGCGATGGAAATGGAACAGGGGAAGATCCCCCATCCTCGCGGACGCCTCGGACTTGACGAAGACGCGCCGACGACGAGGGGAGGGACGACGGCGAGGCGCGGCTCTCTCTGAACTTCTCTCTCTCTATGAATCTTACCTGCAGAGGGGGAAGAAGAGGGAGAAGGAGGTGGCGGTGGGGGAAGAGGAACCCTAGATGAGGACCGCACGTCGAGGGAAAGTGCGACGAGGGGACGGCCTCGACGTCCGTGAAGCCACGACGTCGGCCCCTCTCTCTCACATATCGCTCTCTGTCTCGACGAAAAGGAGGGGAAAGGAGCACGGCGTCAGGAGGAAGGAGAGGGACGCCGAGCGGGCTGCGCTAGCGAAGAGGAGAGGTGAGGCCCAGGTGGAGGAGGAGTAGGCCGGCCCACCTGGGCTTCTCTCTGGAGCCGGCTAAAATAGAAAGAAAAAAGGGTTTTGCTTTTTTTAAATAACCAAAACAGCAAATGAAATATCCAGAGCAACATAAGGGTTTTGAAAATAAAATAACAACACCTAGGGCATGAGGGATTTATGCCCTATTTAACTAAAATGCAAACCTGATTTTTGGAGCAATTAAATTATACCTAAAAACAGGAATTAATATACCGTTTTATTAAAAAATCCAAATGTATTGAAGCTTAAAAACAACAAGACAAATACCCCCTCAACCACAAGTTAATTCTCTGTAAGTATAACATTTTTAAAACAGGTTATAACAAGGTTTAACAAGAAAGTTTAAAATAACAAAAGGGGGGATGGGCTTTGCATTGTTGTGAAAAGCATAGTAGGCAAACTTTGTTTGAAAACATCACCTCACTCCACACCACACAAGGCAAGCTATCACAAACATCATGGATCAACTAGCATTCAAGAATGAAAGCAATGCATTTGATGAGGATGCCATGATGCAAAAATGATGACATGAAATGATAACTTATATCACAACCACAACAAGGATTCCACAAAATAGGAAAGGATCCAAATATGGAAAGGATTACATCTGGGCTGTTACAGTCCCATAATAACCTTTTTTTCTTTTTCTTTTTTCCTTCCATCCCGAGAGATCCCGTCTCTAGCCACGGCGTGCCTCGCCCCGACGCCTCCCACCTCGCCCTTGACTCATCTCGGCGACGTCAGTTCCCGGCCACACATGGAGTGAAGGAGCCCTGCACCGTTCGCCCCGACCTTCACTCCCCGACGCGCTCGTCCGTCCCGAATTGAGCCTGGCACTGGTCCCCGTCGCGCGCGTGCGTTCCTCGACGTGGCAACACGAGCTCCTCCCTCCCGCTTCCCCTTCCCCCACCCTTCTTCGATGTCGGGCCGCCCATATTCGGGGCCGCTGGTGGCCTGCTCCGCCCTCCCCGTGGACGGCCTAGCCTCGGTAGTGGAGGTCGAGCCGGACGCAACTCGGATCGGCGGCGACAAATTCTGACGTGCGGCGACTTCTTTCGACGTACGGCGACAGATTCATGCAAGTTCTGGATAGATTATGGTTAGTTCCGCGGCGGCGCATTTGCTTCGATGAGGTTTGATCGGTTTACAGATTAAACTATGGAAAACTCTATCGTTCAACCGGCGGATCTGCGCGATCCATCCACCACCTGCTCGTCAGATCCCGCCATCGCAATCGTCTTGACTTTTTTCTGAAACTGGAGCGTTGTTTCCGCAACTGGAGCGTTGTTTCGGAAAACTACCCAGTCCATGTCTCCGCCTCCGCCTCAGCCCGACAACCCTCGCCGCCGCCGGCCTGCTACGGCTCGCCGCCCTCCGCCGTCGGCCTGCCCGCGGCCTCGCGTGCCCTCCGTCGCCGCCCCTGCATCGGCTCCGCCTCGGCTCCGGCGACCTCGCCCGCCGCCTGCTTGTTGCCGCTCAGCCTCGCCGGAGCTGCCGCCGTTGCCATGGCCTTCCCCGCCCTGCTCCCGGCCCCGTCGGCGAGCTCCCGCGACCACGGGGCAGCCGCCTCGCCTCACGCGGCCAGGGGGCAGCCGCCTCGCCTCACGCGGCGAGGGCCAACCGCCGTCGCCCACACCGCCGGAGTGCTGCCGCGTCCCAGCCCGCTCTCGGCTCCGCCGTAGCCCCTCGGCCACGCCGGCGAGCTCCCGCAACCAGGGGGCTAGACGCCTCGCCGCCCGTCGCCCCGCACCGCCGTAGCGCGGCCCCATCCCAGCCCGCTGCAAAAAATTCCTGAAACATGACCTTTGTTGCAAAAAATTCTTCCGCAACAGCACCCATGTTTTGCAGAAAGACGAACATTTTTTTTCCTGAAACAAGTAATTGTTTCTGAAACTCGACCGTTGTTTCAGGATTTAATGGATCCAAAGTTTATTTTTTGCAACAAAGCGATTGTTTCTGGAACTCGAACGTCGTTTCAGGAATTAAATCAGGAGCGGATCGGACGGCTATGGGCGAGATCGAACGGCTGTGGAGGTGATGGATTTTTAGTAAATATTCACCGGTGGATTGGTAGCAGCCCCCTTAAAATATATGTTGTTTTTGAAACTGTACATATAAGGTTTGGTTTTCACGGATGAATTTATAGTGTTATGTTTAAGGGTTGTCGCTTTTTTTTTTTTATATAAAACTATAAACACATGGATTCAACCACGTCGCCTCGTTCATCTCCGAAGCGGTACCCTCTCGGGGCGCCGCCGCCCTCCCCACCTCCGAAGTGGTGCCCTCTCGGTTTGCCGCCGCCCCCCAAACAACAATATCATCTGTTCATCTCATCTCTGCTCTCCTACGGTGGCCCCTCCCGAACTTGCGCAAAGAGATGCTCTACTCACGGCGGAATCTGTACCGTAGCTGCCGGTGCGTTTTTGCGTCGTCAATTTTTTTGGCTTTTTATTGACACCAACGTTGAATTTTGAATCGTATTCGGTCAGGTCTTATTGCTGATTATATTATCCACCCCTCCCCCACCTCACCCTAATCACGGCGAAATTGGAATTTGTATTAGTTTGTTATAGTAGTGGGAAATTTAATTTCTGTTGAGCTAGAGTTAGAACCGGTGACTATATTTAAATTTCTATCCTGCGTGATAGCATGTGTATCTTATTTGAATCGGATTCTAATATTGCTCTTTGATGATAGATCTGCTTATGAATCCTTCTTGATGGCAAGGAATATTGCAGTACATGGCCAAGTGAAACTGGGTAAGCCGATTGGGCCCAGCCACCTCCCTTATGGCAATGCATTTTTGTGCGCCTCCAGTTATCCTCTGGGCGAACAACTTCCCATCACCAAAGGGAAGGATATAGCAGAAATGAGTAGGGAAATCAAGAAGCTCAATGTACCATCAGCCACCATCATTACAAATAGTAGCCATCGCGATGGGTCTATATACAAAAACCCGTCCCTTCACGTATTTCGTGTCAAAAAACGTGGTGAGAGTAAGTGATGCAAATCTCTTTCATCTATTGCTCATATTTGACAATTTATATGATTCATCCTTTAAAAGTTTGTGGCTGATTGTTTTTTTTATTAATATGCAATGTGAATTTTGATTGTTGCACTGAAATTGCTCAGCAGGAGGTAGATCTGCACGCAGGATTTATATCTTAAACATATATGTAGAAAGCTGGTCCTGTACATGATTACTTTGTGTTGTGCTCCCTTGTGTGTGTGTGTTCGGATTTGGTCCTATACTAAACCTTGTGGCTGTGGTGGTTTGCTTTATCTATAAAACGGGACGAAAGCCTTTTTCGGTTTGTAGAAAGCTGGTGATTGATAATGCATAATTATAACTTGAACACTACTCTTGTTCCCCTATAATTAGTAGTCAATATGAGTGGTAATTATGTCAATGGGTGTTAAACTATCAACATTGAGTTGCTGGCAGAATAGAAGTCCAAGTATTTAATTATTATGTTGTTTTCCTGGAATTCCAATATCTTTTGATGGTAAGTTAGTCGATTAGCTCAATCACATAAGAGGATGAACGGTCATTGATAAGATTTCTGTGTGAGCAACCACTTGCTAACATCGTAAGGGGAAAAGGCTATCAATAAAGGAATATGTTAAGCCGTATATGTGATAATTAGTGTTACATTAATCATCTTGAGTTTTAGTATGTCTTGGGGTTGGCAAATTCATAAATTTATAAGTATTATATTTTGTCACATAAAGAAGAAAAAATAGCTATATCAAACAAAAGATGCATGGTCAATTATAACATTTTTGTGTGAGAGCATTAATTGCTAAACCGTAATAGAATAGGACTAGCTACATAAAAAAATTAGTGTTGTCATCAAGGTTTTCGAGTCGACGAGTCGTTCTGGGGTAGTGGCTCTTGATTAGTCGACCGTGCAGTTGTGACTAGGCGTGACTTGTCCGCTAGTCGACATGTTGTTCAGTCGACCTTTTTATACGACTCATCGATGACTGATCGCGTGTAGTCGTTCGACTCAAAAACAGTGGTTGTCATTCATAACCATCTCGGTTTTCAATTATTTTTCGTCTTGGGGAAAATTCATAGAACTTTTTGTAGTTCTGTTAACTACTATATTTTGTATTATTAATTATTGTTTATAACTCACAATTAATCAAATGATTTGGAGGCTGGTATAATGGTCATGGATGTTAGACTAACTCCAGCGCGTGACCCATCCGGACGTCCGTTTGGCTCGGATTCTGTCTGTTTGGGGCGGGCGATGGGGTCGTGTCCGGGCCTGTCCTGGGATGCGGTGGACGTGCGCCCAACGCGCGGATGCATCCTTCGGCCGCATCCTGTCCGCCACGGCCAATATGCCCATATATTCATATTTATCAATGTTTTAAACAAGTTTGCACGTTCATATATCAATTGTCTCGAATAAAAATAGTTTTACAACCCAATCGAAATTGTCTCGAATAAAATAGTTTTACAACCAAATCGAATGTCTTGAATAAAGATAATTAACCAATACATCTATTGGTTTCCAATGTGATCCCATATGTGCTCAACCAAGTCATTTTGAAGCTGCAAATGAGTGTGCCAATCACGGATTTCACGATGGAATTTGGTAAACTGCTCAAACGTGGTCGGTTCTTGGTGCAGGGGCTCAACATTGTTACCTTGAAAATCAAATCCTTGGTCAAAAATGGAGTCATCACGCTCGTCCTCGACGATCATGTTGTGCATGATCACACAAGCAGTCATCACCTCTCAAAGCTTTCCTTCATCCCATGTCAATGCAGGGTTTTGAACGATACCCCATCGGGATTGAAGCACACCAAAAGCACGCTCCACATCCTTTCTAGCACTTTCTTGCATTTGGACAAATCTATTTCTCTTCTCTCTTTGGGGGTTTGAGATTGTCTTCACAAAAGTTGACCACTGAGGATATATACCATGAGCCAGGTAGTATTCCTTGTTGTAGTGGTGGCCATTGATCTCAAAGTTCAGAGGTGGGGAGTGGCCTTCTGCAAGCCTAGCGAACACTGGCGAATGCTACAACACGTTGATATCATTGTGAGAACCGGCCATGCCGAAGAAAGAATGCCATATCCAAAGATCGTGCGAAGCCACCGCTTCTAATATGACAGCGCACGCTTTCACATGCCCCTTGTACTGGTCCTGCCAAGCAAATGCACAGTTCTTCCGCTCCCAGTGCATACAATCTATGCTGCCAAGCATGCCTGGAAAGACTCTATCGGCGTTGATCGGCAACAACCTTCCTGTGTCAGCGTCATTTGGCTGCCTCAAGTACTCGGGGCCAAACACCGCTACCACGACCTTGCAGAAGTTGTACATTGACAACAAACATGTGGACTCACTCATGCGCACGTACTCATCCACAAGATCACATGGAATTCCATATGCAAACATGCGAATGGCGGCGATGCATTTCTGATAAGAGGAGAATCCAAGCTTGCCAAGGGTATCTGTTTTGCACTCAAAGAATGGGTCATGCTGAACCACTCCCTCATGGATGCGATCGAACACATGCCTTGACATACGAAAACGGCGACGGAATTTCTCCGGTTTGAAGAGTGCGGTATTCTCAAAGTAATCAACGTAGAGCAACGCGTGGCCTCTCTCTCTAGCGGTTCAGGTTGGACGCACGGCCAGGCACTGACCCCCTGTACCGAGGCCGCTGCCTTTGAATGTGATCATGAACGACCAGTGCAGCCACCACAAGTTCTTCGTCATACGAGGACGAATCATCTGATGAACAAATGAAGTGGTTGAAGAAAAATTCATCTCCACTGTCCATACCATTGTGGGCAAAGTGTCAAACACCTTGCGGTCGTGATGGCGAAGAGGCCGTGAATCACCTCGAGGCAGCGGGGGGAATGTCGGCCGACTACAGGTCGCTCTGTAGCACCCCCGACGGAAGCTGCCGTTGCCGATGGGCGTCGTCGGCGATCGTATCCCCTCCGCGACCGGATCCGACGGTGGCGGGGTTGGGCGGAGAGGGGTCGGTGGAGGCTTGGGGGGAATGAATCGGCAGAGTCCCTGACAGGCGGGCCAGGGGAGGACAAGGGCGTGCGTCCCGCCCGTCCGCGCGCTGTCCGTTTCTCCCCAAACGTCGCGCAAGTTTGGGCTGGGAATGGGTCGAAAATGGACATTTGTCTGTTTAGGGCCACGCGTTGGGCCCTGCTATTCGTTCGTTTTACCCCAAACGAACGCACCCGGACCGGATGGGGTCGCGCGCTGGAGTTGGCCTTAGTGGAGAGGGTGATTGTATGATGGTGGACTAGGTGGGCAAGGAAAAGCTGAGGTGATGCAATTGGTGGTACTGGGCACGGTATTGTGAGGTTTGTGGGTGGATTGGAGCATAGATTAGAGTAGTGGTAGTGGTGTGGAACGTGGTGGATTGCAGGTATGCCAGTTGAGACATGGTAGATGATATGAGCAGAGGTGTGGTCGTGGATGATGCAATGGTGATGGAGGGAGCCGTCAGGTTGCTGCTAGAGGGCAGTCAGCCCAACAAGCCTAGTGCTTGGATCACCGGGATAGGGTGTGGTGGTCAAGCCTCCAAGAGGAGTGGGGCGTGACGATCTCGCAGAGCGACTGCTACTGCATGATCCAATATTCTGGCATGATCTGGGTAGGTGTGGTCGCTTCCTGCTTGAGAAGCATCCTCAGTCGAGCCAGCAGTCAGCCATGGAATCTGATACCAAGCTCTTATGATTCTTAGATTGAAGCTTGATGCCATGCCTGAGGGGTGCTCTCGGCCGATGAGTCGCCAGCCATCGGGTGTTGTGCAATCAACTGTGAGGGAGATATCGGGGTAGACGAGACAACAAGAGATTAGGAACTAGAACTTCTCTATTGATTGTCTTGAAACCAGCCGTGACTGCCTTTTCAAATAAAGGAAAGCCTAACATGTGATTTGACTTGGAACTCATTTACGATTCAGACTCTTACCAACGTATATTCAGTTAACCTATACAAATACTTTTTCCATTAGGGATCAATCATGACTAGGAAGACGAATGTGATAATTCTTGTATGTGTGGTAATTTAGCTATGTGTAATAACTAATGTTGTATTATAACTGTATTGGTTTTCAACAAATGTTGGAGTTGAGGCAAATTCACAATTTTTTAGTTGTTTTTATTATCGAGTATTATATTTTATCTTAGCAATTATTTTTTTTAAATCACATGGATGAATAGGTCTCATGTAAATAGTACTCCCTTCATTTTTATTTGCTCTGTATATTAGCTTTGTTCGAAGTCTACAATCTCTATGAACTTAGACAAGTTTATAGAAAAAGTCATCAACATCTACAATACCATTAGATTTATCATTGAATACATCATATCTTTTTATTGTAAATGTTCATTTTTTTATATAAACTTGGTAAATAAGAGCAGAGGGAGTATATGTCTACTTTATATTTTTCGCATGATCGATGGTAAAAGAATGAGAGTTCGTGCTATTGTTTATAAAAAAATTGAAAATTCTACCATAAGATACTTTAGCTTGGATCTTGGTAAACCTATTCGTATAACTTGCCCCCCAAAAGTTATACTTTTTCCTGGTAGCATTGTTTTATTCTCCTCACTTATTTGACTAGTGTATTTATCCTGTAATCCTCTTAGTTGAATAATTTTATTAGATAAACTTTTACTAAACCTAACACAAGTATGTACTTGTAAATCATCATTATATTATTACCTATTCGTATAACTTGGCCCCAAAAAGTTAGACTTTTTCCTGGTAGCATTGTTTTATTCTCCCCACTTATTTGATTAGTGTATTTATCCTGTAATCCTCTTAATTGAATAATTTTATTAGATAAATTTTTACTGAACTTAACACAAGTATGTACTTGTAAATCATCATTATACTATTTATAATGATCATTTGTCTAATATTATATTGTTTTTGACTGAAGCACAATTGGAGCCAATGGGGAAATCGGACCCTCCTAGTTGCTTTCCTGACCAGAAAAGGTGTCGTGTGCATTTTGAATGTGACATGATGCAAATTTTCTCATTAAAATTGGCTAAAGTTCCTATGAACGCAAGTTCGGTACAATTGTATGGATATATAGCAGCACGGGATTATCTGGATTCATCGCTTAATTATATTGTCAATCGTAGCAGGGACAATCCTCTTATGGTGCGACAGGTGCACATCTTCATCTAGACACAGTTATTTTAAGTATGATTCATTTGCCAGTGTAAGCTTAATTCCGTCACATGGATCTGAGCACAACAAATACTGTTGCCTTTGAAGTTCAGATTCCTTTTTGCGTCATTGTTGCAATATGTGAAATGCTATCTTCACACAACATTTGAGGTGTTGGTAATGATAGCTTCACTTTAAGTGAAATGTTATCTTATCATTATGGATTATTGAATAGAAATACATGTGTCTTGGACGATGTTATACAAAGAGGGTGTTATCTTTGCAAATGGGAGGCAAGTTTATTGTTCATTATCTTTGCATGATTTATCGAACATTAAGTTTTGTGTGCAACTGACTTATGTTTGTACGCGAGTTTAGAATTTGTGTTATCATTCGTTTGTGATTCTTTGCCAATTGGTTAGAAAGAGGAGTGCTTTTGATGATGAGCTACTAGCAACTAATAATAGTTTTGCAGGGTTCTCTCATTGAGATGACTGGCCCTAAGAGGGGCATCACAATGACCTGCCCTGTTCTAGTTGAGTATGACATGAGGATCAAGACAGGGGAGCAAGAAGAAGATGATCTACAATTAATTGACGGCGCATCAGACTTCTGCGAAGTATCCACACCTTCTCGTCCATATACGAGTCGCATTAATGGCGATTGTGGTGCAGTTGACATCACTGTAGCACACGTTGTCAATGCAGTGGAGGCTACAATAGATGTTGTTGTATCAGAAGTGCAGAGTGGATTCAAGTTATCTCTCAGTTCGTTTGTGTTTGTACGTGGGTCATGTAAGGGAATCGACCTCCTGTGTGATATTATTGGTGAGTCATGTGTTTTAACAAGAAGATACGTGATTGCCGTAGAGCTGGATAGTTGGATGCATTTGAAGCTCAAGGTAGGACAGAAAGGCTCTAAATACGATGATTTGGAACGTTATTGTCGCTTCAAAGCAAACCTCCATGGATATGCACGTCGACAAATACGACTTGAGCACGCCTCTATCTCGCTGAAGGTGACTTGGTCGGTTCTGCCATGAAGTTGTCATCTTTCAAATTCGAATTTTTGTATCATTATTTGATCTTGCATATACATGTCTACTTGGAACTGGATGGATGCCTACTTATTATTGAATATTGATGATGTGTCTTCCCTAAGCTGTGATCAGTGAGCGAGCGGAGCGACTCCCCTCCTGTCCCCGTGCCCGCCGTGCGTCACTCCGATGTTGGCGTCCACCTCCCACCTCCACTGTTGTCCGCCACTCCGGCAACATCGGCCACCTTCCTCATGGCTTTGAGCCTCAACTTTGTGACTGCGCTGCCCTGTAGGACCGGCGACCGACTCGTGGTCTCTCGACTGGGCATCTCCTTTGGCTCCGACTTGTCCGGTGGCAACGACGGTGTCACCCAGGAGATCTCGTCAAGGATGCGCCACGAGGAGGGTGTGGCGGGAGCACCAGCGGTGCAGGACGGAGCCGGTGGGAGCCGCAGGCACACGCATGATCGGGATCTGCTGGCAGTGCAGTCATGGCCGCGCTCCTTCCTCGCCTTACCCCGAGCGCGAGATGTCGTCGGACATGGCTGCTTCCGTTGCCTGCGGGAGGGACACTTCCGGTGAAGATAATTGCAGAGCACTATCACATTTGGGCATCATGTCACGAATTGGTATCAACATGGGCATTGAGAATTCTGCCCTGGATGTTTGCTTGGAGCATGGGCTGCCGCCTGAGCGTCGCTTAGCATTCAAAGGATTTGAGACAGGCAGGAGGCTTTTAGTGTGTGCTCAGTCAGTAAGATGCATGAAGTTGCTTCTGTTTTTTCTATCTGCTGGTTCCCTGCAATTTTCTAGATGCAGCTTAGTTAGATTAGCTAATTCCTGTTTAGATATCTGTTTATTCAATATAGAAGACTACATAGTTAATTGTTTTTGGTTGGTTCTTTAGATCTCTGTTAGCTTAGTTCGATGCAGGATATCATTGTTCCTGATCTCAGCAGTGTCATTGTTTATTACAAATGGGCAAGTGCTCTTAGATTGTTTAATACTAAAGATGGAGCTTAGCTCAAAGATTCTGGCTTAGTTAGAAGTGTTGATATTTTTTTACAAGTAGTGGAAGTAGTGGTGAGTACTTCTACAATTGCTGGTATTTTTTTATTGATTGTAAACATGGAGCTTAGCTCAAAGATTCTGGCTTACTTCTACAATTGCTGGTATTTTTTTATTGATTGTAAACATGGAAGTGCTGGTATTTTTTACAAGTAGTGGAAGTAGTGGTCAGTACTTCTGCAATTGCTCTTATTTTTTTACAAGTAGTTAGAAGTGCTGGTATTGATGGACTGCTAAAGATGCAACTTAGTTACAATTGCTGTTATTTTCTTACGTGTTCATGAAAGTAGTGGTCAGTACTTTTGCAATTATTTTATTGGTGTTTTTTATGGAATAATATAATATATGTTTTTTGTATTGCAGCCACCTCAAAACTGTGGTTTTGTTGGGTGGGTAGTCCAAGAATGGCCTCCCACAATGCAAAATGCATTGTTGAAACTTTGGGAAATGTTGGAAGACAACAAGAGTGGTAGGAGGGGTGATAATTTGGAGAATTCACTGAAAATTCACCACCTCATAGAGGAGAAAAGAAATCTTGATGCAAACTATGACAAACTAGTAGAAGATGTGAATCAACTGCTCAATGCCCAGGAGGAGAGGGTCATGGATTTGAGCTATATGAAGGTGAATGCCCATGGTGCAGAGAGATCTATTTCTGTTGTGTCTGTCATGAAGTCTGAGATTAAGAAGAAAGAGGCAGAGATAATGGAAGTTAAAGGGAAGTATTCAGTGCTTATGAACCTTGCAGAAGCTCAAGGCAGGGTCATTAGGACCCAGAAGGCAAATCATTTGAAGGAGAAGGAGAAGCTAAGTGAAGAGAACTACAATTTAAAGGTTCAGGTTGATACACTGTCAAAATCTGAGGAAAAACTTAATGATGACATTGCGGTGCTCAACCTTCACATTGATGGTCTGAAGAAAGGAATTGCGAATCTGATTAAACGCGGGGATGAGCTGAAGCTCCAGATTGCTGATCAGTTGAAGGCATTGGAGAAGAACCAAGAGAAGTTGAAGATGATCAGGGACATTTTGGATGGATGAGCTGATCAGATGAAGATGAAGTCCACTATGCTATGGTTGATGTGGTGCCCTTTTGTGAAAAGTTGTTCTTTAATGCATGATGAACTCCAGTATGCTATGTGTGTAACTCTACTATGCTATGGTTGGTGTGTTGCCCTTTTGTACCAATGTTGTAATGCAAGAATCTCTGAATTATGTATGCTTAAGTGACTTGATCTTTGTTCAACCCAAGTATGTTGTATTATGCTTAAGTGACTTCTTATTTGTTGCATTGATAGATGGGTATGTGTTTAAGTGTCCATGACAATGAAGCACCTGTTGCATTGATAGATGGGTATATCTTAAGAACCATGACCATCAGAGAGAAATAAGAACCATGACCATCAAGCACATCAGAGAGCAGATATAACACCATTTGAGCAATAAGAACCATGACCATTTGTTGTATTATGTGAAATCTGCTAGCTAAAGAGAGCTCTTAATTTCCTAACCTGTTGTTATAAACAGATGATGAACACATCAATAGATCAGATCATGACCATCACATCACACATCTTATAACCTGATCATCAGCTCACCAAGAAATTAGTACTTATCATAGAACCAACAAATTCACTTAATACTTATCACTTATCACACATCACTTACTACTGGTAGTACAACCAGCAAATTCACTTAATACACATCATAGAACTTAGTACTTATCACTTATCACACATCAATTAGTACTGATCATACAACCAGAAAATACTCTGAATACACATCATTAGTCATGGTTACCAGTGGCAGTAAAAAAATGCCATCCAGCCAGAATGGTTTCTTGGTGGAGGAGCAGCTGATGAACCTCCACGAGATGATGATGAAGCTCCAGCAGCAAATCTTGGGGCAGGAGCAGATGATGAACCTGCATCAACAAATGATGAACCTCTACCAGCAAATCTTGAAAGGCCTATGAACACTGTCACTAGTTGTTGATCTTCTGGTAGATCTTGCAGGGGGGAGGCTGTGATCTTGCTTCCCTCCTTGGTCTTGCAGCTGCAGGTTGTGATCTTGCAGTTGGAGGCTGTGATGTTCCAGTTCTAGCCTGTAATAATGGATTGAACACATGAACATAATAGTTGCAAAGCAAATAAACACAAAAGAAAATACTTGGAAAGCACATTATGAGAAAATGTGCTTACCACATGCTTGTTTTTCCTCAGAGCCAACTCTGCTCTCAACTGTTGTCTGCAGTTGGTGTACCTGTTGCCTTGGAGCCCACAATTGCTGCATGTTATAGTGGCCATTCTTGAACTGTCCTTTGGTTTTGGAACCTCATTTTTCCCTTTATTCTCTTCTCTTTCTTTCTTCCCTCTTCACATGAAATGTGGGTGGCTCTATATCTGGTCCACTTGTCCTTGTCCAATCATGTTCACCAGGAACATGATATATCATTGGCTCATAAGAAGCAAGGTAGAAAGGTTTTTTAAAGAATTTGGACACATATTCCTGTGGAAATCTTTTTGCCTTGTTAATTGCTGATATTGCATTGTTGCAAGGTATGCCAGACAGGTCCCACCTTTTGCAGCCACATGTATGCAGTTCCAAGTTTACAGCATGTGTTTGCTTCCCACTACTCACTTGCCATAAATTAACACCGGCCTGGATAGGTTTGCAGTATCTAGTCCTTTCCTTTTCCACCTCTAGCTTCTCAGCATAATGTGGTGTAATCTCCCACAGAGCTGCCTTTCCTTTCTCTCTATTCCTATGCCACATCACCATGTGCTTGTCCTTAATACCATCAATCATAGTCCTAATAGGTTTTTTCCCTAAAATCTAGGATATAATTGTTGAACACCTCACACATGTTGTTAACAACCAAGTCTGTCTTGCAGTTAGTGTCAAAAGCATGCCTAGCCCATGTGTGCTTAGGTATTCCAGTCAGCCACTTCCAAGCTTCCTTAATCTCATTTTTGAGATCATTCATGGCAATGTTAAACTTGTGTTGGTTGTAAGCATAGCTGGCATTATCCATGCATTTATTAAGATCTTCCCCCCTAAAACCAGCATTCTGGAAATTTGCATAGAGGTGTCTAAGGCAAAATCTTTGATGACATTTTGGGAATATTTGATTTACTGCTTTTAGCAACCCCTGATCACATAGCATCCTAAACTTAGATACTGTACAACTACAAATGCAGAACTTAATAGAAATGCTAAATTTGATTCAGTTGCAAAGCACATACCTTCTGTCTATCAGACATGATAGTATAAGGACCAAATTTCCCAATTTCACCTCCTAGACATATCTTCAATTGGTGCAGAAACCAACACCAGTTAGCTGTGTCCTCTTGTCCAACTATAGCAAATGCAAGTGGAAAAATATTGTTATTGCCATCTCTTCCAGTGGCAGCAAGGATTTGAGCACCAGTTGTCAGCTTAATGAAGCATCCATCAACACCTGTTCATGGAAAGCAAAGAACAATTTAAGTATATAAACCATTGCTAAACAATTAAAATTACTGATGCACAATAAAAGAATGATTAACCAATGAATGGTCTGCATCCCTTCAGAAATCCCTCCCTTGCTCCATTGATGCAGAAGAACATAGCATGAAACCTTGGTGCTGGATGTGGTATTTTTGTAGTAGGTTTAGAAGTAACTGTTGTGACTACAACTCTACTACCAGGGTTTGTATCCATGATGGTCTGAGCATAATCCCTAAGTCTAGGATACTCCTTCTTGTGCTCTCCTAGCACAGCTTCTACAACAAGATTTTTGGCCCTATAGGCCATGTGCCTTCCCACATCAACACCATAATTCTCCCTACAGTTATCCATCAAAGTGTTTATGCTAGTGCTGGGATCAGACCTGAACAATGACTCATAGGTCTTTGCAAGCCACTTTGCACTAATCCTTGATTTCTTTGTGTTGGTAGGGCAAGTGTGCTCCAGCCTCATTTTCTTAATAGCAAAGGTCTTCCCCTCTTTGATAACTACAGCAACAATGCAAAACTGGCAATGATCTTGCTTACAACAAGCAATGATCCTTTGGTCTGAGTTTCTATGATACCTAAAGTCTCTGGCCTGTGTGATGTGCAAGATCAACAAAGCTTCTCTGAATTGATGTTGATCCTTAAAGCACATGTATAGACATAACTGCTGATGTGGATGCTCAAGTTTTTCATTGTACTAGATCCTTGGTTTCCTTTTCTTGGCCCTACTCTTCCTCCCTTTAGGTAGCACAAATGAGGGTGGCTCATGTCCATCATCATCATCCTCAAACAACAACCAATCATCTTCTTCATCTGCTGAAGGAATGAAATCTGGTCTCACCTCCTATAACACACTACAATGTGACCTAGTAGTGGGGCCTTTCCTAACTTCAAGTTTCATCCTCCTTTTTGGAGATTTTTGGATTTGAGGCTCTTCAGTTGCAAAAACATCCTCATCTTCCTGCTCAAACAAATCCTCAACATCAGTGTCACCCTCATAATGTAATAGTTCCTCATCTGAATTTTCATTTGAATCTTCAGATTGATCTACATCTTCTTCCTCCTCTCCTAATTGTGAGATGTTATCTGAATTGTTATCACTGTCATATGCATCACTACTATTATGTGACTGTTCAAACACTGGCTCTTCCTCCATTATAACATTCAGATTGTCCTTTCTGAAGTTTATGCTCTCTTGGGTGCAAAAGGCAGTAGGCTGACTAGGGCTGCTATGGAAAACTACACCTTCTGGATCAATAGCAAGAACTGCAGGCTCACTAAGATCATAAAGAACAAGTGGTTCATAAACTATCGCTGCTAATTTATCCTCTTCAATTGGTGCACTTGCTGCTAAATAAGTTGTTGTTGCCCTCACTAGCAAGTTGAGAACTAAACTGTGGTTATATTCCTTTTTTAGTTCCTGTAGTTTGATGTTTGTGTCAATCAAATCTAAGCCCTCCTCTCTCTCCTCTTATATTCCTAAATTCCTCATGTGGTATAACTCATCTGACAAATAAAAAACTTGTGTTTGCAACACTGCATACATGTTCAGAAATGTAACATCTGAGCTACATAGCTTCATATCAATATTTGGCTGAGAATCAAAGTGAATCCTTAGTTCCCAAACATCATCATTCAAACTACAGTTCAGACATAAAAATTCAGATAAGCACATAAGCATCAAAATTCAGATAAGCAAGCATATAAATTCAGATAAGCAAGCATATAAATTCAGATAAGCACATAGACATCAAAATTCAGATAAGCACATAAGCACTTGATGTCTTCATCGGTCAAACTATAAGCATATAAAGCATCTACTATGAACTCTAAATTGCACACGAGCAACACACAACCTGTACTATGAATTTTGGTATGTCATGGGAGCACTGATTCAGAGTCCAGGAGCAACAGAAAACCTCTACCATTGATAAACCTAGCTGGAGCAACACACATATCGAGTCTAGCAGCACTGGTTTAGAGTCCACGAGCATCAGACAACCTCTAGCATTGATACAACTGGCCTCTACCATTGATACAACACAAAAAAAGAAAGAAAAAAAATTGGCAGTGTTCATCACTGACTTACATCATGCCGCCACCAGCACCACTGGTCTAGTGATGGCTACTGCTAGGGTTGGCGACCCAGATCTCTGCCATCTTCACCCTGCCCTCCATGGACAGCGCCTCCTCCTCCTCCAAATCCTCATCCTTCGAACTAGCGCCAGAGGAGTGGTTCGAACTGTAGCCGCCATCGTCCACAGCCAGACCTACGTGGTAATCTACCCCGAGGCCGGGGAAGTCTCTGTAGCCGCCAGCAACGTCACCGCCACCGGGAGTCGCCGGCACCATCGTCGGAGAGCCGCATAGAGAGGGAGAGGGGAGAGCAAGGCTAGGGTTCGAGCGAGATGGTCGGGTTCGACCAGGTTCGAGCGAGATGGTCGAGTTCGACTAGGTTCGAGTGAGTGACCGAGCCGGTACATGTACGCCACCGTGGAGACTGACATGCGGGCCCGGTATGTCAGATACATCGTCAATACATGTTATACGGCTATCAGATCGTATTGCAACAATTAGGCTATGAGATGGTACTGACACGCAAAAAAAAGACTATTGGTAGCAATTCGTTACATGGTGCCCAAGTGTGGTACTGCATTGCAATTATCTCCTTCCGGTGGGACTGCACCAACCTCATCATCTGCATCAGGTGCGGCCTTGAAGGTCATGGTCCCATAGGATATAGGCGTGTGTGCAACCCTTCCTCGGAGGTGGAGCTAAGGTGGCTTGCTGTGGCCATGGTGGCGCAGCGCACCTCGGGTGGGCGGGTTCCCTCAAGCTCCACGGCTCTGGCCCCTCCGTTGGCGGACCCTCTGACAACATGACCTTGGCCACATCTCGCAACACCGCGGCCACGACCACCGGCCCCGAGACTGGTGCTCCCCCCTGATGATGAGATGGCGCCAATAGAGCTTTGCATCATGAGGCGCACCCGGTCGATGGTAGATCTGGACACGCGACTTCAATTTGCGATGGTTGTCTAGACGTGACCTTTTGCCGGAGTTTATCATCGAAGCTCTCGTCGTCAATGCCGATATTGATGCGGAAAGGGTGTCGATCCACAAATTCAGGTCGGAAGATTTTCTCATCGTCTTTGCGGGGCCGGAGGATAGGAACAAGATGAGTTCTTTGCGTTCCATTGATCACCGAGGTGTCCGTCTGTTCTTCACGCAGTGGAACCGTCAGGCTCACGCGGTGCACGGAACATTCCAATTCAAGGTGAATCTGATTCTGGAGGGTGTTCTGCCGCATGCTTGGGACCGAGAAGTGGTGGAAAGTTTGTTGGGTTCTTCTTGCTTGGTGGATTCGTTGGAGCCCAAGACGTGTTCCATAGTAGACCTCTTGGCTTTCCGGCGCTTGGCATGGAGTGAGCAACCAGATGAGATCCCGTCGCTCCGATGGCTCGCGATTCCGGATTCGGGACAAACTCCGCCGCTGATGGAGCCTACTCTGCAATACAAGGTTCTGATTCATCTCAATGAGACCTTCGACTATATATAGAGCAGCGGAGGAGACATGGTTCCTCGTTGCGTCATCTCGGAGTGACCAAAGTGGGATTCCGGGCTCAGATGATGGTGGCGGTTTTGGCGGCGGCAGTGACATCATGTCTGAGCGTGGGAACTAGGGTTTCAGAGTTCTTGATGCGAGGGGGTTCGGTGGAGCCGGTGCCGGTGGCGGTGCTATCAGTGTTGGGGCACCTCCCGTTGGGAGGTTGGCTGCCCAGGATTGGAGACTCCCTTAGACGATGCAATCGTCAGCACCGGTCCCAGCCTACAGAGGCTCTACTATTCATGACAAGATCAGGATAAGGCCTTCTGCTTTTGACCGACCGTCGCTTCCAAAGCATGGGCCAACTGGTGAGCCTAAAAAATTGACACATACGACGATAAAGGAGCCGGGGAATGAGACGATAGTGTCCTCGCCTCCTCGCAATAATTTAAGAGAGGTTGCAGGAGTTCGTGGGTGTGTTCTAAGGCCAGCTTGATAGCTGGAGTCAATCAGGCCAACTCCACCGCACGACCTCAAACGAACGTCTGGTTTGAGCGGATTTTGTCCGTTTGGTACGACAATGGGTTCGCCCATGTCCGCCTCTGTCCGTTGGGTCGTGCGTGCGTCCACCGCGCGGCTGCACCCCAAATCATGTCCGTGTTGGACTTGATTTCAAAAAAAGGAAAACTCAACTAAAAATTAATAAACGCAGTTTAAAAAGTTATAACATAATAAGATTAACATTAATAAAGGCCCAGTTTTCACGGCCACAAAATGGCCTAGTTTGACATAGTTAACATAAAAAGTAGCCCGTCGTTGCCGTCGTCGTCACCGCCTTCACTGGTCGCCGGTGTCGTCGTCGTCACCGTCGCTGACGAGGTCGACGTAGGGCGGCAACGTCGAGAGGTGGGCCGGCGGTTCCTCGTGCACGGGGGCGTGCTGGAAGCTGTCCTGCAACACCTCCTCCCGTGGCGAGGCCTCCCATTCCGGTGACCGAGGCGGCGTGGGGCACCAGTTGACGGCCCCCACTGCCTGCGCCATCTCCGGCGCGGTGCACGACCAGCCCCACGACACGCCCACCAGTTACGGAGGGAACGCGGCCACCTCCTCTTCCTCCATCGGCTTGGGGATGGCGACGTCACCGGCCGTAGAGAGGGCCATGGCGTGGTCCAGGCCCGACCATTGGTGCTCATCATGCGTCGTCATGGAGTCCTCCATGACGCGCTGCATGAGCCGGGCCTCCTCCTCCTCCGTCATGCGAGGAGGTGGAGGTGGTGACGGAGACGGAGAAGGCGACGGCGTGGGCGTGTGGCCGCGTACCCGTGTACACCCGCGCACCTCCCGTGCCCGCCGCGGCTCCGCGACCGTCCCGGCAAAGTAAGAGGCACGCCGCACGTCGTGCTCGTACCTGAGCCAGATGTCCCAGAGGGTGGAGTCGGCGGGGAGGAGGCGGCAGCGGCGCTCGATCTCCTCGCGGCGCGCAATACCACTCGTTAGCACTGGAGGGATAGGGACACGGTCGGCGGAGAGATGCCACGCGTTGGGGAGGTGGACATCGCTCCACTGGACCGGCGTCCTCGTCTCCCAGTAGCGCCGACAGACCTCAACGCTGAGGTACTGTCGGTCCGATGGCCGGCGGGCCTAGGAGCGATGGTGAAGGGAGTCGTGGCTTGGCACGGTGGCGATGCGGCCTCCTCCTTGACAGAGCCGCGGCGGCGTCCCGACGAGGAGCCATCCTTGCGGTCATGGGTGCCCTTGCGGTCGTAGTTCCACAGGCCCAAGGCTGCGGCGGCCCGCGAGTTCGAGGAGGAGGCTAGGGTTTGCGGAGGTAATTGTCGGGTTTCGAGGAGGCCGCGGGGGTGTTGATGGAAACTATGGACGACCGGTCCACAACTTCCTCATTTAAGAAGGACCGCGACCATCCCCTCGGCGGATGATAGGCGGGCCTGGTCGCTCGTGCGCATTGATGCAGGTGGGTGGGAGGTTGGTGGCTGATATGTCTCCAACGTATCTATAATTTTTAATCGTTCCATGCTATTATATTATCAACTTTGGATGTTTTATATGCATGAATATGCTATTTTATATTATTTTTGGGACTAACCTATTGACCTAGAGCCCAGTGCCAGTTCCTGTTTTTTTCCTTGTTTTTTGACCTTTTTCAGATAGGAATATCAAACGGAGTCCAAATGGAATAAAACTTTCCCGATGATTCTTTTTGGACCAAAAGAGACCCCCGAAGCTTTCGAAGAAGGCCAGAAGAGCCACGAGGGAGTCACGAGCCCGGTAGGCGCGTGATGTCAGTTGTGCTTCCCTTGCAACGGTGCCAGAAATTGTCGTGTCGACGGCACCAGGAATCCTTCAGCTGCGGCTACGCCTTTAGGGACTTCCTAGGAAAGTATGCAAAGGATTTCCCCCGTGGCCTTGGAGCCTTGCGTTGGTGTTCCCTCGAAGCGGAAAGGGTGATGTAGTACAGCGGTGGTAAGTATTTCCCTCAGTTTGAGAACCAAGGTATCAATCCAGTGGAGGAGTATCTCAAGATCCTACACAAACACAAAAGCTTGCTCCCAACGCTATGAAGGGGTTGACAATCTCTTATATATTGTTTGCCAAGTGAGAACTGAAAGCAACAAAGTAACAAAGCAAAGTAAAAGCGGAGGTGTAAACGATGGATGTGAATATACCCGAGGGCCGTAGTGTTTACAAGTGGCTTCTCTCATGAAAGCAAGTAGACGGTAGGTGAACAAATTACGGTCGAGCAATTGATAGAACCACGCAAAGTCGTGACGATATCTATGCAATGATTATATCTATAGGCATCACGTCCAAAACAAGTAGACCGATACTTTCTGCATCTACTACTATTACTCCACACGTCTACCGCTATCCAGCATGCATCTAGTGTATTAAGTCCATAAGAACAGAGTAACGCCTTAAGCAAGATGACATGATGTAGAGGGATAATCTCAAATCAATGATAAAACCCCCACCTTTTTACCCTTGATGGCAACTACTTGATGTGTGCCTTGCTGCCTCTACTGTCACTGGGAAAGGTTACCACATGGTAGAACCCAAAACCAAGCACTTCTCCCATTGCAAGAATCATAGATCTAGTTGGCCAAACAAAACCCAAGACTCGGAGAGACTTACAAGGATATCAAATCATGCATATAAGAAATCAGCAAAGACTCAAATATATATCATAGATAATCTGATCACAAATCCACAATTCATCGGATCTCAACAAACACACCGCCAAAGAAGATTACATCGGATAGATCTCCATGAAGATCATGGAGAACTTTGCATTGAAGATCCAAGAGAGAGAAGAAGCCATCTAGCTACTAACTACGGACCCGTAGGTCTAAAGTGAACTACTTACGAGTCATTGGAGGGGCGATGATGATGATGAAGAAGCCCTCCAACTCCAAAGCCCCCTCCGGCAGGGTGCCGGGAAGGGTCTGCAGATGAGATCTCGCGGAAACGGAAGCTTGCGGCGATGGAAAAGTATTTTCGAGGCTCCCCTGATTTTTTGCTGAATATTTGGGAATATATAGGCCAAAGATCTAGGTCAGGGGGCGGCCAGAGAGGCTCCAAAATAAGATCTGAAAAGAGTCAAAAACATAGATAAAACAGGAGCTGGCACTTGGCACTGAATTAATAAGTTAGTCCCAAAAAAGATATAAAAGGTACATAAAACATCCAAAGAAGACAAGATAACAGCGTGAAACCATCAAAAATTATAGATACGTTTGAAACGTATCAGCGCGCCCTACCCCCCCCCCCCCGGGGAGGGCCTAGCAGGCTCGTGACGTCCTCGTGGGCCCAACTGACGTAATTCCACCACCATAAATTCCTATAAATACAGAAACCCCCAAAAAGAAACCGAGATCGGGAGTTCCGCCGCCGCAAGCCTCTGTAGCCACCAAAAACCAATCGGGAGCCCGGTCCGGCACCCTGCCAGAGGGGGAATCCATCTCCGGTGGCCATCTTCATCATCCCGGCGATCTCCATGACGAGGAGGGAGTAGTTCTCCCTCGGGGCTGAGGGTATGTACCAGTAGCTATGTGTTTGATCTCTCTCTCATGTTCTTGAGATGTCATGATCTCGATGTACCGCGGGCTTTGCTACTATAGTTGGATCCTATGATGTTCTTCCCCCTCTCCCTTTGAAGTTATCTTATCGGATTGAGTCTTTAAGAACACTTGATGTATGTCTTGCACGTGTCTATCTGTGGTGACAATGGGATATTCATGTGAGTACTTGATGTATGTTTTGGTGATCAACTTGCGGGTTTCGTGACATCGAAAACCTATGCATATGGGTTGGCACACATTTTGACTCTCCGGTAGAAACTTTGGGGCACTCTTTGATGTTCTATGTGTTGGTTGAATAGATGATTCTGAGATTGTGTGATGCATATCGTATAATCATGCCCACAGATACTTGAGGTGACAATGGAGTATCTAGGTGACATTAGGGTCTTGGTTGATGTGTGTCTTAAGGTGTTATTCTAGTACGAACTCTAGGATAGATTGAACGGAAAGAATAGCTTCGTGTTATTTTACTACGGACTCTTGAATAGATCGATCAGAAAGAATAACTTTGTGGTGGTTTCGTACCCGACAATAATCTCTTCGTTTGGTCTCCGCTATTAGTGACTTTGGAGTGACTCTTTGTTGCAAGTTGAGGGCTAGTTATATGATCCAATTATGTTATCATTGTTGAGAGAACTTCACTAGTGAAAGTATGAACCCTAGGCCTTGTTTCCACGCATTGCAATACCGTTCGTGCTCACTTTTACTATTAGTTACCTTGCTGTTTTTATAATTTAAGATTACAAAAACCTATATCTACCATCCATATTGCACTTGTATCACCATCTCTTCGCCGAACTAGTGCACCTATACAACTTACCATTTTATTGGGTGTGTTGGGGACACAAGAGACTCTTTGTTATTTGGTTGCAGGGTTGCTTGAGAGAAACCATCTTCATCCTACACATCCCGTGGATTGATAAACCCACTTGAGGGAAAATTTCTACTGTCCTATAAACCTCTGCACTTGGAGGCCCAACAACGTCTACAAGGAGAAGGTTGCGTAGTACACATCAAGCTCTTTTCTGGCGCCATTGCCGGGGAGGTTAGCGCTTGAAGGTATATCTTTAGATCTTGCAATTTAATCTTTTAGTTTCTTGTTTTATCACTAGTTTAGTTTATTAATAGAAAACCACAAAAAATGGAATTAAGGTTGCCTCATATGCTTCATCTTTTTAATGTCTTTCGTGAAAATGATGGAAATGAAAATTGTGCTCAAGTGCTAAAAGAAGAATTACATAGAATGCTTGGCATAAAATATGTGAATGATGAGCACGATTGCAATCTTGTTAGTATGAATTCTTTGAATACCCATGATGCTAATGATATGCAAAGCCACAAGCTTGGGGATGCTATGTTTGATGAAGATGATCTTTTTAGTTCCCCCACTTTGAATGATCAAAATTATTATGATGAAAGCATGCCCCCTATCTATAATAATTATTGTGATGATACTTATGCTATAAAGAAGAATGATAATAAAACTTGTCACAATTATGAGTACCCTCTTACTGAACATTACTCTTTTAATGTGGAAACAATTCGTAGTGTTCAAGTCTTTTACGATACTCCCACTACTATTGATGTGAATAAATTTCCTTATGTGGAGAGTAGTAAAATTTGTATGCTTGTAGATCATGAAAAGAATGCTTTAGGTGCTGGTTATATTGTGGAATTCATTCATGATGCTACTGAAAATTATTATGAGAGAGGATCATATGCTTCTACATATTGCAACAATATCAAGCTTCCTCTCCATGTGTTGAAACTTTTGAAGTCATGCTTGTTTTATTTTCCTATGCTAGTTGATTCTTGCTCCAATAAATTGCTTGATCACAAAATCCCTATGCATAGGAAGTGGGTTATACTTAAATGTGCTAGTCATATGATCCATGATGCTTCCATTATGTTTCAATCATTATCTTTTATGTGAGCATCATTGAAATCATCATGCCTAGCTTGAAAGGCATTAAAGAAAAGCGCTTGTTGGGAGACAACCCAATATGTATACTTACTGTTTTTTTGTGTTCACATGATTAGTATACTGTGTTAATCATGTTTTATAGCTTTTTTTTTCAATGAAGTGCCAACTAAAGCCTTTATGATTAGTTTGGGTGATAGTTGTTTGATCATGCTGAAAAACACAGAAACTTTGCACTCACGAAATTAATTTTCATTCGTATCCAGAGAGTGATATTGAGATGATTCTTTTTTCTGATGATTGATATACAAATTTCCTTAATTTTCATAATTGTTTCAGAATTTTTGGAGGTGCAGAAGTATGGTTATTATTCAGATCATTACAGACTGTTCTGTTTTTGACAGATTCTGTTTTCAATGCATAGTTTGCTTGTTTTGGTGTTTCCATAGATTATATTGAGTAATATAAATTGTGGAAATAGTAAGATACAGTAGGAATTGTGTGAAAATAATTATGAGTCTTGTTTTGACAGTACCCAAGTGATTGATTTTCTCGTTATCATACTAACCCATCTCACGAAGTTCCGTTAAGTTTTGTGTTGTGAAGTTTTCAGGTTTTGGATAGAGTTTAGATGGACTATGGAACAAGGAGTGGCAATAGCCTAAGATTGGGGATTCCCAAGGCACCCCAAAGCCATATTCAAGGACACCAAAGAGACTAAGCTTGGGGATGCCCCGGGAAGGCATCCCCTCTGTCGTCTTCAATCCATCGGTAACTTTACTTGGGGTTATATTTTTATTCACCACATGATAGGTGTTTTGCTTGGAGCGTCATTTTATTTTATTAATACTTGCTTGCTATTATTTAGATTAATGTTTTGCATCATTTAGTTCAATAAAAATGTCAAGGATAGCCTTTACCATGCTTAATTTGCAAGTTTAGGAGTTGCTGTTCCAAAACAGAAAGTTTGCTTGTAGTGCAAAAATTCCCTAGAATTTTCTATATGTCATAATAACTTGAAATTTGGACACAGTATGATCTTATAAATTATCTACAGCATGGAAGTTTTTTTCAGATTTTGTTCAGTTAATTAAGTATGGATCTTTCTGCATTCTTTACAGACTGTTCTGTTTAGGCAGATTGCTGTTATGTTTGCATTGTTTGCATATGTTTGCTTGTTTAATGATCCTATTTGAGGATAGAAGTTTTAAATATGCAGAGGCATTTAGTATGAAATGTCAAATAATAATTTTAGTGATTTACTACAGTAGAGGATGATAAAGTTTTGCATTGATTTATACTAACCTATCTCACGAGTTCTTGTTGAGTTTTGTGTGCATGAAGTTTTTAAGATTTTGGAAACCACCATATGAGAGGAATTAAGGAGACACAAAATCTCAATCTTGGGGATTCCCAAGTTTATATTTCAATAAGTCTCAAGCACCTAAGCTTGGGGATGCCCCGGTTGGCATCCCACCTTTCTTCTTCAACAATTATCGGTTAGTATCGGTTGAACCTAAATTTTTGCTTCTTCACACGATTCGTGCTATCCTTGGAGTGTAAATTTATTTTGTTTGAATAAGGTACTTAGGATCTGAAATTCTTAGATGGGAGAGTCTTCACATAGCCAAATAGTTATTCAACTACTCATTGAGCTTCACTTATATCTTGTGGAGTAGTTTGTCTTTTGCTCTAGTGCTTCACTTATATCTTTGTAGAGCATTGAAATGGTTTTATTTTATAGAAATAGTTGAACTCTCATGCTTCACTTATATTATTTAGTGAGTCTTAAACAACATGGTAATTTGCTTAGGTTATGAATCTAGTCCTAATATGATGGGCATCCAAGAGGGATATAATAAAAACTTTCATATAGAGTGCATCGAATACTATGAGAAGTTTGATTCTTTGCATATAGTTTTGAGATATAAAGATGGTGATATTATAGTCATGCTAGTGAGTAATTATGGATTGGTAGAAATGCTTGTGTTAGAGTTTTTGATTCCCGTAGCATGCACGTATGGTGAACCGCTATGTTAGGAAGTCGGAGCATGATGTTTTTATTGATTGTCATCCTTTGTGTGGCGGTCGGGATCGCGTGATGGTTTACTCCTACCAACCCTTCCCCTAGGAGCATTTGTCTAATACTTTGTTTCGATTACTAATAAAACTTTTGCAATAAGTATGTGAGTTCTTTATGACTGATGTTGAGTCCATGGATTATACGCACTCTCACCCTTCCACCATTGCTAGCCTCTCTAGTACCGCGCAACTTTTGTCGGTGCATTACACCCACCATATATCCTTCCTCAAAACAGCCACCATACCTACCCATCATGGCATTTCCATAGCAATTCCGAGATATATTGGCATGCAACTTCCACCGTTCCGTTTATTATGACACGCATCATCATTGTCATATTGCTTTGCATGATCATGTAGTTGACATCGTATTTGTGGCAAAGCCACCGTTACCTTTCATACATGTCACTCATGAGTCATTGCACATCCCGGTACACTACCGGAGGCATCCATATAGAGTCATATCTTTGTTCTAAGTATCAAGTTGTAAGTAAATAAAAGTGTGATGATCATCATTATTAGAGCATTGTCCCATGTGAGGAAAGGACGGAAGCTATGATTCCCTCACAAGTTGGGATGAGACTCCGGACTTCAAATAAAAAGAAAATAAAATAGGCCAAAGAGCCCACCAAAAAAAATGAATGAAAAAATGAAAAAAAGAGGCCAAAGTGCCCAAACAAAATAAATGAGAGAAAAAGAGAGAAGGGACAATGCTACTATCCTTTACCACACTTGTGCTTCAAAGTAGCACCATGATCTTCATAATAGAGAGTCTCCTATTTTGTCACTTTCATATACTAGTGGGAATTTTAATTATATAACTTGGCTTGTATATTCCAATGATGGGCTTCCTCAAAAGTGCCCTAGGTATTCGTAAGCAAGCAAGTTGGGTGCACACCCACTTAGTTTCTTTTTGAGCTTTCATACACTTATAACTCTAGTGCATCCGTTGCATGGCAATCCCTACTCACTCACATTGATATCTATTGATGGGCATCTCCATAGCCCGTTGATACGCCTAGTTGATGTGACCATCTCCTCCTTTTTTCCTCGCAACCACCACCATATTCTATTCCACCTATAGTGCCATGTCCATGGCTCACGCTCATGTATTGCGTGAGAGTTGAAAAGGTTTGAGAAAGTAAAAGTGTGAAAACAATTGCTTGACTAACACCGGGGGTGTGCATGATTTAAATACGTTGTGTGGGGATGATAGAGCATAGCCAGACTATATGATATTGTAGGGATAACTATCTTTGGCCATGTTATTTTGAGAAGACATGATTGCTTTGTTAGTATGCTTGAAGTATTATTGTTCTTATGTCAACATTAAACTTTCTGTCTTGAATCATATGGATCTGAATATTCATGCCACAATATATGTTAGGTAGCATTCCACATCAAAAATTCAGTTTTTATCATTTACCTACTCGAGGACGAGCATGAATTAAGCTTGTGGATGCTTGATACGTCTCCAACGTATCTATAATTTTTGATCGTTCCATGCTATTATATTATCAACTTTGGATGCTTTATATAAATGAATATGCTATTTTATATTATTTTTGGGACTAACCTATTGACCTAGAGCCTAGTGCCAGTTCCTGTTTTTTCCTTGTTTTTGACCTTTTTTAGATAGGAATATCAAATGGAGTCCAAATGGAATAAAACATTCGCGATGATTTTTTTTGGACCAAAAGAGACCCCCGAAGCTTTGGAAGAAGGCCAGAAGAGCCACGAGGGAGTCACGAGCCCGGTAGGCGCGCCCTACCCCCCCCCCCCCCCCCCCCGGGAGGGCCTACCAGACTCGTGACCTCCTCGTGGGCCCAACTGACGTAATTCCACCACCATAAATTCCTATAAATACATAAAACCCCAAAAATAAACCGAGATCGGGAGTTCCGCCGCCGCAAGCCTCTGTAGCCACCAAAAACCAATCGAGAGCCCGGTCCGGCACCCTGCCGGAGGGGGAATCCATCTCCGGTGGCCATCTTCATCATCCCGTCGATCCCCATGACGAGGAGGGAGTAGTTCTCCCTCGGGGCTGAGGGTATGTACGAGTAGCTATGTGTTTGATCTCTCTCTCTCGTGTTCTTGAGATGTCATGATCTCGATGTACCGTGGGCTTTGCTACTATACTTGGATCCTATGATGCTCTTCCCCCTCTCCCTTCTTGTAATGAATTGAGTTTCCCCTTTGAAGTTATCTTATCGGATTGAGTCTTTAAGAACACTTGATGTATGTCTTGCACGTGTCTATCTGTGGTGACAATGGGATATTAATGTGAGTACTTGATGTATGTTTTGGTGATCAACTTGCGGGTTTCGTGACATCGGGAACCTATGCATATGGGTTGGCACACGTTTTGACTCTCCGGTAGAAACGTTGGGGCACTCTTTGAAGTTCTATGTGTTGGTTGAATAGATGATTCTGAGATTGTGTGATGCATATCATATAATCATGCCCACAGATACTTGAGGTGACAATGGAGTATCTAGGTGACATTACGGTCTTGGTTGACGTGTGTCTTAAGGTGTTATTCTAGTACGAACTCTAGGGTAGATTTAACGGAAAGAATAGCTTCATGTTATTTTACTACGGACTCTTGAATAGATCTATCAGAAAGAAGAACTTTGTGGTGGTTTCGTACCCGACAATAATCTCTTCATTTGTTCTCCGTTATTAGTGACTTTGGAGTGACTCTTTGTTGCATGTTGAGGGCTAGTTATATGATCCAATTATGTTATCATTGTTGAGAGAACTTCACTAGTGAAAGTATGAACCCTAGGCCTTGTTTCCACGCATTGCAATACCGTTCGTGCTCACTTTTACTATTAGTTACCTTGCTGTTTTTATAATTTCAGATTACAAAACCTATATCTACCATCCATATTGCACTTGTATCACCATCTCTTCGCCGAACTAGTGCACCTATACAACTTACCATTGTATTGGGTGTGTTGGGAACACAAGAGACTCTTTGTTATTTTGTTGCAGGGTTGCTTGAGAAAGACCATCTTCATCCTACGCCTCCCGTGGATTGATAAATCTTAGGTCACCCACTTGAGGGAAAATTGCTACTGTGCTACAAACCTCTGCACTTGGAGGCCCAACAACGTCTACAAGGAGAAAGTTGCATAGTAGACATCAGTGGCCGCCTGCCATGTGTCCCCGACGCGGACGAGCACGCATCCCCGACACGGACGAGCACGCGTCCGTCTGATGTCTGCCGCGACCCAAATCCCGTGCAAGTTTGTGGTCGAAATGGGTCGTGCCGGACACAAAACGGATAGGATGGGTCCGGTCCGTCTCGCGCTGGGCCGTCTTGTTTGTCCCTTTTACCCTAACGGACGGGGGCGGACAGAACGGGGTCGTGCGGTGGAGTTGGCCTCATTGTGGTTTCACCAATTGTCGCCTGCTGACCATGCAACAGGATGAGGTGGACTCAAAGTGCCCATAGTCTGAGGCGGCATGAAACTTCGCGCCTCCCATCGGGCAATCTCAGGATGCCTCACTTTGGGGGGGGTGGGAAGTTACCCGATGGCCCCGTGCGCAACAACAACGCAAATGGATCCAATCATCCAGATGAGTGCGAAGCCCAACAACTCGAAAGAAATCGACAAAGGTGAGCGTCGAGTCCTGACCACTCGGTCAGAGAGCGACCGTGTAAATTCACTTGGTGATATGATGACCCACAAGTATATCGGGTCAATTTTAGCCTTTTCGATAAGTAAGAGTGTCGAACCCAACGAGGTGCAGAATGAAATGACAAGTGTTTTTCAGCAAGGTAATGTCTGCAAGTGCTAAAATTGTAAGTAGCAGAGTAGTTTGATATCAAGATAATTTGTAACGAGCAAGTAACGATAGTAGTAACAAAAGTGCAGCAAGGTAGCCCAATCCTTTTGAGGCAAAGGACATGCCAAAACAGTCTCTTATTGTAAGCAAAGTGTTCTTGAGGGTACACGGGAATTTCCTCTAGTCACTTTCACCATGTTGGCTTAATTCGTGTTCGCTACTTTGATAATTTGGTATGTGGGTAGACCGGTGCCTAGGTGATGTTCTTACTTGAACAAACCTCCTACTTATGATTAACACTCTCGTAAGCATCCGCAACTACGAGAAAAGTATTAAGAATAAATTCTAACCATAGCATTAAACTTTTGGAACCAATCAGTCCCTTATGGAATAGCGCATAAACTAGGGTTTAATCTTCTATCACTCTTGCAACCCATCATCTAATAACTACTTCACAATGCATTCCCTTAGGCCCAAGTATGGTGAAGTGTCATGTAGTCGACGTTCACATGACACCACTAAGGGAATCACAACATACATATCATCAAAATATCAAATACATATCAAGTTCACATGATTACTTGCAACATGATTTCTCCCGTGACCTCAAGAACAAAAGTAACTACTCACAAATGATAATCATGCTCAAGATCAGAGGGGTATTAAATAGCATAATGGATCTGAACATATAATCTTCCACCAAATAAACCATATAGTAATCAACTACAAGATGTAATCAACACTACTAGTCACCCACAAGCACCAATCTATAGTTCCTGTACAAAGATTGAACATAAGAGATGAACTAGGGTTTGAGAGGAGTTGGTGTTGTTGAAGATGTTGATGAAGATAGCCCTCCCCAAGATGGGAGAGTTGTTGGTGATGATGATGACGATGATTTCCCCCTTCGGGAGGGAAGTTCCCCTGGCAGAATCGCTCCGCTAAAGGGAAAAAGTGCTCGTGCTCAAGTTCCGCCTCGATACGTCGACGCTTCGTCCCGAAAGTCCTCTCCTACTTTTTTCTAGGTCAAAATGACTTATATACCAGAAGAGGGGCACCGGAGGTGGGCCTGGGTGAGCATAACCCACCGGGGCGCGCCTGGGCTCCCTGGCTCGCCCAGGTGGGTTGTGCCCACTTGGTAGCCCCCCTCTAGTACTTATTTGCTCCAATATTCCTCAATTATTCCATAAATATTCCTCATAAAGTTTCATCTCATTTGGAGTTGTGCAGAATAGGTAGCCTGGCATAGCTTTTTCAGGTCCAGATTTCCAACTGTCAGAATTCTCCCCCTTTGTGTATACCTTGCATATTATGAGAGAAAAGGCATTATTATACAATAAAAAAACATAAATAACAGTAGGAAAACATGATGCAAAATGGACGTATAAACTCCCCCATGCTTAGACCTTGCTTGTCCTCAAGCGAAAACCGAAATCGAGAAACATGTCCACATGCTTAGAGAGAGGTGTCGATAAAAAACAAAAATACGGACATAGCAGCATCATGTAACTTATTATAACAACAACAAACTTTAACATAAAACTTTTATCATAGAACTTTTATCATAAGCTTCTCATGAACAAGTGACAATTCATCACAACATCGAAGTATAAAGCATAACTCTATTGGAAACCAACAAACTATGTTCTCAGTCAACTTGCAACTACAATTCATCATCTTTTCAGGAAGGGTCACATATCAGAGCCTTTAGGCAAGTCCACATACTCATCCATCATTTAGTCTTCTATGATTGCTAACCCTCACCGCGTACACATGAGAAAAACGTTTCAATCGGACACATAGAAAGATAGGGGCTTATAGTTTTTCCTCCCAACGAATTCACCTCAAGGGTGATGTCAACAATAATAACTCATGCTACCCATATTCAACTGGATATATGTGCCTAGATCTTTCCTCACCACATGATGCTTTCAAAAGGAGAAAATAAAAAGGAATAGAGAGAAAAACTTTGACTCTTGCATGAAAGTAAATACATACAAGTAAAAGATAGGCCCTTCGCAGATGGCAACAGAGGTTGCCATGCGCTTTTTGTTTGTATGCTCAACCCCTTAGTGCAAGAGAACGTCACGTTATATTGCCCCTTGTGATGGCAACCTTTATATGCAGTCTGTCGCTTTTATTCTTCACCATCACAAGTTTGTACAACGCTCAATTTTCCCTTACACTAAATGATCTTACACTTTTAGAAGCAATTTTTATTGCCCTTTTTGCACCGATGACAACTTACTTGAAGGATCTTACTCAATCCATAGGTAGGTATGGTGGACTCTCAAACAATATTTGGGTTTAAGGGTTTTGGATGCACAAGTAGTATCTCTACTTAGTGCGGAGTTTTTGGCTAGCAAAGATAGGGGCAAGCACCACATGTTCAAGGATCCATGACAATATAACTTCTATGTGAATATGAACAAACATAATTCATTACGTTGTCTTCCTTGTCCAACATCAACAATTTTGGCATATAATATTTTGATGGGTGCTCACCATCACAAAAGATTTCCAGGATAGTGTATTTGCATGTGAATCTTCTCTTCCCTTATTAATTCTTTCATGAGTTGCATTATTTACCAATGCTATGTTTGTGAATCTACAATAAAATTTTCTACTTATACTTTTCCATGTGTAATGTCATCACTTACCATAAGATTAGCATATGATCTTTTTCATTTATTTCCTTTCTTTTTATTGAAACAAGAAAGTAAGAAGGCAAAACTCAAACTAAACTTTATTATATATCTCGCACACGATTGCATAGATTGATCACTAAGAAAACTCTTGGAAAGAAAGGATCGAACTAAACTTTTATTCATCTAAAGCAAAATATAACCATGGATCAAACTAAGAAAAGTAAAGGCAAAAGATAGTGGACATGATACGATACCAGGGCACCTCCCCCAAGCTTGGCGAAAGCCAAGGGGAGTGCCCATACCCGATACTCAATTTTATTTTGGTGATGAAGGAGGTGGTGGTGATCAAGTAGAAGCGATCCGGTCCTTAAGGTCCAAGAGACTGTCCAATCTTCGGATGACGCTCTAGAGGGAGGCGATGTGCTCCAAATGCAGAATATTTTCACGAGTGAGATACTTATTTTTTATACGAACCGGTTCAATGATCCTCAAGGATGCAATATTAGTGGGGTAAGATGAGCATAATAAGGTTTAAGGATATCTTCCTCTTCCTCATCAGCAGGCAAGGCTTGCTCGACCATCGGCACTTGATCTCCGGTGGCCTCCTTGCTCTTGTCCTCCTTGGCTGCTCCAATGGGATCCTCCCTCTTCAGCTCGATCTTCATCAACGAAGCATACTCTTCCATATGATCAGAGGGAGAAGAAGACATGATGCCCGGCTCAACAGATCTGACAGAAAACAACGAGAAAATAAAACCGGAGATTTCTCCACGATACGGAGGTCAATAGGTTTGGGAGGTATATAAAGATTTTTTATCTTGGTGAACAAGCGGAACGGAAGAAAAACGGAGTCCGGAAAGTATCCGAGGTGGGCACAACCCACAGGGTCACTTACCTGGAAGTTTCTTATTTTCCTAATTTTTTAAATATTCCAAAACTGACAAAAAATATTTTTGCGGATTTTTCACAGTCCGTTTACTTACCGTATCACGTACCTCCCTTTTTTCACGATTCCGGAGTGTTCCAGAAGGTTTCTTTTATGTGTTCTTCCGGTGTCATAGTTTGGATAATATCGCTTTCAACATTAATGGGCGTACCTCAGATATAATGTACGTGAGATATAATGATTTATTCGTTGCCCATTGACAACCTTTGGGTTAGTACCTTCGGCATTATTTATTTTGATAGCTCCGGATTGATAGACCTCCTTGATAACATAGGGTCCTTCCCATTTGGAGAGGAGTTTTCCTGCAAAGAATCTGAAATGAGAGTTGTACAAAAGAACATATTCTCAAACTTTGAACTCACGCTTTTGGATTCTTTTGTCATGCCATCTTTTAACTTTTCTTTAAATAACTTTGCATTTTCATAAGCTTGGGTTCTCCATTCATCTAATGAGCTAATGTCAAATAACCTCTTTTCACCAGCAAGTTTGAAATCATAGTTGAGTTCTTTGATTGCCCAATATGCTTTATGTTCTAACTCAAGAGGCAAATGACAAGCTTTTCCATAAACCATTTTATAAGGAGGCATACCCATAGGATTTTTATATGTTGTTCTATAAGCCCAAAGTGCATCATCTAATTTCTTAGACCAATTCTTCCAGGACCTATTAACAGTCTTTTGTAAGATTAGTTTTATTTCTCTATTTCTAAGTTCAACTTGACCACTAGACTGAGGATGATAAGGTGATGCAATTATATGGTTAACATCATACTTAGCAAACATTTTACAGAAAGCACCATGAATAAAGTGTGAACCACCATCAGTCTTTAAATATCTAGGGACTCCAAACCTTGGGAAAATAACTTCCTTAAGCATTTTAATAGAGGTGTTGTGATCAGCACTACTACTTGGAATAGCTTCTACCCTCTTAGTAACATAATCAACAACAACCAAAATATGTGTATACCCATTAGAGGAAGGAAAAGGTCCCATGAAATCAAATCCCCAAACATCAAATGGTTCAACAACAAGTGAATAATTCATAGGAATTTTTTGACACTTACTGATATTACCTATTCTTTGACATTCATCACAAGATGAGACAAACTTACGGGCATCCTTGAAGAGAGTAGACCAATAAAAACTAGATTGCAATACCTTATGAGCGGTTCTGTCTCCCGTGTGATGCCCTCCATAAGCTTCTGAGTGACATTTCCGTAGGATTTGTTCATATTCATGCTCAGGTACACAACGTCTAATAATACCATCTACTCCTTCTTTATAAAGATGTGGGTCATCCCAAAAGTAATGTCTTAAATCATAGAAGAATTTTTTTCTTTTGTTGGTATGTGAAGCTAGGTGATATTTATTTAGCAACAATATAATTAGCATAATCAACATACCAAGGTGTACTATTAGAAACATTTATTGCAGCTAATTGTTCATCAGCAAAACTATCATTAATAGGTTGTGGGTCATCAAGAATATTTTCAAGCCTAGAAAAGTTATCAGCTACGGGCTTCTGTGCTCCTTTCCTATGAGTGATATGCAAATCAAATTCTTGTAACAAAAGAACCTACCTAATGAGTCTAGGTTTAGCATATTTCTTTTCCATAAGATATTTAATAGCAGCATGATCACTATGAACAATAACTTTAGAATAAACAATGTAAGATCTGAATTTATCACAAGCAAACACTACTGCTAAGAATTCTTTTTCAGTAGTAGCATAATTTTGAGCACTATCTAGAGTTTTACTAGCATAATGGATAAAATTCATTTTCTTAGGAACTCTTTGTCCTAGAACAACACCAACAGCATAATCACTAGAATCACACATAATCTCAAAAGGCAAGTTCCAATCAGGTGGTGGAACAACATGTGTAGTAATTAAGGATTTCTTTAGTGTTTTGAAGGCTTCCAAACAATATCATCAAACACAAAAGGAATATCCTTTTGCAAAAGATTTGTAAGAGGCCTAGAAATTTTAGAAAAGTCTTTGATAAACCTCTTATAGAAACCAGCATGACCAAGGAAACTACGAATACTTTTGATATATTTAGTACATGGCATTTTCTAAATTGCATCAACCTTGGCTTTGTCCACCTCAATGCCTCTTTCAGAAATTTTATGGCCCAAAAAAATACCTTCATTAACCATAAAGTGGCAATTCTCCCAATTCAAGACACGATTTGTTTGTTCACATCTTTGCAAAACTCGATCAAGATTGCTTAAACAATCATCAAAAGACTTCCCATAAACAGAAAATTCATCCATGAAAACCTCAACAATGTTTTCACAGAAATCAGAGAATATATCAGTCATACACCTTTGATAGGTAGCAGGTGTATTACATAAACCAAAAGGCATACGTATATAAGCATAAGTAGGGATGAAAATGGAGTGAAAACTTTCTGCTTTTCCGGAGGAAAAATGAAAATGGAGAGGAAATATGGAAGTGGAAATGGAAATTTGCAGAACGGAAATGGAATTTTTAATGTGAAAACGGAAACAAAAACGGAAGAGTGTTTTCCGATGGAAAGTACGTGGAAATGGAACTTTCCGTTTCCGTGAATATGGAATTTCCCATTTTTAATCTAGGCCTATGGCTTCTTTCTAGCTCAACCACCAAATAGCACATAATGATACAATGAGCATAATGGATCATTTCAGGCCCAACTTCTACTACCATATACGAGCTCAACTAGACCCTATACACAATTGTCATGTACTAATACAATACTAGGATATGTTGCTAATATAATAAAATTATATTGTAGCCATGTTAGAAATTCATTACATTTTGTCGTTGTGTGTATTATTCTATGATTCAAGGGATTTAAAAGTTTTGGTCAATGCCCACTTCTGTTTCCGTATCCGATCTGTATTCGCTCCGTGTCTATTTTTGGTAGAATCTGATTTTGTATTCATTTCCGGGGTTTCTGTATTCATTTCCAGTTCTGCAAAACAATATGAAAACAAATGTGATAGCACTCAGTTCTGTCCGTTTCCGCTCCATTTTCATCGCTAAGCATAAGTTCCAAAAGGACAAGTAAAAGTGGTATTTTCTTGATGAGGTTGTTAAACACGTATTTGTGAAAAAGCAGAATATCCATCAAGAAAGAAAAAAAATGTGCGTGCTTAGATAGTCTTTCTAACATTTGATCAATAAAAGGAAGAGGGTAATGATCTTTTCTAGTTGCTTTGTTTAATTTTCTAAAATCAATTACGATTCTATAGCCTGTGACAATTCTTTATGGAATAAGTTCATTCTTATCGTTAGGAACAACAGTAATACCTCCCTTCTTAGGGACACAATGAACATGACTTACCCATCTACTATCAGCTATAGGATAGATTATACCTGCTTCCAGAAGTTTCAATATTTACGTTCTTACCACTTCTTTCATCTTCGGATTTAACCGACGTTGGTGATCAACAACGGGTTTAGCATCAGGTTCCATATTAATCTTGTGCTGACATAGAGTGGGACTAATGCCCTTAAGATCATCAAGAGTATATCCAATAGCAGCTTGGTGCTTCCTTAGAACTTTCAGTAATCTTTCTTCTTCAAGTTCTGAAAGGTTAGCACTAATAATAACAGGATATATCTTTTTCCCATCAAGATAAGCATATTTCAAAGTGTCTGGCAATTGTTTTAATTCAAACATAGGATCACCTTTAGGTGGAGGGGGACCTCCTAGAGTTTCAATAGGCAAATTGTGTTTAAGCAGAGGTTGTTGTTGGAAAAAGATTCTATCTATTTCATTTCTTTCACGCATATGCAAATCATTTTCATGGTCTAGCAAATATTGTTCTAAAGGATCAGTAGGAGGTACAGAAATAGAAGCAAGATCAATAATTTCATCCTTACTAAGAAAATCTTTCTTATGCGGTTGTCGACTAAACTTGGAAAAGTTAAATTCATGAGATTCATCACCAAAGCTTACACCGACAGTTTGTTTCTTACAATCTGTTTTGGCATTGGCGGTGTTCAAGAAAGGTCTACCAAAGATAATGGGACAAAAGTCATCTTGTGGGGAGCCAAGAACAAGAAAATCACACTACTAGGAAAAGGCCTGCTAGTGGCGCACCTATTTTGGCTACTAATGGCGCACTATTGGTGCGCCACTAGCATCACGCCATTAGATTTTTTTACTAATGGCACACCACAAGTGCGCCATAGTATCTGCTATACTAATGGTGCACCAGGCAGTGTGCCATTAGTATTGCTCATGGTGCGCCATTAGTATCTGGTATACTAATGGCGCACCAATAAGTGCGCCATTAGTATAGCTCCTGGTATACTAATGGCGCACCAGGAGGTGCTCCATTAGTATAGCTTATAGTGCGCCATTAGTATGCCTCCCAGGGCCATATTTACCCATGTGCTCTGGCTTACTAATGGCGCACTAGTTGACAATGCGCCACTAGTGTGCTATTGAAGTGCGCCACTAAAGTGCTGAGTGGTGCGCCACTCGTATGAATATTAGGTATTTATTTTATTTTTTCTAATATTTGCACAGATTACAAAACATATTATTGCACAGAATATATAGAGCACAACATATAAACAACAGATTTATCGAATACAATAGAAGATTAGTCTCCGAATACAATTCATCATATTAGTCTTCGAATTTAAAATACCGAACAAAGTTAGAACATTACAAGTCTCGAGACCGCGAGTAGCGAGTTTGTCTTCACATTACAAGTCGATATCGACCATCTAAACTACCATCACATAGAAGAGAGCTGCGGTCATCACGATGAGCATAATCGCAATGAAACTGGTCTTCATCCGGTTCCTCCAACGCTCCCTCCTCTCTCCCGCTAGATAGCGCGCGTATCTAACTTCTGCCTCCGCCTTTGTGGTGTACCCTTTGTAACTGTTACCGCTGAATCGGTGAACCTGTCTCCAACACTCCTCCCAGTCGTCGTAGACTCCGGGAACCTTACCCTTGTACACGACATACGACAACATCTCTATGCACTAGCCAAACAAAATGTTAGTAGCAATTCACAGAGACATACAAGTTCATTAAAGTTCAATATTACAACTATAACAGTAGGATTCATGGTCCTACTAATAAATAGCATCGATTACATATAAGTTGAACGACTGTCCAAACCAAAGAGACATACAAGTTCATTAAAGTTTAATATTGCAACATGAATTAGTAGCAATTCACGGGAACGTGGATGAAGCCGCCTTCTTTCGTGATGGTCATGAAATTGCGGTCGTTGTCAGCCTGCATTTGTAGCATTGTATCTATTTCACTATTGGACAACGGAGATCTCAGGTAGAACTGCCCCGAGGTACGAAGGACATCTTGTTGGATGATTTCCGCAAACTCCGACTGGATGCGAAAGAATTCTTGTCTGATGTCCGCATCCTGGATTGCCGACAAGCGTGCGGCCCAATCTTTGAGATTATTTGGTAGACGAAGGTGATTACTATCCTGTATGATCGCCCGCATGTGATGAAGGGCGTAGTAGGCATCCTTCTGACTGCCAGGCGGCTGCTTGACGCAGGCGAACGTCGTATTGTGGGCGAACACGTGCTTGCCGTGCCTAAGACTTGTCCTGCTGAAGGTGCCTCCAGATATGGCGTAGCCGGGAAGAGCTTCATCAAGAACTTTCTTGATATTTGTGTAGTCTTTTTTTGACTGATGGTCCGAGTCGAAATACGTGGCCGTGGAATATATCGGGCTTAAGAGAATGAGTGTGCAACGTGTGTCACTGCACAAAACACGGAATGTTAGAAAAAAAGGACGATCAAAATCTAAGAAATCTTATGTTACGGGGCGATGAGGGGATAACTTACCAGGGAAAGTAAGGCACGAGGAAGTTATCCTTTTCTGAGTTTGCGAGAATGACGCCTTCGAGGTATGAACTCGCGACTTGCCGGTCCCCAGCGCTGCCCAAGATCTTGGCACACATATAGAAGGGGTCGACTATCACTAGGTCCGGGGTCTTGTCTCTAATGATCCGCATCTCCATACTCAGCGAAAATAGCCGAACGAAGGTGTAGTGCAGCGGATGAAGGTTAAACATAGCGGAGATGTCAGCAAACCGTAGGACGATCATACCCCCGATGGCGCTATCGACCAAGCCCTTGCCCTCTGGCACCTTGGCCATGAAAACCGGGTATGCCACATTATTCTCGGAGAGACACCGCTTCTCCAAACAATGAACACTGTCATGCAGACTCCGCATTGTATTGGTTGCAGCATTGAGAAGATTAGTCGGTAGCATCAGCCTACCCGCCACATGCACCCTCCTCGAGATATCCTTAGGTGAAGGTGGCCCGTCCAGAGCACGGATCGTACTCGGTGCCGACTGGCTCGCACCCTTGTTAGTCTTTCTTTTCCGTCCCTTCTTCTGCTGATGTAATGGGATCGAGTTCTGCTCAGAGACCACCTTCTTGAGTGTGTTGGGGCTGATAATATTTTGCACCTCGGCTCTCTGAGGCTCGGTGAAGGCAGCAGCTGGAGGCGTCTCCTCAAAACTAAACGCCAGACAACGCCTGTTGCAATTGGGTTTCTCCGCGGTACCAGCTAGATCGCGGTCGTCTTTTGCAGGGTTGGGTTCTTGAGAAGGAGGCCCCAAGAATTCCTCACCGTACCCATGTTTGGCAAAGTACTTATCGACCTTGGTAAATGTACCATCGTCGTCATCGTCGTCGTCCGGATCCTGTGCCATATGCATGTCCGGATCCTGTGCCATATGCATGTCCGGTAGCGTTGCGGCGGTCTTGCCATGGCTTGGCGCCGGCAGGACTGGCGATGTTGTCTGTGGGGTGGTGTCCCCCGCCCCCAAACGAATCTGGCTCTTCGGCCAAAGCAAGGGCCAGCTTAAGCAGGCGCTGAGGGTCATCACATCATCTTTGTCGGCCCGAGCGAGGTGGAACGGAGGTAACAAGTCGTCGCAGCCTGGCAGCACCCGAACCAGTTGAACCCTATACGTGGTGGGTGGCATCGGTTTACCGTGGAACATGGGGTTGCCCGGTTGAACGATTCTTCCCTTGGCGACATCGATCAACTCGCAGCCCATGAAGTGCAGGAGAGTGCATGGAACGTCGGCGCCGGCGCCCTGCGAAAACATGTAGGGCGTCAGGGAATGCCCAGTCAAAGGCAAGGAGATGAAGTCATCGGCCGAGAGAGGCTTAGTTACCGTGATGGCGTCGAGCTCGGTAATGTCGAGGCACCGCCAACGGCGGGCGTGCAAGTGACGGAGGGGCCTCTTGCTGCCGAGGTGCCGGCCGGCGTATTCTTCGCACACCCGGGTGCATTAATAAGGTCCAATGCTCGTGCCGGCGCCGGAGACACCAATGGCGCCGCCTGCGCGTTGTGCGAGTTGCTGGCCGTGAAGCTGGGAATCGGGGGCGGCCCCTGTTGGCCGCCCGCAATCCACGCCTGCAGCCCCTCAATCAAGGTAGGCACAATGGCGGTGATCACCCCTCCCACTTGGTGTTGCACTAGCTCTTGGACCATCTCCGGAATCCGCGCCACTTTTTCCTTGAGTTTTTCAACGTCGCGCGACTGGCTTTCCAAGTTGGTATTTCTCTCCTTTCGCCCACCAGCGTTATAGTATGACGACCATTTCGTGGACAAGCCTTTGCGGCCACATGACCAGCTGACGACGGCTTACTGGACTTATCCTTGTTTTTCATTACGTTAAACGCCCTATTTAAATTGGTGTCCCAATGGGAGCTCTGAGACGACCCCGCGCTACTGCTTTCAGTGTCCTACGGAAGGAATGAACCATTTAGAAATTTGGCTTCATTAATTAGAATGCAACCATATGGAGCTAATTACGTGGGGTGTATTCCTTACCAGAACACGCTCAAGCGCCCTGGTCTTCGCATCCGTGGTAAGCTCCTTTGTTACCGGGTCCACCTTGTACCGGGCCCTGACATAGTTCCTGGTCTGCTTGTCACCGTATTTCTCGAAGCGGGGTGGTAGGCCTTGCTCGGCACGCTCCGCGTCCTCCTTGTCCCATATAGGTTCCGCCACTCTGTAACCGCCGGGACCGAGTTGGTGGACCCCTAAGTTCAACTCCCGCATTTCTTTCCCCCACTGACTTGATTCCGCGGTTGCCTTGCTCTCCCACTTGATCTTGAACTCCTTGTAGTCATCTTCGCTGATCTAAGGATTTTTCGCCTTGATCTTCTCATAACTATCACGTTTGTCAATCATTCTCTTCACCACGCTTCTCCAAGTAGACACGGCCTTGCTCATCTTTGTGAGGGCGGCACTGTTCACTTTATTCCTTGAGAGGCGTGTGTTTGCGACGTCACCGGGGAACTTGTATCGTTCATGCAGCTTCGTGAAGAGGAGGTTGCGCAAATTCCCTCGATCCTTATGCCTTAGGTTCTCGGTGTTGATCAAGACAGTGCTCCGGAGAATGCACCCGAGCTGAGCCACGTACCCCTTGACTATTTCTTTGGGTGCTGTTGGATACCCGTCGGAGTTCACTTCAGTAAATTCGTCCTTTACGGTGCTTAGCACGTTCGGGCACCGGTCCTTCCGTTGCCTCTTCGATTGGCTGCCATCTGTGCGTGCGCTGCCATCATCAGTGGTGGCATCCTCGGCGGCACCATCAGTGGTGTCATCCCCGATGCCACTAGGGGTTGTGTACTCGGGATCGGTGTCTTCCGCGGCGTCCTCATAGCGGTGAGGTTCTTCCTCCATCTCCTGGGACAGCTCCCAGAATGGCTTGCCCGAACCGCCGGCCTCATTTTGTGGGCCATGTTTCGCTCTAAATAGGAAAAAAGTTTGGTTAAAAAGTTGGTTATTGTCAAGGAAGAAGATCATGGTCTCATCATTTAGGGTTTGTCGACACCGAGGCATCCTAAAAGCTAAGCTTTTATCATTTAGGGTTTGTCGACGCCGAGGCACCCTAAAAGCCTAAGCTTTCATCATTTAGGTTTTTATCGACACCGAGGCACCCTAAAAGCCAAGGTTTTATAATTTAGGGTTTGTCGACGCTGAGGCAACCTAAATGCTAAGTTAAGTTTTCATCATTTAGGGTTTATCGATGCCGGGGCACCCTAGGTTGACTGATATATATGGGTATCTTCTAATAATATACCCTATCAAGAAAAGGGAAGGAGAATTCTAAGTTGGGCCTAATAACTTGGCTCTATTGCCACCTATGGTTTAATGCAGCAAGAATGAAGGGGCAGTTGATCCTACTTAATTAAGTACTAAGATACCCCGGCCCATGCATTAGTCGCAAGTACCCCATATGTCCTATTTTTAGCAAAGTCATGCTAAAATTCACGGAAAATTTCAGCATGACCTTTGCTGAAAATAGGACATATGGAGTACCCGAATTTGCCGGAACGGAAGTTAATCAAAATTCCGGCAAACTCAGGGGCCTCACGGGGTACCTGCAAAATCATCACGACACGATGGTCGGAAACAAAACCGAGCAAACTAGCACCACAATGTGCCTCTACTTTCATATGGATGAAAAGGAGACAGACCATATGGTCCTCTTATTTGGTGTGTTGTTTCTCTAGTTTTCAGTTCTGTTCCATTTCATGTTTAGTATCCTTTGGTTAGTCCCCTGTCATACTAATATAATGAATCTTTTATACTACCTTGAAGGCTAGTGCACTGGTCTTGTTTCTGAATCTGCCCAAGGTTAGTGCACTGAACGTCATTGGCTCCTGCACATAGAGCCCTACAGTACTGTTAGTCTGGACCATTGCATTTGCTGTATATCTACCAAAGTCGTTCAGTATTCATTGGTGCATTGGTCAGTGGTGGTACTGGGTCACATCTTTCTAGTATTGATATTACATGTACTTGCTTGTTACATTTCTACCGAGATGATCATTCAGCTAGCAAACTTTATACCAGGAGCAGTATCTAGCAAACCTACGAGTGGCCTGGCAACTTGGCAAAGCAAGGCCTGCTAATTTGTAACTTATGTCATCCAATCTTCAAAAAAACCCATTTTCCTGTCCTGAACTAGTAAAAGTAAGATTATGACTTCATTTTCCTGACTATAAACTATAGCGTACTTGACATATTTTTAATCAATTTCGAATATAGCCTTAGGACAGTATGGTGCATCAGATATTATGTGTTAACTAAACTTATAGCCATTCAAATCAGCCCTCTATACAAGTCCTTCCAGACCTATATATTTGTATCATTTTAGAACCAAAAAGGAAAAGTTATGTAATAGAATGTAGTAAGTGATGCCATTTTCCTATTTTTTTAGCAAGCAGCTTCCTATTTAATAGTACATAGCAGCTGTTGCATCATGTATGGCTGAGGAGCGATGGCTACTGGAGTACCTAGCAAACACAACTTACTACAAATTCTACAGCATTCAGAAATATGATGTTGACAGTTCTTTCTTTACCAACCCAGTATATATAGTTGCAACCATAAATTACTGCTACAAGCAAATCAGCAGACTAAAATTCAGATGGACAGAAAACATTGTAGACAAAAACATTCGACGACACATAAGGGAAACATAGATTGCCAACAATTCATGTTGATTTTTTTCTTAAGGAAAAGGTAAAGCACCTGCCCTGTTCTGCAATAAACTTACAGATGGACTCCACCTACTGATGTCGTTCTCTTGCAGATGAAGGCTGGTTGACAACTCTTGGAAATATCTGCACCTAGGAAATTTAAATATGCAAAGAGAGGACTAAATTATGTCTTTGAAAAAGTCATCCATCTAAAGGAAGCAAGATCGATAAATCATTGACGAAGCAAGACAAACGTGTTGCTCCCAATTTGATAAAGTGAACACAGAAGATGAAGACATATGGAAGCACTACATTTAGTTATAAATATATCAAAACCTGGAAGTGGTTTTTTAGAGCGTACACAACACCGAGTGAGGAAAAATGGAAGTGCACAATAGACCCTTGACTCATTAACACATATCCTGGTAATTAAGATTTCCTTACCTCTGTTGCTTACAAGATCTGCCCACAACCCACCAGCACCAGCATGGTTGATCTCCTACAGATAAAACCAAAAAATGGTTTGAATCACTAATTGGTGTTGAGCTTATCCGCTTTGCAGCAAAATCAAATTAAACCATTTTTCCAAGATCCATTTTTTTAACCGAGACAAACAGGGACAGAGCCGCACTCTGTAATCCTATGAGATTCAGTTAACCAATATAGCTGCAATATAGTTTAAACTATAACCAAACAAAAGGTCCTTACTGAAATTTTTATGCAAAGTTTTACCAGGTAGCTAGTAGAAACTCGAACAAAGAGCGCAGATTTTTCAGAGATCGCAGTTTAACAAGCAATTCACCAAGAGACCCTTATTCTCACCTCAAAAAAGATGCCGAACATCTTGTGAGGCATCTTCCGCGCAGTCTGCGGTGAGGCATCCACACTCAGCTGCCCGGCCTAACCCGCCACGAACCTAACAGAGGACGACGCCCAGCACAAGGCACACACCACTACCAGCACACAACGAAGCCGATGATACGCCCTCGGCGCAGCCATTGCGCTCATCTGAAGCCTCCCCCAGCTCAAATCAAAGAACAGAGTACTGATTACTGAAAGCACTACCTACATACATAGCATGGGCTATGGCTCATGCAACAAGAGGCTAGAAACGTACTGCGTCAAGTAACCAACAATTTGAGCAAAAAGTTGTTCCACGAGTGGAAGCAAAGCTGAGGATTTATAACTAAATGTAGTGCTTCCATATGTCATCCAAACATATCAGGAGGACCTGAGGATTCTTCAGTCCAAACAATAGCTGAACAGCTGCCGGTATACCCTTTTACAGACAAAATCTCTTGTCGAAAACTAGCAGAAGTCTACCTAGCTAACATTCTCAATGATCAGGAGTTTTAGGAGTTCAATGACTAATCACACAGATGAACAAATGACATGCTTATCTACGGAAAAACCACGGGAACTACTAGTTTTTACCTGGCTATTTACTGGTGCTGCGCTGCATGGGGCGGAGGAAGGGGCACCGCCGGTGGAGAGGACGAGGACGGCGTGGGTCTTGCAGGGGGACTTGAGGTGGCGGCCGAGGACGGTGAGGTCGGGGAGGTGGTGGCCCTCCGCGGCGGCGGAGCTAGGGTTCGGGGAGACGACGGGCGCCGCTGGGTGGTGGAAAGGGGATAGGGGGAGGCCGCGGGAGAAGAGAGGAGGGGGCGGTTGGGTGCGCGTCTTCGGGGCTGGAGCAAACCCTAGCGCCGCCAGAGCTCCGTGGGTTGCGTGGACGAAGGTGGGGGAATGGGTGGGCGGGGACGAGGGCGCACGAGGGCAGATCAAGTAGAGGCGCGCGAGGGCAGCCGGCTTAGGAATGGCGGACCCCGAGCGGTGCGCCATTAGAATGTTTTTTATATAGTAATGGCGCATGTATATGAGGTGCGCCTTCTCTACCTTGTTAATCTCCGAAGTAGTAGCGCAGTGGTGCGTGGGTTTTGCCTGCTAGCAGGAGGTGGCGGGTTTGATCCCCCTCAGCACCCTTTTTGGGGTTATTTCCCTTCGGCACAGTAGCCATCAGAGAGTATTCCCTGCTCTCTTGCACTTTGTTGTCGAGCAGATGCTTCTCAGCCCAGTGGTTTGATGCAGGATTGAGTACCAGGGGGACAGGGTTCAAATCCTCTTCCCCCCTCCTTTTATTTTTTTCCTTTTATTTTTTTCTATGCATTGTTTTCTTGTGCTGGTTGCACCTTGGTTTGAGAAGTTGATGCTGTGGTGTGCATCACACCATGAGGGTGATTTATCTTCCCTCACAACAACATCTAGTGCCTAGTATTTTTTTTATGTTTGCAAGTAGATGCCTATGAATAGGAGTTGAATCTTGTGAATAGGTGTTCTAGTGGTAAGTATGCCGAGGACGGCGGCGGTGGAGCGGGGGAGGGTGCGGGGGGTGTTCGGCGGCGAGGGGGATCTTGCGAGGGGTGATAGCGATCGAGATGGAGGGGATTGAGATCGAGTGTCCTCATGAATATTCAATATTTTTTCATATTGAATATGAAAAAATATCATCAAATTTGAAAATGTCGAAATACAATCGAGAAATGAAGGCTACAATTTAAATACAATCGATCTTAGCTAGCTATCTGTTCACAATCTTCTTGCCCTTATTTTTCGTAAATGGAGTTCTTCTCTTGAACGGACGTCCTTTAGGTAGGGTGGTCCTGCTTCTTCTTGTGGTGTATGCTGGTACTTCATCATCGTCGTCATGTTCCATCTTCGGGTCACCGTACTTGTCGAAGTCTTGCTCATTGGCGACTCCATCCATTCCGATGATCTTCCTTTTGCCTCTCCTCATGACAACACGACTGGGCTTTGGCGGGTCGGTAATGCAGAAGCATTGGTCCACTTGGGAAGCTAGTACCCATGGCTCATTTTTCGCGGTGACGTTTGCGCCCACGGTCTTGGATTTGGCTTCGGGTATAACCATGGTGGTGAAATACCGGTCTTCTTTTATGACGCTCTTGGCCCATCTGACAGGAACATCGGGACCTTCTCTCCGGCGTAGCTCAGCTCCCAGATCTCCTCGATCCTTCCGTAGTATCTGTCCTTGTCGTTACCGGTGTAGGATTCCATCGTTACCCCGGAGTTTTGATAACCATCGCTCTTCATGTCCTTTCCCTCGGTGTAGAATGTGTAGCCGTTGATATCATACGCCTCATACGTCATCAGGTTGTGCTCGGCGCCCTGTGACAAGGCGAATATGAGTTGTTCTTCCGCGGAAGAATCCTCATGTAAAGGGTACGACAGAAGCTTCTGCTTGAACTGTCACATCCCTGACACCTTAAGCAAGTTAGCTTTGTGCTCATGTTTTCTTTGCATTGAATCTAGGAATTTTTCAACAAGAATAAAGTAAGTGGTGAAGGAAAACTCAAAACCCTAGCCACTTCTTAAAATAAAGGAAATTTCAAACTAGTTAAAATCAATGAACCCAAAACGGCCTCAAGAAAAGTTCAACTTTTCTAATAATTCTTGGAAACAAATAATCAATAAAGGAAACCATTTATTTTATACTCTTGGTATTTTAAATAAATGCAAAAGCTACTGGTTTCAAGTTTTAAATTTGAAATCAGAAACTTTAAGCTTTCAAAAATGTTGAAAACTTTAGGAATGGTTGGAAACATTCCAACAAATATTCTGGGGTGTTCAACATAGTTTTTGCAAACTAATTGGGAGCTGAAATAAATAGTAAATCAATGAAATAGCAAAACAGAAACAAAACAGGAAAAAAGAGAGAAAAGAACTACCTGTCGCTCACCTCGGCCCGGCCCAGTAGCGTGCCGTCTTCCTCCTCGCAAGTAGGAGCAGGAGGTGGCCGCCGCGTCGCCATGCGCCTCCACGCAGCTCCCTGCCTGCCTGGCCGCCGCCTCGCGCTGGAAGCACGGGGATATCCACCCCGATCCCGTCCCTATTCGTTCCCAAGCTCTAGTTCCCCCCTCCTCTCGGGATCTCTCCTCCCTCCTTCTGCCGCCATTGCCAAGAGCTCGAGGTCGAGCTGCCGCGCCTCTAGCCACAGGACCCCCCCTTCCGAGTAGTCCAGTAGCTTCGCCTCGTCGAGCTGGTTCTCTTTGCAACGGCCGAAGTCTCCCCAAGCTCTGCAACATCCCCAGCGCCATCATCTTCAACCTTCGGTCGTCGGCAAATCGACGGTGAAACGCCGGCAATAGCCCTTCCCCGAGCCGTCTAAGACCTTGTCTCCACTCCACGTGAGCCTGCAATCATTTCCCCTCTCCTTCCCCTCGGATCCGTGCCCCCTAGCCACTGGACCATCGAACCCGTACTCCGGCAGCCGCCCCGGCTCGTCGCCGGCTTACTCCGGCCACCTATAGCTCTCCCTGAGGCCAGCGCTGGATGAGGTCGAGCCTGGAGATCACTCCAGTGCTCTCAGCATCCTTTTCCGAGCACCACAGCACGTTTTAGCATGTCTCCGGCGAGGTTCTGCCGCGGATCTGGTCGCCGTCGGCCAGGCTCCGGCGAGGAACGACGTGGCCAGCCTAACCCAGTAGTTTAAAGCCTAAACACTCACCGACAGTGGGCCCAAGGCCAAGTCAAACCCACTTAGGGGCTGGTCAGCGCGGGATTAGCCCCTAAGGCGCTGACCAGTGGGTCCCCCCTGTCAGGTTTGACCGGATCAGGTCAGTTGACCTGCTGATGTCAGGCTGATGCAATAAAGGGGTTTTCCAGTATAAAAATAATTCCACAAATGTTAAAAACTTCTAAAATTCATAGAAATTAATCTGTAACTCCAATGAAAATAATTTATATATGAAAAAGTATCAGAAATAATTCAAGGAATCTGAATATGTCATTTTCAAACATGTTTGAGAATGTTACAAAACCCAAACATGTAGATTAATGAATAAGTTAATTCTTATAAATACTTTATAAATAGAATTTGGAAAATATTTAAATTTTACTATAAATAACATGATCAAACACTGTTCTAATTACAAACCAGCAACCTAACATGTCATCCCATGCATGTTAAAAGCAAGTTGATCTGAGCATGAGGTCGAATCAATTAAAATGGTATCCGCGAATACCTCGTTTGAAGTGGTATTTGAATTTGATTCAAATCAACTTCAAACCTAATACATGTTAGCTATAATAGTTTACCATCTTACATTCTCATGCCATGCTCATGCATCATCTTGATTGCATATGTTTGATATTGGTTGTTGTCATTCCTTTCGGTAGGCTCCGCTCCCCCGGATTCCACCGAATATCCGTCTGACGGATATTGTCACTCCTCCGAGCAACAAGGCAAGCAACCATTTTGATCATTCCGATAAATCCCATGTTCTTGCTCCTACACTTACTTATTGTATTAGGATTAAATGCTTCAACTGCTTTTGCCACGTTAGTTGAACCCACTTCCTTTGCATGACCTATCCTTGTCACAGTACATAGCTGAACCTTGTAACCTAGCATACCTGGTAGTTGCTTGAGCCATGATGTGCCTTATCCTGCTATGCATGCTATGCTTAGAGTTGTGTATGGTCTGTCATCTGCGAGATGAACAGAATTGTGAGAATGTGTTCGGTAAGCAAAGGTTGTGTGTTGAACCTGATTTGGTAAAGGTACCGGTGAAAGGCTGTGTAGGAGTACATGGTGGGTTGTTTCATTGGAACCGTCCTTAGGAACTGAGTTCCATGTATGTAATCCAAGACGAGATACTACCACATGCTGGGCCCTGAAATATGACCCCGCTCGACCTATTAATCGCTTAGTACTCGGTCGAGGAGTTGCAAGTAGTTTCTGGTGTTTATAGTCATGCTGGAGGCCGTGCATGGTGCTGACCTGAGAGGTGGGCTGTGATGCGGTAGGCAGTGGCACAGTGTACCAAGTGGCACCCGGATGGTGGGCTTGGGAACCCTGTGCACATCGTTTGGGGCCGTGGCGGAAACCTCGGCCAGACTTCCGTGCGGGTTACCCTCAGATAGGCGATAGACCTGGACTAGGTACTAATGTGGTTAACGGTCGTGGCCGACTCCCTCGCTGGGCTTCTGCTTGAAGGTTGCCGAGGTGCATGACGTGCACATGGCGATAAGTGGCGAGAGCGTGTGTGACGAAGTACACCCCTGCAGGGTTATGATCTATTCGAATAGCCGCGTCCGCGGATATGGAGTACTTGGAGACATATGTTGTTCATAGATAACTTAAACGGCTACTCAAAAAATTGTCAAGATAAGCGTGAGTGTCGTGGACGGCATTTCCGTATGGAGAAGGAATGATTCCACGATGGTGTATTGTTGTGGTGTTAGTGGACTCGTGTGCGAGAAATCAAGTTGTCAAAATTATTTAAAAATGCAAGTTGTCTAGCCACGAGTCAAATGCTGGCTTTCCGCATGAAACCCCACAATACCTTATTGATACATTGCATGAGTAGATAGTTATCCTAAAGTCTTGCTGAGTACCTCCATACTCATGTTTGCTTAATAAATGTTGCAGAGGTTGCTAATGACCCTAATGGAGGGTTCTTCATAGACATCGACGACAACGAGTAGCTGGTGTCCCAGCTACGATCTGGCCCTAGGTTGGGTCTGTAGTATAGTCAAGCCATGTGCCTTCTAGTTGCACCTGTCTGTACTCAGACAGTTTTGAACACTTCCGCTGGCTTGTAACTGAATGACTGCTATTATGGGTCACGAGACCCTTACTGTGTAATATTATGTGTGTGGCTCTTCCGAACCTCTTAAATAAAGCTTGTATGTTTATGGTTATGTTGTGATGCCATCGATGTATCTATACATATCGGTTTGCCATGCGTACATGTGTCGTACTTGATATGTATGGGGTTCGATTACCTAGTCGTGAATTTTAGTAGCACTCCTTACAGGGAAATGCCCCTTTGTGATCCAACGAGCCATGGTAGCTCGCTACTCCTTCGGACATATTGGTTGACCGGCATGTGTCCTTCTTAGCTGCTGTGTCTGTCCCCTTTGGGGAAATGTCACGTGATGTAATGGAGTCCTTGTAGCTTGCTACGACTCGTCTACACTCGCTGGTGACCGACACCTGCTTTGTTGGGTCATGTATGCCTGTCCTTGTGCGGTACTGCCACTTTGGTTTATGACTAGACTTGTCGATCCTGGTTCTTTGACATTGGAATGCTAGCGACACTATTGCATACGTGAGTCAAAAGACGCAAACGGTCCCAGCTAAGGTAAGGCTGCAGCCGTGGAGTTAACCGTGCGTGAGACCACAAAGGGATGCGATGTGTTGCAGGCTGGATTCCTATGGCTTAGGATCGGGGTCCCGACAGCGTTGGTATCAGAGCCTGACTGACTGTAGGATTACTAAGCCAAACTGGTCGAAGTTGAGTCTAGAATTGCTTTAGTTATATATAAGGGAATTGTTTGTGGAAGGGAACGTAAGACTCTTGTTCTCTTCTCAAGTTATTCTATTCTGGTCATCCTCGTCTTTTGTGCGGCAATTAAGGACTAGGTTACTCATCTTCTTCTAGGCTCGTGTTTGTGATCGGTAGATTATAGGACTACGGGTCAAGAGATATTTGGGTTTCTTTCATTCCTAGGAAAAAGGAAGTAAGTTTGATGATCAGAGAATTGAACTTGATAGTTGATTGGTTACGCTATTCCATTTTGGGTTGTCTCAAAATTTGTTTTTGAGCATTTACAGCCGTTATGCTGCCCAATTTTGCATTCGGAGCTCTAATGCTTTTGCATTACTCTCTATTTACAGATGCCTGGCCGTCCTTCTCGTCAGGTGGTACGTCTGACCAGGTGCATTGATGTGCCGGGTCATACGGCCATGCTGGTCAGAGTGATGTCGGTGTGCGGTTACCGCTGGTACCCCGAGTACACAGTGGAGGAACAGTACCGAGACTTCAACCAGAGCCAGTACATCTGCACTGTTAGGGTATTTCCAGACTACCCTGGAGCTGAGGAGCCAATCCATTGGTCCTATGGGTTGGGAGTCACTGTTGACATGGCAGTACAAGATGCCGCCTATTCAATGCTGACCATTATGAGGGCGAGTCATGCACTGTTGTAGAATTCAGAATTCTGCTATGTTCCGGCCTCTCAGCCTGGTGAAGAGGGATACCTCAGCGGAGTCTATTTTGATTCTTCTATGGAGGATCCACTACCGCAGTCCACTGTTGAGATGCTAGAGAACAGAGACAGGGATGCTCGTGCTCTCCGCATGGAGCTTTATGCTACCCGTGCCCGTCTGTGGACGGCTTTGACGCAGCTGGCACCGGTAGTCGAGACAGGGTACGGAGATATGGAGATGCTAAACCCTGTTAGGAACCATCTTCCGGCCCACGTTGACTGGCCAACTATAGGAGGAGTCACCCCTCTTCGGGGACCCCTCTTACCACCAGTCAGGGGACCAAGGCCACATCCGTGTCCTTATGGATCCCAGGGATCTCAGGCTAGAGTGTTTCCTGATCCGCAGGTTGAGCTTCCAGGTCATGGAGGTAATCTCTATGAGATGTTCGATGCGGATGCCTGAGCTGTGAGCGAAAGGATAGTATGGTAGTAGCCGTACGTTCACAGTCCTGCGTGACTTGTGAAGTATGCCTGTGATGTGAAATGAATTCCGGAGGCCTAGATAAATAATGTATAGGAAGCTTGTAAGCCTCTGATGAGTAGTTTCATAATTTCAGTAGTTTGCTCTTCGGTTAAGGTTGTACTGAACTATGTAAGGGTGTGTATGAACCGTGGTGTATATATAACAGTTGCCTGTTACCATGCTGTTCGGATATTCATTTCCGCATTCCGTGTGTTCAGTACATTCTTAATCCATAGATAGTATTGATATGATATTGGTATAAGCTGTGAGTTTGTTTGTCAGGATGGTGTTCACCAGGTTGAACCGTGCCCCTGCTCATGAGCAAGGCGAGGGTAGTCAAGCATCGCAGGAAGGCCTGCCTCACCCGCCCTCTCTGGCGGAAGTTATGCTTGAGGCAGAGAGAAACAAAAGGGAGACCAACCGACTGTTAGAGCGTATTGAGCAGAATACGGCTCGTCAGCCTAGGAATGCTGTACTGTCCCTCAACGACTTTGTGAAGCTGAATCCTCCAAAGTTTCATCATTCCGTCGATCCCCTCGACGCTGATGACTGGTTGTGCAGCATCTCACGCAAGATTCGCTCTGCGAATGTTTCTGAGGCCGACAAGGTGACCTTTGCGGCGTATTTCCTGGAAGGACCCGCCAATCTGTGGTGGGAGAACTTTGAAGCTATGCGTCTCGCTGAACCAGCAGCCACGTGGGCAGACTTCAGTGCAGCCTTTCGTCTGCACCATATTCCAGAGGGCCTGATGGACAGAAAGAGAGAGGAGTTCTGTGCCTTCACTCAGGGCAAGTTGATCGTGGATGCCTATAGCCGTGAGTTTGGTAACCTCGCCCGCTATGCAACAGAGGAGGTGTCTACTGACGCCAAGAAGCAAGCAAGATTCCATAAGGGTCTGAGCCCTGAGCTTCGTCGTGATCTGCGCCTCCACGAGTGTGCAAGCTTTCAAGCCCTGGTCAACAAGGCGATCAGTGCCGAGACTGGTCATACTGCCTTTATAGCGACAAGGAAGCACCCCCGTGACTTTGGCTCATCTTCTGGTTCCGCGTTTCCAAAACGCAGGCTGTGGGTTCCGAACAGTTCCCTGCCGCCAAGATACACTCCGAGGCCATCCTACGTGGCGCCTCAGACGAATCAGCCCAACCCTCCAGCAAAAACCTATGGTGGTCCAGCTAGCAATGCTGCACCACGTGCCAACCAAGTGATATGCTACAAGTGTGGAGAACCAGGGCACTATTCCCGTGAGTGTCCTCAAAATGTGGGTGCCAAGCAACCCGGAAAGTCCGTCGGGCAAGGCAAGTCGGGCAAAGCTTACTATGTGAAGCCAACTCCTGCACGTGGCCGTGTGAACTATGTCTCAGCAGAAGAAGCTGCAGAGGATCCCGACGTCATACTGGGTACGCTTCTTGTTAATCATCACCCAGCGTCTGTTCTCTTTGACACTGGGTCTTCTCATTCCTTCATTTCAGAAAGTTATGCACAGTTGCATAACATGTCTTTTTGTGATATGCCAATTCCATTGGTTGTCCAAACTCCTGGTAGTAAATGGCAAACCTCTAGGATAACCTATGACAATGAAATTCTAGTAGACAGGCTAGTTTTTCTAGCCTCATTGATAGCCTTGAAATCTTCGGATATTAATATCATCTTGGGTATGGACTGGATGTCAGCTCACTATGCCAAGATTGATACTCATTCTAGAAATGTCCAGCTTACCCATCCCTCGGGTGAGATAGTAAATGTCTCTACTCGAGTTGCCAAATGCCAACTCTATTCCCTAAATGCCAACCCTCTTCCGGAACTTGAAGACATTCCGGTAGTCCGTGACTTTTCGGATGTCTTTCCAGAGGAACTGCCAGGAATTCCACCTGACAAAGATGTAGAGTTTGTGATAGATCTTGTTCCGGGAACTGTCCCAATAGCCAGAAGACCATATAAGATGGCACCCCTGGAGCTAGCCGAACTTAAGAAGCAACTAGATGAGGCCTTGAATAAAGGTTTCATTCGTCCTAGCTCTTCTCCTTGGGTTTGCCCCGTCCTCTTCGTCAAGAAGAAAGACGGAACAGATCGGATGGTTGTAGATTACCGACCAGTTAATCTGGTCACCATAAAGAACAAGTATCCCCTCCCCAGGATCAACGACCTATACGATCAGCTCGCTGGGTCCTCAGTCTTCTCCAAAATGGATTTGAGGTTGGGATACCATCAAGTCAAGATCAAGAACGGGGACATTCCAAAAATGGCTTTTGTTACTCGTTATGGCCAATACGAGTACACCGTCATGTCCTTCGGTTTAACCAATGCCCCAGCCACTTTCTCTCGTCTGATGAATTCAATCTTCATGGAGTATTTGGATAAATTCGTCATGGTATACCTCGATGATATTCTCATCTACTCGAAGAACGAACAAGAACATGCCGAGCATCTAAGGCTGGTATTGTCGAAACTTCGAGAGCATCGCCTTTATGCCAAGTTTTCCAAATGTGAATTTTGGTTACCAGAAGTGACCTATCTAGGTCACGTAATCTCTGGTAAGGGTATTGCTGTCAATCCCGAGAGAGTTCAAGCTGTCCTTGATTGGACTCAACCTTAATCGGTTAAGCAAGTTAGGAGTTTTCTTGGTCTAGCGAGCTATTGTCGCCGCTTTGTCGAGAATTTCTCCAAGGTTGCAAAGCCTCTAACTGAACTCCTCAAGAAGGATAAAAAGTTCGAGTGGACACCGCAGTGTGAGCATAGTTTTCAGGAACTGAAAAGACGCCTGACTTCCGCACCTGTGTTGCTACCACCAGATTTTTCTAAGGACTTTGTTATCTATTGCGACGCCTCGCGACAAGGGTTAGGTTGCATTCTCATGCAGGATCGTCATGTGATCGCATACGCATCTCGACAGTTGCGTCCACATGAGGATAATTATCCCACACATGACCTTGAGCTTGCAGCGGTGGTCCATGCACTAAAAACCTGGCGACATTACCTTCTGGGTAATCGTTGCGAAATATTCACTGATCACCAAAGTCTGAAATATATCTTCACCCAACCGGATTTGAATCTCAGGCAAAGACGGTGGGTTGAGTTGATCTCGGATTACGACTTAGGGATAACTTACACCCCGGGGAAGGCCAATGTTATGGCTGATGCACTAAGTCGTAAATCTTATTGTAACAATTTGATGCTACAACAAGGTCAACCACATCTCTATGAGGACTTTCGGAAGTTGAATCTTCATATTGTTCCTCAAGGATTCCTTTCTACCCTGGTGGCGAAGCCTACCCTTAAGAATCAAATTATAGCTGGCCAAAAGCGTGACAAGGGTATATCACGGATCAAGGAGAATATTTTTAGCGGAAATGCTAAAGAATTTTCCATGAACGATCAAGGTGTTGTGTTCTTCCAGAATCGTCTAGTGGTTCCTAAGAACCCACATCTAAGGCAGTTAATCCTTAAGGAGGCCCATGATTCTCCTCTCACCATTCATCCCGGTAGTACTAAGATGTATCAGGACCTACACCAGAGGTTCTGGTGGACTAGCATGAAGAGAGAAATTGATGAGTTCGTTGCTAACTGCGAAGTTTGTCGTCGAGTTAAGGCAGAACATCAAAGGCCTGCTGGCACCCTTCAACCTCTAGCTATTCCTGAATGGAAATGGGATAAAGTTAGTATGGATTTCATTATCGGATTTCCCAAGACCAAGAAAGGAAATAATGCTATCTTTGTGGTCATTGACCGTCTTTCCAAAGTGGCTCATTTTTTTCCCGTTCGTGAGAGTATAACAGCTAGCCACCTAGCAGAGTTATATATCTCTCGAATAGTGTCTCTTCATGGTGTTCCCTTGGAGATTAACTCGGACCGTGGGAGTATCTTTACTTCTCGCTTCTGGGAAAGTTTTTAGAATGCCATGGGGACTCACTTGTCTTTTAGCACTGCTTTCCATCCCCGATCAAGTGGTCAAGTAGAAAGAGTGAATCAAATCCTAGAAGATATGCTCCGAGCTTGTGTTATATCGTTCGGTATGAATTGGGAGAAGTGCCTTCCATTCGCCGAATTCGCTTATAACAATAGTTATCAATCAAGCTTGGGCAAAGCTCCTTTTGAAGTTCTCTATGGACGAAGATGTCGAACACCTCTTATTTGGTCAGAAACTGGAGAGAGGCAACTCTTTGGCCCGGATATGATCCAGGATGCAGAAGAGCAGGTTCGCATTATTCGTGAAAAGTTGAAAACAGCCCAGTCTCGTCAAAAGAGCCAATATGATCGTCATCATAAGGCTGTGACCTTTGAAGTTGACGAGAAGGCTTACCTTCGGGTTACACCTTTGAAGGGTACCCATCTATTCGGTATCAAGGGCAAGTTGGCTCCTCGTTACATTGCTCCTTTTCGCATTCTTGCCAAACGAGGAGAAGTTGCCTACTAGTTGGAACTTCCTCGACATCTTTCCAAGGTTCATGATGTCTTCCACGTCTCGCAATTCAGGCATTGCTTTTCGGATCCTATCCGTGAAGTGGACCACGAAACGCTTGATCTCCAAGATAACCTTTCATACCGAGAATACCCCGTGCGTATTCTTGATCAAGCTGAGCGTACCACTCGACGTCGAAACCTTAAGTTTCTTAAAGTTCAATGGTCAAATCATTCTAAAAAGGAGGCAACTTGGGAAAGAGATGATCGTCTCCGACTTGAGTATCCTGCCTTATTCCCGACGACTTCTAAATCTCGGGACGAGATTCTTTTGAGTGGGAGTGAGTTGTCACATCCCTGACACCTTAAGCAAGTTAGCTTTGTGCTCATGTTTTCTTTGCATTGCATCTAGGAATTTTTCAACAAGAATAAAGTAAGTGGTGAAGGAAAACTCAAAACCCTAGCCACTTCTTAAAATAAAGGAAATTTCAAACTAGTTAAAATCAATGAACCTAAAATGGCCTCAAGAAAAGTTCAACTTTTCTGATAATTCTTGGAAACAAATAATCAATAAAGGAAACCATTTATTTTATACTCTTGGAATTTTAAATAAATGCAAAAGCTACTGGTTTCAAGTTTTAAATTTGAAATCAGAAACTTTAAGCTTTCAAAAATGTTGAAAACTTTAGGAATGGTTGGAAATATTCCAACAAATATTCTGGGGTGTTCAACATAGTTTTTGCAAACTAATTGGGAGCTGAAATAAATAGTAAATCAATGAAATAGCAAAACAGAAACAAAACAGGAAAAAAAAGAGAAAAGAACTACCTGTCGCTCACCTCGGCCCGGCCGAGTAGCGCTGCCGTCTTCCTCCTCGCCAGTAGGAGCACGAGGTGGCCGCCGCGTCGCCGCATGCCTGTAGCTCCCTGCCTGCCTGGCCTCTGCCTCGCGCTGGCAAGCACGGGGATATCCACCCCGAGCCCGTCCCTATCCGTTCCCCAGCTCTAGTTCCCCCCTCCTCTCGGGATCTCTCCTCCCTCCTTCTGCCGCCATTGCCAAGAGCTCGAGCTCGAGCTGCCGCGCCTCTAGCCACAGGACCCCCCTTCCAAGTAGTCCAGTAGCTTCGCCTCGTCGAGCTGGTTCTCTCTGCAACGGCCGAAGTCTCCCCGAGCTCTGCAACGTCCCGAGCGCCATCGTCTTCAACCTTCGGTCGCCGGCAAATCAACGGTGCAACGCCGGCAACAGCCCTTCCCCTCGGATCCGTGCCCCCTAGCCACTGGACCATCGAACCCGTACTCCGGCAGCTGCCCCGGCTCGTCGCCGGCTTACTCCGGCCACCTATAGCTCTCCCTGAGGCCAGCGCTGGATGAGGTCGAGCCTGGAGATCACTCCAGTGCTCTCAGCATCCTTTTCCGAGCACCACAACACGTTTTAGCATGTCTCCGGCGAGGTTCTGCCGCGGATCTAGTCGCCGCCGGCCAGGCTCCGGCGAGGAACGACGTGGCCAGCCTAACCCAGTAGTTTAAAGCCTAAACACTCACTGACAGTGGGCCCAAGGCCAAGTCAAACCCACTTAGGGGCTGGTCAGCGCGTTATTAGCCCCTGAGACGCTGACCAGTGGGTCCCCCCTGTCAGGTTTGACCTGATCAGGTCAGTTCACCTGCTGATGTCAGGTTGATGCAATAAAGGGGTTTTCTAGTATAAAAATAATTCCAGAAATGTTTAAAACTTCTAAAATTCATAGAAATTAATCTGTAACTCCAATGAAAATAATTTATATACGAAAAAGTATCAGAAAAATTCAAGGAACCTGAATATGTCATTTTCAAACATGTTTGAGAATGCTACAGAACCCAAACATGTAGATTAATGAATAAGTTAATTCTTATAAATACTTTATAAATAGAATTTGGAAAATATTTAAATTTCACTATGAATGACATGATCAAACACTGTTCTAATTACAAACCAGCAACCTAACATGTCATCCCATGCATGTTAAAAGCAAGTTGATCTGAGCATCAGGTCGAATCAATTAAAATGGTATCCGAGAATACCTCGTTTGAAGTGGTATTTGAATTTGATTCAAATCAACTTCAAACCTAATACATGTTAGCTATAATAGTTTACCATCTTACATTCTCATGCGATGCTCATGCATCATCTTGATTGCATATGTTTGATATTGGTTGTTGTCATTCCTTTCAATAGGCTCCGCTCCCCCGGATTCCACCGAATATCCGTCTGACGGATATTGTCACTCCTCCGAGCAACAAGGCAAGCAACCATTTTGATCATTCCGATAAATCCCATGTTCTTGCTCCTGCACTTACTTATTGCATTAGGATTAAATGCTTCAACTGCTTTTGCCACGTTAGTTGAACACACTTCCTTTGCATGACCTATCCTTGTCACAGTACATAGCTGAACCTTGTAACCTAGCATACCTGGTAGTTGCTTGAGCCATGATGTGCCTTATCCTGCTATGCATGCTATGCTTAGAGTTGTGTATGGTCTGTCATCTGGGAGATGAAAAGAATTGTGAGAATGTGTTCGGTAAGCAAAGGTTGTGTGTTGAACCTGATTTGGTAAAGGTACCGGTGAAAGGCTGTGTAGGAGTACATGGCGGGTTGTTTCATTGGAACCGTCCTTAGGAACGGAGTTCCGTGTATGTAATCCAAGACGAGATATTACCACATGCTGGGCCCTGAAATATGACCCCGCTCGACCTATTAATCGCTTAGTACTCGGTCCAGGAGTTGCAAGTAGTTTCTGGTGTTTATAGTCATGCTGGAGGCCGTGCATGGTGCTGACCTGAGAGGTGGGCTGTGATGCGGTAGGCAGTGGCACGGTGTACCAAGTGGCACCCGGATGGTGGGCTTGGGAACCCTGCGCACATCATTTGGGGCCGTGGCGGAAACCTCGGCCGGACTTCCGTGCGGGTTACCCTCAGATAGGCGATAGACCTGGACTAGGAACTAATGTGGTTAATGGTCGTGGCCGACTCCCTTGCTGGGCTTCCGCTTGAAGGTTGCCGAGGTGCATGACGTGCACATGGCGATAAGTGGTGAGAGCGTGTGTGACGAAGTACACCCCTGCAGGGTTATGATCTATTCGAATAGCCGCGTCCGCGGATATGGACTACTTGGAGACATATGTTGTTCATAGATAACTTAAACGGCTACTCATAAAATTGTCAAGATAAGCGTGAGTGTCGTGGACGGCATTTCCGTATGGAGACGGAATGATTCCACGATGGTGTATTGTTGTGGTGTTAGGGGACTCGTGTGCGAGAAATCAAGTTGTCAAAATTATTTAAAAATGCAAGTTGTCTAGCCACGAGTCAAATGCTGGCTTTCCGCATGAAACCCCACAATACCTTATTGATACATTGCATGAGTAGATAGTTATCCTAAAGTCTTACTGAGTACCTCCGTACTCATGTTTTCTTAATAAATGTTGCAGAGGTTGCTAATGACCCTAATGGAGGGTTCTTCATAGACATCGACGACGACGAGTAGCTGGTGTCCCAGCTACGATCTGGCCCTAGGTTGGTTCTGTAGTATAGTCAGGCCATGTGCCTTCTAGTTGCACCTGTCTGTACTCAGACAGGTTTGAACACTTCCGCTGGCTTGTAACTGAATGACTGCTATTATAGGTCGTGAGACCCTTACTGTGTAATATTATGTGTGTGGCTCTTCCGAGCCTCTTAAATAAAGCTTGTATGTTTATGGTTATGTTGTGATGCCATCGATGTATCTATACATATCTGTTTGCCATGCGTACGTGTGTCGTACTTGATATGTATGGGGTTCGATTACCTAGTCGTGAATTTTAGTAGCACTCCTTATAGGGAAATGCCCCTTTGTGATCCAACGAGCCATGGTAGCTCGCTACTGCTCCGGACACATTGGTTGACCGGCATGTGTCCTTCTTAGCTGTTGTGTCTGTCCCCTTTGGGGAAATGTCACGCGATGTAATGGAGTCCTTGTAGCTTGCTACGACTCGTCTACACTCGCTGGTGACCGACACCTGCTTTGTTTGGTCATGTATGTCTGTCCTTGTGCGGTACTGCCACTTTGGTTTATGACTAGACTTGTCGATCCGGGTTCTTTGACATTGGAATGCTAGCGACACTATTGCACACGTGAGTCAAAAGACGCAAACGGTCCCGGCTAAGGTAAGGCTGCAGACGTGGAGTTAACCGTGCGTGAGACCACAAAGGGATGCGATGTGTTACAGGCTGGATTCCTATGGCTTAGGATCGGGGTCCCGACACAACGCGTGAAACATGAGTTGTGCTCTTTGATTATATCTCCGTCCGTCCTCTGTTGGCCTCGGCCATTGTACGTCTTCTCAATAAAGGTTTTGTGCTCTACGACCCAAGGATCGACCACGTCTATGTGTTGTAGCGCGACTAGGTTTGCTCTTTCAAAGTCGGCGAGTCGACCCTCGAAGTCGACATGTATTTCGCGGCGACCCTCATGGTGACCCCATCCAGCGAGCCTGCCGAGGTGCCTGTTGGCGGGCAGACCAACGGGGTTCTCGATGCCTAGATAATTCATGCAGTAGGAGATGCACTCTTCGGTCAGAAAGCCCCTGGCTATGCTTCCCTCTGGACATGACATGTTGCCAACGTATCCTTTGATGACACCATTCATCCTTTCGAACGGCATCATGCTGTCCAGGAACGTCGGCCCGAGTTGGATGATATCCTCCACGATATGGACCAGCAGATGCACCATAACGTCAAAGAATGCGGGCGGGAAGTACATCTCAAGCTCGCATAGTATCACCACGATCTCTTCTTGTAGCCTTGTGAGTTGCCTCACGCCAACCGACTTCCGATAGATGACGTCGAAAAAATTGCATAGGCCAAATAGCGTTTCACGGACGTGCGCGTCCATGATCCCACGGATAACAACTGGAAGTATCTGCGTCATCAGCACGTGACAGTCGTGAGACTTCATCCCGCTAAACTTCTGCTTCGCTGAGTCTAGGTATCTGCTTATCTTCCCCGCGTAACCGTAAGGAAGTTTACTCCTATGAGGCAGGTGAAAAACTGATCGATCTCCTCCTGACTTAGAGTGAAGCACGCGGGAGGGAATTCATTTCCGGTCTTCTTGGCCTTTTTGCCTTTGCGACGACTTTCCGTGTCCTGCTTCGCCTCATCATCATCATCATTATTAGCGTGAAGCTCCTCCCTGATGCCCATTGATTTCAAGTCTGCCCTTGCTTTCGGTCCATCTTCGGTCCTCTCTGGCATGTTGAGCAGGGTACCAAGCAGACTCTCGCACACGCTCTTCGTGATATGCATGACATCAAGGCTGTGAGGCACACGGAGGATCTTCCAGTACGGAAAGTCCTAGAAAACAGACCTCGTTTTCCATACCTTCAGCTGCGGCTCTGGTGCCTTTCGCTTCTTTCCCGGCTCTGGCGCCTTTCCCGGCGGTGGGCACTCTTTCCAATTTTTCAACAGCTCGTATATTTCCTCGCCGCTCCTCATAAGGGGCGTCTTCGGGGTTCGGTTTCAGCACCGAACAGATCCTTGCGTTTTCTCCATGAGTCATCGTCGCGAAGCCACCTTCGATGTCCCATGAAAACGGTTTTTGAAGACCCGGGATCTCTTTCTAGCTGGCGATACATTGTGTCATCCATGCACCTGACGCATCCAGAAAATCCGTGGACCACGTGCCCCGCAACATATCCGTAACCGAGATAGTCGTGCACCGTCGTGACCAGTGCGGCTCTCATAGGGAAATATTCTTTCTCTGCGGCGTCCCACGTATTGGCTGGCATTTTCCACAGCGTGTCTAGCTCCTCTTTCAGCAGCCCCAGATATAGATTGATGTCGTTCCCTGGTTGTTTCGGCCCTTCAATTAGCATACTCATGTGAATGTACTTCCTCTTCATGCACAACCAGGGGGGAGGTTGTACATCCACACAAACACAGGCCAGGTGCTATGTGTGCTTCTCTGGCTGCCAAACGGATTGACTCCATCGGTGCTCGCGCCCAGCACGATGTTCCTTGGATCGTCCCCAAATTCTGGGTATTCGTAGTTCAACGCTTGCCACTGGCTCGCATCCTTAGGGTGACTGAGCATCTTGTCTTTTTTATTTATCTCCGGATCATTTCCGTCATCTTCTTGCTTTTTCTCCTCCCTATCCGCGTGCCAACGCAGGAGCTTTGCTACCTTAGGGTCCGCGAAATACCGTTGCAGACGAGGAGTGATCGGAAAGTACCACACCACTTTTCGAGGAGCTTTCTTCCTCTTCTTGTATCGACTGATGCCGCACACCGGACATATGGTAGACTCCGCGTGCTCGTCCCGATAAATGATGCAATTGTTCATGCACACATGGTATTTCACGTGCGGTAAATCTAGAGGACACACGATTTTCTTCGCCTCCTCGAAACTGGTCGGGCACTTGTTCCCCTTGGGAAGACATTCGTGCCAGAATGACATGTTCTCGTCGAAGCATGCGTCGGTCATTTTGTGTTTTACCTTCATCTCCAAAGCCATGAGCGTTACTTTCAGGCGGGTATCCTCGGGCCTGCATCCTTCATACAATGTAGTAACCGCGTCTATCTCCAGTTGATCCAGCTTGGCTTTCTCTCGGGCGGTAGCTCTTGCGTTATCCGTCTGCTTGAGACGCAGCTCTTGAATATGAGGGTCCTGCACCCAGGCCATCGATGGTCCATCGTCGTCTGCTCCGGCATCTTCATCTTCATGATCATGCCCTTCGTCTGCTCCGGCATCTTCCTCATCATCATGTCCGGCATCTTCTACATGATGACTGTGTCCTGGAGATTCTTCGTCTTCTCGCTCGCCCTCGCCGCGGTTGTCTTGCTCATGCCCTTCCTCATTTCTCTCCCGGCCCCCATGGACGACTTCATAATCATCTTCATCACCTTGCCACCGATAGCCATCCATGAAACCATGCAAGAGCAGGTGGTCCCGCACCTTTACGGAATCCGGGTCCATAAGGCTCTTCAGCTTGCATCTTCGACACGGACATCTTATCTCCGTCTCGTTCTTTTGAAGCATCTCGGCCTTCGCGGAGCTCAAAAACCTATTCACGATGCCTTCGGTCATCGTGCGGACCATGGTCACGTGCGGGGTAGAGCAAAACGATATTTTAGAACCAAATTTTTTTGGCATGACTTTGCCTAAAAATAGGACAAAAAAGAATGCATAGTGCCAAATTCTCGCCGAAACGGAAATGAATCAACATTCCGGGAAAATATGGGCAACTATCGCATTACAAATACCGTACCTGCAAACACAAACATATATGCAACACCACAAACATATGCAACACCACAAACATACGTAGATCTAGCTAGGCCATGAAAAGTGCATGTGCACGTTGTTGGAGGGAGAAAAAAGTAGATCTACAACATAAAAGCTTTCCCCTTACTTACCTATCAAAAAAGGTATTTTAACCACTTAATTTGGGTGAATCTATGATGCAAATGAGGTGAGGAGGAGGAGGCACCCGAGACAAGCTTGGAGGAGGAGGTGGAGAGATTGAAAGTGGGGAAAGTGAGTGTGGTAGGTGGCTGTCCAAAATATCTAGCTGGTCCCAGGTTACTAATGGCGCACCACCTACATATGCGCCATTAGTAACCCTGGTTACTAATGGCGCACCTTCTGTGGTGCGCCATTAGTAGTTCTGCAAAAAAATATAGTAGTGGCGCACCACCAACAGATGTGCCATTAGTAACCCTGGTTACTAATGGCGCACCAGCTGTGGTGCGCCATTAGTAGTTTGCAAAAAAAAATTATATTAGTGGCGCACTACCAACAGATGCGCCATTAGTAACCTTGGTTACTAATGGCGCACCAGCTGCTGGTGCGCCGTTAGTAGTTTTGCAAAAAAAAATAGTAGTGGCGCACCGAGTGTGTGGTGCGCCATTAGTGTCCATCACACTAATGGCACACCTGCACATGGTGCGCCACTACTATATAGTAGTGGCGCACTACTTGTCTGGTGCGCCATTAGTGTCTATATCATCTATAGCCATTTTCGTAGTAGTGTGAGTAGGGTATTTTATCTTCACACACAAGACTTCAATATCTCTGAGAATCCCAATTGGTGATATAGTATCTCTATTGGCAAGTTTAATAGTAACACATCTATGTCTTCTATTTCAGTAGGTGCTATTTCATTCTTAATTTCTTCATATAAGGAAAAAGGAATGGCACTCACACTAGAACCTAGGTCACATAACCTATGATAACGGTGATCTCCTATCTTAACTGAGACAACGGGCATGCCAACAACTGGTCTATGTTTATCTTTTTATACGGTTTGGCAATTCTAGAAGCTTCATCATAGAAGTAAATAACATGCCCATTGATATTATTGACCAAGAGATCTTTAATCATAGCAACACTAGGTTCAACTCTGATTTGTTTAGCTGGTTTGGGTGTTCTAACATAACTTTTGTTAACCACAGTTGAAGCTTTAGTATGTTCCTTCATCCTAACACGGAAAGGTGGTAATCAGTTGGATCAACATTGTAAATGATAGTTTCTTTTTAGCTTTTACCGGTTTTTTAATTTCTTCTTTAGTAGGTGGGTGATATTTAAACCACTTCTCCTTAGGGATATCAACATGAGTAGCAAAATATTCACAAAAGGAAGCTACTATCTTAGAGTCAAGTCCATATTTAATGCTAAACTTTTGAAAAGCATCGGTAGTCATAAAAGATTTAACATAATCAAACTTAGGTTCAATACCTGACTCTTTACCTTCATCGAGTTCCCAATCTTCAGAGTTGCGTTAATTCTTTCTAAAATATCCCACCAAAGTACAGTAGTCTTCTTCATAAAAGAACCAATACACGAAGTATCGAGCATGGATTGATCATTACAAGAAAGCCGATCATAAAAATTCTGAATAATAATTTCTCTTGAGAGCTCATGATTGGGGCATGAATATAACATTGACTTAAGCCTCCCCCAAGATAGACTGATACTTTCTCCTTCACGAGGCCAAAAATTATATATATAATTCCGATCACGATGAACTAGAAGCATAGGATAAAAGTTTTGATGGAATTCCAATTTCAACCGATTCCAGTTCCAAGATCCAATACCATCGCATAACCTATGCCATGTCAATGCTTTTCCCTTCAAAGATAAAGGGAAAACCTTCGTCTTAGCTTCATCTTCGGGTAAACCTGCAAGCTTAAACTATCCACAAATTTCATCCACATATATCAAGTGCATATCAAGATCTTCGGTTCCATCTCTTGCATAAGGATTAGCTAGCAGTTATTCTACCATACACGAAGGAATTTCATATTCAATATTTTCAGTAGGTGCAGTAGGTTGAGGGGCAACTAATTGTGGTTCTCATCGAGGTGAAGATACCCCGAACAAACCCCTCAAAGGATTGTTTTCCATAGTAGCAAGTGACAATAAATTTCAGCACGTAGTAATAATGTTTCCTTACCGATTTCCAGTTATCAAGAGTGCTTCAATCCCCGACAATGGCACCCGAAAATAGCCTTGATGACCCACAAGTATATGGGGTCAATCGTAGCCTTTTCGATAAGTAAGAGTGTCAACCCCAACGAGGAGCATAAGGAAATGACAAGTGGTTTTCAGCAAGGTAATGTGTGCAAGTGCTAAAATTGTAAGCAGCGGAGTAGTTTGTTAGCAAGATAATTTGTAACGAGCAAGTAACGATAGTAGTAACAAAAGTGCAGCAAGGTAGCCCAATCCTTTTGAGGCAAAGGACATGCCAAAACGGTCTCTTATGATAAGCAAAGTGTTCTTGAGGGTATACGGGAATTTCATCTAGTCACTTTCATCATGTTGGCTTAATTCGTGTTCGCTACTTTGATAATTTAGGATGTGGGTGGACCGGTGCTTAGGTGCTATTCTTACTTGAACAAACCTCCTACTTGTGATTAACCCTCTCGCAAGCATCCACAACTACGAGAAAAGTATTAAGAATAAATTCTAACCATAGCATTAAACTTCTGGATCCAATCGGTCCCTTACGGAATAGCGCATAAACTAGGGTTTAAGCTTCTGTCACTCTCGCAACCCATCATCTAATAACTACTCCACAATGCATTCCCTTAGGCCCAAATATGGTGAAGTGTCATGTAGTCGATGTTCACATGACACCACTAAGGGAGTCACAACATACATATCATCAAAATATCAAAAACATATCAAGTTCACATGATTACTTGCCACATGATTTCTCCCGTGACCTCAAGAACAAAAGTAACTACTCACAAATGATAATCATGCTCAAGATCCGAGGGGAATTAAATATCATAATGGATCTGAACATATATTCTTCCACCAAATAAACCATATAGCAATCAACTCCAAGATGTAATCAACACAACTAGTCACCCACAAGCACCAATCTATAGTTCTGGTACAAAGATTGAACACAAGAGATGAACTAGGGTTTGAGAGGAGTTGGTGCTGTTGAAGATGTTGATGAAGATAGCCCTCCCCAAGATGGGAGAGTTGTTGGTGGTGATGATGATGATGATTTCCCCTCCGGGAGGGAAGTTCCCCCGGCGAAATCGCGCCGCCGGAGGGCAAAAGTGCTCGTGCCCAAGTTCCGCCTCGAGACAGTGAAGCTTCATCCGGAAAGTACTCTCCTACTTTTTTTCTAGGTCAAAATGACTTATATACCAGAAGAGGGGCACCGGAGGTGGGCCTGGGTGAGCACAACCCACCGGGGCGTGCGTGGGCTCCGTGGCTCGCCTAGGTGGCTTGTGCCCACCTGGTGGGCCCCCTCTGGTACTTATTTGCTCCAATATTCCTCAAATATTCCATAAAAATTCCTCGTTAAGTTTTAGCTCATTTGGAGTTGTGCAGAATAGGTAGCGTGACGTAGCTTTTTCAGGTCGAGATTTCCAGCTGTCATAATTCTCCCCCTTTGTGTATACCTTGCATATTATGAGAGAAAAGGCATTAGAACTACTCCAAAAATCATTATTATACAATAAAACAACATAAATAATAGTAGGAAAACATGATGCAAAATGGATGTATCATGATGTTTGGAGTGTGTGCATGAGGGCCCCTCGAGTGGGCCTCTCACGCGCACTCAGCCGGTGCTTGAGGACCCCACTAATGGAAATCATGACCACACAAACACATGGGATTGGCATGCACGTGAATCAATACATGCACGACACGTCCTCGTGCATTCCGTTGGACAAGGGGCAGAACTGCATTGACGAAGGAACTCCTGAGGGCTGGCCAGAAGTGGTGACCGCGCCGGTGGCCCATGACGAACCGATCCTGGTGCAGCAAATGGTAGAGGAGAGCTCAAGCAATGAAATGACAATACATGGGACAACCACCTACGAATTGAACAAGATTCTCATAGAATTAATGAAAATGCACCTAGCTCATATAAAAACAAAAAGGAAAGGAAAGATGATAGGGCTTTGCATGCTTCTAGTGAACGTGTCGAGAAACATAATGATGTTTCTATTTCTGATGGAGAGACACAGCCTGGTAGTGAAGATGAACTTAGTGATAATGATAATGATAATAATGATGTTCATGTAGAAGATCCACAAGATAGTAATAAGGAAACCAATAATGATGTGGAAAAAGAACCCGTTGAAAATCTTGATAACCCACACAGTAAGAATGAACGCTATGATAAAAGAGATTTTGTTGCTAGAAAACATGGAAAAGAAAGAGAGCCATGGATTCATACACCCATGCCCTTCCCTTGTAAGCCTTCTAAAAGTAAGGACGATGAAGAATTTGAAAGCTTTGCTGAAATTATTAGACCCGTCTTTTTGTGCACTCCCTTGAGTGGTATATTGAAAATGTGTCGGGACCCCGATCCTAAGCCATAGGAATCCAGCCTGTAACACATCACATCTCTTTGTGGTCTCACGCACGGTTAACCCCACGGTTGCAGCCTTACCTTAGCCGGGACCGTTTGCGCCTTTTGACTCGCGTATTCAATTGTGTCGCTAGCAATCCAATGACAAAGAACCCGGATCGACGTGTCTAGTCATAAACCAAAGTGGTAGTTCCGCACAGGAACAGGCATACATGACCCAGCAAAGTAGGTGTCGGTCACCAGCGAATGTAGACGAGTCGTAGCAAGCTACAAGGACTCCATTACATCGCGTGACATTTCCCCAAAGGGGACAAACACAACAGCTAAGAAGGACACACGCCGGTCAACCAATGTGTCCGGAGCAGTAGCGAGCTACCATGCCTCGCTGGATCACAAAGGGGAATTTCCCTGTAAGGAATGCTACTAAAGTCTACGGCTAGGTAATCGAACCCCATACATATCAAGTACGACACACGTACGCATGGCATACCGATATGTATAGATACATCGAGAGCATCACAACATAACCATAAACATACAAGCTTTATTTAAAAGGCTAGGAAGAGCCACACACATAATATTACACAGTAGGGGTCTCACGACCCGTCATAACAGTCATTCAAGTTACAAGCCAGCGGAAGTAATTAAATAGTCTGAGTACAGACAGATGAAACTAGAAGGCACGTGGCGTGACTATACTACAGACCCACCCTAGGGCCAGATCATAGCTGGGATACCCGCTACTCGTCGTCGTCGATGTCTAGGAAGAACCCTCCATTAGGGTCATTAACAACCTCTGCAACAATTATTAAGGAAACATGAGTACGGAGGTACTCAACAAGACTTTAGGATAACTATCTACTCATGCAATGTATCAATAAGGAATTGTGAGGTTTCATGCGGAAAGCCAGCATTTGACTCATGGCTAGACAACTTGCATTTTAAAACAATTTTTGACAACTTGATTTCTCGCACACGAGTCCACTAACACCACAACAATACTCCATTGTGGAATCATTCCGTTTCCATACGGAAATGCCGTCCACGACACTCATGCTTATCTTGACAATTTTATGAGTAGCCATTGAAATTATCAATGAACAACATATGTCTCCAAGTAGTCCATATCCGCGGACGCGGCTATTCGAATAGATCATAACCCTGCAGGGGTGTACTTCTTCACACACGCTCTCGCCACTTATCGCCATGTGCACGTCATGCACCTCGGCAATCTTCAAGCGGAAGGCCAGCGAGGGAGTCAGCCACGATCGTTAACCACACTAATACTTAGTCTAGGTCTATCGCCTATCTGAGGGTAACCCGCACGGAAGTCCGGCCGAGGTTTCCGCCATGGCCCCAAACGATGTGCGCAGGGTTCCCAAGCCCACCATCCGGGTGCCACTTGGTACACCGTGCCACTGCCTACCGCATCACAGCCCACCTCTCAGGTTAGCGCTATGCATGGCCTCCAACATGACTATAAATACCAGAAACTACTTACAACTCCTGGACCGAGTACTAAGCGATTAATAAGTCGAGCTGGGTCATATTTCAGGGCCCAGCATGTGGTAGTATCTCGTCTTGGATTACATACACGGAACTCAGTTCCTAAGGACGGTTCCAATGAAACAACCTGCCATGTACTCCTAAATAGCCTTTCACCGGTACCTTTACCAAATCAGGTTCAACGCACAACCTTTACTTACTAAACACATTCTCACAATTCTGTTCATCTCCCAGATGACAGACCATACACAACTCTAAGCATAGCATGCATAGCAGGATAAGGCACATCATGGCTCAAGCAACTACCAGGTATGCTAGGTTGCAAGGTTCAGCTATTTGCTGTGACAAGGATAGGTTATGCAAAGGAAGTGGGTTCAACTAACGTGGCAAAAGCATTCGAAGCATTTCATCCTAATGCAATAAGTAAGTGAAGGAGCGAGAACGTGGGATTTATTGGGATGATCAAAATGGTTGCTTGTCTTGTTGCTCAGAGGAGGGATAATATCCGTCAGTCGGATATCCGGTGGAATCCGGAGGAGCGGAGCCTACCGAAAGGAATGAAAACAATCAATATCAATCATATGCAACAAGATGATGCATGAGCATGGTATGAGGATGCAAGGTGGTATGCTAATATAGCTAACATTTAATAGGTTTGAATTTGATTTGAATCACATTCAATATCACTTCAAATGGGGTATTCTCGAATACCGTTTTAATTGATTCGACCTGATGCTCAGATCAACTTGTTTTTAGCATGCATGGAAATGATATGTTAAGTTGCTGGTTGTGATTGAACAATGTTTGATCATATCATTTGAAGTGGAATTCAAATGATTTTCAAATTCCATCTCCATAGCATTTATAAAATTTAACTTATTCATTATTCTACAAGTTTGGTCTAGTAACATTTTCAAACATGTTTGAAAATGACATATTCAGATTCTTTGGATTTTTCTGATACTTTTTCATATATAAATTGTTTTCATTAGAGTTACAGATTAATTTCTATGATTTTTAGAAGTTTTGGCATTTTTCTGGAATTCTTTTAAATCAGAAAACTCTTTATTGCGTCATAACCACGTCAGCATTGCGTCAGCAGGTCAACTGACCTGGTCAGGTCAAACCTGACAGGTGGGGGCCACTGGTCAGCGTCACAGGAGCTAATCCCGCGCTGACCAACCCCTAAGTGGGTTTGACCCAGTGCTAGGGCCCACTGTCAGTGGCCGCTTAGTGCTAATCCACCGGGATTAGGCCGGCCACGTCGTTCCCCGCCGGAGACTGACCGGTGGCGACCAGATCCGCGGCAGATCTTCGCCGGAGACGCACCAAATCGCGCTGTGGTGCTCGGAATCGAGTGCCGAGAGCACTGGGATGATCCCCAGGCTCGGCCTCATCCTCCACGGGCATCAGGAGGGGCTATGGGTAGCCGGAGCATGCCGACGACGAGCCGAGGCGGCTGCCAGAGCTCGGGTTCATGGGTCTCGGGGATAGAGTGCTGGGGAGAGAGGGGAAACAGAGGGGAAATGCTCGCAAGCTTACGGTGGAGGTGAAGCTGGGCTCAGACTGCTCGGGGAGGGGCTGTAGCCGACGATCCACCGTCGATTTGCCGGCAGCCGGAGGTTGAAGACGACGGCACTGGGGGCGTTGTAGGGCTCGGGGAGGACGGTTTCGTCGACGTGCGTGTCGGGCTCGACGTTGCGGAGGGGATGGAACACTCGGGGGGGCTTCCCTGTGGCCAGAGAGCTCGGGCTCCTCGAGCTCAAGCTTCTGTCAATGGCGGCAGGAGGAGAGGGAAGAAACCGAGAGGAGGGGGAGGAATGGATAGCGGGGATGGATAGGGACGCGCTCGAGGAGGTTATCCCCGCTGTCATGCTGTCCTGGGGGGCACGGGAGGTCGCCACGGCGAAGCAGAATATTTCCAATCACCCATAAAGTTTTCAACATTTTTGAAAACTTAAAGTTTTTTAATTCAAATTTTCAACTTGAAACCAGTAGCCTTTTGCATTTATTTAAAATGCCAAATGTGTTAATAAAATGGTTTTCTTCATTGCTTATTTGCTTTCAAGAATTATCACAAAAGTTGAACTTTTCTTGAGGCCATTTTGGGTTCATTGATTTGAACAAGTTTATAATTTCTTTGAATTTGAGAAGTGGCTAGGGTTTTTGAGTTTTTCTTCACCACTTGCTTTGTTCTTGTTGAAATTTTCTTGGATGCATTGCAAAGAAGATATGAGCACAATGCTAACTTGATTAGGGTTTCAGGGATGTGACAACTCACCCCCACTCAAAAGAATCTCGTGCGAGATTTAGAAGTCGTCGGGAATAACGCGGGATACTCAAGTCAGAGACGATCCTCTCTTTCCCATGTTGCCTCTTTTTCAGAATGATTTGACCATTGAACTTTAAGAAACTTGAGGTTTCGACGTCAGGTGGTACGCTCGTCTTGATCAAGAATACGTACATGGTATTCTCGGTATGAAAGGTTATCTTGGAGATCAAGCGTTTCGTGGTCCACTTCACGGATAGGATCCGAAAAGCAACGCCTGAGTTGTGAGACGTGGAAGACATCATGAACCTTGGAAAGATGCGGAGGAAGTTCCAACTGGTAGGCAACTTCTCCTCGTTTGGCAACAATGCGAAAAGGACCAATGTAACGAGGAGCCAACTTGCCATTGATACCGAATCGATGGGTACCCTTCAAAGGTGTAACCCGAAGGTAAGCCTTCTCGTCAACTTCAAAGGTCACAGCCTTATGATGACGATCATATTGGCTCTTTTGACGAGACTGGGCTGTTTTCAACTTTTCACGAATAATGTGAACCTGCTCTTCTGCATCCTGGATCATATCCGGGCCAAAGAGTTGCCTCTCTCCAGTTTCTGACCAAATAAGAGGTGTTCGACATCTTCGTCCATAGAGAACTTCAAAAGGAGCTTTGCCCAAGCTTGATTGATAACTATTGTTATAAGCGAATTCGGCGAATGGAAGGCACTTCTCCCAATTCATACCGAACGATATAACACAAGCTTGGAGCATATCTTCTAGGATTTGATTCACTCTTTCTACTTGACCACTTGATTGAGGATGGAAAGCAGTGCTAAAAGATAAATGAGTCCCCATAGCATTTTGAAAACTTTCCCAGAAGCGAGAAGTAAAGATACTCCCACGGTGTGAATTAATCTCCAGGAGGACACCATGAGGAGACACTATTCAAGAGATATATAACTTTGCTAGCTGGCTAGCTGTTATACTCTCACGAACTGGAAGAAAATGAGCTACTTTGGAGAGACGGTCAATGACCACAAAGATAGCATCATTTCCTTTCTTGGTCCTGGGAAATCCGGTAATGAAATCCATACTGACTTTATCCCATTTCCATTCAGGAATAGCTAAAGGTTGAAGGGTGCCAGCAGGCCTTTGATGTTCTGCCTTAACTTGACGACAAACGTCGCAGTTAGCACAAAGCTCAGCAATTTCTCTCTTCATCCTAGTCCACCAGAACCTCTCGCGTAGGTCCTGATACATCTTAGTACTTCCGGGATGAATGGTGAGAGGAGAATCATGAGCCTCCTTAAGGATTAACTGCCTTAGATGTGGGTTCTTAGGAACCACTAGACGATTCTGGAAGAACACAACACCTTGATCATTCATGGAGAATTCATTAGCGTTTCCGCTAATAATATTCTCCTTGATCCGTGATATCCCCTTATCACGCTTTTGGCCAGCTATAATTTGATCCCTAAGGGTAGGCTTCGCCACCAGGGTAGAAAGGAATCCTTGAGGAACAATATGAAGATTTAACTTTCGAAATTCCTCATAGAGATGTGGTTGACCTTGTTGTAGCATCAAGTTGTTCCAGTAAGATTTATGACTTAGTGCATCAGCCATAACATTGGCCTTCCCCGGGGTGTAAGTTATCCCTAAGTCGTAATCCGAGATCAACTCAACCCACTGTCTTTGCCTGAGATTCAAATCCGGCTGGGTGAAGATATATTTCAGACTTTGGTGATCAGTGAATATTTCGCAACGATTACCCAGAAGGTAATGTCGCCAGGTTTTTAGTGCATGGACCACAGCTACAAGCTCAAGATCATGTGTGGGATAATTATCCTCAGGTGGACGCAACTGTCGAGATGCGTATGCAATCACATGACGATCTTGCATGAGAATGCAACCTAATCCTTGTCGCGAGGCGTCGCAATAGATAACAAAGTCCTTAGAAAAATCTGGTGGTAGCAACACAGGTGCGGAAGTCAGGCGTCTTTTCAGTTCCTGAAAACTATGCTCACACAGTGGTGTCCACTCGAACTTTTTATCCTTCTTGAGGAGTTCAGTTAGAGGCTTTGCAACCTTGGAGAAATTCTCGACAAAGCGGCGACAATAGCTCCCTAGACCAAGAATACTCCTAACTTGCTTAACCGATTCAGGTTGAGTCCAATCAAGGACGGCTTCAACTCTCTCGGGATTGACAGCAATACCCTTACCAGAGATTACGTGACCTAGATAGGTCACTTCTGGTAACCAAAATTCACATTTGGAAAACTTGGCATAAAGGCGATGCTCTCGAAGTTTCATCAATACCAGCATTAGATGCTCGGCATGTTCCCGTTCGTTCTTCGAGTAGATGAGAATATCATCGAGGTATACCACGACGAATTTATCCAAATACTCCGTGAAGATTGAATTCATGAGACGAGAGAAGGTGGCTGGGGCATTGGTTAAACCGAAGGATATGACGGTGTACTCGTATTGGCCATAACGAGTAACAAAAGCCGTCTTTGGAATGTCCCCGTTCTTGATCTTGATTTGATGGTATCCCAACCTCAAATCCATTTTTGAGAAGACTGAGGATCTAGCGAGCTGATCATACAGGTCGTTGATCCTGGGGAGCGGATACTTGTTCTTTATGGTGACCAGATTAACTGGTCGGTAATCTACAACCATCCGATCCGTTCCGTCTTTCTTCTTGACGAATAGGACGGCGCAAGCCCAAGGAGAAGAGCTAGGACGAATGAAACCTTTATTCAAGGCCTCATCTAGTTGCTTCTTAAGTTCGGCTAGCTCCAAGGGTGCCATCTTATATGGTCTTCTGGCTATTGGAACAGTTCCCGAAACAAGATCTATCACGAACTCTACATCTCTGCCAAGTGGAATTCCTGGCAGTTCCTCTGGAAAAACATCCAGGAAGTCACGGACTACCGAAATGTCTTCAAGTTCCGGAAGGGGGTTGGCATTGAGGGAAAAGAGTTGGCATTTGGCAACTCGAGTAGAGACATTGACTATCTCACCCAAGGGATGGGTAAGCTGAACATTTCTAGTATGAGTATCAATCTTGGCATAGTGAGCTGACATCCAGTCCATACCCAAGATGATATTAATATCCGAAGATTTCAGGGCTATCAATGAGGCTAGAAAAACTAGCCTGTCTACTAGAATTTCATTGTCATAGGTTATCCTAGAGGTTTGCCACTTGCTACCAGGAGTTTGGACAACCAATGGAATTGGCATATCACAAAAAGACATGTTATGCAACTGTGCATAACTTTCTGAAATGAAGGAATGAGAAGACCCAGTGTCAAAAAGAACAGACGCTGGGTTATGATTAACAAGAAGCGTACCCAGTATGACGTCGGGATCCTCTGCAGCTTCTTCTGCTGAGACATAGTTCACACGACCACGTGCAGGAGTTGGCTTCACATAGTAAGCTTTGCCCGAGTTGCCTTGCTCGATGAACTTTCCGGGTTGCTTGGCACCCACATTCTAAGGACACTCGCGGGAATAGTGCCCTGGTTCTCCACACTTGTAGCATATCACTTGGTTGGCACATGGTGCAGCATTGCTAGCTGGACCACCATAGGTTTTTGCTGGAGGGTTGGTCTGATTCGTCTGAGGCGCCACGTAGGATGGCCTCGGAGTGTATCTTGGTGGCAGAGAACTGTTTGGAACCCACAGCCTGCGTTTTGGAAACGCGGAACCAGATGACGAGCCAAAGTCACGGGAGTGCTTCTTTGTGGCTTCGAAGTCGGTATGACCAGTCTCGGCACTGATCGCCTTGTTGACCAGGGCTTGGAAGCTTGCACACTCGTGGAGGCGCAAATCACAGCGAAGCTCAGGGCTCAGACCCTTACGGAATCTTGCTTGCTTCTTGGCATCAGTAGACACCTCCTCTGTTGCATAGCGGGCGAGGTTACCGAACTCGCGACTATAGGCATCGAAGGTCAACTTTCCCTGGGTGAATGCACAGAACTCCTCTCTCTTTCTGTCCATCAGGCCCTCTGGAATATGGTGCAGACGGAAGGCTGCACTAAAGTCTCCCCATGTGGCTGCTGGTTCAGCAGGACGCATAGCTTCAAAGTTCTCCCACCACAGATTGGCGGGTCCTTCCAGAAAATACACCGCGAAGGTCACCTTGTCGGCCTCAGCAACATTCGCAGAGCGGATCTTACGTGAGATACTGCACAGCCAATCATCAGCGTCGAGGGGATCGACGGAGTGATGGAACTTTGGAGGATTCAGCTTCACAAAGTCATTGAGGGACACTGCAGCATTCCTATGCTGACGAGCCGTATTCTGCTCAATATGCTCTAATAGTCGGTTGGTCTCCCTTTTGTTCCTCTCTGCCTCAAGCATCACTTCCGCCAGAGAGGGCGGGTGAGGCAGGTCTTCCTGCGACGCTTGACTACCCTCGCCTTGCTCATGAGCAGGGGCACGGTTCAACCTGGTGAACACCATCCTGACAAACAAACTCACAGCTTAGACCAATATCATTATCAATACTAGCTATGGATTAAGAATGCACTGAACACATGGAATGCGGAAATGAATATCCGAACAACATGGTAACAAGCAACTGCTATATATACACCATGGTTCATATACACCCTTACATAGTTCAGTACAACCTTAACCAAAGAGCAAACTACTGAAATTATGAAACTACTCATCAGAGGCTTACAAGCTTCCTATACATTATTTATCTAGGCCTCCAGAATTCATTTCACATCACAAGCACACTTCACAAGTCACACAGGACTGTGAACGTACGGCTACTACCATACTATCCTTCCACTCACGGTTCAGGCATCCGCATAGAACATCTCATAAAGATTGCCTCCATGGCCTGGAAGCTCCACCTGCGGATCAGGAAATACTCTGGCCTGAGATCCCTAGGATCCGTAAGGACACGGATGTGGCCTTGGTCCCCTGACTGGTGGTAGTAGGGGTCCCCGGAAAGGGGTGACTCCTCCTATAGCTGGCCAGTCAACATGGGCCGGAAGATGGGTTCTAATAGGGTTCAACATCTCCATATCTCCATACCCTGTCTGGACTACCGGTGCCAGCTGCGTCAAAGCCGTCCACAGACGGGCACGTGTAGCATAAAGCTCCATGCGGAGAGCACGAGCATCCCTGTCTCTGTTCTCTAGGATCTCAGCAGTGGACTGGAGTAGCGGATCCTCCATAGAGGAATCAAAATAGACCCCGTTGAGGTATCCCTCTTCACCTGGCTGAGAGGCAGGAACATAGCAGAACTCTGAATTCTGCAGCAGTGCATGTCTCGCCCTCATAATGGTCAACATTGAATAGGCAGCATCTTGTACTGCCATGTCAACAGTGAGTCCCAATCCATAGGACCAATGGATTGGCTCCTCAGCTCCACAGTAGTCTGGAAATACCCTAACAGTGCAGATATACTGGCTCTGGTTGAAGTCTCGGTACTGTTCCTCCACTGTGTACTGTGAGTACCAGCGGTAACCGCACACCGACATCACCCTGACCAGCATGGATGTATGACCCGGCACATCAATGCACATGGTCAGACGAACCACCTGACGAGAAGGATGGCCAGGCATCTGGAAAAAATAGAGAGTAATGCAAAAGCATTAGAGCTCTGAATGCAAAATTGGGCAGCATAACGGCTGTAAATGCTCAAAAACAATTTTGAGACAACCCAAAAATAGAATAGCGTAACCACCCAACTATCAACTTCAATTCTCTGATCATCAAACTTACTTCCTTTTTCCTAGGGATGAAAGAAACCCAAATATCTCTCGACTCGTAGTACTATAATCTACCGATCAGAAACACGAGCCTAGAAGAAGATGAGTAACCTAGTCCTTAATTCCCGCAGAAAAGACGAGAATGACCAGAATAGAATAACTTGAGAAGAGAACAAGAGTCTTACGTTCCCTTCCACAAACAATTCCCTTATATATAACTAAAGCAATTCTAGACTCAACTTCGACCAGTTTGGCTTAGTAGTCCTACAGTCAGTCAGGCTCTGATACCAACGCTGTCGGGACCCCGATCCTAAGCCATAGGAATCTAGCCTGTAACACATCGCATCTCTTTGCGGTATCACGCACGGTTAACCCCACGGCTGCAGCCTTACCTTAGCCGGGACCGTTTGCGCCTTTTGGCTCGCGTATGCAATTGTGTCGCTAGCAATCCAATGACAAAGAACCCGGATCGACATGTCTAGTCATAAACCAAAGTGGCAGTTCCGCACAGGGACAGGCATACATGACCCAGCAAAGCAGGTGTCGGTCACCAGCGAATGTAGACGAGTCGTAGCAAGCTACAAGGACTCCATTACATCACGTGACATTTCCCCAAAGGGGACAGACACAACAGCTAATAAGGACACACGCCGGTCAACCAATGTGTTCGGAGCAGTAGCAAGCTACCATGGCTCGTTGGATCACAAAGGGGCATTTCCCTGTAAGGAATGCTACTAAAGTCTACGGCTAGGTAATCGAACCCCATACATATCAAGTACGACACACGTACGCATGGCATATCGATATGTATAGATACATCGATGGCATCACAACATAACCATTAACATACAAGCTTTATTTAAAAGTCTCGGAAGAGCCTCACACATAATATTACACAGTAGGGGTCTCACGACCCATCATAACAGTCATTCAAGTTACAAGCCAGCGGAAGTAATTAAACTGTCTGAGTACAGACAGATGAAACTAGAAGGCACGTGGCCTGACTCTACTACAGACCCACCCTAGGGCCATATCGTAGATGGGATACCAGCTACTCGTCGTCGTCGATGTCTAGGAAGAACCCTCCATTAGGGTCATTAACAACCTCTGCAACAATTATTAAGCAAACATGAGTACGGAGGCACTCAGCAAGACTTTAGGATAACTATCTACTCATGCAATGTATCAATAAGGAATTGTGGGGTTTCATGCGGAACGCCAGCATTTGACTCGTGGCTAGACAACTTGCATTTTAAAACAATTTTTGACAACTTGATTTCTCGCACACGAGTCCACTAACACCACAACAATACTCCATCGTGGAATCATTCCGTTTCCATACGGAAATGCCGTCCACGACACTCACGCTTATCTTGACAATTTTATGAGTAGCCGTTGAAATTATCTATGAACAACATATGTCTCCAAGTAGTCCATATCCGCGGACGCGGCTATTCGAATAGATCATAACCCTGCAGGGGTGTACTTCTTCACACACGCTCTCGCCACGTATCGCCATGTGCACGTCATGCACCTCGGCAACCTTCGAGCGGAAGCCCAGCGAGGGAGTCAGCCACGACCGTTAACCACACTAATACTTAGTCCAGGTCTATCACCTATCTGAGGGTAACCCGCGCGGAAGTCCGGCCGAGGTTTCCGCCACGGCCCCAAACGATGTGCGCAGGGTTCCCAAGCCCACCATCCGGGTGCCACTTGGTACACCATGCCACTGCCTACCGCATCACAGCCCACCTCTGAGGTCAGCACTATGCACGGCCTCCAGCATGACTATAAACACGAGAAACTACTTGCAACTCCTGGACCGAGTACTAAGCGATTAATAAGTCGAGTCGGGTCATATTTCAGGGCCCAGCATGTGGTAGTATCTCGTCTAGGATTACATACACGAAACTCAGTTCCTAAGGACGGTTCCAATGAAACAACCCGCCATGTACTCCTACATAGCCTTTCACCGGTACCTTTACCAAATCAGGTTCAACACACAACCTTTACTTACTAAACACATTCTCACAATTCTGTTCATCTCCCAGATGAAAGACCATACACAACTCTAAGCATAGCATGCATAGCAGGATAAGGCACATCATGGCTCAAGCAACTACAAGGTATGCTAGGTTGCAAGGTTCAGCTATTTACTGTGACAAGGACAGGTTATGCAAAGGAAGTGGGTTCAACTAACGTGGCAAAAGCATTTGAAGCATTTGATCCAAATGCAATAAGTAAGTGCAGGAGTGAGAACATGGGATTTATCGGGATGATCAAAATGGTTGCTTGCCTTGTTGCTCAGAGGAGGGACAATATCCGTCAATCGGATATTCGGTGGAATCCGGAGGAGCGGAGCCTACCGAAAGGAATGACAACAATCAATATCAATCATATGCAACAAGATGATGCATGAGCATGGTATGAGGATGCAAGGTGGTATGCTAATATAGCTAACATTTATTAGGTTTGAAGTTGATTTGAATCAGATTCAATATCACTTCAAACGGGGTATTCTCGAATACCGTTTTAATTGATTCGACCTCATGCTCAGATCAACTTGTTTTTAGCATGCATGGAAATGATATGTTAAGTTGCTGGTTGTGATCGAACAATGTTTGATCATAGCATTTGAAGTGGAATTCAAATGATTTTCAAATTCCATCTCCATAGCATTTATAAAATTTAACTTATTCATTATTCTACAAGTTTGGTCCAGTAACATTTTCAAACATATTTGTAAATGACATATTCAGATTCTTTGGATTTTTCTGATACTTTTTCATATATAAATTATTTTCATTGGAGTTACAGATTAATTTCTATGATTTTTAGAAGTTTTGGCATTTTTCTGGAATTCTTTTAAATCAGAAAACTCTTTATTGCGTCATAACCACGTCAGCATTGCGTGAGCGGGTCAACTGACCTGGTCAGGTCAAACCTGACAGGTGGGGGCCACTAGTCAGCGTCCCAGGAGCTAATCCCGCGCTGACCAGCCCCTAAGTGGGTTTGACCCACTGCTAGGGCCCACTGTCAGTGGCTGCTTAGTGCTAATCCACCGGGATTAGGCCGACCACGTCGTTCCCCGCCGGAGACTGACCGGCGCCGACCAAATCCGATGCGGATCTTCGTCGGAGACGCACCAAATCTCGCTGTGGTGCTCGGAATTGAGTGCCGAGAGCACTGGGATGATCCCCAGGCTCGGCCTCATCCTCTACGGGCATCGGGAGGGGCTATGGGTGGCCGGAGCATGCCGGCGACGAGCCGAGGCGGCTGCTGGAGTTCGGGTTCATGTGTCTCGGGGATAGAGTGCCGGGGAGAGAGGGGAAACAGAGGGGAAATGCTCGCAAGCTCATGGTGGAGGCGAAGCTGGGCTCAGACTGCTCGGGGAGGGGCTGTAGTCGGCGATCCACCGTCGATTTGCCGGCGGCCGGAGGTTGAAGACGACGGCACTCGGGCGTTGCAGGGCTCGGGGAGGACGGTTTCGTTGATGTGCGTGTCGGGCTCGACGTTGCGGAGGGGATGGAACACTAGGGGGGCTTCCCTGTGGCCAGAGAGCTCGGGCTCCTCGAGCTCAAGCTTCTGTCAATGGCGGCAGGAGGAGAGGGAAGAAACCGAGAGGAGGGGGAGGAGTGGATAGTGGGGATGGATAGGGACGCGCTCGGGGAGGTTATCCTCGCTGTCGCGCTGTCCTGGGGGGCACCGGAGGTCGCCACGGCGAAGCAGGAGGTGGAGGAGGCCGCCGTGGTCGATCTCTCCTCTGCCAGAAGGCAGAGGAAGAAGACGACCCTGCCCCTGGTGGGCTGGGCCTCGCAGGTAAGCGTAGAATAGGGTTTTTTCCATTTTCTACTATTTCTGTTTCTGTTTGAATTACTGTCATTGATTTCTATTTATTTTGGCTTCAAAAAGAAAACTAAAAATAGTTTGAAAAATGCTGGGGTGTTAGTTGGAATATTTCCAATCACCCATAAAGTTTTTAACATTTTTGAAAACTTAAAGTTTTTTAATTCAAATTTTAAACTTGAAACCAGTAGCCTTTTGCATTTATTTAAAATGCCAAATGTGTTAAGAAAATGGTTTTCTTCATTGCTTATTTGCTTTCAAGAATTATCAGAAAAGTTGAACTTTTCTTGAGGCCATTTTGGGTTCATTGATTTGAACAAGTTTATAATTTCTTTGAATTTGAGAAGTGGCTAGGGTTTTTGAGTTTTTCTTCACCACTTGCTTTGTTCTCGTTGAAATTTTCTTGGATGCAATGCAAAGAAGATATGAGCACAATGCTAACTTGATTAGGGTTTCAGGGATGTGACAAGTTGCTTCCGTATGCTAATATATGAAGGATATTATTACGAACAAAAGAAAAATACCTGGAAATTACATTGCTACTATGATTGCTAATTATTCTTTTGATGGTGGGAGATCCTCGTATACCCATTATACACTTCTCTATTAAAAGAAACTATGTTAAAACTTCTCTATGTGATTTAGGAGCCGGTGTTAGTGCTAGGCCTTTCTCTCTTTATAAAAGACTGGATTTGAATAAGCTTACACCCACTGAGATATCTTTGCAAATGGCTGATAAATCCACTCCTTTACCCATTGGAATTTGCGAGGACGTTCCTGTTGTGGTTGCAAATGTTACTATATTAACAGACTTTGTTATTCTTGATATGCCTGAGGACGACAATGTGTCAATCATATTTGGTAGACCCTTTTTAAATACTGCATGGGCTGTTATTGATTGCAAGAAAATAAAGGTACTTTTCATGTCAATGGCACGCAACATACCATGCATTTTCTGAAGAAGTAAACTTTGGTTAACAATATTAATGTTATTGAGCCTAGTGCCATGGTTACCATTGGAGATTTTGGAATCCCTCTATCTACTGCCAAGAAGAGAAATTACAATCTTGTTGTCGGAAGATGCAAATCCCCATTGAGGTAACGTAGTGTTAAACAAAAATTCATCGGTTTCATGTCAATCGGAAACGGTTGTTAATAAAACTTGACCAACCGTATTAATGGACCCTTTTTGAAAGACATGTAATTGATGAATTGAGCATTCACAACTCCCTGTATCCCAATTTTATTCTTAATTAAGAAAAAATACCATGATTATCCTGTTTTCTGAGTTTTCCGTGCAATAGAAAAATGACCCAAAATAAAAAGTCTCAAAATGCCACAAAATTTTAACATGATTTTTTCTAGAATACTTAAGAACTTTTGGAGTAAAAATTACAAAAGGGAGGTGCACTTGTGGGCCACAAGCCAATAGGGCGGGCCCACCCCCTCGACGTGCTGAGATGGCTTGTGGGGCCCATAGCCCCCCTGCCTTATCCCTTCAGCTCACTTCATCACTTACCTCCGGAAAAAATTTCTCTAGACCTCTCTCTCTTGTGTTCTTCCTCTACAAATTGAAATTGTTGATCTCTTTGCTCGGAACTTCATTTCCGAAATTGTTTTGAGGAATTGTTCCTTGGTATGTGACTCCTCCATTCCTCCAATTAGGTTTTGCTCTAGTGGTTTATATTTTGCATATTTTTTTGTACGTGATGCTACTAAAAATGAGCTTGCATGTCTAATTATTTGAGTTCCAATTAGTGGGAATGCTTGATATGTCCTCTAGGAAGCCATAGAGTAGTTGCTATCAATCTTGCAAAGTTTTACTCACATAATTTTGTGGTCCTAAAATTTCAGAAATATGTTCGTAAGAAAATGAATTTCTTCAGGAGAGGTTCTTCGAGCCGGAGCTCCAAAGGAGTTGTTGCAAGGACCCCGGACCAGATGTTAACATCCCTCGCAACACGAAGGTTAGGCTGTGTGAATGGGCAGATACACCTTTCATGAATGAGGCGGATTTTCATCAAGAGTTCATGCAATTCTGTAACACTCAAGATGCAAGTGCTATCCTTATTTTGGCACGAGGGCCTCGACAGGGATAGAAACACATCTCACCGTTTCGCAAGAATGGATATCATTACAAGTACATGTACTGAAAAGATGAGTATAAGGAGTTGGCTTACACTCACCACAAGCTACCTCAGAGTCACATTAATACAACAACATAATCAATCATCATGAAGAAGAGAAGGGTCCGACTACGGATGAAAACAAACGATAAAATAACAACGTCCATCCTTGCTATCCCAAGTTGCCGGCCTGGAACCCATCCTAGATCAACGAAGGAGAAGAAGAAAAAACTCGAAATGAACAATCATCACACTCACGTCAAAGTACTCTTTAACAGTACCTGCAACTAGTGTTGTAGTAATCTGTGAGCCACAGAGGACTCAACAATCTCATTTCCAAAGGTATCAATACTAGCAAAGCTTAATTGGTGAGGTATGGCTAAGTGGTGAGGATGCAGCAAGCGACTAAGCATTTTTTTGAGATGGCTAACTTACGAGTACAAGAATAAAAGAGGGCGATGATCTACTCATAGCGGAAGTGAACTACTGATGATCAAATGAATGATCCTGAACACCTACCTACGTCAGACATGACCCCACCGTGTCCTCAATCGGAGAAGGATCTCACAAAAAGACAGTCGCTGTTACACACTCAGTTGGCAAGTTTTAGTTAAGTTTACTTCAAGTTATCTAGAACCGGATGTTAAACAAGTTTTCCACGTTGCCACATAACCGCGGGCATGGCTTTCCGAAAGATTTAACCATGCATGGGTGCTCCAACTAGTCCATCACAAACTACCACATGCTGCGACGGAATGACCTCGGTTAGGAAAAACCCGTGATCTCATCGGGTTCCTATTGGAAAACCTCAACCTCGAGGTAACCCAAAGCATCCTCAGAATCTCTCGCACGAGACACTCGAGAAAGGTAAAACGAGTCCAGCAAGGCCGCCCGACATGTCGATGATTGATGTCAGCTGTGCTTCCCTGGCAAGGGCGCCAAGAATAGTCGTGTCGACGGCACCAGGAATCCTTCTGCTGCGGCTATGCCTTAAGAGACTTCTTAGGCAAATATGCAAAGGATTTCCCTCGTGGCCTTGGAGCCTTGCGTTGGTGTTCCCTCGAAGCGGAAAGGGTGATGTAGCACAGCGGTGGTAAGTATTTCCCTCAGTTTGAGAACCAAGGTATCAATCCAGCCGAGGAGTATCACAAGATCCTGCAAAAACACGAAGAACCTGCTCCCAACGCTATGAAGGGGGTGTCAATCCCTTATAGATTGTTTGCCAAGTGAGAACTGAAAGCAACAAAAGTAACAAAGCAAAGTAAGAGCGGAGGTGTAAACGATGGATGTGAATAGACCCGGGGGCCATAGTGTTTACTAGTGGCTTCTCTCATGAAAGCAAGTAGACGGTGGGTGAACAAATTACTGTCGAGCAATTGATAGAACCGTGCAAAGTCGTGACGTCGTCTATGGCAATGATTATATCTATAGGCATCACGTCCAAAACAAGTAGACCGATACTGTCTGCATCTACTACAATTACTCCACACGTCGACCGCTATCCAGCATGCATCTAGTGTATTAAGTCCAAAAGAACAGATTAACGCCTTAAGCAAGATGACATGATGTAGGTGGACAATCTCATATCAACGACAGAGCCCACCTTGTTACCCTTGATGGCAACTACTTAATGTGTACCTTGCTGCCCCTACTGTCACTGGGAAAGGTCACCACATGGTAGAACCCAAAACCAAGCACTTCTCCCATTGCAAGAATCATAGATCTCGTTGGCCAATCAAAACCCAAGACTCGCACAGACTTACAAGGATATCAAATCATGCATATAAGAAATCAGCAAAGACTCAAATATATATCATAGATAATCTGATCACAAATCCACTATTCATAGGATCTCGACAAACACACCGCCAAACAAGATTACATCGGATAGATCTCCATGAAGATCATGGAGAACTTTGTATTGAAAATCCAAGAGAGAGAAGAAGCCATCTAGCTACTAACTACGGACCCGTAGGTCTGAAGTGAACTACTCACGAGTCGTTGGAGGGGCGATGATGATGATGAAGAAGCCCTGCAACTCCAAAGTCCCCTCCGGAAGGGCGCCGGGAAGGGTCTCCAGATGAGATCTTGTGGAAACGGAAGCTTGCGGCGGCGGAAAAGTATTTTCGAGGCTCCCCTGATTTTTTGTTGTATTTTAGGGAATATATAGGCCAAAGATCTAGGTCAGGGGGCGGTCAGGGTGGCCACAAGCCCTCCACCGCCGCCTCCCCTGGTGGCGGAGTGTGCGCTTGTGGGCTCCCTGGAGCCCTCCTAGCTTGGCCCACATGCCCCCTGATCTTCTTTCGTTCGGGAAAAAATCATTTCAGGGATTTTATTCCATTTGGACTCCGTTCCAAAATCAGATCTGAAAAGAGCCAAAAACACAGAAAAAACAGGAATTGGCACTTGGCACTGAATCAATAAGTTAGTCCCAAAAAAGATATAAAAGGTACATAAAACATCCAAAGATGAGAAGATAACATCATGAAACCATCAAAAACTATAGATACGTTTGAGACATATCAAGCATCCCCAAGCTTAACTCCTGCTTGTCCTCGAGTAGAGAAGTGATAAAGAATGAATTTTTGATGCTTTCATGCTACCTAGCATAGATGTCCTTTGTAACTCCTCTTATGTGACATGAATGTTCAGATCCATTAGATTCAAAACAATAGTTTGCTATTGACGTGGAAACAATAATAATTCAAGCAAACTAGCAAGGTAATCATGAACTTTCAAAATAGCAAGGCCAAAAGAATGTTATCCCTACAAAAGCATATAGTCTGGCTATGCTCTATCATCATTGCACAACGAATTTAAATCATGCACAACCCTGGTATTGGCCAAGTAATTGTTTCACACCTTTACTTTCTCAAACCTTTTCAACTCTCACGCAATACATGAGCGTGAGCCATGGTTATAGCACTATAGATGGTGTGGAGTGTGGTGGAGGTTGCAAGACAAAAAAGGAGAAGATAGTCACATTAACTAGGCATATCGATGAGCTGTGGAGATGCTCATCAATAGATATCAATGTGAATGAGTAGGGATTGCCATACAAATGATGCACTAGAGCTACGAGTATGTGAAAGCTCTTAAAGAAAACTAGTGGGTGTGCATCCAACTTGCTTGCTCACGAAGACCTAAGGCAATTTTGAGGAAGCCTATCATTGGAATATACAAGCTAAGTTATATAATGAAAATTTCCCACTAGCTATATGGTGGTGACAAAACGAGAGACTCTCAATCATGAAGATCATGGTGCTTAATATGCACAAGTGTGGAAAAAGTGGTAGCATTGTCCCTTCTCTCTTTTTCTCTCATTTTATTTTTATTTTTTTAGTGGGCTCTTTGGCCTCTTTTTTTTGGTGGGCTTCTTTGGCCTCTTTTATTTCCTCACATGGGACAATGCTCCATTAATGATGATCATCACACTTTCAACTCAAAACTTAGGGCAACGATGACTCTATATGGAATGCCTTCAGTAGTGTACCGTGACAATGATCTAGCATAGCATAGACATTGATGGAAACATCATGCTAGATATCTTACGATCACGCAATGGCAATGTAGACGTGGTGGCACATGTCATGGTGGTAGTTGCATGGAAATATATCTCAGAATGACTTTGAAAAAGCCATAGTAGGTAGGTATGGTGGCTGTTTTGAGGGAGGCTAATGGTGGGTTTTGTGCACCGGCGAAAGTTGCACGACACTAAGAAGATAGTGATGGTGGAAGGTGAAAGTGAATCTAAACCATGGACTCAACATTAGTCATGAAGAACTCATATACTTGTTGCAAAAGTTTTATTAGTAATTGAAACAAAGCATTCAACGCATACTCCTAGGGGAAGGGTTGGTAGGTATAAACCATGCGCGATCCCGACCGCCACGCAAAGGACGACAATCAATAGATTAATCATGCTTAGATTTCATCACATAGCGGTTCACCATACGTGCATGCTACGGGAATCACTAACTTCAACACAAGTATTTCTAGATCCACAACACCTTACTAGCATGACTTCAATATTACCATAACCACAACTCAAAACTAATTGAGATGAATGAAACTTCTCTAACTATTCAATGCACATGAAGGTGGAAGTTTTCGTATCCCTTTGGATAACTACCGCTTTTGAGACTACTTTCAAAGCATAGATCAACTACCAAGCCACGCACAGCTGTGCTCTAAAATTTATAAGTGAAGCACATAGAGCAAAAGTATCTAGCTCAAAAGATATAAGTGAAGCACATGTGAGCTGAATTGTCTACCAAAAGATATAAGTGAAGCTCGACAAAATCACGGTGAGTGCATGTCTCTCTCTCTCTAGATGTGCAGCAAGGATGATTGTGACACACCAAAATTAAAAGACTCCTACGATACAAGACGCTCCAAGCAAAAACACATAACATGTGGCGAATAAAAATATAGCCCCAAGTAACGTTACCGATGGATTGAAGACAAGAGAGGGGATGCCTTCCCGGGGCATCCCCAAGATTAGGCTTTTACGGCATCCTTGAATCTCTTGGGATGCCTTGGGCATCCCCAAGCTTGAGCTCTTGCCACTCTTTATCTCTTTGTCCATAAGAACTTCACCCAAAACTTGATACTTCACAACACAAAACTTAAACAGAAACTCGTGATAACATTAGTATGAGAAAGCAAACCACCACTTCCTTAGGTACTGTAGCAAACTTAAATTCTACTTGTGCTGATGTTGGGTTACTGTATTTTCAATCTGCCAAGGCTAATACCCCCCGATACTATCCATAGTTTCATCAAAATAAGCAACCAACACAACAAAAACAGAGTCTGTTAACAGCAGACCAGTCTGTAGCAATCTGTATATTTCGAATACCTCTGGTACTTTACAAATTCTGAAAAATTACGTAAGTCTGAAGAATTTGCGTATCAATCAGCAGTAAAAAGAATCAACTCAAAATCTCTTACAGAAACAAAATTAAAATTCTTTTCGTGAGAAGAAAGTTTCTGTCTTTTCCAGCATGACCAAATGATCATCCCCAAGACTAATCATAACGGTTTTGCTTGGCACAAACGCAAAAAGAAACACAAAAAACACAATCATAACAGAATTATGAAAGTGTGGAAAACACAAAACAGAAAGAAAAAGGATAGATTCGTTGGGTTGCCTCCCAACAAGCGATTTTGTTTAACGCCCTTAGCTAGGCGAAAGGTGATGAAATCACGTATAGTCATCTTTGGTGCTCAAACCATAAGTAGCCCTCATCATAGATTCATAAGGCAATCTTATTTTATTTCTAGGAAAGTGCTCCATGCCCTTCTTCAAAGGAAATTGAAATCTAATATTCCCTTCTTCATATCGATGATAGCACCAATAGTCCTTAGGAAAGGTCTACCAAGAATAATGGGACATGAAGGATTGCAATCTATGTCAAGTACAATGAAATCCACGGGTACATAGTTCTTATTTGCAACAATAAGAACATCATCGATCCTTCCCATGGGTTTCTTGACAATAGAATCAGCAAGATGCAAATTAAGAGAACACTCTTCAATCTCATGAAAACCAAGAATATCACATAAAGACTTTGGAATCGCGGAAACACTAGCACCCAAATAACACAAAGCATTGCACTCATAGTTTTTGATCTTGATTTTGATAGTAGGTTCCCACTCATCATGAATCTAGGTATAGAGACTTCTAGTTCGAGCTTCTCTTCAAGAGATTTCATCATAGCATCTACGATATGCGCGGTAAAGGCTTTGCTTTGGCTATAAGCATGTGGAGAGTTTGGAATGGATTGCATCAAAGAAATGCATTCAAACAAGGAGCAATTATCATCATTGAATTCCTTGAAATCCAAAGTGGGAGTTTCATTTCTACCCAAAATTTTGATTTCTTCTACTCCACTCTCCACAACTTTATCATCAAGATAGGTGGACTCCGAATCATTGGGGCGTTTTTAAACCAAAGTGGATCCACATCCAGCCCCTCCATAAATAGGTTTGACACGCGAAAACAAAGATTCAAGAGGAGACACACCACACACTTTAAGATCTTCGTGGTTTGCATCACTAGAACACACCCTTTTAAACCATTCATGCCTAGCGCGAATTTGGGCAGTTCTTTCTTTGCTCTTATTCATGGAGACACGCATAGCTTCCAAATTTTCATCCAAGTTGACCTTGGGAGGAGCGCATCTAACTTTCAAAGCATCAATATCACAAGACATCCTATCAACGCTCTTAGCCAAATCGTCAATTTTGAGTAGTTTTTCCTCTATGGACGCATTGAAAATCTTTTGAGAGTTGATGAACTCTTTGATATTACTCTCTAAATCAGAGGGTAATTTTTTGTGATTTCCATAAGCGTTGTTGTAGGAATTGCCATAATTGTTAGAGGAGTTACTAGGAAAAGGCCTAGGAACATAGTTTCCTCTAAAAGCATTATTGTTGCCAAAATTGTTCCTACCAACAAAATTCACGTTCAAACTAGCGTTGCTACTCTCAATCAAAGAATATAGTGTCATGTCATTAGGATCTACGGTAGCGTTTCTACTAGCAACTAAATTCATCATCGTCCATCTTAGCACTAAGCGAGTTAAATTCTTCTATAGCGTGCCACTGAGAGTAGTTGGTCATGATATTGTCTAGGAGTTTTGTAGTGTCTCCTAACGTGATTTCCATGAACGTTCCACCTGAGGTGGAGTCCAAGATATTGCGAGAAGCGAAATTCAAGCCAGCGTAAAAGATTTGTATAATCATCCACAAACTCAAGCCATGAGCGGGACAATTTCTAATCATAAGCTTCATCCTCTCCCAAGATTGTGCAACGTGTTCATGATCAAGTTGCTTGAAATTCATGATATCGTTACGTAAGGAGATGATCTTAGCCAGCGGAAAATACTTGGATATATAAGCATCTTTGCACTTATCCCAAGAATCGATACTATTTTTAGGCAAAGAAGAAAACCAAGTTTTTGGGCGATCTCGCAACGAGAAAGGAAAAAGTTTCAAGTTAATCACGTCATTATCCACATCTCTTTTCTTTTGCATATCACCAAGCTCAATGAAGGTATTAAGATGGGATGCGGCATCTTCACTAGGAAGGCTAGAGAATTGCTCTTTCATAACAAGATTCAGCAAAGCTGCCTTGATTTCATACGATTCTGCACTAGTGGCGGGAGCAATCGGAGTACTAATAAAATCATTATTATTAGTGCTCGAGAAGTCGCAAAGTTTGGTGTTTTCAGCCATGATGACTTCAACAAACAAACAAGCAAACAAGCAAGGAAGAAAGCCGGCAAAGGGAAACGACAAAGGCAAAAGAAAACGGCGAAGGAGAAAGGCAAATGAAAACGGCAAATGTGAAGTGGGGGAGAGGAAAACGAGAGGCAACTGGCAACAAAAGTAAATGCAAGACATGAGTTTGTGAGACCTACTTGGATAGATCTTGATCTCTCCTCCCCGGCAACGGCGCCAGAAATACTTCTGATGTCAGTTGTGCTTCCCTAGCAACGGCGCCAACAATAGTCGTGTCGACGGCACCAGGAATCCTTCTGTTGTGGCTACGCCTTAAGAGACTTCCTAGGAAAATATGCAAAGGATTTCCCCCGTGGCCTTGGAGCCTTACGTTGGTGTTCCCTCGAAGCGGAAAGGGTGATGTAGCACAGCGGTGGTAAGTATTTCCCTCAGTTTGAGAACCAAGGTATCAATCCAGTGGAGGAGTATCACAAGATCCTGCACAAACACAAAGAAATTGCTCCCAATGCTATGAAGGGGTTTTCAATCCCTTATAGATTGTTTGCCAAGTGAGAACTGAAAGCAACAAAAGTAACAAAGCAAAGTAAAAGCGGAGGTGTAAACGATAGATGTGAATAGACCCGGGGGCCGTAGTGTTTACTAGTGGCTTCTCTCATGAAAGCAAGTAGACGGTGGGTGAACAAATTACTGTTGAGCAATTGATAGAACCGCGCAAAGTCGTGACGTCATCTATGGCAATGATTATATCTATAGGCATCACGTCCAAAACAAGTAGACCGATACTGTCTGCATCTACTACTATTACTCCACACGTCGACCGCTATCCAGCATGCATCTAGTGTATTAAGTCCAAAAGAACAGAGTAACGCCTTAAGCAAGATGACATGATGTTGGTGGACAATCTCATATCAACGACAGAGACCACCTTGTTACCCTTGATGGCAACTACTTAATGTGTGCCTTGCTGCCCCTACTGTCACTGGGAAAGGTCACCACATGGTAGAATCCAAAACCAAGCACTTCCCCCATTGCAAGAATCATAGATCTAGTTGGCCAAACAAAACCCAAGACACGGAGAGACTTACAAGGATATCAAATCATGCATATAAGAAATCAGCAAAGACTCAAATATATATCATAGATAATCTGATCACAAATCCACAATTCATCGGATCTCGACATACACACCGCCAAAGGAGATTACATCGGATAGATCTCCATGAAGATCATGGAGAACTTTGTACTGAAAATCCAAGAGAGAGAAGAAGCCATATAGCTACTAACTACGGACCTGTAGGTCTGAAGTGAACTACTCACGAGTCATTGGAGGGGTGATGATGATGATGAAGAAGCCCTCCAACTCCAAAGTCCCCTCCGGCAGGGCGCCGGGAAGGGTCTCCAGATGAGATCTCGCGGAAACGGAAGCTTGCGGCGGCGGAAAAGTATTTTCGAGGCTCCCCTGATTTTTTGTTGTATTTTAGGGAATATATAGGCCAAAGATCTAGGTCAGGAGGCGGCCAGGGAGGCCACAAGCCCTGCCACCGCCGCCTCCCCTTGGTGGCTGAGTGGGGGCTTGTGGGCTCCCTGGAGCCCTCCTGGCTTGGCCCAAAGGCCCCCTAATCTTCTTTCTTTCGGGAAAAAATCATTTCGGGGATTTTATTCCGTTTGGACACCGTTCCAAATTCAGATCTGAAAATAGCCAAAAACACAGAAAAAACAGGAACTGGCACTTGGCACTGAATCAATAAGTTAGTCCCAAAAAAGATATAAAAGGTACATAAAACATCCAAAGATGACAAGATAACACCATGAAACCATCAAAAACTATAGATACGTTTGAGATGTATCAACGATCTCGATAGGAGCCGCATATCTCATTCTCAGGACACGACGGATAAGCACTACGTACGGTGGCCTGATAGACATCTCCCGACTTGCCCAGGGTTGGCCCCGCAAACGGATCTAGTTTGGACCAGCACCAGCAGCACTGTCCCCCTTGTATTATGTTGAATTACTCCTTGGGTTCATGACGCCCTATGTTTTCAGTATTAATAGAATTATTATGTTGCGCAAATATAGTACCAATGTTGGGCCTTGCCAGACGAGCTTTATCCCAAAACGAAAGTCAAGGGGGTCCCCATAACAACCCCAAGCATGTTAGGAGTGCTCATTTATGGAACATAACACCGATAGCCGAAACTAAGGCGACAAAGGTGGAACAAAACACCAGGCTACAAAGGTCGAGCGTTCCACCTTTTACCAAGTATATAGGTGCATTAAATTGAATAGCTTTTATATGGTGATATAACAAGGAACCCATGTTATCACATGGAAGCAACTACGCTTGCAACTAGCAACGCTATCAAATGGTTAAGCAAGCGGTAACATAGCCACACAGTGGCTTGCTAGGTTGTGGAAAGGTTGATGGTTATCATGGCAATGTTGGGAAGCTTATTAAATAGGTGGTAGGCAGCAAGACATAATGATTGAAACGAACAACTGCAAGGCAATGATAGTAATGGTATCTAGGGAAATTACATCTTGCCTGAGATGCCGCTTGGAAGAAGAACGGCTCTGTGAAGTAGACGACCCGACGTAGTCGAATGGATCCTCACATTCCGACACGCTTGCGGAAATCTATTGAGACGAAGCAAACCGTAAACAAAAATCAACACACGATATTAACCACAGCACATGCATGCTATGATGCACACCCTAATATGATGCACGTACATTTCAAATATGCATGGCATGGCACAGAAATTCACAACAATCAAGCACTACACATTAAGCGAAGTTCAATATGCAACGAGTTGCATACCGACGAAACTCCACATTTAATTATTTAGTTCAATACTGTTTATTTACTCGGCAATATTAAATGTTGTTAAACATAACAAGGGTGAAGCACAATTAAACTACCTATCTAGGCATTTTAAATGAGGCCGGAAACGACATATAGCATTTTCGAAATGACCCCACACGTTAACTTCGTAATCTGTCCAGATCTATCCTAATGAAATTTTATGTTGGTTAAACGGCAAAAAAAAGTGTTGCATGTGATTCTACACGTCGTTCTAGTCCATTTACATATATGGGTCATCTCCACGGAGCTACGATTAAATAACTATGACCTAAACCGTTTTTAACACGTCGACACGCAAACAAAGCAAACAACATGCTAAACAACTTTAAATATGCATGAGAGTTGGAAAATATTAATCTATGTGAAATTCTACATGTTTTACATATATGATTTTTCGCGATCTGACGCACAGTTTAAAAGATACGGGCATTTGAAAAATATGCGTTTTCTGAAATTACGCAAATTCGTTAAACGGGAAAAAACGAATCGGGCCGAAACTAAACAGTGCATAGGGTGCAACAACTCTAAACAACGCTCGGGGCGGGGCTTAGACGAGGAGCTCACCTTGGCGGGCTTCGGCCCACGCGAGAAGAGGAGGAACGCCGGCTGTTGAGGAGGCCAACACTGGGCTGTGGCTGGCTGGGCCTTGGATCGTGGCGAGGTGGGCCTGCACGTGAGGCCTGGGCCGGCTCATGCGTGGGGGAGTAGGGCGCTCATCCGCGCTCCTAACCTCGTTCTCGCATGCAGGGAGGGCGGCGGTCAGCAACGCAGGTGGCGCTTCCGTCGGCCAAGGGAGGTCGGCGAGCGGCGGGAACAGACGGGGCGGTGGAGGCCGGCCGGATCTGGCGAATCACGGTGGCCTCCGACGATGAGGCGACGAGGTCCATTGACCCGAGCTCGCATGCCCCGGCGGCTCCTGTGGGTTAGTGGAGAGAGAGATAGAGGTTAAGGAGGGAGGAGAGAGAGATGCATGGGGAGGAAGGAGGAGAGGTGCGGAGGAGCCGACCTCGGCTTCTCCGGCGAGCTCTGGCGGGGCCCGGCTGCACCGGCGAGGCAGCCATCAGGCGATTGCGCTGGCGCTCGAAGGATCCGTCCCGACCAGAGCAGATCGAGAGTTGCTGTCAAGGAGGAGGTGCAGGCTGAGGGAGGCTCTCCTGGTCATCGGATCTACGATCGAGCGGTCGAGATTGATGGGAGGGAATGGATCTGGTTGGAGGATTGGGGAAAATGAGGAGGGAGGTTTGCTACGGGATGGATATGGCTAGAGGAGGCTGGGTGGCGCGGATTTCAAGGAGGAGAGAGAGAGGGGCCACATTAGGCAGGTTGGGTGTCAATTTATAGAGAGGGGGCTAGGGTTAGGGGGTTTGCATCGTTTTCGGGACGTCGGATCTTGATCGGACGGTCCTAAATGGAGGGGTGGCTAGGTGGGTGGTGTTGGGCTGTGTGGAAGAGGTTAGGTGGTAAGAGAGGGAATGTTGCAGCCTGTGACACGAGAGTTCTGAACACCGAAAAACCGTCCGACGATAAACGATGATGGTGTCGCTACGGTCGACCGTTCGGGTACCAAACGAACTCTGATTGCGACGAAATTTGGCAGGCGGTCTACCTACACTATATTAAGACCGCACACCAAGTTTCAACCCAATCCGAGAAAGTTTTATACACACTTTTAAAAACAAGATTTTATAGATGACGCGGGCGCGTGCGTGTGTGGTTGGTCTCAAAACGGTCAACGACGATAACGTAGAGAACCAACAACTAATAACGGATGCAAGTTTTGAAAACTGGTGGCGACAGAGTGTCGATGCAATGCATATGATACGCATGATGCGATGATGAATGCGACACACATCTAATCGCACGGCGGCAGCCGAATAAAAAGGGAATGTTCTCGAGCGTCGGTCTGGGGCTATCACATTTTAATTGCAAATTCCAGGTTAACCGACTTCCTCGCAGACGAGCGTCACCAATACTACCTCCTTACAGATTCATTTGTGCAAAATTTCTACATCATTAATATGTCTGATGCTTCCGTGGTTCATTTTGATTTATATGTTGAACATTATCAGTTACCGCTCGTTGAACTTTGTGAAATATGCTTGCTTCTCTATGATGGGGGAATGCACGATCCTAAGCCTAAGGAATTCGAGGATTCCTCCTCACCTTAACTATGGGAGAACTAGGGGCGTATCAAACGCTAGGGCCACTAGTTTTCATTTCCCATGTGTGCACTATTTTTCCTTTTTATAGGAAAATGCAGAACTGCTATGGAGCAGGGTGGTGGCCTTAGTGCCCCCACGCTTGTTATTTTGCACCGCGCACTTTATGGTGATAACACTTACAACTTAGGAGCTATTGTTGTGTGCCTCTTGCATCTTAACCGAACTAGAGGCAAAATTCATGGTGGTATTTATGCCACACGCTTAGCAAGGCATTTTAGTGTTGCCATACGCCCCACTCACTACTTATTACCTAAGGTTTATCTTGATCACCACTCTATGATAGAGCACTAGTTCATTGTGGAACCTCAGCCACTGTAGCACATCCGTTACAGATTAGTATTTGGTGTGAAGACTAGTGATATTATTGTCTTGCGTGCACCTTCTTTGTTTAACTATCAGGCCGGGCATGGGTACACCATCATGCCAGCAGATATAATTGCTTATCAGAACGAGTTGGCTGCTGCGGAGGCCGAGGCCTAGGCATGGGATGCTCGGGTGCCTCAACAACAATATTTTCCCGGACCTCACACTCGTTATCAGTGGTGATACCAAGCTAGGCAAATGCCTAAGGTTGGGGGAGTACGTATTTCTCACCAACATTACAGTCATGTCCACACACTTCATATAAATTGTGGGTGTTCATACTTTTTTATTGTAAATACATGTTAGTTTTATTTTGTCGCTTTCTTTTTGAGTGATTGAAAAACTTTAGAGAATCAAAAAATATTTCTTGCTTCTTTTCCGTTTATTTAGCTGCAGTACTAAAAAGAAAACTCAAAAAGATTTCCTTTACTTGTTGGGATCTTCCCCGTGTTAATAGTTTTTCTCTCTTTTATTTTTTCCTTTGCTTCTTTGCTTTCTTGAGAAAAAACAAAAATTCTAAAAATATTTCAGTGCGTTTCTCTCAATTTCTTTTCTTTTCTTTGAGTCATTGAAAGGAGAAGACCACGATGAAAATGTTAAGTGACTCTCATATGCATTATTGTTGATCTAACAAAGAGCCAATATTACCACATCTTCTCCTTTGCACAAATACCTTCCAGATTCCAGCTTAGTCCACGACACACCTACACTATTATTATTATCACATAATTCGGTCATGCAAGTGAAAGGCAATAATGACGATATTAGATGCAGTGACCATGTCAAACGAAATTGGTATGAACTCTTCTTGTTTTCTGTTTTTGTAAATATATTTAGCTCGTTCGATGTTGATTCAGTATATCATGAGTGAACATGTTTATGATGATAATTGGAGATTATAGCTTCTCATGCCATGCTTAAATAGCTAGGAGTGGACAATGATTTATCTTGTGTGTCAACATGCATTAAAACAGTTATGATGTGGTATGAAAGTATGGTATTTCCCTCTGAATAATTCGAGCGGCTTGACTTAGCCTATGTGCAAGCATGTAATTGATTTGAAAACAATGCAGCCTTCATGATGTTTCAATTCAGAGTGTTCATATCCTACTCATGCTAATGTCCAATGTTAATTATTCACAATGCATATTTATGACCATTTTCGCTCTCTAACTGGTCGCTTCGCAACCTATTGCGAGCCATCACTTGTATTAAGTGGTAATGCTGCTTGTGCATCCAAAATCCTTAAACCAAGTTATTCCACATGAGTCCACCATACCTACCTATATGCGGTATTACCCTACCGTTCCAAGTAAATTTGCATGTGCCGCATCCAAATATACAAACAAACATCTGTTTTGTGCACTCGTACCACTCATGTAGCAATGGGGCGGTCGATATCTTCCATGCTAAGTGAGTTATTCTCAGGACGGTTGTTTATTCACCGTCATTGCACGAGAGAGGCTGGTAAAAAGGATGCACAGTCCTGCATAAAAAACTAAACTAAAAAAACTCCTTGGGATAGTTGATATGTTGGAGGGCATCCTGAATTTGGCTAGCCATGGTTTGTGTATGGATGGTGGATAGGAGTAAATTTTACAATTCTATTTGGGAACCACCAATAATGATTTTAGGATGGAAGATACTGAAAACCTTTATCGTAACGTTCACATTAAATAACACCGCAAAAAAACTATATTTTCAATCCTGCTTTAAAACTTGAGCTATGGCACCTTTGCAAATCAATGCTTCCCTCTACGAAGGGCCTATCTAGTTACTTTTATGTTGAGTTGTCACCCTCTTACTAAAAGCACCGAATCGGAGAGCACTATTGTCATTCTTATGCATTGAGTCTAGTTAATGTTGGATGTAAGCATGAACTGGATCTTTTCTACCCTAAATTATAATATCTTATCGCTGCTTGAACCTCAGTGGTGATCTGCATTTATGTTTTGCAATCTCAGAAAGGGCTAGTGAGATACCATGTCACCAGATTATATCATGGTTGTTTTGAAAAATTGATGGCATGTGAGATTTCGTATTATTGCTTACTAGTTGGTTATGTATTTCCATGATTGAATATGATGCTTAATTGTTATCATGGACATGATTACTTATGATTTATGCTGAAAACCTGAACGCTAGCTAAGCATATATATGGCAACGAGAACTAAAGAGTTTGTAAAAGTTTTCTTTATCACTTTCATTTTATCAACTGAATTGTTTGAGGACAAGCAATGAGTCAAGCTTGGGGGAGTTCATACATCTCCAACGTATCTACTTTTCAAAACACTTTTGCTCTAGTTTTGGACTCTAATTTGCATGATTTGAATGGAACTAACCCGGACTGACGCTATTTTTAGCAGAACTACCTTTGTGTTATTTCTGTGTAGAAATAAAAGTTCTCGAAATTGGATGAAACTTTTTGAGAATTATTTTTGGAATATATAATGAATTATGGAGCGAAGATCCACCGACGGAGGGCTGCCTATGGGCCACAAGCCAACAGTGTGCCCCCTGGGCGCGCCCTAATGGATTGTGGGGACCACGTGGCTCCTCTGACCCTAATTTTAATCCTATATATTCACATATTCGGAGAAACAATAGAGAGAAGATTTCGTCGCGTTTTACAAGACAGAGTCCGTTTGGTGCTCGTGAGAGGGGGACTCGTCGCCGTCGTCATCGCCAACCCTTCTCCATCAACAATTCCATGATGCTCATCACCGGGAGTGAGTAATAGCTTAGTAGGATCACTGGATGGTGATGAGGTTTGGGTGATAATGATCATGTAATCGAGTTAAGTTTGATAGGGCTTGATTCCTAGTATCCACTATGTTCTGAGATTGATGTTGCTATGACTTTGCTATGCTTAATGCTTGTCACTAGGGCCCGAATGACATGATTTTAGACCTAAACTTATTATGTTCTCTCTAAATATGAAAGTAGTTAGGTCCTATCTTGCAAGTTGTATGCACCTATTACATGTCTTGGTAGACATACCCCAAGGTGACAATAATTGAGATTCTTTCCGGTGATTGTTGTAGTATGAGGAGTTCATGTATTAACTATGTGTTAGTGCTTTGTTCCGGTTCTCTATTAAAAGGAGGCTTTAATATGCCTAAGTTTCCAATAGGACCCCACTACCACAGGAGGGTAGGATAAAAGATGTCATGCAAGTTCTTATCGCAAGCACGTATAACTATATATGAAATACATACCTATATTATATTGATGAATTGGAGCTAGTTCTGTGTTGCTCTAGTATGTAACTGTTACATGATTGATGTCATCCATATATTTCCGTCACTGATCTATGTGCCTATGCTTTACATATGGTGAATCTTTCTAAGTTACTACTGCTGCTGTTACTGCCACACCTGCTACTCAATTACTATGGTTACTGTTGTTACCAAAATTGTTGTTATCACTGTTACTACTACTACTATCATTTGTCGTGCTAGTAAACCTTTGCAGTAGAGAGATATCCCAGGTGCGGTTGAATTGACAACTCAATTGTCAAGGCCTATAAATATTATTTGGCTCCCCTTGTGTCGAATCAATAAATTAGGGTGAAATACGACCCCTGAAGACTGTGGCGAGCCCCTATACTTGTGGGTTATCACTTCGGGATGGGTCGTTGTGGTTGTTCCCTACTGCAAAACACATGAGAGAGATAGGGTAAAGGATCAGGGCGATGAGATAGGAGCAGGGGAAGAGGAATGAGGGATGGGGAGCTCACTACCGCGAGATCACCTGAGACCCGAGGTGGCCGAGCTCCGGTTGATCCCGAGCTATGGGGTGTCGGGGGCTGACGTGGGTGCTTGGGTTATGGATTGAGTAAGGGAGGAGGGGTCCATAGGGGGATACACGGCTCAGGGAGGCTCTTAAGTAGTCGGGCGCCGGAGCACCATGGGTTGCATCCACGGCTGCAACACAAGAGCTGCTAGGGGTCACGGGGGTGCTCCGTGGCTTGTCTATGGCCTTCGTGGGCGCGGTCCGTGGTCAGGGAGAGGAAGAGGGGAAGAGGGGCAAGCTCTTGTCTGGTACCGAGCGCGGGCGCGTACTGGCCGAACTGGGCGGCCGCAAGCACGTGTTGTAGAGATCGTTGTAGAGAGAGGGAAGAGGGGGCTGATAGGTTAGCGTGTCCCGGGATATGCGGTCCCGTCTGCCAAGGCTACTTGGGGGCCTCGGGATGGGCGTGTTATAGTGCGGGAGCACACTATAGTGCGCTTTGGGCGTGCCCTCACTTGTCCTCTAGCTGCTGGTACATATAGAGATGCTCTTTGGATGATTGGGGGCTAAGGAGGAGGGAGAGGTAAAAGGAAATGGAGGGAGAGAGGTGATGGCTTGCTAAAATAGTGAGGAAATGTGGGGTTTTACCCACCTTATTCATGAAGCAATGGCGTGATCTTTTTACTAGATGTAGAGGGGGACCACATAGGGGTGTGGTAAAAATATGGGGCCAAGGAGAACAAGAGAAGGGATGAAAACAACAAATTTGAAAATTTACCAGAAGGTGTTGGATGCTGGTTTGGGCAAGATAAATGTTCCCCCTTGCTATGAGATTTAAGAGGATAAAATGGTAGGTAAAATTAAGTTGACCACCAAGTTCGAGATCATTTGGAGAAAGTTGCCAATGTAACTTTGACAAACTCTAGAAATCAACATAAACAAGTTTTCTTAGATCTAGCCATGCTAATCTATTCTCCTTAATGCACCACTTGGTGTGGTGCCATAATAAGGGGATTAGAACATGCCCAGAAAGTTTTAGCTCAATTGGAAATACTTCACAATGTAAAGTTGCTAAAATTTGGATTTGGACACACAGGGTTTTGGGGGCATTTTGGTGAATCAAAACCATTGGGATTAAGATGAAACTTGGTAAGATCATCACATATGGCATATGTGACATGCTGGAATTTTCCTAGATATATTTGACAACATTTCTCATAGAAATATTTCAAATACTTGAAATATCGAGAAACTTTTTGGAGGGTTTTGTCTAATATTTTGAACATGACCATGTGTTGAAACTCATATATATGGAAAATATATGTCCACTGAATTTCCCAAAATTTTCTCAAATATTTTGGTAGTATAAAAATATTTCCCCCTATAAAAGACCATTTTTGGCCTAAGATAATGGCATTTCAATAAAATATAAAAATATATTTTTGTGGTTTTGGGGAGTCTTATAGATAATAGGATCCAAATAAAATATTGAGGCGAAATATTTTCATTAATTTGAGGACTTGTAGTACAAACCTCAATTCACGGGGTTTTGAAATCCTAAATCAAATAAAGGATTTTTGGGCAATGTAATAGTTTGTAAAAAGTAGTTTTAGGCCCTACACACATGGCATGATCGTTGGGCAATGAGTTAGAGCAAGGATATGAGTTTTGAGAGCATGAGGATTTTTGTGAATTGAAACACTATCAAGCAAACAAGCAAATAGCAACCAATTCAAGCACTCACATGCACACAAAAAGATTTTAATTGGTCCAAATTTTGAAACTCATAATCATAGCAAAGTGATACAAACGAAGGGTGTGAGAGGTCGTTTTTCCCTTTTCAAGAATTAGCTTCTTTTAAGCCACCACCATGATGACATCATCTTGCTGACCTTTGACATGTTTGTGTCATTTATATGTCTCCGTCATATCTATAATTTTTTATTGTCTCATGCCAATATTCTATAACTTTCATATACTTTTTGCAACATTTTGTATTATTTTTGGGACTAACTTACTTATCCAGTGGCCAGTACAAATTCCTGTTTTGTGCGTTTTTTGTGTCGCAGAAAATACATAACAAACGGAGTCAAAACGCGATAAAAACTTATGGGGATTTTTTTGGAATATATGTGAAATTTAGGAAGAATAATCAACGCAATATGATGTACGAGGGGACCACCACACAACAGGGCATGACTAGGGGGGTGGTCGCACCCTGTTAGTTCGTGCTCCCCCCTTAAGTTGGTTGGGGCCCTATTTTCCCATAAGAAAGATAAAAATCCCCTCAAAATTTCAGCCCGATCAAGTAATGGATCTCCAGATATTTAAGAAACGATGAAGGGCCAGAAAACAACACCGAAAACAGGGGAGAGATAGAGAGAGAGAGATCCAATCTCGGAGGGAATCCTGCCCTCCGGGAGCCATGGCGGCCATGGACGAGAGGAGAAAGTCTCCTCTCATATATGGGGGTGCCAAGGAATAAGAAGATGGAGGGGGTTCTCCCCCTCTCTCCCGATGGCGTTGGAGCGCTGCTGGGGCAACCATCGTGACATCGATCTACACAAACAACTTCGCCGCCGTCACCATCAACTCTATCCTCCTCCATGCAGTGGTGCAAAACCTCTTTTCCCTGATGTAATCTCTACTTAAACATGGTGCTTAATGCTATATATTATCATCCAATGATGTGTGGCTATCCTATGATGTTTGAGTAGATCTCTTTTGTCCTACGTGTAATTGTGGTATGATATTATTGATATGAGTTGTATTTTAATATGGTGTTGTCCTAAGGTGTCCTCCGTGCCACGCACATGAGGGAATCCCGCTGAAGGGTTTGGAATATGTTCATGGTTCGCTTATAGTGGGTGGCTACCGTGACAAAAGCATACACTCGAGTAAGGGGATTGTTTGTGTCTGGGAGTAAAGATGAATTGATGTTTAATGTTATGGTTGTGTTTTAACTTAATGATCTTTAGTAGTTGCGGATTCTTGCTAGAGTTCCAATCATAATTCCATATGACCCAAGTACGGAAAGTGTGTTAGCGTGTGCCTCTCACTCATTGCATATGATAAGTACCTATTGTGTTGTATTCAATTTTCTATGGACAATCTTTCTCTTGCATTACAAAAAATCTTTCTATAGACAAGCAACTTACTTAATCTTTATCTAGACACCCCTAGATTTTATTTACTTTCTCTTTATTACCTTGCAAAACTATCTATTACGCCCACTATGCACTTCTAGTTTCCTTCCCGCAAAGTAGTTTCATACTTGTTCTAGGCAAAGTAAGCATTAGCATGCGTAGAGTTGTATCAGTGGTCTATAGAACTTGAGAGAATATTAATTCGACCTCAAGATCCTCATTGGATTCGACACTCTCACTTATCAAAAAGGCTACAAACGATTCCCTACACTTGTGGGTTATTAGAACCTTTTTTGGCACCGTCGCGAGGGAGAAATAGCATAGCGGTTCATATTCCCGTGTGTGCTTGTTTGCTTTATCACTAAGTAATGTTATTTTCTGTTCTAAGTTGCTTTATATCTTTAGTTATGAATATGGAACACGAAATAACAAAAACAATTAGGTGTACTTGCTTCTCACGGAGATGGGGAACCTCCTAAAACCCTCGATGTTGGTTATGTGAAGAACATTAAATACTACTTTGATAATCCCGAGAAATCTCCATTCAACTTGATAATAGGAGACACGTTGGATCAACGTGAGTACCTTAGGTATTATCACTTTTCTAAGAAAGGGCAACTCTTATGGGATCAAATTAAAATGTTGCGTTGGTATGCTCGGAATTTATGCTTGCGATTTGATTATGATTGTTTTTCTAAGATTAAGGGTCTACACCTTCCCTTTTATTGTGAATTTAATGATAATGAAACATTGGCTTCTTATGCTAGTGGTATATATGACTACTATGATGTGGAACAAATAGAAGAATTTGTTGCTTTAAAGGGTGCTTATGAAATCGAATCGTTCTTTGAGAAGTATGATAACTATGATGATGTTGTTTATAGACTTGAAATTTTTTATATAGTTAAATATTCCTATGAGAATTATGAATACAATGCTCATATTAATGAATTTACCGAGGGAATGCCTGCCGCCTTGGAAGCGAATAATATTTGCAGGAATCTATGGAAGAAGAAATTGCTGAAACTGTGAGCTCATTAGATGAAAAAGATGAGGAGGAGAGCGAATAACAAAAGGAGGAATATCAGATTAGCTACCCATGCCCAGCTTCTAATGAGAGTAACTCTTTAACTCATACATTGTTTAATTTCCCTTCGTGTTTATCGAAGGATGAATGTTATGATCCCTTGGATTTGTTTGAAATATCCCCTTTTGATGAACTTGATGCTTGCTATGCTTGTGACAATGATGCCAATATGAATTATTCTTATGTAGATGAACTTTCTATATTTCCTTATGTTAATCATGAAATTGTTTCTATTGCACCCACATATGATAGTCCTATTATCTTTTTGAATTCTCCCAACTACACCATATCGGAGAAGTTTTCACTTATTAAGGATTATATTAATGGGTTGCATTTTACCATTACACATGATCATTTTGATGAATTTAATATGCATGTGCTTGATTCTCCTACTTGCAATTATTATGAGGGAGGAACCAAATCGTCACCTCTCTATGTTTCCAATACGATAAAATTGCAAGAAACTACTTATGCTATGTATTGGCCTTTACTTTGTGTGAATGAATTGTTCTTTTATGACATGCCAATGTGTAGGAAGAGAGTTAGACTTTGTTTTCACATGATATATATAAATTTCTGCTCACTAATTAATTACAAATCATCGTTAATTAAAATTGGTTTTGATATATCTTGGGATCCGGGTGGATCAATTACTTGAGCACTATATGCCTAGCTTAATGGCTTTAAAGAAAGCTTTGTGAGGGAGACAACCCAGAAGTTTTAGAGAGTCATTTTTATTCTGTTGTGTGCTTTTAAAATAATTAAAATTAAAAAAGTAAAGTGGGGAATCTAAAACCTTTTTCAAAAAGAAAAGTGAAAGTGAGAAAGATGAGCACCGTTGAAGTGGGGGACGTCCTTGAACTTTTCTTCATGCCCATGGAAACTCTGTGAATCTTGATTAGAGAAACTTTTCAACAAAAATAATTATTCCCTTGTGAAAATCCGTCCTATTATAAAAATAATGTGCCAATATTTATCTTTAGGATGTTTAAATTGGTTGTTTGATTCGTGCTGTGTAAAAATAGAAACTTTGGATGTAGTGTTTGATTTCCTATTTTACTTGAATGTTAAAACTTTCTAAAATTTCTACGCAGTACTGGTGTACAATTTTTTACGACTTCCTATTTTTCAGGGTTTTTTTGAGTTACACAAGTATAATTTTCATCTACATCTTTGTAGACTGTCCTACTTTTACAGATTGCTGTTATAGTTGCTCTATGTACTTATGTTTGAGTTCTTGTTGAGCCCCATTGACTTGGGAGCCATGGAATTGTGATAGCATGCAGTAGTTAATATTGGATTATAATTATACAATAATGTTATGGCAGGACATAATGGGATTTTATGTTATATGTACTAGCCTTTCTAATAAAAGTTCTGTCAAGTTTTGTGTGGATGAAGTGTTCGAAGATCGAGGAGGTATCAATATGAGAAGAATAAGGAGAGACAATAGTTCAAGTTTGAGATGCTCGAGGCACCCCAAGCAAATATTCAAGGAGACTCAAGCTTCTAAGCTTGGGGATGCCTCGGAAGGCATCCCATCTTTCTTCTTCAACAACTATCGGTATGTCTCAGTTTTTGTTTTGTTCACATGATAAGCATAAATTCTTGGAGCGTCATGTGCCTTTTATTTTATTTTTAGCAATGCACCGTGCTGGTATGGGAAATTACATGGTTTATTTATAGAACTCTCTTTGCACTTCACTTATATCTTTTGAGTATGGCTTTATAGAATGCTTCATGTGCTTCACTTATATCATTTGAAGTCGGATGCCTCTTTCTCTACATATAGAAAACCACTATTTGTAGAATGCTCTTTTGCTTCACTTATATTTATTAGGGTGTGGTATTTTGTAGAAAGAATTAAACTCTCATGCTTAACTTATACCTATTTAGAGAGTCAATGGGAATTGATCATTTACATGGTTAGTCATAAAATCCTACATAAAACTTGTAGATCACTGAATATGATATGCTTGATTCCTTGCAATTATTTTGTGATATTAAGATCGTAATATGTGGGGGTACTAGTGAATGATCGTTCTTAGTAAGAATATTGATGTTAAGGTTTGTGATTCCCGAAGCATGCACGTATAGTCTCTAGTTATGCGATGAAGTTGGAGCATAATATATCCTTGATTCAAATCCTTTGTGCTTTTATAATCAGGGGCGCGCAATGGTTAACTCCTTCAAACCTCCTACCTAGGGGCATGCGAGTAGTACTCTACTTCGAGGGAACTAATAAAACCTTGTAATAAGTATGTGAGTTCTTTATGACTAATGTGAATCCATGGATGTACGCACTCTCACCACCTCATATTTGTTAGCCTCTTCGATACATGCATTGACCATTCTCACCTCGAGGATAGGTGCAAATTTCACTGATGCATCCAAACCCCGTGTCATGATACGCTCTGTTGCACATAAGTCACCTTATATCTTCCTCAAAAAAGCTACCATACCTACCTATCAGGCATTTCCATAGTCATTCCGAAATATATTGCCATGCAACTTCCATCATCATCATACACATGACTTGAGAATTCATTATCATATTGCTTTGCATGATCGTATGATAGCTAGCATGATATTTCCATGGCTTGTCCATTTATGGTATCTTTGCTATGCTAGATCATTGCACATCCTGGTACACTGCCATGGGCATTCATATAGAGTCATATCATATCATCATTGAGTGTTATATCCAGTTGTAAGTAAAATAAAGTGTGATGACCATCATTATTAGAGCATTGCCCCAGTGAAGCAAGGAAGATGGAGACGCTGACTCCCCCACAAGTTGGGATGAGACTTGATACGTCTCCTCGTATCTATAATTTTTTATTGTTTCATGCCATTATTATAAATTGTCACATATTTTTGGCAACATTTTATATGATTTATTGGACTAACCTATTGATTTAGTGCCCAGTGCTAGTTCCTGTTTGTTGCATGTTTTTTGTTTCGCAGAATATCCATATCAAATGGAGTCCAAATGCGATAAAAAATTATGGAGAATTATTTTGGAATATTTATGATGTTTTGGGCCTAGAATTAATGCAAACGGGGGCCCACACCAACAACAAGACACCAGGGCGCGCCCCAGGCCCCTGGCGCGTGGTGGTGGTGGCTGGTGCTCTCCTTGAACGTCGGTTGGATATATACTTCGCGCGGAAGGAAGCTTATATGCGGAAAAAATTGTGTTAAAATCTCAGCATGCTCGGAGTTACGCATCTCCGAGAATATAAGAAACGGTTTTCGACCACAAAATAGAGACGAGAGAGAACATGAAACAGAAGAGAACAGAGAGGGAGATCCAATCTCGGAGGGGCTCCTGCCCCTCCGCCGCCATGGAGGCCATGGACCAGAGGGGGAATTCTCCTCCCATATAGGGAGGAGGGCAAGGAATAATAAGAAGGAGGGGGCTCTCACCCCCTCCCTCCTGGTGCCGCCGGAGTGCCGTCGGGGCTAGGATCGTGACGGTGATCTACATCAACCATCTTGCTACCGTCAACACCAACTTTCTCCTCCGCTATGCAGCGGTGTAACACCCCTTTTCCCCACTTTAATCTCTACTTAAACATGGTGCTAAACTCCATATATTATTCCCAGTGATATTTGGCTATCCTACGATGTTTGAGTAGATCCGTTTTGTCCTGCGGGTAATCGTGATATTGGTTGGTATGATTGCATATTTTATCTATGGTGTTGTCCTATGGTGCCCTCCGTTCTCGTGCAAATGTGAGGGGTCTCCGCTGTAGGGTGTTGCAATATGTTCATGGTTCGCTTATGGTGGATGGCGTGAGTGACAGAATACACAGATCCGAGTAAGTGGGGTATGACGCATGAGAGTAAGAGGACTTGATACTTAATGCTATGGTTGGGTTTCAAGACCTTAATGATCTTTAGTAGTTGCATATGCTTGCTAGAGTTCCAATCATAAGTGCATATGATCCAAGTAGAGAAAATATGTTAGCTCAAGCCTCTCCCTCATATAAAATTGCAAGAATGATTACCGGTCTTGTTATCGATTGCTTAGGGACAAGTAACTTTCTTGTTGACAAAACCCTTTTACTATCTTGCAAAGTACTCGTAGTTTTATTCTTGCAAGTAATTCTAGCATCACACCTACCAAATAGTTTTATACTTGTTCTAGGTAAAGCAAACGTTAAGTGTGCGTAGAGTTGTATCAGTGGCAGATATAACTTGACGAAATATTTGTTCTACCTTTAGATCCTCGTTGGGTTCGACACTCTTATTTATCAAAAAAGGCTACAAACACCCCCTACACTTTTGGGTTATCAAGACCTTTTTCTGGCAGCATTTCCAGGAAGCAATAGCATGTGGTGAATATTCTCATGTGTGCTTTTTTGCTTTATCACTAAGTAGTTTCTATTTCCTGTTCTAAGTTGTTCTCTATCTTTAGTTATGGATAAGGAACACGAAACACAAAAAAATGATTTGTACTTGCTACTCATGGAGATGGGGAACCTACTAAAACCCTCGATGCTCGTTATGTTGAAAATATTATGAACTACTTTGATAATCCCAAGAAAACCCCATTCAACTTGATAATGAGAGTAATGTTGGATCAATGTGAATATTTTAGGGATTATCACTTGATTCAAAAAGGAAAACTTGTATGGGATCAAATTTATATGTTGCATTGGTATGCTCGGGATCTATGCTCGAGATATGCTTATACTTGTTGCTCTAGGATGAAGGCTCCACACCTTCCCTTTTCATGCAAACTTAATGATAACAAAACCTTGGCTTCTTATGCTAATGGTATATATGATTACTATGATGTGGAATGAATAGAAGAATTTGTTGCTTTTAAGGGTGCTTATGAAATTGAATCTTTGTTTGAAAAGTATGAAGATTTTGATGATTCACTTTATAGACCTGAAAATTTTGCTATCGTTAAATATTTCTACAATAATTATAAATTCAATTCCTATATTTATGCGTTTATTGAGAAAGTCTCCGCTCTCCAAGAAGAGACTAATATTTAGCAGGAGTCTATGGAAGAAGGAATTAATGAAACTGTGAGCTCATTGGATGAAAAGGGTGACGGGAAGAGCGAAGAACAAAAGGAGGAAGAGCAGATTAGCTACCCATGCGCACCTTCTAATGAGATTAACTCTTCAACTCATTCATTGTTTAATGTACCTTCGTGCTCACCAAAGGATGAATGCTATGGTAATTTCTATGATCTCGTTGATTCATTTGAAATATCCCTTTTTGATGATGCTTGCTATGCTTGTGGCCATGATGCCAATATGGATGATGCTTATGGAGATGAACTTGCCATAGTTCCTTATGTTAAGAATCAAATTGTTGCTATTGCACCCACACATGATAGTCCTGTTATCTTTTTGAATTCTCCAAACTACACTATATCGGAGAAGTTTGCACTTCTTAAGGACTACATTGATGGGTTTCCTTTTACCGTTGCACATGATGATTTTGATGAATATAATATGCATGTGATTTCTACTTCTACTTGCAATTATTATGAGAGAGGAACTATATCTCCACCTCTCTATATTTCCAACATGATAGAATTGCAAGAAATTGCTTATACTATGTATTAGCCTTTACTTGATGTGCATGAATTGTTATTTTATGACGTACCGATGCATAGGAAGAGAGTTAGACTTCTTCATTGCATGATATATGTTGCTTTGTGTTCACTACTAAATTACAAATCATTTTTAATTCAAATTGGCTTTGATATACCTTGCGATCCGGGTGGATCCATTACTTGAGCATTTAATGCCTAGCTTAATGGCTTTAAAGAAAGCATTGCCAGGAGACAACCCGGAAGCTTTAGAGAGACATTTATTTCTGTTGAGTGCTTTTATAAAGTTTAAAAACAAAAAATATATAGAGGGGTACCTATTTTTTTCAAAAAGAGAAGTGATTGGAAGGTGATGCATTAGAGAAGTGAGGGTTGACCTTGAACACTGTGTTCATGCTCATGGAAACAATGTAGAATTTTTCCTGGAAGTTTCTCACAAAAATAATTATCCACTTGTATCCATTGTATTATGCGCCAAGGTTTGCCTTTAGGATGGTTAGATTGCTTGTTGGTATGTGCTGTGCAAAAACAGAAACTTTGGCTGTAGTGCGCGATTTTACGTTTTTTACTGGAACGTCAAAAGTTTCTGAAACGTTTTGCACAGTATTTGTATACAAAATGTTTATTCTGTCCTAATGGTTTAAAAATTTAGAGTTACAGAAGTATGGAAATGTTCAAATTACTACAGATTGTCCTATTTTTGAGAGATTCTATTTTTGATGCATTGTTTTGCTCGTTTTGATGAAACTATCGATTGTATCGGTGGTATAATCCATGGAAAAGTTATGTTACACTAGCTACAATGAAAAAACAAAATATGAATTGGGTTGCAACAGTACTTAGAGTAGTGATTTGCATTATTACACTAAGGGGTCTCGCGAGGTTTCTGTTAAGTTTTGTGTGGATGACGTGTTCGAAGTTTGAGGAGGTATTGATATGAGAAGAAGGAGGAGAGGTAAGAGTTAAAGATTGGGCATGCCCAAGGCACCCCAAGTAAATATTAAAGGAGACTCAACTTTATAAGCTTGGGGATGCCCCGGAAGGCATCCCATCTTTCTTTAACAAGTATCGGTATGTTTTCAGATTCATTTCGTTCATGTGATATGTGTAAATCTTGGAGTGTCTTTTGTATCTTCCCTTTTATTTTATGCACCATGCTGGTATGAGATATTCCATGGCTGATTTATAGAATTCTCATTGCACTTCACTTATATTTTTTGAGTGTGGCTTAATAGAATGCTTCATGTGCTTCACTTATATCATTTGAAGTTTGGATTGCCCGTTTCTCTTGACATAGAAAACCGTTATTTGAAGAATGGTCTTTTGCTTCAATTATATTTATTAGAGCATGTCATTTTTTAGAAAGAATTATAATCTCATGCTTCACTTATATCTATTTAGAGAGTCAAAAGGAATTGGCCATTTACATGGTTAGTCAGAAAATCCAACATAAAATTTGAAGATCACTCAGTATGATATGTTTGATCCTTGCCGTAGTTTTGCGACATTAAGATAGTAATATGTGGGCGCACTGGTTGATAATTGTGGATTAGTAAGAATATTGATGTTAAGGTTTGTGATTCCCGAAGCATGCACGTATAGTCTTGGTTATGCGATGAAGTTGGAGCATGATTTATTCTTGATTGAAATCCTTTGTGTTATTATAATAGGAGTCACACGATGGTTAACTCCTCCCAACCTTATCCCTAGGGGCATGCAAGTAGTGCTTTGCTTCGATAAAGCTAATAAAATCTTGAAATAAGTATGTGAGTTCTTTGTGACTAATGTGAATCCATGGATTATTCGCACTCTTAACTTTTCTCAATTTGCTAGCCTCTAAGGTACCTGGCATTGCCCTTTCTCACCTTGAGAGTTGGTGCAAACTTCGCCGTTCATCCAAACCCGTGATATGATACGCTCTATCGCACATAAGCCTTATTATATCTTCCTCAAACCAGCCACCATACCTACCTATTATGGTATTTCCATAGCCATTCTGAGATATATTGCCATGCAACTTCCACCTCTTTTGTTTTGATGACTTAGCATTCATTGTCATATTGCTTTGCATGGTCGTAAGATAGCTAGCATGATGTTTCCATGGCTTGTCCATTTTTTGATATCTTTACTATGCTATATCATTGCACATCATTCATATAGAGTCATACTTTGTTCTAGGTATTGAGTTGTAAGTAAATAGAAGTGTGATGATTATCAATTTTCATTATTAGAGCATTGCCCCAGTGAGGAAAGGGTGATGGAGACTATGATTCCCCCACAAGTCGGGATGAGGCTCTGGACAAAGGGAGAAAAAGAAAAAAAAAGAGAAAAAAGGAAAAAGAAAAAAAACAGAAAAAAGAAGAAAATAAAAAGAAGAAAAAACAAAGAGAGAAGGGGCATGCAAATAGCACACTTGGGCTTCAAAGTAGCACAATGTTTCTCATATAGAGAGTCTCCTATATTGTCACTTTCATATACTAGTGGGAATTTTTCATTATAGAGTTAAATGCACACCCACTTAGTTTTCATATTGATCTTTCATACACTTATAGCTCTTAGTGCATCAATTGCATGGCAAGCTCTACTCCTTCCATTGATATCTATTGATGAGCATCTCCATAGCCCGTTGATACGCCGAGTTGATGTGAGACTTTCTTCTTCACTTTTACACCTTTGAAACATACCACCATATTCTATTCCACCTTTATGCTATATCCATGGTTCATGCTCATGTATTGAGTGAGTAATAAAAACCTGAAGCACGTTAAAAAGTACAATCCAATTGCTTGATTGACACCGGGGTGCTCATGATTTATACCTTATGCGAGGAAGACCAAGCATGATAGGTTATACAATTTTGTAGGGATAGCTTTCTTTAGCATTGTTATTTTAAAAGTACATGATTGTTTGCTAGTAAACCTGAGTATGGATGTCTTCTTGTCAAATGATAGACTAGTGCCTTGAATCACTTGCATCTTAATATTCATGCCATGATTAGACATATGATCAAGATTATGCAAGGTAGCATTCCACATCAAAAATTATCTTTTTTATCATTTACCTACTCAAGGACGAGCAGGAATTAAGCTTGGGGATGCTGATACATCTCCGTCATATCTATAATTTTTTATTTTTTCATGCCAATATTAGACAACTTTCACATATTTTTGGCAACATATTTTATATGATTTACTGGACTAACTTATTGATCTACTGTCCATGTCAGTTCCTGTTTGTTGCATGTTTTTTGTTTCACAGAATATCCATATCAAACGAAGTCCAAACGCGATAAAAATTTACGGAGAATTATTTTGGAATATTTATGATTTTTTGGGCTTGGAATGAACGCAAACGGGGGCCCACACCAACCACAAGACACCAGGGCGCGCCCTAGGACCCTGACGTGTGGTGGTAGCTGGTACCCTCCTCGAACGTTGGTTGGAGCTATACTTCGAGCGCAAGGAAGCTTATATTTGGAAAAAAAATGTGTTAAAATCTCAGCACGGTCGGAGTTACGGATCCCCGGGAATATAAGAAACAATTTTCAGCCAGAAAACACACACGGGAGAGAACACGAAACAAAAGAGAATAGAGAGGGAGATCCAATCTCGGAGGGGCTCCTCTCCCTCCGCCGCCATGATGGCCATGGACCAGAGGGGGAACTCTCCTCCCATCTATGGAGGAGGCCAAGGAAGAAGAATAATGAGGGGGCTCTTACCCCCTCTCTCTCGGTGGAGCCGGAGTGCCGCCGGGGCTAGGATCGTGACGGCGATCTACGTCAACAATCTTGCTACCGTGAACACCAACTTTATCCCCCTCTATGCAGCGGTGTAACACCCCTTCTCCCTGTTGTAATCTCTACTTAAACATGGTGCTCAACTCCATATATTATTTCCCGATGATATTTGGCTATCCTATGATGATTCGGTAGATCCGTTTTGTCCTGCGGGTAATCTGATCTTGCTTGGTACGATTGCATGTTTTATATATGGTGTTGTCCTACGGCGCCCTTCGTTCTCGTGCAAACGTGATGGGTCCCAGTTGTAGGGTGTTGCAATATGTTCATGGTTCTCTTATGGTGGATGGCATGAGTGACAAAATACATGATGTTCTACTACACAACTTTATTCATGTAGACTCGTGTTGGGCCTCCAAGCCTAGAGTTTTGTAGGACAGTAGCAATTTTCCCTCAAGTGGATGACCTAAGGTTTATCAATATGTGGGAGGTGTAGGATGAAGATGGTCTCTCTCAAGCAACCCTGCAATAAAATACAAGAAATCTCTTGTGTCCCCAACACACCCAATATGGTAAATTGTATAGGTGCACTAGTTCGGCGAAGAGATGGTGATACAAGTGCAATATCGATGGTAGATATAGGTTTTTGTAATCTGAAAATATAAAAACAGCATGGTAACAAGTGGCAAACAACGAGCAAAACGTTCTATTAATGCTCGGAAATAAGTCCTAGGATACATACTTTCACTAGTGCAATCTCTCAACAATGCTAACATAGTTGGATCCCTCAACGTGCAACAATGAATCACTTCAAAGTTCCTATCTAGTGGAGAACAATAAGATGAAATTGGTGTAGGTAGTAGAACCACCTCAAAGTTATTCTTTCCAATCAATCTATTCAAAAGTTCGTACTAAGATAACATAAAGCTATCCTTTCCGTTCAATCTATTCAAGAGTTCGTACTTAGATAACATCAAGCTATCCTTTCCGTTCAATCTATCTAAGAGTTCGTACTAGAATAACACCAATGATACATATCATGAACCCTAATGTCACCTAGATACTCCAATGTCACCTCAAGTATCCATGGGTAAATTATGCGACATGCATCAAACAATTTCAGAGCTATCATATTCAATCCAACACAAATAATGTGCAAGGAGCACCACAAGATTTCTATCAGAGAACATGGTATGAAAACGTGCAATCAAACCCTATGCATAGATCCCCAAGGTCACCGGAACCCGCAAGTTGATGCCTCAACATATATCAAGTGAATAAATAGAATACCCCAATGTCACCATGGGTATCCCATGCAAGACATACATCAAGTGTTGTCATACCAATATGCTCGATCCAACATGACGAGATCTTAAAGGAAAAGACTCAATTCATCACAATTAGATGGTAAGGGAAATACATCATATGATCCAACTATATTAACAAAGCCCGTGTTCTTGAGATCGTGCCATGTCAAGAACACAAGAGAGAGAGAGAGAGAGAGAGAGATTGAACACATAGCTACTGGTATATACCCTCGGCCTTAAGTGTGAACTACTCCCTCCTCATCATGGCCTTCGCCGGGATGATGAAGATGGCCACCGGTGATGGTTTTCCCTCTCTAGCAGGGTACTGGAATCACTCTAGATTGGTTTTTCAGTGACACACAGAGTTGTGGCGGCGGAGCGGGATTCTTTCTTTATTTCTGGGGTTTCTGGTATTTATAGGATTTTTCAGCGTTGGAATCACACACAATGGAGCCACATGGGCCCCACAAGCCATCAGGGCGCGGTCAAGGCCCAGGTCGCGCCCTGTTGGCTTGTGCCTCCGTGGTAGCCCTCCTCAGGTGGTTCTTCGCTCCAACGTTGCTCATATGTTCCAGAAAAAATCATAAAAAAGTTTGAGGCGATTCCGAGAACTTCTATTTTCTACACAAAAAACAACCACCACGGTAATTCTGCTGAAAACAACGTCAGTCCGGGTTAGTTCTAAATAAATCATATAAAATGCATCAATACCATATAAAGTTATTATAAACATAGGAAAATATGGCATGAATACTTCATAAATTATCGATATGTTGGAGACGTATCAATACACAGATCCGAGTAAGTGGGGTATTATGTATGGGAGTAAGAGGACTTGATACTTAATGCTATGGTTGGGTTTCACGACCTTAATGATCTTTATTAGTTGCGGATGCTTGCTAGATTTCCAATCATAAGTGCATATGATCCAATTAGAGAAAGTATGTTAGCTCATGCCTCTCCCTCATATAAAATTGCAAGAATCATTACCGGTCTTGTTATTGATTGCTTAGGGACAAATAACCTTCTTGTTAACAAAACCCTTTTACTACACAACTAACTTTTATTATCTTGTAAAGTACTTGTAGTTTTGTTATTGCAAGTAATTCTAGCATCACACCTACCAAGTAGTTTCGTACTTGTTCTAGGTAAAGCAAACATTAAGTGTGCGTAGAGTTGTATCAGTGGCAGATAGAACTTGAGGGAATATTTGTTCTACCTTTAGCTCCTCGTTAGGTTCGACACTCTTATTTATCGAAAAAGGCTACAAACAATCCCCTACACTTGTGGCTTATCAAGACTCCAGACGAAAAAAGTAAAAAGAAAGACAATAATAAAGAAAGAAATAAGGAAAAAAGGAGAAAAATAAAAAAGAGAGAAAAGAGAGAAGGGACAATGCTACTACCACTTTTACGTACTTGTGCCTCAAAGTGACACCATGTTTTTCATATAGAGAGCATCTTGTTTTTTCTCTTTCATATGCTAGTGGGAGTTTTTCATTATAGAACTTGTCTTGTGTATTACGATGGCGGGCTTCTTCAAATGCCAGAGGTCTTCATGAGCAAGCAAGTTGGATGCACACCCTCTTAGCTTCAGTCGAGCTGTCATACACTTATTGGTCTAGTGCATCCATTGCATGGCAATCCCTACTCCTCGCATTGATATATATTTATGGGCATCTATATGGCCCGTTGATACACATAGTTTGTCTGAGACATTCTTCTCCGCTTTTACTCATTTGAAACCTACCACCATACTCTATTCCACCTATATGTTATGTCCATGGTTTACGCTCATCTAATGAGTGAATAATAAAAGGCTGAAGCGCGTTAAGAAGTATGATCCAATTGCTTGGTTTCACATCCTGGTGCTCATGATTTATACTTTATGCTAGGAATGCCAAGCACGACAACCTATATGATTTTGTAGGGATAGTGTTCTTTAGCATTGTTATTTTGAAAGGACATGATTGTTTCCTAGTAAACCTGAGTATGGATGTCTTTTTGTCAAATGATAGACTATTGCCTTGAATCACTTGTATCTTAATATTCATGCCATGATTAGAGAATTGTTCAAGGTTATGGTAGGAAGCATTCCACATCAAAAATTATCTTTTATCATTTACCTACTCGAGGATGAGCAGGAATTAAATGTGGGGATGCTGATACGTCTCCATCGTATCTATAATTTTTGATTTTCTCATGCCAATATTCAACAACTTTCATATACTTTTGGCAACATTTTATATTATTGTTGGGACTAACTTACTTATCCAGTGTCGAGTGCCAGTTCCCTCTTGTGTGTGTTTTTTTGCAGAAAAACCATATCAAACAGAGTTCAAACACGATAAAAATGTACGGAGATTTCAGGAAGAAGAATCAACGCAATACGATGTCCGAGGGGACCGCCACGCAACTCGGCGCGACGAGGGGGTGGTCGCGCTAGGTTAGCTCGTGCTCCCCTTAAGTTGGTTGGGGCTCTACTTTCGCTGCAAGAAAGATAATTTTTCGACAAAAATCCCCTGCAAGTTTCATTCGATCGGAGTTATGGTTCTCGGGATATTTAAGAAATGGTGAAGGGCTAGAAAACAACAACAAAAACAGGAGAGAAACACATAGAGTGAGATCCAATCTTGGAGGGGTTCTTGCCCTCCGGGAGCCATGGTAGCTATGGACCAAAGGATAAACTCTCCTCCCATCTAGGGGAGACGAAGGAAGATGAAGAATGAGGGGGGCTCTCTCCCCCTCTCTCTCGGTGGCACCGGAGCATTGTCGGGGCAACCATCGTGTCGACGATCTACACCAACAACCTTGCCACTGTCACCACCAACTCTATCCTCCTCTATGCAGCAGTGTAAAACCTCTTTTCCCCGATGTAATATCTACTTAAACATGATGCTTATTGCTACATATTATTATCCAATGATGTGCGGCTATCCTATGATGTTTGAGTAGATCTCTCTTGTCCTACGAGTTAACTGTGGTATGATGTTATTGGTATGAGTTGTATGTTGGTATGGTGTTGTTCTAAGGTGCCCTCTGTGCTGCACACATGTGAGGGAATCTCGCTGGAGGGTTTGGAATATGTTCATGATTCGTTTATAATGGGTGGCTAGAGTAACAAAAGTTTACACCTGAGTAAGGGGATTGTTTGCGTGTGGGAGTAAAGAGGACTTGATGTTCAATGGTATGGTTGGGTTTTATCTTAATTATCTTTATTAGTTGCAGATGCTTGCTAGAGTTCCAATCATAAGTGCATATGATCCAAGGACAGAAAGTGTGTTAGCATATGCATCTCTCTCGTTGCATATGATATGTATCAATTGCGTTATATTCAACTGACTATGGACAATCTTTCTCTTGTGTTATAGAAAAGCTTTGTACTAGACAATTAACTTAATTAATCTTTTTCTAGACAGCCCCTAACTTTTATTTACTTGCTCTTTATTACCTTGCAAAACTATGTATTACACCTAGTAAGTACTTCTAGTTTCCTTCCTACAAAGTAGTTTCATACTTGTTCTAGAAAAAAATAAGCACTAGCGTGCGCAGAGTTGTATCAGTGGTCGATAGAACTTGAGAGAATGTTAATTCTACCTTTAGATCCTCACTGGGTTCGACACTCTTACTTATCAAAAAAGGATACAAATGATCCCCTACACTTGTGGTTTATCAGTCATCATTATGAATCTTTAGACAGATGTCAAATACGGACAACCAAGAGAATCAAGGTGTTTTTGTAGCCACCAATCACTACAACGGCCCACGTTTCCACTGCAAAGTTTGGGTTCTCCTCTCTTATAAATACACCTCTGAGGGTCCTAGATTCATCTTTTACCCTCTTCTTCTTCCTCTCATCTCGAGGGCCACTGTCAAAGCCGCTCACGTCTTCAGTTGCAAGCGAGTTCATCTGTGTGCCGTGGTCACCAGAGCTCATCTGCACTCCTTGTGGTCTTCCCATGAAGTGCGTCCGCCATTGATTCTCCTCTTCTTGAAGTCTTATAAGTCCCCATTAATCTTTTTAGGTCATCGTTATTCTTTGTACTTCACCGGAGTTCATCACAGTTCACCGGAGATTTTCGTTGTAGATCTAGTAGCTTACATAGCTTCTCTTTGACAACGCATAGTTTGGCCTCCACCGCATTCACATGGTGGTGTAGATCCGCAATAATTTATCCATGAGATTCTGCAAATGCTTCACTTCTGGTCCCTTGATGACCCACAAGTATAGGGGATCTATCTAGTCCTTTCGATAAGTAAGAGTGTCGAACCCAACGAGGAGCAGAAGGATCTGACAAGTGGTTTTCAGCAAGGTAATATCTGCAAGCACTGAAATTATTGGTAACAAGTAGTTGTGTGGTGAGATGATTCGTAGCAAGCAACAAGTAACAAGAGTAGCAACGGTGCAGCAAAGTGGCCCAATCCCTTTTGTAGCAAGGGACAAGCCTGGACAAAGTCTTATAGGAGGAAAAACGCTCCCGAGGACACACGGGAATTTCTGTCATGCTAGTTTTCATCATGTTCATATGATTCGCGTTCGTTACTTTGATAGTTTGATATGTGGGTGGACCAACGCTTGGGTACTGCCCTTACTTGGAAAAGCATCCCACTTATGATTAACCCCTCTCGCAAGCATCCGCAACTACGAAAGAAGAATTAAGACAAAGTCTAACCATAGCATTAAACTAGTGGATCCAAATCAGCCCCTTACGAAGCAACGCATAAACTAGGGTTTAAGCTTCTATCACTCTAGCAACCCATCATCTACTTACTACTTCCCAATGCCTTCCTCTAGGCCCAAATAATGGTGAAGTGTTATGTAGTCGACGTTCACATAAGACCACTAGAGGAAAAATAACATACAACACATCAAATTACCGAACGAATACCAAATTCACATGACTACTATTAGCATGACTTATCACATTTCCTCGGGAACCAAAGTAACTACTCACAAAGCATAATCATATTCATGATCAGAGAGGTAATGAGTAGCATCAAGGATCTGAACATAAACTCTTCCACCAAGTGATCCAACTAGCATCAACTACAAAGAGTAATTAACACTACTAGCAACCTTACAAGTACCAATCGGAGTCGCGAGACGGAGATTGGTTACAAGTGATGAACTAGGGTTTGAAGATGAGATGGTGTTGATGAAGATGTTGATGGTGATGAGTCCCCTCTGATGAGAGGAGTGTTGGTGATGACGATGGTGATGATTTCCCCCTCCGGGAGGGAAGTTTCCCCGACAGGATCATCCTGCCGGAGCTCTAGATTATTCTGCTCAAGTTCCGCCTTCTGGCGGCGGCGAATCCTCCGAAAAGCCTCCTCCTGATTTTTTTTTCCAGACGAAACCCTTCTTGTAGCAAAAGGGGGGAGCCAGAGGTCCAGCTGGGTGCCCAAAAGCCCCCTAGGCGTGGCCAGGGGGTGGTTGCGCCTAGCAGGCTTGTGGCCATCTGCTGGCGCCCCTCTGGCACTTCTTCGGCCCAGTATTTTTAATAAATCCCGAAAAAAATCCTCGTTGATTTTTACGGCGTTTGGAGTTGCGCAGAATAGGTATCTCAAATTTGCTCCTTTTTCAGGCCAGAATTCCAGCTGTCGACATTCTCCCTCTTCATGTAAACCTTGCAAAATAAGAGAGAAAAGGCATAAGTATTGTACCGTGAAGTGAAATAACAGCCCAAGAAGCGATAAATATCAACATGAAAACATGATGCAAAATGGACGTATCAACTCCCCCAAGCTTAGACCTCGCTTGTCGTCAAGCGAAAGCCGAGCTCAATAAATATGTCCACATGTTTAGGGAGAGGGGTGTCGACAAAACAAGATACGAACATGCAGGCATCATGATCATGATTAGAGCAGCAATACCAACATATAATCTCTCATGCTAAAGTGATAATTCCTTCACAAAGTAAAGTATGGATCAAGAACCTTACCGAGAAGTAACAACCGATAGCCTGTAGTCATTGAAGCAATTGCAATTTATCGCAACATCAGAAAGAGTCAAATAAGAGCTTGTAAAGCAGATCCACATACTCAATCATCCTTTCGTTCTCGACAATTGCTACAACTCACGTGGTACTCATGAGATCAAAGTTTCAGCTGGACACAGAGAAAGATAGGGTCTTATAGTTTCACCTCCCAACTGCTTACCTCAAGGGTAATGTCAACAATAATAATTCATGAATACTTACATCCAAGTTGACATATGAATATAGATCTTTCCCAAGCATATGACGTTAGCCAAGATAAAGGCGAAATAAGGAATTGGTGAGGACCACCATGACTCTTTCAAGGGCAAAAAGTAAAGGTACAAGATAGGACCTTCGCAGAGGGAAGCAGAGATTTTCATGCGCTTTTGAGGTTTGGATGCGTGTCCTCTTAGTGTGGAGGAACATCACTTTATATTGCCTCCTGTGATAAAGAACTTTATTATGCAGTCTGTCGCTTTTATGTCTTCCTCATCACAGGTTCGTACAAAGCTTATTTTCCACACACTAATAGATCATACATATTAGGGAGCAATTTTTATTGCTTGCACCGATGACAACTTACTTGAGGGATCTTATTCAATACATAGGTAGGTATGATGGACTCTCATGGCAAAACTGGGTTGAAGGTTTATGGATGCACAAGTAGTATCTCTACTTGGTGCGGGAGTTTTCGCTAATATGAGGTGGAAGCAATCGTCACATGCTAAGGGATCTCTAGTCATATAACATTGTTCGGAACCAAGCAAACACAATTCATTATGTTGTCTTCCTTGTCCAACATCTACTTCTAGGCATGCAATAGTTTAGTGAGTGTTCACAATCATAGATGGTGTCAAAGATGATATATTTATATGTGAACCTTTCCTTCTTTATCACTTCCTATTAATTGCAACAATGACCAAGGTCTACGTTTGTCTACCCTCAACAAGTTTCAATCATCATTCTTTTTATATGTGAATCCATCACTTCCCATAAGATCATTACATGATCTTTCATGCTTTTGTTCCTTTCTCATTCTTTTGATCATTGCAAGAGGCAAAGCCCTTCAACTAAGACACTCTTTATTATATGGCTCACGAGCTCGAATACATCGGGGGTGACACAAAGCAAAACTCAAGACTAAAACACTAAGACCTTTATTCTACTAGAGAAAGAGAAAACTGAAAAGGAACTAACTAAAACAAAGGTAAAGGCAAAAGATGTGATGGTGATACGATACCGGGGCAACTCCCCCAAGCTTGGCACAAGCCAAGGGGATTGCCCATACCCATGCTCAGTTGTCTTCCTTTGGAGGTGATGGTGGTGGAGTTGTTGCAACATGGGTTTGATCCTCCGTCTTCCAAGGCATAGGTGCTCCATCATGGAAAGATGAACGAGTCTCCGGAATCCTCAAATCTGCAGCCAACTGTATTGATTTAAATCTATACTCATACTCATAGTTTTGGTTCTGCAGGTCATAGATTTCGGCCTGGAGGTGATCAATCATGTCATAGAGCCTGGAGAGGTGCTTCCCAATGTCATTGGCATCAATCATGTGCTTGTTGGTGAACTCCGTGATCATCATGTGGTTGGCGTTGAGTCCATGCTCCACCATCCCTTGGCACTTGAAGACTTGTTGCTCCATTGCTTCGAGCCTCGTCTCCACACTTCAGGTCTTCTTGGGCCCCTAAACATCACGGATGTGCAACATCCCCTCACACATCTCGATAGGTTGAGGGTGTTGCAACACTCCCGTGAGGTAGGGATTGATGACCTTCTCGAAGATCTTGTCCTTCGGAGCTTTTGGGGACGTCATAGCGATCTAGATCTGCAACAGAAACAGGCTCGAAACGAAAACAGAGAAAATCTGCGTGATATGAGGGTCAGACCTTACGGGAGAATATATAATGATTTTTTACCGACCAGAAGGAGTACTCCGCACGAAAATAGAGTCCGGGAGGCACACGAGGTGGCCACAAGCCCCCCAGGCGCGGCCATGGGGTGGGCCCGCGCCTGACAGGCTTGTCGCCTCCTCGCACGCTTTTCGGTCTACTTCCAATTTTTCTATCTTTTCAAATATTCCAAAACGGAGAAAAATTCCTACTGGAAAAGTTTTGGAGTCTGTTTTCTTACCGAATCACAAACCTCTTCGTTTTCGGAGTCGGAAACAGGCTGATAAATATCCCTTAGGTATTCTTCCGGAGTTATGGTATTGATAATATTACTTTCAACATTTATGGGAGTACCTGAGATATAATGCTTGATTCTCTGCCCGTTACAACTCTCAGACAATTACCTTTCATGTTGTTGATCTTGATAGCACCGGAACGATATACTTCCTCAACAATATAGGGACCTTTCCATTTAGAGAGAAGCTTGCCTGCAAAGAATCTTAAACGAGAATTATATAGCAAGACATAATCACCTACATTGAACTCACGCTTTTGTATCCTCTTATCATGCCACCACTTTACCTTTTCTTTGAACAACTTGGCATTCTCATATGTCTGAGTTCTCCTTTCATCAAGCGAGCTAATGTCAAATAACCTCTTCTCACCAGCAAGTTTGAAATCAAAGTTGAGCTCTTTGATTGCCCAATAAGCTTTATGCTCTAGCTCAAGAGGTAAATGACATGCTTTACCGTACACCATTTTGTACGGAGACATGCCCATGGGATTCTTATAGGCAGTTCTATAAGCCCACAGTGCATCATCGATCTTCTTAGACCAATTCTTTCTAGACCTGTTGACAGTCTTTTGCAGAATTAGTTTGATCTCTCTATTGCTTAACTCTACTTGACCACTAGACTGAGGGTGGTAGGGAGACGCAATTCTATGGTTGAGATCGTACTTAGCAAGCGTTTTACGGAAAGCACCATGAATGAAATGTGAACCACGGTCGGTCATTAGATATCTAGGGACTCCAAATCTAGAGAAAATAACTTCTTTAAGCATCCTGATAGAGGTGTTGTGATCAGCACTACTAGTGGGGATAGCTTCTACCCACTTAGTGATGTAATCAACAGCAACTCGGATATGAGTATACCCGTTGGATTTTGGAAAAGGTCCCATATAATCAAAGCCCTAGACATCAAATGGTTGAATGACAAGTGAATAGTTCATAGGCATTTCCTGACGTTTACTGATATTACCTATTCTTTGACATTTGTCACAAGACAAGACAAACTTACGGGCATCCTTGAAGATAGTGGGCCAATAGAAACATGATTGCAATACCTTGTGTGCAGTTCTATCTCCCGCATGGTGTCCTCCGTAGGCCTTGGAGTGAAACTTCTGTAGGATCTGTCCCTGTTCATGTTCAGGTACACAACATCTAATAACCCCATCTACTCCTTCCTTATAAAGGTGAGGATCATCCCAAAAGTAATGTCTCAAGTCAAATAAGAATTTCTTCTTTTGCTGGTATGTGAAACTAGGTGGTATATATTTAGCAACAATATAGTTTGCATAATCAGCATACCACGGTGCACTACGTGAAGCATTGATGACATTCAGTTGCTCATCAGGAAAGCTATCATCAATAGGTTGTGGGTCATCAGGAACGTTCTGCAACCTAGACAAGTTATCTGCTACTGGGTTATCAGCACCCTTCCTGTCGACAACGTGCAAATCAAATTCTTGTAGCATGAGAACCCATCTGATAAGTCTAGGTTTAGCGTCTTTCTTCTCCATGAGGTACTTAATAGCAGATGATCAGTGTGAATAGTGACTTTGGAATCAACTATGTAAGACCTGAACTTTTCACATGCAAACACGACTGCTAAAAATTCCTTTTCCGTAGTAGCATAGTTTCTTTGGGCACTGTCTAGAGTTTTACTAGCATAGTGAATAACATTCAACTTCTTATCAACTCTTTGCCCTAGAACAGCACCAACAGCATAATCACTAGCATCACACATGATTTCAAAAGGTAAGTTCCAATCAGGTGGTTGAACAATAGGTGCAGTTATCAAAGCCTTCTTAAGTATTTCGAAAGCTTCCTCACAATCATCATCAAAAACAAAAGGAATATCCTTGTGCAAGAGATGGTAAGAGGCCTAGAAATCTTAGAAAAGTCTTTAATGAACCTCCTATAGAAAACATCATGACCAAGGAAACTTCTTATACCTTTGATATATGTGGGGTGTGGCATTTTCTCGATTGCATCAACCTTAGCCTTATCGACTTCAATACCTCTTTCAGAAATTTTATGTCCTAAGACAATGACTTCATTAACCATAAAGTGGCACTTCTCCCAATTCAAGACAAGATTGGTGTCTTTACATCTCTGCAAGACTCGATCAAGGTTGTTGAGGCAATCATCAAAAGAAGACCCGTAAAAGGAGAAGTCATCCATGAAAACCTCGACAATCTTTTCACAAAAGTCAGAGAATATAGCCATCATACATCTTTGAAAGGTGGCAGGTGCATTACATAAGCCAAAAGGCATACGTCTATAAGCAAAGGTGTCGAAAGGGAAGGTGAAAGTGGTTTTCTCCTGATCAGCTTGTGCAACTGGTATTTGGGAGAAACCAGAATAACCGTCTAGAAAGCAGAAGTGTGTGTGTTTGGACAGTCTTTCTAGCATTTGGTCGATAAAAGGCAAAGGGTAATGATCTTTCCTAGTGGCTTTATTCAATTTTCTAAAATCGATCACCATCCTATAGCCAGTAATAATCCTCTGTGGGATAAATTCATCCTTATCATTAGGGACAATGGTAATACCTCCCTTCTTAGGGACGCAATGCACCAGACTCACCCAATCGCTATGAGCAACAGGATAGATAATACCTGCTTCCAGGAGCTTTAGTATTTCTTTTCTTACTACTTCTTTCATCTTAGGATTCAATCTCCTTTGATGATCAGCAACTGGTTTGGAATCAGGATTAGTTTTGATCTTGTGCTGGCATAGAGTGGGACTAATGCCCTTAAGATCATCAAGAGTATATCCAATAGCAGCACGGTGCTTCCTCGGAGTTTTTAGTAACTTCTTTTCTTCATGCTCTGAGAGGCTAGCACTAATAATAACAGGATATATCTCTTTTTCATCAAGATAAGCATACTTAAGAGTATCAGGCAACTGTTTAAGCTCGAACACAGGATCATCCTTTGGTGGGGGTGGATCCCCAAGTAGTTCAACAGGCAAGTTATTCTTAAGGATAGGATATTGTTCTAAGACAACTCTATCTATTTCATCCCTTTCATCCATATGCATATCATTTTCATGCTAGGGCAAGTATTTCTCTAAGGGATCGGTAGGAGGTACGGCAATAGAAGCTAAGGCAATAGTTTCATCCTTACTGTGCAACTCTTTTTCATGAGGTTGTCTACCAAACTTGGAGAAATTGAACTCATGTGACACACCTTCAAAGCCAACAGTGACAGTTTGCTTCTCACAGTCAATATGAGCATTGACGGTATTGAGGAAGGGTCTGCCAAATATGATGGGACAAAAGCTATCTTGTGCGGTAGCAAGAACGAGGAAATCAGTAGGATACTTCGTTTTACCACACAAGACTTCAACATCCCTAACAATTCCCACACGGCAGATAGTATCTCTATTGGCAAGTTGAATAGTGACATCAATAGGCTCTATCTCAATAGGTGCAATATCGTCTTTGATTTCATCATATAAGGATTGAGGTATTGCACTAACACTAGCACCCACGTCGCATAAACCATGATAACAATGATCTCCTATCTTAACAGAAACAACAGGCGTGCCAACAACAGGCCTATGTTTGTCTCTAGCGTGAGGTTTAGCAATTCTAGCAGCATCTTCACAGAAGTGAATATTATGTCCCTCAACAACGTCCGATAGAAGATCTTTGATAATAGCAATGCTAGGTTCAACTCTAATTTTCTCAGGGGGTGTAGGTGTTCTAAAGTAGCCTCTACATATCACATTTGAAGCTTTAGAATGATCCTTTATCCTAACAGGAAAAGGTGGTTTCTCAATGTAAGCACTCGGAACAACAGGATCATTATAGGCAATGACTCTCTCTTCAACTGGATTGGGTTTAACTACATTGACTTCTAAAGGAGGATGATATTTAAACCACTTCTCTTTGGGGAGATCAATATGAGCAGCAAATGATTCACACAAAGAAGCTACTATCTCAGAGTCAAGTCCATACTTAGCGCTAAAGTCACAAAAAGTATTTGTTTCAACAAAGGATTTAACGCAATCAAACTTGAAATTCATACCTGACTCCTTACCTTCTTAAAGCTCCCAATCTTCATAGTTGCGTTTAATTCTCTCCAATAAATTCCATCTGAAGTCAATACCTCTCTTCATAAAAGAACCGGTACAAGAAGTGTCAAGCATGGTGCGATCATCATGAGAAAGCCGAGCATAGAAATTCTGAATTATAATTTCTCTCGAGAGCTCATGGTTGGGGCATGAATATAACATTGATTTAAGCCTCCCCCAAGCTTGAGCAATGCTTTCTCTGTCACGAGGCCAAAAATTATAAATATAGTTCCGATCACGATGTACTAAATGCATAGGATAAAACTTTTGATGAAATTCCAATTTCAACCGATTGTAGTCCCATGATCTAGTATCATCACATAGCCTATACCATGTCAACGCTTTATCCTTCAAAGATAAAGGAAATACCTTCTTCTTGACCTCATCCTCGGGCAAACCTGCAAGCTTAAATAAACCACAAACTTCATCTACATAGATTAGATGCAAGTCTGGATGTGATGTTCCATCTCCTGTAACAGGATTAGCCAGCAGTTTCTCAAGCATACCCGAAGGAAATTCAAAGCAAATATTTTCAGTAGGTGCAGTAGGTTGAGGAGCAACTCTTTGTGCTTCCGTTCGAGGTGAAGATACCCCGAACAAGCCCCTCAAAAAACTAGTATCCATAGTGACAAGTGACAATAAATTTCAGCACACTATATGAATGTTTCCTTACCAAGTTCCACTTACCAAAGGTGCTTCACTCCCCGGCAACGGCGCCAGAAAAGAGTCTTGATGACCCACAATTATAGGGGATCTATCGTAGTCCTTTCGATAAGTAAGAGTGTCGAACCCAACGAGGAGCAGAAGGATCTGACAAGTGGTTTTCAGCAAGGTAATATCTGCAAGCACTGGAATTATTGGTAACAAGTAGTTGTGTGGTGAGATGATTCGTAGCAAGCAACAAGTAACAAAAGTAGCAATGGTGCAGCAAAGTGTCCCAATCCATTTTGTATAAAGGGACAAGCCTGTACAAAGTCTTATAAGAGGAAAAACGCTCCCGAGGACACACGGGAATTTCTGTCATGCTAGTTTTCATCATGTTCATATGTTTCACGTTCGTTACTTTGATAGTTCGATATGTGGGTGGACTGACGCTTGGGTACTGCCCTTACTTGGACAACCATCCCACTTATGATTAACCCCTGTCGCAAGCATCCGCAACTACGAAAGAAGAATTAAGACAAAGTCTAACCATAGCATTAAACTAGTGGATCCAAATCAGCCCCTTACGAAGCAACGCATAAACTAGGGTTTAAGCTTCTGTCACTCTAGCAACCCATCATCTACTTACTACTTCCCAATGCCTTCCTCTAGGCCCAAATAATGGTGAAGTGTTATGTAGTCGACGTTCACATAACACCACTAGAGGAAAAACAACATACAACACATCAAATTACCGAACGAATACCAAATTCACATGACTACTATTAGCATGACTTATCCCATGTCCTCAGGAACCAAAGTAACTACTCACAAAGCATAATCATATTCATGACCAGAGAGGTAATGAGTAGCATCAAGGATCTGAACATAAACTCTTCCACCAAGTGATCCAACTAGCATCAACTACAAAGAGTAATTAATACTACTAGCAACCTTACAAGTACCAATCGGAGTCGTGAGACGGAGATTGGTTAAAAGTGATAAACTAGGGTCTGGAGATGAGATGGTGTTGATGAAGATGTTGATGGTGATGAGTCCCCTCCGATGAGAGGAGTGTTGGTGATGACGATGGCGAGATTTCCCCCTCCGGGAGGGAAGTTTCCCCGGCAGGATCATCTTGCCGGAGCTCTAGATTGGTTCTGCTCAAGTTCCACCTCGTGGCGGCGGCGAATCCTCCGAAAAGCCTCCTCCTGATTTTTTTTCCAGACAAAACCCTTCTTGTAGCAAAAGGGGGGAGCCAGAGGGCCAGCTGGGTTCCCACAAGCCCCCTGGGCGCGGCCAGGGGGGTGGCCGCGCCTAGCAGGCTTGTGGCCACCTGCTGGCGCCCCTCTGGCACTTCTTCGGCCCAGTATTTTTTATAAATCCCGAAAAAAATCATCTTTGATTTTTACGGTGTTTGGAGTTGCGCGGAATAGGTATCTCAAACTTGCTCCTTTTTCAGGTCAGAATTCCAGCTGTCGGCATTCTCCCTCTTCATGTAAACCTTGCAAAATAAGAGAGAAAAGGCATAAGTATTGTACCGTGAAGTGAAATAACATCCCAAGAAGCGATAAATATCAACATGAAAACATGATGCAAAATGGACGTATCATCCCTCCGCTAGTTTCTTAGGGCATTTATTTCCTTTTCCATTTTATTAGATCCATTCTCTTTTCTGTCACGTGGTGAAAACTGTTTGTCCATATGATCATTTTTGCGAAGTCCTTGTAGGCTCTTTACTTTACTTCTTAGCCAGCTTGTGTGAACGTTGTCTCATTCCTGCACCTGTCAAATTTCCACATTACCGGCTCATTGAGTAATATCAATTGTGTCTAACTTGCCGGCTTATCAAGGAATCTTGTCATTAGTAATTTATCTTAAAACCCATATGGCAACAAGACTCTAGATTTCCCTAAAATACCGGCTCAATCTTGTCGTCTTATAAACTATCTAGATATCCTCTCCTAAATCCATTTTTAGCCTTGGCAATACTGGCTTGAGTACTTGTGTCTGGCTCATTTATTTAGTGCATCTCATGCATGGACGCCGACTTATTTGTTTTTGCTTTGACCTTGTAGTGGGTTCGTAGAAATATCGATGGCCCCAAAAACCAGTAAAGCCGTTGGCTAGGTTAGATCCCAAATGTCAGTGCTTACACTTGAAGATCTTGTGACCTAGGGTCTTTTGCCGGCTCAGTCAGAAATCAGTTGGCGGGCACCTAAAGAATAGGCTCCCCCCGACCTCAATAGTGAGAAGTCATGTTTTTGCGGATCATTTGCAAAGAGGTTGTTGACCGCCCGGGTCGAGATTTTCTCTAGGGACATACTCAACTTTTTTAACCTCAGGATGCAAGATACCAGTCCCAATTCAATTACCAATCTTTGCTAGTTTCAAGTCCTTTGCGAAGTGTATCTTCAGACTATACCAACTATCAACCTTTTCCGTGAATTATATCGACCATCAAATAGAGTGCAAAGATGGATCCAATGTAGAATTTGGTGGAGTCTCAATTCATAAAATAAAAAACACTGCTTTCTGTGAAGCCAAGCTGGCGAGTCGTCCCAAAGGTTGGGTTAAGACTTGGTTCTATAGTAAGAATACTGCCCTTCGAGCTAAAATCCTCTATGGGGTTGTATTCTAGAACGGCTTAACGCCACTGTTGTCTTTTCGGGTTGGCCGTCCAATGAGGAAAGGAAATAGACGGCGCCTCTCTGCCTAAGATTAAGAGCTTCGAAGGATCATGGTCTCACCAAGATTGATTTAACCCGGTGCTGGATTAGTTGGCGAATTTGAACCATTAGCTTGAGGGGAGACTTGACGTGTAACTATACACGCGAGTCAGCAGATGCACAACGCTTTAGTCAAGTCAATTTGAATGAAGGTGATGTCATCAAAACCACCAAGAAGTTTTTTGTGACTCTAAGGAGAAGTGCACTATGACTGGGTTGGCTCCATTTTGCCTGACCAATTCGACTCCTCTAGTAAGCATCCTTATACTTGTTTGTTTTCTCCTATCATAACTTGTCTTTATTCATCATACAATCATACTTGATCTTCGGCTCTATCATCCTTGTAAGCGGACTCTGGTTGGTGGAAGGCCAGAGCCAGAACTCTTACTCCTCCTCAAGCTAGACGAAGAGATGAGTCGGTTGATGATACAACTACTGCAGAACAGTCAGAGGTAGAACTCGACTCACTTAGTCATCTTTTTGTTGAACTTGATGACACTCCATCTTCTGAGGGTAACATTGAGACCAGCCAAGGTTAAGATAATTTCAATCTCATCAAACTCATCAGAAACGTATATCTCGAAGGGAACAAGACAAGCCGTCAGAAATGTTAAAATTTTGCACCCACATGCTTTCTTAGTTCATAAATTTATTTTGGAGAAAAATCAACATGTCAGGCTGTCAAAATGCAAGACCCGAAGCATCTTGAGGGATTTATCTTCTGGCTTACCCCTGTAGCCAGCCGCCCACAAGCAGCGAGTTGAGGTGCCTCATAGTCCAACTCCATCTCATCCTCGAGTCGGTCATTTTAAGCAACCACTCAATCTTTCTGATTCTAATCATCAGGAATCGACACCTTCTTTTGGAGATTCGACCGCTGCCCAGCTTTCAGCTCTCACAAATAATCGTGAGTAATTATCTTTGAATCACCTATTTAATGTCATTAGTGTCTTTATCCTGATGCTTCTTTTCATGACTTGCAGAGCCAAAGCCTTTATGAAAAATAAAGTTCGAGGGTCATCTACTACTGCTGATTTCAATGTTCAAGACCCGCCAATGGCTGAGACTCGGACTGGGCATTCGGTTCCCCCAAACCGAACGGTGCGGTTCTTTGGTCTGTTTGAGAATTTGGTTTTAAGAAATCACTGACTGATCAATTAACTAAAAAATGCCAAACCGAGCATCTGGTGCACCGAGAAATCGGTTCGGTCATCGGTGTGACTAGACAGCAGCGATTAAATAATAGAAAAGGCTAGCAGTAGCAGGAATCTCTGTGAGACTCTGACTGACAGGGCTGACAGTATAGTACTCAGTTCCTGTAGCACTGCATGCGTGCATGTTAAAATCTAGCATGCACGCCAACTCACATGCCCCTTCGTACCTCGCTAGTTGCTACCTCGGTACTCCTCCATGCGAGAAGCAAGGAGGCGGCGAATTGAGTCGCAGCGGTCAGACGGCGGCGGCTCGCTCGCTAGTCGCTACTCCCTCCGTCCGGGTTTATTGGGCCCTTGGGCGCTGGGAGCGTGTCCGCTCTTATTAGGCCCCGCTCGATCCAGCTGCCAAAAGGTAGAAAAACGTTTCGTTGCTTTCTCGATCTTCCCGGCTGCCTTTCGTTTTCCCAGGCGTAGTAAATGTCCATCCATTGCTTGCTCTTGCAGCCAGCCAATGCATGCGCTTCTAATCCTTCATCGATTGGGGGCATGCATGCGCCATGCAGTGTTCCAGCTTGCCAAAAAGTAGCAGCGCGCGCCTGAGCTGAGCATGGATTGCATGCGGGTCAAGGGAAATTTACATTAGCAATAAATCATGCATGGGAAATCAAAGAAGTAGGCGCTTATTCTAAGACATTAATGATGGAGTCTTGGTACGTGTAATCTGGTTGGGGGGGCTAATAAACCCGGACGGAGGGAGTACCTCGGTACTCTTTTTTACTCGGTGTTCGGTCAGTTCGGTTGACAAAGGGCTAAACCCGAATTTACCGAACTAATTTCAGTTTCACAGATATGCAGACCGATCGTACTACCGAAGCTCTCGGTTTCGGTGTATTCGGCTTCGGTGCCGGTTATTTTGGTTCGGTACATCGGTTTTCGGGTTATATGCCCAGCCCTACGTTGAACCATCACCCACGATGGGTGATGTAGAAATGACCATCACTGGAGAGACTTACAAAGCTCCTGAAGCTTTAACTGTCTTAGCCAAAATTATCACAAAGCATGAGCCGATGATGTTGCAAAAACGGAAAGCTAAATTAGACCTCCCTAATTTTGCCAATTTTGGCATCAGTGACCTGCATCAAGAGTTTTTGACCGGTTATCTGAGAGCCGAGATGCTGAAGTGAATCTGATAAGCATGCTGAAACGCAAATGTGAGGTACGAAGAATTCATCCTTTTTTGTCATATGTATTCTTATAGACCCCAAGAGTCGGCTCAGTAAGAATAGTAGTGAGCTCGGTCTTTGTAGGAAATAATTTGTGAACTTTGAGAGCTGACTGTAGCCTCCAAGGATCGGGTTGTTATGAAAATAATAAGTCGGTGCATTAAGACGCTTGTAATCGTGATGGTAAATAAATTCGACCTATAGCCCCCAAGGGTTAGCTTATATCTTTGAGATAGACGTGTGTTCTCTCAAAGAGAAAAAATGACTTGTACTAGTCCCCAAGTGCCATCTAGAATGCTTGAAACTACATGTGCTTGAACATAGGACAATATTGGTGTAGTATAGCCCCCAAGTGTCGGTCGTGTGCTTGCGGCGTCTCGGGGCTTGTAAACTTGCTCTGATGTCTTGTAATTTACAGGAGATGTTGGATGAGGCGGTGTCATATGTGTCCGGCTTGCAGAAGATCAAGCAGGAGAGAGCAGAAGAAAAAAGGTAGATATTTTGGTGACTAATCTCCAAAGTTTTGTGCACCAATCAAACGACCTCTTGCATAAAACCAAAAATAATTTTGATGAACAAAGAGTCATCCTCCAAAAACGTGCAGAGGTAGCCAAAACCCAACTTGGCCCGGTGAAGAAAGAGTTGAACACTCTGAAGTAGTATATCACGAATATGACTCTTGACATCTTTGGTATGTCTATAACATCTTCATAGTCATAATCTGAGTTACATTCCTTGTCGGCTCGTTGATGCGTCTTTCCTTGGTGCAGGTAAAAGAAGTAGCAATGATGTTAAAGAAGCAGTAGTGAAACTGAAGGCCAGATTCAGATACCGTGGAACAAATGTTCACAAGATGTATCTATGTAATAATGGCAGTAAAAAATCTCAAAAATCCTCCTCTATGGATAAAAAATATTCTTAATGATCTGTCAGCAGTACCTCAATGAATTGAAGAAGTCAAGAGGTGAGCGGCTCGTGCTGGAGAGACCATATCACTTGCTCATGCAAAGCCTTATTTGCGTGAGACGGAGCCAAGGGCGATGGAAGGCGACTTTCCCGAATTCAATATTGACGGCTAATAATTTTCTGAAGGTGATTATGCCAAGTGTGTGAGGGAGACCTGCATCCTGGTGACTCAACTTGCTGGGTCAATAGCTCCTGTGCGACACATTTGATGCGAATTGGATCATGTGCGACATATTTGATGTGAATTGGATCTTGTGCAACGTTTCTCTTGCCCAAATAGCCAAAGGCCCACTCGGGCGATTAAAATGGTCATCAACGGGAGTGAGGTTATGTTTAAGACATGTGGGTCCTACTTGGCAGATCGTCAACTTACAGCCCCACTTGACAGTGCATCTACTAACGGGCCCCACTTGACAGTGCATCTGTCCCCCCCCCCCCCGTGCCTCGCCTGTCTGTCTGAACCGCCCGTCTGAAGCTCTGTTGCTCCTGGCGGTGAGCCGAAGACGGTGGTGGCGCTTTTGTTGCAGCGGCGGAGCTTTCGATCTCGACGACGGCGGCGGTTGTGGTGAGTGAATCTGGAACCCTTGTCAAGCCCGTTCCCTTCTGTGTCATCTCACTGCAGTTCCTGTTTCCCTCCTCTATTTTTTTGGGCGATTTGATCTAGATTTGGGTGGGGCGGAGGGGGGCTAAAGGTGATGAAGCCTCCAGAGACAATAACAACGTTGACTAGGTAATCTGTGCATCCTTTCCATCCTATGCGATGCCTCGTCTGCTTCCGCTAGCTCACAGTGCGCGCCATTGAAAAACAGGGCCAATGATGCTCGGACATTTGAATTCACTATCGAATTCTTTCCTTCTAAGGCAAAGCTAGGTGATGGTAGCTTGCGGGACATAGAGGGAGATACTACTGTGAAATGGGAGGTTGAATTATCAGAGATTGATCCACAAGAACTACAGAGCATGGAAGAGAAGGCCGTGAGGAATGTGGTGGAAAAAATTGGGGAGAGCATTTTTTGGGGTCCAGAGCAAGAGGTAGCATTGTTATGGTTTGATAATTGGAAAGGAGAGTATGTGAGAATTGAGGATGGCGAAGAGATGGTTGATGAAATCGATCGACAAAATGGCTGGACAACCAAACAAACTACATTTCGTGTAGAGCTGGTTGATCTGAAATCAGATTCTAAGGTTGGATATGTTCCCTCAAAATTGGCTTCACAAATGGTAGATGATGATTGGGCTTCAGAGAGGCAGATAATGCCCATGTGTACGGGTGAGGTGACAGTATTACATGAGGGGGCTGATGCAGATGTACAAGAGGGCTCTGATGGTGTTGGAGGGGTTCTTTTTGTTGATTGGAATTTTCGGTTGAATTAAATGAACCAACTGCTTTAGTCATTGCACCAATGGATGACACTGAGATGGCCAAAAAATTTGGCATTCCAGTACCTGATGAAGATAAGGAAGAGAATGATGAAACTACTAACCCGCTTACTGATGCTCAAAGAGATATATGTGAAGATGTGGATGGATAGCTGATGGAAGATGTTGCGGATGATGTTGATGATGCACATGATAATGAGTTGGTAAATGTTTATGACAAGGAAAACCCTGTTATTGCAGTAGGGAAGTTGTTCCCAAACATGGATGAATTTAGAATGTGTTTCAAGACTTATGCCGTCAAACATGAGTTTGATGCCAAGATAAAGTGGACTGACAGAAAAAAAGTTTTATGCAAGATGCAGAGGTTTTGATGGAAGTGTCAAGCCTTGCAAGTGGTACATATCTTCTAGACGCCAACCTAATGGAAGTACCATTAGGGTCAATCAAATCCCACACCAACATACTTGTATTACAAGTTCACACAGAGTATCAACCATGACATCACAGCTTTGGATTGCAGAAAAGATCACTCCTATTTTAGCCAAGAAACCAAATACTACTTCAAACAAACTTAAAGTAGACTTGGAAAAGCAGTACCCAATTAAGGTGAAGTATAACACGGTGTGGAAGGCAAAACAAAGGGCAATGAAAGAATTATACGGTGACTGGGCAAATACATTTAGGATGCTTTATAATTTCAAAGCAGAGGTGGAGAAGAGGTCACCTGGCAGTGTTGTGGAGATACATACTGAGGTAACAGAGGAAGGAAGAGTCCTTTTCTCAAAGTTTTTTATGGCTTTAAAGCCTTGCATCGATGGCTTCAAGGCAGGTTGTCGTCCATATTTGAGCATAGACTCATCGTTTTTACCAGCAAGTGGAATGGTCAATTGGCAGCTTGCAATGCTTTAGATGGACACAACTGGATGTTCCCTGTTGCTATTGGCTTGTTTCAGTCAGAAACAGAGGTCTCATGGACATGGTTCATGATGCAGTTGAAGAGATGCATAGGTCCAGTGTCACCTTTGGCAGTCCACACAGATGCATGCAAAGGGCTAGAAAATGCAGTCAAGAATGTGTTCCCCCATTGTGAGCAGAGAGAGTGCTTCGGCCATATGTGGATGAATTTGATCAAAAAGTTCAGAGGGGAAGAATTTGGTCGCATGTGGCCAGCAGCAAGATCTTACACTAAACAGACATATTCATATCATCTTGGTAAGATAATGACAGCATGCCCTGAATTTGGTCCATGGGTGAACACCTACCATTCTCTATTATGGTATAGGTCAGGATTTAACACTGCCATCAAGTGTGATCATATCAACAACAACTTGGCAGAAAGTTTTAACAACAAGGTGAAGCAGTTGAAAAACCTGCATGTGCATGACATGGTTGACCAAATCAGGATCATGATCATGCGCTTGTGGGAATTGAGAAGAAGGATTGGTGATTGTCTGCAAGGGGACAAGCTTCCTGCAGTGGTACAACAGGTGGTCAACAGGAGCAGAAATCTTACACATTTATCTGTTGAAAAATCTTTTGTGTGGGGTGCTGAAGTTAGAGATACCAAAAGTGGTAGAAGGCATGTTGTTAACACTGAAATGCATGAGTGCACTTGTTTGGAGTGGCAACACACTGGGAAACCATGTGATCATGCCATACTTTTCTTGGCCTCCCGACCAAAGATAAACATGCACCCTTATTTGCACGAATATTACTCAGTAGCAAAGTTCAAGGCTGCATATGCAACTCCAATTCCAGCACTTACAGATCAATCTCAGTGGCCTGAAGTGGACAAAGAATTTTCCATGTGTCCTCCCCTAACAAAAATAAAGGCTGGTAGGCCTAAAGAGAGCAGATTCAAGGCATGGTTTGAGAGAGGTGGGAGTAGTAAAAAAGGGAAGGGAAAGAAGGATGGAAAACCAAAAAGGTCCCAGAAAGGTAACAAAAATAGATGCAAGTTGTGCCAGGAACTTGGGCACTGAGCTGAATCTTCCAAGTGTTGTTACACTCCTAAAAGGCCAAAGTATGGGTGCTAATGTTTTTTATGTTTACTATTTGGCTGCATTTTTCAATTACAAACCAATTGACATGCTTAATTTTTTTAGGAGGAAGTGTGCAGCTAAGCCCCTTGTTGTTGAAGATTGCTGGCCAAAGAAAAAGAAAAGAGGCAATGGTTGTAGAAAAAGAGAAGTTATGGTGAAACAATGCAAACTGAGCAAAATGAGCAAGACTTGGATGTGCTGCAAAATGAGCAACAAGACTTGGATGTGTTCCAAAATGAAGATGTGGTCCAAAATGACCAAGACTTGGATGTGCTGCATAATCAAGATGTGGTGCAAAATGAGCAAGATATGGATCTGGTGCCAAATAATTATCTTCCAGCTGATGTTGTGCAAGCTGAGCCTATAGTAGAAGTTGTGTTGCCTAACCCTGTTTTTCCAGAAGATGTGGTGCAAAATGAGCAAGATATGGATCTGGTGCCAAATGATTATCTTCCAGCTGATGTTGTGCAAGCTGAGCCTATATTAGAAGTTGTGTTGCCTAACCCTGTTTTTCCAGAAGATGTGGTGCCAACTAAGCCTATATTGGAAGTTCTATTGTCAACTGAGCTTGATGATATTCCAGCTGATGCAGTGATGAAAACCAAGAGCTTGAGTGAACTGGGTATAGTGGTAAAGAGAAGCACTGATAAAAAGAAGAAGAAGAAGAAGAAGAAGAAGCTGAAGTGAAGAGAACTGGGTGTTGTACTATGCTATAGAATAAAACTTTGCATGAGACAAATTTCCAGTTTGACACAAAATTCAAATTTGAGCCAAAATTCAAATTTGAAGTTATTTGGTATGTGGTATGGTGTTGTATTTTTCATATGAAATGTATTTGTGTATAATATTCAAGTTTGAGATAAAATTCAAGTTTGAGACAAAATTCAAATTTGAGCCAAAATTCAAATTTGAAGTTATTTGTTATGTCATATGGTGTTACAATGATTTATGTACTATTAAACATGTTAGGTGATTAGTCGGAGAACTTTTATTATGTGAAACTTTGGACATGAAAAATGTGCTCCAAATGAGCTCCAAAACCCCCTTCAAGCCCCTTGCAAAGCCCCATTTGTAAGCAAGTTTTTTTTACCTTCTCCAAATCAACCAAAAAATGAAAATTGACATATTAGTCATATAGAAAGATGATTGGCACAAGTTTTATATTTTTTTTGAATTAGTTATAGCCAACCCTGACTTTTGAAACACATACAACCTCGTATGTGATAGCCACTTTTGTGAAGGGTTTTTCATGAAAAACATCATAGTCCAAGTTTACTATTTTTCCTAGCAACCTAGTCATATAGAAAGATGATTGGCACACGTTTTATATTTTTTTGTTTTTTTGAATTAGTTATAGCCAACCCTAACTTTTGAAAACCATACAACCTCGTACGTGATAGCCACTTTTGTGAAGGGTTTTCCATGAAAAACTTCATACTCCAAGTTTATTATTTTTCCTAGCAACCTAGTGATATCGAAAGATGATTGGCACAAGTTTTATATTTTTTTGATTTTTTTTTGAATTAGTTATAGCCAACCCTAACTTTTGAAAACCGTACAACCTCGTACCTGATAGCCACTTTTGTGAAAGGTTTTCCATGAAAAACTTCATAGTCCAAGTTTATTATTTTTCCTAGCAACCTAGTCATATAGAAAGATGATTAGCACAAGTTTTATATTTTTTTTATTTTTTTTGAATAAGTTATAGCCAACCCTAACTTTTGAAAACCGTACAACCTCGTACGTGATAGCCACTTTTGTGAAGGGTTTTTCATGAAAAACTTCATAGTCCAAGTTTAATATTTTTCCTAGCAACCTAGTCACATATAATGATGATTGGCACAAGTTTTTTATTTTTTTTATTTTTTTAAATTAGTTATGCTCTACCCTAGCCCTTGAAAACCTCTCAAAACCCCATCAAAACCCCTCAAAACACCGTCCAAACCTCTCAAAACCCAGCACCCCATCGGACCATTGGATCGCCGTGAATGGACGGTCTGGATCGCGCATTAGGGCTACGTCAGCAGTGATCCGTGGCCTTCACTCTGATTGGCTGGCCTTTTAGCCCTCTTTTTTATTGCTAGACGAGAAGACGCGTGCATGCGTTGTTGGGCTTAATTAAAGGCGGCCCACCCTTTTATCCGTTGGACGAGAAGACGCGTACCAGCCTTGCATGCATGAGGACCCGCATGCATGCGCGTAGACCTGCCTTCCCTCGCTCGCCCGTAGCCCTGCCTCCCCTCGCTCGCTCGTTGGACCGACACAGCATGCATGCGCATCGATCAAGCGGGAGCACGCCCGACGCCTTAGAGAGCAGCAACCCGACCGACGCAGCAGAGGCACGCAGCGGCTCAGCCATGCAGAAGCTCGTCGCCCAACCCGACCGATGCAGCAGTCATCTTTCGGCTCGTTTTAATTGCTCATGTGCGACGTGTACCCTGTGCTACGTGGGGTGTGAACACACTCGATGCCCCCTTGATGCCATGCGGTAGCCGTTTCACACTGATGCACACCATGGCTAGCACCCCTATTTAAGCACGAGTTTGAAGCACCCCCTAACATCATATTCTCCCACCGTCTCCTAGTCCATCTTCTCCTTCTTCTTCATCTCCTAGTCCATCTTCTTCTTCATCTCCTAGTCCATCTTCTCCACCTCCACGCCGGAATATGAACTACTACACCGGGGTGACCTACCGTGTGCCGCGCACCGTCCCCGAGATGCTCTACCCTCCCCAAGTCCAGGTGGAGAAAACCCTACGGGTGTGGGCGATCTCGAGGTGGAGGGGTGCAAGGGCGCTCACCGAGTTCTTCCTCTCCGCCGGCTACCGCCACCTCCCCAAGGGTTCTCCGGTGATGTTCCACGTGGAGGAGCTGACCAACAATGGCTATCCTATCGACCTTATTGTGAGGTTCACCAACAGCGTTGATGCTTACAACCTCCTCGGTCGTGTTTTTTGGTGTGGATGCGAGTTTATCGCATTCACAACATACAACATCTTCACGGATCTGGACAGCATCTTCCCCAACGGCAGCATGCACACTCTCCTGTACCGCACCGACGGCGATGACGAGTGAAGGAGGCCTTGGATCTTGGAGCACCCGGTGGTGCCATGGGGAGGAGGAGGAGGAGGAGTTAATTTATCTAGTTAGGGTTTAGGGTCTTATCTATCTATATATGTAATCGTACTATATATATATGTGTCTTCCTTATTTATCTATGTAATGGTACTATATGTCGTGTTCATATATGTTCTATATATCTATGTCGTGCTTATTTATCTAGGGTACCCATTTATCTATGTTCTATCTAGTTCATATATGTTCTATCTAGTTCTATCTAGTGCATGCAACTGAATGCTCGCGTTCCCGTCAAAAAAATACTACTTCTGTATTTGGGTACCCTCTGTATTTAGTGTTAGCGTGTTTTGCAAGCGTTGGCCGTTTCGGTTTCCGAGGCAGGCTGGTGTAAATGATGAAAAGACCACACACCAACCTGCCGTCTCTTCGCACCACTCCCCCATCTCCTCCTACACAGAAACCGCCGCCCTCCGTCTCTTCGCTCTCTCCCCCATCTCCTCCCACACGACACAACCGCCGGCGCCATGGACCAGAGCATTGCCTGGCAGAAGGTCGTGCAAGATCTCACCGGCAACAACCAAGAGATCCGTGAGCAGCTTCGTGAAATCACGGGCTGGTTCCCAAGCATCGAGATGATGCGGAACCACGCCCGTGGCCTGATCAAGGTGATGCGAGAGGACGATAAGCTCCGTGCCTTCACCCCCCCCCTGGGCTACTTCGTCCCACCTTCCTCTGTCCTCCTTTGGGCGATGAGGGAGGTGCAGCGTACCACCGACCCGATGTAGCACGCAAGGTGGTGGATGTACCGCTCATCCAGGATGATGACACCGCAGTCGGATCCTACCCGTCTTGCCTCGAGGACGGAGAGGGTGACCGATGATGTCCTCGCACTGCCGGCCGCCGTCCTCGACCCTGAAGTGCAGATCATTCCGCCAGTCTTCACTGGCGGAAACAAGAAGAAGAAGCTGGTGGTGCGCCACTCAGAGTGCCTGCAGAACCTCAAGAACAACTGAAGTGTGCCGTCAGGGGCTGTTACTGGTTAGGTATGCTGCTATATGTCAGCATATAAGTTAGAACTACTTTTGGTATATGGATGTAAGCTATGGTTGGATGAACTGTTGCTGGTGTTGGTTGTACGAACTGATGCTGCAGTTATTTGTTGGTGCGATCTGTGCTATTTATCTGGGGTGCTATCTCTTGTTGGATGAACTATTTTTTATCTATTGGCTATCTGTTATAAGCTAAATCTCTGGTGCTATCTGTTATGTTATCTGCTATCTGTTGTTGGATGAACAACAATCGATTTACATCTGTGTCTCAAAAAATGATCCATCACAGCCCATGACCCAATAACGTTTTTTGTTTGACCATGAACTCTGCACCTCCACTCTGTTTTTTTTGAACGAGATGCACCTCCACTATGTTAACTGAAGAATTGCTGCACATTATGAATTGCTGCATTTTTTTCATCAATTGCTGCATTTTAAAATAATCCATTACAAACACAAGCAGGTTTTGCTTCACATAAATTCAAATTCAGCTAACAAATGAAACTAGATTGACACACTGACTGAAACTCTAACAATTTCTAGTGATTGATGAACATAAAGTAAAAGAAACCCATAGAAATGACACAACAATAAAATGCTCCAGCCATCATATTTGCTTGCTGCTTCAAATCGATCAGTTGCTTTAGTTGCTTGCCCATTTTCTTCAATTCACACCCCAGTTCAGCTTGCCCATAACAATGACCTGATCTGTCCGCCAAATGGGGGGCGTGTTCCAGAGCAAGCGGTGCCCCAAAATTGAGCCCTTCGGTTGATCCCTCCAATTTCAACCTCTCAACGTACTCATCGAGCCACACGAAATACCCGCATTTTCGCAGAACCTGAAAAATAGGGGTCGACAACTCATGAACTCTAGATCCAACCCTAGCTCCATCGCCCAAATTTGACGAAAAAATAAAAAATTGGGAGAAATGGACCATACGATTGGTGAAGCAGACAGATCTAACCTGCCCCGGCTGTGGCCTGCTCAAGCATTTCACGAAGTCGCGCCCACGGTTGCCATTTTCTTTCCTCATACAAGTCAGACGCTTCAGAGGCTCCATGCATGGGCAATCGGGGCATCTTATTAGCGGCACTGGACCGTACTTCCTCCATTGGCGGGAGGCCGAGCTCAAGCTAGACATCACTCGCCGGCGATGCGCTTCCTCGTCGGAGAAGAGGAAGAAGAAGGTGGGGTAAAGGGAGGAAGGGCAAGCAATTGGGGGAGGATGGGCTGGCTCGGGTCCGGGCACGCGAATGAGCACGGCCATGCTTATGTGGATAAGTTGTGGGTCCCGCACACATGCGAGTAAGTGGTGGGTCTCATGTTGATGTGGATAACTGGTGGGTCCCGCGTGTCATAACTTAACCCCTTGAGTTTTGCATTTCATGGTTAAACAGAGCCATGTCGCATTGCAGCTATTGTTTGCTTCAAAGATGTCGCACCGGAGCAATTTTGATCAACAACGTCGCACTGCTTCCATTCCGCATCAAATACGTCGCACAGGAGCTATTGACCCCAACTTGCTGATGAACTGGACTTGTCAAAATATCAACCCCGCTATTCAAAAGAGAACAAGCGCATGAACCAACTTGAAGATAAGCCCTTCGAGTTTGTTCCTCCATGTTGTAAGCAAACCTTCGCCCCTGACATTGACCCGTCTCTTATCATCCATGGAGACTCGAATTTCAAAGCTTTGACAACCAACCAGTGGACGCGAAAGGACCTCCAAACCGATCAAGATGAACCGGCTCAAGCTGACCCACAAGCCATTGGCGCATAAGGTCAGGAGAAGGGCATCAACCTGGAGGATCCGAGGGCAGGCGCCCTGGAGTAGTCCTGAGTCTTCATAGAACTTTGATGAGTTTGTGTCCCAAAGCAGTCTTGTAATAGGAGTAGTGAAAACTTGAGTCCATTGCCGTGCCATCATGCACATGAACACTTTTGAATCATCATCCTTGGCGGGCCATGAGCCGGCACCATTGAATAGATAGACTTCTTTTGCATAGTTCTCTTCATTTGTGAAGGTAATGAGACGACTTTTTGCAGTGTACCAGCAAAATGAGACCGTGCTGATATGAGTTGAAGGTCTTAAGTATAATAAGTGGTCGTCATGCGATCCAGTTTGCCTTTATCTTGAGAAGCTTAATTTAATAACCCGACCATCATAGTTGACCCGACAAATAATGATAACAGAATGATTCCTGGAAAAACAAAATTCGAAACATAATAAATATTTGGCATGATTTTAAGACAGTTGTGTGAGACTCGGTATTAGACCGGCTTTCAAGGCTCATGTGTTGCTTCGATGAAGATGGCATGATAGCCCATGGTTTATCCTCACTATCTGTAAGTCGGCTCTCACATGACTTAAGTCGTTGTTTTAACCTTGACAAGTTTAGGGTCCATATGTATTGTCTTATCAAGGGTACAAAGGGTCACCTTTTCAGAGTAGCATCAAGAAGACAGACATGTTTAACCAAGTTTTTATAATGGCATATGTTGGGTCAAGAGGGATATTAAAGGCCAACTCGATGAGTCGGGAACCCCCAAGTGATCTATGATCAAAGAATAAAGACTCATACACAATCTTTGAGATGAAATGACAGAGACCCCGAGTTTCAGTGTTGCCGGCTTTATTGTATTGATCATAAAGATATATACATAGGTATGTACAATGAGGTGGAGCCAAGGGCTCTAAGTGTAATAAGACCGAATATGAGCAATATTCCAAGCCCTATTGGTCTCCTCTTTCGGAGGTGTGTGACTTCTTGTGTTCACGTATGTCAACAAGATAATATGACCCATTGTTGAGGTTCTTGCTGATGACAAAAGGACCTTCCCATGGCGGTGAAATATTATGCATGCTCGTTTGGTCTTGAATAAAACGGAGCACTAAGTCCCCTCCCAGGAAAGTCCGACCACGGACTCTACGACTACGATTGCAGCGTAGATATTGCTGATAGATAGCTCATCGTGTTGCTGCCAGATCGCATTCCTCCTCTCATGAATCCAATGGTTGCTAACGAGCTTGTTCATTATCAGCTTCGACATAAGCGGCAACCCTGGGGGAGTCGTGACGAATATCACTTGGCAAAATAGCTTCTGCTCCATAAACCAGAAAAACAATGTATAGCCTATGGATCTATTAGGAGTAGTCCCTATGCTCCAAACGACTACAAGGAGTTCCTCAACCCAGCAGCCAGGGGTTTGTTCAAGAGGAACCATAAGACGAGGCTTGATTCCATGTAATATCTCTTGATTTGCTCACTCGACTTGTCCATTAGACTATGGGTGTGCAACTAAGGCTAGGACAAGCCAGATATGCTCGTGTTGGCAGAATTGTTCCATACCCCCTTGGACAAGTTGGTACCATTATCTGTGATGATGCTATGTGGATACTCAAAATAGAAAATCAGCCTTTAAAAAAACTTCACTGATGTCTCAGCATCATAGTTACTGACTCGCTCTGCTTCAACCCACTTGGTAAATTTATCAACTCCCACCAAAAGGTGAGTCTTTTATCTAAGGGTGGTTTAAATGGGTTGACCATGTCTATCCCACATACTGCAAATGATCAAGTGATTGGAATCATCCGTAATTCCTGAACCGACACATGAGCCTCTCGTGCAAATTTCTGACAACCATGGCACTTTCGTACAATGTATTCGACATACGAATGAGCTGTAAGCCAATAGAAACATGTCGAAAAGCTTTGGCCACTAGGGAACTTCATGTGGAGCATCCTACGGACATCACCATGACAAGAGCCCGTTGGGCAAGCGACACGTGCGACATCAACTCCACATACTTAAAGGTGAATCATCTCCTTTACACGCGTTCACTTCACCCCTACGAGGATGGTATACTACTTGGCACTCCTCTCGTGTGCATACATAAGTATTGTAGGAGCTTCACGGAGGACGAGGAGGAGTGCCAGCGCCTTTCGACCTGCCCGGACCTTCCGGCCGCTGGCGTCCAGAGTAGCTTCGAGGTGTGCCAACTCTCTGGATAGCCCGGACCCTGTTCGGACCTCGCCCGGAACCTCCGAAGCTCGGAAGTTCTTGCCATCCTCGGAACTTCCTGCCCTCCCTACGCGCGGAGACTTGGGCCGCAGTTCATGTACCCCTTTTGCCCCTCACTTACCCCTTCGTGGATTGCACTATATATACTCCTCTCCCACCTCCATTCTAAGGTTAGCTAATGTTTTGACATCTTTGATTGTTGAGCATAGATCCATCTACTACCTCCATGTGAGAAGACCACGTAGTGGATGCCAAGGCCCCTTATGAGGGAAGATCCCCTAGTGGATTCAAGGCCCCACCTCCCCATGGGATTTGGGATGAACTCTACTTACTTTTCCCGTTGTTTTTCATGTACCTTTGTGGATCTTGTGTGTGGTGAGTAGTGGATGTGTGATTGGACTTGTTCTTGAGTTTTTTCTCTTGTGTTTCTCCGTGTCCATCCCCGTGTTCTCCGTGTTATTGAGGAACCCCCCTCCAATTCGTGAAAGATCGACACCCACGGGTCTGCCCCGTATCAGAACTTAAGCCGACATGACGACCACGGTCACCAGTGTGGGTTTCATTGAGAATCTCACGGCCTTCCTTAGGGGAAACACAGTGTTGAAATAGACCGGTAATGCTTCGTAGGTGTAACTCGCCATTGATGATAGTCATGGACTTGGAATGTTTGATAATCTGTCGGGCGATGGTTTCCTCACCTCGGAGCTCGCCATGAGTCAGATAAGCCAGATAGGGAACTGTCCAATCAGGAATAACATGAAGGGGCGCTGCTAGTTGTGCTTCCAGGTCCGGAATAGAAATATCTTCCTCTGATGGAAACTTGATGGAAGGGCTATGAAGGACATCTAGGAACACACTGGGAGGAACTGGCTTATGTTGAGAACCCAAGTGCGACAAAGCGTCAGCAGCCTCGTTGAGTCGGTGATCAATATGGTCAACCTGATAACCTTTAAAATGACCCACAATAATAGTGATTGTGCGTCGATAAGCCGACATGAGAGGGTCCTTTGAATCCCAAGTCCCAGGTACTTGCTGAGCAATCAAATCAGAGCCACCCAAACATTTGACCCGGCTTAAGTTCATTTCCTTATCCATACCGAGCCCATGGAGGAGGGCCTCATATTCCGTTGCATTGTTAGTACAAGGGAACATGAGCCATAAAGCATAGCAATTTTTTTCACCTTGTGGAGAAGATAAAATAACTCCAGCCCACGAGCCTTCCAATTGCCTAGACCGTCGAAGTGTATCGTCCAGTACGTGTCATCTGGCCTCTCCTCGGGGACTTGTAACTCGGTCCAATCATTAATGAAATCGACCAATGCTTGAGATTTGATAGCCATGCGGGGCACATACTTTACCTTGTGCGGTCCAAGCTCGATTGCCCACTTAGGATCCGGTGAGTGTCCTCCTGCTTTCGTATGATGTCCCCCAAAGGAGCTGAACTAACCATAGTGATTGGGTGCTCCTCAAAATAGTGCTTCAACTTATGGCTACCATGGAAACACCAAATACCAGCTACTGCCAGTGTGGATATCATTGCTTGGACAAGGTCAGAACTTCTTTGACATAATAAACAGGCCTTTGGACTGGGTATTCCTTTTGGGCTTTCCTTTCTCTCAACGACAACTACCACACTCACCACTTTATTATTGGCGGTGATGCATAGGAGCATAGGCTCTTTATCAATCGGGGTGGCAAGGACAAGCGACTCGACCAACTGCTTCTTCACAGCTTCAAAAGCTTCATTCGCCACATTAGTCCAGACAAAATTGTGTGTCTTCTTCAATAAGTGGTACAGAGCAATCGCCTTCTCGTCAAGGCGTCTTATAAAATGGCTTAAAGCCGCGATACGACCCGCCATACAGTGCACATCATTGATGTTGGCCGATTTAGCAAGCGAGGTCACTGCTTTGATCTTATCCGGGTTAGCCTCGATACCTCTTCCTCTCAAGGATTACAAGGGTGTGGAATTGTTAACCTAGCTCTCGAGGATTTTCTTACTTGATCTCTCTTCCTTAGAGGCTCCGCTATATATATATATATGTTGAGGCTCAAGGTTACAATAGAATCCGAGTCATAGTACAACCTGTGTCCTAGTCTACTTCTACTTTTCTTGTTTTTCAAGTAAGGGAAATTCCTTACGACTCCCTTCTTGAATTGGCCCGCCAAATAGTGGTCCACGAGTCGGCCTTCTTCAATGAGCCGCCTCCTGGGTCTTGAACTTCAGGGCTTCCGCGGCCCATATAACAACTCTATTTATGAGCCGCCACTTACCGGTCGGATCATACTCTCGCCAGGTCATACCATGGGGTATATCCCCAACACAACCAGTTCAAGTCCGGCGGCCTCTGTGAGTTCGGCAGGAGCGCCCTCTCACGGGAAGAGGTGAAGCCACATGCCCTTCCGCCGGTGATGGCCGTGTGCTTTGGGTACTAGTACTTGATGGGATGACAGTCGTCATTCAGGTATGATTCCGCCATGTACGAGCACAGGGTGGTGGAGGTCCGTCCGCCTGTGGCGGCAACGTGCTTAGGTAGGGGAAGGTAGTCATGCAAGGGGGTTCGCAAGTTCAGTCATGATGAGGTCAAGAAGTACTACCTCGGCCGACGTCGTCGATGGGCAGCTCGATTATCTATGTGACTTTGATTCGTGAGCGCACGGAGCGGAGGTGCATTGTCCCTAAACTTTCTATGCCAACACAAGGAATCTTTTGTTTGTTTGTTTGTTTGTGAAAAGTTCGACAAGAGGAGTTGTATACTGGATCAAGTAACGGTGTAACTTTTGACTCTTTTGTTATGACTTTTATTACTCTTAGCGCTAATAAAAATGAAACTTCAATTCCCAAAATCCAACTTCACTCCCCAGAGCATGTACTCCTCACACGTAAAGCAATTTTTGGAGTGTCAAAAAATATCCAACGATTTTTTATGTATTTATAGTCACACCCAAATACTACTTGTAAAGTTATAGGCAAAAAAGCTAAACATTTTGGCCTGTGCAAAATTAACAAATTTAAATATCAAATGTCACCTCTTGCAATACTAACACGAATATTCACAAAGAAAATCAATTTTTTAAAAACATTTTATCATTTTTAGGGTACTGTTTATTCGAGAATCGGGAGCAAATGCTCACAGTAGCCAAAACACCCCTTCCCTTAAACTCGTCTTAAAATAGTATTCCATGTTTCTATATTTTGAGCGTCTATGACCAAAAGTATCAAATTTCGGTCTCCAAACCCTCGAGGCGCGTCCAGGCGTGTCGAGACAGATCTGCTCACAGCGAGAGTTGTCTGTGTGTGATCCACCATTTTGATCGTCTTTCTCCTCCTTGGGGGCAGTCCGGCCATGCCGGGAACCATCTGTCTTTGGTCTTTTGCCATCGCCTTAACCGTCCTCCTCCGCCACTTCTCGTTGATGCAGGCACGAATGGATTCCTCCGTCGTCGCCTCGACGGTTGCAGAAGCCTCCTCCGCGTCATGATATGTCATGGTCGCGTGCGCCTCGAGGGCCGTAGAAGCCGCCTCCGCTTGAAGTCGCGCCCGAAGCCTCGCTCGTCATGGAGGCACAAATGGCCTCTGTTTCGGCGCTCGTCGCCGCATGGACAAGGTGGCACCCAAAAGGTTCCATCGGCATGCCGGGTTGCGCCATGCGTCCATGGTGACCATTGCCCACGAAACGCCGCGAGATCTTTCGGGCCCGAATTCGATCACTAGTTGAGCAGTGGATTCCCGCCAGCTTGCTGAAGACCGCACGAGGGCACACTCCTCTTGGGAGCATCGGGGAGCAGCGTGGACGACCATATGCTCCTCGAGGCTGCAAGGAATGAGCTCCAAGTCCTCGGATTCTGGCATGCCGGAGCCGGATCCAGGCGCGTCCATGAAGGAGAACACTTGTTCTAGCCGGAGAGGAGCTTGGTAGTGTGGAGTGGAGTGGAATGCGGCTAGGGTTTCTCCCGAAGTGCGGATAGCATCCATTTTACATGGGGTCAGATGGGCTAGTGTGGGTCGGATGCTACATGGCGGGCGTGTCCAAGCATGTCTCGGGGAGTGCCGGTTAGTCCGGCCTTTTGGGCCAACTATGGAAAGGCCAGGTGGCGGTTTTACTTCCGAACATTGACCAGACAGCACGTCCAAACGTTTGGCGAGTATAGGGTCCGGTTGTAGATGCTCTAATGTATTTGTATTTTTTATTCTACCTATGAACATTGTTTTCTGAAATATCCATCTTTTATTTGTGAATGGAGAGAGTATTTTGCAACGACAGTACAACGAGCAAAGGAAAACGTTTACAGCCGGTGCGCCGGCCGAACGCTCGGGCCGGTCGCGTGCGACTCGCACGATCCCTCTGATCTGGCGGCCCCTGCGCCCCTGCGCTGCTGCCGCCCCTGTGCTATTGTCGTCCGCATCGCCGGCGCCTGCCCTCGTCGACCGCCCGCATCGCCAGTGCCCGCCCTCGTCGGCCGCCTGCTTCGCTGGTTCCAGCCTTCGACTGTCATCCTCGTCGCCTGTTGTCATGGTCGGGCTCGTGCGTATGCAAGTGTTGCAACCATCATTTAAAAAAGCTTCCAATGTTATTGAAAAAAGCTTTAATCATAGACAGAGAAAGCTCCAATCGACTCTGTCCAGCAAGGAAAGCTGCAACCATCATTTGGTACTATCGGCAAACTTTTTTGCTACATCCATCAAGACGGTGTTGCGTCTTCACGACGACGACGACGATGATTTTACTGCAACCATGTTTTTGTTGCATTCGACGAATTTTGCTACACCGCTCCTTGTTTTTATAACATCAATGATTTTTGCTGCATCGATTTAACGGCTCACATGCGATTGACTGAAAAGTTTCGGCCGGTGCGTCGGGAAGATCGGTGCGCGTGTGCAAATCAATGTTCAGACTTCAGGCAGGTTGAGACAGAACGACGAACTGGACCAGCTTTCAGTCTACTGTAGATGTCACCGGTTGACTCTCGGTCTCTTCCAAGTCTTCAAACTCACAGATACCACCGAAGGCGAACGCGAAGGGCAGGCGAGCCCAGCGGCATCGATGCGGAAAGCGGCGGCGTTAGTGGCTGTGGCGGTGGTCGTGGCCGCGGCTTCCATCGCCGTGCGCCAGAGGCTGCGGGAGGCGAAGCGGTGGGCGCGCGCGGCCGCCGTGTTGTGGGACCTGCAGGAGCGGTGCGCGTTGCCGGCGGCGCGGCTGCTGCAGGTGTCGGACGCGATGGACGTGGAGATGCGCGCGGGGCTGGCCTCCGAGGACGGGAACAAGCTCAAGATGCTCCTCACCTACGTTGACTCCCTCCCCTCCGGGTAAAAGTAAAACCCACCCGCTCACCCACCCACCTCCTCGGTTAAGATTGAGAGCATTTAGCCGATTATTAGTACCAATTTAATGAGAAATGGCAACATGCGTGGTTTTCTTGTGCTTGTAGTTATACAAAATGGTGAAAGAGAACTATACCAAGAAATTTAATTGTACAATTGCAGCATAGGCAGTCACCAATGTTTGTATAGCATATGTATGTGACTGTCCTTTATCGCAACTGTTGAATTGAGCTGCATTTTCATTACATCATCTAACCTCAATTATGCAACCACTGAAGGGATGAGAAAGGGCTATTTTATGCACTTGACCTCGGAGGAACAAACTTCCGTGTTTTACGACTTCAATTAGGGGGCAAGGAGCAGCGAGTTATCAAGCAAGAATCTGTAGGGGTATCGATTCCACAGCATCTAATGTCCAGAAGCTCGCATGTAATGATCATGTCCATTGGTCATAATGTTCATTCCATACATGTTTCTATTTTTCCTTTTTTTGCTAATCTTGCATGCTTGGCGTAAATTTTCAGGAACTATTTGATTTTATCGCTGCTGCACTTGCAAAGTTTGTTGCCTCCGAGGGTGAAGATTGTCATCTTCCGAAGGGCACTCGGAGAGAACTCGGTTTTACATTCTCCTTTCCAGTGAAGCAAACTTCAATTTCATCCGGCACACTTATCAAGTGGACAAAGGGTTTTGCAATTGAGGAAATGGTCAGTTTATTGCACCTAGCTTATGGAAACCTAATTAAAGATGCTAAGACAAGAAGTTGATTTTTTTTAAGGTATACAAAACAATATCAAGTATCATCCTACATCAAAGAAAAAGCAAAAACTCCTGTAGTTTCTTTAGAATTTCAGTTCGGTGATATGCTTATATGATTGTCACTGTATAAACAGATATGAACAATGTACCTGCATGTTTGCTTTCAAGTCAGGTTGGCAAGGATATCGTCGCTGAATTAAACGAGGCTATAAAACGTCAAGGACTTGTTATGAAAGTCTCAACATTGGTTAGTTTCTACTTATATGTACATTATGCTTACTGGGGGTGCTACTGTTGGAACACAGTCTTGGGGTGAAATGTCAGGTCTGTCTGTCAATAGAGACTGAAATATTGGACTATTTTGCAGGTAAATGACACCGTTGGGACTCTGGCTGCTGGTAGGTATGTGGATAATGATACTATGGTTTCTGTAATACTGGGAACTGGTACTAATGCAGCATACATAGAGCAGGCACATGCAATTCCCAAATGGCATGGCCCCCTACCCATGTACGGAGATATGGTGAGTGTCTCTTCTGCACCCATGAATGCAACTTTGCAAGGCTGCAAAAACCGCACAAACTATTTTGCTTCCACTACGACGTTTTTGCAGTTCAGTTGAACTGCAAAAACGTCTTATATTTAGAAACAGAGGTAGTATTACTTACAGTATCACAAGAACAGGAAATGGCGATAATAAGTGAAGAAAGGCTTTTACCCCATTGAGATGATGCTTTTAATTAGTATGGTTTGTAACAGGTAATAAACATGGAGTGGGGAAATTTCAAGTCCACTCATCTTCCACTCACTGAATTTGATCAAGCTTTGGATGCAGAAAGTTTGAATCCCGGAGAACAGGTATGTGGTGTTGCCCCCAATATACAGTAATGCAACTTCCCTGTTTTGTGGTTGAGGAGCTTGGATAAGAATATTTCCTTCCAGATTTATGAGAAGTTGACCTCTGGTATGTATATGGGAGAAATTGTCCGGAGAATCTTGCTACAGATGGCTCAGGAAGCTGCTCTTTTTGGTGATAATATACCCCCAAAACTAGAGACCCCATACATTCTAAAGTATGTTGTTCCAGTTATCATCCACTACTTTATCGTGCAAAGAAAATCCTTCTCCTGAATTGCTTACAGATGTGCTTAGTTGAATTTATTGCTTAACAGTAGTTATTGATGAGTAAAACTGTAAATTCAACAAAAAGAGCACCTTAAACAAGAAAATAGTGTGACCTTATATTTATTGTGTCATGTATGGATATGCTACTAGTAAAACTACAGTCACTGCATTTTTGTTCGTGCCAATGGCTAAACTAGAAGACTTCTGACCAAAAATATCTTGCTAGCCAATCCCTATTAGTGTATATCTTCAGTTTTTTATTCAGCCTGCAGTGCAAACTTTGCAGAGTACTAAACGGTCATTACAAGGCTTGATTTCTTTTGTGCTACCAGGACATTTCACATGTTGGTGATGCATCACGATGCATCACCTGATCTGAAAACAGTTGGTATCAAACTAAAAGAAATCTTCGAGGTACTCTCATCAACGAAAATTAAGTGACAGTGCAATTGTTTTTAATCCGTACCGCCAACCAACTTATTTTCTGACTTGTATGGTTTTCAGATCGAGAACACCTCAAGAAAAACCAGAAAACTTGTTGTGGATGTTTGCGAGGTCATTGCCACACGTGGTGCACGGCTAGCTGCAGCGGGGATATATGGCATTCTCAAAAAGCTCGGTCGGGCTACTGACAGGCTCGAGAAGCGAAGGACAGTAATCGCTGTGGATGGCGGAGTCTACAAGTACTATACTTTCTTCGGCGGGTGCATGGAGAGGACTCTGAGTGATATGCTTGGGGAGCAGCTGGCTCCCTCGGTTGTGATTAAACCGGTCGATGACGGATCGGGCCTTGGAGCCGCTCTCTTGGCAGCTTCCTATTCTCAGTACCTCCAGTCTGGTGAAGATTTTTAGCTCAATCTGATAGTCACTTTGATTCAGAAGCCATGCGGCAGTATACTGCAATATTCATCAGCTGCGCAATGGGATGTTAATTCAATTGTAGAACTGGTTCAAGGAACTGGAAATAGACCGTGTATATGGATTTCAGGGACAATTTGTTTATGCCAGCATTGCTTCCAAAATTCATAATCGAGCCATCTACCAAGTGTTACAACCATGGAGAAAAAGTTCCATGATAAGGTAGATGGCATGAAGGTTGATGTTGTGGTAGAGAAGACGAGGAATCGACACTGAGCGCACTCTGACAGCTTGCGTCTGTTCATTCATGTCGGTGAAAACTGCAACCCTCGTTCCGTTGTGTTGTGCTCGCCTGTCGACTCCTTACTTTTGGTGATAACTTCATACTTTTGTTATTCCTTTTTTTGCCAAATAGTCTTGTAGGAGTATTTGTTTACAGAGGGAAAACGTCTTATATTTGTTTATAGAGCGAGTATTATTGTGTGTGTGTGTGTATATATATATATATATATATATATATATATGTTGTGTGTAGGCTGTTACAAACAAGGAATTATTCCGATATCATCTTGTAGGTCTCTAAGGTGGCCACGAGAATGTATTAACCCTCAAGAATGGAATAAAGGAGCTGGAGGGCCGCAAAGGAATGCGAAAGTTGCAGAAAGATTTATTCCGTGCGGCGTTGCTCTCCCGTTCGTTCTTTCTCCTGGCCGACATGACATGATATATATCTACCCTCAAAGCCCGAACAGCCAGCGCCAACCTGCTTGCCTAGCAGCTGATCACAACCCAATCACTCGTCTTCGTAGCAGCTAGATATAGAAGCCATGGGCTGCTGCGGCGGTGGCGCCATGTCGTCGTCGTCGTCGTCGTCGAGGCCGAGGGGCGGCATCCGGGAGGAGACGCTGCTCCGCGTCCCGGGCGCGGCGGTGCACCTCGTTGCCGGCGGCTCCGAGGGGCCCCTGGAGCTCAGCCGCGGCGACCTCTCCGTCGTGAGGATCTTCAAGGACGACGTGGCCGTGACCACCGTGGTGCGCGTCGGCCGCGATCTCGGCTGGCCTCTGGCGAGGGACGAGCCCGTCGTCAAGCTCGACCGCCTGCACTACCTCTTCACGCTGCCGGACAAGGACGGCGCGCTCCTCAACTACGGCGTCTCCTTCGCCGACGCCACGCTGCTGCCGTCATTCGACGCGCTCCTCAAGTCCACCTCCTGCTTCTCCACGCCCTCCGTGCCGTCGAGGGGCTCGAGGCCGCCGCCGCCGGCGTCCGCGTCGGCGGACGGGTACTGGAACAGCTTCTCGCCGAGGGTGGAGGGCTACAACGGTGTGCTCGCCAAGGCCATCGGCGCCGGCACCGGCCACCTCGTCAAAGGCATCTTCATGTGCAGCGAGGCCTACGCCAGCCAGGTACGTTAGTGAGTACGTAGGACTAGATAGTACGTACTCCGCTCTGCTCCATAGCTTGTGTGTTTCTACTTTCTACAAAAGGCCAGTGCTCTGAATCCAGTGCCGTGCAGGTTCAAAAGGGAGCCAACCTGATGAGCCCTCAAGCGGCCGGCGGCGCGAGCAAACGCTTCGGCGGCACCGGCGGAGCTGACGGGAGCAGCCAGACAGGCCCGGTGAAGCGTGGAGGAGTCAACAAGAGCCTCAAGAGGTAGTAACTCAAATAAATGGCATCTCTTTCCTTCTTGTGTGAGTTACCACTTGCTCATCACTACTGAGTACTGATGTTGGTTGCTCAGGGTGAGGAAGCTGTCGGAGATGACGGAGAAGATGAGCAAGACGATGCTGGACACGGTCATCTCGGTGACGGGGTCCATGGCCGCGCCGCTGCTTCGTTCCAACCAAGGAAAAGCCCTCCTCGCCACCGTCCCCGGAGAGGTCGTCCTGGCCTCTCTCGACGCCATCAGTGAGTAGTGCCCTGGACCTGGAAACACCCACGAGACCTTGCCGTAACGGGCAAATCTTTTACTCACATCACATCGATCGGCTGCCTTCTTCCTGTGACAGATAAAGTTATGGACGCGGTCGAAGCTGCAGAGAGGAGGTCGCTCGCTGCAACCTCCAACGTTGTTTCTGGTGCAGTGTCCAAGAGGTAATAACATGAGCAGCTGAAACCATTTCTCTGTTCAAAAATCAGAGCACAGCAGTTGACTAGCTTGTGCTGTAGGTATGGAGAGAGCGCAGGGGAGGCGACCGGAGACGCGTTCGCGACGGTCGGCCACACCGTCGGGACGGCATGGAACATCTTCAAGATACGCAAGGCGGTCACGCCGTCGTCCTCCCTTCCGGGGAACATGGTTAAGAGCGCCGTCAGGAACAGAAACTGAGGCCGACTCCGCGCCACAGCACGGCCACCATACCAACAGGTTGCCCACAACACAGTTCACCTAACAGAGACATGTAATGCTACTCCACACAAGTTATGCAGTGTAATAACGTTTCTGCTTTGGCAATTTCGGATGCACTGCTGCTATGTCATGCTTATTACAAACGCTCTCAGCAATCCCTAGGATTCAAATGCGCAATCACGACTTGAAGCATGCAGGGAGAAAGTGCAGAATCAAAATGAACAAGTACAGAAATGGACGAGAAATTAAGCTGCCTTGTTACATCTTCCATGAACACTTTAGCCCTAAGCATGGATGTAAATGTCACAAGACGTTATGCCAAACCAGCTAGGTTCACATCCAGGAACGAGAAAAGCTTACTTCAACGCGTAGGAGAAAAAGACTAATAGGGGCGCATAACTATTTCGCCGTCACTAGACCACCGGGAGAACAGACTAACATGCTCGGCAAACCAAATGTGAATGAATGTTTACTTCTTCTTCTTCCCAGCATCAGCCTTGGTCTGCACAAGCCAGAAAATATCAATATAAGTTATCATGGTGAGCACTGGAAAGTAGCCAACAGATCCTGGATACACAAATGGCAGTGCTACAGTCTCATCATAAGTAGCTCACCTTCTTGACACCACGGATCTTCTTAGACCTGTTCTTACGCTCCTTAATTTGCTTGCGAGACTTTTCAACCTTAGTAGCAAGACCATTCTGACAAGGGGAATAGAGGAAATTATTTAGTTACTGGAATAACATAGGCATAATATAACATAAATAGCACCATGCATTGAAAATTCAGAACCAAACACAATAACAGCTATTTTATTCCTCTTCGTAACAATTACACATCCAGCCACATGAATAAAAAATTGTGTAACTAAATATTTACATGTTTTTCTATAGTCATGTATTACTCTCTAACACCATCAATCAACAAAAGGAAATATCAGACATAACAAGATGTTACATTATTATCTACTGAGCTTGATTGTTGTTGCAGCATACTGGTCCTAGGAGGTTAAGACTAACCTAATTGATGATTACTCATTTTTGTGTTGCAAATTTGCAGTATCCATTAAATGGAATATCTGCATTCTACATCTTTATGGGCTTTAACTAAAATGTGGAGACAACAGGACACAGAACATTTCAATGCAAGAAAACATCATACAAAATCTTGCACATGCATCCTGCATCCAGATATTTGTTCTGAACATCACAGACACCATATCATAACATAAATCGATGATACATTGGCAGCCACTATGCCGTTGCAAACAGGAGGCACACAGCACAACAAGTCAGGAACACAATTTACAACAAGTCAGCAGTGCCCAAAGAAAATCTACCGCCGCAGCCGGTAAATTTCTCATCCAGATACGCACGTGAAAACGGTATGACCAACCTGAACATCTAGGTAGTGGAAGACAAACAACTAGTCCCTCCGTTCACAAATATGAGATGTTTTGGATATTTCAATATGGATGACATTTGGACTGAAATGAGTGAATAAACACACCAGAACATGACTATATACATCTGGTTCACACAAAAAATAGAACATGACTACATTAGGATTGAAATGAGTGCAATGGCAACACGATTCACAAAGAGCGGTCCAGCCTGATAAAAGAAGCATTTGATTCCATAACCAAACGAGTGCAACGGCAACATACCCTGATCAGGCGGTACTTGGGCTCGAACTTCTTGGCCGCGTCGAGGTTGTCGTAGATGAGGCCGAACCCGGTGGACTTGCCGCCTCCGAAGTGCGTGCGGAACTTGAACACAACTATGCAGTTGGGTTCCTTCACGTCGTACATCTTGGCCAGCTTATCCTTGAGCTCCGTCTGCACACGGAAAAACCCAGACGACGATGAGATCGCTAGATCGTCACCCGAACAGCCCCTCCATGCGTGATCGACGTCTAACCTTGGGGACGTTGGCCTGGCCGGGGTGGATCACCTCAAGAACCTGAAAGTGGAAGGTGGTGCGCAGGAAAGAGTTAGTGATCTGAGAGATGTGATGATGAACTGATGATGGAGCCTGGGAGCCCCGACGATGAGGGCAGGGCGCGTACGAATTGCTTCCGGGAGAGGAGGCGGTTAGTCATGAACTTGCGGGTGCGGAGGGTCACCGCGCTGGGCCTCGTCTCCGCCATTGTTGCAGTTGGCCGCCGGCGTTGATGAGGGAGGGGAGTCGACGAGAAGGTGTGATTGATTCACTGGCTGGATTCAGGTTTGTTCCGCCGCAGGAAAACCCTATGGGGAAGGGTGAATGGGGGCGCTGGCTTATATAGTGTGGCCCTCTGGGATTCGTTCGGATAGTACTTAGATCGGATCGAGGAATACAGTTCGACTGATGAGGTTCTCTACCTTTGTTGTATTTTTTATTTATTTTTCTTTAGATAATTCGTGATTTAAAAATAAATAAATTAAAAAATGACAATTTTTGAAAATAAATGTTCAAGAAATCATCAAATATTCACGGATTGAAAAATGTTGGCATATTCACAAAATGTTCATGACCTTGAAAAACTATATTTGGGAAAGCATGTTCATCGGATTATTCATTGAATTACCACATCACACGTGTGGCAAGCGATCCAAGCAATTCAAAAAGATTATTCATTGAATTATATGAATCTCTTCATGTTTCTTTACTGCGTAATTTTATAGCTTTGTATTTCTCTTTGATATATCCGTCTATTTTGGTCAAGTTTGACTGATTTATCTTCAATACGAGAGGTGTTTTGTAGTAGGCTCAATCTTGTAGTGATCATGTCGAGTGGCAGAAAGGATAAGTGCACGTATTATATTGTCGTTATTAAGGATAAAATAACGGAGTTTGATCATATTGATTGGTCTCTTCCTGTCTACATTATGCCATCCTGCTTATTGCGTTACTCTCTTTGTCATGAACTTAATATTTTGATATGCATGTTGCATAGTGGTCTTAAGGTGGAATAATAGTAGTAGATGCAATTGAATTAATGGTCTACTTATCAAGGACATAATGCCTATCCAACACAATAAGCTGCGAGATAGGGGCGAGCGCTGGTGGTGTCCACGTGGGTAGCCGAACAATGCATGGATTAAGGTAGCTAGAGAAAAAAACACAACGATATTTCTATGCAAGACGTAGGGTGTCACACCCTGTGTTTTGCCTCTTTTGACTAACTCAACATAGCTCAAAAATTAGAACCAATTAAAACTTTTGCGTGTGCTTGTGATACTTGAACCCATTGCTATTTGTTTGCTTGTTTTACTGTGTTTAAGTCACAAAATTTCTCCTCCTCACAAAACTCATCTCCTTGATCCAAATCTTTGCCCAATTGATCATGCCAAGTGTATAGGGCCTAAAACTAAAAAAATACAAAATATTTTTTTGACAAAAAAAACATTTATTTGATTTAAACTTTCAACCCCCCTGAATTGAGGTTTATACTACTAGTCCTCAAATTAAGAGAAATGTTTTACTAGAAAATTTTTATTTTGACCTATTATCAAAAAGACTTCCCAAAACCATAAAATTATTATTTTAAAAGTTATTTTCCTATTTCACTTAAATACCCTTTTCTGAGGCTGGAAATGGTCTCTTATGAGGGTTTTTTTATTTTTCTTAAATACTTGAGAAAAATTAGGAAAACTCACTAGACATGTATTTTAATATATAAGAGTTTCAACACATGGTAATGTTCAAAATATTGGACAAAACCCTTCTAAACCTTTTCTCACATAATAAGAAATGTTCCATATATAAGAAATATTCTCACATAATTCCAGGAAAATTCTAGCAAGTCACACATTACATATGTGATTATCTTGCCAAGTTTCATCTCAATCCAAATTGATTTGATTCACCAAAATATTCCAAAACCCTGTTTGTCGAGATCCAAACTTGAGCAATTTACATTGCAAAGTGTCTCCAATTATTCTCAAACTTTGTGGACATGTTCTAACTCTAATAATGCATCCACACAAAGTGGTGCATCAAGGAGAACATATCCACTTGACCAAATCTCCCCAAACCCATCTCTGCCGATTTATAGAATTGGGAAGTTTTGCATTGTCAGTTTCTCCAATTAGTCCCAAACTTTCTGGGCATGCTTTAATCCCCAAATTATTCCACCACACCAAGTGGTGCATTGGGGGGACTAGATTTGCATGACTAAACCCAAGGAAATCCATTTTTGTCCATTTCTAGGCTTTCCAAAGTTTGTATTGTCAACTATCATCAAATAATCCCAAAATTGGTGGTCACGGCCAATTGGTCTTACCATTTACTCCTGGTAAATACCAAGGCCATAGGATTCCTATGCCTGGCCCAAACACATCACAAACACCTTCTGGACAAACATAGTTGACCCAAATAGATTCTTCTTACCTCCAACTTTTTACCACAGCTTCACGTTGATGTATTCTACCTCCACTAACTCTCTCTTGGTTAGGGAGCAATAATTGGTGGGTAAAACCCCTTCATTTCACTGTTTGGACAACATTGGCATGCCTTTCTTTCCCCTCTTTGTCCATTATGTGTTCAAGATTGCCCCTAGACTCCCCCACAACTCCATTTGCATGTTAAGGAATCAAACCAAACCAAGGATGGCATGATCATGTGGAAAATATGAGCAAACCATCTAAACCTAGATTTCACCAGCTAATAAAGCTTTGAACTACAAGTACCCTATAGACTTATCTCCTTGAGCTGGAATTTGGTGTGCACTTAGTCCTTCCGTACCTAAGCCACCTAGACAACTTTTTACCTCCTTTGCTCTTCAGTAAAACCCCTAAGATAGCTCCCAAGTTTGTTGTTGAAAACTTACGTGCACTTAAAACCAACTCCACCCACCTCTATATGGATCCAAATTGCATCTGTTCCCTCTAGCATGCATGCCTTGCATGCTAGACAACTTGGGATCACCAAAATGACGCTCTGGACATAAGTTGGCATGGTGACCACACCTGTGTCGTGCAGAAACGATGCTCTGCCAAGCCATCTTGTCCTCTAGCTTGGGTCTGGCCTCGACAGGGTGCCTACTCATGCCAGGGAATCCCTCTCATCATTCCATGCCGCTTACCGACACTCGCAAGCCTCCAAGGCGGCTCAGGCGCGCATGCTCGCTGCGCCCAGAGCATTCGAGGCACACCCGAGCTCCCCCTCGTTGCCCTCCTACTCTACCTCTCCCCCGAGCCCCCTATAGTACCCAGTCGCTCTCACTCCCTCTCATCTACCTCCTGGGCCTCCCCAATTGATCCCTCGTGCCCTCCTCCTCCTCTCATGGCCGCCATGCCGCCGCCTCGGCATCGGGTAAATTCGGGCACCCCTGGCTCCCTCCTCTCCTCTTGGCTTCACCAGAGCGCCCAACACCGCCGCAATCTCCTCCCGCGCTCCTCTTCTTATTCCCGGTGGCCTGAGCGCTGCTCCCACGACCGCCCGTCATCAGCCTCCACTACGGCCAAGGCCCCACTCTTCCCAGCGCTCCTCGACAAGAACATGACCCCTATTCGGATGCGGGGCTCCGTCCTGAGCACTCCGGTGGTTGGAGTGCCGCTAGAGGTGGCATGTGTTGTCGGGACGATGTCGGCGAGCGCTCGACCGTGCCCCCATGCCCGTCCCCTGCTCGAGCGGAGATAAGAGAAAGGCCTGGCAGGCAGGGCCTGCGTGTCCGCGGTCGACAGGCCGAGCCTGCCGTTTGAGTGGACGCAGGAACGTGTGCCCCCACTTTCCTCTAGGGAAGGTGTACTCCAAGGAGTACACCATCGACGTGGAAACCTTCGCGTCATGCATGAGCCACCAGGCTGGCCCAATGGTTATCCACCGCCCACGGCGTGCTTTAGCCGTGGGTAAATTCATTTTTCCTTTACTTTTTCCAGTGAAGCACATTAATTTATATTAAATTCATTTTGGCTCAAAAATTAATGATTCAAATTCCGAGGAGCTTTTAAAATCATGCCCTATCCAAATATGTGCATTGCACATTTTTCCAGAAAGATTTTCTAGAGTATTCAAATCCAAATTTCAATTTGAATTATTCAAACCCTAACTTGCAAAAACCCTAGAGAGTCCAAATCAACTTCAAATGGAGTGATTCAAGTTCCTAGATGACCATAAAACCATGGACTGGTTTTCTAGCCATGGTGAACATTTTTCCAATGCTATAATTTGATTGGACCAAATAAATAGCCCCATTTCCATCTATTCCATTTAGTAAATTCATGAGAAAGTCATGTCAACTCCAAATCTAAGGAAACCACTTCCAAAATCTTCTAAATTCATGCCCTAATTGATGGGTGCATTCACTCATTTTTATATAAATATTTTATGTAGACTTCTTGTAGGATCAATAATGCCTCCATTTCCACCATTCAAAAACCTCTCGTGATCCCAAATCCATTAGAACAACTTTAGGTATTTTTCTGATTACCATAGACATCCTAGAAAAAATAAAGTTTCTATTTTAGACCATTTTTATTTCTCTGCTTGTTGTGTTGCTTATTGTGGTTGTTTCCGGCGATAGTTGACGAAGTAGGCGAGGTGCTCGGAGTTGGATCAGAAGTTTGTGAAGACCTCAAAGACTTTGCCGTGCCAGGCAAGGAGCCCTTTGACCATGACTATGAAACCATTTTTCACATCTAGGTTCAGATGCTACAGGAAATGTTCATGCCACTAAGCTTTCTGCATTCAACACTATTATTAGTAGTTACGGGAGTTGTCACTTACTAGGGTGTCCACCTCTTATTATGTATTTTTAATTGTAGAACTTATGCTAACTCAATGTTAGAATATATAGTATTCATGTAAGTTATCCCTAACCGTTAATTTGAATTTTAGAATTTTACATGTTAGTCTTTTAGGATCTTGTCGATGCCTTCTAGATATTAGGTTCATGTTTAATTAATGTTTATGTTGCTGCTTAGATGGTGCAACATTGAATCTTTTAGTTTAATTCCACAACATTGCTTTATAAACCTCCGGAAAACTTTGATTGGTTGTGTTGCTTGCTTCTAGTGTCTGAGAATCTGCGATTAAAAAATATTGTGGTACTTTCCTAACTGATGGTGGTTCTTTGTACTTCTAAAGAAAACTAGAGGCTAACAACGTGTATGTTATTATTAAAGCATCTTCAAAAGGCGCCCAAAAAAGACCTCGCGCTCTAAAAACTGCTGTTTTTGTGCGTCGGAGACAAAAACAGTGCTCCAGCAGAGGCTGTAAAATAGGGCACGCAGAAAAAGCAAATGTTGAACGCGCTGGCTTCCGGGCTGCATATTTGGGGCGCCGGATTGTGCGCACTGGCCGCCGCTGTAGGTGGGGTCGTCGGATTGTATCATATTTTACAACGCTTGTTAGATCAAACATTCTCCAGCGCGCTAAAAACGCTATTTCACTGCTAATTTTTTTAGCACGCGTGTGTTGAAGATGTTGTTACTGGAGCAAATGTGTGTCAACTCATGTGAACATTGCCGCATAGAAGACACATTAAGGCGCTTCAACAAGACAAGTGCGCCACACGCACACACTCATGAGGCCCGCCATTGGCTGACCCCAACCGCTTGTATTTGATTATGCCATGAATGATCACAATTATTAATATGCGTAATTTTATCAATTGTTCAATACTAATTTGTCTGCTATATTATTACTATGTTTTTGAAAGAGATGCAACTAATGAACCTAAGGCAACCGGTCCATTCTCCATTAGTTTACATGCTCCTACAATTGCTACCTATTTTGTCGTATTGCCTATTAATGTCTACTTGTTTTTAATCTTGTGGCTGACAAGAACAAAGGAGATGATAACCCTTTTATTTTTGTTGGGTGCAAGCAGTTGTTGTGTTTGTGCGTAGATGTTGCTAACATTTTTAGTGTAGTGCCTTTTATTGGTTTGATAAACTTTCGTTCTTAACTGAAAAGAAATACTTTATGTTGTTGTGCTACATCATCCTTTCTTTTTAGGAAAATTTAACAACTTGAGCAGGAATAGCACCCGACGATGGAGCTCTGGCGACGAGACGAAGTCTCTGCCCGTGTTAGTCCATGCCGGCTTTACCATGGAGCAGACGTGAATGCACCTAGACGTCATCATGTGGGTCAGTCTCTCATGTTGTACTTTTCCTTGTCGGCGACTACACCTTCGTTCACAAGGTTTACGGTCGTTGGACATAAACACGGGAAGAAACAACAGGGACATGAAAGACGGACGCTAGCGAATATTTAGACTAGGTTAGGGTACGATTGCTTTTGTTTAACGAAATATGTCGAAAATACAGCTCAGTTTAAATTAAAGTCACCTAGTTTTCATAAAATATCATTCGGTTTATTCATATCTCATTTAAACTGTATATGGACAGGGTTGATTTCATATCATTATCCGCGCACATGTTCGCATGCGGGTCCATTTTAGAGTCTTCGAGATGCGCTAAGCCGATAACACCGAATATATAAAGCCCTGTCGCTGTAGACAGAGGACAACTAATGGCTTAACAAGTGAACTGATACGTGAAGGAATTGCTCTTTGCTGCAAGTCTGTTCCGTGTTAACGTCCACGCGGGGGTGGTGGTGTACTCCTGCTAACTGGGCGGGGGAGCAGCTCACGCAACAGTGAAAACGTTGATTTCCACCTACATTTCGTTTCTAACATCATCTCCAACAGACAGACGTGTGGTAGGGTCGCACGCTAAAAAGATATTTGACGTTAAAATAACGTTTTTAGACATGCGGACATGTGTTAGCTTTAGCAGGCGGTGTAAACTTTAGCGCCCCGTAGGTCACGCTTCAACCGTGACGCTAAATATACAATGCACGTGTTCAAACATACATAAAAAAGCAAATACTAAAATTCGACTAATTCATCGTCAAACATTGAAATTCACATACAAACTAGCAAGCAAATTCAAATCCATAAAACATACTAATAAAATAAAGTACACATAGACTACTCCTTCTCCTCCTCATTGATGTAGTCCGTCGACGACAACATCATGTCCTCTCATCCGTCATCGTTCAAGTCTCAAGTCGTGTCCCGATTCTCCAACCGAGAAATCGCTAGTGCCTTGTGCCTACACTTGTCCTGGCATTGCACATCTAACTCTGCCTTCCTGTTTGCCCAAAAATCGTTCTCGGCAACGACGTCCTTCGGGTGGCGCGCACGCCACTCCGTCAAGGCGGCCTTGTCCCTCTCGGTGATCAAGAGACGGCGCCCTCGATTGTGCTGGGCGCGCACGTGAAAACATTATGAAAATCCATCTGCGCCTCAAGACGTTGTAGGCGCCACGCCATTACGTTGTACGCGTGGGCGACCTCATGGACGGACTCGAACATGCCGAGCCCGAGGCGCATGTCGTCGGAGGGGATCTCGGCGTAGAACATGCCGGAGGGACCGTGACGGACGCCGCGGAAGCCCGAGCTGCTCCGGGGACGCGGTGGCATGGCGGGGCGTGACGGGGACGATAAGCTGGAAGAATAGAGAGCCCGAGACGGCAAGGATGGAGTGCGAGGAGAAGGTGCAGAAGGAAATGGGGCGGTTGAACAGTGCGGGCGCGGCGCGGGATTTATGTAGCACGCTAACCGACGCACGCTAAAATTAATGTGCGGGCTGCCGCTTTTCCCTGCACGCAAATTTCCTTTTAGCACGCCATGGTTTCGTGCATCTACCGAGCGCACGGCATGGCTATTCATGTGCCAAAACATCGGTATTTACCACACGCACTAAGTTTGATACGTCTGTTAAAAATGCTCTAAGTACAGTATTAGGCTGGTTGTCTATGATACCACATCCGTAATGCATAATATTATATGTTAGTATCATAGGATAGTTCAGTTATTGTCATGCAAGACACATAGTAGCACATCATTTAATATGATACGGTATCATCATATGATAGTCAATCCTCTTTTTTTTATTTAATTCTATGTCATCTCATCAAAATTGTCTAGTTGACATACATGATACTACCTATACAAAGCAATTTTACTTTTCCGTTTGACAATGCCGACAATGTCAAGAATGACGGTTGGCGTTGGACCATCAATTTATTACGCAATTTGTTCCTGTTAAATTATTATTTTGACAAAAACAGCACGAGCTTTACCTTTGCATTATAATGAGAGAAAAAGGTGTACAAAATACAATGGGAAAAGGCTAAGCACCCCGAACAGAGAAATTAAAACAAGTTTATCGTTTGCACACTGCAAAGTGCAGCACGCTACCCCTCAGCCGTATTGAAAAGTTTTAAAGCCTCGTTGTGCATTGTACTGTCTTCACAAATCAGGTTGACCACCGCTATTGGAGTCATCTCCTTATCTTCGAAATCTCTTCGGTTTCTCACCTTCCAAAGTTGCCAGGTGTTGTATGCCGACAAGATTATCTCTTCCTCATCCCTTGTTGGCTCCCCTCGTCGAGAACAGAGCAATTTCCACCAATCTGACACTGAAGTTGCCGCAAGTATCCCACCGCTCATCCTGTCATTTGCACCAATGACAAGATGTCAGACCTTTCTCGCATAAGGCTGCCCGTAATGAAAGTATCATAGACAATTTTAATGAGGTGACATAAAATTAAATAAAGATAAAGAGGGTTGAGTATCATATCATGATACAGTATCATATTAAATGATGTGCTACTATGTGTCTTGCATGATAATAAATGGACTATCATATGATACTAACATATGATATTATGCATTACAGATGTGGTATCATAGACTAGTATCATATGCATGTCTATGAAGTTGGCCTAACAACATTGAAGCTTGACATGAACAACGGTCATCGATTCCTGATCACATAGCCTGCAACAAGTATTGTGTGGCCATCCTCTCTTCTGCAACAATTTGTCCCTGTTATTAAGGATGATTTGAGGATATGCCCCACCTTTACTTGCACTTCTAGGATTTGCCCTTGTTTACATTGACATTGATCTTTTGCCACACTTTGACAGAAGCTTAATGATTTGCCCTTGGCAACATGGGCCCATTGTAAAATGTCTAAACAGCCCCTGCCCTGCTCAGTCCACTCGATCGAGCACATCTCTCAGCGAGCATTTCTCTGGATTGGAAGATCTGAGGTGGAGATGGAGCTCCCGCCGTGCGTTGCTGTAGCTTCGGCAGAGGTGATCGCGGCTCTACCCGTCCGGCCTTGTTGCTCGTCCGGCTCGAAAAATCTGGACCTCTCCAAACACGGCACTGGAGCGAGCGCGGATGAGGTGACGTCGATCGTAGCGTGCGCGGCGCTCGGGCTCGACGACCTACAGCCACCGGTCTGCTGATGGAGCACTTGCTTGGGGTGAGGAGCAGAGACCGGACGGACGGCAACGTCTCGAGGCAGACGGCCAGCGGATAAATGCCTGGCGTGCTTATGTGCGTGAATGCCATGTGTGTGCGTGATCTAGCAGCTGGGCGCGCGATGTGTGCTAGCCTGCTAGGCGTGCGTGTGCCTTGGCGTGCATGTGTGCATGTGTGCTTTGCGTGCGTGCTCTAGCACCTGGGCGTGAATGCTTGCTCTGTGTGTTGTGTGTGTGCGTGCTCTAGCACGTGGGCTCCCCGGCTGTTGCTGCTGCTACGGTTGCATGCACGGAGAAGGACGCTGTTGTCCGAGCTCGCTCCCTAGCTCCCCTCGTCGAGTTCACCATCACCGTCGTGGGCATGGACCGTGGACGACACCATCCGCGTGCCACATACGGAATGACCCTTCCTCGTTTCGTGGGGAGCTTGCTAGAAATGGTCGGCAAGGTCGTCGCGGCCAAGCGCCAGAGGATCTTGCCCATGAACGAACCCAGGAGCTGCGCCTAAGAAGGGCATTTGGGTCATCTAATTACACTCTTCAAGAGGGAACCTCTGGGCGCCATCTCGCGGCATCCACGTGTGCAAGAGCAACTGACGAGGCCACTGTTTTGTCGGTCGTTCCTTTTCATTAAACGAAGTAAAAAAAAGCCTCAACGCACGCGGCCCAGTCCCGCACCCCACGCTTTCTCCAACCCCCACGCAACCTCCTCCTCTTCTCGTCTCTTCTTTGCCTCGCCGCCGCCCCCAATGCTTCACCCCCTCGCCATCCATTGCAGCAACAGGGCGCCGACCTACCTCGTCTCCCTTCTGACCTATGCTCTCCACCGTAGTTGCTCTGCCTCATGGGTAGGTATTCTTCGTCTTGGTGTTGAGAGAAGAAGCACAAAGATGGGTGGACCTGGGCGACGGCTACCGTCCAGCTCCCTAAAACGAGGGATTCGTTGTAGTGATCTCCCCACACGACGACTACGAGGAGGAGGACTATCTCGTCCACCACGAGGCACGACCACCCGACACTGGTGAAAACTGCAGCGATAGGCCGTCAGATCCGCCGTCCGCCGTTCTTCCGCTCGAGGCATCCGTCGTTCACGTGCTCCTCCTAAAGTTGCTCCTCACCATCATGGGTGGATGCCGGTGAGGCCAGCCTTCCCTCCACACGCAGGTGCTCCCCTGCTCCCCTATCTCTCTTCCCTGACCCTTTCTCTGTTCCTGGTGGTAGCACATTAGTGGTTCAATAGGTAGATTGGTCAGTTTCTGAAGTTTGTAGAGAAGACTACACCAAATCTTGCCCACGCTAATTCTTTCATTTTTCTTTTTTAATTGTTCATCTGTGTTTTTAGTCAGTTTAACCATCTTTCTCCATGATGAAATTAGTAACTCTCTTTCCAAGTTCCGAGTTGGGTACTATCAATGGTATGAGCACATAGCTGGACATCAGGATATTGTTAGCTTTTGAACATGCGTATGCAGCTGTACAGGCGTGCCTACGCAATTCTTGCTTCGGCCGGCTACTTGACGGAACTTGCGTAACTAGCGACACGAATAAAACTGATCGATGGATTTGATGGCTAAAGGCCCGTGTTGAGCCTTTGCTTTGTATTGCTTTTTGTTTTTCTGGTGTTACAATCAACACCCCTAGGGTGTCTTTTATACACGTTCACAAGGGACTATGAAAATAGACTAGGACTAGGAATCCTAATACTACTAGGACTCGGTTTGGCTTTCTTTCCTAATCCTAAAGAAACAACATGATTAACTTCTACATTCACCTCCTTAATCTTGTTGCTTGACTTCACTTCCTACACTCCGACTTTCCTCCTCATCTCGATGAAATTCTGTCGACCGAGGGACTTGCTGAAAATATCGGCAAGTTGGTCTTTCGTGTTCACATGTTGAACCCCGATCAACCCTTCTTCAATGCACTCCCGGATATGGTGGAACCGGGTATCTATGTGCTTGCTCCTTTCGTGATGAACCGGATTTTTGCACAACGAGATTGCAGCTTGGTTATCGATCTTCAGTGACACCTTCTGCACCTCCCGCTTTGCAAGAATAGCTAGGAGTCTTCTCAGCCACACTGCTTGACAAGCCGCCGTGCTTGCCGTATGTATTCTGCCTCGCATGAAGACAGTGCCACCACCTTTTGCTTCTGAGAATTCCAGCTAATCGGATTCGAGCCAAGGTAGAAAACCATGCCCGTTGTGCTCTTTCGGTCATCAACATCACCTGCCATGTCACTATCTGAATATCCACGAAGGATCAATCCTTCCTTTCCCTTTCTGTACGTGCAACCAAGATTAATCATGCCTTTCACATAGCGCAAGATTTGATTGACCGCGCTCATGTGCTCGGTTGTCGGATTCTCCATGAAACGACTCACGATCCCTACTGAATAAGCCAAGTCAGGTCGGGTATGCACCAAATATCTTAGGCTGCCCACAACGCTTCGATACATTGTGGTGTCCACCGGCGGATTTGAGCTACGCTTGCTCAACTTGTGACGTTGGTCCATTGGAACTTGTGTCTCGTAGCAATCTGACATGCCACACTTTTCCAATAACTTGACCGCATAAGCCGATTGACATAGGGAAATCTCTTCGGAGCTTTGCTTCACTTCGATGCCCAAGTAATAGCTGAGTAATCCCAGATCGCTCATGCTAAACTTGTTCTTCATTTGCGCCTTGAAACGTTCAATTTCTTGTACGCTATCTCCGGTGATAATCAGATCGTCGACAAAAACTCCAACTAGCAAGTTTGAGCCTTTGGAGTTCTTTGTATAGACTGCGTGCTCGAGGGGACATCTCTTGAACCCGAGCGAGACCAAACTTCGGTCTAACTTTGAGTTCCAAGCTCTTGGCACTTGCTTCAACCCGTAAAGTGCCTTCTTGAGCTTGTAAACTTTCCCTTCTTCACCTTTCTTCTCGTAGCCGAGGGGTTGTTCTACGTACACTTCTTCTGTGAGATCGCCGTTGAGGAAAGCGGATTTAACATCCATATGATGAACCTTCCAATCCTCTTGTGCTGCCAAAGCTAGGAGCACTCTCACCGTCTCGATTCGAGCAACTGGTGCAAACACCTCATCATAGTCTACTCCTTGACGTGCAAACACCTCATCATAGTCTACTCCTTGACGTTGTATGTAGCCCTTTGCAACGAGTCTTGCCTTGTATTTCACAATGGCACCCTCCTTGTCCTTCTTTAACTTGTAAACCCACTTCAAACCTATCGCCTTTTGGTTTGGAGGTCGGGTTACCAAAGTCCACGTGCCATTGCTCTCAATCGCCTTCATCTCCTCATCCATGGCATGCGTCCAACTACGACTTTTGCTCGCCTCTACGAAGTTCGCCGGCTCCTCAACTCCGAACAGACATAGTCCGGAGTACTCGAGCGTAACTGGCTTTGTGTACTTGTAGACTTTCTTAAGGGTCTTGTAGAGACGAGGCCCTGAGGAGTCCGTTGTGGCTTGCGAAGGAGGCGACACAAATTGTGTCGATGTTGATGCACTTGAGGAAGATGGCTGAGTCTCGGGCGTGTCATCGACATCCGCGTCGTCGGCGTAGTCGTCATGATCATGATCATCATCTTGATTGTCATCGTCACTATGCGCCTCGTTGTCGATGTTGTCGTCGAGATCTCCACCCGTGTAGTGCGCTTCGTTGTCGCTATCTCCTTGCGACCTATGCACCTCGTCGTCGGTGTCGGCACCATGATGATCACTACCATTGTTGTCACCTTGGTTGGGCGTTTTATGAACCACTTGGACATCCTCCCGTGCATCATCATCAGTTGGAAATTCAACCGTGAATATGTTACTGTTTGGAGCATTGTCGGCTGTGGCGCTCCAATTCCACGCTTGGTTTTCTTCAAACACGACGTCGCGTGAAATCCGTAGACGCTTGGTTTGTGGATCATAGAAGCGGTATGCTTTGGTGCTGGAACTCCTCTCATATCCGATGAACACCATCTTGGTGCTACGATCGGCAAGCTTTGAGAGATGCGGCTCCGCCGTCTTCACATGTGCCACACACCCGAACGTCCGTAGATGAGACACATTCGGCTTACGTCCGTAAATTGCTTCATACGGAGTCTTGCCGACCACCGCCTTCGTTGGAGCCCGTTTGAGAAGATAGACCGTCGTCGAAACAGCTTCTCCCCAAAAAGTCCCCGGTAGGTTCTTGCTCTTGAGTAAACTCCTTGCCATGTCAACGACGGTTCGGTTGCGTCTTTCAATGACCCCGTTCTGCTGCGGCATGTAAGGTGCCGTGAGGAACCTTTTTATGCCAATCTTCTCGCAGTAATCGTTGAATTCGTTCGACGTAAATTCTCCATCGCGATCTGTCCGTAGAGCGCGAACTTTTAACTTGTGTTCCATCTCCGTTGCAGCCTTCAGCTTCTTGAACGCTTCAAACGCCTCATCTTTAGATTGTAGGAGAACGACCCACATATATCTTGAGTAGTCGTCTACCACGAGGAAGAAATACTTCTTTCCCGCGTGAGTTGCTGGGGTGATAGGGCCACATAGATCACCATGGAGCAGCTCGAGTGCATCACTTGCACGATAGGTAGACTTAGCAGGGAATGGCCTGCGGTGCTGTTTTCCAACCAAGCACCCGTCACATACTCGATCAACATGGTCGATAAATGGCATCCCGGATACCATCTCCATCTTTGTCATCTTCTTCAAGGCGTAGAAGTTAACGTGTCCAAATCTAGCATGCCATAACCATGAATCATCATCACTCTTGGCGAGCCAACACTCCGGTCGAGATTGATCAAGGTTGAGGATATATAGCCTATTCCGTGTGCGATTAACACGAGCTAGCACGTTTCGGAGGTTGTCGAAGATCGTCATCACTCCGCTCTCGATATTCACCTTGCATCCATTCTCGTCAAGCTTCTCAATAGAGATAATGTTGTTGCGAAGCCGTGGGATGTAGTACACTCCGGTGAGTATGTGATGTTCGCCTGTGAGACCCTCGAAGAGGACAGATCCTTGCCCGCAAATCTCCACAGCTGAACCATCACCGAACTTGACCGAGCCTTGAACATCATATTCCAGCTCGAGAAATTTCTCCTTGCACCCCGTCATGTGGTTACTGGCACCTGTGTCGAGATACCACGACACATTGTGATCCCTGGATAACTTAGGTGTCACATTCTTCTCATGAAGTAGAACCTTCCGGGTTGGTTTCACAACCACCGTTTCAGCGAGATCACAAACTTCGGCCATCAGAAGACCTGGACCTTCGTCTTCTTGCTTTGCCAAATTTGCCTTGATCTCCCGCTTGTTAGGCTTCGGACAATCCTTTGCAAAGTGACCCATCTCGTTGCAGTTATAGCACTTAACATCGGATAAATCCAAGTTCCGTGGCTTCCGCCCTTTAGATTGGTCCGCCTTACCACGACCTTGTGGCTTGCCTTTTCCTTTGCCTTTTCCGGTTTGTCCCTCGCTCTTCACGTTGCTTGAGCCTTCTCCACCATCACGCCTTCCTTTGCTACTTGGAGCCTCCCAATCTACGCGCGAGTACATGAGTTGGTCGCTACCTCCTCCTTTGCCTTTCCGACAGCCACGAGCATTCTCTTCCCATGTCCGCAAGCGTCCGATTGCCTCCGTTATGGTCATGTCGTCGATGTCGTAAAGCTGCTCGAGCGTGCCGATGATGTACGTGAATTTATCAGTCACTGAACTGAAAAATTTCTCCACAATCTCGGTCTCATCGAGCTTTGCACCAAGCGCGCGGATCTCTCCCACCAAAGTAGTAAGATGCATGGCATAGTCGTTCACCGATTCAGTTTCCTCCATCTGCAACTTGTGAAATTGGCGCTTCAGCACTTGTACCCGAGCCTTGGTGACGCGATCCTCATCTTCAGCACTTGTTCCATGCCTCTCTTGCTGTCTCGAACTCCGCCAATGTCATTAGCACGGAATCCGGCACGGAATGGGCTATGGCGGCCATGGCACCTTCGTCGGACTCGTCATCGACGTCGTCGTCCGTGATTGCCTGCCACACTCGAAGGGTTCGGAGAATAATTTTCATCTTCACCGCCCACACGCCGTAGTTGGCGTCGGTGAGCATCGGGTACTGGATGGGGATGTTGCGATGCGCCTGGACGTTGGCGCCGCTCGTTCCTCCACCACTGGTTGCTCACTTGACGCCCTTCTTCACCTTGTCGTCGTTCTTGTTCGCCTTGGCACCGCCGCTGCCGGACTCGACCGACTCAACGTCGCTGTCCGTCATCGTAGATCGTAGATCGTCGAGGCTCTGATACCAATTGTTAGCTTTTGAACGTGCGTATGCAGTTGTACAGGCGTGCCTACGCGATTCTTGCTTCGGCCGGCTACTTGACGGAACTTGCGTAACTAGCGACACGAATAAAACTGATCGATGGATTTGATGGCTAAAGGCCCGTGTCGAGCCTTTGCTCTGTATTGCTTTTTGTTTTTCTGGTGTTACAATCAACACCCCTAGGGTGTCTTTTATACACGTTCACAAGGGACTATGAAAATAGACCAGGACTAGGAATCCTAATACTACTAGGACTCGGTTTGGCTTTCTTTCCTAATCCTAAAGAAACAACATGATTAACTTCTACAGATAATAGTCGTGACATAGGCCCTGGGCGGTTGGAGCGTCGGATCTCTCTGTCTCGCGGGCCATGCCTCCCGTCCGCGCCGCAATGCGTCCGGCATGGACGCCCGGGCTCGGGCAGCCGATTGCAGTCCTGCCTCCCTGTAGGAACAAATAAGTTCACCGTAATACTAGCTGATTGTTACTGTATGAATTTTGTTGCGATTTCCTTTAACCAACTTGTTTAACAAGAGCTGCTGACGTTTTGGCTCACCAAAAAGACCAAATGTTGGCCATCTATTTACTGTGCGGCTATAGAATTTCTATACATGGAGGATTTGTTAGTTGATCAGTTATGCAATATATAATCCTTCATATATACTGTACTAGGTGCTACTGTTAACTGGATTTAATCATCTCTCTTTCGTTCTTTGATGTATTATGCCAATGACACAATCAGTCCTCAAGGTTATTGCTCTACATATCAAATTCCATTCCCTTACTGATGAGGCTCGGGACGGTCGTCGCGGTGGCCTCTTCAGCGGCGTCGCCCGACGGCTCCACGCACATGTGGTGGATGCTGGTTCCTGAGGTGAGCGCGATGTCGATAAGAGATGGCGTCGAGGACGGCATCCAAGGACATCATCACGCTCAACGGCTTCGCCGCCATCGTCATCGAGTTCTTTGGTACGCACGTGCCTCCAATAGAGATCCCCCTTCCCCTCCACCACTCTCTAGTGTTTCATCGAGTGATTCGATGGCAGTTACACAGCGAACACACAGCGAACAGGTGCGCGACGGGCCAACAAACAGCAGTGTCGTCTCTATCCCCGACACTTCATCTTTGTGGGGCTAATGGCCCCGTGCGCGTTGCGCCCATAAGTGCCCTGGGCGGTGCGGACTGCAACTGCACGTAGGGCCGCAGCAGTTGATTGCTCAAGGCGGCGTGTGGACTGCCTGGTAAGCTTCATCAATCCACTCTAAATCTCCCTATTTGGCAATGTTGCTCTATCCAGTATGGGTTTTGTTCTTCAGGGCCGCGTCCAACACTGCTTCAAATATATGTGCCCTTAAGACGTAGACACGTAGTGTCCATGGGATAAAAAACTCAGTTGGGTTTCAAGTGGTAGCTGAACGTCTACCCCTTGAATAAACTTTTCCTTCAGATTTCGCAAGAGATCCTTCTATTCTCCTTTTAGAACTGAATATATTTGATATGTTGTTCAATACCAATGTGGACATATGGACAATGCTTTTTCACTACCAAGCTGTCCTACCTGATGGTGTGATCATTGTTTTCTTTCCTCCCACATCTCACATAAACGAAACAACATACTACTTATTTCCTTTGTTTATTACCACATACATGTTAAGCACCCAACCATTAGACACTTAATTCCATCACTAATAGTAAGATCCACACGAATAATATATGTAGTCAGTTATTCACTGAATTGCTCTAAGATCAAATTGTGCCTCACCAAATTTTCTACAAGTCTTCTATTTATACGCTCATACAAATAAATTGCTATTAATGCATAGCAAATCGCTAATAGTAATAAACATGTTGTCCAACAATATGAAAAGGTTTCCATTCCACTTTATCTGATAATTGTGACTTCCACCGTAAGTGCATTTGATTGGTCTGCTAAGTTTATTTTTACATGGTTTACATACTTTCAAAAGCACAAATACAGGAACTATTTGATTTCATTGTGGCTCAGTTGGAAAGATTTGTTGATTCTCTCTATTATTGGTTCTTATGTATTTAATAGATCATGCGTGTATCGAGAGTAAATTCCTTCTCATTCCCTGTACCACTGTGTTGGCAGTCTGTCATTACTGCCTATGTTAATCCATGAACAATTTTGTAACATTAGTCTTGATATTATTTTTTATGAAAACCATTGGGGGCATGTGAGATATCTTGGAGCATTTTGAGCATTTTGTATCATTCTGACTATGAGTATATTCAATCTTGTGGTCTGATGCTTTCAATAGATGATAGAAATTAGGGCATGCTGAGATAATTCCTCTTTGTATTGTTCTAGCCCGTGAGTGTATGTAATGTTGTAGTTTATTGCTTCTAAGTTTTTGACTGGTTATTTTGCCTATTATGTGTCCAGGTCAAACTTCCATCCTTCACAATGCATTTAGTATTTGCATGATCTATGTGTCTACACATATCACACTTCTGTCCGTCGTGCTAATTTGGTGCTTTATTGGAGGTTTGGGATTGGGCAGTGGTGAGCTTGTCTCTCATACCATTTTACTCCTGTCTGCATTTATCTTGATGTATGCAAGAATTTCTTATCTCAGTGATACCAATCTATCAGTATGTCCATGCAGTTGTTGCTCTGTTATTTTCCTTCTCTATGTAGTTTCTTTGTACTATTTCATATGTGAGTTAACTATCTTGTTGAATATTTATATTTATTTACTTTTAAATTGTAGAACTGTGTCCCTTGAAGAATATTTGTGTAGCATACAATGATTCAACCATACGATTAAGTGGTTCATGGATCTATAAAGCTACCTAGCATATCATGATCTTATGAGGCCGTTGTAAATTTAAATTTGGTTAGTATTTGGTTTCTTCTACCAAATGATAGAAGCTTTCACGTACTTTTGGAGGGAATTGATGTTAGTTTTATGTTTCCTGTGATTCTCTTCTATGATTCAGAATTTTAGTCCAAATCATAGGCCTGTTATGATTTCCTTTTACGATTCAGAAATTTGATCGAGGAGGCTTTGGCTATGTCCAGTGGTTATCATACATCACCCTTACCTGATGATTTCATCTTATGGATGTCCAGACTTCACTAGCCAGACGGCATTGAAGTAAAATGTGGCTGCTGGATTCTGTAGCTGGGCATATGTAGCATCCATTATGTGATGTAATTGAAGTACAATTTTTCCTTAGCATGTTGCCCCTCGAGTTTAACCGCCCTTTTAGAGCATGCAATGGAATTACATGAAATGTTAAGGTGACCTCACGTACATAAATGTTTCGTTTGTTATGTTTATTAATGTATGTATGCGTGTGTTATGTTTATTAATGTATGTATGCCTGCTTACCCTAAAAATATTTAGTTAAAACGTTTCCCTATGAAGTTTCTATGCTACATAAGAAAGTTTGGACTGCAATATTTAAGGTCATATTTTGTTTTACAAGTTACACCTATAGTTGCATAGCTGATTCAGTTATATTAGTTCAGAACAAGTGTTTGTATCTACTATAACAAAAATAGCATATTCATCTATATTTAAATAATTATAAATAAGTGTCATTGAAAACTATAAGCAAGATAGGTGCGCACCGGACCGCCTAAGAGACGGGCGCGTCCCTACCACTAGTTTATAGTATAATCTCAAACCAGGTAGAAAGGGCAAATCAACAAAGTTTTAACAAACTTGTGGCAAATAATCAATTACAAGATAAAAGAGGGCAAATCCTAGAAGTACAAGCAAAGATGGGGTAAATCCTCAAATTCCCATGTTATTAATTGGTTATTTATTATATCATCCGGAGCAGCGCTCTAAACGTAGCAAGATTCGCGCTACTTTGCGCTCAGAGCTGGACATCAAACAACTCTAGATTAACTCTTTATTAAAGAAGAATATATTCCTAGATTGACACAATTGAATATAGGACGAACAAATTCATGGTTGGATGGTTACAAAAACAATGGTATCTTGTGCTCAATTCATAGAGTTTAAATTCTAGACTTGACAATGGTTTTCGTATTTTTCTGAATTTATTTCAGGTCTTCGATTGATTTACGTTCAGTGGGAGAAGATGTTTCCGTCGAGTACAAAGACGTCTATAGAGACTTTGTCAATCTCAAAATAATATGTCAGCTCAGTTTTTCGAATGTGCTCATAAAGATGAAGTGTATTTTGATTCGTAAAGATGTGTGTATATGCATATGAATGAGTGTATGCATCTGTGTTATAGAAAAGTATAATTTTGTCACGGAGGTGCTCTTATCAAGTATAATATTTTTTCTCTAGAATACGGATAAGTATGCTTATCATATACCCCTCAGTTTCAAAATAAGTGTCTCAAGTTTAATATAATTTTGCATTAGAGTTAATACAAAGTTAAGATACTTATTTTAGAATAGAGGAAGTATTATAGAAGAAAGGATAAAAAGTCCGACCATATGATGTATTACAATGATCGTACACCTCAACCACAACACATTCCATGCTATAAGATATAACAACAACTTCAATGAAGCAATCCATTTCCTCCGTCGCCGTCCGTTTGGGTCGAAGCAGATAAAAAGGATGGCCCAACGCGTCGACCCATTTTCAAAACATGTCCGTTCCGCGTCCGCGTCAACCCATTTCCGGCCCAAATTTGGGACTAAAATGCGTCGACGCAGACGTGAAGCGGACGCGCGCGCGCCCTCTCGGTGTTCCCCCCCAACCACCGCGGTCAACATTATTTATGACGATTGTCATCCTCGAGCCCACGCGTCAGCGACCGTGGTCGGCCTTTTGTAATTCGAGCATGCATTGGGTTCCTCCATCTGCTTTCAGAACTTGCACGTCCCCATCCCGCCACCTCCTCGGCGACCAAAACCCTAGCACCATGGCCGACGGCTTTCCAAACAAGGGCAAGGCCCCGCTCTACCCTCGGCGTCGTCTTCCCGTCGGCCTCGCCAGCATGTGAGCGTCCCGGTGCACCAAACGCGGTGACACTGGGAGCACCACGTGCCGCTCCTTACCCCGACGTCACCATGCCGCACGGCTGGCATCTGGATCCGGAGAGGATCCCGGTGTCGGCCGTGCTGCGGTCGGCATGGGTGCATGCGGAGGAGGTGAGCCGCCGTCAGCGTGTGCTGACGATGGAGCAGCGGCGAAACCCTGCATACGCGGCCGACTCCCCCAACTGGGAGCTCTGGTTCGCGGTGGAGCACGAGGAGAAGCGTCGTCATGGCATGCACGCCATGTAGCGAGGAGGCCCTCCGCCGCCCCCGCATGTCGTCACCGACGAGGACCAGGAGGCTGAGGCCGCCTACCAGGCGGCGCTGGCAGTTGTTCTCCGTGACAACAAGGAGGAAGCGCGGCGCAAAGGCCGACGAGGACGCGGCGTACCAGCAGCAGCTCGCGGAGGCCATCGCGCTGTCAGCCGCCGGCAACTGCGTTGTCCCACCTTCGCCACGTTCGCCGAAGCCCGAGCCCACGGAGCCGCGGGAGGTCTACCAGTGGACCGGCATCGTCAACGAGTTTGTTAGTGTGCCGCCCATCTGGATGGGCGCGACACCGTAGCAGGAGCAAGCCTACCTCGAGCACTGGAGGACGCATCACCTACGGGCAGAGCGCGCCGAAGGCCTTCGGCTGATGGAGCTGGAGAAGAAGGTGGAGGAGGAACGACGGAAGTTGGAGGAGGAGGAGTGTGCCCCTGCTGTTGCGCTGTCACCGCCATCAGCACAGCCCGCACCGGCGGGACAGACGGCGGAGGCGCAGGCAGCTGCGCTCTGGAACACGGCGTTCTCCTGGGCTGGCCCTGCGCCTACGCTGGTTGACCTCACCGGCTCCGACGATGACGACGTCGTCGCCTAGGGTGCCTCCTCACCGGCTCCGACGATGGCGACGCCGTCGCCTAGGGTGCTTCGTAGTTTTAGGTTTTTTTATGTTTAATTAGTGTAATGCGGATGTGTGGACTCTCGCGGGCCTTCGTAGCCGGCTTTTAATGTTTAATTATGCACTTTTATATATTTTTTCGCACGCCACAAAAATGGGTCCGACCAACGTTGAACACATGTGCCGACCCATTTGCGGAAGCGGACGTTCGTGTCCGCCTGGTCGACCCAGACGGACAAAATCGACGTCCGTTTAGGTCGGCCCGTTGGAGTTGCCCTAACTACTCGCGCCTATATCTCGCCATGGAAAACCCGGCCCAGATGGCCCGCCTGACCCGACCCATAATTTCTGAGTTGGGCCAGGCCGGGCCTAGCCCTCAATATGCACTCCGAACAACAACTCCGGCTAGGCCCGGGATTCAATTTTAGCCCAAAATTAGGCCCAACCCGCCCCGAGCGTCTCTTATAGCGAGGGAGGACGTGTGGCCGATGGGAAGCAGAGCAGTACAAGAGCGGCCCAGTCCCCATCACGATGGTGTTGTAGAAATTACATGTGTTGTATACAAAAATCTTCTATTGTTTGCATATGATGCATTTGTAATATGTTGTTGTACTGTTGTGTGTATGGTGCAGTTTGATCATGTTGAAGAGGAGAATTAGAAGGGCCAGAGGGTGATGAACCAGATTACCACCCAAAGAATTAGAAGGGTTGATGTGCATGCGGATCCTCCTCATACTAGGTATAAATGTGCATACTAAAAAGAAGCATAAGAGCCATCAAGCGACAATGAATAACTTTCTCTTAAAATCTGAAACAAATGATGATGGAACAACTGCATTAAAAAATGGTAGATTTGATGTTTAAGTTGCTAGGAATTTAATCTATATTTATCTTGTGTTCGGTCATCATCCATTTACGACAGTTGAAGAAGATGGATTTAGAACAATGATGTCTGCTTGTTGTGCATAATTCAAGTCTATTGGTGACACATGATAAAAAGAGAGATAATGGCAATGTTTCTTAGCCAGAAAAATGAATTGATGGAAACTATTCTTGCTTTCCCTGATAGAGTTAGTTTCATATGCATACTTGCCTTTTAACGCATTAATCTTGTTAAAAGTACAACGACTTCTTTATCGAATGGGTACGGTAGTGGCATACATGTCAATTAGAATTTAGCAACAAGTGGATCCTCAAGCACTTGTGGACTTGGTGCCTTTTCTGACTATGATCAGTATGTGGAAACCACTGGCTCACTTGAAGAGAAATCTGAATTGAAATTGTTCTTGACCGAACCTGCGAAGAGGTTAAATGAAAATGTCAATATCTCAATTTTTTGGAGTAAGTCTCCAGATAGGTATCCGTAGCTAGCAAGAATGGCATGTGATATCCTTGCAATTCCTATGTCAAGTGTTGCTTCAGAATCTGCTTTTAGCTTGAGTAAGAAGGTTATAACCCTGAACCAAAGCTCACTTAAACCAAAGATTCTTGAGGCCTTAATGTGTTTGCGGGATCGTTGAAAACTATAGAAAAAGAAGGTATGAACGGTAATCTTGTTTGCTTCACGTTCTTATTTATATGTTTTACTTGCAAATGATTATTAACCCAATCTATTGTTACGGATAATAAGAGAAAGACAGGAGAAGTGATTGCGCTACATAATGATGAAGATTAATCTTCTTGAGATGGAGAATGTAATATCTCTATTTTTTTGTTCATGTCAATTATCAATTTGTACCTTATATATACTAACAACTAACTTTCTGTTCATCTCATCGTGTAGAGTTGTTGCTAGACTAGAGCAACGAGAAGAGTAGAAGATTGGGAGAAGCCATGACGAGATGGCAGCCAACTAACAACTAGTCTTTATTTTGGTTGACGTAATAATATTCATGCACTTGCCTTCGTCGAAACTTGACCGTTTAGATGTTGTCGTCGGAACTAGAACATTTAGATGTCGATGCGCTATTGTTTTTCCTATAAAATTGTGTTATTGTGTTATCAAAAACTAGCGATGTTCTGTTGTTGTTTTGTTGTCTTTTTAGTACTGCTATTTGTTGTTGTTTGATGTAAAACTTGTGTTGTAATGCAGTTATACCGCTGATAAGTGATATATATGCATATGTTTTGTTGTTTTTGTTGTTTTATTGCTTCTGTTGGACATAATTTTTTATTGCTTATGTGAGGACGTCGGCCATGCTTCGTTTTCTTGGACTTTGCCTCGGCCAGACTCGGGTCTTGGAAATGTAGAAATTTGTCGTGTCAAGATGAGATTGAACCTGTCCTGCGGACATCGAAATCTTTTTGGCCTAGCCAAGAGTCCTGCCTGATCTGAGATATAGCCAAATATACTCGCGCCTAGCACATCCAACCATAGCTTCGAAGAAGGTCTTCCAACCTCAACCACGGTACACATCACGCTATAAGAAAACTAAAGCAACTACTCAAACCTAGCCCAACTAGCCATAGCTCTGAACAAGATCTCCCAATTTCTTGAATTGATCAATGCTTGCTTCTACTCGTGCTTTTATTCGATCTTGTGTAAGACTCGCTTTACAGATAATGTGGATTCATCAAAAACAAATACAAAAACACGTTACTTGTAGCTTAAACCTCTATTAAAAAAAAGCATAACCTATCCATCCTAGCAATAGAAAGCATGAAGTAGGATGTAGATGTGTGTGTTTATAGAATGATTGTATGTTCGTGTATGTGAGTAGTTTTGATTGTAATGTGTTAAAAATAATAACAGAAAACGTGCCAAAAACAGTACCATAACGGCTGAGTTTATAAAAAAAAAAAAGTGTAAAATCAGATCATTTCACAGCCAAAAAAAAAAAAGCAGATCATTTACCAAAACCCATTTTTGCAGGGATCATTTACCGAAAACCTCGATTCGTGGCACAACCAAACGGCGCGAGGCAAAGCAGACGCAAACCAACCACGTTTCAAGCTTCCACTTGTTTCCCTCCTCCCCGCTCCACCCCTTCCGCCGCCGGGGCGAGGCGCCTCGCCGTCGCTGTCAGGGCGGTGGCCGGCGGGGCCCGCTCGGCAGCGGCCATGCGCGCCCGCTTCCTCCCGGTAATCCCCCACTCCCCCGCCCCCTCCTTCGGTCCACCCCTAATTGCTGCCTTGGGTCGATCGACGATAATATATTTGCTCCCGGCTAACCGCACCACCACCTTTGATATTATACACCATTGCTCCATCACCAGCTACTAGCGCGGCAGTGGCAGTGGCGATACCAGGGGAGCAGCTCAAGCGGTGCGCGGAGGGGTTGCTGCGGGTGCCACCTGTGCGGGGAAACGCGGAGGGGGCTAGCGGCGGCGGCGGCGAGGTGGTGGCACGCTGGTAGGAGGGGGTTCGTGGCATCGGCGGAGTCTGGGGCGAAGGGGGAGATGGAGAGCACCATGAAGGAGATACGGGGATGCGGGGCGCCGTGCGTGCTGGACATGGACGACGCGGCCACGGTGGGCGGCGGCGTCGAGGACACCTACGGCGAGGACCGCGCCACCGAGGAGCAGCTCGTCACGCCGTGGACCGTCTCCGTCGCGAGGTGAGCGTCCGAGTCGGAGGGTTTCTTCGCTTGGTTCATTTTTAAGGATAAGCTTTCTGATCCGCTAGGTAGGTGTTTCTGTTTCTTCCCTGAGACAAACGATTTAGTAGGAGGTTATGGCGTTTTGTGTCTTCTGGTTATCGGAATTTCGGACAGTTTAATCAATTCTCAGTTGCCAACTTTTCAGAAATTTCAGTCACCTAATATCGCAGTATTGAACTTGAAAGTGTGCAATTTCAGAAGAGAAAAGCGCAGTTGCAATTTTACTCTTAAAGTTATGTATGATGGTCGGATGCTTCAAAAGATGACTAGGGTGAAATAAAAAGTCATGCAACTTAGAAATAGACAAGTCCTAACAAAATCTGCTGAAGGAATAGTTACTGGTGTTTTTTATCCTACTAGGTGGTTACTGACGACAATTGACAGGGAAAAGGTTTTAAAACATGATGCTTCGTGTTTTCATATGAAACTGTGATATGTTTCGATTTTGTATACCTGAGGTCGCCAAACTGATTTGGTCTTAAGTACGTCGTAGTTGACACTAGACAATAGTACTTCGCCTAATATCATAAAACTGACATGATAGAATTGGAGTCACTTACCAATGGAAATGCATGTTCATCCGTACGGAAGGCGAAATTAGTGGCTATATATATGCTCAAATGGGAATTCTGACTTGTTTGGTGTGTGGCAGCGGTTACAATTTGCTGAGGGATCCACGCTACAACAAGGGGCTTGCCTTCACAGAGAAGGAGCGCGAAACACACTACCTTCGTGGCCTTTTGCCACCAATAGTCATATCCCAGGAGCTCCAGGTCTGAAAATCGTCGATTCTTAATTTCATGTGTGGGCTCATCTCTGATTCAGTGCACTCTGATATTATCAGGAGAGGAAGATCATGCATAATATCCGCCAGTACCAGCTACCTCTGCAGCGTTATATGGCTATGATGGACCTTCAAGTAACTGTTCACCATTTTTTCATAGCTTCTATAGTATGGTGTAGCTGATTTGAGCGATCTACTTTGTGTTACACTGTTATTTGAATTCATATTGCAGGAGGGGAATGAGAGGCTTTTCTACAAGCTCCTCATTGACAATGTTGAGGAGCTGCTTCCTATTGTGTACACTCCAACTGTTGGTGAGGCCTGCCAAAAGTATGGGTCTATATTTAGTCGTCCACAGGGTCTATACATCAGCTTGAAAGAGAAGTAAGTTTTGCTTCATGGATTTGTTCGTTGAGGTTCAATCTACTGTTCATGTTCATATAGAATTTTGCTGTCTGTGTAGGGGAAAGATCCTTGAGGTGCTGAAGAACTGGCCTGAGAGGAGCATTCAGGTTATTGTCGTTACTGACGGTGAACGTATTTTGGGGCTTGGAGATCTTGGATGCCAGGTATTTTCCCTTTATGTGTCTTGAAAATTTGTGATGTTCGCCGACTTGTTCCTATCTCTTCCAGCTCTAGGCCTTATGGGGGCGCACTTGTAAAGAAAAATATATGGTGAACTGCCTCTCAAGCTCTTGTGCTGAATGCAATATTTTATATGCAGGGAATGGGGATTCCTGTTGGTAAGCTTTCCCTTTACACTGCTCTGGGAGGGGTTCGTCCATCTGCTGTAAGTTGTCAACTATACCTACCTTTTTTTCTCAGACTGCCGTTTCTTGGTTGCATGAACTAACATGTTATTGGTATTCCTGAAGTGCTTGCCAATCACATTGGATGTTGGTACAAATAACGAGGAGCTTCTGAAGGATGAATTTTACATTGGCTTGAGGCAAAGAAGGGCCACTGGCCAGGTTGGACGACGACATTCTCTTCTGCCTGTATTAACTCATTCTAGTCACCACCTGAAATACTTAATTGCTCTTTTTTGTCCTATCAGGAGTATGCTGATTTTCTGCATGAATTTATGGCTGCTGTGAAGCAAAACTATGGGGAGAAAGTTCTCATTCAGGTACCCGACATGCTAAGAAAAGCTATATTTGGAACAAAGTTTGGGAGCAGAAAATACATGCTGGTGCGAAGTGACTTGCCTCATATTTATTATAACGAGTTAATGCCTTCTTATCATGCAGTTTGAGGATTTTGCAAATCACAATGCCTTTGATCTTCTTGCAAGATACGGAACAACCCACCTTGTATTCAATGATGACATTCAGGTACTGTAACTGAAATGACTGCTATCTTGGTTGTGATACAGTAAATTGTAAATGCAGTATTTATAAAATATGATTAAATGTGGCATGGAGTTGCCCTTTATTTTTGTTGTCTGTACAAATGTTAACTGGGGGTTGAGGCTTATTTGAAGGTACTAATGTTGACTTACTGTTTAACATATTGCAGGGAACAGCTTCGGTGGTCCTTGCCGGGCTTGTTGCAGCACTGAAATTAGTCGGCGGTACATTAGCAGAGCATACCTATCTGTTCTTGGGAGCTGGAGAGGTCTCTTTGAGCTTTCTTGTTCTGACATATCATTACTTTTAGTTCACACTAAGGGATCACTCTTGGTTTCTTTGGCCTCCAATGTTTCCTAAGTTGTTAGGGTATTTGTCTTTTCCCACCAGTAATTTTTAGACATAGCTGAACTGTACATCTTGATTAGCTAAATTCTCCAAATTACAAAGTGCACAATTCAGAATAGTGAATGTGTCCCTTATTTGACTACACAATTTTATGTTTGTGCCAGCTATTTGCAGTTTTGCATTAAAAAAACTTAAAATACTGCATCACTCCAATTTTATCTGATTAGTTCTCCTTTATTTTATGGTTCTAATAAATATAAATATTAATTTCGTTAAGTTTAAGTTTCTATTCGTGGATTTATTGGAGGCTGTGTACCATATTTTCTCCACAAACCAATATATCTGCTCTGGTGCTTGCAGGCTGGGACAGGTATTGCAGAACTTATAGCTCTTGAGATGTCAAGACAGGTGGTGCATCTTTTTTATCTTGGGTTTTACTGTCATTTGCAGCTTGTGCACACATGTCATGAATCTAGACTGTCTAATAACTGTTGCCTGTGCAGACAAAAAAACCAATAGATGAATGCCGCAAGAAAATCTGGCTTGTTGATTCAAAGGTTTAGAATCTAGGAATATCCCTTCCAGTATTTTTGCCCAGAATTTCAGTGCATTCACTTGCTAACCCCTTCAACACTTGACAGGGCCTGATAGTCAGTGCGCGAAAGGAGTCTCTTCAACACTTCAAGAAACCATGGGCTCATGAGCATGAGCATGTCAGCAATCTCTTAGATGCAGTGAATGTATGAGTACACTTTTGGAAAAGAATAATCTTATGGGTTTACCTTAGTTGTTCTCAGTCACCTGCATCTTTACAAGCTTCTCTTCTGACCCAAGTTTGTCTTCTGACTTTCCAGGCTATCAAACCAACAGTGTTGATTGGCACATCTGGAAAGGGGCAAACTTTCACACAAGAGGTTGTTGAAGCCATTTCCTCATTTAATGAGGTAACTTCCATCGTGCTAACTTGTTACTTTTGTCTTTTGAACAATGAAGTTAGCAGATAATGGTGTTCTGTAAAAAAATAAAATAATTGTAGATGCCTATCATTCTTGCGCTGTCCAACCCAACGTCGCAGGCTGAGTGCACTGCTGAACAAGCTTACACATGGAGCAAGGTAATGATCTGTATCAGCAGTCAACTTGCTTTGATACTCGAAAAACCGTTGTCTTACTGATAGAGCTAGGCATTATTGTCAGTGCCGGCTTTTCTGTGCTAACTGACTGACTTAACAGGGTCGAGCAGTGTTTGCAACTGGAAGCCCATTTGATCCAGTGGAGTACAATGGCAAGATACATGTGCCTGGCCAGGTTTGAACAGCGAAAACCGTTCATTCAGAGATTTTATCTGCTTCAAATGGTCTGACCTAAACTTTTTGATATCGGTCCTGGTTACAGGCAAACAATGCATATATCTTTCCAGGGTTTGGCCTTGGGGTGGTGATGTCTGGGGCAATCCGTGTGCATGATGACATGCTTCTTGCAGCCTGTAAGTACTCCCCGGGATAGCTAATGTGCAACATATCACTTATTATTAACTGTAAATATGTATTTACATTGTCACCTGCATGAGCTTAAATCAGTCAAAGAAGATGTGGTAAGAAGTAAACAAGGCATTCTTGTCAACAAGCGATTGTTTTTTTTCTTGCAATAATTCTCTCCACCGTGTACAAATTTTAGAATAACTAGTACTCCGTATTTCTTTTGAATTAACATGAAACTGATATATGCATACTTTAGGTCTTCTTCAAATCCTATGTGCTAACCCAGCAAGCTGAATTTGATCCATTCCTTTCCTGGAACAGCGGAGGCTCTGGCCCAGCAGGTCACGCAGGAGAATTTTGACAAGGGGCTCATTTACCCTCCATTCTCAAATATCAGAAAGATCTCTGCTCACATTGCGGCCAACGTTGCGGCAAAGGCATATGAACTTGGTCAGCCACCATACGTGCCAATGTTCTTAAGTTAAATATAATAAATGCTTATTATCGTCTTTGCTCACCATCAATTCGTTTCACCTGTAGGTTTGGCGAGTAGGCGCCCCCGGCCAAAGGACCTGGTCAAGTATGCAGAGAGCTGCATGTACAGCCCGATTTACCGAAATTACCGGTGAATCCGTATACTTCTGGGCTATGTACAGAAATCCCTTAAGAACACCGCTTTGTGGTTAAGCTGTGCAACCAGAGTTAGTTACTCAAGCTCTGTTGCTTATTTACTTACTGTAATGTAGTGCTTTTGGCCCTGGATGTGATGTAAAATGCCTTTGTGGCCAGATAAGCCTTTGTATTCTCATCGGACAAGTTATCATCGAGTGTTTGTGGTTGTGATGGAGGACAGATTTGGAATAAAAGTTTCTACAGTTTCTTCCTCGGTACTATGGCCGTCCTGGCCTGGCTATTGTTTTCTGCGAGTAGCTGGCCGCGGACAAATTCACCGTTTTGACCTTTTTGATGAAGTTAAACCGGATTCGACCCTAACATGATTTTTTTTCGATCTAATCCTTTTCCTACCGCCACCTGATGTGGCACTAGGCTAACACAGGCTACCACCATTGCCTCCGGCGATAGGGAGCCGGCCAACGCGGATGGTGCCGTCTGCTTGTTGGCGTGGATGGCGGTAGGGTAATTACTTTGGATAAGTGAGTTGTTGGTGGTTTGGTGGGTCCCACCAGACACCCATTCATCCCCAAATCCCGCTCTTCCCCGAACTGAGCTCCCCTCCCCTCTCTTTCCCCCATTCTTGCCTTCACCAAATCCATCTTCACTGCTTGAGTTTTATCCCGTGGATCGAGCCCAATTTCATCACTCAAGGTACCTAACTCACTCTCTTCTTTTTGGTTGGTAGGGATCGTCTAATTTGGTGGCATTCTATAATTGTATGCTAACCCTAGTTTAGGTCATTTTGGTGTGAAATCAATGGATTTGAGTGATGATATGGCTGTTTCTATGCTTGAATATGTGTAGTATGCCTAATCATCATGTTTGTAACACCGATCTATAGTTATTGTTACACATTTTTTGTAGGGTTAGGGTTAGTGTAAGTGCATCTAGTGCCCCTTACGGTTCGCTTGGATGTTTGCATTGGGAGTCTTGGCATTGCATTGGGTTGAATACCAATATAAGAGTATGTTGGTATTGAGATTGAATGCCAATATTTTTCTTTGGATGTTTGGGTATTCAGAACACATACTTGATATTGATACTGAATGCCAAATGTTGTTTGGATAGTCAAAGTTAGGAATTGAGTGGAGACATGCTGGCCGTCGGAGAATGGGATGGAGGTGGGATGAGAGGGTGGCTCGACCGCTAGAGCTCGAGGTGAAGGTGGCCGATATAGGCTACCAGCGCCTGGCCGCTCAAGCTTGGGTGTATGTGCTACGACGACAGAGATCTTCTGTCGTCTCTTGAGCTTGCGTTGGTTTTTCCCTTGAAGAGGAACGGACGATGCAACACAGGAGCAGTAAGTATTTCCCTCAGTTTGAGAACCAAGGTATCAATCCAGTAGGAGAATCTCGTCAAGTTCAGAGTACCTGCACAAACACAAAAGAGCTTGCATCCAACACTATAAAGGGGTTGCCAATCCCTTCAAGGTTGATTGCAAAGTGAGATCTGAAGGCGGAAAGTGCAACGAAGAAAAAGTGTAAGGCTGAAAATATGATGTGAAGTAGAGCCGCCATAGTGTTCACTAGAGGCTTCTCTCAAAATAGAAAATATTACGGTGGATGAACAAATTACTGTCGAGCAATTGATAGAACCGCGCAAAGTCATGACGATATCTAAGGCAATGATCATACATATAGACATCACGTCCGAGACAAGTAGACCGATACTTTGTGCATCTACTACTATTACTCCACACATCGACCGCTATCCAGCATGCATATAGTGTATTGAGTTCATGACGAACAGAGTAACGCCTTAAGCAAGATGACATGATGTAGAGGGATAAACTCAAACCAATGATGAAAACCCCATCTTTTTACCCTTGATGGCAACAACATGATGCCTGCCTCGCTACCCTTTCTGTCACTGGGTGAGGTCACCGCATGATATGAACCCAAAACCAAGCACTTCTCCCATTGCAAGAGTCATAGATCTAGGTGGCCAAACAAAACCCACAACTCGAAGAGAATTACAAGGATATGAAATCATGCATAAGAGAGATCAGAAGAAACTCAAATAAGATTCATAGATAATCTGATCATAAATCCACAATTCATCGGATCTCGACAAACACACCGCAAAATAAGATTACATCGGATAGATCTCCATGAAGATCATGGAGAACTTTCTATTGAAGATCCAAGAGAGAGAAGAAGCCATCTAGCTACTAGCTATGGACCCGTAGGTCTGTGGTGAACTACTCACGCATCATCAGAGAGGTCATGGTGTTGATGAAGAAGCCCTCCGTATCCGAATCCCCCCCTCCGACAGGGCACCAGAACGTGCCCCAGATGGGATCTTGCGGAGACAAAAGCTTGCAGCGGCAGAAAAGTACTTTCGATGATCTCCTGATTTTTTCTGGGATTTTAGGGAATTTATAGGTGGAAGACCTAGGGCAGAGGAGGCCCAGGGGGCCCACAAGCCTGGGAGGCGCGGGCCCCCCCTGGCCGTGGCTAGGGGGCTTGTGGGGTCCCTGATGGCCCCGTGCCCTCATTCTCAGGCTTCCCGATCTTCTTCTGTTTCGGAAAAAATCTTTTTGGCAGTTTCGTTCCGTTTGGACTCCGTTTAAAATCCTCCTCTGAAAGGGGTCAAACACATGGAAAAAACAGGAACTAACACTTGGCACTAAGTTAATAAGTTAGTCCCAAAAAATATATAAAAGGCATACAAAACATCCAAAGTTTGACAAGATAATAGCATGAAACCATCAAAAATTATAGATACGTTGGAGACGTATCAATATGCATGCTGGCCGCCGGATCTCGTTATGGAAGCGAGGCGGGAGGGTGGCACCGACTGCTGGAGCTTGTGATGGAGGCACGCCGACTGTCAGAGCTCGGGGTGGAGGCACACTATTCGCCGAATCTCGGGGTGGATGTGGGGCGGGAGGATGGCGCCGACTTCTCGGGCTCGTGGTGGAGGCATGCCGTCCGCCGAAGATTGGGGTGGAGGCACGTCGGCTACCGGATCTCGGGGTGGAGGTGGGCTGGATGGGGTGCATAGGCCGCCGCCGTTCCTGGGCACTCACGGGCGAGACGAGTGGGGATGTGAGGAACGACCTGGTTTCCAATACCTAGCGATGTCGAGCATATACACATTGAATTGGGTCTAGAGTATTTTGCGTTACCGACAGCTTGCTCGATATCAAGCCCGAATGCCACAGATGAATGCCAAGGCCAACCAAAGAGTGGCATTCGGGATATTCGGTCCAAACGAATGCCAATACCAATACCTGACCTGAATGCCAACATCCGAACGCAGTGTTAGTGATTTTGATGTATTGAAGACTAATAGGTTAAGGGACTAATATGTTTGTGAGTGTACACATGCTCTATAAGTCGTTGAGGAGTTTGATATATCTGAAACATGTCGATCCCTAAAAATGAATGTCTTCAACTGAAGACTTTGATAATTTCCTGGAGAGTGAAAGTGAGGAAATTGGTGTGTCCTTGAAGATATTTATGCGAGGACTATGAAGCATGAAGACTTTTGTTTTCATAGTTTCATTTTCTTTCTTTCGAGTCATAGGAACACCGTACTATTAAAAGGGGTCGAGGTAATACTAAGGAAAAATTTCCAAGTGATGCTCATCTCAAAGCTTACACATAACCAATCCTTTGAGTGAAGCCTTTGGAAATCTCTTACAGTTCAGTCAAAATCTTCATTGACAGAGACAAAGTTCTTATGGTCTCTGAGAGAATTGGTGTAAATAGGATTTCGCTAGTGCGAATTGCCTACCAGTGAGGAACATGATAGATCTGAGGATTTTCATAGTTCAAAATTCTGACCGTTGTTGTGCTTAGCGTCAGCTATCTCCAAAAGTTTATCCACATAACGGTCATATCATCGGGGGCATCTATGTCTTATCAGAGTTGCACCCTGGCTATAAATAGTCGCCCCCTACAACCACTAGATGGTTGGATGCTCTGAGAGAGAACTTGACACTTGTCATTTGGGAGCAAGAAATCCTCCAAAGACTTTGAGAGAAAATCATCAATGAGGAAAAACCCAAAATCCAGAACCAAAAACCAAAAACCCAAAGTGATTGAGCATCACTGAAAAGATTGTTTTTGTGTGGAATCGACGCTTGTTACCTTTGAAGATTGTGCATCTTCCATATGGTTAGGCGTCATGGTCTAGAGCATCCAAGAGGAAACTGTGGATTATCGGGTGATGTCCCACAAGCGTATGGGATCGCAACAGTTTTCGAGGGTAGAGTATTCAACCCAAATTTATCGATTCGCTCACAAGGGGAAGCTAAAGAATATTCTCAAGTATTAGCAGTTGAGTTGTCAATTCAACCACACCTGAAAGATTAGTGTCTGCAAGCAAAGTATCAGTAGCAAGGTAGTATGATAGCAACGACACCAGAAAAAGCTTTGACAATCCCCGGCAATGGCGCCAGAAAAGGCGCTGTTGACGGGATGTTAGCGCCAACAAAGTCTTGCAACAAGTAACAGCGGAGGAGCAAGGAACAGTAGTAGCAGTAGCATCAAAGTAACAAGTAACAACAGTAGTGACAGCAGCAAAGTGACAGCAGCAGCAAAGTGGCCCAATCCCTCTTGTAGCAAGGGACAAGCCTAGGCAAAGTAACGTAGCGAGGACCAATAGTAAAAGACTCGTAGGCAGTGGATCGGTGATGGATGAGTGTGACGAATGTGATTCATCATGTAACACCTATAACACGGAGAGATATGTGGCTAGCTCCCGTTCATCAATCTAATGTAGGCATGTATTCCGTATGTAGTCATACATGCTTAGGGAAAATAACTTGCATGACATCTATTGTCCATCCCTCCCGTGGCAGCAGGGTCCTAATGGAAACTACAGGATATTAAGGTTCTCCTTTTAATAAAGAACCGGACCAACGCATTAACACGCGGTGAATACATGAACTCCTCATACTACGGTCATCTCCGGGAGTGGTTCCGGCTATTGTCACTCCGGGGTTGCCGGGTCATAACACATAGTAGGTGACTATAACTTGCAAGATAGGATCTAAAACACACATATATTGGCGACAACATAATAGGTTCAGATCTGAAATCATGGCACTCGAGCCCTAGTGAAAAGCATTAAGCATAACCAAGTAGTAGCAACATCAATCTAGAACATAGTGGATACTAGGGATCAATCCCCGCCAAAAACTAACTCGATTACATGATAGATCTCATCCCACTCATCACTGTCCAGCAAGCCTACGATGAGATTACTCACGAACGATGAAGATCATCATGGAATTGTCGGTGGAGAAAGGTTGATGATGATGATGGCGACGATTTCCCCTCCGTGGAGCCCGAAACGGACTCTAGATCTGCCCTCCAGATGAAGAACAAGATGTGGTGGCGCCTCCGTATCGCAAACGCGATGAGACCTTCTCTCTTATTTTTTTCCAGGCGAAACGGAAGATATAGGACTGAGATTGGGGGCGGTGGTGCCACGTGGGCCCCACAAGCCCTCATGGCGCGACCATAGGGGGGTGGCCGCGGCCCAGGGGCTTGTGGCCCACTAGCACGCTGATACGTCTCCATCGTATCTATAATTTTTGATTGTTTCATGCCAATATTCTACAACTTTCATATACTTTTGGCAACTTTTTATACTATTTTTGGGACTAACATATTGATCCAGTGCCCAGTGCCAGTTCCTGTTTGTTGCATGTTTTTTGTTTCGCAGAATATCCATACCAAACGAAGTCCAAACGTAATAAAAACTTATGGGGATTTGTTTTGGAATATTTATGATTTTTGGGAAGAAGAATCAACGCGAGGTGATGTACGGAGTGCTCACAAGCCCTGTCGCCGCGACCAGGGGGTGGGCCCGCGGCAGGCAGGCTTGTGGCCACTCCTTAAGGCGGTTGGAGCCCTTCTTTCGCCGCAAGAAATATAATATCCGGAAGAAAATCGTGTTAAATTTCAGCCCAATCGGAGTTACGGATCTCCGGGAATTTAAGAAACGGTGAAACGCAGAATCTGGGAGCACAGAAACAGAAGGACACAGAGAGAGAGAGATCCAATCTCGGATGGGCTCTCGCCCTTCCGCCGCCATGGAGACCATGGACCAGAGGGGAAACCCTTCTCCCATCTAGGTAGGAGGTCAAGGAAAAAGAAGAAGGAGGGGGGCTCTCTCCCCCCTCTCCCGGCGGCACCAGAACGCCGCCCGGGACATCATCGTGTGACGGCGATCTACACCAACACCTCCGTCATCTTCACCAACATCTCCATCATCTTCCCCCATCTATATTCAGCGGTTTACTCTCCCTCAACCCTCTGTACCCTCTACTTGAACATGGTGCTTTATGCTACATATTATTATCCAATGATGTGTTGCTATCCTATGATGTCTGAGTAGATTATCGTTGTCCTATCGGTGATTGATGAATTGCTATGATTGGTTTAATTTGCTTGTGGTTATGTTGCTATCCTTTGGTGCCCATCATATGATCGCGTGCGTGGATCACACCATTGGGTTAGTTGTATGTTGATAGGACTATGTATTGGCAGGCTAGAGTGACAGAAGCTTCAAACCTAGCATAGAAATTGATACATATGGGATTGAAGGGGGACCAATATATCTTATTGCTATGGTTGGGTTTTGTTGGAATTATGCCCTAGAGGCAATAATAAATGTATAGTTATTATTATAATTCCTGTATCAAGATAATAGTTTATTATCAATGCTATAATTGTATTGAATGAAGACTCATTTACATGTGTGGATAAATAGACAAAACACCGTCCCTAGCATGCCTCTAGTTGGCTAGCCAGTTGATCGATGATAGTCAGTGTCTTCTGATTATGAACAAGGTGTTGTTGCTTGATAACTGGATCACGTCATTGGGAGAATCACGTGATGGACTAGACCCAAACTAATAGACGTAGCATGTTGATCGTGTCATTTTGTTGCTACTGTTTTCTGCGTGTCAAGTATTTATTCCTATGACCATGAGATCATATAACTCACTGACACCGGAGGAATACTTTGTGTGTATCAAACGTCGCAACGTAACTGGGTGACTATAAAGATGCTCTACAGGTATCTCCGAAGGTGTTAGTTGAGTTAGTATGGATCAAGACTGGGATTTGTCACTCCGTGTGATGGAAAGGTATCTCGGGGCCCACTCGGTAATACAACATCACACACAAGCCTTGCAAGCAATGTAACTTAGTGTAAGTTGCGGGATCTTGTATTACGGAACGAGTAAAGAGACTTGTCGGTAAACGAGATTGAAATAGGTATGCGGATACTGACGATCGAATCTCGGGCAAGTAATATACCGAAGGACAAAGGGAATGACATACGGGATTATACGAATCCTTGGCACTGAGGTTCAAACGATAAGATCTTCGTAGAATATGTAGGATCCAATATGGGCATCCAGGTCCCGCTATTGGATATTGACCAAGGAGTCTCTCGGGTCATGTCTACATAGTTCTCGAACCCGCAGGGTCTGCACACTTAAGGTTCGACGTTGTTTTATGCGTATTTGAGTTATATGGTTGGAGTACCGGATGAGATCACGGACGTCACGAGGGTTTCCGGAATGGTCCGGAAACGAAGATTGATATATAGGATGACCTCATTTGATTACCGGAAGGTTTTCGGAGTTACCGGGAATGTACCGGGAATGACGAATGGGTTCCGGGAGTTCACCGGGGGGGGGGGGGCAACCCACCCCGGGGAAGCCCATAGGCTTTGGGGAGACACACCAGCCCTTAGTGGGCTGGTGGGGCAGCCCCAAGGGGGCCTATGCGCCAAGAATAAAGAATCAAAGGAAAAAGAAAAAAAAAGAGGGAGGAAGTGGGAAGGGAGGGGGACTCCTCCCACCAAACCAAGTCCAACTCGGTTTGGGGGGGGAGTCCTCCCCCCCTTGGCTCGGCCGACCCCTTGAGGGTCCCTTGGACCCCAAGGCAAGGCCCCCCTCCCTCCTCCTATATATATGGAGCAATTAGGGCTGATTTGAGACGACTTTCTCACGGCTGCCCGACCACATACCTCCATAGTTTTTCCTCTAGATCGCGTTTCTGCGGAGCTCGGGCGGAGCCCTGCTGAGACAAGATCATCACCAACCTCCGGAGGGCCGTCACGCTGCCGGAAAACTCTTCTACCTCTCCGTCTCTCTTGCTGGATCAAGAAGGCCGAGATCATCGTTGAGCTGTACGTGTGCTGAACGCGGAGGTGCCGTCCGTTCGGTACTAGATCGTGGGACTGATCGCGGGATTGTTGGCGGGGCGGATCGAGGGACGTGAGGACGTTCCACTACATCAACCGCGTTCTCTAACGCTTCTGCTGTACGATCTACAAGGGTACGTAGATCACTCATCCCCTCTCGTAGATGGACATCACCATGATAGGTCTTCGTGCGCGTAGGAAATTTTTTGTTTCCCATGCGACGTTCCCCAACAGTGGCATCATGAGCTAGGTTCATGCGTAGATGTCTTCTCGAGTAGAACACAAAATTTTTTGTGGGCGGTGATGTGCGTTTTGCTGCCCTCCTTAGTCTTTTCTTGATTCCGCGGTATTGTTGGATTGAAGCGGCTTGGACCGACATTACTCGTACGCTTACGAGAGACTGGTTTCATCGTTACGAGTAACCCCCTTTGCTCAAAGATGACTGGCAAGTGACGGTTTCTCCAACTTTAGTTGAATCGGATTTGACCGAGGAGGTCCTTGGATGAGGTTAAATAGCAACTCATATATCTCCGTTGTGGTGTTTGCGTAAGTAAGATGCGATCCTACTAGATACCCTTGGTCACCACGTAAAACATGCAACAACAAAATTAGAGGACGTCTAACTTGTTTTTGCAGGGTATGATTGTGATGTGATATGGCCAATGATGTGATGTGATATATTGGATGTATGAGATGATCATGTTGTAATAGAAATATCGACTTGCACGTCGATGGTACGGCAACCGGCAGGAGCCATAGGGTTGTCTTTATACTAACGTTTGTGCTTGCAGATGCGTTTACTATTTTGCTAGGATGTAGCTTTAGTAGTAATAGCATAAGTAGCACGACAACCCCGATGGCAACACGTTGATGGATGATCATGGTGTGGCGCCGGTGACAAGAAGATCGTGCCGGTGCTTTGGTGATGGAGATCAAGAAGCACGTGATGATGGCCATATCATGTCACTTATGAATTGCATGTGATGTTAATCCTTTTATGCACCTTATTTTGCTTAGAACGACGGTAGCATTATGAGGTGATCTCTCACTAAAATTTCAAGACGAAATTGTGTTCTCCCCGACTGTGCACCGTTGCTACAGTTCGTCGTTTCGAGACACACGTGATGATCGGGTGTGATAGACTCAACGTTCACATACAACGGGTGCAAAATAGTTGCGCACGCGGAACACTCGGGTTAAGCTTGACGAGCCTAGCATGTGCATTCATGGCCTCGGAACACAAGAGACCGAAAGGTCGATCATGAATCATATAGTTGATATGATTAGCATAGGGATGCTTACCACTGAAACTATACTCAACTCACGTGATGATCGGACTTGGGATAGTGTAAGTGGATCATGAACCACTCAAATGACTAGAGAGATGTACTTTTTGAGTGGGAGTTTAGCATATAATTTGATTAAGTTGAACTCTAATTATCTTGAACATAGTCTAAGTCCACTTTGAATATATTTGTGTTGTAGATCATGGCTCACGCAAGTGTCATCCTGAATTTTAATACGTTCCTAGAGAAAGCTAAGTTGAAAGATGATGGAAGCAACTTTGTAGACTGGGCTCGTAATCTTAAGCTAATCTTACAAGCTGGGAAGAAGGATTATGTCCTTAATGCTGCGCTAGGAGATGAACCACCCGCTACGGCTGATCAGGATGTTAAGAACACTTGGTTAGCGCGTAAGGAGGACTACTCAATAGTTCAATGTGCAGTCTTGTATGGCTTAGAACCGGGACTTCAACGTCGCTTTGAGCGTCATGGAGCATTTGAGATGTTCCAGGAGTTGAAGTTTATCTTTCAGAAGAACGCCCGGATCGAGAGGTATGAGACCTCCGATAAATTCTATGCTTGCAATATGGAGGAAAACTCGTCTGTTAGTGAACATGTGCTCAAAATGTCTGGGTACTCAAACCGTCTAGCTGAACTAGGGATTGAACTCCCGCAAGAAGCTATCACTGATAGAATCCTTCAATCACTGCCGCCAAGCTATAAAGGCTTTGTGTTGAACTACAACATGCAAGGGATGAACAAGTCTCCCGGCGAGTTGTTTGAGATGCTGAAAGTCGCAGAGTCTGAACTCCGTAAAGAGCATCAAGTGTTGATGGTGAGCAAGACCACTAGTTTCAAGAGAAACGGCAAAGGCAAGAAGGGAAATTCGAAGAAGAGCGGCAAGCCTGTTGCCAATCCGCCGAAGAAACCCAAGGCTGGACCTAAGCTTGAAACAGAGTGCTTCTATTGCATGGGTATGGGTCACTGGAAGCGCAATTGCCCCAAGTATCTGGCAGATAAGAAGGCGGGCAAAGAAAAATCAGGTATATTTGATATACATGTTATTGAGGTGTACTTAACCGGCTCTCGTAGTAGTGCCTGGGTATTCGATACCGGTTCTGTTGCTCACATTTGCAACTCGAAACAGGAACTGCGGAATAGACGAAGGCTGGCGAAAGACGAAGTGACGATGCGCGTAGGAAATGGTTCCAAGGTTGATGCAATCGCCGTCGGCACAGTGTCACTTCAGCTACCATCGGGATTAGTGATGAACTTAAATCGTTGTTATTTAGTGCCTGCGTTGAGCATGAACATTATATCTGGATCTTGTTTATTGCGAGACGGTTACTCTTTTAAGTCTGAGAATAATGGTTGTTCTATTTCTATGAGTAACATCTTTTATGGTCATGCACCGAATGTGAGAGGATTGTTCATATTGAATCTTGATAGCGATACGCATATACATAACATTGAGACCAAAAGAGTTAGAGTAAACAATGATAGCGCCATATTTTTGTGGCACTGCCGCTTGGGTCATATTGGTGTAAAGCGCATGAAGAAACTCCATGCTGATGGACTTTTGGAGTCACTTGATTTTGATTCACTTGACACGCGCGAACCATGCCTCATGGGAAAGATGACTAAGACTCCGTTCTCCGGAACAATGGAGCGTGCAAGTGACTTGTTGGAAATCATACATACAGATGTGTGTGGTCCAATGAGCGTAGAGGCACGTGGTGGATATCGTTATTTCCTCACCTTCACTGACGATTTAAGTAGATATGGTTATGTCTACTTGATGAAACACAAGTCTGAAACATTTGAAAAGTTCAAGCAATTTCAGAGTGAAGTGGAAAATCATCGTAACAAGAAGATCAAGTTCCTACGGTCTGATCGTGGGGGTGAATATCTGAGTTTCGAGTTTGGTGCTCACTTAAGACAATGTGGAATTGTTTCACAGTTAACACCGCCCGGAACACCACAGCGTAATGGTGTGTCCGAACGTCGTAATCGTACTTTGTTAGAGATGGTGCGATCTATGATGTCTCTTACTGATTTGCCGTTATCATTTTGGGGTTATGCATTAGAAACAGCTGCATTCACTTTAAATAGGGCACCATCAAAATCCGCTGAGACGACACCATACGAACTGTGGTATGGCAAAAGGCCAAAGTTGTCGTTTCTTAAAGTTTGGGGATGTGATGCTTATGTCAAAAAGCTTCAGCCTGAAAAGCTGGAACCCAAAGCGAAAAAATGCGTCTTCATAGGCTACCCAAAAGAGACAGTTGGGTACACCTTCTATCTCAAATCCGAGGGCAAAGTGTTTGTTGCTAAGAACGGAACTTTTCTCGAGAAGGAGTTTCTCTCGAGAGAATTGAGTGGGAGGAAGATAGAACTTGACGAGGTTGTCGAACCTCTCATCCCTCTGGATGGTGGCGCAGGGCAAGGGGAAACCTCTGTCATTGCGACGCCGGTTGAGGAGGAAGTTAATGATGATGATCATGAAACTCCAGTTCAAGTTTCTGTTGAACCACGCCGGTCGACGAGATCACGTGCTGCTCTAGAGTGGTACGGTAATCCCGTCTTATCAATCATGTTGTTAGACAACAATGAACCTGCGAATTATGAAGAAGCAATGGTGGGCCCAGATTCCAACAAATGGCTAGAAGCCATGAAATATGAGATAGGATCCATGTATGAGAACAAAGTGTGGACTTTGGAGATACTACCTGAGGGCCGCAAGGCTATTCAGAACAAATGGATCTTTAAGAAGAAGACGGACGCTGACGGTAATGTGACCGTTTATAAAGCTCGACTTGTGGAAAAGGGTTTTTCACAAGTTCCAGGAATTGACTACGATGAGACTTTCTCTCCCGTGGCAATGCTTAAGTCCGTCAGAATCATGTTAGCAATAGCTGCATTTTTCGACTATGAAATCTGGCAGATGGATGTCAAAACGGCGTTCCTTAACAGTTTCCTTAAGGAAGAGTTGTATATGATGCAACCCGAAGGTTTTGTCGATCCTTAAAATGCTGACAAGGTGTGCAAACTCCAGCGATCCATTTATGGACTGGTGCAAGCATCTCGGAGTTGGAACAAACGCTTTGATGAGGTGATCAAAGCATTTGGGTTTATACAAGTGGTTGGAGAATCTTGTATTTACAAGAAAGTGAGTGGGAGCTCTGTGGCGTTTCTAATATTATATGTGGATGACATATTACTGATTGGAAACAACGTAGAGCTTTTGGAGAGCATAAAAGGTTACTTGAATAAAAGTTTCTCTATGAAGGACCTAGGAGAAGCTGCTTACATTCTAGGCATTAAGATCTATAGAGATAGATCAAAACGCCTGATAGGACTTTCACAAAGCACATACCTTGATAAAGTTTTGAAGAGGTTCAAAATGGAACAGTCCAAGAAAGGGTTCTTGCCAGTGTTACAAGGTACGAGATTGAGTAAGACTCAGTGCCCAGCAACTGATGAAGATAGAGAGCATATGCGCTCCGTCCCCTATGCTTCAGCCATAGGTTCTATCATGTATGCGATGCTGTGCACTAGACCGGATGTTAGCCTGGCCATAAGTATGGCAGGTAGGTTCCAGAGTAATCCAGGAGTGGATCACTGGACAACGGTCAAGAATATCCTGAAGTACCTGAAAAGGACTAAGGAGATGTTTCTCGTGTATGGAGGTGACGAAGAGCTCACCGTAAAAGGTTACGTCGATGCAAGCTTTGACACAGATCCGGACGACTCTAAGTCGCAAACCGGATACGTATTTATTCTTAATGGGGGTGCAGTAAGCTGGTGCAGTTCCAAGCAAAGCGTCGTAGCAGATTCTACATGTGAAGCGGAGTACATGGCTGCCTCGGAGGCAGCTAAGGAGGGTGTCTGGATGAAGCAGTTCATGACGGATCTTGGAGTGGTGCCAAGTGCACTGGATCCAATAACCTTGTTCTGTGACAACACTGGTGCCATTGCCTTAGCAAAGGAGCCAAGGTTTCACAAGAAGAACAGACACATCAAACGACGCTTCAACCTCATCCGCGACTACGTCGAGGAGGAGGACGTAAATATATGCAAAGTGCACACGGATCTGAATGTAGCAGACCCGCTGACTAAACCTCTTCCACGGCCAAAACATGATCGACACCAGAACTGTATGGGTGTTAGATTTATTACAATGTAATTCACATGGTGATGTGAGGGCTAGATTATTGACTCTAGTGCAAGTGGGAGACTGTTGGAATTATGCCCTAGAGGCAATAATAAATGTATAGTTATTATTATAATTCCTGTATCGAGATAATAGTTTATTATCCATGCTATAATTGTATTGAATGAAGACTCATTTACATGTGTGGATAAATAGACAAAACACCGTCCCTAGCATGCCTCTAGTTGGCTAGCCAGTTGATCGATGATAGTCAGTGTCTTCTGATTATGAACAAGGTGTTGTTGCTTGATAACTAGATCACGTCATTGGGAGAATCACGTGATGGACTAGACCCAAACTAATAGACGTAGCATGTTGATCGTGTCATTTTGTTGCTACTGTTTTCTGCGTGTCAAGTATTTATTCCTATGACCATGAGATCATATAACTCACTGACACCGGAGGAATACTTTGTGTGTATCAAACGTCGCAACGTAACTGGGTGACTATAAAGATGCTCTACAGGTATCTCCGAAGGTGTTAGTTGAGTTAGTATGGATCAAGACTGGGATTTGTCACTCCGTGTGACGGAAAGGTATCTCGGGGCCCACTCGGTAATACAACATCACACACAAGCCTTGCAAGCAATGTAACTTAGTGTAAGTTGCGGGATCTTGTATTACGGAATGAGTAAAGAGACTTGTCGGTAAACGAGATTGAAATAGGTATGCGGATACTGACGATCGAATCTCGGGCAAGTAACATACCGAAGGACAAAGGGAATGACATACGGGATTATACGAATCCTTGGCACTGGGGTTCAAACGATAAGATCTTCGTAGAATATGTAGGATCCAATATGGGCATCCAGGTCCCACTATTGGATATTGACCGAGGAGTCTCTCGGGTCATGTCTACATAGTTCTCGAACCCGCAGGGTCTGCACACTTAAGGTTCGACGTTGTTTTATGCGTATTTGAGTTATATGGTTGGTTACCGAATGTTGTTTGGAGTCCCGGATGAGATCATGGACGTCACGAGGGTTTCCGGAATGGTCCGGAAACGAAGATTGATATATAGGATGACCTCATTTGATTACCGGAAGGTTTTCGGAGTTACCGGGAATGTACCGGGAATGACGAATGGGTTCCGGGAGTTCACCGGGGGGGGGGGGGGGCAACCCACCCCGGGGAAGCCCATAGGCTTTGGGGAGACACACCAGCCCTTAGTGGGCTGGTGGGGCAGCCCCAAGGGGGCCTATGCGCCAAGAATAAAGAATCAAAGGAAAAAGAAAAAAAAAGAGGGAGGAAGTGGGAAGGGAGGGGGACTCCTCCCACCAAACCAAGTCCAACTCGGTTTGGGGGGGGGAGTCCTCCCCCCCTTGGCTCGGCCGACCCCTTGAGGGTCCCTTGGACCCCAAGGCAAGGCCCCCCTCCCTCCTCCTATATATATGGAGCAATTAGGGCTGATTTGAGACGACTTTCTCACGGCTGCCCGACCACATACCTCCATAGTTTTTCCTCTAGATCGCGTTTCTGCGGAGCTCGGGCGGAGCCCTGCTGAGACAAGATCATCACCAACCTCCGGAGCGCCGTCACGCTGCCGGAGAACTCTTCTACCTCTCCGTCTCTCTTGCTGGATCAAGAAGGCCGAGATCATCGTCGAGCTGTACGTGTGCTGAACGCGGAGGTGCCGTCCGTTCGGTACTAGATCGTGGGACTGATCGCGGGATTGTTCGCGGGGCGGATCGAGGGATGTGAGGACATTCCACTACATCAACCGCGTTCTCTAATGCTTCTGCTGTACGATCTACAAGGGTACGTAGATCACTCATCCCCTCTCGTAGATGGACATCACCATGATAGGTCTTCGTGCGCGTAGGAAAATTTTTGTTTCCCATGCGACGTTCCCCAACAGGTTTTACCTTAATGAACGTTAGTAGTTGCGGACGCTTGCTAATAGTTCCAATCATAAGTGCATAGAATTCCAGGTAAGGGATGACATGCTAGCAGAGGCCTCTCCCACATAATACTTGCTATCGATCTAGTAACGTAGTCAATTGCTTAGGGACAATTCCGCAACTCCTACCACCACTTTTTCACACTCGTTAGACACTCGTAGTTGTTTCTTTATCTAACCAGCCCCTAGTTTTATTTACGTGTCCTTTACTTTCTTGCAAGCCTATCCTATCACTCCTACAAAGTACTTCTAGTTTCATACTTGTTCTAGGTAAAGCGAACGTAAAGCATGCGTAGAGTTGTCTCGGTGGTCGATAGAACTTGAGGGAATATTTGTCCTACCTTTAGCTCCTCGTTGGGTTCGACACTCTTACATATCGAGAAAGGCTACAATTGATCCCCTATACTTGTGGGTTATCAAGACCTTTTTCTGGCGCCGTTGCCGGGGAGCAATATCGTGGGGTGAATATCCTCGTGTGTGCTTGTTTGCTTTATCACTAAGTGGATTTATTTGCTGTTCTAAGTTGTTCTCTATATTTAGTTACGGATATGGAACACGAAATACCAAAAAAATTAGGTGTACTTGCTACTCATGAAGATGGGGAACCTCCTAAAACCCTCGAGGCTCGTTATGTGGAAAATATTATGCACTTCTTTAATAATCCTGAGAAAACCCCATTAAATTATATAATGAGATACACGTTGGATCAACGTGAATACTTTCGGGATTATCTCTTGACTCAAAAAGGGAAACTATTATGGGATCAAATTCATTTGTTGAAATGGTATGCTTGGGAGCTATGCTCGAGATATGATGTTACTTGTTGCTCTAGGATGAAGGCTCAACACCTTCCCTTTTCTTGTAAATTTAATGCTAATGAAACCTTGGCTTCTTATGCTAATGGTATATATGATTACTATGATGTGGAACAAATAAAAGAGTTTGTTGCTTTTATGGGTGCTTATGAAATTGAAGCTTTGTTTAAAAGGTGTGATGATAATGATGATGCTGCTTACCGATCTGAAAATTTGGTTATGCTTCGTTATTGTTATACTAATTATGAATATAATGCCCATATTTATCGATTTATGGAGAAATTCTACGCTTCCCAAGAAGAGAGAAATATTTTGCAGGAAACTATGGAAGAAGAAAATGCTGAAACTGTGAGTTCATTAGATGAAAAAGATGACGAGGAGAGCGAAGAACAAAAGGAGGAAGAGCAGACTAGCTACCCGTGCCCACCTTCTAATGAGAGTAACTCTTCAACTCAAACATTGTTTAATTCCCCTTCGTTCTTACCGAAGGATGAATGCTATGTTGATTGCTATGATCCCTTGGATTCTTTTGAAATATCCCTTTTTGATGAACTTGATGCATGCTATGCTTGTGGCCTTGTTGCCAATATGAATGATGCTTATGAAGATGAGCTAGCTATAGTACCTTATGTTAAACATGATGATTTTGATGAATATAATATGCATGTGCTTGGTGCTCCTACTTGCAGTTCTTATGAGAGAGGAACTACATCTCCACCTCTCTATGTTTCCAATACGATAAAATTGCAAGAAACTACTTATGCTATGTATTGGCCTTTACTTGGTGTGCATGAATTGTTCTTTTATGACATGCCAATGCATAGGAAGAGAGTTAGACTTCGTCATTGCTTGATATATGTTACCTTGTGCTCACTACTAAATTTCAAATCATTGCTAATTAAAATTGGCTTTGATATACCTTGGGATCCGGGTGGATCCATTACTTGAGCACCTTATGCCTAGCTTAATGGCTTTAAAGAAAGCGCTGCCTGGGAGACAACCCGAAAGTTTTAGAGAGTCATTTATTTCTGTTGAGTGCTTTTATTTAGTTTAAAAAATAGAGGGGAACTTAAAACTTTTTTCAAAAAGAGAAGCGATTGAAAGGTGATGCATTGCGGAAGTGAGGGTCGACCTTGAACACTTGTGTTCATGCTCATGGAAACAATGTAGAATTTTTCATGGAAGTTTCTCACAAAAATAATTATCCCCTTGTACAATTCCTTTGTGTTTTTAAAAATAATGTGCCAAGTAAAGCCTTTATGATTAGTTTGGGTGATAGTTGTTTGATCACGCTGAGAAAAGACAGAAACTTTCTGCTCACGAAATTAATTTTCATTTTTATTCTGGAAGATATTTTGAGTTGATTCATTTTGCAGCTGATTGATATGCAAATTTTCCAGATGTTCGTAATTTTTCATATTTTTGAGATATCAGAAGTATACGTAATATATAGATTGCTACAGATTGTTCTGTTTTGACAGATTCTGTTTTCTATGTATTATTCTCTTATTTTGATGAATCTATGGGTAGTATCGGGGGGTATGAACCATGGTGAAGTTGGATTACAGTAGATATAATGCTAATATGAATTTAGAATGAGTTCACAATAGTACTTGAAGTGGTGATTTATTTTATTATACTAACGGATCTCACGAAGTTTTGGTGAGTTTTGTGTGATTGAAGTTTTCAAGTTTTGGGTGAGAGCACGATGGATGAAGGAATAAGGAGAGGCAAGAGCCTAAGCTTGTTGATGCCTGAGGCACCCCAAGGTAATATTCAAGGAAGACTCAAGCGTCTAAGCTTGGGGATGCCCCGGAAGGCATCCCCTCTTTCGTCTACAATCTATCGGTAATTTTACTCGGAGCTATATTTTAATTCGTCACATGATATGTGCAAATGCTTGGAGCGTCTTTTGTGTTTATTTTTCCTTTTTCTTTTATGCACCATGCTGGTATGAGAAAGTCCTTGGTTGTCTTTATAGAATGCTTCTTCTGCTTCACTTATATCTTTTGAAGTTTGGATTGCCTGTTTCCCTACACATAGAAAACCGCCATTTGTAGAATGCTCTTTTGCTTCACTTATATTTGTTAGACCGGGACATATCTTTTGTAGAAAGAATTAAACTCTCATGCTTCACTTATACCTATTTAGAGAGTTAACAGGAGTTGGTCATTCACATGGTTAGTCATAAAATCCTACATAAAACTTGCAGATCACTGAATATGATATGTTTGATTCCTTGCAACAGTTTTGCGACATGAATATTTGATATAAGAGTCATGCTAGTGAGTAATTGTGTATTTTTAAAAATACTTGTGTTAAGGTTTGTGATTCCCGTAGCATGCACGTATGGTGAACCGTTACGTGATGAAGTCGGAGCATGATTTATTTATTGATTGTCATCCTTTGTGTGGAGGTCGGGATCTTGCGATGATTAACTCCTACCAACCTTTCCCCTAGGAGCATGCGTGTAGTACCTGGTTTCGATGATTAATAGACTTTTGCAATAAGTATGTGAGTTCTTTATGACTAATGTTGAGTCCATGGATTATACGCACTCTCACCCTTCCACCATTGCTAGCCTCTCTAGTACCGCGCAACTTTCGCCGGTGCATTACACCCACCATATAGCCTCCCTCAAAACAACCATCATACCTACCTATTATGGCATTTTCATAGCCATTCCGAGATATATTGCCATGCAACTACCACCGTTCCGTCTCATGACATGTGCCACCACTTCCATATTGCCATTGCATGATCGTAAGATAGCTAGCATGATGTTTCCATGGCTTGTCCATTTTTTGATGTCATTGCTATGCTAGATCATTGTCACGGTACACTACAGAAGGCATTTCATATAGAGTCATCATTGCTCTAAGTATTGAGTTGTAAGTGTGATGATCATTATTAATAGAGCATTGTTCCATGTGATGAAATAAAAGAGGCCAGCGAAGCCCATTTACAAAAAAGAGGTCAAAGATGCCCACAAAAATTTAAAAAAATAAAAAAATAGGCCAAAGAGCCCACAAAAAAAATGAGAGAAAAGAGAGAAGGGACAATTGCTACTATCCTCTTTCCACACTTGTGCTTCAAATAACACTATGATCTTCATGACAAAGAGTCTCCTATGTTGTCACTTCCATATACTAGTGGGAAATTTTCATTATATAACTTGGCTTGTATATTCCAATGATGGGCTTCCTCAAAATTGCCCTAGGTCTTCGTGAGCAAGCAAGTTGGGTGCACACCCACTAGTTTCTTTTGTGAGCTTTCATACACTTATAAGCTCTAGTGCATCCGTTGCGTGGCAATCCCTACTCACTCACATTGATGTCTATTGATGGGCATCTCCATAGCCCGCTGATACGCCTAGTTGATGTGAGACTATCGCCTCTTTTTTTGTCTTCTCCACGACCACCATATTCTATTCCACCTATAGTGCTATGTCCATGGCTCACGCTCATGTATTGCGTGAAAGTTGAAAAGCTTTGAGAACACTAAAGTATGAAACAATTGCTTGGCTAAAACCGGGGTTGTGCATGATTTAAATACGTTGTGTGGGGAAGATGGAGCATAGTCAGACTATATGATTTTGTAGGGATAACTTTCTTTGGCCATGATATTTTGAGAAGACATGATTGCTTGTTAGTATGCTTGAAATATTATTGTCTTTATGTCAAATGGTAGATTATTGCTTCGAATCACTCGTGTTTTAGTATTCATGCCATGATTAGATTATATGATCAAGATTATGCTAGGTAGCATTCCACATCAAAAATTATCTTTTTTATCATTTACCTACTCGAGGACGAGCATGAATTAAGCTTGGGGATGCTGATACGTCTCCGTCGTATCTATAATTTTTGATTGTTTTATGCCAATATTCTACAACTTTCATATACTTTTGGCAACTTTTTATACTATTTTTGGGACTAACATATTGATCCAGTGCCCAGTGCCAGTTCCTGTTTGTTGCATGTTTTTTGTTTCGCAGAATATCCATACAAAACGAAGTCCAAACGTAATAAAAACTTATGGGGATTTGTTTTGGAATATTTATGATTTTTGGGAAGAAGAATCAACGCGAGGCGATGCACGGAGTGCCCACAAGCCGTGTCGCCGCGGCCAGGGGGTGGGCCTGCGGCAGGAAGGCTTGTGGCCACTCCTTAAGGCTGTTGGAGCCCTTCTTTCGCCGCAAGAAAGATAATATCCGGAAGAAAATCGTGTTAAATTTCAGCCCAATCGGAGATACGGATCTCCGGGAATTTAAGAAACGATGAAACGTAGAATCTGGGAGCGCAGAAATAGAAGGACACACAGAGAGAGATCCAATCTCGGAGGGGCTCTCGCCCCTCCGCCGCCATGGAGACCATGGACCAGAGGGGAAACCCTTCTCCCATCTAGGTAGGAGGTTGAAAGTGCGTTATATCGACTATAGGGGGGGGGGGGTGAATAGGAGGTTTTTAGAATTTCATCACTGAGGAAATTCCTTTTGAGGAAATTCCTCACTGATGACTAACTTACAGCGGAAACAGTAAAGGATCAGACATGCAAACGTTCACAAGAGCAGTATTACAGAGTGAAGAATGTGAAAACAGATTGCACAGTAAGCAGGCACGCGGAATACAGATGATGATTAACTATTGTGAAGAATTTGGGGTTGAGGAAATTCAGAGAAAGTCTTCTGCAAATTCTTCAAACAGTCACAGTGAAAGTCATCAACACATAATACAGAGAAAGTAAAGAGTTGAGGAATTAGAACCCGATTCTTAGTGAAGACTGTTGTTGATGACCCAGTTCCAACTGCTATGACAGTTGTACATCTGGTTTGGAGCGGCTTGGTATTGGAACCAAAGGATACCCAGTCCCGAGACACACAGTCCCTACCGTATTCTCCTTGAGCTAAGGACACACAGTCCTCGCCCAACACTCGTGGTAAGTCTTCAGGGCATACTTCCAAACCCTCACAAACTTGGTCACCCGGCGATCCACAATTGACTGCTGGATTGCTCTAGACCATGACGCCTAACCGTCTGGAGGATGCACAGTCCTCAAAGGTAAAAGGCTTCAGTCCCACACAGGAACAACTTCTTCAGTGATGCTCAATCACTAGGTTTGGTTTGTGGTTTCGGTGCATGGGGTATTTCCTCACTGATGAATTACTCTCGAAAGCTCTAAGGAATTTGGGTTGCTCTTATGACAAGTGTCAGTTTCTAACGGAGCAGCCAACCAGCTAGTGGTTTTGGGGGGTGGCTATTTATAGCCTGGGAGCATTCCGACATGATTTGACACTAATGCCCTTAAATAATATGACCGTTGGAGTGGATAAGACCAGTGACTTGGCGTGGCTATCGAAACGGTCAGAACCCTCAACTGTGTGAGTCCTCATTTCACTCATATTCCTCACTTGAGGCTTTTGGTAGGATTAGGCTTGGGTTGAGCATCATGAGGAAATCCATTCCATAGTGTTACTTTGACCCCCTTTAACAGTACGGTGTTCCTATTCATCAAATGCAAAGAAAGTAAAACAGAAAACGTAAATCTTCACGCTTCAATTTCTTCAGAATGATTTTCTTCAGGAACCATCGGTCTTCTCAATATCAGTATCTTCATGAGGAATATCAATTTCATCGCAGATTCCTCGCGATTCATTTCTTCAGCTTCAGACCAATTTCTTCAACTGAAGATATACATTTTTAGGGGTCGATATTTTTCAAATATCTCAAACTCCTCAATGACTTATAGATCCTGTGTATACTCATAAACACATTAGATACTTAACCTATAAGTCTTCAAACCACCAAAATCACTAAGGGGTACTAGATGCACTTACAGTCTCCCCCTTTTTGGTGGTTGATGACAATTAGGTTAAGTCTTCAACAGGGATCAAAAATATGAAGTGTAAATACTTATTTGAGGAATTTCAAAACAAGATTCAGAGAGACTCCCCCTGAAGATGTGCATACCTTGAGGATTTTGCTTTTATAGCAGATGCACATTGATGATTTATATCATGGAGATCTCCCCCTGAGTCTTGTAAATCATGCATTACATATAATATATCATATGAAGAAAATGAAGATGCATGATGGCAAATGGTATCTGACGAATTCCAGCATGCGTGCATTAAAACTTGAGGAATAAGCATGCGAAGAAAAATGTTCAAAAGCGTCAGAGTACCATCGGGCTTAAGTTACAACTCATTACATAAAAACTTCAGAAGAGCCAAGAGTTTGTAACTTAAATATAGTTCATAAGCCCCAAAAATATCCCGCTTGAAGACTAACTCTCGAGTTTCTCCCCCTTTGTCATCAAGTGACAAAAAGGGACAAACTGAGGAATAACGCCCGTGAAGACTTCATTTCTTGGCGGTTGATGAAGAGCCGTGACACTTCTTGGGGGTAGTCTTCTTCCTTGGGCTGGTTGCTGTGTCGAGTTGTTCCTCATCAGATTCAGCAGTGCGGAATGAAGAAAAGGAGCTGTCTTCAAGGTCTGGCACTGGAATGGGCCTGGACTTTCTCTTGGGAGGCCACGACCAGTCAAAGTCCTGCTCAAAGTTCATTTCTTCAAGCTCAGTATGGGTCTTCAGATGTGCAAGTGTAGCCCAGGTGCGATCGAAAACCTCATGCAGATAGTGATGATTAAGCTTCACAGCGTTCTGAGTTTCAGTGAGGGTTTTCACAATGGCACCAAACTGGCGTTTGACCCATTTGTGGTTGTGATCCACCTTCTGGTGAAGACTGAGGAGGAGCTCTCTAGTGTTCAGCACGCGAGGAGGAACAGGGCTTGCTGGACGAGTCTCAGTATCGTCCCATGAAGAATATGCTTCTGGCTCTTTGAACTGGCCATGAAGGGGCCTGCTGCCTTCTTCAATCACAGATTTTCCTTTTCCTTCGATGGGCTCGAAAGTCTTCTTGTTGACCCGGATAGGAGGCATATAACCCATGTGGTTTTGGAAATCAGCGTGGAAGTTGATGCCTTGTCACAGCCCGAGACCTAGAATTGTTTGTCTTTGCATCTCATGCATGCATTCCTATTTTTTTTTCTTTTGGAAATGAAATGAGAAGTGATCAAGCCTCATCATTTAATTTTTTGTCAAACAAGCAACATAATTATTGCTTCAAATTGATTCAAGAAAATGTCCGTGATTTTCTAATAAAATATTGAGCTGAGTAACAATTCAAATAAGTATTTTTGAAAACAAAGAAACATTTTATCTTGGCTTGTTGAATCAATCAAACAATTATTTTAAATTAGAATTATATTATCTAAATATAATATTTAGTTTCTTATACTCTCAAAATATTTATGTGGCATTGGACAATTATGTTATGTCACATAAATATGTCATTAGGATTTTATAAAATGTTTGATTTTATTTTCAATTCAAACACAAATGTCAAAAAACAAATAAAAGCAGAAAAAGAAAAGAAGAAGAAGGAGATTACCTGGCTTACCTGTCGCCTGGCCCAGCCCACCAGGGGCAGAGCCGTCTTCCTCCTCTCGCCAGAGCACGCAGGCAGCTCGGTGTCGAGCATGCATGCGCCTCGGCCACCTCCTCCCGTGCCCCGAGCTTATCTCCTCGCCTGTAGACACCCTAGACCCCCTCGAGCTCATCCCCCTCTCTGGTCTCTTCCCTCCCCATCTCTATGCTTCTCTCTTCCCCCGGATCCCAGCGAGGCCGTCGTCGCCGTCCGTCGCAGTCGTAGCCTCCGGCCTCCCCTCGCCTCTCCAAGAAGCTCAGAAGGATGGCCTCGTCGCCCTGCTCCTCCTTGCCAAAGGAATCGAGCACGAAGGCCTCGGAGAATCGCTACACTCGTCGTCTCCACCTCCGGCCACCGAAGGCCGCCAGCCCCGATTCGTGACGTCCAGAGCGGCCCCGAGCCCATCGAGCTTCCAATGAGCCTTCCCGTGAGCTTCTCCGTCGTTTCCCCCATTTTCGCGTTCCGTTCCACGCCCCCTAGCGCAGCCCCACAATGGCCGACTCCGGCCACCGCGCGAGCTCGTCGCCGGCCTCATTCCGGCCACCCCTTGTCCTGTGGGCGGGTCGGAATGGATGCGGCGTGTTGCCAACTCCCCGTAGAGCCTAGTCGCGCGTCGAACCGCTGCCCGAGCAGCGTTCCGACGAACTTCCGCCGTCGGATGGGTCACCGCCGGTGAAGCTCCGGCGTGCCGACGTGGCCAGCCTATTAGCCTAACTACCCCCCCCCCAGAGCCACTGCCAGAGGGCCCCATGCCTGGTCAAACCCCAATTAGGGGCTGGTCAGCGCGGGTTTAGCCTCTGGGTCACTGACCAGTGGGCCCCACTGGTCAGGTTTGACCTGGACCGGCTGGTTGACCTGCTGACGCAGGGATGACATCAGCCTGATGCAATAATAGTATTTTTGTTTATAAAATAATTCCAGAAAATGCCTAAAACTTCTAAAAATCATAGAAAATAATGTGTAAGTCCAATGAAAATAATTTGTATATGAAAAAGGATCAGAAAAATCCAAAGAATCTGATTATGGCATTTTCATGCATGTTTGAAAAAGTTAACTTCACCAAATAGGCAAAATGATGAATAGGGTAAATTTAATAAATAGTTTGGAGTTGGAAATTGATACTTATTTGTATTCCACTTCAATTGTTATGACCAAACATTGGTCAATGCAAATCAGTACCTCAAAATACTAACTCCATACTTATTGGAACAATTTGTTATGAGCATCAGGTCGAATCAATTATAAGGGTACTTGGAGAGATACCCGGCTTGAAGTGATGTTTGGATCCTAATTCAAACCAACTTCAACTTAAGAAATGATAACCACATTAGCCCTGTCACTTTTCATTTCATGACTTGAGCATGCATCATAGTGTTGCATTTCCGTGAAGTAATGTTGTTCTTTCTTGTTTGCCGGTGTTGTTCCCTCTCGGTAAACGATGTTTCCGACGATGTGATCATTGACATTGATGAAGACTCATTGCTATCTTCAGACGTGTCAGGCAAGCAAACCCCCTTGAGCATATTGATATAAACCCACTCTCTCGCTCCTGCTCTCTTTTACTGCATCAGGACAAACACGATTCAACTGTACATGTTACCGGTAGTTGAACCCATTCCTCTGCATGACCTGATTTTGTCACAGTAAATAGTTGAAACCACTTAGCTTGAGTAGCAACTGCTTGAGCCTTGTTGTGCTTACTCATCCATGCTTGTTTACAATGCCTGCTATGCTTAGAGTCGTGTCGGGTCTGATCCACCTGGATGATGAATCGGAATGGTTGTGTTCATGTCCTACAGTGTGAGAGTAAAGATGTGAATCTGATTTGGTAAAGGTAGCGATGAGAGGCCATGTAGGAGTACATGGTGGGTTGTCTCATTGGGACCGTCCTTAAGAACTGAGTTCTGTGTATGTTATCCAAGGCAAGATACTACCATGCATTGGGCCCTGAAATATGACCCCGCTCGGCTTATTAATTGCCTAGATCTCTGTCCAGGAGTTGCAATTAGTTTCTGGTGTTTGTAGGAAAAGTGTTGGCGGTCGTGTTTAGCTCTGCCCGACGGGGTAGGCTTCTCGGCGGTAGATACATAGTGGCACAGTGTACCAAGTGGCACCCGGATGGTGGGCTTGGGAACCCTGCACGCATCGTTTGGGGCCGTAGAGGAAACCTCGGCCGGACTTCCTTGCGGGTTCATTCTCAAATAGGCGATAAACCTGGACTAGGGTCTTGTGTGATTAACGGTCGTGGCCGACACCCACGCCAGTGCTTCCGCTTGAAGGTTGCCGAGATGCATGACGTGCATATGGTGCTAAGTGGTGGGAGCATGTGTGAAGAAGTATACCCCTGCAGGGTGATTCAATCTGTTCGAATAGCCGCGTCCTCGGCTGTGGACTACTTGGAAACATTACGTGGTACATACACAATTTAAATGGATACTCTAAAACATGCAAGATAAGCGTGAGTGCTATGGAAGGCCTTCTCGTTGGGAGACGAGAGTGGATCCATAGTGGTGTATTGCATTGGTGAATATGTGGACTCGTGTGCATTATCCCACCTCAAAGAAAGAACTTGTAGTCGTAGTACAGGTTAGCCAAGAGTCAAAGCTGGCTTGCTGCAATCGAACCCCACAATCCTTTCATTGAAACATGATGCATATGTAGATAGTTCTGATGTAAGACTTGTTGAGTACTTTTGTACTCATGGTTTCTTTATTTATGTTTTTGCAGAGAAGACTTAGACTCATTAAAAGGTTCTACGCGATGTGTTCGATGTTGACCGAAATAGCTTGGGAATCCCAGACAGAGGTCTGGCTCCTTTGGTAGGGTCGTAGTAGCTTTCAGGCTCTTCCAGCCACTTTTAGAAGATGTCTGTACCCAGACATGATTTTCTTCCGCTTGTTGTTTGTATGACTTGAGTGTCGGGTCACGAGACCCCTGTTTGTAATATCATACTATGTTGGCTCTTATGAGTCTTTAATAAATGGTTGAGTCATAGAGTTATGTTGTGATGCCATGTTGTATCTACACATATCGTGCATAATGTGTGTATGTTTGAAATGCATTATATGTGTGGGATTCGACACCTAGTTGTGTGCCTTGCGTAGTACTCTTTACACGGAAATGCCTCTTTGTGCTTCTATCGAGCCCTGGTAGCTTGCTACTGCTCTAGACACATTGATTGACCGGCGTGTATCCTTCTTTGCTGCTGTGTCTGTCCCCTCAGGGAAATGTCACGCGGTGTAATGGAGTCCTTGTAGCTTGCTACGACTCGTCTACACACGCTGATGATCGACACCTGCTTTGCTGGGTTATGTATGCCTGTCCCTGTACGGATGTACAACTTGGGTTTATAACTAGTCATGTCGACCCGGGTTCTTTGTCGTTTGAACGCTAGCAACATATTCATATACGTGAGCCAAAAGACGCAAAAGGTCCCGGCCAAGGTAAGGTGGCAGCCATGGAGTTTACCGTGCGTGAGGCCGCATCATGTTTCAATGAAAGGATTGTGGGGTTTGATTGCAGCAAGCCAGCTTTGACTCTTGGCTAACCTGTACTACGACTACAAGTTCTTTCTTTGAGGTGGGATAACGCACACGAGTCCACATATTCACCAATGCAATACACCACTATGGATCCATTCTCGTCTCCCAACGAGAAGGCCTTCCATAGCACTCACACTTATCTTGCATGTTTTAGAGTATCCATTTAAATTGTCTATGTACCACGTAATGTTTCCAAGTAGTCCATATCCGAGGACGCGGCTATTCGAACAGATTGAATCACCCTACAGGGGTATACTTCTTCACACATGCTCCCACCACTTAGCACCATATGCACGTCATGCATCTCGGCAACCTTCAAGCGGAAGCACTGGCGTGGGTGTCGGCCACGACCGTTAATCACACAAGACCCTAGTCCAGGTTTATCGCCTATTTGAGACTGAACCCGCAAGGAAGTCCGGCCGAGGTTTCCTCTACGGCCCCAAACGATGCGCGCAGGGTTCCCAAGCCCACCATCCGGGTGCCACTTGGTACACCGTGCCACTGTGTATCTACCGCCGAGAAGCCTACCCCGTCGGGCAGAGCTAAACACGGCCGCCAACACTTTTCCTACAAACACCAGAAACTAATTGCAACTCCTGGACAGAGATCTAGGCAATTAATAAGCCGAGCGGGGTCATATTTCAGGGCCCAATGCATGGTAGTATCTTGTCTTGGATAACATACACATAACTCAGTTCTTAAGGACGGTCCCAATGAGACAACCCGCCATGTACTCCTACATGGCCTCTCATCGCTACCTTTACCAAATCAGATTCACATCTTTACTCTCACACTGTAGGACATGAACACAACCATTCCGATTCATCATCCAGATGGATCAGACCCGACACGACTCTAAGCATAGCAGGCATTGTAAACAAGCATGGATGAGTAAGCACAACAAGGCTCAAGCAGTTGCTACTCATGCTAAGTGGTTTCAACTATTTACTGTGACAAAATCAGGTCATGCAGAGGAATGGGTTCAACTACCGATAACATGTACAGTTGAATCGTGTTTGTCCTGATGGAGTAAAAGAGAGCAGGAGCGAGAGAGTGGGTTTATATCAATATTCTCAAGGGGGTTTGCTGGCCTGACACGTGTGAAGATAGCAATGAGTCTTCATTAATGTCAACGATCACATCGTCGGAAACATCGTTTACCGAGAGGGAACAACACCGGCAAAGAAGAAAGAACAACATTACTTCACGAAAGTGCAACACTATGATGCATGCTCAAGTCATGAAATGAAAAGTGGCTGGGCTAATGTAGCTATCATTTCTTAAGTTGAAGTTGGTTTGAATTAGGATCCAAACATAACTTCAAGCCGGGTATCTTTCCAAGTATCCTTATCATTGATTCGACCTGATGCTCATAACAAATTGTTCGAACATGCATGGGGTTAGTATATTGAGGTACTGATTTGCATTGACCAATGTTTGGTCATAACAATTGAAGTGGAATTCAAATAAGTATCAATTTCCAACTCCAAACTATTTATTAAATTTACCCTATTCATCATTTTGCCTATTTGGTGTTGTTAACTTTTTCAAACATGCATGAAAATGCCATAATCAGATTATTTGGATTTTTATGATCCTTTTTCATATATAAATTATTTTCATTGGACTTACAGATTATTTTCTATGATTTTTAGAAGTTTTAGGTATTTTCTGGAATTATCTTATAATTGAAAATCAATTATTGCGTCAGCACTGCATCAGCATTGCGTCAGCAGTCAACTCGCGTGGTCAGAGTCAAACCTGACGGCCAGGGCCCACTAGTCAGTGACACATTAGATTAGTTAACCTATTTATTTAATTTTTTAGAATAACTAAAACTTAACACGGGCTAGGCCCCACCTGTGTGTGACCCAACAGCGTTGGTATCAGTGCCTGACTGACTGTAGGATTACTAAGCCAAACTGGTCGAAGTTGAGTCTAGAATTGCTTTAGTTATATATAAGGGAATTGTTTGTGGAAGGGAACGTAAGACTCTTGTTCTCTCCTCAAGTTATTCTATTCTGGTCATCCTCGTCTTTTCTGCGGGAATTAAGGACTAGGTTACTCATCTTCTTCTTGGCTCGTGTTTCTGATCGGTAGATTATAGGACTACGGGTCAAGAGATATTTGGGTTTCTTTCATTCCTAGGAAAAGGGAAGTAAGTTTTATGATCAGAGAATTGAACTTGATAGCTGAGTGGTTACGCTATTCCATTTTGGGTTGTCTCAAAATTTGTTTTTGAGCATTTACAGCCGTTATGCTGCCCAATTTTGCATTCGGAGCTCTAATGGTTTTGCATTACTCTCTATTTACAGATGCCTGGCCGCCCTTCTCGTCAGGTGGTACGTCTGACCAGGTGCATTGATGTGCCGGGTCATACGGCCATGCTGGTCAGGGTGATGTCGGTGTGCGGTTACCGCTGGTACCCCGAGTACACAGTGGAGGAACAGTACCGAGACTTCAACCAGAGCCAGTACATCTGCACTGTTAGGGTATTTCCAGACTACACTGGAGCTGAGGAGCCAATCCATTGGTCCTATGGGTTGGGAGTCACTGTTGACATGGTAGTACAAGATGCTGCCTATTCAATGCTGACCATTATGAGGGCGAGTCATGCACAGCTGCAGAATTCAGAATTCTGCTATGTTCCGGCCTCCCAGCCTGGTGAAGAGGGATACCTCAGCGGAGTCTATTTGGATTCTTCTATGGAGGATCCACTACTGCAGTCCACTGTTGAGATGCTAGAGAACAGAGATAGGGATGCTCGTGCTCTCCGCATGGAGCTTTATGCTACCCGTGCCCGTCTATGGACGGCTTTGACGCAGCTGGCACCGATAGTTCAGACAGGGTACGGAGATATGGAGATGCTGAACCCTCTTAGGACCCATCTTCCGGCCCACGTTGACTGGCCAGCTATAGGAGGAGTCACCCCTCTTCGGGGACACCTCTTACCACCAGTCAGGGGACCAAGGCCACATCTGGGTCCTTATGGATCCCAAGGATCTCAGGCTAGAGTGTTTCCTGATCCGCAGGTTGAGCTTCCAAGTCATGGAGGTAATCTCTATGAGATGTTCTATGCGGATGCCTGAGCTCTGAGCGGAAGGATAGTATGGTAGTAGTCGTATGTTCACAGTCCTGCGTGACTTGTGAAGTATGCATGTGATGTGAAATGAATTCCGGAGGCCTAGATAAATAATGTATAGGAAGCTTGTAAGCCTCTGATGAGTAGTTTCATAATTTCAGTAGTTTGCTCTTCGGTTAAGGTTGTACTGAACTATGTAAGGGTGTGTATGAACCATGGTGTATATATAGTAGTTGCTTGTTACCATGCTGTTCGGATATTCATTTCCGCATTCCGTGTGTTCAGTACATTCTTAATCCATAGCTAGTATTGATATGATATTGGTCTAAGCCGTGAGTTTGTTTGTCAGGATGGTGTTCACCAGGTTGAACCATGCCCCTGCTCATGAGCAAGGCGAGGGTAGTCAAGCGTCGCAGGAAGACCTGCCTCACCCGCCCTCTCTGGCGGAAGTTATGCTAGAGGCAGAGAGAAACAAAAGGGAGACCAACCGACTGTTAGAGCGTATTGAGAAGAATACGGCTCGTCAGCCTAGGAATGCTGCAGTGTCCCTCAATGACTTTGTGAAGCTAAATCCTCCAAAGTTTCATCATTCTGTCGATCCCCTCGACGCTGATGATTGGCTGTGCAGCATCGCACGCAAGATTCGCTCTGCGAATGTTTCTGAGGCCGACAAGGTGACCTTTGCGGCGTATTTCCTGGAAGGACCCGCCAATCTGTGGTGGGAGAACTTTGAAGCTATGCGTCCCGCTGAACCAGTAGCCACATGGGCAGACTTCAGTGCGGCTTTTCGTTTGCACCATATTCCAGAGGGTCTGATGGATAGAAAGAGAGAGGAGTTATGTGCCTTGACTCAGGGCAAGTTGACCGTGGATGCCTATAGCCGCGAGTTCGGTAACCTCGCCCGCTATGCAACAGAGGAGGTGTCTACTGACGCCAAGAAGCAAGCAAGATTCCGTAAGGGTTTGAGCCCTGAGCTTCGCCGTAATCTGCGCCTCCACGAGTGTGCAAGCTTTCAAGCCCTGGTCAACAAGGCGATCAGTGCCGAGACTGGTCATACTGACTTTGAAGCCACAAGGAAGCACCCCCGTGACTTTGGCTCGTCTTCTGGTTCCGCGTTCCCAAAACGCAGGCTGTGGGTTCCGAGCAATTCTCTGCCGCCAAGATACACTCCGAGGCCATCCTACGTGGCGCCTCAGACGAATCAGACCAACCCTCCAGCAAAAACTTATGGTGGTCCAGCTAGCAATGCTGCACCACGTGCCAACCAAGTGATATGCTACAAGTGTGGAGAACCAGGGCACTATTCCCGCGAGTGTCCTCAAAATGTGGGTGCCAAGCAACCCGGAAAGTCCGTCGGGGAAGGCAAGTTGGGCAAAGCTTACTATGTGAAGCCAACTCCTGCACGTGGCCGTGTGAACTATGTCTCAGCAGAAGAAGCTGCAGAGGATCCCGACGTCATACTGGGTATGCTTCTTGTTAATCATTACCCAACGTCTGTTCTCTTTGACACTGGGTCTTCTCATTCCTTCATTTCAGAAAGTTATGCACAGTTGCATAACATGTCTTTTTGTGATATGCCAATTCCATTGGTTGTCCAAACTCCTGGTAGTAAATGGCAAACCTCTAGGATAACCTATGACAATGAAATTCTAGTAGACAGGCTAGTTTTTCTAGCCTCATTGATAGCCTTGAAATCTTCGGATATTAATATCATCTTGGGTATGGACTGGATGTCAGCTCACTATGCCAAGATTGATACTCATTCTAGAAATGTCCAGCTTACCCATCCCTCGGGTGAGATAGTAAATGTCTCTACTCGAGTTGCCAAATGCCAACTTTATTCCCTAAATGCCAACCGTCTTCTGGAACTTGAAGATATTCCGGTAGTCCGTGACTTCCCGGATGTTTTTCCAGAGGAACTGCCAGGAATTCCACCTGACAGAGATGTACAGTTTGTGATAGATCTTGTTCCGGGAACTGTCCCAATAGCCAGAAGACCATATAAGATGGCACCCCTAGAGCTAGCGGAACTTAAGAAGCAACTAGATGAGGCCTTGAATAAAGGTTTCATTTGTCCTAGCTCTTCTCCTTGGGCTTGCCCCATCCTCTTCGTCAAGAAGAAAGACAGAACGGATTGGATGGTTGTAGATTACACACCAGTTAATCGGGTCACCATAAAGAACAAGTATCCGCTCCCCAGGATCAACGATCTGTACGATCAGCTCATTGGGTCCTCAGTCTTCTCCAAAATGGATTTGAGGTTGGGATACCATCAAATCAAGATCAAGAACGGGGACATTCCAAAAACGGCTTTTGTTACTCGTTATGGCCAATACGAGTACACCGTCATGTCCTTCGGTTTAACCAATGCCCCAGCCACCTTCTCTCGTTTGATGAATTCAATCTTCATGGAGTATTTGGATAAACTCGTCGTGGTATACCTCGATGATATTCTCATCTACTCGAAGAACGAACAAGAACATGATGAGCATCTAAGGCTGGTATTGATGAAACTTCGAGAGCCTCGCCTTTATGCCAAGTTTTCAAAATGTGAATTTTGGTTATCAGAAGTGACCTATCTAGGTCACATAATCTCTGGTAAGGGTATTGCTATCAATCCCGAGAGAGTTCAAGCTGTCCTTGATTGGACTCAACCTGAATCGGTTAAGCAAGTTAGGAGTTTTCTTGGTCTAGCGAGCTATTGTCGCCGCTTTGTCAAGAATTTCTCCAAGGTTGCAAAGCCTCTAACTGAACTCCTCAAGAAGGATAAAAAGTTCGAGTGGACACCACAGTGTGAGCATAGTTTTCAGGAACTGAAAAGACGCCTGACTTCCGCACCTGTGTTGCTACCACCAGATTTTTCTAAGGACTTTGTTATCTATTGCGACGCCTCGCGACAAGGATTAGGTTGCATTCTCGTGCACGATCGTCATGTGATCGCATACGCATCTCGACAGTTGCGTCCACATGAGGATAATTATCCCACACGTGACCTTGAGCTTGCAGCTGTGGTCCATGCACTAAAAACCTGGCGACATTACCTTCTGGGTAATCGTTGCGAAATATTCACTGATCACCAAAGTCTGAAATATATCTTCACCCAACCGGATTTGAATCTCAGGCAAAGACGGTGGGTTGAGTTGATCTCGGATTACGACTTAGGAATAACTTACACCCCGGGGAAGGCCAATGTTATGGCCGATGCACTAAGTTGTAAATCTTATTGTAACAATTTGATGCTACAACAAGGTCAACCACATCTCTATGAGGAATTTCGGAAGTTGAATATTCATATTGTTCCTCAAGGATTCCTTTCTACCCTGGTGGCGAAGCCTACTCTTAGGGATCAAATCATAGCTGTGCAGGCTTATGATAAGGGTATATCCCGGATCAAGGAGAATATTGTTAGCGGTAACGCTAGGGATTTCTCCATCAATGAGAAAGGTGTTGTGTTCTTTCAGAACCGTTCAGTGGTTCCTAAGAGCAAACGTCTGCGGCAATTGATCCTTAAGGAGGCCCATGATTCTCCTCTCACCATTCATCCCGGTAGTACTAAGATGTATCAGGACCTACGCCAGAGGTTCTGGTGGACTAGGATGAAAAGAGAAATTGCTGAGTTCGTTGCTAACTGCGACGTTTGTCGTCGAGTTAAGGCAGAACATCAAAGGCCTGCTGGCACCCTTCAACCTCTAGCTATTCCTGAATGGAAATGGGATAAAGTTAGTATGGATTTCATTACCGGATTTCCCAAGACCAAGAAAGGAAATAATGCTATCTTTGTGGTCATTGACCGTGTTTCCAAAGTGGCTCATTTTCTTCCCGTTCGTGAGAGTATAACAGCTAGCCAGCTAGCGGAGTTATATATCTCTCGAATAGTGTCTCTTCATGGTGTTCCCCTGGAGATTAACTCGGACCGTGGAAGTATCTTTACTTCTCGCTTCTGGGAAGGTTTTCAGAATGCCATGGGGACTCACCTATCTTTTAGCACTGCTTTCCATCCTCAATCGAGTGGTCAAGTAGAAAGAGTGAATCAAATCCTAGAAGATATGCTCTGAGCTTGTGTTATATCGTTCAATATGAATTGGGAGAAGTGCCTTCCATTCCCCGAATTCGCTTATAACAATAGTTATCAATCAAGCTTGGGCAAAGCTCCTTTTGAAGTTCTCTATGGACGAAGATGTCGAACACCTCTTAATTGGTCAGAAACCGGGGAGAGGCAACTCTTTGGCCCGGATATGATCCAAGATGCAGAAGAGCAGGTTCACATTATTCGTGAAAAGTTGAAAACAGCCCAGTCTCGTCAAAAGAGCCAATATGATCGTCATCATAAGGCTGTGACCTTTGAAGTTGACGAGAAGGCTTACCTTCGGGTTACACCTTTGAAGGGTACCCATCGATTCGGTATCAAGGGCAAGTTGGCTCCTCGTTACATTGGTACTTTTCGCATTCTTGCCAAACGAGGAGAAGTTGCCTACCAGTTGGAACTTCCTCCGCATCTTTCCAAGGTTCATGATGTCTTCCACGTCTCGCAACTCAGGCGTTGCTTTTCGGATCCTATCCGTGAAGTGGACCACGAAACGCTTGATCTCCAAGATAACCTTTCATACCGAGAATACCCCGTGCGTATTCTTGATCAAGCTGAGCGTACCACTCGACGTGGAAACCTCAAGTTTCTTAAAGTTCAATGGTCAAATCATTCTGAAATGGAGGCAACTTGGGAAAGAGAGGATCGTCTCCGACTTGAGTATCCTGCGTTATTTCCGACGACTTCTAAATCTCGGGACGAGATTCTTTTGAGTGGGGGTGAGTTGTCACATCCCTGACACCTTAATCAAGTTAGCTTTGTGCTCATGTTTTCTTTGCATTGCATCTAGGAAATTTTCAACAAGAACAAAGTAAGTGGTGAAGGAAAACTCAACAAACCCTAGCCACCTCTCAAATTAAAGGAAATTTCAAACTAGTTAAAATCAATGAACCCAAAATGGCCTCAAGAAAAGTTCAACCTTTCTGATAATTCTTGGAAACAAATAAGAAATAAAGGAAACCATTTATTTTATACTCTTGGCATTTTAAATAAATGCAAAAAGCTACTGGTTTCAAGTTTTAAATTTGAAATCAGAAACTTTAAGCTTTCAAAAATGTTGAAAACTTTAGGAATGGTTGGAAATATTCCAACAAATATTCTGGGGTGTTCAACATAGTTGTTACAACCTATTTTGGAGCTGAAATAAATAGCAAATCAATTAGTTAGCAAATCAGGAAAAACAAAACAGAAAAGAAATAAGAGAAAGAAGAGCATACCTCTATTTGTCGCCTGGCCCAGCCCACCACGGGCTCAGGCGTCTTCTTCCTCCTGCCAGAAGGCAGAGGAGAAGCTCGCCACGGCGCATGGCCAGGGGCGCCACGCCTCCTGCCTGCCTGGCCTCCCCGCCGACCTGGTGGCTAGGATAAGCTTGAGAGAGCCGTCCCAATCCTCTCCTCCTCATTCCTCCCCCCCGGATCTTTCTCTCGCGTCTGTCTCCCCACGCCAAGACCACCGAAGGACGCCGGGAAGTCGACATCGATCCGCCGGCCACACGTCGTCCTCAAGCCAGCCGCCTATCTCCCTGGATCTGCCGTGAGCTCTTCTTCCTTTCCCCCTCTTTCCGTCGAGCCCCCCTTCCTCTAGCCTCCTCCCGCCATGGAGCCCGAGCTCCTGCCGCCGGCCATGGCGCCCCCGTGGCTAGCGCCCCTCCGAGCGTCGCTGCTGAGCACATCAGCGTGCTCAGGGAGATCCCAGGAACCCGTAGCCACCCCCAAATTCTTCCCCCTCGCATCCCTGGCCTCGACCCCATCTTGTCGAGCACGGGCTGCCGCTCCGTCGCTGCTCCCGTCGTCTCCGGCGACCCCCTCACCCTCAAACCCATGGGAATGGATGCGGCCCAACGCGAGCTACCTCCTGATGGTCTCTGCGCGTCCAACCGTCGTCGTTTGCCGATTCCGGCAAGATGCTGCCGTCGGATGTGGTCGTCGCCGGCAGCTCTCCGGCGGGATGACGTGGCCGTCATTAGCGCTAACCTCCCTGACTAACTAGCCTAATGAGGCACTGACATGAGGCCCCACGCGTTTAGTTAGTAAAGTTTTAAATCTGAAACAAAATCAGTAAACCAGAGTCACTTACATGTGGGGCCCAGCCGCCAGGTTCGACCTGGGCTCGCGCCTTTGACCTGCTGAGGTCATGCTGACGCATGGCTGATGCAGGAAATGCATTTCTGGATTTTAAATAATTCCACAAAATGCCTAAAACTTCTAAAAATCATAGAAAATAATCTGTAAGTCCAATGAAAATAATTTATATATGAAAAAGTATCAGAAAAATTCAAGGAATCTGAATATGTCATTTTCAAACATGTTTGAAAATGTTACAGAACCCAAACATGTAGATTAATGAATAAGTTAATTCTTATAAATACTTTGTAGTTGGAATTTGGAAAATATTTAAATTTCAATATAAATGACATGATCAAACACTGTCCTAACTACAAACCAGCAACCTAACATGTCATCCCATGCATGTTAACATCAAGTTGATCTGAGCATCAGGTCGAATCAATTAAAATGGTATCCGAGAATACCTCGTTTGAAGTGGTATTTGAACTTGATTCAAATCAACTTCAAACCTAATACATGTTAGCTATAATAATTTACCATCTTGCATTCTCATGCCATGCTCATGCATCATCTTGATTGCATATGTTTGATATTGGTTGTTGTCATTCCTTTCGGTAAGCTCCGCTCCCCCGGATTCCACCGAATATCCGTCTGACGGATATTGTCACTCCTCTGAGCAACAAGGCAAGCAACCATTTTTGATCATCCCGATAAATCCCATGTTCTTGCTCCTGCACTTATTTATTGCATTAGGATCAAATGCTTCAAATGCTTTTGCCACGTTAGTTGAACCCACTTCCTTTGCATGACCTATCCTTGTCACAGTAAATAGCTGAACCTTGCAACCTAGCATACCTGTAGTTGCTTGAGCCATGATGTGCCTTATCCTGCTATGCATGCTATGCTTAGAGATGTCTATGGTCTGTGATCTGGGAGATGAACAGAATTGTGAGAATGTGTTCGATAAGCAAAGGTTGTGTGTTGAACCTGATTTGGTAAAGGTACCAGTGAAAGGCTGTGTAGGAGTACATGGCGGGTTGTTTCATTGGAACCCTCCTTAGGAACTGAGTTCCGTGTATGTAATCCAAGACGAGATACTACCACATGCTGGGCCCTGAAATATGACCCTGCTCGACTTATTAATCACTTAGTACTCGGTCCAGGAGTTGCAAGTACTTTCTGGTGTTCATAGTCATGCTGGAGGCCGTGCATGGTGCTTACCTGAGAGGTGGGCTATGATGCGGTAGGCAGTGGCACGGTGTACCAAGTGGCACCCGGATGGTGGGCTTGGGAACCCTGCGCACATCGTTTGGGGCCGTGACGGAAACCTCGGCCGGACTTCCGTACGGGTTACTCTCACATAGGCGATAAACTTGGACTAGGTACTAGTGTGGTTAACGGTCGTGGCCGACTCCCTCGCTGGGCTTCCGCTTGAAGGTTGCCGAAGTGCATGACGTGCACATGGCGATAAGTGGCGAGAGCGTGTGTGACGAAGTACACCCCTGCAGGGTTATGATCTATTCGAATAGCCGCGTCCGCGGATATGGACTACTTGGAGACATATGTTGTTCATAGATAACTTCAATGGCTACTCATAAAATTGTCAAGATAAGCGTGAGTGTCGTGGACAGCATTTCCGTATGGAGACGGAATGATTCGACGATGGAGTATTGTTGTGATGTTAGTGGACTCGTGTGTGAGAAATCAAGTTGTAAAAATTATTTAAAAAATGCAAGTTGTCTAGCCACGAGTGAGATGCTGGCTTTCCGCATGAAACCCCACCATACCTTATTGATACATTGCATGAGTAGTTAGTTATCCTAAAGTCTTGCTGAGTACCTCCGTACTCATGTTTGCTTAATAAATGTTGCAGAGGTTGCTAATGAACCTAATGGAGGGTTCTTCATAGACATCGACGACGACGAGTAGCTGGTGTCCCAGCTATGATCTGGCCCTAGGTTGGGTCTGTAGTATAGTCAGGCCATGTGCCTTCTAGTTGCACCTGTCTGTACTCAGACAGTTTTAAACACTTCCGCTGGCTTGTAACTAAATGACTGCTATTATGGGTCGTGAGACCCTTACTGTGTAATATTATGTGTGTGGCTCTTCCGAGCCTCTTAAATAAAGCTTGTATGTTTATGGTTATGTTGTGATGCCATCGATGTATCTATACATATCGGTATGCCATGCGTACGTGTGTCATACTTGATATGTATGGGGTTCGATTACCTAGACGTGAACTTTAGTAGCACTCCTTACAGGGAAATGCCCCTTTGTGATCCAATGAGCCATGGTAGCTCACTACTGCTCCGGACACATTGGTTGACCGACATGTGTCCTTCTTACCTACTGTGTCTGTCCCCTTTGAGGAAATGTCACGCGATATAATGGAGTCCTTGTAGCTTGCTACGACTCGTCTACATTCGCTGGTGACCGACACCTGCTTTGTTGGGTCATGTATGCCTGTCCCTGTGCGGTACTGCCACTTTGGTTTATGACTAGACTTGTCGATCCGGGTTCTTTGACATTCAAATGCTAGCGACACAATTGCATACGTGAGTCAAAAGACGCAAACGGTCCCGGCTCAGGTAAGGCTGCAGCCGTGGGGTTAACCGTGCGTGAGACCGCAAAGGGATGCGATGTGTTACGGGCTGGATTCCTATGGCTTAGGATCGGGGTCCCGACAGCGTTGGTATCCATTCCTTTGCATGACCTGATTTTGTCACAGTAAATAGTTGAAACCACTTAGCATGAGTAACAACTGCTTGAGCCTTGTTGTCCTTACTCATCCATGCTTGTTTACAATGCCTGCTATGCTTAGAGTCGTGTCGGGTCTGATCCATCTGGATGATGAATCGGAATTGTTGTGTTCATGTCCTACAGTGTGAGAGTAAAGATGTGAATCTGATTTGGTAAAGGTAGCGTTGAGAGGCCATGTAGGAGTACATGGCGGGTTGTCTCATTGGGACCGTCCTTAAGAACTGAGTTCTGTGTATGTTATCCAAGACAAGATACTACCATGCATTGGGCCCTGAAATATGACCCCGCTCGGCTTATTAATTGCCTAGGTCTCTGTCCGCGAGTTGCAATTAGTTTCTGGTGTTTGTAGGAAAAGTGTTGGCGGCCGTGTTTAGCTCTGCCCGACGGGGTAGGCTTCTCGGCGGTAGATACACAGTGGCACGGTGTACCAAGTGGCACCCGGATGGTGGGCTTGGGAACCCTGCGCGCATCTTTTGGGGCCGTAGAGGAAACCTCGGCCGGATTTCCTTGCGGGTTCAGTCTCAAATAGGCGATAAACCTGGACTAGGGTCTTGTGTGATTAACGGTCGTGGCCGACACCCACGCTAGTGCTTCCGCTTGAAGGTTGCCGAGATGCATGACGTGCATATGGTGCTAAGTGGTGGGAGCATGTGTGAAGAAGTATACCCCTGCAGGGTGATTCAATCTGTTCGAATAGCCGCGTCCTCGGATATGGACTACTTGGAAACATTACGTGGTACATAGACAATTTAAATGGATACTCTAAAACATGCAAGATAAGTGTGAGTGCTATGGAAGGCCTTCTCGTTGGGAGACGAGAATGGATCCATAGTGGTGTATTGCATTGGTGAATATGTGGACTCGAGAGTAGATACCAAAGCTGTCGGGACCCCGATCCTAAGTCATAAGAACCCAGCCTGTAACACATCACATCACTTTGCGGCCTCACGCACGGTAAACTCCACGGCTGCCACCTTACCTTGGCCGGGACCGTTTGCGTCTTTTGGCTCACGTATATGAATATGTTGCTAGCGTTCAAACGACAAAGAACCCGAGTCGACATGACTAGTTATAAACCCAAGCGGTACATCCGTACAGGGACATGCATACATAACCCAGCAAAGCAGGTGTCGGTCATCAGCGTGTGTAGACGAGTCGTAGCAAGCTACAAGGACTTCATTACACCGCGTGACATTTTCCCGTGGGGACAGACACAACAGCAAAGAAGGATACATGCCGGTCAATCAATGTGTTCCGAGCAGTAGCAAGCTACCAAGGCCCGATGGAATCACAAAGAGGCATTTCTCTGTAAAGAGTACTACTAAGGCAAACAACTAGGTGTCGAATCCCACACATATAATGCATTTCAAACATACACACATTATGCACGATATGTGTAGATACAACATGGCATCACAACATAACTCTATGACTCAAGCATTTATTAAAGACTCATAAGAGTCAACATAGTATGATATTACAAACAGGGGTCTCGTGACCCGACACTCAAGTCATACAAACAACAAGCGGAAGCAAATCATGGCTGGGTACAGACATCTACTAAAAGTGGATGGAAGAGCCAGAAAAGCTACTACGACCCTACCAAAGGATCCAGACCTCTGTCTGGGATTCCCAAGCTATTCCGGTCAACATCGAACACATCGCGTAGAACCTTTTAATGAGTCTAAGTCTTCTCTGCAAAAACATAAATAAAGCAACCGTGAGTACAAAGGTACTCAGCAAGTCTTACATCAGAACTATCTACATATGCATCATGTTTCAATGAAAGGATTGTGGGGTTTGATTGCAGCAAGCCAGCTTTGACTCTTGGCTAACCTATACTACGACTACAAGTTCTTTCTTTGAGGCGGGATAACGCATACGAGTCCATATTCACCAATTCAATACACCACTATGGATCCACTCTCGTCTCCCTACGAGAAGGCCTTCCATAGCACTCACACTTATCTTGCATGTTTTAGAGTATCCATTTAAATTGTCTATGTACCAAGTAATGTTTCCAAGTAGTCCATAACCGAGGACGCGGCTAATCGAACAGATTGAATCACCCTGCAGGGGTATACTTCTTCACACATGCTCCCACCACTTAGCACCATATGCACGTCATGCATCTCGGCAACCTTCAAGCGGAAGCACTGGCGTGGGTGTCGGCCACGACCGTTAACCACACAAGACCCTAGTCCAGGTTTATCGCCTATTTGAGACTGAACCCGCAAGGAAGTCCGGCCGAGGTTTCCTCTACGACCCCAAATGATGCGCGCAGGGTTCCCAAGCCCACCTTGCGGGTGCCACTTGGTACACCGTGCCAATGTGTATCTACCGCCAAGAAGCCTACCCCGTCGTGCAGAGCTAAACACGACCGCCAACACTTTTCCTACAAACACCAGAAACTAATTGCAACTCCTGGACAGATATCTAGGCAATTAATAAGCCGAGCGGGGTCATATTTCAGGGCCCAATGAATGGTAGTATCTTGTCTTGGATAACATACACAGAACTGAATTCTTAAGGACGGTCCTAATGAGACAACCCGCCATGTACTCCTACATGGCCTCTCATCGCTACCTTTACCAAATCAGATTCACATCTTTACTCTCACACTGTAGGCCATGAACACAACCATTCCGATTCATCATCCAGATGGATCAGACCCGACACGACTCTAAGCATAGCAGGCATTGTAAACAAGCATGGATGAGTAAGCACAACAAGGCTCAAGCAGTTGCTACTCATGCTAAGTGGTTTCAACTATTTAGTGTGACAAAATCAGGTCATGCAGAGGAATGGGTTCAACTACCGATAACATGTATAGTTGAATCGTGTTTGTCCTGATGAAGTAAAAGAGAGCAGGAGCGAGAGAGTGGGTTTACATCAATATGCTCAAGGGGGTTTGCTTGCCTGACACGTCTGAAGATAGCAATGGGTCTTCGTCAATGTCAACGATCACATCGTCAGAAACATCGTTTACCGAGAGGGAACAACACCGGCAAACAAGAAAGAACAACAATTACTTCATGGAAATGCAACACTATGATGCATGCTCAAGACATGAAATGAAAGGTGGCAGGGCTAATGTGGCTATCATTTCTTATGTTGAAATTGGTTTGAATTGGGATCCAAACATCACTTCAAGCCGGGTATCTCTCCAAGTACCCTTATAATTGATTCGACCTGATGCTCATAACAAATTGTTCCAATATGTATGGGGTTAGTATTTTGAGGTACTGATTTGCATTGACCAATGTTTGGTCATAACACTTGAAGTGGAATTCAAATAAGTATCAATTTCAACTCCAAACTATTTATTAAATTTACCCTATTCATCATTTTTCCTATTTGGTGTTGTTAACTTTTTCAAACATGCATGAAAATGCCATAATCAGATTCTTTGGATTTTTCTGATCCTTTTTCATATATAAATTATTTTCATTGGACTTACAGATTATTTTCTATGATTTTTAGCAGTTTTAGGCATTTTCTGGAATTATTTTATAAACAGAAATACTATTATTGCATCAGGCTGATGTCATCCCTGCGTCAGCAGGTCAACCAGCCGGTCCAGGTCAAACCTGACCAGTGGGGCCCACTGGTCAGTGACCCAGAGGCTAAACCCGCGCTGACCAGCCCCTAATTGGGGTTTGACCAGGCATGGGGCCCTCTGGCAGTGGCTCTAGGGGGGGGGGGTTAGTTAGGCTAATAGGCTGGCCACGTCGGCACGCCGGAGCTTCACCGGCGGTGACCCATCCGACGGCGGAAGTTCGTCGGAACGCTGCTCGGGCAGCGGTTCGACGCGCGACTAGGCTCTACGGGGAGCTGGCAACACGCCACATCCATTCCGACCCGCCCACAGGCCAAGGGGTGGCCGGAATGAGGCCGTCGACGAGCTCGCTTGGTGGCCGGAGTCGGCCATCGTGGGGCTGCGCTAGGGGGCGTGGAACGGAACGGGAAAATGGGGGAACGACGGAGAAGCTCACGGGAAGGATCATGGGAAGCTCGATGGGCTCGGGGCCGCTCTGGACGTCGCGAATCGGGGCCGGCGGCCTTCGGTGGCCGGAGGTGGAGACGACGAGTGTAGAGATTCTCCGAGGCCTTCGTGCTCGATTCCTTTGGCAAGGAGGAGCAGGGCGACGAGGCCATCCTTCTGAGCTTCTTGGAGAGGCGAGGGGAGGCCGGAGGCTACGACTGCGACGGACGGCGACGACGGCCTCGCTGGGATCCGAGGGAAGAGAGAAGCATAGAGATGGGGAGGGAAGAGACGAGAGAAGGGGATGAGCTCGAGGGGGTCTAGGGTGTCTACAGGCGAGGAGATAAGCTCGGGGGCGCGGGAGGAGGTGGCCGAGGCGCATGCATGCTCGACACCGAGATGCCTGCGTGCTCTGGCGAGAGGAGGAAGACGGCTCTGCCCCTGGTGGGCTGGGCCACGCGACAGGTAAGCCAGGTAATCTCCTTCTTCTTCTTTTCTTTTTTTGCTTTTATTTGTTTTTTGACATTTGTGTTTGAATTGAAAATAAAATCAAACATTTATAAAATCCTAATGACATATTTATGTGACATAACATAATTGTCCAATGCCACATAAATATTTTCAGAGTATAAGAAACTAAATATTATATTTAGAAAATATAATTCTAATTTAAAATAATTGTTTGATTGATTCAACAAGCAAAGATAAAATGTTCCTTTGTTTTCAAAAATACTTATTTGAATTTTTACTCAGCTCAATATTTTATTAGAAAATCACGGACATTTTCTTGAATCAATTTTGAAGCAATAATTATGTTGCTTGTTTGACAAAAATTTAAATGATGAGGCTTGATCACTTCTCATTTCATTTCCAAAAGAAAAAAAATAGGAATGCATGCATGAGATGCAAAGGCAAACAATTCTAGGTCTGGGGCTATGACATGCCTGTCCTTGTCCTGATGAATCTCATGATCCACGGGGCATAAATCTTGTGATCATAGGGGCACATTGCATTGCCGGCCAAAGTCCTCACGAAGAAATCATGGATATTGATAGGAATACCGTGAATGATGTTGAACAGGATATTCTTCATGAGGTCTACAACATCTTCTTCATCGTCATGGCCTTTGATTGGCGCGAGCACACTGCAGAGGATTCTGTAGATAGACCGGGGTGTGTACTTGGCTTATGGACGAGGAATGTGGTTCTTGAGGGTTTTCCTGCAGCCAAAGGCTTCATGAGGACTTCCATCATTCCATTTGGTAGCTCGCGCTCACCATAAAGCTTCACTGCCTCATCTGAGGGAATTGGTATAGGCAGTTCTCTGAGGAATTCAGAAGTAGGAGCTTTGTAGTGAGTATTTTGGAACATCCAGTCAAACACCCAAGTGTTGATGTCATCAGTGTTTCCAGATATGTGCAGAGTGGCATAGAACTGAAGAATAAGCTCACTATTCCAGTCTGATATGTCTGAGCACATAGGGAGCAAACCTGCATCGTGTAGTACATTGAGGACTGGTTCGAGGCAGGGTATTTCTTCAAGCTCAACATGAGGAATATGCATGTGCTGGAATATCTTGTTTCGTCCACAGAGCACAGAGGCATAATAGTTCATCTGAGTCCTTGTCCAAAACTTCAGATGCCTCATTTGAGGCTTGTCATAAGGGTTCTCGCCGATGAAATATATGCGTTCTTCAAAGAAATCTTCTTTCTGAAACTTTGGACGCTTGGAGAATGGCTGGCGCTGAAATGGCTTGAGATTTTGCTGAGGAGTGGGGGAGGAGACAACCATGGCAGTCTCTGGGTTGAGCACAATGAATTCATTGTCTTGGGCGGGTATATTTTCTTTAGCATTTTCCTCAAGTTGAGGAATTTCATCAGCTCGTACTTCTTGCTCGGGAGATGATGCTTGCTCTGGTTGAGCTTCAGGCTGAGGAATTTATGCTTCTTTCTCATTTTGAGGAGTTGGGTCAGCCTGTTCCTCATCTTGAGGAGTCTGCTCAGAATGTACATTTTCCTCAGCTTGTTTTTCTTCAGCTGGCTTTGTGGCAGAAGCAGTTTCATCAGCTAGTGCAGCTGATGCTTGAGCAGTCTCGGTCTGAGGAATAAGAGGTTGAGGACTGTCATCAATCTGGATTTCCTCATCAGTGTGTTCCTCAGAGGCGACATCCTTCATTTCCTCATCTGCCCTTGTAGTTGGGTCATCAATGACGACCATTTCATATGAAGGTGCGACATTTAGAGGCACCGGGTCGAGAGGGGCAGATTCTTCAGTTTCTTTGTGGCGCTTTGCCTCTGTCTCTTCCACTGCTGAGGAGGCTTTTCTCTTCTTTGCTTCCTTTTCAGCAGCCCTAGTTTTCTTCACGTCTGATGCAGACGGAGTTATCTTCTTTACCTTTGAAGCTTTTGGTGAAGGTGTTCTATCTGCAGATTCTTCAGCTGGTAGTGAGGAACCAGCTGGAACAGAGTCATCAGCCTGCTTTGATGAAGCAGCTGGATCAGGAGCAGTCTCATCAGTGGTTGCAATTTCATCAGTTGCAGTTTCCGTGATGATTTCTTCAATGGTCGGTTCATCAACACGGCGCTCTTGGTGTTCTTCCTCAGCTTGAGGAGTTTCCTCCTCATCAGGAGATGCATCTGTTGGCTGCTCAACCAGGGGCTAAGGAGTTGGTGCTGGTGGTGCTTTTCTCTTGTTGTAGTCATCAACAACACTGGTGGCTAGCTTGATGAAATTGCGCTTGATGCTTTTGCGATCTGACAGCTTGTCATACTTGTCAGTCAATACTTGCAGCTCTGCCTGGGTTGACACCAGTGCATCAGGAGTTAGCTTGAGGAGATTCTGCCTGAGGAATTTCTCCTTTTTGGCCTTTGCAACCTTTGCCTGCCGGGCCTGCTTTTCTTTCCACTTGGCTTCATTTATGAAGGTGGCCACCATGTGGCTGATGCCAGGAGGAAGTTTCAAATCATCAATGGGAGTGTTTGGATCCTCATACCAGATATTGATGTAGTCAAGGAGGACCTTGGGGTCCATGGCCAGAGGAATAACACTGCCTAATGCTTGAGCAACCCTTTCTTGCTTGTTTCTGATGATGGCTTGCAGGGTTTCATCATCATATTCATCACTCCCCTCTGATGCAGATGGGACTGCGATGATTTTGCTGGGGCTGGGCAGAGGTGCATGTTCAGTAGCTGCCAAAGTCTTCATAAGTGGTGTTGAAGACTTTGTCTCCGAGCTAGTTGCAGTTGGGAGTGAGGAGCTGGAGCTGGCGGTCATAGGTTTCATGACATGCTTCTGTACTGGTTTTTCTTGAGGCTTTGGAGGTGGAGCTGAGGATTTTGGTGCTGAGGAGATTGGTGCAGAGGGTTTTGGCGCTGATGGTTTTGGTGTTGAAGGTTTTGGTAATGAGGGTTTTAGAACTGAGGGTTTTAGAACTGAGGGTTTTGGAGCTGGGGGTTTTGTGACAGAAGCCTGAACAGACTTCTCTTGAGGCTTTGGAGCCCTTTGCTTTGATGGCACAGACTGCGTGTGAGGAATTTCTGAGCCTGAGGTTTCTGCCGCTGAGGAATTAGCAGCACCGGAGGCAGCAGCTGAGGATTCATTAAATTTCCTCACTGCAGCTTCTGCTTGCTTCTTGAGCTTGGCCAGATGATTTTCCTTTTCATCTGGATAGTCATCAATGGTCTTGAGGCTTGATGGATGAGCTACTTGATGATCCTCAAGTGGGGCCCTTCTGCCAGGAGGCTTCAAGGCGAATTTCTTCGCATATTTGGGAGTCACAAACCTGTACTCCTTCCATTCCTTCGCCCATCGGCGTTCAATCTTCTGCAGCCTTATCTTTCTCTTGGCCATTGTCTCATGTTCATCAGGCGTACAATAGTCCATGTATATGTCCTCAGGAATATCAGCAGCTGTGTTCTGCTCCAGTTTCTTTCCTCCCTTCTGTTTTCTCTCTTCCTCCATTTTCTTTAGTTGAGGACTTTGCTGATGATTTTGAACACTTGAGGATTCTGAAGAGCCTTGAAGAGTTTCTTCCAGAAACGCTGCAGATGAGTTAATGTGATGAGAACCGAGAGATTCATCAACTGACATGTGTGTACCTGTGAACAGAGTATAGTTGCGAGGAATTTGGAGAGGTCATATGCGTTCTCAGATTTGAAGAAAATGAAAAAGTTCGACAGTTTGAGGAATATAACCAGTGGTTGAGGAATTTGCCTAAGCATACTGTTCTTGGGTTCCGGAGTTGTACAAATCCGAAAATTCGCACAATTGAGGAATCTCGTGAAAATCTTAGATGCTTAGCTAGTTCATCAATGATTGCGGTGATAGGTAGTGTTTGAGGAATCATGTGTGCATCGTATCTTGAGGAAAAACAGATTTCACATAGAAGATGTAAAATTTCAGATCTAATCTGCTGTAAAAATGGGATATATTTACCCTGGAAGGTGCGTACGAAGAACACAGAAAGTAGTGTTGGATAGGCTCTTCGTTCGAATGTCCAATGCACCCTAAATTGGTGGCAGAGGACGTCTACGGCGGCAGAGGAGGAAGATGGTCCGACTCCGGCGTGATTCTGGCGACGAAAAGGTCGAGGCAGTGAAGCTCTTCCTCTCCGGCGACAAGACTACCAGCGGTGGCGCTAGGGTTCGGTGGAGTGTGCTGTGGCAGGAGAGCGATGAGGCGAAGAAGAGGATACCGAGGGGGATAAGGACATATTTATAGCCCAAAAGTTACTGTTTGGCGCGAAAGTTTCGGACCAAATAGCCCCTGCCTCTACGTCTCCGCAGGACACGTGTAGCTCCCGTACAATGCGGTGGAGATAGTGGAGATCGTGGTTATCCGATCGTGGGAAGTGGGGGTTCAGTTACTGTGCCTTTAAAGAATATATTTTTTGAAGATTTGAGGATTTTCGTTACAAAATCATCAGCTGACAAGGATTCAGTGAGGATTTTGAACTAAGTTTCAACCAGAACACATATGAAGAATTGAATAGACTGGATAAGTATAGCATAGAGGGAAAGTAGGGTCCGATCACATTCACTTAGCAGAAACATCAACTTGAAGAAATAGCAATAAGTGAATGCTGTTGAGGACTAGAAATCGCAGTCTACCTAGGCAAATGAAAGTCATCAAGTGTTTTTGAAGATTTTGTAATAGATCATCACAATGAAGAACAACTGTTTTGAAGAAAAATGCATTGTGAGGAAATTGATCATTTGAAGAAAATCAACTTGAGGAATTTCACATTGGGCGGTGGCGTTACCCACCATATAAGAATGTTGATTACAGACGCCGCGAACAATTGTCGTAGGGCCCTGAGAATCAATTTCTTCGTTAATTTCTTCACATTCAGAGTGACTTTCTTCATTAGTTGAAGAAAATCGTTTCATCATGTGTTGCACATCTAAGTCATCAACTTTGCATAAGTGTTAGGATGTGTGCATGTTTTTTTTACAAAACATTTGAAGACTCTAAGATATTTAGCTCACACCGCAACTTGCAAAACCTTTTCCCATCCAAGGGCTTAGTGAAGATATCTGCCAGTTGATCATCACTCTTCACATGGTCGATGAGGATATTGCCCTTGAGGACATGGTCCCGAAGAAAGTGATGACGAATCTAGATGTGCTTGGTCTTTGAGTGCTATACTGGGTTGTATGCAATCTTGATAGCACTCTCATTGTCACAGTAGAGAGGCACATTCTTCATGTTGATGCCGTAGTCCTTGAGGATTTGCTTCATCCACAGCAATTGAGCACAGCAAGAACCAGCAGCAATGTACTCAGCTTCGGCAGTGGAGAGTGATACGCAGTTCTGCTTCTTTGAGGACCAGCAAACTAGTGATCTTCCAAGGAAATGGCATGTGCCAGAAGTTGACTTGCGATCCACACGGTCACCAGCATAGTCTGAATCAGAATACCCTACCAGATGAAGATTGGAGCCCTTGGGATACCATAAACCTAGTGTTGGTGTGTGAGCTAAGTATCGAAGATTATGTTTCACAGCCTTATGGTGTGATTCCTTCGGTTTTGCTTGAAAACGTGCACACATGCAAACACTAAGCATTATATCTGGCCTAGATGCACATAAATACAATAAAGAGCCAATCATAGAACGGTATACCTGCTGAACGAAATCTTTACCATTTTCATCTGTGCCGAGGTGGCCGTTGGTAGGCATTGGAGTCTTGGCACCTTTGCATTCGTGCATGTCGAATTTCCTTAGAACATCCTTGATGTATTTCTCCTGTGATATGAAGATTCCATTGCTTTGTTGACGAATTTGAAGACCTAAGAAGAATTTCAGCTCTCCCATCATGGACATCTGATATTCTTCACTCATCATGTAGGCAAATTCATCACTGTATCTTTTGTCAGTACAGCCAAATATGATATCATCAACATATATTTGACATACAAACAGCTCATTATCATAGGATTTTGTGAAAAGAGTTGGATCGAGTGAACCAAGTTTGAAGCCTTTCTTCATGAGGAATTCCTTCAATGTATCATACCATGCCCGAGGGGCTTGCTTGAGACCATACAGAGCCTTTTTGAGTCTCAAGACTTTGTCTGGATTCTTTGGATCCTCAAAACCTGGGGGCTGAGCAACATATACTTCTTTCTCGAGCTTACCATTGAGGAATGCACTTTTCACATCCATTTGATACAAGGTGATGTTATGATGATTAGCAGAAGCAAGTAATATTCGAATAGCTTCAAGTCTAGCAACAGGTGCAAAAGTTTCATCGAAATCTATTCCTTCAACCTGGGTGTAGCCTTGGGCTACAAGTCGTGCCTTGTTCCTCACCACTTGACCGTCCTCATCTTGCTTGTTTCGGAAAATCCACTTGGTGTCGATGATGTTGTGCTTGCGAGGATCTGGTCGTTTGACGAGCTCCCATACGTCATTTAGCTTGAATTGAAGAAGTTCGTCTTGCATAGCTTGGATCCACTCCGGTTCCAGAAAAGCCTCAGCAACTTTTGAGGGTTCTGTGATGGATACAAAGGAGAAATGCCCACAAAAGTTAACAAGTGTGAAGCTTTTGAGCGAGTGAGAGGACCTGGTGCGTTGATGTCGTTGAGGATTTTGTTAAATTCAACTTCGTTTGCAATCCTCGGATGAGCTGGTTGAGGATTTTGTCTGGGCTGAGGAAGTGGTGCTGATGCAATTTCCTTAGGAACATCTTCTTGGTTTTTATCAGCGATGGGGATCGTTTCTTCATCAATTTCCTCAGATGGAACAATGTCTTCAGTAGGCTTGAGCTTTATTGCTTCCTCAGGAGACAACTTATCTGGATCAAAAGGCAATTGCTCTCTTTGCGAGCCATTAGTTTCATCGAACCGCACATCTACAGTCTCAACAACTTTGTTGTGATAGTTGTTGAAGACTCTGTAAGTGTGCGAGTCCTTTCCATAACCGAGCATAAAACCTTCATGTGCCTTAGGTGAAAATTTTGAGCTGTGGTGAGGATCTCTAATCCAGCATTTTGCACCGAAGACTTTGAAATAACTTACATTGGGTTTCTTGTCAGTGAGGAGTTCATATGAGGTTTTCTTGAGGAATTTGTGAAGATATACCCTGTTGATGATATGGCATGCAGTGTTGATTGCTTCAGGCCAAAAGAGACGAGGAGTCTGATATTCTTCAAGCATGGTTCTCCCCATTTCAACCAGAGTCCTGTTCTTCCTTTCGACGACACCATTCTGCTGAGGAGTATAAGGAGCAGACAATTCGTGAGTAATACCAAGTTCATCAAGATAATCCTCAAGACCAGTGTTTTTGAACTCGGTTCCATTATCACTCCTGATATGTTTGATCTTGATGCCAAAGTTCGTCGAGGCCCTTGAAGAGAATCGTTTGAAGATTTCCTGCACTTCAGTTTTATACACTATAATATGCACCCAAGTGTATCTGGAATAATCATCAACTATGACAAAGCCATATAGAGATGCTGCATTGGTTAGTGTGGCATAGTGAGTAGGTCCAAACAAATCCATATGAAGCAATTCGAATGGTCGTGTAGTGGTCATGATGGTTTTGGAGGGATGCTTGGATCTGGTCATTTTTCTAGATTCACAAGCACCGCAGAGATGATCCTTGAGGAATTTGACTGATTCGATGTCGATGACATGTTTCTTCTTCGCGAGCGTGTGCAAATTCCTCATGCCTGCATGACCTAGTCTTCGGTGCCACAACCATCCTTCTGAGGTTTTTGCTAGTAAGCAAGTGGCTGGTTGAGGACCTGTAGAGAAATCAACAATGTACAAATCCCCTCTTCTTAGACCTTCGAAGACTTTGGATCTGTCAGATTCCATGATGACTACACATCTATATCTACCAAAGATAACAATCATATCAAGATCACAAAGCATTGAGACTGACATAAGGTTAAAACCAAGGTATTCAACAAGCATCACTTTGTCCATATGCCTATCCTTGGAAATAGCCACTTTGCCAAGTCCCAATACGTTGCTTTTACCTTTATCAGCATATGTGATTTGCTTCAGAGGTGATGAGTTAGTGGCATATTCATCACTAAGCTTTTATCACCAGTCATGTGATGTGTGCAGCCACTATCAAGAACCCACTCAGTATTTTTGGGTTTGTCATCCTGCGGATGAATTAGTACAGCTTACCATCTCATATGCTTCAGATTTGAAGAATATGATACTAATTTCATCAGATCAGTAATTTCATCTTAACAGAAATGTAAGGACGTGTGAAATATTTCTATTTCGTCAATCATTAGCTTGCGTCCTATCAAGCATTTCTTCAGGTCTCCAGCAAATTCTTCAGATGATGATTTTCATCTGGAGACCTGTCCTGCAGAAGTGATTAGTTTGATTTCTTCACCACCCACATCTGAAGGGGTGGCAAAGCGTTCATCATCCTGCGAGCACCATATGAGAAAGGTGGCATTGAAGCTAATGCGCTTCTCTTAACAGTAGGGGGATAAAAGTACTCATATGAATATGCAGAGAACTGGTTTGAGGATTTATGAACATAATGATTTGAGGAGTAACGCTCATATTCATATTCCTTATAGTTTCCCTGCATGTTAGACGCATAAGCACGGGTACGAGCATAGTTTTGACCAGTTGAGGACTTTGATCCTCTTGAAGACTTTGGTCCTCCTGAGGAATTTGATCTGGGGTTCAGATTCTTCAGTGGTGGTGTCATGAGGACATTCACCTGAAGATTTTCAAGACAGCTTTTGGGAACCCAGATTTTCCTCAGAGGAGGCCCATTCCTGCAGTTAGTTCCAACATATCGAACAAATACTTCACCAGATTGATTTTTGAACAGTTTATAGTTGGAATCAAATGACTCATCTGAGGAATAGGATAGTTCACATGAAAAGCCAGTTAGATTAGATGGATCAAAAGGAGGCCCAGTAGCAGCAACCCATGAGGTTTTGGGATACTGCTCAGGTTTCCAATAAGATCCATCAGCATTTAGTTTCCTCTCAAAGGCAATTCCTTCTTTCTTCGGGTTCCTGTTCAAGATCTGCTTTTTGAGCACATCACAAAGGATTTGATGTCCTTTGAGACTTTTGTACATGCCTGTCACGTACAATTCCTTCAACCCTTCCTTTTTATCAGTGACATTTGTGTTTTCCTCAAGTGAGGAAATAGACAGAACAGGTGCAGTTGAAGAATTTGTAGCAATGGTAGCATTTGAAGATTCTGGTGAAGAATCAGCAGTTTCGCGTTCAATGCATTTAAGACATGGAGGAATAAATTCAACTTGACTAGCGTTGATCTGTTGAGCTAGTAATGAATCATTTTCTATACGAAGATCATCATGAGACATCCTCAGCTTCTCAAGATCCAGCTTCCTTTGAAGAAATTCATAGGAAAGCTTCTCATGATCAGTGAGGAGTGTATCATAACGATCCTGAAGATTATCAAATCTAGACTGAAGACTTTTCATGTCATCAGTGAGGATTTGGGTAAGGTTCATTTCATCATTCAACAGATCATCACTTTTGTCTAGCAGTTTCTGAAGCTTTTCCAGAGCAGTTTGTTGTTTAGTGGCAATAATAGCAAGTTTACTGTAACTGGGTTTCTTATAATCATTAGGTTCACAGTCACTTGAATCAGAGGAGGAGGCATTATTTGATACCTTTGAACCTTTTGCCATGAAGCAATAGGTTGAAGCGATGTCATCAGCATAGTCATCAGTATGGATGGTGCAATCATTTTCTTCAAGATTGAAGATTGACTTGCTGACGAAAGTGGTTGCTAGTGCAAGACTAGCCTGTCCTGATCCTGAGTCTTCATCACATTCCTCTGATTCTGCCTCAGAGTCCATTTCCTTGCCAATACGTGCCCGAGCCTTTCTGAAACTGGTCTTCTTGTGCGATGAGGGCTTTGAAGATGAGGATTTTGAAGATTTCTTCTTCTTCTTTGAGTCATCAGAACTGTCATCCTTGTATTTCTTCTTCTTTGATTCCTTTCCCCAACGGGGACAATCAGCAATGTAATGACCTGATTTCTTGCACTTGTGACAGGTTCGTTTCTTGTAGTCCTCAGATGCAGATTCTGATTTCCTCATGTCTCTTCTTGAAGATTTACTGAATTGGCCTCGTCGTGTAAATCTCTGGAATTTCCTCACAAGCATTGCAAGCTCCTGTCCAAATTCTTCAGGATCACAAATGCTCTCGTCTGTGTCTTCGTCTTCAGATGAGGAAATTGCTCTAGCCTTCAGTGCACGTGGTCTGGAATAGCTTGGTCCATATAGATCTCTCTTTTCTTCTAGCTGGAATTCATGAGTATTTAGCCTTTCTAGTATATCAGCTCGATCAAGCATCTTGTAATCTGGTCTTTCTTGAATCATCAGAACTAAAGTATCAAATGAAGAATCCAAAGATCTCAGCAGTTTCTTCACAACTTCGTGATCAGTGATGTCTCGAGCTCCCAGTGCTTGCAGTTCATTTGATATGTCAGTGAGGCGATCAAAGGTGTCTTGGTAGCTTTCATTGTCATGTCGCTTGAAGCGATTGAAGAGATTGCGAAGAATATCAACACGAGAGTCACGTTGGGTTGATACTCCTTCATTTACCTTGCACAGTCTCTCCCAGATCAGTGTTGCAGAGCCCAAGGCACTTACTCTTCCAAACTGGCCAGGGCTCAGATGACCACAGATGATGTTCTTCGCTTGAGAATCGAGTTGCTTGAATTTCTTCACATCAGCCGCACTGACACTGGCAGAGATGATGGGGACTCCATTTTCCACAATATACCAGAGATCATTATCAATAGCTTGTAAATGCATTTGCATTTTGTTCTTCCAGAAGGGAAAGTTCTTTCCTTCGTAGGTAGGACATGCTGCAGTCACCTTAAACATGCCTGCAGTCGACATAACTAAAACTCCAGGTGGTTAAACTAAAATCACACAGAACAAGGGAGTACCTTGCTCTGATACCAATTGAAAGTGCGTTATATCGACTAGAAGGGGGTGAATAGGAGATTTTTAGAATTTCATCACTGAGGAAATTCCTCACTGATGACTAACTTACATCGGAAACAGTAAAGGATCAGACGTGCAAACGTTCACAACAGCAGTATTACAGAGTGAAGAATGTGAAAACAGATTGCACAGTAAGCAGGCACGCAGAATACAGATGATGATTAACTATTGTGAAGAATTTGGGGTTGAGGAAATTCAGAGAAAGTCTTCAGCAAATTCTTCAAACAGTCACAGTGAAAGTCATCAACACATAATACAGAGAAAGTAAAGAGTTGAGGAATTAGAACCCGATTCTTAGTGAAGACTGTTGTTGATGACCCAGTTCCAACTGCTGTGACAGTTGTACATGTGGTTTGGAGCGGCTTGGTATTGAAACCAAAGGACACCCAGTCCCGGGACACACAGTCCCTACCGTATTCTCCTTGAGCTAAGGACACACAGTCCTCGCCCAACACTCGTGGTAAGTCTTCAGGGCATACTTCCAAACCCTCACAAACTTGGTCACCCGGCGATCCACAATAGACTGCTGGATTGCTCTAGACCATGACGCCTAACCGTCTCGAGGATGCACAGTCCTCAAAGGTAAAAGGCTTCAGTCCCACACAGGAACAACTTCTTCAGTGATGCTCAATCACTAGGTTTGGTTTGTGGTTTCGGTGTATGTGGTATTTCCTCACTGATGAATTACTCTCGAAAGCTCTGAGGAATTTGGGTTGCTCTTATGACAAGTGTCAGTTTCTAACGGAGCAGCCAACCAGCTAGTGGTTGTGGGGGTGGCTATTTATAGCCTGGGAGCATCCCGACATGATTTGACACTAATGCCCTTAAATAATATGACCGTTGGAGTGGATAAGACCAGTGACTTGGCGTGGCTATCGAAACGGTCGGAACCCTCAACTGTGAGAGTCCTCATGTCACTCATATTCCTCACTTGAGGCTTTTGGTAGGATTAGGCTTGGGTTGAGCATCATGAGGAAATCCATTCCATAGTGTTACTTTGACCCCCTTTAACAGTACGGTGTTCCTATTCATCAAATGCAAAGAAAGTAAAACAGAAAACGTAAATCTTCACGCTTCAATTTCTTCAGAATGATTTTCTTCAGGAACCACCGGTCTTCTCAATATCAGTATCTTCATGAGGAATATCAATTTCATCGCAGATTCCTGGCGATTCATTTCTTCAGCTTCAGACCAATTTCTTCAACTGAAGATATACATTTTTAGGGGTCGATATTTTTCAAATATCTCAAACTCCTCAATGACTTATAGATCCTGTGTATACTCATAAACACATTAGATACTTAACCTATAAGTCTTCAAACCACCAAAATCACTAAGGGGTACTAGATGCACTTACAGAGGTCAAGGAAGAAGAAGAAGGAGGGGGGCTCTCTCCCTCTCTCTCCCGGCGGCGGCGGAACGCCGCCCGGGACATCATCGTGTGACGGCCATCTACACCAACACTTCCGTCATCTTCACCAACATCTCCATCATCTTCCCCCATCTATATTCAGCGGTTCACTCTTCCGCAACCCGCTGTACCCTCTACTTGAACATGGTGCTTTATGCTACATATTATTATCCAATGATGTGTTGCTATCCTATGATGTCTGAGTAGATTATCATTGTCCTATCGGTGATTGATGAATTGCTATGATTGGTTTAATTTCCTTGTGGTTATGTTGCTGTCCTTTGGTGCCCATCATATGATCGCGCGCGTGGATCACACCATAGGGTTAGTTGTATGTTGATAGGACTATGTATTGGCAGGCTAGAGTGACAGAAGCTTCAAACCTAGCATAGAAATTGATGCATATGGGATTGAAGGGGGACCAATATATCTTATTGCTATGGTTGGGTTTTACCTTAATGAACGTTAGTAGTTGCGGATGCTTGCTAATAGTTCCAATCATAAATTCATAGAATTCCAAGTAAGGGATGACATGCTAGCAGAGGCCTCTCCCACATAATACTTGCTATCGATCTTGTAACGTAGTCAATTGCTTAGCCACTCGTAGTTGTTTCTTTATCTAACCAGCCCCTAGTTTTATTTGCGTGTTCTTTACTTTCTTGCAAGCCTATCCTATCACTCCTACAAAGTACTTCTAGTTTCATACTTGTTCTAGGTAAAGCGAACGTAAAGCGTGCGTAGAGTTGTATCAGTGGTCGATAGAACTTGAGGGAATATTTGTCCTACCTTTAGCTCCTCGTTGGGTTCGACACTCTTACTTATCGAGAAAGGCTACAATTGATCCCCTATACGTGGGGGTTATCACACGCCCCCTCACGTGGAACTTTGCGCAGGTATTTTTCTTTTATTCCAGAAAAAATCTCCGTAAATTTTCAGGACGTTCCGAGAACTTTCATTTCTGCACAAATACAACACCATGGCAATTCTGTTGAAAACAGCGTCAGTCCTGGTTAGCTCCATTCAAATCATGCAAATTAGAGTCCAAAACAAGGGCAAAAGAGTTTGGAAAAATAGATACGACGGAGACGTATCAACTCCCCCAAGCTTAAAGCCTTGCTTTTCCTCAAGCAACTCAGTTGACAAACTAAGAGAGACAAAAGAAAAACTTTGACGAACTCTTTTGATCTTGCTGTTGCAACCATGTCTAACTCACAACCAGAATTTCAGCAACATCACAAACAAACCACAAAACCAAATGACATCCAGGTCTCACGGTAAACTCATATCAATGGCATAATCAACTAGCGAGCAAATAATAATAATGCCTCAAGTGTCAACACTTCAATCAAAACAACATGAAGCAGTACGAATAGATGGTATCTCGCTAGCTCTTTCTGAGACCGCAAAACATAAATATAGAGCACCTTAAAAGACCAAGGGCTGACTAAGCATTGTAATTCAAGGCAATGAAGATCCAGTCATAGTCATACTCAACACAGTTAAAAGCAAAGCATAATAATGACAGAGGTGCTCTCTAATCGGTGCTTTTGTAAGAGGAGGATGACTCAACAGGAACATAAATAGACAGGCCTTCACAAAGGGAAGCATTGATTTGCAGAGGTGCCAGAGCTCAAGCTTTGAAAATAGAGATAATAATTTTTGGTGGCATGCTTTCATTGTCAACGCAATGACTAAGAGTTCTCAACATCTTCCACGCTACACATGCTATAGGCGGTTCCCAAAAAGAAAAGTAAAGTTTTTAATCCCCCACCACCAATCAATCACACTCCACGGCTAGCCGAATCCTTGGGTACTGTTTATACCAACAACAATCCTGGGGGAGTTTTGTTTGCAATTATCTTTTCGATTTGAGTATGGAACTGGGAATTCCAATTACCGGCCCCTTTCTTGTGAATGATAGTGAATAAACACATATCGAGGATAACACGCCTAGCATGGAAGAAACCAATAGCCCTATGTCACCACATGAGCGGTTCGGGCATGCAAAACAGATTATTTCTTGAAGGTTTAGAGAGTGGCACATGCAAATTTACTTGGAACGGCAGGTAGATACCGCACATAGGTAGGTATGGTGGACTCATATGGCACAACTTTGGGTTTATGGAGGTGGATGCACAAGCAGTATTCCCGCTTAGTACAAGTGAAGGCTAGCAAAAGACTGGGAAGCGACCAACTAGAGAGCGACAACAGTCATCAAAATGCATTGAGAGTAACTAACATTGAGTGCAAGCATGAGTAGGACATAAATCACCATGAACATGAACATCATAGAGGCTATGTTGATTTTGTTTCAACTACATGCGTGAACATGCTTCAAGTCAAGCCACTTGAAATATTCAAAGGAGGATACCATCCTATCATACTACATCATAGTCATCTCAACATTCATGTTGGCAACCAAGACAGACCATTATAAGCTCCTAGCTAAGTAAGCATGGCATAAGCAACTATGATCTCTAAGTTGTCATTGCAAACATGTTTCTCTCACAACAAAGCTGAATCAGGCATGATGAGCTAGTCATATTTACAAAAACAAAATAGATCGAGTTCATACCAGCTTTTCCGGGCTCAGTCACTTCATCATATATCGTCGTTATTGCCTTTCACTTGCACGACCGAACGATGTGAACAATAATAAGCGTTCTCGTGCATTGGACTAAGCTGGAATCTGCAGGCAAACACAAAGGAGAAGACAAAGTAATATGGCCCTTTGAAAGCTAAACAGGTATGCATGCAAGAGCCACTAAACATTGTAACAAATATCTTCTACCTTGACCCAAAGAAAAAGAAAACTATTTACACAGGAAAGCTCCCAACAAGCAAAAGAAGAAAAAGAAAATCCTTTTGTTTTTTCTCAAACTAAACAGACACACGAAAAGAAAACGAGAAAAAGAAAAATAAACTAGCATGGATGATACAGTGGGAAAGTGTGAACACCAGCTAACAAGTGAAAGCATAGGCAAGAATGTAAAGTCGGTGAGAACACGTACTCCCCCAAGCTTAGGCTTTTGGCCTAACTTGGTCTACTCCCAAGGAGGGAAATAACCAGCTCCTGGGTACTCCGGAGTGAACTGAGGATGCCACTGCTGTGTGAGCTCCTCTGGCTCCCACTGATAAACTGGCGTCTGGTACTCGACTGGCGGCTCGGGCACTGGCACCTGTGGTTGGGCTAATCCCCAATATGCGTAGATGTCCGAGGGCATAATAATGTACCTGCCTGCATGAAGATTGAACAAAGAAGGAGCAGGCAAAGTAATAGTCTCACGAGTACCCTGACTAAATACCAGGTTATAAATCATCCTTCCACCTATATCTCTATCAAGAAAGTCATGGCGAACCATGCTATCGTAATCTAGATATCTCTCGGGAAGAAGCATCTCTTCTTCCTCCTCCAGTCTAACGGGTATCTCAAAGTGTTTGGCGAGACGGGTAGCATAGATACCTCCATAGACAACACCTTTAGAACGGTTAAGGTTCAACCGTTGAGCTACTATAGCGCCCAAGCTATAAGTTTTATCGTTATAAAGGGCTTCGCGCAAGACCGCAAGATGTGGGGAACTAAGTGACCCAGCCTTCCCACGGCCAATCAAACATTTTCCCACAAATAGTGAGAAGTACCGAAGCACGGGAAAATGTATGCTAGCAGCTCTAGCGCAAGACACTCCTCTCTCCTCTCCTACAACAATTGTACCAATGAAAGCTTCCAAGTCCCGTGGACAAGGTTCAAGAATATCCCCAACATAAGGTAATTTGCAAACATTGCAAAAATCCTGGAGTGACATGCGCTGGGGGACATCATAAAGTTTGAACTCAACCATAGGAGGATTCTTCCTCGGATAGAAGTTAAAGCTTTGTACGAAGATATTAGTGAGGAGGAGGTATTGTGAACACTTATCTTCAACGAAGGTGGTAAGGCGTGCGTTCTCCACCAAGTGATAAAAGTCCTCATAAATTCCAGCGGCGCGTAAGAACACGTCGCTTGGCCACTCGCACGCTCGAACTTCCGCGACTCGAGGGACTGGATACTTGGGCTTCTTCTCACTCCCATCATCCTTGGGGTCACGGCTTCACGAGCCTCTTAAGAACCTCCTCCTCTTTTCCCTTTCTATCTCTGAAAATTTCTGAAATTTTTAGTGATTCTAAGGGAAGGTGAATAAGGCTCAACTAAACTTGTAGCAACTACTCCCACTAGTGCCTAGAGACCATATTACGCATCAAAACTACTTGGGACCAGCTAGAATTAGCATGCAAAGCTCGAGAACATGGTCACCAAGGCAGCAAAAATACGAGGAGAATACGGCACTAGAGCAAAAACTAATTGGACCAATGGAGGAGTCACTTACCAAGGAGTAATTTCTGCAAAACAGTTCGGAGAACGGTGATTTGAGCAAAGAGATCAAAAATCCCAGCAAGAGGAGCAAGAACACGGGTTTGACCTGCGAAACGATTTTTTCTGGAGGTAGGAGAACTAGATGGGAGCAAGAATGAGTGGACGGGTGCCTGTGGGCCCCACAAGCCTAGGTAGCGCGGCCACGGGGGGTGCCCGCACCCCTAGGGCTTGTGGCCCACTGGTGTGGCTCCCAGGCGGACTCTTTGTCCCAGTATTTTTCAAATAATCCAGAAAAAATCATATTTGATTTTCACAGCGTTCGGAGAACTTTGATTTTCGGGGTACTTTTCTACTGGATGCTAAAACAGAAAACAGGGAAAACTAAGCTAAATCTATCATTTTTCTTCTAAGCAACCTAAAGTGAAAGCTTGAAACAGAGGTTTGTGACTCCTGATTCATCCATCTCATGGTCATCGAAAGAAATCCGTCAATGGGGTTGATCAAATCCTCTCGACAAAACTTCTCAAATCGCAAAAGAGAATGGAGAATTTTCGAATAGTCACTAGGTCACCTTAATGGGGATGTGTATCTCCCCAACAAGCAAATCATACTTCATCTTGACACAAGGAAATGGGCATTCAAAGCTCCCAATAAGAATTGATGAAGTTTTCTCGATAGCATTGATGCAATGTACTCGATATTATTTCTTCGGAAAGTGCACCGTATGCTCATTACCGTTGACATGGAAAGTGACATTGCCTTTGTTGCAATCTATAACATCCCCTGCGGTGTTTAAAAAGGGTCTTCCGAGGATGACAGCAATAGCATCGTCCTCGGGAATATCCAAGATAACAAAGTCTGTTAAGATAGTGGTGTTAGCAACCACAACAGGCACATCCTCGCAAATGCCGATAAGGAAAGCAGATGATTTGTCGGCCATTTGCAGAGAGATTTCAGTGGGTGTCAACTTATCCAGTTCAAGTCTACGATAAAGAGAGAGAGGCATAACACTAACGCCGGCTCCAAGATCGCATAACGCAGTTCTAACGTAGTTGCCTTCAATGGAGCAAGGTATAATGGGCACACCGGGATCACCTAGTTTCTTAGGAGTTCCACCCTTGAAAGTGTAATTGGCAAGCATGGCGGAGATCTCAAGATCAGGTATCCTCCTCTTATTAGTCACAATATCTTTCATGTACTTAGCTTACGGAGACATCTTGAGCATATCAGTCAAACGCATTTGCAGAAAGACAGGTCTGATCATTTCAACGAATCGCTTAAAATCCTCATCATCCTTTTTCTTGGTTGGTTTGGGAGGAAAGGGCATAGGTTTCTGAACCCATGGCTCCCTTTCTTTACCGTGCTTCCTAGCAGCGAAGTCATTCTTATCGTATCTTCTAGTCTTAGGATGTGGGTTATCAAGATCAACACTAGGTTCAATCTCCACATCCTTTTCATTGCTAGGCTGAGCATCATCATGAACATCACTATTGATATTATCATTTAGCTCATGTTCATCACCAGATTGTGTTTCAGCATCAGAGACAGAGGCATCGTTTTGACTCTCAGGTGTAGCAGCAACAGGGTTGCTAGCGTGCAGGTTCCTATCATCTTTCTTCTTCTTTCTAGGATGACTAGGTGCAGCAGTGCTAACTCCTTGAGAATCTTGTTCAACTCTCTTCGGATGACCCTCAGGATACAAAGGTTCTTGGGTCATTCTACCGCCTCTAGTAACGACTCTGACAGAATTGTCATTCAACTCATTGAGCAAGTCATTTTGAGCTTTAAGTACTTGTTCTACCTGAGTAGTAACCATATAGGCATGTTTACTCAGAAGTTCAAAATCATTGACGTTTCTGTCCACACAAGCACTTAAATGACTAAGCATACGAGCATTCTTTTCCAATTGTCTGCTAACATAATCGTTGAAACTATGTTGTTTGACAACGAAGTTATCAAATTCATCCACGCATAAGCTAGCAGGTTTATCAAAAGGAATATCACTCTCATCAAACCTATGCAGAGAATTTACTTCTACTACTTGTATCGGGTTATCGAGACCATGGATCTCTTCGATAGGTGGTAGATTTTTGACATCTTTAGATTTAATGCCTTTCTCTCACATAGATTTCTTGGCTTCTTGCATATCTTCAGGACTGAGGAATAGAATACCTCTTTTCTTCGGAGTTGGCTTAGGAGGTGGTTCGGGAATAGTCCAAGCATTCTCATTGCACAAGATGTTGTTCAATAGAATCTCAGCTTGTTCTACAGTTCGTTCCCTAAAAACACTACTGGCACAACTATCTAGGTGGTCTTTGGAAGCATCGGTAAGTCCATTATAGAAGATATCAAGTATTTCATTCTTCTCAAGAGGGTGATCAGGCAAGGCATTCAGTAGCTGGATGAGCCTCCCCCAAGCTTGTGGGAGACTCTCTTCTTCAGCTTGAGCAAAGTTGTATATTTCCTGCAAGGCAGCTTGCTTCTTATGGGCAGGGAAATATTTTTCAGAGAAGTAGTAGACCATATCATGGGGGCTACGCACACAACCAGGAGCAAGAGAAGTGAACCAGGTCTTAGCATCATCCTTTAGCGAGAAAGGAAACAACTTGAGCATATAGTAGTGGCGGATCTTTTCCTCACTAGTGAATAGGGTGGCTATATCGTGCAGTTTGGTAAGATGGGCTACAACCGTTTCAGACTCGTAACCGTGAAAGGGATCATATTTGACCAGAGTGATTAACTCAGGGTCGACAGAGAATTCATAATCCTTATCGGTCACAAAGATAGGTGAAGTGGCAAACTTTGGGTCGTATTTCATCCTAGCGTTCAGAGATTTTTCTTTCCACTTGCGCAGAAGTTTCTTAACATCATATCTATCCTTACACGCAAGAAAATCCTCAGCTATCTCTCCCTCCATCACATAGCGCGTATCAGGCATAACAGGCATAGTAGCAGGTTCTACTTCAATAGTATGAGCAGTTTCAGAAATATCATCACGTCTAGCAGCAGCTCTAGCAATATGTGCATCAAGGGCACCAAGTGGCAAAGTAGTATCAGGCATAGCACGCATAGTATCAAGCATGGCATCATCAGGCATACTATCTAGCATAGCATCATCAGGCATAGTATCTAGCATAGCATCATCAGGCATAGTATCTAGCATAGCATCATCAGGCATAGTATCAAGCATAGCATCATAAGCATCATAGGCAGAAGAAGTAGCATCATCAAGCACACGCGACATATCAAGATTTCTAGCAGGAGGCGAAGTCGCAAACTTACTCAAAACTGAAGGTGAATCAAGTGCAGAGCTAGATGGCAATTCCTTACCTCTCCTCGTAGTGGAAGGCAAGATTTTAGTTCCTCATAGTGATCAGCAGACGTAAATCCCAAGTGACTCAGAGAATATAGCTGTGCCTCCCCGGCAACATCGCCAGAAAAAGCCTTGATGTCCCACAAGCGTATGGGATCGCAGCAGTTTTCGAGGGTAGAGTATTAAACCCAAATTTGTTGATTCGCTCACAAGGCGAAGCTAAAGAATATTCTCAAGTATTAGCAGCTAAGTTCTCAATTCAACCACACCTGAAAGATTAGTGTCTGCAAGCAAAGTATCAATAGCAAGGTAGTATGATAGCAACGGCACCAGAAAAAGGTTTGACAATCCCCGGCAATGGCGCCAGAAAAGGCCCTGTTGACGGGATGTTAGCGCCAACAAAGTATTGCAACAAGTAACAGCGGAGGAGCAAGGAACAGTAGTAGCAGCAGCAGCAAAGTAACAAGTAACAGCAGTAGTGACAGCAGCAAAGTGACAGCAGCAGCAAAGTGGCCCAATCCCTCTTGTAGCAAGGGACAAGCCTAGGCAAAGTAACATAGCGAGGACCAGTAGTAAAAGACTCGTAGGCAGTGGATCGATGATGGATGAGTGTGACAGATGTGATTCATCATGTAACAGCTATAACACGGAGAGATATGTGGCTAGCTCCCGTTCATCAATCAAATGTAGGCATGTATTCCATATGTAGTCATACGTGCTTAGGGAAAAGAACTTGCATGACATCTATTGTCCATCCCTCCCGTGGCAGCGGGGTCCTAATGGAAACTACAGGATATTAAGGTTCTCCTTTTAATAAAGAACCGGACCAACGCATTAACACGCGGTGAATACATGAACTCCTCATACTACGGTCATCTCCGGGAGTGGTTCCGGCTATTGTCACTCCGGGGTTGCCGGGTCATAACACATAGTAGGTGACTACAACTTGCAAGATAGGATCTAAAACACACATATATTGGCGACAACATAATAGGTTCAGATCTGAAATCATGGCACTCGGGCCCTAGTGACAAGCATTAAGCACCGCCAAGTAGTAGCAACATCAATCTAGAACATAGTGGATACTAGGGATCAATCCCCATCAAAAACTAACTCGATAACATGATAGATCTCATCCCACTCATCACCGTCCAGCAAGCCTACGATGAGATTACTCACGAACGATGAAGAGTATCATGGAATTGTCGATGGAGAAAGGTTGATGATGACGATGGCGACGATTTCCCCTCCCCGGAGCCCGAAACGAACTCCAGATCTGCCCTCCAGATGAAGAACAGTATGTGGCGGCGTCTCCGTATCGCAAAACGCGATGAAACCTTATCTCTGATTTTTTTTCTAGGCGAAACGAAAGATATAGGACTGAGATTGGGGGCGGTGGTGCCACGTGGGCCCCACAAGCCCTCATGGCACGGCCATAGGGGGGTGGCCGCGGCCCAGGGGCTTGTGGCCCACTGGCACGCCCCCTCACGTGGAACTTTGCGCAGGTATTTTTCTTTTATTCCGGAAAAATCTCCGTAAATTTTCAGGACGTTCTGAGAACTTTCATTTGTGCACAAAAACAACACCATGGCAATTCTGCTGAAAACAACGTCAGTCCGGGTTAGTTCCATTCAAATCATGCAAATTAGAGTCCAAAATAAGGGCAAAAGAGTTCGGAAAAGTAGATACGACGGAGACGTATCATCGGGTGACCGAGTTTGTGAGGGTTTGGAAGTCTGCCCTGAAGCCTTACCACGAGTGTTGGGCGAGGTATGTGTGACCTTAGCTCAAGGAGAATACAATAAGGACGATGTGTCCTTTGGTTTAAATATCAAGCCGCTCCAAACGAGACGTACGACTATCACAACAGTTGGAACTGGTTCATCAAGCCATTGTCTTCATCGAGCTCCTAATTCTATTTCCTCAACCCCTTCCTTTCCTCAAGTACTTGTTGATGAGATTGATTGTTACCGTTTGAAGACTTCGACTAAAGACTTTCTCAATTTCCTCATCTCAAATTCTTCAGTCATCTTGTTCTTCACCTGCATATACTGTTCACACGCTACCCGTACTCTATGTATGATTCATTTTGTCATGACGACTATCCTACTGCCATGCATACACCTCAGTACTGATTATTCCACTGCGAATGAGAGGTGGTGGAGGGGTATATATAGGCATCTCCCAAAATCCGACCGTTACAACATTATTGCCCAACTCGGTGACACCGAAATGAATCTCAGTGGTATCGAGTTGCACTAAATGTGACAAGTTTTGAATTCTCAGTGAGACCGATATATGAATCTCGGTGGAACCGGTACGATGACTTAGGCCAGTTTCCAAATCTCGGGGGTACCGATTCCAAACTCGAAAATTCTGATTCTTGAAACAGAGATACCAGAAAGTTGGTCATTGTCTTTCGGTGGCACCGATATGAATGTTGGTGATACCTAGAGATTAGGGTTTGGCAAAGGATCTGTCACTTGGAAAATTGGTAGGGCCGAATGAAAAAACTTGGTGGCACCGATTTTGTTGTTTAGGCTTTGGGCAGAGATTTTGTGAGAGGAATGCTGAGTATTTTTGGTGGCTATCTCTAAGCACTTGATCAACCAATTCATCATAATACCTCACCCCCTTTTAATATTATTGGCTTTCCTATGGACTCAAAAGTGATTTCTCACAAATATACAATGTAGAGTCCTCTTGCTTGAATCTTGAGCCAATCATATTTCTTTCCTTGCATCAAGGGGTTTCTCCTCACAATCCTTTAGCCAATGCATCTTTGAAATTTTGTGCAATATACTTAGATAAGATCATTAGTTCAATGATACATATGTTGTTATTAATGACCAAAACCACCTTAGTGAGCAATTGTGCTTTCAATATGCGAGGGCCGACCTTGAACTTACTCTAGGCGTAGTTTTTTAGATTTAAAGCATCTCCAATAGTTGCTCGATCTATGATAGGGAACCAAAACTTGCTTGGGTAAATTTTTGGCAAAAGGTGCTTCTTAGGACACGGGAAAGTGGGCATATCCAACAAATGTCGTGAAATAGGGCATGACTGGTCGAACAACTGTCCTAAAATAGGGCATCCGCACCACAAATTTGTTGTCCATAATTGCATATGTATTGAAAAATTGAACTTCTAATAGAAATTAACTTGACATGAACACCACACACATATTAGAAATATATTAAATAGAACTTCAAATTCACACATTAAAATCAACTTCAAACCACAAACATAGTGCACCACCAATACAAACAAGAGTGGACACAGTATAAAAGTAGATAGATCATAGCCTTTCAACTTTCATTTCCTTCATTGCCACTTGTGCTTTCATTCTCACCATAGATTGCAACATTAGCATCATTGTCATCAGGGTTGCAACCACTTGTATTCATGTGATCGACACTTGTCAAGCAAGTCTACCACTTTTGACATTCTGTGGATATTGTGGACCATCGATGCCGAAGAGAAGCGGTTGATAGGTCATAGCCTCTATTGTTGTGTGCATCACAGAACACTTTGATCCGCATCCAATATGTGCTCATTGATTGCTCACTTCTGATGGCCACATCAATGGAAATCTTCTTCCAAGCCACACATAGCACCACATCTTCAACGTTTTGGTAGTTTGCTGAGTTGCATCAAGAAAACCACGCTCCTCCATGTCAATAAGCTCATCATCACATTGTGTTTCATATTCTTTAGAGAGCATTTATGGAGAGACATAATTTTCATTTGCAACATTTGTATATTGCACTAATGTGTCATCATCAACACTACATGCACACAAAATTAAATATAGGCACACATCAACTCACAATTGCAAAATTGAATACAGGGACACACAATCTTCATTTGCAACTTTAACAATTGCATTCAACATGAGAAAAAGAGTACAAAATTAGCGGACATAGCGAAGGTTGTCGTCCATTCCGACGTGCGCGAAGGCGACATGGAAGACGACGACGAGGGCGCCCGATAGGAAGGAGGCGGCGAGCACCCTGGTCAAAGGGCACCGTGGTGTGCGGTACACCGCCGCTAACGTTAGAGGATGCGTGGGCGGTTGTGTGAGCCTCTACGGGGACACCTAATCCTATCTCGATCGGGCTGGGCAGGGGAAGGAGTTTTTTGAAAAATAGACCCGGTGTAACATCGTCTTTTGTGGACCGGTATGCTGTGTTAACAAATGTGGTCATATTTATCATAATCGTGCACAAAACAAGTGGCGGATCCAGGATCCAGGCCGGGGGGCTAGGCCCTGGGCGTTGAGATTAATATTGCCTTTAATTAATAATGGCATGCACTATAGCTGCACTTTTAGTGGTACTGTAGTGAGCCTAGAGCCCTGGGTTTGACCCAATCCTGGGTCCGCCCCTCCGCAAAATAGCCTAACTTGCGACTAGTGTTATTTGAAAAAAATAGCCTCTGAATTAGTTTTTTTCATAAAACTGCAAAAGTATGGTGTATACAATCTTAGCCTTAAATGTTGATGTTTTCTGCAATTTACTCGATTTGAACTACCTTTATGATCAGATAAGATAGGCCTTTGTATTCTCATCGGACCAGTTATCATCAAAATGGACAGATTTGACATTTTTTGAAACTTCGGCACAAGATGATCCTAATCTGGATTTTTTTCTTCAGAAAATGACCCTAGTTCTTCGCACGCTATCTAGCATGGCGCCCCAGGCCAAGCCCTCATGCAAAAGGGTCAGATTGTGTGTGGGGGGGGTCAGCTTTGATTCATTTTGTGCTAAAGTTTTAAAATGGTTAAATCTGTCCATTTTCATCTATGAGAGCATGTCTATATTCGGATGTCTATATGTTCATATAGACAATGGTCTAAAAAGATTCCCTTGTATACATGTCATGTTTTACAGCAGAACGTCTATATATATAACATTTATATTCTCTCTCCTATATTTTAATAATATTTTATAGCTATCAATTCAATTACCATTTTATAACCTCCAACGACTCTATTCCAACGGCTCTATTTCAATGGCTCTATTCCAACGGCTCTATTCCACGCCTATATATACCACCCATTCTCACCTCTTTTAAATCATTCCATCTTGTGCTTCTTTGATCTCTCTTCCAAGTCTTGTGTCTTCTCTCCTACAACACAATGAGTGAAACATGATTCGTTTTGGATATGCTCATGATTTCGTCATCGTCATCTTCATCGGACGATGACGATCTAATTCTTGCAGCATTTGCGGAGTGTAAGAAGGAAGAAGATGATGAGGACATGACTACCTTTAATATTATCACAATCATTGCATATGCGTATTTATTTGAGGTGATTTCTGATAAAACTCATGTAATAATTTATTTATGTTATGCGGAACAAAAATCCTTCACCTGTTTTTATTTTATGCCTAAATGCAGAATGGCCGAACACTTGTATGAATCACGTGTGATGACAAGGGAAGAGGAAATGGTTGGATGCTATTCAAGAGGTCCTCTCATGTAAAGTAAATAATTAGTTGTTGTTCAAGAAGTTCTCCCACGTTACTTTTAGCCCAAGAGAAGATAGAGTCCAAGTCTTTCACGTTCTGGACTCAGATTCGGACTGCACACACATACATGTACCAAAATGCCTACAACTTTTTCATCCGAACTCCGAATTGCGTGATTTTTTTGGGCTGCAAAGTATATTTTACTGGCTTTCAGGCTCAATTGGAATCACCTTCAAATTCGTCCGGAGCATGGAGATATCGACAAAACAAATTAGCGTTGCATGAGAGTCCGAGTCAAACATCAAGTCCAAAGGTGTTGCAGCACCTCCACTTGGGCCCATAGGCCTTGTACGACCTAGGGTTAGTTTTAGGCTGCCTTGGGATGTCCTCCCATCTCCTTGGCCGCCACGCCTTGCTCCTATATAAGTAGATCAACCTAGTAGATTTTTGCTTGGGATTTGTTTAGTTAAAAGTTAGCCATTGCAACTTCGTGTACTTCGTTTGTGTCCAACGACCAGACTAAGACCGTTTTCGGACCCCCACCCTTATCAGTACTTCATCTATATTCGCAATATTCAGATTGCAATATCATATTCTTGCTGGTTATTCGATTGCTTGCAGAAATAAACCTTCGTGGTCACGTTGATCGTGCTCCGACGTGGTCAATAACCTCTTGGAGATTGGTTTAGCGATTGCTAAGGCGCAACGTCGTGCACATGTGTAGTCGGATCGTCAAAGTCGTCTTCACCAAATCGATAGCCACCATCTCATCGAAAGATCGGGACACCCTCGCCTATATCAAGTGGTATCAGTTTTCAGGTTCTCGGTGAGAATTTCCAGTTATCCCTAGATTAGATTTATTTTTCTTACCTATTACCCCAGAAAAAATCATAAAAAAGAGTTTGATCTAGTCATCCTTTGTCCAAGCCAGTCTGAGCCTTTGCAATTTTTGTTTTAGTGCTTCCATAGTTGAATTATCGGTTGCATCGTCGTGTCAAGTTGCTGGTCTTAACATCTAGTCTTTTAGAGTTTCGAGTTCTGTTCACAAGTTGTCACGTCGCCGCCGCACCATCCTCATCGCTGCTGCCATATACCACCACCACGCCGCCGTCATCCCTTCCGTTGTCGCCCACCACCATCCATCAATATTCACCACGTGCTTCAATTGTCCATTGTCATTATCATACTTGAGGTCATTCGCATCTGTGTTTGATCCAATCTGCGTCTTAATTGTTGTTTGAGAGAAGAGTAGAAAAAAGTGAGAGCAAAAAAGAAAGGAAAAAAATTGAGAGAAAAATCAAAGAGAGAAGAGAAAAAAATACAAATTTCGGATCTATCTAGAGTCAGTCACGTATGTGAATTCCTATTGAAAACTCTTTTATGCACTGTTCAGTAAAACAGGTGTATCTTCCTGATATGATGTCCGTTTTGGCTCCGCGAGTACTCAAATTCGAGCTATCGACGAGCCGCATCTGAATAGTTGATAAAGTGAGTTCATTATTGTCACCTCCAAATCGGCTTCTAAATAGGACTTTTTGCCCTCCGAACGTCAGGAACAGAGTTTGTCAATATTTTTCAGGTCCATTCCCGATTTTTTTGAGTCCTCATACGATCTTGGAATTGAGTGATTCTTTTTGCATTTGAAAGTTTGAGTCAGTAGCATTCTTGGGAAAAAATATCAGAAATTTCACATAATATTTTCAAGAGGGAAGTTCTAGAGATAGTTTTGGTTTATCCTTCTTGGGGTCATTTATCATCACTATCTTTACTGCCATTGTGATCTTCACTTATATATTCCTATCGAGAGCTACTTCACATCATCCATTGCTGATATTTGTGCTTTGACGTGACTCCATTAGTGTTCTAGGCTCACGTCTCTAGTACGGTCCAGCCTAGGACCAGCACGGTACCGTCGTTGAGCGTTTATTCAACATTGCATATCTGAATTGATTATTGGTAATCTTTTGCTACCATACATTAAGCCTTCCTAGCTCCACATATTTCTACACCGTGTATACATACGTTTACCTGGTAATCACTTTTACTCAATCTTCGGAGATATTGTCACCGTCGGTTGCCGGTCACCGCCTGCTGCATGGGAAGAATTTGTAAGACATTGATATTTGCTTTACTGTGAGCGTTTTACCACCACATCCTCGTAGTTCATAGGAACAATATTCTTGGATTTTTTTTTCTTAATTCTACTAGTCATGACAGGATCCAGAGTTGTCAGTTCATGGGCTTCTTCGATCGTGGGAGACGTGCCACCACAACAACTGTTACGAGAGATGCAGAGAGATACAAATGCACATCATGAGGTTAATGTTTCTATACCACCATTTAATGGTCGTTTTAGACCTGCTTTATATATTGAATGGGAATTTGAAATAAATGATATATTTGCTTCCCATAATTTTGCTGAACATAAGAAAGCTAAGGTCGTGGATGGTTCTTTCACCGGTTATGCTTCAGTCTGGTGGAGCGAATATTGTCGGTTACACCCTTATTATAGACCTACTACTTGGTCTGATTTGAAACTTGCCATGAGACACACATTCGTTCCTACTTATTATACTCGTGGCATGATGAAAAATCTACAACATTTAAAACAAGGTAGCGACACCGTAACAAAATATTATGATGATTTACAAACAACCTTGTTGCATTCCTCATTAGAAGAAAGTGAAGAAGATTTTATGGATAGATTTTGGGGAGGGTTAAACCATGATATTCAGGAAATACTAATTCATGAAAAGTGTTATCCTATGGATCGTTTGTTTCGTCTTGCTTGCAAAGCTGAACAGAAAATAAAACGACGTATTGCCCACAAGGAGAACGAGTGCAAGGTGCTTATTCCAAGAGTTGATATGGTTGTTCCTTCAACTACTGGGCGTACGGTGACAATCACATCAATTATTGTGAGGGATACATCACCTTCACCATGTGGCATGTTACCATCGAGAGTGTCTACATCATCTGAGTTGATCATAAGAGGTAATGAAAAAGGTACATATCTTCCACCTCAACATGAGTATGATGAATGCCTTGTCAATTGCAATGTACCCTGTGATAAGCCACCTATTACTTTGATCACGCCACCTATTTTAGAGAACTACGTTGATGATTTGACTTTGCCTTGTGCTCAAACAACTACAATATCAACAATTTTGAGTGCACCCATTAAATTAACTATTGTTGATAAAGAACCATGTGAAAAAAGGAATAAATCAAATTTGGATCAAATATGTTTGAAAATAATTATGCCAATGTTTAATCATTTTCATATGACCTCCAATCTTGGTGATGATTCTATGTCAAATGACATGTTGCATGTTTGCTTAGTTAAGCCTGTTGTAGCATGTACATTTGAAACAATTCAATTTTCTTCACCAATGTTGGGATGGTATAGTGATGAGTATTGTAAACCTTTTGATATAAATAAGAGCTTCACTTATATGTGCAAACTGAGTTGCAATATTTTCATGCTTTCTACTTCTTGTGATAATATTTTGGCTTTATATTTCATAACATATGCAAGTTACTCATGTATACATGTGTCATATGTGCAAAAACCAAGGAAAGTAAAAAATAGATGACATATACATATACATATACAACATGTACACCTTGTCTCTTTTGTTAGCCAAATTTCAGATTAAGCAGCGCCGAGGACGACTTTATTTTCAAAAAGGGGAGGATGATGAGGACATGACTACCTTTGATATTATCACAATCATTGCATATGCGTATTTTTTTGAGGTGATTTCTGATAAAACTCAAGCAATAATTTATTTATGTTATCCGGAACAAAAATACTTCACCTATTTTTATTTTATGCCTAAATGCAGAATGACCGAACACTTGTATGAATCACGTGTGATGACAAGAGAAGAGAAAATGGTTGGATGCTATTCAAGAGGTCCTCTCATGTAAAAGTAAATAATTAGTTGCTATTCAAGAAGTTCTCTCACGTCACTTTTAGCCCAAGAGAAGATATAGTCCAAGTCTTTCACGTTCTGGACTCAGATTCGAACTGCACAGATATATCTGTACCAAAATGCCTACAACTTTTTCATCCGAACTCCGAATTGCGTGATTCGTTTTGGGATGCAAAATAGAGTTTACTGGCTTTCTGGCCCAATTGGAATCACCTTCAAATTCGTGTGGAGCATGGATATATCGACCAAACAAAATGACGTTGCACCAGAATCCGAGTCAAACAACAAGTCCAAAGGTATTGCACCACCTTTACTTGGGCCCATAGGCCTTGTACGACCTAGGGTTAGTTTTAGGCTGCCCGCCACCCCTTGCTCCTATATAAGTAGATCAACCTAGTAGCTTTTTTGCTTGGGATTTGTTTAGTTAAAAGTTAGCCATTGCAACTTCGTGTACTTCGTTTGTGTCCAACAACCAGACTAAGACCGCTTTCGGATCCCCACCCTTATCAATACTTCATCTATATTCGCAATTATTCAGATTGCAATACCATATTCTTGCTGGTTATTCGATTGCTTGCAGGAGTATACCTTCGTGGTCAGGTTGATCGTGCTCCGACGTGGTCAATAACCTCTTGGAGATTGGTTTGGCGATTGCTAAGGCACAACATCGTGCACGTGTGTAGTCGGATCGTCAAAGTCGTCTCCACCAAATCGATAGCCACCATCTCATTGAAATATCGGGACACCCTCGCCTATATCAGAAGAGGCGAATGGTCGACGTCACGGCGGTTCGACCCTGGGGCGGCAGTATTTGTATCGCGGAAGAGATGCCAGATTTGTTCTACTTTGGAATGACTACTTCAAAGAAAATCCAACCTTTCCCGAAAGTTACTTTCGTTGAAGGTTAGTATTACAACATTATTCTCTATCTGCCTATTTGTCATCTCCCTGTCTCATATTTGTTTATACGCACAAGTACAGAATGTATCGTAATTTGTTTAATCGCATAGCTGAAGCAGTACTTGAGCATGATAGTTATTTTAAGCAAAAAATAAATTCTGCTGGAGCTCTTGGGTTGAATCCTCTACAAAAGATGACAGCCGCAATGCGACTACTAACTTATGGATATGCTGCTGATGCTCAGGAGAATCTACTAATCTAGCAACTTGCAAAAAGTTTGTGATAGCTATTTGTGAAGTCTTGGGAACCAGTATATGAGATCTCCAAATGAAGAAGATACTGCTAGATTACTTGAGTTAGAGGAGCAAAGAGGTTTTCCTGGTATGTTAGGGTCTATAGATTGCATGCATTGGACTTGGAAAAATTGTCCTAAAAAATGGCATGGCATGTTTGAAGGTCATGTGAATAAGCCCACAATGATTCTGGAGGCAGTTGCTTCGAAGGATCTTTGGATTTGACATGCATTCTTTGGTTTACAAGGGTCTCTCAATGGCATAAATGTTCTTCAACGTTCACATGTTTTTGCAAAGCTAACCAAAGGGGAGGCTCCAAAAGTGAATTATACCATCAATGATCATCCCTATACAACGGGGTACTACCTTGCAGATGGTATATATCCATCATGGGCAACATTTGTGAAGACAATACCAGCTCCACAAGGCAGAAAGAAGAAACATTTCGCCAAAAGGCAAGATGGAGCCATAAAGGATGTGGAGAGATCCTTTGGAGTTCTGCAATCCCGTTTTGCCATTGTTTGGGGGCCAGCTAAAGGTTGGAAACGCAAAAAATTGGTGACGTCATGAAAGCTTGCATCATAATACATAATATGATAGTTGAAGATGAGCGAGACAGTGGTCCACGAGACTACAACTATGACTCTATGGGAGTAAAGGTGACCCCATCTCGTACTCACGCGGAACAACTAAGTATGTTTATTCAAATGAATCAACGGATCACAAACATCGCATTTCACTCTCTTCTACAAGATGATCTAGTTGAGCACATCTGGTAGAAGTTTGGAGATGAATAATTATGTACGCAGTTATAATAATGTAGTTGATTCTTATCATGTATTATTTCAGTTATGGCGTAATGCAATGTTTCCAATAAACTCATTCTGCTTGTCCACACGACAAATAGTTAACATGATAAATAGTTCACACCATAAATAGTTTATATGAGAATTAGTTCACACGGCAAATCTGTGGGCTTTTGCAATTCTAACCAGCAATGCATCAATGCAAATGGCTTATTTTTAGGATCTTCGGACTTGTATAAAACAAGTGCCTCGGCTTGCTGCGCAAATAAACGGCCTATTACTCTCACACAACATATGAAAGTTTAGTAATGAACTAAAAAGATGGATGCATACGTGTTGAGCGATAGTCACCCCACTTTGGTTTCTATTAAGTATTTGCTGATAGTATCCACAGAACTTGCTGACTTGCTCATTAATAGTGCTCCAACGACAATTGAGTGCGTTTTGAACACGATCCGACCATGACGCTTTATTGCGCGTGCTGTAGTAATCATAAATCCTACCCCAATAAGAATTTGCAGATTGATCTGTCCCTATCACAACATTCAAACTGGTGTTCAACCATACTTCCACCAATAGTTCATCCTCTTTAGTAAACCAATTCGGTCCTTTAGTAGATTTTGCTTTGACAGATGCAGATGCTTTTAAGTTGATTGCATTTCTTGCTCTCCAACTGAACTATCTGGCACTTGTTTTGATACATCAAAGTTCAACATCTTAAGAAAACGTCCGTCATCTCCCATCTGCAAAAAAATAGAAAACACCTACACTTCCAGTCCAAAATGCACACACAAAAGCCACATATCACACCTACCTCCCCCTCCCACGTCGTGATCCCTTTCCTCCCTTCCCCTGCGCCAGTTCCTCCCTCCCCTTGCGCCCATTCCCTCCCCCTTGCGCGGCGCCCCCTCCCTCCCCCTCTCGCGATGGACGCGACGCTCCTTCCCCCCCCCCCCCCCCCCCGAGCGGACCGGCGACGGCCGCCCTCCCCTTCCCCTCGAGCGGACCAGCGACGCGGCCGTCCCCTCCACCCCGAGCGCAGCGCCGACGGCCCTTCCCTCCACCCCGAAGCGTAGCGGCGGTGAGATCCGCCCTCCCCTCTCCCGAGCCTGAGCGTGGCGGCACCCCCACCTGCGGACGCCGAGCCCTCCCCCCTCCCCGGCATCTGGATCCAGATCAACAAAAAGGGACGTACCTCGGCGGTGGCGCTGCACGACAGCGTCGCGCACCTCTTCCTTCTCTCGACGCGAAGGAGAAATCTGGCGCCCCTCTCGCTATGGACGATGGGTTCACATCATTCGGGGATGAAAGTTGTGGAACTCGATTTAAATGATGTCTAAATTTAAACGTACGTATGAACGAGCTGTTGGAGGATCATGTTTTTGCCTTCGTGGTCTAAACGGACATAGACAGCCGTTTAGACCAGCTGTTGAAGATGTTGTGATGGGTCATCGTTCAGTGCTTGTCGTGGAAGAGGACAGATTTGGAATAAAAGTTTCACAGTTCCTTCCTCGGTACTATGGCTGTCGTGTCCTTGCTATTGTTTTCTCCGAGTAGTAGGACGCATGGCCGCATGCATGCTTGGCTCTTTGGTGGCAACACGAGGAAAGATTCTCCTCCTCTAGGCCGTGGATACGGTGCGGGCCGCCAGGTGCAACGGACACCAGATAAAGCTTTCTTTATTTTTATAAACGACACCAGACAAAGCTCATTTTTCTCAGCATGCTCTGAGCATATGTTTGTCATTGCATGTTTTGGAAAGCAAATAATCCAACCTGGTAGTGTGACTTGCTAATAGGCAATAAGTTTGGTGCTTTTCTCTACCGTATATCGCAATAATAAGTTAGAGCAATTTCAATGGAACGATTTATTTCGTCCGTCGTCGTCTATTTAGGTCCACGTGAATAAAAAATTAACCCAATGCGCCGATCAAAACGGACGCGCGTCCGTTTTTTTTCCGCCTGCCGACCCATTCATGGCCCAATTTTGAGTCTGATTTGTATCGACGCGGACACGAAGCGAACGCTGCGACGCACGTCTACTCCCCTCCCTGGCCCCCAGTCGGCGGCAAAGCGGCCACCTTTTCCCTTCACTTTTCCCAAACCCTCCCACTTGCTCCCGCGCCCGCTCCCACCGTCATGGACGACGACCTCGAGGCCGCCGCCGGCCTCGCCTCCCTCGCCTCGTCTGGCGCCGCCCCCGCAGGCAGAGGCAAGCCCTGCGCCCCCGCAAGACCGCCGCGCTGCCCAACAACAAGAAGAAGGAGTTGACGCCCGAGGAGCGAGCCGTGGAGTCGGCCAAGAGGAAGGGCCGAAGGCACGCGCAAGATGCAAGGGGCAAGGCAGCTGCCGCCGCCGCCGCGCATCACGAAGACACCAGTTCCCGGGTGAATGCGGCAACGGGGAATGCCTTGTTGTACCTAGGGGTAAACCCTAGCCAGCATGAGATTGTCAACGTCGGCGTAGACGCGGCCGCGGGCAGCACGGGCTCGTCAGCATATCCTCGGATGATGTTGCCAGAGGCGCCGCACGCGTCTTCCACGCAGCCGATTCCCGGCTTCCACGTCTACCCGCAAGGCAGTCGGTTCTCCGAGGAATGCTCGTCGGAGGTGAGCATTGTGGCCCCTTCCATGCCCGTGCCGATGACCATGGACCTCAACGCCACACTGGTGGCAGGCGGATCATTGTCCGGAGGCACAAGGAAACGCCAGCGCAAGATGCCAGCCGACATGCTCACCGGCGCCCGCAATTTGTTCGATGAAATGCCAACGGCCGCCAACAATCACACAACAAACCGTTTCCTCGAGAACATGATCTTCGAAGACGGTGCGTCGGCGGCTGGTGGTTACTCCGCGGCTGCCTACAATCCCGATGAGACCCAAAGCCAGGACGGACGGCCGAGGACATACTCCTTTGTGAGTGCTGGAGGGACATTGGGCAAGACCCGGAGGTCGGCGCCAAACAAAAGTATTCAGCCTTATGGACTCGTGTCCATCGTGAGTTCCATGAGCGCAAGAAGTTTCCCCTGTACCAAATGCAAAGCAAGCATAGATGGGTGTCACTTTCGAAGCGTTGGGGGGTGATTCAATAAGAGTGCAACAAGTTTTGTGCCACCTATGAGAGCATCAAGGCACGCCCTGTGAGTGGCCTCGGCATGCAAGACATGGTATGCATGCCCTCTCATTCCCTTTTGGTGCCACGCATTTTCCCGTTGATTGCATGTCCATTTTGCCCACATATGTTTGCTTGGTTTGAGTTGAAGGTGTTCCAAGCTTTGGAGGCATTCAAGGTTCAACACGATGGCAAGGCCTTCCATATCTCCTATTGTTGGACTACCATCGACGGGGAGGAGAAGTTCAAGGCGCAATATGCCGCCCTCTTGGAGCGTGGGGGCGGGGAGAAGCTATGGAGGACCATGATGACAGCGAGAAGGCCCGACTGCGGGGAAAGACCAACTCGAAGAAGGAGGACAAGTGGGAGGCGACGTCGATCGCCTTGCTTGAAAAAATGGAGGGCATGATAAGCAAGAAGGAATTGAGGGAAGAGAAGCACCGACAAGAAAAGGAAGAGCATATGAACACCTTCATGAAAATCCAAAGGAGGAGGCTCGACATGGACGCGGAGAGGCAAGTCAAGATGCTTGAGTTAGAGTAGGCGAAGCAAACCAAGATGCTTGAAATCGATGTCGCAAATGCCAAGACCAAGGCGAAAGTAGTGGCCCTCGCAAGCATGAAGACGGGTGTGGAGATCATGAAGGTTGATCTGAATATCGCGTCGTCGAGGAAGAGGCTATGGTTCAAGAAGATGCAGGCCGACATGGTCAAGTTCGACCAACTGTGATCTGCAACGGAGATCAGAGTCCCATTTTTGTATGTCGTCAAGTGTGCTGGCATGACCATGCGCCAACATGGCATGGTTGAATTCCCGCCCTCTTTTGGTGTGCTGGCATGTGTGCCGGTCGCTGGCAAGTGTGCCAGCATGAACTGCGTGATGATTTTTGTAGGCTGATAATGTATGTCGGCCGCTGGCATGGTGCTGACATGATCTATGGTCAGAAGCCTTGTTAATCTAAGGCCCTGTTTGGAACCATCCAGATTATATAATCTGGTTTTTATAATCTATTGTATTTCCAAACAGGACAGTTTATATTGTAGATTTTATAAACTAGATGACCAGATTATTATAATCTTATAATCTACTCTACCCCAACTAAAATAAAATTATGAATTACAAATGACGTGTTACCCTTGTAAACTTCAAGAGAATTACGCAGTGCCACCGCCACTTTCCTATTTTTCTTTGTAAACAGAAGGCAAACATGTCATTGTACAATTTAAAAGCTGGTTTATAGTTTATATAATCTGGCCTCCAAACATGCTCATCTGGATTATTTTTATAAACCAGATTATATAATCTATGTTCATAATCCAAATAATCATAATCTATTACGGTTTCAAACAGGACCTAAATGTGCGGATATTAAATGGGTCGCTTGTATTGAACGTATGACCGACCCAAAAAAACAGAACGGACGCAGAGCGAGCGGCCGACTCCGTTTGAATCGGTCCGTTAAAGTTGCTTTTATAATATGTGCATCTTGGGATTCAAAAGTCATGACCTCGACCACCAGAGTGGTAAGGCTCGTCTCTTGCGGTTTTCGGGGTTTCGAGAATGACACTGCCCAAGTCTCTATGCTGCTTTCCTATTCGATCATCATTCTACTGTGGCAGAAAGTTGCAGCTAATCATGGAGCGAGATGCTGGCGGCAATTCTCAGCTGATTGAGCAGAGACCTATGAACTGTACCAACGAATCTAGGTTGGGTAAAGCAAAATTATGCAGATGCAAATTGAGGCTGTTGCCATTTCTGCCGTCCCATATTAATCTTGCAGTGCTGCTAGCCAAGCGAGGTGAAATAAAGGATACACTGTATATTGGTACTCGCTCCATTTTGCTTCAAATCAAACTTCATCGACTTTGGCCCTGTTTGAATCCTACTGCTAGAGCTAGTTTGAGCTGAACTAGCTTCCAAAGTATCCAAACACATGAGTTATTTTGGGTTAGATGTAAATTAATCCATCAAAAAAACTAGCCTTAAGAAGAGGTGCTAATTGAAGCTAGTTGGGGATGGACAGGTAAAAATAATAATATTTTGACCGCATCGGATCCTTTCCTCTCCATCCTCTCGCATCGCACGTCGCTCGGCCTGCTCGCCCCGCCCGGCCGCGCTCGCCCCGCTCGGCCTGCTCGCCCCGCCGGCCGCGCTCGCCCCGCCCGGCCGCGCTCGCCCCCGTCGGTCGCGCTCGCCCTGCTCGGCCTGCTCGCCCCGCCCGGCCGTGCTCGCCCCCGCCGGTCGCGCTCGCCCTGCTCGCCCCGCCGGCCGCGCCCGCCCCGCCCGGCCGCGCTCGCCCCCGCCGGCCGCGCTTGCCCCCGCTCGGCCTGCTCGCCCCGCCGGCCACGCTCGCCCCCGCCGGCCACCTCCGTCGCGTCCCGTCCAGGCCGCCTCGTCCGCCTGCCACCGGTCGCCTACATCCTCCTCCATACCCCTGCACCAGACCTACACAAAAGCTGGCCACAACAAATCCTGGTTAAAAGATACACATGATTGAAAAAAGTGCATTTATTGTCAAACTAACCTTTGCATCCAAACACCATCAAAGGCTAGAGTTAGTTCATGGTTAGACTAAAGTTAGAAACTAACTCTAACCTCTAGCCAAGTTAGAGTATCCAAACAGGGTCTTTAATCAAGTTTATAAGAAAAATTATCAACATTTACAATACCAAATTAATGTCATTAGGTGTACCATGAAACTAATTTTTACATCCTGTATCTTTAGCATTATAGATGTTGTTGTTATTCAATATAAACCTGGTTAAAGTTTACAAAGTTTGACTTCAGACAAAATTTATACACAAAGTAAACAAATGGAGGGACCACAGGATATCCATGACCAATCTTTCAACAAGTAATTTTTTTGTCATATTGTGCCCAGATGAATGAGTGGAACCTATTTAAAAATCTGACTATTCATCAGGAGAACTTAAAGTAAAATCCGTTGCATTTGGGGAAGGTAGGGTCTAAAACGTTCTCACATAACTTGAGAAGATGCACATCTTAGGCACTCTTCAACCAGCTATGCGTAGAACCATCATATAACCTCTATTATTGGACGTTTTTTACTACCATGAATGATATAGAGGGTAAATCTTTGACATGACAACAGATTGAAATATACTCTGTGATCCAAAAAGGGGTGATCTCTCACTGTGATATCACTGTATACATGTGTGCTTTCCTGCTACAACTGTACGGTGTCATATATATATTACCCAATGTACCATTGTGTCATTATTGTGTCGCCTCCCGTAACAACTTTATTTATACTCGACGCATTTTAAAAACATTGCCTTTGCAAATAACTGAGGCCAACTTCATCTTGTCCGCCCGCGTCTGTTTGGGTTAAAACGTACGAAAACAGCGGCCCAACGAGCGGACCTAAGCGGACAAATATTTGGATTTCGTCCGTTTTTGACCCATTCCCGGCCCAAATTTGCGTTCAGTTTGGAGAAAACGGACATCGCCCGAACGCGCTCGTCGCACGCCCTTGTCCGCCCGTGGCCCGCATATCAGGGACACAAGCACTCCCAAAAGTTCCAGCGCCTCCACCCCCTCTCCTGCACCGCTTCGCCGACGGCGCTGCCGCTATTCTCCGGCCACCTCATCCCCCGGCCGTCTATAGCAAACCCCGTCTCGCCATGGCCGCCACCACCCCGCGCTTTCGTCGTAGTTTGGGTGTCGATCGGAGGAGGTTTGGCCGTCGCCGTAGCCGGCGGCAGAGTGGATATAACCGCAGGCGACGTACCACGGCGGTCGCGGCAACTTCCGACGAGTTCTCCAGAGTGGCCAGTAGCTGGCCACCAACCACCCCTGCATCGAGGTGACCATCGCGACCTCTTTGCCACCACGAGCGCAAGGTGTTCGACACTTTGCCCGCAAAGGTATGGACAATGGTGATGAGTTTTTCTTCCACCACCTCATCTATTCATCGGACGATTCGTTGTCCGATGATAGAGATATTGTGGTGGCTGCAGTGATGGTTCCTGACCACATTCAACCGTAGCTTCCTCGGTATAGGGGGTCACTCCCTGGCCGTGCTCCGAACCTGAACCGCAACTGGGAGAGAGGCCAGGCCCTGCTCTATGTCAATTACTTTGCGAACACACGGCTCTTCAAGCCGGATAAATTCCGTCGCCGTTTTCGTATGGCAAGGCATGTATTCAATCGTATTCGAGAGGGAGTGGTTGCTCATGACCCCCCAAGATGGTCAATTTTTGTGAAGATAATCTCGGACCCCCAAGATGAGAAGAGAAAGAAATTTTCCCAAATGCAAAAGAGTGCTAGAAAGGATGTGGAACGTGCTTTTGGTGTGCTTCAATCCTGATGGGGTATCGTTCGAAACCCTGCACTTTCATGGGATGAAAGGAAGCTTTGGGAGGTGATGACTGCTTGTGTGGTCATGCACAACATGATCGTCGAGGACGAGCGTGATGACAGTATCTTCGACCAAGGATTTGATTTTCAAGGTAAAAATGTTGAGCCCCTGCACCAAGAACCGGTCACGTTTCAACAATTTGTCCAGTTCCATCATGAGATGCGTGATTGGCACACTCATTTGAATCTTCAAAATGACTTGGTTGAACACATGTGCGAACATATTGACAACCAATAGATGTAAAACTATTTTATTTAGAGACAATTTTGATTTGGTTGTAAAACTATTTTATTTAGAGACAATTTCGATTTGGGTTAAAGTGCAAACTTGTTTTGATACGAAAATATGGGCATTTTAGTCCCTGGCGGACAGGATGGGGCCAAAGGATGCGGCCGCGCGCTGAACGCACGGCCAGCGCATCCCACGATAGGGCCGGACACGACCCCATCTCCATACCCAAATGGACAAAATCCGGACAAAACGGACGTCAGTTTGGGATCGCGCGGCGGAGTTGGCCTAACTGTCGATCTGAGTTCTAGAATACATTTAATTTTTGTGAAAAATAAAATGCAGTTTTGAGCGGGAACCAATGCCATATTACAATAGAAGTAACAAACTTAGGAAGATAAATGACATATATTTTTCTCCGCAAAAAAGACATATATTTTGATATTTTCCCTGAAAAAAGACAGGCATTTGACATGTACGACCGCGGTTAGAGCACCTCCAACAGCCGCGCAAAAAGATGCGCGCGATAAACGGACATTTTAGCGCGCGCGGGACAGTTTGGCGCGCTCCAGCGACGGTGGGAAAAACGCGCGCGCGAAAAGGCGGCAGCTCGCGCGCCATCTTTGCCGCGCCGCTTCCCGCGCGCCTATAAAACGCAGCGCTCTCCACCGCTCCCTCGCGCGCCGCCACCGCTCTCTCTTCCTCTACCTCGCGCGCCGCCACCGCCCCCGACGCGCCACTATGCCGCCACGCCGCCGTTCTGCGTCGGGCTACCGCGGCGTCCGCCAGCGCCCCAACGGCGGGTTCTACGCCAAGATACGCTCCGGCGATCTCCGACTCAGCCTCAGCACGTACGACATGGCGCACGAGGCCGCACGCGCGTTCGACGCGGCGGCGTGGCGCCTAGGCAGGCCGCGCCGTCACATGAACTTCCAGGACGTCCACACGCTTCAGCAGGCGCTGGACGTTGCCCCCCGCCTCGTCTAAACTCCGCACAAGACCGTGCGAAGCACACTGCACGGCAGCGCCGCCTCCTCGTCGCACAGGAGGACGAGCGGGTCATGGCGGAGTGGCGCCGGCGCCACCCGGAGGACGTCGCCTACGAGCAGGATTATTGGGCAAGGCGCCGCGAGGAGGACACGCGCCGGCGCCGCGAGGAGCGGTTGGACAGGCGTCGGCGGAATGCATTGGCGAGTGCGCAGGCCGACATCATCGCAGCAGGCGGGAGGTCCTTCTTCATTGAAGAAGATGACCGTTGATTGGACATCTGGCTGTCAACCTCTGACGACACCAACGACGATGACGATGGTGATGATGATTGGAGCGAGTGGGATTAAAAGTTTTTATGTTTTCGAACTATCTATCTACTTGCACCGAACTATCTATCTATATTTTCGAACTATCTATCTAGTTGCAATCTATGTAAAATAACTTTGTATCCTTTTTTATTTTATGCAATCTTTTTATTTTGCCCATTTTGCAATTAAAAATGTTGTGCGCGCGCTGCACTTTAACGCTGCTGCTGGAGCCAGCGCTGCGCGACGAGCCAAACCAGACGATGGGCGCGCGGCAAACATATTTTTTAGATGCGGCGCGAAGCGCGGTTGTTGGAGATGCTCTTACTTGCGTTGCGCTCCATGCAGTAAGGTTCTCATACAGCTTCAGTGTGAAATGGTCAGTGAAGCATGTATGAATACATCTCACTGGACACATGAGCCCAAGTGACCTTACACGCACGCTAGGGCTACATGGTTAATGATAATAATCGTTTTTATTAAGGTGAACCGGTGAAGAGGACATTGTTATTCTTAGCTCGAGCTTAAATGAGCCCGTATGGACAATAAAATCATATAAAGAATGAAAAAAGTTATAACTTTTTTTGTGCGAAATATAGACAAATGTTATGACCATTTGAAAATTTTCATCATGAAATCAGATTTATAGAAGTTGTGGCAAACAAAAAATCGGTGCTCCAAAAATGCCAAGCATTCTGGAGTGCTGATTTGCTGTGACTTTACGAATATCATTTCAAAGTAAAAAATTGCAGGCTCTTAAAAAATCTGTTAAATTCTACCACACAAAAAATTTAGGTTTTTTTTTTTTTTAATTTACTGTTCGTGGGAGCTCATTTGAGCTCGCGAGAAGTTTGGGACTTTCCGGGTAAAGAGAGCATTTTGGGCTTGAGAGTGGCCGAGCGGGACGGTGTGTGGTTGCACCCTGGTTTCCGGGGGCTTTTTGGCGTAGTTTAATCATCAGCTGGCACTGCGTGCGCTCCGCGGAGGCTGATCGCCACAGCCGAACACTGCCCCATCAAAAGCCGCGCTCTCGCGTCTCTTCCCCCGGCCGGTTAATTCCTCGCTCCGGTGCTCTCGGCAGGTTTACCTTATCGCCTCCCTGGTCCGCTCCGCTGTGCGCGCGCACAGGCACAGCACGAGGGAGAGAGAGGCCGATCGATGCCGGCCGCGGAGGGGCAGTCCCCGCTGCCGTCGGCGGAGAGGCGGCCGCACTTCTTCAAGGTGCTCATCGGCGACTTCAAGAAGCGCCTGGTGAGTGTACATGTAATGATGTAAATGCCTCCCGTGGTGCCTTGCATTGCATGTGTGCTAGCTCTAACTTGGAGCAAAAACCTTGCATGCCAATGCATGGCATGCATGAATGCACCACGCCGCTTGCATTCATGCTGCATGCATGCATGCATGCGCCGATGGACCCAAAGCACAAGAAAGTTGGCACACATGCCGCGTCCTCTCAAAATTGACCCGTCCATGGACGCACGCATGCAGAGAATCCCGCCGAAGTTCTGCAAGCACATCCCCTGGGAGGCGTCCAGGAGGGCCGAGGGCCTGACGGAGGCGTCCATGGCGGCCACCCTGGAGGGCCCCGGCGGCCGGACGTGGCAGGTCGTCATCCGCCGGACCGCCGAGGGCACCTTCTTCACCGCGGGCTGGGCCAGCTTCGTGCAGGACCAGGCGCTTCGGGACCTGGAGTTCCTCGTCTTCCGCCACGACGGCGGCACCCGCTTCGCCGCCATGGTGTTCGACAAGTCCGCGTGCGAGCGGGAGGACCTGCTGCTCCCCGGCGACGCGCCCCGGCCGCGCAAGAAGCGGGGCCGGCCGAGGACCGCGTCGCGGGCCGTGGATGGTTCGGCCGGCATGGAGCTGGTCCCGTACCGTGCGCCTGCCGACCAGCAGCCCCAAGCCGCGTGCTCCGATGGGATGCCGGAATCGGACAAGTCAAATGGTACGTATTCCCTCTGTTTCTCTTCAAAACAATGCAGTGGCGACGTGTGCCGTTCAAAACAATGTAACGGTCTTGCATGCAGGATCGGCCGGGCAGGGGCGGCACAGCCCTGTGAAGGCCGAGGTGGGCGCCGGCGAGCTCCCTCTGTGCTTGATCGCTGCGCCACCGTCGGCGTCGGGGCAGCAGCTCTCGCCGAGCCGCTTGCCAGCCGGGACCAAGGACGGGTGCGCGGTGAGATCGAGAACACGGAGCATCCACGATGACCTCACCGTCGCCAACATCCCCCCTTCCGTGAGGAAGTACAACGGGTACGTGTCCCGCCGGCGGCCCGTGGCGAGCGCGGAGCGGCAGCGCGCCATGGAGCTCGCGCGCGCGTTCCGGTCGTCGCTCCCGTACTGCGTCATCCGCATGAGCACCATGCACGTCTACTACTCCTTCATGATGGTGAGCGCCGGCCGAGCAGCTAGCTAGCTCTAGCGCGTCAACCTGCCAGATGCCTGACCATGTGTGATGCGTGTCGATGTGTCCGCTCGTGCATGCAGAGGTTCCCGACGGGGTTCTCGAGGCAGCACCTGCCCCGGGAGCGGACGGAGATGGTGCTCCGGGACCCGGACGGCAAGGCGTGGGCGGCGCTCTACATCCCCAGCGCGAGGGACCGGCTGTCGCGCGGGTGGTGCGCGTTCGCGCGCGGCAACTGCCTCGAGGAAGGGGACTGCTGCGTCTTCGAGCTCGTCGGCGCCGCCGAGTTCCGCGTCCACGTATTCCGGGTGGTCGAGCCGGCCGTGCCCGCGGTCAGGCTCCGGTTAGCTTGAGTTTTAGTTCTACTACGCATCAACGCATGTACCTGGCGCGCATTGGATCGTCAGGGACACTCTGAACGAAAGCAATTAATCCCAACGGATCATTACTGTCCAAATGCACACTCTTGGTATCGATACCGTAAATAGTGAGCTATTACACGTGGATTATTTGTGTAGTCGAGAAAACGTAAGAGTATCTTCAATAGAAGATATAGATGTAAAAATAATTATGTTTTGCATATCCCAGGTTCAAGAACTGCTCTTCAATAGATGATGTAGATATACAAAAAAATACATCTCCCTCCCTTGAAGATGTAAAATACAACACCCCACGATGCAAATTTGCATTTCCATCCACTAGAGATGTAGAAACGTCAGTCGTGCGTCAACTGCCAACTGCCGTTCCATTTCCTTCCCCCAACCCATTTTCTTCATCCCGCTGTCTTGCCGCACTACTGCCACTTGCCCGCCGCAGTCCGCCTCCGTTACACCGCGCAAGATCCACCCCCTCCATCATTCCCATCGACATCTTCGCCACCTTTCGATCGTTGACCGCCACGAATTGTCCGTTTTTTTGTCGCTGTTGTGCCCGAAGCTCGATTGCACCGCCGCCCTTCCCATCGCCCGTAGCCCGGCCTCGTCCGCTGCCACCCCACTCGCCGCCATGCCGCGGAAGAAGACCCCAAAGAGCAAGACGGGTTTCTTCGGTGTGTGGGTGAAGCCCTTCGGCAAATTCGGGGTGGAGTTCATCGACGCCAGCCGTTGCTTTTGGCTCGGTACATGCTCCACCGCCAACAAGGCCGCACGTGTGTACGGCGTGTCCATGTGGCGTGCGGGGTGGCCGAGGCCGGACCTCAACTTTCCGAAGATCGAGACCCGGGCGGATGCGGAGTTCCCGTGCCGGAGGGCATTCGGCTGTAGGGGACCAAGGCGAAGAAGACAAAGAAGAGGCTCGCCATTGTCGTTAGTCCCGGCGATAGAGACGCGGCGACAATGGCGAGGTCATGTGGGAGCATCTGGAGCATGTTCAGGCCGAACAAGAGTTCTTCTAGAAGAACGACCACGAACGGAAGAAGAATGAGCAGGTGAAGAAGGAAGACGTAGGTGGCCCCTCGACGGTGATCCCCATCGAGTCCTAGGAGGAGGATGACAATGAATTCTGGGGGTCTTTGGAGGACGACGAGGAGGATTACTCGATTCCCTCAGATGATGAGTAGTTTGAATTAGTTGTAGTAGTCGTTCAATTTATATTTTAAATTTTAAAACTATGTTTGAATTATGTTTAAACTATGTTTGACAATCTACTTACGTCACTTATTAAAGTTGTACTTTTACATTTCGTTTTGCATTATCTATTGGAGTTGACTCTTTTTTTAAGATGTAAAGATTGAGGATGTAAATTTTACATCTTCTGCATTTACAATTTCAAATTTGCATCTTCCATTGTAGATGCTCTAATACACTAATTGAACATGGATTACCGTTGGAAATGTTTTCTCCTAGTTTGGTGCACTCGTGAATGAAGCACTCGTTAAGCATTTCCAATACGGACCCTCAAGCCTCTATTATATGTTTGAATCGCAGTGTTCGGATCATCCAACGGAGACCTGTATATATCCAACTAGCAGTACATACATATGGATTCCGGTGAAGTGGAGACAAACGTGGGGAGTTTTACGAGAGTCCGTACATGGATTTGACCAGTGACATGCACGTTCCTCTCTTTTCTTGTCCGCACATGCATGGTTTCCCTCTTTTCTCTCATCTCTCAACCGGATACTAAACCATAAATATTTTCATCACATGCATGATCTTCACTTACTTTTCCCCCTTCTAGCTAGATACTTTGTAATTATCGTTGTATGGCTTTTTTCCGTATCACGTCTGGACACAAAAATGAACGTATACCCGAGGAATTTGGGGGTCCGTGTTGGAGATGCCCTTAGTTCACAAATATGAGATGTTTTAAACATTTTAATATAAGCGAACAAACATACTAAAAGCTGACGATATACATCTTGTTCATAGAAAAGTTAGAGCATCTTATATTTGTGAATGGGGGGAGTACTGAGATTTAGAAACGCGGCTGGTTTTTGCTTACAAACTGCTATCTGCAGACAAGTAAAAGTTTCCAGGAAACTTCAGTCTAATATTCACATGAACAATGCGGAAAAGTGCTCGCAAGAACGTGGAAATGGTGCAAGTCGACGTCGCTCGTGGCAAACGGCGAAGGAAATTGAACGCAGCCTCACCGGCTGCTGCTGCTGCGATGTGATATACCTCGCCGACGCTACAGCAGCATGATGTGGACAGAATGGGCTAATCCTTCCTTTACCCACTTGTACTTGTCGTCCCTACCAACCCCCAAACGCCGTGTACTCGCCGCAGCCGGCAGTGCGCGCGAACCCGGTTCCCAGAAAGTTGATTGCCACACGGGCTTTTGCTCGTACTGCGTGAAAACTATTTTCCATTTTTCTCTCTCTGATTTTTGACTTTTCACACGGTCTTCCTTCTTCATAGACCGGCTGCAGCGTCGGGGTCGTCCTCGTCCGGCCATGTGTCCGTGGTGTGATCAGCATCATGAGAGCATCTAGAAGCAGATCTCATATCTGCCTCAAACGTTTGGATGCCTCAAACGTTTGGATGAGCCGCTTCAAACGCTCGGACAGTCGGACCTAGCAAATTCAATCCAAATGAATGGACCGACCAACATTCCTCTTATTCAGTCCAAACGCAGCACCGGCCCACGCGAACTTGCCCATATCCCACCACCCAACCAGCCCTTTCCTTTTTGTTCTTTTGGCCCTTGTCCGCAAAGCCGTCACCAGAGTTCCGCCGCCATCCGACGCCCACGGGCGCCGTGACCTTTTTTAAGGCGCCTAGGCCCTTATCATCCTCCTCTCGTGCAACGGGGAAAACCTCACATTCAGCAAGCTGGTTCACGCAGTGGCGGCGTTATGGCGTCGTTACCTTTTTGGAGGGACTGTTCGGATTGCTCGTGGAGTCCTACTACAGTGTTTGGTGCTAGAGTTGGCCTCCACTTAGAGCGTGGGCCCCTAGAACGCAATGTACCCTGATGCGGCATCTCTCCAACGACGCTTTTCTCACGTCCAGTCGGGTCCTGCGGTTCACTCACCACTCTCTTTTCAGCGTCATGGGTGGATTGTACGTTGACTCGTGCTTGCCTGGGGTTTGGTTTGTGCTTTTAGTTGTTTGCTTCGGTTGTGAAGCGGTCTTGTGGCTCTGTATCCCGACCTCTCGCCATCTTGACAGGGTTTAGGCGAGGCTTGCCCTTGTTGTTGTGCGTATGATTGTGCGTTGTAAGCCACTTGGCAACTCTTGTATGGTTTTTGGGTCCGATTTTCCTTATAAACCGGACTAATCCTTCTTCCATTCAATGAATTTAGCAGTGATCCTTCTGACATTCAAACAAAAAAAAGTTTTGCCGCCATCGTTGCTTTGTCGTCATCCCGAACCCAGGGCTTTGTCAGCGGCGGCCCTAACCCACATCGTCGCCGACCATGCCGCAGCCGATCAAGGTCACCGCGCAGGTACGCAGTGGCAAATCCACCATTGGGGCGAGCTGGGGCGGCCGCCCCGGCTCTCCGGCGACGGAGCAAGGCATCTTCCATGCCTACTGACCTTCGGCATAGCGCAATGAAGCTCCATCGTCATCCATCGCCCTGACAAACCTCAATTTCTGTGTTCGTCACTGCCGATACGTCCCACTCCTCCGTATATACACCTCACACTTTACGAGTTCAATGAAATGTTTGAGTTGGTGTTTTATTCTTTTGGTCATTACTTCTAGGTCACTGCTAGATTCGTCATGGAATGATGGCTATGGGATCCCGGACATTAACGAATTCATATTCAACAAGTTCATCACCTCATCAAATTCGGGAGATGAAGATGCCGAAATGATGACGATGATGAGCATCCAAGGGAACATGGAAAAGGCAGAGGAGCACATCCTGAACTTTAAGGGTTCCAAAAATGGTCGGGGAGTTATTCCTCGGGATAGGATTTTCGGTGCACGACTTCTGTACATGTACTGCTTCACGTCAGAGCCGGCATACCCTGAAAGTTTATTTTGACCTCACTTATGAATGAGAAGAAATTTTGATGGCGTATAGTGATTGTTGTGGAGAAGACTGATGAAAACGTCAAGCAGAGGACATATTGTTGCACACAACTCTTCTTCTTTCCTTCACAGAAATGAATAGTTACTCTTACGATGCTTACTTATGGTAAAGTCACAGATGGAATTGATACTGAAATTTGGATGGAAAATACCACGGTCCTGAACACCACGATGCAATTTGCACGCACTATGACATGGGTGTATCTACTAGGGGGCTTTTAACAGGCCCAACTCAGCTACTTGTCAGACCAACCCAATATATATTTGCATTCTACAGGCTTGCGTAAACTTTGAGTCCACCTTCCATTTTCTATCTAGATTCTCCTTTGCACTATGGTGAAGGTGTTTGAACCAGGATACCCGAGAGAGCCAACTATGAAGGACATAGGGAAACTATTGGCAATTGAAACATCAAGAGAATTCCCAAGTGTGTTGGGTTCACTTGATTGCATGCACTGACAATGAAATATCTGTCAAAAAGGTTTGCATGTCCGATACCAAGATCACGTCAAAGAAGACACCGTCATACTTGAAGCAATGGCACTAAAGGATTTGTGAGTTTGGCATACTTTTTTTCGCATGCGAGACTCGTGCAATGGCATCAATATGCTCCAAAGACTTCCCTTGTTCAAGAGACTCTGTGATGCGGAAGCTCCGCCATGCAACTACACCATCAATGGAGATTTTTTTCAAAACTACTACGTATATTATAATAAATTCGAAAAGCATGTGTGTTTTTTTTAAAAATGTCAAAACTAGCGTCCCGTCAGCCTCTGGTGGGCCGACGGGGGACCTGTCGGCCTGTGGGAGGTCGTAGTGGGCCTGTCGGCCTGTGGGTGGCCGAAGAATCACCCGTCGGCCTACGGTTGGCCGAAGAGGGTCTGTCGGCCTCTAGGAGGCCGAAGAGGGTCCGTCGGCCTCTAGGAGGCCGAAGAGTGCCAGGGGAGCAAATCGTGATTAAGATTGCCTCAAATGAAAAAGTTATCAACATGAAATATCTTTGTCTCGTCGAAACGGTTGATTTTGATATAAAAATCGTCTTAATACGAGGTCGTATGCGACCTGTAGAGCCAAAACAAGATCTGGGACAGAAGTTGTAGAGTTACTTCGAACAGACCGAATGGATGTCAGAAAATTTGTCACGGGGCATCCGGTGCACTCGGTGAGACCGTGTGGAATACAGAAGAGTACACAAGTTTGGTCACGTTCACTCGATGAGACCAAGTGAACGCGATGAAACTCTCCGAGTGACTGCATAAATCTTGTTAATCCCATTTTAAAATATGCTTCCACCATACAAAAATTATGTTGAGATTACATAAATATGATGCATCCAATTTTCATGATTCATTTGTATCATAATTTTGCTTCTTTACGGTGCATAACTTGCTTCATACGCATCATAGTTATGCTTCTTCATTTCATATGGTTTACTTTAAGTGCTTCACACTGGTGCTTCTACATTGTGTTCAGTTTGCTTCATTGCATGCTTCATATTGTTTCTTAGACATCATTTTTGCATCCAAATCAAACTAATCATGCTTCCTAAACTTCTGCAAGGCTAGCAAGAGTGGAAGATCATGCTTTCCCAACGGTGGGCATGTCATGGTCATCGATGGTGGTCATGGAGTGTAACATGAGATCGAGCATCTCGAGTGCCCAATGTTTTGTCATCATTTTGGAAGCAAACTAGCAACAAAAACACTAGGTTGTTCAAGTTCAAGGGCGTCGTTCCCTCGTTTGTGACAGTGTCGCTGCTCTCCACGGGTCTCTTGGGGCTCACAATGTAGACACCAACAGACATGTAACTATATATTATTGTTTCTCACATATGTTACTATGGCAATGAACTTTTGCTTGAGCCGCCGCTAGAGTATGTTTCAACCAACATAAAGTATGCTTCAAACAATGTTGTTTTGCTTATCTTGGTAAATTGTACTACCATTTTGATTCTTTTGGAGAATTTTATTTTTTGACCTATGTTGGTGTGTACTTCATTGCATCTCTTCTCATGGGTCCTTTTATTGTACATACATTTTCCTGCACCATTTCTAGACGTGCTTGTTAGTTTCTCATACAATCAGGATGATGTTACTATGAATATGAGTGGTGGCTAAATTTTTGATGATGAACTGGACAAGACACAAAAGTGAAACATAGTATTGTAATATTATTTTTGTTGTTTTTGCCTACAGAGTTGTAAATTATTGTTCACATCGGCTGAAATTTGTTTTGATGCTTTGTGCTTCTCTTTGTGCTCGAAGTGAACGTGACCAAAATTGTGTACTCTTCTGTCTTTCACACGGTCTCACCGAGTGCATCGGGTGCCCCGTGACAAATTTTCTGACATCCATTCGGTCTGTCCGAAGTAACTCTAGAGCTTTTGTCCCCGATCTTGTTTTGGCTCTACAAGTCGCATACGACCTCGTATTAAGATGAATTTTATATCAAAATCAACCGTTTCGACGAGATGAAGATTTTTCATGTTGATAACATTTTCATTTGAGGCCATCTTAATCACGTTTTGTGCATGTGACACTCTTCGGCCTCTTGGAGGCCGACGGGCCCTCTTCGGCCAACCGCAGGCCGACAGGTGGCTCTTCGGCCACCCGTAGGCCGACAGACCCACTTCGGCCTCCCACAGGCCGCCAGGTCCCCCGTCGGTACACCAGAGGCTGACAGGGTGCTAGTTTTGACATATTTTAAAAAGCACGTATGCTTTTTGAATTTATTATAAAAAACATAGTAGTTTTGAAAAAAAATCATCAATGGCACAACTGTAACATGGGGTACTACCTTGACGATGATATCTATGCTTCAGTGGTGGCGTTTGTGATTTGATACCAAGGCAAAAAACAAATCCACTTTGTAACAATGCAAGATGTAGATAGAAGGGATGTGAACAGGGCATTTGGAGTGCTCTAAGCTCGTTGGAGTATTTTGTGCAATCTTTCACAACATGATTGTAGATGATGAGAGTGAAGGTGATAGGGGCGAAGTTGTCCCTGTATTTCGATGAGATGTGACTATCATTTATGGTGAAGTAGACTTTAACGATCCGACTACGAACATGTGAGGATGTCTTGCCTTAGCAATCGCAAAACTAACTCCAAGTAGTTATTGACCATGCCAGAACACGATCAACTAACCACGAGGGTCTGTTCCCTGCACGCAAACAAAGAACAAGGAAGAAAGTGAAATTGCAATATGGATATTGCGAATAAAAGAAGGAATCTTTATTGATGAAAGTGGGGTTCTGTAACGTCTTGGTGCGGTCGTAGAACACAAACGAAGGACGTGAGGTTGCACCTGTGGAGAACTTGTAATCTAAACAAAACCCAAATCTAAACAGAGCCCTAAGGGCTGTATATATGAGGGAGTAGAGGGGGATTTTCGTGACCCTTGGAGGAGGGGTCCGAAAACAACCCTAACTCGGTTTCCTCGCACATACAGAATCTAAAAACAACCTATAATGTAGTATTTCGAAAGTACATGGGGATGGCCCAAAAATAAGGTGTTGTAGCACCTATAATAGCCTATGGATGAAATTTATGAAGTGTCATTTTGTATATTTTGTCCAAGTCTTAATGCTCCCATTACGGTGGTTTCAAAGTGTGGAAATCACCACTCGGAACTCTATTTTTTGCCGCACGCGCACCTTCTCCTCCATGTTTGATCCCCCTCCAATGTTCATCCTGGTTGTCCATGCTAGGTCCTTCATTCATAAGTAAAATAAAAGTATATAATTTAGGAAGCATCATATCTTCATGAGCATTATAGGGATTTCCAACAAATGAAAGTACCCCGTAATTCAATTGGCATGCACGAGCTCTAGTAATCGGTCTAGTATGTATATTAGGGGTTTTGGATGTAAAAATGGCATTGATTTCCACATCATCCTCCCCTTATTGAAATGAATTCGTCCTCAACGGAAGCTCATCTTCCTCACCCAAATAAGGCTTCAAATCTGTAATGTTAAAAGTGGGACTAACCTCAAAATCTGCAAGCAGCTCAAGTTTATATGCATTATCATTTATTTTCTCTAACATCTTAAAAGGACCATCAGTGCGTGGCATTAGCTTTGTCTTACGCAAATCAGGAAATCTATCCTTACACAAATGTAACCAAACAAGATATCTAGGTGCAAAGACAACATGTTTTCTACCCTTATCTCGAGCAAGTTTGTATTTAGCATTCATACACCAAATGTTTTCCTTAGTTACCTCGTGTATTTTTAAGATTAGTTCAGCACATTGTTTAGAATCAAAATTAACCTTCTCCGACGATGAAAGAGGCAACAAATCAATAGGTGCACGAGGTATGAAACCATGCACAATTTCAGAAGGGCACTTCTTAGTAGTAGAATGGAATGAACAATTATAAGAAAATTCAATATAAGGCAAGCATTCTTCCCACATTTTCAAGTTATTCTTCAAAACATTTCTAAGCATAATAGACAATGATCTATTGACTACTTCAGTTTGTCCATCAATTTGGGGGTGACATGTAGTACTAAAAAGCAGTTTAGTCCCCAACTTAGACCATAAACATCTCCAAAACTGGCTAAAAAATTTAGCATCACAATCTGAAACAATTGTATTTGGCACACCATGCAAGCGAATAATTCTACGAAAGAACAAATCAACAATATTAGTAGCAGCATCACTTTTATGACATGGTATAAAGTGTGCCATTTTTGAAAATCTATCGAGGACAACAAATATGTTATCCCTCCCTTTCTTTGTTTGAGGCAAACCTAAAACAAAGTCCATAAATATATCCTTCCAAGAAACACTAGGTACAAGAAAAGGCATATATAAACCATGAGGATTCAGTCGTGACTTAGCTTTTTGACATGTAGTGCAGCGAGCAACAAAACACTCAATATCCCGTCTCATGTTAGGCCAAAAGAAATGTGTAGCAAGTATGTCCTCCGTCTTCTTCATGACAAAGTGTCCCATTAATCCTCCTCCACGCGCCTCCTCCAACAAAAGAAGATGAACGAAGCTAGCTGGAAAGCATAGCTTGTTAGCACGGAACACAAATCCATCATTAATGACGAACTTGTTACATGTTCTCCTTCTTTACAATTTTGTAACACATCTTTAGATTCAACACCATGCACTTATTGATCTTTGATGGTCTCCAAACATAATATTTTAAAGTCAAGTTGAGCATAGTATAGTGACGAGGCAATGCAACAACAATAACATTTTCTTTTCCCTTCTTGTGTTCAGTGACATAAGGGAAAGTTTTAATAAATTCAACCCATTTAGCATGTCTACGTTCAGTTTTTCTTGACTTTTAATATGTTTCCAAGATTCATGATCAGACTGTATAACAAATTCTTTGGGCCATAAATAATGTTGCCATGTTTCCAATGTCCCAACATGAGCATGTAATTCCTTATCATAAGTAGAATAATTCAGACTGGGCCTACTCAATTTTTTCAAAAAAGTATGCAATAGGTTTACCATCTTGTAATAACACACCTCCTAATCCAATTCCACTAGGATCACATTCAAGCTCAAAAGTCTTATTAAAATTAGGAAGTTCGAGTAAAGGATCATGTGTTAACTTATCTATCAATACTATGAAGGCTTCTTCCTGTGCGGTACCCCAAGAAAAAGGCACATCATTCTTTGTAAGCTTATTGACAGGTGCAACAATGGTGCTGAAATCTCTAACAAAACGCCTACAGAAACCAGCAAGGCCAAGAAAACTCCTCACTTGTGTGACCTTTTTAGGCCGAAACCAACTCTCAATAGCTTCAATCTTGGCTTTATCAACTTTATTTCCCTGTGGAGTAACAACATAGCCAAGAAAAGATACTCGGTCGGTACAAAAGGTGCACTTACCAAGGTTACCAAATAAACGTGCATCATATCGAGCAATAAAAACAACACTTAAATGTTCCAAGTATTCCTCCAATGATCTACTATAAATCAGTATATCATCAAAATAGACTACCACAAATCGTCCAATGAAAGCAGGTAAAACCTCGTTCATTAATGTCATGAAAGTACTAGGTGAATTAGTTAACCCAAATGGCAGGACTAACCACTCGTATAAACCAAACTTAGTTTTAAATGTTGTTTTCCATTCATCTCCTAATTTCATACGAATTTGATGGTATCCACTACACAAATCAACTTTGGAACAAATTGTAGAGCCACTAAATTCATCAAGCATATCATCTAGCTTAGGAATAGGATGACGATAACAAATGGTAATATTATTAATGCCTCTACAATCCACACACATACGCCATATACCATCTTTTCGGCACTAGAATAATAGGAACAACACACGGACTAAGGGATTCGTGTATATAACCTTTGTCGAGCAGCTCTTGTACTTGATGCATAATCTCCTTCGTTTCCTGTGGATTGGTATGGTATGGCGCACGGTTGGGCAGTGATGCACCGGGAATTAAGTCAATCTGATGCTCAATCCCTCTAATAGGTGGTAATCCCTATGACACGTTTTGTGGAAAGATGTTAGCGAACTCCTGCAAAATGCTAGTGCCAGCAAGAGGAAAAGAGGGAGGCACATCCTCGAATGAAAATAATACAACTTTGCACACAAATGCATGAAAAACAAATGTAGTAAAATCTAGATTAGTAATATCAGATTTAGTAGCAAGTAAACATCCACTCTTCAATTTTATTTCAGATGCAAGACTAGATGATGGCTTATAGGCTTATTCTGTTGCTCAAATTTCTTTGCCACAATCTGATTTTCGCTCTTATTTAGCTCTTGTTTTGTTTTACCAGCTCTAGAAATGTCATCTTTCATAATATGTTCAAGAGACATAAGAAGCAAAGTTATACTTTGATCCTTATGAACAAGAGTATACTAATTTGTCCTACCATGGTGTACAGAATTTTTATCAAATTGCCATGGTCTACCAAGTAAAACAGAGCATGCTTGCGTGGATATCACATCACAATCAACATAATCAAAATATGTAGCAATGCTGAAATGCACATGAACACTACATGTTACCTTAACCTTGCCACTATTGTTGAACCATTGGAAATAATTAGGATGAGGATGTGGTCTGGTGGTGAGAGATAGCTTCTACACCATCTCCATGCTAGCCAAGCTGTTGCAACTCCCTCCATCGATGATTATTTGAACAGAACGTTCCTTCACAAACTCCCTTTGTACGGAACAATTTGTGCCTCTGATTTTCTCAGCATGTGTTACATGCACACTTAAAACACGTTGAGCAACTAAACTTTCATACATGTCGGCTAGTCAGCAGCCATGTAGTGTGTCTCTTGTTCAGTATCATCGACACCATGTTCTTCACTTGCAATAAGAGCCACACTCTCCTCATCACAACCACTAGCACATTCATATCCACCATCCTCAGTAACAATCATCACACGCTTGGATGGACATTCTCTCGCATAGAGACCTCCACCCACGCAAGGATGACATATAACCTCATTGTTTGTCCTGTGGATGCAATGGATGAAGAAGAGCTTTATGCAGGCCCGGAAGGTGTGCTCTTCGTGGAGGGTGGGGCACGGGCCTATTTCATGGTATCTCGGTTGGAGTTGGTGGCTGAAGTAGGCGGTGTTTGATACGTCTCCAACGTATCTATAATTTTTTATTGTTCCATGGTATTATATTATCACTTTTGGGTATTTATACACCAATTTATATTATTTTTGAGCACTAACCCATTGACCTAGTGCCAGTGGCTATTTTCTGCGTGTTTTTAGCTTTTCAGGTTTACAGTACCAAACGAAGTCCAATTGCCACGAAACTTTCTGGTGATTTTTTCTGGCCCAAAATAAGACCTTGAAGCTTCGGGAGTAGGCATCAAGCCTCATGAGAGGAGCACCAAGAACACGGTGTGCCCAGGGGGGGGGGTCGCGCCTTGTTGCCTCGTGCTCCCCTTGGATACCCCCTGGCGTACCTCTTCGTCCTATAAATTCATATTAATCCCAAAAACCCTGAGGAGCACCCCAAAACACTTTTTCCACCGCCGCAAGTCTTTGATCCACCGTGAGGCCATTTGGAGCCCTTTTCCGGTGCCCTGCCGAAGGGGGAATCGATCACGAAGGAACTCTACATCAACCTCGTTACTCCCATGATGATGTGTGAGTAGTTCACCACAGACCTACGGGTCCGTAGTTAGTATCTATATGGCTATCTCTCTCTCTCTCTTGATCTTGATCTTCAATAAAATGATCATCACATCTTCGCTTTGATCTATGTGATGTAACTCTTTTCTGTGGTGCGTTTGTTGGGATCTGATTAATTGCGGGTTTATTTACAGACTATTCATGATAAATATTTGAGTCTCCTCTGAATTCTAAATATGACTCTTATGTGCATGATCATTATAGCTTCGTAAATCTCTCTGATCTATTGGTTTTCTTTGGCCAACTAGATTGATCTTTCTTCAGTGAGAGAGGTGTGTTGTAGTGGGTTCAATCTCACAGATTTCTATATCTAAGTGACATAGTAGGGGCGAGATATATCTTTGTATTGTTGCCACTAAGGATAAAACGATGCAGTTAATTCATATTAATGAGTTCTCTCTGTCTACATCATGTCATCGTTGTCCAAGCATTACTCTGTTTTACTTAATACTCTAGATGCATACTAGATAGCGGTCGATCGATGGAGTAATATTAATAGGTGCATGCAGGAGTCGACCTACTTTATTATGGACAGGATGCCTATATACAGATGATCATTGTTGTGAATATCGCATAACTATCCGCTTTTCTATCAATTGCCAAACAACAATTTGTCTACCCACCGTATGCTTGCTTTCATGAGAAATGCCACTACGGAACACTATGGCCCCCGTGTCTATTCACTTATCAATTTATAACCGCTACAATTTCATCAGTGCCTTTAATTACTTGTTATTTAATTTTCACTTTACAACATTCATCTGCACTACTTACTTGTTTGCAAATAACGAGACAAGGGAAATTGACAACTTTCTTGCCCGCGTTGGGTGTAAGTGTTTGTTTCTTTTGTGGAGTTGTTGAATACGGGAGTTGGTTGTTGCTCCTATTAGTTCAATAAGCCTTGGTTTTCTACTAAGAAAAATACTTACTTATATTGTGATGTATCACCCGTTCCTCTTCACGGAAAACCCAACGTAGATCACAAGCATCATGAAGGATTTCTCACGCCGTTGTCGGGGAGTATCATCAACGTACTATCAAGACACTTCACACAAAGTATCTTTCACTTCTTTTTGTTTTTCTTTGGAGTTAATTGCACAGAAGTACCACAATTGGGGCATTACAAGCAGATTGATACCAAGATTGATATTTTTTACATGTGAGTACCAAGTCTGGAGCAAACCGTTACAAAAATATCTAAACTGCATATAAATATGTATTGACAGTGTATCTGATCGACGAGGCCTACCTGTGAGGTGCCGACGTGGCAAGTTTTTGTAGAAAACCACCTCACTTTATATGTAATCACATAAATGCCCTTTATTTCACAGGAAAAAATCCAGTAAACTCAAAAAGAATCAAAAACTTGATGTTGGCAGGATTGGAACTAGCAACCTCCGGTTCAAAGCGCAGCGCGCCAGCCACCGCGCCACAGAGTCGCTCGCGATGGAGAACCGTCGAGACGTTCTTTAGACTAGCTTCAACATGTTGGGCCGGCTGGTTGGGCCGAGCAAGGCGCTCTCAGTTTCTATTAGAAAAATTATATATAACTATTAAAATATGCAACTATTAAAAAATTACAAAAATTATACGCTGCGAGGCTTCGGGAATCGATACAAATATTTTGTATCCTCAATATATTATTCAAATACGTAAAAATAAAAAAAGTATATGCCCAAGAAACATTTTTTGGGTTACTCGTATATTGATTGTATTTTTTAATGCATAGCTACTTAAAAAGGTCCTGGCATGGATTAAAAATGTTTTTGTAATCATAATAAATTTTAGAAATATATTAAAATTGTTCAACTTTTATTTTGAAAAGGTGCTTGAAATGCAAACTGATTTTACACAATAATATGAAAAAATGTTCATCATATGTTAAGAATACTACTTATTATAATAGATACCACTGTGTAATCAAATATTTGAAAAATTCATTCTTCATATATAAATTTTTCTGAACATTTTTTAGGTACACATGGTCAAAATAAATCATGTATTAAGAAAATGTTCACCATAAATTACAAAAAATTCACTGCACGGTACTTAAAATGGTTTAACATATGTTACAAAAATTGTCAATTTGCATTTAAAATATGTTCACTGCATATTACGGAAATTCAATTATATATAAAAAATGTTCACCGTTTGTAAATAAAACTTAGGCAATGAACGAGCCTAAGTAAAACACGAAAAAAAAACAGGCTTCGCTAGGCCCAATTACCGCCCCACCATATATCATCTAAAAGAGTGACACATGTGGTATAACATGAGCTCTTGTGTAGCGTGGTGGCTAGCGTGCCGCGCTTTGAATGGGAGGACACGGGTTCAAATCCCTCTTGTTTTCAATTATTTGTCCAGTTCGTGGAAACTTTCAAAAGACTCCGATTGGGTGTTGAAATATTACGACAAAAAAATGGAAACTTTCAAAAGACCCTGATTGGGTGTTGAAATATTACGACAAAAAAAACTTTTAGATAATTTTTTTTCTGGGAAACAAAGGCATTTATGTGATTACGTACAAAGCAAGGGGGTTTTCCGTCAAAAACTTGCCACGTCGGCACCTGACAGGCGGGTCCTGTTGGTTAGATAGATCATCAATATGTATTTATACGTGGTTTAGATCTTTTTGTAATGGCTTGCTCCAGACTTGGTACTGACATGTAAAAATTATCAATCTTGGTACCAATTTGCTTGTAATGCCACAACTGTGGTACTTCTGTGCAATTAACTATTTTATTTGTTATATATTCTGATTTCTTCATAAAAATTAAAAATACCAAAATATTTATCTTTGCTAGTTGCTAGTTTACTTCTTTGCTCGATTTACTTGCTAGTTTGTTTGTCCTGCTTGTCACCTTGCTTGCTCGGTCACCATGTCTCAAGATACTATGAAGTTGTGTGTCTTCTCAAATAATAATAATAATAATTTTATAATACTCCTATACGACCCGCCACTCGTGCGGAGCCTTATGATAGAAATGATGCATTGCTCAATCTTGTCATGAAAGAACAATTTTCGGGAAATCCTAATGAGGACCCCGTTGCTCATCTTAATACCTTTGTTGAACTTTGTGATATGCAAAAAAAAGACATCGATAATGATACTGTAAAATTAAAGTTATTTCCTTTTTCATTAAGAGATAAAGCTAAATCTTGGTTCTCATCTTTACCATGTAATAGTATTAGAATACGGGATAAGTATAAAGATGCCTTTATTATCAAGTATTTTCCTCGTGATAAGATCAACTCTCTTAGAAATCAAATAATGTATTTTAAACAAGATGATCATGAACATGTTGCACAAGCTTGGGACTGGATGAAATTGATGGTAAGAAATTGCCCCACTCATGGTTTAAACTTGTGGGTGATTATCCAAAACTTTTATGCTCGACTAAACTTCGTATCTAGAAATCTTCTCGATTTTACCAGAGGTGGTACCTTCATGGAGGTGACCTTAGGAGATTCCACCGAACTCCTGGACAATATCCTGACCAACTACTCTCAATGGCATACGAAAGAGCTCCAACTAGTAAGAAGGGTACTATATTGAGGAAATCGCTAGCTTGAGTGAAAAAGTTGATGCTCTTATGAATTTGGTTGCTAATAAAATGCTCCTGTTGATCCTAGTGACATGCCCTTGTCTACTTTGATTGATAAAATTGATAATGCCGTTGATGTTAATTTTATTTCGTGAAATAATTTTTACAACAATGCATATAGGGGTAATTTCAATGCTAGGCCATATCCGGTAACTCCTCCAATGGTTATGGAAACTCTTATGGTAATTCTTATGGAAATCCTTCTACCAATAATAATAAGTTCTCCTCTGATCTTGGAAACATAATTAAGGAATTCATTAGTTCTAAAAAAAATCAACACTGCGGTAGAGGAAAAGCTGCATAAGATTGATGATTTAGCTAGGAACATGGATAGATCTGCCCTTGATGTAGAAACTCCTGAAGGTAAAACTTTGCCACCAAAACATGATTTAATGATACTATTAAATCTATCAAAATATCGATGAATGGAAGTGGGAAAAGGACCGCCAAGTTGAAAGCTAAGCAGGAATTCCTAGAAAAAGCCCCCCATCCGGTTTTTACGGGAATGATGATGAAGATCTTAAAATGCTTGGTACTTCTCCTATTGAATATGTGTTTACTTGTATGAATATGAATGATAATGGGACTAGATATGAGTCAACTCTATCTAGAGAGTGTCCCAATTACTTGGAGAGTGATGATTCTAATGGTGAAACTGAAAAAAGTGGGTTTGGATAGGTTACAAGTTTAACTAGTGATGTGCCAACTATCTTGGATCACAAGGGCTCTAATTATGATAATTGATCCTTAATAGATATTATTTCTTTGCTGCAATCCATTATTAGCTCACCCGATGCTTATGAACAAAATAAAGCTTTCACTCAACATATAGTGGAAGCTATGGTAAAAGCCTATGATGAAAAACTTGAACTAGAAGTCTCTACCCCTAGAAAGTTATATGATGAATGGGAACCCTCTATTAAAATTAAGATTAAAGAATATGTATGCAATGACTTGTGTGATTTAGAAGCTAGTTTTTTGTGACGCCCTCGGTTTAATCGTACGCTAATCATACACGCAAATGCGTACGATCAAACTCAAGGACTCACGGGAAGATATCACAACACAACACTAGACACAAATAAAACAATATCAGCTTCATATTACAAGCCAGGGGCCTCGAGGGATAGAATACGGGATCTCGATAAACACACGAGTCAGCAGAAGCAACAATATCTGAGTACAGACATAAAACATGGGGTGCCTTAGAGAAGGCTAGCACAAAAGATACAACGATCGAACGAGGCGAGGCCTCCTGCCTGGGAACCTCCTAACTACTCCTGGTCATCAGCGGCCTCCACGTAGTAGTAGGCACCGTCGGGGTAGGAGTCGTCGTCGGCGGGGACCTCCATCTCCTGGGCTCCATCATCTGGTCACAACAACAGATCAAGGGGGCAAAAGGGGGAGCAAAGCAACGGTGAGTACTCATCCGAAGTACTCGCAAGTCTTACATCAGAACTATTCTAAGTATGCATCAGTATCAAAGAAGGGGGTGGTGATTATATGTGGACTGACTACAGCAATGTGAGAATAGAGAGAGAAGGCCTAGTCCTATCGAAGACTAGCATCTTCAGGGTCTTGCAGCAATAGATGAGAGTAGAATAGGTAACACCATTAATAGTCATATTGTTGCAGCAATATTAAAGTGAGGTCACGCCCAGAGATCCTCCCTCGACTCCCCACGAGGAAGCAATCCCGAGGCAACTAATTCCAATTAAGTAACCATTGTAGTTGTATAAGATCAGGGCACAACTCCAAGTGGTCCTGTAACCGTGGACACGACTATTCGAATAGTTAATTTTCATCCCTGCAGGGGTGCACCACATGTCCCGACGCGCTCGATAACACTCTGGCCGGACACACTTTTCTGGGTCCTGCTCGGCCTCGGAATATCGACACGTCGCAACCCACCTTAGCTCAGCAGAGAGGCCAGCCCACCGGTCTAAATCCTAAGCGCAAAGGGTTCATGGGCCTAGTTCCCCTCCGTGCTCCTGCACGATGCGAGGGCGGCCAACATCAGTCCTAGCACCCCTTAATCACAAGCGTGATGCATCTCGGGACCACTCGGGCGCGCCGCTACATCGCTGGCGTCTGAAGAGCTTTGGCTGAGACGGCGCCGTCAATTACCCATAATTCTTCCCACGTAGACGGTTAGTCCGAAAAGGTCTCTAAACAACCCAGATCAAATACCCAAATCCATTAACATTTTAATTAGGCCATCGACACAATCTCGCGGGAATCCACCCGTCTTAACAACTAATCACCAATGATCCCAGTAACATGGTTGAGTAACTGTGTGGTTGTAACATCGGGGGGAATCCAAGGTATCACCCTCGTTGGATTCCGAACGATGTATCCGTTAAGGTGGGCTTAGAGGAATCACCCTCGGGGGTCCCACACTTGAGGGGTTGCACGACAGAGGCATCGTCGGGAATGGTGGAAGAGGAATCACCCTCGATAACCACGACCGACTAGCTATACTACAGAGATATCATTAGGAGTACTTAATGAGGTGTCACCCTCGGTACCCGATAGTATCCCTGTAGCGTCGTACAACTAAGGGGGGTGTATGTGCTGTGTCGGGTCTGGCTCGTCGATCAGGGATCGAGATTTGGAAGCAAAGCGGGGCAACTGGACTACGGGGTCAGAAGGGATGACTGCTCCACCTATACTAAGCAGATTAAAGGTACATGACTGAAAGTAGCAGTTCATCAAAAATAGGCTATGCATCAGATATAGGAGCTAACTACAACAGTAGCAAAATACTAATGCAAGCAGTAGGAAGAAAGACATAGGTGATATAGAAATGATCAAGGGGGGTTTTCTTGCCTTGCTGCTCTGCGGCAAAGGACTGATCGACAGGGTCGTAGATGTACCCGGCAGAACGTCAGTCTCGGGGACTACCGGTAAGAAGTGGGGGAATAAACAATAAATAATAGCAACAGATGCGACACGATGCATGACATGGCAAGATGCAGGCTAGACATGAGGTAACGCAGCAACATCCGTCATAGACGGGTCGGAAGAATATCTGACGATATTTTCCGGGTCTCGGGCTACTACCGGTCGGACGGAAAACTATGGAAAAGCTCCATGTTTGCTATGCTAGGGACGCATGACAGACGAATGGACCGTGTATTCGGGTTCGTCTCGTTTTGCTGATCAACTTTCATGTTGAAAATATCTTGATCTGACTTACAGATTATTTTATATTAATTTTTAAAGTTTCATTAATTATTTAGGAATTAAAAACAGTTTAATTAAATTGATTAAAAACAATTATGACATCAGCATGATGTCATGCTGAAATCAGCAGTTGATTGGTCAACTCACCAGTGGGTCCCAAGCGTCATAGACACAAGTTTTTAATTAAGATTAAATAGTAATTAATCAAATTAATTTAGTGGGGGACCCAAGTGTCATACTCTAATTATTCTAATTACCCAATTAATTAATTAATTAATTAATTAATTAATATATCTATTTATTTAATAAAAACATATTTTTATTTTTATATTTTAATTTTTACTTTTCTTAAAAGAGGGTGTGGGGCCTCCCTGTCATAGACAGCACGGTGGGTTGGCCCACCGGTAAGTGGCTTAGGCCACATACACACAAAACACCCATATAATAAACATAACGTATTTCTCCATATACCTACATACATAAATACATACATACGTGCATCTCATACATACAAAATACATACGTGCCTTTTTATTTTATTTTCTATCTAAAACTCTGTGCTAACTCTTTGTGGCAACTCTCTCATCTCAACAAAGAGAGAGAGAAGGGGCTATCTACACCTATGCCTACACGAGCACCACGATGTCGGAACGGAGCGCCGTTTGCCGGAATGGAACCGGGACGACGCGAGGAAGGAGACGGTGGGAGGAGCCCGAAAAGGGGCTCACTGATGTTGACGAGAGGGCCCGGTGAAGCCATAGTTCTCGGGAGGCGCGGAGGAGACGGCATGAAGGAGGACCAGGCGGTGGCAGTGGCATGGTTCCGGTGAGGTCGTTGATGAGGAGGGCAGGCCGGAGGGCCGCCGTGAGGAGCCCCGGTGGGGAGGGGCCCCGGGGTGGAGCTGCCATGGGGAGCTCCGGCCGGGGGGGGGGGGTTGAGGAGCGCCGCCGGCGTGGAGATGAGGTGGGGGTCGCCCACGGGGATGGGGCTTGGCCGGCGCGGGGGGCCGACGGGAGATGAGGGCTCTCGGTGGGGGATGGGGGTCCTCGGTCCCTGGGAGGACGAGGGAAAGGGAACAAGAGGCTGGGGGATCGAGCGGAGGGAGACCGACAGGGGATCTGGGGCTCTCGGCGTGGTGGGGTTTGTCGGTGGGGAGGGAGGGTTCTCGGTGGGGTTGGTGGGAGAGGGGCTCTCGGTCGATCAGGGGGAGGAAGAGGCCGAGAGGAGGGAGGCTCGTGGGGGTAGGTGGGGTGAGCGGTAGGTGGCGTGTGTGAGGCGAGCTGGCGAGTGGGAGTGGGGGGGTGGCGGCGGCCAGGGGGACGGGGAGAGGCAGGGGCCTCGGTTAGGGTTGCCCCGTGGGGGGCTTTATACCCCACGGGTGGTGGGCCGAATGGGGAGGCCGGCTGGGCCAGTTTTGGCCGAGTTAGGCCAGGGGGTCTTTTTCTTTTTCCTTTTTTTAATACTTTTTTTCATTATTATTCTTTTATTATTTAATTTTATTTACTTTATTTATTTTACCTAAAGTTTCTCTTTTAAATATATTGGGATTACCAATAATTCCAAAAGTGCCCGATTCGCATTTATAATTCATTAGAGAATTTTTATAACTCCCCAATGTTTTTATTTTAACAACATAAAACCTTTCTCGTCTGACTTTAATTTTAAGTTTGGAATTTTGATTCGGTTTCAACTAACACGAGATCATTGATATAATTAACGGTGACGTGGCATCATTAACGCGGGATCACTGTCGCTTAATTACAATCATCACTGTAGCGAAAGTCAAGGATGTCACAATTCTCCCCTACTAGCAAGAATTCTCGTCCCGAGAATTAAGAGGTAGAAGGAAAAAGCTCGGGGTATTCATCACGAAGATGATCCTCGCGCTCCCAAGTGGCTTCATCTTCAAAATGATTTGACCACTGCACCTTAAGGAACTTTATGACTTTGCGTCGAGTCTTACATTCGACCTGGTCGAAAATGCATACTGGATGCTCCTTATAAGAGAGGTCTTCTTGCAGCTCAAGCATACCATGATCCACTACTCGAATAGGATCCTTGAAGCAGCGGCGGAGCTAAGAAACACTGAAGACATCGTGAACCTGAGAAAGGTTTGCCGGCAGTTCCAATTTATAAGCCACTCGTCCACGCCTTTCGAGAATAGTGAAAGGACCAATATAGCGAGGAGCTAACTTGCCCTTGGTCCCAAAAGGGTGTGCACCTCTCATTGGTGTGACACGAAGATATGCCTTTTTGCCAGGTTGATTGACCATATCTTGATGATGACGGTCATACCGACTCTTCTGACGAGACCGAGCAGCCTTCGGATTCTCATGAATAATGCGGACTTGATCTTCGGCATGTTGAACAATATCCAGACCGAAGAGTGATCGTTCCCCAGTTTCTGACCAATTCAGAGGAGTTCGACACCTTTGTCCATACAATACTTTGAAAGGGGCCATCTTCAGACTAGCTTGATACCTATTGTTGTAAGAGAAGTCGGCATACGGGAGAGATTCTTCCCATTTCTTACCAAAAGAAATGACACAAGCTCGAAGCATGTCCTCGACAATTTGGTTGACTCGTTCAACTTGTCCTTGGGATTGAGGATGAAATGTCGTGCTCAAGGACAGATGAGTCCCCATAGCCTTCTGAAAACTTTCCCAGAATTTTGAAGTGAACAAGCTGCCACGGTCCGAGCTGATTACCAACGGAATACCATGAAGTGAAACAACCCTTGACATATAACGATCTGCCAGCTGACTAGCACTAATTGTCTCTTTGACGGTCAGGAAATGTGCAACTTTGGACAGTCGATCAATGACGACAAGAATAGCATCATTACCTTTCTGAGATTTGGGAAAACCAGTGACAAAGTCCATTTCAACATGGTCCCATTTCCACTCAGGAATAGAGATAGGTTGCAGAGTTCCAGCAGGCTTTTGATGTTCTGCCTTGATACGCCGGCATATATCACATTATGCCACATAGCATGCAATGTCTTGTTTCATATTGGGCCACCAAAATCTTTGCCGGATGTCTTGGTGCATCTTGGTACTACCCGGGTGAATAGACAATGGTGTGTCGTGAGCTTCTTTCATCACCTCTCCGGTCATCCTGAGATTTTCCTTCTTATTTGGGACGAATAGGCGACCCTTGAAGTACAAGGTGCCATCTTCAGCAACAGTGAAAAAGGAGGGTTTACCCCTCGCAATATAGCTCTTGATCCTGTCGACATCATCGTCAAAGCCTTGCAGATTCTTTATGGTGCCCACAAGATCTGGTTCAACAACTAGGTTACTGAGGGAACCCTGAGTAACAACACGAAGGTTCATCTTTTGACACTCTTCAGGAGCGGGAACGAGGTAACCCTGAGGAACAATATGGAGGTTCAGCTTACGGAATTTCTCTTGCAGACGATCGTGAACCTTATGAACCTAGAGGTGGTTGCAGTATGACTTGCGACTCAAGGCATGAGCTATTATGTTAGACTTTCCAGGGGTATATGATATACTATAGTCAAAAGCTGCTATACGCTCCATCCATCTTTGTTGACGTAGATTCAGATCAGGCTGAGTGAACAAGTATTTCAGACTTTGATGGTCGGTGTAGATTTCACAACAATTACCAACAAGGTATTGTCGCCATTCTTTCAGTGCATGAATAACTGCGGCAAGCTCGAGATCATGAACTGGGTAGTTCTCTTCATGAGCACGCAACTGACGTGAAGCATAAGCAATCACCTTGCGATCCTGCATCAGGACACAACCTATTCCTTGACGAGAAGCGTCACAGTATATGACGAAATCCCTTTTTGTATCCGGAGGAGCAAGTATTGGAGTGGATGTCAGTTTGTCATTGAGCGCCTGGAAACTTTCCTGACATTTATCAGTCCACTCATACTTAACACCTTTGTGAAGCAGGTTGGTTAAGGGCTTTGCAATCTTGGAGAAGTTCTCGACGAATCAACGACAATAGCTGGCGAGTCCGAGAAAACTTCTGACTTGCTTGACATTCTTCGGGGGAGTCCAGTCAAGAATAGCTTGAATTCGTTCGGGGTTGACTGCAATACCATCCTTGGAAATCACATGACCAAGGTAAGTCACTTCGTCTAACCAGAATTCACATTTGGAATACTTCGCGCAGAGTTTACGCTCCCAAAGCTTATCCAGTACAAGACGAAGATGTTCGGCATGTTCCTCTTTATTCTTCGAAAAAACCAGAATATCATCTAGATATACCACGACGAATTTGTCGAGGTAGTCCATGAATATATAGTTCATCAATCGAGAGAAGGTTGCCGGTGCATTGGTTAAGCCGAAGGACATGAGGGTGTACTCGGATGACCCATAACGAGTAACAAAGGCAGTCTTGGGAATATCCTCTTTGCGAACACAGATCTGGGGGTATCCCAATCTCAAGTCAAGCTTAGAGAAGACGGTGGAACCAACAAGTTGATCATACAAATCATTTATCCGAGGGAGAGGATATTTGTTTTGAATAGTGGCCTGGTTGATAGGACGATAGTCTTGAACCAATCCATTTGTCCCATCCTTCTTCTTAACAAAGAGAGAAGGTGCTCCCCAAGCAGAGGGACTCGGACGAATGAAACCCAAACGAAGCGAGTTGTCAATTTCTTGCTTAAGTTGAAGAAGTTCATGTGGCGGCATTTTATAAGGACGGTTGGCAATAGGAGTGGTACCGGGTACCAAGACAATGACAAACTTGACAGCTCGAGCAGGGGGAATCCCCGGAAGTTCTTCTGGAAAGACATCTTGGAATTTTCGGACCACTGGAATGTTTTCAATCCCTTCAAGAGGCGACACATTTAATGCATTCAAGGCATATAGCCGTGCCTCAGCATTTCGGACGAGATGAGCATGGTAGCTTATTAATTCATCCGAAGGTGTAGGAGGTGGACGGTCTTGGTGGCACAAACGACCGATGCCGTATGAGCCTTCAACCAGTCCATCCCCACTATGAGATCAATGTTGGAAGAACTCAATAACATGGGAGCGGCAAGGAATTCCAATCTTTCAATTTCAATGGAGACATTGGGGCAGACCATGGAGGGTCGGCATTGACCCGAGGGGGTGCTTACCAATATTGGGACGTCCATCTCTTCGTACTTAATGCCATGCATGAATGCAAAATTTTCTGACATAAAGGAATGCGATGCTCCTGTATCAAATAATACAGAAGCAGATACTGATTTAACGAGAAGTGTATCCATCACGGTAGCAGGCTGGTCTTGCGGTTAACCCATATCAATGTTGTTGGCCTGACCACGAGCATATGTAGGCTTAGCGTTGAAGTTGCGGTTCTAGTTGTTGCCGCTGCCAGTTGAGGGAAGTGTGAGCTGATTTGGATTTTGCCTGCAGTCTCTAGCACAGTGACCTGGATGGCCACACTTGAAGCACAGCCCGTCCTCAGGACGGGAAGGAGGAACTCGAGGCGGTGGAGGTGGAAGCCTCGGCTGCCTAGGTGGTGGAGGAGGCAGGCGAGGTGTAGCATAGGACGGCCTCGGAGTAGGAGCAGGTGCATGGTACATGTTGTTGGGGATCGAGATCTTCCGCTTCTGTGCAGATGAGCCCGAAGATGAGCCCATGTCACGATTGCGCTTGATGCTATCCTTGTATTCCTGCAGACCAATCTCAACCTGAATAACCTTGTTCACCAGGGTGGCGAAATTAGCATAGTCCTGAACGAGGAGTGTCAGCTTGATATCAGGGTGAAGGCCTTCACGGAACTTCTCCTGTCTGCGTGCATCAGTAGCAATGTCTTCTTCAGCATAGCGAGATAAGTCCAGAAATTCCCGTTGATAAGCATCCATAGTCTTGTTGCCCTGGACCAGGTTGCGGAACTCATGTTTCTTCCGGTCCATGATTCCCTGAGGAATGTAGCGAGCACGGAAAGCAGCCTTGAACTCTGTCCAAGTGATGACAGTTCCATCGGGCTGAGAGCGCCTGTGGCTGTCCCACCATTGAGCAGCGGGACCCTTTAGGAAGTAGGCGGCAAAGTTCACATAGCTCGCCAGGGGCACATTGGCAGACTCTAGCTCGTAAGCAATGTCACGGAGCCACTCATCAGCATCAAGAGGCTGAGTTGAGCTGCGGTAGATTGCAGGGTTGAGGCGGCAGAAGTCTTGCAGTGTCACGCCTTGCTGTTTGTTCATGATCGGCCTTTGGAACTGATCCATGAGCCCTTGCATAAACTGGCGGTTCAGCTCAAACTGTTGGATCATCCCTGCCATATACTCAGGGGGCGGGAGTGGTGCATCGTTGGCAGGGCCACGCGGGCGGCCACCTGGTCTATCCATCATGTTAAATATTTAACAGGGATAGTTTAGCTTAAATTAATTGCAAAGGCATCACACGTATTCATGAAGCAATCAAACATGATGAAAGGGAAATGCGATAGATACTACATAGTAGTTGAGTTCGACATACAAACACATACATAAGTTCGATTACAGACTAACGATTACAAATTTGAAATTTGGCGATAGCCTAGACGCAATAGACGATACCCTGGACTCACTAGGCGGCACGCAGGCACGTGGTGGAAGAGTACCACAACGAGATATAGCGATAAGGCTACATCAACGTCGGACAAGACAAACGAATCCTGGTAGCTGGCGGTGATAGAAGGTAGGAACAGGACCCTGCGTTCCGTTGTGACTCTGGTGAGGGTACCGCATCCACTCGAGGAGCTGAGGTCCAAGTGAAGGGGTTCTACCCCCAACATTAGTCCACTCGAGACCTGATGGTAGCTCTGTCGTGCTCGGCTCGCGGATGTGCATAGGGGGAACCCTCGGGCAGTGTGATGGCTGCAGCTCTGTCAACGCGTCATAAAGACGAGCGCGCGTAGCATACAGCTCCACAGTCAAAGCTCGAAAAGCACGATCCAGTGCCTCAGTGTACTGCACCAGAACCCGCGCGTCGTAGCGACGCGTCACGTACGGGGCGTAGACAACGATGTAGGATCGCTCGCTGCGCTCCTGAACGACAACAGTGTAGGCAGTGAGATCAGACCCAGTCTCATCCCCAGCAGGAGCATGCGGGATGTATCTGAAAGGGCTCTCCTCCAGGTGAGGGTACGCTCCACGGAGATGAGTGATAGTGATGTAGGCCGCATCATGGACGGCCATCTCGACCAACACTCCAATACCACAGAAGACGTGGCACTCGAGGGTCTCGCCGCCCATCTGGTCGAAGATGCGAACCACAGCCTGGTACTGGTACTGGTTGTACTCGCGGAAGTCCTCGTACACAGTGTATTCAGGGTACCAGCAATATCCCAGCCTGGTCAGTAGGTCGACCAAAATGGCCGGGAACCCAGTCGTTTGAGTGGCCTGGGTCAGGCGCACGTGCTGTCTTGCGGGACGCATATGAAAATAAGATTGACAGATGTCAAATGACAGTGTGTGTAATATATATTCAGGAGAAAAGAGTAGATATTCCAGCGCTCCTGGTCGATGTGATAACCAGAACCTAATGTTTGAGTTAGTAAAATCTTTAACCTGAAAGAGAAGAGAAAGTAGAGCCGAGAGTATAGGAAAGGAGTAAAAGATACTAATACCACCCAATTGAGATGTGGGCCCGTAAGCCACAACATCAGTGTTAGTAAAGTTTTTCAAACACTAGACTCAACTTCGGCCAAGGAGTTGGAAAGGGGGCTACCAACAGGCAGTCGGCTCTGATACCAACTTGTGACGCCCTCGGTTTAATCGTATGCTAATCATACATGCAAATGCATACGATCAAACTCAAGGACTCACGGGAAGATATCACAACACAACACTAGACACAAATAAAACAATATGAGCTTCATATTACAAGCCAGGGTCCTCGAGGGGTAGAATACGGAAGCTCGATAAACACACGAGTCAGCGGAAGCAACAATATCTCAGTACAGACATAAAACATGGGGTGCCTTAGAGAAGGCCAACACAAAAGATACGACGATCGAACGAGGCGAGGCCTCCTGCCTGGGAACGTGCTAACTACTCCTGGTCATTAGCGGCCTCCACGTAGTAGTAGGCACCGTCGGGGTAGCAGTCGTCAACGGCGGGGACCTCCGTCTCCTGGGCTCCATCATCATGTCGCAGCAACGGATCACGGGGGAAAAAGGGGGAGCAAAGCAACGGTGAGTACTCATCCAAAGTACTCGCAAGTCTTACATCAGAACTATTCTAAGTATGCATCAATATCAAAAAAGGGGGTGGTGATTATATGTGGACTGACTGCAGCAATGCGAGAATAGAGAGAGAAGGCCTAGTCCTATCCAAGACTAGCATTTTCAGGGTCTTGTAGCAATAGATGAGAGTAGAACATGTAACACCATTAATAGTCATATTTTTGCAGCAATATTAAAGTGAGGTCACGCCGAGAAATCCTCCCTCAACTCCCTGCGAGTAAGCAATCCCGAGGCAACTAATTCCAATTAAGTAACCATTGTAGTTGTATAAGATACGGGCACAACTCCAAGTCGTCCTATAACCGTGGACACGGCTATTTGAATAGTTAATTTTCATCCCTGCACGGGTGCACCACATGTCCCGACGCGCTCGATAACACTATGGCTGGACACACTTTTCTGGGTCCTGCCCGACCTCAGAATATCGACACGTCGCAGCCCCACCTAAGCTCAGCAGAGAGGCCAGCCCGCTGGTCTAAATCCTAAGCGCAAAGGGTTCGTGGGCCCAGTTCCCCTCCGTGCTCCTGCATGATGCGAGGGCGGCCGACGTCAATCCTAGCACCCCTTAATCACAAGCGCGATGAATCTCGGGACTACTTGGGCGCGCGCCGCTACATCGCTGACGTCTGAAGAGCTTCGACTGATACCGCGACGTCGAGTACCCATAATTCTTCCCACGCAGACGGTTAGTGCGAAAAGGTCTCCAACCAACCGAGATCAAATACCCAAATCCATTAACATTTTAATTAGGCCATCGACACAATCTCGCGGGAATCCACCCGTCTTAACAACTAATCAAAAATGATCCGAGTAACATGGTCGAGTAACTGTGTGGTTGTAACATCGGGGGGAATCCGAGGTATCACCCTCGTTGGATTCCGAACGATGTATCCGTCAAGGTGGGCTTAGAGTGATCACCCTGGAAGGTCCCACACTTGAGGGGTTCCACGACAGAGGCATCGTCGGGAATGGTGAAAGAGGAATCACCCTCGATAACCATGACCGACTAGCTGTACTGCAGAGATATCATCAGGAGTACTTAACGAGGTATCACCCTCGGTACCCGGTAGTATCCCTGTAGCGTCGTACAAATAAGGGGGGTGTATGTGCTTTGTCGGGTCTGGCTCGTCGATCAGGGATCGAGATTTGAAAGCAAGCGGGGCAACTGGAATACGGGGTCAGAAGGGATGACTGCTCCACCTATACTAAGTAGATTAAAGGTACATGACTGAAAGTAGTAGTTCATCAAAAATAGGCTATGCATCAGATATAGGAGCTAACTACAACAGTAGCAAAATACTAATGCAAGGAAGAAAGACATAGGCGATATAGGAATGATCAAGGGGGGTTTGCTGGCCTTGCTGCTCTGCGGCAAAGGACTGATCGACAGGGTCGTAGATGTACCCGGCAGCAGCGTCAGTGATGGGGTCATAGTCCTAGGGTAGGGTCATAGGCCTGTCCTACAGGTCCTACCCAAGGACTACCCCACGCAAGGGACATGACCTTAAGTATGCCCGACTGTATTAAGGTGCCCCCATCATCCAGTCGGTAACGGGCCCAGGATCATCCATTCGGAGACTAAGACTCGGAGGACACCGGACCTACCGACTGGATACACTCGGTGCGTCGTAACCTCCCTGGAGGGAAACTGCCGTACGTTTCTGGGTGCATTAACTAGCATTTATAGCATACGTTACCTGTAACGCATGCATTCAATCGCCACTACTCCACCCTTGAATCAGAACCGTTGTGGAGAGCAGCGCACTCTATATAAGCCGCCCTCCCCCAGTGGTAAAAGGGTTAGAAAAACATTGTACTCCATATTACACTCGGTAACAAGATCCAAGAGCACTGAGACGTAGGGCTATTACCTCCACCGTAGAGGGGCCTGAACTCATACAACCTCGCCGTAGCTAGGACTCTGCCCATCTCATTCGTACCCTACACATCTACTGTCAGGCTTATACCCACGACAGTTGGCGCCCACCGTGGGGCAGGCGTCTAAGCGACTTCCGGCGAGTTTGCGACTACTTCCTTTCGTCATGTCGTCGGTGGAGTTTCGAGCATGGGTCACCAGATCCTCTTCGGTGCTCTCTCCTTCGTCGTCGACGATTCGGCGTGGCTTCGGGAGGCACCCCTTGACGTCAAGGCGCTTCCCCGTCGCGGGGCCACGCACTTTCGTGCCGGTGCTCGCGGCGTTCTTCTTCTCCAACAATCGGCTCCATTGCCAGCTTGCACCTTCGTCACGCGCCGCAGCAGGCGATCTCGCAGTCCGCGTCTACAACGTTGGGTGCAGCATGCCCGAGCGCGCCAATTTGCGTCCTCTCAGGTGGCAGTCCTGGAGTCTGTTGTAGTCGCCCCACGCTCCCAGTGCTCGGACTCGGTTCCGACTGAGCTTCCTACCGAGTACGTGGGTCGTGGGCCTGCAGCAGAAGTACACATGGCCAACTCCCATGAAGATCCTCGTCAAGCCGACCGAGGTGAAGTTGGCGAAGCATCCGGTGCGCGTCATCCGCCTCGTCGTTCTGCCAGCCGACACACTCGGCGGAGCAACGTGGAGGTGTTCCGCAAACCTCTCCTCAACCTGGCCGCGGCTGCCCAGATTGCCGATTCCCTCCAGCCGACTGATTCAGAGGCAGGAAGGGGAATCGAACAAATCCGAGCCCTGTTGCGCATGGCGCAACAGCAGAATTCGGCACTCTCCCAGTCACACAATCGGATCCGCAATAGTTCCGTCCATGCAAACACGCATAGATCGGTTCACAACCCTGGATCTCATAAGTATCGCCGTCGCTCACGCACCTCCGCGGGGTGGGCCCTACGGGTCCCGGCATCATGATGATCGGCATTCAGTCGGCGACACTTACGACCCAAGACCCGACGCAAGAGGCCGAATCGCTCAGCGAAGAGTCGACAGGGGTCGAGCCCACCGCGATGGCCGCGATATGGACCGTCCGAGTGGAAGCAGGGCCATCGTATCTGGTCCCGAGTGTTTTAGTCGAGCCATCCGCTCGGCTGATATCCCGCCCAACTTCCGATTGGCTGCGGGAATCGGTAAATTCTCAGGAGAGTCCAAGCCCGAAACATGGCTAGACGACTACCGAGCGGCGGTCCAGATCAGAGGAGGAGACGACCATGTCGCTATGAAGCACCTCCCTCTGATGCTCGACGGCTCGGCCCGAGCTTGGCTGAATCAGTTGGCCCCCTCAAGCATTTACAGTTGGGCAGATCTAGCCCGAGTGTTCATCAGAACCTTCGAAGGAACGTGCAAGCGCCCTGCAGGTCTTGTGGAGCTTCAGCACTGTGTCCAGAAGCCGAATGAGCCCTTGCGCGACTTCATCCAGCGATGGACGACTCTTTACCACACGGTGGAGAACGTCACCGAGCATCAAGCAGTCTGCGCCTTCAAGGCAGGCGTGCGGTACAGGGAGCTGTACTTGAAGTTTGGTCGAACCGGCGACATCTCCATGAGCAAGATGATGGAGATAGCAACTCTGTATGCAAATGGCGAAGAAGAGGACCGCATCCGGAGCGGTAAACACAAGATAGTCGATGATGCCGACGGAGGTAACACTCGGAAGCAGAAACCGAAGGTTCCGCCCACACCGCAAGCAGAAGCTGCAGCTGTAACCAGCGCCAAATTCAAGGGCAAAGGGAAAGCGCAGTTCACCCCCAAGAAAAAGCCTTTCAACAATCCCATCCTGGACCAGCCTTGTCCAATCCATACGAAGATAGATGAGGAAGGTAACCCCATATACGCAAAGCACACCACTCGGCAGTGCCATCTCCTGATCCAGGGTTTCAGCGAAGGGCAGCCGAGTGAGAAGAATCCTGAACAGGATGAGGAGGACAAGGAGGATCCGTTCCCCCAAGTCCATGCAACCCTCATGATCTTCGCTGACGTCGAAAGCAAGAGTCGACTGAAGCTAGTAAACAGAGAAGTCAACATGGCCGTTCCGACTGCCCCCAAGTTTCTCAAATGGTCTCAGACTGCGATTACCTTCGATCAGTCGGATCATCCAATACATGTCCCCACCCAGGAAGGCAGGCTCTGGTCGTCGACCCGGTGGTGGAAGGAGTCCGACTGCGCAAAGTCCTAATGGACGGCGGCAGCGGGTTGAATATTATGTACGCCGACACTCTCAAGGGGATGGGCATTCCGATGTCCAGACTCAGCGAGAGCAATATGCAGTTCCACGGAGTCGTCCCAGGGCGGAAGGCCAAATCACTCGGCCAGATCGCATTGGAGGTCATCTTCGGCTCCGACAAGAACTTTCGCAAGGAGAAGCTCACGTTTGAAGTGGTGGACTTCCAGAGCGCTTACCATGCAATTCTGGGCCGCCCGGCATATGTGAGTTTCATGGCACGACCGTGTTATGTGTACTTGAAGTTGAAAATGCCCGGTCCAAAAGGCGTTATCACCATCACCGGCAACCGCCAGCGAGCCGAGGAGTGTCTGCAAGAGGGGTCGAGGATCGCCGACCAGCAGATGGCTGTACTCGAGCTCGAAGAGTACAAGAAGACAGTCGACCCCGCCGACTTAATGCGCTCAAAGAAGCCAGCTTCTGAGTCCGCGTTCCAGTCGGTGGGAGAGACTAAGAAGGTCAGCATCCACCCGACGGACGAGTCTGCCGCCCCGACGAACATCTCCACCACCCTGGATCCCAAATAGGAAGCCGAGCTCACCCAATTCCTTCGTGAGAACTGGGACATCTTCGCATGGAAGCCATCTAACATGCCGGGTGTACCTAGGGAGTTGGCTGATCACCGACTGCATGTGGATCCCGCTGCTCGGCCCGTCCGAGAGCGCCTGCGCCGGTCCGCCGCGCACAAAAGGAAGGCAATCGGAGAAGAGGTGGCTAAGCTGCTAGCTGCCAGATTCATTCGCGAGGTTCACCACTCCGAGTGGCTCACCAATGTAGTCATGGTGCCCAAGAAGGACAAGTCGCTCAGAATGTGCATTGACTTCAAGCACCTCAATAAGGTCTGCCCAAAAGACCATTTTCCACTCCCCCGCATAGATCAAATTGTCGATTCGACTGTGGGGTGCGAGCGTTTATCATTTCTTGATGCCTACTCGGGTTATCATCAGATCCGTCTGTATGGTCCCGATGAGTTGAAAACAGCTTTCATCACCCCGTTTGGGTGCTTCTGCTACATCACCATGCCTTTCGGTCTGAAGAATGCAGGAGCTACCTTTATGCGCATGATCCAAAAATGTCTCCTCGACCAGATCGGTCGCAATGTGGAGGCATACATGGATGATATCGTAGTCAAGTCCCGCAGAGGTTCCGACCTGCTGACTGACTTGGCAGAAACATTCGCCAACCTTCGTAGGTACGATATCAAGCTAAATCCTGCCAAGTGTTCATTTGGTGTTCCCAGCGAAAAGTTACTCAGTTTCTTCGTTTCCGAACGAGGGATCGATGTTAACCCCAAAAAGATCGGGACCATCGTCCGAATGGAGAGGCTGGTCAGAATACACGATGTTCAACGACTCACAGGTTGCTTAGCAGGTTTGAGCAGATTCATCAGTCGACTCGGCGAGAAAGCACTTCCTCTGTACCGACTCATGAAGAAATCAGATACCTTCGAGTGGACAGACGAAGCCCAAGTCGCGTTCGACGACCTCAAAGTCCTACTTTCCACCAAGTCGGTTCTTACTGCTCCGCTCAGTAAAGAGCCCCTTCTTCTATATATCGCGGCCACAAATCAAGTGTTTAGTACTGTTCTTACAGTCGAGCGAGAGGAGGAGGGCAAAGCTTACAAAGTTCAGCGGCCAGTGTACTACATCTCCGAGGTTCTGACCCCTTCCAAGCAGAGGTATCCCCATTATCAGAAGCTTATCTATGGGATCTATTTGACTGCGAAGAAGGTTGCCCATTATTTCCAAGACCACTCGGTATCTGTCGTTTCTGATTCTCCTTTGTCGGAAATTCTCCACAATCGAGACGCATCAGGTCGAGTGGCGAAGTGGGCGATGGAGATGCTGTACTGTGACGTCAAGTTCGAGGCCAAGAAAGCTATTAAGTCTCAAGCCCTGGCTGACTTTATAGCAGAATGGGTAGAACAACAGCAACCGACTCACATCTACTCGGCTCATTGGACAATGTTCTTCGATGGGTCTAAGATGTTGAATGGATCCGGCGCTGGTGTTGTGATCGTATCACCAAAGGGTGACAAGCTCAAGTATGTGCTTCAGATACAATTTGATTCCTCTAACAATGAGGCAAAGTATGAAGCTCTTCTCTACGGATTGCGCATGGCCATCTCACTCGGCGTCCGTCGCCTGATGGTCTACGGCGATTCAGACTTGGTGGTCAAGCAAGTGATGAAAGAGTGGGACGTAAGGAACCCCACTATGATAACCTACTACAATGCAGTCAGGAAGCTGGAGAAGAAGTTTGAAGGTCTAGAACTTCATCATGTTCCAAGGCTGAAGAACCAAGCGGCGGACGAGTTGGCGAAGCTCGGATCCACTCGGAGACCCGTCCCGAGTGATGTCTGCCTCGAGCACCTCCATCTTCCTTCGGTCAAAGAAGATCCCTTCACAGAAGAGCCAGTACAACCCAAGAGCGCAACAGACCCGACTGAAGTCGATGTGCCTGCTATGGTTGATCTGGTCACAGAGATTCTGGTAATCATTCCCGATTGGACTGTGCCGATTATGGCATATATCCTAAGGCAAGAACTTCCAGAAGATGAAGTCCAAGCCCGACAAATAGTTCGCAGGTCGAAGGCGTTCACTGTTATTGACGGTCAATTGTATAAGGAGAGTGTTTCAGGCGTTCTCCAACGTTGCATTTCCCCAGAGGAAGGGTAGTTGATCCTAGAGGATATCCACTCGGGAACCTACGGCCATCATGCTTCTTCAAGAGCAATCGTCGCCAAGGCGTTCAGGGCTGGATTCTTCTGGCTGCAGGCTAACGAAATGGCCAAAGCTATGGTCGATCGATGCGAAGGCTGTCAGTTCTACTCCAACAAGTCCCACAAGCCAACATCTGCACTAAAGACAATCCCACTTGTGTGGCCGTTTGCAGTTTGGGGATTAGACACAGTCGAACCATTCAAGACACGCCAAGGAGGCTACACACATCTGTTGGTGGCAGTCGACAAGTTTACAAAGTGGATAGAAGCCAAGCCCATCAAGAAACTCGACGCCTCCACAGCTGTTAAGTTTGTCAGGGACATCATCTCCAGATTCGGAGTGCCTCACAGCATAATCACGGACAACGGGACAAATTTCGACTCGGACAGATTCAAGGGTTTCTGTAGGAGTCAGGGTATCCGAGTGGATTTTGCTTCAGTGGCACATCCGCAATCCAATGGACAAGCTGAGCGCGCGAATGGACTTATCCTTCAAGGTTTGAAGCCCCGACTCTTGCACGAGGCAGGACATGCTGCTGGCGCATGGGTCACCGAGTTACCCTCAGTGCTTTGGGGCCTCCGTACCACTCCGAACAGATCAACAGGGCGATCACCATTTTTCCTCGTTTATGGAGCAGAAGCGGTCCTTCCGAGTGACCTGCTTCACAATGCCCCACGAGTCGAACTCTTCTCTGAAGCCGAAATGGAACAAGCAAGGCAAGATGGAGTCGATCTTCTGGAGGAGGAACGCGAGATGGCACTCACTCGTTCGACAATTTATCAGCAAGATCTGCGACGTTTTCACGCACGACATGTCAGAAGCCGCACGTTCCAGGCTGACGATTTGGTGCTCCGAGTGGATCAGCAAAGACCACACAAGTTGGCTCCGGCCTGGGAAGGTCCTTTCATCATTTCAAAGGTGCTGAACAACGGGGCATACAAACTCTACAACATTCAGAAGGAGACCGACGAACCCCGCGCGTGGAACGGAGACCTCCTCAAGCGTTTTTATACGTGATCGCCGACTGAAGCAGTGTAACGAACAAGTTTTGGAGAAATAATATACAACAGATTCAATTTCTTTTGCAGATTCAGAGTTCTTCCATGGTTGCAGACTACGGTCACACACACAAAAAAAAAACTTAGTTGCGATCCCGAATCGCCTAAGTAACACCTTCCTTCGAGTGTGCACTTCACGTCGCACTCGGGGACTTAGCTGGGATCCTGCATCGCCTAAGTATTAACTTCTCGGAGTGTGCACTTCACGTCGCACTCGGGGACTTAGCTGCGATCCTGCATCGCCTAAGTATTAACTATCTCCGAGTGTGCACTTTACGTCACACTCGGGGACTTAGCTGCGGTCCTGCATCGCCTAAGTATTAACTCCCTTCGAGTGTGCACTTCACGTCGCACTCGGGGACTTAGCTGCGATCCCGAATCGCCTAAGTAACACCTTCCCTCGAGTGTGCACTTCACGTCGCACTCAGGGACTTAGCTGCGATCCTGCATCGCCTAAGTATTAACTTCCTCCGAGTGTGCACTTCACGTCGCACTCGGGGACTTAGCTGCGGTCCTGCATCGCCTAAGTATTAACTTTTTCTGAGTGTGCACTTTACGTCACACTCGGGGACTTAGCTGCGATCCTGCATCGCCTAAGTATTAACTATCTCCGAGTGTGCACTTCACGTCACACTCGGGGACTTAGCTGCGATCCTGCATCGCCTAAGTATTAACTTTCTCCGAGTGTGCACTTCACGTCGCACTCGGGGATTTAGCTGCGATCCTGCATCGCCTAAGTATTAACTTCCTCCGAGTGTGCACTTCACGTCGCACTCGGGGACTTAGCTGCGGTCCTGCATCGCCTAAGTATTACTTTTTCCAAGTGTGCACTTTACGTCACACTTGGGGACTTAGTTGCGATCCTGCATCGCCTAAGTATTAACTATCTCCGAGTGTGCACTTCACGTCACACTCGGGGACTTAGCTGCGATCCTGCATTGCCTAAGTACTAACTTTCTCCGAGTGTGCACTTCACGTCGCACTCGGGGGCTTAGCTGCGATCCTGCATCGCCTAAGTATTAACTATCTCCGAGTGTGCACTTTACGTCACACTCGGGGACTTAGCTGCGATCACGCATCGCCTAAGTACTAATCTTCCTCCGAGTGTGCACTTTACGTCACACTCGAGGACTTAGCTGCGATCACGCATCGCCTAAGTACTAATCTTCCTTCGAGTGTGCACTTCACGTCGCACTCAGAGACTTAGCTGCGATCCTGCATCGCCTCAGTATTACCTTCCTTCGAGTGTGCACTTCACGTCGCACTCGGGGACTTAGCTGCGATCCTGCATCGCCTAAGTATTAACTCCCTTCGAGTGTGCACTTCACGTCACACTCGGGGACTTAGCTACGATCCTGCATTGCCTAAGTACTAATCTCCCTTCGAGTGTGCACTTCACATCACACTCGGGGACTTAGGTGCGATCCTGCATCGCCTAAGTATTAATCTTCCTTCGAGTGTGCACTTCACGTCACACTCGGGGACTTAGCTGCGATCCTGCATCGCCTAAGTATTACCTTCCTTCGAGTGCGCACTTCACGTCACACTCGGGGACTTAGCTGCGATCCTGCATCGCCTAAGTATTAACTTTCTCCGAGTGTGCACTTTACGTCACACTCGGAGACTTAGTTGCCATACTGCATCTCCTAAGTGCTAATCGCTTCTCCGAGTGTGCACTATACGTCGCACTCGGAGACTTAGTTGCGATCCTGCATCCCCTAAGTACTACCTTCCTTCGAGCATGCACTTTACGTCGCACTCGGAGACTTAGTTGCGATCCCGATTCGCCTAAGTAATACCTTCCTCCGAGTGTGCACTATACGTTCCACTCGGAGTCCGAGTTATGATCAAGAATCATCTAAGTACTAGCCTCCTCCGAATGTACACTATACGTTACACTCGAGAACTTAGCACTGATCATGAATCACCTAAGTCCTAATATTCTACGAGTACACATTAAGTGTTCAACTCCAAACAACATTCAAGCAAAAGAATAAGTGTTTTCGTTGTGACTCGAGCAGTCTAGAAACGATAACGGACTCGGTGCGGATCAAGTTTACCCGCACCGATCTAAAAGTATGACGGCCAACAGAAGTGGCCAGAATATCTTACAGGCAAACACTCGGCGTACCGAGCGTAACATCTGATTATGCGTCAGCTGGGCCGGCGTCAGGACTAGAGGACTCCACAAAAGTGTCCAAGTCAATTCCATCAGCAATGCGGGTGGCAGTCTCGAGGAACGTCTCCATGAAGTCTTCGAATTGAAGTTTCTTCGTGTTGGCGACCTTCAACGCTTTCAGCTTATCTTCCCGCACCTCCTTGCAATGGACTCGGACCAACGACAGCGCAACATCAGCACCGCACCGCGCTGCCGATTTCTTCCAAGATTGCACTTGGTTCGGCACCTCCTCCAGTCGGCTCGTTAGGGTCTCCATCTCCTCCCGCGACTCGTCTTTCGGCCAAAGTTCCTCGTTAATTCGGCCGACGACTTCTCTCAGTCGACCGATGGAAGGACCTACTTTGCTAGCGCGGATTTGTGCTCGAAGCAGATCCCGATTGGCGTCCTCACCGAGTGGAACTTTGTCCTTAACAGACCGTTCCACAGCCGCCGTTTCAGCTTCAGGGTCTCCGCAAAAGTCTGCCACCAACAAGCAAGCATGCAATGAAAACCGAATGTTTGGCACACGATAAAGTCACTCGACAAAGCATAAGACTTACCAGCCAGACAAGTCATTATTTGCTCAGCCCAGTCGGTGACATACTTCTCTTGAGCTATGCACCTTCTGTTCAGGACGCCCATCTGATTATGCAGATCGGTCCTATGTTTCCTCATCATCTGCGTCTCCGCCGTCAATACCCTGTTTGCCTCCCGAGCTTCTTCCAAGGACTTTTCTCGCGCTTCCAGAGCGTCCTTCATACCAGCCATGGCAAGCATTGCAGCTTCCAGTTCACCAGCATATTGATTCCTCTCCGCTCGGAGGGCTTCATAAGAAGTTCCCATATCACAAGTTTTCTACAACACGAAACAAAGAGTTATCAGCAACTTTCTCAATACACACTACGTTCTTCAGACCCCTGCCGACGCAAGCAGTCGACAGCGGTCTCGGGGACTACACCCAGTGGGTTCACTAAGAGTGACCCCACTGGCATGCACCTCAAGCAGGTCTGCCCTATTGAGGTGCACGTTTTCACCTACGCCTCCGAGGCTAAAGCTACTCCACCTGTGTGCATTTACTCTAGGGAACTCTTACCGCAAGAGTGCTCCGACTGCAGTAAGTACTTGCACTCAGAAATCTTGTCTACGGACACGACAAAAATAAAGACCAAATGTATAAAGACAACTGTCGGTGCAAGCACTCGACAGAAGTCTCGGGGACTACACCCACTGGGTTCACTCGGAGTGAACCATTGCAAACAACAGACTACGACAACACCCAATGGGTTACAGAAGAAAAGTAAGTACTTACTAGGGTACTTACTCGGATGTCATCGCGCAGCTCCAAGCTCCGCTGATATAAAGCTGTAGCGGAGTCATAAACCCTCTTGGCCTCTCCGGCCATCATCTCCGCCTGAACCATGGTCCCCTTGATCGCTCCCACCTGCTCCTCCGGGACACACCGAATGTTGAATTCAGCGTTCGACGAACCGGGAATCGGGGGGAGATCCTGGTTCATCCCAAGGTTCACCCCAGTAGGTCCCTCACCCGTCAGCGCCGGTTCAGTCGGCGGAGGCACTTTGTTTGGTAGAGCGTCGGTGGCAGGGGCGGCGGCAGGAGGAGCAGCCTCAGGGACAGGCTCTTCGACGGGCTCCGCGGTCGGGTCAGCTCTCCCCCCTGACAAGCCGAATAACGCAGTGCTTCAGAAGAAGAAAGAGATGGCGCAGTCTGCAGGAGTAAAATACCCGACTCTCCCACAACGTACCTGGCTGTGATGAAACGACATTGTCCGCGTCCATGGGGTCGTCCCCTTGGCGAGCCGGTGAGGTCGCAGAAGTGGCAACCCTGTCGAGTGAAGACCATTCTACTTGTAAAACAAGAGTTCACTCAGTCAACATAAAGGACCGAAAACTAGATTCGCCTACTTGGAGGTGACATGGATGGCCAACCTCATCCGCGGCAGAGCCTTCCGAGGTTTGGACCCGCTCGATTTGGGCGCCTTGGAGGACTGGCCCGTAGGTTCAGCGGCTGCATCCCTGGCTCTTTTGGTACCTCGAACACTCGGTGCAGCCGGGGAAGCAGGCGGGGCACTCGGCGACACAGGGGGAACCGAAGGGACGGGAGACTCATGCCGACGCCTATTCCGATGCTCTGGCCGTGGAGGCGGCAAGTCTGGCTCTTCATCCTTTTCCTCTTCCTCGCTGTTTTCCTCCTCCGACTCTCCGCTGTCGAAGATGTATTCGCCGCTCTCCGCGCTTCCCTCCTGTCTGCCTTCTTCCTCTTCCTCCTCCAGTTTCCCGCTCGAGACGGGGGAGAACCAGTTGGTCCATGTCTGCATGAATTTCAGTCGGAAACGTTAAGCATCGCACGGAGATATAAATGAGCTGCTGAAATCAAGACAGTTCAACGCACTCGGCTAATGCTACTCACCTGATTTGGTGGAGGGTTGTCCACACCGTAAGGCGTCACTCGGCGGGCCCCCTTGGGATCCTCACAGGGACCCGTGATTTGGAGCACCCCTGAGGTCACCTTCTCCTCGAGAATGCCCTCCACGTTGGTCCGAGTGGAGTCCTCAGGTCCTGCGTAGTGCCACATAGCGTGGTGGCGGGCTTGCAGGGGCTGGATTCGCCGACCGATGAGGACTTCCAGCAAGTCCATCCCAGTGACCCCCCTCCTGACAACATCCGCGAGTGCCTCAACCAAAGGCTGGATGTCTTTCTTCTCCGTTTTCGAGAGAGCGAGTTGCTTGGGCGGAGCAGGGCGATCTATACTGAATGGAGGCAGCCCAGTCAACGCGTTCGGACAGGCTATGTCCTGGCAGTAGAACCACGTCGACTGCCAGTTCCTAATCGACTCACTCAACTGCAGAGCAGGGTAAATACTCCGATTCTTCTTCTGAAACCCTAAACCCCCACAGAGCTGGAGGAGATGCGTCTTGTCATCCGATTGACTAAGACGTTTGATGGTTTGGGAGCGGACGGAAAAGATGTGTTTGAATAAACCCCAATGGGGTGGACAACCAATAAAGCATTCGCACAAGACAATGAGTGCTGAAAGGTGGGCGATGGCGTTCGGAGGGAAATGATGGAGTTGTGCACCAGAATGATTCATGATACCCTTGAATAAAGGGTGGGGGGCAGAGAGAAACCTCGGTGAACGTGGCTGAGGAGCAAGACGCGCTCCCCCTCCTGTGGCGCCGGATCAACTTCGTCGTCCGCCGGCAACCTCCAAGATTTATGCACGAGCTGGCCGTGCTCTACCAGCTCCAGCAGGCCCCCCTCCGTCACTGTGGAGGGGAGAAAGTCTCCCTGGATTCATCCCGCTCGCAATGGCCGCTGCCGCCGCGGAGCAGCCGCCGCCTTGCCCTTCTTCTTCCTTGCCTCCATCTTGCTGGTCTGGCCCTTGGTCATGGCGGCGATGGCGAGCTTTCGAGAAGGATGGGAAGAGAAAGGTGTATGAGCGCAAGAGGTGGCGAGGAAGACGGAGCAAGCAAGAGCAGAGGATTCGGCAAGCGTAACCAAAGGGTCTTGTCGGCCGGAGTTAAATAGAACACCGACTGGGTCGCTGGCGAGCGGGCCTGAAATCTTATCCGCCCAACCAGCCGCGGCGATATCGGCGGAAGAGTTGAAGGCGCGAGGATCGAGGAGTCAGGCGCTACTCGAGCGCGCTGACGTCGCCCCCGCTAAGCGCGCGGAACCCGAAATTTGAGATCCCGGAAAATCCACCGCTGTCAGTTGACCGGTCGTGTCAAAAGATGCCGCGAAGGCACTCGGTTCCCGACAGTCCGTTCCGCAAAACACATTCACTCGAATCATTGGCCAGGAGAGATAGAATGGATAGAGGCAAGCAACGCCCAAGCCGAACCTAGTCCAGTCGGATCTGAGCATCGAGCACTGCTTTGACGTTTCAACCCCAATCCATTCGGGGACTAATGATGGGGTCATAGTCCTAGGGTAGGGTCATAGGCCTGTCCTATAGGTCCTACCCAAGGACTACCCCACGCAAGGGACATGACCTTAAGTATGCCCGACTGTATTAAGGTGCCCCCATCATGCAGTCGGTAACGGGCCCAGGATCATCCAGTCGGAGACTAAGACTCGGAGGACACCGGACCTACCGACTGGATACACTCGGTGCGTCGTAACCTCCCTGGAGGGAAACTGCCGTACGTTTCCGGGTGCATTAACTAGCATTTATAGCATACGTTACCTATAACGCATGCATTCAATCGCCACTACTCCACCCTTGAATCAGAACCGTTGTGGAGAGCAGCGCACTCTATATAAGCCGCCCTCCCCCACTGGTAAAAGGGTTAGAAAAACATTGTACTCCATATTACACTTGGTAACAAGCTCCAAGAGCACTGAGACGTAGGGCTATTACCTCCACCGTAGAGGGGCCTGAACTCATACAACCTCGTCGTAGCTAGGACTCTGCCCATCTCATTCGTACCCTACACATCTACTGTCAGGCTTATACCCACGACAGTCAGTCTCGGGGTCTACCGGTAAGAAGAGGGGGAAGAAACAATAAATAATAGCAACAGATGCGACACGATGCGTGACATGGCAAGATGCAGGCTAGACATGAGCTAACGCAGCAACATCCGTCATAGACGGGTCGGAAGAATATCTGACAATATTTTCTGGGTCTCGGGCTACTACCTGTTGGACGGAAAACGATGGAAAAGTTCCTTGTTTGCTATGCTAGGGACGCGTGACACACGAATGGACCGTGTATTCGGGTTCGTCTCGTTGTGCTGATCAACTTTCATGTTGAAAATATTTTGATCTGACTTACGGATTATTTTATATTAATTTTTAAAGTTTTATCAATTATTTAGGAATTAAAAACAGATTTAATTAAATTGATTAAAAGCAATTATGACATCCGCATGATGTCATGCTGACATCAGCAGTTGACTGGTCAATTGACCAGTGGGTCCCAAGCGTCATAGACACAAGTTTTTAATTAAGATTAAATAGTAATTAATCAAATTAATTTAGTGGGGGACCCATGTGTCATACTCTAATTACCCAATTAACTAACTAACTAATTAATATATCTATTTATTTATTTAATAAAAACATATTTTCATTTTTATACTTTAACTTTTACTTTTCTTAAAAGAGAGTGTGGGGCCTCCGTGTCGTAGACAGCGGGGTGGGTTGGCCCACGGTAAGTGGCTTAGGCCACATACACACAAAACAACCATATAATAAACATAACGTATTTCTCCATATACCTACATACATAAATACATACATACGTGCATCTCATACATACAAAATACATACGTGCCTTTTTATTTTATTTTCTATCTAAAACTCTGTGCTAACTCTGTGTGGCAACTCACTGTTCAACTCTCTCATCTCAACAGAGAGAGAGGGGGGGGCTATCTACAGTAACGCCTACACGAGCACCACGACATCGGAACGGAGCGCCGTCTGCCGGAATGGAACCGGGAAGGCGCGAGGAAGGAGACGGTGGGAGAAGCCCGAAAAGGGGCTCACCGACGTTGACGAGAGGGCCCGGTGAAGCCGGAGTTCTCGGGAGGGGCGGAGGAGATGGCGTGGAGTAAGACGCGGCGGTGGCAGTGGCGCGGTTCCGGTGAGGTCGTTGACGAGGAGGGCCGGCCGGAGGGCTGCCGTGAGGAGCCCCGGTGGGGAGGGGCCCCGGGGATGGAGCCGCCGTGGGGAGCTCCGAACGGGGGGTGAGGGGCTCCGCCGGCGGGTAGATTAGGTGGGGGTCGCCGGCGGGGATGGGGCTTGGCCGGCGCGGGGGGCCGACGGGAGATGGGGGCTCTCGGTGGGGGATGGGGGCCCTCGGTCTGTGGGAGGACGAGGGGAAGGGAATGGGAGACTGGGGGATCGAGCGGAGGGAGATCGACGGGGGATCTGGGGATCTCGGTGTGGTGCGGTTTGTCGATGGGGAGGGAGGGTTCTCGGTGGGGTTGGTGGGAGAGGGGCTCTCGGTCGATTAGGGGGAGGAAGAGGCCGAAAGGAGGGAGGCTCGTGCGGGTAGGTGGGGTGAGCGGTAGGTGGCGTGGGTGAGGCGAGCTGGCGAGCGGGAGTGGGGGTGGCCGCGGCCAGGGGGACGGGGAGAGGCAGGTGCGTCGGTTAGGGTTGCCCCCTCGGGGGCTTTATACCCGAGTGGTGGTGGGCCGAATGGGGAGGCCGGCTGGGCCAGGTTTGGCCCAGTTAGGCTAGGGGGTCTTTTTCTTTTTCCTTTTTTTAATACTTTTTTTATTGTTATCATTCTTTTATTATTTAATTTTATTTACTTTATTTATTTTACCTAAAGTTTCTCTTTTGAATATATTGGATTGCCAATAATTTCAAAAGTGCCCGAATCGCATTTATAATTCATTAGAGAATTTTTGTAACTCCCCGACGTTTTTATTTCAACAACATAAAACCTTTCTCGTCTGACTTTAATTTTAAGTTTCGAATTTTGATTCTGTTTTCAACTAACACGAGATCATTGATATAATTAACGGTGACGTGGCATCATTGGCGCGGGATCACTGTCGCTTAATTACAATCATCACTGTAGCAAAAGTCGAGGATGTCACATTTTTCAACTATACCTAAGTCTTTATGTGATATTCTTGATCTTACTAATATTCATTAGTGTTCCTTTAATCTACATCTTGTGGATTCTACTATCAAGAAACCTTTGGGAAGAACACATGATGTTCTCATAATTGTCCAGTTCTTCATATTGATTGCAACCCATCTTGTCCAGTAATACTTGGGAGACCTTTTCTATGAACTATATGTGCATTAATTGATATGAAAGAGGGCAATATACAGTTCCAATTCCCATTGCAGAAAGGGATGGAACACCTACCTAGAAAGAGAATGAAACCACCTTATGTATTTATTATGAGGGCTACTTATGTGTGGAGTGTCTGAGATTACAACACTCGAATTGTTTGCATTATGCATAGCCAGGGGCGTAAAACAATAGCGCTAGTTGGGAGGCGACCCAATAGCTATCTTAATTTTTGCTCTTTACTTTCTGCTTGTGTGTCATGACATGATTGTTGCCGCTGTAATAATTATGTTTTTGTGTTTAAATTAGTGTTTGTTCCAAGTAAAGCCTTTGGGATGACTTGCACGATTAGTAGAATTGATGAAGTGCAAAAACAAAAACTTTGGCGTCCAGTGCAGAATTTCTCTGATTATAATGGAACATATTTTTAATCTTAATTTTTTACACATTATTTCTATACAAATTCTCAGATCTTCCTAAGTTTTCAGAATTTTTGGACCTATAGAAGTATGGTAATCTACTATGGCATTACAGTCTCTTCTGTTTTAGACATATTTTGTTTTTGCATGCATAGTTTGCTTGTTTTGAAGATGCTATGGATTATATCAGGGGTATAAGTCATGCATAGTATAAAATACAGTACCTTATGCAATAATAAAATATGAATCAGTTTATAACAACACCTAAATTATTTGATATTTTTATTATACTAATGGATCTCACGAAGTTTCTGTTGAGTTTTGTGTGCTGAAGTTTTCATGTTTTGGGTGTTATCGCGATGAACGAAGGAATAAGGAGCATCAAGAGCCTAAGCTTGGGGATGCAAAAGGCACCCCCAAGGTAATATTTTAAGGAATACTCAAGCATCTAAGCTTGGGTATGGCCCGGAAGGCATCCTCTCTTTCGTTTCAATCCATCGGTATGTCACTTAGAGCTACATTTTTATTCATCACATGATATGAGTTTTGCTTGGAGCGTTGTTTGCTTTATTTGGACTTTTGTTTTGGTTGTCCATAGTCATTTTTCTCTGAATACACCTACTTGAGAGAGAGACACACAATTACCATGATTTGTTAGAATACTCTTTATGCTTCACTTATGTCTTTCGAGCTTAACAGTTGCTCTAGTACTTCACTTATATCTTTTAGAGCATGGTGACGTGTAGATTTTATAGAAATAATTGCACTCTCATTCTTCACTTTATATTTGTTTGAGAGTTAATGAATAGCGAGTTAATTTGCATGGTTTATAAGATTAGTTCGAAAATAATAGGTATTCAAAGAGTGCATAATAAAAACCACATGTATTACATAAAATAGAAATCATGGTTAATGATATTAATGTGGTAACGTGAAAACACATGAGTACATGATCATTGGTTGATAAGAGTATCGTGAATTAGAGGTGTTAACTTGCTATTCAGACAAATATTTTAATCTCATGGTGATGATCTATGAGCATACTTATTCCTCGTTGAAATCCTAGTGTTGTTTTGGTCGGAGGCGTGCGATGGTTAACTCCTACCAACCTCCTCCCTCGGGGCATGCGAATAGTGCTTTACTTCAATAAAGCTAATAAAATCTTGTAATAAGTACGTGAGTTCTTTATCACTAATGTGAATCCATGGATATATGCACTCTCACCTACACATATTCGCAAGCGTCTTCGGTACTATGCATTGCCCATTCTCACCTCGAGGATGAGTGCAACTTTTGCTCGTGCATCCAAACCCCGTGACATGATACACTGTGTTGCACATAAGCCACCTTATATCTTCCTCAAACAGCCACCATACCCATATATCATGGCATTTCCATAGCCATTCCGAGATATATTGCCATGCAACTTCCACCGTCACTTCATATGACTTATATTTCCATTGTCATATTGCTTTGCATGATCGTAAGATAGCCAGCATGGCATTTACATGGCTTGTCCTTTTTTGATATCTTTTGTTACACTAGATCATTGCACATCCTCGTACACTGTCAGAGGCATTTATACATAGTCATATAATATCAGTCCTCATCTTGAGTTGTAAGTAAATAAAAGTGTGACGATAATCATTATTAGGACACTTTGTGAGTGAGGAAAGGATGATAGATACAATGAATCCCCCAAAAGTCGGGATGAGACTCCGGACGAAAATAAAAATAAAAACTATGAAAAGAAAAAGGAGAGAGAAAATGAATAAATGAGAGAAAATAGAGAAGGGACAGTGCTACTACCTCTTATTCCACACTTATGCCTCAAAGTGGCACCATGTTCTTCATATAGAGAGTCTCTTGATTTGTCACTTCCATATGTTACTAGGAATTTTTCATGATAGAACTTGGCTTGCATATTCTAATGACGGGCTTCCTCAAGTGTCTGAGGCCTTCATCAGTGAGCAAGTTGGATGGACACCAACTTAGCTTCAGTTGAGCTCTCATACACTTATAGCTCTAGTGCATCCATTGCATGGAAATCCCCACTCCTCGCATTGATATCTATTGATGGGCATCTCCATAACCCATTGATACACCTAGTTGATGCGAGACTTTCTTCTCCACATTCAACCCTTTGAAACCTATCACCATATTCTATTCCACCCTTATGTTGTATCCATGGTTCATGCTCATATGTTGCGCAAGTAATAAAAAGCGGAAGTGCGGTAAAAAGTACGATCCAATTTCCTGACCTCACACCATGGTGCTTAACATTTGTATTTATGTGGTGAGGACGGAGCCATGCTATATTTATATGATAAAATTTGTAGGGGGTGAACATTCTTTAAAGATTGTATGCTTTGAAATTTGATTACTATGTTGCTTGTGTTTATAAGCATTGCTATGTTAATGTTTGTTTATTCATCGTTTCTCAATGATCAAGCCTGCAACAGTTTACATGTTGGGTAGCATGTTACATAAAAAATTATGGTTTAATTATTTACCACTCGAGGGTGAGCGGGAATTAAGCTTGGGATTCTAATACGTGTCTAATGTATCTACAAATTTTATTGTTCCATGCTATTATATTATAATTCTAGGATACTTTTTGGGTATTTATACACCAATTAATATCATTTTTAGCACTAGCCTATTGACCCACTGCCCAGTGTTAGTTGTTGTTTTCCGCAAGTTTTTAGCTTTTCAGGTTTATAGTACCAAACGATGTTCAATTGCCACAAAACTTTTTGGTGATTTTTTGGACCAAAGAATGACCTGGAAGCTTCGATAGGAGGCCTAAAGCCTCACAAGAGGAGCACCACACAACAGGGCGCACCCATTGGTGGTGGTCGCACCCTGTTGCCTCGTGCTCCCTTCAGCTTCCTCCCGGCGTACCTCTTCGTCTTATACATTCACATTAATCCCAAAAACCCTAGGGAGCACCCCAAAACATTTTTTTCCATTGCCGCAAGTCTCTTATTCACCGTGAGGTCATCTGGAGCCCTTTTCCGGTGCCGTGCCGGAGGGGGAATCAATCACGGAGGACCTCTACATCAACCTTGTTGCTCCCATGGTGATGTGTGACTATTTCACCTGACACCTGCGGATTCGTAGTTAGTACCAAGATGGCTATATCTCTCTCTTAATCTTCAATACAATGATCATCATATCTTGGCATTGATCTATCTGATGTAACTTGTGCGTTGTGTTTGTTTGGATCCAATGAATTGTGGGTTTATGTTGAGATTATTCATGATAAATATTTGAGTCATCTCTGAATTCTAAATATGATTCCTATGTGCATGATCATCATAGCTTCGTAAATCTCTCCGATCTATTGATTTGCTTTGTGCAAGTAGATTCATCTTTCTTCAGTGATAGAGGTGCGTTGTATTGTGTTCAATCTGATGGACTTCTATATCCGAGTGACATAGTAGGGGACAATATACGTTCTGGCCAATGCCTATCGATCCTTCACTTCACCTTCATCTTTGCAAGCAAGAGGGAATAAACGAGTGATAGTGTTATACTCCTTATACTCTAAAATAGTGTGAATATCACTATTTAATCCACCCATAAAATGTGCAAGCATAGCTTCATTTTCCTCAACAATATCACATCTAATCATGTCAGTTTGTAATGCATGATAATATTCGTCTACATATTTTTTCCTTAGCTTAAACGCTTCAATTTTTAAAGTAATTCACGTTGATAATATGGTGGAACCCAAAGAGTACGCAGAGCAGTTTTCAAAGCAGCCCACGTTGTTGGAATATTAGCATGATGTATTCTACAATGTTCACACCACCAAACACAAGCAAAAGTAGTGAATGCACAAACTGCAACAACAACACGTCTATCCTCAGAAATTGTAAGCATGTAAAATGTTGTTTTATTTCTAACTCCCAATTAATATATATATCAGGAACATATCTACCCTCAAATGTCAGGATATTCAATTTAAGTTTAGGGAGATGGTCATGATCTCGTACCTCAGGGGGTGGTGCAGCCCTACCGTTGCGATTGTATCCATGTGGACGATCCGATGCTTGTGGTGGTGGTTGTCCCTGGTGCTAATTTGGAGCAACCTCTCCCTTATCATCGTAATCACCATCATAATCCGCATTCTACAAAACGAAAGTAGCAATAGCAGCCGAAGAAGCAACAGTAGTCGCAACGACACCATAATTCTGGTCTTGGCCGGTAGGCACACGTTGCGCTCGTCCCACGAAATTTGGGCGTTATTGTTGTTGTTGTTGTTGTTGTTGTTGTTGGAGAGGGACGGTAGCTGTAGCTGGTGGTGGTATATGTGCAAGCACCTCATTGAACTTGGCGTCCATCTTGGTGTCAAATGTCTTATCCAAACCATCTAGCTTCTCCATGGCCTCTCCAAGGATGGTCACCAAGTCTTGCACCTGGTCACCCAACATTTGTTGAAATTTATCATGGAGCTCCTTGTTGGTCATGCCCTCTCAGTCGATCTCGTTAACTTGTGATCCTGGCATGGTTAGCTGCAATAGGAACACACAAGAATATGAACCTATGGAATACTAGTAAGTGGTGGTGGTAGTGGTGAGGATGTGTCACAAATCCTTCAAGCAAACATGAAATTCTTACTAATTCTTACCCAACAACAGGCGGTAATTGGCAACCGTTGTAGTCAAGACTCTCAAAGCTTGGATAAAGAGATTGCCACATGGCATCAAACACATGAAGTAGATGTATGTGGAGCTAGGAAGGCTTATAATATGATAGCAAAAAAGGGTCAACAATAATCAGTTCAGAGATGCAAAGTTGAAAAGACGCTCATCGACAATACCGTGTTGGTCCTAGGTGTCGGGACCCCGATCCTAAGCCATAGGAATCCAGCGTGTAACACACAACATCACTTTGCGGTCCCACGCACGGTTAATCCCACGGCTGCCACCCTACCTTGGCCGGGACAGTTTGCGTCTTTTGACTCACGTATGCAAATGCGTCGCTAGCATTCCAATGTCAAAGAACACGAGTCGACATTAAGGACAGTAAAACTGAGCCTAATCCCTGCCCTCTCAGCGAATTAATTTTTTGGCCGTCCGTTTTGCTGATCTCGGTGTTTGTGTCCGTTGGATGCACATGGGACTACTTTCGTGCAAACTGGCCACAACCGGGCTTGCTGTCCGCGGGGCAGCTACTCCGGTGGCATTTTTGGACTCCTCTGGTTGATTGGGCCGAGCACGGCCCATCTGCGATGTCATTCCAATACATCGACAAAGGGATCCAAGACGACGGAGCGACACCTCCCTGGCCGCGTTCTTCCTCCCTGTTGGTGGCTCGCTCCCTCGCTCATCCCGATCCTCTTCACCTCGAGGATGTCGCCTCCCAACCTTGCCCTTCGTTTGGCGTCCATGATTAATTGCTGGCTTCATCCCCCTCTCCACCCGTCCGCGGTTGGGACTTGCCCATGCCTCCACTACACAAGCCTCCTTGCACTCGACCTTCCCCAGCAGCCTGCACTCCGCGATGGAGACGGCGGTGGCTACACTCAAGCACCCTCTCCTCATCCATCTGAGTGGCCTTCCTCCAGGTAGTGGATTAATTTTCAGATGGTGGCGTCGTGTTATTTGTTTGCCCAACGTTCGCCATCGTTTCATTAATTCATGGAGCAGCGGCGGCCATCGGTTTCCCCCTTCGATCTGCGGTAACGATTCCATTGTTTCTTCTTACCGCTCCTATCTTCTTCCTCCTATTCCATTTGGTTCTTTCGATCTCAATATTGCTCGAAAAGATAGAGGACTAGGATTTCGTTTTGTTCACAAATTGCGTTCATGTATTTTTTGCAGGATCAATTGATATGCAGGATTACAAGAAGTTTACCTTGGTGTGATTGGCCGAACACTGAATCTCCGGTTGTGGTAGTACTTCCTGAATGTATATCATATCCTCCCTCTCTCTCTCTTCACTCCAAATTCCTGTCAGAAGTACCGTTCAGATTGGTGCTATAACAGGGCATATACAAGCTGGAGATATTTGGATATTCTAATTTATTGCCATATGCCGCTGATTTTAGAAGAAATTTTACAAGTTATCACTTTAGTTAACTTGCTGCAGGATAATTATGTGATGCAACTAGACATGGTACTGAATAATCAGAATTGTACTTTTCGGTGGTTGAATAGAAGCATACATATTATTAGATGTGATGATGTACTCCTGTGAGGCTAATTGGCTATTTATTTCTTTTTCTTTCTACTTTGAACACAAATGTAGTTCTTGTAGAGCTGAGTTTGATGGACAATCTCCAAGATTCACAAACCACAAGAGCTACGAGAGTTCACATTCAGGTTTACTTTGCTTCTCCATGGCTACCACTGTGGCATTGCTCATTGAGTTTGATACAAATTGTGGTTTAGATTATGAATAAGCCCTTTTTAGGATGCTTAGTGCCTATATAAATATGTTCGTGTTTATAGTAATATAATACTGCAATGGCTAAGTTAAGGTGATGCTTGTGCTTTTCTTTCTATATATTATATGCAGGTTCAGTTCGTCTCCGCCAAGGTACTGCTTGTACGACTGTCTTGAGGATTGACAACGGATGAAGAATGGATGTTGGTGTGGGTAAACTAATGCAACCAGTTTTGGTGGTGAGGTTCTATATGGAGAAATGGCTAGACCTAAGCTCTCATCAAACTTTTTGGTGGCACCTTTGATGAAATTATTTGAGATCCTAACAACCACTTTGTTTCTCTATTGCCTTCAAGCTTATCTTGCTTTCCCTCTCCCTGCTCCCATTCACTTATCTATATTATTATTGATTTGTTGATGTCACTAATTTCTATACCAATGGACATGGCAATATGCAACGAGCCAGGGCGTGAAATTAGAAAGAATTAAGTCAAAAGAACCGATTCAGTGATGTAATAATAAAATCAGTACACGAATGGCATTTCCAAATTTCTGTAGATGCAAAGTAAAAAAGGAATGATGTATTGTACTCGTAATATTCAAGGAAGTATCTCAAAAGAGAATATTTTAGTAATTCCACAATTAAAAAATTGTATTTGATGGAATTGTCAAATATGACCTTGAAGTATCAAGTGTATAGTTTGCTTTAGAATTTGCTAATTCAATATTGCTTAATTTTGCAATTCCACAATATTTTTAAATGCAGTGTCCACTATTATTCGGAAAGGTTCTTTACATATGAGTAGATCACATTAACATTGTTGTTATTTATGTTGAAGCTAGACGACATGTTTCTTTATTTTGTAAGCTGTTATGAGATCAATGGTTAGGTTAAATGATATGATTATAGTCAAAAGGGTGATGATTGTACAATTTCTCGGTGTTTCTTATGCGCATGTCGATCACCCCATTTCGATTATATTTATTAATGCAGATGAATTTCTGTAGTCCCATATCGCTAAAACGATATTGTTTGATTCATAGTATATATTCCGCACTCATTGAAATAAACTTGGCTATTATGTCTTGTTTCATAGCTAATTTTGTACTTTCAGTTTCAGATGACTATGAGTGGATCATGGATTAAGAAGCTGGTACGGCCAGACTTGGTGTTTACATGGGTCGTTCTGATCTAGAAACTTTTGTGCAACAGAACCGATGTCCATGAAAGGTTTTTTTCTTGACATAGATAAATTTGTCACTCTTATTTCATGCATTAGACTGCTCCTCCAGTTGGAAGTTGTGGTAAAGTACATGGTTAGATAGACCAAGCCCACATATTATTATTGTGTATTCATGTATTTTTCTTCCTTTCTTGGTTATTAGTGAGCCTCTATGTCACTGCACTTGCCACCATTGAAGTTACTATAATCATGAAGTTAATGTTAAATAAATCACTAGATGTGCTTCCTTCTCATGAAAGTACATGTTTTATTCTTCACTTTCTTGGATGAAGATTATTACTTTTTAACTGGGACTGAAGATAAATTTATTGTACATATGAAATCAACATCCATTTTTATATGAATTAAAATCTCTATCCAAGAACAACCATTGCACCCATTGTACCATTATCATGTCATCTTTGCATGTTACTTTCTTTGCTATGCATCCGATTAAACATGTGTATTCTTTGCAGGTACAACTTAGTCGCTTGCAAGGAATTTTTGAAGAGAAATGAAACTTCTAGGTCAGCTGATGTTTTTTTTTGTCTCCTGTGATAGTAGTTGTTTAACTGAGGATCCATGTTTGTATTCTCATTTTGGATATGGACAATGATGTCTCTGATCTGTTACATTATAAACTATTGAAGTATATGACTGGGACACTGGGCGATGTATTTGTCGATGTCAACTTGTTCCATTTTAGAGAAGAGCTAGTAGTTCAACGTGGCAGCTGAATGACATAGAAATTATCATTCTTTTTTATTATTTTCATTTCAGAGTTTGTCCTTATATTTTTTGGCGGCCGGCTATGTGTTCATGCCATCAATGTATGCCATTTCCTAACATCCTATCGAGAAAATGGACGGGCGCAGCAACGCGCGCCTACCATGATCTAGTAACTAGTTATAAACCCAAGTGGCACATCCGTACAGAGACAGGCATACATAACCCACCAAAGCATGTATCGGTCATGAGCGTGTGTAGACGAGTCGTAGCAAGCTACAGGGATTCCATTACACTGCGAGACATTTTCCTGAAGGGACAGACATAACAACTAAGAAGGATATATGCCGGTCAACCAATGTGTCCGGAGTAGTAGCAAGCTACCAGGGCTCAGTGGAATCACAAAGGGGCATTTCTCTATAAAGAGTAGTACTAAAGGCGCACAACTAGGTGTCAAACCCCATACATATCACCGCACATCACACGTACGCATGACATACTTAATATGCATAGATACAACAATGGAATCACAACATAACCATACAACGTCACAACATTTATTTAGAGGGCTGAGAAGATCCTTTCATAATAAGTTCATACAGGTAGGGGTCACATGACCCGACACTCAAGTAATACACACAAAGTCATACAAGCCATGCGAAAGCATTTAAAGCTGTCTGAGTACAGTCAGGTGAAAGGAAAAGGCATAAAGCATAACTGTCTATAGATCCCTTCCGAAGGGGCCAGGTCGTAGCTGGGACACCAGCTACTCCTCAGCGTCGACGTTTAGGTAGAACCCACCAGATGGTTCATGGGTATCTTCTGCAACATTTATTAAGCAAACATGAGTACGAAAGTACTCACCAAGACTTTAAATCACATATATCTACTCATGCATAAGTATCAACAAGGGGTTTGTGGGGTTTCATGCAGCAAGCGAGCTTTGACTCTTGGCTAATCTATACTAGGACTACAAGTATTTTTAAATAAGTTTTGATAAGTCGTACACGAGTCCACTACCTCCACAACAATACACTATCATGGATTCTTTCCCGTTTCCCTAAGGGAATGCAATTCATGATACTCACACTTATCTTGATACTTTTATGAGTAGCCATTAAAGTTATCTATGAAGAACATAAGTTTCCAAGTAGTCCATATCCGTGGCCGCGGCTATTTGAATAGATAATAACCCTGCAGGGGTGTACTTCTTCACACATGCTCTCGCCACTTATCGCCATGTGCACTTCACGCACCTCGGCAACCTTCAAGCGGAAGCCCGGCGAGGGAGTCGACCACTGATACGGCTCCAACGTATCTATAATTTTTGATGGTTCCATGCTATTATCTTGTCAAACTTTGGATGTTTTGTATGCCTTTTATATCTTTTTTGGGACTAACTTATTAACTCAGTGCCAAGTGCCAGTTCCTGTTTTTTCCGTGTTTTTGACCCTTTTCAGAGGAGGATTTTAAACGGAATAAAACTTCCGAAAAGATTTTTTATGAAATAGAAGACGATCGGGAGACTTGAGAACCAAGGCAGGGGGGCACCAGGGACCCCACAAGCCACCTAGCTGCGGCTAGGGGGGCCCACACCTCCCAGGCTTGTGGGCTCCCTGGACCTCCTCTGTCCTAGGTCTTTCGCCTATATATTCCCTAAAATCGTAGAAAAAATCAGGAGAGCCACGAAAACACTTTTTCCGCCGCTGCAAGCTTTTGTCTCCGCAAGATCCCATCTGGGGCACGTTCTGGTGCCCTGTCGTAGGGGGGATTCGGATACAGAGGGCTTCTTCATCAACACCATGACCTCTCTGATGATGCGTGAGTAGTTCACCGTAGACCTTCGGGTCCATAGCTAGTAGCTAGATGGCTTCTTCTCTCTCTTGGATCTTCAATACAAAGTTCTCCATGATCTTCATGGAGATCTATCCAATATAATCTTCTTTTGCGGTGTGTTTGTCGAGATCCGATGAATTGTGGATTTATGATCAGATAATCTATTAATCTTATTTGAGTTTCTTCTGATCACTTATATGCATGATTTCATATCCTTGTAATTCTCTTCGAGTTGTGGGTTTTGTTTGTCCAGCTTGATCTATAATTCTTGCAATGGGAGAAGTGCTTGGTTTTGGGTTCATACCGTGCGGTGACCTCACCCAGTGACAGAAGGGGTAGCGAGGCACGCATCGTGATGTTGCCATCAAGGGTAAAAAGATGGGGTTTTCATCATTGGTTTGAGTTTATCCCTCTACATCATGCCATCTTGCTTAAGGCATTACTCTGTTCGTCATGAACTCAATACACTAGATGCATGCTGGATAGCGGTCGATGTGTGGAGTAATAGTAGTAGATGCAGAAAGTATCGGTGTACTTGTCTCGGAGATGCCTATATGTATGATCATTGCCTTAGATACCGTCATGACTTTTCACAGTTCTATCAATTGCTCGACAGTAATTTGTTCACCCACCGTAATAGTTGCTATTTTGAGAGAAGCCTCTAGTGAACACTATGGCCCCCGGGTCTACTTCACATCATATTTTCAGCCTTACACTTTTACTTCGTTGCACTTTCTGCCTTCAGATCTCACTTCGCAATCAATCTTGAAGGGATTGACAACCCCTTTATAGCGTTGGGTGCAAGCTCTTTTGTGTTTGTGCAGGTACTATGGACTTGACGTGATTCTCCTACTGGATTGATACCTTGGTTCTCAAACTGAGGGAAATACTTACTGCTCCTGTGTTGCATCACCTTTTCCTCTTCAAGGGAAAAACCAATGCAAGCTCAAGAGACGACAGAAGATTTCTGTCGCCGTTGCCAGGGAGGATCAAGTCAAGAACTCATCCAAGTAAGTTTCGCAAACTCATCTCTTGAATTTACTTTTTTTCCTCTCGTTTTCCTCTCTCCCACTTCTAAAAAACAAAAATTTACAAAAATATTTGCCTTTTTCGTTGGCCTTTTTCGTTCGCCCGTTTCTCTCGCTTGCCTTTTGTTCGCTTGTGTGCTTGCTTGCTTGCTGAAGTCACCATGACTGAAAACAGCAAACTTTGTGACTTCTCGAATACTAATAATAATGATTTTATTAGTACTCCGATTGCTCCCGCCACTAGCGCGGAATCATACAAAATCAATGCTGCTTTGCTGAATCTTGTTATGAAAGAGCAATTCTCCGGCCTTCCTAGTGAAGATGTCGCATCCCATCTTAATACCTTCATTGAGCTTTGCGATATGCAAAAGAAGAAAGATGTGGATAATGATGTGATCAAATTGAAGCTTTTTTCCTTTCTCGTTGCGAGATCGAGCAAAAACTTGGTTTTTGTCTTTGCCCAAAAATAGTATTGATTCTTGGAATAAGTGCAAAGATGCTTACGTATCCAAGTATTTTCCACCGGCTAAAATTATCTCTCTCCGTAATGATATCATGAATTTTAAGCAACTTGATCATGAACTTGTTGCATAATCCTGGGAGAGAATGAAATTGATGATTAGAAATTGTCCCGCTCATGGCTTGAGTATTTGGATGATTATACAAATCTTCTACGCTGGCTTGAATTTGGCTTCTAGAAATATCTTGGACTTCGCCTGAGGTGGAACGTTCATGGAAATCACGTTAGGAGAAGCTACAGAACTTCTAGACAATATCATGACGAACTACTCTCAGTGGCTCACTAAGAGGTCACCTACTAGTAAAAAGGTACACTCTATAGAAGAAATTAACTCGTTAAGTGCTAAGATGGACGAGTTAACGAATTTGGTTGCTAGTAGAAGTGCTCCTTTAGATCCTAATGACATGCCCTTGTCTTCCTTGATTGAGAGTAGCAACGCTAGCTTGGACGTTAATTTTGTTGGTAGGAATAATTTTGGCAACAACAATGCTTTTAGAGGAAACTATGTTCCTAGGCCTTTTCCTAGTAACCCCTATAATAACTTTGGCAACCCTACAACAATACTCATGGAAATTACAATAGATTACCCTCTGATCTAGGGAGTAATATCAAAGAGTTTATCAACTCGCAAAAGATTTTCAATGCGTTCATAGAGGAAAAACTACTCAAAATTGGCGATTTGGCTAGGAGCATTGATAGAATGTCTAGTGATATTGATTGTTTGAAAGTTAGATGTGCTCCTCCCATGATCAATATGGATGAAACTTTGAAAGCTATGCGTGTTTCCATGAGTGAGAGCAAAGAAAGAACCGCCCAAATTCGTGCTAGACTTGAATGGCTTAAAAAGGCGTGTTTTCGTGATAAAAATCACAAAGATCTTAAAGTGCTTGCTGTGACTCCTATTGAATCTTTGTTTTCTTGTGCAAAACCTAATGATGATGGGGCTGGATATGAATCCACTTTGGTTGAAAACGCCCCAATGATTCAGAGTCCATCTATCTTGATGCTAAAAGCATTGAAAGTAAGGTAGAAGATATTAAAACTTTGAGTAGTAATGAAATTATTACTTTGGATTTGAAGGAATTCAATTATGATAGTTGCTCCTTGATTGAATGCATTTCCTTGATGCCGTCCATGCTAAACTCTCCACATGCTTATAGCCAAAACAAGGCCTTTACCGATCATATCGTCGAAGCTATGATAAAATCTCTTGAAGAGAAACTTGAATTGGAAGTTTCTATCCCTAGAAAGATTCATGATGAGTGGTAACCTACTATCAAAATCAAAATCAAAAACTATGAATGCAATGCTTTGTGTGATTTCGGTGCTAGTGTTTCCATGATTCCAAAGTCTTTATGTGATGTTCTGGGTTTTAATGAGATTGAGGAGTGTTCTCTTAATTTGCATCTTGCGGATTCTACTGTCAAGAAACCCATGAGAAGGATCAATGATGTTCTTATTATTGCAAATAGAAACTATGTACCCGTGAATTTCATTGTGCTTGACATTGATTGCAATCCTACATGCCCTATCATTCTTGGTAGACCTTTCCTAAGGACTATCAGTGCTATCATCGATATGAAGGAAGGGAATATTAGATTTCAAATTCCTTTAAAGAAGGGCATGTAACACTTTACTAGAAATAAAATAAGATTGCCTTATGAATCCATGATAAGGGCTACTTATGGTTTGAGCACCAAAGACGACGATACGTGATTCTATCGCTTTATGCCTAGCTAAGGGCGTTAAACAATAGCGCTTGTTGGGAGGCAACCCAATGAATTTATCTTTTTCTTTCTATTTTGTTGCGTCCACACCATAATAATTCTATTATGATAGTGTCTTTTGTGTTCCTTTTTGTGTTTGAGCCAAGCAAAACCTTTATGACTAGTCTTGGTGATGGTTGTTTGATCCTGCTGGAAAAAGACAGAAACTTTTCGCTCACGAGATTATTTTTCATTTTTATTCTGAAAGAGATTTTGAGTTTATTCTTTTTTCTGCTGGTTGATACGCCTTTTGGCCAGGCAGTCGTAAGTTTTCAGAATTTGTGAGGTACTAGAAGTGTACGAAGTATACAGATTGCTACAGACTGGTCTGTTTTTGACAGATTCTGTTTTTGTTGAGTTGGTTGCTTGTTTTGATGAAACTATGGATAGTTTTGGGGGTACTAGCCATAGAAAAGTTAGAATATAGTAATCTAACACCAATATGAATAGAATTCAAGGTTGCTACAGTACCTAAAGAGGTGGTAGTTTGTTTTCTTGTGCTAATGATATCACGAGTTTCTGTTTAAGTTTTGAGTTGTGAAGTTTTCAAGTTTTGGGTGATGTTCTCATGGACAAAGGGATAAAGAGTGGAAAGAGCTCAAGATTGGGGATGCCCAAGGAACCCCAAGCTATTCAAGGAAACCAAAAATCCTAAGCTTGGGGATCCCCCGGGAAGGCATCCCCTCTTTCGTCTTCAATCCATCGGTAACATTACTTGGACCTATATTTTTATTCACCACATGATATGTGTTTTGCTTGGAGCGTCTTGTATCGTAGGAGTCTTTTCTTTTTGTTGTGTCACAATCATCCTTGCTGCACACCTTTTTAGAGAGACATGCACTCATCGTGAATTTGCTAGAATTCTCATTGTGCTTCACTTAGATCTTTTAGAGCACGGCGGTGCGTGACTTGGTAGTTGGCTTGTGCTATGAAAGTAGTCCCAAAGGTGTTAGGTACCCAAAGAGGATACAAAAACCTCCATCTTCATGTGCATTGAGTAGAAAGAGAAGTTTTGATTCCTCTCTATTAGTTTTGAGACGTGGATTTGGTAATATTAAGAGTTATGTTAGTAGGGTGTTCTGAATCTAGAAATAGTTGTGTTGAAGTTAGTGATTCCCGTAGCATGCACGTATGGTGAACCGCTATGTTAGGAAGTCGGAGCATAATTGATCTATTGATTGTCATCCTTTGTGTTGAGGTCGGGATCGCGCGATGGTTTACACCTACCCACCCTTCCCCTAGGAGTATGCGTTGAGCACTTTGTTTCAATTACTAATAAAAACTTTCGCAACAAGTATGTGAGTTCTTCATGACTAATGTGAGTCCATGGTATAGATGCACTTTCACCTTCCACCATTGCTAGCCTCTCTAGTGCCACGCAACTTTTGCCGGTGCAAAAACCCACCATATGCCTTCCTCAAAACAGCCACCATACCTACCTACTATGGCATTTTAATAGCCATTCCGAGATATATTGCCATTGCATGATCTTAAGATAGCTAGCAAGATGTTTCAACGTCATACGCCAAGCTATATCGTTGCACATCCCGGTACACTACCCAATCCCGACCCCGACACCTCTTCTGCCTCATGTTGACCGAAAAGGTGATCTTCGGCCTTCCATAGGCCGCCAGCCGCGGACCTTAGCGGGAGAATGCTCGGAGAGAAGAGGAGAGGCAGAGAAGAGAGGTCTCCAGAACTGGAAGAGTTGGCGTGCTGACCCTTCTATCAGGCATCGCCATACCCGAGGGTGCTGGGGATGAGCGAGTTAGGGGGTTCCTCTATGTCGATGGAACCCTAAATGACATCTATATAGGTCATATATTTGTTTTAGGTCATATTTTTGTCGATTTTATTAATGAACACAAAATATTTCTGTTGATTGGGTGGATTTACATGTGCAGTTGTCTCGTTGCTGCGAGGTCTGTTGTTCGAAGACCTCCCCGTGCGTTCGACGAGCTCCGCCCCTACGTTCGTGGGTGAGTACAAATGACATCTCTGGTCGGTCTTCGGATGAAACTAATTTTGGCCTTCCAGAGGCCGACGGGGTCATAGTTTTGTAAATTATGAGTTAGGTCACATATTTTCCGATTATGCTATAAAAACATCATATTTTCCCGTGCGTTTGTGGGTGGGCACAAATGACTTCTCCTCCTACCCCCTTAATTTGCTCTGTTCCGGTCTTCGTGCCGATGAAACTTGCTAGCTATAGGTTTCTTCAATCATTAGTATGCATGACCAGTATGTGTCTCCCGTTCGAAAGGGAGGCATCTAATAATATGCATGTCCTTGCATATTTATAACCGCCATCCTTTGGAATTGTCCAACGTTAGACATGGACAGCCCGAGTATGTGTAGATTGGGTTCGTTTACCCGTATGCTCTGCTCCGGATCCGATGTGGAATTTCGTCAGTGCCTCCCAGTTATTCTCTGGGTACACATCCTCTCTTCTTATTTCCGAGACGTGTATCAGGAGAACAACGGGGAGGTGATGCCGAAATTCCGCGTCAGATCTGGAGTAGAGCATGGGAAAATGAACCCAATCTAGACATACTCGGGTGCGATTAGGATCTATCTCTACCTATTAGCGTGTAGGTTGCATGGACGTAATAAAACTGACAAACTTGATTAGCGGATGAATATAGATGATGAATTATATATATATTTCTTGTGTGTCCATAGGTAGGCAAGATGAGTGATCGTGCTTGGATGTACACTGGTCACCCTAGTCAGAAAGACATGACCAATGAATAGTTAACAAAAACTAGGGTGTTTGTGAGAGCCACATTTGCAAATGGCCAACAAATAACATGGTGCCTCCGTCCCAATTGCGACAACTGGAAAAAGCAGACGGAGTTTGAAATGGGTAAACACCTGCAGAAGTGGGGTTTTACGCCTAATTATACTATGTGGACTTTTCATGGTGAGTCTGACCAACGTGCCAGAGCTGAGGTGGTTCGTCGTCGCACCGACGATCATGGTACCGGGATCGAAGACATGGTGCAAGACTTTAATGATGCTCGGGATTCGGACGATGAGATGGAGGAATCTGCAAAGGCCTTCTATGAAATGTTGTAGTCTTCAAAACGTCCTCTCCACGAGCACACTGAGCTTTGTCAGCTGGATGTCGTCGCGCAAGTAATGGCCCTGAAGACTCAATTCAACCTAGGTAGAGAATGCTACGACGCGATGATGACGATATTTAGACACTTTCTACCCAAAGGCCATGTACTGCCTGCAATGTACTTAAGATGCCCTATGAGAAGATACTTCCCTGTGAGAATGGATGTGCCTTATTTAGGCTTGAGTATGCGGCCTTGGACTATTGCCCCATTTGCAATTCTTCCAGGTATATTGTGGTAGACAACGGTATGGGTGAGAAGATTCAGACCAAAATCCCCATTAATGTTCTTCGGTATCTGCCAATCGTACCAAGACTTCAACGTCTTTTCATGGTCGAAGAGACGGCCAGACATATGACATGGCACAAATTGGGCAAAAGAACCGAACTGGATGCGGATGGGAACAAGATGTTGGTATACACTTCAGATGATTTTGCGTGGAAGCACTTAGATGCATTACATAAGGATAAATCGGCAGATCCAAGGCATCCTCGAGTTGCCATCATCACGGATGGGTTCAATGTCTATGGTATGAAAGTAGCACAATACAATTGTTGGCCTGTATTTCTCATTCCACTCAATCTCCCCCCAGAGAGATTATGAAAAGAAAGAACATTTTCCTGACGTTGATAATTCCAGGGCCCAACTATCCGGGGAAGAATATGAATGTGTACATGCAGCCACTTAAGGATGAATTGCAAGAAGCCTGGGATAATGGGATCAAGACATACGACGACGCTACCAAAAAAAACTTCAAAATGCATGTGTGGTACATGTACTCGACGCATGACTATCCGGCGTATGCGCAATTCGATGGTTGGTGTGTTCATGGAAGGTTCCCGTGCACCACATGCAAGGCAGCTCTTTAGTTCCGTTGGCTACAAGCGTATCACAAGTTTTCTTGCTTCGACATGCTGATACGTGTCCAACGTATCTATAATTTTTGATGGTTCCATGCTATTATCTTGTCAAACTTTGGATGTTTTGTATGCCTTTTATATATTTTTTGGGACTAACTTATTAACTCAGTGCCAAGTGCCAGTTCCTGTTTTTTCCGTGTTTTTGACCCTTTTGAGACGAGGATTTTTAACGGTGTCCAAACGGAATAAAACTTCTGAAAAGATTTTTTTTCCGGAACAGAAGATACGCACGGGACATGAGAACCAAGGCATAAGCCACCAGGGGACTCCACAAGCCCCCTAGGCGCGGCTAGGGGGGCCGCGCCTAGCAGGCTTGAGGGCCCCCTGTGGCTCGTCTGCCCTACCTCTTCCGCCTATAAATTCCTGAAAATTCCAAAACTACGCGAGAGATCCACGAAAATACTTTTCCGCCGCCGCAAGCTTCTGTCTCCGCAAGATCCCATCTGGGGCACGTTCTGGTGCCCTGCCGGAGGGGGGATTCGGATACGGAGGGCTTCTTCATCAACACCATGACCTCTCCGATGATGCGTGAGTACTTCACCATAGACCTTCGGGTCCATAGCTAGTAGCTAGATGGCTTCTTCTCTCTCTTGGATCTTCAATACAAAGTTCTCCATGATCTTCATGGAGATCTATCCGATGTAATCTTCTTTTGTGGTGCGTTTGTCGAGATCCGATGAATTGTGGATTTATGATCAGATTATTTATGAATCTTATTTGAGTTTCTTCTGATCTCTTATATGCATGATTTCATATCGTTGTAATTCTCTTCGAGTTGTGTGTTTTGTTTGGCCAACTTGATATATGATTCTTGCAATGGGAGAAGTGCTTGGTTTTGGGTTCATACCGTGCGGTGACCTCACCCAGTGACAGAAGGGGTAGCGAGGCACGCATCGTGTTGTTGCCATCGAGGGTAAAAAGATGGGGTTTTCATCATTGGTTTGAGATTATCCCTCTACATCATGTCATCTTGCTTAAGGCATTACTCTGTTCGTCATGAACTCAATACACTAGATGCATGCTGGATAGCGGTCGATGTGTGGAGTAATAGTAGTAGATGCAGAAAGTATCGGTCTACTTGTCTCGGACGTGATGCCCATATGTATGATCATTGCCTTAGATATCGTCATGACTTTGCGCAGTTCTATCAATTGCTCGACAGTAATTTGTTCACCCACCGTATTATTTGCTATTTTGAGAGAAGCCTCTAGTGAACACTATGGCCCCCAGGTCTACTTCACATCATATTTTCAGCCTTACACTTTTAGTTCGTTGCACTTTCCGCCTTCAGATCTCACTTGGCAATCAATCTTGAAGGGATTGACAACCCCTTTATAGCGTTGGGTGCAAGCTCGTTTGTGTTTGCGCAGGTACTCTGGACACTTGGCGCGATTCTCCTACTAGATTGATACCTTGGTTCTCAAACTGAGGGAAATACTTACTGCTCGTGTGCTGCATCAACCTGTCCTATTCAAGGGAAAAAACAACGCAAGCTCAAGAGGCAGCACATGCATAGACAGTTCCTAGATCCTGACCATAAAATCACAAAAGACAAGAAGAATTTCATCAAAGGTAGAGTTGTGAAAAACACTGCACCAGCTGTGTTGATAGGGCAACAGACCCTTGATCAGTTAAACGCTCTTGAGCCTGATCCTTTGCCTCCAGGGTATTTCAAAGGATATAATACGAAACATGCGTGGACTCACAAGTCATGCTTTTGGGATCTACCTTACTTCAAAGACCTCATTTGCCCACACAACATCGACGTGATGCACACCGAAAATAATATTGCGAAGGCCATTTTTTGGAAAATTGTTAGGCATAGAGGGGAAGTCAAAGGATAATCATAAGGCTAGAATCGACCAGGAGGCTCTATGTGATAGACCGTTACAAAACTTGCGACAACGGAAAGGAAAGCAAAGCGTAGCGAAGCCAAAGGCATGGTTCAATCTTGAAAGGCCAGCTACGAGGGAAATTCTATTGTGGGTGAAAATGCGGTTGATGTTCCCCGATGGGTAGGTTGCGAATCTAAAGAGTGGAGCGAGTCTTTAAAAATTGAAAATATTTTGTCTCAAGAGTCATGATTGGCACATATGGCTTGAGCGGGTAATGCCGGTGATGTTGCGTGGCTTTATCCTTGAGGATGAATGGCTAGTACTGGCAGAGCTGGGCTATTTCTTCCGTTCTCTTTGTGCGAAAGAACTATCGTCTGGCGTGCTAGATGAAATGGAAGAGTTGGCGGCGGAGTTGAACTGCAAATTAGAAATGATCTTTCCACCGGGCTTCTTTAATCCAATGCAGCATTTGATTTTGCATCTCCCGACCGAGGCAAGATTGGGGGGGCGTTCAAAATCGATGGTGCTTCTCAACTGAGAGGATGCAGAAGACGCTTCGAGCTAAATGTAAAAATAAACATAGAATTGAAGCATCGATGGCCGATGCATTCATTACTGAGTAGGCGGCAAACTTCGTGACAGCACACTACGAAGCCAAAAATCATCATTTGCATAATCTGAAACCTCGGTACAATGATGACGATCCTAAAAAAGGTCAATCCAACCTCAGCCTATTCAAAGGGAAGCTCGCACGAGCCGGTGCTTCGAAAGGGAAATCGTTGGATGTCGAAGAATGGCAGACCATTTCATTGTATATCTTCAACAACCTAACAGAAGTGTGTCCGTACATCGAGTAAGTTCTCGGTAAATTATTGTTCCGCAACTTATAATTCCTTTGAACTACTCTTATTCCCGGATATTTGATATAGTCGATACGTCGCCGAATTCTAGGATGGAGCGGTCATCGAAAAGGATTCCGTCGAAGAGTATGAGCTTCTGGCAACGCATGGAGGCGACTATCCCGGTTTCATCTCTTGGTTCAAACAAAGGGTAATTGATTACCATTAATGGGCCATTTGATTTTTTGGTCGAATTTGCGGCTAATGCATCCATTCTTTTGTATTAAACTTGTAGGCTAATGCAGAGTCTACGGATGTCGAGTTGAGACAAGTCGCTAATGCTCTTGACTATAAGGTTCGTTCATTTGACAAATACAACATCAACGGGTATGACTTCCGTACCTTTGGCAAAGAGCTATCTATACCCGACGTAAAGACTACAAATTGTTCTGTCTCTGCTATCGGCGAAGGAGGTACCGTGTATTATGGAAGAGTTGAAGCAATTTATGAACTTCTATTCTATGGTGAAAACCCACTGACTGTCATAGTCTTCAAAAGTTATTGGTTTGAGACGAGGGAGACTAGAAGGACTCATGAACATATAGGACTAGTCGAAATCAACCAAAACACCCACTTAGATGTTCCCGATGTCTATATTACGGCTCAACAGGCGACACAAGTTTTTTATATACCGTGGGCCTGCCAAACTGATCCAAATATGAAAGGTTGGGATGTCGTTTATGAAGTGCCGCCACGTTTTAGACCACCTACCTTCAGTGAAGAGGATTACGAACCTCACATTAACCCAGACACGTATGAAGGAGAATTCTTCCAAGAAACACGTATGTCCAAAAAACATTTCAAGAACCGCTCTACTTCACTCAATAACATTGAAGTAGACAGCTACAGTGAATCCGTCTTAACCCCTGAGCCGGAACAGGAAAAGCCGGAAGAAGAAGAGGTTACTGCTGCGGATGAGATGTCACTTCTTGAACGATTACATAATGGAGGCCTTCCACATGTTCTTGCTGATAGTGATGATGATGCTGCATTTATTGATGATAGTGATGATCATGATGCATTTATCACCACTGAAATTCAGAAATTTGCCGTCTGCCATGGCGGACGGCAAAGGGGGAACCACAGACGGCAAAGGCTTTGCCGTCGGTCAGCAGACGGTATATTAGACGGCAAAAAAATCCGGTGAAGAGGTTCTTTGCCGTCTGCTTTGTTAAGGCGAACGACAAAGAATCTTTGCCATGAGGGGGGCAGACGGCAAATTAAATGGGACGACACATACATCAACGGTCCCGTTAATTGTTAACGGCAGGCCTCCTCTCTTTTCCGTCTACCATCCCCCCTTTGCCATGTGGGGGCAGACGGCAAAGGGGGGAACCAGCCCCCTCTCTCTCCCCCTTTGTCGTCTGCCATCCCCCCTTTGCCATGTGGGGGCAGATGGCAAAGGGGGGAACCAACCCCCTTTCTCTCCCCCCTTTGTCGTCTGCCATCCCCCCTTTGCCATGTGGGGGCAGACGGCAAAGGGGGGAACCAGCCCCGTCTCTCTCCCCCTCTTTGTCGTCTGCCATCCACCCTTTGCCATGTGGGGGCAGACGGCAAAAGGTGAACCAACGCCTTTTTATTTTATTTCTTATTATATCCAGCATTTTTCGCAATAATCAGGATATATATATATATATATTGACATAAATAAATTTGTTTCCGTACTCATAACCATATTAAAATAACTTTCATCCATATTACATACATATTATGCAAGTTCCATCCGTACCAAACCATATATTACACCAGTTTCATCCACATGATTACAAAGTTTCATTTATATCCATATACTACAATAGTTTCAATACAAGCTTCCGTGAAGCCATGGTACAAGAAATCATCTTCAAGCATTCCATCAATATAATCCAAGCTTCCCGTGAAGTGAATGTAATCTACAAAATGACAAATAAGAAAGTTAGAAGAATAATACTAGATGAAGAAGTATATATAGAAATTAGCTAAGTATAGGCCATTTAATAGCTAAGTTAGGTGGAATAGGTCATCCTATAGCTACATAGCCTTATTATGTCATTTAGGAGAGAACTTAGCTAAGTATATGTCATTCTAGAGCTAACTTGGATAAAATATGTCATTTTGTAGCCAACTATAATTATTAATCCATTTTGACCTTATTATGTCATTTCGGAGCTAAATTAGTCATTTTAATGAGTAAACCAAGGTTCTTGTGATGTTTTTACCTAACTATGCTAATTATGTCATTTTGGAGGATAATTAGCTAAGTATGTGTTTGTTGGGGAAAATAACCTACGTAGAAGAAGAAAGAGAAGAAGCAAGAAGAGAAGAAGAAGGAGAAGAAAAAGAAGAAGAAGAAGAAGGAGGAGGAGGAGAAGGCGGAGGAGAAGGAGAATAAGAAGAAAAGAAGAAGGACAAGAAGAAGGAGAAGAAGGAGGAGAAGAAGGAGCTTCTCTCTTCCTTCTCCTTCTCCTTCTTCTTCCTCCTTCTCCTTCTTCTTGTCTTCTTCTTCTTCTTCCTTCCTTTCATTTTTCCTCTTTCTTCTCCTCTTGTCCCCTTCTTCGGGCTAAATTAGCTAAGAATGCCTTTTTGGAGCTAATTATGTCATTTTGAGGATAATTAGCTAAGTATAGGTCATGTTTTATTAAATAGACCATTTTGGAGCTAACTAAGCTAATTATGTCATTTAGGTGGAAGCCTAGGTAACTATAGGTCGTTTCGGAGCTAAATTGGGTAAAATAGGTTATTCCCGAGCAAACTATGCTTATTAAGCCATTTTTGAGCTAACTAAGCTAATTATAGGCTATTTAATACCTAAGTTAGGGGGAATAGGTCATCTTGCAGCTACGTAAGCCTTATTATGTCATTTACGAGAGAACTTAACTAACTATAGGTCATTTTTTATTAAATAGGTCATTTTAGAGCTAACTAAGCTAATTATGTCATTTTGTAGATAATTAGCAAATTTAGTCTTTCTTGGATGAGTCTAAGCTACTAGAAGAAGAGAAAGAGAAGAAGCAAGAAGAGAAGAAGAAGTAAAAGAAGAAGGTGGAGGAGGAGGAGAAGGAGAAGGAGAATGAAGAGGAGAAGAAGAAGAAAAGAAGAAGGAGAAGGAGAAGGAGGAACAAGGAGGAAGAAGAAGGAGAAGGAGGAGCTCCTTCTCCTTCTTCTCCTCCTTCTTCTCCTTCTTCTTATCCTTCTTCTTCTCTTCTTCTTCTCTTCTTCTTCTTCTTCCTTCCTTTCATTTTTCCTCTTTCTTCTCCTCTTGTCCCCTTCTTTGGGCTAAATTAGCTAAGAATGCCTTTTTGGAGCTAATTATGTCATTTCGAGGATAATTAGCTAAGTATAGGTCATGTTTTATTAAATAGACCATTTTGGAGCTAACTAAGCTAATTATGTCATTTAGGTGGAAGCCTAGCTAACTATAGGTCGTTTCGGAGCTAACTTGGGTAAAATAGGTCATTCCGGAGCAAACTATGCTTATTAAGCCATTTTGGAGCTAGCTAGGCTAATTATAGGCCATTTAATACCTAAGTTAGGGGGAATAGGTCGTCTTGCAGCTACGTAAGCCTTATTATGTCATTTAGGAGAGAACTTAGCTAACTATAGGTCATTTTTTATTAAATAGGTCATTTTGGAGCTAACTAAGCTAATTATGTCATTTTGTAGGATAATTAGCCAATTTAGTTGTGACATCCTCGACTTTTTGCTACAGTAATGATTGTAATTAAGCAACAGTGATCCTGGGCTAATGATGCCACGTCATCATTAATGATACCAACGATCTCGTGTTGGTTGAAACCGAATCAAAATTCGATGCCTTAAGATGAAGTCAAACGAGGAAAGAATTCGGTTGATGAAATGAAAATGTCAGGGGAGTTATAAAAATTCCCTAGCGAAGTATAAAAATGAATCGGGCACTTTTGGAATATTTGATAAGCCCAATATATTTAGAGGTGGAGTCTTAAACAAAATAAGTAAAGAGAAATATAGTAAATGTAAAAAAAAAAGTAAAATTATATAAAATAAGTTATAAAAGATAGTAAATAAAATTAGATAATAAAAAGAATTATGAATAATAGTTGAAAAAATAAAGAACGAGCCCCCCCCCCCCGTGGCCGACTAGGCCAAAGTGGCCGAGCCGACCACAATCCTCAAACCCTAGCGGGAGCCCCTCCCCCTGCGTCCCCCCTCGCAACTCCCCCGTTTTCCCCGCGCCGCCGCCAGGGGGCTCTCGCCCCGTCTCTCTCCACCTGCCCTCATGGGGGCCCCACCCCCCCCTCCACCGACACCTAATCCTCTCGCCCCCCCCCCCCCCGCGAGATCTCTCCCTTGCCACAACCAACTGACACCCCGATTAGGGCCCCCCACGTTCCCCCTTCTCTCGTCCTCCACCAACCCACCCACGAGAGGCCACCTCACCCCTCGGTCTTTCCCTCCCAGTAACTCCCGTCGACCTCCCAGATCCACCCTCGCCGGCGAGCTCCCTCCACCCATCGGCCTCCCTCTCCTCTCCCTCACCGCCGGCCGAGGCCACCTCCCTCTCGGCCCCAACCCCCCGTCGGCCCTAACTCCCGCTCGGTCCAGGAGGGAATGGGCAGGGAGACCCCTTCTCCTCACCACGCCGGCCATCCGGCCGGCCCCCGACCTCCGGGAGGTTTTCTCCGGCGACCCACCTCGCCGGATCCGTCATCACCGCCTTCGGGAACGCCTCCATGCCGTCTCCTCCGCCCCTTCCCGCGAACTTCGGCTTCACTAGGCCGTCTCGTCAATGTCGGTGAGCCCCTCCTCGGGCTCCTCCCACCATCTCGTTCCCCTCGTCGTCCCGGTTCCGTTTCGACGAACGGCGCTCCGTTCCTACGACGTGATGTTCGCGTAGGAGAGATTGAAGTTAGTTTTCTACCCTGTTGAGAAGAGGAGAAGCAGAGAAGAAGGCTCTCTGTTAACAAAGAGAGGGAGATGAGAGTTTTTGAAGGAAATAAAAATAAACGTTGTATTTGCGTATGTATTTTTGTATGTATGAGATGGACGTATGTATGTATGTATGTATTTCGGTATATGGCGGTATACGTTAAATGTTTGGTTATGTATGTGTGAGTAAAAATGCGTATTTGGCCTAAAGCCACTTACCGGTTGGGCCAACGCACCCCGCTGTCTATGACAGGGAGGCCCCACACCCCTTTTAAAGAAAAGTGAAAATTAAAATATAAAAATAAAAATAATGTTTTTATTAAATAAATAGATATATTAGTTAATTAATTAATTAGAATAATTAGAATATGAGACGTGGGTCCCCCACTAAATTAATATGATTAATTAATATTTAGTCTTAATTAAAACTTGTGCCTATGACGTTTGGGACCCGCTGGTCAGTTGACCGGTCAACTGTTGATGTCAGCTTGGCATCATGCTGATGTCATAATAGCTTTTCATTAAATTATTTAAATATGTTTTTAATTCCTAATTATTGAATAAAACTTTAAAAATTAATATTAAATAATCCGTAAGTGAGATCAAAATATTTTCAACATGAAAGTTGATCAGCAGAACGAGACGAACGAGGATACACGGTCCATTCGTCTGTCACGCGTCCCTAGCATAGCAAACATGGAGCATTTCCATCGTTTCCAGTATGACCGGTAGTAGCCCGAGACCCGGAAAATATCGTCAAATATTCTTCCGACCCGTCTATGACGGATGTTGCTGCGTTAGCTCATGTCTAGCCTGTATCTTGCCATGTCATGCTTTGTGTTGCACCGTTGCTATTATTTATTGTTTCTTCCCCCTCTTCTTACCGGTAGACCTCGAGACTAACGCTGCTGTCGGGTACATCTACGACCCTGTCGATCAGTCCTTTCTGCAGAGCAGCAAGGCAAGCAAACCCCCCTTGATCATTCCTATATCGCCTATGTCTTTCTTCCTACTGCTTGCATTAGTATTTTGCTACTGTTGTAGTTAGCTCCTATATCTGATGCATAGCCTATTTTTGAGGAACTGCTACTTTCAGTCATGTACCTTTAATCTGCTTAGTATAGGTGGAGCAGTCATCCCCTCTGACCCCGTAGTTCAGTTGCCTAGCTTGTTTTCAAATCTCGATCCCTGATGGACGAGCCAGACCCGACACATCACATACACCCCCCTTAATTGTACGATGCTACAGAGATACTATCGAGTACCGAGGGTGACACCTCGCTAAGTACTCCTGATGATATCTGTGTAGTATAGCTAGTCGGTCGTGGTTATTGAGGGTGATTTCTCTTTCACCATTCCCGACGATGCCCCTGTCATGCAACCCCTCAAGTGCGGGACCCCCAAGGGTGATTCCTCTAAGCCCACCTTGACGGATACATCGTTCGGAATCCAACGAGGGTGATACCTCGGATTCCCCCCGATGTTATACCCACACAGTTACTCGACCATGTTACTGGGATCATTGGTGATTAGTTGTAAGATGGGTGGATTCCCGTGAGACTATGTTGATGGCCTAATTAAAATGTTAATGGATTTGGGTATTTGATCTGGGTTGGTCGGAGACCTTTTCGCACTAACCGGCTACGCGGGAAGAATTATGGGTACACATCGCGGTATCAGCCGAAGCTTTTCAGATGTCAGCAAATGTAGCGGCGCGCGCCCGAGTGGTCCCGAGATGCATCGCTCTTGTGATTAAGGGATGCTAGGACTGACGTCGGCCACCCACGCCACGTGCAGGAGCGTGAAGGGGAACTAGTCCCATGAACCCTTTGTGCTTAGGAGTTAGACCGGCGGGCTGGCCTCTCTGATTAGTCTTAGGTGGGGCTGTGACGTGTCGATATTCCGAGGCCGGACAGGACCCAGAAAAGTATGTCCGGCCAGAGTGTTATCGAGCGTGACGGGACATGTGGTGCACCCCTGCAGGGATGAAAATTAACTATTCAGATAGTCGTGTCCACGGTCACAGGACGACTTGGAGGTAGGCCCCGATCTTATACCACTACAATTGTTACTTAACTGGATCATTAGTTTGCCACGGGATTGCTTCCTCACAGGGAGTCGAGGGAGGATCTTTAGGCGTGACCTCACTTTAATATTGCTGCAACAATATGACTATTATGTTTTACCCTGTTCTACTCTCGTCTATTGCTGCAAGACCCTGAAGATGCTAGCCTTCCATAGGACTAGGCCTTCTCTCTCTACTATTGCATTATTGCAGTCAGTCCAGATATAACACCCCCCCCCTTTTGTTACTGATGCATACTTAGAATAGTTCTGATGTAAGACTTGCGAGTACTTTGGATGAGTACTCATCGCTGCTTTGCTTCCCCCTTGTCCCCTTGATCCGTTTGCTGCGACCAGATGATGGAGCCCAGGAGATGGAGGCCCCCGCCAACGACGACTGCTACCCCGACGGTGCCTACTACTACGTGGAGGCCGCTGATGATCAGGAGTAGTTAGGAGGTTCCCAGGCAGGAGGCCTCGCCTCGTTCGATCGTTGTATATTTTGTGCTAGCCTTCTCTAAGGCACCCCATGTTTTATGTCTGTACTCAGATATTTGTTGCTTCCGCTGACTCGTGTGTTTATCGAGCTTCCGTATTCTAGCCCTCGAGGCCCCTGGCTTGTAATATGAAGCTGATGTTATTTTTATTTGTGTCTAGAGTTGTGTTGTGATATCTTCCCATGAGTCCTTGGGTTTGATCGTACGCATTTGCGTGTATGATTAGCGTACGATTAAACCGAGGGCGTCACAAGTTGGTATCAGAGCCGACTGCCTGTAGGTAGCCCCCTTTCCAACTCCTTGGCCCAAGTTGAGTCTAGTATTTGAAAAACTTTACTAAACCTGATGTTGTGGCTTACAGGCCCACATCTCAATTGGGTGGTATTAGTATCTTTTACTCCTTTCCTATACTCTAGGCTCTACTCTCTCTTCTCTTTCGGGTCAAAGATTTTACTAACTCTAACATTAGGTTCTCGTAATCACATCGAGCCGGAGCGCTGGACTATCTACTCTTTCTCCTGAATATATGTTACACACACTGTCATTTGACATCCGTCAATCTTATTTTCAGATGCGTCCCGCAAGACAGCACGTGCGCCTGACACAAGCCACTGAGACGACTGGGTTCCCGGCTATTTTGGTCGACCTCCTGACCAGGCTGGGATATCGCTGGTACCCCGAGTACACAGTGTTCGAGGATTTCCACGAGTACAACCAATACCAGTACCAGGATGAGGTTCGCATCTTCGACCAGAGGGGCGGCGAGACCCTCGAGCGCCACGTCTTCTATGGTATTGGAGTGTCGGTCGAGATGGCCGTCCATGATGGGCCTACATCGCCATCGCCCGGCTCCGTGGAGCATACCCTCACGTGGAGGAGAGCCCTTTCAAATACATCCTGCATGCTCCTGTTGGGGATGAGACTGGGTCTGATCTCACTGCCTATGCTTCTGACGTTCGGGAGCGTAGCGACCGTTCCTACGTCGTTGTCTGCGCCCCCTACGTGACGCGTCGCTAGGACACGCGGTTTCTCGTGCAGTACACTGAGGCACTGGATCGTGCTTTCCGAGCTCTGACTGTGGAGTTGTATGCTACGCACGCTCGTCTTTACGATGCGTTGACAGAGCTGCAGCCATCACACTGCCCGAGGGTTCCCCTTATGCGCATCCGTGAGCCGAGCAGGACAGAGCTACCATGAGCTCTCGAGTGGACTGATGTTGGGGGTAGAACCCCTGCACTTGGACCTCAGCTCCTCGACTGGATGCGGTGCCCTCATCAGAGTCACAACCGGACACACGGTCCTGTTCCTACCTTCTATCACCGCCAGCTACCAGGATTCGATCGTCCTCTCCGACGTTGATGTAGCCTTCTCGCTACATCTCATTGTGGTACTCTTCCACCGCGTGCATGCGCGCCGCCTAGTGAGTCCAGGGTATCGACTAATGCGTCCAGGCTATCGCCAAATTTCGAATTTGTAACTGTTAGTTTGTAATCGAACTTATGTATGGGTCTGTATGTCGAACTCAACTACTATGGAGTATCTTTCGCATTTCCCTTTCATTATGCTTGATTACTTCGTGAATGCGTGCGATGCCTTTGCAATTACTTTAAGCTAAACTACCCCTGTTAAATATTTAACAGGATGGTTAGACCACCTGGCCGCCCGCGTTCCCCTACCCACGATGCACCACCCCCGCCTCCTGAGTATATGGCGGGGATGATCCAACAGTTTGAGCTGAACCGCCACTTTATGCAAGGGCTCATGGATCAGTTCCAAAGGCCGAATATGAACCAACCGCAAGGCGTGACACTGCAAGACTTCTGCCGCCTCAACCCTGCGATCTACCACAGCTCAACTCAGCCTCTTCATGTTGATGACTGGCTCCGTGACATTTCTTATGAGCTTGAGTATGCCAATGTGCCCCTGGCGAGCTATGTCAACTTTGCCGCCTACTTTCTGAACGGTCCCGCTGCTCAATGATGGGACAGCCACAGGCGCTCTCATCCCGATGGAACTATCATCACTTGGGCACAGTTCAAGGTTGCTTTCCGTGCTCGTTACATTCCTCAGGGAATCATGGACCGGAAGAAGCATGAGTTTCGCAACTTGGTCCAGGGCAACAAAACTGTGGATGCTTATCAGCGGGAATTTCTGGACTTTTCTCGCTATGCTGAAGAAGACATTGCAACTGATGCACGCACGCAGGAGAAGTTCCGTGAAGACCTCCACCCTGATATCAAGCTGACACTCCTCGTTCAGGACTATGCTGATTTCGCCACCCTGGTGAACAAGGCTATTCAGGTTGAGACTGGTCTACAGGAATACAAAGATAGCAGCAAGCACAACCGTGACATGGGCTCATCTTCGGGCTCATTTACACAGAAGCGGAAGATCTGGATTCCCAACAACATGTACCATGCACCTTCTCCTGCACAGAGGTCGTCCTATGCTGCACCTCGCCTGGCTCCTCCACCACCTAGGCAGCCGAGGCTTCCACCTCCACCGCCTCGAGTTCCTCCTTCCCGTCCTGAGGACGGGCTGTGTTGGAAATATGCCCTAGAGGAAATAATAATTAGTTATTATTATATTTCTTTGTTCATGATAATCGTTTATTATCCATGCTATAATTGTATTGATTGGAAACACAATACTTGTGTGGATACATAGACAAAACACTGTCCCTAGTAAGCCTCTAGTTGACTAGCTCGTTGATCAAAGATGGTCAAGGTTTCCTGGCCATAGGCAAGTGTTGTTACATGATAACGGGATCATATCATTAGGAGAATCATGTGATGGACTAGACCCAATCCAATAGACGTAGCATGTTGATCGTGTCATTTTGTTGCTACTGTTTTCTGCGTGTCAAGTATTTGTTCCTAAGACCATGAGATCATATAACTCACTGACACCGGAGGAATGCTTTGTGTGTATCAAACGTCGCAACGTAACTGGGTGACTATAAAGATGCTCTACAGGTATCTCCGAAGGTGTTCGTTGAGTTAGTATGGATCAAGACTGGGATTTGTCACTCCGTATGACGGAGAGGTATCTCGGGGCCCACTCGGTAATACAACATCACACACAAGCCTTGCAAGCAATGTGACTTAGTGTAAGTTGCGGGATCTTGTATTACGGAACGAGTAAAGAGACTTGCCGGTAAACGAGATTGAAATAGGTATGCGGATACTGACGATCGAATCTCAGGAAAGTAACATACCGAAGGACAAAGGGAATGACATACGGGATTATATGAATCCTTGGCACTGAGGTTCAAAGGATAAGATCTTCGTAGAATATGTAGGATCCAATATGGGCATCCAGGTCCCGCTATTGGATATTGACCGAGGAGTCTCTCGGGTCATGTCTACATAGTTCTCGAACCCGCAGGGTCTGCACACTTAAGATTCGACGTTGTTTTATGCGTATTTGAGTTATATGGTTGGTTACCGAATGTTGTTCGGAGTCCCGGATGAGATCACGGACGTCACGAGGGTTTACTGAATGGTCCGGAAATGAAGATTGATATATAGGATGACCTCATTTGGTTACCCGAAGGTTTTCGTGCATTACTGGAAAAGTTTCGGGCTCATCGGTAGTGTACTGGGAGTGCCGGGAGGGGTGCCGGGGACCATCAGGAGGGGTGTCACGCCCCAAGGGGTCTCATGGGCTATGGGAAGAGATAAACCAGCCCCTAGTGGGCTGGAATAAGTTCCCACTAAGGCCCATAAGGTTTGAGAAGGAAAAAACACAAGGTGGAAAGAGTTTCCAAGTGGGAAGGTGGAATCCTACTCCAAGTAGGATTGGAGTAGGACTCCTCCACCTCCAATTTCGGCCAAACCTTTAGGTTTTGAGGCTGCCTCCTCCCCTCCCTCCCTCCTATATATAGTGGGGTTTTAGGGCTGATTTGAGACAACTTTTGCCACGGCAGCCCGACCACATACCTCCACGGTTTTACCTCTAGATCGCGTTTCTGCGGAGCTCGGCGGAGCCTTGCTGAGATTAGATCACCACCAACCTCCGGAGCGCCGTCACGCTGCCGGAGAACTCATCTACCTCTCCGTCTCTCTTGTTGGATCAAGAAGGACAAGATCATCGTCCAGCTGTACGTGTGTTGAACGCGGAGGTGCCGTCCGTTCGGCACTAGATCGGAGCGGATCGTGGGACGGATCGCGGGACGGTTCGTGGGACGGTTCGCGGGGCGGATCGAGGGATGTGAGGACGTTCCACTACATCAACCGCGTTTCTTAACGCTTCTGCTGTGCGATCTACAAGGGTACGTAGATCAGAAATCCCCTCTCATAGATGGACATCACCATGATAGGTCTTCGTGCGCGTAGGAAATTTTTTGTTTCCCATCTGACGTTCCCCAACAGTGGTATCAGAGCGAGGTTCATGCGTAGATGTCTTCTCGAGTAGAACACAAAAGTGTTTTTTGGCGGTGATGTGCGTTTTTCTACCCTCCTTAGTCTTTTCTTGATTCCACGGTACTGTTGGATCGAAGTGGCTCGGACCGACATTACTCGTACGCTTACGAGAGACTGGTTTCATCGCTACGAGTAACTTCGTTGCTCAAAGATGACCGGCGAGTGTCGGTTTGTCCAACTTTAGTTGAATAGGATTTGACCGAGGAGGTCCTTGGATGAGGTTAAATAGCAATTCATATATCTTCGTTCTGGTGTTTGCGTAAGTAAGATGCGATCCTACTAGATACACATGGTCACCACGTAAAACATGCAACAACAATTAGAGGACGTCTAACTTGTTTTTGCAGGGTATGCTTGTGATGTGATATGGCCAACGATGTGATGTGATATATTGGATGTATGAGATGATCATGTTGTAATAGTTAATATCAACTTGCACATCGATGGTACGGCAACCGGCAGGAGCCATAGTGTTGTCTTTAAACTAACGTTTGTGCTTGCAGATGCGTTTACTATATTGCTAGGATGTAGCTTTAGTAGTAATAGCATGAGTAGCACGACAACCCCGATGGCGACACGTTGATGGAGATCATGATGATGGAGATCATGGTGTGACGCCGGTGACAAGAAGATCGTGCATGTGCTTTGGTGATGGAGATCAAGAAGCACATGATGATGGCCATATCATATCACTTATGAATTGCATGTGATGTTAATCCTTTATGCACCTTATCTTGCTTAGAATGAAGGTAGCATTATGAGGTGATCTCTCACTAAAATTTCAAGACGAAATTGTGTTCTCCCCGACTGTGCACCGTTGCGACAGTTCTTTGTTTCGAGACACCACGTGATGATCGCGTGTGATAGACTCAACGTTCACATACAACGGGTGCAAAACAGTTGCACAAGCGGAACACTCGGGTTAAGCTTGACGAGCCTAGCATGTGTAGACATGGCCTCAGAACACATGAGACCGAAAGGTCAAGCATGAATCGTATAATTGATATGATTAGCATAGAGATGCTTACCACTGAAACTATTCTCGACTCATGTGATGATCGGACTTGAGATAGTGGATTTGGATCATGTACCACTCAAATGACTAGAGAGATGTAGTTTTTGAGTGGGAGTTCTTAAGTAATATGATTAATTGAACTAATTGTCATGAACATAGTCTAATGGTCTTTGCGAATTACGATGTAGCTTGCGCTATAGCTCTAAAGTTTTTATATGTTCCTAGAGAAAATTTAGTTGAAAGTTGATAGTAGCAAACTTTGCAGACTGAGTCTGTAAAACCGAGGATTGTCCTCGTTGCTGCGCAGAAGGCTTATGTCCTTAATGCACCACTTGGTGTGTTGCACCTCGAGCGTCGTCTGTAGATGTTGTGAACATCCGACATACACGTTTCTGATGACTACACAATAGTTCAGTACAAAATACTTAATGGCTTAGAAGCAAGGCACCGAAGACGTTTTGAAACGTCACGGAACATAAGAGATGTTCTAAAGAGATGAAATTGTGATTTCATGCTTATGCCCTTGTTAATAGGTATGAGACCTCCGACAAGATTCTTTGTCCACGAAGTAAAGGAGAAAAGCTCAATCGTTGAGCGTGTGCTCAGATTATCTAAGTACGACAATCGCTTGAATCAAGTGGGAGTTGATCTTCCAGATAAGATAGTGATGGTTCTCCAAAGTCACTGCCACCAAGCTGTGAGAGCTTCGTGATGAACTATAACATATCAAGGATAGATACAATGATCCTTGAGCGATTTGCGATGTTTGACACTGCGAAAGTAGAAATCAAGAAGGAGCATCAATAGTTGATGGTTAGTAAAACCACTAAGTTTTGAGAAAGGCAAGGGCTAGAAGGGATACTTCATGAAACGGCAAAGCAGTTGCTGCACTAATGAAGAGACCCCAGATTAAACCCAAGCCCGGGACTAAGTGCTTCTGTTATGAGGGGAACGGTCACTAAGGCGGAGCAACTCTAGATACTTGGTAGATAAGAAGGCTGGCAAAAGTCGAAAGAAGTATATTTGATATACATGATGCTGATGTGTACTTTACTAGTACTCCTAGTAGCACGAGGGTATTGGATACCGGTTCGGTTGCTAAGTGATTAGTAACACGAAATGAAAGCTACGGCATAAACGGAGACTAGCTAAAGGCGAGGTGACAATACGTGTTGGAAGTGTTTCCAAGGTTGATATGATCAAACGTCGCACGCTCCCTCTACATCGGGATTGGTGTTAAACCTAAATAATTGTTATTTGGTGCTTGCGTTAAGCATGAACATGATTGGATCGTGTTTATTGCAATACGATTATTCATTTAAAGAGAATAATGGTTACTCTATTTGCTTGAATAATCACCTTCAATGGTTTATTGAATCTCGATCGTAGTGTTACACATGTTCATGATATTGGTGCCAAAAGATACGAGGTAATGATGATAGTACCACTTACTTGTGGCACTGCCGCTTGAGTCATGTTGGTATAAATTGCATGAAGAGGCTCCATGCTGATAGATCTTTATACTCACTTGATTTTGAATCACTAGTGACATGCAAATCATACCACATGAGCAAGGCCTTGTTTTCATTGAGATGAAACAAGATAGTAACTTGTTGGAAGTGATACATTTTGATGTATGCCGTCCAATGGGTGCTGAGGCACGTAGTGGATATCATTATGTACTTACTTCAATGTCGATTTGAGTAGATACAAGAGTATTTACTTAATGAATCACAAGTCTGAAATATTGAAAAGTTCAATTCTGTTTCAGAGTGAAGTTCGTCGTAACAAAAGGATAAACTGTCTACGATATGATCATAGAAATGAATATCTAAGTTACGAGCTTTGGTACGCAGTTAAGACAATGTGGAAATTGTTTCACAGTTCATGCCACCTGGAACATCATAGTGTGATGATGTGTGTGAACGTCATAGCCAAGCACTATTTGGTATGGTGCATGCTATGATGTCTCTTATCGAATTACCACTATCATTTATGGGTTATGCATTAGAGACAACCGCATTCACTTTAAATAGGGCACCGCGTATTTCCATTGAGATGACACAGTATAGACTGAGGTTTAGAGAAATCTAAACTGTCGTTTCTTGAAAGTTTGGGGCTTCGACACTTATGTGAAAAAGTTTTAGTCTGATAAGCTCGAACCCAAAGCGGATAAATGCATCTTCATAGGATACCCAAAACAGTTGGGTACATCTCCTATCTCAGATCCGAAAGCAAAGTGTTTGTTTCTAGAAACGGATCCTTTCTCGAGGAAAGGTTTCTCTCGAAAGAATTGAGTGGGAGGGTGGTAGAACTTGATGAGGTTATTGAACCATCACTTCAACCAGTGTGTAGCAGGGCGCAGGAAGTTGTTCCTATGGCGCCTACACCAATTGAAGTGAAAGATGATGATGGTGATCATCGAGCATCGGATCAAGTTACTACAAGGCTCGTAGGTTGACAAGATCGCGTACTACTGCAGAGTGGTACGGTAACTCTGTCTTGGAGGTCATGTCGTTGAGCAACAGTGAACCTACGAGTTATGAGAAAGCAATGGTGGGCCTGGATTCCGGCAAATGGCTGGAAGCCATGAAATCCGAGAGAGGATCCATGTATGAAATCAAAGTGTAGACTTTGGAAGAACTACTTGATGGTCATAGGACTATTGAGTAAAGATGGATCTTTAAAAGGAAGACAGACGACGATGGTGATAAGTCACTATTAAGAAAAGCTCGACTTGTCGCAAAGATGTTTCCGACAAGATCAAACAGTTGACTACGATGAGACTTTCTCACTCGTAGCGATGCTAAAAGTCTGTTAGAATTATGTTAGTAGTTGCTGCATTATTTATGAAATATTGCACATAGGATGTCAAAACATTGTTTCCTCGACGGTTTCCTGTAGCAAACATTGTATGTGATACAACCAGGAGGTTTTGTCGATCCTAAAGATACTAGCAAGTATGCAAGCTCCAGCGATCCTTCAATGGACTGGTGCAAGCATCTCGGAGTTGGAATATACACTTTGATGAGATGATCAAAGATTTTGGGTTTGTACAAGGTTTATGAGAAACTTGTATTTCCAAAGAAGTGAGTGGGAGCACTATAGAATTTCTGATAAGTATATGTGGTTGACATATTGTTGATCAGAAGTAATGTAGAATTTCTGTGAAGCATAAAAGGTTGTTTGAAAGGAGTTTTTCAAAGGAATACCTGGATTGAGCTACTTGAACGTTGAGCATCAAGATCTATGGAGATAGATCAAAATGCTTAATAGAAGTTTCAACAAGATGCATGCCTTGACAAGTTTTTGAAGGAATTCGAAATAGATCAGCAAAGAAGGAGTTCTTGACTGTGTTGTAAGGTGTGAATTCGAGTAAGACTCAAAACCCGACCATGGCAGAATAAAGAGAATAGACGAAGGTCGTCTTCTATGCCTTAGCCGTAGACTCAAGTATGCCATGCTAAGTACCGCACCTGATGTGTGCCTTGCAGCAAGTCTGTTAAGAGGTACACAGAGAGATCCAGGATTGGATCACTGATCAGCGGTCAAAGTTATCCTTAGTAACTAAACATACTAAGGAATTTTTCTCGATTATGGAGGTGGTTAAAGAGTTCGTCGTAAAGGGTTACGTCGATGCAAGCTTTGACACTAATCCGAATAACTATGAGTAGTGAAACGGATTCGTATAGTAGAGTAGATATTTGGAGCATTTCCGAATAGCACGTAGTAGCAGCATCTATAAGATGACATAAAGATTTGTAAAGAACGCACGGATCTGAAAGTTTCAGAACCGTTGACTAAGACCTCTCTCACGAGCAAGATGTGATCAGACCCCAGAACTATATGGGTGTTGGATTCGTTGAAATCACATGGTGATGTGAACTAGATTATTGACTCTAGTGCAGGTGGGAGACTGTTGGAAATATGCCCTAGAGGCAATAATAATTAGTTATTATTATATTTCTTTGTTCATGATAATCATTTATTATCCATGCTATAATTGTATTGATTGGAAACACAATACTTGTGTGGATACATAGACAAAACACTGTCCCTAGTCAGCCTCTAGTTGACTAGCTCGTTGATCAAAGATGGTCAAGGTTTCCTGGACATAGGCAAGTGTTGCTACTTGATAACGGGATCACATCATTAGGAGAATCATGTGATGGACTAGACCCAAACCAATAGACGTAGCATGTTGATCGTGTCATTTTGTTGCTACTGTTTTCTGCATGTCAAGTATTTGTTCCTAAGACCATGAGATCATATAACTCATTGACACCGGAGGAATGCTTTGTGTGTATCAAACGTCGCAACGTAACTGGGTGACTACAAAGATGCTCTACAGGTATCTCCGAAGGTGTTCGTTGAGTTAGTATGGATCAAGACTGGGATTTGTCACTCCGTATGACGGAGAGGTATCTCGGGGCCCACTCGGTAATACAACATCACACACAAGCCTTGCAAGCAATGTGACTTAGTGTAAGTTGCGGGATCTTGTATTACGGAATGAGTAAAGAGACTTGCCAGTAAACGAGAGTGAAATAGGTATGCGGATACTGACGATCGAATCTCGGGAAAGTAACATACCGAAGGACAAAGGGAATGACATACGGGATTATATGAATCCTTGGCACTGAGGTTCAAAGGATAAGATCTTCGTAGAATATGTAGGATCCAATATGGGTATCCATGTCCCGCTATTGGATATTTACCGAGGAGTCCCTCGGGTCATGTCTACATAGTTCTCGAACCCGCAGGGTCTGCACACTTAAGGTTCGACGTTGTTTTATGCGTATTTGAGTTATATGGTTGGTTACCGAATGTTGTTTGGAGTCCCGGCTGAGATCACGGACGTCACGAGGGTTTCCGGAATGGTCCGGAAATGAAGATTGATATATAGGATGACCTCATTTGGTTATCGGAAGGTTTTCGTGCATTATCGGAAAAGTTTCGGGCTCATCGGTAATGTACTGGAAGTGTCGGGAGGGGTGCCGGGGACCATCAGGAGGGGTGTCACGGCCCAAGGGGTCTCATGGGCTATGGGAAGAGATAAACCAGCCCCTAGTGGGCTGGAATAAGTTCCCACTAAGGCCCATAAGATTTGAGAAGGAAAAAACACAAGGTGGAAAGAGTTTCCAAGTGGGAAGGTGGAATCCTACTCCAAGTAGGATTGGAGTAGGACTCCTCCACCTCCAATTTCAGCCAAACCTTTAGGTTTTGAGGCTGCCTCCTCCCCTCCCTCCCTCCTATATATAGTGGGGTTTTAGGGCTGATTAGAGACAACTTTTGCCACGGCAGCCCGACCTCATACCTCCACGGTTTTACTTCTAGATCGCGTTTCTGTGGAGCTCGGGCGGAGCCCTGCTGAGATTAGATCACCACCAACCTCCGGAGCGCCGTCACGCTACCGGAGAACTCATCTACCTCTCCGTCTCTCTTGCTGGATCAAGAAGGCCGAGATCATCGTCGAGCTGTACGTGTGCTGAACGCGGAGGTGCCGTCCGTTCAGCACTAGATCGGAGCGGATTGTGGGACGGATCGCGGGACGGTTCGTGGGAAGGTTCGCGGGGCGGATCGAGGGGCGTGAGGACGTTCCACTACATCAACCGCGTTTCTTAACGCTTCTGCTGTGTGATCTACAAGGATACATAGATCGGAAATCCCCTCTCGTAGATGGACATCACCATGATAGGTCTTCGTGCGCGTAGGAAATTTTTTTGTTTACCATGCGACGTTCCCCAACAGTCTGTGCTTCAAGTGTGGCCGTCGAGGTCACCGTGCTAGAGACTGCAGGCAGAATCCGAATCAGCTGACACTTCCCTCAACTGGCAGTGGCAACAACCAGAACCGCAACTTCAACGCTAAGCCTGCTTATGTTCGTGGTCAGGCCAACAACATTGATATGGGTCAAGCTCAAGACCAGCCTGCTACCGTGATGGGTACACTTCTCGTTAACTCAGTACCTGCTTCTGTATTGTTTGATACAGGAGCATCGCATTCCTTTATGTCGGAAAATTTTGCATACATGCATGACATTAGGATCGAAGAGATGAACATCCCGATAGTGGTAAACACCCCTGGGGGCGAATGCCGAACCTCTGTGGTTCGCCCCCATGTTCCAGTTGAAATTGAAGGATTAGAATTCCTTGCCAACCCCATCCTACTAAAGTCATCCAACATTGATCTCATACAGGGGATGGACTGGTTGAAAGCTCATACGGCATCGATCGTTTGTACCACCAAAATCGTCCACCTCCTACACCCTTCAGATGAATTAGTAAGCTACCATGCTCATCTCGTCTGAAATGCTGAGGCACGGCTATATGCCTTGAATGCATTAAATGTGTCGCCTCTTGAAGGGATTGAAAACATTCTAGTGGTCCGAGAATTCCAAGATGTCTTTCCAGAAGAACTTCCGGGGATTCCCCCTGCTCGAGCTGTCGAGTTTGTCATTGACTTGGTACCCGGTACCACTCCTATTGCTAAGCGTCCTTATAAGATGCCGCCACATGAACTCCTTGAACTTAAGCAAGAAATTGACAACTCGCTCCGTCTGGGTTTCATCCGTCCGAGTTCCTCTGCTTGGGAAGCACCTTCTCTCTTTGTTAAGAAGAAGGATGGGACAAATCGATTGATTCAAGACTACCGTCCTATCAACCAGGCAATTATTCAAAACAAATATCCTCTTCCTCGGATAAATGACTTGTATGATCAACTTGCTGGTTCCACCGTCTTCTCTAAGCTCGACTTGAAATTGGGATACCACTAGATTCGTGTTCGCAAGGAGGATATTCCAAAGACTGCCTTTGTTACTTGTTATGGATCATACGAGTACATTGTCATGTCCTTCGGCTTAACCAATACACCGACAACCTTCTCTCGATTGATGAATTATATATTCATGGACTACCTCGACAAATTTGTCGTGGTATATCTGGATGATATTCTGGTATTTTCAAAGAACAAAGAAGAGCATGATGAACATCTTCGTCTTGTATTGGATATGCTTCGGGAGCATAAACTCTATGCAAAGTATTCCAAATGTGAGTTCTGGCTAGACGAAGTGACTTACCTTGGTCATGTGATTTCCAAGGATGGTATTGCAGTCAACCCCGAACGATTTCAAGCTATTCTTGACTGGACTCCCCCGAAGAATGTTAAGCAAGTCAGAAGTTTTCTCGGACTCGCCAGCTATTGCCGTCGATTCGTCGAGAATTTCTCCAAGATTGTGAAGCCCTTAACCAACCTGCTTCACAAAGATGTTAAGTACGAGTGGCCTGATAAATGTCAGGAAAGTTTCCAGGCGCTCAAGGACAAACTGACGTCCGCTCCAGTACTTGCTCCTCCAGATACGAAAAGGGATTTCTTCATATACTGTGACGCTTCTTGTCAAGGAATAGGTTGTGTCCTGATGTAGGATCGCAAGGTGATTGCTTATGCTTCACGTCAACTGCGTGCTCATGAAGAGAACTACCCCATTCATGATCTTGAGCTTGCCGCAGTTATTCATGCACTGAAAGAACGGCGACAATACCTTGTCGGTAATCGCTGTGAAATCTACACCGACCATCAAAGTCTGAAGTACTTGTTCACTCAACTGGAGCTGAATCTACGTCAACAAAGATGGATGGAGCGTATAGCAGATTTTGACTGTAGTATATCATATACCCCTGGCAAGGCTAACGTAATGGCTGATGCTTGAGTCGCAAGTCATACTGCAACCACCTCTAGGTTCATAAGGTTCACGATCGTCTGCAAGAGGAATTCTATAAGCTGAACCTCCACATTGTTCCTCAGGGTTACCTTGTTCCCCCTCCTGAAGAGTGTGAAAAGATGAACCTTCATGTTGTTAATCAGAGTTCCCTCAGTAACCTAGTGGTTGAACCAGATCTTGTGAGCTCCATAAAGAATCTGCAAGGCTTTGACGATGATGTCAACAGGATTAAGAGGTACATTGCGAAGGGTAAACCCTCCTTTTTCATTGTTGATGAAGATTGCGCCTTGTATTTCAAGGGTCGCCTATTCGTCCCAAATAAGAAGAAAAATCTCAGGATGACCGGGAAGGTGATGGAAGAGGCTCATGACACACCATTGTCTATTCACCCGGGTAGTACCAAGATGTACCAAGACATCCGGCAAGGATTCTGGTGGCCCAATATGAAACAAGACATTGCATGCTATGTGACAGAATGTGATATATGCCGGCGTATCAAAGCAGAACACCAAAAGCCTGCTGGAACTCTGCAACCTATCTCTATTCCTGAGTGGAAATGGGACCATGTTGAAATGGACTTTGTCACTGGTTTCCCTAGATCTCAGAAAGGTAATGATGTTATTCTTGTCGTCATTGATCGACTGTCCAAAGTTGCACATTTCCTGGCCGTCAAAGAAACAATTAATGCTAGTCAGCTGGCAGATCTTTATATGTCAAGAGTTGTTTCACTTCACGGTAATCAGTTCGGACTGTGGCAGCTTGTTCACTTCAAAATTCTGGGAAAGCTTTCAGAAGGCTATGGGGATTCATCTGTCCTTCAGCACTGCATTTCATCCTCAATACCAGGGACAAGTTGAACGAGTCAACCAAATTCTCGAGGACATGCTTCGAGCTTGTGTCATTTCTTTCGGTAAGAAATGGGAGGAATCTCTCCCGTATGCCGAGTTCTCTTACAACAATAGCTATCAAGCTAGTCTGAAGATGGCCCCTTTCGAAGTATTGTATGGACGAAGGTGTCGAACTCCTCTGAATTGATCAGAAACTGGGGAACGATCACTCTTCGGTCCGGATATTTTTCAACACGCCGAAGATCAAGTCCGCATTATTCATGAGAATCTGAAGGCTGCTCAGTCTCGTCAGAAGAGTCAGTATGACCGTCATCATCAAGATATGGTCTATCAACCTGGAGAAAAGGCTTATCTTCGTGTCACACCAATGAGAGGTGCACACCGTTTCGGAATCAAGGGCAAGTTAGCTCCTCGTTATATTGGTCCTTTCACTGTTCTTGAAAGGCGTGGTAGAGTGGCTTATCAATTGGAATTGTCGGCGAACCTTTCTCAGGTTCACGATGTCTTCCATGTTTCTCAGCTCTGTCGCTGCTTCAAGGACCCTATTCGAGCAGTGGATCATGGTATGCTTGAGCTACAACAAGACCTCTCTTATAAAGAGCATCCGGTCCGCATTCTCGACAAAGCTGAACGTAAGACTCGTCGCAAAGTCACCAAGTTCCTCAAGGTGGAGTGGTCAAATCACTCTGAAGATGAAGCCGCTTGGGAACGCGAGGATCATCTTCGTGATGAATACCCCGGGCTTTTTCCCTCTACCTCTTAATTCTCGGGACGAGAATTCTTGTCAGCTGGGGAGAATTGTGACATCCTCGACTTTTTGCTACAGTAATGATTGTAATTAAGCGACAGTGATCCCGCGCTAATGATGCCACGTCATCGTTAATGATACCAACGATCTCGTGTTGGTTGAAACCGAATCATAATTCGATGCCTTAAGATGAAGTCAAACGAGGAAAGAATTCGGTTGATGAAACGAAAATGTCACGGGAGTTATAAAAATTCCCTACCGAAGTATAAAAATGAATCGGGCACTTTTGGAATATTTGATAAGCCCAATATATTTAGAGGTGGAGCCTTAAACAAAATAAGTAAAGAGAAATATAGTAAATATAAAAGAAATAAATAAAAGAAAGAAGTAAAATTATATATAATAAGTTATAAAAGATAGTAAATAAAATTAGGTAATAAAAAGAATTAGGAATAATAGTGAAAAAAAGAAAGAGAAAAAAAATAAAAAAAAGGCAAAAGCAACCGAGCCCCCCCCCCGGTGGCCGACTCGGCCAAAGTGGCCCAGCCGACCACAATCCTCAAACCCTAGCGGGAGCCCCTCCCCCTGCGTCCCCCTCGCAACTCCCCCGTTTTCCCCGCGCCACCGCCACGGGGCTCTCGCCCCGTCTCTCTCCACCTCCCCTCGTGCCCCCCACCGACACCTAATCCTCTCCCCCTCCCGTGAGATCTCTCCCTCGCCACAACCCACCGACACCCCGACGAGGCCCCCCCACGTTCCCCCCTTCTCTCGTCCTCCACCAACCCACCCACGATAGGCCACCTCACCCCTCGGTCTCTCCCTCCCAGTAACTCCCGTCGGCCTCCCACATCCACCCTCGCCGGCGAGCCCCCTCCCCCCACCGGCCTCCCTCTCCTCTCCCTCACCGCCGGCTGAGGCCACCTCCCTCTCGGCCCCAACCCCCCGTCGGCCCTTCCTCCCGCTCAGTCCAGGAGGGACCGGGCAGGGAGACCCCTTCTCCTCACCACGCCGGCCATCCGGCCGGCCCCGACCTCCGGGAGGTTTTCTCCGGCGACCCACCTCACCGGATCCGTCATCACCGCCTCCATGAACGCCTCAACGCCGTCTCCTCCGCCCCTTCCCGCGAACTCCGGCTTCACCGGGCCGTCTCGTCAATGTCGGTGAGCCCCTCCTCGGGCTCCTCCCACCATCTCGTTCCCCTCGTCGTCCCGGTTCCGTTTCGACGAACGGCGCTTCATATCGACGACGTGATGTTCGCGTAGGAGAGATTGAAGTTATTTTTCTTCTCTGTTGAGAAGAGGAGAAGCAGAGAAGAAGGCTCTGTGTTAACAGAGAGAGGGAGATGAGAGTTTTTGGAGGAAATAAAAATAAACGTTGTATTTGCGTATGTATTTTTGTATGTATGAGATGCACGTATGTATGTATGTATGTATTTCGGTATCTCGCGGTAGACGTTAAATGTTTGGTTATGTATCTATGAGTAAAAAATGTGTATTTGGCCTAAAGCCACTTACCGGTGGGGCCAACGCACCCCGGTGTCTATGACAGGGAGGCCCCACACCCCTTTTAAAGGAAAGTGAAAATTAAAATATAAAAATAAAAATAATGTTTTTATTAAATAAATAAATAGAGATATTAGTTAATTAATTAATTAGAATAATTAGAATATGACACATGGGTCCCCCACTAAATTAATCTGATTAATTAATATTTAATCTTAATTAAAACTTGTGCCTATGACGTTCGGGACCCGCTGGTCAGTTGACGAGTCAACTGTTGATGTCAGCATGACATCATGCTGATGTCATAATAGCTTTTTTTAATTCCTAATTATTGAATAAAACTTTAAAAATTAATATTAAATAATTCTTAAGTCAGATCAAAATATTTTCAACATGAAAGTTGATCAACAGAACGAGACGAACCCGGATACACGGTTCATTCGTGTGTCACGCGTCCCTAGCATAGCAAACATGGAACATTTCCATCGTTTCCAGTATGACCGGTAGTAGCCCGAGACTCGGAAAATATCGTCAGATATTCTTCTGACCCGTCTATGACGGATGTTGCTGCGTTAGCTCATGTCTAGCCTGCATCTTGCCATGTTATGCTTTGTGTTGCACCGTAGCTATTATTTATTGTTTCTTCCCCCTCTTCTTACCGGTAGACCCCGAGACTGACGCTGCTGTCGGGTACATCTACGACCCTGCCGACCAGTCCTTTGCCACAGAGCAGCAAGGCAAGCAAACCCCCCTTGATCATTCCTATATCGCCTTTGTCTTTCTTCCTACTGCTTGCATTAGTATTTTGCTACTATTGTAGTTAGCTCCTATATCTGATGCATAGCCTATTTTTGAGGAACTGCTACTTTCAGTCATGTACCTTTAATCTGCTTAGTATAGGTGGAGCAGTCATCCCCTCTGACCCCGTAGTTCAGTTGCCTAGCTTGTTTTCAAATCTCGATCCCTGATGGACGAGCCAGACCCGACACATCACATACACCCCCCTTAATTGTACGATGCTACAGAGATACTATCGAGTACCGAGGGTGACACCTCGCTAAGTACTCCTGATGATATCTGTGTAGTATAGCTAGTCGGTCGTGGTTATTGAGGGTGATTTCTCTTTCACCATTCCCGACGATGCCCCTGTCATGCAACCCCTCAAGTGCGGGACCCCCAAGGGTGATTCCTCTAAGCCCACCTTGACGGATACATCGTTCGGAATCCAACGAGGGTGATACCTCGGATTCCCCCCGATGTTATACCCACACAGTTACTCGACCATGTTACTGGGATCATTGGTGATTAGTTGTAAGATGGGTGGATTCCCGTGAGACTATGTTGATGGCCTAATTAAAATGTTAATGGATTTGGTTATTTGATCCGGGTTGGTCTGAGACCTTTTCGCACTAACCGGCTACGTGGGAAGAATTATGGGTACTCGGCGTCGCGGTATCAGCCGAAGCTTTCAGATGTCAGCAAATGTAGCGGCGCGCGCCCGAGTGGTCCCGAGATGCACCGCTCTTGTGATTAAGGGATGCTAGGACTGATGTCGGCCGCCCACGCCACGTGCAGGAGCGCGAAGGGGAACTAGGCCCACAAACCCTTTGTGCTTAGGAGTTAGATCGGCGGGGCGGCCTCTCTGATTAGTCTTAGGTGGGGCTGCGACGTGTCGATATTCCGAGGCCGGGCAGGACCCATAAAAGTATGTCCGGCCATAGTGTTATCGAGCGTGATGGGACATGTGGTGCACCCCTGCAGGGATGAAAATTAACTATTCGGATAGCCGTGTCCACGATTACAGGACGACTTGGAGTTGTGCCCCAATCTTATACAACTACAATTGCGACTTAACTGGATCATTAGTTTGCCACGGGATTGCTTCCTCGCAGGGAGTCGAGGGAGGATCTTTAGGTGTGACCTCACTTTAATATTGCTGCAACAATATGACTATTATGTTTTACCCTGTTCTACTCTCGTCTATTGCTGCAAGACCCTGAAGATGCTAGCCTTCCATAGGACTAGGCCTTCTCTCTCTACTCTTGCATTGTTGCAGTCAGTCCAGATATAACACCCCCCCCTTTTGATACTGATGCATACTTAGAATAGTTCTGATGTAAGACTTGCGAGTACTTTGGATGAGTACTCATCGCTGCTTTGCTTCCCCCTTGTCCCCTTGATCCGTTTGCTGCGACCAGAAGATGGAGCCCAGGAGATGGAGGCCCCCGGCAATGACAACTGCTACCCCGATGGTGCCTACTACTACGTGGAGGCCACTGATGATCAGGAGTAGTTAGGAGGTTCCCAGGCAGGAGGCCTCGCCTCGTTCGATCGTCGTATCTTTTGTGCTAGCCTTCTCTAAGGCATCCCATGTTTTATATCTGTACTCAGATATTTGTTGCTTCCGCTGACTCGTGTGTTTATCGAGCTTCCGTATTCTAGCCCTCGAGGCCCCTGGCTTGTAATATGAAGCTGATGTTATTTTTATTTGTGTCTTGAGTTGTGTTGTGATATCTTCCCTTGAGTCCTTGGGTTTGATCGTACGCATTTGCGTGTACGATTAGCGTACGATTAAACCGAGGGCGTCACATTAGTCTTTCTTGGATGAGTCTAAGCTACATAGAAGAAGAGAAAGAGAAGAAGCAAGAAGAGAAGAAGAAGTAAAAGAAGAAGAAGGAGGAGGGGGAGGAGAGAAGGAGAAGGAAGAGGAGAAGAAGAATAAAAGAAGAAGGAGAAGGAGAAGGAGGAAGAAGAAGGAGAAGGAGGAGCTCCTTCTCCTTCTTCTCTTCCTTCTTCTCGTTCTCCTTATCCTTCTTCTTCTCTTCTTCTTCTTCTTCTTCACTTCTTTCATTTTTCCTCTTTCATCTATTCTTGTCCCCTTCTTGGGCTAAATTAGCTAAGAATGCCTTTTTGGAGCTAATTATGTCATTTAGAGGATAATTAGCTAAGTATAGGTCATGTTTTATTAAATAGACCATTTTGGAGCTAACTAAGCTAATTATGTCATTTAGGTGGAAGCCTAGCTAACTATAGGTCGTTTCGAGGCTAACTTGGGTAAAATAGGTCATTCCGGAGCAAACTATGCTTATTAAGCCATTTTGGAGCTAGCTAGGCTAATTATAGGCCATTTAATACCTAAGTTAGGGGGAATAGGTCATCTTGCAGCTACGTAAGCCTTATTATGTCATTTAGGAGAGAACTTAGCTAACTATAGGTAATTTTTTTTATTAAATAGGTCATTTTGGAACTAATTAAGCTAATTATGTCATTTTGTAGGATAATTAGCCAATTTAGTCTTTCTTGGAATTCTCTAAGCTACGTAGAAGAAGAGAAAGAGAAGAAGAAAGAAGAGAAGAAGAAGTAAAAGAAGAAGGAGGAGGAGGAGGAGGAGGAGAAGGAGAAGGAAGAGGAGAAGAAGAAGAAAAGAAGAAGGAGAAGGAGAAGGAGGAAGAAGAAGGAGAAGGAGGAGCTCCTTCTCCTTCTTCTCATCCTTCTTATCCTTCTTATTATCCTTCTTCTTCTCTTCTTCTTCTTCTTCCTTCCTTTCATTTTTCCTCTTTCTTCTCCTCTTGTCCCCTTCTTCAGGCTAAATTAGCTAAGAATGCCTTTTTGGAGCTAATTATGTCATTTCGAGGATAATTAGCCAAGTATAGGTCATGTTTTATTAAATAGACCATTTTGGAGCTAACTAAGCTAATTATGTCATTTAGGTGGAAGCCTAGCTAACTATAGGTCGTTTCGGAGCTAACTTGGGTAAAATAGGTCATTCCGGAGCAAACTATGCTTATTAAGCCATTTTGGAGCTAACTAAGCTAATTATGTCATTTAGATGGAAGTCTAGCTAATTTTTATTAAAACACTAGAAATAACATACCATTATCGTCATCACGGCGGTGAAGCACGATGGCTCTGGCTTGTTTCACCTGGAGAAGGCTCCACTGTAGAAGGGTCGTGCGATGCGTTTCGGGAGATATTCTACACCAATCATCGTTTGCAATGTGTCGTTAGCATGAGGACACTCTTAAGATGATTGCACTGAAATGAAACTCACCGTCCCCGCCATGTTAATGACTGGCATCGGGGGAGGGACTTGGCCGCTCTTTTCTCTCATAGACTGTACATTTGGTTTCGACAAGTCAAACTTTTTATTTATTAATGAAACGGACATTAAAATGCAAGATTTGAAATAACATGAATAAGAAACTTACCATGAAGAGCTCGTATATGGCCCTGTTAGACGCATCATTCCGTGCCCTCTCCGCCTCCACCAATGGAGTCGTCCTCTCCTGCAGCTCCCTCATCTCCTTATCCTACTCCGCCATAGCCGCCTGCATTGCCTCTCTCTCTTTCTGAATAGCAGCCTGCAACACAACTCATTGTTAGCAATGTAATCATATTGGTTCGAACGCACAACATAATGCGGAAAGATAGTTGAGTCCATTAAACTAACCTCGATAGCAAGCTCGACTGGCCCTGGACGAGGTCTTTTCTCCGGACAGGACCTTGTTTGGAGTGCCTTTATCTGCCAGAGAGTGCTAGGACAATGTATAAGGCCGTCTTCAATGGCGAGCGAGCCATGGGGCCTCCCGTTGCCAGCTATCATCACCAGCTCTGGATCAATAAGCCCCTCGCTCGGGTTAAAGTCCTCCCCTTTCCTCGCCTTCCCGTTATCATTGTACTTCACGAGCTTGTGGTAGGAGGAGATGTTGGTGAAGTTTTCTGGATGCTCGAGGTCAGACTCAAAGAATGCCTAGACCTTCTTGTACGAGGCAGTATCGGCCATCGCATACAGGTCGTACATCTGTGGCACCTCCGTCTTATTGTGACGCGCCTAAAAGAGAGAGAGAGGAAAATTGTATTAGTAAAGGGCTCAAGATATCATTAAGAATGAATTGCATGAGGCACGAAGCAAACCACATACCCAGTTCTCGCCAAATTGGATTAAGTTGACGCTTCCTTGATGGTGTGGCACACCAACCATTTTGCAACGCCTCTCCTTGGCGTTGTTGTGGCTGGCCTCCCACGTTTCGGAGCACCACTGATTAACCAAGGCCTCCCAATAATCCATCTTATCCACACACCATCTCGGGGGCACCTAAGTTAATAAAGAGAAATTTGAGCGCGTAAGAACCAAATCAAGGAAACTAACTAGAAAGCCTTAATAATATTTAATTACCTTCATGTAATGCTCCTTCTCCATCTTAGAATCATGGCACTTCGCCTTGTCCATCCTAATACGCCGCGTGGCATAGTAGTCTTGAATAGCCTGCACCCGAGCCTCGTGCCGAAAGTTTTGAAGTAGGCGGCGACATTCGGTTTCGATAACCTTTGCCGCGTCCTCCTCGTATCCCTTCTCACACCTGTAGTAGGTGTGCAAACGAGACAACACCGATTAGTACAATAACTACCTACGGTTGATTTATAATTGTGTGAAGGAGAAATTACCCAGAACTGTCGGATCACCATGTCGGCCCTCGTGTGGCACAAAACACCGTCGATCTCCACCTCCGGTGGGGCCGGGGCACCCAAGTAGTGCTCCCAGGTCATTCCTACCTCTCGTTCCCGACCGGGCAACGTAACAAACCCTGGGAAGTTTTTACGACAAAGCACACCAATGACGTTGTTGGGCTTGCGGACACCCTTGGCAACAATCCAACCCCTACGGTATGACAAATTAAAGCCAAAACATTAGATATTTGAGAAACGTGAAGGAAAAAGGTTAAATAAGAGTAAATTAACTTACTTGTCCCCATTTGGCCTAATCGACCACCTCTGCTTGGGGGTCGCCGGCACGAGCGGGAGCCCCGAACTACCACGTTGGTAGATGATACGTCCATTTTGCATCATGCTTTCATGTTGATATTTATTGCTTTTTGGGCTGTTATATTACTTGTGGTACCATATTTATGCCTTTTCTCTCTTATTTTGCAAGTTTTATTTGAAGAGGGAGAATTCAGGCAGCTGGAATTCTGGACTGGAAAAGGAGCAAATCCTAGTTCACTATCCTGCACATCTCCAAATGCCCTGAAAAGTTACGTGGATTTTTTCTAGAATATATTAAAAACACTGGGCGAAAGAACTACCGGAGGGGGGCCACCAGGGCCCCACAAGCCCCCACTCCGCCACCACCCCCTGGTGGCGGTGGGCAAGCTTGTGGGCTGCCTGAAGGCCCACTAGCCCCCCTCTTTTGCTATACGAAGCGTTCTGGTCTAGAAAAAATTAATAGGGATCTTTTTCGTGGTTTCGCCGCCGCCACGAGGCGAAACTTGAGCAGATCCAATCTAGAGCTCCGGCAGGACGATCCTGCCGGGGAAACTTCCCTCCCGGAGGGGGAAATCGTCGCCATCGTCATCACCAACACTCCTCTCGTCGGAGGGGAGGCATCTTCATCAACATCTTCATCAGCACCATCTCCTCTCCAATCCCTAGTTCATCTCTTGTAACCAATCTTCGTCTCGCAACTCCGATTGGTACTTGTAAGGTTGCTAGTAGTGTTGATTACTCTTTGTAGTTGATGCTAGTTGGATTACTTGGTGGAAGAGTTTATGTTTAGATCCTTGATGCTATTCATTACACCTCTGTTCATGATTATGATTATGTCTTGTGAGTAGTTACTTTTGTTCCTGAGGACATGGGATAAGTCATGTTAATAATAGTCATGTGAATTTGATATTCGTTCGGTATTTCGATATGCTCTATGTTGTTTTTCCTCTAGTGGTGTTATGTGAACATTGACTACATAACACTTCACCGTATTTGGGCCTAGAGGAAGGCATTGGGAAGTAGTAAGTAGAAGATGGGTTGCTGGAGTGACAGAAGCTTAAACCCTAGTCTATGCGTTGCTTCGTGAGGGGCTGATTTGGATCCACTAGTTTAATGCTATGGTTAGACTTTGTCTTAATTCTTCTTTTGTAGTTGCGGATGCTTGCAAGAGAGGTTAATCATAAGTGGGATGCTTGTCCAAGTAAGGGCAGTACCCAAGCGCCGGTCCACCCACATATCAAACTATCAAAGTAACGAACGCGAATCATATGAACATGATGAAACTAGCATGACAGAAATTCCCGTGTGTCCTCGGGAGCGTTTTTCCTCCTATAAGACTTTGTTCAGGTTTGTCCCTTGCTACAAAAGGGATTGGGCCACTTGCTGCACCTTTGCTACTACTAGTTACTTTTTGCTTGCTACGTTTCACCTCGCTACACAATCACTTGTTACTGCTACTTTCAGTGCTTGCAGTTATTACCTTGCTGAAATCCGTTTATCAGAGCCTTCTGCTCCTCGTTGGGTTCGACACTCTTACTTATCGAAAGGACTACAATTGATCCCCTATACTTGTGGGTCATCAGTAGACGGTAGCCCCCTCACCCAGCTCCTCGTCAGTACCAGCATGGCCACTTGGCTCAGTCCAAGTATCCCACTAGGTCTCTGGGGACGTACCCTCATCCCTGCTTTGCTTCGGAGTCGCCTTGAACGAAGCTTCTGGGACACGAGTCTCGTGGGTCGAAGGCTCATCGACCTGAGGCTCGTCGACCCGAGGCTCGTGAACCAGAGACCGTGTAGCCTCCACCTCAGACGAATCCACCCTAGAAGTCCTATGCTCAGGTGAATCAGCTTGGGGTGGTGGCAGAGACCATGTAGCCTCCACCTCAGAAGGCGTGGCAGCCACCGCCCTACCTCTCCCGCGGCCACGTGTACCTTTAGTACAACATAAATACCAACATGAGTAATAAAATGTATATAAATACCAATATGCATACAACATGAGTACAACATAAATACCAACATGAATACAACAGGTACCTTTAGTACCTCTCCGCTTCACGGGGGGTCGACCTCCTCTCACGGGGGGCGCTCCTTGCATAGTAGAGAGCAACACTCTCCGAAGAGGCGAGACAGGAATGGAAGTACCCATCTGTCATGCCCAAGATGCGATCCTATCGTCAGGGATAGAAGCGCATCTCGTCGTGTCGCAAGAATGGATATCGTTCCAAGTACATGTACTGAAAAGAAGAGATATACATAGAGAGTTGGCTTACACTCGCCACAAGCTACATCAGAGTCACATCAGTACATTACATATTCATCAAGAGTAAGAGCAGGGTCCGACTACGGACAAAAACAAACGACAAAAGAAGAACGACGTCCATCCTTGCTATCCCAGGCTGTCGGCCTGGAACCCATCCTAGATCGATGAAGAAGAAGAAGAAGAAGCAACTCCAAATGTACAATCAACGCGCTCGCGTCAAGTAACCTTTACCTGTACCTGCAACTGGTGTTGTAGTAATCTGTGAGCCACAGGGGACTCACCAATCTCATTTCCAAAGGTATCAAGACTAGCAAAGCTTAATGGGTGAGGTAAGGTTAAGTCGTGAGGTTGCGGCAGCGGCTAAGCATATATTTGGTGGCTAAACTTACGAGTACAAGAAATAAGAGGGGGAAGATCTATGCATAGCGGACGTGAACTACTGATGATCAACTGAATGATCCTGAACACCTACCTACGTCAGACATAACCCCACCGTGTCCTCGATCGGAGAGGGAACTCACGAAAGAGACAGTCATGGTTAAGCACACAGTTGGCAAGTTTTAATTAAGTAAACTTCAAGTTATCTAGAACCAGTGTTAAACAAAGTTTCCACGTTGCCACATAACCGCGGGCACGGCTTTCCGAAAAGATTTAACCCTGCAGGGGTGCTCCAACTAGTCCATCACAAATTACCACAAGCCGCATAGAAATCCTCAATCACGAAGCTCGCGATCTCGTAGGATTCCCTAGTGGAAAACCTCAACTCTGAGATTACCCAAAGCATCACCGGAATCCCGATGCACAAGATATCTCGTCAAAGGTAAAACTAATCCAGCAAGGCCGACCGACGTGTCGACGATCCCGATAGGAGTCGCATACCTCGTTCTCAGGACACGACAGATGAGCGATGGTTACCACGCCAAACGCCGAGTTGCCCCGGGTAGCGTTAATAAGCTGCTCTATTTTGGACTAACACTCATGAGGAGCACTGGACCGGGGGTTGATTAAATTATCCTCGGTGTCCAGAAAGTCCCTATGCAATTTTATTAGGTGATTGGGCAAATGTAGTACTAATGTTGGGCATTGCCAGACTAGCTTTAATCTAAAACGAATTATCAAGGGGGTCCCCATAACAACCCCGATCGTGTTAGGAGCGCTCAATTATGGAACATAACACCGGTAGCCGGAAACTAAGGGGGCAAAGGTGCAACAAAACACCAGGCTAGAAAAGGGCCGAGCCTTCCACCTTTTACCAAGTATATAGGTGCATTAAATTAAATAGCATTTAAGAGGGTGATATAACAAGGAACCCATGTTAACACATGGAAGCAACTTCACCTGCAACTAGCAACGCTAACACAGGATTAAGCAAGCAGGAACATAGCCAATCAGTGGTTTGCTAGGTTGAACAGGTTGAAGGTTTCATGGCATTGTCGAGAGGCTCATATTTAACATGTGGTAGGCAACGAGACATAATCGATAGAAGCGATAAAACTAGCATGGCAATGATAGTAATGGTATCTGGGGAAATGGTCATCTTGCCTGAGATCCCGCTTGGAAGAAGAATGACTCCGTGAAGCAGACGAACCGACGTAGTCGAACGGGTCCTCACAATCCGACATGCTTGCGGAACTCTATCGAGATGAAGGAAACCGGAAACAAGAATCAACACACGAAATTCACCACACGGGGCACAACACAAATGATGCATGAGCAGCTGAATATATGCAAGTCACGGCATGACAATTCACACAATCAAACACTACACATTAAGTGAAGTTCAATATGCAACGAGTTGCATATTGACGAAACTCCACGTTTAATTATTTAGTTCTATCCCGATTAGATACACGGCAATATTAAATGTGATTAAACATGGAAAGAGGTGAAGCGCAAATTAAACTACCTATCTAGACATTTTAAATGAGGTCGGAAATGACATATAGCATCTCCGAGACGACCTCACATGTTAATTTACAATTCTGTCCAGCTCTGAGTTAACACATTTAATTAGTTGTTAAACAGCAAAACAAATAGGTTCTCCTAATTCTACGCGTCATTTCAAGCAATCTACACATAGAGATCATCTCCAACGGAGCTACGGATCAAAAGTTACAAGCACCGCAAGATATGATGGCATGGATGCAATATGTGTGCAACGACGGTCACGAGCACTTCAAAACATACAACCAGCAAGAGAAAAATGAAACTACACGAGATTCTTAAGCAAGTTTCATGTAGGACACGATCAAAACGGAGCTACGGTTCAAAAACTACGAGCAAAACAAGAAATCACTACAATCTGCCAAAATCAGCCACATAGCATTTCTACACCCCACAACTACGAGTTACACAATTCCGGTAAACTCAAGCAAGGCATGACACGAAAGAGGGCAAGAAGCACTACTACAAACAACTAGCAACAACTAGCATGGCATCAAGGTTCACTAGGGAAAGAAGACACAAAATGGCTTCTCACACACTATTTCAGACTTAGTGAAAATAACACCTCATGAAAGTGCAGTTTTCAGCCTGAAGGCATATTGACAGCAGCAAAATCATAAGCTATAGGTCTCCAAAAGGCATGAAAATTAACAGCAAGCTAGAGAAACAGAAGGGCTACAACTTACTCCATTGCACCAACCTCAAAAGAGCTACAGAACAAAAGATAGAAGCAAGAGAAGACATCAACAAAATATAACAGATTCCAGACTTAGGAATATTTCAGCTTCTCCAAATCAGCACTATTTCTAGCAACTTGAGGGCAATCAAACCACACCTAAACATACATTTCTATTGCAACCAAAAATACCAGGGTCTAGTCTAAACACCCAAGAACAACTCCCTAGTTGACAACTCCTTCAAACGAGGCACGGAATAAATCCTACGAAATAAACAAGAGGGCAACATAGCAAAATATCGCGCGAACTAACTTCCTCAAAAGCTAAAACTAATTGCACAGAAAAATCCAATGGATTTTTCTACCCCGAAAACATATAAAATATGTGGGGTTGCAACACAAAAATATTTCCATACATAAATGCGGGAAAATAACCTATATACGGGAAAATAAACTAGCGGCAAATCCCTACACACAAAAGTACAAATGACCGCTCTAAAATACAGAGAAAATAGGTTCCTAAAACATGGTCATTTTATCTAAGGTACTCGAGCAATCCGGACCGCAAGAAAAAATAAATACGGGACGTATCCTATTGGAACAGCATGTAAAACTATGCATTCGGCACGCTAAACGGTGTCAAACAAATATGCAAGTTGCACCAACGTATTCTATGCGTAAAACTACGCAAAATCCATATGCTACATGTCGCGATACGACTTACGGATTAAATTCTACGGGCGTTTTAAATATCTAGCATTTTTCTGAAAATACTAATTCACAGAAAAAACCTAAAATACTACGGGTCGAAAGGGCAAGCGCAATATAATAAAAAGGCGCTTAGGCGGGGGGATAGGCCAGCCTCACCTTGGTGGGCTGAAGAGTAGGGGTTGGGCCGACGGCTCGCTGCTGGGCCTGGGGCGCGGTGCGACTAGGCCTTGCCTTGGGGGCGAAGGCGCGGCCAGGAGCTGGGCCGGCTGCGGGGCCCAGTCGGCAGTTGGTGGCGGCCTGCTCGGGGCTCCCTCCTACTCTCGACGGGAGGAAGCAGAGGGCCGACGGCGGCGCAGGGACTTCGGCGTCGCTCCTCCAGGCAGGGTCTCCAGCGAGGCGAGGAAGGCGGGGGAGGTCGGATCCATGACGGGGAGCTCCGGATCCGTCCATCCCCGGGGGTTTGAGGCGGCGCTGGCAGGTGGCGAGGTCAGGCCACAAGGAACGGGGCCGGCGGCGGCTCGACCTCAACGGTGGCGCAGCAACCTGTGGCCGGAGCTGGAGGCGCGGCGAGATGCGGGCGGTGGGGCGGCGCAGCGCTGGAGGGGCCCCGACGGCGAAGACACCCGGTGGCGGCACAGCGGACGTTTGATCCGGCGAGGCCGGCCTTGGATCCGGCGGGGCTTGGTCCCGGTGAATCCTCCGGTGGCTTCCGGCGAACCACCCCGGCCTGGAGGGGCTCCGTCGACTGGTGGCGAGGCTCACGCAGCAAGGACGGCGCGACGGGGCAGGGAGATCGGGCTCCTCCCGCTCTGGAGCACGAGGGCAGGCAATGGCGGCTCCAGATGGGCCCGAGAGGGCCGGCGATGGGCTCGGCGGGCCCTGTGCGCTGGTGGGAGGAGACAGGAGGTGGGAGTGGGGTTGGCTGTGCGGATTTCGAGGCAACCGCTAGGGTTTGCTGCCTAAATGAGTGGGGAGGCCTATTTATAACAAATGAGGGGGCTAGGTTAGCCGGAATTTCGTTCCAGATCCAACCGTGCGGTCGGATTTGGACGATTCCGAACGTGGGTATGGGTACGCGGCCATGTAGAGGGGATATCTGGAGACGAGCGGGAGAACGGGCGGCGCGGAAACGATTTTTTTAAAACACCGACAGACGTCCGACGGCAAACCGAATACGGTGCCGCTACGGTCGACCGTTTGGGTACCAGACGAACTCCGATCGCGACGAAACTCGACAGGTGGCCTAACTAAAACAAATTACGACCGCGCGTCAAATCTCAACCCGATTAGAGGAAGTTTTATGCACACTTTTAAAACAGGGTTTGACGATGCCGCGGGCGCGTGCGTGTGCGGTCGGGCTCAGAACGGACAACGACGAGAAACGACAACTAACATCGGATGCAAGTTTTGAAAACTGTCAGCACGGAGATGCCGATGCAATGCAGATGATGCAAATGATGCGATGATGATGCAACAAAATAAAATAGACACATGACGAAAACAAAAAGGAAAGGGAATCTTCTGGAACGTCGGCAATGGGCCGTCACAACTCTCCTACACTACAAGAGGATCTCGCCCCGAGATCCAAGAATGAAAGGGGGAGAGGATGAGAAAGAACAAGAGATAAAAACTTAGTCGCTTCTTTGACAAACGAGTGAAACAATGATCCCTGAAGGTTGCAAAGCGATGAGGAGTGATATGAGAAAGAAGCAAGAATTCAAGGAAAATTTTCGGCAGCACTTCAGTAGGAAAATGGGACAAAAAATTCGAAAAGATGGGAGAAATAGACAATATTCACAACAAACAAGTAAATAGAACAAGGGAACACCATGATCTTGATAGAACAAGATGATAGACCCAAAAGAGCAACATCACAAAGCCTCCGGAACAATAGACTAGGGACTAGCTCATACGGAAGAAGAGAATGAAGAGAGAATGACAACTACTAACTCCAATGAACTTGGCAAGCATCCTTGCAAGGAGAATTGAACGAAGTTGTTGGAAACAACAACAAAAAGAACAAAATAGTAGTGGGCTTATGGAGACCTTTTCAAACTAATGAAGTGACAACCAGCCACTAACATAACAAGGATTGCTTGGGAGAAACAAGATATGAACAATTCTTACACCAAGAGGATACATTGAGAACTTGGATTAATGACAAGCACCATGATAGCAACAATCCATAGGAAAAGCTTTAGGTGAAATCCGAACCAAGATAGCTCAATGAAGGAATCATGGGTTGAAAATATCTCATGATCATAGAATTGGTGGGTCTAATTATCTCATTCCTGAAAGAAAATCTCTTCGAGACTCCTACACTAACAAGAATGCTATAATACCACCTGAAAGGATAAAGGAGAACAATTGCACATAGAAATGGAAGAGAAAGAATACTCGAGGTACTCCAATAGGAATCTTGAAGAACACATGAGAATGAATCACATCCTTGAAGAACCAGCATGACGAGCCTCCGTACAAAATGAATGACACAACGACATGAAGGTAGAAAAGAATAAGATTATGGCCTTGCCAAGATTTATATGAATCTTCACAAAGAGATACTGATAGACTTGGAACTTCCGAAAAGAAAGATTAGCACTTGAGAAAAGAATTGATATCATAAGCCACTCCGGAAGAAGAATTGAAATCTATTGGAAGAAGGAAGAACAAGAATAAGAATTAAGTTATGCTTATCCTTCAACAAGTTTAATTGATGACAAGCAACAGATTTAGCATACCACTTATTCTACTAGAATTAAATCTTGAAGAGGCAGAGAGATAAGCACCACTTGAGGCAAAAATTGAAGGAAGCACCGGTAAGAATTCACAATTGAATGGGAAAACCAAGAATTAATGGAGATACATGAGAATGAAGGGATCATAAGCCACAAGAGAAAAAACTTGAACAAGGCACCGGATAATCGAGAGACGAACGAAGAGACAACAATTGAGAAGAATTGAGGATGAAAGCCGAAAGCTCAGAACGAAGATTCTTCTAAAATGATGGCCTTCGGAGGACGAGAAATAAAAACAACTCAGAGAAGCACCGGATAGCACGAAAGGGATTACTCATGATTGGAAACAATTGAAGATGATAACACAAAGCTAAAATGATGAATCTCCAAGCGAATGAATCAAGATTTGAGAGAAACACTCCTTCGGATTGCAAGCTGAGAATGATGACGAGAAGAACACCAAGAATAACTAAGAAACTCCGGAATAATGAAGAATGAAAGGTTGAGCCAATATATGAGAATTAATTCAAATAGAACTTGGAGGAGGGATATGAATGATGAAATTCATACTTACGTCATAGTTAAAAAGAATTAGGATCTCCGGAAAAGATTACAAGAGCCAGATAAGATCCTGGGAAAACATGTGGGTTATGGGCCCACTCAAAGAAACCACCATTGAAAAGATTGTCAAAAAGCGAGATATTGCACCGGAGAAATGAAAACTAGATGAGGTTAGCACCTCGAAATAACTGAAGGATTGAAAATGAGAACTTCTGAAATATCTTTAACACTCTGGATAGAAAGAGAGAGGAATTAATTAACAAGATAGGCTAAAAGAATTTTCCAACGTCGGAAAGAATTACAAGGATGAATAGGATATAATGAACACAGACAACTGAATTAAATTCACCGGTACGGATGACAAGAATGAACAAATATGACACGAATCTCCTGAGGATCTTCACAATGAATCACCGGGTGAGAGAGAAAAGAACAGACAGCGGAATCACAATGAAAAGAAAACTCTTGGATGGAAATTGAATCACTGAAGAAAAGGGTGGGAGGGCGGGGAAAAACAAAAATAACTTGAGACAGATGAGATGACTCCGGTAAGAATGAGAGAATGATCTTACGAATCTGGAGAGAATAGAATTCACTCAAAGAGAAGCACACTGGTTGGAAAAGAATTGACAAGATGACTCCGGTTGACAAGAATTGACATGACAATCTGATTGAGCAAAGAATTTGCATTCTCACATAAAAGTATGAGGACACAGATTAGGAAAGATCTGAAATCACCACTTGACATCGAAGCAACACGAATTACCACATTCAACAAAACAAAGGGTGAGGCTTATGAAACAAGCCAGAACAAACTCATGAGAAAGATTTCGTCAGATATTTTCGTTGACAGGAATCCACTAGATGTCGAACCCCAACCTAACATCATGCATTTGTTGGAAGATTGTCCTATAAGCAACTACTTGAATTCCCACCTATGAAGTCCCGAAATATCTGGTCATGCAATCTGGTACACGGATACAAGGAGTAATATCACACAACTCCTATACTAACCCGTCACCTGTATCACATCCGTCAACACACAACCAGAATCTCGGACCTTCATCTACAACAGACCCTCGTGATCACAACGATACAAAGTATGGCAGTACTCCCGAACAATCTGCACCAGTACTAGGGACATCGGGGTTATCTCGCCACTACTAGTATTGAAGCAATTACGAACATCCTTCGTTTTGAGATACTAAGAAATCTGAATGATAACGATGTGCTCAAGAATCCCATGGAGCTCAACTCCCCTGAAACTGAAAGCAGATAGGAGGCACCAAGATAGAACTCCGTCACATCGGCATCATATAGATCCCAAGAATATCCGCGTGATGCTAAAAAAATTGAGTGGGAAGAGGAGTAGAGTAAATTATTACGTCAAGATTCCTCACCAGAGCATAGAAGAGGAGATAAAAGAATCCTAATCTCCGATACATAACTAGACTCAAAGCAGTTTTTCACTAGACTTGACTCGGCCAAGTTCGATCAATCAAGGGGACTCCTAGGACGGCACTGCTCTGATACCAACTTGTCACGCCCAAGATGTGATCCTATCCTCAATTTGGCACAAAGGCCTCATCAGGGATAGAAGCACATCTCGTCATGTCACAAGAATGGATATCATTACAAGTACATGTACTGAAAAGAAGAGATATACATAGAGAGTTGGCTTACACTCGCCACAAGCTACATCAGAGTCACATCAGTACATTACATATTCATCAAGAGTAAGAGCAGGGTCCGACTACGGACGAAAACAAACGACAAAAGAAGAACGACGTCCATCCTTGCTATACTAGGCTGCCGGCCTGGAAACCATCCTAGATCGATGAAGAAGAAGAAGAAGAAGAAGCAACTCCAAATGTACAATCAACGCGCTCGCGTCAAGTAACCTTTACTTGTACCTGCAACTGGTGTTGTAGTAATCTGTGAGCCACAAGGGACTCAGCAATCTCATTTCCAAAGGTATCAAGACTAGCAAAGCTTAATGGGTGAGGTAAGGTTAAGTGGTGAGGTTGTGGTAGCGGCTAAGCATATATTTGGTGGCTAAACTTACGAGTACAAGAAATAAGAGGGGGGAGATCTATGCATAGCGGACGTGAACTACTCATGATCAACTGAATGATCCTGAACACCTACCTATGTCAGACATAACCCCACCGTGTCCTCGATCGGAGAAGGAACTCACGAAAGAGATAGTCACGGTTACGCACACAGTTGGCAAGTTTTAATTAAGTAAACTTCAAGTTATCTAGAACCAGTGTTAAACAAAGTCTCCACGTTGCCACATAACCACGGGCACGGCTTTCCGAAAAGAGTTAACCCTGCAGGGGTGCTCCAACTTGTCCATCACAAATTACCACAAGCCGCATAGAAATCCTCAATCACGAAGCTCGCGATCTCATGAGATTCCCTAGTGGAAAACCTCAACTCTGAGATTACCCAAAGCATCACCGGAATCCCGATGCACAAGATATCTCGTCAAAGGTAAAACTAATCCAGCAAGGCCGCCCCACGTGTCGACGATCCCGATAGGAGTCGCGTACCTCATTCTCAGGACACGACGGATGAGCCATGGTTACCATGCCAAACGCCGAGTTGCCCCGGGTAGCGTTAATAAGCTGCTCTGTTTTGGACCAACACTCATGAGGAGCACTGGCCTGGGGGTTGATTAAATTATCCTCGGGGTCCGGAAAGTCCCTATGCAATTTTATTAGGTGATTGGGCAAATGTAGTACTAATGTTGGGCCTTGCCAGACTAGCTTTAATCTAAAACGAATTATCAAGGGGGTCCCCATAACAACCCCGATCGTGTTAGGAGCGCTCAATTATGGAACATAACACCGATAGGCGGAAACTAAGGGGGCAAAGGTGGAACAAAACACCAGGCTAGAAAAGGGCCGAGCCTTCCACCTTTTACCAATTATATAGGTGGATTAAATTAAATAGCATTTAAGAGGGTGATATAACAAGGAACCCATGTTAACACATGGAAGCAACTTCACCTGCAACTAGCAACGCTAACACAGGATTAAGCAAGCAGGAACATAGCCAATCAGTGGTTTGCTAGGTTGAACAGGTTGAAGGTTTCATGGCATTGTCGAGAGGCTCATATTTAACATGTGGTAGGCAACGAGACATAATCGATAGAAGCGATAAAACTAGCATGGCAATGATAGTAATGGTATCTGGGGAAATGGTCATCTTGCCTGAGATCCCGCTTGGAAGAAGAATGACTCCGTGAAGCAGACGAACCGACATAGTCGAACGGGTCCTCACAATCCGACACGCTTGCGGAACTCTATCGAGACGAAGGAAACCGGAAACAAGAATCAACACACGAAATTCACCACACGGGGCACAACACAAATGATGCATGAGCAGCTGAATATATGCAAGTCACGGCATGACAATTCACACAATCAAACACTACACATTAAGTGAAGTTCAATATGCAACGAGTTGCATATTGACGAAACTCCACGTTTAATTATTTAGTTCTATCCTGATTAGATACACGGCAATATTAAATGTGATTAAACATGGCAAGAGGTGAAGCGCAAATTAAACTACCTATCTAGACATTTTAAATGAGGTCGGAAATGACATATAGCATCTCCGAGACGACCTCACATGTTAATTTACAATTCTGTCCATATCTGAGTTAACACATTTAATTAGTTGTTAAACAGCAAAACAAATAGGTTCTCCTGATTCTACGCGTCATTTCAAGCAATCTACACATAGAGATCATCTCCAACGGAGCTACGGATCAAAAGTTACAAGCACCGCAAGATATGATGGCATGGATGCAATATGTGTGCAACGACAGTCACGAGCACTTCAAAACATACAACCAGTAAAAGAAAAATGAAACTACACGAGATTCTAAGCAAGTTTCATGTAGGACACGATCAAAACGGAGCTACGGTTCAAAAACTACGAGCAAAACAAGAAATCACTACAATCTGCCAAAATCAGCCACATAGCATTTTCTACACCCCACAACTACGAGTTACACAATTCCGGTAAACTCAAGCAAGGCATGACACGAAAGAGGGCAAGAAGCACTACTACAAATAACTAGCAACAACTAGCATGGCATCAAGGTTCACTAGGGAAAGAAGACACAAAATGACTTCTCACACACTATTTCAGACTTGGTGAAAATAACACCTCATGAAAGTGCAGTTTTCAGCCTGAAGGCATATTGACAGCAGCAAAATCATAAGCTACAGGTCTCCAAAGGGCATGAAAATTAATAGCAAGCTAGAGAAACACAAGGGCTACAACTTACTCCATTGCACCAACCTCAAAAGAGCTACAGAACAAAAGATAGAAGCAAGAGAAGACAGCAACAAAATATAACAGATTCCAGACTTAGGAATATTTTAGCTCCTCCAAATCAGCACTATTTCTAGCAACTTGAGGGCAATCAAACCACACCTAGACATGCATTTCTATTGCAACCAAAAATACCAGGGGCTAGTCTAAACACCCAAGAACAACACCTTAGTTGACAACTCCTTCAAACGAAGCACGGAATAATCCTACGAAATAAACAAGAGGGCAACATAGCAAAATATCGCGCGAACTAACTTCCTCAAAAGCTAAAACTAATTGCACAGAAAAATCCAATGGATTTTTCTACCCCGAAAACATATAAAATATGTGGGGTTGCAACACAAAAATATTACCACACATAAATGCGGGAAAATAACCTATATACGGGAAAATAAACTAGCGGCAAATCCCTACACACAAAAATACAAATAACCGCTCTAAAATACATGGAAAATAGGTTCCTAAAACATGGGAATTTTATCTAAGGTACTCGAGCAATCCGGACCGCAAGAAAAAAATAAATACGGGACTTATCCTATTGGAACAGCACGTAAAACTTTGCATTCGACACGCTAAACGGTGTCAAACAAATATGCAAGTTGCACCAATGTATTCTACGCGCAAAACTACGCGAAATCCATATGCTACATGTCGTGATCCGACTTACGGATTAAATTCTACGAGCGTTTTAAATATCTAGCATTTTTCTGAAAATACTAATTCACAGAAAAACCTAAAATACTACGGGTCGAAAGGGCAAGCGCAATATAATAAAAAGGCGCTTAGGCAAGGGGATAGGCCAGCCTCACCTTGGTGGGTTGAAGAGCAGGGGTTGGGCCGACGGCTCGCTGCTAGGCCTCGGGGGGGCGGGGCGACTAGGCCTTGCCTTGGGGGCGAAGGCACGGCCAGGAGCTGGGCCGGCTGCGGGCCCCAGCGGGCAGTTGGTGGCGGCCTGCTCAGGGCTCCCTCCTCCTCTCAACGAGAGAGAGCAGAGGGCCGACGGCAGCGAGGGACTTCGGCGTCGCCCCTCCAGGCAGGGTCTCCGGCGAGGCGAGGAAGGCGGGGGAGGCCGGATCCATGACGGGGAGCTCCGGATCCGTCCATCCCCGGGGGTTTGAGGCGGCGCTGGCAGGTGGCGAGGTCAGGCCACAAGGAACGAGGCCGGTGGCGGCTCGACCTCAACGGCGGCGCAGCAACCTGCGGTCGGAGCTGGAGGCGCGGCGAGATGCGGGCGGTGGGGCGGCGCAGCGCTCGAGGGGTCTCGACGGCGAAGACACCCGGTGGCGGCACAGCGGACGTTGGATCCGGCGGGCTTGGTCCCGGCGAATCCTCCCGTGGCTTCCGACGAACCACCCCGGCCTGGAGGGGCTCCGGCGACTGGTGGCGAGGCTCACGTAGCAAGGGCGGCGCGACGGGGCAGGGAGATCGGGCTCCTCCCGCTATGGAGCACGAGGGCAGGCAATGGCGGCTCCAGATGGGCCCAAGAGGGCCGGCGATGGGCTCGGTGGGCCCTGTGCGCTGGTGGGAGGAGACAGGAGGTGGGAGTGGGGTTGGCTGTGCGGATTTCGAGGCAACCGCTAGGGTTTGCTGCCTAAATGAGTGGGGAGGCCTATTTATAACAAATGAGGGGGCTAGGTTAGCCGGAATTTCGTTCCAGATCCAACCGTGCGGTCGGATTCGGACGATTCCGAACGTGGGTATGGGTATGCGGCCGTGTCAAGGGGATATCCGGAGACGAACGGGAGAACGGGCGGCGCGGCAACGATTTTTTTAAAACACCGACACACGTCCGACGGCAAACCGAATACGGTGCCGCTACGGTCGACCGTTCGGGTACCAGACGAACTCCGATCGCGACGAAACTCGACAGGCGGCCTAACTAAAACAAATTACGACCACGCATCAAATCTCAACCCGATCAGAGGAAGTTTTACGCACACTTTTAAAATAGGGTTTGCGATGCCGCGGGCGCGTGCGTGTGCGGTCGGGCTCAAAACGGACAACGACGAGAAGCGGCAACTAACATCGGATGCAAGTTTTGAAAACTGGCGGCACGGAGATGCCGATGCAATGCAGATGATGCGAATGATGCGATGATGATGCGACAAAATAAAACAGACACACGACGAAAACGAAAAGGAAAGGGAATCTTCTGGAACGTCGGCAACGGGCTGTCACACCATCCCATCACCCGCCAACGAAGAAGGAGACGCAGAGTGCTTTCGACCCTTTCCCACCATCTTTCAACACCTGTCATGACAAAGAGTAAATGAAATTAGTACAACATAAATACCAACATGAGTAATAAAATTTATATAATTTAAGTGTATCATCGTCATAAATACCAACATGACTAATAAAAATTGAATACCTAACATGAACTCAAAATTTATATATAGTATAATAGTTGAATACCTGACATGAACTAATAACAATCGTGCTCGTTTATATATGCTTCGGGGTCAATAAATGCATCATGATCATCACTATCATCAATAAATGCATCATCATCATGACTATCACAAAGAACATGTGGAAGGCCACCATTATGTAATCGGTCAAGAAGTGACAGGTCATCCGCAGCAGTAACCTCTTCTTCTTCCAGCTCTTCCTGTTCAGGTTCAGGGGTTAAGACGGATTCAGTGTCGCTGTCTACTTCAATGTTCTGGGGTGAAGTAGAGCGGTTCTTGAAACGTTTCTTGGACATACGTGTTTCTTGGAAGAATTCTCCTTCATATGTGTCTGGGTTAATGTGAGGTTTGTAATCCTGTTCATTGAGGCTACGTGGTCTAAAACGTGGTCGCACTTCATAAACGAAATCCCAACTTTTGAGATTTGGATCAGTTTGGCAGGCCCACAGTAGATAGAAAACTTGTGTCGCCTGTTGAGCCGTAATATAGACATCAGAAACATCTAAGTGGGTGTTTTGGTTGATTTCGACTAGTCCTATATGTTCATGAGTCCTTCTAGTCTCCCTCGGCTCAAACCAATAACATTTGAAGACTACGACGGTCGGTGGGTTTTCACCATAGAATAGAAGTTCATAAATTGCTTCAACTCTTCCATAATACTCGGTGTCTCCTTCGCCGATAGCAGAGACAGAACAATTTGTAGTCTTTAGGTTGGGCATAGATAGCTCTTTGCCAAAGGTACGAAAGTGATACCCGCTGATGTTGTATTTGTCAAATGAATGGACCTTATAGTCAAAACCATTAGCAACTTGTCTCAACTCGGCGTCCGTAGACTCTGCATCAGCCTACAAGTTTAATACGAAAGAATGGATGCACTAGCCGCAAATTAGACCAAGAAATCAAATGGGCCCTTAATGGTAATTAATTACCCTTTTTTGAACCAAGAGATGAAACCGGGATAGTCGCCTCCATGCTTTGCGAGAAGCTCATACTCTTTGACGGAATCCTTTTCGATGACCGCTCCATCCAAGAATTTGGCGACTGCTAGCACTCCCCGGCAACGGCGCCAGAAAAATACTCCTAACGGCAGTCCCCGGCAACGACACTAGAAGAATGTTGTTGATGAGTCCCTAACTTGATGCCTTCGTGACAACAGAGCCAGAACTGCCCCCAGTTGTTCAACAATTAGCAATTGTCTTGCAATGGCCCACCAGCGCTTGGGTTCGCGGCAGTTTTCGAGGGTAGAGTATTCGACCCAATTTGTTGATTCGCCAATCAGGAAGTGAGAGGATACTCCCGAGTATTAGCAGTTGAATGTGTCAGATTCAACCACACCTGAAAGATTAGTATCTGCAAGCAAAGTATCAGCAGCAAAGTAGGATGATAGCAACGGTGTCAGAAACGATCTGTTGACGGCAGACTATTCCTAACTGTCGTATCGATGGCACCAGAAGTTGCCCGTTGACGGAAATTGTATTTTCCCGTCAACGCCAAGCGAACCAGTATTATAGCAGGTAGCAGCAGTGTAACAAGTAACAGCAGTGGCAAGGAACAACAGTAGTGAAATCAGTAGCAACTAGGAGTAGTAGCAAGCGACAGTAGTAACAACAGTAGCAAGTAGCAACAGTAATAACAACAGCACAGCAAAACAAGTAACAGCAGCAGTGGGACAAACTCGTAGGCAATGGATCGGCGATTCGTTTGGATGATATTCATCATCCAACAGTTATAACACGGAGAGATATGTAGCCAGCTCTCGTTCATCAATGTGATGTAGGCATGCATTCCGTGTGTAGTCATACGTGCTTAGGGAAAAGAACTTGCATGACATCTATTGTCCATCCCTCCCATGGCAGCAGGGTCCAAAAGGATACTACAGGATATTAAGGTTCTCCTTTTAATAAAGAACCGGAACAACGCATTAGCACTTGGTGAACACATGAACTCCTCAAACTATGGTCATCATCGGGAGTGGTTCCGGTTATTGTCACTCCGGGGTTGCCGGGTCATAACACATAGTAGGTAACTACAACTTGCAAGATCGGATCTAAAACACACATATATTGGTGACAACATAATAATTTCAGATCTGAAATCATGGCACTTGGGCCCTAGTGACAAGCATTAAGCAAGACAAAGTAGTAGCAACATCAATCTCAGAACATAGTGGATACTAGGGATCAATCCCCGTCAAAACTAACTCGATTACATGATAGATCTCATCCTACTCATCACCGCCCAGCGAGCCTACGAATAGATTACTCACGAACGATGAAGGGCTTCATGGAATTGGAGAGGGAAGAAGGTTGATGATGACGATGGCGACGATTTCCCCTCTCCGGAGCCCAAAATGGACTCTAGATCTGTCCTCCAGATGAAGAACAGGATGTGGCGGCGCCTCCATATCGCAAACACGACGAAAGCTTCTCTTCTGATTTTTTTTCTGGGCAAAATTGAATTTATAGAGCTGAGTTTGGGGGCGACAGAGCCACGTGGGCCCCACAAGCTTGGTTGTCGTGGCCAGGGGGTGACCGCGGCAACAGGGCTTGTGGCCCACTGGCCCATCCCCTCCGGTGGATCTTTGCGCAGGTATTTTTCTTATTTTCCAGAAAAATTCTCCGTAAATTTTTAGGACGTTCCGAGAACTTTCATTTCTGCACAAAAAACAACACCATGGCAATTCTGCTGAAAACAGCGTCAGTCCGGGTTAGTTCCATTCAAATCATGCAAATTAGAGTCCAAAACAAGGGAAAAAGAGTTTGGAAAAGTAGATACGACGGAGATGTATCAGCGACGTATCGACTATATCAAATATCCGGGAATAAGAGTAGTTCAAAGCAATTAGAAGTTGCAGAACAATAAACTACCGAGAACTTACTCGATGTACGGCCGCACTTCTGTTAGGTTGGTGAAGATATACAATGAAATGGTCCGCCATTCTTCGACATCCAACGATTTCCCTTTCGAAGCACCGGATGGTGCGAGCCTACCTTTGAATAGGCTGAGGTTGGATCGAACTTTTTTTGGATCGCCATCATTGTACCGAGGCTTCGGGTTATGCAAATGATGATTTTTGGCTTCGTAGTGTGCTGTCACGAAGTTTGCCGCCTCCTCAGTAATGAATGCCTCGGCCATCGATGCTTCAATTCTACATTTATTTTTACACTTAGCTCGAAGCATCTTCTGCATCCTCTCAGTTGAGTAGCACCATCGATTTTGAACGGGCCCTCCCATTCTTGCCTCGGTCAGGAGATGCAAAATCAAATGTTGCATTGGATTAAAGAAGCCCGGTGGAAAGATCTTTTCTAATTTGCAGATCAACTCCGGCGCCAACTCTTCCATTTCATCTATTACGCCAGGCGATAGTTCTTTCGCACAAAGAGAATGGAAGAAATAGCTCAGCTCTGCCAGTACTAGCCATCCATCCTCAGGGATAAAGCCACGCAACATCACCGGCATTACCCTCTCAATCCATATGTGCCAATCATGACTCTTGAGACCAAATATTTTCAATTTCTCAAGACTCGCTCCCCTCTTTAGATTCGCAGCATACCCATCGGGGAACATCAACCGCATTTTCACCCACAATAGCATTTCCCTCATAGCTGGCCTTTCAAGATTGAACCATGCCTTCGGCTTCGCTATGCTTTGCTTTCCTTTCCGTTGTCGCAAGTTTTGCAACGGTCTATCACATAGAGCCTCCACGTCGATTCTAGCCTTAGGATTATCTTTTGACTTCCCCTCTATGCCGAACAATGTACCAAAAATGGCCTCCGCAATATTATTTTCAGTGTGCATCACGTCGATGTTGTGTGGGCAAAGGAGGTCTTTGAAGTAAGGCAGATCCCATAAGCATGACTTGTGAGTCCAGGCGTGTTCTGTATTATACCCTTTGAAGTATCCTGGACGCAAAGGATCAGGCTCGAGAGCGTTTAACTGATCAAGGGTCTATTGGCCTGTCAACGCAGCTCGTGAAGTGTTTTTGACAACTCTACCTTTGATGAAATTCTTCTTGTCTTTTCTGAACTTTTGGTCAGGATCCAGGAATTGTCTATTCATGTCGAAGCAAGAATACTTGTGACCAGCCTGCAGCCAACGGAACTGAAGAGCTGCCTTGCATGTGGTGTGCTACTGCAACAAAAGACCTTCGAACGGCGCAAGAAACATGCTGACGGGAGACTGTTCTTGTCTTGATACTCCTTCAGCAACGGCACCAGGAATCCTTCTGCTATGGCTACGCCTTAAGGGACTTCCTAGGCAAATATGCAAAGGATTTCCCCCGTGGCCTTGGAGCCTTGTGTTGGTGTTCCCTCAAAGCGGTAAGGGTGATGTAGCACAGCGGTGGTAAGTATTTCCCTCAGTTTGAGAACCAAGGTATCGTTCAAGTGAAGGAGTATCACAAGTGCCTGCACAAACACAAAAAGCTTGCTCCCAACACTATGAAGGGGTTGTCAATCCCTTATAGATTGTTTGCCAAGTGAGAACTGAAAGCAACAAAGTAACAAAGCAAAGTAAAAGCAAAAGTGGAAACGATAGGTGTGAATAGACCCGGGGGCCGTAGTGTTTACTAGTGGCTTCTCTCATGAAAGCAAGTAGACGGTGGGTGAACAAATTACTGTCGAGCAATTGATAGAACCACGAAAAGTCGTGACTTCATCTATGGCAATGATTATATCTATAGGCATCACGTCCAAAACAAGTAGACCGATACTTTCTGCATCTACTACTATTACTCCACACGTCGACCGCTATCCAGCATGCATCTAGTGTATTAAGTCCAAAAGAACAGAGTAACGCCTTAAGAAACATGACATGATGTAGATGGACAATCTCATATCTACGATAAAGCCCACCTTGTTACCCTTGATGGCAACTACACGATGTGTGCCTTGCTGCCCCAACTGTCACTGGGAAAAGTCACCACACGGTAAGAACCCAAAACCAAGCACTTCTCCCATTGCAAGAATCATAGATCTAGTTGGCCAAAAAAAACCAAGACTCGGAGAGACTTACAAGGATATCAAATCATGCATATAAGAAATCAGCAAAGACTCAAATATATATATCATAGCTAATCTGATCACAAATCCACAATTCATCGAATCTCGACAAACACACCGCCAAAGAGGATTACATGGAGAACTTTGTATTGAAGATCCAAGAGAGAGAAGAAGCCATCTAGCTAGTAACTACGGACCCGTAGGTCTGAACTGAACTACTCACGAGTCATTGGAGGGGCGATGATGTTGATGTAGAAGCCCTCCAACTCCAAAGTCCCCTCCGGCACGGCACCGGGAAGGGTCTCCAGATGAGATCTTGCGGAAACGGAAGCTTGCGGCGGCGGAAAAGTATTTTCGTGGATCCCCTGATTTTTTTTCCGTATTTTAGGGAATATATAGGCGAAGGAGCTAGGTCAGGGGGGCGCTAGGGAGGCCACAAGCCTGCTAGCCGCCGCCCCCCTGGTGGTGGCTAGGGGGCTTGTGGGCCCCCTATAGCTCTCCTGGCTTGGCCCTCAAGCCCCCTGATCTTCTTCCGTTCAGGAAAATTTTATTTCGGGGATTTGATTCCGTTTGGACTCCGTTCCAAAATCAGATCTGAAAAGAGCCAAAAACATAGAAAAAACAGGAACTGGCACTTGGCACTGAATTAATAAGTTAGTCCCAAAAAAGATATAAAAGGTACATAAAACATCCAAGGATGACAAGATAACAACATGAAACCATCAAAAATTATAGATACGTTTGAGACGTGTCAAGCATCCCCAAGCTTAACTCCTGCTCGTCCTCGAGTAGGGAAGTGATAAAGAATGAATTTTTGATGCTTTGATGCTACCTAGCATAGATGTCCTTTGTAACTCCTCATATGTGACATGAATGTTCAGATCCATTAGATTCAAAACAATAGTTTGCTATTGACGTGGAAACAATAATAATTCGAGCAAACTAGCAAGGTAATCATGAACTTTCAAAATAACAAGGCCAAAAGAAAGGTATCCCTACAAAAGCATATAGTCTGGCTATGCTCTATCATCATTACACACCGAATTTAAATCATGCACAACCCCGGTATTGCCCAAGTAATTGTTTCACACCTTTACTTTCTCAAACCTTTTCAACTCTCACGCAATACATGAGCATGAGCCATGTTTTAGCACTATAAGTGGTGTGGAGTGTGGTGGAGGTTGCAAGAAAAACAAGGAGAAGATAATCACATTAACTAGGCATATCAATGAGCTCTGGAGATGCTCATCAATAGATATCAATGTGAATGAATAGGGATTGCCATACAAATGATGCACTGGAGCTAAGAGTATGTGAAAGCTCTTAAAGAAAACTAGTGGGTGCGCATCCAACTTGCTTGCTCACGAAGACCTAAGGCAATTTTGAGGAAGCCTATCATTGGAATATACAAGCCAAGTTATATAATGAAAATTTCCCACTAGCTATATGGTGGTGACAAAACGAGAGACTCTCAATCATGAAGGTCATGGTGCTTAATATGCATAAGTGTGGAAAGGTGGTAGCATTGTCCCTTCTCTCTTTTTCTCTCATTTTTTTATTTATTATTTATTTATTTTTTGGTGGGCTCTTTGGCCTCTTTTTTTATTTTTTATTTTTTTATTTTGGTGGGCATCTTTGGCCTCTTTTATTTCCTCACATGGGACAATGCTCCATCAATGATGATCATCACACTTTCAACTCAAAACTTAGAGCAACGATGACTCTATATGGAATGCCTTCGGTAGTGTACCGTGACAATGATCTAGCAAGGCATAGACATTAATGGAAACATCATGCTAGCTATCTTACGATCATGCAATGGCAATGTAGACGTGGTGGCACATGTCATGGTGGTAGTTGCATGGCAATATATCTCATAATGACTTTGAAAAAGCCATAGTAGGTAGGTATGGTGGTTGTTTTGAGGGAGGCTAATGGTGGGTTTTGTGCACTGGCGAAAGTTACACGGCACTAAGAAGATAGTGACGGTGGAAGGTGAAAGTGCATCTAAACCATGGAGTCAACATTAGTCATGAAGAATTCATATACTTGTTGCAAAAGTTTTATTAGTAATCGAAACAAAGCATTCAACGCATACTCCTAGGGGAAGGGTTTGTAGGTATAAACCATCGGGCCATCCTGACCGCCACGCAAAGGATGACAATCAAAAGACTAATCATGCTCAAACTTCATCACATAGCGGTTCACCATACGTGCATGCTACGGGAATCACTAACTTCAACACAAGTATTTCTAGATCCACAACACCTTACTAGCATAACTTCAAAATTACCATAACCACAACTCAAAACTAATTGAGATGAATCAAACTTCTCTAACTATTCAATGCACATGAAGGTGGAAGTTTTCGTATCCCTTTGGATAACTACCCCTTTTGAGACTACTTTCAAAGCATAGATCTACTACCAAGCCACGCACCGCTGTGCTCTAAAAGATATAAGTGAAGCACATAGAGCAAAAGTATCTAGCTCAAAAGATATAAGTGAATCACATGTGAGCTGAATTGTCTACCAAAGGATATAAGTGAAGCTCGACAAAATCACGGTGAGTGCATGTCTCTCTCTCTAGGTGTGCAGCAAGGATGATTGTGACACAACAAAAATAAAAGACTCCTACGATACAAGACGCTCCAAGCAAAAACACATAACATGTGGTGAATAAAAATATAGTCACAAGTAACGTTACCGATGGATTTGAAGACGAGAGAGGGGATGCCTTCCAAGGGCATCCCCAAGCTTAGGCTTTTACGACATCCTTGAATCTCTTGGGGTGCCTTGGGCATCCCCAAGCTTGAGCTCTTGCCACTCTTTATCTCTTTTTCCATAAGAACTTCACCCAAAACTTGAAAACTTCACAACACGAAACTTAAACAGAAACTCGTGATAACATTAGTATAAGAAAGCAAACCACCACTTCCTTAGGTACTGTAGCAAACTAAAATTCTACTTATGCTGATGTTGGGTTACTGTATTTTCAATCTTGCATGGCTAATACCCCCCGATACTATCCATAGTTTCATCAAAATAAGAAACCAACACAACAAAAACAGAATCTGTTAACAGCAGACCAGTCTGTAACAATCTGTATACTTTGTATACTTCTGGTACTTTCAAAATTCTGAAAACTTACGACAGTCTGAAGAATTTGTGTAGAAATCAGCATAAAAAAGAATCAACTCAAAAGCTCTTACAGAAAAAAAAATGACAATTCTTTTCGTGAGAAGAAAGTTTCTGTCTTTTCCAGCATGACCAAACGATCATCCCCAAGACTAATCATAACGGTTTTGCTTGGCACAAACGCAAAAAGAAACAAAAAAAACACAATCATAACAGAATTATGAAAGTGTGGAAAACACAAAACAGAAAGAAAAAGGATAAATTAGTTGGGTTGCCTCCCAACAAGCGCTTTTGTTTAACGCCCTTAGCTAGGCGAAAGGTGACGGAATCACGTATAGTCATCTTTGGTGCTCAAACCATAAGTAGTGTGATTATTTATCATCTTAAGATCTTCATCTTTATTGGATGACTCACCACTAGCTTTAGGAACAAAAACAGACTTGACGGTCTTTTGAGAGTGAGATTCGGAGTATTTAGCATAGCGGCAAAAGCGGAACCCAAGTTGGTTATGACATCTTCTAGTTTGCCAATTCTAGAAGAATCATTAACTATAAGTTCCTTCTCCCTTAGATTTTTCAAAAAAAATCCCACTTTGGATCCATACTGAGTAATTTGATTGTGGATCTTTCTTTCCAAACCCTCAATAAGTTCAACTGTGGCAATTTTGTTTTCAATAGCGTCAAGCCTTTGCATCACGTGTTCCAAGGTCAAGGTAGTTCCATTAACCATGAGCGGGGGTGAGCCTACCAAATTCATGATAGCTCCATAGGAGTCAACAATATGGCTCCCCAAAAAATTTCCGCCTACAGTGGTATCAAGGATATACCTATTCCAAGGAGAAATCCCAACATGGAAACTACGAAGAAGAACGGTAGTGGATTGCTTACGAGTAGATCTACTTTGAGCATTGCAAATCCTGTACCAAGCGTCCTTTAAATTTTCTTCCTCATTCCGCCTGAAATTCAGAACTTCATTCTCAGGGGTATCGTTTGGAGTAGTGGGTCTAGCCATTGATGGACTATCTCACACACAAACGAGCAGGAGGAGACAATGAACGAGCAAAAGAAAACGGCAAAGGAGAAAGGTAAATGAAAACCGCAAATGTGAAGTGGGGGAGAGGAAAACGAGAGACAACTGGCAAAAAAGTAAATGCAAGAGATGAGTTTGTGAGACCTACTTGGATAGATCTCTCCTTCCCTGGCAACGGCGCCAGAAATACTTCTGCTACTGCAACAAAAGACCTTCCAACGGCGCCAGAAACGTGCTAACGGGAGACTGTTCTTGTCTTAATACTCCTCAGCAACGGCACCAGGAATCCTTCTGCTACGGCTATGCCTTAAGGGACTTCCTAGGAAAGTATGCTAAGGATTACCCTCGTGGCCTTGGAGCCTTGCGTTGGTATTCCCTCGAAGCGGAAAGGGTTATGTAGCGCAGCGGTGGTAAGTATTTCCCTCAGTTTGAGAACCAAGGTATCGATCCAGTGAAGGAGTATCACAAGTGCCTGCACAAACACAAAAATCTTGCTCCCAACGCTATGAAGGGGTTGTCAATCCCTTATAGATTGTTTGCCAAGTGAGAACTGAAAGCAACAAAGTAACAAAGCAAAGTAAAAGCAAAAGTGGAAATGATAGGTGTGAATAGACCCGGGGGCCGTAGTGTTTACTAGTGGCTTCTCTCATGAAAGCAAGTAGACGGTGGGTGAACAAATTACTGTCGAGCAATTGATAGAACCGTGCAAAGTCGTGACGTCATCTATGGCAATGATTATATCTATAGGCATCACGTCCAAAACAACTAGACCGATACTTTCTGCATCTACTACTATTACTCCACACGTCGACCGCTATCCAGCATGCATCTAGTGTATTAAGTCCAAAAGAACAGAGTAACGCCTTAAGCAAGATGACATGATGTAGATGGATAATCTCATATCTACGACAAAGCCCACCTTATTACCCTTGATGGCAACTACACGATGTGTGCCTTGCTGCCCCTACTGTCAATGGGAAAGGTCACCACACGGTAAGAACCCAAAACCAAACACTTCTCCCATTGCAAGAATCATAGATCTAGTTGGCCAAACAAAACCCAAGACTCGGAGAGACTTACAAGGATATCAAATCATGCATATAAGAAATCAGCAAAGACTCAAATATATATCATAGATAATCTGATCACAAATCCACAATTCATCGGATCTCGACAAACACACCGCCAAAGAGGATTACATCGAATAGATCTCCATGAAGATCATGGAGAACTTTGTATTGAAGATCCAAGAGAGAGAAGAAGCCATCTAGCTACTAACTACGGACCCGTAGGTCTGAAGTGAACTACTCACGAGTCATTGGAGGGGCGATGATGTTGATGTAGAAGCCCTCCAACTCCAAAGTCCCCTCGTACAGGGCACCGGGAAGGGTCTCCAGATGAGATCTTGTGGAAACAGAAGCTTGGGGCGGCGGAAAAGTATTTTCGTGGATCCCCTGATTTTTTTCTGTATTTTAGGGAATATATAGGCGAAGGAACTAGGCTAGGGGGCGCCAGGGAGGCCACAAGCTTGCTAGCCGCCCCCCTGGTGGCGGCTAGGGGGCTTGTGGGCCCCCTGTAGCTCTCCTGGCTTGGCCCTCAAGCCCCGTGATCTTCTTCCGTTCGGGAAAAATTTATTTCGGGGATTTTATTCCGTTTGGACTCCGTTCCAAAATCAGATCTAAAAAGAGCCAAAAACACAGAAAAAACAGGAACTAGCACTTGGCACTGAATTAATAAGTTAGTCCCAAAAAAGATATAGAAGGTACATAAAACATACAAGGATGACAAGATAACAGCATGAAACCATCAAAAATTATAGATACATTTGAGACGTATCATGGTGCACGGGAACCTTCCATGCACACACCAGCCAGCGAATAGTGCAAACGCCGGATAATCATGCGTCGAGTAAATGTACCACACATGCATTTTGAAATTTGTTTTGGTAGCCGTGTCGTAGGTCTTGATCCCATTATCCTAGGCTTCTTGCAACTCATCCTTAAGCGGCTGCATGTACACATTCATATTCTTCCCCGGATAGTTGGGCCCTGGAATTATCAACGTCAGGAAAATGTTCTTTCTTTTCATAATCTCTCCGGGTGGCAAATTTAGTGGAATGACAAATACAAGCCAACAATTGTATTGTGCTCCCGTCATACCATACACATTGAACCCATCTGTGTTGATGGCAACTCTAGGTTGCCTTGGATCTTCCGGTTTATCCTTATGTAATGCATCGAAGTGCCTCCACACAAAACCATCTAAAGTGTGTACCAGCATCTTGTTCCCATACGCATCTAGTTCGGTTCTTTTGCCCAATTTGTGCCATGTCATCTGTCTGGCCGTCTCTTCGACCATGAAAAGACGTTGAAGTCTTGGTACGATTGGCAGATACCGAAGAACACTAATGGGGATTTTGGTCTGATTCTTCTCACCCATGCCGTTGTCTACCACAATATACCTGGAAGAATTGCAAATGAGGCAATAGTTCAAGGCCGCATACTCAAGCCTAAATAAGGCACATCCATTCTCACAGCATGTATCTTCTCATAGGGCATCTTAAGTACACGGAGGATTTTCTCTGACTGGTATAGGTTTGCAGACAGTACATCGCCTTTGGGTAGAAAGCGTCCAAATATCGTCATCATCGCGTCGTAGCATTCTCTGCCTAGGTTGAATTGAGCCTTCAGAGCCATTACTGGCGCGATGGCATCCAGCTGACAAAGCTCAGTCTGCTCATGGAGAGGACGTTTTGAAGACTCCAACATTTCATAGAAGGCCTTTGCATATTCCTCCATCTCATCGTCCGAATCCCGAGCATCATCAAAGTCTTGCACCATGTCTTCAATCCTGGTACCATGCTCATCGGTGCGACGACGAATCACCTCAGCTCTGGCACGTTGGTCAGACTCGCCATGAAAAGTCCACACCGTATAATAAGGCGTAAAACCCCACTTCTGCAGGTGTTTACCCATTTCAAACTCTGTCTGCTTTTTCAAGTTGTCGCAGTTGGGACAGGGGCACCATGTTTTTTGCTGGCCATTTGCAAATGCGGCTCTCACAAACCCCCTGGTTTTTGTTAACCATTCATGGGTCATGTCTTTCTGACTAGGGAGACCAGTGTACATCCAAGCACGATCACTCATCTTGCCTAGCTACCTATGGGGGCACAAGAAATAAATATATAATTCATCATCTATATTCATACGCTAATCAAGTTTGTCAGTTTTATTACGTCCATGCAACCTACACGCTAATAGGTAAAGATAGGTCCTAATCCCACCCGAGTATGTGTAGATTTGGTTCGTTTTCCCATGCTCTGCTCCAGATGCGACGCAGAATTTCGGCAGCACCTCCCCGTTGTTCTCCTGATACACGTCTCGGCAATAAGCAGAGAGGATGTGTACCCAGAGAACAACAGGGAGGCACTGACGAAATTCTGCATCGGATCCAGAGCACAGCATACGAGAAAACGAACGCAATCTACACATACTCGGGCTGTCCATGGATAATGTTGGACAAAGAAATGCATATTTATAGATGTCGCACTTTTGAACGGGAGACGCATACTCGTCACGCATACTCATGATTGAAGAAACCTATAGCTAGCAAGTTTCATCGGCACGAAGACCGGGACAGAGCAAATTAAGGGGGTAGGAAGAGAAGTCATTTGTGCTGACCAACAAACGCAAGGGCGGAGCTCGTCCAACGCCTGTGGACGTCGTCGAACAACTTCACATTGAAATTCGCACGATCAACACAAATATGATGTTTTTATAATTAACATAATCGGAAAATATGTGACCTAACTCATAATTTACAAAACTATGACCCCATGGGCCTCTAGAAGGCTGAAAAGAACCTTCTCGTTCAATAGTAAGTCGAATAGGTGTCGGTGGTCGGGGCTTAGTGGCGTCGAGGGTCGGTGGTGTCGGGTGTCGGTGGTCGGGAGTCGGGTTAAATGCGTCGATGGTCGGGGGTCAGTGTCGTCGGGGGTCGAGGGTCACTAGCGTCGAGGGTTGGGGTCTTTTCGATCAATAAGAAGCCAAAGAGGTGTTGGGGGCCCGGGGTTGGGGGTTAGTGGCGTCAGGGGTCGTGGGTAGGGGGTCGGGGGTCGAGGGTCAGCGGCGTCGGGGGTCGGGGGTCGGGGGTCAGTGGTGTCGGGCGTCGGGGGTCGGGAGTTGGGGGTAGGGGGTCGGGGGTCAGTGGTGTCGGGCGTCCGGAGTCGGGGGTCGGGGGTCAATGGTGTCGGGCGTCGAGGGTCGGGAGTCGGGTGTCAGTGGCGTCGGGGGTCGAGGGTCGGGGGTTGGTGGCGTCGGGCGTCGGGGGTTGCTGGCGTCGGGCATCGGGGGTCGGGGGTCAGTGGTGTCGGGTGTCGGGGGTCGGGAGTCGGGTGTCAGTGGCATCGGGGGTCGGGGGTCGAGGGTCGGGGGTTGGTGGCGTCGGGCGTCGAGGGTTGGTGGCGTCGGGCGTCGGGGGTCGTGGGCGGGGGGTCGGGGTCCTTTTCTTTCTTCTTCTCCTCTCTCCTCTTTTTCTTCTTCTTCTTCTTCTTCTTCTTCTTTGTCCTCCTCCTCCTCCTCCTCTTCTAACAGTAACCTAATTAACCTAAACTAACAATAACCTAATTAACATTAAACTAATAGTAACCTAATTAACCTAAACTAACATTAACCTAATTAACACTGACAGTAACCTAAACTAACAGATGCAATGAAATTAAAAAAAGAAAAAAAATGAAAGAAAATGAACTCACCAGGGAGGAGGTGTGGTGGTGGGGGAGGAGGGCCGCGGGGAGGGGGTCGCCGTGGGGAGGGGGTGGCCGTGGGGAGGGGTCGCCGCGGGGAGGGGTGGCCGTGGGGAGGGGGTCGCCGCGGGGAGGGGTTGTTAGCAGATCCATGGCAATGGCTAGAAAAATGTTGTTCTCGATTGCTCAACAATTAGAAATTGTCTTGCAATAGCCCACCAGCGCGTGGGATCGAGGCAGTTTTCGAGGGTAGAGTATTCAACCCAAATTTGTTGTTTCGCACGACGGGAAGTGAAAGTATATTCTCAAGTATTAGCAGTTGAATGTGTCAGATTCAACCACACCTGAAAGATTAGTATCTGCAAGCAAAGTGTCAACAGCAAAGTAGTATGATAACAACGGTGCCAGAAACGATCTGGTGACAAGGCAGACTATTCCTAACTGTCGTATCAATGGCGCCAGGAGTTGCCCGTGGACGGGAAATATTCTTTCCCGGCAACGGTGCGAGAAAAAGTATTCTAGCAGGTAGCGGCAGTGGCAAGCAACAGCAGTAGTGACAGCAGTAGCAAGTAGCAACAGTAGCAAGTAACAGCAGAGCAAGCAAGTAACAGCAGCAGCAACGGTAGTAACAGCAGCAGAGCAAAATAAGTAACAGCAGCAGCAACAGTAGTAAGAGCAGCAGAGCAGAACAAGTAACAGCAGCAGTGGGACAAACTCGTAGGCAATGGGTCGGTGATTTGTTTGGATGATATTCATCATGCAACAGTTATAACACGGAGAGATATGTGGCTAGCTCCCGTTCGTCAACGTGATGTAGGCATGCATTCCGTGTGTCGTCATACGTGCTTAGGGAAAAGAACTTGCATGACATCTATTGTCCATCCCACCCGTGGCAGCGGGGTCCAAAAGGAAACTACGGGATATTAAGGTTCTCCTTTTAATAAAGAATCGGACCAACGCATTAGCACTTAGTGAACACATGAACTCCTCAAACTATGGTCATCACCGGGAGTGGTTCCGGTTATTCTCACTCCGGGGTTGCCGGATCATAACACATAGTAGGTAACTACAACTTGCAAGATCGGATCTAAAACACACATATATTGGTGACATTGGTGACAACATAGTAATTTCAGATCTGAGATCATGGCACTCGGGCCCTAGTGACAAGCATTAAGCATGGCAAAGTAGTAGCAACATCAATCTGAGAACATAGTGGATACTAGGGATCAATCCCCGTCAAAACTAACTCGATTACATGATAGATCTCATCCTACTCATCACCGCCCAGCGAGCCTACGAATAGATTACTCACGAACGATGAAGAGCTTCATGGAATTGGAGAAGGAAGAAGGTTGATGATGATGATGATGATGATGGCGACGATTTCCCCCTCTCCGGAGCCCAAAACGGACTCCAGATCTGCCCTCCAGATGAAGAACATGATGTGGCGGCGCCTCCGTATCGCAAACGCGACGAAATCTCCTCTCTTGATTTTTGCTGGGACGAAAGTGAATTTATAGAGCTAAGTTTGGGGGTGGCAGAGTCACGTGGGCCCCACAAGCTTGCTAGCCGCCACCAGGGGGTGGCGGTTACACGGCTTGTGGCCCACTGGCCCATCCCCTCCGGTGGATCTTTGCGCATGTATTTTTCATATTTTCCAGAAATATACTCCATAAATTTTCAGGATGTTCCGAGAACTTTCATTTCTGCACAAAAACAACACCAAGGCAATTGTGCAGAAAACAGCGTCAGTCCAGGTTAGTTCCATTCAAACCATGCAAATTAGAGTCCAAAACAAGGGCAAAAGAGTTTGGAAAAGTAGATACGATGGAGACGTATCAACTCCCCCAAGCTTAAAACCTTGCTTGTCCTCAAGCAACTCAGTTGACAAACTGAAAGAGAAAGAAAAACTTTGACAAACTATGTTTGATCTTGTTGTTGCAACTATGTCTAACTCATAACCAGAATTTCAGCAAGATTGCAAGTTAACCGCATAAGCAAGTGACACAAAGGTATCACGGTAAACTAATATCAATGGCATAATCAGCTAACAAGATAATAATAATGAGTTTCAAATACCAACAATTCAATCAAAACAACCATGAAGCAATATGAATAGGTGGTATCTCGCTAGCTCTTTCTAAGACCGCAAAACATAAATGCAGAGCACTTTCAAAGATCAAGGGCTAACTAAACATTATAATTCATAGCAATGAAGATCCAGTCATAGTCATACTCAATATCAATCAAAATCAAAGCATAAAAATGACAGAGGTGCTCTCTAATTGGTGGTTATATAAGAAGAGGATGACTCAACAAGAAAATAAATAGACAGGCCCTTCGCAGAGGGAAGCATTGATTTGCACAGGTGCCAGAGCTCAAGCTTTGAAAACAGAGATAATAATTTTGGGTGGCATGCTTTCATTGTCAACGCAATGACCAAGAGTTCTCAATATCTTCCATGCTACTCATGCTATAGGCGGTTCCCAAACAGAAAAGTAAAGTTTTAACTCCCCCACCACTAATCAATCACACTCCACGGCTAGCCGAATCCTCGGGTATCGTCCATACTCACATCAATCCAGGGGGAGTCTTGTTTTACAGTTATGTTTTCGATTTAAGCGTGGAACTAGGCGTTCCAGTTACCGGCCCCTTTCTCGTGAATGATAGTGAATAAACACATGTCGAGGGTAACACGCCTAGCATGGAAGATATCAATAGCCCCCTGTCAGCACATGAGCGGTTCGGGCATGCAAAACAGATTATTTCTTGAAGGTTTAGAGAATGGCACATGCAAATTTACTTGGAACGGCAGGTAGATACCGCAAATAGGCAGGTATGGTGGACTCTCATGGAAAAAAAATTGGGTTTATGGAAGTGGATGCACAAGCAGTATTCCGCTTAGTACAAGTGAAGGCTAGCAAAAGACTCGGAAGCGACCAACTAGAGAGCGACAATTGTCATCAAGATGCAATGAGTTTGACTAACATTGAATGCAAGCATGAACAGGATATAAATCACCATGAACACGAACATCATAGAGGCTATGTTGATTTTGTTTCAACTACATGCATGAACATGCGCCAAGTCAAGCCACTTGAATCATTCAAAGGAGAATACCATCCTATCATACTACATCATAGTCATATCAAAATCTATGTTGGCATTCAAGACAAACCATTATAAGCTCTTAGCTAGTTAAGCACGGCATCAGAAACTATGATCTCGAATTTGTCATTGCAAACATGGTTCTCTCACAACAAAGTTGAATCAGGCATGACAAGCTAGTCATATTTACAAAAACAAAATAGATAGAGTTCATACCAGCTTTTCCAGTCTCAGTCACTTCATCATATATCATCATTATTGCCTTTCATTTGCACGATCGAACGATGTGAACAATAATAAGAGTGCTCGTGCAATGGACTAAGCTGAATCTGCAGGCAAACACAAAGGAGAAGACAAAGTAATATGGATCTTTGAAAGATAAACAGGTATGCATGCAAGAGCCACTAAACATTGTAACCAATATCTTCTACCTTGACCCAAAGAAAAAGAAAACTATTTACACGGGAAAACTCCCAACAAGCAAAAGAAGAAAGAAAAATCTTTTTGGGTTTTCTCAAAAGGACACAAAACAAGAAAACAAGAAAATGAAAATAAACTAGCATGGATAATACATTGGCAAAGTGTAAACACCGACTGACAAAGTGAAAGTATAAGCATGAATGTAAGGTCGGTGAGAACACGTACTCCCCCAAGCTTAGGCTTTTGGCCTAGCTTGGTCTACTCCCAAGGATGTTCCTCGCGAAACCCAAAATCATAATGGGTGTTATACGGGAGTGCTGCAGCCACTGCCTGAATAGCTGCCTCACGGAGTCGAGCAGCCGTCGCCTCCCTCTCATACTCCTCTGCCTCTCCTATGGTTATGTAGCATCTCCGTTTTACCTCAAAGTCAAAGAAAGCAGGAGCAGGAAGGGTAATATGGAAAACACGCTGCCGGTCAAATATCAAACACGCTGCCGTTTTACCTCAAAGTCAAAGAAAGTAGGAGCAGGAGCAGGAGCGGTATAGGAGGGATTCATCATCCCTCTCAAGGAACTGGTAGCGTGTTAGAGCGACACGATCAAGGTAGGTTGTACGAAGAGGGGGGTCTCCTGAACGGATGGGTACTCCAAGAAAATTTGTTAAGCATGTAGCATAAATTCCACCAAAGAAATCCCCCTCAATGGCATTATTATTCAGCCTCCTTGCTATTATAGCTCCCATGTTGAAGCTCCAGTCACCTGTTACTGCGCTCTTAAGGATACTAAGGTCGGATGCGCATAGGTGACAATGTGCACCCTTGCCGTTATTGCACCTACCTATGAAGAGGGCAAAGTAGTGCAAGGCAGGGAAATAAATGCTTCCTATGGTAGCTTGCGTGATATCTCTAGTTTCTCCAACAGTTATACTGGAGACAAAGTTTGTAACCGAAGACTTAGCAGGATCATTAAGACTACCCCCATTGGGTATCTTGCAAATCCTATTCAAATCCTCCAAATCCATGGTGTAGGATTTATCATACAGATCAAACAGTATGGATGAGTCACGGCCAACTGAAAATTTAAATCTATGCACAAAAGAGGCAGTGAGCATAGCATACTATTCACATTTATCTGAGAGGAATTCTACTAACCCGGCATTGCGGATAAGTGTATCAAACTCATCCTTGAAGCCTGCTTCGATCATGAACTCATCGGAAGGCCATTCACATGGTTGTACTGGTGCGTCCCTTAGTTGATAAAGTTCGGGCTCCCGAAAAGAAAGACGGGGACCCTTCTTACTTGAGGAACCACCATGAAACTTCCTCGTGAACATAATTTCCTTTTGCTGAAATTTTTAAAGTTCAAGAGAAAAGTGAATGAAGGCCAACCACACCTTGTAGCAATACTCCTACTAGTGCCTAGAGACCATATCACGCGCTAAAAATACTTGGGACCAGCTAAAATCAACATTCCTAGCTCAAGAACAGGGTCACCAAGGTAGCAAGAATACGCGAAGGATAAAGCACTAGAGCAAAAACTAATTGGACCAATGGAGGAGTCACTTACCAAGGAGTAATTTCCCCAAAATGGTTCGGAGAATGGTGCTTTGAGCAAGGAGATCGAAAATCACAACCAAATGAGCAAGAACACGGGTTTGAGCTGCGAACCGATTTTATCTGGAGGTGGAAGAAGAGGATGGGAGCTGAATGTGTCAGATTCAACCACACCTGAAAGATTAGTATCTGCAAGCAAAGTGTCAATAGCAAAGTAGTATGTTAACAACGGTGCCAGAAACGATCTCGTGACAAGGCAGACTATTCCTAACTTTCGTATCAATGGCGCGAGGAGTTGCCCGTGGATGGGATATATTCTTTCCCGGCAACGGTGCGAGAAAAAGTATTGTAGCAGGTAGCAGCAGTGGCAAGGAACAGCAGTAGTGACAGCAGTAGCAAGTAGCAACAGTAGCAAGTAACAGCAGAGCAAGCAAATAACAGCAGCAGCAGCAATAGTAGTAACAGCAGCAGAGCAAGCAAATAACAGCAGCAGCAGCAACAGTAGTAAGAGCAGCAGAGCAAAACAAGTAACAGCAGCAGCAACAGTAGTAACAGCAGCAGAGCAGAACAAGTAACAGCAGTAGTGGGACAAACTCGTAGGTAATGGGTCGGTGATTTGTTTGGATGATATTCATCATGCAACAGTTATAACACGGAGAGATATGTGGCTAGCTCCCGTTCGTCAACGTGATGTAGGCATGCATTCCGTGTGTCGTCATACGTGCTTAGGGAAAAGAACTTGCATGACATCTATTGTCCATCCCTCTCGTGGCAGCGGGGTCCAAAAGAAACTACGGGATATTAAGGTTCTCCTTTTAATAAAGAACCGGACCAACGCATTAGCACTTAGTGAACACATGAACTCCTCAAACTATGGTCATCACCGGGAGTGGTTCCGGTTATTGTCACTCCGGGGTTGCCGGATCATAACACATAGTAGGTAACTACAACTTGCAAGATTGGATCTAAAACACACATATATTGGTGACAACATAATAATTTCAGATCTGAAATCATGGCACTCGGGCCCTAGTGACAAGCATTAAGCATGGCAAAGTAGTAGCAACATCAATCTCAGAACATAGTGGATACTAGGGATCAATCCCCGTCAAAACAAACTCGATTACATGATAGATCTCATCCTACTCATCACCGCCCAGCGAGCCTATGAATAGATTACTCACAAATGATGAAGAGCTTCATGGAATTGGAGAGGGAAGAAGGTTGATGATGATGATGATGGCGATGATTTCCCCTCTCTGGAGCCGAAAACGGACTCCAGATCTGCCCTCCAGATGAAGAACAGGATGTGGTGGCGCCTCTGTATCGCAAACGCGATGAAATCTTCTCTCTTGATTTTTTCTGGGACGAAGGTGAATTTATAGAGCTGAGTTTGGAGGCGGCAGAGCCACGTGGGCCCCACAAGCTTGCTAGCCGCCACCAGGGGGTGGCGGCTACATGGCTTGTGGCCCACTCGCCCATCCCCTCCGATGGATCTTTGCACAGGTATTTTTCATATTTTCCAGAAATAGTCTCCGTAAATTTTTAGGACGTTCCGAGAACTTTCATTTCTGCACAAAAACAACACCAAGGCAATTCTGCTGAAAACAGCGTCAGTCCAGGTGAGTTCCATTCAAATCATGCAAATTAGAGTCCAAAACAAGGGCAAAAGAGTTTGGAAAAGTAGATACGATGGAGACGTATCAGGGGCCGGGGTGGCCGCGGGGAGGGGGTCACCGCGGGAGGGGGTTGCCGCGGGGAGCGGGTCGCCGGTGGAGGGGGTTGCCGCGGGGAGGGGGTCGCCGGTGGGAGCGAGGCGGGGCGGCGTCGGGGGCGAGTGATAGTGAGCGTGAGGGGGAGAGAGAGACAGTGGGGGGAGAGAGATGCGCGAGGGGGAGTAGACGGCCGTTACACGGTCGGCCCCTTTGTCGTCCGCCCCCCGACAACAAAGGGCCCCACAGCAGATGGCAAAGGCCGACACATGGCAAAGTTAGCCTTCCGTCGGATACGTCAGGCATGGGACCCACCCGTCCTCTTTTCCATCTGTCGTGGGTCTCTTTGTCGTCCGCTGGCAGACGGCAAAGGGCCGACACATGGCAAATAGTATTTTTGCCATCAGTGAGCCCTTTGCCGTCCGCCTTGTGTCAACTGACGGCAAAGAGGTTCTTTGCCATTGGCCAGCAGACGGCAAAGAACTGGATTCCAGTAGTGTATTGACTCCAAAGCATATATAGACGATCAAGATTGTTATTAGTTCATGTCAAGTATTCAACTATTATTATATACATATATAAATTGTTAGTTCATGTTAGGTATTCAACTTTTATTAGTCATGTTGGTATTTATGATGATGATACACTTAAATTATATACATATTATTACTCATGTTGGTATTTATGTTGTACTAATTTCATTTACTCTTTGTCATGGCACGTGTTGAAAGATGGTGGGAAAGAGTCGAAAGCACTTCGTGGCTCCTTCTTCGTTGGCGGGTGGTGGGATGGGTACTTCCATTCCTGCCTCGCCTCTCCGAAGAGCGTTGCTCTCTACTTTTCATGGAGTGGCCTCTTCTTCGACTCCCGTGTCCCCCGTGAGAGGAGGTCGACCCCCCGTGAAGCAGAGAGCTACTAAAGGTGCATGTGGCCACGGGAGAGGTAGGGTGGCTGCCACGCCTTCCTCGCTGCCACCCCAAGCTGATTCACCTGAGCATATGACTGCTAGGGTGGACCCGTCTGAGGTGGAGGCTACATGGTCTCCGGTACACGAGCCTCGGGTCGATGAGCCTTCGACCCACGAGACTCGTGTCCCAGAGGCTTCATTCTAGGAGACTCCGGAGCAAAGCAGGGATGAGGGTACGTCCCAAGAGACCAAGTGGGATACATGGACTGATCTGGGTCAGCCGGAGCCAAGTGGCCATGCTGATAGCGACGGGGAGCTCGGTGAGGGGGCCACCGTCTACCAGCATAGTAGTACGGGGCTCCCGCTCGTGCCAGCGGCCCGCGAGCAGAGTGGTCGATTAAGCCAAATGGGGACAAGTAAGTTAATTTACTCTTATTTAACCTTTTGCCTTCATCTTTTCTCAAATATCTAATGTTTTGGCTTTAATTTTTTATACTGCAGGGGTTGGATTGCTGCCAAGGGTGTTCGCAAGCCCAACAGCGTCCTTGGTGTGCTTTGCCAGCAAAACTTCCCGGGGTTTGTTACGTTGCCCGGTCGGGGTCGAGAGGTACGAATGACCTGGGAGCACTACTTGGGTGCCCCGGCCCTGCCGAATGTGGAGATCGACGATGTTTTGTGCCACACGAGGGCCGACTTGGTGATCAGCCAGTTCTGGGTAATTTCTCCTTTACACAATTAAAAATCAACAATAGCAAGTTATTGTACTAATCAGTGTTGTCTCGTTTGCACACCTTCTACAGATGTGAGGAGGGATACGAGGAGGACGCTGCAAACGTTATCGAAACCGAATGTCGCCGCCTACTTCAAAACTTTCGGCACGAGGCTCGGGTGCAGGCTATTCGAGACTACTACGCCTCGAGGCGTATTAGGAAGGAAAAGGCGAAGTGCCGCGATTCTAAGATGAAGAAGGACCATTACATGAAGGTAATTACATATTATTAAGGCGTTGTAGTTAGTTTCCTTGATTTGATTCTTACGCGTAGCGCTCAAATTTCTCTTTATTAACTTAGGTGCCCCCAAGATGGTGTGTGGATAAGATGGGTTGTTGGGAGGCTTTGGTGGATCAGTGGTGCTCTGAAAAGTGGGAGGTGAACCACAACAATGCCAAGGAGAGGCGTGGCAAAATGGTTGGTGTGCCACACCATCAAGGGAGCGTCAACTTAAATGGGTTTGGTGAGAACTGGGTATGTGGTTTGCTTCATCACTCATGCAATTCATTCTTAATGCTAGCTTGATACCTTTACTAATACATTTTTCCTCTCCCTGTCTTTTAGGCACGTCACAATAAGACGGAGGTGCCAGAGATGTACGACCTTTATGCGATGGCCCATACTGCCTCGTACAAGAAGGTCAAGGCATTCTCTGAGTCTGACCTTGATCATCCTGAAAACTTCACCAACATCTCCTCCCACCACAACCTCATGAAGTACAGAGATCACGGGAAGGCGGGGAAAGGGGAGGACTTTAACCCGAGCCAGGGGCCTATTGATTCGGAGCTGGTGATGATACCTGGCAACGGGAGGCCCCATGGCTCAATCGCCATTGGAGATGGCCTAATACGTTGTCCTAGAACTCTCCGGCAAATAAAGGCACGCCAAACGAGCTCCTTTCCTGAGATAACACCTCGTCCACGGCCAATCGAGCTCGCCATCGAGGTTAGTTTAATGGACTCAACTATCTTTTCGCAATACGTTGTGTGTGTGAACCAATATGATTATAGTGCTAACAATGAGTTGTGTTGCACGCTGCTATTCTGAAAGAGAGAGAGGCAACACAAGCGCATTTGGCGGCGAAGGATAAGGAGATGAAGGAGATGGAGGACAGGACGGCTGTGTTGTTGGAGGTGGAGAGGGCACGGAATGATGTGTCTAACAGGGCCATGTACGAGCTCTTCGTGGTAAGTTTCTTCTTCATATTTGTCAAATCTTGCATTTTAATGTTTGTTTCATTAATAACTAAAAAATTTGATTTGTCGAAACCAAATGTACAGTATATGTGTGAGAAGACCGGCCACGTCCATCTGGCGATGCCAATCATTAACATGGCGAGGACGGTGAGTTTCATTTCAATGCAGTGATGTTTTGAGTGTCATCATGCTAACGACACATTGCAAATGATGTTTGGTGTAGAATATCTCCCGAAACGCATCGCACAACCCTTCTACAGTGGAGCCTTCTCCAGGGCAGCCTTCTCCAGGTGAAACAAGCCAGAGCCACCGTGCTTCACCGCCATGCTGACGAGAATGGTATGTTTTTTCCACTGTTTTGCTTAACTACCGCATAATGATGTTTACTTACCTTACCTTAGCTCCAAAATGACATATTTTACCCAAGTTAGCTATATAACACTAGTAGAAAAAGGGCCTTTTGTCCCGGTTCGTAAGGGCCTTCTGTCCCGGTTTCGGAACCGGGACTAAAAGGTCGTTACTAATGCCCTTGGCCTTTAGTCCCGGTTCTTACACGAACCGAGACAGATGGGCCTCCACGTGGCCGGTGCGGCGAGCCCGGGCAGGGGGGCCTTTAGTCCCGGTTGGTGACACCAACCGGGACCAAAAGGCATCCATGCGTCAGCATTTTAGGTGATGGGTTTTTTTTAAAGGGGGGGGGGGGTTGGGGTTTTTGGGGGGTTAATTTAGGTGTTTCATATATTGTGCTAGCTAGCTAATGAATAGAGAGAAGTGTCCTCTCTTATCTCCGTGCTTGGTCGACGCTGCATACTATACATATAGAGAGGACTAGACACGCTAGCTAGTAAGCAAATCAAGGAAACAAAAGATCGTCATGAACATATGCATACAAAGAGAAGTGATATCGACCACCTCTCCTTCTCTAAGAGATTGGTCGAACAACAAGTTCTCGTATATCTATCCGACGCTACTGGCTACATATATACAATATAATTATCTCTTACAATATAATCTCCTAATTAAAATTCAACTCATTAGGGTTCACATGGTATTCTCCATCTTTAGTGATCCCGTGGTCAAGAAAGAATGCCGCCAATTCCTCTTGAATTCCTCGCATACGATCTGCTGGTAGGAGTTCATTCCGCATCCGATATATCTAATTTGAAGAAGGGGGTCAATACATATATATGAATAAATGAAACTGAACACAAATGATGGTAATAAAATAAAATTGTGAATATTATTATTTACGCACGTCATATTGTTTGTCAGAGTAGCCCCGCTCACAGGTCACGTGGCGGATGGACTCGCAAATGTAGTATCCACAGTAATCATTCCCTGGTTCCTGCCACAACCACTTTACAAGAAACAAAGGTCAATCAAACTGATAGTTAGCAAGCATGCTAAATGGTATTGATGATACTAGCGCTTGAATCACTAGGAGATGCGTGGAACATGCTACTATAGTACTTACTTTCGGGTGTCTAAATTGCAGCTTCTTCGGTAGTCCCGGAGTTTTTGCGGTGAATTTTTTCCAAACCTTGTCAGACAAAGAAAACAATTACTTGATATCAAGAAATGAACAAAGTTGTCGATATGGTGCGATAATGATCGATTTAACTTACTTCTATAGAATTTCAGTCATGTCCGCATACTCGTTGGGATCTTTTCGTCTCGAGTCTAAGACGGTTACTAGTCCCTGCTCAAGCTTAATCTCTAGGAGAATATAGTGGAAGCTGCGCACGCATGCATAACTCATCAATTACATTACTATAACCTTGACTAATTAGGGAAAACGAATATGCACAAGATAGTAACACTCACTGGAATTCGTAAGGGAAGAGTATTATAGCTTTGTTTTGATTCAATACAAACGATTGTAGCAGGTTGTCCTCGGTATCTTTGGCCTGAGATTTAATCATAAATGCATCTACGAGATTTGTGTTAATGAACCCAATATCACCGATTTGTCTTTTCTTCAATTCGACGATCTTCAATCTGCATATAATATAGTGAGGATAATTAAAAATGCATGCAATGAAAGAGCTGGCCTATATATAGAGACTTAATGAAAGAAGTAGTACTACTTACAGGCAGTAGCAAGTGATCATTAATTTATCGAGGGCCTTTAGATTGAAAAACGGGAAGAACTCCTCAAATGGAACCATCAACAGTTCAAGTCCAACGAGGTCATGCTCCTTTCTAACTCCCAGCGTCAAAATATTACTCCCCCCAGACTCTTTGCAAGTTTTCATGTACCAATCATGGAATCTTCGCATCGTCGTTGTTAGAGATCTTTCATCTTTGACAAGAGGCTTCCCGTACACTTATTTGTGTTCGTCCACCTCCAATAAATCAAAATGTGCATCATCGGGCAGGTAATCTGCAGGATTGGTACCGGGCACCAAGATCCCCGGATGATTAGCGACGATATCGCTAGACACCTTGAGCGGGGGAACGATTGGTTCGCTTGTTCGCTGAGCTGGGCCACTTTTTTCCTAGCTCGTCGTTCTGCTAACCTTTGATCACTGATGTAAGTGCATCTAGTGCCCCTTAATGATTTTGGTGGTTTGAAGACTTATAGGTTAAGTATCTAATGTGTCTTTAAGTGTACACAGGATCTATAAGTCATTGAGGAGTTTGAGATATTTGAAGAATATCGACCCCTAAAAATATATGTCTTCAGTTGAAGAAATTGGTCTGAAGTTGAAGAAATGAATCGCGAAGAATTTGCGATGAAACTGATATTCCTCATGAAGATACTGATATTGAGAAGATAGGTGGTTCCTGAAGAAAATCGTTCTGAAGAAATTGAAGCATGAAGATTTACGTTTTCTGTTTTACTTTCTTCGCATTTAATGAATAGGAACACCGTACTGTTAAAGGGGGTCAAAGTAACACTATGGAATGGATTTCCTCATGATGCTCAACCCAAGCCAAATCCTACCAAAAGCCTCAAGTGAGGAATATGAGTGACATGAGGACTCTCACAGTTGAGAGTCCCGACCGTTTCGATAAGCCACGCCAAGTCACTGATCTTATCCACTCCAACGGTCATATTATTTAAGGGCATTAATGTCAAATCATGTAGGGATGCTCCCAGGCTATAAATAGCCGCCCCCCACAACCACTAGCTGGTTGGCTGCTCCGCTAGAAACTGACACTTGTCATAAGAGCAACCCAATTCCTCAGAGCTTTCGAGAGTAAATCATCAGTGAGGAAATACACCACCCACCGAAACCACAAACCAAACCTAGTGATTGAGCATCACTGAAGAAGTTGTTCCTGTGTGGGACTGAAGCCTTTTACCTTTGAGGACTGTGCATCCTCCAGACGGTTAGGCGTCATGGTCTAGAGCAATCCAGCAGTCAATTGTGGATCGCCGGGTGACCGAGTTTGTCAGGGTTTGGAAGTCTGCCCTGAAGACTTACCACGAGTGTTGGGCGAGGACTGTGTGTCCTTAGCTCAAGGAGAATACGGTAGGGACTGTGTGTCCCGGGACTGGGTGTCCTTTGGTTTCAATACCAAGCCGCTCCAAACCAGATGTACAACTGTCACAGCAGTTGGAACTGGGTCATCAACAACAGTCTTCACCAAGAATCGGGTTCTAATTCCTCAACTCTTTACATTCTCTGTATTGTGTGTTGATGACTTTCACTGTGACTGTTTGAAGAATTTGCTGAAGACTTTCTCTGAATTTCCTCAACCCCAAATTCTTCACTTGAGTAAATCATCATTTGTATTCTGCGTGCCTGCTTGCTGTGCAATCTGTTTTCATAATCTTCACTCTGTAATACTGCTATTGTGAACGATGGCACAACTGATCCTTAATTGTTTCCGCTGTAAGTTAGTCATCAGTGAGGAATTTCCTCAAAAGGAATTTCCTCAGTGATGAAATTCTAAAAATCTCCTATTCACCCCCCCTCTAGTCGATATAACGCACTTTCAATTGGTATCAGAGCAAGGTACTCCCTTGTTCTGTGTGATTTTGGTTTAACCACCTGGAGTTTTAGTTATGTCGACTGCAGGCATGTTTAAGGTGACTGCAGCATGTCCTACCTACGAGGGAAAGAATTTTCCCTTCTGGAAGAACAAAATGCAAATGCATCTACAAGCTATAGACAATGATCTCTGGTATATTGTGGAAAATGGTGTTCCCATCATTTCTGCTAGTGTCACTGCAGCTGATGTGAAGAAATTCAAGCAACTCGATTCTCAAGCGAAGAACATCATCTGTGGTCATCTGAGCCCTGGCCAGTTTGGAAGAGTAAGTGCCTTAGGCTCTGCAACACTGATCTGGGAAAGACTGTGCAAGGTAAATGAAGGAGTATCAACCCAGCGCGACTCTCGTGTTGATATTCTTCGAAATCTCTTCAATCGCTTCAAAAGACATGAAAATGAAAGCTGCCAAGACACCTTTGATCGCCTCACTAACATATCAAATGAACTACAAGCACTGGGAGCTCGAGACATCACTGATCACGAAGTTGTGAAGAAACTGCTGAGATCTTTGGATTCTTCATTTGACACTTTAGTTCTGATGATACAAGAAAGACCAGACTACAAGATGCTAGATCCTGCTGATATCCTTGAAAGGCTAAATACTCATGAATTCCAGCTAGAAGAAAAGAGAGATCTATATGGGCAAAGCTATTCCAGACCACGTGCACTGAAGGCAAGAGCAATTTCCTCATCTGAAGAAGAAGACACAGATGACAGCAGTTGTGACCCTGAAGAATTTGGTCAGGAACTTGCAATGCTTGTGAGGAAATTCCAGAGATTTACACGACGAGGCCAGTTCGGTAAATCATCAAGAAGAGACATGAGGAAATCAGAATCTGCATCTGAGGACTACAAGAAACGGACCTGTCACAAGTGCAAGAAATCAGGCCATTACATTGCTGATTGTCCTCGCTAGGGAAAGGAATCAAAGAAGAAGAAATACAAGGATGACAGTTTTGATGACTCAAAGAAGAAGAAGAAATCTTCAAAATCCTCATCCTCAAAGTCCTCCTCACACAAGAAGACTAGCTTCAGAAAGGCTCGGGCACTTATTGGCAAGGAAATGGATTCCGAGGCAGAATCAGAAGAATGTGATGATGAAGAAGGCTCTGGAGAAGATTCAGAATCCGGACAGGCTAGTCTTGCACTAGCAACCAATTTCGTCAGCAAGTCAATCTTCAATCTTGAAGAAAATGAGTGCACCATCCATACTGATGACTATGCTGATGACTTCGCTCCAACCTATTGCTTCATGGCAAAAGGTTCAAAGGTATCACATAATGCCTCCTCATCTGATTCAAGTGACTGTGAACATGATGATTACAAAAAACCCAGTTACAGTAAACTTGCCATCATTGCCACTAAACAACAAACTGCTCTGGAAAAGCTTCAAAAACTGCTAGACAAAAGTGATGATCTGCTGAATGATGAAATGAATCTTAATCAAATCCTCGCTGATGACATGAAAAATCTTCAGTCTAGATTTGATATTCTTAAGGATCGTTATGATACACTCCTTACTGATCATGAGAAGATTTCCTACGAATTTCTTCAAAGGAAGCTTGATCTTGAGAAGCTGAGGATGTCTTATGATGATCTTCATACGGAAAATGATTCATTACTAGCTCAACAGATCAGCGCTAGTCAAGTTGAATTTATTCCTCCATGTCTTAAATGCATTGATCGTGAAACTGCTAATTCTTCACGAGAATCTTCAAATTCTACCACTGCTACAAATTCTTCAACTGCACCTGTTGTGTCTATTTCCTCACTTGAGGAAAACACAAATGTCACTGATGAAAATGCAGGGTTGAAGGAATTGTACTTGACAGGCATGTACAAAAGTCTCAAAGGACATCAAATCCTTTGTGATGTGCTCAAAAAGCAGATCTTGAACAGGAACCCGAGGAAAGAAGGAATTGCCTTTGAGAGGAAACTGAATGCTGATGGATCATATTGGAAACCTGAGCAGTATCCCAAAACCTCATGGGTTGCTGCTACTGGGCCTCCTTTTTATCCATCTAATCTAACTGGCTTCTCATGTGAATTATCCTATTCCTCTGATGAGTCATTTGATTCCAACTATAAACTGTTCAAAGATCAATCTGGTAAAGTATTTGCTCGATATGTTGGAACTAACTGCAGGAATGGCCCTCCTCTGAGGAAAATCTGGGTTCCCAAAAGTTGTCTTGAAAATCTTCAAGTGAATGTCCTCATGACATCACCTCTGAAGAATCTGAACCCCAGATCAAATTCCTCAGGAGGACCAAAGTCTTCAAGAGGATCAAAATCCTCAACTGGTCAATACTATGCTCATACCTGTGCTTATGCGTCTAACATGCAGGGAAACTACAAGGAATATGATTATGAGCGCTATTCTTCAAATCATTATGTTCATAAATCCTCAAACCAGTTCTCTGCATACTCATATGAGTACTTTAACCCCCCTACTGTTAAGAGAAGTGCATTAGCTTCAATGGCACCTTTCTCATAAGGTGCTCGCAGGATGATGAACGCTTTGCCACCCCTTCAGATGTGGGTGGTGAAGAAATCAAACTAATAACCTCTGCAGGTTAGGTCTCCAGATGAAAATCATCACCCGAAGAATTTGCTAGAGACCTGAGGAAATGCTTGATAGGACGCAAGCTAATGATTGATGTAATAGAAATATTTCACACGTCCTTACATTTCTGTTATGATGAAATTAGTATCATATTCTTCAAACTTGAAGCATATGAGATGGTAAGCTGTACTAATTCATCTGCAGGATGATAAACCCAAAAATACTGAGTGGGTTCTCGATAGTGGCTGCACACATCACATGACTGGTGATAAAAGCCTACTGATGAATATGCCACTAACTCCATCACCTCTGAAGCAAATCACATATGCTGATAAAGGTAAAAGCAAGGTATTGGGACTTGGCAAAGTAGCTATTTCCAAGGATAGGCATATGGACAAAGTGATGCTTGTTGAATCCCTTGGTTTTAACCTCATGTCAGTCTCGATGCTTTGTGATCTTGATATGATTGTTATCTTTGGTAGATATAGATGTGTAGTCATCATGGAATCTGACAGATCCAAAGTCTTCGAAGGTGTAAGAAGAGGGGATTTGTACATTGTTGACTTCTCTACAGGTCCTCAACCAGCCACTTGCTTACTAGCAAAAACCTCAGAAGGATGGTTGTGGCACAGAAGACTAGGTCATGCAGGCATGAGGAATTTGCACACACTTGCAAAGAAGCATGTCATTGGCATCGGATCTGTCAAATTCCTCAAGGATCATCTCTGCGGTGCTTGTGAATCTGGGAAAATGACCAGATCCAAGCATCCCTCCAAAACCATCATGACCACTACTCGTCCTTTTGAATTGCTTCATATGGATTTGTTTGGACCTACTCACTATGCGACACTAACAAATGCAGCATCTCTATATGGCTTTGTCATAGTTGATGATTATTCCAGATACACTTGGGTGCATATCATAGTGTATAAAACTGAAGTGCAGGAAATCTTCAAACGATTTTATTCAAGGGCCTCGACGAACTTCGGCATCAAGATCAAACATATCAGGAGTGATAATGGAACCGAGTTCAAAAACACTGGTCTTGATGATTATCTTGATGAACTTGGTATTACTCACGAATTGTCTGCTCCTTATACTCCTCAGCAGAATGGTGTCGTCGAAAGAAAGAACAGGACTCTGGTTGAAATGGCAAGAACTATGCTTGAAGAATATCAGACTCCTCGTCGCTTCTGGCCTGAAGCAATCAACACTGCATGTCATATCATCAACAGGGTATATCTTCACAAATTCCTCAAGAAAACCTCATATGAACTCCTCACTAACAAGAAACCCAATGTAAGTTATTTCAAAGTCTTCGGTGCAAAATGCTGGATTAGAGATCCTCATCATAGCTCGAAATTTGCACCTAAGGCACATGAAGGTTTTATGCTCGGTTATGGAAAGGACTCGCACACCTACAGAGTCTTCAACAACTATCACAACAAAGTTGTTGAGACTGTAGATGTGCGGTTCGATGAAACTAATGGCTCGCAAAGAGAGCAATTGCCTTCTGATCCAGATAAGCTGTCTCCTGAGGAAGCAATAAAGCTTAAGCCTACTGAAGATATTTTCCCCACTGGGGAAATTGATGAAGAAACAATCCCCATCGCTGATGAAAACCAAGAAGATGCTCCTGAGGAAATTGCAACAGCACCACTTCCTCAGCCTAGACAAAATCCTCAACCAGCTCATCCAAGGATTGCAAATGAAGTAGAACTTGACAAAATCCTCAATGACATCAACGCGCAAGGTCCTCTCACTCGCTCAAAAGCTTCACACTTAGTTAACTTTTGTGGGCATTTTTCTTTTGTATCTATCACAGAACCCTCAAAAGTAGCTGAGGCTTTTCTGGAACCGGAGTGGATCCAAGCCATGCAAGACGAACTTATTCAATTCAAGCTGAATGACGTATGGGAGCTCGTCAAACGACCAGATCCTCGCAAGCATAACATCATCGGCACCAAGTGGATTTTTCGAAACAAGCAAGATGAGGACGGTCAAGTGGTGAGGAACAAGGCACGACTTGTAGCCCAAGGCTACACCCAGGTTGAAGGAATAGATTTCGATGAAACTTTTGCACCTGTCGCTAGACTTGAAGCTATTCAAATTTTACTTGCTTATGCTAATCATCATAACATCATCTTATATCAAATGGATGTGAAAAGTGCATTCCTCAATGGTAAGCTTGAGGAAGAAGTATATGTTGCTCAGCCCCCAGGTTTTGAGGATCCAAAGAATCCAGACAAAGTCTTCAGACTCAAAAAGGCTCTGTATGGCCTCAAGCAAGCCCCTCGGGCATGGTATGATACATTGAAGGAATTCCTCATGAAGAAAGGCTTCAAACCTGGTTCACTCGATCCAACTCTTTTCACAAAATCTTATGATAATGAACTGTTTGTATGTCAAATATATGTTGATGATATCATATTTGGCTGTACTGACAAAAGATACAGTGATGAATTTGCCTATATGATGAGTGAAGAATATCAGATGTCTATAATGGGGGAGCTGAAATTCTTCTTAGGTCTAAAACTTCGTCAACAAAGCAATGGAATCTTCATATCACAGGAGAAATATCTCAAGGATGTTCTGAGGAAATTCGACATGCATGAATGCAAAGGTGCCAAGACTCCAATGCCTACCAACGATCACCTCGGCACTGATGAAATTGGTGAAGACTTCGATCAGCAGGTATACCGTTCTATGATTGGTTCTTTATTGTATCTATGTGCATCTAGGCCAGACATAATGCTTAGTGTTTGCATGTGTGCACGTTTCTTCAAGTAGATGTTTCTGCTAAGTGAATGTGATCGGACCCTATTTTCCCTCTATGCTATACTTATCCAGTCTATTCAATTCTTCATATGCGTTCTACTTGAAACTTTGTTCAAAATCCTCACTGCATCCTTGTCAGCTGATGATTTTGTAACGAAAATCCTCAAATCTTCGAAAAATTGTTTTCTCCAAAGGAACAGTAACTGAACCCCCACTTACCACAATTGGATAGCCACGATCTCCACTATCTCCACCGCATCGTACAGGAGCTACACGTGTCCTGCGGAGACGTAGAGGCAAGGGCTATTCGGTCCGAAACTTTCGCGCCAAACAGTAACTCTTGGGCTATAAATATGTCCTTAACCCCCTCGGTATCATCTTCTTCGCCTCATCGCTCTCCTGCCACAGCACACTGAACCCTAGCGCCACCGCTGGTAGTCTTGTCGCCGGCAATGAAGAGCTCCACTTCCTCAACCTTCTCGGCGCCAGGATCACGCCGAAGACGGAACATCTACGTCCGCCGCCGCCGTAGACGTCCTCTGCTGCCAAGTTAGGGTGCATTGGACACTTGACCGAAGAGCCTCTCCAACGCCACCTTTTTGTGTTCTTCGTTCGCACCTTCCAGGGTAAATATATCCCATTTTTACAACAGATTAGATCTAAAATTTTACCTCTCCAATGTGAAATCTGTTTTTCCTCAAGATACGATGCGCACATGATTCCTCAAACACTATCCATCACCACAATCATTGATGAACTAGCTAAGCATCTAAGACTTTCACGAGATTCCTCAATTGTGCGAATTTTCGGATCTGTACAACTCTGGAACCCAAGAATAGGATGCTTAAGCAAATTCCTCAACCACTGGTTATATTCCTCAAACTGTCAAACTTTTCCATTTTCTTCAAATCTGAGAACGCATATGACCTCTCCAAATTCCTCGCAACTATACTCTGTTCACAGGTACACACATGTCAGCTGATGAATCTCTCGGTTCTCATCACATTAACTCATTTGCAGCGTTTCTGGAAGAAACTCTTCAAGGCTCATCAGAATCCTCAAGAGTTCAAAATCCTCAGAAAGTTCCTCGTCTGAAGAAAATGGAGGAAGAAAGGAAACAGAGGGGAGGAAAGAAACTGGAGCAGAACACAGCTGTTGATATTCTTGATGATATATACCTGGACTACTGCACGCCTGATGATGAACCTCAGACTATGCCTAAAAGAAAGATTAGGCAGCAGAAAATTGAACGCAGATGGGCAAAGGAGTGGAAGGAGTACAGGTTTGTGACTCCAAAGTATGCGAAGAAATTCGCTTTGAAGCCTCCTGGCAGAAGGGCCCCGCTTGAGGATCATCAAGTAGCTCATCCCTCAAGTCTTATGACACTTGATGACTACCCAGAGGAAAAAAGAAAGGCATCTGGCCAAGCTCAAGAAGCAAGCAGAAACAGCAGTGAAGAAATTTCATGAATCCTCAGCTGCTGCCTCCGGTGCTGCTCATTCCTCAGCAGCAGAAACCTCAGGCTCCGAGATTCCTCAACCAAAGTCTGTGCCAACAAAGCCAAAAGCTTCAAAGCCCCAAGAGAAGCTTGCATAGACTTCTGTCACAAAACCCTCAGCTCCAAAACCCTCAGCTCCAAAACCCTCGGTTCCAAAACCGTCAACACCAAAACCATCAGCGCCAAAACCCTCAGCACCCATCTCATCTACACCAAAGTCCTCAGCTCCACCTCCAAAGCCAGTACAGAAGAAAGTCATGAAGACTACGACTGCCAGCTCTAGCTCCTCACTCCCAGATGCAACTAGCTCGGAGACAAAATCTTCAACACCCCATGTGAAGACTTTGGCAACTACTGAACCTGCACCTCTGCCCAGCCCAAGCAAAATCATCACAGTCCCGTCTGCATCAGAGGGAAGTGAAGAATATGATGATGAAACTCTGGAAGCCATCATCAGGAACAAGCAAGAAAGGGTAGCACAAGCATCAGGCAGTGCTATTCCTCTGGCGATGGACCCCAAGGTCCTCCTCGATTTCATCAATGTGTGGTATGAAGACCCAAACACACCCATTGATGATTTGAAACTTCCTCCTGGTGTCAGCCACATGGTGGCTACTTTCATAAACGAAGCCAAGTGGAAGGAACAGAAGGCCAAGCAGGCAAAGATTGCAAAGGCCAGAAAGGAGAAATTCCTCAGGCAAAATGTTCTCAAGCTGACGCCTGAAGCATTGGTGTCCACCCAGGCAGAGCTGCAAGTTTTGACTGACAAGTGTGAGAAACTGTCAGATCGCACAAGCATCAAAAGCAATTTCATCAAGCTAGCCACTAGTGCTGTTGATGACTACAACAGACGTCACCCCCCACCAGCACCAACTCCTCAGCCCCTGGTTGAACAGCCAAAAGATGCATCTCCTGTTGAGGAGGAAATTCCTCAAGCTGAGGACCAACACCAAGAGCGCCGTGCTGATGAGCCGGCCATTGAAGAAATCATCACTGAGACCGCTCCTGATGAAACTGCAAACCCTGATGAAACTGCTACTGATCCAGCTGCTTCACCAAAGCAGGCTGATGACTATGTTCCAGCTGGTTCCTCACTGCCAGCTGAAGAATCTGTTAAGAAAACACCTTCACCAAAAACTTCAAAGGTGAAGAAATTAATCCTGTCTGCATCAGACGCGAAAAAGACAAGGGCTGCTGAGAAGGAAGCGAAGAAGAGAAAAGCTTCCTCAGCAGAAGAAAAGATTGAGGCAAAACGCCTCAAGGAAACTGAAGAATCTGCCCCACTGGACCCGGTGCCTCTTAATGTTGCACCCTCATTTGAAATGGTCGTCGTTGGTGACCACACTACGAGGGCAGATGAGGAAATGAAGGATGCTGCCTCTGAGGAGCATACTGATGAGGAAATACAAATTGATGACAGTCCTCAATCTCATATTCCTCAGAAAGAGACTACTGAAGCCTCAGCCGAAGCAGCTGATGAATCTGCTTCTGCCACAAAGTCAGCTGATGAAAATCAAGCTGAAGAAAATGTCCAGTCTGAGCAGGCTCCTCCCACTGAACAGGCTGACCAAACTCCTCAAGCTGAGAAGGAAGAAGAAATTCCTCAGCCTGATGCTCAGCCAGAGCACGAAATTCCTCACCCTGAGGAAACTACTGAAGAAAATGTTCCCGCCCCTGACAATGAGTTCATTGTGCTCAACCCAGAATCTGCCATGGTTGTTTCCCCTCCCATTCCTCAGCACAACCTCAATCCAGTTCAGCGCCTGCCATTCTCGAAGAGGCCAAAGTTTCAGAAGAAAATTTCTTTGAGGAACGCATGTATTTCATCAGAGAGAATCCTTATGACAAGCCTCAAATGAGGCATCTGAAGTTTTGGACAAGGACGCAGATGAACTACTATGCTTCTGTGCTCTGTGGCCGCAACAAGATATTCCAGCACAGGCACATTCCTCATGCTGAACTTGAAGAAATTCCCTGCATGGAACCAGTCCTCAGTGTACTACATGATGCAGGTTTGCTCCCTATGTGCTCCGACATATCAGATTGGAATAGTGAGCTAATTCTTCAGTTCTATTCAACTCTGCACATCTCAGGCAATGCTGATGACATCAACACTTGGGTGTTCGACTGGATGACCCAAAATACTCACTACAAGGCTCCAGCGTCTGAACTCCTCAGAGAACTGCCCGTACCAATTCCTTCAGAAGGGGCAGTGAAGCTTTATGGTGAGCGTGAGCTGCCAAATGGAATGATGGAAGTCCTCATGAAGCCTTTGGCTGCAGGAAAACCCTCAAGAACCACATTCCTCGTCCATGAGCTAAAGTACACACCACGGTCTGTCTACCGCATTCTCTGCAGTGTGCTAGCGCCAATCAAAGCCCATGATGATGACGAAGATGTCGTCGGCCTCATGAAGAATATCCTCTTCAACATCATTCACGGTATCCCCATGAATGTCCATGATTTCTTCTTGAGGACTTTGGCTGACAATGCAATGTGCCCATATGATCACAAAATTTATGCACCATGGATCATGAGATTCCTTAGGACAAGGACAGGCATCAACTTCCACGCAGATTTCCAGAACCATGTTGGTTATATGCCTCCTATCCGAGTCAACAAGAAGACTTTCGAGCCTATTGAGGGAAAAGGAAAGTCTGTAATTGATGAAGGAAGCAGGCCTCTTGATGGTCAATTTAAAGAGCCAGCTGAATATTCCTCATGGGACGATACTGAGACTCGTCCACCAAGCCCAGTTCCTCCTCGCGTGCTAACCACCAGAGAGCTTCTTCTCAGTCTTCATCAGAAGGTGGATCACAACCACAAATGGGTCAAACGCCAGTTTGGTGCCATTGTGAAAACCCTCACTGAGACACAGAACAGTGTGAAGCTTAATCATCACTATCTGCATGAGGTTTTTGATCGCACCTGGGCTACCCTTGCTCATTTGAAGACCCAGACTGCGCTTGAAGAATTGAACTTTGAGCAGGACTTTGACTGGTCGTGGCCTCCCAAGAAGAAGTTCAGGCCCATTCCTGTGTCAGATCTTGAAGACAGCTCCTTCTCGTCATTCTGCACCGCCGAATCTGATGAGGAACAACTCGACACTGCAACAGGACCAAGAAAGAAGACTACCCCCAAGAAGCGCCAAGGATCTTCATCAACCGCAAAGAAATGAAGTCTTCACGGGCGTTAGTCCTCAGTTTGTCCCTTTTTGTCACTTGATGACAAAGGGGGAGAAACTTGAGAGTTAGTCTTCAAACGGGATTTATTTTTGGGGCTTATGAACTATATTTAAGTTACAAACTCTTGGCTCTTCTGAAGTTTTTATGTAATGAGTTGTAACTTAAGCCCGATGGTACTCTGACGCTTTTGAACGTTTTTCTTCGCATGCTTATTCCTCAAGTTTTAATGCACGCATGCTGAAATTCGTCAGATACCATTTGCCATCATGCATCCTCATTTTCTTCATATGATATGTTATATGTATGCATGATTTACAAGATTCAGGGGGAGATCTCCATGATATAAATCATCAATGTGCATAAGCTATGAAAGCAAAATCCTCAAGGTATGCACATCTTCAGGGGGAGTCTGTGTGAATCTTGTCTTCAAATTCCTCAATTAAGTATTTACACTTCATATTTTTGATCCCTGTTGAAGACTTAACCTAATTGTCATCAACCACCAAAAAGGGGGAGATTGTAAGTGCATCTAGTGCCCCTTAGTGATTTTGGTGGTTTGAAGACTTATAGGTTAAGTATCTAATGTGTTTTTAAGTGTACACAGGATCTATAAGTCATTGAGGAGTTTGAGATATTTGAAGAATATCGACCCCTAAAAATATATGTCTTCAGTTGAAGAAATTGGTCTGAAGTTGAAGAAATGAATCGCGAAGAATTTTCGATGAAACTGATATTCCTCATGAAGATACTGATATTGAGAAGATCGGTGGTTCCTGAAGAAAATCGTTCTGAAGAAATTGAAGCATGAAGATTTACGTTTTCTGTTTTACTTTCTTCGCATTTAATGAATAGGAACACCGTACTGTTAAAGGGGGTCAAAGTAACACTATGGAATGGATTTCCTCATGATGCTCAACCCAAGCCAAATCCTACCAAAAGCCTCAAGTGAGGAATATGAGTGACATGAGGACTCTCACAGTTGAGAGTCCCGACCGTTTCGATAAGCCACGCCAAGTCACTGATCTTATCCACTCCAACGGTCATATTATTTAAGGGCATTAATGTCAAATCATGTAGGGATGCTCCCAGGCTATAAATAGCCGCCCCCCACAACCACTAGCTGGTTGGCTGCTCCGCTAGAAACTGACACTTGTCATAAGAGCAACCCAATTCCTCAGAGCTTTCGAGAGTAAATCATCAGTGAGGAAATACACCACCCACCGAAACCACAAACCAAACCTAGTGATTGAGCATCACTGAAGAAGTTGTTCCTGTGTGGGACTGAAGCCTTTTACCTTTGAGGACTGTGCATCCTCCAGACGGTTAGGCGTCATGGTCTAGAGCAATCCAGCAGTCAATTGTGGATCGCCGGGTGACCGAGTTTGTCAGGGTTTGGAAGTCTGCCCTGAAGACTTACCACGAGTGTTGGGCGAGGACTGTGTGTCCTTAGCTCAAGGAGAATACGGTAGGGACTGTGTGTCCCGGGACTGGGTGTCCTTTGGTTTCAATACCAAGCCGCTCCAAACCAGATGTACAACTGTCACAGCAGTTGGAACTGGGTCATCAACAACAGTCTTCACCAAGAATCGGGTTCTAATTCCTCAACTCTTTACATTCTCTATATTGTGTGTTGATGACTTTCACTGTGACTGTTTGAAGAATTTGCTGAAGACTTTCTCTGAATTTCCTCAACCCCAAATTCTTCACTTGAGTAAATCATCATCTGTATTCTGCGTGCCTGCTTGTTGTGCAATCTGTTTTCATAATCTTCACTCTGTAATACTGCTATTGTGAACGATGGCACAACTGATCCTTAACTGTTTCCGCTGTAAGTTAGTCATCAGTGAGGAATTTCCTCAAAAGGAATTTCCTCAGTGATGAAATTCTAAAAATCTCCTATTCACCCCCCCTCTAGTCGATATAACGCACTTTCAACTGACAGTACTTCCCGACCGCTGCGCTTCAATAGGTGACTTTGTAATAATGCGCTCATAGTTGCCTTTCGTCGGAGACTTTGGTGGTTTCTTTAGGGCAGCCAGAGTACGCTTTGCTTTTACCGGATCTATCTTCTCCTCTGGAGGTGGATGTTTTTTTGCTTTCACCCCTTCAAAGAAGTTCTTCACTTCAGCTTCCATGATCTTCTCATTTTCCTCCGGGCTCCTCTCGTATGGTAACTTCTCTAGAGGCTTCAGAGAAGGACCGTATTTGTATTGCCTGCCTCTGGCTGTACTGCTACACGTCGGAGCAGACGGAGCGACTGCGACTGTCTTTCCTTTCTTACCAGGCGGAGGAGAAGGACTACGCGTCGGAGGAGCCGGAGCGGCGGCGGGTCTCTTCAGCCCTTGTTGACGAGGCGGAGAAGGAGGAGGCAGCTGGCTGCTCGGGCGCGCCGGCGCAGGCGGAGAAGGAGGCAGAGTGCCGTCACGCGCCGGAGAAGGAGGCTGAGTGCCCTGATCACTCGCCGGAGGAGGCGAAGGAGGAGGCGGGCCCTGACTCGCTGGAGGAGGAGGAGGAGGCGGAGGCGTCCAGTTCGGAAGGTGGATGAGCTCCTTCCGCCATAGGCATGGAGTCTTCAGAGAAGAACCCAGCCGAATCTCCCCTTCACCTGTAGGGTGGTCAAGCTCAAGGTCCTCAAATCCTTCCGTTATTTGATCCACCATCACCCTAGCATATCCTTCTGGAATCGGCTGGCTGTGGTAGGTTGAGCCAGGTTCATTAGGTGTAACAGAGCCAATAGCCGCCTTGACTTTGAATGTCATCCATTGCGTCAAAAGGTAGCAATGTCGAGACTCTGTGATAGCATCCACGGGGTAGCACGTGAAGACAGGCTCCAGCTGCTGAGTCTGCTCGGTGGAAGCCATGCTGCTTCTCCGCTGAGATGGCGGGGTAGCTTCAGGGGAAGCTTCGGCAGGTCGTTTGCTGCGATCTAATTCTCGTTCCTCTAGCCCTTGTACCCTTTCGTGCAGATGGATATATATTAGTGGCAAACGTAGAACTAGCTAGCTAATCACAATAAGGAATCATGTTAGTGGCCTCGACGTTGCTTCTCCAGGGTTTGGGGTGGCCTAGACAACGCTTCAGGGGTTTGGGGTGTCCTCGACACAACGCTTCAAGGGTTTGGGGTGGCCTCGACGACAACGCTCTTTTAACTTGGTAAATTTGGGTGGCCTCGAGAGAGTTTGTCGGGTAGGGGCGCGGCGGGAGGGGGTAGGAGACCAACATCGTTTTTTCTCTAGGGTTTGCGTGTCCTCGAGAGTTTTGGTCGAGCGAGAGGGCCGAGGGGGGTGCTCCCGTGGTATAAGTTATCACGGTCGAGAGTGGGTATATATATCGACCGCCCCTCATGTCGAAGTTATCCGGGAGGGGGTTATATCGACAACGACGTGACATACATACACATGGGAAAATAATGTTATCGGGGAGGGGGTATATTGGTACCCCCCCCTCGTGTTGAAGTTCGATCGGGAGGGGGTATATCGACAACGACATACCCGATAAAAAATAAGAAGACAAAAGAAGAAATAAAAAGAGGAGAAGAAGAAAGGAATAGAAGAGAAGCAATCGAAGAGAAAAAAGAAGAAAAAAAAGGAGAAGAAGAAAGTAATAGAGGAGAAAGAAGAAAAAAATAGAAAAATAGAAATTTCTATTTTTTTTCTTCTTTCTCCTCTATTCCTTTCTTCTTCTCTATTTTTTTGTTCTTTCTCCTCTATTCCTTTCTTCTTCTCCTCTTCTTTTTCTTCTTTTTTCCTCTTCTTATTTATTTCTCCTCTTCTTCTCCTTTCTTCCTCTTCTTATTTTCCTTTTTCTCCTCTCATTCTTTTTCTTCTTCTTCGTTATCTTCCTAGCTATATATAATACTTTTCTAAAAATGTAACTTTTGCATATATAAAACGTTTTCTTCTTCTTCCTTCTTCCTTCTTCCTTCTCTTCCTTCTTTTCCTAAATATATAAAACAATTCTAAAAATGAAACTAACCTAAAATGTACTGAATTTCATTTTGTACACGAAGGATACCACCACGGCATGAATACGACTAGAAACCCATCCATGGGCCAGGATTCAGGCCCGTAGTAGGCCCAGAAGGCCCATCAGGCAAAGCATTAGCAAGTAGGCTCGTAAGCCTGCAGTGGAGAGGAGCTCGAGAGGGGTGCGGCAGTGGGGCTTATAAACCACTGCGCCCCTCTCAACTAGCGAGGTGGAACTAAACTTTGACCACGACGCGGGCAGCACAGGGGCCTTTGGTACCGGTTCGTGGCACCAACCGGTACCAATGCCCACCCTTTAGTCCCGGGTAGTGCCACCAACCGGGACCAAAGGCCGCCGCTTCCCGCCCTTTGGGCTGCTGAAAAGTGACCTTTGGTCCCGGTTGGTGGCACCAACCGGGACTAAAGGGGGCATTGGTACCGGTTGGTGCCACGAACCGGTATCAATGGCTTTGCTATATAAGCCAGCAGTTGTGAAAATTTCGTCAGTTTCTTCGATTCCTCCGAGGACGCCGCCAGGCTGCCCGAGCTCGCCGTCGTCGCCCCTGCCCCCCGATGACGGCGAGCTCGGGCAGCCTGGCGGTGTCCTCGGAGGAATCGAAGAAACTGACGAAATTTTCACAACTGCTGGCTTATATAGCAAAGCCATTGGTACCGGTTCGTGGCACCAACCGGTACCAATGCCCCCTTTAGTCCCGGTTGGTGCCACCAACCGGGACCAAAGCTCACTTTTCAGCAGCCCAAAGGGCGGGAAGCGGCGGCCTTTGGTCCCGGTTGGTGGCACTACCCGGGACTAAAGGGTGGGCATTGGTACCGGTTGGTGCCACGAACCGGTACCAAAGGCCTCTGTGTTGCCCGCGTCGTGGTCAAAGTTTAGTTCCACCTCGCTAGTTGAGAGGGGCGCAGTGGTTTATAAGCCCCACTGCCGCACCCCTCTCGAGCTCCTCTCCACTGCAGGCTTACGGGCCTACTTGCTAATGCTTTGCATGATGGGCCTTCTGGGCCTACTGCGGGCCTGAATCCTGGCCCATGGATGGGTTTCTAGTCGTATTCATGCCGTGGTGGCCTAGTTGGTGGCAATTTTTTTATTTTTTCCCAGTTAATTTTGTTTTCTTTTTTGCTTTATTTATTTTATTTCTTTTTTGCATTGGTACCGGTTGCCTGCCACAGCCGTGGTGCGGTTGAATGTTTAGTTCCACCTCACCAAATGAAGGGCTTCTGAGCCTGTTTCTAAGCTCCGCGGCGACTCCAACGTGGAGAGGAACATCTATTTTTAATTTTTTTTCTATTATTTTTGTTTTGTTTTTTTCTTTATTTTTGTTTTGTTTATTTTTTTAGTTAACTTATTTTGTTTTGTTTCTCCTTACAACAAAATACTTATTTTGTTTATTTTTTTGTTTAAATTACTTATTTATTTTATTTTATGATAATTCTTTTTGCCATTAAAGTTTCTAACAAAAAAAGTTCTTTATGAAAATTCTTTTTGCTTTTAATGATTTTTAACATAAAATACTTTGATAATTTTAGTTGCATTTACTGATTATTTTTGTTTTATTTTTTTTGTTTATTTTTTTTGTTTCTACTTAAATTCAAAGTGCTAGTTAGCTTATTTTGTTTTGTTTCTACTTACAACAAAATACTTATTTATTTTGTTTATAATTACTTATTAATTTTATTTTATGATAATTCTTTTTGCTATTAAAGTTTCTCTCATATATGGTGGACACTCCCTCACCTGATTTTTCGACTGTCGATGATGGCCGCTATTCCTTCTTCCCCTAATGCATAACAAATATCTAGCACAAGGAGAAGAAGGAAGAGCGACCCCCATAACAACAGCCGGCATTCTTCTTCTCTCATATGCATGAGCTAGAGTGGCAAGAGCATGGCATGCATGCTCACACCTCAACGCCCCAAAAACACAGGAGAGGGGTGGGAGGGGGAGGGTTTATATAGGCTATCCTTTAGTCCCGGTTCGTATCTAAAACCGGGACTAATAACATATGCGGCATGCCACGTGTTTGCGCGGCACGCCACGTGGTTTCGCTGGATCTTTAGTCCCGGTTTTTGTCCTGAACCGGGACTAATAACATATGCAGCACGCCACGTGTTTGCGCGTCACGCCACGTGGTTTCGCTGGATCTTTAGTCCCGGAAACTCGTCTGTTACAAAGGGATTTCATTTTTTGAACTTATTTGAACTCCATAGTTTTTCTGTGTTCAAAATGCACCATTCAAAGCCACATCATCAATTTACAACCCTTTCTGACTTCATTTGTTATTTTTCATGCATTTAATGATTATTTTGAGCTATAAGACCATGAAATTAAAACGCATTTGAAATGAACTCTGAAAAGGTTCCAAGTTGGCATGGTATCGTCATTTCACCCACATAGCATGTGCGAGAAAGTTGAGAGGGTTATAGCAAAAACTGGATGCACTTCGTGTACAAAACGGACAATCTCTTTCGAAGTATCATGGTTTCATACGAAAACTCGTCTGTTACAAAGGGATTTCATTTTTTGAACTCCATAGTTTTTTTGTGTTCAAAACGCACCATTCAAAGCCACATCATCAATTTACAACCCTTTCTAACTTCATTTGTTATTTTTAATGCATTTACTGATTATTTTGAGCTATAAGACCATGAAATTGAAAAGCATTTGAAATGAACTCTGAAAAGGTTCCAAGTTGGCATGGTATCATCATTTCACCCACATAGCATGTGCGAGAAAGTTGAGAGGGTTATGGCAAAAACTGGATGCACTTCGTGTACAAAACGGACAATCTCTTTCGAAGTATCAGGGTTTCATACGGAAACTCGTCTGTTACAAAGGGATTTCATTTTTTTGAACTTATTTGAACTCCATAGTTTTTCTGTGTTCAAAATGCACCATTCAAAGCCACATCATCAGTTTACAACCCTTTCTGACTTCATTTGTCATTTTTCATGCATTTACTGATTATTTTGAGCTATAAGACAATGAAATTGAAAAGCATTTGAAATGAACTCTGAAAAGGTTCCAAGTTGGCATGGTATCATCATTTCACCCACATAGCATGTGCGAGAAAGTTGAGAGGGTTACGGCAAAAACTGGATGCACTTCGTGTACAAAACGGACAATCTCTTTCGAAGTATCACGGTTTCATACGGAAACTCGTCTGTTACAAAGGGATTTCATTTTTTTGAACTTATTTGGACTCCATAGTTTTTCTGTGTTCAAAATGCACCATTCAAAGCCACATCATCAATTTACAACCCTTTCTGACTTCATTTGTTATTTTTCATGCATTTACTGATTATTATGAGCTATAATACCATGAAATTGAAAAGCATTTGAAATGAACTCTGAAAAGGTTCCAAGTTGGCATGGTATCATCATTTCACCCACATAGCATGTGCGAGAAAGTTGAGAGGGTTACGGCAAAAACTGGATGCACTTCGTGTACAAAACGGACAATCTCTTTCGAAGTATCAGGGTTTCATACGGAAACTCGTTTGTTACAAAGGGATTTCATTTTTTTGAACTTATTTGAACTCCATAGTTTTTCTGTGTTCAAAATGCACCATTCAAAGCCACATCATCAATTTACAACCCTTTTCGACTCGGGCATTAGCCCGGTTCATAATGTACTCCAAAGTGCGTCGGTCACCATACATCCATTGGCGGTTCATCTCTATTATGAAATTAAGTATATATCAAAAAACCATTGCAGAACAAAATGAATAGAGAAATGACCAAATTAATACAAGTTCATCATCACATTAAAACCAAAGCACAATAGTGATCAAATGTTATTATTGAAAAATAAATACATAAAGTTCTCACATAAAACAACATACAACTATGTAAAACATTTAAATGCAACAACAAACGCGATCAAAATCGCAAGTAAGGTAACAATTGAACCAACAGCATAATGATACCAAGCCTCTTTATCAATGGCATATTTTCTAATATTCCTAATCTTCAAGCGCATTTCATCCATCTTCAAGTGCATTGCATCCATCTTCAACCGCATCGCATCGATCTTCATCTTGTGATCGTCAATGACCTCGGCAACATGCAACTCCATTTCCATATTCTTATCCTCAATTATTTTCAATTTTTCCTTCAAGTATTTGTTTTATTTTTCAACCAAAGTTAACTTCTCGAGAAGCATTTCTAGGTGGGTTGGAATTTCCGGTTCACATACCTCCTAGATTAAAAATATATGCCACGTTGGTCATCATAATTGTCATAAACAATAAATGAACCAAATAGTTATGAAAAGATAATATATACCACACCTGAATCATAGACATGACGAGGACCGACGGGGCGGATACCAAAACCATCGCACTATATAATAACAAGGAATAATAAAAGTAAGAAAATTAGACAAGTATCTATCTGAAGTCAGGATTTTTTTCCTTTCAGAAAGAAGATAAGAACAAGAGGCTCACCACGATGGTGCCGGCGACGAGATCGGCGCGGGCGATCGACGACGGTGAAGACGGGGTGGGGACGGGGAGTGACGGACCGCTAAATCTAGACAAGTCTCATTGAAAATGGAACTCAGAGGTCGAGTTTCGAGAGGAGAAAGCTTAACTAGTGTGGCTCGGGCATTTCATCGAACACCTCATGTGCATAGGAGGTGAACTAGAGCACCCAAATGCCCTCCCCTCGCCGGCTCGACAAAAACAGAGCACTGTGGAGTGCTCTGCCGCGGCGGTGGGTATATATGTAGGCAAGTTATTTGTCCCGGTTTGTGGCATGAACTGGGACTAAAGGTTGTGGGCCAGCAGCGAGGAGCATTGGTCCCGGTTCGTGGCTCGAACCGGGACCAATGCCCACGAGGCCCCGGCCGCCCCCCTGGGCTCACGAACCGGGTCTAATACACCCCATTGGTCCCGGTTCTTGAAGAACCGGGACTAATGGGCTGGCCAGGGCCGAACGCTAGCCCTGTTTTCTACTAGTGTAATGACCTATACTTAGCTTAGTTTCCTCCTAAGACATAATTAGCTTAGTTAGCTCCAAAATGGCATAATAAGCATAGTTAGCTCCTAAATGACCTATTTTTTACCTAAGTAGCTCTAAAATGACATATATGTAGCTTAGTTTCCTCCTAGATGACGTAGTAAGCTAAATTAGCTCCAAAATGGCCTATTTAATAAAACAATGACCTATACTTAGCTAAGTTCTCTCCTAAATGACATAATAAGCTTACTTAGCTATAAAATGACCTATTGTACCTAACTTAGCTATTAAATGGCCTATAATTAGCTTAGTTAGCTCCAAAATGGCTTAATAAGCATACTTAGCTCATAAATGACCTATTTTTTACCTAAGTAGCTCTAAAATGACATATAGTTAGCTTAGTTTCCTCCTAGATGACGTAGTAAGCTAAATTAGCTCCAAAATGGCCTATTTAAACAAAAAATGACCTATACTTAGCTAAGTTCTCTCCTAAATGACATAATAAGCTAACCTAACTCCTAAATGACCTATTTTACCTAACTTAGCTATTAAATGGCCTATAATTAGCTTAGTTAGCTCCAAAATGGCATAATAAGCACAATTAGCTCCTAAATGACCTATTTTTACCTAAGTAGCTCTAAAATGACATATAGTTGGCTTAGTTTCCTCCTAGATGACGTAGTAAGCTAAATTAGCTCCAAAATGGCCTATTTAATAAATATATATATGTATTTAGCTAAGTTCTCTCCTAAATGACATAATAAGCTTACGTAGCTACAAAATGACCTATTGTACCTAACTTAGCTATTAAATGGTCTATAATTAGCTTAGTAGCTCGAAAATGGCTTAATAAGCATAGTTAGCTCCTAAATGACGTACTTTACCTAAGTACCTCTAAAATGACATATACTTAGCTTAGTTTCCTCCTAGATGACGTAGTAAGCTAAATTAGCTCCAAAATGGCCTATTTAATAAAAAAATGACCTATATTTAGCTAAGTTCTCTCCTAAATGACATAATAAGATTACTTAGCTACAAAATGACCTATTGTACCTAACTTAGCTATTAAATGGCCTATAATTAGCTTAGTTAGCTCCAAACTGGCTTAATAAGCATAGTTAGCTCCTAAATGACCTATTTTTACCTAAGTAGCTCCAAAATGACATATACTTAGCTTAGTTTCCTCCTAAATGATGTAGTAAGCTAAATTAGCTCCAAAATGGCCTATTTAATAAAAAATGACCTATACTTAGCTTACTTCTCTTCTTCATCTGGTCTTCTTCTTCTAACTTTCTTATTTCGTATTTTGCAGATTACATTCACTTCAGGAAGCTTGGATTGATGGAGTGCTTGGGTTACTTGTATTTTTTTGGATAATATGTATGGATGAAACTATTGTAATATATGGATATGAAACTTTGTATGTATGGATGAAACTATTGTAATATATGGTTTGGTACGGATGAAACTTCCATAATATGTATGTATGGATGGATGAAACTTATTTTAATATGGTTATCAGTATGGAAACAACATTATTTATGTGATATATATATATAAATATATCATATATTCCTATGAAAATTGTTGGATATAATCAAAAATAAAATAAACACGGACATTTTGGTTTCTTTGTCGTCCACCCACCGACGGCAAAGGGGGGGCAGCAGACGACAAAGGCCGTGAAGGCCTGGACTATTTGCCATCTTTGTCGTCCGCCCATAGATGGCAAAGGGGGGCCATGGAAGACGACAAAAGGGGCCATGGCAGACGGCAAAGGGATGGTGGGCCCAGCACATGACAAAGGCTGGCGCTACCACTTGAAGGCCCTAACCCCGCGATCTGCCATCCATCTTCTTTGCTGTCTGCCCCCCCCCCCCCCATGGCAAAGTTTCTTTGTCGTCCGCAGGTCCAAGGCCAACGGCAAAGAACCTCTTTACCAGATTTTTCTTTGACGTAAAGTCTGTCGTCTGCAGACGGATGACAAAGGCCTTTGTCGTCCGGGGTCCTCCCCTTTGCCGTCCGCCATGGTAGATGACAAAGTCCCTGATTCTTGTAGTGTTTCATGAGATTAATGAACAAGATTTTACGTGCTTTCATTGGACGATTTGTGGTAGTCTATTTTGATGATATACTGATTTATAGTAGATTCTTGGAGGAACACTTGGAACATTTATGTGTGGTTTTTATTGCTCTACGTGATGCACGTTTGTTTGGTAACCTTGGGGAGTGCACCTTTTGCACTGACCAAGTATATTTTCTTGGCTATATTGTCACACCACACGGAATTGAAGTTCATAAAGCCAGGATTGAAGCTATTGAGAGTTGGCCGCAACCCAAAACGGTCATACAAATGAGGAGTTTTCTTGGCCTTGCTAGTTTCGATAGGTATTTTGTGAGAGATTTCAGCACCATTGTTGCACCTCTCAATGAGCTTGCAAAGAAGGATGTGCCTTTTTATTGTGGTAACACACAGGAAGAAGCCTTCACGGTATTGAATGATAAGTTAACACATGCTCCCTTACTCCAACTTCCTGAATTTAATAGGACTTTCAAGCTTGAATGTGATGCTAGTGGAATTGGATTAGGAGGTGTGTTAATACAAAATGGTAAACATGTTGCATACTTTTCTAAAAAAATGAGTGGGCTAGTCCGTAGACATGCTAAATAGGTTGAATTCATTGAAACTTTTCCTTATGTCATTAAACACAAGAAGGGAAAATAAAATGTTATTACTGATGCATTGTCTCATCATTATACTATGATTTCACAAATTGACTTTAAAATATTTGTTTTGGAGACCATCAAAGATCAATATGTGCATGATGTTAAACTTAAAGATGTATTGCAGAATTATAAAGAATGGATAACATGGAACAAGTTCGTCATTAATGATGGATTTGTGTTTCGTGTTAACAAGCTATGCATTCCAGGTAGCTCTGTCCATCTTTTGTTGTTGCAGGAGGCGCATGGAGGAGGATTAATGGGACACTTTGGCATGACAAAGATGGAGGTCGTACTTGGTAAACATTTCTTTTGGCCAAAAGTGAGATGTGATGTTGAGTGTCTTGTTGCTCGCTGCACTACATGTCAAAAAGCTAAGTCACAACTCAATCATCATGGTTTATATATGCCTTTACATGTACCTAGTGTTCCTTGCGAGGTTATATCTATGGACTTTGTTTTAGGTTTATCTCGGACAAAGAAGGGGATGGATAGCCTATTTCTTGTCGTGGATAGATTTTCAAAAATGGCACACTTTATACCATGTCATAAAAGTGATGACGCTACTAATGTTGTTGATTTGTTCTTATGTGAAATTATTTGCTTGCATGGTGTGCCAAATATAATTGTTTAAGATTGTGATGCTAAATTTCTTGTCCATTTTTGGAGATGTTTATGGCTTAAGTTGGGGACTAACTTCTTTTTAGTACTACATGTCACCCCAAACACATGAACAAACTGAAGTCGTCAATAGATCATTGTCTAATATGCTTTGGGTTGTTTTGAAGAATAACTTGCAAATGTGGGAAGAATGCTTGCCTCATATTAAATTGCTTATAATCCTTAATTGCATTCTACTACTAAGACGTGCCCCCTTCTAAATTTTGTATGGTTTCATACTCATGCACCTATTAATTTGTTTCCTCTTCCATCTTCGAAAAAGATTAATTTTGATGCTAACAACTTGCTGAATTGATGTTAGAAATGCGTGAGGTAACTAAGGAAAACATTGAGAATACGAATGCTAAATACAAACTTGTTGTATATAAGGGTAGAAACCATGTTGTTTTTGCACCTGGAGATATTGTTTGGTTACATTTCGTAAGGATAGGTTTCCTCATTTGCGTAAGTCACAGATAATGCCGCATGGTGATGGTCCTTTTAAGGTCTTAGAGAAAATAAATGATAATACATATAAACTTGAGCTGCATGGAGATTTTGGGGTTAGTCCCACTTTTAATATTGCAGATTTGAAGCCTTATTTGGGTGAGGAAGATGATCTTCCGTCGAGGACGACTTCATTTCAAGAAGGAGAGGAGGAGGAGGACATCAATACCATTGTTATACCCACAACCCCTGCTGCTATACATACTCGACCAATTACTAGAGCTCGTTCATGCCAATTGAATTACCGGGTACTTTCGTTTGTTGGAAATCCTTCTAATGTTCATGAACAAATGATGCTGCCTAAATTAGATACTTTTGTTGTACTTATGAATGAAGAACCTAGCATGGACAAGAAGGATGAGTTTTGGAGCGGGATCAAGCATGGAGAAGAAGGTGCACGTCCGGGAAAGAACAATTGATTTCTGAGTGGTGATTTTCACACTTTAAAGCCACCATAATGAGAGCATGAAGACTTGAAAAATATTAAAGACAATAAAACCGAACCTAAAGCGAGCCCTCTCACGCTAACAGGAATTTTGGCCGTCCAATTTAAAATCTGGGTCATTCTTGGCCATCAAATCCACCGTTGTGTTGCTCCCGCATGGGCCACTCCCGGGCCGGATGTCCATGGACGCTATTCCAGAAACCAAATCGGAAGCCTCTGCTTCATTAATAGGATTTAACGTCTGATCCTACACACACGGTCGTGATGGGTTCACTCACGCACGTTCCCCACCTCCTCTCACGGGCACGCTCCCAATTCTCCTGATCTGATTGCTGCCGCTGCTAATCCTTCTTTTCCATGGTCTCTCATACTCCCTCCATCCTAAAATAAGTGTCTCAAACTTAGTACAATTTTGTATTAGAGCTAATACAAAGTTGAGACACTTATTTGGGACTCAAGGAGTAGTAAGTAGTCCCTCGCAAACCCTATAGCCGTTTTCAGCGGCGGCGGCGGATGGTGACTCGTCGTAGTTCAATACGAAGCAGACGACAACGACGGCGAGCCACCACCCTCCCAGTGATGCTATCTGCATCATGGCAACTTCTGCGTCACCCTCGCTCGACCTTGAACCCGAGCGAAAGAGTCCATCTCGACTTGAGAGCTCTCCTGGTTGGCGTCCCTAGGCGAGAGGTCGTGCCTCTGCGCTCCTCCGTGCCATTTGTTCCTTCCCCTGCAATAGCACCGGTGAGCTATCTGTCTCTCTCCCGCAACACCAGGCCCGGTATAGATCCAACGCTGCAACCCCTCTCATATGAACTCTCAGTCGACGGCTCCACGCCGTTCATGTCGCCCAACCCCAGCACCCCAGTCAGTTGACCAATCCACCAGAAGGAGCAGATTGGCAAAATGCAACATGCTTAGGCCCAATCACGGTAGTTCAAGCTCTCAATCGAACTCTCTCCTCTCTCATCCTCCTCATCCTCCTCCTCCTCTCTCTCTCTCTCCTGTAAAACTTTGCAGCCGTATATGATTAGACATGTATATTACTCGAGACAATTTGCCATCTAAGCTTCGGTGCAAAAATTAACAATTTACCATCTATTTAGCACCAAGTAGTGAATCAAATTTGATTAGGAATGGTTTCCTTTGGTGTTAAATGGATCGAATCATGCAGAAGATTTAAACTGCAATGTCTTTCACTTTTCCTGAACTGACCTTCTCACTTTTGCCTACATGCTTATGCTTAGTTTTTGGTTAGAAAGATTCTGCTATGCACCGTGAAAGTGTTATTGGTGTCAAATGAGCCAATGCACATCCAAATGTAGGCATGCAAGTCAACATTCGTGATCACAAGTGGATCAATGGTGGCCATGATGCGCATGGGTAGGCTCCATTCTTTGCTCTAAGAAAACTCTCTTTCTGGTTAAGTCTTTGTAACAATTTCTTCATTAAACTATCTAGGCTTGTGATTTCCTTAAGAATGTGCATGTCATGTGACACAATGCACGAGAGGAATCATTGTAGTCAAACAATCTTTATTTTCTCAGTGTGAGAACTTTGTGTGAGGGGTATAGCATAGACTCACTATAGCAAATGCCATTAACCTCAATGTTACAATTGATGTTCATGTGAATCTACCATAAAATTTGAGTTTGTTATAAATTTGTTGGTTCAAGAGCCACCCAAACTATTCGCTATTTTATATTTCTATAATTCATTTACGAATGTATTAGGCATTGGAATTAATAGATGTTGGATCTGATTATATTTCCTTTATGCTCTCTCAATGTTAGTTCACTAACCATTTTTATGCGAAGTGAACATATTCTACATATACAATAACTCACTCCTTGGTTATGTACTCTTGTTTGTATATTACAGCTCAACTGAACAACATTTTTATAAGCCAAAGTTGGTACATGGAGTAGTACATGATTCAAGGTTAAGAATGAAATACTATTTGTGACTTAATTTATTTTTCTATTAACACCAAGCATGCATGTGTGCTTTATTGGTCAGGTGACCCACTTAACCATGGACTCATATATTTTTTTGCAAGGCTCTGAACAATATAAATACTATTATTGGGTTAATACTCATTGGAAAGGTTCGCATCTCAATTTCTCAAGTAACATACTTTAGTTTTCTTTTTGGCGTTGTGCTAACATAAGAGATAATTTGCTTAATTACGGTGAGCTATGTTGTTGGATTTAGTTGAGCATTTTCACATCGATAATTTCTTAGTCTATTGTTGTCTGCCATTTAAGTTAGAGCTCTTGTTCATGCCATGTTTACATGTTGATTTCCATCGTATGCAGCCCGACTTTGATTAAGAGTTCACAAGCCTAAGTGTGAACATCATTGTCACTAGAGGATTTTTCTTTTAGTTCTTTTGGATGCACAGACAACATTGAGTAATTCCATCTCTGCATGCTTTTGGGCAGCTTACTCGTATGTTATTTACTTGGGCTTTAACATGTATTACCTTCGTCCCAAATTAGTTGTATTAGATTTGTCTAGATATGGATGTATCTAGACACGGGGAATATAATTTACGCAAATGTTGTTGTAAACCAGTTGTTGATTAAATCATTCTGGTCAGCACTGCACATGTTGTTATGTTGTCTAGGAAGGCAATGGGCCCAGGGTGCCTTTAGTGCTCCATGATGTACCTCCACTGTGTTGTAGACTTATAGTACTAAAAAATGTTTTGCTTCTTGATTCCGATTTTATGTTTGCTTCATTATCCACCATGGCACTTTTGGACCGTGCTATTTAAAAGATTACGCTACATTCAAGATCCAAGCACCAACTTGAAGCCAATTAGACCAAAGAAAAAACCATGTCCCAGCGTACTACACAATACTTCCCAAGAAAAATAAATAAAATTACTACCTCTTCTAGCCCGAAAAGAAGACATGCATCTCATCAATTGTGCTAACAAATGTATATGTTTACAGCTCAAACAAATGTATATGTTTATGCAAATTAATTTATTCATATATTGAAGAAATTCCTAACACTCCTTCATACAAATAGATGGGCGAAGCAACGCGCGCCATTAAAGATCTAGTATACAAGATGACACTTCATAAATTTCGAAATACTACATTATAGGCTATTTTTTTGTGTCCGTATGTGTGGGGAAAGTGAGTTAGGGTTGTTTTCGGACCCCTCCTCTAAAGGGTAATGAAATTCCCTCTGTTCCCCATATATACAACCTTTAGGGCTCCCTTTAAACTTGGGTCTTGTTTAGATTACAACTTCGCAATACTTGCATCTTCGTGTCCTTCATTTGTGTTCTATGACCAAACCAAGATATCACAAAACCCAACTTTCATCAATAAAGATTTCCTCTTATATTTGCAATATCCAAATTGCAATTTTAGTTTCTTTTGTTTTCCTTCGTTTGCATGCAGCTGACAGACCCTCGTGGTCAGGTTGATCGTGCTCCAGCGTGGTTAATAACCTCACGGAGGTTGTTTAGCGATTGCTAAGGCGCAATGTCTTCACATGGTCGTAGTCAGATCGTTGATATGTCTCCGTCGTATCAATATTTTTTTCTTGTTACATGTCAATGTTCTACAACTTTGATACACTTTTGGCAACATTTTATATTATTTTTGGGACTAACTTACTTATCTAGTGCCCAATGTGAGTTCCTGTTTTTTGTTTTGCGGAAATTCCATATCAAACAAAGTCCAAACGCGATAAAAAATTTACGGAGATTTTTTTCTAATATGTGAATTTTTGGAAGAAGAATCAAAGCCACACGATGCCCGAGGCGCCCACAAGGGAATAGGGTGCAGCCACGGGTGACTGTGCCCTCATGCCTTGTGGCCACCCCTTAAGTCGGTTGGAGCTCTACTTTGGTCGCAAGAATTATATTTTTGCGATAAAAATTCCCTAAAAATTTCTTCCCGACTGGAGTTACGGATCTCCGGATATTTAAGAAACGGTGAAGGGCCAGAAACAGGAGCGAAAACAGGAGAGAAACAGAGAGAGAGAGATCCTCCGGGAGCCATGGCGACCATGGACTAGAGGGGAAACTCTCCTCCCACCTAGGGAGTAATCCATTGAAGAAGAATAAGGAGGGGGCTCTCTCCCCCTCTTTCCCGATGGTGCTAGAGCGCCGCCGAGGCAACCATCGTGACGATGATCTACACCAACAACTTCGTCGCCATCACCACCAACTCTCTTACCCTCTATGCCGCGGTGTGAACCCTCTTCTCACCGCTGTAATCTCTACTTAAACATGGTTCTTAATGCTATATATTATTATCCAATGATGTGTGGCTATCCTATTATGTTTGAGTAGATTTCTTTTGTCCTATGGGTTAATTGTGGTATGATATTATTGATATGAGTTGTATGATGATATGGTGCTGTCCTAAGGTGCCCCCCGTTAGTCGCACATGTGAGGAAATCTCGCTGGAGGGTTTGCAATATGTTCATAATTCACTTATAGTGGGTGGCTAGTCTGACAAAAGTTTACACTCGAGTAAAGGGATTGTTTGCGTATGAGAGTAAAGAGGACTTGATGTTTAATGCTATGGTTGGGTTTTACATTAATGATCTTTAGTAGTTGCAGATGCTTGCTAGATTTCCAATCATAAGTGCATATGATCCAAGTACAGAAAGTGTGTTAGTGTATGCCTCTCCCTCATTGCATATGATAAGTATCTATCATGTTATATTCAATTGCCTATGGACAATCTTTCTCTCATGTTACACAAAAAGCTTTCTACTAAACAACTAACTAAATTAATATTTATTAAAATAGTACCTAACTTTTATTTGCACGTTCTTTATTATATTGCAAAACTATCTATTACACCTACGAAGTACTTCTAGTTTCCTTCCCGCAAAATAGTTTCATATTTGTTCTAGGTAAAGTAAGTGTTAGCGTGCGTAAAGTTGTATCGGTAGTCGGTAGAACTTGAGAGAATATTAATTCTACCTTTAGATCCTCGTTGGGTTCGACACTCTTACCTATCAAAAAAGGCTACAACTGATCCCCTACACTTGTGGGTTATCAATCTTCAGTGTCTACTCCACCATAAATGATAGTCACATCTCATCGAAAGACAGGTACAACTTCGCCTCTATCAGTGGGTCCTTGATATTTCTCCAACATATATAAAAAAATTTATTGTTCCATGTTGTTATATTATCATCCTAGGATTCTGCTTGGGTTAGAATTCACCCATTTATATTATTTTTGAGTACTAACCTATTAATCCAATGCCCATGGCCACTTGCTGTTTTCTGCGTGTTTTTTGTTTTTCAGGTTTTTAGTATCAACCATAGTCCAATTGCTACAAAACATTTTTATGATTTTTTTTCTGGACCAAAAGAAGACCTGGATGCTTCGGGAGGAGACCTCAAGCCACACTAGGGGGCACAAGCCAACAGGGCGCGTCCATGGGTGGTGGTCGCGCCCTGATGGCTTGTTGCTCCCTGGTGGCCCCTCTTGCTGCGTTCTCTGGCCTATAAATTCACATATATTACAAAAACTTAAAAATAGGAGTGAAACACTTTTTTACGCCACCGCAAGTCTCTGTTCCACGGCGTTCCCATCTGGAGCTCCGTTCCAACACCCTGTCGGAGCGGGGGATCGATCACAGAGGGCCTCTTCATCAACCTTTTTGCCCTCGTGATGATGTGTGAGTAGTTCACCACAGAGCTACGGGTCCGTAGTTAGTATCTAGATGGCTATCGCTATCTCTCTCTCTCTTGATCTTCAATACAATCATCATCGCATCTTCGCTTTGATCTATCTAATGTAATTATTTTGTATGGTGTGTTTGTTGGGATCCGATGAATTGTGGGTTTATGTTTAGATTATTCATGAAAAGTATTTGAGTCTTCTCTAAGTTTTATGATTCTTATTTGCATTATCATCATAGCTTCGTAATTCTCTTCGATCTATTGAATTTCTTAGGCCAAGTAGTTTGGTATTTCTTTACTGTGAGGGGTGCATTGTAGTGGGTTCACTGGCGAGTTTCTATATCCCAGTGATAGAAGGCGACAAGTTGCGCCTTTGTGTTGTTGCCACTAAGGATAAAACAATGGGTTTTATTAATATGGATTGAGTTTACTTTGTCTACATCATGTCATTGTTCTTCAATCATTACTCTGTTTTACTTAATACTCTAGATGCATGTTTGATAGGGGTCGATGGGTGGAGTAAAAGTAGTAGGTGCAGGCAAGAGTCAACCTATTTGCTTATGGATGTGATGTCTATATACACATGATCATTGTCGTGAAAAACGCATAACTATTTGTTGTTATATCAATTGCACAATAGTAATTTGTTTACTCACCATACGTTGCTTTCATGAGAGATGCCACAGGAGAACATTATGGCCCCCGAGTCTATTCAATTTCCTCACTGTTATTATTTGGCTTTTATTTTATTTTGCAAGTTACAATTATCTATACACCTCATTCGCTTGCAAATAACGAGATCAAGGGGATTGACAACCCTCTTGCCCGCATTGGGTGCAAGTTGTTTGTTCTTTTGTGTGGAGCCGCTGACGACGGTTGAGGATCTATATTCCTATTGGTTCCATAAACCTTGGTTTCTTAATCGAGGAGAATACTTACCCGCATTGTGCTGTGATTACCCATTCCTCTTCACGGAAAACCCAATGCAGATCACAAGTATCAGTCCCTGTGGGACCCACAAGGTATCTTGGCATGCCCTAGTGGGGTGGGCGCGCCCTCTTGCCTTGTGAGCAACAGATGCACCCCCTGTGATGTTTTCAACTACAATTTTTAAATTATTTCAGAAAAAATCATGTAAATTTTTGCGACATTTTGAGCACTTTTATTTTTTGAGTCGTTCCTTATTGCATGGATAATTCAGAAAAACAACCTCCCAAATTCCAATAGGTGTAGCAATGGATTTATCGGCCATTTGCAAAGATATTTCAACAGGTGTGAGCTTATTCAAATCAAGTCTTCTATATAAAGAGAAAGGCATAACACTAACACCGTCTCCTAGATCACATAAAGTAGTTTTAACATAACTTCGTTTAATGGAGCAAGGTATTGTGGGTGTACTAGGATCTCCTAACTTCTTAGGCACTCCACCATCAAAATAATAATTAGCAATCATGGTGGAAATCTCACTTTCCAGTATCTTTCTTTTATTTGTGATAATATCTTTCATATAGTTAGAATATGGAGCCATTTTCAAGATATTTGCCAAGCGATTGCGCAAAAATACATGTCTAAGCATTTCAGCAAAGCACTAAAAATTCTCCTTGCCCTTATTCTTGGAAGGCTTGCGAGGGAAGGACATTGGTTTCTCGACCCATTTCTCTCTTTCCCTACCATGTTTTCTAGGAGCAAAACCCCTCTTATCATAAAATTTATTTTTAGGATGTGGGTTATCAAGATCATCAACGGGTTCTATTTCCACATCATTATCAGGTTTTTGTCATTATGTGGTTGAGCATGTACGTGAACATAATTATTATCATTGTCACAAGGTGAATGTTCACTACCAGGTTGCGTCTCAGCATCATAAATGGAAACATCATAATGATTCTCAGTAGGTTTTTCTATAACAAGTTCACCAGAAGCATGCAAAGTCCTACCATTTTTATTTTTTCCTTTTCTTTTTAGATGGACTAGGTGGATCGTCATTAATTCTCTGAGAATATTATTCAATTCTTTTAGTGTGACCTTCATGATAGAGAGATTCCCGAGTCATTCTACCCCCTCTAGGCATTACTCTAACATCATGATCATTCAGCTTAACATTTATTTCAGTAAGCAAATCATTTTGTGACTTAGCAACTTGGTCTAGCTCAGTATGAACCATGGATGCATGTTTACCTAGACCTTTAACATCATTAGCAATTCTAAACATCAAATCACTCAAGCGGTCAATCATCATGGCATTTCGTTGTAGTTGATTTTTAACATGTATGTTGAAATGTTCTTGCTTTACCATGCATTGACTAGGTGTCTTAGTATAAGGTATATTACTTTCATAAAATCTACACAGTGAATTTACGTGTACTACTTGTGTAGGAATACCAAGTCCATGTACTTCTTCAATAGGTGGTAAATTCTTGACATCTTCAGATTTAATACCTTTTTCTTTCATAGATCTCTTAGCTTCTTGCATATCTTCTGGACTAAGGAATAGAATACACTTGTTATTTTTAATAGGTTCCGGCCGTGTTTCAAGGAGTGTCCAATCATTTATCATTTTCAATATATTATTCAATAATTATTCAGCTTGTCCAATAGTTCGTTCCCTGAAAACACAACTAGCACAACTATTTAGGTAGTCCCTAGAAGCATCGGTTAGTCCATTATAAAAATATAAAGTATTTCATTTTTCTTAAGAGGATGACCACGCAAAGCTTTAAGTAGCCGGAGAAGCCTCCCCCAAGCTTGAGAGAGATTCTCTTCTTTAATTTGCACAAAGTTAAATATTTTGTGTAAAGCAACTTGTTTCTTATGAGCAGGAAAATATTTTTCAAAGAAGTAATGTATCATATCCTCGGGACTACGCACACAACCACGAGCAAGAGTGTGAAACCATTTCTTAGCATCATCCTTTAGTGTGAATGGAAAAAAGTTTAAATATGTAAATGTAGTGGACCTTTTCCTCATGAGCAAACAAGGTGGCAATATCATGCAATTTGGTAAGGTATGCCACAACAATTTTGGTTTCATAACCATGAACACGATTAGATTCTACTAAGGTAATTAACTCATGATCAACATAGAATTCATAATCCTTATGAGTAACACATATAGGAGAAGTAGCAAACTTATGATCATGTTTCATTTTCTCCATCATAGATTTTTTTTCCAGTTTATATAGTAATTTTCTTAAATAATCTCTACCATAACGGTAATTCATCTAGGAGGGTATGATCTTGGTTCTAGTATCTTTCAGATTCTTCATAGCGGTAATTGGATATCCTCAAGTGAACACAATAAATAGAGTTATGCTCCCGGGCTAGGGCGCCAGAAAATAGTCTTGATAACCCACAAGTATAGGAGATCGCAACAGTCTTCGCGGGTAGTATTACACCCTGATTTATTGATTCGACACAAGGGAAGTCAAAGAATATTTATTGGTCTTGGCAGTTGAGTTTTAAATTCAACCACATCTGGAATTTCTTTCTGCAGCAAAAGTTTAATAGCACAACAAAATAGTAGTAGTAACAGTAAGAGTAAAATTAGTGGTTTTGTAATGATGTAACAATAGCAGCAGCAATAGTAACTTAGCAATGGTCAATATATGAAAAGCGTAGGCATTGGATCATTGATGGATAAGTATATTGGATAACATTCATCATGTAATAGTTACATACTAGAGCGACACAAAACTAGCTCCAATTCATTAATGTAATATAGGCATGTATTTGGTATATAGTCATACATGCTTATAGTAAGAACTTGCATGACATCTTTTGTCCTACCCTCTCGTGACAGCGGGGTCCATAAGGAAACTAAGAGATATTAAGGCCTCCTTTTAATAAAGAATAAGAACAAAGCATTAACACGTGAATACATGAACTCCTCAAACTACGGTAATCGTCGAAAATAACCTCAATTATTGTCACCTTGGGGTATGCGGATCATGACATGTAATAGATGCATATAATTTAAAAGATAGGATCCAAAACACTCTCCTATTCATGAGAACATAATAGGTTCAGATCTGAAATCATGCTTGGACCCTAGTAACAAGCATTAAGCATAGCAACATCAATCTCAAAACATATTGGATACAAGGGACCAAGCCATATCAAAATAACTCGATTACATGATAAATCTTATCCAATCCCATCATTGTCTAGGAAGCCTACAAGAAATTACTCACTCCCGGTGGTGAGCATCATTGAATTGTTGATGGAGAATGGTTGGTGATGACGATGATGACGAATCCCCCTCTTCAGAGCTCCAGACGAATTCTAGATCAGCCCTCCTGAGAAAGAATAAGAGGTGACGACGGCTTCGTCTCGTAAAATGCGATAAAACTTTTCTTTTTATTTTTTCTCGGGGAATAGGAATACATAGGCTTGGAATTAGGGTCAGCAGAGCCACATGGGCCCCATAAGACAAGAGGGCGCACCTTGGCGACAAATGGTGCCCCCCTCCGGTGGATCTTTGTTTCAGTATTTTTTATATATTCCATAAAAGATCTTCAGAAAGTTTCATCCAATTCTGAGAACTTTTATTTCAGCACAAAAACGACACCTTGGTAATTCTACTGAAAACAACGTTATTTTTTATATATTTCATAAAAAATCTCCAGAAAGTTTCATCCAATTGTGAGAACTTTTATTTCTGCACAAAAACGACACCATGGTAGTTCTGATGAAAACAACGTGAATCGGGATTAGTTTCATTTAAATCATGCAAACTAGAGTCCAAAATAGGAGCAAAAGTGTTTGAAAAAGCAGATACATTGAAGACGTATCAGAGACAGTGGCTCGTCCATGTTCGCATCCGCTCCCTGCGACGCCAACGCTTGCCTCTCTCGCTGCCTCCATCGTCGGTCACTCCGGGCAACGTTCTCCGGCTTGCAGGACGAAGCTGATGGACAGGCACACACAACCTCTATCGTGGTTGTTAGGGATGGGCTGGACGACATCTAGGATGGTGGATGGGGATCGACGACAAGGATGGAGAGCAAGGTTGATGGACGATGAGGACTCAGACGCGGAAAAGATTAAAGGAAAAAAGAAAAGAAAAAGAAGGAGAAGAGTTTAATATATTTGATGCAATTTAAGATGAAGTAGATATGTCGGGTCCGATATGACAAATGCATTCAGATATGTCGAGGCCTCTTATATTTACTAGCAAAAGGGTCCGTGCGTTGCAACGGGAGAAAAAAAAATACCACACGCTTTTAGTATTTTTATAATCATTTTGATTTATTAAAATAATAAGCTAACTAACTAATGTAGTCAGTCCTATCCTATTTTGTTGAGAAATCAACCCGTCCATTGTTAATTCCACCATGATGAGAAATTGAGCGGGACAAGCAAAGCAAAACAAAGAGGCTACGTGAATTGATCAATGGACTGTTATCTTATGTCATTCATGGGGTAGAGAATGTGGGATCAGATGACAAACTGAAGGTGGTGTTCCATTCTCTGTCTCTACAACAATACAATCTTACATTCAATACATTCATTCATCAGCAAACAAATCCCCACAAAACAAATATTCTTGTCGGTTCTTGGCACAGGGTTGGAGGCATGGGGAGGGGATCTCACCAGATGATGAGTTCCTGCCGGAGGAGGGGATACGATGAGGGGAGCAAGGGTTAGGCGCCTCTATCTGGCCATAAGGAGTCGCTGTTGCCGCGCCATAACCTCGGAGTTCTCCATGTGAGCCATGGAGGCTCGCCTCCACCTGCAAGTACTTCGCTCCGCCGCGGCGCCGTCGTTATGCATCGAGCAGACGCATCATCCCCAATCAATGTAGCTGTCGCGTTGATTTGATCCAGAAGCTGTGCTCGAGCGCCGAAACGGGGGCAGCAAGCGGGCAGAGGTACGACCGAGGAGGCGGGTGGGTTGAGATCGACAACAGTGGTGGTTGAGGTCGGCCGCGGCGGCGAGTGGTGTGGCAGCAGCCTGGGCACAGGCCAAGGTGGACCAGGGTCGACGTGATGCGCTCGAGCGCCGCAACGGGGGCAGTGAGCGGGGAGAGATACGGTCGCAGAGACGGGTGGGTTGAGATCGGCAACGGTGGCGGTTGTGGTCGGCCGCGACGGCGAGTGGTGTGGCGGCGGCCTGGGCACAGGCCAGGGTGGCCCAGTGTCGACGGGAGGAGGCGATGCGTACGGATATAATTTTTGCAGCGAATCGTTTTTTTCCTTTTACGTTGTAGATAAATGATGGAACGCAGGTTGAATAATAAAAATTACAGATTTTTTTTATAAAAATACCGCGGTGGGTTTCCGACGAAAGCAATAGCCTCTTTATTATTATCTTTATCTTTATCTTTATTATTATTAGAGACTAGAGATTAGAGATTCATATTTTACGTGGATACAAGGGGTGTCAGCCGTCGAGTGTCTCGGGCCGATTTAAGGCTCGTATGGGTCGCTGTTTTTCACCGGTCACTAACCGACCGCGGCGTTTTAAACGGATTTGAGACGTCCGGCCCTAACAAGAAATTTGATCGCCAAGCTCGATTTAAACGGACAAGAAGCAAAGATGACACGGATCTAAACAAGTCAGGACAAGGAAACGTCGTTTCGGATCCTTATCGGCTGACCATGACCACACCCACCGGCACTCCGGCAGGCATACGCCATCGTCCCCAGTCGTGAGCCCGCCCTGGACTGCACCTACCCACCGTCTGCCGCCGGTGCGCCCACGCCGCTCTGCCCAACCCCGCGACATTTCTCGCTCACGGTAAACCAACAGCCGTCGTAGTACATAAAGCACCGGGCGCACCTCCCCAGCTTCTCACCTGCCACATCAGAACCAGTCTCGTCCCCTCCCGGCGCGCGTGACAGGCGAAGCAGACCGAAGATGGCAACGGCCGCCTCCGCCTCCGCCTCCCCCGCCGCCCTCCGCGCCAAAACCCCAGCCCCGACCGCGCACCCAGGCCCGAAACCCAGCCTCGCATTCCCGTGGCCTTCCCCCGGGGCTTCCGCCTCCGCCTCCGGCAGGCTCCACGCCAGCCTCCACCTCGGCGGGGTCCGCAGCAACGGCACCGGCCTCCACGTGCTGCACCCCGACGTCACGCCGCTGGCCGTGCCGAAGATGGCCGGCGGCGCGGGGGCGCAGAAGAGCATCCTGCTCTACCACTGCGAGGAGATGGGGGATCTCGCCCGCCAGGTGGCCGCCCGGAACGACGACATCGAGCTCTGCACCATCTCCTGGAGGTCCCGATCGAGCCTCCTCTTCACTCCTACTAGTATTGATTGAGTTGCTTTGTTTTTCTACTTGTTTGTTATTAAGGTGTTTGAATTTTTTATTTGGTGCGTCCGGGATATTGGATTCTCTGGGTACACAATTTGAGCCCCAAGCTTTCAATCTGTCGGAGGGGAGTGTCTCGGTTGCTGCGGTTCAGTGCAGATAGGTGGATGTGCTAACGTTGGCGTGGGCTCGTTTAAACTTGCAGAGTGCATCAGGATGACATTTCTTCCCTAAATTGATGAAAAAATTATGTTAGGGGAAAATGTCCAAAGTGGGCGGAAACATTCTGAAGACGTCCCAATTGATAATTGATGGAGGGGATCTAACCCGACTTTTGTTCAGTAGGCACTTGGGACAACAGAAGCATGTTGCCGACTTACCATCTAGTAGCAACTGATACTAAAACTGATTTAGTAGCATATACTGCATGATTGCTCATGGGCATCATCAAGTACCATTTACCAACTGATACTAAAACTGATTTAGTAGCATATAAGTACATGGTTGCTCATGGGCATCATCAAGGGACGTAGAATTGAAAATGCAAATCATCGCAATGTTCTGATCATCGTAATTTAGGAGTAGGTAGGAACATGGACTTACGGAATACTTTTAAATTTGCCTCTGCAGCAACTTATTTAATGCTAGTAAAACTACACCAAACTTCTCTCACGTTAACTTCTGCTCAATTTTTCAGGAAGTTTCCCGATGGATTCCCAGATTTGTTCATACCAAATGCCCAGAACATTCGTGGGAGACATGTTGCTTTCTTAGCATCATTTAGCTCGCCTGGTGTCATTTTTGAGCAAATATCGATAATATATAATCTGCCAAAGCTGTTCATTGCTTCATTTACTTTGATACTGCCATTTTTCCCAACTGGGACTTCCGAGCGTATGGAAGACGAAGGAGATGTTGCAACTGCCTTTACACTTGCTAGAAGCTTGTCACACATACCAATTTCCAGAGGTGGACCTACCAGTTTAGTGATTTTTGATATTCATGCTTTGCAGGTAAGTGCAATTCGTCCATATCAACCAGTTGACTTCTTCACCTGCTCCCTTAATAAAAAAAATTAATGTGTGTAAACTTGTGTGCAACAATTCATCAGGAAAGATTCTACTTTGGAGACTCAATCTTACCATGTTTTGAGAGCGGCATCCCCTTGTTGAAAAGTAGGTTACAGGAGCTACCTGATTCTGATAATGTAAGTATTCTCAAGTCACAAGTAAATGAAGAAAAACAAGTTTTCATTGACAGTGTTATATGGTATCATTCTGATACACTCCTTAATATGTCTTTCAGATAGCCATAGCTTTTCCAGATGATGGCGCATGGAAGCGCTTCTATAAGCAACTTCAACATTTTCCTATGGTAAATATGCTCTGTCCAATTACCTCTAAACACCAACAGGAATTGTCATTCTTATCTATTAATTGTATAATGGCTTGTTTCCGCAAAAATGTCTTGAAATAGATTATATGCAACAAAGTTAGAGAAGGTGATCAAAGAATTGTGCGTATAAAAGAGGGAGATGCTAGAGGCCGTCATGTTGTTATAGTGGATGACTTGGTGCAGTCTGGTGGTACTTTGATTGAATGCCAGGTAATGAAATTCGTTTATGGCTTAAAAATCTCCTTCTATTGTGGTGATTAATTGTAGTTTCAACTCATGTGTCCTTGTGGTTAATAAATTTATTTCTCAATTATGTATTTTTTACCATAATTCATCAAGAGTGTAAATTAATACTCATGTTTTCTGTGCAGAAAGTGCTGGCTGCTCATGGAGCAGCAAAAGTTAGTGCATACGTGACGCACGGCATTTTCCCCAACAAATCATGGGAGAAATTTAAGCCTGATAATGGAGGTATGTACCCGTCATTAGCTTCATAATATTAGCATGCTAAAGTGTCTCCCTTAGTATTTTTATTACTTCCTCCGTTCTTTTTTATAAAACGTTTTGGACAGCTGACATTGAACTGTTTTGGGCGCTGTCTGAATTGTTTAAATATCTTATAAAAGTGAACAGAGGGAGTTTTTTTTTTCTTTATTGCTCCTGGATCAGAGATTCAGAGGCAATTAATATGATTATGAGCAAATTAGTTTCTTTCTCAGCTGTCACCCCTTTTAATAGCATGTTACCGAATTAGAACACCTGGTCAAATTGGTTGGCAAACCTGTGTTTCCTTTTTTTTCTTAGCTTTGTCACTGTTAAACATTTATTCTTTCACCTACCATACATGTTTGACTGAGCAACTGAATTCTTGACTTCTCTGAGTTAGCATATGAAATGTCCTTCGCCCTAGAGGGAAAATCATATTTCTCTTCTTTTTGCCAAGTCAGCTTCTAGCTGCAAACTTGTCCAACTCTTGGCTTGCATGAGGTGAAATACTAAAAATACCAAAGAAAGAAGGCTTCCAGTTCGTACCGTGACACATAAGTCTTACGATTTTCCTTGCATCCTTCGGAGTACTTTCTTGTTGATGCAGTGGAGCTGCATCATGTTTCAACTCCAATGTTATGCATATCTTGTCCTAACACCTTGAGACACCAATTTGAGTGAAGCAATTTGGAGAACCCCTCTTTTGATTTTCGCGCAAACAGCCGTCCTATAAGGTTTCAGCTCCAAGCCAATGATATATTCTTTGCATCCTAATTCACCATTGAGGCAGTTAGAATGCATCGTGCCCCGTAACCTTTCCTTATGCAAGTAAAATCTTTTGTTCAAACACTTTGTGGGAAGCACTGCCCAACAAAAGCTTTGCGGCTCGATGCATTGGTAGAAGACAAAGTTATTTACAAGCCTGAGAAGAGACCAACAGCCCAGAGTACATTGCTGCATTTGTCCTGGCAAGCGGGCCAGACGTAGAACTTAATCCGCGGAGGGCCCCATGGTCGTTAGCTTCCAATATCTAGATACAATCGACCCCTGGAAGACGGCCTTGTGACAGGACTTAAAAATACTGAGCGTGCCACATAGTTACATCTGTATACATGACTACGGTGGAAGCACCTTTCGCAAATGAAATTTCAAGAGCTTTTGCTAGTTCAGCACTTTCATGTTAAAATAATCTGCTCTGCGTTTTCTTGATTATTATGCTTACCAACTTGTTCATTGTAAACATTTCAGAGGGTCCGGAGCATGCCCTGAGCCACTTTTGGATTACCGACTCGTGCCCTCTCACAGTCGAGGCAGTCAAGGACAGGCGGCCATTTGAAATTCTCAGCCTGGCTGATTCCATCGCTTCCGCTCTTCAGATTTAGCAAGCTGATTTGGTCTGCTCGCTCCTCTGGGATATTGTTTAATTCATTTTTCTAGCACATTCTCCTCCCACCTTTCTTTTCGAGTAGTTTCTCTCGGCTGGGATATTGTTTAGTTCATCTTCTGATCTTTATTATTCCTGAGAAACCTCACATCACATCCTACATCTTCACCTCGGGGAAGTGTTCGATGGAGTAGGGTATAGTGTATGCCTAATAACTTGGCAGGACAGGCCAAGCGAGTCATACGTCTGCTATATAAATAAAAAAGATCGAGTAATTTTATCTGACTTGTATTCTTGCATACTTACTTTTCTTCCGACTTATGTCATGTCTGCGGTGGCTGATTCCGTTGGTAAGAAGGATTTCGGAAGTGCTTGCTAGCGCTGTTGCCATGCTGCCGCTACATGTGGGCTGTTGGCTCATCGGCTCTACGCGATGACATACTGTGGTGTCATGGCTTGGTGGGATTTGGATATAAAACTGTCCGACAAAGGATAACTGAACTTAAATCTTGGGAGGCAAAAGGGAACTTTATCAGGACCTCCGCTCCCGCGGGCGACTGGCCGCGGCCTACCTCCCCCTTCCTCCAGCCCTGCTCTCTCCCTCCCCTCTTCGCCGCCGTCTCTAGCACCCGCGGCTGGCCTGGCCCCGGGTTCGCTAGTGGCGGCGGCACCCGGCCCTTTCCCTCCCGGTGGCTCTTCAACGCGGGGCGGAGCTGCATCAGGGCGTGCTCCTAGGCGGCGGGGCTCCCCGGCGCGGCGTGGGCGGACGGTTGGGCGTCGTTGGCGGCGACCTCCCGCCCTAGATCTGGGCCTGGGCGGGCCAACGGTGGAGCGGGTTTGCGGCGGAGCTTCCGGGAGACGGGGGAGCAACGACAAACGGTTGGGTGCTGGCGGTGCCGTTCCCAGCCCGCTGCAGCACGACCGGCAGGGCTTAGCGGACTCGTTTCGGGCCCGGCTAGGCCATGGGTGGCCTGGTATGCCCTGCTGCCGTGTCCGGTCTGTGACCGTGGCGGTGCCGGAGGCGTGGGCCTCCCGCACGTCCGCGGTGGAGGTGGATGTCCTCCCACTCGGTTTAGGTGTTGCTGCTTCATCATTTGGCGCAGCTCTCCGGTCTCTTTGGCCTTGTGTTGGTGTTCGCAGTGAGACTGCGTGAATGGTGGCGCAACCGTGCTGGCGCGTGGGGTCTGGCGGTGGTTTGGTTGGTCGGCTCCGGTTGGACGGTGGGGTGTGGAGTGCGGGAGAAATCCTTGCCGGTTCGTCCGGCCCCGATGCGGTGACACCGGCGGGTGCCACCATTCCTTTCTGAAGGGTGTCGGTGGTAGCCATCCCCTACCTCCTTCCACATGCTGGGAAAAACCCTAGGACTCGTCCGGGCGGCGGCGGCGTCGACGTCGCATCTCTTCTTGGAGGTGTTACTTGGCACGCGGTGGGTCGGAGCCTCAGACTGTGGGGGTTTGTCTTCGGAAGGCGCAGCGGTGGCGGATCATCCGCTCTTTGTGGAGCTAACGGTGTTGGCATTTGTCTTTTTTTTGTTTTTTGGGCTTGATGTGATGTTCGCCCAACAATGATCTTTGTACGGTGTTGGTTGCTTTGTACAAAAAAAGCGGGGAAAAACCCTTTTTCAGTAACTGAACTTAAATCACTTCCTTCCTGTTCATGGGAAAGATCTGAGCCGTTGTGATGGATGAACCTTGAATGTCCGGTCATCATAACCGAAATTGTTTTTCACTATATGCCTTCTCCCCTGTTTCAGTGGCTTTCGACGTTGGCGAATGACCTTGTTGAATAAATCCAGCTGCAGCTCAGTTCGGTGCCATGGCAGCTCTTTTCCACTGTTTCATTTATGTTTTCTGGTGGCTACTTTCTACTCCCTCCGTTCCAAAATATAAGACATTTTAGAGATTTCACTAGAAGACTACATACGGAGCAAAATGAGTGAATCTATACTTTAAATTATGTCTATGTACATCCGTATATAGTTCATAGTATAATCTCTAAAAGGTCTTATATTTAGGAACGGAGGGAGTAGCTTGTAGGATCTCCTGTTTGAGCGATTCTTGGGGCGCGCATGATTCGTTTTTTTTAGGGCGTAAAAGCAAGCTTTATTACTCAAAAACCACATTAAGTGGGATACAGAAAGGATTATGAGGGTGGAGCAATCAAACATGTCGCCCCTGATCCAGAGAGTATGAGAATTTAACTAGTCTATCAGCATCTATATTTGCATCTCTACCTTTAAAAGGTAATTTTACAATTAAAAGAAGGAACTCGAGCATTAATCTCTATTATGATCGCATCATACCGACCATTAGCTCCAGTGTGGATATCTTGAACAACCTGCTTCGCGTCTCAAGCAATAATGATGCCATACAAGTGAAGGTCCTCTGCCAGTGTCAGACCTTCCCTGATGGCCATTGCCTCCATAGCCGCGATATCCGTTATACCATGTATAACTAGAGCAGAACTTCCCATGTACCTGCCCTGTGCATCCCTGCACACCGCTGCACAAGCTCCTCCCGCATGGGACCTTGCCATTGGCACATCTGTATGGATTTTTGCTGCCCCTGGCGGTGGTGCCTTTGGTTTTAATCTCGCACGCTGCTGCTTGTCTGCCTTAGCCTCAGGTTTAATCATGTCAAGCTCCTGCAGGAACCTAGTAATGAACTGATATGTGGCTACTGGGCTCTGGTACACTTGCTCGTGAATTGCTTGCCTCCTCGACCACCAAATAGCCGAGAGCGTGACCGATAGTTTAATGAAAGACGCATGGGATAACGAATCCTTCATGAAAAAAGCCATTGTCTAGCACTGGGCTCAGATGTTTCGCACAAGTGTTCCGCGAGTTCACCATCAACCATAGCCCAAACGCATCTAGCAGTTGTGCATTCAAGCAAGGGGTGTCGCCAAGAGTCAACCGCTCCACACAGCCCACAAGAAGAAGTGGTAGTCATGTTGCGATGTGCCCTGACATCTTCGGTTGGTAGAGATTGCTTTGCAAGGCACCACAAAAACATCTTGACCTTCCCTGGTACTTGAGTCTGCCAAAGTTGTTTCCAAGACAACTTGTTGCGGTCAATGTTGGATGATCCAGCGTCTCCTTCCAACCAGGCTTCGTGTCTCCTCTTGGTCTCGATAGTCATCCTGTAACAAGATTTGACAGTGAAGATACCGCTTCTTTCATAGTGTCAGGCCCATCCATCAGAGACAATCATTGTACATAAAGGAATTGAGCGGATGGCCGGCACATCAATGGATAGAAAAACTGCAGACGGTTTGTTCACATCCCAAGAGGCTGTTGTGTGATCAATCAGTTCAGAAACCAGCTCCGGGGGGTCTTGTGAAATACAACCATAGGGCCGAAGCATCTCATTGCGCGGGATCCAGTTATCCCCCCAGATCTTCGTCATGGTTCTGTCACCTATACGCCTGATGATTCCTTGTTTCAGCACATCTCTTCCATCTATTATCGACCTCCACACCTGGCTCGGGTAGTTTCCCAGATGCGCGTCTAGGATTGTACCATCAGGAAAATACACTGCTTTAAGAATTCAGGCACTCAAAGAATCCGACGTGTGCAACAATCGCCATGCCTGTTTAGCCAGGAGTGACAGATTAAACAGTTCAAAGTCTTCCCTCCCATCATTTTTGGCTGTGTCATAGCTTCCCAGGACACCGAAACCGCCTCGGTAACAGCCTTGACCAGCACTTCCTTTCCTGCTCATGACATTGTATGCTCTATCCACCCTTGTACCTTGCTCCATAGATAGTCCTTGAGGTATTTGAAGGCTCCATTCTTGGATGATCCCGCACTAGATGGCATCCCCAGATATTTCTCATTGAGAGTCTCGTTGGGAACCTGTAAAACACCTTTGATCTCTTCTCTGATATTGTTTGGACACCCCTTGCTAAAGAAGATGGAGGATTTACCATAGTTAATTCTCTGTCCCGAGGCCTGGCAATATGTATTCAACATCCGATTCACCTCTCTAGCCCCATCACCACTCGCCTTAAAAAATAGCAGGATGTCATCAGCAAATAGTAAGTGGTTAACAAGTGGAGCTAGAGGTGCCACCTTTATTCCACTCAAATTGGACGACTCGTCATAAGATTTTAAGAGGCACGAAAGGCACTCTGCTGCAATTAGGAATAGGTATGGGGAGATGGGGTCTCCCTGCCGAATTCCTCGTGAAGGACTAAATTCATCAAGTTTCTTGCCATTAAAAAGAACTGAGAATTTTACTGTCCTGACCATTCCCATCACGATATTTACCCATCTTTCCATAAAGCCCAGCTTTAACATGATAGCTTGCAAATAGTCCCACTCGACCCTACGTAAGCTTTCATCATATCCAATTTTAGCGCACAATGGCGATTCTTCTGTTCCTTGTTTTTTTTCCATAAAATGGAGACATTCATAAGTTGCTATTATGTTGTCTGTAATAAATCTGTCGGGGACAAAAGGAGATTGTTCTTCAGAAATAATCTCTGGCAGGATCACCTTCAGCCTATTGGAAATTGCTTTGGAGGCAATCTTATACAGCACATTACATAAGAGATTGGCCTAAACTGAGTGAGCATCATGGGTTTTTTTACCTTAGGAATTAGAACCAACACTGTTTCATTTATGCACTCTGCTGACTCGGTTCCGTCTATTATACGCAAGACAGCCCGAGTAACATCAGTTCCACAAACCTCCCAATGTCGTTGAAAGAAGTGTGCTGGAAAACCGTCACGCCCTGGCGCCTTAGTAGGGAACATCTGAAAAAGAGCTTGTTTTACTTCTTCCTGGTTGTATTCCGCAATAAGTTTTCCATTCATAGCCGCTGTGACGTTACAAGGAGTGTGATCTAGTACTTGTTGCATGTCTTGAACACCCTCAGATGTATAGAGTTCCTTATAGAAGTTTGAAGTCATCTCCTCCATGATAGACCTGTCCTCTGTTAGCGCTCCACTAGGCAGTTGGAGAGCCTTGATATTGTTCTTTTTGCGGCGCATGCTCGCCCTAAGATGGAAGAAATGTGTGTTTTTGTCTCCATGAGCAAGCCACTCAATTCTAGATCTCCGCCTCCATAAAATCTCTTCTCTGTTAAAAAGTTCCACCAATCTGTCACATATTTTTACTTCAGCATGGGTTGGTCCTGTCCGACCTGGGGACGCGCGTAGGTCTGTTAATTCCTTCTGCAAACTCCTGATCTCACGTGTGACATTGCCAAAAATATCCGTGTCCCAAGCACCCCGATCCTCCGATAGTGGTTGCAATTTCCCCTTGACTTCCAGAACTGATGGGTCTTGACCGTTGATCCAACTCCCTCCAATAACCTTGCCCAGATCTTCGTGGGTCTCCCACATTAATTCATATTTGAAAGATCGGTGTCCTCTATTGTTGGGCGGTTCATTATTCAGTTTTAAAAGCAATGGACAATGGTCAGATGTTGCTGTTGTGTGATGTTCCAGCTGGGCTGATGGGAACGCCAAACACCAGTCAGCAGATGCCAAACATCGATCTAGCCTGACTCTAGTGAAAGTCCTGCCAATTACCTTTTTCTCAAAGGTCCACGGGACACCCTTATAGCCTATGTCAGTAAGACCAAAAGTGTCAATAGCTTCACCGAATCCATCCATCTGTGCCCGGCTTCGATTACATACCCCGACATGTTCATGGGCGTGCAGTACTTCATTGAAATCACCTATAGCTATCCATGGCAGAGAGCTTGCGTTTGTTATACCTTTGAGTGTATCCCATGTGTTGTATCTCTCCTGGACATGTGCTTCTCCGTAAACAAAGGTGACTCTGGAAGATGATCCACCCAAGTCATCAACTTCAACATCAACATCAACGTGGTAACGAGAATAACTACTAACTAACAAATTTATAGAATCATTCCAGAAAATACAAAGACCACCGCTTCTACCAGTACTGCTAACTGAGAAACTTCTATTAAAACCTAACGAGATGGCGTAGCTTTCGACCCTAGACCCCTCAATTTGGGTCTCAAGAATACACAATATCGTGGGGGCAAAATGCTTCGTGAGGTCACGAAGCTCCCGAATTGTCACAGGGTTGCCCGCCCCACGACAATTCCAACACATGAGACTCATTATGCCCGATGGTCCTCCACGAGGGAGGCCACCGATCTTGCATCAGACGGTTTGGTCGCTAACGATGTCTTCCTTCTTCCATCCTTCTCATTACTGCCGGTTTTAGGACACTTGGATTCCTGCTTTGACAGCGGAGTAGGGGGCATCGCAGTCGAAGGGAGAGCCAACAGAGTGTTGGACGATCCCCTTAACTCCACTCCATGTGAAGCAGCTCTCTTTTGGTTATCCTCTGCCTCCAGCATTCTTTGGTCTAGATCGCCCGCATCCACCTGCTCATATTCTTCCATGCCATCCTCGGCCCCTCCTAACCGGGCCATCACCTCTTCCTCGCCCACGCCCACGTCCTGAACGGCCGCGGCCTCTTCCTTCACCTGGACCTCTTCCCGACCCTCTAAACCATGTCGACCGCATGATTCGTTTGTGGGATGGCACGAGCCTGTAGAAATCGTGGGCCGTGCATGATGTGTATAATCCGAATAAAAGGAGAAGCAATGGAACATAGAAGTTGCTAACTTACGCGGCCCAAACCCTACGATGAGTTGATTTCAGGCCAATAATTGGCATCAAAGCCACGTTTGACAGGCATGTCATGTGGCGGACGTACGCGGCGCAAACCTTCGATGAATTGATTTCAGGCCAATAATTGGCATCAAAGCCATGTTTTGCTAGGCATGTCGTGTGGCGGAGGACCGACGTAACGATGGCAATGGCGGTGGTGGCAGTTATATTGTAGTGAGAGACAGTGGCGAATCTTAAAAGAGAATGTAGTGAGGGCTTAAAGTTAACGGTGTGTAGAAAAAGTCAAAAAATACCAATTCTTTAGTGCAAATAAGGTGAAAATTTTGACAGGAATACTAGTAATTTTTCGTATTCAAGTTTTGGAGGGGGACTCGAGCCTGTTAAAGCCCCTCTGTTAGATTCGCCACTTGTGAGAGAGGTGGTGCGTGATTCCGTCGACACCGACACCAACCTCTCCTTCTCAATGCTCACTCGCATCAAGTACGATAACTTTTGGTCCTTCCAAACTGCTTTTTTGACGACTTTATGTAGATGAGCTTCAAGAAATGGTTTCTTCATTCGGGCTCGTTTTGGTCCTTCGAGGCAGGTTTTCCGGCACTCCCCCCTTCTTGTTACAATCTTGCAAAATAAAATAAAAATGGGATAAGAATGGTGATATAATATGTAAAACATGGTTATAATTTTTATGATAAGAAATGATGATATAAAATGGACGTATCATAGGTCACGTGGTCCCCACATGCCCATTGTGGCTGTAACTTTTTGCGTCTGTCATTCGGTTAGTTATGATACTTTGATTGTCTGGAGTGTTAAAAGGACCATGAAAGCACAAATATAAAACATGCGGTTTCACCCCTTATGGCGATACCTAGTAGGTTAGAGCAACTCTATGAGGTGACCCATTTCGTTCGCAGCTGCTCGTTTGGGTCCACGTGGACAAAAGTGATGGCCCAACAAGCGGACCCATTGCCAAAACGTGTCCGCTTCGCGTTCGTGCTAACCCATTTCTTGCCCAAATTTGGGGTTGAAATGCGTCGGCGCGGACGCGAAGTGGACGCACGCGCCCTTTCGGTGTCTGTCCCATTCACACCCGCCGGTCGTCCAACTACCCGCGATCAACTTTATTAATGATGCTCGCCCTCCATGGGCCCACACATCAGCGACCGCGGTCGGCCTTTTCTAATCCGAGCATGCGGTGGGGTTCCGCCTCATCTCCTTCCAGACCCCCGCCCCCATCTCGCCACCCCTCTGCTCCCTCGTCGGCGACCAAACCCTAGCCAGCACCCATGGTCGGCTTCTCTGCCCAAAACAAGAGCAAGTCCCCCGCCATTCATCCCCGCGTGCTCCCCCCGCCAGCGGGAAGGCGTCCCGGTGCACCAAGCAAAGTGGCACTGGGAGCACCGCATCCCGTTGCCGTACCCAGATGTGACCCTCCCACACGACTGGCATTTGGATCCGGAGAGGATCCCGGTGTCGGCTGTGCTAGGTCGGCGCGGGCGCACGTGGAGGAGGTGAGTCGCCGACGGTAGCAGCTGACACCGCAGCAATGGCTCAACCCTATCTACGCGGCCGACTCTTCCAACTGGGAGGTATGGTTCGCGCTCTAGCACGAGGAGCAGCACCGACGCGGCGTGCGCGACGTGCAATTAGGCCCTCCGCCGCCCCCCGCCCATCATTCGCGATGAGGACCAGGAGGCGGAGGCTGCCTACCAGGCGGCGCTGGCAGTCGCACTCCGCGAGAGCGAGGAGGAAGAGCGGCGCAAGGCCGAGGAGGAGGACGCGGTGTACAAGGCGCGGCTCGCGGAGGCCATCGCATTGTCCACCGCCGACGACTGCATCGTGCCCCGTCCGTCGAAGACCCAACCCCAGTCCACGGAGCCACAATCGGAGGTATACTAATGGACCGACTGCCTCCGCAAGTGGGTCACCGCGCCACCCATGTGGTTGGGCGTGACACCACGACACGAGGCCACCTACCTCAAGCAATGAAGGGCGCGGAGCCTGGCGGAGGAGCGCGCTGATGACCAGTGGCAGATGGAGCTAGAGCGCCAACTGGAGCGGGAAGCGGAGGAGGAACGTCCGGAGAGGGAGGAGGAGGAGGAGCGTGCCCGTGTTGCGCTGTCGCAGCCACTAGCACAACCCGCGTCGGCGGGATAGTCGACAGAGGCATCGGCTATTAGAAATATGCCCTAGAGGCAATGATAAATAGTTATTATTATATTTCCTATTTAAAGATAATCGTTTATTATCCATGCTATAATTGTATTGAATGAAAACATAGATACATGTGTGGATAAATAGACACAGCAATGTCCCTAGCAAGCCTCTAGTTGGCTAGCCAGGATAGTCAAGGTTTTCTGACTATGTGCAAAGTGTTGTTGCTTGATGACTGGATCACATCATTAGGAGAATCATGTGATGGACTAGACCCAAACTATGAACGTAGCATATTGATCGTGTAATTTTATTGCTATTGTTTTCTGCGTGTCAAGTATTTGTTCCTATGACCTTGAGATCATATAACCCACTGGCACCGGAGGTATGGCTTGTGTGTATCAAACGTCACAACATAACTGGGTGACTATAAAGGTGCTCTACAAGTATCTCCGAAGGTGCCCGTTGGGTTAGTATGGATCAAGACTCGGATTTGTCACTCCGTGTGACGGAGAGGTATCTCGGGGCCCACTCGGTAATACAACATCACACACAAGCCTTGCAAGCAATGTGACTAAGTGTAAGTCACGGGATCTTGTATTACGGAACGAGAAAAGAGACTTGTCGGTAACGAGATTGAAAAAGGTATGTGGATACCGAAGATCGAATCTCGGGCAAGTAACATACCGAAGGACAAAGGGAATGACATACGGGATTGCCTGAATCCTTGACACTAAGGTTCAACCGATAAGTTATTGGAAGAATATGTAGGATCCAATATGGGCATCCAGGTCCCGCTATTGGATATTGACCGAGGAGTACCTCGGGGCATGTCTGCATAGTTCTCGAACCCGCAGGGTCTGCACACTTAAGGTTCGGCGATGTTTTAGTATAGTTGAGTTATATGTGTGGTTACCGAATGTTGTTCAGAGTCCCGGATGAGATCACAGACGTCACAAGGGTTTTCGGAATGGTCCGGAGACGAAGATTGATATATAGGATGACCTCATTTGATTACCGGAAAGTTTTTGGGCATTACCGGGAATGTACGGGGAGTGACGAATAGGTTCCGGATGTTTACCGGGGGGGGCAGCCCACCCGGGGGAAGCCCGTAGGCCTTAGGGGTGCCGCACCAGCCCTTAGTGGGCTGGTGGGACAGCCCAAGAGACCCTATGCACAGGAGATAAGAAATCAAGGGAAAAATAAAAATAAAAAGAGGTGGGAAGGAAGGGAAGGACTCCACCTTCCAATCCTAGTTGGACTAGGATTGGAGGTGGACTCCTCCACCTCCTTGGCCGGCGGACCCTTGGGGTCTTGGTCCCCAAGGCAAGCCTCCCCACCCCTCCTCCTATATATAGTGAAGGTCTAGGGCTGATTTGAGACAACTTTGCCACGCCAGCCCGACCACAAAACATCATGGTTTTTTCCTCTAGATCGTATTTCTGCGGAGCTCGGGCGGAGCCTTGCAGGAGTAGATACTTCACCACCACCGGAGCACCGTCACGTTGCCGGAGAACTCATCTACTTTTCCGTCTTGCTTGCTGGATCAAGAAGGTCGAGATCATCATCGAGTTGTACGTGTGCTGAACGCGGAGGTGCCGTCCGTTCGGCACTAGATCGGAGCGGATCGTGGGACGGATCGCGGGAGGGTTCGTGGGACGGTTCGCGGGGCGAATCGAGGGACATGAGGACGTTCCACTACATCAACCGCGTTTCTTAACGCTTCCTGTTGTGCGATCTACAAGGGTACGTAGATCCAAATCTCCTCTCATAGATGAACATCACCATGATAGGTCTTCGTGCGCGTAGGAAATTTTTTGTTTCCCATGCGACGTTCCCCAACATCGGCAGCGGCGGGACAGCCCGCCCCCGACATCAACATCGTCTGGAACACGTCGTTCCCCTGGGTCGGCCCTGCGCCGACGTTGATCGACCTCACGACCCCGACGTCAACAACGAGGATGCCTAGGGCAGCGTGTTGACTTGTAGTTTACATTTTTTTTAATGTTTAATTAATGTAATGGGGACGCATGGACTCTCGTCAGCCTTCGTGGTTGTCTTTAATGGTTGTTTTTATTTTTGAAAATGTTTGCATATTTTTTTACACGTCGTCAAAATGGATGGGGCCAGCGTTGGACGCAATCGCGACCCAAACACGAAAGGAAACGTTGATGTCCACCGGACCGACCCAATCGGACAAAAGGCGGACAAAATCGTCGTCCATTTGGGTCGTCCCATTGGAGTTGCTCTTAGTGTGATACATATTAAAATATTGTATGACTAGAAATCGACATGAAAACTTTGTTGTATATATATATATATATATATATATATATATATATATATATATATATATATATATATATATATATATGTGTATATGTATATATATATGACATATCACCCGCCCGAGCTCCCTCCTACCCATGCCAACTACATTCGTCGGTCGATGCCCCTCTGAGGCTGCTTGGAGCACCATGGGACCCGCCCAACCCCTCCTCCCTTCTCCACACCCCGCTTACGGACCTCCTCATGGCTTCCCTCGATAACGAGATCAACACCCTTAAGGTGTTCGACAAAGAGGTAATTACCGAAAAAGCCTTTCGCTCCGCTTTATAGATAAAGCAAACCACAGGGCCACACCAACCGAACAACAGTACCAAGCACACACACACAGAGGCATATGCCACACACGAGGTAGCACAACAACACAAAGTATCAAGTATACGTTGTGGGCATAGCACAACAAGCCCAAACAGAAAGGAGAAAACAAGGCGGCGTGACATCACGCATCGGGACCTCTAGTATGGCTCTGGAGGTGGAGGAGGAAGCGGCGGCGCCAACCGGAGAGCCATCGCACGAAGACGGGAGATGATGGAGTTGATGGCGTCTCGGTCCTGTGAGCGGATAAGCGGCCGCCAGAGCTGCAGATATCCACACATTTTGAACACCGCATCAACAGCACGTTGAAGAGGAACACGCTGAATAACAAGCTTACTGCGGACAGTCCACAACGTCCAGGCTAGGACCCCCACCGTCAACCACCTAGTGTGGCGAACAGCACGGGGCGTAGCCTGAAGTTCGGCGAGCAGGTCGGGGAAGTTTGTGTGGCACCTGTTGCCACCGACCACCTCACGGAAACAACTCTAGAGGAATTGTGCACACACGCAAGAGAAGAAGATGTGATTAGAGTCCTCTTTTGTCGCACAGAGCGGGCATATTCCATCTCCGGGTCTATTCCATTAGAGGCCCTCGACACCAGTGGGAAGGCGGCCAAACAGCCACTGGCAGAGGAAAATCCGAATCTTCAAGGAGAGCCTCGTCTCCCAAAGGGTGGTGAGAGGCACGATGCCTAGGGAAGGGGCAATTGCGTGGTAGAGGGATTTCACAGAGATGCGGTCGTCGGACCGATCCAAGTCCGGGGGCATGAAGGGCGACAGACTCCAGCAGCTCCTCGCACGCAACCGTGTCAAGCGGCCCGAAAGGGCGTCTAAAGGCGAGGCGCCCGAGATTGTTGAGGGCCACCTCCACCGATATCCGCGGCAAGACCGCGATGAAGAAAAGGCCCGGGAAGCGGGCCGCAAATGGGAGCAAATTGGCCCATCGGTCAAACCAGAACAGGGTGGTTGCACCAGACCCAACCTCGATAGAGGTCCCAATGCAGAGTACCAGGAGTAGTTGGATAAGGGAGTGCTAGAACTGAGATCCCCCAAATCGCTGGCAGAAGGCCAAAGGCTGGCCGCTAAGGTATTTATTCTGAATAATGCGGAGCCAAAGGCCCCCCTCTCCCCGCAAGATCCTCCAGAGCCATCTAGTGAGCAGATCGATATTCATATGTTTGGAAGACATGACCCCAAGCCACCTTGGGCGCACGGTTTGCTAATCTGCGTCCATCTAACCATGTGGTACTTCTACTTATCTCCGTCCCGTGCCTAGAAGAAGAGCGCCTGAACAGTGGCGATCTCGTGGTGAAGGGTCTCAGGCAGGCTGTAAAAGCTCATCCGGAAGAGCAGCAAGATGGATAGGGAGGAGTTGACGAGGACTGTCCTGGCAGCCTTCGAGAGTCGTCGTCCTTGCCAAGGTTCGATACGGTGTTCCAGCTAGGCAACCGTAGGCCGCAACTCCGCCACCGAGAGGCGGGAGTCGCTGATGGGGATCCCCAAGTAAGCCAAGGGGAAGGACCCTAGCTCGCAATTAAGAAGGTCCATGATGCTTTGGGCAACGGCAGGGGATAGCCCAAGACCATGACCGCACTTCTATTAAAGTTAATTCTGAGACCCGACATCTGCTGAAAATAGAGAAGAAGGAATTTCAAGTGTGAGATGTCATCGTACGATCCCTCGACCATGATGATCGTGTCATCAACGTACTTTAGAAGAGAGACGCCTAGATGACCCACCAAGTGAGGGATGATTCCATGAATGTGGTTGGCCTCCTTGGCCTTGTCCAGGATGGAGGCTAGCGCATCGACCACCATGTTGAACAAGAATGGGGAAAAAGGATCGCCTTGGCGAACCCCACACATGATGGGAAGTAAGGTCCGATCTCCCCATTGATGTTAAGAGCGGTACGACCAGACGAGACCATCCGATCACCTGGGTGACCCACTGATCGTCAAATCCCTTGCGCAAGAGAACTTCCCGGAGGAAATCCGAGCTAACAGTGTCGTAGGCCTTATGAAAGTCGAGCTTCAGGAAGACCGCCTTGAGGTTCCTGGAGCGGACCTCGTGGATGGTTTCGTGAAGGATGAGCACCCCATCCAAGATGAATTGGCCACGGATGAAGGCCGATTAATCAGGATGGGTGATTCTATCGACGAGGAGGGTCACCATATTGGCGTACCCTTTCGCGAGGATGCGAAAGATGACATTGATCACCGTGATTGACCGGAATTGGCCGATCTCCGCTACACATGGAACTTTGGGAATGAGCGTGATAATCCCGAAGTTGAGGAGAGCGAGGTCAATAGAGCCCACAAAGAACTCATCGAAAATGGCCATGACCTCTAGTTTGATGGTGTGCCAGAAAGGTTGGAAGAGCTTCACTAACACGTCATCGTGGCCCGGAGCGGAGGTCGGGTTCATGCCCTTGATGGCTAACCAAACCTCCTCCTCGGAGAACGGGGTCGTAAGGGCCATGTTCTCCTCAGAAGTGATGCACCGATTGGCCGGCCAGGCGTCAAGGGCCAGGGACACCCCTCCCCGTGGGGAGGGAAAAATAAGGCTTTATAAAAGCCGTCAACGTGGGCACGGATGTGTGCAGGCCGCTATAGGAGAGTATCCCCGTCCTAGAGCCAAGGAATGGAGTTCCGGTGGCGGCGGTCATTAGCAATGGCATGGAAGTAGGCTGTATTGGCGTCACCCTTGAGAACCCACTTTTTGGTGCCTCTCGTCCGCCAGTAAGCCTCCTCGTCCGAGTAAATGATGGAGAGCTAGTCTTCAAGATCATAGTGCAGGAGCCATTCGTCGGCAACAGGCCCGATGCATCCGCTCGCATGTCAAGGAGCTTGATGGAGGAAAGCAGGGACTGCTTCCTCATCCGGACATCCCGCCCCAGGTTTGCGCCCCATCCCTTCATGAATTGGCGCGAGCGCTTGGCGCAGGATTGCCAAGCATCAATGGCAGAGGGAGCACGGAGGGAAGCAAGGCGAGCCTCCCTTCATTTATTTTCGACGGCCTCCACAAACCCGTTCTGGTTGAGCCAGAATAGCTCGAACCAGAACCGTGGTGGCTGTGACAGGCGATCATCCTCGGAGGAGAGGAGGAGTGGGACATGATCTGACCCAATCCGAGTGATCTACTTAAGCGGGGCAAGGGGGCAGCAAAGACCCCACTCGGGGGAAACTAGGACCCGGTCGAGGACGGATCGATTCAGATCGTCCTGGCGATTGGTCCACATAAGCCTGGCCCCGACACTATCAAGTTCCCGAAGGCCCAGGTGCGCAATGCAGTCGTTGAACAGCTGCATCCGGGGAAAGTTGACCAAGTTATTGCTCTTATCCGCCTCTAACCTAATGAGGTGAAAGTCGCCTCCAACAACCACCGAAAGTTGGTCCGCTTCCACTTTCCTCTTTATTTCAGCGAGAAACGCTGCTGACCGCCGGTGATCAACCGGACCGTAGGCTACGATCACTTCCCATTTGAAGTTCAACACCCATTCGAAAATTTCCATCCTAACACAGAACTCTCCGCGGTCCGTACTACCTATCTCAAAGGTGGCATCCTTCACTCCGAGGAGGATGCCACCTGAGTGTCCAGTGGTCCCACTAGAAGGGAGACAGTGCCAAGCAAACATGTCAGGGCTCAGGGGTTCGAGCTCCGAGAGTAAGAACTCAGTCTGCACTATCTCCTGAATGGCAACTATGTCAATCCGTTCCTCACACATGTATTCGATCAGCTGGCCCCGGTGGCCGTCCTGACTGAAGCCATGAATGTTCTAGAATAGCATCCGCATCACAGACCCATAGGGGGCTGCTTGACCGAGGACCCGAGAAGAGCTCTGAGCATGCAGGATAGCCGTGCGGGAGCGGGTGCGGCCTCGGTCCTCGATAGGTGCATCCGGGATGCGAGAGGTCCGTCCCGGCTCAAGGGTAGCGGAGATGTTCGTCCCACCTATAGGTTGTAGGTGTGCACGGGCCTCAGCAAGCCGGCCGTCGAGGATTTCCCTCTCACGGATCGCCTCGTTCTGGACTAGGGTCGGGGCAACTTCGCCCGGGAACATGATTGCGGATTCAGTCGCAATTTTCGCCAACCAGTCGAGCGGGATCGATTCTAGAGCAGAAAACGAGCAAGTAGCAGGAGAAGCAGGGATGGCAGGAGTACCTGGCTCCAGGTTCCGTGGAGCCGCCCGAAGTTCTGCTCGCTCCAAGATGGGCAGAACCGGGTACCCGTCTGTTGGGTTACATAGCATAAATTCAAAATTTTCCTACGCCATATTCAGATCTTCCTATGGAGAGACCAGCAACGAGAGAGGGGAGAGTGCATCTTCATACCTTTGAAGATCGCTAAGCGAAAGCGTTGCTAGAACGCGGTTGATGGAGTCGTACTCGCCACGATTCAGATCGCGGTGTGATTCCGATCTAGTGCCAAACCACGACACCTCCACGTTCAACACACGTGCAGCCCGGTGATGTCTCCCGCACCTTGATCTAGCAAGGAGGAGGGAGAGGTTGGGGAAGATCTCCTGCAGCACAACGGTGTGTTGTCGATGGAGAGACGAGGTCTCCCGGCAGGGCTTCGCCAAGCACCGTGGGAGAGGAGGAAGAACAGGGACATGGCTACGCCGAGTGAGAGATCAACTTGTGTCTCCAACAGCCCCAAACCCCTCTCTGTTTATAGGAGGAGAGGGGAGGGGTGCGCCACCTCTAGGGTTCCCACCCTAGGAGTGGCGGCAGCCCAGATGGTAGAGGGGGGCGGCGGCCAGGGTAGGAGAGGGGGTGGCGCACCCCCTGGTGGGCCTTAGGCCCACCGTGTTGGGGAATGTCGCATGGGAAACAAAATTTTCCTACGCGCACGAAGACCTATCATGGTGATGTTCATCTACGAGAGGGGATTTCCGATCTACGTGCCCGTGTAGATCGCACAGCAGAAGCGTTAGTGAACACAGTTGATGTAGTGGAACGTCCTCACGTCCCTCGATCCGCCCCGCGAACCGTCCCACGAACCGTCCCGCGATCCGTCCCACGATCTAGTGCCAAACGGACGGCACCTCCGCGTTCAGCACACGTACAGCTCGACGATGATCTCGGCCTTCTTGATCCAGCAAGAGAGACGGAGAGGTAGATGAGTTCTCCGGCAGCATGACGACGCTCCGGAGGTTGGTGATGATCTTATCTCGGCAGGGCTCCGCCCGAGCTCCGTAGAAACGCGATCTAGAGGTAAAACCGTGGAGGTATGTGGTCGGCTGCCTTGGAAAAGTTGTCTCAAATCAGCCCTAATTGCTCCATATATATATAGGAGGAGGGAGGGGAGGCTTGCCTTGAGGCTCAAGGAGCCCCAAGGGCTGCGCCACCAAGGGAGGAGGAGTCCTCCTCCAATCCTAGTCCAACTAGGATTGGAAAGTGGAGTCCTTCTCTCCTTTCCCACCTCCTTTTTTTTCTTTCTCTTTGATTTTCTATCCTTGGCGCATAGGGCCCTCTTGGGCTGTCCCACCAGCCCACCAAGGGCTGGTGCGCCACCCCCAAGGCCTATGGGCTTCCCCGGGGTGGGTTACCCCCCCCCCCGGTAAACACCCGCAACCCATTGGTCATTCCCGGTACATTCCCGGTAACTCCGAAAACCTTCCGGTAAACAAATGAGGTCATCCTATATATCAATCTTCGTTTCCGGACCATTCCGGAAACCCTCGTGACGTCTGTGATCTCATCCGGGACTCCTAACAACATTCGGTAACCAACCATATAACTCAAATACGCATAAAACAACGTCGAACCTTAAGTGTGCAGACCCTGCGGGTTCGAGAACTATGTACACATGACCCGAGTGACTCCTCGGTCAATACCCAATAGCGGGACCTGGATGCCCATATTGGATCCCACATATTCTATGAAGATCTTATCGTTTGAACCTCAGTGCCAAGGATTCATATAATCCCGTATGTCATTCCCTTTGTCCTTCGGTATGTTACTTGCCCGAGATTCGATCGTCAGTATCCGCATACCTATTTCAATCTCGTTTACCGGCAAGTCTCTTTACTCGTTCCATAATACAAGATCCCGCAACTTACGCTAAGTCACATTGCTTGCAAGGCTTGTGTGTGATGTTGTATTACCGAGTGGGCCCCGAGATACCTCTCCGTCACACGGAGTGACAAATCCGAGTCTCGATCCATACTAACTCAACGAACACCTTCGGAGATACCTGTAGAGCATCTTTATAGTCACCCAGTTACGTTGCGACGTTTGATACACACAAAGCATTCCTCCGGTGTCAGTGAGTTATATGATCTCATGGTCATAGGAACAAATACTTGACACGCAGAAAACAGTAGCAACAAAATGACACGATCAACATGCTACGTCTATTAGTTTGGGTCTAGTCCATCACGTGATTCTTCTAATGACGTGATCCAGTTATCAAGCAACAACACCTTGTACATAATCAGAAGACCCTGACTATCTTTGATCAACTGGCTAGCCAACTAGAGGCTTGCTAGGGACAGTGTTTTGTCTATGTATCCACACATGTATATAAGTCTTCATTCAATACAATTATAGCATGGATAATAAATGATTATCTTGATACAGGAATTATAATAATAACTATATTTATTATTGCCTCTAGGGAATAATTCCAACAGTCTCCCACTTGCACTAGAGTCAATAATCTAGCCCTCACATCATCATGCGAATTACATTGTAATAAATCTAACACCCATACAGTTCTAGTGTTGATCATGCTTTGCCCGTGGAAGAGGTTTAGTCAGCGGGTCGGCTACATTCAGATCCGTGTGCACTTTGCATATATTTATGTCCTCCCCTTCGACGTAGTCGCGGATGAGGTTGAAGCGTCATTTGATGTGTTTGTTCTTCTTGTGAAACCGTGGTTCCTTTGCTAAGGCAATGGCACCCGTGTTGTCACAGAACCAGGTTATTGGATTCAGTGCGCTTGGCACCACTCCAAGATCCGTCATGAACTGCTTCATCCAGACACCCTCCTTAGCCGCCTCCGAGGCAGCCATGTACTCCGCTTCACATGTAGAATCTGCTACGACGCTTTGCTTGGAACTGCACCAGCTTACCGCACCCCCATTAAGAATAAATACGTATCCGGTTTGCCACTTAGAGTCATCCGGATCTGTGTCAAAGCTTGCATCGACGTAACCCTTTACGGCGAGCTCTTCGTCACCTCCATACACGAGAAACATCTCCTTAGTCCTTTTCAGGTACTTCAGGATATTCTTGACCGCCGTCCAGTGATCCACTCCTGGATTACTCTAGAACCTACCTGCCATACTTATGGCCAGGCTAACGTCCGGTCTAGTGCACAACATTGCATACATGATAGATCCTATGGCTGAAGCATAGGGGACGGTGCTCATATGCTCTCTATCTTTATCAATTGCTGGGCACTGAGTCTTACTCAATCTTGTACCTTGTAAAACTGGCAAGAACCCTTTCTTGGACTGTTCCATTTTGAACCTTTTCAAAACTTTATCAAGGTATGTGCTTTGTGAAAGTCCTATCAGGCGTTTCGATCTATCCGTGTAGATCTTAATGCCTAGAATGTAAGCAGCTTCTCCTAGGTCCTTCATAGAGAAACTTTTATTCAAGTAATCCTTTATGCTCTCCAAAACTCTACATTGTTTCCAATCAGCAATATGTCATCTACATATAATATTAGAAACGCCACAGAGCTCCCACTCACTTTCTTATAAATACAAGATTCTCCAACCACTTGTATAAACCCAAATGCTTTGATCACCTCATCAAAGCGTTTGTTCCAACTCCGAGATGCTTGCACCAGTCCATAAATGGATCGCTGGAGCTTGCACACCTTGTTAACATTCTTAGGATCGACAAAACCTTCGGGTTGCATCATATACAACTCTTCCTTAAGGAAACCGTTAAGGAACGCCGTTTTTACATCCATCTGCCAGATTTCATAATCGAAAAATGCAGCTATTGCTAACATGATTCTGACGGACTTAAGCATCGCTACGGGTGAGAATGTCTCATCGTAGTGAACTCCTTGAAATTGTGAAAAACCTTTTGCCACAAGTCGAGCTTTATAAACGGTCACATTGCCGTCAGCGTCCGTCTTCTTCTTAAAGATTCATTTGTTCTGAATAGCCTTGCGGCCCTCAGGTAGTACTTCCAAAGTCCACACTTTGTTTTCATACATGGATCCTATCTCGGACTTCATGGCCTCCAGCCATTTGTTGGAATCTGGGCCCACCATTGCTTCTTCATAATTTGCAGGTTCATTGTTGTCTAACAACATGATTGACAAAACGGGATTACCGTACCACTCTGGAGCAGCACGTGGTCTCGTCGACCTGCGTGGTTCGATGGGAACTTGAACCGGAGTTTCATGATCATCATCATTAACCTCCTCCTCAACCGGCGTCGCAACGACAGGGGTTTCCCCTTGCCCTGCGCCACCATCCAGAGGGATGAGAGGTTCGACAACCTCATCAAGTTCTATCTTCCTCCCACTCAATTCTCTCGAGAGAAACTCCTTCTCGAGAAAAGCTCCGTTTTTAGCAACAAACACTTTGCCCTCGGATTTGAGATAGAAGGTGTACCCAACTGTCTCTTTTGGGTAACCTATGAAGATGCACTTTTCCGCTTTGGGTTCCAGCTTTTCAGGCTGAAGCTTTTTGACATAAGCATCACATCCCCAAACTTTAAGAAACGACAACTTTGGCCTTTTGCCATACCACAGTTCGTATGGTGTCGTCTCAACGGATTTTGATGGTGCCCTATTTAAAGTGAATGCAGTTGTGTCTAATGCATAACCCCAAAACGATAATGGCAAATCGGTAAGAGACATCATAGATCGCACCATCTCTAATAAAGTACGATTACGACGTTCGGACACACCATTACGCTGTGGTGTTCCAGGCGGTGTCAACTGTGAAACAATTCCACATTGTCTTAAGTGAGCACCAAACTCGAAACTCAGATATTCACCCCCACGATCATACCATAGGAACTTGATCTTCTTGTTACGATGACTTTCAACTTCACTCTGAAACTGCTTGAACTTTTCAAATGTTTCAGACTTGTGCTTCATTAAGTAGACATAACCATATCTTACTCAAATTGTTAGTGAAGGTGAGAAAATAACGATATCCGCCGCGTGCCTCCACGCTCATCGGACCGCACACATCGGTATGTATGATTTCCAATAAGTCACTGGCACACTCCATTGTTCCGGAGAACGGAGTTTTAGTCATCTTTCCCATGAGGCATGGTTCGCACGTGTCAAGTGAATCAAATTCAAGTGACTCCAAAAGTCCATCGGTATGGAGTTTCTTCATGCACTTTACACCAATATGACCTAAGCGGCAGTGCCACAAAAACATGGCGCTATCATTGTTAACTCTAACTCTTTTGGTCTCAATGTTATGTATATGTGTATCACTATCAAGATTCAGTATGAACAATCCTCTCACATTGGGTGCATGACCATAAAAGATGTTACTCATAGAAATAGAACAACCATTATTCTCTGACTTAAAAGAGTAACCGTCTCGCAATAAACAAGATCCAGATATAATGTTCATGCTCAACGCGGGCACTAAATAACAATTATTCAAGTTCATAACTAATCTCGATGGTAACTGAAGTGAAACTGTGCCAACGGCGATTGCATCAACCTTGGAACCATTTGCTACGCGCACCGTCACTTCATCTTTCGCCAGCCTTCGCCTATTCCGCAGTTCCTGTTTCGATTTGCAAATATGAGCAATAGAACCGGTATCGAATACCCAGGCACTACTACGAGAGCCGGTTAAGTACACATCAATAACATGTATATCAAATATACCTGATTTTTCTTTGGCCGCCTTCTTATCAGCCAGATACTTGGGGCAGTTGCGCTTCCAGTGACCCATACCCTTGCAATAGTAGCACTCTGTTTCAGGCTTAGGTCCAGCTTTGGGTTTCTTCGTCGGATTGGCAACAGGCTTGCCGCTCTTCTTTGAATTGCCCTTCTTGCCTTTGCCGTTTCTCTTGAAACTAGTGGTCTTATTCACCATCAACACTTGATGCTCTTTACGGAGTTCAGACTCTGCGACTTTCAGCATCGCAAACAACTCGTCGGGAGACTTGTTCATCCCTTGCATGTTGTAGTTCAACACAAAGCCCTTATAGCTTGGCGGCAGTGATTGAAGAATTCTGTCAGTGATAGCCTCTTGCGGGAGTTCAATCCCCAGCTCAGCTAGACGGTTTGAGTACCCATACATTTTGAGCACATGTTCACTGACAGACGAATTCTCCTCCATCTTGCAAGCATAGAATTTATCGGAGGTCTCATACCTCTCGATCCGGGCGTTCTTCTAAAAGATAAACTTCAACTCCTGGAACATCTCATATGCTCTATGACGCTCAAAGCAACGTTGAAGTCCCGGTTCTAAGCCATACAAAAATGCACATTGAACTACTGAGTAGTCCTCCTTACGTGTTAACCAAGCGTTCTTAGCATCCTGGTCAGCCGTAGTGGGTGGTTCATCTCCTAGCGCAGCATTAAGGACATAATCCTTCTTCCCAGCTTGTAGGATCAACTTAAGATTACGAGTCCAGTCTACAAAGTTGCTTCCATCATGTTTCAACTTAGCTTTCTATAGGAACGTATTAAAATTCAGGGTGAATGTCGCGTGAGCCATGATCTACAACACAAATATATTCAAAGTGGACCTAGACTATGTTCAAGATAATTAGAGTTTAACTTAATCAAATTACTTGCTAAACTCCCACTCAAAAACTACATCTCTCTAGTCATTTGAGTGGTTCATGATCCACTTACACTAGTTCAAGTCCGATCATCACGTGAGTTGAGTATAGTTTCAGTGGTAAGCATCCCTATGCTAATCGTATCAACTATATGATTCATGATCGACCTTTCGGTCTCATGTGTTCCGAGGCCATGTCTGCACATGCTAGGCTCGTCAAGCTTAACCCGAGTGTTCCGCGTGTGCAACTGTTTTGCACCCGTTGTATGTGAACGTTGAGTCTATCACACCCGATCATCACGTGGTGTCTCGAAACGACGAACTGTAGCAACGGTGCACAGTCGGGGAGAACACAATTTCGTCTTGAAATTTTAGTGAGAGATCACCTCATAATGCTACCGTCGTTCTAAGCAAAACAAGGTGCATAAAAGGATTAACATCACATGCAATTCATAAGTGACATGATATGGCCATCATCACATGCTCCTTGATCTCCGTCACCAAAGCACCGGCACGATCTTCTTGTCACCGGCGCCACACCATGATCTCCATCAACGTGTCGCCATCGGGGTTGTCGTGCTACTCATGCTATTACTACTAAAGCTACATCCTAGCAAAATAGTAAACGCATCTGCAAGCACAAACGTTAGTTTAAAGACAACCCTATGGCTCCTGCCGGTTGTCGTACCATCGAGGTGCAAGTCGATATTATCTATTACAACATGATCATCTCATACATCCAATATATCACATCACATCGTTGGCCATATCACATCACAAGCATACCCTGCAAAAACAAGTTAGACGTCCTCTAATTTTGTTGTTGCATGTTTTACGTGGTGACCATGGGTATCTAGTAGGATCGCATCTTACTTACGCAAACACCACAACGGGGATATATGAATTGCTATTTAACCTTATACAAGGACCTCCTCGGTCAAATCCGATTCAACTAAAGTTGGAGAAACCGACACTTCCCAGTCATCTTTGAGCAAGGGGGCTACTCGTAGCGATGAAACCAGTCTCTCGTAAGCGTACGAGTAATGTCGGTCCAAGCCGCTTCAATTCAACAATACCGCGGAATCAAGAAAAGACTAAGGAGGGCAGCAAAACGCACATCACCGCCCACAAAAACTTTTGTGTTCTACTCGAGAAGACATCTACGCATGAACCTAGCTCATGATGCCACTGTTGGGGAACGTCGCATGGGAAACAAAAAATTTCCTATGCGCACGAAGACCTATCATGGTGATGTTCATCTACGAGAGGGGATTTCCAATCTATGTACCCTTGTAGATCGCACAGCAGAAGCGTTAGTGAACGCGGTTGACGTAGTGGAACGTCCTCACGTCCCTCGATCCGCCCCGCGAACCGTCCCACGAACCGTCCCGCGATCCGTCCCACGATCTAGTGCCGAACGGACTGCACCTCCGCGTTCAGCACACGTACAGCTCGACGATGATCTCGGCCTTGTTGATCCAGCAAAAGAGACGGAGAGGTAGATGAGTTCTCTGGCAGCATGACGGCGCTCCGGAGGTTGGTGATGATCTTATCTCGGCAGGGCTCCGCCCGAGCTCCGCAGAAACGCGTTCTAGAGGTAAAACCGTGGAGGTATGTGGTCGGGCTGCCTTGGAAAAGTTGTCTCAAATCAGCCCTAATTGCCCCATATATATATAGGAGGAGGGAGGGGAGGCTTGCCTTGAGGCTCAAGGAGCCCCAAGGGCTGCGCCACCAAGGGAGGAGGAGTCCTCCTCCAATCCTAGTCCAACTAGGATTGGAAAGTGGAGTCCTTCTCTCCTTTCCCACCTCCTTTTTTTTCTTTCTCTTTGATTTTCTATCCTTGGCGCATAGGGACCTCTTGGGCTGTCCCACCAGCCCACCAAGGGCTGGTGCGCCACCCCCAAGGCCTATGGGCTTCCCCGGGGTGGGTTGCCCCCCCCCCCCCGGTGAACACCCGGAACCCATTCGTCATTCCCGTTAACTCCGAAAACCTTTCGGTAATCAAATATGGTCATCCTATATATCAATCTTCGTTTCCGGACCATTCCGGAAACCCTCGTGACGTCCGTGATCTCATCCGGGACTCCGAACAACATTCGGTAACCAACCATATAACTCAAATACGCATAAAACAACGTCGAACCTTAAGTGTGCAGACCCTGCGGGTTCGAGAACTATGTAGACATGACCCGAGTGACTCCTCGGTCAATACCCAATAGCGGGACCTGGATGCCCATATTGGATCCCACATATTCTACGAAGATCTTATCGTTTGAACCTCAGTGACAAGGATTCATATAATCCCGTATGTCATTCCCTTTGTCCTTCGGTATGTTACTTGCCCGAGATTCGATCGTCAGTATCCGCATACCTATTTCAATCTCGTTTACCGGCAAGTCACTTTACTCGTTCCGTAATACAAGATCCCGCAACTTACGCTAAGTCACATTGCTTGCAAGGCTTGTGTGTGATGTTGTATTACCGAGTGGGCCCTGAGATACCTCTCCGTCACACGGAGTGACAAATCCCAGTCTCGATCCATACTAACTCAACGAACACCTTCGGAGATACGTGTAGAGCATCTTTATAGTCACCCAGTTACGTTGCGACATTTGGTACACACAAAGCATTCCTCCGGTGTCAGTGAGTTATATGATCTCATGGTCATAGGAACAAATACTTGACACGCAGAAAACAGTAGCAACAAAATGACACGATCAACATGCTACGTCTATTAGTTTGGGTCTAGTCCATCACGTGATTCTTCTAATGACGTGATCCAGTTATCAAGCAACAACACCTTGTACATAATCAGAAGACCTTGACTATCTTTGATCAACTGGCTAGCCAACTAGAGGCTTGCTAGGGACAGTGTTTTGTCTATGTATCCACACATGTATATAAGTCTTCATTCAATACAATTATAGCATGGATAATAAACGATTATCTTGATACGGGAATTATAATAATAACTATATTTATTATTGCCTCTAGGACATAATTCCAACACACCGGCGCCTAGGGTTCCCCCCTTCCTCTTTGGTGCGTCATGGGCTGGGTGTGGAGGGCGCACCATCCCACCCAGGGGCTGGTTCCCTCCCACCCTTGGCCCATATAGCCTTCTGGGGCTTGTGGCCTGATGACCCACAAGTGTAAGGGATCTATCGTAGTCCTTTCGATAAGTAAGAGTGTCGAACCCAACGAGGAGGAGAAGGATTTGACAAGTGATTTCCAGCAAGGTATTCTCTGCACGCACTGAAATTATCGGTAACAGATAGCTGTGTGATAAGATGATTCGTAGCGAGTAGCAAGTAACAATAGTAACAAAGGTGTAGCAAAGTGGCCCAATCCCTTTTGTAGCAAGGGACAAGCATGGACGAACTCTTATAGGAGGTGAAGCGCTCCCGATGACACATGGGAATTTCTGTCAAGCTAGTTTTCATCATGTTCATATGATTCGCGTTCGCTACTTTGATAGTTTTATATGTGGGTGGACCGGTGCTTGGGTGCTGCCCTTGTTGGGGAACGTGGTATGGGAAACAAAAAATTTCCTACACACACGCAATACCTATCATGCTGATGTCCATCTACGAGAGGGGATTTCCGATCTACGTACCCTTGTAGATCGCACAGCAGAAGCATTAAGAAACGCGGTTGATGTAGTGGAACATCCTCACGTCCCTCGATCTGCCCCGCGAACCGTCCCACGAACCGTCCTGCGATCCGTCCCATGATCCGCTCTGATCTAGTGCCGAACGGACGGCACCTCCGCGTTCAGCACACGTACAGTTCGACGATGATCTCGGCCTTCTTGATCCAGCAAGAGAGACAAAGAGGTAGATGAGTTCTCCGGCAGCGTGATGGTGCTCCGGAGGTTGGTGGTGCTCTATCTCAGCAGGGCTCCGCCCGAGCTCCGTAGAAATACGATCTAGAGGAAAAACCGTGGAGGTATGTGGTCGGGCTGCCGTGGCAAAGTTGTCTCAAATCAGCCCTAATACCTCAGTATATATAGGAGGGAGGGGAGGGACCTTGCCTTGAGGCTCAAGGGAGCCCCAAGGGGTCGGCCGAAGGGGGGGGAGGAGGAATCCTCCTCCAATCCTAGTCCAACTAGGATTGGAAGGTGGAGTCCTTCCCTTCCTTCCCACTTCCCCTTTTTTTCTTTTCCTTTGATTTTTTTCTTCTTCCGTGCATAGGGGCTCTTGGGCTGTCCCACCAGCCCACTAAGGGCTGGTGTGGCACCCCTAAGGCCTATGGGCTTCCCCCGGGTGGGCTGGCCCCCCAGTGAACATCCGGAACCCATTCGTCACTCCCGGTACATTCCCGGTAATGCCCGAAAACCTTCCGGTAACCAAATGAGACAAACCTATATATCAATCTTCATCTCCGGACCATTCCGGAAACCCTCGTGACGTTTGTGATTTCATCCGGGACTCCGAACAACATTCGGTAACCAACCATATAACTCAAATACGCATAAAACATCGCCGAACTTAAGTGTGCAGCCCTACGGCTTCGAGAACTATGTAGACATGACCCGAGGGACTCCTCGGTCAATATCCAATAGCGGGACCTGGATTCCCATATTGGATCCTACATATTCTACGAAGATCTTATCGATTGAACCTCAGTGCCAAGGATTCATATAATCTCGTATGTCATTCCCTTTGTCCTTCGGTATGTTACTTGCCCGAGATTCGATCGTCAGTATCCGCATACCTATTTCAATCTCGTTTACCGGCAAGTCTCTTTACTCATTCTGTAATACAAGATCCCGTGACTTACACTAAGTCACATTGCTTGCAAGGCTTGTGTGTGATGTTGTATTACCAAGTGGGCCCCGAGATACCTCTCCGTCACACGGAGTGACAAATCCCAGTCTTGATCCATACTAACTCAACGGACACCTTCGAAGATACCTGTAGAGCATCTTTATAGTCACCTAGTTACGTTGTGACGTTTGATACACACAAGGCATTCCTCCAGTGCCAGTGAGTTATATGATCTCATGGTCATAGGAATAAATACTTGACACGTGGAAAAATAGTAGCAACAAAATGACACGATCAACAAGCTACGTTCATTAGTTTGGGTCTACTCCATCACATGATTCTCCTAATGATGTGATCCTGTTATCAAGTGACAACACTTGTCTATGGTCAGGAAGCCTTGACCATCTTTGATCAATGAGCTAGTCAACTAGAGGGTTACTAGGGACAATGTTTTGTCTATGTATCCACACAAGTATTGTGTTTCCAATCAATACAATTATAGCATGGATAATAAACGATTATCATGAACAAAGAAATATAATAATAACTAATTTATTATTGCCTCTAGGGCATATTTCCAACAGTCTCCCACTTGCACTAGAGTCAATAATATAGTTCACATCACCATGTGATTTCAACGAATCCAACACCCATATAGTTATGGGGTCTGATCATGTCTTGCTCGTGAGAGAGGTTTTAGTCAACGGTTCTGAAACTTTCAGATCCGTGTGTTGTTTAAAAATCTTTATGTCATCTTATAGATGCTGCTACTACGTGCTATTCGGAAATACTCCAAATATCTACTCTACTAAACGAATACGTTTCACTACTCATAGTTATTCGGATTAGTGTCAAAGCTTGCATCGACGTAACCCTTTACGACGAACTCTTTAACCACCTCCATAATCGAGAAAAATTCCTTAGTCCATTTAGTTACTAAGGATAACTTTGACCGCTGATCAGTGATTCAATCCTGGATCACTCTCTGTACCTCTTAACAGACTTGCTGCAAGGCACACATCACGTGTGGTACTCAGCATCGCATACTTTAGAGTCTATTGCCAAGGCTTTGAAGACGACCTTCGTCTATTCTCTTTATTCTGCGGTGGTAGGGTTTTGAGTCTTACTCAAATTCACACCTTACAACACAGTCAAGAACTCCTTCTTTGCTAATCTATTTTGAACTCCTTCAAAAAACTTGTCAAGGCATGCATCTTGTTGAAACTTCTATTAAGCGTTTCGATCTATCTCCATAGATCTTGATGCTCAACGTTCAAGTAGCTCAATCTAGGCATTCCTTTGAAAAATTCCTTTCAAACAACCTTTTATGCTTCATAGAAATTCTACATTACTTCTGATCAACAATATGTCAACCACATATACTTATCAGAAATTCTACAGTGCTCCCACTCACTTCTTTGGAAATACAAGTTTCTCATAAACCTTGTACAGACCCAAAATCTTCGATCATCTCATCAACGTGTATATTCCAACTCCGAGATGCTTGCACCAGTCCATTGAAGGATCGCTGGAGCTTGCATACTTGTTAGTATCCTTAGGATCGACAAAACATTTTGATTGTATCACATACAATCTTTCCTCAAGGAAACCGTCGAGGAAACAATGTTTTGACTTCCTATGTGCAATATTTCACAAATAATGCAGCAACTACTAACATAATTCCAACAATCTTTTAGCATCGCTATGAGTGAGAAAGTCACATCATAGTCAACTCTTTGATCTTGTCGAAAACATCTTTGCGACAAGTCGAGCTTTTCTTAATAGTGACTTATCACCATGATCGTCTTTCTTCCCTTTAAAGATCCATCTTTACTTAACAGTCTTACTACCATCAAGTAGTTCTTCCAAAGTATACACTTTGTTTTATACATGGATTCTCTCTCGGATTTCATGGCCTCCAGCCATTTGTCGGAATCCGGGCCCACCATTGCTTCTCCATAACTCGTAGGTTCATTGTTGTTCAACAACATGACCTCCAAGACAGGGTTACCGTACCACTCTGTAGTAGTACACGACCTTGTCGACCTACGAGGTCTGTAGTAACTTGATCTGATGCTCAATGATCACTACCATCAACTTCCACTTCAATTGGTGTAGGCGCCACAGGAACAACTTCCTGCGCCCTGCTACACACTGTTTGAAGTGATGGTTCAATAACCTCATCAAGTTCTATCACCCTCCCACTCAATTCTTTCGAGAGAAAACTTTCCTCGAGAGAGGACCCGTTTCTAGAAACAAACACTTTGCTTCCGGATCTGAGATAGGAGATGTACCCAACTGTTTTGGATATCCTATGAAGATGCATTTATCCGCTTTGAGTTCGAGCTTATCAGACTGAAACTTTTTCACATAAGTGTCGCAGCCTCAAACTTTCAAGAAACGGCAGCTTAGATTTCTCTAAACCTCAGTCTATACTGTGTCATCTCAACGGAAATACGCGGTGCCCTATTTAAAGTGAATTCGGTTGTCTCTAATGCATAACCCATAAACGATAGTAGTAATTCGATAAGAGACATCATAGCATGCACCATATCAAATAGGTCGCGGCTATGACACCATCACACCATGGTGTTCTTGGTGGCATGAATTGCGAAACAACTTCCACATTGTCTTAACTGTGTACCAAAACTCGCAACTCGGATATTCATCTATATGATCATATCGTAGACAGTTTATCCTCTTGTTACGACGAACTTCACTCTGAAACAGAATTGAACTTTTCCAATATTTCAGACTTGTGATTCATTAAGTAAATACTCCTGTATCTACTCAAATCGTCATTGAAGTAAGAACACAATGATATCCACTGCGTGCCTCAGCACCCATTGGACTGCATACATCAAAATGTATTACTTCCAACAAGTTACTATCTTGTCTCATCTCAATGAAAACAAGGCCTTGCTCATGTGGTATGATTTGCATGTCACAAGTATTTCAAAATCAAGTGAGTATAAAGATCTATCAGTATAGAGCCTCTTCATGCAATTTATACCAACACGACTCAAGCGGCAGTGCCACAAGTAAGTGGTACTATCATCACTACCTTGTATCTTTTGGCACCAATATCATGAACATGTGTAACACTACGATCGAGATTCAATAAACCATTGAAGGTGATTATTCAAGCAAATAGAGTAACCATTATTCCTTTTAAATGAATAATCGTATTGCAACAAACATGGTCCAATCATGTTCATGCTTAACGCAAGCACCAAATAACAATTATTTAGGTTTAACACCAATCCCGATGGTAGAGGGAGCGTGCGACGTTTGATCATATCAACCTTGGAAACACTTCCAACACGTATCATCACCTCGCCTTTAGCTAGTCTCCGTTTATTCCGTAGCTTTCATTTCGTGTTACTAATCACTTAGCAACCGAACCGGTATCCAATACCCTCGCGCTACTAGGAGTACTAGTAAAGTACGCATCAACATCATGTATATCAAATATACTTCTTTCGACTTTGCCAGCTTTCTTATCTACCAAGCATCTAGGGTAGCTCCGCCTCAGTGACCGTTCCCCTCATAACAAAAGCACTTAGTCTCGGGTTTGGGTTTAATCTTGGGTCTCTTCATTAGTGCAGCAACTGTTTTGCCGTTTCATGAAGTATCCCTTCTAGCCCTTGCCTTTCTTGAAACTTAGTGGTTTTACTAACCATCAACTATTGATGCTCCTTCTTGATTTCTACTTTCGCAGTGTCAAACATCACGAACCGCTCAAGGATCATTGTATCTATCCTTGATATGTTTATAGTTCATCACGAAGCTCTCACAGCTTGGTGGCAGTGACTTTGGAGAACCATCACTATCTCATCTGGAAGACTAACTCCCACTTGATTCAAGCGATTGTCGTACTCAGACAATCTGAGCACACGCTCAACGATTGAGCTTTTCTCCTTTACTTCGAGGACACAGAATCTTGTCGGAGGTCTCATACCTCTTAACAAGGGCACAAGCATGAACTCACAATTTCATCTCTTTAGAACATCTCGTATGTTCCGTGACTTTTCAAAACGTCTTCGGTGCCTTGCTTCTAAGCCATTAAGTATTTTGCACGGAACTATCGCGTAGTCATCAGAAACGTGTATGTCGGATGTTCACAACATCCATAGACGACGCTTGAGGTGCAGCACACCGAGTGGTGCATTATGGACATAAGCCTTCTGCACAGCAACGAGGACAATCCTCAGTTTTACAGACTCAGTCTGCAAAGTTTGCTACTATCAACTTTCAACTAAATTTTCTCTAGGAACATATAAAACAGTAGAGCTATAGCGCAAGCTACATCGTAATTCGTAAAGACCATTAGACTATGTTCATGACAATTAGTTCAATTAATCATATTACTTAAGAACTCCCACTCAAAAAGTACATCTCTCTAGTCATTTGAGTGGTACATGATCCAAATCCACTATCTCAAGTCCGATCATCACGTGAGTCGAGAATAGTTTCAGTGGTAAGCATCTCTATGCTAATCATATCAACTATACGATTCATGCTCGACCTTTCGGTCTCATGTGTTCCGAGGCCATGTCTACACATGCTAGGCCCGCCAAGCTTAACCCGAGTGTTCCGCGTCTGCAACTGTTTTGCACCCGTTGTATGTGAACGTTGAGTCTATCACACCCGATCATCACGTGGTGTCTCGAAACGATGAATTGTAGCAATGGTGCACAGTCGGGGAGAACACAATTTTGTCTTGAAATTTTAGTGAGAGATCACCTCATAATGCTACCGTCGTTCTAAGCATAATAAGGTGCATAAAGGATTAACATCACATGCAATTCATAAGTGACATGATATGGACATCATCATGTGCTTCTTGATCTCCATCACAAAAGCACTGGCACAATCTTCTTGTCACCGGCGCCACACCATGATCTCCATCATCATGATCTCCATTAGCGTATCGCCATCGGGGTTGTCGTGCTATTCATGCTATTACTACTAAAGCTACGTCCTAGCAATATAGTAAACGCATCTGCAAGCACAAACGTTAGTTTAAAGACAACCCTATGGCTCCCGTCGGTTGTCGTACCATCGACGTGCAAGTCGATATTAACTATTACAACATGATCATCTCATACATCCAATATATCACATCACGTCGTTGGCCATATGACATCACAAGCATACCCTGCAAAAACAAGTTAGACGTCCTCTAATTGTTGTTGCATGTTTTACGTGGTTGCCATGGGTATCTAGTAGGATCACATCTTACTTACGCAAACACCACAACGGAGATGTATCAATTGCTATTTAACCTCTCTCCAAGGACCTCCTCAGTCAAATCCAATTCAACTAAAGTTGGAGAAACCGACACTCGCCAGTCATCTTTGAGCAACGGGGTTGCTCGTAGCGATGAAACCAGTCTCTCGTAAGCGTACGAGTAATGTCGGTCCGAGCCGCTTCGATCCAAAAATACCGCGGAATCAAGAAAAGACTAAGGAGGGTAGCAAATCGCACATTACCGCCCACAAAAACTTTTGTGTTCTAGTCGAGATAACATCTACGCATGAACCTAGCTCTGATACCACTGTTGGGGAACATCGCATGGGAAACAAAAAAATTCCTAAGCACACGCAATACCTATCATGGTGATGTTCATCTACGAGAGGAGATTTCCGATCTACGTACCCTTGTAGATCGCACAGAAGAAGCGTTAAGAAACGTCGTTGATGTAGTGGAACGTCATCACGTCACTCGATCCGCCCCGCGAACCGTCCCACGAACCGTCCCGCGATCCGTCCCATGATCCATCCCGCGATCCGTCCCACAAACCATCTCGTGATCCGTTGCACGAACCGTCTTGCTATCCATCTCACGATCCGTTCCGATCTAGTGCCGAACAGATGGCACCTCCGCGTTCAGCACACGTACAGCTCGACGATGATCTCAGCCTTCTTGATCCAGCAAGAGAGACGGAGAGGTAGATGAGTTCTCCGACAGTGTGATGGTGCTCCGGAGGTTGGTGGTGATCTATCTCAGCAGGGCTCCGCCCGAGCTCCGCAGAAATACGATCTAGAGGAAAAATCGTAGAGGTATGTGGTCGGGCTGCCGTGGCAAAGTTGTCTCAAATCAACCCTAATACCTCAGTATATATAGGAGGGAGGGGAGGGGCCTTGCCTTGAGACTCAAGGAGCCCCAAGGGGTTCGGCCGAAGGGGGGGAGGAGGAATCCTCCTCCAATCCTAGTCCAACTAGGATTGGAAGGTGGAGTCCTTCCCTTCCTCCCCACTTCCCCTTTTTTCTCTTTGATTTTTCTTATCTCGTGCGCAGGGGCCTTCTTGGGCTTGCCCACCAGCCTACTAAGGGATGGTGCGGCACCCCTAAGGCCTATGGGCTTCCCCGGGGTGGGTTGTCCCCCCGGTGAACATCCGGAACCCATTCGTCACTCCCGGTACATTCCCGGTAATGTCGAAAACTTTCCGGTAATCAAATGAGGTCATCCTATATATCAATCTTTGTCTCCGGACCATTCCGGAAACCCTGGTGACGTCTGTGATCCCATCCGAGACTCCGGACAACATTCGGGAACCAACCATATAACTCAAATACGCATAAAACAACGTCGAACCTTAAGTGTGCAGACCCTGCGGGTTCAAGAACTATGTAGACATGACCCGAGGGACTCCTTGGTCAATATCCAATAGCGGGACCTGGATTCCCATATTGGATCCTACATATTCTACGAAGATCTTATTGTTTGAACCTCAGTGCCAAGGATTCATATAATCCCGTATGTCATTCCCTTTGTCCTTCGGTATGTTACTTGCTCGAGATTCGATCGTCAGTATCCGCATACCTATTTCAATCTCGTTTTCCGGCAAGTCTCTTTACTCGTTCCGTAATACAAGAACCCGTGACTTACACTAAGTCGCATTGATTGCAAGGCTTGTGTGTGATGTTGTATTACCGAGTGGGCCCCGAGATACCTCTGCGTCACACCGAGTGACAAATCCCAGTCTTGATCCATACTAACTCAACGGACACCTTCGGAGATACATGTAGAGCATCTTTATAGTCACCCAGTTACGTTGTGACGTTTGATACACACAAGGCATTCCTCCGGTGTCAGTGAGTTATATGATCTCATGGTCATAGGAATAAATACTTGTCACGCAGAAAAATAGTAGCAACAAAATGACACGATCAACATGCTACGTTCATTAGTTTGGGTCTAGTCCATCACATGATTCTCCTAATGATGTGATCCCGTTATCAAGTGACAACACTTGTCTATGGTCAGGAAACCTTGACCATCTTTGATCAACGAGCTAGTCAACTAGAGGCTTACTAGGGACAGTGTTTTGTCTATGTATCCACACAAGTATTGTGTTTCCAATCAATACAATTATAGCATGGATAATAAACGATTATCTTGAACACATAAATATAATAATAACTAATTTATTATTGCCTCTAGGGAATATTTCCCACAATACGGACATGCAGGCATCATGATCATAATTAGAACACCAATAACATCATATAATCTCTTATGCTAAAGTGATAATTCCATCGCAAAGTAAAGTATGGATCAAGAACCTTATTGAGAATTAACAACCAATAGCCTTTAGTCATTGAAGCAATTGCAATTTATCATAACATCGGAAAGAGTCAAATAAGAGCTTGTAAAGCAAATCCACATACTCAATCATCCTTTCATCTCCTACAATTGCTAAAACTCACGTGGTACTCATGAGATCAAAGTTTCAGTTGGACATAGAGAAAGATAGGGGCTTATAGTTTCACCTCTCAACTACTTACCTCAAGGGTAATGTCAACAATAATAATACATGAATACTTACTTCCAAGTTGACATATGAATGTAGATCTTTCCCTAGCACATGACGTTAGCCAAGATAAAGGCATAATAAGGAATTGGTGTCGATCACCATGACACTTTTAATGGGCAAAAGTAAAGGTAGAAGATAGGCCCTTCGCAGAGGGAAGCACATGTTGTCATGCCCTTTTGAAGTTTGGTTGTGTGACCTCTTAGTGTGAAGGAACGTCACTTTATATTGCCTCCTGTGATAAAGAACTTTATTATGCAGTCTGTCGCTTTTATGTCTTCCTCATCACAGGTTCGTACAAAGCTTATTTTCCACACACTAATAGATCATACATATTTAGGGAGCAATTTTTATTGCTTGCACCGATGACAACTTACTTGAGGGATCTTCTTCAATCCATAGGTAGGTATGGTGGACTCTCATGGCAAAACTAGGTTGAAGGTTTATGGATGCACAAGTAGTATCTCTACTTAGTGCGGAAGTTTTGGATGATATGAGGTGGAAGCAAGTGTCACATGCTAACGGATCTCTAGTCATATAACATTGCTCGGAACCAAGCAAACATAATTCATTATGTTGTCTTCCTTGTCCAACATCTACTTCTAAGCATGTAATAGTTTAGTGAGTGTTCACAATAATAGATGGTGCCCAAGATGATATATTTATATGTAAACCTCTCCTTCTTTATTACTTCCTATTAATTGCAACCAAGACCAAGGTCTATGTTTGTCCACCCACGACAAGATTCAATCAACATTCTTTTTATATGTGAAGCCATCACTTCCCATAAGATCATTACATGATATTTCATGCTTTTGTTCTTTTAATATTCTTTCCTTTAAGATCATGACATGAGGCAAGGCCCTTAACTAAAACACTCTTTATTATATGACTCACGAGCTCGAATACATTGGGGGTGACACAAAGCAAAACTCAAGCCTAGAACACTAAGAACTTTATTCTACTAGAGAAAGATAAAACCAAAAAGGATCGAACTAAGAAAAGGTAAAGGCAAAAGATGTGATGGTGATACGATACCGGGGCAACTCCCCCAAGCTTGGCACAAGCCAAGGGGATTGCCCACACCCGTGCTTAGTTGTCTTCCTTTGAAGGTGATGGTGGTGGAGTTGTTGCAACCTGGGTTTGATCCTCCGTCTTCCAAGGCATAGGTGCTCCATCATGGAAAGATGATCGAGTCTCCGGAATCCTCAAATCTGCAGCCAACCGTATTGATTTAAATCTATACTCATACTCACAATTTTGGTTCTGCGGGTCATAGATCTGGGCTTGGAGGTGATCAATTCTGTCATAAAGCCTGGAGAGGTGCTTCCCGATGTCATTGGCATCCATCTTGTGCTTGTTGGTGAACTCCTTGATCATCATGTGGTTGGCGTTGAGTCCGCGTTCCACCATCCCTTGGCACTTGAAGACTTGCTGCTCCATTGCCTCGAGCCTCTCCTCCACGCTTCCGGTCTTCTTGGACCCCTCAACATCACGGATGTGCAGCAACCCCTCACGCATCTTGATAGATTGAGGGTATTGCAGCACTCCCACGAGGTAGGGATTGATGACCTTCTCGAATAACTTGTCCTTTGGATCTTTTGGTGACGCCATAGCGATCTAGATCTACCTGCACAGCAGCTCAAAACGAAAACAGAGGAAATTTGCGTGATACGAGGGTTAGACCTTTCAGGAGAATATAATGAATTTTCCCGACCAGAAGGAGTACTCCGCAAGAAAACAGAGTCTGGGAGGCACACGAGGTGGTCACAAGCCACCCAGGCGCGGCCAGGGGGTAGCCCGTGCCTGGCAGGCTTGTCGCCTCCTCGTGCGCTTTCCGGACTACTTTAAAATTTTCTATTTTTCTAAAAATTCCAAATTGCTACTGGAAAAGTTTTGGAGTTGGTTTACTTACCAATCACATACCTCTTCGTTTTTGGAGTCTAGAACAGGCTGATAAATATCCCTTATGTACTCCTCCGGAGTTATGGTATTAATAATATTGTTTTCAACGTTTATGGGAGTACCTGAGATGTAATGCTTGATTCTTTGCCCATTTACCACTCTCGGAAAATTACCTTCCATGTTGTTGATCTTGATGGCACCGGAACGATATACTTCCTCAACAATGTAAGGACCTTCCCATTTAGAGAGAAGCTTGCCTGCAAAAAATCTTAAACGGGAATTGTATAGCAAGACATAATCACCTACATTGAAGTCACGTTTTTGTATCCTTTTATCATGCCACCTCTTAACCTTTTCTTTGAACAACTTGGCATTTTCATATGCCTGAGTTCTCCATTCATCAAGTGAGCTAATATCAAATAACCTCTTCTCACCAGCAAGTTTGAAATCAAAGTTGAGCTCTTTGATTGCCCAATAAGCCTTATGCTCTAACTCAAGAGGTAAATGACATGTTTTACCGTAAACCATTTTTTACGGAGACATGCCCATGGGATTCTTATAAGCAGTTCTATAAGCCCACAGTGCATCATCAAGCTTCTTAGACCAATTCTTTCTAGACCTATTAACAGTCTTTTGCAGAATTAGTTTAATCTCTCTATTACTTAGCTCTACTTGACCACTGGACAGAGGATGATAGGGAGATGCAACTCTATGGTTGACATCATACTTAGCAAGCGTTTTACGAAAAGCACCATGAATGAAATGTGAAACACCGTCGGTCATTAGATATCTAGGGACTCCAAATCTAGGGAAAATAACTTCCTTAAGCATCCTGATAGAGGTGTTGTGATCATCACTACTAGTTGGGATAGCTTCTACCCACTTAGTAACGTAATCAACAACAACTAGGATATGAGTATACCCGTTGGACTTTGGAAAAGTTCCCATATAATCAAAACCCCAAACATCAAATGGTTCAATGACGAGTGAATAATTCATAGGCATTTCCTGACGTTTACTGATATTACCTATATTTGACATTCATCACAAGACAAGACAAACTTACGGGCATCCTTGAAGAGAGTAGGCCAATAGAAACCTGATTGCAATACCTTGTGTGCAGTTCTATCTCCCGCATGGTGTCCTCCGTAAGCCTCGGAGTGACACTTCTGTAGGATCTGTCCATGTTCATGCTCAAGTACACAACGTCTAATAACACCATCTACTCCTTCTTTATAAAGGTGGGGATCATCCCAAAAGTAATGTCTCAAATCAAAGAAGAATTTCTTCTTTTGCTGGGAAGTGAAACTAGGTGGTATATATTTGGCAACGATAAAATGTTCACAATCAGCATACCACGGTGTACTACGTGAAGCATTGATGACATTCAATTGCTCATCAGGAAAGCTATCATCAATAGGTTGTGGGTCATCAAGAACATTCTCCAACCTAGACAAGTTATCTCCTACGGGGTTCTCAGCACCCTTCCTATCAACAACATGCAAATCAAATTCTTGTAGCAAGAGAACCCATCTGATAAGTCTAGGTTTAGCATCTTTCTTTTCCATGAGATACTTAATAGCAGCATGATCAGTGTGAATAGTTTCTATGGAATCAACTGTGTAAGATCTGAACTTTTCACATGCAAACACGACAGCTAAAAATTACTTTTCAATAGTAGCATAGTTTCTTTGGGCACTGTCTAGAGTTTTACTAGCATAATGAATAACATTCAACTTCTTATCAACTCTTTGTCCTAGAACAGCACCAACAGCATAATCACTAGCATCGCACATGATTTCAAAAGGTAAGTTCCAATCAGGTGGTTGAACAATAGGTGCAGTTATCAAGGCTTCCTCACAATCATCGTCAAAAACAAAATGAATATCCTTTTGCAAGAGATAGGTAAGAGGCTTAGAAATCTTAGAAAAGTCCTTAATTAACCTTCTATAGAAACCAGCATAACCAAGGAACCTTCTTATACCTTTGGGCATGGCATTTTCTCGATCGCATCAACCTTAGCCTTATCGACTTCAATACCTCTTTCAGAAATTTTATGTCCTAAGACGATGCCTTTATTGACCATAAAGTGGCACTTCTCCCAATTCAAGACAAGGTTGGTATCTTTACATCTCTGCAAAACTCGATCAAGGTTGCTGAGGCAATCATCAAAAGAAGACCCGTAAACGGAGAAGTCATCCATGAAAACCTCAACAATCTTTTCACAAAAGTCAGAGAATATAGCCATCATACATCTTTGAAAGGTGGCAGGTGCATTACATAAGCCAAAAGGCATACGTCTGTAAGCAAAGGTACCGAAAGGGCGGGTAAAAGTGGTTTTCTCCTGATCAGATTGTGCAACAGGTATTTGGGAGAAACCAGAATAACCATCTAGAAAGAAGAAGTGTGTGTGTTTAGACAGTCTTTCTAGCATTTGGTCGATAAAAGGCAAAGGGTAATGATCTTTCCTAGTGGCCTCATTCATTTTCCTAAAATCAATCACCATCCTATAGCCAGTAATAATCCTCTGTGGGATCAATTCATCTTTGTCATTAGGGACAACGGTAATACCTCCCTTCTTAGGGATGCAATGCACCGGACTCACCCAATCACTATGAGCAACAGGATAGATAATACCCGCTTCCAGGATCTTTAGTATTTCTTTTCTTACTACCTCTTTCATCTTAGGATTCAATCTCCGTTGATGATCGGCCACTGGTTTGGAATCAGGATCAGTTTTAATTTTGTGCTCGCATAGAGTGGGACTAATGCCCTTAAGATTGTCAAGAGTATATCCAATAGCAGCACGGTGCTTCCTCAGAGTTTTTAATAACTTCTTTTCTTCATGCTCTGAAAGGCTAGCACTAATTATAACAGGATATATCTCTTTTTCATCGAGATAAGCATACTTAAGAGTATCAGGTAACTGCTTAAGCTCAAACACAGGATCACCCTTTGGTAGGGGTGGATCTCCAAGCAGTTCAACAAGCAAATTATTCTTAAGGATATGATGTTGTTCAAAGATAACTCCATCTATCTCATTCCTTTCATCCATATGCATATCATTTTCATGCTCAAGCACGTATTGCTCTAAAGGATCAGTAGGAGGCACAGCAGTAGAAGCTAGAGCAATAATTTCATCCTTACTAGACAACTCTTTTTCATGAGGTTGTCTACCAAACTTGGAGAAATTGAACTCATGTGACACACCTTCAAAGCCAACAGTGACAATTTGCTTCTCACAGTCAATATGAGCATTGACAGTATTGAGGAAAGGTTTGCCAAATATGATGGGACAAAAGCTATCTTGTGTGGTAGCAAGAACGAGAAAATCAGCAGCATACTTAGTTTTACCACACAAGACTTCAACATCTCTAACAATTCCCAAAGGGCAGATAGTATCTCTATTGGCAAGCTGAATAGTGACATCAATAGGTTCCATCTCGACAGGTGCAATCTCGTATTTAATTTCATCATATAAAGATTGAGGTATTGCATTAACACTAGCACCCACGTCACATAAACCATGATAACAATGAACTCCTATCTTAACAGAAACAACAGGCGTGCCAACAAGAGGCCTATGTTTGTCTCTAGCATGAGGTTTAGACATTCTAGCAGCATCTTCACAGAAGTGAATATCATGGCCCTTAACATTGTCGGACAGGAGATCTTTGATAATAGCAATGCTAGATTCAAATCTAATTTGCTCAGGGGGGGTGTAGGTGTTCTAATGTAGCCCCTACGTATCACAGTTGAAGCTTTAGAATGATCCTTTATTCTAACAGGGAAAGGTGGTTTCTCAATGTAAGCACTAGGAACAATAGGATCATTATAAGCGATGACATTCTATTTAACTGGATTGGGTTTAACTACATTGACTTCTAAGGGAGGATGATATTTAAACCACTTCTCTTTAGGGAGATCAATATGAGCAACAAATGATTCACACAATGAAGCTACTATCTCAGAGCCAAGTCCATATTTAGCGCTAAAATCACAAAAAAGTATTTGTTTCGACAAATGATTTAACGCAATGAAACTTGAGATTCATACCTGACTCCTTACCTTCATCAAACTCCCAGTCTGCAGAGTTGCGTTTAATTCTTTCCAATAAATTCCATTTGAAGTCAATATCTCTCTTCATAAAAGAACCGGTACAAGAAGTGTTAAGCATGGTGCGATTATCATGAGAAAGCCGAGCATAAAAGTTCTGAATAATAATTTCTCTCGAGAGCTCATGGTTGGGGCATGAATATAACATTGACTTAAGCCCCCCCCCCCCAAGCTTGAGCGATACTTTCTCTATCACGAGGCCAAAAAATTATAGATATAATTCCGATCACGATGTACCAAATGCATAGGATAAAACTTTTGATGAAATTACAATTTCAATCGGTTGTAGTTCCACGATCCAGTATCATCACATAGCCTATACCACGTCAATGCTTTATCCCTCAAATATAAGGGAAAGACCTTCTTCTTGACCTCATCCTCAGGCAAACCTGCAAGCTTAAATAAACCACAAACTTCATCTACATAAATTAGATGCAAGTCGGGATGTGATGTTCCATCTCCTGTAAAAGGATTAGTCAACAGTTTCTCTAGCACACCCGAAGGAATTTCATAACAAATATATTCAGTAGGTGCACCAGGTTGAGGAGAAACTCCTTGTGCTTCCGTTCGAGGTGAAGATACCCTGAACAAGCTCCTAAAAGGATTAGTTTCCATAGTGACAAGTGACAATAAATTTCAGCACACTATATAAATGTTTCCTTACCAAATTCCACTTACCAAAGGCGCTTCACTCCCCGACAACGGCACCAGAAAAGAGTCTTGATGACACACAAGTGTAGGGGATCTATCATAGTCCTGTCGATAATTAAGTGTGTCGAACCCAACGAGGAGCAGAAGGATCTGACAAGTGATTTCCAGCAAGGTATTCTCTGCAGGCACTGAACTTATCGGTAATAGATAGTTGTGTGATAAGATGATTCGTAGTGAGTAGCAAGTAACAATAGTAACAAAGGTGCAACAAAGTGGCCCAATCCATTTTGTAGCAAGGCACAAGCCTGGACGAACTCTTATAGGAGGTGAAGCGCTCCCGAGGACACATGGGAATTTCTGTCAAGCTAGTTTTCATCATGTTCATATGATTCGCGTTCGCTACTTTGATAATTTGATATGTGGGTGGACCGGTGCTTGGGTGTTGCCCTTACTTGGACAAACATCCCACTTATGATTAACCCCTCTCGCAAGCATCCGCAACTACGAAAGAAGAATTAAGACAAAATCTAACTATAGCATTAAACTAGTGGATCCAAATCAGCCCCTTACGAAGCAACTCATAAACCAGGGTTTAAGATTCTATCACTCTAGCAACCCATCATCTACTTATTACTTCCTAATGCCTTCCTCTAGGCCCAAATAATGGTGAAGTGTTATGTAGTCAACGTTCACATAACACCACTAGAGGAAAAGACAACATACATTGCATCAAAATATCGAACGAATACCAAATTCACACGACTACTTATAGCAAGACTTATCCCATGTCCTCAGGAACAAAAGTGACTACTCACAAAGCATAATTATGTTCATGACGAGAGAGGTATTGCATAGCATCAAGGATCTGAACATATAATCTTCCACCGAGTAATCCAACTAGCATCAACTACAAAGAGTAATTAACACTACTAGCAACCTTACAAGTACCAATCAGAGTCGCGAGTCGGAGATTGGTCACAAGAGATGAACTAGGGTTTGGAGATGAGATGGTGCTGATGAAGATGTTGATGGTGATGAGTCCCCTCCGATGACAGGAGTGTTGGTGATGACGATGGCGATGATTCCCCCCTCCGGGAGGGAAGTTTCCCCGGCAGGACAGCCCTGCCGGAGCTCTAGATTGGTTCTGCTCAAGTTTCGCCTCGTGGCGGCGGCGATTCCTCCCGAAAGCCTCCTCCTGATTTTTCTGGAACGAAACCCTCCTTATAGCAAAAGATGGGAGCCAGAGGGGCAACAGGGGGCCCACAAGCCCCCTAGGCGCGGCCAGGGGGTAGGACGCGCCTAGTAGGCTTGCGGCCTCTTGGTGGCTCCCCTCTGGTACTTCTTTCGCCCAGTATTTTTTATAAAATCCAAAATAATTCCTCGTTGATTTTCACGGCTTTTGGAGTTGCGCACAATAGGTATCTCAAACTTGCTCCCTTTTCAAACCAGAATTCCAGCTGCTGGCATTCTCCCTCTTCATGTAAACCTTGTAAAATAAGAGAGAAAGGGCATAAGTATTGTACCGTGAAGTGTAATAAGAGCTCATAAAGCGATAAATATTGATACGTCTCCATCGTATCTACTTTTCAAAACTCTTTTGCCCTTGTTTTGGACTCTAATTTGCATGATTTGCATGGAACTAACCTGGATGTTTTCAGCAGAATTGCCTTGGTGTTATTTTTGTGTCGAAATCAAAGTTCTCCAAACGTCCTAAAAATCTACGGGGAACAGTTTTGGAAAATATAAAAAATATCTGCGCCAAGTTCCACCTGAGGGGGTGGGCCAGTGGGCCACAAGCCCTGGCTCCGCCACCACCCCCCTAGTGGCGGTGGGCAGGCTTGTGGGGCCCACACGGCTCTGCCGCCCCCAACCTTTGGTCTATAAGTCCCCTTTCGTCCCAGAAAAAATAAAAAGAGAAGTTTTCGTCGCGTTTGCGATACGGAGCCGCCGCCACCACCTGTTCTTCATCTGGAGGGCAGATCTGGAGTCCATCTTGGGCTCCGGAGAGGGGAAATCGTCGCCATCGTCATCATCAACCTTCTTCCCTCTCCAATTCCATGAAGCTCTTTGTCGTTCGTGAGTAATCTATTCGTAGGCTCGCTGGGCGGTGATGAGTAGGATGAGATCTATCATGCAATCGAGTTAGTTTTGATGGGGATTGATCCCTAGTATCCACTATGTTCTGAGATTGATGTTGCTACTACTTTGCCATGCTTAATGCTTGTCACTAGGGCCCGAGTGCCATGATTTCAGATCTGAAATTATTATGTTGTCACCAATATATGTGTGTTTTAGATCCGATCTTGCAAGTTGTAGCTACCTACTATGTGTTATGATCCGGCAACCCCTGAGTGACAATAAGCGGAACCACTCCCGGTGATGACCATAGTTTGAGGAGTTCATGTGTTCACCAAGTGCTAATGCGTTGGTCCGGTTCTTTATTAAAAGGAGAACCTTAATATCCTGTAGTTTCCTTTTGGACCCCGCTGCCACGGGAGGGATGGACAATAGATGTCATGCAAGTTCTTTTCCCTAAGCACGTATGACGACACACGGAATGCATGCTTACATCACATTGATGAACGGGAGCTAGCCACATATCTCTCCGTGTTATAACTGTTGCATGATGAATATCATCCAAACAAATCACCGACCCATTGCATATGAGTTTGTCCTCCTGCTGCTACTACTGTTGCTACTGTTGTTACTTGTCTTGCTCTGCTGCTGCTACTACTGTTGCTACTATTGTCGCTTGCTACTGTTGCTACTTGCTATTGCTGTCACTACTGTTGTTCCTTGCCACTGCTGTTACTCGCTACTTTGTTGTTACTACTTTGCTTGCAGATACTAATCTTTCAGGTGTGGTTGAATCTGATAAATTCAGCTGCTAATACTTGACAGTATTCTCTCACCTCCCGTCGTGCGAATCAACAAATTTGGGTCGAATACTCTACCCTCGAAAACTGCTACGATCACACGCGCTGGTGGGCGTCAACAACATTCTTCTAGTTTCGATTGCCAGAGAGTGCTAACAGCATTCTTCTGGTGCCGTTGCAAAGGGGAAGAACAGTTGACATCAAGCATTTTTCTGGCGCCATTGCCGGGGAGGTATTGCTATATTCTGTGAGTCACTTGGGATTTATATCTGCTGATCACTATGAAGAATCTGAAGGATCCGAAAACCAAAGTCTTGCCCTCAACTACGAGGGGAGGTAAGGAATTGTCATCTAGCTCTGCACTTGATTCACCTTCAGTTATGAGTAAGTTTGCGACATCACCTCCTGCTAGAAATCTTGATATGTCGCCTGTGCTTGATGATGCTTGTGATACTACTGCTAGAGATGCTATGCCTGATGATACTATGCTTGATACTATGGCTGATGCTATGCCTGATGCTGCTAGAGATACTATGCCTGATACTGCTAGAGATGCTATGCTTGATACTGCTTTGGCTGATACTGCTAGAGATGCTATTTTGCCTGATGATGCTATGCTTGATACTGCTAGAGATACTACTTTGCCTGATGTTCCACTAGGGGTGTTCCTTGATGCTCATATTGCTAGAGTTACTGCCAATGCTCGTGATGCTTCTGATACTGCCGATACTATTGAGATAGAACCTGCTTTTGCTCCTCCTAGATCTAGCTCTCCTAGATATGAATTCCCTGATATACCTGAGGGTTACGTTATGGAGGGAGAGATAGCTGAGGATTTTCTTGCGTGTAAGGATGCCTATGACGCTGAGAAATTACTTCTCAAGTGGAAGGAAAAATCTCGGGAAGCTAGGATGAAATATGACCCGAAGTTTGCCACTTCACCTATCTTTATCACCGATAAGGATTATGAATTCTAGTCAAATCTGATCCTTTTCACGGTTATGAGTCTGAGACGGTCATAGCCCATCTTGCCAAACTACACGAAATAGCCACCCTTTTCACTAATGAGGAGAAGATCCGCCACTACTATATCCTTAAGCTATTTCCTTTCTCTCTAAAGGATGACACTAAAGCTTGGTTCACCTCTCTTGCTCCTGGATGTGTGAGTAGTCCCCAGGAGATGGTCTATTACTTCTGTGAGAAATATTTCCCTGCCCATAAGAAGCAAGCTGCCTTGCAGGAAATATACAACTTTGCTCAACTCCAAGAAGAGAGTCTTCCACAAGCTTGGGGGAGGCTCGTCCAGCTACAAAATGCTTTGCCTGATCACCCTCTTAAGAAGAACGAGATACTTGATATCCTCTATAACGGACTTACCGATGCCTCTAAAGACCACCTAGATAGTTGTGCTGGTTGTGTTTTTAGGGAACGAACTATAGAACAAGCTCAGACTCTATTGAATAACATCTTGATCAACGATAATGCTTGGACTATTCCCAAACCACCACCTAAGCCAACTCCTAAGAAAATAGGTATTCTATTCCTCAGTCCCGAAGATATGCAAGAAGCCAAGAAATCTATGCAAGAGAAAGGCATTAGATCTGAAGATGTCAAAAATCTACCACCTATCAAAGAGATCCATGGTCTCGATAACCCGATACAGGTAGTAGAAGTGAATTCTCTGCGTAGGTTTGATGAGAGTGATATTCCTTTTGATAAACCTGCTAGCCTATGCTTTGATGAATTTGACAACTTTGTTGCCAAACAACAAAGTTTCAATGATTATGTTAGCAGACATTTGGAACAAAGTACTCGTATGCTTAGCCATTTAAGTGCTTGCGTAGACAGAAATGTCAATGATCTGAAGCTTCTGAGTAAACATGCCTCTATGATTACTACTCAGGTAGAACAAGTACTTAAAGCTCAGAATGACTTGCTCAATGAATTAAATGACAACTCTGTCAGAGTCATTGCTAGAGGAGGCAAAATGACTCAGGAACCTTTGTATCCTGAAGGTCATCCTAAGAGAATTGATCAAGATTCTCAAGGAATCAATGCTGATACACCTAGTCATCCTAAGGAGAAGAAGAAGGATGACAGAAACCTACATGCCAGTTCACCAAATACTGTCACAGCAGAAGAACCTAATGATATTTCTGCGTCTGATGCAGAAACACAATCTGGTGATAAACATGAACCTGGTGACAATATGGACAGTGATGTTCATAATAATGCTCAACCTAGCAATGATGAGGATGTGGAGATTGAACCTACGGTTAATCCTGGTAACCCACAACCTAAGAAATACGACAAGAATGACTTCACTGCTAGGAAGCATGGTAAAGAAAGGGAGCCATGGGTTCAGAAACCTATGCCCTTCCCTCCTAAGCCATCCAAGAAAAAGATGATGAGGATTTTGAGCGCTTCGTTGAGATGATAAGACCCATCTTTCCGCAGATGCGGTTAACTGATATGCTCAAGATGTCTCCGTATGCCAAGTACATGAAAGATATCGTGACTAATAAACGGAAGATACCAGATCTTGAGATCTCCACCATGCTTGCCAACTACACTTTCAAAGGTGGAACTCCTAAGAAACTTGGTGATCCTGGAGTGCCCACTATACCTTGCTCCATTAAAGGAAAGTACTTAAGAACTGCCTTATGCGACCTTGGAGCCGGTGTTAGTGTTATGCCGCTTTCTCTTTATCATAGACTTGAGTTGGATAAGTTGACACCCACTGAAATTTCTCTACAAATGGCCGACAAATCAACTGCTTTCCCTATCGGCATTTGCGAGGATGTGCCTGTTGTGGTTGCTAACACCACTATCTTAACAGACTTTGTTATCTTGGATATTCCCGAGGACGATGCCATGGCTGTCATCCTCGGAAGACCCTTTTTAAACATTGCAGGGGCTGTTATAGATTGCAACAAAGGCAATATCACTTTCCATGTCAATGGTAATGAGCACACAGTGCACTTTCTGAAGAAACGATAGCAAGTACATTGCATCAATGCTATCGAAAAGACTTCATCGATTCTCATTGGGAGCTTTGAATGCCCTATTCCTCGTGTCAAGATGAAGTATGATTTGCTTGTTGGGGAGATACATATCCCCATTGAGGTGACTTAGTGACTATTCGAAAATTCTCCGTTCTCTCTTGCGATTTGAGAAGGTTTTGTCATAAGGATTTGATGAACCCCATTGACGGATTTCTTTCGATGACCATGAAACGGATGAATCAAGGAGTCACATACCTCTGTTTTGAGCTTTCCTTTTCTTTTGCTTAGAAGAAAAATGATAGAATTAGTTTAGCTTTTCCTGTTTTTTGTTTTAGCATCCCGGAGAAAAATACCTCAAAAATAAAAGTTCTCTGATGGTCCTCAAAATTTAGTATGATTTTTTCTGGAATTTTTGAAAATTTCTGGGCCTGAGAGCTGGCTTGGGGTCCAGACGAGTGGGCCACAAGCCCTGCCACCGCCACCTACCCCCATGGTGGCGGGGTACAAGCTTGTGGGGCCCACAGGCACCCCCTCCACTCATTCCAGCTCCGAGCCTCTTCTTCCACCTCCAGAAAAAATTGTTTCGCAGCTCAAACCCGTGTTCTTGCTTATTTGGGTGTGATTTTCGATCTCCTTGCTCAAAGCACCATTCTCTGAACCGTTTTGGGGAAATTACTCCTTGGTAAGTGACTCCTCCATTGGTCCAATTAGTTTTTGCTCTAGTGCTTTATCCTTCGCGTATTCTTGCTGCCTTGGTGACCTTGTTCTTGAGCTAGAAAGGTTGATTTTAGCCGGTCCCAAGTAGTTTTTGTTGGAAATATGCCCTAGAGGCAATAATAAATTAGTTATTATTATATTTCTTAGTTCATGATAATCGTTTATTATCCATGCTATAATTGTATTGATTGGAAACACAATACTTGTGTGGATACATAGACAAAACACTGTCCCTAGTAAGCCTCTAGTTGACTAGCTCGTTGATCAAAGATGGTCAAGGTTTCCTGGCCATAGGCAAGTGTTGTCACTTGATAACGGGATCACATCATTAGGAGAATCATGTGATGGACTAGACCCAAACTAATAGACGTAGCATGTTGATCGTGTCATTTTGTTGCTACTGTTTTCTGCGTGTCAAGTATTTGTTCCTATGACCATGAGATCATATAACTCATGGACACCGGAGGAATGCTTTGTGTGTATCAAACGTCGCAACGTAACTGGGTGACTATAAAGATGCTCTACAGGTATCTCCGAAGGTGTTCGTTGAGTTAGTATGGATCGAGACTGGGATTTGTCACTCCGTGTGAACGGAGAGGTATCTCGGGGCCCACTCGGTAATACAACATCACACACAAGCCTTGCAAGCAATGTAACTTAGTGTAAGTTGCGGGATCTTGTATTACGGAACGAGTAAAGAGACTTGCCAGTAAACGAGATTGAAATAGGTATACGGATACTGACGATCGAATCTCGGGCAAGTAACATACCGAAGGACAAAGGGAATGACATACGGGATTATATGAATCCTTGGCACTGAGGTTCAAACGATAAGATCTTCGTAGAATATGTAGGATCCAATATGGGCATCCAGGTCCCGCTATTGGATATTGACCGAGGAGTCTCTCGGGTCATGTCTACATAGTTCTCGAACCCGCAGGGTCTGCACACTTAAGGTTCGACGTTGTTTTATGCGTATTTGAGTTATATGGTTGGTTACCGAATGTTGTTCGGAGTCCCGGATGAGATCACGGACGTCACGAGGGTTTCCGGAATGGTCCGGAAACGAAGATTGATATATAGGATGACCTCATTTGGTTACCGGAAGGTTTTCGTGCATTACCGGAAAAGTTTCGGGCTCATCGGTAGTGTACCGGGAGTGCCGGGAGGGGTGCCGGGGACCATCGGGAGGGGTGTCACGCCCCAAGGGGTCTCATGGGCTATGGGAAGAGATAAACCAGCCCCTAGTGGGCTGGAATAAGTTCCCACTAAGGCCCATAAGGTTTGAGAAGGAAAAAAACACAAGGTGGAAAGAGTTTCCAAGTGGGAAGGTGGAATCCTACTCCAAGTAGGATTGGAGTAGGACTCCTCCACCTCCAATTTCGGCCAACCCTTGAGGGTTTGAGGCTGCCTCTTCCCTCTCCCTCCCACCTATATATACGGAGGTTTTAGGGCTGATTTGAGACGACTTTTCTCACGGCTGCCCGACCACATACCTCCATAGTTTTTCCTCTAGATCGCGTTTCTGCGGAGCTCGGGCGGAGCCCTGCTGAGACAAGATCATCACCAACCTCCGGAGCGCCGTCACGCTGCCGGAGAACTCTTCTACCTCTCCGTCTCTCTTGCTGGATCAAGAAGGCCGAGATCATCGTCGAGTTGTACGTGTGCTGAACGCGGAGGTGCCGTCCGTTCGGTACTAGATCGTGGGACTGATCGCGGGATTGTTCGCGGGGCGGATCGAGGGACGTGAGGACGTTCCACTACATCAACTGCGTTCTCTAAACGCTTCTGCTGTACGATCTACAAGGGTACGTAGATCACTCATCCCCTCTCGTAGATGGACATCACCATGATAGGTCTTCGTGCGCGTAGGAAAATTTTTGTTTCCCATGCGACGTTCCCCAACAGTGGTATCAGAGCTAGGTTCATGCGTAGATGTCTTCTCGAGTAGAACACAAAAGGTTTTGTGGGCGGTGATGTGCGTTTTGCTGCCCTCCTTAGTCTTTTCTTGATTCCGCGGTATTGTTGGATTGAAGCGGCTTGGACCGACATTACTCGTACGCTTACGAGAGACTGGTTTCATCGTCACGAGTAACCCCCTTTGCTCAAAGATGACTGGCAAGTGACGGTTTCTCCAACTTTTGTTGAATCGGATTTGACCGAGGAGGTCCTTGGATGAGGTTAAATAGAAACTCATATATCTCCGTTGTGGTGTTTTCGTAAGTAAGATGCGATCCTACTAGATACCCTTGGTCACCACGTAAAACATGCAACAACAAAATTAGAGGACGTCTAACTTGTTTTTGCAGGGTATGATTGTGATGTGATATGGCCAACGATGTGATGTGATATATTGGATGTATGAGATGATCATGTTGTAATAGAAATATCGACTTGCACGTCGATGGTACGGCAACCGGCAGGAGCCATAGGGTTGTCTTTATAACTAACGTTTGTGCTTGCAGATGCGTTTACTATTTTGCTAGGACGTAGCTTTAGTAGTAATAGCATAAGTAGCACGACAACCCCGATGGCGACACATTGATGGAGATCATGATGATGGTGATCATGGTGTGGCGCCGGTGACAAGAAGATCGTGCCGGTGCTTTGGTGATGGAGATCAAGAAGCACGTGATGATGGCCATATCATGTCACTTATGAATTGCATGTGATGTTAATCCTTTTACGCACCTTATTTTGCTTAGAACGACGGTAGCATTATGAGGTGATCTCTCACTAAAATTTCAAGACGAAATTGTGTTCTCCCCGACTGTGCACCGTTGTGACAGTTCTTCGTTTCGAGACACCACGTGATGATCGGGTGTGATAGACTCAACGTTCACATACAACGGGTGCAAAACAGTTGCACACGCGGAACACTCGGGTTAAGCTTGACGAGCCTAGCATGTGCAGACATGGCCTCGGAACACATGAGACCGAAAGGTCGAGCATGAATCGTATAGTTGATATGATTAGCATAGGGATGCTTACCACTGAAACTATTCTCGACTCACGTGATGATCGGACTTGAGATAGCGAATTTGGATCATGTACCACTCAAATGACTAGAGAGATGTACTTTTTGAGTGGGAGTTCTTAAGTAATATGATTAATTGAACTAATTGTCATGAACATAGTCTAATGGTCTTTGCGAATTATGATGTAGCTTGCGCTATAGCTCTATTGTTTTTATATGTTCCTAGAGAAAATTTAGTTGAAAATTGATAGTAGCAACCTTTGCAGACTGAGTCTGTAAAACCGAGGATTGTCCTCGTTGCTACGCAGAAGGCTTATGTCCTTAATGCACCACTCGGTGTGCTGCACCTCGAGCATCGTCTGTGGATGCTATGAACATCCGACATACACGTTACTGATGACTACACGATAGTTCAGTGCAAGATACTTGATGGCTTAGAAGCAAGGCGCCGAAAACGTTGTAAAACGTCACGGAACATAAGTGATGTTCCGAAGAGATGAAATCGTGATTTCATGCTTGTGCCCTTGTTAAGAGGTACGAGACCTCCAAACAAGATTCTTTGTCCACAAAGTAAAGGAGAAAAGCTCAATCGTTGAGCATGTGCTCAGATTGTCTGAGTACGACAATCGCTTGAATCAAGTGGGAGTTAATCTTCCAGATGAGATAGTGATGGTTCTCCAAAGTCACTGCCACCAAGCTATGAGAGCTTCGTGATGAACTATAACATATCAAGGATAGATACAATGATCCTTGAGCGATTCGTGATGTTTTGACACTGCGAAAGTAGAAATCAAAAAGGAGCATCAATAGTTGATGGTTAGTAAAACCACTAAGTTTCAAGAAAGGCGAGGGCTAGAAGGGATACTTCGTGAAACGGCAAAACAGTTGCTGCGCTAATGAAGAGACCCAAACCCAAACCCGAGACTAAGTGCTTCTGTAATAAGGGGAACAGTCACTGAGGCGGAGCAACTCTAGATGCTTGGTAGATAAGAAGGCTGGCAAAAGTCGAGAGAAGTATATTTGATATACATAATGTTGATGTGTACTTTACTAGTACTCCTAGTAGCACAAGGGTATTGGATACCGGTTCGGTTGCTAAGTGATTAGTAACGCGAAATAAAAGCTACGACATAAACGGAGACTAGCTAAAGGCGAGGTGACGATACGTGTTGGAAGTGTTTCCAAGGTTGATATGATCAAACGTCGCACGCTCCCTCTACCATCGGGATTGGTGTTGAACCTATATAATTGTTATTTGGTGCTTGCGTTAGGCATGAACATGATTGGATCGTGTTAATTGCAATACGATTATTCATTCAAAGAGAATAATGGTTACTCTATTTGCTTGAATAATCACCTTCAATGGTTTATTGAATCTCGATTGTAGTGTTACACATTGGTGCCAAAAGATACGAGTTAATGATGATAGTACCACTTACTTGTGGCACTGCCGCTTGAGTCATGTTAGTATAAATTGCATGAAGAGGGTCCATGCTGATGGATCTTTACTCACCTGATTGCGAATCACTAGTGACATGCAAATCATACCACATGAGCAAGGCCTTGTTTTCATTGAGATGAAACAAGATAGTAACTTGTCGGAAGTGATACATTTTTGATGTATGCAGTCCAATGAGTGCTGAGGCACGCAGTGGATATCATTATGTTCTTACTTCACTGACGACTTGAGTAGATACAGGAGTATTTACTTAATGAATCACAAGTCTGAAATACTGAAAAAGTTCAATTCCGTTTCAGAGTGAAGTTCGTCGTAACGAGAGGATGAACTGTCTACGATATGATCATAGAAATGAATATCTGAGTTGCGAGTTTTTGGTACACAGTTAAGACAATGTGGAAATTGTTTCACAGTTCATGCCACCTGGAACATCATAGTGTGATGATGTGTCTGAACGTCATAGCCACGCACTATTTAGTATGGTGCATGCTGTGATGTCTCTTATCGAATTACCATTATCGTTTATGGGTTATGCATTAGAGACAACCGCATTCACTTTAAATAGGGCACCGCGTATTTCCGTTGAGATGACACAGTATAGACTGAGGTTTAGAGAAATCTAAACTGTCGTTTCTTGAAAGTTTGGGGCTTCGACACTTATGTGAAAAAGTTTCAGCCTGATAAGCTCGAACCCAAAGCGGATAAATGCATCTTCATAGGATATCCAAAACAGTTGGGTACATCTCCTATCTCAGATCCGAAAGCAAAGTGTTTGTTTCTAGAAACGGATCCTTTCTCGAGGAAAGGTTTCTCTCGAAAGAATTGAGTGGGAGGGTAGTAGAACTTGATGAAGTTATTGAACCATCACTTCAACCAGTGTGTAGCAGGGCATAGGAAGTTGTTCCTGTGGCGCCTACACCAATTGAAGTGGAAGCTGATGATGGTGATCATTGAGCTTCGAATCAAGTTACTACAAACCTCGTAGGTCGACAAGGTCGCGTACTGCTGCAGAGTAGTACGGTAACCCTGTCTTGGAGGTCATGTTGTTGAGCAACAGTGAACCTACGAGTTATGGAGAAAGCAATGGTGGGCCCAGATTCCGACAAATGGCTGGAAGCCATGAAATCCGAGAGAGGATCCATGTATGAAACCAAAGTGTAGACTTTGAAAGAACTACTTGATGGTCATAAGACTATTGAGTAAAGATGGATCTTTAAAAGAAGACAGACGATGATGGTGATAAGTCACTATTAAGAAAAGCTCGACTTGTCGCAAAGATGTTTTCGACAAGATCAAACAGTTGACTATGATGAGACTTTCTCACTCGTAGCGATGCTAAAGGTCTGTTAGAATTATGTTAGTTGTTGATGCATTATTTATGAAATATTGCACGTAGGATGTCAAAACATTGTTTCTCAACGGTTTCCTTGAGCAAACATTGTATGTGATACAACGAGAAGGTTTTGTCGATCCTAAAGATACTAGCAAGTATGCAAGCTCCAGTGATCCTTCAATGGACTGGTGCAAGCATCTCGGAGTTGGAATATACACTTTGATGAGATGATCAAAGTTTTTGGGTGTGTACAAGGTTTATGAGAAACTTGTATTTCCAAAGAAGTGAGTGGGAGCACTATAGAATTTCTGATAGGTATATGTGGTTGACATATTGTGGATCAGAAGTAATGTAGAATTTCTGTAAAGCATACAAGGTTGTTTGAAAGAAGTTTTCAAAGGAATACCTGGATTACGCTACTTGAACGTTGAGCATCAAAGATCTATGGAGATAGATCGAAAGCGCTTAATAGAAGTTTCAACAAGATGCATGCCTTGACAAGTTTTTGAAAGAGTTCAAAATAGATCAGCAAAGAAGGAGTTCTTGGTTGCGTTGTGAGGTGTGAATTTGAGTAAGACTCAAAACCCGACCACGGCAGAATAAAGAGAATAGACGAAGGTCGTCTTCTATGCCTTAGCCGTAGAATCTAAAGTATGCCATGCTGTGTACCGCACCTGATGTGTGCCTTGACTCAAAGTCTGTTGAGGGTACAGAGAGTGATCCATGATTGAATCACTAGCAGCGGTCAAAATTTATCCTTAGTAACTAATGGACTAAGGAATTTTTCTCGATTATGGAGGTGGTTAAAGAGTTCGTCGTAAAGAGGTTACGTTGATGCAAGCTTTGACACTAATCCGAATAACTATGAGTAGTGAAACGGATTCATATAGTAGAGTAGATATTTGGAGCATTTCCGAATAGCACGTAGTAGCAGCATCTATAAGATGACATAAAAATTTGTAAAGAACACACGGATCTGAAAGTTTCAGAACCGTTGACTAAAACCTCTCTCACGAGCAAGACGTGATCAGACCCCATAACTATATGGGTGTTGGATTCGTTGGAATCACATGGTGATGTGAACTAGATTATTGACTCTAGTGCAAGTGGGAGACTGTTGGAAATATGCCCTAGAGGCAATAATAAATTAGTTATTATTATATTTCTTAGTTCATGATAATCGTTTATTATCCATGCTATAATTGTATTGATTGGAAACACAATACTTGTGTGGATACATAGACAAAACACTGTCCCTAGTAAGCCTCTAGTTGACTAGCTCGTTGATCAAAGATGGTCAAGGTTTCCTGGCCATAGGCAAGTGTTGTCACTTGATAACGGGATCACATCATTAGGAGAATCATGTGATGGACTAGACCCAAACTAATAGACGTAGCATGTTGATCGTGTCATTTTGTTGCTACTGTTTTCTGCGTGTCAAGTATTTGTTCCTATGACCATGAGATCATATAACTCATGGACACCGGAGGAATGCTTTGTGTGTATCAAACGTCGCAACGTAACTGGGTGACTATAAAGATGCTCTACAGGTATCTCCGAAGGTGTTCGTTGAGTTAGTATGGATCGAGACTGGGATTTGTCACTCCGTGTGAACGGAGAGGTATCTCGGGGCCCACTCGGTAATACAACATCACACACAAGCCTTGCAAGCAATGTAACTTAGTGTAAGTTGCGGGATCTTGTATTACGGAACGAGTAAAGAGACTTGCCAGTAAACGAGATTGAAATAGGTATACGGATACTGACGATCGAATCTCGGGCAAGTAACATACCGAAGGACAAAGGGAATGACATACGGGATTATATGAATCCTTGGCACTGAGGTTCAAACGATAAGATCTTCGTAGAATATGTAGGATCCAATATGGGCATCCAGGTCCCGCTATTGGATATTGACCGAGGAGTCTCTCGGGTCATGTCTACATAGTTCTCGAACCCGCAGGGTCTGCACACTTAAGGTTCGACGTTGTTTTATGCGTATTTGAGTTATATGGTTGGTTACCGAATGTTGTTCGGAGTCCCGGATGAGATCACGGACGTCACGAGGGTTTCCGGAATGGTCCGGAAACGAAGATTGATATATAGGATGACCTCATTTGGTTACCGGAAGGTTTTCGTGCATTACCGGAAAAGTTTCGGGCTCATCGGTAGTGTACCGGGAGTGCCGGGAGGGGTGCCGGGGACCATCGGGAGGGGTGTCACGCCCCAAGGGGTCTCATGGGCTATGGGAAGAGATAAACCAGCCCCTAGTGGGCTGGAATAAGTTCCCACTAAGGCCCATAAGGTTTGAGAAGGAAAAAAACACAAGGTGGAAAGAGTTTCCAAGTGGGAAGGTGGAATCCTACTCCAAGTAGGATTGGAGTAGGACTCCTCCACCTCCAATTTCGGCCAACCCTTGAGGGTTTGAGGCTGCCTCTTCCCTCTCCCTCCCACCTATATATACGGAGGTTTTAGGGCTGATTTGAGACGACTTTTCTCACGGCTGCCCGACCACATACCTCCATAGTTTTTCCTCTAGATCGCGTTTCTGCGGAGCTCGGGCGGAGCCCTGCTGAGACAAGATCATCACCAACCTCCGGAGCGCCGTCACGCTGCCGGAGAACTCTTCTACCTCTCCGTCTCTCTTGCTGGATCAAGAAGGCCGAGATCATCGTCGAGTTGTACGTGTGCTGAACGCGGAGGTGCCGTCCGTTCGGTACTAGATCGTGGGACTGATCGCGGGATTGTTCGCGGGGCGGATCGAGGGACGTGAGGACGTTCCACTACATCAACCGCGTTCTCTAAACGCTTCTGCTGTACGATCTACAAGGGTACGTAGATCACTCATCCCCTCTCGTAGATGGACATCACCATGATAGGTCTTCGTGCGCGTAGGAAAATTTTTGTTTCCCATGCGACGTTCCCCAACAGTTTTAGCGCGTGATACGGTCTCTAGGCACTAGTAGGAGTAGTTGCTACAAGTTTGGGTTAATCTTCATTCACTTTTCTTTCGAAGTCTCTAAAAATTTCAGAATTTTTCAGAGCTAGAAAAAGGAAAAGATGAGGGGGTTTTGAGAGGCTCTTCAAGCCGTAACCCCAAGGAGGATGAGAAGAACCACCCCAAGTACGTAGTCCTCGAGTCACAAAAGTTCGAGCGTGCGAGTGGCCAAGTGATGATTTTTTGCACGCCGCCGGACTTGATGAAGACTTTTATTACTTGGTGGAGAACGCAGGTCTTACTGCGTTCGTTGAAGATAAGTGCTCACAATACCTCCTCCTCACCAATATTTTCGTTCAAAGCTTCAACTTTTATCCGAGGAAGAATCCTCCCATGGTTGAGTTCATGATATACGATGTCCCCCGGTGCATGACGCTGCAGGATTTTTGCAATGTATGCAAATTACCTTATGTTGGGGATATCCGTGACCCTCGTCCACGGGATTTGGAAGATTTCATTGGTTCTATTGCTGTTGGAGAGGAGAGAGGAGTGTCTCGCGCTAGAATTCCTAGCATACATTTTCCTATGCTTCAGTACTTCTCTTTATTTGTGGGAAAATGTTTGATTGGCCGTGGGGAGGCTGGATCACTTAGTTCTCCAGACCTTGCGGTTTTGCGCGAAGGCCTTTATAACGATAAGACTTATAGCTTGGGCGCTATAGTAGCTCAACGGTTGAACCTGAACCGTTCTAAAGGAGTTGTCTATGGAGGTATCTATGTTACCCATCTTGCCAGACACTTTGAGATACCCATTAGACTGGCAGAGGAAGGAGAGATGCTTCTCACTGAGAAATATCTGGATTATGACAGCATGGTTCGCCATGATTTTCTGGATAGAGATGCTAGTAGACGGATGATTTATAACCTGGTATTTAGTCAAGGTACTCGAGACACTATTACTTTGCCTGCTCCTTCTTTGTTCGATCTTCATGCAGGCAGGTACACTATTATGCCCTCGGACATCTACGCATATTGGGGCTTGGCCGAACCACAGGCGCCCGTGCCCGAGCCGCCAGTCGAGTACGAGACGCCAGTTTATCAGTGGGAGCCAAAGGAGCTCACACAGCAGCGGCATCCACAGTCTGCTCCGGAGTATCCTAGAGCTGGTTATTTCCCACCTTGGGAGTAGACCAAGCTAGGCCAAAAGCCTAGGCTTGGGGGAGTACGTGTTCTCACCGACTTTACATTCATGCGTATGCTTTCACTTTGTTAGCCGGTGTTTACACTTTGCCACTGTATTATCCATGCTAGTTTATTTTCGTTTTCTTGTTTTTTTGTTTTGTGTCCTTTTGAGAAAACCCAAAAAGATTTTCTTTCTTCTTTTGCTTGTTGGGAGTTTTCTCGTGTAAATAGTTTTCTTTTTCTTTGTGTCAAGGTAGAAGATATTGGTTACAATGTTTATTGGTTCTTGCATGCTTGCCTGTTTAGCTTTCAAAAGAGCCATATTACTTTGTCTTCTCCTTCGTGTTTGCCTGCAGATTCAGTTTAGTCCAATGCACGAGCACTCTTATTATTGTTCACATCGTTCGATCATGCAAATGAAAGGCAACAATGATGATATATGATGAAGTGACTGAGACTGAAAAGCTGGTATGAACTCTATCTATTTTGTTTTTGTAATTATGACTAGCTTGTCGACCCAGATTTAGCTTTGTTGTGAGAGAACCATGTTTGCAATGACAACTTAGAGATCATAGTTTCTAATGCCATGCTTATTTAGCTGAGAGCTTATAATGGTTTGTCTTGATTGCCAACATAGATTTTGAGATGACTATGATGTAGTACGATAGGATGGTATTCTCCTTTGAATGTTTCAAGTGGCTTGACTTGGCGCATGTTCATGCATGTAGTTGAAACAAAATCAACATAGCCTCTATGATGTTCGTGTTCATGGTGATTTATATCCTGTTCATGCTTGCATTCAATGTTAGTCAAACTCATTGCATCTTGATGACTATTGTCGCTCTCTAGTGGATCGCTTCCCAGTCTTTTGCTAGCCTTCACTTGTAGTAAGCGGAATGCTGCTTGTGCATCCACTTCCATAAACCCAAAAGTTTTTCCATGAGAGTCCACCATACCTACCTATTTGCGGTATCTACCTGCCGTTCCAAGTAAATTTGCATGTGTCATTCTCCAAACCTTCAAGAAATAATCTGTTTTGCATGCCCGAACCGCTCATGTGGTGACAGAGGGCTATTGGTATCTTCCATGCTAGGAGTGTTATCCTCGACTTGTGTTTATTCACTGTCATTCACGAGAAAGGGGCCGGTAATTGGAGTGCCCAGTTCCACGCTTAAATCGAAAACATAACTGTAAAACAAGACTCCCCCCTGATTGATGTTAGTATGGACGGTACCCGAGGATTCGGCTAGCCGTGGAGTGTGATTGATTGGTGGTGGGGGAGTTAAAACTTTACTTTTCTGTTTGGGAACCGCCTATAGCATGAGTAGCATGGAAGATATTGAGAACTCTTGGTCATTGCGTTGACAATGAAAGCATGTCACCCAAAATTATTATCTCTGTTTTCAAAGCTTGAGCTCTGGCACCTTTGCAAATCAATGCTTCCCTCTACGAAGGGCCTGTCTATTTATTTTCCTGTCGAGTCATCCTCCTCTTATATAAGCACCAATTAGAGAGGACCTCTGTCATTTTTACGCTTTGCTTTTGATTGATATTGTGTATGACTATGACTGGATCTTCGTTGCTATGAATTACAATGTTTAGTCAGCCCTTGATCTTTGAAAGTGCTCTGCATTTATGTTTTGCGGTCTCAGAAAGAGCTAGCGAGATACCACATATTCATATTGCTTCATGCTTGTTTTGATTGAAGTGTTGGTATTTGAAACTCATAATTATTTGCTCGTTAGCTGATTATGCCATTGATATTAGTTTACCGTGAGACCTTTGTGTCACTTGCTTATGTGGTTAACTTGTGATCTTGCTGAAATTCTGGTTATGAGTTAGACATAGTTGCAACAACAAGATCAAACAGAGTTTGTCAAAGTTTTTCTTTCTCTCTCAGTTTCTCAACTGAGTTGCTTGAGGACAAGCAAGGTTTTAAGCTTGGGGGAGTTGATACGTCTCCATCGTATCTAATTTTCCAAACTCTTTTGCCCTTGTTTTGGACTCTAATTTGCATGATTTGAATGGAACTAACCTGGACTGACGCTGTTTTCAGCAGAAATGCCTTGGTGTTATTTTTGTGCAGAAATCAAAGTTCTCCAAACGTCCTAAAAATCTACGGGGAGCAGTTTTGGAAAATATAAAAATATCTGCGCCAAGTTCCACGTGAGGGGGTGGGCCAGTGGGCCACAAGCCCTGGCTCCGCCACCACCCCCCTGGTGGCGGTGGGCAGGCTTGTGGGGCCCACACGGCTCTGCCACCCCCAACCTTAGGTCTATAAGTCCCCTTTCGTCCCAGAAAAAATAAAAAGAGAAGTTTTCATCGCGTTTGCGATACGGAGCCGCCGCCACCACCTGTTCTTCATCTGGAGGGCAGATCCGGAGTCCGTCTTGGGCTCCGCAGAGGGGAAATCATCGCCATCGTCATCATCAACCTTCTTCCCTCTCCAATTCCATGAAGCTCTTCGTCGTTCATGAGTAATATATTCGTAGGCTCGCTGGGCGGTGATGAGTAGGATGAGATCTATCATGTAATCGAGTTAGTTTTGATGGGGATTGATCCCTAGTATCCACTATGTTCTGAGATTGATGTTGCTACTACTTTGCCATGCTTAATGCTTGTCACTAGGGCCCGAGTGCCATGATTTCAAATCTGAAATTATTATGTTGTCACCAATATATGTGTGTTTTAGATCCGATCTTGCAAGTTGTAGTTACCTACTATGTGTTATGATCCGACAACCCGGGAGTGACAATAAGCGGAACCACTCCCGGTGATGACCATAGTTTGAGGAGTTCATGTATTTACCAAGTGCTAATGCGTTGGTCCGGTTCTTTAGTAAAAGGAGAACCTTAATATCCCGTAGTTTCCTTTTGGACCCCCGCTGCCACGGTAGGGATGGACAATACATTTCATGCAAGTTATTTTCCCTAAGCATGTATGACGACACACGGAATGCATGCCTACATCACATTGACGAACGGGAGCTAGCCACATATCTCTCCGTGTTATAACTGTTGCATGATGAATATCATCAAAACAAATCACCGACCCATTGCCTACGAGTTTGTCCTCCTGCTGCTACTACTGTTGCTACTGTTGTTACTTGTCTTGCTCTACTGCTGCTACTACTATTGCTACTACTGTCGCTTGCTACTGTTGCTACTTGCTACTGCTGTCACTACTGTTGTTCCTTGCCACTGCCGTTACTCGCTACTTTGTTGTTACTACTTTGCTTCCAGATACTAATCTTTCAGGTGTGGTTGAATCTGATAAATTCAGCTGCTAATACTTGAGAGTATTCTCTCACCTCCCGTCGTGCGAATCAACAAATTTGGGTCGAATACTCTACCCTCGAAAACTGCTACGATCCCATGCGCGGGTGGGCGTCAACAACATTCTTCTAGTTTCGATTGTCGGGGAGTGCTAACGGCATTCTTCTGGTGCCGTTGCAAAGGGGAAGAACAGTTGACATCAAATATCAACATAAAAGCATGATCCAAAATGGACGTATCATGGCCCCTCCCGATGGGCCTCCGAAACCCGTCCGGTGGTCCCGACACTTTACTGGTGGTGCCCGAAACATTTCCAGCATCCAAACCCATCCATCCTATGTACCAATCTTTACCTCCGGACCATTCCGGAGCTCCTCGTGACGTCCGGGATCTCATCCAGGACTCCGAACAACCTTCGGTAACCTCGTATAACAATTCCCTCCAACTAGAGGCTTGCTAGGGACACATTGTGATCTATTTATTCACACATGTATTACTGTTTCGTGTTAATACAATTATAGCATGAACAATAGATGATTATCATGAACAAGGAAATATGATAATAACCATTTTATTATTGCCTCTAGGGCATATTTCCAACAGTCTCCCACTTGCACTAGAGTCAATAATCTAGTTACATTGTGATGTATCAAACACCCATAGCATTGTGGTGTTGATCATGTTTTGCTCGAGAGAGAGGTTTAGTCAACGGGTCTGCAATGTTCAGATCCGTGTGTACTTTACAAATATCTATTACTCCTCTCTGGACCCTGGTCCTGGATGGAGTTGTAGTGGCGTTGGATCTGCTTGGTCTTCCGGTGAAATCTGTGCTCCTTGGCTATGGCAATGGCTCCAGTGTTATCACAGAAGAGTGTCATCGGACCCGACGCGCTTGGAACCACAACAAGGTCGGTGATGAGCTCCTTCATCCAAATCCCTTCATGAGCCGCTTCCGAAGCAGCTATGTACTCCGCTTCACATGTAGATGCTGCCACGACATCTTGCTTGCTGCTGCACTGATACGTCTCCGTCGTATCTACTTTTCCGAACTCTTTTGCCCTTGTTTTGGACTCTAATTTGCATGATTTGAATGGAACTAACCCGGACTAACGTTGTTTTCAGCAGAATTGCCATGGTGTTGTTTTTGTGCAGAAATAAAAGTTCTCGGAACGACCTGAAAATTTAAGGAGAATTTTTCTAGAATTAATGAAAAATACCTGCGCAAAGATCCACCGAAGGGGGTGAGCCAGTAGGCCACAAGCCCAGGGGGCGCGACCACCCCCTGGTCGCGCCATGAGGGCTTGTGGGGCCCACGAGGCTCCACCACCTCCAATCTCAGCTCCATATATTCCGTTTCGCCCGAAAAAAAATCAGAGAGAAGGATTCATCGTGTTTTACGATACGGAGGCGCCGCCACCTCCTGTTCTTCATCTAGAGGGCAGATCTGGAGTCCGTTCTGGGCTCCGGAGAGGGGAAATCGTCACCATCGTCATCATCAACCTTCCTCCATCGTCGCCAATTCCATGATGCTCTTCACCGTTCGTGAGTAATCTCATCGTAGGCTTGCTGGATGGTGATGAGTTGGATGAGATCTATCATGTAATCGAGTTAGTTTTGACGGGATTGATCCCTAGTATCCACTATGTTCTGAGATTGAATGTTGCTACTACTTTGCCATGCTTAATGCTTGTCACTAGGGCCCGAGTGCCATGATTTCAGATCTGAACCTATTATGTTGTCGCCAATATATGTGTGTTTTAGATCCTATCTTGCAAGTTGTAGTCACCTACTATGTGTTATGACCCAAGTACCCCGGAGTGACAATAGCCGGAACCACTCCCGCAGATGACCATAGTATGAGGAGTTCATGTATTCACCAAGTGTTAATGCGTTGGTCCGGTTCTTTATTTAAAGGAGAACCTTAATATCCCGTACTTTCCATTAGGACCCCGCTGCCACGGAAGGGATGGACAATAGATGTCATGCAAGTTCTTTTCCCTAAGCACGTATGACTACATACGGAATACATGCCTACATTAGATTGACGAACGAGAGCTAGTTACTTATCTCTCCGTGTTATAGTTGTTACATGATGAATCACATCTGGCATAATCATCCATCACCGATCCAATACCTATGAGTCTTTTACTACCGGTCCTTGCTACGTTACTCTGTCGCTACCGATGTTACTTTGTTGCTACTGCTGTCACTACTGATGTTCATTATTACTGTTGTTACTTGCTACTGCTGTCACTACTGTTGTTACTTGCTATTGCTGTCACTACTGCTGTTACTTGCTACTTTGTTGTTACCTGATGTAAGACTTTTCTCGCGCCATTGATATATCAAGTCAGGAATATTCTCCCGTCAACAGACCTTTTTCTAGCACCGTTGCTATCATACCACTTTGCTACTGATACTTTGCTTGCAGATACTAATCTTTCAGGTGTGGTTGAATTGACAACTCGGCTACTAATACTTGAGAATATTCTTTCGCTTCCCCTTGAGTCAAATCAATAAATTTGGGTTGAATACTCTACCCTCGAAAACTGTTCAGTGTTCCATACCAGGATCACTTTGGTACCTCCCTACCAAACTTATGGCAAGGTTTATATCAGGTCTCGTACACAGCATGGCATACATTAGAGAGCCTACGGCTAAAGCGTAGGGGACAGTACTCATCTTCTCTCTATCTGTTGTCGTGGTCGGTGACTGAGTCTTACTCAATCTCATACCTTGCAAAACTGGCAAGAACCCCTTCTTTGAGTTTTCCATATTGAACTTCTTCAATATCTTGTCAAGGTATGTACTTTGCGAAAGACCTATGAGGCATCTCGATGTATCTCTATAGATCTTGATGTCTAATATGTATGCAGCTTCTCCAAGGTCCTTCATTGAAAAACTCTTGTTCAAGTAGGCCTTTATACTCTCCAATAACTCTATATTATTCCCCATCAATAATATGTCATCCACATATAGTATGAGGAAAGCTACAGAGCTCCCACTCACTTTGTTGTACAGACAGGCTTCTCCATAAACCTGTATGAACCCAAACGCTTTAATCACCTCATTAAAGCGAATGTTCCAACTCTGAGATGCTTGCACCAGCCCATAGATGGAGCACTGGAGCTTTCATACCTTGTTAGCACTCTTAGGATCGACAAAACCTTCTGGTTGCATCATATACAACTCTTCTTTAAGATACCCGTTAAGGAACGCTGTTTTGACGTCCATTTGCCAAATTTCATAATCATGAAAAGCGGCAATTGCTAACATGATTCGGACTGACTTCAGCTTCGCTACGGGAGAGAAAGTCTCATCGTAGTCAACTCCTTGAATTTGTCGAAAACCCTTTGCGACAAGTCGAGCTCTGTAAACGGTCACATTACCGTTTGCGTCTGTCTTCTTCTTGAAGATCCATTTATTTTCTATGGCTCGCCGATCATCGGGAAAGTCTACCAAAGCCGATACTTTGTTCTCATACATGGATCCTATGTCGGATTTCATAGCCTCAAGCCATTTGTTGGAATCCGGGCCAGCCATTGCTTCTTCATAGTTCGAAGGTTCAGCGTTGTCTAACAACATGATTTCCATCACAGGGTTGCCATACCTCTCTGGTGCGGATCGTACCCTTGTGGACCTTCGTGGTTCAGTAGCAACTTGATCCGAAGCTTCATGATCATCATCATTAACTTCCTCTCCAGTTGGCGTAGGCGCCACAAAAACAATTTCCTGCGCTGCGCTACTCTTCGGTTCGAGAGGGGGTGTAATTACCTCATCAAGTTCTACTTTCCTCCCACTTGCTTCTTTCGAGAGAAACTCTTTCTCTATAAAGGATCCGTTCTTGGCAACAAAGGTTTTACCTTCGGATCTAAGATAGAAGGTATACCCAATAGTTTCCTTAGGGTATCCTATGAATACGCATTTCTCCGCTTTGGGTTCGAGCTTTTCTGGTTGAAGTTTCTTCACATAAGCATCGCAGCCCCAAACTTTTAGAAACGACATCTTAGGTTTCTTGCCAAACCGTAGTTCATACGGTGTCGTCTCAACGGATTTAGACAATGCCCTATTTAAAGTGAATGCTGCAGTTTCCAATGTGTATCCCCAAAATGATAGCGGTAAGTCAGTAAGAGAAATCATAGATCGTACCATATCTAATAAAGTGCGATTACGACGTTCAGACACTCCGTTACGTTGCGGTGTGCCAGGCGACGTCAGTTGTGAAACAATTCCACACTTCCTTAGGTGTGTGCCAAACTCGTGACTCAAATATTCTCCTCCATGATCACATCGTAGACAATTTATTTTTCTGTCACATTGATTCTCAACCTCACTCTGAAATTCCTTGAAATTTTCAAACGTCTCAGATTTGTGCTTCATCAAGTAGATATACCCATACCTACTCAAATCACCGGTGAGAGTGAGAACATAACGATAGCCACCGCGAGCTTCAACGTTCATTGGACCACACACATCAGTATGTATTATTTCCAATAAGTCGATTGATCTCTCCATTATTCCTGAGAATGGAGTCTTAGTCATCTTGCCCATGAGGCACAGTTCGCATGTGCCAAATGATTCAAAGTCAAGAGACTCTAATAGTCCATCAGTATGGAGCTTCTTCATGCGCTTAACACCAATATGACCAAGGCGGTAGTGCCACAAATATGTGGGACTATCATTATCAACTTTACATCTTTTGGTACTCACACTATGAATATGTGTAACATCACGATCGAGATTCATCAAGAATAAACCATTCACCAGTGGAGCATGTCCATAAAACATATCACTCATATAAATAGAACAACCATTATTCTATGACTTAAATGAGTAGTCGTCTCGCATTAAGCAAGACCCTGGTACAATGTTCATGCTCAAAGCTGGTACTAAATAACAATTATTAAGGTTTAAAACTAATCCCGATGGTAGACGTAGAGGAAGCGTGCCGACGACGATCACATCGACCTTGGAGCCATTCCCGACGCGCATCGCCACCTCGTCCTTGGTCAGTCTCCGCTTATTCCACAGTTCCTGCTTTGAGTCGCAAATGTGAGCAACAACACCGGTATCAAATACCCAGGAGCTACTACGAGCGCTGGTAAGGTACACATCAATAACATGTATATCATATATACCTTTAACGTTGCCGGCCTTCTTGTCCGCTAAGTACTTGGGGCAGTTCCGCTTCCAGTGACCTTTTCCCTTGCAGTAGAAGCACTCAGTCTCAGGCTTGGGTCCATTCTTTTTCTTCTTCCCGGTATCTGGCTTACCGGGTGCGGCAACGGCTTTGCCGTCTTTCTTGAAGTTCTTCTTACCCTTGCCCTTCTTGAAACTGGTGGTCTTGTTGACCATCAACACTTGATGCTCTTTCTTGATTTCTACTTCTGCAGATTTCAGCATCGAGTACAACTCGGGAATGGTCTTCTCCATCCCTTGCATGTTGTAGTTCAGCACAAAACCCTTGTAGCTTGGTGGGAAAGACTGGAGGATTCTGTCAATTACAGCATCATCCGGAAGTTCAACTCCAAGCGAAGTCAGATGACCATGTAACCCAGACATTCTGAGTATATGCTCACTAACAGAACCGTTCTCCTCCATCTTACAGCTAAAGAACTTGTCGGAGACTTCATATCTCTCGACACGGGCATGAGCTTGAAAAACTAGTTTCAGCTCCTAGAACATCTCATATGCTCTGTGTTGCTCAAAACGCCTTTGGAGCTCCGTTTCCAAACTGTATAACATGCCACAGCTAACCAGAGAGTAGTCATCACTCCGCGTTTGCCAGACGTTCTGAATGTCCTGGGCCGCTACGGGAGCAGGAGGGTCACCTAGCAGCGCATTAAGGACATAAGCCTTTTTAGCTGCTTCGAGGATGAGCTTCAAGTTGCGGACCCAGTTCGCATAGTTGCTACCATCATCTTTCAGCTTGTTTTTCTCTAGGAATGCGTTGAAATTGAGGTTGACAGGTGCGTTGGCCATTGGATCTACAATATTTGTAAAGACAACTTTTAGACTAAGTTCATGACAATTAAGTTCATTTAATCAAATTAAGTATGAACTCTCACTTAAATCGACATCCCTCTAGTCATCTAAGTGATCCATGATCCATGTTGACTAACCCGTGTCCGATCATCACGTGAGACGGACTAGTCGTCATGGTGAGCAACTTCATGCTGATCGTATTCAACCATACGACTCATGTTCGACCTTTCGGTCTCTTGTATTCGAGGTCATGTCTGTACATGCTAAGCTCGTTGAGTCAACCTAAGTTTTTTCGCGTGTGTAAATCTAGCTTACACCCGTTGTGTGCGAACGTTAGAATCTATCACATCCGATCATCACGTGGTGCTTCGAGACAACGATCCTTCGCAACGGTGCACACTTAGGGGAATACGTTCTTGAATTTTTTATGAGGGATCATCTTATTATGCTACCGTCGTTCTAAGCAATAAGATGAAAAACATGATAAACATCACATGCAATCATATAGTGACATGATATGGCCATTATCATCTTTGCTCTTTCGATCTCCATCTTCGGGCATCGCATGATCATCATTGTCACCGGCGTGACACCATGATCTCCATCATCATGATCTCCATCATCGTGTCTCCGTGAAGTCGTCACGCCAACTACTACTACTACTACTACTACTACTACTACTACTACTACTACTACTACTACTACTACTACTACTATAGCTAACCGTTAGCAATGAAGTAAAAGTAGTAAACACATGACGTTGCATCTCATACAATAAATTAAGACAACTCCTATGGCTCCTGCCGGTTGTCATACTCAACGACATGCAAGTAGTGAATCCTATTACAATAACTTGATGATCTCATACATAACACATGTAACATCACAACTTTGGCCATATCACATCACATGTCAAACTCTGCAAAAACAAGTTAGACGTCCTCTAATTGTTGTTGCAAGTTTTACGTGGCTGATTTGGGTTTCTAGCAAGAACACCTTCTTACCTACCTGACAGCCACAACGATGATATGCCAAAGCTATTTACCCTTCATAAGGACCCTTTTCATCAAATCCAATCCGACTAGAGTGGGAGAGACACACACCCGCTAGCCACCTTTATGCACGGTGTGCATGTCGGCCGGTGGAACCTGTCTCACGTAAGCGTACGTGTAAGGTCGGTCTGGGCCGCTTCATCCCACAATACCGCCGGAAAAGAATAAGACTAATAGCGGCAAGCAATTGAAAAATCAGTGCCCACAACCTTTTGTGTTCTACTCGTGCATGGAATCTACGCATAGAAAACCTCGCTCGGATGCCACAGTTGGGTTACGTAGCATAAATTCAAAATTTTCCTACGCCATATTAAGATCTTCCTATGGAGATACCAGAAACGAGAGAGGGGATAGTGCATCTTCATACCTTTGAAGATCGCTAAGCGGAAGCATTGCTAGAACGCGGTTGACGGAGTCGTACTCGTGGCAATTCAGATCGCGGTGTGATTACGATCTAGTGCCGAACCACGGCACCTCCATGTTCAACACATGTGCAGCCCGGTGACGTCTCCCGCACCTTGATCCAACAAGGAGGGGGGAGAGGTTGGGGAAGATCTTCGGCAGCACGACGGCGTGGTGTCGATGGAGAGACGAGGTCTCCTGGCAGGGCTTCGCCAAGCACCGTGGGAGAGGAGGAAGAAGAGGGACAGGGCTGCGCCGAGGGAGAGATCAACTTGTGTCTCCAACAGCCCCAAACCCCTATCTATTTATAGGAGGAGAGGGGAGGGGTGCGCCACCTCTAGGGTTCTCACCCTAGGGGTGGAGGCAGCCCACATGGTAGAGGAGGGCGGCGGTCAGGGCAGGAGAGGGGGTGGCGCACCCCCTAGTGGGCCTTAGGCCACCAGCGCCTAGGGTTCCCCCTTCCTCTCTTGTGCGCCATGGGCTGGGTGTGGAGGGCGCACTAGCCCACCCAGGGGCTGGTTCCCTCCCACACTTGGCCCATATAGCCTTCTGGGGCTTGTGGGCCCTCCCGGTGGTCCTCCGGAACCCTTCCGGTGGTCCCGGCACTTTGCCGGTGGTGCCCGAAACATTTTCGGCGTCCAAACCCATCCATCCTATGTATCAATCCTTACCTATGGACTATTCCAGAGCTCCTCGTGACGTCCGGGATCTCATCCGGGACTCCGAACAACCTTCGGTAACCTCGTATAACAATTCCCTATAACCCTAGCGTCATCGAACCTTAAGTGTGTAGACCCTACGGATTCGGGAGGCATGCAGACATGACCGAGACACTCTCCGGCCAATAACCATCAGCGGGATCTGGATACCCATGGTGGCTCCCACATGTTCCACGATGATCTCATCGGATGAACCACGATGTCAAGGATTCAATCAATCCCGTATACAATTCCCTTTGTCTATCGGTATAGAACTTACCCGAGATTCGATCGTCGGTATACCCATACCTTGTTCAATCTCGTTACCGGTAAGTCTCTTTACTCGTTTCGTAGCACATCATCATGTGACTAACTCCTTAGTCACACTGAGCTCATTATGATGATGTTCTACCGAGTGGGCCGAGAGATACCTCTCCGTCACACGGAGTGACAAATCCCGATCTCGATTCGTACCAACCCAACATACACTTTCGGAGGTACCCGTAGTGCACCTTTATAATCACCCGGTTACGTTGTGACGTTTGATACACCCAAAGCACTCCTACGGTATCCGGGAGTTGCACAATCTCACGGTCGAAGGAAAAGACACTTGACATTAGAAAAGCTTTAGCATACGAACACCACGATCTAGTGCTATGCTTAGGATTGGGTCTTGTCCATCACATCATTCTTCTAATGATGTGATCCCGTTATCAATGACATCTAATGTCCATGATCAGGAAACCATGATCATCTATTGATCAACGAGCTAGCCAACTAGAGGCTTGCTAGGGACACATTGTGATCTATTTATTCACACATGTATTATTGTTTCATGTTAATACAATTATGGCATGAACAATAGATGATTATCATGAACAAGGAAATATGATAATAACCATTTTATTATTGCCTCTAGGGCATATTTCCAACACCTCGAGGTGCGCCGCCTCGAGCCGGGCACTGCGGCGCGAGGATGTGACCGGTGTCGAGGATGCACGGCTCCGTCGGGAGTAGGCTGCTGTGCGTAGAGGCACTGGGTGAGAGGCCACCGGAGTGGTAACCACAATGTCTGCACCAGCGGGACTGGGGGCTCGGGAGGCAGTAGCCGAAGCAACGGGCGATGCTGGAGGGGCACAACAGTACGACGAGAGTGCATTCCCTCTGGAGACACCCAGCAAAGCAGGCCCAGCCGCTCGGGCAGGCGAGATCACCACGGGAGGGGGGGCCGACGGCGCCCGCTCTGGCGATGCCAGCCCAAACAGAGAGGGCGGTCGTATAAGAGGTAATTTCAACTTGTATTCCTACATTTTAGCGGTATACGATTTTCTCTCCTGTAGATGACATTGTTTGCACAATTTATGGAGACAAGCTCACAGTTGGAGGAGTTATTGAGGATTCTTTGTCCTCGCATGATGTTGTTGATGATTTTGTTAAAATTAAACTATAGTCTGTAATTAGGAAAATCTCCTCTTGCCAATGCGGACAAGCGGTTGCGCCCGCACTGATGCATGTGTCCGCCACGACCGTTGCAACCCCTGGAACCGATGCCTCCTCTGGATCATCGTGCCTCTCCACAAGATATATAAGCACCCTATAAACATCGATCAAGACTACTCAATCATTTTGATTTCAAACACGTTATCAGCACTTGCCTACCAAGAGCAAAGCGCAACGGAGAAAGAAAGAACACAGAGAAGAAAGAGAGGGAAGGAGCACTTACCAACGGTGAGATGTCGGCTTGTGTCCGCGGCGACCGTCGCATCCCCTGGAACCGATGCCTCCTCCAGATCGTCGTGTCTCTCTAGGAGATATATAAGCACCTTGTAAACATTGATCAAGACTACTCAACTATTTTATTACAAACAAATTTGTTCAACAATGTTCACTTGGGGGAGGAGGTCGCATTTATGCTATCTCAATGGGAGGTACATGGAAACAAGAGGACGAAGCATCCAACGCTCAAAAAGTTTATCGGAAAGACATTGCTTTTGTCGGTTGCAACTCGGTTTGCAATTGTTCGAGGTCATGCACACTTATGGACAATAGGACTATAGAAAAAACAAAAAGAACATGACAACTTGTGTGATCCTCTTAACATGATCATAGAGGGCAAGAGATACAAGGTGATTGGTGACTATTACTATGTTGGCCGATCTGAAGTGGCTCAAACAGGACCCAGGCACCAAGGGCCGCGACTGAGGTCGTGAAGCCGGATTCCTTTGTTATGTGTAGCAGTTTCAACACTATTTCTGTCTTGCTCGGGGCCTGGCTCGATCCTGGCCACATCACTGTCGACCTGTCACCCCTTGTATAAACGTGAATCAACTTTAGAGATTTCTTGAAGCGTATCAGACAGTTGAATACTAGGATGACATGAACAACTTTCATGAAGACCATGATGGACATCAATTGCAGCTACATGGGCAATAATTTCATGGTGCTTGGGCGTGTTTAGACTACCCATAATGGGAGTAACTTGAGCAGAAGCATAAGATTCAAGCTAGCAAATTTGCTTATATGCCAGTGGTTTAACAAGGAGAGCGATGATTTGAGTAACATAACTACTTACTCATACTATGAGTGACATCACACATATCAAGACAAGATGAGTCTATAATCTAATAAATAAAGTGTTGTATGACACCACACATATGTTACTCCCCACTATAGAGGTACTCCCTCTCTTCCGGTTTATAGAGCTTAAATCTGAAATCTCATCAACTAGTCTAAGTTACTCCCCACTATGAGTAGTAACATAGGCTAGTAATATATCCATGTTACTAGTCTAAGTTACTCCCCACTATGAGTAGTAACATAGGCTAGTAATATATCCATGTTACTAGTCTAAGTTACTCCCCACTATGAGTAGTAACACAGGCTAGTAATATATCCATGTTATTAGTCTAAGTTACTCCCCACTATGAGTAGTAACATAGGCTAGTAATATATCCATGTTACTATGAGTTGTCTTATCCATGTTTTATTTGAATCAATTAATAAATTTTGTCCGTATGTTATGTTGGAATAAATTTTGCACATTTGAAATTATGTGTTTAAAACATTTGAATAAAATATACATTATATGGACATATACATAAGAAATAGAAGAAAATAAATCAATCAATAAATAAATATTCAAAATCATTTTAAAGCCTCTTTGATTGAAAGAATTCTCAAAGCACAAGAAAAAGGAAAATTGCAGGGGATAGAGTTATGTCTTCTTGTATCATACGGAACTAGTACAAACTACTGGAATTTGAATAGAAGAATGTTTGATAGCATATAGAAAAAACAAAGGAATTATATGAAACCGTTTTAGAAGATGGAAACTTTCACTATAAGTAAATCCTATGAAAAAACTTACAAGGATTCTAACCTACGAATTAGACGACTTAAGGTCAAGGAGGTGTGGTGGATCCTGGTCCTTTACTGTCAACATGTTTTTTTTGACTTTTTTGCTTGGGTTTGTGGTCTGCTCAGTAAGACGAGATGACAATGACTTTCTGAAGACGGAATAAGATTCTCCTCGTCTAGCCCCCGTCCCGGTGGCGTGTCTAGTATCGTAAAAGGGCGTGTCGACGTATGTCTTCGACGGATCTCGCGATATTTAGTCGGTAGTTATCTTTGGTGGTTTCGGTCTTTGTTTGTCTACGTCAGTATGTCTTTAAGTTGGATCCTTTTGATCTACGCTTCTCTTCATCAACGGCGGTTGTTGTTCTGATACGCTGGTCTTGTGGAATCTTAGCATGACACCTTTTCATTTGTCTACTATAAAAAAACAATCCCGGCTCCGACGAGGAAGGGGTGATGATGACGGCGACGCACCTTCAGCTCGCTATAGTTCTTCGCTAGTTGTTCTATTGATTTGGATGTAATTTTTATTATTTTTGATGTTTGTTGTCCTGACTTGATTGACGATGAGTAGATCGAGAGTTTTTTCAAAAAATATATATTAAATGACCATCTATTTTTTTCGTAATGAGTCTTCAAATCCTCTATTTTTTTAATAAAATTCATTTGAAAGAAAAGAGCCTTCGTACTTCATCTGTTTTGTAATAGTTATAGTATAAAATTGTGTTAAGCTTAATTAATACATTTATTTAGAGACCGAGGGAGTAGAAAATAGGCGAGAGGGGCTCTCAGCGCCTTCTTTTTTGAAAGAAACGCATGCATTCCATTAGGACAGGGCTAGATCGCCGGCCACAAGACAAGATACATCAACTGGGAACCCTGACAATCATAAAGATTGGTTGTTCTGGTCCATTCCCTTACCCAACGCAGCTAAAACATGAGCAGGCTTGTTACATTGCCTCGGGCAGAATTCAACTTTGTAGTCAATAAACTCCATGGCCAGTTGATACTTGATATCAAGAAAAAGTTGTCCCAGGCAAGAATGGTCCAAGCCTGAACATTCAAGAGCACTCTTTAGAACTTGGCTGTCAGTAGAGATAATCACCCGACCAATACCTATTTGGTCAGCTATACGAAGACCGTTCTGTAATGCCATAGTTTCTGCATGTAGAGCATCAGACAAATGTTGTGCACTTCCAGCGGCAGCAAAAACGATTTGTCGAAACCTTGCAGTTTTCGATTCCGGCCCAGAACCATCTTCTTGCGAAACACTCCGCTCTTCTCCGTTTTCCTCTTCTCTTCGCCTTCGACACTCCCCTTCCGTCCCGTCCCGTCCCCCCTCTGTCTCTCTTCTTCAGCAGCCGCCTCGCTCGCTCGCTCGCTCGCTCCACCCGATCTCCTCCGGCGACCCGAGAGAGCCGACGAGGTAGTCCCGCGCTCCGGCCATGGGCGACAGCCAGTACTCCTTCTCCCTCACCACCTTCAGGTCTGTGCTCTCCCTCCCCCTCTCTCGATTGGGCCTGATCAGGATTGACGTCGGTGCTCTGATCTAACTTTTCCCCCGATTTCATTGCAGCCCGTCGGGCAAGCTGGTGCAGATCGAGCACGCGCTCACGGCCGTCGGATCGGGCCAAACCTCGCTTGGCATCAAAGGTGCGACGCGCGCAGTAATCGTGCCCCGTGCTTCTCTGCTACCAGTTGTCTTATTGTTACGCTGCCAGCATCGATTTGCGGCGGAAGTTTAGCGGTTTTGGACAAGTTTAAGACAGCGATTTGTGGGTTTTATGCACAACATTAGGTCGATGCGGAGGGTTTCCGTTCTTGTTTCTCAGGTGCGAATTTAGTTCGCATTTTAGGGTTCCACATCGTACGGCTGATGTCCGTGCTTTAGTTAGGTTTTCTCTTGTATCTTTGGCATCATAGAATCGCGTGGTAGAATCTACACTACTAGCTGTGGGACTTACCGATTTCATATGATGTTTTATGTTTGTACATGGCATGGAAATCATTGATCTGCACAAATTCAGGCTTCCGACGATAAGAGGATGGAGTGCAGGCCTTTTTAACACATCAGAAATAGTTAATAATCACTGCTCTTTTGTTTGCGGCTGGCGACAGGGCTACTGTGCCAATTTAAGAAACCGAGATTATTTGCAGATCTATGCCCAATCGTCCTTTATGGAATTGCTTGTGTGGGCAAAGGCCTGAGATTTAGGAACTTCATCATGTCTATGAAGGCTGATATACCACTAGAGCTAGTAATCCAATGCTTTTGATAGGCACATGCCCATGATGCCAATGTGTTTGTTCGATCATGTTCATTCTAAAGCTGTATTATTTTACATTGTGCGTATGAGTGCGAAGTTGATGTTTGGTGTAACATATTTTTCAGAGGCATACAGATGTTTTGTAAACTACTCCCTCCGTTCCAAAATAAATGACTCAAAATGACTCAAATTTGCACTAACTTTAGTACAAAGTTGAGTCACTTTTGAGTCACTTATTTTGGGACGGAGGGAGTATGTAGGAGAACATCCATTGTGAAGTTTGGAGTCCCGATTGCCTTCTTGTACTTGGATGTTCCACAGAAACTATTATACCGCTTTCTTTTAAAAGTTGGATTTATATCTACCTTGGAGTTGTTCGATTCTTTTTGCTTACTGTTAGAGTGGCCGGATGATGTCTATTCACCGAGGCCCTGTGAGATTTAGAATCATAAAATTGAGAATAAGTGCACAATTGCAGATTATTTGTTTTCTTCTTTCCAGCATACTAAAGCAGTTGTATTGTGTTGTGTGTGGAAGTTAAAGAGCGGTCTCTTGTTTTTTCACCTATGGCCTTTTATTGACAACTGAATGAAACTAATGTTTGATATAAATAGAAAACTTAATGTTTCACATGCACTCTTTACATAGCTACAAGTTAGCATCGACATGTTTCTTTCTTCTATTATAATTACTAATGATTGAACGAATTTTAGCTTAGTATGTATGGCGCACATTTTGTCAGTTTTTTTTTACTTTTCTACAACACTTTCACTTCCCTTTCTTCTATTATAATTACTAATGATTGAACGAATTTTAGCTTAGTATGTATGGCGCACATTTTTTCAGTTTTTTTTTAACTTTTCTACAACACTTTCACTTCCCTTTCTGAGTGACATATTGATACTGAGATATATGCGTCATGTCTGTAGCTGCCAATGGTGTAGTTATCGCCACCGAGAAGAAATTGCCTTCTATTTTAGTGGACGAAACATCTGTAAGTGTAACATCATCCTTAATTTCATTTTCTTCTCTACTTGCCATCTTTTGTTGTTATCTGAAAAGAAAAATGCTAATTAATCTGTTCCTGCAAATTTCTAGGTGCAGAAGATTCAGTCACTGACTCCAAATATTGGAGTTGTCTACAGGTATTTTTCCAGTGTTTGTTATTCATTTTTCTATCTTGGATATATTTCAATTATTGTAGAAATATTTATCTCTGTTACTGTATTACTCTTACCCCAACTAATGTTGTATTGGTTAATGTTCTTAATTCTGAATGATGTTTAGAGCTAGTATTGCTGTGTTTGCTGCTACATTTTGTTTTCAGTTTTCATGACTAATGAGCTGGTTGTATATATAAAGGATAAGATGAACAATTTATCTGAAGGTCCTCCCTTTATCCATTTCACCCTATACTTTAGATGCCCCTGAAAAGGCAAAAATTTAAAATACCTGTATAAAGTATGCATTGAAACCAGCTGATTAGATCAATCAACGTAAGGTATCTGGGAGAAAACATGGATCATTCACCCTTTTTAGGCGACATGATGAATGGGCAATCAGGGAAGAGAATTTGAATTTCTATTTGTCATTACCAATTTACCTTGCAAACTAGTACTGGTGCGAGCTATTACCTAGAGCGTTGCTTGGCCACAGAAGTGTACATTGGAGATCAGCAGCTAGACTTGTAGTGCCAAGAGCTAAGCTATCAGAATAACCACACTTTCTTCAAACTGTTTATTAAATCTCCTGACTTGCCACCATAGCTCCATTAATACATTTTCCAGTTGACATAACTGAAATTTGGTGTTTCTTGCAATTTCCAAGTCTCTTTTTGCATGTATGTGCACTTACCTACTTGTTGTTTCCAGTGGGATGGGTCCGGATTTTCGTGTTCTTGTTAGAAAAAGTCGGAAGCAGGCACAGCAGTATTATCGGTTGTACAAGGTAACACATCATTTTAATAAGTTGCCACTTTGGCTAATGTGCAAGTCACCTGTAGCCATGTTCTGTCATTTTTCTCTAGTAAATATATGTTTTCTGTTTTTTTTTTCATTTCCAAATGTAGGAAACCATCCCGGTGACCCAGCTTGTCAGAGAGACTGCTGCTGTTATGCAGGAGTTCACACAATCTGGGTATGCTACTGATCTTGGCACTTTCTATTTATTATATTACTAATGAAGTTACAAAATTGTTTAGATCAGTCACTTGTTATACCTAAATTACTATTAGAAAATAAGTTGCTTGATAATTTTACCCAAGGCTAACAATGGCATTTGATGGAACTTGTTTTTGATAACAAGATTTATTTATTTTTTACGGGGGGGGGGGGGGGGGGGGGGACAAGAATTCAAATATGAAATATAACTTCGATGTCTGTTGATTTTGTCACTTAATTGTGAAACACAACAATGTATTACTCCCTCCGTCCCAAAATAAGTGTCGCAAATTTATAACTAAACTAGTACAAATTTTATACTAAGTGAGCGACACTTATTTTGGGACGAAGGGAGTACAATATATAGGGCCAGAGTAAACTGTGTGCAACTGATTTGCTAGATTTTCATTTAATAGGTGAGCTCGAGAAACTGAGGTTTTAAAATGCTACAGTCACGACGCAAGTCGACACTCATACATATAATAGTAGATAATATTTGATTGTCACGTGCATTTTGATTTGTTTTACATGTGTCAGCCAAAACTCAAAACTCCAGTTCAAAACTTCATAGAAATATTTGTTGTACTCATAACCTTATTTGTTGCAGTGGTGTAAGACCATTTGGTGTATCACTGTTGATTGCTGGGTATGATGACAATGGTCCGCAGTTGTATCAGGTATGTGCAAAGAGCTACATGATAGAGACCTTGTTATTTCCCTTCCCAATATTTCAGATTCAGCTGCTTGTTAGTTTGCACCAGATTTGTGTTACTTTTGACTGATATTTCATATGTCATAGGATTTGTATTACTTTTGACTGATGTTTCACATTTCATGAATTTATATTTTTATGGTGTAGTTAATAGTGTAACAAAAATGCTGGATTTCTCATTGTTGGTTATTTCTATAGGTTGATCCATCAGGATCTTACTTCTCTTGGAAAGCATCAGCGATGGGGAAAAATGTGTCAAATGCAAAGACATTTCTTGAGAAAAGGTAGATGAAGGATCTATCTATCCTACCACTACTATTGGTTACTGTTAATGCTTCAGCTATCTATCCTACCACTACTATTGGTCACTGTTAATGCTTCAGTGTTTTTTTTTTCAATCTGATAATTATACTAAATTGCATTATATTGCTGTCTGTCTTGTTCACTAATACAAGCACCATGTATGTTGTCAAGGTTATTATCATTTCCCACTTTTTGCATGGTCATATGATTTAACTGACATAGCTTTAACTTGTAGATACACCGAAGATATGGAGCTTGATGATGCCATTCATACTGCAATTTTGACTCTGAAAGAAGGGTAGCTACATCTTTCTGTTAGTTGGCTTATGCTGCCACTTCGGTTGCTTATTGAGTACTGACTGTTTCCGGACTTGCAGATATGAAGGTCAAATCTCTGCCAACAACATTGAAATTGGAGTTATCCGGGCTGACCGTGAATTCAAGTATGTATACAAAGTCAATTACACTTTTACTGCAACATAGTTATCAGATACTCCCTCCGTTTCTAAATATAAGTCTTTTTAGAGATTTCACTAAGGGACTACATACGGAGTAAAATGAGTGAATCTACACTCTAAAGTATGTCTACATATATCCGTATGTAGTCCCCAAATGGAACATCTAAAAAGACTTATATTTAGGAACGGAGGGAGTACATTTTTTCCTTTTGCCTCTTTTCCCAACCCTTCCTAACTTCTTAACATTGTCATAATAACTTCCATTTGTTTGCTAACAACTTGTGCTACTCTCAACTCATCCGTCTCTTGGCCTTAGTTGGTAATTAATAAGTAATATGTGTGTGGGTAGTTACTGTCATAATATTATAGTACAAAACTACAAATTCCTTAATGCATTCTGACTAGTAACACTTCCTGTACAAAATGCAGAGTTTTAACCCCGGCAGAGATCAAGGATTTCTTGGAGGAGGTGGAGTAAGCTACCCATTGACAAATTACGGTCTCCAACAAGAAAAAGTTTCGGAGCAGTCCATGAAGCTTGTCTCATGTTTTTATTGGCCAGTTAAACATAGTAAACTGATTTGCTCCAGTGACACCGGAAGAACTTACATTTGAATCCTTGTGAATGACATTGTAGACAATGAAGATAACCTAATGTTAGGTGTATGTTTGTTTGCTCAATCTCTGGATTTACTTGGCCATTTTTAATCTGGTCCCTTGCATGCTTATTATCAGTTTGCAAAACGAAACAAACACAAAAGAATACTCCCTCACTGAATAACATACACTTATTTTGGGATGGAGGGAGTACTAATTTTGGTGGCTATTTACCGCGGATACAATTTTCTATGCTCCATGGCTGCTGTTGCCAAATGGTAAAGCACTCAACATGTATATAGTTCTAATAAGAGCAAATTAGTTGCAAGGAGAATTCAGGGAGAAAAGAAGGGAAAAGAAAGAGCACTTCAGGAAAAGCAGCGAGACAGGTTGTGAAGGTGCAACATTTTTTTTCCTTGAGGGGAATGTCTTTTGTTGCTTTGTTTTTTAACATGCATACGCTCATAATATGCAGATATATTCATCTTTATAAACTCACGTACATCTTATCCTTGTAAGCATCTTGAGTCGGCACATTATTTTAAGATTGACAAAGCTATCAATGACGCCTTCGTAATCGAGCGGAAACATCTTCTCTCATTGAACACAACCTCTTAGTCTCTTTTATTTGAATGCCGACAAAGTCATTGATTGCAAAAATCAATGAGAAAATGGGATAAGAGTACTTAGCAAAATGATGCACCACTTGTTGGCATTCCTGGGACAATGCTGGAAACAAATCCCAACTGAGCTTGAGAGAAGCATTTTGCCAAAGTTGTCGAGTGGGGACTAAGAGCATCTCCAACAACCTCCCTTTGCCAAGTTACATGCTTTTTCTTCCCTTTTGGTAAGGCGAGCCTTTGTTCCCTCTATCTCCATCGACAAGTCTATGGATTCGCCTCCACTCTACCCGTTGCTTTAGCGGGTGGCTGGTGATACGGAGGGGATTTCTTGTATCTTGGCTCCATCTAGTAGATATGGTAGGGTTTTGTTCATCGCAGGGGCGACGTTCAGACGGATAGCGACACTCCTTGAGTCAATCATCCAGGCTCCGATCCTTCTCAAGCTCATTCGTTGGGACGAATTAGATGAAGCTCCGATGTAGATTCCTGCTAACTCCTCGACGCAACAAGGTTAGGGGTTCTCTCTGTGTGTACGCATTGACGAGATTTGATGTTAGGTTCTTGAGATCGATTCAATGATTCAACGACCACAACTCTAGCTTTGGGGTGCTAGTTCTTAGGGGCATGCACACGAATACTTTACGATTGTCATCGACAAGATTTAGCCGGCTGCAGTATGAGAGCAGTGACAATGATGTGTTGATGGTTTGTTCTGAAGACGACAACGATGACGCGTTGGTGGTCCATAAACCTTGATGTAATTTTATTTGTTTAAAGGTGCTCTCCATTTATGATGAATCTTTATAATAGATGGAATCATTTTAAAAAGAAGGCTCTATTTGCGATATCGAGGCTGAGGTGAGACTACTCATAATGGGGAGTAACTTTAACTAGTAACATGCATATATTAGTAGTCTATGTTATTATCTTCATAATGGTGAGTAACATATGTGTGTTGTCATGCAACATTTCATTTATTAGCTTGTAAACTCATCTTGTTTTAGTATGTGTGTTGTTACTCATACTGTGAGTAACTAGCTATGTTAGTTTTTTTTAATTAAATTATTGTCACATAAGCAAATTTGTTGAGTTGAATTTTATGTTACTTCTCATAGCATCTCCAACACACCCATGATTTTAGCGCCGCACTAAAAAAATCGTCTTTTTTGTGCGCGCGCAGCCATTCAGGGCGCTCTAGCGGACGCGCAAAAAACGCGCGTGCGACATAGTTGGTTCAACGCGTGGAGCAAAATGGCATCGCTCGCCGCTTATTTCGTGCGACCGCTCCCGCGCTGTGGACACTCGAGCGCCCGCGAACCACTTCCGCCACCCTCTCCGGCCGCCCCGCCTTCGCCCCTCCGCGCTGCCGCCTGCAAAATTCGATCGATGAAAGGCCGCGCCGCCGCCTCCACCCCTCCCTACACACGCGACCCCTCTGCAGTCGGCGCAAACCCTAGCACGGGGTTGAACTTCGGCTTCGCCGCCGCCGGCCCTCGTCCAAGCACCAGCCTCGCGCGCGGTCTTTTCATGGCGCCACAAACGATCTCGGTGTTCGAAATATGCCCTAGAGGCAATAATGAATTGGTTATTATTATATCTCCTAGTTCATGATAATTGTCTATTATTCATGCTATAATTGTATTAACCAGAAACCGTAATACATGTGTGAATATATAGATCACAATGTGTCCCTAGTAAGCCTCTAGTTGGCTAGCTCGTTGATCAATAGATGATCATGGTTTCTTGATCATGGACATTGGATGTCATTGATAATGGGATCACATCATTGGGGAATGATGTGATGGACAAGACCCAATCCTAAGCATAGCACTAGATCGTGTTGTTCGTCTGCTAAAGCTTTTCTAATGTCAAGTATTATTTCCTTAGACCGTGAGATTGTGCAACTCCCGGATACCGTAGGAGTGCTTTGGGTGTACCAAACATCACAACGTAACTGGGTGATTATAAAGGTGCACTACGGGCATCTCCGAAAGTGTTTGTTGAGTTGTAAGAATCGAGACCAGGATTTATCACTCCGTGTGACGGAGAGGTATCTTTGGGCCCACTCGGTAATCCATCATCATATTGAGCTCAGTGTGATTAAGGGGTTAGCCACGCGGTGTTGTGTTACGGAACGAGTAAAGAGACTTACCGATAACGAGATTGAACAAGGTATAGGGATACCGACGATCGAATCTTGGGCAAGTATCATAACGATAGACAAAGGGAATTGTATACGGGATTGATTGAATCCTTGACATCGTGGTTCATCCGATGAGATCATCCTGGAACATGTGGGAACCAACATGGATATCCAGGCCCCGCTGTTGGTTATTGGCCGGAGAGATGTCTCGGTCATGTCTGCATGTCTCCCGAACCCGCAGGGTCTACACACTTAAGGTTTGATGACACCAGGGTTATAGGGAAATAGTGTACGTGGTTACCGAAGGTTGTTCGGAGTCCAGGATGAGATCCCGGACATCATGAGGAGTTCCGGAATGGTCCGGAGGTAAAGAATTATATATATGAAGTGACGATTTGGTCACCGGAATTGTTTCCGGCGACACTCGTAACGTACCGGGACCACCGGAAGGGTTCCAGAGGTCCACCGGGAGGGGCCACCGGCCCCAAACGCTGGCATGGGCCAAAAGGTGGAAGGGAACTAGCCCAGAGTGGGCTGGTGCGCCTCCCACCAAGGCCCAAGGCACAGCAAGAGAGGGAAGGGGGCAAACCCTAGCGCAGATGGGCCCTAGGCCCATCATAGGGCGCCACCCTCCTCTCCGTGCCGTGGCTGCCACCTCCTGGTGCAGATGGGGTTGCCGCCACCCCTATGGTGGGAACCCTAGAGGTGGCGCACCCTCCTCCCTCTCCTCCTATATATACCCGGGGTATTGGGGCTGATTTGAGAGACAAACTCTCTCTCTCTCTCTCTCTCGGTGCAGCCCTACCCCTCTCCTTCCTCGTCCTCCGCGGTGCTTGGCAAAGCCCTGTCGGAATCCCACGTAGCTCCACCGCCACCACGCCGTCGTGCTGCCGGAGCTCTCTCCCTCAACATCTCCTTCCTCCTTGCTGGTTCAAGGTGTTGGAGACGTCACCGGGCTGCACGTGTGTTGAACGCGGAGGTGCCGTGATTCGGCACATAGATCGGAATCCACCACGATCTGAATCGCTGCGAGTACGACTCCATCAACTACGTTCATAGTAACGCTTCCGCTTAGCGATCTTCAAAGGTATGAAGATGCTCTTCCCTCTTGCTCGTTGATGGTCTCTCCATAGATAGATCCTTGTATGGCGTAGGAAATTTTTCAATTTACTACGTTACCCATGAGTGGCATCAGAGCCAGGTTCTATGCGTAGATTCTATGTACGAGTAGAACACAAAAGTTGTGGACGCTGATTTTGTCAATTGCTTGCCGTTACTAGTCCTATCTTGACTTGGCAGCATCGTGGGATGAAGCGGACCAGACCGACTTTACACGTACTCTTACGTGAGAACGGTTCCACCGATAGACATGCACCAGTTGCATAAGGTGGCTAGCGGGTGTCTGTCTCTCCCATTTTAGTCGGATCGGATTCGATGAAGAGGGTCCTTATGAAGGGTAAATAGCATTGACATATCAACGTTGTGGCTGTCACGTAGGTAAGAAACGTTCTTGCTAGAAACCCAAATCAGCCACGTAAAACTTGCAACAACAATTAGAGGACGTCTAACTTGTTTTTGCAGGGTATGCTATGTGATGTGATATGGTCAAAAGGATGTGATGTTGCATATGTGATGTATGATATTGATCATGTTCTTGTAATAGGATTCACGACTTGCATGTCGATGGGTATGACAACCGGCAGGAGCCATAGGAGTTGTCTTAATTTATTGTATGAGATGCAACGCCATGTTGATTGCTTCACTTTATTGCTAGACGTTAGCTATAGTAGTAGCAGAAATAGATTTGCATGATGACTTCACGAAGACACAATGATGGAGATCATGGTGTCATGCCGATGACGATGATGATCATGGTGCCCCGAAGATGGTGATGAAAGGAGCAAGATGATAATGGCCATATCATATCACTATATGATTGCATGTAATGTTTATCATGTTTTACATCTTATTGCTTAGAACGACGGTAGCAAAGATAAGATGATCACTCATGCAAATTTCGAGAAAGTATTCCCCTAAGTGTGCACCGTTGCGAAGGATCGTTGTCTCGAAGCACCACGTGATGATCGGGTGTGATAGATTCTAACGTTCGCATACAACGGGTGTAAGCCAGTTTGCACACGCAGAACACTTAGGTTGACTCGACGAGCCTAGCATGTAGAGACATGGCCTCGAACATGGGAGACCGAAAGGTCGAACATGAGTCGTATGGTTGATACGATCAACATGGAGATGCTCACCATTGATGACTAGTCCGTGTCACGTGAAAATCGGACACGGGCTAGTTGACATGGATCATGTTTCACTTGGATGACTAGAGGGATGTCAATCTGAGTGGGAGTTCATTAAATAATTTGATTAGATGAACTTAATTATCATGAACATAGACAAAAGGTCTTTGCAAATTATGTTATAACTTGCGCTATAGCTCCACGGGATTTTTGATATGTTCCTAGAGAAAACTTAGTTGAAAGGTAGAAGTAGCAATTATGCGGACTCGGTCCGTTAACTGAGGATTGTCCTCATTGCTAAACAGAAGGCTTATGTCCTTAATGCACCGCTCGGTGTACTGAAACCCAAGCGTGATCTGTGGATGTTGCAAACATCCGACACACGTTTTTGATAACTACATGATAGTTTAGTGCATATTGCTTGAACGGCTTGGAATTGAGGCGCTAAAGACGCTTCGAATGTCGCGGGACATACAAGATGTTCCAAGAGATGAAATTGGGATTTCATGCTCGTGCCATTGTTGAGAGGTATGAGTGTTGGGGAACGTCGCATGGGAAACAAAAATTTTCCTACGCGCACGAAGACCTATCATGGTGATGTCCATCTACGAGAGGGGATTTCCGATCTACGTACCCTTGTAGATCGCACAGCAGAAGCGTTAGTGAACGCGGTTGATGTAGTGGAACGTCCTCACGTTCCTCGATCCGCCCCGCGAACCGTCCCACGAACCGTCCCGCGATCCGTCCCACGATCTAGTGCCGAACGGACGGCACCTCCGCGTTCAGCACACGTACAGCTCGACGATGATCTCGGCCTTCTTGATCCAGCAAGAGAGACGGAGAGGTAGAAGATTTCTCCGGCAGCGTGACGGCGCTCCGGAGGTTGGTGATGATCTAATCTCGGCAGGGCTCCGCCCGAGCTCCGCAGAAACGCGATCTAGAGGAAAAACCGTGGAGGTATGTGGTCGGGCTGCCGTGGAAAAGTTGTCTCAAATCAGCCCTAATACCTCTCTATATATAGGTGGGAGGGGAGGGGCCTTGCCTTGAGGCTCAAGGAGCCCCAAGGGGGTCGGCCGAGCCAAAGGGGGGAAGTCCTCCCCTTCCAAACCGAATCCAACTAGGTTTGGAAGGTGGAGTCCTTCTCTCCTTTCCCACCTCCCCCCTTTTTTTTCTTTCTCTTTGATTTATTATCCTTTGGCGCATAGGGCCTTCTTGGGCTGTCCCACCAGCCCACCAAGGGCTGGTGCGCCACCCCAAAGGCCTATGGGCTTCCCCGGGGTGGGTTGCCCCCCCGGTGAACACCCGGAACCCATTCGTCATTCCCGGTACATTCCCGGTAACTCCGAAAACCTTCCGGTAATCAAATGAGGTCATCCTATATATCAATCTTCGTTTCCGGACCATTCCGGAAACCCTCGTGATGTTCGTGATCTCATCCGGGACTTCGAACAACATTCAGTAACCAACCATATAACTCAAATACGCATAAAACAACGTCGAACCTTAAGTGTGCAGACCCTGCGGGTTCGAGAACTATGCAGACATGACCCGAGTGACTCCTCGGTCAATATCCAATAGCGGGACCTAGATGCCCATATTGGATCCCACATATTCTACGAAGATCTTATCATTTGAACCTCAGTGCCAAGGATTCATATAATCCCGTATGTCATTCCCTTTGTCCTTCGGTATGTTACTTGCCCGAGATTCGATCGTCAGTATCCGCATACCTATTTTAATCTCGTTTACCGGCAAGTCTCTTTACTCGTTCCGTAATACAAGATCCCGCAACTTACACTAAGTCACATTGCTTGCAAGGCTTGTGTGTGATGTTGTATTACCGAGTGGGCCCCGAGATACCTCTCCGTCACACGGAGTGACAAATCCCAGTCCCGATCCATACTAACTCAACGAACACCTTTGGATATACCTGTAGAGCATCTTTATAGTCACCCAGTTACGTTGTGACGTTTGATACACACAAAGCATTCCTCCGGTGTCATTGAGTTATATGATCTCATGGTCATAGGAACAAATACTTGACACGCAGAAAACAGTAGCAACAAAATGACACGATCAACATGCTACGTCTATTAGTTTGGGTCTAGTCCATCACGTAATTCTCCTAATGACGTGATCCAGTTATCAAGCAACAACACCTTGTACATAATCAGAAGACCCTGACTATCTTTGATCAACTGGCTAGCCAACTAGAGGCTTGCTAGGGACAGTGTTTTGTCTATGTATCCACACATGTATATAAGTCTTCATTCAATACAATTATAGCATGGATAATAAACGATTATCTTGATACAGGAATTATAATAATAACTATATTTATTATTGCCTCTAGGGCATAATTCCAACAATGAGACCTCCGACAAGATTTCTTGTCTGCAAAGTAAAGGATAAGAGCTCAATCGTTGAGCATGTGCTCAGATTGTGTGAGAACTACAATCGCTTGAATCGAGTGGGAGTTGATCTTCCGCATGAGACAGTGATAGTTCTCCAAAGTCACTGACACCAAGCTACTAGAGCTTCGTGATGAACTATAACATATCAAGGATGGATATGATGATCCTTGAGCCATTCGCGATGTTTGACACCGCAAAAGTAGGAATCAAAAGGGAGCATCAATTGTTGATGGTTTGTAAAACCGCTAGTTTCAAGAAGGGAAAGGGCATGAAGGGATACTTCATTAAATGGTAAACTAGTTGTTGCTCTAGTGAAGAGACCCAAGGTTGAACCGAAACTCGAGACTAAGTGGTTATGTGATGAGGGGAACAGTCACTGAAGAGCAACTACCCTAGATACTTGGTAGATGAGAAGGCTGGCAAAGTAGACAAAAGTATATTAGATATACATGATATTGATGTATACTTTACTAGTACTCCTAGTAGCACCAGGGTATTAGATACCGGTTCAGTTGCTAAGTGTTAGTAACTCGAAATAAAAGCTACGGAATAAACGGAGACTAGCTAAGGGTGAGGTGACGATGTGTGTTGGAAAAGCTTCCAATGCTGATGTGATCAAACATCGCACACTCCCTCTACCATCGGGATTAGTGTTAAACCTAAATAGTTGTTATTTGGTGTTTGCGTTGAGCATAGACATGATAGGATTATGTTTATTGCAATACGATTATTCATTTAAAAGAATAATGGTTATTTTGTTTACTTGAATAATACCTTCAATGGTCTTGCACCTAAAATGAACGGTTTATTGAATCTCGATTGTAGTGATACACATGTTCATAATATTGTTGCCAAAAGATACAAAGTAGTAATGATAGTATCACTTACTTGTGGCACTTCTGCTTGAGTCATATAGGTATAAAATGCATGAAGAAGCTCCATGCTGATGGATCTTTGTACTCACTCATTTTTGAAATGTTTGAGACATGCAAACCATGCCTGTTGGTATAAATGCATGCGGATGGACCGTTTGGACTCACTTGATTTTGAATCACTTGAGACATGCAAATCATACCACGTGAGCAAGATGACTGGATACCTCATTTTCCTGTGAGATGGAACAAGAAGGTAACTTGTTGGAAGTAATACATTTTGATGTATACAACCCAATGAGTACCGAGGCACGCAGTGGATATCATTATGTTCTTACTTCACAGATGATTTGAGTAGATACTAGTGTATTTACTTGATGAAACACAAATCTGAATTACTGAAAGGTTCAAGTAATTTCAGAGTGAAGTTGAAGATCATCGTGACAAGAGGATAATATGTCTACGATGTGATCGTGGAGGTAAACATATATATCTGAGTTACGAGTTTGGTAAACATTTAAGACAATGTGAAATTGTTTCACGTGAAAAATGTTTCACAACTCATGCCACCTGGAACACCATAGTCTGATGGTGTGTCCGTATGTCATAGTCGTGCCCTATTAGATATAGTGCATATTATGATATTTCTTATCAAATTACCACTATCGTTTATGGGTTAGGCATTACAGACAACCACATTCACTTTAAAAAGGGCACCACGTAATTCCTTTGAGATGACACCGTATGAACTATGGTTTAGAGAAACCTAAGCTACCATTTCTTAAAAGTTTGGGACTGTGATGCTTATGTGAAAGAGTTTCAGCTTGATAAGCTCGAACCCAAAGCGGATAAATGCATCTTCATAGGACACCCAAAACAGTTGGGTATACCTCCTATCTCAGATCCAGAAGCAAAAGTGTTTGTTTCTAGAAACAGGTCCTTTCTCGAGGAAAGGTTTCTCTCGAAAGAGTTGAGTGGGAGTATGGTGGATACTTGATGAGGTTATTGAACCATCACTTCAACCAGTGTATGGCAGGGCGCAGGAAGTTGTTCCTGTGGCGCCTACACCAATTGGAGTGGAAGCTTATGATAGTGATCATGAAGTTTTGGATCAAGTCACTGCCAAAACCTCGTAGGTGGACAACGACGCATGCTACTACAGAGTGGTACAACAACCCTGTCTTAGAGGTCATGTTGTTGGACAACAATGAACCTACGAGCGATGGAGAAGCGATGGTGGGCCCGGATTCTGACAAATGGCTAGAGGCCATGAAATCCGAGAGAAGATCCATGTATGAAAACAAAGTATAGACTCTGGAAGAACCACTTGATGTTCATAAGATTATTAACTGCGAATGGATCTTTAAAAGGAAGACATAGGATGATGGTGAAAAGTCACCATTAAGAAAGCTCGACTTGTCGCAAAGATGTTTTCGACAAAGTTCAAAGAGTTGACTACGATGAGACTTTCTCACTCGTAGCGATGCTGAAAGTCTGTTGGAATTATGTTAGTAGTTGCTGGATCATTTATGAAATCTTGCAGATAGGATGTCAGAATATTGTTTCCTCGACGCTTTCCTTGAGGAAAGGTTGTATGTGATACAACCAGAAGATTTTGTCGGTCCTAAAGGGTGCTAACAAGTATGCAAAGCTCCAGCGATCCTTCTATGGAATGGAGCAAGCATCTCGGAGTTGGAATATACACTTTGATGAGATGATCAAAGTTTTTGGTTTTATAAAGTTTATGAGAAACTTGTATTTCCAAAGAAGTGAGTGGGAGCACTATAGAATTTCTGATGAATATATGTGGTTGACATATTGTTGATCGGAAATAATGTAGAAATTCTGGAAAGCATAAATGGTTGTTTGAAAGGAGTTTTTCAAAGGAAAACCTGGATGAGCTACTTGAACATTGAGCATCAAGATCTATGGAGATAGATCAAAGTGCTTAACAGAACTTCCAACAAAATGCATGCCTTGACAATTTTTTGAAAGTGTTCAAAATAGATCGGCAAAAGAAGGAGTTCTTGGCTGTGTTATAAGGTGTAAATTTTTGAGTAAGACTCAAAAGCCAGACCACAGCATAAGAAAGAGAAAGGACGAATGTCGTCCCCTATGCATCAGCCGTAGGCTCTATAAGTATGCTATGTTGTGTACCACACCTAAAGTGTGCCTTGCCATGAGTCAGTCAAGGGGTACAAGAGTGATCCAGGAATGGATCACTGGACGGCAGTCAAAGATATCCTTAGTAACTATTGGACTAAGGATTTTTTTTCTCGATTATGGAGGTGATTAAAGAGTTCGTCGTAAAGGGGTTACGTTGATGAAAGCTTTGTCACTAATCCGGATGACTATGAGTAGTAAACCGGATTCGTATAGTGGAGCGGTCATTTGGAATAGTCCCAAATGGTGCATGGTAGCAGTATCTATATGAAGGCATAGAGATTTGTAAAGCACACACAGGTTTGAAAGGTTCAGACCCGTTGACTAATAAACCTCTCTCACAAGCAAGACATGATCAACCTCAATATTGTATGGGTGTTAGATTCATTGCAATCACATAGTGATGTGAACTAGATTATTGACTCTAGTGCAAGTGGGAGACTGTTGGAAATATGCCCTATAGGGAATAATAAATTGGTTATTATTATATCTCCTAGTTCGTGATAAATGTCTATTATTCATGTTATAATTGTATTAACCAGAAACCGTAGTACATGTGTGAATATATAGATCACAATGTGTCCCTAGTAAGCCTCTAGTTGGCTAGCTCGTTGATCACTAGATGATCATGGTTTCTTGATCATGGACATTGGATGCAATTGATAAACGGGATCACATCATTGGGGAATGATGTGATGGACAAGACCCAATCCTAAGCATAGCACTAGATCGTTTTGTTCGTCTGCTAAAGCTTTTCTAATGTCAAGTATCATTTCCTTAGACCGTGAGATTGTGCAACTCCCGGATACCGTAGGAGTGCTTTGGGTGTACCAAATATCACAACGTAACTAGGTGATTATAAAGGTGCACTACAGGCATCTCCGAAAGTGTCTGTTGAGTTGTAAGAATCGAGACCGGGATTTGTCACTCCGTGTGACGGAGAGGTATCTCTGGGCCCACTTGGTAATCCATCATCATATTGAGATCACTGTGACTAAGGGGTTAGCCACGCGATGATGTGTTACGGAACGAGTAAAGAGACTTGTCGGTAACGAGATTGAACAAGGTATAGGGATACCGACGATCGAATCTCGGGCAAGTATCATACCGATAGACAAAGGGAATTGTATACGGGATTGATTGAATCCTTGACATCGTGGTTCATCCGATGAGATCATCGTGGAACATGTGGGAACCAACATGGATATCCAGGCCCCGCTGTTGGTTATTAGCCGGAGAGATGTCTCGGTCATGTCTGCATGTCTCCCGAACCCGTAGGGTCTACACACTTAAGGTTCGATGATACCATGGTTATAGGGAAATAGTTGTAGTGCCCCAGATGTAAACCTTGCCTTATTTGGAACGTGTTGAATGTGGGACCACCTTGTCAGTGTATTGATGATAGCAATTGTGCCATGACCTCATGTGGTGTCCCTTGTTTCTTTTCCCTTCCTTCCCATGCATGCATGCATAGCATATCATTGCATGCCCTTGTCTTATGTTGTTGCCATATGTTCTTAGCATTTCAGGTGATGTGGTGGTCTTGGGAATAGTTCCTTTCTGATGTTGTGTGCTGTTGAGGTGTTCTATGATGCCATGTGATGATGGTCCCAAATGTAGTGAGCTTGTCTTGTTGCAACCTCTCTCTCTCTCTCTCTTTTAATTCCCCAATTCAAAATTCACTTGTCCCAACTTTGTTTCAAAAATACCCAGGATTTAGTGTATTTTGTGGAGGATGCCAAGGTGTGTATACTCTGATCTGTATCTTGGTTTTAAGGGTGCAAATAAATCCAAAACAGTAAATTAATTACTGTTTTGCATTTATTCCAAATTGCTCCAAATATTGTTTTTCTATTTTATTCAAATGGGTCATAATTCCTTATGACCAGGGGCATTTTTGCTTTGATTTTTACCCAACAGTACTGCCAGTGGTTTTAAATCCTTGCTGTGTTTATTTAAAAAGTTCAAACCCCTCTCAGCCCCTCTCCTCTATCTGACGCCAGTAGCAAAACAACCAGCGCGGCCCAGCCCAACTACTTCCCAGCTCACGCGCGCGGGCGTCGTCCTCCTCCCTTTCCAGCGAGGCAGGCGGCCCCACATGTCCGCCTCTCTCCTCGCTCCTCTCTGTTTTCCACCGAAGCTCCCCGCACGCACATGGCCGTGCCGCATTCCTCGCCTCTCCTTCCCTCTATTTAATCCCTCCTTGGCGTCCGTGCCAAGGCTAGGGTTCCTCTTCCCCGCCGCCACTTCCTCCCATCTCCCTCTCTTCTCTGTCGATGGCCTCAGGTAAGAGGAGGGTGAGTCCGCCATGGCCGGATCGTGAAGGTGCTCGCCGCCGTTGCTGCTGCGCCACTTCTTCCTCTCCAAGGCGACGACGCGCTCGCGGGAACTCATGGGGATCCATTCCCGCAGCTAGATCGCGGCGTCCACCTCTACTTCCCCTACTTCATCGACGTCTCCTTTCGCTCCAGCAAGCTCCTCCGACGCGGCTTCTTCCTCGCCGTTCTCTGCTTCCTCTCCGGTCGGCTCGCGTCCTTCAGCTGTGGGGTGAGCAGATCATCCTTCCCCCTTCCTGTCTTCGATCTGGCATAGGGATCGCGTAGTTGGACGCCGAGATGCTCCCTGTCATCAGCGCCGCCGTGCACCGTAGATAGGTAGCCGTGGTGCTTCTCGAGCAGGCTTAGCATAGGAAATGGAACCGTGGGTGCCTCTGCATCCTTCCATCCATGAGCCGTTGCTCGATTTGCACCAAGTCGCCGGCGAGGGCCTTCCCCTGTTCCGGTCTGCCGCCGGCAGTAGATCAACAGAGGGAGGCTCCTTCAGATGTTTTGTTGCGTGTATTAGTTCAGACTCCATAGCATAGCCCAATGGTTTGTGTCCTGCTGTGTCTGATGCACGTGCTGGGTTCGACCCCCCCCCCCCCCGCGGCACCTTTTTGTTTCTTTGAATTATCGGCACAGTATACTGCAGGGATTGCCTTACCTTGACCGAACTCTCTGTTCTGTCGATAGTTGATAGTAGCAGAGTGGTAGGGGGTAGTTTGTGGCATCAGAGGGTACTGGGTTCGAATCCCAGGAAGCCCCATTTTTGTTTTTCTCTTTGCTGCAGTTTTGTTTCATCTTTGCTATTGTTGTTCCTGTTACAATCATAGGTGACCATGGCATCTTGTTTCTATTATTTTTTCTTTGCTATTATAACTATGTTAGGTGATGTAGTGTGTGTGGATGGCTTGTGAGAGTTGCATGTATGTGTGAGGCCATACAAATATGGAGTTAGCTTTACATGTTGTGTGTGCATGGTGGTGTTTCCTAGTAGTTTATCCTAGGTGAAGCTAGCAAGTGAAGTGGTAGCTTGTGTAGCTTCTTCTTTGTTGTAGGTACTATCATTTGTTGATGCACTAGGTTGTGTGTTTATGTATGGACTGGACCTTGTTCTAGTTGGTTGCTAAGATAATATGTGTAAGTGTGTGGTGATGATATTGAGAATGTTGTGCTTGTGGGTGATGTGGACTAGGTGTGTGTGTGAGTAGCATCCCACCTTGGCAAGCAAGCCTTGCACCTCCACATGTCCATATGTGAGAGGGCATGGCATGATATTTGTGTGAGAAGTTTAAAAGTAGGGGTTGTGAAGTTGATGTGCATGACACAAACATGGGGTTCAAACCCCCATGTCACTTTGTCATTGTGCACATGAGCTCAACCTTTGTAGTTGTTGTTTTAGTAAGAACTACATGAAATGATGCCCATTTCCTAGGCATGATTTGGAGTAGTTCCCTCTCCCTTAATTTGTGGTCACTTGTTCCAAGTAGGTGCCCACATTTTACATATGATTTTAGGGTAGAAACTCCCAAGGAATCCAGTGGTGAAGTTAGTTTTGCCATTGGGATACTTTATGGAGTGAACATATTCAGATTTGTTGCAAGTTTGATCTTGGTTTCCATGGAATAGGTGGAGCCCAAGGGCATGTGTTTTTGTGTGATAGAAGTAGGGGTTTTGTTCTACACCATAGTGGTGTCATTTATTACTTGGTTTTATTTGCATGCAAACTATGCCTAGACAAAGTGGGCATGTGGCTGAAAAAGTCCAGCTTAGTGAAATCTGAAATTTCACTAAGTCTGGGAATTCTGGAAACATTTTCTTCTCCTATAGATGAGGATGTGCTGGTCATTGTGTTGAGAACTAGACTTAATTCAGTTTTAGGATTTTGGACCTGATATGTTTGTGAAGCTCAGTGTCAAATTTCATCTCATTTGAAGTTCAGTAGGTTGTGTTTTGATTGCTGTCAAAAGCTTCAGAACAAAGACAGAAATTCAGGTGCAGGAATTTTCACTAAGTCCCTGAGATCTGATGGTTTTGGGAAAGTTTGTGGCCTTGTATCTTCTAGAGTTTAATACCTTTTGCTGTGATTTTTGCTGGTGCTTGTAGTGTTCTTGGTTGGCTACAGCCACATATATCATTTGTCATATTTGGAGGGCTGTAGCTATGTTGCATGTAGCTCACAAAGAGCTAAGATGCAGATTCTAGCAGATTGAGTAGTATGGTCATTTTGATCATTGTGTGTGCTTAGTTGATGTTGTGGTGTTCTTCCTTGCTCCAATCCATTCATGTTGGGTTGTTACATGTCTTGGCAACCTGGGAATACCAGATTTGTGCCAATTGTGGGTGTGGTGTTGATTCTTCCACGTAGAGCTTCATATCTTGTTTCGTTGATTCCCGTTGATCCGTAGCTCCGTTTGCAATGTTCCTTATATGGTTTTGCATATTTTTCACGAGCCACACCTGTTCATGCCATCCTCATGCATGTCAAAATAGCTTAGTGTACAGTTCTGTCCAGAAACTTGTAGTAGTTTCTTTTGCTTGTGCTAGAGTAGAAATAGTGATGCATGCTCATTTTTCATCTCATGCATCATGTGCTTGTTGCATCTTGTGGTGCTGCTATTAATTGGTTGTTATTCTTATGTTGGGTAGCACCGGGATCGGAGAACGAATACGTGGAGTCAGGAGAGTACGTGCAGGACGAACCAGAACCATTCCAAGCTGAGGATATCACAGGCAAGATGATATGACCTTGATTCCATCTCTAGACTTGTTATGCTAGTTTCGTTTCCATGTCATATTGCTCGCTGCCTACCACTGAATTAAATTGCCTATTGATATGCCATGAGCCCAAACACTGTTCTCCTTCCTAGCAAAACTTGACTGGCTAAGTAGGCTTTGCTCAGCTACTAATGATAGCGTTGCTAGTCTAGAGATATCATTATCTTAAATTCTGTTATTTAATTAATGCACCTATATACTTGGTAAACGACGGGAGGCCTAGCCTTTTGCCGGGTGCTTTGTTCCGTTATTGCCGCCTTAGTTACCGGTTACCGGTGTTTGATTCCATAATGTTCGCTCCTAACACGTTCGGGGTTGTTATGGGGACCCCCTTGATAAATCGCGTAGTGCTAAGGCTTGTCCGGCAGGACCCAACATTGGTGTTAATTTGCTAATCACTTAATAATAATGTGCATAGGGAGTAGCTACCTCGAGGACTTTAATCAACAAACTGGGCCAGTGCTCCTCATGAGTGTTGGCCCCACCTGAGCGATGTCCCGGGCCCCACTGGTCACCCAGAGGTTTAGCCATCCCGACGTCTAGCTCATCCGTCGTGTCCTGAGACTGAGATACGCGGCTCTTATCAGGGTCGTCGACACGACGGGAGGTCCTGCTAGCCTTGCCTTACCTTAGCGGTATATCTTGTGTATAGGAATCCCGGTGAAGCTTTGGTTTCCCCCAGAGTTGAGGTTTTCCTCTAAGGAATCCGACGAGATCACGAGATTCGTGATAGAGGATGCCTTTGCGGCCTGTGTACGTTTGTGATGGACTAGTTGGAGCACCCCTGCAGGGTTTAATCTTTCGGAAAGCCGTGCCCGCGGTTATGTGGCAACTTGGAATATTTTGTTAACATCCGGTATTAGAGAACTTAAACATAAGCTAATAAAATTGCCAAACGCGTAACCGTGACTGTCCCCTAGAAGATCTCTCTTCGATCGGGAACACGGTGGGGTTATGAATGCCGTAGGTAGCTGTTCAGGATCACTTAATGATCAAGTAATCCCGACCGCTAGTGTAGACCACCTTCTCAATTACTTTGCGTAAGTTAGCCACTAAAACAAGCTTAGGATGCTGCATCCAAATACACTTCGCCCTTATCCTACCTAATAACATGGCTAGTTCTGGCACCAAGGTCTTAGATTGCTGAGTCCCCGTGGCTCACGGATTCCTTCGAAACTCCCAACAAGTACAAGTACCCCAGAGACAGATGATCCCGACGGCACCCAGCTGGCGTGGCAGTACGACGAGGAGACAGACCGCCTCTACATGAACTATCCAGAGGACTGAGGCGTGGTCGTGATCGTGGGCCTGCGGGCAGGGTAGCATAGCATTTTCATGTTTTGTAGTCCGTAGCGGAACTACCTTGATTGTATCTGTGATGTACTCGGAGTTATTAATGAGAAGACAGTTGAATCCCGGTTTGTCTACTTTTATTATTATTTGTGCTAGTTACTTGCTTGCGAAACGCTTAGATGCGCTTCTTTCCTATTCGGGGGCCTCGACCCCCAGATCGGAAAGGACCGCATCTTGGTCGTTACAATAGTGTACGTGGTTACCGAAGGTTGTTCGGAGTCCTTGATGAGATCCCGGACATCACGAGGAGTTCCGGAATGGTCCGGAGGTAAATAATTATATATAGACAGTGAGGATTTGGTCACCGGAATTGTTTCGGGCGACACCGGTAACGTACCGGGACCACCGGAAGGGTTCCGGAAGTCCACCGGGAGGGGCCACCAGCCCCAAAGGCTGGCTTGGGCCAAAAGGTGGAAGGGAACCAGCCCAAAGTGGGCTGGTGCGCCTCCCACCAAGGCCCAAGGCGCAACAAGAGAGGGAAGGGGGCAAACCCTAGCGCAGATGGGCCCTAGGCCCATCAGAGGGTGCCACCCTCCTCTCCGTGCCCTGGCCGCCACCTCCTGGCGCAGATGGGGCTTCCGTCACCCCTAGAGTGGGAAACCTAGAGCTGGCTCACCCTCCTCCCTCTCCTCCTATATATACCCGGGGTATTGGGGCTGATTTGAGAGACGAACTCTCTCTCTCGGCGCAGCCCTACCCTTCTCCTTCCTCGTCCTCCGCGGTGCTTGGCGAAGCCCTGTCGGAATCCCACGTAGCTCCACCGCCACCACGCCATCGTGCTGCCAGAGCTCTGTCCTTCAACCTCTCCTTCCTCCTTGCTGGTTCAAGGTGTTGGAGACGTCGCCGGGTTGCACATAGATCAGAATCCACCGCGATCTGAATCGCTGCGAGTACGACTCCATCAACCGCGTTCATAGTAACGCTTCCGCTTAGCTATCTTCAAAGGTATGAAGATGCTCTTCCCTCTTGTTCGATGCTGGTCTCTCCATAAATAGATCCTTGTATGGCGTAGGACAATTTTGAACTTACTACGTTACCCATCACTCGGTGGGTGGAGTCGTGCTGGCACCCACCATGAAGCCACATGATCCGCTCTCCAAGCGACAAAATGCGGCGGCGGTGAAGGCGTGAAAGGTGTCCCGGAAGAAGAGAAAAGTGGCGAACGACTCTTCTAAATGTCCGAGGAAGAAGCTTGCAGGGTGTGTGGCGGATGCGGCGCCGAGCGAAGAGTCGGCGAGCTCGTTTGTTGCACTGGCGGCCGATGCACACAATGTTGTTGATGAAGTGCCCACAAGGTATGATTTCGCTTCCATTTTTCGTTGTTGTTTTTTGCATGAACAGATACGTATGGATAGCTTAGTTTTCTTGTACATACTTTGTAGTTTCAATGATGAGACATATATGTCAACTATGGATATTGGCTCCAACAATTCTCATTGGTCTGAAACCAGTGAAGTGCATGAAGATGATCATGAGTTTGAGGTGGATGAGGATGGTGAGGGTATTGTCGATGCATGCTACTTCTCAAACAACAGCGCCAGAAATTGACACGTTGACGGAGACTTGCTTGAGTTGGCTTTTCCCTTGAAGAGGAAAGGGTGATGCAGCATAGGAGCAGTAAGTATTTCCCTCAGTTTGAGAACCAAGGTATCAATCCAGTAGGAGAATCTCGTCATGTCCAGAGTACCTGCGCAAACACAAAAGAGCTTGCACCCAACGCTATAAAGGGGTTGTCAATCCCTTCAAGATTGTTTGCAAAGTGAGATCTGAAGGCGAAAAGTGCAACGAAGAAAAAGAGTAAGGCTGAAAATATGGTGTGGAGTAGACCCGGGGGCCATAATGTTCACTAGAGGCTTCTCTCAAAATAGCAAATATTACGGTGGGTGAACAAATTACTGTCAAGCAATTGATAGAACCACGCAAAGTCATGACGATATCTAAGGCAATGATCATACATATAGGCATCACGTCCGAGACAAGTAGACCAATACTTTCTGCATCTAGTACTATTACTCCACACATTGACCGCTATCCAGCATGCATCTAGTGTATTGAGTTCATGACGGACAGAGTAACGCCTTAAGCAAGATGACATGATGTAGAGGGATAATCTCAAACCAATGATGAAAACCCCATCTTTTTACCCTTGATGGCAACAACATGATGCGTGCCTCGCTACCCCTTCTGTCACTGGGTGAGGTCACCGCATGGTATGAACCTAAAACCAAGCACTTCTCCCATTGCAAGAATCATAGATCAAGCTGGCCAAACAAAACCCACAACTCGAAGAGAATTACAAGGATATGAAATCATGCATAAGAGAGATCAGAAGAAACTCAAATAAGATTCATGGATAATCTGATCATAAATCCACAATTCACCGGATCTCGACAAACACACCGCAAAATAAGATTACATCGGATAGATCTCCATGAAGATCATGGAGAACTTTGTATTGAAGATCCAAGAGAGAGATGAAGCCATCTAGCTACTAGCTATGGACCCGTAGGTCTATGGTGAACTACTCACGCATCATCGGAGAGGTCACGGTGTTGATGAAGAAGCCCTCCGTATCCGAATCCCCCCTCCGGCAGGGCACCAGAACGTGCCCCAGATGGGATCTTGCGGAGGCAGAAGCTTGCGGCGGCGGAAAAGTACTTTCGATGATCTCCTGATTTTTTCTAGGATTTTAGGGAATATATAGGCGGAAGACCTAGGGCAGAGGTGGCCCAGGGAGCCCACAAGCCTGGGAGGCGCGGCCCCCCTGGCCGCGGCTAGGGGGCTTGTGGGGTCCTTGCTGGCCCCCTGCCCTGATTCTCAGGCTTCCCGATCTTCTTCTGTTTCGGAAAAAACCTTTTTGGAAGTTTCGTTCTGTTTGTACTCCGTTTAAAATCCTCCTTTGAAAGGGGTCAAAAACATGGAAAAAAACAGGAACTGGCACTTGGCACTGAGTTAATAAGTTAGTCCAGAAAAAGATATAAAAGGCATACAAAATATCCAAAGTTTTACAAGATAATAGCATGAAACCATCAAAAATTATAGATACGTTGGAGACGTATCAATGCACCGAAAGGAAGAGCGGTCAACTACACCACGAACGAAGACATCTTGCTAGGCAATACATGGTTGCAAGTGTCTATGGATGCCAACCTTGGAGGGGATCAAAGTAGAGATGCATTGTGACAGCCCGAGAACGACGTTCCAGAAGATTCCCCCCTTTATTTCGTTTTCGTCGTGTGTTTAGTTTTTATTCGTTGCATCGTCATGTAGTTGCATCATCGCATCATGCATGGCATCATGTCATCTGTGTTTTATCGGTGTTGTTTGTGGCTTCGTGTTGTTGGGTGTTAGTGTTTCGTGAGTGGCGTCGTTTGTTGGCGCGATGAGAGAGGGAGCGTGAGAGCCGCCGTTAAACCCCGTTGCACCGCCGACCTAAACCTTCTCCCCTCTTCTCCCCTCCTAAGTTGTTTTGTGGTTTTGCTAAAGATTTCTAACTTTACCCCTCTTCCAAAATATTCGTCTTCTTTTTAAAAGTCCTTTTATTAAACGTAGGGGCAACCCTTATGTTTTATTTTAACTCTCCGTTTGTCTTATTTTAAAACCCTCCCATTTTATTTTCTCTTTTAAAAGGCTTTTGTTTATTTTTGAATAAAGAGGTTTTAATTAATTCTTTCGAAAAGGGGTTATTTTTATCTTCTTGTTAAAAGAGCTTTATTTTAATTCTTTTAAAAGGAGTTTGATTTTAATCTTTTGTAAAAGGGGTTGATTTTATTCTTTAATAAGGAAAGGGTTTCGATTTTTAATTCTTTTAAAAGGGTGTCATCTTATTTCTTTTGAAAATGCCCAAGCTACTTTAGAGTTGGGGTAAAATTTTCAAAAGGGGTAAAACATTTATTTTTATTCTATTTTTTGTTTTCTTTTGTTAAAAAGCCTTTCTGTATTTATTTAGTTCTGTTTTTTAAAAAAAAGTAAAAAAAAAACCTTTTAGAGGAGGACCCCAGGCCCAGCAGGCCACCGGGCCAACCCTAGCGGCAGGGGCCTCCTCCCGTTCCCCCTCGCGTCCGCCTCCTGTGAGCGCCGTCGCCTTCTCCCTCCTAGTGCGCCTCCTCCCTCACCTCCTCTTCCCCGCGTCGCGCCGCTGCCTCCTCCTCCCGCGCAGCCGCCGCCATGGCCTTCTGGTCTCCTCCTCCCGCATGCGTGCGCCGTCGCCCGCCTGCAGGAGGCCCGTCGCCCGCGCCTCGATCCCGCAGCTCCCTCGCCCGCGCCGGCGTGCTCTGTCCCTGCAGCTGCTGGCCGCCGCGCCCGTCTCCCGCGCGAGCCCCTGTCGGCGCCCGCCGCCGCGGCCTCCCCGCAAAGGAGCTCGCCGGCCCGAGCCGCCGCAGCTCCGCTGCCGGAGTGTGCTCGCGCCAAGCTCGCCTTCCTCGACCTCGTCCGGCTCTCTCTCGTAGCTGCCTTGCTCCGGCCGCCTCCACCTCGTCGAGCCGGCCCCGCCGCCCTCGCCTGCGGACCTGCGCCGCCCCGTGGACGCCTCCTCCTCCTCGGGCCTAGCCCCGCGCGCCATGCTGGTCGCTCCTCGACCCGAGCGCGCTGCCGCCGCCGTCTTCTGCGAGGATAGCTCCTCCCATCGTCCCTGCTTCCCCAGGCCCGAGATCGTCGCCCCGTCGGCCTCGCCCCTGGTCGTCCTCGCTCGTTCCCGGTCGCCGCCCCGTCGAGCTCGCCGGACCGCCGTTCCTTTGCCGACGCTGAGGTAGCTTGCCGCTGTGCCTTGGCCTCTCGCTTTGTTGTCGGGCGCGTTGCTTGCTGCCCTGCTTGCCTGCAGCCGCTGATGCTGATTGCTGTTGCTGCCCGCCGGCGCCGCGATAGCTGTTGTTGGCTTGCTGTTACTGTCGCGTGAGGTAGTGTTGCTGCTGTGCCCGCGGTAGTTGTCGTTGCCTGCCTTGCTGTGTAGTCGCTGTAGCTAGCTGCTGCCTGATGCGTGTTGCATCGCTGCTGCTTTGCTAGGTGCCGCCAGCTAGCTGGTGTTGTTGCCGAGATGTTGCTGCTGCCCTTGCCGATAGCTGTCGTAGCCAGTGCTGTTGTGTTGTCCTGTGTCGCTGGAGCTTTGCTTTTGCTGTCATAGCTGTTGTAGCTGCCGGCCGAGGCATGGTGCTGCTGTAGCCGCTTGCGTGCGTGCTTCCTGAAGCTTTGCTAAGTTGTTGTGCGTTTTGCTGCTAGCTAGTCGTGCCATAGCTTGCTGCCGTCGCTGTCGTAGCTCCTGTAGTCGTGTCGCCGCTGTCGCTGGTTGCCGTCGCTGCGTGCATGATCACCGCCTTCGTGGGTCCTCGACAAGTTCGCCGCGAGTACCACGACGCCCCGACGACCCCGGACATCCACGGATTCGTGAACGACTACCGACGCCGAAGACCGTCTGCCGACGCCGAGAGTACGACTACCGTCGACGAGCCCGTGTACCACTACTTCAACAACCGGCGCGTGAACGTCTACTTCCACGACGACCACGACGTCCGCTTCGACCGAACCCCTCCGACTCGCACGCGTCGAAGGTATACCGATGGGGCATGTCGAGTACCGTGTGCTAGTGATGTACGGATGTATGTGTTGTACAAGTTGAATGCATGTATGCACCGTATTTATGCACCGTTTAATTGCCGTGTACGTCGTCTTCCTTTTCGTCGAGCCCTCGACACATGGGAACCCAAGATACGGGATCACCCCACCTTTATGTACCGTTTCCACACGCGCTCCCTATTCGTCGTCACCGATATCTCGTTGAGTATCGGGATAGGAACGTTGCCGTGGCATCGTTTCCGATTTGCCGCCATGGCTTCCTCTCGCTCGCCATGACGACACCATGCTTATCTCCCTCCTAGTCGTGATGTGTTGAACTCGCATGCATAATGCATCCATGGCATATTTATTTTGTGTTGCTTGTTCTTGTGCCGTAGCTCCGTTCAAAGTCCGACGTGCTGTCGACTAGGTAGTCCAGTAGGTTCATCGCTTCACCCGTGCCATGATAACCACAATGTAATATTGCCGTGATAGTTAACGGGAGTGAATTAAATAATTAAACGTGGAGTTTCGTCGATATGCAACCCGTTGCATATCGAGCTTCATTTAATGTGTAGTGTTTGTGTGAGGTGTTTTGCCGTGCCATCCCGTGCATCGATGACCTGTTCATGCATCATATTAGGATATGCATCATGTCTTGCTTTGTGGTGGTGAGTACTTGTGTTGATGTTTGTTTCCGGTTTCCTCCGTCTCGATAGAGTTCCGCAAGCGTGTCGGAATGTGAGGACCCGTTCGACTACGTTGGTTTGCCGACTACTCCGAGTTGTTCTTCTTCCAAGCGGGATCTCAGGCAAGATGATCATTTCCCCAGATACCACTACTATCATTGCCATGCTAGTTTTATCGCTTCTATCGTTTATGTCTTGTTGCCTACCACCTGTTAAATATCAGCCTCTTAACAATGCCATGATTATCTTCAACTTGTTCGACCTAGCAAACCACTGATTGGCTATGTTACCGCTTGCTTAACCCTGTTGATAGCGTTGCTAGTTGCAGGTGCAGTTGCTTCCATGTGAAAACATGGGTTCCTTGTTATATCACCATATTAAATGCTATCTAGTTTAATGCACCTATATACTTGGTAAAAGGTGGAAGGCTCGGCCTTTCTAGCCTGGTGTTTTGTTCCACCTTTGCCCCCTTAGTTTCGGCTACCGGTGTTATGTTCCATAAATGAGTGCTCCTAACACGATCGGGGTTGTTATGGGGACCCCCTTGATAATTCGTTTTAGATTAAAGCTGGTCTGGCAAGGCCCAACATTGGTACTACTTTTGCCTAATCACCTTATAAAATTGCATAGGGACTTCCCGGGCCCCGAGGATAATTTAATCAACCCCGGGCCAGTGCTCCTCATGAGTGTTGGTCCAAAACAGAGCAGCTTATTAACGCTACCCGGGGCAACTCGGCGTTTGGCGTGGTAACCATCGCTCATCCGTCGTGTCCTGAGAACGAGGTATGCGACTCCTATCGGGATCGTCGACACGTCGGGCGGCCTTGCTGGATTAGTTTTACCTTTGACGAGATATCTTGTGCATCGGGACTCCGGTGATGCTTTGGGTAATCTCAGAGTTGAGGTTTTCCACTAGGGAATCCGACGAGATCGCGAGCTTCGTGATTGAGGATTTCTATGCGGCTTGTGGTAATTTGTGATGGACTAGTTGGAGCACCCCTGCAGGGTTAAATCTTTCGGAAAGCCGTGCCCGCGGTTATGTGGCAACGTGGAAGCTTTGTTTAACACTGGTTCTAGATAACTTGAAGTTAACTTAATTGAAATATGCCCACTGTGTGCGTAACCGTGACTGTCTCTTTCGTGAGTTCTTTCTCCGATCGAGAACACGGTGGGGTTATGTCTGACGTAGGTAGGTGTTCAGGATTATTCATTTGATCATCAGTAGTTCACGTCCGCTATGCGTAGATCTTCCCCCTCTTATTTCTGGTACTCGTGAGTTAGCCACCATATATATGCTTAGCCGCTGCTACAACCTCACCACTTAACCATACCTCACCCATTAAGCTTTGCTAGTCTTGATACCTTTGGAAATGAGATTGCTGAGTCCCTTGTGGCTCACAGTTTACTACAACACCAGTTGCAGGTACAGGTAAAGGTTACTCGACGCGAGCGCGTTGATTGTTCATTTGGAGCTGCTTCTTCTTCTTCTTCTTCTTCTTCTTCTTCATCGATCTAGGATGGGTTCCAGGCCGGCAGCCTGGGATAGCAAGGATGGACGTCGTTCTTCTTTTGTCGTTTGTTTTCGTCCGTAGTCGGACCCTACTCTTACTCTTGATGTTTATGTAATGTACTGATGTGATTCTGATGTAGATTGTGGCGAGTGTAAGCCAACTCTTTATATAACTCTTCTCTTCAGTACATGTACTTGTGACGATATCCATTCTTGCGACACGACGAGATGCGCTTCTATCCCTGACGAGGCCCTCGTGCCAAATTGAGGATAGGGTCGCATCTTGGGCGTGACAAGTTGGTATCAGAGCAAGGACCGACCTAGGAGCCCCCTTGATTGATCGAACATGGCCGAGTCGAGTCTAGTGAAAAACTATTTGAGTCTTAGTTATATATCGGAGAGTAGGATTCTTTTTTCTCCTCTTCTATGCTCTGGTGAGGAATCTTGACGTAATAATTTACTCTACTCCTCTTCTCACTCAAAATTTTGTTAGGATCACGCGGGTATTCTTGGGATCTATATGATGCCGATGTGACGGAGTTCTGTCTTGGTGCCTCCTGTCTGACTTGATCTTCTTCCGGGGAGTTGAGCTCCAGGGGATTCTTGAGCACATCGTTATCATTCAGATTTCTTAGTATCTCAGAACGAAGGATGTTCGTAATTGCTTCAATACTAGTAGTGGCGAGATAACCCCGATGTCCCCAGTACTGGTGCAGATTGTTCGGGGGTACTGCCATACTTTGTATCGTTGTGATCACGAGGGTCTGTTGTAGATGAGGGTCCGAGATTCTGGTCGTGTGTTGACGGATGTGATACAAGTGACGGTTTAGTATAGGAGTTGTGTGATATTACTCCTTGTATCCGTGTACCAGATTGCATGACCAGACATTTCGGGAATTCATAGGTGGGAATTCAAGTAGTTGCTTATAGGACAATCTTCCAACAAATACATGGTGTTAGGTTGGGGTTCGACATCTAGTGGATTCGTTTGTTCACGGTCGACTTACAGCAGTACACGTTGTGTCTTAAAGAGTCCTTGTAGCTTGCTACGACTCGGGGACGCTTCGTATGTCAGGTGCACTGCCTTGCACTTGGTGGCTACTGTAAATCGTGCCCGTGCGATCCTGTCCACGAAAATATCGAACGGAAATCTTTCTCATGAGTTTGTTCGGGCTTGTTTCATAAGCCTCATCCTTTGTTTTGTTGGATATGGTAATTCAGTTGCTTCGATGTCAAGTGGTGATTTTAGATCTTTCCTAAGAGGTGTTCTCATATTTTTATGTGAGAATGCAAATCCTTTTGCTTAATCAGTTGTCTTATCAATTCCTTTCAACCGGAGTCATCGTATCAAGTCTTTTCAATCGATGTGTTTCTCTCCAAGTGGATTCAATCCTTTCCAATATTTGCAAGATCTTTCTCTCGTTTATTCCGGAGTTCATCTCATCTAGACCAAGTTGTCTTTGTTTTTCCCCGCCCTCCCGCCCTTTTTCTTCAGTGATTGGATTTCATCCAACTGTATTTCATTTCAGTGATGCTTCCGCTATCTCTTCTTTCTTTCGTAACCGGTGATTCGTTGTGAAGATTCTTAGGAGCTTCGTGTTCATCTTTGTTCATTCTATCATCCTTACCGGTGAATTTAATTCGGCTATCCGTGTTCATCATATCCTAATTATCCTTGTAATTCTTTTTCATGCTGGAGATTCTTTCAGGCTATCTTGGTTATTCATTCCTTTCTTTTCATCCGGAGTGCTGAAGATATCTCGGAGTTTCTTGTTTCAGATCTTTAATTATTTCGAGGTGCTCAACCTCATCTAGTTCTCTTCATACCGGTGCTATATCAATATTTCTAGTAATCTTTTCGACGGTGATTTCTTTGAGTGGGCCCATAACCCACAGGTTCTTTCCCAGGTTCTTACCTGACTCTTTTAATCTTTTCCGGAGATCCTTAAGTCTTTTCAACTATGACGTAAGTATGGATTTCATCAGTCATATTCTTTCTTCAAGATCCATTTAATTTAATTCTCATGTTGGCTCAACCTTTCATTAGTCATTATTCCGGAATGTCTCAGTGTTCTTGGTGGTGTTCTTCTTATCATTCTCTTCTTTCAAGACCGAAGGAGTGTTTCTCTCGAATCTTGGTTCATTCTCTTGGATATTCTTCATTTCAGCTTGGGGTCGTCATCTTATTTGTTCCAATCATGAGTATCCCTTTCTTGCTATCCGGTGCATTTCTGAGTTGTTTTTATTTCTCGTTCCTCCGAAGGCCATCAATTCATAAGACTTTTTCGTTCTCAGCTTTCAGCTTTCATCCTCAAATCTTCTCAATTGTTGTCTCTTCGTTCGTCTCTCAATTATTTTGGTGTCTTGGGTAAATTTCTCTCTCAGGTGGGTCAAGATCTCTTCATTCTCATGTTTATCCATGCTTTCTTGGTATTCCCATTCAATTGGAATTCTTACCCGTGCTTCTTTCATTTTGGCTTTAAGTGGTGCTTATCTCTCTGCCTCTTCTAGATTCATTTTTAGAGGAAGAAGTTGTATGCTAGATCCATTGCTTGTCATCAATTATGCTTGATGAAGGATGAGCATAACATAATTCTTATTGTTCTTCCTTCTTCCAAGAGATTTCAATTCTTCTTCCGGAGTGGCTCTTGATATAAATTGTTTTCTCAGGTGCTTATCTTTCTTTTCCGAAGTTCCAAATCTATCAGTATCTCTTTGTAAAGCTTCATCTATATCATTGCAAGGCCTTTAATCTCATTCATTTCTACTTTGATATCTTTGCATCATTCTTTTGAATACGGGGGTCCTTCATGGTGCTTCATCAAGGTTTCAATTCATTTTCATGTGTTCTTCAAGATTCTTGTTGGAGTACCTCTAGCATCCTTTCTCTTGCATTCATATGTGCAATTGTTCTTCCTTTATCCTTTGAGGTAGTATTATAGCCTTCTTGTTAGTGTAGGAGCCTCGAAGAGTTTTCCTTTCAAGAATGAGATAATTAAATCCACCAATTCTATGATCATGAGATATCTGCAACCCATGATTTCTTCATTGAGCTATCTTGGTTTGGATTTCACCTAAAGCTTTTCCTATGGATTGTGCTATCATGGTGTTTGTCATTAATCCAAGTTCTCAATGCATCTTCTTGGTGTAAGATTTGTTCATATCTATCCTTGTTTCTTTTAGGGGTTGGTTGTCACCTCTTGTTTGTTGAGATGATTTTCATAAGCCCACTACTATCTTGTCCTTTTCGTTGTTGGTTTTCCAACTACTCCGTCTATTCTTCTATCCGGAGGCTCTTCAACTCTAATGTGATGATGGTTGGCATTCTTTCTTCATTCTCTTCTTCCGTATGAGCTAGTTCATATTCTGTTGTTCTGGAGGCATTGTGATATTGCTCTTTTGGGTCTATCTTGTTGTTCTAGCAAGATCATGGTCTCCCCTTGCTCTATTTAGTTGTTTGCTATGAATATTGTCTATTTCTTCTACCTTTTCGAATTTTTTGTCCCATTTTCCTACCGAAGTGCTGTCGAAATTTTCCGTGAATTCTGGCTTCTTTCTCATATCATTCCTCATCTCTATGCAACCTTCAAGGATCGTTGGTTTCACTCGTTTGTCAAAGAAGCGACTAAGTTTTACCTTTTACTTTTCTCTTCCTCTTCCCCTTTCATTCTTAGATCTCGGGGCGAGATCTTCTTGTAGTGTGGGAGAGTTGTGACAGCCCGAGAACGACGTTCCAGAAGATTCCCCCCTTTATTCCGCTTTCGTCGTGTGTTTAGTTTTTATTCGTTGCATCGTCATGTAGTTGCATCATCGCATCATGCATGGCATCATGTCATCTGTGTTTTATCGGTGTTGTTTGTGGCTTCGTGTTGTTGGGTGTTAGTGTTTCGTGAGTGGCGTCGTTTGTTGGCGCGATGAGAGAGGGAGCGTGAGAGCCGCCGTTAAACCCCGTTGCACCGCCGACCTAAACCTTCTCCCCTCTTCTCCCCTCGTAAGTTGTTTTGTGGTTTTGCTAAAGATTTCTAACTTTACCCCTCTTCCAAAATATTCGTCTTCTTTTTAAAAGTCCTTTTATTAAACGTAGGGGCAACCCTTATGTTTTATTTTAACTCTCCGTTTGTCTTATTTTAAAACCCTCCCATTTTATTTTCTCTTTTAAAAGGCTTTTGTTTATTTTTGAATAAAGAGGTTTTAATTAATTCTTTCGAAAAGGGGTTATTTTTATCTTCTTGTTAAAAGAGCTTTATTTTAATTCTTTTAAAAGGAGTTTGACTTTAATCTTTTGTAAAAGGGGTTGATTTTATTATTTAATAAGGAAAGGGTTTCGATTTTTAATTCTTTTAAAAGGGTGTCATCTTATTTCTTTTGAAAATGCCCAAGCTACTTTAGAGTTGGGGTAAAATTTTCAAAAGGGGTAAAACATTTTTTTTATTCTATTTTTTGTTTTGTTTTGTTAAAAAGCCTTTCTGTATTTATTTAGTTCTGTTTTAAAAAAAAAGTAAAAAAAAACCTTTTTGAGGAGGACCCCAGGCCCAGCAGGCCACCGGGCCAACCCTAGTGGCAGGGGCCTCCTCCCGTTCCCCCTCGCGTCCGCCTCCTCTGAGCACCGTCGCCTTCTCCCTCCTAGCGCGCCTACTCCCTCACCTCCTCTTCCCCGCGTCGCGCCGCCGCCTCCTCCTCCCGCGCAGCCGCCGCCATGGCCTCCTGGTCTCCTCCTCCCGCATGCGCGCGCCGTCGCCCGCCTGCAGGAGGCCCGCCGCCCGCGCCTCGATCCCGCAGCTCCCTCGCCCGCGCCGGCGTGCTCTGTCCCTGCAGCTGCTGGCCGCCGGGCCCGTCTCCCGCGCGAGCCCCTGTCGGCGCCCGCCGCCGCGGCCTCCCCGCAAAGGAGCTCGCCGGCCCGAGCCGCCGCAGCTCCGCTGCCGGAGTGTGCTCGCGCCAAGCTCGCCTTCCTCGACCTCGTCCGGCTCTCTCTCGCAGCTGCCTTGCTCCGGCCGCCTCCACCTCGTCGAGCCGGCCCCGCCGCCCTCGCCTGCGGACCTGCGCCGCCCCGTGGACGCCTCCTCCTCCTCGGGCCTCGCCCCGCGCGCCATGCTGGTCGCTCCTCGACCCGAGCGCGCTGCCGCCGCCGTCTGCTGCGAGGATAGCTCCTCCCATCGTCCCTGCTTCCCCAGGCCCGAGATCGTCGCCCCGTCGGCCTCGCCCCTGGTCGTCCTCGCTCGTTCCCGGTCGCCGCCCCGTCGAGCTCGCCGGACCGCCGTTCCTTTGCCGACGCCGAGGTAGCTTGCCGCTGTGCCTCGGCCTCTCGTTTTGTTGTCGCGCGCGTTGCTTGCTGCCCTGCTTGCCTGCAGCTACTGATGCTGATTGCTGTTGCTGCCCGCCGGCGCCGCGATAGCTGTTGTTGGCTTGCTGTTACTGTCGCGTGAGGTAGTGTTGCTGCTGTGCCCGCGGTAGTTGTCGTTGCCTGCCCTGCTGTGTAGTCGCTGTAGCTAGCTGCTGCCTGATGCGTGTTGCATCGCTGCTGCTTTGCTAGGTGCCGCCAGCTAGCTGGTGTTGCTACCGAGATGTTGCTGCTGCCCTTGCCGATAGCTGTCGTAGCCAGTGCTGTTGTGTTGTCCTGTGTCGCTGGAGCTTTGCTTTTGCTGTCATAGCTGTTGTAGCTGCCGGCCGAGGCATGGTGCTGCTGTAGCCGCTTGCGTGCGTGCTTCCTGAAGCTTTGCTAAGTTGTTGTGCGTTTTGCTGCTAGCTAGTCGTGCCATAGCTTGCTGCCGTCGCTGTCGTAGCTCCTGTAGTCGTGTCGCCGCTGTCGCTGGTTGCCGTCGCTGCGTGCATGATCACCGCCTTCGTGGGTCCTCGACAAGTTCGCCGCGAGTACCACGACGCCCCGACGACCCCGGACATCCACGGATTCGTGAACGACTACCGACGCCGAAGACCGTCTGCCGACGCCGAGAGTACGACTACCGTCGACGAGCCCGTGTACCACTACTTCAACAACCGGCGCGTGAACGTCTACTTCCACGACGACCACGACGTCCGCTTCGACCGAACCCCTCCGACTCGCACGCGTCGAAGGTATACCGATGGGGCATGTCGAGTACCGTGTGCTAGTGATGTACGGATGTATGTGTTGTACAAGTTGAATGCATGTATGCACCGTATTTATGCACCATTTAATTGCCGTGTACGTCGTCTTCCTTTTCGTCGAGCCCTCGACACATGGGAACCCAAGATACGGGATCACCCCACCTTTATGTACCGTTTCCACACGCGCTCCCTATTCGTCGTCACCGATATCTCGTTGAGTATCGGGATAGGAACGTTGCCGTGGCATCGTTTCCGATTTGCCGCCATGGCTTCCTCTCGCTCGCCATGACGACACCATGCTTATCTCCCTCCTAGTCGTGATGTGTTGAACTCGCATGCATAATGCATCCATGGCATATTTATTTTGTGTTGCTTGTTCTTGTGCCATAGCTCCGTTCAAAGTCCGACGTGATGTCGACTAGGTAGTCCAGTAGGTTCATCGCTTCACCCGTGCCATGATAACCACAATGTAATATTGCCGTGATAGTTAACGGGAGTGAATTAAATAATTAAACGTGGAGTTTCGTCGATATGCAACCCGTTGCATATCGAGCTTCATTTAATGTGTAGTGTTTGTGTGAGGTGTTTTGCCGTGCCATCCCGTGCATCGATGACCTGTTCATGCATCATATTAGGATATGCATCATGTCTTGCTTTGTGGTGGTGAGTACTTGTGTTGATGTTTGTTTCCGGTTTCCTCCGTCTCGATAGAGTTCCGCAAGCGTGTCGGAATGTGAGGACCCGTTCGACTACGTTGGTTTGCCGACTACTCCGAGTTGTTCTTCTTCCAAGCGGGATCTCAGGCAAGATGATCATTTCCCCAGATACCACTACTATCATTGCCATGCTAGTTTTATCGCTTCTATCGTTTATGTCTCGTTGCCTACCACCTGTTAAATATCAGCCTCTTAACAATGCCATGATTATCTTCAACTTGTTCGACCTAGCAAACCACTGATTGGCTATGTTACCGCTTGCTTAACCCTGTTGATAGCGTTGCTAGTTGCAGGTGCAGTTGCTTCCATGTGAAAACATGGGTTCCTTGTTATATCACCATATTAAATGCTATCTAGTTTAATGCACCTATATACTTGGTAAAAGGTGGAAGGCTCGGCCTTTCTAGCCTGGTGTTTTGTTCCACCTTTGCCCCCTTAGTTTCGGCTACCGGTGTTATGTTCCATAAATGAGCGCTCCTAACACGATCGGGGTTGTTATGGGGACCCCCTTGATAATTCGTTTTAGATTAAAGCTGGTCTGGCAAGGCCCAACATTGGTACTACTTTTGCCTAATCACCTTATAAAATTGCATAGGGACTTCCCGGGCCCCGAGGATAATTTAATCAACCCCGGGCCAGTGCTCCTCATGAGTGTTGGTCCAAAACAGAGCAGCTTATTAACGCTACCCGGGGCAACTCGGTGTTTGGCGTGGTAACCATCGCTCATCCGTCGTGTCCTGAGAACGAGGTATGCGACTCCTATCGGGATCGTCGACACGTCGGGCGGCCTTGCTGGATTAGTTTTACCTTTGACGAGATATCTTGTGCATCGGGACTCCGGTGATGCTTTGGGTAATCTCAGAGTTGAGGTTTTCCACTAGGGAATCCGACGAGATCGCGAGCTTCGTGATTGAGGATTTCTATGCGGCTTGTGGTAATTTGTGATGGACTAGTTGGAGCACCCCTGCAGGGTTAAATCTTTCGGAAAGCCGTGCCCGCGGTTATGTGGCAACGTGGAAGCTTTGTTTAACACTGGTTCTAGATAACTTGAAGTTAACTTAATTGAAATATGCCCACTGTGTGCGTAACCGTGACTGTCTCTTTCGTGAGTTCTTTCTCCGATCGAGAACACGGTGGGGTTATGTCTGACGTAGGTAGGTGTTCAGGATTATTCATTTGATCATCAGTAGTTCACGTCCGCTATGCGTAGATCTTCCCCCTCTTATTTCTGGTACTCGTGAGTTAGCCACCATATATATGCTTAGCCGCTGCTACAACCTCACCACTTAACCATACCTCACCCATTAAGCTTTGCTAGTCTTGATACCTTTGGAAATGAGATTGCTGAGTCCCTTGTGGCTCACAGTTTACTACAACACCAGTTGCAGGTACAGGTAAAGGTTACTCGACGCGAGCGCGTTGATTGTTCATTTGGAGCTGCTTCTTCTTCTTCTTCTTCTTCTTCTTCTTCTTCTTCTTCATCGATCTAGGATGGGTTCCAGGCCGGCAGCCTGGGATAGCAAGGATGGACGTCGTTCTTCTTTTGTCGTTTGTTTTCGTCCGTAGTCGGACCCTACTCTTACTCTTGATGTTTATGTAATGTACTGATGTGATTCTGATGTAGATTGTGGCGAGTGTAAGCCAACTCTTTATATAACTCTTCTCTTCAGTACATGTACTTGTGACGATATCCATTCTTGCGACACGACGAGATGCGCTTCTATCCCTGACGAGGCCCTCGTGCCAAATTGAGGATAGGATCGCATCTTGGGCGTGACAAGTTGGTATCAGAGCAAGGACCGACCTAGGAGCCCCCTTGATTGATCGAACATGGCCGAGTCGAGTCTAGTGAAAAACTATTTGAGTCTTAGTTATATATCGGAGAGTAGGATTCTTTTTTCTCCTCTTCTATGCTCTGGTGAGGAATCTTGACGTAATAATTTACTCTACTCCTCTTCTCACTCAAAATTTTGTTAGGATCACGCGGGTATTCTTGGGATCTATATGATGCCGATGTGACGGAGTTCTGTCTTGGTGCCTCCTGTCTGACTTGATCTTCTTCCGGGGAGTTGAGCTCCAGGGGATTCTTGAGCACATCGTTATCATTCAGATTTCTTAGTATCTCAGAACGAAGGATGTTCGTAATTGCTTCAATACTAGTAGTGGCGAGATAACCCCGATGTCCCCAGTACTGGTGCAGATTGTTCGGGGGTACTGCCATACTTTGTATCGTTGTGATCACGAGGGTCTGTTGTAGATGAGGGTCCGAGATTCTGGTCGTGTGTTGACGGATGTGATACAAGTGACGGTTTAGTATAGGAGTTGTGTGATATTACTCCTTGTATCCGTGTACCAGATTGCATGACCAGACATTTCGGGAATTCATAGGTGGGAATTCAAGTAGTTGCTTATAGGACAATCTTCCAACAAATACATGGTGTTAGGTTGGGGTTCGACATCTAGTGGATTCGTTTGTTCACGGTCGACTTACAGCAGTACACGTTGTGTCTTAAAGAGTCCTTGTAGCTTGCTACGACTCGGGGACGCTTCGTATGTCAGGTGCACTGCCTTGCACTTGGTGGCTACTGTAAATCGTGCCCGTGCGATCCTGTCCACGAAAATATCGAACGGAAATCTTTCTCATGAGTTTGTTCGGGCTTGTTTCATAAGCCTCATCCTTTGTTTTGTTGGATATGGTAATTCAGTTGCTTCGATGTCAAGTGGTGATTTTAGATCTTTCCTAAGAGGTGTTCTCATATTTTTATGTGAGAATGCAAATCCTTTTGCTTAATCAGTTGTCTTATCAATTCCTTTCAACCGGAGTCATCGTATCAAGTCTTTTCAATCGATGTGTTTCTCTCCAAGTGGATTCAATCCTTTCCAATATTTGCAAGATCTTTCTCTCGTTTATTCCGGAGTTCATCTCATCTAGACCAAGTTGTCTTTGTTTTTCCCCGCCCTCCCGCCCTTTTTCTTCAGTGATTGGATTTCATCCAACTGTATTTCATTTCAGTGATGCTTCCGCTATCTCTTCTTTCTTTCGTAACCGGTGATTCGTTGTGAAGATTCTTAGGAGCTTCGTGTTCATCTTTGTTCATTCTATCATCCTTACCGGTGAATTTAATTCGGCTATCCGTGTTCATCATATCCTAATTATCCTTGTAATTCTTTTTCATGCTGGAGATTCTTTCAGGCTATCTTGGTTATTCATTCCTTTCTTTTCATCCGGAGTGCTGAAGATATCTCGGAGTTTCTTGTTTCAGATCTTTAATTATTTCGAGGTGCTCAACCTCATCTAGTTCTCTTCATACCGGTGCTATATCAATATTTCTAGTAATCTTTTCGACGGTGATTTCTTTGAGTGGGCCCATAACCCACAGGTTCTTTCCCAGGTTCTTACCTGACTCTTTTAATCTTTTCCGGAGATCCTTAAGTCTTTTCAACTATGACGTAAGTATGGATTTCATCAGTCATATTCTTTCTTCAAGATCCATTTAATTTAATTCTCATGTTGGCTCAACCTTTCATTAGTCATTATTCCGGAATGTCTCAGTGTTCTTGGTGGTGTTCTTCTTATCATTCTCTTCTTTCAAGACCGAAGGAGTGTTTCTCTCGAATCTTGGTTCATTCTCTTGGATATTCTTCATTTCAGCTTGGGGTCGTCATCTTATTTGTTCCAATCATGAGTATCCCTTTCTTGCTATCCGGTGCATTTCTGAGTTGTTTTTATTTCTCGTTCCTCCGAAGGCCATCAATTCATAAGACTTTTTCGTTCTCAGCTTTCAGCTTTCATCCTCAAATCTTCTCAATTGTTGTCTCTTCGTTCGTCTCTCAATTATTTTGGTGTCTTGGGTAAATTTCTCTCTCAGGTGGGTCAAGATCTCTTCATTCTCATGTTTATCCATGCTTTCTTGGTATTCCCATTCAATTGGAATTCTTACCCGTGCTTCTTTCATTTTGGCTTTAAGTGGTGCTTATCTCTCTGCCTCTTCTAGATTCATTTTTAGAGGAAGAAGTTGTATGCTAGATCCATTGCTTGTCATCAATTATGCTTGATGAAGGATGAGCATAACATAATTCTTATTGTTCTTCCTTCTTCCAAGAGATTTCAATTCTTCTTCCGGAGTGGCTCTTGATATAAATTGTTTTCTCAGGTGCTTATCTTTCTTTTCCGAAGTTCCAAGTCTATCAGTATCTCTTTGTAAAGCTTCATCTATATCATTGCAAGGCCTTTAATCTCATTCATTTCTACTTTGATATCTTTGCATCATTCTTTTGAATACGGGGGTCCTTCATGGTGCTTCATCAAGGTTTCAATTCATTTTCATGTGTTCTTCAAGATTCTTGTTGGAGTACCTCTAGCATCCTTTCTCTTGCATTCATATGTGCAATTGTTCTTCCTTTATCCTTTGAGGTAGTATTATAGCCTTCTTGTTAGTGTAGGAGCCTCGAAGAGTTTTCCTTTCAAGAATGAGATAATTAAATCCACCAATTCTATGATCATGAGATATCTGCAACCCATGATTTCTTCATTGAGCTATCTTGGTTTGGATTTCACCTAAAGCTTTTCCTATGGATTGTGCTATCATGGTGTTTGTCATTAATCCAAGTTCTCAATGCATCTTCTTGGTGTAAGATTTGTTCATATCTATCCTTGTTTCTTTTAGGGGTTGGTTGTCACCTCTTGTTTGTTGAGATGATTTTCATAAGCCCACTACTATCTTGTCCTTTTCGTTGTTGGTTTTCCAACTACTCCGTCTATTCTTCTATCCGGAGGCTCTTCAATTCTAATGTGATGATGGTTGGCATTCTTTCTTCATTCTCTTCTTCCGTATGAGCTAGTTCATATTCTGTTGTTCTGGAGGCATTGTGATATTGCTCTTTTGGGTCTATCTTGTTGTTCTAGCAAGATCATGGTCTCCCCTTGCTCTATTTAGTTGTTTGCTATGAATATTGTCTATTTCTTCTACCTTTTCGAATTTTTTGTCCCATTTTCCTACCGAAGTGCTGTCGAAATTTTCCGTGAATTCTGGCTTCTTTCTCATATCATTCCTCATCTCTATGCAACCTTCAAGGATCGTTGGTTTCACTCGTTTGTCAAAGAAGCGACTAAGTTTTACCTTTTACTTTTCTCTTCCTCTTCCCCTTTCATTCTTAGATCTCGGGGCGAGATCTTCTTGTAGTGTGGGAGAGTTGTGACAGCCCGAGAACGACGTTCCAGAAGATTCCCCCCTTTATTCCGCTTTCGTCGTGTGTTTAGTTTTTATTCGTTGCATCGTCATGTAGTTGCATCATCGCATCATGTCATCTGTGTTTTATCGGTGTTGTTTGTGGCTTCGTGTTGTTGGGTGTTAGTGTTTCGTGAGTGGCGTCGTTTGTTGGCGCGATGAGAGAGGGAGCGTGAGAGCCGCCGTTAAACCCCGTTGCACCGCCGACCTAAACCTTCTCCCCTCTTCTCCCCTCGTAAGTTGTTTTGTGGTTTTGCTAAAGATTTCTAACTTTACCCCTCTTCCAAAATATTCGTCTTCTTTTTAAAAGTCCTTTTATTAAACGTAGGGGCAACCCTTATGTTTTATTTTAACTCTCCGTTTGTCTTATTTTAAAACCCTCCCATTTTATTTTCTCTTTTAAAAGGCTTTTGTTTATTTTTGAATAAAGAGGTTTTAATTAATTCTTTCGAAAAGGGGTTATTTTTATCTTCTTGTTAAAAGAGCTTTATTTTAATTCTTTTAAAAGGAGTTTGACTTTAATCTTTTGTAAAAGGGGTTGATTTTATTATTTAATAAGGAAAGGGTTTCGATTTTTAATTCTTTTAAAAGGGTGTCATCTTATTTCTTTTGAAAATGCCCAAGCTACTTTAGAGTTGGGGTAAAATTTTCAAAAGGGGTAAAACATTTTTTTTTATTCTATTTTTTGTTTTGTTTTGTTAAAAAGCCTTTCTGTATTTATTTAGTTCTGTTTTAAAAAAAAAGTAAAAAAAAACCTTTTTGAGGAGGACCCCAGGCCCAGCAGGCCACCGGGCCAACCCTAGTGGCAGGGGCCTCCTCCCGTTCCCCCTCGCGTCCGCCTCCTCTGAGCACCGTCGCCTTCTCCCTCCTAGCGCGCCTACTCCCTCACCTCCTCTTCCCCGCGTCGCGCCGCCGCCTCCTCCTCCCGCGCAGCCGCCGCCATGGCCTCCTGGTCTCCTCCTCCCGCATGCGCGCGCCGTCGCCCGCCTGCAGGAGGCCCGTCGCCCGCGCCTCGATCCCGCAGCTCCCTCGCCCGCGCCGGCGTGCTCTGTCCCTGCAGCTGCTGGCCGCCGGGCCCGTCTCCCGCGCGAGCCCCTGTCGGCGCCCGCCGCCGCGGCCTCCCTGCAAAGGAGCTCGCCGGCCCGAGCCGCCGCAGCTCCGCTGCCGGAGTGTGCTCGCGCCAAGCTCGCCTTCCTCGACCTCGTCCGGCTCTCTCTCGCAGCTGCCTTGCTCCGGCCGCCTCCACCTCGTCGAGCCGGCCCCGCCGCCCTCGCCTGCGGACCTGCGCCGCCCCGTGGACGCCTCCTCCTCCTCGGGCCTCGCCCCGCGCGCCATGCTGGTCGCTCCTCGACCCGAGCGCGCTGCCGCCGCCGTCTGCTGCGAGGATAGCTCCTCCCATCGTCCCTGCTTCCCCAGGCCCGAGATCGTCGCCCCGTCGGCCTCGCCCCTGGTCGTCCTCGCTCGTTCCCGGTCGCCGCCCCGTCGAGCTCGCCGGACCGCCGTTCCTTTGCCGACGCCGAGGTAGCTTGCCGCTGTGCCTCGGCCTCTCGTTTTGTTGTCGCGCGCGTTGCTTGCTGCCCTGCTTGCCTGCAGCTACTGATGCTGATTGCTGTTGCTGCCCGCCGGCGCCGCGATAGCTGTTGTTGGCTTGCTGTTACTGTCGCGTGAGGTAGTGTTGCTGATGTGCCCGCGGTAGTTGTCGTTGCCTGCCCTGCTGTGTAGTCGCTGTAGCTAGCTGCTGCCTGATGCGTGCTGCATCGCTGCTGCTTTGCTAGGTGCCGCCAGCTAGCTGGTGTTGTTGCCGAGATGTTGCTGCTGCCCTTGCCGATAGCTGTCATAGCCAGTGCTGTTGTGTTGTCCTGTGTCGCTGGAGCTTTGCTTTTGCTGTCATAGCTGCTGTAGCTGCCGGCCGAGGCATGGTGCTGCTGTAGCCGCTTGCGTGCGTGCTTCCTGAAGCTTTGCTAAGTTGTTGTGTGTTTTGCTGCTAGCTAGTCGTGCCATAGCTTGCTGCCGTCGCTGTCGTAGCTCCTGTAGTCGTGTCGCCGCTGTCGCTGGTTGCCGTCGCTGCGTGCATGATCACCGCCTTCGTGGGTCCTCGACAAGTTCGCCGCGACTACCACGACGCCCCGACGACCCCGGACATCCACGGATTCGTGAACGACTACCGACGTCGAAGACCGTCTGCCGACGCCGAGAGTACGACTACCGTCGACGAGCCCGTGTACCACTACTTCAACAACCGGCACGTGAACGTCTACTTCCACGACGACCACGACGCCCGCTTCGACCGAACCCCTCCGAATCGCACGCGTCGAAGGTATACCGATGGGGCATGTCGAGTACCGTGTGCTAGTGATGTACGGATGTATGTGTTGTACAAGTTGAATGCATGTATGCACCGTATTTATGCACCGTTTAATTGCCGTGTACGTCGTCTTCCTTTTCGTCGAGCCCTCGACACATGGGAACCCGAGATATGGGATCACCCCACCTTTATGTACCGTTTCCGCACGCGCTCCCTATTCGTCGTCACCGATATCTCGTTGAGTATCGGGATAGGAACGTTGCCGTGGCATCGTTTCCGATTTGCCGCCATGGCTTCCTCTCGCTCGCCATGACGACACCATGCTTATCTCCCTCCTAGTCGTGATGTGTTGAACTCGCATGCATAATGCATCCATGGCATATTTATTTTGTGTTGCTTGTTCTTGTGCCGTAGCTCCGTTCAAAGTCCGACGTGCTGCCGACTAGGTAGTCCAGTAGGTTCATCGCTTCACCCGTGCCATGATAACCACAATGTAATATTGCCGTGATAGTTAACGGGAGTGAATTAAATAATTAAACATGGAGTTTCGTCGATATGCAACCCGTTGCATATCGAGCTTCATTTAATGTGTAGTGTTTGTGTGAGGTGTTTTGCCGTGCCATCCCGTGCATCGATGACCTGTTCATGCATCATATTAGGATATGCATCATGTCTTGCTTTGTGGTGGTGAGTACTTGTGTTGATGTTTGTTTCCGGTTTCCTCCGTCTCGATAGAGTTCCGCAAGCGTGTCGGAATGTGAGGACCCGTTCGACTACGTTGGTTTGCCGACTACTCCGAGTTGTTCTTCTTCCAAGCGGGATCTCAGGCAAGATGATCATTTCCCCAGATACCACTACTATCATTGCCATGCTAGTTTTATCGATTCTATCGTTTATGTCTCGTTGCCTACCACCTGTTAAATATCAGCCTCTTAACAATGCCATGATTATCTTCAACTTGTTCGACCTAGCAAACCACTGATTGGCTATGTTACCGCTTGCTTAACCCTGTTGATAGCGTTGCTAGTTGCAGGTGCAGTTGCTTCCATGTGAAAACATGGGTTCCTTGTTATATCACCATATTAAATGCTATCTAGTTTAATGCACCTATATACTTGGTAAAAGGTGGAAGGCTCGGCCTTTCTAGCCTGGTGTTTTGTTCCACCTTTGCCCCCTTAGTTTCGGCTACCGGTGTTATGTTCCATAAATGAGCGCTCCTAACACGATCGGGGTTGTTATGGGGACCCCCTTGATAATTCGTTTTAGATTAAAGCTGGTCTGGCAAGGCCCAACATTGGTACTACTTTTGCCTAATCACCTTATAAAATTGCATAGGGACTTCCCGGGCCCCGAGGATAATTTAATCAACCCCCGGGCCAGTGCTCCTCATGAGTGTTGGTCCAAAACAGAGCAGCTTATTAACGCTACCTGGGGCAACTCGGCGTTTGGCGTGGTAACCATCGCTCATCCGCCGTGTCCTGAGAACGAGGTACGCGACTCCTATCGGGATCGTCGACACGTCGGGCGGCCTTGCTGGATTAGTTTTACCTTTGACGAGATATCTTGTGCATCGGGACTCCGGTGATGCTTTGGGTAATCTCAGAGTTGAGGTTCTCCACTAGGGAATCCGACGAGATCGCGAGCTTCGTGATTGAGGATTTCTATGCGGCTTGTGGTAATTTGTGATGGACTAGTTGGAGCACCCCTGCAGGGTTAAATCTTTCGGAAAGCCGTGCCCGCGGTTATGTGGCAACGTGGAAGCTTTGTTTAACACTGGTTCTAGATAACTTGAAGTTAACTTAATTAAAATATGCCCACTGTGTGCGTAACCGTGACTGTCTCTTTCGTGAGTTCTTTCTCCGATCGAGAACACGGTGGGGTTATGTCTGACGTAGGTAGGTGTTCAGGATTATTCATTTGATCATCAGTAGTTCACGTCCGCTATGCGTAGATCTTCCCCCTCTTATTTCTGGTACTCGTGAGTTAGCCACCATATATATGCTTAGCCGCTGCTGCAACCTCACCACTTAACCATACCTCACCCATTAAGCTTTGCTAGTCTTGATACCTTTGGAAATGAGATTGCTGAGTCCCTTGTGGCTCACAGTTTACTACAACACCAGTTGCAGGTACAGGTAAAGGTTACTCGACGCGAGCGCGTTGATTGTTCATTTGGAGCTGCTTCTTCTTCTTCTTCTTCTTCTTCTTCTTCTTCGATCTAGGATGGGTTCGAGGCCGGCAGCCTGGGATAGCAAGGATGGACGTCATTCTTCTTTTGTCGTTTGTTTTCGTTCGTAGTCGGACCCTGCTCTTACTCTTGATGTTTATGTAATGTACTGATGTGATTCTGATGTAGATTGTGGCGAGTGTAAGCCAACTCTTTATATAACTCTTCTCTTCAGTACATGTACTTGTGACGATATCCATTCTTGCGACACGACGAGATGCGCTTCTATCTCTGACGAGGCCCTCGTGCCAAATTGAGGATAGGGTCGCATCTTGGGCGTGACATGCATATTGGATCCGGATGAAGGAGCACTTTGATGTACACAACACGAGTGGTATTGAACGCACAGAGAGATCTCTTCGCTCCCGATCGTTGGCAATCAACAAATATTGTTAAAGGTGGGTGATGACACTTAAGGTGATTGACACGATAAACCCAAGTGGCACTAATAATAGAGATAGGGTAAGTGCCATTTCTTTACATTCCTTCCATGTTCATGCTTTTGTTGTTGTTTGAAATGCTAATTTGTTTTTTTGTTTGTAGCTCACTATTACACAAACTTATTTCAAGAAGAAGAGAAGAAGACCAAGAAAGGGAAGGTCAAGAAAGGGAGACCATTTGTGTTTGCCCATTGCTACAATGTGTTGAAGGATGAAGAGAGAATGGAAGCCCCATGGTGAAGAAGAAGAGAGCGAAAAAGCAAGGCAACTATTGATTTGGATGATGACAAGGAGGAGACATCAAATGATGGCGGCAAGAGAAGACCTACACCAAACTCGATTGCCTACTCAAAGCCAAAAAGACCAAATGGAGGCAAGAAAGATGCAAAAGAAAAGAAGAAGAATAGAGGAGATGATAATTTGAAGAATGCTATGGAAAGTATTGCGAAGTCAAGAAAGGAAGCGAACAAGGTGAGGATGATGGCAAGGAACCAAGATGCGGTGACCGAGAAGAGGAGGTTGGTGGTCGAGGAGAGGAGGGTGGCGGCCGAGGAGAGGAAGGTGGCATTGGAGGAGAAGAAATTGGCCATGGAGGAGCGATCTAGATTGTTGGAATGGGAGAAGAACTTGTTCTTCATGGACACATCTACCCTCGATGAGAAGCAAAAGGAGTACGCCAATCTTGCGTGTGAAGAAGTCTTAGTCCAAAAAAGAGCCATGGCCATGGGAGGCATGAGAGGCATGGGTGGCATGGGTGGCTTTGGAGCTACCATGGGAGGCATGGGGGCATCTACGAGAGGCATGGGTGGCATGTGTGGCATGGATGGCTTTGGAACTACCATGGGCGACATGGGAGACATGAGTGACTTCGGAGCTATCATGGAAGGCATGAGTTTTCGGCCTCTCATGGGAGGCATGGGAGCACCTCCGGGTCACATGGGTGGACACATGCCTTTCGATTTGCCTCAAATACCTTCGCATGATGCGGCACACAATAATGAAAAGGAGGAGGAAGAATCGTCTTCGGACGAGGATGAAGAATCGGAGAAAGAGGAGGACGATGATGATGTGGCATGATTGTTGATGTGCCATTTTGTTTGTGTGAATTTTTGTGTCATGAACTTGGTTGGGTGATTTTGGACTTGGTTGAATAATAATGTGCCATGATTGTGATGTGCCGTGCAATTGAATTATACTATGTCTTTATTTTACATATTTATTTAATGTTTGAAACATCATCATATTATTAAAATGAACATATAAAATTTTATTTACAAACTTCTGCTGTTTGCGTGTGTTGTAAGTTAACGCGTCTGCTGAAGGTTCTACAGCGGTCGTTGGAGCCAGGCCTCTTCCGCATGTAAGGCCAACTCCACCGCACGACCCCATTCTGTCCGGCCCCGTTCATTTGGGGTAAAAGGGACAAACAGGTCGGCCCAACGCGAGACGACCCGGACCCATCTTGTCCATTTTGTGTCCGGCACGATCCATTTCGAGCGCAAACTTGCGCGGGATATGGGTCGCGGCGAACATCAAACGGACGTGCGCTCGTCCGCGTCGGGGACGCGTGGCACACGGCCACCTACCTCCCACCCGCCCACATCAATGCGCACGAGCGGCCGGGCCCGCCTGTCATCCGCCCAGGGAACGGTCGCGGTTCTTCTTAAATGGGGAAGCCGTGGACCGGTCGTTGTCCACAGTTCCCATCGCCACCCCGCGGCCTCCTCGAAACCCGACAGCCACGCACCCTAGCCTCCTCCTCGAACTCGCCGACCGCCCACCTCGCAACAGCCATGGGCCTGTGGAACTACGGTCGCAAGGGCACCCACGACCGTGAGGCTGGCTCCTCGTCGGGACGCCGCCGCGGCTCCGTGAAGGAGGAGGCCGCATCGCCACCGTGCCAGGCCAACGCTCCCTTCACCATCGCTCCTAGGCCCGCCGGCCATCGCGACCGGCAGTACCAGTGTTGAGGTATGCCGACTCTACTGGGAGACGAGGACACTGGTCCCGTGGAGCGACGTCCACCTCCCCAACGCGTGGCACCTCTCCGCCGACCGCGTCCCTATCCCGCCGGTGCTGACGAGCGGCCGTGCGCGCCGCGAGGAGATCGAGCGCCGCCGCCTCCTCCTCCCCGACGACCTCTACTACGACGAAAGGTACATCGCCGACTCCACCCTCTGGGACACCTGGCTCAGGGACGAGCATGACGTGCGGCGTGCCTCCTACTTCGCCGGCACGGTCTCGGGGCCGCGACGGGGACGGGAGGTGCGCGGGCGTACACGGGTGCGCGACCTCACTCCCACGCCGTCGCCTTCCCCGTCTCCGTCATCACCTCCACCTCCTCGCATGACGGAGGAGGAGGAGGCTCGGCTCATGCAGCGCGTCATCGAGGAGTCCATGACGACGCATGATGAGCGCCAATGGCCGGGCCTGGACCGCGTCATGGCCCTCTCTGCGGCCGGCGACGTTGCCATCCCCGAGCAGATGGAGGAGGAGGAGGAGGTGGCCGCGTTCCCTCCGGAACTGGTGGGCGCGTCATCGGGTTGGTCGTGCACCGCGCCGGAGATGACGCAGGCAGTAGGGGCCGTGAACTGGCGCCCCACGCCGCCGCTGTCACCGGAGCGGGAGGCCTCGCCACGGGAGGAGGTGCTGCAGGCCAGCTTCCAGCCCGCCCCCGCGCACCAAGGACCGCCGACCCACCTCTAGACGCCGCCGGCATACGTCGACCTCGTCAACGACGACGACGACGACGACACCGTCGGCGAGTGAATACGGCGACGGCGACGGCAACGACGGACTTCTTTTTCTTTCATGTTAATTATGTTAAACTGGGTCGTTTTGTGACCGTGAAAACTAGGCTGTTTTTAATGTTAATATTATTATGTTTCAAGTTTTTGAACTGCGTTTATTTATTTTTAGTTAAGTTTTTCTATTTTTTAAATCAAGTCCAACACAGACATGATTTGGGGTGCGGCCGCGCGGTGGACGCACGCACGACCCAACGAACAGAGGCGAACATGGACGGATCTATTACCATCTCAAACGGACAAAATTTGACTAAACCGGACGTTTGTTTGGAGTCGTGGATGGAGTTGGCCTAAAAACAGCAATTTTCGATTCTCTGATAGCTAGTGTGAGACGGATGCAGTTTCCAAGCCTGACAAGCCGTGTAGGCGTACACATGACGTGGCGAACTAGACGCCAGGTGGAAGGCAATAAAGAAGGAGCGCTTTCCGCGTTTGACAGGGCCGGAGAAGCGGCGGTGATTCTGCCGAGGCCACTCCGACCATCACTACCACCCAACCACCACCCCAGCACTCGCTCCTCTCCTCGAGCCATGAACATGGGCGGAGATCGATCCGCGGGATTCCCCGGGGAAGAAGACGAGGGGAGGCCTCGGCCTCGTTTCTTCAAGGTCCTCGTCGGCGACTTCGCCCGCCGCCTCGTGCGTGCTCCTCCCTCCCCTTCCCTCCTCCTCTGTCTCAGCTGCTGTGGTGGTTGCATTGCATGCGCGCGCCTTTTGGTCCGCCCCCTTCATCAGAAAGGGAAAAGAAAAGGGCCAGCCAAGAACGCGATTGGGCTGGGTTCCCCCGCTCCACTTCCCCCCCTCCCTCCCGCATTGCGTATGCCGTCGGCGAACGTGCTATCCGGTAGTAGGTGGAGTGGAGGGGAGGCACCCAGTGCTGCTAAATCTTGCATTTTCTTTTGTGGATCGGATGCTCCATGTGAACACCATGTCTGTTGTCTCAGATAAAGAAAGGAATCCCATGGCTGCATGTGCGTCTTCCTAGAAAAAGAAATGGTCTCTTTGCATGCGCATGCGTGCGATTTGTAGTAGCATTTTTAACTTGATGCGATGCAGTGCGGGCAGGTAGTTCCAAGCTTCAGATGGCGTGCTTGTTTATTTATGTATAAACATCATCTTTACCCAGGAAACACAGCAATCTGCCAATGTCTGATAGGCTAGGCGACATCGATTTCCCTCTGCATGCGTGTTCTGCAAATCAAATGTGAAAGTATATAAAGCTTCACACTGTGAGCATGCACTTTTGGTTTTAAATCGCATACACGACTATGACTCTCTGTTTTGCCAATGTGAAAGCAAAGCCTCACATTGTGTCCTGCAAAGAGTGCATGCTGCATTTGCATCTTGACTTTTTATTCGCAGTGTATACTCATGGCTGGTTTGCTTCCACATGTAGGAGATACCTCGAGACTTCCTCGGTCACATTCCAGAGATGGGCCTCGGGGGCTCCAACGTCCCGGCGGCACCACCGGTTAAGGCCACGCTTAAGCGTTCAGAAGGGAAGACTTGGGCCGTTGAGCTAGAGAAGGTTGATCGCGGTGTATTTCTGACCACCGGATGGCCCAAGTTTGTGGTGGAAAATGCTTTGAGGGAATATGAGTTCCTCCTCTTCGGATACGACAAGAAAATGCATTTCATGGTTTCGGTGTTTGGTAGGAACGCTTGTGAGAAAGCAGTCCGGTCTTCAGGAATTGGTGCTCAAGCTACTACAAGTCTAGAAAGGAAACTCCCATGTGATATATTCCTCACTTGTAAGCGAGGATATACTGGTGACGAGCTAATGAAGACCACTAATAATCCCAGGCGGAGTCACTCACTGGTTATGACACCAGATCAATCTGATACAAAAGTAACCTTCTGTTCTAATATTGAGTAAATAATTAAGTAAATTTGGTACAAGCCAGATTTCCCCCTTTATATTTTGCCTACTCTCTTGTTTGTATGGATTCACTCTGTTGTCCAAATAGTCTAGATAAGTTTTATTTGCAAGTGTGTTCACAAGCTTATTTGGAATCATATATAGAACACATTATCATCTGTAAAAGAAAAACATGAAATTATCTTCAACTCGGGAAGCTTAGGGATCAGAAGATCGGATTCTTCATGTCAAGTTAGAAACTCCTAAAGTCATTTTATTTTCACATGTCTCACATTGGGTTCACAGAGGAGCAGAGGTTTAAAATTGTTGATTATCACCTTAGTAGTATTTTTTGTCTCCTTAAACTGATAATTTTATATCACTTTTTAGATAGTCCCCGTCCGAGGGAGTACTCAAGGGAATGTGCATATCCCTTCACAGAGTTTCGCTGACATACATCTTCATGAAGTAGATGGTTTGAAGGATGAGTTAAAGACATACTTATTGTCGAAGGTGCCAATGGATGATGATAAAGCTAAAGCAATCGCTGAAGTAATGAGAAGATTGCATGTTGACAGAGTGACAGTTGACTTATTCTGTGCTACACTCTGTTTGTACAAGTGGAACTCAGATGCGGCTGCAGAGGTTTTCAACACATGTAGAGGAAAACCACAAATTCAGAACCAGTTTCTAAAGCAGAAACTTGTTCTGCAATGTAAGTACTTTTATTATCTCATTTTCTACCATTTTTGCATCTGGCATGTTGAAACACATCTTTTTTGATTGATCAGTTGATTTTATAAAGAGGGAACTACGACACTTCTTCCCTACAGGGGATGATTGCTCTCCTCAAACACATGATAGCAGGAAGAACAGTCTTGTGGTTCCTAACGTATCGACTCAGCCACAACAATATTACCTGCCAGCAGTGAAGAGCAAGCTAGTTGACGACCATGAGTTATGTGATTTGCTGTACAAACAGAAGAGGAGAATAGTCAAGTGGCGACCACAGCGAATTTCTGAAACACCGCGGAGATCACCACGACTGGCACACTTGAAGAATTCCTGTGGTAGCACAGAGAGCGCATTGAAAGAAAAACCTGAAGTGTTGGAATCTTCACTATCCAGCACAACAGATCGGGTGGAGGACAGAACAGGGCAAGCACATTTACTCTACGAGAAGCCAGATCGTGTTTCCAAAGGAGATAACCAGCATGCTATAGGTATTCTTGGTCTCTTCTTAATCAGAACCTACATCTGCCTTCTAACACCTTATACTGCAGTTAAACCAATTTGTGTCTTTGTAGGTTCCTTATCTCTAGACTTCAAGAGACTCAAAAAAACACTATGTGAGTCGGTACTAAGTGAGAAGCCTCAGCATCATCAAGAAAATGAGGAGAAAATCGATCAAGGAAATAATGGAGAAATCTTTGAAGAGCAAGTCGATAGAAATGCTGCAGAGACTTCTGAGTCGTTCATGGGGAGGGATTGTATAGATTCCTCACCGCCGACGAAGTCCGAGGTGTCATCTATGAGAATAAATGAGTTATGTTTGACATGGAAGCCCTCAGTACACACCAATTCCTTTGAGAATGTGTTACTTCATATTCAATGCAACAACTTTACGAAGACCATCACACACGTTCAGGGAATCATTCGCGGTTCTCCTTCAGACCTACATTGTTCGGCTATAATTGAAGCTGTTGTGCAGAAAGAAATTCTTAAGTGGGACTCATGTCTTCAGGATGTTGATGCTCAAAGGGTAGTGATTGCGTTACTGGAGCATGCTAAAAAAATCAAGGAGATTCACAATTTCAATATGGAGAGCCGAAAGGAAGAGTTTTCCACAAAGCTACAAGATCAGCTGAAGTGGCAGCTCAAAGAACTTGAAGGCGTATGCACTTCCTTGGAATTTGATTACAAGAAAGCAACATGTGATAGTAACATAGCTGTCTCGACATCGCAAGAACAGAAGAAAAAATTGCAGGCCCTTCAGTATGAGATCAAAGGCCTGCAGCAGTCCATGATGATGGAGGATGAAATACAGAAATTGGTGCGTCAAGTTGCTGAGCATGAGAGTTTAGTCCAGAAGTCTTTAATGGAAAGAGTAAGGGTTAAGACCGTTCTAAAGAGCTATGCGCAGATTCTTGTCGAAGTAAAAGAACGGCTAGCCTCCAATGAACTTGGATTAATTGATGTCGATGCATTGGTCAAAATAGAGATGGATAACTTGAGGAAGGAGATCGAGATATCCAAAGGAAGACTCCTAAATATCATTTTCAAGTAATAGTGGAGAGGTGGCCATGTTCAGTTGTAGGTATTTCTTCTTCTGGGTATTTCTTCTTCTGGCTATGTTCCACTCTGCTGTAATCCTTTAGCATTGTTCTACAACTTAAAATCCGCAGCATAGAGGAGAATGACATTAGTTTAGTGCAAGCCTCCTGCTTGTTTTCTGTTGTTTTAGTAAACACTTCCTAAGTTAAGTTGATGATCGAGAATTGCTCCAAAACTTATCAAGGAGTGCTGATATTATACTATATTAGGCTATGATATCACTTATTGCGGTAGTTCCGTTATACAAGCAATTTATTTCTGAAGGGTTGCCAGGTTAAAGAATGCCCCCTTCTTGTTCATGAGCTGTGGGTAAGTACCACGCTCAATCACCTTGCCCTCTCCTAAGAAGGCTATTGAGTCTGCATTCTTGATTGTGTTTAGTCGATGTGCCACTATGATTGTGGTCCTCCCTGTCATGATCCGATCAAGTGCTTCCTGCACCACTTGCTCGGACTGTGCATCGAGAGCACTTGTTGCTTCATCAAGAAGTAGTATAGCTGGATTTCGGATTATTGCCCTCGCAATTGCAATTCTTTGCTTCTGTCCTCCTGATAGCTGTATGCCATGCTCTCCACAATCAGTGTCATATCCGTCCTTCAGAGATCTGAAAAGCCATAAGCTTTAAATTTCATATGTTCGATAGTGGGAGTACATAGCTTAATATATATGCAAGCGGGAAATATATGTAAGACTTACGAGATGAATTCATGCGCATTTGCGGCTTTAGCAGCTTCGACAATCTCTTCTTCATCAGCTTCTGGTTTACCAAAGGCGATGTTGTCCCTGACACTGCCAGAAAACATTGCAGGCTCCTGACTAACTAAAGCAGTGAATCCTCGATACCAAAGAACATTCATCTCCCTCACATCCACACCGTCGATCCTTACAGCACCTCTATCAACATCATAGAACCTCTGGATCAAACCTATGATTGTGGATTTACCACATCCACTTCTCCCCACCAGGCCAATACTTGTTCCTGCTTTGACATCCAAGCTAAAATCTTGCAGGATCAGGCATTGTGGTCTTGTTGGATATGAAAAATCCACCTTTTTGAACTCTATTCGTCCTTGTATCTTGCTCTTCGGATTGTCCTTTTCCACCTGTAGTATAGCCATGTTAGAATTTTCTCTTACAGCAATCTAGCATCCTAGAAAATATTATTTTCTGCTAGGCTGCTGATTTTATTCTACACAATGCTCATGGGAGTACAAATGTGTTACCTGTGAATTTTGCGGAGAGATAGATTTCCTATCTAGCACCTCAAAAACTGAAGCAACAGCATTTGCTCCCTTTGCCAGGTCAGATGTCATGCTGCCAGCATCAGCGATCAGCTTTCCTGTGCTCACCAAGACGAAGAAGGTTTTGAAGACATCACCTGCTGAGATCTCCCCGGACTGTGCCAATTTCCCACCATACCAGAAGTCCAATGCCCATGATAAGAATGTGAGGCACGGCGACAGCCCTGTGGTTATCCCTGCTACCCATGACTTCTTCCTTGCCTTCCTCAGTGGTTCCTCTTGCGTATGCTCGAAGAGCTGAAGAATCTTTGATGAGCATCCAAATGAGGTCACCATCCTGTGGTTATAAACAGCTTCTATGGCAATCTGAGTACTTTCATACTGAGCCTTTGCCAAGTCCCTCGACACATTTGAGAGAACTATCTTCTTGGCATAGTAGCATATCATCGTGCAGGGCTGTACAGCAATCATGACAAGGGCAAGTTTCCATGCTACTATGAGGCCCATTGTCACCGCAATTACAATCCCACAAGCTGTTTGAAGTAGCAGGGAGATTCTGTCTGCGACAAGGGTTTTGACAAGAGAAGACTCGTCACTTAGCCGAGAGCACAGCGAGCCACTTGAATTTGTGTCTTCATCAAACCATGCTGCCTCAAAGGTTAAGATCTTCTCAAGCACCTGGACTCGGATACGCCTAACTAGATGCTCCCCCATGTAGGCGAAATTGTAGTGCTGCAGTAGATTGACAGCAATGGATACCAGGGACAGTGAGCAAAAGATCAATGCATAGCGGCTGATGATTGCGTTCATCTCATTGTGGTCCTGAACAAAGAATGCAGCAATCATCCCTCCGATGGTTAGAGCATAGGTGGGCTGCAAGGAACCATATACCAATGCAGAGATGCTGCCTATGAGTGCTTGCTTCCACTCTGGTGCATTCATTGCAAGAAGCCTGGAGAAAGACGGTGCAGGTGGGGAAACATATGACTCGGTTTCCTTTGAGAAACCTGGCGTGAGTGGCATGGGACTTGCTCTGGACATGCTGAGACGGCTGGCACTGGTCCTTGCTGCTGAGGAGGCCCTAAATTGGTCAGTTTCTTGATCTATGTAGCTCACCATCTTCTGCAATTTCACAAGTCGTGAATATGGGCCACCCTTGTTGATCAGCTCATCATGCGTCCCAATTTCAGCTATTCTACCCCCATCGACTACCGCAATTTGATCAGCATTCTTCACGGTGGAAAGCTTGTGAGCTACGACCTGGTCAGTATTAATTAAGGTATAATGAGTGCTATAGTGACAAAGGATTCGTGAAACTCTAAGTTTAGCATTCTAAAGTAGGAAGAGCCGAGGCAGTCAATATACCAGTGTTGTTCTTCCCATAGATGCTTGATCAAGTGCATGCTGCACTAGCTTCTCAGACTCTGAGTCAAGTGCGCTTGTGGCTTCATCAAGCAAAAGTATAGCAGGGTTCTTGAGGACCGCCCTTGCAATGGCAATGCGCTGTTTCTGGCCACCCGATAGCAACGCTCCACGCTCACCAATCTGCAAGCACAGTGAAATCACCAATAAGGCAGGGGAGACAGGGAATTAAGGTGCTTGAATGTTTTTGTTTCCATATGATGAACATACCTTAGTCTCATATCCCTCAGGAAGCCCCATTATGAAGTTGTGAGCATTCGCTGTCATGGCTGCTGCATATAGTTCATCCATGGTTGCATCTGGTTTGCCAAATAAGATGTTCTCTTTTATGGATGTGCCGAACAGTGCATGGTCTTGGCTGACAAGTCCCATCTTGCTCCTAATCGACTTGAGATTAAGTTTCTTAATGTCGATGCCGTCGACCTTGACAGTTCCTTCACTGGCATCATAGAAGCGCTGTACCAGTGCTATTGCGGTAGACTTGCCGCTGCCACTAGAGCCAACCAGAGCAATTGTTTGGCCAGCAGGAATCTGGAGGTTGAAGTCTTTGAGGACTGTCATATTAGGCCTGGACGGGTAGACAAAGCGGATGGACTCAAACTCAATCTCTCCACGGACTTGATCCAAAACAAGCCCCTTTGGGTCGTCATCATTGATCTGGGGCACACGGTTGATCCGTTCGAGAATTCTCGTGGCAGCAACGGAGGCCTCGATGAAATGTTTTAGCTCCGGGAGTGCCATTCCAAGGGATCTGCAACATTTCAGAATTTTTACAGTTAAGGTTCTATTCTACATAATCAAAAGTCAGTAGGTGAGGAGGGACATGAAGAACATACAGGCCACCCAGAACAAAGGAGATTCCTGCAGCGTATATCCTCCCTCCGCTTTCATGATGGTACATCACCAACCGGCTGCCATACCAGGCGAGGAATGCCCAAATGGCGAAAGAAAGACCGGTGAATCCGACAGCGAGTCCCTTGGCAATGCCCTGCTTGATCCCTAGGTTGATGGTCTTGTCGAGGATTGCCGTGTACCTCTGGATGATCCCTTTCTCTGCAGTGAAGGAGTAAACGGTCTTGATGGAGCCTAGCGCTTGCTCCACGAGGGAGTTTGCCTTGGCGTACTCGCGGCGCGACTCGCGGGAGAGGTACAGGAGGTACTTCCCGTAGATGAGACCGGGGATAATGAGGAGCAGGACCAGAGGGTAGGAAACCAGAGCCAGCCTCCAGGAGAAATAGGTGGAGAAGGCGAGCCCGGAGACGAAGACCGTGGAGTGCATCAGAAACAGAGGAACCTGTTCATTCAAGGTAAAAGAATCAAGGAAAACAGTCAGTTCTGCTGCTATTTCCTCTCACGTTCCAGGTCTAGTTCCTACTGTTCCTTTTCCAGAATTGTTTTTTGAGCTCTTTTACGGTACCTTGCAATCACTATGAACCGTTTATTTCTATAGATCTAACGGTGAAGATCAATCTATACTGCTCGTTTCCGTGAGCAGTATATATGCGGAACAACCGGGGGCAGATGAGCAGTATACGGGATCTGGGGGCAAAATCGTAAGTTACATGTTGAACAAATCCCAATGACTCTTCCTATATATCTGGATCCGGCTGCCGGTGGTGGCCATTCGAAACTCCCATGGCAGCCCGTGAGCCGTGGCCATGGGTTATCCCAGTGCTCCACGCCCAGAATCCCCATGTAATACACACACTAGTAAGAGGCTTCGACGTGCTACTCCTCGGGCGTTGAGCCACGGGCCATGACAACCATGGTGGAGGTGTCGATCCTATGCAACTGCATAGAATTGGAAGCCGCAAGATTCGATCCTTTGTCATATATATTATCCACTGGACATTATCTGGCAGCATTTACACAAAGATTTTCTCACACAAGTTCAGTTAATAAGAAATCCAATACGACAAAGCTGATTTCATCCACTTTTCACGAGCTAGCCCATCCTATTCCTGTTCTTGTTTATCCCCTTCGTGTTGACTCTGCTGTTACATTCCGTCCTGATCAGAAATTCTCTAGAGACGAGAAAACTGAACCGATGGATTGCTTGGAAAGAAGGAAACACATGCATACAAATCCTAGAGCGAGAGATGATTTTTTGATGGGCAGCTCATGCGAACAACAGAGAGAAGGCAACGCGTCGTAGGTAGAGATCGGTTCATCACCAGCTGCAGCAAGCCCAGCAGATGCAACAACATAGAATCCAAGAGGGAGGTAAAGCTAGCTTTGTTTTGAATGAGCGACGTGAAGATACGGGCGAGCACCGGCCGGCAGCTAAGTGTACCGGACCTGTGTTAATCTTACGGTAAATTCTAATTTTGGGCTAAGGAGTCAATAATACCCTAAAAAATCGACGGCCAGATTTATCATATACTGCTCACCACCTAATTTTTTACCAGGTCAGTGTTTCCGAAATTAACCACAGCACTATGTTTCTTCTGTCTTGATGGCTCCAGCAGATATGTTTATTTTTGGAATTATTTTAATGCAGTCGTTATTATAGGAATCATCTCAACATTCCATGCTTTGTCAAATGTGCTCCCATATTCCCTCTGCTGGTCTACCTTTGAGGAAAACCGCAGAACCCGGAATATGCTTGTAGCAGTAGCATCATTGTTTCATTTGCATTTTTTTTCTTCTTAAAACGAGATACACTAATCTCTCACTCTCTCTTTCCTGATTCTGTGGTTGGGTAGCATTGATAACTAGTCAAACAATTAGATTCAGCACTGATTCAGTGACGGCCTAGAGTGGCAAGGTAGGTAGGAATGCCACCATGACAATTGACAAAGGAACTTTTCTCCTGTCCTTGGTTCGTCTCGTCTTTATAAACAAAGCGCTGCTAGTACTACATGAATCAAGAAGGAAGAAGGTTCCAAGTCCCAAGGCGAATCTACATGTGGATCCAACAATATAAAAGGCGAGGCGTGCGTGACTTGTGAAGACTGGGTAGCGCGTAGTAGTACGTATGATCAAGGAAGGTCGTTGAAAAGCAAATTAACCAACCAAGACCTAGGGGGTTTGACTGGTGTGGTGTGTAGGTAGTACCTTCTCGCTGAGCACCTCCTGGATGAGTGAGGCGTCCTTGGAGATGCTGTTGATGATCTCCGAGGTGGTGGCCTCCTGCGAGTCGAAGAAGGCCACCTCCTGCCGCAGGATGGCCTCCAGGTACAGGTGCCTGATCCGGAGCACCTGCCTTTCGCTCGTCCGGCTCCAGCAGTATCCCTCTGGGTGCGTCCGTGCGTTCATAGGGGTACATACAAGTTAGTATTATTGTTGAAGCAATCTGGCGAGCTATGCAAATCTGTATATGAAGGTTACCCATGGAGGCCACCACCAGGATGGCGAACGCCAAGTAGACGAAGTTGAGGCACGACTGCACCACACAAAATGGAAGCAACAACTCTAGTGTCAGCAGCGCAACCGGCACTGGGAAATTTCGAAATGTGCACAAACGAACTGCAACGTCCTTGTGCTGTTCACTTAGGCCTGTTCCGTTTTGTTTTTGTTTCTCGAGCGAGAATCCCGGTGAATTCTCTCCTCTGAAGTTCATTCATGTGTTCCAACCAACAGTGAAAAGTGTAATTAACAAACCTTCTCGATGTCATGCATGAAGTGCGCGCTGGTGGCACTGCCCTGCTGCTGGGCGTGGCCGCGCCCCAGCGAGTTCATCACGTCGCTGGCGAAGATGAGGAGGAGGTTGGTGGAGCAGCCGTCGCCGATGGCGCCCAGCGTGCCCAGGGCCATGAGCACCACGTCCACCCGGTCCGCGAACTTGAACAGGCCCCGGATGCTCCGCCGCTCGCCACCGCCACCGCCCGTGGCCGCCGTGCCGGGGCTCATCTTTGATTCTTGTAAGTAGTCTGCCGGGATGGGTATCGGTAGCGGTGGCACTAGCCAGCCAGCACCGATCGCTACAACGCTTTGCTGTGCTTGCTGCAATGCAATGGACCGGGCAGTGGGGCTTTATATAGCACAGGATTACACGCGCGCGTGTGTTTTCCGGTCCGTTCTTAACTTTGCTTTTGAAAAGTTGGTCGGTTAGAGCGTCCTCTCCTCCCTGCGCTGCGAAAAATAAATTAGAATGATATGATGTTTTGAAGGCCCACAAAGTAAAAGCAGCAACATCATAAGCACTGAAGTATTTTCCTTTTTGTGAATAAATTCTTGCATTACTCAAAGTTTAAGAGTTACAATCATGTCCAATAATATCAGCCTAGCCAAACCGCGGTTTGGCGTTGCGACCTACCAAAGTTGACCGTGAATGACTAGCACTATTATAGTTTCGACAGATATGAGTAATGCAAAAATCTCTCTCACTCATACTACTAACGATCTCTCTAATAATAAAAGCATATTTTGATTTGTTTCCTTGTTCACCTTTGATCATTGTGACCGCCTTCAAACAGTCGGATTCAATCTGAACAGGTAGACTACTCCATTGTAATGCCAGCTTAACACGTTCAGAGATTGCTAATAACTTAGCTTTTAAAATATCAGTACATGTAGGAGCTAAAAATAATGGCATCCTCATGATCCTTAAGTATCATGCCTGTACCTGCATTACCTTTTGTAACAGATCCATCAGTATTCCTGCACTGAAGTATATTGCTATTTTTTTAGTGTACTTTTGAAACATTATATCAGTTTTTTGTTCTTTTTTTGCTGCCAACGTTATGTAAACGCAAGAAGTTTGAACACATTTGAAAAGAAAGGATGCGCCACAAAAAAACAACGGGCTGGGATTCAAACTCAAAGCGAAAGTTGGCCCGCGAGACCGAAACTTCACTGCCTGATCGATGAGGGTGCTTATGTGTTTAATATTATAATCGTGGTGTTTTTAGTTTTCTTTTTTATGTGATGTTGAATACTAATGCTTATTTCCCGCAAAAAAAAAAAGAATAATAATGCTTATATATAGGGTTACCTTATCTTTACCAATGCAACCTTTTTGCCAATTGGGCCTCTAGTGCAGTGTAGGGTTCGATCTCTCATAAAGCATGCGGGTTGCTATTATTGATATCTTAGTCAAGTGAAATTGCTTTTCGGGGGAGGGGGTATAAAGTTAACAGGACAAAAGTGGCGTCGTTTCAATCCCCTACTATACCAAACATATGCGGTGGTATTATTACCGTGCCAGACTTAAATACTACACTGTTAGGAGGTTGTCCATCACAAAATTATCTGTCGCCTAATATAAATTGGAAGGCATGCGTGCATGTATGTCATCGTATTTGTTTTGTACTCCCTTCGTTTCTAAATATAAGTTTTTTAAAGATTTCATTAGAAACTACATTCAAAGCAAAATAAATGAATATACATTCTAAAGTGTGTCTATACATATATTTATATATGTAGTTTGTGGTAAATAAAATCTTTAAAAAGACTTGTATTTAGAAACGGAGGGAGTAGATCTCAAAACAAAATATAGTATTTGTTTTGCCAAAACACGGCTTTGATGAAAATTTACTCCCGTAATATATGGTTTATTTATGTGATACACTCTCACTGTTGCAAACAAATATCTTTTAGTGTATAAAAAATGCACACACTTTTCAGAGCGAATTAATCTAGTCTTTTGTGGGACCCTTTTTTTTGCGAAAAAGGCCAAAGACCATATACTAAATAAAATCAGCTTTTACAAGAACTTCCTCACAAAAACAAGAAATTATAGTAAAGTCCTTGCAAAAATCAGCATGGTCTTGCTTCTACAATTTTTTAGACAATCTCGCGAAGCTATTATTAAATCATCACAATGTTTACAGGGATGGATGGAAGATCTCGAGGATCACCTAACAAAACATGGCGGCCACCCCCGAAAGAGAGTGCATGCTTCCCTAAATTGTGAGCCTCAAAGTTTGAGCTCCTAAACTCGTGGCTAAAATTAGAGAAATCAAAAACCAAATAGTGATCTAGTATTTCATGGCTGATTGCATTGTAGTTTGACACATTTTCCTTGTGGATGTCATCAATGAAAACCTTGCAATCTGAAGCCACGTGGATACGGCGCAGATACAAATCATCGAAGAGGGCTAGCACCTCTCTTACCGCTAGGGCTTCGAGAGTCTGCGGATCAGCAATGTACCTAAAAACAAGTGAAGATGCTCTGAGGAACTTTTCGGTTTCATCTCTGCATACCGCCCCCACCGCTCCATATCTCCCCCTTGTAGAGGTGGCCACGTCGATGCTTACCTTCATGCTGTTTTTCACAGGAGGCTACCACTGTGTCGGTCTTGGGGTCCTCATAAGCACCAGTTTTGAGGCAATTGCCGACAACAGCTAGAGTTCTGCCAGGTACCTAGCAACGAAACCATTAATGGTACCTAGTGATTGAAAGATCTCCTCATGGATGGCCTTTCCTCTTGCACTCCATATAGCCTACGCCATGATGATCATCCTCACAAAATCTTCCTTGCTCATCAATTCATGTGCCACAAAAGCCACTCCTTTGGGCTCTCCTCCTGGTGCTCAAGCAATGCATGCACCAAGTGCACGGGTTCCAAAGCCCAAATGCTGCTAGACATCAGGCAAGTGAACAGAGCGTGCCTCCAAGTGTCCGTCGCCCCACACAAGTTACATGTGTCCGCTGGTGACATATGATGATGTTTTAGGAGCTCCCCCGTAGGCATAGATTGCCTAGCCAACCTCCATACAAACATCCTGATTTTTGATGGAACTTCGATATGCCATATCCTGCTCCACTGTTTGCTTTCATGTTGAAGGAGGAACTCTCAGACTCATGCAACCATGCCACCGATTCATTTTTGTCCTCACAACCATTCGGTAAGAAGATCTAACACTGAAGGTGCCGCGTGGTTCCTCATGCCAAGCCCAGAAATCCTCCACCCGACGCATACATAGAGAGATCTCAAGAATTTCCACCGCATCAAAAGGTTTAAAAACAGTGTGAATTAAACCTTCATTCCATGAAGCTGTGGTTGCATCAATAAACCGCGCTACTTTTGTAGGCGGATCTTGCACCAGGGAGGTGACGGTTGCTTGAAACTGTCCCTCGAGATCCAATTGTGTGCCCAGATATCTGTTGTTTCTCCATCCTGAGTTCTTCTTACTATTCCTTGCGCGAGCACATCCCTACCATCTAGAATAGCCCTTCATATCTGGATGGATGCGTCCCTAGTTCAGCTTCAAGCAGTGAACAATTTGTAAAATAGACAAATTTGAGAATCCTCCTACTGATAGAAGAAACATCTGTCATTGTTTGCCAAGCTTGTCGCGCCAGCAAGGCTAAATTGAAGATCTCTAGGTCGCGAAAACCTAAGCTGCCCATGCGCTTCGGCATAGTCATAACTTCCCATGCCACCACCTCGGTTTCCTCTTGCCATGCTTGCTGCCCCACCAAAATTGCCTTATTATGGATGTAATATTGTCGCATAGGCCCCTCGATATCTGAAACAAGACATAGAGTAGACATGAATAGCTTGTGCGACGGATTTTATCAAGACTTCTTTGCCCGCAGAAGACAACAACTTTTCCACCCACCCTTTGATATTTTCCCATACTTTGTCTCTCAAATACTTGAAAGTTCTATTCTTCGAGTGTCCAACGTCCGTTGGCATACCCAAGTACCGAACAGACAATGATTCATTCTGGACATGTAAAGAGTTTTTTTTATCTCAGTTCTGATACTATCATGACACCCTTTGCTGAAGAAAATAGAAGACTTCTCGTGGTTTATCCTCTGCCTGAAGCTGCACAATAAATATCAAGTAGGTTTGACACTACAACTGCTCCCTCTACACTAGCCTTGAATAGCAGCCGTCTGTCATCAAAAAATAAAATGTGGTTAACCTATAGAGCTGTGGGAGCCACCTTAATACCTATTAGTGATGACTGAGAACTAGATTTCAGGAGGCACGAAAGGTCCCTCTGTTGCGATCAATAATAAGTAGGGGATATTGGGTCTCCATGCTGGATTCCTCTGGTTGGTTTGAAGGACCCGAGCTTCTCGTCATTGAAAAAAACTGAGAAAGACACAGATATAACCATGGCCATGACCGTGTTAATCCACTGAGCTGCAAAATCCAACTTTATCATAATAGTCCGCAGATAGGACCACTCCAGCGTATCATAGGGCTTCACCATGTCGAGCTTCAAGGCGCAAAAGCTATTAGATTTGGATCTGGACCTTTTCATGAAGTGTAAACATTCATAAGCACATATAATGTTGTGTGTAATCAGCCTTCCTGGAACAAAGGCCGACTACTCTTCGAAAATAATATTTGGTAATATTACGTTCAATCTGTTTGCAACCACTTTTGATCCTATTTTGTATAACACTTTTGATCCTATTTTGTATAACACATTGCAGAGACTAATAGGTCTGAACTGGGCCAAGGCAGTGGGATTTGGCACCTTTAGTATGAGGACTAAAATTGTGTCATATAATGCACTCTAGACTTCACCATGTTTTTCTTTCTCCGGAGAATGGCTCTAAGTTGGAAGAATTTTGTGTTCTTGTCCCCCTCTGTGAGCCACTCCACTCTTGCCCGCTGTCGCCACATGATTTCTTACCTATGATACATTTCAACCAGTCTTTCGTTCACTTTTAGCTCAGCATGGGAAGGTACAGATCTTAGCAGGTCAGACCGAAGCTCATCCAGGACTTGTTTTAGTTGTTTGATTTCCTTTCGCACACTGCCAAATGTGTCCCTGCTCCATCGCCCCAAACCTCTCGCCAAATTGCTTTCTTTTCTGTCTCAGCTGCTCTACTGAGGTGCACGACGCTCCAGCCATCCATCCCTTTGTTAAGAATTGCTGGAGACCTTCATGTTGTTCCCACTTAGCTCGTATTTGAAAGATTTTTGCGTACGATCTTGAGCGGGGTTCACCTCCACTAGAATTGGTGAGTGATAGGAGGTAGCACCCGTGAGATGGGTGACTAAAGGTAGAGGGAATCTCGCCATCCAATCAGCATTGGAAAAGGCTCTGTCAAGTCTGCACCATGTGAAGCTTCCTCCAGCGACATTCTTTTCAGAAGTCCAAAAGTTGCCCTTGTATCCCAGGTCAAGCAACATATAGATATCCGTAGCATCTTGAAAGGCCTAAGTCTGAGCATTACTATGTTGTCCCACTCCCTCGTGTTCATTTGGACGTAACACTTAATTAAAATTCCCCAAGCATAGCCACGGAAGTGTACTCAACGTACTTATGTTTTCATCACATCCCATGTGTGGTATCGTAAATGTGTTTGCACCTCGCCAAAGACACATGTCACCCTTCACTTGTCCCGATCATTCTCCATAACTAAAACATCAAGATGATAAACTGAGTAACCAAGGATCTCAACTTTTATTGAATTATCTCACAAAAGACTCATTCCCCCACTTCTTCCTTGACTATCTACTGCATAGGAATTATCATAACCAAGAGTACTAGCTAAAGCTTCTACCCTATCTCCTTTTATTTGTGTTTCTACAATGCATAACAGGGTAGGGCAAATTGCCTCACGAAATCGTGAAGCTCATGAACTGTCGCAACCTTGCCCATGCCACGACAGTTCCAACATAAGGCACTCACTGGATACAGTGGCGCCCCTCAAGGTCCGCCAATTTTTGGTCACCTTTCCCTTGATCTCCAGCCTTAACTAAGTTAGTCTTTTCTGAATCTGAGATCCTTGTCCTCTTTGGGTCCTGTTTTCTGCTCGGACTAGGCGAGACTTCCATAGATGGAAGTGCCAACACCTTGGTCGTTTCTAGTGCATCTTGGGTTGCTGCTGTCAAGGTTGCTAGGTCTGAGCCCCTCTTCCTGTTATCATGTACCTCCTTCATCTCCAAATCCCGATCATGGTCCATGTCCTCATCATGACCATCATTTTTAGCCGACGGGTCGTGTTGGCTAGCTCCCCTTCCTCTAGACCGGGCTTCACCAGGTCCCCTACCAGTCCTCACCCGATGGAAATTCCCTTTGAAATCTTGCGACCGTGGCTCCGTGAACAAAACTTCACCCACCTTAGCTCCCAGCGATGGAACTAGATAAGAGTAAAGCTGCATCACATCATGAATTTGAATCCATATCTCAATCGTATCTAGTCTGATCGTAGATGACTTCGCCACACCGTCATACGACTTGATAATCACTGCATCTCCTCTAAAGTGCCACGGTCCATCCTGGATGACTCGCTCCCAATCCCCAAGCATGAGAATTGGATAGTATATAGGTTGTCTTCCAAAGGTTTTAAGTTCGCCTTTTGAGCCAAGTCCCAAGCAGATCTCATGTTTCGGAAGAACCAATATTGGATGTAAGTTTTCTCGGAGTTCATCCGAGCGATGGCCAGCCATCGGGCCGCCTTCGGGGGCGCCTCTGTCTCATCAAAGATCACATCATCCAGATCCTCCTCTCTTAGATCAAGTTCTTTCATCATCTTCTCCACATCATCTGCCTTCGACGAACTTGGGGCTAGCGCCTTGGCTTCCCTTGAAGACATATTGAAAAACCGTAACCCAATTGATGTGATCTAACCGGGCGTTGTTGCAGGACCCAAAAACTCCTCGATCTTCCACCGTCCCATCACCGATCAGGTGGCTTAGCTCCAACCCAATCAACTGGAATGAACGATGGTGGGGAAACGGAGCAGGGAAACTACCAGTCTCGACGGCGACCAAAAATCGCCGCGGGAGAGGTCAAAACCCTAGCTAGAGGGGAAAAACCCACGGCAGGGCAGCTACCGCATGCAAGCAGACATCGCAGTCAGACGTGGCCCAACGATGCCTGGTCTTCCTTCTACATACACTGACTGTGTGCCGGTTGCAAAGCTATTGCCTTTGGGCCTCCATCTCACTGGAGCAATCTTGATGAAACCAATGAGCTTGTAGAAATAATGGCTATAAGTCATCCATGTAGACCCGAAAACTATTTAAACAAAGTGATTCTTGGTTTAAAACTTGTCTTAACAACAAGATGCTACAATATATGCATTCCATGGGGTGGTTAAAAAGTCTCATCGAATGTATATATATATTAGTCATACACACATACTGGGTATCATACATTTGATACCTATATATGACAACACCTCAAATACGGGCACCTAATACCTATGATATATGAAATTTACAATATGATTCGTCTAAATTATTGAAAAAGTATGTGATGCGACATCTTAGGTATATTTACGACCAAAAAAACCGGTAGTCGGTATCAAGATGCTTTCTACATACCTAAAAGTATAAAAAATAACTAGGATGACATATTATATTATTTGGTAACATTAATTTGTATAGGGAAACTACTCTCGTCAAAAGTGCAACCGAGCCTTTTTTTTTCTAAAAATGCGAGAAACCTTGAAAAATAAATATATCTTGTTTATATATGTAGACAAGCCGTATTTTTCTAGAACTGATACTAGCATGCATTACTAAAAAAAACACTATGCAATTTTGTTTGGAAAGGAACTATTGCTAGGAAATCATCGGAATATTAGTTTCTCGAAAGCAATCAATGACCATTAAAGGTACTATTGCATGCAAACAGAATATGAAAAGCCATCATTTCATGGATTATACACCATGCAGTAATGAATATTACTTTTCATAACAAGTCTAGGTTCCAGGCACCTAGGTGCCCAACGCGTCAACGGCAGTCCCGATTACATGAAGAGAAAGGAGTGAAGAAGAGAAATACAAGAAGAGGGTCACAATAAGAGAGCACAAAAGATAAAATAAAAGGACTATAATCTCTCAACAAGTTGTGTTAACATGGAGGACCAAGCGGATAGCCTTGTCCTCTTTGTAATGTTTTTGCAACAATGGGCCGAGAGGAGTAGGTCGTCGGTGGTCGACGCGGCGATGGTGTGCTGGCCCTCGTGCACCGAGCAAAAAACCATTGCGTTTCATCGTTTACAAATGTTCCATAGAATGGCCATAAGAACTGTGGAGCGAGTTTTGTTTGCCTGCTGTCCATCCAAGCGTTTACCATCCCTAGTGGCGTACCATGACAAAGGTGGTCATCCCATCCCACAGAGGCCTTAGATGGTTGTAGCGGAAGAGGAGATGATCAATGGATTCTGTGTGATTATAGATGGGGCAGGTATCTGTAGTGGCGATGTTTCAACGAAATATTCTTTCATTGGTGAATATCCGGTCTTTTATGTGCGAGCCAAATGAAAATTCTGCTCTTATTCGATGCATAGTTTTTCCAAATGGCTGGTGCCAATTGATCTTTTGGCCTTGCCTGCCAAACTGCATTGTAAGCAATTTTAGTGGTGAGAGGCTTGCCTTGCTGCCTCGAAATTCTCTGGTCATCCACGTGCAAATTCAAATTTATCGAAGCGAGCGTGTTGCACAAAGTAATGAGCTCACAATTAGCCGTGTTGGACTGCCTCGGAGCAAGGTCCATAGAGAGGTCGTCCAAAGCTAAAATCCTAGCCACAAAAGCGGTCTTCCATTCTGAACGCGTGACCAAGGCTAGGAACTGGTGTTTGATAGTGTTCTGGAAGGGCGGGAGCCATAGATCCAACAAAAAGGAGGTGATGAGACCATTATCAATCTTAACTTTGGTGATAGATCGAAATAAGTTGAGCCCTTTCGTGACGTCTTTCCAGATCGAAGTGTGCGCAATATCTATGGCTAATAGATCATTGTTAGGGGACCATCCGTACTTGGAGGCCAAGTACTGGGTAGGTAAATTGGATTGAGAGGCATGAAGAGAGGAGATATGCTGGAGAAGCAAACACAGATTCATGTGATTAAGAGAGTAAAATGTGAGCCCCCCATTGTCAAACGAGGAGCACACAATATCCAAGTCACCTTACATTGACCTCCGGTAACCTTCTCCTGGCTCGCCAAGAAGAAGACCCTACATATCTTGTCAATTTCCTAAATGGTCCTGGCTTGGAGAAGCAGGGTGATCATCGCATAAATAGGTAATGCTGAAGCATAGAATGAACAAGAATAACCCTGCTCGCCAAGGAAAGCATTAGCCCATGCCAACCAGCAAGTCGTCTACCAATCCTATCGATAATGAAGAAGAAATACGACAGGTTAATCTTGTGAGTCAAAAGGGACAACCCCAAGTAGGACCGCGGGAATGTGGCAACGAGGCATCCCAGAATTGCGACCAACTAAGCGACCATGTCCGGGTCTACATGGATCGAGGCGAATGTGCTTTTATGAAAGTTAATGGTAAGACTGGTTGCCTATGAGAATTGGAGAAGAATTTGTTTAAGAGTGCGAAGCTGATTGACATTTGGAGGGAGGATGATGAGAGTGTCGTTAGCGTACTAAAGGATAGGGCATGGGAGACCCCCATCGATTGGGTGAGAGAGAAGCCCTTTGATCGAGGTTTTGAGGATCAGACGCTTAAGCACCTCAGCCACGATAATAAACATATAGGGTGAGAGCGAATCACCCTGCCTCAATCCTTTGCATCATTGAAATCATGGTCCCGACTTGCAATTTAGCGTGACAGCGGAGCACGACGATTTGCGTAACTTATCAATCCAATGGCACCACAATTGAGGGAACCCAAAGCACGTCGATACATCTCCAACGCATCGATAATTTGTGAAGTAGTCATGCCATATTTGCCTATGTTTACAATACTTTTATATGGTTTTGATGTTTACAATACTTTTATATGGTTTTGATGCTATATGATTTATTTAGAACTAACCCAGATTGATGCTGTTTTCAGCAGAATTACTGTGTTGTTGTTTTTGTGCAGAAAATAAAAGTTCTCGAAATTGCCCGATTTTTTCTGGAGAAAATAAGAAATACCTGAGCAAGGAACCATTGGAGGAGAGCCACCTTTGGGCCACAAGCTAACATGGCGTGCCCTGGTAGCTTGTGGGGACCACGTGGCTCCGACTGACGTGATTCCAACGTTGAAGAATCCTATAAATCCCAAAACCCTCATAAATTAGGAGAGAACTTTTGCTCCGCCGTTGCAACTCTCTGTATCGAAGAAAAACTCATTTGGAGCCTTTCTAGTACCCTGCCGAAGGGGGAAATTATCTCCGGAGGCCATGTTCATCATCTCGGCGGAGGCCATGACGAGGAGGGAGTAGTTCATCCTCGGGGTTGAGGGTATGTACGAGTAGCAATGTGTTTAGTCTCTCTCTCGTGTTCTTGGGATGGCACGATCTTGATGTATCGTGAGCTTTGTTAATATAGTTGGATCATATGGTGTTCTTCTGTTGCTATCTTGTTGTGTTGAATTGAATCATTCCCTTTGAGATCTCGTTATGTTGGATTGAATATTTTGGGTTTGAGAACACTTGATGTACGTCTTGCACGTGGATACCCGTGGTGACAATGGGGTATTTTATTGATTCACTTGATATATATTATGGAGTGAACTTGCGGATATCAGTGACCTTGGGGGCCTATGCATAGGGGTTGATTGCATGTTTTCATCCTATTTTCTGTGATAGAAATCTTGGTGTACTCTTTAAAGTTCTTTGTGTTGGATTGAATATGATGAATCTGAAGTTGTTTGATGTATGTTTAATAATGAACCCACAAATACTTGTGGTGACATTGGAGTATCTAGGTGACATTAGAGTTGATTGATATGTATCATTGGTGTTATTTTAGTATGAACTCTAGGGCTGTTTGTGACACCTATAGGAATAACCCAACAGATCGATCGTCAAGGGTAACCTTGAGGTGGTTCTACTACCTAGAACATTTTCATCCTATGTTCTCTGCTACTTATGAACTTTAGAGTGATTATTTGTTGCACGTTGAGGGATGATCATATGATTCTACTATGTTAGCATTGTTGAGAGATTGCACTAGTGAAAGTATGAACCCTAGGACTTATTACCAAGCATTTATACAACATTTTGCTTGATGTTTACTACTTTTTACCTCGTTGTTTTTATTTATTTAGTTTATAATAGTCCATTTCTATTTCCCATACCAACTTGTATCACCATCTTTTCGTCGAACTAGTGCACCTATACAATTTTCCATTGTAATCAGTGTGTTGGGGACACAAGAGATTTCTTGTATTTGATTGCATGGTTGTTTGAGAGATACCATCTTCATCCTACATCGCCCACGGATTTATAAACCTTAGGTCATCCATTTGAGGGAAATTTGCTGCTATCTTTTTTGGCGCTGTTGACGGGGATGTGAGTGCTTGAAGGTATATCTTTAGATCTTGCAATTAGATATTTTAGTTTCTTGTTTTTCACTAGTTTGATTTTATAAAATAAAACTACAAAAAATGGAATTTAGGTTTCCTCAATTGCTTCGCCTTTATAATGTCTTTCGCGAAAATGATGGTTTGGAAAATTGTGCTCAATTGTTAGAGGAAGAATTTATAAAAATGCTTAATGTGAAATCCTTGAATGATGAAAATGATAGTAATATTGTTAGTATGAGTTCTCTGAATATCCAGGATGCTAATGATATACAAAGCCACAAGCTTTTGGATGCTATGTTTGATGAAGATGATATTTTTAGGACCCCAAGTTTTGATGATATCATGCGTGCTATTTAAGATGATTATATTGATGAAAGTGGGTTTGGAAGAGTGTCAACTCTAGGTACTAGTGATCCCACTATTTTGGAGGGTGTTGAATCTTTTCATAATGATAAAAGTGGATTTGGAGAGGTCATGACTTCATTTAGTGATGAGTCCACTATTTTTAAAGAGGTTTATATTGACTATGACAACAAAGTTGCTACCTATGATGATTACAGTATGCTATAAAGAGTAATTATAACCGTGAAACTTGTCATCATGATTTTAATTTTCAATTGGATTATGCCACTCAAGTATCACATTATAGTTATTTTATTGAGTTTGCTCCCACTACTTTGAATGAGAAGAATTTTTTTGTGAGTAGTAATAAATTTTTTATGCTTATGCATCGTGAAAAGCATGCTTTTATGTGATAGTTATATTGTGGAATTCCTTCATGGTGACACTGAAAATTATTATGGGGGGGGACATATTCTTGTAGGAATTGCAATAATATCATGTTTCCTCTCTATGTGTTGACAATCTTGAAACTATGCTTATTTTGCCTTCCTATGCTAGTTGATTCTTGCTTCCATGAATTGTTTACTCACATAATCCCTATGCATATAAAGTGGGTTAGACTTAAATATGCTTTTCATGTGATTCATGATGCTTTATTGCATATTTCAAATACTATATTTACATGAACATCATTGAAATCATCATGCCTAGCTAAAAGACATTAAAGAAAAGTGTTTGCTGGGAGACAACCCAACACTTCTCCTTAATATTTTTGTGTGTTCACATGATTAAGCTACTGTATTAATCATGTCTTGTGTCATTTATTTCATTAAGGTGCCAAGTAAAGCCTTTGGGATAGTGTGGATACTTGCTTGTTTGATTGTGTGATAAAACAAAAACTTTTATGTCCAGTGTAGAATTTCTCTGATTTTACTGGACAAGCAAAAAATTCTGAAATTTTTACAAAGTTTTGGTATGAAAATTATCTGCGTTGTCCTAATTTTTCAGAACTTTTAGAGTCACGAAAGTATGGTGTTCATTCAAATCTTCACAGACTATTCTATTTTTGATAGATTCTATTTTGCATGCATAGTTTGCTTGTTTTAGTGTTTCCATTGCTTATATTTTAGTGATATAAATTATGTGAATGATAGAATACACTAGGTATAATGTGAGAACAATTATGAATCTTGTCTTGATAGTACCTAAGTGAATGATCTATCTTTATTACACTAACCCATCTTACGAAGTTCTGTTAAGTTTTGTGTGATTGAAGTTTTCATGTTTTGGGTGAGATATCCATATAAGAAGAATAAGGAGCAGAAGGAACCTAATATTGGGGATGCCTAAGTTACCCCCAAGGTAATATCCAAGGAATACTCAAGCGTCTAAGCTTGGGGATGCCCCGGAAGGCACCCCCTCTTTCGTCTTCAACATTATCGGTATATCTTACTTGGAGCTATATTTTTATTTGGCACATAATATGTGTTTTGCTTGGAGCATCATTTTATTATGTTGTTGTCTGTTAGATATTATTTATAATCTTGTTTTCAATAAAAAGTGCCAAGAATTGCCTTTAGAATGCTTGAACTGAATGTATGATGTGTGTTGTAATAAAAGAAACTTTTGCTGTAGTATTTGAATTATCATATTTTAGTGGAATATGGAAAGTTGCTGAAATCTTTACACAGTAGTATCATACAAATTCTTTATCAGGTCCTAAATTTTAGATTTTTTCGAGTTACATAGCTACACCTTTTGAATTAATTGCTACAAATTTTTGTTTGGACAGATTGTTTTCATAATTTTGTTATCTACTTATCCTAGAGTTTTAATGGCTTATATTAGTAGGTATAAATTGTGGAAATGATAGTATACAATACTTAATGTTTAAAATTATTGTGCAACTTGTCTTGGCAGTACATGAAGTGTTGATTTATTCTTATGTGTACTAACCTATCTCATGAGTTCTTTTTGAGTTTTTCTGGATGTAGTTTTTGAAACTTAGGTGAAACCAGGATATGAAAGGATTGAAAGAGATACAAAAATCTCAAGCTTGGGGATTTCCAAGACACCATAAGTAAATATTTCAATAAGTCTCAAGCATCTAAGCTTTTGGATGCTTCGCATCTCACCTCTCTTCGTCAACAACTATTGGTTAGCCCATGCTGATCCTAAGTTTTTATTCTTTTACATGATATTTGGTGTTCTTGAAATGCATTTTGTTTTGTTTGCTGTTTGAATAAATTTTTTAGATCGAAAAATATTTATTGAGAGAGAGTCCTCACATAGCTACTTAATTGTTTGACTACTCGTTGATCTTCACTTCTATGTTTCGAGAGTAGTTTGATGTTTACTCTTCTGCTACACTAATATCCTGAGAGTAAATTGTGATTTAATGAAATACAATAATTTTGAAACTAACAATGTGCTTTATGATTAGTAGTAGTATCACATTTAGTTTAGAAAGTAAAATCTATTGAAGTTTGACATTCACAATATTGGTCATACAAGCAATTCATGAATGATTAGTATAAGAAAGAGAACTTCCACATACAAATATATTTCCTTGGACATCTTTTATGATCATGAATACCCATTAATTATTTTCAAACTTGATTAAGTAGTTGATGTTGGACAAGGAAGACAATGTAGAATTTATATTGTTATGGATCCTCCAACATGTGATGCTTGTTTTGAACCTTTTGCTAGCCAAAACTTCGTACTAAGTAGAGTTACTACTTGTGCATACAAATCCTTGAACCAAGTTTCTTCCATGAGAGTCCACCATACCTACCCATATATGGTATTTCACTGCCATTCCAAGTAAATTTCCATGTGCCACCTCTAAAACCTTACAAATAAATATCTGTTTTATGTGCCTGTACCGCTCATGGAGCGATCGGGGTGGTCAGTATCTTCCATGCTAATCGGGTTATTATCATGACGAGTGTTTATTCACTTATCATTGCACGAGAGAGGTTGGTAAAAAGGATCCCAGTCCTGCTTAATACAAAAATATATAAACAAGAACTCCCCCTAGAAAATTGATTGTTTGGAGGGCACCCATGGATACGGCTAGCCATGTAAAGTGTTTGAATAGTTGAGGGAGAGTAAAATTCAATTCCATTTGGAAAGCGCCTATAATGTGATTAGCATGGAAGATATTGAAATCCCTTGTTGTAACGTTTACAAGAAAGGCACACCACCCATAATATATCCATATCTATTTTAAACAATGAGCTCTAGCACCTCTGAAAATTCCTGCTTCCTTCTGCGAAGGGACGGTCTATTTACTTTCATGTTATTTAATTTTCATGTTCAGTCAACTTCATGTTCCAACCTCATTCTGTTAGTTGGCAAGCACCATCTGGTGGGGAAAGATCCAAATGCATATATCTAGTCAAATATATTTGATCATTATTCTTTATTGTTAACAATTACCTTCATGATAAGTATGTTGGGAGGCGAAACATTAAGCCCTATCTTTCTGTATGTTCGATGGATGTCGTTTGTTCTAAAAATATGCTTTGAGTATTATAAATCGTAGGAGACTATATGATAATTGAGTATTTGGTGCTCTTACTTAGACTTGATGATGCATTGAAATTATTTGATGATTAAGAACATATGTTGTCAAGTTTTAACACAATGCATTGTTTGAACCATGACATGTGAATTGATTGGTACTCTATCCCGATGATATTTTATGAGAAAAGGTTGCTCATCATGATGCTAGAAAAGTGACTGAAATTATCAGTGATGAAAACTATTTGCTATGCTAGCATTCACACTTCATAAATTACTTATTTTACCATTTGCCTACTCGAGGACGAGTAGGAATTAAGCTTAAGGATGCTCATAATTCTTCAACATATCAATAATTTATGAAGTATTCATGCCATATTTGCCTATGTTCACAATACTTTTATGGTTTTGATGCACTTTATATGATTTATTTTAGAAATAACCCAGACTCACGATGTTTTGAGCAGAATTACAGTGGTGTTGTTTTTGTGGAGAAAATAAAAGTTATAGGAATCGCCCGAAACTTTTTATGATTTTTTTGGAGGAAATAAGAAATACCGGAGCAAAGAACCACCGATGGAAGCCACGTCTGGGCCAGAAGCTAACAGGGCGTTCCTACCCCCTAGGCGTGCCGTAATAGCTTATGGGGCCCACGTGGCTTTGGCCGACATGATTCCAACGCTGAAAACTCTTATAAATCCCCAAACCCTCATAAATTAGGGGAGAACTTCCGCTCCATCGCGACAACTCTGTGTATCAAAGAAAAACCATCTAGAGCCTTTCGAGTACCCTGCCGGAGAGGGGAAATAATCTCCGATGGCTATCTTCATCATCCCGACGGAGGCCATGATGAGGAGGGAGTAGTTCACCCTCAGGGCTGAGGGCATGTACCAATAGCTATGTGTTTAATCTCTCTCTCTCTCGTTTTCTTGAGATGGCATGATCTTGATGTATAGCGAGCTTTGTTAAATTAGTTGGATCATATGGTGTTCTTCCTTTGCTATCTTGTCATGATGAATTGAATCATTCCCTTTGAGATCTTGTTATGTTGGATTGAATATTTTGGGTTTGAGAACACTTGATGTATGCCTTGCATGTGGATACCCATGGTGACAATGGGGTATTCTATGGGTTCACTTGATATATGTTATGGCATCAACTTGCGAATTGCGATGACCTTGGGGATTTATGCATAGGGGTTGATTGCATGTTTTCATCCTACTTTCTTGGATAGAAATCTTGGGGTACTCTTTGAGATTCTTTGTGTTGGATCGAATATGATGAATCTGAAGTTGTTTGATGCATGTATAATAATTAACCCACAGATACTTGTGGTGACATTGGAGTATCTAGGTGAAATTAGGGATGTTTGTGACACCTATAGGAATATCCTAATAGATCGATTGGAAATGGTAATTTTGAGGTGGTTATACTACCCACAACAATTTTATCTTATGTTCTTTGCTACTAATGAACTTTGGAATGATTCTTTGTTGCATGTGGAGGGATGATCATATGATTCTACTATGTTAACATTGTTGAGAGATTGCACTAGTGAAAGTATGAACCCTAGACCTTATTTCCAAGAATTTATATAACTTTTTTGCTTGATGTTTACTACTTGTTACCTCACTCTTTTTTATTTAGATTAAAAATCTATTTCTACTATCCATACCACACTTGTATCTGTTGGAAATATGCCCTAGAGGCAATAATAATTAGTTATTGTTATATTTCTTTGTTCATGATAATCGTTTATTATCCATGCTATAATTGTATTGATTGGAAACACAATACTTGTGTGGATACATAGACAAAACACTGTCCCTAGTAAGCCTCTAGTTGACTAGCTCGTTGATCAAAGATGGTCAAGGTTTCCAGGCCATAGGCAAGTGTTGTTACTTGATAATGGGATCACATCATTAGGAGAATCATGTGATGGACTAGACCCAAACTAATAGACGTAGCATGTTGATCGTGTCATTTTGTTGCTACTGTTTTCTGCGTGTCAAGTATTTGTTCCTATGACCATGAGATCATATAACTCACTGACACCGGAGGAATGCTTTGTGTGTATCAAACATCGCAACGTAACTGGGTGACTATAAAGATGCTCTACAGGTATCTCCGAAGGTGTTCGTTGAGTTAGTATGGATCAAGACTGGGATTTGTCACTCCGTATGACGGAGAGGTATCTCGGGGCCCACTCGGTAATACAACATCACACACAAGCCTTGCAAGCAATGTGACTTAGTGTAAGTTGCAGGATCTTGTATTACGGAACGAGTAAAGAGACTTGCCGGTAAACGAGATTGAAATTGGTATGCGGATACTGACGATCGAATCTCAGGCAAGTAACATACCGAAGTACAAAGGGAATGACATACGAGATTATATGAATCCTTGGCACTGAGGTTCAACCGATAAAGATCTTCGGAATATGTAGGATCCAATATGGGCATCCAGGTCCCGCTATTGGATATTGATCGAGGAGTCCCTCGGGTCATGTCTACATAGTTCTTGAACCCGCAGGGTCTGCACACTTAAGGTTCGACGATGTTTTATGCGTATTTGAGTTATATGGTTGGTTATCGAATGTTGTTCGGAGTCCCAGATGGGATCACGGACGTCACGAGCGTTTCCGGAATGGTCCAGAGACGAAGATTGATATATAGGATGACCTCATTTGGTTACCGGAAAGTTTCCGGGCATTACCGGAAAAGTTTCAGGCTCATCGGTAGTGTACCGGGAGTGCCGGGAGGGGTGACGGGGACCATCGAGAGGGGTGTCATGCCCCAAGGGGTCCCATGGGACATGGGAAGAGATAAACCAGCCCCTAGTGGGCTGGAATAAGTTCCCACTAAGGCCCATAAGGTTTGAGAAGGGAAAAACACAAGGTGGAAAGAATTTCCAAGTGGGAAGTTGGAATCCTACTCCAAGTAGGATTGGAGTAGGACTCCTCCACCTCAAATTTCGGCCAAACCTTGAGGGTTTGAGGCTGCCTCCTCCCCTCCCTCCCTCCTATATATACTGAGGTATTATGGCTGATTTGAGACAACTTTTGCCACGGCAGCCCGACCACATACCTCCACGGTTTTTCCTCTAGATCGCGTTTCTGCGGAGCTCGGGCGGAGCCCTGCTGAGATTAGATCACCACCAACCTCCGGAGCGCCGTCACGCTGCCGGAGAACTCATCTACCTCTCCGTCTCTCTTGCTGGATCAAGAAGACCGAGATCATCGTCGAGCTGTACATGTGCTGAACGCGGAGGTGCCGTCCGTTCGACACTAGATCGGAGCGGATCGTGGGACGGATCGCGGGACGGTTTGTGGGGCGGATTGAGGGACGTGAGGACGTTCCACTACATCAACCGCGTTTCTTAACGCTTCTGCTGCGCGATCTACAAGGGTACGTAGATCGGAAATCCCCAGTCGTAGATGGACATCACCATGATAGGTCTTCGTGCGCGTAGGAAATTTTTTGTTTCCGATGCGACGTTCCCCAACAGTGGTATCAGAGCTAGGTTCATGCGTAGATGTATTCTCGAGTAGAACACAAAAGTTTTTGTGGGCGGTGATGTGCGTTTTGCTGCCCTCCTTAGTCTTTTCTTGATTCCGGGGTATTGTTGGATCGAAGCGGCTCGGACCGACATTACTCGTACGCTTACGAGAGATTGGTTTCATCGCTACGAGTAACTCCGTTGCTCAAAGATGACCGGCGAGTGTCGGTTTCTCCAACTTTAGTTGAATCGGATTTGACCCAGGAGGTCCTTGGATGAGGTTAAATAGCAATTCATATATCTCCGTTGTGGTGTTTGTGTAAGTAAGATGCGATCCTACTAGATACCCATGGTCACCACGTAAAACATGCAACAACAATTAGAGGACGTCTAACTTGTTTTTGCAGGGTATGCTTGTGATGTGATATGGCCAACGATGTGATGTGATATATTGGATGTATGAGATGATCATGTTGTAATAGTTAATATCGACTTGCACGTCGATGGTACGGCAACCGGCAGGAGCCATAGGGTTGTCTTTAAACTAACGTTTGTGCTTGCAGATGCGTTTACTATATTGCTAGGACGTAGCTTTAGTAGTAATAGCATGAGTAGCACGACAACCCCGATGGCGACACGTTGATGGAGATCATGATGATGGAGATCATGGTGTGACGCGGGTGACAAGAAGATCGTGCCAGTGCTTTGGTGATGGAGATCAAGAAGCACATGATGATGGCCATATCATGTCACTTATGAATTGCATGTGATGTTAATCCTTTATGCACCTTATCTTGCTTAGAACGATGGTAGCATTATGAGGTAATCTCTCACTAAAATTTCAAGACGAAATTGTGTTCTCCCTGACTGTGCACCGTTGCGACAGTTCTTCGTTTCGAGACACCACGTGATGATCGGGTGTGATAGACTCAACGTTCACATACAACGGGTGCAAAACAGTTGCACACGCGGAACACTCGTGTTAAGCTTGACGAGCCTAGCATGTGCAGACATGGCCTCGGAACACATGAGACCGAAAGGTCGAGCATGAATCGTATAGTTGATATGATTAGCATAGAGATGCTTACCACTGAAACTATTCTCGACTCACGTGATGATCGGACTTGAGATAGTGGATTTGGATCATGTACCACTCAAATGACTAGAGAGATGTACTTTTTGAGTGGGAGTTCTTAAGTAATATGATTAATTGAACTAATTGTCATGAACATAGTCTAATGGTCTTTGCGAATTACGATGTAGCTTGCGCTATAGCTCTACTGTTTTTATATGCTCCTAGAGAAAATTTAGTTGAAAGTTGATAGTAGCAAACTTTGCAGACTGAGTCTGTAAAACCGAGGATTGTCATCGTTGCTGCGCAGAAGGCTTATGTCCTTAATGCACCACTCGGTGTGCTGCACCTCGAGCGTCGTCTCTACATGTTGTGAACATCCGACATACACGTTTCTGATGACTACACGATAGTTCAGTACAAAATACTTAATGGCTTAGAAGCAAGGCGCCGAAGACGTTTTGAAACATCACGGAACATAAGAGATGTTCTAAAGAGATGAAATTGTGATTTCATGCTTGTGCCCTTGTTAAGAGGTATGAGACCTCCGACAAGATTCTTTGTCCATGAAGTAAAGGAGAAAAGCTCAATCGTTGAGCGTGTGCTCAGATTATCTGAGTACGACAATCGCTTGAATCAAGTGGGAGTTGATCTTCCAGATAAGATAGTGATGGTTCTCCAAAGTCACTGCCACCAAGCTGTGAGAGCTTCGTGATGAACTATAACATATCAAGGATAGATACAATGATCCTTGAGCGATTCGCGATGTTTGACACTGCGAAAGTAGAAATCAAGAAGGAGCATCAATAGTTGATGGTTAGTAAAACCACTAAGTTTCGAGAAAGGCAAGGGCTAGAAGGGATACTTAGTGAAACGGCAAAGCAGTTGCTGCACTAATGAAGAGACCCTAGATTAAACCCAAGCCCGGGACTAAGTGCTTCTGTTATGAGGGGAACGGTCACTGAGGCGGAGCAACTCTAGATACTTGGTAGATAAGAAGGTTGGCAAAAGTCGAAAGAAGTATATTTGATATACATGATGTTGATGTGTACTTTACTAGTACTCCTAGTAGCACGAGGGTATTGGATACCGGTTTGGTTGCTAAGTGATTAGTAACACGAAATGAAAGCTACGGCATAAACGGAGACTAGCTAAAGGCGAGGTGATGATACGTGTTGGAAGTGTTTCCAAGGTTGATATGATCAAACGTCGCACGCTCCCTCTACCATCGGGATTGGTGTTAAACCTAAATAATTGTTATTTGGTGTTTGCGTTGAGCATGAACATGATTGGATCGTGTTTGTTGCAATACGATTATTCATTTAAAATAATAATATTTATTCTATTTTCTTGAATAATTACCCTCAATGGTTTACTGAATCTCGATCGTAGTGTTACACATGTTCATAATATTAGTGCCAAAAGATAAAAAGTAATAATGATAGTACCACTTAGTTGTGGCACTGCCACTTGAGTCATGTTGGTGTAAAATGCATGAAGAAGCTCCATGGATGGATCGTTTGGACTCACTTGATTTTGAATCACTTGAGACATGCAAAACATGCCACATGAAACAAGTAGAGTAACTTGTTGGGAGTAATGCATTTTTGACGTGTGCAGTCCAATAAGTGCTAAGGCACGCAGTGGATATCATTATGTTCTTACTTCACTGACGATTTGAGTAGATACAAGAGTATTTACTTGATGAATCACAAGTCTGAAATGTTGAAAAGTTCAAAGCTATTTTAGAGTGAAGATCGTCGTGACAAGAGGATAAACAGTCTACGATATGATCATAGAGATGAATATCTGAGTTACGAGTTTTGGTACGTAGTTAAGACAATGTGGAAATTGTTTTGCAGTTCATGCCACCTGGAACATCATAGTGTGATGATGTGTCTGAACGTCATAGCCACACACTATTTGGTATGGTGCATGCTATGATGTCTCTTATCGAATTACCACTATCGTTTATGGGTTATGCATTAGAGACAACCGCATTCACTTTAAATAGTGCACCGCGTGTTTCCGTTGAGATGACACAGTATAGACTGAGGTTTAGAGAAATCTAAACTATCGTTTCTTGAAAGTTTGGGGCTTCGACACTTATGTGAAAAAGTTTCAGTCTAATAAGCTCGAACCCAAAGCGGATAAATGCATCTTCATAGGATATCTTGGGTACATCTCCTATCTCAGATCCGAAAGCAAAGTGTTTGTTTCTAGAAACGGATCCTTTCTCGAGGAAAGGTTTCTCTCGAAAGAATTGAGTGGGAGGGTGGTAGAACTTGATGAGGTTATTGAACCATCACTTCAACCCGTGTGTAGCAGGGCGCAGGAAGTTGTTCCTGTGGCGCCTACACCAATTGAAGTGAAAGCTGATGATGGTTATCATCGAGCATCGGATCAAGTTACTACAAACCTCGTAGGTTGACAAGGTCGCGTACTACTGCAGAGTGGTACGGTAACCCTGTCTTGGAGGTCATGTTGTTGAGCAACAGTGAACCTACGAGTTATGGAGAAAGCAATGGTGGGCCCGGATTCCGACAAATGGCTGGAGGCCATGAAATCCGAGAGAGGATCCATGTATGAAAACAAAGTGTAGACTTTGGAAGAACTACTTGATGGTCATAGGACTATTGAGTAAAGATGGATCTTTAAAGGGAAGATAGACGACGATGGTGATAAGTCACTATTTAGAAAAGCTCGACTTGTCACAAAGATGTTTCCGACATGATCAAACAGTTGACTATGGTGAGACTTTCTCACTCGTAGCGATGCTAAAAGTCTGTTAGAATTATGTTAGTAGTTGTTGCATTATTTTTGAAATATTGCACATAGGATGTCAAAACATTGTTTCCTCGACGGTTTCCTTGAGCAAACATTGTATGTGATACAACCAGAAGGTTTTGTCGATCCTAAAGATACTAACAAGTATGGAAGCTTTAGCATCCTTCAATGGACTGGTGCAAGCATCTCGGAGTTGGAATATACACTTTGATGAGATGATCAAAGATTTTGGGTTTGTACAAGGTTTATGAGAAACTTGTATTTCCAAAGAAGTGAGTGGGAGCACTATAGAATTTCTGATAAGTATATGTGGTTGACATATTGTTGATCAGAAGTAATGTAGAATTTCTGTGAAGCATAAAAGGTTGTTTGAAAGGAGTTTTTCAAAGGAATACCTGGATTGAGCTACTTGAACGTTGAGCATCAAGATCTATGGAGATAGATCAAAACGCTTAATAGAAGTTTCAACAAGATGCATGCCTTGACAAGTTTTTGAAGGAATTCGAAATAGATCAGCAAAGAAGGAGTTCTTGACTGTGTTGTAAGGTGTGAATTTGAGTAAGACTCAAAACCCGACCACGGCAGAATAAAGAGAATAGACGAAGGTCGTCTTCTATGCCTTAGCCATAGACTCTAAAGTATGCCATGCTGAGTACCGCACCTGATGTGTGCCTTGCAGCAAGTCTGTTAAGAGGTACAGAGAGTGATCCAGGATTGAATCACTGATCAGCGGTCAAAGTTATCCTTAGTAACTAAATAGACTAAGGAATTTTTCTCGATTATGGAGGTGGTTAAAGAGTTCGTCGTAAAGGGTTACGTCGATGCAAGCTTTGACACTAATCCGAATAACTATGAGTAGTGAAACGGATTTGTATAGTAGAGTAGATATTTGGAGCATTTCCGAATAGCACGTAGTAGCAGCATCTATAAGATGACATAAAGATTTGTAAAGAACGCACGGATCTGAAAGTTTCAGAACCGTTGACTAAAACCTCTCTCACGAGCAAGACGTGATCAGACCCCAGAACTATATGGGTGTTGGATTTGTTGAAATCACATGGTGATGTGAACTAGATTATTGACTCTAGTGCAAGTGGGAGACTGTTGGAAATATGCCATAGAGGCAATAATAATTAGTTATTATTATATTTCTTTGTTCATGATAATCGTTTATTATCCGTGCTATAATTGTATTGATTGGAAACACAATACTTGTGTGGATACATAGACAAACACTGTCCCTAGTAAGCCTCTAGTTGACTAGCTCGTTGATCAAAGATGGTCAAGGTTTCCTGGCCATAGGCAAGTGTTGTTACTTGATAACGGGATCACATCATTAGGAGAATCACGTGATGGACTAGACCCAACCTAATAGACGTAGCATGTTGATCGTGTCATTTTGTTGCTACTGTTTTCTGCGTGTCAAGTATTTGTTCCTATGACCATGAGATCATATAACTCACTGACACCGGAGGAATGCTTTGTGTGTATCAAACGTCCCAACGTAACTGGGAGACTATAAAGATGTTCTACAGGTATCTCCGAAGGTGTTCGTTGAGTTAGTATGGATCAAGACTGGGATTTGTCACTCCGTATGACGGAGAGGTATCTCGGGGCCCACTCGGTAATACAACATCACACACAAGCCTTGCAAGCAATGTGACTTAGTGTAAGTTGCGGGATCTTGTATTACGGAACGAGTAAAGAGACTTGCCGGTAAACGAGATTGAAATAGGTATGCGGATACTGACGATCGAATCTCAGGCAAGTAACATACCGAAGGACAAAGGGAATGACATACGGGATTATATGAATCCTTGGCACCGAGGTTCAACCGATAAAGATCTTCGGAATATGTAGGATCCAATATGGGCATCCAGGCCCCGCTATTGGATATTGACCGAGGAGTCCCTCGGGTCATGTCTACATAGTTCTCGAACCCGCAGGGTCTGCACACTTAAGGTTCGACGATGTTTTATGCGTATTTGAGTTATATGGTTGGTTACCGAATGTTGTTCGGAGTCCCGGATGGGATCACAGACGTCACGAGCGTTTTCGGAATGGTCCAGAGACGAAGATTGATATATAGGATGACCTCATTTGGTTACCGGAAAGTTTCCGGGCATTACCGGAAAAGTTTCGGGCTCATCGGCAGTGTACCGGGAGTGCCGGGAGGGCTGACGGGGACCATCGAGAGGGGTGTCACGCCCCAAGGGGTCTCATGGGCTATGGGAAGAGATAAACCAGCCCCTAGTGGGCTGGAATAAGTTCCCACTAAGGCCCATAAGGTTTGAGAAGGGAAAAACACAAGGTGGAAAGAGTTTCCAAGTGGGAAGGTGGAATCCTACTCCAAGTAGGATTGGAGTAGGACTCCTCCACCTCAAATTTCGGCAAAACCTTGAGGGTTTGAGGCTGCCTCCTGCCCTCCCTCCCTCCTATATATACTGAGGTATTAGGGCTGATTTGAGACAACTTTTGCCACGGCAGCCCGACCACATACCTCCACGGTTTTTCCTCTAGATCGCGTTTCTGCGGAGCTCGGGCGGAGCCCTGCTGAGATTAGATCACCACCAACCTCCGGAGCACCATCACGCTGCCAGAGAACTCATCCACCTCTCCGTCTCTCTTGCTGGATCAAGAAGGCGAGATCATCGTCGAGCTGTACGTGTGCTGAACGCGGAGGTGCCGTCCGTTCGGCACTAGATCGGAGCGGATCGTGGGACGGATCGCGGGACGGTTCGCGGGACGGTTCGCGGGGCGGATCGAGGGATGTGAGGACGTTCCACTACATCAACCGCGTTTCTTAACGCTTCTGCTGTGCGATCTACAAGGGTACGTAGATCGGAAATCCCCTCTCGTAGATGGACATCACCATGATAGGTCTTCGTGCGCGTAGGAAATTTTTTGTTTCCCTTGCGACGTTCCCCAACAGTATCACCATCTCTTTGCCAAACTAGTGAACCTCTACAATTTACCATTGTATTGGGCGTGTTGAGGACACAAGAGATTTCTTGTATTTGATTGCACGGTTGTTTGAGAGAGACCATCTTCATCCTACACCTCCCACATATAGACAAACCTTAGGTCATCCACTTGAGGGAAATTTGCTGCTGTCCTTCAAAATTCTGCACTTGGAGTCCAACAACGTCTACAAGAATGAGAAGAAGAGACTCCTAAGACACAAAATCAAAGGCTTTATGGAAATTAAGTTTAAGCACAACTGTCGGGATTATCCTCTTGTAGCAGGTTGATACACTCATTTTCCATATTGAATTACTATTGATATTCATGTTGATCCTATCCATTATGCATTATTATCATACAATTCTTATGCCTTTTCTCTCTGAATATGCAAGGTACATCACTGAGTGGGAAATATCTGGAAACTCGAATTCTGGACCGGGAAACGGAGAAAAAGGCACAAAAATTAACTTGCTCCAAATGATCTGAAACTTTACGGAGAATTTTTCTGCAATATTTGAGAATTTCTAGGCCAAAAACATACTGGAGAGGGGCCACCAGCTGGACACAAGCCAACAGGGCAAACCCCCTGGTCGTGCCCTGATAGCTTATGGGGCCCCAGCTGTCCCTCTGGTGACCATCTTCTCCTATATGGTGTGTTTTACCCTAGAAAAAAATCATAAGTTATCTTTCGGGATGAAGCACCGCCATCTCGAGGCGGAAACCCAGGTAGAGTCCCTTTTGCTCTTAGGCAGAGAGATTCTGTCGAGGGAATTCCCCTCTGGGAGGGGGAAATCGAAGCCATCGTCATCACCAATGCTTCCTCCTTCGTGGGAGGACCAATCTTCATCAACATCTTCACCAACACATCTCATCTCCAAGCCTAGTTTGCCACGTGTATTCAATCTTTGTCTGAAAACAACAAACTGGTACCTATGGGTTGCTAGTAGTGTTGGTTACATCTTGTAGTTGATGCTTGTTGGATTACTTGGTGGAAGACATTATGTTCAGATCCTTAATTATTATTATTACACCTCTGATATTGAATATGTTGATGTTGTGTGAGTAGTAATTATTGTTCCTGAGGACATGGGAGAAGTCTTGTTATTAGTAATCATGTAAAGTTAGTATTCGTTCGATATTATGATGATATGGATGTTGTTACTTCTCTTAATGATGTCATGTGAATTTCGACTACATGAAAATTCACCATGTTATGGGCCTAAGGGAAATCATCGTGGAGTAACAAATAGATGATTGGTTGTGAGACTGACAGAAGCTTAAACCCCACTTTATGCGTTGCTTCAGAACGGGCAGATTTGGACTCACACGTTTCATGCTATGATTAGATTATTCTTTCGTAGATGCATATGCCTGCGAGAGGGGGTAATCATAAGTAGGTTGTCAGTTCAAGTAAGAACAACACCTTAGCACTAGTCCACCCACATATAAAATCATCAAAGTAGCGGATGTGAATGAACTTAATATGATGAACATGACTCGACAAAAATTCCCATGTGTGCTCGGGAGCGCTTGCTTTATACAAGAGAACTTTCAGGCCTGTCCTTTTCTATAAAAATGATTGGGCTACCTTGCTGCACCTTTCGTACTATTGTTACTGGTCACTTTTTATGAATTATTTTGCTACAAAACTATACATCACTCTTGCTTACAACACTTGCATAGAATCCCTTGCTGAAAACTACTTATCATTTCCTTCTGCTCCTCGTTGGGTTTGATACTCTTACTTATTGAAAGGACTACAATTGATCCCCTATACTTGTGGGTCATCAAGACTCTTTTCTGGCGCCGTTGCTGGGGAGTGAAGTGCCTTTGGTAAGTGGAAATTGGTAAGGAATTATTTTCGTTACGTGCTAAAATTTATTGTTGCTTATCACTATGAACGGTCACCCTTTGAATGGCTTGTTCGTGCATCTTCGCCTCGAACGGAAGTTGAGGAAATTTTTCCTCAACCCGTTGAACCTACTAAAAATATTTATTATGACATTCCTTTGGGTATGGTAGAGTAACTGCTGGCTAATCCTTATAACGGCTCAACTCATCCTGAATACCATTTGATATATGTCGATGAGATTTGTGGATTGTTTAAGATTTCAAGTTTACCCGGAGATAAAGTTAAGAAGAAAGTTTTCCCTTTTTTTCGGAGTGAAAATCAGTAATGTGGTAGAGGCTATTGGATGATACTCGATCATGGGATCGGAATCGCTTGAAGCTGGAATTTCATCAGAAGTTTTATCCTATGCATCTAATTCATCATGATCGGAATTTTATTTGTAATTGGTGGCCTCACAAAGGAAAAAGCATCGCTCAAGCTTGTGGGAGGCTTAAATCTATGATGCACACTTGCCCCAACCATGAGCTCTCAAAGTAATTGATTATACAAAATTTTTATGCTCGACTTTCTCATGATGATCAAACATTTCTTGATGCTTGTGCTCTCGATTTCTATATGAAGAAGACTATTGAATTCAAATTGGATATTCTGTAAAAGATTAAACGCAATGCTGAAGATTGGGAACTTGATGAAGGTAAAGAGTCAGGTATAAAGCTTAATTTCGACTGTGTCAAATCTTTTATGGAAACTTCTCCTTTTTATGAGTTTAGCAAAAAAAATGGCTTGCCTAAGGAAAAGTGGTTCAAATATCATCCTCCCATTGAAAAATTACGCGAGGAACTAGTTAGAATTAAGAAGGAAGAAATAATTTTTAACCACATTGATCCAATTGTTCCCACTGCTTACGTTGAGAAACCTCCTTTCCCTATTAGTATTAGAGAACATGCTAAGGCTACAAAAGTGGTTAATAAAAGTTATGTTAGAACACGTACACCTTTTGAACAAATAAATGTTGAGCCTAATGTAGCTATAGTTAAAGATCTCATAGTTGATAATACTGATGGGAAGTTTATTTACCTCTGCTATGAAGCTTCTAGAATTGCAAAACCTGTTAGAAACAGACAAGATGAACTAGATAAAAATAAACCGGTGGTAGGCACACCAGTCATCTCAATTAAAATTGGAGATCATTTCTATCATGGCCCATGTGATATTGGTGCTAGTATTAGTGCTATACCCTTTACATTATATCAATAAATTATGCATGATACTGCACCGTGTTAAATTGGAGGTATTGATGTCACTATTAAGCTTGAAAATCGTGATACTATTCTGCCACTTGGGATTGTTAGGGATGTTGAAGTCTTGAGCGGAAATGTCAAGTACCCCAGTGATTTCTTAGTACTTGGTTAGGAACAAGATAAATTTTGTCCCATCATATTTGGTAGACCATTCTTGAATATGATTAATGCTGAAATTAATTGTGCTACCGAGAAGGTTAAAGTGAGCTTTGGTGATATTTCTCATGAGTTTAACTTCTCTAAGTTCAGAAAGAAGCCACATGAAAAATAATTGCCTAGTAAGGATGAAATAATTTGTCACAGTTGAAATTTTAGGTGATCCTCCTCCACCCAAGGGAGATCCCGTGTTTGAGCTTAAGGCTTTACCTGATACTTTGAAATATGATTATATTGATGACAAGGAGATATATCCTGTTATTATTAGTGCTAACCTTTCAAAACATGAAGAAAGGAGAGCTATTGGATATACTCTTCATGATCTTAAAGGCATAAGCCCCACTCCCTGTCACCACAAGATTAATATGGAACATCACGCTAAACCAATTGTTGATCATCAACACCGTCACAACCCTAAGATGAAAGAGGTGGTAAGAACTGAAATAGTAAAACTTCTGGAGGCAGGTATAATCTATCCCATTTCTGATAGTAGATGGGTGAGTCATGTTCATTGTGTTCCTAAGAAAGGTGGTTGACTGTTGTTGCTAATGATAAAAATGAACTTATTCCACAAAGGATAGTGATTGGTTATAAGATGGTAATTGATTTTAGGAAATTGAATAAGACTACTAGAAAAGATCATTACCCCTTGCCTTTTATTGATCAAATGTTAGAAGGATTATCTAAGCACACACACTTTGCGTTCTTGATGGTTACTATGGATTCTCTCAAATACGTGTGTCAAAAGAGGACCAAGAGAAAACTACCTTTACTTGCCCCTTCGGAACTTATGCTTATAGGCGTATGCCTTTTGGTCTGTGCAATGCACATGCTACCTTTCAAAGATGTATCACTTCTATATTCTCTGATTTTTGTGAAAAGATTGTTGAGGTCTTCATAGATGATTTCTCCATTTATGGGACTTGTTTTGATGATTGCTTGAGCAACCTTGATCGAGTTTTGTAGAGATGTGAAGAAACAAATCCTGTCTTGAATTGGGAGAAGCGGCACTTTATGGTGAATGAAGGTATATTGCTTGGGCATAAAATTTATGAATGTGGTATTGAGGTGGATAAGGCCAAAGTTGATGAAATAGAGGAAATGCCTCATACGTCTCAAACGTATCTATAATTTTTGATGGTTTCACGCTGTTATCTTGTCAACTTTGGATGTTTTGTTTACCTTTTATATCTTTTTTGGGACTAACTTATTAACTCAGTGCCAAGTGCCAGTTCCTGTTTTTTCTGTGTTTTTGACTCTTTTCAGATCTGATTTTGGAACGGAGTCCAAACGGAATAAATCCCCAAAATGATATTTTCCAGAACGGAAGAAGATCGGGAGGCTTGAGGGCCAAGCAAGTGGGCCCACAGGGGGCCCACAAGCCCTGTTGCCGCGGCCAGGGGGAGAAGGCCGCGGCAACCAAGCTTGTGGCCCCCCTGGCACTCCCCTGCCCTAGGTTTTTTGCCCTATAAATTCCCTAAAAATCCAGAAAAAATCAGGGCGTCCACGAAAACACTTTTCCGCTGCCGCAAGCTTCCGTTTCCGCGAGATCTCATCTGGAGACCCTTCCCGGTGCCCTGCCGGAGGGGACTTTGGAGTTGGAGGGCTTCTTCATCAACATCATCGCCCCTCCAATGACTCGTGAGTAGTTCACTTCAGACCTACGGGTCCGTAGTTAGTAGCTAGATGGCTTCTTCTCTCTCTTGGATCTTCAATACAAAGTTCTCCATGATCTTCATGGAGATGTATCCGATGTAATCCGCTTTGGCGGTGTGTTTGTCGAGATCCGATGAATTGTGGATTTGTGATCAGATTATCTATGATATATATTTGAGTCTTTGCTGATTTCTTATATGCATGATTTGATATCCTTGTAAGTCTCTCTGAGTCTTGGGTTTTGTTTGGCCAACTAGATCTATGATTCTTGCAATGGGAGAAGTGCTTGGTTTTGGGTTCATACCGTGTGGTGACCTTTCCCAGTGACAGAAGGGGCAGCAAGGCACGCATCGTGTTGTTGCCATCAAGGGTAACAAGATGGGCTTTTATCGTAGATATGAGATTGTCCATCTACATCATGTCATCTTGCTTAAGGCGTTACTCTGTTCTCATGAACTTAATACACTAGATGCACGATGGATAGCGGTCGACGTGTGGAGTAATAGTAGTAGATGTAGAAAGTATCGGTCTACTTGTTTTGGACGTGATGCCTATAGATATAATCATTTCCTTAGATAACATCATGACTTTGCGCGGTTCTATCAATTGCTCGACAGTAATTCGTTCACCCACCGTCTACTTGCTTTCATGAGAGAAGCCACTAGTAAACACTACGACCCTCGTGTCTATTCACACCTATCGTTTCCACTTTCACTTTTACTTTGCTTTGTTACTTTGTTGCTTTCAGTTCTCACTTGGCAAACAATCTATAAGGGATTGACAACCCCTTCATAGCGTTGGGAGCAAGCTCTTTGCGTTTGTGCAGGTACTTGTGATATTCCTTCACTGGATTGATACCTTGGTTCTCAAAACTGAGGGAAATACTTACCGCCGCTGTGCTACATCACCCTTTCCGCTTCGAGGGAACACCAACGCAAGGCTCCAAGGCCACGGGGGAAATCGTTTGCATATTTGTCTAGGAAGTCACTAAAGGCGTAGCCGTAGCAGAAGGATTCCTGGTGCCGTTGCTGAGGAGTATCAAGACAAGAATAGTCTCCCGTCAACACAGTTGTTTCTGGCGCCGTTGGAAGGTCTTTTGTTGCAGTAGCAGAAGTATTTCTGGCGCCGTTGCCGGGGAAGGAGAGATCTATCCAAGCAGGTCTCACAAACTCATCTCTTGCATTTACTTTTTTTGCCAGTTGCCTCTCATTTTCCTCTCCCCCACTTCACATTTGCCATTTTCATTTGCCTTTTTTCGTTTGCCTTTTTCGTTAGCCCTTTTCTCTCGCTTGCTTTCGGTTCGCTTGTGTGCCATGTGCCTTCAATGTGCTTGCATCTTCGCTTGCTGAAAATCTAGTGATATGGATCCTCATCCACTTGCTAATCTCTTTAAGAGATCCAATTATGTTGATCCAATTGCTAGTGAGTTGAGTGCACTTGACTATCTTTATGGAGTTTTGCTTGAGATGCGTGAATCTGAAAATTGTGAGGAAGAAATTTATGAAGTGATTCACGAGGGCTCCTTGGATGAAAAGCATGATTGGAATGGTTTCATTGTAAATTCTATTAGTGACAATCATGCTAAAAATATGCAAAACCCTAAGCTTGGGGATGCTAGTTTTGCTATCTCCACTACTTGTTGCAATGATCATGAGTGGGGCGATGATTTTTCTTATGATCTTGAAAATTTGTTTAAGCCTCATGATGAATATGATCTTTGCAATATTATTGAAAGTGGGTTTGGAGAAGTCATGACTTTAGTTGATGATAGTCCCACTATTTTTGAAGAGCGTCAACTTTGCATGCATGTGGATCATGAAAAGAATATCCTATGTGATAGTTACATTGTTGAGTTCGAATATGATCCCACATGTAATTATTATGAGAGAGGAAAATATGGTGGTAGAAACTTTCATATCACTAAATCACCTCTCGTTATGGTGAGATTGTTATTGTCTCTTTCTTCTTCCTTGCATTTGGTAACTATTGGTTTTCTTGCCAATTTGTTTTCCTATAAAATTCCTATGCATAGGAAGTATGTTAGACTTAGATGTGATGTTCACATGCTTTATGATGCTCTCGTTGTGCTTCAATTCTTGTCTTTTGTGTGAGCATCATTGAATTATCAATGCCTAGCTAAGGGCGTTAAATAATAGCGCTTGTTGGGAGGCAACCCAACGAATCTATCCTTTTTCTTTCTGTTTTGTGTTTTCCACACTTTCATAATTCTGTTATGATTGTGTTTTTTGTGTTTATTTTTGCGTTTGTGCCAAGCAAAACCGTTATGATTAGTCTTTGGGATGATCGTTTGGTCATGCTGGAAAAGACAGAAACTTTCTGCTCACGAAAAGAATTTTCATTTTTTTTTTCTGTAAGAGATTTTGAGTTGATTCTTTCTGCTTCTGATTTCTATGCAAATTATTCAGACTGTCTTAATTTTTCAGAATTTTTGAAGAACCATAAGTATACGAAGTATACAGATTGCTACAGACTGGTCTGCTGTTAACAGATTCTGTTTTTGTTGTGTTAGTTGCTTATTTTGATGAAACTATGGATAGTATCGGAGGGTATTAGCCATGGAAGATTCAAAATACAGTAACCCAACATCAATATAAGTAGAATTTAAGTTTGCAACAGTACCTAAGGAAGTGGTGGTTTGCTTTCTTATACTAATGTTATCACGAGTTTCTGTTTAAGTTTCGTGTTGTGAAGTTTTCAAGTTTTGGGTGAAGTTCTTATGGACAAAAAGATAAAGAGTGGAAAGAGCTCAAGCTTGGGGATGCCCAAGGCACCCCAAGATTATTCAAGGATGCCGTAAAAGCCTGAGCTTGGGGATGCCTCGGGAAGGCATCCCCTCAGTCGTCTTCAATCCATCGGTAACGTTACTTGGGGCTATATTTTTATTCACCACATGTTATGTGTTTTGCTTGGAGCGTCTTGTATCGTAGGAGTCTTTTATTTTTGTTGTGTCACAATCATCCTTGCTGCACACCTAGAGAGAGAGACATGCACTCACCGTGATTTTGTCGAGCTTCACTTATATCCTTTGGTTAGACAATTCAGCTCACATGTGCTTCACTTATATCTTTTGAGCTAGATGCTTTTGCTCTGTGTGCTTCACTTTTACCTTTTAGAGCACGACGGTGCGTGGCTTGGTAGTTGATCTATGATTTGAAAGTATTCTCAAAAGGGGTAGTTATCCAAAGGGATATGAAAACTTCCAGCTTCATATGCATTGAATAGTTAGAGAAGTTTGATTCATCTCAATTAGTTTTGAGTTGTGGTTGTGGTAATATTGAAGTTTTATTAGTAAGGTGTTGTGGATCTAGAAATACTTGTGTTAAAGTTAGTGATTCCTATAGCATGCACGTATGGTGAACCGCTATGTGATGAAGTCTGAGCATGATTAGTCTATTGATTGTCATCCTTTGTGTGGCGGTCGGGATCGCGCGATGGTTTATACCTACCAACCTTTCCCCTAGGAGTATGCGTTGAATACTTTGTTTCGATTACTAACAAAACTTTTGCAACAAGTATATTAGTTCTTCATGACTAATGTTGAGTCCATGGTTCATATGCACTTTCACCTTCCACCATTACTATCTTCTTTAGTGCCGTGCAACTTTCGCCAGTCCACAAAACCCACCATTAGCCTCCCTCAAAACAGCCACCATACCTACCTACTATGGCTTTTTCAAAGTCATTCCGAGATATAATGTCACGCAACTACCACCATGACATGTGCCACCACGTCTACATTGCCATTGCATGATCGTAAGATCTCTAGCATGATGTTTCCATTAATGTCCATGCCATGCTAGATCATTGTCACGGTACACTACCGAAGGCATTCCATATAGAGTCATCGTTGCTCTAAGTTTTGAGTTGTAAGTTTGATGATCATCATTGATGGAGCATTGTCCAATGTGAGGAAATAAAAGAGACCAAAGATGCCCACCAAAATAAAAATAAAATAAAAAAAGAGAGGCCAAAGAGCCCATCCAAAAAAATGAGAGAAAAAGAGAGAAGGGACAATGCTACCACCTTTCCACACTTGTGCATATTAAGCACCATGATCTTCATGATTGAGAGTCTCTCATTTTGTCACCACCATATAGCTAGTGGGAAATTTTCATTATATAACTTGGCTTGTATATTCCAATGATAGGCTTCCTCAAAATTGCCTTAGGTCTTCGTGAGCAAGCAAGTTGGATGCACACCCACTAGTTTTCTTTAAGAGCTTTCACATACTCTTAGATCTGGTGCATCATTTGTATGGCAATCCCTACTCATTCACATTGATATCTATTGATGAGCATCTCCACAGCTCATTGATATGCCTAGTTAATGTGACCATCTTCTCCTTGTTTGTCTTGCAACCTCCACCACACTCCACACCACTTATAGTGCTAAAACCATGGATCACGCTCATGTATTGCGTGAGAGTTGAAAAAGTTTGAGAAAGTAAAGGTGTGAAAACAATTACTTGGACAATACCGGGGTTGTGCATGATTTAAATTCGTTGTGCAATGATGATAGAGCATAGCCAGACTATATGATTTTGTAGGGATAACTTTCTTTTGGCCTTGTTATTTTGAAAGTTCATGATTACTTTTCTAGTTTGCTTGAAATATTATTGTTTCCACGACAATAGCAAACTATTGTTTTGAATCTAATGGATCTGAACATTCACGTCACATAAGAGGATTTACAAAGGACATCTATGCTAGGTAGCATGAAAGCATCAAAAATTCATTCTTTATCACTTCCCTACTCGAGGACGAGCAGGAGTTAAGCTTGGGGATGCTTGATACGTCTCAAACGTATCTATAATTTTTGATGGTTTCACGCTATTATCTTGTCAACTTTGGATGTTACGTTTACCTTTTATATCTTTTTTGGGACTAACTTATTAACTCAGTGCCAAGTGCCAGTTCCTGTTTTTTCTGTGTTTTTGACTCTTTTCAGATCTGATTTTGGAACGGAGTCCAAACGGAATAAAATCCCCAAAATGATTTTTTCCAGAACGGAAGAAGATCGGGAGGCTTGAGGGCCAAGCAAGTGGGCCCAGAGGGGGCCCACAAGCCCTGTCGCCGCGGCCAGGGGGAGGCCGCGGCAACCAAGCTTGTGGCCCCCCTGGCGCTCCCCTGCCCTAGGTCTGTGGCCTATAAATTCCCTAAAAATCCAGAAAAAATCAGGGCATCCACGAAAACACTTTTTCGCCGCCGCAAGCTTCCGTTTCCGCGAGATCTCATCTGGAGACCCTTCCCGGTGCCCTGCCGGAGGGGACTTTGGAGTTGGAGGGCTTCTTCATCAACATCATCGCCCCTCCAATGACTTGTGAGTAGTTCACTTCAGACCTACGGGTCCGTAGTTAGTAGCTAGATGGCTTCTTCTCTCTCTTGGATCTTCAATACAAAGTTCTCCATGATCTTCATGGAGATCTATCCGATGTAATCCTCTTTGGCGGTGTGTTTGTCGAGATCCGATGAATTGTGGATTTGTGATCAGATTATCTATGATATATATTTGAGTCTTTGCTGATTTCTTATATGTATGATTTGATATCCTTGTAAGTCTCTCTGAGTCTTGGGTTTTGTTTGGCCAACTAGATCTATGATTCTTGCAATGGGAGAAGTGCTTGGTTTTGGGTTCATACCGTGTGGTGACCTTTCCCAGTGACAGAAGGGGCAGCAAGGCATGCATCGTTTTGTTGCCATCAAGGGTAACAAGATGGGCTTTTATCGTAGATATGAGATTGTCCATCTACATCATGTCATCTTGCTTAAGGCGTTACTCTATTCTCATGAACTTAATACACTAGATGCATGCTGGATAGCGGTCGACGTGTGGAGTAATAGTAGTAGATGCAGAAAGTATCGGTCTACTTGTTTTGGACGTGATGCCTATAGATATAATCATTGCCTTAGATAACGTCACGACTTTGCGCGGTTCTATCAATTGCTCGACAGTAATTCGTTCACTCACCGTCTACTTGCTTTCATGAGAGAAGCCACTAGTAAACACTACAGCCCCCAGGTCTATTCACACCTATCGTTTCCACTTTCGCTTTTACTTTGCTTTGTTACTTTGTTGCTTTCAGTTCTCACTTGGCAAACAATCTATAAGGGATTGACAACCCCTTCATAGCGTTGGGAGCAAGCTCTTTGTGTTTGTGCAGGTACTTGTGATATTCCTTCACTGGATCGATACCTTGGTTCTCAAAACTGAGGGAAATACTTACCGCCGCTGTGCTACATCACCCTTTCCGCTTCGAGGGAACACCAACACAAGGCTCCAAGGCCACGGGGGAAATCCTTTGCGTATTTGCCTAGGAAGTCCCTAAAGGCGTAACCGTAGCAGAAGGATTCCTGGTGCCGTTGCTGAGGAGTATCAAGACAAGAATAGTCTCCCGTCAGCACGCTTGTTTCTGGCGCCGTTGGAAGGTCTTTTGTTGCAGTAGCAATGCCTTGCCCAAGAGATATCAAAGGTATAAGAAGTTTCCTTGGTCATGCTAGTCTCTATAGGCGTTTCATTAAAAATTTCTCAAAGATTTCTAGGCCACTAACTAATCTTCTCCAAAAAGATGTTCCTTTTGTTTTTGATGATGATTTTGTAGAAGCCTTCGAAATACTTAAGAAAGCCTTAATTTCTGCACCTATTGTTCAACCACCTGATTGGAACCAACCCTTTGAAATTATGTGTGATGCTAGTGATTATGTCGTTGGTGCTGTTCTAGGGCAAAGAGTAGACACGAAATTGAATGTTATTCATTATGCTAGTAAGACCCTAGACACCACTCAAAGGAATTATGCTACTATTAAAAAGGTATTTTTAGCAGTTATGTTTGCATGTGATAAGTTTAGGCCTTACATTGCTAACTCTAAAGTAACTATTCACACTAATCATGCCGCTATTAAATACCTTGTGGAAAATAAAGATGCTAAACCTAGATTCATTAGATGGGTGTTACTACTCCAAGAATTTGATTTGCATATCGTTGATAGGAAGGGAGCTGATAACCCTATATCAAATAATTTGTCTAGGATGGAAAATCTTCTTGATGACCTAGTGCCTATTGACGATAATTTTTCCGATGAGCAACTTGTTGTTATAAATGCTTCACGTAGAACTCCTTGGTATGCGGATTATGCTAATTACGTTGTTGCTAAATATATTCTAGCTAGTTTCACCTATAAAAAAAATAAAAAAAATCTTCTTTGATTTACGACATTACTTTTGGGATGAACCACATCTTTATAAAGAGTGAGTAGATGATGTTATTAGAAGTTGTATGCCTGACGATGAGCAGGAACAAATTCTAAGGAAGTGCCATTCCAAGGCCTATGGAGGACATCATGCCGGTGACAGAACTGCACACATGGTATTACAATCTGGTTTCTATTGGCCTACTCTTTTTAAAGATGCTCGTAAGTACGTCCTTTCTTGTGATTAATGCCAAAGAGTTAGTAATATTGGTAAATGCCAAGAAATGCATACGAACTATTCACTTGCTATTGAACCATTTGATGTGTTGGGTTTCGACTTTATGGGACATGTTCCTTCCTCGAATGGATATACTCATATTCTAGTTGCTGTTGATTACATTACTAAGTGGGTAGAAGCTATTCCAACCAGTAGTGCTGATCATAACACTTATATTAAAATTCTTAAAGACATTAACCTTCCGAGGTTTGGTGTCCTTAGATATTTAATGACTGATGGTGGTTCACATTTTATTCATGGTGCTTTTCGTAAACTGCTAGCTAAATATGATGTTAACCATAGAATTGCATCACCTTAACATCCTCAGTCTAGTGGTCAAGTTGAACTCAGCAATCATGAAATAAAATTAATCTTGCAGAAGACTGACATTAGGGCAAGAAAGAATTGGTCTAGGAAACTTGATGATGCTTTGTGGGCTTATAGGACTCCTTATAGGAATCCCATGGGGATGTCCCTATATAAAATGGTCTATGGAAAAGCTTGTCATTTACCACTTTAGTTAGAACATAAGGCTTATTGGACAATTAAAGAACTTAATTATGATTTTAAATTTGCCGGTGAGAAGAGGTTATTTGATATTAGCTCACTGGATGAATGGAGGACACAAGCTTAAGTTTTTTAAGGAAAAGGTTAAAAGATGGCATGACAAGAGAATTCAAAAACGAGAATTCAATGTAGGAGACTTAGTGCTTTTGTACAACTCTCATTTTAGATTTTTGCAGGGAAACTCCTCTCCAAATGGGAAGGACCTTCATGTTGTCGAGGACGTTTATCACTCCAGTGCTATAAAAAGTAATGACTTCGAAGGTAAAAACCCGAGAGTGGTGGATGGGCAAAGAATCAAGCATTATATTTCACGTACACCCATTAATGAGGAAAGTAATGTCATCCAAGTCATAACACCGGAGGAGCACATAAAGGAAGTCTTTTGGAACACTTTAGAAACCTAAAAAGGGTCATGTACGTGGTACAGTAAGTGAACTGACTCCAAACATTCCAAAAAAAAATAATGTTCACTAGTTTTGGTATTTTAGAAAAAATACAAAAATCAAATGGAGTCAAGGGGCCCACGAGGGAGGCACAAGCCAACAGGGCACGACCCCCATGGTAGTTTATATGGTCTTGGATCCTTCAACATGTGACGCTTGCCTTAGATCCTTTGCTAGCCCAAACATTCCAAACCAAGTAGAGATACTACTTGTGCATCCATAACCCTGAAACCCAGTTTCTTGCCATGAGAGTCCACAAGACGTACCTATGGATTGTCACATCCCTGGAACCCTAGTCAAGTATAGCATTGTGTTCATATCTTCTTTACATTGCATCCAAGAAAATTGCAACAAGATCAAAGCAAGTGGTGAAGCAAAACTCAAAAACCCTAGCCACTTCTCAAATTCAAAGAAATTCTAAACTTGTTCAAATCAATGAACCCAAAATGGCCTCAAGAAAAGTTCAACTTTTCTGATAATTCTTGAAAGCAAATAAGCAGTGAAGAAAACTATTTTCATAACACATTTGGCATTTTATTTAAATGCAAAAAGCCACTGGATTCAAGTTTAAATTTGAATTCAAAAACTTTAAGTTTTCAAAAATGTTGAAAACTTCAGGAGCTCGAGCTCGAGCTGCCCGTGCCTCTAGCCACTAGTTCTTTCTCCGAGTGCTCCAATCGCCCCGCCTCGACGATCTAGACATCCCTGCAGAAGTAGAAGTTCCCCCGAGCCCTGCAACGCCCAAGGCACCGTCGTCTTCAAGCTTCGGCCGCCGGCGAGCTTCGTTCGATTTGTCGCCCACAGCGCCTCCCCGAGTCGTCTAAGCCCTCCACTTCACTCCCCGTGAGGTTGCAATCATTTCCCCTCTTCTCCCCCTCGGTTTCGTGCCCCCTAGCCACTGGACCGACGAGCCCGAGCTCCAGCCATCGCCTCCGCGACCTCGGGTCCTCCCCAGCCCTCCCTGAGGCCAGTACTGGATGAGGCCGAGCCTGGGGATCCTCCCAGTGCTCTCGGCTCTCGATCCTGAGCACTACAGCTATCTCCGGCGACACTCCAGCACAGATCCGCCGCAGATCTGGTCGCCGCCGGTCAGTCTCCGGCAGGGGATGACCTGGCCTCGCTAATCCATGTTTTAAACGCTAATTAGCCACTGACCAGTGGGCCCCAGGCCAAGTCAAACGCAATCAGGGGCTGGTCAGCGCGGGATTATCCCTGTGAGGCTGACCAGTGGGTCCCCCCTGTCGGGTTTGACCTGATCAGGTCAGCCGACGGCTGACGCCATGATGACGTGGGGCTGACGCAATAAGTGGATTTTCTGATTTAAAAGAATTCGAGAAAATGTCCAAAAATCTAAAAATCATAGAAATTAATCTGTAACACCAATGAAAATAGTTTGTATATGAGAAAGTATCAGAAAAATCCAAGGAATCTGAATACGTCATTTTTGAACATGTTTGAAAATGTTACTGGACCAAACATGTAAAATGATGAATAAGTTAAATTTAATAAATGCTTTGGAGATGGAAATTGAAAATCATTTGAATTCCACTTCAAATGCTTTGATCAAAAATTGTTCAATCACAACCAGCAACTTAACATATCATTCCCATGCATGTTAAAAACAAATAGATCTGAGCATCAGGTCGAATCAATTAAAATGGTATTCGAGAATACCTCGTTTGAAGTGATATTTGAATCTGATTCAAATCAACTTCAAACCTAATAAATGATAGCTACATTAGCATACTACCTTGCATCCTCATGCCATGCTCATGCATTATTTTGTTGCATATGATTGTTATTGATTGTTGTCATTTCTTTCGGTAGGCTCCGCTCCTCCGGATTCCACTGAATATCCGACTGACGGATATTGTATCTCCTTTGAGCAACAAGGCAAGCAACCATTTTGATCATCCCGATAAATCCCATGTTCTCGCTCCTGCACTTACTTATTGCATTAGGATCAAATGCTTCAAATGCTTTTGCCACGTTAGTTGAACCCACTTCCTTTGCATGACCTGTCTTTGTCACAGTAAATAGCTGAACCTTGCAACCTAGCATACCTGGTAGATGCTTGAGCCATGAAGTGCCTTATCCTGCTATGCATGCTATGCTTAGAGTTGTGTATGGTCTGTCATCTGGGAGATGAACAAAATTGTGAGAATGTGTTCAGTAAGTAAAGGTTGTGTGTTGAACCTGATTTGGTAAAGGTACCGGTGGAAGGCTATGTAGGAGTACATGGCGGGTTGTTTCATTGGAACCGTCCTTAGGAACTGAGTTCCGTGTATGTAATCCAAGACTAGATACTACCACACGTTGGGATACTTAATTGACCCTCTCGACTTATTAATCGCTTAGTACTCGGTCCAGGAGTTGCAAGTAGTTTCTGGCGTTTATAGTCATGCTGGAGGCCGTGCATAGCGCTGACCTGAGAGGTGGGCTGTGATGCGGTAGGCAGTGGCACGGTGTACCAAGTGGCACCCGGATGGTGGGCTTGGGAACCCTGCGCACATCGTTTGGGGCCGTGGCGGAAACCTCGGCCGGACTTCCGTGCGGGTTACCCTCAGATAGGCGATAGACCTGGACTAAGTATTAGCGTGGTTAACGGTCGTGGCCGACTCCCTCGCTGTGCTTCCGCTTGAAGGTTGCCGAGGTGCATGACGTGCACATGGCGATAAGTGGCGAGAGCGTGTGTGAAGAAGTACACCCCTGCAGGGTTATGATCTATTCAAATAGCTGCGTCCGCGGATATGGACTACTTGGAGACATATGTTGTTCATAGATAACTTCAATGGCTACTCATAAAATTGTAAAGATAAGCGTGAGTGTCGTGGACGGCATTTTCGTATGGAGACGGAAAGATTCCACGATGGAGTATTGTTGTGGTGTTAGTGGACTCGTGTGCGAGAAATCAAGTTGTCAAAATTATTTAAAAATGCAAGTTGTCTAGCCATGAGTCAAATGCTGGCTTTCCGCATGAAACCCCACAATTCCTTATTGATACATTGCATGAGTAGATAGTTATCCTAAAGTCTTGCTGAGTACCTCCGTACTCATGTTTGCTTAATATTGTTGCAGAGGTTGTTAATGACCCTAATGGAGTGTTCTTCCTAGACATCGACGACGACGAGTAGCTGGTATCCCAGCTACGATCTGGCCCTAGGGTGGGTCTGTAGTATAGTCAGGCCATGTGCCTTCTAGTTTCATCTGTCTGTACTCAGACAGTTTACTACTTCCGCTGGCTTGTAACTTGAATGACTGCTATGATGGGTCGTGAGACCCCTACTGTGTAATATCATGTGTGTGGCTCTTCCGAGCCTTTTAAATAAAACTTGTATGTTTATGGTTATGTTGTGATGCCATCGATGTATCTATACATATCAGTATGCCATGCGTACGTGTGTCATACTTGATATGTATGGGGTTCGATTACCTAGTCGTAGGCTTTAGTAGCATTCCTTACAGGGAAATGCCCCTTTGTGATCCGACGAGCCATGGTAGTTCGCTACTGCTCCGGACACATTGGTTGACCGGCATGTGTCCTTCTTAGCTGCTGTGTCTGTCCCCTCTGGGGAAATGTCACGCGATGTAATGGAGTCCTTGTAGCTGGGTCATGTATGCCTGTCCCTGTGTGGAACTGCCGCTTTGGTTTATGACTAGACATGTCGATCCAGGTTCTGTGTCACTGGATTGCTAGCGACACAATTGCATACGCGAGTCAAAAGGCGCAAAATCCCGGCTAAGGTAAGGCTGCAGCCGTGGGAATAATCGTGCGTGAGATCGCAAAGAGATGCGATGTGTTACATGCTGGATTCCTATGACTTAGGATCGGGGTCCCGATAACGTTGGTATCAGAGCCTGACTGGCTGTAGGACTACTAAGCCAAACTGGTCGAAGTTGAGTCTATAATTGCTTTAGTTATATATAAGGGAATTGTTTGTGGAAGGGAACGTAAGACTCTTGTTATCTTCTCAAGTTATTCTATTCTGGTCATCCTCGTCTTTTCTACGGGAATTAAGGCCTAGGTCACTCATCTTCTTCTAGGCTCGTGTTTCTGATCGGTAGATTATAAGACTACGGGTCGAGAGTTATTTTGGGTTTCTTTTATCCCTTGGAAAAGGAAGTAAGTTTGATGATCAGAGAATTGAACTTGATAGCTGAGTGGTTACGCTATTCTATTTTTTTGGGTTGTCTCAAAATTGTTTTTGAGCATTTACAACCATTATGCTGCCCAATTTTGCATTCAGAGCTCTAATGCTTTTCCATTACTCTCTATTTTCAGATGCCTGGCCGTCCTTCTCGTCAGGTGGTTCGTCTGACCAGGTGCATTGATGTGCCGGGTCATACGGCCATGCTGGTCAGGGTGATGTCGGTGTGCGGTTACCGCTGGTACCCAGGGTACACAGTGGAGGAACAGTACCGAGACTTCAACCAGAGCCAGTATATCTGCACTGTTAGGGTATTTCCAGACTACCCTGGAGCTGAGGAGCCAATCCATTGGTCTTATGGCTTGGGAGTCACTGTTGACATGGCAGTACAAGATGCTGCCTATTCAATGCTGACCATTATGAGGGCGAGACATGCACGGTTGCAGAATTCAGAGTTCTGCTATGTTCCTGCCTCTCAGCCAGGTGAATAGGGATACCTCAGTGGGGTCTATTTTGATTCCTCTATGGAGGATCCGCTATTGCAGTCCACTGCTGAGATGCTAGAGAATAGAGACAGGGATGCTCGTGCCCTCCGCATGGAGCTTTATGCTACACGTGCCCGTCTGTGGACGGCTTTGATGCAGCTGGCACCGGTAGTCCAGACAGGGTATGGAGATATGGAGATGCCGAACCCTGTTAGAACCCATCTTCCGGCCCATCTTGACTGGCCCGCTATAGGAGGAGTCACCCCTCTTCGGGGACCCTTACTACCACCAGTCAGGGGACCAAGGCCACATCCGTGTCCTTACGGATCCTAGGGATCTCAGGCTAGAGTATTTCCTGATCCGCAGGTTTAGCTTCCAGGCCATGGAGACAATCTTTATGAGATGTTCTATGCGGATGCCTGAACCATGAGTGTAAGGATAGTATGGTAGTAGCTGTACGTTCACAGTCCTGTGTGACTTGTGAAGTATGCTTGTGATGTGAAACGAATTCCGGAGGCATAGATAAATAATGTATAGGAAGCTTGTAAGCCTCTGATGAGTAGTTTCATAATTTCAGTAGTTGGCTCTTCGGTTAAGGTTGTACTGAACTTTGTAATGGTGTGTATGAACCATGGTGTATATATAGCAGTTGCTTGTTGCCATGCTGTTCGGATATTCATTTCCGCATTCCATGTGTTCAAGGCATTCTTAATCCATAGCTAGTATTGATGATGATATTGGTCTATGCTGTGAGTTTGTTTGTCAGGATGGTGTTCACCAGGTTGAACCGTGCCCCTGCTCATGAGCAAGGCGAGGGTAGTCAAGCGTCGCAGGAAGACCTGCCTCACCCGTCCTCTGTGGCAGAAGTTATGCTTGAGGTAGAGAGAAACAAAAGGGAGACCAACTACTGTTAGAGCGTATTGAGCAAAATACGTCTCGTCAGCCTAGGAATGCTGCAGTGTCCCTCAACGACTTTGTGAAGCTGAATCCTCCAAAGTTCCATCACTCCGTCGATCCCCTCGACGCTGATGATTGGCTGTGCAGTATTTCACGTAAGATTCACTCTGTGAATGTTTCTGAGGCCGACAAGGTGACCTTTGCGGCGTATTTTCTGGAAGGACCCGCCAATCTATGGTGGGAGAACTTTGAAGCTATGCGTCCTGCTGAACTAGCAGCCACATGGGCAGACTTTTGTGCAGCCTTTCGTCTGCACCATATTCCAGAGGGCCTGATGGACAGAAAGAGAGAGGAGTTCTGTGCATTCACCTAGGGAAAGTTGACCGTGGATGCCTATAGCCGCGAGTTCGGTAACCTTGCCTGCTATGCAACAGAGGAGGTGTCTACTGACGCCAAGAAGCAAGCAAGATTCCGTAAGGGTCTGAGCCCTGAGCTTCGTCGTGATTTGCGCCTCCACGAGTGTGCAAGCTTCCAAGCCCTGGTCAACAAGGCGATCAGTGCCGAGACTGGTCATACCGACTTCGAAGCCACAAAGAAGCACTCCCGTGATTTTGGCTCGTCATCTGGTTCTGCGTTTCCAAAACGCAGGCTGTGGGTTCCAAACAGTTCTCTGCCGCCAGGATACACTCCGAGGCCATCCTACGTGGCGCCTCAGATGAATCAGACCAACCCTCCAGCAAAAACCTATGGTGGTCCAGCTAGCAATGCTGCACCACGTGCCAACCAAGTGATATGTTACAAGTGTGGAGAACCAGGGCACTATTCCCGTGAGTGTCCTCAGAATGTGGGTGCCAAGCAACCCGGAAAGTCTGTCGGGCAAGGCAAGTCGGGAAAAGCTTACTATGTGAAGCCAACTCCTGCACGTGGCCGTGTGAACTATGTCTCAGCAGAAGAAGCTGCAGAGGATCCCGACGTCATACTGGGTACGCTTCTTGTTAATCATCACCCAGGGTCTGTTCTTTTTGACACTTGGTCTTCTCATTCCTTCATTTCAGAAAGTTATGCACAGTTGCATAACATGTCTTTCTGTGATATGCCAATTCCTTTGGTTGTCCAAACTCCTAGTAGTAAGTGGCAAACTTCTAGGATAACCTATGACAATGAAATTCTAGTAGACATGCTAGTTTTTCTAGCCTCATTGATAGCCCTGAAATCTTCATATATTTATATCATCTTGGGTATGGACTGGATGTCAGCTCACTATGCCAAGATTGATACTCATTCTAGAAATGTTTAGCTTACCCATCCCTCGGGTGAGATAGTCAATGTCTCTACTCGAGTTGCCAAATGCCAACTCTATTCCCTCAATGCCAACCCCCTTCCGGAACTTGAAGACATTCTGGTAGTCCGTGACTTCCTGGATGTTTTTCCAGAGGAAGTGCCAGGAATTCCACCTGACAGAGATGTAGAGTTCGTAATAGATCTTGTTCCGGGAACTGTTCCAATAGCCAGAAGACCATATAAGATGGCACCCCTGGAGCTAGCCGAACTTAAGAAGCAACTAGATGAGGCCTTGAATAAAGGTTTCATTCGTCCTAGCTCTTCTCCTTGGGCTTGTCCCGTCCTCTTCGTCAAGAAGAAAGATGGAATGGATCGGATGGTTGTAGATTACCGACCAGTTAATCTGGTCACCATAAAGAACAAGTATCTGCTCCCCAGGATCAATGACCTGTATGATCAGCTCGCTGGATCCTCAGTCTTCTCCAAAATGGATTTGAGGTTGGGATACCATCAAATCAAGATCAAGAACGGGGACATTCCAAAAACGGCTTTTGTTACTCGTTATGGCCAATACGATTACACCGTCATGTCCTTTGGTTTAACCAATGCTCCAGCCACCTTCTCTCGCTTGATGAATTCAATCTCCATGGAGTATTTGGATAAATTCGTCGTGGTATACCTCAATGATATTCTCATCTACTTGAAGAACGAACAAGAACATGCCGAGCATCTAAGGCTAGTATTGATGAAACTTCGAGAGCATCGCCTTTATGCCAAGTTTTCAAAATGTGAATTTTTGTTACCAGACGTGACCTATCTGGGTCACGTAATCTCTGGTAAGGGTATTGCTGTCAATCCCGAGAGAGTTCAAGCTGTCCTTGATTGGACTCAACCTGAATCGGTTAAGCATGTTAGGAGTTTTCTTGGTCTAGAGAGCTATTGTTCCCGCTTTGTCGAGAATTTCTCCTAGGTTGCAAAGCCTCTAACTGAACTCCTCAAGAAGGATAAAAAGTTCGAGTGGACACCATAGTGTGAGCATAGTTTTCAGGAACTGAAAAGACGCCTGACTTCCGCACCTGTGTTGCTACCACCAGATTTTTCTAAGGACTTTGTTATCTATTACGACGCCTCGCGACAAGGATTAGGTTGCATCCTCATGCAAGATCGTCATGTGATTGAATACGCATCTCGACAGTTGCGTCCACATGAGGATAATTATCCCACACATGATCTTGAGCTTGCAGCTGTAGTCCATGCACTTAAAACCTGGCGACATTAGCTTCTTGGTAATCGTTGCGAAATATTCACTGATCACCAATGTCTGTAATATATCTTCACCCAGCCGGATTTGAATCTTAGGCAAAGACGGTGGGTTGAGTTGATCTCGGATTACGACTTAGGGATAACTTGCACCCTGGGGAAGGCCAATGTTATGGTTGATGCACTAAGTCATAATTCTTATTGTAACAATTTGATGCTACAACAAGGTCAACCACATCTCTATGAGGAATTTCGGAAGTTAAATATCCATATTGTTCCTCAAGGATTCCTTTCTACCCTGGTGGCGAATCCTACTCTTAGGGATCAAATCATAGCCATGCAGGCTTATGATAAGGGTATATCCCGGATCAAGGAGAATATTGCTAGCAGAAACGCTAGGGATTTCTCCATCAATGAGAAAGGTGTTGTGTTCTTTCAGAACCGTTTAGTGGTTCCTAAGAGCAAACGTCTGCGGCAATTGATCCTTAAGGAGGCTCATGATTCTCCTCTCACCATTCATCCCGGTAGTACTAAGATGTATCAGGACCTACGCCAGAGGTTTTGGTGGACTAGGATGAAGAGAGAAATTGCTGAGTTCGTTGCTAACTGCGACGTTTGTCGTCGAGTTAAGGCAGAACATCAAAGGCCTGCTGGCACCCTTCAACCTTTAGCTATTCCTGAATGGAAATGGGATAAAGTCAGTATCGATTTCATTACCGGATTTCCCAAGACCAAGAAAGGAAATAATGCTATCTTTGTGGTCATTGACCGTCTCTCCAAAGTAGCTCATTTCTTCCAGTTCGTGAGAGTATAATAGCTAGCCAACTAGCAGAGTTATATATCTCCCGAATAGTGTCTCTTCATGGTGTTCCCCTGGAGATTAACTCAGACCGTGGGAGTATCTTTACTTCTCGTTTCTGGGAAAGTTTTCAGAATGCTATGGGGACTCACTTATCTTTTAGCACTGCTTTCCATCCGCAGTCAAGTGGTCAAGTAGAAAGAGTGAATCAAATCCTAGAAGATATCCTCCGAGCTTGTGTTGTATCGTTCGGTATGAATTGGGAGAAGTGCCTTCCATTCGCCGAATTTGCTTATAACAATAGTTATCAATCAAGCTTGGGCAAAGCCCCTTTTGAAGTTCTCTATGGTCGAAGATGTCGAACACCTCTTAATTGGTCAGAAACCGGAGAGAGGCAACTCTTTGGCCCGGATATGATCCAGGATGTAGAAGAGCAGGTTCGCATTATTCGTGAAAAGTTGAAAACAGCCCAGTCTCGTCAAAAGAGCCAATATGATCATCATCATAAGGCTGTGACCTTTGAAGTTGACGAGAAGGCTTACCTTCGGGTTACACCTTTGAAGGGTACCCATCGATTCGGTATCAAGGGCAAGTTGGCTCCTCGTTATATTGGTCCTTTTCGCATTCTTGCCAAACGAGGAGAAGTTGCCTACCAGTTGGAACGTCCTCCGCATCTTTCCAAGGTTCATGATGTCTTCCACGTCTCGCAACTCAGGCGTTGCTTTTTGGATCCTATCCGTGAAGTGGACCACGAAACGCTTGATCTCCAAGATAACCTTTCATACCGAGAATACCCTGTGTGTATTCTTGATCAAGCTGAGCGTACCACTCGACGTCGAAACCTCAAGTTTCTTAAAGTTCAATGGTCAAATCATTCTAAAAAGGAGGCAACATGGGAAAGAGAGGATCGTCTCCGACTTGAGTATCCCGCGTTATTCCCGACGACTTCTAAATCTCGGGACAATATTCTTTTGAGTGGGGGTGAGTTGTCACATCCCTGGAACTCTAGTCAAGTATATAGCATTGTGCTCATATCTTCTTTGCATTGCATCCAAGAAAATTGAAACAAGATCAAAGCAAGTGGTGAAGCAAAACTCAAAAACCCTAGCCACTTCTCAAATTCAAAGAAATTCTAAACTTGTTCAAATCAATGAACCCAAAATGGCCTCAAGAAAAGTTCAACTTTTCTGATAATTCTTGAAAGCAAATAAGCAGTGAAGAAAACTATTTTCATAACACATTTGGCATTTTATTTAAATGCAAAAAGCCACTGGATTCAAGTTTAAATTTGAATTCAAAAACTTTAAGTTTTCAAAAATGTTGAAAACTTCAGGAATGGTTGGATATATTCCAACTAATATTCTGGTGTGTTCAAAATAATTTTATAAACTATTTTGGAGCCGAAATAAATAGCAAATCAAAATAGTTAGCAAAACAAAAACAAAACAGAAAAATTGAAGAAGACTTACGTGTCGCTCACCTCAGCCCAGCCCAGGTCCCGTGTCGTCTTCCTCCTCGCCAGTAGGAGCAGGAGGTGGCCGCCGCGACGCCAGGCGCCTCCACGCAGCTCCCTGCATGCCTGGCCACCGCTTCGCGCTGGCACGCGTGGGGATAACCTCCCCGAGCATGGCCCTATCCATTCCCGCGAGCCGTTCCTCACCTCTCCTCTTGGTTCCTTCCCCCCCTTCTGCTGCCATTGACAGGAGCTCGAGCTCGAGCTGCCCGTGCCTCCGGCCACTAGTGCTTTCCCCCGAGTGCTCCAATCGCTCCGCCTCGATGAGCTGGACATCCTTGCAGAAGTAGAAGTTCCCCCGAGCCCTGCAACGCCCACGACACCGTCGTCTTCAAGCTTCGGCCGTCGGCAAGCTTCGTTCGATTCGTCGCCCACAGCGCCTCCCCGAGCCGTCTAAGCCCTCCACTGCACTCCCCGTGAGGTTGCGATCATTTCCCCTCTTCTTCCCCTTGGTTTCGTGCCCCCTAGCCACTGGATCGACGATCCCGAGCTCCGGCCGTCGCCTCCGCTCGTCGCCGGTGACCTCCGGTCCTCCCCAGCCCTCCCTGAGGCCAGTACTGGATGAGGCCGAGCCTGGGGATCCTCCCAGTGCTCTCGGCTCTCGATCCCGAGCACTACAGCCATCTCCAGCGACACTCCGGCACAGATCCGCCGCGGATCTGGTCGCCGCCGGTCAGTCTCCGGCAGGGGATGACCTGGCCTCGCTAATCCATGTTTTAAACGCTAATTAGCCATTGACTAGTGGGCCCCAGGCCAAGTCAAACGCAATCAGGGGCTGGTCAGCGCGGGATTATCCCTGTGAGGCTGACCAGTGGGTCCCCCCTGTCGGGTTTGACCTGATCAGGTCAGCCGACGGCTGACGCCATGATGACGTGGGGCTGACGCAATAAGTGGATTTTCTGATTTAAAAGAATTCTAGAAAATGTCCAAAACTTCTAAAAATCATAGAAATTAATCTGTAACTCCAATGAAAATAATTTATATATGAAAAAGTATCAGAAAAATCCAAGGAATCTGAATATGTCATTTTCAAACATGTTTGAAAATGTTAGTGGACCAAACATGTAAAATGATGAATAAGTTAAATTTAATAAATGCTTTGGAGATGGAAATTGAAAATCATTTGAATTCCACTTCAAATGCTTTGATCAAACATTGTTCAATCACAACCAGCAACTTAACATATCATTCCCATGCATGTTAAAAACAAGTAGATCTGAGCATCAGGTCGAATCAATTAAAATGGTATTTGAGAATACCTCGTTTGAAGTGATATTTGAATCTGATTCAAATCAACTTCAAACCTAATAAATGATAGCTACATTAGCATACCACCTTGCATCCTCATGCCATGCTCATGCATTATTTTGTTGCATATGATTGTTATTGATTGTTGTCATTTCTTTCGGTAGGCTCCGCTCCTCCGGATTCCACTGAATATCCGACTGACGGATATTGTCCCTCCTCTGAGCAACAAGGCAAGCAACCATTTTGATCATCCTGATAAATCCCATGTTCTCGCTCCTGCACTTACTTATTGCATTAGGATCAAATGCTTCAAATGCTTTTGCCACGTTAGTTGAACCCACTTCCTTTGCATGACCTGTCTTTGTCATAGTAAATAGCTGAACCTTGCAACCTAGCATACCTGGTAGATGCTTGAGCCATGAAGTGCCTTATCCTGCTATGTATGCTATGCTTAGAGTTGTGTATGGTCTGTCATCTGGGAGATGAACAAAATTGTGAGAATGTGTTCAGTAAGTAAAGATTGTGTGTTGAACCTGATTTGGTAAAGGTATCGGTGGAAGGCTATGTAGGAGTACATGGCAGGTTGTTTCATTGGAACCGTCCTTAGGAACTGAGTTCCGTGTATGTAATCCAAGACTAGATACTACCACACGTTGGGATACTTAATTGACCCTCTCGACTTATTAATCGCTTAGTACTCGGTCCAGGAGTTGCAAGTAGTTTCTGGCGTTTATAGTCATGCTGGAGGCCGTGCATAGCGCTGACCTGAGAGGTGGGCTGTGATGCGGTAGGCAGTGGCACGGTGTACCAAGTGGCACCCGGATGGTGGGCTTGGGAACCCTGCGCACATCATTTGGGGCCGTGGCGGAAACCTCGGCCGGACTTCCGTGCGGGTTACCCTCAGATAGGCGATAGACCTGGACTAAGTATTAGCGTGGTTAACGGTCGTGGCCGACTCCCTCGCTGGGCTTCCGCTTGAAGGTTGCTGAGGTGCATGACGTGCACATGGCAATAAGTGGCGAGAGTGTGTGTGAAGAAGTACACCTCTGCAGGGTTATGATCTATTCGAATAGCCACGTCCGCGCATATGGACTACTTGGAGACATATGTTGTTCATACATAACTTCAATGGCTACTCATAAAATTGTCAAGATAAGCGTGAGTGTCGTGGACGGCATTTCCGTATGGAGACGGAAAGATTCCACGATGGAGTATTGTTGTGGTGTTAGTGGACTCGTGTGCGAGAAATCAAGTTGTCAAAATTATTTAAAAATGCAAGTTGTCTAGCCATGAGTCAAATGCTGGCTTTCCGCATGAAACCCCACAATTCCTTATTGATACATTGCATGAGTAGATAGTTATCCTAAAGTCTTGCTGAGTACCTCCGTACTCATGTTTGCTTAATATTTGTTGCAGAGGTTGTTAATGACCCTAATGGAGGGTTCTTCCTAGACATCGACGACGACGAGTAGCTGGTATCCCAGCTACGATCTGGCCCTAGGGTGGGTCTGTAGTATAGTCAGGCCATGTGCCTTCTAGTTTCATCTGTCTGTACTCAGACAATTTATCTACTTCCGCTGGCTTGTAACTTGAATGACTGCTATGATGGGTCGTGAGACCCCTACTGTGTAATATTATGTGTGTGGCTCTTCCGAGCCTTTTAAATAAAACTTGTATGTTTATGGTTATGTTGTGATGCCATCGATGTATCTATACATATCAGTATGCCATGCGTACGTGTGTCATACTTGATATGTATGGGGTTCGATTACCTAGTCGTAGGCTTTAGTAGCATTCCTTACAGGGAAATGCCCCTTTGTGATCCGACGAGCCATGTTAGTTCGCTACTGCTCTGGACACATTGGTTGACCGGCATGTGTCCTTCTTAGCTGCTGTGTCTGTCCCCTCTGGGGAAATGTCACGCGATGTAATGGAGTCCTTGTAGCTTGCTACGACTCGTCTACATTCGTTGATGGCCGACACCTGCTTTGCTGGGTCATGTATGCCTGTCCCTGTGCGGAATTGCCACTTTGGTTTATGACTAGACATGTCGATCCGGGTTCTCTGTCACTGGATTGCTAGCGACACAATTGCATACGCGAGTCAAAAGGCGCAAACGGTCCTGGCTAAGGTAAGGCTGCAGCCGTGGGAATAACCGTGTGTGAGACCGCAGAGAGATGCGATGTGTTACTTGGTGGATTCCTATGACTTAGGATCGGGGTCCCGACATGGATTGAGTAAGATCCTTCAATTAAGTTTTCGTCGGTGCATCAAGCAATAAAAATTTCTCCTAAATATGTATGATCTTTTATTGCAAAGGAAAATAAGTTTTGTATGATCTTGTGATGGCAAAGAAATAAAAGCGACAGAGTGCAGAATAAAGTTTTCTATCATAAGGGGCAATATAAAGTGACTTTCCCTTGCATTAAGAGTTCGCACATTCAACAAATTAAAATTGCATGAAAATCTCCGCTTCACTCTACAAAGGGCCTATCTTTTACTTTGAGGAGTTTAACTCCGTGCTTGAGAAGTTTGTTCCTCTTCCAACCTATTAATTCTATAGTGGCAAACATCATGTATTGAGGAAAGGTTCAGATTTATATATCCAAGTGGATGTAGATGACCATGATTTATTATTGTTGACATTATCCTTGTGATAAATAAGTTGGGTGGCAAATCATTTAAGCCCATATCTTCCTATATGTCCTATGGAAACATGAGCTCCAAAAATATGCCTTGAGTGTGAGCAATCATAGATGATTAAATGATAGTTGAGTATGTCAACTTGCCAACAAGAAAGCTCTTATATAGACTCTCCTCTGGATTATGATGAATTATGATTGCCTCAATGAATGTGAATATAGTTTTTTGATTTCCAATAAAGTTTACGCTTCATACTCCAATAGTTGTGAATGGATTGTTACTTGATTATGAGAAGTTATATGATAAAATACTGGCTGATATGTTAATATTCATGATGCTCTCATGCTCGTATTCTGTTTTTATCGACACCTCTCTCTTTAATCATGTGGTCATTATTTTCGAGTTTGGTTTTCGCTTGAGGACAGGCGAGGTCTAAGCTTGGGGGAGTTGATTAATACTTCTTGAGCTTGCGTTGGTTTTCCTTTGAAGAGGAAAGGGTGATGCAACAAAGTAGATACGTATTTCCCTCTGTTTCTTGAGAACCAAGGTATCAATCCAGTAGGAGGAACAAGCAAGGCCCCAATCTTAGCACCTACACAAACAATCAAACACTTGCACCCAGCGCTAAAAAGGGGTTGTCAATCCCTTCACAGTTATTTGCAAGGATGAGATCTGATAGACATAGATATAAAAGATTGCTAGAACTAAAAGTAAAACAAAAGTAAATAAATGGTAGCAACATATTTTTGGTATTTTTGGTTTATAGATCTAAAAGTATAATATGGAAAATAGACCCGGGGGCCATAGGTTTTGTTGGGGAACGTCGCATGGGAAACAAATTTTTTTCCTACGCGCACGAAGACCTATCATGGTGATGTCCATCTACGAGAGGGGATGTGTGATCTACGTACCCTTGTAGACCGTACAGCAGAAGCGTTAGTGAACGCGGTTGTTGTAGTGGAACGTCCTCACGTCCCTAGATCCGCCCCGCGAACAGTCCCGCGATCAGTCCCACGATCTAGTGCCGAACGGACGGCACCTCCGCGTTTAGCACACGTACAACTCGACGATGATCTCGGTCTTCTTGATCCAGCAAGAGAGACGGAGAGGCAGAAGATTTCTCCGGCAGCGTGACGGCGCTCCGGAGGTTGGTGATGATCTTGTCTCAGGAGGGCTCCGCCCGAGCTCCGCAGAAACGCGATCTAGAGGAAAAACCGTGGAGGTATGTGGTCGGGCTGCCGTGGAAAAGTTGTCCCAAATCAGCCCTAAAACCTCCGTATATATAGGTGGGAGAGGGGGGGACCTTGCCTTGGTGCTCAAGGAGCCCCAAGGGGGTCGGCCGAGCCGAAGGGGGGAAGGACTCCCCCCCAAACCGAGTTCTACTTGGTTTGGTGGGTGGAGTCCTTCTTTCCTTTCCCACCTCCTCCTTTTTTTTCTTTTCTCTTTGATTTTTCTTCCAATGCGCATAGGGCCCTTTTGGGCTGTCCCACCAGCCCACTAAGGGCTGGTGCGCCACCCTCAAGGCCTATGGGCTTCCCCGGGGTGGGTTGCCCCCCCGGTGAACTCCCGGAACCCATTCGTCATTCCGAGTACATTCCCGGTAACTCCGAAAACCTTCCGGTAATCAAATGAGGTCATCCTATATATCAATCTTCGTTTCTGGACCATTCCGGAAACCCTCGTGACGTCCTTGATCTCATCCGGGACTCCGAACAACATTCGGTAACCAACCATATAACTCAAATACGCATAAAACAACGTCGAACCTTAAGTGTGCAGACCCTGCGGGTTCGAGAACTATGTAGACATGACCCGAGGGACTCCTCGGTCAATACCCAATAGCGGGACCTGGATGCCCATATTGGATCCTACATATTCTACGAAGATCTTATCGTTTGAACCTCAGTGCCAAGGATTCATATAATCCCGTATGTCATTCCCTTTGTCCTTCGGTATGTTACTTGCCCGAGATTCGATCGTCAGTATCCGCATACCTATTTCAATCTCGTTTACCGGCAAGTCTCTTTACTCGTTCCGTAATACAAGATCCCACAACTTACACTAAGTCACATTGCTTGCAAGGCTTGTGTGTGATGTTGTATTACCGAGTGGGCCCCGAGATACCTCTCCGTCACACAGAGTGACAAATCCTAGTCTCGATCCATACTAACTCAACTAACACCTTCGGAGATACCTGTAGAGCATCTTTATAGTCACCCAGTTACATTGCGACGTTTGATACACACAAAGCATTCCTCCGGTGTCAATGAGTTATATGATCTCATGGTCATAGGAACAAATACTTGACACGCAGAAAACAGTAGCAACAAAATGACACGATCAACATGCTACGTCTATTAGTTTGGGTCTAGTCCATCACATGATTCTCCTAATGATGTGATCCCGTTATCAAGTAACAACACTTGCCTATGGCCAGAAAACCTTGGCCATCTTTGATCAACGAGCTAGTCAACTAGAGGCTTACTAGGGACAGTGTTTTGTCTATGTATCCACACAAGTATTGTGTTTCCAATCAATACAATTATAGCATGGATAATAAACGATTATCATGAACAATGAAATATAATAATAACTAATTTATTATTGCCTCTAGGGCATATTTCCAACAGTCTCCCACTTGCACTAGAGTCAATAATCTAGTTCACATCACCATGTGATTCCAACGAATCCAACACCCATATAGTTATGGGGTCTGATCACGTCTTGCTCTTGAGAGAGGTTTTAGTCAACGGTTCTGAAACTTTCAGATCCGTGTGTTCTTTACAGATCTTTATGTCATCTTATAGATGCTGCTACTATGTGCTATTCGGAAATACTCCAAATATCTACTCTACTATACGAATCCGTTTCACTACTCATAGTTATTCGGATTAGTGTCAAAGCTTGCATCGATGTAACCCTTTACGACGAACTCTTTAAGCACCTCCATAATCGAGAAAAAGTCCTTAGTATATTTAGTCACTAAGGATAACTTTGACCGCTGATCAGTGATTCAATCCTGGATCACTCTGTGTACCTCTTAACAGACATGCTATAAGGCACACATCAGGTGCGGTACTTAGCATGGCATACTTTAGAGTCTACGGCTAAGGCATAGAAGACGACCTTCGTCTATTCTCTTTATTCTGCCGCGGTCGGGTTTTGAGTCTTACTCAAATTCACACCTTACAACGCAACTAAGAACTCCTTCTTTGCTGATCTATTTTGAACTCCTTCAAAAACTTGTCAAGGCATGCATCTTGTTGAAACTTCCATTAAGCGCTTTCGATCTATCTCCATATATCTTTTGATGCTCAACGTTCAAGTAGCTCAATCCAGGTATTCCTTTGAAAACTCCTTTCAAACAACCTTGTATGCTTTACAGAAATTCTACATTACTTCTGATCCACAATATGTCAACCACATATACTTATCAGAAATTCTATAGTGCTCCCACTCACTTCTTTGGAAATACAAGTTTCTCATAAACCTTGTACAAACCCAAAATCCTTGATCATCTCATCAAAGTGTATATTCCAACTCTGAGATGCTTGCACCAGTCCATTTAAGGATCGCTGGAGCTTGCATACTTGCTAGTATCTTTAGGATCGACAAAACCTCATGGTTGTATCTCATACAATGTTTGCTCAAGGAAACCGTCGAGGAAACAATGTTTTGACATCCTACATGCAATATTTCATAAATAATGCAGCAACTACTAACATACTTCTAACAGACTTTTAGCATCGCTACGAGTGAGAAACTCTCATCATAGTCAACTATTTGATCTTGTCGGAAACATCTTTGCGACAAGTCGAGCTTTTCTTAATAGTGACTTATCACTATCATCGTCTGTCTTCCTTTTAAAGATCCATCTTTACTCAATAGTCCTATGACCATCAAGTAGTTCTTCCAAAGTCTACACTTTGTTTTCATACATGGATCCTCTCTCGGATTTCATGGCTTCCAGCCATTTGTCGGAATCTGGGCCCACCATTGCTTTCTCCATAACTCGTAGGTTCACTGTTGCTCAACAACATGACCTCCAAGACAGGGTTACCGTACCACTCTGTAGTAGTATGCGACCTTGTCAACCTACGAGGCTTGTAGTAACTTGATCCGATGCTCGATGATCACCATCATCAGCTTTCACTTCAATTGGTGTAGGCGCCACAGGAACAACTTCCTGCGCCCTGCTACACACTGGTCGAAGTGATGGTTCAATAACCTCATCAAGTTCTACCACCCTCCCACTGAATTCTTTCGAGAGAAACCTTTCCTCGAGAAAGGATCCGTTTCTAGAAACAAACACTTTGCTTTTGGATCTGAGATAGGAGATGTACCCAACTGTTTTGGATATCCTATAAAGATGCATTTATCCGCTTTGGGTTCGAGCTTATCAGACTGAAACTTTTACACATAAGTGTTGAAACCCCAAACTTTCAAGAAACGACAATTTAGATTTCTCTAAACCTCAGGCTATACTGTGTCATCTGAACGGAAATACGTGGTGCCCTATTTAAAGTGAATGCGGTTGTCTCTAATGCATAACCCATAAACGATAGTGGTAATTCGATAAGAGACATCATAGCATACACCATACCAAATAGTGTGTGGCTATGACGTTTAGACACATCATCACACTATGATGTTCTAGGTGGCATGAACTGCGAAACAATTTCCACATTGTCTTAACTGCGTACCAAAACTCGTAACTCAGATATTCATTTCTATGATCATATCGTAGACAGTTTATCCTCTTGTTACGACGAACTTCACTCAGAAACAGAATTGAACTTTTCAATATTTCAGACTTGTGATTCATTAAGCAAATACTCTAGTATCTACTCAAATCGTCATTGAAGTAAGAACATAATGATATCCACTGCGTGCCTTAGCACCCGTTGGACTGCATACATCAAAATGTATCACTTCCAACAAGTCACTCTCTTATTTCATCTCAATGAAAACAAGGCCTTGCTCATGTGGTATGATTTGCATGTCACTAGTGATTCAAAATCAAGTGAGTATAAAGATCCATCAGCATGGAGCCTCTTCATGCATTTTATACCAACATGACTCAAGCGGCAGTGCCACAAGTAAGTGGTACTATCATCATTACCTCGTATCTTTTGGCACCAATATCATGAACATGTGTAACACTTCGATCGAGATTCAATAAACCATTGAAGGTGATCATTCAACAAAATAGAGTAACCATTATTCTCTTTAAATGAATAATCGTATTGCAATAAACACGATCCAATCATGTTCATGCTTAACGCAAGCACCAAATAACAATTATTTAGGTTTAACACCAATCCCGATGGTAGAGGGAGCGTGCGACGTTTGATCATATCAACCTTGGAAACACTTCCAACACGTATCGTCACCTCGCCTTTAGCTAGTCTCCGTTTACACCGTAGCTATCATTCTGTGTTACTAATCACTTAGCAACCGAACCGGTATCCAATACCCTCATGCTACTAGGAGTACTAGTAAAGTACACATCAACATCATGTATATCAAATATACTTCTTTCGACTTTTGCCAGCCTTCTTATCGACCAAGTATCTAGAGTTGCTCCGCCTCAGTGACTGTTCCCCTCATTACAGAAGCACTTAGTCTCGGGTTTGGGTTTAATCTTGGGTCTCTTCATTAGTGCAGCAACTGTTTTTCCGTTTCACGAAGTATCCCTTCTAGCCCTTGCCTTTCTTGAAACTTAGTGGTTTTACAAACCATCAACTATTGATGCTCCTTCTTGATTTCTACTTTCGCAGTGTCAAACATCGCGAATCGCTCAAGGATCATTGTATCTATCCTTGATATGTTATAGTTCATCACGAAGCTCTCATAGCTTGGTGGTAGTGAATTTGGAGAACCATCACTATCTCATCTGGAAGATTAACTCCCACTTGATTCAAGTGATTGTCGTACTCAGACAATCTGAGCACACGCTCAACGATTGAGCTTTTCTCCTTTACTTTGTGGACAAAGAATCTTGTCGGAGGTCTCGTACCTCTCAACAAGGGCACGAGCATGAAATCACAATTTCATCTCTTTAGAACATCACTTACGTTCCGTGACGTTTCAAAACGTCTTCGGTGCCTTGCTTCTAAGCCATTAAGTATTTTGCACTGAACTATCGTGTAGTCATCAGAAACGTGTATGTCGGATGTTCACATCATCCACAGACGACGCTCGAGGTGCAGCACACCGAGTGGTGCATTAAGGACATAAGCCTTCTGTGCAGCAACGAGGACAATCCTCTTCAAAGTTTGCTACTATCAACTTTCAACTAAATTTTCTCTAGGAACATATAAAAACAATAGAGCTATAGCGCAAGCTACATCGTAATTCGCAAAGACCATTAGACTATGTTCATGACAATTAGTTCAATTAATCATATTACTTAAGAACTCCCACTCAAAAAGTACATCTATCTAGTCATTTGAGTGGTACATGATCCAAATCCACTATCTCAAGTCCGATCATCACGTGAGTCGAGAATAGTTTTAGTGGTAAGCATCTCTATGCTAATCATATCAACTATACGATTCATGCTCGACCTTTCGGTCTCATGTGTTCCGAGGCCATGTCTGCACATGCTAGGCTCGTCAAGCTTAACCCGAGTGTTCTGCGTGTACAACTGTTTTGCACCCGTTGTATGTGAACGTTGAGTCTATCACACCCGATCATCACGTGGTGTCTCGAAACGACGAACTGTAGCAACGGTGCACAGTCGGGGAGAACACAATTTCGTCTTGAAATTTTAGTGAGATATCACCTCATAATGCTACCGTCGTTCTAAGCAAAATAAGGTGCATAAAAGGATTAACATCACATGCAATTCATAAGTGACATGATATGGCCATCATCACGTGCTCCTTGATCTCCATCACCAAGCACCGGCACGATCTTCTTGTCACGGCGCCACACCATGATCTCCATCAACGTGTCGCCATCGGGGTTGTCATGCTACTCATGCTATTACTACTAAAGCTACATCCTAGCAAAATAGTAAACGCATCTGCAAGCACAAACGTTAGTATAAAGACAACCCTATGGCTCCTGCCGGTTGCCGTACCATCGACGTGCAAGTCGATATTATCTATTACAACATGATCATCTCATACATCCAATATATCACATCACATCGTTGGCCATATCACATCACAAGCATACCTGCAAAAACAAGTTAGACGTCCTCCAATTTTGTTGTTGCATGTTTTACGTGGTGACCATGGGTATCTAGTAGGATCGCATCTTACTTACGCAAACACCACAACGGAGATATATGAGTTGCTATTTAACCTCATCCAAGGACCTCCTCGGTCAAATCCGATTCAACTAAAGTTGGAGAAACTGACACTTGCCAGTCATCTTTGAACAACGGGGTTACTCGTAGCGATGAAACCAGTCTCTCGTAAGCGTACGAGTAATATCGGTCCAAGCCGCTTCAATCCAACAATACCGCGGAATCAAGAAAAGACTAAGGAGGGCAGAAAAACGCACATCACCGCCCACAAAAACTTTTGTGTTCTACTCGAGAAGACATCTACGCTTGAACCTAGCTCATGATGCCACTGTTGGGGAACGTCGCATGGGAAACAAAAAAAATTCCTACGCGCACGAAGACCTATCATGGTGATGTCCATCTACGAGAGGGGATGTGTGATCTACGTACCCTTGTAGACCGTACAGCAGAAGTGTTAGTGAACGCGGTTGATGTAGTGGAACGTCCTCACGTCCCTCGATCCGCCCCGCGAACAGTCCCGCGATCAGTCTCACGATCTTGTGCCGAACGGACGGCACCTCCGCGTTTAGCACACGTACAGCTCGACGATGATCTCGGCCTTCTTGATCCAGCAAGAGAGACGAAGAGGTAGAAGAGTTCTCCGGCAGCGTGACGGCGCTCCGGAGGTTCGTTATGATCTTGTCTCAGCAGGGCTCCGCCCGAGCTCCGCAGAAACGCGATCTAGAGGAAAAACCGTGGAGGTATGTGTTCGGGCTGCCGTGGAAAAGTCGTCTCAAATCAGCCCTAAAACCTCCGTATATATAGGTGGGAGAGGGGGGACCTTGTCTTGGGGCTCAAGGAGCCCCAGGGGGTCGGCCGAGCCAAAGGGGGAAGGACACCCCCCGAAACCGAGTCCTACTTGGTTTGGTGGGTGGAGTCCTTCTTTCCTTTCCCACCTCCTCCTTTTTTTTCTTTTCTCTTTGATTTTTCTTCCAATGCGCATAGGGACCTTTTGGGATGTCTCACCAGCCCACTAGGGGCAGGTGCGCCACCCTCAAGGCCTATGGGCTTCCCCGGGGTGGGTTGCCCCCCCGGTGAACTCCCGGAACCCATTCGTCATTCCCGGTACATTCCCGGTAACTCCGAAAACCTTCCGGTAATCAAATGAGGTCATCCTATATATCAATCCTCGTTTCCGGACCACTTCGGAAACCCTCGTGACATCCATGATCTCATCCGGGACTCCAAAAAACATTCGGTAACCAACCATATAACTCAAATACGCATAAAACAACGTCGAACCTTAAGTGTGCAGACCCTGCGGGTTCGAGAACTATGTAGACATGACCCGAGGGACTCCTCACTCAATATCCAATAGTGGGACCTGGATGCCCATATTGGATCCTACATATTCTACGAAGATCTTATCGTTTGAACCTCAGTGCCAAGGATTCATATAATCCCGTATGTCATTCCCTTTGTCCTTCGGTATGTTACTTGCCCGAGATTCGATCATGAGTATCCGCATACCTATTTCAATCTCGTTTACCAGCAAGTCTCTTTACTCGTTCCGTAATACAAGATCCCGCAAGTTACACTAAGTCACATTGCTTGCAAGGCTTGTGTGTGATGTTGTATTACCGAGTGGGCCCCGAGATACCTCTCCGTCACACGGAGTGACAAATCCCAGTCTCGATCCATACTAACTCAACTAACACCTTCGGAGATACCTGTAGAGCATCTTTATAGTCACCCAGTTACGTTGCGACGTTTGATACACACAAAGCATTCCTCCGGTGTCAGTGAGTTATATGATCTCATGGTCATAGGAACAAATACTTGACACGCAGAAAACAGTAGCAACAAAATGACACGATCAACATGCTACGTCTATTAGTTTGGGTCTAGTCCATCACATGATTCTCCTAATGATGTGATCCCGTTATCAAGTAACAACACTTGCCTATGGCCAGGAAACCTTGGCCATCTTTGATCAACGAGCTAGTCAACTAGAGGCTTACTAGGGACAGTGTTTTGTCTATGTATCCACACAAGTATTGTGTTTCCAATCAATACAATTATAGCATGGATAATAAACGATTGTCATGAACAAAGAAATATAATAATAACTAATTTATTATTGCCTCTAGGGCATATTTCCAACAGGTTTCACTAGAGGATTCTCTTATGAAGGAAAATAATACGGTGGGTGAACAAATTACTGTCGAGCAATTGATAGAAAAGCGAATAATTATGAAGATAGCCAAGGCAACGATTATGCATATAGGCATCACACCCGTGTCAAGTAGACCGAAAAGATAGTGCATCTACTACTATTACTACACACATCGACCGACTCCTGCCTGCATCTAGAGTATTAAGTTCATGAAGAACAGAGTAATGCATTAGGTAAGATGACATGATGTAGAGGGATAAACTCAAGAAATATGATGAAAACCCCATCTTTTTTATCCTCGATGGCTACAATGCAATACGTGCCTTGCTACCCTACTTTATCACTGGGTGAGGACACCACAAGATTGAACCCAAAACTAAGCACTTCTCCCATTGCAAGAATTACCAATCTAGTTGGCCAAACCAAACCAATAACTCGAAGACACTTGCTAAGATATGCAATCATGCATATAAAAATGCAGAGAAGATTCAAATAATATTCATAGATAATCTAAACATAAACCCACAATTCATCGGATCTCGACAAACACACCGGAAAAGAGTATTACATCGGATAGATCTCCATGAAGATCATGAAGAACATGGTCTTGAAGAACAAAGAGAGAGAAGAAGCCATCTAGCTACTAGCTATGGACCCGTAGGTCTGTGGTGAACTACTCACGCATCATCAGAGAGGCAATTGAGTTGATGTAGATGCCCTCCGCGATCGATTCCCCCTCTGGCAGATTACCGAAAAAGGCTCCCAGATTGGATCTCATGGGAACAGAGGCTCCCGGTGGCGGAAAAATATTTTTTGGTCTCGTTCTGGTATTGGGGGAATATTTGGGAATTTATAGGATGAAGATTAGGGTTAGAAGCCCTACAGGGGACCCACAAGCCACGGGGCGCGACCCCCTAGGGCGCGCCCTGCAGGCTTGTCGTCTCCCGACAGGTCTCCTGCCCCTTTCTCCACGTCTTGCAGGTTTCTTCTGGTCCAAGAAAAATCATTCTGGATATTTTATTCCGTTTGGACTCCATTTAATATTCATTATGTGCAATACTCAAAAACATGGAAAAAACAGTAACTGGCACTAGGCTCTAGATTAATAGGTCAGTCAAAAAATAAAATAAAATATCATATTAATGCATATAAAATATCCAAAACACGTAATATAATAACATGGAATAATAAAAAATTATAGATACGTTGAAGATGTATCAAGCATCCCCAAGCTTAATTCCTGCTCGTCCTCGAGTAGGTAAATGATAAAAACATAGATTTTCATGTGGAATGGTACCTAACATATTTATCCATGTAATATTCTTTATTGTGGCATGAATATAAAGATCCATAAAATTCAAAACAGAAGTCTAATATTGACATAAAAACAATAGTACTTCAAGCATACTAACAAGGCAATTGAGTCCTTTCGAAATAACATGGCCATAGAAAGTTATCCCTACAAAATCATATGTTCTGGCTATGCTCCATGTTCCCCACACAAAGTATCTAAATCATGCACAACCCTATTGAAGGTCAAGCAATTGTTTCACACTTTTTTTGTTCTCAAACCTTTTCAACTCTCACTCAATACATGAGCGTGAGCCATGGATATATCACTATAGGTGAAATAGAATATGGTGGAGGTTGCATGAAAAAAGGAGAAGATAGTCTCACATAAACTAGGCATATCAACGGGCTATGGAGATGCCCATCGATAGATATCAATGTGAGTGAGTAGGGATTGCCATGTAACAAATGCACTAGATCTATAAGTGTATGAAAGCTCAAAAAGAAAACTAAGTGATTGTGCAAAATAGGAAATTCCACTAGTTATATGAAAGTGACAAAATAGGAGGCTCTCTATGAAGAACATGGTGCTACTTTGAAGCACAAGTGTGGAAACAGATAGTAGCATTGTCCTTTCTCTCTTTCTCTCATTTTTTCTTTTTATTTTTTTTTCCATTTTTTGGTGGGCATCCTTGGCCTCTTTTTTTTGGGCTTCGCTGGCCTCTTTTATCTTTTTGTAAAGTACGGAGACTCATCCCAACTTGTGAGGGAATCATAGCTTCCATCATTCTTTTCTCCCACGGGACAATGCTCTAATAATGCAAATCATCACACTTTTATTTACTTGTAACTCAAAGATTACAACTCGATATCTAGAACAAAATATGACTCTATAAGCAATATGGAAGTGATGGTGCGTGTCATAAAAAAATGGGACGGTGGTGTTGCATGGCAATATATCTCGGAATGGCTATGAAAATGCCATAATAGGTAGATATGGTAGCTGTTTTGAGGAAAGTATATGGTGGCTGTTTTGAGGAAGGTGGGTTTAATGTACCGGTGAAAGTTGCGTAGTACTAGAGAGGCTAGCAAAGGTGGAAGGGTGAGAGTGCGTATAATCCATGAACTCAACATTAGTCATAAAGAACTCACATCTTATTGCAAAAGCCTATTAGTTATCGAAGCAAAGTATTAGACGCATGCTCCTAGGGGAAGGGTTGGTAGGAGTTAACCATCGTGCGATCCCGACCTCCACACAAAGGTGGACAATCATTAAACAAATCATGCTCCGACTTCATCACATAACGGTTCACCATACGTGCATGCTACGAGAATCACAAGCTTTACCACAAGTATTTATTCCAATTCACAATTACTTACTAGCATGACTCTCATATTATCATCTTCATATCTCAAAACTATATGCAAGGAATCAAACTTCTCATCGTATTCAATGCACTTAAAATGAACGTTTTTATTATATCCCTCTTGGATGCCCATTATATTAGGACTGAATTCATAACCTAAACAAATTACCATGCTGTTTAAAAGAATCTCAAAATAATATAAGTGAGGTACGAGAGTTTAATAATTTATATAAAATAAAACACCGCTGTGCTCTAAAAGATACAAGTGAAGCACTAGAGCAACATTGCCTAGCCCAAAATATATAAGTGAAGCACATAGAGTATTCTAATAAATTCACGATTTAGCATGTCTCTCTCAAAAGATGTGTGCATCAAGGATGATTGTGGCAAACTAAAAAGTAAAGACTCATATCATACAAGACGCTCCAAGCAAAACACATATCATGTGGTGAATAAAAATATAGCCTTAAGTAAATTTACCGATGGATTGAAGACGAAAGAGGGGATGCCTTCCGGGGCATCCCCAAGCTTAGGCTCTTTGGTATCCTTGAATATGGCTTGGGGTGCCTTGGTCATACCCAAGCTTAGGCTCTTGCCACTCCTTATTCCATAGTCCATCAAATCTTTACCCAAAACTTGAAAACTTCACAACACAAAACTCAACAAAAACTCATGATATCCGTTAGTATAAGAAAAAAAACACCACTTTAGGTACTGTTGTGAACCCATTCTTTATTTATATTGGTTTAATATTTACTGTATTCCAACTTCTCCATAGTTCATACCCCCCGATACAACCCATAGATTCATCAAAATAAGCAAACATCTGTCAAAAACAGAACAATCTGTAGCAATCTATAAACTTAGAATACTTATGTAACTCCAAAATTCCGAACAATTAGGACAATCAGGGCAATTTGTATATCAATCTTGTGTAAAAATTTCAGACCAAAAGCATGTTCCACTGAATGTACAAAATTCCTGGACTTAGAGAAAAAGTTTATGTTTTTCAGCAAAAATCAACTTGCAAACACCGTAGGCCATCCCAAAGGTCTTACTTGGCTCAAACACTAATTAAAACATGAAATGAAAATCATTATAGAGGTAATAATGTGTTCATAACTCAAAGTTAGAAGCAAAAACAAATCATAAAAATAAAATTGGGTTGCCTCCCAACAAGCGCTATTGTTTGACGCCCCTAGCTAGGTATAATGCAATAGATCTAGGTATTGTAATCTTTGGTATGGAACTCCTCAATTCCACACTTATGAACCCTAGGAGATCCTTTGGTTTTATCAATAATAATACTCCTAGGCGATAAATCCAAAAATTCATTTGTAGTAATAAGTTCCGTAATAATGTAGCTAGGGTGAATGCTTATCATCTTAAGATCTTCATCACCTTTTCTAGAGGATTCACCCTTATTTTTCGGAAGATAAACAAACTTGGCAGTATTAGGAGGAGGAAATTTTGGAGTGGTTTGAATAGAGGCAAAGGTGGAACCCAAGTTTGTAATAATATCCTCTAGCTTTCCAATTCTAGGAGAATCTTGATCCAGTTTTTCATTAACTACGGGTTCCTTTTCCCTAAGGGTTTTTGAAGTAACTCCTACCTTGGATCCATATTGAGTAATATGATTATTAATACTTTTGTCCATGTTTTCGATGATCTCTATGCTAGCAACTTTATTTTCAATAGATCAAGCCTTTGCATGACGTGTTCCAAAGTTAAGATTGTTTCATTAACCATGAGTGGGGGTGAACCTACCAAATTTTTCATAGCATTATAAGAAACAAAGGTATGGTACCCAAAAAATTTCCTTTCATAATGGTGTACAAAACATATCTATTCCAAGGAGAGACACCCACATAAAAATTGCGAAGGAGAACAGTAGTAGATTGCTTACGAGTAGATCTATTGTGAGCATTGAAAATTCTATACCATACATCTTTTAAGTTTTCTCCCTCCCTTTGCTTAAAATTGAGAACTTCATTCTCGTGAATACTAGCAATAGTAGAAAGGCCATCCACGAGTTTAAGAAATATAACGCCTAAGCAAACGAGAAGCAAACGAAAAGGCGAACAGAAGAAGGGCGAATAAAAAGGAAAATCTTGTTGGTATTCTCCAAAAATCATTTTAAAAGAGGGGGAGAGGAAAATGAGAGGCAAATGGAAAATAAAGTAAATGCAAGAGATGAGTTTGTGATGGGTACTTGGTAGGATTGATCTTGCTATGTATCCTCCCCGACAACGGCGCCATAAATCCTTCTTGCTACTTCTTGAGCTTGCGTCGGTTTTCCCTTGAAGAGGAACGGGTGATGCGGCGAAGTAGATAAGTATTTCCCTCAGTTTGTTGGGAACCAAGGTATCAATCCAGTAGGAGGAGCAAGCAAGGACCCAATATTAGCACCTACACAAACAATCAAACACTTGCACCCAACGCTAAAAAGGGGTTATCAATCCCTTCACAGTTATTTACAAGGATGAGATCTCATAGACATAGATATAAAATATTGCTAGAACTAAAACTAAAACAAAAGTAAATAAATGGAAGCAATATATTTTTGGTATTTTTGGTTTATAGATCTGAAAGTATAATATGGAAAATAGACCCGGGGCCATAGGTTTCACTAGAGGCTTCTCTCATGAAGGAAAATAATACGGTGGGTGAACAAATTACTATCGAGCAATTGATAGAAAAGCAAATAATTATGAAGATAGCCAAGGCAATGATTATGCATGTAGGCATCACGTCCGTGTCAAGTAGACCGAAACTATTGTGCATCTATTACTATTACTCCACACATTGACCGACTCCTGCCTGCATCTAGAGTATTAAGTTCATGAAGAACAGAGTAACACATTAGGTAAGATGACATGATGTAGAGGGATAAACTCAAGCAATATGATGAAAACCCCATCTTTTTTATGCTCGATGGCAACAATGTAATACGTGCCTCGCTACCCCTACTTTGTCAGTGGGTGAGGACACCGCAAGATTGAACCCAAAACTAAGCACTTCTCCCATTGCAAGAATTACCAATCTAGTTGGCCAAACCAAACCAATAACTCGAAGACACTTGCTAAGATATGAAATCATGCGTATAAGAATTCAGAGAAGATTCAAATAATATTCATAGATAATCTAAACATAAACCAACAATTCATCGGATCTCGACAAACACATCGCAAAAGAGTATTACATCGGATAGATCTCCATGATGGTCATGAAGAACATGGTATTGAAGGACAAAGAGAGTGAAGAAGCCATCTAGCTACTAGCTATGGACGGGTAGGTCTGTGGTGAACTACTTACGCATCATCGGAGGGGAAATGGAGTTGATGTATATGCTCTCCTTGATCGATTCCCCCTCTGGCAGATTATCGAAAAAGGCTCCCAAATTGGATCTCATGGGAACAGAGGCTCCCGGTGGCGGAAAAGTATTTTTTGGTCTCGTTATGGTATTGGGGGAATATTTTGGAATTTATAAGATGAAGATTAGGGTTAGGAGGCCTGCAGGGGGCCCACAAGCCAGGGGTGCCCCCCTAGGGCATGACCTGCAGGCTTGTCGTCTCCTGGCAGGTCTCTTGCCCCCTTCTCCACATCTGCCAGGTTTCTTCTAGTCCAAGAAAAAACATTCTGGAGATTTTATTCCGTTTGGACTCCGTTTAATATTCCTTATCTGCAATACTCAACAACATGGAAAAACAGAAACTGGCACTAGGCTCTAGATTAATAGGTTAGTCCAAAAATAATGTAAAATAGCATATTAATGCATATAAAACATCCAAAACATATAATATAATAGCATGGAACAATAAAAAATTATAGATACGTTGGAGACATATTATTGATACGCTCATTTTGCATCATGAATTACTATTGATATTCATGTTGATCCTTTGCATTATCGATTATTATCATACAATTCTTATGCCTTTTTTCTCTAAATATGCAAGGCACATCACTAAGAGGGAAATATCTCGAAACTCAAATTGTGGACCGGGAAAGCGAGAAAAAGGGAAAAATCAACTTGCTCCAAATGACCTGAAACTTTACGAAGAATTTTTCTGCAATATTTGAGAATTTCTAGGCCAAAAATATACCGTAGAGGGGCCACCAGCTAGGCACAAGCCAACAGGGCTCGACTTCCTGGCCGCACCCTGATAGCTTATGGGGCCTCAGCTGGCCCTCTGACCACCATCTTCTCCTATATGGTGTGTTTTACCCTAGAAAAAAAATCATAAGTTATCTTTCGAGATGAAGTGCCTCCATCTCGAGGGGGAAATCTGGGCAGAGGCCCTTTTGCTCTTCGGCACAGAGAATCTGTCGGGGGAATTCCCCTCCGGGAGGGGGAAATCAAAGCCATCATCATCACCAATGCTTCCTCCTTCATGGGAGGACCAATCTTCATCAACATCTTCACCACCACCATATCATATCCAACCCTAGTTCGTCACGTGTATTCAATCTTTGTCTCAAAACCTCAGATTGGTACCTATGGGTTGCTAGTAGTATTGATTACATCTTGTAGTTAATGCTTGTTGGATTACTTGGTGGAAGACAGTATGTTTAGATCCATAGTTATTATTATTACACCTCTGATGTTGAACATGTTGATGTTTTGTGAGTAGTAATTATTGTTCGCGAGGACATGGGAGAAGTCTTGTTATAAGTAATCATGTGAAGTTGGTATTCGTTCAATATTTTGATGATATGGATGTTGTTACTTGTGTTAGTGGTGTCATGTGAACGTTGACTACATGACACGTCACCATGTTATGGGCCTAAGGGAAGTCATTTTGGAGTAACAAATAGATGATGGGTTGTTAGAGTGACACAAGCTTAAACCCCACTTTATTCGTTGCTTCATAAGGGGCTGATTTGGATCCACACGTTCCATGCTATGGTTAGATTATTCTTAATTCTTCTTTCGAAGTTGCGTATGATTGCGAGAGGGGTAATCATAAGTAGGTTCTTAGTTCAAGTAAGAACAACACCTTAGCACCGGTCTACTGATGACGAGTTGATGAATATATTTCTCGCCCCTCGTTGGTTACCCCAAGTGGAAGGTGGAGATGTAGTCAGCAACAAGTTTCCCTTACACGAAGACTGTAAGGTTTATCGAACTAGGAGGACTCCGAGGATTAACAAGTAGTTGTCCGCTGCTCTGGCGCTAGCAGAAGACGTGGACCTGCACACACAACAAATAACTTTGCTCCCAACTAGTACAGAGAGGTTGTCAATCTCTCCATCCTTGTAGTTTGCAAATGATCAAAACACAAGTGGGAATCATGATAGTGGTTGCAATGGAAAAGTAAATAAAGCAGTAAATGGTGGAGGTGTAAGCAATGGTGGTGATATGGACCGGAGTCACATGATGTTCACTAGTGATGTCTCTCTCCCAAAAGACGATAAACAACTATGCTTGGGTAAACAAATTACAGCTCGACAATTGATAGAATTATAAACACACCACAATGCTAGTTATGCTACTTGAAAGTTAGAGGCTCAATCATGCATAACGCTCCCTCATGGAGTTACAATCTACTACTCGGCCAAAGCAATAAAGAGCAACGGAGAACATGCATGAATCACTAAAGAACATAATATAAAAGGATAATCAAATATATAACTCATAACAATCTGAACATAATCTCATAATCCATCGGATCCCAGCAAACCGAGCATAGCAATAGCAGAAAAATTACATAGATGCCTTGATCATGTAGGGCATCTCACAAGGGCTAATCATGGAAGCACAAGATTGGAGAGAAGGCATCACATAACTACTGGTCATGGACTCATGGTCCAAGGAGGACTAATCACGACATGTCCGGGAAGCGTCCATGGCGGTGGAGAAGCTCCTGGAGGTCAATCCTCCCTCCGGCAGGGTGCCGGGAAGAGGTCTCCCGACGCTCCTGATCTCGGAAGCGCCACGGTGGCGGAACGATGGAGAAATTCACGATTCTGGATATGCTTGAAGGGTTTCCATCGGAGGGGTAAATATAGGCCAAAGGAGGGCGTTAGAGGAGGTGGGGCCCACCCAGGCGTCCTGTGGGCGCGACCAGGGGCCAGGCCGTGCAGGGTGGCCACCAGGGCACCCCCTGGTTCCCCTTTGGCCCATCTTCGGTGATCTGGAAGTTTTCGTCACACCGATTTTTATATATTTTTCTCGGGATTTTTGGGGCTATGGAAATTTGGGTAAAATCCCCTGCAAAAAAGAAATCAGCACACAGAAACTGGCACTGGGTGCACCCAGTTAGTAGGTTAGTCCAAATATGTGTAAAAAGATATAAAAGTGTAGCAAAACATATAACAATGTTACCCAAAAGATCATGGAACAAACAGAAATTATAGATACTTTGGGACGTATCAACATCCCCAAGCTTAACTCCAGCTCGTCCTCGAGTAGGTAAATGATAATATAATAATTTCCGTGGTGACATGCTAACACACATATAAGAACTTCAAAGTAAAGCAAGTAAGATATGCAATTCAAGTAAAGACAATAACAAGCAAGAGTCTATATCTAGTATTGAAATTAGCAAAGTAAGAACATAAGGGTGCAAGAGCCCTCGCTGTCCGTGACTCGAATGTCTCCAAATGGTGTTTGCATGCAAGAAGTGGGAGATGGGTTGAGAGTATAAAATATTTTTTAATTGAGAACTCAATCCACTAAAATTTCAAACTTGGTCTCCTTCTGAATCTTATTTTGACTCATCCCAGACCACTAGTCAGGCACAAGTCAAAATGATCCTCTCCCTTTCGACTTTGAGCACTCATGCAATGGATGAGCGTGAGAAAGATATGTTGGCACTTAGGATGGCAAAGAGAGTAATGATGGGGAAGGAAGACAAAAAGGTGTGAAAGGCTCACATCAATTAGGATAACCATAGGCGAGAGAAAGCCAAATGAGAGTTATGATGTGAGGAGTAGGGATTGCCATGCAACAGATGCACATATGAGCTAAGGTAAGCTCTCCAATGGAACTAGTGGGGGTGCATCCAACTTGCTTGCTTATGAAGACCTAGAGCTTTTGAGGAGGCTCATCATTGGAATATACAAGCCAATTTCTATAGTGTTTGGGTCCCCACATAGTTATGCTTGAATGATAATCTCTATGGAGTACAAATATAACAATGGAGTACGAGTGTGGATCTTTCAAAAGGAATAGTAGTGTTGCCCCCTTCTTTCTTTTTTTTTTTCTTTTTTTGTGTCCTCTTTGGCTCTTTCTTTTTATCTCTCAGTTGTCCTCTTTCAGATCTTTTAATTTGTCCTCTTTGGGATCTTTTAATTTGTCCTCTTTGGGATCATTTCCGTACTTCAGGGAAACACTCTATATTTTACAAGAATAAAAAGAAGATAATCACACTTTATAAGAAGTACTCACATAAAGACAAATGAAAACTATCATGATGTATGCAAATGTATGCCTCTGCTAGTGTAGTAGGATATGCAATGAAACTAGCGCGTCATGTAGAAATAGTAAGGGCGAGGGCCAGCTATCATGCGGCTCCTCGATCAAGCAAAAGCATCTATGACATGAAGATCAAGTCACAAGATGGTGGATGTTGCATGGCAATGTATCTCGGAAAGGCTATGGAAAGGCCTTAATAGGTAGGTATGGTGGCTGTTTTGAGGAAGGATATAATGAGGCTTATGATGACAGAGCGTATCATGCCAAGGGTTTGGATGCACTGGCGAAGTTTGCACCAACTCTCAAGATGAGAAAGGGCAATACACAGTACCAAAGATGCTAGCAAAATATAGATGGTGGAAGTGCCAACAATCGAATACTCGCATTAGTATGAAGAACTCATACACTTATTATCGGTAACTCTCTTTCTAGTTATGAACTTCACAAAGAGGCAAGTACCCCGAGGAGGAGTGTTTGGGGGTTTGGTTATCCTTGCGCATCCTCGACCTATGGTAACGTGAGGGTACTCCATATATTCCAATCCCTCCAGAGGTTAGCGATCAATCTAGTAGCTAGAGTTCTCAACTAATTTTTAGTTTTTGAAAAACACACGGATTTCCCAAAATACAACACCTAGCACTAATAGGCTCAAGCTCTTAGCACCAATAGTCCAAACATTACTCAAATCAAACCTCAAAACTATTGCAAGTTACTACTATACTTAAATAGCAACCACAATTACCTAATCATGCAAGACACACAACTCGGTGCAACAAGCCAACTCTCTAAACAAGATAAACAAGATAACTCAAGAGCGTTCCAAAGTCAACCTAAATAAAATCTCTTAAAAAGATATAGCATGAAAACTAAGAGCTAAGCATGACAACAACTATGCAAAGATAGAGAACACACAAAAAGGATAAGCATGAAAACCTATGTTGTGTTCTAGAGTGGAATGGAGCGTGTTTCTCTCCCAAACAAGTAAGGCTAGGTTCCGACTTGTTATGAACAGCAAGCAAAACTAAAACAAACTAAAAAGTAAAGAGCGGGACGCTCCAAGCATAGCACATAACATATGAAGTGATAAAAATATAACATGGAGATGGAGGAACTGATGATTGTTGATAGAGAAGGGGATGCACGGGGGCATCCCCAAGCTTAGAGGCTTGAGTCTCCTTGAATATTTCTTGGGGGTGCATTGGGGCATCCCCAAGCTTGAGCGCTTGACACTCCTAGATTATCTTTCATCATCTTCCATCCCATACTTGAAAACTCCCTTCAAACGAAACTCTTCATAAGCTGATTAGAGTGGTTAGTATCCATGATAAAATAATTCATTGCCTACTGAAAATAAAGATTTTCATGAAAAGCTATTGTTTCTTATGATTGCCAAAAGGTTTTTTCAAAGGAAAAGCAAGCTTAAGATTTGCAAAATGATGAAAAGGCAAAACGTGGCAGAATCTATGAAATACAAAACAGCAGGTAGTAAATAATTTTTTTCTGGGCACTTATGAAACTCAAATCAAAAAACTCAAAACAGATGCCAGAAATACAATTATATAGAGCATGCTTTCAAACAAATGCAGATAAAAAAGATGATCTGGTGATTTTTGGCGAATTGTTCCGTTAAGCCGATAAAATGTCTTTCTGGACAACATGTCAGAACTTTTGAACTTTCTTGCAATCGGAGGTTAAAACTTGGCACAAAGCTTGAAAATAAAGATACAATGATGTTTCTACAATAGTAAAAAGCATCAAGACCACTAAAACTGAAATTTGGGTAAAATCCCCTGCAAAAAAGACATCAGCAGACAGAAACTGGCACTGGGTGCACTAAGTTAGTAGGTTAGTTTGAATATATGTAAAAAGATATAAAAGTGTAGCAAAACATATAACAATGTCACCCAATAGATCATGGAACAAGCATAAATTATAGATACGTTTGGGACATGTCGTCCACCCACATATCAAGTCATCAAAGTAGCTAACACGAATCAAGTTAATATGATGAACATGACTAGATAGAAATTCCCATGTGTCCTCGAGAGCGCTTGCTTTATATAAGAGAACTTTCAGGCCCGTCCTTTGCTATAAAAAGGATTGGGCTACCTTGCTGCACCTTTGGTACTATTGTTACTTGTCACTTGTTACGAATTATCTTGCTACAAACTATCTACCACTGTTGCTTACAACACTTGCACAGAATCCCTTGCTGAAAACTACTTATTATTTCCTTCCGAGTCTCGTTGGGTTTGACACTATTACTTATTGAAAGGACTACGATTGATCCCCTATACTTGCGTGTCATCACAGGTCTGGACAATATCTGCAGTATGGATGAAATTATCTATGATCCCGCGACCCCTAATAAACCCAGTTTGCTCAAGATGGATGAATTGTGAGATTAGAGGTTAGGATCTATTAGAAATGCATTTGGAAGCAATTTTGAAAGAGGAGTTTGGCAGAGATACCGAGCATAAATTCTCAGGTTTGAAAGCATCGCCTTTTTATTAGAATCAACACAATCAGAGCCTTGTTGATGCGGTGATGGTCCGCCGAACCGGCATGAAAATTAATCATAAGTTGAAGCAATTCGTCCTTTACCAAGTTCCAGTTTGCCTTACAAATGGCCGGCCCAAAGCCGTTTGGCCCAGGACCTATGCTATTGTTCATGTACCAAAGGGCCGCTTTAATTTCTTAAAGATAAAATGACTTAGTAAGATCATAAGCCTGAGTGGTGGAAAGAGAATTTTACCCCATGAGCAGGTCGAGTGAGAAGAGAACGTAGCGTGAGAGGTAACCCCAATAAAATGTTTGAAAACATTTAGCAGGATGGCTTCTTTTTATGCTTGGGCATAGCAAGTGATGCCTCTATTGGATAAGGATTTAATTTTATTCTTTGACGTGCATACGTGTAAGTAGGAGGAGTTTTCGTCACCCAAAATGCAGTCCTTAATTTTAGCTCGTTGCCTCGAGTGAGAAGCAATCGAGGCGTTGAGGCAATGGAGGGAGAGTTTGTTAGTGATACAAAGTTGGAGCTCAAAGTTGAAAAGTGACCCGGCCTCTTCAAGCTTGTCCATGGGGTTAATTGTAATATTACAATTATTAACGAGCATTTTGGAAGATCTCTAGGTAGCAGACCGGCGTTTGGCCATGTCCCGGACACGTTTGATCTTAAGATAAAGTGAGCCAACTGCCCAAGATGATCATGTCTCGCTCCCACACTATTCCAGTTGGAAGCAACCTTGTCCTTAAAAGACGTCATGTTGAGAAGGGATATGTCCACGTGGAAAATCATAGATTTTGGGATAAAGGTCAAGGCCGATAGCTATAGGGGGACATGATCAGAGGTGGACCTAGTAACAGAAGACAACGAGCTGTCACAGAACATGGTGGTCCAGGGAACGTTAACAAGAGCACGGTTGATGACGAGTTGATGGATATACTTATCGCCCCTCGTTGGTTACCTCAAGTGGAAGGTGGAGATGTAGTTAGCAGCAAATTTCCCTTAAATGGGGACTATAAGGTTTATCGAACAAGGAGGACAACGAGGATCAACAAGTAGGTGTCCGCTGCTCTGGCACTAGCTGAAGACGTGGACCTGCACACACAACAAGTAACTTTGCTCCCAACGAGTTCACACAGGTTGTCAATCTCTCCGGCCTTGTAGTTTGCAAAGGATCAAAACACAAGCGGGAATAGCGATAGTGATTGCAACGGAAAAGTAAATAAAAATAGTAAATGGTGGAGCTGTAAACAATGATGGTAATATGGACCATAGTCCCATGATGTTCACTAGTGATGTATCTCTCCCAAAAGACGATAAACAACTATGCTGGGTAAACAAATTACAGCTGGGCAATTGACAGAATTATAAATGCACCGCAATGCTAATCATGCTACTAGAAAGTTAGAGGCTCAAAAGTAATGGGCAGTACGCCAAGACAAGTAGACCGTTTATCCATCAGCATCTACTCTCTAATCATCCACCTTGAGATATCTATCCAGAACATCTCGCTGGTATTAAGTTACGAGCCCCACCGAAAGTGTAAACTCAAAGCAACGGACAATTGCATTAACGAACTCTGCATAAGGTAAATAATCCTTGCAACCATGGTCACAAGCACCGTTGTTTCCTCCCTGGTGGCAACGGCACATCCCCTAGTCTCATGTTTCTGTCACTCAAGCTAGACATCAGGGGGCATGAACCCACAATCACGCATAACGCTCCCTCTTGGAGTTACAATCTACTACTCGGCCAAAGCAATAAAAAGCAACGGAGAACATGCATGAATTACTCAAGAACATAATATAAAAGGAGAACCAAATATATAACTCATAACAATCTGAACATAATCTCACAATCCAACGGATCCCAGTAAACGCAACATAGCAACAAATGGTAAATCACATAGATGCCTTGATCCTGTAGGGCAGCTCATAAGGGCTGATCATTGAAGCACACGATTGGAGAGAAGACATCACATAGCTACTGGTCATGGACTCATGGTCCAAGAAGGACTACTCACGACACGTCCGAGAAGCGTCCATGCTAGTGGAGAAGCTCCCGGAGGTCAATCCTCCTTCCGACAGGGTGCCGGGAAAAGGTCTTCTGGCGCCCCCGATCTCGGAAGCGCTGCGGCGGCGGAACGGTGGAGAAATTCGCGATTGTGGATAAGAAGTAAGGGTTTTGTGTCGCTGAGGTAAATATAGGCCGAAGGAGGGCACCAGAGGGGTGGGACCCACCCAGGCGGCCTCGTGGCACGGCCAGGAGGTGGCCTGTGCAAGGTGGCCGCCTGGGAGAGCCGTGGATCCCCTCTGGCCCACCTTGGTGCTTCGTGAAGCTTCCGTCATGCTGATTTTTATATATTTTCTCGAGATATTTGGGGCTCTGTAAATTGGGGTAAAGTCCCTGCAATTAAAAGACATCAGCAGACAGAAACTGGCATTGGGTGCACTGAGTTAGTAGGTTAGTCGAAATATGTGTAAAAAGGTATAGAAGTGTAGCAAAACATATAACAATGTCACCCAAACGATCATGGAACAAACATAAATTATAGATACGTTTGGCACGTATTAACATCCCCAAGGTTATTTCCTGCTCGTCCTCGAGTAGGTAAATGATAACACAAATAATTTCAGTGGTGCCATGCTAACACAATATAAGAATTTCAATGTACAACAAGTAAGATATGCAATTCAAGTCAAGACAATAACAAGCAATAGTCTATATTTAGTATTGAAAATAGCAAAGTAAAAACATAAAGGTGCAAGAGATCTCGCTGTCCATGACTCGAATGTCTCCAAATGGTGTTTGCGTGCAAGAAGTGGGAGATGGGTTTAGAGCATAAAAATATTATGTAGTTTACTTGAGAACTTAATATACTAAAACTTCACACTTGGTCTCCTTCAGAATCTTATTTTGACTCATCCCCAGACCACTAGTCAGGCACAAGTCGAAATGATCCTCTCCCTTTTGACTTTGAGCACTCATGCAATGGATGAGCACAAGCAAGATATGTTGGCACTTAGGATGGCAAAGAGAATAATGATAGGTAAGGAAGACAAAAAAGGTGTGAAAGGCTCACATTAATGAGGACAACCATAGGCGAGAGAAAGCCAGATGATAGATATGATGTGAGGTGTAGGGATTTCCATGCAACATATGCACATATGAGCTCAGGTAAGCTCTCCAATGGAACTAGTGGGGTGCATCCAACTTGCTTGCTCATGAAGTACTAGAGCTCATTTGAGGAGGCTCATCATTGTAATATACAAGCCAAGTTCTATAGTGTAAGGGTCCCCACATAGGTATGCATGAATGATAATCTCTATGGAGTACAAATTTAACAATGGAGTACGAGTGTGGATCTTTCAAAAGGAATAGTAGTGTTGCCCCCTTCTCTCTTTTTATTTCTTTTTTTCTTTATCTTTATCTTTTTTATTTTTTGTGTCCTCTTTGGCTCCTTCTATTTATCTCTCATTTGTCCTCTTTGGGATCTTTTCATGTGTCCTGTTTTGGGATCTTTTAATTTGTACTCTTTGGGATCTTTTCATGTGTCCTCTTTTGGGATATTTTAATTTGTCCTCTTTGGGATCTTTTGCTCACTTAAGGGCAACACTCTATGTTTTACAAGAATAAAAAGAAGATCTTCACACTTTATAAGAAGTACTCAACATAAAGACAAATGAAAACTATCATGATGTATGCAATTGTATACCCCTGCGAGTGTAGGAGGATATGCAACGAAACTAGCGCGTCATGTAGCAATAATAAGGGCAAGTCCCAACTAGCATGCGGGTCCTCTATCAAGCAAAAGCTTGTATGGCATGAATATCAACTCATGAGATGGTGGATGTTGCATGGCAATGTATCTCAGAAAGGCTTTGGAAATGCCTTAATAGGTAGGTATGGTGGTTGTTTTCAGGAAGGATATAATGAGGCTTATGATGACAGAGCGTATCATGCCAAGGGTCTAGATGCACCGCGAAGTTTGCAAAAACTCTCAAGATGAGAAAGGGCAATGCACGGTACCGAAGAGGCTAGCAAAATATGGATGGTGGAAGTGCCAACAATCGAATACTCGCATTAGTCCGAAGAACTCATGCACTTATTATCGGTAACTCTCTATCTAGTCAGGAGATTCAAAGAGACAAGTACCCCGAGGAGGAGTGTTTGGGGGTTTGGTTATCCTTGCGCATCCTCGACCCATGATAGTGTGAGGGTACTCTATATATTCCAACCCCTCCAGAGGTTAGCGATCCATCTAGTAGCTAGAGTTCTCAACTAATTTTTTTAGTTTTTTAAAATACACACGAATTTCCCAAAATATGACACTATCACTAATAGGTTCAAGCTCTTGACACCAATAGTCCAAACATTACTCAAATCAATTCCTCAGAACTATTGCAAGTAACTACTATACTTAAATAGCAACCTCAATTACCTACTCATGCAAGACACACAACTCAGTGCAACAAGCCAACTCTCGAAATAAGATAAGCATGATAACTCAAGAGAGTTCCAAAATAAACCTAAATAAAATCTCTTAAAAAGAGAAAGCATGAAAACTAAGAGCTAAGCATGACAACAACTATGAAAAGATAAAGAACACACAAAAAAGATAAGCATGAAAACCTATGTTGTGTTCTAGGGTGGAGTGTAGTGTGTTTCTCTCCCATACAAAGAAGGCTAGGTTCCAACTTTTTATGAACAGCAAGCAAAACTAAAACAAACTAAAAAGTAAAGAGCGGGACGCTCCAAGCATAGCACATAACATATGAAGTGATAAAAATAAAGCATGGAGAAGGACGAACTGATGATTGTTGATGGAGAAGGGGATGCACGGGGGCATCCCCAAGCTTAGACGCTTGAGTCTCCTTGAATATTTCTTGGGGGTGCATGGGGGCATCCCCAGGCTTGAGCGTTTGACACTCCCAGATCTTCTTTCATCATCTTCCATCGCATACTTGAAAACTCCCTTCATACGAAACTCGTTATAAGATGATTAGAGTGGTTAGTGCCCATAATAAAATAATTTATTATCTACTGGAAATAAAGATTTTCATGAAGAGATACGGTTTCTCAAGATTGCCAAAAGGTTTTTGCAAAGAAAAAGCAAGCTTAAGATTCGTAAAACAATGAAAACGCAAAACAGGGTAGAATCTGGGAAAAACAGACCATCAGTTAGTAAATAATTTTTTCGGGGCACTTTTGCGACTCAAATAAAAAAACTCATAATCGACGCCAGAAATACAATTATATAGAGCATACTGTCAAAACAGTTCAGATCAAAAGTATTATCCGTTGATTTCTGGCGAATTTTTCCGTCAAGCACACAAAATCTGTTTCTGGACAGCATGTCACAACTTTTGAACTTTCTTGCAATCGGAGGCTAAAACTTGGCACAAAGCTTGAAAATAAATATACAATGATGTTTCTACAGTAGTAACAATCATCAAGACCTCTAAAACTGAAAGTAAAAACAAATTGGGTTGCCTCCCAACAAGCGCCTTCGTTTATGCCTTTGAGCTAGGCAGGATGCAAAAATAAGGATCAAACTTCACCAAAGTCATTGGAATCATCTAAACCTTCAAACGGATCCCCAACAAGTTCATCCTTATTTTTCCTAGGGAACGGGTACGTACCTTTCGCTTTCCCACGTAAGCGTATGTGTCCTTTACCTATATCAATGAAGCCTTTCATGGCTCGGAGGAAGTCCCTTCCAAGCACTATGTTTCCTTGGTTTGGCTTCATGATGAAGAAATCAACCATTGAATTCCTTTTAGAGAATGTAACCTGGACATCTTTTACCTTCCCTTGGATTTCAGAAATATCCCCATTAGCATGTTCATGATAAGATACAAAATTTTCCATGTTTAAAAGGCTTAGAGAATCATAAACAACTTTTGGCATTGCAGAAACCATGGATCCAATATCACAATAAGCAAGGAAGTCTTGGTTAGGAATGCTAATTCTAACAAAAGGCTCCCATCCATCATCTATCTTCAAAACCTTTTTCTTATCAAACATGGGTTTCTCTCTTTCTCTTAAGTCTAGAGCATCTATTCTTCTTTCAATCGTAGCAAGTCTATCTATAATAGTGTCAAATCCACGACCATAAACAAGGTATTTAGATAGACCATGTATAATATCAAGAGTTGTAGCCTCATCACACTCTAAAGAATCTCCTTCAACTATAATATCAAGAGTGTGTTTACACCAAATAAAAAGACCATGATAAAAATTTCTAAGTACAATGTTGATAGGTATCCAAGGCATAATTCTTTTACGTGCTTCAGAAATTCTATCCCAAGCCTTCTTCATATTTTCTCCATTCCTTTGATGGAGATCTAGGACCTCAGATTCCCTCAAAGCATCAAACCCTAACATGTTGGACTAAGTAGAAGGGACAACTAAAAGCAAATCAACTATTTTTTTGGTTTTTGGTATAAGACTCTAAAGCAAAAACTAGAAAGCAAACTAAGAAGACTAAGAAACAAAGGTAAAATATAGTGTGCAACTCACCTATCTTGAAGATTGGAGTCCCCCACAACGGCGTCAGAAATTTGCTTGATGACGAGTTGATGGATATACTTCTCGCCCTCGTTGGTTACCCCAAGTGGAAGGTGGAGATGTAGTCAGCATCAGATTTCCTTTACACGGGGACTGTAAGGTTTATCGAACCAAGAGGACTCATAGGATCAACAAGTAGGTGTCCGCTGCTCTGGCGCTAGCAGAAGACGTGGACCTGCACACACAACAAATAACTTTGCTCCCAACGAGTTCAGAGAGGTTGTCAATCTCTTCGGCCTTGTAGTTTAGAAAGGATCAAAACACAAGTGGGAATAGCGACAGTGATTGCAACGGAAAAGTAAATAAAAACAGTAAATGGTGGAGGTGTAAACAATGGTGGTAATATGGACCAGAGTCCCATGATGTTCACTAGTGATGTCTCTCTCCCAAAAGACGATAAACAACATGCTGGGTAAGCAAATTACAGCTGGGCAATTGACAGAATTATAAACGCACCGCAATGCTAATCCTTCTACTAGAAAGTTAGAGGCTCAAAAGTAGGGCAGTACGCCAAGACAAGTAGACCGTTTATCCATCAGCGTCTACTCTCTAATCATCCACCTTGAGATATCTATCCAGAACATATCACTGGTATTAAGTTGCGAGCGCCACCAAAAGTGTAAACTCAAAGCAACGGACAACTGCATTATCGAAGTTTGCGTAAGGTAAACAATCCTTGCAACCATGGTCACAAGCACCGTTGTTTTCTCCCTGGTGGCAACTGTTGGGGAACGTCGCATGGGAAACAAAAATTTTCCTACGCGCACGAAGACCTATCATGGTGATGTCCATCTACGAGAGGGGATGAGTGACCTACGTACCCTTGTAGACCGTACAACAGAAGCATTAGAGAACGCGGTTGATGTAGTGGAACGTCCTCACGTCCTCCGCCCCGCGAACAATCCCGCGATCAGTCCCACGATCTAGTACCGAATGGACGGCACCTCCGCGTTCAGCACACGTACAGCTCGACGATGATCTCGGCCTTCTTGATCCAGCAAGAGAGACGGAGAGGTAGAAGAGTTCTCCGGCAGCGTGACGGCGCTCCAGAGGTTGGTGATGACCTTGTCTCAGCAGGGCTCCGCCCGAGCTCCGCAGAAACGCGATCTAGAGGAAAAACCGTGGAGGTATGTGGTCGGGCAGCCGTGGAAAAGTCGTCTCAAATCAGCCCTAAAACCTCCGTATATATATAGGTGGGAGGGAGGGGACCTTGCCTTGGGGCTCAAGGAGCCCCAAGGGGGTCGGCCGAGTCGAAGGGGGAGGACTCTCCCCCCCCAAACCGAGTTGGACTAGGTTTGGTGGGAGGGAGTCCCCCTTCCTTCCCACCTCCTCCCTTTTTTTTCTTTCTCTCTTGATTTTCTTCTCCCTGGCGCATAGAGCCTTTTGGGCTGTCCCACCAGCCCACTAAGGGCTGGTGTGCCACCCTCAAGGCCTATGGGCTTCCCCGGGGTGGGTTGCCCCCCCCGGTGAACTCCCGGAACCCATTCGTCATTCCCGGTACATTCCCGGTAACTCCGAAAACCTTCCGGTAATCAAATGAGGTCATCCTATATATCAATCTTCGTTTCCGGACCATTCCGCAAACCCTCGTGACGTCCATGATCTCATCCGGGACTCCGAACAACATTCAGTAACCAACCATATAACTCAAATACGCATAAAACAACGTCGAACCTTAAGTGTGCAGACCCTGCGGGTTCGAGAACTATGTAGACATGACCCGAGAGACTCCTCAGTCAATATCCAATAGCGGGACCTGGATGCCCATATTGGATCCCACATATTCTACAAAGATCTTATCGTTTGAACCCCAGTGTCAAGGATTCATATAATCCCGTATGTCATTCCCTTTGTCCTTCGGTATGTTACTTGCCCGAGATTCGATCGTCAGTATCCGCATACCTATTTCAATCTCGTTTACCGGCAAGTCTCTTTACTCGTTCCGTAATACAAGATCCCGCAACTTACACTAAGTTACATTGCTTGCAAGGCTTGTGTGTGATGTTGTATTACCGAGTGGGCCCTGAGATACCTCTCCGTCACACGGAGTGACAAATCCCAGTCTTGATCCATACTAACTCAACTAACACCTTCGGAGATACCTGTAGAGCACCTTTATAGTCACCCAGTTACGTTGCGACGTTTGATACACACAAAGCATTCCTCCGGTGTCAGTGAGTTATATGATCTCATGGTCATAGGAACAAATACTTGACACGCAGAAAACAGTAGCAACAAAATGACACGATCAACATGCTACGTCTATTAGTTTGGGTCTAGTCCATCACGTGATTCTCCTAATGACGTGATCCAGTTATCAAGCAACAACACCTTGTTCATAATCAGAAGACACTGACTATCATCGATCAACTGGCTAGCCAACTAGAGGCATGCTAGGGACGGTGTTTTGTCTATGTATCCACACATGTAAATGAGTCTTCATTCAATACAATTATAGCATGGATTATAAACGATTATCTTGATACAAGAATTATAATAATAACTATATTTATTATTGCCTCTAGGGCATAATTCCAACAGTCTCCCACTTGCACTAGAGTCAATAATCTAGCCCTCACATCACCATGTGAATTACATTGTAATAAATCTAACACCCATACAGTTCTGGTGTCGATCATGTTTTGGCCGTGGAAGAGGTTTAGTCAGCAGGTCTGCTACATTCAGATCCGTGTGCACTTTGCATATATTTACGTCCTCTTCCTCGACGTAGTCGCGGATGAGGTTGAAGCGTCGTTTGATGTGTCTGGTCTTCTTGTGAAACCGTGGTTCCTTTGCTAAGGCAATGGCACCCGTGTTGTCACAGAACAAGGTTATTGGATTCAGTGCGCTTGGCACCACTCCAAGATCCGTCATGAACTGCTTCATCCAGACACCCTCCTTAGCCGCCTCTGAGGCAGCCATGTACTCCGCTTCACATGCAGAATCTGCTACGACGCTTTGCTTGGAACTGCACCAGCTTACTGCACCCCCATTAAGAATAAATACGTATCCGGTTTGCGACTTAGAGTCGTCCGGATCTGTGTCAAAGCTTGCATCGACGTAACCTTTTACGGCGAGCTCTTCGTCACCTCCATATACGAGAAAACATCTCCTTAGTCCTTTTCAGGTACTTCAGGATATTCTTGACCGCTGTCCAGTGATCCACTCCTGGATTACTCTGGAACCTACCTGCCATACTTATGGCCAGGCTAACATCCGGTCTAGTGCACATCATCGCATACATGATAGAACCTATGGCTGAAGCATAGGGGACGGAGCACATATGCTCTCTATCTTCATCAGTTGCTGGGCACTGAGTCTTACTCAATCTCGTACCTTGTAAAACTGGCAAGAACCCTTTCTTGGACTGTTCCATTTTGAACCTCTTCAAAACTTTATCAAGGTATGTGCTTTGTGAAAGTCCTATCAGGCGTTTTGATCTATCCCTATAGATCTTAATGCCTAGAATGTAAGCAGCTTCTCCTAGGTCCTTCATAGAGAAACTTTTATTCAAGTAACCTTTTATGCTCTCCAAAAGATCTACGTTGTTTCCAATCAGTAATATGTCATCCACATATAATATTAGAAACGCCACAGAGCTCCCACTCACTTTCTTGTAAATACAAGATTCTCCAACCACTTGTATAAACCCAAATGCTTTGATCACCTCATCAAAGCGTTTGTTCCAACTCCGAGATGCTTGCACCAGTCCATAAATGGATCGCTGGAGCTTGCACACCTTGTTAGCATTCTTAGGATTGACAAAACCTTCGGGTTGCATCATATACAACTCTTCCTTAAGGAAACCGTTAAGGAACGCCGTTTTGACATCCATCTGCCAGATTTCATAATCGAAAAATGCAGCTATTGCTAACATGATTCTGACGGACTTAAGCATTGCTACGGGTGAGAAAGTCTCATCGTAGTCAACTCCTGGAACTTGTGAAAAAAACTTTGCCACAAGTCGAGCTTTATAAACGGTCACATTGCCGTCAGCTTCCGTCTTCTTCTTAAAGATCCATTTGTTCTGAATAGCCTTGCGGCCCTCAGGTAGTATCTTCAATGTCCACACTTTGTTCTCATACATGGATCCTATCTCGGACTTCATGGCTTCTAGCCATTTGTTGGAATCTGGGCCCACCATTGCTTCTTCATAATTTGCAGGTTCATTGTTGTCTAACAGCATGATTGATAAGACGGGATTACCGTACCACTCTGGAGCAGCACGTGATCTCGTCGACCTGCGTGGTTCAACAGAAACTTGAACTGGAGTTTCATGATCATCATCATTAACTTCCTCCTCAACCGGCGTCGCAACGACAGAGGTTTCCCCTTGCCCTGCGCCACCATCCAGAGGGATGAGAGGTTCGACAACCTCATCAAGTTCTATCTTCCTCCCACTCAATTCTCTCGAGAGAAACTCCTTCTTGAGAAAAGCTCCGTTTTTAGCAACAAACACTTTGCCCTCGGATTTGAGATAGAAGGTGTACCCAACTGTCTCTTTTGGGTAACCTATGAAGACGCACTTTTCCGCTTTGGGTTCCAGCTTTTCAGGCTGAAGCTTTTTGACATAAGCATCACATCCCCAAACTTTAAGAAACGACAACTTTGGCCTTTTGCCATACCACAGTTCGTATGGTGTCGTCTCAACGGATTTTGATGGTGCCCTATTTAAAGTGAATGCAGCTGTTTCTAATGCATAACCCCAAAATGATAACGGCAAATCAGTAAGAGACATCATAGATCGCACCATCTCTAACAAAGTACGATTACGACGTTCGGACACACCATTACGCTGTGGTGTTCCAGGCGGTGTCAACTGTGAAACAATTCCACATTTTCTTAAGTGATCACCAAACTCGAAACTCAGATATTCACCCCCACGATCAGACCGTAGGAACTTGATCTTCTTGTTACGATGATTTTCCACTTCACTCTGAAATTGCTTGAACTTTTCAAATGTTTCAGACTTGTGCTTCATCAAGTAGACATATCCATACCTACTCAAATCGTCAGTGAAGGTGAGAAAATAACGATATCCGCCGCGTGCCTCCACGCTCATCGGACCACACACATCGGTATGTATGATTTCCAATAAGTCACTTGCACGCTCCATTGTTCCGGAGAACGGAGTCTTAGTCATCTTGCCCATGAGGCATGGTTCACACGTGTCAAGTGAATCAAAGTCAAGTGACTCCAAAAGTCCATCAGCATGGAGTTTCTTCATGCGCTTTACACCAATATGACCTAAGCGGCAGTGCCACAAAAATATGGCGCTATCATTGTTTACTCTAACTCTTTTGGTCTCAATGTTATGTATATGCGTATCGCTATCAAGATTCAATATGAACAATCCTCTCACATTTGGTGCATGACCATAAAAGATGTTACTCATAGAAATAGAACAAACATTATTCTCTGACTTAAAAGAGTAACCGTCTCGCAATAAACAAGATCCAGATATAATGTTCATGCTCAACGCAGGCACTAAATAACAATGATTTAAGTTCATCACTAATCCAGACGGTAGCTGAAGTGACACTGTGCCGACGGCGATTGCATCAACCTTGGAACCATTTCCTACGCGCATCGTCACTTCATCTTTCGCCAGCCTTCGTCTATTCCGCAGTTCTTGTTTCGAGTTGCAAATATGAGCAACAGAACCGGTATCGAATACCCAGGCACTACTACGAGAGCCGGTTAAGTACACATCAATAACATGTATATCAAATATACCTGATCTTTGCCCGCCTTCTTATCTGCCAGATACTTGGGGCAATTGCGCTTCCAGTGACCCATACCCTTGCAATAGTAACACTCCGTTTCAGGCTTAGGTCCAGCTTTGGGTTTTTTCGGCGGATTGGCAACAGGCTTGCCGCTCTTCTTCCAATTGCCCTTCTTGCCTTTGCCGTTTCTCTTGAAACTAGTGGTCTTATTCACCATCAACACTTGATGCTCTTTACGGAGTTCAGACTCTGCGACTTTCAGCATCGCAAACAATTCGCCGGGAGACTTGTTCATCCCTTGCATGTTGTAGTTCAACACAAAGCCTTTATAGCTTGGCGGCAGTGATTGAAGGATTCTGTCAGTGATAGCCTCTTGCGGGAGTTCAATCCCCAACTCAGCTAGACGGTTTGAGTACCCAGACATTTTGAGCACATGTTCACTGACAGACGAGTTTTCCTCCATCTTGCAAGCATAGAATTTATCGGAGGTCTCATACCTCTCGATCCGGGCGTTCTTCTGAAAGATAAACTTCAACTCCTGGAACATCTCAAATGCTCCATGACGCTCAAAGCGACGTTGAAGTCCCGGTTCTAAGCCATACAAGACTGCACATTGAACTATTGAGTAGTCCTCCTTACGTGCTAACCAAGCGTTCTTAACATCCTGATCAGCCGTAGCGGGTGGTTCATCTCCTAGCGCAGCATTAAGGACATAATCCTTCTTCCCATCTTGTAAGATTAGCTTAAGATTACGAGCCCAGTCTACAAAGTTGCTTCCATCATCTTTCAACTTAGCTTTCTCTAGGAACGTATTAAAATTCAGGATGACTGTCGCGTGAGCCATGATCTACAACACAAATATATTCAAAGTGGACTTTAGACTATGTTCAAGATAATTAGAGTTTAACTTAATCAAATTATATGCTAAACTCCCACTCAAAAAGTACAGCTCTCTAGTCATTTGAGTGGTTCATGATCCACTTACACTATCCCAAGTCCGATCATCACGTGAGTTGAGTATAGTTTCAGTGGTAAGCATCCCTATGCTAATCATATCATCTATATGATTCATGATCGACCTTTCGGTCTCATGTGTTCCTAGGCCATGTCTGCACATGCTAGGCTCGTCAAGCTTAACCCGAGTGTTCCGCGTGCGCAACTGTTTTGCACCCGTTGTATGTGAACGTTGAGTCTATCACACCCGATCATCACGTGGTGTCTCGAAACGACGAACTGTAGCAACGGTGCACAGTCGGGGAGAACACAATTTCGTCTTGAAATTTTAGTGAGAGATCACCTCATAATGCTACCGCCGTTCTAAGCAAAATAAGGTGCATAAAAGGATTAACATCACATGCAATTCATAAGTGACATGATATGGCCATCATCACGTGCTTCTTGATCTCCATCACCAAAGCACCGGCACGATCTTCTTGTCACCGGCGCCACACCATGATCATCCATCAACGTGTTGCCATCGGGGTTGTCGTGCTACTCATGCTATTACTACTAAAGCTACATCCTAGCAAAATAGTAAACGCATCTGCAAGCACAAACATTAGTATAAAGACTACCCTATGGCTCCTGCCGGTTGCCGTACCATCCACGTGCAAGTTGATATTTCTATTACAACATGATCATGTCATACATCCAATATATCACATCACATCGTTGGCCATATCACATCACAAGCATACCCTGCAAAAACAAGTTAGACGTCCTCTAATTTTGTTGTTGCATGTTTTACATGGTGACCAAGGGTATCTAGTAGGATCGCATCTTACTTACGCAAACACCACAATGGAGATATATGAGTTGCTATTTAACCTCATCCAAGGACCTCCTCGGTCAAATCTGATTCAACTAAAGTTGGAGAAACCGACACTTGCCAGTCATCTTTGAGCAAAGGGGGTTACTCGTAACGATGAAACCAGTCTCTCGTAAGCGTACGAGTAATGTCGGTCCAAGCCGCTTCAATCCAACAATACCGCGGAATCAAGAAAAGACTAAGGAGGGCAGCAAAACGCACATCACCGCCCACAAAAACTTTTGTGATCTACTCGAGAAGACATCTACGCATGAACCTAGCTCATGATGCCACTGTTGGGGAACGTCGCATGGGAAACAAAAATTTTCCTACGCGCACGAAGACCTATCATGGTGATGTCCATCTACGAGAGGGGATGAGTGATCTACGTACCCTTGTAGACCGTACAGCAGAAGCGTTAGAGAACGCGGTTGATGTAGTGGAACGTCCTCACGTCCCTCGATCCGCCCCGCGAACAATCCCGCGATCAGTCCCATGATCTAGTACCGAACGGACGGCACCTCCGCCTTCAGCACACGTACAGCTCGACGATGATCTCGGCCTTCTTGATCCAGCAAGAGAGACGGAGATGTAGAAGAGTTCTCCGGCAGCGTGACGGCGCTCCGGAGGTTGGTGATGACCTTGTCTCAGCAGGGCTCCGCCCGAGCTCCGCAGAAACGCGATCTAGAGGAAAAACCGTGGAGGTATGTGGTCGGGCAGCCGTGGAAAAGTCGTCTCAAATCAGCCCTAAAACCTCCGTATATATATAGGTGGGAGGGAGGGGACCTTGCCTTGGGGCTCAAGGAGCCCCAAGGGGGTCGGCCGAGTCCAAGGGGGAGGACTCTCCCCCCCCAAACCGAGTTGGACTAGGTTTGGTGGGAGGGAGTCCCCCTTCCTTCCCACCTCCTCCCTTTTTTTTTCTTTCTCTCTTGATTTTCTTCTCCTTGGCGCATAGAGCCTTTTGGGCTGTCCCACCAGCCCACTAAGGGCTGGTGTGCCACCCTCAAGGCCTATGGGCTTCCCCGGGGTGGGTTGCCCCCCCGGTGAACTCCCGGAACCCATTCGTCATTCCCGGTACATTCCCGGTAACTCCGAAAACCTTCCGGTAATCAAATGAGGTCATCCTATATATCAATCTTCGTTTCCGGGCCATTCCGGAAACCCTCGTGACACCCGTGATCTCATCCGGGACTCCTAACAACATTCGGTAACCAACCATATAACTGAAATACGCATAAAACAACGTCGAACCTTAAGTGTGCAGACCCTGCGTGTTCGAGAACTATGTAGACATGACCCGAGAGACTCCTCGGTCAATATTCAATAGCGGGACCTGGATGCCCATATTGGATCCCACATATTCTACGAAGATCTTATCGTTTGAACCTCAGTGTCAAGGATTCATATAATCCCGTATGTCATTCCCTTTGTCCTTCGGTATGTTACTTGCCCGAGATTCGATCGTCAGTATCCGCATACCTATTTCAATCTCGTTTACCGGCAAGTCTCTTTACTCATTCTGTAATACAAGATCCCGCAACTTACACTAAGTTACATTGCTTGCAAGGCTTGTGTGTGATGTTGTATTACCGAGTGGGCCCCGAGATACCTCTCCGTCACACGGAGTGACAAATCCCAGTCTTGATCCATACTAACTCAACTAACACCTTCGGAGATACCTGTAGAGCACCTTTATAGTCACCCAGTTACGTTGCGACGTTTGATACACACAAAGCATTCCTCCGGTGTCAGTGAGTTATATGATCTCATGGTCATAGGAACAAATACTTGACACGCAGAAAACAGTAGCAACAAAATGACACGATCAACATGCTACGTCTATTAGTTTGGGTCTAGTCCATCACGTGATTCTCCTAATGACGTGATCCAGTTATCAAGCAACAACACCTTGTTCATAATCAGAAGACACTGACTATCATCGATCAACTGGCTAGCCAACTAGAGGCATGTTAGGGACGGTGTTTTGTCTATGTATCCACACATGTAAATGAGTCTTCATTCAATACAATTATAGCATGGATAATAAACGATTATCTTGATACAGGAATTATAATAATAACTATATTTATTATTGCCTCTAGGGCATAATTCCAACAGCAACAACACATCCCCTAGTCTTATGTTTCTATCACTCAAGCTAGACATCAGGGGGCATGAACCCACAATCATGCATAACGCTCCCTTTTGGAGTTACAATCTACTAGTCGGCTAAAGCAATATTAAGCAACGGAGAACATGCATGAATTACTCAAGAACATAATATAAAAAGAGAACCAAATATATAACTCATCACAATCTGAACATAATCTCATAATCCATCAGATCCCAGCAAACGCATCATAGCAACAACAGGTAAATTACATAGATGCCTTGATCATGTAGGGAAGCTCACAAGGGCTAAGCATTGAAGCACAAGATTGGAGAGAAGACATCACATAGCTACTGGTCATGGACTCATGGTCCAAGGAGGACTACTCACGACACTTCCGGGAAGCGTCCATGGTGGTGGAGAAGCTCCCGGAAGTTAATCCTCCTTCCGAAAGGGTGCCGGGAAGAGGTCTTCTGGCGCTCCCGATCTCGGAAGCATTGTGGCGGCCGAACGGTGAAGAAATTTGCGATTCTGGATATGATGTTAGGGTTTTCTGTCGAGGTAAATATAGGCCGAAGAATGGCACCAGAGGGGGTGGGCCCCACCCAGGCGGCTTGGTGGCGCGTCCAGGAGGTGGCCCGCGTAGGGTGGCCGCTTGGGCGAGCCCTGGCTCCCCTCTGGCCCACCTTGGTTCTTCGTGAAGCTTCCGTCATGCTGATTTTTATATATTTTTCTTGGGATTTTTGGGGCTCTATAAATTGGGGTAAAGTCCGTGCAACTAGAAGACATCAGCAGACAAAAACTGGCACTGGGTGCACCGAGTTAGTAGGTTAGTCGAAATATGTGTAAAAAGGTATATAAGTGTAGCAAAACATATAACAATGTCACCCAAAAGAGCATTGAAGAAACACAAATTATAGATACGTTTGGGACGTATCAACGGTCGAGATGCATCATGATATGTCTCCAATGTATCGATAATTTATGAAGTATTCATGCCATATTCACCTATGTTTACAATACTTCTATATGGCTTTGATGCACTTTTTATGATTTAGTTAGAACTAACCCAGACTGGCGTTGTTTTCACCAGAATTTCCGTGGTGTCGTTTTTGTTTGCAGAAAATGAAAGATCTTGCTATCGCCTGAAGTTTTTTTTATGATTTTTTCTGGAACATATGAGCAACATTGGAGTGAAGAGCCACCAGAGGGCCCCCCCTATTGGGCACCATGCAACAGGGCGCGCCTAGGGGGTCAAAGGGCCCAGTTAGCTCGTGGTCCCCTTGTAACTCCTTTTTGCGTGATTCCAACGCCAAAAAATCCTATAAATATAGAAACCCTCGGAAATTAGGAGAGACTATCCGCGTCACGCCGCAACTTTCTGTATCAGCGAAAACCCAATCTGGAGAGAAAAGAGTAGCGAAAACTAGAGAGAAACACAGAGAAAGATCCAATCCCGGAGGTGCTCTCTCTCCCGTGGGAGCTATGGAGGCCAAGGAATAGAGTGGATAACCTCTCCCCATCTAGGTAGAGTCTATGGAAGAGGAAGCCTAAGTGGGGAGACTCTCCCCCTCTCTCTTTTGGTGGCACCTGGGTGCCGCCGGGTTAGCCACCGCCATGGTGACCGTCTTCATCAACATCACCGTCTCAATCACCTTCCCTCATCCATCTATGGCGGTTCACTCTCCCACACCCCGCTGTAATCCCCTAACTGAACATGGTGTTTCATGCTGTATAGTATTAATGAATGATTGTCGGGACCCCGATCCTAAGCCACACAATTCCAGCTTGTAACACATCATATAACTTTGTGGCCTCACGCATAGTAATCCCCACGGCTGCCACCTTACCTTGGCTGGGACCGTTTGCGCCTTTTGGCTCACGTATATGACTATGTCGCCAGCAATCATATGTCAGAGAACCCGGGTCGACATGGCTAGTTATGAAACCAAGTGGTACATCCGTACAGGGACAGGCATACATAACCCAACAAAGCAGGTGTCGGTCAATAGCGTGTGTAGACGAGTCGTAGCAAGCTACAAGGACTCCATTACACCATGTGACATTTCCCCGAGGGGACAGACACAACAACTAAGAAGGATACATGTCGGTCAATCAATGTGTCCGTAGAAGTAGCAAGCTACCAAGAGGAAGCACAAAGAGGCATTTCCCTGTAAAGAGTAGTACTGGAGGCACACAACTAGGTGTCGAATCCCACACATACCAATGCATTTCAAACATACACACAATATGCATGATATGTGTAGATAGAACAATGGCATCACAACATAACTCTATGACTCATCATTTATTTAATAGGCTCCGAAGAGCCAACATAGTATAATGTTACAAACAGAGGGGTCACGTGACCCAACATTCAGAGAATACAAGCATCAAGAGGAAGTTAAATGTCTGGGTACAGACATCTATTAAACGCGGCTGGAAGAGCCTAAAAAGCTACAACGACCCTACCATAGGAGCCAGACCACTATCTGGGTTCCCAAGCTATTCCATCGATGTTAACGTCAATAGGAAAACGTAGAGAGAACAACGTCTATCTCTGCAAAAATGAAAATAAGCAACAGTGAGTACGAAGGTACTCAGCAAGACTTACATCAGAACTAACTACATATACATCATGTATCAATGAACGGGGTTGTGGGGTTTACTGCAGAAAAGCCAGCTTTGACCTTTTGCTAACCTAAACTACAACAACGTTTTACACCTCTCTCGTCTCCCTATGAGAGAGCGCACACGAGTCCACATATCCACCACATCAATACACCACCATGGATCCTCTCTCGTCATCCTACGAAAAGGCCATCCATAGCACTCACACTTATCTGGATCATTTTAAAGTATCCGTTAAAGTTATCTATGAACCATGTAAGTATCCAAGTAGTCCATATCCGAGGAAGCGGCTATTCGAATAGATAATTACCCCGCAGGGGTGTACTTTGTCACACATGCTCCCGCCACTTATCTCCAAGTGCACATAAAAACAAGCACCTCAGCAACCTTCAAGCGAAAGCCCAGCGAGGGAGTCGACCACGGACGTTAACCTACAATGACTCACGCCCAAGGCAGTCGCCTATCTGAGTTGGAACCCATAATGGAAGTCCGTCCGAGGTTTCCAATGTGGCCTCAAACGATGTGAGCAGGGCCCCAAGACGGTCCCAGTTGGATCGTTCATCCACTTAGCAGGCCGTTCCACAACGTATGAATGTTTCGAACTACTGCGACTCCTAGACTGAGAACAGAGTAGTTAATAGGCCGAGAGGGGTCGAGTTACTAGAACCCAATGTGCGGTAGTATCTAATCTTGGAACACTAATGCAAGATCTCACGTCCTAAGTGCGGCGACAATGAGACAACCCACCATGTACTCCTACATGGCCTCTCATCGCTACCTTTACCAAAACAGGTTCACACACTTAACTCTCATCTGTAGGACATGATCATTCCAATTCATCATCCAGATGATCAGACCAGCTCAACTCCAAGCATAGCAAGCATATAACGGTAATGGCACAACATGGCTCAAGCATCTACCAGGTATGCTAGGTTGCTTGGTTTAGCTATTTTCTCTGACAAAGACAGGTCATCCAAAGGAATCGGTTCATCTACCGTAACATAAGTAGTAGTTGAATCTTTATGTCCTAATGCATTGAAATGAGAGCAGGAGCGAGAGAGTGGGATTGTATCGGAATGCTCAAGGGGGTTTTGCTTGGCTCTTGATCAGAAGAACTCAGCTGTTCTTCGATGTCGGTGATAACTACATCTCGCAAGGTCTATCAACAAAAACAACAGAGAACAAATTAAGCACAACAAATGCTTCACAATGATGCATGAGCATGGCATGTTAACATGATGTTGGTTTTATCTAATGCAAGTGATCACAAGTTAATTGGGGTTTATTTGATCAATATAGATCAATTCTAAACTCCGATATAAGAATTTATATGCCTATTATGTAATTGTCATATTCATAAAGTTTAAATTGTTCGAACATGCATGAAAATGATACCATTGGATTCCTTGCATTTTTCTGATAATTTTTCATATATAAATTATTTTCATCCGAGTTATATTTTAATTTCTATGAATTTTCAAAGTTTTGCTATTTTTCTGGAATTATTTAAAACCAGAAATTGATTTACTGCGTCAGGCTGATGTCATCCCTGCATCAGCAGGTCAACGAGCTGGTCCAGGTTAAACCTGACCAGTGGGGCCCACTGGTCAGTGACCGAGGGCTAAACCCACGCTGACCAGCCCCTAATTGGGGTTTGACCCACCCCAGGGCCCATTGGTCGGTGGCTGTGAGGGGGCTGGTTAGGCGCTAATGGCCGGCCACGTCAGCGCTCGCCGGAATGTGGCTGGCGGCGAAAAAACCGCGGCGGGGCTCGCCGAAGATTGGCCGGAATGCACTACAGGGCTCCATTTTGCGCGCGGCTTGCAGCTACACGCTGCTGGCGAAGCGCCGATCCAGCAGGGGTAGCAGGAGGGGCTGGGGTGGCCGGAGCTGGCGCCAGCGACGAGGCGTGCGACGGCCGGAGCTCGGCCTCGACGGGAACGGTGCTAAGGCACGGGAAAAAGAGGGGAAAGAAAGGGAAAATGATCAGGAGCTCACTACGAATCCATTTTAGGCAACGAAGAGGGAGGGGGAGCTCGGGGCAGGGCGAATCGACGATGTGAGCTCCGGTGATCGGAGGTTGAAGACGGTGATGGTGACAGCGCTGCGGGATCTTGCGGCTCGATTCCTCTCGCAGGGAGGTGCTGCTCGTGGTGGCGGAGCTGATGAGCCGGTCGGGGAGGCGTCGCTGTGGCCGGAGAGGCTTCGACGGAGCTCGGGCCGATCTCGTTAATGGCAGCGAGAAGAGCAGAGTAGGGGGGGTGGAATGGAGAGGAGGAGGAGATCCAGACGGTTCTGGGTAGGGGGGGGGGGGGTTGCTGGCGCGGGGAGGCAAGGGGGAGGTGCCACGCGAAGCAGGAGGTGGCGCCAGGGGCTGCCGCCGTGCTTGCCTTCTCCTGTGCCTACTCGCAGCAGGAGGAAGACAACAGGGGCTCCTGGAGGGCTGGGCCTGGCACGTGAGCACCAGATAAGCCCTTTGCTCCTTTTTGCTTTTCCTTTTTTTATTTTGTTTCTTTTATTTCCTTTTCTGACATTTGTTTTGATTTGAAAATAGTTCAAATCATTTTTATAAAACCCTGAAATATTTTTAGGTGGCAAAATATAATTATCTAATGCCGCACATTTATTTTCAGGAATTATGGAACTATATTTTATATATAATAATATAATTCCATTGCAAATAATTGTTAGATTAAATCAAAGGTCTAAAATAAAATGTTTCTGTGAGCCAAAAATATTGGTTGACAATTTTATATCATGCCAATAATTTATTGGAAAAGCAGGGACATTTCCTTGGAAATATTTGAAGCAATTTTGATATTGCATATTTCTCAAAATTTTGGTTCCTGAGGCTTGATCACTTCCCCATTTCAAATTCAAAAGAATTTAAATATGCATGCATGAATGCTTGGCAAGCAAACTGAAACTAGGGCTGTGACAATGATATGTTTCTATCCTATGATGTTTGAGTAGATTTATGTTGTCCTTTGGGTTGATTGATGATCTTGATTTATTTGAGTTTATGTTTTATTTTGGTGCTATCCTATGGTGCACGTCATGCCGCGCACACGTGAGGGAATTCTCTTTGTAGGGTTTGCAATATGTTTATGATTCACTTATAGTGGGTGGCTAGAATGACAGAAGCTTACACCGAGTAAGGAAATTGTTTGCGTATGGGAGTAAAGGGGACATGATGTTTAATGCTATGGTTGGGTTTACCTTAATTATTTCTAGTAATTGCGGATTCTTGCTAGAGATCCAATCATAAGCTCATATGAACCAAGTACGGAAAGTATGTCAGCTCATGCATCTCCCTCATATAAAATTGCAAGAATGATTACCGATCTTGTTATGAATTGCGTGGGATGATTCCGCACACCATACCATCATTATGTCACACTCGCTACTTGTAATATATTATAACTTTATTTAGGCAGCAACTATTTGCATATTTTTGTTCTCCAATATCATGCAAAGCTACCCTCCTTATACCCACAACACAGTTGTATTTCTCGTTACTAGATAGAAGCAAACGTTCGGTGTATGTAGATTCATATCGGTGGTAGATAGGACTCGAGATAATATTGATCTACCCTTTAGCTACTTGTTGTTTCGACACTCCATACTTATCACTTCCATCTTTGGAAAGTGCTATGATGATTCCTTGCACTTGGGGATTATCAAACCAAAATAGGCACATCCTACTGATTGGACCAAGTAAACCGCCTGTCAAGAAGAGGCAGGTCTTGGAGCTTCATATAGTTAATGGAGGAGGAGAACATACTTGCCTTGTTATAGTTCAAATTATGGGAGGACTTGTCGCACGGTCTAAGAGTGATATTGAAGTTGCCGATAATAGTCCAAGGGATCGAGGTTTGAGGAAGCAAGTCAGCAAGAGATTGCAAGAAGTCCAATTTAAGCACGGTATTGCAAGGGCCATAAACATTGATCACCAAACAAAGGTCATCTAGCAAAGACTCGAATCAACAGGTTAAGGAGAAGTGAGATTTAACCACCTTGCTGCAAGATAGGACATTGCAATCCCAGGTGGTAACAATTCCACCCGAAGCCCCGGTAGAAGGTAGCGCATGAAAATTCCTAGGGTTCGGAGGAAGAAAAGACACAACTTTGAAGGTGGAAATTTTCAGAGAGATTTGATTCTTGAATACAAAGAATGTTGCATGGAGCAGATAGGAGAGCGAACTTAACGTCGGTACATTTTTTATGTCTGCCCAGCCCACAAACATTCCATGAAATGCTTGACAGGCAATGATATGGCTAGGAAAGAGTGCCCACAAATTTTGAGAGCAATCAAGCAAATAAAAAGGGTACTTGCTGCACAACTGGACAGATAGGGCAGAATCACAAAATAAATATTTGAGAAATATTTTTGAACATGGCAAGGAAATATTTTATCATATCTGAGGAAGATATGACCCAATAGATTTATGAGAATTATTTAGGAATTTTTGGAGAGATATAAATGGGGGTTGCTTCATAACTCAAGGCAAACAGGATTATTCCTTTAAAAGAAAAAGGAATATTCTCATGGAAAAGAATCTTGGGATTGGCTCAAGATGGAAATGGCTAGGTCTTGGGTTGGTTTGAAGGTTGGCAAGCCACTAAGAAAAAGAAATCAAGGGTAATCCCTTTAGGTTTCAAAACTGTTAAGCCTCATAAAGCAAAACCAGATTAAAAGTAAAAGAAAAAGAAATGGGCAAAATCCAAGGTGTTACATTTCACCACATAGAGACCGTTCTCGACATGTCCAACAAAGGCTACTTTAAGAGTCTTGCTCCACAAATGGCCACGGTATCAAGATCAAAGAATGTGGCAAAGCCCATAATTGCAAGTTGACGAACGGAAAGCACATTGTATGCAAGGGACTCAACAAGCATGACCTTCTCTACAGATAAATCCCGAGAGATGACCACCTTGCCAAGTCCCAATACATTAGATGTTGAGGCATCACCAAATTGGACATGGGTGGGAATAGATGGAATTGGATGCACATCCACCACCAAGTCCATTCTCTCGGTCATATGATTTGTGGCTCCACTGTCGAGCAACCATGACACCCCACCGGAAGCAAACTCCTACAAGAGATCAATGCTTGGATTTAGGTACCCATTCTTGAATGTGTCCTTTGATGTTAGTAACAAGGGTCTTAGGAACACAAATAGACCATTCAATGTACTCATAATGAGAACCAAACATATTAGCATAAACATGCCCATAACTAGCACGACATAAAACATAAGAGGGGTTAAAGTCGCCGACTTTGTTAGTAGGGGCGGTTTTGCCCTTCTTGGCATTGCCACCCCTTCCTTGTTCTTCTTCTTCTTATGAGTACTCTCACCTTCTTTGACAAAAGTGTCCTTGAGAGGAAGAGATTACTTGGTCTTGTTCTTATTTTATTCTTAGACTTGGGTGCAAACCCAAGTCCCACCTTTCCCACAACTTCCTTTTGATTACTCAAAAGGTCATTTAGGTTCTTATTGCCTTGGATGCATGACACAAGGCCCTTCTATAGTTGTTCTTTCAACTTGTCATTCTCCTCCACAAGATGCACATGCTCACAACAAGGGTTAGTAGCACAAGCATTATCAATTAGAATGAAGGGAGGACAAGTAGAGATCTCCTTGGTTAGTTTTACTTGGAGTTGATCATGAGACTTCTTAAGAGAGGAATGAACACCTTTCAAGACCTTGTGGGCCTTGTCAAGTGTGTAAAATTCTTCCTTGAGTCTATCATGGCCAACCCCAAGTGAACCTTTCTCGTACTTAAGCACACGGGTAAGAACGATAGCATGATCAAGATATTTTTGCAATTTAGCATGATCAACATTGTGTGACTCCTCAGGAGCAAACGAAGACCACACTCTTCCTCTAGAGAAATGGATATTTCCGCAATCTCATCGACATATTCACGACTATGTCCGTCCATCTTGGAGACAGTATCCTGATGAGAATGAATGATATCATTCGCCTCACCAAGTTGTTCCAAAAGAGCAACAAATTGTTTCTTGGATTCACCTTTAAGCTTACTCAAGAATTTGTCAAACCCATTATCATCAAGCTCCACTACTTCACTATCATCAACACAATCTAACAATGAAGGAGTAGTAGTGATAGTGGTCTTGCTGTTGGGGGTTACCTTATTGATACCTTTGGCCATAAGGCACTTGGTGATGCGGTTCTCGTTGGGGCTCCGAAGAGAGACACCACTACAGGGAATATGCTAATACACGACGCTATTTTTTCGTCGCTACATCGTCACGATTTTTAATTTACGACGATCTCACGACGAAAAACCAAGCGTCGGAAACGGAGCGTCAGAAATGAACAACAGCGATGTTTTGATCAAAATCGTCGTAACTTTTATGATGATTCCTGGATTGTCGTAACCTTTACGACGATCCTAAATCATCGTTGGCAATCAAACCCAGTCCTACGTGGCAGTCCTACGTGGCAAAATTACGATGAAATCAAAACGTCATGGTTGAAATCAGCCCAACCCATTTCAATTGATCACATGGGCTGATTTTATTTTTAGGCCTTTTTTATTGGGCTTCTTTTTGGGCCTTAGCCTATTTATAGCCACTTTTAATTTTATTTTTTTCGAATTTTGGTTTATGGCCTTTTACTTTCTATTGAATTTTTTTTGAACATTTTATTTTTGTACTGGTCCAACATGTCATGCTGATCTCAAATTTTTGTCAAATTTTGGGCCTCAAGATTTTTACATTTTGATCTGTAGCATTATGAAGGCACAAATATATCTGATCCAATACAGGTGAGAGCACAAACTTAGAATCAACCTAAATTTAATACTAATATATTGTCTTTGACCACTTTCAATCCAAGAATGAATTTCAAATAGAACTAAGAACACATAAAATTGACCAAATATACGACTAAATAAATCTATTACAATCTTTACAACACAGATGTGCTACAATATGCTACTTTAAACCGAGTAAGACTTCACAGCTTCACAGATGTGCTACAATATGCCATGGAAGCGGTCGATGTACGGGTTCACGGTCCGCCCGATCTTCGCCCACATACTCTGGTGGTAGCTGGATTGTCACAAGCGCGTGGTACATCATCTTCAGCACCTGAATAATAACACACAAGCAAGCCAGGAAAAACGACTAGTAAGTGAAGATGCATTGGAAAAGCAACTATCCGCATAACAAAGTTGCAGCTGCTAAAGGAAGTGCCGCTAGCTGAAGATTGATGGTTGTTAGGTGTACACTCAGCAATGGCTTGAAACATGCCGCAAAACACATCGAATTGTGCCTCATGTTATTCCCCAGCTATGTAGTGAATGCATGGAAGCAGTAAGAACATATATAAAGATCAGATGTGCAGAAGATAACTTACGTTCCAGTACATGAATGTATGTATGAAGTTGCGCCGCCACCTGCAAGATAACAAGGTGTTGTAAGTCATAAGATGCATTAACTATGATGAAATAAAGTCTCCATGATTCCAAGGGATATGAGATCAACATACGAGAACAGCGATATGATCAGAAGAAACCCCAAGGCAAGTTCGGCATTTGAGCTAAGAAGGCTGAGCGTGGTGTTGTTTGTCTCCACCCAAAGGCAAGGCTCTTCCAAGTATCCCCTAAACAACATAACAGAAATTCAGAGATAATTCGACAGATAACTACAGGGCAGTGGAGACTGGTTGCGCCGCAAACTACACAAATGAAATTCAGAGATAGTTCGACAGATAACTACCTGTAGAAAGACGAGCGGGAAAAGTTACGCCTTAGGAATCTGGCAACATGATCAAGCGCCCAGCAGAACACAGATAGGGTAGCAACTGTGAAATAAAAAAAGAAGATTAGAACTTCTAAAACATATATATGGAAGTTTCGGAAAACAGATATCAGAATCATGAATTTGCAAGAGAAAAGCTATATATTACTCTTTAAGTGCAGCTGAGATGTGACGAGCAACGGAGAGAACATTAAATGGATAAAATCCTTGGCTCCAAGTACTGACTGCAACCAACTCTGAATTGCACGCATGTTCAATTCTCTTGGTTTCTTGATGCACAACAGGAAAAAAAGGTGAATTATATCAACTGGGTCATCAGGGCGAGAAACACAACAAAAATAGGATGGACCATTCAAGGTTCAGGTAGGAAGGTATTTTACCCCATAAGTACTGTATAAAGAGTATCCTGAGGAGAGGACTGTTCCCAGCAATGAAAGCTTGCAAGCTCTGTCTGCAAGATGTTTTGGCAAGATCGGAAGCATTCCCAGACCACCAACAACCAGTACCTGATCAGATGGAAAAGTTTGAGCATGTCATGTTCAACTACAGTGCACCAACAAGCAAGAGATAAAGGTAAGAACAAGGGTAACATGCACAAGTGATGTAACGAAACCATTGTGATAGCATTTATATATAAGAGATGATTTTCCAATGCAGAATGAAGGAGTTGATAAGGAGAAGACTAAAAAGGGAGATGCCATGTCAGGTTGTCTGCAAGGATCGCCGTAATTGTAGGAGCAAACTAGGTGTCCACAAGGACCGTCGTAATTGTAGGAGCAAACTAGGATGTCCACAAGGACCGCGTAATTGTAGGAGCAAACTAGGCTGTCCACAAGGACCGCCGTAATTGTAGGAGCAATCAGAACCAATGAATTTGCTCCTTTCAGCAAATATTACACAATTACGCATTCATACAGTGAAGAGAAAGGTGACTTCTTCCTTACCGAGGCATTTACAGAGAAATGTATAGTCCGTGCATCGAAACGTAAAGGATTTGCAGCCCCTGCTTGTGGTGCTGCTGGTGGCGGGGCAGCTGATGTGGAACTAGGACCTACACACATGATATTGATATGTATGAACTCAGGTGTCAAACACAGTCCATGAAATCGTTGGATCTTATCTGGCTAGTAAAAGTGCAGTATGTTTTACCTAAATTGCGAGCCCTGACATTCTCACTGGATGCTGAAGGTGAAGACCTTATGTCTGGCCTGCTCGGCTGAGTGGAACCAGTGGTTGACATAGGCTCGACCACCAAATCACGATCCTATCAAGTCAAGAAAGCAAACCAAACATATTTAGATATTATGATGCTTTGCAGGAGGTGACTCATAGCGGTAATTAAGAAACAATCCAATTCAAGTGGCAAACTTCCGTTCTTCAATTTCTAAAAAATTTGACAGAGTAAAACTAACTCCCCCTGCACAGTGGAAGAAACATGTCCATCCACTTAGCAGATGGTTTGTTGGAGTAATTTAACTAAGGTTTCCCTACTGACGAAATTAAACAGGTTTGAACGAGCTTGAGCTCAAGATGCAGCAACAGAGAGCACGAGAGGGTTGTGTTATCAAGTTACCGCACCCCCATCTCATTAATCGGACAATAAGTAGGAACGACACCCCGCCGAGCGCTCGTCGTGGCGCTTGCAGCACGGACGCGGCATGAAAGCTGATGGACGCATGATTCATACAATGAATTCGAAGGAGCAACAAACAATATGACAGGTGAATCAATTGATACTGACAAAATTAGGAACAGGGGAGCGAAGGGAGCCCTCACCGCAAAGAGCCGCTGGAGCTCGGAGGGGTCAGCTTCCTCCACCTGACGCGCTGCTAAGCGGGGGAGGGAACAGATGCATCGCCTCCGCCGTCGACGTGGTCGTCGCCTCCTTCGACGGCAAGGTCGCTCAGGAGATCGCTGACAGTGAGCAGTGGGCCTCCGCCCCCCCCCCCCCCCCCCCGCATCTCAGTGCGCAAGAGGTCGCTGGACCGAGAGAAGTTTCGCAGTGGCGGGACCGCCCGGAGGCCAGGCAGCGTCGCAGGATCGGAGGTGGGGTGGCTGCGCTGGATCCGGCCGGGGGCGTCGCCGATGCGGAGCTCCTCACCTCGTGGCAGACATCGGGATGCGGAGCTCCTCACCTCGTGGCAGACGTCGGGCAGCGGAGCTCCTCACCCTGCCGAGGATGGTGGGGTGGGGGCGACGGCTGTTATGGGAGGAGGAGGGGGTGAGGAGGGGAAACGGCGACGTCGGGTGTGGTTGGGGGAGGAGGCAGGAGATGTGAAACGAGGGGCGGCGGTGTAAGGGAGGATGGCTGGGGCTGGGGGTGGGGGAGGGGAGGAGACCTACCGGCGGTGACGATCTGGATCTGGGAGAGGGAGGCTAGAGAGAGACTCGATCTGGATCGAGAGACCGAGGGAGGAGGGTGTGCCTCGCGCGTGCGTTCAGGAAAGCTGATCCGTGGAATGGATCGACAACAGGGTGTGGACGGCAGGGGGTGGACGGTTCAGATCAACTACAATGGGGGTGATCCGTGGGCTGTCTTCTGATTGGTTCGAAACGTGAGGTTTTTTCAAATTATTTTTTGGTGCTAAAAACAAGGTATTTTATGAAGCAACTATCAAAAATATTATGCAAAATGACTTCATTAAAATTTTCTATTAGGGAATTTTCAATCTATTATAATTATAAATCAAAAATATTCTGACAAGGTGTTCGATTTATAATTATAATCTATTAGGGAATTTTCATATCACCCTCGATATCTTAATCTTCGCATTCGATAATTATTCCCGCTTTGTTTTATTTTTAAATCTCAAATTCAAATTGTTCTGAACGACCTTCAGATTCTCATAAATAATGTGGACTTGATCTTCGGCATGTTGGATAATATCCGGCATCATTACCTCTCTGAGATTTGGAAAAACCAGTGACAAAGTCCATTTTAACATGGTCCCATTTCCATATACATTATAGTTTGCTCTATATTTTTCCTAAAAACAATTTCTAGGTACACAAGTATCTATTTAATCATAGAAACATCAAAACATTTCCAAGATTCAACCACTAGGTATGAACGGTCATACCCGCTATTTTGACCGCGTTTTGAAATGACCATGAAAAATTCAAAACAAATTCAAAAAATGGAAAACCATTTCATTGTGTCATTATATGTGACAAAGTTACCAGGAAAAATAATAAACTAGTAATACGACAATTATTTTAAATAAGTGTTCTTAGAAATGGGCTATCATGTGTGAAGATTCATGGCTTTCAAGCCAAATGATCAATATTATGGCCACATTCATGACATAGTTTGTTGAAATAATATAATATTATGCACAAGGGTGCATATTGTAATGGCAAACAATGTTGATTAAGGAAGTTTTCATTTTCCTTGTATGAAAAATTCATTTTCCATTTTTCAAGTGACCAAAATGAGTTTTTTTGTGAAGTACCTACCATATATTTGTTTCAAAATTGGACCAAATCATTTTTCTAAAATACTAGGCCATATTTAATGTATAATTGACAAAATGGTTGGGTGTTAAAGGCTTTTATCGATCTCTCCTAAAAAAGACAAATTTTCGTTGAATCAGCTGAAAGTGGGTCAAATTTGAACTGCATCTACATTATAGTTTGCTCTATATTTTTGCTAAAAACAATTTATAGGTACACAAGTATCTATTTAATCATAGAAACATCAAAACATTTCCAAGATTCAACCACTAGGTATGAACGGTCATACCCGCTATTTTGACCGCGTTTTGAAATGGCCATGAAAAATTCAAAACAAATTCAAAAAAATGGAAAACCATTGCATTGTGTCATTATATGTGACAAAGTTAGCAGGGAAAATAATAAACTTGTAATACGACAATTATTTTAAACAAGTGTTCTTAGAAATGAGCTATCATGTGTGAAGATTCATGACTTTCAAGCCAAATGATCAATCTTATAGCCACATTCATGACATAGTTTGTTGAAATGATATAATATTATGCACAAGGGTGCATATCGGAATGGCAAATAATGTTGATTAAGGAAGTTTTCATTTTCCTTGTATGAAAAATTCATTTTCCATTTTTCAAGTGATCAAAATGAGTTGTTTTGTGAAGGACCTACCATATATTTGTTTTAAAATTGGACCAAATAATTTTTATAAAATACTAGTCCATATTTAATGTATAATTGACAAAATGGTTGGGTGTTAAAAGACTTTATCCACCTCTCGTGAAAAAGACAAATTTATGTCGATTCAGCTGGAAGCGGGTCAAATTTGAACTGCAGCTGCATTCTAGTTTGCTCTTTATTTTTCCCAAAAATCATTTATAGGTATATAAGTATCTATTTAATCATAAATACATGGTGTGGTGCCTTGACGTCGAGGTTTGCATGGTGGTCGAGGGCCCCAATTCCAGAGTGCGTGAACTTGCATGCGAGTCGCATGGTCACCGCCTAACCGTTGCATTGCCACACGTTCTAGGTGGAATAGTCATGTCTGGTGGGTTCGACAATCCCTCGATAGGTGTTAGCAAGAATAATACAATAGAATAATCTCATGAGGAGACTGAACTAAGCACAAACATGAATTAGCAGCCAAGTGTTTGATTAGCGGTGCGGGTAATTCACATAGACAATGGGCCTAAATTTTGGCTGAGGATGATCATCTACTAAGGAGAGTCTCTCGCAAATTTTTATCTCAAATGGATGAATCTAGGTGGCACTTGCTTTGCAAAGTAACACATTGTGCAGAAATATGGATGTTGAAGCTAGGATCAAATGAATGAATGGATTGACCTGAAATTTGGTGTATGATGTTAATTTGGGCATATGAAGGCACTGTATAAAAATTATACCATTTGGCCATGCCAAAGTGACACTTCCTTCACAATGTGCCAATCTGGACAGAAAATGGTAATTAAAACTGGGCTCACATAGATGATTGGATTGAGCTTAAATTTGGAGGAGGATGATAATTTGGGCACATTAAGGTACTGTAAAAAATTCATAAAATTTGGATAAACAAAAATTGTACTTCCTTCACAATGCTCTCTACTGAATAGAATATTGGGAAAAATATTGAGAGAAACTGGCTGAATTAAATGAGCTAAAATTTGGTGCAGTGAGGTTATATGGTCAGTATCATCCCGTGGTAAATTTTTCATCAACTATAAAGCAATATAAAACATAGTTGCTTCACAAAATGAAAATATTACCAAAAACAAAGATTGGATGATGAGCTCACATGAATTGTTAGATGTGGCTAAAATTTTATGGAGAGCTACGTTTTGGGCACATAGATGATGTGGAAAAAATTCAACTCATCAGGATATTCCTATCTAGTACTTCCTTCACAAAGCTGTTAGTTGAACACAAACTTTGGAAATTTGCTGAGAAAGATTTACTAGGCAAATCGTTACGATAGTTTTCATGAGGCAATGATTTGGATAGGAAAGAGTGCCCAAACAATATGAGGGTAATCAAATAAATAGAAATAGCACTTCCTTCACAAAGTGCTATTCTGAACAGAATAGGAAAATGAATATTTTTGAATTATTTTTGAACTATGGAAGGGAGGGTTTTCACATATTTGAGGAATATATAGTCCAAAGTATTTATGAGAATTTTTCGAGAATTTTCGGAATGATAGAATAGTAGGTTGCTTCACAAACTAGGATCAGGTGGGATAGAATGGACCCACGAGTGACATGTCAACATAGTTAGAACATGTTACGACATTTTTACAATCGTCGTAAAAGTTATGACGATCTCATCTTATGCGGTTACGACGTTTTGACTCACATCATCTTATTTATATGTAGATTTGATCCCCTCAAACGGTTTACGATGATCTCGGATGAAATCGTCATAGATTTATGACGAATTCATCAACGACATTTTAAAAAACATCACATATGAGCATATTTCTTGTAGTGCACCTTGGGGGAGGAGGTGGCAATGTCCACGGTAGCCGTTGCCATCCCCTCACGGCTTGTATCATCCTCATCATCATCGGAGGTGTACTCTTCAAGGGCCACCAAACCCTTTGGAGGAGTCTTCTTGGTGAAGTTGTTCTTGCTTGGGAATGACTTGGCTTTGTCTTTGCGAAAGCTTGCACCCATTGTCTTCCCTCTTCTCATAAGGACAATCCACCATAAAGTGACTCACTTTGCCGCAATTGTAGCATGTCCTCTCTCGTTGCTTGTTCTTGGACCCACTAGAGTTGTTGTTGGAGAAGCTGGGCCTGGAGTTTCTCTTGTTGCCCCAAAATTCTCTTGATGCAAGAGCCATGTTCTCGTGATAAGTATACTTTGTGTCTTCGGGGTAACCCTCTTCCTCCTCTTCCTATTGTTCTTCCGAAATGGCCTTGGCACTCAAGGCAAGGTTGAGTGAGGCTTTCTTTGACCGGACACGAGCTAGAGCATTATCGGCGGTCTTGTTCATGATATTCATGGCAATGAACTCATCCAACACTTCACTTGAGGTCAAGGTGTGGAAATCCGGCCTTTCACGAATTACGGAGGACATGGCTTTGTTGAATGGGATGATGGACTAGAGAAACTTGCGCTTGATCAAATTGTCATCTGTATCCTTGCTCCCCTGATCTTGGGAGCAACGGTAAGAGTAGTCACCCTTTGGTAGAGATCGCGAGGATCGTGATCTTCTAGCATCACAAACTCATTGGCCTCATCAAGTACCACTTCAAAGTTGGACCATTGAATGCTTGAGCTCCCCTTGTACAACAACATGATGTGCTCCCAACAATCCTTTGCACGAGTGAATGGGTGCAAGTGAGATAGATCTTAGGGAGTAACCGCGGCTTGAAGGATGAACAACACGGAATGAATGAATTGATTGTCCGCCTCTTCTCTTGGAGTGAAATTGTTTGGATCATGTGGGTAGAAGCCTTGTTCAATGATTCTCCAAAGATTTGTTTAGCTGTGATTCAAATGAGACTTGATGTGAAAAACCCAATTAGCAAAATCACCTTTAACAAGCTTAGGAGGAGGACCAAAGTCATTAATATGCGGTGTAGGGACAAGTCCTCCATATACCGAGGGAGGAGGAACCGAGGTAAAGCTTCCTATCCCATTCTTGTCAAGAGGGGAAGAAGTTTGAGTACCTCTAGCCGCTTCCTTGTCGGAATTGGCATATGACTCCGATGCGGTGGGTTTAGCCACAAGCAACGGTTCAGGAGAATGCTTCAACCCGTCAAGAAATTCTTTAAGCATGGACTTGAATTCGATCGTCATGGATGCCATAGCCTCATTCAAGTCATCACGTGTGATCGAATTCAATCCATGGCCTCGGGAACTTCATTCCCACCACCACCATCGTCAACCATACTCTATGGGTGGTGAAACCCTTAATAAAGAGACGAGGCTCTGATACCAATGGAAATGATCGATATGATTGACTAGAGGGGGAGGTGAATAGGCAACTACCAATTTTAGTTTTTCTTAACAAATTAGGGTTAGCATCAAAATGTTCTCCTGATGAACAACTAGGTGAGCAACCTATATGATGCTAACAACAACAACTAGTGCATGAAAGGAATACAACACAACAATAGCAAGCACAAAGTAAAGGTAAGAGATAACCACAAGTGGAACCGATGAAGACGAGGATGTGTTACCTAAGTTCCTTCCCTTTGAAGGGAAGTACATCTCCGTTGGAGCGGTGTGGAGGCACAATGCTCCCCAAGAAGCCACTAGGGCCACTATATTCTCCTCACGCCCTCACACAATGCGAGAAGTCATGATTCCACTAGCGGTCCCCTTGAAGGCGGCGACCGGACATTTATAGACAAGCTTGGGGCAATCTCCACAACAAGCTTGGAGGCTCCCAAGAAGATCACAGAGCTTCACCACAATTGAATGTGGCTCCAGGGTGACCTCAACCGTCTAGGTTGCTCAAACACCCAAGAGTAACAAGATCCGCAAGGGATTAGTGGGGGAATTAAATTTCTCTTGGTGGAAGTGTAGATCGGGGCCTTCTCAACCAATCCCTAGAAAATCAACAAGTTTAATTGGCTAGGGAGAGAGATCGGGTGAAAATGAGCTTTGGAGCAACACTAGAGTTTAGGAAGGGAAGAGGTGGTCTTCTTGGGGAAGAAGAACCCCTTTATATAGTGGGGGAAAGAATCCAACCGTTACCCCCACTTTCAGACCGAGCATAGCGATACTACCGCTGCCCGGTGCTGTACTATCGCACGCACGATAGTGGCAGAGGGAGGAACTACTGCACAGGGCAACGAGCGGTAGAACCGCCGGAGCGTTACTACCGCATGCCCTTATGGTACTACCGCAGGGTAGTATCCAATTGCCACAGGAAGTACGCGGAAGTAAAACAAATTACTTCCATGTCTACCTCCCCTGAGGCTACGGCTGTGCAAAATCCGGCATGGTAGTACCAGACACGGTTTTGTGGTACTACCGCCCGAGGACGGTAGTAAAAAACTATGTCCGCTCTTACTACTGTAGGCGCTCATAGCAGAAGCTGGTGACAACGGTAGTACCGCTGCTAGGAGCGGTACTACCGCTGGCACTTGCGGTACTACCGCCCCCTTGAGCGGTACTACCGCTGGCCACTGAAAACAAGCGCCTTGCAGCTTTCACTTTGCATAGACAAGGGGAACAGACTGGAGCTCCATTGAAGCGAAGGAAAGGTGGTGCAAAAGAACAGATGTGAAAGTGCTGATTCCACCCTAACCTTTCTGAAGCGGACTCCCTCTTAATAGTACGGATTTCCTAAGAGTCAAATCCACCAAAAATAAACATAGAAATCAATCGTCTTCTATAGACTCTGGGGGGCACCGAATCGTCTTGTGCCTAGACATGAATTATCTGAAATGCTCAATGCACACGATTAGTCCGCACAAGCATTATCATCAATCATCAAAACCAGTCAGGGAGAAATATGCCCTAACACCTATACTTAGACCTGATCTTAAGCCATATGTATACCAAACAGATCTAGGAAAAACTCACTAAAAGAAAATATGTAAATCTGATTCTGTTTGACCACATCTACAACATTCTTTTTTAATATGTTTAGAATATCTGGAAGCTCTTAAGCCTGATGCTATAGCTCTCCTAATTAATCTCCATGCAATTTTTTTAACTCGAGGAGCTATGTTTTTACATTTCCAAACTTGGTTGAGTATATGAACTTCTTGACCCGAAGCAAGAGATCTTCTCCCTATAAAACCATCTTGGATTTCCTAGAAAAGAGCTTTGTATGCACTTTTTGTTGTACAATCAACATTGGGTGTGTGAGTCCAACACATTGTATCCTCAAGGTCTGCATTGATAATAGGAATATTCAAAATACTATTCTTGAGGGAATCATCAAAACAAGCACTTATCTTCTCTTCATCCTAAACTTTGGACTTGGTTTTCCAAAGATCCCTAATAATACTAGGACAAGGGCCTTCCACATTAGACATGAGGTGTTGATGAATATTCTTCCAATCCTTACACCAAGGAGTAGTCTAGATACAAGAGTTACCATTGGCAATTTGAATTCGACTATACTTAAGCATCAAAGGAAGAATCTTAATAATAGAATCCCAAAAGTTTGATTTATGAGCATTATAATGAAGTTTCCATATAGATAAACTGTGAAAATATTTGTATTTGAGATTATTTTCTATCAATAAATCATGATTCTTAATAAAGAGAACACCGAGTATGTGTAACTATTGACTCGTCAAACTCGTTTCTCTACCAAGCTAAAAATGTCAACTCGGCTTAGCTCGTTAGTTTTCCACTTATTCTTTTATTTCCAAAATGATAGACACGCATATGCTCACACACACATGCATTCACCATTGACGTCTCATTATTATTTGGTGTGTTGCTTACACTGAAAGAAAAATCTAGTAAATCCTGAAATAAATCCAAGAAAGTACGAGCATCCATACATAATCTAAAACTTAAGCTCGCATGAGTAGGTCCATCACATGGAACCTGACTGTTGAAGCTTTGCTCAATTCACACCATTGGGTTAACCAAGCCGAGTTTTCAAATACTCACTAAGCTCGCTAGTTTTGACTTTTATTTTCATCCTATGCACATATGGTAATCTGCTCTTCGGTATCTGACAACAGTTGGTGAAATTGTACATGACGAAAAAGGCTCGGCGTCGGAGGTCCACAAAAGAAAAACAGAGATGCACAAAAGATAGAGAACAAAGTGTTACCTTGTAGATGTTGAGTATACTGATTATTAGGAAATACGAGATAGATTAGGATTTGTCCTACCTTGCCTTGTACTCCAAGTTAATCATTGTACTCTATATGTGCCCATGAGGGTCAAGGAAAACAACTATTCCACCAATCCTTCTTCTCTCGTTCAACATGGTATCTGCCGCAAGGTTCTTGACCTAGCCGCCTCCCACGCTTCCGGATCGCGCGCCGCCCCCGGGGCGATCGGCCTCCATGACCACCGCCGGGGGCCGTGCCGTCCGTACCTAGGGTCCGTCCGCCGCTCGTGTTGACCGGCTGCCCTAGAGAGTCTTTTTCCTGATCTCTTGATCCGGGTTTTCTCTCTTTTTCCGGTCTCTTGATCGACGTTCTTCCTTTTTGGTTTTTCGATCTAAGATCGGGTTGCATCGCGTGCCGTCGCCGTCGACACCTGCGCGCCACTACTCCGATAATGACGCGACCCCGACCTCTTCATCGAACAGGTGGCCTTGCGCACTGATACGTCTCCGTCGTATATATAATTTTTGGTTGTTTCATGCCAATATTCTACAACTTTCATATATACTTTTGGCAACTTTTTATACTATTTTTGGGACTGACATATTGATCCAGTGCCCAGTGCCAGTTCCTGTTTGTTGCATGTTTTTTGTTTCACGGATTATTCTTACCAAACGAAGTCCAAATGGAATAAAAAACCTACGGGGATTTTTTTGGAATATTTATGATTTTTGGAAAGAAGAATCTACGCGAAACGATGCTCGAGGAGGTCACTAGCCCAGGAGGCGCGGCCCCACACCTAGGTCGTGCCTGGCAGGCTTGTAACAAATCCCTAAGGCGATTGGGGCCCTTATTTTGCCGCAAGAAACATAGTATCCGGAAGAAAATCGTGTTACAATTTCAGCCAAATCGGAGTTACGGATCTCCGGGAATTTAAGAAACGGTGAAAGGCAGAATCTGGGAGCGCAGAAACAGAAGGACACAGAGAGAGAGAGATCCCATCTCGGAGGGGCTCTCGCCCCTCCGCCGCCATGGAGACCATGGACCAGAGGGGAAATCCTTCTCCCATCTAGGGAGGGGGTCAAGGAAGAAGAAGAAGAAGGGGGGCTCTCTCCCCCTCTCTCCCGGCGGCGCCGGAACGCCGCCCGGGACATCATCATGTGACGGCGATCTACACCAACACCTCTGTCATCTTCACCAACACCTCCATCAGCTTCCCTCATCTATATTCAGTGGTCCACTCTCCCCCAACCCGCTGTACCTTCTACTAGAACATGGTGCTTTATGCTTCATATTATTATCCAATGATGTGTTGCCATCCTATGATGTCTGAGCAGATTTTCGTTGTCCTATCGGTGATTGATGAATTGCTATGATTGGTTTAATTTGCTTGTGGTTATGTTGTTGTCCTTTGGTGCCCATCATATGAGCGTGCGCGTGGATCACACCATAGGGTTAGGAGTATGTTGATAGGACTATGTATTGGAGGGCAAGGGTGACAGAAGCTTCAGCCTAGCATAGAAATTGATGCATACGGGATTGAAGGGGGACCAATATATTTTATTGCTATGGTTGGGTTTTACCTTAATGAACGTTAGTAGTTGCGGATGCTTGCTAATAGTTCCAATCATAAGTGCATAGAATTCCAAGTAAGGGATGACATGCTAGCAGTGGCCTCTCCCACATAAAACTTGCTATCGGTCTAGTAACGTAGTCAATTGCTTAGGGACAATTCCACAACTCCTACCACCACTTTTCCACACTCGTTAAACTAACATAATTGTTTCTTTATCTAGCCAGCCCCTAGTCTTTATTTGCGTGTTCTTTCTTTTCTTCCAAGCCTATCCTATCACCCCTACACACTACTTCTAGTTTCATACTTGTTCTAGGTAAAGCGAACGTAAAGTGTGCGTAGAATTGTATCGGTGGTCAATAGAACTTGAGGGAATATTTGTCCTACCTTTAGCTCCTCGTTGGGTTCGACACTCTTACTTATCGAGAAAGGCTACAATTGATCCCCTATACTTGTGGGTTATCAAGACCTTTTTCTAGCACCGTTGCCGGGGAGCAATAGCGTGGGGTGAATATTCTCGTGTGTGCTTGTTTGCTTTATCACTAAGTAGATTTATTTGTTGTTATAAGTTGTTCTCTATCTTCAGTTATGGATATGGAACACGAAATACCAAAAAAATTAGGTGTACTTGCTACTCATGGAGATGGGGAACCTCCTAAAACCCTCGATGCTTGTTATGTGGAAAATATTATGCATTTATTTAATAATCCTAAGAAAACCCCATTAAATTATATAATGGGATACACGTTGGATCAACGTGAATACTTTAGGGATTATCGCTTGACTCAAAAAGGGAAACTATTATGGGATCAAATTCATATGTTGAAATGGTATGCATAGGAGCTATGCTCAAGATATGATGTTACTTGTTGCTCTAGGATGAAGGCTCAACACCTTCCCTTTTCTTGTAAATTTAATGCTAATGAAACCTTGGCTTCTTATGCTAATGGTATATATGATTACTATGATGTGGAACAAATAGAAGAGTTTGTTGCTTTTATGGGTGCTTATGAGATTGAAGCTCTGTTTAAAAGGTGTGATGATAATGATGATGCTGCTTACCGATCTGAAAATTTGGTTATGCTTCATTATTGTTATACTAATTATGAATATAATGCCCATATTTTTCTATTTATGGAGAAATTCTATGTTGCCCAAGAAGAGGCTAATATTTTGCAGGAAACAATGGAAGAAGAAAATGCTGAAACTTTGAGCTCATTAGATGAAAAAGATGACGAGGAGAGCGAAGAACAAAAGGAGGAAGAGCGGACTAGCTACCCGTGCCCACCTTCTAATGAGAGTAACTCTTGAACTCATACATTGTTTAATTCCCCTTCGTTCTTACCGAAGGATGAATGCTATGTTGATTGCTATGATCCCTTGGATTCGTTTGAAATATCCCTTTTTGATGAACTTGATGCTTGCTATGCTTGTGGCCATGATGCCAATATGAATGATGCTTATGAAGATGAACTTGCTATGGTTCCTTATGTTAAACATGAAATTGTTGCTATTGCACCCACTTATGATAGTCCTATTATCATTTTGAACTCTCCCAACTACACTATATCGGAGAAGTTTGCTCTTATTAGGGATTACATAGATGGGTTGCCTTCTACTATTACACATGATGATTTTGATGAATATAATATGCATGTGCTTGCTGCTCCTACTTGCAATTATTATGAGAGAGGAACTACATCTCCACCTCTCTATGTTTTCAATACGACAAAATTGCAAGAAACTGCTTATGCTATGTATTAGCCTTTACTTGATGTGCATGAATTGTTCTTTTATGACATGCCAATGCATAGGAAGAGAGTTAGACTTCGTCATTGCATGAAATATGTTACCTTGTACTCACTACTAAATTACAAATAATTGTTAATTAAAATTGGCTTTGATACATGATGTCAGCTGTGCTTCCCCGGCAACGGCGCTAGAAATACTTCTGATGTCAGCTGTGCTTCCCTTGCAATGGCGCCAGGAATAGTCGTGTCAACGGCACCAGGAATCCTTCAGCTGTGGCTACGCCTTAAGGGACTTCCTACGCAAGTATGCAAAGGATTTCACCCGTGGCCTTGGAGCCTTGCGTTGGTGTTCCCTCGAAGCGGAAATGGTGATGTAGCACAGCGGTGGTAAGTATTTCCCTCAGTTTGAGAACCAAGGTATAAATCCGATGGAGGAGTATCTCAAGATCATGCACAAACACAAAAGCTTGCTCCCAACGCTATGAAGGGTTTGTCAATCCCTTATAGATTGTTTGCCATGTGAGAACTGAAAGCAACAAAGTAACAAAGCAAAGTAAAAGCGGAGGTGTAAACGATGGATGTGAATAGACCCGGGGGCCGTAGCGTTTACTAGTGGCTTCTCTCATGAAAGCAAGTAGACGGTGGGTGAACAAATTACTGTCGAGCAATTGATAGAACCGCGCAAAGTCGTGACGACATCTATGCAATGATTATATCTATAGGCATCTCGTCCAAAACAAGTAGACCGATACTTTCTGCATCTACTACTGTTACTCCACACGTCGACCGCTATCCAGCATGCATCTAGTGTATTAAGTCCATCAGAACAGAGTAACGCCTTAAGCAAGATGACATGATGTAGAGGGATAATCTCAAACCAATGATAAAAACAACACCTTTTTACCCTTGATGGCAACTACTTGATGTGTGCCTTGCTGCCCCTACTGTCACGGGGAAAGGTCATCACATGTTAGAACCCAAAACCAAGCACTTCTCCCATTGCAAGAATCATAGATCTAGTTGGCCAAACAAAACCCAAGACTTGGAGAGACTTACAAGGATATCAAATCATGCATATAAGAAATCAGCAAAGACTCAAATATATATCATAGATAATCTGATCACAAATCCACAATTCATCGGATCTCGACAAACACACCGCCAAAGAAGATTACATCGGATAGATCTCCATGAAGATCATGGAGAACTTTGTATTGAAGATCCAAGAGAGAGAAGAAGACATCTAGCTACTAACTACGGACCCGTAGGTCTGAAGTGAGCTACTCATGAGTCATTGGAGGGGAGATGATGATGATGATGAAGCCCTCCAACTCCAAAGCCCCTCCGGGAGGGTGCCGGGAAGGGTCTCCAAATGAGATCTCGCGGAAACGGAAGCTTGCGGCGGCGGAAAAGTATTTTCGAGGCTCCCCTGATTTTTTTCTGAATATTTGGGAATATATAGGCCAAGGATCTAGGTCAGGGGGCGGCCAGGGAGGCCACAAGCCCTGGCACCGCCCCCTCCCCCCTCGTGGCAGAGTGGGAGCTTGTGGGCTCCCTGGAGCCCACCTGGCTTGGCCCAGAGGCCCCCTGATCTTCTTCCGTTTGGGAAAAAATCATTTCGGGGTTTTTATTCTGTTTGGACTCCGTTCCAAAATCAGATCTAAAAACAGTCAAAAACACAAAAAAAACAAGAACTGGCACTTGGCACTGAATTAATAAGTTAGTCCCAAAAAAGATATAAAAAGGTACATAAAACATCCAAAGAAGACAAGATAACAACATGAAACCATCAAAAATTGTAGATACGTTTGAGACGTATCAATATACCTTGGGATCCGGTTGGATCCATTACTTGAGCACTTTATGCCTAGCTTAATGGCTTTAAAGAAAGCGCTGCCTGGGAGACAACCCAGAAGTTTTAGAGAGTCATTTATTTCTGTTGAGTGCTTTTGTTTAGTTTAAAAACAAAAAAAATATAGAGGGGAACTTAAAACTTTTTCAAAAAAGGGAAGCGATTGAAAGGTGATGCATTGCGAAAGTGAGGGTCGACCTTGAACACTTGTGTTCATGCTCATGGAAACAATGTAGAATTTTTCATGGAAGTTTCTCGCAAAAATAATTATCCCCTTGTACAATTCCATTGTATTATAAAAATAATGTGCCAAGTAAAGCCTTTATGATTAGTTTGGGTGATAGTTGTTTCATCATGCTGAAAAAGACAAAAAGTTTGTGCTCATGAAATTATATTTAATTCCTATCCAGAAAGAGCTTTTGAGTTGATTAGTTTTGTTGCTGATTGATATACAAATCTATACCTATACTAATTAGAGACTCTCTAAAAATTCTCACGTTAATTAGTAAATATGAGCCGTTAATCTTGGTGGGACCGAATTATAACGGTATAGATTAGTTAGATTGACATCTATCAAGTTATTAGCGTGCATACATCTTATGTCATTTTTTATGGTTGTCGTCAAGTAATATGCATAGACACGTCCATGCATGCATTTTGTCTTAATATATCACCTGGCATCTCAAATTAAAAATGTCCATCTAGGATGATGTCTCATGTGTTATCATTCTCAACAGATCACCGCCCCTTCGGTAAAAAAATAGATCACCGTCCCTGAAAACAGAATCTCCATTGATCGCTGATCGTCTTCTAAACAAAAGGCCTAGCGACGCTGCAGATTAGTTCCTTCTTCTCCGCAGTGTTGGGTTGCACACAATAGAAGCATGGCTAACTGAAGGAAGGAGACATCACGGGCATGAATTAAGGGTCCAGCAGTAAGCTAAGGTCTGAATTGTTGGCAGCGAGACTGGAAGAAGAGAGTTATTGAAAATATATGCATCCTTTTCTCTATGATAGAGCATGGAAGTACAACTCCACGGCATGTGAATTCTCCAAATCATAATAACATGAATGTACATATAGAATTGTTGGAATACACATAATTTTTGTGCTCATATTTCCGTGTCACATGCATGGATAATAACCTTTAAGTTTAAACCAATTACTATCTCAAAATAATAATGGTTGTATTTACAAACAGGGAAGAGATACTGGAAGACAAACGTTACTATATAGGAAAACACAACTACAGTTCAACGATATTGTTTAGCTCATATATCTATATAATTATTTTCCTAAATTGTAACCAATGTTTTTCCATTGGTCTAGCCTTTAGGTATGAAGTACTATACGGACGTGATGTTTTTGCACCCGAGCTCATATGTGCTCGGGTGAACGGTAAATTCGACAAATATTGTACAAATTTTCAAAAAAATCTGAATTTTTTTAGCAAACTTTAACAAATGTTCTAAGTGCCCAATAAATTTCACCATGAAATCAAATCTTTGGAAGTTGTGGCAAAAAAAATTGAAACTTTTAAAATGTTACTTTCAAAGCATTTTGGATCGCTAATTTTCTTTTTTTTGCCACGACTTCAAAAAATGTGAATTCATGCTGAAATATTGCAAACTACTAAAACATTTGTCAAAGTTTGCTGTAAAATAAAATTAATTTTTTAACATTGTAAAAATATTTTATGAATTTATTGTTCAGCCGAGCTAGGGTGTAGAAGTGCACTTTTCATACTATATGCCATTCTTATTGAAAATTAGATTGACACTGCATTTTTTGGTCCTATAATACTAGCCCGTGCAGAAGCACGGGTTGACGGCTAGTTTCCTTAATTATCATAATTTTTCAGAATTGTTGGAGTATAAGAAGTATGGTAAATGTTCAGATTACTACAGACTCTTCTGTTTTTGACAAATTCTGTTTTCTATGCATTGTTCTCTTATTTTGATGAATCTATGGGTAGTATCGGGGGGTATGAACCATGGTGAAGTTGGATTACATTAGATATAATGCTAATATGAATTTGGTATGAGTTCACAACAGTACTTAAAGTGGTGATTTACTTTATTATACTAACGGATCTCACGAAGGTTTTGTTGAGTTTCGTGTGATTGAAGTTTTCAAGTTTTGGGTGAGACCACGATGGATGAAGGAATGAGGAGAGCCAAGAGCCTAAGCTTGGGGATGCCCGAGGCACCCCAAGGTAATATTCAAGGAAGACTCCAGCGTCTAAGCTTCGGGATGCCCCGGAAGGCATTCCCTCTTTCGTCTACAATCTATCTGTAATTTTACTCGGAGTTATATTTTTATTCGTCACATGATATGTGCAAATGCTTGGAGCGTCTTTTGTGTCTATTTTCCCTTTTTCTTTTATGCACCATTCTGGTATGAGATAGTCCTTGGTTGATTTATAGAATGCTCTTTGCACTTCACTTATATCTTTTGAGTATGGCTTTATAGAATGCTTCATGTGCTTCACTTATATCATTTGAAGTTTGGATTGCCTGTTTCCCTACACTTAGAATACCGCCACTTGTAGAATGCTCTTTTGATTCACTTATATTTGTTAGAGCAAGGCATATCTTTTGTAGAAAGAATGAAACTCTCATGCTTCAGTTATACCTATTTAGAGAGTTAACATGAGTTGGTCATTCACATGGTTAGTCATAAAATCCTACATAAAACTTGTAGATCACTAAATATGATATGTTTGATTCCTTGCAATAGTTTTGCGACATGAAGATGTGATATTAGAGTCATGCTAGTGATTAATTGTGTATTCGTAGAAATACTCATGTTAAGGTTTGTGATTCCCGTAGCATGCACGTATGGTGAACCGTTTTGTGACGAAGTCGGAGCATCATTTATTTATTGATTGTCATCCTTTGTGTGGAAGTCGGGATAGCGCGATGGTTAACTCCTACCAACCCTTCCCTTAGGAGCATGCGTGTAGTACCTTGTTTCGATGACTAATAGACTTTTGCAATAAGTATGTGAGTTCTTAATGACTAATGTTGAGTCCATGGATTATACGCACTATCACCCTTCCACCACTGCTAGACTCTCTAGCACCGTGCAACTTTTGCCGGTGCATTAGACCCACCATATACCCTTCCTCAAAACAGCCACCATACCTACCTATTATGGCATTTCCATAGCCATTCCGAGATGTATTGCCATGCAACTTCCATCGTTCCGTTTATTATGAGACGCACTATCATTGCCATATTGCTTTGCATGATCGTAAGATAGCTAGCATGATGTTTTCATGGCTTGTCCGTTTTTTGATGTCATTGCTACGCTAGATCATTGCACATCCCGGTACACCGCCGGAGGCATTCATATAGAGTCATATTTTGTTCTAAGTATCGAGTTGTAAGTAAATAAAAGTGTGATGATCATCATTATTAGAGCATTGTCCCATGTGAGGAAGTAATAAAAGAGGCCAAAGAGCCCACAAAAAAAAGAAAAAGAAAAAAGAAAAAAAGAGGCAAAAGAGCCCAAACAAAAAAATGAGAGAAAAAGAGAGAAGGGACAATGCTACTATCCTTTACCACACTTGTGCTTCAAAGTAGCACCATGATCTTCATGATAGAGAGTCTCATATATTGTCACTTTCATATACTAGTGGGAATTTTCATTATAGAACTTGGCTTGTATATTCCAATGATGGGCATCCTCAATTTCCCTAGGTCTTCGTGAGCAAGCGAGTTGGATGCACACCCACTTAGTTTCTTTTTGAGCTTTCATAAACTTATAGCTCTTGTGCATCTCTTTCATGGTAATCCCTACTCACTCACATTGATATATATTGATGGGCATGTCCATAGCCCGTTGATACGCCTAGTTGATGTGAGACTATCTCCTCCTTTTTGTCTTCTCCACAACCACCATATTCTATTCACCTATAGTGCTATGTCCTTGGCTCACGCTCATGTATTGCGTGAAAGTTGAAAAAGTTTGAGAACACTAAAGTATGAAACAATTGCTTGGCTAAAACCGGGGTTGTGCATGAATTAAATACGTTGTGTCGGGAAGATGGAGCATAGCCAGACTATATGATTTTGTAGGGATAACTTTCTTTGCCCATGATATTTTGAGAAGACATGATTTCTTTGTTAGTATGCTTGAAATATTATTGTCTTTATGTCAAATGATAGACTATTGCTTCGAATCACTTGTGTTTTAGTATTCATGACATGATTAGATCATATGATCAAGATTATGCTAGGTAGGATTCCACATCAAAAATTATCTTTTTTATCATTTACCTACTCGAGGACGAGTAGGAATTAAGCTTGGGGATGCTGATACTTCTCCATCGTATATAATTTTTGACTGTTTCATGCCAATATTCTACAACTCTCATATATACTTTTGGCAACTTTTTATACTATTTTTGGGACTAACATATTGATCCAGTGCCCAGTGCCAGTTCCTGTTTGTTGCATGTTTTTTGTTTTGCAGATTATCCTTACCAAACAAAGTCCAAATGCAATAATAAACCTACGGGATTTTTTTTGGAATATTTATGATTTTTGGGAAGAAGAATCTACGCGAAACGATGCCCGAGGAGGCGCGACCCCACCCCTAGGCCGCGCCTGGCAGGCTTGTGACCAATCCCTAAGGCAGTTGCGGCCCTTCTTTCGCCTCCAGAAATATAATATCCGGAAGAAAATCATGTTAAAAGTTCAGCCCAATCGGAGTTACGGATCTCTGGGAATTTAAGAAACGGTGAAAGGATGAATCTAGGAGCGCAGAAACAGAAGGACACAGAGAGAGAGATCCAATCTCGGAGGGCTCTCGCCCCTCCGCCACCATGGAGACCATGGACCAGAGGGGAAACCCTTCCCCCATCTAGGGAGGAGGTCAAGGAAGAAGAAAAAGAAGGGGGTCTCTCTCCCCCTCTCTCCCGACGGTGTCGGAACGCCGCCCGGGACATCATCGTGTGACGGCGATCTACACCAACACCTCCGTTATCTTCACCAACACCTCCATCACCTTCCCTCATCTATATTTAGCGGTCCACTCTCCCGCAACCCGCTGTACCCTCTACTTGAACATGGTGCTTTATGCTTCATATTATTATCCAATGATTTGTTGCCATCCTATGATGTCTGAGTAGATTTTCATTGTCCTATCGGTGATTGATGAATTGCTATGATTGGTTTAATTTGCTTGTGGTTACGTTGCTGTCCTTTGGTGCCCATCATATGAGCGCGCGCGTGGATCACACCATAGGGTTAGTAATATGTTGATAGGACTATGTATTGGGGGGCAAGGGTGACAGAAGCTTCAGCCTAGCATAGAAATTGATGCATACGGGATTGAAGGGGGACCAATATATCTTATTGCGATGGTTGGGTTTTACCTTAATGAATGTTAGTAGTTGCGGATGCTTTCTAATAGTTCCAATCATAAGTGCATAGAATTCCAAGTAAGGGATGACATGCTAGCAGTGGCCTCTCCCACATAAAACTTTCTATCAGTCGAGTAACGTAGTCAATTGCTTAGGGACAATTCCACAACTCCTACCACCACTTTTCAACACTCGTTAATTAACGTAATTGTTTCTTTATCTAACCAGCCCCTAGTTTTTATTTGCGTGTTCTTTCTTTTCTTGCGAGCCTATCCTATCACCCCTACATAATACTTCTAGTTTCATACTTGTTTTAGGTAAAGAGAACGTAAAGTGTGCGTAGAGTTGTATCGGTGGTTGATAGAACTTGAGAGAATATTTGTCCTACCTTTAGCTCCTCGTTGGGTTCGACACTCTTACTTATCGAGAAAGGCTACAATTGATCCCCTATACTTGTAGGTTATCACGCACCACGTTGACCCATTGAGGCTAACGCCCGCCCGACTCCCTGCCCGTCGCCGTGCGTCGGCCGTTACCGCCAATAGCGTGACCCTGACCACTGTTGCGACTAGGCGGCATCGTGCGATGCGGCTGCCTGTCCCAGTCGTCTTTCGCGTGTCTGCCTCCCTGTCGCTCTGTGCTGGTCGTCGTCACCCGCGCCCAATCAGGATGCCGCATCACGCATCATCTCCACCTCCACTTCCCGTCTGCCTCGGCATCGTCGGATGCCTTAGGGCTACCGGTTTCCGTCCCCCTCACCGGCTGACGGGCCTCCCAGCTGCCTTGGTCACACCGGTTGCCTGGCTCACCGCTGCGCATGGCCCGCCGGCTGCCTCGGCTTGTCGGCTGCGCTAGGCCTGCCGGGGTGTCTCGGGATCCCCGGCCCATCGCTCGCCTTCTGTGGCATGCCGTTCCCCGTTGGCCGCCGTCGCCATGGTTTGCTCAACCACCCCGAATCATCGTCCACGACGCCATCATCATCACTAAGTAGAGCCCCCGACCTCGCGTGCGATCGGATTGATCACCCACATGCCACGATCGACTCCATTCGTGCCGTGTGACTGACCTGATCAGTCGGTTGCATGCGTCTACGCAGGTGCTGTGAAGGCTATCCCAATTATAGCGCGCCCCTCCACCGATCGAGCAACGGGGTGCCGCTGCGTTGCCCCATCGGGCAGCAGCGCCGCCGCCCAGTGGTTCTCCTCACGGTTTCCCCGACCCATGAGCCGCTGCTACACCGCCCCTTCGGGCTGTAGTGCATCGGCACGCGGTCCCTGCCACCGCCCGAGGCCATCCCCGTGGCTGCACCGACCTGCGCACCGCCGCTGCATCGCCCCTTCGGGCCGTAGCGTTGCGGCACGCGGTCTACGCCGCCACGCCGAGGTCTTCTCGCCATTGCCCCGACCCGCGTGTAGCTGCTTCGTCGCCCCTTCGGGTCGTGGAAGTGCGGGGCGGGGTCCACTCTACCGTCCCCGCGCGTCGACTTCCTGTGGTATGCGCCACGCCATCTCCTTCGGCGCGGGAACGCCATCGTTCACGCCGGTCTTCGTCATGCTGTCGGGCTCTTCCTCGCCTACTTCGAGCATCGCCACCGTGCTCCTAACCAACCATCGCCACCGCCGCTCTCCTTTGGTGCTGCTGCAGCTCGTTCACCCGAGCCGCACCGCCCGTCTACCTCCTTCATCTTCGTCCAGCACCAGCTCATCGCCAGCGTCGCCGTCGTCTACCCCGACCACTTCGTCTACTCCGACCATGATACGTCTCCAACGTATCTACTTTTCCAAACTCTTTTGCCCTTGTTTTGGACTATAATTTGCATGATATGAATGGAACTAACCTGGACTGACGTTGTTTTCAGCAGAATTGCCTTGGTGTTATTTTTGTGTGCAGAAATCAAAGTTCTCCAAACATCCTAAAAATTTACGGGGAGTAGTTTTGGAAAATATCAAAAATATGTGCGCCAAGTTCCACCTCAGGGGGTGGGCCAGTGGGCCACAAGCCCCTGCTCCGCCACCACCACCCCAGGTGGCGGTGGGCAGGCTTGTGGGGCCCACAGGCACCTGCCGCCCTCAACTCCAGCTCTATAAGTTGTCTTTCGTCCCACAAAAAATAGAAAGAGAAGTTTTCATCGCGTTTTCGATACGGAGGCGCCGCCACCACCTGTTCTTCATCTGGAGGGCAGATCTGGAGTCCGTCTTGGGCTCCGGAGAGGGGAAATCGTCGCTATCGTCATCATCAACATTCTTCCCTCTCCAATTCCATGAAGCTCTTCGTCGTTCGTGAGTAATCTATTCGTAGGCTCGCTAGGCGGTGATGAGTAGGATGAGATCTATCATGTAATCGAGTTAGTTTTGATGGGGATTGATCCCTAGTATCCACTATGTTCTCAGATTTGATGTTGCTACTACTTTGCCATGCTTAATGCTTGTCACTAGGGCCCGAGTGCCATGATTTCAGATCTGAAATTATTATGTTGTCACCAATATATGTGTGTTTTAGATCCGATCTTGCAAGTTGTAGTTACCTACTATGTGTTACGATCCGGCAACCCCGGAGTGACAGTAACCGGAACCACTCCCGGTGATGACCATAGTTTGAGGAGTTCATGTGTTCACCAAGTGCTAATGCGTTGGTCCGGTTCTTTATTAAAAGGAGAACCTTAATATCCCGTAGTTTCCTTTTGGACCCCGCTGCCACGGGAGGGATGGACAATAGATGTCATGCAAGTTCTTTTCCCTAAGCACGTATGACGACACACTGAATGCATGCCTACATCACATTGACGAACGGGAGCTAGCCACTTATCTCTCCGTTTTATAGCTGTTGCATGATGAATATCATCCAAACAAATCACCGACCCATTGCTTATGAGTTTGTCCTACTGTTGCTACTGTTGTTACTTGTCTTGCTCTACTGCTACTACTGTTGCTACTGCTGTTACTTGTCTTGCTCTGCTGCTACTACTGTTGCTACTACTGTTACTTGTCTTGCTCTGCTGCTTCTACTACTGTTGCTACTACCGTCGCTTGCTACTGTTGCTACTTGCTACTGCTGTTCCTTGCCACTGCTATTGCTCATTACACTACTACTACCTACTACACTATTGATTCGCCAGACCATTGACGGGAATTGACAACTTCCGTCAACGCGGCAACGGAAGCGCCATTGATACAATCGTTAGGAATAGTCTACGGTCAACAGATCGTTTCTGACACCGTTGTTATCATATTACTTTGTTGTTACTACTGTGCTTGCAGATACTAATCTTTCAGGTGTGGTTGAATCCGACAAATTCATCTGCTAATACTCGAGAGTATTCTCTCACCTCCTTCAGGCGATCTACAAATTTGGGTCGAATACTCTACCCTCGAAAACTGCTGCGAACCCACGCGCTGGTGGGCCATCAACAACATTCTTCCAGTTTCATTGCCGGGGAGTGCTATCAGCATCCTTCTGGTGCTGTTGCAGGAGAAGGTTTGTTGTCATAAGCATTCGTCTAGTTAACGCCAGAGATTACGCAATCAGACCACCGCGGGCAACATCGGCTCCCGCCGGTTTGTGCCGCAACCGTCATCGAGTCCTTCTCTACTAGCCTCCTCGACATGGCGTACAAGTTGTGTGCAGGTTCCCGTCTACGCATGCCTGGTGCTAGAAACACCGCCGTGTGCCTTCGTCCTCGGTGTGTTCCAAGGCCTGGCAAACCTGGAGCGACGCATCGTCAACATCGACTTCGTCCGTCTACGCGTGCGCGGTACTGGCAACACCGATGCGTGGCTGCATCCTTGATGTGTCCCCGGACTTGGCAAACTCGGCGCGACGCGTCTCAACTACGTCTTCTTCCCGGCACAGCACTACTTTGACACCACCGCCCCCATGACTAACTCGGCGCCTCCTTGCGCCCGCGGCTCGACGGCGACATCCTCGACACCGGCTACCCCGACTCGACATCAACCACGGCGTTCTTTGCACGGCTACCTCGACGACGGCTACACCACCCTACGCTCTCGGCTATGTCGACAAACGCACAAAGGGCTACCCCCTTTGTTGAGCAACCTCGTCGGTTTCCACTCTAGCCACAACTTCCGTGATGCATCGACCGTCGGCTTACCTTCAGATTCTTCTCCAGTCTCACCGTCTGCGTCGCTATTGTTGTCACTGTGGGGGGATGTTGAGTATATTGATTATTAGGAAATATGAGATAGACTAGGATTTGTCCTACCTTACCTTGTACTCCAAATTAATCATTGTACTCCTATATATATACCCATGAGGCTCAAGTAAAACAACTATTCCACCAATCCTTCTTCTCTCGTTCAACAGTGGACAACAACAGAACAAGCCTGATACATCCAACATAATGATCAAGGAGGGTAGATAATCATAAAAAGGCACGTCACCGACTCCTTCTAATCCTGCATGAGGTTGTCAATGGACGACCTATCCTGTTGCTTGCTCACAGGTTTCCACAGCTGCAAGAAACCACATATTTTGTGTAGCGCGTCAGTGGGTCAAGTAGGATAAATATTTTCAATAACAAAGCTTATTTCTAATGTACTATAACATCCACATCAAGGTCCCAAAATTGACGCACATCATTTTGCAGACTCGGTCAATGTAAGCGTACATGAGTTGGAAAACGCAGGGAAGTTAGTAGGGCACCATCCATTGCCCCACACCTTCCCCGGGCATCCCAACACAAATTGGGAAGATTCACAGTAGAAGAAAATATGGTTAAGATCTTCCTCTATGTCATAAAGAGGATGCGACCTGTCACCATGCCCATGCCATTTACGAACTTGGTCTCCCGAAGGCATACGACCGAGAACATGTTGTCAAAAGAAGAAAACAAAAAGCAAGGGGAGCCGAGTTTTCCAAATGTCCTTCCTCCGGGACATCCCCTGCTAGGTAACCATAAAGAAATTTGGTAGTGAGACAACCGAAGGCCGAACACGCCATGTAACCCAAACTCTAACGGACGACCTCAAATGGTACGGCCGCGTCCGTTGGAGGTAAACGGACAAAACAACCCGCCTAATGACCGGAAGCAAGCGGACCAATGTCCGTTTTGGGTACACTTCTCACCCATCTTAGTCCAATTTTGGGTTGCGTTTGGTGTCGAATGGACACACGTGGACGGGCGGTATGTGCGCCCTTGTCCCCTTGACCGGCCCATCGGGGACACATCCATTTTTCTCTTCCCCAACCCTTCCCCTTCGCCCTCTGCCCGCAGCCCCTGCCACCCCTCCCCAGCCGTGTTGCCTTCCATCGAGGTCGTCCGCCCCACAACCACGCCATGTCATAGATAACCGATGCCCATGTTTCGGTATAGCTTTTTGCTGGTGTTCGTGGTTCCTTGCTACGAGTGGGAGATAAGCTACACCCGCCGGTGCCGACCGTCGACCCCAACGAATTCCAACAGCTGTTGCATTGCCGCAGGGCGCACACCCACCAACACCAACCTTGCTTTGCATACTTGACTTGCTTTTTTCGGTCGTGTCTCCACCATACCACAAGGTGTTCGATAATTTGCTCATAAGATATCATGGATAGTGGCTATGAGTTTTTATTTCACAACTTCATTTGTTCATTTGATGATTGATCCTCGGATGATGAAGAGATTGTGACGGTTGCATTGGTCGTCCAGGACCACATTAGTAGGATGTGACCTCGGTTCAGGGGATCAATCCCCGGCCGTGCTCTGGCCTTGAACCGAAATAGGGAGAGAGGCCACACCCTTCTCTATGACGATTACTTTGAGAATAACACACTCACGAAAGTATACCCATTTCGCCGCCGCTTCCATATGGCGATACATGTGTTCAATCGTATTCGGGAGGGAGTGGTTGCATATGACCCATACTTTAAGTGATAGGATGATGCCCTTTATCAAGCTTGGCTTCTCTTCTTACTAGAAATGCACTTCGTCTATTCGCATGCTTTCATATGGAATTCCTGCTGATCTTGTGGATGAGTATGTGTGTATGAGTGAGTACACATGTCTCCTCTCAATGTATAGTTTTTGTAAGGCCGTGGTGACAGTGCTCGGCCCTGAGTACCTGAGAAAGCCAAATGCAGCTGATATAGAGAGGTTGTTGGCGATCAATATCGAGAGGGGCTTCCCGGAAATGCTTGGCAGTATCCATTGTATGCTCTGGAAGTGGAAGAACTGACCATTTGCTTGGCAGGGGCAGTACAAGGAGCATGTGAAAGGTGATGATACTTGTGATATGCATTGGGTAAGTATTTCCCTTAGAGAGAACCAAGGTTATCAAACTAATAGGACAACCACGTATTTTCCCGTCTTCAGCGCATACACACAAAAGAGCACACACTTGCACCCATCGTGGGCAAGAGGGTTGTCAATCCACTTGAACTCGTTACTTGCAAGCGATAAGTTGTGCTAGATAGATAATTTAAATATAGTAAATATAAAAAGTAAATCCAAACAATAAAAGGCAGCGAGGTATTTAGAGTTTTTGTAAATGTATTTGTAAATAGACCCCGGGGCCATAGTTTTCGCTAGAGGCTTCTCTCTCGTAGAAAGCATACGGTCGGCAAGACAAATTACTTCTTGGGCAATTGATAGAAAAACACATAGTTATGCAATATTTATGCATGAAAATGATCATTACATATTAGTATCACGTCCGTAAACAAGTAAACCAACTCCTGCTTCCATCTACTATAATTACTCCACCCATCGACTGCTATCCAACATGCATGTAAAGTATTAAGTAAAAACAAAGTAATGCTTGGAGGATGATGACATGATGTAGACAAACTAAATTAAATTAATATGAATGAACCCCATCGTTTTACCCTTAGTGGCAGCAATACAATTTGTGTCATGTCCCTTTCTTTCACTCGGATTGAGCAACATAAGATTGAACCCACTACAACGCACCTCTCCCACTCAAGATAAGTCAGTCTAGTTGGCCAAACCATATCGATATATCGGAGAGGATTAAGAAGCTATCACAATCATGCATATAAGAATTCAGAGAAGTCTGAATAATCTAAACATAAACTCACAATTCATCGTATCCCAACAAATGCACCGCACAAGAGTGATTACATAATACAGATCACCGCGGGAATCACGGTGATCATGGCAATGAAGAACATAGAGAGAGATAGCCATGTAGGTACTAACTACGGACCCCTAGGTCCATGATGAACTAGTCACACATCACCATGGTAGAAGGAAGGTTGATGTAGAGGCCCTCCGTGATCGATCCCCCTCCGACAGGGCACCAAAATAGAGCTCTAGATAGGCACACGGCAGGACAAAGACTTGCTCCTGCGAAAAAATGTTTCAAGAGGCTCTCTGGGGTTTTAGGATATTAGAGAATTTATAAGCAAGAGAATGAGAGCTGGAGGGTTGGGAGGTTCCCCAAGCCACGAGGGCGCGACCACCCCCTAGGTGTGCCCTGTTGGCTTGGGGGCGCCCCGTATGCCCTCCGGTCTTCCTCTAAAGCTTCCAGGTCTTTATTTTATCCAGAAAAAAATCAAAAAGTTTCAGGGTATTTGGACTTCATGTGGTACACTATTCCTGAAAAGCCAAAAACGTGTAGAAAACATCAACTCACACTTGGCACTGGGTTAATAGGTTAATGCTTAAAAATTATCCTAGAATGATAATATAATAGCTTGGAACAAAAAAAAATTATAGATACATTGAGACATATCAGCATCCCCAAACTTAAGTCCCGCTCGTCCTCGAGTAGGTAAATGATAATTTTTTAATGTGACATGCTACCCAACATGTAATATTTTGCACATATGATCATTAAGAAACGATGAATTAACAAACATCAACATAGAAATAACCATGAACACAAGTAATACAATCATCAATTTTCAAAATATACGACCCTTAAAGAATGTTTACCCCCCCATTCATTTTATCATATTAGCATGACATGGCGCTGTGTTCACCACATGATACAAATACCAAACACCACCGTGTTAAGTGAGGCAATTGGATCGTACTTTTAACGTGCTTCAACTTTTCATTCCTCACTCAATACATGAGCGTGAACCATGGACATGGCATATATGTGCAATAGAATATGGTGGTAGGTTTCAAACCGGTAAAGGTGGATAAGAAAGTCTCAGATCAACTAGGCAGATCAATGGGCTATGGAGATGGCGATCAATCGCTATCAATGCGAGGAATAGGGATTTCCATGCAACGGATGCACTAGAGCTATAAGTGTATGGAAGCTCAATCGAAGCAAAGTGGATGTCTATCGAACTTGCTTGCTCATGAAGACCTTGGACATTTGAGGAAGTCCATCATCATAATATACAAGACAATTTCTATAATTAAAAAATTCCCACTAGCATATGGAAGTGACAAGACATGAGACTGCCTATATGAAAAAGATGGTGATATTTTGAAGCAAAAGTGTGGAAAAGAGGTAGTAGCACTGTTCCTTCTCTCTTTTCTCTCATTGTTTTATTTTTCTTTTTCTCGTGTTTTTTTTCTTTTTCTCTTTTTGTCTTTTTTTCTTTCATCCAGAGTCTCATCCCGAATTGTTGGGGAATCATTGTCTCCATCATCTTTTCCTTAGTGAGATAGTGCCCTAATAATGAAAAACATCACACTTATATTTACTTAAATCTTGATAAAAATAATATTAAACAATATGACTCTATATGAATGCCTCTTGAAGTGTATCAGGATGGGCAATGATCTAGCATAACATGTAAACAATGATAAACTATGGCTTTGCCACAAATACTATGTGAGCTACATGATCATGCAAAGCAATATGACAATGAGTGTACTAGTCATACGATGTAGCGGTGGAAATTGCATGACAATATATCTCGAAATGGTTATGGAAATGTCATGATAGGTAGGTATGGTGGCTTTTTTGAGGAAGATATAATGTGGCTTATGTGCAACACAACATATCATGTCGCGGGGTTTGGATGCACCTGCGAAGTTTGCACCGATTATTGAGGTGTGAATGGACAATGCACGGTACCGAAGAGGTTAGAAAATATGAGGAGGTGAGAGTATGTACATCCATGGATTCACACTAGTCATAAAGAACTCACGTACTCATTGCAAAATATTATTAGCTCTCTGGAAGCAAAGTACTACTCGCATGCCTCTAGGTAGGAGGTTGGTAGGAGTTAACCATCGCGCGCCCCCGACCTAAACAACACTATTATTTCATAAAGGAATTAGAATGCTCACACATCATTACCATGTCATAACCAATATTTAGATGAAAATAAAATTAACACCCTTTAACTATTGATATTTATACCAACCAACCACCATGCACTCACGCCCTTTCATATTGCCACATCAATATCATTAACCCAGAATTTCTCTTTTATGTGATACATGAAGGTTTTGATTATGCACTCCTTCAATACCTATTATTAAACTATAAAACAAATTTAAGTGAAAAACAAGAGTGAAATTATTTCTATAAAATCTATATGACACCACGCTCTAAAAGATAGAAGTGAAGTACTAGAGTAACTTTTTTGCTCAAAAGATATAAATGAAGCACAAAGAGTATTCTAACAAATCATGGCAAACATGTGTATCTCTCAAGTGGGTATGTCCATAAAACAATGATTGTGGAAAACTAAAAAAAGTCAAACTACAATACATGATGCTCCAAGCAAAACTCATATCATGTGATGAATAAAAATGAAGCTCCAAGTGACATACCGATGGATTGAAACAAAAGAGAGGATGCCTTCCGAGGCATCGCCAAGCTTAGATGCTTGAGTCTTCATAGAATTTTGACTTTGGGTGCCTTGGGAATTGATACGTCCATTTTGCATCATGCTTTCATGTTGATATTTATTGCTTTTTGGGCTGTTATTTCACTTCACGGTACAATACTTATGCCTTTTCTCTCTTATTTTGCAAGGTTTACATGAAGAGGGAGAATGCCGGCAGCTGGAATTCTAGCGTTAAAAAGGAGAAAGTTTGAGATGCCTATTATGCGCAACTACAAAAGCCGTGAAAATCAACGTGGATTTGTTTGGGAAAATATAAAAAATACTGGGCCAAAGAAGTGCCAGAGGAGCGCAACCAGGGGGCCACAAGCCTGGTAGGCGCGACCACCCCCCTGGCTGCGCCTAGGGGGCTTGTGGGCTCCCTGCTGGCCCACTGGCTCCCCTCTTCTGCTATATGAAGGGTTTCATTCCAAGAAAAACCAAGAGGAGGCTTTTCGGAGGATTCACCGCCGCCACGAGGCGGAACTTGAGCAGAACCAATCTAGAGCTCCGGCAGGACGATCCTGCCGGGGAAACTTCCCTCCCGGAGGGGGAAATCATCGCCATCGTCATCACCAACACTCCTCTCATCAGAGGGGACTCGTCACCATCAACATCTTCATCATCGCTATCTCATCTCCAAACACTAGTTCATCTCTTGTAACCAATCTCTGTCTCGCGACTCCGATTGGTACTTGTAAGGTTGCTAGTAGTGTTAATTACTCTTTGTAGTTGATGCTAGTTGGATTACTTGGTTGAAGAGTTTATGTTCAGATCTTTGATGCTACTCATTACCTCTCTGGTCATGAATATGATTATGCATTGTGAGTAGTTACTTTTGTTCCTGAGGACATGGGATAAGTCATGCTATAAGTAGTCATGTGAATTTGGTATTCGTTCCATATTTTGATGTGTTGTATGTTGTTTTTCCTCTAGTGGTGTTATGTGAACGTCGACTACATAACACTTCACCATTATTTGGGCCTAGAGAAAGGCATTGGGAAGTAGTAAGTAGATGATGGGTTGCTAGAGTGACAGAAGCTTAAACCCTAGTTTATGCGTTGCTTCGTAAGGGGCTGATTTGGATCCACTAGTTTAATGCTATAGTTAGATTTTGTCTTAATTCTTCTTTCGTAGTTGCGGATGCTTGCGAGAGGGGTTAATCATAAGTGGGATGGTTGTCCAAGTAATGGCAGTACCCAAGCGCCGGTCCAGCCACATATCAAACTATCAAAGTAACAAACGCGAGTCATATGAACATGATGAAAACTAGCATGACAGAAATTCCCGTGTGTCCTCAGGAGCATTTTTCCTCCTATAAGAGTTTGTCCAGGCTTGTCCCTTGCTACAAAAGGGATTGGGCCACTTTTCTGCACCGTTGTTACTTTTGTTACTTGTTGCTTGCTACGAATCATCTCACCACACAACCACTTGTTACCGATAATTTCAGTGCGTGCAGATATTACCTTGCTGAAAACCACTTGTCAGATCCTTCTGCTCCTCGTTGGGTTCGACACTCTTACTTATCGAAAGGACTATGATAGATCCCCTATACTTGTGGGTCATCAAGACTCTTTTCTGGCGCCGTTGTCGGGGAGTGAAGCGCCTTTGGTAAGTGGAAATTGGTAAGGAAACATTTATATAGTGTGCTGAAATTTAGTGTCACTTGTCACTATGGAAACTAATCCTTTGAGGGGATTGTTCGGGGTATCTTCACCTCGAACGGAAGCACAAAGAGTTTCTCCTCAACCTGCTGCACCTACTGAAAATATTTGCTTTGAATTTCCTTCGGGTATGCTTGAGAAACTGCTGGCTAATCCTTTTAGAGGAGATGGAACATCACATCCAGACTTGCATCTAATCTATGTAGATGAAGTTTGTGGTTTATTTAAGCTTGCAGGTTTGCCCGAGGATGAGGTCAAGAAGAAGGCCTTTCCCTTATCTTTGAGGGATAAGGCGTTGACATGGTATAGGCTATGTGATGATACTGGATCATGGAACTACAATCGGTTGAAATTGGAATTTCATCAAAAGTTTTATCCTATGGATCTAGTACATCGTGATCGGAATTATATTTATAATTTTTGGCCTCGTGACAGAGAAAGCATCGCTCAAGATTGGAGGAGGCTTAAATCTATGTTATATTCATGCCCCAACCATGAGCTCTCAAGAGAAATTATCATTCAGAACTTCTATGCTCGGCTTTCTCATGATGATCGCACCATCACTACTGGAAAACAGTTTTTTGCCATCTGCCTAGTCTTTGCCGTCCCATGAGACTCTGGTCCAGGAGCAGCCTCGGGTCGAGGTGCATTTGGCCCAGGAGCAGCCGGAGGAGACTACGGTTTCGGAGGCTTCACCCGACGTGGAGAGGCCCGGATGGGAGACCTGGCCGGATTGTACCGAGTTGCCGGATTGGATCGAGGGTCCGGGTGGCTCAGGGGGCGGGGATGAGCTTACAGATAGTGAGGGTGATGTGCAGGTGGACGGGGCCACCGTGTACAAGCGTGGTAGTACACATCTCCCGGTAGCGCCGGCTACCCGCGAGCAGAGGCCGGTGATTAAACCTGAAGGAGATAGGTAAGTACATTTACTCTTTTTTTATCTTTTGCCTTCAAGTTTGTTCAAATATCTAATGCGTTGACCTTATCATATTGCAGGGGATGGGTACACCCTCTTGGAGTCCGCAGGCCGAACTCCGTCCTTGGTGTGCTTTGCCGGACAAATTTCCCGGGGTTTGTCACGTTGCCTGGTGAGGGTCAGGTTCCTACACTAGGATTTTCCTGGGAGCACTACCAGGATGCGCAGGCCCCGCCGGAGGAGATTATAGATGGTGTCTTGTGCCACACGAGGGCCGAGATGGTGATCAAGAGCTTTTGGGTAAATTATCCTTTGACAGAATCTAAAATTAACAGTATAGCTAATTATTGTACTAATCGGTGTTTTCACGTTTGATTGCAGACCTTCTATAGGTGTGAGGATGGATATGAGGAGGAGGCGGCCAGGGTTCTCGAGGCCGAGTGTAGGCGGTTACTACAGAACTTGCGCCACGAGGCTCGGCCGCAGGCTATTCGAGATTACTACCCCACCCGTGGTATTAAGAAGCAGAAGAAGGATTGCCGCGGAAAGTTTCTGAAGAAGGAGCAATACATGAAGGTAATTACCTATTCTTAAGTCCTTCTACGTAGTTTTCTTGATTTCATTCATAGGCGTAGCACTGAAAATTCTTTCTAATAACTTATAGGTGCCCCCGAGATGGTGTGCGGATAAGATGGATTGTTGGGAGGCGTTGGTTGATGAGTGGTGCACAGGCAGCTGGCGAGCCGTCCACGAGAATGCGAAGGATCGGCGTAGCCAAATGGTTGGTGTGCCACATCATCAAGGCAGCGCCAACTTACTTCAGTTTTGACGAAACTAGGTATGTGATTTGCTTCACGATTCATGCAATTCATTCTTGATGCTAATATTTTCTTCCTCTCTTTTAAGCGCATCACAATAAGACGGAGATGCCACACTTGTACGACCTTTATGGCATGGACCTACTGCCTCGTACAAGAAGACGAAGGCATTCTCTGAGTCTAACTTGGATGATCCCAATAACTTCACCAACATATCATCCCACCAGAAGCTCGTGGCATACAGGGACGCGGGGAAGGCTACGAAAGGGGATGACTTTAACCCTAGCCAGGAACCTTTGGATCCAGAGCTGGTGATGATATCTGGTGGCGGGAGGCCCCATGGCTCGATAGCCATTGGAGATGGGATTATACGTTGTCCACTCACTCTTCCGGAGATCAAGGCGCGCCAGTCGAGCAGCTGTCCTCAGATAACGCGTCATCCACGGCCAGTCGAACTTGCCATCGAGGTTAGTTGTATGGACTAAGAACACTTTCATCCATTTCATTATGTGTGTCACCATAGATCATTATTGTGGTAACGAGGAATGGTGTTTCAGGCTGCTCTTCAGAAACAGAGAGCGGCAAACCAGGCTGGTCTTGAGAAAGAGAGATTGGCAAGCCAGGCTGCTCTTCAGGCTGCTCTTGATGAGAGGGACCAGACCATGACACGATTGATTGAGGAGGAGAGGGCCCGGAATGAGGCGGGTCAACGGGCCCTGTACGTGCTTTTTGTGGTATGTTTTTTTTCACATTAGTCAAATCATGTGTGTAATGTCTGTTTCATTACTAACTAATACAACCCACTCTTCGGGGTATGTGCGAGAAGAGCGGTCAAGTCCCTCCGTCGATGCCCGTCTTCTGTTCGATTGGCACGGTGAGTTTCATTATAAACTAGTATTAATAATTGAGTCTCATCATGCTAACTGAGACATTGCAAAATATCTTTTCTGCACAATAACTCCCGAGCGGCATCGCACGACCCTTCTCTAGGGCAACCGTCTCCAAACGAAGCCGCCGCGAGCAAACGTGGTGTTTCTCCTCCTTGATGACCACTACGATAAGTTTCTCTTCTCCTCTTTCATATTATCCTTGCTTTAATTTCCCCAAAAAGACATAATTAGCCCATTTAGCTCCAAAATGCCATAATAACCTCAAAATGGCATAAGAACCTTGGTTAGCTCATGAATATTATATACTTAGCTTGTTTTCCTCTAAAATGAGATAATTAGCCCATTTAGCTCCAAAAAGACATAATTAGGTAATTTAGCTCCAAGAAGAGGAGAAGAAATAGGCAAAATGAAAAGAAAGAAGAAGAAGAAGAAGAAGAGAAGAAGGACAAGGAGGAGAAGGAGGAGGAGTAGGAGGAGGAGGAGAAGGAGAAGGAGGAGAAGGCCAAGGACCTTCTAGTCCTTGTCCTCCTCCTCCTTCTCCTCCTTCTCCTCCTTCTTCTTGATTTCTTCTTCTTCTCCTCCTCCTCCTCTTTCTTCTCCTCTTTCATATTATCCTTGCTTTAATTTCCCCAACAATGACATAATTAGCCCATTTAGCTCCAAAATGCCATAATAAGCTCAAAATGGCATAAGAACCTTGGTCTCATGAATATTATATACTTAGCTTGTTTTCCTCTAAAATGGGATAATTAGCCCATTTAGCTCCAAAATGACATAATTAGGTAATTTAGCTCCAACAAAAGGAGAAGAGGAGAAGAAATAGGAAAAATGAAAAGAAAGAAGAAGAAAAAGAAGAAGAGAAGAAGGAGAAGGAGGAGGAGGAGTAGGAGAAGGCCAGGGACCTTCTAGTCCTTCTCCTCATCCTCCTTCTCCTCCTTCTCCTCCTTCTTCTTGATTTCTTCTTCTTCTCCTCCCCCTCCTCTTTCTTCTCCTCTTTCATATTATCCTTGCTTTAATTTCCCCAACCATGACATAATTAGCCCATTTAGCTCCAAAATACCATAATAAGCTCAAAATGGCATAAGAACCTTGGTTAGCTCATGAATATTATATACTTAGCTTGTTTTCCTCTAAAATTGGATAATTAGCCCATTTAACTCCAAAAAGACATAATTAAGTAATTTAGCTCCAACAAGAGGAGAATAGGAGAAGAAATGGGAAAAATGAAAAGAGATAAGAAGAAGAAGAAGAAAAAGAAGAAGAAGAAGAGAAGAAGGAGAAGGAGGAGGAGGAGGAGGAGAAGGCAAAGGACCTTCTAGTCCTTCTCCTCCTCCTCCTTTTCCTCCTTCTCCTCCTTCTTCTCGATTTCTTCTTCTTCTTCTCCCCCTCCTCTTTCTTCTCCTCTTTCATATTATCCTTGCTTTAATTTCCCCAACAATGAAATAATTAGCCGATTTCGATGCAATATACCATAATAAGCTCAAAATGGCATAAGAACCTTGGTTAGCTCATGAATATTACATACTTAGCTTGTATTCCTATAAAATGGGATAATTAGCCAATTTAGCTCCAAAAAGACATAATTAGGTAATTTAGCTCCAACAAGAGGAGAAGAGGAGAAGAAATAGGAAAAATGAAAAGAAGAAGAAGAAGAAGAAGAAGAAGAAGAAGAGAAGAAGGAGAAGGAGGAGGAGGAGGAGGAGAAGGAGAAGGCCAAGGGCCTTCTAGTCCATCTCCTCCTCCTCCTTCTCCTCCTTCTTCTTGATTTCTTCTTCTTCTCCTCCTCCTCCTCTTTCTTCTCCTCTTTCATATTATCCTTGCTTTAATTTCCCCAACAATGACATAATTAGCCCATTTAGCTCCAAAATACCATAATAAGCTCAAAATGGCATAAGAACCTTGGTTAGCTCATGAATATTATATACTTAGCTTGTTTTCCTCTAAAATGGGATAATTAACCCATTTAGCTCCAAAAAGACATAATTAGGTAATTTAGCTCCAACAAGAGGAGAAGAGGAGAATAAATAGGAAAAATGAAAAGAAAGAAGAAGAAGAAGAAGAAGAAAAAGAAAAAGAGAAGAAGGAGAAGGAGGAGGAGGAGGAGGAGAAGGCCAAGGACCTTCTAGTCCTTCTCCTCCTCCTCCTTCTCCTCCTTCTCCTCCTTCTTCTTGATTTCTTCTTCTTCTCCTCCCCCTCATCTTTCTTCTCCTCTTGCATATTATCCTTGCTTTAATTTCCCCAACAATGACATAATTAGCCCATTTAGCTCCAAAATGCCATAATAACCTCAAAATGGCATAAGAACCTTGGTTAGCTCATGAATATTATATACTTAGCTTGTTTTCCTCTAAAATGAGATAATTAGCCCATTTAGCTCCAAAAAGACATAATTAGGTAATTTAGCTCCAAGAAGAGGAGAAGAAATAGGCAAAATGAAAAGAAAGAAGAAGAAGAAGAAGAAGAGAAGAAGGACAAGGAGGAGAAGGAGGAGGAGTAGGAGGAGGAGGAGAAGGAGAAGGAGGAGAAGGCCAAGGACCTTCTAGTCCTTGTCCTCCTCCTCCTTCTCCTCCTTCTCCTCCTTCTTCTTGATTTCTTCTTCTTCTCCTCCTCCTCCTCTTTCTTCTCCTCTTTCATATTATCCTTGCTTCAATTTCCCCAACAATGACAAAATTAGCCCATTTAGCTCCAAAATGCCATAATAAGCTCAAAATGGCATAAGAACCTTGGTCTCATGAATATTATATACTTAGCTTGTTTTCCTCTAAAATGGGATAATTAGCCCATTTAGCTCCAAAATGACATAATTAGGTAATTTAGCTCCAACAAAAGGAGAAGAGGAGAAGAAATAGGAAAAATGAAAAGAAAGAAGAAGAAGAAGAAGAAGAGAAGAAGGAGAAGGAGGACGAGGAGTAGGAGAAGGCCAGGGACCTTCTAGTCCTTCTCCTCATCCTCCTTCTCCTCCTTCTCCTCCTTCTTCTTGATTTCTTCTTCTTCTCCTCCCCCTCCTCTTTCTTCTCCTCTTTCATATTATCCTTGCTTTAATTTCCCCAACAATGACATAATTAGCCCATTTAGCTCCAAAATACCATAATAAGCTCAAAATGGCATAAGAACCTTGGTTAGCTCATGAATATTATATACTTAGCTTGTTTTCCTCTAAAATTGGATAATTAGCCCATTTAACTCCAAAAAGACATAATTAGGTAATTTAGATCCAACAAGAGGAGAATAGGAGAAGAAATGGGAATATTGAAAAGAGATAAGAAGAAGAAGAAGAAAAAGAAGAAGAAGAAGAGAAGAAGGAGAAGGAGGAGGAGGAGGAGGAGAAGGCAAATGACCTTCTAGTCCTTCTCCTCCTCCTCCTTTTCCTCCTTCTCCTCCTTCTTCTTGATTTCTTCTTCTTCTTCTCCGCCTCCTCTATCTTCTCCTCTTTCATATTATCCTTGCTTTAATTTCCCCAACAATGACATAATTAGCCCATTTAGATGCAATATACCATAATAAGCTCAAAATGGCATAAGAACCTTGGTTAGCTCATGAATATTACATACTTAGCTTGTTTTCCTATAAAATGGGATAATTAGCCAATTTAGCTCCAAAAAGACATAATTAGGTAATCTAGCTCCAACAAGAGGAGAAGAGGAGAAGAAATAGGAAAAATGAAAAGAAGAAGAAGAAGAAGAAGAAGAAGAAGAGAAGAAGGAGAAGGAGGAGGAGGAGGAGGAGAAGGAGAAGGCCAAGGGCCTTCTAGTCCTTCTCCTCCTCCTCCTTCTCCTCCTTCTTCTTGATTTCTTCTTCTTCTCCTCCTCCTCCTCTTTCTTCTCCTCTTTCATATTATCCTTGCTTTAATTTCCCCAACAATGACATAATTAGCCCATTTAGCTCCAAAATACCATAATAAGCTCAAAATGGCATAAGAACCTTGGTTAGCTCATGAATATTATATACTTAGCTTGTTTTCCTCTAAAATGGGATAATTAACCCATTTAGCTCCAAAAAGACATAATTAGGTAATTTAGCTCCAACAAGAGGAGAAGAGGAGAATAAATAGGAAAAATGAAAAGAAAGAAGAAGAAGAAGAAGAAGAAAAAGAAAAAGAGAAGAAGGAGAAGGAGGAGGAGGAGGAGGAGAAGGCCAAGGACCTTCTAGTCCTTCTCCTCCTCCTCCTTCTCCTCCTTCTCCTCCTTCTTCTTGATTTCTTCTTCTTCTCCTCCCCCTCCTCTTTCTTCTCCTCTTGCATATTATCCTTGCTTTAATTTCCCCAACAATGACATAATTAGCCCATTTAGCTCCAAAATACCATAATAAGCTCAAAATGGCATAAGAACCTTGGTTAGCTCATGAATATTATATACTTAGCTTGTTTTCCTCTAAAATGGGATAATTAGCTCATTTAGTTCCAAAAAGACATAATTAGGTAATTTAGCTCCAACAAGAGGAGAATAGAATACATAGGAAAAATGAAAAGAAGAAGAAGAAGAAGAAGAAGAAGAGAAGAAAGAGAAGGAGGATGAGGAGGAGGAGAAGGAGAAGGCCAAGGACCTTCTAGTCCTTCTCCTCCTCCTCCTTCTCCTCCTTCTCCTCCTTCTTATTGATTTCTTCTTCTTCTCCTCCTCCTCCTCCTCTTTCTTCTCCTCTTTCATATTATCGTTGCTTTAATTTCCCCAACAATGACATAATTAGGCCATTTAGCTCCAAAATACCATAATAAGCTCAAAATGGCATAAGAACCTTGATTAGCTCATGAATATTATATACTTAGCTTGTTTTCCTCTAAAATGGGATAATTAGCCCATTTAGCTCCAAAAAGACATAATTAGGTAATTTGGCTCCAACAAGAGGAGAACAGGAGAAGAAATAGGAAAAATGAAAAGAAAGAAGAAGAAGAAGAAGCAAGAGAAGAGAAGAAGGAGAAGGAGGAGGAAGAGGAGGAGAAGGAGAAGGCCAAGGACCTTCTAGTCCTTCTCCTCCTCCTCCTTCTCCTCCTTCTTCTTGATTTCTTCTTATTCTCCTCCTCCTCCTATTTTCTCCTCTTTCATATTATCCTTGCTTTAATTTCCCCAACAATGACATAATTAGTCCATTTAGCTCCAAAATACCATAATGAGCTCAAAATGGCATAAGAACCTTGGTTAGCTCATGAATATTATATACTTAGATTGTTTTCCTCTAAAATGGGATAATTAACCCATTTAGCTCCAAAAAACATAATTAGGTAATTTAGCTCCAAGAAGAGGAGAAGAGGAGAAGAAATAGGCAAAATGAAAACAAAGAAGAAGAAGAAGAAGAAGAAGAAGAAGAAGAGAAGAAGGAGAAGGAGGAGGAGGAGGATGAGGAGGAGGAGAAGGCCAAGGACCTTCTAGTCCTTCTCCTCCTTCTTCTTGATTTCTTCTTCTTCTCCTCCTCCTCCTCTTTCTTCTCCTCTTTCATATATCCTTGCTTTAATTAACCCATTTAGATCCAAAATGCCATAATAAGATAAAAATGGCATAAGAACCTTGGTTAGCTCATGAATATTATATTCTTAGCTTGTTTTCTGCTAAAAATGACATAATTAGCTGAAAAACATCAGATTTTGTTCTTCTTCTGACTTTCTTATTGACATTTTTGTAGATTGGATATACTACATGCATGGAAGATGGCATTCATGGAGTTGAACAATGTCGATGGATGAACTTTATATGTATATCATCTAGTTTTCATTTGAGTTGATGAACAATGTTGAACTATATGTATATGTATATATGGATAAACAGTGCAATACTTTGTATGTTGGTTCTTTCGATATATGAGGATGTACATTGATTTATATGTATATCATATATGTGTGGTGAATTATATATATGTGTTGGCAAGTATATGTGTGGTGAACTATATATCATATATGTGTGGTGAATTATATAAATGTGATGTCAAATATATATATATATATATATATATGTGTGTGTGTGTGTGTGTGTGTGTGTGTGTGTGTGTGTGTGTGTGTGTTGTGAAATAATATAAACAAAAAAAACAGGTACTATATGGGCTCTTTGTCGTCTGCCAGCTGATGGCAAAGAACCGTGCCATCAGCTGGCAGATGGCAAAGGTGCCACATGGCACCCAGCTGTGCATCCTGGGGTGTCTATATATGCTCTTTGCCATCTACCTCTAGGGTGGTTAGACGGCAAAGAAGAGGGCACAGAGGAGGGGGGAGGAGGAGGCAGACGACAAAGAGTGGAGGGGGGGGAGGAGGAGGAGGCAGACGACAAAGAACACGGGGAGGCAGACGGCAAAGAATAAGGGGGAGGCAGACGGTAAAGCATAAGGGGGAGGCAGACGACAAAGCCTCCGTTAACCCCTAACGGAGGCAACGCCTGTCGGCTGCCGTCTCGAGTACTCTGCTGACTTCTCCTAAGGAAAGCTGACGACAAAGAGCTTTCTCGTCCGCTTTGGGGGAATAGACGACAAAGAAGGTCCTATGCCGTCGTAGGCTGACGCAGAAATTTTGCCGGCCGTGAGATTCTTTGCCGTCTGTGGTTTTCTCTTTGCCATCCGGGATTTAGTCTTTGCCGTCTGTGATGGCAAACGGCAAAGAAGCTGATTCCTGTAGTGCATGCTTGACACTTCTTGTACCGGTTCTTTTATGAAGAGAGATATTGACTTCAAATGGAATTTATTGGAGAGAATTAAACGCAACTCTGAAGATTGGGAGCTTGATGAAGGTAAGGAGTCAGGTATGAATTTCAAGTTTGATTGCGTTAAATCCTTTGTTAGGATAAGTATGTACTTTTTGTGATTTTAGTGCTAAGTATGGACTTGACTCTAAGATAGTAGCTTCATTGTGTGAATCATTTGCTGCTCATATTGATCTCCCCAAAGAGAAGTGGTTTAAATATCATCCTCCTTTAGAAGTCAATGTAGTTAAACCCAATCCAGTTGAAGAGAAAGTCATTGCCTATAATGATCCTATTGTTCGCAGTGCTTACATTGAGAAACCACCTTTCCCTGTTAGGATAAAGGATCATTCTAAAGCTTCAACTGTAATATGTAGAGGCTACATTAGAACACCTACACCCCCTGAGAAAATTAGAGTTGAACCTAGCATTGTTATTATCAAAGATCTCCTGTCCGACAATGTTGATGGCCATAACATTCACTTCTGTGAAGATGCTGCTAGAATTGCCAAACCACACGCTAGAGACAAACATAGGCCTGTTGTTGGCACGGCTGTTGTTTCTGTTAAGATAGGAGATCATTGTTATCATGGTTTATGTGATGTGGGTGCTAGTGTTAGTGCAATACCTCAATACTTATATGATGAAATCAAAGACGAGATTGCACCTGTCGAGATAGAACCCATTGATGTCACTATTCAGCTTGCCAATAGAGATACTATCTACCCTGTGGGAATTGTTAGGGATGTTGAAGTCTTGTGGGGTAAAACGAAGTATCCTGCTGATTTCCTCATTCTTGCTACCACACAAGATAGCTTTTGTCCCATCATATTTGGTAGACCTTTTCTCAATACTGTCAATGCTCATATTGACTGTGAGAAGCAAACTGTCACTGTTGGCTTTGAAGGTGTGTCACACGAGTTCAATGTCTCCAAGTTTGGTAGACAACCTCATGAAAAAGAGTTGCCTAGTAAGGATGAAACTATTTCCCTAGCTTCTATTGCCGTGTCTCCTACTGATCCCTTAGAGCAATACTTGCTTGAGCATGAAAATGATATGCATATGGATGAAAGGGATGAGATAGATAGGGTTGTCTTAGAACAATATCCTAGCCTTAAGAATAATTTGCCTATTGAACTGCTTGGGGATCCACCCCCACCAAAGGGTGATCCTGTGTTCGAGCTTAAACAGTTGCCTGATACTCTTAAGTATGCTTATCTTGATGAAAAAGAGATATATCATGTTATTATTAGTGCTAGTCTCTCAGAGCATGAAGAAAAGAAGTTACTAAAAACTCTGAGAAAGCACCGTGCTGCTATTGGATATACTCTTGATGATCTTAAGGACATTAGTCCCACTCTATGCCAGCACAAGATTAAAACTGATCCTCATTCCGAACCAGTTGTTGATCATCAAAGGAGATCAAATCCTAAGATGAAAGAGGTAATAAGAAAAGAAATACTAAATCTCCTGGAAGTAGGTATTATCTATCCTGTTGCTCATAGTGATTGGGTGTGTCCGGTGCATTGCGTCCCTAGAAGGGAGGCATTACCGTTGTCCCTAATGATACGGATGAATTGATCCCACAGAGGATTATTGCTGGCTATAGGATGGTGATCGATTTTAGGAAATTGAATAAAGCCACTAGGAAAGATCATTACCCTTTGCCTTTTATCGACCAAATGCTAGAAAGACTGTCTAAACACACACACTTGTGATTTCTAGACGGTTATTCTGGTTTCTCCCAAATACCAGTTGCACAATCTGATCAGGAGAAAACCACTTTCACCTGCCCTTTCGATACCTTTGCTTATAGACGTATGCCTTTTGGCTTACGTAATGCACCTGCCACCTTTCAAAGATGTATGATGGCTATATTCTCTGACTTTTGTGAAAAGATTGTTGAGGTTTTCATGGATGACTTCTCCGTTTACAGGTCTTCCTTTGATGATTGCCTCAGCAACCTCGATCGAGTCTTGCAGAGATGTAAAGACACCAATCTTGTCTTGAATTGGGAGAAGTGCCACTTTATGGTTAATGAAGGCATCGTCTTAGGACATAAAATTTCTGAAAGAGGTATTGAAGTCGATAAGGCTAAAGTTGATGCGATCGAGAAAATGCCATACCCCACAGATATCAAAGGTATAAGAAGTTTCCTTGGTCATGCTGGTTTCTATAGGAGGTTTATTAAAGACTTCTCTAAGATTTCTAGGCGTCTTACCAATCTCTTGCAAAAGGATATTCCTTTTGTTTTTGATGATGATTGTGAGGAAGCCTTCGAAATACTTAAGAAGGCTTTGATAACTACACCTATTGTTCAACCACCTGATTGGAACTTACCTTTTGAAATCATGTGTGATGCTAGTGATTATGCTGTTGGAGCTGTCCTAGGGCAAAGAGTTGATAAGAAGTTGAATGTTATTCACAATGCTAGTAAAACTCTAGACAGTGCCCAAAGAAACTATGCTACTACGGAAAAGGAGTTTTTAGGAGTCGTGTTTGCATGTGAAAAGTTCAGGTCTTACATAGTTGATTCCAAAGTCACTATTCACACTGATCACGCTGCTATTAAGTACCTCATGCAGAAGAAGGACGCTAAACCTAGACTTATCAGATGGGTTCTCTTGCTACAAGAATTTGATTTGCACGTTGTCGACAGGAAGGGTGCTGATAACCCGTAGCAGATAACTTGTCTAGGTTAGAAAACGTTCTTGATGACCCACAACCTATTGATGATAGCTTTCCCGATGAGAAATTTAATGTCATCAATACTTCACGTAGTGCATCGTGGTATGCTGATTATGCAAACAATATCGTTGCCAAATATATACCACCTAGTTTCACATACCGGCAAAAGAAGAAATTCTTCTTTGACTTGAGACATTACTTCTGGGATGATCCTCACCTTTATAAGGAAGGAGTAGATGGGGTTATTAGACGTTGTGTACCTGAACATGAATAGGGACAGATCCTACAGAAGTGTCACTCCGAGGCCTACGGAGGACACCATGCGGGAGATAGAACTGCTCACAAGGTATTGCAATCAGGTTTCTATTGGCCCACTCTCTTCAAGGATGCCCGTAAGTTTGTCTTGTCTTGTGACGAATGTCAAAGAGTAGGTAATATCGGTAAACGTCAGGAAATGCCTATGAACTATTCACTTCTCATTGAACCATTTGATATTTGGGGCTTTGATTATATGGGACCTTTTCCAAAATCCAACGGGTATACTCATATCCTAGTTGCTGTTATTACGTCACTAAGTGGGTAGAAGCTATCCCCACTAGTAGTGCTGATCACAATACTTCTATCAGGATGCTTAAAGAAGTTATTTTCCCTAGATTTGGAGTCCCTAGATATCTGATGACCGACGGTGGTTCACATTTCATTCATGGCGCTTTTCGTAAAACGCTTGCTAAGTACGATGTCAACCATAGAATTGCGTCTCCCTATCACCCTCAGTCCAGTGGTCAAGTAGAGCTAAGCAATAGAGAGATTAAACTAATTCTGCAAAAGACTATCAACGGGTCTAGAAAGAATTGGTCTAAGAAGCTCGATGATGCACCGTGGGCTTATAGAACTGCCTATAAGAATCCCATGGCCATGTCTCCATACAAAATGGTGTACGGTAAAGCATGTCACTTACCTTTGAGTTAGAGCATAAAGCTTATTGGGCAATCAAAGAGCTCAACTTTGATTTCAAACTTGCTGGTGAGAAGAGGTTATTTGATATTAGCTCGCTTGATGAATGGAGAACTCAGGCATATGAGAATGCCAAGTTGTTCAAAGGAAAGGTTAAGAGGTGGTATGATAAGAGGATACAAAAGCGTGAGTTCAATGTAGGTGATTATGTCTTGCTAAATAATTCTCGTTTAAGATTTTTTGCAGGAAAGCTTCTCTCTAAATGGGAAGGTCCCTATATTGTTGAGGAAGTATATCGTTCCGGTGCTATCAAGATAAACAACATGGAAGGTAATTGTCCGAGAGTTGTAAATGGGCAGGGAATCAAGCGTTATATCTCAGGTACTCCCATAAATGTCGAAAGCAATATTATCAATACCATAACTCCGGAAGAATACCCAAGGGATATTTATCAGCCTATTTCAGACTCCGAAAACGAAGAGGTATGTGATTCGGTAAGAAACATACTCCAAAACTCTCTCAGTAGGATTTTTTCTCTGTTTTGGAATTTTTGAAAAAATAGAAAAATTGGAAGTAGTTCGGAAAGCGCGCGAGGAGGCGACAAGCCTGCCAAGCGCGGGCCCACCCCTGGCCGCGCCTGGGGGGCTTGTGGCCACCTCGTGTGCCTCCCAGACTTCGTTTTCGTGCGGAGTACTCCTTATGTCCTGGAAAAAATAATTATATATTCTCCCGTAAGGTCTAGCCCTCGTATCACGCAGATTTCCTCTGATTTTGTTTCGAGCTTGTTTTCTGCCGCAGATTTAGAGCAAGATGTCGTCCCAGGAATCTGTAGGGGAGAACAATCTCCCTCAAGTCTATGGAGAAGTAAATGCTGATCTGAAAAGAATGGAGGCCAAGGAAAGGCTACCTAAAGAAACCAAGGGCAAAACTAAGGAGAAGAATCAGGCGTGGGATGAAGCACACAATCTGTGTTCAACAAGGAAGAAGTTGAAAAAGTGGATTTCCTCCAACCCTACCTCCACCTATTGTCTCCATCCTTGATTGAACTCTTGAGGTTTTGTGAAACAACTCGTGCTCGCAATACTTATCTCACTCGTGAAGTTGTTTTGCTGGAGAAACATATCACAGATCTCCAAGGTATAAATCAAAGATTAATGGACCTCTTGGAATCAAAGATTGCAACAACTCCACCACCATCACCTCCAAAGGAAGACAACTAAGCATGGGTATAGGCAATCCCCTTGGCTTGTGCCAAGCTTGGGGGAGTTGCCCCGGTATCGTATCACCATCACATCTTTTGCCTTTACCTTTGTTTTAGTTTGTTCCTTTTCAGTTTTCTTTTTGTCTAGTAGAATAAGAGTCTTAGTGTTTTAGTCTTGAGTTTTGCTTTATGTCACCCCCGATGTATTCGAGCTCGTGAGCCATATAATAAAGAGTGTCTTAGTTGAGGGCTTTGCCTCTTGCCATAATCAAAAGAGTGAGAAAAGAACAAAAGCATGAAAGATTATGTAATGATCTTATGGGAAGTGATGGCTTCACATATAAAAAGAATGTTCATTGAAACTTGTTGAGGGTAGACAAACGTAGGTCTTGGTCATTGTTGCAATTAATAGGAAGTGATAAAGAAGTAGAGGTTCACATATAAATATATCATCTTTGACACCATCTATGATTATGAACACTCACTAAACTATTGCATGCTTAGAACTAGATGTTGGACAAGGAAGACAACATAATGAATTGTGTTTGCTTGGTTCCGAACAATGTTATATGATTAGATATCCCTTAGCATGTGACGATTGCTTCCACCTCATATTAGCCAAAACCTCCCGCACTAATTAGGGTACTACTTGTGCATCCACAAACCTTCAACCCAGTTTTGCCATGAGAGTCCACCATACCTACCTGTGGATTGAATAAGATCCCTCAAGTAAGTTGTCATCGGTGCAAGCAATAAAAATTGCTCCCTAATATGTATGATCTATTAGTGTGTGGAAAATAAGCTTTGTACGAACATGTGATGACGAAGGCATAAAAGCGACAAACTGCATAATAAAGTTCTTTATCACAGAAGGCAATATAAAGTGGCATTCCTCCGCACTAAGAGGACACGCATCCAAACCTCAAAAGCGCATGACAACCTCTGCTTCCCTCTGCGAAGGGCCTATCTTGTACCTTTACTTTTTGCCCTTGAAAGAGTCATGGTGATCTTCACCAATTCCTTGTTTTGCCCTTATCTTGGCTAGCGTCATATGCTAGGGAAAGATCTATATTCACATGTCAACTTGGAGTCATGAATTATTATTGTTGACATTACCCTTGAGGTAAGCAGTTGGGAGGCAAAACTATAAGCCCCTATCTTTCTCTGTGTTCAGCTGAAACTTTGATCTCATGAGTACCACGTGAGTTGTAGCAATTGTAGAGAACGAAAAGATGATTGAGTATGTGGATTTGCTTTACAAGCTCTTGTTTGACTCTTTCCGATGTTGTGATAAATTGCAATTGCTTCAATGACTTTTGGGAATATATAAAAAATACTGGGCCGAAGAAGTGCCAGAGGAGCGCATGTTGGGGAACGTTGCATGGGAAAAAAAACTTTCCTACGCGCACGAAGACCTATCATGGTGATGTCCATCTACGAGAGGGGATTTCCGATCTACGTACCCTTGTAAATCGCACAGCAGTGAACGCGGTTGATGTAGTGGAACGTCCTCACGTCCCTCAATCCGCCCCGCGAACCATACCACGAACCGTCCCGCAATCCGTCCCACGATCTAGTGCCGAACGGACGGCACCTCCGTGTTCAGCACACGTACAGCTCGACGATGATCTCGGCCTTCTTGATCCAGCAAGAGAGACAGAGAGGTAGATGAGTTCTCCGACAGCGTGACGGCGCTCCGGAGGTTGGTGGTGATCTAATCTCAGCAGGGCTCCGCCCGAGCTCCGCAGAAACGCGATCTAGAGGTAAAAACCATGGAGGCATGTGGTCGGGCTGCCTTGAAAAGTTGTGTGAAATCAACCCAAATAACTCCATACATATAGGTGGAGGGAGGGGAGGCTTGCCTTGAGGCTCAAGGAGCCCCAAGGGCTGCGCACCAAGGGGAGGAGGAGTCCTCCTCCAATCCTAGTCCAACTAGGATTGGAAGGTGGAGTCCTTATCTTCTTTCCCACCTCTTTTTTTTCTTTTCTCTTTGATTTTCTATCTATGGCGCATAGGGCCTTCTTGGGCTGCACCACCAGCCCACCAAGGTCTGGTGCGCCACCCCCCCGGTGAACACCCGAAACCCATTCGTCATTCCCGGTACATTCCCGGTAACTCCGAAAACCTTCCGGTAATCAAATGAGGTCATCCTATATATCAATCTTCATTTCCGGACCATTCCGGAAACCCTCGTGACGTCCATGATCTCATCCGGGACTCCGAACAACATTCAGTAACCAACCATATAACTCAAATACGCATAAAACAACGTCGAACCTTAAGTGTGCAGACCCTGCGGGTTCGAGAACTATGTAGACATGACCCGGTTGACTCCTCGGTCAATACCCAATAGCGGGACCTGGATGCCCATATTAGATCCCACATATTCTACGAAGATCTTATCGTTTGAACCTCAGTGCCAAGGATTCATATAATCCCGTATGTCATTCCCTTTGTCCTTCGGTATGTTACTTGCCCGAGATTCGATCGTCAGTATCCGCATACCTATTTCAATCTCGTTTACCGGCAAGTCTCTTTACTCGTTCCGTAATACAAGATCCCGCAACTTACACTAAGTTACATCGCTTGCAAGGCTTGTGTGTGATGTTGTATTACCGAGTGGGCCCCGAGATACCTCTCCGTCACACGGAGTGACAAATCCCAGTCTCGATCCATACTAACTCAACGAACACCTTCGGAGATACCTGTAGAGCATCTTTATAGTCACCCAGTTACGTTGCGACGTTTGATACACACAAAGCATTCCTCCGGTGTCAGTGAGTTATATGATCTCATGGTCATAGGAACAAATACTTGACACGCAGAAAATAGTAGCAACAAAATGACACGATCAACATGCTACGTCTATTAGTTTGGATCTAGTCCATCACGTGATTCTCCTAATGACGTGATCCAGTTATCAAGCAACAACACCTTGTACATAGTCAGAAGACCTTGACTATCTTTGATCAACTGGCTAGCCAACTAGAGGCTTGCTAGGGACAGTGTTTTGTCTATGTATCCACACATGTATATAAGTCTTCATTCAATACAATTATAGCATGGATAATAAACGATTATCTTGATACAGGAATTATAATAATAACTATATTTATTATTGCCTCTAGGGCATAATTCCAACAGTCTCCCACTTGCACTAGAGTCAATAATCTAGCCCTCACATCACCATGCGAATTACATTGTAATAAATCTAACACCCATACAGTTCTGGTGTTGATCATGCTTTGCCCGTGGAAGAGGTTTAGTCAGCGGGTCTGCTACATTCAGATCCGTGTGCACTTTGCATATATTTACGTCCTCCCCTTCGACGTAGTCGCGGATGAGGTTGAAGCGTCGTTTGATGTGTCTGGTCTTCTTGTGAAACCGTGGTTCCTTTGCTAAGGCAATGGCACTCGTGTTGTCACAGAACAAGGTTATTGGATTCAGTGCGCTTGGCACCACTCCAAGATCCGTCATGAACTGCTTCATCCAGACACCCTCCTTAGCCGCCTCCGAGGCAGCCATGTACTCCGCTTCACATGTAGAATCAGCTACGACGCTTTGCTTGGAACTGCACCAGCTTACCGCACCCCTAAGAATAAATACGTATCCGGTCTGCGACTTAGAGTCGTCCGGATCTGTGTCAAAGCTTGCATCGACGTAATCCTTTACGGCGAGCTCTTCGTCACCTCCATACACGAGAAACATCTCCTTAGTCCTTTTTAGGTACTTCATGATATTTTTGGCCGCCATCCAGTGATCCACTCCTAGATTACTCTGGAACCTGCCTGCCATACTTATAGCCAGGCTAACGTCCGGTCTATTGCACAACATTGCATACATGATAGAACCTATGGCTGAAGCATAGGGGATGGTGCTCATATGCTCTCTATCTTTATCATTTGCTGGGCACTGAGTCTTACTCAATCTCGTACCTTGTAAAACTGGCAAGAACCCTTTCTTGGACCGTTCCATTTTGAACCTCTTCAAAACTTTATCAAGGTATGTGCTTTGTGAAAGTCCTATCAGGCGTTTCGATCTATCCCTATAGATCTTAATGCCTAGAATGTAAGCAACTTCTCCTAGGTCCTTCATAGAGAAACTTTTATTCAAGTAATCCTTTATGCTCTCCAAAAAATCTACGTTGTTTCCAATCAGCAATATGTCATCCACATATAATATTAGAAACGTCACAGAGCTCCCACTCACTTTCTTGTAAATACAAGATTCTCCAACCACTTGTATAAACCCAAATGCTTTGATCACCTCATCAAAGCGTTTATTCCAACTCCGAGATGCTTGCACCAGTCCATAAATGGATCGCTGGAGCTTCCATACCTTGTTAGCATTTTTAGGATCGACAAAACCTTAGGGTTGCATCATATACAACTCTTCCTTAAGGAAACCGTTAAGGAACGCCGTTTTGACATCCATCTGTCAGATTTCATAATCGAAAAATGCAGCTATTGCTAACATGATTCTGATGGACTTAAGCATCGCTACGGGTGAGAATGTCTCATCGTAGTCAACTCCTTGAACTTGTGAAAAACCCTTTGCCACAAGTCGAGCTTTATAAACGGTCACATTACCGTCAGCGTCCGTCTTCTTCTTAAAGATCCATTTGTTCTGAATAGCCTTGCGCCCCTTAGGTAGTACTTCCAAAGTCCACACTTTGTTTTCATACATGGATCCTATCTCGGACTTCATGGCCTCCAGCCATTTGTTGGAATCTGGGCCCACAATTGCTTCTTGATAATTCGCAGGCTCATTGTTGTCCAACAACATGATTGATAAGACGGGATTACCGTACCACTCTGGAGCAGCACGTGGTCTTGTCGACCAGCGTGGTTCGATAGGAACTTGAACCGGAGTTTCATGATCATCATCATTAACTTCCTCCTCAACCGGCGTCGCAACGACAGGGGTTTCCCCTTGCCCTGCGCCACCATCCAGAGGGATGAGAAGTTCGACAACCTCATCAAGTTCTATCTTCCTCCCACTCAATTGTCTTGAGAGAAACTCCTTCTCGAGAAAAGCTCCGTTTTTAGCAACAAACACTTTGCCCTCGGATTTGAGATAGAAGGTGTACCCAACTGTCTCTTTTGGGTAACCTATGAAGATGCACCTTTCCGCTTTGGGTTCCAGCTTTTCAGGCTGAAGCTTTTGGACATAAGCATCACATCCCCAAACTTTAAGAAACGACAACTTTGGCCTTTTGCCATACCACAGTTTGTATGGTGTCGTCTCAACGGATTTTGATGGTGCCCTATTTAAAGTGAATGTAGCTGTGTCTAATGCATAACCCCAAAACGATAACGGCAAATCGGTAAGAGACATCATAGATCGCACCATCTCTAATAAAGTACAATTACGACGTTCGGACACACCATTACGCTGTGGTGTTCCAGGCGGTGTCAACTGTGAAACAATTCCACATTGTCTTAAGTGAGCACCAAACTCGAAACTCAGATATTCACCCCCACGATCAGACCATAGGAACTTGATCTTCTTGTTACGATGATTTTCAACTTCACTCTGAAATTGCTTGAACTTTTCAAACGTTTCATACTTGTGCTTCATTAAGTAGACATAACCATATCTAATCAAATCATCAGTGAAGGTGAGAAAATAACGATATTCGCCGCATGCCTCCACGCTCATCGGACCGCACACATCGGTATGTATGATTTCCAACAAGTCACTTGCACGCTCCATTCTTCCGGAGAACGGAGCTTTAGTCATCTTGCCCATGAGGCATGGTTTGCACGTGTCAAGTGAATCAAATTCAAGTGACTCCAAAAGTCCATCGGCATGGAGTTTCTTCATGCGCTTTACACCAATATGACCTAAGTGGCAGTGCCATAAAAACATGGCGCTATCATTGCTAACTCTTACTCTTTTGGTCTCAATGTTATGTATATGTGTGTTCTCACTATCAAGATTCAATATGAACAATCCTCTCACACTGGGTGCATGACCAGAAAAGATATTACTCATAGAAATAGAACAACCATTATTCTCTGACTTAAACGAGTAACCATCTCGCAATAAACAAGATCCAGATATAATGTTCATGCTCAACGCAGGCACTAAATAACAATTATTCAAGTTCATAACTAATCCTGATGGTAACTGAAGTGAAACTGTGCCGACGGCAATTGCATCAACCTTGGAACCATTTCCTATGCGCATCGTCACTTCATATTTCGCCAGCCTTCGCCTATTCCGTAGTTCCTTTTTCGAGTTGCAAATATGAGCAACATAACCGGTATCGAATACCCAGGCACTACTACGAGAGCTGGTTAAGTACACATCAATAACATGTATATCAAATATACCTGATTTTTCTTTGGCCGCCTTCTTATCAGCGAGATACTTGGGGCAGTTGCGCTTCCAGTGACCCATACCCTTGCAATAGTAGCACTCTGTTTCAGGATTAGGTCCAGCTTTGGGTTTCTTTGTCGGATTGGCAACAGGCTTGCCGCTCTTCTTTGAATTACACTTCTTCCCTTTGTCGTTTCTCTTGAAACTAGTGCTCTTATTCACCATCAACACTTGATGCTCTTTACGGAGTTCAGACTCTGCGACTTTCAGCATCGCAAACAACTCGCCGGGTGACTTGTTCATCCCTTGCATGTTGTAGTTCAAAACAAAGCCCTTATAGCTTGGCGGCAGTGATTGAAGAATTCTGTCAGTGATAGCCTCTTGCGGGAGTTCACTCCCCAGCTCAGCTAGACGGTTTGAGTACCCATACATTTTGAGCACATGTTCACTGACAGACGAATTCTCCTCCATCTTGCAAGCATAGAATTTATCGGAGGTCTCATACCTCTCGATCCGGGCGATCTTCTGAAAGATAAACTTCAACTCCTGGAACATCTCATATGCTCCATGACGCTCAAAGCAACGTTGAAGTCCCGGCTCTAAGCCATACAAGACTGCACATTGAACTACTGAGTAGTCCTCCTTACGTGTTAACCAAGCGTTCTTAACATCTTGGTCAGCCGTAGCGGGTGGTTCATCTCCTAGCGCAGCATTAAGGACATAATCCTTCTTCCCAACTTGTAGGATCAACTTAATATTACGAGCCGAGTGTACAAAGTTGCTTCCATCATCTTTCAACTTAGCTTTCTCTAGGCACGTATTAAAATTCAGGGTGACTGTCGCGTGAGCCATGATCTACAACACAAATATATTCAAAGTGGACTTAGACTATGTTCAAGATAATTAGAGTTTAACTTAATCAAATTGCTTGCTAAACTCCCACTCAAAAAGTACATCTCTCTAGTCATTTGAGTGGTTCATGACCCACTTACACTAGCGCAAGTCCGATCATCACGTGAGTTGAGTATAGTTTCAGTGATAAGCATCCCTATGCTAATCATATCAACTATATGATTCATGATCGACCTTTAGGTCTCATGTGTTCCGAGGCCATGTCTGCACATGCTAGGCTCGTCAAGCTTAACCCGAGTGTTCCGCGTGTGCAATTGTTTTGCACCCGTTGTATGTGGACGTTGAGTCTATCACACCCGATCATCACGTGGTGTCTCGAAACGACGAACTGTAGCAACGGTGCACAGTCGGGGAGAACACAATTTCGTCTTGAAATTTTAGTGAGAGATCACCTCATAATGCTACCGTCGTTCTAAGCAAAATAAGGTGCATAAAAGGATTAACATCACATGCGATTCATAAGTGACATGATATGGCCATCATCACGTGCTTCTTGATCTCCATCACCAAAGCACCGGCACGATCTTCTTTGTCACCGGCGCCACACCATGATCTCCATCAATGTGTCGCCATCGGGGTTGTCGTGCTACTCATGCTATTACTACTAAAGCTACATCCTAGCAATATAGTAAACACATCTGCAAGCACACACGTTAGTTTTAAGACAACCCTATGGCTCCTGTCGGTTGCCGTACCATCGACGTGTAAGTCGATATTATCTATTACAACATGATCATCTCATACATCCAATATATCACATCACATCGTTGGCCATATCACATCACAAGCATACCCTGCAAAAACAAGTTAGACGTCCTCTAATTTTGTTGCATGTTTTACGTGGTGACCATGGGTATCTAGTAGGATCGCATCTTACTTACGCAAACACCACAACGAAGATATATGAATTTCTATTTAACCTCATCCAAGGACCTCCTCGGTCAATTCCGATTCAACTAAAGTTGTAGAAACCGACACCCGCCAGTCATCTTTGAGCAACGGAGTTACTCGTAGCGATGAAACCAGTATCTCGTAAGCGTACGAATAATGTCGGTCCAAGCCGCTTCGATCCAACAATGCCGCGGAATCAATAAAAGACTAAGGAGGGCAGCAAGACACACATCACCGTCCACAAAAACTTTTGTGTTCTACTCGAGATTACATCTACGCATGAACCTAGCTCATGATGCCACTTATGGGGAACGTCGCATGGGAAATAAAAAATTTCCTACGCGCACGAAGACCTATCATGGTGATGTCCATCTACGGGAGGGGATTTCCGATCTACGTACCCTTGTAAATCGCACAGCAGAAGCGTTACTGAACGCGGTTGATGTAGAGGAGCGTCCCCACGTCCCTCGATCCACCCCGCGAACCGTCCCACGAACCGTCCCGTGATCCGTCCCACGATCTAGTGCCGAACGGACGACACCTCCGCGTTCAGCACACGTACAACTCGACGATGATCTCGGCCTTCTTGATCCAGCAAGAGAGATGGAGAGGTAGATGAGTTCTCCGGCAGCGTGACGGCGCTCCGGAGGTTGGTGGTGATCTAATCTCAGCAGGGCTCCGCCCGAGCTCCGCAGAAACGCGATCTAGAGGTAAAAACCATGGAGGTATGTGGTCAGGCTGCCTTGAAAAGTTGTGTGAAATCAGCCCTAATAGCTCCATATATATAGGAGGAGGGAGGGGAGGCTTGCCTTGATACTCAAGGAGCCCCAAGGGCTGCGCACCAAGGGGAGGAGGAGTCCTCCTCCAATCCTAGTCCAACTAGGATTGGAAGGTGGAGTCCTTCTCTTCTTTCCCACCTCTTTTTTTTTCTTTTCTCTTTGATTTTCTATCTATGGTGCATAGGGCCTTCTTGGGATGTCCCACCAGCCCACCAAGGGCTGGTGCACCACCCCAAGGCCTATGGGCTTCCCCGGGGTGGGCTGCCCCCCCCCCCCCGGTTAACACACGGAACCCATTCGCCATTCCCGGTAACTCCGAAAACCTTCCGGTAATCAAATGAGGTCATCCTATATATCAATCTTTGTTTCCGGAATATTCCGGGAACCCTCGTGACGTCCGTGATCTCATCCGGGACTCCGAACAACATTCGGTAACCAACCATATAACTCAAATACGCATAAAACAACGTCGAACCTTAAGTGTGCAGACCCTGCGGGTTCGAGAACTATGTAGACATGACCCGAGTGACTCCTCGGTCAATATCCAATAGCGGGACCTGGATGCCCATATTGGATCCCACATATTCTACGAAGATCTTATCGTTTGAACCTCAGTGCCAAGGATTCATATAATCACGTATGTTATTCCCTTTGCCCTTCGGTATGTTACTTGCCCGAGATTCGATCATCAGTATCCACATACCTATTTCAATCTTGTTTACCGGCAAGTCTCTTTACTCGTTCCGTAATACAAGATCCCACAGCTTACACTAAGTTACATTGCTTGCAAGGCTTGTGTGTGATGTTGTATTACCGAGTGGGCCCCGAGATACCACTCCGTCACACGGAGTGACAAATCCCAGTCTCGATCCATACTAACTCAACGAACACCTTCGGAGATACCTATAGAGCATCTTTATAGTCACCCAGTTACGTTGCGACGTTTGATACACACAAAGCATTCCTCCGGTGTCAGTGAGTTATATGATCTCATGGTCATAGGAACAAATACTTGACACGCAGAAAATAGTAGCAACAAAATGACACGATCAACATGCTACGTCTATTAGTTTGGGTCTAGTCCATCACGTGATTCTCCTAATGACGTGATCCAGTTATCAAGCAACAACACCTTGTACATAGTCACAAGACCCTGACTATCTTTGATCAACTGGCTAGCCAACTAGAGGCTTGCTAGGGACAGTGTTTTGGCTATGTATCCACACATGTATATAAGTCTTCATTCAATACAATTATAGCATGGATAATAAACGATTATCTTGATACAGGAATAATAATAATAACTATATTTATTATTTCCTCTAGGGCATAATTCCAAGAGCGCAACGAGGGGGCCACAAGCCTGGTAGGAGCGGCCACCCCCCTGGCCGCGCCTAGGGGGCTTGTGGGCTCCCTACTGGCCCACTGGCTCCCCTCTTCTGCTATATGAAGGGTTTCATTCTAAAAAAATCAGGAGGAGGCTTTTCGGAGGATTTGCCGCCGCCACGAGGCGGAACTTGAGCAGAACCAATCTAGTGCTCCGGCAGGACGATCCTGCCGGGGAAACATCCCTCCCGGAGGGGACACGTCACCATCAACATCTTCATCAGCATCATCTCATCTCCAAACCCTAGTTCATCTCTTGTAACCAATCTCCCTCTCGCGACTCCGATTGGTACTTGTAAGGTTGCTAGTAGTGTTGATTACTCTTTGTAGTTGATGCTAGTTGGATTACTTGGTGGAAGAGTTTATGTTCAGATCTTTGATGCTACTCATTACCTCTCTGGTCATGAATATGATTATGCTTTGTGAGTAGTTACTTTTGTTCCTGAGGACATGGGATAAGTCATGCTATAAGTAGTCATGTGAATTTGGTATTCGTTCGATATTTTGATGTGTTGTATGTTGTTTTTCCTCTAGTGGTGTTATGTGAACGTCGACTACATAACACTTCACCATTATTTGGGCGTAGAGGAAGGCATTGAGAAGTAGTAAGTAGATGATGGGTTGCTAGAGTGACAGAAGCTTAAACCCTAGTTTATGCGTTGCTTCGTAAGGGGCTGATTTGGATCCACTAGTTTAATGCTATGGTTAGACTTTGTCTTAATTCTTCTTTCGTAGTTGCGGATGCTTGCGAGAGGGGTTAATCATAAGTGGTATTCTTGTCCAAGTAAGGGCAGTACCCAAGCGTCGGTCCACCCACATATCAAACTATCAAAGTAACGAACGCGAATCATATGAACATGATGAAAACTAGCATGACAGAAATTCCCGTGTGTCCTCAGGAAAGTTTTTCCTCCTACAAGATTTTGTCCAGGCTTGTCCCTTTCTACAAAAGGGATTGGGCCACTTTGCTGCACCGTTTCTACTTTTGTTGCTTGTTGCTTGCTATGAATCATCTCACCACACAATCACTTATTACCGACAATTTCAGTGCCTCCAGGTTTTACCTTGCTGAAAACCACTTGTCAGATCCTTCTGCTCCTCGTTGGGTTCGACACTCTTACTTATCAAAAGGACTACGATAGATCCCCTATACTTGTGGGTCATCATGAATCCCCAAGATTAGGCTCTTTGCCGCTTCTTATTCCTTCGTCCGTCGTGATAACACCCAAAACTTGAAAACTTCAGCAAACAAAACTCAACATAAAACTCGTGAGATCCATTAGTATGATAGGTGAACCATAAAAATTAGGTACTGTTATAAATTTATTAATATTTTATTATTTAATAATTTACTGAATTCTAACTTCTCGATGACTTATACCCCTCGATATAAACCATAGCATTATCGAAACAAGCAAACTATACAAGCAGAAAACACAATTTGTCTAAAATAGAAGAGTCTGTAGTGATCAACAAAAACACCATACTTCTTTAACTCAGATTTTTTAAAAAAAATTAGGAAACCTTAGTAATATGTATTAAAATAATATGTTAAAAATTCAGATCAAAAATACATTCAAGTTAAAACAGAGAAATTCTGCATTAGACATAAAAGTTTCTGTTTTTACACCGTATCGATTCCACTTATCATTCAAATCATCCCATAGGATTTACTTGGCACAAACACTAATTTAAATATAAGAACGCAATCATTAAAGTATAAATAATCATGTTAACTCACACAAATAGAAAGTAGAACAAGAAAAATAACATATCTATTGGGTTGCCTCCCAACAACCGCTATCGTCTTACACCCCTAGCTAGGCATAATGCATAGTTTCAAGTGTTGTCATACTTCTTATCAAGCTCCTCAATTACCCAGCCATGATTCTTGGGAACAATAGGAGGCTTGATGAATGGATCTCTTATCATCTTAAGATCCTCATTTATTTTGATAGGAGTGCACTACTAGGAAAAGGGCTATAGATGATATAGATACTAATGACGCACCACACAAGCAGTGCGCCACTACTATATAGTAGTGGCACACCATGTGAGGTGTGCCATTAGTGTGATGGACACTAATGGCGCACCACACACTCGGTGCGCCACTACTATATTTTTTTTATTTTTATTTTTTTGCAAAACTACTAATGGCGCACCAGCAGCTGGTGCGCCATTAGTAACCAGGGTTACTAATGGCGCATCTGTTGGTAGTGCGCCACTACTATAAAAAAAAATTGGTTTTTTTTTGCAAACTACTAATGGCGCACTATAGCTAGTGCGCCATTAGTAACCAGGGTTACTAATGGCGCATATGTAGGTGGTGCGCCACTACTTTTTTTTTGCAGAACTACTAATGGCGCACCACCAGCTGGTGCGCCATTAGTAACCAGGGTTACTAATGGCGCATTTGTAGGTGGTGCGCCACTACTAAAGAGAAGAAGGAAAAAAACGAATCAGAAACCCACCGCACACCCTCCCTCTCTCTATCTCGTGCGTCTCTCCGTCCCTACCCCACGAAACCCTCGCCGCCGTTGCCTACGCCGCTCGATTCCAGCGCGTTCCGGTGGACCTCGTCGGCGCAGCGAATAGATCCGAGCTCCCGTGCCGCCGCTATTCCCTACCCCCCATCCAGATCCGCCTCTCGTGGCCTAGAGAGCTCGCCCACGAGTCTGGCGCGGCGCTGGTGACTCTGTTCCGCTCTCTCCAACGCCCACCGGAAGTCCCACGGGCGGCTCTGCCTCGTTGACGGTGCTGCTGCACGCGGCGGCTGTGTGGCAGACACACGTAGCGGGTAAATTCCGATTTGACCTGACAATGCTGGAAACTCTATATTGTTCTTGTTTGTTTGAGATGCCGGTGATGAATGGCTATGAGGCGACGAGGCGCATCCGCGGGGAAGAAAGCCGCTACGGCATACGCACCCCGATCATCGCGCTGACCGTTAATTCCGCGGAGAAGGGGCTGCAGGACGCCATGGAGGCAGGGATGGATCTTCACCTGGCCAAGCCTATACCCAAGCCGAGAATCGCACAGATTGTACTTGACCTCTGCAACCAAGTTCGGAACTGGTGATGTTCTGTTCGTCCCTCGCATGATCAAAATTCGAGATAGGTGTAAGCCGTGTAGGTGGTTTTTCAGCCCCGTGTAGGTGTAAGCTTGTGATTAGACAACATATATTTTTGTTCTTATTATGATGAACTAAGCACAATCACTCCCATTGCCCACTCCAAGAGAAAGAAAGTACAGATTACTACAAGCCCTTAAGTTCCTAGCTAGCTACCTCAGATATCTAGTAGTGTACACCATGTCTTATGCTAACATGAAATACAGATTTTGTGTGTGCAGGGTTCTCCTGACGGACCTGAACAGTACACATACTTGTTCATCAATATTGTATTTGTATGCACATATATATTTTCCTGTACTTATTCTTACTTAACCAGATTATCTGTAGATATGTGGTTGTGATGAATTCGATATTTTCAGCTCAACGATCCATGGTATTACTTGAAATGCCCTTATTATTTGGCAATATTTGGATTTAGACTCCTTGGTGGTTTCTTGTTATTGTGATTACTTTGCATTCTGTTACTTTTCAAGTTGTGGTAATCTTAATAAGTTTGAACTACAAGCAGCAGTACCTTGTGACATGTCGACATACATCACTACGTAGTTCTGGACATATACTTTTATTCCGAGTTCTTCAGAAATTTCACAAAGTACCGACTTGTTAGCTGCTACTCATTGTTTGGCTTCGCACTTTCAAAATACATTCGGAGTTATGTTCTTCAAACCTGTTCTGATGCTCATAATACCTTTCATTACTCAGCCATTGCCTATGCTCTCCCGCCCTCTTCGATGAGGCGACGTCTCCCTGCTCCTTCCACGGCATGATGGCAGTTCACGACATCATCTAAAGCACCCCAATGGTGAGCCATCTCCACTCCTCTATTCCCCTGGATGCTGCCATGCACATCGTCTAAAGCACCCCCATGTTCATGACAGTTGTTTTGTCATTTTGATTCAATGACCTGTAGGTTGGGGTTATTGATTTGTGACAATGTTGGTTCGATTGGCCATTTGTCGGTCAAGCAATAACAAATACCGAAATGGGCAATGCTCTCATATATATTTTTCTTGAAAGCTAGCTAGTGGTAACCATCTCATATGTTTGATGTTTCAACTCGCAGCCTGCTCGGTGGAATGGCCAGGAGGAGGACCATTTATAAGAGCTCGACTTATGGCTAAAATCATTAACATGTCTTGACTCTTGAGGTAAAAGCTTATAGATTTTAATTTGTGCATGTGATGCTCAAATTTACATATTTCAGTTCGAGTGGTTTGGGGATGGTCTTTAATTTTACATGCAGATGATGGGTCTGGTTGATATTTTCAGAGTGAAAGTGCTTGATCTTTCCGATCATACACTAACTAGTGGGGTAAAGTCCAGGATGTGTCTTATCTTGCAGATCACTTACATTGTCGCCCTATCTTTTATTGAAGCCAAGTATCCCCAAGTATCCTCTCTATTTTTTAGTCATGCCAAAGGTAACTAGAGATCCTGAAAAAAATTATGTTGTACAGAGGAACCTCATTAGTCGTATATACGTTGATGCGCTTACCATAGTGTTGATGAAACTGTGTTCTTCCATGGTATTTGAAACAGAGTTCCCAATCTTTTTTTTCTAAGGAGAGAAATGCAGAGCATCTCGTTGCTGCCCACACCAGCGATCCCTATTGTGTCACCGGCGATCCCTTACAAAATCTAGAAAAAATGACTGTTTTGAGAAACATAATTTTTCATTGTCCCCGTGTTAGAATATTGTGTTTCTTTAAGCAGCTGTGCTACCAATCTAGGACGGAGGCAAAACCATCATACATATGCATGCGTTAGAAACAGAAAGTTAATTGCCCTCCTCTCTTTATATTTTTTCAGACTGGTTATACTTCCAGTCAGATTACAAACGATGGTCTTGCAGACTTTGAGTACGTGGTCATTCAGATTCTGGCTATTCTACATACGTTGTTTACCTAAATTTATATTCCTCACCTCTAGCAGCAACTTTATTTCTTTTAGTGTAATTACGAGTACTATTAGCTTTACCGGCATAGTGATTGACCATTCCGGCCTGACTGCATGCTACTGTATATTTAGTCTTCCTTAAATATGCTAGGCAATAAAGTTTTTCATTCTAAGAAGTACAATTAGCTCCAAGTGTCAATTATCCAGGTTAAATTGATTTATTCCTACATCGGAAATAGAATACCGTTCCACCTATGAATAAATAAGTCTGTGTTAGTTTTATTCTGGTTATATGAGACATTTATGTTTTTGTCTAGAACTGACTGCTGCAGATTCGTCACCTCACCAAGGCCTCTTTCCTTTCTTGGGTTGCATGAGCCTTTTCAGGCAGCTGGAGATCATGTACGACCACAACCCGCGCCCCTGGAGCTTCCTGTCCATGTATGATATGTCCATTCCTTTTTGGTTATTCTAAATGGACACACTGAACATTCTTGCAGCTTTTTCTGTTTGCTTGATCTCTCAGTGAGTAAAACTGAGCCATTTGTAGTGCATTCTTACAGTTTTGGTAACCAGCTTATCATCTTCCGGTGTGCAACCATGAATAATGTGTTAGTAAATGAAAAAAAACTATAGATAGTGCCATGTTCTCACAATTTAATTTTGGTTGGACTGCCTTTGCAGAGGCTTGGCTCAGTGGCGTGTTTGAGGAGTTGAAAGTTGCTAGCTTGCGAATGACAACATGCTGTGACTCACTCTGGAGGATAGTTTGATAGAGGAGAAGGCAGGCTGGTCAAAACTACCACAACCCTATTGTGTTCCCGATGTGATACAGACTTGATGACCCTGCTTGCCGTCCGAAGCCAAAGGCCACTTCCCATTCGCGAACAGGGCCACCAAAGAAGATTGAGGCTGAAGCAAAGAAGCAGATGAAGACGAGCAAAGGAGACAACAAGATGATGGCTCCAGCTGCTCCAAAGGATGATGAGGAGCACCCATCTGCTGCCAAGGGGGGTCCTTCTGTGGGCCCTGCCACTAAGCTGGAGTTGTCTAGGCGTAAGCACATAACCAGAACCAAAACGATGAAGCAACTGAAGAAAGCCACACGAGAGGAGAGGACTCCAAGAGATGATCCAATGCGTGTCGAAGGGTACACGTGCAACATCGAGGGTTATCCCTGCATGAGCGCCACATCTGCCCGGTGGATGGCTGTGGAAAGAAGTTCATCACGCACAAGCATCTGCTGCAGCACCGTGAGGTTCACACCGAAACGACGAAGCAGCTGAAGAAGGCTACATGAGAGGAGAGGACTCCAAGAGATCATCTCATGCGCGTCGAAGGGTACACTTGTGGCATCGAGGGCTGCTCGATGAGCTTCGACACGAAAAGGGAACTGTCCCTGCATGAGCGTGACTTGTATGTTCTAGATGATTGTTAAGATGGTCAAAACTATGCTTCCTCTAGATTAATTTGTTTGTCAACCTGTGTTCAATGTATGTGCATGTTTATAAACATATTTTCATTGTGGTGTAATATGTGTTTATCTTGAACCTTCTTGTGGGTGTGAGGATAATAATTGAATATTTTTAGAGCTGGTAGTATAACCTGTGGCGCACCATGAGCTATACTAATGGCACACCTGGGAGGCATACTAATGGCACACCTGGGAGGCATACTAATGGCGCACCTGGGAGGCATACTAATGGCGCACCATGAGCTATACTAATGGCGCACTGCCTGGTGCGCCATTAGTATACCAGATACTAATGGCGCACGTGTGGTGCGCCATTAGTAAAAAAATCTAATGGCGTGATGCTAGTGGCGCACCTATAGTGCGCCATTAGTAGCCAAAATAGGTGCGCCATTAGCAAGATTTTTCCTAGTAGTGGTGATACTAGTGTACTTGAGGACATACATAACTTTAGGATTATTTTCTTGAGAGGTACCAGTATTAGTTTTGGATGGAGTGAAAACAGAACCCATTTTATCAATGACTTCGTCAATTTTATTAAATCTACTAAAACCTTTCTATAGCCGGTCATTAATACTTGTATCTTCCCCTTTAATGCTTTCAAAGCAATTCCTACCTTTGATACAAATTGAGTGATATGACTGTGAGTCTTTTTGTCTAACTCCTCATTTGTTCTTTAGTGGCCATTTTCTTTTAACTAATCTCAATACTTTGCATAACATGCTCCAAGGTCAAAGTAGTTTCATCAAAGATAATAGGTTGTGATCCAACTAAATTTTCCATGGCTTTGAAAGCGTGTGAACTGTGTCTCATTAAGAAATTACCACCGGCAATAGTATCAAGAACAAATCTATACCAAGTAGTAATACCCACATAAAAATTTAAGAAGCAAGATTCTAGGGGATTGCTTATGAGTTGATTTATTTTGAGCATTCAAATCCTATGCCAAGCATCTTTTAAACTCTCTCCTCCCCTTTGTTTAAAATTAGGCACTTCATTCTCAGGAGTAAAAGGAACAAAATAAGAACTAGCCATAACAACAAGCAAACAAGTAAACTAGCAAAGATAAATTTTTTCTATTTTTGTTTTTTATAGCAATAAAAATATAACAACAAATAAAAATTAGAACAGGTGAATAATAATTTGTGAGAAGGTACTTGATAGGAAATTGGTGATACTCCGTGGCAACGGTGCCAAAAATCCTTCCTCATACTTGCGGTATGCGTTGATTTTTCCATGAAGAGGAGGGGATGTTGCATCATAGTAGATTTTAAGTATTTCCTTCAGTGAGAACCAAGGTTATCGAACCAATAGGAGAACCATGCAATTTCCATTCTTGAATGCAGTGTTGTCTATCCCCTTGACCTCATTACTTGCAAACGATAAGTAGTGATAGATAGATAATTTCAATATAGTAAATATAAAAAGTAAATGCAAATAATAAAAGACAGTAAGGTATTTATAGTTTTTGTAAATATATTTGTGAATAGACCCAAGGACCATAGTTTCGCTACATGCTTCTCTCTCGTAAAAAGTATACGGTTGATAAACAAATTACTGTTGGGCAATTGATAGAAAAGTGCATAGTTATTCAATATTTATTCATGGCAATGGTCATTACATAAAGGCATCACGTACTTAATCAAATAGACAGACTCTTGCGTGCGTTTATTATATTTACTTCACCCATCGACCGCTATCCAGCATGCATCTAGAGTATTAAGTGAAAATAGAGTAATGCTTGGAGGAGGATGACATGATGTAGACAGAGTAAATTCAATTAATATGAATGAACCACATCGTTTTACCCTTAGTGTTAGCAATACAATACGTCTCATGTCCCTTTCTGTCACTGGGATTGAGCACCACAAGATTCAACCCACTACAACATACTTCTCCCACTAAAGATAAATCAATCTGGTTGGCCAAAGCATATCGATAGATCGGAGAGAATTGCGAAGCTATCACAATCATGCATATAAGAATTAAGAGAAGACTCAAATATTATTCATGAATAATCTGAGCATAAACACACAATTCGTCGAATCCCAACAAACATATCACACAAGAGTGATTAGATAAGATAGATCACCGCGGGAATCGCGGTGATCATGGCAATGAAGAACATAGAGAGAGAAATAGCCATCTAGGTACTAACTGCGGACCCGTAGGTCTGTGATGAACTACTCACACATCACCATGGGAGTAACAAGGTTGATGTAGATGCCCTCCGTGACCGATCCCTCCTCCGACAGGGCACCGCGGAACGTGGCTCCAGATGGGCACACGAGCGAACAGAGACTTGCGGCGGCAGAAAAAGTGTTTCGGGAGGCTCTCTGGGATTTTTGGAATATTAGAGAATTGATAAGCCAGAGAATGAGAGCTCGAGGGCTGGGACGTGCCCCCAATCTATCATGGCGCGACCACCCCCTGGGCACATCCTGTTGGCTTGGGGGCACCCCGTGTGCCCTCCGGTCTTCCTCCAAAGCTTCCAGGTCCGTATTTTATCCATAAAAAATCATCAAAAAGTTTCGGGGTATTTGGACTTCGTCTGGTACAGTATTCTTGAAAAGCCAAAAATATCGAGAAAGCAAAAACTGACACTTGGCATTGGATTAATAGGTTAGTGCTAAATATAATATAAATCAACAAGCAAATGCTTAAAAAGTATACTGTAATGATAATATAATAACATGAAACAATGAAAAAAATTATAAATACGTTGGAGAAATATCAAGTGCCACTGTCATACTTGAAGCCGTGGCTTCTCAAGATCTATGAATATATCATTCTTTCTTTGACATGTCTGGTTGTCACAATGATATCAGTGTTCTCAGCGTTCACCGGTGTTTGCAAGATTTGCAAAAGGCCACTCCTCAGCGGTCAACTTTGAGGTCAATGGCCACTAGTACAACAAGTGATATTACTAGCTGATGGTATCTATCTCCAGTGGTCAATTCTCGTGAAGACCATACCCGGTCCGCAAGGAGAGAAAAGACACAGGTTTGCCCAAATGCAGGAGAGTGCTAGGAAGTATGTGGAGCGTGCTTTTGATGTGCTTCAGTCTCGATGGGGTGTTGTTCGAAACCCTGCATTAATATGAAGCACTCAGAAGCTTTGAAAGGTGATGACTGCTTGTGCAATCATGCACAATATGGCCGTGGAGGATGAGCATGATCGATGTAGCATCTATGACCAAGGGTTTGTTTTTCAGGTCAAAATGTTCAGCCTGAGCATCAACCTCCTGCAACCTTCGAACAGTTTGTTCACTTTCATCATGAAATACGTGATTGACATTACTCATGTCCAGCTACAGGATGACTTGGATAAGCACATATAGACTTATATTGGCAACCAGTAGATCTATCGACTTCATTTTTTACATGCAAATAAATTTTGGTTGAGTTGTAAGATTATTTAATATTGTGTTTATTTTGATTGGGTTGTAAAGACTATTTTAGATGTGGACCTATTTGCTTTCAACTATTTATATACTTGTTAATCTCGAACAATCGAGGTGATTGAAATGCGACTGGATGCATGGCCGTCCCATTCAGAAATCCGGACGGAGCGGTTCAGTTGCCACCGCAAACGGACAGAAATGGAACGAAACAAATCATAGGTTTGGAGTTGTGTGCTGAAATTGGCCTAATATCCGGGAGGTCCGAGATGGTAGTGTCCGCAATAACCTCCTCCAGTCAGTGCCATTCTACCGTTTCGTCTGGGCCAAAAGAGGTGAAACTGTACATCAACCCTCCACCCAAGTGACCAACGGCGCTAGGGTTTTCTCTATTAACTAGGCTCTCCTTGTATCTTAATCCCAAACTATTATTGTTAGGTTTCACATTTTTCCGACTTGCATTTGCAATGCAGCATTTGTTACACGAGCGCACAAATATAATATGATGAACTCATCATCTCCAAATTGCAATCCAATGATGCTGCCGATTGACTAAATTAAGCTAATCACAAAAGGCTGTCACGTAAAAGCTACCGCAAAACCTTAATGAAAGCGCTTTACGTTTAATTTAATTACAAGTAAATACTTACTTTAAACACATATCTGCTTCCTTACCCAACCCACTGATCTATTTTCCAGCAGCACGCAGCAGCAAGTTTCAACACATGATGTACACCGAAAGCAACCAGCTAGTAGCCCTTGTCTTGTTCTTTTGCTAGGACAAATTAGCTAGAAAATTATCAGTGCCAGACAGGTAGTCAGTGATGCTACTAGTATTAAATTGATCCATCAAAAGCTACTATCTTCGTACGGTTTTGCACGCCCTAAATAGCGCATGGCGGTCAATGTGAGTAGACTATTTTTCTTGCTTCATGTTGACGCGTCGAAATATACGCATGGACTACTATGCTATGATTTCCGTGCCACGTTTTAAATTTCTTCATTCAGTAGTAGAGCACTTTACATCCAAACTCTACGGAACCAGAAAACTGAGATCTGGCCCGAGGGAAAGAACTATTAGGCTGTCCGTAATGATAGTATTATGCATGTCAACTAAATAATTTTAATAAAGTGACATATAATAAAAAAAAGTTTGAGTATCATATCATGATACCGTATCATATTAAATGATATGTAACTATGTGTCTTGCATGGCAATAAATGAACTACCTATGATACTAATATATGATACTATGCATTACAGATGTGGTATCATACACTAGTATCATATGCATGATACTAGTATATGATACTACCCATTAGGCTGATTGTAATGGGGAGTATCATATACTCCCTCCGTTTCTTTTTACTCCGCGTATAAGATTTGGTCAAAATCAAACAACATAAAGTTTGACCAAATTTATATAAAAAAATATGAATATCTACTATATTAAAATTAGATAGTATGAAAATACATCTCGTGGTGCATCTGATAATATTGATTTCATGTTGTGAATGCTGATATTTTTAATATAAAGTTAGTCAAACTTTACAAAGCTTGACTTTGACCAAACCTTATATGCAGACAAAAAGAAACGGAGGGAGTAATAGTATCATGCATATGATACTAGTGTATGATACTACATCCGTAATGCATAGGATCATGTGTTAGTGTCACAGAACAGTTCATTTATTGTCATGCATGACACATAGTAGCACAACATTTAATATGATACGGTATCATAATATGATACTCAATCCTCTCTTTCTTCATTTAATTCCATGCCACCTCATCAACTGCTCGCTATATGATGTTGACACGTCACCTATAGACAAGCTTATAGCCCGCAAATACAATAGGTAGATGTAAATAAGTACTACTTTATTGATACAAGGCCCACCATCCTCTCTCACAAAGTGCCTAGGAGCACGTGTTAAAACCGACTGTTAGTTTGTAGCCTGCTTCTCTTCTCTCTCCTCTTCTCTCTCTTCCAACTCATCACAAATATATTATTTTAAGTCTTACAGCCCGCCTACGTCATCCTATTGTACTTGCTCTAAGTAGTACTATCATGCATGTCAATTAGACAATCTTGATGAAGTGGTTAGATATTAAATGAAGGAAGAGAGATTTGAATATCATATTAAATGTTGTGCTACTATGTGTCATGCATGACAATAAATGGACTATCCTATAATACCATGCATTACGAATATAGTATAAGGTTGCTCATAGTGGGGAGTAACATATAGTAGTATCATGCATATGTTACTATTGTATGATACTACCTTCATAGTGCATTGTATCATAAACTAGTATCATAGGTGATTACATTTATTGACATGCATGACACATAGTAGCATAGCATTTAATATAATACGGTACCTACCTATGTTACTCTAACTCTCTCTCTCTTCTTTAATACTTGCCACATCAGCATGTTTGCTAGTACCAAGACTATGATGCTAGCTATGTTACTCCACTATGGCCAGCCTAATATCATATGCACAATACTAGCATATGATACTCCCTATTACAACCAGCCTTAAAGCACGTATCCAGACTTATTAAATATGACATCATAAACGTTTGCGGACACGTCTTATCACTGGCCGAACATATCTGTTTTGAGCCCATATTTTTTTGTCTGCACAGCTGTATTTTTTTTATATGTCCAGTCACTTACACGTGATTAATGGAGAAGAAGAGAAAGAAACAAAAGAATGAATAAGAAAATAAAAAGGTGGTTTGAGGTGGGGTCGCGTCCTATGTGGTGGACTGACCAGACTTGTCTGGACGCGTGTGTGGACCCTCATATTCTCCCTACATTTGAGATCAATATGAGGGGTGCCAATCAGTCCGAACTTTTTTGAAGGAAATGCGGGATCTGGTATGATAAATTTTTATTTACCGAACAATGATTGGGAGGACGTTTCAAACATTTGAGGAGGATATAAAAGGTTCGGCTGTAGATGCTCTTAGGTGCGACCGGTGCTATAAACCTCTAAAAAATGATGCGTATAATTGTGAGAACACTGTTACAAAATTTTGAATAAAAAATAGCACCTACAAGGACTGGGAACAAAAAGAGATAATGCAAAATATATCAATATGATGTTTCTAGTGAAATATAATATGAGAGAGATATAAATATAAGAGTGTGCTTTTCGCTGAAATTTGTTTTCTTCTTCCATATATTTTGTTTAGCGGTATATGCTAGGAACAATAGTTATATAATGCTCTTGAAATCAAATCACGGCCAAGTGAACATGACTTAGATGGTTAGATTCCTTGTGGTGGAACCGATCCATGAGTGTTCATGTCCTAGACATAGCATTGTTGTATTTTTTTGAATTTATTTCAGACCTTTCATTACAGGAGAAGATTTTCATCTACTATAAAGACGTTTGTGATGATTTCGCCAATGATAATGATAATGGTGGTGGGATTCCACTTAATTCCCATGCCAGAAGGGAGCGCTCGTCCACTGCTTCAGCGCTCGTGCGCTCCTCCCTCATGAACTAGCGAGCCCCTCCCTCACCCTCCGCGCCGCGGGCCGCTCCGGCCACGGCGGCCACCCACCAGCCCCTCCCTCTCCCTCCGCGCCGCAGGCCGCTCCGGCTGCGGTGGCCACCCATCAGCCATCATGGCCCCGAGCTGCGCGCCAAGACCCGCCGGTCCCTCGCCCGCCCGCGCGGTAGTCAAGCAGGGGGCGGGATCCGCGGGATGGGACGAGTCCCCTCTGGCTTCTCCGGCTTCTTTGTCTCCGCGCAATCCCCCTGCGCCGCCGCGAATCCTGCTGCGAGGGGAATGCTCCTACGCGGCGCAGGAAGGCTCCCCCCTTTTCCAAGCCGGTCCCGACGCGGCTCCCTCTTCTGCAGCCCTGCAGCCGACGGACCGGCCGAGGCCGCGCTCCCCACGACCCTCCGTTAATGCTCCGCGCCCGGACCCTGCTGCCGCTGTGACGCCCCTGCCGCCCCGTCGCCTCAGGTCCATAGTAGTTGCTCCTCAGCTACCCATTTCGGGACTGATTGGGGAATGGGCAGAGGTGGCTCGCCGGAGGGGACGCGTTGCCTCGGCACACCCGTTGGTCCCCGGGCAGAGCTGGGCGGATAAGAGGCAGCACCGCCCCTCGGGCACAGCTGCAGCCCCGCCGGCCTTCTTAAGCCAATTCAGAGGTAGATGTTTTCGGTGCCTCAGTAGCAAACACCGCAGGGCAGAGTGCAGAGACTCCATTCACTTCATACTCTGTAGGAGAGCTGGCCACATCGCCAAGAGCTGCCCTCGCCGCCGTTTCCTTCCAGGGGCGCCGGTCTCGGCTCACAGCCGGCTAGGCCCGCCCGCTCCTGGGCGACCGCTACAAGCGCGCGTCTGCTTCCCTCCGCCCCCTGCCGCTCCTCTCATGTCGCTGCCGAAGCCTACAATGCTACACCACACCGACCCCGCGAGGCGGCCCAGGGACAGCCGCTCGGTGGCCGTCCCCTCGCCGGCAGTAGACCAGGCCATCTTCTTCCTCAGAAGCCACGCCGTCACCCTTTCTACCGCCGACGGCGTCAACGCTTCGTCCCCCATGGCGGTGGGAAGGGCCCTGGAGGCGCAGCTCGCAGTGCCCGAGCACTCGCTACGCGTCACGGCGCATCACCCGGAGCACTACCTGGTGATCTTCTCCCAGCCTGCTCAGCAGGTCAATGCGCTGCGCCGGGCATCCATCCGGGTCGACGAAGCCGTCTTCAACGTCGCCTCCTGGCATGAGCACGACCACGCCTCGTTCGGCTCACTACTGCTCCATGTCCGAGTCATCATCGAGGGCGTCCCCATGCACCTCTGGTCTGTAGAAGGGGCGGAGGATATCCTCGGGAGGAAGGTCAGAGTGGATCGCCTCGATAGCAGGACGCTCGAGCGAGGCCACACGAAGATGTTTGCGTGCTGGGTCTGGACGGACGACGTCGGCAACATCCCCACCAAGCACTGCCTCGGGATCCTTCCGAGGGGAGCCGGCCGCGTCGAGGAAATGATCGGATTCTCCCCGCCAGACAGAAGAGTAGCTCCTCCTCCGGCGACGGCCGAGTACTCCTTGCTCATCCACGTCGACCGCGTGGAAGATTGGACCCCCCCCCGTCCCCCCGTTCCTCCCACTCCGAGCAGAGCGGTCTCCCATCCTCTGATTCGGACGGCGACGACGCCCCCTTCCCGGCTGTCGCGCCCGCGTCCTGGACAATGGGGACCGAGGACGGCCAAGAGGGGGGAAGAAAGAAGCGACTGGCACGCGCGCCGGTGGCCAGCGTTGGCTGCCGGGGAGTGTCTCGCAGCGGCCGAGAGCATGACGGCGACGGGGATGGTGACCCGCGGGGGGGGGGAGAACAACGCTCCTGGAAGGACGTTCTTCTCCGCCGTAGCCGCGCTCCGGCAGTCCACGCACAACCTCCGGCTCCCCGACAGCGCAGCCGCTCTCCGGCGCCGAGACACCGGTCACGGGACTCCTCCGGCCGCCGCCGCGGTGAGAGGAGGGCCTCGGTCGGAAGACAGCACCATGCTCCGCGGGGCAGGTCCAGGCCTCCGCCACCCCACTCTGCCAGACCATCTCAGCCGCGTGAGGCTCGCGCCGAGGCCACGGGAAAAGACCCGGTGGATGAGTTCTTCAAGTCAGCGACCAAGCAGCCGATCCCTCCCCCCGTAGTCGACGGCACGGCGGCGGACGTTCAGGCCGCAGCGGACGCTGTCCTAGCCGAGCCGCTGGTCTTCGATGAAGGGTCCCTGCTCGAGGCAGCGGGGGAGGCGCTGCAGCTAGACAACTTCAGTCCCACGCTGTCCGACTACGGCCATTTCAACAGGGCGACCCCCTCCTCCGCGCGCACGATGGAGGTCCAGCTGGGAGCAGTGACCAGTCGCGTGAGCCAGCTTGAGCTCGTCGAAGCTAGCGGCAGCAGGGCACCTGGCCTCTTCCACGAGTGCAGGCCTCCTCTGCTGGCCGCGCCACCCACCAGAAGATCGGTGCCGCCGCCGAGGAGTAGAGTGCAGGCTGCACCGACCAGGCACAACACGCGGCAGGCAGCAAACACGTCCACCGTCCCGGTCGCGCAGCGTGCCTCCCTCCGTCTCGTCAAGGAGCTAGGGCTGCTAGGACCGAAGGAAAAGATGACTGAGGATGTAGCAAAGGCTCTAATCCGACGGTTTGACGAGCCTCTCTTGGATAGCGACATCGCCGTCATCGCCAAGCTCACCCGCCTCGATGGAGAGGCCCTTTCAGCCATGGCTCGCATGGCCGGCCCTGACGTAGTGGCCGAGAAGGTCGTAGTCTAGTTATGTTAAGAGTAATCTTCGTGTTTATCCGGTGGCGACCGGCGGGCAGCCGGTTAGAGCTAGGTTTCCTTTCATTGTGTAAGGTTAGCGAGGCCGTATCCTATCGCCGTCGTAGCTTGGGGCCTATTGGTGGGCGACGGCGATCCCCGGTTATGTTGGAGGTGTATGTTATGGGCCAAAGGCCAATGAATTATAGTCACCGGAGTCCTTTAATTCCCCCCATGAGTGAAAAGCTACCCCCGATCATGTGTTGGAATGTTAGAGGACTAAACCATCCAGCAAAGAGGGAATCAGTGTGCGCGATGGCAAAATCATTGCGAGCAGCCATCTTGTGCCTTCAAGAAACAAAAATAGACGCGTGGACTCCGCAACTAGTGTAGGACATAGGAGGAACACAACTCACAGAATGCATCGCGCTTCCGGCGATCGGCACGAGGGGGGGGGGCGGCAATCCTATGGAATAAAGAGCTCGCCACAATAGTTTCGCATGCGGTAGGAATCTTTGCGATCACTGCAAAGGTCACCCTGCTAGGACAGACCCAGCCTTTCTGGCTATCCTCGGTCTATGGACCAGCGGACGATGCCAGGAAGGAGGCGTTCCTCCGCGAGCTATCCTTCTCTGCTCCACCGCCTGCGGAGCCGTGGCTGATAAACGGCGATTTCAACCTATTTTACGAGGCCAGGGACAAAAATAACCTTAACCTCAACAGGAGGCTCATGGGCAGGTTCAGGCAGGCCATCGACACTGCCGGGTTGAAGGAAATTAGATGTAATAACCGCCGCTACACGTGGAGCAACGAGCGACAAAACCCGACGCTAGTTAGCATCGACAAGTTCTTCTGTAACCTCCATTGGGAATGCAAATTCCCCTCTGCGTCACTGCACGCAGCATCCACAGCCACCTCCGACCACTGCCCGTTAGTACTCACCGACACATCAGCAACCGCACGCCCTGCCGTGTTCAAATTTGAAAACTTCTGGCCGGGGTTCCCGCGGTTCCACGACACGGTTGAACGGGCCTGGAATAGACCAGTGCAGTCTACCTGCGCTTTCCAACGTCTCCTCACCAAAATGACGCGTACGGCACGGGACCTAAAGATATGGAGCAAATCCTTCTTCAGCGATTCAAAATTGCAATTCCACCTGGTGGCGGAATTAGTGCTTAGGTTCGATGTAGCGCAAGAAAGTAGGCGCCTCTCAGATGCAGAGTTTGAGCTTCGAAAACTCCTCAAGCTGCGTATGCTCGGCCTTGCGGCGGTCGAGCGTGCACGACGGCGACAGGCATCTAGACTTACATGGCTTAGGATGGGTGACGCGGGAACAAAATTCTTCCACATCAAGATGAGAGCAAGGCGGCGAAAAAACTTCATCCACACTCTAAAGGCGGGAGATGACATAGCCACGACTCACCATCACAAAGAGGAAGTCATCTATAGGCATTTTAACGAAGGGTTAGGAAAAACAGCGGCACGCACCGTCACAATAGACTGGGCTTCGTTACAACTACCATCAGTTCATAGGAGAGGGTTGGACAACCCTTTCACAGAACGGGAAGTATGGGATGCAGTCAAGGCATCTCCTTCGGAGAAGGCACCGGGACCGGATGGTCTCACGGGGACATTCTTCAAAACAAGCTGGGCTCTAATTAAGGATGACGTGATGGAAGCTTTTCACAGCTTCTACCACCTCACTAGAGGAGACTTCTCCAAACTAAACTCTGCCACGATAGTACTAGTTCTAAAGAAGGAAGGAGCCTCCGAGGTACAGGACTACAGACCAATAAGCCTAATCCATTCGATCTCCAAGCTTATAGCTAAGGTTCTCTCAAGAAGGCTAGCCACGGTCATCGACAGCTTAATCTCGCCAGCACAATCAGCTTTCTTATGTGCCAAGTCAACGCAAGACAGCTTCCTCTACGTACAAAATGCCGTTAGATCCCTACACCGAAAGAAGACCCCTGCGCTGCTGCTGAAGCTAGATATTGCAAGAGCCTTCGACAACGTCTCCTGGGAATACCTATTAGAACTTCTGCATCATCTAGGGTTCCCAGCAAGATGGCGAGATTGGATAGCTCTACTCCTTAGCTCTGCATCGTCTAGGGTAACTCTAAATGGCGCCGCGGGCAGACCCATCTGGCACAAAAGGGGTCTGCGACAGGGAGACCCGCTATCCCCACTCCTTTTCATCCTAGCCGTCGACACCATGCATAGGCTCCTGTGCAGGGCCTCTGAGCTGAACAAGTTCCAGCCACTGCCGAATAGAGACATCTCGCTAAGGCTCAGTCTTTATGCGGATGACGCCATCATCTTCGCAAATCCCATCCAGGAAGAAATTGAAGAGATTATGGGCATCCTGGTAGACTTCGGGAGTGCCACGGGTCTGCACATCAACCCTGCCAAGTCTACTGTCTCGGCAATACGCTGCGAAGGTATAAATCTCGACGCTGTGCTCACAGCTTTCGGAGGGGAGAGGGTAGGCTTCCTAATAAGATACCTGGGACTACCTCTCACCCTTAGCAGGATTCGCTTGGTACACATCCAATTCATCCTAGATAGGATTAGAGCTAAGCTAGCCGGATGGAAAGGGAAGCTAATGAACATCGCAGGAAGGCGTGTCCTGGTTCGAAGCGTTCTCACCGCGCTGCCAACTTTCGTCCTATCCGTCCTGAGAACGCCCAAAAAATTCCTACACGAGATAGACAAGGTTAGGCGCCGCTTCCTATGGGCACATGAAGAAGACCTCAGTGGAGGAAAATGCAAGGTTAGTTGGCCAATAGTCTGCTCCCCCGTGGAGAGCGGTGGCCTAGGGGTATTGGATCTGCATCGCTTCTCGAGAGCGCTCCGGCTGCGATGGCTATGGCTGTCATGGACAAGCCCGCAAAGGCCATGGAACGGCATGCAGCTGCCATGCAATGACGACGATCGAGCTCTTTTACTGCCTCCACGTCAGTCACCCTGGGGGATGGAAAAACAGCCTCCTTCTGGAACTGTCACTGGACGGGTGAGGGGGCGCTAAAGACGATATACCCATCGCTCTTCAGGCACTCACGGAGAAAAAATAGGAATGTGAAAGAGGCGCTACAAGGCAACGCTTGGATAGCCGACCTTGCGCACGGAGACACGACGCACCTTTGGGTTGACGTCCTACGTCTGCATAGATGGATCCAGGAAGCGGACATCCAGCTGATAGAGCAAGCAAGAGACCAAATCAAATGGAGACATGAGGCCTCAGGGACTTACTCTGCCAACTCAGCATACAAAGCCCAATTCCTAGGAAGAACAACGTCGGAAATCAGCAATTTTACATGGAAAACTTGGGCACCGCAAAGGGTCAAGATATTCATATGGCTGCTGACAAAAAATAGGCTCTGGTGCAACGACAGATTGCAAAGAAGGGGCTGGCAAAACAACTACTTCTGTAACTATGCCTCAGAAATTTGGAATCAACAGATCATCTTTCCGGGAAATGCAATGTCACAACGACAGTATGGGGGGTGACGGCATCTCGCACCGGATGCGCCTCACTAAGCCCAACAATTTGGGCCCATAACAAAATAGCCAGAGAGATCATCACCACAATGATAAGCAAGGAAAGACCAGAGTACAAAAAAGGAGCCAGGACAATGATCGTCCTCGTTCTGTCAGAAATCTGGAAAGAAAGAAATGAGTGCACTTTCAGAAACAAAACAGCAAGAGCAGCGAGCATATCCACCTCCATCTCCACAACTCTCCAATCTTGGAGGCAAGCAGGAGCAGTTTTCCTAGAGCACCCGTTCGGGGAAATTACGTGAGGAGTACGGCGTCTGCGCTAGGCTTTCCTGTTTTTCACAATTTTTTCCCGCGATTTCTTCCTGTTATGTCATTTTGATCTTTTGATCAACCCCACCCTTTTGTATTCCCGCCATGCTTCCTGCTATCTAAATATATGCCAGCCAGCAGCTGGATCTTTCAAAAAAAAAAATGATTTCGTCAATCTTAAAATAATGCGCCAATTCAGTCTCTTGAAGGTATTCATAGGGATACGAGCATGCGTGTTGCATGAGCGTTTACTTACGTTAAAAAAATCATGATCATTTAATTAATTACAAGAAATTGGACGATATTTCCTTGTTGTTACATGGAAACCAGGCTGAGGTCTGTCAACTCCACGACAAGACACCGAAGAGGAGAGGTAAAACTGGGCCTTGAGAACAAATATTATGTGCTCTATTTTAGCCTGGTCCGTCAAGAGTTTTCTTATACCTTCATCATTGAACAAATATTATGTGCCCTCTTTTAGTCTCGGGTCTCTAGTGCCAAGGCGCTCGAATTGTTTTTTTCAGAAAAGCAAAAATTCCTGAACTTTTTGAAATCAAATACGATCAGGTGTTACATTCTTGTGAAAAGTATCGTGAATGAATGACGTACCTAGCATTCTGAACAGGAAAAAATCACCACTATGTAAAAGACAATCTTTACAAATGGATATGTTGAAGACAAAATCACAAATGGATATTTTTTGAATGTGAATGTGAATGTGACCGTCGTTAGAAGACAAAATCACAAATGGGTATGTAAAAGATAGTTTATTTTTGAATGTGAATGTGACCGTCGTTAGAAGACAAAATCACAAATGGATATGTTGAAGACAATCTTTATGTGGTAGATTTTCCACAAGAAGTGACAAAGCTAGAAACATGTCTAATTGCTAAAATCGACATGGGTGGCTTTGGCACCATGAGCCATGCCAAGCTAGTATAATAAGGGGGGCACATCCTTGAACTAACTGATGCTGATTTTGATAAAGAGGATGTGATACACGTGAACCATGGGCATTACCATGTCAACAGGTTCAAATTTCACCCGACACACAGCATTGCATACAAAGGTGAATCTTGTTTGCCTGTCCTTCCTACTTTTGAGGATGGTATACTACTTGTCACTCGTATCTTTGTGCACATTTATGTTTGAGACGAATGTAAAGCAAGTCAAAAAGGAGGCCATGCACAAGAGAGAATTTACGGCATCTGGGAGAGAAGCATGGAAGCAGATGAAGAAGTGCAAGAGGACAAATGCGAATAATTGCTTCAGCAACACAACCAAATTGTTTGAGATATTTCAATCGAACTGCCTGATCCCAAACCAAGAGCACCCGGACACTCGCTTGGACTACTTGACGGTGTCTCCCTATGCCATTAAGAAGCCAAAGACAACATAATCTCTAGGCTTAAATTGTCTATACCAAACACCTCGGACTGTTTGGGTGCACGCGTGCATACAAATATGGTCATTAGGCCCCTATATCTCTCTCCCCACTTACCCTATATTTCTAACACCCCCAATTCCTCTCTTGGGGTAAGAGCATCTCTAGTAGATCCCTTACTAGTTAGATTTGAGATAACAATTTTGTTTTATAGAATTAAGAATTATCTAGTAGATCCATCGTAAAGTTTGGTCCCTTGAACATAACGTTTCCCCTGATCGCCCAACTTGCTCAGATTTAGTCCACGCACGGTCGTTGTGAATAAAATATATGAAGGATTCCCGCCGCTCGCAACTTTCCCACCCGAGCTCGACACCGATAGCCCCATTATCGTCCATCTCGTGCCTCGGTGACGGTTGGAATAGAAAGCCCTTCCCGCATTGATGCTAGAGGACCACTTTCGGTCATGAATTGGACACTCCAAGGACCAAAATGGCGGCGCCAAGGCAAGAACCTCATTGAGACATCTCGGTTCCCTGGCAGTGGATGTCGCTCACTCTGTCGGCACGATCCTACGACCCTTTCCCCCACGGACTAGCAAACGGGGTCCACTAAGGTAGCAAACAACACAATGAGCACAACAAAGAAGAAGAATGATGTGGTTCCTCACTAAAAGGCGAGGCTAAGGAATTGTTCCTCACTCTTTCTCCCGGTTGTGTGTGTAGTCCCTAGGAAATGACATATTACTTCTCTGAAAAATATTTTTCCTGCTCATAAGAAATAAGCTCCTTTATAGAAAATATTTAACTTTGCGCAAACGGAAGAAGAGACTCTCCCTCAAGCTTGGGGAGGCTTCTCCTGCTACTCAGAGCTTTGCCTAATCATTCTCCTGAGATTAGTGAAATACTTGATATCTTGTATAATGGCCGACTAATGCTTCTAGGGACTACATAGATAGTTTTGTTGGTTGCGTTTTCAAGGAAAGAACTGTTGAGCAAGTTGAAGAATCACTGAATGATATATGGAAAAATGTTGATAATTGGACACTTCATAATCCAACACGGGAACCTATTCAAAACAATAGAGGTATTCTATTCCTCTGTCCTGAATATATGTAAGAAGCCAAACTATCTATGAAAGAAAAAGGTATTAAATCTTAAGATGACAAGAAATTACCACCTATCGAAGAAATACATGGACTTGACACCCCGACACACGTTGTAGAGGTAAATTATCTCTGTGCCTTTAATGAAAGTAATATAACTTATACAAAGACTCCTAGTCAATGCATGGATGAATTTGATAACTACATTGTTAAGCAAGAACATTTCAATAACTATGTCAATGATCAATTAAGGCATAATGTTATGATGATAGATCACTTGAGTGACTTGATGTTTATAATTGCTAATGATATTAAGGGTCTAGGTAAACATGCTTCCATGGTTCATGCTCAACTAGACCAAATTGCTAAGTCACAAAATGATTTGCTTGCTGAAATAAAGAGAATATGAATGACCATGCCGTTAGACTAATGACTAGTGGAGGAAGAATGATTGAGGAAACCCTTTTCCCTAAAGGTCACCCTAAAAGGATTGAACATGATTCTTAGAGAATTAATGATAATGCACCTAGTCATCTAAGAAGAAAAAGAAAGAGAAAAAGATAGGACTCTGCATGTTTCTAGTGAACCTGTTATAGAAAAACCTGTTGAGAATCATAACGATGTTTCTATTTCTCATGGTGAGACACAATCTCGTAGTGAACATTCACCTAGTGATAATGAGAATAATAATAATGATGATGTTCATATAGATGCTCATCTAGATAATAATAAAGAACGTGATCATGATGTGGAAATAGAACCCGCTGAAGATCTTGATAACCCACATCCTAAAAATAAACGTTATGAGAAGGAAGACTTTGTTGCTAGAAAACATGGTAAGGAAAGAGAGCCATGAATTCAAAACTCATGTCATTCCCTCTTAAGCATTCCAAGAGTAAGGACGAGAAGGATTTTGAACGCTTTGCTGAAATGATTAGACCTGCATCTTTACGCACACGCTTGACTGATATTGGGAAAATGCCTGCATATTCTAAGTATATGAAAGACATTATTACCAATAGAAGAAAAATATCTGAAAATGAAATTGCTACCATGCTTGATTATTATTATTTTGATGGTGGAGTGCCTAAGAAGTTAGGAGATTTTGGTATACCCACAATGCCATGCTCCATTAAACAACTTTATGTTAAAAGTACTTTATGTGATTTACGAGCCGGTGTTAGTGTTATGCCTTTCTTTCTATATAAAAGACTTTATTTAAATAAACCTACACCTATTGAGATCACTTTGCAAATGGATGATAAATCTACTTCTATACCTATTGGAATCTATGAGGATTTTCCTGTTGTGGTTGCAAATGTTATTATCTTAACAGACTTCGTTATTATTAATATGCCCGCAGATGACAACATGTCGATTATCCTTGGTAGATCCTTTTCAAATAGGGCCATTTGCATTTCTGTCCCTAGCTCCAATCAGCTACTCAAATTTGCCCCTAATTTTTGGCTATGCTCAAATTTACCCCTCTCCCGTCAAGTCACCTTATATAAATGCCCTTCTGTGCAGTTAGCGTGCGGTCAACGGGCTTTGATCATCTTGTGAACAGTAACTCGGTGAATAGTAAATACGATAAAAAATAGCAATTTTTTTGAAATTTTGTAGGATCGAAGATACTTGGGTGCGCAAGGTGCGTGCAAGTTTTCATGCTGTTTGGACATTCCACGAGCTCGTACCAAAGGAAAAGGTTAAATATATACACATATAAATAGTAAATTCAAAAAATAGAAAAATATTTCAAACAAATGTGCTTTTTCTTCATCAAAAAGGCATGGGCGTGCAAGGTGGTTGTAAGTTTTTGTGATCAAATGACATGGGAGGAGTAATAGCAAAATACAACAAAATAGTGCATTTTTTCAAAGTTTCTTTCGAGCCAATTTTTTTCTCCACGAGCTCCTACAATGTCCAAACACTACAAAAGTTTGCACGCACCTTGTGCACCCAAGTACCTTGGACGCCAAAAAATTTCAGATTTTTTTGAATTTGTATGCAATTTTTTTTATTTTTTTTGTTCACACATACAATTTAATTTTTTTTCCTTTGGTACAAGCTCCTAGAATATCAAAATAGCACACAAAAATCCACGCACCTTGCGCACCCAAGTACCTTCAATCTCACAAAATTTTAGCTTTTTTTGACTTTTTTTTATTATTTCTTGAATTTACTGTTCATCACATTGTCAAAGCCCGTTGACTGGATGGTAACAACACGGAAGGTCATTTCTATAAGGGGAACTGACATGTCTACAACGTATCTATAATTTTTGCTTATTCTATACAGTTTTATTGTCATTTTTGGATGTTCTACAATCATTTTATAACAACTTTATATAATGTTTTGGGACTAACCTTGTGACGCCCCGAAAAATTAAGCTACAGTAAACCTATGCTAATGGTGACACGTCACCGTGATTACTATTGGTAATCTCGCAGCTTCAAACGATTCAAAATTCAAGTTTGAAGTAAAATAAAAACAATAAAAGATTTTGGATCTTAAGATAAAAATTTGTCGGGGAAGTTATTAAAAAATTCCTAATAGATTATAATAATAAATCAAGCATTTTGAAATTAGTTAGAACCCATATATATTTAAAATAGAAACTGTTTAAAAAAAGGAAGAACCCCCCCCCCCCCCCCCCCGCCAACTGGGCCAAGTGGCCCAGCTGGCCACCTTCCCGCGGCCCACTACAGCCCCCTGGGGGTGCAACCCGTAATCCCCCCCCCCGTCACCTCACAACTCCCAGGCCGTCGCCACCCCGCTCTCTCCCCACGATAAGACCCCCCGTCGGCTCCCTCCCACCAACCAAGAGCCCCACCTACCCCTCGATCCCTCCCCACGAACCTCCCTTCCCCTCGTCTCCCACGAGACCGATCCCCACCTACCCCTCTCGATCTCTTCCCCTCGTCACTGCTCTCCACCAACCGCAACAGGACCCCGCCCCACTCCCCTCACGAAACCATCCCTCGGTGCTGCGCCTCCCCCTGGCCACTGCCCCCCCTCAAGCCTGCCACCAACCTCGCTCGCTCACCCTCCCCACCTCAGATCGCCCGAATCCCACCGAGGCCCCCGCTCCCTCACCTCGATCTCCCTGCCTCTCTCCCCATGAGATCCGTTTGCCCCACCCCGCTTCCGGTCGGAGCCCCTACCGCGTCATCCCTCGCGCGAGCCCTCCTCCCCTCCCGATCCCTCGCGCCGGCTCCATTCCGGTAGGCCGGTGGCCTCCCTCTCCGGCGTTCCCCACCAGCGACCTCCGCACCGGCCGGCCCCGGCGGCCCCTTCCTCCGACGCTACTACGGCAACAAAAGTCTTTCCCCGACAATGTCAGGAATTCTTCTTGCTACTTCTCTTGTTTGTGTCGGTTTTTCCCTTGAAGAGGAAAGGGTGATGCAGCACAAGAGCAGTAAGTATTTCCCTCGGTTTGAGAACCAAGTTATCGATCCAGTAGGAGGGTCTCGTCAAGTCCAGAGTACCTGCGCAAACACAAACGAGCTTGCACCAAACACTTCAAAGGGGTTGTCAATCCCTTCAAGATTGTTTGCAAAGTGAGATCTGAAGGCGGAAAGTGCAACGAAGTAAAAAGTGTAAGGCTGAAAATATGGTGTGGAGTAGACCCTGGGGCCATAGTGTTCACTAGAGGCTTCTCTCAAAATAGCAAATATCACGGTGGGTGAACAAATTACTGTCGAGCAATTGATAGAATCGCGCAAAGTCATGACGATATCTAAGGCAATGATCATACATATAGGCATCACGTCCGAGACAAGTAGACCGATACTTTCTGCATGTACTACTATTACTCCACACATCGACCGCTATCCAACATGCATCTAGTGTATTGAATTCATGACGAACAGAGTAACGCCTTGGCTCTCAAGTCTCCTGATCTTCTTCTGTTACGAAAAAAATCTTTTCAGGAATTTTATTCCGTTTGGACTCCGTTTCAAAATCTCCTCTGAAAGGGGTCAAAAACATGGAAAACAGGAACTGGCACTTGGCACTGAGTTAATAAGTTAGTCCCAAAAAATATCTAAAAGGCATGCAAAACATCCAAAGTTTGACAAGATAATAGCATGAAACCATCAAAAATTATAGATACGTTGGAGACGTATCAAGCATCCCCAAGCTTAACTCCTGCTCGTCCTCGAGCAGGGAAGAGATAAATAATGAACTTTTGATGTGGAATGCTACCTAGCATAGTTGTCCTCTGCAACTTCTTTCACGTGACATGAATGTTCAGATCCATAAGATTCAAAACAATAGTTTGCTATTGACATGAAAACAATAATACTTCAAGCAAACTAGCAAGGTAATCATGAACTTTCAAAATAACAAGGCCAAGGAAAGTTATCCCTACAAAATCATATAGTCTGGCTATGCTCCATCATCCTCACACAATTAATGTAAATCATGCACAACCCCGGTATTGGCCAAGTAATTGTGTTCGCACTCTTACTTCCTCAAACTTTTTATAACTATCACGCAATACATGAGCGTGAGCCATGGATATAGCATTATAAGTGGAATAGAGTGTGGTGGTGGTTGTGAGACAAGAAGGAGGAGATGGTCAGATTGACTCGACGTACCAAAGGGCTATGGAGATGCCCATTGATAGATATCAATGTGAATGAGTAGGGATTGCCATACAAGAGATGCACTAGAGCTATAAGTATGTGAGAGCTCAAAAGGAGAACTAGTGGGTGTGCATCCAACTTGCTTGCTCACGAAGACCTAGGGCAATTTTGAGGAAGCCCATCATTGGAATATACAAGCCAAGTTTTATAATGAATATTCCCACTAGCATATGGTAGTGACAAAGCAAGAAGCTCTCAATCATGAAGAACATGGTGCTATTATGAAGCACAAGTGTGGAAAAAGATAGTAGCATTGTCCCTTCTCTCTTTTTCTCTCTTTTCTTTTTTTCATTTGGGCTCTTAGGCCTCTCTTTTTCTTTTTCTTTTTTTATTTTTGGGCTCTTTGGCTTCTTTTTTTTATTTCCTCACATGGGACAATGCTCTAATAATGATGATCATCACACTTTTATTTACTCACAGCTTCAAATCTCAAAATGATGATGACTCTATAGGGAATGCCTCCGGTAGTGTACCGGGATGTGCAACGATCTAGCTTGGCGTACGACGTTGAAACATCTCGCTAGCTATCTTACGATCATGAAATGGAAATATGAGAGTAACGGCACAAGTCATGAGACGGAACGGTGGGAGTTGCCTGGCAATATATCTCGGAATGGCTATGAAAATGCCATAGTAGGTAGGTATGGTGGCTATTTTGAGGAAGGCATATGGTGGGTTTGTGTACCGGCGAGAATTGCGCGGCGCTAAAGAGGCTAGCAATGGTGGAAGGTGAAAGTGCATCTATACCATGGACTCACATTAGCCATGAAGAACTCACATACTTGTTGCGAAAGTTTTTATTAGTAATCGAAACAAAGTGCTAAACGCATACTCCTAGGGGAAGGGTTGGTAGGTGTTAACCATCGCGCGATCCCGACCTCAACACAAAGGATGACAATCAATAGATCAATTATGCTCCGACTTCCTAACATAGTGGTTCACCATACGTGCATGCTACGGGAATCACTAACTTCAACACAAGTATTTCTAGATTCACAACACCCTACTAACATAGCTCTTAATATTACCGAATCCATGTCTCAAAACTAATTGAGAGGAATCAAGACTTCTCTTTCTACTCAATGCACATGAAGATGGAGGTTTTTGCATCCTCTTTGGGTACCTACCACCTTTGGGACTACTTTCATAGCATAAGCCAACTACCAAGTCAAGCACAGTCGTGCTCTAAAAGATATAAGTGAAGCACATAGAGCAAAATTCTCTAGCTCAAAAGATATAAGTGAAGCACTTTGAGCATTCTAGCAAAATCACGGTGAGTGCATGTCTCTATCTCTCAAAAAGGTGTGCAGCAAAGATGATTGTGACACAACAAAAACAAAAGACTCCTACGATACAAGACGCTCCAAGCAAAACACATATCATGTGGTGCATAAAAATATAGCTCCAAGTAATGTTACCGATAGATTGAAGACGAAAGAGGGGATGCCTTCCCGGGGAATCCCCAAGATTAGGATTTTTGGTGTCCTTGAATTTGGCTTGGGATGCCTTGGTCATCCCCAAGCTTGAGCTCTTTCCACTCCTTATCTCATCGTCCCTGAGAACATCACCCAAAACTTGAAAACTTCACAACACAAAACTTAAACAGAAACTCGTGATAACATTAGCACAAGAAAAGAAACTACCACTTCTTTTGGTACTGTAGCAAACTTGAATTCCATCTATATTGGTGTTGGGCTACTGTATTCTCACTTTTCCATGGCTAGTACCCCCCAATACTAACCATAGTTTCATCAAAACAAGCAACCAACTCAACAAAAACAGAATCTGTCAAAAACAGACCAGTGTGTAGCAATCAGTATACTTCGTATACTTCTGGTTCTTCAAAAATTCTGAACAATTACGACTTCCTGGGAAAAAGGCATATCAACCAGCAGCAAAAAGAAGCAACTTAAAATCTATTTCTGAATAAAAATGAAAAATCTTGTCGTGAGCGAAAAGTTTCTGTCTTTTTCCAGCAGGATCAAACAACCATTACCAAGACTAGTCATAAAGGTTTTGCTTGGCTCAAACACAAAAAGAAAAACAAAAAACACAATCACAACAGAATTATGATGGTGTGGACGCAACAAAACAGAAATAAAAAGATAAATTCATTGGGTTGCCTCCCAACAAGCGCTATTGTTTAACGCCCTTAGCTAGGCATAAAAGCGATAGAATCACGTATCGTCGTCTTTGGTGCTCAAACCATAAGTGGCCCTCATCATTGATCCATAAGGCAATCTTATTTTCTTTCTAGGAAAGTGTCTCATGCCCTTCCTTAAAGGAAATTGAAATCTAATATTCCCTTCCTTCATATCGACGATAGCACCGATAGTCCTTAGGAAAGGTCTACCAAGAATAATAGGGCATGTAGGATTGCAATCAATGTCAAGCACAATGAAATCCACGGGTACATAGTTCCTATTTGCAATAATAAGAACATCATTGATCCTTCCCATGGATTTCTTGCCAGTAGAATCAGCAAGATGCAAATTAAGAGAACACTCTTCAATCTCATTAAAACCCAGAACATCACATAAAGACTTTGGAATCGCAGAAACACTAGCACCCAAATCACACAAAGCATTGCATTCATAGTTTTTGATTTTGATTTTGATGGTAGGTTCCCACTCATCATGAAGCTTTCTAGGGATAGAGACTTCCAATTCAAGTTTCTCTTCAAGAGATTTTATCATAGCTTCGACGATATGATCGGTAAAGGCCTTGTTTTGGCTATAAGCGTGTGGAGAGTTTAACATGGATTGCATCGAAGAAATGCATTCAATCAAGGAGCAACTACCATAACTGAAATCCACGGTAGTAATTTCATTACTACTCAAAGTTTTAACATCTTCTACTCCACTTTCAATGCTTTTAGCATCAAGATAGATGGACTCCGAATCATTGGGACACTTTTCAACCAAAGTGGATTCAGATCCAGCCCCATAATCATTAGGTTTGACACAAGAAAACAAAGATTCAATGGGAGTCACACCAAGCACTTTAAGATCTTCGTGATTCTTATCACGAGAACACGCCTTTTTAAGCCATTCATGTCTAGCACGAATTTGGGCGATTCTTTCTTGGCTCTCAATCATGGAAACACGCATAGCTTTCAAAGTTTCATCCATGTTGATCTTGGGAGGAGCATATCTAACTTCAAAGCATCAAGATCACTAGACATTCTATCAACGCTCTTAGCCAAATCGTCAATTTTGAGTAGCTTTTCCTCTATGGATGCATTGAAAATCTTTTGAGAGTTGATGAACTCTTTGATATTACTCTCTAGATCAGAGGGTAATCTATTGTAATTTCCATGAGGATTGTTGTAGGAGTTGCCAAAATTATTAGAGGAGTTACTAGGAAAAGGCCTAGGAACATAGTTTCCTCTAAAAGCATTGTTGTTGCCAAAGTTATTCCTACCAAAAAAATTAACGACCAAGCTAGCGTTGCTACTCTCAATTAAAGAAGACAAGGGCATATCAATAGGATCTAAAGGAGCACTTCTACTAGCAACCAAATTCATTAACTCGTCCATCTTAGCACTCAACGAGAAAGATTTGAATAATCATCCAAAGACTCAAGCCATGAGCGGGACAATTTCTAATCATTAATTTTATTCTCTCCCAAGATTGTGCAACATGTTCATGATCAAGTTGCTTGAAATTCATGATATGATTACGGAGAGAAATGATCTGAGCCGACGGAAAATACTTGGATATATAAGCATCTTTGCACTTATCCCAAGAATCGATACTATTTTTTGGCAAAGAAGAAACCAAGTTTTTGCGCGATCTCGCAACGAGAAAGGAAAAAGATTCAATTTAATCACTTCGTTATCCACATCTCTCTTCTTTTGCATATCGCAAAGCTCAATGAAGGTATTGAGATGGGATGCGACATCTTCACTAGGAAGGACAGAGAATTGCTCTTTCATAACAAGATTCAGCAAAGCGGCACTGATTTCGTATGACTCCGCACTAGTGGCGGGAGCAATCGGAGTACTAATAAAATCGTTATTATTAGTATTCAAGAAGTCACAAAGTTTGGTGTTTTCATTCATGGTGACTTCGGCAAGCAGGCAAGCACACAAGCGAACAAAGAGCAAGCGACAAAAAAAAGGAACGAAAAGGCAAACGGAAAAGGCAAATTGGTGAAGTGCGGGAGAGGAAAACGAGAGGCAACTGGCAACAAAGTAAATGCAAGAGATGAGTTTGCGACACCTACTTGGATGATTTCTTGACTTGATCTTCCTCCCCGGAAACGGCGCCAGAAATTCTTCTACTACGGCAACAAAAGTCCTTCCCCGGCAACGCCAGGAATTCTTCTTGCTACTTCTCTTGTTTGCGTCGGTTTTGCCCTTGAAGAGGAAAGGGTGATGCAGCACAGGAGCAGTAAGTATTTCCCTCAGCTTGAGAACCAAGGTATCGATCTAGTAGGAGGGTCTCGTCAAGTCCAGAGTACCTGCGCAAACACAAACGAGCTTGCACCCAACGCTTCAAAGGAGTTGTTAATCCCTTCAAGATTGTTTGCAAAGTGAGATATGAAGGCGGAAAGTGCAACAAAGTAAAAAGTGCAAGGCTGAAAATATGGTGTGGAGTAGACCCGGGGACCAGAGTGTTCACTAGAGGCTTCTCTCAAAATAGCAAATATCACGGTGGGTGAACAAATTACTGTCGAGAAATTGATAGAACCGCGCAAAGTCATGACGATATCTAAGGCAATGATCATACATATAGTCATCACGTCCGAGACAAGTAGACCGCACCAGGACCCCGACCCACTCCCCTCACGAATCCCTCCCTCAGCATCGCGCCTCCCCGTGGCCACCGCCCCCCTCGAGCCTGCTGCCAACCTCGCTCGCTCACCATCCCCTCCTCAGATCGCCCGCACCCACCTAGGCCCCCGCTCCCCCCACCTCCATCTCCCTCCCTCTCTCCCCACGAGATCGTTCGCCCCACCCCGCTTACGGCCGGAGCCCCTACTGCGTCAGCCCTCGCGCGGGCCCTCCCCCCTCCCAATCCCTTGCGCTCCGGCTCCATTCCGGTAGGCCGGCGGCCTCCCTCTCCGGCGTTCCCCACCAGCGACCTCCGCACCGGCCGGCCCCGGCGGCCCCTTCCTCCGACGCCTCCACCTCGCTCTCACCACCGGACCACCTCTGGCGGCCGGAACCTCCCCTCTCCCGGCGGCGCCCCTCCCTCAACCAACGTCGGCGACACCCCTCACCCTCGTCGCCCCCACCGACCGGATATCCCCATGGCGGCCCCATCCCCCGAGGGGGGGGGGGCTCCCCCACCGGAGCTTCCCCGACGCCGACCTCCATCGAGCCTCCCCCGAGCTCATTCTTGTACATCTACAGGGCTCGGTTAGAACGCCCCTCTCCCTCTCCTTCACCTTTGGTTCCATTCCGGCGATCGTCGCCTCGTTCCAGCGTCGTTGGTCTCTTGTTGGAGGTGGAGGTTCCCTATGTGTCTCTTTGTTGACATTGATAGAGAAAAGAGAGAGATATAGAGAGAGTTGTTAGAAAAGATAGATGAGATATGTATGTATTAGATGCATGTATATATTATGTATGTATGTATATGTATGAATGGGTGTATGTATTATGTATGTATATGGTATATGTGTGTGTATAAAATGTGTGTACAAGAGTTGTGTGCGTGTGGCCATTAGGCCATTGCCATGTGGGGCCAAACCCCCCCACTCCCACTGACACGGAGGCCCCACACCCGTTGTTAAGAAAATAATAATAATAAAGATATATGTTTTTATTAAATAAATAAATAATTAGATATAATAATTAATGAATTAGTTAAATAGATATATAAGATAATTTGTTAATTAGAATAATCAATTAACCTAATAGAGAATGCCACGTGGGTCCCTCACTAAATTAATCTGATTAATTAATATTAAACCTATTTAAAAACTTGTGCCTATGACGCATGGGACCCACTGGTCAGTTGACCCGTCAACTGCTGATGTCAGCGTGACATCATGTTGATGTCATAATTGCTTTTAATCAATTTATTTAAATCTGTTTTTTTAATTCCTAAATAGTTAATAAAACTTTAAAAATTAATATCAAATAATCCGTAAGTCAGATCAAAATATTTTCAACATGAAAGTTGATCAGCAGAACGAGACGAACCCGGATACACGGTCCATTCGTTTGTCACGCGTCCCTAGCATATCAAACATGGAACTTTTCCATGGTCTTCCGTCTGACCGGTAGTAGCGAGAGACCCGGAAAATATCGTCAGATATTCTTCCGACCTGTCTATCACGGATGTTGCTACGTTAGCTCATGTCTAGCCCGCATCTTGCCATGTCATGCATTGTGTTGCACCGTTGCTATTATTTATTGTTTCTTCCCCCTCTTCTTACCGGTAGACCCCGAGACTCACGCTGATGCCGGGTAGATCTACGACCCTGCCGACCAGCCTTTTGCCACAGAGCAGCAAGGCAAGCAAACCCCCCTTGATCATTCCTATATCGCCTATGTCTTTCTTCCTACTGCTTGCATTAGTATTTTGCTACTGTTCTAGTTAGCTCCTATATGAGATGCATAGCCTGTTTTTGATGAACTGCTACTTTCAGCATTGTACTTTAAATCTGCTTAGTATAGGTGGAGCAGTCATCCCCTCTGACCCCTACTCCAGTTGCCCCGCTTGTTTTCAAATCTCGATCCCTGATCGACGAGCCAGACCCGACACAACACATACACCCCCTTAGTTGTACGAGGCTACACAGATACTACCAGGTACCGAGGGTGATACCTCGCTAAGTACTCCGGGTGATATCTCTTTACTATAGCTAGTCGCTCGTGGTTATCGAGGGTGATTCCTCTTTCACCATTCCCGACGATGCCTCTGTCATGCAACCCCTCAAGTGTGGGACCCCCGAGGGTGATTCCTCTAAGCCCACCTTGACGAATACATCGTTCGGAATCCAACGAGGGTGATACCTCAGATTCCCCCCGATGTTACAACCACACAGTTACTCGACCATGTTACTGGGATCATTGGTGATTAGATGTTAGTCGGGTGGACTCCCGTGAGATTGTGTTGATGGCCTAATTAAAATGATAATGGATTTGGGTATTTGATCTGGGTTGGTTGGAGACCTTTTCTCACTAACCGGCTATGCGGGAAGAATTATGGGTACTCGGCGTCGCGGTATCATCCGAAGCTTTTCAGATGTCAGCAACGTAGCAGCGCGCGCCCGAGTGGTCCTGAGATGCATCACGCTTGTGATTAAGGGATGCTAGGACTGACGTCGGTCGTCCATGCTTCATGCAGGAGCGCGAAGGGGAACTGGGCCCACAAACCCTTTGTGCTTAGGATTTAGACCGGCGGGCTGGCCTCTCTGTTGAGTCTTAGGTGGGGCTGCGACGTGTCGAAATTTCGAGGCCGGGAAGGACCCAGAAAAGTGTGTCCGGCTAGAGTGTTATCGAGCATGACGGGACATGTGGTGCACCCCTGCAGGGATGAAAATTAACTATTCGAATAGCCGTGTCCACGGTTACAGGACGACTTGGAGTTGTGCCCTTATCTTATACAACTACAACTGTTACTTAACTGGAATTAGTTGCCTCAGGATTGCTTCCTCGCAGGGAGTCGAGGGAGGATCTTTGGGCGTGACCTCACTTGAATACTGCTGCAACAATATGACTATTAATTGTGTTCCCTTGCTCTATTCTCTTCTATTGCTGCAAGAACCTCAAGAAGTTAGTCTTCGATAGGACTAGGCCTTCTCTCTCTATTCTTGCATTGCTGCAGTCAGTCCACATATAACCACCCCCCTTCGTTGATACTGATGCATACTTAGAATAGTTCTGATGTAAGACTTGCGAGTACTTTGGATGAGTACTCACCGCTGCTTTGCTCTGCCTTTGTCCCCTTGATCCGTGCTGCGAGCAGATGATGGAGCCTAGGAGTGGAGTTTCTTGTCGATGTCTGCCATCCCGATGGTGTCTTCTTCATGGAGGCCGCTGAAGATAGGAGTAGTTTAGGATGTTCCCAGGCAGGAGGCCTCGCCTCGTTCGATCGTGTTTCTTTTCTGCTAGCCTTCTCTAAGGCACCCCTTGTTTAATGTATGTACTCAGATATTGTTGCTTCCGCTGATTCATGTGTTTATCGAGCTTCTGTATTCTAGCCCTCGAGGCCCCTGGCTTGTAATATGAAGCTGATATTATTTTATTTGTGTCTAGAGTTGTGTTGTGATATCTTCCGTGAGTCCTTGAGTTTGATCATACGCATTTGCGTGTATGATTAGCGTACGATTAATCCGAGGGCGTCACAAACCTATTGACATAGTGCCTAGTGTGAGTTGCTGTTTTTTGCTTGTTTTTTACTTCGCAGAAAATAAATATCAAACACAGTACAAATGTCACAAAACTTTTTGGAGATTTTTTTCTGCCGAGAAGACATCCAAAGAGTCCAGGAAGAACATGAAGGGAGGCCTATGGGGCCGACTAGGCACCAGGGTGCACCTACCCCCCTCGCGCGCCCTAGTGGGTAGTGGGCACCTCGTGGCCCATCTGGACGTGAGAGCGGCACCAAAAAATCTTATAAATACAAATACCCCCAGAAATAAATCTAGATCGGAAGTTCCTTCGCCGCAAGCCTCTGTAGCCATGAAAAAGCAATGTAGACCCTGTTCCGATACCCTACCGGAGGGCGAAATCATCACCGGAGGCCATCTTCATCATCCCGACAACCACCATGATGATGAGGGAGTAGTCCACCCTCGGGGCTGAGGGTTTGTACTAGTAGCTATGTGTCTAATATATACATTAACATCGTGCGATCTCAAGAACACGAGAGATCATCTGTCTCTCTCTCGTGTTCTTAAGATCGCACGATGTTAATGTATCACGAGCTTTATTCATATAGTTAGACCATATGGTGTTTTCCCCTCTATATCTTGTTCTGATAACTTGAGTTTTCCCTTTGAGATTTCATTCTCATTGGATTGAATAACTTTATGGATTTGAGAGCACTTGATCTATGTCTTGCTATGAATACACATGGTGATAATGGGGTATCATATTGATTCACTTGATATATGTTTTGGCACTCAACTCGCGGTTTCTCGAGGTGACGTTGGTGTAATCTATGCGCAGGGGTTGATGCACATTTTCATCTTTGTTTCTCCGGTGGAAATCTTGGGGCACTCTTTGAGGTTCTTTGTGTTGGATTGATTATTATGAATCTGAATTTATTATGGTGTTATTTTAGTACGAACTCTTGGATAGATCGATTGGAAAGGATAACTTGGTGTTATTTTAGTACAAAATCTTGGATAGATCGATCGGAAAGAATAACTTTGAGGTGGTTTCGTCCCCTACAAACAATTTTGTCTTATGTTCTCCGCTAGATAAGAAATTTGGAGTGACTATTTATTGCACATTGAGGGATTGCCATATGATGTAACTATGCTAGCATTGTTGAGATATTGCACAAGTGAAAGTATGAACCCTATGCTTTATTACCAAGCATTTATACAATGCTTTTCTCGCTGTTTCACATTTGCTACCCCGCTGTTTTTATATTTTCAGATTACAATAACCTATATCTACTATCCATACTACATTTGTTTCACCGTCTCTTCGCCGAACTAGTGCACCTATACAATTTGCCATTGTATTGGGTGTGTTTGGGACGCAAGAGATTTTTTGTATTTGATTGCAGGGTTGTTTGAGAGAGACCATATTCATCCTACACCTCCCATGGATAGATAAAGTCATCGACTTGAGGGAAAATTTCTACTGTCCTACAAAACTCTACGCTTGGAGGCCCAACAACATTTACAAGAATATAGTTGCATTGTAGAGATCAAGCTCTTTTCTCGCGTCGTTGCCGGGGAGGTGAGTGCTTGAAGGTATATCTTTAGATCTTGCAATTAAATCTTTTAGTTTCTTCTTTTTCAAAAATTTAGTTTTATAAAATAAAACTACAAAAAATGAAATTTAAGTTGCCTCATTTGCTTCTCTTTATAATGTCTTTCGTGAAAATGATTGTTCGGAAAATTATGCTCAATTGCTAGAGGAAGAATTTATGAAAATTCTTAATGTGAAATCTTGAATGATGAGCATGATAGAAATATTGTTAATATGAATTCTATGAATATCCATAATGTTAATGATATGCAAAGCCACATGCTTAGGGATGCTATGTTTGATGAAGATGATATTTTTTGCCCCCATGTTTTGATGAATAAATTTATTTTTAATGAAAGTATGCCCCCTATTTATGATGATTATTGTGATTACATTTATGCTATAAATAATAAGGATAACCATGAAACTTGTCATTATGATTTTAATTTTCACATGGATTATATCAATCAAGTTTCTCATGGTAGTTATTTTGTTGAGTTTGCTCCCACTACTATGAATGATAAGAATATTGCTTGTGTGGATAGTAAAATAAATCCTATGCTTGTGCATCATGAAAGGAATGCTTTAATTGATAGTTATATTGTTGAATTTCTTCATGATGCTACTGAAAATTATTATGAGGGAGGAACACATGCTTGTAGGAATTGCAATAATATCAAGTTTCCTCCATATGTGTTCAAAGTTTCGAAGTCATGCTTGTTTTTCCTTCCTATGAAAGTTGATTATTTCAATAATAAATTGGTTTCTTGCAAAGTTCCTATGCATAGGAAGCGGGTTAGACTTAAATGTACTTGTCATGTGATTCATGATACTCTCTTGCATGCCTCAGTTACTACTTTTTATACCGGCACCATTGAAATCATCATGCCTCGCTAAAAGACATTAAAGAAAAGTGCTTGTTGGGAGAGAACCCAATACTTTTAATTTCTATTTTTGTGTGTTCACATGATTAAGCTGCTGTAATAATCAAGTTCTGTGTCTTTTATTTCAATAAAGTTCCAAGTGACGCCTTTGGGATGGTTTGAATACTTGTTTGTTTGATTCTGCGGAAAAACATAAACTTTTTATGAAATTTTTACTATGATTTGGCATGAAAATTATATGTGTTTTCCTAGTTTTTCAGAATTTGCAGAGTCACGGAATTATGGGTTTCATTCACATCTTCACAGACTCTTCTGTTTTTGACAGATTCTGTTTTGCGTGCATAGTTTTCTTGTTTTAGTGTTTCCATAGCTTGTATTGAGTAATACAAATTATGTGATTTATATAATACAGTAGGCATCATATGAGAACAATTATGAATCTTGTCTTGGCATTAGCTAAGTGAATGATCTATACTTATCATACTAACCCATCTCACGTAGTTCCATTAAGTTTTGTGTGATTGAAGTTTTCAAGTTTTGGGTGAGGTACCAATATGAGGAGGATAAGGAGAACCAATAACCTAAGCTTGGGGATTCCCAAGGCACCCCCAAGGTAATATCCAAGCAAGACTCAAGCTTCTAATCTTGGGGATGCCCCAGAAGGCATCCCCTCTTTCATCTCTAACATTATCGGTATATCTTACTCAGAGCTATATTTTTATTTCTCACATGATATGTGTTTTGCTTGGAGCATCATTTTATTTTGTTTTTATCTGTTAGATGTTATTTATAATCTTGTTTATCAATTAAAAGTTCCAGGAATTGCCTTTAGAATGCTTGAATTGCATGTGCGATGTGTGGTGTACAAAAACAAAAACTTATGTTGTAGTATTTGAATTACCATATTTTACTGAAACTTGGAAGTTACTGAAATTTTTACACAGTACTGTCATACAAATTATTTATCATCTCCATAATTTGCAGAATTGTTTTATATACATAAGTACAAGTTTTAAGTAGATTCTTACACACTCTCGTGTTTAGACAGATTGTGTCATAGTTTTGTTATCTACTTATCCTACAGTCTCCATAGCTTATATTGGTAGATATAAATTGTGGAAATGATAGTATACAGTACCTAATGTTTGAAAATTATTATGCAATTTGTCTTGGCAGTACATAAAGATTTGATTTATGCTTATGTGCACTAACCTATCTCACGAGTTCTTTTCAAGTATTGTGTGGATGAAGTTTTTGAGACTTAGGTGAAACCAAGATATGAGGGGATTGAACAAGATACAGAAGCTCAATCTTGGGGATTCCAAAGGCACCCAAGTAAACATTTCAATAAGTCTGAAGCATCTAAGCTTGGGGATGCTACACATTCCACCTTTCTTCATAAAAAAATATCGGTTAGCCTATGTTGAGCCTAAATTTTTATTTGTCCACATGATATGTGTTGCTCTTGGAGTGTATTTTTTTATTTGATGTTTAAATAAAATATCAGATCCGAAAATATTTATTGAGAGAGAGTCCTCACATAGCTACATAATTGTTTGACTACACATTGATCTTCACTTATATCTTTTCAGAGTAGTTTGATTGAATTGCTCTAGTACTTCACTTATATCTTTTTGAGCACGGTGGTGTTGTTATTTTGAAGAAATATGCTCTCATGCTTCACTTAGATTACTTTGAGAGTTAGTAGAAACTTTGAAAAAATCCTCGCTTGCTTCACTTATATTATTATGAGAGTTGAAATTTTAAAGAAACTTGTGATCTCGTTCTTCACTTATATTTGTTTGAGAGATTGTTATTAGCAATGGCAATTTTCTTTAAATGAAATTGGTCCCAAAGTTATTGATATCTAGGGGAGATATAATAAAATCTTTCATGAAGGTCATTGGAAGTTAAACTTGATTCTTTGCAATAGTTTTGCGATATGAAGATAGTGATATGTGAGTTGTGTTGATGAGTAATTATGCTTCTGCAAAAATATTGGTGTTAAGGTTTATGATTCCCTATGCATGCACATGAAGTCAATAATTGTGCTATGAAATTACATCCTACTTGTGTTGCATTATTTTGTGTTAGTTATGTTTAATGTTGTCATTACAGGTGTGCAAACGGTCACCTATGGGACCTTCGGGCCCCTTGTGGTTCGGCGAGGAGGTCGTATCACACAAAGAGCAGAGACTATGAAACAACACGGTGATGAGACTCGACTATTTTTACCTAGGTTCGGGCCGCTGTGAAGTATGAAACCCTACTCTTGCTTTTGATGGATTGATTGGGGAAGATGAAGTTCCACGGAGCTATACCCCGGCAAGGGTTGTCGTGGAGAGCTAGCGTGTGTATGCTTACACTTTGCTCTAATACCACGGGGACTGCTATGGCAACAGACAATAGCGCCAAAAATTGACACTTTGATGGAGATTGGGCTTGCGTTGGTTTTTCCCTTGAAGAGGAAAGGGTGGTGCAGCACAGGAGCAATAAGTATTTCCCTCAGTTTGAGAACCAAGGTATCAATCCAGTAGGAGAATCTCGTCAAGTCCAGAGTGCCTGCGCAAACACAAAGAGCATGCACCCAACGCTATAAAGGGGTTGTCAATCCCTTTAAGATTGATTGCAAAGTGAGATCTGAAGGCGGAAAGTGCAACGAAGTAAAAGAGTAAGGCTGAAAATATGGTGTGGAGTAGACCCGGGGGCCATAGTGTTCACTAGAGGCTTCTCTCAAAATAGCAAATATTACGGTGGGTGAACAAATTACTGTCGAGCAATTGATAGAACCGCGCAAAGTCATGACGATATCTAAGCCAATGATCATACATATAGGCATCACGTCCGAGACAAGTAGCCCGATACTTTCTGCATCTACTACTATTACTCCACACATCGACCGCTATCCAGCATGCATCTAGTGTATTGAGTTCATGACGAACAGAGTAACGCCTTAAGCAAGATGACATGATGTAGAGGGATAATCTCAAACCAATGATGAAAAACCCATCTTTTTACCCTTGATGGCAACAACATGATGCGTGCCTCGCTACCCCTTCTATCACTAGGTGAGGTCACCGCACGATATGAACCCAAAACCAAGCACTTCTCCCATTGCAAAAATCATAGATCAAGCTGGCCAAACAAAACCCACAATTCGAAGAGAATTACAAGGATATGAAATCATGCATATAAGAGATTAGAAGAAACTCAAATAAGATTCATAGATAATCTGATCATAAATCCACAATTCATCGGATCTCGGCAAACACATCGCAAAAGAAGATTACATCGGATAGATCTCCATGAAGATCATGGAGAACTTTGTATTGAAGATCCAAGAGATAGAAGAAGCCATCTAGCTACTAGCTATGGACCCGTAGGTCTATGGTGAACTACTCACGCATCATCGGAGAGATCATGGTGTTCATGAAGAAGCCCTCCATATCCGAATCCCCCCTCCGGCAGGGCACCAGAACGTGCCCCAAATGGGATCTTGCGGAGACAGAAGCTTGCGGCGGCTAAAAAGTACTATCGATGATCTCCTGATTTTTTTTGGAATTTTTGGGAATATATAGGCGAAAGACCTTGGGCAGAGGTGGCCCAGGGAGCCCACAAGCCTGGGAGGCACGGGCCCCCCTGGCTGCAGCTAGGGGGCTTGTGGGGTCCCTGGTGGCCCCCTGCCCTGGTTCTCAGGTTCCCCGATCTTCTTCTGTTTCGGAAAAAATCTTTTTGGAAGTTTCGTTCCGTTTGGACTCCGTTTAAAATCCTCCTCTGAAAAGGGTCAAAACATGGAAAAAACAGGAACTGGCACTTGGCACTGAGTTAATAAGTTAGTCCTAAAAAATATATAAAAGACATACAAAACATCCAAAGTTTGACAAGATAATAGAATGAAACCATCAAAAATTATAGATACGTTGGAGACGTATCAAGCATCCCCAAGCTTAACTCCTGCTCTTCCTCGAGTAGGGAAGTGATAAAGACTGAATTTTTGATGTGGAATGCTACCTAGCATAGTTGTCCTTTGTAACTTCATTCTTGTGACATGAATGTTCAGATCCGTAAGATTCGAAACAATAGTTTGCTATTGACATGAAAACAATAATACTTCAAGCAAACTAGCAAGGTAATCATGAACTTTCAAAATAACCAGGCCAAGGAAAGTTATCCCTACAAAATCATATAGTCTGGCTATGCTCCATCATCCTCACACAACTAATGTAAGTCATGCACAACCCCGGTATTGGCCAAGGAATTGTCTTCACACTCTTACTTTCTCAAACTTTTTATAACTATCACGCAATACATGAGCGTGAGCCATGGATATAGCACTAAAGGTGGAATAGAGTGTGGTGGTGGTTGTGGGACAAAAAGGAGGAGCTGGTCACATTGACTCGGCGTATCAAAGGGCTATGGAGATGCCCATTAATAGATATGAATGTGAACGAGTAGGGATTGCCATACAAAGGATGCACTAGAGCTATAAGTATGTGAAAACGCAAAAGGAGAACTACTGGGTGTGCATCCAACTTGCTTGCTCACGAAGACCTAGGGCAATTTTGAGGAAGCCCATCATTGGAATATACAAGCCAAGTTATATAATAAAGATTCCCACTAGCATATGGTGGTGAAGAAATGAGAGGCTCTCAATCATGAAGAACATGGTGCTATTATGAAGCACAAGTGTGGAAAAAGATAGTAGCATTGTCCCTTCTCTCTTTTTCTCTCTTTTTTTATTTGGGCTCTTGGGCCACCTCTTTTTTCTTTTCTTTTTTGTTTGGGCTCTTTGGCCTCTCTTTTTTTATTTCCTCACATGGGACAATGCTCTAATAATGATGATCATCACACTTTTATTTACTCATAGCTCAAAGCTCAGAATGATGATGACTCTATAGGAAATGCCTCCGGCAGTGTACCGGGGTGTGCAACGATCTAGCTTGGCGTATGACGTTGAAACATCTCGCTAGCTATCTTATGATCATGCAAAGGCAATATGAGAGTGATGACACAAGTCATGAGACGAAACGGTGGGAGTTGCATGGCAATATATCTCGGAATGGCTATGAAAATGCCATAGTAGGTAGGTATGGTGGCTATTTTGAGGAAGGCATATGGTGGGTTTGTGTACCGGTGAAAGTTGCGCGGCAATAGAGAGGCTAGCAATGGTGGAAGGTGAAAGTGCATCTATACCATGGACTCACGTTAGTCATGAAGAACTCACATACTTGTTGCGGAAGTTTTTATTAGTAATCAAAATAAAGTTCTAAACGCATACTCCTAGGGGAAGGTTTGGTAGGTGTTAACCATCGCGCGATCCCGACCTCAACACAAAGGATTACAATCAATAGATCAATTATGCTCCGACTTCCTAACATAGCGGTTCACCATACGTGCATGTTACGGGAATCACTATCTTCAACACAAGTATTTCTAGATTGACAACACCCTACTAACATAACTCTTAATATTACCAAATCCATGTCTCAAAACTAATTGAGAGGACTCAAGACTTCTCTTTCTACTCAATGCACATGAAGATGGAGGATTTTGTATCCTCTTTGGGTACCTATCACCTTTGGGACTACTTTCATAGCATAAGCCAACTACCAAGTCACGCACCGACGTGCTCTACAAGATCTAAGTGAAGCACACACAGCAAAATTATCTAGCTCAAAAGATATAAGTGAAGCACGATGATCATTCTAGCAAAATCACGATGAGTGCATGTCTCTCTCTCAAAAAGGTGTGCCGCAAAGATGATTGTGACACAACAAAAAGAAAAGACTCCTACGATACAAGACGCTCCAAGCAAAACACATATCATGTGGTGAATAAAAATATAGCTCCAAGTAATGTTACCGATGGATTGAAGACGAAAGAGGGGATGCCTTCCCGGGGCATCCCCAAGCTTAGGCTTTTTGGTGTCCTGCAATTGGGCTTGGGATGCCTTGGGAATCCCCAAGCTTGAGCTCTTTCCACTCCTTATCTCTTTGTCCATGAGAACATCACCCAACACTTGAAAACTTCACAACACAAAACATAAACAGAAACTCATGATATCATTAGCACAAGAAAACAAACTACCACCTCTTTAGGTACTGTAGCAATCTTGATTTCTATTTATATTGGTGTTAGATTACTGTATTCTCACTTTTCCATGGCTAGTACCCCCCCCCCCCCCCCCGCCCCGATACAATCCATAGTTTCATCAAAACAAACAACCAACTCAACAAAAACAGAATCTGTCAAAAACAGACCAGTCTGTAGCAATCCGTATACTTTGTATACTTCTGGTACCTAAAGAATTCTGAACAATTACGACTGCCTGGTAAAAAGGCATATCAACCAGCAGCAAAAATAATCAACTCACAATCTCTTTCTGAATAAAAATGACAAATAATCTCGTGAGCGAAATTTTTTTGTCTTTTTCCAGCAGGATCAAACAACCATCGCCAAGACTAGTCATAAAGGTTTTTGCTTGGCTCAAACACAAAAAGAAACACAAAAAACACAATCATAACAGAATTATGATGGTGTGGACGCAACAAAACAAAAAGAAATTCCTTGGGTTGCCTCCCGAAAAGCGCTATTGTTTAACGCCCTTAGCTAGGCACAAGGCGATAGAATCACGTATCGTCGTCTTTGGTGTTAATATCGTAAGTAGCGTGATCACTCATCGTCTTAAGGTCTTCATCTTTCTTACTAGATGATTCACCACTATTTGTAGGAACAAAAACATACTTGGTGACCTTATTGTGGGCAAAATTTGGAGTATTCTGCACAGCGGCAAAAGAGGAATCCAACTTGGTTATAACATCCTCTAGTTTGCCAATCCTAGCGGAATCATGACCTAGTTTTTCTTTAACTGTGGGTTCCTTCTCCTTTAAATTTTTCAAAACCATTCCCACCTTGGATCCGTATTGAGTGATTTGGTTGTGGATCTTTTTATCCAAATTCTCAGTAAGGTCGATCATAGCAACTTTATTTTCAATGACGTCCAGCCTACGCATCACATGTTCCAGAGTTAAGGTAGTTCCATTAACCATGAGTGGGGGTGAGCCTACCAAATTTATTACAGCTCCGTAAGAATCAACGATATGGCTACCCAAGAAATTTCCACCTACGATGGTGTCAAGAATATACCTATTCTAAGGAGAAACACCCACATAAAAACTGCGAAGCAGGATGGTAGTAGATTGCTTATGAGTAGATCTAATGTGAGCATTGCAAATCCTATACCAAGCGTCCTTTAAGTTTTCTTCCTCAATTTTTTTGAAATTGAGAACTTCGTTCTCGGGAGTATCGTTCGAACTGGTGGATCTAGCCATGAGGACACGCAGACTATCCCACACAAACGAACAGAAAGCAAGCGAGAGAAAAGGGCGAACGAAAAGGCAAACAAAAAGGCACACGAAGAAAAGGGCAAATCTTTTTGTAAATTTTTGTTTTTTCAGAAGTGGGGGAGAGGAAAACGAGAGGAAAAAAAAGTAAATGCAAGGGATGAGTTTGCGACACTTACTTCGATGAGTTCTTGACTTGATCCTCCCCAGCAACGGCGCCAGAAATTCTTATGCTACGGCAACACACAACAGCACCAAAAATTGACACGTTGACGGAGACTGGGCTTGCGTTGGTTTTTCCCTTGAAGAGGAAAGGGTGGTGCAGCACAGGAGCAGTAAGTATTTCCCTCAGTTTGAGAACCAAGGTATCAATCCAGTAGGAGAATCTCGTCAAGTCTAGAGTACGTGCGCAAACACAAAGAGCTCGCACCCAACGCTATAAAGGGGTTGTCTATCCCTTTAAGATTGATTGCAAAGTGAGATCTGAAGGCAGAAAGTGCAATGAAGTAAAAGAGTAAGGCTGAAAATATGGTGTGGAGTAGACCCGGGGGTCATAGTGTTCACTAGAGGCTTCTCTCAAAATAGCAAATATTACGGTGGGTGAACAAATTATTGTCAAACAATTGATAGAACCGCGCAAAGTCATGATGATATCTAAGGCAATGATCAGACATATAGGCATCACGTCTGACACAAGTAGACCGATACTTTCTGCATCTACTACTATTACTCCACGCATCGACCGCTATCCATCATGCATCTAGTGTATCGAGTTCATGACGAACAGAGTAACACCTTAAGCAAGATGACATGATGTAGAGGGATAATCTCAAACCAATGATGAAAACCCCATCTTTTTACCCTTGATGGCAACAACACGATGCGTTCCTTGCTACCCCTTCTGTCACTGGGTGAGGTCACCGCACGGTATGAACCCAAAACCAAGCACTTCTCCCATTGCAAAAATCATAGATCAAGCTGGCCAAACAAAACCCACAAGTCGAAGAGAATTACAAGGATATGAAATCATGCATATAAGAGATTAGAAGAAACTCAAATAAGATTCATAGATAATCTGATCATAAATCCACAATTCATCGGATCTCGACAAACACACCGCAAAAGAAGATTACATCGGATAGATCTCCATGAAGATCATGGAGAACTTTGTATTGAAGATCCAAGAGATAGAAGAGTCCATCTAGCTACTAGCTATGGACCCGTAGGTCTATGGTGAACTACTCACGCATCATCGAAGAGGTCATGGTGCTGATGAAGAAGCCCTCCATATCCGAATCCCCCCTCCGGAAGGGCACCAGAACGTGCCCCAGATGGGATCTTGCAGAGACAGAAGCTTGCGGCGGTGGAAAAGTACTATCGATGATCTCCTGATTTTTTCTAGAAATTTTTGGGAATATATAGGCGAAAGACCTAGGGCAGAGGTGGCCCAGGGATCCCACAAGCCTGGGAGGCGCTGGCCTCCTGGCCGCGGCTAGGGGGCTTGTGGGGTCCCTGGTGGCCCCCTGCCCTGGTTCTCAGGTTCCCCGATCTTCTTCTGTTTCAGAAAAATTCTTTTTGGAAGTTTCGTTCCGTTTGGACTCCGTTTAAAGTCCTCCTCTGAAAAGGGTCAAAAACACGAAAAGCAGGAACTGGCACTTGGCACTAAGTTAATAAGTTAGTCCCAAAAAAGATATAAAAGGCATACAAAACATCCAAAGTTTGACAAGATAATAGCATGAAACCATAAAAAATTATAGATACGTTAGAGACGTATCACGGACCTAATCTACTAAGTGTCGAATCTCTAAGCGCTCAAATGTCGAAAGATCTGTACCCTTTGCTAGGTTGCCTTGGGTTTCCTTTTATAGCTCAAGGGGCGTCCATAGTGTCAACTGACATGATCAAATAGCTAACAGTGCTATCATACCTAACTCTGGCACTTAAGACAGGGCACCATAAATGCGTCCCTAGGTGGCGAGCGGGGGTGCATTCCTGGTAGGCCTCTGCCACCTATGAGCTGGTCGTGGCTTGAGGTCTTGACACGCTTGTAGACAGGTGTCAACAGGTTGCAACCTGTCTTTCGGCGTGGTGCCATGTAGCTAGAGAGATCCACCTAGCCACCTAGGGACTCGACACCTCATCGACAAGTGAATGGTGTAGTAATGAGGTGGAGCTGTGGTAGATTGACTCGCGCCTGCCAGGGAGGTGCCTTGCCTGGTCTTGGTGTGGATGATTGCGCCCTTGCCTCAGGTAGGTTCAAGGGGACCTTGACGCGTGTTGGGTTGTTGGTGTTGGTCTTGAGATTGGGGATGCTCTTAACGCTCGTGCACAAGTCAGGGGCACTAGGTACCCCATTATTAGTGCACCGACAAATGTTCACTTATGAAGTTTTTCATTCCTTGGTTGGGTGTTTCTCAATCTATTTGCTAGCCTTCACTTGTACTAAGCGAGAATGTTGCTTGTGCATCCAAATCCTAAACCCAAAGTTGTGCCAAATGTGTCCACCACATACCTACCTATATGCGGTATTTCAGTGTCGTTCTCCGTAAATTTGTATGTGTGAACTCTGATATTCAAAATAAACTTCTATTTTGTGTGCCCGTACCGCTCATAAAGTGGCAATGGGTGGCCGGTATCTTCCAAGTTAAATAGGTTATTCTCAAGATGAGTTTTTATTCACTTGTCATTCCCCGAGAGTTTGACGGTAATAGGGATGCCAAGTCCCAAAATGGAAAGAAAAATTATTTTATGTTGTCAAATAATAAAATCCTTGGAAAGTGTTGGTATGGACGGTACCCGTGGATGCGGCTAGCTCTAGAGTGTGAAAGAAGCTTGGAAAAAGGAATAAAATTTATTTTTAGTTTGGGAACTGCCTATGACTTGTTTAGCAAGGAAGATATTGGGAACTCTTAGTTGTTTTCATTGACAGGAAAAACATGCCACCCAAAATATTTTATCTCTCATTTTTTTTACTTTAGCGGTGGTACTGCTAAGAATCTCTATTTCCCTCTATGAAGGGCCTATCTATTTACTTTATGCAATTTTTATTTTTATTTGAGTCCCCATCTTCTCTTATAAAACACCAACTACGAAACACTGTTAGCATGATGGGTTAGGGATAGCGTTCTTTAGCATTGATGTTTTAAAAGGCTTAGTTGCTTGCTGATATGTTTGAGTATTAAATTTTTCATTTCAAATTATAGACTATTGCTTTGAATCATCTCCAAGTCCATATGTCCATGCTATACGAAAATAATATGAGGAACATGTCACGCAACATTCCACATCACAACTTCTGTTTTTGTCATTTACCTACTCGAGGACGAGCAAGAATTAAGCTTGGGGATGCTAATACGTCTCCAACGTATCTATAATTTTTGATTGTTCGATGCAGTTATATTACCATTCTTAGATGTTTTACAATCATTTTATAGCCAATTTCTATCATTTTGGGGACTAACCTATTGACATAGTGCCCCGTGCCAGTTACTGATTTTGCTTGTCTTTAACTTTGGAGAAAATCAATATCAAACGGAGTCCAAATGTCACGGGACTTTTTGGAGATTTTGTTCTGTCCAAAAGACATCGAGAGAGTCAAGGAAACACATAAGGGGAGGCCCGTGGGGCCCACTAGGCACCAGGGCATGGCTACCCCCTCACGCGCCTTGGTGGGTAGTGGGCACCTCGTAGCCCACCTAGACGTGAGGCCGACGGAAAAAATTCTATAAATACAAAAAAACCTAAGAAATAACTCTAGATTGGACGTTCCGCCACTGCAAGCCTTTGTAGCCATGAAAAACCAATCTAGACCCTCTTCCCGCACCTTGCCGGAGGGGGAAATGATCACTGGAGGCCATCTTCATCATCCTGGTGGCCACCATGATGAGGAGGGAGTATTCCACCCTCGGGGCGGAGGGTTTGTACTAGTAGCTATGTGTTTAATCTCTCTCTCGTGTTCTTAAAATGGCACGATCCTTATGTATCACGAGCTTTATTAATATAGTAGGATCATATGGTGTTTTTCCCTCTCTATCTTGTTGATGAATTGAGTCTTCCCTTTGAGATTTCGTTCTTATCGGATTGAATACTTTTATGTATTTGAGAGCACTTGATCTATGTCTTTCTATAAATACCCGTGGTGACAATGGGGTATCATATTGATTCACTTGATATATGTTTTGGCACTCAACTCACGGATTCACGAGGTGACATTGGGGTAATCTATGCATAGGGGTTGATGCACATTTTCGTCTTTGTTTCTGTGGTAGAAATCTTGGGGCACTCTTTGTGGTTCTGTGTGTTGGATTGAGTATCATGAATCTGAATTTTTTATGGTGTTATTTTAGTACAAACTCTTGGATAGATTGATCGGAAAGGATAACTTCGTGTTATTTTAGTACGAACTCTTGGATAGATCGATCGGAAAGAATAACTTTGAGGTGGTTTCGTACCCTACAAACAATTTAGTCTTATATTCTCCGTTAGATAAGAACTTTTGAGTGATTATTTATCGCGCGTTGAGGGATTGCCATATGATCTAACTATGTTTGCATTGTTGAGATATTGCACTAGTGAAACTATGAACCCTAGGCCTTATTACTGAGCATTTATACAATGATTTGATCACTGTTTCACATTTCCTACCTTGCTGTTTTTTTATTTTCAGATTACAAAAACCTATATCCACTATCCATACTACACTTCTTTCACCGTCTCGTCGCCAAACTAGTGCACCTATACAATTTTCCATTGTATTGGGTGTGTTGGGTACACAAGAGATTTTTTGTATTTGACTGCAGGATTGTTTGGGACACACCATCATCATCCTACAACTCCCACAGATTGATAAACCTTAGGTCATCCACTTGAGGGAAAATTTTCACTATCCTACAAACTCTATGTTTGGAGGCTCAACAATGTCTACAAGAATATAGTTGCATAGTAGACATCACGAACTAACGGAAGTGGGGCAAATTTGAGCACACTTCAAAACTAGGGGTAAATCTGAGTAGTGGGTTTGAGTTCTAAATATGGATGTAAAAGACCCTTTTAAATACCGCAGGGGTTGTTACTGTTTTGCAACAAAAGCAAGGTTACTTTTCATGTCAATGGCAAACGACATACGATGCATTTTCCAAAGAAACTAGCTTTTGTAAATAATATTAACTTCCTTGAGCCAATTACCACAATCACAATTGGAGGGTTCAAAATTCCTCTTCCTACTGCCAAGAAGAAATATGATATTCTTATTATTGGGGATATGCAAATTCCCACTGAGGTAGCTTAGTGTTATACAAAAATTCTTCGGTTTCATGTCAATCGAAAATGCTTATTAATAAGACTTGATCAACCTTACTAATGGATCCTTTTAGAAAGACATGTGGTTGATGAATTAAGTAAGCACAACTGTGTGTATCATTAGTTTACTCCCTCTTGTTCATTCTTAGCTAACTAAAATAAAATGCCATGATTATCCAATTTTTTGTGTTTTCGTGCATTTAAAATAACCTAAAAATAACAAGTATCGGATTGACACAAAATTTTAACATAATCTTTTCTAAAATATCTAAGATTTTTTAGTGCTGAAAACACATCAGGAAAGTGCACGTGTGGGCACAAGCCAACATGGAGCACCCACACCCCCTCGGCATGCCCTGATAGGTTGTGGGGCCCACAGCCCCCCGCCTTATCCCTTTATCCCATGTCATCTCTTAACTCCACAAAAATTCATACTCTCTCTCTCTCTCGTGTTCTTGCTCCTCAACGTGAGATTTGAAATCTCTTTGCTCGGAACTTCGTTTTTGAAACTGTTTTAAGGGATTGTTCCTTGGTATGTAACTCTCATATTCCTCAATTAGTTTTTTGCTTTAGTGGTTTATATTTTATTATTTTTCTGCACTAGGTGCTACGAAAAATGAGCTTGCGTGTTTAATTCTTTGAGTTCCAAGTAGTATGAATGCTTGATATGGCCTGTAGGCATATAAACGAGTAGTTGCTACCAATTTTACAAAGTTTTATTGAAAAAAATTTATGGCCCAAAAATTTCAGAAATTTTTTCATAGGGAAATGAACTTATTTAGGAGGGGATCTTCAAGCCGAAGTCCCAAAGGAGTTGTTGGGAGGAACCAGGACCATAACATCAACAACTTTTGCAACGCGGAAGTTAGTCCGTGTGAATGGCCACACGTCCCTTTCATGTGCGAAGCAGGTTTCCACAAAGAGTTCATGCAATTCATTGGAAATGTCGGTCTGACCAATTTCCCCGTAGATGAGTGTGATCAATACTATCTCCTTACAAATTCCTTTGTGCAAAACTTCTAGGCCCGTTGCTCCCATGGTACGCTTTGATTTATATGCAACACATTATGAAATACCACTCTCTGAATTTTGTGAAATATGCTTGCTTCCTTTTGACGAGGGAATGTGTGATCCTAAACCAGAGGAGTTCGAGGAATTGCTCCTTACCTTAACTGTGGAACAAACTAGGGGTGTATCAAATGCTAGGGACACAAGTTTACATTTTCTGTCTATTCATTAATTCACTTTATTCATAGGGAAATGTTTAACTGCTATGAGTCAGGGTGGTAGTCATAGTGCCCCCACCCTCGCTATTTTGTGTCGCACACTATATGGTGATAACACTTTCAACTTAGGAGCTATTGTCGTGTGCCGCTTGCATCTAAAATGAACCAAGGGCAAGGTCCATGGTGGTATTTATGCCACCCACTTAGACAAACATTTTAATATTGCCATACGCCCCACTGATTACTTGTTGCCTAAGGTTTATCTTGATCACCAGTCCATGATAAAATCACTAGTTCATTGATGAACCTCGGCCCCCATAGCACATTCATTATAACTTAGTATACAACGAGGATACTTGCGATGTTATTGTGTTGCCTGCACCTTCTTTATTTAAATCTCATGCTAGGAACGGATATACCATCATTCCACTAGATATAATTGCTTACCGAAATAACTTGGGTGAGGCAGAGGCCGCAGCTCACATGTGGGACGCTCAAGTACCTCAGCCCAACTACTTTCGTTCGGTCAGAGTTGGCTACTACGGATGGTGATCACCAAGCTACACAAAAGCCTAAGCTTGAGGGAGTACGTATTTCTCACCAACATTACATTCATGTTCAGATACTTCATATAAATTGTTGGTGTTCATCCTCTTTCATTTTATAACCATGTTAGTGTTTATTTTTCTACTTTCTTCTTTGTTTTTTTGAAAATCCAAAAATATTTCTTGCTTTATTTTATGTTTTCCTTCTAGTTTAATTAGTTCATGGTATTAAAAGAAAACCCAAAAAGATTTTCTTTGTAGGTTAGGAGCTTTCCCGTGTAAATGTTTTTTCTCGTTTTTTTTCCTTGTTTATTTGCTTCCTTCTTAAAAACTAGTAATTCCAAAAATATTTCAGTGTGTTTCTCTAAATTTATTTTCTTTTGATGAAGTCATTGAAAGGAGAACACCACGATGAAAATGCCGAGTGTCTCTCATATGCGTTAATGTTGATCCAACAAAAGAGCCAAAATTACCTTGTCTTCTCCTTTGTATAAACTACCTTGCAAATTCCAGCTTAGTCCACGACACCCTTGCACTATTATTATTATCGCATCATTCGGTCGTGCAAGTGAAAGGCAATAATGATGATATTTGACGAAGTGATCGTGGCAAAGGAAGATGGTATGAACTCTCCTTGTTTTCCTTTTTTGTAAATATGTTTATCTCGTTTGACCTTGATTTAGCATATCATGCGTAAACATATTTATGATGACAATTAGAGATTATAGTTTCTCGTGCCATGCTTAAATACCTAGGAGTGAATAATTATTTATCTTATAAGTCAACATGCATTAAAATGGTTATGATGTGGTATGGTAGTATGGTATTTCCCTCTCAGTAATTCGAGCGGCTTGACTTGGCCCATGTGCAAACATGTAGTTGATTCCAAACCAATGCAGCCTTCATGGTGTTTAAATTCAAAGTGTTTATATCCTACTCATGCTAATGATCAATGTTAATTATTCGCAATGCATGATCATGACCGTTTTCCCTCTCTAGGTAGTCGCTTCTCAATCTGTCGCTAGCATTCACATGTACTAAGCGAGAATGCTGCATGTGCATCCAAACTCTTAAACCCAAGTTGTTCCACATGAGTTCACCATACCTACCTATATGTGGTATTACCTTGCGTTCTAAGTAAATTTGCATGTGCCACCTCTAAATATTCAAATAAACATCCGTTTTGTGTGTTCGTACCGCTCATGGAGCAATAGGGCAGTCCGTATTTTCCATGCTAAGCGGGTTATTCGCAAGACGGGCGTTTACTCACCTGTCATTGCACGAGAGAGGCTGGTAAAAGGGATGCTTAGTTCTTCATAATCAAAGAGGATTAAACAAAACAATTGTGACAGTTGATATGTTGGCACGCACCCGTGGACTCGGTCAGCCATGGTTTGTGAGTAGATAGTGGAAAGGAGTACACATTACAATTCCGTTTGGGAACCGCCAATAATGTGCTTAGCATGGAAGATATCGAAAACTCTATCATAGACAGGTAAAACACACCACCCAAAATTACAATTCATCCCCGTTTTAAACGTTGAGCTCTAGCACCTCTTCAAATCAATGCTTTCCTTTGTGAAGGGCCTTCCTATTTACTTTCATGTTCTTTTATTTTTATTCTTCAGTCATCACCTTCTAACTAAGGCACCAGACCTGAGAGCACTACTGCGATTCTTATGCATTGAGTCTAGTTGATGTTGGATGTGAGAATGACTGGACCTTTTCTACCCTGAATTATAATGTTTAGTCGTTGCTTGAACTTTAGAGGCGCTCTGCATTTAAGTTTTGTGTTCTCAGAAATGGCTAGCGGAATACCATGGCATCATATTATATCATGATTGAGTTGGCAAATCATTGTCACGTGAGATATTTTATTATTGCTTGCTAGTTGGTTATGTATTGCCATGAGTGAATATGATGTTTAATTATTATCATAGATGTGGTTATTTATGGTTTATGCTAAAAACCTGAACACTAGCTAAGCATATGTATAACAACAAGAACAAAAGAGTTTGTAAAAGTTTTCTTTATTACTTTCAGTTTATCAACTGAATTGCTTGGCGACAAGCAATGAGTTAAGCTTGGGGGAGTTGATACGTCTTAAACGTATCTACTTTTCCAAACACTTCTACTCTAGTGTCGGACTCTAATTTGCATGATTTGAGTGAAACTAACCCGGATTGCCACTCTTTTTTAGCACAACTACCATGGTGTTATTTTTGTGTAGAAATAAAAGTTCTTGGAATCAGACAAAACTTTTTGTGAATTATTTCTGGAATATATGAAGAATTATGGAGTGAAGACTTGTTCGAGGGGTCTTCCAATGGCCCGCAAGCCAACAAGGTGAACTCAACCCTCGTGGGCGCGCCCTGTTAGCTTGTGGAGCCCACATGGCTCCCCGGCCCTAATTCGAGTCCTATAAATTCACATCTTCAAAGAAAAGTAGGAGATAATATTTCATTAGGTTTTACGAGATGGACCCACCGCCACCTCCTCTTCTTCCTCGGAGGGCTGATCTAGAGTCCGTTTTGGGGCTCTGTAGAGGGGAATTTATCATTGTCATCGTCACCAACCCTTCTTCATCAACACCACCATGACGTTCACCATCGAGAGTGAGTAATTCCTTTGTATACTTGCTAGACGGTGAAGGGATTGGATGAAATTGATCATGCAATCGAGTTATTTTGATAGGGCTTGATGCCTAGTATCCACTATGTTCTGAGATTGATATTGCTATGACTTTGCTATGCTTTATGCTTGTCACTAGGGCCCGAGTGCCATGATTTCAGATATGAACTTATTATGTTTTATTCGAATATGAAATTTTTAGATCCTATCTTGCAATTTGTATGCATCTATTACGTGTTATGATCCACATTCCCCAAGGTGACAATAATTGAGATTCTTTCCGGTGATTGTCGTAGTTTGAGGAGTTCATGTATTCAACAATTCTTAGTGCTTTGTTCTAGTCCTCTATTAAAAGGAGGCCTTGATATCCCTTAGTTTCCTTATGGACCTCGCTGCCATGGGAGAGTAGGACAAAAGATGTGATACAAGTTCTTATCGCAAGCACGTAATACTATATACAGCATACATGCCTACATTATATTGATGAATTGGAGCTAGTTCCGTGTCGGTCTAGTGTGTAACTATTACATGATTGATGTCATCTAAATTATTATCCATCACCTGTCCACGTGCCTATGTTTTACATATACTGAATCTTGCTAAGTTACTATTTCTGCTGCTACTGTCACAACTATTGCAAAATTGCTGATGTCACTACTACCATCACTACTACTACTTTTCCTAGCTACTACAATATTTGCTGCAGAGAGATATCCCATGTGTGGTTGAATTGAAAACTCAACTGCTAAGGTCGATAAATATTCTTTGTCTCACCTTGTGTCGAATGAATAAATCAGGGTGTAATATTACCCGTGAAGACTGGTGTAATCCCCTATACTTGTGGTTTATCAAGTACGGACAATTAAATGCAAGGCACACACTCGGTCTCAATGACACTGCCATGTCAATTACATATAATGTGGAGATGTGGAGAAATGTCTAAATGGTGGAGGAGGTCGAGGACACCCAAACATTGAAAAAGGAGGAGTAGGTCGTGCAAACTCTTGAGCACACACTACTAGAGAAAACCTTACCAATAGCGCTGGATTTCGTCCTACCAGTAGGGCTGGTACACACGCTACTGCTATGGTGCTATAGATAATTTTTAGCAGTAGCTCTCTTTTTGCCCTTCTCTACTCGTAAACTAACATAGCAGTAGCACGCGTGCAACAAGCGCTACTGCTACTTATCTGTAGTGCGTGTATCAGCAAAGCTATTTTTGCCCAGCGCTGATGGTAAACCTTAGCCCCACACCACTGCTAAATTTTTATATTTTTTTGTTTCTATGTTTTTACGTTGTATTTAAAGAAGTAAAAAAATTATACAATAACAACATGCATATTCATTGAAAAGATGTGAGACAAAAATGTGTAATCGTCGGCATCGATGAGAAAAAGTTATTGGAAGTCTCTCATCATATGATAATCATCATTCATGGTCCAACACATGCCTCAAAATAGAGATACAAGTTATTAGGAGTCTTGAATACATGCAACTACATGGTCACATACTCATGTTTCATCATCTATGAAAGCTATGATATGATCGCATAGAAGAGAACAGGGACCACTATGAGTAAACGCGGGATTATGTTGTAGTTCCTGAGACACCGTTTATGATTCCTCTCTTGCGCTAGCGTGAAACTCAAGTAACTAGCTTACGCTTTGCTTCTACTACCAAAACCTTTCTGGCTGCCGCCCGAGAAGTGGTACATTGGGGCCTCACACTCCGTCCACTCATCGTACACTCCCGAAATCCTCCTTTTGTACACGACATACCATTTTCTCGCCATATTGTCTATATACCTATTAGAGAATCATATATCATCAAGAGAATTCAACGATAATATGAAACATAATATACTTGAGCAACACGGAAAGAAAGAGTTAGCAAATAGAAGCAACATGTAGTAAACGTAGTTTACTAAATTCATCGTACCCAACTCACTAACTAGAGCACGACATTGTTTACATCTAATAGTTTTGTTGTATAGCGAAATTCAAAGTTTCATTGTAAAGAAAGTAACAAATAAACAGACACATTGTCATCGTCAACTAGTGCACTCTTTCCGTCCGTCCATATCTGGAAGGATGCACTCAAAATTTGTGAAAGGCATCATGTCTTAATGCTATAGGGCTATGCGGGTTCGGACATGAGCCCATGATACTGTGCCGCCATAGAAAATCCCTTTCTCTTCGGGGACCTCTTTCATGATGATCGATGCAATTTCAGGATGGATGCGGTATAATTCATTTTGGAGTTGATGATCTGGTATGCTTCCCAAGGCTTCGACCCATCTCTCGATATGGTCAGCAGATGAAGATGCCATGCGAAGTGATTATCGATCCCTTTTGTGCTCCAGCATGTGATAGATGACATAGAATCCATCTAAAAGGACGTGGATGCCGCCTAGAGGGGGGGTTAAATGGCACTTTAAAATAATTATAGTTTAGGCTTGAACAAATGCGGAATAAACTAATGTTTAATGAGTCAAGCACAAAACCCAAAACAACTTGGCTTACTATGTGCACCACCAACTTGTGCTAAGGAAGATAATCAACTAAGTGATTGCAAGATATATAACAAGGAACAATATGACTATCACAAAGTAAAGTGCCTAAGTAGAGGGCTCGAGTAAGATATAACCAAGACACGCGAAGACGATGATGTATCCCAAAGTTCACAGCCTTGCGGGTGCTAATCTCCGTTTGAAGCGGTGTGGAGGCATAATGCTCCCCTAGAAGCCACTTGGACCGTCGTAATCTCCTCACGCCCTTGCACAATGCAAGATGTCATGACTCCACTAAGCGACCCTTTAGGGCGGTCACCGAATCCGTACAAATGGAAACCCTTGGGGGCGGTCACCGAACCCGTACACTTTGGCAATCCTTGGGGCGGTCACCGATTCACGTAAAAATTGCTCGGGGCGATCTCCACAACCTAATTGGATACCCCGATGCTTTCCTGGAGCTTTACACCACAGTGATTGAGCTCCAAGGCACCACCAAGATTCTAGGACGCCAAAGCACCCAAGAAGAACAAGCTCTAGGGTACCAAGCACCCAAGAATAAGAAGCTTCTCAAACTTCACTTCCACGTATCACCGTGGAGAACTCAAACCTATGCACCAAATACAATGGCAAGGGCACACGGAGTGCCCAAGTCCTTCTCTCCCAAATCCCACCGCAACAACTAATGCTATGGAAGAAAATGGGAGGAAGAACAAAGAAGAACATGAAGAACTCCAAGATCTAGATCCAAGGGGTTCCCCTCACATAGAGGAGAAAGTGATTGGTGGAAATGTGGATCTAGATTTCCTCTCTCTTTTCCCTCAAGAACTAGCAAGAATCATTAGAGGGATTGAGAGTTAGCAAGCCCAAAGAGGGTCAACAATGGGGGAAGAACACGAGCCCAATAGATTAGGAACCAATGGGGAAGAAGACCCCCTTTTATAGGTCCCCGGGAATCTGCTCGTTATGTGCATAATAACATAGGAGTGGTACAACCGCTATATGTACTAGTACAATCAGAAAACATGGGTACCCTGCAAGAACCCTATTGAGTTGTACAATCAATGGCGTGGGTGGTAGTACCAGCTGAAAATTAACCGGAATAACCGCTCCACCACCGCTCAACAAGAACTTTAAAACATAGAGGGGTCACCCCGAGCAGTAGTTGAGATGATGGTTGCACTTGTGCAACCGCCAGGACTGAGCTTGGATGGTGGCTAAGTCCCAAGCGGTACAACTGCTCCGAACACCCGTAGTACCGCTCAAAAGGCATTACCGAAATAACAATGCCACCACCACCCAAGAACCGCACCAAACTAGAGATGTGTTCGGTGGTAAGGTGGTATTGGGTCGGTACAACCGCATGAATTTACTTTCCATGGTTGGCCACATCATAAGCGGTACAACCGTCCGGGGGCGGCGGTACAACCGCTGGCATAAAATGAGAGCGGCAACCCCAGTGTATCACGCTCGGGCGGTAGTTGTACCAGACGCACTGGCCAAGCGGTACAACTTCTCGGACAAGGGGTACAACCATATCAAGAAAACAGGTAAGACCATGACTTCCATAACTTCTGCAAATGAGCTCCGAATTGAGCAACTCAAGCTTGTTGGATTCATGATGACAAGAGCTATAGATATAGAGAGGTATGAAGAGGGCAGTATGAAAATGTCAATGATATAGAGATGTGAAACCTCTATGAATGAAGAACTCACAAATACTCCAACATCGAAAACCAATTATGCATATGGACTCTGTTTTTTATGAACTCGAGCTTGTCATGAAGATGTCATAAGCTCTAAAACTCACAAAGAGAAACACCAATGATGAATATGGACTCCATTTTTTATGAACTCGAGCTTGTCATGAAGATGGCATAAGCTCTAAAACTCACAAAGAGAAATACCAAACAAGAACCGAGAAAGATGATGCAAGGATGCAAATGGTTTGAGCTCTTAATGAACGATACGATCGAGCTACTCACTTGAGAGCCCGCCCTTGATAGTACGACAATCGATCCTATAACCCGGCCTCCCAACTACTACCACCAGATCGGTAAAATAGAAAACCTAACAAGGGAAACCAATACCTTGCATATAGTCTCGTTGAGCTAGATGATGACGATCTTGACTTCCTCAAGATGGACCACCTTTGTTGATTGTGTTGGCTTGATGAATGTTAGTTGATTGCTCCACCATACTCCACTATGGGTGAGGCAATCTTCGGCAGGTCTTCACAAGCCCATTGTTACCACATTGTATGGCAATCTTGAAGTATGATCGCTTCGTGATACTCCACTTGAACTTGCACACCGCAATCTTGATGACGATCACCACTTGATGTCATCCTCCCTGGGTTGTATGAGATCTTCCTCTTGAAACAAGACCATGGAAACATACCTAATCCCATATAGAACTCTCACGTAGACCATGTGTTCATACATAAAACATAATGCACAATGCTTACCATACCATGGGATCACTTGATCTCTCTGAGTACATCTTGTACGATTTGTATGTTCATCAACTTGATTCACTCTTTGACTTAGTCTTGATCAACCTTGGATCTTATCTTCTCTCTTCATAAAGATGATGTCTTGAAGGTAAACATGAATGCTCACACAATCTTCTTCTTCAAGACATGCTTTCAATAAGCTCAACTTCCACATGACCAATCTTTGGATAAAACCTTCAATACCACCTTAGTCCCCATATAAACTCCTTGAAACCAACAGATGGACTTCAAGAAGTGCCTACGGACAAATCCTTAGAATATAACATAAGGCAACCATTAATCCATAGGTATTGTCATCAATTACCAAAACTGCACATGGATAGATATGCTCTAACACCATCCTTATTAATTCTTGCCGGTTACTGGACACAACAGAAGTCAGTCTAATGGACGAAACACGGCCCACCCTTTTTTTGACTCGGAGTAGACACCCCGCATGCTGAAGCCTAGGACAACAATGTCCATAACATCCTTTATGCATGTGAAATATTTCTTCTTTATGTTCTTGGACGGGTCCAAATACAGAGCACGAGAGAAATGCGGGTAAAGAACAATGGGAATGGCACGCCCCTTAGTGCGCAAAATTAATACATGACCAAGTTAGCCTCCATGTGTGCAAAGTAATGATTGAAATGTACGAAAGGATGTATGTGTTATAGTGGCTATCCGCGGATGACTTACTTGGGATGATAAGGTAGGATAATTGTTTCCTTGTCCTTATTGAAGACCAAGAAGACTTTGATGTAATCCCTCACATATTCACATTGGCTTCATTGATTGATAAGAAGCCCTCGTGTATGTAATGCAGGTCTGCGGCCGCAGGTTGAGTGATTTGCTCACTTGATGATGTAGTCCATATGTAGCGCATAAAGGAGGGCGAATGTAAAATCAAGCCGCCTAATTGGAAATGTATCGAAAATGAAATCAAATCGCATGAAGGACAGGTCCGCGAGGCATTTGTGGGCGTACATCTTGCCACTTCTCGGCACGTGAACCATATAAAGAGAGTATCCCGGATCATCCGAGGCGAGAAGGCTTCTCTCTGTCGATATCACATGGTCATGTAGTCTCTTAAGATCCCCTGTCATGGCAGCTAGCACATCCACCGGTACCATTGGCTTTCCCGTGACATGGAGAAATGATGCATCTTTCATCGATATACTATCTGCAACCTAGGTATGCGGATGTGCCTTGCTGCTAGAAGAAACTTTGGTAGCTTTGGCGATAGCAGAGCCTTTCTTTGCTGGTCTCTTCGTGTGCTTCTCTTGCTGGGCTCAGTTGCTGTTGGGTCTGTCACACCCTGATTGACCCCACCCCCAATATTAACAGGCTCAACATTGCACGACCCTAGCTTAGTTGAACTTAGGTTCAGGCGACATCTGGAGGCGTGTCCTGCAAGGATTGCATGAGCAAAGACTTCTTGCACTCCCGAGGATGTTCCAACTCTGTTACACCATGCATCTCCTCTTGGCGCTCTTATTCATATGGCTGACTCATCGTTACTTCATTGTCATAGCCGGTATTGAGATACTGTAGAGGTTCATCGTCCTTCATGTCATGATACATATCCTCTTCCATGGGGACGATGTCATCAGCTGTCAGAACGGTTGGACCCCCTTCCTCTTGTTGCTTGCTCTCACCCAGAACCACAAAAGGTGCTGGTCATACCTTGCTGAGGTCCAACTAGTGTGCTCCCGGCCACCTCCACACGAAGAGGATTCTTGGGTTACAGGATCACCCAATTTTTGCACGGCAAAGCTGCATCGGGATCTCGTCGTCCTTGATATGTCACCAACATATCGATAATTTACGAAGTATTCATGCCAATATTCTACAAATTCCGTATCATTTTGGCAACATTTTATATTAACTTTTCATACTAACTTACTTACCTAGTGCCGAGTGTTAGTTCCTGTTTTTGTGTTTTTTTTTTGTTTTGTATAAATTCCATATCAAACAATGTACAAACACGATAAATATTTACACAGATGTTTTTGGAATATATGTGAATTTTGGAAAGAATAAGGACACAACACGGTGCCCGAGGGAGGCACAAGCCAATAGAGCGCAGCCAGGGTGGTTGGCCGCACTCTGATGGCTTGTGCGTCCCCTTTAAGTCGGTTGGAGCCCTACTTTCGCAGGAAGAAATATATTTTTACATTAAAAATCCCCTCAAAATTTCAGCCCGGTAGAAGTTATGGATCTCTGGATATTTAAGAAAATGTGAAGGGCCACAGAACATGTAGTGAAAATAGAAGAGAAACCGATAGAGAGATTCAATATCAAAGGGGATCTCGCCCCTCCAGAAGACATGGGGACCAAGGACCAGAGGGGAGAACCTCTCCCCATTTAGGGAGAGGCCATGGAGGAGAAATACTAAGGGGGGAGACTCTCTCCCCCTCTTTTCCGGTGGCGCTGGAGTGTCGCCGGGTGAACCATCATCGCGGTGATCATCTTCATCAACATCACCATCTCCATCACCTTCCCTCATCTATCTAGGATGGTCCACTCTCTGGCACCCCGTTGTACCCCCCTACTTGAACATGGTGTTTCGTGCCACATATTATTAATCAATGATGTGTTGCCATCCTATGATGTTTGAATAGATTTATGTTGTCCTTTGGGTTGATTGATGATCTTGATTGATTTGAGTGCATGTTTTATTTTGGTGCCTTCCTATGGTGCCCTTCGTGCAACAAACACACGAGGGTATTCTCGCAGTAGGGTTTACAATATGTTCATGATTCGCTTATAGTGGGTGGCTAGAGTGACAGAAGCTTACACCCGAATAAGGGAGTTGTTTGCGTATGGGAGTAAAGGAGACTTGATGTTTAATACTATGGTTGGGTTTACCTTAATGATTTCTAGTAGTTGTGGATGCTTGCTAGAGATCCAATCATAAGTTCATATGATCCACATACGGTAAGTTTGTTAGCTCATGCCTCTCCCTCATATAAAATTGCAAGAATGATTACCAATCTTGTTATCAATTACCTAGGATGATTCTGCACACCATACCATGGTTATTCCACACTCACTATTTGTAATATACTTTGATACATTCTAACTACATTTAGTGCATCAACTATTTTTCATATTTTAGTTCTCCAATATCATGCAAAGATATCCTATTTATACCCACAATGCAGTTTTATTTCTCATTACTAGATAGAAGCAAACGTTCAGTGTATGTAGAGTCGTATCGGTGGCAAATAGGACTTAAGAGAATATTGATCTTATCTTTATCTCCTTGTGGGTCTGATACTCCATACTTATCACTTCCATCTTTGGAAAGTACTACGATGATTCCTTGCACTTGCAGATTATCAGTCCTCTCCACGGGTTTGTATGGGAGGAGCAGAACCCTCGTAGCGCTCTTTCACACATGCCACGAAAACCCTTAAGGCGTTATCGGGCATTTGTTTTCCAAAGAATAAGCGATCATTGGGATTCACTATAGTATTCTTCCCCACATCCAAAGCCCGTCATTCATGTGGTAGAGGACTGTACACGGAGTGGAGTCAGCCTGCGAAGATATTTGTGCGGTGTTAGAGATTTGATAGGCAATGTGAACTGAAGACTAGTTATGTTGATGAGGGTGTGAAGCGCAGTCACCGTGAGGGCATCAAGCTCAGCCAAGGTCGACGACCGGACATTCGAGACTGAAACGAAGCACGGGCTGCTATGATTGGTTGTGGGATGAGGTGCTGGTGCGGGAGTAGGTGTGGGTGCGGTTGCCATAGCAGGTATGGGTGTGGTGTTCATCGAGTTTCTCCCGGTGAAGTTGGGCATGGGAAACTCAGTTGGGGCCATACTTGGATTTTGTTGCAACCAACAGACGGCGATTGGAATCAAGCTTGTAAATGCAGCTGATATGTCATTTCTACAAACAGCTACCGCTTCCTGGATTGCCTCAACTTTGGTATCAAATTTGGTTATCTCGACCGCGCGTGCCACGTCCTCGTCGATAGTCACTTGATTGAACTTCTTTCTTTGCCTTTTGGCCTCTGGGTCCTCCTTATAGTAGTACGTCCACGTGGCACCGTCTCCAGCATCATGCACACGTCCATAATGCGGCGTTGGTCCACGAGGTGTCCCATCATTACGTTCATGGCCCTGTTGAAAAGGGTGTCACACTTGTAGCTCGCCAATGACTGAGTCGACGAGTTGCTTTTGGTTACAAGCTTGTGTTGCTCTCTTTGCAAAATGAGGGTGAATCATTTACAAATGTGACTAGAATGTAGTCGACTTGATGAGAAGCTCATATAAGGCGGTGAAATGATAATTACCAGTATTTTGATGAATTCCATCGTCAGCCCGAACATGAAAAACCTGGTTTAGGATCCCACGAGAACAGGACCGTGAAGAAGTTACGCTCCTGTTGATCGGTGAACTCTGCCAAGGGGTTTCGAAGTCCATGACATTCACGTTCCTCGTCCTCCTTAATGGACCATGTAACCATGACTTCCAAGGAGGTTGTTCAGAATGTTCCTTGCGTGAAGCAATTTTCCTCCCTTCGACCTGGCCTTGGCATCTTCTTCACAGCAAGTCGCCTTGAACTTTTCATAGTCCTCTTTTGTAATTCTCGAATTGTGTGCAACAATCTCGGCATATGTTTGATGGTCTACTTCAATCCCCTTTTTCACCCTAGTTTTCGAGGCACTCAATGCGTTGTTGAACTTTCCTAGGGCTTTGTTGTAAAAAAATCATGGAAACATCTTTCCACGGGTTGACGTCGTCATTCCAACCAGGGAACGGGATTCTTGCGTGCAACGTAGTGAGCAGCAGGTGCTTCAAATGTTCATTCTTTCGTATTCTCGTGTCGTTGATATTGGCGGTATCTCATAGGATGGATGCTATTTGGTTACCGTAGGTCGCCGCCACTTCCTGCGGATGTGTTGGCTCGAACATGCCTTCATGCATCGCCGCGACAACCAGTCTTTCGGTGCCGAGCTGATTTGGGCGTCGTGCCATCTTTGGCTTCTTTGCTTCACTGATTTGGGAGGTACCACCATCATCAGTACTAGTCTGAGTGCCGGTGTTAGTGGCATCAATGTCGATGTCCGCGCCACCATCACCATTTATCATGAGAAGGGGTCCCGCCACCCTTGTTTCTCCTAACTTGCGAGAAAGTTGGGGTAAGCGTGTGCATGTCCTTGTTGGGTGCGATAACCTCCGTCTTCATCTTTGTCGGTCATGTTTCCTAGGGTTCAATCTATCCGTTTAATTCTCGAGATTTATACAATAAAATGTATAATGACATAAATAATGGCATATGTTTTGCCTAAATGTTGTTTCATTCCCGTCCCAACAAATCTCACGCACTCAATATGCCCTACTTTCTAGCACAAGTCATGCCGAAATTCACAAACATTTCAGCATGACCTATGCTAAAAAGTGGACACATATCGAGCGCCTGAAATTTGTAGGAACGAAAATGAATCAACATTATGGTAAAACATAGGCCACTCAGAATTAGTTTCCCTACAAACAACCATATTCCAACACAACAATAGTAGCCCGAGGCTCACATTCTATCCTAAACTCTACAACAACAACAAAGTCATGCACATGTCATCACTCTCCTCTACCATAGTGTGGTTGGGATGCTCACTAGCTGCCTAACGAGGATGCGGGTATCATGTCGATGATGTTCTCGGTGTCATCAAGCGGCACGTCGCTGATCTACATATGCTTTCAAACATGAGGTCAACCTCATTTTTCATTTACTTTTTCTAGCTACAATTTGATGGCAAGTTGATGATGGACAACACCAAATGGACAACAGAAAAAAATAGCGATTGTGCTAATAAAAAGTCATCATGAACCCTAGAGCATTTTCCTAGCTATAATTTGATGGCAAGTTTATAAAAACTCTTAATAAAAATATGTCATATATGCTCAAACTTCCATTCATAGGAATCTAAACATGACCTCAAACCTTAGTGTCATTTACTTTTTCATTTTGAGAACAAAATGGACATCAACTCCAAATTAAAAATCCTCATTTTCATTTACTTTTTCTTTTGCCTCATTTTCATTTGGACAACAAGCATTTAATTTGAATTTTGGCATCAAAAACAATTTATTTTGACAGGAACGTTAGCACAAATATCCCCAAACCCCCAATTTATGAAACCCTAATTTAACAAATTTGGTTAACTTAATTATGTTTATTTTAAAATTTAATTAACTTAATTCATATATTTCTAGGGTTCATAATTCAATTAACTCTAGAGTTCATAATTCTAACTAGGGTTCAGTTAACTTAATTCAATTAACAATATTTAGTTAACCCTAGGCTTCTTAATTCAATTAACAAATTATCATACTTCTACTTTTGACATATGGTTCATCGTCATCATCATCTTCCCTCATCGACCCATCGTATTTTTCATAGTCTTCCTCGTTGGCAACTCCATACGTTCTAATGATGCTCTGTTTGCCACTCCTCACGGCAATACAATTGGGATTGCTCATGTCACTTATGAAGAAGCATGGCGTCATGATACTGTTGGGTAACATTGCATGGGAAACAAAAAAAATCTACGTGCAAATAGATCTATCCATGGCGATGACCATCTACGAGTGGAGAGATTGGATCTACATACCTTTGTAGATCGCAAAGCGGAAGCATTCAAGAACGCGGTTGATGTAGTGGTACGTTTTCGCGATCCAATCACGAACCGTCATGTGATCTACTGATCAAGTGCCGAACGGACGGAACCTCCACGTTCAACACACGTACGGCTTGGTGACGCCTTCACCTCCTCGATCCAGGGATCAATGGTGAAGTACCATCCCGAGTCCTCCGACAGCACGACGGTGTGGTGAGTTGTTGGTGGTGACAGCTCGACAGGGCTTCGTCGTGGGGTTATGGAGGAGACAAACTGCGAGGGGGAGGAGGGGTTGTGCCGCGGCAAGATTTTTGTGTGGCTGCCCCCTCTCTACCTCTCTATATATAGAAGGAAGGGAGAGGGGAGGGCGCCCTAAGGTTACCCCCTAGGGGCCGGCGGCCAAGGAAGGGGGGAGGCGGCGGCTAGGGTTAGGGTGAGCCCTACTTGGGTGCCTTGCCACCCAAATTGGGTTGGCTGCGCCCCAAGGAGCCCCCCTTCGGCTGAAGTGGGATGGGAGAGGGGTAGCGCCTAGCCCACTGGTGGGCTGCGGTGCCCCCTCTCCTTGGCCCATGAGGCTCCCTAACAATTGTTGGGGCCTCCCAAAACCCCTTTCGGCACTCCATGAAACCCTCGATACGCCTCGGAACACTTCCTGACTCCAATGACCTTCATCCTATATATCACCTCAGCTCCGGACTATTCCCGAGTTCCTTGTCATGTCTGGGATCTCATCCGGGACTCCTAACAACCTTCGGTCACCAACACCATGACTCAATTATGCTTATATCATCACCGCACCTTAAGTGTGTAGACCCTGCAGGTTCGAGAACTATGCAGACATGAACTAGACACTCTCCGGTCAATAACCAATAGCGGGACCTGGATATTCATATTAGTTCCTACATATTCTACAAAGACTTTTCATCGGTTGAACCTCAATCTCAAGGATTTAATCAATCATGTATGATGTTCCCTTTGTCCTTCGGTATGTTAGTTGCCCGAGATTCGATCGTCGGTATCTCCATACCTAGTTCAATCTCATTACCGCAAGTCTCTTTACTTGTTCCATAATACAAGATCACATGACCAACTCCTTAGTCACATTGCTTGGAAGCTTATTGTGATGTTGTATTACCGAGTGGGCCCGGAGATACCTCTCCGTCACATGGAGTGACAAATCCGAGTCTCGATCCATGCCAACCCAACAGACACCCTCGAACATACCTTTAGAGAACCTTTATAGTCACCCAGTTACATTGTGATGTTTGATACACATAAGGCATTCCTCCGGTGTCCGAAGTTGCATGATCTCATGGTCATAGCAACAGATACTTTGACATGTAGAAAACATTAGCAGTAAACTGACATGATCATATGCTACATTTATAGTTTGGGTCTTGTCCATCACATCATTCTCCTAATGATGTGATCCCATTATCAAATGACAACTCATGTCTATCATCGGGAAACCTTGACCATCTTTGATCAACGAGCTAGTCCATTAGAGGCTTACTAGGGACAGTGTGTTTTCTATGTACCCACACATGTATTTTAGTTTCCAATCAATATAATTCTAGCATGGATAATAAACGATTATCTTGAACAAGGAAATATAATAATAACTGTTTTATTATTGCCTCTAGGGCATATTTCCAACACAAACGTCTCCAACGTATGTACTTCTCCAAACACTTTTGCTCTCGTTTTGGACTCTAATTTGCATGATTTGAATGGAACTAACCCGAGCTAACGTTGTTTTCAGCAGAACTACCTTCTTCTTGTTATTGTGCCAAAATAAAAGTTCTCGAAGTTGAACGAATTTTTTTGTGAATTATTTCTAGAATATAAAATGAATTATGGACAAAGAACCACCGGAGGGATCTGCATGTGGGCGACAAGCCAACAGGGCGCGGCCATCCCCTGGCCATGCCTTGATGGGTTGTGGGGCCCACGTGGCTCCTCCGAGCCTAATTCCAGTCCTATAAATTCACACCTTCGGAGAACAAATCATAGAGAAGCATTCATCCTGTTTTATGAGATGGAGCCGCTGCCACCTCCTGTTCTTCATCGAGAGGGCTGATCCGGAGTCCGTTTGTGGCTCCCGAGAGGGGGATTCGTCGCCATCATCATCATCAACCTGTCTCCATCAACAATTCCATGATGCTAACCACCTGGTATGAGTAATTCCTTAGTAGGCTTGCTAGATGGTGATGAGGTTTGGATGAGATTGATCATTTTATCGAGTTAAGTATGATAGGGATTGATCCCTAGTATCCACTATGTTGTGAGATTGATGTTGCTATGACTTTGCTATGCTTAATGCTAGTCACTAGGGACCGAGTGCCATGAGTTCATATCTAAACTTATTATATTCTCTCTGAATATGAAAAGTATTTGTATCCAATCTTGCAAGTTGTATACACCTATTACATGTCTTGATCCGAATACCCCAAGGTGACAATAATTGGGATTGTTTCCGGTGATTCATTAAGTTGGAGGACTTAATGTATTCACTATGTGTTAATGCTTTGTTCCAGTTATCCATTAAAAGGAGGCCTTAATATCCCTAAGTTTCCAATAGGACCCCGCTGTCACGGGAGGGAAGGACAAAAGATGTCATGCAAGTTCTTATCGCAAGAATGTATGACTATATACGAAATACATGCCTACATTATATTGATGAATTCGAGCTAGCTTTGTGCCGCTCTAGTGTGTAACTATTACATGCTTGATGTCATCCATATCTTTCCATTGCTGATCCATGTGCTTACGCTTTACAAATACTAAATATTGCTAAGTTACTACTTTTTCTATTATTATCACACCTTCTACTCAACTGCTACCGTTACTGTTGTTACCAAAATTGTTGCTATCACTGTTACCACTGCTATTATTTGATGCGCTACTAAATATTTTGTTGCAGAGAGTTATCCCAGGTGGTCTTGAATTGACAACTCAACTTTCAAGGCCTATAAATATTCTTTGGCTTCTATTTATGTCGAATCAATAAATTAGGGTGAAATACTAGCCTTGAAGACTATCACAGTCCCTTATACTTGTTGGTTATCATTTTATGTTCTTAGTGTGTACCCATGGCCCATTTTTGCAGTGGTGTTCATGGTAGCACTATTGGCGTCGATATGCACATGGTAGTGAAATGTCAGTTTTCTATGTGTACTTTGTTAGTTCATCTGACATGGAACATCGTCGCGCTATGTACTCTAGACTAGTCAAGGTCCTAGATCTCTTCGATCATTCCATAGTATCTTTTCGTTAAGTCGCCTGTCATGGCTTCCATCATCACTCCTAAGTTTTGGTTATCACTGTTTATACCTTCGGCCTCCATGTAGAACATGTATCTATTGATATCGTATGCGTGATAAATTGCAAGGTTGAGCGAGGGGCCATGTGCTACGACATATATGAACATTCCATCCAAACAATCATGTTTCGCGGGATTAGCCAGAACTCGCTCTTTGAACAAACGCAAAAAAGTGGAGTTGTGTTCTCTAATAACTTCAACGTTCGTCATGTGCAGCCCCCAGTCATGGTGGTTCTTTGCGATTGTCTATTTTTGTAGTGTCACAAAATCTTCTAGCACATCTAGGTGTTGTAGCACAACTAAGTTTGGTATGCCAAAGTTGTTGCATCAGCCCGAGCGGTCCACATTCAATTCCCTTCGGCCGTTGATGTGACCTTCTCCTTTGAGCCTTTGAAAGTGCTTGTTGACATGCAAGCCGACAACATGGTCTCCAACTCCTAGATAATTCTTGCAAAAGGAGATGCACTCTTGGGTCATATAGCCCTGGGCGATGCTTCCATTTGTACGGGACATGGTATGAACGAATCCTTTGATGACCCCATTCATCATGTTGAACGACACCTTGTTGTGCAAGAATGTAGGCCATTGATCGATGATGTCGTCCATGATGTGGGTACACAAATGCACCATGACATCAAACAACGTGGTCAGGAAGTACATCTCTATCTCATTTAGTATGACAATGATCTCTTCTTGTAGCCTTTGGAGTTGCTTCACACTAATCGACTTTGGAGAGATAACGTCGAAAAAGTGGCATAGGTCACTAAGCGTATCACGTACATGTGTGTCCATAGTCCCATTAAGTGCAACCAGGAGTATATGTGTCATCATCACGTGACATTGACACGTCTCCAGCGTATCAATAATTTTTTATTGTTCCATGCTATAATATTATCATTCTATGATGCTTTTAGGGTGTTTATATACCAACTAATATTATGTTTGAGCATTGACCTATTAACCCATTGCCTAGTGCCAATTGTTGTGTTGTGCATGTTTTTGGCTTTTCAGGTTTACAGTACCAAACGGAGCCCAATTGCCACGAAACTTTTTTATAATTCTTTCTGGACCAAAACAAGAGCTGGAAATTTCGGGAGGAATGAGACGCTACACGAGGGAGGCACCACACATCAGGGTGCTCCCAGAGGGTGGCCATGCCATGTTGTATGGTGGCCCCCCAAGCACCTCCACATGTCCCTATCTAGCCTAAAAATCTAAAATATCCAAAAATCCTACGAGAGCCACCAGAAACACATTTTCCGCCGCCACAAGTCTCTGTTCTGCCGTGTGCCCATCTGGAGCCCTGTTCCGGTGCCCTGCCGGATGGGGATCGATCATGGGGGGGGGGGCTCTACCTCAACCTTGTCGCTCCCATGGTGATATGTGAGTACTTTACCACAGACCTACGAGTCCGTAGTTAGTACCTAGATGGCTATCTCTCTCTCTCTCTAGATATTCAATACAATGATCATCGCATCTTTGCTTTGATCTATTCGATGTAATTCTTTTGTGCGATGCTTTGTTGGGATCCATGAATTTTGAGTTTATGTTTAGATTATTCATGAGAAAGATTTGAGTCTTCTCTGAATTCTATTATATATTTTTATTTGCATCATTATTATAGCTTCGTAAATCTCTCCGATTTATTGAAACAATTTGGCTAACTAGATTGATATTTCTTGAGTGAGAGGGGAGTGTTGTAGTGCGTTCAATCTGCCGGAGTTCTATATCCCAATGTTAGAAAGGGACAAGTACACATCTTTATATTGTGGCATCTAAGGATAAAGCGATTGGGTTAATTCATATTGATTGGGTTTTGCTTGTCTACATCATGTCACTGTTCTCCGAGCATTACTCTGTTTTACTTAATACTCTAGATGGATGTTGGATAGCGGTCGATGGGTGGAGTAATAGTAATAGGTGCAAGAAGGAGTTGGCCTATTTTCTTATGGATGTGATGCCTATATATACATGATCATTGCCGTGAATATCGCATAACTATGCGCTTTTCTACCAATTGCCCAACAGTAATTTGTTTACCCACCGTATGCCTACAACATGAGACATGCCATTAGGGAAAACTATGGCCCCCATGTATTCACTTATAATTTTATAGACGCTGCAATTACTTCGCTACCTTTATTTACTTTGCAATTATCAACTTTCATCTACACACTTTAATTTCTTGCAAATAACGAGTCCAAGGGGATTGACAACCCTCTTGCATGTGTTGGGTGCAACTGTTTGCTTCTTTGTGTGCGGTCACTAAAGGCGGGGGATGGTTGTCTCTCCAATTGGTTTGATAAACTTTTGTTCTCTACTAAGGGAAGTAATTATCTATAATGTGTTGCATCACCCGTTACTCTTCACAGAAAACCCAACGCAGATCACAAGTATCAGGAAGGATTTCTGGGGCTGCTACTGAGGAGTATCACCAACCTACTATCAAGTAACTTCGCATGAATTATCATTCACTTGTTATTATTTTTATTTGCCATTATATTTAGCTTGCTTCGTAAAAAATAAAAAAATATTTATCTTTGCTGGTCACTAGTTTACTTATTTGCTTGCTAGTTTACTTGTCCTGTTTGTTACTTTGCTTGCTCGGTCACCATGTCTCAAGATACTACTAAGTGGTGTGACTTCTCAAATACTAAGAATAATGATTGTATTAGCCAACCTATAACATCCGCCACTAGTGTGGAGTCTTATGATATAAATGTTGTATTGTTGAATCTTGTGATGAAAGAACAATTCTCAAGAAGTCCTAATGAGGATCCCACTGCTCATCTTAATTTCTTTGTTGAACTTTGTGATATGAAAAAGAAATAGGACATCGATAATGATATTTTGAAATTAAAATTATTTCCTTTTTCCTTATGAGATAAAGCTAAATCTTCATTCTCATCTTTATCACGTAAGAGTATTGAAACATGGGATAAGTGTAAAGATGCTTTTATTAACAAGTATTTTCCTCCTACTAAGAGCATCTCCCTTAGAAATAAAATTCTTAATTTTGAACAACAAGACCAAGAACATGTTACACAAGCTTGGGAGAGGATGAAATCAATGATTAGAAATTTCCCTACTCATGGTTTAAACTTGTGGATGATTATTCAAAATTTCTATGTTGGACTAAATTTTGTGTCTTGAAATCTTCCAGATTCTCCTCTAGGTGGTACCTTCATGGAGGTGACCTTCAGAGAGGATACCAATTCTAGACTACATAATAAAACTACTCTCAATGGCATACCAAAAGAACTCCAACTAGTAAGAAGGTAAACTCTATCGAGGAAACCGCTACATTGAATGCAAAAGTTGATGCTCGTATGAATTTGGTTGCTAGTAAAAAATGCTCACGTTGGTCCTAATGACATTCCCTTGTCTACTTTTATTGAGCAAAATGATAATGCCATTGAAGTGAATTTTATCTCGCTAACAATGCCTATAGGGGTAATTTCAATGTTAGGCCATATCCCGGTAACTCCTCTAATAGCTATGGCAACTCTTATGGCAATTCTTAGAGAAATCCTTCTACCAATATTAATAAGTTATCCTCTGATCTTGAGAACACCATTAAATAGTTCATTAGTTATCAAAACGTTTTGACTACTATGGTAGAGGAAAAGTTGCATAAAATTGACGATTTGGCTAGGAACATGGATAGGATTACTCTTGTTGTAGAAACTCTTAAAAGTAAAACTTTGCCACCGAAGCATGAATTTAATAAGACTATTAAATCTATCCAAATATCTATCAATGAAAGTAAGGAGAAAACCGTGAAGTTGAAAGCTAAACGGGAATTCCTAGAAAAAGCTCCCCCCCCCCCGGTTTTGACCGAAATCATGATGATCTTAAAGTGCTTGGTACTTATCCTATTTTATCTTTGTTTACTAATCTAAAAATGAATGATAATGAGATTGGATATGATTTAACTCTAGATAGATAATGTACCAATTGCTTGGAGGCTGATGACTATAGTGATAAAACTAAAAAATGTGGGTTTGGAGACACTACTATGGAAAACCCTACCATTAGCGCAGGGTATTTAGCTACGAGTAGCGCCGACAGGCGCACTACTGCTACGACGCTATAGCTAATTTTTAGCAATAGCATGCTTCATGACTAGCGCTACGACATCTAATTTGTAGCAGTGTGAGGCTTTTTATTTTTGGGTCGTTTTTTATTGCATGACAAAAATCAAAAAACTGGAAAAGTCAAACTAATTTCTACTTCTTAACTAATAATAATCAAAGAACAAGTTTGTGATACAAAGAGTTGCGAATACTCAATTCGCCAATCATATGTCTCTCGAAAAGGAACCATTAATAATGATGATAAAGTCTTATTAATAATCTTTTTCGATTAACATGAAACGGAAGAATTTTTGTATATCACTACGTTACCTCAATGGGGACTTGCATCTCCCTAACAATAATAATATAGTATTTCTTTTTCTTGGCATTAGGTAGAGGGATTGTCAAATCTCCAATGATGGCTGTGGAAATAGGCACAATGATATTAATATTGTTAACCAAAGTTTATTTCTTCGGAAAATGCACAGTATGTTGCTTGCCATTAACATGAAAAGTGACCTTGCTTTTGTTGTAGTGAATAACATCCCCTGCAGTATTTAGAAAGGTTCTACCAAGGATGATAGACATATTGTCGTCCTCGAGAATATCAAGAATAACAAAGTGTCTTAAGATAGTAACATTTGTAACCACAATGGGAACATCCTCGCAAATTCCAATAGGCAAAGCATGGGATTTATCAGCCATTTGCAAAGATATCTCAGTGGGTGTAAGTGTATTCAATTCAAGTATATTATAAAGGGAGAAAGGCATAGCACTAACACCGTCTCCTAAATCACATAAAGCAGTTTTAACAAAATTTCTTTTAATAGAGCAAGGTATTGTGGGTATACCCGGATCTCCCAACTTCTTAGGTACTCCACCAGCAAAAGAATAACTATCAAGCATGGTAGCAATTTTTGTTGGGGAACGTCGCATGGGAAACAAAAAAATTCCTACGCGCACGAAGACCTATCATGGTGATGTCCATCTACGAGAGGGGATATTCGATCTACATACCCTTGTAGATCGCACAGCAGAAGCGTTAATAAACGCGGTTGATGTAGTGGAACGTCCTCACGTCCCTCGATCCGCCCCGCGAACCGTCCCGCGATCCGTCCCACGATCTAGTGCCGAATGGACGGCACCTCCGCGTTCAGCACACGTACAGCTCGACGATGATCTCGGCCTTCTTGATCCAGCAAGAGAGACGGAGAGGTAGATGAGTTCTCCGGCAGCATGACGGCGCTCCGGAGGTTGGTGGTGATCTAATCTCAGCAGGGCTCTGCCCGAGCTCCGCAGAAACGCGATCTAGAGGTAAAACCGTGGAGATATGTGGTCGGGCTGCCGTGGCAAAGTTGTCTCAAATCGGACCTAAAACCTCCGTATATATAGGTGGGAGAGGGGGGGCTTGCCTTGGGGCTCAAGGAGCCCCAAGGGGGTCGGCTGAGCCAAGGGGGGAGTCCTCCCCTTCCAAACCGAATCCAACTAGGTTTGGAAGGAGGAGTCCTTCCCCTTTTTCCCACCTCCTCTTTTTTTTTCTTTTTCTCTTTGATTTTCTACCTATGGCGCATAGGGCCTTCTTGGACTGTCCCACCAGCCCACTAAGGGCTGGTGCGCCACCCCCAAGGCCTATGGGCTTCCTCGGGATGGGTTGCCCCGTCCCGGTGAACACCCGGAACCCATTCGTCATTCCCGGTACATTACCGGTAACTCTGAAAACCTTCCGGTAATCAAATGAGGTCATCCTATATATCAATCTTCGTTTCCAGACCATTCCGAAAACCCTCGTGACGTCCGTGATCTCATCCGGGACTCCGAACAACATTCGGTAACCAATCATATAACTCAAATACGCATAAAACAACGTCGAACCTTAAGTGTGCAGACCCTGCGGGTTCGAGAACTATGCAGACATGACCCGAGTGACTCCTCGGTCAATATCCCATAGCGGGACCTGGATGCCCATATTGGATCCCACATATTCTACGAAGATCTTATCGTCTGAACCTCGGTGCCAAGGATTCATATAATCCCGTATGTCATTCCCTTTGTCCTTCGGTATGTTACTTGCCCGAGATTCGATCGTCAGTATCCGCATACCTATTTCAACCTCGTTTACCGGCAAGTCTCTTTACTCGTTCCGTAATACAAGATCCCACAACTTACACTAAGTCACATTGCTTGCAAGGCTTGTGTGTGATGTTGTATTACCGAGTGGGCCCCGAGATACCTCTCCGTCACACGGAGTGACAAATCCCAGTCTCGATCCATACTAACTCAACGAACACCTTCGGAGATACCTGTAGAGCATCTTTATAGTCACCCAGTTACGTTGCGACGTTTGATACACACAAAGCATTCCTCCGGTGTCAGTGAGTTATATGATCTCATGGTCATAGGAACAAATACTTGACACGCAGAAAACAGTAGCAACAAAATGACACGATCAACATGCTACGTCTATTAGTTTGGGTCTAGTCCATCACGTGATTCTCCTAATGACGTGATCCAGTTATCAAGCAACAACACCTTGTTCATAATCAGAAGACCCTGACTATCTTTGATCAACTGGCTAGCCAACTAGAGGCTTGCTAGGGACAGTGTTTTGTCTATGTATCCACACATGTATATAAGTCTTTATTCAATACAATTATAGCATGGATAATAAATGATTATCTTGATACAGGAATTATAATAATAACTATATTTATTATTGCCTCTAGGGCATAATTACAAGAGTCTCCCACTTGCACTAGAGTCAATAATCTAGCCCTCAGATCATCATGCGAATTACATTGTAATAAATCTAACACCCATACAGTTCTGGTGTTGATCATGCTTTGCCCGTGGAAGAGGTTTAGTCAGCGGGTCTGCTACATTCAGATCCGTGTGCACTTTGCATATATTTACGTCCTCCCCTTCGACGTAGTCGCGGATGAGGTTGAAGCGTCGTTTGATGTGTCTGGTCTTCTTGTGAAACCGTGGTTCCTTTGCTAAGGCAATGGCACCCGTGTTGTCACAAAACAAGGTTATTGGATTCAGTACGCTTGGCACCACTACAAGATCCGTCATGAACTGCTTCATCCAGACACCCTCCTTAGTCGCCTCCTAGGCAGCCATGTACTCCGCTTCACATGTAGAATCTGCTACGACGTTTTGCTTGGAACTGCACCAGCTTACCGCACCCCCATTAAGAATAAATACGTATCCGGTCTGCGACTTAGAGTCGTCCGGATCTGTGTCAAAGCTTGCATCGACGTAACCCTTTACGGCGAGCTCTTCGTCACCTCCATACACGAGAAACATCTCCTTAGTCCTTTTCAGGTACTTCAGGATATTCTTGACCGCCGTCCAGTGATCCACTCCTGGATTACTCTGGAACCTGCCTGCCATACTTATGGCCAGGCTAACGTCTGGTCTAGTGCACAACATTGCATACATGATAGAACATATGGCTGAAGCATAGGGGACGGTGCTCATATGCTCTCTATCATCATCAGTTGCTAGGCACTGAGTCTTACTCAATCTCGTACCTTGTAAAACTGGCAAGAACCCTTTCTTGGACTGTTCCATTTTGAACCTCTTCAAAACTTTATCAAGGTATGTCCTTTGTGAAAGTCCTATCAGGCGTTTTGATCTATCCCTGTAGATCTTAATGCCTAGAATGTAAGCAGCTTCTCCTAGGTCCTTCATAGAGAAACTTTTATTCAAGTAATCCTTTATGCTCCCCAAAAAACTCTACATTGTTTCCAATCAGCAATATGTCATCCACATATAATATTAGAAACGCCACAGAGCTCCCACTCACTTTCTTGTAAATACAAGATTCTCCAACCACTTGTATAAACCCAAATGCTTTGATCACCTCATCAAAGCGTTTGTTCCAACTCCGAGATGCTTGCACCAGTCCACAAATGGATCGCTGGAGCTTGCACACCTTGTTAGCATTCTTAGGATCGACAAAACCTTCGGGTTGCATCACATACAACTCTTCCTTAAGGAAACCATTAAGGAACACCGTTTTGACATCCATCTGCCAGATTTCATAATCAAAAAATGCAGCTATTGCTAACAAGATTCTGACGGACTTAAGCATCGCTACGGGTGAGAATGTCTCATCGTAGTCAACTCCTTGAACTTGTGAAAAACCCTTTGCCACAAGTCGATCTTTATAAACGGTCACATTGCCGTCAGCGTCCCTCTTCTTCTTAAAGATCCATTTGTTCTGAATAGCCTTGCGGCCCTCAGGTAGTACTTCCAAAGTACACACTTTGTTCTCATACATGGATCCTATCTCGGACTTCATGGCCTCTAGCCATTTGTTGGAATCTGGGCCCACCATTGCTTCTTCATAATTTTCAGGTTCATTGTTGTCTAACAACATGATTGACAAAACGGGATTACCGTACCACTCTGGAGCAGCACGTGGTCTCGTCGACCTGCGTGGTTCGACATGAACTTGAGCCGGAGTTTCATGATCATCATCATTAACTTCCTCCTCAACCGGCGTCGCAACGACCGAGGTTTCCCCTTGCCCTGCGCCACCATCTAGAGGGATGAGAGGTTCGACAACCTCATCAAGTTCTATCTTCCTCCCACTCAATTCTCTCGAGAGAAACTCCTTCTCGAGAAAAGCTCCATTTTTAGCAACAAACACTTTGCCCTCGGATTTGAGATAGAAGGTGTACCCAACTGTCTCTTTTGGGTAACCTATGAAGATGCACTTTTCCGCTCTGGGTTCCAGCTTTTCAGGCTGAAGCTTTTGACATAAGCATCACATCCCCAAACTTTAAGAAACGACAACTTTGGCCTTTTGCCATACCACAGTTCGTATGGTGTCGTCTCAAAGGATTTTGATGGTGCCCTATTTAAAGTGAATGCAGCTGTGTCTAATGCATAACCCCAAAACGATAACGGAAAATTGGTAAGAGACATCATAGATCGCACCATCTCTAATAAAGTACGATTACGACGTTTGGACACACCATTACGCTGTGGTGTTCCAGGCGGTGTCAATTGTGAAACAATTCCACATTGTCTTAAGTGAGCACCAAACTCGAAACTCAGATATTCACCCCCACGATCAGGCCGAAGGAACTTGATCTTTTTGTTACGATGATTTTCAACTTCACTCTGAAATTGCTTGAACTTTTCAAATGTTTCAGACTTGTGCTTCATTAAGTAGACATAGCCATATCTACTCAAATCGTCAGTGAAGGTGAGAAAATAACGATATCTGCCGCGTGCCTCTACGCTCATCGGACCGCACACATCGGTATGTATGATTTCCAACAAGTCACTGGCCCGCTCCATTGTTCCGGAGAACGGAGTTTTAGTCATCTTGCCCATGAGGCATGGTTCGCACGTGTCATGTGAATCAAAGTCAAGTGACTCCAAAAGTCCATCGGCATGGAGTTTCTTCATGCGTTTTACACCAATATGACCTAAGCGGCAGTGCCACAAAAATATGGCGCTATCATTGTTAACTCTAACTCTTTTAGTCTCAATGTTATGTATATGTGTATCACTATCAAGATTCAATATGAACAATCCTCTCACATTGGGTGCATGACCATAAAAGATGTTACTCATAGAAATAGAACAATCATTATTCTCTGACTTAAAAGAGTAACCGTCTCGCAATAAACAAGATCCAGATATAATATTCATGCTCAACGCAGGCACTAAATAACAATTATTCAAGTTCATAACTAATCCTGATGGTAACTGAAGTGAAACTGTGCTGACGGCGATTGCATGAACCTTGGAACCATTTCCTACGCGCATCGTCACTTCATCTTTCGCCGGCCTTCGTCTATTCCGCAGTTCCTGTTTCGAGTTGCAAATATGAGCAACAGAACCGGTATTGAATACCCAGGCACTACTACGAGAGCCGGTTAAGTACACATCAATAACATGTATATCAAATATACCTGATTTTTCTTTGGCCGCCTTCTTATTAGCCAGATACTTGGGGCAGTTGCGCTTCCAGTGACCCATACCCTTGCAATAGTAGCACTCTGTTTCAGGCTTATGTCCAGCTTTGGGTTTCTTCATCGGATTGGCAACAGGCTTGCCGCTCTTCTTTGAATTACCCTTCTTGCCTTTGCCGTTTCTCTTGAAACTAGTGGTCTTATTCACCATCAGCACTTGATGCTCTTTACGGAGTTCAGACTCTGCGACTTTCAGCATCACAAACAACTCGCTGGGTGAATTGTTCATCCCTTGCATGTTGTAGTTCAACACAAAGCCCTTATAGCTTGGCGGCAGTGATTGAAGGATTCTGTCAGTGATATCCTCTTGCGGGAGTTCAATCCCCAGCTCAGCTAGACGGTTTGAGTACCCAGACATTTTGAGCACATGTTCACTGACAGACAAATTCTCCTCCATCTTGCAAGCATAGAATTTATCGGAGGTCTCATACCTCTCGATCCGAGCATTCTTCTGAAACATAAACTTCAACTCCTGGAACATCTCATATGCTCCATGACGCTCAAAGCGACGTTGAAGTCCCGGTTCTAAGCCATACAAGACTGCACATTGAACTACTGAGTAGTCCTCCTTACGTGTTAACCAAGCGTTCTTAACATCCTGGTCAGCCGTAGCGGGTGGTTCATCTCCTAGCGCAGCATTAAGGACATAATCCTTCTTCCCAGCTTGTAAGATTAGCTTAAGATTACGAGCCCAGTCTACAAAGTTGCTTCCATCATCTTTCAACTTAGCTTTCTCTAGGAACGTATTAAAATTCAGGGTGACTGTCGCGTGAGCCATGATCTACAACACAAATATATTCAAACTGGACTTACACTATGTTCAAGATAATTAGGGTTTAACTTAATCAATTTACTTGCTAAACTCCCACTCAAAAAGTACATCTCTCTAGTCATTTGAGTGGTTCATGACCCACTTACACTAGCTCAAGTCCGATCATCACGTGAGTTGAGTATAGTTTCAGTGGTAAGCATCCCTATGCTAATCATATCATCTATATGATTCATGATCGACCTTTCGGTCTCATGTGTTCCGAGGCCATGTCTCCACATGCTAGGCTCGTCAAGCTTAACCCGAGTGTTCCGCGTGTGCAACTGTTTTGCACCCGTTGTATGTGAACGTTGAGTCTATCACACCCGATCATCACGTGGTGTCTCGAAACGACGAACTGTAGCAACGGTGCACAGTCGGGGAGAACACAATTTCATCTTGAAATTTTAGTGAGAGATCACCTCATAATGCTACCGTCGTTCTAAGCAAAATAAGGTGCATAAAAGGATTAACATCACATGCAATTCATAAGTGACATGATATGGCCATCATCACGTGCTCCTTGATCTCCATCACCAAAGCACCGACATGATCTTCTTGTCACCGGCGCCACACCATGATCTCCATCTACGTGTCGCCATCGGGGTTGTCGTGCTAATCATGCTATTACTACTAAAGCTACATCCTAGCAAAATAGTAAACGCATCTGCAAGCACAAACGTTAGTTTAAAGACAACCCTATGGCTCCTGCCGGTTGCCGTACCATCGACGTGCAAGTCGATATTATCTATTACAACATGATCATCTCATACATCCAATATATCGCATCACATCGTTGGCCATATCACATCACAAGCATACCCTGCAAAAACAAATTAGACGTCCTCTAATTTTGTTGTTGCATGTTTTACGTGGTGACCATGGGTATCTAGTAGGATCGCATCTTACTTACGCAAACACCACAACGGAGATATATGAATTGCTATTTAACCTTATATAAGGACCTCCTCGGTCAAATCCGATTCAACTAAAGTTGTAGAAACTGACACTTGCCAGTCATCTTTGAGCAACGGGGTTACTCGTAGCGATGAAACCAGTCTCTCGTAAGCGTACGAGTAATGTTTGTCCAAGCCGCTTCAATCCAACAATGCCGAGGAATCAAAAAAAGACTAAGGAGGGCAGCAAAACGCACATCACCGCCCACAAAAACTTTTGTGTTCTACTCGAGAAGACATCTACGCATGAACCTAGCTCTGATACCACTATTGGGGAACGTCGCATGAGAAACAAAAAATTTCCTACGCGCACGAAGACCTATCATGGTGATGTCCATCTACGAGAGGGGATATTCGATCTACGTACCCTTGTAGATCGCACAGCAGAAGCGTTAAGAAACGCGGTTGATGTAGTGGAACGTCCTCACGTCCCTCGATCCGCCCCGCGAACCGTCCCGCGATCCGTCCCACGATCTAGTGCCGAACGGACGGCACCTCCGCGTTCAGCACACGTATAGCTCGACGATGATCTCGGCCTTCTTGATTCAGCAAGAGAGACGGACAGGTAGATGAGTTCTCCGGCAGCGTGACGGCGCTCCGGAGGTTGGTGGTGATCTAATCTCAGCAGGGCTCCGCCCGAGCTCCGCAGAAACGCAATCTAGAGGTAAAACCGTGGAGATATGTGGTCGGGCTGCCGTGGCAAAGTTGTCTCAAATCAGCCCTAAAACCTCCGTATATATAGGTGGGAGATGGGGGGCCTTGTCTTAGGACTCAAGGAGCCCCAAGGGGGTCGGCCGAGCCAAGGGGGGGAGTCCTCCCCTTCCAAACCGAATCCAACTAGGTTTGGAAGCAGGAGTCCTTCCCCTTTTTCCCACCTCCTCTTTTTTTTCTTTTTCTCTTTGATTTTCTTCCTATGGCGCATAGGGCCTTCTTGGGCTGTCCCACCAGCCCACTAAGGGCTGGTGCGCCACCCCCAAGTCCTATGGGCTTCCCCGGGGTGGGTTGCCCCCTTCCGGTGAACACCCGGAACCCATTCGTCATTCCCGGTACATTCCCGGTAACTCCGAAAACCTTCCGGTAATCAAATGAGGTCATCCTATATATCAATCTTCATTTCCGGACCATTCCGGAAACCCTCGTGACGTCCGCTATCTCATCCGGGACTCCAAACAACATTCGGTAACCAACCATATAACTCAAATACGCATAAGACAACGTCGAACCTTAAGTGTGCAGACCCTGCGGGTTCGAGAACTATGCAGACATGACCCGAGTGACTCCTCGGTCAATATCCAATAGCGGGACCTGGATGCCCATATTGGATCCCACATATTCTACGAAGATCTTATCGTTTGAACCTCGGTGCCAAGGATTCATATAATCTCGTATGTCATTCCCTTTGCCCTTCGGTATGTTACTTGCCCGAGATTCGATCGTCAGTATCCGCATACCTATTTCAACCTCGTTTACCGGCAGGTCTCTTTACTCGTTCAGTAATACAAGATCCCGCAACTTACACTAAGTCACATTGCTTGCAAGGCTTGTGTGTGATGTTGTATTACCGAGTGGGCCCCGAGATACCTCTCCGTCACACGGAGTGACAAATCCCAGTCTCGATCCATACTAACTCAACGAACACCTTCGGAGATACCTGTAGAGCATCTTTATAGTCACCCAGTTACGTTGCGACGTTTGATACACACAAAGCATTCCTCCGGTGTCAGTGAGTTATATGATCTCATGGTCATAGGAACAAATACTTGACACGCAGAAAACAGTAGCAACAAAATGACAAGATCAACATGCTACGTCTATTAGTTTGGGTCTAGTCCATCACGTGATTCTCCTAATGATTTGGTCCAGTTATCAAGCAACAACACCTTGTTCATAATCAGAAGACCCTGACTATCTTTGATCAACTGGCTAGCCAACTAGAGGCTTGCTAGGGACAGTGTTTTGTCTATGTATCCACACATGTATATAAGTCTTTATTCAATACAATTATAGCATGGATAATAAACGGTTATCTTGATAGAGGAATTATGATAATAACTATATTTATTATTGCCTCTAGGGCATAATTCCAACAATTTTAGGTCCGCGTATCTTAATTTTGTTGGTAGTAATATTCTTCATATTCTTAGCATTCTGGGGCATTTTCAATATATCAATCAAGCGAGTGCGCAAAAAGACAGGTCAAATAATTTCAGCAAAGAGTTCAAAATCTTCATCATCCCTACTTTTAGAAGGCTTTTGATGGAATTACATGGGGTTTTGAACCCATGGTTCTCTTTCCCTTCCATGTTTTCTAGCAATGAAGTCTCTCTTACTAGAACGTTTATTTTTAGGAGGTGGGTTATCAAGACCCTCAACGGGTTCTATCTCCACATAATCATCATCATGTTCTTTATTACTATCCGGTGGAACATCTACATGCACCTTATTACTTTCATCTTCATTTTGATTATCACTAGGTTCATGTTCACTACTGGATTGTGTCTTAACAGCAGAAATAGAAACATCATTGTGATTCTCAATAGGTTTTTCTATAACAGGTTTACTAGAAGCATGCAAAGTCCTATCATCTTTCTTTTTCTTTTTCCTATTAGGTAGATAAGGTGCATTATCATTTATCCTCTTAGAATATTGTCCAATTATTTTATGGTGACCTTTAGGATAAAGAGGTTCTTCAATCATTCTACCTCCTCTAGTCACTACTCTAAGAACATGATTATTAATATCATTATTCATTTCAGCAAGCAAATCATTTTGTGACTTAGCTACTTGATCTAGTTGGGTATGAACCATAGAGGCATGTTTAACTAGACCTTCACATCATTAGCAATTCTAAACATCAATTTACTTAAGCGGTCTATCATCATGACATTATTTTTCAATTGATCCATAACATAGTTAATGAAGTGCTCTTGCTTAACAACATAATTATCAAATTCATCCAAGCATTGATCAGGAGTCTTAGCATAAGGTATATCATTTCCATTAAAGGAACGGAGAGAGTTTACCTCTACTACCTGTGTGTCAGGGTATCAAGTCCATGTATTTCTTCAATTAGTGGTAATTTCTTGACATCCTCAATTTTAATAACGTTCTCTTCCGTAGATATTGTTGCTTCTTGCATATCTTCAGGGTCGAGGCATAGAATATCTCTTTTCTTTTGAATAGGTTCCGGCGGTGGTTCAGGGAGTGTCTAGTCATCGTCATTTTGCAATATATGATTTAATAACTCTTCATCTTGTACAATGGTTCTTTCCCTCAAAACACAACCAGCACAACTATCTAGGAAATCCCTAGAAGCATTTTTTAGTCCATTATAAAAGATATCAAGAATTTGATTCTTCTTAAGAGGACAATCAGGCAGAGCTCTAAGTAATAGGAGAAGCCTCCCCCAATTTTGAGGGAGATTTTGTTCTTTAATTTACACAAAGTTAAATATTTCTTGTAAAGCAGCATATTTCTTATGAGCAAGAAAATGTATTTTTCAAAAAATTACTAAAGCATATCCCGGGGACTATGCATACAACCATGAGCGAGAGAAAGGAACCATTCCTTGGCCTCACCTTTCAGTGAGAAAGGAAAAAAGCTTAAGGATATAATAGTAGCGTATCTTTTATCATTGGTAAACTAGGCAACAATATCATTCTGTTTCATAAGGTGTTCGACCACACTTTCATTTTCATAACCAAAGAAAGGATCAGACTCTACTATAGGAATCGGTTCAGGGTCTATAGCGAATTCATAGCCTTTATTAGTGACAAATAAAGGAGAAGTAGCAAATTTAGGATTATCTTTCATTTTCTCCATCATAGATTTTTCTTTTAGTTTATATAGCAAGCTCTTCAAATCATCTTTATTTTCACAAGAAATAAAATCCCTACCTACCTCACCATCAATATCATAACCGTTGGGTACATAAGGCAATTCATAACTATTAGGAGGATGAGGTGTAGAAGGTGATTGAAAGTCTTCATAAGTTTCAACATTTTCAAGTTTGATAGCTCTAGAAATATGAGCATCAAGTAATTCACTCAATGGCACAGTTTAGTTTCAACATGTGTAGCAATATATCATGATTAGTTTCAAAAGTAGCATCACCAAGTTCATGTGACATATCACGATGATCAACACGTAGTGGTGTGACAAGTTGATTCAAAACTGTAGGTGAATCAAAAGCAGAGCTAGATGACAGTCCCTTACCTCCCCTTGTGCAAGAGGGGGCGATCTTAGTGGCAATTGGATATCCTCAGGTCAACACAATAAATAAAGTTATGCTCCCCGGCAACGGTGCCAGAAAAAGTCTTGATAACCCAAAAGTATAGGGGATCGCGACAGTCTTCACGGGTAGTGTTTCACCCTAATTCATTGATTTGACACAAGGGGAGCCAAAGAATATTTATTGGCCTTGACAGTTGAGTTGTCAATTAACCTACACTTGGGATATCTCTCTGCAACAAACATTAATCATACCAAAGTCATAGCTACATCAATCTTACAACATAGTGGATAGTAGGGATCAAGCCTTGTCAAACTTAACTCGATTACATGGTTAATCTCATCCAATCCCACCACTGTCAAGCAAGCCTACAAAGGAATTACTCACTCTCGATGGTGAGCATCACGGCGGTGTTGATGGAGAAGGGTTCGTGATGACGACGACTACGAATCCACCTCTCCGAAGCCCTAAACGGACTCCAGATAAGCCCTCCGGAGCAAGAACAAGAGGTGGCAGCGGCTTCGTCTCATAAAACACGATGAAAACTTCTCTCTGTTTTTCTCTCCAAAGATGTTATTTTATAGGACTGGAATTAGGGTTGGAGGAGCCACGTGGGCCCCACAAGCCATCAGGGCGAGGCCTGGGGGCGCCTTGTTCGTTTGTGGCCCCCCTGGCAAGCTCCCTCACATAGATCTTTGATCCAAAATTCATTATAAATCCCAGAAATAATTCTCAAAAAGTTTCATCAAATTCCGAGAACTTTTATTTCTACACAAAATAACACCAAGGTAGTTCTGCTGAAAACAACGTTAGTCCGGGTTAGTTTCATTTAAATCATGCAAATTAGTGGTCAAAACCAGAGCAAAAGTGTTTGGAAAAGTAGATATGTTGGAGACGTATCAGGGTATAAGTCATGGAGAATTTAGTATATAGTACCTTATGAAATAATAAAATATGAATCAATAACAGTACCTAAAGTATTTGATATGTTTATTGTATTAACGGATCTCACGAAGTTTCTGTTGAGTTTTGTGTGCTGAAGTTTTCAAGTATTGAGTGTTATCACGATGGATGAAGGAACAAGGAGCGGCAAGAGCCTAAGCTTGGGGATGCCCAAGACACCCCAAGGTAATATTCTAGGAAGACTCAGGCGTCTAAGCTTGGGGATGCCCCAGAAGACATCCCCTCTTTCGTCTCAATCCATCAGTATGTTACTTGGAGCTATATTTTTATTGGTCACATGATATGAGTTTTTCTTGGAGCGTCGTATTCTTTGGTTTGCTTTTGTTTTATTTTTCCGCAGTCATTGTTATCTGAATACACCCACTTGAGAGAGAATACTCTATCTGATTTATTAGAATACTCTATGTGATTCATTAATATCTTTTGGGCTTAGCAGTTGCTCTAGTGCTTCACTTATATCTTTTAGAGCACGGTGGCGTATGGATTTTAAAGAAATAATTACACTCTCATTCTTCACTTATATTTGTTTGAGAGTTAATAAATAGAAACAATAATTTGCATGGGTTATAAGACTAGTCCAAAATAATAGGTATTCAATGAGTGCATAATCAAAACCACATGTAGCACATAAAAGAGAAATCATGGTTATTGATATTAATGTGGTAATGTGAAAACTGCATGAGTGCATGATCATTGGTTAATATAAGTATCATGAATTAAAGGTTGTTAACTTGTTGTTCGTCCAAATATTTTTATGTCATGGTGATGATGTGTGAGCATAGTTATTCCTCGTTGAAATCCCAATGATATTTAAGTCGAGGGAGCGCGATCGTTAACTCCTACTAACATCCTCCCTAGGAGCATGCGGGTAGTGCTTTGCTTCAAGAGAGCTAATAAAATCTTGCAATAAGTATGTGAGTTTTTATGACTAATGTGAATCCATCAATATATGCACTCTCACCTCCACATATTTGCTAGCTGATGACCCACAAGTGTATGGGGTCAATTGTAGCCTTTTCGATGCGTAAGAGTGTTGAACCCAACAAGGAGTAGAAGGAAATGAGAACTGGTTTTCACCAAGGTAATGTCTGCAAGTGCTAAAATTGTAAGTAGCGGAGTAGTTTGATAGCAAGATAATTTCTAGCGAGCAAGTAATGATAGTAGTAAAAAAAGTGCAGCAAGGTAGCCCAATCCTTTTGAGGCAAAGGATAGGCCAAAACGGTCTCTTATGATAAGCAAAGTGTTCTTGAGGTTACAGGGGAATTTCATCTAGTCACTTTCATCATGTTGGCTTAATTCGTGTTCGCTACTTTGATAATTTGTCATGTGGGTGGACCAGTGCTTAAGTGCCGTTCTTACTTGAACAAACCTCCTACTTATGATTAACCCTCTCGCAAGCATCCACAACTACGAGAAAAGTATTAAGAATAAATTCTAACCATAGCATTACCGTTTGGATCCAATCGGCCCCTTACGGAATAGCACATAAACTAGGGTTTAAGCTTCTGTCACTCTCGCAACCCATCATCTAATAACTACTCCACAATGCATTCTCTTAGGCCCAAATATGGTGAAGTGTCATGTAGTCGACGTTCACATGACACCACTAAGGGAATCACAACATACATATCATCAAAATATCGAACACATATCAAGTTCACATGATTACTTGCAACATGATTTCTCCCGTGACCTCAAGAACAAAGGTAACTACTCAAAAATGATAATCATGCTAAAGATCAGAGGGGTATTAAATAGCATAATGGATCTGAACATATAACCTTCCACCAAATAAACCATATAGTAATCAACTACAAGATGTACTCAACACTACTAGTCACCCACAAGCACCACTCTATAGTTCTTGTACAAAGATTGAAAACAAGAGATGAACTAGGGTTTGAGAGGAGTTGGTGTTGTTGAATATGTTGATGAAGATAGCCCTCCCCAAGATGGGAGAGTTGTTGGTGATGATGATGACGATGTTTTCCCCCTCCGAAAGGGAAGTTCCCCCGGCGGAATCGCGCCGCCAGAGGGCAAAATTGCTCTTGCCCAAGTTCCACCTTGAAATGGTGGCGCTTCATCCCGAAAGTCATCTCCTCCTTTTTTTTCTAGGTTAGAATGATTTATATACCTGAAGAGGGGCACCAGAGGTGGGCCTAGGTGAGCACAACCCACCGGGGCGCGCCTGGGCTCCCTGGCTCACCCAGGTGGGTTGTGCCCATCTGGTGGGGCCTCTCTGGTACTTATTTGCTCCAATATTCCTCAAATATTCCATAAAAATTGCTCATAAAGTTTCAGCTCATTTAGAGTTGTGCAGAATAGGTAGCCTCACGTAGCTTTTCAGGTCCAGATTTCCAGCTGCCAGAATTCTCTCCCTTTGTGTATACCTTGCATATTATGATAGAAAAGACATTAGAATTACTCCAAAAAGCATTATTAATCAATAAAACAACATAAATAACAGTAAGAAAACATGATGCAAAATGGACGTATCAACTTCCCCAAGCTTAGACCTCACTTCTCCTCAAGCGAAAACCGAAATCGAGAAACATGTCCACATGCTTAAAGAGAGAGAGGTGTTGATAAAAAAAAATACGGACATAGCAGCATCATGTAACTTATTATAACAACAACAAACATTAAAATAAAACTTTTATCATAGGCTTCTCATGAACAAGTGACAATTCATCACAACATCGAAGTATAAAGCATAAACTCTATTGGAAACCAACAAACTATGTTCTCAGTTAACTTTGCAACTACAATTCATCATCTTTTCACGAAGGGTCACATATCGGAGCCTTTAGGAAAGTCCACATACTCAACCATCATTTATTATTCCATGATTGCTAACACTCACCGCGTACACATGAGCAAAATGTTTAAACCGGACACATAGAAAGATAGGGGCTTATAGTTTTGCCTCCCAACGAATTCACCTCAAGGGTGATGTCAACAATAATAACTCATGCTACCCATATTCAATTGGATATATGTGCCTAGATCTTTCCTCACCACATGATGCTTGCCGAAGAAGAAAATAAAAAGGAATAGAGAGAAAAAATTTGACTCTTGCATGAAACTAAATACATAAAAGTAAAATATAGGCCCTTCGCAGAGGGAAACAGAGGTTGCCATGCGCTTTTTTGTTTGTATGCTCAACCCGTTAGTGCAAGAGAATGTCACGTTATATTGCCCCTTGTGATGGCAACCTTTATTATGTAGTCTGACACTTTTATTCTTCACCATCACAAGTTCTACAACGCTCAATTTTCCCTTACGCTAAATGATCTTACACTTTTAGAAGCCATGTTAATTGCCCTTTTTGCACCGATGACAACTTACTTGAAGGATCTTACTCAATCCATAGGTAGGTATGGTGGACTCTCAAACAAGATTTGGGTTTAAGGGTTTTGGATGCACAAGTAGTATCTCTACTTAGTGCGAAGTTTTTGTCTTGCAAAGATAGGGGCAAGGACCACATGTTGAAGGATGCATGACAATATAACTTCTATGTGAATATGAACAAACATAATTCATTATGTTGTCTTCCTTGTCCAACATCAAAAATCTTGGCATATAATATTTTGATGGGTGCTAACAATCACAAAAGATTTCCAGGATAGTGTATTTGCATGTGAATCTTCTCTTCCCTTATTAATTCTTTCATGAGTTGCATCATTGACCAATGCTATGTTTGTCAATCTACAATAAATTTTGTACTTATACTTTTCCTTGTGTAATGTCATCACTTACCATAAGATTAGCATATGATCTTTTTCATTTATTTCCTTTCTTTTTAATGAAACAAGAAAGTAAAGAAGGCAAAACTCAAACTAAACTTTACTATATATCTCACACACTATTGCATAGATTGATCACTAAGAAAACTCTTGGAAAGAAATGATCGAACTAAACTTGTATTCATCTAAAGCAAAAGATAACCATGGATTGAACTAAGAAAAGTAAAGGCAAAATATAGTGGAGATGATACGATACCGGGGTACCTCCCCCAAGCTTGGCGAAAGCCAAGGGGAGTGCCCATACCCGATACTCAATTTTCTTTTGGTGATGAAGAAGGAGGTGGTGGTGATGACGTAGAAGAAATCTTGTCCTCCGGTTTCCATGGGAGAGGCTCACCATCATAAGAGGAAGAGTGAGTCTCTCGGATCCTGCAACTGGCAGCCAAACTCATACCTTTAAACCTTGCCTCATATTCAAAGACTTGGATTTGAAGGTCGTGGATCTAGCTATGGAGGAAGTTGATTTGCTCGTTGAGGGAGAACACGATGTCCTTCATGGACTTGCCATCCTCCCCGAGATCATAGGTGTAGTACGCGGTCATGAGGTGATTGGCATTGATCCCATGTTCCACCATCCCCTTGCACGGAAAGACTTCCTGCTCCATAGCTTCAAGCATGGCCTCCACGGATCCAGTCCCCTTGGGTCCTTGCACATCGCGGATGTGCAACACCCCTTCGCCCATCTGGCTAGCTTGAGGGCGATGCATCACTTCCCGCAGATATGGGTTCATGACGTTTTCGAAGAACTTGTCCTTGGAGGAGCTTGAAGCGGACATGGTCGATTGGATCTGACAAAAAACACCAAGAAAAGAAAACATGAGATTTCTCCATGATACAGAGGTCAACAGGTTCGGGGGGTATATATAGATTTTTTTATGTTGGGGAACAAGCAGAACGGAAGAAAAGCGTAGTCTCGAAAGTACCCGAGGTGGGCACAATATTTTCCTAATTTTTTAAATATTCCAAAACTGAAAAAAATAGTGTTTGTGGATTTTTCAGAGTCCATTTACTTACAGTATCACGTACCTCCCTTTTTTCACAATTCTGGAGTGTTCCGGAAGGTTTCTTTTACGTGTTCTTCCGGTGTCATAGTTTGTATAATATTGCTTTCAACATTAATGGGTGCACCTGAGATATAATGTTCTATTCTTTGCCCATTGACAACCTTTGGGTTAGTACCTTCAGCATTATTTATTTTGATAGCTCCGGACTGATAGACCTCCTCGATAACATAGGGTCCTTACCATTTGGAGAGGAGTTTTCCTACAAAGAATCTGAAACGAGAGTTGTACAAAAGAACATATTCTCCAACTTTGAACTCACGCTTTTGGATTCTCTTGTCATGCCATCTTTTAACTTTTTCTTTAAATAACTTTGCATTTTCAAAATATTGGGTTATCCATTCATCTAATGAGCTAATATCAAATAACCTCTTTTCACCAGCAAGTTTGATATCATAGTTTAGTTCTTTGATTGCCCAATATGCTTTATGTTCTAACTCAAGAGGCAAATGACAAGCAGTGAGATGATACACGTTGTTGCACATAAACTTACGCCGGTGCATCCAAAACAAGTGACATGATACACTCTGTTGCACATAAACTTCATTATATCTTCCTCAAAATAGACACCATACCTACCTATCATGGGATTTCCATAGCCATTCCGAGATATATTGACATGCAACTTCAACTGTCACATCATATGACTTGTACTTCCATTGTCATATTTCTTTCATGATCATATAATCGACATAGTATTTATGACAAAGCCACCGTTCATCATTTTTATACATGTTACGCTTGATCATTGCAAATCCTAGTACACGGTGAGAGGCATTCATATAGGGTCATACTATGGTTTTTATGTTGAGTTGTAAGTAAATAAAAGTGTGATGATCATCATTATTAGGGCACTATCTCACTGAGGAAAGGATGATGGAGACAATGATTCCCCCACAAGTCAGGATGAGACTCCGGACGAAAAATAAAAAATAAAAGAGAGAAATAAGAAAGGATTAACTAAGAGAAAAGAGAGAAGGGACAATGCTACTACCTCTTTTTCCACACTTGTGCCTCAAACTGACACCATTTTCTTCATATAGAGAGTCTCTTGTTTTATCACTTCCATATGCAAGTGGGAATTTTTCATTATAGAACATGGCTTGAATATTCCGATGACGGGCTTGCTCAAATGCCCGAGGTTTTCATAAGCAAGCAAGTTGGATTCACACCCACTTCGTTTCAGTTGAGCTTTCATACACTTATAGGTCTAGTGCATCTGTTGCATGGAAATCCCTACTCCTCGCATTTGTATCTATGGATGGGCATCTCCATAGCCCATTGATACGCCTAGTTGATGCAAGACTTTCTTCTCAACTTTCACCCATTTGAAACCTACCACCATATTTTATTCCACCTTTATGATATATACATGGTTCACGCTCATATATTGAGTGAGTAATAAAAAGCTGAAGCGCGTTAAAGAGTACGATCCAATTGCCTGACTTGACATTGTGGTGCTTAAAATTTGTATTTAGGTGGTGAAGGCGGAGCCATGCTATACTTATATGACAAAATGAATAGGATCATATTTAGGTGGTGAAGACGGAACATTATTTAAGGATCATATTTTTTGAAACTTGATGATTATGTTGCTTATGTTTATGAATATTAATATGTTGATGTTTATTAATTCATCATTTCTCAATGATCAAACCTGCAATATATCGAACGTTGGGTAGCATGTCACATCAAAAATTCTGCTTTTATCATTTACCTACTCGAGGACGACCATGAATTAAGCTTGGGGATGTGGATACGTCTCCAATGTATCTATATTTTTTTTAGTGTTCCATGATATAATATTATCATTCTAGGATGCGTTTAGGGTGTTTATATACCAATTAATATTATTTTTGAGCACCAACTTATTAACCCAGTGCCCAACACCAATTGTTGTTTTCTACATGTTTCTGGCGTTTCCCGTTTAGAGTACCAAACGAAGTCCAATTGCCATGAGACTTCTTTATATTTTTTCTCGACCAAAGGAAGACCTCGAAGCTTCAGGAGGAGACCACATGCTACATTAGGGAGGCACCACACATCAGGGCGCACCCAGGGGTGGTCGCACCCTATTGTGTGGTGGACCCCTCAGGCACCTCTCGACGTCCCACTCCGGCCTACAAATTCTAAAATATCCCAAAACCCTACAAGAGCCACTAGAAACACTTTTTCCTCCATCGCAAATGTCTGTTCCGCCGTGTGACCATATGGAGCCGTGTTTCAGTGCCCTGCCAGAGGGTGGATCGATCATGGAGGGCCTCTACATCAACCTTGTTGCTCCCATGGTGATGTGTGAGTAATTTACCACAAACCTGTAGGTCCATTGTTAGTACCTAGATGGCTATATCTCTCTCTATATCTTCAATATAGCGATGATCACATCTTCTTTATGATCTATCCGACGTTATTCTTTTGTGTGGTGCGTTTGTTGGGATCCGATAAATAGTGGTTTTATGTTCAGATTATTCATGAGAAAGATTTGAGTCTTCCATGAATTCTAATATTGATTCTTATTTTCATGATTATTATAGCTTCGTAAATCTCTGTGATCTATTAAAATAGTTTGGCCAACTAGATTGATATTTCTTCAGTGAGGGGGGTGCGTTGTAATGGGTTGAATCTACATGAGTTGTATTTCGCAGTGATAGAAAGGGACAAGGACACGTCTTTGTCTTGTTGACACTAAGGAGAAAACGATGGGGTTAATTCATATTGATTGAGTTCTATTTTTTCTACATCATGTCATTGTTCTCCAAGCATTACTCTGTTTTACTTAATAATGTAGGCGCATGATTGTCACACGTCAAAAATTTAATATATTTTCTGAAATAAAATTTTGCTTAGAAAAAAAAAATTGAGAAAATAATTTGCTTCATGACTCTAGTCAAAGCCTCTTTCCAAAAACTTTCATTTCAAGTGACTTTTTAAAGATCTTTTTGTACTTAAGCCCTTGATTGAGACCATTTTTAATTATTTATTTAATTACATGGGAATATTATTGGATATGTCTATTTAATATCTGAATTTCTGGAATTTTAATTAATCTTTCAAATACTCCTTCTCCCTTATAAGGATGTTTTCCCTAGGTAAATGTTTTTGATAATTTATGTTGGAATCTGAATACTTGCATAAAAACATTTCTTTCCTTCTCGTAAATTCTTGGGATATTTTATTTAATATTTTTTACCAAGATTTCCTTTATTCAAAATAGGTTTATATTTTCTTTAATGGGCTATTTTGCACTACAACCTTGTGATCACTTCTTATAAAAATTCTATAAAAAATTGTAGATGACCTGTGATGTCCTTGGATCACATTTCTACAAAATATAGCCAAGTGTTTTGAAATTTTTGAGATCATTAACTACTTTGCTAATCTGGTCCAGATATGAGTTTGTACTACAACCCCTAGAAATAATCTTCCAAAAATTCCATAAAAATTTGGGGATGTCCACTATAGCATAAGATTCACGTTTATGCAAAAACCCCAATATGTGCTTTGCAAAAGTTTAGCACAACAACCATTTTTCGGTTCCAGACCAGTTTGGTACTTTGTACCGCAACCCTATTTTCCTTGCTCTAATTGCTTTGAAATTTTGCATGCTTGTATGGCACCCTACCAAAACCTTAACCCCGGGAGTTGAGCCCCATTGGATGAAAGTAAGTGCATGTGATAATAGCTCCAAGTTTCTGTCCAGAATTGTGTTCTTCAAATTTTACATTCGCTAGTTTTGATTTTTGCAAAACTAACCTCACCACCACTGCTAGCACCTAGAGAGACGCAGATCTGGAGATTTTGGTGGGCATCAAAGCTCTTTGGAGGTCTCTGGCATTTCATCGAGCACATATGGGGATGGCCAGATTTGGCTTGAGATTTAGCTTGCACTGTGGAGTTTCTTCCCTAGCTCAAACAGCATGTCCAATAGCTTTACCTTACCCTCTAACCGCACCGTGGTGACTTTGGTAAGCACCTAAGCCGTGTAGCCATGCCAGTCATTTCATCGAGCAGGTGTCGTGCGTGCTCTGAGGGTGCACCAGAGCGCACGTTTTGCACGCGCGCGTGCCAAGTCTCCGCGTCCCCGTGCCTTTGCCCTTTGGTCAGCTGCAAGCACCGCGTCAACCCTCCCCTCCCCGACAGTTGTTCGTCGCCCGTGTGCAAGCAGTGTAGCGGCAGGGCCACGACCGTGGCCTCTTCTCAGCCGCAGCATTGAACGACACCGCCCAAGCCTCCTCCGATCGGCAGCTGGTCGCAGTCCCTCCCGTGCCTCGCTTCCCCTTCCTGCTGCTCGCTGCCCTGCTGCCCCTGCTTCGCCCTGCCATCGCTCCTGTGCGCCTGAACCATTTCCAGTGACTGCCGCCATCAAGCTTATCCGAAGCCCTAGCAGAACCGCCTTGTGCCGGCTATTTAATGGAACCCCGAGTCGTGTGAGCCCTTCAGCAGCCTCCCAAGACCAGTAGCCCCCTCCCCGTCGCCCCATTTTGGCACGAGCTGTCTTCTGTGCTCGTCTGTGTCAGCATCGTCGTTGTTGACCCCCTGCTCGATTCCGGCAGCACAAGCCCCGTAGTGCTCCCCTACCTACCCTGCTAGCCTACCCAGACCATAGGGACCCATTCACATCGTCTTGCACGACCAGGAGCCACGTGAGGCCGAAGCTCCATCCACCATTGTTGAAGCCCCGCTCAGACCCGAGCTACTTCGCGCCTCTAGCCGGCAAAAATGGATGCGGCTCACTCCCACGAGCGTGTACATAGTCGGAGCGTGACGGGAGGTGCCCTGTGCCGCCAGTGAGCCTCGCCGGAAGAGCGCCTCTCTTCTGCCATGCTCGCACGGGAGGTGGGAGAAGGACCCGGCAAGCGGGCCCCGCCTGTCGGTGGGCGAGCCAAGCCCCGAGTGGCGCAAACCCCTCGTGCGTTTTCTTTTAATTAAAGCGCATTCGTGCATAGTTGTCTCAGTGATCGCGCTTTCTGTGTTAGAAAGCATAAATAGCCCAAAACGTTTTCTTTAGTTTTGATTTTAAAAACAGATCTTAACAGAATCTTAGAATAGCTCTAACCTTTTACAGAAAACTCCAAATCAATTGATTCTTTTTCCTACCTGTTTAGAATTTCATCTAGTTTATTTTAAGATTTCTTTTAAAAAAATTCAAACAACTTTTGTGTGTTGTTTTTATTATGTGTGTTAATTCTAATATTTTCAAACTAGGATTTTGAAGAGTGGATACCTATTCCAAGATGATGGGGTACACATCACCGTCCTCAAACCCCTAAGGCAAGCATCTTGAATCCATATTTTCATAAAGTTGTGTGACCATTGTGGTGGTGCTTATATCGCGTGATTTGAGGTTATGTTGGTAATAATATCACATGAAATAACACTTTGCATAGTCCACGCATGCTACTCACATTATAACAATGGTGGAACATGATGATGGCATGTGCTGGTTATGAGGGATCGTGGAATAGCCTAGTCACGCGGAATGTGATAGGTTATGGCCTGGTCATGGCATGTGCACGATGATGCCGGTAAAACTTGGTTAACTCCAGTGTCGACCTAGATCGAGTCTTGTCCGTGTCATACTTCTATATCGTGCTACCATAGTTTCCTGGATAATGGATTCGACAAAGTCAGTTGTAGACCTGTTATCAATCACACACCAAGTAGAGGCGCCGGTATGAAGGTATCCATGCCTTGGAATAAATCCAATCATCCGGTCAGGGGGCATGGGTGTTCCCGGTCTGGGACCGGGAGGGAATGGCCCTTCCCAGTGAGCGCGCAGTATTAATTTTTGATCCCATACTAGTCGAGGTCGGAGCCCCCCCATCTTATGGTTTTGCCTTGGCAGCGTAGTCCGAGTGAAGCCGGGCTTCGTGGAGGAAAATCGGTGTGTGTTAATTCTGAGTATCCGCCTCTAAAATGGCGTACGTGGGATTAGTCTTGACGACTATCGGAAACCGTGAGCTGTGGGTAAAGAGTACACCCTCTGCAGAGTCAAAACTATTCGAGTAGCCGTGTCCCCGGTCAAGGACGTTGTTTGACGAGTCAAGTGTCGGACCTAGAGTCGGTTTTTGGAGTATAAGCGGTGATAAAATAATGGTTGTGGAAGATCATATGATGATGTGGTGGATAATCATATTATTATTATTACTTTGGACTAACCCCTATGATATTGTTGTTGGATATCCCTGGGACGGTTCTACCTCCTGGATATTCAATATTATTATTTTTATTTTAAGCCCTTTCTGTGGTATCGCTTAGACGCCCGACTGTGGCATGCTTATTATTTCTTATAAGCCCTTTATGTGGTGTTGCTCAGACGCCCGACTGTGGCATGTTTATTGTTTCATATAAGCCCTTTATGTGGTGTCGCTCAGACGCCCGACTGTGGCATGTTTATTATTTCATATAAGCCCTTTATGTGGTGTCGCTCAGACGCCCGACTGTGGCACGCATATTATTACTTATTTTGGATTACCATCCTTGCTTGTTTATAAAACATTGGTGGAAACATCGCATATCTTCATGAATGCATCCATGAATTAAACTTTAATGGCATGATATAATTGTTAGTGGAAAATTGCATGCATCTCACCTGCTTTAACGTGTTTGTTTTCTTGATGTTTGCGAGTACATTCAAAGTACTCACTGGCTTGTCCCTGGCTATTGTCTTGGCCAGATTGCGTTCAGAGAGGAGCATGATGTCATGAACCCTGGAACCTAGGAGTCAAGGATAGCAGCCTTGTGACATAGGAATTTATCCAGGTCAGTTGTTCCTGCGGGAATGGAGTCCCATGGGCACTGGAGATTCCTCGAGTCGCTTCCACCATCAACCTTAGACTTTTGTTCAACCCAGTAGACCTTCATGGTCTTGTAACCCAGATTTTGTAATTTTCTTGGATATTCTGTATCAAGTAAGTGTCTACCAGCTAACAGCAATCCTGGGGCTGGTAAACATAGAGACATGTTTTCTGGAAATTATTTTCCGAAAAACACGTCGCTACCATGATGGATAGCGACCGATGGGTGGAGTAATATTAATAGGTGAACGCAGGAGTTGGCCTATTTTCTTATGGACGTGATGTCTATATGTGCATGGTCATTGTCGTGAATATCACATAACTATGCGCTTTGCTATCAATTCCCAACAGTAATTTGTTTACCCACTTTATGCCTACTACATGAGAGATGCCATCAGGGAAAACTACAGCCGTCGGGTCTATTCACGTATAACTTTATAAATGCTACAGTTACCTCGCTGCCTTTATTAATTTGCGATTATCAACTTTCATCTACATACTTTACTTTCTTGCAAATAATGAGTCCAAGAGGATTGACAACCCTCTTGCCCATGTTGGGTGCAAGTGTTTGCTTCTTTTTGTCCAGTCACGAAGATGGCGGATGGTTGTTACTCCTATTGGTTCGATAAACCTGGATTCCCTACTGAGGGAAATACTTATCTATAATGTGTTGCATCACCCGTTCCTCTTCACAGAAAATCCAACGCAAATCACGAGTATCAACACTCCTGTGACTTCATCCCACCGAACCTTTTTTTCTTGGTGTAGAGATATCTTCTTATCTACCCAAAGTATCCGGAGCTAACTTTGATTCCAGCAAGGCACCTGAAGAATTGATCGATCCCCTTTAGATATAAGGTGAAGCAAGAGGGTGCAATATTTTTCTTCCTTCTTGTTTAGTTTTTTGCCCCTATCTTCCATCTTCGCCCCCTCCGATGACTTTTTACCGGGTATTTGGAGATCTTGTTTAGTTCGGGCCAGTACTCCAAGTCCTAGAAAACATACCTTGTTTTTCATACCTTCAGTAGTTGCTTCAATGCCTTTTTCTATTTTTCCGGAGAGAGGAACTCTTCCCAATTCTTAAACAACTCACAGATTTCGATGACGCTCTGCATACGTGGAGGTCCTCGATGCTCAGCCTTACCATTGAATATATCCCCATGCTTTGTCCACGGTCATCCTTCTCAAGCCATATTTGATGTCCCATCTACACAATTTTAGAAGACGTGTCATCTTTCTATAGGTGTTGTGACGTTGTATTATCCATGCACGTGGTGCATCCGCAATATCAGTGGCACACCTGCCCCAGACATATTCGTAACCGAGATAGTTGTGCACCATTGTGATCAATGCGGCTCTCATGTCGAAGTACTCTCATGTCCTAGCATCCCATGTCTTGCTCGGTGTTGTCCATAACATGTGTAGCTCCTCTTTCAGTTACTTGAGAAACATATTAATATCATTTCCGGTTGTCTTGACCCTTCAATAAGAATAGTCATGTGTATGTTTTCTGCCTTCATGCACTTCTAGGGGGAGGTTGTACATACATACAAACACAAGCCATGTGCTCTGATTGGTGTTCTCATTGCCAAACAGATTCATGACATCACTACTAGCGTCAAGCACGATGTTCCTTGTATCCTCTGTGACTTATTTATATTTAGCATTTAATGATCTCCGTTGGCTAGCATCTGCGAGGTGTCTCAGCTTTGGATCGTCTCCATCGTCTGGCTTCACCCTCTCTGCGTGCCAGTGCATGAGCTTTGCTTCCTTACGATCTACAAAATACTCCTGCAGTCGGGGAGTGATCGAAAAGTCCCATACAACGTTCTGTGGAGCTTTCTTTATGGACTCCTGATATCGTGAAGCATTGCACTTTAGACAGATGTTTTTCTGTGTGTGTGCCTGTTTTGATATATGAGGCAATCATTAATGCATGTGTGGTAGCTAATGTGTGGCAGATCAAAAGGGCACACAATTCTCTTAAACTCCTCGACACTAGTAAGACACAGGCTTCCCGCAGGAAGAACCTTCTTTAGATACTTAAAAAGATCATTGATGCTTGCATCCGTCCATATGTTTTTTTGCCTTCGTCTTTAAAATTTCTAGCGTGAAACTCAAGGGGGTCACCTTGGTATTGCAACCATCATATAGTGGAGTCTTCTAGTCTAGCTCCAATTGCGTGATATGTCTCAAATGTATCTACTTTTCCAAACACTTTTGCTCTTCTTTTGGACTCTAATTTGCATGATTTGAATGACACTAACCCGAACTAGCGTTGTTTTCAGTAGAACTGCCATGTGCTACTGCAACAAAAGACCTTCCAATGGCGCCAGAAATAGGTGTGTTGACGGCACCAGGAATCCTTCTGCTACGGCTACGCCTTAAGGGACTTCCTAGGCAAATATGCAAAGGATTTCCCCCGTGGCCTTGGAGCCTTGCGTTGGTGTTCCCTCGAAGTGGAAAGGGTGATGTAGCGCAGCGGTGGTAAGTATTTCCCTCAGTTTTGAGAACCAAGGTATCGATCCAGTGAAGGAGTATTGCAAGAGCCTGCACAAACACAAAAGCTTGCTCCCAACGCTATAAAGGGGTTGTCAATACCTTATAGATTGTTCGCCAAGAGAGAACTGAAAGCAACAAAGTAAAAAAGCAAAGTAAAAGCAAAAGTGGAAACGATAGGTGTGAATAGACCCGGGGTCTGTAGTGTTTACTAGTGGCTTCTCTCATGAAAGCAAGTAGACGGTGGTTGAACAAATTACTGTCGAGCAATTGATAGAACCGCGCAAAGTCGTGACGTCATCTATGGCAATGATTATATCTATAGGCATCACATCCAAAACAAGTAGACCGATACTTTCTGCATCTACTACTATTACTCCACATGTCGACCGCTATCCAGCATGCATCTAGTGTATTAAGTCCAAAATAACAGAGTAACGCCTTAAGCAAGATGACATGATGTAGATGGACAATCTCGTATCTACGACAGAGCCCACCTTGTTACCCTTGATGGCAACTACACGATGTGTGCCTTGCTGCCCCTACTGTCACTGGGAAAGGTCACCACACGGTAAGAACCCAAAACCAAGCACTTATCCCATTGCAAGAATCATAGATCTAGTTGGCCAAACAAAACCCAAGACTCGGAGAGACTTACAAGGATATCAAATCATGCATATAAGAAATCAACAAAGACTCAAATATATATCATAGATAATCTGATCACAAATCCACAATTCATCGGATCTCGACAAACACACCGCCAAAGAAGATTACATCGGATAGAGCTCCATGAAGATCATGGAGAACTTTGTATTGAAGATCCAAAAGAGAGAAGAAGCCATCTAGCTACTAACTACGGACCCGTAGGTCTGAAGTGAACTACTCACGAGTCATTGGAGGGGCGATGATGTTGATGTAGAAGCCCTCCAACATCCAAAGTCCCCTCCGGCAGGGCATCGGGAAGGGTCTCCAGATGAGATCTCGCGGAAACGGAAGCTTGCGGCGGCGGAAAAGTATTTTCGTGGATCCCCTGATTTTTTCCCTGTATTTTAGGGAATATATAGGCGAAGGATCTAGGTCAGGGGAGCGCGAGGGAGGCCACAAGCCTACCCACCGCCGCCCCCTGGTGGTGGATGGGGGGCTTGTGGGCTCCCTGTAGCCCTCCTGGCTTGGCCCACAAACCCCGTGATCTTCTTTCGTTCGGGAAAAAATCATTTCGGGGATTTTATTCCGTTTGGACTCCGTCCCAAAATCAGATGTGAAAAGAGCCAAAAACACAGAAAAAACAGGAACTGGCACTTGGCACTGAATTAAGAAGTTAGTCCCAAAAAAGATATAAAAGGTACATAAAACATCCAAAGACGACAAGATAACAGCATGAAACCATCAAAAATTATAGATATGTTTGAGACGTATCACCATGGTATTGTTTTTGTGGAGAAATAAAAGTTCTTGGAATTGGAAAAAAAATTATGGATTTTTCTGGAATATATAAAAATTTATGGAGCTAAGACCAACCAGAGGGGGCACCTATTGGTGCAAAGCCAACAGCGTGCTGATACGTCTCAAACGTATCGATTTTTCCAAACACTTTTGCAATTGTTTTTGCCTCATTCTTGCATGATTTGAATGAAACTAACCCGGACTGACGCTGTTTTCAGTAGAGCTGCCTGTATGGTTTTCTTGTGTGCAGGAAAATGGATATTTAGACGTCCCAGAAAATTCCCATACAAAATAGAGAAAATCAACTCACCGGGAGGGACCATGGGCCAGAAGATGGGCCAGAGGGGAGCCACGGGGCTCCCAGGCAACCTGCTGGCGCGGCCTACCCCCTGGCCGCGCTAGGAGGCTGCCTGGGTGGGGCCCACCTCCTCTGTTGCCCTACTTTGGCTCCTATTTTTACCCGTGACGGGAAAATTCCAGAACAAAAGTCATTTTGCAAGTTCTCGACGCGGAGCCGTCGCCACCCTCGGTTCTTCTTCGGGAGAGCTAATCCGGAGGCTGTTTTGGCCTCCAGAGAGGGGAAATCGTCGACATCGTCATCACCATCACCACTCCATCATCCTTCCATGGCTTCTCCCATCATGTGTGAGTAATTCCCTGCTGTAGGTGAAGGGGATGGGAGAGATTGGATGAGTTAGATCATGTAATAGTTCGTCGGATTGTTGGGGGCATGTTGCCTATCATCTACTATGGTGTTTATCATCTTTGCTACTACTTGTTACTCTTAATGCTTGTCACTTTGGGACCTAGTGCCATGATTTCAAATATGAATACCTTATGTTTTCATGAATATATTTGTGTTCTAGATCCTATCTATGAGTAGTATGCACCTATTGTAGTCCGGAACCGGTGATCCCAATGGTGACAACTTGGGACACCAAAGGGGATAGGTTATAGTTTGAGGATTCCATGTATCCATTGATTGTTAATGTTTTGTTCCGGTGCTCTTTGACAGGAGCACCTTAATATCCATAAGTTCCTTTTGGCCCTGTTGATAGCGGGATGGTAGGACAAAAGATGTTGTGCAAGTTCTTATTGCAAGCACGCACGACTACCTCGGGATACATGCCTAATGTTCGATATATGCCTAGATGATCATTACTTTCCTATGTGCCTTGCCCCAAGTTAAATACATGATATCTCTCATCCATGACCAACCATCCATCTCCTTAGCCTACAGTGTTTTAATCCTGCTAGTCACAAGTAGCTTTACTTTCGCTGTTTTACTTTCGTTGCTTTGCCACTTTTATTTCCGTTGTCACCATCACTTCCATATCACCATTGCTACTGATATTTCGTTGCCAAGCAATTATCTTTCAGGTGCGGTTGAATTGACAACTCAACTAGTAAATCTTATAAATATTCTTTGGCTCCCCTTGTGTCGAATCAATAAATTGGGTTATCTTACCCACGAAAACTGTTGCGATCCCCTACACTTGTGGGTTATCAAGACCATTTTCTGGCGCCGTTGCCGGGGAGAATAGCTTTATTTACAAGTCTACTTGGAGTTATTTTGCTTGCTGTGATTTATTCACTATGGGTAAGAAAGGAGACCCCAAGGTTCCAATTTGACCATCCACTACAAGAAAAGGTATTGTTCTTAGCACCAGTGCTAGGCTTGATTCAGCTTCCGTTATGAGTAAGTTTGCTTCATCACCACCACATGCTGCTTCTACCGAGTCTGTTACTATGCCTGATACTTTTGATGATGCTTACACTACTATTGATGAGCTTGGTCTACTTGGTTATTGTATTGAGTCTCATATTGCTAAGGCTGCTAAGCAGTCTCGAATCAAACTTCCTGTTACATGCTACCCCATTGGTAGATCTTTTGGTTACCAGACTTGAGTGGTCCCAAGGAAAGAATTCTTGATGATGATTATATTGAACTTGATGATGATTTATGCAGGGAACTTCCAGAGTGTGCTCACTCTGACCCTGCTTCTGTTAAGAAGCTGCTTGAAAAGCATTCTATGAAGAACAAGTTTACTCTTGATCCTAAGTTTGCTTCATCTCCTATTTGCATTGAGGATGCTGATTTTGATTTCTCTGTCGAACTTTCACTTATATCCACAGTTTAAGTTGGCCCTTTTTATGGCAGAGAAGATGACAATGCTATTGCACACCTTACCAAACTCACTGAGTTGGGTGGCTTATTCACTACAGAGGACAAGAAGAGAAATTATTATGTTACTAAGCTACTTCCTTTCTCTTTGAAGGAAGATGCTAAAGCATGGTATGATGCATTACCATGTGGTTCCACTAAAAGTCCTCAAGATTTAGCTCAATATTTTGTTGCTAAATGTTTTCCTGCTCATAAGAAACATGCTCCTTTACAAAGAATTTATAACTTTAAACAGTTGCAGGATGAGCACCTCCCTAAAGATTGAGGGAGGTATTGCACTTTGCTTAAGGCTAGACATGTACATGGAATCCCTAAGAATGAATTTCTTGATATATTTTATGCTGGTCTAACGATGAATCTAGAACCTATCTGGATAGTTGTGCTGGTTGTGTTTTCAGGGAAAGAACGTTGGACGATGCCGAAGAATTAATGGGCAAGATAGCTAAGAATCATTATGATTGGTCCGTTCATGAACCACGTCCATCACCCAAGAAGAGAGATGTGCTTTTCTTCAGCCCAGAAGTTATGCGAGGTATTAAAACTGAGGATGTCAAAAATCTACCTCCTATGGAGGAATTATGTGAGCCTACCACTCACCCACCTATGGTAGAGGTACACTCTCTTTTAGAATTCAATGCAAGTGACGTCCCTCATGGTAAGCCTCCTTATCAATGTTTATATGAGCTTGATAATTTCATTGTCAAGCAAACTCACTTTAATGAGCAGATTCAAAGCCAATTGCATGATAATTCCCTTGCTATCAAAAGTTTGCTTGATGTTTTAAGTAGAACTGTTAATGATGTTAAAGGTCTTGTTAAGCATTTTCATATGGTTCAAACTCAGCTTGAACAAATTTCTAATGTGCAAAAAGATTTGCTTGCTAACAATGCCAAACAAGTTGATACGCACGCATATGTTATAAAGACTCGAGGAGGTACACATACCTAGGACCCCCGTTATACGGAGGGGCATCCAAAGTGGATCGAGCAAGATTCTCAATTGCAGGAAGAAGACATTGTCAGCTCCCCGAAGAAGAAGAAGAAACACAAGGAGGCTGACAACTCCAATGATCCCATAATTGATGAAGAACCTATTGTTGATCCTAATAGTATATCTATTTCCGATGTTGAAACTGAAGATGGTGCTGAACCTGATGAAGATAATGAGAAGATTGATCCTCCTGAGATACGAGAAGAAGAAGCACCCTACAAGCGCAAGAGGTATACTAGAGAAGATTTTTTTGCAAGAAAACATGGGAAGGAAAGAGAACCATGGGTACAAAAATCAATGCCCTTCCCAGGTAAGTCTTTCAAAAGTAAAGAAAAAGAGCATTACAATAAATTTTCTGAATGGATGAAACCTCTTTTTCTTCAAATTCCTTTGACCGATGCTATTAAGTTGCCTCCGTACTCGAGGTTTATGGAAGATATTGTTACTAATAAAAGAAAAGTTACTAATGAGGCAATACCTACTATGCTTGCTAATTACTCTTTCAGTGGTAAGATTCCTGAGAAGCTTGGTGATCTAGGTATTCCCACCATTCCTTGCTCCATAAAAAATAATTATGTCAGAACTGCTTTATGTGATCTTGGTGCAGGAGTGAGTGTTATGCCTTTTTCTCTCTAGAAAAGTCTTTTTCTAGATAAACTAATCCCTACAGATATCTCTCTTCAAATGGTTGATAAGTCAAGAGTCGTTCCTGTAGGTATTTGTGAGGATGTTCCCGTTGAAGTTGCTAATTGCTTGATCCTTACTGACTTTGTTGTGCTTGACATGCCCAAGGATGGGAGCATGTATATTATTCTTGGTAGACCTTTTCTTAACACTACAGGTGCTATTACGTATTGCAATAAAGTAAAGGTGACCTTCAATGTTAATGAGAAGGAGCACACAGTATATTTTCCAAAGAAAATTGATAAAAGGCATGGCCTTAATTCTATTGAGAATATTGAGACCGTGAAGGTTGGAGAGTGGGATTGTCCTCTACATGTGTACCACAAATATAAAACCATTATGGTGGAGACAGTATCCATTAAAATAAAGGTAACATAATTTCTTTATAAGAAGTGAAACTTTTTTCTCAAATATAACACCTATATGGTAGTAAGACTTGATCAGCCTTGCTAACAAATATGTTTCATATGAGTAAAAAGAGAAGCTTGTTATGTTTTCATTTCCTTTATCTTTCATCCTCCTTGTTGTACCAAAGTTTTATGTTTTTGAAGCTTCATATGTTTAACCATTGTTTCAAGCTTACCAGAAGTTTTGCAGCTTTTAGTATTTAATTTCTTTTCAAAAGTGAAGTTGTCAGAAAAATTCCAAAAAATTTATAATAAAAATTTCCATCAAAAAAGAGACGCACGGGCACCTAGAGCCAGCCAGGGGGAGCACCCTTGGTCTAGGAGGCCAGCTGGCGCGGCCTTCCCCTGGCCGCACCCACAGATCGCCTGGGCCCACCTGGGCTCCCTTCCACGTACTTCTTCCTCCCTTCTCTCTCTCACTCCAATAATCCCGATTTTTCTCCTGGAGCTCGAGTTATTGCTGTTCTTGCTGGCAAATTTCGATCTCTCTCTATAGCCCATCATTTGCATTGAGAATTTGAGCATTTGCTCCCTGGTATGTGACTCCTCAACTCCTCCAATTAAAATTTTGATTGGTGGTCTTATTTGTGAGTATTTAGGAGCCCTTGGTGTTGTTCATATGAGCTTGCATGCATGCTTAGAAATTTATTTGTGAAGTTTTGATGCAAGCTTATGCATGAAGGAAGTGAGTAGAATAGTTTGCTCCAACTCATTTTTGCTTAAACCTCCATTTTTTTGTTGAACCAAAAATTTCAGAAATGAGCTTGTTTGGAAAAGCAAAAGGATGGCTTGGGAAGAAGAGACCCGACCCTACTGATAGACTAACTAGAGCTGCAGCTTCATCCTCTACTGTGAGGACAAGTTACAATGATGATATCGTGCGACCGGAGTTGTTCCACGAGACGGACACGACACATGCTATGGCATACCCGTGTTCAGATTTCCTTATGGCGGCAGGTATTAAGGATGAGTATGATAACCTCTTTGTGGCTGCAGGTTTGACACATCTCGTAACACGACGTGTGCAACAATATCCAAAACTCGCCTATTATTTTGTCAACTCATTTAGATATAATGATAAAACTTCCATGATTGGATTTGGATTATATGAGGATGTCTTTACCATGTCTTTGGCAGAATTTTGTGATAGTATAGGTGTGTAGAATGTCGGGAAGACAACAAAAATGAACGTTCAGCCATGCGAGCTGAAATCCCTATTCGCTTCCCTTTGCAGTAAGGACCCATGAGAAATTCACCAGGGGAAAATCTCCAACATCTTGTTTCCTCACATCAGGTATTTCGCATACTATATTGCTCGAGGGGTGTTAGCTCGTGACAACACGAGCAACATTTCGGCTCCAGATCTCACTATCTTGGCAGCCGCCCTCTTAGGAGATAACACGTATAATATTGGTGCTTTGATTGCTCGTCGCCTCGTCGCTAACAGCGGCAAAGGGACTCACTTTGGTGGCATTTATTCCACGCTTATCCTCGAGCACCTCGGGCGCACAGTGCGCATGGATGATACGCCTTTTTCATTCATAAGCTTTGATCTTACAGCTATGAAGAGGCATGAGTTTGTTACTAGGACTTCCGAGTTTAGTAACCTTGTTTATATTATGAGGTTTGGCGAGCTTACTACTTGCGAGATCCGTCTTCCTGCACCACTTTTGTTTGATTAAACTAGCAGGAACGGGTGGTCTTTCACCTCGACTGAGCTGGACGAGTTCATGATCGAGCAACAGTTCCACAACCCCATGGAGGAGGTTGTTCTTGAGGAAGAAGAGCCTTCTCCTTGGGAGGCCAGCCGGGCATCAGTGTACGCGCCTTAGGCCTCGTATGACTCTTGGAGCCACCAGTGCCACTCCGGAGCCGGAGGAAGCTCCTGGAGCCCGTAGTAGTCGAGCTCAACTTAGGCCAAAAGCCTAAGCTTGGGGGAGTATGTATCCTTCTCCCCTTTCATTGTATCATCAGTAGTATCCTTTGTAAGTATTTTTAGAGTTTTTGCATGTTCTTCTTTGTTCTCTCTTTGCAAAAACAACAAAAATATTTCTCTTTTCTTTTGCTTTTGTTTAACCTTTGGAAAACCCAAAAAGATTTCTTTTCTCTCTTTATTTTGCTTTGTTTGCAAAGTTCAGCTCACGTCCATGGTTGCAATTGTGCTTGATTATATCTTTCTATGTTCGATCGTGCAAGTGACGATGCAATAATGACGAAGAACGACAGAAGGAATGCAACAAGGAAAGCTGGTATGAACTCTATTTGTTCCTACTTTTGTACATATGATTGTACTTATGATCTAGAGACCAGCTTGTAGCGACATAGTGCTATGATTGCAATGCTCTCCGAGTAGTTCATGCTTTCTTTGTGACTAGTCTCAAATAGCTAGAGTGCATAATGTGTTATTAAAATGTTTAGCATGCATTGCATTGTTCATGGTTTGACATATTAGAGTGGTGTTTCCCTTTGGAGAGTTTTTGGATTGGCTTGGCACATGCTTACACATGTTTATGACTAGAATTATATCAAGCCTTGACGATCTTTTTATTTCAGAATAGTTATATCGCTTTCATGCCCGATTCAATATTGCTTTGTCGTTGTGCATGATTATGACCGTTATTGCTCTCTAGTTGGTCGCTTCCCCGTCTTTTGCTAGCCTTCACCTGTACTAAGAGGACTAAATGCTTGTGCATCCAAAATCCTTAAAACCAGTTGCGCCATATGAGTCCAACATACCTACCTATATGCGGTATTTTTGTGTCGTCCTAAGTAAATTTGCATGTGTTGTGTTCTAAATTTTCAAATAAATATTATGTTTTGTATGCCTGAATCGCTCATGTAGTGACTAGGGGCTATCAGTATCTTCCATGCTAAGTAGTTTATTCTCAAGATATGTGTTGATTCACTATCATTCACGAAAAAGTGGCGGGTAACCGGGATGCCCAGTTCCATGCTCAGAGTCAAATCAAATTTAATGAAACAAAACTCCCCCAGGATTGTTGTTTGTATGGACGATACCCGTGGATTCGGCCCGCCGTGGAGTGTGATCGATTGGTGGAGGGGGAGTTAAAACTTTACTTTTCTGTTTGGGAAACATATTAATATCATTTCGGGTTGTCTCGATCCTTCAATAAGCATAGTCATGTGTATGTATTTTGCCTTCATGCACTTCCACGGGGGAGGTTGTACATACATACAAACACAAGCCATGTGCTCTGATTGGTGTTCTCATTGCCAAACCGATTCATGCCATCAGTACTAGCGCCAAGCACGATGTTCCTTGTATCATCTGTGACATATTTATATTTAGTATTTCATGCTCTCCATTGGCTAGCATCTGTGAGGTGTCTCAGCTTTGGATCGTCTCCATCGTCTGGCTTCACCCTGTCCGCGTGCCAGCGCTTGAGCTTTTCTTCCTTAGGATCTACAAAATACTGCTGCAGTCGGGGAGCGACCGAAAAGTCCCATACAACATTCTATGCAGCTTTCTTTCTGGACTCCTGATATCGTGAAGCATTGCACTTTGGACATATGTTTTTGTGTGTGTGCCCGTTTTGATATATGAGGCAATCATTGATGCATGTGTGGTAGCTAATGTGTGGCAGATCCAGAGGGCACACAATTCTCTTGACCTCCTCGACACTAGTAGGACACATGCTTCCCGCAGGAAGAACCTTCTTTAGATACTTCAAAAGATCATCCATGCTTGCATCCGTCCATATGTTTTTTGCCATCGTCTTTAGAAGTTCTAGCATGAAACTCAAGGGGGTCACCTCGGTATTGCAACCATCATATAGTGGAGTCTTCTAGTCTAGCTCTAGTTGCGTGATATGTCTCAAACGTATCTACTTTTCCAAACACTTTTGCTCTTGTTTTGGACTCTAAATTGCATGATTTGAATGACACTAACCCGGAGTAGCGTTGTTTTCAGTAGAACTGCCATGGTATTGTTTTTGTGCAGAAATAAAAGTTCTTGGAATTGGACAAAAAATTGTGGATTTTTCTGGAATATATAAAAAATTATGGATCTAAGACCAACCAGAGGGGGCACCTATATATTGGTGCAAAGCCAACATGGTGTTCATACGTCTCAAACGTATCGATTTTTTCAAACACTTTTGATATTGTTTTGGCCTCATTTTTGCATGATCTGAATGAAACTAACCCGGACTAACGTTGTTTTCAGCAAAGCTGCGTGTATGGTTTTCTTGTGTGCAGGAAAATGGATATTTAGACGTCCCGGAAAATTCCCATAAAATAGAGAAAATCCACGCACCGGGAGGGACCATGGGCCAGAAGATGGGCCAGAGGGGAGCCACAGGGCCCCCAGGCGGCCGGTTGGCGCGGCCTGCCCCTGGCCGTGCCAGGAGGCCGCCTGGGTGGGGCCCACCCCCACTTGTGCCCTCTTTGGCTCCTATTTTTACCCATGATGGAAAAATTCCAGAACAGAAGTCGTTTTGCAAGTTCTCGACGCGGAGCCGCCGCCACCCTCGGTTCTTCTTCGGGGAAGCTAATCTGGAGGCTATTTTGGCCTACGGAGAGGGGAAATCGTCGCCATCGTCATCACCATCACCACTCCATCATCCTTCCATGGCTTCTCCCATCATGTGTGAGTAATTCCCTGCTGTAGGTGAAGGGGATGGGAGAGATTGGATGAGTTAGATCATGTAATAGTTCATCGGATTGTTGGGGGCATGTTGCCTATCATCTACTATGGTGTTTATCATCTTTGCTACTACTTGTTACTCTTAATGCTTGTCACTTTGGGCCCGAGTGCCATGATTTCAGATCTGAATACCTTATGTTTTCATGAATATATTTGTGTTCTAGATCCTATCTATGAGTAGTATGCACCTATTATAGTCCGGAACCGGCGATCCCAATGGTGATAGCTTGGGACACCAAAGGGGACAGGCTATCGTTTGAGGATTCCATGTATCCATTGATTGTCAATGCTTTGTTCTGGTTCTCTTTGACAGGAGCACCTTAATATCCATAAGTTCCTTTTGTCCCCATTGATAGCGGGATGGTAGGACAAAAGATGTTGTGCAATTTCTTATTGCAAGCACGCACGACTACCTCGGGATACATGCCTAATGTTTGATATATGCCTAAATTATCATTACTTTTCTATGTGCCTTGCCCCAAGTTAAATACATGATATCTCTCATCCATGACCAACCATCCATCTCCTTAGCCTACAACGTTTTAATCCTGCCGGCCAAAAGTAGCTTTACTTTCGTTGTTTTACTTTTGTTGCTTTGCCACTTTTATTTCCGTTGTCACCATCACTTCCATATCACCGTTGCTACTAATATTTCGTTGCCACACAAGTATCTTTCAGGTGCGGTTGAATTGACAACTCAACTGTTAAAGCTTATAAATATTCTTTGGCTCCCCTCGTGTCGAATCAATAAATTGGGTTATCTTACCCGCGAAAACTGTTGCGATCCCCTACAATTGTGGGTTATCAGGTGCACGCACCCCCCCCTCGATGTGCCGTGATGTCTTGGGGCCACCTCATGGCTCGTCTGACCCTAATTATAGTCGTATAAATTCCTATTTCCGGAGAAAAAATCAGAGAGAAGATTTCATCACAGTTTAAGAGATGGAGCCTCCGCCACCTCCTGTTCTTCCTCGGGAGGGCTGATTTGGAGTTCGTTTGGGGCTTCAGAGCGGGGGATTCATCGTCGTCGTCATCACCAACCCTTCTCCATCAACAATTCCATGTTGCTCACTACCGAGTGTGAATAATTCCTTTGTAAGCTTGTTGGACGGTGATGGGATTGGATGAGATTGATCATGTAATCAAGTTATTTTGATAGAGGTTGATTCCTGGCATCAACTATGTTGTGAGATTGATGTTGCTATGACTTTGCTATGCTTAATGCTTCTCACTAGGGCCTGACTGCCATGATTTCAGATCTGAACCTATTATGTTTTCATAAATATGAGAGTGTTTTGGATCCTATCTTGCAAGTTGTATGCACCTATTACGTGTCATGATCCGCATACCCCAAGGTGACAATAATTGTGATTCTTTGTGGTGATTGTCTTACTTTGAGGAAGTCATGTATTCACCATGTGTTAATGCTTTATTCCGGTTATCTACTAAAAGGAGGCCTTAATATCCCTTAGATTTCCTTAGGGACCCTGCTGCCACAGGAGGGTAGGGAAAAAGATGCCATGCAAGTTCTTATTGCAAGCACGTATGACTATATACGGTATACATGCCTACATTAAATTGATGAATTGGAGCTAGTTCTATGTCACTCTAGTGTGTAACTATTACATGATAAATGTAATCTAAATCATTATCCATCGCGAGTCCACATGTCTACGCTTTCATATACTGAATCTTGCTAACTTACTATTGTTGCTATCACTGTTACTGTTACTACTGCTATTTTGCCTTGCTACTATAAAACTTTAGCTGCACAGAGGTATCCCACGTGTGGTTGAATTGACAGCTCAACTGCCAAGACCAATAAATATTCTTTGGTTCCCCTTGTGTCAAATCAATAAATTAGGGTGTAATACTAAATGGGAAGACTATTGTGATCCTCCATTCTTGTGGGTTATCATTGCACTAGTTTGGCCTCCTCTCTAGAAGCAGCTCTGTCGCTAGTAGTCTTCTTGCAAAGCAGGTCTCAAACATGCAGGTCCCGCATGGCTGAACTTAATAGAGATGAAGACTATGGCGTGTCCGTATCTTCTCCGTCATGTCCGGCCTCTTCTTCGCCTGGTCCAGCTTCTTCTCCGCCATGTTCGGCCTCTTCGCTATCGCCATTTCCGACGCCCTCTTCTTCGGTCCCATTATCGGTCATCTCTTCATTTGGCCCCATGTCGTCATTACATACCCCGTTAACGTCCTCATCATCATCTTCACTTATCCACCGAGTATGGGCATCCATGAAACCATGCATGAGCGGGTGAGCCTTGAATCGGCCACCCTTAAAGGGGTCGAGCCAAACTCCTCCTTTGTATTTTCGACATGGACATAAAACCTCCTTCCAGTTTTTTTCATACATGTCTTCTACCGCTAATTGCGAGTATATTTCCACCATCCTTCCATTGACCTTCATGATCGTCTGCATGGAGCAAAAGAATTATAATCACGTATGCATGCATGCATGCATCAAATTCGTACAAAAATTGACATGACCTTTCCTAAACATAGGACATATCGAGTTTGCTTGAAATTTGCCAAAACCGAAATGAATCAACATTCGGCAAAACATAGGCAACTCATGTCATGCACATTTCAACAAATACCCATTATAGGCAACTCACATGCCACACAAAATTCGACATCATATCGCGCATAGTTCGGTCCAATCGCTCGCACACACACACACACACACTTTTCCATTTTGGCGCAACTCTTCTTTTTGCTCACCTATCTCGAGAGACATCGAGCACGACGAAAGATATTTAATTCTTGTTCTTAATTATCAAGTAGATCTAGATAGTGAGGTACCTAGATAACTCTAACTAGGGAGAGGGATAGAGAACTAGCTAGTGGATATGGGTGGATGGGCAAAGAAAAAGAGGCGGGAGGGAGGGCATTAATTAATGGAGGTGGTGGAGCAAAGAAGAGAGAGGGAGGAGGGGGCATTAATGGAGGGCAAAGAAGAGAAAGTGGGTATGGGGAGCATCGAATGAAGAAGCAATGAGAAAGTGGAAGATGAGGGTGGAGAAGGAAGGGGGGAAAAGGCGGTACATATTATGGCTGGCGACCCTAGCAGTAGCGTTGGGTAGAGAAAAGCGCTACTGCTAGTTGCCCTAGCTCTAGTGCTGGCAGCAACCCACCGCTACTGCTAAATGGGACCCACTAGCTTATTGGTAGAAGAATATCCGTAGTGCTTGTTCTGTACACAGTGCTACAACTGGGGTTTTAGTTGTAGCGCTGGGTAAGAGCCCAGTGCTGCTAGTATCTCCTGACCAGGGGGTACGGTGCGGACCACTTAATAGTAGCGTTGTGTGTACTACATAGCATTGCTGCTAAGCCTTACCAATAGCGCTGGTTTTTCCCAACACTACCGATACTTAATAGTAGCATTGTGATCTTAACCAGCGCTACTAATAATATCATATCTATAAGCTATTTCCTAGTGGTGACATGTAGAGTGATAAACGGTAAAACAAGATTCATAGTCTTGCCTCTAGGGCTGACTCAAGTGCTTATTAATGGTTTTTGTTTTCCTGATCATGGCATGACAATATCGCAGACAACATTTGGTAGTACGATGTTGGTAGAACACTCTATTGAATTGACACAAGTGGTATGTTATACTTAGAGATGAAATCGTCCAAAGTCTATATTCCATAACACAAGACTTAATGTATGTATGATTCCTTAGACCATGAGAGTATAGAGTCACATGTAATGGATCACGATGAATTTTGGGGTTGTTCCAACATCATCCAGAATGTGTTGATCATAATGGTAGCTTTTGGGTTCATCAGAGACATATGGCGAGATACTAGGTAGCTCGATACTGGGATTTGCTCCCCCGACGATGAAGATATATCCTTAGGTCCCTCTCGGTGTGAAGACATCCACCATCGTTTGGCCACACACTGTGTGAATTGATCACGGAGATGCCGAAACATGAGAACGAGAAAATAGAACAAAACCGATAACGAGTAGACTGGTATAGTAGGCATGAGTTTGTCTAACGAGGATACTCGTATATCTCACCTCGGGTTTTGTAAATTATCGTTAAGCAAAAGGAATAACATATGGGAGCTACAGGTTCACTCGATAAATTTTCATGTGAGTACAGGGATCGATATGAATGTCCACGGTTCCACTATATTGACCCATTTTTTGGCCATGACTATATTTCACTGAAACCGCAGGGTCACACATTTAAGAACAGTTGATCTATTGAGTAGTAAATAATTTAGGAGAATTGGAGAACATCACCCGAAAAGTTTCTTACACAAGGGAGGGAGCCCCTTCCTCAAGGCGCCCGCCCTTTCTCCATGTATATATACCCTTGGGAGTACCCCCTCTCCCTCTATTTCTCCACTATAGACCTTCATGAAGGGCTGCTCCTCCCTCTACTTCTACGCCGGCATTGCCTAACTCTGGGTGGTGAAGCTCTACCGGATCTCTGGTGTCGTACGTGTGCAATCCACAAAGGGACCATTCCTTTGGTTCTAGTTCGTGGGACTTCCAGAATGTGACCTTCACCAACTATTTCTCCGTTGCAACTCGTTGTTGGTAACATCATATCAAACATTGTATGCACAATCTTCACAGTGATTCCCTTAACTAGATTTGTAGGGCAAATTGTCTTCTTTTCTACTATGTTTCCTAATATATATTTCTTTGTGTGAATATTGGATTAACATCTCTCTTGATGCCATGGTCGGCGCCGACCAAACAAAGGATTGTGGGGGGGGGGGGGTCAAGGAGAACTATAACAAAAATGTGGCCATTCCCTCCAACCGCACAATCGAGTCTCGCTCCTACCATTGGACGGTGATCCAAGACCAATGCAACTGATGGTCTAGATGTGTTGAGCAAGTCAACCTTGCACCGTCAAGTGTAATCCCCAAGCAGGGGGTATGAGCCCATCATTCAAGCAATGAAAAGACTTGCGGTCGAGGATCAAAGGGGCAAAAAAGGGTGGTCGAGGACCGTTCTATCATGTTCATGGATCCTAGCAAGATGGATGAGAAGGCAAGACAATACTGAGAGTTAACTCGTGGGCACATCTTGGCTAAGTTTAGTGGTGGTGGCAACGATAGTGGTGATGGAACGAGTACATGAGGCCCTTGTGAACTATGATGGATCTACCATGTGTTGGTTTTGAAATAAGCTTGTTCATTCAGTGCCTTTTGACCCAAATTATGTTTATATTTAGTTTGATGGATTGGATGAACTTTATTTATGCCCGTAGTTCAATTATGGTGCATTTGAGTTGTTTATGTTTGTTTTCAAATGTGATGACTTTGTTTCAATTGTTTGACTAAATGTTTGGAAGAATTTGCAAAATAATTTCTTGTAGGGGATTAAATTATACGTGATTCGGTAGGTGAGAAGAAACTTAACCCCTAGAAATTATACCTTTTCGGGATAAGGAATAAATTTTGGACTTTTAGGATAGGGATTTGCTAGAGTGCTCTAAGCTAAGCATAGACTGAAGACTGGTATTGAGATCTTAGCTCCACATACGTACTTTTTGGGATAAATGATACGTTTTGGACATTTAGGATTGGGTTGAAGGACCAAAATTTTCACTTGAAATTGACTGGAATTCAAGTCTTCGGGATTTTACCTGAGTTTGTATTGTATTTGAGTTTATATGTATCTACTGAAATGACATAAATGCTTTGGCTGAAAGATAAATATTTTTCTACCTACTGAAATGAGTGACTTTGTTTTAAAAAATGGATTTTCTTCAAAGCAAGAACCGTATAATACAAGTGTAGCTTCAAGCAACTCTTGAGAATCACAAACATCTAAGTGAGGAACCTTGCCGTGACACTTAGCAAGCATATTACATTTAAGTGTTACTCCCTCCGTTCACTATTATGTTTTGGATATTTATAACATCTTATAATTGTGAATGATAGTGAACGGATGGAGCAAACACACTAAAAAGACTCGAATGAGTGAACAAACACATTAAAAAGCATCTATATACACCCGATTTAAAAGACAGTTATAAAATCTTATAATAGTGAACCGAGAGAGTAGTATTTTGTTGCTGAAATGAAAGTGCGGTATTAATTCTTCTTATCTGCTATACATTGATATCATGTGTCCTTGTCATGGTTCTGTCATAGAATTCTGATCGCCCGGCCAGATACATAGTCCACACTCTCCTTTGCATACTTGCTTTTGCTTCTTTTGTCTTTTTTCCTTTTGCATAGTCTATATATTCTTGAAAAAGACTTCAAAGCTCTGCTAGTATATGCCGTTAGCCGCTTTAGAGGGCACTTACAAAATCCAAAGGGAATGAAGGAAAGAATGCTGTCAAATCAAATATTCAATCATCACAGGGTCGATCGGATGAAGTTTAAAACCCCGGTGATCTGCCACCGCTGATTGCCAGATCCTTTGCGATAAAGAAAGACGCTAGATCGTGCACTCGTTGTTCACATGCCTCAATTTCGGAAGTACACATTTAAGAGATTCATATGAATACCAGGTAGCAGGTACAGAGCAACACAACTCCTTTCTGAATTGTTTCTCCTGTTGAAATGGGATCAGTTCTGCCCCATCTGAAAAAAAAAAGATAGTAAATCGTGTACACCTGAAGCAGCATGGTCATCACTCATTTTATGGGGAAGGCTGTGTACTGTGCGGTTCATGATTTAGGAAAGCAACAAACTTACTTCTGAACCTGATTTTTTGCAACCTTTATTTTTTTTTTGCAACTACTTCTGAACCTGATGTGATAGATATTATGCACAATTTTACGCAAAGTTTGTGGCATGATTATACTTGGCAAGACCGGAACATAACGCTGGAACAAAAAAGAAGGCTGCGCACCAAAGCAAGAACATAACAGCTTTTTGGTGGATGGGAGGGTGATACGCTGTTTTTTCGATAATGGGTGATACGCTATTATGTCTCGGTCTTGATTGTGATTGAGCAGCGGTTGTCTACTTGTCATCTTTGCCTAGCTTCACACTAGATTATACTCTTCACTTTGTTATGTCCATCACTGTACCAGAAGAAGCCCTTCACTTGAGAAGTTCAGATACAGAGTAATAAACAAACAAAAGTGAGCCTTAACAATGAATTGAACGAGAGCTAAGAATCTACTATACTTGTCACTGCACAATGTAGATATGATAAGTTCTTCAACAAACTATAAAGAAAGAAATAAGAATCCAAAGTCTATCCACTAGTGTCGATGCCAATTGGAACAAAGTGAATTATGATGACCAGTGAAATCTGCTCTCCACTAGGCGACTATGAATACTTGCTGCTCCACAGCTTCAGGTAGAGATGCAGCTAAGAGATCTGGCCACCAGATTTTAGCCCATCTGGAAGGAAGAATCTATGCTTTGCTTCTGATCTAGGCCGGGTCCTCCATTACTTTGTGTTGGCTTGCTTTCACTATTAGAGTACCAAACGGCAGAGTCAGCATCATCGCAGATTAGTATCTTATAAATTTAAGCCAAATCGGTGTGAGCCCCGGCAGGTTCATGCAAAACCATTTTGTGAGTTCTAAATTAAACAAGCGATGAGTTGAGAACCATGAACAATGTGCATCTGCTTTTGCATCTAATCATTGCTAATGATGTGCATCTATTATTTTCTTTCTTGACTGCGTTAATACTGTTTCAGTCGCGATATAAATGTGGTGGTAATGGTTTTTATACGGAAATGTGGTGCTAACGTGGAGAAGCTACCATAGCTGGACACGTGAGCCACCCTATCGAAATGGAGATCAACTTTCTCACTGGGAGATGAATAATTTTGTAGCATTTCTGTATGCGTGGGTGGGCACTGTGGGCACGTGTGCTTTTGAGATAACCTAATCTTCGCTTTGTTCCCATCAAAAGAGAGAAACTAAATCTCTTCACTTTGATGATTTCATTTTTTCTTTTTACATTCCCGATTTCCCTTGAAAATATCTCTCGCAAACATGATTTTCGTGTATGTTTGTTCCTTTCTACTCTCGAGTCTAATATAACGATAGTCGACAACAAATAGATGCCTACTGCTTTGTGTCCTGACTTGGTAGTTGGTAATCATTCTAGTGCGAAATGCATAATACCACCATAATTTGTTGACATTAGCAAGAGAGCCCCATTTTTGTGGTCCGGCACAAAAAACATCAAACGCAATGTTATTTTTTAACAGAAAGCATTGACGGCTAGTTGAGTACTCCTTGACGACGTCTCTGACAGGTGGGGCCCATCCGTCATGCTGAATTTGCAAAAAAGAAAGGAAATCGGGCTCTGCACGCCCACAAAAAGTTGATGACTCCCAGAAACGCCTGGACCGTCACAAACCAAGGCTTCTGAGTAGAGCACGTCCAACAATAGATGACCAAACTAACTTGTGGCCGGAGAGAAACCATTGGGTGGGGAATGTGCCGGATCCTGAAGAACCACCACTACATCTAGCAAGGAATGACCTTCATCGAGATGATGCGGGCACGCCAGATGACCAGGGGAATGGCATGCCGTCACGAACCCTGTGGTGGCCATGAACAACCAGAGGGGGGAACCAGAACACCAAAACCAACGATCGAGCGACTAGATCTATTAGGGGACAATCATCGAGTCAAGATAATGAAGGTGACGTGGTCATTAAACAGCGCGCCGACAGCCAGGTAACCGTGGAACGGAATACCAACTCAAGGATCAGGAGCACTACGACACTATCGACCAAAGATGTCGCGAGTCACCAGCGGAAAGGGATAAGAAGACGAGTGATAGGGAGAACCATGGGAAGGCACCATCCCTGAATTTGAGGATGTCGGACTATACGGACATATAGGGCCAGTTTGGAAAGCTCTGGAACATTTTCGTGTCCGGACATTGACCGGACTACCTGCCCTAACCTACGAAGCACTGATACTTCAGAAATCTGTGTATCACCGTTCAGTACTTCGCCGATACTTCGATACGCCAGATACACCTTCTATACGGGTATCCCCGAAGTATTGCCTTTTTCAATTTAAAATTAAAAGAAAAAATGTGATACGAGTATCCTTGATGTATCGTTGATCTGTTCATATAGATAGTGTACGTGTACTGTACTGATGTAGCAGTTGGATAAAAGTGCTTGCTAAGGATGTTGTTTGTTGGATAAAATTGCTTGTTGATGCTATTGTCTTGCTGGTTGTTGATTTTTATGGCGTAAAATTACTTGTTGATGTTGTTGCTGCCGCCTATTGCTAGGAAAGAAGATACAATTATAAATCATGGAATCTTTTAATTTTTTTCATCATCATTTGAGCATTATTGATGAGTATTGCTTGCTGATTTTAATTATCGTCATGTTCATAGGTGAGAGTTTTTATATATTTATTGTTATGAGAATAAGGAGCTCAATGAAGATTGTGCTCTCAATATCGTTATCAAGAAAAAACTTTCAAAACGTTGGAAGAAGTGTAGTGCCCCCTCCATTATTTGGCACACGTACTCGTACAATTTAAGGTTGTTTTTTATATATGTTTGTCATTTGACAATCTTAAGTTTTTAACTCTAAATGGTTTGTTGATTTTATATTGTCATGTTAATATGCATTATAGTCTAAATTAGATTGGGGCAGTCTATGACCGATTGGCCATGTTACCCCAATAACGATAGTACGATTTTTAAAATGAGAAACACGAAGATATGAAATCAATTAGGCAACCAGTGATGCGTTATTTTGATCTCATCTCATACATTTTATTATGTTAGTTTTTATTACATGTTATTTTATCATTATGTATATATCTTTGCTGTATCGTCGTATTGCTGTTTTTAGAAATTACCGTTTGCCATATCACCGTACCTGCATCGTCGTATCAGTGTTGCCGTATCAGTGCTTCGTAGGCCCTAACATGGGAAAAAAGATTAAGGGTATCCTTGGAGATACTTGAGGGAATGGCAGCGGCTGCCTGTCCTTGGAGATATACCGTGGAGAATAAAGCTAGATTGGCTTTGAACAATTATGCAGCAAAAGGCATGCTTCTTCTCCAACGAAGGCCAGAAGTACCAGCGATATGCACGGCAGCATCAGCGTGCCAGCGTAGAGGTGCGCAGACAGAACTCAAAAGCGACCAACAAGTGTGTACTCGATTACTATATGCGAACCACTACTCCGAGAGCCAACAGGGCTGTGGATAATCAAAGTGCCTGTGCTCCGTGATGCATCAAAGCATAAAGCCTCCGTTGAAAAGAGTAGCGGGGCCAAAATACCGCAAATCTGGACGGAGAATGAGCTGTTCGTAGCTAAAGAAAACGGGGCCTCCAATCGCAACTGTCCAACTTGATGTCCAGCATAATTATCCATGAAGTAAATGACACTGTCGAAAAAGGGTTTTCCCCCACTTTGTATTACAAAGCAACCAACCGATACAATCAACATAAGGTGTTGGGGCGAAAGCAGCACAATCACACCCAAAAGAAATGAAAGAGAAACAAGAGAAAAAATGCCGACAACGACGGATCAACAAAAACGAAGAAGCTTCACGACCACTGCGCCCACCGAAGATCTCCCACCAAGCTCCAAGGCTCCGAAGCACCGGTACCAATCAACACCTCCAAGAAGGACCGCGACGATGACGACACTGCTGCCAAGGGTTTCCCCCGGTACATGACGAGGCAAGAGGAAGGGTCGCTCCCGACGCCCTCTAGGAAGGTCCGGCGGCACTCACAAGCGTCGCCGCGTAGGTGTCGGCCAGGCCGGCAAGGGTTTCCCCCGATCCCAACCTTCGCCTCGGATGCTCCAGAGCTTGCCACCAAAGCGACCACCATCTTGTGCCACCGCGGTCATGAAGCCTCCACGCCGTCTCACCACGGCACCATGAAGTGAGGCCTGCACAGCGGGGAATAGGAGCCGGGACTAGGGCCACAACACCGTCGGCACGCGGGAGGGTACAACCTCCACCGTCGGCGACGGCAGCCGACCGGGCACAATAGCAGGAGCATACCAGGCCCCAGTCGGGCTCTCCATGCCCGTAAAGCTCCCGCTATCGCGCTGCAGCAGGCGCGCCTTCGGCGTCGCCGCCCCACGTCCGAGCTGCTCCTCCTCCCCACCACACAAACGACGATGAAGCCACGTCGGGAACCGGCCCGCTAGGACCCAGATGGGGCCCACAGGGCCTAGATCTGGGCCGGGGACGCGCCACCGGCCAACCTGCGTCACCACGTCGTCTCATCGCCAAGGGGCAACACCACCACCTCACGCGTCGCCAGCCACTGATGCCGGGTCGCCGGACCGTCGTCGAGCCGAGGAGCACCGTCGCCGCCCCCATATCCCGGGCAAGGAGGCGCGCGCGGGGACAGGCAGTCCCGCCGCCGCCAACACCACCCGGCCAAGCGCCAGGGGCGGCCGTCGGCGGCGGCAGGAAAGGAAGGAGGACGAGGGAGGCCGAAGAGGGGCGGAGCTCGCGCCGCCCCGGCCACCTCCCGGGGAGGCGGCCCGGGGCGGATCCGGGAGGGGGAGGGGGAGGGGGAGGGGGGCGGGGACGGCCGGCGGCGGTGGGGGGGGGGGGGAGCGAGGGAACCCTAGGAGTCGCGGGTCGCGAGAGCTGGGTTTTGCACAAGGTGGTCCAGCAGAAGTCCGTACTTGCGATGCGTCAAACCGAGGAGTAAATGACACTGGCGGTAATAGAACTTACATTGCGCATGCACTTAAATCACGATACTTTCAAACAAAAAAGAACCCGTTATAGAACTTGCGTAGCGGGTGTGATAGGTCGCATAGGTCATCTCAACTAGCCGGCTGCCCGGTTTTATCCCTCCAACGGTTAAACACGGCTCACATGAGGTCGGCTGGGCGCAAAAAAATTCACGCATCACTCAGATGAGTCACTCATCGGCCTCATTTTTAGCACAAAGGCCCCTGCCTTTGTAGGTAATGATGTATTGACGTCCTGCTCCCTCTGTCTGTTTTTTTAATATTCGCCGATGGAAGAGGAGGCTGGTGACGCTGCAGCCACATCGAGTTCATCGGTGGCAAGTGAACCAAGGATGACGATGGTGCCGTCTGAGCTGGAGTTGCCGCATATGAGAACCGAAGGGCATGAACAAACGATTTACGATGAGTCCCATTTTCCATCATATGTTAAGAGTTTTCTGCCGCAGTCGATGATGACGATCAGCGCTCCATCCAAGTATTTTTAGGTAGGTTTGCAGGTGAATCAGTAGTAGTTAGTTAGTTTAAATTCTTAGTGTTGTAGATTTTGTGCAAAATATAGCAGTTTCAGGCTGCCTGCTGAGGTTACTGAATTTTGCTGCCACTGATCATAAATTCATTGTCCAATGTATGGTTTGATTCAATGAAATCATACAGCTTAGATTAATGTAGGGTTTGATTCAATGAAAGATAGCATGGTTTGAGAACCTGGACATGACCACTTTCTGTAATGATATAATTGACTCAATGCATGCACAGTTAAATTATCTACCTAGTGAGCTTGATATTGTGCTTTGGTGGCCACCTGGTAAAACACTTGATGATTTGGTAAAAATTGACTTTGAAGTTGACTGTCTAAAAATGGCAAGAGATCTGTGCACTCAAAGGTCCTTATTTTGTTTGTGAATGATGTGAAAAAAAGAGATGCAACAGGAGGAAGATGACAGTGCATAAAAAGGTTGCTCTGAACTGCCTGCAGTCATACTAAGCCCTATAAACAAGGAGAAGTTCAGGTTCGGAATTTGGGAACGAGAGAAGTGCTCCTTTTTAAAGCGGACGGATTTGTAATACGGTTCTTCTACTAAAATAATAGTCTTTTCTACAAAATAATCAAACCCTAACCAAGCTCATGTGCGTCATGCGTGATTGTTAGAGGGAGAAAAAAGATTTTGATGGCATGTGTGATCTATCTGCACCCACAACGCAAATTCTACAATGGCTTTTTTTCAAAAATAGAGCAGCTCGCCAGTTCAGATGGCATATGTGACCTATCTGCACCCCAGTGCAAGTTCTATGATGGAATTTTTCGGTTTCCAAGTACCATTACTTAAGTGCACTCGCGGCACAAGTTCTCGGACTCCCAGTGTCATTTACTCTTATCCATGTGATGTACTCTTTCCGTTTTTAAATATAAATCTATAAATTTCACTACAGACTACATACGAATATATATACACTTCTGCTTCGGTACACCCCCTAAACACAAGGACGGTCAAGATTAACCGATACCTCTTCATAACAAAGGGCAGGATGGTCCAGCGGAATGTCAGGCGACGTACATGCACGGGGGTGACGTGTCGTCAACCCGGTCACCGGCGTGACGTGGCGCCTCCACGTCGTCCTGACTGCGGTCGCGACGGTTCAAGTTTGGCCCGTCGGTTCCCGAGGCCGCCGCCTTTAATCGCGCGCTGCGTCTCCTGTTCGCCCGTCGTTTCGCCGTCTCCCAAGGGGACGCCATTAATGACGACCACGTGACATGGCGCCTCCACGTCGTCCTGACCGCGGTCGCGACGATTCAAGTTTGGCCCGTCGGTTCCCGAGGCCGCCGCCTTTAATCGCGTGCTGTGTCTCCTGTTCGCCTATCGTTTCGCCGTCTCCCGAGAGGAAGAAGAAACAGGGCAAGAAAAAACGGGCTCCCCCTCCTTTATATAGTCCAAGGGGTACGGGCCCAGCGGTAGTACCGCTGTCCTAGCGGTAGTACCGCTCACCCTGGCGGTAGTACCGCTGCACTAGTGGGGACGGGGCCTTTAGCCCCGGCCCATAAGGGGCTTTAGTCCCGGTTCACCAACCGGGACTAAAGGGGCGGGACTAAAGGGCTAACCTTTAGTCTCGGCCCTGTTACAAGCCGGGACTAAAGGTGCTCCACGTGGGTGCCTCGTAGCGCCCCAGGGGCAGGACCTTTAGTCCCGGTTCGTTACACGGGCCGGGACTAAAGAGTTTCAGATTTTGCTTATTTTTGGGTTTTTTTTGAATGAAATTATTTTTGGGTTTTAGGGTTTTAGGGTTTAGGTGTTCGGGAGATTAACGTGATGCCTCGTTTGGTGTTCGGGAATTAGTTTTCATATATTTTAAATAGAAATAATTATGCATATATATATAAGATTAACTTATCTTACAAGCGAGCATATATATACAATTATATGGAGATCTGAATTATCGGGACTAGAGCCCGTCTATTCGATTACATGGACGAACATCAGTAATGGCCCCTAGCTACACTAAATCGTCCTTTGTCATCTATAGCTTCCGTCCTTAAAAAGGTCGCAAGCTCCTCTGCAACAGCAATCGCGCGTTGCTCTGGTAGGACATTCGTCCTCATGGTCGTGTACTATATAAGAAGAGGAGATGAATATGAATATCAATCATGATAACAAAGAATGACGGGTAAAAATAGAGGTGTGAATGTTCATTGCTTACGTCGAATCTGTGATCCTTGTGCTCAGAGGTGAACGTGCGAATGGTCTCGCAAACATAGTATCCGCATAGATGTGTTCCCCGTGGCTGCTGGTCGCACTTTACGAGAATAGAATATATATAATCAAAATAATAATCTAGCATCATAAATGTATTGAAAATAGAAGTATATCATACTACTACTTACCTGAGCCGCTCTAAAGGTCAGCTTCTCAGGAAAGTTACCGGGAGTCACGCACTTGAACCGCTTCCAAACCCTGCCCGGCAAGGATAATGATTTGCTAAGTTTTTCATTAATTGATATATCAGAAAATCATCGAAAGAGACCGATAGAGCGCAAGAATGATTGAAATTACCCTTGGAGCATGTCCTGCGGGCTTTGGAACTGTTCCAAGGGTCTCGATAATGGGTCGAAGGCATCAACTCTTCCCTCATCAATTTGAATGTCCAACAGAATCCAATGGAAGCTGCACATGTATATATATATATGTGTGTGTGTGTGTGTCAGTAACTTATCAATTACACTTATAAGTGAATGGACACAACAGAGTAAAGACCCTCACCTGAAGTTGTATGGAAACAGTATGTGGTCACAGAAATTTTGATCTGTTAGAAACCTTAGAAGTTTTTCCTCCGTCTCCTTGGGTTTATCAGTTAGCGTCACTATATGTATTTTATCTGGGTCAATAAACCCAATATTTAGGATGCTCTTACTTTTACAATCCAGAATCTTCATTCTGCATAATAGAGTACAAGTTATATATAGACAATGAATTGAAATAACTAAACAAGTTATATGTAGACAACGAATTGAAAAACTTACAGACAATAGCAACTCATAAGCAATTTGTCGAGGGCGTCGCCATTGTACATCTGGAAGAGTTCATCAAAGTCGATATGGATTTCTTCGGGGCGGCCGTAGTACTCCTGTGGGACACTCAGCACGATCATCGTTCTCCCATTCTTTGATTCACTTAAGTACCATGTATGCAAGTAACGCATATTTGTTGGGAGATCATCTTTGCTGACCAAAGGCTCTCCCATGACAAACTGTGGCTTAGGGGCTACCACAGCCTTGGGTAACCTGTCGTCTTGGGAAGCCAGAACATCTTCAACCGAGACACCCCATTGAGCCGCCCAATCCTTTGCTATTTCAAAAGCTTGCCCCTGCACCAGAGGGGAACATTCTCGGTTAACATCTTGAGGGGTGGGATCGACTGTTTGGCCTGTTGTCCAAGCTAAGGAACGTCTGATTTTTTCTTTCTTGTAGTTGAACTTGATTTGCTCCCACTTGCACTTGCACGTGATCTGCTCTTTTTCAATTCCTTCTGCAATGTGCGTGTATAGTCATCAGGCTTATGGTGTAAGTCATACTGTGATGGAAGGGTCGTGAAGTATTTTGCCCATGCTATTTGCTTCTCGGTGTATTTCGGGCAGGGCTCGGGTTCCTTCTTTTTCATCTGCGCATCATGATATTCCTTTGCTATCCTGGCGTTTTCCTCAGGGGTACGATCATAAGGTTTGATAGGAAGATTAGCATGAGGTACCTTTGGGAGGGGCGACCGTTTGCGCTTTGGGGGGCTCCCTCGCTTAGAAATCGTCGGCGGAGCGTTCTTGGTGGCACGCTTCCGCTTAGTATCCTGTGCGGGCGGCGGCGGAGACGGACGACCCAAGTCCGGCGGCGGTGATCGAGATGGACTCATGTTGTGCTGGCCGACGTCATGTGGAGGGCTTGGAGGTAATGTAGGTGTAGGTGACCTGCGACGACTCGGAGGCGGTGTTGTCCTTGGGGCCGAGCCTGGAAGCTTGATGTAGTTCTTGTCCCATAGGATGACTCCACCCAGTACTTCTCCGAGTGTCCTCTCATCTTCGGGTCCAGCTATGTCGAGCTCCATATCATGAAACCCTGCCAGGATTTCATCCACCCGGACTTTAGCAAAGCCAGCTGGAATCTCACGGCCATGCCAGCGTGCATCAGGGCCAGAAGGTAAAGCTTGTCCGACGGCCACCTTCATGGATATGTTCTTGCATTTCTGATGGAGTTCACATGATGTTGACTCCTTGATTCCATCCACGGGGTAGCCGGGACCGCCCTCTATCATTCTTCGTGCATCGTCGGGCGGGGCCTCAGATTCAGCCACGCTGCTTTTCCGCTTAGATGGGGCGCCGGTAATATCAAGTGCAGGATCTTCCTGGCGCGCTACTCCTCTAAGCTCATCAATCTGCTTCTGTTGCTCGTTAATCCTGGCAAGCAACTGGTTGAACTTGTCATTCTCCTCATCCTGCTGCCCCTTCTTTGCTCTCTCTCGGCTTCTGTAAGTGTCTTGGTCTCTGGCAAACCCAAGCCACCACGGGTAAGAAGGACCGAAGCCTCGCGTTCGTCCTCCATGTTCGTCATTGCCGAGGACCAGTGTGAGCAAATCATTCTCTCTATCTGCAGTGAACTTTCTTTTTTCCTCCTTAATTTCTTTCACTATCATTTTCCAATTCTCCCTGGGTATCCTAAGACCGTCACTGCAGATGAGGTCCCCTGTTTTTTCGTCGTACGACCCACCATGCGCAAGGAACCAATTTCTTGCTCTCAATTCCCACTCATCACGGAGTGGTTCAGGTACAATGCCTTTATCTAGCAGATGTTGCTCTTTCTTATCCCACTTTGGGATGGCAGTCTCATAGCCCCCTGGCCCCAGCTTGTGGTGATATTTCTTCTTGTCGGCATTTATCTTGTTCTTTTCTGATAATGCCTGGGCATCTTCTGACTCCTTGTACTCTTGAAATGCCTTCTAGTGATTCGCCTGCTTGGCTAGATACCCCTCGAATACTGGCACTTTCTTTGTCTTCAGATAGTTTTTCCATAGCTTCTTCTTCCAGCTACGGAACAGTTCGGCCATCTTCTTTAGAGTCCACTGCTTGACTTTGGCCCTCAGTTTGTCTGCGGCGTCTTCATTCTCACATTCTAGCAGGTTGAAATGTGACATGAGATCATTCCAAAGATTATCTTTGTACCTTTCGGCGACATAGTCACTATCGGCTGCTCTTTGCGTTTGTTCCACTCCCGAACGCTGATCGGGACGTGATCCCTAACGAGAACTCCGCATTGCTTCTTGAATGTGTCAGCAGCATTCTTAGGAAGCTTGGGTTCGCCCGTAGGCAATATCACCTCAAAGGTGTAATGCGTCCGCGCATCCAACTTTCTAGTCGGGCCTCGTTTCGTAGTTTTGCTCGATGTGGAGGCCTAAGAGGGAGAAACATTCGTCAAATGAATGTATATGTATACAATATAGAGCTATCTCCAATATTTTTCACATATTACAAGTGATTGTCGAACTTCATATGTATACAATATAGAGCTATCTCTTTTGTCCGTACATCGTCGAATATTATCACTAATACTCCTCGAATACTATCATACATATAGCATCACTGATACATCTAGAACCGTAGCGCCCGACGGGTATCGGCGCGGGCGGTGGACACCCAAAGAGAAGGAACCATCACAGGATCATAGCTCCAGTGAGATCCCCGAAGAACCTGCCAGGTATGCTCGAACCTGCCCTCCAACGCAACCATGTAGCGACGGACGTGCTCATCCTCCTCGCTGACACGGTGACGTACCACCTCCGCGGTGTCCGGAAGCCTCGACACCCTTACTGGCCCACGCGACCGCCACCAAACAAGGATCGGGTCAACGAAGGGCTGGCTCCTCACCAACCTACGCCCCCCGGAAGGTAGCACCTCCCAATATCAGCCGGGCGGAGCCCAGTCCCGGACATGGCCCCTCTGATCAAGCAGGTGTCCTCCGCCGAGTCGACGACGAGGATGCAGGATAGGCATAGTAAAATGAACTAAACAAATAAACTAGTTCTATTAATTTTCTTGCTAAAAATAAACTATTAACACTTAAGCATATACAATAGCAAAATTAAACTATTAACACTTAAGCATATACAATAGCAAAATTAAGCAATAATCTAAGAAACACTATTAACACTTAAGCATATACACTATACAATATTTCTTCTTCTTGTAACCCTAAACTAATTTTTCCTCTTCTTCTATTTCTCCTCTTCTTCTACTTCTTCTTCTACTTCTACTTCTCCTCTTCTTCTACTACTTCTCCTCTTCTCTTCTTCTACTTCTCCTCTCCTCCTCTTCTAATTTTTTCTCTTCTTCTACTTCTCCTCTTCTTCTATTTTCCCTCTTCTTCTCCTCTCCTCCTCTTCTTATTCTCCTTTTCTTCTTTTCTTCTCCTCCTCTTCTTATTTTCCTTTTTCCTAATTCTAAATATTACTAACCCTAATAATCTAGCACAAACCTAATAACAATACGAATTAAATGACAAAAAAAAATCTTTTTCTTCTTTTCTTCCCTTTTTCTTCCTTTCTTCTCCTTTTTCTTCTTTTCTTCTCCTTTTTCTTATTTTCTTCTCCTTTTTCTTCTTTTCTTCTACTGGCCGGAGTGTTGGGGAGGAGGGGGCGGGGGGCTTACCGGCCGGAGGTGTCGACGGCGTGCGGCGAGGAGGACAGCGGCGCGCGGCGCGCGGCGAGGAGGACGGCGGAGGCGAGGAGGACGACGGCGATGACGAGGAGGACGGTAGGCGGCGGCGAGCAGGATGGCGGGCAGCCTGACGGCGTCGTCGAGTTCGTCGCTGTGCCTCGCCGGGCAGGAGAACGAGAGGAAGAAGAAGAGAAATGGACGATTTGGGTTGGAATTTTTCGAAGTCCCGCTTATATAGGTGGATCTTTAGTCCCGGTGCGTGGCTTGAACCGGGACTAAAGACCCTCTTTAGTCCCGGGTGGAGCCACGACCCGGGACTAAAGGCCCTTTTTCGGCAGACCAGAAGGCGGGAAGCAGGGGCCTTTAGTCCCGGTGCGGAGCTCCAACCGGGACTAAAGGGGGGTCTTTCGTCCCGGATGGAGCCACGCACCGGGACTAAAGCCCCTCCTCGGCAGGCACGATAAGTTTAGTCCCACCTCGCCCAGCGAGGGGGACTAACACTTGTTTATAAGCCCCGTCGCAGCTTCTCCATCGAGCTCCTCTCTAAAGCAGGCTTACGGGCCTAAACTCACTAAAAATTAAAACTATATTCGAAATTATGGAGAAAATTCAACCTGAATTCAAAGTAAAAGTGAGTTCACTTTGAATTTAGGTTGTATTTTCTCTATAAATTCTCATATAGTTTCAATTTTTTTCTATTTTCAAAAGTAATTATTTTGACTATCCAAACTATTATCTATTTTGTTATTTTCAATTAAAAACTATGTTTATTAAAAATTCTTTTTTGCATATTTGAGAATTTGACAAAACTATGATAATGAAAAGTGTTTGAAATTGAATAAATAATGCAAAACTATTTTCTATTTTCAAAAGTAATTGTTTTGACTATCCAAACTATTATCTATTTTGTTATTTTCAATTAAAAACTATGTTTATTAAAATTATTTTTGCATATTTGAGAATTTGACAAAACTATGATAATGAAAAGTTTTTGAAATTGAATAAATAATGCAAAACTATTTTCTATTTTCAAAAGTAATTATTTTGACTATCCAAACTATTAACTTATTTTTTTTGAGCTAGTTGACCCTGAAATTGAAAAGCACTACAAATTAACTCTGAAAATGTTTAAATTTGGCATGCTATCATCATTTCACCCACATAGCATGTGTTAAAAAGTTGAGAGGGCTACGACAAAAACTGGATGCACTTCGTGTACAAAACGGACAATCTCTCTCGAAGTATCAGCGTTTCGAACAAGAACTCATCTCTTACAAAGGGATTTCATTTGTTTTGAACTTATTTGAACTCCATACTTTTTGTGTGTTTAAAATGCACCATTCAAAGGCACATCACAAAATTTCAACATTTTCTGACTTCATTTGGTATTCTTCGTGCATTTACTTATTATTTTTTTTGAGCTAGTTGACCCTGAAATTGAAAAGCACTACAAATGAACTCTGAAAATGTTGAAAGTTGGCATGCTATCATCATTTCACCCACATAGCATGTGTTAAAATGTTGAGAGGGCTACGACAAAAACTGGATGCACTTCGTGTACAAAATGGACAATCTCTCTTGAAGTATGAGCGTTTCGAACGAGAACTCGTGTCTTACAAAGGGATTTCATTTTCTTGAACTTATTTGAACTCCATACTTTTTGTGTGTTCAAAATGCACCATTCAAAGGCACATCACAAAATTTCAACAATTTCATATATGGTGGACACTAGCTCACCTATGGTATATGGTGGACATTCTTCTTCTCTCATATATGGTGGACACTAGCTCACCTGATTTTTCAACCGTCGATGATGGTCGCTACTACTACTTCCCCTAGTGCATAACCAGTATCTAGCACAAGGAGAAGAAGGAGAAACGACCCCCCACAGCAACAGTCGACATTCTTCTTCTCTCATGTATGGTGGACACTCCCTCACCTGATTTTTCGACCGTCGATGATGGTCGCTACTCCTTCTCCCCCTAGTGCATAACAAATATCTAGCACAAAGAGAAGAAGGAGAAGCAACCCCCACAACAACAGTCGGCATTCTTCTTCTCTCATGTATGGTGGACACTCCCTCACCTGATTTTTTGATCGTCGATGATGGTCGCTATTCCTTCTTTCCCTAATGCATAACAAATATCTAGCACAAGGAGAAGAAGGAAAAGCGACCCCCACAACAAAAGTGGTTCCGCTGCACGCCACGTGGGACTAATGGTCTTTCATTTTTAAATGACTGTTTTAATCAAAAACAGATCTGTTACAAAAGGGATTTCATTTTTTGAACTTATTTGAACTGAAGACTTTTTGTATATATATGTGGTCGAAATGCATGATACCATGAAGTTAGAAAGGGCTAAACCAATCAAAAGTAGCAAATGAAGTTAGAAAGGGCTAAACCATTCAAATTTGGAAACTATAATGGCACAAACAGAAACTAGACATATATAAATTGGTCCAAGCAGTACATGATACTAGTCCAAACAGTACATAATAATAGCTATCATAGATATATATATATTCGAGGTGACGCTGGCCATAGTTGACGACTCGAATCAGAATGTCCACCTTATTTGAGGTGACGCTGGCCATAGTTGACGACTCGAATCTTGCGGTACAACTCGTATGAAACGTATGCATCTTTTGCTGCATACTCAATGTTGATACGATCAAGTGGGGCCTTCTCCCAAAGTTTGTGCTGAGACTTTGGAAAATTGGTCTTCATATCACCATATTCCTCGTCGATCAAGGCAACTGCCATATGAGCCATCGAAGTCCTGACATGTCGAAGCCTGAATACCGTTTGGAGATCAATGAGGCAACCAGTTGGTATCTCAATACCGAAGCTGTACCTCATCTTCAGCTTGTCGTTCGTTATGTCAACGGTAGAAAAAGTGATGCCGCTGCGAAGGAAGTCCATGAGTTCTGGACAATGCTTGTCACTACTGCAACAGAAACAAATTAAAATGGAACAAATGTTACATACTGCTGCAATAAGGAAACATGTTTCACTACAACTAAAGAGAAAATTATCTTTAGGATTCAAATAGAACATATGCAATGGAACCTAGAGAGATCACTATAGCTATCCAATGGAACCTAGAGAGATCACTAGCTATATGCAATTTTCATGACTATGACATATCATATTGCTATCCAATGGAACCTAGAGAGATCACTAGCTATATGCAATTTTCATAACCTTGGATCAAAGAACACCGCATAAAATTGTATCACTACAACTATGATTTCAATGGAACATATTGAACAAATCAGATTTTTCAGATTGTGGAACACTATTCCCATCAGATTGTGTTCCCTTCAACTAATCAAAATTGTTTCACTACAACTATTTGAAGCGAACCAACTATGATTCCAATGGAACATATTAAACACTAGTTGATTCTAATACGATTTTTCAGATTATGGAACACTATTCCAATCAGATTGTGTTCCCCTTCAACTAATCAAAATTGTTTCACTACAACTATTTGAAGGGAACCAACTATGATTGAAACAAATAAACTTACAATGTCATTACCTTGGATCAAAGAAAGCCTCAAAACTTACCTCGCCCATTGGAAGATCAAGACATGGTGTGCGAAGCATAGTTGGATGACGACAACACCGCGTTGATCGGCCGTGTACTCCAGATCAAGCCCCAAGAACTTCTCATGATCCATTGCGGCATCAAGCCATCGTTCCTTCAACTGTTCAAGAAAATACGGCATCTCCCTGCTCTCGTTCGTGTACACGACATCGAGCATGGTCTTGCCATGTGCGAGCACCTCTCCAAAGCGAGTTGGCATGGTGGAAGAAGAGAAGGGAAGAAGAGAGGAGAAGAACAGAGACCGAGAGCGAGAGAGAAGAAGAAACAGAGAAATGGTGACTCTGCTTCGGTTCGTGCTTTTCATCGCCCGAAACGACGCGGTATGCAAACCGTTTGGGCCTTTAGTCCCGGGTTGAGCCACCAACCGGGACTAAAGAGGTATACCAACGGTTGCCACCACTACGGCAGGCCACGTGTTAGGCCTTTAGTCCCGGGTTGAGCCACCAACCGGGACTAAAGGGGGATACGAACGGTTGCCACCACCACTGCCCACCGCATAGCCCTTTAGTCCCGGTTTGGGACACGAACCGGGACTAAAGGCTCCTTACGGGCCGGGACTAAAGCCTCGAGGGAGGCATTGAGAATTGGGGCGACGTGGCCGGGCTTTTAGTCCCGACCCAGAGGCAGGCCGGGACTAAAGGGTCCCAGCCAAAGGCCCGTTTTCCACTAGTGCTGGGGTCCTAGCGGTAGTACCGCTCCCCCTGGCGGTAGTACCGCTGGGGTCCTAGTGGTAGTACCTGTCCTAGCGGTAGTACCGCTCCCCCTTGAGACAGCCCTAAAAAGCCCTAGTCAAGTCGTGATAGGTTGGGGTCCTGGCGGTAGTACCGCTCAAGAAGGCACAACGAGACATAGGAACTTGTGGAAATGAAGTGGGCAACGACTAGTCAGTAAAAAAACACCAGCAAGATATACGGACTAGTCATTTTGTAACCTTTCTTCCATACGAGAGAAAGGTGGGGGCGATGGCCGAGGCCACCTATGTTTGAGGCAAAGGTATGACACCACGAAGAATTATCCTTGGGTTCATGACCAACGCTCGTCTTTGAAGCACAAGTGCCATTGAATAATGGCCAAAGTGAAAGACTTGATCGATTTATGCATAATGGGGGGAGGGAAAGTTCATTGAGAGAACAACACTCCCCCTATGTCCATGCCTACACCTAGAACTGGATGTCATGCAGAGTGAGGTGCAAAGTGCCTAGTTTCAATCCACATTACTTGAATCAATGATATTTAGCTCATGCCTTAACTCCCGGAACCTTGCTTCATCTAGGGGCTTAGTGAAAATATCTGCAAGTTGCTCTTCAGTGTTGATGAAGTGAACCTCAATATCACCTTGCTTGATATGTTCCCGAATGAAGTGATGGCGAATATCAATGTGCTTGGTCTTGCTATGTTGCACCGGGTTGAGGGAAATCTTGATATCACTTTGATTGTCACATAGAAGAGGCACTTTGTCACAAGTGACACCGTAATCCTTTAAAGTTTGCCTCATCCATAGCAACTGTGCACAACAACTTGCAGCTGCCACATACTCAGCTTCGGCGGAAGATAGTGAGACACAATTCTGCTTCTTTGAAGACCAACTTACCAGTGAACGACCAAGGAATTGGCATCCTCCAGAAGTTGACTTCCTCTCCACACAGTCTCCTGCCCAATCTGAGTCAGAATAGCTGACTAGGTTGAAGTTTGCTCCTTTGGGATACCATAGACCAAAGTTTGGGGTATGAGCCAAATATTGAAAGATTCGCTTAACAGCCATGAAATGACTCTCTTTTGGTGCAGATTGACACCGTGCACAAATCCCTCCACTTAACATAATATCCAGTCTAGATGCACAAAGGTAAAGAAGGGATCCAATCATGGAGCGATATACCTTTTGATCCATTGCTTTACCATTGGGATCACTGTCAATCTTGCATCTTGTTGGCATGGGAAACTTGACCGGCTTGACATCCTCTAGCTCGAACCTCTTGAGCATGTCTTGAGTGTACTTGGCTTGTTTGATGAAGGTCCCTTCTAAGCCTTGTTTAATCTCGAATCCGAGGAAGAACTTCAACTCACCCATCATAGACATCTCAAATTTCTCGGTCATTAGTGCAGCGAATTCTTCATTGAAAGATTCGTTAGGGGAACCAAAAATGATATCATCAACATATAGTTAGCATATGAACAAATCCCCTTTGACCCTCTTAGTAAAAAGAGTGGGATCTATCTTCCCAATTTCAAACCACGATCTTGTAACAACTCAGTAAGGTACTCATACCATGCACGTGGGGCTTGTTTAAGGCCATAGAGTGCCTTATTAAGTTTGTACACATGATTGGGGAGCTTGGGATGTTCGAACCCTGGGGGTTGTTTGACATAGACCAACTCATTTGAAGGACCATTAAGAAAAGCACTTTTCACATCCATTTGTTGTAATCTGAAGTTATGATGAGAAGCAAATGCAAGCAGCATGCGAATAGATTCTAGACGAGCAACAGGGGCAAATGTTTCACCGTAGTCGATACCCTCGACTTGGGAGTAGCCTTGAGCCACCAATCTTGCCTTGTTTCAAATCACAATCCCATTGGCATCTTGCTTGTTTTTTAAGATCCATTTGGTCCCGATGACATTATGTCCCTCCTTTGGTCTTGGCACTAAATTCCGGACTTGATTACACTCGAAGTTGTTGAGTTCTTCATGCATGGCCATAAGCCAATCCTCATCATCGAGCGCTTCCTGTACCTGTTGAGGTTCACAATACGAAACAAACGCGTGATGCTCACAATAATTCCAAATTTGTTGACGAGTGGATACTCCCCTTTTCAAACTGCCAAGCACATTCTTCATAAGATGTGACTTGACTCTTAGCTTGTTCGCAATCTTGGTTGCGCGACACTCCAAGAGTTCTGCATTGGATAACTGGGGGCATCGACTTGATTACTTTGCTTGCCCTTGCGTTTTGAACCTCCATTGGCACCAGTAGCCCTCTTGGGCGCTGCAGAAGGGAATTGAGAGACAGCATCCTGATCAACTTGATTTTCGACTTGAGCAGGTTCACTGGTTTGTCCTTGTTCTTGTGGTTGCTCTTGATCTTGATCTTGTGCTTCTATTTGATCTAGATATTGTAGTTGCACTTGATCTTGATCTTAAGCAGGTTCGGAACCTTGGGTAAGCGCTTGTACATCACGGGATGATGACCCACAAGTATATGGGATCAATCATAGTCCTTTCGATAAGTAAGAGTGTCGAACCAAACGAGGAGCAGAAGGCTCTGATAAACGGTTTTCAGCAAGGTAATAACTGCAAGCACTGAAAGTAGCGGTGACAAGTGATGATGTAGCGAGGTGAAACGTAGCAAGCGAAAAGTAACAAGTAACAAGTAGTAGCAATGGTTCAGCAAGTGGCCCAATCCCCCTTTGTAGCAAGGGACAAGCCTGAAGAAAGTCTTATAGGAGGAAAAACGCTCCCAAGGACACACGGGAATTTCTGTCATGCTAGTTTCATCACGTTCATGTGATTCGCGTTCGTTACTTTGATAATTTGATATGTGGGTGGACCGGCGCTTGGGTACTGCCCTTACTTGCACAAGCATCCCACTTATGATTAACCCCTCTCACAAGCATCCGCAACTACGAAAGAAGAATTAAGACAACGTCTAACCATAGCATTAAACTTGTGGATCCAAATCAGCCCCTTACGAAGCAACGCATAGACTGGGGTTTAAGCTTCTGTCACTCCAGCAACCCATCATCTACTTACTACTCCCCAATGTCTTCCTCTAGGCCCAAATATGGTGAAGTGTTATGTAGTCGATGTTCACATAACACCACTAGAGGAAAAGACAACATACAACATATCAAAATACCGAACGAATACCAAATTCACATGACTATTATTAGCAAGACTTATCCCATGTCCTCAGGAACAAAAGTAACTACTCACAAAGCATAATCACAATCATGATCAGAGGTGTAATGAATAGCATCACGGATCTGAATATAAACTCTTCCATCAAGTAATCCAACTAGCATCAACTACAAAGAGTAATCAACACTACTAGCAACCTTACAAGTACCAATCGGAGCCGCGAGACGGAGATTGGTTACAAGAGATGAACTAGGGATTGGAGAGGAGATGGTGCTGATGAAGATGTTGAGGAAGATGACTCCCCTCTGACGAGAGGAGTGTTGGTGATGACGATGGAGACAATTTCCCCCTCCGGGAGGGAAGTTTCCCCAGCAGGATCGTCCTGCCGGAGCTCTAGATTGGATCTGCTCAAGTTCCGCCTCGTGGCGGCGGCGAAACCACGAAAAAACTCCTGATTGATTTTTTATGGAACGAAACCCTTCATATAGCAAAAGAGGGGGGGCCAGTGAGCCGTCAGGGAGCCCACAAGCCCTGTAGCTGCCACCAGGGGGTGGCGGCTACCAGGCTTGTGGCGCCCTGGTAGCTCCCCTCTGGTACTTCTTTCGCCCAGTATTTTTTATATATTCCCAAAAAATTCCACGTAAATTTTTAGGGCATTTGGAGTTGTGCAGAATAGAGGACTCAGATTTGCTCCTTTTCCAGTCCAAAATTCCAGCTGCCTGAATTCTCCCTCTTCAAATAAACCTTGCAAAATAAGAGAGAAAAGGCATAGATATGGCACCACAAAGTAATATAACAGCCCATAAAGCGATAAATATCACCATGAAAGCATGATGCAAAATGGATGTATCAACTCCCCCAAGCTTGGACCTCGCTTGTCCTCAAGCAAAAACCAAGTTCCATAAACATGTCCACATGTTTAGGGACGAAGATGTCGATAAAACACAATACGGACATGAGGGCATCATGATCACACATAGAACAGCAATACGTCATAAAGATTCTTATGGGAAAGTAACAATTCCTTCACAAAGCAAAGCATGAAGCAAAAACCTTACCAAGAAGTAACCAACAACAGTCCAAAGTCACTGAAGCAATTACAATTTATCATAACATCAGAAAGAGTCAAATAAGAGCTTGTAAGGCAAACCCACATACTCAATCATCTCTTTTATTTTCCACAATTGTTACAACTCACATGGTACTCATGGTATCAAAGTTTCAGCTCGACATAGAGGAAGATAGGGGCTTACAGTTTTGCCTCCTAACTATTTACCTCAAGGGTAAAGTCAACAATAATAAAGCATAAGTACTCAGCTCCAAGTTGATATATGAATATAGATCTTTCCCAAGCATGTGACGGTAGCCAAGACAAAGGCAAAAATAGGGAATTGGTGAAGATCACCATGACTCTTACAAGGGCAAAAAGTAAAGGTACAAGATAGGCCCTTCGCAGAGGGAAGCAGAGGTTGTCATGCGCTTTTGAGGTTTGAATGCGTGCCCTCTTAGTGCGGAGGAACATCACTTTATATTGCCTCCTGTGATAAAGAACTTTATTATGCAGTCTGTCGCTTTTATGTCTTCGTCATCACAGGTTCGTACAAAGCTTATTTTCCACACACTAATAGATCATACATATTAAAGAGCAATTTTTATTGCTTGCACCGATGAAAACTTACTTGAAGGATCTTATTCAATCCATAGGTAGGTATGGTGGACTCTCATGGCAAAACTGGGTTGAAGGTTTATGGATGCACAAGTAGTATCTCTACTTGGTGCGGGAGTTTTGGCTAATATGAGGTGGAAGCAATCATCACATGCTAAGGGGTCTCTAATCATATAACATTATTTGGAACGAAGCAAACATAATTCATTATGTTGTCTTCCTTGTCCAACATCTACTTCTGAGCATGTAATAGTTTGGTGAGTGCTCACAATTGTAAAAAGTGTCTAAGATGATATATTTATATGTGAACCTCTCTTTCCTTATTACTTCTTATTAATTGCAACAATGACTGAGGTCTATGTTGATTTATTCTCAACAAGTTTCAATCATCATACGTGTCATATGTGAAGTTATCACTTTCCATAAGATCATCTCATGATCTTTCATGCTATCGTTCTTTTCATACTTTGGATCACGATATAAAGCAACGCCCTTGACTAAGATACTCTTTATTATATAGCTCGTAAGCTCGAATACATCGGGGGAGACACAAGGCAAAAGACTCAAACTAAACACTAAAACTTATTCCTCTAAGAGAAAAAATAAAACCTGAAAAGGAAAGAACTAAAACAAAGGTAAAAGCAAAAGATATAAAGGTGATACGATACCAGGGCAACTCCCCCAAGCTTGGCAAAAGCCAAGGGGATTGCCCATACCAATGCTTAGTTGTCTTCCTTTGGTGGTGATGGTGGTGGAGTTGTTGAAGCAGTCTTGAGCTTGTCCAATTTCCACTTGAGCATAAAGTTCTGCTCCCTCAGATCGTCATTTTCCTCCTCAAGCTTCAACACTCTATGGCAGAGTTCCTGCCTACTCTCCTGCAAGAAACGAGAAGGATAAACAAGGTCTTAGTCTTCTTCCTTTGGTCAGGGAGGCTTGACTTCTTGAACTCCACATGAGCGCGTCCAGGTTGAGGTAGAGGGGCCTCCTCTTCATCGGAACTCGTTTGTTCCTTCCCCTTGGGCTCATAGTCCTCTTCCTCGTCAGTGGTCCAAGCATATGGTTCCAAGTCCCCATAGACCTTGGGGTTAGCAAGGTAATCAGCCACATAGCTCTCCCCCTCTGAATCCTGAGAAGACATCTCGACCTAGATCTGCGGCAGAAAACAGGCTCGAAACGAAAACAGAGGAAAACTGCGCGATACGGAGATCAAAACCTTCGGGCATATATATAATGATTTTTTCTGAACTAGAAGGAGTGCTCCGCAAGAAAACGGAGTCGGGAGGCACACGAGGTGCCCACAAGCCCTCTAGCCGCCACCAGGGGGTTAGGTGGCGGCTACCAAGCTTGTGGCCGCCTCGTGCGCTCTCCGGACTGTTTTTTATTTTTCTAATTTTCCAAAAATTCCAAAACGGAGGAAATTTCCTATTGGAAAAGTTTTGGAGTCCAATTACTTACCGAAACAGATACCTCTTCATTTTCAGGGTCTGAAACAGGCTGATAAACATCCCTCATGTACTCCTCTGGAGTTATGATATTGATCATATTGGTCTCAACATTTATGGGAGTACCAGAGATATAATGCTTGATTCTTTGCCCATTTACCACCCTAGGAAAATTACCTTCCGTGTTATTGATTTTGATGGCACCGGAACGATATACTTCCTCGACAACGTAGGGACCTTCCCATTTAGAGAGAAGCTTCCCTGCGAAGAATCTTAAATGAGAATTGTATAGCAGGACATAATCACCTACATTGAACTCTCATTTTTGTATTCTTTTGTCGTGCCATCTCTTAACCTTTTCCTTGAACAACTTGGCATTCAAACAACCGCTTCTCACCGGCAAGTTTGAAATCAAAGTTGAGCTCTTTGATTGCCAAATAAGCTTTGTGTTCCAGCTCAAGAGGTAAATGACAGGCCTTACCGTAAACCATTTTATACGACGACATGGCCATGGGATTCTTATAACCAGTCCTATAAGCCCATAGTGCATCGTCAAGTTTGCTAGACCAATTCTTTCGAGATCTATTGACGGTCTTTTGCAAGATCAGTTTGATCTCCCTATTACTCAACTCCACTTGACCACTAGACTGAGGATGATAAGGAGATGCAACTCTATGGTTGACATCATACTTAGCAAGCATCTTGCGGAAAACACCATGAATAAAGTGTGAAATGCCATTAGTCATCAAATATCTAGGGACTCCAAATCTTGGGAAAATGAATTCTTTAAGCATCTTAATAGAGGTGTGGTGATCAGCATTTTTAGCGGGGATAGCCTCTACCCACTTAGTCACGTAATCCACAGCAACTAAGATGTGAGTGTACCCACAGGAACTCGGGAAGGGTCCCATATAATCAAAGCCCCTGTCGTGGGTATAAGTCTGACAGTAGATGTGTAGGGTACGAAAGGATGGGCAGAGCCTTAGCTACGGCGAGGTTGTATGACTTCAGGCCCCTCTACGGTGGAGGTAAAAGCCCTATGTCTCAGTGCTCTTGGGAGCTTGATGTCGAGTGGAATATGGATTACAGTGAATTGCTAACCCCTACACCAGTGGGGAAGGGCGACTTATATAGAGTGCGCTGCCCTTCACAACGGTCTGGTGCACACGGGTGGAGTAGTGGCGATTAAATGTATACGTTACCCTTAAATGCTAATAAAGGTACATGAAAACGTATGACCGTTGCCCTCCAGGGGGGTTACGATGTACATAGTGGAATCCAGTCGGTAAGTTTGATACGCTCCGAATGCTCATCTCCGACTGGATGATGGAGGAATCGTCACCGACTGGATGATGGGAAGTCCTTAATTTAGTCGGAACTGATTAAGGGTCTTGTCCCTTATGAAGGGTAGTCCTTGGGTAGGACCTATAGGGCAGGCCTATGACCCTACCCTAGGACTATAACCCCATCATTAGTCCCCGAATGGATCGGGGTTGGAACGACGAAGCGATGCTTGGAGTGCGGATCCGACTGGTATGGATGCGACTTTGGCGTTGTTTGCCTCGATCCATTTTATCCTCTTGACCAGTGATCCGAGTGGATATATCTGTGAAATGAACCGTCAGAGACCGAGTGCTTCCGTGGAATCTTTTGACGTGACCGGTCAACTGACAACGGCGGATTTTCTGGGATCCTCAAATTTCGGTTGCTGCGCGCTCAGCGGGGATGACGACATCGTCATCGAGTAGAATCTGCCACCTCGATTTCTGCGCCTTCATCTCCTCCACCAATATCGCAGCAACCGGTCGGGGGATAAGATCTCGGGACCACCTGCTAGTGACCCAGTCAAAACCTTATTTAAACCTCCCCAGCGAGGGTTTCTCGTAGCACTCGCCTGATAACTCGCACTCGCTCCGCCTCTCCCGTGGCTTCCTGCGCACCCCAAGCTCCCTCCTTCTCCTCCTCCTCCGTGGATCTGCAACCTCCACCATGACGAAGGGGCAGACAAGCAAGCTCGAGGCACGGAAGAAGAAGACGACGGCTCCCACTCAACGGCGACAGCGGGTACTGCCGGCGGGGTGGATCCAGGGGGATTTCCTCCCCTCCACGGTGGCGAAGAGCGACATGCTGGAGCTGGTGGAGCAAGGACTGATCGAGAACAAGTCGTGGAGGCTGCCGGCGGAGGGCGAGACGGAGCCGGCGCCTCAGGAGGATGAGCGTGTCTTGCTGCTCAGTCACGTGTACCGAGGCTTCTCTCTGCCTCCTCATCCCTTCTTCAGAGGTATAATGAACCACTTTGGGGCGCAGCTCCACCATTTTCCTCCCAATGCAATAGCTCATCTCTCTGCCTTCGTCGTGCTTTGCGAGTGTTTTATCGGTTGCCCTCCTCATTGGGGGCCCTTTAAGCACATCTTCTTCGCTAGATCCCAAACCATCAAAAGACTTAGCCAGTCGGACGACAAAACTTATCTCCTCCAGCTCTGCGGAGGCTTAGGCTTCCAGAAGAAAATAAAAAGTAGCTATCCCGCTCTTCAGTTGTTTGAATCCGTTAGGAACTGGCAGTCGACTTGGTTCTACTGCCAGGACGTCGCTTGTCCGAATGCCGCAACTGGACTGCCACCTTTTAGCCTAGACCGACCGGCTCCGCCTAGGCAGCTTGCACTTACGAAGATGGAAAAAATCCAGATTCAACCTCTGGTCGACGCGCTCGTAGATGTCGTCCGCAAGGGAGTCACCGGCATAGATTTGCTGGAGGTTTTTCTGGGTCGGCGTATCCAGCCTTTGCAAGCTCGACATCATGCCATGTGGCACTACACGGGGCCTGAGGACTCCACTCGGACTCACCCCGAGTGCGTGACTGGGGAGGTTGTGACGGCGTGGGTCCGCGGCATCACAGGCGCCTGCGATAACCCCAGAGGAGCCCGGCGAGTGAATCCCTTCCGTGCGGACAACCCTCCTCCGAATGAGGTGAGAATACCTTGCCGAGTGCTTACAATTCCCTTAGATTTGCCGCTTTTTCTTGCATCACTGTCTGACGTCTGATGTTGTCGACTGTATCTTGTGTAAGCGTGGACCAACTGGTATTCCCCCGTCCCGAACGGGAATCCGGCCGAGGAAGAGGAAGGCAGCCAAGAAGGCAGCGTGGAGAGCGCCGAGTATGTCTCAGACAGCGGGGAGACAGAGGAGGAGTCCGAAGAAGAGGAGGGGAAGGATGAGGAGCACAGCTCGCCACCCCCACCACCAGAGCCTCGAACTAAGCGCCATCACGAACCCGTGACTTCGTCGGCTCCTCCAGCGGCCCCGAGTGCCCTGTCAGCTCCCGTGATTCCGAGCGCCTTGCCGGCTACTCCCATGGCTCCGAGTGCTCGGAGCACCAAGAGGACCAGGGACGCTGCTGCTGAGCCTGCGGGCCAACCTTCCAAGGTGGCCAAACCGAGTGGATCCAAACCTCGGAAGGCTTTGCCACGGATGAGGATCGCCGTTCCCGTTGCCTCAACGTGAGTGTATTGTTCTCCTATCTTCTTCTAGTATTTGATTGAACTCATGCTTATTGGTCGAGTGAATTTTACTCGACAGAGCTGCTACCTCCGCCACTTCTCCGCCACGCCAGGAGGATGATCCCATGGATACGGACAACGTTGCCACATCCCAGCAAGGTAAGTCGTGGCGACTCCGAGAGATTACATTATTGTCCCACGAATTCTGTCTTTGATCTTGTCCTTTTTCCTGTGGTCTCACGTTGTTCGGTCGGGCTTCCTTCAGAGGTGATTCATGTGGAGGAGGACGACCAGAAGAGGACTGAACAAGCTGCGGTGCCTGTCCTTGAGGCTGTTCCATCTTCTACTACTCCCTCCATGGACGCGCCGCCAACCGAGACGATGTCGTTGACTGAAACGGCGCTCATCGTTGCTGAACCGACTGGAGCAGGACTTGGGATGCCCAAGGAGTCTCTTGTCGTGCTAGGTCCGTCGACTGTCCAATACAACACCCAATACCTCTCAGAAGATCAGGTGGGAGCTGCCAAGGGGGCCATGGTGCAGGCGGAGTTGATGGCGAATGATGCCAAGAGTGCGTACGACTCCATCGCGTCTGTGTACAAGCGAAGCTTGGAACTCCGGGACGATATCCGAGTAAGTGGGCTAGTAAGTATTTACTTTCCTCCTGTAACCCACTGGGTGTTTAAGCAATATATTCGGATGCAGTATGATTATTTCGCAGTGGGTTCACTCTTAGTGAACCCAGTGGGTGTAGTCCCCGAGACTTCTGTCGAGTGCTTGCACCGGCAGTTGTCTTTATATACATTTTCTTTAACTTGATCAGATCAAAACTAATCTGTTGGAATGTTACCGGTGGGGGCACTCCGAGTGCACCTACTGGAAGTAGTCCCCGAGAGTAATCTTACTCAAGTCGGGTAGTAGTAGCCTCATAGGCTTGTTTTTGGTATTTAGCTCAATAGGGCGGGCCTGTTTGAACTTCATGGCACTAGGGTCACTCTTAGTGAACCCACTGGGTGTAGTTCCCGAGGACGCTATCGACTGCTTGCGTCGGCAGGGGTCTGGAGAACTTCGAGCTTGTATTGTTTTCCTTGTTGAGTGTGTCTGACCTTCTCTTCGCGCTGATTTGCAGAAGACTTGCGAGATGGGATCAGCATACAACGCTCTGAAGGCTGAAAAGATTCAGCTTGCTGCGGAACTGGAGGCAGCTGTTCATGATTTGGCTGGTGTGGAGGGGGCTCTGGCTGAACGAGAGAAATCCTTGGAGGAGTCCCGTGAGGAAAACAAGGCATTGGTGGCCGAAATGGAGAAAATGGGCAAACAAAGAACCGAGCTGATGGGACAGATGAAGGTGATGAACAGGCGGTGCATATCACAGGAGAAGTACGTCAGTGACTGGGCAAGGGAGATGATTGCGCTTCTCGGTGGTAAGTTCTGTTTTTCCGAGTGCTTCTTCACTGTGTATTGCATTCTGCGCTTACTTTCTGCTTGTCGTGGCTTTGCAGATTTTTGTATGGACGTTGAGGCTGAAGCAGCTGACGTTGAGCGGTCGGTTATTCCGAACGTTCCACTCGGCGACGGCGCCAATCGAGACATGCTCCGAGCGCACATTCGCCTGGGCAAAGTGGGACCTTTCATCGGTCGACTGAGAGAGGTCGTCAGCCGAATCGACTTGGAGCTATGGCCCGAAGACCAGTCCCGGCAAGAGATGGAAGGGTTGATGACTCGGCTGGAGGACGTCCCGAACCGAGTGCAGGCGTGGAAGAAGTCTGCTGCTCGCTGTGGTGCGGACGTGGCGCTGTCGCTGGTCCGAGTGCACAGCAAGGAGGATCGCGAGGAGAAGCTGAAGGCGCTGCAGGTCGCCAACACCAAGAAGCTTCGATTCGAAGATTTCATGGAGACCTTCCTTGAGAGGGCCACTCGCATCGCAGACGGGATCGACCTCGACACGTTCGTGGAGCCTGCCAGTCCCAGTGCCAGTCCTGACGATGCTTGAAAAAACTTTACCTCGGTATGCCGAGTGGATTTGTATCAAACCTGGGCCACTGTTGGTGGCCGTCACATTCGTGGTTCGGTGTGGATAAGCTTGATCTACACCGAACTGAGTATCGTTGAACCAACTTTTAATTGGAATCGAATATTTTGCTCTTCCTTCGACAAAAAATTCTTGACACAATTTTGGCTTGTGATTTCTGTTTGGCGTTTTTTGTTGAAGCCAGTGGCAAACATGCGAAGCTTGTAGTTTTCAGTTGTCTTGACATCTGCATGAGCCTCAATGAGGGCTTGCTAAGCCTCTGAGTGGATCTAGAGGATACACTCGAAGTAATCTTTTACTTAGGCGATTCTGGATCGCAGTTAGGTCTCCGAGTGCGGCGTCTCGTGCGCACTCGTAGCAAGTTGATACTCATGTAATTGTCAGTTGTCTTGACATCCACATGTGTCTCCAGGAGGGTGTGTGAAGCCTTCGAGTGGATCTTTAGGATACACTCAAAGGAAGCTTTTACTTAGGCGATTCTGGATCGCAGCTAAGTCTCCGAGTGCGGCATCTCATGCGTACTCGAAGGGAGTTGGTACTCATGTAATTGTCAGTTGTCTTGACATCCACATGAGTCTCAATGAGGTTCTGCTAAGCCTCCGAGTGGATCTATAGGATACACTCGAAGGAAGCTTTTTTACTTAGGTGATTCTGGATCGCGGCTAAGTCCCCGAGTGCGACGTGTAGAGCACACTCGGAGAAAGTTGGTACTTAAGCGATTCTTGATCGCAGCTAAGTCCCCGAGTGCGACGTTTAGTGCACACTCGGAGGAAATTAGTACTTAGGCGATTCTTGATCGCAGCTAAGTCCCGGAGTGCGACGTTTAGTGTACACTCGGAGAAAATTAGTACTTAGGCGATTCTTGATCGCAGCTAAGTCCCCGAGTGCGACGTTTAGTGTACACTCGGAGAAAGTTTGTACTTAGGCGATTCTGGATCGCAGCTAAGCCCCCGAGTGCGATGTTTAGTGCACACTCGGAGAAAATTAGTACTTAGGCGATTCTTGAACGCTGCTAAGTCCCCGAGTGCGACGTTTAGTGCACACTCGGAGAAAGTTTGTACTTAGGTGATTCTGGATCGCAGCTAAGCCCCCGAGTGCGACGTTTAGTGCACACTCGGAGAAAATTAGTACTTAGGCGATTCTTGATCGCAGCTAAGTCCCCGAGTGCGACGTTTAGTGCACACTCGGAGAAAGTTTGTACTTAGGCGATTCTGGATCGCAGCTAAGCCCCTGAGTGCGACGTTTAGTGCATACTCGGAAAAAATTAGTACTTAGGTGATTCTTGATCGCAGCTAAGTCCCCGAGTGCGACGTTTAGTGCACACTCGGAGAAAGTTTGTACTTAGGCGATTCTGGATTGCAGCTAAGCCCCCGAGTGCGACGTTTAGTGCACACTCGGAGAAAGTTTGTACTTAGGCGATTCTGGATCGCAGCTAAGTTTTTTTTTGAGACCAGAGTCTGCGAACGCGGAAGAATTTTGAACCTGCAAAAACTCAATCTGCTTTGTATTACTTCAATGATACTTGTTCTTTACATTGCTTCAGTCGACGGTCACGTGTAGAAGCGCTTCAGGAGATCTCCGTTCCATGCTCCCGGCTCGTCCGTTTCCCTGTCGAGGTTGTAGAGTCGATATGCTCCGTTGTTCAGCACCTTGGAGATGATGAAGGGTCCTTCCCAGGTGGGAACCAACTTGTGAGGTCTCTATTGATCCACTCGGAGCACCAGGTCGCCTTCTTGGAATGTACGACTCCTGACGTGTCGCGCGTGAAAGCGCCGCAGATCTTGTTGGTAAATGGTTGAGCGAGTCAGTGCCATCTCGCGCTCCTCCTCTAGAAGATCCACTCCGTCTTGCCTTGCTTGCTCTGCTTCAGCTTCGGAGAAGAGTTCAACTCGTGGAGCGTTGTGAAGCAAATCACTCGGAAGGACTACATCTGCTCCGTAAACGAGGAAGAACGGGGATCGCCCTGTAGATCTATTTGGGGTTGTGCGGAGACCCCACAGCACCGAAGGCAGCTCGGTGACCCATGCACCGGCAGCATGTCCCACTTCTCGCAGGAGTCGAGGCTTCAAACCTTGCAGAATAAGTCCATTCACCCGCTCTGCTTGCCCGTTTGTTTGGGGATGAGCCACAGATGCAAAATCCACTCGGATACCTTGGTCTGTACAGAAACCTCTGAATATGTCCGAGTCAAAGTTTGTGCCATTGTCAGTGATTATGCTGTGCGGTACCCCGAATCTGGATATGATGTTCCTGACAAACTTGATTGGTGTAAGGGCGTCGAGCTTTTTGATGGGCTTGGCTTCAATCCACTTTGTGAACTTGTCGACTGCCACCAACAGATGTGTGAATCCCCCTTGGCTTGTCCTGAATGGACCGAGTGTATCTAATCCCCACACTGCAAACGGCCAAACAAGAGGGATTGTCTTCAACGCAGATGTTAGCTTGTGGGACTTGTTAGAGTAGAACTGGCAGCCTTCGCATCGGTCGACCATATCCTTTGCCATTTCATTCGCCTGCAACCAGAAAAAACCGGCTCTGAATGCTTTGGCGACGATTGCCCTTGAGGAGGCGTGATGACCGCAGGTTCCCAAGTGAATTTCTTCCAGGATTAACTGTCCCTCCTCAGGGGAGATGCATCGTTGAAGGATGCCTGAAACGCTTTCCTTGTACAACTGGCCATCAATGACAGTGAACGACTTTGACCTGCGGACGATCTGTCTGGCTTGGACTTCGTCTTCTGGTAATTCTTGCCTCAGGATGTATGCACTGAACGACACAGTCCAATCGGGGATGATAGCAAGAATCTCCATGATCAAATCAACCACATGAGGGACTTCGACTTCAGTTGGATCTGTCGAGCTCTTTGGTTGTATTGGTTCCTCTGTGAAAGGATCTTCTTTAACTGAGGGAAGGTGAAGGTGCTCGAGGCAGACGTCACTCGGGACTGGTCTCCGAGTGGATCCAAGTTTCGCCAATTCATCAGCTGCTTGGTTTTTCAGTCGCGGAACATGGTGGAGTTCCAGACCTTCAAACTTTTTCTCGAGCTTCCTCACTGCATTGCAGTATGTGGTCATGGTGGGGTTCCTTACGTCCCGTTCCTTCATCACTTGATTAACTACCAAATCTGAATCGCCGTAGACCATCAAGCGACGGACGTCGAGTGCGATGGCCATGCGCAATCCATAAAGGAGAGCCTCATACTCTGCCTCATTATTGGAGGAATCGAAGTGTATCTGCAACACATACTTGAGTTTGTCACCCTTTGGCGATATGATCACAACGCCAGCGCCGGAGCCATTCAACATCTTGGACCCATCAAAGAACATTGTCCAATGGGCCGAGTAGATGTGGGTCGGTTGCTGTTGTTCTACCCATTCTGCTATGAAGTCAGCCAGAGCTTGAGACTTTATAGCTTTCTTGGCCTCGAACTTGATGTCGCAGTATAACATCTCCATTGCCCACTTCGCCACTCGGCCCGATGCGTCACGATTGTGGAGGATTTCCGACAACGGAGCATCGGAAACGACAGACACTGAGTGGTCTTGGAAATAATGAGCCACCTTCCTCGCAGTCATGTAAATCCCGTAGATAAGTTTTTGATAGTGGGGATACCTGTGCTTGGAAGGAGTCAGGACTTCGGAGACATAATACACTGGCCGCTGAACCTTGTATGCTTTGCCTTCTTCTTCGCGTTCGACTGTGAGAACAGTGCCGACGACTTGATTTGTAGTCGCGATGTACAGAAGAAGGGGTTCTTTACTGAGCAGAGCAGTAAGAACCGGCTGGGTGGAAAGTAGGACTTTGAGGTCGTCGAATGCGATTTGGGCTTCATCTGTCCACTCGAAAGTATCTGATTTCTTCATGAGTCGGTACAGAGGAAGTGCCTTCTCGCCGAGTCGACTGATAAACCTGCTCAAAGCCGCTAGGCAACCTATGAGCCTTTGAACATCGTGTATTCTGACCGGCCGCTCCATTCGGGCGATGGTCCCGATCTTTTCGGGGTTGACATCGATCCCTCGTTCGGAAACGAAGAAACCGAGTAACTTTCCGCTGGGAACACCGAATGAACACTTGGCTGGGTTGAGCTTGATATCGTACCTATGAAAGTTGGCGAATGTTTCTGCCAAGTCAGTCAGCAGGTCGGACCCTTTGCGTGACTTGACTACGATATCATCCATATACGCCTCCACATTTCGACCGATCTGGTCAAGGAGGCATTTTTGGATCATGCGCATAAAGGTTGCTCCTGCATTCTTCAAACCAAATGGCATAGTGATGTAGCAGAAGCACCCGAATGGGGTGATGAAGGCTGTTTTTAATTCATCGGGGCCATACAGACGGATCTTATGATAGCCCGAGTAGGCATCAAGGAATGACAAACGCTCGCAACCCGCAGTCGAATCGACAATTTGATCGATGCGGGGGAGCGGGAAATGGTCTTTCGGGCAGACCTTATTGAGATGCTTGAAGTCGATGCACATTCGGAGAGACTTGTCCTTCTTGGGCACCATGACAACATTGGCGAGCCACTCAGAGTGGTGTACCTCGCGAATGAAGTTGGCTGCCAAAATCTTAGCCACCTCTTCTCCGATTGCCTTCCTCTTGTGCGCGATGGACCGACGCAGGCGTTCTCGGACAGGCCGAGCAGCAGGATCCACATGCAGTCGGTGCTCGGCCAACTCCCTGGGTACACCTGGCATGTTAGCGGGCTTCCATGCAAAAATGTCCCAGTTCTCACGGAGGAATTGGATGAGCTCGTCTTCCTATTTAGGATCGAGGGTGGTGGAGATGTTCGTCGGAGCAGCGGTGTCGTTCGTCGGGTGGATGCTGACCTTCTTCGTCTCTCCCGCCGACTGGAATGCGGACTCCAAAGCTGGCTTCTTCGAACGCATCAAGTCAGCGGGGTCGACTGCCTTCTTGTACTCGTCGAGCTCGAGGACAGCCATCTGTTGATCGGCGATCCTCGATCCCTGTTGCAGACACTCCTCGGCCCACTGCCGATTGCCTGTGATAGTGATCACACCTTTTGGGCTTGGCATCTTCAACTTCAGGTACACGTAGCATGGACGGGCCATGAAACACGCATACGCCGGGTGGCCCAGAATCGCGTGGTACGCAGTCTGGAAGTCCACCACCTCGAACGTCAGCTTCTCCTTGCGGAAGTTCTTGTCGGAGCCGAAGACGACGTCCAACGCGATCTGGCCGAGTGACTTGGCCTTTTTTCTAGGGACGACTCCGTGGAACTGCATGCTGCTCTCGCTAAGTTTGGACATCGGAATGCCCATCCCCTTGAGAGTGTCAGCATACATGATGTTCAAGCCGCTACCGCCGTCCATGAGGACATTGCGCAGTCGGACTCCTTCCACCACCGGGTCGACGACCAGGGCCTGCCTCCCTGGGGTGGATACGTGTGCTGGATGATCCGACTGGTCAAAGGTGATCGCGGTCTGAGACCATTTGGGGAACGTGGGATTGGTCTGGGTGGCCATGTTCATCTCCCTGTTCACCAACTTCAGTCAACTCTTGCTTTCAACGTCAGCAAAAATCATCAGTGTGGCATGGACTTGGGGGAACGGATCCTCCTTGTCCTCCTCATCCTGTTCATTGTCCTTTTCACTCGGCTGCCCTTCGTCGAACCCCTGGATCAGGAGGCGACATTGCCGAGTGGTATGCTTCGGAAATATGGCGTTGCCCTCTTCATCCATCTTCGTGTGGATTGGACATGGCTGGTCCAGGATGTGGTTTCCGAACCGCTTCTTCTTGGGGGTGAACTGAGCCTTCCCCTTGCCCTTGAACTTGGCATTGGTAATGGCTGCGGCCTCTGCCTGCGGAGTGGACGGAGCTTTCTGCTTCTGCTTCCGAGTGCTGTTCCCATCTCTGTCGGCGACTGCTTTGTGCTTGCCGCTACGAATGCGGTCCTCTTCTTCGCCATTTGCATAGCGTGCCGCTATCTCCATCATCTTGCTCATGAAGATGTCGCCTGTTCGACCGAACTTCAGGTATAGATCTCTGTACCGCACGCCTGCCTTGAAGGCGCAGACTGCTTGGTGCTCTGTGACGTTCTCCACCGTGTGGTAGAGGGTTGTCCAACGCTGGATGAAATCGCGCAGGGGTTCATTCTTCTTCTGGACACAATGCTGGAGCTCCACGAGACCAGCAGGGCGTTTGCACGTCCCCTCGAAGGTCCTGATGAAGACTTGGGCCAGATCCGCCCAGCTATAGATGCTTGAAGGAGCCAACTGGTTCATCCACGCTCGTGCCGAGCCGTCGAGCATTAGGGGGAGATGTTTCATGGCGACCTGGTCGTCTCCACCACCGATCTGGACTGCCACTCTGTAGTCGTCCAGCCACGTTTCTGGCTTGGATTCTCCTGTAAACTTGCTAATCCCCATCGCCAATCGGAAGTTGGGAGGGATGTCAGCCGAACGGATGGCTCGACTGAAACACTCGGGGCCAGAGACAATGGTCCTGCTTCCACTCGGACGGTCTATATCATGACCATCGCGGTGGGCCCGGCCCCTGTCGACCCTCCTCTGGGCGATATATCCTCTTCCGTCGGGCCTTGGATCATAAGTGTCACCGACCGAACGCCGATCATCATGATGTCGGGGCCCGTAGGGCCCACCCCGCGGAGGGGTGCGTGAACGGCGATGATCTTCGGGGTTCATGGAACGGCTGCCTCCCCTGTGTCGCTGATGAGAACCGGGGGTGTGAACTGACCGATGCGTGTTCGCGCGAACAAAACTATTGTGGATCCTGTTGTGTGACTCGGAGACCGCCGAATTTTGCTGCTGCGCCGTGTGCAGCAGGGCACGGATCTGCTCGATCCCTCTGCCAGCCTCTGAATCAGTCGACTGGAGGGAATCGGCTATCTTGGTGGCGGCAGCCAGGTTGAGGATGGGTGTGCGGAACACCTCCACGTTGCTCTGACGAGTGCGCCGACTGGCAGAACGGCGGGGCTGACGGCGAGCGCCGGATGTTTCGCCGACCTCGTCCTCGTTCCGGCCGGTTTGGCGGGGACTTTCATGGGAGTTGGCCATATGCACTTCGGCTGTGGGCCCGCGACCCATGTACTCGGAAGGAAACTAAGTCAGAACTGAGTCCGAGCGCTAGGACGGTGACGCAACTACAACCGACTCGAGGACCGCCACTTGTGAAGACGCGCTCTGGCGCGCCTGGGCGTGTTGCACCCAACGCTGGAGCCGTGGACGGCGAGACCGCTTGTTGCGGCGCGTGAAGGGGGCGAAGGTCGACACTGGAGCCGACTGCTGGAGAAGAAGGATGCCGCGGGCGCCGGAACGGAAGTGTGTAGCCCCTCTACTGGGGAGCGCCTCGACGTCGAGAGGAGCATCCCGAAGCCATGCCGAATCATCGACAATGAAGGAGAGAGCGCCGAAGAGGATCTCATGACCCATGCACAAATGTCCACCGGACGACATGGTGAAAAGATGTAGCCGCAAACTCGCCGAAAGTCGCTTAGACGCCTGCCCCACGGTGGGCGCCAACTGTCGTGGGTATAAGTCTGACAGTAGATGTGTAGGGTACGAAAGGATGGGCAGAGCCTTAGCTACGGCGAGGTTGTATGAGTTCAGGCCCCTCTATGGTGGAGGTAAAAGCCCTACGTCTCAGTGCTCTTGGGAGCTTGATGTCGAGTGGAATATGGATTACAATGAATTGCTAACCCCTGCACCAGTGGGGAAGGGCGACTTATATAGAGTGCGCTGCCCTTCACAACGGTCCGGTGCACAGGGGTGGAGTAGTGGTGATTAAATGTATACGTTACAGGTAACGTATGCCTTAAATGCTAATAAAGGTACATGAAAATGTATGACCGTTGCCCTCCAGGGGGGTTACGATGTACAGAGTGGAATCCAGTCGGTAAGTTTGATACGCTCCGAATGCTCATCTCCGACTGGATGATGGAGGAATCGTCACCGACTGGATGATGGGAAGTCCTTAATTTAGTTGGAACTGACTAAGGGTCTTGTCCCTTATGAAGGGTAGTCCTTGGGTAGGACCTATAGGGCAGGCCTATGACCCTACCCTAGGACTATAACCCCATCAGCCCCAGACATCAAATGGTTCAATGACAAGTGAATAGTTCATATGCATTTCCTGACGCTTACTGATGTTCCCTATTCTTTGGCATTCGTCACAAGACAAGAAAAACTTACGGGCATCCTTGAAGAGAGTGGGCCAATAGAAACCTGATTTCAATAGCTTATGAGCAGTTCTATCTCCAGCATGGTGTCCTCCGTAGGCTTCGGAATGACACTTCTGCAGGATCTGTCCCTGTTCATGTTCAGGCACACAAGGTCTAATAACACCATATAATCCTTCCTTATAAAGGTGAGGATCATCCCAAAAGTAGTGTCTCAAATCAAAGAAGAATTTCTTCTTTTGCTGATAGGTGAAACTGGGTGGTATGTATTTGGCTACGATATAATTTGCGTAATCGGCATACCACGGTGCACTATGTGAAGTGCGGTTGACATTTAGTTGCTCATCAGGAAAGTTGTCATCAATAGGTCGTGGGTCATCGAGGACATTCTCTAGCCTCGACAACTTATCTGCTACAGGGTTATCAGCACCCTTTCGGTCAACGACGTGCAAATCAAATTCCTGTAGCAGGAGAACCCATCTGATCAACCTAGGCTTAGCGTCCTTCTTCTCCATAAGGTACTTAATAGCAGCATGATCAGAGTGAATAGTTACTTTGGAGTCAACTATATAAGATCTGAACTTTTCACATGCAAACACGACTGCTAAAAACTCCTTCTCCGTAGTGGCATAGTTTCTTTGGGCACTGTCTAGAGTTTTACTAGCATAGTGAATAACATTCAACTTCTTGTCAACTCTTTGTCCTAGAACAGCACCAACAACATAATCACTAGCTTCGCACATGATTTCAAAGGGCAAGTTCCAGTCAGGTGGTTGAACAATAGGTGCAGTTATCAAAGCCTTCTTACGTATTTCGAAAGCTTCCTCACAATCCTCATCAAAAACAAAAGGAACATCCTTCTGCAAGAGGTTGGTAAGAGGCCTAGAAATCTTTGAGAAGTCTTTAATGAACCTTCTATAGAAACTAGCATGACCTAGGAAACTTCGTATACCTCTGATATCTATGGGGCAAGGCATTTTCGCAATTGCGTCAACCTTAGCCTTATCAACTTCAATGCCTCTTTCGGAGATTTTATGTCCTAAGATGATGCCTTCATTAACCATAAAGTGGCACTTCTCCCAATTCAAGACGAGGTTGGTATCTTTGCATCTCTGTAAGACCCGATCAAGGTTGCTGAGGCAATCATCAAAGGAAGACCCGTAAATGGATAAGTCATCCATGAAAACCTCGATAATCTTTTCACAAAAGTCAGAGAATATAGCCATCATGCATCTTTGAAAGGTGGCAGGTGCATTGCATAAGCCAAAAGGCATACTTCTATAAGCAAAGGTACCGAAGGGGCAGGTGAAATGGTTTTCTCCTGATCAGATTGTGCAACAGGTATTTGCGAGAAACCTGAAGAACCGTCTAGAAAGCAGAAGTGTGTGTGTTTTGATAGCCTTTCTAGCATTTGGTCGATAAACGACAAAGGATAATGGTCTTTCTTGGTTGCCTTGTTCAGTTTCCGGAAGTCTATAACCATCCTATAGCCAGTAATAATCCTTTGTGGGATTAGTTCATCCTTATCATTAGGAAGGACGGTGGTACCTCCCTTCTTAGGTACGCAATGTACTGGACTTACCCAATCACTATGAGCAACAGGATAAATGATTCCTGCTTCTAGAAGCTTTAATATTTCTTTTCCAACGACCTCTTTCATCTTAGGATTTAATCTCCTTTGATGATCAGCAACTGGTTTAGAATCAGGATCGGTTTTAATCTTGTGCTGACATAGAGTGGGACTAATACCCTTAAGATCATCAAGAGTATATCCAATAGTAGCACGGTGCTTCCTGAGAGTTTTTAGTAACTTCTTCTCTTCGTGCTTTGAGAGGAGAACACTAATAATAACAGGATATATCTCCTTCTCATCAAGATAGGCATACTTAAGAGTATGATGCAACTGTTTAAGCTCGAACATAGGATCACCCTTTGGTGGGGGAGGATCCCCAAGCAGTTCAACAGGCAGATTATTCTTGAGAATAGGATATTCTTCTAAGACAATTTTATCTATCTCATCTCTTTCCTCCATATGCATATCATTTTCATGCTCAAGCAGATAATGCTCTAAAGGATCCATAGGAGGTATGGCAATAGAGGTAAGAGCAATAATTTCATCCCTACCAGACGACTCTTTTTCATGGGGTTGTCTTCCAAACTTGGAGAAGTTAAATTCATGAGACACACCCTCGAAACTAACTGTGACAGTCTGCTTAATGCAATCAATGTGAGCATTGACAGTGTTGAGAAAGGGTCTACCGAATATGATGGGACAAAAGCTATCTTGTGCAGTACCAAGGACGAGGAAATCAGTAGGATACTTCGTCTTACCACACACGACTTCTACGTCTCTCACAATTCCCACAGGGCAGATAGTGTCTCTATTAGCTAGCGTAATAGTGACATCAATGGGTTCTAGCTCAACAGGTGCAATCTCATCTTTGATTTCATCATATAAGGAACGGGGTATTGCACTAATACTAGCTCCCATATCACATAGACCATGGTAACAGTGATCTCCTATCTTGACAGAAACTACGGGCAGGCCAACTACAGGTATGTATTTGTCTTTCACGTGAGGTTTAGCAATTCTAGCAGAGTCCTCACAGAATTTGATAGCATGCCCATCTACGTCTTCGGCTATGAGATCTTTGATAATAGCAACACTAGGTTCAACTCTAATCTCCTCAAGGGGTGCAAGTGGTCTAATGTAACCCCTACGTATCACAGTTGGAGCTTTAGAATAATCATTTATCCTAGCAGGGTATGGTGGTTTCTCATCGTAGGCACAACGAACAACAGGATCACTAAAAGCAATGACTTTCTCCTCAACTAGATTGATTTTGACTATGTTGCTTTCTACAGGAGGATGATACTTAAACCACTTCTCTTTGGGAAGATCAACATGAGCAGCAAAAGATTCACATAGAGAAGCTACTATCTCAGAGTCAAGTCCATACTTAGCGCTAAAATCTCTAGAGGTGTTTGTCTCAACAAAAGATTTAACGCAATCAAACTGGAAATTCATACCTGACTCCTTACCTTCCTCCAGCTCCCAATGTTCAGAGTTACGTTTGATTCTTTCCAATAAATTCCACTTGTGGTCAATATCCTTCTTCATAAAAGAACCGGTACAAGAAGTGTCAAGCATGGTACGATCTTCCTAAGAAAGCCGAGCATAAAAGTTTTGAGTGATAATTTCTCTCGAGAGCTCATGATTGGGGCATGAATATAGCATTGATTTAAGCCTCCCCAAGCTTGAGCTATGCTTTCCCTGTCACGAGGCCAAAAGTTATAAATATAATTCCGACCACGATGTACTAAATGCATAGGATAAAACTTTTGATGAAATTCCAATTTCAACCGCTTGTAGTCCCATGATCCAGTATCATCACATAGCCTATACCATGTCAACGCCTTATCCTTCAAAGATAAAGGAAAGACTTTCTTCTTTACCTCATACTCGGGCAAACCTGCAAACTTAAATAAACCACAAACTTCATCTACATAGATCAGATGTAAGTCTGGGTGTGAAGATCCATCTCCTGTAAAAGGATTAGCCAACAGTTTCTCCAGCATACCCGAAGGAATTTCATAAAAGATATTTTCAGTAGGTACCTCAGGTTGAGGAACAACACCTCGTGCTTCCGTTCGTGGTGAAGATACCCCGAACAAACTCCTCAAAGGAACAATTTCCATAGTGACAAGTGAAAATAAATTTCAGCACAGTATATAAATGTTTCCTTACCAATTTCCACTTACCAAAGGCGCTTCACTCCCCGGCAACGGCGCCAGAAAAGAGTCTGGATGACTCACAAGTATAGGGGATCAATCATAGTCCTTTCGATAAGTAAGAGTGTCGAACCCAACGAGGAGCAGAAGGCTCAGATAAACGGTTTTCAGCAAGGTAATAACTGCAAGCACTGAAAGTAGCGGTGACAAGTGATAATGTAGTGAGGTGAAACGTAGCAAGCGAAAAGTAACAAGTAACAAGTAGTAGCAATGGTTCAGCAAGTGGCCCAATCCCCTTTTGTAGCAAGGGACAGGCATGAACAAAGTCTTATAGGAGGAAAAACGCTCCCGAGGACACACGGGAATTTCTGGCATGCTAGTTTCATCATGTTCATGTGATTCGCGTTCGTTACTTTGATAGTTTGATATGTGGATGGACCGGCGCTTGGGTACTGCCCTTAATTGGACAAGCATCCCACTTATGATTAACCCCTCTTGAAAGCATCCATAACTACGAAAGAAGAATTAAGACAACATCTAACCATAGCATTAAACTAGTGGATCCAAATCAGCCCCTTACGAAGAAACGCATAGACTGGGGTTTAAGCTTCTATCACTCCAGCAACCCATCATCTACTTACTACTCCCCAATGTCTTCCTCTAGGCCCAAATATGGTGAAGTGTTATGTAGTCAACGTTCACATAACACCACTAGAGGAAAAGACAACATACAACATATCAAAATATCGAACGAATACCAAATTCACATGACTATTATTAGCATGACTTATCCCATGTCCTTAGGAACAAAAGTAACTACTCACAAAGCATAATCATAATCATGATCAGATGTGTAATGAATAGCATCAAGGATCTGAACATAAACTCTTCCACCAAGTAATCCAACTAGCATCAACTACAGAGAGTAATCAACACTAGTAGCAACCTTACAAGTACCAATCGGAGTCGCGAGATGGAGATTGGTTACAAGAGATGAACTAGGGATTGGAGAGGAGATGGTGCTAATGAAGATGTTGATGAAGATGCCTCCCCTCCGACGAGAGGAGTGTTTGTGATGACGATGGCGATGATTTCCCCCTCCGGGAGGGAAGTTTCCCCAGCAGGATCGTCCTACCGGAGCTCTAGATTGGATATGCTCAAGTTCCGCCTCGTGGCGGCGGCGAAACCACGAAAAAGCTCCTGATTGATTTTTTTCTGGAACGAAACCCTTCATATAGCAAAAGAGGGGGACCAGTGGGCCGTCAGGGAGCCCACCAGCCCTGTAGCCGCCACCTGGGGGTGGCGGCTACCACGCTTGTGGCGCCCTAGTAGCTCCCCTCTGGTACTTCTTTCGCCCAGTATTTTTTATATATTCCCAAAAAATTCCATGTAAATTTTTAGGGCATTTGGAGTTGTGCAGAATAGAGGACTCAGATTTGCTCCTTTTCCAGTCCAAAATTCCAGCTGCCTGAATTCTCCCTCTTCAAATAAACCTTGCGAAATAAGAGAGAAAAGGCATAAATATGGTACCACAAAGTAATATAACAGCCCATAAAGTGATAAATATCAACATGAAAGCATGATGCAAAATGGACGTATCACGGGACACATCACCATCTTTGAGAAGTTGATCTTGTCCTTGAGCTTGTTCAACTGGTTGAGGGTCTTCTCTTTCTTCATCGGAAGCGTGTGGGGCTTGTGAGGATGATGGCTCCACTTGATTAGAGCGTTGTCCTTCTCCTTTGGCCACAAGGGGTTCCTCAATGGGGAGTATTTGACCAATCCCCATTCTTCTTATGGCTTGGGGAGGAATTTGATCACCTACATCCCAAAGACCACTTTGCTCCACTTGGGAGCCATTATTTTCATCAAACTCCACGTTACACATCTCCTCAATGAGCCCGGTGGACTTGTTGAGGACACGGTAAGCATGAGAGTTTGTAGCATAACCAACAAAGATGCCCTCTTGTGCTCTAGAATCTAATTTAGCTAAACGTGCACCTTTCTTGAGAATGAAACACTTACAACCGAATACTCGGAAGTACCTGAGACTGGGTTTGTTTCCGGTGAGATTGTCATATGGGGTCTTGTTCAAGCCTTTGCGGATATAGAGCCGATTGGACGTATGACATGCTGTGTTGATGGCTTCGGCCCAAAAGTTATATGGAGATTTGAATTCTGCGATCATTGTTCTTGCAACATCCATCAATGTCCGGTTCTTCCTTTCAGCCACACCATTTTATTGAGGGGTATATGGTGCTGAATATTGATGTTTTATTCCCTCATCACCTAGAAACTCATCCAAGGTGTAGTTCTTGAACTCGGTGCCGTTGTCACTTCTAATCATCAAAATCTTTGCTTCATGTTGACGTTGAGCTTCATTAGCAAAGTTGATGACAGTTTGTTGAGTCTCACTCTTCCTCTTGAAGAAATATACCCTGGTGTATCTTGAGTAGTCATCAACAATCACCAAGCAGTACTTTCTGCCCCCAAGACTATCAAATGGTGGAGGACCGAAGAGATCCATATGAAGGAGCTCCAACGGCCTCTTAGTGTAGATGAGAGTCGTTGGACGATGAGCAGTTTCATGAATCTTTCCTTCAATGCAGGCACGGCAAGCACGATCTCTGGCAAAACTCACATTCATTAGTCCACGGATATGGTCCCCTTTGAGGAGACTTTGTAAATATCTCATATTGACATGAGCTAGTCCGTGATGCCAAAGCCAGCCCACATCAACTTTAGCCATTAGACAAGTCGCAGTCTTAGTGGGTCGCTTTGAAAAGTTCACCACATAGAGACCATTTTCGACATATCCAACATAGGCTACTTTAAGAGTCTTGCTTCACAAAAGGACCATAGTATCAAGATTAAAAAATGTGGAAAAACCCATAATTGCAAGTTGACGAACCGAAAGTAAATTGTAAGCAAGGGACTCAACCAGCATGACCTTCTCAATAGATAACTCTTGAGAGATGACCACCTTACCAAATCCCAATACCTTTGACGATGATGCATCGGCGAATTGGACATGGGTGGGCATAGATGGAGAAGGATGCACATCCACCACTAAGTCCTTGCTTCCGGTCATATGATTTGTTGCTTCACTATCGAGCAACCATGACACCCCACCGGAAGCAAACTCCTGCAATAGATCAAGGCTTGGTTTTAGGTACCCATTTTTGAATGGGTCCTTTAATGTTAGAGACAAGGGTCTTAGGAACCCAAATAGCCCATTCAATGGACTCATAGTAAGAACCAATAAATCTGGCATAAACATGACCATCACCAGCGCGACATAAAACATAGGAAGGATTGAGTTTTCCTGTTGTGTTGGTCGGAATGGTTTTTCCCTTTGATGCGTCTCCAACGTATCTATAATTTTTTATTGTTTCATGTTATTATCTTGTCAAACTTTGGATGTTTTGCATGCCTTTTATATATTTTTTTGGGACTAACTTATTAACTCAGTGCCAAGTGCCAGTTCCTGTTTTTCCATGTTTTTGACCCCTTTCAAAGGAGGATTTTGAACTGGGTCCAAACGGAAGGAAACTGCCAAAAAGATTTTTTTCGGAACAGAAAAAGATCGGAGAGCTGGAGAATCAGGGCAGGGGCCCACCAGGGACCCCACAAGTCCTCATGGCGCGGTCAGGGGGGAGGTCGCGGCACCCTGGCTTGTGGACTCCCTGAGGCCCCTTTGCCCTAGGTTTTGCGCCTATATATCCCCCAAAATTCCACAAAAAATCACGAGATCATCGAAAGTACTTTTCCGCCGCCGCAAGCTTTTGTCTCCGCAAGATCCCATCTAGGGCACGTTCTCGTGCCCTGCCGGAGGGGGGGGGTCGGATACGGAGGGCTTCTTCATCAACACCATGAACTCTCCGATGATGCGTGAGTAGTTCACCATAGACCTACGGGTCCATAGCTAGTAACTAGATGGCTTCTTCTCTCTCTTGGATCTTCAATACAAAGTTCTCCATGATCTTCATGGAGATTTATACGATGTAATCTTCTTTTGCGGTGTGTTTGTCGAGATCCGATAAATTGTGGATTTATGATCAGATCATCTATGAATCTTATTTGAGTTTCTTCTGATCTCTCTTATGCATGATTTCATATCCTTGTAATTCTCTTCGAGTTGTGGGTTTTGTTTGGCCAACTAGATCTATGATTCTTTCAATGGGAGAAGTGCTTGGTTTTGGGTTCATACCGTGTGGTGACCTCACCCAGTGACAGAAGGGGTAGCGAGGCACGCATCGTGTTGTTGCCATCAAGGGTAAAAAGATGGGGTTTTCATCATTGGTTTGAGATTATCCCTCTACATCATGTCATCTTGCTTAAGGCATTACTCTGTTCGTCATAAACTCAATACACTAGATGCATGCTGGATAGCGGTCAATGTGTGGAGTAATAGTAGTAGATGCAGAAAGTATCGGTCTACTTGTCTCGGACATGATGCCTATATGTATGATCATTGCCTTAGATATCGTCATGACTTTGCGCGGTTCTATCAATTGCTTGACAGTAATTTGTTCACCCACCGTGATATTTGCTATTTTGAGAGAAGCCTCTAGTAAACACTATGGCCCCGGGGTCTACTCCACACCATATTTTCAGCCTTACACTTTTTACTTCGTTGCACTTTACGCCTTCAGATCTCACTTTGCAAACAATCTTGAAGGGATTGACAACCCCTTTGAAGCGTTGGGTGCAAGCTCGTTTGTGTTTGCGCACGTACTCTGGACTTGACGAGACCCTCCTACTGGATCGATACCTTGGTTCTCAAACTGAGGGAAATACTTACTCCTCCTTTGCTGCATCACCCTTTCCTCTTCAAGGGAAAAACCAACGCAAGCAAGTCTCCGTCAACGTGTCAATTTCTGGCGCTGTTGTTTGAGAAGTAGCAAGAAGAATTCCGGGGAGGAAGCTCAAGTCAAGAACTCATCCAAGTAGGTGTCGCAAACTCATCTCTTGCATTTACTTTGTTTGCCAGTTGCCTCTCGTTTTCCTTTCCCCCACTTCACAATTTGCCTTTTTTCGTTTGCCTTTTTCGTTCGCCCTTTTCTCTCGCTTGCTTTCTGTTCGCTTGTGTGCCATGTGCCTTTAATATGCTTGCATCTTTGCTTGCTGAAAATCTAGTGATATGGATCCTCATCCACTTGCTAATCTCTTTAAGAGACCCAATTATGTTGATCCAATTGCTAGTGAGTTGAGTGCACTTGACTATCTTTATGGCGTTTTGCTTGAGATGCGTGAATCTGAAAATTGTGAGGAAGAAATTTATGAAGTGATTCATGAGGGCTCCTTGGATTAAAAGCATGATTGCAATGGTTTCACTATAAATTCTATTAGTGACAATCATGCTAAAAATATGCAAAACCCTAAGCTTGGGGATGCTAGTTTTCTATGTCCACTACTTGTTGCAATGATCATGAGTGGGGCGATGATTTTTCTTATGATCTTGAAAATTTGTTTAAGCCTCATGATGAATATGATATTTGCAATATTATTGAAAGTGGGTTTGGAGAAGTCATGGCTTTAGTTGATGATAATCCCACTATTTTTGAAGAGCGTCAACTTTGCATGCACGTGGATCATGAAAAGGATATCCTATGTGATAGTTACATTGTTGAATTTTAATATTATCCCACTTGTAATTATTATGAGAGAGGGAAATATGGTGGTAGAAACTTTCATATCACTAAATCACCTCTCGTTATGTTCAGATTGCTATTGTCTCTTTCTTCTTCCTGGCATATGGTAACTATTGGTTGTCTTGACAATCTGTTTTCCTATGAAATGCCTATGCATAGGAAGTATGTTAGACTTATATGTGATTTTCACATGCTTTATGATGCTCTCGTTGTGCTTCAATTCTTGTCTTTCATGTGAGGATCATTGAATTATCAATGCCTAGCTAAGGGCGTTAAACAATAGCGCTTGTTGGGAGGCAACCCAATGAATTTATTTCTTTTTATTTCTGTTTTGTTGCGTCCACACTATCATAATTCTGTTGTGATTGTGTTTTTTGTGTTTCTTTTTGTGTTTGAGCCAAGCAAAACCTTTATGACTAGTCTTGGTAATGGTTGTTTGATCCTGCTGGAAAAAGACAGAAACTTTTCGCTCACGAGATGATTTTTCATTTCTATTCAGAAAGAGCTTTTGAGTTGATTATTTTTCCTGCTGGTTGATATGCTTTTTTTCTAGGCAGTCGTAATGTTTCAGATTTTTTGAGGTACCAGAAGTATACGAAGTATACAGATTGCTACAGACTGGTCTGTTTTTGACAGATTCTGTTTTTTGCTGAGTTGGTTGCTTGTTTTGATGAAACTATGGTTAGTATCGGGGGGTACAAGTCATGGAAAAGTGAGAGTACAGTAGCTCAACACCAATATAGATAGAATTCAGGTTTGCTACAGTACCAAAAGAGGTGGTAGTTTGTTTTCTTGTGCTAATGTTATCACGAGTTTCTGTTTAAGTTTTGTGTTGTGAAGTTTTCAAGTTTTTGGTGATGTTCTCATGGAGAAAGAGATAAGGAGTGGAAAGAGCTCAAGCTTGGGGATGCCCAAGGCATCCCAAGCCAAATTCAAGGACACCAAAAAGCCTAAGCTTGGGGATGCCCCGGGAAGGCATCGCCTCTTTCGTCTTCAATCCATCGGTAACATTACTTGGAGCTATATTTTTATTCACCACATGATATGTGTTTTGCTTGGAGCGTCTTGTATCTTAGGAGTCTTTTCTTTTTGTTGTGTCACAATCATCCTTGCTGCACACCTTTTTTGAGAGAGAGAGTCATGCACTCATCGTGATTTTGCTACAATGCTCATAGTGCTTCACTTATATCTTTTGAGCTAGATACTTTTGCTCTATGTGCTTCACTTATATCTTTTAGAGCACGGCGGTGCGTGACTTGGTAGTTGGATTATGCTATGAAAGTAGTCCCAAAGGTGATAGGTACCCAAAAAGGATGCAAAAACCTCCATCTTCATGTGCATTAAGTAGAAAGAGAAGTCTTGATTCCTCTCAATTAATTTTGAGACGCGGATTTGGTAATATTAAGAGCTATGTTAGTAGGGTGTTGTGAATCTAGAAATACTTGTGTTGAAGTTAGTGATTGCCGTAGCATGCACGTATGGTGAACCGCTATGTTAGGAAGTCGGAGCATAATTGATCTATTGATTGTCATCCTTTGTGTTGAGGTCGGGACCGCGCGATGGTTAACACCTACCAACCCTTCCCCTAGGAGTATGCGTTTAGCAATTTGTTTTGATTACTAATAAAAACTTTCGCAACAAGTATGTGAGTTCTTCATGACTAATGTGAGTCCATGGTATAGATGCACTTTCACCTTCCACCATTGCTAGCCTCTATAGTGTCGCGCAATTCTCGCCGGTACACAAACCCACCATATGCATTCCTCAAAACAGCCACCATACCTACCCACTATGGCATTTTCATAGCCATTCCGAGATATATTGCCATGCAACTCCCACCGTTCCGTCTCATGACTTGTGCCGTCACTCTCATATTGCCATTGCATGATCGTAAGATAGTGCTACGTCAACAAAAGTCCTTCCCCGGCAGTGGTGCCAGAGATCCTTGTGTCGTCTCTTGAGCTTGCGTTGGTTTTTCCCTTGAAGAGGAAAGGGTGATGCAGCACAGGAGGAGTAAGTATTTCCCTCAGTTTGAGAACCAAGGTATCAATCTAGTAGGAGAATCTCGTCAAGCCCAGAGTACCTGCGCAAACACAAAAGAGCTTGCACCCAATGCTGCAAAGGGGTTGTCAATCCCTTCGAGATTGTTTGCAAAGTGAGATCTGAAGGCGGAAAGTGCAACAAAGTAAAAAGTGTAAGGTCGAAAATATGGTTTGGAGTAGACCCCGGGGGCCATAGTGTTCACTAGAGGCTTCTCTCAAAATAGCAAGTATTACGGTGGGTGAACAAAGTACTGTCGAGCAATTGATAGAACCGCGCAAAGTCATGACGATATCTAAGGCAATGATCATACATATAGGCATCACGTCCGAGACAAGTAGACCGATACTTTTTGCATCTACTACTATTACTCCACACATCGACCGCTATCCAGCATGCATCTAGTGTATTGAGTTCATGACGAACAGAGTAACGCGTTAAGCAAGATGACATGATGTAGAGGGATAATCTCAAACCAATGATGAAAAACCCATCTTTTTACCCTTGATGGCAACAACACGATGCGTGCCTTGCTACCCCTCCTGTCACTTGGTGAGGTCACTGCACGGTATTAGCCCAAAACCAAGCACTTCTCCCATTGCAAGAATCATAGATCTAGTTGGCCAGACAAAACCCACAACTCGAAGAGAATTACAAGGATATGAAATCATGCATAAGAGAGATCAGAAGAAACTCAAATAAGATTCATAGATAATCGGATCATAAATCCACAATTCATCGGATCTCGACAAACACACCGCAAAAGAAGATTACATCAGATAGATCTCCATGAAGATCATGGAGAACTTTGTATTGAAGATCCAAGAGAGAGAAGAAGCCATCTAGCTACTAGCTATGGACCCGCCGGTCTGTGGTGAACTACTCACGCATCATCGGAGAGGTCATGGTGTTGATGAAGAAGCCCTCTGTATTCGAATCCCCCCTCCGGCAGGGCACCAGAACGTCCCCAGATGGGATCTTGCGGAGACAGAACCTTGCGGTGGCGGAAAAGTACTTTCGATGATCTCCTGATTTTTTCTGGGATTTTAGGGAATTTATAGGCGAAAGACCTAGGGCAGAGGAGGCCGAGGGATCCCACAAGCCTGGGAGGCACGGGCCCCCTGGCTGTGGCTAGGGGGCTTGTGGGGTCCCTGGTGGCCCCCTGCCCTGATTCTCAGGCTTCCCGATCTTTTTCTGTTTCAGAAAAAATCTTTTTGGCAGTTTCGTTCCGTTTGGACTCCGTTTAAAATCCTCCTCTGGAAAGGGTCAAAAACACGGAAAAAACAGGAACTGGCACTTGGGACTGAGTTAATAAGTTAGTCCCAAAAAAGATATAAAAGGCATACAAAACATCCAAAGTTTGACAAGATAATAGCATGAAACCATCAAAAATTATAGATACGTTGGAGTAGGGAAGTGATAAAGACTGAATTTTTAATGTGGAATGCTACCTAGCATAGTTGTCCTTTGTAACTTCTTTTATGTGACATGAATGTTCAGATCCATAAGATTCAAAACAATAGTTTTCTATTGACATGAAAACAATAATACTTCAAGCAAACTAGCAAGGTAATCATGAACTTTCAAAATAGCAAGGCCAAAGAAAGTTATCCCTACAAAATCATATAGCCTGGCTATGCTCCATCATCCTCACACAACTAATGTAAACCAAGCACAACCCCGGTATTGGCCAAGTAATTGATTTCGCACTCTTACTTTCTCAAACTTTTTATAACTATCACGCAATACATGAGCATGAGCCATGGTTATAGCACTATAGGTGGAATAGAGTGTGGTGGTGGTGGTTGTGAGACAAAAAGGAAGAAGATGGTCACATTGACTTGGCGTATCAAAGGGCTATGGAGATTCCCATTAATAGATATGAATGTGAATGAGTAGGGATTGCCATACAAAGGATGCACTAGAGCTATAAGTATGTGAAAGCTCAAAAGGAGAACTAGTGGGTGTGCATCCAACTTGCTTGCTCATGAAGACCTAGGGAAATTTTGAGGAAGCCCATCATTGGAATATACAAGCCAAGTTATATAATGAAGATTCCCACTAGCATATGGTGGTGACGAAACGAGAGGCTCTCAATTATGAAGAACATGGTGCTATTATGAAGCACAAGTGTGGAAAAAGATAGTAGCATTGTCCCTTCTCTCTTTTTCTCTCTCTTTTTTTATTTGGGCTCTTGGCCTCTTTTTTCTCTCCATTTTTTGGGCTCTTTGGCCTCTTGTTTTCCTCACATGGGACAATGCTCTAATAATGATGATCATCACACTTTTATTTACTCACAACTCACAGCTTAGAATGATGATGACTCTATAGGAACTGCCTCCGGCAGTGTACCGGGATGTGCAACGATCTAGCTTGGCGTATGACATTGAAACATCTCGCTAGCTATCTTACGATCATGCAATGGCAATATGAGAGTGACGACACAAGTCATGAGACAGAACGATGGGAGTTGCATGGCAATATATCTCGGAGTGGCTATGAAAATGCCATAGTAGGTAGGTATGGTGGCTGTTTTGAGGAAAGGCATATGGTGGGTTTGTGCATCGGTGAGAATTGCGTGGCCCTAGAGAGGCTAGCAATGGTGGAAGGTGAAAGTGCATATATACCATGGACTCACATTAGTCATGAAGAACTCAAATACGTGTTGCGAAATTTTTTATTAGTAATCGAAACAAAGTGCTAAACGCATACTCCTAGGGGAAGGGTTGGTAGGTGTTTAACCATCGCGCGATCCCGACTGCAACACAAAGGATGACAATCAATAGATCAATTATGCTCCGACTTCCTGACATAGCGGTTCACCATACGTGCATGCTACGGGAATCACTAACTTCAACACAAGTATTTCTCTTTCTACTAACATAACTCTTAAGATTACCAAATCCACGTCTCAAAACTAATTGAGAGGAATCAAGACTTCTCTTTCTACTCAATGCACATGAAGATGGAGGTTTTTTGTATCCTATTTGGGTACCTATAACCTTTGGGACTACTTTCATAACATAAGTCAACTACCAAGTCACGCACCGCCGTGCTCTAAAAGATCTAAGTGAAGCACATAGAGCAAACTGGTCTAGCTCAAAAGATATAAGTGAAGCACGATGAGCATTCTAGCAAAATCACGATGAGTGCATGTATCTATCTATAGGTGTGCAGCAAGGATGATTGTGACACAACAAAAAGAAAAGACTCCTACGATACAAGACGCTCCAAGCAAAACACATATCATGTGGTCAATAAAAATATAGCTCCAAGTAATGTTACCGATGGATTGAAGAAGAAAGAGGGGATGCCTTCCCGGGGCATCCCCAAGCTTAGGCTTTTTGGTGTCCTTGAATTTGTCTTGGGATGCCTTGGACATCCCCAAGCTTGAGATCTTTCCACTCCTTATCTCTTTGTCCATGAGAACATCACCCAAAACTTGAAAACTTCACAACACAAAACTTAAACAGAAACTCGTGATAACATTAGCACAAGAAAACAAACTACCACCACTTTAGGTATTGTAGCAATCTTGATTTCTATTTATATTGGTGTTGGGCTACTGTATTCTCACTTTTCCATGGCTAGTACCCCCCGATACTAACCATAGTTTATCAGAACAAGCAACCAACTCATTAAAAAACAGAATCTGTCAAAAAACAGACCAGTCTGTAGCAATCTGTATACTTCATATACTTCTGGTACCTCAAAAATTCTGAACAATTACGACTGCCTGGGCAAAAGGCATATCAACTAGAAGCAAAAAGAATCAACTCAAAATCTCTTTCTGAATAAAAATGAAAAATCATCTCGTGAGCGAAAAGTTTCTGTCTTTTTCCAGCAGGATCAAACAACCATTACCAAGACTAGTCATAAAGGTTTTGCTTGGCTCAAACACAAAAAGAAACACAAAAAACACAATCATAACAGGATTATGATGGTGTGGACGCAACAAAACAGAAATGAAAAGAAATAAATTCATTGGGTTGCCTCCCAACAAGCGCTATTGTTTAACGCCCTTAGCTAGGCATAAGGCGATAGAATCACGTATCGTCGTCTTTGGTGCTCAAACCATAAGTAGCCCTCATCATGGATTCATAAGTCAATCTTATTTTCTTTCTAGGAAAGTGCTCCATGCTCTTCTCTAAAGGAAATTGAAATCTAATATTCCCTTCCTTCATATCGATGATAGCACCGATAGTCCTTAGGAAAGGTCTACCAAGAATAATAGGGCATGTAGGATTGCAATCAATGTCAAGCACAATGAAATCCACGGGTACATAGTTCCTATTTGCAATAATAAGAACATCATTGATACTTCCATGGGTTTCTTGACAGTAGAATCCGCAAGATGCAAATTAAGAGAACACTCTTCAATCTCATTAAAACCGAGAACATCACATAAAGACTTTGGAATCGCGCAAACATTAGCACCCAAATCACACAAAGCACTGCATTCATAGTTTTTGATTTTGATTTTCATAGTAGGTTCCCACTCATCATGAAGCTTTCTAGGGATAGAGACTTCCAATTCAAGTTTCTCTTCAAGAGATTTTATCATAGCTTCGACGATATGATCGAAAAAGGCCTTGTTTTGGCTATAAGCGTGTGGAGAGTTTAGCATGGATTGCATCAAGGAAATGAATTCAATCAAGGAGCAACTATCATAATTTAATTCCTTCAAATCCAAAGTAGTAGTTTCATTACTACTCAAAGTCTTAATATTTTCTACTCCACTTTTAATGCTTTTAGCATCAAGATAGGTGGACTCCAAATCATTGGGGCGTTTTTCAACCAAGGTGGATTCATATCCACTCCCATCATCATTAGGTTTGACACAAGAAAACAAAGATTGAATGGGAGTCACACCAAGCACTTTAAGATCTTCGTGATTCTTATCACGAGAACACGCCTTTTTAAGCCATTCATGTCTAGCACGAATTTGGGCGATTCTTTCTTTGCTCTCCCTCATGGAAACACGCATAGCTCTTAAAGTTTCATCCATATTGATCTCGGGAGGAGCACATCTAACTTTCAAAGCATCAATATCACTAGACATTCTATCAACGCTCTTAGCCAAATCGTCAATTTTGAGTAGTTTTTCCTCTATGGACGCATTGAAAATCTTTTGCGAGTTGATAAACTCTTTGATATTACTCTCTAGATCAGAGGGTAATCTGTTGTAATTTCCATGAATATTGTTGTAGGAGTTGCCAAATTTATTAGAGGAGTTACTAGGAAAAGGCCTAGGAACATAGTTTCCTATAAAAGCATTGTTGTTGCCAAAATTATTCCTACCAACAAAATTAACGTCCAAGCTAGCGTTGCTACTCTCAATCAAGGAAGACAAGGGCATATCATTAGGATCTAAAGGAGCACTTCTACTAGCAACCAAATTCATTAACTCATCCATCTTAGCACTCAACGAGTTAATTTCTTCTATAGCGTGTACATTCTTACTAGTAGGTGACCTTTCAGTGTGCCACTGAGAGTAATTCGTCATGATATTGTCTAGGAGTTTCGTGGCTTCCCCTAACGTGATTTCCATGAACGTTCCACCGGAGGCGGAGTCCAAGATGTTTCTAGAAGCGGAATTGAAGCCACCGTAAAATATTTGTATAATCATCCAAAGACTCAAGCCATGAGCGGGACAATTTCTAATCATCAATTTCATTCTCTCCCAAGATTGTGCAACATGTTCATGATCAAGTTGCTTAAAATTCATGATATCATTAAGGAGAGAGATAATCTTAGCCGGCGGAAAATACTTGGATATATAAGCATCTTTGCACTTATCCCAAGAATCGATACTATTTTTGGGCAAAGACGAAAACCAAGTTTTTGCTTGATCTCGTAACGAGAAAGGAAAAAAGCTTCAACTTAATCACATCATTATCCACATCTTTCTTCTTTTGCATATCGCAAAACTCTATGAAGGTATTAACATGAGATGCAGCATCTTCACTAGGAAGGCCGGAAAATTGCTCTTTCATAACAAGATTCAACAAAGCGGCATTGATTTCGTATGATGCCGCACTAGTGGCGGGAGCAATCGGAGTACTAATAAAATCATTATTATTAGTATTCGAGAAGTCACAAAGTTTGGTGTTTTCAGTCATGGTGACTTCGGCAAGCAAGCAAGCACACAAGCGAACAAAGAGCAAGCGAGAGAAAAGGGCGAACGAAAAGGCAAACGAAAAAGGCAAAGATTTTTTTGTAAATTTTTGTTTTTCAGAAGTGGGGGAGAGGAAAATGAGAGGCAAAAAAATAAATGCAAGAGATGAGTTTGCGACACTTACTTGGATGAGTTCTTGACTTGATCCTCCCCGGCAACGGCGCCAGAAATTCTTCTGCTACGGCGACAGAGATCTTATGTCGTCTCTTGAGCTTGCGTTGGTTTTTGCCTTGAAGTGGAAAGGGCGATGCAGCACAGGAGCAGTAAGTATTTCCCTCAACTTGAGACCCAAGGTATCAATCCAGTAGGAGAATCTTGTCAAGTCCAGAGTACCTGCACAAACACAAAAGAGCTGCACCCAACGCTATAAAGGGGTTGTCAATCCCTTCAAGATTGATTGCAAAGTGAGATCTGAAGGCGGAAAGTGCAACGAAGTAAAAGTGTAAGGCTGAAAATATGGTGTGCTGTAGACCCGGGGGTCATAGTGTTCACTAGAGGCTTGTCTCAAAATAGCAAATATTACGGTGGGCGAACAAATTACTATCGAGCAATTGATAGAACCGCGCAAAGTCATGACGATATCTAAGGCAATGATCATACATATAGGCATCACGTCCGAGACAAGTAGACCGATACTTTCTGCATCTACTACTATTACTCCACACATCGACCGCTATACATCATGCATCTAGTGTATTGAGTTCATGACGAACAGAGTAACTTTTTAAGCAAGATGACATGATGTAGAGGGATAAACTCAAACCAATTATGAAAACCCCATCTTTTTATCCTTGATGGCAACAACACGATGCGTGCCTCGCTACCCCTTCTGTCACTGGGTGAGGTCACCGCACGGTATGAACCCAAAACCAAGCAATTCTCCCATTGCAAGAATCATAGATCTAGTTGGCCAAACAAAACCCACAACTCGAAGAGAATTACAAGGATATGATATCATGCATAAGAGAGATCAGAAGAAACTCAAATAAGATTCATAGATAATCTGATCATAAATCCATAATTCATCGGATCTCGACAAAGACGCCGCAAAAGAAGATTACATCGGATAGATCTCCATCAAGATCATGGAGAACTTTGTATTGAAGATCCAAGAGAGAGAAGAAGCCATCTAGCTACTAGATATGGAACCGTAGGTCTGTGGTGAACTACTTACGCATCATCGGAGAGGTCATGGTGTTGATGAAGAAGCCTTCCATATCCGAATCCCCCCTCCGGCAGGGCACCAGAATGTGCCCCAGATGGGATCTTGCGGAGACAGAAGCTTGCGGCGGCGGAAAAGTACTTTTGATGATCTCCTGATTTTTCTGGGATTTTAGGGAATTTATAGGCAAAAGACCTAGGGCAGAGGAGGCCCAGGGAGCCCACAAGCCTGGGAGGCGCGCCCCGTGGCCGCGGCTAGGGGGCTTGTGGGGTCCCTGGTGGCCCCTGCCCTGATTCTCAGGCTTCCCGGTCGTTTTCTGTTTCAGAAAAGATCTTTTTGGCAGTTTCGTTCTGTTTGGACTCCGTTTAAAATCCTCCTCTGAAAAGGGTCAAAAACACGGAAAAACAGGAGCTGGCACTTGGCACTGAGTTAATAAGTTAGTCCCAAAAAGATATAAAAGGCATACAAAATATTCAAAGTTTGACAAGATAATAGCATGAAACCATCAAAAATTATAGATACGTTGGAGACGTATCAGCTGCCCGTCGACAATATAGAAAATAAAAAAGAGCGTCTCGCGCGATGGCTGGAGTCCATCCGGCGACCTAGCGGTTAGAAGTAGGGGGCTAACGCTGCTGCGCCAGAGAGAATGTTCAGGTTAATACCGCCTCTCGTCGTATATAACGACGTCGCACAGCGTCGGTACAGGGGCTACAGCGACGTAACAGCATCATAATCAGCATAATATCACGAACAAAACACCACAAAAATGTCTCATACTCACATCACACAAATAAAATATTTGAAGTACAACGTAATTTTATTGAACTAACAAATGTCTCATATTGTCTTCTTTTAGCAAATGAATCATCATGTCTACAGTTCGTACCTACATAATAAATATAAAATATTTGTTAGACAATAAAGTCAATAAAATAGATCATTTAAAAAACTTAATTTTTGTGAAACGTACCTCTTATTGCATGTTGCCTTGTTATGACCTGGATTGCTACATAGGCTGCACAAAGGACCATTTGCTTTTTCGTCAAAAGATTTTGGTATACCATTTTTCGTAACTTCTGGACCCCCTTTCTTGGTTTTTTAGGTGCACCCTTTGACCTTATATTCTCAGGGTCACCAATAATAGCTGCACTTTCTTCAGGTGCATTTGTCATCATCCTCTTATACCTTCTCCGCCCTACCATTTCTTCAAGTGGGATCTTTCTCTGTAATATTATATTATCCAGACACTTCATCAACTCATCGAACAAGAAGGTATCATTTGATGCAACATGGAAAGCTTGTGCGCCTTTTAAACTTAGCCTACTGTACGGAGAACGTTGTTCTGCCCCTGACCAACCCGAACCAAACAAATCACTCTTGCGTTGCGCAGGCAATCCATGTCTTGCATGTTTGGTCAACCGACGTAGTACACAACACTTTGGTATTTCAGACAATTTAAGAACATTCACCAGCACAAAGAAAATATGTTTGCAAGGCATCCCTTTTTGAACCATCATTCCACAACTACATGATATCATTTCATCTGAGTTACTTGGTTCATATATAACATCATACCTGGACTTGTGGTTATTCTGCCATGTGACGATATAGGTAGACCGTTGAACTCCCACAAGTGTCTCAAATATCTCCAATTCTGCTAGCTTCAAAAGATCTTTTTGCAAAATAGAAAAATTAGCTGGAGTGAAAACAAGGGCAACATGATCCTCAATAGCCTTATATGCAGTAATTGATGGTGGAAGTGACTGATTAGCAGTGAAATCATCTTCCGCCTCGTTCTCACGTAGGCGATCTATACAGTTCTCATAATGTACTACCAGATCAACAATAGTCATACCATAGTCTAAATGGAGATGAAGGGAGGAGTTCAAACTTTCGCTCCTCTGATTGCTACGCATACCAAGAAAGAATCCATGTGAAAGATATGACGCTGCCCATAGTGTCTTCTTTCTGTACATCCTGTTAAGCCACTATTCAGTTTTAGATGTCTGCCACCTAACAATGAAAGCGTTCCATCTCTTCTCAAAAGTTGGCTGGCGAGGTCGCATAGTAAATCAGTGATTTGAACTTCATAAATGATTTGTGATAAAGGTGCCTCTGCATATTTTTCTCCACATGCCATGAACAAAGACGATGGAAGATATCCGGAAGAACAGTACGAATGGATCTAATCATTGAAGCGTCTCCATCTGTGATTACTGATTTCGATTTTACCTGATAATTTGCTTTCAGTAAGGTCCCGAGTAGCCACACATAGGTTCCTTCAATCTCGTCTGACACAATGGCGCAAACAAACACGGTGGTGCAACGATGATTGTTAACACCGACGAATGGGATGAACGGCATACCGTATCTGTTCATCTTATACGTGCTATCAAACACAATCACGTCTCCATAATCCTGATAGTCTCGTCTAGACTGTGCGTCACACCATAACATGCTCTTCAATCTCCCCTCTTTATCCAGCACGTACTCAAAAAAGAAGTCCGGATCTTTCTCCTTTCTACTCCTCATTATACCAATCGCCGTGTCAGCATCACCTTTAGCAAGGAGCTTACTTTTCTCTCTGCAACATAGGTTGTACACATCACGCCTCACAAGTCCGCATTTATCATACGAACCGTATCTGCTGATAAAGTTATCAACTATGATGTGCTTTCGGATCCCCTTCCCTGATAGCGCAAAAATCTCTGCCTTCTGGAAATCATCTATCCGTCTATGTGACCACAAAAATGGCACCTCATCGGGTCGAGCGAGGTCATGGTTGTGATCATCCAAAAATGTCGCAACGAACCAAACTCCACGGGCTTTATCCAGTTTCACCACCAAGTACGCACTGCAATCGCAACGAGTCTCCCCCTTAACCTGCGGGTGCGGCCATCCATGATTATGAATTTCCTCTGCCATCTCCCTGCTCTGAAGCAAACAAACCGTCTGAACCTTATAATTCCTGCAGAACCTTTTCCTCGTTTCACCTTCTCTTTCCTGATGCCGAACCCACGCTCTTTTACGTGATTGTTGTAGAACATGTACGCATCCCCTTGGGATTGAAATGTCATTTCCATAACCTTACAATGTGTATCCAGCATCTTTTCCAGCTTCTCAGTCTCCGCAATGTCAATCTCTACTTCACCGTCATCATCGATACAATCATCTATGTCCTGCTGTAGAAATACATAAAAAATCATGAGAGTTATGCTCTATCATAATCTAGTTCACACTACTGGCTACCGTACAAAAATGATTGAACATACCTGATTTACGTTATCGTAGAAAGAATCATCCTTATTATTTTTCACATTCTCAACATCCACATCTTCCTGTACAATAAACACACACATGAAATCAAGATTGTATTTTACAAACTTAAAGATCTAAATATATGTTACTTCGTTTTCACTGCATGTATCATCTTCATTATTTTGAAAATCCTCCGAAGTTAAATTATCATATGAAGACCTTGATTCATTGGCGATATTATAATCATCATCATTAATAGAACTGTTATCAGTTCCATCGACGGTATCTATATCATACTCATCCTTCGAATAACCAGTTTCCTCCTCCATTCAAACACACCTCAAACATTATACAACAATAAAGAAATTAAAAATTACAATTAAATTTTTGTATAAGACTCAGTTTTATTTCAACAGCTTAGGTCGCAAACCTACGATGACTCCGGCGGCAGGGGATGATCGTCGACAGGGCGGCAGCGTGGTGATCGGGAACGAGGCGACGGAGTGCTGGTCGGGAACGGGGCGATGTCGTCGGCGCCGATGGGTAGACATTCGGCAGCGGTGAACCTGAACGGCCGGCGGCGTGGTGATCGGGAACGGGGCGGCGGAGTGGTGGTCAGGAACGGGGCGACGTCGTCGGCGGCGATGGGGTAGACGTTCGGCAGCGGTGAACGTGGACGGGCCGGCGGCGGGGTGATCGGCAATGGAGCGGCGATGTGGTGGTCGGGAACGGGGCGGCGTCGTCGGCGGCGATGTGGTGGAGGTGCGGCAACCGGTGAACGTGGAACGGGGGCGTCGGCGGGGTGATCGGGAACGGTGTCGGCGGGGGGTTATTGTGTCGTGGCGTCGGCGGCGGCGAGGTCAACCGCGGGCAACGTTGAATTTGGTCAAGCGTCGTGCTGGACCAGCATGCACGACGAGTCAACCGGGTCGGGGGCGCGGGCGTGCCACGTGGCGAGGCGACGGTTTTTCACGTCAGCGGTGGCGACGTGGCGAGGCGGGACAGGGCGGGCCGACATGGCGACGTACGTATACTCTCTGCGAATACGTTTCAAGCGAAATGACTCTCCTATCCTTCTACGTTTTATGGAGGTGTACCGAAACAGGACTCTATCATGTATATAAACATATTTTAAAATATAGATTTATTCATTTTGTTTTGTATGTAATGTATCTGCAGAGATGTTGCTTTGCCATTTGATGCATGAATCGTTTGAAATGCTCTGGAAATGTATTCTCAATGATTGTCTAAGGCGGTTCCAAATGGATACGTGGAGTATCCTGGACTTTCCCGAAAAAGAAGGCAACTTTTACTTCTTTTCTCGATTCTGCACTCACGGGAACTTAGAATAATTCAGAATGGGGTCGTCTGGTCATTCGAATCGAATGTGATGATCTTGTCCTACCAAATATTCAATGTTGAATAACATCTACGAATTGGCGTGGTATATGTGTGTGTGCAGATAATAATACTTCCTTCATACTTGAATATACATCTTTTTAGAGATTTTATTATGACCTACATGTAAAGCAAAATAAATGAATTTACACTTTAAAGTTTGTTTATATACATTCGTATGTAGTCGTAGTGAAATATGTAAAAAAAATTATATTTAAAAATAAAAGAAGTATATTTTTAAATCATAAATGTGAATTGCATGTGTATTCGTTGAGAAAGAAAAGGATACGTTGGTAAATAAGGCATGACCAGTACAAAACCAAAACGACATGACCTAAATATCATCGATTCGAGAGTAGGGAAGAGAATTTGTAGCACGTAGGTGCGAGGGCACACAACCCTCTTTATTTTGGCTTTCGGTTTTTAAATTTATATATTTTTTAAACAAAAATTTCAAACTAAATTTTGTTTGCATATTTGTGTTTCTGATGACGAGAGTTTTCAAATGAAATCAATTTTAACGTTTTGATAAGTTTTAAAATTTTGTTAAGCTTCAGCTTACTACGAGCCGACAAAATTGTGAGTTATAGATCCCCTGCCTGATAAAAATGTTTGAACTTCTAAACCTTGGTGTGAGCGACCGATGAAATCATAAGTTTCAAAACCTGAAACTCACAAAAATATAAGTTTCAAACACTGAAACTTAAAACTTATAGTTCCCTCGTGCATAATCCAATGACTTTATAGATCATGAGGGAATCAAGCGGTCGACGCGGCTGGATAGTTGCGTGCCTCTAAAAAAAATTGAAGAACAGATTGGTTAGAGTGAGTGCAACACAAGTTCAAAACGCAAGAAGCATATGTTGGCCTTGTATTGGAAGAGCGGGACGCATCATTCACCATGTGCGAGGTTTGAGCACATTACACCGACATGGTGTTGAAAGAGTCGGAGGCAGCGTTCCGGCTCCTTGGCAAGCACCAGCTCGCGGAGGAGAAAATTGTCGGCATAGGCATCGTGGCAGACGTGGATGAGCAGAAGGCACTGCTTCTGTCCTACCGTGCCACCCAAAAAACCCGCCAAAAGCGATGGTGGATCTGCATCCTGCACGCAGTGAAATAAGCTATGTTCGAGGAAATCGACGTGGCGGCGTAGGAATTTGTCGACAACACCGACGACTTTGTCCTCTTCGCTTCGGTCACATCCCGCAGAAATGACAACGAGGCCGCCAGATCCTCGACCTTCGTTGGTAGCGTGGAAGAGTAGAACATGGGAGAATGTCGCCGATTCGGTCCTAGGAGTGCTACCACAACCGTCTTGCCGGGCCTCACAACGGTGAGCTTGCCCGCTTCGCGGAGGCAGACGCCACTATTCTTTCCCTCCCGCTGAAGCTAAACTTTGTGGGCTCGACGCTGGTAGGTGAGCTTGCCCGCTTCATAGAGGCAAAGGTTAGTCTTTCATTCCCTTTGAAACTTCATTTTTCGGGGCTCACGGTCGTCCGGTGAGCTTGGTGTTGGACATAGCCAATGCATGTCGTGAGGAACGAGAGCTGTCATGGCCAGCGATCTTTTACACTAGGTTATAATAGCCTAGTCCATTATTGTTTAGTTGGAATATGTCAAATTGTACTCCCTCTGTAAACTAATATAAAACTGTTTAGATTACTAAAATAGTAATCTAAATGCTCTTATATTAGTTTACGGAGGGAGTAATGAGTATGCTTCAGTTTAGTTGAAAATCATTCGTTTTTAGTAATAATATCTAAATCTGAATGGAAATTGTCCAGTTTGTTTGAATTTGCATACAGTGTGACCACACGTTTGTAGCTAGCTTTGGATGGCTGGCTTCTGTATTAGTTTTCGGATCCTTGTCCAAACGAGCTTGCACACGGATGTGGTGTGTATTTTAAGGGTCCGCTTTGTTGATGCGTTAGCTCCACAACCAAGATGGCCGCAACTCGATACATGCCCGTGCACATTTTTCAAATACGTGGAACCACTTTTCAAGATCGATGAACATTTTTCATATCCATGTTTTTTCACAAAATCAACATGAAATAATTCTTGTTTTTTCAAAATTATAGATTTTGTAAAGTTGTGTTTTTTTTTGTGAACCTTTTTCAAATCTATGAACTTTTTTAGATTTTTTTTCTGATTTTTGGATTTTCTTTTTCTTTTCTAAAAGACAATGGACTGGACCGAGTGAACCAAGGAGAACGTGGACAAACAACCACGTCGACATGTAAGATATAACGGGGCCGTTCCAGAATGTGGGCATGTGGGCGCTGTTTCTGCACCGATTAGAAGGCCTCCACGAGTGGTCTCGTTGGCTGGAGAATGATTGAGCGATAACTAAGTTAGTTGGTTTGAGAGGATACGCCGTTGTTTGCACACAAACACGTCATTGTGTATCCTCGTCATCAAGGGTGATGCACCGCGGCTCACGTTGAAGGAGACCCGTCGTAAGCGCGGTGCGCAAGCAGTCTGGCAGGCATTTTTGCAAACTCGAAATCCCACACGTCCGAGAGAGACCCCGCCAGGATGCGCGGCGGCTATGGGCTCCCCTAGGTCGGCCTGACCGCCCCTAGGGCCTCGTGGATCACTGCCTTCCAAGCAAAGAATGAACGAAGAACGAAGAAAAAGAAGAAGAAGGAAGAGAGATAAAGGTAAAGGTAAAAGGTGGTAAATTGATTTGTTCGATTGTGTGTTGTTCAGTCGACCGTCACCTCTAACATATATATGAGGCCGTTGGACTTTCCGTACAAGAAATGGACTAAAAATCCCGTCCAAATGTCAAAAACTCTAACCTAACACGGACATGAAACTTTGGCAATTCTTCAGATCAACTCGAAGCCACCAAGTCGTTTTTCTTGGTCTCACCGGGTTAACGTGACCAACTTTCTATAATCTTCTGCATCTCACTTGGAATTTTCGAGTGATTTTCATCAGAATTACCGAGTCAACTCGGTGCCGTCGAGTCAAATAAACTTGGTGGGTCCGATTGACTCTGTAGTTTCTGTTGCTGATCTTGTTTTGGCTCCATAGGTTGCACACGACGTTTGATTGAGACGATCTTTATATCAAAATTGATCGCGTGAACAACACAAAACTTTTTCTGTTGAAACCTTTTTCATATCAGGCCACCTTGGAGGTGTAATCGGCCAAATAGTATTCTACATATGAAATCTCAGTACTTTGAGCACAGTTTCGGCCTTCGAGATGAAATCGGATGACGATGGTCCTAATTTCAAAAATGTTCATGTCAATACTATGAAACTTTTTCATTTGGAGCACTTGTTTATTTGAAGCTATCTTAATGATGATTTATTCCATGCCAAAATCTGGTGTCAACACATGCCCCGCTATTTTTGGGCAAAGCTTGTGTGCCAAAAAATAACTCGCACAATGCTTTTTCTAAGGACGATTTCAACACTCCATCATCCATTTTATATGCTTAGGGTGATAATTATATATCGACCATCTTATTTCTTAGGGCGATAATTGTGTATTGGCCCATTAGATTAGCAACAAGAGTGTAGCTAATCGAACGTATGATGATTTGGTAATGCCCTTTCATGATGTATGAAATTATATTGCATCCATGAACTAAAATAAGCCCATGAAGGATAACCAACCATACCTGATGACGAATTCCATGGCATAGACATTAATGGCATAGTTGAAGAATGTGGATATTGTTTGAACCGAAGATTTTTTATGCGCAAAACTTCGGCTTGGTTGTTTGGAGGTTTCACTCTTATCCTTCTTCACCTTGGTTGCACTTTTGGCAATGGAAGCTTTCACATAATTCTTATTTTGAATACTTTCTTTGGGAACACATGCCATGTTCCCCTTTTCAAGTTCTTTTGCACTGAGCTTTTGTAATTTCTTCTTTTACGAATATGATAAGCTGAGTGGGCACCAATGATGTGATTTTGTTTGAAGCAATGACAAGTCCTTTTTTACGTTGTGCACTCTCAACTTCTTCTCTTCAGATTCGACATTTGGTTGACCTGCCTCATTGCCTTTGTTAGCCAATCTCAACATTTTAATTGTCTCTTTTTCATTTGAGATCAAATCTGAAATAGCACTCTTACGACCATCTCTTTTAATGAGGCACACTTGCTTGACCACCTGTTTATTCTTTCTTGTGCTCTGGACCGATTCCTTATAATTGAAACGGTCTTTTCACATGTGGTCGTTCATCAAATGTTGATCTTTTTGAAGATGCATAATGTTGGTGAGATGGTTTAATATAAGATGGAGAACTTACCCTTGTATCATGCGTGTCCCATGATAGATATGGATCAACATGAGCATAAAGAGGTATCCATGGCATTGGAATTGGTGGCCCAAAATATGGAAATTAATATGATGCACTAAAATTTGCCCTTTGCTAATACCCGTCTTGAGATTTGCACCTAGGGGATGATCTTGATGCTTTTGAATTACTTGGCCGACAAGAACTCTTATCTTCACTTATCTTTTGATATTTCTCTAATAGCTGCACGAAAGTGACTTTCGGCTTTTTACCTTTACGATTTCCTCGGCCTTTGCTTTCTTTGGTTGTGCTCGCATCGATCTTTGGATTTTCTTGTTACCCCCAGGTACTTGGTGCTTTCATTGCAACTTGGATGGAATTTTTTCCCTCAAGAATATTATCATTGTGCACTCAACAACTTCATTACGTAAAAGCTTGATTCCACTATCCATAGTTTTTACCTTGTCGTGTTTATATGTATCGGCCTGAAGCAGCCGATGCAAAAATTGTTTGCCATCAGGACCAATATGAACAGACCGGTCATCCTTTGGTGTTTCAACAAATTTTGATCATCCTTAATAAGTGGCCGATTTAACTGTTTGACAAAACATATTGCAATCCTCAAAATTATGCTTGGAAGAATCATGTAACTTACAATACATTCGTCCTTGGATTGATGACTTGACATGGTAATCAAGGATTCTAATGTAATTATTTTTCAATAACAAATGAAATATTTGATCGCACATGCTTAAATTGAAGGTATATTTCTTGTTGTCTAGCTGATCTTGGTGTGCGGACGGCTTTGAAGGTAAGCAAACGAATGGTTCAGATTTGAAATCTCCCTATTCGGCTATGCATTGTGTTTTGCACTCTATCTCGGATGTCTTTGGATAAGATATTATTTTAGCATCGGTTTCCTCAAAAGAATTTAATCTTGGCTTTAAATTTCTGAAACGAAAATAGTTAGAACACACATGGCTAAATTGAGACCAAGTGTAAGCCAAGTATGAAACAAGGAAAGATAGCCAATTAGATATAGGTTTTAAGTAAAGCAACATAGAAAGCTTTGGCTGCAATAATAAGTTGCTATGGGTCTCCTTAAATAGCACAATGTTTTGACCGATATGCTTTGCAATGGTTTTATTGCTAGCAAATAAATTACCTTTCTTCATTGGTCTTTCAAGATTGCGTATGAGAATCCTCTATTACTAAATAGCTATACCTCCCACTATCCAAATTTCATGTAATTTGGTGAAGCCACGTCATTCGCTGGCATCATTGTTTTTTTCCAGAGAACTCTGCTCGCGACCTTGAGGATTACCGAACGCAACGCCTCATGTCTTCTCCACGCCAACGGATTCCCCACTTCCTATTCGCCTTCTACAATCTCCATCAAATCCCACTAATATCTTGGATCGGAAACGGATGGGTAACCTACCTAATTGCTCAGACGATTCATTTGCTCTCCTCATGGTATTTATTCCCGCCCCATGTGCACCAGTATCACTCCAATTCCCAGGCAATTTCCTACCCTTCTAAAGAAATCGACGCAGTAACCTTCACAAGGACAAACAGGTCGTCATGATGACAAGGAGATAACTAATCAGAGATCGGTTTGACACGTGAGTCCAGTTGTTTAGCACGGCGGTCAGATCTGGGCACCAAGGTAACTATGCAATCAACGGTCACTAGCTATTCAGCACGACAACAACCAGATTAATCGCCATGTTCATTCTCTCTTCACTTTCTGCAGTAGAATAGAGAAAGTATTATATGTTTCGTCCACAAAATGAATTTCTTCTTTTAATTTGTTTCTGTTGTTTGCCCTCTTGTTCTGGATATCTACTTTGTCATTGCAGGATCTGATCCGAAATTTGTGGAACGTGAGCATTGGCATTTGATAAGTTGAGCTTGTTAGATTGATCTCTTTCCTAATGGACCCAACGGTTCATTGGAGCATTGACTCACGTCCTGATCGGGGGCGTCCAGCCCAAGCCAGGTTGGTGGACCCCTGTTGCGCAGTGCTATACAGAGGAGGTGGGGACCATGGCACATGACACGAGGTTCATCGCCGCCACTGTTCCCCACTCCTAATCCTAGTCCGATCTAGAGGGAGGCGCTGAAGAGATGGGAAGCCCACTGACGCCATCAGCAACTTCGTCGTCATAGTTCTCTGTCACCACCGCGGTCACCACCACACCAATGGAGTGTTGGGGAAAGTCGCAAGGAAAACAAAAAATTTCCTACGCGCACGAAGACCTATCATGCTGATGTCCATCTACAAGAGGAGATTTGGATCTACGTATCCTTGTAGGTCGCACAGCAGGAAGCGTTAAGAAACGCGGTTGATGTAGTGTAACGTCTTCACGTCCCTCGAACCGCCCCACGAACCGTCCCGCGATCCGTCTCATGATCCGTTCTGATCTAGTGCAGAACGGACGGCACCTCCGCGTTCAGCACACGTACAGCTCGATGACGATCTCCACCTTCTTCATCCAGCAAGAGGGGACAGAGAGGTAGAAGAGTTCTCCGGCAGCGTGACGGCGCACCGATGGTGGTGATGATCTACTGCGGCAGGGTTTCGCCTAAGCTCCGCAGAAATACGATATAGAGGAAAAACTGTGTGGTATAGGGTCGACAGTGATACGTCTTCGTCGTATCTAGTTTTCCGAACTCTTTTGTCCTTGTTTTGGATTCTAATTTGCATGATTTGAATGGAACTAACCCGGACTAACGCTATTTTCAGCAGAATTGCCATGGTGTTGTTTTTGTGCAGAAATAAAAGTTCTCGGAATGTCCTGAAAATTTACGGAGAATTTTTCTGGAATAAAAGAAAAATACCTACGCAAAGATCCACCGGAGGAGGCGTGCGAGTGGGCCACAAGCCCACAGGCCGCGGCCACCCCCCTGACCGTGCCGTGAGGGCTTGTGGGGCCCACGTGGCACCACCGCCTCCAAACTCAGCTCTATATCTTCCGTCTCGCCCGAAAAAAACCAGAGAGAAGGATTCATCGCGTTTTACGATACGGAGGCGCCGCCACCCCCTGTTCTTTATCTGGAGGACAGATCTGGAGTCCGTTTTGGGCTCCGGAGAGGGGAAATCGTCGCTATCGTCATCATCAACCTTCCTCCATCGACAATTTCATTATGCTTTTCATCGCTCGTGAGTAATCTTATTGTAGGCTTGCTCGACGGTGATGAGTTCGATGAGATCTATCATGTAATGGAGTTAGTTTTGACGGGGATTGATCCCTAGTATCCACTATGTTCTGAGATTGATGTTGCTACTACTGTGTCATGCTTAATGCTTGTCACTAGGGCCCGAGTGCCATGATTTCAGATCTGAACCTATTATGTCGTCGCCAATATATGTGTGTTTTAGATCCTATCTTGCAAGTTGTAGTCACCTACTATGTGTTATGACCCGACAACCCCGGAGTGACAATAGCCGGAACCACTCCCGGAGATGACCATAGTATGAGGACTTCATGTATTCACCGAGTGTTAATGCGTTGGTCAGGTTCTTTGTTAAAAGGAGAACCTTAATATCCCGTAGTTTCCATTAGGACCCCGCTGCCACGGGAGGGATGGACAATAGATGCCATGCAAGTTCTTTTCCCTAAGCACGTAGGACTACATACGGAATACATACCTACATTAGATTGACGAACGGGAGCTAGTTACATATCTCTGCGTGTTATAGCTGTTACATGATGAATCACATCCGTCATACTCATCCATCACCGATCCACTACCTACGAGTCTTTTACTACTGGTCCTTGCTACGTTACTTTGTCCAGGCTTGTCCCTTGCTACAAAAGGGATTGGGCCACTTTGTCGCTACTCCTGTTACTTGCTGCTGCTGGCACTACTGTTGTTCCTTGCCACTGTTGTCACTACTGCTGTTACTCGTTACTTTGTTGTTACTTGTTGCAAGATCCTTTTCCGACACCGTTGCCGGGAAAGAATAGTTCCCCGTCCACGTGCAACTTACTGGCGCCATTGATACAACAGTTAGGAATAGTCTGCCATCAACAGATCTTTTCTGACACCGTTGCTATCATACTACTTTGCTACTGCTACTTTGCTTGCAGACACTAATCTTCCCGGTGTGGTTGAATCTGACAAACTCAGCTGCTAATACTTGAGAATATACTTTCGCTTCCCCTTGTGGCGAATCAATAAATTTGGGTTGAATACTCTACCCTCGAAAACTGTTGCGATCCCCTACACTTGTGGGTTATCAAGACTATTTTCTGGTGCCGTTGCCGGGGAGGCACAGCTATATTCGCTGAGTCACTTGGCATTGACGTGTGCTGATCTCTATTTGGAATCCGAAAGATCCAAGAACTAAAATCTTTCCTTCCACTATGAGGAGAGGTAAGGAACTGCCATCTAGCTGTGCACTTGATTCACCTTCAGTTATGAGTAAGTTTGCGACTTCACCTCCTGCTAGAAATCTTGGTATGTCGCCTGTGCTTGATGATGCTACTTCTGCTGCCCATGATGCTTATGATGATGCTATGCTTGATACTATGCCTGATGATGCTATGCTTGATACTATGCCTGATGATGCTATGCTTGATACTATGCATGATGATGCTATGCCTGATACTGCTTTGTCACTTGGTGCATTCCTTGATGCACATATTGCTACACTTGCTGCTAGATGTGATGATAGTTCTGAAACTGCTGATACTATTGAAGTAGCACCTGCTACTATGCCTGTTATGCCTGATACGCGCTATGTTATGGAGGGAGAGATAGCTGAGGACTTTCTTGTGTGTAAGGATAGCTATGATGTTGAGAAATTACTGCGCAAGTGGAAAGAAAAATCTCTGAATGCTAGGATGAAATACGACCTGAAGTTTGCACTTCGCCTATCTTTGTGACCGATAAGGATTATGAATTCTCTGTCGACCTTGAGTTAATCACTCTGGTCGAATCTGATCCTTTTCACGGTTATGAGTCTGAAACGGTTGTAGCCCATCTTACCAAACTACACGATATAGCCACCCTATTCACTAGTGAGGAAAAGATCTGTTGGGAAATGTAGCATAAATTCAAAAAAATTCCTTCGATATTCAGATCTTCCTATGAAGAGACCAGCAATGAGAGAGGGGTAAGAGCATCTTCATACCTTTGAAGATCGCTAAGCGGAAGCATAACTAGAACGCGGTTGATGGAGTCGTACTCGCGGCGATTCAGATCGTGGTGTGATTCCGATCTAGTGCCGAACTACGGCACCTCCGCGTTCAACACACGTACATCCCGGTGACGTTTCCCGCACCTTGATCCAGCAAGGAGGAGGGAGAGGTTGGGGAAGAACTCCAGCAACACGATGGCGTGGTGTCGATGGAGAGACGAGGTCTCCCGGCAAGGCTTTGCCAAGCACAGGCAGAGAGGAGGAGAAAGAAGGGCAGGGCTGCGCCGAGAGAGAGAGAAAACCGTGTGCGAAACAGCCCCGAAACCTCAACTATATATAGGGGAAGAGGGAGGGGGCGCAGCCCTTAGGGTTCCCACCCCCAAGGGGTGCGGCAGCCCCATCTGCGCCAGGAGGTGGCGGCCAGGAGGGGAGGAGGGGTGGTGCGCACCCCTGGTGGGCCTTAGGCCCACCTGGCTTAGGGTTTGCCCCCTTCCCTCTCCCCTGCGCATTGGGCTGAGTGAGGAGGTGCACCAGCCCACCTAGGGGCTGGTTCCCTCCCCCACTTGGCCCATCTTACCTCCCAGGGTCGTTGCCCCCCTTCGATGGACCCCGGGGCCACCTCCGGTGGTCCTGGTGGTCCTGGTACGTTACCGGTGATGCCCGAAACACTTCCGGTGTCCGAAACCATCCGTCCTATATATCAATCTTTACCTCGGGACCATTCCGGAGCTCCTCGTGATGTCCGGGATCTCATCCGGGACTCTGAACAACTTTCGGTAACCTCATATAAAAATTCCCTATAACCCTAGCGTCATCGAACCTTAAGTGTGTAGACCCTACGGGTTCGGGAGACAGGTAAATATGACCGAGACACCTCTCCGGCCAATAACCATCAGCGGGGTCTGGATACCCATGGTGGCTTCCACTTGCTCCACAATGATCTCATTGGATGAACCACGATGTCAAGGATTCAATCAATCCCGTATACAATTCCCTTTGTTTGTCGGTATAGAACTTGCCCGAGATTCTATCGTTGGTATACCTATACCTTGTTCAATCTCATTACCGGTAAGTCTCTTTACTCGTTCCGTAGCACGTCACCGTGTGACCAACTCCTTAGTCACATTGAGCTCATGATGATGTTCTACCGAGTGGGCCCAGAGATACCTCTCCGTCACACGGAGTGACAAATCCCGATCTCGATTCGTACCAACCCAACAAACACTTTCAGAGATACCTGTAGTGCACCTTTATAGTCACCCAGTTACGTTGTGACGTTTGATACACCCAAAGCACTCCTACGGTATCCGGGAGTTGCACAATCTCACGGTCGAAGGAAAAGACACTTGAAATTAGAAAAGCTTTAGCATACGAACAATACGATCTAGTGCTATGCTTAGGATTGGGTCTTGTGCATCACATCATTCTCCCAATGATGTGATCCCGTTATCAATGACATCTAATGCCCATGACCAGGAAACCATTATCATCTATTGACTAACGAGCTAGCCAACTAGAGGCTTGCTAGGGACACATTGTGATCTATTTATTCATACATATATTACTATTTCCTGTTAATACAATTATAGCATGAACAATAGACAATTATCATGAACAAGGATATATGATAATAACCATTTTATTATTGCCTCTAGGGCATATTTCCAACAGTCTCCCACTTGCACTAGAGTCAATAATCTAGTTACATTGTGATGTATCGAACACCCATAGCATTTTGGTGTTGATCATGTTTTGCTCGTGGAAGAGGTTTAGTCAACGGGTCTACAATATTCAGATCTGTGTGTACTTTACAAATATCTATTACTCCACTCTGGACATGGTCCTGGATGGAGTTGTAGCGGCATTTGATGTGCTTCGTCTTCCGGTGATGTAGCGACCCGACTCAAGACAAGTCAAGCCTCCGTGTTTCTGTGCCATCCCTGGATCAGTATGCTGGCACACACAGTACATCAATGTATATATCAAAATGCAATCACATGTAAATAGCGTAAAACTGATATATACCTTAAATATTTCAGCGGAAGCAGTCAAGGGAGTGGAGTCCCAATAAACACCAATGGCAAGTTGAGTGTAGACCGTAACCCTGAATCGTACTCTTACTCGTCGAAGTAAAATATCTGCAACATAAGACGTTGCAGCCGTGTAGGTCAGCATATTGAATATGCCGGCAAGTCACATAAGAGAGGGGTGAAATGTAATCATCTATACTATATGCATATATGGCAGGTGGGGCTATAAGATTTTAGCGAAAAGCAAGTTTTCTCCTACATAAAGAGAGGGTTAAAAAGGAAAATATTACTACATTGTTGGTTGTTAACGAGATGGTTCCGCCAACCAGTTCTCGTACCCAAGTTGTCAATAATTACCCTCATCAAATATATATAATGGTGTTGAGAAATCCAGATAACTTCAGTTCCTTTGGCTCAGGTTGTCCATGACCGTGGACACGGCTAATCGATTAGGTTTGAGTACTCTGCAGAGTTTTGCACACGTTCCCCACAAGATTTGATCGCCTCCGTGTATGTCCTCGCACTTCAGGGTGTTTGAAGACCGGATGATCAAAACATGGTCTTTCAACGGGTCCCTCTGAATCCCTGTTGGTGCCCATCCAATCCTACCGTTCTTCTACATCTGCTAGCACCGCCTGTCCAGAGTTGCCGCGTTGTCCAACCAAGCCAGAGCCCATAATAACTTGTGGCTGTGCAGGTAAGCCTTGGGTCTTGAAAATATCCGTCTGTCTCTTTAAGCCTGGGTGAAGCTTTCCGCAGGATGTCATGGCCTCTCCAGCATCCCGGGTCATCCACTGGGTTCTCTAGGGAGCCGATCAACCGTCCTTCACCCAGAGTTGCATTGCGTCCGAGGTCTTGAAAATCTTGTCTTAACCGGTCTTGATTATTTAATCAACCTCGCATCACTCGTGTTATGCACTCAACCGAAATCCCGTCTACTCAAGCATAGCAATATGAAATTTGTCGTCCCGGGGCCAAGTATCGGGGTTGTTGTGTGCCTACCACATGATACTACAATCTATACTAAAATTTCCAAGTACCTAAGCAGCATGCAATTGGGCATAGGATGGTAGAACTACGATGCATAAAACATAGGTGATAGTATGATCAAAGTGACTTTCCTGGTATTACTTGATGAAGATAGTCGCTCTCAAAATCCTGATAATTCTACTCGCCACACTCCGAGCAATCTATCGTAAATGAATAGCATTCAATAAACATTCATGCCAAAAGGAAGAACCAAGAGAACATAAGAACAAAGCATGTCTTGGTGTAAAATAACAACGTACTAAGGTTTAATAAAAAGGTCCTAAGTGTGTTGTAAAGTGAAGGTGCATGAATGAGATCAAAAGAGTTAATGGACGATGAACTATAGTTATATAAGCTCGACTTGCATACACTATGGGAGATGATCAAAAATATTGGGAGAACAACATGAATGTTGTTTGACAAATAGTATAAGGCATAAGAATTTATTTGTAGAAAGCATTTCTTGAAATGGAGCACTACAACGCAAGTTATAGCGAATTGAAGTATGAATTGAATTTGCAATCAAAAGGTCAAGAGAAGTTGAACTGAAGTATGATGGTTACGTACAAAAATATATGACATGAGTGTTTAGGGGTAAAAGGAATCAATTGAAAATGTGGTACGATTTGCAAGATAAGATCAAATGAATGTTCGAATACAAATTTGAATCGCTCAAATTTGTAAGGTCCAAAGGTCGAAACTAATGATGCTACTGGATATAGGAGATCAATATGAGCGTGTAGAAAAAAGAATTACTAGATTTGAACTAGCGGATCAAAAGATACAAATACGTCAATGTAACATTGAATCGGCTTAGAACGATGTGAACACTTTTGGGCACTAATAGATAAATCTGATTTGATCAAAATTATAAGTTGAAAAGTTAAAACTAATGATACAAACAGGAAGATTACTTTGATACGAATCCGACGCAATTGGATTCATCTAAAACGGAGCTACGGATAAAAAAATATGATCAAAAGAAGTTTGAATATGAATATGAACAAATTTCGAAATTTGAAAATTTCGAAAAGTTGATATGATAGGTTCACAGGATAGGTGGGATCAAGACGAAACTCTAGGCGTTGGTTTCATCTAATTCGGATAAACGAGTAAAAAGTTATGGCTATTTGAAAAATCAGGGCCAAGCTGTTTTACGGAAGAAAAGTGCTATGTCTAAAAGAATTCTAGTACTAATGTGTAAATACGAAGACTAATTAATATATCTAATTACTCTACCGTATACTAGTGTAGGAATACTAGTCTAGAAGTAATAAACTACGGGAGTATAAAAAAAATACGAAGATAAATACCTTTAGAATGGAGAGTAAAGAATTAATTCCAATGAGGAGACGACTTCGAAAAATCCCGCCGAAGAGAAGAAAAAATATTTTTATTTAATAAATCTAGTTAAACCAAAAGATTGATTTAACCCGAAATAGATGATTTTTTGGATGCTCCTATGGATCTATATTTATAGGTGGAAGGAAGGTCTAATGGTCCATAGATAGGCAATGTGGGACTAAACATATACGTAGTGTAGGGAAATTAGAAAGAAAAGAAAGGAGTGTTGCATGGGCCAGGATTTGGCCAACCGTGGTGACAAGTACCGGCCACCCGCGGCTCTTTGTTTTTTTTTGTATTTTTTTTTTCGAACGAACAATTTTTTTTAAAACAAAGAACAAAAAACGTATAAATGAAAAAGAGAGAACATTTTATATAGACATATTATATATCAAAATTTTCAGAATAAAATGTTCTAAAACATGAACATATTTTCAAAACCAAAAAAATATTTTTTTGCAATAACTTTAAAATAAAAAGGAATTTGAATTTCAAATAAATTGCAAATACTTAAAATTTGAATCAAGACATAGTCTCTGATTTTGGAGAGTCATTTTCCTCCTCTCGTTTGATTTTTTTTTAATCAAAGGGTTTTGAAAATATTCAAACTCAAAATTTGAAAAGGGATTCAAAATAGAAAATTTTGGGAAAGTCATTTTATTCCCTCTCATTTTTTTTCGAGAAGTTTCAAATTCCACTCAAGTTTCAATCACTCAAACAAACAAACAATCAATCTAATAATTATATTAACATTCCAAAATTTATAATTTTGGGATGTTACAAACTACCACACTTAAAATGAATCTCGTCCTCGAGATTCGAAGAGGCTAGAAAGAAAAGGTTATGGTTTGGGGGGTCTTCTAACAAATATAGTCTCCTGCAAAGTGGGGTGCTACCACACTTAAAATGAGAGTTACTGGTCGCTCAAATTTTTAACAATCCTCTGGGGTCTTGGCATCTCGCTCGTCACATTCTTCATGGTAACTTCTTTGGTGAAGTTCTTCCATTATATTCATAATGTTTCCATCAAAATCGAGGGTTCTTCTGTTGATATAAGATTCTTCCGTCACTGGGTCTTCTTAACTGACAAGTCTCGTGACCATTCTAAATAACCTATCGATGATTCTCATGGTGGTCTACCATTTGTGGTTATCCTGTAGAGAGAAGGGTCTTGGCTTCATCCTCACCGTAAAATTTCCTACGCGTGACAACAAGTGCCATGTACATGGGCTTTCATTATACCATTCTAAGGCTCAAACAAAAGCTTCAAAGGATGTCGTCTCTCACTATGGGTAAGTCTCTTAGATTTACCATTCCGAATGGCAAGAGAATGACAATAGTAAGTCGTCATGGTGGCCAAGCCATGTCACACTGAAATCATTACCTTGTATAAGGCTTAGTGAATCTCGTATTCTAACACTTGGACATCCTCACAAGCATTGCAGAGTTTCTCTTGTCCACGAACGAAGTTCAGATAAATCCAATGATTCTGCAAGCTGAACAAACATCTATCGTTTCTTCACAACTCTCAGGTTTTCGTATGCTCCTAAGAAAACGTTCGCTGAAACAAGTTTCCTTCTCCAAAAAGATAGTACTTGATCCTTGTTAGTCCCGGGGTCTGTGGGTTTCAGGCATACTTGGGGTAAATGTGACATGCCGCTGGGCAGTGGGTGGTTCCTTCACACAAGAAACAAGTCACCTGACTAGTTGGGCATTCCTCAGCTGGGTGATTTTCTTCACAATGAGTGCATCCATCCTTGTGTTCTTCCTGGGTGTGTCCTATTTCTCCATAGATCTTGCATGCACAAGTCTTCTCCTTCAGATTTTCATAGTACTTCTGAATAAGTCGGGATCTTAACAAAGTCTTCTTGAATTCGTCCCAGGTTTCTGCTCCACTAAATCCTTGTATGGCATGATGCATTTTCCACCAGATTGCAGCACTCTGGGAAAAGTACTGGAGAGCGTGTTCCACTTCATACTTCCTTGAGATCAAGTTGCTCCCGAAGTGGTTCTCCATGTTCTGAATCCATATTTCAGCCTCCAGCTGGGTCATTGGTCCAGAGACTACAAGTCCAGCTTCATACTCCATCTGGTAGGGTTGAGGTTTTGGGGATGAGACGGGTAAGAGAGGGAGGGAGATACACACAATACAAACAATATTTTTGAGAATAGGTTTTATTTATGGCCGTCGGAAAAACACACAACAATGACGGCTCACAAATCATCGTAACTAACGTGGGTATATAACAGGGGTTTGGACTTCTAATGGTCATATAAATATTCGAACACTTCAGGGTCTTTGAATTCTTCGGGTCTTGAGAGTATTCAATTTGTGTAGCTTCAACTCCATGATGAAATCCTCGTTACTTTGAAGTGGGAGTCGGTTGATTCTTCATGTGGTCAAAGGGGTAAGGGTATTGTCTAACTATTTGAGGTGAGAGAGAACATCTGATGAAATCAGAAAGGATGAGAAGTAAAGGATGTTCTTGGAAATAAAATTTTAGAGAGATCCTATCATAAGAAATTTTCAGTTTCTAGGGTCACGTCCTATAGTCAACATGTGCTCTGATACCATCTCTGTAGCGACCCGACTCAAGACGAGTCAAGCCTCTGTGTTTCTGTGCCTTCCCTGGATCAGTATGCTGGCACACACAGTACATCAATGTATATATCAAAGTGCAATCACATGTAAATAGCGTAAAACTGATATATACCTTAAATATTTCAGCGGAAGTAGTCAAGGGAGTGGAGTCCCAATAAACACCAACGGCAAGTTGAGTGTAGACCGTAACCCTGAATCGTACTCTTACTCATCGAAGAAAAATATCTGCAACATAAGACGTTGCAGCCGTGTAGGTCAGCATATTGAATATGCCGGCAAGTCACATAAGAGAGGGGTGAAATGTAATCATCTATACTATATGCATATATGGCAGGTGGGGCTATAAGATTTTAGCGAAAAGCAAGTTTTCTCCTACATCAAGAGAGGGTTAAAAAGCAAAATATTACTACATTGTAGGTTGTTAACGAGATGGTTCCGCCAACCAGTTCTCGTACCCAAGTTGTCAATAATTACCCTCATCAAATATATATAATGGTGTTGAGAATTCCAGATAACTTCAGTTCCTTTGGCTCAGGTTGTCCATGACCGTGGACACGGCTAATCGATTAGGTTTGAGTACTCTGCAGAGTTTTGCACACGTTCCCCACAAGATTTGATCGCCTCCGTGTATGTCCTCGCACTTCAGGGTGTTTGAAGACCGGATGATCAAAACATGGTCTTTCAACGGGTCCCTCTGAATCCCTGTCGGTGCCCATCCAATCCTACCGTTCTTCTACATCTGCTAGCACCGCCTGTCCAGAGTCACCGCGTTGTCCAACCAAGCCAGAGCCCATAATGACTTGTGGCTGTGCAGGTAAGCGTTGGGTCTTGAGAATATCCGTCCATCTCTTTAAGCCTGGGTGAAGCTTTCCGCAGGATGTCATGGCCTCTCCAGCATCCCGGGTCATCCACTGGGTTCTCCAGGGAGCCGATCAACCGTCCTTCACCCAGAGTTGCATTGCGTCAGAGGTCTTGAAAATCTTGTCTTAACCGGTCTTGATTATTTAATCAACCTCGCATCACTCGTGTTATGCACTCAACCGAAATCCCGTCTACTCAAGCATAGCAATATGAAATTTGTCATCCCGGGGCCAAGTATCAGGGTTGGTGTGTGCCTACCACATGATACTACAATCTATACTAAAATTTCCAAGTACCTAAGTAGCATGCAATTGGGCATAGGATGGTAGAACTACGATGCATAAAACATAGGTGATAGTATGATCAAAGTGACTTTCCTGGTATTACTTGATGAAGATAGTCGCTCTCAAAATCCTGATAATTCTACTCGCCACACTCCGAGCAATCTATCGTAAATGAATAGCATTCAATAAACATTCATGCCAAAAGGAAGAACCAAGAGAACATAAGAACAAAGCATGTCTTGGTGTAAAATAACAACGTACTAAGGTTTAATAAAAAGGTCCTAAGTGTGTTGTAAAGTGAAGGTGCATGAATGAGATCAAAAGAGTTAATGGACGATGAACTATAGCTATATAAGCTCGACTTGCATACACTATGAGAGATGATCAAAAATATTGGGAGAACAACATGAATGTTGTTTGACAAATAGTATAAGGCATAAGAATTTATTTGTAGAAAGCATTTCTTGAAATGGAGCACTACAACGCAAGTTATAGCGAATTGAAGTATGAATTGAATTTGCAATCAAAAGGTCAAGAGAAGTTGAACTCAAGTACGATGGTTACGTACAAAAATATATGACATGAGTGTTTAGGGGTAAAAGGAATCAATTGAAAAGGTGGTACGATTTGCAAGATAAGATCAATTGAATGTTCGAATACAAATTTGAATCGCTCAAATTTGTAAGGTCCAAAGGTCGAAACTAATGATGCTACTGGATATAGGAGATCAATATGAGCTTGTAGAAAAAAGAATTGCTAGATTTGAACTAGCGGATTAAAAGATACAAATACGTCAATGTAACATTGAATCGACTTAGAACGATGTGAACACTTTTGGGCACTAATAGATAAATCTGATTTGATCAAAATTATAAGTTGAAAATTTAAAACTAATGATACAAACAGGAAGATTACTTTGATACGAATCCGACGCAATTGAATTCATCTAAAACGGAGCTACGGATAAAAAGATATGATCAAAAGAAGTTTGAATATGAATATGAACAAATTTCGAAATTTGAAAATTTCTTAAAGTTGATATGATAGGTTCACAGGATAGGTGGGATCAAGACGAAACTCTAGGCGTTGGTTTCATCTAATTCGGATAAACGAGTAAAAAGTTATGGCTATTTGAAAAATCAGGGCCAAGCTGTTTTACGGAAGAAAAGTGCTATGTCTAAAAGAATTCTAGTACTAATGTGTAAATACGAAGACTAATTAATATATCTAATTACTCTACCGTATACTAGTGTAGGAATACTAGTCTAGAAATAATAAACTACGGGAGTATAAAAAATACGAAGATAAATACCTTTAGAATGGAGAGTAAAGAATTAATTCCAATGAGGAGACGACTTCGAAAAATCCCGCCGAAGAGAAGAAAAAATATTTTTTATTTAATAAATCTAGTTAAACCAAAAGATTGATTTAACCCGAAATAGATGATTTTTTGGATGCTCCTATGGATCTATATTTATAGGTGAAAGGGAGGTCTAATGGTCCATAGATAGGCAATGTGGGACTAAACTTATACGTAGTGTAGGGAAATTAGAAAGAAAAGAAAGGAGTGTTGCATGGGCCAGGATTTGGCCAACCGTGGTGAAAAGTACCGGCCAGCCGCGGCTCTTTGTTTTTTTTTTGTATTTTTTTTCGAACGAACAATTTTTTTTAAAAGAAAGAACAAAAAACGTATAAATGAAAAAGAGAGAACATTTTATGTAGACATATTATATATCAAAAATTTTAGAATAAAATGTTCTAAAACATGAACATATTTTCAAAACCAAAAAATTATTTTTTTTAAAAAAATTATTTTTTTGCAATAACTTTAAAATGAAAAGGAATTTGAATTTCAAATAAATTGCAAATACTTAAAATTTGAATGAAGACATAGTCTCTGATTTTGGAGAGTCATTTTCCTCCTCTCGTTTGATTTTTTTTTAATCAAAGGGTTTTGAAAATATTCAAACTCAAAATTTGAAAAGGGATTCAAAATAGAAAATTTTGGGAAAGTCATTTTATTCCCTCTCATTTTTTCGAGAAGTTTCAAATTCCACTCAAGTTTCAATCACTCAAACAAACAAACAATCAATCTAATAATTATATTAACATTCCAAAATTTATTGTTTTGGGATGTTACAGGTGAAACCTGGGCTCGTTGGCTATGGCAGTGGCCCGAGTGTTATCATAGAAGAGTGTCATTGGACCCGACGCGCTTGGAACCACTCCAAGGTCGGTGATGAGCTCCTTCATCCAAATTCCTTCATGAGCCGCTTCTGAAGCAGCTATGTACTCCGCTTCACATGTAGATGCTGCCACGACTTCTTGCTTGCTGCTGCACCAGCTCACTGCCCCACCATTCAAAACATATACGTATCCGGTCTGTGACTTAGAGTCATCCGGATTTTGATCGAAGTTGGCGTCGGCATAACCCTTTACGACGAGCTCTTCGTCACCTCCATAAACGAGAAACATTTCCTTAGTCCTTTTCAGGTACTTAAAGATATTCTTGACCGCTGTCTAGTGTTCCTTATCCGGATCACTTTGGTACCTTCCTACCAAACTTATGGCAAGGTTTATATCAGGTCTGGTACACAGCATGGCATACATAAGAGAGCCTACGGCTGAAGCGTAGGGGACAAAACTCATATTCTCTCTATCTGCTATCGTGGTCGGTGACTGAGTCTTACTCAATCTCATACCTTGCAAAACTGGCAAGAACCCTTTCTTTGAGTTTTCCATATTGAACTTCTTCAATATCTTGTCAAGGTATGTACTTCGCGAAAGACCTATGAGGCGTCTTGATCTATCTCTATAGATCTTGATGCCTAATATGTATGCAGCTTCTCCAAGGTCCTTCATTGAAAAACTCTTGTTCAAATAGGCCTTTATGCTCTCCAACATCTCTATATTATTCCCCATCAATAATATGTCATCCACATACAGTATGAGGAAAGCTACAGAGCTCCCACTCACTTTCTTGTACAGACAGGCTTCTCCGTAAACCTGTATGAACCCAAACGCTTTAATCACCTCATTAAAGCGAATGTTCCAACTCCGAGATGCTTGCACAAGTCCATAGATGGAGCGCTGGAGCTTGCACACTTTGTTAGCACCCTTAGGGTCGACAAAACCTTCTGGTTGCATCATATACAACTCTTCCTTAAGGTTCCCGTTAAGGAACGCTGTTTTGACGTCCATTTGCCAAATTTCATAATCATAAAAGGCGGCAATCGCTAACATGATTTGGACTGATTCAGCTTTGCTACGGGAGAGAAAGTCTCTTTGTAGTCAACTCCTTGAATTTGTCGGAAACCCTTTGCGACAAGTCGAGCTTTATGAACGGTTACATTACCGTCTGCATCAGTCTTCTTCTTGAAAATCCATTTATTTTCTATGGCTCGCCGGTCATCGGGCAAGTCCACCAAAGTCCATACTTTGTTCTCATACATGGATCCTATCTCGGATTTCATAGCTTCAAGCCATTTGTTGGAATCCGGGCCCGCCATCGCTTCTTCATAGTTCGAAGGTTCACCGTTGTCTAACAACATGATTTCCATCACAGGGTTGCCGTACCACTCTGGTGCGGAGCGTGCCCTCGTGGACCTTCGCGGTTCAGTAGTAACTTGATCCGAAGCTTCATGATCATTATCATTAACTTCCTCTTCAGTTGGTGCAGGCGCCACAGGAACAACTTCCCGCGCTGCGCTACTATCATGTTCGAGAGGGGGTGTAATTACCTCATCAAGTTCTACCTTCCTCCCACTTACTTCTTTCGAGAGAAACTCTTTCTCTAGAAAGGATCCGTTCTTGGCAACAAAGGTTTTACCTTCGGATCTAAGATAGAAGGTATACCCAATAGTTTCCTTAGGGTATCCTATGAATACGCATTTCTCCGCTTTGGCTTCGAGCTTTTCTGGTTGAAGTTTCTTCACATAAGCATCGGAGCCCCAAACTTTAACAAGCGACAACTTAGGTTTCTTGCCAAACCATAGTTCATACGGTGTCGTCTCAACGGATTTAGACGGTGCCCTATTTAAAGTGAATGCTGCAGTTTCTAATGCGTATCCCCAAAATGATAGCGGTAAGTCGGTAAGAGACATCATAGATCGTACCATATCTAATAAAGTGCGATTACGACATTCAGACACTCCATTGCGTTGCGGTGTGCCAGGCGGCATCAGTTGTGAAACGATTCCACACTTCCTTAGGTGTGTGCCAAACTCATGACTCAAATACTCTTCTCCACGATCAGATTGTAGACACTTAATTTTTCTGTCACGTTGGTTCTCGACCTCACTCTGAAATTCCTTGAACTTTTCAAATGTCTTAGATTTGTGCTTCATCAAGTAGATATACCCATACCTACTCAAATCATCGGTGAGAGTGAGAACATAACGATAGCCACCGCGAGCTTCAACGTTCATTGGACCACACACATCAGTATGTATTATTTCCAATAAGTCGATTGCTCTCTCCATTATTCCTGAGAATGGAGTCTTAGTCATCTTGCCCATGAGGCACGGTTCGCATGTGTCAAATGATTCAAAGTCAAGAGATTCTAATAGTCCATCAGTATGGAGCTTCTTCATGCGCTTAACGCCGATATGACCAAGGCGGCAGTGCCACAAGTATGTGGGACTATCATTATCAACTTTATATCTTTTGGTACTCACACTATGATATGCGTAACATCACGATCGAGATTCATCAAGAATAAACCATTCACCAGCGGAGCATGACCATAAAACATATCACTCATATAAATAGAACAACCATTATTCTCTAACTTAAATGAGTAGCCGTCTCGCATTAAGCAAGACCCTGATACAATGTTCATGCTTAAAGCTGGTACTAAATAACAATTATTAAGGTTTAAAACTAATCCCGACGGTAGATGTAGAGGTAACGTGCCGACGGCGATCACATTGACCTTGGAGCCATTCCCGACGCGCATCGTCACCTCGTCCTTTGCCACTCTCCGCTTATTCCGCAGTTCCTGCTTTGAGTTGCAAATGTGAGCAACAGCACCGGTATCAAATACCCAGGAGCTACTACGAGCGCTGGTAAGGTACACATCAATAACATGTATATCACATATACCTTTAACGTTGCCGGCCTTCTTGTCCGCTAAGTATTTGGGGCAGTTCCGCTTCCAGTGACCCTTTCCCTTGCAATAGAAGCACTCAGTCTCAGGCTTGGGTCCATTCTTTTTCTTCTTCCCGGTATCTGGCTTACCGGGCGCGGCAACGGCTTTGCCGTCTTTCTTGAAGTTCTTCTTACCCTTGCCCTTCTTGAAACTAGTGGTCTTGTTGACCATCAACACTTGATGCTCTTTCTTGATTTCTACTTCTGCAGACTTGAGCATCGAGTACAACTCGGGAATGGTCTTCTCCATCCCTTGCATGTTGTAGTTAAGCACAAAGCCTTTGTAGCTTGGTGAGAGAGACTGGAGGATTTTTTCAATTATAGCATCATCCGGAAGTTCGACTCCAAGTGAAGTCAGACGACCGTGTAACCCAGACATTTTGAGTATGTGCTCACTGACAGAACCGTTCTCCTCCATCTTACAGCTAAAGAACTTGTCGGAGACTTCATTTCTCTCGACACGGGCATGAGCTTGAAAAACTAGCTTCAGCGCTTGGAACATCTCATATGCACCGTGTTGCTCAAAACGCCTTTGGAGCCCTATTTCTAAACTGTATAACATGCCACACCTAACCAGAGAGTAGTCATCACTTCGTGTTTTCCAGACGTTCATAATGTCCTGGGCTGCTGCGGGAGAGGGAGGGTCAGCTAGCGGCGCATCAAGGACATAAGCCTTTTTAGCTGCTTCAAGGATGAGCTTCAAGTTGCGAACCCAGTCCGCATAGTTGCTACCATCATCTTTCAGCTTGTTTTTCTCTAGGAATGCGTTGAAATTGATGTCGACATTGGCCATCTACAATATTTATAAAGACAACTTTTAGACTAAGTTCATCACAATTAAGTTCATTTAATCAAATTGAGTATGAACTCCCACTTAAATCGACACCCCTCTAGTCATCTAAGTGATACATGATCCATGTTGACTAACCCGTGTCCGATCATCACGTGAGACGGACTAGTCACCATGGTGAGCAACTTCATGCTGATCGTATTCAACCATACGACTCATGTTCAACCTTTCGGTCTCTTGTATTAGAGGTCATGTCTGTACATGCTAAGCTCGTCGAGTCAACCTAGGTGTTTCGCGTGTGTAAATCTGGCTTACACCCGTTGTATGCGAACGTTAGAATCTATCACACCCAATCATCACGTGGTGCTTCGAGACAACGAACCTTCACAACGGTGCACACTTAGGGGAATACGTTCTCGAAATTTTAAGAGGGATCATCTTATTATGCTACCATCGTTCTAAGAAATAAGATGAAAAACATGATAAACATCACAATGCAATCATATAGTGACATGTTATGGCCATTATCATCTTTTCCCTTTCGATCTCCATCTTCAGGCATCGCATGATCATTATCGTCACCGGCGTGACACCATGATCTCCATCATCATGATCTCCATCATCGTGTCTCCGTGAAGTCGTCACGCCAACTACTACTATCACTACTACTATAGCTAACTGTTAGCAATGAAGTAAACGTAGTAAGCACATGGCGTTGCATCTCATACAATAAATTAAGACAACTCCTATGGCTCCTGCTGGTTGTCATACTCATCGACATGCAAATCGTGAAACCTATTACAATAACATGATCATCTCATACATCATACATGCAACATCACAACTTTGGCCATATCACATCACTTGTCAAACCCTGCAAAAACAAGTTAGTCGTCCTCTAATTGTTGTTGCAAGTTTTACGTGGCTGATTTGGGTTTATAGCAAGAACGCCTTCTTACCTACGTGACAGCCACAATGATGATATGCCAAAGCTATTTCCCCTTCATAAGGACCCTTTTCATCAAATCCAATCCAACTAGAGTAGGAGAGACAAACACCCGCTAGCCACCTTTATGCACGGTGTGCATGTCTGTCGGTGGAACCAGTCTCACGTAAGCGTACGTGTAAAGTCGGTCCGGGCCGCTTCATCCCACAATACCGCCGGAAAATAATAAGACTAGTAGCGGCAAGAAAATTGACAAATCATCGCCCACAACTTTTGTGTTCTACTCGTGCATAGAATCTGCGCATAGAAAACCTGGCTCGGATGCCACTGTTGGGAAACGTAGCATAAATTCAAAAAATTTCCTACGATATTCAGATCTTCCTATGGAGAGACCAGCAACGAGAGAGGGGTAAGAGCATCTTCATACCTTTGAAGATCGCTAAGCGGAAGCGTAACTAGAACGCGGTTGATGGGGTCGTACTCGCGGCGATTCAGATCGCGGTGTGATTCCGATCTAGTGCCGAACTACGACAACTCCGCGTTCAACACACGTGCAGCCCGATGACGTCTCCCGCACCTTGATCCAGCAAGGAGGAGGGAGAGGTTGGCGAAGAACTCCAACAGCACGACGGCATGGTGTCGATGGAGAGACGAGGTCTCCTGGCAGGGCTACGCCAAGCACCGGCAGAGAGGAGGAGAAAGAAGGGCAGGGCTGCGCCGAGAGAGAGAGAAAACCGTGTGCGAAACAGCCCCGAAACCTCAACTATATATAGGGGAAGAGGGAGGGGGCGCATCCCTTAGGGTTCCCACCCCCAAGTGGTGCGGCAGCCCCATCTGCGCTAGGAGGTGGCGGCCAGGAGGGGAGGAGGGGTGGTGCGCACCCCGGTGGGCCTTCGGCCCACCTGGCTTAGGGTTTGCCCCCCTTCCCTCTCCCCTGTGCATTGGGCTAAGTGGGGAGGCGCACCAGCCCACCTAGGGGCTGGTTCCCTCCCCCACTTGGCCCATCTTACCTCCCGGGGTCGTTGCCCCCCTTCGGTGGACCCCCGGGGCCACCTCCAGTGCTCCCGGTGGTCCCGGTACGTTACCGGTGATGCCCGAAACACTTCCGGTGTCCGAAACCATCCGTCCTATATATCAATCTTTACATCCGGACCATGCCAGAGCTTCTCGTGACGTCCGGGATCTCATCCGGGACTCCAAAAAACTTTCGGTAACCTCATATAACAATTCCCTATAACCCTAGCGTCATCGAACCTTAAGTGTGTAGACCCTACGGGTTCGGGAGACAGGCAGACATGACCGAGACACCTCTCCGGCCAATAACCATCAGCGGGGTATGGATACCCATGGTGGCTCCTACTTGCTCCACGGTGATCTCATCGAATGAACCACGATGTCAACGATTCAATCAATCCCGTATACAATTCCCTTTGTCTGACGGTATACAACTTGCCCGAGATTCGATCGTTGGTATACCTATACCTTGTTCAATCTCGTTACTGTTAAGTCTCTTTACTCGTTCCGTAGCACGTCATCGTGTGACTAAGTCCTTAGTCACATTGAGCTCATGATGATGTTCTATCGAGTGGGCCCAGAGATACCTCTCCGTCACACGAAGTGACAAATCCCGATCTCGATTCGTACCAACCCAACAGACACTTTCAGAGATACCCGTAGTGCACCTTTATAGTCACCCAGTTACGTTGTGACGTTTGATACACCCAAAGCACTCCTACGGCATCCGGGAGTTGCACAATCTCACGGTCGAAGGAAAAGACACTTGACATTAGAAAAGCTTTAGCATACGAACAATACGATCTAGTGCTATGCTTAGGATTGGGTCTTGTCCATCACATCATTCTCCCAATGATGTGATCCCATTATCAATGACATCTAATGCCCATGACCAGGAAACCATGATCATCTATTGACTAACGAGATAGCCAACTAGAGGCTTGCTAGGGACACATTGTGATCTATTTATTCACACATGTATTACTGTTTCTTGTTAATACAATTGTAGCATGAACAATAGACGATTATCATGAACAAGGAAATATCATAATAACCATTTTATTATTGCCTCTAGGGCATATTTCCAACAAGATCTGCCACTACTACATGTTCAAGTTGTTTCCTTTCTCGCTAAAGGATGATGCTAAGACCTGGTTCACTTCTCTTGCTCCTGGTTGTGTGCGTAGCCCCCAGGATATGTTCTACTACTTCTCTGAAAAATATTTCCCTGCCCATAAGAAGCAAGCTGCCTTGTAGGAAATATACAACTTTGCTCAAGCTGAAGAAGATAGTCTCCCACAAGCTTGGGGGAGGCTCATCCAGCTACTTAATGCTTTGCCTGATCACCCTCTTGAGAAGAACGAAATACTTGATATCTTCTATAATGGACTTACTGATGCTTCCAAAGACCACCTAGACAGTTGTGCCAGTAGTGTTTTTAGGGAACAAACCATAGAACAAGCTGGGATTCTATTGAATAAAATCTTGTGCAATGAGAATGCTTGGACTATTCCCGAACCACCTCCTAAGCCAACTCCGAAGAAAAGAGGTATTCTATTCCTCAGTCCTGAAGATATGAAAGAAGCTAAGAAATCTATGCGAGAGAAAGGCATTAAATCTGAAGATGTCAAAAATCTAACACCTATCGAAGAGATCCATGGTCTCGATAACCCGATACAGGTAGTAGAAGTAAATTCTCTGCGTAGGTTTGATGAGAGTGATATTCCTTTTGATAAACCTGCTAGCTTATGCCTAGATGAATTTGATAACTTTGTTGCTAAACAACAGAGTTTCAATGATTATGTTAGCAGACAATTGGAACAGAATGCTCGTATGCTTAGTCATTTAAGTGCTTTTGTGGACAGAAACGTCAAGGATCTTAAGCTTCTGAGTAAACATGCCTCTATGGTTACTACTCAAGTAGAACAAGTACTTAAAGCTCAAAATGACTTGCCCAATGAGTTGAATGACAATTCCGTCAGAGTCGTCACTAGAGGCGGTAGAATGACCCAGGAACCTTTGTATCCTGAGGGTCATCCGAAGAGAATTGAACAAGATTCTCAAGGAGTTAGCACTGATGCACCTAGTCATCCTAGAAAGAAGAAGAAAGATGATAGGAACCTGCACGCTAGCAACCCTGTTGCTGCTACACCTGAGAGTCCAAACGATGTCTCTGTCTCTGATGAAGAAACACAATCTGGTGATGAACATTAGCCTAATGATAATATCAATAGTGATGTTCATGTTGATGCTCAACCTAGCAATGATAAGGATGTGGAGATTGAACCTGTTGATCTTGATAACCCACAGCCTAAGAATAGAAGATACGATAAGAATGACTTTGCTGCTAGGAAGCATGGTAAAGAAAGGGAACCATGGGTTCAGAAACCCATGCCCTTTCCTCCCAAACCATCCAAGAAAAAGGATGATGAGGATTTTGAGCAATTTGTTGAAATGATCAGACCTGTCTTTCTGCAAATGCGTTTGACGGATATGCTCAAAATATCTCCGTATGCTAAGTACATGAAAGATATTGTGACTAATAAGAGGAGGATACCTGATCTTGAGATCTCCGCCATGCTTGCCAATTACACTTTCAAGGGTGGAACTCCTAAGAAACTAGGTGATCCCGGTGTGCCCACTATACCTTGCTCCATTAAAGGCAACTACGTTAGAACTGCATTATGTGATCTTGGAGCCGGTGTTAGTGTTATGCCTCTCTCTCTTTATCGCAGACTTGAACTTGCTAAGTTGACACCCACTGAAATCTCTTTGCAAATGGCCGACAAATCAACTGCTTTCCCTATCGGCATTTGCGAGGATGTGCCTATTGTGGTTGCTAACATCACTATCTTAACATACTTTGTTATCTTGGATATTCTCGAGGACGATGCCATGGCGGTCATCCTCGGAAGACCCTTTTTAAACACCGCATGGGCTGTTATAGACTGCAACAATGGCAATGTCACTTTCCATGTCAACGGTAATGAGCATACAGTGCACTTTCTGAAGAAACAATATCGAGTACATTGCATCAATGCTATTGAAAAACTTCATCGATTCTTATTGGGAGCTTTGAATGCCCTATTCCTCGTGTCAAGACGAAGTATGATTTGCTTGTTGGGGAGATACACATCCCCATTGAGACGACCTAGTGACTATTAAAAAATTATCCATCTTCGTTTGCGATTCGAAAAGGTTTGTCGAGGAGACTTGATCAACCTCATTGGCGGAATTTCTTTCGATGACCATGAGATGGATGAATCGAGGAGTCACAAACCTCTGTTCCAAGCTTTCACTTTAGGTTGCTTAGAAGAAAAATGATAGATTTAGTTTAGTTTTCCCTGTTTTCTGTTTTAGCGTCCCGTAGAAAAGTACCCCGAAAATAAAGTTCTCCGAACGTCCTGAAAATCTAGTATGATTTTTTCTGGAATTTTTGAAAAATTCTGAGACAAAGAGCTTGTCTAGGGGCTGCACCAGTGGGCCACAAGCCCTTGGGGCGCGGGCCCCCCTGGCCGCGCCACCCAGGCTTGTGGGGCCCATTGGCACCCCCTGCACTCATTCTTGCTCTCATCTCGTTCTCCTACCTCCAGAAAAAATTGTTTCGCAGCTCAAACCCGTGTTCTTGCTCCTCTTCCTGGGATTTTCGATCTCTTTTCTCAAATCACGATTCTCCGAAATGTTTTGGGGAAATTACTCCTTGGTAAGTGACTCCTCCATTGGTCCAATTAGTTTTTGCTCTAGTGCCTTATACTCCGCGTAATTTTGCTGCCTTGGTGACCATGTTCTTGAGCTTTGCATGCTGATTTTAGCTGGTCCCAAGTAGTTTTGATGCGTAATATGGCCTCTAGGCACTTGTTGGAGTAGTTGCTACGAGTTTTGTTGAGCCTTGTTCACTTTTCCTTAGAGTCACTAAAAATTTCAGAAATTTTCAAAGATAGAAAAGGGAAAAGATGAGGAGGTTCTTAAGAGGCTCGTCAAGCCGTGACCCCAAGGATGATGGGAGTGAGAAGAAGCCCAAGTATCTGGTCCCTCGAGTCGCAGAAGTTCGAGCGTGCGAGTGGCCAAGCGATGTGTTCTTACGCGCCGCTGAAATTTATGAGGATTTTTATCACTTGGTGGAGAACGCAGGCCTTACCGCCTTCGTTGAAGATAAGTGTCCGCAATACCTCCTCCTCACCAATATCTTCGTACAAAGCTTTAACTTAAGGAAGAATCCTCCTATGGTTGAGTTTAAGCTTTATGATATCCCCCAGCGCATGTCACTCCAGGATTTTTGCAATGTTTGCAAATTACCTTACGTTGGGGATATTCATGAACCTCGTCCACGGGACTTGGAAGGTTTCATCGGTACAATTGTTGTAGGAGAGGAGAGAGGAGTGTCTTGCGCTAGAGCTGCTAGCATACATTTTCCCGTGCTTCGGTACTTCTATTTGTGGGAAAATGTTTGATTGGCCGTGGGAAAGCTAGGTCACTTAGTTCCCCAGATCTTGCGGTCTTGCGCGAAGCCCTTTATAACGATAAAACTTATAGCTTGGGCGCTATAGTAGCTCAATGGTTGAACCTGAACCGTTCTAAAGGTGTTGTCTATGGAGGTATCTATGCTACTCGTCTTGCCAGACACTTTGAGATACCTATTAGACTGGACGAGGAAGAAGAGATTCTTCTTCCCGAGAGATATCTAGATTACGATAGCATGGTTCGCCATGACTTTCTGGATAGAGATATAAACAGAAGGATGATTTATAACCTGGTGTTTAGCCAGGTTACTCGTGAAACTATTACTTAGCCTGCTCCTTCTTTGTTCAATCTTCATGCAGGCAGGTACATCATTATGCCCTCGGACATCTACGCATATTGGGGCTTAGCCCAACCACAGGTGCCCGTGCCCGAGCCGCCAGTCGAGTACTAGACGTCAGTTTATCAGTGGGAGCCAGACGAGCTCACACAGCAGTGGCATCCTTAGTCCACTTCAGAGTACCCCGGAGCTGGTTATTTCCCTCCTTGGGAGTAGACCAACTTAGGCCAAAAGCCTAAGCTTGGGGGAGTACGTGTTCTCACCGACTTTACATTCTTGCTTATGCTTTCACTTTGTTCGTCGGTGTTCACACTTTGCCACTGTATCATCCATGCTAGTTTATTTTCTTTTTCACGTTTTCTTTTCGTGTGTCTGTCTAGTTTGAAAAAAACCAAAAATATTTTACTTTTCTTATTTTGCTTGTTGGGAGCTTTCTCGTGTAAATAGTTTTCTTGTTCTTTGGGTCAAGGTAGAAGATATTGGTTACAATGTTTAGTGGCTCTTGCATGCATACCTGTTTAGCTTTCAAAGAGCCATACTACTCTGCCTTCTCCTTTGTGTTTGCCTGCAGATTCCAGCTTTAGTCCAATGCACAAGCACTCTTATTATTGTTCACATCATTCGGTCGTGCAAGTGAAAGGCAATAATGACGATATGTGATGAAGTGACTGAGCCTGGAAAAGCTGGTATAAACTCGATCTATTTTGTTTTTGTAAATATGACTAGCTCACTGTTCCTAGTTCAACTTTGTTGTGAGAGAAACATGTTTGCAATGACAACTTAGAGATCATAGTTGCTTATGCCATGCTTACTTAGCTAGGAGCTTATAATGGTCTGTCTTGGTTGCCAACATGAATGTTGAGATGACTATGATGTAGTATGATAGGATGGTATCCTCCTTTGAATGATTCAAGTGGCTTGACTTGGCGCATGTTCACGCATGTAGTTGAAACAAAATCAACATAGCCTCTATGATGTTCATGTTCATGGTGATTTATGTCCTACTCATGCTTGCACTCAATGTTAGTTAATCTCAATGCATTTTGATGACTGTTGTCGGTGTCTAGTTGGTCGCTTCCCAGTCTTTTGCTAGCCTTCACTTGTACTAAGCGGGAATACTGCTTGTGCATCCACCCCCATAAACCCAAAGTTGTGCCATATGAGTCAACCATACCTACCTATGTGCGGTATCTACCTGCCATTCCAAGTAAATTTGCATGTGCCACTCTCTAAACCTTCAAGAAATAATCTATTTTGCATGCCCGAACCGCTCATGTGGTGATAGGGGGCTATTAGTATCTTCCATGCTAGGCGTGTTATCCTCGATATGTGTTTATTCACTATCATTCACGAGAAAGGGGCCGGTAATTGGAATTCCCGGTTCCATCCTCAAATTGAAAAGATAATTGCAAACAAAACTCCCCCGGGATTGATGTTCGTATGGACGGTACCCGAGGATTCGGCTAGCCGTGGAGTGTGATTGATTGGTGGTGGGGGAGTCAAAACTTTACTTTTATGTTTGGGAACCGCTTATAGCATGTGTAGCGTGGAAGATGTTGAGAACTCTTAGTCATTGCGTTGACAATGAAAGCATGCCACCCAAAATTATTATCTCTGTTTTCAAAGCTTGAGCTCTGGCACATCTGCAAATCAATGCTTCCCTCTGCGAAGGGCCTGTCTATTTATGTTCTTGTTGAGTCATCCTCCTCTTACAAAAGCACCAATTAGAGAGCACCTCTGTCATTTATATGCTTTGCTTTTAACTGTGTTGAGTATGACTGTGACTGGATCTTCATTGCCTTGAATTACAATGCTTAGTTAGCCCTTGGTCTTTGAAGGCGCTCTGCATTTATGTTTTGCGGTCCCAGAAAGAGCTAGCTAGATACCATCTACTTGTAGTGCTTCACGTTGTTTTGATTGAAGTGTTGACATTTGAGGCTTATTATTATTTGCTTGTCAAAGTTTTTATTTTGTCTCTTTCAGTTTGTCAACTGAATTGCTTGAGGACAAGCAAGGCTTTAAGCTTGGGGGAGTTGATACATCTCCGTCGTATCTACTTTTCCGAACTCTTTTGCCCTTGTTTTGGACACTAATTTGCATGATTTGAATGGAACTAACCTGGACTAATGCTGTTTTCAGCAGAATTGCCATGCTGTTGTTTTTGTGCAGAAATAAAAGTTCTCGGAATGTCCTGAAAATTTAAGGAGAATTTTTCTGGAATAAAAGAAAAATACCTGCACAAAGATCCACCGAAGGAGGCGTGCCAGTGGGCCACAAGCCCACAAGCCGCGGCCACCCCCTTGGCCACGCCGTGAGGGCTTGTGGGGCCCACGTGGCACCACCGCCTCCAAACTCAGCTCTATATCTTCCGTCTCGCCCGGAAAAAAATCAGAGAGAAGGATTCATCGCGTTTTATGATACGGACGCACCGCCACCCCGTGTTCGTCATCTGGAGGACAGATCTGGAGTCCGTTTTGGGCTCCGGAGAGGGGAAATCGTCGCCATCGTCATCATCAACCTTCCTCCATCAACAATTTCATGATGATCTTCATCTTCGTGAGTAATTTCATCGTAGGCTTGCTGGACGGTGATGAGTTGGATGAGATCTATCATGTAATCAAGTTAGTTTTGACGGGGATTGATCCCTAGTATCCACTATGTTCTGAGATTGATGTTGCTACTACTTTGCCATGCTTAATGCTTGCCACTAGGGCCCGAGTGCCATGATTTCAGATCTGAACCTATTATGTTGTCACCAATATATGTGTGTTTTAGATCCTATCTTGCAAGTTGTAGTCACCTACTATGTGTTATGACCCGGCAACCCCGGAGTGACAATAGCCGGAACCACTCCCGGAGATGAACATAGTATGAGGAGTTCATGTATTCACCGAGTTTTAATGCGTTGGTCCGGTTCTTTATTAAAAGGAGAACCTTAATATCCCATAGTTTCCATTAGGACCCCGCTGCCATGGGAGGGATGGACAATAGATGTCATGCAAGTTCTTTTCCCTAAGCACGTATGACTACATACGGAATACATGGCTACATTAGATTGACGGACGGGAGCTAGTTACATATCTCTCCGTGTTATAGCTGTTACATGATGAATCACATCCGTCATACTCATCCATCACCGATCCACTGCCTATGATTCTTTTACTACTGGTCCTTGCTACGTTACTTTATCCAAGCTTGTCCCTTGCTACAAAAGGGATTGGGCCACTTTGTCGCTACTCGTGTTACTTGCTGCTGCTGTCACTACTGTTGTTCCTTGCCACTGTTGTCACTCGTTACTTTGTTGTTACTCGTTACTTTGCTGTTACTTGTTGCAAGATTCTTTTCCGACACCTTGCCGGGAAAGAATAGTTCCCCGTCCACGTGCAACTTACTGGCACCATTGATACAACAGTTAGGAATAGGCTCCCGTCAACAGATCTTTTCTGACACAGTTGCTATCATACTACTTTGCTACTGATACTTTGCTTGCAAACACTAACCTTTCAGGTGTGGTTGAATCCGACAAACTCAGCTGCTAATACTTGAGAATATTCTTTCGCTTACCCTTGTGGCGAATCAATAAATTTGGGTTGAATACTCTACCCTCGAAAACTGTTGCGATCCCCTACACTTGTGGGTTATCAAGCAACATGTGGCAAAGTTGTGTCTCAAAAACCCTCAATACCTCTAGAATATATAGGAGGGAGGGAGGGGAGGAGGCAGCCTCAAACCCTCAAGGTTTGGCCGAAATTGGAGGTGGAGGAGTCCTACTCCAATCCTACTTGGATTAGGATTCCACCTTCCCACTTGGAAACTATTTCCACCTTGTGTTTTTTCCTTCTCAAACCTTATGGGCATTGGTGGGAACTTATTCCAGCCCACTAGGGGCCGGTTTATCTCTTCCCATAGCCTATGAGACCCCTTGGGGCGTGACACCCCTCCCGATGGTCCGCGGCACCCCTCCCAGCACTCCCGGTACACTACCGATGAGCCCAAAACTTTTCCGGTGACCAAAACAGGACTTCCTATATATCAGTCTTTACCTCTGGACCATTCCGGAGCTCCTCGTGATGTCCTGGATCTCATCTGGGACTCCGAACAATTTTCGGTTACCAACACCTATAACTTAACTATACCGAAACGTCACCGAACCTTAAGTGTGCAGACCCTGTGGATTCGAGAACTATGTAGACATGCCCCGAGGTACTCCTCGGTCAATATGCAATAGAGGGACCTGGATTCCTATATTGGATCCTACATATTCTCCAATGATCTTATCGGTTGAACCTCAGTGTCAAGGATTCATATAATCCGATATGTCATTCCCTTTGTCCTTCGATATGTTACTTGCCCGAGATTCGATCGTCGGTATCCGCATACCTATTTCAATCTCGTTACCGGCAAGTATCTTTACTCGTTCTGTAATACAAGATCACGTGACTTAGACTTAGTCACATTGCTTGCAAGGCTTGTTTGTGATGTTGTATTACCGAGTGGGCCCCGAGATACCTCTCTGTCACACGGAGTGACAAATCCCAGTCTTGATCCATACTAACTCAACGGACACCTTCGGAGATACCTGTAGAGCACCTTTATAGTAACCTAATTACGTTCTGACATTTGATACACACAAGGCATTCCTCCGATGCCAGTGAGTTATATGATCTCATGGTCATAGGAACAAATACTTGATACGCAGAAAACTATAGCAATAAAACGACACGCTCAATATGCTACGTTCATAGTTTGGGTCTTGTACATCACATGATTCTCCTAATGATGTGATCCCATTATCAAGTGACAACATTTGTCTATGGTTAGGAAACCTTGACCATCTTTGATCAACGAGCTAGTCAACTAGAGGCTTACTAGGGACAGTGTGTTGTCTATGTATCCACACATGTATTTGAGTTTCCAATCAATACAATTCTAGCATGGATAATAAACGATTATTATGAACAAGGAAATATAATAATAACTAATTTATTATTGCCTCTAGGGCATATTTCCAACAGTCTCCCACTTGCACTAGGGTCAATAATCTAGTTCACATCACCATGTGATTTCAACGAATCCAACACCCATCTAGTTCCGGGGTCTAATCACGTCTTGCTCGTGAGAGAGGTTTTAGTCAACGGTTCTGAAACTTTCAGATCCGTGTGTTCTTTACAAATCTTTATGTCATCTTATAGATGCTAATACTACATGCTATTCGGAAATACTCCAAATATCTACTATACTATACGAATCTGTTTCACTACTCATAGTTATTCGGATTAGTGTCAAAGCTTGCATCGACGTAACCCTTTACGATGAACTCTTTAACCACCTCCATAATTGAGAAAAATTCCTTAGTCCATTAGTTACAAAGGATAACTTTGACCGCTGTTCAGTGATTCAATCTTGGATCACTCTCTGTACCTCTTAACAGACTTGTAGCAAGGCACACATCAGGTGCGGTACACACCATTCCATACTGTAGAGTCTATGGCTAACGCATAGGGGACAACCTTCGTCCTTTCTCTTTCTTCTGCCGTGGTCGGGCTTCTGAGTCTTACTCAAATTCACACCTTACAACACAGCCAAGAACTCTTTCTTTGCTGACCTATTTTGAACTCCTTCAAAAACTTGTCAAGGCATGCATTTCATTTGGAAGTTCTATTAAGCGTTCTGATCTATCTATATAGATCTTGATGCTCAATGTTCAAATAGGTCTATCCAGGTCTTCCTCTGAAAAACTCCTTTCAAACAACCTTTTATGCTTCATAGAAATTCTACATTACTTCTGATCAACAATATGTCAACCACATATACTTATCAGAAATTCTATAGTGCTCCCACTCACTTCTTTGGAAATACAAGTTTCTCATAAACCTTGCACAAACCCAAAAGCTTTAATCATCTTATCAAAGTGTATATTCCAACTTCGAGATGCTTGGACCAATCCATAGAAGGATCGCTGGAGCTTGCATACTTGTTAGTATCCTTAGGATCGAAAAAACCTTCTGGTTGTATCACATACAACCTTTCCTCAAGGTAACCGTCGAGGAAACAATGTTTTGACATCCTATGTGCAAGATTTCATAAACAATGCAACAACTACTAACATAATTCCAACAGACTTTTAACATCGCTACGAATGAGCAAGTCTCATCATAGTCAACTCTTTGATCTTGTCGGAAACATATTTGCGACAAGTCGAGCTTTTCTTAATAGTGACTTTTCACCATCATCGTCTGTCTTCCTTTTAAAGATCCATCTTTACTTAATAGTCTTACTACCATCAAGTAGTTCTTCCAAAGTCTACACTTTGCCTTCATACATGGATCCTCTCTCGGATTTCATGGCCTCCAATCATTTGTTGGAATCTGGGCCCACCAACGCTTCTCCATAGCTCGTAGGTTCATTGTCGTTCAACAACATGACCTCCAAGATAGGGTTACCGTACCACTCTATAGTAGTACGCGACCTTTGTCGACCTACGAGGTTTGTAGTAACTTGATCCGAAGCTCTAATGATCACCATCATGAGCTTCCACTTCAATTGGTGTAGGCGCCACAGGAACATCTTCCTGCGCCCTGCTACACACTGGTTGAAGTAATGGTCTACTAACCTCATCAAGTTCCACCACCCTCCCACTCAATTCTTTTGAGAGAAACCTTTCCTCGAGAAAGGACCCGTTTCTAGAAACAAATACTTTGCTTCCGGATCTGAGATAGGAGATGCATCCAACAGTTTTGGATATCCTATGAAGATGCATTTATCCGCGTTGGGTTCGAGCTTATTGCTACTTCTCAAACAACAGCGCCAAAAATTGACACATTGAGGGAGACTTGCTTGCGTCAGTTTTTCCCTTGAAGAGGAAATGGTGATGCAGCACAGGAGCAGTAAGTATTTCCCTCAGTTTGAGAACCAAGGTATCAATCCAGTAGGAGAATCTCGTCATGTCCAGAGTACTTTCACAAACACAAAGAGCTTGCACCCAACGCTATAAAGGGGTTGTCAATCACTTCAAGATTGATTGCAAAGTGAGATCTGAAGGCGGAAAGTGCAACGAAGTAAAAGAGTAAGGCTGAAAATATGGTGTGGAGTAGACCCGGGGGCCATAGTGTTCACTAGAGGCTTCTCTCAAAATAGCAAATATCATGGTGGGTGAACAAATTACTGTCGAGCAATTGATCATACATATCGGCATCACATCATGGTGGGTGAACAAATTACCGCGCAAAGTCGTGACGATATCTAAGGCAATGATCATACATATAGGCCTCACGTCCGAGACAAGTAGACCGATACTTTCTGCATCTACTACTATTACTCCAGACATCGACCACTATCCATCATGCATCTAGTGTATTGAGTTCATGACGAAAAGAGTAACGTCTTAAGCAAGATGACATGATGTATAGGGTTATCTCAAACCAATGATGAAAACCCCATCTTTTTATCCTTGATGGCAACAACACGATGCGTGCCTCGCTACCCCTTCTCTCACTGGGTGAGGTCACCGCACGGTATGAACCCAAAAGCAAGCACTTCTCCCATTGCAAGAATCATAGATCCAGTTGGCCAAACAAAACCCACAACTTGAAGATAGTTACAAGGATATGAAATCTTGCATAAGAGAGATCAGAAGAAACTCAAATAAGATTCATAGATAATCTGATCGTAAATCCACAATTCATCGGATCTCGAAAAACACACCGCAAAAGAAAATTACATCGGTTAGATCTCCATGAAGATCATGGAGAACTTTGTATTGAAGATGCAAGAGAGAGAAGAAGCCATCTAGCTACTAGCTATGGACCCGTAGGTCTATGGTGAACTACTCACGCATGATCGGAGAGGTCATGGTGTTGATGAAGAAGTCCTTCGTGTCCGAATCCCCCCTCCGGCAGGGCACCAGAACGTGCCCCAGAGGGGATCTTGCGGAGACAGAAGCTTGCGGCGGCGGAAAAGTACTTTCGATGATCTCCTGATTTTTTCTGGGATTTTAGGGAATTTATAGGCGAAAGTCCTAGGGCAGAGGTGGCCTAGGGAGCCCACAAGCCCGGCAGGCACGGCCCCCCTGGCCGCGGATAGGGGGCTTGTGGGGTCCCTGCGGCCCTCCTGCCCTGATTCTCAGGCTTCCCGATCTTTTTCTATTTCATAAAAAATCTTTTTGGTAGTTTCGTTCCGTTTGGACTCCGTTCAAAATCCTCCTCTGAAAGGGGTCAAAAACATGGAAAAAACAGGAACTAGCACTTGGCACTGAGTTAATAAGTTAGTCCCAAAAAAATATATAAAAGGCATGCAAAACATCCAAAGTTTGACAAGATAATAGCATGAAACCATCAAAAATTATACATACGTTGGAGACGTATCAAGCATCCCCAAGCTTAACTCCTGCTCGTCCTCGAGTTCGGAAGTGATAAAGAATGAATTTTTGATGTGGAATGCTACCTAGCATAGTTTTCCTTTGCAACTTCTTTCATGTGACATGAATGTTCAGATCTGTGAGATTCAAAACAATAGTTTGCTTTTGACATGAAAACAATAATACTTCAAGCAAACCAGCAAGGTAATCATGAACTTTCAAAATAACAAGGCCAAAGAAAGTTATCCCTACAAAATCATATATTCTGGCGATGCTCCATCATCCTCACACAACTAATGTAAATCATGCACAACCCCGGTATTGGCCAGGTAATAGTTTTCACACTCTTACTTTCTCAAACTTTTTATAACTATCACGCAATACATGAGCGTGAGCCATTGATATAGCACTATAAGTGGAATAGAGTGTGGTGGTGGTTGTGAGACAAAAAAGAAGGAGATGGTCACATTGACTCGGCGTATCAAAGGGCTATGGAGATGCCCATTAATAGATATCAATGTGAATGAGTAGGGATTGCCATACAAGGGATGCACTAGAGCTATAAGTATGTGAAAGCTCAAAAGTAGAACTAGTGGGTGTGCATCCAACTTGCTTGCTCACGAAGACCTAGGGAAATTTTGAGGAAGCCCATCATTGGAATATACAAGCCAAGTTATATAATAAGGATTCCCACTAGCATATGGTAGTGACAAAGCAAGAAGCTCTCAATCATGAAGAACATGGTGTTATTATGAAGCACAAGTGTGGAAAAAGATAGTAGCATTGTCCCTTCTCTCTTTTTCTCTCTCTTTTTTGGGCTCTTAGGCCTCTCTTTTTCTCTCTTATCCCCTTTTTTTATTTGGGCTCTTTGGCCTCTTATTTTTTTATTTTATTTCCTCACATGGGACAATGCTCTGATAATGATGATCACCACACTTTTATTTACTCACAACTCAAAGCTTAGAATGATGATGACTCTATAGGAAATGCCTCCGGCAGTGTACCGGGATGTGCAACGATCTAGCTTGGCGTATGATGTTGAAACATCTCGCTAGCTATCTTACGATCATGCAATGGAAATATGAGAGTGACGGCACAAGTCATGAGACGGAACGGTGGGAGTTGCATGTCAATATATCTCGGAATGGCTATGAAAATGCCATAGTAGGTAGGTATGGTGGCTGTTTTGAGGAAGGCATATAGTGGGTTTGTGTACCGGCAAAATTTGCGCGGCACTAGAGAGGCTAGAAATGGTAGAAGGTGAAAGTGCATCTATACCATGGACTCACATTTGTCATGAAGAACTCACATACTTGTTACGAAAGTTTTTATTAGTAATCGAAACAAAGTGCTAAACACATACTCCTAGGGGAAGGGTTGGTAGGTGTTAACCATCGCGCGATCCTGACATCAACACAAAGGATGACAATCAATAGATCAATTATGCTCCGACTTCCTAACATAGCGGTTCACCATACGTGCATGCTACAGGAATCACTAACTTCAACACAAGTATTTCTAGATTCACAACACCCTACTAACATAACTCTAAGTATTACCAAATCCACGTCTCAAAACTAATTGAGAGGAATCAAAACTTCTCTTTCTACTCAATGCACATGAAGATGGAGGTTTTTGTATCCTCATTGGGTACCTATCACTCAAAGCATAAGACAACTACTAAATCACGTACCGTCCTGCTCTAAAAGATCTAAGTGAAGCACATGGAGCAAAATTCTCTAGCTCAAAAGATACAAGTGAAGCACTATGAGCATTCTAGCAAAATCACGATGAGTGCATGTCTCTCTCTAAAGGTGTGCAGAAAGGATGATTGTGACACCACAAAAAGAAAAGGTTCCTACGATACAAGACGCTCCAAGCAAAACACATATCATGTGGTGAATAAAAATATAGCTCCAAGTAATGTTACCGATGGATTGAGGACGAAAGAGGGGATGCCTTCCCGGGGCATCCCCAAACTTAGGCTTTTTGGTGTCCTTGAATTTGGCTTGGGATGCCTTGGGAATCCCCAAGCTTGAGCTCCTTCCACTCCTTATCTCTTTGTCCAGGAGAACATCACCCAAAACTTGAAAACTTCACAACACAAAACTTAAACAGAAACTCGTGATAACATTAGCACAAGAAAACAAACTACCACCACTTTAGGTACTTTAGCAATCTTAATTTATATTTATATTGGTGTTGGGATACCGTATTCTCACTTTTGCATGGCTAGTACCCCCCCCCCCCCCGATACTATCCTTAGTTTCATCAAAACAAGCAACCACTCAACAAAAACAGAATCTGTCAAAAACAGACCAGTTAGTAGCAATCTATATACTTCGTATACTTCTGGTACCTCCAAAATTCTGAAAAATTACGACTGCGTGGGCAAAAGGCATATCAACCAGAAGCAAAAAGAATCAACCCAAAATCTCTTTCTGAATAAAAATGAAAAATCATATTGTGAGCGAAAAGTTTCTGTCTTTTTCCAGCAGGATCAAACAACCATTACCAAGACTAGTCATAAAGGTTTTGCTTGGCTCAAACACAAAAAGAAACACAAAAAACACAATAACAACAGAATTATGATGGTGTGGACACAACAAAATAGAAATAAAAAGATAAATTCATTGGGTTTCCTCCCAACAAGCGCTATTGTTTAACGCCCTCTGCTAGGCATAAAAGCGATAGAATCACGTATTGTCGTCTTTGGTGCTCAAACCATAAGTGGCCCTCATCATGGATTCATAAGGCAATCTTATTTTCTTTCTAGGAAAGTGCTCCATGCCGTTCTTTAAAGGAAATTAAAATCTAATATTTCCTTCCTTCATATCGATGATAGCACCAATAGTCCTTAGGAAAGGTCTACCAAGAATAATAGGGCATGTAGGAATGCAATCAATGCCAAGAACAATGAAATCCATGGGTACATAGTTCCTATTTGCAATAATAAGAACATCATTGATCCTTCCCATGGGTTTCTTGACAGTAGAATCCGCAAGATGCAAATTAAGAGAACACTCTTCAATCTCATTAAAACCCAGAACATCACATAAAGACTTTGGAATCGCGGAAACACTAGCACCCAAATCACACAAAGCATTGCATTCATAGTTTTTGATTTTGATTTTGATAGTAGGCTCCCACTCATAATGAAGCTTTCTAGGGATAGAGACTTCCAATTTAAGTTTCTCTTCAAGAGATTTTATCATAGCTTCGACGATATGATCGGTAAAGGCCTTGTTTTGCCTAAGCGTGTGGAGAGTTTAACATGGATTGCATCAAGGAAATGCATTCAATCAAGGAGCAACTATCATAATTGAATTCCTTTAAATCCAAGGTAGTAATTTCATTACTACTGAAAGTTTTAATATCTTCTACTCCACTTTCGATGCTTTTAGCATCAAGATAGATGGACTCCGAATCATTGGGGCGTTTTTCAACCAAGGTGGATTCATATCCAGCCCCATCATCATTAGGTTTGACACAAGAAAACAAAGATTCAATGGGAGTCACACAAAGCACTTTAAGATCTTCGTGATTCTTATCACGAGAACACGCCTTTTTAAGCCATTCATGTCTAGCACGAATTTGGGCGGTTCTTTCTTTGCTCTCAATCATGGAAACACACATAGATTTCAAAGTTTCATCCATATTGATCTTGGGAGGAGCACATCTAACTTTCAAAGCATCAACATCACTAGACATTCTATCAACGCTCTTAGCCCAATCCTCAATTTTGAGTAGTTTTTCCTCTATGGACGCATTGAAAATCTTTTGCGAGTTCATAAACTCTTTGATATTACTCTCTAGATCAGAGGGTAATCTATTGTATTTTCCATGAGTATTGTTGTAGGAGTTGCCGAAGTTATTAGAGGAGTTACTATGAAAAGGCCTAGGAACATAGTTTCCTCTAAAAGCATTATTGTTGCCAAAATTATTCCTACCAACAAAATTAACGTCCAAGCTAGCGTTGCTACATTTAATCAAGGAAGACAAGGGCATATCATTAGGATCTAAAGGAGCACTTCTAGTAGCAACAAAATTCATTAACTCATCCATCTTAGCACTCAACGAGTTAATTTCTTCTATAGCATGTACCTTCTGACTAGTAGGTGACCTTTCAGTGTGCCACTGAGAGTAGTTCGTCATGATATTGTCTAGGAGCTTTGTGGCTTCCCCTAACGTGATTTCCATGAACGTTCCACCTGAGGCGGAGTCCAAGATATTTCTAGAAGCGAAATTCAAGCCAGCGTAGAAGATTTGTATAATCATCCAAAGACTCAAGCCATGAGCGGGACAATTTCTAATCATCAATTTCATTCTCTCCCAACATTGTGCAACGTGTTCATGATCAAGTTGCTTAAAATTCATGATATCATTACGGAGAGAGATAATCTTAGCCGGCAGAAAATACTTGGATATATAAGCATCCAAAGACGAAAACCAAGTTTTTGCTCGATATCGCAATGAGAAAGGAAAAAGCTTCAATTTAGTCACATCATTATCCACATCTTTTTTCTTTTGCATATCGCAAAGCTCTATGAAGGTATTAAGATGGGATGCGGCATCTTCACTAGGAAGGTCGGAAAATTGCTCTTTCATAATAAGATTCAGCAAAGCGGCATTGATTTCTATGACTCCGCACTAGTGGCGGGAGCAATCGGAGTACTAATAAAATCATTATTATTAGTATTCGAGAAGTCACAAAGTTTGGTGTTTTCAGTCATGGTTACTTTAGTAAGCATACAAGCGAACAAAGAGCAAGCGAGAAAAAAGGCGAACGAAAAGGCGAATAAAAAAGGCAAACGAAAAAGGGCAAATTGGTGAAGTGGGGAAGAGGAAAACGAGAGGCAACTGACAAACAAAGTAAATGCAAGAGATGAGTTTGCGACACTTACTTGGATGAGTTCTTGACTTGATCCACCCCGGCAACGGCGCCAGAAATTCTTCTTGCTACTTCTCAAACAACAGCGCCAAAATTTGAAACGTTGACAGAGACTTGCTTGCGTCGGTTTTTCCCTTGAAAAGGAAAGGGTGATGCAGCACAGGAGCAGTAAGTATTTCCCTCAGTTTGAGAACCAAGGTATCAATCCAGTAGGAGAATCTCGTCAAGTCCAGGGTACCTGCAAAAACACAAAGAGCTTGCACCCAATGCTATAAAGGGGTTTGTCAATCCCTTCAAGATTGATTGCAAAGTGAGATCTGAAGGCGGAAAGTGCAACGAAGTAAAAGAGTAAGGCTGAAAATATGGTGTGGAGTAGACCCGGGGGCCATAGTGTTCACTAGAGGCTTCTCTCAAAATAGCAAATATCACGGTGGGTGAACAAATTAGTGTCGAGCAATTGATAGAACCGCACAAAGTCATGTCGATACCTAAGGCAATGATCATACATATAGGCATCACGTCCAAGACAAGTAGACCGATACTTTCTGCATCTACTACTATTACTCCACACATCGACCGCTATCCAGCATGCATCTAGTGTATTGAGTTCATAACGAACAGAGTAACGCCTTAAGCAAGATGACATGATGTAGAGGGATAATCTCAAACCAATGGTGAAAACCCCATCTTTTTACCCTTGATGGCAACAACCCGATGCTTGCCTCGCTACCCCTTCTGTCACTGGGTGAGGTCACCGCACGGTATGAACCCAAAACCAAGGACTTCTCCCATTGCAAGAATCATAGATCTAGTTGGCCAAACAAGACCCACAGCTCGAAGAGAATTACAAGGATATGAAATCATGCATAAGAGAGACCAAAAGAAACTTGTGACAGCCCGAGACCGACGTTCCAGAAGATTCCCCCTTTATTCCGTTTCCGTCGTGTGGTTATTTTTATTTGTTGCATCATCATCACATCATGCGCATCATCAGCATTGCATCGGCATCTCCGTTGCCGCCAGTTTTCAAAACATGCATCCGTTGTTAGTTGTCGGTTCCCGTCGTTGTCCGTTCTGAGCCCGACCGCACACGCACGTTCCCGCGGCATCGTCAAAACCCTGTTTTAAAAGTGTCTTAAAAACTTTGTCTGATCGGGGTGAAACTTGTCATGTGGTCGTGATTAGTTATAGGTAGGCCGCCTGTCAAATTTTGTCGCGATCGGAGTCCGTCTGGTACCCGAACGGTCGACCGTAGCGGCACCATATTCGGTCTATCGTCGGATGTTTGTCGGTGTTTTAAAATGCGTTGCCGCATCGCCCGTTCCCCCTCTCGTCTCCGGATATCTACACTACACGGCCACTTACCCGTTCTCACGTGCGAAATTGTCCGATTCCGACCGCACGGTTGGATCTGGGTCGGAAAACCACTAAACCTAGCCCCCCCATTTGTTATAAATAGACCCCATCCTATTTTTTAGGCAGCAACCCCCTCTCTCCTAGAAATCCGTTCCCCCCCATCAAACCCTAGCAGCTCCCTCTCTCTCCTCTCAGATCTGTTCTAACCCTCCATCGATCTCGACCGTCGGATCAAAGATCCAACGGCCGAAGCCCCTCCTGCTTCCTCCCTCAGATCTCGGTGAGCTCCCGTGCCCGAGCCAGCACCTCCCGTGCGCTGCAGTAGCTCCCGAGCCCCGCTCCCAAGCACCAGTCGCCGCTGCTCCTCGCGAGCCGCCCTGTGCCTCCCGCCGGCAAGCTGCACTAGGCCGCCCTGCCTTCCCCGCCGCCGGTCTCTGCCAGGAACGAGCCGCCGCCATGTGCTCCACCGCCCCTTCCACCGGGAATGGATCCCCGAGGTCTGGATCCGCCCTTGGCCACCGGGATCCGGCCTCCCCTTGCCCCCGCCGCTGGGATCTGGCCTCCCCTTGGCCGCCGGTTCCCTGTTGCTGCGCCGCCTCATGCCGAGCTGTTCTGCCATCGCCCCGAGGCAGGGAACGGGAGAACGACGAGGCCAGCAGGCCCCGCCCCCCGCGTTGACCTGCACGAGGCCTAGCGCGAGCAGCTGCCACGAGATGATAGGCCGAGCCGCGGCCCATGCCTCCGCCCGAGGCCACCTCAGCGGCCCAGTCTGCTAGCCGGCCCAGGCCGCGACCGACCCCGAGCCCCCTGCACCAGGCCGGCCAAGTGGAGCCCCGATGTGAGATCGTCCCCCCCCCCCCGCGTGTGCACCTTTTATCTATGTTGCGCCTCCTACTAGGCCCGTTAGTAATTTAGGATTTTCGGAATTATCTAATTCCAGAAAAATAGACGATATTAAAACGTCCGTAACTTTTATTCCGTTAGTCGGTTAGCGACGTGTAGTATATGGTTTTGGCGTCGATTTTCGCTTAGAATCCGTTTTTGCAACATGTATAATTGTTTGACGTCGTTTAGCGTGCCTAACGCCTAGTCTAGCGTGCTGTCTCGATAGGTTCATTGCCGTAGTTATTTTTCGTGCATGTCCGGATTGCCCGAATGCCTTAGATAAAATGTCCATGTTTTAGGAATCCTCTTGCCATGTATTTTAGAGTAGACGTTGGAATTTTTGCGTGTAGGGATTGCCGCTCGTTTATTTATCCGTGTATAGGTTATTATCTCGCATTTATGTGTGGCATTATTTTTGTGTTGCAACCCCACATGTTTTATATGTTTTCGGGGTAGAAAAATCCATGGGATTTTTCTGTGCAATTAGTTTTAGCTTTTGAGCAAATTAGTTCACGTGATATTTTTCCATGTTACCCTCTTGTCTTTTTCGTAGGATTTATTTCGTGCTTCGTTTGATTAAGTTGTCAACTAGAGAGTTGATCTTTGATGTTTACTCTAGCCCCTGGTATTTTTGGTTGCAATAGAAATGCATGTTTAGGTGTGGTTTGCTTGCTCTCAAGTTGCTAGAAACAGTGCTGATTTGGAGGTGCTGAAATATTTCTAAGTCTGGAATCTGTTATATTTTGTTGCTGTCTTGTCTTGCTTGTATCTTTTGATCTGTAGCTCTTTTGAGGTTGGTCCAATGGAGTTAGTTGTATCCCTTGTGTTTCTCTAGCATGCTATGAATTTTCATGCCATTTGGAGTCCTGTAGCTTATGGTTTTGCTGCTGTCAATATGGCTTCCGATCGAAAACTGCACTTTCATGAAGTGTTATTTTCACTAAGTCTGAAATAGTGTGTGAGATGCCATTTTGTGACTTCTTTCCCTAGTGATCCATGATGCCATGCTAGTTGTTGTTAGTTGTTTGTTGTAGTGCTTCTTGCCCTTTTTCGTGTCATGCCTTTGTTGATTATATTTGAGTTCTGTAGCTCGTAGTTGTGGGGTGTAGAAAATGCTATGTGGCTGATTTTGGCAGATTGTAGTCATTTCTTGTTTTGCTCGTAGTTGTTGAACCATAGCTCCGATTTGATCGTGTCCTATATGAAACTTGCTTAAAATCTCGTGTAGTTTCATTTTCTCTTGCTGGTTGTATGTTTTGAAGTGCTCGTGACCGTCGTTGCACACATATTGCATTCATGCCATCATATCTTGCGGTGTCCGTATCTTTTGATCCGTAGCTCCGTTGGAGATGTTTTCTATGTGTAAATTGCTTGTCTCGACGCGTAGAATTATGTGAACCTATTTGTCTTTCTGTTTAACAACTAATTAAATGCATTAGTTCAGATATGGACAGAATTGTAAATTAACATGTGAGGTCGTCTCGGAGATGCTATATGGCATTTCCGATATCATTTAAAATGCCTAGATAGGTAGTTTAATTACGCTTCACCTCTTGCCATGATTAACAACATTTAATATTGCCATGTATCTAATCGGGATAGAACTAAATAAATAAACGTGGAGTTTCGTCAATATGCAACTCGTTGCATATTGAACTTCACTTAATGTGTAGTGTTTGATTGTTGTGAATTGTCATGCCGTGACTTGCATGTGTTCAGCTGCTCATGCATCATTTGTGTTGTGCATCGTGTGGTGAATTTCGTGTGTTGATTCTTGTTTCCGGTTTCCTTCGTCTCGATAGAGTTCCGCAAGCGTGTCGGATGTGAGGACCCGTTCGACTACGTCGGTCCGTCTGCTTCACGGAGTCATTCTTCTTCCAAGCGGGATCTCAGGAAAGATGACCATTTCCCCAGATACCATTACTATCATTGCCATGCTAGTATTACCGTTTCTATCGGTTATGTCTCGTTGCCTACCACATATTAAATATCAGCCTCTCAACAATGCCATGAAAACCTTCAACCTGTTCAACCTAGCAAACCACTGATTGGCTATGTTACTGCTTGCTTAACCATGTTGTTAGCGTTGCTAGTTGCAGGTGCAGTTGCTTCCATGTGAAAACATGGGTTCCTTGTCATATCACCATATTAAATGATATCTATTTTAATGCACCTATATACTTGGTAAAAGGTGGAAGGCTCGGCCTTTCTAGCCTGGTGTTTTGTTCCACCTTTGCCCCCTTAGTTTCGGCTACCAGTGTTATGTTCCATAATTGAGCGCTCCTAACACAATCGGGGTTGTTATGGGGACCCCCTTGATAATTCGTTTTAGATTAACGCTGGTCTGGCAAGGCCCAACTTTGGTTCTACATTTGCCCAACATAATAATTTTGTTAACACTGAAATGCATAGGGAGTTAGCGCTACCCGAGGAGTAATTTTTACATAAACAGGGGGGGCCAGTGCTGATCGTGTTGGTCCCAAACGGTCTGCCTGCGGGGCCACCGCGAGGAAACTCGAGGTTTGGCACTCGTATCTAGTTCCATCCGTCGTGTCCTGAGAACGAGATACGCGGCTCCTATCGGGTACGTCGACACGTCGGGCGGCCTTGCTGGATTAGTTTTACCATTGACGACATATCTTGTGCATCGGGATTCCGGTGATGCTTTGGGTAATCTCAGAGTTGAGGTTTTCCACTAAGGAATCCGACGAGATTGCGAGTGTCGTGATCGAGGATCTCTATGCGGCTTGTGGTAATTTGTCATGGACTAGTTGGAGCACCCCTGCAGGGTTAAATCTTTCAGAAAGTCGTGCCCGCGGTTCTGTGGCAACGTGGAAATTTTGTTTAACACTGGTTCTAGATAACTTGAAGTTAACTTAATTAAAATATGCCAACTGTGTGCGTAACCGTGACTATCTCTTTCGTGAGTTCCTTCTCCGATCGAGGACACGGTGGGGTTATGTCTGACGAAGGTAGGTGTTCAGGATCATTCATTTGATCATCAGTAGTCACGTCCGCTATGTGTAGATCTTCCCCCTCTTATTTCTTGTACTCGTAAGTTTAGCCACCAAATATCTTCTTAGCCGCTGCTGCAACCTCACCACTTAACCATACCTCACCCATTAAGCTTTGCTAGTCTTGATACCTTGGGAAATGAGATTGCTGAGTCCCATGTGGCTCACAGATTACTACATCACTAGTTGTAGGTACAGGTAAAGGTTACTTGACGCGCGCGCGTTGATTGTTCATTTGGAGTTGCTTCTTATTCTTCTTCTTCATCGATCTAGGATGGGTTCTAGGCCGGTAGCTTGGGATAGCAAGGATGGACGTCGTTCTTCTTTTCTCGTTTCTTTTCATTAGTAGTCGGACCCTGCTCTTCTTCATGATGATTATGTATTGTACTGTTGTGACTCTGATGTAGCTTGTGGCAAGTGTAAGCCAATTCTATATATATATCTCATCTTTTCAGTACACGTAGTTGTAACGATATCCATTCTTGCGACACGACGAGATGTGCTTCTATCCCTGACGAGGCCTTCGTGCCAAATTGAGGATAGGGTCGCATCTTGGGCGTGACAAAACTCAAATAAGATTCATAGATAATCTGACCATAAATCCACAATTCATTGGATCTCGACAAACACACCGCAAAATAAGATTACATCGCATAAATCTCCATGAAGATCATGGAGAACTTTGTATTGAAGATCCAAGAGAGATAAGAAGCCATCTAGCTACTAGCTATGGACTCGTAGGCCTATGGTGAACGACTCATGCATCATCGGAGAGGTCATGGTGTTGATGAAGAAGCCCTCCGTGTCCGAATACCCCCTCCGGCAGGGCACCAAAACGTGCCCCAGATGGGATCTTGCGGAGACAGAAGCTTGCGGCGGCGGAAAAGTACTTTCGATGATCTCCTAATTGTTTCTGGGATTTTAGGGAATTTGTAGGCGAAAGTCCTAGGGCAGAGGTGGCCCAGGGAGCCCACAAGCCTGGGAGGCGCGGGCCCCTGGCCGCGGCTAGGGGGCTTGTGGGGTCCTTGCAGGGCCCCTGCCCTGATTCTCAGGCTTCCCGATCTTTTTCTGTTTCGGAAAAAATCTTTTTGGCAGTTTCGTTCCGTTTGGACTCCGTTCAAAATCCTCCTCTGAAAGGGGTCAAAAACATGGAAAAAACAGGAACTGGCACTTGACACTGAGTTAATAAGTTAGTCCCAAAAAATATATAAAAGGCATGCAAAACATCCAAAGTTTGACAAGATAATAGCATGAAACCATCAAAAATTATAGATACGTTGGAGACGTATCACTTATCAGACTGAAATTTTTTCACATAAGCGTCACATCCCCAAACTTTTAAGAAACGACAGCTCAGGTTTCTCCAAACCATAGTCTATACTGTGTCATCTCAACGAAAATACGCGGTGCCCTATTTAAAGTGAATTCGGTTGTCTCTAATGCATAACCCATAAACGATAGTGGTAATTCGATAAGAGACATCATAGTATGTACCATATCAAAATAGGGCGTAGCTATGATGTTTGGACACACCATCACACTATGGTGTTCTAGGTGGCATGAATTGGAAAACAATTTCCACATTGTCTTAACTGCGTACCAAAACTCGTAACTCAGATATTCATCTCTATGATCATATCGTAGATAGTTTATCCTCTTGTCACGACGATCTTCACTTTGAAATAGCTTTGAAATTTTCAATATTTCAGACTTGTGATTCATCAAGTAAATACTCTTGTATCTACTCAAATCGTCAGTGAAGTAAGAACATAACGATATCCACTGCGTGCCTCAGCACTCATTGGACTGCACACATAAAAAATGTATTACTCCCAACAAGTTACTCTCTTGTTTCATGTGGCATGATTTGCATGTCTCAAGTGATTCAAAATCAAGTGAGTCCAAACGATCCATCTCTATGGAGCTTCTTCATGCATTTATACCACCAGGTATGGTTTGCATGTCTCAAACGTTTCAAAAATGAGTGAGTACAAAGATCCATTAGCATGGAGCTTCTTCATGCATTTTACACCAACATGACTCAAGTGGCAGTGCCACAACTAAGTGGTACTATCATTATTACTTTGTATCTTTTGGCACCAATATTATGAACATGTGTAACACCACGATCGAGATTCAATAAACCATTGAGGGTAACTATGGAAGCAAATAGAATAACTATTATTATCTTTAAATGAATAATCGTATTGCAATAAACACGATCCAATCATGTTCATGCTCAACGCAAACACCAAATAACAGTTATTTAGGTTTTACCACCAATCCCGATGATAGAGGGAGCGTGCGATGTTTGATCACATCAACCTTGGAAACACTTCCAACACCTATCGCCACCTCGCCTTTAGCTAGTCTCCATTTATACCGTAGCTTTCATTTCGAGTTACTAATCACTTAGCAACCGAACCGGTATGCAATACCCTCGTGCTACTAGGACTACCACTAAAGTACACATCAATATCATGTACATCAAATATACTTTTGTCGACTTTGCCAGCCTTCTTATCTACCAATTATCTAGGGTAGCTCCACCTCAGTGACCGTTTCCCTCATAACGGAGGCACTTAGTCTCGGGTTTGGATTCAATTTTGGGTTTCTTCTTTAGAGCCGCAACTGGTTTGCCGTTTCATGAAGTATCCCTTCTAGCCCTAGCCCTTCTTGAAACTAGTTGTTTTACTAACCATCAACAATTGATGCTCCTTCTTGATTTCTACTTTCGTAGTGTCAAACATTGCGAATCACTTAAGGATCATCATATCTATCCTTGATTTGTTTATAGTTCATCACGAAGCTCTAGCAGCTTAGTGGAAGTGACTTTGGAGAACCATCACTATCTCATCTGGAAGATTAACTCCCACTTGATTCAACCGATTGTTGTACTCAGACAATCTGAGAACATGCTCAACAATTTGAGCTTTTCTCCTTTACTTTGTAGGAAAAGAATCTTGTCGGAGGTCTTACACCTCTCAACAAGGGCACGAGCATGAAATCTCAATTTCATCTCTTTGAACATCTCTTATGTTCTGCGACGTTCTCAAAACGTCTTCGACGCCTTTGCTTCTAAGCCATTAAGTATTGTGCACTAAACTATCATGTAGTCATCAAAGCCGTGTATGTCAGATGTTCGCAACATCCACAGACGACTCCCAAGGTGCAGCACACTGAGTGGTGCATTAAGGACATAAGCCTTCTGCGCAGCAATGAGGACAATCCTCAGTTTTACGGACTTAGTCCGCAAAGTTGCTACTATCAACTTTCAACTAAATTTTCTCTAGGAACATATGAAAATAGTAGAGTTATAGCGCAAGCTACATCGTAATTTGCAAAGACCATTAGACTATGTTCATGATAATTAGTTCAATTAATCATATTACTTAAGAACTCCCACTCAAAAAGTACATCTCTCTAGTCATTTGAGTGGTACATGATCCAAATCCACTATCTCAAGTCCGATCATCACGTGAGTCGAGAATAGTTTCAGTGGTAAGCATCTCTATGCTAATCATATCGACTATATGATTCATGCTCGACCTTTGGGTCTCATGTGTTCCGAGGCCATGTCTGCACATGCTAGGTTCGTCAAGCTTAACCCGAGTGTTCCGCGTGTGCAACTATTTTACACCCGTTGTATGTGAACGTTGAGTCTATCACACCCGATCATCATGTGGTGTCTGAAACGACGAACTGTCGCAGCGGTACACAGTCGGGGAGAACACAATTTCGTCTTGAAATTTTAGTGAGAGATCACCTCATAATGCTACCGTCGTTCTAAGTAAAATAAGGTGCATAAAAGGATTAACATCACATCCAATTCATAAGTGACATGATACAACCATCATCATGTGCTTCTTGATCTCCATCACCAAAGCACCGACACGATCTTCTTGTCATCGGCGCCACACCATGATCTCCATCATCATGATCTCCATCAACGTGTCGCCATCGGGGTTGTCATGCTACTTATGCTATTACTACTAAAGTTACGTCCTAGCAATATAGTAAGCGCATCTGCAAACACAAATGTTGGTTTAAAGACAACCCTATGGCTCCTGCCGGTTGCCGTACCATCGATGTGCAAGTCGATATTAACAATTACAACATGATCATCTCATACATCCAATATATCACATCACGTCATTGGCCATATCATGTCACAAGCATACCCTGCAAAAACAAGTTAGACGTCCTCTAATTGTTGTTGCATGTTTTACGTGGATGCTATGGGTATCTAGTAGATCGCATCTTACTTACGCAAAAACCACAACGAAGATGTGCAAATTGCTATTTAACCTCTCCAAGGACCGCCTTGGTCAAAACCAATTCAACTAAAGTTTAAGAAACCGACACCCGCCAGTCATCTTTATGCAACGAGGTTGCATGTCAATCGATGAAACCAGTCTTTCGTAAGCGTATGAATAATCTCGGTCCGGGCCGCTTCAATCCAACAATACTGCTGAATCGAGAAAAGACTAAGGAGTGCAGCAAATCGAACATCACCGTCCACAAAACCCTTTGTGTTCTACTCGAGATAACATCTACGCTTGAACCTAGCTCATGATGCCACTGTTGGAGAATGTCGCATGGGAAACAAAAAATTTCCTACGCGCACGAAGACCTATCATGGTGATGTCCATCTATGAGAGGAGATTTGGATCTACGTACCCTTGTAGATCGCACAGCAGGAAGCGTTAAGAAACGCGGTTGATGTAGTGGAACGTCTTCACGTCCCTCGAACCGTCCCACGAACCGTCCCACGATCCGTCCCACGATCCGTCCCGCGATCTGTGTCATGATCCGCTCCGATCTAGTGTCGAACGAACGACACCTCCGCGTTCAACACAGGTACAGCTCGATGACGATCTCCACCTTCTTGATCCAGCAAGAGGGGGCGGAGAGGTAGAAGAGTTCTCCGGCAGCGTGACGGCGCGCCGGTGGTGGTGATGATCTACTCCGGCAGGGCTTCGCCTAAGCTCCGCAGAAATACGATCTAGAGGAAAAACTGTGTGCTATAGGGTCGAGCAGCACGTGGCAAAGTTGTGTCTCAAAAACCCTCAATACCTCTAGTATATATAGGAGGGGGGAGGGGAGGAGGCAGCCTCAAACCCTCAAGGTTTGGCCGAAAATGGAGGTGGAGGATTCCTACTCCAATCCTATGAGGAGTAGGATTCCACCTTGGGGCGTGACACCCCTCCCGATGGTCCCCGCCACCCCTCCCGGCACTCCTGGTACACTACCGATGAGCCCGAAACTTTTCCGGTGACCAAAAGATGACTTCCTATATATCAATCTTTACCTTCGGACCATTCCGGAGCTCCTCGTGACGTCCTGGATCTCATCTGGGACTCCGATCAACTTTCGGTTACCAACACCTATAACTCAATTATGCCGAAACATCACCGAACCTTAAGTGTGCAGACCATGCGGGTTCGAGAACTATGTAGACATGCCCCGAGGTACTCCTTTCTCAATATCAAATAGCGGGACCTGGATGCCCATATTGGATCGTACATATCCTCTGAAGATCTTATCGGTTGAACCTCAGTGTCAAGGATTCATATAATCCCGTATGTCATTCCCTTTGTCCTTCGGTATGTTACTTGCCCGAGATTCGATCGTCGGTATCTGCATACCTATTTCAATCTCGTTACCGGCAAGTCTCTTTACTCGTTCTGTAATACAAGATCCCGTGACTTACACTTAGTCACATTGCTTGCAAGGCTTGTTTGTGATGTTGTATTACCGAGTGGGCCCCGAGATACCTCTCCGTCACACAGACTGAAAAATCCCAGTGTTGATCCATACTAACTCAACGGACACCTTCGGAGATACCTATAGAGCACCTTTATAGTAACCCAATTACATTGTGACGTTTGATACACACAAGGCATTCCTCCGGTGCCAGTGAGTTATATGATCTCATGGTCATAGGAACAAATACTTGACACGCAGAAACTATAGGAATAAAACGACACGATCAATATGCTACGTTCATTGTTTGGGTCTTGTCCATCACATGATTCTCCTAATGATGTGATCCCGTTATCAAGTGACAAGACTTGTCTATGGTTAGGAAACCTTGACCATCTTTGATCAACGAGCTAGTCAACTAGAGGCTTACTAGGGACAGTGTGTTGTCTATGTATCCACACATGTATTTGAGTTTCCAATCAATACAATTCTAGCATGCATAATAAATGATTATTATGAACAAGGAAATATAATAATAACTAATTTATTATTTCCTCTAGGGCATATTTCCAACATGGAGGCCGGCAGGAGTTCATCAAGTTCAGGACAAGGTAAACCCTCGGTTACTACCGTGACCCACCTAACCTAGAAGATCCACGGGGTCTATCAGAGCTATCATGTTATTTCTTTTTCGCAAGGTGTGTTGTGTTTAGAAATTCTTCATGAGGTTTTGAATTTGCCCTCATGATTGTAAAGTCCAATTAGAAGCAACAAATTCATCGTACTTGCTTAATCACTTGGCTCATAATAGCGATGACCTACCCAAACGATAATTGGATTACATCTTTACTATTAAAGCAGGATCGAACATCGTGATGGTTCGACCTACCGCTAGCATTTCCACTGATTTTTTTCAATCCCTCCATAAACCAGTCGATAGCTAGCACAGCCAAACATAAGGGTTCCATAAAAAAACCACTAAAACCTGCTAACGCACGCACACACACGACCTGGCGATCCACCCCTGTCGCCACGATTCAACCTGCGGCCCAACAGTCCCTCCCTAAGGGCAACTGCCCCCCAAATCCCTCGCTCGCCACCCCCGATGACGCATCGAAGCTACCGCGCCGCGCCACCGTCCCCCCGCATTACGACGCCTACGAGGAGCGCCACCTCGCCGAGGAGGTGCTCTACCTGCACTCCCTCTGGCGCAGCGGCCCGCCCCCGCCCGCGCCCTCACCCCCGCCTCGGCTCCCGCGCCAACCGCCCGAGGCTCCCGCCCCACCCGTGCTCGCCCCAACCAACGGAAGCGCCGCAAGATCGAGCGCCCCGACGCGGAGCCCGAGGGACCCGACGTCGACTGGCCCCTGGCGCCCTCCCAGCCCGCCTCCCCGTCCCCCGCATCCTGGCCCGACGCCGCCCCCTCCTCCCCCGCGCCTAGGGCGCAGCCAGAGACACAACCTTCCCCCGCCTCGCTCACGCAGCGGGACGCCCTCCGCGTCGCCGAGGAGTTCTTCTCCGGGCGCGGCTCCTCGGACGAGGACGGCGACGACGAGGATGAGGGCTTCGAGCCGGAGGACGGCGGGGACGCGGCAGCGGGGTTCTTCCTCGGCCTGTTCGAGCGGGACGCCGCACTACGGGGTACTACGAGCGGATCCACGAGGAGGGGGAGTTACGGTGCATGGGGAGGAAGAGGAAGGGAAGGAGCTGTTGGGGAACGTCGCATGGGAAACAAAAAATTTCCTACGCGCACGAAGACCTATCATGGTGATGTCCATCTACGAGAGGGGATGTGTGATCTACGTACCCTTGTAGACCGTACAGCAGAAGCGTTAGTGAACGCGGTTGATGTAGTGGAACGTCCTCACGTCCCTCGATCCGTCCCGTGAACCGTCCCGCGATCAGTCCCACGATCTAGTGCCGAACGGACGGCACCTCCGCGTTCAGCACACGTACAACTCGACGATGATCTCGGCCTTCTTGATCCAGCAAGAGAGACGGAGAGGTAGAAGAGTTCTCCGGCAGCGTGACGGCGCTCCGGAGGTTGGTGATGATCTTGTCTCGGCAGGGCTCCGCCCGAGCTCCGCAGAAACGCGATCTAGAGGTAAAACCGTGGAGATATGTGGTCGGGCTGCTGTGGCAAAGTTGTCTCAAATCGGCCCTAAAACCTCCGTATATATAGGGGGAAGAGGGGGAGCCTTGCCTTGGGGTCCAAGGACCCCTAAGGGCTTCGGCCGAGCCAAGGGGGGCAGCCCTCCCCTTCCAAACCGAGTCCAACTAGGTTGGGAAGGAGGAGTCCTTCCCCCTTTTCCCACCTCCTCTTCTTTTTTTTTTCTTTTCTCTTTGATTTTCTTCCTATGGCGCATAGGGCCTTCTTGGGCTGTCCCACCAGCCCACTAAGGGCTGGTGCGCCACCCCCAAGGCCTATGGGCTTCCCCGGGGTGGGTTGCCCCCCCGGTGAACTCCCGGAACCCGTTCATCATTCCCGGTACATTCCCGGTAACTCCGAAAACCTTCCGGTAATCAAATGAGGTCATCCTATCTATCAATCTCCGTTTGCGGACCATTCCGGAAACCCTCGTGACGTCCGTGATCTCATCCGGGACTCCGAACAATATTCTGTAACCAACCATATAACTCAAATACGCATAAAACAACGGCGAACCTTAAGTGTGCAGACCCTGCGGGTTCGAGAACTATGTAGACATGACCCGAGAGACTCCTCGGTCAATATCCAATAGCGGGACCTGGATGCCCATATTGGATCCTACATATTATACACAGATCTTATCGTTTGAACCTCAGTGCCAAGGATTCATATAATCCCGTATGTCATTCCCTTTGTCCTTCGGTATGTTACTTGCCTGAGATTCGATCGTCAGTATCTGCATACCTATTTCAATCTCGTTTACCGGCAAGTCTCTTTACTCGTTCCGTAATACAAGATCCTGCAACTTACACTAAGTCACATTGCTTGCAAGGCTTGTGTGTGATGTTGTATTACCGAGTGGGCCCCGAGATACCTCTCCGTCACACGGAGTGAAAAATCCCAGTCTCGATCCATACTAACTCAACGAACACCTTCGGAGATACTTGTAGAGCATCTTTATAGTCACCCAGCTACGTTGCGACGTTTGATACACACAAAGTATTCCTCCGGTGTCAGTGAGTTATATGATCTCATGGTCATAGGAACAAATACTTGACACGCGGAGAACAGTAGCAACAAAATGACACGATCAACATGCTATGTTATTAGTTTGGGTCTAGTCCATCACGTGATTCTCCTAATGGCGTGATCCAGTTATCAAGCAACAACACCTTGTTCATAATCAGAAGACACTGACTATCTTTGATCAACTAGCTAGCCAACTAGAGGCTTGCTAGGGACAGCGTTTTGTCTATGTATCCACACATGTATATAAGTCTTCATTCAATACAATTATAGCATGGATAATAAACGGTTATCTTGATACAGGAATTATAATAATAACTATATTTATTATTGCCTCTAGGGCATAATTCCAACAGTCTCCCACTTGCACTAGAGTCAATGATCTAGCCCTCACATCATCATACGAATTACATTGTAATAAATCTAACACCCATACAGTTCTGGTGTTGATCATGCTTTGCCCGTGGAAAAGGTTTAGTCAGCGGGTCTGCTACATTCAGATCCGTGTGCACTTTGCATATATTTACGTCCTCCCCTTCGACGTAGTCGCGGATGAGGTTGAAGCATCGTTTGATGTGTCTGGACTTCTTGTGAAACCGTGGTTCCTTTGCTAGGGCAATGGCACCCGTGTTGTCACAGAACAAGGTTATTGGATTCAGTGCACTTGGCACTACTCCAAGATCCGTCATGAAGTGCTTCATCCAGACACCCTCCTTAGCCGCCTCCGAGGCAGCCATGTACTCCGCTTCACAAGTAGAATCTGCTTCGACTCTTTGCTTGGAACTGCACCAGCTTACCGCACCCCCATTAAGAATAAATACGTATCCGGTCTGTGACTTAGAGTCGTCCAGATCTGTGTCAAAGCTTGCATCAACGTAACCCTTTACGGCGAGCTCTTCGTCACCTCCATACACGAGAAACATCTCCTTAGTCCTTTTCACGTACTTCAGGATATTCTTGACCGCCGTCAAGTGATCCACTCCTGGATTACTCTGGAACCTACCTGCCATACTTATGGCTAGGCTAACGTCCGGTCTAGTGCACAGCATTGCATACATGATAGAACCTATGGCTGAAGCATAGGGGACGGTGCTCATATGCTCTCTATCCTCATCAGTTGCTGGGCACTGAGTCTTACTCAATCTCGTACCTTGTAAAACTGGCAAGAACCCTTTCTTGGACTGTTCCATATTGAACCTCTTCAAAACTTTATCAAGGTATGTGCTTTGTGAAAGTCCTATCAGGCGTTTTGATCTATCCCTGTAGATCTTAATGCCTAGAATGTAAGCAGCTTCTCCTAGGTCCTTCATAGAGAAACTTTTATTCAAGTAATCCTTTACGCTCTCCAAAAACTCCACGTTGTTTCCAATCAGCAATATGTCATCCACATATATTATAGAAACGCCACAGAGCTCCCACTCACTTTCTTGTAAATACAAGATTCTCCAACCACTTGTATAAACCCAAATGCTTTGATCACCTCATCAAAGCGTTTGTTCCAACTCCAAGATGCTTGCACCAATCCATAAATGGATCGCTGGAGCTTGCACACCTTGTTAGCATTCTTAGGATCGACAAAACCTTTGGGTTGCATCATATACAACTCTTCCTTAAGGAAACCGTTAAGGAACGCCGTTTTGACATCCATCTGCCAGATTTCATAATCGAAAAATGCAGCTATTGCTAACATGATTCTGACGGACTTAAGCATCGCTACGGGTGGGAATGTCTCATCGTAGTCAACTCCTTGAACTTGTGAAAAACCCTTTGCCACAAGTCGAGCTTTACAAACGGTCACATTGCCGTCAGCGTCCGTCTTCCTCTTAAAGATCCATTTGTTCTGAATAGCCTTGCGGCCCTCAGGTAGTACTTCCAAAGTCCACAATTTGTTCTCATACATGGATCCTATCTCGGACTTCATGGCTTCTAGCCATTTGTTGGAATCTGGGCCCACCATTGCTTCTTCATAATTTGCAGGTTCATTATTGTCTAACAACATGATTGACAAGACGGGATTACCGTACCACTCTGGAGCAGCACGTGGTCTCGTCGACCTGCGTGGTTCAACAGAAACTTGAACCGGAGTTTCATGATCATCATCATTAACTTCCTCCTCCACCGGCGTCGCAATGGCAGAGGTTTCCCCTTGCCCTGCGCCACCATCTAGAGGGATGAGAGGTTCGACAACCTCATCAAGTTCTATCTTCCTCCCATTCAATTCTCTCGAGAGAAACTCCTTCTCGAGAAAAGCTCCGTTTTTAGCAACAAACACTTTGCCGTTGGATTTGAGATAGAAGGTGTACCCAACTGTCTCTTTTGGGTAACCTATGAAGATGCACTTTTCCGCTTTGGGTTCCAGCTTTTCAGGCTGAAGCTTTTTGACATAAGCATCACATCCCCAAACTTTAAGAAACGACAACTTTGGCCTTTTGCCATACCACAGTTCGTATGGTGTCGTCTCAACGGATTTTGATGGTGCCCTATTTAAAGTGAATGCAGCTGTTTCTAATGCATAACCCCAAAACGATAACGGCAAATCGGTAAGAGACATCATAGATCGCACCATCTCTAATAAAGTACGATTACGACGTTTGGACAGACGATTACGCTGTGGTGTTCCAGGCAGTGTCAACTGTGAAACAATTCCACATTGTCTTAAGTGAGCACCAAACTCGAAACTCAGATATTCACCCCCACGATCAGACCGTAGGAACTTCATCTTCTTGTTACAATGATTTTCAACTTCACTCTGAAATTGCTTGAACTTTTCAAATGTTTCAGACTTGTGCTTCATTAAGTAGACATAACCATATCTACTCAAATCGTGAGTGAAGGTGAGAAAATAACGATATCCGCCGCATGCCTCTACGCTCATCGGACCACACACATCGGTATCTATGATTTCCAACAAGTCACTTGCACGCTCCATTGTTCCAGAGAACGGAGTTTTAGTCATCTTTCCCATGAGTCATGGTTCGCACGTGTCAAGTGAATCAAAGTCAAGTGACTCCAAAAGTCCATCGGCATGGAGTTTCTTCATGCCCTTTACACCAATATGATCTAAGCGGCAGTGCCGTAAAAATATGGCGCTATCAGTGTTAACTCTAACTCTTTTGGTCTCAATGTTATGTATGTGTGTATCACTATCAAGATTCAATATGAACAATCCTCTCACATTGGGTGCATGACCATAAAAGATGTTACTCATAGAAATAGAACAACCATTATTCTCTGACTTAAAAGAGTAACCGTCTCGCAATAAACAAGATCCAGATATAATGTTGATGCTCAACGCAGGCACTGAATAACAATGATTCAAGTTCATAACTAATCCTGATGGTAACTGAAGTGAAACTGTGCCGACGGCGATCGCATCAACCTTGGAACCATTTCCTACGCGCATCGTCACTTCATAATTCGCCAGCCTTCGTCTATTCCGCAGTTCCTGTTTCGAGTTGCAAATATGAGCAACAGAACCGGTATCGAATACCCAGGCACTACTACGAGAGCCGGTTAAGTACACATCAATAACATGTATATCAAATATACCTGATTTTTCTTTGGCCGCCTTCTTATCAGCCAGATACTTGGGGCAGTTGCGCTTCCAGTGACCCATACCCTTGCAATAGTAACACTCTGTTTCAGCCTTAGGTCCAGCTTTGGGTTTCTTCGTCGGATTGGCAACAGGCTTGCCGCTCTTCTTTGAATTACCCTTCTTGCCTTTGCCCTTTCTCTTGAAACTAGTGGTCTTATTCACCATCAACACTTGATGCTCTTTACGGAGTTCAGACTCTGCGACTTTCAGCATCGCAAACAACTCGCCGGGAGACTTGTTCATCCCTTGCATGTTGTAGTTCAACACAAAGCCTTTATAGCTTGGCGGCAGTGATTGAAGGATTCTGTCAGTGATAGCTTCTTGCGGGAGTTCAATCCCCAGCTCAGCTAGACGGTTTGAGTACCCAGACATTTTGTGCACATGTTCACTGACAGACAAGTTCTCCTCCATCTTGCAAGCATAGAATTTACCGGAGGTCTCATACCTCTCGATCCGGGCGTTCTTCTGAAAGATAAACTTCAACTCCTGGAACATCTCAAATGCTCCATGACGCTCAAAGCGACGTTGAAGTCCCGGTTCTAAGCCATACAAGACTGCACATTGAACTACTGAGTAGTCCTCCTTACGTGCTAACCAAGCGTTCTTAACATCCTGATCAGCCGTAGCGGGTGGTTCATCTCCTAGCGCAGCATTAAGGACATAATCCTTCTTCCCAGCTTGTAAGATTAGCTTAAGATTACGAGCCCAGTCTACAAAGTTTCTTCCATCATCTTTCAACTTAGCTTTCTCTAGGAACGTATTAAAATTCAGGCTGACTGTCGCGTGAGCCATGATCTACAACACAAATATATTCAAAGTGGACTTAGACTATGTTCAAGATAATTAGAGTTTAACTTAATCAAATTACTCGCTAAACTCCCACTCAAAAAGTACATCTCTCTAGTCATTTGAGTGGTACATGATCCAAATCCACTATCTCAAGTCCGATCATCACGTGAGTCGAGAATAGTTTCAGTGGTAAGCATCTCTATGCTAATCATATCAACTATATGATTCATGCTCGACCTTTGGGTCTCATGTGTTCCGAGGCCATGTCTGCACATGCTAGGTTCGTCCAGCTTAACCCGAGTGTTCCGCGAGTGCAACTGTTTTACACCCGTTGTATGTGAACGTTGAGTCTATCACACCCGATCATCATGTGGTGTCTCGAAACGACGAACTGTCGCCACGGTACACAGTCGGGGAGAACACAATTTCGTCTTGAAATTTTAGTGAGAGATCACCTCATAATGCTACCGTCGTTCTAAGCAAAATAAGGTGCACAAAAGGATTAACATCACATGCAATTCATAAGTGACATGATATGGCCATCATCACGTGCTCCTTGATCTCCATCACCAAGTACCGGCACGATCTTCTTGTCACCGGCGCCACACCATGATCTCCATCAACGTGTTGCCATCGGGGTTGTCGTGCTACTCATGCTATTACTACTAAAGCTACATCCTAGCAAAATAGTAAACGCATCTGCAAGCACAAACGTTAGTATAAAGACAACCCTATGGTTCCTGCCGGTTTTCGTACCATCAACGTGCAAGTCGATATTATCTATTACAACATGATCATCTCATACATCCAATATATCACATCACATCGTTGGCCATATCACATCACAAGCATACCCTGCAAAAACAAGTTAGACGTCCTCTAATTTTGTTGTTGCATGTTTTACGTGGTGACCATGGGTATCTAGTAGAATCGCATCTTACTTACGCAAACACCACAACGGAGATATATGAGTTGCTATTTAACATCATCCAAGGACCTCCTTGGTCAAATCCGATTCAACTAAAGTTGGAGAAACTGACACTTGCCAGTCATCTTTGAGCAACGGGGTTACTCATAGCGATGAAGCCAGTCTCTCGTAAGCGTACGAGTAATGTCAGTCCAAGCCGCTTCAATCCAACAATACCGCAGAATCAAGAAAAGACTAAGGAGGGCAGCAAAACGCACATCACGGCCCACAAAAAGCTTTTGTGTTCTACTCGAGAAGACATCTACGCAAGAACCTGGCTCATGATGCCACTGTTGGGGAACGTCGCATGGGAAACAAAAAATTTCCTACGCGCACGAAGACCTATCATGGTGATGTCCATCTACGAGAGGGGATGTGTGATCTACGTACCCTTGTAGACCGTACAGAAGAACCGTTAGTGAACGCGGTTGATGTAGTGGAACATCCTCACGTCCCTCGATCCGCCCCGCGAACCGTCCCGCGATCAGTCCCACGATCTAGTGCCGAACGGATGGCACCTCCGCGGTCAGCACACGTACAGCTTGACGATGATCTCGGCCTTCTTGATCCAGCAAGAGAGACGGAGAGGTAGAAGAGTTCTCCGGCAGCGTGACGGCGCTCCGGAGGTTGGTGATGATCTTGTCTCGGCAGGGCTCCGCCCGAGCTCCGCAGAAACGCGATCTAGAGATAAAACCGTGGAGATATGTGGTCGGGCTGCCGTGGCAAATTTGTCTCAAATCAGCCCTAAGACCTCCGTATATACAGGGGGAAGAGGGGGAGCCTTGGCTTGGGGTCCAAGGACCCCTAAGGGCTTCGGCCGAGCCAAGGGGGGCAGCCCTCCCCTTCCAAACCGAGTCCAACTAGGTTTGGAAGGAGGAGTCCTTCCCCCTTTTCCCACCTCCTCTTCTTTTTTTTTTCTTTTCTCTTTGATTTTCTTCCTATGGCGCATAGGGCCTTCTTGGGCTGTCCCACCAGCCCACTAAGGGCTGGTGCGCCACCCCCAAGGCCTATGGGCTTCCCCGGGGTGGGTTGCCCCCCCCCCCCGGTGAACTCCCGGAACCCATTCGTCATTCCCGGTACATTCCCGGTAACTCCGAAAACCTTCCGGTAATCAAATGAGGTCATCCTATATATCAATCTTCGTTTCCGGACCATTTCGGAAACCCTCGTGACGTCTGTGATCTCATAAGGGACTCCGAACAACATTCGGTAACTAACCATATAACTCAAATACGCATAAAACAACGGCGAACCTTAAGTGTGCAGACCCTGCGGGTTCGAGAACTATGTAGACATGACCCGAGAGACTCCTCGGTCAATATCCAATAGCGGGACCTAGATGCCCATATTGGATCCTACATATTCTACGAAGATCTTATCGTTTGAACCTCAGTGCCAAGGATTCATATAATCCCGTATGTCATTCCCTTTGTCCTTCCGTATGTTACTTGCCCGAGATTCGATCGTCAGTATCCGCATACCTATTTCAATCTCGTTTACCGGCAAGTCTCTTTACTCGTTCCGTAATACAAGACCCCGCAACTTACACTAAGTCACATTGCTTGCAAGGCTTGTGTGTGATGTTGTATTACCGAGTGGGCCCCGAGATACCTCTCCGTCACACGGAGTGACAAATCCCAGTCTCGATCCATACTAACTCAACGAACACCTTCGGAGATACCTGTAGAGCATCTTTATAGTCACCCAGTTACGTTGCGATGCTTGATACACACAAAGTATTCCTCCGGTGTCAGTGAGTTATATCATCTCATGGTCATAGGAACAAATACTTGACACGCAGAAAACAGTAGCAACAAAATGACACGATCAACATGTTATGTCTATTAGTTTGCGTCTAGTCCATCATGTGATTCTCCTAATGACGTGATCCACTTACCAAGCAACAACACCTTGTTCATAATCAGAAGACACTGACTATCTTTGATCAACTGGCTAGCCAACTAGAGGCTTGCTAGGGACAGCGTTTTGTCTATGTATCCACACATGTATATAAGTCTTCATTCAATACAATTATAGCATGGATAATAAACGATTATCTTGATACAGGAATTATAATAATAACTATATTTATTATTGCCTCTAGGGCATAATTCCAACAGGAGCCAGGCCAGGAGGTTCCGGGACTGCAGCAGCCTCGTGCACCACGCGCGTGACGCCAAACACTACGGGAGGCCGCTGGCGCACATTGTCTGCCACGTGCTCGGCTGGGACATCAAGCGGCTGCCTAACTGGCACTCTCTGGAAATTGCTAGACGGGTGCTATTCTCGATTGCTCAACAATTAGAAATTGTCTTGCAATAACCCACCAGCGCGTGGGATCGAGGCAGTTTTTTAGGGTAGAGTATTCAACCCAAATTTGTTGATTCACTAAAGGAAGTGCGAGGGTACTCTCGAGTATTAGCAGCTGAATGTGTTAGATTCAACCACACCTAAAAGATTAATATCTGCAAGCAAAGTAACAGTAGTGGTAGCAGCAGCAAGTAGTAACAGTAGCAAGTAACAACAGAGCAAGTAACAGTAGGAGCACTAGTATAAGCAGCAGAGCAAAACAAGTAACAGCAGCAGTGGGACAAACTCGTAGGCAATGGGTCGGTGATTTGTTTGGATGATATTCATCATGCAACAATTATAACACGGAGAGATATGTGGCTAGCTCCCGTTCGTCAATGTGATGTAGGCATGCATTCCGTGTGTCGTCATACGTGCTTAGGGAAAAGAACTTGCATGACATGTATTGTCCATCCCAACCGTGGCAGCGGGGTCCAAAAGGAAACTATGAGATATTAAGGTTCTCCTTTTAATAAAGAACCGGACCAACTCATTAGCACTTGGTGAACACATAAACTCCTCAAACTATGATCATCATCGGGAGTGGTTCCGGTTATTGTCACTCCGGGGTTGCCGGGTCATAACACATAGTAGGTAACTACAACTTGCAAGATCAGATCTAAAACACACATATATTGGTGACAACATAGTAATTTCAGATCTCAAATCATGGCACTCGGCCCCTAGTGACAAGCATTAAGCATGGCAAAGTAGTAGCAACATCAATCTCAGAACATAGTGGATACTAGGGATCAATCAACATCAAAACTAACTCGATTACATGATAGATCTCATCCTACTCATCACCGCCCAGCGAGCCTACGAATAGATTACTCACGAACGATGAAGAGCTTCATGGAATTGGAGAGGGAAGAAGGTTGATGATGACGATGGCGACGATTTCCCCTCTCCGGAGCCCTAAACGGACTCCAGATCTGCCCTCCAGATGAAGAACAGGATGTGGCGGCGCCTCCGTATCGTAAACGCGACAAAATCTTCTCTTGTTATTTTTTCTGGGATGAAAGTGAATTTATAGATCTGAGATTGGGGGCGGCAGAGCCACGTGGGCCCCACAAGCTTGCTTGCCGCCACCAGGGGGGTGGCGGCTACAGGGCTTGTGGCCCACTGGCCCATCCCCTCCGGTTGATCTTTGCGCAGGTATTTTTCATATTTTCCAGAAATAATCTCTGTAAATTTTCAGGACGTTCGGAGAACTTTTATTTCTGCACAAAAACAACACCAAGGCAATTCTGCTGAAAACAACGTCAGTCCAGGTTAGTTCCATTCAAATCATGCAAATTAGAGTCCAAAACAAGGGCAAAAGAGTTTGGAAAAGTAGATACGATGGAGATGTATCAACTCCCCCAAGCTTAAAAGCTTGCTTGTCCTCAAGCAACTTAGTTGACAAACTGAGAGAGAAAGAAAAACTTTGACAAACTCTGTTTGATCTTGTTGCAACTATGTCTAACTCATAACCAGAATTTCAGCAAGATCACAAGTTAACCACATAAGCAAGTGACACAAGGGTCTCACGGTAAACTAATATCAATGGCATAATCAGCTAACGAGCAAATAATAATGAGTTTCAAATACCAACACTTCAATCAAAACAAGCATGAAGCAATAAGAATAGGTGGTATCTTGCTAGCTCTTTCTGACACCGCAAAACATAAATGCAGAGCACTTTCAAAGATCAAGGGCTGACTAAACATTGTAATTCATGGCAACGAAGATCCAGTCATAGTCATACTCGATATCAATCAAAAGCAAAGCATAAAAATGACAGAGGTGCTCTCTAATTGGTGCTTATATAAGAAGAGGATGACTCAACAGGAAAATAAATAGACATGCCCTTCGCAGAGGGAAGCATTGATTTGCAGAGGTGCGAGAGCTCAAGCTTTGAAAACAGATATAATAATTTTGGGTGGCATGCTTTCATTGTCAACGCAATGACCAAGAGTTCTCAATATCTTCCATGCTACTCATGCTATAGGCGGTTCCCAAACAGAAAAGTAAAGTTTTAAATCCCCCACCACCAATCAATCACACTCCACGGCTAGCCGAATCCTCGGGTACCGTCCATACTAACATCAATTCGGGGGGGAGTCTTGTTTTAGAGTTATGTTTTCGATTTAAGCGTGGAACTGGGCCTTCCAATTACCGGCCCCTTTCTCGTGAATGACAGTGAATAAACACATGTCGAGGATAACACTCCTAGCATGGAAGATACCAATAGCCCCTTGTCACCACATGAGCGGTTCGGGCATGCAAAACAGATTATTTCTTGAAGGTTTAGAGAGTGGCACATGCAAATTTACTTGGAACGGCAGGTAGATACCGCAAATAGGTAGGTATGGTGGACTCTCATGGAAAAACTTTTGGGTTTATGGAATTGGATAGACAAGTAGTATTCCGCTTAGTACAAGTGAAGGCTAGCAAAAGACTGGGAAGCGACCAACTAGAGAGCGACAACAGACATCAAGATGCAATGAGTTTGACTAACATTGAATGCAAGCATGAACACGATATAAATCACCATGTACACAAACATCATAGAGGCTATGTTGATTTTGTTTCAACTACATGCATGAACATGCGCCAAGTCAAGCCACTTGAATCATTCAATGAAGAATACCATCCTATCATACTACATCATAGTCATCTCAAAATCTATGTTGGCATTCAAGATAAACCATTATAAGCTCTCAGCTAGTTAAGCATGGCATCAGAAACTATGATCTCTAAGTTATAATTGCAAACATGGTTCTCTCACAACAAAGCTGAATCTAGGACAAGCTAGTCATATTTACAAAAACAAAATAGATAGAGTTCATACCAGCTTTTCCAGTCTCAGCCACTTCATCATATATCATCATTATTGCCTTTCATTTGCATGATCGAACAATGTGAACAATAATAAGAGTGCTCGTGCAATGGACTAAGCTGAATCTGCAGGCAAACACAAAGGAGAAGACAAAGTAATATGGCTCTTTGAAAGCTAAACAGGTATGCATGCAAGAATCACTAAACATTGTAACCAATATCTTCTACCTTGACCCAAAGAAAAAGAAAACTATTTACACGGGAAAGGTCCCAACAAGCAAAATAAGAAAGAAAAATCTTTTTGGGTTTTCTCAAAAGGACACAAAACAAGAAAACGAAAATAAACTAGGATGGATAATATAGTGGCAAAGTGTAAACACCGGCTAACAAAGTGAAAGCATAAGCATGAATGTAAAGTCGGTGAGAACACGTACTCCCCCAAGCTTAGGCTTTTGGCCTAGCTTGGTCTACTCCCAAGGTGGGAAATAACCAGCTCCGGGATACTCTGGAGCAGACTATGGATGCCACTGCTGTGTGAGCTCCTCTGGCTCCCACTAATAAACTGCCGTCTGGTACTCGACTGGCGGCTCAGGCACGGGCACCTATGGTTGGGCCAAGCCCCAATATGCGTAGATGTCCGAGGGCATAATAGTGTACCTGCCTGCATGAAGATCGAACAAGGAAGGAGCAGGCAAAGTAATAGTCTCTCGAGTACCTTGACTAAATACCAGGTTATAAATCATTCGTCTACTAGCATCTCTATCCAGAAAATCATGGCGAACCATGCTGTCATAATCCAGATATTTCTCAAGGAGAAGCATCTCTCCTTCCTCTCCCAGTCTAACGGGTATCTCAAAATGTCTGGCAAGACGGGTAGCATAGATACCTCCATAGACGACACCCTTGGAACGATTGGTGTTCAACCGCTGGGCTACTATAGCACCTAGGCTATAAGTCTTATCGTTATAAAGGCCTTCGCATAGAACCGCAAGGTCTGGAGAACTAAGTGATCCAGCCTCCCCACGGCCAATCAAACATTTTTCCACAAATAATGAGAAGTACCGAAGCACAGGAAAATGTATGCTAGCAATTCTAGCGCGAGACACTCCTCTCTCCTCTCCAACAGCAATAGTACCAATGAAATCCTCCAAGTCCCGTGGACGAGGATCACGGATATCCCCAACATAAGGTAATTTGCATACATTGCAAAAATTCTGTAGCGTCATGCACTGGGGGACATTGTATATCATGAACTCAACCATGGGAGGATTCTTCCTCGGATAAAAGTTGAAGCTCTGAACGAAAATATTGGTGAGGAGGAGGTATTGTGAGCACTTATCTTCGACGAACGCAGTAAGACCTGCGTTCTCCACCAAGTAATAAAGGTCTTCATAAAGCCCAGCGGCGCGCAAAAATTCATCACTTGGCCACTCGCACGCTCGAACTTCTGTGACTCGAGGAACTACGTACTTGGGGTGGTTCTTCTCATCCTCCTTGGGGTTACGGCTTGAAGAGCCTCTCAAGAACTCCTCATCTTTTCCCTTTTCTAGCTCTGAAAAATTCTGAAATTTTTAGAGACTTCGAAAGAAAAGTGAATAAAGATTAACCCAACTTGTAGAAACCACTCCTACTAGTGCATAGAGACCGTATCACGCGCTAAAACTATTTGGGACCAGCTAAAATCAACATTTCTAGCTCAAGAACAGGGTCACCAAGGTAGCAAGAATACGTGAAGGATAAAGCACTAGAGCAAAAACTAATTAGACCAATGGAGGAGTCACTTACCAAGGAGTAATTTCCCCAAAATGGTTCGGATAATGGTGCTTTAAGCAAGGAGATCGAAAATCACAGCCAAATGAGCAAGAACACGGGTTTGAGCTGCGAAACAATTTTTTCTGGAGGTGGAAGAAGAGGATGGGAGCTAGAATGAGTGGAGGGGGTCCCTGTGGGCCCCACAAGCTTGCTAGCCGCCACCAGGGGGCGGCGGCTGTAGGGCTTGTGGCCCACTGGTCACGCCCCCAGGACAGCTCTCAGGCCTAGTATTTTTCAAATATTCCAGAAAAAATCATACTAGATTTTCAGGACCATCGGAGAACTTTTATTTTCGGGGTATTTTTCTCCGGGACGCTAAAACAGAAAACAGGAAAAACTAAACTAAATCTATCATTTTTCTTCTAAGCCATAGAAAATGAAAGCTAAAAACAGAGGTATGTGACTCCTTGATTCATCCATTTCATGGTCATCGAAAGAAATCCGTCAATGAGGTTGATCAAATCCTCATGACAAAAACCTTTTCATATCGCAAAAGAGAATGGAGAATTTTCGAATAGCCACTAAGTCACCTCAATGGGGATATGTATCTCCCCAACAAGCAAATCATACTTCATCTTGACACGAGGAATAGGGCATTCAAAGCTCCCAATGAGAATCGATGAAGTCTTTTCGATAGCATTGATGCAATGTACTTGATATCGTTTCTTCGGAAAGCGCACGGTGTGCTCATTACCGTTGACATGGAAGGTGACATTGCCTTTGTTGCAATCTATAACAGCCCCTGCAGTGTTTAAAAAGGGTCTTCCGAGGATGACAGCCATGGCATCGTCCTCGGAATATCCAAGATAACAAAGTCTGTTATGATAGTGGTGTTAGCAACCACAACAGGCACATCCTCGCAAACGCCGATAGGGAAAGCAGTTGATTTGTTGGCCATTTGCAGAGAAATTTTAGTGGGTGTCAACTTATCCAATTCAAGTCTACGATAAAGAGAGAGCAACATAACACTAACACCGGCTCCAAGGTCGCATAAGGCAGTTCTTACGTAGTTTCCTTTAATGGAGCAAGGTATAGTGGGCACTCCGGGATCACCAAGTTTTTTAGGAGTTCCACCTTTGAAAGTGTAATTGGCAAGCATGGTGGAGATCTCAAGATCTGGTATCTTCCGTTTATTAGTCACGTTATCTTTCATGTACTTGGCATACGGAGACATTTTGAGCATATCAGTTAACCGCATCTGCAGAAAGATGGGTCTTATCATCTCAACGAAGCGCTCAAAATCCTCATCATCTTTTTCTTGGATGGCTTAGGGGGAAAGGGCATAGATCTTTGAACCCATGGCTCCCTTTCTCTACCATGCTTCCTAGTAATGAAGTCATTCTTATCGTATCTCTTAGGTTGTGGGTTATCAGGATTAACCGTAGAGTCAATCTCCACATCCTTATCATTGCTAGGTTGAGCATCATTATGAACATCGCTGTCCATATTGTCACCAGGTTCATGTTCATCACTAGATTGTGTTTCTGCATCAGACGCAGAAATATCATTTGGTTCTTCAGGTGTGATAGTATTTGGTGAACTGACATGTAGGTTTCTATCATCCTTCTTCTTCTCTTTAGGATGATTGGGTGTATCAACATTAATTCCTTGAGAATCTTGATCAATTCTCTTAGGATGACCTTCGGGATACAAAGGTTCCTGAGTCATTTTGCTTCCTCTAGTAATGACTCTGACAGAGTTGTCATTTAATTCATTGGGCAAGTCATTCTGAGCTTTAAGTACTTGTTCTACCTGAGTAGTAATCATAGAGGCATGTCTACTCAGAAGCTTCAGATCATTGACATTTCTGTCTACACAAGCACTTAAATGGCTAAGCATACGAGTACTTTGTTCCAAATGTCTACTAACATGATCATTGAAACTCTGTTGTTTGGCAACAAAGTTGTCAAATTCATCAAAGCATAGGCTAGCAGGTTTGTCAAAAGGAATATCACTCTCATCAAACCTATGTAGAGAATTTACTTCTACTACCTGCATCGGGTTATCGAGACCATGGATCTCTTCGATAGGTGGTATATTTTTGACATCTTCAGATCTAATGCCTTTCTCTTGCATAGATTTCTCGGCTTCTTGCATATCTTCGGGACTGAGGAATATAATACCTCTTTTCTTGGAGTTGGCTTAGGAGGTGGTTCGGGAATAGTCCAAGCATTATCGTTGATCAAGATGTTATTCAGTAGGGTCTCAGCTTGTTCTACAGTTCGTTCCCTAAAAACACAACCGACACAACTATCTAGGTGGTCTCTAGAGGCATCGGTAAGTCCGTTATAGAAGATATCAAGTATCTCGTTCTTCTTAAGAGGGTGATCAAGCAAAGCATTTTGTAGCTGGATGAGCCTCCCCCAAGCTTGTGGGAGACTCTCTTCTTGGAGTTGAGCAAAGTTGTATATTTCCTGCAAGGCAGCTTGCTCATTATGGGCAGGGAAATATTTCTCACAGAAGTAATAGACCATGTCTTGGGGACTACTCACACATCCAGGAGCAAGAGAGGTGAACCAGGCTTTAGCATCATCCTTTAGATAGAAAGGAAGCAACTTAAGGATATAATAGTGGCGGATCTTCTCCTCACTAGTGAAAAGGGTGGCTATATCGTGTAGTTTGGTAAGATGGGCTACGACTGTCTCAAACTCATAACCGTGAAAAGGATCAGATTCGACTAGAGAGATTATCTCAAGATCGACAGAAAATTCATAATCCTTATCGGTGATAAAGATAGGTGAAGTGGCAAACTTCGGGTCTATTTCATCCTAGCTTTCAGAGATTTTTCCTTCCGCTTGAGAAGTAATTTCTCAGCGTCATAGGCATCCTTACATGCAAGAAAATCCTCAGCTATCTCTCCCTCCGTAACGTAACCCTGAGGTATATCAGGCAATTCATATCTAGGAGAGCTAGATCTAGCAGGAGCAAAAGCAGGTTCTATCTCAATAGTATCGGTAGTTTGAGAAGCATCACGAGCATTGGCAGTAATTCTAGCAATATGAGCATCAAGGAAAACCCCTAGTGGAACATTAGGGAAAGTAGTATCTCTAGGAGTATCAAGCATAACATCATCAGGCAAAGCAACATCAGGCATAGCATCTCTAGCAGTATCAGGCAAAGCATCTCTAGCAGTATCAGGCATGGCATCTCTAGCAGTATCATAAGCATCATCAAGCACAGGCGACATATCAAGATTTCTAGCAGGAGGTGATGTCGCAAACTTACTCATAACTGAAGGTGAATCAAGTGCAGAGCTAGATGGCAGTTCCTTACCTCCCCTCGTAGTTGAGGGCAAGACTTTGGTCTTCGGATCTTTCAGATTCTTCATAGTGATCAACAGATATAAATCCCAAGTGACTCAGAGAATATAGCAATACCTCCCCGGCAACGGCGCCAGAAAAATGGTGACTAGAACTCTCTGGCAATTGCTAGACGGGTGCTATTCTCGATTGCTCAACAATTAGAAATTGTCTTGCAATAACCCACCAGCGCGTGGGATCGAGGCAGTTTTCGAGGGTAGAGTATTCAACCCAAATTTTTTAATTCACCAAAGGAAGTGAGAGGATACTCTCGAGTATTAGCAGCTGAATGTGTCAGATTCAACCACACTTGAAAGATTCATATCTGCAAGCAAAGTAACATTAGTGGCAGCAGCAGCAAGTAGTAACAGTAGCAAGTAACAACAGAGCAAGTAACATCAGCAGCAGTAGTAGTAACAGCAGCAGAGCAAAACAAGTAACAGCAGCAGTGGGACAAACTCGTAGGCAATGGGTCGTTGTTTTGTTTGGATGATATTCATCATGCAACTTTTATAACATGGAGAGATATGTGGCTAGCTCCCGTTCGTCAATGTGATGTAGGCATGCATTCCGTGTGTCGATATACGTGCTTAGGGAAAAGAACATGCATGACATCTATTGTCCATCCCTCCCGTGGCAGCGGGGTCCAAAAGAAAACTATGGGATATTAAGGTTCTCCTTTTAGTAAAGAACCGGACCAATGAATTAGCACTTGGTGAACTCATGAACTCCTCAAACTATGATCATCACTAGGAGTGGTTCCGGTTATTGTCATTCCAGGGTTGTCGGGTCATAACAGATAGTAGGTAACTACAACTTGCAAGATCGATGTAAAACACACATATATTGGTGACAACATAATAATTTCAGATCTGAAATCATGGCACTCGGTCCCTAGTGACAAGCATTAAGCATGGCAAAGTAGTAGCAAAATCAATCTCAGAACATAGTGGATACTAGGGATCAATCCCCATCAAAACTAACTCGATTACATGATAGATCTCATCCTACTCATCACTGTCCAGCGAGCCTACGAATAGATTACTCATGAACGATTAAGAGCTTCATGGAATTGGAGAGGAAAGAAGGTTGATGATGACGATGGCGACGATTTCCCCTCTCCGGAGCCCTAAACGGACTCCAGATCTGCCCTCCAGATGAAGAACAGGATGTGGTGGCGCCTCCGTATCATAAACGCGACGAAATCTTCTCTTTTTATTTTTTCTGGGACGAAAGTGAATTTATAGAGCTGAGATTGGGGGCGGCAGAGCTACGTGGGCCCCACAAGCTTGCTAGCCGCCACCAGGGGGTGGCGGCTACAGGGCTTGTGGCCCACTGGCCCATCCCCTCCGGTGGATCTCTGCGCAGGTATTTTTAATATTTTCTGGAAATAATCTTCGTAAATTTTCAGGACGTTTGGAGAACTTTTATTTCTGCACAAAACAACACCAAGGCAATTCTGCTGAAAACAGTGCCAGTCGAGGTTAGTTCCATTCAAATCATGAAAATTAGAGTCCAAAACAAGGGAAAAAGAGTTTGGAAAAGTAGATACGATGGAGACGTATCACTGCCCAGCATCGTCATCGACCCCCGCGGCATGCTCGGCCAGGCCCTCCTCGCTAGGTTGTAAGACTGCATCACCGACCAGCGAGCTCTATTTGCCATCTGATGATAAGCAACGAAAAATACTCATGTGTTTGCTTTATTAAGACGAAGGTAAGAAGAGACACATGAGAGGAAGAATATGGACCTGTGCGACAGAAAGGGGAGGATCGAGCAGAACACACAAACTCCTGAATAAGTTCTCGTCGTTTTCTCCTCCTTCTGCCTCCCCATATACAAGTGCTTCTGCGGCGATTCCAGCAAACAGAATCATGCAGTATATGCAATTACGATCTCGCTTCCGCACAAAAGAGACACTGTCCAATAACTCCAAGTGTTGAAACTGAGACATATAAATGCGTGGTAACTTACCTGTCAAATGTTGTACTAGACAGATGGCCCTCACCAAGTTCTTTCTCCATCTTTGCGTCCCAGAACTGTGTCCCTGCCTGCAGAGGTACGAGATTACACATCCTTGACATCTCTATGAAAAGCATACCTCAGATCATTCAGGATTGTTTTTTCATTGTCCCACAATATGCACAAAGCATGGGCATTTTAAACAGTAATACAGTGGAGGTGTTCCAGGGACGATGAGGAGGTTTTATTTCTTCTTTTTTCCCCTTCAGCCAGTACATCCAAGAATTGAGAACCCTCAATCACTAAACTGGAACCATTTTAATTTTAATTCTGAATTTGTGTAGTTATGTATGTTTTATATTGTACGAAATTCATTCCAAGGGGAAGATATACTCACTATTACTGTTTCAATCGTCTATTTTATTTAGTACGCAATATAATGAAGCACTGAACCGGTGTGTATCCGCATCGTTGTATGACTGAGCTGAGGACGAGATACATGATTGATGTAGCTGATACTTATTAGGCCTGGCGGGAAGCAGAGATGACGATGGACATAGCACAGAAGGCCAAGGTTATGCCACGGATATCAATTCCATCCGGGAGGCGCAGGCGCGCATCGCACCATGCGTGCACAAAACACCCATTCTATCATCCACGTCCATCGATGCCATAGCAGGGAAGCAGTTGTTCTTCAAGTGTGAATGCTTCCAGAAGGCGTGAGAGTTACTGCCTCATGTGCTATTTACCTATTCAATTTTTTGCAGTACATGGTGCTAATTGTTGTGGACATATGTTGTATTGTGTTGTGTAGAGGGGCATTCAAGATCCGAGGGGCATCCAATTCAATATTTGCCCTTGATAACAGCCAGGCAGCAAAGGGTGTTGTCACGCATAGCGGGTTGATTCTAGCTTCAGTGTATTTTGTGATTGTTCCTAACATTCAGAAGAAATCTAAGATACTGATAATATGGTTTCTTCTCAGTGGAAACCATGATGCTGCTATGGCACTGGCTGCAAAGCTGCGTCGCGTACCTGCTTACATTGTCATACCCAAAGACACGCCAGCATGTAAGGTTGACAACGTTAAGCGTTATGGTGGTCAGGTTATCTGGAGCGACGTCACCATGGACTCAAGAGAATCTATGGCTAAAAAAGTCTAGGAAGAGACTGGTGCTATTCTTATTCATCCATTTAATGATAAGTATACCATCAGGTAGTTTTCATTTTTTGCTATCCAAAGCTTTTATTATTCCTATAGAGTGCTTACAGTTTCCCCAAGGTAGATGATAAGATTTTTCCAAAGCTACCATAGATATAACTTTGGTAACATTCTGTATTTCAGTAGTCCTCTGATAAAGTAGTTCTAATGACTAGGCTGTTGTTTTTTATGCGAAAAAAATCTCTGGTGTGAAATGGAAAGTATGCAGAAATTTGATCACTTGCTTACTCACCACTGATGAACTGTTCTTTCGTGATCACAAGGAGTATTTGGAGTTATTAGATTAGTGGCATGCCATCATATTAGCAGTGTCTTTATCTAAAATTTATGATTTCATGAATCTTTACTCGTTTCAACCAGCAACACAACCTTCTGCATTTTATTGTTTTATGTAGTACCGTTTTACTCTAAAAGAGTATCATCATTTTTTCTACAAAAATCCTGATACGTTTTGTTTGATATTTTTTCAGTGGTCAGGGTACAGTATGCCTTGAACTTTTGGAGCAAGTCCCAAAGATCGACACAATAATTGTTCCAATTAGTGGTCTGTACTCTCTTAGTTTATCCCTATCATAAATAGTCCTTTTCTGTGAGGAAGTCTATTCTAATTTATCACTTGACAAATATTTTTGGTTGAACTACATGTGGTGGTTTAATTTCTGGTGTGGCACTGGCTGCAAAGGCCATAAACCCCTCGATACGTATTCTGCCAGCAGAGCCGAAGGGTGCTGATGATTCAGCCCAGTCGAAGGCTGGTGGAAGAATCATCAAACTGCCTGCGACCAACACCATTGCTGATGGACTACAAGCTTTTCTCGGTGACTTGACATGGTAAAGCAAATATATTCCATCATTTACTGCATGTGCATTGTTGTCCTGGAATCGTACTAAAATGTTGACTCTTTTCCACTTCTTTTAAAGATTTTTCATGTGAACATCAATGATAGCTGGATAGTTTATTTCTCTAAAATTTATTTGACATGAACGTCCTGATATGGTTTACAATACTATTAATGCTTATGCGAGTGTAAAGAAGAACCATATGTCTTCAAAACTTTCTTACATTTAATCTTTAAATTTATATTTCTAGGCCGGTGGTGAGGGACTTGGTGGAGGATGTCATCGTCGTGTATGACAATGCCATTGTGGACGCCATGAAGATGTGCTACAAGACGCTGAAGGTGGCCGTGGAGCTTAGCGGTGCCATTGGCCTTGCCGCTGTCCTCTCCGGCGATGAGTTCAAGCAGAGCTCTACTTGGCATGAGAGCGGCAAGATAGGGATCATTGTTTCCAGAGGCAATGTGGACCTCTGCGTGCTATGGGATTCCTTGTATAAATGAAGATCGTGCCACACAAAAAATGTTTGAATTTGAAATGGATGAGGTGAATGGCTGCAGACTTGTAAACCCACTGATTTCTGACAGGGAACTGCCCTTGTTTGCTGATCTACTCGGTGCAAAACGTTTTACTACTGTTTTTTTACCGTGATTGAGTATAGAAGCGGCATGTCTCCTGTCGTTCCTTTTTTCTCATTCGCTGACAAGGGGGACCCACATGTCACTGTGTGAGAAAGTTTTTTTAGTTGAGAGTCATGTATTTCTCCACGCTGATAAATGGGACCCATGTGTGACATGTAGGCAGATTATTTGGTGTGTTATTTTACTGAAAAGGCAATCACAGTTCTTATATTTTAATTAACTATGTTATGGATAAATACATAATTCTCATCATCAAAGTCTTTAGTCTAAACTTGAGGTAGGAGGGTTCATTCGAGTGAAACTATGAGCTCTCATGCAAGGCTAAAATAGGGAGAGGACTTTGGGATTCTGATGTATGACATTGCTAAATTGTTTTAGGAATTTTTGAGTTTGTCATAACTTTGAGGGAGTGGATGACAAATGCTTTCGCGAAAAAAATATGACAAATGCTGCAATCCATTAGAAGTAGGTGCGATGGGAATGGTATAACAATTTGCAACTTGGGCAAAAGGCAGTGATGTAATGCCTGAATAGCTAAATTCGAGCGACTCATGATATATTCATTTGTTAGTCCATAGGTTCGGGATGATGGATATAAGCTTGTATGTTAGGGACGATGTGAATGAGTAGGACAATTTACGAACTAGGAGAAAGCGGATTTATAGCATGGTAACAAATGGCAGAATGACTGAAGTGTCGAAGTGAAATGGCCTTGCGACAGATCTATTTGTTGGTCCGTGACAATGTACGGGCATTCAACTAGTTGATTTACATGTGTTATAAATCATTGCAATTTCGTAGGATGTGGACAACGAACAATGTCGACACCAATTTTCCCCAGAGTTAATAGGACCAAGAATCCAGTAGAGTACTCATTCTATGCTATATACTAGATATCCTATTTAATTCGGTTACACATCCGGCCGTCGTCATATGATTCTGTATGATGTGCACACTAGAGTTTACCAAGATGGCGCTAAAAAGGAGACTATGAATGGTCTGTTAACTTATTTACTTTGACGAAGGCATATATCATTTTTACTAGAGATTTTGATCAAGATTAATCAGTTTGCTTTAGGATCCATTTTGTGTGTCCTTGATTTCTTTTGCAGTGTTCATGTATCAGAGAGTTTCCTCTATTATTCCTCCCAGGACCCGTTTGTGCCCAACATTTGAATACAGACATAACATTTCTTTTCAGTTTTTCCTTCTCCTAGGCGGAATTTGCATATGCATGTATGGACACTTGGACTTAGTTATCGTGCAAGGTTTTCTGCAACTTCCTATTGACAACTAGACATCCATGACCGGCTATGCATGCCACATTTGACCTGCTTAATATATGCGCAAAAGATACAAACATCTCCTCGTATGTTATATGCTCACATGCATAATAATTTAAGCAATCTCTACTCTATTACACATGTAGTCAGGAAACATCTCTTTGATTTGTCCTGTCTTGATTTATTTGATTTTTTTTTTGACAAACCACATGGTAAAACGAGTGCTTTCGTTACTCGGTTTGTATATACATTGTAAACCAAGAGAAACATGATATTGGGTGATATGATAATATAAGTCTGAGTTGGATGTCAGAAATTTATTTTGTATCCAATACCATCTCCAACACTTATTTTATTAACATCACGCGCTATAAAAAAATTCCTGCAATAAGCGTGGGGCATTATCTAGTTTTAATAATAGATGTATCACCAATAAAGTTGCGACCGAATCAGAAAATAGGTAAATCACTTTCTAGATGTACCTCTTCAAATATGTTGGGAGAGCATGATGGTTGTGTGTTATGAACAATATCTTGGTCCATTTTTGGATAACTCTCCAACGCCTTATCGTCTTTCTTTAACATAATAAATTCGACACATGTATTTGATTCGGCCTTTTCTATAACCGAATTACATTTGTTATCCAAATCATTATTCCTTTCATTGGTTCCTCTAATTATCAAACCTTCTTTTTTATTTAATTGATTCGGCACATGTAATGTTTGATTCGGCTTTTTTCAATAACCGAATTAACTTTGTTATCTGAATCGCCACTCTTTCTTTCTTTTATTCGCAAGGCTGCTTGTTCTTGTCTAAACTCAGCAAACATTGGTGCTAGACTATCTTTAAGCTTTTTTCGCCTAATTTCAGCCAAGTCTTTGTCGCATTGCCTCCCAATACTTTCAGATGCTGGCGGCAGTGATATGTTGCCGAAATTCTGAAATGCTTGAGGGACGACATTATATGCTACGGTAGTAGGTGAAGGCATTTGTGCTGCTGCAGAAGTTTCACTTATTCGACCTTGATCGTGAAGGTGCGGAGCCGAATTATGGACATCAACAGTTGCGTATGGTGCCAAAAAAACTAGTAGCATGAAGTGTAGCATATGATGTTTGAGGGTAATTGGCCAAATAACAAGTAGTAGCATGGCCAATTCCCCTATCCAACGTCATGTTTGGATTAACATGCTGCAAGTTATTTGCCGGTGAATAAAAGGTTGAAACACTTTGTTGCATCCTATTGGAAGTTCCTACATGTGGTGTTTCAGCTTGATTAACCAACCTCATCATGTTGTTCGTCGGCATATAGATTTGTGGGGTTACCGATGCATTGGATTTTGGATACATATGTTACTTGTTGCTAAAATTATATGACGTTGAAGTATGGAGATTATTCTAAATCGGTTGTTGCACATAACTTTAGTAATGATTCACTAAACTAGGGCTAGCCGGTAGAGTATGGTCATTAAACGATTTAGCAACAACTTATGCATTATTTGCAACTACGTAAGTGAATTGGGTATTCATATTACCTTTGTTGTTTGCAAACCCTAGATGACGATCTCTTTGTAGCAAGAACGAGATGGAGACCGTTCAAAGCTTCGTCCCCAACGGAATTGCCAAAAAGTGTGTTCGCACACGAACACGTCACCGTGTACCCTCGACATCGAGGATGATGCACCAGGGCTCACGTCGAAGGAGACCCGTCCGGAAGCTCGGTACACAAGTAGTCCGACGGACGATTTTGCAGACCTGAAACCCCACACGCCCAGGAGGGACCCTGTCAGGGCACGCGAAAGCTATGGGTTACCCTAGGTCGGCCTGACCGCCCCTAGGGCATCGTGGATCGCTGCCCTCCAAGAGAAGAACGAACGAAGAATGAGGAAGAAGAAGAACAAGGGAGAGAGATACGCGTAAAGGTAAAAGGTGGTAGATTGATTTGTTCGACTGTGTGTTGTTTAGTCGGCCGTCACCTCTAACATATATGTGAGGCAGATGGACTTCCCGTACAAGAAAGGGACCAAAAATCTTGTCCAAAACGTCAAAAACCGTAACCTAACTCAGAGAGGAAACTTTGACAATTCTCCGGATCAACTCGGAACTACCAAGTTGTTTTTCTCAGTCTCACCGAGTTAACATGACCAACTTTCTATAATTTTCTGCATCTTACTCGAAATTTTCGAGTGATTTTTCTCGAAATTACCGAGTCAACTCGGTACCATCGAGTCAAATAAACTCGATGTGTCTTAAATGCATGTGCAACTTTTGTTGCTGATCTTGTTTTGGCTTCATAGGTTGCATATGACCTTCCATTGAGACGAGCTTTATATCAAAATCAATCGCCTCGGCGATACGGAACTTCTTCATGTTGAAATTGTTCTCATATCAGACCATCTTGAAGGTGTAATCGACCGAATAGTACTCTGCATATGAAATTTTAGTACTTTGCGTACAATTTCGACCTTTGAGATGAGATCGAATGATGATGGGCCAAACTTCAAAAATGTTTATGTCGACAATGCAAAATGTTTTCGTGTGGAGCACTTGTTTATTTGAAGTCATCTCAATCATGATTTATTCCATACCAAAATCTGATGTTAACAGCCGTCTATGTCAAATGATGGCCATAAACAAGAAGGGGTGCACGGGGCCGGTCATGTTACCAGTTTTCATAAAAGCTAACTACTATAATAAGTACATATAAGTTTTTATGCAACCACATTTTCAAATATGCATGATCATAGTATTCCTTGTCTATAAACACTTATACGTACAAGGGTGGACTTTTTCGCTATATCACTTAAGCCTATTAAGCCAAGTATTTTTTTTTCTCTGGATATATACGTTGTAGTTTATGCCGTCTTTCTTTCTTTCTTAATCCCAAAAATAAAAAGAAGAGGACTGAAACCTACCTAAATTGGTCGGGCAAGGGAAGGAGGGGTGTGCAAGACCGTCTATTTAATGCAACGAGCGTCAAATAGGCCCTCTTATTTATTTTTTCAGACAAAGGCCCTCTTATTCATGTCCGCGGATGCGGAATAGGGAGGAATGCAAGCGCGCGACTTATTTCTAGTTGAGCCATTTATGGTTTTGGACAATTTTTGTTATCATTTTATTCATGCGAGTTTTCTTTTATTCACAAATTTGTGGAAGAAAACCATTTTTAAAGGTAGTTTCAATAAGATTAAACAGATAAAAAAGAAAAAGGCCACAAGAAATGAAAATAGTTCATATATACAAAATATTCATCAAATATTTTAAAAAGTTAATTGCATAGTGTAAACAATGTTCATGCACAAACATGGTATTTTATCTATTCAAAATTCTATGTATTTAAAAGTAATAATTGTGTATTTAAAAAAATACAACATATTTTGAAAATGGTCATGGTTATTTTATACATGTTTCATTGTGTATCTATGTAACATATTCATCACAAATTATAAATATGCCTATCATTTATGTACAAAATGTTAATTTCATATTTGAGAAAAAATCATTTGTAGGAAACAAAAGTAAATTGAAAAAATGATAAGGAAAAGATATAAAAAAGAAACAACAAAAAAGATGAAAAACAAAAGAAAAAAAGAAAACAAATCAGCATAAATTGAAAGAAATAAAAAGATAAAACTAGCAAAGAAAAATATGGTTGTCGAAAATTATAATGATTTTGTATTGTCAAAGTTTATGTCATGTCAAATCCTATGTGACGTTCACATCATCATTTGTGGCACATCATAGCATGCACCACGTGGACGTCCCCCATGTTGGCTTAGTCATGTCAGACGTATCACTGTATTCTAATATTGACTATTAGTTTTTTTATCTTCAAAATTTCATCATAAAATTTCATTATCCAACTCTAATGACCTTTTTTGACCCAAATGGGGAGTTGTAAATATGCATATTTCTTGTAATGCTTATTTGTTTTGTCTCATGATACGTCTAAAACGTATCGATAATTTATAAAATATTTACCTATGTTTACAATAGTTTTATATGGTTTTGATCCATTTTATATAATTTTATTATAACTAACCCGGACTGACGTTATTTTCAAGGGAATTACCGTGGTGTTGTTTTTTATGCAGAAAATAAAACCTCTCAGAATCACACGAAACTTTTTAACGATTTTTTGTGGACAATATGAAAAATGCTAGAACGAATAACCACCGGAGGGGACCATTGCTACGTATCGAACGTATATATAATTTTTGATTGTTTCATGCTATAATATTATCCTTCTAGGATGCTTTTTGCGTATTTTTATACCAATTAATATTATTTTTAAGGACTATCCTATTAACCCACTGCCCATTGATATGTCTTCAATGTATATATAATTTTTTATTGTTCCATGTTGTTCTTTTATCATCTTAAGATGCTTTTTGTGTCATAATGCATCAACTTATATTATTTTTGAGCACTAGCCTATTAACCCAGTGTCGAGTACGAGTAGTTGTTTTCTAGGCGTTTTTTGTTTTGCAGGTTTTCAGTACCAAACGAAGTCCAATTGTCATGAAACTTTTTTATGATTTTTTTGGACCAAAAGAAAACCTGGAAGCTTTGGGAGGAGACGTGAAGCCACATGAGGAGTCCACAAGGCAATAGGGCGTGGCCAGGGGGTGGTCACGCCCTGATACCTTGTCGCCTCCATGTGGCCCCTCTTGCCTCGTTCTCTAGCTTATAAATTCGCAAATATTTCAGAAACCCTAAATATATCACGAAACACTTTTTACACCGCCGCAAGTCCTCGTCTGGAGCTCCGTTCCAACACTCTATCGGAGGGAGGATCGATCACAGAGGGCCTCTTCATCAACATTGGTGCCCTCGTGATGATGTGTGAGTAGTTCACCACACACCTACGGCTAAGTAGTTAGTATCTAGATGACTATCTCTCTATTGATCATCAATACAATGATAATCACATCTTCGCTTTGATCTATCCGATGTAATTCTTTTATATGGTTTGTTTGTCGGGATCCGGTGAATTATGGGTTTATGTTCATACTATTCATGAAAAGTATTTGAATCTTCTCTTTGTTCTAAGATTATTATTTGCATGATCATCATAGCTTCGTAAATCTATCTGATCTATTGAATTGCTTTGGCCAAGTAATTCGATATTTCTTCAGTGGTGATGTGCGTTGTACTGGGTTCAACCTGGCGAATTTCTATATCTTAGTGACAGAAGAGGACAAGATGTGTATTTGTGTTGCTGCCATTAAGGATAAAATGATGAGGTTTATTCATATTGGTTGAGTTTATTTTGTCTACATCATGTCATTGTTCTCCAAGCATTACTCTGTTTTACTTAATACTCTAGATGCATGCTGGATAGCGGTCGATGGGTGGAGTAATAATAGTAGGTGCACATAGGAGTCAGCCTATTTGCTTATGGACGTGATGCCTATATACACATGATCATTGCCGTGAAAATCGCATAACTATGTGTTGTTCTATCAACTGCCCAACGGTAATTTGTTTATCCACCATATGTTGCTATCATGAGAGATGCCACTAAAGAACACTATGGCCTCCGGGTCTATTCACTTATATATTCAGAAAACTTATAATTTCCTCACTATTATTTTTTGTCTTTTATTTTATTTGGCAAGTAACAATTATCTACACACCTCATTCGCTTGCAAATAACGAGATCAAGGGGATTGATAACCCTTTTGCCCGCGTTGGGTGCAAGTTGTTTGCTCTTTTGTGTGTAGTCAACGAAGATGGTTGAGGATTGATATCCCTATTGGTTCGATAAACATTGGTTTCTTAATCAGAAGGAAATACTTACCCACATTGTGTTGCAATAACATGTTCCACTTCACGCAAACCCAACGCAGATCACAAGCATCACCCACTGCGAGTTGCTATTTTCTGCATGTTTTTGGATTTTCAGGTTTATAGTACGAAACGAAGTCCAATTGCCCCGAAACTATTTTATGATTTTTTCTAGACCAAAATAAGACCTCGAAGCTTCGGAAGGAGGCCAGAGGCTACACGAGGAAGCCACCACACAACATGCGCGCCTAGGGGGGTGGTCGCGCCCTGATGTGTGGTGGCCCCCTTGACACCTCCTAACTTCCCTCTTCGTCCTATAAATTCCTAAGTATCCCAAAACCCTAAGGAGACACCCGAAACACCTTTTTCGCCGCCGCAAGTGTCTGTTCCGTCATGAGGCTATTTGGAGCCCTTTTCTGATGCCCAACTAGAGGGGAGATCGATCACGGACGACCTCTATATCTACCTTGCTGCTCCCATGGTGATGTGTGGGTAGTTTTCACAAACCTATGGGTCTGTATCTAGTACCTAGATGGTTTTCTCTCTCTCTCTTGATCTTAAATACAATGATCATCACATCTTCTCTTTAATCTATCTGATGTAATCCTATTGTTCGACGCATTTGTTGGGATCCGATGAATTGTGGGTGTATGTTTAGATTATTCATGAGAAATATATGAGTCTTCTCTGAATTATAATTACGATTCTTATTTCCATGATTATCATAGATTTGTAAATCTTCCTGATCTATTGAAATAGTTTGGCCAACTAGATTGATATTTCTTCATTAAGAGGGGTGCGTTGTACTGAGTTCAACCTGACGTGTTTCTACATCCTAGTGATAGAAGGGGACAAGATACGTCTTTGTGTTGTTGCCACTAAGGATAAAACAATGGGGTTAATTCATATTGACTGAGTTCTCTTTATCTATGTCATGTCATTGTTCTCCAAGCATTACTTTGTTTGCCTTAATACTCTAGATGCATGTTGGATAGCGGTCGATGGGTGGAGTAATAGTATAGGTGCAGGCTAGAGTTGACCTATTTGCGGATGGACGTGATGCCTATATACATATGATCATTTTCGTGAATATCACATAACTATTCATTTTTCTATCAATTTCCCAACAATAATTTGTTTACCCACCGTATGCCTACTACATGAGAGATGTCATTAGGGAAAACTACGGCCCCCGGGTCTATTCAATTATAAGTTTACAAATGTTATAATTTCCTCGCTGCCTTAATTTAATTTTTATTTACTTTTCACTTTACAACTTCTATCGACACACTTTACTTTCTTGCAAATAACGAGTCGAGTGGGATTGACAACCATCTTGCCTGCGTTGGGTGCAAGTGTTTGTTTCTTTTGTGTGCAATCGCTGAAGACGGGGGCTGGTTGTTACTCCTATCGTTTCAATAAACTATGGTTCTCTACTAAGGGAAATACTTACCTATAATGTACTGCATCACCCGTTCCTCTTCACAGAAAACCCAACATAGATCACAAGCACCACGAAGGATTTCTGGCACCGTTGCCGAGGAGTATCACCAACTGATACATCCATTTTGCATCATGTTTTGTTACTGTTATTTATAGTGTTTTTATGCATTTTGCCACTTGGTGGCGTAATTCTGATGCCTTTTCTCTCATAATATGCCAGGTTTACATCAAGTGGAAGAATACCGGCAGATGGAATTCTAGATCTGAAAAAGCTATGTCAGAGATACCTATTCTACACATATCCAATTGGGTTAAACTGTCGGGACCCCGATCCTAAGCCATAGAAATCCAGCATGTAACACATCGCATCCCTTTGCGGTCTCACGCACGGTTAACTCCACGGCTGCAGCCTTACCTTAGCCGGGACCGTTTGCGTCTTTTGACTCACGTATGCAATAGTGTTGCTAGCATTCCAATGTCAAAGAACCCGGATCGACATGTCTAGTCATAAACCAAAGTGGCAGTACCGCACAAGGACAGGCATACATGACCCAACAAAGCAGGTGTTGGTCATCAGCGAACGTAGACGAGTCGTAGCAAGCTACAAGGACTCCATTATGTCGCGTGACATTCCCCAAAGGGGACAGACACAACAGCTAAGAAGGACACATGCCGGTCAACCAATGTGTCCGGAGCAGTAGCGAACTACCAAGGCTCGTTGGATCACAAAGGGGCATTTCCTTGTAAGGAGTGCTACTAAAGTTCACGACTAGGTATTCGAACCCCATACATATCAAGTAAGACACACGTACGCATGGCATACCGATATGTATAAATACATCGATGGCATCACAACATAACCATAAACATACAAGCTTTATTTAAGAGGCTCGGAAGAGCCACACACATAATATTACACATTAAGGGTCTCACGACCCATAATAGCAGTCATACAATTACAAGCCAGCGGAAGAGTTATAAACTGTCTGGGTACAGACAGGGCAACTAGAAGGCACATGGCATGACTATACTACAGAGCCGACGTAGGGCCAGATCGTAGCTGGGACACCAGCTACTCGTTGTCGTCGATGTCTACGAAGAACCCTCCATTAGGGTCATTAGCAACCTCTGCAACATTTATTAAGCAAACATGAGTACGAAGGTACTCAGCAAGACTTTAGGATGACTAACTACTCATGCAAGGTATCAAAAGGTATTGTGGGCTTTCATGCGGAAAGCCAGCATTTGACTCGTGGCTAGACAACTTGCATTTTTAAATGATTTTGACAACTTGATTTCTCGCACACGAGTCCACTAACACCACAACAATACACTATCGTGGAATCATTCCGTCTCCGTACGGAAATGCCGTCCACGACACTCACGCTTATCTTGGCAATTTTATGAGTAGCCATTGAAGTTATCTATGAACAACATATGTCTCCAAGTAGTCCATATCCGCGGACGCGGCTATTCGAATAGATCATAACCCTGCAGGGGTGTACTTCGTCACACACGCTCTCGCCACTTATCGCCATGTGCACGTCATGCACCTCGGAAACCTTCAAGCGGAAGCCCAGCGAGGGAGTCGGCCACGACCGTTAACCACACTAGTACCTAGTCCAGGTTTATCGCCTATCTGAGAGTAACCCGTACGGAAGTCCGGCCGAGGTTTCCGCCACGGCCTCAAACGATGTGCGCAGGGTTCCCAAGCCCACCATCCGGGTGCCACTTGGTACACCGTGCCACTGCCTACCGCATCACGGTCCACCTCTCAGGTCAGCACCATGCACGGCCTCCAGCATTACTATAAACACCAGAAACTACTTGCAACTCCTGGACCGAGTACTACGCGATTAATAGGCCGAGCGGGGTCATATTTCAGGGCCCAGCATGTGGTAGTATCTAGTCTTGGATTACATACACGGAACTCAGTTCCTAAGGACGGTTCCAATGAAACAACCCGCCATGTACTCCTACACAGCCTTTCACCGGTACCTTTACCAAATCAAGTTCAACACACAACCTTTGCTCACCGAACACATTCCACATTTCTGTTCATCTCCCAGATGACAGACCATACACAACTCTAAGCATAGCATGCATAGCAGGATAAGGCACATCATAGCTCAAGCAACTACCAGGTATGCTAGGTTGCAAGGTTCGGCTATTTACTGTGACAAGGTTAGGTCATGCAAAGGAAGTGGGTTCAACTAACGTGGCAAAAACAGTTGAAGCATTTGATCCTAATGCAATAAATAAGTGCAGGAGCAAGAACATGGGAATTATCGGGATGATCAAAAGGGTTGCTTGCCTTGTTGCTCAGAGGAGGAACGATATCCGTCAGACGGATATTCGGAGGAATCCGGGGGTTGCGGAGCCTACCGAAATAAATGGCAACATTCAATAACAATCATATGCAATCAAAATGATGCATGAGCATGGCATGAGAATGCAAGGTGATAAGTTATTATAACCAACATGTATTAGGTTTAGAGTTGTTGATTTGAATCATATTCGGTATCACTTCAAACGGGGTATTCACGGTTACCGATTTAATTGATTCGACCTGATGCTCAGATCAACTTGATGTTAGCTTGCATGAGATGTCATGTTATGGTACTGATTTGTAACTAGGACAGTGTGTGATAATTGCAAACATAATGAAATTTGAATATTTTTCCAAATTCCATTTAAAAAGTAATTATAAGAATTGAATTATTCCTTATTCCACATTTTAGGGTTCTGTAACTTTTTCAAACATAGTTGAAAATAGCATAATCAGAATCCTTGAATTTTTCTGATACTTTTTCATATATAAATTATTTTCATTGGAGTTACAGATTAATTTCTATGATTTTTACAAGTTTTAGCAATTTCCTGGAATTAGTTTTATACTGGAAATTCTATTTATTGCATCAGACTGACGTCAGCAGGTCAGCCGACCTGTGCAGGTCAAACCTGAGAGGAGGGCCCCACTGGTCAGCCTCTCTGGGACTAATCCCGTGCTGACCAGTCCTAATTGGGGTTTGACTTGGCCTTAGGCCCACTGTCAGCGAGTGATTAAGCCCTGAGCTGCTGGGTTAGCTTTGCCACGTCGACCCCCACCGGAGGGTGGTCGCCGGCGACCAGGCCCGCGGCGGAGGGCTCGCCGGAGGCGACCTAAACGGCGCTGCACAGCACCACTTCGAACGCGATTTGCAGCTACTGGACGCTGGCGAAGTGGCCGATCTGGCAGGGGCATCAGGGGTGGCTAGGGTCGCCGGAAGAGGCGCCGGCGACGAGCCGGAGCGGCGGCCGAAGCTCGGCCTTCTATGAGAGACGGCTCTAGGGCACGGGGAGGGCAGCTGTAGGGTTCATCACGCTCCTAGAGGCTCCAGGAGCTCGAACCCTAGCTCGAGCGTGTGGATCGGACACCACAGCGACGACGACGACATGGCCGGCGGCGAGGAGCTCTCGGCCTTGGTGGGGAACTAGGCTACGATGCACGGGAGAGCGTGGGGCGAGAGGGGAAACGACGACGAGCTCACGGCGGTTCCGATGGTGCTGTTGAGGGGCTCGGGGATGCGCCGGAGGGAGCGAATCGACGGGAGAGGTCCGACAGCTGGAGGTGGAAGACGACGGCGTTGGGGGCGATGCAGAGCTTGGCGAGACTTTGGCTTCTGCAGGGATGACAAGGGCGACGAGGCAGAGCTAACAGACTACTCGGAGGAGGGTTCCCATGGCTAGAGGTGCTGCGGTTCGAGCTCGAGCTCGGCTCCAATGGCGGCAGCAGGAGGGAGGGCAAGATCCGAGAGGGGAGGAAGAACGGTGCTGAGGAATGGATAGAGGAGACCCTGGGGAGCTTATCCCCGGCCTTGCCAGCGCGAGGCGGCGGCCAGGCAGGCGCACAGGTGCGTGGCCGCGCCGGAGGAGGCGGCGGCCACCTCCTGCTCCTACTGGCGCGAGGGAGGGGACGAGCCACGGAGATGGGCCGGGCCAAGCTAGGCGATAGGTAAGGGTTTCCCATTTTTTTTCTGTTTTTGTTTTTCTGTTTTTGTTTTTCTGTTTTGCTAACTATTGTTTTGTTATTTATTTCAGCTCCAAAACAAAAAGTAAAAACTATTTTAGACCTCTTGAAATATTGTTATAATATTCCCAACCATTTCCAAAGTTCTCAACAATTTTGAAAATTTATAGTTTCTGATTTCAAATTTAAAGTTTGAAACCAGTGGCTTTTGCATTAATTTAGAATGCTTAAAGTGTCAAGAAAATAGTTTTCTCCAATGCTCATTTACTTTCATGATTTATCAGAAAGTTTGAACATTTCTTGAGGCCATTTTGGGTTCATTGATTTCAACTAGTTTGAGAAATCCTTTATTTGAAATAGTGGCTAGGGTTTTGAGTTTTTCCTTTGCCACTTTGTTGTTCTTGTTGAAAAAAATCTTTGATGCAAATTCAAAGAAGACATGAGCACAAGGCTAACTTGTTAACGGTTAGGGATGTGACAACTCACCCCCACTCAAAAGAATCTCGTCCCGAGATTTAGAAGTCGTCGGGAATAACGCAGGATATTTAAGTCGGAGACGATCCTCTCTTTCCCAAGTTGCCTCCTTTTTAGAATGATTTGACCATTGAACTTTAAGAAACTTGAGGTTTCGACGTCGAGTGGTACGCTCAGCTTGATCAAGAATACGCACGGGGTATTCTCGGTATGAAAGGTTATCTTGTAGATCAAGCGTTTCGTGGTCCACTTCACGGATAGGATCCGAAAAGCAACGCCTGAGTTGCGAGAGGTGGAAAACATCATGAACCTTGGAAAGATGCGGAGGAAGTTCCAACTGGTAGGCAACTTCTCCTCGTTTGGCAAGAATGCGAAAAGGACCAATGTAACGAGGAGCCAAGTTGCCCTTGTTACCGAAACGATGGGTACCCTTCAAAGGTGTAACCCGAAGGTAAGCCTTCTCGTCAACTTCAAAGGTCACAGCCTTATGATGACGATCATATTGGCTCTTTTGACGAGACTGGGCTGTTTTCAACTTTTCACGAATAATGCGAACCTGCTCTTCTGCATCCTGGATCATATCCGGACCAAAGAGTTGCCTCTCTCCGGTTTCTGACCAATTAAGAGGTGTTCAACATCTTCGTCCATAGAGAACTTCAAAAGGGGCTTTGCCCAAGCTCGATTGGTAACTATTGTTATAAGCGAATTCGGCGAATGGAAGACACTTCTCCCAATTCATACCGAATGATATAACACAAGCCCGGAGCATATCTTCTAGAATTTGATTCACTCTTTCTACTTGACCACTTGATTGGGGATGGAAAGCAGTGCTAAAAGATAGGTGAGTCCCCATGGCATTCTGAAAACTTTCCCAGAAGTGAGAAGTAAAGATACTTCCGCGGTCCGAGTTAATCTCCAGGGGAACACCATGAAGAGACACTATTCGAGAGATATATAATTCTGCTAGCTGGCTAGCTGTTATAATCTCACGAACGGGAAGAAAATGAGCCACTTTGGAAAGACGGTCAATGACCACAAAGATAGCATTATTCCCTTTCTTGGTCTTGGGAAATCCGGTAATGAAATCCATACTAACTTTATCCCATTTCCATTCAGGAATAGCTAGAGGCTGCAGGGTGCCAGCAGGCCTTTGATGTTCTGCCTTAACTCGATGACAAACGTCGCAGTTAGCAACGAACTCAGCAATTTCTCTCTTCATCCTAGTCCACCAGAACCTCTGGCGTAGGTCCTGATACATCTTGGTACTACCGGGATGAATGGTGAGAGGAGAATCATGAGCCTCCTTAAGGATTAACTGCCTTAGATGTGGGTTCTTAGGAACCACTAAACGATTCTGGAAGAACACAACACCTTGATCGTTCTTGGAAAATCCTTTAGCGTTTCCGTTAAAAATATTCTCCTTGATCCGTGATATACCCTTGTCATGCTTTTGGCCAGCTATAATTTGATCCTTAAGAGTAGGCTTCGCCACCAGGGTAGAAAGGAATCCTTGAGGAACAATATGAAGATTCAACTTCCGAAAGTCCTCATGGAGATGTGGTTGACCTTGTTGTAGCATCAAATTGTTACAATAAGATTTACGACTTAGCGCATCGGCCATAACATTGGCCTTCCCCGGGGTGTAAGTTATCCCTAAGTCGTAATCCGAGATCAACTCAACCCACCGTCTTTGCCTGAGATTCAAATCCGGCTGGGTGAAAATATATTTCAGACTTTGGTGATCAGTGAATATTTCGCAACGATTACCCAGAAGGTAATGTCGCCAGGTTTTTAGTGCATGGACCACAGCTGCAAGCTCAAGGTCATGTGTGGGATAATTATCCTCATGTGGACGCAACTGTCAAGATGCGTATGCGATCACATGACGATCTTGCATGAGAATGCAACCTAATCCTTGTCGTGAGGCGTCGCAATAGATAACAAAGTCCTTAGAAAAATCTGGTGGTAGCAACACAGGTGCGGAAGTCAGGCGTCTTTTCAGTTCCTGAAAACTATGCTCACACTATGGTGTCCACTCGAACTTTTTATCTTTCTTGAGGAGTTCAGTTAGAGGCTTTGCAACCTTGGAGAAATTCTCGACAAAGCGGCGACAATAGCTCGCTAGACCAAGAAAACTCCTAACTTGCTTAACCGATTCAGGTTGAGTCCAATCAAGGACAGCTTGAACTCTCTCGGGATTGACAGCAATACCCTTACCAGAGATTACGTGGCCTAGATAGGTCACTTCTGGTAACCAGAATTCACATTTTGAAAATTTGGCATAAAGGCGATGCTCTCGAAGTTTCATCAATACCAGCCTTAGATGTTCGGCATGTTGTTGTTCATTCTTCGAGTAGATGAGAATATCATCGAGGTATACCATGACGAATTTATCCAAATACTCCATGAAGATTGAGTTCATCAGCCGAGAGAAGGTGGCTGGGGCATTGGTTAAACCGAAGGACATAACGGTGTACTCATATTGGCCATAACGAGTAACAAAAGCCGTTTTTGGAATGTCCCCGTTCTTAATCTTGATTTGATGGTATCCCAACCTCAAATCCATTTTGGAGAAGACTGAGGATCCAGCGAGCTGATCGTACAAGTCGTTGATCCTGGGGAGCGGATACTTGTTCTTAATGGTGACCAGATTAACTGGTCGGTAATCTACAACCATCCGATCCGTTCCGTCTTTCTTCTTGACGAAGAGGACGGGACAAGCCTAAGGAGAAGAGCTAGGACGAATGAAACCTTTGTTCAAGGCCTCATCTAATTGCTTCTTAAGTTCGGCGAGCTCCAGGGGTGCCATCTTATATGGTCTTCTGGCTATTGGGACAGTTCCCGGAACAAGATCTATTACAAACTCTACATCTCTGTCAGGTGGAATTCCTGGCAGTTCCTCTGGAAAAACATCCGGGAAGTCACGGACTACCGGAATGTCTTCAAGTTCCGGAAGAGGGTTGGCATTTAGGGAATAAAGTTGGCATTTGGCAACTCGAGTGGAGACATTTACTATCTCACCCGAGGGATGGGTAAGCTGGACATTTCTAGAGTGAGTATCAATCTTGGCATAGTGAGCTGACATCCAGTCCATGCGCAAGATGATATTAATATCCGAAGATTTCAATGCTATCAATGAGGCTAGAAAAACTAGCCTCTCTACTAGAATTTCATTGTCATAGGTTATCCTAGAGGTTTGCCATTTACTACCAGGGGTTTGGACAACCAATGGGATTGGCATATCACAAAATGACATGTTATGCAACTGTGCATAACTTTCTGAAATGAAGGAATGAGAAGACCCAGTGTCAAAGAGAACGGACGCTGGGTGATGATTAACAAGAAGCGTACCTAGCATGACGTCGGGATCCTCTGCAGCTTCTTCTGCTGACACATAGTTCACACGGCCACGTGCAGGAGTTGGCTTCACGTAAAAAGCTTTGCCCGATTTGGCTTGCCCGACGGACTTTCCGGGTTGCTTGGCACCCACATTCTGAGGACACTCACGGGAATAGTGCCCTGGTTCTCCACACTTGTAGCATATCACCTGGTTGGCACGTGGTGCAGCATTGCTAGCTGGACCACCATAAGCTTTTGCTGGAGGGTTGGCCTGATTCGTCTGAGGCGCCACGTAGGATGGCCTCGGAGTGTATCTTGGCGGCAAAGAACTGTTTGGAACCCACAGCCTGCGTTTTGGAAACGCGGAACCAGAAGACGAGCCAAAGTCACGGGAGTGCTTCCTGGTGGCTTCGAAGTCAGTATGACCAGTCTCGGCACTGATCGCTTTGTTGACCAGGGGTTGAAAACTTGCACACTCATGGAGGCGCAGATCACGACGAAGCTCAGGGCTCAGACCCTTACGGAATCTTGCTTGCTTCTTGGCGTCAGTAGACACATCCTCTGTTGCATAGCGGGCGAGGTTACCGAACTCGCGGCTATAGGCATCCACAGACAACTTGCCCTGAGTGAAGGCACAGAACTCCTCTCTCTCTCTATCCATCAGGCCCTCTGGAATATGGTGCAGACGAAAAGCTGCGCTGAAGTCTGCCCATGTGGCCATTGGTTCAGCGGGACGCATAGCTTCAAAATTCTCCCACCACAGATTGGCGGGTCCTTCCAGGAAATACGCCGCGAAGGTCACCTTGTCGGCCTCAGACACATTCGCAGAGCGAATCTTGCGTGAGATGCTGCACAACCAGTCATCAGCGTCGAGGGGATCGACGGAATGATGAAACTTTGGAGGATTCAGCTTCACAAAGTCATTGAGGGACACTGCATCATTCCTAGGCTGTCGGGCCGTATTCTGCTCAATACGCTCCAGTAGTCGATTGGTCTCCCTTTTGTTTCTTTCTGCCTCAAGCATCACTTCTACCAGAGAAGGTGGGTGAGGCAGGTCTTCCTGCGACGCTTGACTACCCTCACCTTGCTCATGAGCAGGGGCACGGTTCAACCTGGTGAACACCATCCTGAGAAACAAACTCATAGCTTAGACCAATATCATATCAATACTAGCTATGGATTAAGAATGTACTGAACACACGGAATGCAGAAATGAATATCCGAACAACATGGTAACAAGCAACTGCTATATATACACCATGGTTTATACACACCCTTACATAGTTCAGTACACCCTTAAGCGAAGAGCAAACTACTGAAATTGTGAAACTACTCATCAGAGGCTTACAAGCTGCCTATACATTATTTATCTAGGCCTCCGGAATTCATTTCACATTACAAACATACTTCACAAGTCACGCAGGACTGTGAACGTACGGCTACTACCATACTATCCTTCCGCTCACAGCTCAGGCATCCGCATAGAACATCTCATAGAGATTACCTCCATGGCCTGGAAGCTCAACCTGCAGATCATGAAACACTCTAGCCTGAGATCCCTGGGATCCATAAGGACACGGATGTGGCCTTGGTCCCCTGACTGGTGGTAAGAGGGGTCCCCGAAGAGGTGTAACTCCTCCTATAGCTGGCCAGTCAACGTGGGCCGGAAGATGGGCCCTAACAGGGTTCAGCATCTCCATCTCTCCATACCCTGTCTGGACTACCGGTGCCAGCTGCGTCAAAGCTGTCCACAGACGGGCACGGGTAGCATAAAGCTCCATGCGGAGAGCACGAGCATCCCTGTCTCTGTTCTCTAGCATCTCAACAGTGGACTGCAATAGTGGATCCTCCATAGAAGAATCAAAATAGACTCCACTCAGGTATCCCTTTTCACCAGGCTGAGAGGCCGGAACATAACAGAACTCTGAATTCTGCAGCAGTGCATGTCTCGCTCTCATAATAGTCAGCATTGAATAGGCAGCATCCTGTACTGCCATGTCAACAGTGACCCCCAACCCATAGGACCAATGGATTGGCTTCTCAGCTCCAGGGTAGTCTGGAAATACCCTAACAGTGCAGATGTACTGGCTCTGGTTGAAGTCTCGGTACTGTTCCTCTACTGTGTACTCGGGGTACCAGCGGTAACCGCACACCGACATCACCCTGACCAGCATGGCCGTATGACCCGGCACATCAATGCACCTGGTCAGACGTACCACCTGACGAGAAGGACGGCCAGGCATCTGTAAATAGGGAGTAATGCAAAAGCATTAGAGCTCCGAATGAAAAATTGGGCAGCATAACGGGTGTAAATGCTCAAAACAAATTTTGAGACAACCCAAAAAATGGAATAGTGTAACCACTCAACTATCAAGTTCAACTCTCTGATCATCAAACTTACTTCCCTTTTCCTAGGAATGACAGAAACCCAATATCTCTCGACCCGTAGTCCTATAAGCTACCGATCGCAAACACGAGCCTAGGAGAAGATGAGTAACCTAGTCCTTCATTCCCGCAGAAGAGACGAGGATGACCATAATAGAATAACTTGAGAAGAGAACAAGAGTCTTACGTTCCCTCCACAAACAATTCCCTTATATATAACTAAAGCAATTCTAGACTCAACTTCGACCAGTTTGGCTTGGTAATCCTACAGTCAGTCAGGCTCTGATACCAACGCTGTCGGGACCCCGATCCTAAGCCATAGAAATCCAGCATGTAACACATCGCATCCCTTTGCGGTCTCACGCGCGGTTAACTCCACGGCTGCAGCCTTACCTTAGCCGGGACCGTTTGCGTCTTTTGACTCACGTATGCAATAGTGTTGCTAGCATTCCAATGTCAAAGAACCCGGATCGACATGTCTAGTCATAAACCAAAGTGGCAGTACCGCACAAGGACAGGCATACATGACCCAACAAAGCATGTGTCGGTCATCAGCGGACGTAGACGAGTCGTAGCAAGCTACAAGGACTCCATTACGTCGCGTGACATTTCCCCAAGGGGACAGACACGACAGCTAAGAAGGACACATGCCGGTCAACCAATGTGTCCGGAGCAGTAGCGAACTACCAAGGCTCGTTGGATCACAAAGGGGCATTTCCTTGTAAGGAGTGCTACTAAAGTTCACGACTAGGTATTCGAACCCCACACATATCAAGTAAGACACACGTACGCATGGCATACCGATATGTATAGATACATCGATGGCATCACAACATAACGATAAACATACAAGCTTTATTTAAGAGGCTCGGAAGAGCCACACACATAATATTACACATTAAGGGTCTCACGACCCATAATAGCAGTCATACAATTACAAGCTAGCGGAAGAGTTATAAACTGTCTGGGTACAGACAGGGCAACTAGAAGGCACATGGCCTGACTATACTACAGAGCCGACGTAGGGCCAGATCGTAGCTGGGACACCAGCTACTCGTCGTCGTCGATGTCTACGAAGAACCCTCCATTAGGGTCATTATCAACCTCTGCAACATTTATTAAGCAAACATGAGTACGAAGGTACTCAGCAAGACTTTGACTAACTACTCATGCAAGGTATCAAAAGGTATTGTGGGGTTTCATGCGGAAAGCCAGCATTGGACTCGTGGCTAGACAACTTGCATTTTTAAATGATTTTGAGAACTTGATTTCTCGCACACGAGTCCAGTAACACCACAACAATACACTATCGTGGAATCATTCCGTCTCCGTACGGAAATGCCGTCCACGACACTCACGCTTATCTTGGCAATTTTATGAGTAGCCATTGAAGTTATCTATGAACAACATATGTCTCCAAGTAGTCCATATCCGCGGACGCGGCTATTCGAATAGATCATAACCCTGCAGGAGTGTACTTCGTCACACACGCTCTCGCCACTTATCGCCATGTGCACGTCATGCACCTCGGCAACCTTCAAGCGGAAGCCCAGCGAGGGATTCGTCCACGACCGTTAACCACACTAGTACCTAGTCCAGGTTTATCGCCTATCTGAGAGTAACCCGTACAGAAGTCCGGCCGAGGTTTCCGCCACGGCCTCAAACGATGTGCGCAGGGTTCCCAAGCCCACCATCCGGGTGCCACTTGGTACACCGTGCCACTGCCTACCGCATCACGGTCCACCTCTCAGGTCAGCACCATGCACGGCCTCCAGCATTACTATAAACACCAGAAACTACTTGCAACTCCTGGACCGAGTACTACGCGATTAATAGGCCGAGCGGGGTCATATTTCAGGGCCCAGCATGTGGTAGTATCTAGTCTTGGATTACATACACGGAACTCAGTTCCTAAGGACGGTTCCAATGAAACAACCCGCCATGTACTCCTACACAGCCTTTCACCGGTACCTTTACCAAATCAAGTTCAACACACAACCTTTGCTCACCGAACACATTCCACATTTCTGTTCATCTCCCAGATGACAGACCATACACAACTCTAAGCATAGCATGCATAGCAGGATAAGGCACATCATAGCTCAAGCAACTACCAGGTATGCTAGGTTGCAAGGTTCGGCTATTTACTGTGACAAGGTTAGGTCATGCAAAGGAAGTGGGTTCAACTAACGTGGCAAAACAGTTGAAGCATTTGATCCTAATGCAATAAATAAGTGCAGGAGCAAGAACATGGGAATTATCGAGATGATCAAAAGGGTTGCTTGCCTTGTTGCTCAGAGGAGGAACGATATCCGTCAGACGGATATTCGGAGGAATCCGGGGGTTGCGGAGCCTACCGAAATAAATGGCAATATTCAATAACAATCATATGCAATCAAAATGATGCATGAGCATGGCATGAGAATGCAAGGTGATAAGTTATTTAACCAACATGTATTAGGTTTAGAGTTGTTGATTTGAATCATATTCGGTATCACTTCAAACGGGGTATTCACGGTTACCGATGTAATTGATTCGACCTGATGCTCGGATCAACTTGATGTTAGCTTGCATGAGATGTCATGTTATGGTACTGATTTGTAACTAGGACAGTGTGTGATCATTGCAAACATAATGAAATTTGAATATTTTTCCAAATTCCATTTAAAAAGTAATTATAAGAATTGAATTATTCCTTGTTCCACATTTTAGGGTTCTGTAACTTTTTCAAACATAGTTGAAAATAGCATAATCAGAATCCTTGAATTTTTTTGATACTTTTTCATATATAAATATTTTCATTGGAGTTACACATTAATTTCTATGATTTTTACAAGTTTTAGAAATTCCCTGGAATTAGTTTTATACTGGAAATTCTATTTATTGCATCAGACTGACGTCAGCAGGTGAGCCGACCTATGCAGGTCAAACCTGACAGGAGGGCCCCACTGGTCAGCCTCTCTGGGACTAATCCCGCGCTGACCAGTCCTAATTGGGGTTTGACTTGGCCTTGGGCCCACTGTCAGCGAGTGATTAAGCCCTAAGCTGCTGGGATAGCTTTGCCATGTCGACCCCCACCGAAGGGTGGTCGCCAGGGACCAGGCCCACGGCGGAGGGCTCGCCGGAGGCGACCTAAATGGTGTTGCACAGCACCAATTTGAACGCGGTTTGCAGCTACTGGACGCTGGCGAAGTGGCCGATCTGGCAGGGGCATTAGGGGTGGCTAGGGTCGCCGGAAGAGGCACCGGCGACAAGCCGGAGCAGCGGCCGAAGCTCGGCCTTCTATGAGAGACGGCCCTAGGGCACGGGGAGGGCAGCTGGAGGGCTCATCACGCTCCTAGAGGCTCCAGGAGCTCGAACCCTAGCTCGAGCGTGTGGATCGGACACCACAGTGACGGCGACGACATGGCCGGCGGCGAGGAGCTCTCGGCCTTGGTGGGGAACTAGGCTACGATGCACGGGAGAGCGTGGGGCGAGAGGGGAAACGACGACGAGCTCACGGCGGTTCCGATGGTGCTGTTGAGGGGCTCGGGGATGCGCCGGAGGGAGCGAATCGACGGGAGAGGTCCGGCGGCCGGAGGTGGAAGACGACGGCGTTGGGGGCGATGCAGAGCTTGGGGAGACTTCGACTTCTGCAGGGATGATGAGGGCGACGAGGCGGAGCTAACAGACTACTCGGAGGAGGGTTCCCATGGCTAGAGGTGCTGCGGCTCGAGCTCGAGCTCGGCTCCAATGGCGGCAGCAGGAGGGAGGGCAAGATCCGAGAGGGGAGGAAGAACGGTGCTGGGGAATGGATAGAGGAGACCCTAGGGAGCTTATCCCCGGCCTTGCCAGCGCGAGGCGGCGACCAGGCAGGCGCACAGGTGCGTGGCCGCGCCGGAGGAGGCGGCGGCCACCTCCTGCTCCTACTAGCGCGAGGGAGGGGACGAGCCAGGGAGATGGGCCGGGCCAGGCTAGGCGACAGGTAAGGGTTTCCCATTTTTTTTCTGTTTTTGTTTTTCTGTTTTGCTAACTATTGTTTTGTTATTTATTTCAGCTCCAAAACAAAAAGTAAAAACTATTTTAGACCTTCTGAAATATTGTTATAATATTCCCATCCATTTCCAAAGTTCTCAACAATTTTGAAAATTTATAGTTTCTGATTTCAAATTTAAAGTTTGAAACCAGTGGCTTTTGCATTAATTTAAAATGCTTAAAGTGTCAAGAAAATAGTTTTCTCCAATGCTCATTTACTTTCATGATTTATCAGAAAGTTTGAACATTTCTTGAGGCCATTTTGGGTTCATTGATTTCAACTAGTTTGAGAAATCCTTTATTTGAAATAGTGGCTAGGGTTTTGAGTTTTTCCTTTGCCACTTTGTTGTTCCTGTTGAAAAAAAATCTTTGATGCAAATGCAAAGAAGACATGAGCACAAGGCTAACTTTCTTAAGGGTTAGGGATGTGACAAAAACTTTACAAAGATTTATTTTATAAAAAATAAAAAATATTGGAGCGAAAAAGTACCGGATGGGGGCTACCTGACGCCCACTAGACACCAGGGCATGTGAGGCCCCCTAGCGCGGCCTGATGTCTAGTGGGCCCCCTGGCCCATCTCTAGCTATCATATTCTGTTATAAAAGCCCTTTTACACTGAAAAAATTAAGAGGAGGAATTTTGGGACGAAGCACCGCCGTCTCGAGGCGGAACCTGGGCAGGAGCACTTTTTCCCTCCGGCGGAGAGATTCCGCCGAATGAACTTCCCTCCCACGGGGGGAAATCGAGGCCATCGTCATCACCAACAACCCTCTCATATTGGGGAGGCAATCTTCATCAACATCTTTATCAACACCATCTCCTGTAAAAACCCTAGTTCATCTCTTGTACTCAATCTTGTACCGGAACCTCGGATTGGTACCTGGGGTGTGTCTAGTAGTGTTGATTACATCTTGTAGTTGATGCTTTATGGTTCATTTGGTGGAAGATCATATGTTCAGATTCATTATGCTATTTAATACCTCTCTGATCATGAACATGTTTATCACTTGTGAGTAGTTACTTTTGTTCTTGAGGCCACCGGAGAAATCATGTTGCAAGTAGTCATGTGAAGTTGATATTCGTTCGATATTTTGATGATATGAATGTTGTGATTCCCTTAGTGGTGTTATGTGAACGTAGACTACATAACACTTCACCATCTTTGGTCCTAAGGGAATGCATTGTAGAGTAGTAATTAGAGGGTGGGTTGAGAGAGTGACAGAAACTTAAACCCCAGTCTAGGCATTACTCCGTAAGGGGCTGATTTGGACACCTATGTTTAATATTATGGTTAGAATTTATTCTTAATACTTTTCTCGTAGTTGCGGATGCTTCCGGGAGGGTTAATCATAAGTGGAAGGTTTGTTCAACTAAGAACAGCACCCAAGCACCGGTCCACCCACATATCAAATTATCAAAATACCGAACGCGAATTAACCCAACATGACGAAAGTGAATAGGTGAAATCCCCGTGTGCCCTCAAGAATGCTTCCCCTACAACAACAACAACCAAGCCTTTCAGTCCCAAACAAGTTGGTGTAGGCTAGAGTTGAAACCCATGAGATCTCGAAGCCAAGTCATGGCTCTGGAACGTGGATAGCTAACTTCCACGCACCCCTGTCCATGGCTAAGTCTTTGTAGATATTCCAAACCTTCAGGTCTCTCTTAACGGACTCCTCCCTTGTCAAGTTTGGTCTACCACGACCCCTCTTAACATTCTCAGCATGCTTTATCCGTCCGCTATGCACCGGCGCTTCCGGTGGCCTCCGTTGAATATGTCCAAACCATCTGAGACGATGCTGGACTAGCTTCTCTTCAATCAGGGTTACCCCAAGTCTCTCTCGTATATCGTCATTCCGTACCCGATCCTTCCTTGTGTGTCCACATATCCATCTCAACATGCGCATCTCGGCTACACCTAACTGTTGGATATGCCTTCTATTGGTTGGCCAACACTCCGCGCCATACAACATCGCAGGTCGGATAGCTGTCCTATAAAACCTGCCTTTTAGCTTTTGTGGCACTCTCTTGTCACAAAGTACGCCAGAAGCTTGGCGCCACTTCATCCACCTAGCCTTGATTCGGTGGCCCACGTCTTCATCGATATCGCCATCCTTCTGCAACATGGACCCCAAATATCGAAACATGTCTCTCTCCGGTACCACCTGCCCACCAAGGCTAACCTCTCCATCCTCGTGCCTAGTAGCACTAAAGCTGCACCTCATGTATTCAGTTTTAGTTCTACTATGCCTAAAACCTTTCGATTCTAGAGTCCGCCTCCAAAACTCTAACTTTCTATCAACCCTCGTTCGTCTATCATCTACTAGCACCACATCATCCGCAAAGAGCATACACCATGGGATATCTCCTTGTATATCCCTTGTGACCTCATCCATCACCAAATCAAAAAGATAAGGGCTCATAGCTGACCCTGGGTGTAACCCTATTCTAGTCGGGAAGTCATCGGTGTCGCCATCACTTGTTCGAACACTTGTCACAACATTATCATACATATCCTTGATGAGGGTAATGTACTTTATTGGGACTTTGTGTTTCTCCAAGGCCCACCACATGACATTCCGAGGTATCTTATCATAGGCCTTCTCCAAATCAATGAACACCATATGAAGGTCCTTCTTTTGCTCCCTGTATCTCTCCATCAGCTGTCGAACCAAGAAGATAGCTTCCATGGTAGACCTCCCAGGCATGAAACCAAATTAGTTTTTGGTCACGCTTGTCAACCTTCTTAAGCGGTGTTCAGTGACTCTCTCCCATAGCTTCATAGTATCGCTCATCAGCTTGACTCCACGGTAATTAGTACAACTTTTAACATCCACCTTGTTCTTAAAGATTGGTACTAAAATACTCCGCCTCCATTCTTCGGGCATCTTGTTTGAACGAAAAATGAGGTTGAAAATCTTAGTTAGCCATACTATCGCTATGTCTCCAAGGCATCTCCACACCTCGATGGGGTTACCATCAGGACCCATCGCCTTGCCTACTTTCATCCTTTTTAATGCCTCCTTAACCTCACACTCCTGGATACGTCGCACAAAGCACATGCTGGTATCATCAAAGGAGTCGTCTAGCTCAATGGTAGAGTTGTCAACCTCTCCATTGTAAAGGTTGTCAAAGTACTCCCGCCATCTACGCTTGATCGCCTCATCCTTCACAAGAAGCTGATCATCTCCGTCCTTGATGCATTTGACTTCGCCGACATCCCTCGTCAAGAATGCTTTGCCTATTGTAAGAAATTGTTTTGGCCTCTGCTTTGCCGCAAAAGGATTGGGCTACCTTGCTGCAATTATTATCATTATTGCTAATTGTCACTTGTTACAATTATCTTGCTATCAAACAACTTGTTACCGCTATTTCATTGCTTGCAGAAATTACCTTGCTGAAAACCGCTTGTCATTTCCTTCCGCTCCTCGTTGGGTTCGACACTCTTACTTTCCAAAGGACTACGATTGCCCCACTATACTTCTGGGTCATCACCAACCTACTATCAAGTAACTTCGCACAAAGTATCATTCACTTGTTTTTATTTTTATTTTCTATCATATTTAGCTTCCTCCATAAAAAAACAAAAATACAAAAATATTTATCTTTGCTCGCTAGTTTACTTGTCCTCCTTGTTACTTTGCTTGCTTGGTCACCATGTCTCAATATATTACTAAGTTGTGTGACTTCTCAAATATTAGTAACAATGATTTTATTAGTACACCTATGCCACCCACCACTATTGCAGAGTCTTATGATATAAATACTGCATTGTTGAATCTTGTGATGAAAGATCAATCATTGGGAAGTCCTATTGAGGATCATGCTACTCATCTAAATACCTTTGTTGAACTTTGTGATATGCAAAAGAAAAAGGATATGGATAACGATATTATGAAATTAAAGATATTTCCTTTTTATTTACTTGATAAAGCTAAATCTTGGTTCCCATCTTTACCGCATAATAGTATTGGAACATGGGATAAATGTAAAGATGCTTTTTTTACCAAGTATTTTCTTCCTCCTAAGAAAATAAAATTATTAATTTTCAGCAACATTGTCACATCCCTGACACCTTAAGCAAGTTAGTCTTGTGCTCATGTCTTCTTTGCATTGCATCTAAGAAATTTTCAACAAGAACAAAGGAAGTGATGGAGGAAAGCTCAAAAACCCTAGCCACTTCTTTAAATAAAGGGATTCTCAAACTAGTTAAAATCAATGAATCCAAAATGGCCTCAAGAAAAGTTCAAACTTTCTGATAAATCATGAAAGTAAATGAGCTAAGAAGAAAACATTTTTCTTGACACTATAAGCATTTTAAATAAATGCAAAAAGCTACTGGTTTCAAGTTTTAAATTTGAAATCAGAAACTTTAAATTTTCAAAAATGTTGAAAACTTTGGAAATGGTTGGGAATATTCCAACAAATATTCAGGTGTGTTTAAAATAGTTTTTACAAACCATTTTGGGAGTTGAAATAAATCGAAAATCATTGAAATAGCAAAACAGAAACAAAAAAAAGAAAGAAAATGAAAAATCCTTACCTGTCGCCTAACCTGGCCCGGCCCAGCAATTCCTGTCGTCATCCTCCCCCGCCAGTGGGCAGCAGGAGGTGGCCGCCGCGTACTCCGGCGCGGCCACGCACCTGTGCGCCTGCCTGGCTGCCGTCTCGCACTAGCAAGCCCGGGGATAAGCTCCCCGAGCCCGTGGCTATCCATTCCAGCGCCAGTTCCCCCCTCCTCTCGGATCTCTCCTCCCTCCTTCTGCCGCCATTGGAGCCCGAGCAAAGCTCGAGCTGCCCGTGCCCCTAGCCATAGGATCCCCTCTCTGAGTACGCCGTTAGCTCCGCCTCATCGATCTGGTCCTCCCTGCAGAAGCCGAAGCTTCCCCGAGCCCTGCAACGCCCACGGCACCGTCGTCTTCAACCTTCGGCCGCCGGCGAGCTCCGCTCGATTCGTCGCCCTCAGCCCTTCCCCGAGCCGTCTAAGCGCTGCTCTGCACTCCCCGTGAGCATGCGGTCATTTCCCCTAAGATCTCCCCGTCGATCCCCTCCTCTAGGCCTAGTTTCACCGGAGCCCGACAAGATCCGCCGCTGCAGCTCGTCGCCGGTAACCCTCCGGTGATCAGCTCGTCCTTCCGAGGGCACCAGCAGCTTCAGGCCGTCGTGTAGATGCTGTAGGAGCTAAGAACCAAGCGTAGTTCCCTCTGAATCAAAGACCCCGATGACGCCCGAACCATGGCCGCCGCCAAGCTCGTCGCCGGCGTCATCCCCGGCTAGTTCAGCCCCATCTAAGTGCAGAAATGGAGCCGCAAGAGTAGTGCCGTTCTTCTGGTGCTCCCTGCGCAGCGTTTGGCCCCCTGTACGCCATTTCCGAGCGCCCCCGACGTTCTGGTGCTCGCCGGAGGCTCCCCGCCGGCGAGGACGACCTCGCCGCCGGTGGATCTCGGCTGGCCTGAGCCACTGACTGGTGGGCTCAGCCCCTGGACAGTTTAAAAATAATAAAAATAAATCAGATAAATTAATAAGACACTGACATGTGGGTCCAGTAAGATTAATCAGCTAAATAAGTTTAATCTTAATCCAAAACTGACTAGAGAGACTGACCAGTGGGTCCCACTGGTCAGGTTTGACTTTCAACGGCCAGATGGACCTGCTGATGTCATGCTGATGCAATAAAAGTATTTTCCAGTATAAAAATAATTCCAGAAATGTTTAAAACTTCAAAAATTCATAGAAATTAATCTGTAACTCCAATGAAAATAATTTATATATGAAAAAGTATCAGAAAAATTCAAGGAATCTGAATATGATATTTTAAATCATGTTTGAAAAAGTTACAGAACCCAAACATGTAGATTAATGAATAAGTCAATTCTTATAAATACTTTATAAATAGAATATGAAAAGTATCTAAATTTCTTCTTGTTTGACATGATCAAACATGGTTCTAATAGCAAACCAGTACCTTAACATGACATCTCATGCATGCTAACATCAAGTTGATCTGAGCATCAGTTCGAATCAATTAAATCGGTATCCGAGAATACCTCGTTTGAAGTGATATTTGAATTTGATTCAAATCAACTTCAAACCCAATACATGTTGATTATATTAGTATATCACCTTGCATTCTCATGCCATGCTCATGCATCATCTTGTTTGCATATGATTGTTATTGATTGTTGCCCTTCATCTCGGTAGGCTCCGCTCCCCCGGATTCCACCGAATATCCGTCTGACGAATATTGTCCCTCCTCTGAGCAACAAGGCAAGCAACCATTTTGATCATCCCGATAAATCCCATGTTCTTGCTCCTGCACTTATTTATTGCATTAGGATCAAATGCTTCAAATGCTTTCGCCACGTTAGTTGAACCCACTTCCTTTGCATGACCTAACCTTGTCACAGTAAATAGCCGAACCTTGCAACCTTGCATACCTGATAGTTGCTTGAGCTATGTTGTGCCTTATCCTGCTATGCATGCTATGCTTAGAGTTGTGTATGGTCTGTCATCTAGGAGATGAACAGAATTGTGAGAATGTGTTCGGTAAGCAAAGGTTGTGTGTTGAACCTGATTTGGTAAAGGTACCGGTGAAAGGCTGTGTAGGAGTACATGGCGGGTTGTTTCATTGGAACCGTCCTTAGGAACTGAGTTCCGTGTATGTAATCCAAGACTAGATACTACCACATGCTGGGCCCTGAAATATGACCCCGCTCGGCCTATTAATCGCTTAGTACTCGGTCCAGGAGTTGCAAGTAGTTTCTGGTGTTTATAGTAATGCTGGAGGCCGTGCATGGTGCTGACCTGAGAGGTGGGCCGTGATGCGGTAGGCAGTGGCATGATGTACCAAGTGGCACCCGGATGGTGGGCTTGGGAACCCTGCGCACATCGTTTGAGGACATGGCGGAAACCTCGGCCGGACTTCCGTACGGGTTACTCTTAGATAGGCGATAAACCTGGACTAGGTACTAGTGTGGTTAACGGTCGTGGCCGACTCCCTCGCTGGGCTTCCGCTTGAAGGTTGCCGAGGTGCATGACGTGCACATGGCGATAAGTGGCGAGAGCGTGTGTGACGAAGTACACCCCTGCAGGGTTATGATCTATTCGAATAGCCGTGTCCGCGGATATGGACTACTTGGAGACATATGTTGTTCATAGATAACTTCAATGGCTACTCATAAAATTGTCAAGATAAGTGTGAGTGTCGTGGACGGAAATTCCGTATGGAGACGGAATGATTCCACGATAGTGTATTGTTGTGGTGTTAGTGGACTCGTGTGCGAGAAATCAAGTTGTCAAAATTATTTAAAAATGCAAGTTGTCTAGCCACGAGTCAAATGCTGGCTTTCCGCATGAAACCCCACCATACCTTATTGATACATTGCATGAGTAGATAGTTATCCTAAAGTCTTGCTGAGTACCTTCGTACTCATGTTTGCTTAATAAATGTTGCAGAGATTGCTAATGACCCTAATGGAGGGTTCTTCGTAGACATCGACGACGACGAGTAGCTGGTGTCCCAGCTACAATCTGGCCCTACGTTGCATCTGTAGTATAGTCAGGCCATGTGCCTTCTAGTTGCCCTGTCTGTACTCAGACAGTTTAAACTCTTCCGCTGTCTTGTAACTGAATGACTGCTTTTATGGGTCGTGAGACCCTTAAGGTGTAATATTATGTGTGTGGCTCTTCCGAGCCTCTTAAATAAAGCTTGTATGTTTATGGTTATGTTGTGATGCCATCGATGTATCTATACATATGGGTATGATATGCGTACGTGTGTCGTACTTGATATGTATGGGGTTCGATTAGCTAGTCGTGAACTTTAGTAGCACTCCTTACAAGGAAATGCCCCTTTGTGATCCAACGAGCCTTGGTAGTTCGCTACTGCTCCGGACACATTGGTTGACCGGCATGTGTCCTTCTTAGCTGCTGTGTCTGTCCCCTTCGGGGAAATGTCACGCGATGTAATGGAGTCCTTGTAGCTTGCTATGACTCGTCTACACTCGCTGGTGACCGACACCTGCTTTGTTGGGTCATGTATGCCTGTCCTTGTGAGATACTGCCACTTTGGTTTGTGACGAGACTTGTCGATCCGGGTTCTTTGACATTGGAATGCTAGCGACACTATTGCATACGTGAGTCAAAAGACACAAACGGTCCCGGCTAAGGTAAGGCTGCAACCGTGGAGTTAACCGTGTGTGAGACCGCAAAGAGATGCGATGTGTTACAGGCTGGATTCCTATGACTTAGGATCGGGGTCCCGACAAACATGACCAAGAAGATGTTGCACAAGCTTAGGAGAGGGTGAAAACAATGATTAGATATTGCCCCACTCATGGTTTAAACCTATGGATGAGTATTCAAACTTTCTATGTTGGGCTAAACTTTCTTTCTAGAAATCTTCTAGACACTGCTGCAAGTGGTAACTGTTGGAAATATGCCCTAGAGGAAATAATAAATTAGTTATTATTATATTTCCTTGTTCATAATAATCGTTTATTATCCATGCTAGAATTGTATTGATTGAAAACTCAAATACATGTGTGGATACATAGACAACACACTGTCCCTAGTAAGCCTCTAGTTGACTAGCTCGTTGATCAAAGATGGTCAAGGTTTCCTAACCATAGACAAGTGTTGTCACTTGATAATGGGATCACATCATTAGGAGAATCATGTGATGGACAAGACCCACACTATGAACGTAGCATATTGATCGTGTCGTTTTATTGCTATAGTTTTCTGCGTGTCAAGTATTTGTTCCTATGACCATGAGATCATATAACTCACGGGCACCGGAGGAATACCTTGTGTGCATCAAACATCACAACGTAACTGGGTGACTATAAGGATGTTCTACAGGTATCTCCGAAGGTGTCCGTTGAGTTAGTATGGATCAAGACTGGGATTTGTCACTCCGTGTGACGGAGAGGTATCTCGGGGCCCACTCGGTAATACAACATCACACACAAGCCTTGCAAGCAATGTGACTAAGTGTAAGTCACGGGATCTTGTATTAAGGAACGAGTAAAGAGACTTGCTGGTAACGAGATTGAAATAGGTATGCGGATACCGACGATCGAATCTCGGGCAAGTAACATACCGAAGGACAAAGGGTATGACATACGGGATTATATGAATCCTTGACACTGAGGTTCAACCGATAAGATCTTCGGAGAATATGTAGGATCAATATGGGCATCTAGGTCCCGCTATTGGATATTGACCGAGGAGTACCTCGGGTCATGTCTACATAGTTCTCAAACCCGCAGGGTCTACACACTTAACGTTCGGTGACGTTTCGGTATAGTTGAGTTATAGGTGTTGGTAACCGAAAGTTGTTCGGAGTCCCAGATGAGATCCAGGACGTCACGAGGAGCTCCGGAATGGTCCGGAGGTAAAGATTGATATATAGGAAGTCCTGCTTTGGTCACCGGAAAAGTTTCGGCCTCATCGGTAGTGTATCGGGAGTGCCGGGAGGGGTGCCGGGGACCATCGGGAGGGGTGTCACGCCCCAAGGGGTCTCATGGGATATGGGAAGAGATAAACCAGCCCCTAGTGGGCTGGATAAGTTCCCACCAAGGCCCATAAGGTTTGAGAAGGAAAAAAACACAAGGTGTAAAGAGTTTCCAAGTGGGAAGGTGGAATCCTACTCCAAGTAGGATTGGAGTAGGACTCCTCCACCTCCAATTTCAGCCAAACCTTGAGGGTTTGAGGCTGCCTCCTCCCCTCCCTCCCTCCTATATATACTAGAGGTATTGAGGGTTTTTGAGACACAACTTTGCCACGTGCTGCTCGACCCTATACCATGCAGTTTTTCCTCTAGATCGTATTTCTGCGGAGCTTAGGCGAAGCCGTGCCGGAGTAGATCATCACCACCACCGGCGCGTCGTCATGCTGCGGAGAACTCTTCTACCTCTCTGCTCCCTCTTGCTGGATCAAGAAAGTGGAGATCGTCATCGAGCTGTACGTGTACTGAACGCGAAGGTGTTGTGCGTTCGGCACTAGATCGGAACGGATCATGAGACGGATCGTGGGACGGATCCAGGGACGGATCGTGGGACGGTTCGTGGGGCGGTTCGACGGACGTGAATACCTTCCACTACATCAACCGCGTTTCTTAACGCTTCCTGCCGTGCGATCTACAAGGGTACGTAGATCCAAATCTCCTCTCGTAGATGGACATCACCATGATAGGTCTTCGTGCGCGTAGGAAATTTTTTGTTTCCCATGCGACGTTCTCCAACAGTGGCATCATGAGCTAGGTTCATGCATAGATGTAATGTCGAGTAGAACACAAAGGGTTTTGTGGACGGTGATGTTCGATTTGCTGCCCTCCTTAGTCTTTTCTCAATTCGGCGGTTTTGTTGGATTGAACCCGCCCGGACCGACATTATTCATACGCTTACAAAAGATTGGTTTCATCGATTGACATGCAACCTCGTTGCATAAAGATGACTGGCGGGTGTCGGTTTCTTCAACTTTAGTTGAATTGGTTTTGACCGAGGCGGTCCTTGGAGAGGTTAAATAGCAATTTGCACATCTCCGTTGTGGTTTTTGCGTAAGTAAGATGCGATCTACTAGATACCCATAGCAGCCACATAAAACATGCAACAACAATTAGAGGACGTCTAACTTGTTTTTGCAGGGTATGCTTGTGATATGATATGGCCAATGACGTGATATGATATATTGGATGTATGATATGATCATGTTGTAATAGTTAATATCGACTTGCACGCCGATGGTACGGCAACCAGCAGGAGCCATAGGGTTGTCTTTAAACTAACCTTTGTGTTTGCAGATGCGTTTACTATATTGCTAGGACATAGCTTTAGTAGTAATAGCATATGTAGCACGACAACCCCGATGGCGACATGTTGATGGAGATCATGATGATGGAGATCATGGTGTGGCGCCGGTGACAAGAAGATCGTGCCGGTGCTTTGGTGATGGAGATCAAGAAGCACATGATGATGGCCATATCATGTCACTTATGAATTGCATGTGATGTTAATCCTTTTATGCACCTTATTTTGCTTAGAACGACGGTAGCGTTATGAGGTGATCTCTCACTAAAATTTCAAGACGAAATTCTGTTCTCCCGACTGTGCACCGTTGCTATAGTTCATTGTTTCGAGACACCACGTGAAGATTGGGTGTGATAGACTCAACGTTCACATACAACGGGTGCAAAACAGTTGCACATGCGGAACACTCGGGTTAAACTTGACGAGCCTAGAATGTGCAGACATGGCCTCGGAACACAAGAGACCGAAAGGTCGAGCATGAATCGTATAGTTGATATGATTAGCATAGAGATGCTTACCACTGAAACTATTCTCGACTCACGTGATGATCGGACTTGAGATAGAGGATTTGGATCATGTACCACTCAAATGACTAGAGAGATGTACTTTTTGAGTCGGAGTTCTTAAGTAATATGATTAATTGAACTAATTATCATGAACACAGTCTAATGGTCTTTGCGAATTACGATGTAGCTTGCGCTATAGCTCTACTATTTTTATATGTTCCTAGAGAAAATTTAGTTGAAAGTTGATAGTAGGAACTTTGCGGACTGAGTCCGTAAAACTGAGGATTGTCCTCATTGCTACGCAGAAGGCTTATGTCCTTAATGCACCACTCGGTGTGCTACACCTCGGGCGTCGGCTGTGGATGCTGCGAACATCTGACATACACGTCTTTGATGACTACATGATAGTTCAGTGCGCAATAATTAATGGCTTAGAAGCAAGGCGCTGAAGACGTTTTGAAAACGTCGCAGAACATAAGATATGTTCAAAGAGATGAAATTGAGATTTCATGCTCATGCCCTTGTTGAGAGGTATAAGACTGTAAGTGCATCTAGTGCCCCTTAGTGATTTTGGTGGTTTGAAGACTTATAGGTTAAGTATCTAATGTGTTCATGAGTGTACACAGGATCTATAAGTCACTAAGGAGTTTGAAATATTCGATGAATATCGACCCCTAAAAATGTATATCTTCGGCTGAAGAAATTGGTCTGAAGCTAAAGAATTGAATCACGAATAAATTGCGATGAAATTGATATTCCTCATGAAGAAATTGAAGATGAGGAATTCGGTGTGTCCTGAAGAAAAACAAGCTGAAGATTTTGAAGCATGAAGATTTATTCTGTCTGTTTTATTTTCTTTACTTTTGAGTCATAGGAACACCGTACTACTAAAGGGGGTCAAAGTAACACGTCGGAATGAACTTCCTCATGAAGCTCAACCCAATCCTAATCCTACCAAAAGCCTCAAGTGAGGAATATGAGAGACATAAGGACTCTCACAGTTGAGGGTCCCGACTATTACCGCAAGTCGCGCCACATCATTGGTCTTATCCACACCAACGGTCATATTATTTAAGGGCATTAATGTCAAATCATGTTGGGATGCTCCCAGGCTATAAATAGCCGGCCCCCACAACCATTAGCTGGTTGGCTGCTCCATTAGAAACTAACACTTGTCATAAGAGCAACCCAAATTCCTCAGACTCTTCGGGAGTAATTCATCAGTGAGGAAATACCCCAAACACCAAACCACAAACCAAAAACCAAGTGATTGAGCATCACTGAAAAAGTTGTTCCTGTGTGGGACTGAAGCCTTTTACCTTTGAGGACTGTGCATCCTCCAGACGGTTAGGCGTCATGGTCTAGAGCAATCCATCAGTCAATTGTGGATCGCCAGGTGACCAAGTTTTTGAGGGTTTGGAAGTCTGCCCTGAAGACTTACCACGAGTGTTGGGCGAGGACTGTGTGTTCTTAGCCCAAGGAGAATACGGTAGGGACTATGTGTCCCGGGACTGTGTGTCCTTTGGTTTCAATACCAAGCCGCTCCAAACCAGATGTACAACTGTCACAGCAGTTGGAACTGGGTCATCAACCACTGTCTTCACTGTGAAATGGGTTCTATTTCTTCAACTCTTTATATTCCTCAGATTGTGTGTTGATGATTTTCACTGTCACTGTTTGAAGAATTTGCTGAAGACTTTCTCTGAAATTCCTCCACCCCAAATTCTTCACGTGAGTTAATTCTCATCTGTTTTCTCCGTGCCTGCATACTGTGCAAATTGTTTTTCATATTCTTCATCCTGAAAAACTGCTGTAGTGATACTTTGCACTCCTGATCCTTTGCTGTTTCCGCTGCAAGTTAGTCATCAGTGAAGAATTTCCTCAAAAGGAATTTCCTGAGTGATGAAATTCTAAAAATCTCCTATTCACCCCCCTCTAGTCAATACGACGAACTTTCAATTGGTATCAGAGCAAGGCACTCCCTTGTTCTGTGTGATTTTGGTTTAACCACCTGGAGTTTTAGTTATGTCGACGGCAGACATGATCAAGGTTACTGCAGCATGTCCTACTTTCGAAGGAAAGAACTTTCCCTTCTCGAAGACCAAGATGCATATGCATCTACAAGCTATTGACAACGATCTCTGGTATATTGTGGAACATGGCGTCCCTATCGTTACTGCTACTATCTCTGCCGCTGATGTGAAGAAATTCAAGCAAATTGATTCTCAAGCTAAGAATATCATGTGTGGCCATCTGAGCAAGGGCCACTATGGCAGAGTAAGTGCTTTGGGCTCAGCAAAACTTATCTGGGAAAGCCTATCCAAAGTTAATGAAGGAGTATCAGCCCAGCGTGATTCTCGTGTTGACGTTCTTCGCAATCTCTTCAATCGCTTCAAGTGGCTTGACAATGAAAGCTGCCAAGATACCTTTGATCGCCTCACTGACATATCAAATGAACTGCAAGCACTGGGAGCTCGAGACATTACTGATCACGAAGTTGTGAAGAAACTGCTAAGATCTTTGGATTCTTCATTTTATACTTTAGTTTTGATGATTCAAGAAAGACCTGACTACAAGATGCTTGATCCAGCTGATATACTCGAAAGACTCAATAATCATGAATTCCAACAAGAAGAAAAGAGAGATCTTTATGGACCAAGCTATTCTAGACCACGTGCACTGAAGGCCAATGCAATTTCCTCATCCGAAGAAGAAGACTCAGATGGTAGCATTGGTGATCCTGAAGAATTTGGACAGGAGCTTGCAATGCTCGTGAGGAAATTCCAGAAGTTTACACGATGTGGCCAGTTTGGTAAATCTTCAAGAAGAGATATGAGGAAATCAGAATCTTCATCTGAGGACTACAAGAAAAGAACCTGACACAAATGCAAGAAATCAGGTCACTACATTGCTGATTGTCCTTGTTGGGGAAAGGAATCAAAGAAGAAGAAATACAAGGATGAAAGTTCTGATGACTCGAAGAAAAAGAAGAAATCTTCAAAATCCTCATCTTCAAATTCCTCATCGCACAAGAAGACTAGTTTCAGAAAGGCTCGGGCACTTATTGGCAAGGAAATGGATTCCGAGGCAGAATCTGAGGAATGTGATGAAGAGGTGGGTTCTGATGAAGACTCACAATCTGGACAGGCTAGCCTTGCACTTGCAACCACATTCGTCAGCAAGTCAATCGTCAACCTTGAAGAAAATGATAACACCATCCATACTGATGACTATGCTGATGACTTCGCTCCAACCTATTGCTTCATGGCAAAAGGTTCAAAGGTACCGAATGATGCTTCCTCCTCTGATTCAAGTGACTTTGAACCTGATCATTATAAAAAACCAAGTTACAGTAAACTTGCTATCATTGCCACTAAACAACAAACTGCCCTGGAACTGCTAGAAACTGCTAGATAGAAGTGATGATCTGTTGAATGATGAAATGAATCTTACCCAAATCCTCACTGAAGATATGAAAAGTCTCAATCCAGATTTGATAATCTTCAAGATCGTCATGTTACACTCCTCGCTGATCATGAGAAACTTTCCTATGAATTTCTTCAAAGGAAGCTTGATCTTGAGAAGCTGAGGATTTCTCATGATGATCTTCGTATGGAAAATGATTCATTACTAGCTCAACAGATCAGCACTGCTCAAGCTGAATTCATTCCTCCATGTCTTAAATGCATCGAACATGAAACTGCTAAGTCTTCACCAGAATCATCAAATGCTTCTATTGCTACAAATTCTTCAACTGCTCCTGTAGTGTCAATTTCCTCACTTGAGGAAAACACAAATGTCACTGATGAAAATGCAGGGCTGAAGGAATTGTATGTGACAGGCATATACAAAAGTCTCAAAGGACACCAAACCCTTTGTGATGTGCTCAAAAAGCAGATCTTGAACAGGAACCCGAGGTAAGAAGAAATTGCCTTTGAGAGGAAATTGAATGCTGATGGATCTTATTGGAAACCTGAGCAGTATCCCAAAACCTCATGGGTTGCTGCTACTGGGCCTCCTTTTGATCCATCCAATCTAACAGGATTTTCATGTGAAATATCCTATTCCTTAGATGAGTCATTTGACTCCAACTATAAATTGTTCAAAAATCAATCTGGTGAAGTATTTGCTCGATATGTTGGAACTAACTGCAGGAATGGGCCTCCCCTCAGGAAAATCTGGGTTCCCAAAAGTTGCCTTGAAAATCTTCAGGTGAATGTCCTTATGACACCGCCTATGAAGAATTTGAACCCCAGATTAAATTCCTCAGGAGGACCAAAGTGTTCAAGAGGATAAAAATCCTCAACTGGTCAAAACTATGTTCGTACCCGTGCTAATGCTTCTAACATGCAGGGAAATTACAAGGAATATGAATATGACCGTTATTCTTCAAATCATTATGTTCATAAATCCTCAAATAAATTCTCTGCATATTCATTTGAGTACCTTAACCCCCCTACTATTAGGAGAAGTGCATTAGCTTCCATGCCTCCTTTCTCATACGGTGCTCGCAGGATGATGAATGCTTTACCACCCATTCAGATGTGGGTGGTGAAGAAATTTAACTAATCACTTCTGCAGGTCAGGTCTCCAGATGAAAATCATCATCTGAAGAATTTGGTGGAGACCTGAGGAAAATGCTTGATAGGACGCAAGCTAATATTGAGGAAATAGAGATATTTCACACGTCCTTATAATTTTCTTTATGATGAAATTCATATCTGATGAAATTGATATCATATTCTTCAAGTCTGAAGCATATGAAATGGTAAGCTATACTAATTCATCTGCAGGATGACAAACCCAAGAGTACTAAGTGGGTTCTTGATAGTCGCTGCCTGCACCACATGACTGGTGACAAAAGCTTGCTGATGAATATGCCACTAACTCCATCACCCCTGAAGCAAATCACGTATGCTGACAAAGGTAAAAGCAAGGTATTGGAACTTGGCAAAGTGGCTATTTCCAAGGATAGGCACATGGACAAAGTAATGCTTGTTGAATCCCTTGGATTTAACCTCATGTCAGTCTCAATGCTTTGTGATATTGATATGATTGTTATCTTTGGAAGATATAGATGTGTTGGCATCATGGAATATGACAGATCCAAAGTCTTCGAAGGTGTTAGAAGAGGGGATTTGTACATTGTTGATTTCTCTACAGGTCCTCAACCAGCCACTTTCTTACTAGCAAAAACCTCAGAAGGGTGGCTGTGGCATCGAAGACTCGGTCATGCAGGCATGAGGAATTTGCACACGCTCGCGAAGAAGAAGCATGTCATCAGCATCGAATCAGTCAAATTCCTCAAGGATCACCTCTACGGTGCTTGTGAGTGTGGGAAAATGATCAGATCCAGGCACCCCTCGAAGACTATCATGACCACTACTCATCCATTTGAATTGCTTCACATGGATCTATTTGGACCTACTCATTATGCCACTCTAACAAATGCCGCATCTTTATATGGCTTTGTCATAGTTGATGATTATTCCAGATACACATGGGTGCATATCATTTTATATAAAACTGAAGTGCAGGAAGTCTTCAAACGATTTTCCTCAAGGGCCTCGACGAACTTCCGCGTCAAGATTAAACACATCAGGAGTGATAATGGAACAAAGTTCAAAAACACTGGTCTTGATAATTATCTTGATGAACTTGGTATTACTCACGAATTGTCTGCTCCTTATACTCCTCAACAGAATGGTGTCGTCGAAAGGAAGAACGGGACTCTGGTTGAGATGGCAAGAACCATGCTTGAAGAATATCAGACTCCTCGTTGCTTTTGTCCTGAAGCAATCAACACTGCATGCCATATCATCAACAGGGTATATCTTCACAAATTCCTCAAGAAAACCTCATATGAACTCCTCACAGACAAGAAACCCAATGTAAGTTATTTCAAAGTCTTCGGTGCAAAATGTTGGATTAGAGATCTTCACCATAGCTCAAAGTTTGCACCTAAGGCACATGAGGGTTTTATGCTCGGTTATGGAAAGGACTCGCACACCTACAGAGTCTTCAACAATTATCACAATAAGGTTGCTGAGACTTTCTTGTGTGGTTCGATGAAACTAATGGCTCGCAAAGAGAGCAATTGCCTCCTGATCCAGATAAGCTGTCTCCTGAGGAAGCAATAAAGCTCAAAGCTACTGAAGACATTGTTCCCACTGAGGAAATTGATGAAGAAATCATTCCCAACACTGATAAAAATCAAGAAGATGCTCCTAAGGAAATTGCTCCAGAACCAATTCCTCAACCCAGACGAAATCCTCAACCAGCTCACCCGAGGATTGCAAATGAAGTGGAACTTGACAAAATCCTCAATGACATCAATGCGCCAGGTCCTCTCACTCCCTCAAAAGCTCCACACTTAATTAATTTTTGTGGGCATTTCTCCTTTGTGTCTATCACAGAACCTTCAAAAGTTGTTGAGGCTTTCATGGAACCGGAGTGGATCCAAGCCATGCAAGACGAACTTCTTCAATTCAAGCTGAATGACGTATGGGAGCTCGTCAAACGACCAGATCCTCGCAGGCACAATATCATCGGCACCAAGTGGATTTTCTGAAACAATCAAGACGAGGATGGTCAAGTGGTGAGGTATAAGGCACGACTTGTAGCCCAAGGCTACACACAGGTTGAAGGAATAGATTTTGATGAAACTTTTGCACCTGTTGTTAGACTTGAAGCTATTCGAATACTAATTGCTTATGCTAATCATCATAACATCATCTTATATCAAATGGATGTGAAAAGTGCATTCCTCAATGGTAAGCTTGAGGAAGAAGTATATGTTGCTCAGCCCCCAGGTTTTGAGGATCCAAAGAATCCAGACAAAGTCTTCAGACTCAAAAAGGCGCTCTATGGTCTCAAGCAAGCCCCTTGGGCATGGTATGATACATTGAAGGAATTCCTCATGAAGAAAGGCTTCAAACCTGGTTCACTCGATCCAACTCTTTTCACTAAATCCTATGATAATGAACTATTTGTGTGCCAGATATATGTCCATGATATCATATTGGCTGTACTGACAAACATTACAGTGATGAATTTGCTTACAGGATGAGTGAAGAATATCAAATGTCTATGATGGGGGAGCTGAAATTCTTCTTAGGTCTTCAAAATCATCAACAATGCAATGGAATCTTCATATCACAGGAGAAATACCTCAAGGATGTTCTGAGGAAATTCGACATGCACGAATGCAAAGGTGCCAAGACTCCAATGCCTACCAACGGCCACCTCTGCACTCACGAAAATGATAAAGAATTCGATCAGTAGGTATATCGCTCCATGATTGGCTCTTTACTGTATTTGTGTGCATCTAGGCTAGATATAATGCTTAGTGTTTGCATGTGTGCACGTTTTCAAGCAAAACCGAAGGAATCACACCATAAGGCTATGAAGCATATTCTTCGATACTTAGCTCACACACCAACACTAGGATTATTGTACCCCTAGGGCTCAAATCTTCATCTTGTGGGATATTCCGATTCTGACTATGCTGGTGACCGTGTGGATCGCAAGTCAACCTCTGGCACATGTCATTTCCTTGGAAGATCACTAGTCTGCTGGTCCTCAAAGAAGCAGAACTGCGTTTCACTCTCCACTACCGAAGCTGAGTACATTGCTGCTGGTTCATGATGTACTCAATTGCTATGGATGAAGCAAACCCTCAAGGACTATGGCATCAACATGAAGAATGTGCCTCTCTACTACGACAATGAGAGTGCAATCAAGATTGCATAAAACCCAGTACAACACTCGAAGACCAAGCACATCTAGATTCGTCTTCATTTTCTTCGGGACCATGTCCTCAAGGGTAATATCCTCATCGACCATGTGAAGACTGACGATCAACTGTCAGATATCTTCACTAAGCCCTTGGATGAGAAAAGGTTTTGCAACATTCTTATATGGTGGGTCATGCCACCACCCAACTTGAAATTCCTCAAGTTGAATTTCTTCAAAGCTGAATTTCTTCAAAAGTCGATTTTCTTCAAAACAGTTGTTCTTCAAACTTGTTTTTCTTCGAAACTGAAATTCATCATCATGACGCTTTGTCACAAAATCCTCACGTTCATCAAAATCTTCAAAAACACTTGATGATTTTCGTTTACCTAGATAGACTGTGATTTCAAAGTCCTCAACGGCATTCACTTATAGCTATTTCTTCAAGTTGATATTTCATCTAAGTGAATGTGATCGGACCCTACTTTCCCTCTATGCTACTCTCACCCAGTCTATAAAATTCTTCATATGCGTTCTACTCAAAACTTTGTTCAAAATCCTCACTGCGTCCTTGTCAGCTGATGATTTTGTAACAAAATCCTCAAATCTTAAAAAATATTTTTTTTCTGTTACACAGTAACTGAACCCCACTTTCCCCGTTCGGATAACCACGATCTCCACCGCTTCGGTCATGGGCTACACGTGTCTTGCAGAGACGTAGAGACATGGGCTATTTGGTCCGATATTTTCGCGCCAACAGTTACCACCTAGCTATAAATATGTCCCCATCTCCCTTCGGTAAAATCTTCTGCGTCCCATCGCCCTCCTGCTATAGCAAAGCTCAAAAGCCCTAGCGCCACCGCTAGAAGTCTTGATGCCGTGAGGAAAAGCTTGATTGGCTCGACCTCTCCGTCATTGAAACCACGCCAGAACCGGACCATCTTCGTCCGCCGCCGCCGTAGCTGTCCTCTGTTGCCGAGTTAGGGCGCATTGGACTCACACCGAAGAGCATCTATCGCTACTTCCTTCTCTGTTCTTTGTGCGCGCTATCTAGGGTAAATAAAAACCCTATTTTTACAGCTCTTTTGATCTACTATTTTACCTTAGAGATGTGAAATCTGTTTTTCCTCAAGTATCCATCGGTTTCTTTTCCTCAAACACTGCTTGTTCCTCAACTATTGATGAAGTTCACTAAGCATCTAAAATCTTCACGAGATTCCTCAATTGTGCAAATTTTCGAATCTGTACAACTCTGGAACCCAAGAACAGTGTGCTTAGACGAATTCCTCATCCACTGGTCAAATTCCTCAACTTTAAAAATTCCATTTCATCAAATCTGAGAACGCATATGACCTCTCCAAATTCTTCGCAACTATACTCTGTTCACAGGTACAAACATGTCAGCTGATGAATCTCTAGGTTCTCATCAACTTAACTCATTTGTAGCGTTTCTTGAAGGAAATCTGCAAGTTTCATCAGAATCCTCAAGAGTTCAATTTCCTCAGCAAAAGCCTCACTGAAGAAAATGGAAGATGAAAGGAAGCAAAAGGGTGGCAAGAAGCTCGAGCAGAACACTGCCATAGATATCCCTGAGGATATATACTTGGAATACTGCACTCCTGATGAGCAAGAGACTGTGCCCAAGAGGAAGATAAGGCTTCAAAAGATAGAACGCCGATGAGCTAAGGAGTGGAAAGAATACAGATTCGTCACTCCCAAATATGCGAAGAAATTCACTCTGAAGCCTCCTGGTAAACGGCCTCCTCTTGGGGATTATCAGGATGCACACCCCTCAAGCCTCAAGACAATTGATGACTATCCTGAAGAAAACTCAAAACATTTGTGAAAGCTTCATAAACAAGCAGAAGCCACCGTGAGGAAATTCAATGAAGAATCTGCTGTTGCTGCAACTGCCTTCACCTCATGTGCAGCTGAAACTTCTGGCACGACCATTCCTCAAATGAAGTATGTGTCACCAAAACCAAAGGCTTCAAAGCCTCAAGAGAAAATGCCTCAGAAAGCTGCACCAGCATCGGCACCAAAACCCTCAGCACCACCAAAGGCTTCAAAGCCTGAACAGAGGCAGATTGTGAAGCAAATGCCAACTGTCTCCAGCTCCTCTATTCCGTCTGCAACAAGTCCGAAACAAAGTCTTCACCAACTCCACTGAAGACTAAGGTGACTGCTGGGAGAGGAACCAGACCAAGCCGAAGCAAAATCATCAAAGTCCCTTCTGCATCAGAAGGTAGTGATGAATATGATGATGAGACTCTGCAAGCCATCATTAGAAACAAGCAGGAGAGGGTAGCACAAGCTTCAGGAAGCTCCATTCCTCTGGCTATGGACCCAAAAGTGCTCCTGGATTACATCAACATCTGGTATGAGGACCCCAACACTCCAATCGATGATTTGAAGCTTCCCCCAGGTATCAGCCACATGGTGGCCACATTCATCAACGAGGCCAAGTGGAAAGAGCAGCAAGCCAAACAAGCTAAGGTTGCAAAGCTCAATAAGGAGAAATTCCTCAAACAGAATCTCCTCAACCTGATGCCTGATGCACTTGTCCCCACACAGGCTGAATTGAAGACTTTGACGGACAAGTACACTAAGCTCTCTGATCGTCAAAGTCTCAAAAACAATTTCATCAAATTTGCCACTGACGCAGTTAATGATTACAACAAGAAGGTTGCCCCTCTAGCTACAACACCTCTGCCTCTGATTGAGGAACCAGCTGATGAAACTGCTCATGCTGAGGAAATCCCTCAAGAAAGTCGTGCTGATGAACCGGCTATTGAGGAAATTATCAAGGAAAATCCAGCTGATGACTCTACTACAGCTGGTGAAACTTCTCCAGCTACTTCTAAGCCAGCTGATGACTCTGCTCCAGCTAATGAAACTGCTTCAGCTGAGAAAACGCCTCCACCAAAAGCTTCAAAGGTGAACAAAATGACTCCGTCTGCATCAGACGTGAAGAAGACCAGAGCTGCTGAAATGGAAGCCAAGAAGAGAAAAGCTTCCTCAGCAGAAGAATCAACTGAGGCCAAGCGCCTCAAAGCTCTTGATGAAAATGCACCTATGGATCCTGTGCCTCTCAACGTTGCTCCATCTTATGAGATGACTCCCTTCGACAGCAAAGACAAAGAGCACTTTGCTGATGAGGAAATGAAGAATGTTGCGTCTGAAGAACACACTGATGAGGAAATTCAAATTGATGACAGTCCTCAGACCATCATTCCTCCTGAAGAAACTGCTCAAGGATCAGCTGCACCAGCTAATGAATCTGGCTCCTCCACCAAGCAAGCTCCTCATGCTGAGGAAAAACAAAGCGAAAATCCTCACCCTGACGAAATCCAAAATCCTAAGCAAATCCTCAAACTGTGGCTTAGGATGACCCAATTCCTCCTCCTGAGCAAAATCCTCAACCTGAGGTTCATGATGAACCAATTCCTCCTCCAGAGCAAAATCCTCAACCTGACGCTCCCGTTGGTGACATTCCTCAACCAGAGCAAGCTCCTCAGCCCGAAGCACAAGCAGATGAAATTCTTCATCCTAAGGAACATGCTGAGGAAAATGCACCAGATCTAGAGAATGCTCTTGTCGTCATCAATCCAGAAACTGCGATGATTGTCTCTCCTCAAGGCAAGAAGCAAAATCTTCAGCCGATGTAGCGTCAGCCGTTCTCCAAGCGGCCAAAGTTTTAAAAGGAATCCTTCTTTGAAGAACGCATGTACTTCATTGGAGAAAATCCCTATGACAAGCCTCGCATCAGGCATCTGAAGTTTTGGAGCAGGACACATCTCAACTACTACGCATCTGTGTTGTGTGGAAGAAACAAGATTTTCCAGCACACGCACATTCGACAGGTTGAGCTTGAATAAATTCCTTGCTTCGCCCCAGTCCACAACGTTCTTTATGAAGTAGGATTGCTCCCTATGTGCTCAGATATCTCCGATTGGAACAGTGACATTGTTCTTCAATTCTATGCAACTCTGCACATCTCTGGAGATCCAACAGACATCAACACTTGGGTGCTGGATTGGATGACGCAGAACACACACTTCAAGGCTCCTACCAATGAGCTGTTGCGTGAACTTCCAGTGTCAATTCCCTCAGAGCAGGCAGTAAAGTTGTATGATGAACGTGAGCTGACAAACAACCTGATGGAAGTCCTCATGAAGCCTTTGGCTAAGGGGCAACCACCAAGAACAACCTTCCTCGTCCATGAGCTGAAGTATGAACCCAAGACGGTTTACAGAATCCTCTGCAGTGTTCTTGCGCCTATCAAGCGTCATGATGATGAAGAAGACGTCGTAGGCATCATGAAGAATATACTCTTCAATATCATCCATGGCATTCCCATCAATATCCATGATTTCATCTAGAGGACTCTGGCGGAAAATGCTATGTCCCCTTTTGACCTAAAGATTTATGCTCCATGGATCATGAGATTCATCAGACGCAGGTCAGGCATCAACTATCAAGCTGATTTTAACGATCATCAAGGTTAAATGCCTCCCCTAAGGGTCAACAAGAAGACTTTCGAGCCCGTTGAAGGAAAAGGCAAGTCTGTTATTGATGAAGGCAATCGGCCCCTTGATGGCCAATTCAGAGAACGAGATGCATATTCCTCATGGGATGACACTGAAACCCATCCTCCAAGTCATGTTCCTTCAAGGGTGATAAATACTAGAGAGCTTCTTCTAAGTCTTCACCAAAAGGTTGATCGGAATCACAAGTGGGTCAAATGCCAGTTCGGCGCCATTGTGAAAAACCCTCAATGAAACGCAGAATGTTGTGAAGCTTAACCATCATTATCTTCATGAGGTTTTTGACCGCACCTGGGCCACACTGGCTCATTTGAAAACTCCAGCAGAACTTGAAGAATTGGAGTTTGTGCAGGACTTCGACTGGTCGTGGGCACCAAAGAAGAAATTCAGGCCAATTCCAGTTCCGGACCTTGAGGACGGTTCGTTTTCTTCATTCCGCACTGTTGAATTAGATGAAGATCAACAAGATACTGCCACTGGTCCAAGGAGGAAGTCTGCTCCCAAGAATCCTCATGCGTCTTCCTCAACTGCCAAGAAGTGAAAGTTGTTGGGGAACGTCGCATGGGAAACAAAAAATTTCCTACGCGCACGAAGACCTATCATGGTGATGTCCATCTACGAGAGGGGATGAGTGATCTACGTACCCTTGTAGACTGTACAGAAGAAGCGTTAGTGAACGCGGTTGATGTAGTGGAACGTCCTCACGTCCCTCGATCCGCCCCGCGAACTAAACCGCGATCTGTCCCACGATCTAGTGCCGGACGGACGGCACCTCCGCGTTCAGCACACGTACAGCTCGACGATGATCTCGCCCTTCTTGATCCAGCAAGAGAGACGTAGAGGTAGAAGAGTTCTTCGCCAGCGTGACGGTGCTCCGGAGGTTGGTGATGATCTTGTCTCAGCAGGGCTCCGCCCGAGCTCAGCAGAAACGCGATCTAGAGGAAAAACCGTGGAGGTATCTGGTCGGGCTGCCGTGGAAAAGTCGTCTCAAATCAGCCCTAAAACCTCCGTATATATAGGTGGGAGAGGGGGGGACCTTGCCTTGGAGCTCAAGGAGCCCCAAGGGGGTCGGCCGAGCCAAAGGGGGGAATGACTCCCCCCCAAACCGAGTCCTACTTGGTTTGGTGGGTGGAGTCCTTCTTTCCTTTCCCACCTCCTCCTTTTTTTTCTTTTCTCTTTGATTTTTCTTCCAATGCGCATAGGGCCCTTTTGGGCTGTCCCACCAGACCACTAAGGGCTGGTGCGCCACCCTCAAGGCCTATGGGCTTCCCCGGGGTGGGTTGCCCCCCCGGTGAACTCCCGGAACCCATTCGTCATTCCCGGTACATTCCCGGTAACTCCGAAAACCTTCCGGTAATCAAATGAGGTCATCCTATATATCAATCTTCGTTTCCGGACCATTCCGGAAACCCTCGTGACGTTCGTGATCTCATCCGGGACTCAAAACAACATTCGGTAACCAACCATATAACTCAAATACACATAAAACAACGTCGAACCTTAAGTGTGCAGACCCTGCGGGTTCGAGAACTATGTAGACATGACCCGAGAGACTCCTCGGTCAATATCCAATAGCGGGACCTGGATGCCCATATTGGATCCTACATATTCTACGAAGATCTTATTGTTTGAACCTCAGTGCCAAGGATTCATATAATCCCGTATGTCATTCCCTTTGTCCTTCGGTATGTTACTTGCCAGAGATTCGATCGTCAGTATCCGCATACCTATTTCAATCTCGTTCACCGGCAAGTCTCTTTACTCGTTCCGTAATACAAGATCCCGCAACTTACACTAAGTCACATTGCTTGCAAGGCTTGTGTGTGATGTTGTATTACCGAGTGGGCCCCGAGATACCTCTCCGTCACACGGAGTGACAAATCCCAGTCTTGATCCATACTAACTCAACGAACACCTTCGGAGATACCTGTAGAGCATCTTTATAGTCACCCAGTTACGTTGCGACGTTTGATACACACAAAGTATTCCTCCGGTGTTAGTGAGTTATATGATCTCATGGTCATAGGAACAAATACTTGACACGCAGAAAACAGTAGCAACAAAATGACACGTTCAACATGCTACGTCTATTAGTTTGGGTCTAGTCCATCACGTGATTCTCCTAATGACGTGATCCAGTTATCAAGCAACAACGCCTTGTTCATAATAAGAAGACACTGACTATCTTTGATCAACTGGCTAGCCAACTAGAGGCTTGCTAGGGACAGTGTTTTGTCTATGTATCCACACATGTAAATGAGTCTTCATTCAATACAATTATAGCATGGATAATAAACGATTATCTTGATACAGGAATTATAATAATAACTATATTTATTATTGCCTGTAGGGCATAATTCCAACAGTCTCCCACTTGCACTAGAGTCAATAATCTAGCCCTCACATCATCATGCGAATTACATTGTAATAAATCTAACACCCATACAATTCTGGTGTTGATCATGCTTTGCCCGTGGAAGAGGCTTAGTCAGCGGGTCTGCTACATTCAGATCCGTGTGCACTTTCCATATATTTACGTCCTCCCCTTCGACGTAGTCGCGGATGAGGTTGAAGCGTCGTTTGATGTGTCTGGACTTCTTGTGAAACCGTGGTTCCTTTGCTAAGGCAATGGCACCCGTGTTGTCACAGAACAAGGTTATTGGATTCAGTGCGCTTGGTACCACTCCAAGATCCGTCATGAATTGCTTCATCCAGACACCCTCCGTAGCCACCTCCGAGGCAGCCATGTACTCCGCTTCACATGTAGAATCTGCTACAACGCTTTGCTTGGAACTGCACCAGCTTACCGCACCCCCATTAAGAATAAATACATATCCGGTTTGCGACTTAGAGTCGTCGGGATCTGTGTCAAAGCTTGCATCGACGTAACCTTTTACGGCGAGCTCTTCGTCACCTCCATACACGAGAAACATCTCCTTAGTCCTTTTCAGGTACTTCAGGATATTCTTGACCGCTGTCCAGTGATCCACTCCTGGATTACTCTAGAACCTACCTGCCATACTTATGGCCAGGCTAACTTCCGGTCTAGTGCACAACATTGCATACATGATAGAGCCTATGGCTGAAGCATAGGGGACGGAGCGCATATGCTCTCTATCCTCATCAGTTGCTGGGCACTGAGTCTTACTCAATCTCGTACCTTGTAAATCTGGCAAGAACCCCTTCTTGGACTGTTCCATTTTGAACATCTTCAAAATTTTATCAAGGTATCTGCTTTGTGAAAGTCCTATCAGGCGTTTTGATCTATCCCTATAGATCTTAATACCTAGAATGTAAGCAGCTTCTCCTAGGTCCTTCATAGAGAAACTTTTATTCAAGTAATCCTTTATGCTCTCCAAAAACTCTATGTTGTTTCCAATCAGCAATATGTCATCCACATATAATATTAGAAACGCCACAGAGCTCCCACTCACTTTCTTGTAAATACAAGATTCTCCAACCACTTGTATAAACCCAAATGCTTTGATCACCTCATCAAAGCATTTGTTCCAACTCTGAGATGCTTGCACCAGTCCATAAATGGATCGCTGGAGCTTGCACACCTTGTTAGCATTCTTAGGATCGACAAAACCTTCGGGTTGCATCATATACAATTCTTCCTTAAGGAAACCGTTAAGGAACGCTGTTTTGACATCCATCTGCCAGATTTCATAATCGAAAAATGCAGCTATTGCTAACATGATTCTGACGGACTTAAGCATCGCTACGGGTGAGAATGTCTCATCGTAGTCAACTCCTTGAACTTGTGAAAAACCCTTTGCCACAAGTCGAGCTTTATAAACGCTCACATTGTCGTCAGCGTTCGTCTTCCTCTTAAAGATCCATTTGTTCTGAATAGCCTTGCGGCCCTCAGGTAGTACTTCCAAAGTCCACAATTTGTTCTCATACATGGATCCTATCTCGGACTTCATGGCTTCTAGCCATTTGTTGGAATCTGGGCCCACCATTGCTTCTTCATAATTTGCAGGTTCATTGTTGTCCAACAACATGATTGATAAGACGGGATTACCATACCACTCTGGAGCAGCACGTGGTCTCGTCGACCTGCGTGGTTCGACAGAAACTTGAACCGGAGTTTCATGATCGTCATCATTAACTTCCTCCTCAACCGGCGTCGCAACGACAGAGGTTTCCCCTTGCCCTGCGCCACCATCCAGAGGGATGAGAGGTTCGAGAACTTCGTCAAGTTCTATCTTCCTCCCACTCAATTCTCTTGAGAGAAACTCCTTCTCGAGAAAAGCTCCGTTTTTAGCAACAAACACTTTGCCCTCGGATTTGAGATAGAAGGTGTACCGAATTGTCTCTTTTGGGTAACCTATGAAGACGCACTTTTCCGCTTTGGGTTCCAGCTTTTCAGGCTGAAGCTTTTTGACATAAGCATCACATCCCCAAACTTTAAGAAACAACAACTTTGGCCTTTTGCCATACCATAGTTCATATGGTGTCGTCTCAATGGATTTTGATGGTGCCCTATTTAAAGTGAATGCAGCTGTTTCTAATGCATAACCCCAAAACGATAACGGCAAATCGGTAAGAGACATCATAGATCGCACCATCTCTAATAAAGTACGATTGCGACGTTCGGACACACCATTACGATGTGGTGTTCCAGGCGGTGTCAACTGTGAAACAATTCCACATTGTCTTAAGTGAGCACCAAACTCGAAACTCAGATATTCACCCCCATGATCAGACCATAGGAACTTGATCTTCTTGTTACGATGATTTTCAACTTCACTCTAAAATTTCTTGAACTTTTCAAATGTTTCAGACTTGTGATTCATTAAGTAGACATAACCATATCTACTCAAATCATCAGTGAAGGTGAGAAAATAACGATATCCGCCGCGTGCCTCTACGCTCATCGAACCACACACATCGGTATGTATGATTTCCAACAAGTCACTTGCACGCTCCATTGCTCCGGAGAACGGAGTTTTAGTCATCTTGCCCATGAGGCATGGTTCGCACGTGTCAAGTGAATCAAAGTCAAGTGACTCCAAAAGTCCATCGGCATGGAGTTTCTTCATGCGCTTTACACCAATATGACCTAAGCGGCAGTGCCACAAAAATATGGCGCTATCATTGTTAACTCTAACTCTTTTGGTCTCAATGTTATGTATGTGTGCATCGCTATCAAGATTCAATATGAACAATCCTCTCACATTGGGTGCATGACCATAAAAGATGTTACTCATAGAAATAGAACAACCATTATTCTCTGACTTAAAAGAGTAACCGTCTTGCAATAAACAAGATCCAGATATAATGTTCATGCTCAACGCAGGCACTAAATAACAATGATTCAAGTTCATAACTAATCCTGATGGTAACTGAAGTGAAACTGTGCCGACGGCGATCGCATCAACCTTGGAACCATTTCTTACGCGCATCGTCACTTCATCTTTCACCAGCCTTCGTCTATTCCGCAGTTCCTGTTTCGAGTTGCAAATATGAGAAATAGAACCGGTATCGAATACCCAGGCACTACTACGAGAGCCGGTTAAGTACACATCAATAACATGTATATCAAATATACCTGATTTTTCTTTGGCCGCCTTCTTATCTGCCAGATACTTGGGGCAATTGCGCTTCCAGTGACCCATACCCTTGCAATAGTAACACTCTGTTTCAGGATTAGGTCCAGCTTTGGGTTTCTTCGTCAGATTGGCAACAGGCTTGCCGCTCTTCTTTGAATTACCCTTCTTGCCTTTGACGTTTCTCTTGAAACTAGTGGTCTTATTCACCATCAACACTTGATGCTCTTTACGGAGTTCAGACTCTGCGACTTTCAGCATCGCAAACAACTCGCCAGGTGACTTGTTCATCCCTTGCATGTTGTAGTTCAACACAAAGCCTTTATAGCTTGGCGGAAGTGATTGAAGGATTCTGTCAGTGATAGCCTTGCGGGAGTTCAATCCCCAGCTCAGCTAGACGGTTTGAGTACCTTGACATTTTGAGCACATGTTCACTGACAGACGAGTTCTCCTCCATCTTGCAAGCATAGAATTTATTGGAGGTCTCATACCTCTCGATCCGGGCGTTCTTCCGAAAGATAAACTTCAACTCCTGGAACATCTCAAATGCTCCATGACGCTCAAAGCGACGTTGAAGTCCCGGTTCTAAGCCATACAAGACTGCACATTGAACTACTGAGTAGTCCTCCTTACGTGCTAACCAAGCGTTCTTAACATCCTGATCAGCCGTAGCGGGTGGTTCATCTCCTAGCGCAGCATTAAAGACATAATCCTTCTTCCCAGCTTGTAAGATTAGCTTAAGATTACGAGCCCAGTCTACAAAGTTGCTTCCATCATCTTTCAACTTAGCTTTCTCTATGAACGTATTAAAATTCAGGGTGACTGTCGCGTGAGCCATGATCTACAACACAAATATATTCAAAGTGGACTTAGACTATGTTCAAGATAATTAGAGTTTAACTTAATCAAATTATTCGCTAAACTCCCACTCAAAAAATACATCTCTCTAGTCATTTGAGTGGTTCATGATCCACTTACACTAGCTCAAGTCCGATCATCACGTGAGTTGAGTATAGTTTCAGTGGTAAGCATCCCTATGCTAATCATATCATCTATATGATTCATGATCGACCTTTCGGTCTCTTGTGTTCCGGGGCCATGTCTGCACATGCTAGGCTCGTCAAGCTTAACCCGAGTGTTCCACGTGCACAACTGTTTTGCACCCGTTGTATGTGAACGTTGAGTCTATCACACCCGATCATCACGTGGTGTCTCGAAACGACGAACTGTAGCAACGGTGCACAGTCGGGGAGAACACAATTTCGTCTTGAAATTTTAGTGAGAGATCACCTCATAATGCGACCGTCGTTCTAAGAAAAATAAGGTGCATAAAAGGACTAACATCACATGCAATTCATAAGTGACATGATATGGCCATCATCACGTGCTTCTTGATCTCCATCACCAAAGCACCGGCACGATCTTCTTGTCACCGCCGCCACACCATGATCTCCATCAACGTGTCGCCATCGGGGTTGTCGTGCTACTCATGATATTACTACTAAAGCTACATCCTAGCAAAATAGTAAACGCATCTGCAAGCACAAACATTAGTATAAAGACAACCCTATGGCTCCTGCCGGTTGCCGTACCATCGACGTGCAAGTCGATATTATCTATTACAACATGATCATCTCATACATCCAATATATCACATCACATCGTTGGCCATATCACATCACAAGCATACCCTGCAAAAACAAGTTAGACGTCCTCTAATTTTGTTGTTGCATGTTTTACGTGGTGACCATGGGTATCTAGTAGGATCGCATCTTACTTACGCAAACACCACACCGGAGATATATGAGTTGCTATTTAACCTCATCCAAGGACCTCCTCGGTCAAATCTGATTCAACTAAAGTTGGAGAAACTGGCACTTGCCAGTCATCTTTGAGCAACGGGGTTACTCGTAGCGATGAAACCAGTCTCTCGTAAGCGTACGAGTAATGTCGGCCCAAGCCGCTTCAATCCAACAATACCGCGAAATCAAGAAAAGACTAAGGAGGGCAGCAAAACGCACATCACCGCCCCCAAAAACTTTTGTGTTCTACTCGAGAAGACATCTACGCATGAACCTAGCTCATGATGCCACTGTTGGGGAACGTCGCATGGGAAACAAAATTTTTCCTACGCGCACGAAGACCTATCATGGTGATGTCCATCTACGAGAGGGGATGAGTGATCTACGTACCCTTGTAGACCGTACAGCAGAAGCGTTAGTGAACGCGGTTGATGTAGTGGAACGTCCTCACGTCCCTCGATCCGCCCCTCGAACTATCCCGCGATCAGTCCCACGATGTAGTGCCGAACGGACGGCACCTCCGCGTTCAGCACACGTACAGCTCGAAGATGATCTCGGCCTTCTTGATCCAGCAAGAGAGACAGAGAGGTAGAAGAGTTTTTCGGCAGCGTGACAGCGCTCCGGAGGTTGGTGATGATCTTGTCTCAGCAGGGCTCTGCCCGAGCTCCGCAGAAACGCGATCTAGAGGAAAAACCGTGGAGGCATGTGGTCCGGCTGCCGTGGAAAAGTCGTCTCAAATCAGCCCTAAAACCTTCGTATATATAGGTGGGAGAGGGGGGGACCTTGCCTTGGAGCTCAAGGAGCCCCAAGGGGGTCGGCCGAGCCAAAGGGGGGAAGGACTCCCCCCCCCAAACCGAGTCCTACTTGGTTTGGTGGGTGGAGTCCTTCTTTCCTTTCCCACCTCCTCCTTTTTTTCTTTTCTCTTTGATTTTTCTTCCAATGTGCATAGGGCCCTTTTGGGCTGTCCCAGCAGCCCACTAAGGGCTGGTGCGCCACCCTCAAGGCCTATGGGCTTCCCCGGGTTGGGTTGCCCCCCGGTGAACTCCCGGAACCCATTCGTCATTCCCGGTACATTCCCGGTAACTCCGAAAACCTTCCGGTAATCAAATGAGGTCATCCTATATATCAATCTTCGTTTACGGACCATTCCGGAAACCTTCGTGATGTCCGTGATCTCATCCGGGACTCCGAACAACATTCGGTAACCAACCATATAACTCAAATATGCATAAAACAACGTCAAACCTTAAGTGTGCAGACCCTGCGGGTTCGAGAACTATGTAGACATGACCCGAGAGACTCCTCGGTCAATATGCAATAGCGGGACCTGGATGCCCATATTGGATCCTACATATTCTACGAAGATCTTATCGTTTGAACCTCAGTGCCAAGGATTCATATAATCCCGTATGTCATTCCCTTTGTCCTTCGGTATGTTACTTGCCAGAGATTCGATCGTCAGTATCCGCATACCTATTTCAATCTCATTCACTAGCAAGTCTCTTTACTCGTTCCGTAATACAAGATCCCGCAACTTACACTAAGTCACATTGCTTGCAAGGCTTGTGTGTGATGTTGTATTACCGAGTGGGCCCCGAGATACCTCTCCGTCACACGGAGTGACAAATCCCAGTCTTGATCCATACTAACTCAACGAATACCTTCGGAGATACCTGTAGAGCATCTTTATAGTCACCCAGTTACGTTGCGACGTTTGATACACACAAAGTATTCCTCCGGTGTTAGTGAGTTATATGATCTCATGGTCATAGGAACAAATACTTGACACGCAGAAAACAGTAGCAACAAAATGACACGATCAACATGCTATGTCTATTAGTTTGGGTCTAGTCCATCACGTGATTCTCCTAATAACGTGATCCAGTTATCAAGCAACAACACCTTGTTCATAATCAGAAGACACTGACTATCTTTGATCAACTGGCTAGCCAACTAGAGGCTTGCTAGGGACAGTGTTTTGTCTATGTATCCACACATGTAAATGAGTCTTCATTCAATACAATTATAGCATGGATAATAAACGATTATCTTGATACAGGAATTAAAATAATAACTATATTTATTATTGCCTCTAGGGCATAATTCCAACAAAAGTCTTCACGGGCGTTAGTCCTCAGTTTGTCCCTTTTTGTCACTTGATGACAAAGGGGGAGAAATCTCAGAGTTAGTCTTCACGCAGGATATTTTGGGGGCTTATAAACTTTATTTAAGTTACAAACTCTTGGCTCTTCCGAAATGTTTTATGTAATGAATTGTTACTTAAGCCCAATGGTACTCTGACGCTTCTGAACGTTTTTCTTCGCATGCTTATTCCTCAAATTTTAATGCACGCATGCTGGAATTCATCAGATACCATTTGTCATCATGCATCCTCAATTTCTTCATACTATATGTCGTATGTATGCATGATTTACAAGACTCACGGGGAGATCTCCATGATATAAATCATCAATGTGCATTTGCTGTGAAAAGCAAAATCCTCAAGATATGCACATCTTCAGGGGGAGTCTCTCTGAATCTTGATTTCAAATTCCTCAAATGAGTATTTACACTTCATATTTTTTATCCCCATTGAAGACTTAACCTAATTGTCATCAACCACCAAAAAGGGGGAGATTGTAAGTGCATCTAGTTCCCCTTAGTGATTTTGGTGGTTTGATGACTTATAGGTTAAGTATCTAATGTGTTCATGAGTGTACACAGGATCTATAAGTTTCTGAGGAGTTTGAAATATTCGATGAATATCGACCCCTAAAAATGTATATCTTCGGCTGAACAAATTGGTCTGAAGCTGAAGAATTGAGTCACGAAGAAATTGCGATGAAATTGATATTCCTCATGAAGAAATTGAAGATGAGGAATTTGGTGTGTCCTGAAGAAAAACTAGCTGAAGATTTTGAAGCATGAAGATTTATTCTGTCTGTTTTATTTTCTTCACTTTTGAGTCATAGGAATACCGTACTGTTAAAGGGGGTCAAAGGAACACGTCGGAATGAATTTCCTCATGATGCTCAACCCAAGCCTAATCCTACCAAAAGCCTCAAGTGAGGAATATGAGAGACATAAGGACTCTCACAGTTGAGGGTCCCGACCGTTACCGCAAGTCGCGCCACATCATTGGTCTTATCCACACCAACGGTAATATTATCTAAGGGCATTAATGTCAAATCATGTTGGGATGCTCCCAGGCTATAAATAGCCGCCCCCACAACCCTTAGCTGGTTGGCTGCTCTGTTAGAAACTGACACTTGTCAAAAGAGCAACCCAAATTCCTCAAAGTCTTCGAGAGTAATTCATCAGTGAGGAAGTACCCCAAACACCAAACCACAAACCGAAAACCAAGTGATTCAGCATCACTGAAGAAGTTGTTCCTGTGTGGGACTGAAGCCTTTTACCTTTGAGGATTGTGCATCCTCCAGACGGTTAGGCGTCATGGTCTAGAGCAATCCAGGAGTCAATTGTGGATCACTAGGTGACCAAGTTTGTGAGGGTTTGGAAGTCTGCCCTGAAGACTTACCACGAGTGTTTGGTGAGGACTGTGTTTTCTTAGACCAAGGAGAATACGGTAGGGATTGTGTGTCCCGGGACTATGTGTCCTTTGGTTTTAATACCAAGCCGCTCCAAACCAGATGTACAACTATCACAGCAGTTGGAACTGGGTCATCAACCACTGTCTTCACTATGAAATGGGTTCTATTTCTTCAACTCTTTGTATTCCTCAGATTTTCACTGTCACTATTTGAAGAATTTGCAGAAGACTTTCTCTAAAATTCCTCAACCCCAAATTCTTCACGCGAGTTAATCCTCATCTGATTTCTCCGTGCCTGCATACTGTGCAAACTGTTTTTCATATTCTTCATCCTGAAAAACTATTGTAGTGATACTTTCAGTCCTGATCCTTTGTTGTTTCTGCTACAAGTTAGTCATCAGTGAGGAATTTCCTCAAAAGGAATTTCCTCAGTGATGAAATTCTAAAAATATCCTATTCACCCCCCCTCTAGTCGATATAACGCACTTTCAAAGACCTCTGACAAGATTCTTTACCTATAAAGTAAAGGAGAAAAGCTCAAATCATTGAGTATGTTCTCAGATTGTCTGAGTTCAACAATAACTTGAATAAAGTGGGAGTTAATCTTCCAGATGATATAGTGATGGTTCTCCAAAGTCACTGCCACTAAGCTGCTAGAGCTTCATGATGAACAATAACATATCAAGGATAGATATGATGATCCTTGAGTGATTCGCAATGTTTGACACTGCGAAAGTAGAAATCATGAAGGAGCATCAGTTATTGATGGTTAGTAGAACCACTAGTTTCAAGAAGGGCAAGGGCTAAAAAGGGATACTTCATGGAACGGCAAACCAGTTGTTGCTCTGATGAAGAAACCCAAAGATTGAACCCAAACCCGAGACTAAGTGCTTCTGTTATGAGGGGAACAGTCACTGAGGCGGAGCTACCCTAGATACTTGGTAAAAAAGAAGGCTGGCAAAAGTCGACAGAAGTATATGTGATATACATGATATTGATGTGTGCTTTACTGGTACTCCTAGTAGCGGGGTATTGGATACCGGTTTGGTTGCTAAGTGATTAGTAACTTGAAATGAAAGCTACATATAAACGGAGACTGGCTAAAGGCGAGGGGACGATATGTGTTGGAATTGTTTCCAAGGTTGATGTGATCAAACATCGCACGCTCCCTCTATCATCGGGATTGGTGGTAAAACCTAAATAATTGTTATTTGGTGTTTGCATTGAGCATGAACATGATTGGACCGTGTTTATTGCAATAGGATTATTCATTTAAAGAGAATAATAGTTATTCTATTTTCTTGAATAATTACCCTCAATGGTTTATTGAATCTCGATCGTAGTGTTACACATGTTCATAATATTGGTGCCGAAAAATATAAAGTAATAATGATAGTACCACTTAGTTGTGGCACTGCCACTTGAGTCATGTTGGTCTAAAATGTATGAAGAAGCTCCATGCCGATGGATCTTTGTACTCACTCATTTTTGAAATGTTTGAGACATGAAAACCATACCTGTTGGTATAAATGCATGAAGAAGCTCCATAGAGATGGATCGTTTGGACTCACTTGATTTTGAATCACTTGGGACATACAAATCATGCCACATGAAACAAGAGAGTAACTTGTTGGGAGTAATACATTTTTTATGTGTGCAGTCCAATGAGTGCTAAGGCACGCAGTGGATATCGTTATGTTCTTACTTCACTGACGATTTGAGTCGATATGGGAGTATTTACTTGATGAATCACAAGTTTGAAATATTCAAAAGTTCAATGCTATTTCAGAGTGAAGATCGTCATGACAAGAGGATAAACTGTCTACGATATGATCATAGAGATGAATATCTGAGTTGCGAGTTTTGGTACACAGTTAAAGACAATGTGGAAATTGTTTCGAGGTTCATGCCACCTTGAACACCATAGTGTGATGGTGTGTACGAACGTCATAGCTACGCCCTGTTTTGATATGGTGCATACTACGATGTCTCTTATCGAATTACCACTATCGTTTATGGGTTATGCATTAGAGACAACATCATTCACTTTAAATAGGGCATCGCATATTTCCGTTGAGATGACACGGTATAGACTATGGTTTAGAGAAACCTAAGCTGTTGTTTCTTGAAACTTTGGGGTTGCGATGCTTATGTGAAAAGGTTGCAGTTTGATAAGCTCGAACCCAAAGCTCATAAATGCATCTTCATAGGATATCCAAAACAGTTGGATACATCTCCTATCTCAGATCCGGAAGCAAAGTGTTTGTTTCTAGAAACGGATCCTTTCTCGAGGAAAGGTTTCTCTCGAAAGAATTGAGTGGGAGAGTGGTGGAACTTGATGAGGTTATTGAACCATCACTTCAACCAGTGTGTAGCAGGAAGTTGTTCATGTGGCGCCTACACCAATTGAAGTGGAAGCTGATGATAGTGATCATTAGAGCTTCGGATCAAGTTACTACAAACCTCGTAGGTCGACAAAGGCCGCGTACTACTACAGAGTGGTACGATAACCCTGTGTTGGAGGTCATGTTGTTGAGCAACAATGAACCTACGAGTTATGGAGAAGCAATGGTGGGCCCGGATTCCGACAAATGGCTGGAGGCCATGAAATCTGAGAGAGGATCTATGTATAAAACAAAGTGTAGACTTTGGAAGAACTACTTGATGGTAGTAATACTATTAAGTAAATATGGATCTTTAAAAGGAAGACAGACGATGATGGTGATAAGTCACTATTAGGAAAAGCTCGACTTGTCGCAAAGATGTTTTCGACAAGATCAAAGAGTTGACTATGATGTGACTTTCTAACTCGTAGTGATGCTAAAAGTCTGTTGGAATTATGTTAGTAGTTGTTGCATTATTCGTGAAATATTGCACATAGGAACACAAAACATTGTTTCCTCGACGGTTTCCTTGAGGAAAGATTGTATGTGATACAATCAGAAGGTTTTATCGATCCTAAGGATACTAACAAGTATGCAAGCTCCAGCGATCCTTTTATGGACTGTTACAATCATCTCGGAGTTGGAATATATGCTTTGATGAGATGATCAAAGCTTTTGGGTTTGTACAAGGTTTATGAGAAACTTGTATTTCCACAGAAGTGAGTGGGAGCACTATAGTTTTTCTGATAAAGTATATGTGGTTGACATATTGTTGATCAGAAGTAATGTAGAATTTCTGTAAAGCATAAAGGTTGTTTGAAAGGGTTTTTTTAAAATGAAGACCTGGATAGAGCTACTTAAAACATTAAGCATCAAGATCTATGGAGATAGATCAAAATGTTGAAACAGACCTTGACAAGTTTTTGAAGGAGTTCAAAATAGATCAGCAAAGAAGGAGTTCTTGGCTGTATTCTAAGGTCTGAATATGAGTAGGACTCAAAAGCACGACCATGGCAAAAGAAAGAGAAAGGACGAAGGTCGTCCCCTAAGCCTTAGTCGTAGACTCTACAGTATGCCATGCTGTGTACCGCACCTGATATGTGCCTTGCCACAAGTTTGTTAAGAGGTACAAAGAGTGATCCAAGATTGAATCACTGAACAATGGTCAAAGTTATCCTTAGTAACTAATGGACTAAGGAATTTTTCTCGATTATGGAGGTGGTTAAAGAGTTCCTCGTAAAGGGTTATGTCGATGCAAGCTTTGACACTAATCCGAATAACTATGAGTAGTGAAACGGATTCGTATAGTAGAGCACATATTTGGAGTATTTCCGAATAGCACGTAGTACCAGCATCTATAAGATGACATACAGATTTGTAAAGAACGCACGGATCTGAAAGTTTCAGAACCGTTGACTAAAACCTCTCTCACGAGCAAGACGTGATCAGACCCCAAAACTATATGGGTGTTGGATTCATTGAAATCACATGGTGATGTGAACTAGATTATGGACTCTAGTGCAAGTGGGAGGCTGTTGGAAATATGCCCTGGAGGCAATAATAAATTAGTTATTATTATATTTCCTTGTTCATAATAATCATTTATTATCCATGCTAGAATTGTATTGATTGGAAACTCAAATACATGTGTGGATACATAGACAACACATTGTCCCTAGTAAGCCTCTAGTTAACTAGCTCGTTGATCAAAGATGGTCAAGGTTTCCTAACCATATACAAGTGTTGTCACTTGATAACGGGATCACATCATTAGGAGAATCATGTGATGGACAAGACCTAAACTATGAACGTAGCATATTGATCGTGTCATTTTGTTGCTATAGTTTTCTGTGTGTCAAGTATTTGTTCCTATGACCATGAGATCATATAACTCACTGGCACCGGAGGAATACCTTGTGTGCATCAAACGTCACAACGTAAATGGGTGACTATAAAGGTGTTCTACATGTATCTCCGAAGGTGTCCGTTGAGTTAGTATTGATCAAGACTGGGATTTGTCACTCCGTGTTACGGAGAGGTATCTCGGGGCCCACTCGGTAATACAACATCACACACAAGCCTTGCAAGCAATGTGACTAAGTGTAAGTCACGAGATCTTGTATTAAGGAATGAGTTAAGAGACTTGTTGGTAACGAGATTGAAATAGGTATGCGGATACCGATGATCGAATCTCGGGCAAGTAACATACCCAAGGACAAAGGGAATGACATACGGGATTATATGAATCCTTGACATTGAGGTTCAACCGATAAGATCTTCGGAGAATATGTAGGATCCAATATGGGCATCCAGGTCCCGCTATTGGATATTGACCGAGGAGTACCTCGGGTCATGTCTACATAGTTCTCGAACCCGCAGGGTTTGCACACTTAAGGTTCGGTGACGTTTTGGTATAGTTGAGTTATAGGTGTTGGTAACCGAAAGTTGTTCGGAGTCCCAGATGAAATGGTCCGGAGGTAGAGATTGATATATAGGAAGTCCTGTTTTGGTCACCGGAAAAGTTTCAGGCTCATCGGCAGTGTACCGGGAGTGCCGGGAGGGGTGTCGGGGACCATCGGGATGAGTGTAACGCCCCAAGGGGTCTCATGGGCTATGAGAAGAGATAAACCAGCCCCTAGTGGGCTGGAATAAGTTCCCACCAAGGCCCATAAGGTTTGAGAAGGAAAAAACACAAGGTGGAAAGAGTTTCCAAGAGGGAAGGTGGAATCCTACTCCAAGTAGGATTGGAGTAGGACTCCTCCACCTCAAATTTCGGCCAAACCTTGAGGGTTTGAGGCTGCCTCTTCCCCTCCCTCCCTCCTATATATACTAGAGGTATTGAGGGTTTTCAAGACACAACTTTGCCATGTGCTGCTCGACCCTATACCACGCAGTTTTTCCTCTAGATCGTATTTCTGCGGAGCTTAGGCGAAGCCCTGCCGGAGTAGATCATCACCACCACGGGCGCGCCGTCACGCTACCGGAGAACTATTCTTCCTCTCCGCCCCCTCTTGCTGGATCAAGAAGGTGGAGATCGTCCTCGAGTTGTACGTCTGCTGAACGCGGAGGTGTCGTCCGTTCGGCACTAGATCGGGACGGATCGTGATGAAGTTCGCGGGACGGATCGTGATGAAGTTCGCTCAAACCAGAACTGCTAGAGGAACGAATTTTCAATAGCATAACTTGGGCTCCTAGAATATGGCGCCCGCGGGACGGATCGTGATGAAGTTCGCGGGACAGATCATGATGAAGTTCGCGGGACGGATCGTGATGATATAGTACGACTACGGCGATCTGAATCGCGGAACATTCCACTACATCAACCGCGTTTCTTAACGCTTCGTGTTCTGCGATCTACAAGGGTACGTAGATCCAAATCTCCTCTCGTAGATGGACATCACCATGATAGGTCTTCGTGCACGTAGGAAATTTTTTGTTTCCCATGCGACGTTCTCCAACAGTAACTTCATGTAAGTGACCTTAGGATAGGCCACCAAACTACTCTCAATGGCATACCAAAATAGCTCCAACTCGTAAGAAGGTAAACTTTGTCGAGGAAATCGTTACTTTGAGTGAAAAAGTTGATGCTCTTATGAATTTGGTTGCTAATAAAAATGCTCATGTTGATCCTAATGACATACCTTTGTATACTTTGATTGAGAAAAACAATAATGTCATTGATGTGAGTTTTATCTCGAGAAAAAAAATTGAACCACAATGCTTATAAGGGAAATTTCAATGGTAGGCCATATCCCGGTAACACCTCTAATGGTTATGGCAAATTTTATGGCAAATCTTATGGAAATACTTCTACGGATAGTAATAATTTACACACTGATATTTATAACACCATTAAAGAATTCATTAGTTCTCAAAAAAATTCAATACTATGCTAGAGGAAAAGTTGCATAAAATTGATGATTTCGCTAGGTACATGGATATGATTGCTCTTGATGTATAAACTCTTAAAGGTAAAATTTTGGCACTAAAGCATGACTTTAATGAGACTATTAAATCTATCCAAATGTTTATCAATGAAAGTAATTAGAGGACCGCTAAGTTAAAAACTAAGCGGGAATTCCTAGAAAAAGCTCTTCCACCCGGTTTTTACCAGAATCATGATGAAGATCTTGAAGTGCTAGGTACTTATCCTATTGAATATTTGTTTACTAAGATGAAAATTAATGATAATGGGACTCGAGATTAGTCTACTTTAACTAGAGATCGTCCCAATTGCTTGGAGGGTGATGACTATAGTGATAAAACTGAAAAAGTGGGTTTGGGGAGGTTAAAACTCTAACTAGTGATGTGCCCACTATCTTGCTTCAATTATGATAATTTTTCTGTAATAGAATGTATTTTCTTGCTTCAATTCATCATTATCTCACCCAATTCTTATGAACAAAATAAAGCTTTTACCCAACATATAGTAGAAGTTATGGTAAACGCCTATGATAAAAAACTTGAGTTAGAATTCTCTATTCCTATAAACTTGCATGATGAGTGGGAACCTACTACTAAAACTAAAAATCAAATAGTATGAATTAAATGCCTTGTCTAACCTAGGTGCTATTTTTTCAACTATACCTAAATATTTATGTGATGTACTTGGCCTCAATAATATTCATGAGTGTTACCTTAATTTACATCTTGCGAACTCTACTATCAAGAGACCCATCAGAAGAATAAATTATGTTCTCATAATTGCTAATAGAATTATATGCATGTAGATTTTATAGTTATTCATATTGAATGCAACCGATCTTCTCCAATAATAGTTGGGAGACCCTTTATACGAACTATAGGTGCATTAACTCATATGAAAGAGGGAAACATACGGTTCCAATTCCCATTAAATAAAGAGATGGAACACTTTCCTACAAATATAATAAAACCACATTATGAATCTATCATGAGGGATACTTATGGGTGGAGTGTCAAACATGATAACACTTGCATCATATGCATTATGCCTAGCTAGGGGAGTAAAACAATAGAGCTAGTTGGGAGGCAAACCAATAGTTATCTTAATATATATATTTTTACTTATGTTTGTGTGTGATAATATGATTGTTTCCTATGTAATAATTGTGTTTTTTGTTCAAATTAGTGTTTGTGCCAAGTAAATCCTTTGGGATGACTTGAATGATAGAATTGATGTGGTACAAAAAGAGAAACTTTCGCGTCGAGTGCCGAATTTCTATGATTTTACTAGAACGTATTTATGATCTAAAGTTTTTACATAGTATTGTTAAATAAATTTCTCAGGTCTTACTAAGTTTTCCAAATTTTTCTATTACATAAGTATCATACTTAACTATATCATTACAGACTGTTATGTTTCAGAGAGATTCTGTTTTTTGCTTGCATAGTTTGCTTGTTTTGATTATGCCATTGATTGGATCGGGGGGTATAAGTCATGGATAAGTTAGAATACTGTACCATATGAAATAATAAAATATGAATCAGTTTATAATACTACCTAGAGTATTTGATATGTTTATTATACTAACGGATCTCACGAAGTTTCTAGTGAGTTTTGTGTGTTGAAGTTTTCAAGTTTTGGGTGTTATCACGATGGATGAAGGAATAAGGAGACGCAAGAGCCTAAGCTTGGGGATGCCCAAGGCACCCCAAGGTAATATTCTAAGGAGGACTGGAGCGTCCAACCTTGGGGATGCTCCAGAAGGCATCCCCTCTTTTGTCTCAATCCATCGGCATGTCACTTGGAGCTACATTTTTATTCATCACATGATATGACTTTTGCTTGGAGCGTTGTTTAATTTAGTTTGATTTTTTAGTTGTCCAAAATCATTTTTATATCAATACACCCACTTTAGAGAGACACAAGATAACCATGATTTTTTAGAATACTCTATGTGCTTCACTTATATCTTTTGAGCTTAGTAGTAGCTCTAGTGCTTCACTTATATCTTTTAGAGCATGATGCATATAAATTTTAAGTAAATAATTGCACTCTTATTCTTCACTTATATTTGTTTGAGAGTTAATAAAGAGCGACGGTAATTTACATGGGTTATAATACTAGTCCAAAAATAATAGGTATTCAATGAGCGCATAATCAAAACCACATGTAGCACATAAAAGAGAAATCATGGTTAATGATATTAATGTGGTAATGAAAAAGCATGAGTGCATGATCATTGGTTAATATATGTATCATGAATTAGAGGTGTGAACTTTCTATTCATCCAAATATTTTTATGGCATGGTGATGATGTGTGATCATACTTATTCCTCATTGAAATCCTAGTGTTGTTTGAGTCGGGGGCGCGCGATTGTTAACTCCTACTAACCTCCTCCCTATGGGTATGTGAGTAGTGCTTTGCTTCAAGAAAGCTAATAAAATCTTGCAATAAGTATGTGAGTTCTTTATGACTAATGTGAATCCATGGATATAGGCATTATCACCTCCACACATTTGCTAGCCTCTTCGGTACTGAGCATTGCCCACTCTCACCTCAAGGATCGGTGCAATGTTTGTCGGTGCATCCAAAAACCCATGGCATGATATGCTCTGTTGCACATGAACCTAATTATATCTTCCTCAAAATAGCCACCATGCCTACCTATCATGGCATTTCCATAGCCACTCTGAGATATTGCCATGCAACTTCCACCGTCACATTATATGACTAGTACTTTCATTGTTATATTGCTTTGCATGATCATATAAGCTGACATAGTATTTGTGGAAAATCCACCATTCATCATATTTATACATGTTATGCTTGATCATTGAACATCTTGGTACACTGCCAGAGGCATTCATATAGAGTAATACTACAGTTTTCATGTTGAGTTGTAAGTAAATAAAAGTGTGATGGTCATCATTATAAGGGCACTATCTCACTGAGAAAAGGATGATGGAGACAATGATTCCCCCACAAGTCAGGATGAGATTCTAGACAAAAAATGAAATAAAAAGTAGGAAAAAGATAAAAAAGGGAAAAAAAGAAAAAGAGAAAAGAGAAAAAAGGGAAACAATAAATGAGAAAAATGAGAGAAGGGACAGTTCTACTACCTCTTTTTAAGCACTTGTGCCTCAAAATGGCACCATGTTCTTCATATAGAGAGTCTTATATTTTGTCACTTCCTTATGCTAGTGGGGTTTTTTCATTATAGAACTTGGCTTATATATTCCAATGACGGGCTTCCTTAAATGTCCAAGGTCTTCATGAGCAAGCAAGTTGGATGCACACCAAATTAGCTTTAGTTGAGCTCCCATACACTTATAGCTCTAGTCCATCCGTTGCATGGTAATCCCTACTCCTTGCATGGATATCTATTGATGGGCATCTTCATAGCCTGTTGACGCCTAGTGGATGCGAGACTTTCTTCTCCACTTTCACTCCTTTGAAACCTACCACCATATTCTATTCTACCCTTTTGCTATATCCATGGTTCACGCTCATATATTGAGTGAGTAATAAAAAGTTGAAGCACTCTAAAGAGTATGATACAATTTCCTAACTTGAATCATGGTGCTTATTTGTATTTATGTGGTGAGGACGGATCCATGCTATACTTATATGATAAAATGAATAGAGGGTGCACATTCTTTAAGGATCGTATATTTTGAAACTTGATGATTATGTTTCTTATATTTACGAACAATGCTATATTGATGTTTATTAATTCATCATTTGTCAATGATCAAGCCTGCAATAAGTTACATGTTGGGTAGCATGTCACATAAAAAATTCTGTTTTTATCATTTACATACTCGAGGACGAGCAGGAATTAAGCTTGGGGATGCTGATACGTCTCCAATGTATGTATAATTTTTTATTGTTCCATGTTATACTATTATCACTCTAGGATGGTTCTGGGCGTTATTATACCAATTAAAATTAATTTTGAGCACTAACCTATTAACCCAGTGCACAGTGTCAGTTGCTGTTTACTTCATGTTTTTGGCTTTTCAGGTTTACAATACCAAACAAAGTCCAATTGCCCCAAAACATTTTTATGATTTTTTGACCAAAAGAAGACCTGGAAGCTTTGGAAGAAGGTCAAAGGCCACATGACGAAGCCACCACATAACAGTCGCGTCCAGGAGGTGGCCGCGCCTTGATGTGTGGTGGCCTTCGTTGCACCTCCTAATGTCCCTCTTGGTGATCTGTGAGTAGTTTAACACATACCTACAGGTCCATAGCTACTACCTAGATGGTTATCTCTCTCTCTTGATCTTAAATACAGTGATCATCGCAACTTCGCTTTGATCTATCTGACGTAATCCAATTGTGCGGCGCATTTGTTGGGATCTGATGAATTGTGGTTTATGTTCGGATTATTCATGAGAAATATATGAGTCTTCTCTGAATTATAATTATGATTCTTATTCTCATGATTATCATATCTCATTAAATCACTCTGATCTATTGAAATAATTTGGGCAACTAGATTGATATTTCTTTAGTAAGAGGGGTGCATTGTAGTGGGTTCAACCTGACATGTTTCTATATCCCAGTGGCAGAAGGGGACAAGGTACGTCTTTGTGTTGTTGCCACTAAGTATAATATAAAACGATGGGGTTAATTCATATTGGTTGAGTTCTCCTTGTCCACGTCATGTCACTGTTCTACAAGCATTACTATGTTTGACGTAATACTCTAGATGCATGTGATACGTCCCAAACGTATCTATAATTTCTGCTTCCATGATCTTTTGGGTGACATTGTTATATGTTTTGCTACATTTTTATATCATTTTACACATATTTGGACTAACCTACTAACTCAGTGCACCGAGTGCCAATTTCTGTCTACTGGTGTCTATTTTGCAGGGGCTTTTACCCAATTTTCTGAAGCCTGAAAAATTCCAGAAAAAATATATAAAAAGATCAGCAAAGCAGAAGCTTCCGGATCACCGAAGATGGGCCAGAGGGGGGGCAGGGGCCTTCCAGGCGGCCTGCTGGCACGGCCAGGCCCTAAGACGCGCCAGGAGGTCGCCTGGTTGGGTCCCACCTCCTCTGGTGCCCTCCTTTGGCTTATATTTAGAGTCCCGAGAGGAAACCCTTATAGAATTTCTCGAATCATGATGTTTTTCCATCAGGAGTCCCGAGAGGAAACCCTTATATTTAGCAGCGCTTCCGAGATCGGGAGCATCAGGAGACCTCTTCCCGGCACCCTGCCGGAGGGAGGATTGACCTCCGGGAGCTTCTCCACCGCCATGGACGCTTCCTGGACGTGCCGTGAGTAGTCCTCCTTGGACCATGAGTCCATGACCAGTCTTGTGCTTCAATGGTTAGTCCTTGTGAGCTAACCTACATGATCAAGGCATCTATGTAATTCTCTTGGTTTTGCTATGCTTGGTTTGTTGGGATCCGATGGATTATGAGATTATGTTCAGATTGTTATGCGTTATATATTTGATTATCCTTTTATATTATGTTCCTTAGTGATTCATGCATGTTCTCCGTTGCTATTTATTGCTTTGGTCAAGTAGTAGATTGTCAGTCCAAGAGGGAGTGTTATGCATGATTGTGGGTTCATGCCCCTCGATGTCTAGCTTGAGTGGCAGAAACATGAGACTAGGGGATGTGCTTGTTGCCACCAAGGAGAAAACAATGGTGCTTGTGACCGCGGTTGCAAGGATTGTTTACCTTACGCATAGTTCGTTAATGCAGTTGTCCGTTGCTTTGAGTTTACACTTTGGGTGGGGCTCGCAACTTAATACCGGCGAGATGTTCTGGATAGATATCTCAAGGTGGATGATTAGTAAGTAGATGTTGATGAATAAACGGTCTACTTATCTTGGCGTACTGCCCATTACTATTGAACCTCTAACTATCAAGTAGCATAATTAGCATTGTGGTGCAATCATAATTTTTTCAGTTGCCCAACTATGATTTGTTTACCCAAGCATAGTTGTTTATCGTCTTTTGGGAGAGATACATCACTAGTGAACATCATGTGACTCCGGTCCATATCACCATCATTGTTTACACCTCCATCATTTACCGCTTTCATTTACTTTTCCGTTTCAATCACTATTACTTTCCCGCTTGTGTTTTGATCCTTTGCAAACTACAAGGCCGGAGAGATTGACAACCTCTCTGTACTCGTTAGGAGCAAAGTTATTTGTTGTGTGTGCAGGTCCACGTCTTCTGCTAGACAGGGGCAGCGGACACCTCCTTGTTGAGCCTAGGAGTCCTCCTAGTTCGATAAACCTTATAGTCTCCATGTAAGGGAAATCTGTTGTTGACTACATCTCCACCTTCCACTTGGGGTAACCAATGAGGGGCGAGAAGTATATCCATCAGCTCATCCACGTCTTCTGGTAGACAGGGGCAGCGGACACCTACTTGTTGAGCCTAGGAGTCCTCCTGGTTTGATAAACCTTACAGTCTCCGTGTAAGGGAAATCTGCTGCTGACTACATCTCCTCCTTCCACTTGGGGTAACCAACAAGGGGCGAGAAGTATATCCATCAACTCGTCATCAAGCAAATTTCTGGCGCCGTTGCCGGGGACTCTAGTCTTCAAGATAGGGGAGTTGCACACTATCCATACCTTTGCTTTTTAGTCTTGTTTGTTTTCTTTTTAGTTTTTCCTTTAGAGTCTTATACCAAAAACCACAAAAAAAATTAGTTACTTTGCTTTGTTTAGTTAGTATGCCTAAATCCTTTGCCTCTAGTGTTGCACCCGAAGGAGAGATTCTCACCTTCAAACAAAGGGTTGGAGAAAGTTTGAAAGATGCTTGGTATAGAATTAAAAATTCTAAAGATAGAGCCACCAAGAAGCAATCCACCACTATTTTGCTTAGAAATTTTATGTTGGTATTACTTCTTGGCATAGGTTTGTTCTACACACAGCAATAGGAGGGAATTTCTTGGAAGCTCCCGTTGGCGAGGCTAATAACGTTACGGAAAATCTTGTCGGAATCCCACCAATTATTGACATAAAGGATGATATCACTTTATCTCATGTTATGAGTAAACTTGAGAAAATAGAGCTAGATATGCCAAGCATGAGTAAAATAAATGAAGTAGATCGTAGGATTCAAGGGAACTTAAATAGACTTGATAGCTCCATGAACAAAATTTACAAAATTTTGGAGACCCTTAAATCCCATGATGTCGATCCTTCTAGGATTGATAAGATCGAGGATATCTTTGAAACTTTAGTAACTACTCCATCCTCCATAAAGACTAAAAAGGTAGAAACCCCCGCAAGTAAGGGACCTAGGTTCATTAACATACCCAAGGTTCCTCAACCCAAAACAAATATACCTATTGCTAAGGGTGTTGAAACTGTGAAGACCTTGGAAGAGACACCTCTCTTAAATATAATTAGAAATGAAATTCCAATTGGTCTTACTACCTTTGCTTTTTCTCCTAGAAGTGTTGCCACTAAGCCTCTCTTTGAGAGTCCTCTTAAGACTAGTTGTATTATTGAAGAGCTCTTTGATGATCTTGATGATGGTTCAATTGATACAACTTGATCTTCTTGCATTATGCCTAGCTCAAAGGCATAAAAGAAAGCGCTTGTTGGGAGGCAACCCAATTTGTTTTTACTTTATGTTTTAGTGGTCTTGATGCTTGTTAATACTGTAGCAACATCATTGTATCTTTATTTTTAAGCTTTGTGCCAAGTTATAGCCTCCGATTGCAAGAAGGTTCAAAAATTATGACATGCTGTCCAGAAACAGATTCTGTCTGCTTGACGGAAAAATCGCCAAAAATCACGAGATCATATTTTTGATCTGAATTGTTTTGACAGCATTATCTATATAATTGCCTTTCCGGAATCTGTCCTGAATTTTTCGATTTGAGTTGCAGAAGTACCCCGAATAAATTATTTACTACTTGTTGTTCTGTTTTTCATAGATTCTGTCATGTTTTGCGTTTTCATTGTTTTGCAAATCCTAAGCTTACTTTTTATTTGTAAAAAACTTTTTTCATTCATAATAAGCAGTAGCTTTTCATGAAAATCTTTATTTCTAGCAGGTAATGAATTATTTTATTAAGGGAACTAACCACTCTAATCAGCTTATGATGAGTTTCGTATGAAGGGAGTTTTCAAGTATGCGATGGGAGATGATGAAAGAAGATACACGAGTGTCAAGCGCTCAAGCTTGGGGATTCCCCCATGCACCCCAAGAAATAATCAAAGGAGACTCAAGCGTCTAAGCTTGGGGATGCCCCCGTGCATCCCCTTCTCTATCAACAATCATCAGTTCGTCCATCTCCATGCTATATTTTTATCACTTCATATGATATGTGCTATGCTTGGAGCATCTCGCTCTTTACTTTTTAGTTTGTTTTAATTTTGCTTGCTGTTTATAACAAGTCGGAACCTAGCCTAACTTGTTTGGGAGAGAGACATGCTCCATTCCACTCTAGAACACAACATAGGTTCTCATGATTATCCTTTTTGTGTGTTCTTCATCTTTTCGTAGCTACTGTCATGCTTAGCTCTTAGTTTTCATGCTTATCTTTTTAAGAGCTATTATTTAGGTTGCTTCTGGAACTCTGTTGAGTTACCATGCTTATCTTGTTTAGAGAGTTGGCTCGTTGCACTGAGTTGTGTTTCTTGCATGAGTAGGTAATTGATGTTGATATTTAAGTATAGTAGTAATTTGCAATAGTTTTGAGGTATTCATTTGAGTAATGTTTGGACTATTGGTGCCAATAGTTTGAGCTTATTAGTGATAGGTGTCGTATTTTCGGAAAATCATGTGTTTTTCAAAAACTAAAATTAGTTGAGAACTCTAGCTACTAAATTGATCGCTAACCTCTGGAGGAGTTGGAATATATAGAGTACCCTCACGTTACCATGAGTCGAGGATGCGCAGGGATAACCAAACCCCCAAACACTCCTCCTCGCGGTACTTGTCTCTTTGTGAATTTCCTAACTAGATAGATAGTTACCGATAATAAGTGTATGAGTTTTTGGACTAATGTGAGTATTCGATTGTTGGCACTTCCACCATCCATATTTTGCTAGCCTCTTCGGTACCGTGCATTGCCCTTTCTCACATTGAGAGTTGGTGCAAACTCCGCTGGTGCATCCAAATCCATGACATGATACGCTCTGTCATACATAAGCCTCATTATATCTTTCCTCAAAACAGCCACCATACCTACCTACTAAGGCATTTCCATAGCCTTTCCGGGATACATTGCCATGCAACATCCACCATCTCATGACTTGATCTTCATTTCATACATGCTTTTGCTTGGTTGTAGAGCCGCATGCTAGTTGGGCCTTGCCCTTATTACTGCTACATGACGCGCTAGTATCATTGCATATCCTGCTACACTGGTAGAGGCATGCATTTGCATACATCATGATAGTTTTCACTTGTCTTTATGTTGAGTACTACTTATAAAGTGTGATGATTTTTATTTTTATTCATGTAAAACATAGAGTGTTTCCCTTAAGTGAGGAAAATATCCCAAAGAGGATAAACAAAAGATCCCAAAGAGGAAAAATGAGAGATAAAAAAGGAAGAGCCAAAGAGGCCACAAAAAAAGAGAAAAAGAAAAAGAAAAAAAAGAGAAGGGGGCAACACTACGATTCCTTTTGAAAGATCCACACTCGTATTCCATTGTTATATTTGTACTACATAGAGATTACCATTCATGCATAACTATGTGGGGACCCTTACACTATAGAACTTGGTTTGCATATTCCAATGATGAGCCTCCTCAAATGAGCTCTATGTCTTCATGAGAAAACAAGTTGGATGCACCCCCACTAGTTCCATTGGAGAGCTTACCTTAGATCATATGTGCATCCGTTACATGGCAATCCCTACTCCTCACATCATATTTATCATTTGGCTTTCTCTCACCTATGGTTGTCCTTATTGATGTGAGCCTTTCACACCCTTTTTTCTTCCTTCCCCATCATTATTCTATTTGCCATCCTAAGTGCCAACATATCTTGCTTACGCTCATCCATTGCATGAGTGCTCGAAATCAAAAGGGAGAGGATCATTTTGATTTGTGCTTGACTAGTGGTCCGGGGATGAGTCAAAATAAGATTCCGAAGGAGACCAAGTGTGAAATTTTAGTAGATTGAGTTCTCAATTAAAAAATATTTTATGATCTCAACCCAGCTCCCACTTCTTGCACGCAAACACCATTTGGAGACATTCGAGTCACGGACAGCGAGAGCTCTTGCACTTTTATGTTCTTACTTTGCTAAACTCAATACTAGATATAGAGACTTGCTTGTTATTGTCTTGACTTGAATTGCATATCTTACTTTCTTTACTTTGAAGTTCTTATATGTGTGTTAGCATGTCACCACAGAAATTATTGTGTTATCATTTATCTACTCGAGGACGAGCAGAAATTAAGCTTGGGGATGTTGATTCGTCCCAAACGTATCTATAATTTCTACTTGTTCCATGTTCTTTTGGGTGACATTGTTATATGTTTTGCTACACTTTCATATCATTTTACACATATTTGGACTAACCTACTAACTCAGTGCACCCAGTGCCAGTTTTTGACTGCTGATGTCTATTTTGCACGGGCTTTTACCCGATTTTCTGCAGCCCTAAAAATTCTAGAAAAAAATATAAAAAATCAGTGAAACAGGAGCTTCCGGATCATCGAAGATGGGCAAGAGGGGGGCCAGGGGCCTCCCAGGCAGCCTGCTGGCGCGGCCAGGCCCTAGGCCACGCCAGGAGGTCGCCTGGGTGGGTCCCACCTCCTCTGGTGCCCTCCTTTGGCCTACATTTAGAGTCCCGTAAGGAAACCCTTATAGACTTTTTGGAATCACGAATTTCTCCATCGTTCCGCCGCCGCAGCGCTTCCGAGATCGGGAGCGTCCGGAGACCTCTTCCCGACACCCTGCCGGATGGAGAATTGACCTCCGGGAGCTTCTCCACCTCCATGGACGCTTCCTGGACGTGCCGTGAGTAGTCCTCCTTGGACCATGAGTCCATGACCAGTCTTGTGCTTCAATGGTTAGTCCTTGTGAGATAACCTACATGATCAAGGCATGTATGTAATTCTCTTGCTTTTGCTATGCTTGGTTTGTTGGGATCCGATGGATTATGAGATTATGTTCAGATTGTTATGCGTTATATATTTGATTATCCTTTTATATTATGTTCCTTAGTGATTCATGCATGTTCTCCGTTGCTATTTATTGCTTTGGTCGAGTAGTAGATTGTAACTCCAAGCGGGAGCGTTATGCATGATTGTGGGTTTATGCCCCTCGATGTCTAGCTTGAGTGGAAGAAACATGAGACTAGGGGATGTGCTTGTTGCCAACAGGGAGAAACAATGGTGCTTGTGACCGCGGTTCCAAGGATTGTTTACCTTATGCATAGTTCGTTAATGCAGTTGTCCGTTGCTTTGAGTTTACACTTTGGGTGGGGCTCGCAACTTAATACCGGCGAGATGTTCTGGATAGATATCTCAAGGTGGATGATTAGTAAGTAGATTTGATGAATAAACGGTCTACTTATCTTGGCGTACTGCCCATTACTATTGAACCTCTAACTATCAAGTAGCATAATTAGCATTGCGGTGCAATCATAATTTTTTCAGTTGCCCAACTGTGATTTGTTTACCCAAGCATAGTTGTTTATCGTCTTTTGGGAGAGATACATCACTAGTGAACATCATGTGACTCCGGTCCATATCACCATCATTGTTTACACCTCCATCATTTACCGCTTTCATTTACTTTTCCGTTTCAATCACTATTACTTTCCCGCTTGTGTTTTGATCCTTTGCAAACTACAAGGCCGGAGAGATTGACAACCTCTCTGTACTCGTTGGGAGCAAAGTTATTTGTTGTGTGTGTAGGTCCACGTCTTCTGCTAGACAGGGGCAGCGGACACCTACTTGTTGAGCCTAGGAGTCCTCCTAGTTCGATAAACCTTACAGTCTCCATGTAAGGGAAATCTGTTGTTGACTACATCTCCACCTTCCACTTGGGGTAACCAATGAGGGGCGAGAAGTATATCCATCAACTCATCGACGTCTTCTGGTAGACAGGGGCAGCGGACACCTACTTGTTGAGCCTAGGAGTCCTCCTGGTTCGATAAACCTTATAGTCTCCGTGTAAGGGAAATCTGTTGCTGACTACATCTCCTCCTTCCACTTGGGGTAACCAACGAGGGGCGAGAAGTATATCCATCAACTCGTCATCAGCATGCTGGATAGCGGTCGATGGGAGGAGTAATAGTATAGGTGCACGCTGAAGTCGGTCTATTTGCTTATGGACGTGATGCCTATATACATATGATCATTGACGGTAATATCACATAACTATGCACTTTTATATCAATTGCCCAACAATAATTTGTTTACCCACCGTATGCCTACTACATGAGGGATGCCATCACGGAAAACTACGGCCCCTGAATCTATTCACTTATAAGTTTACATATGTTATAATTTCCTCGTTGCCTTAATTTAATTTTTATTTACTTTGCACTTTAAAACTTCTATCTATAGAGTATACTTGCTTGCAAATAACGAGTCCAAGGGGATTGACAACCCTCTTTCCCGCATTGGGTGCTAGTGTTTTTTTTGTATAGTCGCTGAGGATGGGGGCTGTTTGTTACTCCTATTGGTTCGATAAACCTTGGTTCTCTACTGAGGGAAATGCTTACCTATATTGTGTTGCATCACTCGTTTCTCTTCACAAAAACGGAACAGAAATCACAAGCATCAACCACCCGTGGGCCACAAGCCAATACGGTGAACCCATCCCCCTAGGAGTGTTCTCTTAGCTTGTGGGGCCCATGTGTCTCCGGTTGACATGATTCAGATAGTGAAAGTTCCTATAAATCCAAGAACCCCTGAAAGTTAACCTAGAACTTCCGCTTTGCTACCTCAACTCTTTGTATCGAGGAAAAACCCATCTGGAGCCTTTTTGGTAACCTGTTGGAGGGAGAAATCATCATCAGTGGCCATCTTCATCATCCCGACGGTGTCCATGACGTGGAGGGAGTAGTTCACCGTCGGGGCTGAGGGTATGTACCAGTAGCTATGTGTTTGATCTCTCTCTCTCGTGTTCTTGAGATGGCAAGATCTTGATGTATCACGAGCTTAATTAATATAGTTAGATCATATGGTGTTCTTCCCTTGCTACCTTGATGTGATGAATTGAGTCTTTCCCTTTGAGATTTTGTTATGTTGGATTGAATACTTTGGATATGAACACTTGATGTATGTCTTGCATGTGGATACTGATACGTCTCCAACTTATCTATAAATTATTATTGTTCCATGCTATTATATTATCTATTTTGGATGTTTTATATGCATTATTATGTTATTTTATATTATTTTGGGACTAACATATTAGTCTAGAGCCTACTGCTAGTTTCTATTTTTTCCACGTTTTTGAGTATTGCAGATAAGGAATATTAAACGGAGTCCAAATGGAATAAAAATCTGTGGAATGATTTTTCTTGGACCAGAAGAAACGCAACACACTTGGAGTAGGGGGCAGGGCATCTTCCGGGAGGCCACAGGCCTGCAGGGCGCTCCCTAGGGGGGTGGCCGCCCCCTGTCTTGTGGGTCCCCTGCAGGTTTGAGGCATCTACATCAACACCATTGCCCCTCCGATGATGCGTGAGTAGTTCACCACAGACCTACGGGTCCATAGCTAGTAGCTAGATGGCTTCTTCTCTCTCTTTGATCTTCAATACCATGTTCTTCATGATCTTCATGAAGATCTATCCGATGTAATACTCTTTTGCGGGGTGTTTGTCGAGATCCGATGAATTGTGAGTTTATGTTCAGATTATCTATGAATATTATTTGAGTTTCTTATGAATTCTTATATGCATGATTTCATATCTTTGCAAGTCTCTTCGAATTATTGGTTTGGTTAGGCCAACTAGATTGGTAATTCTTGCAATGGGAGAAGTGCTTAGTTTTGGGTTCAATCTTGCGGTGTCCTTGGCCAGTGACATAGTGGGGGTAGCGAGGCGCGTATTGTATTGTTGCCATCGAGGATAAAAATATGGGGTTTTCATCATATTGCTTGAGTTTATCCCTCTACATCATGTCATCTTACGTAATGTGTTACTCTTTTCTTCATGAACTTAATACTCTAGATGCAGGAAGGAGTCAGTCGATGTGTGGACTAATAGTAGTAGATGCAGAATCGTTTCGGTCTACTTGACACGGACATGATGCATATATGCATAATCATTGCCTTGGATATCTTCATAATTATTCACTTTTCTATCAATTGCTCGATAGTAATTTGTTTAGCCACCGTATTATTTTCCTTTATGAGAGAAGCCTCTAGTGAAACCTATGACCCCCGGGCCTATTTTCCATATTATACTTTCAGATCTATAAACCAAAAATACTTTGCTGCAATTTATTTACTTTTGTTTCCGCAATCTTTTATATCTATCTCTATCTGATCTCATCCTTGCAAATAACTCTGAAGGGTTGATGACCCACAAGTATAGGGGATCAATCGTAGTCCTTTCGATAAGTAAGAGTGTCGAACCCAACGAGGAGCAGAAGAATCTGACAAGTGGTTTTCAGCAAGGTAAAATCTGCAGGCACTGAAATTGTCGGTAACAAGTGATTGTGTGGTGAGATGATTCGTAGCAAGCAACAAGTACCAAAAGTAGCAACAGTGCAGCAAAGTGGCCCAATCCCTTTTGTAGCAAGGGACAAGCCTGGACAAAGTCTTATAGGAGGAAAAACGCTCCCGAGGACACACGGGAATTTCTGTCATGCTAGTTTCATCATGTTCATACGATTCGCGTTCGTTACTTTGATAGTTTGATATGTGGGTGGACCGGCGCTTAGGTACTGCCCTTACTTGGAAAAGCATCCCACTTATGATTAACCCCTCTCGCAAGCATCCGCAACTATGAAAGAAGAATTAAGACAATGTCTAACCATAGCATTAAACTAGTGGATCCAAATCAGCCCCTTACGAAACAACGCATAAACTAGGGTTTAAGCTTCTGTCACTCTAGCAACCCATCATCTACTTACTAATTCCCAATACCTTCCTCTAGGCCCAAATAATGGTGAAGTGTTATGTAGTCGACGTTCACATAACACCACTAGAGGAAAAGACAACATACAACATATCAAAATACCGAACGAATACCAAATTCACATGACTATTATTAGCATGACTTATCCCATGTCCTCGGGAACAAAACTAACTACTCACAAAGCATAATCATAATCATGATCAGAGGTGTAATGAATAGCATCAAGGATCTGAACATAAACTCTTCCACCAAGTAATCCAACTAGCATCAACTATAAAGAGTAATCAACACTACTAGCAACCTTACAAGTACCAATCGGAGTCGTGAGACGGAGATTGGTTACAAGAGATGAACTAGGGATTGGAGAGGAGATGGTCCTGATGAAGATGTTGATGAAGATGCCTCCCCTCCGACGAGAGGAGTGTTGGTGATGACGATGGCGACGATTTCCCCTTCCGCGAGGTAAGTTTCCCCAGCAGGATCGTCCTGTCGGAGCTCTAGATTGGATCTGCTCAAGTTCCGCCTCGTGGCGGCGGCGAAACCACGAAAAAGCTCCTGATTGATTTTTTTTCTGGAACGAAACCCTTCATATAGCAAAAGAGGGGTGCCAGTGGGCCGTCAGGGAGCCCACAAGCCCTGTAGCCGCCACCAGGCGGTGGCGGCTACCAGGCTTGTGGGGCCCTCGTAGCTCCCCTCTCGTACTTCTTTTGCCTAGTATTTTTTATATATTCCCAAAAAATTCCACATAAATTTTCAGGGCATTTGGAGCTGTGCAGAATACAGGACTCAGATTTGCTATTTTTCTAGTCGAGAATTCCAGCTGCCTGAATTCTCCCTCTTCAAATAAACCTTGCAAAATAAGATAGAAAAGGAATAAATATGGTACCACAAAGTAATATAATAGCCCGTAAAGTGATAAATATCAACATGAAAGCATGATGCAAAATGGACGTATCAACTCCCCCAAGCTTAGACCTCACTTGTCCTCAAGCGAAAACCAAGTTCCATAAACATGTCCACGTGTTTAGGGACGAAGGTGTCGATAAAACATAATACGGACATGAGGGCATCATGATCACACATAGAACTGCAATACATCATAAAGATTCTTATGGGAAAGTAACAATTCCTTCACAAAGCAAAGTATGAAGCAAAAACCTTACCGAGAAGTAACCAACAACAGTCCGTAGTCATTGAAGCAATTGCAATTTATCATAACATCAGAAAGAGTCAAATAAGAGCTTGTAAGTCAAACCCACATACTCAATCATCTCTTTTATTTTCCACAATTGTTACAACTCACGTGGTACTCATGGTATCAAAGTTTCAGCTGGACACAGAGGAAGATAGAGGCTTATAGTTTTGCCTCCCAACCATTTACCTCAAGGGTAAAGTCAACAATAATAAAGCATAAGTACTCATCTCCAAGTTGATATATGAATATAGATCTTTCCCAAGCATGTGACGGTAGCCAAGACAAAGGAAAAATAGGGAATTGGTGAAGATCACCATGACTCTTACAAGGGCCAAAAGTAAAGGTACAAGAAAGGCCCTTCGCAGAGGGAAGCAGAGGTTGTCATGCGCTTTTGAGGTTTGGATGCGTGTCCTCTTAGTGCGGAGGAACGTCACTTTATATTGCCTCCTGTGATAAAGATCTTTATTATGCAGTCTGTCGCTTTTATGTCTTCCTCATCACAGGTTCGTATAAAGCTTATTTTCCACACACTAATAGATTATACATATTAGAGAGCAATTTTTATTGCTTGCACCGATGACAACTTACCTGAGGGATCTTATTCAATCCATAGGTAGGTATGGTGGACCCTCATGGCAAAACTGGGTTGAAGGTTTATGGATGCACAAGTAGTATCTCTACTTAGTGCGGGAGTTTTGGCTAATATGAGGTGGAAGCGATCGTCACATGCTAAGGGGTCTCTACTCATATCACATTGTTTGGAACCAACCAAATGCAATTCATTATGTTGTCTTCCTTGTCCAACATCTACTCCTAAGCATGTAATAGTTTGGTGAGTGCTCACAATTGTAAAAAGTGTCTAAGATGATATATTTATATGTTAACCTCTCTTTCCTTATTACTCCCTCCGTCCGGAAATACTTGTCGAAGGAATGGATGTATCTAGATACATTTTAGTTCTAGATGCATTCATTTCTATCCATTTTGCGACAAGTAATTCCGGACGGAGGGAGTACTTCTTATTAATTGCAACAATGAATGAGGTCTATGTTGATTTATTCTCAACATGTTTCAATCATCATACGTGTCATATGTGAAGCTATCACTTTCCATAAGATCATCTCATGATCTTTCATGCTATCGTTCTTTTCATACTTTTGATCACGAAAAAAAAGCAAAGCCCTTGACTAAGATACTCTTTATTATATAGCTCACAAGCTCGAATACAACGGGGGAGAGACAAAAGCAAAAGACTCAAACTAAACACTAAAGACTTATTCCACTAAGAGAAGAAATAAAAACTGAAAAGGAAAGAACTAAAACAAAGGTAAAAGCAAAACATATAAAGGTGATACGATACCAGGGCAACTCCCCCAAGCTTGGCAAAAGCCAAGGGGATTGCCCATACCAATGCTTAGTTGTCTTCCTTTGGTGGTGATGGTGGTGGAGTTGTTGAAGCAATCTTGAGCGTGTCTAATTTCCACTTGAGCAAAAAGTTCTGCTCCCTCAAATCGTCATTTTCCTCCTCAAGTTTCAACACCCTATGGCAAAGCTCCTGCTTACACTCCTGCAAGAAACGAGAAGGAATAAACAAGGTCTTAGACTTCTTCCTTTGGTCAGGGAGGCTTGACTTCTTGAACTCCACATGAGTGCGTCCAGGTTGAGGTAGAGGAGCCTCCTCTTCGTCGGAACTCATTTGTTCCTTACCCTTGGGATCATAGTCCTCTTCCTCGTCAGTGGTCCAGCCATATGGTTCCAAGTCCCCATAGACTTCGGGGTTAGCTAGGTAATCAGCCACATAACTCTCCCCCTCTGAATCTTGAGAAGACATCTTGGCCTAGATCTGCGGTAGAAAACAGGCTCGAAACAAAAACAGAGGAGAACTGCGCGATACGGAGATCAAAACCTTCGGGCATATATATAATGATTTTTTCTGGACCAGAAGGAGTGCACCGCAAGAAAACAGAGTCCGGAAGGCACACGAGGTGCCCACAAGCCCTCTAGCAGCCACCAGGGGGTAGGTGGCGGCTACCAAGCTTGTGGCCGCCTCGTGCGCTCTCCGGACTGCTTTTTATTTTTCTAATTTTCCAAAAATTCCAAAACGGAGGAAATTTACTATTGGAAAATTTCGGAGTTCAAGTACTTACCGAAACATATACCTCTTCATTTTCAGGGTCTGAAACAGGCTCACAAACATCCCTTATGTACTCCTCTGGAGTTATGGCATTGATGATATTGGTCTCAACATTTATGGGAGTAACGGAGATATAATGCTTGATTCTTTGCCCATTTACCACTCTAGGAAAATTGTCTTCCGTGTCATTGATTTTGATGGCACCGGAACGATATACTTGCTCGACAACGTAAGGACCTTCTCATTTATAGAGAAGCTTGCCTGTGAAGAATCTTAAGCAAGAATTGTATAGCAGGACATAATCACCTACATTGAACTCTCGTTTCTGTATTCATTTATCGTGCCATCTCTTAACCTTTTCCTTGAACAACTTGGCATTCGCATATGCTTGGGCCCTCCATTCATCTAATGAGCTGATATCAAATAACCGCTTCTCACCGGCAAGTTTGAAATCGAAGTTAAGCTCTTTGATTGCCCAATAAGCTTTGTGTTCCAGCTCAAGAGGTAAATGACTGGCCTTATCGTAAACCATTTTATACGGCGACATGCCCATGGGATTCTTATAAGCAGTCCTATAAGCCCATAGTGCATCGTCAAGTTTGCTAGACCAATTCTTTCGAGATCTATTGATAGTCTTTTGAAGGATCAACTTGATCTCCCTATTACTCAACTCCTCTTGACCACTAGACTGAGAATGATAAGGAGATGCAACTCTACGGTTGACATCATCCTTAGCGAGCATCTTGCGGAAAACACCATGAATGAAGTGTGAACCGCCATCAGTCATCAGATATCTAGGGACTCCAAATCTTGGGAAAATGACTTCTTTAAGCATCTTAATAGAGGTGTGGTGATCAACATTTTTAGTGGGGATAGCTTCTACCCACTTAGTGATGTAATCCACAGCAACTAAGATGTGAGTGTACCCATTGGAACTCGGGAAGGGTCCCATATAATCAAAGCCCCACACATCGAACGGTTCAATGACAAGTGAATAGTTCATAGGCATTTCCTGACATTTACTAATATTCCCTATTCTTTGGCATTCGTCACAAGACAAGACAAACTTACAGGCATCCTTGAAGAGAGTGGGCCAATAGAAACCAGATTGCAATACCTTATGAGCAGTTCTATCCCCTGCATGGTGTCCTCCGTAGGCTTCGGAATGACACTTCTGCAAGATTTGTCCCTGTTCATGTTCAGGCACACAACGTCTGATAACACCATCTACTCCTTCCTTAGAAAGGTGAGGATCATCCCAAAAGTAGTGTCTCAAATCAAAGAAGAATTTCTTCTTTTGCTGATAGGTGAAACTGGGTGGTATGTATTTGGCTACGATATAGTTTGCGTAATCTGCATACCACGGTGCACTATGTGAAGTGCGGATGACATTTAATTGCTCATCAGGGAAGCTGTCATCAATAGGTCGTGGGTCATCAAGGACATTCTCCAGCCTAGACAAGTTATCTGCTACAGGGTTATCAGCACCCTTTCGGTCAACAACGTGCAAATCAAATTCCTGTAGCAGGAGAACCCATCTAATTAGCCTAGGCTTAGCGTCCTTCTTCTCCATAAGGTACTTAATAGCAGCATGATCAGAGTGAATAGTGACTTTGGAGTCAACTATATAAGATCTGAACTTTTCACATGCAAACACGACTGCTAAAAACTCCTTTTCCGTAGTGGCATAGTTTCTTTGGGCACTTTCTAGAGTTTTACTAGCGTAGTGAATAACATTCAACTTCTTGTAGACTCTTTGTCCTAGAACATCACCAACAGCATAATCACTAGCATCACACATGATTTCAAAGGGCAAGTTCTAGTCAGGTGGTTGAACAATAGGTGCGGTTATCAAAGCCTTCTTAAGTATTTCGAAAGCTTCCTCACAATCCTCATCAAAAACAAAAGGAACATCCTTCTGCAAGAGGTTGGTAAGAGGCCTAGAAATCTTAGAGAAGACTTTAATGAACCTTCTATAGAAACCAACATGACCTAGGAAACTTCGTATACCTCTGATATCTGTGGGGCAAGGCATTTTCTCAATTGCATCAACCTTAGCATTATCAACTTCAATGCCTCTTTCAGAGATTTTGTGTCCTAAGACGATGCCTTCATTAACCATAAAGTGGCACTTCTCCCAATTCAAGACGAGGTTGGTATCTTTGCATCTCTGTAAGACTCGATCAAGGTTGCTGAGGCAATCATCAAAGGAAGACCCGTAAACGGAGAAGTCGTCCATGAAAACCTCGACAATCTTATCACAAAAGTCAGAGACCATAGCCATCATACATCTTTGAAAGGTGGCAGGTGCATTGCATAAGCCAAAAGGCATACGTCTATATGAAAAGGTACTGAAGGGGCAGGTGAAAGTGGTTTTCTCCTGATCAGATTGTGCAACAGTTATTTGCGAGAAACCTGAATAACCGTCTAGAAAGCAGAAGTGTGTGTGTTTGGATAGCCTTTCTAGCATTTGGTCGATAAACGACAAAGGATAATGATCTTTCCTGGTTGCCTTGTTCAGTTTCTGGAAGTCTATCACCATCCTATAGCCAATAATAATCCTTTGTGGGATTAATTCATTCTTATCATTAGGAACGACGGTGATACCTCCCTTCTTAGGTAAGCTATGTACTGGACTTACCCAATCACTATGAGCAACAGGATAAATGATTCATTCTTCCATAAGATTTAATATTTCTTTTCTCACGACCTCTTTCATCTTAGGATTTAATCTCCTTTGATGATCAGCAACTGGTTTGGAATCAGGATCGGTTTTAATCTTGTGCCGACATAGAGTGGGACTAATACCCTTAAGATCATCAAGAGTATATCCAATAGCAGCACGGTGCTTTCTCAGAGTTTTTAGTAACTTCTTCTCTTCGTGCTCTGAGAGGAGAGCACTAATAATAACAGGATATATCTCCTTCTCATCAATATAGGCATACTTAAGAGTATCAGGCAACTGTTTAAGCTCGAACACAGGATCACCCTTTGGTGGGGGAGGATCCCCAAGCAGTTCAACAAGCAGATTATTCTTGAGAATAGGATATTGTTCTAAGACAATTTTATCCATCTCATATCTTTCCTCCATATGCATATCATTTTCATGATCAAGCAGATATTGCTCTAAAAGATCCATAGGAGGTACGGCAATAGAGGCAAGAGCAATGATTTCATCCCTACCAGACGACTCTTTTTCATGGGGTTGTCTTCCAAACTTGGAGAAGTTAAATTCATGAGACACACCCTCGAAACTAACAGTGACAGTCTGCTTAATGCAATCAATGTGAGCATTGATAGTGTTGAGAAAGGGTCTACCGAATATGATGGGACAAAAGCTATCTTGTGCATTACCAAGGACGAGGAAATCAGTAGGATACTTCTCTTACCACACATGACTTCTACGTCTCTCACAATTCCCAAAGGGCAGATAGTGTCTCTATTAGCTAGCGTAATAGTGACATCAATGGGTTCTAACTCAGCAGGTGCAATCTCATCTTTGATTTCATCATATAGGGAACGGGGTATTGCACTAACACTAGCTCCCATATCACACAAAACAATGGTAATAGTGATCTCCTATCTTGACAGAAACAACGGGCAGGCCAACTACAGGTCTGTATTTGTCTTTCGCGTGAGGTTTAGCAATTCTAGCGGAGTCCTCACAGAATTTGATAACATGCCCATCCATGTCTTCGACTAAGAGATCTTTGATAATAGCAACACTAGGTTCAACTCTAATCTCCTCAGGGGGTGCAAGTGGTCTAATGTAACCCCTACGTATCACAGTTGGAGCTTTAGAATAATCCTTTATCCTAGCAGGGTATGGTGGTTTCTCACTGTAGGCACAAGGAACAACAGGATCACTAAAAGCAATGACTTTCTCCTCAACTAGATTGGTTTTGGCTATGTTTCTTTCTACGGGAGGATGATATTTAAACCACTTCTCTTTGGGAAGATAAATATGAGCAGCAAAAGATTCACATAGAGAAGCTACTATCTCAGAGTCAAGTCCATACTTAGCGCTAAAATGTCTAGAAGTGTTTGTCTCAACAAAAGATTTAACGCAATCAAACTGGAAATTCATACCTGACTCCTTACCTTCCTCCAGCTCCCAATCTTCAGAGTTACGTTTGATTATTTCCAATAAATTCCACTTGTGGTCAATATCCTTCTTCATAAAAGAACCGGTACAAGAAGTGTCAAGCATAGTACGATCTTCATGAGAAAGCCGAGCATAAAAGTTTTGAGTGATAATTTCTCTCGAGAGCTCATGATTGGGGCATGAATATAGCATTGATTTAAGCCTCCCTCAAGCTTGAGCTATGCTTTCCCTGTCACGAGGCCAAAAGTTAAAAATATAATTCCGATCACGATGTACTAAATGCATAGGATAGAATTTTTTATGAACTTCCTATTTCAACCGATTGTAGTCCCATGTTCCAGTATCATCACATAGCCTATACCATGTCAACGCCTTATCCTTCGAAGATAAAGGAAAGACTTTCTTCTTTACCTCATCCTCGGGAAAACCTGCAAGCTTAAATAAACCACAAACTTCATCTACATAGATCAGATGCAAGTCTGGATGTGAAGATCCATCTCGTGTAAAAGGATTAGCCAGCAGTTTCTCAAGCATACCCGAAGGAATTTCATAAAATATATTTTCAGTAGGTACCTCCGGTTGAGGAACAACTCCTCGTGCTTCCGTTCGTGGTGAAGAAACCCCGAACAAACTCCTCAAAGGGACAATTTCCCAAGTGACAAGTGACAATAAATTTCAGCACAGTATATAAATGTTTCCTTACCAAATTCCACTTACCAAAGGCGTTTCACTCCCCGGCAACGGTGCCAGAAAAGAGTCTTGATGACCTACAAGTATAGGGGATCAACCGTAGTCCTTTCTATAAGTAAGAGTGTCGAACCCAAAGAGGAGCAGAAGGCTCTGATAAACGGTTTTCAGCAAGGTAATAACTGCAAGCACTGAAAGTAGCGGTAACAAGTGATGGTGTAGTGAAGTGAAACGTAGCAAGCGAAAAGTAACAAGTAACAAGTAGTAGCAATGGTGTAGCAAGTGGCCCAATCCCTTTTGTAGCAAGGGACAAGCCTGGACAAAGTCTTATAGGAGGAAAAACGCTCCCGAGGACACACGGGAATTTCTATCATGCTAGTTTCATCATGTTCATGTGATTCGCGTTCGTTACTTTGATAGTTTGATATGTGGCTGGACCGGCGCTTGGGTACTGCCCTTACTTGGACAAGCATCCCACTTATTATTAACCTCTCTCGCAAGCATCCGCAACTACGAAAGAAGAATTAAGACAACGTCTAACCATAGCATTAAACTAGTGGATCCAAATCAGCCCCTTACGAAGCAACGCATAGACTAGCGTTTAAGCTTCTGTCACTCCAGCAACCCATCATCTACTTACTACTCCCCAATGCCTTCCTCTAGGCCCAAATATGGTTAAGTGTTTTGTAGTCGACGTTCACATAACACCACTAGAGGAAAAGACAACATACAGCATATCAAACCGAACGAATACCAAATTCACATGACTATTATTAGCATGACTTATCCCATGTCGTCAGGAACAAAAGTAACTACTCACAAAGAATAATCATAATCATGATTAGAGGTGTATTGAATAACATCAAGGATCTGAACATAAACTCTTCCATCAAGTAATCCAACTAGCATCAACTACAAAGAGTAATCAACACTACTAGCAACCTCACAAGTACCAATCGGAGTCGCGAGACGGAGATTGGTTACAAGAGATGAACTAGGGCTTGGAGAGGAGATGGTGCTGATGAAGATGTTGATGAAGATGCCTCCCCTCCGACGAGAGGAGTGTTGGTGATCACGATGGCGATGATTTCCCCCTCCGGAAGGGAAGTTTCCCCAGCAGGATCGTCCTGCCGGAGCTCTAGATTGGATCTGCTCAAGTTCCGCCTCGTGGCGGCGGCAAAACCACGAAAAAGCTCCTGATTGATTTTTTCTGGAACGAAACCCTTCATATAGCAAAAGAGGGGGGCCAGTGGGCCGTCACGGAGCCCACAAGCCCTGTAGCCGCCACCAGGGGGTGGCGGCTACCAGGCTTGTGGGGCCCTGGTAGCTCCCCTCTGGTACTTCTTTCACTCAGTATTTTTTATATATTCCCAAAAAAATCCATGTAAATTTTCAGGGAATTTGGAGCTGTGTAGAATATAGGACTCAGATTTGCTCCTTTTCCAGTCCAGAATTCCACCTGCCTGAATTCTCCCTCTTCAAATAAACCTTGCAAAATAAGAGAGAAAGGCATAAATATGATACCACAAAGTAATATAACAGCCCATAAAGCTATAAATATCAATATGAAAGCATGATGCAAAATGGACGTATCAATGATCTACGCATAACGGACGTGACTACTGATGATCAAATGAATGATCCTGAACACCTACCTACGTCAGGCATAACCCCACCGTGTCCTCGACCGGAGAAGGAACTCACGAAAGTGACAGTGACGGTTACGCACACAGTTGGCATATTTTTAATTAAGTTAACTTCAAGTTATCTAGAACCAGTGTTAAACAAAGTTTCCATGTTGCCACATAACCGTGGGCACGACTTTCCGAAAGATTTAACCCTGCAGGGGTGCTCCAACTAGTCCATCACAAATTACCACAAGCCGCATAGAAATCCTCGATCACGACACTCGCGATCTCGTCGGATTCCTTAGTGAAAAACCTCAACTCTGAGATTACCCAAAGCATCACCGGAATCCCGATGCACAAGATATTTCGTCAAAGGTAAAACTAATCCAGCAAGGCCGCCCGACGTGTCAACGATCCCGATAGGAGCCGCGTATCTCGTTCTCAGGACACGACGGATGAGCTAGACGTCGGGATCGCTAAACCTCTGGGTGACCAGAGGGGCGCCGAACATCGCTCAAGTGGGACCAACACTCATGAGGAGCACTGGACCGGGGGTTGATTAAATTATCCTCGGGGTCCGGAAAGTCCCTATGCAATTTCATTAGGTTATTAAGAAAATGTAGTACCAAAGTTGGGCCTTGCCAGACCAGCTTTAATCTAAAACGAATTATCAAAGGGGTCCCAATAACAACCCCGATCGTGTTAGGAGCGCTCAATTATGGAACATAACACCGGTAGCCGAAACTAAGGGGGCAAAGGTGGAACAAAACACCAGGCTAGAAAGGCCGAGCCTTCCACCTTTTACCAAGTATATAGGTGAATTAAATTAAATAGCATTTAATAGGTGATATAACAAGGAACCCATGTTATCACATGGAAGCAATGCACCTACAACTATCAACGCTAACACAGGGTTATGCAAGAGGTAACATAGCCAATCAGTGTTTGCTAGGTTGAACAGGTGGAAGGTTTTCATGGCATTGTTGAGAGGCTGATATTTATCATGTGGTAGGCAACGAGACATAAACGGTAGCAACGGTAAAACTAGCATGGCAATGATAGTAATGGTATCTGGGGAAATGGTCATCTTGCCTGAGATCCCGCTTGGAAGAAGAACAACTCCGTGAAGCAGACGAACCGACGTAGTCGAACGGGTCCTCACATCCGACACGCTTGCGGAGCTCTATCGAGACGGGGAAAACCGGAAACAAGCATCAACACACGATATTCACCATACGATGCACAACACATATGATGCACGAGCAACTGAATACATGCAAGTCACGGCATGGCAACTCACAACAATCAAACGCTACACATTAAGTGAAGTTCAATATGCAACGAGTTGTATATTGACGAAACTCCACGTTTAATTATTTAGTTCTATACCGATTAGGTACACGGCAATATTAAATGTTATTAAACACGTCAAGAGGTGAAGCGTAATTAATCTACCTATCTAGGCATTTTAAATGAGGTCGGAAGTGACATATAGCACCTTCGAGATGACCTCACATGTTAATTTACAATTATGTCCAGATCTGAACTAATGCATTTAATTAGTTGTTCAACAGCAAAAAAAATAGGTTCACGTGATTCTACGCGTCGTTACAAGCAATTTACACATAGAGAACATCTCCAACGGAGCTACGGATCAAAAGATACAAGCACCGCAAGATATGATGGCATGAATGCAATATGTGTGCAACGACGGTCACGAGCACTTCAAAACATACAACAAGCAAGAGAAAATTAAACTACACAAGATTCTAACCAAGTTTCATAAAGGACACGAACAAATCGGAGCTACGGTTCAACAACTACGAGCAAAACAAGGAAACACTACAAACTACCAAAATCAGCAACATAGCATTTTCTACACCCCACAACTACGAGCTACACAACTCAAATATAATCAACCAAGGCATGACACGATAGAGGGCAAGAAGCACTACAACAAACAACTAACAACAACTAGCATGGAAGCAAGGATCACTAGGAAAAGTAGACACAAAATGGCTCCTCACACACAGTTTCAGACTTAGTGAAAATAACACTTCAAGAAAGTGCAGTTTTCGGTCTGAAGGCATATTGACAGCAGCAAAACCATAAGCTACATGACTCCAAATGGCATGAAAATGGACAACATTCTAGAGAATCACAAGGTCTACAACTAACTCCATTGGACCAACCTCAAAAGAGCTACAGATCACAAGATAGAAGCAAGACAAGACAGCAACAAAATATAACAGATTCCAGACTTAGAAATATTTCAGCACCTCCAAATCAGCACTATTTCTAGCAACTTGAGAGCAAGAAAACCACTCCTAAACATGCATTTCTATTGCAACCAAAATTACTAGGGGCTAGACTAAACACCAAAGAACAACTCCCTAGTTGGCAACTTAATCAAACGAAGCACGGAATAAATCCTACGAAATAGACAAGAGGGCAACATGGCAAAATATCGCATGAACTAACTTGCTCAAAAGCTAAAACTCATTGCACAGAAAAATCCATAGGATTTTTCTACCCCGAAAACATATAAAACATGTGGGGTTCCAACACAAAAATATTGCCACACGTAAATGCGAGATAATGTCCTAAGCACGGAAAATAAACTAGCAGCAAATCCCTACACGCAAAAATACCAATGACCGCTCTAAAACACATGGCAAGAGGGTTCCTAAAATATGGACATTTAACCTACGACATACGGGAAAACCGGACACGCACGAGAAAATAAAACGGGACGAAACCTATTGGAACAGCACGCGTTTCTAGGCATACAGCACGCTAAAACACGTCAAACAAATATGCTAGTTGTGAAATCGGATTCTACGCGAAATTCTACACCAAAACCATATACAATACGCCTCGATCCGACTAACGGAATAAAAACTACGGGCAAAATAATATTCGCCTATTTTTGGAATTTTAAATAAATTCCGAAATATCCCTAAACGTTAAAAAAACTATCGAGGCAGATCTAACAGCTAATGGGCTACACGGGGTGGCGCACGTTAATATACGAGCGCCTAGTGCGAGATCTAAAGAGACTGGAGGGGCTCACCTTGGGCCGCCACTTGGGCCGGGGCTGCTAGAGGCTGCTGGAGCGCTGGAGGCGAGGCGGGCTGAGGCCAGCTGCTGGTGGGGAGGCCGGCTGCGGTGGCCACCTGGGCCGGCTGGCGCAAGGACCAACCGCGCTAGAGGGCTGGCGGTCGCCCCTCGTCGTTTCCCTCGACCGAGAGGAGGCGGTGGCGATGGTACCTGCTGCGGCGACCGGCGACAGGGCTTCCGGCAAGGGGGGAGGGCCGCCAGGGGAGCGCAGAGAGGCGGGGCTGGCCGGAGGGGACCGGATCCGGGGGTTGCCGGCCCGGATTTGGCGACTGGAGCTGCGGCGACGAGGAACCAGGACAGGGCGGCGCGGGCAGCGGCCATGGCGGCGAGGTGCTGCGGGGAGGCGGCGAACGGCGGCGAGGTGCTGCGGGGAGGCGGCGAACGGCGAGCTGCAGCCGGTGACGCGTCACGGGGAAGCCTGGGGCGGCGCTGGTAGCCCGGCGGCGGCAACCTGCTGGCGGCGGGGGCTTGGCTCGCTGGAGAGAAGCTCGGGCTAGGGTTTGCCTCGGGACCTGATGGGCTTCGGCGGGCCTGACCCGGGCTCGGGCGGGCCCGGCGGCTGGAGGTGGGAGACAGGGGAGAGAGAGAGGCTGCTGGGGTAGGTGGGGCACGGAAAACGAGGCAGAGGGTGGTAGGCTATTTAAAAAATAGGAGGAGGCATATATATAGACAAATGGGGGGCTAGGTTAACCGGAATTTCGTTCCGGATCCAACCGTGTGGTCGGATTCGGACGACTCCGAACACTGGAACGAATAAGTGGCCGTGTAGGGTGGTTTACCGGAGACGAGAGGGAAAACGGGCGATGCGGCAACGATTTTTTAAAAACACCGACAACCATCCGACGGTAGACCGAATACGGTGACGCTACGGTCGATCGTTCGGGTACGAGACGGACTCCGATTGCGACGAAACTTGACAGGCGGCCTACCTATATTAAAATAACACCGCACGTCAAATATCAACCCAATCAGAGAAAGTTTTACGCACACTTTTAAAACAAGGTTTCTATGATGCCGCGGGCGCGTGCGTGTGTGAACGGGCTCAAAACGAACAACGACGAGAACCGGCAACTAACAACGGACGCAAGTTTGAAAACTGGCGGCAATGGGATGCCAATGCAATGCTGATGATGCGAATGATGCGATGATGATGCGACGAATGAAAATACCCACACGACGAAAACGGAAAGAAAGGGGAATCTTCTGGAACGTCGGCATCGGGCTGTCACAACTCTCCTACACTACAAGAGGATCTCGCCCCGAGATCCAAGAATGAAAGGGGCAGAGGATGAGAAAGAACAAGAGGTAAAAACTTAGTCACTTCTTTGACAAACGAGTGAAACCAACGATCCTTGAAGGTAGCAAAGAGATGAGGAATGATATGAGAAAGAAGCAAGAATTCACGGAAAATTTCGGCAGCACTTCGGTAGGAAAATGGGACAAAAAATCGATAAGATGGGAGAAATAGACAATATTCACAGCCAACAACTAAATATAACAAGGGAACACCATTATCTTCATAGAACAACAGGATTGACCCAAAAGAGCAACAACACAATGCCTCCGGAACAATAGAATAGGAACTAGCTCATACAGAGAAGAGAATGAAGAAAAGAATGACAACTATATCGCAAATGAACTTGGCAAGCACCCTTGCAAGAAGAATTGAACGGAGTTGTTGGAAAACAACAACGAAAAGAACGAGATAGTAGTGGGCTTATGGGAACCTTTTCAAACTAATGAAGTGACAACCAGCCACTAACAGAAACAAGGATTGATTGGGAGAAACAAGATATGAACAATTTCTTACACCAAGAGGATACATTGATAACTTGGATTAATGACAAGCACCATGATAGCAACAATCCACAGGAAAAGCTTTAGGTGAAATCCAAACCAAGATAGCTCAATGAAGAAATCATGGGTTGAAAATATCTCATGATCATAGAATTGGTGGATTTAATTATCTCATACTTGAAAGGAAATCTCTTCGAAACTCCTACACTAACAAGAATGCTATAATACCACCTAAAAGGATAAGGGAAGAACAATTGCACATAGAAATGCAAGAGAAAGGATACTTGAGGTTCTCCAACAAGAATCTTGAAGAAGACTTGAGAATGAATTGATATCATGAGCCGCTCCGAAAGAAGAATTGAAATCTCTTGGAAGAAGGAAGAACAAGAATAAGAATTATGTTATGCTCATCCTTCATCAAATTAAATTGATGACAAGCAACGGATTTAGCATACAACTTATTATTCTTGAAGGAATCTTGAAGAGATAGAGAGATAAGCACCACTTGAAGCAAAATTGAAGGAAGCACCGGTAAGAATTCACAATAGAATGGGAATACCAAGAATTAATGGAGATACATGATAATGAAGAGATCATGATCCACCTGAGATAAAAACTTAAACAAGACACCAGAATAATTGAGAGACGAACGAAGAGACAACAATTGAGAAGAATTGAGGATGAAAGCTGAAAACTTAGAACGAAGAATCTTCTAAAATGATGGATTTTGGAGGATCGAGAATGAAAACAACTCAGAAATGCACCGGATAGCAAGAAAGGGATTACTCATGATTGAAAACAATTACAATGACGACACCAAGCTAAAATGATGAATCTTCTAGATAATGAACCTAGATTTGAGAGAAACACCCCTTCTGTCTTCAAAGCTGGAATGATGAGGAGAACACCACCAAGAATAACTGAGACACTCCGGAATAATGAAGAATGAAAGGTTGAGCCAAATATGAGATTTAATTCAAATAGGCCTTGAAGAAGGGATATGACTGATGAAATTCATACTTACGTCATAGTTGAAAAGAATTAAAGACCTCCGGAAAGATTACAGATCTATATAAGATCCTGGGGAAAAACCTGTGGGTTATCGGCCCACTCGAGGAAACCACCGTTGAAAAGATTGCTAGAAAGAGGGATATTGCACCGTACAAATGAAACTATATGAGGTTGAGAACCTCGAAATAATTAAAGAATTGAGAACAAGAATTCTAAGATAACTTCAACGCTCCGGATAGAATAGAGTTAACTGAATAAACAAGATAGACTGATAAGAATATCCATCATAGGAAAGAATTACAAGGATGAACAGGATATAATGAACACGGATAATTAAATTGAATTCACCGGGAAAGATGACAAGATTGAATAAAGATGAACACGAAGCTCCTGAGAATCTTCACAATGAATCAACGGCTACGAAAGGAAGACGAGATAGCGGAAGCATCACTGGAATGAAATGCACTTGGATGAAATCCAATCACTGAAGAAAAGGGCGGGAGGGCGGGGAAGAACAAAGACAACTTGGGCTAGATGATATGAACTCCGGGATGAATTGAGAGAATGATCTTGCAAACATTGGAGAGGATTGAATCCACTTGGAGAGAAACACACCGGTTGGAAAAGAATTAACATGACGACTCCGGTTGTCAAGAATTGATATGACAACCTAAATTGAGCAACAGAATTAATACTCTCATAAGAATAAGAGAACACCACTTAGGAAAGATCTGAAATCACCACTTGACATCGAAGCAACTTAAATTACCATATTCCAACAACACAAGGGGTGCGGCTTATGAAACAAGCCAGAACAAACTCATGAGAAAGATTTCCGCTTGATATTTTCGTGGACAGGATCGCACGGGCTCGAACCTTACAGTAGCCATCAAGTGTAAGGCAGTGCACCTGACATACGAAGCGTCTCCAAGTCGTAGCAAGCTACAAGGACTCTTTAAGACACAACGAGAACCGTTGTAAGTCGACCGTCAACAAACGAATCCACTAGATGTCGAGCCCCAACCTAACATCATGCATTTGTTGGAAGATTGTCCTATAAGCAACTACTTGAATTCCTACCTATGAATTCCCGAAATATCTGGTCACGCAATCTGGTACACGGATACAAGGAGTAATAATCACACAACTCCTATACTAACCCGTCACCTGTATCACATCCGTCAACACACAACCAAAATCTCGGACCGTCATCTACAACAGACCCTCGTGATCACAACGATACCAAGTATGGCAGTACTCCCGAACAATCTGCACCAGTACTGGGGACATCGGGGTTATCTCGCCACTACTAGTATTGAAGCAATTACAAACATCCTTCGTTCTGAGATACTAGAAATCTGAATGATAAAGATGTGCTCGAGAATCCCCTGGAGCTCAACTCCCCGGAAGAAATCAAGTCAGACAGGAGGCACCAAGACAGAACTCCGTCACATCAGCATCATATAGACACCAAAAATATCCGCGTGATCCTAAAAAAAATTGAGTGAGAAGAGGAGTAGAATAAATTATTACGTCAAGATTCCTCACCATAGCATAGAAGAGGAGAAAAAAGAATCCTACTCTCCGATATATAACTAAACTCAAAGTAGTTTTTCACTAGATTCGACTCGGCCAAGTTCGATCAATCAAGAGGGCTCCTAGGTCGGTACTGCTCTGATACCAACTTGTCAGGCCAAAGATGCGACCCTATCCTCAATTTGGCACGAGGGCCTCGTTAGGGATAGAAGCGCATCTCGTCGTGTCGCAAGAATGGATATCGTTACAAGTACATGTACTGAAAAGAAGATATATATATATATATATATATAGAATTGGCTTACACTAGCCACAAGCTACATCAGAGTCACATGAGTACAATACATCAACATCAAGAATAAGAGCAGGGTCCGGCTACGGACGAAAACTAACGAGAAAAGAAGAATGACATCCATCCTTGCTATCCCAGGCTGCCGGCCTGGAACCCATCCTAGATCGATGAAGAAGAAGAAGAAGAAGAAGAAGCAACTCCAAATGAACAATCAACGCGCTCGCGTCAAATAATCTTTACCTGTACCTACAACTGGTGTTGAAGTAATCTGTGAGCCACATGGGACTCAGCAATCTCATTTCCAAAGGTATCAAGACTAGAAAAGCTTAATGGGTGAGGAAAGGTTAAGTGGTGAGGTTGCGGCAGCGGCTAAGCATATATTTGGTGGCTAAACTTACAAGTACAAGAAATAAGGGGGGGGATGATCTACGCATAACGGACGTGATTACTGATGATCAAATGAATGATCCTGAACACCTACCTACGTCAGACATAACCCCACCGTGTCCTCGATCGGAGAAGGAACTTACGAAAGAGACAGTCACAGTTACGCACACAGTTGGCATATTTTTAATTAAGTTAACTTCAAGTTATCTAGAACCAGTGTTAAACAAAGTTTCCACGTTGCCACATAACCACGAGCACGGCTTTCCGAAAGATTTAACCCTGCAGGGGTGCTCCAACTAGTCCATCACAAATTACCGCAAGCCGCATAGAAATCCTCGATCACGATACTCGCGATCTCGTCGGATTCCATAGTGAAAAACCTCAACTCTGAGATTACCCAAAGCATCACCGGAATCCCGATGCACAAGATATTTCGTCAAAGGTAAAACTAATCCAGCAAGGCCGCCCGACGTGTCGAAGATCCCGTTAGGAGCCACGTATCTCGTTCTCAGGACACAACGGATGAGCTAGATGTCAGGATTGCTAAACCTCTGGGTGACCAAAGGGGCACCGGACCTCGCTCAGGTGGGACCAACACTCATGAGGAGCACTGGCCCGGGGGTTGATTAAATTATCCTCGGGGTCCGAAAAGTCCCTATGCAATTTCATTAGGTTATTAAGAAAATGTAGTACCAAAGTTGGGCCTTGCCAGACCATCTTTAACCTAAAACGAATTATCAAGGGGGTCCCCATAACAACCCCAATCGTGTTAGCAGCGCTCAATTATGGAACATAACACTGGTAGCCGAAACTAAGGGGGCAAAGGTGGAACAAAACACCAGGCTAGAAAGGCCGAGCCTTCCACCTTTTACCAAGTACATAGGTGCATTAAATTAAATACCATTTAATAGGGTGATATAACAAGGAACCCATGTTATCACATGGAACCAATGCACCTGCAACTATCAACGCTAACACAGGGTTAGGCAAGCAGTAACATAGCCAATCAGTGGTTTGCTAGGTTGAACAGGTTGAAGGTTTTCATGGCATTGTTGAAAGGCTGATATTTATCATGTGGTAGGCAACGAGACATAAACGGTAGCAACGGTAAAACTAGCATGGCAATGATAGAAATGGTGTCTGGGGAAATGGTCATATTGCCTGAGATCCCGCTTGGAAGAAGAACAACTCCGTGAAGCAGACGAACCGACATAGTCGAACGGGTCCTCACATCCGACACGCTTGCGGAGCTCTATCGAGACGGGGAAAACCGGAAACAAGCATCAACACACGATATTCACCACACGATGCACAACACATATGATGCATGAGCAGCTGAATACATGCAAGTCACGGCATGGCAACTCACAACAATCAAACGCTACACATTAAGTGAAGTTCAATATGCAACGAGTTGTATATTGACGAAACTCCACGTTTAATTATTTAGTTCTATACCGATTAGGTACACGGCAATATTAAATGTTATTAAACACGGCAAGAGGTGAAGCGTAATTAATCTACCTATCTAGGCATTTTAAATGAGGTCGGAAGTGACATATAGCACCTTCGAGACGACCTCACATGTTAATTTACAATTCTGTCCAGATCTGAACTAACGCATTTAATTAGTTGTTCAACAGCAAAACAAATAGGTCCCCGTGATTCTACGCGTCGTTGCAAGCAATTTACACATAGAGAACATCTCCAACGGAGCTACGGATCAAAAGATACAAGCACCGCAAGATATGATGGCATGAATGCAATATGTGTGCAACGACGGTCACGAGCACTTCAAAACATACAACCAGCAAGAGAAAATGAAACTACACAAGATTCTAAACAAGTTTCATAAAGGACACGAACAAATTGGAGCTACGGTTCAACAACTACGAGCAAAACAAGGAAACACTACAAATTGCCAAAATCAGCCACATAGCATTTTCTACACCCCACAACTACGAGCTACACAACTCAAATATAATCAACCAAGGCATGACACGATAGAGGGCAAGAAGCACTACAATAAACAACTAACAACAACTAGCATGGCAGCAAGGATCACTAGGAAAAGTAGACACAAAATGGCTCCTCGCACACAGTTTCAAACTTAGTGAAAATAACACTTCAAGAAAGTGCAGTTTTCGGTCTGAAGGCATATTGACAGCAGCAAAACCATAAGCTACAGGACTCCAAATGGCATGAAAATTGACAACATGCTAGAGAATCACAAGATCTACAACTAACTCCATTAGACCAACCTCAAAAGAGATAAAGATCATAAGACAGAAGCAAGACAAGACAGCAACAAAATATAACAGATTCCAGACTTAGAAATATTTCAGCACCTCCAAATCAGCACTATTTCTAGCAACTTGAGAGCAAGCAAACCACTCCTAAACATGCATTTCTATTGCAACTAAAATTACCAGGGGCTAGACTAAACACCAAAGAACAACTCCCTAGTTGACAGCTTAATCAAACGAAGCACGAAATAAATCCTATGAAATAGACAAGAGGGCAACATGGCAAAATATCGCACGAACTAACTTGCTCAAAAGCTAATAATAATTGTACAGAAAAATCCTGATTTTTCTACCCCGAAAACATATAAAACTTGTGGGGTTGAAACACAAAAATATTGCCACACGTAAATGCGAGATAATGTCCTAAGCACGGAAAATAAACTAGCGGCAAATCCGTACATGCAAAAATACCAATTACCACTCTAAAATACATGGGAAGAGGGTTCCTAAAACATGGACATTTAACCTACAGCATACGGGCAAACCGGACACGCACGATAAAATAAAACGGGACGAAACCTATTGGAACAACACGCATTTCTAGGCATACGGCACGCTAAAACACGTCAAACAAATATGCAAGTTGTGAAATCGGATTCTACGCGAAATTCTACACCAAAACCATATACAATACGCCTCGATCCGACTAACGGAATAAAACACCGGGAAAATAATATTCGTCTATTTTTGAAATTTTAAATAAATTCTTAAATATCCCTAAACGTAAAAAAAAACTACCGAGCCAGATCTAACTGCAAATGGGCTACGTGGGGTGGCGCAGGTTAATATACGAGCGCCTAGTGCGAGATCTAAAGGGACTGGAGGGGCTCACCTTGGGCCGCCACTTGGGCCGGGGGCGCTAGAGGCTGCTGGAGCGCTGGAGGCGAGGCGGGCCGAGGCCAGCTACTGGTGGGGAGGCCGGCTGCGGTGGCCACTGATGTCCGTTATGCTACTGCACAAAAGACCTTCCGGTGGCGCCAGAAATGGGCACGTTGACGGCACCAGGAATCCTTCTGCGTTGGTATTCCCTCGAAGTAGAGGTGATGATGTAGCACAGCGGAGGTAAGTATTTCCCTTAGTTTGAGAACCAAGGTATCAATCCGGCGGAGGAGTATCTCAAGATCCTGCACAAACACAAAAACTTGCACCCAACGCTATGAAGGGGTTGTCAATCCCTTATAGATTGTTTGCCAAGTGAGAACTGAAAGCAACAAAGTAACAAAGCAAAGTAAAAGCGGAGTTGTAAACGATGGATGTGAATAGACCCGGGGGCCGTAGTGTTTACTAGTGGCTTCTCTCATGAAAGCAAGTAGACGGTGGGTGAACAAATTACTGTCGAGCAATTGATAGAACTGTGCAGAGTCGTGAAGATATCTATGCAATGGTTATTTCTATAGGCATCATGTCCGAAACAAATAGTCCGAAACTTTCTGCATCTACTACTATTACTCCACACGTCGACCGCTATCCAGCATGCATCTAGTGTATTAAGTCCATAAGAACAGAGTAACGCCTTAAGGAAGATGACATGATGTAGAGGGATAATCTCAAACCAATGATAAAAACCCCATCTTTTTACCCTTGATGGCCACTGCTTGACGTGTGCCTTGCTGCCCCTACTGTCACCGGGAAAGGTCACCACATGGCAGAACCCAAAACGAAGCACTTCTCCCATTGCAAGAATCATAGATCTAGTTGGCCAAACAAAACCCAAGACTCGGAGAGACTTACAAGGATATCAAATCATGCATATAAGAAATCAGCAAAGACTCAAATATATAACATAGATAATCTGATCACAAGTCCACAATTCATCGGATCTCGACAAACACACCGCCAAAGAAGATTACATCAGATAGATCTCCATGAAGATCATGGAGAACTTTGTATTGAAGTTCAAAGAGAGAGAAGAAGCCATCTAGCTACTAACTACGGACCCGTAGGTCTGAAGTGAACTACTCACGAGTCATTGGAGGGGCGATGATGATGATGAATAAGCCCTCCAACTCCAAAGTCCCCTCCGGCAGGGCGCCGGGAAGGGTCTCCTGATTTTCGAGGCGGAAAAGTATTTTCGAGGCTCCCCTGATCTTGCGGAAACGGAAGCTTGCGGCGGCGGAAAAGTATTTTCGAGGCTCCCCTGATTTTTTGCGGAATATTTGGGAATTTATAGGCCAAAGACCTAGGTCAGGGGGCGGCCAGGGAGGCCACAAGCCTGCCCACCGCCGCCTCCCCCTGGTGGCGGAGTGGGGGCTTGTGGGCTCCCTGGAGCCCACCTGGCTTGGCCCAGAAGCCCCCTGGACTTCTTTCATTCGGGAAAAAATCATTTTGGGGTTTTTCTTCCGTTTGGACTCCGTTCCAAAATCAGACCTGGAAAGAGTCAAAAACACGGAAAAAACAGGAACTAGCACTTGGCACTGAATTAATAAGTTAGTCCCAAAAAGATATAAAAAGGTACATAAAACATACAAAGAAAGAAAGATAACAGCGTGAAAACATCAAAAATTATAGATAGGTTTGAGACGTATCAAGCATCCCCAAGCTTAACTCCTGCTCGTCCTTGAGTAGGGAAGTGATAAGAATGAATTTTTGATGCTTTCATGCTACCTAGCATAGGTGTCCTTTGTAATTCCTCTTATGTGACGTGAATGTTCAGATCCATTAGATTCAAAACAATAGTTTGCTATTGACGTGGAAACAATAATAATTCAAGCAAACTAGCAAAGTAATCATGAACTTTCAAAATAACAACGCCAAAAGAAAGTTATCCCTACAAAAGCATATAGTCTGGCTATGCTCTATCATCATTGCACAAAGAATTTAAATAATGCATAACCCCGGTATTGGCCAAGTAATTGTTTCACATCTTTACTTTCTCAAACATTTTCAACTCTCACGCAATACATGAGCGTGAGCCATGGTTATAGCACTATAGATGGTGTGGAATGTGGTGGAGGTTGCAAAGCAAAAAGGAGAAGATAGTCACATTAACTAGGCATATCAATGAGTTGTGGATATGCTCATCAATAGATATCAATGTGAATGAGTAGGGATTGCCATACAAATGATGCACTAGAGCTACAAGTATGTGAAAGCTCTTAAAGTAAACTAGTGTGTGTGCATCCAACTTGCTTTCTCACGAAGACCTAATGCAATTTTGAGGAAGCCTATCATTGGAATATACAAGCCAAGTTATATAATGAAAATTTCCCGCTAGCTATATGGTGGTGACAAAACGAGAGACTTCAATCATGAAGATCATGGTGCTTAATATGCACAAGTGTGGAAAAAGTGGTAGCATTGTCCCTTCTCTGTTTTTCTCTCATATTTTTGGTGGACTCTTTGGCCTCTTTTTTTTATGGGCTTCTTTGGCCTCTTTTATTTCCTCAAATGGGACAATGCTCCAATAATGATGATCATCACACTTACAACTCAAAACATAAAAACTTCACAACACGAAACTTAAACAGAAACTCGTGATAACATTAGTACAAGAAAGCAAACCACCACTTCCTTAGGTACTGTATAAAACTTAAATTCTACTTGTGCTGATGTTGGCTTACTGTACTTTCAATCTTCCATGCCTAATACCCCCCGATACTATCCATAGTTTCATCAAAATAAGCAACCAACACAACAAAAATAGAATCTGTTAACAGCAGACCAGTCTGTAGCAATCTGTATGTTTCGTATACCTCTGGTACTTCAAACATTCTGAAAAATTACGACAGCCTGAAGAATTTGCGTAGCAATCAGCAGAAAAAGGAATCAACTCAAAAGCTCTTACAAAAAAAAACGAAAATTCGTTTCGTGAGCAGAAAGTTTCTGTCTTTTCCAGCATGACCAAACGATCATCCCCAAGACTAATCATAACGGTTTTTTTTGGCACAAACACAAAAAGAAACACAAAAAACACAATCATAACAGAATTATGAAAGTGTGGAAAACACAAAATAGAAAGAAAAAGGATAGATTCGTTGGGTTGCCTCCCAACAAGCGCTTTTGTTTAACGCCCTTAGCTAGGCATTCAATGATGCTCTCACAACAGACAAGAATGGAAGCACAACGAGAACATCCTAAAGCATGTGAAAACCACATCTAAGTCTAACATACTTCCTATGCATAGGCATTTTATGGGAAAAGAAGTTGTCAAGACAACCAATAGTTGTCATATGCAAGGAAGAAGAAAGACACAAGAGCAATCTCAACATCATGAGAGGTGATTTGGTAACATGAAGGTTTCTACCACAATATTTTCCTCTCTCATAGCAATTACATGTGGGATCATATTCAAATTCAACAATATAGCTATCCCATAGGATATTCTTTTCACGATCCACATGCATGCAAAGTTGACGCTCTTCCAAAATAGTGGGATTATCATCAACCAAAGTCATGACGTCTCCAAACCCACTTCCAATATTATTGCAAATATCATATTCATCATGGGGTTTGAACAAATTTTCAAGATCATAAGAAAGATCATCACCCCAATCATGATTAGTGCAACAAGTAGTGGACATAGCAAAACTAGCATCCCCAAGCTTAGGGTTTTGCATATTTTAGCATGATTGTCACTAATAGAATTTATAGTGAAACCATTGCAATCATGATTTTCATCCAAGGAGCCCTTGTGAATCACTTCATGAATTTCATCCTCACAATTTTCAGATTCACGCATCTTATGCAAAACTCCAAAGAAATAGTCAATTGCCCTCAACTCACTAGCAATTTGTTCCACACGAGTGGGTCTCTTAAAGAGACTAGCAAGTGGATGAGGATCCATATCACTAGATTTTCAGCAAGCGAAGATGCAAGCATATTGAGGGCACATCGCACACAAGTGAACAAAAAGTAAGCGAGAGAAAAGGCGAACGAAAAAAAGCAAAAGAAAACAGCGAAGGAGAAAGGCAAATGAAAACGGTAAATGTGAAGTGGGGGAGAGGAAAACGAGAGGCAACTGGCAACAAAAGTAAATGCAAGTGAAGAGTTTGTGAGACCTACTTGGATAGATCTTGATTTCTCCTCCCCGGCAATGGCGCCAGAAATGCTTCTGATGTCCGTTATCCTACTGCACAAAAGACCTTCCGGTGGCGCCAGAAATGGGCACGTTGACGGCACCAGGAATCCTTCTGCGTTGGTATTCCCTCGAAGCGGAGAGGATGATGTAGCACAGCGGAGGTCAGTATTTCCCTCAGTTTGAGAACCAAGGTATCAATCCAGCGGAGGAGTATCTCAAGATCCTGCACAAACACAAAAACTTGCACCCAACACTATGAAGGGGTTGTCAATCCCTTATAGATTGTTTGCCAAGTGAGAACTGAAAGCAACAAAGTAACAAAGCAAAGTAAAAGCAGAGTTGTAAACGATGGATGTGAATAGACCCGGGGGTCGTAGTGTTTACTAGTGGCTTCTCTCGTGAAAGAAAGTAGACAGTGGGTGAACAAATTACTGTCGAGCAATTGATAGAACTGTGCAGAGTCGTGACGATATCTATGCAATGATTATTTCTATAGGCATCACGTCCGAAACAAGTAGACCGATACTTTCTGCATCTACTACTATTACTCCACACGTCGACCGCTATCCAGCATGCATCTAGTGTATTAAGTCCATAAGAACAGAGTAACGCCTTAAGCAAGATGACATGCTGTAGAGGGATAATCTCAAACCAATGATAAAAACCCCATCTTTTTACCCTTGATGGAAACTTCTTGATGTGTGCCTTGCTGCCCCTACTGTCACTGGGAATGGTCACCACATGGCATAACCCAAAACCAAGCACTTCTCCCATTGCAAGAATCATAGATCTAGTTGGCCAAACAAAACCCAAGACTCGGAGAGACTTACAAGGATATCAAATCATGCATATAATAAATCAGCAAAGACTCAAATATATATCATAGATAATCTGATCACAAGTCCACAATTCATCAGATCTCGACAAACACACCACCAAAGAAGATTACATCGGATAGTTCTCCATAAAGATCATGGAGAACTTTGTATTGAAGATCCAAGAGAGAAAAGAAGCCATCTAGCTACTAACTACGGACCCGTAGGTCTGAAGTGAACTACTCACGAGTCATTGGAAGGGTGATGATGATGATGAAGAAGCCCTCCAACTCCAAAGTCCCCTCCGGTAGGGCGCCGGGAAGGGTCTCCAGATGAGATCTCGTGGAAACGAAAGCTTGCGGCGGCGGAAAAGTATTTTCGAGGCTCCCCTGATTTTTTGCGGAATATTTGGGAATTTATAGGCCAAACATCTAGGTTAGAGGGCGGCCAGGGAGGCCACAAGCCTGCCCACCGCCGCCTCCCCACTGGTGGCGGAGTGGGGGCTTGTGGGCTCCCTGGAGCCCACCTGGCTTGGCCCAAAAGCCCCTGGACTTCTTCCGTTCGGGAAAAAATCATTTCGGGGTTTTTCTTCCGTTTGTACTCCGTTCCAAAATCAGATCTGAAAAGAGTCAAAAACACGGAAAAAACAGGAACTGGCACTTGGCACTGAATTAATAAGTTAGTCCCAAAAAGATATAAAAAGGTACATAAAACATACAAAGAAAGGAAGATAACAGCGTGAAAACATCAAAAATTATAGATACGTTTGAGACGTATCAGCCACCTCGGCCGGCTGGCGCAGGGCCCAGCCGCTCTGAAGGGCTGGCGGTCGCCCCTTGTCGTTCCCCTCGACCGAGAGGAGGCGGCGGCGATGGTACCTGTTGCGGCGGCCGGCGGCAGGGCTTCCAGCGAGGGGGAGGGCCGCCACGGGACCTCAGAGAGGCGGGGCTGTCCGGAGGGGATCGGATCCGGGGGTTGCCGGCCCGGATCTGGCGACGGGAGTTGCGGCGACGAGGAACCAAGACAGGGCGGCGCGGGCAGCGGCCATGGCGGCGAGGTGCTGTGGGGAGGCGGCGAACGGCGGCGAGGTGCTGCAGGGAGGCCACGAACGGCGAGCTGCAGCCGGTAGCGCGGCACGGGGAAGCTTGGGGCGGTGCTGGAAGCCCGGCGGCGGCAAACTGCTGGCGGCGGGGGCTTGGCTCGCTGGAGAGAAGCTCGGGCTAGGGTTTGCCTCGGGCCCCGATGGGCTTCGGCGGGCCTGACCCGGGCTCGGGCGGGCCCGGCGGCTGGAGGTGGGAGACAGGGGAGAGAGAGAGGCTGCTGGGGTAGGTGGGGCGCAGAAAACGAGGCAGAGGGTGGTAGGATGTCTAAATAATAGAAGGAGGCCTATATATAGACAAATGGGGGGCTAGGCTAACCGGAATTTCGTTCCGGATCCAACCGTGCGGTCAGATTCAGACAATTCCGAATGCGGGAACGGGTAAGTGGCCGTGTAGGGTGGTATACCGAAGACGAGAGGGAAAACGGGCGACGCAGCAACGATTTCTTAAAACATCGACAACCATCCGACGGTAGACCGAATACGGTGCCGCTACGGTTGACCGTTCAGGTACCAGACGGCCTCCGGTTGCGACGAAACTTGACAGGCGGCCTACCTATATCAAAATAACACCGCACGTCAAATCTCAACCCAATCAGAGAAAGTTTTACGCACACTTTTAAAACAAGGTTTCAACGATGCCGCGGGCGCGTGCGTGTGTGAACGGGCTCAGAACGAACAACGACGAGAACCGGCAACTAACAACGGACGCAAGTTTGAAAACTGGCGGCAACGGGATGCCGATGCAATGCTGATGATGCGAATGATGCGATGATGATGCGACAAATGAAAATACCCACACGACGAAAACCGAAAGAAAGGGGAATCTTCTAGAACGTCGGCATCGGGCTGTCACAACTAGATAGGAACTTTGGAGTGACTCTTTGTTGCATGGTGAGGGATGATCATATGATTCTACTATGTTAGCATTGTTTAGAGATTGCACTAGTGAACCCTAGGTCTTATTTCCAAGCATCAGTATACCGTTTTGGTCATTGTTTCCTACTTGTAATCTTGATGTTTTTATTTATTCAGGTTATAAAAATCTATTTGTACTATCCATACTACACTTGTATCACCATCTCTTTGCTGAGCTAGTGCACCTTTACAATTTACCGTTGTATTGGGTGTGTTGGGGACACAAGAGATTTCTTGTATTAGATAGCATGGTTGCTTGAGAGAGACCATATTCATCCTACACCTCCCAAGGATTGATAAACCTTAGGTCATCCACTTGAGGAAAATTTGCCGCTGTCCTACAAAACTCTTCACTTGGAAGCCCAACAACGTCTACAGGAATAAAGTTGCATAGTAGACATCAAGTTCTTTTTTGGCGCAGTTGCCGGGGAGGTGAGTGCTTGAAGGTATATCTTTAGATATTGTAAGTAAATCTTTTAGTTTCTTGTTTTTCACTAGTTTGGTTTCATAAAAGAAAACTACAAAAAATGGAATTTAGGTTGCCTCAATTGCTTTGCCTTTTTAATGTCTTTCATGAAAAGGATAGTTTGAAAAATTGTGCTCAATTGTTAGACAAAGAATTTGTAAAAATGCTTAATGTGAAATCCTTGAATTATGAGCATGGTAGCAATATTTTGGTATGAATTCTTTGAATATCCATGATGCTAATGATATGCAAATCCACAAGTTTGGGGATGCTATATTTGATAAAGACGATATTTTTATTCCCAAGTTTTGATTAGCAAATTTATTATGATGATAGCAAGCTTCAATTGATTTTGACAACAAAATTGATATCTATAATGATTATCATGATGACATGTATGATATAAATAGTAATAAAAACCATGAAACTTGTCATCATGATTTTTATGTTCAATTGGGCTATGCCAATCAAGTATCACATGATAGTTATTTTGTTGAGTTTGCTCTCACTATTATAAATGAGGAAAAAAATCTTATGTAGAGAGTAATGAAAATTCAATGCTTGATCATCATGAAATAATTCTTTATGTGATATTTATATTGTTTAATTCCTTCATGATGCTACTGAAAATTATTATGAAAGCGGAAGATATGCTTATGTATATTTTAATAATACCGAGTTTCCTTCCTGTGTGTTCAAAGTTTTCAAGGCATGCTTGTTTTGCCTTCCTATGCTAGTTGATTCTTGCCACTATAAATTATTTGCTCACAAAATCCCTATGCATAGGAAGTGTATTAGACTTAAATGTGCTTGTAATTTGCTTCACGATGCCCCCATTGTGCTTCAATCCATTACTTTTATGCGAGCATCATTGCAATCATCATGCCTAGATAAAAGGCATAAAAGAAAAGCGCTTGTTGGGAGACAACCCGACACTTTTACTTTTTTATTTTTGAGTGTTAATATGATTAAGCTACTGTAGTGATATTTTTTTATGTATTTTATTTCAATAACGTGTCAAGTAAAGCCTTTGGGATAGCGCGGATACTTGCTTGTTTGATTCTGTGCAAAAATAAAAACTTTTACGTCTAGTCCAGAATTCCTCTGATTTCACTCGAGTGACAAAACATTCTAAAAAATTTAAACAGTTTTTATAAGAAAATTCTCTGTGTTTTCCTAATTTTTCTTAATTTTCAAAGATAGGGAATTATGGTTTTAAGTTCAGATCTTTGCAGACTAATCTACTTTTGATATATTCTGTTTTGCATGCATAGTTTGCTTGTTTTAGTGTTTCCATAGCTTATATTTAGTGATATAAATTATGTGAATGATGGAATACGTTAGTTATTATGTAAGAACAATTATGAATCTTGTCTTGGCAGTATCTAAGTGAATGATCTATCTTTATTACACTAACCCCTCTCACGAAGTTGTGCTAAGTTTTATGTGATTGAAGTTTTCAAGTTTTGGGTGAGATACCTATATGAGGAGAATAAGGAGCGGAAATAAACTAAGCTTGGGTATGCCCAAGGAACCCCAAAGGTAATATACAAGGAATACTCAAGCGTCTAAGCTTGGCGATGCCCCTGAAGGCATTCCCTCTTTCGTCTTCAACATTATTGGTATATCTTACTTGAAGATATATTTTTATTCAGGACATGATATGCCTTTTGCTTGGAGAGTCATTTTATTTTGTTATTATTTTCTTTATTTTATTTTTAATCTTGTTTTTCAATAAAAAGTTCCAAGAGTTCCCTTTAGAATGCTTGGATTGCATGTGTTATGTGTGTTGTAAAAAACACAAACGTTTTCTGTAGCATTTGAATTATGCGATTTTATTGGAATATGTAAAGTTTCTGAAATTTTTACAAAACAATTTCATAAAAATTCTTTACCAGGTCCTAAATTTCAAATGTTTTGGTGATACAAAATTACACATTTTAAATAGATTGCTATAGAAAGTTCTGATTGGACAGGTTATTGCCATAGTTTTTTTATCTACTTACCCTAGAGTTTTTATGGCTTATATTGATGGATATAAATTGTGGAAATGATAGTATACAGTACCTTATGTTTAAAAACATTATGCAACTTGTTTTGGCAGTACATTAAGTGTTGATTTATTCTTATGTGTACCAACCAATCTCACGAGTTCTTTTCAAGTTTTGTGTGGATGAAGTTTTTGAGACTTAGGTGAAGCCAGGATATGAGAGAATTGAAAGAGATCCAAAAGCTCAAGCTTGGGGATGCCCAAGGCACCCCAAGTCAATATTACAAGTAGTCTCTATTGGGGAACGTCGCATGGGAAACAAAAAATTTCCTACGCGCACGAAGACCTATCATGGTGATGTCCATCTACGAGAGGGGATGTGTGATCTACGTACCCTTGTAGACCGTACAGCAGAAGTGTTAGTGAACGCGGTTGATGTAGTGGAACGTCCTCACGTCCCTCGATCCGCCCCGCGAACCGTCCCGCGATCAGTCCCACGATCTAGTGCCGAACGGACGCCACCTCCGCGTTCAGCACACGTACAGCTCGACGATGATCTCGGCCTTCTTGATCCAGCAAGAGAGACGGAGAGGTAGATGAGTTCTCCGGCAGCGTGATAGAGCTCCGGAGGTTGGTGGTGATCTAATCTCAGCAGGGCTCCGCCGGAGCTCCGCAGAAACGCGATCTAGAGGTAAAACCGTGGAGATATGTGGTCGGGCTGCCATGTCAAAGTTGTCTCAAATCAGCCCTAAAACCTCCGTATATATAGGGGGAAGAGGGGGAGCCTTTCCTTGGGGTCCAAGGACCCCTAAGGGCTTCGGCCGAGCCAAGGGGGGCAGCCCTCCCTTTCCGAACCGAGTCCAAGTAGGTTTGGAAGGAGGAGTCCTTCCCCCTTTTCCCACCTCCTCTTTTTTTTCTTTTCTCTTTGATTTTATTACTATGGCGCATAGGGACTTCTTGGAATGTCCCACCAGCCCACTAAGGGCTGGTGCGCCACCCCCAAGGCCTATGGGCTTCCCCGGGGTGGGTTGCCCCCCCCCCCCCCCCGTGAACTCCCGGAACCCATTCGTCATTCCCGATACATTCCCGGTAACTCCAAAAACCTTCCGGTAATCAAATGAGGTCATCCTATATATCAATCTTCGTTTTCGGACCATTCCGGAAACCCTCATGACGTCCGTGATCTCATCCGAGACTCCGAACAACATTCGGTAACCAACCATATAACTCAAATACGCATAAAACAACGGCGAACCTTAAGTGTGCAGACCCTGCGGGTTCGAGAACTATGTAGACATGACCCGAGAGACTCCTCGGTCAATATCCAATAGCGGGACCTGGATGCCCATATTGGATCCAACATATTCTACGAAGATCTTATCGTTTGAACCTTAGTGCCAAGGATTCATATAATCCCGTATGTCATTCCCTTTGTCCTTCGGTATGTTACTTGCCCGAGATTCGATCGTCAGTATCCGCATACCTATTTCAATCTCGTTTATCGGCAAGTCTCTTTACTCGTTCCGTAATACAAGATCCCGCAACTTACACTAAGTCACATTGCTTGCAAGGCTTGTGTGTGATGTTGTATTACCGAGTGGGCCCCGAGATACCTCTCTGTCACACGGAGTGACAAATCCTAGTCTCGATCCATACTAACTCAACGAACACCTTCGGAGATACCTGTAGAGCATCTTTATAGTCATCCGGTTACGTTGCGACGTTTGATACACACAAAGTATTCCTCCGGTGTCAGTGAGTTATATGATCTCATGGTCATAGGAACAAATACTTGACACGCAGAAAACAGTAGCAACAAAATGACATGATCAACATGCTACGTCTATTAGTTTGGGTCTAGTCCACCACGTGATTCTCCTAATGACGTGATCCAGTTATCAAGCAACAACACCTTGTTCATAATCAGAAGACACTGACTATCTTTGATAACCTGGCTAGCAACTAGAGGCTTGCTAGGGACAGCGTTTTGTCTATGTATCCACACATGTATATAAGTCTTCATTCAATACAATTATAGCATGGATAATAAACGATTATCTTGATACAGGAATTATAATAATAACTATATTTATTATTGCCTCTAGGGCATAATTCCAACAGTCTCAAGTATCTAAGCTTGGGATGCTACGCACCACCTCTCTTCGTCAACAAATATCGGTTAGCCTATGTTGAGCCTAAGTTTTTTATTTGTCCACATGATATATGTTCTTCTTGGAGTGTGAGATCTGAAAGTATTTATTGGGAGAGAGTCCTCACATAGCTACTTAATTGTTTAACTCATCATTGATCTTCACTTATATCTTTTGAGAGTAGTTTGATGTTTACTCTTGTGCTTCACTTATATCCTAAGAGTAAATTGTGAATGAATTGTATATCATAAATCTGAAATTATAAATGTGCTTTATTCTTAGTAGTAGTAGTTTCACATTTGGTTTACAAAGTAAAATCTATTGAAGTTTTACAATCACTATATTGGTCATACAAGCAATTCATGAATGATTAGTATAAGAAAGAGTACTTTCACATACAAATATATTATCTTGGACATATTTTATGATTGTGAATACCCATTAATTATTTTCAACCTTGATCAAATTGTTGAAGTTGGACAAGGAAGACAACGTAATGGTTATGTTTGGGTATATTTGCACAGAAGTTATATTTTTAAGGATCCTCCAACATGTGGTGCTTGTTTAGAACCTTTTGCTAGCCAAAACGTCATACTAAGTAGAGATACTACTTGTGCATCCAAATCCTTGATCGAAGTTAATTCCAAGGGAGTCCACCATACCACCTATATATGGTATTTCATTGCCATTCCAAGTAAATTTGCATGTGCCACATCTAAAACCTTCAAATAAACTTCTGTTGTGTGTGCTCCTACCACTCATGGAGAGATCGGGGGGTCAATATTTTCTATGCTAAGCGGGTTATTCTCATGATGAGTGTTTATTCACTTGTAATGCACAAGTGAGGCTGGTAAAAAGGATTCCCAGTCCCGAATAATACAAAAATAAATAAACAAGAACCCCCCTAGAAAGTTGATTGTTTGGAGGGCACCCGTTCATACGGCTAGCCATGGAAAGTGTTTGAATGGTTGAGGGGGACTAAAATTTCAATTATGTTTGGGAACCGCCAATAATGTGATTAGCATGGAAGATATTGAAATCCCTTGTTGTAACGTTGATAGGAAAGGCACACCACTCAAAATATATTCATTTCTGTTTTAAGCAATGAGCTCGCGCACCTCTCCAAATCCATGTTTCGCTCTACGAAAGGACAATCTATTTATTTTTATGTAATTTAATTTCATGCTATTTACTTTTCATGTTGATTCAACTTCTTATTCCAACCTCAGTCTACTACTTGGAAAGGACCATGTGGCAGGTAAACATCCAAAAACATATATCCAATCAAAGATATTTGATCATGATTCATTATTGTTGACAATTATCTTCACGATAAGTGTGTTGGGAGGCTAAACATTAAGCCCCTATCTTTCTCTATGTTCTATGGATGTTGCTTGTTCTAAAAATATGCTTTGAGTATTAGCAATCATAGAATACTATATGATAATTGAGTATGTATAGCTCTTACTTAGACTTTGCTGAAAATAAGATGCAATAAAATTGTTTGAAGACTAAGAACATAGGTTGTTGAGTTTCAAGAGAATGCATTGTTTAAAGCATGACATGTGAATTTATTACTACTCTATCATGATGAGTTCTATGAGAATAAGTTGTTGGTTATGATGTGTAACGCCCAAGATGCAGTCCTATCCTTATTTTGGTGCGCGTGCCTCGACATGGATAGAAACGCATCTCATCGTTTCACAAGAATGGCTATCGCTACAAGTACATGTACTAAAAATATGAGTATAAGGAGTTGGCTTACACTCGCCACAAGTTACATCAGAGTCACATCAACACAATACATACAATCATAATGAAAAAGAGCAGGGTCCATCTACGGACAAAAACAAACGAGAAAAGAACGACGTTCATCCTTGCTATCCCAGGCTTCTGGTCTGGAACCCATCCTAGATCGATGATGATGAAGAAGAAGAAGAAGAAGAAGACGAAACTCCAAATAGCACAACCAGCATGCTCACGTCAAAGTAACTCTTTACATGTACCTGCAACTGGTGTTGTAGTAATCTGTGAGCCACAAGGACTCAACAATCTCATTTACAAAGGTATCAAGACTAGCAAAGCTTAATGGGCGAGGTATGGTTAAGTGGTGAGGCTGCAGCAAGCGACTGAGCAATTATTTGAGGTGGCTAACATACGAGTACAAGAATAAAAGGGGGATGATCTACGCATCACCGACGTGAACTACTGATGGTCAAATGAATGATCCTGAACACTGATGACCCACAAGTATATGGGATCAATCGTAGTCCTTTCGATAAGTAAGAGTGTTGAACCCAACGAGGAGCAGAAGGCTCTGACAAACGGATTTCAGCAAGGTAATAACTGCAAGCACTGAAAGTAGCGGTAACAAGTGATGGTGTAGTGAGGTGAAACGTAGCAAGCAAAAAGTAACAAGTAACAAGTAGTAGAAACGGTGCAGCAAGTGGCCCAATCCCTTTTGTAGCAAGGGACAAGCCTGAACAAAGTCTTATCAGAGGAAAAACGCTCCCGAGGACACATGGAAATTTATGTCATGCTAGTTTCATCATGTTCATATGATTCGCGTTCGTTACTTTGATAGTTTGATATGTGGGTGGACCGGCGCTTGGGTACTACCCTTACTTGGACAAGCATCCCACTTATGATTAACCTCTCTCGCAAGCATTCGCAACTACAAAAGAAGAATTAAGACAACGTCTAACCATAGCATTAAACTAGTGAATCCAAATCAGCCCCTCACGAAGCAACGCATAGACTGGGGTTTAAGCTTCTGTCACTCCAGCAACCCATCATCTACTTACTACTCCCCAATGCCTTCCTCTAGGCACAAATATGGTGAAGTGTTATGTAGTCGACGTTCACATAACACCGCTAGAGTAAACACAACATACAACATATCAAAATACCGAACGAATATCAAATTCACATGACTATTATCAGCATGACTTATCCCATGTCCTCAGGAACAAAAGTAACTACTCACAAAGCATAATCATAATCATGATCATAGGTGTAATGAATAGCATCAAGGATCTGAACATAAACTCTTCCACCAAGTAATCCAACTAGCATCAACTACAAAGAGTAATCAACACTACTAGCAACCTTACAAGTACCAATCGGAGTCGTGAGACGGAGATTGGTTACAAGAGATGAACTAGGGATTGGAGAGGAGATGGTGCTGATGAAGATGTTGATGAAGATGCCTCCCCTGCGACGAGAGGAGTGTTGGTGATAACGATGGCGACGATTTCCCCCTCCGGGAGGGAAGTTTCCCAGCAGGATCGTCCTGCCGGAGCTCTAGATTGGATCTGCTCAAGTTCCGCCTCGTGGCGGAGGCGAAACGACGAAAAAGCTCCCGATTGATTTTTTCTGGAACGAAACCCTTCATATAGCAAAAGAGGGGAGCTAGTGGGCCGTCAGGGAGCCCACAAGCTTGCCCTCCGCCACCAAGGGGTAGGGGGCGATGGCAGGGCTTGTGGCGCCCTGGTGTCCCCCCTCCGGTACTTCTTTCACCCAGTATTTTTTATATAATCCCAAAAAATTCCACGTAACTTTTCAGGGCATTTGGAGATGTGTAGAATAGTCGACTAATATTTGCTCCTTTTCCAGTCCAGAATTCCAGCTGCCTGAATTCTCCCTCTTCAAATAAACCTTGTAAAATAAGAGAAAAAAGGTATAATTATGGTACTGATGTCTACTACGCAACCTTCTCCTTGTAGACGTTGTTGGGCCTCGAAGTGCAGAGGGATGTAGGACAGTAGCAATTTTCCCTCAAGTGGGTGACCTAAGGTTTATCAATCCGCGGGAGTCGTAGGATGAAGATGGTCTCTCTCAAGCAACCCAGCAACCAAATAACAAAGAGTCTCTTGTGTCCCCAACACACCTAATACAATGGTAAGTTGTATAGGTGCACTAGTTCGGCGAAGAGATGGTGATTCAAGTGCAATATGGATGGTAAATATAGGTTTTTGTAATCTGAAATTACAAAAACAGCAATGTACCAAAGGGTAAAAGTGAGCACGAATGGTATTGCAATGCGTGGAAACAAGGCCTAGGGTTCATACTTTCACTAGTGAAGTTCTCTCAACAATGATAACATAATTGGATCATATAACTAGCCCTCAACATGCAACAAAGAGTCACTCCAAAGTCACTAATAGCGGAGAACAAACGAAGAGATTATTGTCGGGTACGAAACCACCACAAAGTTATTCTTTCTTATCGATCTATTCAAGAGTTCGTACTAGAATAACACCTTAAGATACATATCAACCAAGACCCTAATGTCACCTAGATACTCCATTGTCACCTCAAGTATCCGCGGGTATGATTATACGATATGCATCACACAATCTCAGAATCATCTATTCAACCAACACATAGAACTTCAAAGAGTGCCCCAAAGTTTCTACCAGAGAGTCAAAACGTGTGCCAACCCAATGTCACGAACCCGCAAGTTGATCACGAAAACATACATCAAGTACTCATATGAATCCACGTGTGCCAACCCATATGCATAGGTTCCCAATTGTCACAAACCCGCAAGTTGATCACAACAGATAGACACGTGCAAGACATACATCAAGTGTTCTCAAAGACTCAATCCGATAAGATAACTCCAAAGGGGAAACTCAATTCATTACAAGAGGGAGAGGGGGAAGAACATCATAAGATCCAACTATAGTAGCAAAGCCCATGGTACATCGAGATCAAGACATCTCAAGAACACGAGAGAGAGAGAGAGAGAGAGATCAAACACATAGCTACTGGTACATACCCTCAGCCCCGAGGGAGAACTACTCCCACCTCGTCATGGAGATCGTCGGGATGATGAAGATGGCCACCGGAGATGGATTCCCCCTCCGGCAGGGTGCCAGAACGGGCTCTAGATTGGTTTTTGGTGGCTACAGAGGCTTGCGGCGGCAGAACTCCCGGTCTAGGTTACTTTCTGGGGGTTTCTGAATTTATAGAAATTTATGGCGGTGGAATTGCGTCAGTTGGGCCCATGAGGAGGTCACAAGCCTGCGCGCCACCACCGCGGGGGTGGTGGCGGCGTGAGGGCTTGTGACTCCCTTGTGGCCCATCTGGCCTTCTCCCAAAGCTTCGGGGGTCTCTTTTGGTCCCAAAAAATCATCGTAAAGTTTCATTCCATTTGGACTCCGTCTGAAAATGGGAAAAAAGCACGGAAAAAACAGAAACTGGCACTTGGCACTGAGTTAATAGGTTAGTCCCAAAAAAGATATAAAATAGCATATTCATGCATATAAAACATCCAAAGTTGACAAGATAATAGCATGGAACCATCAAAAATTATAGATACATTGGAGACGTATCAAGCATCCCCAAGCTTAATTCCTGCTCGTCCTCGAGTAGGGAAGTGATAAAGAATGAATTTTTGATGTTGCATGCTACCTAGCATAGATGTCCTTTGTAACTCCTCTCACGTGACATCAATGTTCAGATCCGTTAGATTCAAAACAATAGTTTGCTATTGATGTGGAAACAATAATAATTCAAGCAAACTAGCAAGGTAATCATGAACTTTCAAAATAACAAGGCCAAAAGAAAGTTATCCCTACAAAAGCATATAGTCTGGCTATGCTCTATCATCATTGCACAACGAATATAAATCATGCACAACCCTGGTATTGGCCAAGTAATTGTTTCACACCTTTACTTTCTCAAACCTTTTCAACTCTCACGCAATACATGAGCGTGAGCCATGGTTTTAGCACTATAAGTGGTGTCAAGTGTGGTGGAGGTTGCAAGACAAAAAAGGAGAAGATGATCACATTAACTAGGCATATCAATGAGCTGTGGAGATGCTCATCTATAGATATCAATGTGAATGAGTAGGGATTGCCATACAAATTATGCACTAGAGCTAAGAGTATGTGAAAGCTCTTAAAGAAAACTAGTGGGTGTGCATCCAACTTGCTTGCTCACGAAGACCTAAGGCAATTTTGAGGAAGCCTATCATTGGAATATACAAGCCAAGTTATAAAATGAAAATTTCCCACTAGCTATATGGTGGTGACAAAACGAGAGACTCTCAATCATGAAGATCACGGTTCTTAATAAGCACAAGTGTGGAAGGATAGTAGCATTGTCCCTTCTCTCTTTTTCTCTCATTTTTTTGTGGGCTCTTTGGCCTCTTTTTTTCTTTTTTTTGGTGGGCATCTTTGGCCTCTTTTTGTAAGTGGGCTTCATTGGCCTCTTTTATTTCCTCACATGGGACAATGCTCCATCAATGATGATCATCACACTTACAACTCAAAACTTAGAGCAAGGATGACTCTATATGGAATGCCTTCGGTAGTGTACCGTGACAATGATCTAGCATGGCATAGAACATCATGCTAGCTATCTTACGATCATGCAATGGCAATGTAGACGTGGTGGCACATGTCATGGTGGGAGTTGCATAGCAATATATCTCGGAATGACTTTGAAAAAGCCATAATAGGTAGGTATGGTGGCTGTTTTGAGGGAGGCTAATGGTGGGTTTTGTGCACCGGCGAAAGTTGCACGGCACTAAGAAGATAGTGATGGTGGAAGGTGAAAGTGCATCTAAACCATGGACTCAACATTAGTCATGAAGAACTCATATACTTGTTGCAAAAGTTTTATTAGTAATCGAAACAAAGCAGTCAACGCATACTCCTAGGGGAAGGGTTGGTAGGTATAAACCATCGCGCGATCCCGACCGCCACGCAAAGGATGACAATCAAAAGACTAATCATGCTCAGACTTCATCACATAGCGGTTCACCATACGTGCATGCTACAGGAATCACTAATTTCAACACAAGTATTTCTAGATCCACAACACCTTACTAGCATGACTTCAATATTACCAAAACCACAACTCAAAACTAATTGAGATGAATCAAACTTCTCTAACTATTCAATGCACATGAAGGTGGAAGTTTTCGTATCCCTTTGGATAACTACCCCTTTTGAGACTACTTTCAAAGCATAGATCAACTACCAAGCCACGCACCGCTGCGCTCTAAAAGATATAAGTGAAGCACATAGAGCAAAAGTATCTAGCTCAAATGATATAAGTGAAGCACATGTGAGCTGAATTGTCTACCAAAGGATATAAGTGAAGCTCGACAAAATCACGGTGAGTGCATGTCTCTCTCTCTAGGTGTGCAGCAAGGAAGATTGTGACACAACAAAAAAATAAAAGACTCCTACGATACAAGACGCTCCAAGCAAAACACATATCATGTGGTGAATAAAAATATAGCCCCAAGTAACGTTACTGATGGATCGAAGACGAAAGAGGGGATACCTTCCCGGGGCATCCCCAAGCTTAGGCTTTTACGGCATCCTTGAATCTCTTGGGGTGCCTTGGGCATCCCCAAGCTTGATCTCTTGCCACTTTTTATCTGTTTGTCCATAAGAACTTCATCCAAAACTTGAAAACTTCACAACACGAAACTTAAACAGAAACTCGTGATAACCTTAGTATGAGAAAGCAAACCACCACTTCCTTAGGTACTGTAGCAAACTTAAATTCTACTTATATTGATGTTGGGTTACTGTATTTTCAATCTTCCATGGCTAATACCCTCCGATACTATCCAAAGTTTCATCAAAATAAGCAACCAACACAAAAAAAACAGAATCTGTTAATAGCAGACCAGTCTGTAGCAATCTGTATATTTCGTATACCTCTGGTACTTCAAAAAATCTGAAACATTACGACAGTATGTAGAAATTGCAGAGAAATCAGCAGAAAAAAGAATCAACTCAAAAGCTCTTACAAAATAAACATGAAATTTCTTTTCGTGAGCATAAAGTTTATGTCTTTTTCTAGCATGATCAAACAATCATCACCAAGACTAATTGTAAAGGTTTTGCTTGGCACAAACACAAAAAGAAACACAAAAGACACAATCATAACAGAATTATGATGGTGTGGAGAAAACAAAACAGGAAGCAAAAAAGCAAACAAAAATTTATTCATTGGGTTGCCTCCCAACAAGCGCTATCGTTTAACGCCCTTAGATAGGCATTGATTTCAATGATGCTCACATAAAAGGTAAGGATTGAAACACAACGAGAGCATCATGGAGCAAATGGCTAGCACATTTGAGTCTAACCCACTTCCTATGCATAGGGATTTTGTGATCAAACAATTTATTGGAGCAAGAATCAACTAGCATAGGAAAGCAAAGCAAGCATAGCTTCAAAAATTTCAACATATGGAGAGGAAGCTTGGTACTATTGCAATAAGTAGAAGCATATGATCCTCTCTCATAGTAATTTTTGGTAGCATCATGAATGAATTCAAAAATATAACCAGCACCTAAGGCTTTCTTTTCATGATCTACAAGCATAGGAACTTTACTACTCTCCACATAAGAAAATCTATTCTCAAGAATAGTAGTGGGAGTATCGTAAAAGACTTGAGCACTACAAATTGTGTCCACAATGAAAAAGCAAGGTTTAGCAAACGGGTTCTCGAGAGTATGACAAGTTTTATCATCACTCTTCTTTAAAGCATAAGTATCCTCACAATAATCATCATAGATAGGGGGCATGCTTTCATCAAAATAATTTTGATCATTCAAAGTGGAAGAACTAAAAAGATCATCTTCATCAAATATAGCATCCCCAAGCTTGTGGCTTTGCATATCATTAGCATCATGGGTATTCATAGAATTCATGCTAACAACATTGCAATCATGCCCATCAATCACATATTCTATGCCAAGCATTCTATGTAATTCTTCTTTCAGCACTTGAGCACAATTTTCCTTCCCATCATGCTCACGAAAGACATTGAAAAGATGGAGCATATGAGGCATCCTCAATTCCATTTTTTTGTAGTTTTCTAGCGAAAGAACAAGAAACAAAAGATTCGATTGCAAGATCTAAAGATATACCTTCAAGCGCTAACCTCCCCGGCAACGGCGCCAGAAAAGAGCTTTATGTCTACTACGAAACCTTCTCCTTGTAGACGTTGTTGGACCTCCAAGTGCAGAGGGTTGTAGGACAGTAGCAATTTTCCCTCAAGGGAGTGACCTAAGGTTTATCAATCCGCGGGAGGCGTAGGATGAAGATGGTCTCTCTCAAGCAACCCTGCAACCAAATAACAAAGAGTCTCTTGTGTCCTCAACACACCTAATACAATAGTAAGTTGTATAGGTGCACTAGTTCGGCGAAGAGATGGTGATACAAGTGCAATATGGATGATAGATATAGGTTTTTGTAATCTGAAATTACAAAAACAGCAAGGTAACAAAGGGTAAAAGTGAGCACGAATGGTATTGCAATGCGTGGAAACAAGGCCTAGGGTTCATACTTTCACTAGTGAAGTTCTCTCAACAATGATAACATAATTGGATCATATAACTAGCCCTCAAAATGCAACAAATAGTCACTCCAAAGTCACTAATAGCGGAGAACAAACGAAGAGATCATTGTTAGGTACGAAACCACCACAAAGTTATTCTTTCTGATCGATCTATTCAAGAGTTCATACTAGAATAACACCTTAAGATACATATCAACCAAGACCCTAATGTCACCTAGATACTCCATTGTCACCTCAAGTATCCGCGGGTATGATTATACGATATGCATCACACAATCTCAGAATCATCTATTCAACCAAGACATAGAACTTCAAAGAGTGCCCCAAAGTTTCTACCAGAGAGTCAAAACGTGTGCCAACCCCTGTGCATAGGTTCCCAATGTCACGAACCCGCAAGTTGATCACGAAAACATACATCAAGTACTCACATGAATCCACGTGTGCCAACCCATATGCATAGGTTCCCAATTGTCACAAACCCGCAAGTTGATCACAACAGATAGACACGTGCAAGACATACATCAAGTGTTCTCAAAGATTCAATCCGATAAGATAACTCCAAAGGGGAAACTCAATTCATTACAAGAGGGAGAGGGGGAAGAACATCATAAGATCCAACTATAGTAGAAAAGCCCACGGTACATCGAGATCATGACATCTCAAGAACATGAGAGAGAGAGAGAGAGAGAGAGAGAGAGAGATCAAACACATAGCTACTGGTACATACCCTCAGCCCCGAGGGAGAACTACTCCCTCCTCATCATGGAGATCGCTGGGATGATGAAGATGGCCACCGGAGATGGATTCCCCTCCGGCAGGGTGCCATAACGGGCTCCAGATTGGTTTTTGGTGGCTACAGAGGCTTGCGGCGACGGAACTCCCGATCTAGGTTTCTTTCTGGGGGTTTCTGAATTTATAGGAATTTATGGCGGTGGAATTGCGTCAGTTGGGCCCACGAGGAGGTCACAAGCCTATGCGCCACCACCGGGGGGGTGGTGGCGGCGTGAGGGCTTGTGACTCCCTTGTGGCCCATATGGCCTTCTCCCAAAGCTTCGGGGGTCTCTTTTGGTCCAAAAAAAACCATCATAAAGTTTCATTCCATTTGGACTCCGTCTGAAAATAGGCCAAAAACACGGAAAAAAAACAGAAACTGGCACTTGGCACTGAGTTAATAGGTTAGTCCCAGAAAAGATATAAAATAGCATATTCATGCATATAAAACATCCAAAGGTGACAAGATAATAGCATGGAACCATCAAAAATTATAGATACGTTGGAGACGTATCAGGTACCACAAAGTAATATAACAACCCATAAAGCAATAAATATCAACATGAAAGCATGATGCAAAATGGACGTATCAACTCCCCCAAGCTTAGACCTCACTTGTCCTCAAGCGAAAACCAAGCTCCATAAACATGTCCGCATGTTGAGGGACGAAGGTGTCGATAAAACATAATACGGACATGGGGGCATCATGATCACACGTAGAACAGCAATACATCATAAAAGTTCTTATGGGGAAGTAACAATTCCTTCACAAAGCAAAGCATGAAGCAAAAACTTTACCAATAAGTAACCAACAACAGTCCATAGTCATTGAAGCAATTGCAATTTATCACAACATCAGAAAGAGTCAAATAAGAGCTTGTAAGGCAAACCCACATACTCAATCATCTCTTTTGTTTTCCACAATTGTTACAACTCACGTGGTACCCATGGTGTCAAAGTTTCAGGTGGACACAGAGGAAGATAGGGGCTTATAGTTTTCCCTCCGAACGATTTACCTCAAGCGTAAAGTCAACAATAATAAAGCATAAGTACTCAACTCCAAGTTGATATATGAATATAGATCTTTCCCAAGCGTGTGATGGTAGCCAAGACAAAGGCAAAATAGGGAATTGGTGAAGATCACCATGACTCCTACAAGGGTAAAAGGTAAAGGTATAAGATAGGACCTTCGCAGAGGGAAGCATAGGTTGTCATGCGCTTTTGAGGTTTGAATGTGTGTCCTCTTAGTGCGGAGGAATGTCACTTTATATTGCCTCCTGTGATAAAGAACTTTATTATGCAGTCTGTCGCTTTTATGTCTTCCTCGTCACAGGTTTGTACAAAGCTTATTTTCCACACACTAATAGATCATACATATTAGAGAGCAATTTTTATTGCTTGCACCGATGACAACTTACTTGAAGGATCTTATCCATAGGTAGGTATGGTGGACTCTCATGGCAAAACTGGGTTGAAGGTTTATGGATGCACAAGTAGTATCTCTACTTGGTGCGGGAGTTTTGGCTAATATGAGGTGGAACCAATTGTCACATGCTAAGGGATCCCTAATCATATAACATTGTTTGGAACCAAGCAAACACAATTCATTATGTTGTCTTCCTTGTCCAACATCTACTCCTAAGCATGTAATAGTTTGGTGAGTGCTCACAATTGTAAAAAGTGTCTAAGATGATATATTTATATGTGAACCTCTCTTTCCTTATTACTTCTTATTAATTGCAACAATGACTGAGGTCTATGTTGATTTATTCTCAACAAGTTTCAATCATCATACGTGTCATATGTGAAGCTATCACTTTCCATAAGATCGTCTCATGATCTTTCATGCTATCGTTCTTTTCATACTTTTGATCATGGCACAAAGCAAAGCCCTTGACTAAGATACTCTTTATTATATAGCTCGCAAGCTCAAATACATCGGGGGAGAGACAAAAGCAAAAGACTCAAAACTAAATACTAAAGACTTATTCTTCTAAGAGAAGAAATAAAAACTGAACAGGAAAGAACTAAAACAAAGGTAAAAGCAAAAAGATATAAAGGTGATACGATACCACGGCAACTCCCCCAAGCTTGGCAGAAGCCAAGGGGATTGCCCATACCAATGCTTAGTTGTCTTCCTTTGGCGGTGATGGTGGTGGTGTTGTTGAAGCAGTCTTGAGATTGTTTAATTTCCACTTGAGCAAAAAGTTATGCTCCCTCAGATCGTCATTTTCCTCCTCAAGTTTCAACACCCTATGGCAAAGCTCCTGCTTACTCTCCTGCAAGACACGAGAAGGAATAAACAAGGTCTTAGGCTTCTTCCTTTGGTCAGGGAGGCTTGACTTCTTGAACTCCACATGAGTGCGTCCAGGTTGAGTTAGAGGAGCCTCCTCTTTGTCGAAACTCGTTTGTTCCTTCCCCTTGGGATCATAGTCCTCTTCCTCGTCAGTGGTCCAGCCATATGGTTCCAAGTCCCCATAGACTTTGGGGTTAGCTAGGTAATCAGCCACATAGCTCTCCCCCTCTGAATCTTGAGAAGACATCTTGACCTAGATCTGCGGCAGAAAACATGCTCAAAACGAAAACAGAGGAAGACTGCATGATACGGAGATCAAAACCTTCGGGCGAATATATATATTGATTTTTTCTGGACCAGAAGGAGTGCTCCGCAAGAAAATGGAGTCCGGGAGGCACACGAGGTGCCCACAAGCCCTCCCTCCGCCACCAGGGGGTAGGGGCGGTGTCCAAGCTTGTGGCGCCCTGGTGCGCTCTCCGGACTGCTTTTCATTTTTCTAATTTGCCAAAAATTCCAAAACGAAGGAAATTTCCTATTGGAAAAACATCGGAGTCCAATTTCTTACCGAAACAGACACCTCTTCGTTTTCAGCGTCTGAAACAGGCTGATAAACACCCCTTATGTACTCCTTTGGAGTTATGACATTGATGATATTGGTCTCAACATTTATGAGAGTACCAGAGATTTAATGCTTGATTCTTTGCCCATTTACCACTCTAGGAAAATTTCCTTCCGTGTTATTGATTTTGATGGCACCGGAACGATATACTTCCTCGATAACATAAGGACCTTCCCATTTAGAGAGAAGCTTGCCTGCAAAGAATCTCAAACGAGAATTGTATAGCAGGACATAATCACCTACATTGAACTCTCATTTCTGTATTCGTTTGTCGTGCCATCTCTTAACCTTTTCCTTGAACAACTTGGCATTCTCATATGCCCGGGCCCTCCATTCATCTAACGAGCTGATATCAAAGAACCACTTCTCACCGGCAAGTTTGAAATCAAAGTTGAGCTCTTTGATTGCCCAATAAGCTTTGTGTTCCGGCTCAAGAGGTAAATGACAGGCCTTTCCGTAAACCATTTTATACGGTGACATGCCCATGGGATTCTTATAGGCAGTCCTATAAGCCCATAGTGCATCGTCAAGTTAGCTAGACCAATTCTTTCGAGATCTATTGACGGTCTTTTGTAGGATCAATTTGATCTCCCTATTACTCAACTCCACTTGACCACTAGACTGAGGATGACAAGGAGATGCAACTCTATGGTTGACATCATACTTAGTGAGCATCATGCGGAAAACACCATGAATGAAGTGTGAACCTCCATCAGTCATCAAATATCTAGGGACTCCAAACCTTGGGAATATGACTTCTTTAAGCATCTTAATAGAGGTGTGGTGATCAGCATTTTTAGTGGGGATAGCCTCTACCCACTTAGTGATGTAATCCACAGCAACTAAGATGTGAGTGTACCCATTGGAACTCGGGAAAGGTCCCATATAATCAAAGCCCCAGACATCAAATGGTTCAATGACAAGTGAATAGTTCATAGGCATTTCCTGACGCTTACTGATGTTCCCTATCCTTTGGCATTCGTCACAAGACAAAACAAACTTACGGGCATCCTTGAAGAGAGTGGGCCAATAGAAACCTGATTGCAATACCTTATGGGCAGTTCTATCTCCAGCGTGGTGTCCTCCGCAGGCTTCGGAATGACACTTCTGCAGGATCTGTCCCTGTTCATGTTTAGGCACATGACGTCTAATAACACCATCTACTCCTTCCTTATAAAGGTGAGGATCATCCCAAAAGTAGTGTCTCAAATCAAAGAAGAATTTCTTCTTTTGCTGATAGGTGAAACTGGGTGGTATGTATTTGGCTACGATATAGTTTGCGTAATCTGCATACCACGATGCACTATGTGAAGTGCGGATGACATTTAATTGCTCATCAGGGAAGCTGTCATCAATAGGTCGTGGGTCATCAAGGACATTCTCCAGCCTAGACAACTTATCTGCTACAGGGTTATCAGCACCCTTTCGGTCAACAACGTGCAAATCAAATTCCTGTAGCAGGAGAACCATCTAATTAGCCTAGGCTTAGCGTCCTTCTTCTCCATAAGGTACTTAATAGCAGCATGATCAGAGTGAATAGTAACTTTGGAGTCAACTATATAAGATCTGAACTTTTCACATGCAAACACGACTGCTAAAAACTCCTTTTCCGTAGTGGCATAGTTTCTTTGGGCACTGTCTAGAGTTTTACTAGCGTAGTGAATAACATTCAGCTTCTTATCAACTCTTTGTCCTAGAACAACACCAACAGCATAATCACTAGCATCGTACATGATTTCAAAGGGCAAGTTCCAATCAGGTGGTTGAACAATAGGTGCGGTTATCAAGGTCTTCATACGTATTTCGAAAGCTTCCTCACAATCCTCATTAAAAACAAAAGGAACATCCTTCTGCAAGAGGTTGGTAAGAGGCCTCGAAATCTTAGATAAGTCTTTAATGAACCTTCTATGGAAACCAGCATGACCTAGGAAACTTCGTATACCTCTGATATCTGTGGGGCAAGGCATTTTCTCAATTGCATCAACCTTAGCCTTATCAACTTCAATGCCTCTTTCAGAGATTTTGTGTCCTAAGACGATGCCTTCATTAACCATAAAGTGGCACTTCTCCCAGTTCAAGACGAGGTTGGTATCTTCGCATCTCTGTAAGACTCGATCAAGGTTGCTGAGGAAATCATCAAAGGAAGACCCGTAAATGGAGAAGTCATCCATGAAAACCTTGACAATCTTTTCACAAAAGTCAGAGAATATAGGCATCATACATCTTTGAAAGGTGGCAGGTGCATTGCATAAGCCAAAAGGCATACATCTATAGGCAAAGGTATCGAAGGGGCAGGTGAAAGTGGTTTTCTCTTGATCAGATTGTGCAACTGGTATTTGTGAGAAACCTGAATAACCGTCTAGAAAGCAGAAGTGTGTGTGTGTTTGGATAGCCTTTCTAGCATTTGGTCGATAAACGGCAAAGCGTAATGATCTTTCCTGAATAACCGTCTAGAAAGCAGAAGTGTGTGTGTTTCCGGAAGTCTATCACCATCTTATAGCCGGTAATAATCCTTTGTGGGGTTAGTTCATCCTTATCATTAGGAACAACAGTGATACCTCCCTTCTTAGGTACGCAATGTACTGGACTTACCCAATCACTATGAGCAACAGGATAAATGATTCCTGCTTCTAGAAGCTTTAATATTTCTTTTCTCATGACCTCTTTCATCTTAGGATTTAATCTCCTTTGATGATCAGCAACTGGTTTAAAGTCAGGATCGGTTTTAATCTTGTGCTGACATAGAGTGTGACTAATACCCTTAAGATCATCAAGAGTATATCCAATAGCAGCACGGTGCTTCCTCAGAGTTTTTAGTAACTTCTTCTCTTCTTGCTCTGAGAGGAGAGCACTAATAATGACAGGATATATCTCCTTCTCATCAAGATAGGCATACTTAAGAGTATCAGGCAACTGTTTAAGCTCGAACACAGGATCACCCTTTGGTGGGGGTGGATCCCCAAGCAGTTCAACAGGCAGATATTCTTGAGAATAGGATATTGTTCTAAGACAATTTTATCTATCTCATCTCTCTCCTCCATATGCATATCATTTTCATGCTCAAACAGATATTGCTCTAAAGGATCCGTAGGAGGTACGGCAATAGAGGCAAGAGCAATGATTTCATCCCTACCAGATGACTCTTTTTCATGGGGTTGTCTTCCAAACTTGGAGAAGTTAAATTCATGAGACATACCCTCGAAACTGACAATGACAGTCTGTTTAATGCAATCAATGTGAGCATTTACAGTGTTGAGAAAGGGTCTACCAAATATGATGGGACAAAAGCTATCTTGTGCAGTACCAAGGACGAGGAAATCAGTAGGATACTTCGTCTTACCACACAGGACTTCTACGTCTCTCACAATTCCCAGAGGGCAGATAGTGTCTCTATTAGCTAGCGTAATAGTGACATCAATGGGTTCTAACTCGGCAGGTGCAATCTCATCTTTGATTTCATCATATAAGGAACGGGGTATTGCGCTAACACTAGCTCCCATATCACATAAACCATGGTAACAGTGATCTCCTATCTTGACAGAAACAACGGGCAGGGCAACTACAGGTCCGTATTTGTCTTTCCCGTGAGGTTTAGCAATTCTAGCAGAGTCCTCACAGAATTTGATAACATGCCCATCTATGTCTTCAACTAAGAGATCTTTGATAATAGCAACACTAGGTTCAACTCTAATTTCCTCACGGGGTGCAACTGGTCTAATGTAACCCCTACGTATCACAGTTGGAGCTTTAGATTAATCCTTTATCCTAGCAGGGTATGGTGGTTTCTCAGTGTAAGCACAAGGAACAACAGGATCACTAAAAGCAATGACTTTCTCCTCAACTAGATTGGTTTTGGCTATGTTGCTTTCTATAGGAGGATGATATTTAAACCACTTCTGTTTGGGCAGATCAACATGAGCAGCAAAAGATTCACATAGAGAAGCTACTATCTCAGAGTCAAGTCCACACTTAGCGCTAAAATCTCTAAAAGTGTTTGTCTCAACAAAAGATTTAACGCAATCAAACTGGAAATTCATACCTGACTCCTTACCTTCCTCCAGCTCCCAATCTTCAGAGTTGCGTTTGATTCTTTCCAATAAATTCCACTTGTGATCAATATCCTTCTTCATAAAAGAACCGGTACAAGAAGTGTCAAGCATGGTACGATCTTCATGAGAAAGCCGAGCATAAAAGTTTTGAGTGATGATTTCTCTCGAGAACTCATGATTGGGGCATGAATATAGCATTGATTTAAGCCTCCCCCAAGCTTGAGCTATGTTTTCCCTGTCACGAGGCCAAAAGTTATAAATAAAGTTCCGATCACGATGTACTAAATGCATAGGATAAAACTTTTGATGAAATTCCAATTTCAACCGATTGTAGTCCCATGATCCAGTATCATCACATAGCCTATACCATGTCAACGCCTTATCCTTCAAAGATAAAGGAAAGACTTTCTTCTTTACCTCATCCTCGGGCAAACCTACAAGCTTAAATAAACCACAAACTTCATCTACATAGATCAGATGCAAGTCTGGATGTGAAGATCCATCTCCTGTAAAAGGATTAGCGAGCAGTTTCTCAAGCATACCCGAAGGAATTTCATAAAAGATATTTTCAGTACGTACCTCAGGTTGAGGAACAACCCCTCGTGCTTCCGTTCATGGTGAATATACCCCGAACAAACTCCTCAAAGGAACAGTTTCCATAGTGACAAGTGACAATAAATTTCAACATAGTATAAAAATGTTTCCTTACAAATTTCCACTTACCAAAGGCGCTTCACTCCCCGGCAACGGCGCCAGAAAAGAGTCTTGATGACCCACAAGTATATGGGTTCAATCATAGTCCTTTTGATAAGTAAGAGTGTCGAACTCAACGAGGAGCAGAAGGCTCTGATAAACGGATTTCAGCAAGGTAATAACTGCAAACACTGAAAGTAGCGGTAACAAGTGATGGTGTAGTGAGGTGAAACGTAGCAAGCAAAAAGTAACAAGTAGCAAGTAGTACCAACGTTGCAGCAAGTGACACAATCCCTTTTGTAGCAAGAGACAAGCCTGGACAAAGTCTTATCAGAGGAAAAGCGCTCCCGAGGACACACGGGAATTTCTGTCATGCTAGTTTCATCATGTTCATATGATTCGCGTTCGTTACTTTGATAGTTTGATATGTGGGTGGACCGGCGCTTGGGTACTTCCCTTACTTGGACAAGCATCCCACTTATGATTAACCTCTCTCGCAAGGATCCACAACTACAAAAGAAGAATTAAAACAACGTCTAACCATAGCATTAAACTAGTGGATCCAAATCAGCCCCTCACGAAGCAACGCATAGACTGGGGTTTAAGCTTATGTCACTCCAGCAACCCATCATCTACTTACTACTCCCCAATGCCTTCCTCTAGACCCAAATATGGTGAAGTGTTATGTAGTCGACATTCACATAACACCACTAGAGGAAATACAACATACAACATATCAAAATACCAAACGAATATCAAATTCACATGACTATTATCAGCATGACTTATCCCATGTCCTCAGGAACAAAAGTAACTACTCACAAAGCATAATCATAATTATGATCAGAGGTGTAATGAATAGCATCAAGGATCTGAACATAAACTCTTCCACCAAGTAATCCAACTAGCATCAACTAAAAAGAGTAATCAACACTACTAGCAACCTTACAAGTACCAATCGGAGTCGTGAGACGGAGATTGGTTACAAGAGATGAACTAGGGATTGGAGAGGAGATGGTGCTGATGAAGATGTTGATGAAGATGCCTCCCCTCCGGCGGGAGGAGTGTTGGTGATGACGATGGCGATGACTTCCCCCTCCGGGAGGGAAGTTTCCCCGGCAGGATCGTCCTGCCGGAGCTCTAGATTGGATCTGCTCAAGTTCCGCCTCGTGGCGGCGGCGAAACCACGAAAAAGATCCCGATTGATTTTTTCTGGAACGAAACCCTTCATATAGCAAAAGAGGGGAGCTAGTGGGTCGTCAGGGAGCCCACAAGCTTGCCCTCCGCCACCAGGGGGTAGGGGGCGGTGGCAAGGCTTGTGGTGCCCTGGTGGCCCCCCTCCGGTACTTCTTTCGCCCAGTACTTTTTATATAATCCCAAAAAATTCCACGTAATTTTTCACGGCATTTGGAGATGTGCAGAATAGTGGACTAAGATTTGCTCCTTTTCCAGTCCAGAATTCCAGCTACCTGAATTCTCCCTCTTCAAATAAACCTTGCAAAATAAGAGAGAAAAGGCATAAATATGGTACCACAAAGTAATATAACAGCCCATAAATCAATAAATATCAACATGAAAGCATGATGCAAAATGGATGTATCAAACACCTACTTACGTCAAACAAAACCCCACCGTGTCCTCGATCGGAGAAGGAGCTCACGAAAGAGATAGTCATGGTTACGCACTTAGTTGGCAAGTTTTAATAAAGTTTACTTCAAGTTATCTAGAACCGGATGTTAAACAAATTTTTCACGTTGCAACATAACTACGGGCACGGCTTTCCGAAAGATTTAACCCTACAGGGATGCTCCAATTAGTCCATCACAAACTACCAAACTTTGCGACGGACTAACCTCAATCAAGGAAACCCGTGATCTCCCCGGGTTCTTACTGGAAAACCTCAACCTCGAGTTAGCCCAAAGTATCATCGGAATCCCTCGCACAAGACGCTCGAGAAAGGTAAAACAAGTCTAGCAAGGCCGCCCGACATGTCGACGATCCCGATAGGAGCCGCGTATCTCGTTCTCAGGACACGACGGATGAGCACTCCGTACAGTGGTCGGATAGACATCCCCCGACTTGCCCCGGGTGGCCCCGCAAGTGGCTCTATTTGGGACCAACACCAGCAACACTGGCCCCCCTGTATTATGTTGATTACTCCTTGGGTTCATGACGCCCTATGTTTTTCATTATTAACAGAATTATTATGTTGGGAAAATATAGTACCAATGTTGGACCTTGCCAGACAAGCCTTATCCCAAAACGAGAATCTAGGGGGTCCTCATAACAACCCCAAGCATGTTAGGAGAGCTCATTTATGGAACATAACACCGGTAACCAAAACTAAGGACGTCAAAGTTGGAACAAAACACCAGGCTAGAAGGCCAAGCCTTCCACCTTTTACCAAGTATATAGGTGCATTAAATTAATTAGCATAATATGGTGATATAACAAGGAACCCATGTTTGCACATGGAAGCAACTGCACCTGCAACTAGCAACGCTATCCAATGTTTAAGCAGGCGTTAACACAACCAGTCAGTGGATTGCTAGGTTGTAGAAAGGTTGAAGGCTTTCATGACAATGTTGGGAGGCATATTAAACAGGTGGTAGGCATCGAGACATAACGAAAGAAACGATACAACTAGCATGGCATTGATAGTAATGGTATATAGGTAAATGGTCATCTTGCCTGTGATCCCGCTTGGAAGAAGAACGACTCCGTGAAGCAGACGAACCAACATAGTCGAACGGAACCTCACATTCCGACACGCTTGCGGAACTCTACCGAGACGAAGCAAACCGGAAACAAGAATCAACACACGATATTCACCACAACAATTGCACGACATGATGCACACCCTAATATGATGCATGAACGGTTCAAAAATGCAAGGCATGGCATGGCAACCAGAACAGTCAAATGCTACACATTAAGTGAAGCTCAATATGCAACGAGTTGCATATTGACAAAAGTCCACATTTAATTATTTAGTTCACTCCTGTTTATCAACACGACAATATTAAAATGTTGTTAACATAGCAAGGGGTGAAGCACCAATAAACTACCTAACTAGGCATTTTAAATGAGGCCAGAAACGACATATATCATCTCCGAACTGACCCCATGTGTTAAATTCTAAATCTGTCCAGATTTGTCCTAATCACATTTTATGTTTGTTAAACAGCAAAACAAAGTAGTTCACATGATTCTACTCGTCGTTCTAGTCCATTTACATATATGGCTCATCTCCAACGGAGCTACGGTTAAATAGCTACGATCTAAACCATTTTTATTATGTTGACACGCAAACCGATGCAAACAACATGCTAAACAACTTTAAATATGCATGGGAGTTGGAAAATATTATTCTACACAAAATTCTGCATGTTCCACATATATACCTTATTTCGATCCGACGCACAGTTTAAAAGATATCAGCGGTTTAAAATTCGGCAATTTTCTGTAATTAAATGCAGTGCTAAAAATAGCAAAACCGCTCGACCAAAAAAACATATGGGCCGAAACAGCGGTGCATGACATAGTATATTGTGCCTACGGCGCTGGATAGGGCAGCAGGGTGCTCAAGAGAGTGGGCTTCGGCCCAGATGAGAAGGAGGCTTGCTGAAGCAGAGCGGTGGGACGGCCTGCGGGCGAGGCCGACTGGGCTGGATGAATCGGGCCGAGGCGGGGCTCTCAACGCGCCGGCTGGGCCTTGCGAGGAGCGGCCCAACTACCCCACGCGGGCGCTGCGCGCGACTAAACTGGATGTAGACCGAGAAGGCGCCGACGACGTCTCCTCTGACGGCGGGCCGGGCTCGAGATTCCGGCAGCGGGGGGGCTTGGGTGGCTGGCGGGGTCACGTGACGAGGGGCTCCGGCACTTGGACAACGGCTGCTACTCGGGACGAGCTGCAGGGCAGCCTCGGGGCTTGGGGCTGAGCGGGGGATCTGCAGCGGCTCACGGGCGGATCCCGGCAGCGACCAACAAACCGGTGGGGATGCCGGAGAGGGGCGACGGTGGCAGCCCACCGACGGGGATGGCTGCGGCTCTGAGGGGGTGAGAGGCGGCTCGGGCTCTTGCCGCGGGGGAGCAGCGGGAGCCTTCGGGCACGAGAGGGCTTGGCTCAGGCCTCGGCAGGCCTGGCGGCTGAGAAGAGAGGAGGTGGAAGAGGTGGCGGCTGGCTGTTGGGGTGGCACAAAAATCAAGGCACGGGCTAGGGTTTTCAGATTAGGAAGGCTAGGCCTTCCTTATATAGGCAGGGATCTAGGGTTGGGTGGGTTTCCCACCGGTTTCGATACCGCGGTCGCAATCGGACGGTTTCTGAACGCGAAGGGTGGCTAGGTGGGCTGGGTAGGTTGTGTAACATGATGGGCTGAGAGAAGAGAGGGGATTGTGGTCCAACATGATATTTTCAGAACACCGAAAAACGTCCGACGATAAACCGATGACGGTGCCGCTACGGTCGACGATTCGGTTATCAAACAGACTCTGATTGCGACGAAATTTGGCATGCAGCCTACCTACATCAAAATTAGACCGCACACCAAGTTTCAACCCAATACGAGAATATTTTAAACGCACTTTTAAAAACAATATTTTAACGATGTCGCGGGCACGTGTGTGTTATTGGGAACCGACAACTAATAACGGATGCAGGTTTTGAAAACTGGTCAACGACGATAATGTAGAGAACCGACAACTAATAACGGATGCAGGTTTTGAAAACTGGCAGCAACGGAGTGCCGATGCAATGCAGATGATGCGCATCATGCGATGATGCATGCAGCAAACAAATAATAACAAGGCGACAACGAAATAAGAGGGGAATCTTCTGGAGCGTCGGTCTCGGGCTCTCACATGATGCTAGAAAAGTTACTAAAATTATCGTCGATCAAAATTATACACTATGCTAGCATTCACACTTCATAAATAACTTATTTTATCATTTACCTACTCGAGGACGAGTAGGAATTAAGCTTGAGGATGCTGATACATCTCCAACGTATCGATAATTTATAAAGTATTCATGCCATATTTACCTATGTTTACAATACTTTTATATGGTTTAGATGCACTTTGTATAATTGTAACTACGAGATGCGTTTCTATCCATGTCGAGGCCCTCGCGCCAAAATAAGGATAGGATCGCATCTTGGGTGTTAGTGGCATTACAATAATTTTATTAGAACTAACCCGGAGTGACATTGTTTTCCACGGAATTACCGTGGTGTTGTTTTTATGCAGAAAATAAAAGTTCTTGAAATCACGCCAAACTTTTTGACAATTTTTTCTTGACAATATAAGAAATACTGGAGCGAAGAACCACTCAAAGGGAGCCACATGTGGGCCACAAGCCAACAGGGAGCGCCATGTTAGCTTGTGGGGCCCATGTGGTCTGGTTGACGTGATTCCAACGCGGAAAAAACCTATAAATCCACAAACCCCTCAAAGTTAACCTAGAACTTCCGCTCTGCCGCCACAACTCTGTGTATAAAAGCGAATCCCATATGGAACCTTTTTGGTACTCGTGGCCATCTTCATCATCCCGGCGGTGTCCATGATGAGGAGGGAGTAGTTCACCTTCGGGGCTGAGGGTATGCTCGAGTAGCTATGTGCTTGATATTTGTCTCGCTCTTGTGTTCTTGAGATGGCACGATCCTAATGTATCACAAGCTTTGTTAATATAGTTGGATCATATGGTGTTCTTCCCTTGCTATCTTGATATCATAAATTGAGTATTTCCCTTTGACATTTCGTTATGTTGGATTGAATACTTTGGATCTGAACGCTTGATGTATGTCTTGCATGTGGATACCCATGGTGACAATGGGGTATTCTATTGATTAACTTGATATATGTTATGGCATCAACTTGCAAATTCCGGTGACCTTGGGGATCTATGCATAGGGGTTGATGTACATTTTTGTCCTACTTTCTCCGATAGAAATATTGGGTTACTCCTTGAAGTTCTTTGTGTTGGATTGAATATGATGAATCAGAATTTTTTTAATGCATGTCGAATAGTTAACCCACAGATACTTGAGATGATATTGGAGTATCTAGGTGGCATTAGGGTTGATTGATGCATATCGTAAGTGTTATTCTAATACAAACTCTAGGGTTGTTTGTGACACTTATAGTGTGACAGCCCGATGCCGACGCTCCAGAAGATTCCCCCCTTTATTCCGTTTCCGTCATGTGTTTAGTTTTATTCGTTGCATCATCATTTAGTTTGCATCATGGCATCATGCATGGCATCATGTCAACTGTGTTTTGTCGGTGTTGCTTGTTGCTCCATGTTGTTGCCTGTGAGTGCTCGTGAGTGTGGCGTTGTTCGTTGGCGTGACGAGAGTGGGTGCAACAGAGCCGCTTCAAACCCTGTTGCACCGCCGACCTAAACCTTCTCTCCCCTCTTATTTCATTTTTGTGGATTTGCTAAAGATTTCAGTTTCAACCCCTTTAAAATAAGTCCGTCTTCTTTTAAAACCCTTTGTTAAAGGTGGAGGCAACCCATTGGGTAACCTTTATTTTTTCCCTTTGTTTTATTTTAAAATTAGAGTCTCTTTCTGTTTCAAAAGGGGTTTATTTTATTCTCTTCTAAAAAGGTTTTAATGTATTCTTTAAAAGAGGTTTTATTTTTTTTATTCGTTTAAAAAATGCCCAAAACTATTTCTTATAGTGGGGTATGTTTTAAAGTAGTTAAAAAAAGGTATTTTCTTTATTTTAATTTTTTTTCTGTTAAAACCTTTTCTTTGTGAGTTTATGTTTTTCTTTAAAAAAAAGGAAAAGAAAACCAAATAGGGGGAGGGAGCAGGCCCAGCCGAGCTGGCCCAGGCCCAGCTCCCCCTGCCCTACCGAGACCTCCTTCTCCGTGTGCGCCGTTTCCTCGAGCATCCTCCCGATCCCCTTCTTCCCCCTCTCGTCCCATCTCCCTCTCCTCCCGATTTCCCCTCTCCTCCACCTAGGTCGCCGCCGTTCTCGCCTCCCCATGGCGCCCTCGCCGCGCTGCGCCCGATCCCATCTCCCACCTCACCTCCCTGCCTCATCCCGGACGCCAGCCCTGCGCGCCAGCAACTCCCCTCGCTCGTGCAGCTCCTGCTCCCGCCGTGCTGGCTCCCGCCCCTGCGCGCCGCCGCGGGGCTCAGCTGCTACTCCTCGCCGGTGCGCCACCCCGCCTGCAGGTCTCCCTCTTCCCCGCCGTGCTCGCCTCCGTCAGCCCCGCGCCGCCTCCGGCCTCAGCTGCGTCGCCGCGGTCCCGTGCCGACCTACCGTCCGAGCCGCCCCGTGCTTGCCCGTGTGTCGTGGCGCCCTTGGCCCCGCGCCGCCCTGCCGCCATGGTGTTGATGCTGCCGGCGTGCTGTTGTGTGTTGCTGCTGCTTACTAGCTGTTACCGATGATGCTAGCTTGCTTGCTGCCGGCTGCAGCTGTAGTATGCTAGGTGGTTGTAGATGCTGCTGCCCATGCCGCTTTTGTCGTGTGATGTTGCTTGTGCTAGTTAGATGCTAGCTGCTGCTTGCAAATCCTCATGTGGCTAGCGCCGTTTTCCTATTGCTGTGCATTGCCGTCACTATGCTTGCTTTGCTGTTGTTTGTTGCTATGCCGCAGGAGCATGCTGCTTGCTATTGCTGCTGCTAGGCTATTGCTGTTGCTTGCCGGTTGCTGTTGCTGCTTGCTGCTTGCTTGCAGCCACCAAAGGTCTGCTACAGTAGCATTCTAGGTTGCCTGCTAGCTAGCCAGTTGTCGTAGCGTGCATGCTAGAAGATGTTGCTGCGTGTTGCTGGCGCTTGCGTCGCCGTGTGCACCATCCCTGCCGTCGTGGGTCTTCGACAAGATCGCCATGTTCAACTACGTCAACGACGACCCCCGACCATCTTCGGAAGACGTGTTCAGCTACCGACGCAAAGACCCTGTACCACGACTGTAACATCCCAATTTTCCTAATTGGGAATGTTTTACATTGTAGCTAAGCATCTATGCATATTGATTGAAATAAAGTTGGCATTTGAATTCTTTCGACTCTTGTTTTTGCATTTCTATTTTTCCTCACACGAGAAATGCCCGGGAAAATACTCTCTTGCACGCAAGAGAGAGAGAGCGGAGGAAAATGACCCTCCAAAGTACGGGCATTTCTGAAATATTGGAACCAAGAAATCCAAAGTTTATTTGCGAAAATATTTGCAAAAAGAAAATAAAGCATTTTGGGGAATTTCTGAAAAAAACATTTTTTTAAGTTTTTATTTTTGCTTTGGAAAAATGTTATTCGGGTAGAGGATATTTTTCTAATTTTTTTGGTATATAATACTCCATATTAAATATTTGATTTACTTCCTTTTTATTCACTTTTGTTTTTTCTGTTTCGGAAAAGATTAAAACTAGGAAAGATTTTTTTCAAAGGAAACCGTCGCCCGAGCGCGTTTTAAGCTGGGCCGAATCCCCCTGGAACCCGGGATCCGAATTTCTTTCGGATCGGCCACTGCCCCCTTCCTTCCCCCGCCTCCTCCCACTGCCGCATGGGCCCCCCCTGGCCGACCTCTCCCCACCACCGGTCACCTTCCACCTCGTCTCCCTCCTCTCTTTCCTAACAGAGCACCCCGACCCCAGCCCGTATCCCCACCGCCGGGATCCTCTCGGACCCCCTCTCCCCTTCCTTCCCCAAGCCCCCTCCCGGCTATAAAAGCCGCCCCCCTGCCCGCACCCCGTTCCTCCCACCACCTCGCCGAGCCGCCGCCCCCCCCCCCCCTCCCGAGCCCCTGCCGCCGCCACCACCGGAGCCCGAAGCTCCACCACTTCGGCCACCCGAGGGCAACCACCCCAAGCCCCCCCCCCCCCCGACTCCACCCGACGGCCCCACTCGCCGGAGGGAAGCCATCGCCGCCACCCCGTCCCGTCGCCACCACCGGAGCCCCTCCCCATCGCCGGCTCGCCTCGCCTCGCCGGAGTCAACCACCACCGGAGCACCACCACCCCCTGTGAGTTCTTCCCCTCTTCTCATCCGTTAGATTGTAGTTAATGGTGTAGATTAGAAGTAGGGTAACCTTTCGGTTTTTAAACAAAAACCGCGCTGGTTTTTATTTCACTTAACTGTTAGCCGGAGCCTTTAGTTAGATTTCGGCCATCTGCTTATAAGCCTCGCAGCAAACACCCCCCTTAGCCAATCACAGCGCGCCACGTATACCCCTGTCTGTTAGCAAATCAGTTTCTTTTTTTCTGTCTAGTTGCAAAAACAGCAAAGTTTCTGTTTTGTTTTGACCATAACTTTTGATCCCGAAGTCCAATGATGTTGATTCTTGTTCCACTAGATTCCAATTTTTCTGTAGTTTTTTAAAATATATAATTTGTCTATGTGTGAAATTTTCAAATATGAATTAGATCAGATTTAGTTTAAACCTTGTTTTGCCTATTCCAGGAGTTTAAAAAATAATTTTGGGTTGATTCTTTTTGCTACTGCTTCCTAGTGATTATATCTTACTGTGGTAGAAGTTTAAAAAAATTTAAAGTATTTTTACTGGGGTTTATAACAGAAACAAGTTTCTGCCTTAGTGACGCGTATTGAATTCTTTCACTTATGCCATAGCAAACTTTTACTTGTGATGTTATTTTTACTTGTTGCTTGATTGTAGTACTTATGGTGTGTATTGTGTTTGTATCGGTAGATCACCCGGAGTGCGAAGCGGGTTACTTAGAAGCGCTCGATCAAGACAACTATCATCAAGGCAAGTCATTTTGATCATGTTATTTTCCTATGTTTTCGATGCATGGTTGTTCACCTTTCTTTGCCCAAATTGCATGCTGCCTAGGTACTTGGAAATTTTAGTATAAGTCGTAGTATCATGTGGTAGGCACACAACAACCCCGATACTTGGCCCCAGGACGACAATTTTATATTTTGCTATGCTTGAGTAGACGGGTTTTCGGTTGAGTGCATAACACGAGTGATGCGAGGTTGATTAAATAATCAAGACCGGTTAAGACAAGATTTTCAAGACCTCGGACGCAATGCAACTCTGGGTGAAGGACGGTTGATCGGCTCCCTGGAGTACCGAGTGGATGACCCGGGATGCTGGGAACGGCCATGACATCCTGCGGAAAGCTTCACCCAGGCTCGAAGAGACGGACGGAAACTTCAAGACTCAAGGCTTACCTGCACAGCCACAAGTCATTATGGGCTCTAGCTTGGTTGGACAACGCGGCGCCTCTGGACAGGTGGTGCTAGCAGATGTAGAAGAACGGTAGGAATGGATGGGCATCGACAGGGATTCAGAGGGACCCGTTGAAAGACCATGTTTTGTTCATCCGGTCTTCAAACACCCTGAATTGCGAGGACAAACACGGAGGAGATCAAATCTTGTGGGGAACGTGTGCAAAACTCTGCAGAGTGCCCAACCTAATCGATTAGACATGTCCACGGTCATGGACAACTTGAGCCGAAGGCATTGATATTCCCCTGAACTCTCGACAGAACTTAATAATGATGTGGGTGTTAACAACTATTCGGGTACGAGAATTGGTTGGCGGAACCATCTCGTTAACAACAAGCAATGTAGTAATATTTTGCTTCCATCCCTCTTGTTGTAGGATAAAACTGGCTTTATGCAAAACTTAGCCCCACCGGCCAAATATGCATGTAGAGATAGTTAATTATTATTTTACTCCTCTCTTTGATGACTTGCCGGCATATTCCATATGCTGACCTACACGGCTGCAACGTATCATGTTGCAGAGTACTTTTCCGACCAGGAGTGAGGCTACGATCTACGCTCAGCGACATGCCCTGGAGTCGGATGGACTCGTCTACCTGATGCTTCCGCTAGTCTTCGTTAGATATCTCATGAGATGGCCTTCAGCCACTTTATTGTAATCCTTTATTGTAATAAAGTACTCTTTATGATATTTCGATTAATAAAGTTGTGTGATTGAACTCTTGAATATATACATTATGTAATGATTGTGTACCAGCATGATCTTGGGATGGTACGGAAACACCAGAGGCTTGACTCGTCTTGAGTCGGGTCGCTACAGAAATGGTATCAGAGCACACGCTGACCATAGGACGTAACCTCTAGGAATGGAAAAGCCTTAGGAAGAAAACTATTTTCTTATGTCTATAAATCTTCTATTTCCTCTTCTGATCACTTCTGACTTCTCTCCGATTTTCCAATGTTTTAGATGGCCACCTTCATCCCTATTAAGTTCACGGAGTTTTGCCAGCCCGACGCCACTATGCCTTTCGGAAAGGAACTGGTGCATATCACCAAGGACTTGAGGATTGCTCTGCCGACTATCACAGGGAAGCCAACTTCATCTTACCCGGAGGATTCACGCTACAGGATCGAGGTGCACGTTCCCGGAAGGACATTCGAGCCGCGCACTGAGCCGGTGGATTTCAAGTTCATCGCACCCAACTGGATTCTCGGAAGGGACATGGCGATCCTTGCACTCGGACGTATCAAGGAAGAGTACAAAGGCTGCCCTATTTCACCAGACCTATTCACCATATCCCGGAGAAGCGAAGACGGAGAAATCATCTCAAGAAAGACCAAGGACGCTCTCCTGTCTTATGCCCAGACCTTGGAGAAGCACAGCGGGACTCTGGAGCATCGTGTGATCAAGGATGCCAGGAAGATCAAGCAACTGTCGCTCTGCGAACTCGAACTCGAAGAAGCAGCCCGGGAAGCCCACTATGAGCACGAACTGGAGGTGAAGGACTTTCTGGAGCAGATCGAGAAGCTGAAGACTCGAGTTGCATACCTGGAGGAGGAACTGGACATGGGCGAGAACCTTCATCCCGAAGGTGACGTAGCCCCCTTGATCAGCAATGACGAGGACTCTGAAGAAATCTCCACCGAAGGACCCATCACCATGCTTTTCTAAGGAGGACACTTAGACTAGACCACCAAATTTACTTTATCGTTACACGCTTAGGCCGATGTTTAGGATTATCGAATTTTGTATCCTCGTGTGAACCTTTGTGATGGTATTGAATAAAATGTGTGGTGTGATACTTGTTTGTTGCATTCATATGGGTAGTGTAATTACTCTTAGACCATTGTTCTATGCTAATCTCAACCCTCTACAAACATCAGATGCCTCCGAGACGCGCCCCTGAGTCCAACTTTCCGCCGAAACTCACCCAGTTGATCCAGCAACAAAACACCCTGATGCAGCTGATCATCCAGAACCAGAACAATAACAACAACCGTCATCCACCCCAGGCCGACAATCTCACCCGTTTCCTGAGGTTGAACCCTCCAACTTTCTCCAGCAGCATTGAGCCCATTGTGGCAGATGATTGGCTCCGCAAGATGGAGCGTGAACTTATCACTGCTGGTTGTACTGAAGCTGAGAAGGTGCGCTTTGCCGCGCATCAACTTGAAGGCCCTGCAGCTGCATGGTGGGAGAACTACACCACCACATACCCCATTGCTGGCGTCACTTGGGAGCAATTCAAGCAAGCCTTCCGCACCGCACATGTCTCAGCTGGTGCAATGAGTCTGAAGAAGCGTGAGTTTCGCAACTTATGCCAGGGGAATCGCTCTGTAGCTCAGTATGTCGATGAATTCAGCATGCTCGCCCGTTATGCACCTGGAGATGTGGCCGATGATGCGGCCAAGCAGGAAAAGCTCTTGGAAGGACTCAATGATGAGCTGAGCATTCAGTTGACTGTAGCCACCTTCAACAACTACCAGGCGCTGGTGGATAAGACCCTCATCTTGGAGGGGAAACACCAGCAGATGGAGAACCGCAAGCGGAAGTATGGGATTGGAAAGTTCAACTCCGGCACTCAGCAGAAGCCTCGCTACACCCCCTATTCAGGGAATACCGGGACTGGATCCGGTAAGTTTGGAGGACACGTCCAGCATAACCACCCAGTGCACAACCATGGAAGCCACAACCATGGAGGAAATGGGAACCACCGCAACAACAACAACTTCAAGAATGGCGGCACTGGCACTCAGCAGCATTCAGCTCCAGCTCAGAAGGATCTGAATCACATCACCTGCTTCAAGTGTCAGAAGACGGGACACTATGCCACTGAATGTCCCCAGAACAAGCAGGGAAATGGAAACGGCAACGGCAACTCTGCAGCAAAGAAGCCCAATCCTTTTCCTCGAGCTCAGGTGAACCACATTGATGTTGAAGAGGTCTATGATCACCCCGATACTGTGGTTGGTAAGTTTTTGCTAAATTCACGTCCAGTATTGGTACTTTTTGATTCTGGTGCAACACATTCATTCATATCAAGGGTAGTTGTGGAAAAGTATAGTTTGCCAACTAGAACCCTCAGCCAGCCTATTAAGGTCAGTTCCCCAGGAGGCATGATGACAGCCGGGATAGGATGCCATGCTTTGAGTCTCAACATCGGGAACCATAATTTTCCCACCGACCTCATCGTATTAGAGTCCCAGGGATTGGATGTAATCCTAGGCATGGATTGGTTGGCCAAGTATGAAGGGAATATTGATTGTGCCCTTAAGTCTATTTTGCTCACCACCCCCGAGCAGAAGCGGATTAATTACGTGTCTCAGCGCCCGACACGGAGTAAGCGAGTAAACTCTCTCACGGGAGTAGTCCAGGAGGAAGTACCGATTGTACAGGAGTACCCAGATGTATTTCCGGAGGAATTGCCGGGCATGCCGCCTGATAGAGAGATTGAGTTCTTCATTGAGCTATTACCCGGAACAGCCCCGATATCCAAGAGACCCTATCGGATGCCCGCAAATGACTTGGTAGAAATCAAGAAGCAAATTAAGGAGTTGTTGGACAAAGGGTATATTCGCCCAAGTTCTTCACCTTGGGGAGCCCCAGTGCTCTTGGTTGAAAAGAAGGATAAGTCCTTGAGAATGGTCGTCGATTATCGTGCATTGAACGATGTGACCATCAAGAACAAGTACCCCTTGCCGATGATCAATGATCTGTTTGATCAGTTAGTTGGAGCTCGCGTATTCTCAAAGATCGATCTTCGATCCGGGTATCATCAGTTGAAGATTCGTGAACAGGATATACCCAAGACAGCCTTCACCACTCGGTACGGCTTGTATGAGTACACGGTCATGTCATTTGGACTGACTAATGCTCCGGCATATTTTATGAATCTGATGAACAAGGTATTTATGGAATACTTGGACAAGTTTGTCGTGGTGTTCATCGATGACATACTGATATTCTCCAAGAACGAAGAGGAACACAAGGAACATCTGCGTCTATTTCTGGAGAAGCTTCGAGAGCATAAGATGTATGCAAAGTTTAGCAAATGTGAGTTTTGGTTGAAGAAAGTCGGATTCCTCGGACACATCATCTCAGGGGAAGGAATAGCAGTGGACCCTGCCAAGGTCGCAGCAGTCACCGTATGGGTAGCACCCACTTCAGTCAAGGAGATCCGCAGTTTCCTCGGACTTGCCGGATATTACCGGAGGTTCATTGAGAATTTCTCAAAGATCGCCAAGCCCATGACAGAGTTGTTGAAGAAGGAATCCAAGTATGTTTGGACTGAGGAATGTGAAACCAGTTTTCAAGAGCTGAAGAAATGTCTTGTTAGAGCCCCAGTGCTGATATTGCCGAACATTCGGAAGGATTTCCAGGTTTACTGTGACGCTTCTCGTCAAGGACTCAGAGGAGTGCTCATGCAAGAAGGTAAGGTTGTAGCCTATGCATCCAGACAGCTCAGACCTCATAAGTTGAATTATGACACGCATGACTTGGAACTAGCAGCCGTACTGCACGCTCTCAAGACCTGGAGACATTTCCTGATTGGAAATAGTTGTGATGTTTACACTGATCACAAGAGCCTGAAATATATCTTCACGCAGAAGGAGTTGAACCTCAGACAGAGGCGATTGCTAGAGTTGATCAAGGACTATGACATGAGATTGCATTATCACCCAGGCAAGGCAAATGTTGTAGCCGATGCGTTGAGCCGCAAGAGTTATGTGAACACACTCACAGCTGGAGGATTACCCCAGGAGTTAGTTGATGACCTCCGAGAGCTCAAATTGGAAATAGTTCCAAGAGGAATTGTTGCCACACTAGAAATTCAGTCCACTTTGAAAGAAAAGATCCGCGAGGAACAGAAATCCGACAAGGAGATAGCTGAGATTAAGCAGAAAATGGAAGACGGGAAGGCTAAAGGTTTTCGTGAGGATGAACACGGAACTTTATGGTTTGAGGATCGCATCTATGTGCCCAATGATCCCGAACTCAGGAAGTTGATACTTCAGGAGGCCCATGATTCCCCGTACTCGATACAACCCGGCAACACCAAGATGTATCTGGATCTGAAAGAAAGTTTCTGGTGGACAGGAATGAAGAAAGACATTGCCGAGTTCGTAGCAATATGCGATGTTTGTCAGCGAGTAAAAGCCGAGCATCAGAAGCCAGCGGGTTTGCTCCAACCTCTGCCGATACCCGAGTGGAAATGGGAAAAGCTTGGTATGGACTTCATCACAGGATTACCCAGGACCCGTTCTGGCTATGATTCTATTTGGGTTGTGGTCGATCGTTTGACCAAGGTAGCTCACTTCATCCCTGTGAAGACTACTTACACGAGTGCCAAGCTGGCCAAGATATATATGACGAGGATCGTATGTCTGCACGGAGTACCGAAGAGCATTGTGTCAGATAGAGGGACTCAGTTCACATCCAAATTTTGGCACCAACTGCATGAAACCTTGGGAATGAGATTGGAGTTCAGTACAGCTTTTCACCCACAGACAGATGGACAGACTGAGAGAGTCAATCAGATTCTGGAGGACATGTTGAGAGCTTGCGCACTAGACTATGGGTCTAGTTGGGATGACAATTTGCCTTATGTCGAGTTCTCATACAACAACAGCTACCAGACCAGTCTGAAGATGGCCCTTTCGAAGCTCTATACGGAAGGAGGTGCAGAACACCATTGATGTGGGATGGAGTTGGAGACCGACAACTTTTTGGTCCCGACCTTATCCGAGATTCTGAAGAGAAGGTCAAGCTTATTCGTGACCGACTCAAGATAGCTCAGTCCAGGCAGAAGAGTTATGCTGACAGCAAACGCAAGGAAGTGACGTACGAAGTGGGAGACCGAGCCTATCTTCAGGTGTCTCCACTTCGAGGAATCAAGAGATTCGGTGTGAAAGGAAAGTTAGCACCCCGTTTCATCGGCCCCTACAAAATTCTGGAACGGAGAGGCGAAGTTGCATATAAATTGAAACTGCCGGAAGGATTGTCCGGAGTTCATGATGTCTTCCATGTTTCCCAGTTGAAGAAATGTCACGCTGAGATGGCCGATGTTCCGTTGGGAGATACAGTGCCCCTAGAGGCCATACAACTTGACAGTGATCTGACGTATGAGGAGAAACCCGTCAGGATTCTCGAGACCGCCAACAGAGTTACCCGCAGCAAGATCATCAAGTTCTGCAAGGTGTTGTGGAGCCACCACACCGAGGAAGAAGCCACCTGGGAACGAGAAGAGGATCTTCGTCGAGACCACCCGCACCTATTTTCTAGCCAACCCGAATCTCGAGGGCGAGATTCTCTTAAGGTGGGTAGGTTTGTAACATCCCAATTTTCCTAATTGGGAAAGTTATTACATTGTAGCTAAGCATCTATGCATATTGATTGAAATAAAGCTGGCATTTGAATTCTTTCGACTTTTGTTTTTGCATTTCTATTTTTCCTCACACGAGAAATGCAAGGGAAAATACTCTCTTCCCGAGCGGAGGAAAATGACCCTCCAAAGTACCGGCATTTCTGAAATATTGGAACCAAGAAATCCAAAGTTTATTTGCGAAAATATTTGCAAAAACAAAATAAAGCATTTTGGGGAATTTCTGAAAAAAACAATTTTTTTAAGTTTTTATTTTTGCTTTGGAAAAATGTTATTCGGGTAGAGGATATTTTTCTGATTTTTTTGGTATATAATACTCCATATTAAATATTTCATATTAAATATATCGAGCTTCACTTAATGTGTAGAGTTTGCTTGAGGTGAATTGCCATGCCATCCCTTGCATCGTTGAACTGTTCATGCATCATATTAGGTTGTGCATCATCTGGTGTATATTTGTGTTGATGTTTGTTTCCGGTTTGCTCCGTTCCGATAGAGTTCCGCAAGCGTGTCGGAATGTGAGGACCCGTTCGACTACGTTGGTTCGCCGACATATCGGAGATGTTCTTCTTCCAAGCGGGATCTCAGGCAAGATGATCATTTCCCCAGGTACCATTACTATCATTGCCATGCTAGTTATTTCGATGCTTTCGATTATGTCTCGTTGCCTACCACCTGTTAAATATCAGCCTCTCAACAATGCCATGATTACCTTCAACCTGTTCGACCTAGCAAACCACTGATTGGCTGTGTTACCGCTTGCTTATCCATGTTGTTAGCGTTGCTAGTTGCAGGTGCAGTTGCTTCCATGTGATAACATGGGTCCCTTGTCTTATCACCATATTTAATGCTATTTAATTTAATGCACCTATATACTTGGTAAAAGGTGGAAGGCTTGGCCTTTCTAGCCTGGTGTTTTGTTCCACCTTTGCCCCCTTAGTTTCGGCTACCGGTGTTATGTTCCATAAACGAGCGCTCCTAACACGATCGGGGTTGTTATGGGGACCCCCTTGATAATTCGTTTTAGATTAAAGCTGGTTCGGCAAGGCCCAACATTGGTTCTAAATTTGCCCAACATAATAACTTTGTTAATATTGAAATGCATAGGGCGTCATGAACCCGAGGAGTAATTTTACATAAACAAGGGGCAGTGTTGATGGTGTTGGTCCCAAACGGTCTGCCTGCGGGGCCACCACGGGGAAACTCGAGGTTTGGCACCCGTAGCTAGTTCCATCCGTCGTGTCCAGAGAACAAGATACGCGGCTCCTATCGGGATCGTCGACACGCCGGGAGGCCTTGCTAGATTAGTTATACCTTTGACGAGATATCTTGTGCATCGGGATTCCGGTGATGCTTTGGGTAATTTCAGAGTTGAGGTTTTCCACTAGGGAATCCGACGAGATCGCGAGCTTCGTGATTGAGGATTTCTATGCGGCTTGTGGTAATTTGTGATGCACTAGTCGGAGCACCCCTGCAGGGTTAAATCTTTCGAAAAGCCGTGCCCGCGGTTATGTGGCAACGTGGAAGCTTTGTTTAACACTGGTTCTAGATAACTTGAAGTTAACTTAATTAAAACATGCCAACTGTGTGCGTAACCGTGACTGACTCTTTCGTGAGTTCTTTTCTCCGATCGAGGACACGGTGGGGTTATGTCTAACGTAGGTAGGTGTTCAGGATCATTCATTTGATCATCAGTAGTTCACGTCCGTTATGCGTAGAGCTTCCCCCTCTTATTTCTTGTACTCGTAAGTTTTGCCACCAAATATGTGCTTAGTCGCTGCTGTAACCTCACCACTTAACCATATCTCACCCATTAAGCTTTGCTAGTCTTGATACCTTTGGAAATGAGATTGCTGAGTCCCCTGTGGCTCACAGATTACTACAACACCAGTTGCAGGTACAGGTAAATGTTCCTTGACGCGAGCGCGTTGATTGTGTTGGGGAACGTCGCATGGGAAACAAAAAATTTCCTACGCGCACGAAGACCTATCATGGTGATGTCCATCTACGAGAGGGGATACTCGATCTACGTACCCTTGTAGATCGCACAGCAGAAGCGTTAGTGAACGCGGTTGATGTAGTGGAACGTCCTCACGTCCCTCGATCCGCCCCACGAACCGTCCCGCGAACAGTCCCACGATCTAGTGCCGAACGGACGGCACCTCCGCGTTCAGCACACGTACAGCTCGACGATGATCTCGGCCTTCTTGATCCAGCAAGAGAGACGGAGAGGTAGATGAGTTCTCCGGCAGCATGACGGTGCTCCGGAGGTTGGTGGTGATCTAATCTCAGCAGGGCCCCGCCGGAGCTCCGCAGAAACGCGATCTAGAGGTAAAACCGTGGAGATATGTGGTCGGGCTGCCGTGGCAAAGTTGTCTCAAATCAGCCCTAAAACCTCCGTATATATAGTGGGAAGAGGGGGAGCCTTGCCTTGGGGCTCAAGGGGCCCCAAGGGGGTCGGCCGAGCCAAGGGGGAGAGTCCTCCCCTTCCAAACCGAATCCAACTAGGTTTGGAAGGAGGAGTCCTTCCCCTTTTTCCCACCTCCTCCTTTTTTTCCTTTTTCTCTTTGATTTTCTTCCTATGGCGCATAGGGCCTTCTTGGGCTGTCCCACCAGCCCACTAAGGGCTGGTGCGCCACCCCCAAGGCCTATGGGCTTCCCCGGGGTGGGTTGCCCCCCCCCCCCCCCCCCCCGGTGAACACCCGAAACCCATTCGTCATTCCCGGTACATTCCCGGTAACTCCGAAAACCTTCCGGTAATCAAATGAGGTCATCCTATATATCAATCTTCGTTTCCGGACCATTCCGGAAACCCTCATGACGTTCGTGATCTCATCCGGGACTCCAAATAACATTCGGTAACCAACCATATAACTCAAATACGCATAAAACAACGTCGAACCTTAAGTGTGCAGACCCTGCGGGTTCGAGAACTATGTAGACATGACCCGAGTTACTCCTCGGTCAATATCCAATAGCGGGACCTGGATGCCCATATTGGATCCTACATATTCTACGAAGATCTTATCGTTTGAACCTCAGTGCCAAGGATTCATATAATCCCGTATGTCATTCCCTTTGTCCTTCGGTATGTTACTTGCCCTTGATTTGATCGTCAGTATCCGCATACCTATTTCAATCTCGTTTACCGGCAACTCTCTTTATTCGTTCCGTAATACAAGATCCCGCAACTTACACTAAGTCACATTGCTTGCAAGGCTTGTGTGTGATGTTGTATTACCGAGTGGGCCCCCGAGATACCTCTCCGTCACACGGAGTGACAAATCCCAGTCTCGATCCATACTAACTCAATGAACACCTTTGGAGATACCTGTAGAGCATCTTTATAGTCACCCAGTTACGTTGTGACGTTTGATACACACAAAGCATTCCTCCGGTGTCAGTGAGTTATATGATCTCATGGTCATAGGAACAAATACTTGACACGCAGAAAACAGTAGCAACAAAATGACACGATCATAATGCTATGTCTATTAGTTTGGGTCTTGTCCATCACATGATTCTCCTAATGATGTGATCCCGTTATCAAGTGACAACACTTGCCTATGGTCAGGAAACCTTGACCATCTTTGATCAACGAGCTAGTCAACTAGAGGCTTGCTAGGGACAGTGTTTTGTCTATGTATCCACACATGCACTGTGTTTCCAATCAATACTATTATAGCATGGATAATAAACGATTATCATGAACTAAGAAATATAATAATAACTAATTTATTATTGCCTCTAGGGCATATTTCCAACAGATTGTTCATTTGGTGTTGTTTCTTCTTCTTCATCATCGATCTAGGATGGGTTCCAGGCCGGCAGCCTGGGATAGCAAGGATGGACGTCGTTCTTATTTTTCTCGTTTGTTTTCGTTCGTAGTCGGACCCTGCTCTTACTCTTGATGATTATGTAATGTACTGATGTGACTCTGATGTAGCTTGTGGCGAGTGTAAGCCAACTCTTTATATATCTCTTCTTTTCAGTACATGTACTTGTAACGATATCCATTCTTGCGACACGACGAGATGCGCTTCTATCCCTGACGAGGCCTTCGTGCCAAATTGAGGATAGGGTCGTATCTTGGGCGTGACAAGTTGGTATCAGAGCAGTACCGACCTAGGAGCCCCCTTGATTGATCGAACTTGGCTGAGTCGAGTCTATTGAAAAAAAACTACTTTGAGTCTAGTTATATATCGGAGAGTAGGATTCTTTTTTTCTCCTCTTCTATGCTCTAGTGAGGAATCTTGACGTAATAATTTATTCTACTCCTCTTCTCACTCAAAAAAATTTAGGATCACGCGGATATTTTGGAATCTATATGATGCCGATGTGACGGAGTTCTGTCTTGGTGCCTCCTATCTGCTTTGAGTTTCAGGGGAGTTGAGCTCCAGGGGATTCTCGAGCACATCGTTATCATTCAGATTTCTTAGTATCTCGGGACGAAGGATGTTCGTAATTGCTTCAATACTGGTAGTGGCGAGATAACCCCGATGTCCCCAGTACTAGTGCAGATTGTTCGGGAGTATTGCCATACTTTGTATAGTTGTGATCACGAGGGTCTGTAGTAGATGAAGGTCCGAGATTCTGGTTGTGTGTTGACGGATGTGATACAGGTGACGGGTTAGTATAGGAGTTGTGTGATTATTACTCCTTGTATCCGTGTACCAGATTGCATGACCAGATATTTCGGGAATTCTTAGGTGGGGATTCAAGTAGTTGCTTATAGGACAATCTTCCAACAAATGCATGATGTTAGGTTGGGGTTCGACATCTAGTGGATTTGTTTGTTCATGGTCGACTTACAGCGGTACACGTTGTGTCTTAAAGAGTCCTTGTAGCTTGCTACGACTCGGGGACGCTTCGTATGTCGGGTGCACTGCCTTGCACTTGATGGCTACTGTAAATTGAGCCGTGCGATCCTGTCCACAAAAATATCGGATGAAATCTTTCTCATGAGTTTGTTCTGGCTTGCTTCATAAGCCGCACCATTTGTTTTGTTGAATGTGGTAATTCAAGTTGCTTCGATGTCAAGTGGTGATTTCAGATCTTTCCTAATCTGTGTTCTCATATTTTTATGTGAGAGTATTAATTCTTTTGCTCAATCAGTTGTCTTATCAATTCCATTCAACCGGTGTGCTTCTTTTCAGTGAACTAAATCCTCTCCAATTGTTGCTGATCATTCTCTCAATTCTTACCGGAGTTTGTCTCATCGGTCTCAAGTTGTCTTTGTTTTTCCCCACCCTCCCACCCTTTTCTTCAGTGATTGGATTTTCATCCAAGAGTTTCCTCTTCTTTGTGCTTCCGCTATCTGTTCTTTCTCTCTTACCCGGTGAATTTAATTCAGTTGTCCGTGTTCATCATATCCTTTTCGTGCTTGTAATTCTTTCCATGTTGGAGATTCGTTTGAGCCTATCTTGTTTATTCAGTTATCTCTATTCTTTCCGGAGCGTTGAATATATCCCAGTAGTTTCTTGTTTTCAGATCTTTCATTATTTCGAGGTGCCAACCTCATCTAGTTCTCGTTATACCGGTGCAACATCTCTCCTTATAATCAGTTGTTTCAACGGTGGTTTCTTGAGTGGGCCCATAACCCATAGGTTCTTTCCCAGGATCTTTCCTGGCGCTTTTAATCTTTTCTCAGAGTTCATTAAATCTTTTCAACTATGACGTAAGTATGAATTTCATCAGTCATATTCCTTCTCAAGATCAATTTGAATTAATTCATTCGTCGGCTCAACCTTTCATTCTTCATTATTCCGGAGTGTCTTAGTTATTCTTGGTGGTGTTCTCCTCCTCATTCTCATCTTGCTATTCGAAGGAGTGTTTCTCTCAATCTTGGTCCATTCTCTTGGAAATTCATTATTTCAGCTTGGTGTCGTCATCTTATTTTCTCCAATCATGAGTGATCCCTTCTTGCTATTCGGTGCTTCTATGAGTTGTTTTTATTTCTCGTTCCTCCGAAGGCCATCATTTCGGAAGACTTCTTCGTTCTCAGCTTTCAGCTTTCACCCTCAATTCTTCTCCATTGTTGTCTCTTCGTTCGTCTCTCGATTATTCCGGTGTCTCATTCAAGTTTTCTGTTAGGTGGCTCATGATCTCTTCATTCTCTTGTATCTCCATTAATTAGTGGTGTTCCCATTTATTTGTGAATTCTTACCGGTGCTTTCTTCAATTATGCCTCAAGTGGTGCTTATCTGTCTGACTCTTCAAGATTCATTTCTAGTAGAATAAGTGATATGCTAAATCCGTTGCTTGTCATCAATTAAACATGATGAAGGATAAGCATAACATAATTCTTATCCTTGTTCATAGTAATCTGAATCTTTCTTCCGGAGTGGCTCATGATATAATTCTTTTCTCAAGTGTTCTCATTTTTTTCCGGAGTTCCAAGTTTTATCAAGAATCTTTTGTGAAGCTTCATCTAAATCCTGGCAAGGTCATAATCTTATTCTTTTCTACCTTCATATCTTTGCATCATTCATTTATATACGGAGGTCCTTCTTGGTGGTTCTTCAAGGTTTCAATTCATTCTCAAAGTGTTCTTCAAGATTCTTGTTGGAGAACCTCAAGTATCCTTCCTCTTGCATTTATATGTGCAATTGTTCTTCCTTTATCCTTTGAGGTGGTATTATAGCATTCTTGTTAGTGTAGGAGTCTCGAAGAGAATTCCTTTCAAGAATGAGATAATTAAATCCACCAATCCTTTGATCATGAGATTATTCTTAACCCATGATTTCTTCATTGAGCTATCTTGGTTTGGATTTCACCTAAAGCTTTTCCTATGGATTGTGCTATCATGGTGCTTGTCATTAATCCAAGTTCTCAATGTATCCTCTTGGTGTAAGAAATTGCTCATATCTTGTTTCTCCCAATCAATCCTTGTTACTTTTAGTGGTTGGTTGTCACCTCATGTTTGTTGAGATGATTTTCATAAGCCCACTGCTATCTTGTTCTTTTCGTTGTTGGTTTTCCAACTACTACGTCAATTCTCTGTCCAGAGGCTTTTCAATTCTATTGTGATGGTAGTTGTCATTCTTTTCTTCATTCTCTTCTTCCGCTTGAGCTAGTTCATATTCTCGTGTTCCAGAGGCTTTGTCATGTTGTTCTTTTGGGTCTATTATATTGTTCTATCAAGATCATGGTGTTCCCTTGTTCTATTTACTTGTTTGTTGTGAATATTGTCTAGTTCTCTCTTCTTATCGAATTTTTTGTCCCATTTTCCTACCGAAGTGCTGCCGAAATTTTCCGTGAATTCTTGCTTCTTTCTCTTATCATTCCTCATCTCTTTGCAACCTTCAAGGATCGTTGGGTTCACTCGTTTGTCAAAGAAGCGACTAAGTTTTTACCTCTTGTTCTTTCTCATCCTCTCCCCCTTTCATTCTTGGATCTCGGGGCGAGATCTTCTTGTAGTGTAGGAGAGTTGTGACAGCCCGATGCCGACGCTCCAGAAGATTCCCCCCTTTATTCCGTTTCCGTCGTGTGTTTAGTTTTATTCGTTGCATCATCATTTAGTTTGCATCATGGCATCATGTCAACTGTGTTTTGTCGGTGTTGCTTGTTGCTCCGTCTTGTTGCCTGTGAGTGCTCGTGAGTGTGGCGTTGTTCGTTGGCGTGACGAGAGTGGGTGCAACAGAGCCACTTCAAACCCTGTTGCACCGCGGACCTAAACCTTCTCTCCCCTCTTATTTCATTTTTGTGGTTTTGCTAAAGATTTCAGTTTCAACCCCTTTAAAATAAGTTCGTCTTCTTTTAAAACCCTTTGTTAAAGGTGGAGGCAACCCATTGGGTAACCTTTATTTTTTTCCTTTCTTTTATTTTAAAATTAGAGTCTCTTTCTGTTTCAAAAGGGGTTTATTTTATTCTCTTCTAAAAAGGTTTTAATGTATTCTTTAAAAGAGGTTTTATTTTTTTTTATTCGTTTAAAAAATGCCCAAAAGTATTTCTTATAGTGGGGTATGTTTTAAAGTAGTTAAAAAAAGGTATTTTCTTTATTTTAATTTTTTTTCTATTAAAACCTTTTCTTTCTGAGTTTATGTTTTTCTTTAAAAAAAGGAAAAGAAAACCAAATAGGGGGAGGGAGCAGGCCCAGCCGAGCTGGCCCAGGCCCAGCTCCCCCTGCCCTACCGAGACCTCCTTCTCCCTGTGCGCCGTCTCCTCGAGCATCCTCCCGATCCCCTTCTTCCCCCTCTCGTCCCATCTCCCTCTCCTCCCGATTTCCCCTCTCCTCCACCTAGGTCGCCGCCGTGCTCGCCTCCCCATGGCGCCCTCGCCGCGCTGCACCCGATCCCATCTCCCACCTCACCTCCCTGCCTCATCCCGGACGCCAGCCCCGCGCGCCAGCAACTCCCCTCGCTCGCGCAGCTCCCGCTCCCGCCGTGCTGGCTCCCGCCCCTGCGCAACGCCGCCGGGCTGTGCTGCTGCAGCTCGCCGGTGCGCCACCCCGCCTGTAGGTCTCCCTCTTCCCCGCCGTGCTCGCCTCCGTCAGCCCCGCGCCGCCTCCGGCCTCAGCTGCGTCGCCGCGGTCCCGTGCCGACCTACCGTCTGAGCCGCCCCGTGCTTGCCCCTGTGCCGTGCCGCCCTTGGCCCCGCGCCGCCCTGCCGCCATGGTGTTGATGCTGCTGGCGTGCTGTTGTGTGTTGCTGCTGCTTACTAGCTGTTACCGGTGATGCTAGCTTGCTTGCTGCCGGCTGCAGCTGTAGTATGCTAGGTGGTTGTAGATGCTGCTGCTCATGCCGCTTTTGTCGTGTGCTGTTGCTTGTGCTAGTTAGATGCTAGCTGCTGCTTGCAAATCCTCCTGTGGCTAGCGCCGTTTTGCTGTTGTTGTGCATTGCCGTCACTGTGCTTGCTTTGCTGCTGTTTGTTGCTATGCCGCAGGAGCATGCTGCTTGCTATTGCTGCTGCTAGGCTATTGTTGTTGCTTGCCGGTTGCTGTTGCTGCTTGCTGCTTGCTTGCAGCCACCAAAGGTCTGCTACAGTAGCATGCTAGGTTGCCTGCTAGCTAGCTAGTTGCCGTAGCGTGCATGCTAGAAGATGTTGCTGCGTGTTGCTTCCGCTTGCGTTGCCGTGTGCACCATCCCCGCCGTCGTGGGTCTTCGACAAGATCGCCGTGTTCAACTACGTGAACGACGACACCCGACCATCTTCGGAAGACGTGTTCGGCTACCGACGCAAAGACCCTGTACCACGACGCCGAGTACGACTACCGTCGACGAGACCCGTGTTTGACTACCAACGCTGAAGATCGTCTGCTGACGCAAGAGAACGAGACCGTGTACGACTACTTCCACGACTTCCACGACGTCCGCTACGAACCGATCCGCTCCGTTATGCACGCTTCAAAGGTATACCGATGGAACGTGTCGTGTAACGAAGAATGTGATGTATGAGTTGAATCGGGTGTTGCACCGTATGTTTGACCGTTGCACGTGTACCTCCTCCGTTGCGCCCGACACATGGGAACCCGAAAGCGGGATCACCCCATCTTCACTTAATGTTCCCGCACACGCTTCCTATACGTTGGCACGATACCCCGTTGAGTTATCGGTATAGGAACGTTGCCGTGGCATCATTTCCGTCGTGCCGCCAGGGTTCCCTCTCGCTCGCCGTGGCGACACCTCTTTCTTCCTCTTCTTGCCCGTGATGTTTGAACTTGCATGCATGTCGCATTCATGGCATAATATTTCTTGTATTGCATGTCTCATGTGTCGTAGCGTCCGTTCTTTGCTCTACGAGTTAACCGTCGAGGATGACTTGTAGGACCATCGCTTCACCCTTGCCATGATAACAACAATGTAATATTGCCGTGGTAATTGACGGGAGTGAATTAAATAATTAAACGTGGAGTTTCGTTGATATGCAACCCGTTGCATATCGAGCTTCACTTAATGTGTAGAGTTTGCTTGAGGTGAATTGCCATGCCATCCCTTGCATCGTTGAACTGTTCATGCATCATATTAGGTTGTGCATCATGTTGTGCATCGTGTGGTGTATATTTGTGTTGATGTTTGTTTCCGGTTTGCTCCGTTCCGATAGAGTTCCGCAAGTGTGTCGGAATGTGAGGACCCGTTCGACTACGTTGGTTCGCCGACATCTCGGAGATGTTCTTCTTCCAAGCGGGATCTCAGGCAAGATGATCATTTCCCCAGATACCATTACTATCATTGCCATGCTAGTTATTTCGATGCTTTCGATTATGTCTCGTTGCCTACCACCTGTTAAATATCAGCCTCTCAACAATGCCATGATTACCTTCAACCTGTTCGACCTAGCAAACCACTGATTGGCTATGTTACCGCTTGCTTATCCATGTTGTTAGCGTTGCTAGTTGCAGGTGCAGTTGCTTCCATGTGATAACATGGGTCCCTTGTCTTATCACCATATTTAATGCTATTTAATTTAATGCACCTATATACTTGGTAAAAGGTGGAAGGCTCGGCCTTTCTAGCCTGGTGTTTTGTTCCACCTTTGCCCCCTTAGTTTCGGCTACCGGTGTTATGTTCCGTAAACGAGCGCTCCTAACATGATCGGGGTTGTTATGGGGACCCCCTTGATAATTCGTTTTAGATTAAAGCTGGTCCGGCAAGGCCCAACATTGGTTCTAAATTTGCCCAACATAATAACTTTGTTAATATTGAAATGCATAGGACGTCATGAACCCGAGGAGTAATTTTACATAAACAGGGGGGCTAGTGCTGATGGTGTTGGTCCCAAACGGTCTGCCTGCGGGGCCACCACGGGGAAACTCGAGGTTTGGCACCCGTAGCTAGTTCCATCCGTCGTGTCCTGAGAACCAGATACGCGGCTCCTATCGGGATCGTCGACACGCTGGGAGGCCTTGCTGGATTAGTTTTACCTTTGACGAGATATCTTGTGCATCGGGATTCCGGTGATGCTTTGGGTAATCTCAGAGTTGAGGTTTTCCACTAGGGAATCCGACGAGATCGCGAGCTTCATGATTGAGGATTTCTATGCGGCTTGTGGTGATGGACTAGTTGGAGCACCCCTGCAGGGTTAAATCTTTCGGAAAGCCGTGCCCGCGGTTATGTGGCAACGTGGAAGCTTTGTTTAACACTGGTTCTAGATAACTTGAAGTTAACTTAATTAAAACATGCCAACTGTGTGCGTAACCGTGACTGACTCTTTCGTGAGTTCTTTTCTCCGATCGAGGACACGGTGGGGTTATGTCTGACGTAGGTACGTGTTCAGGATCATTCATTTGATCATCAGTAGTTCACGTCCATTATGCGTAGAGCTTCCCCCTCTTATTTCTTGTACTCGTAAGTTTAGCCACCAAATATGTGCTTAGTCGCTGCTGTAACCTCACCACTTAACCATATCTCACCCATTAAGCTTTGCTAGTCTTGATACCTTTGGAAATGAGATTGCTGAGTCCCCTGTGGCTCACAGATTACTACAACACCAGTTGCAGGTACAGGTAAATGTTCCTTGACGCGAGCGCGTTGATTGTTCATTTGGAGTTGCTTCTTCTTCTTCTTCGTCGTCGATCTAGGATGGGTTCCAGGCCGGCAGCCTGGGATAGCAAGGATGGACGTCGTTCTTATTTTTCTCGTTTGTTTTCGTCCGTAGTCGGACCCTGCTCTTACTCTTGATGATTATGTAATGTACTGATGTGACTCTGATGTAGCTTGTGGCGAGTGTAAACCAACTCTTTATATATCTCTTCTTTTCAGTACATGTACTTGTAACGATATCCATTATTGCGACACGACGAGATGCGCTTCTATCCCTGACGAGGCCTTCGTGCCAAATTGAGGATAGGGTCGCATCTTGGGCGTGACATATAGGAATGGCTTAATGGATTTATAGGAAATAATAACTTTGAGGTGGTTTTGCTAGCTACAACAATTTCATCTTATTTCTCTGCTAGATAGGAACTTTGGAGTGACTATTTTATTGCACATTCAGGGATGATCATATGATTCTACTATGTTAACATTGTTGAGAGATTGCACTTGTGAAATTATGAACCCTAGGCCTTATTTCCAAGCATTAATATATTGTTTTTCTCGCTATTTACTACTTTCTACCATGTTGTTTTTTATTTATTCAGATTATAAAAATCTATTTCTACTATCCATACTACACTTGTATCACCATCCCTTCGTCAAACTAGTGCACCTATACAACTGACCATTGTATTGGGTGTGTTGGGGACACAAGATATTTCTTGTATTTGATTGCAAGGTTGCTTGAGAGAGACCATCTTCATCCTACACCTCCCATGGATTGATAAACCTTAGGTCATCCACTTGAGGAAAAAATGTTGTTGTCCTAAAAAACTCTGCACTTGGAGGCTCAACAACGTCTACAAGAATAGCGTGGTAGCCATCATCACTTCTTTGTATATTTATTTTTCTTATTTTGATTTTGGAGGAGATGGTACTATGCTGGTTGTGGTCAACCCCCTAGGACCAAAAACTGAATCAAAGCCTTCTATTGGTGTCTCCTCCTCCTTGTATTGAGCTACATCTTCTTCAGTAGGTTTTACAATGCATGAGTTGAGAATTCCACCTGGTTGCCTTTGCAAGCATTGTTCAACTTGACCGAACATACCTAGATTCAAGCAATTCAATTGGTGGCACGACCGCACGAGCCACTACCAATGGTGGTCTTGTCTTCTGATAGCTTTGATTGTGGTGTCTGGCCTATGGAAATGCTCCTCTTGACGAGTGCTTCCCAAATGTGCAGAATTTTCCATTTATGTCTCCTTTATTCTACATGAAATAAATTAAAATATAGGATTTGCACATATGGTAATTCATTAGTGATAAATGAATAAATTTAGACAAAATCAAGAGTACATAGTAAAACTTTAGCAAATGATGAGTCTGAATGCACTCTTCGGGTAACGACTTGGGGGACAACTCGATGGCTCTATATGTGCCACCCCTGCTCCATCCATATCATCTTTGCACCACCCATCTTGTCATGCCCTATTCTCCTTGCCTAGAACTCCTCCACGCCCCCTCCAGAAATCATCTCCCTATTGCCTCTCTCAACATAACCAGAAGCAGTTGTGGCATCGGGCGCTCCCTCCCAAATGTAGTAGCAAAGGAATGGGCATATCGGCGAATGAGGGAGTGGAGGGGGTAGACGAAGGAGGTACCTTCTTTGTAGGAAGTTGTTCAGAGTGAAACCTACAAACAAAGTAGTTGATAGAGGCTGTGGAGGAGTCCTCCAAAGGTTTTTAGGAGAGTTTTACACAATCATGTTTACCATAAGGAGGGGTAGTCACGACATAGTTGTGGATGATGTGTTGCTCGGGATGGATATTATCAATTGATAGAGCATGCTATTGACCCTATAAGGAGGGGTAGTCATGACATAGGTCTGGATGATGTGTTGCTCTCGATGTATATCATTAATGGCTAGAGGATGCTATTGGCCATTTCCTTGTACCCTTTCTTCATCACCAATTTCTTGTTTCAACTATTCTTTTGAAACAAGGCAAAATACTTGCCATTTCATTAATTAAGAAGGAGCTTTTCAAGGTCCAAAGACCAAGCCACAAAGCGGCAAGGATAAAATAATCACTCGCGAGGTAAAGTTACATCTAATCCCTTGGCGCCTGCACAAACCCATAGCCTTGCCTCTTCCAGGATCTTGCCCACAATGATCGCCGAAGGCGCAGAAACATTTCGAAAGACCCTGGAATTCCTCTCTTTCCAAAGCTCCGAGGAAACAATCATGAGGAGGGATGCTAGACTTCCATAGTGGCCTTGTTTCAACTATGGTATTGACCATTTTTGGAAATGCTCTAACTTGGAAAAGGCTATAGTTACGAACATTCTAATTGACTTAAATCACCCCTTCTATTCAGTCAACATACTAGTATCTTGCAATATTTTTAACGTATTTTCTCCATGCATGCTTTAAGCACGCAAATCTTTTCGCATATATGTTTGCTCATTTTTCTATTGTTCTTGGAATTTTGTCAGATTGACTATCACATCTAGTATGTGATCTCTTTTAGATGTGTTCGTGTCTCTTAAATCTAAAATTAGATGTAGTATCTTATGTACCGAGTATAGACCGTGATTCATCGAAAAGTTTATGCTCTATTTATGAACACCGAGAACTTAGCAATTTGTGCATGTTATTGAAGCATTATTTATTGCATATAAAATATATATTGTACAATTTACATTTATCATTTGCCACTGTAAAGGTTGTCACTTCTAAAGTTTGCACATGGTGTCCCATAGCAAATGCATTGGAGTGGTTAATACCATCTCCGTCCGAAATTAGTTCGTTGTTGACATAGATGTATCTGAATGTATTTAAGTGCTAGAATACATTCATTTGAGCGAGAACTAATTCTAAACGGAGATAATATGTAGGAGTACCGCTTCATGTACGACAAAAGTAGTCCGATGCATGTACGTTACAAGGGTGCTAACACTGGACTGGATTCTATCATATGCAAAACAATTTCGAATATGTAAGTGTACATGAGTGAAGTCGCAACCGTCAAATCCTCATGTTTTTCCTTGAGAGCCATTCATTAGTTTTACATATAAATATACCATTTTTTCACACGATTCAGACATATATAATCTGTGGGCTACAGAATCAGCAAGCGGGGATAGCTCAGTTGGGAGAGCGTCAGACTGAAGATCTGAAGGTCGCGTGTTCGATCCACGCTCACCGCACATACATTTTTATCGCGGCAAGTGCAATTTGCCAAGGTACTTTTTGACCAATCGGTGCTCGCACACCTTTGGTCCGTATGCAGCTATGTCACTAATGACGCTGCCGTTGTCATGTCTATCCCAGCTTCACTTGTTTCCCAATACAAAAACCAACGCTGGCTCCAACTAAGCCGAGCTCACAACCGGGACCTCTTCTCATTTCTTATCTCGCATCCACCTACCAGTGCATAGTTAACATCGTTATCATGTTGCAAGTAGCAGCGACTACAGTGGCAACTAATCAGTCTCCGGCATCCGGCCAGGCGAGGGATATAAATCCGGGTTACTCCATCCGCCCATCTGATGCCCCTTTTTGTCGCCTAATTAGCTCAGAAGATAACGATAATGCATGGCACCTTTCACCCAAATCATTGAACGCTTCAGAGACGACGCTCAGCTCCAATCAGAGTGGCACCAAGCTGCGACTGGAACACCAAGATGCTCGCCCTCCACCATTTGGCTCTCCTGCATCCGTTTGGTCCCATCGAAGAACCCTGCCGCCACTAGTGTAGAACGACCACTCCCGGTTTCTATGGAGCAAACGTTCCGATCCACTGATCATGGCATCACCGGCGATGCCCCTATTCTTTCACGACGCCACACCCACATAAGTCACAAGGTGCGTGTCATGCAAAACGCTGACATATCACAATCCGTCAATGTCCCGAAAACGAGCTGGGAAAATCCCATCCACATCAGAACTGACGAATCCTGCCGGCCGATATGCGTAGCCGGCATTGTCTAAGCACAAGCTTTGGCACGTATGCGTTGCCCTGTCAATGCGTGCCATGTCAAACATATAGCATTACATATACACGTACGTACGTACCCGCAGGCCGCAGTAGTAATAACGATAACCAAACCGATCGAAGCACCGCACGGTTACGCGCGCGCGCGCATGCACGGGCGCCATGGAGATGATCAGCCGCAGCCTGCAGAGCGTGAGCCCGGACGTGAGCGTGTACTTCTCGGGCGGGTCGTCGCGGCGCCGGAGCGGGGCCGGCGAGAGCGACGACGAGGAGGCGCTGCGGTGGGCGGCGCTGGAGCGGCTGCCGTCGTTCGAGCGGCTGCGCACGGGCATCCTGCGGTCGGAGGCCCAGGCCGGGCGCAGGCGGTTCGCGCACGAGGAGGTGGACGTGCGCATGCTGGAGACCCCGCAGCGGCAGGCCTTCGTGGAGAGCGTCTTCAGGGTCGCCGAGGAGGACAACGAGCGCTTCCTCAAGAAGCTCCGCGCGCGCATTGATCGGTACGTACGCACGCACGTGACGTCAGCCTATACTAGTGCAGTGCACGGGGTGGTCACCACGCGGCGTGTCTTAGAGATTGTTGTTGGTGGCGTGCTTTGGTTTTGGCAGCGCGGGCATCGTGATCCCGACGGCGGAGGTGAGGTTCAAGAACCTGAACGTGGAGGCGGAGTGCTACGTCGGGAGCCGCGCGCTGCCGACGCTGACGAACGCGACGCTGGACACGGTGGACGCCATGGTGGGGCTGGCCGGGGTCAGCCTCGCCAAGACCAAGACCCTCCACATTCTCAAGGACGTCTCAGGCGTCATAAGACCATCCAGGTACCTAGTGCTCCTACACACACACAGTCTGTTTTTCTTTTAGTTTAACCAGTGATGATGATGATGATGATGATGATGGTGAGGCCTGGATTCAAATTCCCGTTTTCCCTCCAGGATGACGCTCCTGCTCGGCCCACCGTCTTCGGGCAAGACGACGCTTCTGCTGGCCCTGGCCGGCAAGCTGGACCCCGCTCTGAAGGTGCGCGGGGAGGTGACGTACAACGGCTACGGGCTGGACGAGTTCGTGCCGCAGAAGACGGCGGCGTACATCAGCCAGAACGACGTCCACGCCGGCGAGATGACCGTCAAGGAGACCCTTCACTTCTCCGCCAGGTGCCAGGGGGTAGGCCACAGATACGGTGAGCCGTCCGTCGCGTATCGATCGCGTGGTGGTTGCACCAGCAGTCCCGATGATGCAAAAAACCAAGGCCCCTCGTTTGAGTCTGATCGACGATGTTTCGCGTGCAGAGTTGCTCCAGGAGCTGAGCAAGAAGGAGAGGCAGCTCGGGATTTATCCTGACCCTGAGGTTGACCTCTTCATGAAGGTATACACACAGTTATCCGCTCTGTCGCCACTGGAACGATCCATGGCCTATCATGCAGCACCTGCGTCTGTCTTGAGCTTAATTCCCTTGTGTTGATCGGCAGGCCACTTCAGTCGAAGGGAGCACCCTGCAGACAGACTATATTCTCAGGGTACGAACATCTCCGACCCTTTCACCGTCCACTAACGTCTAACTCCTCAAATAACACCCTAAAACTCAACTCCTCAAATTTGGAGGAATTTTTTGCTCCTATCCCTTGCTCTAAATATTTAACTCTTCTGAAGCTCAATTACACACAAATAGTCATTTCAAACACAATTTGAAAATAGATTTTGGTAGTTTGGTGCTTAATTATACAATACTACCACTCATTAAACATAAAATTAAAGCTAAAACTACTCCTTGTCGGAGGAGAGGTTGATGACCGCGTCCTTGCGAGAGCACGAGGCCTCGTGTTCGTGAGATGTTCATTGTCGTCAAGGTCGCGCGGTTTCGCGTATCGTTCGAACTCCATCGATGCCTCAACGACGAGATGCTCCTCCACCTCTTAGCGGTCGGCGCTCAACCCTCGAGTTGTGCCTCGACGGCACGGTGCTCCGCCTCCTTTGGGAGGGTGTGCCCGTACTTGCTCTCAAGCGTCTTCCATGAGAGGATGTGCACCTTGTTGACGACTTGCTCCTCCTTGTCGCCGGCCTCCATCATCTCCTTGTCGTCCTCCTCTGAACTTGTCTTAGCGGCCGCGATGATTGCCACACACTTCTGCCACAACTACGGCCTTGGCACACTGACGTCAGGACCATGGTGATGCTCCTCACAGTTTGTGACGGCTCGGATGGGTGACCGCGTCGACAATGCAAATCGGAGGCAAATTAGCCAGCCCATAGTTGTTTAGGCAACACGGCGAGGGTTGCAGCGTGAATACCAACGAGAGCGATGAAAGAGAAGGCTCAACGATAAGTGGTGGAAACAATTCAAATCTGAGCAGTGGCTCAGTTTAAGGGATAACTCATTTTTAAGCAGTTAAAAATCAACAGAAGGATTAGGTGAGCTCTAACTCCTCAATTTTTCTAACAAAATATTATACTATAGGGTTTGAAAGGAAGAGTCAGACAAGCTCGGATGCCATATTTATAGATAAAGCAGAGTTAGGTCACGATGGACATAGTGATAATGTGATTGGTCAAACACACATTGAGTTTTATCATTTATGTGGGCAAAATTAAACTAACAATATCATAAATGTTACTCTCTCTATTCTACTTCATTCGTCTCAAAATAAGTGATTCAGAAATGACTCATCTTTGTACTAGTAGTAAGTGAATCATTACAAAGTTAAGTTATTTTTAAGTCACTTATTTTAAGACGAATGGAGTTATATATAATGGGCATGATTTGTTGCTCAAAAAACCAAGGCATGACGTGGAGCTGTACTTTTTGATGATAATAACTCTACATGCACACTATCTTTACCATACACGCCGCACGTCCCATAATTAGCTAGGAGTAATTCTTGTCCAAAGTCGCTGTTGCACACAACATTATGAAAGTCTAGCAAAACTGATACGCACTAGATATATAACCAAAGGGATAAGATTTTTTATTTCTCTTCTAATAAGGCGAGAATAAATTCTTTCTCCCCTTGATTTTCACCAATGAGTCTGTCGGTCGCATGGTGACGAATGACGGGGAGGAAAATCCTGATGCCTTGCTCACGCTAATAGGTTAGAATCTAGTCCTCGCAGGGACAACACTTGGCCGAATAGCGGTCCTTCATCCTTAAGTCGGTCTTCAGGGTTTCCATTCTTCTCGAGTGTGTTCATTAGGACTGGATTCGGTGGATCTCCGGTGTAGATTCATGCCAGCTCCTCTAAACAACGAGGTTAGGGGTTCTCACCTTACATACGAGACGGTGAAATTTGAAGTCAGGTTCTTTAGATCGATTCAAGGTTTAACATAATAACCGTGGCTTCAGAGTGCTAGTTATTAAAACATGTGCATAAAGACTTTTGAATTGTCATCGACCATGTGATGATGGTTCCAGTATAGAAGCGACAACAAGACTCTAATATAACACCAACTCTTCTTGTAGTGACCGCTAGGAATGCTTTGTACTTTGTAAATTAATATAAAAGCATTTAAAACATTATTTTAATAATATAAATGTTATTATATTAGTTTACAGAGGAAGTACTTATTTTTGAATAATTTATTCATACAATAGATGTGGATTAACTTATTCGTAGAATAGATGTGTCCTTTATAGAAAAAAAAAAAACAATAGCACGAACGTTTATCCGTGAAAAGTGAAATTTACTCGAGCAGAGCACAAGTGTCTTCCTCATTATGCTGCGTTCGCGCCACCGTCTCCTGCTGGCTGCTGCCACCACTACTGAGTAGTGTCGCCGGCAGCTCTTACTGGCGGTGCCATGCCGGAGCCGATTGTGCCGCCACATCGGGAGTCTGAAACCTTTTTGATTCCGGGGACCGTTTGAGACCGTCCAAAGCAGAGTAGATAGGCGGGGGAAGTTGTTGCAGACAAGGCGTTCGCTTCTTTGCCGCACCGAAGAAGGCCTCGCCTTCCCCTCTCTCCTCGCCTCCTAACGATCCGTGACGCATCGGCGATGTTGTCCCCTTGCCTGATGCCGCTGGTGTGTGCAACTGCAGATCCTCGGGCTGGACATGTGCGCCGACGTCATGGTCGGCGACGACATGCGGACCGGCATCTCCGGCGGTCAGAAGAAGCGCCTCACAACAGGTAGTTTTTGCGCGCGTCCATCAATTTACAGCGATTTTTGTTACATCCTTCTCGCCATTGGTGACGCCGTATCCGTTGATTTGGTTGCAGGGGAGATGCTGGTCGGCCCGACCAAGGTGCTGTTCATGGACGAGATATCCACCGGCCTGGACAGCTCCACCACCTTCCAGGTCGTCAGGTGCATCCAGCAGATTGTCCACCTCGGCGAGGCTACCGTGCTCGTGTCGCTGCTCCAGCCCGCGCCGGAGATCTTCGACCTCTTCGACGACGTCATGCTGCTCTCCGAGGGGCAGATCGTCTACCAGGGTCCCAGGGAGTACGTGCTCGAGTTCTTCGAGAGGTGCGGCTTCCGCTGCCCCGAGAGGAAAGGCGCTGCTGATTTCTTGCAAGAGGTTCGTCGCATTGAAAAGTCCAAGTTACTGCTCATCTCACAAATTCAGCATGGGTATATGTAGTGAAGACTAGACAAACTTTTTCTTAGCAGTAAACATAATTTCTAGAGTTTTAGTGCTGGCTTATTTAGGATTTCATGTGTCTTAACAAATCTAGTTTACATTAAGAGTTCGTACGATCATTTTTTTTTATAATTAGTACATCTAATTTGCCTTTCTGAAAAATGCAACTTTTCACAGGTTACATCAAAGAAAGATCAGGAGCAATACTGGATACAGAATGAAAAGCCTTATCACTATGTAACAGTACCTGAATTCGTTTTAAAGTTCAAGAAATTTCACATGGGGAAGAGCCTAAAAAAGCAGCTTTCGGTTCCTTTCAACAAGAGAAAAATCCACAAATCTGCTCTGGTTTTCTCCGATCAGTCTGTTTCAACTTCAGAGCTTCTCAAGACCTCATTCTCCAAAGAGTGGCTTCTCATGCAGAGAAACTCATTTATCTACGTTTTCAAAATAGTTCAGGTACCTTAGATCCAAGATAACCTTAAATGGTGAAGTGCTTTCTTATCTATCCATAAATGTGATTCTTTGTCTTCCTTTCGTTTGAAGGGAATCATAGTTGCTCTAGTAGCATCAACGGTTTTCTTGCGTACAAAGCTCCATCAAGATAATGAGGAAGATGGCCAAGTCTACCTAGGGGCACTTATATTTATCATGATAGCTAACATGTTCAATGGTTTTGCCGAGGCATCCCTTACTCTCGCAAGGTTACCTGTATTCTACAAACATAGAGATTTTCTATTCTATCGGCCATGGCATTTTACACTTCCAAATGTTCTCCTGAAAGTCCCTATGGCCTTGTTTGAGTCGATAATTTGGGTTGTAATAACCTACTACCTCATAGGCTTTTCCCCTGAAGCTAGCAGGTGGGCCATCTCAATTATTCTGTCCACTAAAATTGTAACATTATCGAGCTCAATGTTTGCTTTAGGGCCCTAAAAGTGCAATCCTCATCATTATGCAGGTTCTTCAAACATCTGCTTACAGTATTCTTGATCCAGCAGGCGGCTGGAGGATTGTTCAGGCTTGTCGCTGGCTTATGTAGGACTGTTGTCATCACTAACACCGCAGGATCTCTTGCCCTTCTGATCATGTTTGTACTGGGGGGATTCATCCTACGAAGAGGTAATCATCCATGTATTCCATCACATATTATTACCATTCTCCTTGCCAACATAATGGACATTGTTGCATTGGTGCCATTGGTACACAACTCCAGAAATTATTGATTGTATATGAACAGGAATACATGGCTAGGTAAGAACTGCGATTTTGGCTACTTACTGTCATCGATGAAGATTCTTAAAAAACGAATCCGAAAAGTTATCTCTTGAAATAAAATACTACTACCGTGAACCTCATACCTCAAAGGGCTTTAAATCACTTGTATAAACCTTCTTATAGCTGGCATTTTTCAGTATCGAGTCTTGACATAGCAGTCCAAATAAATCACCGTTAACTTAGACATTTCAAGTGTTACTTCAGATATCAACCAATTCTCATTGTTACAGATGCAATTCCAAAATGGCTGGTATGGGGTTATTGGTGTTCACCTCTTACGTATGCATACATTGCTCTTGCTGTCAATGAGATGGATTCTCCGAGGTGGCTGGACAAATCTGTAAGTTAAATCATGATCATCCTAGTACTGTGTTCTCACACAAGCATGTTACTTGACTTTTTTTCTTGTGTATCAGTAGATAGCTGACGGAAGGCCATTGGGAGTGGCAGTTCTAGAAAACGCAGGTGTCTTCACTGGCAAGGAGTGGTACTGGATTGCAACAGGTGCTCTTCTAGGGTTCACCGTTCTGTTCAATGTGCTATTCACACTATCGCTTATGTACCTGAACGGTAAGTCATGACTTGCATCTGTCAACTCCATGGTTTGCTTATTCTGGCAACTCTCTTTTCTGTGGTATGAATAGATATTGGTATTTAAAATACACAACTGTGTTATTTGGTGTGGGTAATTTATTCGTTGTTTGTACTTTGCATTAGCTGTTGGAAAACCACAAGCCATCTTGCCTGAAGAAACTGATGAACTTCCGGAGGATGACCGTGAGCAAGAAAAGGAGCCACATATAAGACATAGAACTACGGTGAAAACAACAGAACCTACATCCCCTAACTCAATCATCACATGTAAGCTTCCCCTCCCCCTGCCCAAAAAAATCTCGCATACACTTTGGAAAAATACATGCCTCTTATATTCGCCAGTTCTTATGATGTTTCTTATTTTGTAGTGGATAAGGTGCTTGAACAATTACGTGGCCGTTCCCCAAATACTTCTGATAGGTCTGCCGGATATGCTCCAGGAAAAGGGATGGTTCTTCCATTTGAACCTCTCTCCATGTCCTTCAATGAGATAAACTACTATGTTGACATGCCTGCGGTGTGTATTCGTGTCCTTTTTATTCTCTTTCTTAAACTGCATTATCTTGCAATTGCCCACTGATGTATCTGTGGCTATGAAATTTTCCCTGTCATGCTATAGTTACGCGCATCACTTTTAGGTTGGCAAACATTTTTGTTGTGAACTTCTTCTATGTTGTTTTCTTAGAACAGCCATTTTCAGCGGTGGATTCTTTTTTCATCCAATGCATGGTCTTAGCAATTTTCTGTGAGGACCTGGTGGTTGCAAATTATGAAATTAATATGTTTGTTATGACATACCTTGATTCTGAACTATGTAGGATACATATCTTCACAAACTTGAGAATGTTATTCGGTGACACATTTGTTATGCATCAGAGTGTTGTTTATGTAACATATAATCTCATTGCAAACTGCAAAACTATCAGGAGATGAAGACTCAAGGAATAACCGCTGATAAGCTTCAGCTGCTGTCCGGGATATCTGGTGCTTTTCGCCCTGGAGTTCTGACTGCCCTTATGGGTGTGAGTGGAGCTGGAAAGACCACCCTCATGGATGTCTTATCTGGGAGGAAGACTGGTGGATACATTGAAGGGGAAGTCTACATATCTGGTTACCCTAAGAACCAAGCAACATTTGCAAGAATGTCAGGTTACTGCGAGCAAAATGACATCCACTCTCCACAGATCACAGTCAGAGAGTCACTACTCTTCTCTGCTTTCCTGCGCCTGCCTAAGGAGGTCACTGATCAAGAGAAGAAGGTTCGCCCTTGTGTTCTACGACATCAATTTTCCTATGTTGTATTGTATGTGTGCAGGGTTTTCACTTTCAGAATTTTTTCAGCAAGAACCAAAATCACCGAAAGATGATTTTGCTTTGCATTTCGGCCAAAGAAACGAAATATTCACTTGAATTGAACCAAATATTTGAATTTTGAAAAATATTTGAACTCATGTGTACCACTGAAATTTCTGAAATATTTTGGCCGAAAGGTAAATATGGCAATGTCTACTGAAATTCAGTAAATTTCATTGAAATCTCACTGGAAGTGAAAACCATTGTGTAGTTGTAGGGTGTTAAAAAATGGGTTCATTCCAACACAGCTAAAACTGGCTGTAGCATTTTAGTTCAGTTCCCTCTTCCACGCGATCCAAGCCGCAGTGCTAGATTAAAAAATGTATAGCATGGTCTCCACGAGTTGATGCAAACCCTTTTTTAATACCCCTACTGAGTTGTATGGTTACTATGGTACTCTACTTACTGAAGTGTTCACTGGAGTACGATTGTGAATGAAGTTCCTTTTTTCTAAGGGGTGAATGAAGTTGATTTTTTTTAGATGGATTAACTTTGGTTTCTTTCTGTAGGTATTTGTGGATGAAGTAATGGAACTGATTGAACTGAACGGCCTCAAGGATGCTATTGTGGGTCTCCCTGGTGTGAACGGGCTGTCGACTGAACAAAGAAAGCGATTGACTATTGCTGTAGAGCTTGTGGCAAACCCCTCAATTATCTTCATGGACGAACCAACTTCAGGTCTTGATGCAAGAGCTGCTGCAATTGTGATGAGAACTGTTCGTAACACTGTCAATACTGGAAGAACTGTTGTCTGTACCATCCATCAACCAAGTATAGACATTTTTGAAGCTTTTGATGAGGTAATGCATCTTTTGGATACTTTCTTCTCATACATTCTATTTGATGAGGTACTTGACAATCTTCTGGGGTTTCACCATGGCAGCTGTTATTACTGAAAAGAGGAGGTCAAGTCATATATTCTGGACCGTTGGGTAGGAACTCCCATAAAATTGTTGAATACTTTCAGGTCTGCAATCTGATATCCAAACCAATCTCCGTTATGCCTATGGCTTTCTGTTTCCTGTTATGTTGTGGTAGTACCTTGTAACATATCCTGTAACTATGAGGGTACCTTCATATTGGAGTTCCGGTATTTGAAGTCTATAGATCATGTCATAGTATTTACGTTTTATGTATCAATTCAGGAAATTCCTGGAGTCCCAAAGATCAAAGAGAAGTGCAACCCAGCTACATGGATGTTGGATGTAAGCTCCGCGGCAGCAGAAGTTCGACTGAAGATTGATTTTGCTGAAAGTTACAAATCTTCGACTATGTATCAGTAAGTGAAGTATCCCCTCAACTTTGTCCTGTAAATAGGGTTGAGACACTTTTTTAAAGAAACAAACTTCTAGAAGAAGGTCAGGCAGCATTACAGCATCAGCATGCACTACTTAAAAATCATTTCTAGTAAATTAGTGATAAACCATTATGGTTTGAATTTTCGATCCCTCAACTTATGGAAGAATGAACTTCTTCCTGCGCCTTGAACTCTTCAGGCGTTTATAACTACTTCCTTGTGTGGATTAATATTTTCAGGCGGAATAAAGCATTAGTCAAAGAGCTGAGCAAGCCACCACCTGGTACCAGCGACCTTTACTTCCCTACTCAATACTCGCAGAGTTCCTTTGGCCAGTTTAAATTCTGTCTCTGGAAGCAATGGTGGACTTACTGGAGAAGTCCTGATTACAACCTCGTCAGGATGTTCTTTGCATTTGTTACGGCCTTAGTGCTGGGGGTTATATTCTGGAGGGTTGGTCTAAAGATGTATGTTTACAATGCTAACCTATTATTATGTGCATAATCATTAATTCCTCTTGAAAGTGTATTTACGGGATGCTCGGTTATTTGTTACTTGGTGCAGGAGGAGCTCGGGTGATCTTTTAGTCATTGTGGGATCAATGTATGCCGCTGTCATGTTCGTTGGTTGTGAGAATTGTATCTGTGTTCAACCTGTTGTTGCTGTGGAAAGGACTGTATTTTACAGAGAGCAAGCAGCTGGAATGTACTCAGCTATACCCTATGCCCTCGCTCAGGTCAGTAAACATTAGTGGTTTAATAGAAAAGGCATAACTGTCTGATACTAATGTACTGAATATTTCTATTCAGGTAGTTGTGGAGATACCATATGTGTTCGTTGAGACTCTGGTTTATACTCTTATCGTCTACCCGATGATGGCTTTCCAGTGGACACTAGTAAAGTTCTTCTGGTTCTTTTATGTTTCATTCTTTACCTTCCTGTATTTCACTTACTACGGCATGATGACCGTCTCCATATCGCCAAATGGTCAAGTTGCTTCTATATTTGCCGCTGCCTTCTACTCCTTCTTCAATCTCTTCTCAGGGTTCTTCGTTGCAAGATCGGTGAGCCACACCTTTTTGTTTTTTTACCTTTACAACTAAGTTCTAAGAACTTGAAACCTTGTGCGGTGCAATCGTTGTGGGTCCATCTGATCTTTTGCCTTGTTTTTCACTTCAGAAAATCCCAAATTGGTGGATTTGGTACTATTGGCTCTGCCCGGTGGCATGGACAGTTTACGGGCTTGTTGTGTCACAATACGGGGATGTGGAAGATATTATCAAGGTGCCTGGTCAACCCGATCAGCAAGTCTCATCATTTATCGAGAACTTCTTCGGTTATGATAATGACTTCATGGGCGTCGTGGCAGTTGTGCTGGCTGGCTTCACTGTCTTCTTCGCTATGATATATGCTTACTGCATAAAGACGTTCAATTTCCAACAGAGATAGGAACTACATGCGTCCATTTTGTCATGTAGATTGCCATGTGCACTGCCCTTGTTATAGTGTTGGTTTTCGCTGCCCATGGTTATGTCCTGGTGCTTGAACGAATGAGTAGCTGAAGCAAGGAAGTACGGTGCAAGTAAAGTCACTGCCTAGTACGTATTTTTTTTGTCTGAGGATATTTTAAAGGAAATGGAACCGTGCAGAAGTTAAGGGTGAAAGTTACATGGTATTTTTGGGTTGCAGAACCTGACTAATCTGAATGGCGCTATGATCCGTAGAGTTAGGTAACCTGTATTCCTGGGTCAACATTGCCAATTAATCGCATAGTTATGGCACTAGCAGCTTCCAAGCACAAAGCCCGTCTAGCTCAGTTGGTAGAGCGCAAGGCTCTTAACCTTGTGGTCGTGAGTTCGAGCCCCACGGTGGGCGCACATCTCTTTTTTTAAAGCCCAGCCAGCAACAACACTCCACGGGACACTAGACCAGCAGTTTGTAAAAAACTTGTCATCATGGTCGCTGCACTCTGTTGCACTAAAAAATCTACTCCCTCGGTTTCTAAATATAAGTCTTTTAAGCGATTTCACTATATGTCTATATATGGAGCAAAATGATTGAATGTACACTCTAAAGTATGTCTATATACATCTGTATGTAGTCCACTAGTAAAATCTCTACAAAGAGTTATATTTAGGAACGGAGGAAGTATTTATTTTGTTTTTTCGGACACTAGACTGTCGACAACACTACACTCTATTGGTTGCACTAAAAAATCTAATTATTTTGTTTTCTCGGACACTAGACCATCGACAACATCAAGATTATGTGTGTAAAATACGGCTCAAGTGTCATCAAAGTTCAATTTTAATTGATATTGTTTTTTCGGACACTAGACTATCGACAACATCAAGATTATGTGTGTAAAATACAGCTCAAGCCTCATCAAAGTTCAATTTTAGTTGATATTGTACATTCCCATTTAATTATCGGATGATGCCAGGAAATTTTGAACAGCCTGACCGCATTGTTGGGCGCCTTCCTCTCAGCCAATTTGAATGGTCCAACCGCACCGTCAGATGCCTTCCTCTCAACCAGTTTGAATGGTCTATACACATGTGTCTTCCCCCTCACATTGCACAATCAATCACCACTTCTTTGATCGATCTCGCATCACCTGGAGCCGCTGGCGAGCGCTGCATTGAAGCATGGGAAGCGGCCAGCGGTGCTTGACTGTAGCGACAAACATTGGCGCGACGACACTCCATCGCATCACCCGACACCGTTGGCGAGCGTTGCATCGGAGCGTTGCATCGGAGCATGGGTAGCCGACGGTGACACTTTAGTGCAGCGACAAACACACACTGCATCGCGACACCCACCGCCGCCGACGATGCTTCACTACAGTGCTGAAAACGGCATGACGATGCTCCATAGCAACACCCGACGAACGTCATCGATGTTTCACTACAACGCTGAAAAATGTTCGGGGGTCAGCTTTGGAGGCATTTTTTAAAATGCCACAAATTGTGATTGTAGACGTTTTGAGAATGCCTCGAGGCTGTGTTCCCGAGGCGTTTTAGAGAAGTACCTTGGAAGGCCTTTGCCTTTAGGAGTATCTCCAGCACTTTTTAAAATGCCTTCAAATGCCTAAGCTAGCATTTTGTTGGCCTTTGGAGGCGTTTGAGAATGCCTTCGATCAGTTTATGTGTTGTAGTGGGCGGTGCTCCATCGCAGCACCGACTGCTTCGTCAAAGCTCCACCGCAACACCTGATGGCTGGTAGTGAAGCTTCACTATAGCGCCACCACCGGCGTGATGGTGCTCCATCGCAATGTGAAGGTGATTGGGTGCTGTGATGCAGCATGCATGGGGGGCGACAACATCGCAACATGGTGTGTGATGCCATTGCCGCATGTCGGTCCTTTGGCATGCAAGCAGCAGTGGTTGTTGCCATGACCACATGTCGTCCTTGGCATGCGATAGCGATGGATGTGGTCAATGGAGATGGATTCACAATGCTTGTCCATGTAGCAAACCCTCTCCTTCTACTAGATGAGAGAGATGAGAAAAGAGAAAAAGCGATGGGAAGAAAGACAAGCGGAAGGGGATAACATAAGGTTGGGGAAAAAAGCGGTGGGTGGACCGCCACATGGCACGTGTTGCGTGGGAATGGAGGTTTGCACGAGGACCAACTGCATTAGTGTAAGGCTTTCTTATTTTTTTCGCTTCTTATAAAACCTCCACCGTCATTCTATTGGCCATCTAAGTGCGGAGACCAAGCCTTGTAGCCCGGACACTAAGCAAAGTGCTGAGTAGTTGAAAAGAGAGAGTCATGGATTTGGTTATTTAACCGACACTTCATGATGTTATGATAAGATGTTTCATTGCCTATTTTTATTCAACCTAATTGGCTTGAGATATAAAAAAATGCAGTTGGGGCTTGAGATGTGAAAAAAATACAGATGTTGTTTGTTTACATGTTAGTTTAGTGTTGTGCCTGCTGTTGTGCATAATATGATGGTAAGGCCATCATATTGAATAAAATGAACAGAACACAAACACGTATGCAGCCAAACAATTATGGTTTGTAGCTACTTATCCCTTAAACACAAATACAGACAACCAAATAGCTGGCCATAAAGTGACATTTGATGCAATGCAAGCAACCAAATAACATATAAATGTCGATTTGTTGCCTATTTTTATTCCACCTGATTGGTTTCGGATGTAAAAGAAATACATGTACTGTTGGGGCAACCAAACACGTCCAATATGTCCCCATTGTTTTTGTGGAAGTGGGTTTTCCACATCAATGAGCACATGTACGAACGATAGTAAAATGCACTTCCTTCATCCTAAAATAAGATTTAAAAATAATTTAATTTTATACTAAAGTTAGTATAAAATTGAGTTATTTATTTTGGAACGGAGGGAGTACACATCTCGATGCCGCATCAAAAGCTCGATTTCTTTTTAGGTAGCTCGGCCACGTACCCCAGTTTGAGGAGGTCTACATCACAAACTGACAAGCATCTGCCGTTGGCTCAGGTCCATTCGTGCCAGGCTGCCAGCTAGAGAGAATATGTTGACAATGCATGTACTACGATTTTTTTTGGTTCACAAACCATGCGAACAACACGCGGTATGAGTATGACCGTATGAGGCACCCAGCAGCTTCCACCAGTCCGCCGGTGGACACCAATCGTACAATCAATCAACAGAGTCTAGACGGATCCCGTAGATTTCTGCTGCCCATGGGTCCTGGTCCTCAGATCCTCATCACATTCACCACGATCTCGACGTTGCACTCGCTCGAGTCACACACCTGACGGCTACGCTCGATAGCGATCTAGCTCGCTGCACAGGCGCCGGCGCATGGCGCCTCACGGCCCGGACGGCGAGACGGCGCCCGAGTGGCGCGGCACCGTGCGCGCCGCGGCGGCGGGGCCGAACCCCGACCAGGCGTGGGCCCTGCTGCGAGACTTCTGCTCCCTCGACAAGTGGGTGCCGCTGGTGCACACGTGCCGGAGGCTGGAAGGCGACGACGGCCGGCCGGGGTGCGTCCGGTACTGCGCGGGGCCGGTGAACATGGCCGCGCCGGGGGAGGCGGTCGGCTGGTCCAGGGAACGGCTCCTGGAGGTCGACGCCGCGGGGAGGTCCTACAGCTACGAGGTGGTGGAGACCAACAAGGGGTTCGGCCGGTACCGGGCGACCATCGCCGTGGAGCCCGACCCGGCCGGGTGCGCGGTCAGGTGGTCGTTCGAGGCCGATCCGGTGAAGGGGTGGACGCTGGGAGGCTTCCTGGGTTTCCTGGAGAAGCTCGCGCATGGCGTCGCCAAGCGGCTCGAAGAGGAGATCGTGGTGAGCGTCGACGGTGATCCTGCTTTGCGGGTGTTTTGATCATGTCTTCGGCTTTTCCGTGACAGTGTGTACGATCAGAACTCCAAGCCTTTGTGATTCAAAGCAATTCAATGGAAATTTGGAGAACTCGACTTGGAAAATCTTCTTGTAGAAATTCTTTGATTTGTTTGGACTATCCAAAATATGTTCTTCTAAAAAAAAAGGAAATGTTATCTTTTTTTTTTTTTGAGGAAAAAACCCAGCCAGATTATATTACCACTGCCAAGTTATTACAATCATCCACAAGAGTACTTCTAAGGGAGGGAGGGATATCTCCTACAGTAGTAAATTTTCCTTGCCTTCTTGCCAGAGGGGCCAGCTCATGGGTCATTCTATTGCCGGGTCTTCTCACACGTCTGAAAGTAATTTCCTTAAAAGCCTCTATAACTTGTTTTGCATCTGTGGCGATGGGGAATAGAGTTGACTGGTTTTTTGAGCTCATATCCAGCAGCCCTGGTATTGTAGAGCAGTCTGTTTCCACACAAACAGTAATACAGTATAGTACTGAGCCAGTACAGTAAGCCCAGTTAAGACTACTGTAAGTTCAGCCTGTTAGAGTTAACCTTGTTGTGTAAGCTTTCGTCATATTTATTTGTTAGTGTCATGCATGTTATCACGTCCAACACTAGTTTGGCTGCGGGCATGTAATCACGAAGAGAAGGGATCGTGTGCGTATATGCAAGTCAGCAGTGTGTGTCGTTGGGTTTGTTAGTAGTTTGCATGGATATATTAGCTGCATGCATCAAGCTCCGTGGAATCCGAGCGGCCGAGTTGCGTAGCAGAAAGAGGTGGAGAAAGAAGCGGGCACATTCAGTTGTGGCATGCGCCGGCTGCGTGAGCTCTTAACCATGTTCTGCAGAAAACTTGGAAGTGAATCAAGCTGTGCATGCTAGTGCGGGTAGTGGAGCGTTATTAGTGGACCAGGCTGTTAGGCTTGATCGTGTGTGTGTGTGTGCGAGCTGTGTTATAAAGCTCTGTAATCATTTTCTGTACTTTGACCAAGAGAGAACAAGAGAAAAGCACAAGTGCGTGTGCACCAGACTCTGTGTGTTCTTCTCCCGTTGGTGATGTGTATTGTGTGAGTCTTCTTCTTCCTTCAACCTCCAGCTCGCGTGTGTGTGTTCCTTCCTCCTTTGGGTAGCCCCAACAATTGGTATTCAGAGCTTCGTTGCGATCCTGTCGGCGGCCATGGCCCTTGTTCCTTACGGTGCCGGAGGAAGCACGGTGTCGCTCCCGGTGCCGATGCTCACCGGTGACAACTACACCGTGTCGGCGATCAAGGTGGAGGCGAACCTCGACGCGCAAGGGCTGTGGGAAGCGGTGGTTCCGGCGGAGGACTCGGCGGCGGCGGTCATCGCGAAGAAGGACAAGCCGGCGAGGGCATACCTCCTCGGAGCGCTCTCCGAAGACATCCTGCTGCAGGTGTCGTCGAAGAAGACGGCGGCAGAGCTGTGGGCGAGCCTCAAGACGAGGTTCGTCGGCGCGGATCGGGTGAGGGCGGCACGGCTAGCCACTCTCCGCGGCGAGTTCGCGCCTGCGCATGGAGGGCGGCGACGAGCTGGACGCGTACGCCGGGAGGATCAACGGCATGGCGGCAAGGTACGCGGCTCTCGGAGCGACGCTCGACGACGCGGCAATGGTGAAGAAACTGCTCGACACCGTGCCGGACCGGTTGTACGCAGCGGTGGCCGGAATTGAGCAGTTCTGCGACGTCGACAACATGCCGTTCGAGGAGGCGCTCGGGCGGCTGAAGGCGTTCGAGGAGCGGACGAGGCGACGCACTCAGGATAGCGGCGGACAGGACGGCAACCAGCTCATGCTCACGGCAGCGCAGTGGGAGGCGCGGAAAGGTGAGCGTGGTGGCGGCGGCAAGAAGAGGGGCAACTTCGACATACGCAAGGTGCGCTGCTACAACTGCCAAGATTACGGGCATTTCTCGAGGGACTGCACCAAGCCAAGGAAGGAGCAGGCCCATCTCGTCGCCGTAGACGCCGACGCCGAGCCGGCGTTGCTTTGAAGGTCCACGCGAAGGTGATCGAATAAATGACAACAAGGTTAAGGAGGTGATTGTTAGAGTTAACCTTGTTGTGTAAGCTTTCGTCATATTTATTTGTTAGTGTCATGCATGTTATCACGTCCAACACTAGTTTGGCTGCGGGCATGTAATCACGAAGAGAAGGGATCGTGTGCGTATATGCAAGTCAGCAGTGTGTGTCGTTGGGTTTGTTAGTAGTTTGCATGGATATATTAGCTGCATGCATCAAGCTCCGTGGAATCCGAGCGGCCGAGTTGCGTAGCAGAAAGAGGTGGAGAAAGAAGCAGGCACATTCAGTTGTGGCATGCGCCGGCTGCGTGAGCTCTTAACCATGTTCTGCAGAAAACTTGGAAGTGAATCAAGCTGTGCGTGCTAGTGCGGGTAGTGGAGCGTTATTAGTGGACCAGGCTGTTAGGCTTGATCGTGTGTGTGTGTGTGCGAGCTGTGTTATAAAGCTCTGTAATCATTTTCTGTACTTTGACCAAGAGAGAACAAGAGAAAAGCACAAGTGCGTGTGCACCAGACTCTGTGTGTTCTTCTCCCGTTGGTGATGTGTATTGTGTGAGTCTTCTTCTTCCTTCAACCTCCAGCTCGCGTGTGTGTGTTCCTTCCTCCTTTGGGTAGCCCCAACAATTGGTATTCAGAGCTTCGTTGCGATCCTGTCGGCGGCCATGGCCCTTGTTCCTTACGGTGCCGGAGGAAGCACGGTGTCGCTCCCGGTGCCGATGCTCACCGGTGACAACTACACCGTGTCGGCGATCAAGGTGGAGGCGAACCTCGACGCGCAAGGGCTGTGGGAAGCGGTGGTTCCGGCGGAGGACTCGGCGGCGGCGGTCATCGCGAAGAAGGACAAGCCGGCGAGGGCATACCTCCTCGGAGCGCTCTCCGAAGACATCCTGCTGCAGGTGTCGTCGAAGAAGACGGCGGCAGAGCTGTGGGCGAGCCTCAAGACGAGGTTCGTCGGCGCGGATCGGGTGAGGGCGGCACGGCTAGCCACTCTCCGCGGCGAGTTCGCGCCTGCGCATGGAGGGCGGCGACGAGCTGGACGCGTACGCCGGGAGGATCAACGGCATGGCGGCAAGGTACGCGGCTCTCGGAGCGACGCTCGACGACGCGGCAATGGTGAAGAAACTGCTCGACACCGTGCCGGACCGGTTGTACGCAGCGGTGGCCGGAATTGAGCAGTTCTGCGACGTCGACAACATGCCGTTCGAGGAGGCGCTCGGGCGGCTGAAGGCGTTCGAGGAGCGGACGAGGCGACGCACTCAGGATAGCGGCGGACAGGACGGCAACCAGCTCATGCTCACGGCAGCGCAGTGGGAGGCGCGGAAAGGTGAGCGTGGTGGCGGCGGCAAGAAGAGGGGCAACTTCGACATACGCAAGGTGCGCTGCTACAACTGCCAAGATTACGGGCATTTCTCGAGGGACTGCACCAAGCCAAGGAAGGAGCAGGCCCATCTCGTCGCCGTAGACGCCGACGCCGAGCCGGCGTTGCTTTGAAGGTCCACGCGAAGGTGATCGAATAAATGACAACAAGGTTAAGGAGGTGATTGTTAGAGTTAACCTTGTTGTGTAAGCTTTCGTCATATTTATTTGTTAGTGTCATGCATGTTATCACGTCCAACACTAGTTTGGCTGCGGGCATGTAATCACGAAGAGAAGGGATCGTGTGCGTATATGCAAGTCAGCAGTGTGTGTCGTTGGGTTTGTTAGTAGTTTGCATGGATATATTAGCTGCATGCATCAAGCTCCGTGGAATCCGAGCGGCCGAGTTGCGTAGCAGAAAGAGGTGGAGAAAGAAGCAGGCACATTCAGTTGTGGCATGCGCCGGCTGCGTGAGCTCTTAACCATGTTCTGCAGAAAACTTGGAAGTGAATCAAGCTGTGCGTGCTAGTGCGGGTAGTGGAGCGTTATTAGTGGACCAGGCTGTTAGGCTTGATCGTGTGTGTGTGTGTGCGAGCTGTGTTATAAAGCTCTGTAATCATTTTCTGTACTTTGACCAAGAGAGAACAAGAGAAAAGCACAAGTGCGTGTGCACCAGACTCTGTGTGTTCTTCTCCCGTTGGTGATGTGTATTGTGTGAGTCTTCTTCTTCCTTCAACCTCCAGCTCGCGTGTGTGTGTTCCTTCCTCCTTTGGGTAGCCCCAACAATTGGTATTCAGAGCTTCGTTGCGATCCTGTCGGCGGCCATGGCCCTTGTTCCTTACGGTGCCGGAGGAAGCACGGTGTCGCTCCCGGTGCCGATGCTCACCGGTGACAACTACACCGTGTCGGCGATCAAGGTGGAGGCGAACCTCGACGCGCAAGGGCTGTGGGAAGCGGTGGTTCCGGCGGAGGACTCGGCGGCGGCGGTCATCGCGAAGAAGGACAAGCCGGCGAGGGCATACCTCCTCGGAGCGCTCTCCGAAGACATCCTGCTGCAGGTGTCGTCGAAGAAGACGGCGGCAGAGCTGTGGGCGAGCCTCAAGACGAGGTTCGTCGGCGCGGATCGGGTGAGGGCGGCACGGCTAGCCACTCTCCGCGGCGAGTTCGCGCCTGCGCATGGAGGGCGGCGACGAGCTGGACGCGTACGCCGGGAGGATCAACGGCATGGCGGCAAGGTACGCGGCTCTCGGAGCGACGCTCGACGACGCGGCAATGGTGAAGAAACTGCTCGACACCGTGCCGGACCGGTTGTACGCAGCGGTGGCCGGAATTGAGCAGTTCTGCGACGTCGACAACATGCCGTTCGAGGAGGCGCTCGGGCGGCTGAAGGCGTTCGAGGAGCGGACGAGGCGACGCACTCAGGATAGCGGCGGACAGGACGGCAACCAGCTCATGCTCACGGCAGCGCAGTGGGAGGCGCGGAAAGGTGAGCGTGGTGGCGGCGGCAAGAAGAGGGGCAACTTCGACATACGCAAGGTGCGCTGCTACAACTGCCAAGATTACGGGCATTTCTCGAGGGACTGCACCAAGCCAAGGAAGGAGCAGGCCCATCTCGTCGCCGTAGACGCCGACGCCGAGCCGGCGTTGCTTTGAAGGTCCACGCGAAGGTGATCGAATAAATGACAACAAGGTTAAGGAGGTGATTGTTAGAGTTAACCTTGTTGTGTAAGCTTTCGTCATATTTATTTGTTAGTGTCATGCATGTTATCACGTCCAACACTAGTTTGGCTGCGGGCATGTAATCACGAAGAGAAGGGATCGTGTGCGTATATGCAAGTCAGCAGTGTGTGTCGTTGGGTTTGTTAGTAGTTTGCATGGATATATTAGCTGCATGCATCAAGCTCCGTGGAATCCGAGCGGCCGAGTTGCGTAGCAGAAAGAGGTGGAGAAAGAAGCAGGCACATTCAGTTGTGGCATGCGCCGGCTGCGTGAGCTCTTAACCATGTTCTGCAGAAAACTTGGAAGTGAATCAAGCTGTGCGTGCTAGTGCGGGTAGTGGAGCGTTATTAGTGGACCAGGCTGTTAGGCTTGATCGTGTGTGTGTGTGTGCGAGCTGTGTTATAAAGCTCTGTAATCATTTTCTGTACTTTGACCAAGAGAGAACAAGAGAAAAGCACAAGTGCGTGTGCACCAGACTCTGTGTGTTCTTCTCCCGTTGGTGATGTGTATTGTGTGAGTCTTCTTCTTCCTTCAACCTCCAGCTCGCGTGTGTGTGTTCCTTCCTCCTTTGGGTAGCCCCAACAATTGGTATTCAGAGCTTCGTTGCGATCCTGTCGGCGGCCATGGCCCTTGTTCCTTACGGTGCCGGAGGAAGCACGGTGTCGCTCCCGGTGCCGATGCTCACCGGTGACAACTACACCGTGTCGGCGATCAAGGTGGAGGCGAACCTCGACGCGCAAGGGCTGTGGGAAGCGGTGGTTCCGGCGGAGGACTCGGCGGCGGCGGTCATCGCGAAGAAGGACAAGCCGGCGAGGGCATACCTCCTCGGAGCGCTCTTCGAAGACATCCTGCTGTAGGTGTCGTCGAAGAAGACGGCGGCAGAGCTGTGGGCGAGCCTCAAGACGAGGTTCGTCGGCGCGGATCGGGTGAGGGCGGCACGGCTAGCCACTCTCCGCGGCGAGTTCGCGCCTGCGCATGGAGGGCGGCGACGAGCTGGACGCGTACGCCGGGAGGATCAACGGCATGGCGGCAAGGTACGCGGCTCTCGGAGCGACGCTCGACGACGCGGCAATGGTGAAGAAACTGCTCGACACCGTGCCGGACCGGTTGTACGCAGCGGTGGCCGGAATTGAGCAGTTCTGCGACGTCGACAACATGCCGTTCGAGGAGGCGCTCGGGCGGCTGAAGGCGTTCGAGGAGCGGACGAGGCGACGCACTCAGGATAGCGGCGGACAGGACGGCAACCAGCTCATGCTCACGGCAGCGCAGTGGGAGGCGCGGAAAGGTGAGCGTGGTGGCGGCGGCAAGAAGAGGGGCAACTTCGACATACGCAAGGTGCGCTGCTACAACTGCCAAGATTACGGGCATTTCTCGAGGGACTGCACCAAGCCAAGGAAGGAGCAGGCCCATCTCGTCGCCGTAGACGCCGACGCCGAGCCGGCGTTGCTTTGAAGGTCCACGCGAAGGTGATCGAATAAATGACAACAAGGTTAAGGAGGTGATTGTTAGAGTTAACCTTGTTGTGTAAGCTTTCGTCATATTTATTTGTTAGTGTCATGCATGTTATCACGTCCAACACTAGTTTGGCTGCGGGCATGTAATCACGAAGAGAAGGGATCGTGTGCGTATATGCAAGTCAGCAGTGTGTGTCGTTGGGTTTGTTAGTAGTTTGCATGGATATATTAGCTGCATGCATCAAGCTCCGTGGAATCCGAGCGGCCGAGTTGCGTAGCAGAAAGAGGTGGAGAAAGAAGCGGGCACATTCAGTTGTGGCATGCGCCGGCTGCGTGAGCTCTTAACCATGTTCTGCAGAAAACTTGGAAGTGAATCAAGCTGTGCGTGCTAGTGCGGGTAGTGGAGCGTTATTAGTGGACCAGGCTGTTAGGCTTGATCGTGTGTGTGTGTGTGCGAGCTGTGTTATAGAGCTCTGTAATCATTTTCTGTACTTTGACCAAGAGAGAACAAGAGAAAAGCACAAGTGCGTGTGCACCAGACTCTGTGTGTTCTTCTCCCGTTGGTGATGTGTATTGTGTGAGTCTTCTTCTTCCTTCAACCTCCAGCTCGCGTGTGTGTGTTCCTTCCTCCTTTGGGTAGCCCCAACACAGCCTCCTCCGAATCTCCACATGACCGGGTCTGTTGTTCACCTACGTTCACCAGACAGTGTCACCTGACCAGTGCTTGTACGGGTTATAAAGCCAACGGCGGCAACTCCTGCGCTCTTGATGAAAAATGTATTCAGTTTCCGCATACCTTGCTCCGGCGGTCTCCAACAGTCCCCACTCCCCTGCATTGTTTGTTCGAGTGCTTGCCCTTGGCCTACATGGGGCTGTCTTTTTTTTTGCGAATAACGGAGAGACTTTATTAAATTTGAACAGACTTACAATCCTCAGCAACCAGCATAGTGATACATGGACGTGGTCTACCCAACCAACATGCAGTACTATCACCACTACGACCAAAGTTCGCTAAGCAATGTGCAACTCTGTTGTGTTCTCAACTAATCTGAAGGAAAGAAACCTCCCTATTCAAAAGTAAACTCTTAATTTCTAACACTAGGACACCGTAAGGTGATCTATCAAAATTACCAGTAGCAATCATCTTGAGAGCAACAGCAGAATCAGATTGCAGCACCACACGTAATGAAGCATGAATGAATGCTAGTTGAAGCCCTTCTTTTATTGCTTGTAGTTCCGCCTCGAATGCATCGTTACACTGAAACAATTTCCGGTAAGAAGCAAAGATGACATCCCCTTTGTTATCCCGGAGGATCATCCCCGAACCGGCAGCGCCATCATCAGGGTTGAACGAGCCGTCTGTAGATAGGCCTACCATATTGGTCCCCGGGGCCGGCCACTTCTGAGCCACAGTGCTCATGGATGAAGGTTTTGGAGAAGTTAGCTCCATCACAGGAGATTTGCCTTTCACCATATCCTCGACGCTCAGGGATATGTTCTTGTAAGAATTATAGTAGCTTGCAAGAAATGAACAAGAAATATCGAGCGGGGGTACCGGGTTGCCGTGGAAAACTTCATTCCGTAAGTACCATGTCCTCCATAGGACCATAACAATTTTGCTACGAATGGACTCCGGTGCCTCCACCAGTAGATGAAACAACCACTCCTTACCAGTACATGTGATGTCCATATGAGGAGGTAATGGCCAGACTGCCTGCATTGAATCCCATAAAATCGCAGCGTTTGGGCAAACCAGAAGAGCATGAAATGATGATTCCACATCACGATCACAAAGAATACATGTAGGCTGAGTAGTCATGTGTCGCCTATGCATCTCTGCCGAGGTTGGAAGAGACCCAGAGATCACCTGCCAAGCAAAGTGGCGCATCTTTGGGGGAGCTTCTATTTTCCAGATCAACTTCCACATAGACCTATCACCCGTGGGAGCAGAAGAGGATGCGCCAGGACTAAGCTGGCTCCAGCACGTGGTCATAGAAAGGTGGTAAGCAGATTTAACTGAAAAATTACCAGATTTATCCCATGGCCAAGCAATAAAATCATCTATTTGGCGCACAGAAGTGCGGATTTTCAGAATGGATGCTACATCCGCCTGACAGAATTTTTTTTGCAGAAGCTCGGTCTTCCAATTCCCATGAACATCGAGGAAGTCCTTGACCTTTGTGAGACGACAAGTTCTCTTTGGGAGAATAGGAGTGAAGGGAGGGCCTCGTGGGATCCAAGGGTCTCTCCACACCCGAATATGTTCACCATTCCTAACCCTCCATAGCATACCTTTTTTTACTAAGGCAAGCCCATGTTCGATTCCCTTCCACACCGCCGAGGAGTTAGATGGAAACACCGTGTCCACAAGGTTGCCATTGGGATAATATTTTGCCTTGAGAAGTCGAGCACATAGGGAGTCCGGTGTAGTGAGAAGCCGCCAAGCCTGTTTAGCTAAGAGTGCTTGGTTGTAAGCCTGCATATCCCTGAAACCCAATCCACCTCGGGCCTTAGGAAGAGATAGCCGATCCCAGGCCACCCAAGCCATTTTCCTCCTTCCGTTCTCGACACCCCACCAAAACTGTCGCATCATCTTTGACAATTCATCACACACTGCCACAGGGAGTTTGGAAATGCTCATAACATATACTGGGATTGCTTGAGCCACTGCTTTAATAAGCACTTCCTTGCCCGAGTAAGAAGAATAGCGTTCACTCCATTCAATAAGGCTCTTGCTCACCCTAGCTTGCAATGATTCAAATCTTCCTTTGTGCATGCGACCTTCTGGCACAGGGAGACCTAGATATTTTGGCTCAAAAGCTTGTTGTGTTATCTCAAGAACCAACTTGACATCATCGGCCACTTGAGGAGAACAACTATCTGGAAAAAGAATGGAACACTTTGAGGGGTTGATAAGTTGACTCGTCGCTGAGGCATAAGTGTTCAAAACATCCTTAACAATTGTTGCATTCTCCAAATTAGCACAGAAAAAAGCAACGAATCGTCCGCGAAGAGGAGATGTGACACGGCAGGGGCTCTCCGACAGATTTTGAGCGCCTCCAAACCTCCATGTTGGACGGCCGTATGCAGTAACGATGAAAGTGAGTCCGCCACAAAGAGAAACAAGAAAGGTGACAAAGGATCACCTTGACGAATGCCTCGAGTGGGAGTGAATTGTTCCAGCAAACGTCCATTAAACTTGATGGAAAACTTCATGGACCTGACGCAAACCATAACCAGAGAGACCCAACGCGGTGCAAAACCCCATTTCAGTAGAGCTCCTTCCAAGTAATCCCAGTCCACTCTATCATACGCTTTGGAGAGATCGAGCTTGTAGGCACAGAAATCTGCATTCCCGGCATTGGATTGAATATGATGAATGCATTCGAACGCAATAATGGAGTTATCTGAAATCAGCCTCCCGGGGATAAAAGCACTTTGATTCTCAGAAATCAGATCCGTCAAGCAAGGCCTCAACCTATTAACCAAACATTTGGAGACAACCTTATAGATTACATTGCAAAGGGATATTGGCCTGAGCTCCTTCAAAGTTGCCGGGTGTTGGACTTTGGGAATAAGGACAATACTGGTATCATTAACACCCGAGGGCATCTGTCCAGTCTCAAAAAACCGATGCACTGCTGACACAATATCCTCCTTGAGACAACCCTAGTTTCGTTGGAAGAACCTAGCTGGGAAACCATCAGGACCTGGTGCTTTTAACGGGCCGATTTGGAATAGTGCATCTGATATTTCCTTATCTGAAAACGGGGCCAACAGATGATCGTTTGTTTCAGGGTTACTCTTGACAAGAGGGTATCCAGAACGGGGGCCGGATCCAGAGTTGGATCCTTAGTATATAGCTCCTTAAAGTATGATGCTGCCATACGTTCCATCTCCGTAGGCGAATGACACCAGGACCCGTCCTCCTTTTGTAGCCTGGGGATGTTATTTCTTCTCGCCCTCCAAACAGCTTGACGGTGAAAATATTTCGTGTTACGGTCCCCTTCCTTTAGCCACGAAATGCGGCTACGTTGCAGCCACATCATCTCCTCCCAGTACAGGAGCTCATCGAGGTTTTGCATTTTCATACGAATTAGCAGTCGGTCAGAGTTGGCAAGTTAAAGGTGCTCAAGATCCTTGCGCAAATCCTCGATTTGTTTCTCCACATGCCCAAAGTTTTCTTTGCTCCATTTACGCAGGTCAGTCATGACAGATTTTAGTGAAGTCGCCACACTGCCCAAATCGCCTCCAGATTGACTCCTGTAATCTGTGTATTGCCCTACACCGATGACCGATCCCATCGTTTGTTTTCCTATGTTCAACTGCAGACACTATCGAACTATGAGCAACTCTAGCGGACCCTCCAATCACGCAAACTCATAAAATTCCAACGAGTATACGAGTTCGGCCTAATTTTCTGGTCAGAACATACCCGCCCGATCCGTAAAACATTTTACGGTGGCCCGCAACCCCTCCCCCCCCCCCCAAACAGTGTATCTACAGGTTTGCGGGGCAGATACGGGTCAAACCCTATCACCATGTCACCGCATTTCCCCGCGATTCCCCAATCCCACCTCCCATTTCTTGCTGCCAATGAGAAAGCACCTGATGCGCCAGCCGACACGTGACACTTGCCGCCACGACCGGAGGCGGCAGTACTATTAACAGAACTGTTTGCGCGAGGAACGATTTACTAGGGATGAACAGTATTCTTGAGAAAAATTCAAAAAAAAAACTAAATTTACTAGGCTTCTTAGACCAATTCTTTCTAGACCTGTTGACAGTCTTTTGTAGAATCAGTTTAATCTCTCTGTTGCTTAGCTCTACTTGACCACTCGACTGAGGGTGATAGGGAGACGCGATTCTATGGTTGACATCGTACTTAGCAAGCGTTTTATGGAAAGCACCATGAATGAAGTGTGAACCACCGTCGGTCATTAGATATCTAGGGACTCCAAATCTAGGGAAGATAACTTCTTTCAGCATCTTGATAGAGGTGTTGTGATCAGCACTACTAGTGGGGATAGCTTCTACCCACTTAGTGACGTAATCAATAGCAACTAAGATATGCGTATACCCATTGGATTTTGGAAAAGGTCCCATATAATCAAAGCCCCAGACATCAAATGGTTCAATGACAAGTGAATAGTTCATAGGCATTTCCTGAAGTTTGCTAATATTACCTATTCTTTGACATTCGTCACAAGACAAGACGAACTTACAGGCATCCTTGAAGAGAGTGGGCCAATAGAAACCTGACTGCAATACCTTGTATGCAGTTCTATCTCCCGCATGGTGTCCTCCGTAGGCCTCGGAGTGACACTTCTGTAGGATCTGTCCCTGTTCATGTTCAGGTACACAAAGTCTAATAACACCATCTACTCCTTCCTTATAAAGGTCAGGATTATCCCAAAAGTAGTGTCTCAAGTCAAAGAAGAATTTCTTCTTTTGCTGGTACGTGAAACTGGGTGGTATGTATTTGGCAACGATATAGTTCGCATAATCAGCATACCACGGTGTACTACGTGAAGCATTGATGACATTCAGTTGCTCATCGGGAAAGCTATCATCAATTGGTTGTGGGTCATCAAGAACGTTCTCCAACCTAGACAAGTTATCTGCTACTGGGTTATCAGCACCCTTTCTGTTGACAACGTGCAAATCAAATTCTTGTAGCAAGAGAACCCATCTGATAAGTCTAGGTTTAGCGTCCTTCATCTCCATGAGGTACTTAATAGCAGCATGATCAGTGTGAATAGTGATTTTGGAATCAACTATGTAAGACCTGAACTTTTTACATGCAAACACGACTGCTAAAAATTCCTTCTCTGTAGTGGCATAGTTTCTTTGGGCACTGTCTAGAGTTTTACTAGCGTAGTGAATAACATTCAACTTCTTATCAATTCTTTGCCCTAGAACAACACCAACAGCATAATCACTAGCGTCACACATGATCTCAAAAGGCAAATTCGAATCAGGTGGTTAAACAATAGGTGCAGTTATCAAAGCCCTCTTAAGTATTTCGAAGGCTTCCTCACAATCCTCGTCAAAGAAAAAAGGAATATCCTTTTGCAAGAGGTTGGTAAGAGGCCTAGAAATCTTAGAGAAGTCTTTAATGAACCTTCTATAGAAACCAGCATGACCAAGGAAACTTCTTATTCCTCTGATATCTCTGGGGTATGGCATTTTCTTGATTGCATCAACCTTAGCCTTATCGACTTCAATACCTCTTTCAGAAATTTTATGTCCTAAGACGATGCCTTCATTAACCATAAAGTGGCATTTCTCCCAATTCAAGACAAGATTGGTTTCTTTACATCTCTGCAAGACTCGATCAAGGTTGCTGAGGCAATCATCAAAGGAAGACCTGTAAACGGAGAAGTCATCCATGAAAACCTCAACAATCTTTTCACACAAGTCAGAGAATATAACCATCATACATCTTTGAAAAGTGGCAGGTGCATTACATAAGCCAAAAGGCATACGTCTATAGGCAAAGGTACCGAAAGGGCAGGTGAATGTGGTTTTCTCCTGATCAGATTGTGCAACTGGTATTTGGGAGAAACCAGAATAACCGCCTAGAAAGCAGAAGTGTGTGTGTTTGGACATCCTTTCTAGCATTTGGTCGATAAAAGGTAAAGGGTAATGATCTTTCCTAGTGGCTTTATTCAACTTCCTAAAATCAATCACCATCCTATAGCTAGTAATAATCCTCTGTGGGATCAACTCATCCTTATCATTAGGGACAACGGTGATGCCTCCCTTCTTAGGAACGCAATGCACCAGACTCACCCAATCGCTATGAGAAACAAGATACATAATACCCGCTTCCAGGAGCTTTAGTATTTCTTTTCTTACTACTTCTTTCATCTTAGTATTCAATCTCCTTTGATGATCAACAACTGGTCTGAAATCAGGATCAGTTTTGATCTTGTGCTGGCATAGAGTGGGACTAATGCCCTTAAGATCATCAAGAGTATATCCAATAGCAGCACAGTGCTTCCTCGGAGTTTTTAGTAACTTCTTTTCTTCTTGCTCTGAGAGGCTAGCACTAATAATAACAAGATATATCTCCTTTTCATCAAGATAGTCATACCTAAGAGTATCAGGCAACTATTTAAGCTCGAACACAGGATCACCCTTTGGTGGGGGTGGATCCCCAAGCAGTTCAACAGGCAAGTTATTCTTAAGGATAGGATATTGTTCTAAGACAACTCTATCTATTTCATCCCTTTCATCCATATGCATATCATTTTCATGCTCAAGCAAGTATTGCTCTAAGGGATCAGTAGGAGGCACGGCAATAGAGGCTAAGGCAATAGTTTCATCCCTACTAGGCAACTCCTTTTCATGAGGTTGTCTACCAAACTTAGAGAAATTGAACTCATGTGACACACCTTCAAAGCCAACAGTGACATTTTGCTTCTCACAATCAATATGAGCATTGACGGTATTGAGAAAAGGTCTACCAAATATGATGGGACAAAAGCTATCTTGTGCGGTAGCAAGAACGAGGAAATCTGTAGCGACCCGACTCAAAACGAGTCAAGCCTCTGTGTTTCTGTGCCATCCCTGGATCAGTATGCTGGCACACACAGTACATCAATGTATATATCAAAGTGCAATCACATGTAAATAGCGTAAAACCGATATATACCTTAAATATCTCAGCGGAAGCAGTCAAGGGAGTGGAGTCCCAATAAACACCAACGGCAAGTTGAGTGTAGACCGTAACCCTGAATTGTACTCTTACTCGTCGAAGAAAAATATCTGCAACATAAGACGTTGCAGCCGTGTAGGTCAGCATATTGAATATGCCGGCAAGTCACATAAGGGAGGGGTGAAAAGTAATCATCTATACTATATGCATATATGGCAGGTGGGGCTATAAGTTTTTAGCGAAAAGCAAGTTTTCTCCTACATCAAGAGAGGCTTAAAAGCAAAATGTTACTGCGTTGTTTGTTGTTAACGAGATGGTTCCGCCAACCAATTCTCGTACCCATGTTGTCAATAATACCCACATCAATATTATTTGTGTTGAGAATTTCAGATAACTTCAGTTTCTTTGGCTCAAGTTGTCCATGACCGTGGACACGGCTAATCGATTAGGTTTGAGTACTCTGCAGAGTTTTGCACACGTTCCCCACAAGATTTGATCGCCTCCGTGTATGTCCTCGCACTTCAGGGTGTTTGAAGACCGGATGATCAAAACATGGTCTTTCAACGGGTCCCTCTGAATCCCTGTCGGTGCCCATCCAATCCTACCGTTCTTCTACATCTGCTAGCACCGCCTGTCCAGAGTCGCCGCGTTGTCCAACCAAGCCAGAGCCCATAATGACTTGTGGCTGTGCAGGTAAGCCTTGGGTCTTGAAAATATCCGTCCGTCTCTTTGAGCCTGGGTGAAGCTTTCCGCAGGATGTCATGGCCGTCTCCAGCATCCCGGGTCATCCACTGGTTTCTCCAGGGAGCCGATCAACCGTCCTTCACCCAGAGTTGCATTGCATCACGAGGTCTTGAAAAGTCTTGACTTAACCGGTCTTGGTTATTAAAGTATCCTCGCATCACTCGTGATAAACTCTCAACCAGAATCCCGTCTACTCAAGCATAGCAATATGAAATTTGTCGTCCCGGGCCTAGTAACGGGGTTGTTGGGTGCCTACCACATGATACTACAATATGTAACCATAATTTCCAAGTACCTACTCAGCATGCAATTGGGCATAGGATGGTAGAACTACGATGCATAAAACATAGGTGATAGTATGATCAAAGTGACTTGCCTGGTGATGTTGACGAAGAAGAATTTTCGAGAAATAACTTGATAGACTACTCGTCACTCTCCGATGAAATCTATATAACAAACATATCATTCACATAAGCACTCATACTAGCAATCATTCTAGCAATCAAAACAAAAGAGAGAGCGAATAGGAATCCGAAGGAAACTTCAAATAAGACTAGGGAGTCTTCTACTACATCAAACACTAAATAGTTTTTGTCCAACGGAAAATAATAACAGGAAACTAAGATATAAATTTAACTAAGATAAAATAAAGTATTTTTCACGAAACTATTTGAAAGTATTTCCAAACGGGATTTGAAACCATGGAGAAACCAATTGCAAGTTATTAGAGAACTAGAATTGATTTCATGACAACATATAAAAATAAAAATCAAAACTTGTTGCAAACCTACTGTTATCTAACAGAAAACCAAATATAAACTTTCTCAAATATAAAAGAAACTAATTTAAAAACAAATATAGAAAAAGAAATAGCTATAATCCTAAAAGAACTAAAACAGAATCTGTTTTGGTAAAAACCCCAATTAAAAATATTTTAAAAAAATTGAAACTTAAACTATTGAAAGATATGATCAATAGGAAGCAGCAGCAAAAAGAATCAAATTAAAAGCTATTTTTAAACTCCCGGAATAAGCAAAACAAGCTTTAATTCAAATCTGATCTAACTCAATTGTTATAAATCCAAACATAGACAAATTATATATCTTCAGAAACTACATAAAATTTGTGATCCAACGCAAAAAGAATCACCTAATTCGGAGTTATAGACTAATAGATATGAATTTTCTAAGATTGCAATTTTCTGAAAAAACTGCAATACGAGATTTCGTGAATCTCACCATGGGTGAGAGAGAGGAAGAACTCCGGCGAGGTAGCTGCTCCGGCGAGGTGGGGAGGTCGCCGGCGGGGAGGGGGAACGGCGGAGGGGGTCCCGGAGGCGAGGAACGGGGCGTCAGGGGCTCCTGGGCGTTCTTCTATTCGGCTCCTTGCAGGAACAACAATGGTGGGGGCGTCGTGGCTACGGGCAGGGAGAGGGCGAGCTGATGGGGAAAACAGAACGAGGAGAGGAGGGGCGTTCTTATAGGGGTGGTGGGAGGCTCGGGAAGGAAGTGTAGCCCGCGAATTGGGGGAGGGAAGCTTCCTGGGAAGCTTCTGCCATGGCCACACAAGGAAGCTCGTGAGGAGGAAGAAGAAGGTGAGATTGGGCCAGATTGGTTTCCTAACGTGGCCCAAGTACATTCCTAAAATAAGATATCTCTTTCCCTTTTTATTAAAACAGGAATTAATACGATTAAAAGGAAATAGAATATCCTTGGAATATAGGGGTATAATATATTAAAATTTTCAGAAAAATAAATTCAAAAAGATGGACATTTTTCCACGGCCAAAATACTTCAAAAAATGTTTTTTTTCAGAAAATCCCCTAAATGCTTTATTTCTTTTTGGAAATAATTACTCAAATAAATCTTGGATGTCATGGCTCAAATATTTCAAAGAATATCCCCGGGTTTGGAGGGTCATGTTTCTCCTCTCTTTTTCTCTTGTTTGACAAAGTATTGTTCCCGACATTCCGTGAGTGAAGAAGAAAACAAAATGCAAATGAAAAATCGAAAGGAAATTCAAGTGCCACCTTGGTTCAAATTCTTTGTAGTTGAAGAAGTCATCCTATCTCCTCTCGCTGGTTTTTTAAAAAAGATGAATTTGAATTCACAGGAAAAAGGGGAAAGTCATTTTATTCCCTCTCATTCAAAAGTTTTGAAAAGTTTTCAAATTTCACTCAAGCTTTCAATCACTCAAGCGAACAAACAATCAATCTAATAATTTTATTAACATTCAAAAATTTGGGATGTTACAAACCTACCACACTTAAAATGAATCTCGTCCTCGAGATTCGAAGAGGCTAGAAAGAAAGGTTAGGGTTTGGGGGTCTTCTAACAAATCCAATCTCCGGCAAGGTGGGATGCTACCACACTTAAAATGAGAGATACTGGTCCCTTAAGATTTTAACAATCCTCTCGGGTTTTGGCAACTGACACCTCACAGTCTTCATATTAAATCCTTTGGTGATGCTCTCCCGTTATATTCATAACGTTTCCATTAAAACGAGGGTCCTTCTGTTGATATAAGCTTCTTCCTTTACTGGGCCTTCTTAAGTGACAATCTCGTGATCAACTCCAATTAACCTATCGATGATTCTCATGGTGGTCTACCATCTGTGGTTATCCTGCAGAGAGAAGGGTCTTGGTTTCATCCTCACCGTAAAATTTCCTACGCGTGACAACAAGTGCCATGTACATGGGCTTTTCTTATACCATTCTAAGGCTTAAACAAAAGCTTCAAAGAACGTCGTCTCTCAACAGGTGCAATCTCATCTTTGACTTCATCGTATAAGGATTGAGGTATTGCACTAACACTAGCACCCAAGTCACATAAAACATGATAGCAATGATCTCCTATCTTAATAGAAACTACAGGCATGCCAACAACAGGCCTATGTTTGTCTCTAGCGTGAGGTTTAGCAATTCTAGCAGCATCTTCAAAAAAGTGAATATTATGTCCCTCAACTTCCTCAGACAGAAGATCTTTGATAATAGCAATGCTAGGTTCAACTCTAATTTGCTCAGGGGGTGTAGGTGTTCTAATATAGCATCTATGTATAACAGTTGAAGCTTTAGAATGATCCTTTATCCTAACATGGAAAGGTGGTTTCTCAATGTAAGCACTGGGAACAACATGATCATTATAGGCAATGACTTTCTCTTCAACTGGAGTCGTTTAAATACATTGACTTCTAATGGAGGATGATAATTAAACCACTTCTCTTTGGGGAGGTCAATATGAGCAGCAAAAGATTCACACAATGAAGCTACTATCTCAGAGTCAAGTCCATACTTAGCGCTAAAGTCACAAAAAGTATTTGTCTCAACAAAGGATTTAACGCAATCAAAAGTGAAATTCATACCTGACTCCTTACCTTCTTCAAGCTCCCAATCTTCAGAGTTGCGTTTAATTCTCTCCAATAAATTCCATTTGAAGTCAATATCTCTCTTCATAGAAGAACCGGTACAAGAAGTGTCAAGCATGGTGCGATCATCATGAGAAAGCCGAGCATAGAAGTTCTGAATGATAATTTCTCTCAAGAGCTCATGATTGGGGCATGAATATAGCATTGATTTAAGACTCCCCCAAGATTGAGCGATGCTTTCTCTGTCACGAGGCCAAAAATTGTAAATATAATTTCGATCACGATGTACTAAATGCATAGGATAAAACTTTTGATGAAATTCCAATTTCAACCGATTGTAGTCCCATGATCCAGTATCATCACATAGCCTATACCATGTCAACGCCTTATCCTTCAAAGATAAAGGAAACACCCTCTTCTTGACCTCATCCTCGGGCACACCTACAAGCTTAAATAAACCACAAACTTCCTCTACATAGATCAGATGCAAGTCTGGATGTGATGTTCCATCTCGTGTAAAAGGATTAGCCAACAGTTTCTCAAGCATACCCGAAGAAATTCAAAGCAAATATTTTCAGTAGGTGCAGCAACTTGAGTAGCAACTCTTTGTGCTTCCGTTTGAGGTGAACATACCCCGAACAAGCCCCTCAAAGGATTAGTATCCATAGTGACAAGTGACAACAAATTTCAGCACACTATATGAATGTTTCCTTATCAAGTTCCACTTACGAAAGGCGCTTCACTCCCCGGCAACGGCGCCAGAAAAGAGTCTTGATGACCCACAAGTATAGGGGATCAATCTAGTCCTTTCGATAAGTAAGAGTGTCGAACCCAACGAGGAGCAGAAGGATCTGACAAGTGGTTTTCAGCAAGGAAAAATCTGCAGGCACTGAAATTGTCGGTAACAAGTGATTGTGTGGTGAGATGATTCGTAGCAAGCAACAAGTAACAAAAGTAGCAACGGTGCAGCAAGGTGGCCCAATCCCTTTTGTAGCAAGGGACAAGCCTGGACAAAGTCTTATAGGAGGAAAAACGCTCCCGAGGACACACGGGAATTTCTGTCATGCTAGTTTCATCATGTTCATATGATTCGCGTTCGTTACTTTGATAGTTTGATATGTGGGTGGACCGACGCTTGGGTACTGCCCTTACTTGGACAAGCATCCCACTTATGATTAACCCCTCTCGCAAGCATCCGCAACTACGGAAGAATAATTAAGACAAAGTCTAACCATAGCATTAAACTAGTGGATCCAAATCAGCCCCTTACGAAGCAACGCATAAACTAGGGTTTAAGCTTCTGTCACTCTAGCAACCCATCATCTACTTACTACTTCCCAATGCCTTCCTCTAGGCCCAAATAATGGTGAAGTGTTATGTAGTCGACGTTCACATAACACCACTAGAGGAAAAACAACATACAACATATCAAAATACCGAACGAATACCAAATTCACATGACTATTATTAGCATGACTTATCCCATGTCCTCAGGAACAAAAGTAACTACTCACAAAGCATAATCATAATCATGCTCAGAGGTGTAATGAGTAGCATCAAGGATCTGAACATGAACTCTTCCACCAAATAATCCAACTAGCATCAACTACAAAGAGTAATCAACAGTACTAGCAACCTTACAAGTACTAATCAGAGTCGCGAGATGGATATTGGTTACAAGTGATGAACTAGGGTTTGGAGATGAGATGGTGCTGATCAAGATGTTGATGGTGACGAGTCCCCTCCGATGAGAGGAGTGTTGGTGATGAGGATGGCGACGATTTCCCCCTCCGGGAGGGAAGTTTCCCCGGCAGGATCGTCCTGCCGGAGCTCTAGATTGGTCCTGCTCAAGTTCCGCCTCGTGGCGGCGGCGAAACCACGAAAAAGCTCCCTTATGATTTTTTTATGGACGAAATCCTCCATATAGAAAAAGAGGGAGGCCAGTGGGCCAAAAGGGTGCCCATAAGCCCCCATGGCCCGGCCTGGGGGGGTGGCCGGTCCGTGCAGGCTTGTGGCCACCCCCTGGCGCCCCTCTGGCGCTTCTTCGGCCCAGTATTTTTTATATATTGGGAAAAAATCTCCGTTGATTTTCACGGCGTTTGGAGTTGTGCAGAATAGGTTTCTCAACTTTGCTCCACTTTCAGGCCAGAATTCCAGTTGCCGGTATTCTCCCTCTTCATGTAAACCTTGCAAAATAAGAGAGAAAAGGCATAAGAATAGTACCGTGAAGTGAAATAACAGCCAAAGAAGCGATAAATATCAACATGAAAACATGATGCAAAATGGATGTATCACACGCACCTTCTCCTTTCTTCTGACGCCGTCGTTGCCGTGCTTGCTTTCCGTCAAAGCAACAGAGAGAGAGAGAGGGAGGGAGATTAATGGCATGCGTCCCATCCGTGCTCATATAGCCTCGGCGTGCGTGCCTAGTACCTAGGGTTCCGTGTCCCCCCTCCTAGCGCCGCCACCTCTCCTCCATCTCCTTCTTCCTCCCCAGGTAAGCTCTATGTAGATCAGGTAGCAAAGAGAGAGAGCAGTAGTGCGCCGCCGTCGTCCACCGTGCGTCCCTTGCCTCCGGCGCCGGCAGGCATGTCAGGGAGCTCGGGGAAGGCGCCCGCGTTCCATTCCCGCCGTCGTTGAGGTCGGGGCGCGACCACATCAACGGGCAGGAGCTCTTCTTCGGCGTGTTCCCGGTGTTCTCGTTCCCCTGCGTCGGATCTACTTCAGGTCGTCTCGGGTTCATCTTCAGGCGACTCCCTCTGATCGGATCGCCCTCTTCTCCTTGCCCTAGGTGAGCCTAGCTCTTCATCCCTCCCCCTCGTTAGATCCGGCTGATGGTCGTTGCCGTGCCTCTGTTCGAAGAGGAGAATGGCAGCGCCTGTGAGCATGTGTGTTCTTTGTGTGGGTGTGCTCGGGATAGTCCAGAGTAGCAGAGAAGGCGCTTCCAGAATAGTTGGGGTGGTGCGATGATGCCCGCGGCGTAGAGCAGCAGTAGTGGTAGAGGCATGCTCCGGTGGCGTTGCTGCCGTCGTCGTCTCTGTGTGCAGGCAGAGCAGGGCGGCTCTTGGTAGTTTACCTTGTAGAATACCTCTGTTCTGTAGAGTCTCGTATCGCATCGTAGTGGTAGGGTGTGTGTGTGTTGATCAGGTGGTCGCGGGATCGAACCCCCGCGGCGCCAACCCCCCTTTTTTGTGATTTGTTTTGCACGGTAGCATCAGTAGCAGCAGGGGCAACTTTACCCTGCTTGTCCCCCTTGTTCTGTCGAGCAAGTGACTAGTAGGAGAGTGGTGTGCTTCTCTGCGTGTACCAGGGGGGTCTAGGGTTCGTAACCCCCCAATCCTTTTATTTTCTTTTGCATTTCCTTGCTGTTTTTCTTTGGCTTGTTATATGTGTGGCTGTGGTATGCTCTACACCATGTGGGGTATTTTATTTCTCCTCACAACAGCATGTTGTCTCTAGTATTTATTGCTATCTTGGGAGTGATGCATGTGAAGGTGTTTGTGTGCTAGAGTAGGTGGAGCTAGATGCCATGCATGTGTGTGTGTTTAACATGTGTGCTTGCTATAGGCCAGTGATGCATGTGTAGTTATTTTTCTTGCCTCCAAACAGTAGGTTGCCTCTAGTATTTTTCCTCATGTGTAGAAATGCATGTGTAGGATTATGTGCATGTGTGTATGTGTGAGCTAGCTTATCTATGTACGTGTGTTAGTAAGGGTGCTTTGCACTAGATTGATGCATGTGAGTGTTACTCATGTGATATGATGAGCTTAAGCACCTATGTGCAAGTTAGTATGTGTAGGTGTAGAAATGCATGATGTGAGTGTAAGTAGTTGTGTGTTCCAACTAGCATGTGTAGGTGCTTGCTTATGTTGTGCTTGATGTGAGTGTGTGTGTGGTGGTGTGCTAAGGCACATGAACATGAGGTCTACCCCTCATGTGCACCATTGTATTGTTGATAGTGTGCAAGTGGATGTGTAGGTGATAATCTAGTGAGAAGCACATGTGATGATGCACTATTCACCTTTATGTGAGTCCATGTATAGTTTCTTCTTAGCTTTGTGTTCTTTTGTTCTATGCAAGTGCCTATGTTTTATATATGTTTTTGGGGTAGAATCATCCCAGGAATCCAATGGTGGGTTCAGATTCCACTTGGGAACACTTTCTGGGAATGTCATATTTCTGTTCTGTTCAATGTTTAGAGCTTGGTTCTATGTGATGTGATGAGCCCAAGAGGTTGATTCCTTGTTGTGGCAGTAGAGGGTGAACCCCTCTATAGCATGTTGGTTTTGTTTCATGCTTAGGAGTTCATATGTGCAAGTTGTGCCTAGTCAAAGTAGGCATGTGGCTGAAAATTCTAGTTTAGTGAAAATCTGTGATTTTCACTAAGTCTGAGAAACTGCTGTTATTTTCTTCCCTTGTAGTTGTGCTTGTAGAAGTTCTTGTGTTGGGAATCTGCCCCTGAAATCAACTGGGAAGTTGTAGATTTTGTGTTTGTCTAGCTCTCTATCAATTTTAATTCCATTTGGATTCCTGTAGATATTGTTTTGGGTGTTGTCAAAATGCTTCACAGCATAAACAACTAGTGAGAATCTGAGATTTTCACTAAGTCCCTCAAGACTGATATTTTTCTCCAAGTTAGCAGCTGTAGAACTTTCTGTGTGGAACTCCTTTGTATTTTCTTTTTGCTCATGCTTGTAGAGATTTTGAATAGCTTATGCCACATATCCTATTTGGCCTATTTGGGTGGCTGTAGGTGCTTTGCATGTAGCTCTCAAACTGCTATGATGGTGTTTAGGACAGAATGTATAGTTTTGATGTTTTGATGCTTATGAGTGTATAGTTGATGGTGTGGTGATATTCCTTGCACCACCCCATCCATATTTGTTTGTTTTGTGATTTGGCAACCTGGGAATACCAGAAGTATGCCACTGGAGTGTGTTGTGATGGATTTGATCCGTAGGACTCCGTTTTTTGTTTCGTTGTTTCCGGTTGATCCGTAGCTCCGTTCGTAACGTTTTTTATATGTTTTTGCACAGTTTTCGCGTGATGCATCTGTTCATGACATCCTCATGCATGTCAAGATAGCTTAGAGTGCAGTTATGTCCAGGAACTTATATTTTCTTCTCATGCATGTGCAAGTGACTAGAATAGAGATGCATGTTCATTTTCATCTCATGCATCATGTGCTTGTTGCATCTTGTTGTGCTGTTGTTCATTGGATGCTATTTTTATGTTGGGTAGCACCGGGATCGGAGAACGAGTACGTGGATCCGGGAGAGTACGTGTAGGAAGAACAAGAGCAGTTCCAAGCTGAGGACATCACAGGCAAGATGATATGACCTTGATTCCATCTCTAGACTTGTTATGCTAGATTCACGTTTCTTCCGTCATATGCTCATTGCCTACCACTGAAATAATTGCCTCCTGATTTTTCCATGAAACCCAAACACTTTTCCCTTCCTAGCAAATATTGAATGTCTAAGTAGGCTTTGCTCAGCTACTAATGTTAGCGTTGCTAGTTGCAGGTGCTTTGTCTCATGTGATAACATGAGTTTGATATCATTATGTTAAATCTGTTATTTAATGAATGCACCTATATACTTGGTAAATAACGGAAGGCCTAGCCTTTTGCCGGGTGTTTTGTTTCGTTATTGCCGCCATAGTTACCGGCTACCGGTGTTTGATTCCATAATTGATCGCTCCTAACACGTTCGGGGTTGTTATGGGGACCTCCTTGATAAATCGTGTAGTGTTAAGACTTGTCCGACAGGACCCACCATTGGTTTTAATTGGCTAATCACTTAATAATAATCTGCATAGGGAATAGCTACCCTGAGGAATTAATCACAACCCGGGCCAGTGCTCCTCATGAGTGTTGGTCCACCCACCTAGCAGTCGGCAATACCACCTCGGGGAAACTTCAGGTATTGGTCATTGTCCACTATGCATAGACGGTGTTGTCCTGAGACTCAGATACGCGGCTCTTATCAGGGTCGTCGACACACCGGGAGGTCCTGCTAGTCTTGTCTTACCTTAGCGATATATCTTGCGTATAGGAATCTAGGTGAAGCTTTGTTTCTCCCCGGAGTTGAGGTTTTCCTCTAAGGAATTCGACGAGATCACGAGATTCGTGATAGAGGATTACTTTGCGGCCCGTGACCGTTTGTGATGGACTAGTTGGAGCACCCATGCAGGGTTTATTCTTTCGGAAAGCCGTGCCCGCGGTTATGTGGCAACTTGGAATATTTGTTAACATCCGGTTATAGATAACTTGAACTAATCTAATAAAATTGCCAACTGTGTGCGTAACCGTGACTGTCCCCTTCGGAGACCTCTCTTCGATCGGGAACACGGTGGGGTTATGATTAACGTAGGTAGGTGTTCAGGATCACTTATTGATCAGCTAGTCTACGCCCGCTAGTATAGACCACCTTCAATACTTGTTCTACGTAAGTTAGCCATCATACATGCTTAGGATGCTGCAACCTAAACACTGAACCTTCCTTACCTAATAACTTGACTAGTTCTGGCACCGAGGTCATAGATTGATGAGTCCCTGTGGCTCACAGATTACTTCAACACACCAACAGTTACATGTACGCCCAACACAGGTGATCCCGAGGGCACGCAGCTGGCGTGGCAGTACGATGAGGAGAACGACCACCTGTACCTGAACTATCCAGAAGACTGAGGCGTGGTCGTGATCGTGGGCAAGCATGCAGGGTAGCATAGCCTTTTCTCATGTTATGTAGTCCGTAGCGGAACTACCTTGTTTGAATAAAAGTGTGATGTAAACTCTGATATTATTTATAAGATGGCATATGAATCCCTATTTGTCATTCTATTATTATGTATGTGCTATGTTATCGTGCTTGCAAAATGCTTAGATGCGCTTCTTTCCATTTTGGGGCCTCGTTCCCTAAATCGGAAAGGACCGCATCTTGGTCGTTACACCATGCTTTGCCCATGATTGTTATTGCTTATTGTAATATGTCTCCATGTGTTGCCTCTTGCTTGCTATTGCCATGTATTGAGTGCCACAATGCTATTAATCTTGCTAACGAGATTTCCCCCATAGATTTCTCTCATATTATTGGAGCTTTTGACATCTTTCATGTGAAGCATGCTTGTCTTCCTTCCTTGCACCATATGCCTAGTACCATGAATATTGCCATTGTTGCATCATATTATTAATGTTCTTGTGGTCCTAACGGTTATGTGCAAGAGAGGAGAACCATCATGATGGATGATGTGTTTGTCTACCATGCACATACATCGTTTCCTTTGTTGTGTGTATGTGTAGGATGCTTCGACTACATGTCAACCTCCACTTCACGTGAGTTGATGATTCGAGATCTTGAGGGCGAGCCATGCTACTCTCACGCATTTCTACATCGCACGTGCTTGCGCATCGGCACTGTGAAGAACGCACAAGGACAAGTTTTCAAGGTGATATCCTTCTTGAGCATGGATATTGTGGCTCATCCTACTTGTATTGCTTGTAACATGACATATATTGGTCATCTTGGATCACTTACTTGCACACATGCTAGTGATCTTGCTTTTCTTCTTGATTGCCACATTACCATGTCTCATGACATATATAGCTTGTGTGTTGCATCCAACTTGTGGATTGTTTGCTCTTATCGCATACTTGGTTGCAACAACATCCATTCTTCCCTTTTGCCATGCCACATTGCTTGCTACATGCTTGACTTGAGTGCCTTGCACATGATGACCACTTGCTCTTTCTATTGTGTTGAGTGCCACACCATCTTCACTACACCATGTCCTTGGATTGGCTTGCACTTTGGATTGCTCCATGTGTTTAGAGACTTCATTTTATTTGGTGTTGTGAATGATTCGTATGCCTACCATAGACCATTCGTTGAGCACTTTGTGCATAATTTCTATGACCATGAGGTAGATGCTTGTTATATTGCCACATACATATGCATCCCTACCTCACCCTTGCATACTTGTTTCCATGATTGCATCGCATGTGCTCAATTTATATGCTTACATTCCATGCCACAATCCTTTGTCACACCATATGATATGCATGATGACAACACTTGATTGGTGATTCACCACTTGAATGCTTGGTTTTTCTATACTGTTAACCATATTTGTTTTTCCAAGTGTTTGTCGTGTTTGCTCCTTTTGAAGGAAATATATGACGGTGAGACATTGGAGAGTGCCCTTCTCGAGCTTCTACACAGTGAGCGCTTTGTGATCATCCACTTCTACACGGCGCCGCCATCTCCTTCCCATGGTGATTTGGATTTTGATCCGAGGATGGATCTTTCCCAAGGAGGAGGGAATGATGCGGAGCATCCTATGGACATCACCATGACAAGAGTCCGTTTGGCAAGTGACACGTGCGGCATCAACTCCACATACTTAAAGGTGAATCATTTCCTTTACATGTGTTCACTTGACCCCTTCGAGGATGGTATACTACTTGACACTCCTCTCGTGTGCATACATAGGTATTGCCGGAGCTTCATGGAGGACGAGGAGGAGTGCCAACACCTACATACGACTACACCATCCACGAGGGAAGCTTGGAAGAGAAGGAAGAAGAAGGAAGGACACCTTCTGGAAGGCCCGGACCTTCCGGTCCACCCGGAACCTCCGGACCCCTAACTTTCCGGCCTACCCGGACCTTCAGGCCTCCGGCGACCAGAGAAGCTCCTAGGCGCGTGAACTCTCTAGTTATCACGGACCCTAACCGAGCCTCTCCCGGAACCTCCGGGCCCCGGACCTTCCGGCCTACCCGGAATTTCTGGACTCAGCACACCCGAGAGTGTGCCAACTCTCTAGGTAGCCCGGAAACAGACCGAACCTTACGTGGAACCTCCAGAGACCGGAATGCCCGGCCATCCCCGGAATTCCGGCCTTGCGTGCATGCAAATACTTGGGCCTCAGCCCGTGTACCTCTTTTTCCCCTCAGTTACCCCTTCGTGGCTTGCACTATATATACTCCTCTTTCACCTCCATTTTAGGGTTAGCTAATGCATAGACATCTTGCTAAGCTTATCTCCATCTACTACCTCCTCCCATCGATATGCCTCCATGTGAGAAGACCCCGTAGTGGATGTCAAGGCCCCTTGCGAGGGAAGATCCCCTAGTGGATTCAAGGCCCCATCTCCCCATGCGATTTGGGATGAACTCTACCATGTATCTTACTTTCCCTTCGTTTTTCATGTACCCTTGTGGATCTTGTGTGTGGCGAGTCTAGCGGATGTGTGATTGGTCTTGTTCTTGAGTGTTTCCCTTGTGATTTCTCCTTGTTCTTCCCCGTGTTCTTCGTGTTCTTGAGGAATCCCCCTCCAATTCATGAAAGATCGACACACACGGGCATGCTACGTATCATACACCAATCGCGGCCTCGAGCCGCCGGAGTCGCTCCTCCACTCCGAGAAGGAGGAGTATGACCATTGGCACGGGCGGATCTACTCCTCTGTCACCAGCTCCTTCTCTACCACGGGCTCCTCCTCTCCCACGGGAAGCTCCGTGGCTGGGAGGGCGAGTCCCCGCATGCCGCTCCTCACTCTGATGAAAAGGGAGGCGGAGGATCTCCCCTTCCTCCGCGTGATGAAGCGGGAGCTTGAGGGAGAGCCGATGCTGCGGCGCGGCGGAGTCATTGTTGGAAATATGCCCTAGAGGCAATAAAAAAATAGTTATTATTATATTTCCTTGTTCGAGCTAATCGCTTATTATCCATGCTAGAATTATATTGAATGGAAACTCAGATACATGTGTGGATACATGGACAACACACTGTCCGTAGTAAGCCTCTAGTTAACTAGCTCGTTGATCAAAGATGGTTAAGGTTTCCTAGCCATAGACAAGTGTTGTCACTTGATAATGGGATCACATCATTGGGAGAATGATGTGATGGACAAGACCCAAACTATGAACGTAGCATGTGATCGTGTCATTTTATTGCTACTGTTTTTCTGCATGTCAAGTATATGTTCCTATGACCATGAGATCATGTAACTCACTAACTCCGGATGAATACCTTGTGTGTATCAAACGTCGCAACATAACTGGGTGATTATAAAGGTGCTCTACAGGTATCTCCGAAGGTGTACATTGAGTTAGCATGGATCAAGACTGGGATTTGTCACGCCGTATGACGGAGAGGTATCTCGGGGCACACTCGGTAATACAACATCACAACAAGCCTTGCAAGCATTATGAATATTGAGATAGCCACGAGATTTTGTATTACAAAACGAGTAAAGAGACTTGCCGGTAACGAGATTCAAATAGGTATAGAGATACCGACGATCGAATCTCAGGCAAGTAACATACCAAAGGACAAAGGGGATGTTATACGGGATTAACTGAATCCTTGACATAGAGGTTCAATTGATTAAGATCTTCGTAGAACATGTAGGATCCAATATGGACATCCAGGTCCCGCTATTGGATATTGACCGGAGAGTGTCTCGGTCATGTCTACATAGTTCTCGAACCCGCAGGGTCTGCACACTTAAGGTTCGGTGACGTTTCAGTATAGTTTAATTATGGATGTTGGTAACATAATGTTGTTCAGAGTCCCGGATGAGATCCCGGATGTCATGAGGAGTTCCGAAATGGTCTGGAGACGAAGATTAATATATATGAAGTATCCATTTGGTTTCCGGAAGGATTTTGGGCATTACCGGTAAAGTACCGGTTGTGACGAATGGGTTCCAGAGTTCCACCGGGAGGGGCCACCCACCCGGGAGGGGCCACCCACCGGGGAGGGGACCAAACAGGCCCAAGGGTAGCGCACGAGCCCGTGGTGGGCTGGGTGGACATCCCAAGGGGGCCTATTCGGCTGAAGTGGAGAAGAGAGAGAGGTGCGGCCAAACCGAATAGGGAGAGGAGTTCTCCTCCTCCAAACCGACTTGGAGGAGGACTCCTCCCTCCTCCTTGCGTCGGTCGTACCCTAGGGAAAGTCACTAGGGAGCCACCCCTCCCTCCCTCCTATATATAGTGGAGGGTAGAGAGGCTTTTTGCACCACAAGCCATGCAGCCCTCTCTCCCTCCATCACCTCGTGATACCCTGTAGTTATTTCGGTACGGCACGACGAAGCCCTGCCGGAGTAGCTCCACCACCATCACGGTCAAGCCGTCGTGATGCCATAGAATTCAGCTACCTCTTCGTATCTCTTGCTGGATCAAGAAGGTAGAGATCGTCATCAAGTTGCACGTGTGCTGAACCCAGAGGTGTCGTCTGTTCGGCGCTAAATCGTGATTGGGTCGTGGGACGGCTTGCGATTTGGATCGCGAAGACGTTCAACTACATCAACCGCGTTTCTTAACACTTCCCGCTTAGCGATCTACAAGGGTATGTGGATCCGATATCCCCTCTCATAGATGGTCATCACCATGGATAGATCTTACGTGTGCGTATGATTTTTTTTGTTTCCCATGCAACATTCCCCAACAGTGGCATCATGAGCTAGGTCTATGCGTAGATGAAATCTCAAGTAGAACACAACGGAGTTTGTGGGCATTGATATTCAGATTGCTGCCCTCCTTAGTCTTTTCTTGATTCCGTGGTATTGTTGGATGAAGCATACCGAACCAACATTAATCGTACGCTTATGAGAGGCCGGTTCCATCGACTAACATGCAACTTGTTGCATAAAGATGGCTGACGGGTGTTTGTTTCTCCTACTTTGTATAGTTGAATCGGATTTGACTGAGGCGGTCCTTGGAGAAGGTTAAATAGAAACTTTTGTATCACCGTTGTGGTTTTGCGTAAGTAAGATGCGATCATGCTAGATACCCATAGCAGCCACGTAAAACATGCAACAACAAATTAGAGGACATCTAACTTGTTTTTGCAGGGTATGATGTGATATGATATGGCCAAAGACATGATACAATATATTGGATGTATGATCCATAGGTTTGTCTTTAATTATTAGATGTATTGGATGTATGAGCCATAGGACAGTTAAATATCGACTTGCATGTCGATGCTATGGCAACCGGCAGGAGCCATAGGGTTGTCTTTAGTTATTTTGCGCTTGGTGATGCTTTGCTTATCTCTAGTTCAGTAGCTTTAGTAGCAATAGCATAGTTAGCATGACAACCTCAATGGCAGCACAATGATGGAGATCATGGTGTGGCGCCGGTGAAGATGGAGATCATGCTGGTGCTTTCAAGATGGAGATCAAAAGAACAAGTTCATGGCCATATCATGTCACTTATGATTTGCATGTGATGTTAATCCTTTTATGCACCTTATTTTGCTTAGGAAGACGGTAGCATTATAAGGTGATCCCTCACTAAAATTTCAAGATAAAATTGTGTTCTCCCTGAGTGTGCACCATTGCAACAGTTCGCCATTTCGAGACACCACGTGATGATCGGGTGTGATAGACTCTACATTCACATACAACGTTGCACACGCGGAACACTCGGGTTAAACTTGACGAGCCTAGCATGTACAGAGATGCCCACGGAACACAAGAGACCAAAAGGTCGAACATGAGGCATATAGTAGATATGATCAACATAGAGATGTTCACCATTGAAGCTAACTCAACTCACGTGATGATCATACTTGAGTTAGTGCATTTGGATCATGTGTCACTCAGATGACTAGAGGGATGTCAATTTGAGTGGGAGTTTATTAGTAATATGATTAACTAGACTCAATTATCTTGAACATAGTCTAATTAATCTTTGCAAATTTATGTTGTATATCGATGGCTCGGGCAGTAGCACCCCTGAATTTTAATGCGTTCCTAGAGAAAGCTAAGCTGAAAGATGATGGAAGCAACTTTGTTGACTGGGCCCGTAATCTGAGGCTTATCCTCACGGCTTCCCAAAAGAAATATGTCCTTGATGGGCCGCCAGGTGAAGCACCACTCCAATCGGCGACCCTGGATGTTATGAACGCTTGGCAGTCACGTCAGGATGACTACTCATTAGTTCAATGTGCAGTTTTTGTATGGCTTAGAATCGGGACTTCAAAGACGTTTTGAACGTCAGGGAGCATATGAGATGTTCCAGGAGTTGAAGTTTATCTTTGAGAAGAATACCCAGATCGAGAGGTATGAAACCTCGGATAATATCTATGTTTGCCAAATGGAGGAGAACAGGTCTGTTAGTGAACATGTGCTCAGATTGTGTGGGTACTCTAACCGTCTGGCTGAGCTGGGAATTGTTCTCCCGCCAGAGGCTATCACTGACAGAGTTCTTCAATCACTAATACCTAGCTATAAAAGCTTTGTGTTGAACTACAACATGCAAGGGATGAATAAATCACTCGTCGAGCTATTTGCGATGTTGAAAGTTGTTGAGCCAGAAATCCAGAAAGAACATCAAGTGTTGATGGTCAATAAGACCACCATTTTCAAGAAAAAATGGCAAGGGCAAGAAGGGTAACTCCAAGAAGAATGGCAAAGTTGTTGCTTCTCCGACGAAGAAACCCAAGGCTGGACCCAAGTCGGAAACTGAGTGTTATCATTGAAAGGGGACTGGTCACTGGAAGCGGAACTACCCCAAGTATCCGGTTGATAAGAAGGTGGCCAACACCAAACAAAGTATATTTGATATACATGTTATTGATGTGTACCTCACCAACTCTCATTGTAGTGCCTGGGTATTTGATACTGGTTCGGTTGCTCACATTTGCAACTCAAAGCAGGAACTACGAAATAGACGAAGGTTGGTGAACGACGAAGTGACGATGCGCGTGGGAAATGGTTCAAAGGTTGATGCGATCGTCGTCGACACACTCTCACTTTAATTACTGTTGGGATTAGTGATGAACCTAAACAATTGTTATTTATTGCCCGCGTTAAGCATGAACGCCATATCTGGATCTTGTTTATTGCGAGACGGTTACTGATACGTCCAAAATGCATCACTATTTTGTATCATAATTTGTCTCCATTCATTGATATATCTCACATTATGATGATGTACTTATAGTGTTTTGGCTTATTTTACATAGTTTACAACTTTCCGGTGCCCAAACAGCACACGCAGGATTCAACGAAGAAAATAGCACGAAGAGTTACCATATCAGAATTTCTTCAACTGCGCTAAAATTTTGAGGGAAGGAGTTTCCGAGCAGATCACGAAGACCGAGCGAAGGAGGGCCGGAGGGGGGCCACAAGTCACCCAGGCGACCTACTGGCGCGGGCCACCCCTAGGCCGCGCCACGAGGCCACCTGGGTGGTGGGTCCCGCCTCCAGCGCCCTCCTTTGGCCTATATCACCCTCTTGACCTAAAAGTTATGGGGGCAGAAGAGTTTTCGCAGTTCCGCCGCCGCTCCGCGGTGGAAACCTACAGAGAAGAAAACACCTTTCTGGCGGCAGATTCCGTCGGGCAGAACTCCTCCCGGAAGGGGAGATCGTCCTCATCGTCATCACCATCGTCACGGGCATCATCAAGATCATCATCACCATCATCACCAACACCAACACCATCTCCATCTTCATCCCATCTACTTCACCATTGCAATCGGAGTTGTACCTTGGACTATTCATCCCCTCTACTCTACCGGTGTTGATTACTCCTTTGTGGTGACTGCTATTGAGTTTTGATGGAGGATTATTGTTATGACCAGATTGTTAATCATATTTTCATCACTTCTGATCATGATCTCTTTTATGTCTTGTGAGTAGTTCCGTTAGTTCTTGAGGACATGGGAAAGTCTAGATGCTAGTAGTCATATAATGTTGAAGTAATATGTGTTGATGGATATTTAAGTTATGGTGTTATTCATCTAGTGGTGTTATGTGAATGTCGACTACATAACACTTCGCTTTTTCAAGGACCCAGGGGAATGCATCGTGTATAAAGAATGCTTTTGTTGGGTTGCCGGAGTGACAGAAACCTGAACCCCAGTTCGCATACTTTTGCATGAGGGAGTAATGGATCCTAAAGCTTATTGCTATGGTTAGGCTTTGCCTTAATTTATCTCTTGTATTTGTGAATGCTTGCAAGAGGGATTAATCATAAGAGTGTACTTGTCTTAGCCTAGACTGTGCACTAGTTAAGATCCACCCACATAACACTTATCAATACAAAACATAGTACTAGACGGAATATGGCGAAAGCACTTGACTATCTCACCCATGTGTCCTCAGGAACACCTTAGTCTTTATAATTTTAGTTCCTCGGCTTATCCTTCGTGTTCAAAAGGATTGGGCCACTTGCTGCACCTCAGCACCATTTACTTTCCTTGCATTTATTTCCTTGTTGCTATTACTAGAAAACCCATAAAAAGTTACCTTTCAGTACTTGCAGTTATTCCTTGCTCAAGATCACTTGTCAATTCCTTCTGCTCCTCGTTGGGTTCGACACTCTTACTTATCGAATAAGCTACGATAGATCCCCTACACTTGTGGATCATCAAGACCATTTTCTGGCGCCGTTGCCGGGAGTGTAGCGCTATTTGTAAGTGAAATTGGTAATGAAACCTTTACGCTATACATGTTGTTTTTGTTTTACTGTTTCCCTATGGACAACTCTGCTCTTGGTTTGTTGCTTGTGGGGAACCACCCCAACGCTATTGTGGTGGAGAATCCTCCCCCACCTACTGAAATGTGCCCTTTAAAATACCAACTCGTATTATTGATTGTGTTTTGGCTAATCGATATGCAGGAGATAGACATCCAGGTGAACACTTGCTATATCTTTCACAACTATGCTCCTTATTTAAGCTTGCAGGTATATTGATGGATTTTGTTATGATAACGCTATTCTCTCTATCATTAAAAGATAAGGCTTTGGATTGGTATAGGCTTCTTGATGACTCTCATTTACTAAATTGGCAAGATCTTATGCCTCTCTTTTATGGAAAGTTTTATCCTCTTCATGAAATTCATCGAGACAGAAATTATATTTATAACTTTTGGTCTCGTGATGGAGAAATCATCGCTCAAGCTTGGGGAAGATTGAAGTCCTTAATGCCCAAATGTCCCAATCATGAGCTCTCCAAAGAAATTATTCTTACAAATTTTTATGCAAGGCTTTCTCGTCAAGATAAAGATATGCTTGATGCTTCCTCTAGTGGGGCATTCTCCAACAAAAGCACTGAAGCTAAGTGGGATCTTATTGAAAGGATCTAAAAGAACATTGAAGACTCGGAGATTGATAAAGGTATTGAACGCATTATAAATTATGAGCGTGATTACATTGAGAGCTATGTGAAAACTGATTACTTCAATACCTTTTGCGCTAAGATTGGTCTTGATTCCTAGCTTCTAATTGATTTTTGCAAAGACTTTGCCTCTCATATTGACTCTTCTAAGAAGAAGGAGGATCAACACCATAATCCTTTTAAGGAATTACATGTTGATATTAATGTTGTTGACCCTATCTTGCCTGCAGTTGAATATGAAAAGCCCGCTTTTCCCGCAAGGATGAGGGAACATTCTTTTGTCACAGGCATCCTGAATAAAAGTGAAAGAACGACTGATGAGCATGAGGACGTGATTAAAGTCGATCCTCAAGTTGCATTAGTCAAGGATCTTGTTACTAGAAATATTGAGGATTCCAATACAAATTTTTGTGTTGTTTCTACTAACCTTGTTACATCCAAGAATAAAGGCCCAATTTCAGGTACTCCAGTTGTATCTGTTAAAATATGAGATTGTAATTATTATGGGCTATGTGATTTGGGATCCAGTGCTAGTGCTATTCCTTTTTCACTTTATCAAGAGATCATGAATGAGATTCTACCATGTGAAATTGAAGAAGTCGATGTTACTATTCATCTCGCAAACAAAGAAACTATCTCTCCTGTTGGAATTGTGCGAGATGTTGAAGTTCTATGTGGAAAGGTAAAATATCCTACCGACTTTCTAGTACTTGGTTCAGTGCAAGATAGTTTTTGACCTATTATCCTTGGTAGGCCTTTTCTCAAAACTTGTGGAGCTATTATAGATTGCAGGAAAGGAAAAGTATCTGTTGAATTTAATGGTGAGCCATATGAATTTAACTTTTCTAAATTCTCGAAGCAAACTCGTGGTACTGAGCTGCCTAGTAATGGTAAAATTATTGAAGAGATTTCTTCTATTTCTATTCCTCCTAACGATCCGTTGCAGCAATTTATGGAAAACCACGAGAATGATATGCATATGCAGGAAAGTAATGAGCTAGATGACATATTCTTGAGACAACCTGCTATCGTGAAGCACAACCTTCCGGTTGAGCCTTTGGGAATTTTATCGAAACCAAAATAAGACCCGGTGTTTGATCTTAAACCTCTTCCCAGTACGCTAAAGTATGCTTATCTAGATGACAAGAAAGTATATCCTATTATTATCAATTCTAACCTTTCAGGATATGAAGAAGAGCGATTATTGGAAGTCCTTCGTAAACACCGATGCGCTATTGGCTATACACTTGATGATATTAAGGGGATTAGTCCATCTATTTGTCAGCATACTATCAATCTTGAGAATGATGCTAAACCGGTTGTTGATCATCAACGACGATTGAACCCGAAGATGAAGGATGTTGTGAGGACTAAAATCCTCAAGCTTCTAGCCGCAGGTATTATCTAACCTATAGCTGATAGTAAGTGGGTAAGTCAAGTACATTGTGTTCCCAAGAAAGGAGGTATGACTGTGGTTCCTAATGATAAGAATGAACTAATACCTCAAAGTATTGGATATAGAATGTGTATTGATTACAGGAAGCTGAACAAGGCAACCAGGAAGGACCACTACCTGCTGTCGTTCATCGACCAAATGCTTGAAAGGTTATCAAAAAACACTCACTTTTGCTATCTTGATGGGTACTCTGGCTTCTCTCAAATTCATGTTAACCATTGGTACTTATGCTTATAGACGTATGCTTTTGGTTTATGCAATGCTCCTGCTACTTTTCAAACGTGTATGTCCGCTATCTTTCATGGTTTTTGTGAGGAAATTGTGGAGGTATTCATGGAAGATTTTTCCGTCTATGGAACCTCCTTTGACCATTCTCTCCACAACCTTAATAAAGTTTTGCAGAGATGTGAGGATACGAACTTGGTACTCAACTTGGAGAAGTGCTGCTTCATGGTCAATGAGGGAATTGTTCTTGGCCACAAGATTTCTGAAAAAGGAATCGAGGTGGACAGGGAAAAGGTTGAAGCAATCAAGAGAATGCCTTATCCAAAGGACATAAGAGGTATTCGTAGTTTCCTCGGTCATGCTGGTTTCTATAGAAGATTTATTAAAGACTTTTCTAAGACTTCGAAACCCCTCACTAATCTTCTCCAGAAGAATATTCCTTTTGTGTTTGATGAAGATTGTAAGGAAGCCTTCGAAGTTCTTAAGAAAGCCTTGATAACCGCCCATGTAGTCCAACCACCTGATTGGAATTTGCCTTTTGAAACCATGCGTGATGCTAGTGATTTTGCTGTTGGAGTTGTGTTAGCACAAAGGGTTGATAAGAAAATGAATGTTATCCACTATGCTAGCAAAACCCTTGACACTGCTCAAAAGAATTACGCTACTACTGAGAAAGAATTTTTAGCGGTAGTGTTTGCTTGTGATAAGTTTAGGCCTTACATTGTTGATTCTAAAGTTATTATTCATAGCGATCATGTTGCTATTAAGTATCTTATGGAAAAGAAGGATGCCAAACCAAGGCTCATTAGATAGGTCCTTCTTCTTCAAGAATTTATTTGCAGATTGTTGATAGGAAAGGGGCAGACAACCCTGTAGCAGACAACCTTTCTAGGATGGAGGACATACCACATGATCCTATTACGGTCAACGATAGTTTTCCTGCTGTTTTGCAGGTAAAATCTAATTCAGATCCATGGTATGCAGATTATGCTAACTTTATTGTTGCAAAGTTTTTGCCTCCAGGTTTAACATTCCAGCAGCGGAAGAGGTTCTTCCACGACTTGAGGTATTACTTTTGGGATGATCCACATCTTTTTAGAGAAGGTGCAGACGGGATTGTGAGGAGATGCATACCAGAGCATGAGCAGAAGGATATCTTGAGACAATGTCATCGCAGTCCTTATGGAGGACATCATGCCGGTGAGAGGACCGCACACAAGGTTCTCCATTCAGGTTTTTATTGGCCTACTCTCTTTAAAGATGCTAGAAATTACGTTTTATCCTGTGATATGTGCCAGAGAGTTGGTAATATTAGTAGGAGGAATGAGATGCCTATGAATTATTCGCTAGTCATTGAGCCTTTTGATTGCTGGGGTTTTGATTTTATGGGCCCTTTCCCTCCTTCACACAAGTACACTCACATCTTAGTAGCTGTTGATTATGTGACCAAGTGGGTTGAAGCAATCCCCACTAAAAGTGCAGATCACAAGACATCTTTGAAAATGCTCAAGGATGTAATCTTCCCTAGGTTTGGTGTACCTAGGTACCTCATGACCGACGGAGGATCACATTTTACACACGGTGCTTTTAGAAAAGCTCTAGCCAAATATGTTGTTAATCATAGAATTGCTTCACCTTACCACCCTAAAACAAGTGGACAAGTTGAGCTCACAAATAGAGAGATCAAGCTGATCTTGCAAAAGACAGTGAACAGTTCTAGAAAGGACTGATCCAATAAGCTAGGAGATGCCTTGTGGGCATATAGAACTGCTTACAAAAATCCCATGGGGATGTGACGCCCTCGGTTTAATCGTACACTAATCATACACGCAAATGCGTACGATCAAACTCAAGGACTCACAGGAAGATATCACAACACAACACTAGACACAAATAAAACAATATCAGCTTCATATTACAAGCCAGGGGCCTCGAGGGCTAGAATACGGAAGCTCGATAAACACACGAGTCAGCGGAAGCAACAATATCTGAGTACAGACATAAAACATGGGGTGCCTTAGAGAAGGCTAGCATAAAAGATACAACGATCGAACTAGGCGAGGCCTCGTGCCTGGGAACCTCCTAACTACTCCTGCTCATTGGTGTCAGCTGTGCTTCCCTTGCAACGGCGCCAGATGTACTTCTGCTACCTCAAAAAGATCTCCGGCAACGGCGCCGGAAATTGTCGTGTCGACAGCACGAGGAATCCTTCAGCTGCGGCTACGCCTTAAGGGACTTCCTAGGCAAGTATGCAAAGGATTTCCCTCGTGGCCTTGGAGCCTTGCGTTGGTGTTCCCTCGAAGCGGAAAGGGTGATGTAGCACATCGGTGGTAAGTATTTCCCTCAGTTTGAGAATCAAGGTATCAATCCGATGGAGGAGTATCTCAAGATCCTGCACAAACACAAAAAATTGCTCCCAACGCTATGAAGGGGTTGTCAATCCCTTATAGATTGTTTGCCAAGTGAGAACTGAAAGCAACAAAGTAACAAAGCAAAGTAAAAGCGGAGGTGTAAACGATGGATGTTAATAGACCCGGGGGCCATAGTGTTTACTAGTGGCTTCTCTCATGAAAGCAAGTAGACGGTGGGTGAAAAAATTACTGTCGAGCAATTGATAGAACCACGCAAAGTCGTGACGATATCTATGCAATGATTATTTCTATAGGCATCACGTCCAAAACAAGTAGACCGATACTGTTTGCATCTACTATCCACACGTCGACCGTTATCCAGCATGCATCTAGTGTATTAAGTCCATAAGAACAGAGTAACGTCTTAAGCAAGATGACATGATGTAGAGGGATAATCTCAAACCAATGATAAAACCCCCATCTTTTACCCTTGATGGCAACTACTTGATGTGTGCCTTGCTGCCCCTACTGTCACTGGGAAAGGTCACCACATGGAAGAACCCAAAACCAAGCACTTCTCCCATTGCAAGAATCATAGATCTAGTTGGCCAAACAAAACCCAAGACTCGGAGAGACTTACAAGGATATAAAATCATGCATATAAGAAATAAGCAAAGACTCAAATATATATCATAGATAATCTGATCACAAATCCACAATTCATCGGATCTCGACAAACACACCGCCAAAGAAGATTACATCGGATAGATCTCCATGAAGATCATGGAGAACTTTGTATTGAAGATCCAAGAGAGAGAAGAAGCCATCTAGATGCTAACTACGGACCCGTAGGTCTAAAGTGAACTACTCACGAGTCATTGGAGGGGCGATGATGATGATGAAGAAGCCCTCCAACTCCAAAGTCCCCTCCGGCAGGGTACCGGGAAGGGTCTCCAGATGAGATCTCGCGGAAACGGAAGCTTGCGGTGGCGGAAAAGTATTTTCGAAGCTCCCCTGGTTTTTTGTGGAATATTTAGGAATTTATAGGCCAAAAACCTAGGTCAGGGGGCGGCCAGGGAGGCCACAAGCCTGCCCACCGCCGCCTCCCCCCTAGTGGCGGAGTGGGGCTTGTGGGCTCCTTGGAGCCCACCTGGCTTGGCCCAAAATCCCCCTGGTCTTCTTCCGTTCGGGAAAAAATCATTTCGGGGTTTTTCTTCCGTTTGGACTCCGTTCCAAAATCTGATCTGAAAAGAGTCAAAAACAAAGAAAAAACAGGAACTGGCACTTGGCACTGAATTAATAAGTTAGTCCCAAAAAAGATATAAAAGGTACATAAAACATCCAAAGAAGACAATATAACAACGTGAAACCATAAAAAAATATAGATACATTTGAGACGTATCAAGCATCCCCAAGCTTAACTCCTGCTCGTCCTCGAGTAGGGAAGTGGTAAAGAATGATTTTTTGATGATTTCATGCTACCTAGCATAGGTGTCCTTTGTAATTCCTCTTATGTGACATGAATGTTCAGATCCATTAGATTCAAAACAATAGTTTGCTATTGACGTGGAAACAATAATAATTCAAGCAAACTAGCAAAGTAATCATGAACTTCCAAATAACAAGGCCAAAAGAAAGTTATCCCTACAAAAGCATATAGTCTGGCTATGCTCTATCATCATTGCACAATGAATTTAAATCATGCACAACCCCGGTATTGGCCAAATAATTGTTTCACACCTTTAGTTTCTCAAACCTTTTCAACTCTCACGCAATACATGAGCGTGAGCCATGGTTATAGCAATATAGATGGTGTGGAATGTAGTGGAGGTTGCAAGACAAAAAAAGAGAAGATAGTCACATTAACTAGGCATATCAATGAGCTGTGGAGATGCTCATCAATAGATATCAATGTGAATGAGTAGGGATTGCCATACAAATGATGCACTAGAGCTACGAGTATGTGAAAGCTCTTAAAGAAAACTAGTGGGTGTGCATCCAACTTGCTTGCTCACGAAGACCTTAAGGCAATTTTGAGGAAGCCTATCATTGGAATATACAAGCCAAGTTATATAATGAAGATTTCCCACTAGCTATATGGTGGTGAAAAAAAACGAGAGACTCTCAATCATGAAGATCATGGTGCTTAATATGCACAAGTGTGTAAAAAGTGGTAGCATTGTCCCTTCTCTCTTTTTCTCTCATTTTTTTGGTGGGCTCTTTGGCCTCTTTTTTTTATTTTAGTGGGATTCTTTGGCCTCTTTTATTTCCTCACATGGGACAATGCTCCACTAATGATGATCATCACACTTTCAACTCAAAACTTAGAGCAACTATGACTCTATATGGAATGCCTTCGGTAGTGTACCGTGGCAATGATCTAGCATGGCATAGACATCAATGGAAACATCATGCTAGCTATCTTACGATCATGCAATGGCAATGTAGACATGGTGGCACATGTCATGGTGGTAGTTGCATGGCAATATATCTCGGAATGACTTTGAAAAAGCCATAGTAGCTAGGTATGGTGGATGTTTTGAGGGAGGCTAATGGTGGGTTTTGTGCACCGGCGAAAGTTGCACGGCACTAAGAAGATAGTGATGGTGGAAGGTGAAAGTGCATCTAAACCATGGACTCAACATTAGTCGTGAAGAAATCATATACTTGTTGCAAAAGTTTTATTAGTAATCGAAACAAAGCATTCAACGCATACTCCTAGGGGAAGGGTTGGTAGGTATAAACCATCGCGCGATCCTGACCGCCATGCAAAGGATGACAATCAATATACTAATCATGCTCAGATTTCATCACATAGCGGTTCACCATACGTGCATGCTACGGGAATCACTAACTTCAACACACAAGTATTTCTAGATCCACAACACCTTACTAGCATGACTTCAATATTACCATAACCACAACTCAAAACTAATTGAGATGAATCAAACTTCTCTAACTATTCAATGCACATGAAGGTGGAAGTTTTCGTATCCCTTTGGATAACTACCCCTTTTGAGACTAATTTCAAAGCATAGATCAACTACCAAGCCACGCACAGCTGTGCTCTAAAAGATATAAGTGAAACACATAGGGCAAAAGTATCTAGCTCAAAAGATATAAGCGAAGCACATGTGAGCTGAATTGTCTACCAAAAGATATAAGTGAAGCTCGACAAAATCACGGTGTGTGCATGTCTCTCTCTCTAGGTGTGCAGCAAGGATGATTGTGACACGACAAAAATAAAATACTCCTACGATACAAGACGCTCCAAGCAAAGACACATAACATGTGGTGAATAAAAATATAGCCCCAAGTAACGTTACCGATGGATTGAAGACGAGAGAGGGGATGCCTTCCCGGGGCATCCCCAAGCTTAGGCTTTTATGGCATCCTTGAATCTCTTGGGGTGCCTTGGGCATCCCCAAGCTTGAGCTCTTGCCACTCTTTATCTCTTTGTCCATAGGAACTTCACCCAAAACTTGAAAACTTCACAACACGAAACTTAAACACAAACTCGTGATAACATTAGTACAATAAAGCAAACCACCACTTCCTTAGGTACTGCAGCAAACTTAAATTATACTTGTGCTGATGTTGGGTTACTGTACTTTCAATATTCCATGGCTAATACCCCCCGATACTATCCATAGTTTCATCAAAATAAGCAACCAACACAACAAAAACATAATCTGTTAACAGCAGACCAGTCTGTAGAAATCTATATATTTCGTATACTTCTGTTACTTCAAAAATTCCTAAAAATTACGACAGTATGAAGAATTTGCATAGAAATCATCAGCAAAAAGAATCAACTCAAAAGCTCTTACAGAAGAAAAATTAAAATTCTTTTCGTGAGCAGAAAGTTTCTGTCTTTCCCAGCATGACCAAACGATCATCCCCAAGACTAATCATAACGGTTTTGCTTGGCACAAACGCAAAAAGAAACACAAAAAACAAAATCATAACAGAATTATGAAAGTGTGAAAAACACAAAACATAAAGAACAAGGATATATTCGTTGGGTTGCCTCCCAACAAGCGCTTTTGTTTAACGCCTTTAGCTAGGCAAAAAGTGATGGAATCACGTATAGTCATCTTTGGTTCTCAAACCATAAGTAGTGTGATCATTTATCATCTTAAGATTTTCATCTTTATTATATGACTCACCACTAGCTTTAGGAACAAAAACAGGCTCGATGGTCTTTTTGACAGTAAGATTTAGAGTATTTTGCACAGCGGCAAAAGCGGAAGCCAAGTTGGTTATGACATCTTCTAATTTGCCAATTCTAGAAGAATCATTAACTATAAGTTCCTTCTCCTTTAAATTTTTCAAAAAGTTTACCACTTGGGATCCGTACTGAGTAATTTGATTGTGGATCTTTCTATCCAAACCCTCAATAAGTTCAAATGTGGCAACTTTGTTTTCAATAGCGTCAAGCCTTTGCATCACGTGTTCCAAGGTCAAGATAGTTCCATTAACCATAAGCGGGGGTGAGCCTACCAAATTAATGATAGCTCTATAGGAGTCAACAGTATGGCTCACCAAAAAGTTCCCGCCTACAATGGTATCAAGGATATACCTATTCCAAGGAGAAATTCCAACATAGAAACTGCAAAGGAGGACGGTAGTGGATTGCTTACGAGTAGATCTACTTTGAGCATTGCAAATCCTGTACCAAGCGTCCTTCAATTTTTCTTCCTCATTCTGCCTGAAATTGAGAACTTCATTTTCAGGGGTGTCGTTTGGAGTGGTGGGTCTAGCCATTGATGGACTATCACACACACAAACGAGCAGGAAGAGAGAGTGAACCGGGCAAAAGAAAACAACAAAAAGGCAAAAGAAAACGGCGAAGGAGAAAGGCGACTGAAAACGGCAAATGTGAAGTGGGGGAGAGGAAAACGAGAGGCAACTGGCAACAAAAGTAAATGCAAGAGAAGAGTTTGTGAGACCTACTTGGATAGGTCTTGATTTCTCCTCCCCGGCAACGGCGCCAGAAATAGGCGTGTTGACGGGAGATTACTCTTGTCTTGATCTCCTCGGCAAGCGATCCTCCTCTCCGGCAACGCCGCCAAAAATACTTCTGGTGTCGGTTGTGCTTCCCTTGCAACGGCTCCAGATATACTTCTGCTACCTCAAAAAGATCTCCGGCAACGGTGCCGGAAATTGTCGTGTCGACGGCACCAGGAATCCTTCAGCTGCGGCTACGCCTTAGGGGACTTCCTAGGCAAGTACGCAAAGGATTTCCCCCGTGGCATTGGAGCCTTGCGTTGGTGTTCCCTCGAAGCGGAAAGGGTGATTTAGCACAATGGTGGTAAGTATTTCCCTCAGTTTGAGAACCAAGGTATCAATCCGATGGAGGAGTATCTCAAGATCCTGCACAAACACAAAAACTTGCTCCCAACGCAATGAAGGGGTTGTCAATCCCTTATAGATTGTTTGCCAAGTGAGAACTGAAAGCAACAAAGTAACAAAGCAAAGTAAAAGCGGAGGTGTAAACGATGGATGTGAATAGACCCGGGGGCCGTAGTGTTTACTAGTGGTTGCTCTCATGAAAGCAAGTAGACGGTGGGTGAACAAATTACTGTCGAGCAATTCATAGAATCGCGCAAAGTCGTGACGATATCTATGCAATGATTATTTCTATAGGCATCACGTCCAAAACAAGTAGACCGATACTATCTGCATCTACTACTATTACTTCACACGTCGACCCCTATCCAACATGCATCTAGTGTATTAACTCCATAAGAACAGAGTAACGCCTTAAGCAGGATGACATGATGTAGAGGGATAATCTCAAACCAATGATAAAACCCCCATCTTTTACACTTGATGGCAACTACTTGATGTGTGCCTTGCTGCCCCTACTGTCACTGGGAAAGGTCACCACATGGCATAACCCAAAACCAAGCACTTCTCCCATTGCAAGAATCATAGATCTAGTTGGCCAAACAAAACCCAAGACTCGGAGAGACTTACAAGGATATCAAATCATGCATATAAGAAATCAGCAAAGACTCAAATATATATCATAGATAATCTGATCACAAATCCACAATTCATCGGATCTCGACAAACACACCGCCAAAGAAGATTACATCGGATAGATATCCATGAAGATCATGGAGAACTTTGTATTGAAGATCCAAGAGAGAGAAGAAGCCATCTAGCTACTAACTACGGACCCGTAGGTCATAAGTGAACTACTCACGAGTCATTGGAAGGGCGATGATGATGATGAAGAAGCCCTCCAACTCCAAAGTCCCCTCCAGTAGGGTGCCGGGAAGGGTCTCCAGATGAGATCTCGCGGAAACGGAAGCTTGCGGCGGTGGAAAAGTATTTTCGAGGCTCCCTCGATTTTTTGCAGAATATTTGGGAATTTATAGGCCAAAAACCTTGGTCAGGGGGGCGGCTAGGGAGGCCACAAGCCTGCCCACCGCCGCCTCCCCCCTGGTGGCGGAGTGGGGCCTTGTGGGCTCCCTGAAGCCCACCTGGCTTGCCCAAAAGCCCCCTGGTCTTCTTTCGTTCGGGAAAAAAATCATTTCGGGGTTTTTTTTCCGTTTGGACTCCATTCCAAAATCAGATCTGAAAAGAGTCAAAAACACGGAAAAAAACAGGAACTGGCACTTGGCACTGAATTAATAAGTTAGTCCCACAAAAGATACAAAAGGTACATAAAACATCCAAAGAATACAAGATAACAGCGTGAAACCATCAAAAATTATAGATACTTTTGAGACGTATCAGTCATCAGCGGCCTCCACGTAGTAGTAGGCACCGTCGGGGTAGCAGTCGTCGTCGGCGGGGACCTCCATCTCCTGGGCTCCATCATCTGGTCGCAACAACGGATCAAGGGGACAAAGGGGGAGCAAAGCAACGATGAGTACTCATCCAAAGTACTCGCAAGTCTTACATCAGAAGTATCCTAAGTATGCATTAGTATCAAAGAAGGGGGGTTTATATGTGGACTAACTGTAGCAATGCGAGAATAGAGGGAGAAGGCCTAGTCCTATCGAAGACTAGCATCTTCAGGGTCTTGCAGCAATATACGAGAGTAGAGAAAGGTAACACAATTAATAGTCATATTGTTGCAGCAATATTAAAGTAAGGTCACGCCCAGAAATCCTCCCTCGACTCCCTGCGAGGAAACAATCCCGAAGCAACTAATTCCAGTTAAGTAACAACTATAGTTGTATAAGATCAGGGCACAACTCCAAGTCGTCCTGTAACCGTGGACACGGTTATTCGAATAGTTAATTTTCATCCCTGCAGGGGTGCACCACATGTCCCGTTAGGCTCGATAACACTCTGGCCGGACACACTTTTCTGGGTCATGCCCGGCCTCGGAATATCGACACGTAGCAGCCCCACCTAAGACTCAACAGAGAGGCCAGCCCGCCGGTCTAAATCCTAAGCACAAAGGGTTCATGGGCCCAGTTCCCCTTCGCGCTCCTGCATGATGCGTGGGCGGCCGACGTCAGTCCTAGCATCCCTTAATCACAAGCGCGATGCATCTCGGGACCACTCGGGCGCGCGCCGCTACATTGCTGACATCTGAAAAGCTTCGGTTGATACCGCGACGCCGAGTACCCATAATTCTTCCCGCGTAGCCGGTTAGTGCGAAAAGGTCTCCAACCAACCCAGATCAAATACCCAAATCCATTATCATTTCAATTAGGCCATCAACACAATCTCGCGGGAATCCACCCGTCTAACACCTAATCACCAATGATCCCAGTAACATGGTCGAGTAACTCTGTGGTTGTAACATCGGGGGGAATCCAAGGTATCACTCTTGTTGGATTCTGAACGATGTATCCGTCAAGGTGGGCTTAGAGGAATCACCCTCGAGGGTCCCACACGTGAGGGGTTGCGCGACAGAGGCATCGTCGGGAATGGTGAAAGAGGAATCACCCTCGATAGCCACGACCAACTAGCTATACTACAGAGATATCATCAGGAGTACTTACCGAGGTGTCACCCTCGGTACCCGATAGTATTTCTGTAGCGTCGTACAACTAAGGGGGGGTATGTGTTGTGTCGGGTCTGGCTCCTCGATCAGGGATCGAGATTTGAAAACAAGCGGGGCAACTAGACTACGGGGTCAGAGGGGATGACTGCTCCACCTATACTAAGCAGATTTTTGAAGTAAAGTGCTGAAAGTAGCAGTTCATCAAAAATAGGCTATGCATTAGATATAGGAGCTATCTACAACAGTAGCAAAATACTAGTGCAAGCAGTAGGAAGAAAGACATAGGCGATATAGGAATGATCAAGGGGGTTTGCTTGCCTTGCTGCTCTGCGGCAAAGGACTGATTGGCAGGGTCGTAGATGTACCCGGCAGCAGCAACAACCTCGGGGTCTACCCGTAAGAAGATGGGGAAGAAACAATAAATAATAGCAACGGGGCAACACAATGCATGACATGGCAAGATGCAGGCTAGACATGAGCTAATGCAGCAACATCCGTCATAGACGGGTCGGAAGAATATCTGACGATATTTTCCGGGTCTCTCGCTACTACCGGTGAGATGGAAAATGATGGAAAAGTTCCATGTTTGCTATGCTAGGGACGCGTGACACACGAATGGACCGTGTATCCGGTTTCGTCTCGTTCTGCTGATCAACTTTCATGTTGAAATTTTTTGATCTGACTTACGTATTATTTTATATTAATTTTTAAATTTTTATTAATTATTTAGGAATTAAAAACAGATTTAAATAATTTTAATTAAATGCTATTATGACATCGGCATGATATCACGCTCACATCAATAGTTGACTGGTCAACTGACCACTAGGTCCCGAGCGTCATAGACACAAGTTCTTAATTAAGATTAAATAGTAATTAATCAGGTTAATTTAGTGGGGGACCCACGTGTCATACTCTGATTATTCTAATTACCTATTTAACTAATTAACTAATATATCTATTTATTTATTTATTAAAAACATATTTTTATTTTTATAATTTAATTTTCACTTTTCTTAAAAGCGGGTGTGGGGCCTCCCTGTCATAGACAGCGGGGTGGGTTGGCCCCACCGGTAAGTGGCTTAGGCCACATACACATTTTACCTACATACACATATTCATACAATTAACGTATTTCTCCACATACCTACATACATAAATATATACATACGTGCATCTCATACATACAAAATACATACGACATCTAATATATACATACGTCTTTCTATTTATTTTTATTTTTCTCATCTCATCTCCTAATTCTGTGTGTTAACTACACAGACTCAACAACAGAGAGAGAGATACATCTCCCTCTACCCCTACTCGTTCCTAACGACGTTGGAACGGAGCGCCGTTTGCCAGAATGGAACCGGGACGGCGCGAGGAAGGAGACGGTGCGAGGAGCCCGAAAAGGGGCTCACCGATGTTCACGAGAGGGCCCGGTGAAGCCGGAGTTCTCGGGAGGCGGCGCAGAGGCGGACGAGGCGGTGGCAATGGCGTAGTTCCGGTGAGGATGGTGCCGACGAGGGTCGTCGGAGGGCAACGACCGGCGGAGGTGAGGCAGGGCCGTCGGATCCGACCTGGAGGAGGGCCGGCGCCCGGATGGGGCCGCTGGGGGAGCTTCGGCCGGCGCGGGGTTACAGAGGGGCGAGGTGGAGGGTCGCTGGCGTGGGGTGGCCAACGGGAGGGACCTCTTGCCGAGGGCTGCCGGCGGGTGATGGGGTTGTGGGGTTGGGGGATCGAGTAGAGGGAGATGATGGCTCGAGGGGAGGGTTGTCGGTGGGATCTGGTGGGGTGGCGGTTGACCGCGAGATAGAGAGGGTCTCGGTCGGTGGGTTAGCGGTAGGTGGGGGTTGGCCTGAGAGAGGGGTTGTCAGTGAGGGTGGCTCTCGATCTCGGGGGAGTGGGGTTGGTGGGGCTGGGCTCTTGTGGGGTAGAGAGCGGGAGATCGAGAGCCGAGGGGAGGGTGCTGTCGGTGGGGGTTGGTGGAGGGAGCCGACGGCCAGGGGGAGTGGGGGAGGCGAGGTGGGATTTAGGGTTAGCCCTCCGTGGGGGGCTTTATACCCCACGGGTGGTGGGCCGAATGGGGAGGCCGGCTAGGCCAGTTTTGGCCCAGTTAGGCCAGGGGGTCTTTTTATTTTTCTTTTTCCTTTTTTTAATACTTTCTTTTTTTACTACTTCCTCCGTCCCAAAATAAGTGTCTTAAGCTTAGTAAAATTTTGTACTAGAGTTAGTATAAAGTTGAGACGGTTATTTTAGGACAGAGGGAGTATTATTCTTTCATTCCTTAATTTTATTTACTTTATTTATTTTACCTAAAGTTTCTCTTTTAGATATATTGGGATTACCAATAATTCCAAAAGTGCCTGATTCGCATTTATAATTCGTTAGAGAATTTTTATAACTCCCTGACGTTTTTATTTCAACAACATAAAACCTTTTCTCGTCCGACTTTAATTTTAAGTTTTGAGTTTTGATTCGGTTTCAATTAACACGAGATCATTGATATAATTAACGGTGACGTGGCATCATTAGCGCGGGATCACTGTCGCTTAATTACAATCATCACTGTAGCAAAAGTCGAGGATGTCACAGGGGATGTCTCCGTATAAGATGGTCTATGACAAGCATGCCATCTACCTCTAGAGTTAGAGCACAAAAATTTCTAGGCTGTTAGAGAGCTTAATGTTGATCCAAAGCTTGCTGGTGAAAAGCGTCTCATGAACTTGACTTCTCCCCTACTAACAAGAATTCTCGTCCCGAGAATTAAGAGGTAGAAGGAAAGAGCTCGGGGTATTCAACACGAAGGTGATCCTCGCGTTCCCAAGTGGCTTCATCTTGAGAATGATTTGACCACTGCACTTTAAGGAACTTGGTGACTTTACGACGAGTTTTACGTTCAGCTTGGTCGAGAATGCGGACCGGATGGTCTTTATAAGAGAGGTCTTGTTGCATCTCAAGCATACCATGATCCACTGCTCGAATAGGATCCTTGAAGTAGCGACGGAGCTGAGAAGCACAGAAGACATTGTGAACCTGAGAAATGTTCGCCGGCAGTTCCAATTGATAAGCCACTCTTCCACGCCTTTCGAGAACAGTGAAAGGACCAATATAGCGAGGAGCTAACTTGCCCTTGATCCCAAAACGATGTGCACCTATCATTGGTGTGACACGAAGATATGCATTTTCGCTAGGTTGATGACCATATCTTGATGATGACGGTCATACTAACTCTTCTGACGAGACTGAGCAGCCTTCAGATTCTCATGAATAAAGCGGACTTGATCTTCGGCATGTTGAATAATATCCGAACCGAAGAGTGATCGTTCCCCAGTTTCTCACCAATTCAGAGGAGTCCGACACCTTCGTCCATGCAATACTTCGAAACGGGCCATCTTCAGACTAGCTTGATAGCTATTGTTGTAAGAGAACTCGGCATATGGGAGAGATTCCTCCCATTTCTTACCGAAAGAAATGACACAAGCTCGAAGCATGTCCTTGAGAATTTGGTTGACTCGTTCAACTTGTCCGTGGGATTGAGGATGAAATGCAGTGCTGAAGGACAGATGAGTCCCCATAGCCTTCTGAAAACTTTCCCAGAATTTTGAAGTGAACAAGCTGCCACGGTCCGAACAGATTACCAACGGAATACCGTGAAGTGAAACAACTCTTGACATATAAAGATCTGCCAGCTGAGTATCATTAATTGTTTCTTTGAAGGTCAGGAAATGTGCAACTTTGGACAGTCGATCAATGACGACAAGAATAGCATCATTACCTTTCTGGGATTTGGGAAAACCAATGACAAAGTCCATTTCAACATGGTCCCATTTCCACTCAGGAATAGAGATAGGTTGCAGAGTTCCAGCAGGCTTTTGATGTTCTTCTTTGATACACCGGCATATATCACATTCTGCCACATAGCGTGCAATGTCTGGTTTCATATTGGGCCACCAGAATCTTTGCCGGATGTCTTGGTACATCTTGGTACTACCCGAGTGAATAGACAATGGTGTGTCGTGAGCTTCTTTCATCACCTCTCTGATCATTCTGAGATTTTCCTTCTTATTTGGGACGAATAGGCGACCCTTGAAGTACAAGGCGTCATCTTCAGCAATAGTGAAAAAGGAGGGTTTACCCTTCCCAATATAGCTCTTAATCCTGTCGACATCATCGTCAAAGCCTTGCAGATTCTTTATGGAGCCCACAAGATCTAGTTCAACAACTAGGTTACTGAGGGAACCCTGATTAACAACACGAAGGTTCATCTTTTGACACTCTTCAGGAGGGGGAACAAGGTAACCCTGAGGAACAATATGGAGGTTCAACTTACGGAATTCCTCTTGCAGACGATTGTGAACCTTATGAACCTGGAGGTGGTTGTAGTATGACTTGCGACTCAAGGCATCAGCTATTACGTTAGCCTTGTTAGGGGTATATGATATACTACAGTCAAAATCTGCTATACGCTCCATCCATCTTTGTTGACGTAGGTTCAGCTCGGGTTGAGTGAACAAGTACTTCAGACTTTGATGGTCGGTGTAGATTTCACAGCGATTACCGACAAGATATTGTCGCCATTCTTTCAGTGCATGAATAACTGCAGCAAGCTCGAGATCATGAACTGGGTAGTTCTCTTCATGAGCACGCAGTTGACGTGAAGCATAAGCAATCACCTTGCGATCTTGCATCAGGACACAACCTATTCCTTGACGAGAAGCGTCACAGTATATGACAAAATCCCTTTTTGTATCCGGAGGAGCAAGTACTGGAGCGGATGTTAGTTTGTCCTTGAGCGCCTGGAAACTTTCCTGACATTTATCAGTCCACTCGTACTTAACACCTTTGTGAAGCAGGTTGGTTAAGGGTTTCGCAATCTTGGAGAAGTTCTCGACGAATCGACGGCAATAGCTGGCGAGTCCGAGAAAACTTCTGACTTGCTTGACATTCTTCGGGGGAGTCCAATCAAGAATAGCTTGAATTCGTTCGGGGTTGACTGCAATACCATCCTTGGAAATCACATGACCAAGGTAAGTCACTTCGTCTAGCCAGAATTCACATTTGGAATTCTTCGCATAGAGTTTATGCTCCCGAAGCTTATCCAGTATAAGACGAAGATGTTCAGCGTGCTCTTCTTTATTTTTCGAAAATACTAGAATATCATCCAGATATACCACGACGGATTTGTCGAGGTAGTCCATGAATATATAGTTCATCAATCGAGAGAAGGTTGCCGGTGCATTGGTTAAGCCGAAGGACATGACGGTGTACTCGTATGATCCATAACGAGTAACAAAGGAGGTCTTTGGAATATCCTCTTTGCGAACACGGATCTGGTGGTATCCCAACCTCAAGTCGAGCTTAGAGAAGACGGTGGAACCAGCAAGTTGATCATACAAATCATTTATCCGAGGGAGAGGATATTTGTTTTGAATAGTGGCCTGGTTGATAGGACGATAGTCTTGAACCAATCGATTTGTCCCATCCTTCTTCTTAACAAAGAGAGAAGGTGCTCCCCAAGCAGAGGAACTCGGACGAATGAAACCCAGACGGAGCGAGTTGTCAATTTCTTGCTTAAGTTCAAAAAGTTCATGTGGCGGCATTTTATAAGGACGCTTGGCAATAGGAGTGGTACCGGGTACCAAGTCAATGACAAACTCGACAGCTCGAGCAGGGGGAATCCCCGGAAGTTCTTCTGGAAAGACATCTTGGAATTCTCTGACCACTGGAATGTTTTCAATCCCTTCAAGAGGCAACACATTTAATGCATTCAAGGCATATAGCCGTGCCTCAGCATGAGATGAGCATGGTAGCTTATTAATTCATTTGAAGGGTGTAGGAGGTGGACGGTCTTGGTGGCACAAACGATCGATGCCGTATGAGCTTTCAACCAGTCCATCCCCAGTATGAGATCAATGTTGGATGACTTTAGTAGGATGGGGTTGGCAAGGAATTCTAATCCTTCAATTTCAACTAGAACATGGGGGCAAACCACAGAGGTTCGGCATTCGCCCCCACGGGTGTTTACCACTATCGGGATGTTCATCTCTTCGCTCCTAATGTCATGCATGTATGCAAAAATTTCCGACATAAAGGAATGCGATGCTCCTGCATCAAACAATACAGAAGCAGGTACTGAGTTAACGAGAAGTGTACCCATCACGGTAGCAGGCTGGTCTTGAGCTTGACCCATATCAATGTTGTTGGCCTCACCACGAACATAAGCACGCTTAGCGTTGAAGTTGCAGTTCTGGTTGTTGCCACTGCCAGTTGAGGGAAGTGTGAGCTGATTCGGATTCTGCCTGTAGTCTCTAGCACGGTGACCTGGACGACCACACTTGAAGCACAACCCATCCTCAGGACAGGAAGGAGGAACTCGAGGCGGTGGAGCTGGAAGCCTCGACTGCCTAGGTGGTGGAGGAGGCAGGCGAGGTGCAACATAGGACGACCTCGGAGTAGGAGCAGGTGCACGGTACATGTTGTTGGGAATCCTGATCTTCCGCTTCTGTGCAAATGAGCCCGAAGATGAGCCCATGTCACTGTTGCGCTTGCTGCTATCCTTGTATTCCTGCAGACCAGTCTCAACCTGAATAGCCTTGTTCACGAGGGTGGCGAAATCAGCAAAGTCCTGAACGAGAAGTGTCAGCTTGATATCAGGGGGAAGGCCTTCACGGAACTTCTCCTATATGCGTGCATCAGTTGCAATGTCTTCTTCAGCATAGCGAAATAAGTCCAGAAATTCTAGTTGATAAGCATCCAGAGTCTTGTTGCCCTGGACCAGGTTGCGGAACTCACGCTTCTTCCGGTCCATGATTCCCCGAGGAATGTAGTGAGCACGGAAAGCAACCTTGAACTCTGCCCAAGTGATGACAGTTCCATCGGGCTGAGAGCGCATGTGGCTGTCCCACCATTGAGCAGCGGGACCCTTCAGGAAGTAGGCAACAAAGTTGACATAGTTCGCCAGGGGCACATTGGCAGACTCCAGCTCGTAAGCAATGTCACGGAGCCAGTCATCAGCATCAAGAGGCTGAGTTGAGCTGCGGTAGATCGCAGGGTTGAGGCGACAGAAGTCTTGTAGTGTCACGCCTTGCTGTTGGTTCATGTTCGGCCTTTGGAACTGATCCATGAGCCCTTGAATAAACTGGCGGTTCAGCTCAAACTGTTGGATCATTCCCGCCATATACTCAGGAGGCGGGGGTGGTGCATCATTGGCAGGGCCACGCGGGTGGCTAGCTGTTCTAACCATCCTGTTAAATATTTAACAGGGGTAGTTTAGCATAAGTAATTCAAAGGCATCGCACGCATCCATGAAGTAATCAAGCATGATGAAAGGGAAATGCGATAGATACTTCATAGTAGTTGAGTTCGACACACAGACACATACATAAGTTCGATTACAGACTAACGATTACAAATTCGAAGTTTGGCGATAGCCTGGACACATTAGACAATACTCTGGACTCACTAGGCGGCACGCAGGCCCGCGGTGGAAGAGTACCACAACGAGATATAGCGATAAGGCTACATCAACATCGGAGAGGACGAATGAATCCTGGTAGCTGGTAGTGCTAGAAGGTAGGAACATGACCCTGCGTCCCGTTGTGACTCTGGTGAGGGTACCGCATCCACTCGAGGAGCTGAGGTCCAAGTGCAGGGGTTCTACCCCCAACATAAGTCCACTCGAGACCTGATGTTAGCTCTGTCTTGCTCGGCTCGCGGATGTGCATAGGGGGAACCCTCGGGTAGTGTGATGGCTGCAACTCTGTCAACGCGTCGTAAAGACGAGCGCGCGTAGCATACAGCTCCACAGTCAGAGCTTGAAAAGCACGATCCAGTGCCTCAGTGTACTGCACCAGAACCTGCGCGTCGTAGCGACGCGTCATGTAGGGGGCGCAGACAGCGACGTAGGATCGGTCGCTGCTCTCCCGAACGTCAGCAGTGTAGGCAGTGAGATCAGACCCAGTCTCATCCCCAGCAAGAGCATGCGGGATGTATCTGAAAGGGCTCTCTTCCAGGTGAGGGTACTCTCCATGGAGGCGGGTGATAGCGATGTAGGCCGCATCATGGACGGCCATCTCGACCGACACTCCAATACCATAGAAGACGTGGCGCTCGAGGGTCTCACCGCCGATCTGGTCGAAGATGCGAACCTCGGCCTGGTACTGGTACTGGTTGTACTCACAGAAGTCCTTGTACACAGTGTACTCGGGGTACCAGCGATATCCCAGCCTGGTCAGGAGGTCGACCAAAATGGCCGGGAACACAGTCGTCTCAGTGGCCTGTGTCAGGCTCACGTGATGTCTTGCGGGACGCATCTGAAAATAAGATTGACGGATGTCAAATGACAGTGTGTGTAATATATATTCAAGAAAAAGAGTAGATAGTCCAGCGCTCCGGGTCGATGTGATTACGAGAACCTAATGTTAGAGTTAGTAAAATCTTTGACCCGAAAGAGAAGAGAGATTAGAGCCCAGAGTATAGGAAAGGAGTAAAAGATACTAATACCACCCAATTGAGATGTGGGCCCGTAAGCCACAACATCGGTGTTAGTAAAGTTTTTTCAAACACTAGACTCAACTTCAGCCAAGGAGTTGGAAAGGGGGCTACCTACAGGCAGTCGGCTCTGATACCAACTTGTGACACCCTCGGTTTAATCGTACGCTAATCATACACGCAAATGCGTACGATCAAACTCAAGGACTCACGGGAAGATATCACAACACAACACTAGACACAAATAAAACAATATCAGCTTCATATTACAAGCCACGGGCCTCGCGGGCTAGAATACAGAAGCTCGATAAACACATGAGTCAGCGGAACCAACAATATCTGAGTACAGACATAAAACATGTGGTGCCTTAGAGAAGGCTAGCACAAAAGATACAACGATCAAACGAGGCGAGGCCTCCTGCCTGGGAACCTCCTAACTTCTCCTGGTCATCAGCGGCCTCCACGTAGTAGTAGGCACCGTCGAGGTAGCAGTCGTCGTCGGCGGGGACCTCCATCTCCTGGGCTCCATCATCTGGTCCAGCAACGGATCAAGGGGACAAAGGGGGAGCAAAGCAACGGTGAGTACTCATCCAAAGTACTCGCAAGTCTTACATCAGAACTATTCTAAGTATGCATCAGTATCAAAGAAGGGGGGTTTATATGTGGACTAACTGCAGCAATGCGAGAATAGAGAGAGAAGGCCTAGTCCTATCGAAGACTGACATCTTAAGGATCTTGCAGCAATAGACGAGAGTAGAGCACAGTAACACAATTAATAGTCATATTGTTGCAGCAATATTAAAGTGAGGTCACGCCCAGAGATCCTCCCTTGACTCCCTGCGAGGAAACAATCCCAAAGCAACTAATTCCAGTTAAGTAACAATTGTAGTTGTATAAGATCAGGGCACAACTCCAAGTCGTCCTCTAACCGTGGACACGGCTATTCGAATAGTTAATTTTCATCCCTGCAGGGGTGCACCACATGTCCCGTCACGCTCGATAATACTCTGGCCGGACACAGTTTTCTGGGTCCTGCCCGGCCTCGGAATATTGACACGTCGCAGCCCCACCTAAGACTCAACAGGGAGGCCAGCCCGCTGGTCTAAATCCTAAGCACAAAGGGTTCACGGGCCCAGTTCCCCTTCGCGCCCCTGCACGATGCGTGGGCGGCCGACGTCAGTCCTAGCATCCCTTAATCACAAGCGCGATGCATCTCGGGACCACTCGGGCGCGCGCCGCTACGTTGCTGACATCTGAAAAGCTTGGGCTGATTCCGCGACACCGAGTACCCATAATTCTTCCCGCGTAGCCGGTTAGTGCGAAAAGGTCTCCAACCAACCCAGATCAAATACCCAAATCCATTATCATTTTAATTAGGCCATCAACACAATCTTGCGGGAATCCACCCGTCTAACACCTAATCACCAATGATCCGAGTAACATGGTCGAGTAACTATGTGGTTGTAACATCGGGGGGAATCCGAGGTATCACCCTCGTTGGATTCCGAACGATGTATCCGTCAAGGTGGGCTGAGAGGAATCACCCTCGGGGGTCCCACACTTGAGGGGTCGCGCGATAGAGGCATTGTCTGGAATGGTGAAAGAGGAATCACCCTCGATAGCCACGCCCGACTAACTATAGTACAGAGATATCATCAGGAGTTCTTAGCGAGGTGTCACCCTTGGTACCCGATAGTATGCCTGTAGCGTCGTACAACAAAGGGGGGTATGTGTTGTGTCGGGTCTGGCTCGTCGATCAGGGATCGAGATTTGAAAACAAGCGGGGCAACTGGACTACGGGGTCAGAGGGGATGACTGCTCCACCTATACTAAGCAGATTCTTAAAGTACAGTGCTGAAAGTAGCAGTTCATCAAAATTGGCTATGCATCAGATATAGGAGCTATCTACAACAGTAGCAAAATACTAATGCAAGCAGTAGGAAGAAAGACATATGCGATATAGGAATGATCAAGGGGGGTTTGCTTGCCTTGCTGCTCTGCGGCAAAGGACTGATCGGCAGGGTTGTCGATGTACCCGGCCGCAGCGTCAGTCTCGGGGTCTACCGGTAAGAAGAGGGGGAAGAAACAATAAATAATAGCAACGGTGCAACACAATGCATGACATGGCAAGATGCAAGCTAGACATGAGCTAACACATCAACATCCGTCATAGACGGGTCGGAAGACTATCTGACGATATTTTCCGGGACTGTGGCTACTACCGGTGAGATGGAAAACGATGGAAAAGTTCCATGTTTGCTATGCTAGGGACGCGTGGCAGACGAATGGACCGTGTATCCGGGTTCGTCTCGTTTTGCTGATCAACTTTCATGTTGAAAATCTTTTGATCTCACTTATAGATTATTTTATATTATTTTTTAAAGTTTTATTAATTATTTAGAAATTAAAAACATATTTATTTAATTTTAATTAAATGCTATTATGACATCAGCATGATGTCACGCTGACATCAACAGTTGACTCGTCAACTGACTAGTGGGTCCCGAGCGTCATAGACACAAGTTCTAAATTAAGATTAAATAGTAATTATTCAGATTAATTTAGTGGGGGACCCACGTGTCATACTCTCATTATTCTAATTACCTATTTAACTAATTAACTAATTTATTTATTTATTAAAAACATATTTTTATTTTTATATTTTAATTTTCACTTTTCTTAAAAGCGGGTGTGGGGCCTCCCTCATATAGACAACGGGGTGGGTTGGCCCCACCGGTAAGTGGCTTAGGCCACATACACATTTTACCTACATACACATATTCATACAATTAACGTATTTCTCCACTTACCTACATACATAAATACATACATACGTGCATCTCATACATACAAAATACGTACGACATCTAATACATACATACATACGTCTTTTTATTTATTTTTCTTTTTCTCATCTCATCTCCTAACACTTTGTGTTAACAACAAAGACTCAACAACACAGAGAGATTGATACATCTCCCTCTACCCCTACTCGTTCCTAACGACGTCGGAACGGAGCGCCGTTTGCCGGAATGGAACCGGGACGGCGCGAGGAAAGAGACGGTGGGAGGAGACCAAAAAGAGGATCACCGACGTTGACGAGAGGGCCCGGTGAAGCCAGAGTTCTCGGGAGGCGGAGGAGGAGGCGCGGAGGCGGACGAGGCGGTGGCAGTAGCGCGGTTCCGGTGAGGATGGTGCTGGCGAGGGTCGCCGGAGGGCCACGGCCGACGGAGGTGAGGCAGGGTCGCCGGATCTGGCCCGGAGGAGGGCCGGCGCCCGGATGGGGCCGCCGGGGGAGCTCTGGTCGGCGCGGGGCTACAGAGGGGCGAGGTGGAGGGTCTCCGGCGTGGGGTGGCCGACGGGAGGGGCCTCTGGGCGAGGGCTGCTGGCGGGTGATGGGGCTGTGGGGTTGGGGGATCGAGCGGAGGGAGATGAGGGCTGTCGGTGGGATCTGGTGGGGTGGCGGTTGACCGAGAGATAGAGAGGGTCTCGGTCGGTGGGTTAGCTGTAGGAGGGGGTTGGCCCGATAGAGGGGCTGTCGGTGGGGGTGGCTCTCGGTCTCGGGGGAGTGGGGGTTGGTGGGGCTAGGCTCTCATGGGGTAGAGAGCGGGAGCTCGAGAGCCGGGGGGGTTTGTCGGTGGGGGTTTGTGGAGGGAGCCGGTGGCCACGGGGAGTGGGGGAAGCGAGGTGGGATTTAGGGTTAGCTCTCCCTAGGGGGCTTTATACTCGAGGGGTGGTGGGCCGAATGGGGAGGCCGGCTCGGCCAGTTTTGGCCCAGTTAGTCGAGGGGGTCTTTTTCTTTTCCTTTTTTTAATACTTTCTTTTTTTACTATTATTATTTTATTAGTTAATTTTATTTACTTTATTTATTTTACCTAAAGTTTCTCTTTTAGATATATTGGGATTACCAATAATTCCAAAAGTGCCCGATTCGCATTTATAATTCGTTAGAGAATTTTTATAACTCCCCGACGTTTTTATTTCAACAACATAAAACCTTTTCTCGTCTTACTTTAATTTTAAGTTTCGAATTTTGATTCGGTTTCAATTAACACGAGATCATTGATATAATTAGCAATGACGTGGCATCATTAGCGTGGGATCACTGTCGCTTAATTACAATCATCACTCTAGCAAAAGTCAAGGATGTCACAGGGGATGTCTCCGTATAAGATGGTCTATGACAAGGCATGCCATCTACCTCTAGAGTTAGAGCACAAAACTTTCTAGGCTGTTAGAGAGCTTAATGTTTATCCAAAGCTTGCTGGTGAAAAGCGTCTCATGAACTTGACTTCTCTAGAGGAGTGGAGAATTGAAGCTTACGAGAGCGCAAAAATGTTCAATGAAAATGTAAAGAAGTGACATGACAAGAGAATTTTGAAACGTGAATTTAATGTTGGTGACAAAGTTTTGTTGTATAGATCTTGTTTCAGGTTTTCTCTAGGTAAATTACTTTCCAAGTGGGAAGGACCGTACCTTATCGAAGAAGTCTACCGCTCCGGTGCAATCAAGATTAATAATTTTGAAGGAACAAAACCACATGTTGTGAATGGGCAAAGACTCAAGCATTACATGGCTGGAGACCCCATCAATGTAGAGGTGGATGTGATACACGTAGCCACTCACAAAGAACATATTGCAACACTGTATCAGGCACCGGCAGAAGCAGAATAAGAATAGGTATGAAATACGGTAAGGAAACTTCGTGAACACCAATAAAAGTTCAGTATTATGTGTTTTTGTAAAATTAGGAAAATTCCGAGACGAAGCGAAGCCGGAGAGGAGCTCCAGGTGACCTAGTGGCGTGGGCTAGCCCCTGGCTGCGCCAGGAGGCTGCCTGGACCACCCGGAGTCCGTCTCTGACTCTACTTTGGCTTGTTACCTTCCTTTTGGTGCAGAAATTTTTGCTATATATTTTCCCGGATGGTGCTAGCTTTGTATATTGTGATTCCGTGCGTTTTCTATTCGATCTGTTTGCGCCAGCAGAACTTTCAACAAACTTAGGTGCCATGGCTTCCCCAAAATCTCCCAAGGACAAGTTCCTCGTCAACGTCATCAACCCTTACCTCACAGAGGTAAAGAGACACCCTCAAACACTTTGGGTGTAGGATGGTGTCCTCCACAAAGAAGATTTGAAGGGACCTGTCAAGGAGGGGAGCACCAGGGCCAGGCTGGAAGAAGTGGAGCAAGAAGTCTTCAAGTACAATTTGATGATCGAGCGTGGTGTCGAGGCCAACTGTGATATCATCGCCGAGCTGAAGAGGGAACATGAGGAGGAGATGAAGGAAGTGCGTGTTGTAAATATGCCCTAGAGGCAATAATAAAATGGTTATTATCATATTTCCTTGTTCATGATAATCGTCTATTGTTCATGCTATAATTGTGTTAACAGGAAACAGTAATACATGTGTGAATAAATAGATCACAATGTGTCCCTAGCAAGCCTCTAGTTGGCTAGCTCGTTAGTCAATAGATGATCATGGTTTCCTGGTCATGGGCATTAGATGTCATTGATAACAGGATCACATCATTGGGAGAATGATGTGATGGACAAGACCCAATCCTAAGCGTAGCACTAGATCGTATTGTTCGTATGCTAAAGCTTTTCTAATGTCAAGTGTATTTTCCTTCGACCATGAGATTGTGCAACTCCCGGATACCGTAGGAGTGCTTTGGGTGTATCAAACGTCACAACGTAACTGGGTGACTATAAAGGTGCACTACGGGTACCTTTGAAAGTGTTTGTTGGGTTGGTACGAATCGAGATTGGGATTTGTCACTCCGTGTGACGGAGAGGTATCTCTGGGCCCACTCGGTAGAACATCATTGTGAGCTCAATATGACTAAGGAGTTAGTCACACGATGACGTGCTACGGAACGAGTAAAGAGACTTACCGGTAACGAGATTGAACAAGGTATAGGTATACCGACGATCGAATCTCGGGCAAGTTCTATACCGACAAACAAAGGGAATTGTATACGGGATTGATTGAATCCTTGACATCGTGGTTTATCCGATGAGATCATCGTGGAGCAAGTGGGAGCCACCATGGGTATCCAGACCCCGCTGATGGTTATTGGCTGGAGAGGTGTCTTAGTCATGTCTACCTGTCTCCCGAACCCGTAGGGTCTACACACTTAAGGTTCGATGACGCTAGGGTTATAGGGAATTGTTATACGAGGTTATCGAAAGTTGTTCGGAGTCCCGGACGTCACGAGGAGCTCCGGAATGGTCCGAGGTAAAGATTGATATATAGGACGGATGGTTTCGGACACCGGAAGTGTTTCGGGCGTCACCGGTAACGTACCGGGACCATCGGAGGTGGCCCCGGGGTCCACCCGAAGGGGGCAACGACTCCGGGAGGCTAGATGGGCCAAGTGCGGGAGGAAACCAGCCCCTAGGTGGGCTAGTGCGCCCCCCACACTCAGCCCAAGGCGTAGGAGGTGGAGATGGGGGGAAACCCTTGGCGCAGGTGGGCCTAAGGCTCACCTAGGGGTGCGCCACCCCTCCCCCTTGCCCTGGCCACCGCACCTCCCATCTGGGGGCTGCCGCACCACCTAGGGTGGGAACCCTAGGGGTGGCACCCCCTCCACTCCTCCTATATATAGTGGGCACTTTTGGGCTTTTGGAGACACAGTTTTCCCTCTCCCTCGGTGTAGCCCTGCTCTTCTTTCTCCTCCTCTTTGCCGGTGCTTGGCGAAGCCCTGCCAGGAGACCTCGTCTCTCCATCGACACCATGACGTCGTGTTGCCGGAGATCTTCCCCAACCCCTCCCTCCTCCTTGCTGGATCAAGGTGCGGGAGACGTCACCGGGCTGCACGTGTGTTGAACGCGGAGGTGCCGTGGTTCGGCACTAGATCGGAATCACACCGCGATCTGAATCGCCGCGAGTACGACTCCATCAACCGCGTTCTAGCAACGCTTTCGCTTAGCAATCTTCAAAGGTATGAATATGCACTCACCCCTCTCTCGTTGCTGGTCTCTCCATAGGAAGATCTGAATATGCGTAGGAAATTTTTTGAATTTATGCTACGTTACCCAACAGTGCGATCAATCATATCCGCACTAGAAACCAAAGTGTTCAAACTTCAAGGGTACATATATGACCTTCAAACCAGAACTGCGAGTATGAACTTAAGTTTTTGCGCATAGGCTTATCTACTGAAAGCAGGATCTTGGAGACTGAAGAATCCTGAGTGGAGGGAGGACCTCTGCCATCGAAGCGTTTCGCTAAGGATTACCTGAGGAACAAGAACAAGGATGAAGAGTGAAATCTTCATGGGTAATGGCATTCCCTTAGCTTGTTCCAAGCTTGGGGGAGTGTCCGTATCTTTATTTTTATCCTTTACCTTTTATGGTCAAGTTTAGTGTCGTATCATGTCTAGGGAAGTTATCTTATGAAATAGGTGTTTGCATTGAGGTCTATCACTCCTTTGTGGAGAGTCTTTAATTCGTGAGCGTGCAGTATCTATGATGGAATATTAATGAGAAGTCTATTGGTTTCTTTGCCGCACTTGGTATTCTCTTCATGCAATCGATCTTATATGATGATTCTTATGGGAGTATTGATCTTACATACCAGGTATGACTTTGAGAACTTTATTTAATCTTGGCAAACATAGCATTGGTCATAACAACAAGCATGAGTTTTTCTAGTAGATACATAGCCAAAACCTTTATGGTCTTATGCTTGAAGTGTTATGATGACAAGGAAGACAACTTGATGTTTTATGCCAATTCTTTATGTTAAACTTTATATTGTTTTGTATCCAAGTCAACATTATTTGTCTGCTCTCAAAAGCCTTTGCTAGCCAATCCTTGCACTAAGCGGTAATACTGCTTGTGCATCCATACCCTGAAACCTCAACCTTCACAAGAGTCCACCATACCTTCCCTATAAGTGGTATTTCACCGCCACTCCTAAAGTATATTACTCATGTGCTATCTTTAAACCTTCAAATATTAATCCTTGTTTTGTGCCTCTGCTTTAGCCCATGAGGAAGTAGTAGGTAATTCATGATCTTCTCATATTGGACAAGTTTTATCCTGGGCTTGCATGTAATCTGCGAACCCCTAACACCAGAAGGGACTGGCATGAGCGCGCCCAGCTCGTAAAAGATAATAACAACAAACAAAACCTCCTTCACGCTTTGTTGATGAGAAATCATAAAACTTTGGTAGCGATAAACAAAGGAGACTAAGGGGATGTGATCGTCCCCACTTTGGGAGCCGTTCCTCAAAACTTGTCCAACATGAGAAGTATTGGGCTATCTACTAGCATTCGTTGACAAATTATGCACCTCCCAAAAGCTTGTTTTACAATCTTGTTGATTTCAAAATCTCTAAAAATCTCTAGCACATGAGTTTTCCCTACTTCCATTTGCGAAGGGCCAATCTTTTACTTTTATGTTGAGTCAGTAAAACCTACTTCTTTCTATCCTAAAAATAGCACACACCTTATGTTGACAAAGATGCATGCATTTATATTGTTTCATTGAGAATTTCCATATCACACCTTTGTTGATATTATCATTAAGATAAGTAAGTTGTTTGTTAAAGCCTGGCTAAAGCAAACATCTTCCTTTGTGTTAGCATTTTCACTTCTTGACTAATAACATGTTCTTTCCAAAAGCTTCAATTGATCTCATTACAATATAAGAGGAAGAGCAAAAGTTAAAAGTTACTAGTTGTTCCTTGACCAAGGACATGTTTGCCATGGTTTGATGTGTTTTCTTAGCTCTACTTTTGATTGTAATTGATATTACTCTTTCCTAAGGGCCTTATGAGTTGAGATTGTTGTTGAGGATGGTTGAGTTTAGTAGAGAAGTTATGATGCTTCTTGTCCGTATTCTTATTTATCGACACTTCACTCTCTAAACTTGTGGACAGGTTTACTGAGCTCAGTAATCGCTTGGGGACAAGTGAGGTCTAAGCTTGGGGGAGTTGATACGTCCAAAATTTATCACTATTTTGTATCATAATTTATCTCTATTCATTGATATATCTCACATTATGATGATGTACTTATAGTGTTTTGGCTTATTTTACACAGTTTACAACTTTCCGGTGCCGAAACAGCAGATGCAGGATTCAGCGGAGAAAATAGCATGAAGAGTTACCATATCAGAACATCTCCAATTGCGCTGAAATTTTGAGGGGAGGAGTTTCCAAACAGATCATGAACACTGGCCGAAGGAGGGCCGGAGAGGGGCCACAGGTCACCCACGCAACCTGCTGGCGCGGGCCACCCCTAGGCCGCGCCATGAGGCCGTCTGGCTGGTGGTCCCGCCTACGGCGCTCTCCTTTGGTCTATATCCCCGTCTCGGTGGCGGAAACCTACATAGAAGAAAAGTCCTTCCGGCGGGCAGATTCTGCCGGGGAGAACTCCTCCCGGAAGGGGAGATCTTCCTCATTGTCATCACCACCATCACGGGCATCATCGAGATCATCATCACCATCATCACCAACACCAACACCATCTCCACCTTCATCCCATCTAGTTCACCATTGCAATCGGAGTTGTACCTTGCACTATTCACCCCCTCTACTCTACCGATGTTGATTACTCCTTTGTGGTGAATGCTACTGAGTTTTGTTGGAGGATTATTGTTATGACCAGATTATTAATCATATTTTCATCACCTCGGATCATGATCTATTTTATGTCTTGTGAGTAGTTCTGTTAGTTCTTGAGGACATGGGAAAAGTCTAGATGCTAGTAGTCATATCATGCTGAAGTAATATGTGTTGATTGATATTTAAGTTATGTTGTTATCATCTAGTGGTGTTATGTGAACGTCGACTACATAACACTTCGCCTTTTTAAGGACCTAGAGGAATGCATCGTTTATAAAGAATGCTTATGGTGGGTTGCCGGAGTGACAGAAACCTGAACCCCAGTTCACATACTTTTGCATGAAGGAGTAATGGATCCTAAAGCTCATTGCTATGGTTAGGCTTTGCCTTAATTTCTCTCTTGTATTTGCGGATGCTTGCAAGAGGGATTAATCATAAGAGTGTACTTGTCTTAGCCTAGATGGTGCACTAGTTAAGATCCACCCACATAACACTTATCAATACAAAACATAGTACTAGACGGAATATGGCGAAAGCACTTGACTATCTCTCCCGTGTGTCCTCAGGAACGCCTTAGTCTTTATAAGTTTAGTCACTCGGCTTATCATTTGTGTTCAAAAGGATATGACCACTTTCTGTACCTTGGCACCATTTCCTTTCCTTGCATTTATTTCCTTGTTGCTATTACTAGAAAACCCATAAAAAGTCACCTTTCAGTACTTGCAGTTATTCCTTGCTCAAGATCACTTGTCAATACCTTCTGCTCCTCGTTGGGTTCGACACTCTTACTTATCGAAAAGGCTACGATAGATCCCCTACACTTGTGGGTCATCAGTTACTCATTTAAGTCACAGAATAACGGTTGTTCTATTTATATGAGTAATATATTTTTAAGGTCATGCACCCAATGTGAGGGGTTTGTTCATTTTCGATCTCGATAGTGATGACACACATATCCATAACATTGAGGCCAAAAGATGTAGAGTTGATAATGATAGCGCCACTTTCTTGTGGCACTACTCCTTAGGTCATATTGGTATAAAACGCATGAAGAAACTCCATGCTGATGGACTTTTGGAGTCACTTGATTTTGAATCACTTGACACATGTGAACCATGCCTCATGGGCAAGATGACTAACACTCCGTTCTCGGGAACAATGGAGCATGCAAGTGACATGTTGGAGATCATACATACTGATGTGTGCGGACCGATGAGCATAGAGGCGCGCGGTGGTTATCATTATTTCTTACCTTCACACATGATTGGAGTAGATATGATTATATTTACTTAATGAAGCACAAGTCTGAAACTTGGAAAAGTTCAAGCAATTTCAGAGTGAAGTTGAAAATCATCGTAATAAGAAGATCAAATTTCTACGATGTGTTCGAGGAGGAGAGTATCTTAGTTCTGAGTTTGGTACACACTTAAGACAATGTGGAATTGTTTCACAGTTGACACCGCGTGGAACACCACAGCATAATGGTGTGTCTGAACGTTGTAATCATACTTTATTAGATATGGTGCGTTCTATGATGTCTCTTATCGATTTGCCATTATCGTTTTGGGGCTATGCATTAGAGACAGATGCATTCACTTTAAATAGGGCACCATCAAAATTGGTTGAGACGACACCATATGAACTGTGGTATGGCAAGAAGCCAAAGTTGTCGTTTCTTAAAGTTTGGGGATGTGATGCTTATGTCAAAAAGATCCAACCTGAAAAGCTCGAACCCAAAGTGGAAAAGTGCATCTTCATAGGATACCCAAAAGAGACAGTTGGGTACACCTTCTATCTTAGATCCGAAGGAAAAGTGTTTTTCACGAAAAACAAAGCATTTCTTGAGAAAGATTTTTTCTCGAAAGAATTGAGTGGGAGGAAGATAGAACTTGATGAGGTTATAGAACCTTTACTTCAAATAGATAGTAGCGCAACATAGAAAGATGTTTCTGTGGAACCTACAACAGTTGAAGAGGAAGCTAATGATGATGATCATGAAACTTTAGATCAAGTTGCTATGGGACCTCGTAGGTCGACAAGGGCGTGTACTGCTCCCGAGTGGTACGACAACCCTGTCTTAACAATCATGTTGTTAGACAAGGATGAACCTACGAGCTATGGAGAAGCAATTGTGGGCCCAGATTCCAACAAATGGTTAGAGGCCATGAAATCTGAGATAGGATCCATGTATGAAAACAAAGTATGGACTTTGGAAGTATTACCTAAAGGGCGAAAGGCTATTCAGAATAAATGGATCTTCAAGAAGAAGACGGACGTGGACGATAATGTCACCGTCTGTAAATCTCAACTTGTGGCAAAGGGTTTTTCACAAATTCAAGGAGTTAACGACGATGAGACTTTCTCATCCGTAGCGATGCTTAAGTCTGTCAGAATCATGTTAGCAATAGCTGCATTTTTCGATTATGAAATTTGGCAGATGGGTGTCAAAACAACGTTCCTTAAATGGTTTCCTTAAGGAACAGTTGTATATGATGCAACTGGAAGGTTTTGTCGATCCAGAGAATGCTGACAAAGTATGCAAACTCCAACGATCCATTTATGGACTGGTGCAAGCATCTCGGAGTTGGAATCAGCGCTTTGATGAGGTGATCAAGGCGTTTGGGTTTATACAAGTTTATGGAGAAGCTTGTATTTACAAGAAAGTGAGTGGGAGCTCTATAGTGTTTCTAATATTGTACGTGGATGACATATTATTGACTGGGAATGATATAGAACTTTTGGAAAGCGTAAAGGATTACTTGAATAAATGTTTTTCAATGAAGGACCTGGGAGAAGCTGCTTACATATTGGGCATCAAGATCTATAAAGATAGATCAAGACGCTTGATAGGACTTTCACAAAGCACATACCTTGATAAATTTTTGAAGAAGTTTAAAATGGAACTGTCCAAGAAAGGGTTGTTTCGTGTGTTACAAGGTATAAAGTTGAGTAAGACTCAATGCCCAGTAACTGCAGAAGGTAGAGAAAAGATGAGTGTCATCCCATATGCTTAAGCCATAGGTTCTATCATGTATGCAATGTTGTGCACAAGACCTGATGTTAGCCTTGCCATAAGTATGGCGGGAAGGTTTAAAGTAATCCAAGAATGGAGCACCGGACAGCAGTAAAGAATATTCTGAAGTACCTGACAAGGACTAAGGAAATGTTTCTCGTTTATCGAGGTGACAAAGAGCTCGTCGTAAAGGGTTACGTCAATGCAAAATATGACACAGATCCGGATGACTCTACGTCACAAACGGATACGTATTTATTCTTAATGTGTGAAGGGGAGGGATTTTGTCATTGTCGCCCTCCGCCCCTTCCATGAAGGGAAATCTTATCTGGCGACTGTTTGCTGGAAGAGGGGTGGCAAATGCAGTTTTAATTCAAAGACGACATCAAGCGGTGGTTGATTTAAACGAAAAGTTAACTTCTTTGACATAAACTGTCATATGGTTTTGAAGAAATTATCACCCCCTCACAACTAGAAATACCAATAAAATCATTCCAAATGTTTCCCCTTGTAGCGAATGCTCGTCACCTAAGTGGCCCAAAAAAATCTGATAACTAACGAACGACATGTGGTCTTGGGAAAGGATCGAGTGAACGAGTGGGTTCTCCTCCAGCAAACCCCTTCACATAAGCCTTGGGCTAAAAAGTCCATTTTTCACTCTAACACAGCAAATTTTAAATCTAGTAATGTTGGACCTCATTTTAAAAAGTTTAAACAACATAAAAATGCCATGATATATAAATAAAATCCACTCATGTTTCAAATTTGACATCTCTAGAATTTCATATATACCACACAAATAAAACACTAAAAATGCAATTACAAAAAGCATTCAAGGGAGATTTTAAAAGATGTGGTATACAAAATTTCCATGTTACGCTAAAAATATCATGCTATTTAAAATAAAAATCCCATGCTATATAGAAAAATGACATTCTCTTTATCATAAAAATGACACGCTCTACAATAAAAATTCCATGCTTTTTAAAGTAAAAAACTATTCTGCATTGGTACAACCCATAACACGTCAACAAAGAAGCTCTCTTCATACCCATCTTCCCTACTAATAAAGCAAATAGTGCTTCTTCCGTACGTCATCCAAATTGTCCTTAACGTTGACTAAAATTACCCATCAATGCCATCTATAAGTCATAAAAAACATTTCAAACAGGAAAATCTCCGGACTGGGCCGGCCCATGTAGGCACCTCCTATATTACGTTTTGGGCATTGGAAAAAAATGCAGCACACCTGTTTGGGCCGGCCCATGCGTGGGCGCCTATTTTTTTAGTTTAATTTTTTATTTTTCTTTTCAGTTCCATTTTGTTTTTCTACTTTAAATAATTTAGAACTTCAAACAACTTTTCTCATTTTTAAGAAACTGAGAATTTTGAAATAAAATATTCAAAATACATTTTTTGAGAATTCAAAAACTACTCAGGAATTTTGAAAAATGTTTGCATATAAGAAAATGTTTAAACTTTGATAAAATGTCCATAAAATAAAAAAGTCAACGATTTTAAACAAAAGTCCGTGTAAAAATCTTAGAAAATAGTACGTGCCTCTGTTTTTAGTCTCATTTTTTATTTTCATTTTTTTGTTCCATTTTTTAGTTTAAATAATTTAGAACTTTGAAAAACTTTTGCAATTTATAAAACTGGGAATTTTGAAATAAAAGTTTGAAGAAAATATAAAATGTTTGTGAATTCAAAAAATGCTCAGGATTTTTTGTAAAAATATTCACATATTCAGAAAAATGTTCATAATTTTGAGAACAATGTTGGTGAAAACAATAAAAGTCCATGATTTTGAAAAAAAGTGTGTGTGTTATTTTTTGAGTGCAATTGAAAAAAATGTTTGCTAATTCAAAAAATGTTCATACATTTTCAAGAAATGTTCTAAAATTTTAAAGACATAATATGATCAGCATCGTTGAAGATTATAATTGTTTTTCTTCCGTTGCAACGCACGGGTTCTTTTGCTATTTATAATAAAGGGTAGGATTATCTTTATTAAAACATGTCGCCTGTGTCGATACGAAAGAAGCGCTTTGTCTTAAGCGTCTACAGTAACCGACCGGCCGATTACGTGCACACAAAAAAAATAGAGAAGAAAATGGGGAGCACATAAGGGCCGATCCCTCGCCTCCACGATGATGGGCAACACTGTTAGCCACTCAGGCTCGCGTCAGGTTTGTGCAGAAGTAGTAGGGCACTAGGGTGGGATATACTTGAGGCGACACGAGCTGGTTTTAGAGGGTTTTTTGTTTTTTGTTTTTCAAACCAGGTTTTGTTCTATTTCATTCTTATTTTTACGTTTTTTTATTTTCTGTTCCAAAAGACCTAACTTTTTAAAATTAAAAGGTAATCAAATTTGTGAATATATCTCAAAGTATCAAAAAAATATAATCCAATTTTGAAAAACTACAAAAGATCAAATCTTTTTTTCCAGCAATGATGAACTAATTTCAAATCCATGAGCGCTTTGGCAAGCCCAACAGGCGTCGGACAACATCTAGTTGGTCCAAGCCTAAGAACTTTTTGTATTTTGTTTTTTTTTTCGATTTTCTTCTCTCTTTTCATTAATTCATTTTTCTTCTTTTTGATCTTTATTATTTTTTCTGAAACCTACTCAAAATTTTGAAAAATTGTTTGGAATACCATAAAATGTTCCTATATTGTTTACAATTTAAAAAAATGTTTTGGAGTATCATAAAATGGCCTGTTTGTGAAGTTTTTGTTTAAATATCTAAGATATATTTTTGTTTCAATAAAAGTTGATAATATTTTAAAAAGTATGTGTTTTGCAAAACAAAAACAATATTTTATCAATTGTTGGATTTTTTAATAATTCTAAAAAAGTGTTCAAGTTTGTAAACTTTTCATACACAATCTGAAGTTCCAAAATTATTGTCAAATTTTGAAAAATGGTTAGGACTTAATAAAATATTCATGTTGATTTGTAATGACGCAAATTGCAAATAACCGAGTCATTCAAATTAGGAAACATTACATGCTCACGGATGCACCATCCAACATAGTGTGGCACACTTCTCTCAACTCGGGAAAATGCAAAACTTAAAAATAAAACCAAACAACTTCCCATGGCGCATGGAATTGATCATTAAAGGCCATGGAAAAAATTGGGAGCATTTCAAGAATGCCAAGAAAATCAGGCTCTAAGTGGGGTTTTGGATGGACCGAAAGTGTTGGAGGCTTGCACGAGAGAGGTCCGGACGTTTGGTGCATGATATTGAATGGATAAAGTCTACTAGGCATTTCGATGCACGTCGTTGAGCAAACCTGGTCAAATGGGTCGATATTGTCCGACCGGCATGATAGCATGCGTGCCTAGCTCGTCACGGGCCGTCACGACAAGTGGCTTAGTGGGTTATGCCAGGCATGTCGACCGAATAGGGTCGTGTCTCGGCTTCCTTGCCCAGCACGTCTGCCAACCCAGCATCAACACGCCTAGTATAACGGGTTGGCACGGGCACGACCCAGCAAAGCATGACACGGGAGCCCGACAATGAGGAGGAGCGACTGTCAGGATCGAGCCATTGGCTCAGGACGGGAGGAGCGGGGGTTTATTCATTGTTTAGGTTGGTTTTGTTTCAGTTTCAATATTTTATCGTTGAAGGGAAAATTCGGTCCAAAAATTGTCAACTTTTTGCTGTAAAAAAGGTTGCCCAACCCTCTCATTTCTCACACTAAAACCTCCGCTTCCTTTCATTTCTCACACTCAAACATGGATGATCCCATGGATAGTGATCCCAACAAGTTCAATTTCAATTCTAGTGATTTAGATGTGGACATCTCCAAGTGGATCGATAGCACAACCCACACATAGGGTCCTTTCGACGGGTATGTAGTGTCCAACTACCAGTCCACTACCTCCACCTTCATCGGCACAAAGAGGGTACGACGCGAAACCTCATCGTTTTGGGAACATTTTGTTGAAGAAATAGCCATGGAGGACGACGTCAACGTGATAAAAGCTCGGTGAAAAAGATGTGACCACTTGTTGTCCTCGGCGGGATAGGGGGAACTGACCACCTCAACAAACACACCCTCATGTACCAGAACCAGGACAAGGAAGCTGCGGGGAAAGAAGCCACGCTCAAGTTCAACCCCGACGGTACGGTACGCAATTTCACCAATGATCCTACTCTTCATAGATAAGGCATTTATTGTTTAGTTTCTTCTAATGATTTTCCATTATGTTTTTGTGATGTCCAAGGTTTTATCAAATACATTCAAATTTTTCTTACCCCTAGTTTCAATTCAGTTTCTAGATCAATTACAACTAGGGATACAAAAAAATTATGCAAGACTAGTCATACACTTTTTCGGTCTCTTTAATATATGATATCTAGAGTAGTCGAGCAAAGAAAGACTACATTAGTGTGTTCGATCATTATGTTTACAAAAAGTGGAACTACAAAAAAGAATTATAGGATTACAATTAAGTGATGAAGCACATAAAGGTGAAAACATAACTCACGCTATACTTAATCTTGTGTGAGAATTTGGTCTAGCCAACAAGATATTTGCAGTAACTATGGATAATGCCTCATCAAATACAACTTCGATGCAGAGCCTCGGTCCTGTACTTTCGGTATACCCTCATATTTTTTTACTGCATCAACGTTGTATTTTCCATATAATTAATCTCATTGTTAAATGTGCAATGAAGAGATGCGAGAAATACATTGAGATTTTACGCACTACAATTTCTTTTCTTGGTAAGTCTACTCTACAAATTAGTAGCTACAAGAGATGTTGCCTAGCAATAGAACAAACTCCTCATAGGTATATAATCTAGACATGCTTGTTAGATGGAACTCTACATATATGATGCTTAAGGAAGTTATCCAAGACGAAGTTGCATTCTCAGGATGGATTAATGTAAATATAGGAAAATAACATATAATTGTTGATACTTGGAAAGTTGCTAAAGCTATGGTCAAGTTTTTAGAGATATTTATGATGCAACAATTTCTCTCTCTGCGGTTTATTATCTCGCATCTCCTTTAATGATGCACACTCTTGCATCTCACTTGAAACTATACAAAAAAGATAAACTATTAATGCCTATGGTTTCTCGCATGAAACTTAAATATTGCAAATATTGGGTGAAAATCCTATTTTGTATGAATTTGCATCTATCTTTCATTCTATGGTTAAACTTGAACTATTTGCTAGTGCACATGTTGTACTAACTGGGGTCTGAGAGATATATTATATCACTTATTCCAGCGAGGTTTATGATAAGCATTCTAAAGTTTATTCTAAGTACGATCAAAAGTATGTTGGAGTTCGCATACAATGGCCTTCACTAGCACCAACAAGAAAAAAGAAAGGAACATGGAGCAAGTTATTTGCTTCTTCCTCCTCTCTACCAAGCTCTTCCACATCAAGACAACCTCCTGTGCTTTTAGGTGGTGGGGAGTTAGCAAAGTAACTCAACAACGACAAAGTAAGCTTCAATGAAGATGAGAAGGATGACTTCATCATAATTCGGCGGTGACATGAACACAAGGTTACATATATAGTCCTTTCCATATTAACATGCGATGTGTTATTAGTATCCGTCTCATCGAAATCATCAAAGTCTGCTTTCAGTCTAGCTAGAAGAATACTTGAGGAAATAAGAACCAGCTCACCCCGAATATGATGAGAACACTCATCGTCGTGAAAGATGGAGAACTAGCCACAAGGAGATGCCAACTCACTTCGGACAACAAAGAACTTATGGCCACGTTCGAAAATCTTGCACAAGAAGAAGAAGAAGAAGAAGAGCAATTGTAGTCTTTGTGTCTTTATTTTTTGTAATTTTCTTATGGTTTTGTAATCTAGAGTGTGGCAATGTACTCTTTTACTTCTCACAAATGAAAGGTTTTAACGAGGCAGCCAATAATAAAGCTCAATATTTATCCCACATGAGTACACTATATGTCATTTTAATTTTTCTACATTTTTTGGACTCTTTGTACAAAAATCCTTTCTATTCTTCTTACCATTTTGCAATTTTCGTTTCCTTTTGTAATTTAGAGCTTGGAATTGTTGTTAGAGCATATATCTCCATATGTGGTTTTGGTAATTGATGACAATTCCTATGGGCTAATGGTTGCCTTAAGTTATATTTATAGGATTTGTCCATAGGCACTTCTTGAAGTCCATGTGTTGGGTTCAAGGAGTTTATATGATGACCAAGATGGTATTCAAGGTATTATCCAAAGAATGGTCATAGAGACACTAGGTTGATCAAGATCTCAGACAAAGAGTAAATCAAGATGATCAACACACAAAGCGTATAAGATGTACCGAGAGGGATCAAGTGATCCCATGGTATGGTAAGCATTGTCCATTACGTGTTTGTGTACTAACACATGGTCTTTGTGAGAGTCCTATGTGGGGGTTAGGTGTGCTTCCATGGGCTTGCGTCAAAAGGAAGATCTCATACAACTCATGAAGGATGATGTCAAGTGGTGATCGTCATCAAGATTGTGGTGTGCAAGTTCAAGTGGATCAGCACGAATATATCATTGAAACTATTGTTAATGATCATGTGTTGATAAGGACAAGCTCATGTGCTAACAAGGACAAGATCAAGATAAGCATTCCTGAGCACTACATGATTGATTCTTGTGGATGTGGTGGACAAATGAAGATGAATACATAAGCTAGGCTTTCCACATTGTGTATGGGAGAGCTGCTTGAAGACTTCATCATGTCTTGCTTTCAACTTGAGCCAAGAAGGAACAACAACATCAAGCTCAAGTGAAAGGGCTAACTCAAAGGTATCAGTTCCTTTGACGTTAGTGGTGCGGAGTGATGATCAGCGAATAAAAGTATACACTCAAGTATGGATCATCGGTACCCCTTTTATAATTCTTGAGTCTTTAGGGATCCCGCACTGTTAAGAGGGGATCACAGGTTTTGTGATGAACTTGCTCAAACTAGATATCCACTCTTCTGCTCTTACCACATCTCCACTGCTCTACTATTATCAGAAAACAGGACCAGTGCCTCGGACATCCGGCCTCCTCCGGACGTCCGAGGCCAGGACATCCGGCCTCCTCCGGACGTCCGACCAGCTTCGGAAATCCGGAACTATGCACCAGAGAAACTTGAGCCATATAACTCGGACTTCCGGCTCCCTCCGGACGTCCGACCAGCTTCGTAAATCCGGAGCTTTGCACCAGAGAAACTTGAGCCATATAACTCGGACTTCGGGCTCCCTCCGGACGTCCGACGGCCGGACGTCCGACCAGCTTCGGAAATCCGGAGCTTTGCACCAGAGAAACATGAGCCATATAACTCGTACTTCTGGCTCCCTCCGGACGTCCGAGGGCCGGACGTCCATCCCCTTTCGGAAATCCGGAATCTTGCACCAGAGAAGTTTGAGTCGAATAACTCAGACTTCCGGCCTTCTTCGGACGTCCGGTCCCTGTTCAACTCCATAGTGGTTCCAGATATATTTACATCCCTCGGACGTCCGACCCGCTCGGACATCCGTGAACTGCCGGATGTCCGACCCCTGTGTGACTTAAAGTGTCCCCAACGACTGTTTTTCTCTCCCCACTATAAATACCCCCTCCCACTTCGTGAGAGGGTGCCCAACACAACCTTATCCTCATAAGAACACATTTCTACCTCACACACATTTTCTCACACCAAATCTTTGATCCCAAGAGCATTTGTGAGCCCCTTTGAGAGTTGTTCCAATCAAAAGATAGATCGTCTCCCTCTCCTCCTCTCAACCCAAGCTATTTAAGATTTGAGCAAGTTTTGAGCATTCCCCGTGATCTTGTTACTCTTGGAGGTTGGAGACTCCTAGGCGGTAGGAGATCTTCGGAGAGGAATCAATCTGTGTGATTTCCCCCGGAAAAGTTTGTGAGGGTTTGGAAGCCACCTCAAAGGCTTACCACTAGTGGTTGAGAAACGCCGTCGTGGTGTTATCTCAAAGGGAGAATAGGGTGAGCCTTCGTGGCGTTGGTGCGCCTTCGTGGTAACATCCACCTCTCTAACGGTGAGTAGCTTCCCTCCAAGGAAGTGAACATCGGGATACATCTTCGTCTGAGTGACCTTGATTATCCTTAACCCTAACTCCTTACTTGTGGTTTACTTGTGTTACTTGAGCAACATACATTGCATATTGGTTGTGCTCATTATATTGTGTTGGCTATTTCTTGTACAAGATTAATCATTCAAGCATACCCTTTATATCCACACGTTCACACTTGCAGCTTTTGATATATCGTGTGATATAGTGTGATCTAGTATCTTGTGTCGTTCACCTACTTGTCGTGTGATATAGCTCAAGTAAGTTTGTGTAACTTACTTGTGCTTGTTAGTAACTGTATTGTGTCCATCTTGGTAGATCGTGTTGTTGATACACGTTGCAGTGCCTAGTGCATTTAGGATTTGTGCTTGACAAGTACCCTCTTAGTTTATTTCCGCATTAGGTTCAAGCCAAATCCGAAGAAGTTTTTAAATAGCCTATTCATCCCTCCCCCCTTAGGCGTCATCGAGGTCTTTTCAATTGTACTCTTTTACTTTTTAGGGATGAAAGATTTTAGAGCATGCATTAATAAAGCTCATCGCACATGACGACACATTGCCATTTCTTTGTTTTCTCTATTTATTTTGAAATTTTTCTGACCTCTTCCCTCACATATAATTTTCTTCTTCTTTACTAATAAATGTGCTGCCTTTTTCTGGAGGAAGTAATAAACATAGCAAAACCTCAGAAAATATAAAGGAGAACATGGGTGCTAGCGCACCCTATATGCAAAAAAATAGTAATCCAAAAAAAGTTCAAAAAAATCAAATCTTTTTGGTATCAAACATAATTAAGTATTATCGCCGTATAAAAAGATCCGTCACCGAATGAATTTCGTTGCATCGTGGGCTGAAAATTCGGCAAAAAATTCTATATACAATTACTATACACGTTATATTATCATCATAAACTTGTCTTTTTTGTCCTAAAGTCATTGGAAATCATTTCTTGTCTAAACTTTTTATACGAATACAATACTTGATCATGTTTGATTCCAAAAACGATTTAGAATTTTTTAAACTTTTTTGAATTACTAAATCTTTTGACGTATATAGGGATCGCGGCTACCCAAGAACACCAAATTCTCGTCCACAAAACCTCCAGCTACCGTACTAGCGCTACATATCAGGACCGTGAAACTGGCTGCATCATCGGTGTGCCTCGGCTTTTCAGCATGGTACACACGATTAATGTTCAAATAAACACGCACATTTTCGAAACAGGCTTTCGCCCTGATTTGCATTACAAAGCAACCACTTTCGGTACAACCAACGATAGGTGTTGGGACGAAAACAGCACAGGCACGTCCAAAATAAACAACAAAGAAAGAGTAAAAGAAACAAATGCCGACAACGGCGGATCAACGAAAACGGAGAAGCCTCGCGACCGTTGCACCCACCGAAGAACACCCACCAAGCTCCTAGGCTCCGAGACGCTGGTACCAATCAACACCTCAAAGAAGGGACGCGACGATGACGACATAAACGCGTACATTCATTCCTATAAAGGCTTAGAGCATCTCAGCGCCCCCAACAGACCTTCTCAAGGTCATCTTTGCTGCCACCACGAAAAAAGGTCCGCTTTTCATCGGTTAGGGCCGAAATTGACCCCGACGATCCCATGCCGAACCCAGAACGCTCAGGCGCTCGAGGGCGTTGAGGGAAACGTTGTTGGCGCGAAAACGGCGCGAAACCTGTGTGGACCTGCGCAGTCAACGACTAGGCGCGTTCTTCGTCCTCATCGTCTCGTTTTCCGCGGGAATCAATGCAAAGGCTGCGCAGCCGGTTAGCCTTCCATTGATTCTTCACGGGCGGCGCAGTGAAGGCGCGGCAAAGCGCGTCCTGGGTACGCGCGTTTCGTCCACTCCCGCCACGCGTTCACACGGCTGCAGCCCCCATTCCGCCCGCCCGCGGCTATATAAGTGTTGGAAATATGCCCTAGAGGCAATAATAAATTAGTTATTAGTATATTTCTTTGTTCATGAAAATCGTTTATTATCCATGCTATAATTGTATTGATTGGAAACTCAAATACATGTGTGGATACATAGACAAAACACTGACCCTAGTAAGCCTCTAGCTGACTAGCTCGTTGATCTAAGATGGTCAAGGTTTCCTGATCATAGACAAGTGTTGTCACTTGATAACGGGATCACATGATTGGGAGAATGGTGTGATGGACAAGACCCAAACTATAAACGTAGCATATGACCGTGTTAGTTTATTGTTACTGTTTTCTGCATGTCAATGTATTTGTTCCTATGACCATGAGATCATGCAACTCCCGGACACCGAAGGAATACCTTGTGTGTATCAAACGTCGCAACGTAACTGGGTGACTATAAAGGTGCTCTACAGGGATCTCCAAAGGTGTCTGTTCGGTTGGCATCGATCAAGACTGGGATTTGTCACTCCGTGTGACGGAGAGGTATCTCGGGGCCCACTCGGTAATACAACATCACAACAAGATTAGCAAGCAATGTGACTAAGGAGTTAGTTACGGGATCTTGTATTACGAAACGAGTAAAGAGACTTGCCGGTAATGAGATTGAACTAGGTATAGAGATACCGACGATCGAATCTCGGACAAGTAACATACCGAAGGACAAAGGGAACAGTATACGGGATTATATGAATCCTTGACATAGAGATTCAACCGATAGAGATCTTCGTAGAATATGTGGGATTCAATATGGACATCCAGGTCCCGCTATTGGTTATTGGCCGGAGAGTGTCTCAGGTCATGTCTGCATAGTTCTCAAACCCGCAGGGTCTGCGCACTTAAGGTTCGATGATGTTTTAGTATAGTTGAGTTATATGTGTTGGTGACCGAAGGTTGTTCGGAGTCCCGGATGAGATCACGTACGTCACGAGGGTATCCGGAATGGTCCGGAAATGAAGATTGATATATAGGATGGTTTCATTTGGTCACCGAAAAGTTTTCGGGCATTACCGGCAGTGTACCATGAGTGACGAATGGGTTCCGGGTATTCACCGAGAGGGGCCCACCCACCCGGGAGTGATCCCAGTGACCCTAGGGTGGCGCACTAGCCCTTAGTGGGTTGGTGAGGCCAGACCAAGAGGGCTATGGCGCCACAAGTGAAAAAAAAACAAAGGAAAAGAAAAAAAACAAGGAAAGAGGGAGGTGGGAAGGAAGGAGTGGACTCCTTCCCCCAAACCGAATTGGGGTGGGAGTCCACCTCTCCCTTCGGCCGGCGCCCTTGGGGATCCCTTGAGCCCCAAGTCTAGCACCTCCCCTCCTCCTATATATAGTGGTGGTTTTAGGGCTTTTGAGATACAACTTTGCCACGTGCAACTCAAACCTATACCACGTAGTTCTTCCTCTAGATCGGATTTCTGCGGAGCTCGAGCGGAGCCCTGCAGGAGTAGATCATCACCACCACCAGCGCGCCGTCACGCTGCCGGAGAACTCATCTACTTATCCATCTCTCTTGCTGGATCAAGAAGTCTGAGGTCGTCATCGAGTTGTATGTGTGCTGAACGCGGAGGTGACGTCCGTTCGGTGCTAGATCGGAACGGATCGTGGGACGGATCATGGGACAACGGTGATTTGAATCACGAAGTTGTACCACTACATCAACCGTGTTTCTTAACGCTTCCCGCTTAGCGATCTACAAGGATATGTGGATCTAATCTCCCCTTCTAGATGAACATCACCATGATAGGTCTTCGTGTGCGTAGGAATTTTTTTGTTTCCCATGCTACGTTCCCCAACAGTGGCATCATAAGCTAGGTTCATGTGTAGATATTATCTCGAGTAGAACACAAAAGGTTTTGTGGGCGTTGATTTTCGATTTGCTTCCCTCCTTAGTCTTTTCTCGATTCGGCGGTATTGTTGGATTGAAGCGGCCCGGACCGACATTACTCGTACGCTTATGAGAGACTGGTTTCATCGATCAACATGCAACTCATTGCATAAAGATGACTGGCGGGTGCCTGTTTCTTCAACTTTAGTTGAACTGGATTTGACCGAGGCGGTCCTTATATAGGGGTTAAATAGCAATTTGCACATCTCCGTTGTGGTTTTTGCGTAAGTAAGATGCGATGATACTAGATACCCATAGCAGCCACGTAAAACATGCAACAACAAATTAGAGGATATGTAACTTGTTTTTGCAGGGTACGCTTGTGATGTGATATGGCCAAAGACATGATGTGATATATTGGATGTATGAGATGATCATGTTGTAATAGTTAATATCGACTTGCACGTCGATGCTACGGCAGCCAACATGAGCCATAGGGTTGTCTTTAAACTAACATTTGTGTTTGCAGATGCGTTTACTATATTGCTAGGTTGTAGCTTTAGTAGTAATAGCATAGATAGAATGACAATCTCGATGGCGGCACGATGATGGAGATCATGATGATGGGGATCATGGTGTGGCGCCGGTGACAAGAAGATCATGCTTGTGCTTTGGTGATGGAGATCAAGAAGCACAAGATCATGGCCATATCATGTCACTTATGAATTGCATGTGATGTTAATCCTTTTATGCACCTTATATTGCTTAGAACGACGATAGCATTATAAGGTGATCCCTCACTAAAATTTCAAGATGAAATTGTGTCCCCCCCGATTGTGCACCGTTGCAACAATTCGTCGTTTTGAGACACCACGTGATGATCGGGTGTGATAGACTCAATGTTCACATACAACGGGTGCAAAACAGTTGCACACGCGGAACACTCGTGTTAAACTTAACGAGTCTAGCATGTGCAGACATGGCCTCGGAACACATGAGACTGAAAGGTCGAGCATGAATCGTATAGTTGGTATGATTAGCATAGAGATGTTTACAACTGAAACTATACTCAACTCACGTGATGATCGGACTTGAGTTAGTGAATTTGGTTCATGCACCATTCAAATGACACGAGGGATGTATTTTTGAGTGGGAGTTCTTAAGTAATATGATTAATTGAACTAATTATCATGAACATAGTCAAAAGGTCTTTGCGAATTATGATGTAGCTTGCGTTATAGCTCTACTGTTTTTATATGTTCCTAGAGAAAATCTAGTTGAAAGATGATAGTAGCAACTTTGCGGACTGAGTCCGTAAAACTGAGGATTGTCCTTATTACTACGTAGAAGGATTATGTCCTTAATGCACCACTCGGTGTGCTGCACCTCGAGCGTCGTCTGTGTATGTTGCGAACATTTGACATACACGTTTTTAATGACTACGTGATAGTTCAGTACGTAATACTTAATGGCTTAGAAGCAAGGCGCCGAAGACGTTTTGAAACGTCACGGAACATAAGAGATGTTCTAAGAGATGAAATTGAGATTTCATGCTCGTGCCCTTGTTGAGAGGTATGAGACCTCCGACGAGATTCTTTGTCTACAAAGTAAAGGATAAAAGCTCAATCATTGAGCAAGTGCTCAGATTGTCTGAGTACAACAATCGCTTGAATCAAGTGGGAGTTAATCTTCCAGATGAGATAGTGATGGTTCTCCAAAGTCACTGCCACCAAGCTGCTAGAGCTTCGTGATGAACTATAACATATCAAGGATAGATATGATGATCCTTGAGTGATTCGCAATGTTTGACACTGCGAAAGTAGAAATTAAGAAGGAGCATCAATTGTTGATGGTTGGTAAAACCACTAGTTTCAAGAAGGGCAAAGGGCTAGAAGGGATACTTCATGAAACGGCAAACCAGTTGCTGCTCTAATGAAGAAACCCAAGATTGAACCCAAACCCAAGACTAAGTGCTTCTATTATGAGGTGAACGGTCACTGAGGCAGAGCTACCCTAGATACTTGGTAGATGAGAAGGCTGGCGAAGTCGACATAAGTATATTTGATATACATGATATTGATGTGTACTTTACTAGTACTCCTAGTAGCACCAGGGTATTAGATACCGGTTCAGTTGCTAAGTGTTAGTAACTCGAAGTTATAGCTACGAATTAAAAAGGATACTAGCAAGGGTGAGGTGACGATGTGTGTTGGAAGTAATTCTAAGGTTGATGTGATCAAACATCGCACGCTCCCTCTACCATCGAGATTGGTGTTAAACCTAAATAATTGTTATTTGGTGTTTGTGTTGAGCATGAACATGATTGGATCGTGTTTATTGCAATATGATTATTCATTTAAAGAGAATAATGGTTATTCTATTTTGCTTGAATAATTACCTTCAATGGTTTATTGAATCTCGATCGTAGTGTTACACATGTTCATAATATTGATGCCAAAAGATACAAAGTAGTAATGATAGTACCACTTACTTGTGGCACTGCCACTTGAGTCATGTTGGTATAAAATGCATGAAGAAGCTCCATGCTGATGGATCTTTGTACTCGCTCATTTTTTAAACGTTTGAGACATGCAAACCATACATATTGGTATAAATGCATGAAGAAACTCCATGCAGATGGGTCGTTTAGACTCACTTGATTTTGAATCACTTGAAACATGCAAATCATACCACATGGGAAAGATGACCGAAGGCCTCGTTTTACACTGAGATGGAACAAGAAAGTAACTTGTTGGAAGTAATACATTTTTTATGTGTGCAGTCCAATGAGTGCCGAGGCACGCAGTGGATATCGTTATGTTCTTACTTCACTGACGATTTGAGTAGATACGGGAGTACTTACTTGATGAATCACAAGTCTGAAATATTGAAAAGTTCAAAGCTATTTTAGAGTGAGGATCGTCGTGACAAGAGGATAAACTGTCTACGATATGATCATAGAGAAGAATATCTGAGTTGCGAGTTTTGGTACACAGTTAAGACAATGTGGAAATTGTTTCGCAATTCATGCCACCTAGAATGCCATAGTGTGATGGTGTGTCCGAACGTCATAGCCGCGCCCTATTTGATATGGTGCATACTATTATGTCTCTTATCGAATTGCCACTATCGTTTATGGGTTATGCATTAGAGACAACCGCATTCACTTTAAATAGGGCACCACATATTTTCGTTGAGATGACACACTATGAACTATGGTTTGGAGAAACCTGAGTTGTCGTTTCTTGAAAGTTTGGGGCTGCAACACTTATGTGAAAAGGTTTCAGTCTGATAAAGCTCGAACCCAAAACGGATAAATGCATCTTCATAGGATATCCGAAACAGTTGGGTACATCTCCTATCTGAGATCCGGAAGCAAAGTGTTTGTTTCTAGAAACGGGTTCTTTCTCGAGGAAAGGTTTCTCTCGAAAGAATTGAGTGGGAGGGTGGTGGAACTTGATGAGGTTATTGAACCATCACCTCAACCAGTGTGTAGCAGGGTGCAGGAAGTTGTTCCTGTGGCGCCTACACCAATTGAAGTGGAAACTGATGATGGTGATCATTAAGCTTCAGATCAAGTTACTACAAACCTCGTAGGTCGACAAGGTCGCGTACTACTACAAAGTGGTATGGTAACCCTATCTTGGAGGTCATGTTGTTGAACAACAATGAACCTACGAGCTATGGAGAAGCAATGGTGGGCCCGGATTTCGGCAAATGGCTAGAGGCCATGAAATCTGAGAGAGGATACATGTATGAAAACAAAGTGTAGACTTTGGAAGAACTACTTGATGGAAGACTATTAAGTACATATGGATTTTTTTAAAGGAAGACAGACGATGATGGTGAAAAGTCACCATTAAGAAAAGCTCGACTTGTCGCAAAGATGTTTCCAACAAGTTCAAAGAGTTGACTATGATGAGACTTTCTCACTCGTAGCGATGCTAAAAGTATATTGGAATTATGTTAGCAGTTGTTGCATTATTTATGAAATATTGCATATAGGATGTCAAAACATTGTTTCCTTGACGGTTTCCTTGAGGAAAGGTTGTATGTGATACAACCAGAAGGTTTTGTCGATCCTAAGGATGCTAACAAGTATGCAAGCTCCAACGATCCTTCTATGGACTGGTGCAAGCATCTTGGAGTTGGAATATACGCTTTGATGAGATGATCAAAGCTTTTGGGTTTATACAAGGTTTGTGAGAAACTTGTATTTCCAAGGAAGTGAGTGGGAGCACTATAGAATTTCTGATAAGTATATGTGGTTGAGATATTGTTGATCGGAAGTAATGTAGAATTTCTCTAAAGCATAAAGGATTGTTTGAAAGGAGTTTTTCAAAGGATGGAATTGGATGCACGTCCACCACCAAGTCCTTGCTCCCGGTCATATGATTTGTGTCTCCACTGTCGAGCAACCATGACACTCCACCGGAAGCAAACTCCTACAAGAGATCAAAGCTTGGATTTAGGTACCCATTCTTGAATGGGTCCTTTGATGTTAGAAAAAACGGTCTTAGGAACCCAAATAGCCCATTCAATGTACTCATAATAAGAACCAACAAATTTAGCATAAACATGCCCATCACTAAGAGGGGTTAAAGTCGCCGGCTTTGTTGGTAGAGGTGGTTTAGCCCTTCTTGGCATTATCACCCCTTCCTTGTTCTTCATATTATTATGAGTACTCTCAACCTCTTTGACAAAGATGTCCTTGAGAGGGGGAGATAGCTTGGTCTTCTTCTTCTTTTTCTTCTTAGACTTAGGTGCAAACCCAAGTCCCTTCTTTCCTACAACTTCCTTTTGATTACTCAAAAGGTCATTTAGGTTCTTCTCGCCTTGGATGCATGACACAAGGCCCTTTTTGAGTTGTTCTTTCAACTTAGCATTCTCCTCCACAAGATGCACATGCTCAAAATAAGGGTTAGTATCACAAGCATTATAAATTAGAACAAAAGGAGGACAAGTACAAATCTCCTTGGCTAGTTTTACTTGGAGTTGATCATGAGACTCCTTAAGAGAGGAATGAACACCTTTCAAGACCTTGTGGGCCTTGTCAAGTGTATCAAATTCTTCCTTGAGTCTCTCATGGTCAATCCCAAGTGCAACTTTCTTGGAATTAAGCACACGGGTAAGAACAATAGCATGATCAATATCTTTTTGCAATTTAGCATGATCAATGTTGTGTGACTCCTCAAGAGCCATACGAAGACCACACTCTTCTTTTAGAGCAATGGATAGTTCCGCAATCTCATCGGCGTAATCACGACTATGTTCCGCCAACTTGGAGATAGTATCCGCATGAGTCTCAATGAGATCATTGGCCTCACCAAGTTGTTCCGAAAGAGCAACAAAGTGCTTCTTGGTTTCACCTTTGATCTTACACAGGAATTTGTCAAACTCATTCTCATCAAGCTCCACTGCTTCACTATCATCAATACAATCTAACATTGAAGGAGAAGTAGTGATAGTGGTATTGATGTTGGGGGTTACCTTATTGATACCTTTGGCCATGAGGCACTTGGCGATGCGGTTCTTGTTGGTGGCGCCGAAGAGAGACACCTTGGGGGAGGAAGTGGCAACGGCCACTGTAGCCGTTGCCATCCTGTCATGGCCTGTATCATCTTCGTCATCATCGGAGGTGTACTCTTAATGGGCCACCAAACCCCTTAGAGGAGTCTTCTTGGTGAAGATGTTCTTGCTTGGGAAAGTCTTGGCTTTGTCTTTGCGAATGAGCTTCCCCCGTTGTTTTCCCTCTTCTCATAAGGACAATCTGCCACAAAGTGACTTACATTGCCGCAATTGTAGCATGTCCTTACTCGTTGCTTGTTCTTGGACCCACTTGAGTTGTTCTTGGAGAAGTTGGGCCTTGAGTTTCTCTTGTTGCCCCAAAACTGCCTTGATGCAAGAGCCATGTGATCGTGATAAGCATACTTTGTGTCTTCGGGGCAACCTTCTTCTTCTTCATCAGAAATGGCCTTGGCTCTCAAGGCCAGGTTGGGTGAGGCTATCTTCAACCGGACACGAGCAAGAGCATTGTCGATGGTCTTGTTCATGATATTCATGGCAATGAACTCATCCAACACTTCGCTTGAGGTCAAGGTGTGGAAATCTGGCCTTTGACAAATGACGGAGTACATGGCTTTGTTGAATGGCATGATGTCCTTGAGAAACTTGCGCTTGATCCAAGTGTCATCCGTATCCTTGCTCCCATGATCCCGAAGAGCAACATCAAGAGCAGTCACCCTTCGGTAGAGATCACGATGGTCCTCATCTTATAGCATCACAAACTCATTGGCCTCATCTAGAACCACTTCAAAGTTGGACCGTTGAATGCTTGAGCTCCCCTTGTACAACACCATGATGTTCTCCCAACAATCCTTTGCACGGGTGAAGGGGCGCAAGTGAGATAGATCTTCAGGAGGAACCGCTGATTGAAGTATGAACAAAGAGGAATGATTATATTGATTGTCCGCCTCTTCTCTTGGAGTGAGCTTGTTTGGATCATGTCGGTAGAAGCCTTGTTCGATGATTCTCCAGAGATTTGTTGAGCTGTGATTCAAATGAGACTTGATGCAAAAGACCCAATTAGCAAAATCACCTTTAAAAAGTTTAGGAGGAGGACCAAGGTTATTAATATGTGGTGTAGGGACCGGTCCTCCATAGACCGGGGGAGGAGAAACCGAGGCAAAGTTTCTCGTCCCATTATTGTCAAGAGGGGAAGAAGTTCGAGTACCTTTAGCGTTTCCTTTTCGGAATTGGCCTCCGACTCCGATGTGGTGGCTTTAGCCACAAACAACGTTTCAGGAGAATTCTTCATCCCATCAAGTAATTCTTTAAGCATGGCTAGACTTCGGTCATCATGGATGTCCCGATTGAGGCCATAGCCTCAGTCAAGTTGTCCCGTGTGATCGAACTCAACTCCACGGCCTCGAGCACTTCGTGCCCAACCACACCGTCGTCAACCATACTCTTTGGGTAGCGAAACCCTTAATAAAGAGACGTGGCTCTGATACCAATTGAAAGGATCGATATGGTTTGCTAGAGGGGGGTGAATAGGCAACTACCAATTTTAAGCTCTTATTAACAAATTAGGGTTAGCAACAAAAGGTTCTCTCGATGAACAACTAGGTGAGAAACCTATATGATGCTGACAACAACGACAACAAGTGCAAGCAAAGAATACTCCACAACAATAATAAGTACAAATTAAAGGTAAGAGATAACCACAAGTTGAACCGGTGGAGACGAGGATGTGTTACCGAAGTTCCTTCCCTTTCACAGGAAGTACGTCTCCGTTGGAGCGGTATGCAGGCACAATGCTCCCCAAGAAGCCACTAAGGCCACCGTATTCTCCTCACGCCCTCACACAATGCCAGATGTCGTGATTCCACTATTGGTGCCCTTGAAGGCGGCGACGAGACCTTTACAAACAAGGTTGGGGCAATCTCCACACAAAGCTTGGAGGCTCCCAACAAGACCACGAAACTTCACCACAATGGAATGTGGCTCCAAGGTGACCTCAACCGTCTAGGGTTCTCAAGCACCCAAGAGTATTAAGATATGCAAGGGATTAGTGGGGGGATTCAAATATCTCTTGGTGGAAGTGTAGATCAGGGCCTTCTCAACCAATCCCTAGGAAATCAACAAGTTTGATTGGCTAGGGAGAGAGATCAGGCAAGAACGAGCTTTGGAGCAACAATGGAGCTTCGGGAGGTAAGAGGTGAGCTTCCAGAGGAAGAAAACCCCTTTATATAGTGGGGGGAATCCAACCGTTAGCCCCCACTCACAAGACGAGCAGAGCGGTACTACCGCTGCTAGGAGCGGTAGTACCGCCCGGTAGGTTCACCAACCACAGTAGTAAAAAGTTACTACCGGGCCTACCACTGTTGAGGAAAAAGGAGGTGCAAAAAGTCCGACGGAGCGGTAGTAAAACACTACTACCGTCGAGAGAGCGGTACTACCACCCAGAGAGCGGTAGTAAAAAACTACTACGGCCCAGAGAGCGGTACTACCGCGGTGCCTGTGGTACTACCGCTGGCCCTTTTGCACAGGCAGGGAAAAACATGTTGGATCTCCATTCGAAGCAAGGAAAGGTGGTGCAATAGAAATGTGCACGTGTTGATTCCACCCAAACCTTTCCGAAGCGGACCCCCTCTTAATAGTATGGCTTTCCTACGATTCAGATCCACCAAAGAGAAACGTAGAAAGCAACCGTCTTTGAAAGACTCCGAGGGACACCGAATCGTCTTGTGCCTAGTCATGAATCCTCTATTTCTAAATAGCTACAACCCACTACCTAATTTTCCTAGCCATGCAACCATGACACATAAGCAAGTATGCATGCAAGACATAAATAACATGTTTTGCATTACTCTACGCATGCAATGGTGCCACATCATCAATTCATGCATATTAGTCCTAAGTAGCCTTTTGCATTCGAGTTCATCCTCCATATTTTGTTAGAAATTACATTTTAACTATATTTTCACTCTCTTTTTATACACTTTATATTTTATTGTTTTTAAGTTTACATCCGCTTTCTATTAGTTTTATATTCTTTTATAACAACTATTTATCCATTTTTTAGCAATGTTCCTGCACAACGCGCGGGGCATCATCTAGTTATCTGAAATGCTCAATGCACACGATTAGTCCGCACATGCATTGTCATCAATCACCAAAACCACTTAGGGAGAAATATGCCCTAACAAAGGTTTTCGTGACAAGGTTGTAACAAGAAAAAAAAGATACTATCTCGTCAAGTGGAGCAGGATCTGTAGATCTAAAGATAAAGGGGATCTGGGTATTAAAGACCTTAATAAACATAATATTAGTCTTATGGTAAAATGGTGGTGCAAACTAGAAACACGGAAGGGTATGTGGTAAGATATTGTACGTGCTTGATACCTCAGAAACAAATTTGTGGCTACTGTTGAACCCAAATTCTCACACTCACCATGCTGGAAAGCTATATTGAAAGTCAAAAAGTACTACATGGCGGGTAGAAAAATCAGCATCAAATCTGGAAATATTGCAGGAGTGTGGAAAGATTCTATCAATGGGATGCCACCTTTTCGGGAGCAATTCCCTTTGTTGTTTGATATTTCAATGAACCTGATTGCATTGTAAATAAAATGAGCTAAGTGGATTAGAAGAAGATTAACCCCTGAGTTATATGCTCAATGGAATGAGATGCATGGCCTTCTTACATGGATCGCTTTGATTCTGAATAGTGATAGAGTGATATGGGGGCTTAACCAAAACGGTAAGTTCTCCATTAAATCCATATACAAATGGTTGGAGAGACCACTCTATGGTTGCCACTATAAGTGGATCTCGAAGGCGAAGCTGCCTCTTAAAATAAAAAAAAATGTGGCAAATGTCGAAGGATGTTGTACTTACCAGACATGTGATGAAAGAGAGGAAATGGCCTTGAAACCCTATATGTTCTTTTTGTCATGATAGGGAAACTTCTCAGCATCTGTTCTTCACTTGCCCGGTTGCTAAGATTATCTCGCGATCTACACGGGTCGTTCTCGGGACGGACTGTTGTTCGAACTCTTACTGGCAATATTACTCTTGGTGTCATGCTTTTCTCCCTACTGAAGGAAAGTATTACACGGTGAGTCTTGCGGTTCCCTGCTACGCCATTTGGTTGGCTTGTAACCATGCTACTTTTGAGAACAAAATGATCGAAACTCTTTTTGAGATTGTGTTTTCAATGTGCTCGTTTATGTTGTACTGATTGGTCTTCAACACGGAGATGATGTGAAAGAGCTGTGTACTGACGCCGAGATGGTGAGATCTAGCACCATGCAGCCGATGAAGATATGTGAAGCGGCTAGGCAAACGATCGTGGGGGAGTGATCAACTCTTCATCCTGGATGCTTTCTTGGAGATTCTCCTTGTTTCACTTGTTTGCCCTGAGACTTGTAATGGTTATCTGTATGTTTTCCTGGTTTTGTTGGAACTGTAATAAGGTTGCCAGACGTAGGTGTGTTGCTAGAGTTTCGCCATGGCATCGTTTCAACGACGAGCAAATGTTTCATGGGCTCTCTGACAATGGTTAAGCCCGCTTCCCTCTTTCTTTTACACGTATGTTTCTGGGACTGTTATATTTTCGTTCATTGCAATGGAAAAGGGCTATGCCCCGTTCAAAAAAAAAGGTTGGAGACCTAGATTCGACGAAGATCCTCACCGGGGACTTGGTTTGCGGAACACCATCATAAGCGGCCTCTCTCAATCTTGGAAATCCAAAGATCCATTGGAATTCTCAAGCCGCGGAGGTGTGGAGTCATACCAGATGGTTTGACCATGGTGAGTCTCTTGTCGTCTTGTTGTGCTGTTGGGGACATTCGCTTGGTAGAGCAGCACGAGTTCATGTACAATGTCAGCGATCAAGCCGACTTGACGTGAATCTCTCCAACGTGTGACCAATTGTGGCCACACAGACCTTGCAGGGAGGGTATTCACGAGAATTTCTCTCAAGGATGTGCCACGATGGATAGCCATGATAGGGCTTAAAGATGTGTCGTGGACTGTTAGCGTCCTAGGCCCAGCTCCGAGTCCATCAGCATACGTTCGGACGTTTCTGGTGCACATCAGACACTCCACTACAAGCGGAGAGCCCGCAACATTTCAAAAGACAAGTCTGAAAGGAGTATGGCACTCTCCCTTATAAGGAGCTCCTTTAAGGTGGGACTAAAGTCACTAGCACTGCCCACGTTCAGGTTCCTGACACCCCACCCTCCTAGGGAAGCCCCCCTAGGGTGGCATGGGACCCACCTCCTGTATTCGAGGTGGGACTAAAATCACTAGCACTATCAAGGTCGGGTCCCTAACATGGACAGCCAAACAGGCTGACGATGTTGGCAGTGCTCTCTGCTTGCTCACGTAGAGGGCTCATAGATACCGGGATGGGCTTTCTGAAGCAAATGGAAGATGCGGATATTAGAGCAACTGCAATGGGGCGACCCATTTCGTCCGTCGCCGTCCGTTTGGGTCGGCACGGACAAAAATGATGGTCCAACAAGCCAACCCATTGCCAAAACGCGTCCGCGCCGACCCATTTCTGGCCCAAATTTGGGACTGAAATGCGTCGGCGCGGACATGAAGCGGACGCGCGCGCCTTCTCGGTGTCCTCCCCCAACCACCGCGGCCAACATTATTTATGACGGCCGCCATCCTCAGGCCCACGCGTCAGCGGCCGCGGCCGGCCTTTTTCAATCCGAGCGTGCGGTGGGTTCCGCCATCTGCTTTCAGAACCCCGCCCGTCCACATCCAGCCACCTCCTCGGTGACCAAAACCCTAGCACCATGGCCGGCGGCATCCGAAACAAGGGCAATGCCCCGCTCTACCCCCGCGCCATCTCTCCGCCGTCGTCTTCCCACCGGCCTCGTCAGCGTCTGAGTGTCCCGGTGCACCAAGCGCGGTGGCACTAAGAGCACCGCGTGCCGCTCCCTTACCACGATGTCACGTTGCCGCACGGTTGGCATCTGGATCCGGAGAGGATTCCGGTGTCGGCCGTGCCGCGGTCGGCGCGGGTGCATGCGGAGGAGGTGAGCCGCCGTCGGCGTCCACGAGTTTGTCACTGCGCCGCCCATCTGGCTGGGAGCGACACCGCAGCTGGAGCAAGCCTACCCCGAGCATTGAAGGGCGCAACACCTGCGGGCGGAGCGCGCCGAAGGCCTTCGGCTGATGGAGCTGGAGAAGGAGGAACGACGGGAGGCGGAGGCGGAGGAGCATGTCACTGCTGCTGCGCTGCCACCGCCACCAGCACAACCCGCGTCGACAGGACAAACGACGGAGGCGCAGGCAGCTGAGCTGTGGAACACGGCGTTCCCCTGGGCCGGCCCTGCGCCTACGCTGGTCGACCTCACCGGCTCCGACGACGACGACGCCGTCGTCTAGGGCTGCCCTTGTAGTTTTAGTTTTTTTATGTTTAATTAGTGTAATGCGGAAGCGTGGACTCTCACCGGCCTTTGTGGCCGACTTTTAATGTTTAATTATGCACTGATGTATTTTTTTCGCACGCCGGAAAAATGGGTCCGACCAGCGTTGGGCGCATGCGCCGATCCATTTGCGAAAGCGGACGTTCTTATCTGACTGGCCGACCCAAACCGATAAAAGTTGGAGTTGCCCTTAAGGTAGCACCAACCATAGAACACTATGGGTGTGTGGTTGATATGCTTGGTAGAGTTGGTTTCGTGGATGAGTCACGTGCCTTGGTGGAGCACAGAATGCTGATGGGAGGCAAATGTGTTGATACGGGGGGCATTGCTTGGTGCATGCGAGAAGCACTGCAATGTGCATGTTGGCAACTGGGCGGTGGAGCAACTACTAGCAGCTGAGCCATGGAATGACGGGGTTTATGTAGTGATGTCCAATATATACGTTGCTGCTGGAATGTGGGGTGAGGTAGAGATGGTGGGGAAGATGATGTCGGAGAGGAAAGTTACAAGTCCCCGGGCTGCAGCTTGTAGCTCTGTAAAATGGCCACCATCGAATTACTGAAGGTCTGCTCTTTGATTGACCGATGCTTGTGCAATGCCTAGTTCTCCAATCTACTTAAAGTCCTATTGTTACAATTGTGGCAACAGCCAACACTTTTTTGTTTCAGTTAGATTTCTCTGACGGTTTTATCCAATGCTAGAGGTGTGTCCTCTACTGATTACTCCCTTCATTCCTAAATATAAAGTGTATTATTTTTTCAAAAAGTCAAACTTCTCTAACTTCGACCAAGTTTGTAGACAAAAATATCATGTTCTAGAATACGAAACGATTATCACTAGATTCATCATGAAATATATCTTTATATTTTATAAATTTAATATTGCAAATCATCATATATTTTGCTATAAATTTGGTCAAACATAAAAAAGGTTTAACTTTTTAAAAAATAATACACCTTATATTTAGAAACGGAGAGGGAGTACATGGAAACTGAGCGAGATATCAAATCTTTGTAAAAGATCTCTCAGGAAAACTGACGCTCACTTCTGCCTTAAAGAACCATACTCCAAATTAGGAGGTGCTTGGATCCAGAGAACTTATTTTAGTCTGACTAAAAATAGTCTTTTTAAGAGGCTAAAGTTTCAAGCACCCTCAACTAAAGAGGGGCTAAAACTAGTCTTGAGACTAAAAAAAATTAGTCAGGGATACCCCTATTAAAATATGGATTAACCCTCTCTCTCCTCATTTAGCTCCTCTCTTTTAACACAGGCGAGTTCTGGATTGAAGGGTTTGGAGGATAATTAGGGTGTGTTTGGTTGCTGTCATGGACTGGAATGTCACGGGTCGGACCCGTTCCTAGCCCTCGTTCCTGCGTTTGGTTTACCAACCGGAGTAGAACCCACCCATTCCACTTTAGGGAATATTCCCCTCAGATCCGGAATGCGCTAGCACCAGCAAATCCACGGAATCGCACGGAACGGCTCGTCTCGCGCAGCCCTATCCTCATCTCCTCCCCAGCTGCGCCGGCGCTCTCTCTCCCTCTCCAGGTGCGCCGCCGCCTCCCTCTCTCCCTGCCGCGCCGCCTCCCTCCCTCTCTCCCTGCCGCGCCGCCTCCCTCTCTCCCTGCCGCGCTGCGCCGCCGGCCGCCGGCCGCCTCCCTCCCTGGCGCGCCGCGCTCTGCTGCTGCCTGCTGCGCTGCCTGCTGCTGCGCGCGCCGCCCCTTCCTCCTTGTATGGCTGTAGTGCACTTTGCTTTGGATATTTGGGTGTTTGCTTTTGGATGTGTATGATTGTCAAGTATGGCTGTAGTTGTTGGCTGGATGTATGGCTGGATGTGGCTTTTGGATATTTGGTATTTAATGATATTGTTGCTGCAAATTGTGTTACATGTCAATACATATATTGTTGTGTTGTTTTTCTTCAAAATACAAATGAAATGCTGCTGAAATTTCGAATTTTTGTTATTCCAATTTTCATTCCATGCCTCCCAACCAAACACTGGAACGGAACCATCCCGTTCCACTTTTTTGCTCGTACCAAACACAGGAACGGAACCGACCCGTTCCTCTGGAATGGAACCATTCCATTCCATGACAGTTGGTTCTCCAACCAAACACACCCTTAATTTTCATTAACTTGACTTTAGTTTCTTTAGTATTTAGATCCAAACATGGGTGAGGCTAGCAAGTTTTAGTCTCACTATTTTTAGTCATGAGACTAAAATATATCAAGCACCCTCTTAGTCTTAAGGTAGGCCTACCTAAAGATTTGGACAGCCATATTGGATCCCATATAACTAACCCCATGCGACTGCAAAAAAAAAATTCGTCTTACTGACTCTGCCTTGTCCTTTCAGTCCATTGCATTTGGTAGAAGAATACGCAGATTCCCACGAATCTCTGGTGAGAAAAGAGAAGATTCCCACGCGATTGCTTTGCTGTTCCAATAACTGTAGCACTTTGCACTATTCTTATTGCACAAATTATACTCTTTCGTGACACTTGGCGATAGCTGCAGTTGTCAGCCAAAATCTTATCCCAGCGATAGGCTAGCAAACAACTTACAGGTCTTGGGTAGCTCGAAAGCCGGGCTGCTTTTGTCATAGCATGGCGACAGCAAGTACACGAAGCACTCACGGGTGCATCATACATGCATTATAACATACGAGTAAATAACATGGGTTCTCAGCCGGAGACTTCTTTTTGCTAGAATCCTCCAACCTCCCCTTCAGACTTCAGCTGCATCACCACCGCTGCTAAAAAGGAAAAACAGCATAGGCAAAAACTTGTATGAACACAAAACCACAGCCAGGAGCAACACGGATGGGCTCCTTTGCCAACGGCCAGAATGGTTCGGAGCTTGGCATCCAGACGCCAGCCACGGGGAGCAACGCGGCGCTGGAGCCTCCCACAACATCTGCTGCAGCACCAAGATGTCCACGGCTGGGCATGGCCATGGTGGCAGCCAGAGCTGCAGCCCTGGTGATGGCTCTGCTCTCAGTGTCGCTCATGGTCTCCGCCAAGCAACGGGGCACTCTCGCCATCTTTGGCATCGAGATTCCACTCTATGCCAAATGGTCCCTCTCCGATTCCCTGCAGTAAGTTTAGTTTTTGAACCGCTGCAGTTTGAAATCTGTAAATAAGCTGCATGCGGAATGCTGAATTCTGATGGCGTTTGTCGTTCGTAACCTCAGATCCTTGGTTGGGATATCCGCGGCGGCAGCTGCCTACTCTCTGGCACAGCTTCTGTCGATTGCACACACGGCCTTGAAGAAAGCCCCTGTGGTTCCGTCCAGGCGCTATGCCTGGATGCTGTTGGCTGGTGATCAGGTCTGTTATCGTCATTTCGATCTGATTCTGCAGTGTCTAGTACTCCCTCCGTTCCTAAATATATCTCTTTTTAGAGATTCCACTAATAGACTATATACGGATGTATATAGACATACTTTAGAGTGTAGATTCACTCATTTTGTTACGTATGTAGACTTCTAGTGAAATTGCTTAAAAGACTTATATTTAGGAACGGAGGGAGTAATTATCATTGTTATTTGTGCTCTCATGATTAGATTTTATTTTTTGTCTTGTTGTTTCTTGCCTTACTTTCCTGTTTGTGATGTCTGGATAATAGTGCCAGTTTCCTCTGTGTTATGTACTTCATCTGTTTTAAAATAAGTGTCGTTGATTTAGTACAACATTGTACTAAAGTTATATTAAATCAACAACATTTATTTTGAGACGGAGAGAGTATTACGGATTCTATGGGCGGGTCAGTAGCCAGTACTAGTATAGGTGGTTGGTTGAGTTAGTTCTAAGTTACAATTGAAGAAACCTCATGCTAAGCAGCTGGCATCTTAGTACAGTTTTTCCAGTCTCTTGTCATTAACTTGCCATGTCTATATGTTGGCTACATAAAAATAGTTCCATCACTTTTTTTTCCTGAGTGTGCACTTAAATGTGCATCATTTTGTGTTAGGAGAAATCACGAAGATGGTGCCAGTCTTTACAAACCAAACAAAAAATCTAAGTCGGAAAAAAACAACGCAAAGAGAACAGCAAACTAGCATAGGAAGGAAATGTTCTTGAGAAGCACTAAGGGCTCCTTTGATACAAAGGAATTTCATTGGATTTTTGAAGGATTTGGATCCTTAGGATTTTTTCCTACGATGATCGTTTGATTCGTAGGATTGAAATCCTTTGAAATTTTTTCATAGGATTCATTTGTACTATATTTTGAAGGAAAATTTTCATCCACTCAAACCTCTTCGTAATTTTTTTTTATTTTTCCTATGCTATCAAACACACTTCCAAATTCTATAGTGTAGAAAAGAACATGCCACTCTATTCCTATGTTTTTTCTATTCCTGCATTTTAAGAATCCTACGAATCAAAGAGGCCCTAAATAAGTTTTCTTGCTTGATTTAGATGGAATGTTTGTCCCTAGCCATAAAAGACTACAGAAAATGACTCCTTTTATCACTTATAGGGAAATTATTCTGTTCTTGTGCATGTGAGTATGCAATGTGGCAGAGTATTCCCATTCTCTCACTGAACGTTCTAGTCTTGTGCATTCGAGAAATAAACTGATATCTCTTTATAAACACATTTCAGATAAATATATTCTGCACTTTCATTAGAAATGCACATGAGCAAAATTGGGCATCATGTACATGCACGATGGTATAGGGATTCAGTTGTGTTAAATACTTTCTAAGTGCATCAACTTTATATCAACTTTAGTATAAAGTTATACTAAATTTAAGACATTTATTTTCGAACGGAGGGAGTATACAATAAGGGAAAGTCTTACCTTTCACCGGTGGATCTGTGCGATCCATCCGCCGCCTCCTCATCCGTTGATTTTTTTTCCATCCCGCTCCCAACGTTTTCTTGAAACTGGGCAGTTGTTTTAGAAACTGCCTAGTCCGTTGTCAGCCTACCGCGTCTCCGCACGCACGCCGTCACCGGCCTACCGCCGCCCCTGCTCCGCCGCCCTCCACCGTCGACCTGTGCGCTGCCCCGCCGCCCTCCACCGCCGGCCCGCCCCTCACCAGATCCCCGCCTCGCCGACCCCGAGCAGAAGGCGCTCGCCCAGATCAAGGAGCTCGTCGCCGCCGCGCTCGCCGGCGGGGAGTTCGACCTGCCCCCGCCGCCGCGTTCTGCAACTCGACCTTTGTTGCAAAAAGTTTCCTGCAACACGACATTTGTTGAAAAAAAAATTCCGTAAAAATACCTATGTTACAGAAAGACGAAGAAAAAAATTCTGCAACAAGCAAATTGTTTCTGAAACTCGACCGTTGTTTCAGGAATGAACGGATCCAAAGTTTACTTTTTGCAACAAAGCGAAAATTTCTGCAACTCGAGCATCGTTTCAGGAATTGCGTCCAGAACGGATCAGACGCAGCGGATCGGACGGCTACACGCGCGAGATCGAACGGCTGTCGAGGTGGTGGATATTTAATAAATATCCACCGATAGATGCATAGCAGTCCCATACAATAAAGGTCCTTCATAGAGCTGTCTGTTTTTTATTCAATTTTTGTAGAGTTAAACTCCACAGCGGCAGACAACTAGGTGAAGAGCAAAGGTAAATCATACTCCCTCCTTTCCGGTTTGTAGGGCTCATCTTAAAATTTTCAGATTTCCATTATATTAGGCTCATTTTGAGTCTAAGTGAGTTAAAGTGCTTTGAGTCTCACGCCATATTTAATTCATAGAGTTTAGAGAAAGAAGATGAGTGGCTATGCATGCATCGTTTTCTACATTCACCATACAAGTCCAATGAAAGAATGGATGCTACATTTATTGCCTTGGAAATTGCATATGTGAGAAATATTTCATTGGCTAGTTTAAACTAGTGTCATCCACTCACAATTCACCTTGGTTAATGAGATTTCAAATTTGAGCCCTATAAACCGGAAAGGAGGGAGTATCTAAGCAAGCTAATAAATAAAGATGACTATATGCATCAATTAATGTAAAGGTAGGTGGCTTTAACCTCTTTTTCAAACAAAGAAAAAAGAAAAACTTGTTCCGAATTTTCTGTTATATATAGTTGGTATGGCGTTTCTTCAATGGCCCTCGTAGCAGTTGATACATTGGTAAATGCACATCTTGTTTTTCTTTTTGGCGTTTCATGTTTTAATAAGGAATACAAAGGTAATTCGGCATTGTTTGCTTCCAATCTTTGTTTCCCATGTAACTTCAGACTAAATCTGGGCGGATGAATTCTGAACATTTCGAACCCTGCTAGCGTCTGACGTTTCGACGGAACCGTAGACTAACACGGCTGGTGCATGTGCATCCCTGGCAGGTGTTTGCTTATGCGATGCTGAGCGCGGGATCAGCGGCGGCGGCGGTGGCGAACTTGAACCGCACCGGCGTCCGGCACACGGCGCTCCCCAACTTCTGCAAGCCTTTGCCACGTTTCTGCGACCTATCGGCGGCCTCCATCGCGTGCGCCTTTCTCGGCTGCGCCTTCCTCGCGGCGTCCGCCGTGATCGATGTTATCTGGCTGTCAAGGCTGTGAGAACTTGAGGTAGATGGTGGCAAATTAGCACACTCCTTGGCAGGGAGTTCAACTTTCAGGGTGCTGCGCCGAACCTGAACCCGTGAAGTGTCCTCATGTCTTTGAGCTCGCTGCTTGTACAAAGATTGCATCGCCTGGATGTTGATTTGCAGTGCTGCAAGTTTGCGTCCGATTCATATCGACTGACGCTCGCTTTGTACAACTTTGTAGCACTAAATTGTGCTAAGGAGCGTCAATTAATATGGATCGGACGGAGTACTACTCCTACTATGTGTTTTTTCTCTCTCCGGGATGCTCTGGTCCTTTGCAGAGTTTGAATTGGTTGCCGCTTCAGTTCAGTGAAGCATTGGCACTTGTCTACAATGACAGTACTAGTGAGTAAACTTGTCTACTTGTCTACATCACACACCTACTACCTGTTCCAAAATTCCAACCACTTAATGACGCTTATCATCATGGTATTGGTACCAGCAGCCATATCTGTATCTGCAGTGACGCAGCGGCCCAAACCGATAACAGGACAGCTCCGGCGGAAAAGCGAAGACGACAACGCAGGCGAGCCCGAAGATACATCGACACGCTCGCTCGCAACTCGCTCGACTCGAATCCTTTTATCGTCTCCCTCTCCCCCCTCTCCACGAGCTTCCTTCCTTTTCTCAACCGCGACATTCCCTCCGCGGGTGATTCTTCCACCTCTTCTCTACCCGCGCCCTCCCGCTCCACGCCCGGCGTCAGCTCCGCCGCAGATGCCGCCCAAGGTGTCGGCGGTCGCCGCCGGCGAGGCCCACACGCTCGCGCTCACCGGTAAGGAGCCCCCCCGCCTGGCCGCTTTAGCCAGTCACGCGCGCGGATGCTTCCGGGCGCCGCCGGGATTCGGGATCTGAGGGGCGGTGTTGTTTCCGGTTTGCAGGTGACGGGGAGGTGTACTCATGGGGGCGGGGGACGTTCGGCCGCCTCGGCACCGGCCGCGAGGCGGACGTGCACGTGCCCACCGCTGTCTTGCCCGCCGTCGCCGCTGCTGCTGCGGGGAGGCCGCGGCCCAGGTTCGTCGCCGTCGCCGCCGGCGCGTACCACAGCCTCGCGCTCGACGGTTCGTGCTCTGTGCCTCCATCTCGTTGCCTTTTTCTACTACTTCTCTGCTTCGTGGTAGTATAAAAGCGAAACTAGACATTGTTGTGCAGCAATTTGGGTTGGGGAAATTATACACTGTCTGAGGTACTTGCAGCTTTGTGATGCCTGTGTGGCTTGTGGAGAGTGGTGGATGCACTAGCCTGAGAACTGGAATTGACCTTATAGTGGCTCAAAACATGAGACTGTGACTCTGATGAATGACCTGATTCCATTAAGGTTGTCACTAGCCTGGCAGTTTTGTTTGCTGGTGATGCGGTTTGTAAGTTAAAATGATGCCCAGGGTCCAGGCCATATGTGCTTGCTCCTGATTTCATAAGCATTTGATATCTGGCTTTCACAAATTGTGTAAGCGCAAGTGCGTTGAATTTTTCTGCCGGTGATTTGTGTAACCGTTCGTGTGGTCTGGACCTGATTATTATGCTTTAATGACTGAACTGATACAGTGGGAGTATCCGGCCGGTACACAAAACAACCCTTCTTTCTCTAGGTTCTTGGTGCATGAAAAATAAGTTGTGTCATTTGCTGTGCCTATTTAGTGGTTTACTACTATTATTTGTAAATGATTTCTTAGCCGCAATGGGAGGCAAACGCACTTACCAAATACGTAGTATGATGAAGTTTGCTACTGAAATGTCATTGGTAATGAATACTCTTCAACATTGCAGACGAAGGCTCACTCTGGTCATGGGGCTACAATATCTGTATCCTTTATACTGCTTTGTCATCTCCAAATAACTCTAGTACTAATATCTTCGCCATCATCGACTATTTTACTTTCTTGACTATCTAACGGACGGTCAGCTTGGCTATGGGGAAGAGAATTCCCTTTCTCCATGTTTGGTTGACGGTTTTCAAGATTTGGGCTCTCCTGAAACACTGCAGGATGAAGCACAAGACACGCTTGCACGGACTCCTTTGAAGGTATAAAAGAAACACCCCTTTTCAACAATCAACAGTTCGCAAGACCCTTAGCTTGAGAACTTTCTTCTTGATTAATCCTGATGTATGTTCTGTTACAGTTGTCTTCCGTGAAAGCTGGGGGCATGATGTCGTTTGCCATAGACAGTCTTGGGGCCCTGTGGATGTGGGGAAATTGCCCCCAGCAGACTGATGATGGGGAGTTCTACATAGCAGCTACCTCAGCCCCACTGCCTGTGTGGGATTTCCATGGTCACACTGTAGTGAAGGTTGCCTGCGGTAATGAACATGTCGTGGCTGCTGTTAGCGCTGGAGAGACATATACAGGAGGTGACCTTGTCTGTTATTCCTGGGGCAACAACAACCATGGGCAGTTGGGTCTGGGTGACAAGGAAAGTAGGTCTCGTCCCATGCTTATCCCAGAATTTGGTGAAGGTTCTTCATGGGAGGTGTATGAAATTGCATGCGGAGCTTGGCACACCGCTGTGCTCACCAACAAGAAGTCTTTTGATCAGGATCTTGAATCTCGGTGCTGGACATTTGGCATTGGTGACAATGGGCAGCTTGGCCATGGAACAACTGCCACCACCTGCTCCCCGCAGCCAGTTGATGGCTTACCCACTGGTTCCTTCCTCATCTCTCTTGATTGTGGATTGTTCCACACTGCAGTAGTCTCCTCCGATGGAGAGGTGTGGTGCTGGGGAATGGAGAGAGGCCTGGGATTGTGCCCAGATGCTAGCTTTTCAGGAATGGACGCAGGGGATGCTCTACATCCCATAAGAGTTCAGTCTCCTGAGACAAATGGGTTCAAGTTTCTGGGTCCAGTGCAGGTTGCCTGTGGAGCTGCCCACACTGTTCTTGTTGCTGGTGACGGGTACAGGATGTGGGCATGGGGCCGAGGCCGCAGCGGCGTGCTCGGGAGAGACCAGACTACTGACAGTTACACTCCATGCGTTGTGATGTGGCCTCCTCTTGATGAGAACTTCCAAGAGATTCATGGGGACCAAGCGCAGGCCTCGACATCAAGAGCGAATGATCGCACTAACACTGAGCTGGAGCTGAAGTTATCTGCTGCCTCGGAGGAGCTACAGTTCCTTAGGTCAAAACTGACACTCATGGAGAGATATGCCAACATACTTCACATTTCAATATTCCGCAAGCCGATGGACGAACGGACGCTTCCTCGTTCGCTTCAAGAGTCTGCTGTCTTTGATATCAGGAAGGAATTTGAGAACATCTTGGATTCGTCAGATACCGATGAACTCGCTCGCCTGGAGATGTTTTACCGTAGCATGCTTTCTGGTGTGAAGGACAAGCTTCTCAAGAGAAAAGTTGAAGTGATGGTCCAAGAATGCATTGTTTCACTATCTGCAGGGAGGCAAACCCCGCGTGGTCAGTGAGTTAGAAGATCGGTTGTTATAAACTGCATTTCCGCTGTACAGAATCGAAATTGTGTGTTAAAATTGCAATAAGCTGTCTGCAAACCTGTTGTGTCACCTATTTTGTCAAACTTCCTACTGCAGCGTAGACCAATTATTTGGTATCACCTATCAGTGATGGTCACTTGGCAGATCATTTTATGGGCACGAACAGTGCTATGGAATAATTGTAGGCCTTATCGGTTTGTTTCTCCGTGTTAAATACTCTCACTATGTACATTATCTCAGGTCAGCTATGTATTATGTATATGGCAACACTAGCAACTAAAAAAGCATAGTTAGATCGGTGGCAGCCGGCAAATAGTGCCTTTTGATGTTTTATTATCAGACAACTGATTCAAGCGAATATGTATCTCGCTTTAAAATTGGGTTTTATTGCTTATTTGCATTGTTTTTTCATGCAACATTGTTGTCCCGTTGAAATCGATGTATTCTCAAAGGGATTATTTAACCAAAAACTACAACAATTCGGACAACCGTGACCAAAAAGTATCACTTTAGAAACCCTAGCAAAAAACCACCAATTTTTCTTCAATTTGCAGCAAAAATTTAGCATTTCTGATAACATACCGATTCAGGGTGTTTAAACTTGTTTATGACAAGGATAGCTTGTATGTGAGCGTTGATTGTCAAAATGGGTGTTCTGATAACGGATCGACAGGGTGGTGATGGGAACTCTGGCCCTGGTGCGGGTGGTCCATCAAAGGCCACCACAAAAGGCCAGCTTTGGTGCGCGTAAGATAGCTCCTGTGGTTGCCAAGAAGTTTGTCCCTGCCCCAAGACCTACCAAATCAATTGCTTCCACTGTAACTTCATCTCAGGTCCAATCTTCCCAAGCCCTTGTGGTGGAGGTGGAGCGGCCGCTTGATCCCAAGTATAGGGATATGATTTGCTTCAACTACGGGGGTCCTGGTCACTATGTTGGTAATTGTGTCAAGCAGAAGTCTTGTTTTATCTGTCAGTACAATCACAATGTAAACAATTATGCTGCTTGGTCCAAGATTCAACCAACTGCTGCCTTTTTTGGTAGTGCAACAAGGGGGCTTGGTTTCTACCATGTGGATGTTCCTGTAGCTAATGAATCCAACTGGCTCAATTTCCAAAACTGTGATGTGGTGAATATTACTAAAGGGGATGTTGATGAGGCTTGCTTGTAAGCTTATTGGGTGATACTTTCTATAAATCAAAGCAATGGCCATGGTAGATCATGGAGATATCCCACAAAACTTTTCACATTAGATTTCCACGTTCGAAGAAAGTGGAAGATCTGATTGAGTTACCAGGTTTCTGCCTTCCTCAACATGTTGCTGTTAAGATGACTGAATGGAAATGTGCTTGTGATCCTTTTGGAGAATTAATTGAAGCCTAGGTCCTGATTGAAGAAATTCCACCTAAGTGGTCCACCTCGAAAGTCTTTTCTCGGGTGGCTTCTATGTTTGGGGTCCTAACAGATGTTGATTGGAATGGGATGTTTAGACCCTTCTTCGAGAATGTTAGGGTCAAAATTGCTTGTAGGGACCCAACAAAAATTCCTTTTAAGAGGTTGATTGAAATGTAGAAGAAGTTGTTCCTGATGGGATTTAATGTTGAGGGCTTTGAAGAGGTGGGTGGTGTGGATTCTGTTATTGATATTGACACTGAAGATGAAGGTGATGATGCAAGTGGTGCTGAGGAAGATCTTGGGAAGAATGATGATGAGGTATCCAAAGATGAGATGCAACATGATTTGGTGGATGATGAGGCTGCTATTGATGAACTTGACAAAGCCAATGTCTATTGTCAGAGCAAAACTGGCTCTGTTGGTAAGTCAAGGACTTCTCTTTATGGACCTCCTTGAGACTCTGACCACGAAAGCTTCATTATGGAGGTTGATGCTATAAGGGCTTTTATCCCACACAAGCAAGTTTGTGGAGAGGGCTCCAGTGATTACCCATGTCCCTAGTGTGCATGAGCAGTCAATGGTTGATGGTTCTGGTCGTGATGCCATAGATGGAAAAAACACTCAGCTTGGGTTTTCTACTCCTGTTAGCTTGGGGCCTGGTCCTATGAGGGATGTGGAAAAAATATGAGAATGGGTAGTATTGTGAATCATTACTAAAACTTGTTGATATGGTTGACTCTGAGGATGAGATGGACTTAAAAGAGGATGTGGAGCCAGGGATTCTCCCCCTGAGGCTGTTCAAATGCTTCAATTTTCAGGCGTGAAGACGTCCTTGTTGGACTCACTGAATCAGGCTCAGGAGGTTCTAGTTAAGAATCCTAAGTGGGGTCCACTTATGGCATCAAAATATGCAATGAGGGGGCATGGCAATATAAACATCATGGAGAAAGTTGTTGCTATAAGATGAAAAAGAACCTGGAAATTCATATAACATACAAAGGTAAATCATTCCCTTCCAGTGATCCTATTAAGTTGATTGATCAAGTTTCTAAAATTGATCTGGTTATTGGGATGGATGACTCTAGTAAACTTGATATCATTGAAGATTTAATTGTTAGGGAATAAGAAAAGCTTTTGCTAATGATTAGCTTGAAGTGGTCCTACGTGATAATTTAGATGTGGTTCATGAAAAGTTAGTTGGGACTCCAGCTAGGGTTTCCCCATCTAGAACAATGGGCACTCCTGTTATATTAGGGGCAACTCCTACTGTCCCTACTAAGGGTAAGCCTTGTGGCTTGTCTCACCCTTTTAAGATATCTTAGTTATGATAGGTTTAATTTGGAATATTGGAGGTATGGGACAACATGGTAAAATTCAGTGCCTTTGTGATGTGATTGCTAGAGCTAATCCTGATTTTATTGGGTTCGAAGAAACTAAAAAATAGACTATTTCTAAGGGTTTCCTCAAAGCCTTAGGTAGGTTGGGAGATTTCATGTGGCATTTCTTACCTGTTGATAATACTGCTGGGGGTATCTTACTTAGGTTTAAAAAGGACTTGTTTGAAATAATTGGCTTTATTAATACTAGATTTTCTATTAAAGCCACTATCAAGAACAAAAATGATGGATTTCTATGGCACTTGGTGGTGGTTTTTACGGATCTGCTTATCCTGAATTTAAGATGGATTTCATCTCTCAATTACATGATACTCTTTGCTCTGCTACTTATCTGTTTTCATTTGTGGTGACTTCAATTTAGTCAGAGGATATGGTGACAAGAGTAGTTGTCTGGTTAACCAGCAAATCACTTTTTATTTAATGATTGGGTCAAATAGATGGGCATTACTTGAAATTCATGCAGCTAATAGGAAGTTTACTTGGTCCAACAATCAAGGCAATCCTGTTTTTGCTGTTTTGCACAGAGTTTTCACTTCGGTGGACTCGGATGCTCATTTTCCTATGTCATCACTCTCTGCTCTACCTAGGGTAGGTAGTGATCATACTCCCTTGGTTTTTGATACTAGTGCGAGGATTCCGTGCTGCCCCAAATTGTTTAGGTTTGAGAAATGGTGGCTTTCTCAACCTGTTTTTAACCAGATTGTTGAGAAAGCATGAACTTTTGTCTGCTCTTCCAACGGTTCTATGGATAACTCGATGACTAAAACCAGAAACTTAAGAAAAATTTTGAAAGACTGGAGTATAAAATTGGAAGCAGCCACGAAAAAAAAGGAAAAAAATCCCTTGAGTTTGATATATTGGATGTCATATCTAAATCACAGCAGTTATCTGTTATTGATTTTGATAGAATGAAAGAGATTAAAAAAGAGCTTGATGACATGCGGACAAAAGAAGAAATTGTCTTATGACGGAGATCTAGAGATAGAAAGATTGTGGAAGGTGATCGTAATAATGCTTATTTTCATGCGCTAGCTAATCATAGACATAGGAAAAACCATCTTTCATAGCTGGTGGGCCGTGAGGGTGTGGTGATTTCCACATAGGATATGTTGAATGTAGCTATTTATTTTTATAACGACCTTTTTGATTTCGAACCCAAACCTGATATCCATTTGGATGGTAATTTTTGGTCAAAAGATGAGACAGTTTCTGATTTCGGCAGAGTAGATCTTGAGAAATCCTTTTCCGAGGAGGAAATTAAACTAGCAATCGTGAGCTCTTATAGTTGTGGAGCTCCTGGCCTTGATGGCCTTTCTTTTTTATTCTACCAAAAGTTTTGGGATGTGATTAGGGATGATTTTATGTGGATGGTGAGAGACTTTGAAGCGGGTACTTTAGATATTCACAGGCTAAAATTTTCTATTATCACTCTTATCCCTAAAACTCCTCAATCGATGGAGATGAGGTATTTTAGACCTATTAGTTTAAGCAATTGTGTTGTCAAAATCTTCTCCAAGGCCATCGCACTAGTATAAAACCGGTCTTCTGTTTGGCCCTTTAGTCCCGGTTTGGCTTTGGTCCGGGACTAATGTCACCATAGTCCCGGTTCGAGAAGCTAGGCTTTTGTCCCGGTTCGTTAAGGGCCTTTAGTCCTGGGTTGATCCATGAACCGGGACTAAATGTTTGATGGAAACCGTTTGCCTGATGCGAGACCCTTTAGTCCCGGTTAGTGTCTCAAACCGGGACTTAAGGGGTCGTGGCGACTGTTCGGCTGCTCGTGCGAGCCCCTTCAGTCCCAGTTGGTGGCATAACCCTGGACTAAAGGCCCAATCCGTTCGCATCCCGCGTCGTTTCACGCGATGAAAATCAGAACCGTACCGCGAGGCAGATTATTCTCTCTTCTCTGTTCGTCTCCTCTCTTGCTCTCTGTTCGTCTTTGTTTCAAGAGAAATATCACGGTCTTTCAATGGGCGAGGTAAGTTTTGAGGCTTTTCTTTGATCAAAGGTTACGAAAATTGCATATAGGATAGCAATATGTTCCATCGGAATCCTAAAGATCAATTTCTCTTTAGTTGTAGTGAAACAATTTTCCTTGTTGCATATTGGCAAAACCGTGGGAGAACATATATATATATATGTCATAGTTAATTTAGGTTTTTTTTATCAATTCATAGGATATGAAAATTGCATAGGATAGCAATATGTTCCATTTGAATCCTAAAGATAAATTTGTCTTTAGTTGTAGTGAAACAATTTTCCTTGTTGCATACTGGAAAACCCGTGGGAGAACATATATATATATATATATGTGTGTGTGTGTGTGTGTGTGTGTGTGTGTGTGTGTGTGTGTGTGTGTGTGTGTGTGATAGTTAATTTAGGATTATAGGATAAGAAAATTGCATAGGATAGTAATATGTTCCATTTTTGAATCCTATAAAGATCAATATCTCTTTAGTTGTAGTGAAACAATTTTCCTTGTTGCATACTAGCAAAACCATGGGAGAACATATATATATATATATATATATGTCATAGTTAATTTAGGGTTTCTTGATCAATTCATAGGATATGAAAATTGCATAGGATAGCAATATGTTCCATTTGAAACCTAAAGATAAATTTCTCTTTAGTTGTAGTGAAACAATTTTCCTTGTTGCATATTGGCAAAACCGTGGGAGAACATATATATGTCATAGTTAATTTAGGGTTATAGGATATGAAAATTGCATAGGATAGCAATATGTTCCATTTTTGAATCCTATAAAGATCAATTTCTCTTTAGTTGTAGTGAAACTATTTTCCCTGTTGCATATTGGCAAAACCGTGGGTTAATTTATGTCATAGTTAATTTAGGGTTTCTTCATCAATTCATAAGATATGAAAATTGCATAGGATAGCAATATGTTCCATTTGAATCTTAAAGATCAATTTCTCTTTAGTTGTAGTGAAACAATTATCCTTGTTGCGGCAGTATGTAACATTTGTTCCATTTTAATTTGTTGTTGTTGCAGAAGTGACAAGCACTGTCCAGTACTCATGGACTTCCTTCGCAGCGACATACGTTTTGCTAGCATTGATATAAGGAACGACAAGCTCAAGATGAGGCACAACTTCGGTATTGAGATATCAGCTGACTACCACATTGATATCCAAGACATATTCAGGCTTGAACATGAGAGGACTTCGATGGCTCATATGGCAGTCACCCTGATCGACGAGGAGTACGCTGGTATGAAGACCAAATCCCCCTTGGTTCAACATAAAAAGTGGGAGACGACCCCAGTTGACGGTATCAACATTGAGTATGCAGCAAAAGATGCATACATTGCATACGAGTTGTACCGCAGGATTCGAATCATGAACTATTGCCAGCGTCACCTCGTATATCAAGCACCACCACCACCACCAATTTGGGGATATTCTGATTCAGACGAGTAGTGTTCGCAACGTGTATTATGAAAATTTTTATCTCTAGTTATTATTATGTACTGCTTGGACGAGTATTTCGTATTTATGTCCCTGTGTAAATATGATGTGAGTATTTTGTATTTATGTCCGTGTGTAAATATTAGGGTTTTTTGTATTCTCACCTCATTTAGTATTTTGTATTCTCACCTCATGATGTGAGTAGTGTTCGAAGTATCACGGTTCCGGACGAATACTCATGTCTTACAAAGGCATTTTATTTTTTTAATCTTATTTCAACTCCACACTTTTTGTGCCCTCGATATGCATCATTCAAAGACACCTCATAAATTTTGAACCCTTTCTCACCTCATTTGCTATTTTCCATGCATTAGATGATTTGTTTTGTGCTAAATGACCCTGAAACTGAAAAGCACAACAAATCAACTCGGAAAAGGCTGAAACTTGGCATGGATCATCATTTCACCCACATGGCATGTGCTAAAAGTTGGAAGGGTTACGGCAAAAACAGGATGCACTTCGTGTACAAACTAGACCATCTCTTTTGAAGTATCACGGTTCCGCACGAATACTCATCTCTTACAAGGCATTTCATTTTTTAATCTTATTTCAACTCCAGACTTTTTGTGCCCTCAATATGAATCATTCAAAGACACCTCATAAATTTTCAAACCTTTCTCACCTCATTTGCTATTTTCCATGGGTTAAATGATTTTTGAGCTAAATGACCCAGAAATTGAAAAGCGCTATAAATCAACTCGGTAAAGGTTGAAACTTGGCATGTTATCATCATTTCACCCACATGGCATGTGCTAAAAAGTTGGAAGGGTTATGGCTAAAACAGGATGCACTTTGTGTACAAACTAGACTATCTCTTTCGAAGTATCAGGGTTCCGGACGAATATTCATCTCTTACAAAGACATTTCATTTTTTTAATATTATTTCAACTCCAGACTTTTTATCCCCTCAATATGCATCATTCAAAGACACATTATAAATTTTCAACCCTTTCTCACCTCATTTGCTATTTTCCATGCATTAAATGATTTTTTTGAGCTAAATGACCCTGAAATTTAAAAGCCCTACAAATCAACTTGGAAAAGGCTGAAACTTGGCATCATATCATCATTTAACCCACATAGCATGTGCTGAAAAGTTGTAAAGGTTACGACAAAAATAGGATGCACTTCGTGTACAAACTGTACTATCTCTTTCGAAGTATCACGGTTCCGGACGAATACTCATCTCTTACATAGACATTTCATTTTTTAATAACCTAAAAATTACCAAATTAAATATAATGATAAAACACACTAATATTAAACATCAGAAAAAAGAATGACTACAAAATTATTTTTCAAGTAAAGTTATTCACAAACTGGTGATTCACACAAAGTTTAAAATTTTCAAATTTAAACTATGTAAATTTGAAAATTACTAGCACTAATAGAATGTTTTTAGTTTTTTTGACCTAAACCAAAAAGATTCATTCAAAAATTATAAATAGTTTAACAGTTATTTCAAATTTAAAAACAGAAACTGTCTTGTTTAGAAAAACAAAAACAATAAAAAAGAGAAAATTGACCTTTAATTCCGACTGGAGGCACCAACCGGGACTAAAGGTCCCTTCCCGCGCGGAATTTGAGCCGGCAAAAATAGACCTTTAGTCCCGGTTGGTGCCACCAACCGGGACTAAAGGCATGTGCTTCCCGCCGTTTCGCCTCGTGAAAATAGACCTTTAGTCCCGATTGGTGTCTCCAACCGGGACTAAAGGTCTATTCCTATATATACTGACCCAAACGATCTTGTTTCTACTTCCTTCGACCTCTCGCCGCGCCAACGCCGTCTCGCATCTGCCCGACGCCTTAGCTCGTCGCCGCTCCCGACGCCGGCTGATCGCGCCTCCTCACGCCGATCCCCGACGCCACCCGCGTCCGCTACTCCCCAAGCCCATCCGACACGCCGCGTGGGACGCTGCGCCCTGCGCCCGCTCCTTCGGCCCCAATCGAGCTCCTCACCGCAACGCCGACGTCGTCGCCACCCCCGACTCACCTCACCTCGCCGTCACCCCCTCACCCCGTTGTGAGCTCCCCCTCTCTCCCCTCTCCCTCGCCTTTGTTGCGCCATGGAGCCGCTCCTCAGTGAGGCCACACACACACACACATGCATGAACACACACATTTTCTTAAGTTAGATGAATTATATGTATTTTTTGTATAGAATGATAAAATCTGAAAGTTGAGGGAAAAAAGAAAGGCCGGAATGATCATACATTAGGAATATTTTAAAATATTTTATTTTATCACACAAATTTAATACATCTATAATATTATTTTGAGAGAATAAAGAGGAGTAGACAATTTCAATATAAATGAAAGAACACAAAATTAGTTGACATTTTTCAGAAGAATTTTGACATTTTTTTCACTAGATGATTAGATGTATAGAGAAAAGTTAAGGAATTTTGACATATGAGAAATTTTTGTATCCGGCTAAAAAAGTTAAATCATGTCTATGTTTGACCAACATTACAGCAAAATATATAATGATTTACAGTTAAGTTTTGACAAGTTTGACTATTTGAAAAAATAATACAATTATGTTTTGTTTTGTCTTGTCTACTGTTAAGAAATGTATACAATATTTATGAACGAAGGGGGTATGTATGAATACAATGTATAGAAAAATGTTGATGAATTTTGACATTTGCAAAAGTTTTTTATGTATTTGCAATTAATTAGCATATATATGTAGACAATAGATTCTCTTAGTCCTTTAATAATGGATTTATCAAGAATGCCTCCATTATGAATGTGTACAAGTTGATTCAATTTTTTTCTAATCTCATCTACGTACCCTAGCTAGTTAGCTTCTATATGTCACGTTGTTTGTCAAAGTATTGAAGAAATCCATGGCTTCATCATTAGTTAGGTAGTAATAGGCGCATGATGCTATGAAGCTCTCGAAAGTTGTTTTGGAACGGAGTTCCTGATAGGATAATTCACTTTTTGATACGGAGTTCACCAAAGTCCTTCCAAATAGCGATATTAGAATGGCTCTTGTTGAACATCGTACCAAAAAGCTAATTATCATATTTGGGACTTCGTTCCAAAACAACTTTGGAGAGCTTGATAGCATCATGTGCCTATTACTTCCGGCTAATGATGAAGTCATGGTTTTCTTGAATCCTTTGACAGTAGACAACGTGACATATAGAAGGGTAGATGAGATCAAGAAAAATATGGACCATTTTTTGCACATCCACAATGTCGCCATTTTGTTAAATCCCTTAAAGGTTAAGAGAATCCGTTACACTAGTGGGGACGGGGCCTATAGTCCCGGCCCGTAAGGGGCTTTAGTCCCGGTTCACCAACCGGGACCAAAGGGGCGGGACTAAAGGCCTAACCTTTAGTCCCGGCCCTGTTCCAAGCCGGGACCAAAGGTGCTCCACGTGGGCGCCTCGGAGCGCCCTCAGGGGCAGGCCCTTTAGTCCCGGGTCTTAACACGGACCGGGACTAAAGAGTTTCTGCAGATTTTGTTTATTTTAGGGTTTTAGGGTTTTAGGGTTTAGGTGTTCGGGAGATTAACGTGATGCCTCGTTTGGTGTTCGGGAATTAGTTTTCATATAATTCTAAATATACATGTTTATGCATATATATATAAGATTAACTTATCTTACAAGCGAGCATATATATACAATTATATGGAGATCTGAATTATCGGGACTAGAGCCCGTCTATTCGATTACATGGACCAACATCAGTAATGGCCCCTAGCTACACTAAATCGTCCTGTGTCATCTATAGCTTCCGTCCTCAGAAAGGTCGCAAGCTCCTCTACAACAGCAATCGCGCGTTGCTCTGATAGGGACTTCTCCCTCATGGCCGTGTACTATATAAGAAGAGGAGATGAATATGAATATCAATCATGATAACAAAGAATGACTGGTAAAAATAGAGGTGTGAATGTTCATTGCTTACGTCGTATCTATAATCCTTGTGCTCAGAGGTAAACGTGCGAATGGTCTCGCAAACATAGTATCCGCATAGATGCGTCCCCCGTGGCTACTGGTCGCACTTTACGAGAATAGAATATATATAATCAAAATAATAATCTAGCATCATAAATGTATTGAAAATAGAACTATATCATACTACTACTTACCTGAGCCGCTCTAAAGGTCAGCTTCTCATGCTCGATACCGGGAGTCACGCACTTGAACCGCTTCCAAACCCTGCCCGACAAGGAAAATGATTTGCTAAGTTTTTCATTAATTGATATATCAGAAAATCATCGAAAGAGACCGATAGAGCGCAAGAATGATTGAAATTTCCCTTGGAGCATGTCCTGCAGGCTTTGGAACTGTTCCAAGGGTCTCGATAATGGGTCGAAGGCATCAACTCTTCCCTTATCAATTTGAATGTCCAACAGAATCCAATGGAAGCTGCACATGTATATATATATATATATGTGTGTCAGTAACTTATCAATTACACTTATAAGTGAATGGACACAACAGAGTAAATACCCTCACTTGAAGTTGTATGGAAACAATATGTGGTCACATAAATTTTGATCTGTTAGAAACCTTAGAAGGTTTTCCTCCGTCTCCTTGGGTTTATCAGTTAGCATCGCTATATGTATTTTATCTGGGTCAATAAACCCAATATTTAGGATGTTCCTACTTTTACATTCCAGAATCTTCATTCTGCATAATAGAGTACAAGTTATATGTAGACAATGAATTGAAATAACTAAACAAGTTATATGTAGACAACAAACTGAAAAACTTACAGACAATAGCAACTCATAAGCGATTTGTCGAGGGCGTCGGCATTGTACATCTGGAAGAGTTTATCAAAGTCGATATGGATTTCTTTGGGGCGGCCGTAGTACTCCCGTGGGACACTCGCCACAATCATCGTTCTCCCATTCTTTGATTCACTTAAGTACCATGTATGCAAGTAACACATATTTGTTGGGAGATCATCTTTGCTGACCAAAGGCGCTCCCATGACAAACTGTGGCTTAGGGGCTACCAGAGCCTTGGGTAACCTGTCGTCTTGGGAAGCCAGAACGTCTTCAACCGGGATACCCCATTTATCCGCCCACTTCTTTGCTAATTCCAAATCTTGCCCCTGCACCAGAGAGGGAACATTCTCGGGTAACACCCTGAGGGGTGGGATCAACTGTTTGGCCTGTTGTCCAAGCTGAGGAACGTCTGATCTTTTTTTGCTTGTAGTTGAACTTGATTTGCTCCCACTTGCACTTGCACGTGATCTGCTCTTTTGCCCTTCCTTCTGCAATGTGTGTGTATAGTCATCAGGCTTATGGTGTAAGTCATACTGTGATGGAAGGGTCGTGAAGTATTTTGCATATGCTATTTGCTTCTCGGTGTATTCCGGGCGGGGCTCGGGTTCCTTCTTTTTCATCTGCGCATCATAATGTTCCTTTGCTATCCTGGCGTTTTCCTCGACGGTATGATCATAAGGTTTGATAGGAAGATTAGCATGAGGTACCTTTGGGAGGGGAGAAAGTTTGCGCTTTGGGGAGCTCCGTCGCTTAGAAATCATCGACGGAGCGTTCTTGCTGGCACGCTTCCGCTTAGTATCCGGAGCGGGCGGCGGCGGAGACGGACGACCCAAGTCCGGCGGCGGTGATCGAGATGGACTCGTGTTGTGCTGGCCGTCGTCATGTGGAGGGCTTGGAGGTGATGGAGGTGTAGGTGACCTGCGACGACTCGGAGGCGGTGTTGTCCTTGGGGCCGAGCGTGGAAGCTTGATGTAGTTCTTGTCCTATAGGACGACTCCACCCAGTACTTCTCCGAGTGTCCTCTCATCTTCGGGTCCAGCTTTGTCGAGCTCCATATCATGAAACCCCGCCATGATTTCATCCACCCCGACTTTAGCAAAGCCAGCTGGACTCTCACGGCCATGCCAGCGTGCATCAGGGCCAGAAGGTAAAGCTTGTCCGACGGCCACCTTCATGGGTATGTTCTTGAATTTCTGATGGAGTTCACATGATGTTGACTCCTTGATTCCATCCACGGGGTAGCCGGGACCGCCCTCTATCATTCTTCGTGCATCATCGGGCGGGGCCTCAGATTCAGCCACGCTGCTTTTCCGCTTAGATGGGGCGCCGGTAATATCGAGTGCAGGATCTTCCTGGCGCGCTACTCCTCTAAGCTCATCAATCTGCTTCTGATGCTCGTTAATCCTGGCAAGCAATTGGTTGAACTTGTCATTCTCCTCATCCTGCTGTCGCTTCTTTGCTCTCGCTCGGCTTCTGTAAGTGTCTTGGTCTCTGGCAAACCCAAGCCACCACGGGTAAGAAGGACCGAAGCCTCATGTTCGTCCTCCATGTTCGTCATTGCCGAGGACCAGTGTGAGCAAATCTTTCTCTCTATCTGCAGTGAACTGTCTTTTTCCCTCCTTAATTTCTTTCACTATCTTTTTCCAATTCTCCCTGGGTATCCTAAGACCGTCACTGCACATGAGGTCCCCTGTTTCTTCGTCGTACGAACCACCATGCGCAAGGAACCAATTTCTTGCTCTCAATTCCCACTCATCACGGAGTGGTTCGGGTATGATGCCTTTAGCTAGCAGATCTTGCTCTTTCTTATCCCACTTTGGGATGGCAGTCTCATAGCCCCCTGGCCCCAGCGTGAGGTGATATTTCTTCTTGTCGGCATTTTTCTTGTTCTTTTCTGATAATGCCTTGGCATCTTCTGACTCCTTGTACTCTTGAAATGCCTTCCAGTGATTGCCTGCTTGGCTAGATACCCCTCGAATACTGGCACTTTCTTTGTCTTCCGATAGTTTTTCTATAGCTTCTTCTTCCAGCTACGGAACAGTTCGGCCATCTTCTTTAGAGTCCACTGCTTGACTTTGGCCCTCAGTTTTTTTGCGGCGTCTTCATTCTCACATTCTGGCAGGTTGAAATGTGACATGAGATCATTCCAAAGATTATCTTTGTACCTTTCGGCGACATAGTCACTATCGGCTGCCCCTTTGCGCTTGTTCCACTCCTGAACGCTGACCGGGACGTGATCCCTAACGAGAACTCCGCATTGCTTCTTGAATGTGTCAGCAGCATTCTTAGGAAGCTTGGGTTCGCCCGTAGGCAATATCACCTCAAAGGTGTAATGCGTCCGTGCATCCAACTTTTTAGTCGGGCCTCGTTTCGTAGCTTTGCTCGATGTGGAGGCCTAAGAGGGAGAAACATTCGTCAAATGAATGTATATGTATACAATATAGAGTTATCTCCAATATTTTGCACATATTACAAGTGATTGTCGAACTTCATATGTATACCTCGTCGGACTTTATTATTTCTCCACCGGCTTCTCCATTAGTGGAGCTATCACCTTCTCCGTCATTGGACCTATCTCCTACCCCATCGGCTTCATCTTTGTGTCCGTCGACCTCCATTCCATATCCGGAGGCGTTTAGATATGACGACGGAGATTCAGCTGGTTCAACGTCGGGGCCGTCTTTGATTATATCTTCGAGAAGTTCTTCCTCTTCGAGGTTCCTGATATGTGGATCCATAGTTCTGCAAAAAACGAACATTTGATTAACTAGTAAACTAACAAACTATATAAGAGGGGTTGGAAACTTCGAAGTGTCGTTTTATATAGGAGGACCTTTAGTCCCGGGTCTTGGCTAGAACCTAAACTCTAAAATATGTCTAACGGATTCTCTTAACCTTTAAGGATTTAACAAAATGGCGACATTCTAGATGTGTAGAAAATGATCCTTTTTTTCCTGATCTCATCTACCCTTCTATATGTCACATTGTCTAGTGTCAAAGGACTTTGTTGAACTTTGTACCAAAAAAGAATTATTCTATCAGGAACTCCGTTCCAAAACAACTTTAGTCCCGGGTCGTGGCTCCACCCGGGACTCCTAGATTTCTGCATAGTATTCAAAGTAGGAGTACTTTTCCAATTTGAGCATTCAATAAGCAAAACCAAATCGTAAAATAAAGTAGTATTCAAATTAGCATGCATTCAATTATAAGCAAAACTACATCATCTCTTGTGTCCGTACATCGTCGAATATTATCACTAATACTCCTCGAATACTATCATACATATAGCATCACTAATACAGCTAGAACCGTAGCGCCTGACGGGTATCGTCGCGGGCGGTGGACACCCAAAGAGAAGGAACCATCACAGGATCATAGCTCCAGTGAGATCCCTGAAGAACCTGTCAGGTATGGTCGAACCTGCCCTCCAACACAACCATCTAGCGACGGACGTGCTCATCCTCCTCGCTGACACGGTGACGTACCACCTCCGCGGTGTCCGGAAGCCTCGGCACCGTCACTGGCCCACGCGACCGCCACCAAACAAGGATCGGGTCAACAACGGGCTGGCTCCTCACCAACCTACGCCCCCCCGGAAGGTAGCACCTCTCAATACCAGCCGGGCGGAGCCCAGTCCCGGACATGGCCCCTCTGATCAAGCAGGTGTCCTCCGCCGAGTCGACGACGAGGATGCGGGATAGGCATCGTAAAATGAACTAAAAAAATAAACTAGTTCTATTAATTTTCTTGCTAAAAAATAAACTAATTGTATATATAGTAAAATAAAGTAGTTTTATTAAATCAACTAGTTCAACTATATATTAATTAACACTAACCACCTAACCCTAATAACACAAATTTAAATAACACAAAATAACACAAATAACCTATTTAACACTAACCTACCTAACCCTAAATTCACCAAATATTCTACAAATAACACTTAAGCATATACAATAGCAAAATTAAGCAATAATCTAAAAAACACTAATTAAGCATCTATATACGTAGAAATGTCTTCTTCTTCTTCTTTCTTATTTTCTTCTCCGCTTCTTCTTCTCCTATTTTTCTTCAACTTCTCTTCTTCTACTTCTCCTCTTCTTCTATTTTTCCTCTTCTTCTCCTATCCTCCTCTTCTTATTCTCCTTTTTATTCTTTTCTTCTCCTCCTCTTCTTATTTTCCTTTTTCCTAATCTTATTTTCTTATTTTTGTTCATCTTTCTTCTTCTTGTAACCCTAACCTAATTCTAAATATTACTAACCCTAATAATCTAGCACAAACCTAATAACAATAGGAATTAAATGACAAAAAAATATTCTTCTCCTCCTCTTCTTCTTCCTTTTCTTCTCCTCTTCTTCTACTCCTCCTCCTCTTCTTCTACCTGTCCTCCTCCTCTTCTTCTACTTCTCCTCCTCATCGGCACGACGACGTCGGTGGCGTCCCCGCCGGCGGGCGCCGGCGGCTCGTCCTTCGGGTTCGGCATGGGGAGGAGGGGGCGGGGGGCTTACCGGAGTGGGAGGGGAGGGGGTCCGGCGCCGGCGAGGAGGACGGCAGGGCGACGGCGAGGAGGACGGCAGGGCAATGGCGACGGCGGGCAGCCTGGCGGCGTCAAGCAGTTCGTCCGGTGCCGCGCCGGGCAGGAGAGGCGAGCGAGAGGAAGAAGAGAACGAAAAGGCATTTGGATTTGGATTTTCGTCGGGGCCGTATATATAGTAGGATCTTTAGTCCCGGTTCGGGGCTCGAACTGGGACTAAAGACACCCTTTAGTCTCGGGTGGAGCCACGACCAGAGACTAAAGACCCTTTTTCGGCAGACCAAAAGGCGGGAAGCACGGGCCTTTAGTCCCGGGTCGGGGCTCGAGCCGGGACTAAAGACACCCTTTAGTCCCGGGTCTAGCCACGACCCGGGGCTAAAGACCCCTTTTCGGCAGGCGGCAGGCGAGGGGCTTTAGTCCCGGGTCGTGGCTCCACCCGGGACTAAAGGGTGGTCTTTAGTCCCGGCTCGAGCCCCGACCTCGGACTAAAGGCTTGGGCTGGCGACATTCCAAAGTTTAGTCCCACCTCGCTTGTCGAGAGGAGCCGCCACTCGTTTATAAGCCCCGTTGTCCCAACCGTGTCGAGCTCCTCTCTAAAGCAGGCTTACGGGCCTAAACAGACTGTAAATTTAAAAATTGAAAATATATTTGAAATTATGGACAAAATTCAACCTGAATTCAAAGTGAGGTCACTTTGAATTTATGTTGAATTTTCTCTATAAATTCTCATATAATTTCAATTTTTTTCCATTATTTTTATTTTGTTCTTTGCTTTATCTATTTTGTTTTTTATAATTCTTTGTTTATTAAATTTCGTTTTGCATATTTTAGAATTTGACAAAACTATGAAAATGAAAAGTGTTTGAAATTGAATAAATAATTCAAAACTATTTTCTAATTTCAAAATTAATTATTTTGACTATCCAAACTATTAACTATTTTGTTATTTTCAATTAAAAACTATGTTTATTACAATTCTTTTTGCATATTTGAGAATTTGACAAAACTATGAAAATGAAAAGTGTTTGAAATTGAATAAATAATTCAAAATTATTTTCTATTTTCAAAATTAATTATTTTTACTATCCAAACTATTAACTATTTTGTTATTTTCAATTAAAAACTATGTTTATTAAAATTCTTTTTGCATATTTGAGAATTTGACAAAACTATGATAATGAAAAGTGTTTGAAATTGAATAAATAATTCAAAACTATTTTATATTTTCAAAATTAATTATTTTGACTATCCAAACTATTAACTATTTTGTTATTTTAAATTAAAAACTATGTTTATTAAAATTCTTTTTGCATATTTGAGAATTTGACAAAACTATGATAATGAAAAGTGTTTGAAATTGAATAAATAATTCAAAACTATTTTCTATTTTCAAAATTAATTATTTTGACTATCCAAACTATTAACTAATTTGTTATTTTCAATTAAAAACTATGTTTATTAAAATTCTTTTTGCATATTTGAGAATTTGACAAAACTATGATAATGAAAAGTGTTTGAAATTGAATAAATAATTCAAAACTATTTTCTATTTTCAAAATTAATTATTTTGACTATCCAAACTATTATTTGGAATTTTTCGTGCATTTACTTATTTTTTTGAGCTAGTTGACCCTAAAATTGAAAAGCACTAGAAATGAACTCTGAAAATGCTGAAAGTTGGCATGGTATCATCATTTCACCCACATAACATGTGCTGAAAAGTGGAGAGGGTTACGACAAAAACTGGATGTACTTCGTGTACAAAACAGACAATCTCTCTCGAAGTATGAGGGTTTCGAACGAGAACTCATCTATTACAAAGGGATTTCCATTTTTGAACTTACTTGAAATCCATACTTTGTGTGTGTTTAAAATGCACCATTCAAAGGCACATCACAAATTTTCAACAATTTCTGACTTAATTCGGTATTTTTCGTGCATTTACTTTTGTTTTTTTGGGCTAGTTGACCCTAAAATTGAAAAGTGTTTGAAATGAACTCTGAAAATGTTGAAAGTTGGCATGCTATCATCATTTCACCCACATAGCATGTGTTAAAAAGTTGAGAGGGCTACGACAAAAACTGGATGCACTTCGTGTACAAAACGGACAATCTCTCTCGAAGTATCAGGGTTTCGAACGAGAACTCATCTTTTACAAAGGGATTTCATTTTTTGAACTTATTTGAACTCCATAATTTTTGTGTGTTTAAAATGCACCATTCAAAGGCACATCACAAATTTTCAACAATTTCTGACTCAATTTGGTATTTTTCGTGCATTTACTTTTGTTTTTTGGGGCTAGTTGACCCTGAAATTGAAAAGCACTACAAATGAACTCTGAAAATGTTGAAAGTTGGCATGCTATTATCATTTCACCCACATAGCATGTGTTAAAAAGTTGAGAGGGCTACCACAAAAACTGGATACACGTCGTGTACAAAATGGACAATCTCTCTCGAAGTATGAGCATTTCGAACGAGAACTCATCTCTTACAAAGGGATTTCATTTTTTGAACTTATTTGAACTCCATACTTTTTGTGTGTTCAAAATGCACCGTTCAAAGGCACATCACAAAATTTCAACAATTTCTGACTTCATTTGGTATTTTTCATGCATTTACTTATTTTTTTGAGCTAGTTGACCCTAAAATTGAAAAGCACTACAAATGAACTCTGAAAATGTTGAAAGTTGGCATGGTATCATCATTTCACCCACATAGCATGTGCTAAAAAGTGGAGAGGGTTACGACAAAAACTGGATGCACTTCGTGTACAAAACAGACAATCTCTCTCGAAGTATCAGTGTTTCGAACGAGAACTCATTTATTAAAAGGCATTTCATTTTTTGAACTTATTTGAACTCCATACTTTTTGTGTGTTTAAAATGCACCATTCAAAGGCACATCACAAATTTTCAACAATTTCTGACTTAATTTGGTATTCTTCGTGCATTTACTTTTGTTTTTTGGGCTAGTTGACCCTGAAATTGAAAAGCACTACAAATGAACTCTGAAAATGTTGAAAGTTGGCATGCTATCATCATTTCACCAACATAGCATGTGTTAAAAAGTTGAGAGGGCTACGACAAAAACTGGATGCACTTCGTGTACAAAACGGACAATCTCTCTCGAAGTATTAGGGTTTCGAACGAGAACTCATCTCTTACAAAGGGATTTCATTTTTTGAACTTATTTGAACTCCATACTTTTTATGTGTTTAAAATGCACCATTCAAAGGCACATCACAAATTTTCAACAATTTCTGACTTCATTTGGTATATTTCGTGCATTTACTTATTTTTTTTGAGCTAGTTGACCCTAAATTTGAAAAGCACTACAAATGAACTCTGAAAATGTTGAAAGTTGGCATGCTATCATCATTTAACCCACATAGCATGTGTTAAAAAGTTGAGAGGGCTACGACAAAAACTGGATGCACTTCGTGTACAAAACGGACAATCTCTCTCGAAGTATCAGGGTTTCGAACGAGAACTCATCTCTTACAAAGGGATTTCATTTTTTTGAACTTATTTGAACTCCATACTTTTTGTCTGTTCAAAATGCACCATTCAAAGGCACATCAAAAAATTTCAACAATTTCTGACTTCATTTGGTATTTTACGTGCATTTACTTTTTTTTTGAGCTAGTTGACCCTAAAATTGAAAAGCACTACAAATGAACTCTAAAAATATTGAAAGTTGGCATGGTATCATTATTTCACCCACATAGCATGTGCTAAAAAGTGGAGAGGGTTACGACAAAAACTGGATGCACTTCGTGTACAAAACAGACAATCTCTCTCGAAGTATTAGGGTTTCGAACGAGAACTCATGTGTTACAAAGGGATTTCATTTTTTGAACTTATTTGAACTCCATACTTTTTGTGTGTTTAAAATGCACCATTCAAAGGAACATCACAAATTTTCAACAATTTCTGACTTAATTTGGTATTTTTCGTGCATTTACTTTTGTTTTGTTGGGCTAGTTGACCCTAAAATTGAAAAGCACTACAAATGAACTCTGAAAATGTTGAAAGTTGGCATGCTATCATCATTTCACACGCATAGCATGTGTTAAAAAGTTGAGAGGGCTACGACAAAAACTGGATGCAATTCGTGTACAAAACGGACAATCTCTCTCGGAGTATTAGGGTTTCGAACGAGAACTCATCTCTTACAAAGGTTTATTAAAATTCTTTTTGCATATTTGAGAATTTGACAAAACTATGAAAATGAAAAGTGTTTGAAATTGAATAAATAATTCAAAACCAAAAGGTTTAGTACATTCCATACATGTATTACATAAAAGGTTTAATACATTATTACATTATTGCACCAATATTCCTATCTATTATTTCTGTTTTCTTCTGGGTCGTAGCCATGGAGAATTTTCATCATTCAGTAGGATGCTTGGGTCAGTTTTCACTTTGAAGGGCGGAATTTCATGAAACTTATTATAATCTACTCACATGTCTGTCTTGTCATCTACTCCCACGATGTTTCTTTTCCCTGAAAGAACTATGTGGCGTTTTGGCTCATCGACGATATCTTCTTTTGCTGATTTATTTTTCTCGTTTTTGTAGACATGTCCTTCACATAGAAAACCTGAGCGACATCATTGGCTAGGACAAATGGTTCGTCCATGTACGCAAGATTGTTGAGATCCACTGTTGTCATGCCGTACTTTTGGTCTACAACTACCCCGCCTCCTGTCAGCTTCACCCATTTGCACCAAAACAAAGGGATCTTAAAAGTAGGTCCATAGTCAAGTTCCCATATCTCCTCTATGTACCCGTAATATGTTTCCAAACAGTGCCCATTCTCGTCTGTTGCATCAAAGCGGACACCACTATTTTGGTTGGTGCTCTTTTTATCTTGGGCAACCGTGTAAAATGTATTCCCATTTATCTCATACCCTTGGAAAGTACATATAGTCGAAGATGGTGGCCTGTCCAAACAGTACAGCTGATCTCCAACGGTGTCGTCATTCATGAGATGTGTCTCCAACCAACTACCGAAAGTCTTCTCGTGTTCCCCTTTAATCCAAGAGTCAGCCTTCCCTGGGTTTTCGGAGCGTAGAATATTCTTGTGTCTCACGATATACGGAGCCACCACGGTGGAATTGTGTAGAACTGTGTAGTGTGCTTGAGAGAAAGAATGCCCGTCCATACATACTTTTGCTTTCCTTCCTAGTGTGCCTTTTCCTGTCAGCCTACCCTCATACCGAGATTCAGGAACACCAATCGGCTTAAGGTCAGGAAGAAAGTCCACACAAAACTCAAGGACCTCCTCTGTTCCATAGCCCTTGGAGATGCTTCCTTCTGGCCTAGCATGGTTACGAACATATTTCTTTAAGACTCTCATGAACCTCTCGAAGGGGAACATATTGTGTAGAAACACAGGACCGAGAATTCTAATCTCTTTGACTAGGTGAACTAGGAGGTGTGTCATTATATTGAAGAAGGATGGCGGGAACAACAACTCAAAGCTGACCAGACGTTGGACCACATCAATCTGTAACCCTGATAGACTTTCTCGATCGATTACCATCTAAGAAATTGCATTGAGGAATGCACATACCTTCACAATTGCCAGGCGAACATTTTCCGGTAGAATTCTCCTCAATGCAACCGGAAGCAATTGCGTCATAAGCACGTGACAGTCATGAGACTTTAGGTTTTGGAATTTTTTGTCTTTCATATTTACGATTCCCTTTATATTCGACGAGAAGCCAGTCGGGACCTTGATACTGAAAAGGACTTCAAAGAAGATTTCCTTCTCTTCCTTAGTAAGAGCGTAGCTGGCACGCCCTTGAAACTGCCCTGGATGCATGCCATCTCTTCCTTTATGATGTTCCTGGTCCTCCCGTGCTTCCGGTGTATCTTTTGACTTTCCATACAAGCCCAGGAAGCCTAGAATATTCACGCAGAGATTCTTCGTCAGGTGCATCACGTCGATTGCCGAGCGGACCTCATGGACTTCCAAGTAGGGTAGCTTCCAAAATATAGATTTCTTCTTCCACATGGGTACACGCTTATCAGGGCCGTTAGGAACAGGTTGGCTGCCAGGACCCTTTCCAAAGATTACTTTTAAATCTTTGACCATATCAAATACTTTAGCACCAGTACGGATGACAGGCTTCCCCCGGGGTTGTGCCTTGCCATTGAAATGCTTGCCTTTTTTCTTTAAGGGATGCTTGGGCGGAAGAAAACGACGATTGTACGGGTACACATTCTTCCTACATTTGTCCAGATATATACTTTCTGTCTGATCCAAATAGTGCGTGCATGCATTGTATCCCTTGTTTGACTGTCCTGAAATGTTACTAAGAGCAGGCCAATCATTGATGGTTACGAAAAGCAACGCTCGAAGGTCAAATTCCTCTTGTTTGTGCTTGTCCCACACACGTACACCTGGTTCGGCCCACAACTGTAAAAGTTCATCAACTAATGGCCTTAGGTACACATCAATATCGTTGCCGGGTTGCTTTGGACCTTGGATAAGCACTGGCATCATAATGAACTTCCGCTTCATGCACAACCAAGGAGGAAGGTTGTAGATACATAGAGTAACGGGCCAGGTGCTGTGACTGCAACTCTGCTCCCCAAAAGGATTCATGCCATCTGTACTCAGACCAAACCATAAGTTCCTTGCGTCACCTGCAAATCTCGGGAACTCTCTCTCGATTTTTCTCCACTGCCGACCATCAGCGGTGTGCCTCAACTTATCTTCTTTCATACGATCTTCCATGTGCCATCGCAACAACTTCGCATGATCTTTATTTCTGAACAGACGTTTCAACCGTGGTATTATAGGAGCATACCACATCACCTTGGCAGGAACCCTCTTCCTGGGTGGCTCGCCCTCAATATCACCAGGGTCATCTTTTTTGATCTTATACCGCAATGCAGTGCATACCGGACATTTATCCATATTCTCGTACTTCTCACTGCGGTAGAGGATGCATTCATTAGGGCATGCATGTATCTTCTGCACGTCTAATCCTAGAGGGCAGACAAGCTTCTTTGCTTCGTACGTGCTGGCGGGCAATTCGTTCTTTCTTGGAAGCATCTTCTTCATCAGTACCAGCAACTTTTCGAATGACGAGTCAGTCACACCGGTCTCTGCCTTCCACTTCAGCAATTCCAGTGTGCTACCCAGCTTCTTCTGGCCATGTTCACAAGTTGGGTACAACAATTTGTTGTGGTCCTGTAACATCTGCTCGAACTGCAACCTCTCCTTTTCTGTGTCGCAACCTCGCCGTGCATCAGAAATGACCCGGCCAAGATCATCAGCGGGCCCATCTGGTTCCTGTTCTTCATCCTGATCTTCTTCTTCATTGTCTTCCATTGCGGTATCAGCATACTCAGGGAACATAGATCGGTAGTTGTCATCATCGTTCTCTTCTTCTTCATCGTCGTCTTCCATCATAACCCCTCTTTCTTTGTGCTTGGTCCAAACATTATAGCCCGACATAAAACCGGACCGAAGCAGGTGCCTCTGAATGACTTTTGAGGAAGTGTAATCCTTCTCATTCCGACATTCAACACATGGACAAAACATATAGCCACCACCATGCTTGTTCGCATCGGCTGCATCTCGAAAAGAATGCACGCCTTCTCTGTAAGCGACTGTGCGTCGATCACCGTACATCCATGGATGGCTCATCTGCGTTATACGACAGTATATCAAATACAATCACGATCATAAAAATTAGTACCGCACGGTCTAAACGAGGAAATATAGTTGCTAACCTTTTAGAATAAGTAGAAATAAAGAGGAAGAGGTTTAAGCGTGGCTCGGGCATCTCATATCATAGTTGTGTTCGGTGAACTGAAGCGGCATCGCTCTAACACACATTTCAACAAACACCTCTAGTGCATCCAAGAAAAATGGAGAGCTAGCACACACCCACACTCTTCCATCCAAGAAAAATGCAAGGAAGAGGGGAGAGGGGGGCTGTGGCCAATATATATAGGCAGAGGACTTTAGTCCTGGTTTGAGACACAAACCGGGACTGAAGGTGGCGCACATGCGGGCTGCACACCGCGTAGCCCTTTAGTCCCGGTTTGAGACACAAACCGGGACTAAAGGCTCCTTACGGGCCGGGACCAAAGCCTCGTGGCCGGCATTGCGATTTGGGGCGACGTGGCCGGGCCTTTAGTCCCGGCCCAGAGGGAGGCCGGGACTAAAGGGTCCAGGCCAAATGCCCGTTTTCCACTAGTGTTATGATTCTGAATCCTAATCCTAGCCAGGGACTAAAGGTTCCTCGTATATAAGAAATCACAATCCAAGCATTTTTATCATTCATAATTATTTTTATCATGATCTAATATATATACACACAACTAATATATTCATATTGATCTTCTTTTTTAACAAAGATGAAAGGCATGCGGGATTGGCTCCTACCAACGGATCGTGTACGAGCAATATTGAAGAGGAAATAGTGGGATTTTTGCTCGACCAGGTTATAGGTCCGAAAGTAGAATACCGTTACAAGCTATAATGTCTCCATGTAATGAACTGCAAATTGTAGGAAAAATTGTATATATATATGTGTATGTGTGAACGATCGTGCGAGAATTTAGATGATATATATATATATATATATATATGTATATATATATATATATGTATATATATATATATATGTATATATATATATATATGTATATATATATGTATATATATATAGGGTCGCGCTATTTGTCACCCTGGGTGAGGAATAGTTATTCTTCACCCCCTCTATTTTCACATCAATACACCGTAATTTTACGTTTTGGAAATTTTAATCTTATTTCATACGTAAAAAAAGACCGTAAAAAATACATAGTCATCGTAAAAAATATTTTATGTCACGTAAAATTACAAACATAAAAACATACTGTAAATTATACATAAAATGTGATTTTTCTGGTCTTATGACCTATATTTTTGTTTTCTTATGTCAAATTTTTTCTGGTGAATCAATATAAACGTATCTATTTGCATTTCAAATTTAATTTATTTATGAAATGGCCGTAAAATTACCACGGGTGAGGAATAATTTAATCTCCACCCTGGGTGATGAATAGAGTTTCTCTCTCTCTCTCTCTCTATATATATATATATATAAAAAAGATATGTTCTAAATGAAAAATAATTAAATGGAAAACAGAAAATGAAAATAAAAAATAAAAAATAAACCCCCAAACCCTAAAACCCCAAATCACCAAAGCCTCTAGTCCCGATTGGTGTTACCAAACCGGGGCTAAAGGTGCTAGCCACGCCTCGCACGCTGCCAACCACGTGGAAGGGTATTAGTCCCGGTTCGTGGCAAACCGGGACTAAAGGTGGGGGGGGGGGGCTCTTTAGTCCTAAGTTAATAGTCCCGGTTGGAGAACCGGGACTATAAGCCATTACCAACCGGTACTATAGCCCCGTTTTCTACTAGTGTGACTACGAGAGTTTCTCCTCTATGTGACAAACTTATCTCTAGGAACGAGACAACTTTTATTAAAGAGAGATTTATGCTTGAAAGTGTGGTGTTGTGTCACACCCCAAAAATGTAACCACATTTTATTAATTGAAACATTGACTGGATAATTTTTTTGAAAAGTAATTTGCCCCATTGCTTATTTCAAAGCCTCCTCCCAAAAACCTTTCCCACCAAGTAGCACTTTTGAAAATCATTGTGTGTTTGAGTAATTATTTGAGATTGTTTTATTCCACTTTTTTTAATTTAAGGGGATATTTCTATAATAAAACTTGCCAAGATTAACTTCTAAAAGCATTTTCATCATTTTATGAGTCTCTTTTGCACTGCAACTATTTCATAAACTCATTTAAAAATTCCACAAAAAATTGGAGATGTCAAGGAATGTTTATGATTCACTTTTATGCAAAAATGCATAGCTGTCCTTTGAAAAATTTGAGCAGCACAACCTCATTTCCATTCTGGACCAGATTGGCAATTTAAACTGCAGCCTTATTTTATGTTGTTGAGATGGCCATAAATTTTTTACAGCTTATAGTTCACCCTATGAAACCCTTAATTCCATGAGTTGAGCTCCATTGGATTATTTTAAGTGCATAAAATAATAGCTGCATTTTCTGATGAGAACTACTTTCCTCCAAAAATTTCATTAAGCAGTTTTTGTTTTTGCCAAACTAACCTCACAACTCTCTTTAGCATCTAAAGAGACCCTAGCCTGCCAATTTCCATTTTCAGAAAACCCCCTAGGTGGCCTTGGCATTTTGTCAAACACGCGGTGTGCATAGACAAATTTGGCATGGATCAATGATTGCATTAGGATTTTGCTTAATTGGCCAAACCAGCATGTCCAATGCTTTTGCCTTGCTCTCTAACCTAGTTCTGTTAATTTTCAGTTGCACCCAAGCCTTCTAGACCACCCTGGCATTTCCATGAGCAGGTCGTGTGCACGCCCGGAGCACGAGGAGAGCACGGTTTTGCACATGCTCGCGCCAGAGCCCCCGCGTCCACCTGCCAGGGACGATTCTATGGGGGACGAGGGGGGCTAGACCTTTTCTAACAAATTGATTTTTCTACTATAATAATAATTATTGTAGTCAAAAAAATTCATTCCATATGAACTTTGCTCCCTTCATCTATAAACTTGCCCCCTGCTTACATGCTGGCTCCGTCCCTGCCACCTGCCCATATGCCCCTTGCCTCTTCCTTGCCCCCAGATCCGTGCAGCATCGCGCCGCAGCTCGACCGCCTCCCCGCAGACCCGCAGCATCGCCAAACCTGCCAACGCTAGCCGCCGCCACTGCTTGTCGTGTTGCAGCGCCGCTAGAGCCACCTGGTGCGCCCCCGAGCACCCCAACGCGTAATTCTTATCCCCTCGGCGTCGTTTTCCCTTTGGCAGAACTGACCAGTAGTCGCCGCAACCCTGCGTCGCTCAGGGCAGCGGCCGTGGCGACAATGGCGGTTAGCCGGCGTCCGCTTCGTCCTCTGCCTGGCCAGCACCGCCCGAGCCGCCCCCGCGCGCCAGCTCACCCCTAGAACAGTGCCTAATCTGTCCGCTAGCGCCTAGCCTCGCCATCTAGCTCTGACCCTCCCCCTGTCCGCCGCCAGACCCTGTCGCCGCCATTCTAATCCCTGATGCCGGCGAACCGTCCCCCCCGCCGCTTATAAATAGGGGCCCTCGACCCATCTCGCGCTTCAGACCACCACCCCCAACACCGTAGCGAGCCCCTCTAGCTATCATCTGGCCAGAGCTATCCTTCCCCCTATTCCCTGGCCGAGCCAGCCGCCGCCACTATCCAGTTGAATTTGTCCAGACCAGAGCACCTCTCCCCCATGCTAATCATCATTAGCTCCCTAGAGGCCTTGGCTGCCTATGTCGCACGTTAATTTGACGAGAGGGCCACCGCAGGGAGAGCCCCTTTCGCCCGACGCCGCCGTCCGCCGGAGATTGACTACATCTCCTTGACCCTGGAGGCCACGAGGAGGACCGTCAGAGCCCTCTGGATCCATCCCCACGCCTCAACGCTCGAGAGCTGCAGCAAATCATCGGCGAAGGTTGCCGCAGACCTCGCCTCTACTCGGCCAAAGGAGGGAGATGGCTGGTTGGGCCAGTCAAACCTGACTGGTGGACCCGCGGGCCCACCGTCAATGAATCTCTAGGTCGCCCAAGCGTCTTAAGCGAAGGAGTATTTTGCGAGGTGCGCTTCTATGTCGCGAAAGCGTGTTCCCCCTCGAAGCGTTTCCTGTTAATACACTCTCTGTTCTAAGAGCATCTCTAGCAGAGCCCTCAAATCCTTAAAATAACCGTTTTTTTTTTTACAGTTTTCGTCGGAAAAACGACGTAGACTAGAACCCTTAAACCCGTAAAAAAATTTAGAGGTCCAATCCTCAAACCCCTTCCCAGCCTGTAGAAGTGAGGGTTGGGAGGGAAAACTCCCCCCAACCCGCACTCCACTTCACACATCGCGCGGGAGGGAAAAACCGCCCCGCCTCCCAGCTCCTCCCGCGTCCGACCGCCGCCAAGGAGGCCCCGGCCGCCGCCGCGCCAGGCGCCGCGCCCGCCCTGGCAGCCGCCGCGCCCGCCCCCACCCCCGCCCCGCACGCCCCGGCCACCGTGGCCGACGTGGTGGTGGCGACCCACGTCGGGGCCAAGCGGCGGCGGGCGGGCCTCGCACCGCCTCCTCCCGCCCCGGCCGCTGCCGCGCCCGCCCCGGCCATCGCGCCCACCCCGGCCACTGTCCCGCCCGCCCCCGTCAAGAAGAGCCGGCCGAAGGTCTCCTCCCGTGGGCCGCGAGAGGCTTCCTCCAAGGCCGCCGGCGCGTCCCCGAAGCGGAAGAAGGTCGCGGCGCGGAAGAAGCCCGCGGCCTCGGCCGCCGCCGTCGCCGAACCTCCTCCCACCGCGCACGAGGTGTTCGAGGAAATGGTAACCCCATCGTCGTTCATGGACCTCCTTCAAGACGCGGAGGTGGACCTCGGGGCTCTGCCTCTAGAACCCTTTGGTGAGGAGGTTGAGGAAGATGAGGAGGATGAAGGGGATGACGAGGAGGAGGTGGCCGAGATAGGGGAGGAGGCATTCACCGCCGCTTCCTGCCCACACGTGCGGTCGACAAACTACACCGAAGCGGAAGATATCCTAGGGATTTGATGAAGCCCGCTTGTGCTCGTTGGAGTGCGGCCATGGACCAAGTGAGGGATGCACCACCTAGTGGAACCGTGGAGAGTGACTATGTGAGTACATATCTCTTCACTATTTTGATTATGTGTGTGTACTATGCTATTGGTGGGTTCTTATGTGATTATGTGTGGTTGATAGGAGACAATTGCCGGCATGAGGTACAAGGAGATGGCCGCTTCCAAGGGCAAGCCATTCCCATTTAAGCATGCTTGAGCAATTCTTCAAACCTTTGACAAGTGGGAGTTGAGGGATCAAGAGACCGCACCCAAGAAGTCGGCAATGCTTAGGATGGATGATAGTGAAGGTGAGGAGAAGGAGAGGAACTTGGGCAAGCCCGAGGGAACCAAGAAGGGCAAACAAAGGGTGAAGATGGAAGGAGAGGCATCAAGCCTAAGGCTTTGTTTGGTACCAGTGTATTTTAGGGAATTTATGGGGATTATTCCGGTCAAACCCCTCAATCCCCACACATCCCATAACACCATTTGGTTCTAGTGTATTTGACATATTTCATCCTCACATTTCCCCTCAAATCCCCAAATTATAGTGCATTTTTCTCAATACCCAATACACTACCCCTACCTAGTGTATCGGAGATAAATGGGGATTTGAAGGGATTGGGTGAAGGTTGGGGTTTCACCCAATCCCTAGGGGGATTATCCCCACCAATCTCCTCCAAAACACTAGTACCAAACAAGGCCTAAGGGAGAAGATGGAGCAAATGATGAAGGCAAGAGAGGAATTGACAAGTAAGACACTGGAGACGAAGATTCTTATCACCGAGAAGAAGAAAGAGGTCAAGCTTGCACAAGTTGAAGCAAAACGTGAAGAAGCAAAGCGCAAGGCCGACTTGGAGGAGAGGATGATCAAGGTGAAAGAGGCAAAGGTATGGAAAGAACTCATGGTGGAAGAGAAGGAGCACATGATGATGTCCAAGAAGGACATGGATCAAGAACAATTGCAATGGTGGAAGGACTACAAGGAGGACATCGCAGAGAGGAAGAGGATATTCCGTGGTGCGTCCTCTACTCTTCGAGGTGACATTCCGATGAGTGGTGGTGGTGATGGCGGTGTGGATGACTCCACCACCGGCGACAATGGAGGTGCTTGATGGACGTGCAAGTGGTCTAGGAAATGGCGCCAAGTGCAACTTTTTGGTGATGGTGTCGATGAGAGGGGGAAGATGATGATTGTGTGATGTAAAAACTATTAAACCATGCATCAATGATTTTTATTTCCGTGTTTGTTTGAAGGTTTATTATGTTTGTCTAGTGAAAATTATGCAATGCCAAATGACAGTTTTAAGGGTTGGGGTTGGGGCAAAGACTAGAACCCTCAAAGCCAACCCTTATAACGGAATATTCCGTTATAAGGGTTGGGTTTGAGGGTTCTAGTCTTTGCCCCTGTTTTTCAACCCTTAAAAGTGTCAAAAGTGGGCAATTCTCGACCCTTAAAACTGATTTTAGATTTAAGGGTTTGAGGGTTCTACTAGAGATGCTCTAAAATGTGTAAACTCCACTGAAGCGTTTCCTTTTAACTATTTCTTTTAAAAATAGAGATCGACCTGAACTTTGACCAGCTTTAGATTTTTAAATAAAACTCCAAATGATTTGATTCTTTTTCCTACCTTTCCCAAATTGCACATAGTTTATTTTTATATTTATTTCAAGAAAATTCAAACAACTTTTATATGCTGTTTTGGAATCGTGTGTTCAATTGAATACTTTCAAAATTAGGAAATTGAAGGGAAGGTTAAAACTATCAAAGTTTTGGAGTGAGCTCAATCTTTCTACATACTCAAGGCAAGCATCTTGAACCCCGATTTGGCTTAAGTGTGTGAGTGACTGCTGCGACGAATGGATGCATGGTTATGTTGTCTATATAAAAATCCCCCATAGTAGCATACCTTACATGAGTGCATGTGATATGTGTTTATTCGCTATTGAGCATATAATATCGATGATGAGTGGGTACCTCCTCGTGCCCCGTACGCCATGTGGGTCTAGACAATCTTGGAGGAAGGTTTGTCGTGGCATACATGTGACCGTGAAACTAACATCTCGTGGCGACGAGAGTGATCAGTGACGGTGTATCGAGGTGTGATGGTGGTATCCCTAATAAATATATCATTCAAAAGTTTTGTGGTGCTAACCCTTGCAGGAAAACTTAAACCTCCTCAGTCGACCGGAGATCTGGCCTTGTACTAGTAACCCCCATACTTGATATGTGTTACCACTTGTTCCTACTATAGGTAGGGTGCGGTTAAGTAACTCGTCAACCTCTTTCCTACCACACACCATACAAAGAGGCCACAGTGGAAGATACCAGATTGCAACTGGTAGGCATGCCACTTGGTCCAGGGCCAGGGTGTTTTCGGTCTTGGACCGAGAGGCGGGGTACCCCCTTGTAGCACCCGATATAAATTTGATCCCATGTTAGTGGAGATTGAGAATCTTCCTGCTCAGAGTTTTACTTAACAAGTGTTATGGGTGACCCGAGGCATCGAGAAGTTAAACTGGTGTGTGCGGGTTAGGTGGGTTTTCAACTAAAATACCGTAATTGGAATTAGTTACAATCTTGGTTGACTAATGGAATTCTTTACTCGTGGGTAAACAGTACACCCTCTACAGAGTTAAATACCTAGTCAAATAGTCGTGTCCACGGGTAAGGACTACAATGTGGGATGGGTCAAGTGTCGGTCTTCGGAGGAATAAATTTAAACGTGATGATGATTATGAACCGTGATGATAACCATAATTATTATGAATTTTGCTGTGGACTAGTCATTCTTGGTATATAAATTATTGAGTATCCTTGGGACGGTTCTACCTTCTGGATATTCGTTGTTATTATTGTCATATAAGCCCTTTATGTGGTGTCGCTAAGATGCCCGACTGTGACAATTGTTAAAACTTTCATATAAGCCCTTTCAATGATGTCACTGAGACACCCGACTGTGGCGACTGTTATTACTTTCATATAAGCCCTTTCCATGGTGTCGCTTAGACGCCCGACTATGGCACACATGCTATTACTTTTTCATTGTTATATCTTTTTAAGCCCTTTTTGTGGCGTCGCCCCAGACGCCCAACTGCGGCACACCTGTTATTATCTCATTATAAGCCCTCTATGCGATGTCGTCGAGACGCCCAACTATGGCTTATATTGCATGTCCTTACGAGGTGTCAACTCAGACGCCCGATCGACACATTTAAATTAATATTTCCTATTCCCTTGCTTGCTTATACATCATGAGTAGGAATGATTTATCTCCATGACTGCATCCGTGAATTTACTCTTATGGCATATCAGGTGGTATTAGAATGTTTGTGCATGCATCTCACTTGCTTTAACTTATTTGTTTTCTTGATGTTTGTGAGTGCATTCAAAGTACTCACTGGCTTGTCCCTAGCTATTGTCTTGGCCAGATTGCATGTTTGGAGAAGAGCACGATGTCGTCAACCAGAGCCTAATTGTCAAGGATAGCAGCCTTGTGAGATAGGAATTATCCAGGTCGACTGTTCCTATGGGAAGGGAGTCCCATGGGCATTGGATATTTCACGAGTCACTTCCACCGTCAGCATTTAGACATTTTGTTCAACCCCATGAACCTTCATGGTCTTGTACCCAAATTTTGTATTTTCTAGGAATTTCTATATCAAGTGAGTGTCCCCCAGCTAACAGTAATCCTGGGGTTGATGAACACTAGGGTCTGTTTTCTGGAAATTTTGTTCCAAAAAAACGGTCGCTACATGTTGGCTCATGAAGTTATTCATGAGGTCCATAGATCTAGGTCTGGGGGTTCGATTTTGAAACTAGATTATGAAAAAGGCTTATGGTAGAGTTAGTTGAGACTTTCTTAAAGAGATGCTCCTTTCTAGGGGCTTTGGGGGAAAACGGGTTGGCTGGGTTTTTAGTACTTTGCAAGAAGGGACTTTGAGGTTAGAATTAATGATAATAATGGGCCACTCTTTATACGGAAGAAAGGTCTCAAGAAAGGTGATCATCATTCACCTATGCCTTTTTATTTGTTGTCTGATGATTTTACCAAAATGCTGGCCAAAGCTGCTAGACATGATCTAATTGTTGGATTACTTTCGCATGTTATTCCTGGAGGTGTGATTAGTCTTCAATATGCCGATGACAACATTTTATTCCTTAAAGATCTGTTAAATATGCAAGAAATCTTAAATGGATTCTTACGTGCTTTGAGAAACTGTTTGGGCTTAAAATTAACTTTCATAAGAGTGTTCTTCACACTCTTCATTTCTCTGAGGATATGTTCAAAGAATTTTCTCAAATCCTTTGCTGCCAATTTGGAGATTTCCCCTTTAAGTATCGAGGAGTCCCTCTACATTACAAGAAGCAGAGGAGGGAGTACTTGCAACCTATAATTGATAGGATTATCAAATGTATTGTTGGATGGCTTGGTAGGAATCTTTGCTACAGAGGCAAACTAATCTTACTATCTACATGCATTACCAGCATTCCAACTAATCTTAAATAGGCCATTGATGCCATCAATTCTCAGATGTCCCATTTCTTTTGGGGGGGGATATGGGGGATGCCATAAATACCATTAGGCTAGTTGGGGACTGGTGACTAGGAGAAAATAATTTGGGGGACTAGGGGTTCCTAATGTGAAGGAGGTTAATGTGTCTTTACTTGCTTCTTGGGGTAAATTTTTTTATGAGGGGGTGGATAAAGATTGGACAAAGATCATCTACTATAAGTATGGGTTTGACAATACAAACTTTTATTGGGCTAAAACTGTGTTAGAGTCTCCTTTCTGGAGAAGTGTGAGCTGGGCACTAGGGGCAGCAAAAAAAATTATTAGATGGGTTCCTAGGAATGGAGATAATATTACCTTTGGCATGATATTTGGATAGGAGATCGTTTTTTAAAGACTCTCTTTTGGGATCTTTGTGGGATTTGCCAACAACAAGAGGCCTCTCTTTCTCATGTTTGGGATGGGGATCAATTGCATATTACCTTTAGGAGATGTGTGGATGCTAGGTTGATGTATTATTGGTTCAAACTGAATACTTTGGTGAGGACCTTTAGTCCCTCCACTAAGCTGGATGCCCCCTTGTGGACTCTTGAAGCATGTGGTAGATATTCTGTGAGATCATTCTACAAAATGATTAACTTTGGTGGCGTTTCTTCTGATATTAAAGACTTTATATGGAAAATTAAAGTTCCTCCCAACATACATGCCTTTCTTTAATTGGCTTATTATAACAAATGTTTGACTAGACACTAGAGGCAATTTAGCAAAAAGAAGACACGTTGATGACCTAACTTGTGTGTTTTGTAGTGAGCATGAATCGATTCAACACTTGTTCTTTGAGTGCATTGTTGCTAAAGAAATTTGGGTTATTATTTCTGATATATGTGGTATTTCTGTACCCTGTTCTTTTGATGATCTTGCTGTCTTTTGGAAACAAAAAAATGTAGTTAGGCTGTCAATATTATATCACGTGCCACCTTGTGGGGCTTATGGCTGTTTCACAATGAATTTGTCTTTCACGGGAGGAGGTGGTCGAACATGCGATGTATCATGTATCGGGTGGGGGCTTTTATCAGGCAATGAAAGTGTTGTGTTCGGACATCCAGGGTGCGCTTCTTCTCTGGTGTTTAAGGCACTTGGACCATCGAAGAGGGGAGTTGCTTAGGATTGCATGGTAGTTTTATCAGTATCTCGCAGAGTGGGGTGGCTTTTGGTGCTGCTATTGCATATCTCTTGATTCCTCTCTTTGCCATGTAAAAGTGTTTAGTAATAGGGCTGAAACTAGTGGTACCTTGACCGTTTGGTTATGTGGGTACTACCTCAGGCTGTCCACCGAGGTCTTTGTACTTTGAGCTTGGTTTGCTCTTGCCTTGCCTTTAATAAAGTTGGGGATGGGGGAAAAACCCTCTCATTTCGAAAAAATGTAAGCGTTGATGTGGCATAGATATCAAACTCTGTTAGATTGACCGTTAAGTTAGGCGTTATGACATGGGGGACCCACATGTCAGCATCAACCTTCCTCATCCTCAAGACATTTTTTTCTTTGGGATATATCCTCAAGCAAATTCTATGTGTGCCCGAGCACGAGCTCCCATGGCTCCTATAAAATGAGGAGAGGAAGAGCGTCAGAGTGCTTGGTAACCCGCTCAGAGACCGTGGCCTCAGGGGCTGCCGGAGTTGAGGAGGCAAGCGGGACTTCCTACCTCTCTTTGAAGAACCAAAGAGTGAGGCTCTCTCTCGTCGCCTTCTTCGTTACCCGCCACCGAGGTGTCAACCTCGGACATGGGTGTATCACCCACATCTATGATACTTGTGATGTGCGTTGGGTTTTCCATGAAGAGGAACGAGTTATCACAACACAATGTGGGTAAGTATTTCCCTCAGTTATGATACCAAGGTTTATCGAACCAATATGAATATCAACCAGAACCGTCTTCAGTGGCTACACACAAAAAACAAACAACTTGCACCCAACGCGGTCAAGAGGATTGTCAATCCTCTTGTCTTGTTATTTGCAAGCACGTGAGGTGTGTAGATAATTGTAGATAGCAAGATAAAATAAAAACAAGTAAATGGCAGCAAGGTATTGAAGGTTTTATCAGTACATTGTGAATAGAACCGGGGTCCATAGTTTTCCCTAATGGCATCTATCATGAAAAATAGCACACGATGGGTAAACAAATTATTGTTGGGTAATTGATAGAAAAGAAGATGGTTATGTGATACTTGCGCCAATGATCATGTGTATATAGACATCATGTCCATAAACAAATAGGACGACTCCTACCTGCACCTATTACTATTACTCCACTCATCGACCGCGATCCAGGATGCATCTAGAGTATTAAGTAAAACATAGTAATGCATGAAGAACAATTACATGTTGTAGACAAAGTAAACTCAAGCAATATGAATAAACCCCATCGTTTTATCCTTAGTAGAAGCAACACAAAGACACATCTTGTCCCCTTCTGCCATTGGAATATAGAAATTCGCCATGTTGAACCTAACACAACGCACCTCTCTCACCAAAGAAATATCGATCTAGTTGGCCAAACTATTTCAATAGATTAGAGAGAATTAGGAATTTATCATAATCATGCACATAAGAATCATATAAGTATTCAGAGGAGACTCAAATATTTATCTTGAATAATCCAAACACAAATCGTCGGATCCCAACAAACATACAACTCAAAAGGAATTACATCGTATGGATCAAAGCGAAGATGCGATGATCATTGTATTAAAGGTCAAAGAGAAAGGTATTGCCATCTAGGTACTGGCTATGGCCCGTAGGTCTATGGTGAACTACTCACACATCATTGTGAAGGCAACAAGTTTGATGAGCAGGCCCTCCGTGATAGATCCCTCGTCCAGCAGGGTGTCGGAACGGAGCTCTAGAAGGCCTCCCGTCGGAAAAGAGACTTGCGGCGGCGTAAAAGGTGTTTTGGGTAGATGAGAATTTATAAGCCACAGAACGGAGTCAGGAAGGCCATGAGGGAGGAACAAGCCAACAGGGCACCCCCAAGGTCACGCCCTGTTGGCTTTATGGGCCCCTCATGTGGCCTCAAGCCTTCTTTCGATACTCCTCGGTCTTCTTTTGGTCCAGAAAAATCACCCAAAAGTTTCAGGGCAATTGGACTTCGTTTGGTATGGAAAACCTGAAAAGTGAAAAACATGCATAAAACAACAACTGGCACTGGCACTGGGTCAATAGGTTATTGCTAAAAATAATATAAATTGGTATATAAATACCCTAAAAGTATTCTAGAATGATAATATATCACCATAGAGCAATCAAAAATTATAGATATGTTGGATACGTATCAAGCATCCCCAAGCTTAATTCCTGCTCGTCGTCGAGTAGGTAAATGATAAAAAAGAATTTTTTATGTGACATGCTATCCATGATGTAACCTTATGCATGTATGCTCATTGAGAAATGATGAATTAACAAATATCAACACAACAATACTTATATATATATATATATATATATATATATATATATATATATATATATATATAAAAGTAGAAAATCATTAATCTTTCAAAGTATACGATCCTCAAAGATTGTTTTACCCCTATCCATCTTTATTATATTAGCAAGGCATGGCTCCATCTTCACCACATTAATACAAATTTCAAGCACCACAGTGTCCAAGTGAGGCAATTGGATCATACTTTTGCAATATGCATCAACTTTTTATTCTCCACGCAATACATGAGCATGAACCACTTGACATATCATAAAGGTGGAATGGAATATGGTGGTAGGTTTCAAAGGGGGTAAAAGTGGAGAAGATAGTCTCACGTCAACTAGGCATACCAACAAGCTATGGAGCTGCCCGTCGATAGATATTGATGCAAGGAGTGGGGATTGCCATGCAAATGATGCACAAGAGCACAAGTGTATGAAAGCTCCACTGAAGCTAACTGGGGTGTGCATCCAACTTGCTTGCTCATGAAGACCTTGGGCATTTGAGGAAGCCCGTCATCGGAATATACAAGCCAAGTTTATGAAAAAGTGTTTCCCACTAGCATATGAATGATATAACATGAGACTCTCTATATGAAGAACAAGGTGCCACTTTGAGGCACAAGTGTGGTAAAGGATAGTAGCAAAGTCCCTTCTCTCTTTTTATCTCATTCATTTTTTTTTATTTTTTATTATTATGGTGGGATCATTTTGCCTCCCCTATTTTCATTTCCTCACTAGGGCAATGCTCTAATAATGATGATCATCACACTTTTATTTACTTACAACTCAATATGAAAACTGATAAGACGAAATGACTATGTGTGAATGCCTCTGGCAGTGTACCAGGATGTGCAGAGATCTAGTGTGTCATGTATAAAAAATATGATGAATGGTGGCTTTGTTACAAATACTATGTCAGCTCATATGATCATGCAAAGCATTATGATGATGAACGAACTAGTCATGTGAAGTGACAATGACATTTGCATGGCAATATATCTCATAATGGCTATGGAAATGCCATGATAGGTATGTATGGTGGATGTTTTGAGGAGGATATAAAAAGGTTTATGTGAAGTAGAGCATGTCATGTCACAGGGTTTGGATGCACCGGTGAAAGTTGCACTTATCCTAAAGGTGAGAACGGGCGATGCACGGTACCAAAGAGGCTAGCAAATATGAGGAGGTGAGATTGCGTATGTCCATGGTGTCACATTAGTCATGAATAAATCATGTACTTATTGCAAAGTTTCATTAGTTTTATCACAAATCAAAGTACTACTCGCATGCCCCGAGGGAGAGGGTTGGTAGGAATTAACCATCGCGTGACTCCGACTCAAAACAACACTAGGATTTCAACGAGGAATAGAAATGCTCACACATCATCACCATGTCCTTTTAATTTTTTAGATTAACAAGAAGTTTAACAACTCTTAATATTGACACCTCTCTTAATTAATAATAATTCACTCGCACCTTTTTGATATCACCACATCAATATATTTAACCCACAATTTCTCTATATGTGATACATGATGGTTTTAATTATCACCCATTGAATACCCATTATTTTTTATCTAGCCTTATGACCCATGAAAATTACCATCACTATTTGTCCAGCTCTCAAACAAATATACGCGACTAATGAGATCATATTATTTCTATAAAATCTACACGCCACCATGCTCAAAAAGATATAAGTGAAGTACGAGAGAAACTACTAAGCTCAAAAGATATAAGTGAAGCACATAGAGTATTCTAAAAAATTGTGATGATGTGCTATCTCTGTAAAATAGGTGTGTATGGAAAATAATGATTGTGGAAAACTGAAAGTAAAAGCAAACAAAAGCAAACGACGCTCCAAGAAAAACTCATATCATGTGATGAATAAAAATATAGCTCCAAGTGACATACCGATGGATTGAGACGAAAAGAGGGGATGCCTTATGGGGCATCCCCAAGCTTAGACACTTGAGTCTTCCTAGAATATTACCTTTGGGTGCCTAGGGCATCCCCAAGCTTAGGATTTTTCTGCTCCTCAATCCTTTGTCCATCGGGATAATACCAAAAACTGAAAACCTCAATTACATAAAACTCAACAAAACTTCGTGAGATCCATTAGTATAAGAAACATATCAAATACTTTTAGGTGTTGTTATAAGTTGATTTTTAATTTATTATAGCATAGGGTATTGTATCCTAACTCCTACATGGCTTATACCCCCCGATACAATCCATAGCATCATCAAAACAAGCAAACTACGAAAGCAAAAAACAGAATCTGACAGAAACAGAACATTATGTAGTAATCCGTAATGAACCTATACTTATGTAGATCCAAAAATTCTGAAAAATTAGGAAGATCTGAAGAATTTGTATATAAATACTGTGTAAAAAATTAAGCTCAAAAGGACCTTCTAGTAAAATCAACAAATTCTGCACTCGATGTCAAAGTTTCTGTTTTTTGCACCATATTAATTCTAGTCATCATGCAAATCATCCCAAAGATTTACTTGGCACGAACACTAATTAAAACATAAAAAATCATTACAAAGTTAATAATCATGTTATCAAAAACTAAAAAAAATGATAACAGTTGGGTTGTGTCCCAACAAGCTCTTTCTTTATAGCCATTAAGATAGGCTTGAAATTTTAATGATGCTCACATAAAAGACAAGAATTGAATCACAAAGTGAGCATCCTAAAACATGTGACAAGAACATTTAGGTCTAACATACTTCGTATGCATTGGCATTTTATAAGCAAACAGTTTATCAAGACAAGAAGTGTCTAGCATAAGCAAGTAGGAAGAATGAAGCATTAACAATTTGAATATCAAGAGAGGCGAGTGAGTAACATGAAAATTTATGTAACCATATTTGCACCTCTCATAATGATTACATGTACGATAATAATCAAATTCAACAATATAGCAATCATACTTTGCATTTAAGGAATTATCATGAATCACTTTATAAATTTCACAATTTTTGGATTCCTGATTTTCAGGAAAGACCTCATAAATATAATCTAGTGCACTCTCACTAGCAATTGTTTCAACATAAATGGGTCTTTTGAAGATATTAGCTAGTGGATGAGGATCCATTTATCTTAATATTTGCATTTTACTTTCTGTTCTGGTGTGACAAAGATAAAAATAGCATAGCTTGGCAAGTAAACTAGAGAGGAAAGATGCAAACTAGTGACAAGCTAAGCAAGCAAAGGTAAATATTTTTGTATTTTTATTTTTTAATGATACAAACTAAATATACTAAAAAATAAAAAGAGGAACAAGTAAATGAAGTTTTGTCTGGAGTTACTTGGTAGTTCATGTTCCCCGGCAATGGCGCCGTAAATCCTTCCTAGTACTTGTGATCTTCGTTGGGTTTTCCATGAAGAGGAACAGGTTACTGCAACACAACATGGGTAAGTATTTCCCACAGTTATGAAACCAAGGTTTATCGAACCAATAGGAATATCAGCCACAACTGTTTTTAGCGGCTGCACACAAAAGAACAAACAACTTGCACCCAACGCGGGCAAGAGGGTTGTCAATCCTCTTATTTTGTTCTTTGCAAGCAAGTGAGGTGTGTAGATAATTGTACAGAGCAAGATAAAATAAAAAGAGTAAATGGCAGCAAAGTATTGAAGGTTTTATCAATATGTTGTGGATAGATCTAGGGGCCATAATTTTCCCTAATGTCATCTCCCATGAAAACTAGCATACGGTGGGTAAACAAATTATTGTTGGGCAATTGACGGAAAAGCGGATAGTTATGCGATATTTACGACAATGATCATGTGTATCTAGGCATCACGTCCATAAACAAATAGTCCAACTCCTGCCTGCACTTATTAATATAACTCTAGTCATCGACCACTATCCAGCATGCATCTAGAGTATTTAGTAAAATAGAGTAATGCATGGAGAACAATGTCATGATGTAGACAAAGTAAACTCAAGCAATCTGAATAAACCCCATCATTTTATCGTTAGTAGTAGCAACGCAAAGATGCATCGTGTCCCCTTCTATCACTGGGATATATAAATTTGCCAGGTTGAACCTACCACAACACGCCTCTCTCACCGAAGAAATACCGATCTAGTTGGCCAAACTATTTCAGTAGATCAGACAGAATTATGAAGCTATAATAATTATGCACCTAAGGATCATATAAATATTCAGAGGAGACTCAAATATTTATCGTGAATAATCTGAACATAAACCCACAATTCATTGGATCCCAACAAACGCATCGCACAAAAGGAATTACATCATATGGATCAAAGCGAAGGTGCGATGATCATTGTATTGAAGTTCAGAGAGAAAGAGATTGCCATCTAGGTACTGGATATGGACCCATACGTTTGTTGTGAACTACTCACACATCATAGTGAGGGTAGCAAGGTTGATGAAGAGGCCCTCTGAGATTGATCCCCCTCCGGCAGGGTGTCGGAATGGAGCTCTAGATGGCCTCCAGTTGGAACAAGGACTTGCGGCAGCGTAAAAGGTGTTTCGGGACTCCCCCTGATGTTTTTGGGGTAGATGAGAATTTATAAGCGGGATAACAAAGTGAGGACGGCCAAGAGGGAGCACAATTCATCAGGGTGCCCCCAGGCCGCCCCCTGTTGGCTTGTGGGCCCCTCGTGCATCCTCCAGCCTTCTGCCGATACTCCTCGGTCTTATTTTGGTCTAGAAAAAATCACCAAAAAGTTTCACGGCAATTGGACTTCGTTGGTATGGAAAACTTGAAAAGTGAAAAACATGTAGAAAACAACAACTGGCACTGGACACTGAGTCAATAGTTTAGTGCTAAAAAATAATAGAAATTGGTAGATAAATACCCCGAAAGTATTCTAGAATGATAATATATTAGCATGGAACAATTAAAAATTACACGTGCATTGGAGACATATCAATCTCCAGCGTTGTATGTTAGAGGTGGAGGATATGCTCCTTCCCATTGCACTAGAGTGCTCAAGAAGGGGGAGCTTGTCCCACTAGTGTGGCAAGAAAGGTCCCTCGTGCTGGTACTCGGGGTAGAACCCAGCTCATGAGTTGTCTCGTCCTCCACTCTTCCTTGACGGAGCGAGGCAGCCTGCAAATATGGTTAAAGGTAAAATCGTAGAGCCAAAAACTAATGTATTCGACATACTCAATCGGTAGATAAATTACAGCTTTGGCTCGAGTCTAGACTGAGGAGATCGATCAATGGGCCATGATTCTTGCGAAGACTCCAACATCAGAACTGGAGACTGGTCAACGAATGTCGTGACCTAGCTTGGAGTTGGGTTGAGTTGCGTCTTTTGACCCTTCCCTACCCTAACCGGCTTGGGAAAACCATCAACAATCATGCTAGCGTATGATGCATCCGCCGGTGCCCAGCCGTGATGTCGGTCTATTAACTTGCGCACACTAGTCCTCGCTATTGGAGATGGCATCAGAGCCTTGACCGTCGTGGCCGACAGAGTCACCGTTGCTGCCTCGGGTAGCCCTGGAAGAGGGTGACTTGACGCGCTTGGTGCAAACTAGCTATGTTGACCCGTCATCCGCATTTAACCGAATCATGTCGGGGTTGGACGAGTCCTTGGGTTTGGGAGGTGGAGATTGGACCGTGGTCGAGAAATAAGCCACTTCTGCATCAAAAAAGAGGACACCAATAGATTGGCCAAAGCTCCTTCTCGACTTATTGAACATCTAGGATAAAGTACGGATGCACATGTGTACCTCTTTTGAAGGATCCTTTGTCCAGTAGCCACGATCCTCTTTGTTGTTAGGGAACTTCTCGACTCTCCCCTTGAACAATAGGGGGGCATTTAACTCATGGACTTGTTGTGACAGCCCGAGACCGACGTTCCAGAAGATTCCCCTTTTATTCCGTTTTTGTCATGTGATTATTTTTTATTTGTTGCATCATCATCGCATCATGCGCATTGCATCGGCGTCCCGTTGCCGCCAGTTTTCAAACGTGCATCCGTTGTTAGTTGTCGGTTCTCTCCGTGTTCGTCGTTGACCGTGTTGAGCCCGACCACACTCGCACGCGCCCGCGACATCGTGTAAATCTTGTTTTTAAAAGTGTGTGTAAGACTTTCTCTAATTGGGTTGGAACTTGACGTGCGGTCTTATTTAGATATAGGTAGGCCGCCTGTCAAATTTCATCGCAATTGGAGTCCGTCTGGTACCCGAACGGTCGACCGTAGCGGCACCGTCTTCGGTTATTCGTCGGACGTTTTTCGGTATTTTAAATCGCGTTGCCGGGTGACCGTTTGCCCTGTCTTCTCCGGCTAGCCTACTCTACACAGCCACTTAACCCGTCCCCGCGTGCGAGACCATTCGATTCCGACCGCGCGGTTGAAACCGGGGTGAAAAACTGCTAAACCTAGCCCCTATGTGTATAAATAGACAACCACTCACTCTCCTCCTCGAATCCCGTGCAAAACCTAGCCTCCTCTCTCCTCCCCACCGCGGTCTATCTCCCAGCGCCTCCAGTCGCTAGGGCCCGCGAGCCCAGATCTAGCCTGTCGGGCCCGGATTGTCGCCGCCGCCCGCCCGAGGGGCACGCAGCCATCCCCTGCCTTCCTCCTCCCCAGCCGCAGCCCGAGCAGCAGCTCCTCCTGCGCCATGCCCCGCCGCCGCCTCACCTGCCCTCGTCGCCGGGGCTTCCTCGCCGCCTCCCTGCCAGGCGCCGCCGAAGGCCACCGTCGGGTCGACCTCGCCACCCCCATCTCTCCCCCCTTCTTCCTTCTCCCTCTGCCCTAACCTCCCCTGCGTCCTCTCCCGGTGCCGCAGGTTCTCCAAGCTGTTGCCGCCATGGATGAGGCCCCCCAAGCTGCGGGCGCCGCAGATCGGCCTGCCACCGCTCAGATCCGGTGGATCCCGGCCGGATCCGCTCGTCTCTGCCGCCGCCATGGCCGTCAGTCGCTGCGGTGAGCTCCCACCGCCAGCTCCCTCCTCGTGTGGGAGGAGCACGACGCGTGCATGCGTAGCTGCTGGGCCGCCGCCTCGAGTGGGCCACACCCCAGGCCCAGTCACCGAGCAAGGCCGGCCCTCTCCCCTGACTGGTCCTTGGGCTACTAGGTGAGCAAGCCCCGCCTCTATCCAGCGCCGCGTGCACCTCATAGTTAAGTTGCGCCTCTTAGTTTCAGCCCATTTAGGTTTTAGGATTTTTTCGGAGATTTATTTAATTCCAGAAAATTGCGGGATTTTCAAACGCCCGTAATTAATTAGCCGTGTGTCGGATCGGAACGAATTATGTATGTAACTTGTGTAGTTTTCCGCGTAGATTAATATTTTGCAACTTGCATGCATGTTTGGGGTGGTTTGACCCGCCATATGCCTAGTTTTGCATGCTGTCCTAATAGGGAATTATCCCGTATTTATTTTCGTGCGTGTCCGGATTGCTCAAACCCCATAGATGAAATGCTCACATTTTTTAGGGACCCTTTGCCATGTATTTAGGAGTAGTTGTTTGCATCTGTGCATGTAGGTTCCGTCGCTAGTTTGTTATATCGTGTTTAGGACATATCCTCGCATATACGCGTGGCGTTATTTTTATTTTTGCAACCCCACATGCTATGTATGCTTTCGGGGTAGAAAAATCCATAGAATTTAACTGTTTAGTTTTAGCTTTTGAGCAAGTTAGTGCGCGTGATATTTTTCCATGTTGCCCTTTTGTTTATTTTGCGGGATTTAATCCGTGCATGATATGAATGAGTTGTCAACTAGAGATATGCCCTTGGATGTGTAGACTAGCCCCTGGTAATTTTGGTTGCAATAGAAATCCATGTTTATGTGTTGTTTGCTTGTTCTCAACTTGCTAGAAAATAGTGCTGATTTGGAGATGCTGAAATATTTCTAAGTCTGAATCTGTTATATTTTGTTGTTGTCTTTCCATGAGTTTATCTGGTGATCTGTAGCTCTTTTGAGGTTGGTGCAATGGAGTTAGTTGTAGTCCTTAAGATTCTCTAGCATGCTGTCAATTTTCATGTCATTTGGTGCCCTGTAGCATATAGTTTTTCTGCTGCCAATATGCCTTCAGATCGTAAACTGCACTGTCAAAAACTGATATTTTCACTAATTCTGAAACTGTGTGTGAGATGTCATTTTGTGAGTTATTTTCCTAGTGTTTCATGCTTCCATGCTAGATTTTATTAGTAGTATGTTGTTGTGCATCTTGACCTCTACTGTCTCATGCCTTGCTTGAGCATTTTGGATTTATGTAGCTTGTTGTTGTGGGGTGTAGAAAATGCCATGTGGCTGATTTTGGCAGATTATGTCTACTTGTTTAGCTCGTAGTTGTTGAACCGTTGCTCCGTTTTGGTCGTGCCCTACATGAAACTTGCTTAGAATCTCGTGTAGTTTCATATTATCTTGTTGGTTGTATGTTTTGAAATGCTCGTGACTGTCGTTGCACACATTTTGCATTCATGCCATCATATCTTGTGGTGTTCGTATCTTTTGAAACGTAGCTCCGTTGGAGATGTTCTCTATGTGTAAATTGATTGTAACGACTCGTAGAATCACGTGAACCTATTTATTTTTCTGTTTAGCAAATATTTAGACATGTTAGTTCATATTTGTCAGAATTATAAATTAACGTATGAGGTCAGTCTGGAGATGCTATATGTCGTTTCTGGCCTCATTTAAAATGCCTAGATAGGTAGATTAATCACGCTTCACCTCTTGCCATGTTTAACTACATTTAATATTACCGTGTACCTAATCAGGATAGAACTAAATAATTCGTATGTGGAGTTTTGTCAATATGCAACTCGTTGCATATTGAACTTCACTTAATGTGTAGTGTTTGATTGTTGTGAATTGTCATGCCATGTCTTGCATATATTCAACTGATCATGCATCATACGTGGATTGCATCTTGTCGTGCATGTGCCGTGGTGAATATCGTGTGTTGATTCTTGTCTCCGGTTTCCTTCGTCTCGATAGAGTTCCGCAAGCGTGTCGGAAAGTGAGGACCCGTTCGACTACGTCGGTTTGTGTGCTTCACGGAGTCATTCTTATTCCAAGCGGGATCTCAGCCAAGATGACCATTTCCCCAGATACCATTACTATCATTGCCATGCTAGTTATTTCATTTCTTTCTCTATGTCTCGTTGCCTACCACCTGTTAAATATCAGTCTCCCAACATTGCCATGAAAACCTTCAACCTGTTCACAACCTAGCAAACCACTCATTGCCTATGTTACTGCTTGCTTAACCATGTGTTAGCATTGCTAGTTGCAGGTGCAGTTGCTTCCATGTGATAACATGGGTTCCTTGTTATATCACCCTATTAATTGCTATTTAACTTAATGCACCTATATACTTGGTAAAAGGTGGAAGGCTTAGCCTTTCTAGCCTGGTGTTTTGTTCCACCTTTGCCCCCTTAGTTTCGTCTACCGGTGTTATGTTCCATATTTGAGCGCTCCTAACACGATCGGGGTTGTTATGGGGACCCCCTTGATAATTCGTTTTAGATTAAAGCTGGTCTGGCAAGGCCCAACATTGGTAATATATTTGCCCAACATAATAATTCTGTTAATACTGAAAGCATAGGGTGTCATGAACCCGAGGAGTAATTCTACATAATACAGGGGGCCAGTGCTATTGGTGCTGGTCCAAACTAGAGCCGTTTGCGGGGCCAACCCGGGGCAACTCGGGTGATTTCTATCAGGACACTGTACGCTGCGCTCATCCGATTGTGTCCTGAGAACGAGATACGCGGCTCCTATCGGGATCGTCGACACGTCGGGTGGCCTTGCTGGATTAGTTTTACCTTTGACGAATGTCTTGTGCATCGAGATTCCGATGATGCTTTGGGTAATCTTAGAGTTGAGGTTTTCCACTAAGGAATCCGACGAGATCGCGAGTTTCATGATCGAGGATTTCTATGCGGCTTGTGGTAATTTGTGATGGACTAGTTGGAGCACCCCTGCAGGGTTAAATCTTTCGGAAACCGTGCCCGTGGTTATGTCGCAATGTGGAAACTTTGTTTAACACTGGTTCTAGATAACTTGAAGTAAACTTAATTAAAACATGCCAACTGAGTGTGTAACCGTGACTGTGTCTTTCTTGAGTTCCTTCTCCGATCGAGGACACGATGGGGTTATGTTTGACGTAAGTAGGTTTTCAGGAACATTAATTTGATTAGCAGTAGTTCACGTCCGCTATGCGTAGATCACCCCCTCTTTAATCTTGTACTTGTAAGTTAGCCACCTGATATAATGCTTAGTCGCTTGGTGCAGCCTCACCACTTAACCATACCTCACCTATTAAGCTTTGCTAGTCTTGATACCTTTGGAAATGAGATTGCTGAGTCCCCTGTGGCTCACAGATTACTACAACACCAGTTGGAGGTACATGTAAAGGATATTAAGACGCGAGCGCATTGATTGTTCATTTGGAGTTTCTTCTTCTTCTTCTTCATCGATCTAGGATGGGTTCCAGGCCGGTAGCTTGGGATAGCAAGGATGGCTGTCATTCTTTTCTCGTTTGTTTTCGTCCGTAGTCGGACCTTGCTCTTCTTCATGATGTTTACATATTGTAGTGATGTGACTCTGATGTAGCTTGTGGTGAGTGTAAGCCAATGCCATATATCTCATCTTTTCAGTACATGTACTTGTAAGGATATCCATTCTTGCGAAACGACGAGATGCACTTCTTGTTGGGTAACGTAGCATAAATTCAAAAAAATTCCTACGCATATTCAGATCTTCCTACGGAGAGACCAGAAACGAGAGAGGGGTGAGTGCATCTTCATACCTTTGAAGATCGCTAAGCGGAAGCGTTGCTAGAACGCGGTTGATGGAGTCGTACTCACGGCGATTCAGCTCACGATGTGATTCCGATCTAGTGCCGAACCACGGCACCTCCGCGTTCAACACACAAGCAGCCCGGTGACGTCTCCCGCACCTTAATCCAGCAAGGAGGAGGGAGAGGTTGGGGAAGATCTCTGGCAGCACGACGACGTGGTGTCGATGGAGAGACGAGGTCTCCCGGCAGGGCTTCGCCAAGCACCGTGGGAGAGGAGGAAGAAAGGGGGCAGGGCTGCGCCGAGGGAGATGGAAAACTGTGTGTAAAACAGCCCCAAAACCCCCACTATATATAGGAGGAGGGGAAGGGGGGTGCCACACCTAGGGTTCCCACCCTAGGTGGTGCGGCAGCCCCCCAAATGGGAGGTGCGGTGGCCAGGGCAGGGAGAGGGGGTGGCGCACCCCTAGGTGGGCTTTAGGCCCACCAGCGCCTAGGGTTTCCCCCCTCTCCACCTCCTGCGCCTTGGGCCTCCTTGTGGGAGGCGCACCAGCCCACTTTGGGCTGGTTTCGCTCCCTATTTTGGCCCATGCTGCCTCTTGGTGCTGGTGGCCCCTTCCGGTGGACCTTCGGGACCATTTCCGGTGGTCCCGATGGTCCCGGTACATTACCGGTGACGCCCGAAACATTTCCGGTGTCCAAAACCATCCATCCTATATATCAATGTTTACCTCCGGACCATTCCAGAGCTCCTCGTGACGTCCGAGATCTCATCCGGGACTCCTAACAACTTTCAGTAACCTCGCTATACAATTCCCTATAACCCTAGCGTCATCGAACCTTAAGTGTGTAGACCCTACGGGTTCGGGAGACAGGCAGACATGACCGAGACACCTCTCCGACCAATCACCATCAACGGGGTCTGGATACCCATGGTGGCTCCCACTTGCTCCACGATGATCTCATCGGATGAACCACGATGTCAAGGATTCAATCAATCTCGTGTACAATTCCCTTTGTCTGTCGGTATAGAACTTGCCCGAGATTCGATTGTCGGTATACCTATACCTTGTTCAATCTCGTTACCGGTAAGTCACTTTATTCGTTCCGTAGCACGTCATCATGTGACTAACTCCTTAGTCACATTGAGCTCAGGATGATGTTCTACCGAGTGGGCCTAGAGATACCTCTCCTTCACGCGGAGTGACAAATCCCGATCTCGATTCGTACCAACCCAACACACACTTTCAGAGGTACCTGTAGTGCACCTTTATAGTCACCCAGTTACGTTGTGATGTTTGATACACCCAAAGCACTCCTACGGTATCCGGGAGTTGCACAATCTCACGGTCGAAGGAAAAGACACTTGACATTAGAAAAGCTTTAGCATACGAACAATACGATCTAGTGCTATGCTTAGGATTGGGTCTTGTCCATCACATCATTCTCCCAATGATGTGATCCCGTTATCAATGACATCTAATGCCCATGACCAGGAAACCATGATCATCTATTGACCAACGAGCTAGCCAACTAGAGGCTTGCTAGGGACACATTGTGATCTATTTATTCACACATGTATTACTGTTTCCTGTTAATACAATTATAGCATGAATAATAGACGATTATCATGAACAAGGAAATATGATAATAACCATTTTATTATTGCCTCTAGGGCATATTTCCAACAGTCTCCCACTTGCACTAGAGTCAATAATCTAGTTACACTGTGATGTATCGAACACCCATAGCATTATGGTGTTGATCATGTTTTGCTCGTGGAAGAGGTTTGGTCAACGGGTCTGCAACATTCAGATCCGTATGTACTTTACAAATCTCTATTACTCCACTCTGGATATGGTCCTGGATAGAGTTGTTGCGGCGTTTGATGTGCTTCGTCTTCCGATGAAACCTGGGCTCCTTGGCTACGACAATGGCCCGAGTGTTATCACAGAAGAGTGTCATTGGACCCGACACGCTTGGAACCACTCCAAGGTCAGTGATGAGCTCCTTCATCCAAATTCCTTCATGAGCTGCTTCTGAAGCAGCTATGTACTCCGTTCACATGTAGATGCTGCCACGACTTCTTGCTTGCTGCTGCACCAGCTCACTGCCCCACCATTCCAAACATATACGTATCCGGTCTGTGACTTAGAGTCATCCGGATCTGTGTTGAAGCTAGCGTCGAAGTAACCCTTTACGATGAGCTCTTCGTCACCTCCATAAACGAGAAACATTTCCTTAGTCCTCTTTAGGTACTTAAGGATATTCTTGACCGCTGTCCAGTGTTCCATACCGGGATCACTTTGGTACCTCCCTACCAAACTTATGGCAAGGTTTATATCATGTCTGGTACACAGCATGGCATACATAAGAGAGCCTACGGCTGAGGCGTAGGGGACAGTACTCATCTTCTCTCTATCTGCTGCCGTGGTCGGCGACTGAGTCTTACTCAATCTCATACCTTGTAAAACTGGCAAGAATCCTTTCTTTGAGTTTTCCATATTGAACTTCTTTAATATCTTGTCAAGGTATGTACTTTGCGAAAGACCTATGAGGCGTCTCGATCTATCTCTATAGATCTTGATGCCTAATATGTATGCATCTTCTCCAAGGTCCTTTATTGAAAAACTCTTGTTCAAATAGGCATTTATGCTCTCCAACATCTCTATATTATTCCCCATCAATAATTTGTCATCCACATATAGTATGAGGAAAGCTATAGAGCTCCCACTCACTTTCTTGTACAAACAGGCTTCTCCATAAACCCGTATGAACCCAAACGCTTTAATTACCTCATTAAAGCGAATGTTCCAACTCCGAGATGCTTGCACCATCCCATAGATGGAGCGCTGGAGCTTGCACACTTTGTTAGCACCCTTAGGGTCGACAAAACCTTCTGGTTGCATCATATACAACTCTTCCTTAAGATTCCCGTTAAGGACCGCTGTTTTGACGTCCATTTGCCAAATTTCATAATCATAAAAGGCGGCAATTGCTAAGATGATTCAGACTGATTTCAGCTTTGCTACGGGAGAGAAAGTCTCTTCGTAGTCAATTCCTTGAATTTGTCGAAAACCCTTTGCGACAAGTCCAGCTTTATAAACGGTTACATTACTGTTTGCATCAGTCTTCTTGATGATCCATTTATTTTCTATGGCTCGCCGGTCATCGGGAAAGTCCACCAAAGTCCATACTTTGTTCTCATACATGGATCCTATCTCGGATTTCATAGCTTCAAGCCATTTGTTGGAATCCGGGCCCGCCATTGCTTCTTCATAGTTCGAAGGTTCACCATTGTCCAACAACATGATTTCCATCACAGGGTTGCCGTACCACTCTGGGGCGGAGCGTACCCTTGTGGACCTTCGCGGTTGAATACTAACTTGATCCGAATCTTCATGATCATTATCATTAACTTCCTCTTCAGTTGGTGCAGGCGCCACAGGAACAATTTCCCGAGCTGCGCTACTTTTCTTTTCGAGAGGGGGTGTAATTACCTCATCAAGTTCTACTTTCCTCCCACTTACTTCTTTCGAGAGAACTCTTTCTCTAGAAAGGACCGTTCTTGGCAACAAAGGTTTTACCTTCGGATCTAAGATAGAAGGTGTACCCAATAGTTTCCTTAGGGTATCCTATGAATACACATTTCTCCGCTTTGGGTTCGAGCTTTTCTGGTTGAAGTTTCTTCACATAAGCATCGCAGCCCCAAACTTTAAGAAACGACAACTTAGGTTTCTTGCCAAACCATAGTTCATACGGTGTCGTCTCAACGGATTTAGACGGAGCCCTATTTAAAGTGAATGCTGCAGTTTCTAATGCGTATCCCCAAAATGATAGCGGTAAGTCGGTAAGAGACATCATAGATCGTACCATATCTAATAAAGTGCGATTACGATGTTCAGACACTCCGTTGCGTTGCGGTGTTCCAGGCGGCGTTAGTTGTGAAACGATTCTACACTTCCTTAGGTGTGTGCCAAACTCGTGACTCAAATATTCTCCTCCATGATCAGATCGTAGACACTTAAATTTTCGGTCACATTGATTCCCGACCTCACTCTGAAATTCCTTGAACTTTTCAAACGTCTCAGATTTGTGCTTCATCAAGTACATATACCTATACCTACTCAAATCATCGGTGAGAGTGAGAACATAACGGTAGCCACCGCGAGCTTCAACGTTCATTGGACCACACACATCCGTATGTATTATTTCCAGTAAGTCGGTTGCTCTCTCCATTATTCCTGAGAATGGAGTCTTAGTCATCTTGCCCATGAGGCACGGTTCGCATGTGTCAAATGATTCAAAGTCAAGAGACTCTAATAGTCCATCAGTATGGAGCTTCTTCATGCGCTTAACACCGATATGACCAAGGCGGCAGTGCCACAAGTATGTGGGACTATCATTATCAACTTTACATCTTTTGGTACTCACACTATGAATATGCGTGACATCACGATTGAAATTCATCAAGAATAAACCATTCACCAGCGGAGCATGACCATAAAACATATCACTCATATAAATAGAACAACCATTATTCTCTGACTTAAATGAGTAGCCGTCTCGCATTAAGCAAGACCCTGATACAATATTCATGCTCAAAGCTGGTACTAAATAACAATTATTAAGGTTTAAAACTAATCCCGACGGTAGATGTAGAGGTAGCGTGCCGACGGCGATCACATCGACCTTGGATCCATTCCCGACGCGCATCGACACCTCGTCCTTGGCCAGTCTCCACTTATTCTGCAGTTCCTGCTTTGAGTTGCAAATGTGAGCAACAACACCGGTATCAAATACCCAGGAGCTACTACGAGTGCTGGTAAGGTACACATCAATAACATGTATATCACATATACCTTTAACGTTGTCGGCCTTCTTGTCCTCTTAGTATTTGGGGCAGTTCCGCTTCTAGTGACCTTTTCCCTTGCAATAGAAGCACTCAGTCTCAGGCTTGGGTCCATTCTTTTTCTTCTTCCCGACATCTGGCTTACCGAGCGCGGCAACGACTTTGCCGTCTTTCTTGAAGTTCTTCTTACCCTTGCCCTTCTTGAAACTAGTGGTCTTGTTTACCATCAACACTTGATGCTCTTTCTTGATTTCTACTTCTGCAGACTTGAGCATCGAGTACAACTCGGGAATGGTCTTCTCCATCCCTTTCATGTTATAGTTCAGCACAAAACCTTTGTAGCTTGGTGGGAGAGACTGGAGGATTCTGTCAATTATAGTATCATCCGGAAGTTCGACTCCAAGTGAAGTCAGACGACTGTGTAACCCAGACATTTTGAGTATGTGCTCACTGAGAGAACTGTTCTCCTCCATCTTACAACTAAAGAACTTGTCAGAGACTTCATATCTCTCGACACAGGCATGAGCTTGAAAAACTAGTTTCAGCTCTTGGAACATCTCATATGCACCGTGTTGCTCAAAACGCCTTTGGAGCCCAGTTTCCAAACTGTATAACATGCCACACCTAACCAGAGAGTAGTCATCACTCCGCGTTTGCCAGACATTCAGAATGTCCTGGGATGCTGCGGGAGCGGGAGGGTCACCTAGCGGTGCATCAAGGACATAAGCCTTTTTAGCTCCTTCAAGGATGAGCTTCAAGTTGCAAACCTAGTCCGCATAGTTGCTACCATCATCTTTCAGCTTGTTTTTCTCTAGGAATGCGTTGAAATTGAGGTTGACGTTGGCCATCTACAATATTTATAAAGACAACTTTTAGACTAAGTTCATGACAATTAAGTTCATTTAATCAAATTAAGTATGAACTCCCACTTAAATCGACATCCCTCCAGTCATCTAAGTGATACATGATCCATGTTGACTAACCGGTGTCCGATCATCACGTGAGACGGACTAGTCACCATGGTGAGCAACTTCATGCTGATCGTATTCAACTATACGACTCATGTTCGACCTTTCGGTCTCTTGTATTCGAGGTCATGTCTGTACATGCTAAGCTCGTCGAGTCAACCTAGGTGTTTCGTGTTGGAATTATGCCCTAGAGGCAATAATAATATAGTTATTATTATAATTCCTGTATCAAGATAATCGTTTATTATCCATGCTATAATTGTATTGAATGAAGACTTATATACATGTGTGGATACATAGACAAAACACTGTCCCTAGCAAGCCTCTAGTTGGCTAGCCAGTTGATCAAAGATAGTCAGTGTCTTCTGATTATAAACAAGGTGTTGTTGCTTGATAACTGGATCACGTCATTAGGAGAATCACGTGATAGACTAGACCCAAACTAATAGACTTAGCATGTTGATTGTGTCATTTTGTTGCTACTGTTTTCTGCGTGTCAAGTATTTGTTCCTATGACCATGAGATCATATAACTCACTGACACCGGAGGAATACTTTGTGTGTATCAAACGTTGCAACGTAACTGGGTGACTACAAAGATGCTCTACAGGTATCTCCGAAGGTGTTCGTTGAGTTAGTATGGATCGAGACTGGGATTTGTCACTGCGTGTGACGGAGAGGTATCTCGGGGCCCACTCGGTAATACAACATCACACACAAGCCTTGCAAGCAATGTGACTCAGTGTAAGTTGCGGGATCTTGTATTACGGAACGAGTAAAGAGACTTGCCGGCAAACGAGATTGAAATAGGTATGCGGATACTGACGATCAAATCTCGGGCAAGTAACATACCGAAGGACAAAAGGAATGACATACGGGATTATATGAATCCTTGGCACTGAGGTTCAAACGATAAGATCTTCATAGAATATGTAGGATCCAATATGGGCATCCAGGTCCCGCTATTGTATATTGACCGAGGAGTCTCTCGGGTCATGTCTACATAGTTCTCGAACCCGCAGGGTCTGCACACTTAAGGTTCGACGTTGTTTTATGTGTATTTGAGTTATATGGTTGGTTACCGAATGTTGTTCGGAGTCCCGGCTGAGATCACGGATGTCACGAGAGTTTCCGGAATGTTCCGGAAACGAAGATTGATATATAGGATGACCTCATTTGATTACCGGAAGGTTTTCGGAGTTACCGGGAATGTACCGGGAATGACGAATGGGTTCCGGGAGTTCACCGGGGGGGGGGGCAAGCCACCCCGGGGAAGCGCATAGGCCTTGGGGGTGGCGCACCAGCCCTTAGTGGGCTGGTGGGACAGCCCAAGAAGGCCCTATGCGCCATAGGAAGAAAATCAAAGAGAAAGAAAAGAGGAGGTGGGAAAAAGGGGAAGGACTCCTCCTTCCAAACCTAGTTGGACTCGGTTTGGAAGGGGAGGGTTCCCGCCTTAGGCTCGGCCGACCCCCTTGGGAGTCCTTGGACCCCAAGGCAAGGCTCCCCCTCCTCCCCCTATATATACGGAGGTTTTAGGGCTGATTTGACAACTTTTGCCACGGCAGCCCGACCACATATCTCCACGGTTTTACCTCTAGATCGCGTTTCTGCGGAGCTCGGGCGGAGCCCTGCTGAGATAAGATCACTACCAACCTCCGGAGCGCCGTCACGCTGCCGGAGAACTCTTCTACCTCTCCGTCTCTCTTGCTGGATCAAGAAGGCCGAGATCATCGTCGAGTTGTACGTGTGCTGAACGCGGAGGTGCCATCCGTTCGGCACTAGATCGTGGGACTGATCGCGGGACGGTTCGCGGGGCGGATCGAGGGACGCGAGGATGTTCCACTACATCAACCACGTTCACTAATGCTTCTGCTGTACGGTCTACGAGGGTACGTAGATCACACATCCCCTCTCGTAGATGGACATCACCGTGATAGGTCTTCGTGCGCGTAGGAAATTTTTTGTTTCCCATGCGACGTTCCCCAATAGTGGTATCAGAGCTAGGTTCATGCGTAGATGTCTTCTCGAGTAGAACACAAAAGTTTTTGTGGGTGGTGATGTGCGTTTTGCTACCCTCCTTAGTCTTTTCTTGGTTCCGCGGTATTGTTGGATCGAAGCGGCTCGGACCGACATTACTCGTACGCTTACGAGAGACTGGTTTCATCGCTACGAGTAACTACGTTGCTCAAAGATGACTGGCGGGTGTCAGTTTCTCCAACTTTAGTTGAATCGGATTTGACCGAGGAGGTCCTTGGATGAGGTTAAATAGCAACTCATATATCTCCGTTGTGGTGTTTGCGTAAGTAATATGCGATCCTACTAGATACCCATGGTCACCACGTAAAACATGCAAGAACAAAATTAGAGGACGTCTAACTTGTTTTTGCAGGGTATGCTTGTGATGTGATATGGCCAACGATGTGATGTGATATATTGGATGTATGAGATGATCATGTTGTAATAGTTAATATCAACTTGCACGTCGATGGTACGGCAACCGGCAGGAGCCATAGGGTTGTCTTTATACTAACGTTTGTGCTTGCAGATGCGTTTACTATTTTGCTAGGATGTAGCTTTAGTAGTAATAGCATGAGTAGCACGACAACCCCGATGGCGACACGTTGATGGAGATCATGGTGTGGCGTCGGTGACAAGAAGATCGTGCCGGTGCTTTGGTGATGGAGATCAAGGAGCACGTGATGATGGCCATATCATGTCACTTATGAATTGCATGTGATGTTAATCCTTTTATGCACCTTATTTTGCTTAGAACGACGGTAGCATTATGAGGTGATCTCTCACTAAAATTTCAAGACGAAATTGTGTTCTCCCCGACTGTGCACCGTTGCTACAGTTCGTTGTTTCGAGACACCACGTGATGATCGGGTGTGATAGACTCAACGTTCACATACAACGGGTGCAAAACAGTTGCACACGCGGAACACTCTGGTTAAGCTTGACGAGCCTAGCATGTGCAGACATGGCCTCGGAACACATGAGACCGGAAGGTCGATCATGAATCATATAGATTATATGATTAGCATGGGGATGCTTACCACTGAAACTATGCTCAACTCACGTGATGATCGGACTTGAGCTAGTGTAAGTGGATCATGAACCACTCAAATGACTAGAGAGATGTACTTTTTGAGTGGGAGTTTAGCGAGTAATTTGATTAAGTTAAACTCTAATTATCTTGAACATAGTCTAAGTCCACTTTAAATATATTTGTGTTGTAGATCATGGCTCACGCAACAGTCACCCTGAATTTTAATACGTTCCTAGAGAAAGCTAAGTTGAAAGATGATGGAAGCAATTTTGTAGACTGGGCTCATAATCTTAAGCTAATCTTACAAGCTGGGAAGAAGGATTATGTCCTTAATGCTGCGCTAGGAGATGAACCACCCGCTATGGCTGATCAGGATGTTCAGAACGCTTGGTTAGCACGTAAGGAGGACTACTCAGTAGTTCAATGTGCAGTCTTGTATGGCTTAGAACCGGGACTTCAACGTCGCTTTGAGCGTCATGGAGCATTTGAGATGTTCTAGGAGTTGAAGTTTATCTTTCAGAAGAACGCCCGGATCGAGAGGTATGAGACCTCCGATAAATTCTATGCTTGCAAGATGGAGGAGAACTCGTCTGTCAGTGAACATGTGCTCAAAATGTCTGGGTACTCAAACCGTCTAGCTGAGCTGGGGATTGAACTCCCGCAAGAAGCTATCACTGACAGAATCCTTCAATCACTGCCGCCAAGCTATAAAGGCTTTGTGTTGTACTACAACGTGCAAGGGATGAACAAGTCTCCCGGCGAGTTGTTTGCGATGCTGAAAGTTGCAGAGTCTGAACTCCGTAAAGAGCATCAAGTGTTGATGGTGAATAAGACCACTAGTTTCAAGAGAAACGGCAAAGGCAAGAAGGGTAATTCAAAGAAGAGCGGCAAGCCTGTTGCTAATCCGACGAAGAAACCCAAAGCTGGACCTAAGCCTGAAACAGAGTGTTACTATTGCAAGGGTATGGGTCACTGGAAGTGCAATTGCCCCAAGTATCTGGCTGATAAGAAGGCGGCCAAAGAAAAATCAGGTATATTTGATATAGATGTTATTGATGTGTACTTAACCGGCTCTCGTAGTAGTGCCTGGGTATTCGATACCGGCTCTGTTGCTCATATTTGCAACTCGAAACAGGAACTGCGGAATAGACGAAGGCTGGCGAAAGATGAAGTGACGATGCGCGTAGGAAATGGTTCCAAGGTTGATGCAATCGCCGTCGGCACAGTTTCACTTCGGTTACCATCAGGATTAGTTATGAACTTGAATCATTGTTATTTAGTGCCTGTGTTGAGCATGAACATTATATCTGGATCTTGTTTATTGCGAGACGGTTACTCTTTTAAGTCAGAGAATAATGATTGTTCTATTTCTATGAGTAACATCTTTTATGCTCATGCACCCAATGTGAGAGGATTGTTCATATTGAATCTTGATAGTGATACACACATACATAACATTGAGACCAAAAGAGTTAGAGTTAACAATGATAGCGCCATATTTTTGTGGCACTGCCGCTTAGGTCATATTGGTGTAAAGCGCATGAAGAAACTCCATGCCGATGGACTTTTGGAGTCACTTGACTTTGATTCACTTGACACGTGCGAACCATGCCTCATGGGCAAGATGACTAAAACTCCATTCTCCGGAACAATGGAGCGTGCAAGTGACTTGTTGGAAATCATACATACCGATGTGTGTGGTCCGATGAGCGTAGAGGCACGCGGCGGATATCGTTATTTTCTCACCTTCACTGACGATTTGAGTAGATATGGTTATGTCTACTTAATGAAGCACAAGTCTGAAACATTTGAAAAATTCAATCAATTTCAGAGTGAAGTTGAAAGTCATCGTAACAAGAAGATCAAGTTCCTACGGTCTGATCGTGGGGGTGAATATCTGAGTTTCGAGTTTGGTGCTCACTTAAGACAATGTGGAATTGTTTCACAGTTGACACCGCCTGGAACACCACAGCGTAATGGTGTGTCCGAACGTCGTAACCGTACTTTATTAGAGATGGTGCGATCTATGATGTCTCTTACCGATTTGCCGTTATCGTTTTGGGGTTATGCATTAGAAACAGCTGCATTCACTTTAAATAGGGCACCATCAAAATCCGTTGAGACGACACCATACGAACTGTGGTATGGCAAAAGGCCAAAGTTGTCATTTCTTAAAGTTTGGGGATGTGAGGCTTATGTCAAAAAGCTTCAGCCTGAAAAGCTGGAACCCAAAGCTGAAAAGTGCATCTTCATAGGTTACCCAAAAGAGACAGTTGGGTACACCTTCTATCTCAAATCCGAGGGCAAAGTGTTTGTTGCTAAAAACGGAGCTTTTCTCGAGAAGGAGTTTCTCTCGAGAGAATTGAGGGGGAGGAAGATAGAACTTGATGAGGTTGTCGAACCTCTCATCCCTCTGGATGGTGGCACAGGGCAAGGGGAAACCTCTATCGTTGCGACGCCGGTTGAGGAGGAAGTTAATGATGATGATCATGAAACTCCGGTTCAGGTTTCTGTCGAACCATGCAGGTCGACGAGACCACGTGCTGCTCCAGAGTGTTACGGTAATTCCGTTTTGTCAATCATGTTGTTAGACAACAATGAACCTGCAAATTATAAAGAAGCAATGGTGGGCCCAGATTCCAACAAATGGCTAGAAGCCATGAAGTCCGAGATAGGATCCATGTATGAGAACAAAGTGTGGACTTTGGAAGTACTACCTGAGGGCCGTAAGGCTATTCAGAACAAATGGATCTTTAAGAGGAAGACGGACGCTGACGGCAATGTGACCGTTTATAAAGCTCGACTTGTGGCAAAGGGTTTTTCACAAGTTCAAGGAGTTGACTACGATGAGACATTCTCACCCGTAGCGATGCTTAAGTCCATCAGAATCATGTTACCAATAGCTGCATTTTTTGATTATGAAATCTGGCAGATGGATGTCAAAACGGCGTTCCTTAACGGTTTCCTTAAGGAAGAATTGTATATGATGCAACCCGAAGGTTTTGTCGATCCTAAGAATGATAACAAGGTGTGCAAGCTCCAGCGATCCATTTATGGACTGGTGCAAGCATCTCGGAGTTGGAACAAACGCTCTGATGAGGTGATCAAAGCATTTGGGTTTATACAAGTGGTTGGAGAATCTTGTATTTACAAGAAAGTGAGTGGGAGCTCTGTGGCGTTTCTAATATTATATGTGGATGACATATTGCTGATTGGAAACAACGTAGAGTTTTTGGAGAGCATAAAGGATTACTTGAATAAAAGTTTCTCTATGAAGGACCTAGGAGAAGCTGCTTACATTCTAGGCATTAAGATCTACATGGATATATCAAAACGCCTGATAGGACTTTCACAAAGCACGTACCTTGATAAAGTTTTGAAGAGGTTCAAAATGGAACAGTCCAAGAAAGGGTTCTTGCCAGTTTTACAAGGTACGAGATTGAGTAAGACTCAGTGCCCAGCAACTGATGAGGATAGAGAGCATATGAGCACCGTCCCGTATGATTCAACCATAGGTTCTATCATGTATGCAATGTTGTGCACTAGACCGGACGTTTGCTTGGCCATAAGTATGGCAGGCACGTTCCAGAGTAATCCAGGAGTGGATCACTGGACGGCGGTCAAGAATATCCTGAAGTACCTGAAAAGGACTAAGGAGATGTTTCTCGTGTATGGAGGTGACAAAGAGCTCGCCGTAAAGGGTTACGTCGATGCAAGCTTTGACACACATCCGGACGACTCTAAGTCGCAAATCGGATACGTATTTATTCTTAATGGGGGTGCGGTAAGCTGGTGCAGTTCCAAGCAGAGCGTCGTAACAGATTCTACATGTGAAGCGGAGTACATGGCTGCCTCGGAGGCGGCTAAGGAGGGTGTCTGGATGAAGCAGTTCATGACGGATCTTGGAGTGGTGCCAAGCGCACTGAATCCAATAACCTTGTTCTGTGACAACACGGGTGCCATTGCCCTAGCAAAGGAACCACGGTTTCACAAGAAGTCCAGACACATCAAACGACGCTTCAACCTCACCCGCGACTACGTCGAAGGGGAGGACATAAATATATGCAAAGTGCACACGGATCTGAATGTAGCAGACCCGCTGACTAAGCCTCTTCCACGGGCAAAGCATGATCAACACCGGAACTGTATGGGTGTTAGATTTATCACAATGTAATTCGCATGATGATGTGAGGGCTAGATTATTGACTCTAGTGCAAGTGGGAGATTGTTGGAATTATGCCCTAGAGGCAATAATAATATAGTTATTATTATAAATCCTGTATCAAGATAATCGTTTGTTATCCATGCTATAATTGTATTGAATGAAGACTTATATACATGTGTGGATACATAGACAAAACACTGTCCCTAGCAAGCCTCTAGTTGGCTAGCCAGTTGATCAAAGATAGTCAGTGTCTTCTGATTATAAACAAGGTGTTGTTGCTTGATAACTGGATCACGTCATTAGGAGAATCACGTGATGGACTAGACCCAAACTAATAGACGTAGCATGTTGATCGTGTCATTTTCTTGCTACTATTTTCTGCGTGTCAAGTATTTGTTCCTATGACCATGAGATCATATAACTCACTAACACCGGAGGGATACTTTGTGTGTATCAAACGTCGCAACGTAAATGGGTGACTATAAAGATGCTCTACAGGTATCTCCGAAGGTGTTCGTTGAGTTAGTATGGATCGAGACTGGGATTTGTCACTCCGTGTGACGGAGAGGTATCTCGGGGCCCACTCGGTAATACAACATCACACACAAGCCTTGCAAGCAATGTGACTTAATGTAAGTTGCAGGATCTTGTATTACGGAACGAGTAAAGAGACTTGCCGGTAAACGAGATTGAAATAGGTATACAGATACTGACGATCGAATCTCGGGCAAGTAACATACCGAGATTCGATCGTCAGTATCCATATACCTATTTCAATCTCGTTTACCGGCAAGTCTCTTTACTCGTTCCGTAATACAAGATCCCGCAACTTACATGAAGTCACATTGCTTGCAAGGCTTGTGTGTGATGTTGTATTACCGAGTGGGCCCCGAGATACCTCTCCGTCACACGGAGTGACAAATCCCAGTCTCGATCCATACTAACTCAACGAACACCTTCGGAGATACCTGTAGAGCATCTTTATAGTCACCCAGTTACGTTGCGACGTTTGATACACACAAAGTATTCCTCCGGTGTCAGTGAGTTATATGATCTCATGGTCATAGAAATAAATACTTGACACGCAGAAAACAGTAGCAACAAAATGACACGATCAACATGCTACGTCTATTAGTTTGGGTCTAGTCCATCACGTGATTCTCCTAATGATGTGATCAAGTTATCAAGCAACAACACCTTGTTCATAATAAGAAGACACTGACTATCTTTGATCAACTGACTAGCCAACTAGAGGCTTGCTAGGGACAGTGTTTTGTCTATGTATCCACACATGTATTTAAGTATTCATTCAATACAATTATAGCATGGATAATAAACGATTATCTTGATACAGGAATTATAATAATAACTATATTTATTATTGCCTCTAGGGCATAATTCCAACAGTCTCCCACTTGCACTAGAGTCAATAATCTAGCCCTCACATCATCATGCGAATTACATTGTAATAAATCTAACACTCATACAGTTCTGGTGTTGATCATGCTTTGCCCGTGGAAGAGGTTTAGTCAGCGGGTCTGCTACATTCAGATCCGTGTGCACTTTGCATATATTCACGTCCTCCCCTTCGATGTAGTCGCGGATGAGGTTGAAGCGTCGTTTGATGTGTGTGGACTTCTTGTGAAACCGTGGTTCCTTTGCTAGGGCAATGGCACCCGTGTTGTCACAGAACAAGGTTATTGGATTCAGTGCGCTTGGCACCACTCCAAGATCCGTCATGAACTGCTTCATCCAGACACCCTCCTTAGCCGCCTCCGAGGCAGCCATGTACTCCGCTTCACATGTAGAATCTTCTACGACGCTTTGCTTGGAACTGCACCAGGTTACCGCACCCCCATTAAGAATAAATACGTATCCGGTCTGCGACTTAGAGTCGTCCGGATCTGTGTCAAAGCTTGCATCGACGTAACCCTTTACGGCGAGCTCTTCGTCACCTCCATACACGAGAAACATCTCCTTAGTCCTTTTCAGGTACTTCAGGATATTCTTGACCGCCGTCCAGTGATCCACTCCTGGATTACTCTGGAACCTGCCTGCCATACTTATGGCCAAGCTAACATCCGGTCTAGTGCACAACATTGCATACATGATAGAACCTATGGCTGAAGCATAGGGGACGGTGCTCATATGCTCTCTATCCTCATCAGTTGCTAGGCACTGAGTCTTACTCAATCTCGTACCTTGTAAAACTGGCAAGAACCCTTTCTTGGACTGTTTCATTTTGAACCTCTTCAAAACTTTATCAGGGTATGTGCTTTGTGAATGTCCTATCAGGCGTTTTGATCTATCCCTGTAGATCTTAATGCCTAGAATGTAAGAAGCTTCTCCTAGGTCCTTCATAGAGAAACTTTTATTCAAGTAATCCTTTATGCTCTCCAAAAACTCTAAGTTGTTTCCAATCAGCAATATGTCATCCACATATAATATTAGAAACGCCACAGAGCTCCCACTCACTTTCTTGTAAATACAAGATTCTCCAACCACTTGTATAAACCCAAATGCTTTGATCACCTCATCAAAGCGTTTGTTCCAACTCCGAGATGCTTGCACCAGTCCATAAATGGATCGTTGGAGCTTGCACACCTTGTTATCATTCTTAGGATCGACAAAACCTTCGGGTTGCATCATATACAATTCTTCCTTAAGGAAACCGTTAAGGAACGCCATTTTGACATCCATCTGCCAGGTTTCATAATCGAAAAATGCAGCTATTGCTAACATGATTCTGACGGACTTAAGCATCGCTACGGGTGAGAATGTCTCATCGTAGTCAACTCCTTGAACTTGTGAAAAACCCTTTGCCACAAGTCGAGCTTTATAAACGGTCACATTGCCGTCAGCGTCCGTCTTCCTCTTAAAGATCCATTTGTTCTGAATAGCCTTACGACCCTCAGGTAGTACTTCCAAAGTCCACACTTTGTTCTCATACATGGATCCTATCTCGGACTTCATGGCTTCTAGCCATTTGTTGGAATCTGGGCCCACCATTGCTTCTTCATAATTTGCAGGTTCATTGTTGTCTAACAACATGATTGACAAGACGGGATTACCGTACCACTCTGGAGCAGCACGTGGTCTCGTCGACCTGCGTGGTTCGACAGAAACCTGAACCGGAGTTTCATGATCATCATCATTAACTTCCTCCTCAACCGGCGTCGCAACGACAGAGGTTTCCCCTTGCCCCGCGCCACCATCCAGAGGGATGAGAGGTTCGACAACCTCATCAAGTTCTATCTTCCTCCCACTCAATTCTCTCGAGAGTAACTCCTTCTCGAGAAAAGCTCCGTTTTTAGCAACAAACACTTTGCCCTCGGATTTGAGATAGAAGGTGTACCCAACTGTCTCTTTTGGGTAACCTATGAAGATGCACTTTTCAGCTTTGGGTTCCAGCTTTTCAGGCTGAAGCTTTTTGACATAAGCCTCACATCCCCAAACTTTAAGAAACGAAAAATTTGGCCTTTTGCCATACCACAGTTCGTATGGTGTCGTCTCGACGGAGGTGCCCTATTTAAAGTGAATGCAGCTGTTTCTAATGCATAACCCCAAAACGATAACGGCAAATCGGTAAGAGACATCATAGATCGCACCATCTCTAATAAAGTACGATTACGACGTTCGGACACACCATTACGCTGTGGTGTTCCAGGCGGTGTCAACTGTGAAACAATTCCACATTGTCTTAAGTGAGCACCAAACTCGAAACTCAGATATTCACCCCCACGATCAGACCTTAGGAACTTGATCTTCTTGTTACGATGATTTTCAACTTCACTCTGAAATTGCTTGAACTTTTCAAATGTTTCAGACTTGTGCTTCATTAAGTAGACATAACCATATCTACTCAAATCGTCACTGAAGGTGAGAAAATAACGATATCCGCCGCGTGCCTCTACGCTCATCGGACCACACACATCGGTATGTATGATTTCCAACAAGTCACTTGCACGCTCCATTGTTCCGGAGAACGGAGTTTTAGTCATCTTTCCCATGAGGCATGGTTCGCACGTGTCAAGTGAATCAAAGTGAAGTGACTCCAAAAGTCCATCGACATGGAGTTTCTTCATGCGCTTTACACCAATATGACCTAAGCGGCAGTGCCACAAAAATATGGCGCTATCATTGTTAACTCTAACTCTTTTGGTCTCAATGTTATGTATGTGTGTATCGCTATCAAGATTCAATATGAACAATCCTCTCACATTGGGTGCATGACCATAAAAGATGTTACTCATAGAAATAGAACAACCATTATTCTCTGACTTAAAAGAGTAACCGTCTCGCAATAAACAAGATCCAGATGTAATGTTCATGCTCAACGCAGGCACTAAATAACAATGATTCAAGTTCATAACTAATCCTGATGGTAACTGAAGTGAAACTGTGCCGACGGCGATTGCATCAACCTTGGAACCATTTCCTACGCGCATCGTCACTTCATCTTTCGCCAGCCTTCGTCTATTCCGCAGTTCTTGTTTCGAGTTGCAAATATGAGCAACAGAACCGGTATCGAATACCTAGGCACTACAATGAGAGCCGGTTAAGTACACATAAATAACATGTATATCAAATATACCTTATTTTTCTTTGGCCGCCTTCTTATCAGCCAGATACTTGGGGCAATTGCGCTTCCAGTGACTCATACCCTTGCAATAGTTACACTCTGTTTCAGGCTTAGGTCTAGCTTTGGGTTTCTTCGTCGGATTGGCAACAGGCTTGCCGCTCTTCTTTGATTTACCCTTCTTGCCTTTGCCGTTTCTCTTGAAACTAGTGGTCTTATTCACCATCAACACTTGATGTTCTTTACGGAGTTCAGACTCTGCGACTTTCAGCATCGCAAACAACTCGCCGGGTGACTTGTTCATCCCTTGCATGTTGTAGTTCAACACAAAGCCTTTATAGCTTGGCGGTAGTGATTGAATGATTCTGTCAGTGATAGCCTCTTGCGGGAGTTCAATCCCGAGCTCAGCTAGACGGTTTGAGTACCCAAACATTTTGAGCACATGTTCACTGATAGACGAGTTCTCCTCCGTCTTGCAAGCATAGAATTTATCGGAGGTCTCATACCTCTTGATCTGGGCGTTCTTCTGAAAGATAAACTTCAACTCCTGGAACATCTCAAATGCTCCATGACACTCAAAGCGACGTTGAAGTCCCGGTTCTAAGCCATACAAGACTGCACATTGAACTACTGAGTAGTCCTCCTTACGTGCTAACCAAGTGTTCTTAACATCCTGATCAGCCGTAGCGGGTGGTTCATCTCCTAGCGCAGCATTAAGGACATAATCCTTCTTCCCAGCTTGTAAGATTAAATTAAGATTACGAGCCCAGTCTACAAAGTTGCTTCCATCATATTTCAACTTAGCTTTCTCTAGGAACGTATTAAAATTCAGGGTGACTGTCGCGTGAGCCATGATCTACAACACAAATATATTCAAAGTGGACTTAGACTATGTTCAATATAATTAGAGTTTAACTTAATCAAATTACTCGCTAAACTCCCACTCAAAAAGTACATCTCTCTAGTCATTTGAGTGGTTCATGATCCACTTACACTAGCTCAAGTCCGATCATCACGTGAGTTGAGCATAGTTTCAGTGGTAAGCATCACCATGCTAATCATATCATCTATATGATTCATGATCGACCTTTCGGTCTCATGTGTTCCGAGGCCATGTCTGCACATGCTAGGCTCGTCAAGCTTAACCCGAGTGTTCCGCGTGCGCAACTGTTTTGCACCCGTTGTATGTGAACGTTGAGTCTATCACACCCGATCATCACGTGGTGTCTCGAAGCGACAAACTGTAGCAACGGTGCACAGTCGGGGAGAACACAATTTCGTCTTGAAATTTTAGTGAAAGAACACCTCATAATGCTACCGTCGTTCTAAGCAAAATAAGGTGCATAAAAGGATTAACATCACATGCAATTCATAAGTGACATGATATGGCCATCATCACGTGCTCCTTGATCTCCATCACCAAAGCACCGGCACGATCTTCTTGTCACCGGCGCCACACCATGATCTCCATCAACGTGTCGCCATCGGGGTTGTCGTGCTACTCATGCTATTACTACTAAAGCTACATCCTAGCAAAATAGTAAACGCATCTGCAAGCACAAACGTTAGTATAAAGACAACCCTATGGCTCCTGCCGGTTGCCGTACCATCGACGTGCAAGTCGATATTATCTATTACAACATGATCATCTCATACATCCAATATATAAAATCACATCGTTGGCCATATCACATCACAAGCATATCCTGCAAAAACAAGTTAGACGTCCTCTAATTTTGTTGTTGCATGTTTTACGTGGTGACCATGGGTATCTAGTAGGATCGCATCTTACTTACGCAAACACCACAACGGAGATATATGAGTTGCTATTTAACCTCATCCAAGGACCTCCTCGGTCAAATCCGATTCAACTAAAGTTGGAGAAACTGACACCCGCCAGTCATCTTTGAGCAACGGAGTTACTCGTAGCGATGAAACCAGTATCTCGTAAGCGTACGAGTAATGTCGGTCCGAGCCGCTTCGATCCAACAATACCGCGGAATCAAAAAATTTCCTACGCGCACGAAGACCTTTCATGGTGATGTACATCTACGAGAGGGGATGTGTGATCTACGTACCCTTGTAGACCGTACAGCAGAAGCATTAGTGAACGCGGTTGATGTAGTGGAACGTCCTCACGTCCCTCGATCCGCCCCGCGAACCGTCCCGCGATCAGTCCCACGATCTAGTGCCGAATGGACGGCACCTCCGCGTTCAGCACACGTACAACTCGACGATGATCTCGGCCTTCTTGATCCAGAAAGAGAGACGGAGAGGTAGAAGAGTTCTCCGGCAGCGTGACGGCGCTCCGGAGTTTGGTGGTGATCTTATCTCAGCAGGGCTCCGCCCAAGCTCTGCAGAAACGCGATCTAGAGGAAAAACCGTGGAGGTATGTGGTCGGGCTGCCGTGGAAAAGTCGTCCCAAATCAGCCCTAAAACCTCTGTATATATAGGGGGAAGAGGGGGAGCCTTGCCTTGGGGTCCAAGGACCCCTAAGGGCTTCGGCCGAGCCAAGGGGGGCAGCCCTCCCCTTCCAAACCGAGTCCAAATAGGTTTGGAAGGAGGAGTCCTTCCCCCTTTTCCCACCTCCTCCTTTTTTTCCTTTTCTCTTTGATTTTCTTCCTATGGCGCATAGGGCCTTCTTGGACTGTCCCACCAGCCCACTAAGGGCTAGTGTGCCACCCCCAAGGCCTATGGGCTTCCCCGGGGTGGGTTGCCCCCCCGGTGAACTCCCGGAACCCATTCGTCATTCCCGGTACATTCCCGGTAACTTCGAAAACCTTCCGGTAATCAAATGAGGTCATCCTATATATCAATCTTCGTTTCCGGACCATTCCGGAAACCCTCGTGACGTCCGTGATCTCATACAGGACTCCGAACAACATTCGGTAACCAACCATATAACTCAAATACGCATAAAACAACGTCGTACCTTAAGTGTGCAGACCCTGCGGGTTCGAGAACTATGTAGACATGACCCGAGAGACTCCTCGGTCAATATACAATAGTGGGACCTAGATGCCCATATTGGATCCTACATATTCTACGAAGATCTTATCGTTTGAACCTCAGTGCCAAGGATTCATATAATCCCGTATGTCCTTCCCTTTGTCCTTCGGTATGTTACTTGCCCGAGATTCGATCGTCAGTATCCGTATACCTATTTCAATCTCGTTTACCAGCAAGTCTGTTTACTCGTTCCGTAATACAAGATCCCGCAACTTACATTAAGTCACATTGCTTGCAAGGCTTGTGTGTGATGTTGTATTACCGAGTGGGCCCCGAGATACCTCTCCGTCACACGGACTGACAAATCCCAGTCTCGATCCATACTAACTCAAGGAACACCTTCGGAGATACCTGTAGAGCATCTTTACAGTCACCCAGTTACGTTGCGACGTTTGATACACACAAAGTATTCCTCCGGTGTCAGTGAGTTATATGATCTCATGGTCATAGAAATAAATACTTGACACACAGAAAACAGTAGCAACAAAATGACACGATCAACATGCTACGTCTATTAGTTTGGGTCTAGTCCATCACGTGATTCTCCTAATGACGTGATCCAGTTATCAAGCAACAACACCTTGTTCATAATCAGAAGACACTGACTATCTTTGATCAACTGACTAGCCAACTAGAGGCTTGCTAGGGACAGTTTTTTGTCTATGTATCCACACATGTATTTAAGTCTTCATTCAATACAATTGTAGCATGGATAATAAACGATTATCTTGATACAGGAATTATAATAATAACTATATTTATTATTGCCTCTAGGGCATAATTCCAACACCGACCACATATCTCCACGGTTTTACCTCTAGATCGCGTTTCTGCGGAGCTCGGGCGGAGCCCTGCTGAGATAAGATCACTACCAACCTCCGGAGCGCCGTCACGCTGCCGGAGAACTCGTCAACCTCTCCGTCTCTCTTGCTGGATCAAGAAGGCCAAGATCATCGTCGAGCTGTACGTGTGCTGAACGCGGAGGTGCTGTCCGTTCGGCACTAGATCGTGGGACTGATCGCGGGACGGTTCGCGGGGCGGATCGAGGGACGTGAGGACGTTCCACTACATCAACCGCGTTCACTAACGCTTCTGCTGTACGGTCTACAAGGGTACGTAGATCAGACATCCCCTCTCGTAGATGGACATCACCATGATAGGTCTTCGTGCGCGTAGGAAATTTTTTGTTTCCCATGCGAAGTTCCCCAACATTTCGCGTGTGTAAATCTGGCTTACACCCGTTGTATGGGAACGTTAGAATCTATCACACCCGATCATCACGTGGTGCTTAGAGACAACGATCCTTCGCAACGGTGCACACTTAGGGGAATACGTTCTTGAAATTTTAAGAGGCATCATATTATTATGCTACCGTCATTCTAAGCAATAAGATGAAAAACATGATAAACATCACAATGCAATCATATAGTGACATGATATGGCCATTATCATCTTTGCTCTTTCGATCTCCATCTTCAGGCATCACATGATCATCATCGTCACCGGCGTGACACCATGATCTCCATCATCGTGTCTCCGTGAAGTCATCACGCCAACTACTACTATCACTACTACTATAGCTAACCGTTAGCAATGAAGTAAAAGTAGTAAGCACATGGCGTTGCATCTCATACAATAAATTAAGACAACTCCTATGGCTCCTGCCGGTTTTCATACTCATCAACATGCAAGTCATGAAACCTATTACAATAACATGATCATCTCATACATCATACATGCAACATCACAACTTTGGCCATATCACATCACATGCCAAACCCTGCAAAAACAAGTTAGACGTCCTCTAATTGTTGTTGCAAGTTTTACGTGGCTGATTTGGGTTTCTAGCAAGAACGCTTTCTTACCTATGTGACAGCCACAACGATGATATGCCAAAGCTATTTACCCTTCATAAGGACCCTTTTCATCAAATCCAATCCGACTAGAGTGGGAGAGACAGACACCCGCTAGCCACCTTTATGCACGGTGTGCATGTCTGTCGGTGGAACCAGTCTCACGTAAGCGTACGTGTAATGTCGGTCCGGGACGCTTCATCCCACAATACCGCCGGAAAAGAATAAGACTAGTAACGGCAAGCAATTGACAAATCATCGCCCACAACCTTTTGTGTTCTACTCGTGCATAGAATCTACGCATAGAAAACCTGGCTCGGATGCCACTGTTGGGTAACGTAGCATAAATTCAAAACATTTCCTACGCATATTCAGATCTTCCTATGGAGAGACCAGCAACGAGAGAGGGGTGAGTGCATCTTCATACCTTTGAAGATCGCTAAGAGGAAGCCTTGCTAGAACGCGGTTGATGGAGTCGTACTCACGGCGATTCAGATTGCGGTGTGATTCCGATCTAGTGCCGAACCACGGCACCTCCGCGTTCAACACACGTGCAGCCCGGTGACGTCTCCCACACCTTGATCCAGCAAGGAGGAGGGAGAGGTTGGGGAAGATCTCCGGCAGCACGACAGCGTGATGTCGATGGAGAGACGAGGTCTCCCGGCAGGGCTTCGCCAAGCACCGTGGGAGAGGAGGAAGAAAGGGGGCAGGGCTGCGCCGAGGGAGATGGAAAATTGTGTGTAAAACAGCCCAAAAACCCCCACTATATATAGGAGGAGGGGAAGGTGGGTGCCACACCTAGGGTTCCCACCCTAGGTGGTGCGGCAGCCCCCCCAGATAGGAGGTGCGGCGGCCAGGGCAGGGGAAGGGGGTGGCGCACCCCTAGGTGGGCCTTAGGCCCACCAGCGCCTAGGGTTTCCCCCCCTCTCCACCTCCAGCGCCTTGGGCCTCCTTGTGGGAGGCACACCAGCCCACTTTGGGCTGGTTTCCCTCCCTATTTTGGCCCATGCTACCTCTTGGGGCTGGTGGCCCCTCCCGGTGGACCCCCGGGACCATTTCCGGTGGTCCCGGTGGTCCCGGTACATTACCGGTGACGCCAGAAACATTTCTGGTGTCCAAAACCATCCATCCTATATATCAATCTTTACCTCCGGACCATTCCGGAGCTCCTCGTGACGTCCGGGATCTCATCCGGGACTCTGAACAACATTCGGTAACCTCGTATAACAATTCTCTATAACTCTAGCGTCATCGAACCTTAAGTGTGTAGACCCTACGGGTTCGGGAGACAGACAGACATGACCGAGACACCTCTCCGGCCAATAACCATCAGCGGGGTCTGGATACCCATGGTGGCTCCCACTTGCTCCACGATGATCTCAACCATGATGTCAAGGATTCAATCAATCCCGTATACAATTCCCTTTGTCTGTCGGTATAGAACTTGCCCGAGATTCGATCGTCGGTATACCTATACCTTGTTCAATATCGTTACCGATAAGTCTCTTTACTCGTTCCGTAGCACGTCATCGTGTGACTAACTCCTTAGTCACATTGAGCTCATGATGATGTTCTACCGAGTGCGCCCAGAGATACCTCTCCGTCACGCAGAGTGACAAATCCCGATCTCGATTCGTACCAACCCAACATACACTTTCGGAGGTACCCGTAGTGCACCTTTATAGTCACCCAGTTACGTTGTGACGTTTGATACACCCAAAGCACTCCTACGGTATCCGAGAGTTGCACAATTTCACGGTCGAAGGAAAAGACACCGGACATTAGAAAAGTTTTAGCATACGAACAATACGATCTAGTGCTATGCTTAGGATTGGGTCTTGTCCATCACATCATTCTCCCAATGATGTGATCCCGTTATCAATGACATCTAATGCCCATGACCAGGAGACCATGATCATCTATTGACCAACGAGCTAGCCAACTAGAGGCTTGCTAGGGACACATTGTGATCTATTTATTCACACATGTATTACTGTTTCCTGTTATTACAATTATAGCATGAATAATAGACGATTATCATGAACAAGGAAATATGATAATAACCATTTTATTATTGCCTCTAGGGCATATTTCCAACACTTCTATCCCTGTCGAGGCCCTCGCGCCAAAATAAAGATAGAATCGCATCTTGGGCGTTACACTTGTTTCCATAAAGGCCACCTTGGATGGCCCGAGCGGTGTCGCCCTCCCTAGTGTATGCCCATGTAGGGTGGGCGCGGACTTGAAGGGGGTGAATGTCACGGCTTAGGGCCATGTATATCACCTTTACCAAAATAATTTCCTTATTTGAGAAGGCACTCACCCTCTTGGTGAGCTTGTGCACCTCATCGGAATCCGTCCATATGATGTTCTTCGGGTTCGAGGACAGAACCTTGGTCAACGGAGTCGCAGCGAAAACTAAAGTGACGCATGGATGAGGGGTACCAGATAGTGGCACATCCAAGATGTAAAACCACTCATGTTGCCAATTCTTCATCGTATGGATGAAGTCCCATTTCAACCACCCCTACGCCTTGGATGTTGCTAATCATTTCCACTCCACACCCGCAGGGCTCTGAGTCATTGGTCTGTAGCTTGACGCTGAAGTACCTACACGAAAGCTCGGAGTTGTTGGAATTATGCCCTAGAGGCAATAATAAATATGGTTATTATTATAATTCCTGTATCAAGATAATCGTTTATTATCCATGCTATAATTGTATTGAATGAAGACTCATTTACATGTGTGGATACATAGACAAAACACTGTCCCTAGCAAGCCTCTAGTTGGCTAGCCAGTTGATCAAAGATAGTCAGTGTCTTCTGATTATGAACAAGGTGTTGTTGCTTGATAACCGGATCACGTCATTAGGAGAATCACGTGATGGACTAGACCCAAACTAATAGACGTAGCATGTTGATCGTGTCATTTTGTTGCTACTGTTTTTTCTGCGTGTCAAGTATTTGTTCCTATGACCATGAGATCATATAACTCACTAACACCGGAGGAATACTTTGTGTGTATCAAACGTCGCAACGTAACTGGGTGACTATAAAGATGCTCTACAGGTATCTCCGAAGGTGTTCGTTGAGTTAGTATGGATCAAGACTGGGATTTGTCACTCCGTGTGACGGAGAGGTCTCTCGGGGCCCACTCGGTAATACAACATCACACACAAGCCTTGAAAGCAATGTCACTTAGTGTAAGTTGCGGGATCTTGTATTGCGGAACGAGTAAAGAGACTTGCCGGTAAACGAGATTGAAATAGGTATGCGGATACTGACGATCGAATCTCGGGCAAGTAACATACCGAAGGACAAAGGGAATGACATACAGGATTATATGAATCCTTGGCACTGAGGTTCAAACGATAAGATCTTCGTAGAATATGTAGGATCCAATATGGGCATCCAGGTCCCACTATTGGATATTGACCGAGGAGTCTCTCGGGTCAAGTCTACATAGTTCTCATACCCGCAGGGTCTGCACACTTAAGGTTCGACGTTGTTTTATGCGTATTTGAGTTATATGGTTGGTTACCGAATGTTGTTCGGAGTCCCGGATGATATCACGGACGTCACGAGGGTTTCCGGAATGGTCTGGAAACAAAGATTGATATATAGGATGACCTCATTTGATTACCGGAAGGTTTTCGGAGTTACCGGGAATGTACCGGGAATGACGAATGGGTTCCGGGAGTCCACCGGGGGGGGGGCAACCCACCCCGGGGAAGCCCATAGGCCTTGGGGGTGGCACACCAGCCCTTAGTGGGCTGGTGGGACAGCCCAAGAAGGCCCTATGCGCCATAAGAAGAAAAATCAAAGAGAAAAGAAAAAAAAGGAGGAGGTGGGAAAGGGAAGAAGGACTCCACCCACCAAACCAAGTTCGACTCGGTTTGGGGGGGGGGAGACCTTCCCCCCTTGGCTTGGCCGACCCCCTTGGGGATCCTTGAGGCCCAAGGCAAGGCTCCCCCTATTCCCCCTATATATATGGAGGTTTTAGGGCTGATTTGAGACGACTTTTCCACGGCAGCCCGACCACATACCTCCACGGTTTTTCCTCTAGATCGCGTTTCTGCGGAGCTCGGGCGGAGCCCTGCTGAGACAAGATCATCACCAACCTCCGGAGCACTGTCACGCTGCCGGAGAACTCTTCTACCTCTCCGTCTCTCTTGCTGTATCAAGAAGGCCGAGATCATCGTCGAGCTGTACGTGTGCTGAACGCGGAGGTGCCGTCCGTTCGGCACTAGATCGTGGGACTGATCGCGGGACGGTTCGCGGCGCGGATCAAGGGACGTGAGGACGTTCCACTACATCAACCGCGTTTATTAACGCTTCTGCTTTTTTTCCTAAGGGCTTCGGCCGAGCCAAGGGGGGCAGCCCTCCCCTTCCAAACCGAGTCCAACTAGGTTTGGAAGGAGGATTCCTTCCCCCTTTTCCCACCTCCTCCTTTTTTTTTCCTTTTCTCTTTGATTTTATTCCTATGGCGCATAGGGCCTTCTTGGACTGTCCCACCAGCCCACTAAGGGCTGGTGTGCCACCCCCAAGGCCTATGGGCTTCCCCGGGGTGGGTTGCCCCCCCGGTGAACTCCCGGAACCCATTCGTCATTCCCGGTACATTCCCGGTAACTCCGAAAACCTTCCGGTAATCAAATGAGGTCATCCTATATATCAATCTTCGTTTCCGGACCATTCCGGAAACCCTCGTGACGTCCGTGATCTCATCCGGGACTCCGAACAACATTCTGTAACCAACCATATAACTTAAATACGCATAAAACAACGTCGAACCTGAAGTGTGCAGACCCTGCGGGTTCGAGAACTATGTAGACATGACCCGAGAGACTCCTCGGTCATTATCCAATAGTGGGACCTGGATGCCCATATTGGGTCCTACATATTCTACGAAGATCTTATCGTTTGAACCTCAGTGCCAAGGATTCATATAATCCCGTATGCCCTTCCCTTTGTCCTTCGGTATATTACTTGCCCGAGATTCGATCGTCAGTATCCGTATACCTATTTCAATCTCGTTTACCAGCAAGTTTCTTTACTCGTTCCGTAATACAAGATCCCGCAACTTACATTAAGTCACATTGCTTGCAAGGCTTGTGTGTGATGTTGTATTACCGAGTGGGCCCCGAGATACCTCTCCGTCACACGGAGTGACAAATCCCAGTCTCGATCCATACTAACTCAACGAACACCTTCGGAGATACCTGTAGAGCATATTTATAGTCACCCAGTTACGTTGCGACGTTTGATACACAGAAAGTATTCCTCCGGTGTCAGTGAGTTATATGATCTCATGGTCATAGAAATAAATACTTGACACACAGAAAACAGTAGCAACAAAATGACACGATCAACATGCTACGTCTATTAGTGTGGGTCTAGTCCATCACGTGTTTCTCCTAATGACGTGATCCAGTTATCAAGCAACAACACCTTGTTCATAATCAGAAGACACTGACTATCTTTGATCAACTGACTAGCCAACTAGAGGCTTGCTAGGGACAGTGTTTTGTCTATGTATCCACACATGTATTTAAGTCTTCATTTAATACAATTATAGCATGGATAATAAACGATTATCTTGATACAGGAATTATAATAATAACTATATTTATTATTGCCTCTAGGGCATAATTCCAACACTGACCACATATCTCCACGGTTTTACCTCTAGATCGCGTTTCTGCGGAGCTCGGGCGGAGCCCTGCTGAGATAAGATCACTACCAACCTCCGGAGCACCGTCACCCTGCCAGAGAACTCGTCTACCTCTGCGTCTCTCTTGCTGGATCAAGAAGGCCGAGATCATCGTCGAGCTGTACGTGTGCTGAACGCGGAGGTGCCGTCCGTTCGGTACTAGATCGTGGGACTGATCGCGGGACGGTTCGCAGGGCGGATCGAGGGACGTGAGGACGTTCCACTACATCAACCGCGTTCACTAATGCTTCTGCTGTACGGTCTACAAGGGTACGTAGATCACACATCCCCTCTCGTAGATGGACATCACCATGATAGGTCTTCGTGCGCGTAGGAAATTTTTTCTTTCCCATGCGACGTTCCCCAACAGTGGCATCATGAGCTAGGTTCATCCGTAGATGTCTTCTCGAGTAGAACACAAAAGTTTTTGTGGGCGGTGATGTGCGTTTTTCTACCCTCCTTAGTCTTTTCTTGGTTCCACGGTATTGTTGGATCGAAGCGGCTCGGACCGACATTACTCGTACGCTTACGAGAGACTGGTTTCATCGCAACGAGTAACCCCGTTGCTCAAAGATGACTGGGAAGTGTCAGTTTCTCCAACTTTAGTTGAATCGGATTTGACCGAGGAGGTCCTTGGATGAGGTTAAATAGCAACTCATATATCTCCGTTGTGGTGTTTGCGTAAGTAAGATGCGATCCTACTAGATACCCATGGTCACCACGTAAAACATGCAAGAACAAAATTAGAGGACGTCTAACTTGTTTTTGCAGGGTATGCTTGTGATGTGATATGGCCAACGATGTGATGTGATATATTGCATGTATGAGATGATCATGTTGTAATAGATAATATCGACTTGCACGTCGATGGTACGGCAACCGGCAGGAGCCATAGGGTTGTCTTTATACTAACGTTTGTGCTTGCAGATGCGTTTACTATTTTGCTAGGATGTAGCTTTAGTAGTAATAGCATGAGTAGCACGACAACCCCGATGGCGACACGTTGATTGAGATCATGGTGCGGCGCCGGTGACAATAAGATCGTGCCGGTTCTTTAGTGATGGAGATCAAGGAGCACGTGATGATGGCCATATCATGTCACTTATGAATTGCATGTGATGTTAATCCTTTTATGCACCTTATTTTTCTTAGAACGACGGTAGCATTATGAGGTGATCTCTCACTAAAATTTCAAGACGAAATTGTGTTCTCCCCGACTGTGCACCGTTGCTACAGTTCGTCGTTTCGAGACACCACGTGATGATCGGGTGTGATAGACTCAACGTTGACATACAACGGGTGCAAAACAGTTGCGCACGCGGAACACTCGGGTTAAGCTTGACGAGCCTAGCATGTGCAGACATGGCCTCGGAACACATGAGACCGGAAGGTCGATCATGAATCATATAGATGATATGATTAGCATGGGGATGCTTACCACTGAAACTATGCTCAACTCACATGATGATCGGACTTGAGCTAGTGTAAGTGGATCATGAACCACTCAAATGACTAGAGAGATGTACTTTTTGAGTGGGAGTTTAGCGACTAATTTGATTAAGTTAAACTCTAATTATCTTGAACATAGTATAAGTCCACTTTGAATATATTTGTGTTGTAGATCATGCTCACGCGACAGTCACCCTGAATTTTAATACGTTCCTAGAGAAAGCTAAGTTGAAAGATGAAGGAAGCAACTTTGTAGACTGGGCTCGTAATCTTAAGCTAATCTTACAAGCTGGGAAGAAGGATTATGTCCTTAATAATGCGCTAGGAGATGAACCACCCGCTACGGCTGATCAGGATGTTAAGAACGCTTGGTTAGCACGTAAGGAGGACTACTTAGTAGTTCAATGTGCAGTCTTGTATGGCTTAGAACCGGGACTTCAACGTCGCTTTGAGCGTCATGGAGCATTTGAGATGTTCCAAGAGTTGAAGTTTATCTTTCAGAAGAACGCCCGGATCGAGAGATATGAGACCTCCGATAAATTCTATGCTTGCAAGATGGAGGAGAACTCGTCTGTCAGTGAACATGTGCTCAAAATGTCTGGGTACTCAAACCGTCTAGCTGAGCTGGGGATTGAACTCCCGCAAGAGGCTATCACTGACAGAATCCTTCAATCACTGCCGCCAAGCTATAAAGGCTTTGTGTTGAACTACAACATGTAAGGGATGAACAAGTCTCCCGGCGAGTTGTTTGCGATGCTGAAAGTCGCAGAGTGTGAACTCCGTAAAGAGCATCAAGTGTTGATGGTGAATAAGACCACTAGTTTCAAGAGAAACGGCAAAGGCAAGAAAGGTAATTCAAAGAAGAGCGGCAAGCCTGTTGCCAATCCGACGATGAAACCCAAAGCTGGACCTAAGCCTGAAACAGAGTGTTACTATTGCAAGGGTATGGGTCACTAGAAGCACAATTGCCCCAAGTATCTGGCAGATAAGAAGGCAGCCAAAGAAAAATCAGGTATATTTGATATACATGTTATTGACGTGTACTTAACCGGCTCTCGTAGTAGTGCCTGGGTATTCGATACCGGTTCTGTTGCTCATATTTGCAACTTGAAACAGGAACTGCAGAATAGACGAAGGCTGGCGAAAGATGAAGTGACGATGCGCGTAGGAAATGGTTCCAAGGTTGATGCAATCGCCGTCGGCACAGTTTCACTTCAGTTACCATCAGGATTAGTTATGAACTTGAATCATTGTTATTTAGTGCCCGCGTTGAGCATGAACATTATATCTGGATCCTGTTTATTGCGAGACGGTTACTCTTTTAAGTCAGAGAATAATGGTTGTTCTATTTCTATGAGTAGCATATTTTATGTTTATGCACCCAATGTGAGAGGATTGTTCATATTGAATCTTGATAGCGATACACACATACATAACATTGAGACCAAAAGAGTTAGAGTTAACAATGATAGCGCCATATTTTTGTGGCACTGCCGCTTAGGTCATATTGGTGTAAAGCGCATGAAGAAACTCCATGTCGATGGACTTTTGGAGTCACTTGACTTTGATTCACTTGACATGTGCGAACCATGCCTCATGGGCAAGATGACTAAAACTCCGTTCTCCGGAACAATGGAGCATGCAAGTGACTTGTTGGAAATCATACATACCGATGTGTGTGGTCTGATGAGCGTAGAGGCACGCGGCGGATATCGTTATTTTCTAACCTTCACTCACGATTTGAGTAGATATGGTTATGTCTACTTAATGAAGCACAAGTTTGAAACATTTGAAAAGTTCAAGCAATTTCAGAGTGAAGTTGAAAATCATCGTAACAAGAAGATCAAGTTCCTACGGTCTGATCGTGGGGGTGAATATCTGAGTTTCGAGTTTGGTGCTCACCTAAGACAATGTGGAATTGTTTCACAGTTGACACCGCCTGGAACACCATAGCGTAATGGTGTGTCCGAACATCGTAATCGTACTTTATTAGAGATGGTGCGATCTATGATGTCTCTTACCGATTTGCCGTTATCGTTTTGGGGTTATGCATTAGAAACAGCTGCATTCACTTTAAATAGGGCACCATCAAAATCCGTTGAGACGACACCATACGAACTGTGGTATGGCAAAAGGCCAAAGTTATCGTTTCTTAAATTTTGGGGATGAGATGCTTATGTCAAAAAGCTTCAGCCTGAAAAGCCGGAACCCAAAGCGGAAAAGTGCGTCTTCATAGGTTACCCAAAAGAGACAGTTGGGTACACCTTCTATCTCAAATCCGAGGGCAAAGTGTTTGTTGCTAAAAACGGAGGTTTTCTCGAGAAGGAGTTTCTCTCGAGAGAATTGAGTGGGAGGAAGATAGAACTTGACGCGGTTGTCGAACCTCTCATCCCTCTGGATGGTGGCGCAGGGCAAGGGGAAACCTCTGTCGTTGCGACGCCGGTTGAGGAGGAAGTTAATGATGATGATCATGAAACTCCAGTTCAAGTTTCTGTCGAACCACGCAGGTCGACGAGACCACGTGCTGCTCCAGAGTGGTACGGTAATCCCATCTTATCAAGCATGTTGTTGGACAACAATGAACCTGCAAATTATGAAGAAGCAATGGTGGGCCCAGATTCCAACAAATGGCTAGAAGTCATGAAGTCCGAGATAGGATCCATGTATGAGAACAAAGTGTGGACTTTGGAAGTACTGCCTGAGGGCCGCAAGGCTATTCAGAACAAATGGATATTTAAGAGGAAGACGGACGCTGACGACAATGTGACCGTTTATAAAGCTCGACTTGTGGCAAAGGGTTTTTCACAAGTTCAAGGGGTTGACTACGATGAGACATTCTCACCCGTAGCGATGCTTAAGTCCGTCAGAATCATGTTAGCAATAGCTGCATTTTTCGATTATGAAATCTGGCAGATGGATGTCAAAACGGTGTTCCTTAACGGTTTCCTTAAGGAAGAATTGTATATGATGCAACACGAAGGTTTTGTCGATCCTAAGAATGCTAACAAGGTGTGCAAGCTCCAACGATCCATTTATGGACTGGTGCAAGCATCTCGGAGTTGGAACAAACGCTTTGATGAGGTGATCAAAGCATTTGGGTTTATACAAGTGGTTGGAGAATCTTGTATTTACAAGAAAGTGAGTGGGAGCTCTGTGGCGTTTCTAATATTATATGTGGCTGACATATTGCTGATTGGAAACAACGTAGTGTTTTTGGAGAGCATAAAGGATTACTTGAATAAAAGTTTCTCTATGAAGGACCTAGGAGAAGCTGCTTACATTCTAGGCATTAAGATCTACAGGGATAGATCAAAACGCCTGATAGGACTTTCACAAAGCACATACCTTGATAAAGTTTTGAAGAGGTTCAAAATGGAACAGTCCAAGAAAGGATTCTTGCCAGTTTTACAAGGTACGAGATTGAGTAAGACTCAGTGCCCAGCAACTGATGAGGATAGAGAGCATATGTGCACCGTCCCCTATGCTTCAGCCATAGGTTCTATCGTGTATGCAATGTTGTGCACTAGACCGGACGTTAGCCTGGCCATAAGTATGGCAGGTAGGTTCCAGAGTAATCCAGGAGTGTATCACTGGACGGCGGTCAAGAATATCCTAAAGTACCTGAAAAGGACTAAGGAGATGTTTCTCGTATATGGAGGTGACGAAGAGGTCGCCGTAAAAGGTTACGTCGATGCAAGCTTTGACACAGATGCGGACGACTCTAAGTCGCAAACCGGATACGTACTTATTCTTAATGGGGGTGCGGTAAGCTGGTGCAGTTCCAAGCAAAGCGTCGTAGCAGATTCTACATGTGAAGCGGAGTACATGGCTGCCTCGGAGGCGGCTAAGGAGGGTGTCTGGATGAAGCAATTCATGACGGATCTTGGAGTGGTGCCAAGCGCACTGAATCCAATAACCTTGTTCTGTGACAACACGGGTGCCATTGCCTTAGCATAGGAACCACGGTTTCACAAGAAGTCCAGACACATCAAACGACGCTTCAACCTCATCCGCGACTACGTCGAAGGGGAGGACGTAAATATATGCAAAGTGCACACGGATCTGAATGTAGCAGACCCGTTGACTAAACCTCTTCCACGGGAAAAGCATGATCAACACCAGAACTGTATGGTGTTAGATTTATTACAATGTAATTCGCATGATCATGTGAGGGCTGGATTATTGACTCTAGTGCAAGTGGGAGACTGTTGGAATTATGCCCTAGAGGCAATAATAAATATAGTTATTATTATAATTCCTGTATCAAGATAATTGTTTATTATCCATGCTATAATTGTATTGAATGAAGACTCATTTACATGTGTGGATACATAGACAAAACACTGTCCCTAGCAAGCCTCTAGTTGGCTAGCCAGTTGATCAAATATAGTCAGTGTCTTCTCATTATGAACAAGGTGTTGTTGCTTGATAACTGGATCACGTCATTAGGAGAATCACGTGATGGACTAGACCCAAACTAATAGACGTAGCATGTTGATCGTGTCATTTTGTTGCTACTGTTTTTTCTGCGTGTCAAGTATTTGTTCCTATGACCATGAGATCATATAACTCACTAACACCGGAGGAATACTTTGTGTGTATCAAACGTCGCAACGTAACTGGGTGACTATAAAGATGCTCTACAGGTATCTCCGAAGGTGTTCGTTGAGTTAGTATGGATCAAGACTGGGATTTGTCACTCCGTGTGACGGAGAGGTATCTAGGGGCCCACTCGGTAATACAACATTACACACAAGCCTTGCAAGCAATGTGACTTAGTGTAAGTTGCGGGATCTTGTATTGCGGAACGAGTAAAGAGACTTGCCGGTAAATGAGATTGAAATAGGTATGCGGATACTGACGATCGAATCTCGGGCAAGTAACATACCGAAGGACAAAGGGAATGACATACGGGATTATATGAATCCTTGGCACTAAGGTTCAAACGATAAGATCTTCGTAGAATATGTAGGATCCAATATGGGCATCTAGGTCCCTCTATTGGATATTGACCGAGGAGTCTCTCGGGTCATTTCTACATAGTTCTCGAACCCGCAGGGTCTGCACACTTAAGGTTCGACGTTGTTTTATGCGTATTTGAGTTATATGGTTGGTTACCGAATGTTGTTCGGAGTCCCGAATGAGATCACTGACGTCACGAGGGTTTCCGGAATGGTCCGGAAACGAAGATTGATATATAGGATGACCTCATTTGATTACCAGAAGGTTTTCGGAGTTACCGGGAATGTACCGGGAATGACGAATGGGTTCCGGGAGTTCACCGGGGGGAGGGGGGGGCAACCCACCCCGGGGAAGCCCATAGGTCTTGGGGGTGGCACACCAGCCCTTAGTGGGCTGGTGGGACAGCCCAAGAAGGCCCTATGCGCCATAAGAAGAAAAGTCAAAGTGAAAAGAAAAAAAAGGAGGAGGTGGGAAAGGGAAGAAGGACTCCACCCACCAAACCAAGTTGGACTCGGTTTGGGGGGGAGACCTTCCCCCCTTGGCTCGGCCGACCCCCTTGGGGCTCCTTGAGCCCCAAGGCAAGGCTCCCCCTCTTCCCCCTATATATACGGAGGTTTTAGGGCTGATTTGAGACGACTTTTCCCCAGCAACCCGACCACATACCTCCACTGTGTTTCCTCTAGATCGCGTTTCTGCAGAGCTCGGGCGGAGCCCTGCTGAGACAAGATCATCACCAACCTCCGGAGCGCCGTCACGATACCGGAGAACTCTTCTACCTCTCTGTCTCTCTTGCTGGATCAAGAAGGCCGAGATCATCGTCGAGCTGTACGTGTGCTGAACGCGGAGGTGCCGTCCGTTCGGCACTAGATCGTGGGACTGATCGCGGGACGGTTCGCGTGGCGGATCGAGGGACGTGAGGACGTTCCACTACATCAACCGCGTTCACTAACGCTTCTGCTGTACGGTCTACAAGGGTACGTAGATCACACATCCCCTCTCGTAGATGGACATCACCATGATAGGTCTTCGTGCGCGTAGGAAAATTTTTGTTTCCCATGCGACGTTCCCCAACAGGAGTTGGGGTCACAATTGAGAAAAGCTTCACAAAAGGTGATGAAAAAGCAATGTGAAGAATGGAGTTCAGTGTAAGATGGTAAAACTGAAGTCCATGGAAATAAAAAAGACCCCCATGTGGGATCACTTAAGGGACAGATGAGGGGTGAATAGACTACTTGACCAAATAAAAACCTAGCCTTTTTCCCAATTTTAATGGTTGGCAGACTTTAGAAATAATAAGAAGTCAAGCACACCCTACAGATGCAAGTCAATGAGTATAGCAATGTAAAGTAAAGACATGCATATGAAAGTAAGGAGTAGAGAAAGGAAGATCAAATGCAAAGATGACACAGATATTTTTTGCCTGGTTCCGAGGTGGAGACTTGAAGGACTAGCCTCACTGGGGGTAGATATTCACGAAGTAGGCAATCTCCTTGCCCTTACAAACTCCTTGGTTCAACTCCACGTGAAGTCAAAGTGTCATGCCCAAGATGCGACCCTATCCTCAATTTGGCACGAAGGCCTCGTCAGGGATAAAAGAGCATCTCGTCGTTTCGCAAGAATGGATATCGTTACAAGTACATGTACTGAAAAGATGAGATATAAATAGAATTGGCTTACACTCGCCACAAGCTACATCAGAGTCACATCAGTACAATACATAGTCATCAAGAGTAAGAGCAGGGTCCGACTACGGACGAAAACAAACGACAAAAGAAGAACGACGTCCATCCTTGCTACCCAGGCTGTCGACCTGGAACCCATCCTAGATCGAAGACGAAGAAGAAGAAGCAACTCCAAATGAACAATCAACGCGCTCGTGTCAAGTAACCTTTACCTGTACCTGCAACTGGTGTTGTAGTAATCTGTGAGCCACAGGGGACTCAGCAATCTCATTTCCAAAGGTATCAAGACTAGCAAAGCTTAATGGGTGAGGTACGGTTAAGTGGTGAGGTTGCAGCAGCGGCTAAGGATATATTTGGTGGCTAAACTTACGAGTACAAGAAATAAGAGGGGGAAGATCTACGCATAACGGACGTGTCTACTGATGATCAAATGAATGATCCTGAACACCTACCTACGCCGACATAACCCCACCGTGTCCTCGATCGGAGAAGGAACTCACGAAAGAGACATTCACGGTTACGCACACAGTTGACAAGTTTTAATTAAGCTAACTTCAAGTTATCTAGAACCAGTGTTAAACAAAGTTACCACGTTGCCACATAACCGCGGGCACGACTTTCCGAAAGATTTAACCCTGCAGGGGTGCTCCAACTATTCCATCACAAATTACCACAAGCCGCATAGAAATCCTCAATCACGAAGCTCGCGATCTCGTCGGATTCCCTAGTGGAAAACCTCAACTCTGAGATTACCCAAAGCATCACCGGAATCCTGATGCACAATATATCTCGTCAAAGGTAAAACTAATCCAGCAAGGCCGCCTGACGTGTCGACGAACCCGATAGGAGCCGCGTATCTCGTTCTCAGGACACGACGGATGGAAAAGCCTACAGGTACCAAACCTCGAGTTGCCCCGTGGTGGCCCCGCAGTCTGTCCTTTTGGGACCAACACCATCAGCACTGCCCCCCCTACTTGTCGCGCCCAAGATGCGACACTATCCTCAATTTGGCACGAAGGCCTCGTCAGGGATAGAAGCGCATCTCGTCGTGTCGCAAGAATGGATATCGTTACAAGTACATGTACTGAAAAGGAGAGATATATAAATAGAGTTGGCTTACACTCGCCACAAGCTACATCAGAGTCACAACGGTACAATACATAATCATCATGAAGAAGAGCAGGGTCCGACTACGGACGAAAACAAACGAGAAAAGAACAACGATGTCCATCCTTGCAATCCCAGGCTGCCGGCCTGGAACCCATCCTAGATCAATGAAGAAGAAGAAGAAGAAGCAACTCCAAATGAACAATCAACGCGCTCACGTCAAGTAACCTTTACCTGTACCTGCAACTGCCGTTGTAGTAATCTGTGAGCCACAGGGGACTCAACAATCTCATTTCCAAAGGTATCAAGACTAGCAAAGCTTAATGGGTGAGGCATGGTTAAGTGGTGAGGTTGCAGCAGCGACTAAGCATATATTTGGTGGCTAAACTTACGATTACAAGAAATAAGAGGGGGAAGATCTACGCATAAACGGACGTGACTACTGATGATCAAATAAATGATCCTGAACACCTACCTACGTCACACATAACCCCACCGTGTCCTCGATCAGAGAAGGAACTCACGAAAGAGATAGTCACGGTTACGCACACAGTTGGCAAGTTTTAATTAAGTTAACTTCAAGTTATCTAGAACCTCTGTTAACTCGATGGGACCAACACCATCAGCACTGACCCCCCTGTTTATGTAAAATTACTCCTCGGGTAGCGCTAACTCCCTATGCATTTCAGTGTTAACAAAATTATTATGTTGGGCAAATAGTACCAATGTTGGGCCTTGCCAGACCAGCTTTAATCTAAAATGAATTATCAAGGGGGTCTCCATAACAACCCCGATCGTGTTAGGAGCTCAATTATGGAACATAACACCGGTAGCCGAAACTAAGGGGGCAAAGGTGGAACAAAACACCAGGCTAGAAAGGCCGAGCCTTCCACCTTTTACCAAGTATATAGGTGCGTTAAATTTAATAGCACTGATATGGTGATAAGACAAGGGACCCATGTTAACACATGGAAGCAACTGCACCTGCAACTCGCAACGCTAACATAGGGTTAAGCAAGCAGTAACATAGCCAATCAGTGGTTTGCTAGGTTGAACAGGTTGAAGGTTTCATGGCAATGTAGAGAGGCTGATATTTAACATGTGGTAGGCAATGAGACATAATCGATAGAAGCGATAAAACTAGCATGGCAATGATAGTAATGGTATCTCGGGAAATGGTCATCTTGCCTGAGGTCCCGCTTGGAAGAAGAATGACTCCGTGAAGTAGACGAACCGACGTAGTCGAATGGGTCCTCACAATCCGGCACGCTGCGGAACTCTATCGAGACGGGGGAAACCAGAAACAAGCATCAACACACGAAATTCACCACACGGTGCAACAACACAAATGATGCATGAGCAGCTGAATACATGCAAGTCACGGCATGGAAAATCACACAAAGAAACACTACACATTAAGTGAAGTTCAATATGCAACGAGTTGCATAGTGACGAAACACCACATATGAATTATTTAGTTCACTCCCGGTTATTTACACGGCACTATTAATGTTGTCAAACATGGCAAGAGGTGAAGCGTAATTAAACTACCTATCTAGGCATTTTAAATGAGGTCGCAAATGACATATAGCATCTCCGAGAGGACCTCACATGTTAATTTACAATTCTTTCCAGATCTGAACTAACACATTTAATTAGTTGTTAAACAGCAAAAATATAGGTGCACGTGATTCTACGCGTCATTTCAAGCAATCTACACATAAAGAACATCTCCAACGGAGCTACGGTTCAAAAGATACAAGCACCGCAAGATATGATGGCATGAATGCAATATGTGTGCAACGATGGCTACGAGCACTTCAAAACATACAAACAGCAAGAGCTAAATGAAACCACACGAGATTCTAAGCAAGTTTCTTGTAGGACACGATCAAAACGGAGCTACGGTTCAAAAACTACGAGCAAATCAAGATATAACTACGATATGCCAAAATCAGCCACATAGCATTTTCTACGAACACAACTATGAGCTACTCAACTCAAATAAACTCAAGCAAGGCATGACACGAAAGAGGGCAAGAAGCACTACTACAAACAACTAACAACAACTAGCATGGAATTCTGGATCACAAGGGAAAGAAGACACAAAATGGCATCTCACACACTATTTCAGACTTAGTGAAAATAACACCTCATGAAGGTGCAGTTTTCGGTCTGAAGGCATATTGACAGCAGAAAAACCTATAGCTACAGGACTCCAAATGGCATGAAAAATCACAGCATGATATATAAACACAAGGACTACAACTTACTCCATTGCACCAACCTCAAAACAGCTACAAATCACAAGATACAAGCAAGACAAGATAGCAACAAAATATAAGAGATTCCAGACTTAGAAATATTTCGGCATCTCCGAAACATCACTATTTCTAGCAACTTGAGAGCAAGAAAACCACACCTAAACATGCATTTCTATTGCAACCAAAAATACCAGGGGCTAGACTAAACATCCAAGAACAACTCCCTAGTTGACAACTCCGTCAAACGAAGCACAGAATAAATCCTACGAAATAGACAAGAGGACAACATGGCAAAATATCGCGCGAACTAACTTGCTCAAAAGATAAAACTAATTGCAGAGAGAAATCCCATGGATTTTTTCTACCCCGAAAACATACAAAATATGTGGGGTTGCAACACTAAAGTAATGCCACGCATAAATGCGAGAGAATAACCTAGACACGAAAAAATAAACTAGCGGCAATCCCTACACGCAAAAATACCAAAGTCTACTCTAAAATACATGGAAAAATGGTTCCTAAAACATGGGCTTTTTATCTAAGGCATTCGGGCTATTTGAACACGCGCGGAAAATAACTACGGGACGCAAACCTATTAGGACAACACGCATTTCTAGGAAAAAAGTGGGTTAAACCACATGAAACAAATATGCAAGTTGTGAATTCGGATTCTACGCGAAATTCTACACCAAAACCATATATTACTCGCTTCGTTCCGACTTACGGATAATAATCTACGGGCATTTTAATAACCGTCTATTTTTCTGGAATTTAAATAATTCCTAAAATAACCTAATATCTAATGGGCCGGATCTACTACTAGGCCCAACACAACTAGCTCAACCACAGAAATAAAAATAAATGCACACGCGCAGGGGGGGTGCTCACCCTGGCCACTTGGGTCGAATCGGGAGTAGGGAGCTGTCGGGCCGGTGGGAGCTGGGCCAACGAGGCCGAGGGGGCGACGGGCCTCGGCGCTGGAGGCGCGCAGTGGTCCGGCTCGGGGCCCAGGCGAGCGGCCACGCACGGTGCGGGAGCAGGCCGTCATCCTCCCGTGCTCACCAGGAGCACGAGGCCATGGCGTCGGTGGCGGTTCTGCCGGCAAGGGACGGAGGCGAGGAGGCACCGGCGAGGTCCGACGAGGTCGGGAACGGGCGGATCCAAGGGCACGGAGGCCGGATCCAGTGAGAGCTCAACCAGAGGCGGCGACAGGAGGGAGATCAGCTGCGGAGGAGCTTCGCGATATCGGCCATGGCAGCGGGGCGATGTAGGAACGAGGGGCGGCGACCTGCTCGGGGTAGAAGGCGGCGGCGCATCGGGAGGGGCTGGAGTTGCGGGACCCGGCTGCGGCGCACACCGAGGAGGAGCGGGATGGCGGCTGGCGAGGGGCTCCGACGAGGGAGGTGCGGCGGCGCGGGTAGGTAGGCTCGGGTAGGGAGCTCGGGCAGATTGGGTGGCGGCCGGATGGGCTCGGCGGGCCTCGCGTGGGCTTGCGGGCCTGGCGGCGCGAGGAGGAGGTGGGAGGAGGTTGCGGGGAGAGAGAGAGAGGGTGCGGGAGAGACTAGGGTTTGCACGCTTTTCGAGGCAAAGGAGGGTGTTGTGTGAAAATAAGCACGGGGGTCTATTTATAGGCAAAGGGGGGGGGGCTAGGTTAACCGGAATCGCGTTCCGGATCCAACCGCGGGGTCGGATTCGGATAATTCCGAACACGGGAACAGTTACGAGGCCGTGTAGAGGGGATATCCGGAGACGAGAGGGAGAATGGGTGGCGCGGCAACGATTTTTTTTTAAATCACCGACAGACGTCCGACGGTAGACCGGATATGGTGCCGCTACGGTCGACCGTTCGGGTACCAGACGAACTCCGATCACGACGAAATTCGACAGGCGGCCTAACTATATCTAATTACGACCGCATGCCAAGTTTCACCTCGATCAGAGAAAGTTTTACGCACACTTTAAAAACAAGGTTTCGACGATGCCGCGGGCGCGTGCGAGTGCGGTCGGGCTCAGAACGAACAACGACGAGAACCGGCAACTAACTACGGATGCAACTTTTGAAAACTGGCGGCAACGGGGTGCCGACGCAAAGCCGATGATGCGCATGATGCGATGATGATGCGACAAAAGAAAATAGACACACGACGAAAACGGAAAGAAAGGGGAATCTTTTGGAACGTCGGCATCGGGCTGTCACAACTCTCCTACACTACAAGAGGATCTCGCCCCGAGATCCAAGAATGAAAGGGGGAGAGGATGAGAAAGAACAAGAGGTACAAACTTAGTCGCTTCTTTGACAAACGAGTGAAACCAACGATCCTTGAAGGTTGCAAAGAGATGAGGAATGATATGGGAAAGAAGCAAGAATTCACAGAAAATTTCGGCAGCACTTCGGTAGGAAAATGGGACAAAAAATTCGAAAAGGTAGGAGAATTAGACAATATACATATCAAACAACTAAATAGAACAAGGGAACACCATGATCTTGATAGAACAACATGATAGACTGAAAAGAGCAACATCACAAAGCCTCCAGAACAATATAATAGGAACTAGCTCATACGGAAGAAGAGAATGAAGAAAAGAATGACAACTACTAACTCCAATGAACTTGGTAAACATCCTTGCAAGGAGAATTGAACAAAGTTGTTGGAAAACAACAACGAAAAGAACAAGATATTAGTGGGCTTATGGAAAGCTTTTCAAACTAATCAAGTAACAACCAGCCACTAACAGAAACAAGGATTGATTGGGAGAAACAAGATAAGAACAATTTCTTACACCAAGAGGATACATTGAGAACTTGGATTAATGACAAGCACCATGATAGCAACAATCCATAGGAAAATCTTTAGGTGAAATCCAAACCAAGATAGCTCAATGAAGAAATCATGGGTTGAAATATCTCATGACCATAGAATTGGTGGGTTTAATTATCTCATTCCTGAAAGAAAATATCTTCGAGACTCCTAAACTAACTAGAATGCTATAATACCACCTCAGAGGAAAACAAAGAACAAATGCACTTGGAAATGCAAGAGAAAGGATACTTGAGGTTCTCCAACAAGAATCTTGAAGAACACTTGAGAATGAATCACATCCTTGAAGAACCACCATGAAGGACCACCGTATACAAATGAATGATGCAAAGGCATGAAGGTAGAAAGAATAAGATTTTGTCCTTGCCAGAATTTAGATGAAGCTGCACAACGAGATACTTAAAAGAACTTGGAACTCCGGAAAAGAAAGATAGGCACTTGAGAAAAGAACTGATATAATGAGCCACTCCGGAAGAAGAATTGAAATCATTTGATGAAACAAGAATAAGAGTTAAGTTATGCTAATCCTTCATCAAGTTTAATTGATGACAAGCAACTGATTTAACAAAACACTTATTCTTCTTGAAAAGATTAAAGAGAGATAGATAAAGCCAAACTTAAGAAGTCTTGAAACAACCACCGACAAGAATTGAGACGAATGAGGCAATCATGCATGAATAGAGATATATGAGAATGAAGAGATCATAAACCACCTGAGAGAAAACTTGAACAAGGTGCCGGAATAACCGAGAGACGAACGAAGAGACAACAATTGAGAAGAATGAGATAACGAAAGCTGAAAGCTGAGAACGAAGAAGTCTTCTGAAATGATGGCCTTCGGAGGATCGAGAAATGAACACAACACAGAAATGCACCGGATAGCAAGAAAGGAATTACTCATGAATGACAACAATTAAGAAGATGGCCCCAAGCTGAAATGACGAATCTCCGAGAGAATAGACCAAGATTCGAGAAAACACTCATTTGAATTTTCCATGGAGAGAATGACGAGAAGAACATCACCAAGAATAACTGAGACACTCCGGAGTAAAGAAAGGCCAAATATAAGAATTAACTCCAATTGATCTTGAAGAAGGAATATGACTGATGAAATTCATTCTTACATCATAGATGAAAATATTTAGAGATCTCCGGAAAGGTTACAAGAGCTAAATAAGATCCTGGGAAAGAACCTGTGGGTTATGGGCCCACTCAAAGAAGCAATGTTGAAAAGATTGCTTAGAAGAGAGATATTGCACCAGTATAAGAAACTAGATGAGGTTGGCACCTCGAAATAATGAAACATCTGAAAACACGAAACTCAGAGATATCTTCAACGCTCCGGAAAGAATAGAGAGAAATGATAACAACATAGGCTGATAAGAATCTCCAACATAGGAAAGAATTAGAGAATGAAAAGGATATGATGAACACGGACAACTGAATTAAATCACCGGTAAGGATGACAAGAATGAACAAATATGACACGAATCTCCTGAGAATCTTCACAACGAATCACCGGATAAGAGAGAAAAGAATAGATAGCGGAAGCACAATGAAAAGAAAACTCCTGGATAAAAAATGAATCACCGGGAAAAAGGGTGGGAGGGCGGGGAAAACAAAGACAACTTGAGCTAGATGAGATGAACTCCGGAATAAGATGAGAGAATAATCTTGCAAAAATTGGAGAGGATTGAATTCACTGAAGAGAAGCACACCGGTTGAATGGAATTGATACAATGACTCCGGTTGAAAGGAATTGATAAGACAATTGATAGAGAAAAAGAATTAATACTCACATAAAAATATGAGAACACCTCTTAGAAAAGATCTGAAATCACCACTTGGCATCGAAGCAACTCAAATTACCATATTCCAACAAAACAAAGGGTGAGGCTTATGAAACAAGCCAGAACAAACTCATGAGAAAGATTTCGTCCGATATTTTCGTGGACAGGAATCCACTAGATGTCGAACCCCAACCTAGCATCATGTATTTGTTGGAAGATTGTCCTATAAGCAACTACTAGAATTCCAACCTATGAATTCCTAAAATATCTGGTCATGCAATCTGGTACACGGATACAAGGAGTAATAACACACAACTCCTATACTAACCCGTCACCTGTATCACATCCGTCAACACACGACCAGAATCTCGGACCTTCATCTACAACAGACCCTCCTGATCACAACGATACAAAGTATGGCAGTACTCCCGAACAATCTGCACTAGTACTAGGGACAACGGGGTTATCTCGCCACTACTAGTATTGAAGAAATTACGAACATCCTTCATTCTGAGATACTAAGAAATCTGAATGACAACGATGTGCTCAAGAATCCCCTGGAGCTCAACTCCCCTGAAACTTAAAGCAGATAGGAGGCACCAAGACAGAACTCCGTCACATCGGCATCATATAGATCTCAAAAATATCCGCATGATCCTAATTTTTTTTGAGTGAGAAGAGGAGTAGAATTAAATTATTACGTCAAGATTCCTCACCAGAGCATAGAAGAGGAGAAAAAAGAATCCTACTCTCCGATATATAACTAGACTCAAAGCAGTTTTTCACTAGACTCGACTCGGCCAAGTTCGATCAATCAAGGGGGCTCCTAGCTCGGTACTGCTCTGATACCAACTTGTCACGCCCAAGATGCGACCCTATCCTCAATTTGGCACGAAGGCCTCGTCAGGGATAGACGCGCATCTCGTCGTGTCGCAAGAATAGATATCGTTACAAGTACATGTACTCAAAAGGAGAGATATATAAATAGAGTTGGCTTACACTCGCCACAAGCTACATCAGAGTCACAGCAGTACAATACATAATCATCATGAAGAAGAGCAGGGTCCGACTATGGACGAAAACAAACGAGAAAAGAAGAACGACGTCCATCCTTGCTATCCGAGGCTGCCGGCCTGGAACCCATCCTAGATCGATGAAGAAGAAGAAGAAGAAGCAACTCCAAATGAACAATCAACGCGCTCGCGTCAAGTAACCTTTACTTGTACCTGCAACTGGTGTTGTAGTAATCTGTGAGCCACAGTGGACTCACCAATCTCATTTCCAAAGGTATCAAGACTAGCAAAGCTTAATGGGTGAGGCATAGTTAAGTGGTGAGGTTGCAGCAGCGGCTAAGCATATATTTGGTGGCTAAACTTACGAGTACAAGAAACAAGAGGGGGAAGATCTACACATAAACGGACGTGACTACCGATGATCAAATGAATGATCCTGAACACCTACCTACGTCAGACATAACCAAACCGTGTCCTCGATCGGAGAAGGAACTCACGAAAGAGACAGTCACGGTTACGCACACAGTTGGCAAGTTTTAATTAAGTTAACTTCAAGTTATCTAGAACCAGTGTTAAACAAAGTTTCCACGTTGCCACATAACCGCGGGCACGGCTTTCCAAAAGATTTAACCCTGCAGGGGTGCTCCAACTAGTCCATCACAAATTACCACAAGACGCATAGAAATCTTCAATCACGAAGCTCGCGATCTCGTCGGATTCCCTAGTGGAAAACCTCAACTCTGAGATTACCCAAAGCATCACCGGAATCCCGATGCACAAGATATCTCATCAAAGGTAAAACTTGTTGGGGCATAGTTTATGCCTAAGTAATTTTGGTGATTGATGACAGTACCGCAAAGGACTAACCATGTGTATTAAGATTTCAGATAACACACGTCAACGGCACAAGACGACTCGCCCCCTCTTTCATGGAACAGAAGCACGGTGTTCTCTACGATTCTCTTTAATTGAGTCATAGGAAAGTTGTACTATTAAGAGGGGAACTGTAGTGGAAAGGTTTGGGTGGAATCAATCTCGCACGCGCACACTTCACATATTTTCCCCCTTGCCGGCAACTTTGGAGTGGCTCCCGCCGTAGTGTTTCCTTCATCTTTGCAAAGGGTCCCCCAGCGGTAGTACTTCTGGGCCTAGCAGTAGTACCGCTAGCCCTAGCGGTAGTACCGCTGGAGTGCTAGCGGTAGTACCGCTGCATCCAGCGGTAGTACCGCCCCTGGTCAGCGGTAGTACCGCTCCAGGAGCTTAGTACCACCTGCCTAGCGGTTGTACGTGGACGGACCTTTTTGCGAAGACTTTCTTGGCGGTGGTAGTGCTTATGCACTACCAGGGGCCCAGCGGTAGTACCGCTGCAGCCAGCGGTAGTACCGCTGGAGTGCTAGCGGTAGTACCGCTGCATCCAGCGGTAGTACCGCTAGGCACGGGCTGTGAGTGGGAAAACGGTTGGATTCCCCCCCCACTATATAAAGGGTTCTTCTAGCTGTGGAACCCTATCTCTTTCCCTCCCAAGCTCCATTGTTGCTCCCTAAGCTCAAAAGTGCCCGATCTCTCTCCCTAGCCAATCATGGCATTCCTCAAGGTTGATTTCCAGGGAGCTGACACTCCACTTGGGTCGCGTCCTCATGCCGCAGCTTCCACTGATAGGGCCTCCGCCAAGGACAGATTGCAGCTACTCTATGTGAAGAAGGGTGTGCTCCCCAGGCATCTGGACATCATGCATCCGATCTTCCGCAACACCCTCTTTCCTCGCATTGGCAACTTCGACGAGGTACATGGCTCTCTGGCTCAGATGCTACTGGTCTGTGAGGAGGCTATGACTAAGGAGTCTGCCCCTCCTGATATTTCTGATGTGATGTTCACTGAGCTCTAGAACTGCATCATGATGCACAAGGTTCCCATCTACGGGCCCTACTTGTTTGCTTATATCCGTCAGAAGTGGCAAGACACCTATCCGCAGGAGGAGTTATACATTCAGGCTGACTACATTGTGCACGATCCTGTCAAGCTTCGCGTCAAGGACAAATGGGCCAACCCATCAACTTCATCTCAGCACATGGACACTGACACAGAGACTGCTGCTGACAGAGGGACCGCCTCTCAGTCCCGCTCTTCTGCCATGCCATCTTGGGTCATGAAGCTGCAGGATAAGATGAAGACTCTCTTCTGTATGCAGGCTAAGGGCTAGTATCAGATGCACATGGCTCAGAAGGAGAACCGCCAGAGGCACAAGCGTGTCCTGAGGACACTTGATGTGGACATCTCCAGCGGATCAGAGGACGACATCACTCCAGAGGCTGCTTGGATGCGGGCTCAAGGTTACCAATGGTCTGGCGCTAAGGAGGAAGAGGACAATGAAGAGGAGCAGGACGATCCGGAGGCTACGGACGAGTCTGCCGATGCTGAGGATGAGGAGTAACCACCTGTGGTGTTAGGTGTGCCCATTTTTGGTGTCTTGTGCCAAAGGGGGAGAGAGTCTAGGAGCTGGATTTGCTTTGAGAGTTGAACTTTGCTTAGCTTTGCTTATCTTTCGTGTTTTGCTTCGAACTTGGTTTGCTTCTATTTTGCTATCTTTCGTGAGACATGAACTTATGTGAGGTTTATTTCCATCATATGCTGTGAGTCATATGCTCTTTATTTTCATATATCTCTATCTTTTTGTTCTCATATTATTCTCTGTGCAAATCCGGTATTGTCATCAATCCACCAAAAAGGGGGAGATTGTTGGGGCATAGTTTATGCCTAAGTAATTTTGGTGATTGATGACAGTACCGCAAAGGACTAACCGTGTGTATTAAGATTTCAGATAACACACGTCAACAGCACAAGACGACTCGCCCCCTCATTCGTGGAACAGAAGCACGGTGTTCTCTAGGATTCTCTTTATTTGAGTCATAGGAAAGCCGTACTATTAAGAGGGGAACCGTAGTGGAAAGGTTTGGGTGGAATCAATCTCGCACGCGCACACTTCACATATTTTCCCCCTTGCCGGAAACTTTGGAGTGGCTCCCGCCGTAGTGTTTCCTTCATCTTTGCAAAGGGTCCCCCAGCGGTAGTACCGCTGGGCCTAGCGGTAGTACCGCTGGCCCTAGCGGTAGTACCGCTGGCCCTAGCGGTAGTACCGCTGGCCCTAGCGGTAGTACCGCTGGAGTGCTAGCGGTAGTACCGCCCCTGCTCAGCGGTAGTACTGCTCCAGGAGCTTAGTACCGCCTGCCTAGCGGTTGTACGTGGACGGACCTTTTTCAAAGACTTTCTTGGAGGTGGTAGTGCTTATGCACTACCAGGGGCCCAGTGGTAGTACCGCTGCAGCCAGCGGTAGTACCGCTGGAGTGCCAGCGGTAGTACCGCTGCATCCAGCGGTAGTACCGCTAGGCACAGGCTGTGAGTGGGAAAACGATTGGATTCCCCCCACTATATAAAGGGTTCTTCTAGCTGTGGAACCCTATCTCTTTCCCTCCCAAGCTCCATTGTTGCTCCCTAAGCTCAAAAGTGCCCGATCTCTCTCCCTAGCCAATCAAACTTGTTGATTCTTTAGGGATTGGTTGAGAAGGCCTAGATCCACACTTCCACCAAGAGAAAAGTTGATTCCCCCACCAATCCCTTGCGGATCTTGTTACTCTTGGGTGTTTGAGCATCCTAGACGGTTGAGGTCACCTCGAAGCCACATTCCATTGTGGTGAAGCTTCGTGGTCTTGTTGGGAGCCTCCAAGCTTTGTGTGGAGTTTGCCCCAACCTTGTTTGTAAAGGTTCGGTCGCCGCCTTCAAGGGCACCTATAGTGGAATCACGGTACCTTGCATCGTGCGAGGGCGTGAGGAGAATATGGTGGCCTTAGTGGCTTATTGGGGAGCATTGTGCCTCCAGACCGCTCCAACGGAGACGTACTTCCTGTCAAAGGGAAGGAACTTCGGTAACACATCCTCGTCTTCATTGGTTCCACTTGTGGTTATCTCTAACCTTTACTTTGTGTATGCTTATGTTGTTATCTTTCCCTTACTTGTCTTAGTAGCTATCGTTGCTAGCTTCATTACGGTTCACCCCATTGTTGTCATATTTGTGAACCCGTATGTAGTTTACCCTAACTTGCTAAGATTAATTAAAAAGTGGTCGTTGCCTATTCACCCCCCTCTAGTCAACCATATCGATCCTTTCAAAACCAATCCAGCAAGGCCGCCCGACGTGTCGACGAACCCGATAGGAGCCGCGTATCTCGTTTTCAGGACACGATGGATGGAAAAGCCTACAGGTACCAAACCTCGAGTTGCCCCTTGGTGGCCCCGTAGTCTGTCCTTTTGGGACCAACACCATCAGCACTGACCCCCGTGTTTATGTAAAATTACTCCTCGGGTAGCGCTAACTCCCTATGCATTTCAGTGTTAACAAAATTATTATGTTGGGCAAATAGTACCAATGTTGGGCCTTGCCAGACCAGCTTTAATCTAAAATGAATTATCAAGGGGGTCCCCATAACAACCTCGATCGTGTTAGGAGCGCTTAATTATGGAACATAACACCGGTAGCCGAAACTAAGGGGGCAAAGGTGGAACAAAACACCAGGCTAGAAAGGCCGAGCCTTCCACCTTTTACCAAGTATATAGGTGCATTAAATTAAATAGCATTGATATGGTGATAAGACAAGGGACCCATGTTAACACATGGAAGCAACTGCACCTGCAACTAGCAACGCCAACACAGGGTTAATCAAGCAGTAACATAGCCAATCAGTGGTTTGCTAGGTTGAACAGGTTGAAGGTTTCATGGCATTGTAGAGAGGCTGACATTTAACATGTGGTAGGCAACGAGACTTACTCGATAGAAGCGATAAAACTAGCATGGCAATGATAGTAATGGTATCTGAGGAAATGGTCATCTTGCCTAAGATCCCGCTTGGAAGAAGAATGACTCCGTGAAGCAGACTAACCGACTTAGTCGAACGGGTCCTCACAATCCGGCACGCTGCGGAACTCTATCGAGACGGGGGAAACTAGAAACAAGCATGAACACACGAAATACACCACACGGTGCAACAACACAAATGATGCATGAGCAGCTGAATACATGCAAGTCACGACATGGCAAATCACACAAACAAACACTACACATTAAGTGAAGTTCAATATGCAACGAGTTGCATATTGACGAAACTCCACATATGAATTATTGAGTTCACTCCTGGTTATTTACACAACACTATTAATGTTGTCAAACATGGCAAGAGGTGAAGAGTAATTAAACTGCCTTTCTAGGCATTTTAAATGAGGTCGGAAATGACATATAGCATCTCCGAGAGGACCTCACATGTTAATTTACAATTCTGTCCAGATCTGAACTAACACATTTAATTAGTTGTTAAACAGCAAAACAAATAGGTTCACGTGATTCTATGTGTCATTTCAAGCAATCTACATATAAAGAACATCTCCAGCGGAGCTACGGTTCAAAAGATACAAGCACCGCAAGATATGATGGCATGAATGCAATATGTGTGCAACGACGGCTACGATCACTTCAAAACATACAAAAAGGCAAGATAAAAATGAAACTACATGAGATTCTAAGCAAGTTTCATGTAGGACACGATCAAAACGGAGCTACAGTTCAAAAACTACGAGCAAATCAAGATATCACTATGATCTGCCAAAATCAGCCACATAGCATTTTCTATGCCCCACAACTACGAGCTACTCAACTGAAATAAACTCAAGCAAGGCATGACACGAAAGAGGGCAAGAAGCACTACTACAAACAACTAACAACAACTATCATGGCATCCTGGATCACTAGGGAAAGAAGACACAAAATGGCATCTCGCGCACAATTTCAGACTTAGTGAAAATAACACCTCACGGAGGTGCAGTTTTCGCTCTGAAGGCATATTGACAGTAGCAAAACCTATAGCTACAGGACTCCAAATGGCATGAAAATTCACAGCATGATAGAGAAACACAAGGACTACAACTTACTCCATTGCACCAACCTCAAAAGAGCTACAGATCACAAGATACAAGCAAGACAAGACAGCAAGAAAATATAACAGATTCCAGACTTCGAAATATTTCAGCATCTCCGAAACATCACTATTTCTAGCAACTTGAGAGCAAGCAAACCACACCTAAACATGCATTTCTATTGCAACCAAAAATACCAAGGGCTAGACTAAACATCCAAGAACAACTCCCTAGTTGACAACTCCGTCAAACGAAGCACGTAATAAGTCCTACGAAATAGACAAGAGGGCAACATGGCAGAATATCACGCGAACTAACTTGCTCAAAAGCTAAAATTAATTACACAGAAAAATACCATGGATTTTTTCTACCCCGAAAACATATAAAATATGTGGGGTTGCAACACTAAAATAATCCCACGCATAAATGCGAGATAATAACCTAGATACGAAAAAATAAACTAGCGGCAATCCCTACACGGAAAAATACCAAAGTCTACTCTAAAATACATGGAAAAATGGTTCCTAAAACATGGGCTTTTTATCTAAGGCATTCGGGCTATTCGAACACGCGCGGAAAATAACTACGGGACGCAAACCTATTAGGACAGCACACATTTCTAGGAAAACAGTGAGTCAAACCACATGAAACAAATATGCAAGTTGAGAATTCGGATTCTACGCGAAATTCTACACCAAAACCATATATTACTCGCTTCGTTCCGACTTACGGATAATAATCTACGGGCGTTTTAATAACCGTCTATTTTTCTGGAATTTAAATAATTCCGAAAATAACCTAATATCTAATGGGCCGGATCTACTACTAGGCCCAACACAACTAGCGCAACCACAAAAATAAAATAAATGCACAGGCGCAGGGGGGGGTGCTCACCCTGGCCACTTGGGTCAAATCGGGAGGAGGGAGCTGTCGGGCCGGTGGGAGCTAGGCCAACGAGGCCGAGGGGGCGACGGGCCTCGGCGCTGGCGGCGCGTAGCTAGGCCGGCTCGGGGCCCAGCCGAGCGGCCACGCGCGGTGCGGGAGCGGGGCGTCATCCTCCCGTGCTCACCAGGAGCACGAGGCCATGGCGTCGGTGGCGGTTCTGCCGGCAAGGGACGGATGCGAGGAGGCACCGGCGAGGTCCGACGAGGTCGGGAACGGGCGGATCCAAGGGCAGAGAGGCCGGATCCAGTGAGAGCTCAACCGGAGGCGGCGGCAGGAGGGAGATCAGCTTCGGAGGAGCTTCGCGATATCGGCCATGGCAGCGGGGCGATGCAGGAACGAGGGGCGGCGACCTGCTCGGGGTATAAGGCTGCGGCGCATCGGGAGGGGCTGGAGTTGCGGGACCCGGCTGCGGCGCACACCGAGGAGGAGCGGGGTGGCGGCCGGCGAGGGGCTCCGGCGAGGGAGGTGTGGCGGCGCAGGTAGGTAGGCTCGGGCAGATTGGGTGGCGGTCGGATGGGCTCGGCGGGCCTCGCGTGGGCTCACTAGGCCGACGGCGCGAAGAGGAGGTGGGAGGAGGCTGCGGGGAGAGAGAGAGGGTGCGGGAGAGACTAGGGTTTGCACGCTTTTCGAGGCAAAGGAGGGTGCTGCCTGAAAATAAGGACGGGTGTCTATTTATAGGCAAAGGGGGGGCTAGGTTAACCGGAATCGCGTTCCGGATCCAACCGCGGGGTCGGATTTGGATAATTCCGAATGCGGGAACGGTTACGAGGCCGTGTAGAGGGGATATCCGTAGACGAGACGGAAAACGGGCGGCGCGGCAACGATTTTTTTAAAACGCCGACACACGTCCGACGGTACACCGGATACGGTGCCGCTACGGTCGACCGTTCGGGTACCAGATGAACTCACATCGCGACGAAATTCGACAGGCGGCCTAGCTATATCTAATTACGACCGCATGCCAAGTTTCACCTCGATTAGAGAAAGTTTTACGCACACTTTAAAAACAAGGTTTCGACAATGCCGCGGGCGCGTGCGAGTGCGGTCGGGCTCAGAACGGACAAGGACGAGAACCAACAACTAACTACGGATGCAACTTTTGAAAACTGGCGGCAACGGGGTGCCGATGCAAAGCCGATGATGCGCATGATGCGATGATGATGCGACAAAAGAAAATAGACACACGACAAAAACAGAAAGAAAGGGGAATCTTCTGGAACGTCGGCATCGGGCTGTCACACAAAGCCTCCCAGGCGATACCTAACCAATCTAGGAGACACCACTCTCTAAAAGGTAATAGATGTGGTATGTATAATGAACTCCTTGCTCTTGTTCTTAAAAAGATAGTCTCCTCAACACTCAACCACTCTCTCACAGATTTGGCTTGGGTAGATGAGATTAATTGAGTGAAAGCAACTTGGGGAGACTAGAAATCAAGATCCATATGGTTGGAGTGGAATATCTTGATCTCAACACATGAGTAGGTGGTTATATCTCAGAAAATAGATGTGGCAAGTGTTGGTTTGTTCTCAGTGCTTCCTCTATGAATGAGAGGTGGGTGGAGGGGTATATATAGGCATCTCCAAAAATCCAACCGCTACAATATTATTGCCCAACTCGGTGAAACCGAAGCAAAACTGGGTTCCACCAACTAGTGCAACATGTGGCAACTTTTGGCGTTTCGGTGAGACTGATATATAAATCTCGACGGATTTGATTTTTTGGCCTAGGCAGTTACCCAAACTAGGTGGCACTGATTTTCAAAAATTGGAAATTCCGATATTCAGCAAATGGCTACCAAGGAGTTGGTCACTTTTTTTGTTTGCACCGAAATCATACTTGGTGGCACCAATATGGTTGGGTTGGGTGTGGATTCTGTCTAGAGTAAGCCTCGGTAGGGCCGATTTTCCAAATGTTGGTAGCACTGAATTTGAGTGTTAGGCTTTGGACAAAATATTTGTGGGAGAATTTCATGATGGTTTTTGGTGGCTAATTCTAAGCACTTGAGCAACCAGATCATCATAGATACCTCATCCCCTTTTAATAGTATTGGCTTTCATATGGACTCAAATGCGATTTCTCACATAATGCAAAATTTAGAGTCTTTAATGTTGAAGCTTGGCCAGTCCTATTCTTCTCCTTATTTGGGGATTCTCCTCACATTCCAACCATTCTTCTCGATGGACTTCATCTGAAATAAACTAGATAAAACTATTAGTCCGAGAGACAATGTATGTTGTCATGAGTTATCAAAACCACCAAGTGAGCATATGTGCTTTCAATCTCCCACTTTTTGGTAATTGATGACAACAAACAATCAAATGTTCAATTTAAGACATGCAGAAATATATGATAGCTTTGAATGATACATGACTAATACAGGCTCCCCCTAAATGTGTACAATCCTTTTTAAAAGACAGTTCCTTTGGAATTCATGGGCACACACATAGTAGAAGGGAGATGATAAGTCATGTGTACCTTGGCTATATGCAACAAATATATGTGACTAAGGTGTTTCCATGTTCAAGACTCACTCTTGAAAACAATATGTGCAAGAAAACAGGAAATCATGTAGACCAAGGGTATGATGCATATACTTACCATGAGGTTCTTGAGCATTTTAACAGTAGGAATGTCGTGGTTTTGTCACGGCAGATGTCCTAGTGAAAGGACTTAATGATGGAGCTATCGCACCTTGGTGGCGACTCAAAGGGGTTGAACGGGAATGGGACTCGGATTTACCCAGGTTCGACCCCTCGTGAGGAGGTAAAACCCTACGTCCTGCTCTGTGTTGTATTGATGATGTTTCGATTACAAGGGCGTAACTCGCCTAACCTAGCTCTCAATGATTTCTAACGTTCCCTATCCCCCTCGAGGACTCGCCTTTATATACATGTCAAGGCCTTAGGGTTTACAACAGTCTCAACCACGATACAGATCGTGGTTTCCTTTATCTCTAAGTCGTCATGCTTTCCAAGACTAGAAACCTCCTCGATGGCCTATCCTCTATGTAGATCTTGAACCACCATCTGGCTCCTAGGCCCTCTGGGCCAAGGCTTGCATCGCCAAAGTTTGAGTCGCCTTTTTAGTGACCCGTCCCATCTAGGGCGTGTCACACTGCAGGTAATATCCCCAACAAGGAACACACTTGAGAAAACAATTGTTAGATAACAGAAGAGTATTCTTCTCATACAAATGCAAAATAATCCAAAGGTACCAAAGGTATAGAAGACATACAGAGAAATAATATTTCTTAAGATTGATATGTCTCCAAGAGCATTTGAACATTCTCCCCTCAATATTACCTTTAGTTTCTCCTCTCCCCCTGAATCTTAGCATGTAGATATTTGGAGTAGGTAGGGTGAGATAAGTCTAACACTTAGATAATCTAAAACACACTTTCTATCTCCTTTAAAGATAGATAGATTTGATCTCTCTCCCCCTTAATGTAGTATTACTCCCCCATTGGGTGGGCTTAATATTTCTGCCCCTTGAATATTTCTCCCGCTTTGGGTAAGCATAAGCTTTGATATTTCTCCCCCATTAGCATTAATTTCCAAAAAGGGTTAGAGGGTAAGGGATCCTTGCGAGTAAGGGTCATTGAGAACTTTGTCGAAAAATCTCAGGAGTATGGCAAAGTACTCAAGAAATATTTAAAGTCGGAATCTCCGAGGGAGAAATTGTTGGTAGAACCAAAAATGATATTAGGGCTCAGGATGAAATCGGTAACGCCGAAGTGTTCCTTGTTAGTTGTACGGAATAGGTCCTGGGCAGTGTATTTTCTATTTCGGTGAAGCTGATTTCCCTTATTAGGAGGGTCTCACATATAAACAAAAAGTTTGGAAAAACATTCTTGGCCATTTTGTTGAACACATTTTTTTCAGAAAGACTTGACACATTTTGCCTGATTTTTTTAAAATATTTGCAATGATTTTTCACGACTAGACGAAGATTGAATGGTTCCAAGAAAACATACAGCTAAGAGATGAACCATACAAGAAACTTCATCTAGATTATGGTTGGCGACTAGGTCACCTATATTAGAGTATATTGACTTAAGGAGCCAAGCAACAATTCTTGATCATAGGTCATACTCATCATTAAGCTCAGAATGGGGTTACCATTTTTTGTTAAGCATTTTACTATCTTCATATCACTTGAGTTGCTTTAACTCATGACTTGGAATAGCTTTGCAAGGATACGAGTGGTAACCTTTGAAAGATGTAGATGACGTAGCATGTAGGTGTACTTGTTGTGGATGCTCAATGTTGATGAATATCATCTTGAGTTGGGAGCAATCCTTGATTGTTTTGGTACACTTCTCACCTACATGGGTTAGTCGTGCAAGGCAGTACATGATATATCCAAATGACAAGAGTGAAATTGTTCAACAAATTGTTGTCAAGGATATGATTTGAGTTGTCTTCTTCCTCTATCGTGGAAGAAGTATTGTTGATACATGGCCATGCCAAAATAGCTTGTGGTGTGAGTTTATGGCAATCTTGCGGAGTAAGCTTCATCCAAGTACCTAGAAAAGGTTAGATGCAATAGAAGGGAGCATATATTTCCAAGGTATAAAGTAGAGTCATATGAATGGCATCATGGAATAGTTATGTAAGCTCAGACCTTTGCATGCATCCGAGTGATTCTATCTCAAGTTTGAAGCATCAATGATGTTCAACTCACTCCTCAAGTGACAAAACACTTTCGCATCAAGTGGCTTAGTAAAGATATTGGCCAATTGTTTGTCAGTATGAACATGTTTGAGATTAATATCTCCTTTGGAAACATGATAACGAATGGAATGATGATGAACTTGAATATGTTTAGTTCGTGAATGTTGCACGGGATTATGAGCAATCTTTATAGCACTTTCATTGTCACACAACAATGGAACACGTTTCACACGTATGCCATAATCCTTAAGAGTTTGTCTCATCCATAGCAATTGTGCACAACATGATCCGACGATAATGTATTCCGCTTTGGTGGTAGATAGAGATACCAAATTTTGTTTCTTGGAAGACGAAGACACAATAGATCTCCTAATAAATTGACATGCACCCTAGGTGTACTTCCTATCAACCTTGTCTTTGGCATAGTCCGAGTCGGAATAGCAAACAAGGTTAAAAGGAGATCCCTTGGGATACCAAATACCAAAGTTTGGTGTATGTAGCAAGTATCTCATAATTTTTTTCAAGGCCTTAAGATGAAACTCTTTGGGTGCCGCTTGATATCGGGCACACATGCACACACTTAGCATGATATCGGTACGTGAGGCAGATAGTTATAGCAATGAACCAATCATTGATCGATAAACCTTTTGATCAACCGGTTTGTCCTCCTTAGTGAGGTCCACATCTCCATTGTAGGTCTAGGAGTTTTCATACCTTTATACTCTTGCATGTTGAACTTGTTGAAGAAGTCCTTGGTATACTTGGTTTGAGATATAAATGTTCCTTCTCTCATTTGCTTGATTTGTAAACCAAGGAAAAATTTCACCTCACACATCATGGACATATCATATTTTTCTGACATCAACCTTCCAAATTTGTCACTAAACTATGGTTTAGTAGAACAAAGATAATATCATCCACATAGATTTGGCACACAAAAAATTCATCATTAACTCTTTAGTGAACAAGGTTGCGTCAAATTTACCAATCACAAAACCCTTTTCAATAAGAAACTTATTTTGGCATTTGTACCAAGTTCGAGGGGCTTGTTTAAGACCATATAGATATTTGCAAAGTTTATAAACATGATTAGGTTTCATACGGTTCACAAAAATGGGAGGTCATGTGATATAAACTCCCTCCTTAATTTCACCATTTAGAGAAGCAATTTTGATATCCATTTGGTAAAGTGTAATATCGTGGTGATTGGCATAAGCAAGATGTATACGGATGGCCTCAAGTCTAGCAACGGGGGCATAATTCCCACCGTAGTCCATACCTTCGACTTGAGTGTAACCTTGAGCTACAAGATGCGCTTTGTTGCGTACCACTTGGCCATCTTCATCTTGCTTATTTCGAAACACCCATTTTGACAATGATGTTGCACTCGTCCTTGGGCTTCTCCACTAGTGTCCACACTTCATTCCTCTCGATGTTGTGCAGCTCTTCGTGCATCGCATTTACCCAATCCGAGTCTTCAAGTGCTTCTTCTACCTTCAAAGGCTCGATGCTAGATATAAATGAGTAATGCTCACAAAAAAGTTAGCTAAACGAGTTTTAGAGCAAGTGATTCTCCTAGTTTGTATGCCGAGGAGAATTTGCTCGAAGGGATGATTCTTGTTCACTCTTGCTCGAACTCATGGTAGATTTTGCTTGTTGGATGGTGGATATTCCTCATCCTCATCTTCTTTTTCCTTGTTGAAGGTGTCATCCTTTTGAGGTTGAGGTGGATGATTGGGACGTACTTCTTCCTCCTCTTCATCTTGTCTCGTATTGCTTGTGGATGCCTCCAAGTCATTTTGTTGTTCGCCTTGGCGCAAGATAGGAGCTTCCACTTGTGTTGATGAAGTACTTTCCTTCACCTCCTTGGTACGTATGTTGCCGATAGATAAGTCTTGAATGGCTTCCGAAGGTTCCTTATCTCCTACATCATTTGGCAGTTGTTCGACTTGGAAACCATTAGACTCAACAAATTTCACATCTACCATCTCTTCAACTTTTCAAGTGAAGTTGTTGTAGACACGGTAAGTGTGAGAGTTTGATCCGTAACCAAGTAGGAAACCTTCATGAGATTTAGTATAAAATTTAGAACGATGATGCTTATCAAGAACGTACAACTTTGAGCTGAATACCTGAAAATATCCAACTTGGGGTTTGTTACGAGTGAGTAGCTCGAATGCCGTTTTACCGAGAATCTTGTGTAGGTAGAGTCAGTTTTTTGCATGACAAGATGTTTCCACGGCTTCTGCCCAAAAGTGTCTTAGCGTCTTGTATTTGTCGAGCATCGTTCTAGCCATATCTATGAGAGTCCGGTTCTTCTGCTCAACAACTCCATTTTGGTGAGGTGTGTACGTAGCCGAGAACTCATGTGATATACCTTCTTCATCAAGAAAAGGATCCACATTAGTGTTCTTCAACTCCAATCCATTATTGTTGTGAACTTTCTTGATCTTCACTTCAAACTGATTTTGGGCTTTGCGAGAGAAGTTCTTGAAGCTCCTTTGTACCTTTGACTTGTCATCAAGAAACAATACCCACGTAAATCTGGAAAAATCATCAACTATAACTACACCAAGAGAATTTCCACCTAGGCTCTTGTAAGTATTGGGAACAAAGAGATCCATGTGAAGCATCTCGAGTGGTCTCCTAGTAGTCATGATGTTCTTTGCGGGATGACTCCCACCCACTTGTTTTCCTCCTTGACAAGCACTACAAAGTCTATCTTTGTCAAAGATAACATCTTTAACACCAAGTATATGATCACCTTTGATATGCTTATCTAGATTAAGCATACCAACATGTCCTAGCCTTCTATGCTATAGCCAACCTTTAGATGATTTTGCAATAAGACAAGTACGAGGTTTGGCTCTTTTGGTGAAATCGACAATGTATAGATCACCTCTCCGAAAACTGGTAAAGACCATGTTATGACTAGCTTAAAGAAACACTAGGCAATTTACTTTAGTAAATATCACATTAAAACCAAATTCGGCTAGTCTAGATACGGAAATAGGATTCTAGCCAAGGGATTCAAGAAGCATGGCATTTTAAATAGAACTATCATGAGATATTTCCACCATACCAAGACCTAGTACCTTATCCTTGGAGTTGTCTCCAAAAGTCACATCCCTTTGTGGTCCATGGTTTGATGTGATCTCTTGAAACATGTCTCTATCGCCGGTCATGTGACCGGTGCATCCACTATCGAGAATCCACTCTTTTCCTCCGGCCATGTAGTCTTTAAAGTTTGCCATGAGACTTAGACTCTTCATAGTGTTCTCACATTCAATGTCAAAACTCTCATCTTCATTGTAATAGACATGCTCCACATCATCATTGTCAAGTGAAATATCCTCGTCACAAGAATCAAGAGAATCATTAGAATTTTGATCATAACAATGTTCAAGTTTATGAATGCTAATGGCTTCAACAATGTTGTTGATGGTAATGACATCTCCTTTAGCACGCATGAGGTCCTGAAGCTCAAACAAGCATCTGTCAAAGTTGGGATCACTAGACTTCATTTTGTGAAATACAATAGTTTTATGTAGAATGACATCAAATTTTTTTCAAGGAGTAGTTTGGATATCTTTTCTCCAAATCTTTCCACAAAGTATAAGCAGACTAAAAGTTTTTGATTTGACCCATCACAATTCTTGGCAGTCCTCTAATGATAAGATTAACAGTTCTAAGATTACCAACATATTAATTTTTCCCCGTGAGAAGGATGTAAGTGATCAATGGGAGGCACATACGGTTTCTCAACATACTTTCTCAAATGGGACTCATCGAATAGATCAAGCATTTTGTCTTTCCATTAACTATAGTACTCCCCACTGAGAATAGGTACTCTACACCCAAGACTCCGCAAACTAGACATATCCATCTTTCTCCAATGGTGATGAAACCAAAGCTATGGATACCAAAGCTCTCATACCAATTGTGGGATCAGTGAAGGGACGTATAGAGGGGGGGCGGGGTGAATAGACTACTTGACCAAATAAAAACCTAGCCTTTTCCCAATTTTAATGGTTGGCCAATTTTAGCAATTATAACAAGTCAAGCATACCCTACACATGCCAGTCAATGAGTATAGTAGTGGAAAGTAAAGACGCACAATTGAAAGTAAGGAGTAGAGAAAGGAAGATCAAATGCAAAGATGACATGGGGATTTTTGGCGTGCTTACTATAGCTGGTGCTATCGTACATTCACAGTAATGGAGACTTAACCCAACTGAGGGTAGCGGTTGGGTGAGTCCACAGAGGTATCCACATGCAAGGGTTCCATGAATAAGCAACCTTGTTTATTCCACCATGGCTTACGTCCATGAAGGACTATCATCACTCGAGGTAGACATTCACTAATTAGGCAATCTCATTGCCCTTACAAACTTCTTTATTCAACTCCACACAAAGTCGAAGGCTCCCAAGCGACACATATCCAATCTAGGAGGAACCACTCTCTAAAAGGTAATAGAATGATGAACTCCATTCTCTCATAGATTTGGCTTGGGTAGAAGAGATTGATTGGGTGGAAAGCAGCTTGGGGAGGCTAGAAATCAAGATCCATATGGTTGGAGTGGAATACCTTGATCTCAACACATGAGTAGGTGGTTCTCTCTCAGAAAATAAATGGGGCAAGTGGTGGTTTGTTCTGAGTGCTTCCTCTATGAATGAGAGGCAGGTGGAGGGGTATATATAGGCATCTCCAAAAATTTAACTATTACAACATTATTGCCGAGCTCGGTGAAATCGACTAGTGCAAAATGTGGAAACTTCGGTGTTTTGGTGAGATCGATATATAAATCTTGGTGGATCCGATTTGGATGGCTAGGCAGTTGCCCAAACTCGGTGGCACCGATTTGCAAAAATTGGAAATTCTGATTTTCAGTAAATGGCTACAAAGGAGTTGGTCACTATTTTTCGGTTGCACCGAAATCAAACTTGGTGGCACCGAGATGGTTCGGTTGGCTCTGGATTCTGTCTAGGGTAAGACCCATAGGGCCAATTTTGGAAATGTTGGTGGCACCGAATTTGAGTGTTAGGCTTTACAGAATATTTGTGGGAGAATTCTATGATGGTTTTTGGTGGCTAACTATCAGCACTTGAGCAACCAGATCATCATAGATACCTCATCCCCTTTTAATAGTATTGGCTTTCCTATGAACTCAAATCTGATTTATCACAAGATGAAAAATGTAGAGTCTTGAAGCTTAAAGCTTGACAATCCTATTCTTCTCCTTCCTTGCGGCTTCTCCTCACATTCCAGCCAATCTTCTGTGTGGACTTAATCTAAAATAAATTATATAAAATTATTAGTCCAAGAGACAATGTATGTTGTGATGAATTATCAAAACCACCAAGGGAGCATATATGCTTTCACCCTAACAAAGGGATGAATTGGAAATCCAGGACCCCACAGAAGATGGGAAACGAAGACAACCCGTTCACCCTCAAAAGGAGGGGAACCAGCTTCCCCGACGGCCCGTGCGAAGCGGGGCGGAGCAAGCTCTGATCCCGGCAAGTACCCAACTGTCACGCCCAAGATGCGACCCTATCCTCAGTTTGGCACGAGGACCTCATTAGGGATAGAAGCGCATCTCGTCGTGTCGCAAGAATGGATATCGTTACAAGTACATGTACTGAAAAGAAGAGATATATATAGAATTGTCTTACACTCGCCACAGGCTACATCAGAGTCACGGAAGTACAATACATTAACATCATGAAGAAGAGCAGGGTCCGTCTACGGACGAAAACAAACGAGAAAATAAGAACGACGTCCATCATTTCTATACCAGGCTGCCGGCCTGGAACCCATCCAAGATCAATGATGAAGAAGAAGAAGAAGCAACTCCAAATGAACAATCAACGCGCTCGCGTCAAGTAACCTTTACATCTACCCGCAACAGGTGTTGTAGTAATCTGTGAGCCACAGGGGACTCAGCAATCTCATTTCCAAAGGTATCAAGACTAGCAAAGCTTAATGGGTCAGGCATAGTTAAGTGGTGAGGTTGCAGCAAGCGACTAAGCATTATATGAGGTGGCTAACTTACGAGTACAAGAATAAAGAGGGGGAAGATCTACGCATAACGGACGTGAACTACTAATGATCAAATGAATGACCCTGAACACCTACCTACGTCAGATATAACCCCACTGTGTCCTCGATTCGAGAAGGAACTCACGAAAGAGACAGTCACGGTTACGCACTCAGTTGGCATAATTTAATTAAGTTAACTTCAAGTTATCTAGAACCAGTGTTAAACAAAGCTTCCACGTTGCCACATAACCGCGGGCACGGCTTTCCGAAAAGGTTTAACCCTGCAGGGGTGCTCCAACTAGTCCATCACAAATTACCACAAGCCGCATAGAAATCCTCGATGACGACACTCACGATCTCATCGGCTTCCTCAATGGAAAACCTCAACTCTGAGTTTACCCAAAGCATCACCGGAATCCCGATGCACAAGATATTTCGTCAAAGGTAAAACTAATCCAGTAAGGCCGCTCGACATGTCGACGATCCCGATAGGAGTCGCGTATCTCATTCTCAGGACATGACGGATGAGCTAGACGCCAGGATCGCTAAACCTCTGGGTGACCAGGGGGGCGCCGGACATCGCTCAGGTGGGACCAACACTCATGAGGAGCACTGGCCCGGGGGTTGATTAAATTCCTCGGGTTAATTACTCTATATGCAGTTCATTAGTTATTAGGCAAATGTAGTACCAAAGTTGGGCCTTGCCAGACCAGCTTTAATCTAAAACGAATTATCAAGGGGGTCCCATAACAACCCCGATCGTATTAGGAGCAGTCAAATATATATCATAACACCGGTAGCCGAAACTAAGGGGGCAAAGGTGGAACAAAACACCAGGCTAGAAAGGCCGAGCCTTCCACCTTTTACCAAGTATATAGGTCCATTAAATTAAATGGCATTAATATGGTGATATAACAAGGAACCCATGTTATCACATGGAAGCAACTGCACCTGCAACTAGCAACGCTAACAACATGGTTAAGCAAGCGGTAACATAGCCAATCAATGGTTTGCTAGGTCAAACAGGTTGAAGGTTATCATGGCATTGTAGAGAGGCTGATATTTAACATGTGGTAGGCAACGAGACATAATCGATAGAAGCGGTAAAGCTAGCATGGCAATGATAGTAATGGTATCTGGGGAAATGGTCATCTTGCGTGAGATCCTGCTTGGAAGAAGAACAACTCCGTGAAGCAGGCGAACCGATGTAGTCGAACGGGTCCTCACATTCCGACACGCTTGCCGAACTCTATCGAGACGGAGCAAACCGGAAACAAGCATCAACACAGGTATTCACCACGGCAAAAGCACAACATGAAGCACAACCTAATATGATGTATGAACAGATCAAAAATGCAAGTGATGGCATGGCAATTCACCTCATGCAAACACTACACATTAAGTGAAGCTCGATATGCAACGAGTTGCATATCGACGAAACTTCACGTTTAATCATTTAGTTCACTCCCGTTTATTTACACAGCAATATTAAATTGTTGTTAACATGGCAAGGGGTGAAGCAGGTGATTCTACAAGTCATCCTAGTCGCTTAACACACGGGACTTAGAACGGAGCTACGTTACAAGAAACATGCAACACAAGGTATTATGCCATGAATCCGTCATGCATGCGAGTTCATTACATCACGGCAAGAAGAGAAAAGAAGCATGTGTCGCCATGGCAAATGAAAGGGAACCATGGTGGCAAAATTGAAATGATGCCACGACAACGTTCCTATCCCGATAACTCATTGAGATATCGTTGCCAACGAATAGGGTGCGCGTGCGGGTCAAGCCAAAATAATGATGGGGTGATCCCGTTTATCGGGTTCCCATGTGTCGGGGGCACAACGAAAGAGGAACAACATGCAACGGGCAAACACATATGGCGCAAGCATACTGTTACATCTCATACATCACATGCACTAGGTTCACGACAATGTTCCAACGTTATACCTTCGAAGCATGCGTTCGGGCGGATCGGGTCATTGCGGCGTAAACATAGGTCGTCGTGGTCGTCGTTGTACACGGTCTCGTCGACGGTAGTCGTACACTTGGCGTAGATGTTTGGGGTCGTCAAGGACGTCGTGGTACTCGGCGAACTTGTTGGATGCACGGTGGCGGGGATGGTGCACCCGGTCTTCGGCGACAGGGCAAGGCAATAGCAGCAAGCATCAAGCAGCAACGGCAACAACAGCAGACACAACATCAGCTAGCAACAGCGACAGCAGGAGGCAAGGCAACAACAACAACAACTAGCAAGCTTGAGCAGCGACATCGACAACAACTCAACAACATCAGCGACAGTAAACATTATAGCGGCAAGCAACAGCTACTAGCCTAGCAACAACAAGCAGCAGCCGGCTTGGCACGCATCAGCAACAGCAACAACAAGCGGCGACGCAGCAAGCTGGCAGCATTAGTGACAACAATCAAGCAGGCATGGCTAGCTACAGCAAGCAACACCTAGCAGCAACGGCGGCAAGCGTCAGCAACGGCAAGCAGGAAGCTACTAGCAGGCCACACAAGCAGGCAAGGCTGCAGCAGGTAACAACGACAACACATCAACAACAACAGGCATCGGTGAAGGGGGCAGCAGGTAACAGCATAGCATCAGCGGCAGCAAGGCAGGGCGAGCAGCAACAGCTAGCAACTTCGGCAGTAGCGGCAGCACAAACAACAACAACCAACATCAGGCATCGCAGCAACAACAAACATCAACCGGCTCAGGCGACATGGCGTCGGCAGGGGCGAGCGGAGGCCATGGCTGCCGTGGCGAGCGGGTCACGTCCGGCGGCCGACCATGGGGAACGGCGGCAGGGCTAGCAGCCGTCGTGAGGAGGCGAGGGGCCCTGGCGTGGGAGGCGTGCAGGCGGGGCGGCACGGAATGACAAGAACGGCGAGGCGGCGCGGGGATCCGAGGAGAACGGCCGACGGGCTGGGCGGTGACCTAGGTGGTAGTTGGCGGCGGCCTTGGGCCTCTTTGGTGGCTCGGTCGCCGGCCATCGCAGGGTCGGGTCGGAGAGGTACTCGGCAGCTGCTCCTGGCGCGAGCGAGGGTAACCTCCTTGGCAGGAGCGAGGTGGCGAGGGAGAGGGGAGAATCAGGACTGGGGAGGACGAGAGGAAGACGACGCAGGGGAGAATTGGGAGGAGAAGGATCGGGAGCAGGGAGCGCTGTCGCTAGGTTAGGGGAAGCCCGGGTGGCCTTGGGCCGGCTCAGGCATGGGCTGGGCTCGTCCTCTCTCTCCCTTTCTTTTGTTTTTTAAACAGAAAACCACACACAATAGAAATAAATTTAACAAAAATAAAAATACTCTTGGGCTCCTTAAAACATGCTCCAACTATAAGAAATAGAATGGGCATTTTTGAAGAATAAAAATAAAACCCTTTTAAAGAAAAAAAATGAGACTCTGTTTTGAAATAAAAAAAAAGGAGAAATAAAGGAAAACCCAAGGGGTTGCCCCCTCATTTAATAAAAGAATTTTTAAAAGAAGAGGAACTTTTTTATTGGGGTCAAAACTGAAACTTTAACGCAGCCACAAAATAAAATAAGAGGGGAGAGAAGGTTTTATGTCCATGGTGTGACAAGGGTTTTGAAGTGGCTCTTGTTGCACCCACTCTCATCACACCATCAATACAATGCCACACTCAGAAGGACTAACACCCCAACAACAAGGAGCAACAAGCAACACAGACTAATAACACAGTTGACATGATGCCATGCATGATGCCATGATGCAAACTAAATGATGATGCAACAAATAAAACATTCACATGAAACGGAATAGAAGGGGGAATCTTCTGGAACGTCAGCATCGGGCTGTCACAACTATCCTACACTACAAGAGGATCTCGCCCCGAGATCCAAGAATGAAAGGGGGAGAGGATGAGAAAGAACAAGAGGTAAAAACTTAGTCGCTTCTTTAACAAATGAGAGACACCAACAATCCTTGAAGGTTGCAAAGAGATGAGGATTGATATAATTAAGAAACAAGCAAGAATTCATGGAAAATTTCGGCAGCACTTCGGTAGGAAAATGGGACAAAAAATTCGACAAGATGGAAGAATTAGACAATATACATAACAAGCAACTAAATAGAACAAGGGAACACCATGATCTTGATAGAACAAGAAGCTAGACCCAAAAGAGCAACATCACAATGCCATCGGAACAATAGAATAGGAACTAGCTCATATGGAAGAAGAGAATGAAGAAAAGAATGACAACTAATATGACAATAGAATTGAAGAGCCTCCGGACAGAAGAATTGACGTAGTAGTTGGAAAACCTACAACGAAAAGAACAAGATAGTAGTGGGCTTATGAAAATCATCTCAACATTTATGAGGTGACAACCAACCACTAAAAGAAACATGGATAGTTGAAAGCAAAGATATCTAAACTTCTTACACCAAGAGGATACATTGAGAATTTGGATAAATGATAATTACCATAATAGCAACATCCTTAGACAAGCTTTAGATGAAGTCTAAACCAAGATAGCTCAATGAAGAAATCATGGGTTGAAATATCTTATGATCAAAGAATGGGTGGATTGAATTATCTCACTCTTGAAAGCAAAACTCTTCGAGGATCCTACACTAACAAGAATGCTATAACACCACCTCAAAGGATAAGGAAGAACAAATGCACTTGGAAATGCAAGAGAAGAAAACTTGAGGTTCTCCAATAAGAATCTTGAAGAACACTTGAGAATGAATTAAAACCTTGATGAACCATCATGAAGGACCACCGTATACAAATGAATGATGCAAAGATATGAAGGTAGGAAGAATAAGATTATGACCTTACCAAGATTTAGATGAAGCCTCACAAAGAGATACTTAAAAGAAGTTGGAACTACGGAAAAGAAAGATAAGCACACGAGAAAAGAATTGAAACCATGAGCCACTCCGGAAGAAAAATTCAGATTACTATGAACAAGAATATGAATTATGTTATGCTCATCCTTTATCAAATTAAATTGATGACAAGCAACGGATTTAGCATAGAGCTTATTCTTCTGAAAAGATTGAGGAGAGATATGAGCACAAACTAGAAGAATTGATGCAATAAACACCGGTGAGAATTGAAATGAACGAGGCAACCATGAATGAATGGAGATACATGAGAATGAAGAGATCATGAACCACCTGAGAGAAAAACTAGAACAAGGCACCAGAATAATTGACAGATGAACGAAGAGACAACAATTGAGAAGAATTAGAGAACGAAAGCTGCAAGCTGAGAACGAAGAAGTCTTCTAAAATGATGGCCTTCGGAGGAACGTGAAATAAAAACAACTCAGAACTACACCGGATAGCAAGAAAGGGATACTCATGATTGACAACAATTGAGAAGACAACACGAAGCTGAAATGATATCTTCAAGAGAATGGACCAAGATTTAAGAGAAACACTCCTTCAGTCTACCAAGTTTAAAAAAGATGATGATAAACAACACCAAGGATAATGAGACACTCCAGAATACAGAAGAATGCAAGGTTGAGCCAAATATGAGAATTAATTCGAATAGATCTTGAAGAAGTAATATGACTGATGGAAATCATACTTACGTCATAGTTCAAAAGAATTAGAGATCTCCAGAAAAGATTACAAGAGTCAGATAAGATCGTGGGAAAACCTGTGGGTTATGGGCCCACTCAAAGAAACCACCGTTGAAAAGATTTCTTAGAAGGATAGATATTGCACCGGTACAAATGAAAACTTGATGAGGTTGATCACCTCGAAATAATTGAAAGAATTTGAAAACAAGAACTTCTGAGATATCTTCAACACTCCGGATGGAGCATAGATGGAAGAATAACAAGAGAGGCTTGAATAAGAATTTCCATGAGAAAGAATTACAAGGATATGATGAACACGAATAGCTTGAACTAAATTCACCGGAAAGGATAACAAGACTGAATAAAGATGAACACGGAGCTCCTAAGAATCTTCACAAAGAATCACCGGGTAAGAGAGAAAAAAACAGATAATGGAAGCACGTGAAAAGAAAACTCTTGGATGAAAATTGAATCACTGAAGAAAAGGGTGGGAGGGCGGGGAAAAACAAAGACAACTTGGAACAGATGAGATGAACTCCGGAAGACATGAGAGACTGATCTTGCAAAATGGGAGAGGATGGAATTCACTTGGAGAGAAACACACCAGTTGGAAAAGAATTGTCAAGACAACTCCGGTTGACAAGAAATGAAAAGACAAGTTGATTAAGCAAAAGGATTAGCATTCTCATAAAAATATGAGAACACCACTTAGGAAAGATCTGAAATCACCACTTGACATCGAAGCAACTCGAATTACCATAATCAACAAAACAAAGGGAGAGGCTTATGAAACATGCCAGAACAAACTCATGAGAGAAATTTCCGTTCGATATTTTCGTGGACAGGATCGCACGGGCTCGATCTTACATTAGCCATCAAGTGCAAGGGAGTGCACCCAACATACGAAGTGTCCCCGAGTCGTAGCAAGCTACAAGGACTCTTTAAGACACAACGTGAACCGCTGTAAGACAACCGTCAACAAACGAATCCACTAGATGTCGAACCCCAACCTAACATCATGCATTTGTTGAAAGATTGTCCTATAAGTAACTACTTGAATTCCCACCTAAAAATTCCTGAAATTTCTTGTCATGCAATCTGGTACACGGATACAAGGAGTAATATTTCACACAACTCCTATACTAACCCGTCCAATGTATCACATCCATCAACACACGACCAGAATCTCGTACCTTCATCTACTACAGACCCTCGTGATCACAACTATATAAAGTATGACAGTACTCCCGAACAATCTGCACCAGTACTGGGGACACCGTGGTTATCTCGCCACTACTAGTATTGAAGCAATTACGAACATCCTTCATCCTGAGATACTAAGAAACCTGAATGATAATGATGTGCTCAAGAATCCCCTGGAGCTCAACTCCCCGGAAGAGATCAAGTCAGACAGGAGGCACCAAGACAGAACTGCGTCACATCGACATCATATAGATTCCAAAAATATCCGCGTGATCCTAAAAAATTTTGAGTGAGAAAAGGAGTAGAATAAATTATTACGTCAAGATTCCTCACCAGAGCATAGAAGAGGAGAAAAAAGAATCCTACACTCCGACATTTAACTAGACTCAAAGCAGTTTTTCACTAGACTCGACTCGGCCAAGTTCGATCAATCACGGGGGCTCCGAGGTCGGTACTGATCTGATACCAACTTGTCACGCCCAAGATGCGACCCTATCCTCAATTTGGCACGAGGACCTCGTCAGGGATAGAAGCACATCTCGTCGTGTCGCAAGAATGGATATCGTTACAAGTACAAGTACTGAAAAGAAGAGATATATATATAGAATTGGCTTACACTCGCCACAAGCTACATCAGAGTCACAGCAGTACAATACATTAACATCATGAAGAAGATCAGGGTCCATCTACGGATGAAAACAAACGTGAAAAGAAGAACGACGTCCATCCTTGCTATCCCAGGCTGCCGGCCTAGAACCCATCCTAGATCGATGAAGAAGAAGAAGAAGAAGCAACTCCAAATGAACAATCAACGCGTTCGCGTCAAGTAACCTTTACCTGTACCTGCAACTGGTGTTGTAGTAATCTGTGAGCCACAGGGGACTCAGCAATCTCATTTCCAAAGATATCAAGACTAGCAAAGCTTAATGGGTGAGGCATGGTTAAGTGGTGAGGTTGCAGCAAGCGACTAAGCATTATATGACGTGGCTAACTTACAAGTACAAGAATAAAGAGGGGGAAGATCTACGCATAACGGACGTGAACTAGTGATGATCAAATGAATGACCCTGAACACCTACCTACACCAGACATAACCCCACCGTGTCCTCGATCGGAGAAGGAACTCACGAAAGAGAAAGTCACGGTTACGCACAGAGTTGGCATATTTTAATTAAGTTAACTTCAAGTTATCTAGAACCAGTGTTAAACAAAGCTTCCACGTTGCCACATAACCGCGGGCACGGCTTTCCGAAAAGGTTTAACCCTGCAGGGGTGCTCCAACTAGTCCATCACAAATAACCACAAGCCGCATAGAAATCCTCGATCACGACACTCACGATCTCATCGGCTTCCTTAGTGAAAAACCTCAACTCTGAGTTTACCCAAAGCATCACCGGAATCCCGATGCACAAGATATTTCGTCAAAGGTAAAACTAATCCAGCAAGGCCGCCCGACGTGTCGACGATCCCGATAGGAGTCGCGTATCTCATTCTCAGGAGATGACAGATGAGCTAGACGTCGGGATCGCTAAACCTCTGGTTGACCAGAGGGGCGCCGGACATCGCTTAGGTGGGACCAACACTCATGAGGAGCACTGGCCTGGGGGTTGATTAAATTCCTCCGGTTAATTACTCCCTATGCAGTTCATTAGTTATTAGGCAAATGTAGCACCAAAGTTGGGCCTTGCCAGACCAGCTTTACTCTAAAACGAATTATCAAGGGGGTCCCCATAGCAACACCGATCGTGTTAGGAGCGCTCAAATATGGATCATAACACCGGTAGCCGAAACTAAGGGGGCAAAGGTGGAACAAAACACCAGGTTAGAAAGGCCGAGCCTTCCACCTTTTACCAAGTATATAGGTCCATTAAATTAAATAGCATTAATATGGTGATATAACAAGGAACCCATGTTATCACATGGAAGCAACGGCGCCTGCAACTAGCAATGCTAACAACATGGTTAAGCAAGCGGTAACATAGCCAATCAGTGGTTTGCTAGGTCGAACAGGTTGAACGTTATCATGGCATTGTAGAGAGGCTGATATTTAATATGTGGTAGGCAACGAGACATAATCGATAGAAGCGGTAAAGCTAGCATGGCAATGGTAGTAATGGTATCTGGGGAAATGGTCATCTTGCCTGAGATCCCGCTTGGAAGAAGAACAACTCCATGAAGCAGGCGAACCGATGTAGTCGAACGGGTCCTCACATTCCGACACGCTTGCGGAACTCTATCGAGACGGAGCAAACCGGAAACAACCATAAACACAGGTATTCACCATGGCAAAAGCACGACATGAAGCACAACCTAATGTGATGCATGAACAGATCAAAAATGCAAGTGATGGCATGGCAATTCACCTCACGCAAACACTACACATTAAGTGAAGCTCGATATGCAACGAGTTGCATATCGACGAAACTTCACGTTTAATCATATAGTTCACTCCCGTTTATTTACACGACAATATTAAATTATTGTTAGCATGGCAAGGGGTGAAGCAGGTGATTCTACAAGTCATCCTAGTCGCTTAACACACGGGACTTAGAACAGAGCTACGTTACAAGAAACATGCAACACAAGGTATTATGCCATGAATGCGTCATGCATGCGAGTTCATTACATCACGGCAAGCAGAGAAAAGAAGCATGTGTCGCCATGGCGAACGAAAGGGAACCATGGCGGCAAAATGGAAACGATGCCACGGCAACGTTCCTATCCCGATAACTCAATGAGATATCGTTGCCAACGAATAGGGTCCGTGTGCGGGTCAAGCTAAAATAATGATGGGGTGATCCCGTTTATCGGGTTCCCATGTGTCGGGGGCACAATGAAAGAGGAACAACGTGCAACGGGCAAACACATATGGCGCAAGCATACAGTTACATCTCATACATCACATGCACTCGGTTCACGACAATGTTCCAATGTTATACCTTCGAAGCGTGCGTTCGGGAGGATCGGGTCATTGCGGCATAAACATAGGTTGTCGTGGTCGTCGTTGTACACGGTCTCGTCGACGGTAGTCGTACACTTTGCGTAGATGTTCGGGGTCGTCGAGGACATCGTGGTACTCGACGAACTTGTCGGATCCACGGTGGCAACAACAACAGGCATCAGCGACAGCGGCAGCAGGCAACAGCATAGCGTCAGCAGCAGCAAGACATGGCAAGCAACAACAGCTAGCAACTTCGGCAGCAGCGACAGCACAAACAACAACAGCCAACATCAGGCATCGCAGCAGCAACAAACAGCAACCGGCAGCAGCAACCGGCTCAGGAGACATGGCGCCGACAGAGGCGAGCGGAGGCCATGGCTGCCGTGGCGAGCGGGTCACCTCCGGCGGCCGACCATGGGGAATGGCGGCAGGGCGAGCAGCCGTCGAGAGGAGGCGAGGGGCCCTGGCGCGGGAGGCCTACAGGCGGGGCGGCGCGGGGATCCGAGGAGAATGGCCGATGGGCTGGGCGGCGGCCTTGGGCCTCTCTGGTGGCTCGGTCGCCGGCCATCGCAGGGTCGGGTCGGGGAGGAAGTCGGCAGCTGCTCCCGGCGCGAGCGAGGGAAACCTCCCTGGCGGGAGCGAGGTGGCGAGGGAGAGGGGAGAATCGGGATTGGGGGAGGACGAGAGGAAGACGGCGCATGGGAGAATCGGGAGGAGAGGGATCGGGAGGAGGGAGCGTTGTCGCTAGGTTAGGGGAAGCCTGGGTGGGCCTTGGGCCGGCTCAGGCATGGGCTTGGCTCCTCCTCTCTCCCTTTCTTTTGTTTTTTTAAAACATAAAAGCACACACAATAGAAATGAATTTAACAAAAATAAAAATACTCTTGGGCTCCTTAAAACATGCTCCAACTATAAGAAATAGATTGTGCATTTTTGAAGAATAAAAATAAAACCCTTTTAAATAAAAAATGAGACTTTGTTTTGAAATAAAACAAAAGGGAAATAAGGAAAACCCAAGGGGTTGCCCCCACATTTAATAAAAGGATTTTTAAAAGTAGACGACCTTTTTTATTGGGGTCAAAACTCAAACTTTAACGCAGCCACAAAATAAAATAAGAGGGGAGAGAAGGTTTTATGTCCATGGTGCAACAAGGGTTTTGAAGTGGCTCTTGTTGCACCCACTCTCATCACACCATCAATACAATGCCACACTCACAAGGACTAACACCCCAACAACAAGGAGCAACAAGCAACACAGACAAATAACACAGTTGACATGATGCCATGCATGATGCCATGATGCAAACTAAATGATGATGCAACAAATAAAACATTCACACGACGGAAACGGAATAGAAGGGGGAATCTTCTGGAACGTCGGCATTTGACTGTCACACCAACACTCCTAAGCTAGGCGAGTTGGTCTTGGGTACTATGGAGGATCTCCACATCCCTCTCATCTTTGGGGCCTTCATGGCCTCAAGGGTTGCCTTCTTGTTGCCCTTAGGGGGCTTCTCCATTGGAGCTTGGCTATCTTCTTCGGCCATGATGGTTGAAGAAATGAAACGGAAGCGATCAAAGTTTCTTGGGGTGCTCGGGTGCTAGGAGAACTCTAGGTGCAAGAGCTTGATATAGTATGCTCTCATTCCTCCTAATCTTAATCTTCTTCCCACAAAGATAGTATTGGCTTACTATAATTTCCTCACATCTTCATGAGAGATTCCCTTTGGCATGTCAATAGTAATGTGGAAACTTTTAGAGCGGTAAGCTAGAGCATGGACTTCACATGCCACCTCTTATAGTGCACACCGGTTAAATTATACGTGCCCAGTGCATCAACGATCCAACCATAGTTAACCTGTGAAATTGCGTAAATTAGGTTTTTGGATTGTTAGAATATTAGAAAAAGGATGATTAATTTTAGTAAATAGTTCATGACTAGCATAGAAATTAGCATGCAACAATCTACATACTAGGAAAATAGGAAAACATGCACATCAACATCAGACATGTAACAACAACCATAATTTTAAACATGAACAGATCACGAAGCATGTATTGTTTGTTAGTAGTCGTAGTTGCTTCTGGAGTGACGTTGTTGATGGCGATGTTGGTGTGGACATTATGTAGATGGAGTTAAAGAAGGCTATGTGTAGCCCCGTTTGAATTGGATGGAATATGACATGTGGTGATGAACTTGAGAAGTCATGTAGTGCGCTTCCCAAACCTAATTCGTCCTCTCCCAATGAAGGATGACAAAGACAAAATATTCCGGAGATCTACTCGCCTGCATGCCAATGCACAACGGTGTTTATGATGGAGTGGATTATGTTGGCGGCACAAGTTGTCGATGATTGATATTTTTATGCTCATCAAATCTGAGTTTAAAACGAGTTATTTCATAAAAACGAATATATTTGCTCTGATATTGGTACTAATCGCTACCGTGGGAAGTTCCTAAAATGACACATGTATAGGAGACGCTTTGATGAAACTGTGTGTGATGCACGAATCACGAACGGTATGTTTATAAAACCATCACCAATAAAACAAACTATGTGTGATGGCAAATCCATCAAGCATGATTAAGATAAGACTTGCGTGTGCGATACGTGGCATACAGTTGTTCCATCCAATTTTTTTTCAATTAGACAAAATAACACACATGGAAATATAGATCCAGATGTGTGCGATAAAGGGCACACAATTCTCTAGGATAAACTGTTTGCAATGATCTAGCAGAATATAAACGATTTGGCATAACATGATATGTGTGATACCCAACAAACATGTGAGTAGTGATATGTCTCCCTCGTATCCATAATTTTTTATTGTTCCATGCCAATATTATACATATTTCACATATTTTTGGCAACATTTTATAGGGATTTTTATTTCTGTGCCCCTGGTTCGTTAGCTCTACTCATTCATCCCCATGCTCTTAACTTTTGCTCACTTTTCCCCACTCCCTTGGCCGAAACCCTCAGAACTGGTGACAATTGCTTAGATTGTTGGGCCCTGCACGCACCGTAACGACATGAGCCTGCTATGCATGCACCTGCCTCCATCGGTCACTGCTAGGCCCTGCGCGTGCCATATTGACATGAGCCTGCTATGCATGCACATAGCTAGCCTGCCTCCATGCGCTGATGCCTGCCGCCACGTACGCTGACCGGCCTCTTTCTGCATGCTAGCCGCCACGGACGCAGGGACGGTCGTTGCTGCTAGTTCGTCTCATGTCACACGCTTGTCTCCCTGATCCATTCGTAGCTATTCAACGTGGCAATTAAAGCTATGCATGCGCGACATGAACCGCCTGCCTGCCAGCATGCGTCGATGCGCCTCGCCATGGATGCAACCTTCCTATGAGCCGCCACGGGACGCAGCGTCTGTCGCCTCCTCGATCGATTCACAGTTCACACTTGCTCAGCCTTTTACCACCGCAACATCAATTCAGCATGTCAATTAAACTCTAGGGCATACCGATCGACGTGCGCCGCCAAGATACCGAAGCGGCGAAGCCTGCTATGCATGCCATGTGATCGAGCTAGGATGCCTGCATGCGCGCCGTCACGGACGCAGCAACAGTCGCTGCCACTGATCGAGTTAGGTTTTAAGTATTTGAGGTTTTAGGGCTTTGAAGCATCAACAAAAAGCATGTAATATATTTTTTGAAGCATCAACATTTTGAAGCATGAACAAACATAACTCAGAGAGCATAATAACGAAAGCATACATGCTGAAGCATCAACAAACATAGCTCAGAGAGCATAATAACGAAAGTATACAATATAGGGAAGCCTACAATATATATACTACGTACAACCTAGTGCACTATGCGTCTTCGTCGTCGGAGATGGCCGGAGGCTGGTCCTCCTGGGCCACCACCTGTCCCTCCTCCTGTGCCGCCCATGCTGCCTGCATCTGTTGTTGATGAATACGTCGGGCCTGCGCAGCTGCTTCCGAGCGGATGGAGTTGAGGATCACCACTTGGTCGGGCCACACATAATAGACCGGCGGCGCCTCCACTTCCGGCTCCTGCGGCGGCGCCTCCACGTCTGGCTCCTGTGGCGGCGCTTCCACCTCCAGCTCCTGCGGTGCCACCTCCTCCTCCAGCGATGCCTACACCTCCGGCTCCCCGAAATCCTCTAGAGGTAGCCCCGCTTCCCTCCGAAATTTGGCCCACTGAAGGAGGTAGAGACGTTCTTCGATCGTGTAGTACTGGCGGCGTGGTGGCATGGCTGATGGGCTGGGAGAGGGGAGTGCTTGGGCCGGCCGATAAACGGAGCAGGCGAAGAGCTACGGCTGGGGGGGGGGAGTGTCCGTCCGGCTTAAATAGCCATTGTAACTAAACACTAAACCACCCCGTTTTCACACCCACCACGGCATCCGGAGTGTACACGCGTGGGAAGCTGTGGTTGGTTTGATGAGTGGACTATGATCGGGGTCAAATGTGAAAGAGCCAGCACGTTCACACACCATGCAAAAAACGATGCGAAAAAACGATGCAAAAAAACGATGCAAAAACGATGCAAAAAAACGATGAAAAAAAACGACGCAAAAAAATAGATGCGGAGTCAGTGGTGGGCGAGCAGCCGAGCACAACCAACGGGATCGCCTCCCGCGGATCGCCCCACGATCCCATGATGCGGATCCGTCCTGGTGATCCAACGGCTCGGAGCCTGCACGCAGCCTGCCCACCGAATTCCTTCTAGAAGACCACATCCGAGGGTTGTCGCTTGGCGCCAGGGTGTGATCGGACGGCTCACGTTGGGAGCTAGGGTTAGGCGAAACCCCGCGGGGTCTAGAGGGGTTTTGAGCTGGTCAACGGGGTTATGAAAGCTTTGACTGAGCATAACTAATTTAAAAACATCGAAAAAATGAAACCTTCGCCGTTCGTAGTTGTATAAGACACACTAACGAGGAAAAATACTAAACTTGGTCTATGATCATTTTCATGAAAAAACCCTAGCTCGCACGATCCAGGTCAAATGAGCACCATTAATTTAAAGAAAATAAAACAAAATATGAAACCTGCGCACAATGTTGTCTTATGTGACATGTTACCAACCAAAAATTATAAACTTGGTTTATGGTCATTTTCATGAGAAAACCTTCACACATATGAGCTATCACCTACAAGATTTCATAGAGTTCAAGGAGATGAGGTAGGGTTACCTTCTGCTTTTGAAAAATTTAAAAAAATCGAAAAAATCACTAAAGCCTTATTTGAAAGTGAGTAAGAAGGATATGAACTTAGTTTTACATTTTCATATTTTAAACGTGTTTTAATAGTTTTTATATTAAAACATATTATTCAAAAGAAAATGTAAAAATATGAAGATTAATTCAAAAATATCTAAACATAAGTAACCATACACCACAGGCAAATTTAAGGACAAACAAATATAGATAGCATAATACATGGGTTCCCATAATACATTGGGTACCCTAATACATTACTACCATAGATTCAGTTCATCACATCATAAACAAGCACATTTAGTTTACCAAAAGTAATGCAAAAGATAAAGATAAAACATGCTAGCACATTCAGTTCATCACATCATCACATCACACCGGAGTCAGTGCCTTCGCGAGGGCAGCATGCTGCCCCCTGATCATGTAGTCCTCCCCGCGATTCGCTACATCCTCTACATGAGACACAAGGTGATCGAAGTGGCCATCCTTTGGCTTTGGCTTGGTGGTGCAGTAGGGGCAGCGCCACTTCTTGATCTTGCGGTTGAAGAAGGAAGCAACTCCCTTGGCCTTGATCTTCTCCACCTCCTTCGCTTTGAAGGACTTGAAGTTGCCCTTGTACACATCTTCTCTAGAATCGTACTGCATACGTGAATGAATTGCATTAATACATTATAGATTCATATACACCATGTCGAAGGAACTAAATGAACAATCTAAATTTCAAGTAGGCTTACCTCATATTTTTCGTCGCCACTATACTCTGGATCGTATGGGTCGAACCCAGTAAAGGCCAGCTTCCTCTTTTCCCCCATTCATCATCCTCCTGAATATACAATTACATCCATCACTAGTAAATACAGAAGCCAATTCAAAATTTAGAGATGCACACATGACACATTGATCATAGGGCTAATATACTAGGGTTATTTGCATTTTCCATTGTCATGCACACATATTGAACAAGAGAGCTAAATAACTACATATTGTGGACAAATTTATATACTAATGAATCAAATAACTTCTTAATCAATGGATTCCCTTTGGGCATTTGACATTCAAAACCCCAATATGCGTAACATTCAAAAACAAATCTAATAGGGACCCAATCTAATAAGCATAAATGTTTGTAGCATTAAAAACCCCAATTTGTGTAGCTTTAAAAACAAGAAATCTAATAAGCATACATATGTGTAGCATTGAAGCACAGAGATCCCTATCTCTCATACAGATCTATCTAGCATTTTTGCAATGAAAAAACCCCATCCCCCCTTATAGAAAACCCCGGCCCATCTGTAAAACCAACTACTCTAATCATCTGTACTATCGTATGAATCACTATCTAACCAATGCAACTAACTATACAAGCTAAAATCCCAAATATTGCAACTAACAAGCAAGTGCGAATACCTCCTGCTCCTCGCGAGGTTGCGCATCGCGGGTATCGGGATGGACCGCACCGCTCGACGCCGTCACCTTCTGCTTCGGCAGCACTGAGGCGGAGATTGCCACCTCCTTTTCCACATCCGCAGAGGTTGCGAGTTTCCCCGCACCGCCGTGGACGCCACCAACATCCTTCACGTCATCCGCGTTCACCACGCCCTGCAACTCCACTACATCTCTGGCCGCTGTGCCGGCGTCGCCACGAGCTTCCGCCATCGGATAGATGGAGGCAATGAAGGTGAGGAAGAGGATGCGGTGGGAGATAGCGAGATGACAGTTGGAGCAGAGCGAGATGATGTTGGTTGGGGAGGGGAAGACGATGCTGCAGGGAGGGGATTTGGGGGAAACGGTAGGGGCGATGTGCTGGGAGGTGGTTCCCCCTCTTTATACGATGGGACATTTCGGGCATGTCCCATCGACTGCCCCCATCGACACGTGCTACCCCACGACCGCGGTCAGTTGCATGCGCCCTACGCGGCCCCGCTCGTCAGAGTTAACGGTCAAAGCACTGACACGATGGCAACGTCCGTTGTAACTTGTTCTTAGGGTTCCGAGCAATGGAGTGGGGAAAAGTGAGCAAAAGTTAAGAGCATGGGGATGAATGAGTAGAACTAACGAACGAGGGGCACAAAAATAAAAATCCCCATTTTATACAATTTATTGGACTAACATATTGATCCAGTGCCAAGTGCCAGTTCCTCTTTGTTGCATGTTTTTTGTTTCGCAGAATATCCATATCAAACAAAGTCCAAACATGATAAAAATTTATGGAGAATTATTTTGGAATATATATGATTTTTTGGAGGTGGAATCAACGCAAAGGGAGGCACAAAGCATCCACTAGGTAGCAGGACGCGACCCATACCCCCTAGCATGAGGTGGTGCCTAGTGGCCACCTCGTAAGTCAGTTGGTGCTCTTCTTCGGTGCAAGAAAGATAATTTATGGTAAAAATCCCCTCAAAATTTCAGCCCGATCGAAGTTTCAGATCTCCGGGAATTTAAGAAGCTCTGAAGGGCCAGAAAACAAGAACATGAAAAATAACAGAGACGGAGATCCAATATCGGAGGGGCTCGTGCCCCTCCGCTGCTATGGAGGCTATGGACTAGAGGGGGAAATCTTATCCCTTCTAGGGGGAGGCCAAAGAATAAGAAGAACGAGGGGGGCTCTCCCCCTCTCTCCCGATGGCTCCGGAGTACCGCCTGGGCAAGGAGCATGACGACGATCTACATAAACAATCTTGCCGTCGTCAACACCAACTCTCTCCCCCTCTATGTAGCGGTCTAACACCTCTTTTACTATTGTAACTCTATACCTAAACATGGTTCTCAACACTACATACTATTTCCCAATGATATGCGGCTATCCTATGATGTTTGAGTAGATCCATTTTCTCCTACGGGTTAATTTTGATATGATGTTATTGATATGAGTTGTGTGTTCATATGGTGCTATCCTAAGGTGCCTTTCGTGAGGTGCACACGTGAAGGATACACGCTGGAGGGTTTGCAATATATTCATGATGCGCTTATAGTGGGTGACAGGAGTGATAGAAAATTACACCTGAGTAAGGGAGTTGTGTGCGTATGGGAGTAAAGAACACTTGATGTTTAATACTATGGTTGGGCTTACCTTAACGATTTCAAGTAGTTGCGGATGCTTGCTAGAGGTCCAATCATAAGTGCATATGATCCAAGTACAGAACCTGTGTTAGAGTATGCCTCTCCCTCATTGCACATGATAAGTATCTATCATGTTATATTCAATTGCCTATGGACAATCTTTTTCTTACGTTACACAACAAGCTTTCTACTAAACAACCCCTAAATTTTATTTCCACACTCTTTATTTTCTTGCAAAACAACACCTAACTTTTATTTACTTGTTCTTTATTATCTTGCAAACTTATCTATTACACCTACTAAGTACTTCTAGTTTTATTCTTGTTTTAGGCAAATAAAACATTAAGTGTGCGTAGAGTCGTATCGGTGGTCGATATAACTTGAGAGAATATTAATTCGACGTTTAGATCCTCGTTGGGTTCGACACTCTTACTTATCAAAAAAGGCTACACACGATCCCCTACACTTGTGGGTTATTAAGACCTTTTTCTCGCGCCGTTTCCGGGGAGCAATAGCATGGGGTGAATATTCTCGTGTGTTCTTGTTTGCTTTATCACTAAGTAATTTTTATTTTCTATTATTAGTTGTTTTACATATTTAGTTATGGCTATGCAACATGAAACACCAAAAAAATTAGTGGTACCTGCTACTCATAGAGATGGGGAACCTCCTAAAACCATCAATGCTAGTTATGTGAAATGCGTTAATTACTCCTTTGATAGTCCTGAGAAATCCTCGTCAAACTATATAATGGGCGACATGTTGGATCAATGTGAGTACTTTAGGCATTGTCGCTTATCTCAAGAAGGGAAACATTTATTGGATCAAATTAGAATTTTGTGTTGGTTTGCTTGGGATGCATGTTCGAGATGTGATTATACTTCTTGCTCCAAGATTAAGGGTCTACATATTCCCTTTCAATGTGAATTTAATGATAATAAAACCTTGGCTTGTTATGCTAAAGGTATATATGATTACTATGATATGGAATGAATAAAATAATTTGTTGCTTTTAAAGGTGCGTATGAAATTGCCTCTTTGCTTGAAAAGTATGATGATGTTCCTTACAAATCTGGAAAAAAAATTCATACTTAAATATTGCTATGATAATTATGTATGCAATGATCATATTAATTAAGTTATTGAAAGAATGATGGCTGCCTTGGAAGAGACTAATATTTTGCAGGAATCTATGGCAGAAGAAATTGATAAAACAGTGACCTCATTGGATGAATAAGTTGATGCGTAGAGCGAAGAACAAAAGGAGGAAGAGCACATTAGCTACCTGAGCCCACCTTCTAATGAGAGTAACTCTTCCACTCATACATTTTTTAATTTCCCTTCGTGCTTACCGAAGGATGAATGCAATGATAATTTCTATGATCCCGTTGATTCATTTGAAATGTCACTTTTTGATGAACTTGATGCTTGCTATGATTGTGGCCATGATGCCAATATGAATTATGCTTATGGGGATGAACTTGCAATATTTCCTTATGTTAAGAATGAAATTGTTGCTATTGCACCCACACATGATAGTCCTATTATATTTTTGAATTCTCCCAACTACACCAAATCGAAGAAGTTTGCACTTATTAAGGATTATATTGACGGGTTGCATTTTACCACTACACATGATGATTTTGATGAATATAATATGCATGTTCTTTCTGCCCCTACTTTCAATTATTATGAGATAGGAAACAAATCTTCACCTCTCTATGTTTCCAATACGATAAAATTGCAAGAAACTACTTATGCTATCTATTGGCCTTTATTTGATGTGCATGAGTTGTTCTTTTATGACACGCCGATGCATAGGAAGAGAGTTAGACTTCATCATTGCATGATATATGTTTCTTTGTGCTCACTACTAAATTATAAATAATTGTTAATTAAAATTGACTTTGATATACCTTGGGATCCGGGTGATGGGGATATGTACCTAGGGTAGGGTCACAGGCCTGACCTAAGTGTCCTACCTAAGGGTATCTCATTATTAGGTGAAGGGTCATACACAAGATTCCAACTGGATGACCATGGCACGTGAAAAATCACTTGGTATACAAACACTCGGGAGATATTCCCATCATCTCGATGACCTACTTTCACTCGGAAGGTTCCAGTCGACATGGAAGATGAGAAGCCACCTCTAGGGAGGCCAACGGGCATACGCTCAGCTAATGGTCAAGAATAGCATTAATTACATACATACCTTATCTGTAACATACATCTTTAAACCATATTGATCGAGCCCTTAGATGATGAGTCCTTCATGAGGGGAAGTGCACTCTATATAAGCCACCCCTCCCCTCTGGCACAAGGGTTCGCACCCCGTGTAACACACATTCCACACTGCAAGAGTTCCCGAGCACTGAGACGTAGGGCTATTACCTCTAAGAGAGGGGCCTGAACTCATACATCTTGTGTACAAGCTTGCTGTAGCTAGGACTATGCCCTCTCCATTGGTACCCTACACCTCTACTGTCAGGTTTATTCCCACGACAGTTGGTGCCCACCTTGGGGAAGGCGTCTAAGCGACTTCCGACAAGTTTGCGATTTTCACTCGCCGTCATGTCTTCCGGCTGTGATTCGTTCATGGGTGGCGAGATCTATTTCGGCGCCCTCATCTTCGTCGACAATGACTCGACATGGCTTCAGGAAGCGCCACTCGACATCGAGGCTCTCTCGATTCATGGAGCAACGCACTTCCGTGCAAGCTGCTTTGGCGTACTCCTTTAGCAGTCGTCGACTCCGCTGTCGACCGTTCACTCCGTTGTTCGTCGTCGCAAGCGATCCGGTCGCTCGCGACTCCAGCGACGGGTGAAGCATGCAGTGGCTCTCCAGGCGTCACCTCCGTTGATTCCTCAGGTCACTATGATCGAGCCCGCTGTATCCCTTCGGGATCCGATCCACTCGGCATTAGACCAGTCTAATGTTCCTTCTGAGTGTGAGAGCTGCAATCCAACACAAGAGGTCTTCATGGCAGGCTCCGCGGAGAGCCCACCCGGGTTCGGTCGCGGTGAACATGAGGCCGGTGAACCATCGACTGGACACGGCCGTCGGCGTCAGGCAAAACTCTTCTCAAGTGGCTGACAAGACAACATTGAGGTATATAGTACTCCGGTACTTAACGTTGGAGCCGCAGCTAAGATAGCAGATTCTATTCAGCCGTCAGATTCAGAGGCTGGTAGAGGCTTAGAGTAGATTCGCACTTTGCTTCAAGCGGCGCAGCAACAGAATTCAGCTGTATCCCAGTAGCTCAATAGTTTACACAGTGATTCACCAAGAGCAGATACAGTCCGTTCAGTTTTAAGTCGAGGGTCGCCTCGGCATCACAGAGACGGGGGTTACCGAGAGAATCAGCACAGAGACCAGGGGCGAAACCAGTTCCCTCCTCGTTATCACTATGATGACCGCCGTCGAGTGCATTCTCCTCCGCAGAGCGGCACGTATGTGTCCCGACACTACGATGACCGGCGCCCATTCTGTGATGAGCAGAATCTAGGATTTGATGCGAGAAATGTACTCGCGCAGAGAAGGATCGACCAGGGTAGAGCTCGCACAGATGGTTTCTATAGAGATCATCCGAGTGGAACTGGTACTGCAGTTTCTGGTCCCGGGTGTTTCTGTAGAGCAATCCGCTCTGCAGATATTCCCCCCAACTTTAGGTTGGCGGCTGGAATCAGCAAGTTCACAGGAGAATACAAGCCTGAAACATGGCTTGACGACTACCGAGTGGCTGTGCAGATTGGCGGAGGCAATGACAGCGTCGCCATGAAGCACTTGCCCCTGATGTTGGATGGTTCGTCCAGGGCGTGGCTGAATCAGTTGGCCCCTTCTAGGATCTACTACTGGGAGGATCTCGCCCGAGTGTTTATCAAGACATTCGAAGGTACATGCAAGCGTCTAGCCGGTCTGTCCGAGATACAAAATTTGTGTGCAGAAGTCAAATGAGTCATTGAGAGATTATATTCAGCGGTGGACCACCCTTCATCACACGGTGGAGAATGTTTCTGAGCACCAAGCAGTCTGTGCTTTCAAGGCTGGCATCAGATACAGAGAACTGTACTTGAAGTTTGGCAGAACTGGCGACATGTCGATGAGTAAGATGATGGAGATCGCTGCCTAGTATGCGAACGACGAATAAGAAGACTGCATATGTAGCGGTAAAGGGAAAGCAGTCGACAATGACGCCAGCGGCAATTCCAATCGGAAGCAGAAGCACAAGGCTGATGGTTCCACTCCAGCAAAAGCGGCCACCCTAGCGGCGCCAGGAAAATTCAAGGGAAAGTCCAAACGACAATTCCCCCCAAGAAATCCAAGGGTCAGTCAAACGTTCTGGATCAGCCATGTGTATTCCACACAAAGAAAGACAAAGAGGGCAATTTGATATTGCCAAAGCACACCACTCGTCAGTGCCGACTGTTGATACAAAAGATTAAAGCGGGTCAGTCAAGTGGAAAAGATCCTGAAAAGAAAAACGACGAAGAAAAAGATGATTTCCTCGAAGTCCAAGCAACGCTGATGATTTTCGCTGACGTACAGAGCAAAAGTCGACTGAAGGTCATCAAGAGAGAAGTCAACATGGTAGTACCCTCCACCCCCACATACCTCATGTGGTCGCAGACCCCCAGACGTTTGATCAGTCGGATCATCCAGCTCTTGTCCCTACTCCAGGTCGACAAGCTCTGGTGGTCGATCCAGTTGTGGAGGGTGTTCGGCTTCGCAAACTCCTAATGGATGGAGGAAGTGGACTGAATATACTATATGCAGAAACTCTCAAGGGAATGGGTATTCTGATGTCCCGAGTCAGCGAGAGCACCATGTCTTTTCACGGAGTCATCCGAGGAAAGAAGGCCAAGTTACTCGGACAGATAGCATTGGATGTTGTTTTTTGGCTCCGGTAAGAACTTTCGCAAAGAGAAGCTGACGTTTGAGGAGAGTGCATATCATGCCATTCTGGGTCATCCTGCTTATGCACATTTCATGGCCCGACCATGTTACGTGTACCTAAAGATGAAGATGCCAGGGCCCAAAGGAGTCATCACTGTCTCGGGCAATCGACACACAGCTGAAGAGTGTTTGCAGCAAGGCTCAAAAATTGCAGATCAACAGATGGATGTGGTCGAATTGGAAGAGTATCAGAAGAACACCAACCCTGGTGAACTGATGCACTCCAAGAAGCCTGCTTCTGAGTCTGCTTTTTAGTCGGCACGCGAGATCAAACCAGTAGACATCCACCCGACGAATCCCAATGCTGCTCCGACCAACATATCCACAACACTCTACAGTAAATAGGAAGCCGAGCTCATCCAGTTCCTCCGTGAGAACTGGGACATCTATGCATGGAAGCCTGCTGACATGCTGATGTCTACTGGGCAACCTTCTCCTTGTAGACGTTGTTGGGCCTCCAAGTGCAGAGGTTTGTAGGACAGTAGCAATTTTCCCTCAAGTGGGTGACCTAAGGTTTATCAATCTGTGGGAGGCGTAGGGTGAAGATGGTCTCTCTCAAGCAACCCTGCAACGAAATAACAAAGAGTCTCTTGTGTCCCCAACACACCTAATACAATGGTAGATTGTATAGTTGCACTAGTTCGGCGAAGAGATGGTGATACAAGTGCAATATGGATAGTACATATAGGTTTTTGTAATCTGAAATTATGAAAACAGCAAGGTAATTAATAATAAAAGTGAGCACGAACGGTATTGCAATGCGTGGAAACAAGGCCTAGGGTTCATACTTTCACTAGTGAAGTTCTCTCAACAATGATAACATAATTGGATCATATAACTAGCCCTCAACATGCAACAAAGAGTCACTCCCAAAGTCACTAATAGCAGAGAACAAACGAAGAGATTATTGTCGGATACGAAACCACCACAAAGTTATTCTTTCTGATCAATCTATCCTAGAGTTCGTACTAGAATAACACCTTAAGACACACATCAACCAAGACCCTAATGTGACCTAGATAGTCCATTGTCACCTCAAGTATCCGTGGGCATGATTATACGATATGCATCACACAATCTCAGAATCATCTATTCAACCAACACATAGAACTTCAAAGAGTGCCCCAAAGTTTCTACCGGAGAGTCAAAACGTGTGCCAACCCATATGCATAGGTTCCCGATGTCACGAAACCCGCAAGTTGATCACCAAAACATACATCAAGTACTCACATGAATATCCCATTGTCACCACAGATAGACACGTGCAAGACATACATCAAGTGTTCTTAAAGACTCAATCCGATAAGATAACTTCAAAGGGGAAACTCGGTTCATCACAAGAAGGGAGAGGGGGGAGAACATCATAGGATCCAACTATAGTAGCAAAGCCCACGGTACATCGAGATCATGACATCTCAAGAACACGAGAGAGAGAGAGATCAAAAACATAGCTACTGGTACATACCCTCAGCCCCGAGGGAGAACTACTCCCTCCTCGTCATGGATATCACCGGGATGATGAAGGTGGCCACCGGAGATGGATCCCCCCTCCGGCAGGGTGCCGGAATGGGCTCCCGATTGGTTTTTGGTGGCTATAGAGGCTTACGGTGGCGAAACTCCCGATCTACGTTTATTTTTGGAGGTTTCTGTATTTATAAGACCAGATGGCATCGTGAACAAGTCAGGGGGACCCACGAGGGAGTCACGAGCCCCCAGGCGCGCCCAAGGGGGGGGGCGTGCCTCCCTAGCTCGTGGCTTCCTCGGGACTCCTCTCCGGTATCTTTTTCTTCTTGTATTTTTGATATTTTCCATAAAAAATCACGGTGGAAGTATCATTCCATTTGGACTCCGTTTGATATTCCTATCTGAAAAAGGTCAAAAACAAGGAAAAACAGGAACTGGCACTGGGCTCTAGGTCAATAGGTTAGTCCCAAAAATAATTTAAAATAGCATATTCATGCATATGAAACATCCAAAGTTGATAATATAATAGCATGGAACGATAAAACATTATAGATACGTTGGAGACGTATCAAGCATCCCCAAGCTTAATTCCTACTCGTCCTCGAGTAGGTAAATGATAAAAACAGAATTTTTGATGTGGAATGCTACCTAACATATATTGTGGCATGAATATTCAGATCCATATGATTCAAGACAAAAAGTTTAATGTTGCATAAGAACAATAATACTTCAAGCATACTAACAAAGCAATCATGTCTTCTGAAAATAACATGGCCAAAGAGAGTTATCCCTACAATATCATATAGTATGGCTATGCTCCATCTTCCCCCACACAACGTATTTAAATCATGCACAACCCCAGTATCAGTCAAGCAATTGTTTTTACACTTTTACTTTCTCAAACCTTTCCAACTCTCACGCAATACATGAGCGTGAGCCATGGACATATCACTATAGGTGGAATAGAATATGGTGGTAGTTGTGAGGCAAAAAGGAGGAGATGGTCACATCAACTAGGCGTATCAACGGGCTATGGAGATGCACATCAATAGATATCAATGTGACTGAGTAGGGATTGCCATGCAAGAAATGCACAAGAGCTATAAGTTTATGAAAGCTCAAAAAGAAACTAAGTGGGTGTGCATTCAACTCGCTTGCTCACGAAGACCTAGGGCAATTGAGGATGCCCATCATTGGAATACACAAGCCAAGTTCTATAACGAAAATTCCCACTAGTATATGAAAGTGACAATATATGAGACTCTCTATCATGAAGATCATGGTGCTACTTTGAAGCACAAGTGTGGTAAATGATAGTAGCATTGTCCCTTCTCTCTTTTTCTCTCAATTTTTTTGTTCGGGCTCTTTGGCCTCTTTTTTTCCTTTTTTTCATTTTCAATTTTTTTGGGCTCTTTGGCCTCTTTTATTTTATTTTTATAGTCCGGAGTCTCATTCCAACTTGTGAGGGAATCATAGCTTCCTTCCTTTCCTCACATGGGACAATGATCTAATAATGATGATCATCACACTTTTATTTACTTACAACTCGATTCTTAGAACAAAAGATATGACTCTATATGAATGCCTCCGGCGGTGTACCGGGATGTGCAATGACTCATGTGTGACATGTATGAAATATATGAATGTGGCTTTGCCACAAATACGATGTTAACTACATGATCATGCAAAGCAATATGACAATGATGGTGCACGTCATAATAAACGGAACGGTGGAAGTTGCATGGCAATATATCCCGGAATGGCTATAAAAATGCCATGATGGGTAGGTATGGTGGCTGTTTTGAGGAAGGATATATGGTGGGTGTAATGCACTGACAAAAGTTGCGTGGTACTAGAGAGGCTAGCAATGGTGGAAGGGTGAGAGTGCGTATAATCCATGGACTCAACATTAGTCATAAAGAACTCACATACTTATTGCAAAAGTTTTATTAGCAATCGAAACAAAGTATTAAACTCATGCTCCTAGGGGAAGGGTTCGTAGGAGTTAACCATCGCACGATCCCGACCTCCACAAAAAGGATGACACTCAATAAAAACATCATGCTCCGACTTACTAACATAGCGGTTCACCATATGTGCATGCTACGGGAATCACAAACTCTAACACAAGTATTTCTACCAATACATAATTACTAACTAGCATGACTCTAATATCACGATCCTTATGTCTCAAAACTATATGCAAAGAATCAAACTTCTCATAGTACTAGATGCACTCTATATGAAAGTTTTTATTATACCCCTCTTGGATGCCCATCATATTAGGACTAGATTCATAACCTAAGAAAATTACCATGTTGTTTAAGACTCTCAAAATGATATAAGTGAAGCATGAGAGTAAAATAAAAACTACTCCAAAAGATATAAGTGAAGCTCAATGAGTAGTGAATAATTATTTGGCTATGTGAATACTCTCCCATCTAAGAACTTCATATCTTAATTACCTTATTCAAACAAAAAAAATTACACTTCAAGGATAGCACGAATCATGTGAAGAAGCAAAAACTTAGGTTCAACCGATACTAACCGATAATTGTTTGAAGAAGAAAGGTGGGATGCCATCCGGGGCATTCCCAAGCATAGGTGCTTGAGAATTCTTGAAATATGAATTGGGGATGCCTTGGGCATCCCCAAGCTTGATTTTTTGTGTCTTCTTAATTCCTCTCATATGGTGGTTTCCAAAATCCTAAATACTTCATCCACACAAAACTCAACAAGAACTCGTGAGATAGGTTAGTATAAATCAATGCAAAACTTTATCATCCTCTACTGTAGTAAATCACTAAAATTATTGTTTTACATTGCATACTAAATTCCTCTGCATATTTAAAACTCCTATCCTCAAATAGGATAATTAAACAAGCAAACATATGCAAACAATGCAAACAATGCAAAGATAACAGCAATCTGCCTAAACAGAACAGTCTGTAAAGAATGCAGCAAGATCCATACTTAATAAACTCCAAAAAATCTTATAAACTTCCACACTGTAGAGAATTCATAATAGTATACTGTTTCCAAATTTCAAGTTATTCTGACATACAGAAAATTCTAGGGAATGTTGGCACAGCAAGCAAACTTTCTGTTTTGGAACATCAACTCTTATACTTGCAAATTAAGCATGGTAAAGGCTATCCTTGACATTTTTATTGAACTAAATGATTCAAAACATTAATATAAATAACAGAAAGCAATTATGAATGAAATAAAATGACTCTCCAAGCAAAACACATATCATGTGGTGAATAAAAATATAGCCCAAGTAAAGTTACCGATGGATTGAAGACGAAACAGGGGATGCCTTCCCGGGGCATCCCCAAGCTTAGGCTCTTTGGTGTACTTGAATATGGATTTGGGGTGCCTTGGGAATACCCAAGCTTATGATCTTGCCACCCCTTGTTCCATAGTCCATCGAAACTCTACCCAGAACTTGAAAACTTCACAACACAAAACTTAACGAAACTTCGTGAGATGGGTTAGTATGATAACGAGCAAATCAATCACTTGGGTACTGTGAAAACAAGACTCATGATTATTTTCGCACAATTCCTACTGTATATTACTATTTACAAAATTTATATTACTCAATATAATCTATGGAAACACCAAAACAAGCAAACTATGCCTTGAAAACAGAATCTGTCAAAAACAGAACAGTATGTAATGATCTGAATGATAACCATACTTCTGCACTTCCAAAAATTCTGAACAAATTATGAAAATTAAGGCAATTTGTATATAAATCAGCATAAAAAATAATCAACCTAAAATCACACTTTGGATAGAAATTAGAAATTATTTCGCGAGCGCAAAGTTTCTGTCTTTTTCAGCATGATCAAACAACTATCACCCAAACTAATCGTAAAGGCTTTACTTGGCACTTTATTGAAATGAAAGCTATAAAACATGATTAATACAGTAGCTTAATAATGTTAACACACAAAAACATTAAGGATACATATTGGGTTGTCTCCCAACAAGCACTTTCCTTTAATGCCTTTCAAGCTACGCATGATGATTTCAATGATGGTCACATAAGACATAAGGATTGAAACATAATGGAAGCATCATGGAGCATATGACTAGCACATTTAAGTCTAACCCACTTCCTATGCATAGGGATTTTGTGATCAAACAATTAATTGGAACAATAATCAACTAACATAGGAAGATAAAACAAGCATGACTTCAAAAGTTTCAACACATGGAGAGGAAGCTTGATATTATTGCAATATGTAGAAGCATATGATCCTCTCTCATAATAATTTTCAGTAGCATCATTAATGAATTCAACAATATAACCAGCACCTAAAGCATTATTTTCATTATCTACAAGCATAGAAATTTTACTACTCTCCACATAAGGAAATTTATTCTCATCAATAGTAGTGGGAGTATCGTAAAAGACTTGAACACTACGAATTGTTTCCACATTAAAAGAGTAATGTTGAGTAAGAGGGTACTCATAATTGTGACAAGTTTTATTATCATTCTTCTTTATAGCATAAGTATAATCACAATAATCATCATTGATAGGGGGCATGCTTTCATCGTAATAATTTTGATCATTCAAAGTGGGGGAACTAAAAAGATCATCTTCATCAAACATAGCATCCCCAAGCTTGTGGCTTTGCATATCATTAGCATCATGGGTATTCAAAGAATTCATACTAACAACATTGCAATCATGCTCATCATTCACATATGTTATGCCAAGCATTCTATGGAACTCTTCTTTTAACACTTGAGCACAATTTTCATTTCCATCATTTTCACGAAAGACATTAAATAGATGAAGCATATGAGGCAACCTTAATTCCATTTTTTTAGTTTGTAGTTTTCTTTTAATAAACTAAACTACTGATAAAACAAGAAACTGAAAGATTCGATTGCAAGATCTAAAGATATACCTTCAAGCGCTAACCTCCCCGGCAACGGAGCCAGAAAAGAGCTTGTTGTCTACTACGTAACCTTCTCCTTGTAGACGTTGTTGGGCCTCCAAGTGTAGAGGTTTGTAGGACAGTAGCAATTTTCCCTCAAGTGGGTGACCTAAGGTTTATCAATCCGTGGGAGGCATAGGATGAAGATGGTCTCTCTCAAGCAACCCTACAACCAAATAACAAAGAGTCTCTTGTGTCCCCAACACACCCAATACAATGGTAAATTGTATAGGTGCACTAGTTCGGCGAAGAGATGGTGTTACAAGTGCAATATGGATAGTAGATATAGTTTTTTGTAATCTGAAATTATAGAAACAGCAAGGTAATTAATAATAAAAGTGAGCACGAACGGTATTGCAATGCGTGGAAACAAGGCCTAGGGTTCATACTTTCACTAGTGAAGTTCCCTCAACAATGATAACATAATTGGATCATATAACTAGCCCTCAACATGCAACAAAGAGTCACTCCCAAAGTAACTAATAGCGGACAACAAACGAAGAGATTATTGTCGGGTACGAAACCACCACAAAGTTATTCTTTCTGATCAATCTATCCTAGAGTTTGTACTAGAATAACACCTTAAGACACACATCAACCAAGGCCCTAATGTCACCTAGATAGTACATTGTTACCTCAAGTATCCGTGGGCATGGTTATACGATATGCATCACACAATCTCAGAATCATCTATTCAACCAACACATAGAACTTCAAACAGTGCCCCAAAGTTTCTACCGGAGAGTCAAAATGTGTGCCAACCCATATGCATAGGTTCCCGATGACACGAAACCCGCAAGTTGATCACCAAAACATACATCAAGTACTCACATGAATATCCCATTGTCACCACAGATAGACACGAGCAAGACGTACATCAAGTGTTCTTAAAGACTCAATCCGATAAGATAACTTCAAAGGGGAAACTCAGTTCATCACAAGAAGGGAGAGGGGGGAGAACATCATAGGATCCAACTATAGTAGCAAAGCCCGCGGTACATCGAGATCATGACATCTCAAGAACACGAGAGAGAGAGAGATCAAACACATAGCTACTGGTACATACCCTCAGCCCCGAGGGAGAACTACTCTCTCCTCGTCATGGAGATCGCAGGCATGATGAAAGTGGCCACCGGAGATGGATTCCCCCTCCGGCAGGGTGCCGGAACGGGCTCCCGCTTGGTTTTTGGTGGCTACAGAGGCTTGCGGCGGTGGAACTCCCGATCTAGGTTTATTTCTGGTGATTTCTGTATTTATAAGACCAGATGGCATTGAGAACAAGTCAGGGGGACCCATGAGAGAGTCACAACCCCCAGGCGCGCCAGGGGGTGGGCGCATCTCCCTGGCTCGTGGCTTCCTTGGGACTCCTCTCTGGTATCTTTTTCTTCTGGTTTTTTTGATATTTTCCATTAAAAAATCACAGCGAAAGTTTTATTCCGTTTGGACTCCGTTTGATATTCCTATCTGAAAAAAGTCAAAAACAAGGAAAAAATAGGAATTGGCACTCGGCTCTAGGTCAATAGGTTAGTCCCAAAAATAATATAAAATAACATATTCATGCATATAAAAAATCGAAAGTTGATAATATAATAGCATGGAACGATCAAAAATTATAGATACGTTGGAGACGTATCATGCTACGTCGACAGAAAACTTCTGTCGTCTCTTGAGCTTGCGTTGGTTTTCCCTTGAAGAGGAAAGGGAGATGCAGCACATGAGAAGTAAGTATTTCCCTTAGTTTGAGAACCAAGGTATCAATCCAGTAGGAGAATCTCGTCAAGTCCAGAGTACCTGCACAAACACAAAGAGCTTGCACCCAACGCTACAAAGGGGTTGTCAATCCCTTCAAGATTGATTGCAAAGTGAGATCTGAAGGCGGAAAGTGCAATGAAGAAAAAGTGTAAGGCTGAAAATATGGTGTGGAGTAGACCCGGGGTCCATAGTGTTCACTAGAGGCTTCACTTAAAATAGCAAATATTATGGTGGGTGAACAAATTACTGTCGAGCAATTGATACAACCGCGCAAAGTCATGACGATATCAAAGGCAATGATCATACATATAGGCATCTCGTCCGAGACAAGTAGACCGATACTTTGTGCATCTACTACAATTACTCCACACATCGACCGCTATCCAGCATGCATCTAGTGTATTGAGTTCATGACGAACAGAGTAAAGCCTTAAGCAAGATGACATGATCTAGAGGTCTAAACTCAAACCAATGATGAAAACCCCATCTTTTTACCCTTGATGGCAAAAACACGATGCGTGCCTCGCTACCCCTTCTGTCACTGGGTGAGGTCACCGCACGGTATGAACCCAGAACCAAGCACTTCTCCCATTGCAAGAATCATAGATCTAGTTGGCCAAACAAAACCCACAACTCGAAGAGAATTACAAGGATATGAAATCATGCATAAGAGAGATCAGAAGAAACTCAAATAAGATTCATAGATAATCTGATCATAAATCCACAATTCATCGGATCTCAAAAACACACCGCAAAAGAAGATTACATCGGATAGATCTCCATGAAGATCATGGAGAACTTTGTATTGAAGACCCAAGAGAGAGAAGAAGCCATCTAGCTACTTGATATGGACCCGTAGGTCGATGGTGAACTACTCACGCATCATCGGAGAGGTCATGGTGTTGATGAAGAAACCCTCCATATCCGAATCCCCCCTCCGGCAGGGCACCAGAACGTGCCCCAGATGGGATCTTGCGGAGACAGAAGCTTGCGGGAGCGGAAAAGTACTTTCGATGATCTCCTGAATTTTCTAGGATATTACGGAATTTATAGGCGAAAGACCTAGGGCAGAGGAGGCCCACGGAGCCGACAAGCCTGGGAGGCGCGGGCCCCCCTGGCCGCGGCTAGGGGGCTTGTGGGGTCCCTGGTGGCCCCCTACCGTGATTCTCAAGTTTCCCGATCTTTTTCTGTTTCGGAAAAAATCTTTTTGGCAGATTCGTTCCGTTTGGACTCCGTTTAAAATCCTCCTCTGAAAGGGGTCAAAAACATGGAAAAAACAGGAACTGGCACTTGGCACTGAGTTAATAAGTTAGTCTCAAAGTAGATATAAAAGGCATACAAAACATCCAAAGTTTGACAAGATAATAGCATGAAACCATCAAAAAATATAGATACGTTGGAGACGTATCAAGCATCCCCAAGCTTAACTCCTGCTCGTCCTCGAGTAGGGAAGTGATAAAGAATGAATTTTTGATGTGGAATGCTACCTAGCATAGTTGTCCTTTGCAACTTCTTTCGTGCGACATGAATGTTCAGATCCGTAAGATTCAAAACACTCGTTTGCTATTGACATGAAAACAATAATACTTTAAGCAAACTAGCAAGGTAATCATGAACTTTCAAAATAACAAGGCCAAGGAAAGTTATCCGTACAAAATCATATAGTCTGGCTATGCTCCATCATCCTCACACAACTAATGTAAATCATGCACAACCCCGGTATTGGCCAAGTAATTGTTTTCACACTCTTACTTTCTCAAACTTTTTATAACTATCACGCAATACATGAGCGTGAGCCATGGATATAGCACTATAGGTGGAATAGAGTGTGGTGGTGGTTGTGAGAAAACAAGGAGGAGATGGTCACATTGACTCGGCGTATCAAAGGGCTATGGAGATGCCCATTAATAGATATCAATGTGAATGAGTAGGGATTGCCATACAAAGGATGCACTAGACCTATAAGTATGTGAAAGCTCAAAAAGGAGAACTAGTGGGTGTGCATCCAACTTGCTTGCTCATGAATACCTAGGGCAATTTTGAGCAAGCCCATCATTGGAATATACAAGCCAAGTTATATAATGAAGATTCCCACTAGTATATGGTGGTGACAAAATGAGAGGCTCTCAATCATGAAGAACATGGTGCTATTACGAAGCACAAGTGTGGAAAAAGATAGTAGCATTGTCCCTTCTCTCTTTTTTTATTTTTATTTTTTATTTGGGCTCTTGGGCCTCTTTTTTCTCTTATTTTTTATTTGGGCTCTTTGGCCTTCTTTTTTTATTTTTTATTTCCTCACATGGGACAATGCTCTAATAATGATGACCATCACACTTTTATTTACTCATAGCTCAAAGCTTAGAACGATGATGACTCTATAGGAAATGCCTTCGGCAGTGTACCGGGATGTGCAACAACCAAGCTTGGCGTATGACATTGAAACATCTCGCTAGCTATCTTACGATCATGCATCGGCAATATGAGAGTGACGGCACAAGTAATGAGACGGAACGGTGGGAGTTGCATGGCGATATATCTTGGAATGGCTATGAAAATGCCATAGTAGGTAGGTATGGTGGCTGCTTTGAGGAAGGCATATGGTGGGTTTGTGTACCGACGACAATTGCGCGGCACTAGAGAGGCTAGCAATGGTGGAAGGTGAAAGTGCATCTATACCATGGACTCACATTAGTCATGAAGAACTCACATACTTGTTGCGGAAGTTTTTATTAGCAATCGAAACAAAGTGCTAAACGCATACTCCTAGGGGAAGGGTTGGTAGGTGTTAACCATCGCGCGATCCCGACTGCAACACAAAGGATGACAATCAATAGATCAATTATGCTTCGACTTCCTAACATAGCGGTTCACCATACATGCATGCTACGGGAATCACTAACTTAGACACAAGTATCTCTAGATTCACAACACCTTACTAACATAGCTCTTAATATTACCAAATCCACGTCTCAAAACTAATTGAGAGGAATCAAGACTTCTCTTTCTACTTAATGCACATGAAGATGGAGGTTTTTGTATCCTCTTTGGGTACCTATCTCCATTGGGACTACTTTCATAGCATAAGTCAACTACCAAGTCATGCACCACCGTACTCTAAAAGATCTAAGTGAAGCACATAGAGCAAAATTATCTAGCTCAAAAGATATAAGTGAAGCACTATGAGCATTCTAACAAAATCACGATGAGTGCATGTCTCTCTATAAAGGTGTGCAGCAAGGATGATTGTGACACAACAACAAAAAACAACTCCTAAGATACACGACGCTCCAAGCAAAACACATATCATGTGGTGAATAAAAATATAGCTCCAAGTAATGTTACCGATGGATTGAAGACGAAAGAGGGGATGCCTTCCCGGGGCATCCCCAAGCTTAGGCTTTTTGGTGTCCTTGAATTAGGCTTGGGATGCCTTGGGCATCCCCAACTTGAGCTCTTTCCACTCCTTATCTCTTTGTCCATGAGAACATCACCCAAAACTTGAAAACTTCACAACACAAAACTTAAACAGAAACTCGTGATAACATTAGCACAAGAAAACAAACTACCACCTCTTTAGGTACTGTAGCAATCTTGATTTCTATTTATATTGGTGTTGGGCTACTGTATTCTCACTTTTCCATGGCTAGTACCCCCCCCCCCCCCGATACTAACCATAGTTTCATCAAAACAAGCAACCAACTCAACAAAAATAGAATCTGTCAAAAACAGATCAGTCTGTAGCAATCTGTATACTTAGTATACTTTTGGTACCTCAAACATTGTGAAAAATTATGACTGCCTGGAAAAAGGCATATCAACCAGCAGCAAAAATAATCAACACAAAAGCTCTTTCTGAATAAAAATGAAAAATCATCTCGTGAGCGAAAAGTTTCTGTCTTTTTCCAGCAGGATCAAACAACCATTACCAAGACTAATCATAAAGGTTTTGCTTGGCTCAAACACAAAAAGAAACAAAAAAACACAATCATAACAGAATTATGATGGTGTGGACGCAACAAAATAGAAAGAAAAAGAAATAAATTCATTGGGTTGCCTCCCAACAAGCATTATTGCTTAACGCCCTTAGCTACGCATAAGGCGATAGAATCACGTATCGTCGTCTTTGCTACTGAAACCATAAGTGGCGTGATCACTTATCATCTTAAGGTTTTCATATTTCTTGCTAGATGATTCACCACTATTTTGGGAACAAAAACAGAATTGGTGACCTTATTGTAGTATAGTGGTAAGTATTCCCGCCTGTCACTTCTTGACTTGATCCTCGCCGGCAACGGCGCCAGAAATCCTTCTGCTACGTCGACAGAAACCTTCTATCGTCTCTTGAGCTTGCGTTGGTTTCCCTTGAAGAGGAAAGGGTGATGCAGCACAGGAGCGGTAAGTATTTCCCTCAGTTTGAGAACCAAGGTATCAATCTAGTAGGAGAATCTCGTCAAGTCCAGAGTACCTGCACAAACACAAAGAGCTTGCACCCAACGCTATAAAGGGGTTGTCAATCCCTTCGAGATTGATTGCAAAGTGAGATCTTAAGGGGAAAGTGCAACGAAGAAAAAGTGTAAGGCTAAAAATATGGTGTGGAGTAGACCCGGGGGCCATAGTGTTCACTAGAGGCTTCTCTCAAAATAACAAATATTACGATGGGTGAACAAATTATTGTCGAGCAATTGATAGAACCGCGCAAAGTCATGAAGATATCTAAGGAAATGATCATACATATAGGCATCACGTCCGAGACAAGTAGACCGATACTTTCTGCATCTACTACTATTACTCCACACACCGGCCGCTATCCAGCATGCATCTAGTGTATTGAGTTCATGACGAGCAGAGTAACGCCTTAAGCAAGATGACATTATGTAGAGGGTTAAACTCAAACCAATGATGAAAACCCCATCTTTTTACCCTTGATGGAAACAACACGATGCGTGCCTCGCTACCCCTTTTGTCACTGGGTGAGGTCACCGCACAATATGAAGCCAAAACCAAGCACTTCTCCCATTAAAAGAATCATAGATCTAGTTGGCCAAACAAAACCCACAACTCGAAGAGAATTACAAGGATATGAAATCATGCATAAGAGAGATCAGAAGAAACTCAAATAAGATTCATAGATAATCTGATCATAACTCCACAATTCGTCAGATCTCTACAAACACACCGCAAAAGAAGATTACATCGGATAGATCTCCATGAAGATCATGGAGAACTTTGTATTGAAGATCCAAGAGAGAGAAGAAGCCATCTAGCTACTAGCTATGGACCCGTAGGTCTATGGTGAACTACTCACGCATCATCGGAGAGGTCATGGTGTTGATGAACAAGCCCTCCGTATCCGAATCCCCCTCCGGCAGGGCACCAGAACGTGCCCCAGATGGGATGTTGCGGAGACAAAAGCTTGCGGCGGCGGAAAAGTACTTTCGATGATCTCCTGATTTTTTCTATGATTTTAGGGAATTTATAGGCGAAATACCTAAGGTAGAGGACGCCCAGGGAGCCCACAAGCCTGGGAGGCGCGCCCCCCTGGCCGCGGCTAGGGGGCTTGTGGGGTCCCTGGTTGCCCCCTGCCCTGATTCTCAGGCTTCCCGATCTTTTTCTGTTTCGGAAAAAATCTTTTTGGAAGTTTCGTTCCGTTTGGACTCCGTTTAAAATCCTCCTCTGAAAGGGGTCAAAAACATAGAAAAACAGGAACTGGCACTTCTCCCTGAGTTAATAAGTTAGTCTGAAAAAAGATATAAAAGGCATACAAAACATCCAAAGTTTGACAAGATAATCGCATGAAACCATCAAAAATTATAGATACGTTGGAGACGTATCATATCACATGTTGAGTGTACCGAGGGAGCTGGCAGAGCACCGCTTGAGAGTGGATCCGAAGGCAAGGCTTGTCAAGGAGCGTTTGCGACGGTCTATAGCAGAGAAGAGGAAATCAATCGGCAAAGAGCTGGCACGACTCTTGGAAGCCAAATTCATTCGCGAGGTCTACCACTCCGAGTGGCTCGCGAATGTCGTCATGGTTCCCAAGAAGGACAAATTCCTTCGCATGTCTATCGACTTCAATAACATTAATAAGGTCTGCCCGAAAGACCATTTCCCGCTCCCCCGCATCGATCAAATTGTCGACTCAACTGCGGGGTGTGAGCTTTTATCTTTTCTTGGTGCTTATTCTGGTTACCATCAGATCCGTGTGTTTGGTCCAGACGAAATAAAAACGGCCTTCATCACCCCTTTCGAGTGTTTGTGTTATATCACCATGCCTTTCGGTCTGAAGAATGCCGGTGCAAATTTTGTGCGTCTGATCCAGAAGTGCCTTTCGGTGTTCTTGGCGGAAAGTTACTTGGTTTCCTCGTTTCCTAACGAGGAATCAACGTTAACCCCAAGAAGATCGGCACCATCATTCGGATGCCAAGCCCTGTGCGAGTGCACGATGTACAGAAGCTCACAGGCTGTATGGCAGCATTGAGTCGGTTCATCTCTCGTCTCGGTGAGAAGGCATTCCCTTTATACCGACTGATGAAAAAATCAGATGTGTTCGAGTGGAATGATGAGGCAGAAGCAAAATTTGTAGAGCTGAAAGCCCTGCTTTCCACCCAGCCGGTGCTTGCTGCTCCGCACAGCAAAGAACCGCTACTCTTATACATCGCAGCCACCAATCAGGTCGACAGCGCGGTTCTGACCGTCGAGAGAGAAGAAGAAGGCAAAGCCAACTAGGACTAGCGCCTAATTTATAACATCTCTGAAGTCTTCACACCTTCGAAGCAAAGGTATCCTCATTACCAGAAGCTTCTATATGGAATATACTGTTGGAATTATGCCCTAGAGGCCCTAGAGCTGAAAGCCCTGTTGGAATATACTGTTGACACCGGAGGAATGCTTTGTGTGTATCAAACGTCACAACGTAACTGGATGACTATAAAGATGCTCTATAGGTATCTCCGAAGGTGTTCGTTGAGTTAGTATGGATCAAGACTGGGATTTGTCACTCCGTGTGACGGAGAGGTATCTCGGGGCCCACTCGGTAATACAACATCACACACAAGCCTTGCAAGCAATGTGACTTAGTGTAAGTTGCGGGATCTTGTATTACGGAACGAGTAAAGAGACTTGCCGGTAAACGAGATTGAAATAGGTATGCGGATACTGAAGATCGAATCTCGGGCAAGTAACATACCGAAGGACAAAGGGATGACATACGGGATTATATGAATCCTTGACACTGAGGTTCAAACGATAAGATCTTCGTAGAATATGTAGGATCCAATATGGGCATCCAAGTCCCGCTATTGGATATTGACCGAGAAGTCTCTCGGGTCATGTCTGCATAGTTCTCGAACCCGCAGGGTCTGCACACTTAAGGTTCGACGTTGTTCTATGCGTATTTGAGTTATATGGTTTGTTACCGAATGTTGTTCGGAGTCCCGGATGAGATCACGGACGTCACGAGGGTTTCCGGAATGGTCCGGAAACGAAGATTGATATATAGGATGACCTCATTTGATTACCGGAAGGTTTTCGGAGTTACCGGGAATGACGAATGGGTTCCGGGAGTTCACCGGGGGGGGCAACCCACCCCGGGGAAGCCCTTAGGCCTTGAGGGTGGCGCACCAGCCCTTAGTGGGCTGGTGGGACAGCCCAAAAGGGCCCTATGCGCATTGGAAGAAAAATCAAAGAGAAAGCAAAAAAAAGGAGGAGGTGGGAAGGGAAGGAAGGACTCCCACCCACCAAACCAAGTCCAACTCGGTTTGGGGGGGAGACCTTCCCCCCTTGGCTCGGCCGACCAGCCCCAAGGCAAGGCCCCCCCTCTCCCACCTATATATACGGAGGCTTTAGGGCTGATTTGAGACGACTTTTCCACGGCAGCCCGACCACATACCTCCACGGTTTTTCCTCTAGATTGCGTTTCTGCGGAGCTCGGGCGGAGCCCAACTGAGACAAGGTCATCACCAACCTCCGGAGCACTGTCACGCTGCCGTAGAACTCTTCTACCTCTCCGTCTCTCTTGCTAGATCAAGAAGTCCGAGATCATCGTCGAGCTGTACGTGTGCTGAACGCGGAGGTGCCGTCCGTTCGGTACTAGATCGTGGGACTGATCGCGGGATTGTTCGCGGGGCGGATCGAGGGACGTGAGGACGTTCCACTACATCAACCGCGTTCACTAACGCTTCTGCTGTACGGTCTACAAGGGTACGTAGATAACTCATCCCCTCTCGTAGATGGACATCACCATGATAGGTCTTCGTGCGCGTAGGAAAATTTTTGTTTCCCATGCGACGTTCCCCAACAGTGGCATCATGAGCTAGGTTCATGCGTAGATCTATTCTCGAGTAGAACACAAAAGTTTTTGTGGGCGGTGATGTGCATTTTTCTGCCCTCCTTAGTCTTTTCTTGATTCCACGGTATTGTTGGATTGAAGCGGGTTGGACTGACATTACTCGTACGCTTACGAGAGACTGGTTTCATCGCTACGAGTAACCCCATTGCTCAAAGATGACTAGCAAGTGTCGGTTTCTCCAACTTTAGTTGAATCGGATTTGACCGAGGAGGTCCTTGGATGAGGTTAAATAGCATCTCATATATCTCCGTTGTGGTGTTTGCGTAAGTAAGATGCGATCCTACTAGATACCCATGGTCACCACGTAAAACATGCAACAACAAAATTAGAGGACGTCTAACTTGTTTTTGCAGGGTATGCTTGTGATGTGATATGGCCAACGATGTGATGTGATATATTGTATGTATGAGATGATCATGTTGTAATACATAATATCGACTTGCACGTCGATGGTACGGCAACCGGCAGGAGCCATAGGGTTGTCTTTATACTAATGTTTGTGCTTGCAGATGCGTTTACTATTTTGCTAGGATGTAGCTTTAGTAGTAATAGCATGAGTAGCATGACAACCCCGATGGCGACACGTTGATGGAGATCATGGTATGGCGCCGGTGACATGAAGATCGTGTCGGTGCTTTGGTGATGGAGATCAAGAAGCACGTGATGATGGCCATATCATGTCACTTATGAAGTGCATGTGATGTTAATCCTTTTATGCACCTTCTTTTTCTTAGAACGACGGTAGCATTATGAGGTGATCTCTCACTAAAATTTCAAGACGAAATTGTGTTCTCCTCGACTGTGCACCGTTGCTACAGTTCATCGTTTCGAGACACCACGTGATGATCGGGTGTGATAGACTCAACGTTCACATACAACGGGTGCAAAACAGTTGCGCACGCGGAACACTCGGGTTAAGCTTGAAGAGCCTAGCACGTGCAGACATGGCCTCGGAACACATGAGACCGAAAGGTCGATCATGAATCATATAGATGATATGATTAGCATAGGGATGCTTACCACTGAAACTATACTCAACTCACGTGATGATCGGACTTGAGCTAGTGTAAGTGGATCATGAACCACTCAAATGACTAGAGAGATGTACTTTTTGAGTGGGAGTTTAGCGAATAATTTGATTAAGTTAAACTCTAATTATCTTGAACATAGTCTAAGTCCACTTTGAATATATTTGTGTTGTAGATCATGGCTCACGCGACAGTCACCCTGAATTTAATACGTTCCTAGAGAAAGCTAAATTGAAAGATGATGGAAGCAACTTTGTAGACTGGGCTTGTAATCTTAAGCTAATCTTACAAGCTGGGAAGAAGGATTATGTCCTTAATGCTGCGCGAGGAGATGAACCACCCGCTACGGCTGATCAGGATGTTAAGAACGTTTGGTTAGCACGTAAGGAGGACTACTCAGTAGTTCAATGTGCAGTCTTGTATGGCTTAGAACCAGGACTTCAACGTCGCTTTGAGCGTCATGGAGCATTTGAGATGTTCCAGGAGTTGAAGTTTATCTTTCAGAAGAACGCCCGGATCGAGAGGTATGAGACCTCCGATAAATTCTATGCTTGCAAGATGGAGTAAAACTCGTCTGTCAGTGAACATCTGCTCAAAATGTCTGGGTACTCAAACCGTCTAGCTGAGCTGGGGATTGAACTCCCGCAAGAGGCTATCACTGACAGAATCCTTCAATCACTGCCGCCAAGCTATAAAAGCTTTGTGTTGAACTACAACATGCAAAGGATGAACAAGTCTCCCGGCGAGTTGTTTGCGATGCTGAAAGTCACAGAGTCTGAACTCCGTAAAGAGCATCAAGTGTTGATGGTGAATAAGACCACTAGTTTCAAGAGAAACGGCAAAGGCAAGAAGCGTAATTCAAAGAAGAGCGGCAAGCCTGTTGCCAATCCGACGAAGAAACCCAAAGTTGGACCTAAGACTGAAACGGAGTGTTACTATTGCAAGGGTATGGGTCACTGGAAGCGCAATTGCCCCAAGTATCTGGCAGATAAGAAGGCGGCCAAAGAAAAATCAGGTATATTTGATATACAAGTTATTGATGTGTAATTAACCGGCTCTCGTAGTAGTGCCTGGATATTCGATACCGGTTCTGTTGCTCATATTTGCAACTCGAAACAGGAACTGCGGAATAGACGAAGGCTGGCGAAAGATGAAGTGACGATGCGCGTAGGAAATGGTTCCAAGGTTGATGCAATCGCCGTTGGCACAGTTTCACTTCAGTTACCATCAGGATTAGTTATGAACTTAAATCATTGTTATTTAGTGCCTGCGTTGAGCATGAACATTATATCTGGATCTTGTTTATTGCGAGACGGTTACTCTTTTAAGTCAGAGAATAATGGTTGTTCTATTTCTATGAGTAACATCTTTTATGGTCATGCACCCAATGTGAGAAGATTGTTCATATTGAATCTTGATAATGATACACACATACATAACATTGAGACCAAAAGAGTTAGAGTTAATAATGATAGCGCCAAATTTTTGTGGCACTGCCGCTTAGGTCATATTGGTGTAAAGCGCATGAAGAAACTCCATGCTGATGGACTTTTGGAGTCACTTGACTTTGATTCACTTGACACGTGCGAACCATGCCTCATGGGCAGGATGACTAAGACTCCGTTCTCCGGAACAATGGAGCGTGCAAGTGACTTGTTGGAAATCATACATACCGATGTGTGTGGTCCGATGAGCGTGGAGGCACGCGACGGATATCGTTATTTTCTCACCTTCACTGACGATTTGAGTAGATATGGTTATGTCTACTTGATGAAGCACAAATCTGAAACATTTGAAAAGTTCAAGCAATTTCAGAGTGAAGTTGAAAATCATCGTAACTAGAAGATCAAGTTCCTACGGTCTAATCGTGGGGGTGAATATCTGAGTTTCTTGTTTGGTGCTCACTTAAGACAATGTGGAATTGTTTCACAGTTGACACCGCCTGGAACACCACAGCGTAATGGTGTGTTCGAACGTTGTAATCGTACTTTATTAGAGATGGTGCGATCTATGATGTCTCTTACCGATTTACCATTATCGTTTTGGGGTTATGCATTAGAAACAGCTGCATTCACTTTAAATAGGGCACCATCAAAAGCCGTTGAGACGACACCATACGAACTGTGGTATGGCAAAAGGCCAAAGTTGTTGTTTCTTAAAGTTTGGGGATGTGATGCTTATGTCAAAAAGCTTCAGCCTGAAAAGCTGGAACCCAAAGCGGAAAAGTGCATCTTCATAGGTTTCCCAAAACAGACAGTTGGGTACACCTTCTATCTCAAATCCGAGGGCAAAGTGTTTGTTGCTAAAAATGGAGCTTTTCTCGAGAAGAGTTCCTCTCGAGAGAATTGAGTGGGAGGAAGATAGAACTTGACGAGGTTGTCGAACCTCTCATCCCTCTAGATGGTGGCGCAGGGCAAGGGGAATCCTCTGTTGTTGCAACGCCGGTTGAGGAGGAAGTTAATGATGATGATCATGAATCTCCGGTTCAAGTTTCTGTCGAACCACGCAGGTCGACGAGACCACGTGCTGCTCCAGAGTGGTACGGTAATCCCGTCTTATCAATCATGTTGTTGGACAACAATGAACCTGCAAATTATGAGGAAGCAATGGTGGGCCCAGATTCCAACAAATGGCTAGAAGCCATGAAGTCCGAGATAGGATCCATGTATGAGAACAAAGTGTGGAATTTGGAGGTACTGCCTGAGGGCCGCAAGGCTATTCAGAACAAATGGATCTTTAAGAGGAAGACGGACGCTGACGGCAATGTGACCGTTTATAAAGCTCGACGTGTGGCAAAGGGTTTTTCACAAGTTCCAGGAGTTGACTACGATGAGACATTCTCACCCGTAGCGATGCTTAAGTCCGTCAGAATCATGTTAGCAATAGCTGCATTTTTCGATCATGCTGGCAGATGGATGTCAAAACGGCGTTCCTTAACGGTTTCCTTAAGGAAGAATTGTATATGATGCAACCCGAAGGTTTTGTCGATCCTAAGAATGCTAACAAGGTGTGCAAGCTCCAGCGATCCATTTATGGACTGGTGCAAGCATCTCGGAGTTGGAACAAACGCTTTGATGAGGTGATCAAAGCATTTGGGTTTATACAAGTGGTTGGAGAATCTTGTATTTACAAGAAAGTGAGTGGGAGCTCTGTGGCGTTTCTAATATTATATGTGGATGACATATTGCTGATTGGAAACAACGTAGAGTTTTTGGAGAGCATAAAGGATTACTTGAATAAAAGTTTCTCTATGAAGGACCTAGGAGAAGCTGCTTACATTCTAGGCATTAAGATCTATAGGGATAGATCAAAACGCCTGATAGGACTTTCACAAAGCACATACCTTGATAAAGTTTTGAAGAGGTTCAAAATGGAACAGTCCAAGAAGGGGTTCTTGCCAGTTTTACAAGGTACGAGATTGAGTAAGACTCAGTGCCCAGCAACTGATGAGGATAGAGAGCATATGCGCTCCGTCCCCTATGCTTCAGCCATAGGCTCTATCATGTATGCAATGCTGTGCACTAGACCGGATGTTAGCCTGGCCATAAGTATGGCAGGTAGGTTCCAGAGTAATCCAGGAGTGGATCACTGGACAGCGGTCAAGAATATCCTGAAGTACCTGAAAAGGACTAAGGAGATGTTTCTCATTTATGGAGGTGACGAAGAGCTCGCCGTAAAAGGTTACGTCGATGCAAGCTTTGACACAGATCCGGACGACTCTAAGTCGCAAACTGGATACATATTTATTTTTAATGGGGGTGCGGTAAGCTGGTGCAGTTCCAAGCAAAGCATCGTAGGAGATTCTACATGTGAAGCGGAGTACATGGCTGCCTCGGAGGCGGCTAAGGAGGGTGTCTGGATGAAGCAGTTCATGACGGATCTTGGAGTGGTGCCAAGCGCACTGAATCCAATAACCTTGTTCTGTGACAACACGGGTGCCATTGCCTTAGCAAAGGAACCACGGTTTCACAAGAAGTCCAGACACATCAAACGACGCTTCAACCTCATCCGCGACTACATCGAAGGGGAGGACGTAAATATATGCAAAGTGCACATGGATCTGAATGTAGCAGACCCGCTGACTAAACCTCTTCCACGGGCAAAGCATGATCAACACCAGAACTGTATGGGTGTTAGATATATTACAATGTAATTTGCATGATGATGTGAGGGCTAGATTATTGACTCTAGTGCAAGTGGGAGACTGTTGGAATTATGCCCTAGAGGCAATAATAAATATAGTTATTATTATAATTCCTGTATCAAGATAATCGTTTATTATCCATGCTATAATTGTATTGAATGAAGACTCATTTACATGTGTGGATACATAGACAAAACACTGTCCCTAGCAAGCCTCTAGTTGGCTAGCCAGTTGATCAAAGATAGTCAGTGTCTTCTGGTTATGAACAAGGTGTTGTTGCTTGATAACTGGATCACGTCATTAGGAGAATCACGTGATGGACTAGACCCAAACTAATAGACGTAGCATGTTGATCGTGTCATTTTGTTGCTACTGTTTTCTGCGTGTCAAGTATTTGTTCCTATGACCATGAGATCATATAACTCACTGACACCGGAGGAATACTTTGTGTGTATCAAACGTCGCAACGTAACTGGGTGACTATAAAGATGCTCTACAGGTATCTCCGATGGTGTTAGTTGAGTTAGTATGGATCAAGACTGGGATTTGTCACTCCGTGTGACGGAGAGGTATCTCGGGGCCCACTCGGTAATACAACATCACACACAAGCCTTGCAAGCAATGTGACTTAGTGTAAGTTGCGGGATCTTGTATTACGGAATGAGTAAAGAGACTTGCCGGTAAACGAGATTCAAATAGGTATGCGGATACTGACGATCGAATCTCGGGCAAGTAACATACCGAAGGACAAAGGGAATGACATACGGGATTATATGAATCCTTGGCACTGAGGTTCAAACGGTAAGATCTTCGTAGAAGATGTGGTATCCAATATGGGCGTCCAGGTCCCGCTATTGGATATTGACCGAGGAGTCACTCGGGTCATGTCTGCATAGTTCTCGAACCCGCAGGGTCTGCACACTTAAGATTCGACGTTGTTTTATGCGTATTTGAGTTATATGGTTGGTTACCGAATGTTGTTCGGAGTCCCGGATGAGATCACGGACGTCACGAGGGTTTCCGGAATGGTCCAGAAACGAATATTGATATATAGGATGACCTCATTTGATTACCGGAAGGTTTTTAGAGTTACCGGGAATGTACCGGGAATGACGAATGGGTTCCGGGTGTTCACCGGGGGGGCAACCCACCCCGGGGAAGCCCATAGGCCTTGGGGGTGGCGCACGAGCCCTTAGTGGGCGGTGGGACAGCCCAAGAAGGCCCTATGCGCCATGGGAAGAAAATCAAAGAGAAAAGAAAAAAAAGAGGAGGTGGGAAAAAGGGGAAGGACTCCTCCTTCCAAACCTAATTGGATTCGGTTTGGAAGGGGAGGACTCCCCCCCTTGGCTCGGCCGACCCCCTTGGGAGTCCTTGGACCCCAAGGCAAGGCTCCTCCTCCTCCCCCTATGTACACGGAGGTTTTAGGGCTGATTTGAGACAACTATTGTCACGGCAGCCCGACCACATATCTCCACGGTTTTTCCTCTAGATCGCGTTTCTGCGGAGCTCGGGCGGAGCCCTGCTGATATTAGATCACCACCAACCTCCGGAGCGCCGTCACGCTGCCGGAGAACTCATCTACCTCTCTGTCTCTCTTGCTGGATCAAGAAGGCCGAGATCATCGACGAGTTGTACGTGTGCTGAACGCGAAGGTGTCGTCCGTTCAGCACTAGATCGTGGGACTGATCGCAGGACGGTTCGCGGGGCGGATCGAGGGACGTGAGGACGTTCCACTACATCAACCGCGTTCACTAACGCTTCTGCTGTGTGATCTACAAGGGTACGTAGATCAAATATCCCCTCTCATAGATGGACATCACCATGATAGGTCTTCGTGCGCGTAGGAAATTTTTTCTTTCCCATGCGACGTTCCCCAACAGTGGCATCATGAGCTAGGTTCATGCGTAGATGTCTTCTCGAGTAGAACACACAAGTTTTTGTGGGCGGTGATGTCCGTTTTGCTGCCCTCCTTAGTCTTTTCTTAATTCCGCGGTATTGTTGGATTGAAGCGGATTGGACCGACATTACTCGTACGCTTACGAGAGACTGGTTTCATCGCTACGAGTAACCCCGTGTGACGGAGAGGTATCTCGGGGCCCACTCGGTAATACAACATCACACACAAGCCTTGCAAGCAATGTGACTTAGTGTAAGTTGCGGGATCTTGTATTACGGAATGAGTAAAGAGACTTGCCGGTAAACGAGATTCAAATAGGTATGCGGATACTGACGATCGAATCTCGGGCAAGTAACATACCGAAGGACAAAGGGAATGACATGCGGGATTATATGAATCCTTGACACTGAGGTTCAAACGATAAGATCTTCGTAGAATATGTAGGATCCAATATGGGCATCCAGGTCCCGCTATTGGATATTGACCGAGAAGTCTCTCGGGTCATGCCTGCATAGTTCTCGAACCCGCAAGGTCTGCACACTTAAGGTTCGACGTTGTTTTATGCGTATTTGAGTTATATGGTTGGTTACCGAATGTTGTTCGGAGTCCCGGATGAGATCACAGACGTCACGAGGGTTTCCGGAATGGTCTATAAACGAAGATTGATGTATAGGATGACCTCATTTGATTACCGGAAGGTTTTCGGAGTTACCGGGAATGTACCGGGAATGACGAATGGGTTCCGGGAGTTCACCGGGGGGGGGCAACCCACCCCGGGGAAGCCCTTAGGCCTTGAGGGTGGCGCACCAGCCCTTAGTGGGCTGGTGGGACAGCCCAAAAGGGCCCTATGCGCATTGGAAGAAAAATCAAAGAGAAAGAAAAAAAAAGGAGGTGGGAAGGGAAGGAAGGACTCCCACCCACCAAACCAAGTCCAACTCGGTTTGGGGGGCGAGACCTTCCCCCCTTGGCTCGGCCGACCCCCTTGGAGCTCCTTGAGCCCCAAGGCAAGGCCCCCCCTCTCCCACCTATATATACGGAGGTTTTAGGGCTGATTTGAGACGACTTTTCCACGGCAGCCCGACCACATACCTCTGCGGTTTTTCCTCTAGATCGCGTTTCTGCGGAGCTCGGGCGGAGCCCTGCTGAGACAAGGTCATCACCAACCTCCGGAGCGCCGTCACGCTGCCGGAGACCTCTTCTACCTCTCCATCTCTCTTGCTGGATCAAGAAGGCCGAGATCATCGTCGAGTTGTACGTGTGCTGAACGCGGAGGTGCCGTCCGTTCGGTACTAGATCGTGGGACTGATCGCCGGATTGTTCGCCGGGCGGATCGAGGGACGTGAGGACGTTCCACTACATCAACCGCATTCACTAACGCTTCTGTTGTACGGTCTACAAGGGTACGTAGATCACTCATCCCCTCTCGTAGATGGACATCACCATGATAGGTCTTCATGCGCGTAGGAAAATTTTTGTTTCCCATGCGACGTTCCCCAACATATACTCGTCAGCAAAGAAGGTGGCGCATTATTTTCAAGATCACTCTATATCAGTCGTCAGTGATGCCCCACTATGAGAGATTCTTCACAATCGAGACGCAATAGGTCGAGTGGCTAAATGGGCCATGTAGCTGCTATATTTGGACATCAAATTTAAGTGAAAGAAAGCCATCATGTCTGAGGCCCTTGCTGATTTCATGGCCGAGTGGGTAGAACAACAGCAGCTAGCTCAGATTCACTCGGCACACTGGATTATGTTCTTTGATGGCTCCAAAATGTTAAATGGGTCCGGTGCTGGCGTGGTGTTGGTGTCTCCAAAAGGCGAAAAGCTTAATTATGTTCTCCAGATTCATTTCGATTCCTGCAACAATGAGGTCGAGTATGAAGCTCTCCTCTACGGGTTGCGTATGGCCATTTCACTCGGTGTCCGACGCCTGATGGTATACGGCAACTCGTATTTGGTGGTCAATCAGGTGATGAAGGAATGGGATGTCAGGAACCCTACCATGACTGGATATTGCAATGCAGTAAGGAAATTGGAAAAGAAGTTTGAAGGTCTGGAGCTCCATCATGTTCCCCGACTGAAAAACCAAACAACTGATGAATTGGCCAAGATTGGATCCACTCGGAAACCTATTACCATCAATGTGTTCCTGGAGTATTTGCATATTCCTTTAGTGCAAGCGGATCCCTTTATTGAAGAGCCCCCACAACCAGTGAGCACTTCCAATCCGACTGAGATTGACGTCCGAGCAGTGGTTGATCTAGTTATGGTAATCTTGGTAATCACACCCGAGTGGAAAGTACCGTACATCGCATACATCCTAAGAAGAGATCTCCCTGAAGATGAAGCAGAAGCCAAGCAGATTGTCCGAAGATCAAAAGATTTTACTATGATAGGTGATCAGATAAATAGAGAAAGTGTTACCGGCGTAGCTCAACAGTGCATCTCTCCACAGGAAGGCCAACTGATCCTAGAAGAAATCCACTCGGGGGCCTGTGTTCATCATGCGTCCTCCAGGAGCACTGTTGCCAAAGCATACCGAGTTGGGTTCTTCTGGCCACGTGCCCATGAAATGGACAAAGATATGGTTGATCGCTGCGAAGGTTGCCAATTCTATTCCAATCTGTCCCACAAGCTTGTGTCCGCCTTGAAGACCATTCCACTCGCATGGCCATTTATTGTTTGGGGTCTGGATATGGTCGGCCCTTTCCGAACAGGTTAGAGTGGATTTACACACTTGCTTGTTGCAGTCGACAAGTTTACCAAATGGATTGAAGCCAAACCAATAAAGAAGCTAGAGTCACGTATCGCCATCAAATTCATGAGAGACATAACATTTCGGTATGGAGTTCCCCATAGTATAACAGATAATGGCTCCAACTTCGATTTCGAAGAGTTCATGCGTTTTTGCTCCGCTAAAGGCACTCGAGTGGATTACGCGTCCGTCGCACGCCCCCAAACCAATGGACAAGCCGAGCGAGAAAACGGCCTCATCCTTCAAGGAGTGAAACTACAACTCATGCGGGACCTCGAACATGCAGCTGGAGCCTGGGTAACTGAACTACCCTCTGTCTTATGGGGCTTGAGAACAACTCATAACCGGTCGACTGGATGCACACCCTTCATCCTGGTGTATGGTGCTGAGGCTGTCCTGCCGAGTGATATCCTTCACAACTCCCCTCGTGTGGATTTGTACTCAGAAGCTGAAGCTGAACAGGCGCGGTAGGATGGAGTGGATCTCTTGGAGGAAGAGCGCGAGATGGCCTTGATTCGGTCGACTGCATAACAATAGGATAATTGTCTCTTCCACGCGAGCCATGTCACGAGTCGGGCGTTCCACGAAGTTGATCTGGTGCTCCGAGTGGATCAACAAAGACCTCACAAGTTAGCTCCTACATGGGAAGGACCATTCGTGATCACCAAGGTGTTGAACAATGGAGTGTATCATCTTTACAACCTCAAAAAGAGGGCCGACGGACCCCGAGCTTGGAATCCAGATCTCCTTCAACGTTTTTATGCTTGACGACAAGTCAGAGTGACGTAATAAGAGACTTTACTGAACAATGTAGGTGGTTAAAGTAATAACTTCTTCAATTTGTGTCAATTCCGATCGAGCAACTTCTCACCAAAATCATACTCCGAGTGAAGAGCAATCCTCACACTAACTGCAGACATGATTCTCCTAAGTTAAAAAACCTTCCAAGTGAATAACAAACTATTCACTCGGACGCTTAGCTGCGAACCAGTTTTCGCCTAAGTACAAAATATACTCCGAGTGAAGAGTGATCCTCACACTCAGGGGATTAGCTGCAAACATGATTCGCCTAAGTTAAAAAACCCTTCTGAGTGAATGACAAACTGTTCACTCGGACGGTTAGCTGTGAACCAGCTTTCGCCTAAGTACAAAATGTACTCCGAGTGCAGAGAAATCCTCACACTCGAGGGCTTAGCTACGAACATGATTCGCCTAAGTTAAAAAACCCTTCCGACTGAATAACAAACTATTCACTGGGACGCTTAGCTGTGAACCAGTTTTTGCCTAAGTACAAAACGTACTCCGAGTGAAGAGCAATCCTCACACTCGGGGGCTTAGCTGCGAGCATGATTCGCCTAAGTTAGAAACCCTTCCGAGTGAATAACAAATTGTTCACTCGGACGCTTAGCTGCGAACCAGTTTTCGCCTAAGTACAAAACGTACTCCTAGTGAAGAGCGATCATCACACTCGGGGGCTTAGCTGCGAACATGATTCGCCTAAGTTAAAAAAACCCTTCCGTGTGAATAACAAACTATTCACTCGGACGCTTAGCTGCGAACCAGTTTTCGCCTAAGTACAAAACGTACTCCAAGTGAGGATAAATCCTCACACTCGGGGGTTTAGCTACGAACATGATTCGCCTAAGTTAAAAAAAACCTTCCGAGTGAATAACAAACTATTCACTCGGACGCTTAGCTGCGAACCAATTTTCGCCTAAGTACAAAACGTACTCTGAGTGAAGAGCAATCCTCGCACTCGGGGGCTTAGATGCTAACATGATTCTCCTAAGTAAAAATATACTCCAAGTAAAAGGCAATCCTTACACCCGGGGGCTTAGCCACGAGTAAATCGCCTAAGTTAAAAACTTTTTCGAATGAATAGCAACCTATTCACTCAACAGATTCATAAATCAAGCAAATCTCAAAAGAAGATAAATTCAAAGGAATTCAGCACGGATGAAAGTCATCCATGAGAACGGAAAGTACTCGGGTTCCACACCCGAACGAAGTTTTAACGATACATAAAACATTCGGCATACCGAGGCGAATTAAAGTTTTGGTAGTAACCGCAGTTTCCTGTCAAGGCTCCTTAGGACTTGCTGGCTCGACGAAGGTATCGAGATCAATTCCATCAGCAATGCGAGTCGCAGCGCTGATGAAGGTCTCCATGAAGTTTTCAAACTGGAGTTTCTTCATGTTCGCCACCTGAAGAACCTTCAACTTGTCTTCTCTGGCCTCATTATAATGAACCCTGACGAGTGAGAGGGTGACATCAGCTCCGCATAGCGCAGCACACTTCTTCCATGCTTGGACCCTGTCAGGAATCTGATCCAGGCGACTCATCATAGCCTCCAGATCAATCTGGAATGTGTCTTCATGCCACAATTCCTTGTCAATTATCCCCACAACAACTCGCAGTCGAGCGATATATCCTTGAACCTTCAGGAGGCGAGAGTTGAGGCGAAACATATCTACAGCCAAGGCAACAGGAACAGGCGTCTCGATGGGATCCAGATATGGGTCCACCTTGAAGGTCTCCTTCTCAAAGTCCGGGAATAATTCTGTGTGAGAATAAAATCGAAGAATCAGTCACAATTCATTCGGTGAAGTTCGTAAATATTCATTGGGTGAAGAGAACGTACCAATGAGCGTCGCAAGCATCTTCATCAGGAAGTCCTTTACAAACTTTTCCACGGCGTTACCCCTCTTCGCCATGGAATCAAGGTTTTTTCCCACTCAGATCTTTCTTTCTTCAGTTTCGCATTCTCATCTACCAACTTACTGAAGTCCGACAGCCTCTTCTCATCAGCTTTGGACTTTTCCTTAAGTTCTGCAAGGACTTTATCCTTGTCTTGAAGCGTCTTCTTCAAAGCATCATAATCCAGCTGCAGCTGGTTCTTTTCTGATTCCACCCTAGTGTATTTAGATCCAAGCTAACAAGCCTTCTGAAAAGCATCAAGGGAATAATTCAGTCAATGCTACTAGTCTTCTACTTCCGAGTGGAAAAATATAGTTCAGTCGACGTTAGTAGTTTTCTACTTCCGAATGGAGAAATACAATTCATTCGACCAACTAGCAGCCCGCCGCACCCACCCAACTTCTTAAGACTAATGACCTTGGTAAACGATTGACATTAGTCTCGGGAATACACCTAGTGGCTGCACTTAGCGTGCCCCCACTGGATATGAAACCACTCGACCAGGCCTGTCCTGGCCGAGTAACAAAAAAGAAACAGTGAGTGTTTTGAAATTAGACCCCTGCCGAGGCAAGCACTCAACATCGGTCTCGGGGACTACACCCAGGGTGTGCACTCAGCATGCCCCCATTGGATAGAAAGATACCTACCCAGGTCCGACTCTTCACATAAGACCCCTGCCGATGCAAGCATTCGACAGCAGTCTCGAGGACTACACCCAGTGGGTTCATTCAGCGTGCCCCCACTAGAATAAAGACACACTACCATACAGCGTACCTCGAGTGTGTGTAAAAGAAAGATTGGCAAGATTCAATCGGAAAGCGAGATTGACAAAATTCAACCGGAAATTAACTTACAATTCCACTTACTCGGATGTTCGCCTGTAGCACCGAGCCGACATCATATGCCAACTTACTGGCCTCAAACGCCTCCTTAGTCCGCTGCATCATCAGCCCAGCTTGGATCATAGCCTCTTTTGCGGCTCCAGTCTGATCCTTCGGGACATGTTGCATAGAAAATGCAAGCGTCGAAGAGGTCGGCATCGCAACAGTGGCAACGCGAGTTACCGGAGGAGTCATAATTGTCACAATGGTTGATCCAATAGGAGGAGTTGTAACCATAGCAGCTGAACCGGCTGGAGGAACACTCGACATAGGCGTTGCAAGCATGGCTTGAGTCTGTTCCGTAGCTGTACGTTGTGGCTCTTGTTTATCATCCAAGAAAATGATGTCCGAAGCTATCAATCAACAGTGTTGGTTAGATCAATCGACAGATCCAATCCATAAAACAGAATAAATAAATATTTATCATACCTGGTCGAGGAGCAGGCATATCCACGACGTCCAAGTCCATCTGGTCTTCTTCGACTTTGACAGGCGTCGTCACCAAGGTAGCAGCCCTGGGAGGAAAATTACACTCGGTCATCAAAAACCCAGAAATTCACAATGACAAAACGAAAGAGAAGAATACTCACGCTGAAGCAACTGGCACGGCAATCCTCATACGAGGCAGAGCCTTCCGAGGTTTAGGCGTGTCATACCTGAGCTGCTTGGCGACCTTCTTCGCAGAGTCGGTCGCGGCAGCTCGGTCGCGCTTCACACTCTTGTCCGAGGTCCTATTCCAGACAACCGTTGGGTCATGGCGTTGTTTGGACCGCGACTCGGGACGTGGAGGAGACTGGTTTACTTCTTCGCTATTGTCCGAGTCATCCTCAGTATCCTCGCTATCGTCAGCGTAATCATTGTCGACGCCGCTGCCTTTGCTTTCCACTCCGAGGTCAAACTGCTCCCCGTTGGGCATAGGAGAATGCAAGTTCGCACACTCCTACAAGGAGCAAAAATAACAAAATCAGTCGGACAAATGTTCAGTCACTCAACAGAAACATGAAAGCAATCGGAAATGGTAGAACATACGAGTTTCCATGGTTTATTCTCAGCGGAGTAAGGCGCGACTCGCTTGGGTCCTATGGGGTTGTCACAAGGACCGGTGATGCTCTTGATCCATTGAGACACGGTTTCTTCCAAAACTTCCTCAGGATGCAACCGAGTAGAATCTTCAGGACCCGAGTAATGCCATATTGTGTGGTCCCTCGCCTGAAGGGGTTGTATGCGCTAGCCCAAGAATGTCTCCAGTAGATCCATTCTTGTCAATCCGTTCCGAACCAAGTTGATAACCTCAGCTACCAACATCTCCACCTCTGCCTTCTAATCTTCAAATACAGTTATTGTTCTAGGGGCAGTCGGACGATCCATGGTGAAAGGAGGGAGGCCAGTCGACATGTTCGGAGACGTGACGTCATTACAATAGAACGATGTCGACTACCAATTCCAGACCGATTCACGAAGGGTCATTTGGAGATAAGTACTCCTACCCCTTTTCTGGATCTCTAAACCCCCGCATATTTGTATTACATTGGTCCTACTATCACCCAAGCGCGCTTTTTTCACCATTTGGGATCGCACAGAGAATATGTGCTTGAACAGCCCCCAGTGAGGAGGACAGCCCAGGAAACACTCACACAGTGTAATAAACGCAGAGAGATATGCAATGGTGTTCAGAGGGAGATGATGAAGTTGGGCTCCAAAGTAGTAGAGAAAACCACGAATAAAAGGGTGCGGAGGCACAGAGAAACCTCGCTCGACGTGCGTCAGGAGAAGGACCCGTTCCCCCTCATGGGGCTCCGGCTCAAGGTCCCCCTCCCGCAACCTACAGGATTTTTCAACTATCATCCCGTGCTCAATGAGCTCCGGGACATCCTCCTTCTTCATGGTGGACGGGAGAAAATCCCCCTGAATCCACCCCGGCGGCAGCGCGTTCCGACCCGGCTTCTTCGCCATGCCGCCCTTCTTCGCACGCTCGAGCTTAGAGGTCTTGCCCTTCGTCATGGTCGTAGTGGCGGAGACGAGTTCAAGGAAAGCCCGCGGAATTGAGGTGGAGAAGAGGCAAGGAAAGATCAAAGGAAGGCAAGGCCTCAACCCTAGCGCCGGCCGCATTTATACAATCAACCGACTGTGTCACTGACTGGCGGCCCCCTAGATCCCAGCCTATCCCGATAATAGATGAGATGTGACGCGTGGCGATAATGACGGCGCGACAATTGAGGCGTCATTGCTTCACTTGCCCTGATAGTTGCGTCATCCCCGCGCAGCGTGCGAAAACCGAAATTTTGAATCTCGTGAAATCCGGACCTGCCGAAGTGATCCTTCACATCCAAAGATCCCGTCAGTCACTCGGAGTAACATCAAGCACCTAAGTTCACTCGGGCAAGCTTCGCAACAGAATCAATCAAGGTGAATGACGAAGATTTCAGTCGATGCGAAATTCCATCAATCCCAGAAGTATATCAAAGGTCAGTATGGCTCGACAGAATCCGCATCGACCCCTTATTCACTTGAATCCTGATCCATTCGGGAGCTAATGATGGGGATATGTACCTAGGGTAGGGTCACATGCCTGACCTAAGCGTCCTACTTAAGGGTATCTTATTATTAGCTGAAGGGTTAGACAGAAGATTCTGACTGGAGGGCCATGGCACCTAAAAAGTCACTCGGTATACAGACACTCGGAAGATATTCCCATCATCTCGATGACCTACTTTGACTCGGAAGGTTCCAGTCAACATGGAAGACAAGAATCCACCTCCATGGAGGCCAACGGGCATACGCTTAGCTAATGGTCATGAATAGCATTAATTACATACATACATTATCAGTAACGAACATCTTTAAACCCTTAGATATTGGGGCCTTGAGGAGGGGTAGCACACTCTATATAAGCCACCCCTCCCCTCTCGCACAAGGGTTCGCACCCCTTGTAACACAAATTACACACTGCAAGAGCTCCCGAGCACTGAGACGTAGGGCTATTACCTCTAAGAGAGGTGCCTGAACTCATACATCTTGTGTACAAGCTTACTATAGCTAGGACTCTGCCCTCTCCATTCGTACCCTACACCTCTACTGTGAGGTTTATTCCCACGACACCGGGTGGATCCATTACTTGAGCACTTTATGCCTAGCTTAATGGCTTTCAAGAAAGCGCTTCCAGGGAGTCAACGTGGAAGTTTTAGAGATTCATTTATTTCTATTGTGTGCTTTTAAAATATTTAAAGAAAATGTGGAACTTAGAACTTTTTCAAAAAGAAAAGTGTAAGTGAGAAGGACGAGCACCATTGAAGTTGGGGCTAGCCTTGAAGTTTGTTCATGCCCATGGAAACATTGTGAATCTTGATTACAAAAACTTTTCAACAAAAAAAATTATCCCCTTGTATAAATACCGTTGTCTTATAAAAATAATGTGTCAAGATTTGCCTTTAGGATGATTAGATTGCTTGTTGGTATGTGCGGTGCAAAAACAAAAAATATTGGCTGTAGTGTGTGAATTTATATTTTTTATTGGAACGTCAAAAGTTTATGAAAATTTTACAAAGTAATGCTATGCAAATTATTTATTTCTTCCTAATTGTTCAGAATTTTTACATAAGTATGGTCAATGTTCACATTACTACAGACCATCTTGTTTTTGACAGATTCTGTTTTTGATGCATTGTTTTGCTTGTTTTGATGAAACTATCGATTGTATCGGCGGTATAAGCCATGGAGAAGTTATATCGCAGTAGATATAATGCAAAAACAGAATATGAATGTGTTTGCAACAATATTTAAGGTAGTAATTTGCATTATTATACTAATGGATCTCATGAGTTTTCTCTTAAGTTTTGTGTGGATGAAGTGTCTGAAGTTCTTGGAGGTCTCGATATGAGGAGAATGGGGAGTGGCAAGAGTTCAAGCTTGGGTATGGCCAAGGCACCCCAAGTAAATATGCAAGGGTACTCAAGCGTCTAAACTTGGGGATGCCCCAGAAGGCATCCCATCTTTCTTCAACAAGTATCGACATGTTTTCGTCTTTGTTTCGTTCACGTGATATGCATAAATCTTGGAGCGTCTTTTGTGTTTAGTTTTAACTTGTATTTTTTATGCACATGCTGGTATGAGATAGTCCATGGTTGATTTATAGAATGATCATTGTACTTCACATATCTCTTTTGAGCATGGCTTTATAGAATGCTTCATGTGTTTCACTTATATCATTTGAAGTTTGAATTGCCTCTATCTATATATAGAAAACCTTTATTTGTAGAATTCTCTTGTGCTTCACTTATATTCATTAGATCATGTTCTTCTATAGAAAACATTAAATTCTCATGCTTCACTTATGTATATTTAGAGAGTCAAAAGGAATTGGTCATTTACATGGTTAGTCATAAAATCCTACATAAAACTTGTAGATCAGTGAGTATGATATGTTTGATTCATTGCAGTAGTTTTGCGACATTAAGATAGTAATATGTGGGTGCACTAGTTGACGATTGTGTATTAGTAAGATTATTAATGTTAAGGTTTGTGATTCCTGAAGCATGCACGTATAGTCTCTGGTTATGCGATAAAGTTGGAGCGTAATGTATCCTTGATTGAAATCCTTTGTGCTATTATAATTAGAGTCATGTGATGGTTAACTCCTCCCAACCTTCTCCCTAGGGGCACGCGAGTAGTTCTTTGCTTTAAGAGATCAAATAAAATCTTGCAATAAGTATGTGAGATCTTTGTGACTAATGTGGATCCATGGATATACACAGTGTCACCTCAACATATTTTCTAGCCTCTACACTATTGTGCATTTCCCTTTCTCACCTCGAGAGATGGTGCAGAATTCGTAGGTGCATCCAAACCCCATGATATGATACGCTCTATCACACATAACCCTTATTATATCTTCCTCAAAACATCCAACATACCTACCTATTATGGCATTTACATAGCCATTCCGAGATATATTGCCATGCAACTTCCACCACTTCCATTTTTATGACTTGAGCATTCATTATCACATTTCTTTGCATGATCGTAAGATAGTCAGCATGATATTTCCATGGCTCGTTCGCTTTTTGATGTTCATGCTACGTTGGATCATTGCACATCCTCGTATACTGCTAGAGACATGCATACAGAGTTATACTTTGTTTTAGTTGTAATATTGAGTTGTAAGTACATAGAAGTGTGATGATCATCATTATTCATTATTAGAGCATTGTCCCAATGAGGAAAAGATGATGGAGACTATGTTTCCCCCACAAGTCAGGAAGAGATTCCATACGAAAAATGAAAAATGGGGGAGGCCAAATGAGACCACCACAAAAAGAAGAAAAATAATAAAGAAAGAGAAAGAAAGAAAAGGGAAAAAAGAAAGAAAGAAAAAAGAAAAAAGAGAGAAAAGAGAGAAGGGGCATGCTAATACCACACTTGTGCTTCAAAGTAGCGCCATGTTCTTCATATAGAGAGTCTCCTATGTTGTCACTTCCATATACTAGTGGTATTTTTTCATTATAGAGGTTTATGCACACCCATTTAGTTTTCATATTGAGATTTCGTACACGTATAACTCTTAGTGCATGCGTTGCATGGCAATCTCTACTCCTCGCATTGATATCTATTGGTGTGCATCTCCCTAGCCCTATGATATGCCGAGTTGATGAGAGACTTTCTTCTTCACTTTTACCCCTTTGAAACCTACCACCATATTCTATTCCTCCTTTATGCTATATACATGGTTCATTCTCATGTATTGAGTGAGCAATAAAAAGCAGAAGCGTGTTAAAAAGTACGATCCAATTGCTTGGTTTAACACCGGGTTGCTCATGATTTATACCTTATGCTAGGAAGACCAAGCATGACAGGCTACATGATTTTCTAGGGATAGCTTTCTTTAGCATTATTATTTTGAAAGGACATGATTGTTCGCTAGTAAACCTTAGTATGGATGTATTTTTGTCAAAAATAGAATATTGGCTTCAATCACTTGTATCTTAATATTCATGCCATGATTAGATATATGATCGAGATTATGCTAGGTAGCAGTCCACATCAAAAATTATCTTTTTTATCATTTACCTACTCGAGGACGAGCAGGAATTAACATTGGCGTTGTTGATACATCTCCATCGCATCAATAATTTTTTATTGTTCCATTCCAATATTATACAACTTTCACATATTTTTGGCAACATTTTATATGATTTATTGGACTAACATATTGATCCAGTGCCTAGTGCGAGTTCCTATTTGTTGCATGTTTTTTGTTTCCCATAATATCCATATCAAACAAAGTCCAAACGTGATAAACTTTATAGAAAATATATTGGAATATATGTTATTTTTGGGAGGTGGAATCAACGCAAACGGAGTCCCACGACCTCCACTAGGTACCAGGGCACGACCCATACCCCGTGGTGCGGGTTGGTTCCTAGTGGATACCTCGTAATTTGGTTAGGGCTCTTCTTCGGGTGCAAGAAATTTAATTTATGGATAAAAATGCCCTCAAAATTTCAACCCACTCGGAGTTACTAATCTCCAAGAATTTAAGAAACTGTGAAGGGCCAGAAAACGGGAACGTGAAACAGAAGAGAATAGAGAGGGAGATCCAATCTCCGAGGGGTTCCTTCCCCTCCGCCGCAATGGAGGCCATGGACTAGAGGGGGAAATCTCCTCCCATCTAGGGGGGGTCCAAGGAAGTAGAAGAAGTACTAGGCTCTCTCCCCCTCTCTCTCGGTGGCGCCGAAGTGCCGCCGGGGCAAGGAGCATGACAGTAATCTACATCAACAATCTTGCCGCCGTCAATACCAACTCTCTCCCCTCTATGTTGCGGTGTAACACCTCTTTTCCTAATGTAACTCTCTACTTAAACATGGTGCTCAATACTACATACTATTTCCCAGTGATATGTGGCTATCCTATAATGTTTTAGTAGATTCGTTTTGTCCTATGGGTTAATTGTGATATTATGTTATTGATATGAGTTGCGTGTTGATATGGTGTTGTCCTAAGGTGCCTTCCATGAGGCGCAAACGTGAACGATACACACTGGAGGGTTTGCAATATGTTCACGATTAGTTTATAGTGGGTGCGAGAGTGAAAAAAACTTACACTCGGGTAAGGGAGTTGTGCGCGTATAGGAGTAAAGAGGACTTGATGCTTAATGTTATGGTTGGGTTTACCTTAATGATTTCTAGTAGTTGCGGCTGCTTGCTAGAGGTCCAATCATAAGTGCATATAATCCAAGTATGGAAAGTGTGTTAGCGTATGGCTCTCCCTCATTGCACATGATAAGTATCTATTATGTTATATTCAATTGCCTATGGACAACCTTTTTCTTGCATTACACTAAAAGCTTTCTACTAAACAATCCCTAACTTTAATTTCCACGCTCTTTATTTTCTTGCAAAACAGCACCTAACTTATATTATTTGTTGTTTATTATCTTGCAAACTTATCTATTACACCTACTAAGTACTTCTAGTTTTATTCTTGTTTTATGTAAAGCAAATGTTAAGTGTGCATAGAGTTGTATCGGTGGTTGATAGAACTTGAGAGAATATTGTTTCTACCTTTAGCTCATCATTTGGTTCGACACTCTTACTTATCAAAAAAGGCTACAAACGATCCCCTACGCTTGTGGGTTATCAAGACCTTTTTCTAATGTCGTTGCTGGGAAACAATAGCGTGGGGTGAATATTCTCGTGTGTTCTTCTTTGCTTTATGACTAAGTAATTTTTATTTTATGTTAGTTGTTGTTTTATACCTTCATTTATGGATATGGAACAAGACACACCAAAAAATAGTGGTACTTGCTACTCATGGAGATGGGGTGCCTCATAAAACCCTCGATGCTAGTTATGTGAAACACGTTAATTACTCCTTTGATAATCTTGAGAAATCCTTGTTAAACTTTATAATGGGAGACACGTTGGATCAACATGAGTACTTTAGGTATTATCGCTTATCTCAAAAATTCAAACACTTATGGGATCAAATTAGAATGTTGCGTTGGTTTTCTTGGGATGCATGTTTGAGATGTGATTATACTTGTTGCTCCGAGATTAAGGGTCTACACCTTCCCTTTCAATGTGAATTTAATGATAAGAACCTTGTCATCTTATGCTAATGGTATATATGATTACTATGATGTGGATCAAATAGAAGAATTTGTTGCTTTTAAAGGTGCTTATGAAATAGCTTCTTTGCTTGAAAAGTATGATGATGTTCCTTAAAAATCTGAAAAATTTGCCATACTTAAATATTGCTATGATAATAATGAATAAAATGCTTACATTAATGAATTTATTTAAATAATGATGGCTGCCTTGAAAGAGAATAATATTTTGCAAGAATCTATGGAAGAATAAATTGATGAAACTGTGAACTCATTGGATGTAAAAGATGTTGCGGAGAGTGAAGAACAAAAGGAGGAAGAGCAGATTAGCTAGACTTGCCCACCGTCTAATGAGAGTAACTCTTGAACTCATACATTATTTAATTTCCCTTCGTGCTTACCGGAGGATGAATACTATGATAATTGCTATGATCCCGTTGATTCATTTGAAATATTCCTTTTTGATGAACTTGATGCTTGCTATGATTGTGGCCAAGATGCCAATTTGGATTATGCTTATGGAGATGAACTTGCTATATTTCCTTATGTTAAGCATGAAATTGTTGCTACTGCACCCACACATGATAGTCCTATTATATATTTGAATTCTCCCAACTACACCATATCGGAGAAGTTTGCACTTATTAAGGATTATATTGATGGGTTCCATTTTACCACTACACATGATGATTTTGATGAATATAATATGCATGTGCTTTCTGCTCCTACTTGAAATTGTTATGAGAGATGAACCAAATCTTCACCTCTCTATGTTTCCAATGCGATAAAATTGCAAGAAACTACTTATGCTATGTATTGGCCTTTACTTGGTGTGCATGAGTTGTTCTTTTATGACATGCCGATGCATAGAAAGCGATTTAGACTTCATCATTGCATGATATATGTTGCTTTGTGATCACTACTAAATTAAAAATAATTGTTAATTAAAATTGGCTTTGATATACCTTGGGATCCGGGTGGATCCATTACTTGAGCACTTTATGCCTAGCTTAATGGCTTTAAAGGAAGCGCTGCTAGGGAGACAACCCATAAGTTATAGAGAGCCATTTATTTATGTTGTTTGCTTTTAAAATGTTTGAAACTAAAAAAATAAAGTGGGTAACTTATAACTTTTTCAAAAATAAAAGTGAAAGTGAGAAGGACGAGCACCGTTGAAGTGGGGGCTAGCCTTCAACTTTGTTCATGCCCATGGAAACATTGTGAATCTTGACTATAGAAACCGATCACTAAAAATAATTACCCCCGTGTATAAATACCATTGTATTACAAAAATAATGTGCCAAGATTTCCCTTTAGGATGATTAGATTTCTTGTTGGTATGTGCGGTGCAAAAACAAAACTTGGTTGTAGTGCGTGAATTTACATTTGTTAGTGGAATGTCAAAAGTTTATGAAATTTTTACACAATAGTTATATGGAAATTATTTATATCTTCCTAAGTTTTCAGATTTTTGTAGTTTACAGAAATACGGTCAATGTTCAGATTACTACAGACCGTCCTGTTTTTGACAAATTCTACTTTTTGATGCATTGTTTTGCTCGTTTTGATGAAACTATCGATTGTATCGGTTGTATAAGCCATGGAGAATTTTTTATTAGAGTATATATAATGCAAAAACAAAATGTGAATGGGTTTACAACAGTATTTAAGGTAGTAATTTGCATTATTATACTAACGGATCTCATGAGTTTTCTGTTAAGTTTTGTGTGGATGAAGTGTTCGAAGTTCGAGGAGGTCTTGATATGAGAGAAGGAGGAGAGGCGAGAGTTAAAGCTTGGGTATGCCAAAGGCACCCCAAGTAAATATCCAAGAATACTCAACCGTCTAAGCTTGGGGATGCCCCGGAAGGAATCCCATCTTTCTTCAACGAATATCGGTATGTTCTCATCTTTGTTTTGTTCACGTGATGCTTAAATTTTGGAGCGTCTTTTGTGTTTAGTTTTCACTTTTATTTTTATGCACCATGCTGGTATGAGATAGTACATGGTTGATTTACAGAATGATCATTGCACTTCACTTATATCTTTTGAGTATGGCTTTACAGAATGCTTCATGTGTTTCACTTATATCGTTTGAAGTTTGAATTGCCTCTTTCTCTACATATAGAAAACCGTTATTTGTATAATGCTCTTTTGATTAACTTATATTTATTACAGCATGGTCTTTTGTAGAAAGAATTAAACTCTCATGCTTCCCATATATCTATTTAGAGAGTGAGATGGAATTCATCATTTACATGGTTAGTCATAAAATCGTACATAACACATGTAGATCACTGAGTATGATATGTTTGATTCCTTGCAATCGTTTTGTAACATTAAGATAGTAATATGTGGGTGCACTAGTTGATGAATGTGGATTAGTAAGAATAGTTATGTTAAGGTTTGTGATTCCCGAAGCATGCACGCATAGTCTCTAGTTATGCAATGAAGTTGGAGCATAATTTATCCTTGATTGAAATACTTTGTGCTATTATAATCGGAGTCGCAAGATGGTTAACTCCTCCCAACCTTCTCCCTAGGGGCATGCGAGTAGTTCTTTGCTTCGAGAGAGCTAATAAAATCTTGCAATAAGTACGCGAGTTCTTTGTGACTAATGTGGATCCATGGATATACGCACTCTCACCTCCACATATTTGCTAGCCTCTACGGTACCGTGCATTGCCCTTTCTCTCCTTGAGAGTTGGTTTAAACTTCGCAGGTGCATCCAAACCCCGTGATATGATATGCTCTATCACACATAAGCCTTATTATATCTTCGTCAAAACAGCCATCATACCTACCTATAATGGCATTTCCATAGTCATTCTGAGATATATTGCCATGCAACTTCCATCGCTTTCGTTTTGATGACTTAAGCATTCATTGTCATGTTTCTTTGCATGATCGTAAGATAGCTAGCATGATATTTCCATGGCTTGTACATTTTTTGATGTTCGTGCTATGCTAGATCATTGCACATCCTGGTACACTGCCAGAGGCATTCATATAGAGTCATACTTTGTTTTAGTTGTAATATTGATCTGTAAGTGAACAGAAGTGTGATGATCATCATTATTCATTATTAGAGCATTGTACCAGTGAGGAAAGGTTGATGGAGACTATGATTCCCCCATAAGTCGGGATGAGATTCTGGACAAAAAATGAAAAATGGGGGAGGCCAAATGAGCCCGCCACAAAACTAAAAAAAGAAACAAAATAGAAAGAAAAGAGAAAGAAACAAAAGAAAGAAAGAAAAAAAGAGAAAGAAAGAAAAAATTAAAAAGAGAGAAAAGAGAGAAGGGGCATGCTAATTCCACACTTGTGCTTCAAAGTAGCACCATGTTCTTCATATAGAGATTCTCCTATGTTGTCACTTTCATATACTAGTGGGAATTTTTCATTATAGAGTTTGATGCACACCAACTTTGTTTTCATATTGAGCTATCATACACTTATAGCTCTTAGTGCATCCGTTGCATGCATATCCCTACTCCTCGCATTGATATCTATTGATGGGCATCACCATAGCATGTTGATATGTCGAGTTGATGCGAGACTTTCTTCTTTAGTTTTACCCCTTTGAAACCAACCGGCATATTGTATTTCTCTTTTATGTTATATCCATAGTTCACTCTCATGTATTGAGTGAAAAATAAAAAGCAGAAGCGCGTTAAGAAGTACGGTCCAATTGCTTGGTTTGACACCGGGGTGCTCATGATTTATACCTTATGCTAGGAAGACCAAGCATGACAGGCTAGATGATTTTGTAGGGATAGCTTTCTTTAGCATTGTTATTTTGAAAGGACATGAATTTTTGCTAGTAAACCTGAGTATGGATGTATTTTTGTCAAATGATAGACTATTACCTTGTATCACTTGTATGCTAATATTCATGCCATAATTAGATATATGATCAAGATTGTGCTAGCTAGCATTCCACATCAAAAATTATCTTCTTTATCATTTACCTACTCGAGGACGAGCAGGAATTAAGCTTCGGGATGCTAATACATCTCCGTTGTATCTACAATTTTTTATTGTTCCATGTCGATATTATACAACTTTCACATGTTTTTGGCAACATTTTATATGATATATTGGACTAACATATTAATCGAGTGCCAAGTTCGAGTTCCTGTTTGTTGCATGTTTTTTGTTTCATAGAATATCCATATCAAACATAGTCCAAACACGACAAAAGTTTATGGAGAATTATTTTGGAATATATGTGATTTTTGGGAGGTGTAATCAACGTAAATGGAGGCCCACGACCTCCACTAGGTACTAGGGAGCGACCCATACCCCCTGGCGCGGGGTGGTGCCTAGTGGCCACCTCGTAAGTCAGTTGGGGATCTTCGTAGGGTGGAAGAAAGCAAATTTATGGATAAATGCCCCTCAAATTTCAGCCCGATCAGAGTTACAGATCCCTGAGAATTTAAGAAACTGTGAAGGGAGAGAAAAGAGGAATGCAAAACAAAAGAGAAAAGAGAGGCAGATCCAATCTCGGAGGGGCTCCTGCCCTCGGGCGCCATGGAGTCCATGGACCATAGGGGGAAATCTCCTCCCATCTAGGGGGAGGCCAAGGAAGAAAAAGAAGGAGGAGGGGTCTCTCCCCTCTCTCCGGGTGGCGCCGGAGTGTTGTTGGGGCAAGGAGCATGACGGCGATCTACATCAAAAATCTTGCCTCCGTCAACACCGACTCTCTCCCCGTCTATGCAGCGGTGTAACACTTATTTTCCCGCTATAACTCTCTATTTAAGCATGGTTCTCAACACTACATACTATTTCCCAATGATATGTGGCTATCCTATGATGTTTGAGTAGATCCGTTTTGTCCTATGGGTTAATGTGATATGATGTTATTGATATGAGTTGTGTGTTGATATGGTGATGTCCTAAGGTTCCCTCCATGAGGCGCACACGTGAAGGATACATGCTAGAGGGTTTGCAATATGTTAATGATTCACTTATAGTGGGTGGCGAGAGTGACAAAAACTTACACACGAGTAAGGGAGTTGTGTGTATATGGGACAAAAGAGGACTTGATGTTTAATGTTATGGTTAGATTTACCTTAATGATTTCTAGTAGTGGTAGATGCTTGGTAGAGGTCCAATCATAAGTTCATATGATCCAAGTACGGAAAGTGTGTTAGCGTATGCCTCTTCCTCATTGCACATGATAAGTATCTGTCATGTTATATTCAATTGCCTATGGACAATCTTTTTTTTGTGTTACACAAAAATCTTTCTACTTAAAAGACCCTAACTTTTATTTCCATGCTCTTTATTTTCTTGCAAAACAGCACCTAACTTTTATTTACTTGTTCTGTATTATCTTGCAAACCTATATTTTACACCTACTAAGTACTTCTAGTTTTATTATTGTTTTTGGTAAAGCAAACGTTAAGTGTGCGTAGAGTTGTATCGGTGGCCGATAGCTTGAGAGAATATTAATTCTACCTTTAGCTCCTCGTTGGGTTTGACACTCTTATTTATCTAAAAAGGCTACAAACGATCCCCTACACTTGTGAGTTATCAAGTAATGAGAATCATGTGCGAACACCAAAAACAACATAAACAACTCCTGCTAACAAGTTGTGTGTGTTGTGGGCTGATACATCTCCAACATATATATAATTTTTTGATTGTTCCATGCTAATATATTATCAATCTTGGATGCTTCGTATGTAATTATATGTTTTTATATCCATTTTTAGGATTAACCTATTAATCTAGTACCCAATGTTTGTTCTTATTTTTGACCGTTTCAAAGAAACAATACCAATCAAAGTTTAAACATAATGAAACATTACGGGTGTTATTATTGGACATAAAGAGACAGTAGAAGCTTCGGGGGGTGACCATAAGAGCCACGAGGGAGCGACGAGCCCACATGGCGCACTAGGGGGTAGAGCATGTCGTGCGGGCTCGTTATCCCATGCGAGTCCCCCTAACCTAATTCCAATTCTATATATTCATATATACCCCAAAACCAACATAGAGACATCTGATATACTTTTTCGGCCACCGCAAGCCTCTGTTCCGCTACGATCCCATCTGTAGGCCTTTTTTGATAATCTGCTGGAGGGGGAATCGATCATGGAGGCCATCTACATAAACCTTGTTGCCTCCATAATGATGTGTGAGTAGTTCACTATAAACCCACTAGTCTTGTCGGGGATATACCCCACGGTTTGACTCGGCCAGGAGGTATGACCCGTACAGGAGGTTTGACCTAGCAGGAGGTATGAGCCGGCCAGGAGGTATGACTCGACCCATAAGCTGGCGGCTCATGGGTCACCCCGCTCGACGGATTGACCTGGACAACTAGGCCGAAGGCCTAGTGTGCAAGACATCGTAAGGCGGCTCATGGAGAGGCCTGTAAGGCGGCTCACACACAAGGCCCAAGGATAGGAGGAATTCCCTCCGATGAGAAACAAGGCCTTGATTAGGATTCAAGACAAGCCAAACCCGGGGGATTTTGCCGTATTGGCAAAAAGTGAAATGTTGCCAAAGAGAACTTGCTTCCACGATGCACAATTCAAACATGGATGCCCTGCCTTATGGATGAAAAAGTAAAGATTGCCAAAGATGATATGCTGCCAAGATGCGCTATTCAAACACAGGTATTCACCTTTTCTGGATCACCATATTATCAAATTATGACCAATGGAATCAAGCCGTCTTATCTGGACCCCAATTGTTTTGCAGTAGTAGCATTGTCTCATGTATATCCTATGCTGAGCTTTTCCATGATCATAGGTCACTTGGGGGCTTCCAATTCATCAAGTTTAGCTTTATCACCCTCTTGATCCAGCAAAGAGGCTACAAAATGGTTAAACCAGCATGTATGCTTGATGTGACTCTGATCAGGTGACTGATACGTCTCAAACGTATCTATAATTTTTGATGGTTTTGTTGGGGAACGTCGCATGGGAAACAAAAAATTTCCTACGCGCACGAAGACCTATCATGGTGATGTCCATCTACGAGAGGGGATATTTGATCTACGTACCCTAGTAGATCGCACAGCAGAAGCGTTAGTAAACGCGGTTGATGTAGTGGAACGTCCTCACGTCCCTCGATCCGCCCCGCGAACCGTCCCGCGATCAGTCCCACGATCTAGTGCCGAACGGACAGCACCTCCGCGTTCAGCACACGTACAGCTCGACGATGATCTCGGCCTTCTTGATCCAGCAAGAGAGACGTAGAGGTAGATGAGTTCTCCGGCAGCGTGATGGCGCTCCGGAGCTTGGTGGTGATCTAATCTCAGCAGGGCTCCGCCCGAGCTCCACAGAAACGCGATCTAGAGGTAAAATCGTGGAGATATGTGGTCGGGCTGCCGTGACAAAAGTTGTCTCAAATCAGACCTAAAACCTCCGTATATATAGGGGGAGGAGGGGGAGCCTTGCCTTAGGGTCCAAGGACTCCCAAGGGGGTCGGCCGAGCCAAGGGGGGGAGTCCTCCCCTTCCAAACCGAATCCAACTAGGTTTGGAAGGAGGAGTCCTTCCCCTTTTTCCCACCTCTTTTTTTTCTCTTTGATTTTCTTCCCATGGCGCATAGGGCCTTCTTGGGCTGTCCCACCAGCCCACTAAGGGCTGGTGCACCACCCCCAAGGCCTATGGGCTTCCCAGGGGTGGGTTGCCCCCCCCCCCCCCCCCGGTGAGCACCCGGAACCCATTCGTCATTCCCGGTACATTCCCGGTACATTCCCGGTAACTCCGAAAACCTTTCGGTAATCAAATGAGGTGATCCTATATATCAATCTTCGTTTCCGGACCATTCCGGAAACCCTCGTGACGTCCGTGATCTCATCCGGGACTCTGAACAACATTCGGTAACCAACCATATAACTCAAATACGCATAAAACAACGTCGAACCTTAAGTGTGCAGACCCTGCGGGTTCAAGAACTATGCAGACATGACCCGAGTGACTCCTCGGTCAATATCCAATAGCGGGACCTGGATGCCCATATTGGATACCACATATTCTACGAAGATCTTATCCTTTGAACCTCAGCGCCAAGGATTCATATAATCCCGTATGTCATTCCCTTGGTCCTTCGGTATGTTACTTGCCCGAGATTCGATCGTCAGTATCCGCATACCTATTTCAATCTCGTTTACCGGCAAGTCTCTTTACTCGTTCTGTAATACAAGATCCCGCAAATTACACTAAGTCACATTGCTTGCAAGGCTTGTGTGTGATGTTGTATTACCGAGTGGGCCCCGAGATACCTCTCCGTCACACGGAGTGACAAATCCCAGTCTCGATCCATACTAACTCAACGAACACCTTCGGAGATACCTGTAGAGCATCTTTATAGTCACCCAGTTACGTTGCGACGTTTGATACACACAAAGCATTCCTCCGGTGTCAGTGAGTTATATGATCTCATGGTCATAGGAACAAATACTTGACACGCAGAAAACAGTAGCAACAAAATGACACGATCAACATGCTACGTCTATTAGTTTGGGTCTAGTCCATTACATGATTCTCCTAATGATGTGATCCCGTTATCAAGTGACAACACTTGCCTATGGTCAGGAAACCTTGACCATCTTTGATCAACGAGCTAGTCAACTAGAGGCTTACTAGGGACAGTGTTTTGTCTATGTATCCACACAAGTATTGTGTTTCCAATCAATACAATTATAGCATGGATAATAAACGATTATCATGAACAAAGAAATATAATAATAACTAATTTATTATTGCCTCTAGGGCATATTTCCAACAGTCTCCCACTTGCGCCAGAGTCAATAATCTAGTTCACATCACCATGTGATTCCAACGAATCCAACACCCATATAGTTATGGGGTCTGATCACGTCTTGCTCGTGAGAGAGGTTTTTGTCAACGGTTCTGAAACTTTCAGATCCGTGTGTTCTTTACAAATCTTTATGTCATTTTATAGATGCTGCTACCATGTGCTATTCGGAAATACTCCAAATATCTACTCTACTATACGAATCCGTTTCACTACTCATAGTTATTCGGATTAGTGTCAAAGCTTACATCGACGTAACCCTTTACGACGAACTCTTTAACCACCTCCATAATCGAGAAAAATTCCTTAGTCTATTTAGTTACCAAGGATAACTTTGACCGCTGATCAGTGATTCAATCCTGGATCACTCTGTGTACCTCTTAACAGACTTGCTGCAATGCACACATCAGGTGCGGTACTCAGCATGGCATACTTCAGAGTCTACGGCTAAGGCATAGAAGATGACTTTCGTCTATTCTCTTTATTCTGCCGTGGTCGGGTTTTGAGTCTTACTCAAATTCACACCTTACAACGCAACCAAGAACTCCTTCTTTGCTGATCTATTTTGAACTCCTTCAAAACTTGTCAAGGCATGCATCTTGTTGAAACTTCCTTTAAGCGCTTTCGATCTATCTCCATAGATCTTTGATGCTCAACGTTCAAGTAGCTCAATCCAGGTATTCCTTTGAAAACTCCTTTCAAACAACCTTGTATGCTTTACAGAAATTCTACATTACTTCTGATCCACAATATGTCAACCACATATACTTATCAGAAATTCTATAGTGCTCCCACTCACTTCTTTGGAAATACAAGTTTCTCATAAACCTTGTACAAACCCAAAATCCTTGATCATCTCATCAAAGTGTATATTCCAACTCCGAGATGCTTGCACCAGTCCATTTAAGGATCGCTGGAGCTTGCACACTTGCTAGTATCTTTAGGATCGACAAAACCTCATGGTTGTATCTCATACAATGTTTACTCAAGGAAACCGTCGAGGAAACAATGTTTTGACATCCTACATGCAATATTTCATAAATAATGCAGCAACTACTAACATAATTCTAACAGACTTTTAGCATCGCTACGAGTGAGAAAGTCTCATCATAGTCAACTGTTTGATCTTGTCGGAAACATCTTTGCGACAAGTCGAGCTTTTCTTAATAGTGACTTATCACCATCATCGTCTGTCTTCCTTTTAAAGATCCATCTTTACTCAATATTCCTATGACCATCAAGTAGTTCTTCCAAAGTCTACACTTTGTTTTCATACATGGATCCTCTCTCGGATTTCTTGGCTTCCAGCCATTTGTCGGAATCTGGGCCCACCATTGCTTTCTTCATAACTCGTAGGTTCACTGTTGCTCAACAACATGACCTCCAAGACAGGGTTACCGTACCACTCTGCAGTAGTACGCGACCTTGTCAACCTACGAGGTTTGTAGTAACTTGATCTGATGCTCGATGATCACCATCATCAGCTTTCACTTCAATTGGTGTAGGCGCCACAGGAACAACTTCCTGCGCCCTGCTACACACTGGTCGAAGTGATGGTTCAATAACCTCATCAAGTTCTACCACCCTCCCACTCAATTCTTTCGAGAGAAACCTTTCCTCGAGAAAGGATCCGTTTCTAGAAACAAACACTTTGCTTTTGGATATGTGATAGGAGATCTACCCAACTGTTTTGGATATCCTATGAAGATGCATTTATCCGCTTTGTGTTCGAGCTTATCATACTGAAACTTTTTCACACAAGTGTCGAACCCCAAACTTTCAAGAAACGACAGTTTAGATTTCTCTAAACTTCAGTCTATACTGTGTCATCTCAACGGAAATACGCGGTGCCCTATTTAAAGTGAATGCGGTTGTCTCTAATGCATAACCCATAAACGATAGTTGTAATTCGATAAGAGACATCATAGCATGCACCATACCAAATAGTGTGTGGCTATAACGTTCAGACACATCATCACACTATGATGTTCCAGGTGGCATGAACTACGAAACAATTTCCACATTGTCTTAACTGCGTATCAAAACTCGTAACTCAGATATTCATTCCTATGATCATATCGTAGACAGTTTATCCTCTTGTTACGACAAACTTCACTCCGAAACAGAATTGAACTTTTCAATATTTCAGACATGTGATTCATTAAGCAAATACTCTAGTATCTACTCAAATCGTCATTGAAGTAAGAACATAATGATATCCACTGCGTGCCTCAGCACCCATTGGACTGCATACATCAAAATGTATCACTTCCAACAAGTTACTATCTTATTTCATCTCAATGAAAACAAGGCCTTGCTCATGTGGTATGATTTGCATGTCACTAGTGATTCAAAATCAAGTGAGTATAAAGATCCATCAGCATGGAGCCTCTTCATGCAATTTATACCAACATGACTCAAGCGGGAGTGCCACAAGTAAGTGGTACTATCATCATTACCTCGTATCTTTTGGCACCAATATCATGAACATGTGTAACACTACGATCGAGATTCAATAAACTATTGAAGGTGATTATTCAAGCAAATAGAGTAACCATTATTCTCTTTAAATGAATAATTGTATTGCAATAAACACGATCCAATCATGTTCATGCTTAACGCAAGCACCAAATAACAATTATTTAGGTTTAACACCAATCCCGATGGTAGAGGGAGTGTGCGACGTTTGATCATATCAACCTTGGAAACACTTCCAACACGTATCGTCACCTCGCCTTTAGCTAGTCTCCGTTTATGCCGTAGCTTTCATTTCGTGTTACTAATCACTTAGCAACCGAACCGGTATCCAATACCCTCGTGCTACTAGGAGTACTAGTAAAGTACACATCAACATCATGTATATCAAATATACTTCTTTCGACTTTTGCCAGTCTTCTTATCTACCAAGTATCTAGAGTTGCTCCGCCTCAATGACTGTTCCCCTCATTATAGAAGCACTTAGTCTCGGGTTTGGGTTTAATCTTGGGTCTCTTCATTAGTGCAGCAACTGTTTTGCCGTTTCACGAAATATCCCTTCTAGCCCTTGCCTTTCTTGAAACTTAGTGGTTTTACTAACCATCAACTATTGATGCTCCTTCTTGATTTCTACTTTCGCAGTGTCAAACATCGCAAATCGCTCAAGGATCATTGTATATATCCTTGATATGTTATAGTTCATCACGAAGCTCTCACAGCTTGGTGGCAGTGACTTTGGAGAACCATCACTATCTCATCTGGAAGATCAACTCCCACTTGATTCAAGCGATTGTCGTACTCAGACAATCTGAGCACATGCTCAACGATTGAGCTTTTCTCCTTTACTTTGTGGACAAAGAATCTTGTTGGAGGTCTCGTACCTCTTAACAAGGGCACAAGCATGAAATCACAATTTCATCTCTTTAGAACATCACTTATGTTCTGTGATGTTTCAAAACGTCTTCGGCGCCTTGCTTCTAAGCCATTATGTATTTTGCACTGAACTATCGTGTAGTCATCAGAAATGTGTATGTCGGATGTTCACAGCATCCACAGACGACGCTCGAGGTGCAGCACACTGAATGGTGCATTAAGGACAAAAGCCTTCTGCGCAGCAACGAGGACAATCCTCTGCAAAGTTTGCTACTATCAACTTTCAACTAAATTTTCTCTAGGAACATATAAAAACAGTAGAGCTATAGCGCAAGCTACATCGCAATTCGCAAAGACCATTACACTATGTTCATGACAGTTAGTTCAATTAATCATATTACTTAAGAACTCCCACTCAAAAATTACATCTCTCTAGTCATTTGAGTCGTACATGATCCAAATCCACTATCTCAAGTCCGACCATCACGTGAGTCGAGAATAGTTTTAGTGGTAAGCATCTCTATGCTAATCATATCAACTATACGATTCATGTTCGACCTTTCGGTCTCATGTGTTCCGAGGCCATGTCTGCACATGCTAGGCTCGTCAAGCTTAACCCGAGTGTTCTGCGTGTGCAGCTGTTTTGCACCCGTTGTATGTGAACGTTGAGTCTATCACACCCGATCATCACGTGGTGTCTTGAAACGAAGAACTGTTGCAACGGTGCACAGTCGGGGAAAACACAATTTCGTCTTGAAATTTTAGTGAGAGATCACCTCATAATGCTACCGTCGTTCTAAGCAAGATAAGGTGCAAAAAGGATTAACATCACATGCAATTCATAAGTGACATTATATGGCCATCATCATGCGCTTCTTGATCTCCATCACCAAAGCACCGGCACGATCTTCTTGTCACCGGCGTCACACCATGATCTCCATCATCATGATCTCCATCAACGTGTCGCCATCGGGGTTGTCGTGCTACTCATGCTATTACTACTAAAGCTACGTCCTAGCAATATAGTAAACGCATCTGCAAGCACAAACGTTAGTTTAAAGACAACCCTATGGCTCCTGTCGGTTGCCGTACCAACGACGTGCAAGTCGATATTAACTATTACAACATGATCATCTCATACATCCAATATATCACATCACATCGTTGGCCATATCATATCACAAGCATACCCTGCAAAAACAAGTTAGACGTCCTCTAATTTTGTTGTTGCATGTTTTACGTGGTGACCATGGGTATCTAGTAGGATCGCATCTTACTTACGCAAACACCACAACGGAGATATATGAGTTGCTATTTAACCTCATCCAAGGACCTCCTCTGTCAAATCCGATTCAACTAAAGTTGGAGAAACTGACACTTGCCAGTCATCTTTGAGCAACGGGGTTACTCGTAGCGATGAAACCAGTCTCTCGTAAGCGTACGAGTAATGTCGGTCCAAGCCGCTTCAATCCAACAATACCACGGAATTAAGAAAAGACTAAGGAGGGCAGCAAAACGCACATCACCGCCCACAAAAACTTTTGTGTTCTACTCGAGAAGACATCTACGCATGAACCTAGCTCATGATGCCACTGTTGGGGAACGTCGCATGGGAAACAAAAAATTTCCTACGCGCACGAAGACCTATCATGGTGATGTCCATCTACGAGAGGGGATATTTGATCTACGTACCCTTGTAGATCACACAGCAGAAGCGTTAGTGAACGCGGTTGATGTAGTGGAACGTCCTCACGTCCCTCGATCCGCCCCGCGAACCGTCCTGCGATCAGTCCCACGATCTAGTGCCGAACGGACGACACCTTCGCGTTCAGCACACGTACAGCTCGTCGATGATCTCGGCCTTCTTGATCCAGCAAGAGAGACAGACAGGTAGATGAGTTCTCCGGCAGCGTGACGGCGCTCCGGAGGTTGGTGGTGATCTAATATCAGCAGGGCTCCGCCCGAGCTCCGCAGAAACGCGATCTAGAGGAAAAAACCGTGGAGATATGTGGTCGGGCTGCCGTGACAATAGTTGTCTCAAATCAGCCCTAAAACCTCCGTGTACATAGGGGGAGGAGGAGGAGCCTTGCCTTGGGGTCCAAGGACTCCCAAGGGGGTCGGCCGAGCCAAGGGAGGAGTCCTCCCCTTCCAAACCGAATCCAATTAGGTTTGGAAGGAGGAGTCCTTCCCCTTTTTCCCACCTCCTCTTTTTTTTCTTTTCTCTTTGATTTTCTTCCCATGGCGCATAGGGCCTTCTTGGGCTGTCCCACCAGCCCACTAAGGGCTCGTGCGCCACCCCCAAGGCCTATGGGCTTCCCCGGGGTGGGTTGCCCCCCCGGTGAACACCCGGAACCCATTCGTCATTCCCGGTACATTCCCGGTAACTCTGAAAACCTTCCGGTAATCAAATGAGGTCATCCTATATATCAATATTCGTTTCTGGACCATTCCGGAAACCCTCGTGACGTCCGTGATCTCATCCGGGACTCCGAACAACATTCGGTAACCAACCATATAACTCAAATACGCATAAAACAACGTCGAATCTTAAGTGTGCAGACCCTACGGGTTCGAGAACTATGCAGACATGACCCGAGTGACTCCTCGGTCAATATCCAATAGCGGGACCTGGACGCCCATATTGGATACCACATCTTCTACGAAGATCTTACCGTTTGAACCTCAGTGCCAAGGATTCATATAATCCCGTATGTCATTCCCTTTGTCCTTCGGTATGTTACTTGCCCGAGATTCGATCGTCAGTATCCGCATACCTATTTCAATCTCGTTTACCGGCAAGTCTCTTTACTCGTTCCGTAATACAAGATCCCGCAACTTACACTAAGTCACATTGCTTGCAAGGCTTGTGTGTGATGTTGTATTACCGAGTGGGCCCCGAGATACCTCTCCGTCACACGGAGTGACAAATCCCAGTCTCGATCCATACTAACTCAACGAACACCTTCGGAGATACCTGTAGAGCATCTTTATAGTCACCCAGTTACGTTGCGACGTTTGATACACACAAAGCATTCCTCCGGTGTCAGTGAGTTATATGATCTCATGGTCATAGGAACAAATACTTGACACGCAGAAAACAGTAGCAACAAAATGACACGATCAACATGCTACGCCTATTAGTTTGGGTCTAGTCCATTACATGATTCTCCTAATGATGTGATCCCGTTATCAAGTGACAACACTTGCCTATGGTCAGGAAACCTTGACCATCTTTGATCAACGAGCTAGTCAACTAGAGGCTTACTAGGGACAGTGTTTTGTCTATGTATCCACACAAGTATTGTGTTTCCAATCAATACAATTATAGCATGGATAATAAACGATTATCATGAACAAAGAAATATAATAATAACTAATTTATTATTGCCTCTAGGGCATATTTCCAACAGGTTTCACGCTGTTGTGTTGCCTTCTTTGTATGTTTTATGTACCTTTTTATATCTTTTTGGGACTAACTTATTAATTCAGTGCCAAGTGCCAGTTCCTGTTTTTTTCCGTGTTTTTTACTCTTTTCAGATCTGATTTTGGAACGGAGTCCAAACGGAATAAGAACCCCGAAATGATTTTTTCCCGAACGAACGAAGACCAGGGAGCCTTTGGGCCAAGCCAGGTGAGCCCCAGGGAGCCCACAAGCTCCCACCACGCCACCAGGGGGGAGGCGGTGGTGGGCAAGTTTGTGGCCACCCTGGCCGCCCCCTGACCTAGATCTTGTGCCTATATATTCCCAAATATTCCGCAAAAAATTAGGGGAGCCTCGAAAATACTTTTCCGCCGCCGCAAGCTTCCGTTCCCGCGAGATCTCATCTGGAGACCCTTCCCGGCACCCTGCCGAAGGGGACTTTGGAGCTGGAGGGCTTCTTCATCATCATCATCGCCCCTCCAATGACTCGTGAGTAGTTCACTTCAGAGCTACGGGTCCGTAGTTAGTAGCTAGATGGCTTCTTTTCTCTCTTGGATCTTCAATACAAAGTTCTCCATGACCTTCATGGAGATCTATCCGATGTAATCTTCTTTGGCGGTGTGTTTGTCGAGATCCGATGAATTGTGGACTTGTGATCAGATTATCTATGATATATATTTGAGTCTTTGCTGATTTCTTATATGCGTGATTTGATATCCTTGTAAGTCTCTCCGGGTCTTGGGTTTTGTTTGGCCAACTACATCTATGATTCTTGCAATGGGAGAAGTGCTTGGTTTTGGGCTCTGCCATGTGGTGACCTTTCCTGGTGACAGTAGGGGCAGCAAGGCACACATCAAGCAGTTGCCATCAAGGGTGAAAAGATGGGGTTTTTATCATTGGTTTGAGATTATCCCTCTACATCATGTCATCTTGCTTAAGGCGTTACTCTGTTCTTATGGACTTAATACACTAGATGCATGCTGGATAGCGGTCGACGTGTGGAGTAATAGTAGTAGATGCAGAAAGTATCGGTCTACTTGTTTTGGATGTGATGCCTATAGAAATAATCATTGCATATATATCGTCACGACTCTGCATAGTTCTATCAATTGCTCGACAGTAATTTTTTCACCCACCGTCTACTTGTGTTCATGAGAGAAGCCACTAGTAAACACTACGGGCCCCGGGTCTATTCACATCCATCGTTTACATCTCCGCTTTTACTTTGCTTTGTTACTTTGTTGCTTTCAGTTCTCACTTGGCAAACAATCTATAAGGGATTGACAACCCCTTCATACCGTTGGGTGCAAGCTTTTGTGTTTGTGCAGGATCTTGAGATACTCTTCTACGGGATTGATACCTTGGTTCTCAAACTGAGGGATATACTTACCACCGCTGTGCTACATCGCCCTTTCCGCTTCAAGGAAACACCAACGCAAGGCTCCAAGACCACGGGGGAAATCCTTTGCATACTTGCCTAGGAAGTCCCTTAAGGCATAGCCGTAGCTGAAGGATTCCTGATGACGTCGACAATACTACTTCCTGGCGCCGTTGCAAGGGATACACATCAGAACAATCAGAAGTATTTCTGGCCCGCTGTCGGGGATATTTTTCAGGTATCAGAAGTATTTCTGGCGCCATTGCTGCGGAGGAGGATCGTCAAGAATATTCTCCTGACAATGTGCCTATTTTTGGCGCCGTTGCCGGGGAGGAGAAATCAAGATCTATCCAAGTAGGTCTCACGAACTCTTCTCTTGCATTTACTTTTGTTGCCAGTTGCCTCTCGTCTTCCTCTCCCCCACTTCACATTTGCCGTTTTCATTCGCCTTTCTCCTTCGCCGTTTTCTTTTGCCTTTTTGCTATCTTCTTTTGCCCATTTCACTCTCTCTTCCTTCTCGTTTGTGTGTGAGATAGTCCATCAATGTCTAGACCCACCACTCCAAACGACACCCCTAAAAATGAAGTTCTCAATTTCAGGCAGAATGAGGAAGAAAATTTGAAGGACGCTTGGTATAGGATTTGCAATGCTCAAAGTAGATCTACTTGTAAGCAATCCACTACCGTCCTGCTTCGCAGTTTCTATGTTGGAATTTGTCCTTGGAATAGGTATATCCTTGATACCATTGTAGGCGGGAACTTTTTGGGGAGCCATACTGTTGACTCCTATAGAGCTATCATTAATTTGGTAGGCTCACCCCCGCTCATGGTTAATGGAATTATCTTGACCTTGGAACACGTGATGCAAAGGCTTGATGCTATTGAAAACAAAATTGCCACAGTTGAAATTATTGAGGGTTTGGATAGAAAGATACACAGTCAAATTACTCAGTACGGATCCAAAATGGGAAATTTTTTGAAAAATTTAAAGGAGAAGGAACTTATAGTTAATGATTCTTCTAGAATTGGAAAATTAGAAGATGTCATAACCAACTTGGGTTCCGCTTTTGCCGCTGTGCAAAATACTCCAAATCTTACTCTCAAAAAGACTGTCAAGCCTATTTTTGTTCCAAGAGATGGTGGTGAGTCCTCTAATAATGATGAAAATCTTAAGATGATAAACGATCACGCTACCTATGGTTTGAGCACCAAAGATGACTATACGTGATTCCATCACTTTTGCCTAGCTAAGGGCGTTAAACAAAAGCGCTTGTTGGGAGGCAACCCAATGAATATATCCTTTTTATTTCTGTTTTGTGTTTTCCACACTTTCATAATTCTGTTATGATTGTGTTTTTTGTGTTTCTTTTAGCGTTTGTGCCAACCAAAACTGTTATGATTAGTCTTGAGGATGATCGTTTGGTCATGCTGGGAAAGACAGAAACTTTCTGCTCACGAAAAGAATTTTAGTTTTTTTTATTTAAGAGATTTAGAGTTCATTCTTTTTTATTATGATTTCTAAGAAAATTATTCAGACTTTCCTAATTTTTCAGAATTTTTGAAGTAACAGAGGTATACTAAACATACAGATTGCTACAGACTGGTCTGCTGTTGACAGATTCTGTTTTTGTTGTGTTGGTTGCTTATTTTGATGAAACTATGGATAGTATCGGGGGGTATTAGCCATGGAAGATTGAAAGTACAGTAACCCAACATTAGCACAAGTATAATTTGAGTTTTCTACAGTACCTAAGGAAGTGGTGGTTTGCTTTCTTGTACTGATGTTATCACGAGTTTCTCTTTAAGTTTCGTGTTGTGAAGTTTTCAAGTTTTGGGTAAAGTTCTTATGGACAAAGAGATAAAGAGTGGCAAGAGCTAAATCTTGGGGATGCCCAAGGCACCCCAAGAGATTCAAGGATGCCAAAAAAGCCTAAGCTTGTGGATGCCCCGGGAAGGCATCCCCTCTCTCGTCTTCAATCCATCGGTAACGTTACTTCGGGCTATATTTTTGTTCACCACATGTTATGTGTTTTTGCTTGGAGCGTCTTGTATCGTAGGAGTCTTTGATTTTTTTTTGTGTCACAATCATCCTTTCTGCACACCTAGAGAGATATACATGCACACATCGTGATTTTGTCGAGCTTCACTTATATCTTTTGGTAGACAATTCAGCTCACATGTGCTTCACTTATATCTTTTGAGCTAGATACTTTTGCTCTATGTCCTTCACTTATATCTTTTAGATCACAGCGGTGCGTGTCTTGGTAGTTGATCTATGCTTTGAAAGTAGTCTCAAAAGGGGTAGTTATCCAAAGGGATACGAAAACTTCCAACTTCATGTGCATTGAATAGTTAGAGAAGTTTGATTCATCTCAATAAGTTTTGGGTTGTGGTTATGGTAATATTGAAGTCATGCTAGTAAGGTGTTTTTTGGATCTAGAAATACTTGTGTTGAAGTTAGTGATTCCCGTAGCATACACGCATGGTGAACCGCTGTGTGATGAAATCTGAGCATGATTAGTATATTGATTGTCATCCTTTGCGTGGCGGTCGGGATCGCGCGATGGTTTATACCTACCAACCCTTCTCCTAGGAGTATGCGTTGAATGCTTTGTTTCGATTACTAATAAAACTTTTGCAACAAGTATATGAGTTCTTCATGACTAATGTTGAGTCCATGGTTTAGATACACTTTAACCTTCCAACATCATTATCTTCTTAGTGTCGTGCAACTTTGGCCGGTACACAAAACCCACCAATAGCCTCCCTCAAAACAGCCACCATACCTACCTACTATGGCTTTTTCAAAGTCATTCCGAGATATATTGCCATGCAACTACCACCATGATATGTGCCACCACGTCTACATTGCCTTTGCATGATCGTAAGATAGCTAGCATGATGTTTCCATTGATGTCTATGCCATGCTAGATCATTGCCACGGTACACTACCGAACGCATTCCATATAGAGTCATAATTGCTCTAAGTTTTGAGTTGAAAGTGTGATGATCATCATTATTGGAGCATCGTCCCATGTGAGGAAATAAAAGAGGCCAAAGAAGCCCATAAAAAATAGGCCAAAGAGCCCACCAAAATAAAAATAAAAAATGAGAGAAAAAGAGAGATGGGACGATGCTACCACTTTTTCCACACTTGTGCATTTTGAGCACCATGATCTTCATGATTGAGAGTCTCTCGTTTTGTCACCACCATAGAGCTAGTGGGAAATTCTCATTATATAACTTGGCTTGTATATTCCAATGATAGGCTTCCTCAAAATTTCCTTAGGTCTTCGTGAGCAAGCAAGTTGGATGCACACCCACTAGTTTTCTTTAAGAGCTTTCACATACTTGTAGCTCTAGTGCATCATTTGTATGGCAATCCCTACTCATTCACATTGATATCTATTGATGAGCATCTCCACAGCTCATTGATATGCCTAGTTAATGTGACTATCTTCTCCTTTTTGTCTTGCAACCCCACCACATTCCACACCATCTATAGTGCTATAACCATGGCTCACGCTCGTGTATTGCATGAGAGTTGAAAATGTTTGAGAAAGTAAAGGTGTGAAACAATTACTTGGCCAATACCGGGGTTGTGCATGATTTAAATTCGTTGTGCAATGATGATAGAGCATGGCCAGACTATATGCTTTTGTAGGGATAACTTTCTTTTGGCCTTGTTATTTTGAAACTTCATGATTACTTTGCTAGTTTGCTTGAATTATTATTGTTTCCACGTCAATAGCAAACTATTGTTTTGAATCTAATGGATCTAAACATTCATGTCACATAAGAGGAATTACAAAGGACACCTATGCTAGGTAGCATGAAAGCATCAAAAATTCATTCTTATCACTTCCCTACTCGAGGACGAGCAGGAGTTAAGCTTGGGGATGCTTGATACATCTCAAACGTATCTATAATTTTTGATGGTTTCACGCTCTTATCTTGCCTTCTCTTTATGTTTTATGTACATTTTTATATCTTTTTGGGACTAACTTATTAATTCAGTGCCAAGTGCCAGTTCCTGTTTTTTCCGTGTTTTTGAATCTTTTCAGATCTGATTTTGGAACGGAGTCCAAACGGAATAAAAACCCTGAAATGATTTCTTCCCGAATGAAAGAATACCAGGGAGCCTTTAGGCCAAGCCAGGTGGGCCCCAGGGAGCCCACAAGCTCCCACCACGCCACCAGGGGGAGGCGGCGGTGGGCAAGCTTATGGCCACCCTGGCCGCTCCCTGACCTAGATCTTGCGCCTATATATTCCCAAATATTCCGCAAAAAATTAGGGCAGCCTCGAAAAACTTTTCCGCCGCCGCAAGCTTCCGTTTCCGCGAGATCTCATCTGGAGACCCTTCCCGGCACCCTGCCGGAGGGGACTTTGGAGGTGGAGGGCTTCTTCATCATCATCATCGCCCCTCCAATGACTCGTGAGTAGTTCACTTCAAAACTACGGGTCCGTAGTTAGTAGCTAGATGGCTTCTTCTCTTTCTTGGATCTTCAATACAAAGTTCTCCATGACCTTCATGGAGATCTATCCGATGTAATCTTCTTTGGCGGTGTGTTTGTCGAGATCCGATGAATTGTGGACTTGTGATCAGATTATCTATGATGTATATTTGAGTCTTTGCTGATTTCTTATATGCATGATTTGATATCCTTGTAAGTCTCTTCGAGTCTTGGGTTTTGTTTGGCCAACTAGATCTATGATTATTGCAATGGGAGAAGTGCTTGGTTTTGGGTTCTGCCATGTGGTGACCTTTCCCAGTGACAGTAGGGGAAGCAAGGTACACATCAAGCAGTTGCCCTCAAGGGTAAAAAGATGGGGTTTTTATCATTGGTTTGAGATTATCCCTCTACATCATGTCATCTTGCTTAAGGCGTTACTCTGTTCTCATGGACTTAATACACTAGATGCATGCTGGATAGCGGTCGACGTGTGGAGTAATAGTAGTAGATGCACAAAGTATCGGTCTAGTTGTTTCGGACGTGATGCCTATAGAAATAATCATTGCATAGATATCGTCACGACTCTGCACAGTTCTATCAATTGCTCGACGGTAATTTGTTCACCCACCGTCTACTTGCTTTCATGAGAGAAGCCACTAGTAAACACTACGGCCCCCGGGTCTATTCACATCCATCGTTTACATCTCCGCTTTTACTTTGCTTTGTTACTTTGTTGCTTTCAGCTCTCACTTGGCAAACAATCTATAAGGGATTGAAAACCCCTTCATAGCGTTGGGTGCAAGCTTTTGTGTTTGTGCAGGATCTTGGGATACTCTTCCGTCGGATTGATACCTTGGTTCTCAAACTGAGGGAAATACTTACCACCGCTGTGCTACATCATCCTTTCTGCTTCGAGGGAACACCAACGCAAGGCTCCAACGCCACGGGGGAAATCCTTTGCATACTTTCCTAGGAAGTCCCTTAAGGCGTAGCCGTAGCTAAAGGATTCCTGGTGCCGTCGACACAATTACTTCCTGGCGCCGTTGCAAGGGATACACAGCAGAACAATCAGAAGTATTTCCGACCCGCTGGCGGGGATCTTTTTGAGGTAGCTGTGACCCCATGTACTCTGGCTAGTTGATCCACTCTGGACATGAACTTGGCAAGATTAATTAGGTCATCTGAGAGCCAGCATACTGAAAGCTAGGAGAAACCATGGGTTACCATACCCGCTTCATTGAAGCAAGACTTGAGCCTCGAAAGCCAGTATCTTTTTACTGTGTCTCACTAAGACGGCTTATTAACAGTTCTTAATTATTAATAGTACATGTTATCATACACATACATCGTCCTGCATTGCATCATGCATCATACATACATATCATGCCAATTTTCAAACCGGGTTACAACATAAACTTTTGCATGAGCAAATAAGTCTTTGAGAGCCAAAACCGGACGGATTTTCATCATGGTTTATCACAACCAGTGTTAAATGATTGGGGGTTTTCAAAACAGCTCAGGAGAAATAAATATTCTCGAAAAGTCAGTTTCTCAGATATTGTTGAGCTCGTATATTACATATTGTTGAGTTGGCCCATCACTTATAATGTTAGGTCATCTAATTGACCGGATCTTGGATTTTCTTCAACTTGTGCTTGTAGTAAACTAGAAACACTCATGGATTTCTCAAACATATATTTGTCCGATTGCACCGCAACCACGGGCAGGGATTTCATTTCAAGCACAAAGGCATTATTCGAGGATATTCATGCACACAAAAAATATTGGTTTGCATTACAACCACGGTCAAGGATTCATTCAAGTTCACGAGAACTTCTGAAGTGCATTATGATGGGTTATATTATTCTCACAGAGTCCCAAGTCGCTGCAGGCATACGACCCGACACTTGGGGCTACATTATTCAAATCAAGATTACATCAAGTATGAAAGTCCCATGTCGCTGCAAGCATGCACCACGGCACTTGGGGGCTAATGCATGCTCATTTTAACTAGTCTCATTGAAGACCCAACACATAACATACTCATGAGCCGACCCTTGGAGGCTACATCATATGAAGTTTTTTACTTTTCAAAAGGATACGTACATGTAAGTAACGAGTCGCTGCAGACCGACAACCCGACACTTGGGGGCTACACTATTCATATCAAATTTTCTAAAACGTCCCAAGTCGCCGCAAGCATGTGACCCGGTACTTGGGGGGCTACAATATTCAGCTGTTTAATAGATTATGAGGTCCAAATGGAAGACCCAACCCATCACACAATGATGAGCCGACCCTTGGGGGCTACACGTGTGAAAATCAATAAACTCAGCTTAAAACTGGCGACTGAGATGGAAAACTCGGACTCTCAAAGCTATTTACAACATTCAAAACTAAGTTCAAGTCCCAGGTTGTTGCAGGCAAAACAAACCCGGTCCTTGGGGGCTACACTAGCTGAAGCTTTCTAAGTATAAGATAATAAGAAGTCCCAGGCTGTTTCAGGTAAGACAACCCGACACTTCGGGGCTACACAACCAAGATTTTTTCTACCCAAAGCGCCAAGTCATCCTGAACTGATAAACTCAGAGCTTGGGGGCTACAGGTAATGTGAAGATAAAAAAAGAGAGAGGAACAACATCCTCAAGCGACCAATTTAAAAGTGGAGCTCAAGCTTTGAAAGACCGGCTCAACATATTCTATCTAGCTAAAGCATTGAAAGACCGGCTCAACATCAAAGGGATTTCTTTATTCCAAATAATTTTATCAAGTCCATTCGAGTGCAGTTGTTTGATGTGGCATCACCAACAATCATGACCCGACATTATCAAAGATCATGACCAGGTAGAGTCTATACAAGCAACCGACTCCACAAATTGGAAGTGGTTTAACAACGGATGAACTTTTATTCCCAATATTTTTCATCAAAACCGAAGCAATGGAAGCCGGCTCAACTTCATATGGTTTTCTTATCTCCAATATTTTCATCAAGCCAAAGCATTGGAGGCCGACTCAACGACATATGGGCGTTTTATTCCCAATATGTCATTGCAAAGGACATTGACCACCAAGATGATTGTAAAGACGGCTCGAAGAAACCAGAATTTTTTAGGAGCCACATCATTGAAATAAGCCGGCCAAGGAGCAAGCCGGTCCCTTAACATATTTCAGGAGCTTACCATGAATAAATTCAAGCTAACCTGGGGGCTAATGTCGTGGATATACCCCACGGTTTGACCCGACAATGAGGTATGACTCGGCTAGGAGGTTCTACCCGACCAGGAGGTATGACTCGACCCATCAGCTGGCGGCTCGTGGGTCACCCCGCTCGACGAATCGACCTGGACGATGAGGCCCAAGGCCCAGTGTGCAAGCCGGTGTAAGGAGGCTCATGGAGAGGCCTGGAAGGCGGCTCACGGTGAAGGCCCTAGAATAGGAGGAATTCCCTCTGGTGAGAAACACGACCTGGATTAGGATTTAAGAGAAACTAGTCCTAGTCCTAGTAGGACTCTATGTAAGCCTACCCCTTCAACCTATATAAGGAGGGGCAGGGTACCCCAAGAGGGACAAGTTAAGTTAGGTCATGACAAGTTCAAGTCATTAGAGATAGACAGATCATAGGCTCTCGAGATTAGAGGTAGCGAAATAGCACCCTTGTAATTGAGATCGTCCTCATCATCAATACACACAAAAGCGGGACGTAGGCTTTTACCTTCATCGCAGGGGCCAACCCTGGGTAAACTCGCGTCTCTCGATTCCGACCAACCCCTCTCAAGCCGCCACCTAATCATGATGGCCTCACACCTAAGTTCTCTCACGAGGGCATCTATCGTGATAAAAACCACGACAGGTCCACAGTTAGTAGCTAGATGGCTTCTTCTCTCTCTTTTATCTTCAATACAATGTTCACCTCGATCTCCTTGGAGTTCTGTTTGATATAATCTTATTTTGCAGTGTGTTTGTTGGGATCCGATACATTGTGGGTTTATGATCCCCTAACTCAGTGGAGTGGGCAAAGTGTTGTTCTAGGCAGTAAGGGCATCTCCAGGCAATCCCGTGCGGTGACTTGGGGGAACCCTAGCGCCACCGCATCCTTGATTCCCTCTCCCATCTCTCCTCCCTACCACTGCCGGGGCACACCGTCGGGCAAAGCCTGGTCGGCGCCGGTGGCAGCGGGACCTCTCCTCCCCACAGCTGCACGGCCTGGCATGGGCGGCGTTCGGCGGCGGTTGGTAGTGGCGGTGGGGCGCACTGGCGAGGACTCAGGGGGCGACGGTAGGAGCCGAATCCCCTAGTGGTTGCGTGGGGGCGCTCGGTGTGCTCCTGTGATGGTCGGTGGTCGATCAATTCTAGATCTGGCCGCCGGTGCCTCAAGCGGCACAGGGCTTGATACATCTCCAACGTATCTATAATTTTTGATGGTTTCATGCTATTATCTTGTCAAACTTTGGATGTTTTGTATGCCTTTTATATATTTTTTGGGACTAACCTATTAACTCAGTGCCAAGTGCCAGTTCCTGTTTTTTCCGTGTTTTTGACCCTTTTCAGAGGAGGATTTTAAACGGAGTCCAAACGGAATAAAACTTCCAAAAAGATTTTTTCCGGAACAGAAGATACGCGTCAAGCTTGAGAACCAAGGCAGGGAATAGCACGGGGCCCCACAAGCCCCCTAAGCACGGCCAGGGGGCCCGCACCTAGCAGGCTTGTGGGATCCCTGGTCCTCCCCTGCCCTAGCTCCTTCGCCTATAAATTCCCTAAAATCCCAGAAAAAATCAGGAGATCCACGAAAATACTTTTCCGCCGCCGCAAGCTTCTGTCTCCGCAAGATGCCATCTGGGGCACGCTCCGGTGACCTGTCGGAGGGGAGATTTGGATACGGAGGGCTTCTTCATGAACACTACGACCTCTCCGATGATGCGTGAGTAGTTCACCATAGACCTTCGGGTCCATAGCTAGTAGCTAGATGGCTTCTTCTCTCTCTTGGATCTTCAATACAAAGTTCTCCATGATATTCATGCAGATCTATCCGATGTAATCTTCTTTGCGGTGTGTTTGTCGAGATCCGATGAATTGTGGATTTATGATCAGATTATCCATGAATCTTATTTGAGTTTCTTCTGATCTCTCTTATGCATGATTTCATATCCTTGTAATTCTCTTTGAGTTGTGGGTTTTGTTTGGCCAACTTGATCTATGATTCTTGCAATGGGAGAAGTGCTGCGGTGATCTCACCCACTGACAGAAGGGGCAGCGGGGCACGCATCATGTTGTTGCCATCTAGGGTAAAAAGATGGGGTTTTCATCATTGGTTTGAGTTTATCCCTCTACATCATGTCATCTTGCTTAAAGCGTTACTCTGTTCGTCATGAACTCAATACACTAGATGCATGCTAGATAGCGGTTGATGTATGGAGTAATAGTAGTAGATGCAGAAATATCGGTCTACTTGTCTTGGACGTGATGCCTATATGTATGATCATTGCCTTAGATATCGTCATGACTTTGTGTGGTTCTATCAATTGCTCGACAGTAACTTGTTCACCCACCGTAATATTTGCTATATTCAGAGAAGTCTCTAGTGAACACTATGGCCCCGGGGTCTACTTCACACCATATTTTCAGCCTTACTCTTTTACTTCGTTGCACTTCCGGCCTTCCGATCTCACTTCGCAATCAATCTTGAAGGGATTGACAACCCCTTTATAGCGTTGGGTGCAAGCTCTTTTGTGTTTGTGTAGGTACTCTGGACTTGACGAGATTCTCCTACTGGATTGATACCTTGGTTCTCAAACCGAGGGAAATAATTACTGCTCATGTGCTCCATCACCCTTTCCTCTTCAAGGGAAGAACCGACGCAAGCAAGTCTCCGTCAACGTGTCAAATTACGGCGTTGTTGTTTGAGAAGTAGCAAAAGGATTTTTGGCTCCGTTGCCGGGGAGGATCAAATCAAGAACTCATCCAAGTAAGTGTCGCAAACTCATCTCTTGCATTTACTTTTTTGCCTCTCGTTTTCCTCTCCCCCACTTCTAAAAAATAAAAAGTTACAAAAATATTCGCCCTTTTCTTCGTTTGCCTTTTTCGTGTGCCCTTCCTTTGCTTGTGTGTTATGTGCCTTCAATATGCTTGCATCTTCGCTTTCTGAAAATCTAGTGATATGGATCCTCACCCACTTGCTAATCTCTTTAAGAGATCCAATTATGTTGATCCAATTGCTAGTGAGTTTTGTGCACTAGACTATCTTTATGGAGTTTTCCTTGAGATGCGTGAATCTGAAAATTGTGATGAAGAAATTTATGAAGTGATTCACGAGGGCTCCTGGAATGAAAACCATGATTGCAATGGTTTCACTATAAATCCTATTAGTGTCAATCATGCTAAAAATATGCAAAACCCTAAACTTGGGGATGCTAGTTTTGCTTTATCCACTACTTGTTGCAATAATCATGATTGGGCGATGATTTTTCTTATGATCTTGAAAATTTGTTTAAGCCTCATGATGAGTGTCGTGGGTATAAGTCTGACAATAGATGTGTAGGGTACGAAAGGATGGGCAGAGCCTTAGCTACGGCGAGGTTGTATGAGTTCAGGCCCCTCTACAGTGGAGGTAAAAGCCCTACGTCTCAGTGCTCTTGGGAGCTTAGTGTCGAGTGGAATACGGGATTACAGTAAATGCCAACCCCTGCACTAGTGGGGAAGAGCGGCTTATATAGAGTGCGCTGCCCTCCACAACGGCCCGGTAGACAGGGGTGGAATAGTGGCGAATAAATGCCTACGTTACAGGTAACGTATGCCTTAAATGCTAATAATGGTGTATGAAAACGTATGACCGTTGCCCTCCTGGGAGGTTACGATGTATAGAGTGGAATTTAGTCGGTACGATAAATACACTCTGAATGCTCGTCACCGACTAGATGATGGGGGGTCCTTAGTTCAGTCGGAACTGTCTAAGGACCTTGCCCTCTATGAAGGGTAGTCCTTGGGTAGGACCTATAGGGCAGGCCTATGACCCTACGCTGGGACTATAACCCCATCATTAGTCCCCGAATGATTCCGGGTTGGAATGACGAAGTAGTGCCTGGAGTACGGATCCGACTGGTATGGATGTGACTTTGGCGTTGTTTGCCTCGATCCATTTTATCCTTTCGACCAGTGATCCGAGTGAATATACCAGTGAAACGAACCCTCAGGGACCGAGTGCTTCCACGGAATCTTTCGATGTGACCGGTGAAACTGACAGCGGCGGATTTTCTGGGATCCTCAAATTTTGGTTGCCGCGCGCTCAGCGGGGATGTCGACATCGCCATCGAGTAGTTTCTGCCGCCTCGATTACCGCGTCGTTATCTTCTCCACTAACATCGCAGCAGCCGGTCGGGGGATAAGATTTCGGGGCCACCTATTAGTGACCCAGTCGGAACCTTATTTAAGCCTCTCCGGTGGGGGTTTCTTGTTGCGCTGCTCTGGTTACTCGCATTCGCTCCGCTCTTCCCGTAGCTCCCTGCGCGCTCCAAGCCTCCTCCTTCCTCTCTTCCTCGCCGGATCTGTCGCCTTCACCATGACGAAGGGACAGACCAGCAAGCTCGAGTCGCAGAAGAAGAAGAAGAAGGCGGCGGCCCCTGCTCAGCGGCGACAGCGGGCACTGCCGGCGGGTTGGATCCAGGGGGATTTCCTCCCCTCCACGGTGATGGCGGACGACTTGCTGGAGCTGGTGGAGCAAGGCATGATTGCCAACAAGTCGTGGAGGCTGCCGACGGAGGGCGAGACGGAGCCGGCGCCGTAGGAGGGAGAGCGTGTCTTGCTGCTCAGCCACGTGTACAGGGGCTTCTCCTTGCCTCCCCACCCCTTCTTCAGAGGTATTATGAATCACTTCGGGGCGCAGCTCCATCATTTTCCTCCAGACGCGATAGCCCATCTTGCCGCATTCATCACCCTGTGCGAGTGCTTTATTGGATGTCCCCCCCATTGGGGGCTCTTTAAGTACATCTTCTCCCCTTGGTCCCAAACTGTCAAAAAGCTTAGCCAGTCGGACGATAAAACCCATCTCCTCCAGCTCTGCGGGGGCTTAGGCTTCCAGAAGAAAACGAAGAGTAGCTACCCTCCTCTCCAGTTGTCCGAGTCAGTTAGGAACTGGCAGTCGACCTGGTTCTACTGCCAGGACATAGCTTGTCTGAATGCTGCGACTGGGTTGCCGCCCTTTAGCTTAGACCGTCAGCCCCTCCCACGCAACTTGCGCTCTCAAAGTTGGAAAAGATCCATATCCAACCTCTGGTCGACGCGCTGATAGTTGTCGTCCGCAAGGGAATCACCGGCACAGATTTGCTGGAGACTTTTCTGGGTCGGCGCATCCAGCCGCTGCAAGCCCGACACCACGCCATGTGGCACTACGTGGGGCCCGAGGATTCCACTCGGACTCATCCAGAGTGTGTGACCGGGGAGACCGTGACAGCGTGGGTCCGCGGCATTACAGGCGCATGCGACAACCCCCAAGGAGCCCGGCGAGTGAGGCCCTTCCGCGCCGACAATCCTCCTCCGAATGAGGTGAGTGCATCTTGTCGAATGCCTTCAATCTTCTTAGATCTATCGCTTTTCTTGTATCACCGCCTGACGTTCGACGTTGCCGACTGTGTTTTGTGCAGGAGTGGACCAACTGGCATTCTCCCGTCTCGAACGGGAATCCCGCTGAGGAAGAGAAGGGCAACCAGGAGGGCAGCGTGGATAGCGTCGAGTACGTCTCCGACAGTGGGGAGACGGAGGAGGAGACTGAAGAGGAGGACAGGGAGGTTGGCGAGCAGAGCTCGCCACCTCCACCATCAGAGCCTCGAACTAAGCGCCGTCACGAACCCGCGGCTCCGCCGGCTCCTCCAGCAGCTCCGAGTGCTCCGCCTGCTTCTCCCGTGGCTCCGAGTGCTCCGCCAGCTCCTCCCGTGGCTCCGAGTTCTCGGAGCTGAAGAGGACCAGGGACGCTGCTGCCGAGCCCACAGATGAACCGTCCAAGGTGGCCAAACCGAGTGGGTCCAAGCCTCAGAAAGCTTTGCCTCGGATGACGATCGATGTTCCAGTTGCCTCAGCGTAAGTGTCTTGTTCTCCCATCTTCTTTCAGTATTTGATTGAACTCATGCTTATCGGTCGAGTGGATTTTACTCGACAGAGCTGCTACCTCCGCCACCTCTCTGTCGTGCCAAGACGATGATCCCATGGATACGGATAACGCTGCCACATCCCAGCAAGGTACGTTGTGACGACTACGAGAGTTTGCATTATTGTTTCGCGAGTGCTGTCTTTAATCTTGCCCTTTTTCTGCAACCTCATGTTGTTCAGTCGGGCTTCCTTCGGAGGTGATTCATCTGGAGGAGGACGACCAAAGGGGATCAAGGCCGCCTTTGGCGCCTGTCCTGGAGGTTGTTCCATCTGCTGCTGCTTCCACCATGGACGCGCCGCCGACCGAGCCGATGCCGTCGACTGAGGCGGTGCCCCTCGCGGCGGAACCGACTGGAGCGGGACTTGGGATGCCCAAGGAGTCTTCTGTCGTGCCAGGTCCATCGACCGTCCAGTACGACGCCCCGACACCTCCCGGAAGACCAAGTGGGAGCCGCCAAGGAAGCCATGGTGCAGGTGGAGTTGATGGTGGGTGATGCCAAGGGAGCGTACGACTCCATCGCGTCTTTGTACAAGAGAAGCTTGGAGCTCCGGGACGATATCCACGTTGCTCTGACGAGTGCGTCGACAGGCAGAACGGTGGGGTTGACAGCGAGCGCCGGATGACTCGCCGACCTCGTGATCGTTCCGACCAGTCCAGTGGGGACTTTCATGGGAATTGGCCATGAGAACTTCGGCTGTAGGCCGGCGACCCAAGTACTCGGAAGGAAACTCAGTCGGAACTGAGTCCAAGCACTGGGACGGCGGCGCGACCACAACCGACTCGACGACCGCCATTTGAGAGGACGCGTTCTCGCGCGCCTGAGCGTGTCGCACCCAACGCTGGAGCCGCGGACGGCGGGGCCGCTTGTTATGGCGCGTGACGGGGGCGAAGATCGACACCGGAGCCGATTGCTGGAGAAGAAGGACGCCGCGGGCACCGGCACGAAAGTGCGTAGCCCCGCGACTGGGGCGCGCCTCGACGTCGAGAGACGCATCCTGAAGCCATGCCGAGTCGTCGACGATGAAGGAGAGTGCGCCGAAGAGGATCTCCCGACCCATGCATAAATCTCCGCCGGACAACATGATGAAAAGATGAAGTTGCAAACTCGCCGGAAGTCGCTTAGACGCCTGCCCCACGATGGGCGCCAACTGTCGTGGGTATAAGTTTGACAGTAGATGTGTAGGGTACGAAAAGATGGGCAGAGCCTTAGCTACGGCGAGGTTGTATGAGTTCAGGCCCCTCTACGGTGGAGGTAAAAGCCCTACGTCTCAGTGCTCTTGGGAGCTTAGTGTCGAGTGGAATATGGGATTACAGTAAATGCCAACCCCTGCACCAGTGGGGAAGAGCGGCTTATATAGAGTGCGCTGCCCTCCACAATGGCCCGGTAGACAGGGGTGGAATAGTGACGAATAAATGCCTATGTTACAGGTAACGTATGCCTTAAATGCTAATAATGGTGTATGAAAACACATGACCGTTGCCCTCGTGGGAGGTTACGATGTACAGAGTGGAATTCAGTCGGTACGATAAATACGTTCGGAATGCTCGTCACCGACTGGATGATGGGGGGCCCTTAGTTCATTCGGAACTGTCTAAGGACCTTGCCCTCTATGAAGGGTAGTCCTTGGGTAGGACCTATAGGGCAGGCCTATGACCCTACCCTGGGACTATAACCCCATCAATGAGTATGATATTTGCAATACTATTGAAAGTGGGTTTGGAGAAGTCATGACTTTAGTTGATGATAATCCCACTATTTTTGAAGAGCGTCAACTTTGCATGAATGTGGATCTTGAAAATAATATCCTATGTGCTAGCTCTATGGTTGAATTTGATTATGATCCCACATGTAATTGCTATGAGAGAGGAAAATATTTTGGTAGAAACTTTCATGTTACCAATTTACCTCTCGTTATGTTGAGATTGCTATTGTCTCTTTCTTCGTCCTTGCATATGGTCGTTATTGCTTGTCTTCATAATTTGTTTTCCTATAAAATGCCTATGCATAGGAAGTATGTTAGACTTAGATGTGATTTTCACATGATTTATGATGCTCTCATTATGCTTCAATTCTTGTCTTTTGTGTGAGCATCATTGAATTATCAATGCCTAGCTAAAAGGCTTTAAAGAAAAGCGCTTGTTGGGAGGCAACCCAATGAATTTATCTTTTTCTTTCTGTTTTGTTGCGTCCACACCATGATAATTCTTTTATGATTGTGTCTTTTGTGTTTCTTTTTGTGTTTGAGCCAAGCAAAACCATTATGACTAGTCTTGGTGATGGTTGTTTGATCCTGCTTGAAAAATACAGAAACTTTTCCCTCACGAGATTACTTTTCATTTTTATTCAGAAAAAGCTTTTGAGTTGATACTTTTTGCTGCTGGTTTATATGCCTATTTCCCACGAAGTTGTAAGTTTTCAGAATTTTTGAGGTACCAGAAGTATACGAAGTATACAGATTGCTACAACCTGGTGTGTTTTTGACAGATTCTGTTTTTGTTGAGTTGGTTGCTTGTTTTGATGAAACTATGGATAGTATCGGGGGTACTAGCCATGGAAAAGTGAGAATACAGTAATCTAACACCAATATAAATAGAAATCAAGATTGCTACAGTATCTAAAGAGGTGGTAGTTTGTTTTCTTGTGCTAATGATAACACGAGTTTCTGTTTAAGTTTTGTGTTGTGAAGTTTTCAAGTTTTGGGTGATGTTCTCATGGACAAAGGGATAAAGAGTGGAAAGAGCTCAAGCTTGGGGATGCCCAAGGCATCCCAAGCCAAATTCAAGGACACCAAAAAGCCTAAGCTTGGGGATGCCCCGGGAAGGCATCCCCTCTTTCATCTTGAGTCCATCGGTAACATTACTTGGAGCTATATTTTTATTCACCACATGATATGTGTTTTGCTTGGAGCGTCTTGTATCGTAGGAGTATTTTGTTTTTGTTGTGTCACAATCATCCTTGCTGCACACCTTTTGAGAGAGACATGCACTCATCATGATTTTGCTAGAATGCTCATCGTGCTTCACTTATATCTTTTGAGCTAGATAATTTTGCTCTATGTGCTTCACTTAGATCTTTTGGAGCACGGCGGTGCGTGACTTGGTAGTTGGTTTGTGCTATTAAAGTAGTCCCAAAGGTTATAGGTACCCAAAGAGGATACAAAAACTTCCATCTTCATGTGCATTGAGTAGAAAGAGAAGTTTGATTCCACTCAATTAGTCTTGAGACGTGGATTTGGTAATATTAAGTTATGTTAGTAGGGTGTTGTGAATCTAGAAATACTTGTGTTCAGGTTAGTGATTCCCATAACATGCACGCATGGTGAACCGCTATGTTAGGAAGTCGGAGCATAATTGATCTATTGATTGTAATCCTTTGTGTTGCTGTCGGGATCGCGCGATGGTTAACACCTACCAACCCTTCCCCTAGGAGTATGCATTTAGCACTTTGTCTCGACTACTAATAAAATCTTTCGCTAAAAGTATGTGAGTTCTTCATGACCAATGTGAGTCCATGGTATAGATGCCCTTTCACCTTCCACCATTGCTAGCCTCTCTAGTGCCGCGCAACTTTCGCCGGTGCAGAAACCCACCATATTCCTTCCTCAAAACAGCCATCATACCTACCTACTATGGCATTTTCATAGCCATTTCGAGATATATTGTGATGCAACTCCCACCGTTCCGTCTCATGACTTGTGTCGTCACTCTCATATTGCCATTGCATGATCGTAAGTTAGCTAGCGAGATGTTTCAATGTCATACGCCAAGCTAGATCATTGTACATCCCGGTACACTGCCGGAGGCATTTCCTAAGGAGTCATCATCGTTCTGAGCTTTGAGCTGTGAGTAAATAAAAGTGTGATGATCATCATTATTATAGCATTGTCCCATGTGAGGAAATAAAAAAAGAGGCCAAAGAGCCCAAATAAAAAAAGAGAAAAAGAGAGAAGGGACAATGCTACTATCTTTTTCCACACTTGTGGTTCATAATAGCACCATGTTCTTCATGATTGAGAGCCTCTCGTTTCGTCACCACCTTATACTAGTGGGAATCTTTATTATATAACTTGGCTTGTATATTCCAATGATGGGATTCCTCAAATTGCCATAGGTCTTCGTGAGCAAGCAAGTTGGATGCACACCCACTAGTTTTCCTTTTGAGCTTTCACATACTTATAGCTCTATTGCATCCTTTGTATGGAAATCCCTACTCATTCACATTGATATCTATTAATGGGCATCTCCATAACCCTTTGATATGTCGAGTCAATGTCACCACTTCCTCCTTTTTTGTCTCAGAACCACCACCACACTCTATTCCACCTATAGTGCTATATCCAGGGCTCACGCTCATGTATTGCGTGATAGTTGTAAAAGGTTTGAGAAAGTAAGAGTGTGAAAACAATTACTTGGCCAATACCGGGGTTGTGCATGATTTAAATTAGTTGTGTCACGATGATGGAGCATAGCCAGACTATATGATTTTTTAGGGATAACTTTCTTTGGCCTTGTTATTTTGAAAGTTCATGATTACCTTGCTAGTTTGCTTGAAGTATTATTGTTTTCATTTCAATAGCAAACTATTGTTTTGAATCTTACGGATCTGAACATTCATGTCACATGAAATAAGTTACAAAGGACAACTATGCTAGGTAGCATTCCACATCAAAAATTCAGCCTTTATCACTTCCTTACTCGAGGACGAGCAGGAGTTAAGGTTGGGGATGCTTGATATGTCTCCAACGTATCTATAATTTTTGATGGTTTCATGTTATTATCTTGTCAAACTTTAGATGTTCTGTATGCCTTTTATATCCTTTTTGGGACTAACCTATTAACTCAGTGCCAAGTGCCACTTCCTGTTTTTTCCGTGTTTTTAACCCTTTTCAGAGGAGGATTTTAAACGAAGTCCAAACGGAATAAAACTTCCAAAAAGATTTTTCCGGAACAGAAGATACGCGTCAAGCTTGAGAACCAAGGCACGGGCCAGCAGGGACCCCACAAGCCCCCTAGGCGTGGCCAGGGGGCGCGCCTAGCAGGCTTGTGGGCTCCCTGGGCCTCCCCTGCCCTAGCTCCTTCGCCTATAAATTCCCTAAAATCCCAGAAAAAATCAGGAGATCCACGAAAATACTTTTCCGCCACCGCAAGCTTCTGTCTCCGCAAGATCCCATGTGGGGCACGTTTTGGTGCCCTGCCGGAGGGGAGATTCAGATACGGAGGGCTTGTTCATGAACACTATGACCTCTCCGATGATGCGTGAGTAGTTCACCATAGACCTTCGGGTCCATAGCTAGTAGCTAGATGGCTTCTTCTCTCTTGGATCTTCAATACAAAGTTCTCCATGATCTTCATGGAAATCTATCCGATGTAATATTCTTTGCGGTGTGTTTGTCGAGATGCGATGAATTGTGGATTTATGATCAGATTATCTATGAATCTTCTTTGAGTTTCTTCTGATCTCTCTTATGCATGATTTCATATCCTTGTAACTCTCTTCGAATTGTGGGTTTTGTTTGGCCAACTTGATCTATGATTCTTGCAATGGGAGAAGTTCTTGGTTTTGGGTTCATACCATGCGGTGACCTCACCCAGTGACAGAAGGGGTAACGAGGCACGCATGGTGTTGTTGCCATCAAGGGTAAAAAGATGGGGTTTTCATCATTGGTTTGAGTTTATCCCTCTACATCATGTCATCTTGCTTAAAGTGTTACTCTATTCGTCATGAACTCAATACACTAGATGCATGCTGGATAGCGGTCGATGTGTGGAGTAATAGTAGTAGATGTAGAAAGTATTGGTCTACTTGTCTCGGATGTGATGCCTATATGTATGATCATTGCCTTAGATACCGTCATGACTTTGCGCGGTTCTATCAATTGCTCGACAGTAATTTTTTCACCCACCGTAATATTTGCTATATTGAGAGAAGCCTCTAGTGAACACTATGGCCCCCGGGTCTACTTCACACCATATTTTCAGCCTTACTCTTTTACCTCGTTGCACTTTCCGCCTTCAGATCTCACTTTGCAATCAATCTTGAAGGGATTGACAACCCCTTCATAGCGTTGGGTGCAAGCTCTTTTGTGTTTGCGCACGTACTCTGGACTTGACGAGATTCTCTGATGACCCACAAGTATAGGGGATTTATCGTAGTTCTTTCGATAAGTAAGAGTGTCGAACCCAACGAGGAGCAGAAGGATCTGACAAGTGGTTTTCAGCAAGGAAATATCTGCAAGCACGGAAATTATCGGTAACAAGTGGTTGTGTGGTGAGATGATTCGTAGCGAGCAACAAGTAACAAAAGTAGAAACGGTGCAGCAATGTGGCCCAGTCCCTTTTGTAGCAAGGGACAAGCCTGGACAAAGTCTTATAGGAGGAAAAACGCTCCCGAGGACACACGGGAATTTCTGTCATGCTAGTTTTCATCAAGTTCATATGATTCGCCTTCGTTACTTTGATAGTTTGATATGTGGGTCGACCGGCGCTTGGGTACTGTCCTTACTTGGACAAGCATCCCACTTATGATTAACCCCTCTCGCAAGCATCCGCAACTACGACACAAGAATTAAGACAAAGTCTAACCATAGCATTAAACTAGTGGATCCAAATCAGCCCCTTACGAAGCAACACATAAACTAGGGTTTAAGCTTCTGTAACTCTAGCAACCCATCATCTACTTACTACTTCCCAATGGCTTCCTCTAGGCCCAAATAATGGTGAAGTGTTATGTAGTCGACGTTCACATAACACCACTAGAGGAAAAACAACATACAACACATCAAAATATCGAACGAATACCAAATTCACATGACTACTATTAGCATGACTTATCCCATGTCCTCGGGAACAAAAGTAACTACCCACAAAGCATAATCATATTCATGACCAGAGAGGTAATGAGTAGCATCAAGGATCTGAACATAAACTCTTCCACCAAGTAATCCAACTAGCATCAACTACAAAGAGTAATTAACACTACTAGCAACCTTACAAGTACCAATCGGAGTCGCGAGACGGAGATTGGTTACAAGTGATGAACTAGGGTTTGGAGATGAGATGGTGCTGATGAAGATGTTGATGGTGACGAGTCCCCTCCGATGAGAGGAGTGTTGCTGATGACGATGGCGACGATTTCCCCCTCCGGGAGGGAAGTTTCCCCGTCAGGATCGTCCTGCCGGAGCTCTAGTTTGGTTCTGCTCAAGTTCCGCTTCGTGGCGGCGGCGAATCCACGAAAAAGCTCCTCCTTGATTTTTTTCCGGACGAAACCCTTCATATAGCATAAGAGGGGGGCCAGTGGGCCAGCAGGCTGCCCACAAGCCCCCTAGGCGCGGCCAGGGGGTGGCCGCGCCTAGCAGGCTTGTGACCACCTGCTGGCGCCCCTCTCGCGCTTCTTCGGACCATTATTTTTTATAAATCCAGAAAAAAAATCATCGTTGATTTTTACGGCGTTTGGAGTTGCACGGAATAGGTATCTCAAACTTGCTCCAATTTTAGGCCAGAATTCCAGCTGTCGGCATTCTCCCTCTTCATGTAAACCTTGCAAAATAAGAGAAAAAAGGCATAAGTATTGTACCGTGAAGTGAAATAACAGCCCAAGAAGCGATAAATATCAACATGAAAGCATGATGCAAAATGGACGTATCATTCTCCTACTGGATTGATACCTTGGTTCTCAAACTGAGGGAAATACTTAATGCTCCTGTGCTGCATCACCCTTTCCTCTTCAAGGGAAAAACCAATGCAAGCAAGTCTCCATCAAAGTGTCAAATTCTGGCGTTGTTGTTTGAGAAGTAGCAGGGCCACCCTCCGGTGGCTGGTGCATCACGGTTTCCAGGGACGATGGCGGCGTGGCCAGATCGGTCGGTGGTAGCACAGTCGGATCGGGGCCCAGGTGTGGGCCTTGGTCCCTGGATTGCGGTCGGTGCGATGGCGGGTGCGACACATCGATAGCTTGGCGGATCCATTGGATTCTACCCTTGTGTAGTCCATGACAGTGGGAGAAACCCTAGATCTCTTTTGGATCAAGCGATGGCGGTGCTTTTGTGTCGTAGTCCCTCTTTAGGGCATCATTTTGGAGTTTTCTTTGGTTGAAGGGACCAACAACACCGACACCGCACACATGGTAGCGCAACTGTTGATGAAAATCACACCGACTATGGTCATAGCGGACGATGGTGGCGTCTTTTTTGTCCTTCCCTTGTCTAGGCATCATCTTTGCAGTTTGCGTCATCGGGCTCGGGATGCTCCAGGGGAAACCCTAGATCTGGGTCTCTCGGGTCGGACGATTATGGCGTCAGTATCACTTTTCCTCTGGGGGCATCATTTTGCAGCAAGAGATGGGTGGAAGGAGGGGACAAGAGGAGGAGCGGTGTTGCATCTACCGCAGGGCCGACGGCGGATCACAACGGCATGGCGCTGCGGAGTTTCGGCGAGGGCACATGTGGATGGACACATGTAGGATTGTGCCATTGTTTGGCATCATGGTGGCGTCGACGACAGACCATGCAAGGTCGATGCGTTAGTTCGTGCTCTCGAAATGGACGAATGGAAGATGGTGGCGGCAGCAAGAGTGCGTCAGACCGGTGTGGGAACTAGTCCCGATATGTGGTTGGGTTGGGGCATCCGGCTATAAATGTTAGGGTTTGGTGCGGTGTTTGTTTGGTATTAGGCCCAGATATCCATCACACCTTCATCAAGGTCATAGGAGTAGCAACAGGTGTTGCCTAGATGGCAGCTTTAGTCTGACTGATGTATTACCTTGTGTGGTCTTTGTGAATAATTAATAAAATGGCTGCATGCATAGTCTAGATGAAGAGGCCGGGGTATATCCTCCTTTTCTAAATAAGAAAAATGATCTGATTATTCATTGAAAGTAATTGAGTATTTTCTGAACTTTATTATGCATGATTGTTATAGCTTCATATTTCTCTCAGGTCTATTTTTTTGGCAAACTATTGATTTATCTTCAGTGGGAGTGATGCGTTGTAGTGGGTTCGATCTTGCGGTGCTCCATATCCTAGTGACAGAAGGGGACAAGACACGTATTTGTATCATCACCATTAAGGATAAAATGATGGGGTTCATTCATATTGATTAGCTTTACTTTGTCTATATCATGTCATCTTTCCTAAACTGTTACTTTGTTTGTCATTAACTTAATACCATAGATGCATGTTGGATAGCGGTCGAATGGTGGAGCAATTGTAGTAGATGCAGGCAGGAGTCGGTCTACTTGTTTATCAACGTGATTCCTGCTACTTGTAAACTAAGTTGGGATTTTCCCCGAAGAGGAGGGGAGATGCAACACAGTAGATATAAGTATTTCCCTCACTGAGAAATAAGGTCATCTAACCAATAGGAGACTCACATAAACCTATTTTAGTAGCACCTAGACACACAAAACCAAACACTTGTACCCAACACAGGTGAGGGAGTCTCGGACTAAGGGATCCTCAGGCCACCAGCCTATCTCTACGGGCCGGACCCGTGGGCCGCTCTATGATTATCGTTGAAGGGACGAACTATAAGACGACGCCATGTTCAGGATGGAAACTTTTCAAGCCTTGGTGTGTGATCCAAGTCAAGATGATAATATTAGCATGTTTATTCCTTGATGTAATCGACCATATGTAACCCTAGATATCCCTGGTGTCTATATAAACCAGAGGGTTTTAGTTCGTAGATAACACTGATAGAACCATCATCTAGGGTTTAGTTCATGTGATTTCGCAGTAGAACGACTCTGTAAACGTCATGCAATCATCAATATAATCAAGCACATCGTAGGGTTTTATCTATTTGAGAGGGCCCGAACCTGGGTAAATAATGTCCCTGCGTTTTCCTGTTCCCTGCTGATCCAAGACCCACAGTTGGGGACCCCCTACCCGAGATCTGCCGGTTTTGACACCGACATTGGTGCGTTCATTGAGAGTTCTGTTTTGCAATAGACAAAGGATCGATGGCTCGCTTAGTCATGAGCTATAGCATCCACACTCAGGATGGCTTCGTCCCCGACCAGCTCTTCGCGTTCGGCAACATCGTCCTACATGCCAATGTGGTCGGTCACCTCGACCAGATTATCGGCTTTGTCCATGAGCAGAATATCAGGTTCGGTATCCTAGAGTACATCGCCGACACCCGCGGTGATATGGTACTTATGGGGCTCTCAGCCTTGTCTGATGAGCCTAAAAATCCCGAAGCTTTAACTTCGGGCCTTCTGCCTGACCCCGTCCATGGGTTGAGGCTTTCCCTGGATTCGACTTTGAGCTCAGATCAGATCAAAGCATCCGAAGACCAGGGGTCAACCTCGGCAGAGCATGCTCCACGTGCCAATGCGTCAGAGGTCAACTCCATAATAATTCACAAGTCTAGTCCGGCAAACCTATCGTTAACGAGAAGCTGGCCTGGATCCGGAAAATGAGTATTACTGATGACCCACCCTCGACCTATGCCTGGATCAATCTTGAGGCATGCCATGGGGATTTTTACGTCCCACACACCACCCACTTGCTAGACACTACCGAAGATTCAACCGCTATGTTGGACTTCTCCTCGAAAGAGGCCAATGGCATAGACGAAGATGTCGACGCCACTGCCCCTCCCACCACTGGACGGTAGACAACCACTTCTACCTACGATGTCTATATGGTGGACACCCCTCATGATAATGGTGACGACATGATGCTTGTGATCCGCGTTGGGTTTTCCATGAAGAGGAACGGGCTATTGCAGCACAATGCGGGTAAGTATTTCCCTTGATTAAGCAACCAAGGTTTATCAAACCATTAGGAATATCAATCCTCAACCATCTCCAGCGGTTGCACACAAAAGAGCAAATACCTTGCACCCAACGTGGGCAAGAGGGTTGTCAATCCCCTTGTTCTTGTTATTTGCAAGCAAGTGAGTTGTGTAGAAAATTGTTGAGAATAGTAACTAAAATATAAGATAAAAGAAGGCAGCGAGGAAAATCTAAGTTTTGTGAATATATAAGTGAATAGACCCGGGGCCATAGTGTTCTCTAGTGGCATCTCTCATGAAAGCAACATATGGTGGGTAAACAAATTACTGTTGAGCAATTGATAGAACAACAGATAGTAATGTGATTTTCACGGCAATGATCATGTGTATATAGGCATCACGTCCATAAGCAAATAGGCCGACTCCTGCCTGCACCTACCACTATTACTCCACTCATCGACCATTATCCAGCATTCATCTAGAGTATTAAGTAAAACAACATAATTCTTGGCGAACGATGACATGATGTAAACAAAGTGAACCGAATCAATATGAATAAACCCCGTTGTTTTATCCTTAGTGGCAGAAACACAAAGATGCAACTTGTCCCCTTCTGTCACTGGGCTATAGAAACTTGCCAGGTTGAACCCACTACAATGCACATTTACCACTGTAGAAAGATCAAACTACTTGGCCAAAGCAATTCAATAGATCCGATAGATTTACAACGCTATGATGGTCATGCAAATAAGAGTAATTATAATTCAAAGAAGACTCAAATACTTTTCATGAATAATCTGAACATAAACCCACAATTCAATCGGATCCCAATAAACACACCGTACAAAAGAATTAAATCAGATATATCAAAGCAAAGATGCGATGATCATTGTATTGAAGATCAAGAGAGAGAGAGATTTTCATCTAGGTACTAACTACGGACCCGTAGGTCCGAGGTGAACTACTCGCACATCATCACGAGGGCACCGAGTTTGATGAAGAGGCCCTTCGTGATCGACCCCCCTCCGTCAGAGTGCCAAAACGAAGCTTCGTATGGGATCACCATGGAATAGAGACTTGCAGCAGCGTGCAAAGTGTTTTGTGGATGCCTCTAGGGTTTTTGGAATATTGAAGAATTTATAGGCTGGAGAATGGGGCAAGAGGGGACACACAAAGTCGACAAGGCATCAGGTCTTGCCGTGTTGCCTTGTGGGCTCCTCGTGTAGCTCTAGGTCTCCTTCCGAAGCCTCTACGTCTTCTTTTGGTCCAAAAAATCACCAAAAAGTTTCGACAATTGGACTTTGTTTGGTACTAAAAACCTAAAAAACAAAAAAAACGCAAAAAACAGCAACTTGCACTAGAACTAGGTTAATAGGTTAGTTCTCAAAAATAATATAAATTGGTGTGTTATGACCCAAAAGTATCTTAAGATGATAATGTAATAGCATGGAACAATAAAAAATTATAGATACATTGGAGACGTATCATGACACCACAGGGAAGAGCAGCGACGACACCCGCATAAAGAATGGAGACAAGCCCGGCGAGGATCCACCCAAGTGCCAATGTCAGTGCAAATGATCCAAGGTGCACACGGGCAGAGAAAGCAACACGGACACCAGAGAAAATGATACCCAGACAATCTGGTAGACCTCGTCGACCCCGTTGCCCCTGAACAACAACTCAATGACTTGGAGGGGCGCGAGGATGAGGATAATCCCGAGGACCTTAACGACTCCAAGGAAAGAAACTACGTCCCTCTCTCGGAAGAGCAGGATAGTCTTGGAGATGAGGCTTTCATCGTCCCCTAAGACCCGCTGGATCAAGAGTGGTTCAAGCGGTAGCTTATAGCCACCACCCGAAGCCTGGAGATGAAACAATAGCAGATCAAAGAAGAACAAGACACCCTTAACGACAGATGGACGAAAGTCCTAGCATCCGAAGAAGCGTACGGTAATGAACGATAGGAGCAAACCAAAAGTTTCCCGCGCCGACGTTTGTGACCATAATTTGACGACGAGGCCTTTGATCCCACACCCCTGAGATGATTTCAGGACGACCAGCTAGACCGCCCCCTGAGGATGGGATAGGATGGCTGGAGAAGTTGAAGATCGACCCGAACACCCCCATAGGAGAAGGAAAGAGCTAATATAGCATGAGGGCCCGCAGGACCTTCGACACAACTTGAACGCTAGAGCTGGTCACAGAACGTCCATCTATGGATCTAAAGGATACACTCGCACTAGATGGGATGAGTACCAAGCTTGGTTCGACGGAAGCAGTAGAGCTCAGGAAAAAACACCGGGTTCGGATGATAGACGACCTCCCGCGCGACGTAGGTTGAGTGAAGGGCGACGCTCACCTAATGTGCTTTACACATGAGGTGATGCAACATCAATTCCCTGAAGGGTTTAAACCCGTAAACATCGAACAATATGACGGGACAACGGACCCGGCCATGTCGATAGAAGACTTCCTTCTCCACATTCATATCGCCCGAAGAGATGACCTCCACGCCATAATATACTTGCCATTAAATCTCAAGGGACCGGCACGACATTGGTGAACAACCTCTCCGACAACTCGGAAGAGCTCGAGGATGCCTTCTGAGCTAACTTTCAAGGCACTTATGTCCGACCCCGAGATGTTGATGACTTGAGCCACATTGTTCAATGGTCCGACGAGTCAACTCAACAATTTTGGAACCAATTCTTGACTAGAAGAACCAAATTGTCGACTGTTCGGACACCAAGGCAATAGCCTCTTTTAGAAAAAAAATACTTGGGACGGGTGGCTAGCTCGACATCTCGTCCAAGACAAGTCGAGAACAATTTTGTCCCTCAACTCACTTATGACCCGCTTTTGCATGGGCCAGGACAGTTGTTTGGCCCATCACATCATCACTCCCGGATCCCCCAGCACTTATGTAGTTCGGGGTGGCAATGGGAAACCACAACGCAACAATAACACAATGGTGGCGATGTTGAGGACATGAAAAATAAATGCCAGATTCAGTAATTCAAAGTCAGGACCGCGGAACAAACCCTCTGAAGGAAATTGGGATGGACCCACCGTGCTAGAGAAAACCATGGATAGGCCCTGCCAGATCCACGGAAACCAAGACAAGCCCACCACCCACACCAACCGTAACCGTTGGGTGATCAAACATGCACACAAATTCACAGCTGAGGAGCAAGGGAAGAGTCCCCATAGCAAGGAGATGTCGAGCCTCGCAGGCCGAACAATGCAGGCTAGAAGCAATTCCCTCCCAAGGTAAAAACTGTAAACATGATCTACGTCACCCACATATGGAAAAAGGAGAGGAAGCATGCACTTCGGGACGTCAACACCGTAGAGCCCATAGCCCCGAAGTTCAACCCATGGTCGGCATGCCCGATCACCTTCGACCGCACGGACCACCAGACCAGTATTTGTCATCGAGGGTCGGCGGCCCTGGTACTCGACTCCATTGTCGATGGGTATCACCTAACTAGAGTCCTCATGGACGGAGGTAGTATCCCTAATTTGATTTACGAAGATACAGTGAGGAAAATGGATATCAATCTATGAAGGATCAAACATAGCAACACCACCTTCTCGTCTCCAACAACCCAAAACCATTTGCTTCATACTAAAACCCTTCTCAGATATATTTGCAATATTTTCTTTCATTAAATAATTCTCTTTTTCAATTTTGGGAATTATGCCACCACTATGGGTTGTGAAGCAACCTATAGCTTGGATGAGCTTTAAGACCCAAAAATTTTGAAACATCTTCTCAATACTATATGATTTCAAAATATGCAAAAATATTTCTGTGTCCAATGGATAATTGTGGACAGAATAATTATTTATTATCTGACTAGAATTATCCCTTTGTGAAGCAACCCCTTGATTCCTATCTTGGAAAATTCCAAATAAATTCCTGTAGTTACTAGAGATCATATATAGTTCCAATATGTAAAAACATCCCATGGTCCAATACAAATTTTGAGCAAAACAACTCTGCTAAGTTTCTGTTAACAGTGAACTCTTGTGAAGGAAGTGCTAGCTAGGAGTGCATATTGGAGCTGCAAATTTTTGAGAATGTGTGCATTGCCAAATGACACTTTCCTACCAAGTCTCACTGGTAGCAAAGCTTTCAAGTGAGTGCTATGAGCTCATTTGTATTCTGGACCAGAAAGATGATTTACAAAGGAACTATATTCATTTGATCTTCAAACCTCGTCAAACTTTGCCAGTTTAGAGTCTTTTCTATGCTGAATCCACCAGACAACATATTTTGCTCCAATCTGTATCCATTTGAGCTCCAGAACCACCCAAACCTTGCTGGCAGAAACTGTTTTTGATGCTCCAAGTCAATGGTGATGTTGAGTGATCAAGCCAGCCATGGGGAGTGACTAATCAAGGGTCTGTCGACGCTAGAGACAAGGTGGCCAGGCTTGTGTGGCACCAGGGCTGCCACAACCATGGTGACCATGGCACTGGCATGCCACAAAGCGCGCTCTGCGCAGCTCCAGTGACAGCCGAGCTGTCCCGAGTGGTCACACCCTGCCCCCTCCTTGTATAGAGCACCGATGAGCCCCCTGGCAGATGCGTGGCACCCCTCGAAGGTGCTGGCCATCGGAGAGCGCCACCGCCGCTCCCGGCCAAGCTCCAGCACAGGGCTGAGTTGTCACCTCCGGCCACTATGCCCGTCCGCAAGCCATTAATGGCCAGGACCGATCCCATCGTGTCCCTCCCCTCCTCGGTCACCTCCATGCACTCCACGACGGCCAGCTCAGCTCCCCGACGACCGTGCCCGAGCCTATCCTCGCCGCTGATACGTCTCAAACGTATCTATAATTTTGATGGTTTCATGCTGTTATCTTGTCAACTTTGGATGTTTTATATACCTTTTATATCTTTTTTGGGACTAACTTATTAATTCAGTGCCAAGTGCCAGTTCTTGTTTTTTCTGTGTTTTTGACTCTTTTCAGATCTGATTTTGGAACGGAGTCCAAACGGAATATAATCCCCGAAATGAATTTTTCCAGAACAGAAGAAGATCGGGGGACTTGAGGGCCAAGGCAAGAGGCCCATAGTGAGCCCACAAGCCCTGACGCCGCGGCCAAGGGGGGGCTCACGGCCACCAGGCTTTTGGCCTCCCTGGAGCTCCCCTGCCCTAGCTCTTTGGCTATATATTCTGTAAAATCCCAAAAAAAATCAGGGCGTCCACGAAACCACTTTTCCGCCGCCGCAGGCTTCTGTTTCCGCGAGATCTCATCTGGAGACCCTTCCCGGTGACCTGCCGGAGGGGACTTTGGAGCTAGAGGGCTTCTACACCAACATCAACGCCTCTCCAATGACTCGTGAGTAGTCTACTTTAGACCTATGGGTCCGTAGTTACTAGCTAGATGGCTTCTTCTCTCTCTTGGATCTTCAATACAAAGTTCTCCATTATCTTCATGGAGATCTATCCGATGTAATCCTCTTTGGCGGTGTGTTTGTCGAGATCCGATGAATTGTGGATTTGTGATCAGATTATCTATGAATTATATTTGAGTCTTTGCTGATTTCTTATATGCATGATTTGATATCCTTGTAAGTCTCTCCGAGTCTTGGGTTTTGTTTGGCCAACTAGATCTATGATTCTTGCAATGGGAGAAGTGCTTGGTTTTGAGTTCATGCCGTGCAGTGACCTTTCCCAGTGACAGAAGGGGCGGCAAGGCACACATCATGTTGTTGCCATCAAGGGTAACAAGATGGGCTTTCATCATAGATTTGAGATTGTCCATCTACATCATGTCATCTTGCTTAAGGCGTTACTCTTTCTTATGAACTCAATACACTAGATGCATGCTGGATAACGGTCAACGTGTGGAGTAATAGTAGTAGATGCAAAAAGTATCAGTCTACTTGTTTTGGACGTGATGCCTATATGTATGATCATTGCCATAGATAACGTCATGACTTTGCGCGGTTCCGTCAATTGCTCGACGGTAATTCATTCACCCACCGTCTACTTGCTTTCATGAGAGAAGTCACTAGTGAACACTACGGCCCCCGGGTCTATTCACAACTATCGTCTCTACTTTTACTTTTACTTTTCTTTTTTTACTTTTTGCTTTCAGTTCTCACTTTGCAAACAATCTATAAGGGATTGACAACCCCTTCATAGCGTTGGGTGCAAGCTCTTTGTGTCTGTGCAGGTACTTGTGACTTGGCGCGATCCTCCTACTGGATTGATACCTTGGTTCTCAAACCGAGGGAAATACTTACCGCCGTTGTGCTACATCACCCTTTCCTCTTCAAGGGAACACCAACGAAAGGCTCTAAGGCCGCGGGGGAATCCTTTGCATATTTGCCAAGGAAGTCCCATAAGCATAACCAGCAGCAGAAGAATTTCTGGCGTCGTTGCCAGGGAAGGTCTTTTGTAGCCGTAGCAGAAGGATTTCTGGCGCCGTTGCTGGGGAGAGATCAAGTCAAGATCTATCCAAGTAGGTGTCACAAACTCATCTCTTAGATTTACCTTTTTTTCCAGTTGCCTCTCGTTTTCCTCTCCCCCACTTCACATTTGCCTTTTTCATTTGCCTTTCTCCTTTGCCGTTTTCATTTGCCTTTTGTCGTTTTCCTTTGCCAGTTTTCTTGCTTGCTTGTGTTCTTGTTTGTTTTTTGAAGTCATCATGGCTGAAAACACCAAACTTTGCGACTTCTCAAATACTAATAATAATGATTTCATTAGTACTCCGATTGCTCCCGCCACTAGTGCGGAATCATATAAAATTAACGCTCCCTTGCTGAATCTTGTTATGAAAGAGCAATTTTCTGGCCTTCCTAGTGAAGATGTCGAAACCCATCTCAATACTTTCATTGAAATTTGCGATATGCAAAAGAAGAAAGATGTGGATAATTATGTTGTTAAATTGAAGCTTTTTCCGTTCTCTTTGCGAGATCGTGCGAAAACTTGGTTTTCTTCTTTGCCTAAAAATAGTAGCGATTCTTGGAATATGTGCAAAGATGCTTACATATCCAAGTATTTTCCGCCAGCTAAGATTATCTCTCTCCGTAACGATATCATGAATTTCAAGCAACTTGATCATGAACACGTTGCACAATCTTGGGAGAGGATGAAGTTAATGATTAGAAATTGTCCTGCTCATGGCTTGAGTTTGTGGATGATTATACAAATCTTTTACGTTGGTTTGAATTTTGCTTCGCGCAATATCTTGGACTCCGCCTCAGGTGGAACGTTCATGGAAATCACGTTAGGAGAAGCTACAAAACTCCTAGACAATATCATGACCAACTACTCTCCGTGGCACACTTAAAGGTCACTTGCTAGCAAAAAGGTACACGCTATAGAAGAAATTAACTCACTTAGTGCTAAGATGAACGAATTGATGAATTTGGTTGCTAGTAGAAATGCTCCTTTATATCCTAATGACATGCCACTATCTTCCTTGATAGAGAGTAGCAACGCTAGTTTGGACGTTAATTTTGTTGGTAGGAACAATTTTGGCAACAACAATGCTTTTAGAGGAAATTATGTTCCTAGGCCTTTTCCTAGTAACTCCTCTAACAACTATGGCAATTCCTACAACAACACTTATGGAAATCATAACAAATTACGCTCTGATTTAGAGAATAATATCAAAGAGTTCATTAACTCTCAAAAGATTTTCAATGCGTCCATAGATGAAAAACTACTCAAAATAGACGATTTGGCTAAGAGCGTTGATAGGATGTCTTGTGATATTGATGCTTTGAAAGTAAGATGTTCTCCTCCCAAGGTTAACTTGGATGAAACTTTAAAAGCTATGCGTGTCTCCATGAATGAGAGCAAAGAAAGAACCGCCCAAATCCGCGCTAGGCATGAATGGTTTAAAAGGGTGCGTTCTAGTGATGCAAATCATGAAGATCTTAAAGTGCTTGGTGTGACTCCTCTTGAATCTTTGTTTTCGCGTGTCAAACCTATTGATGAAGGGGCTGGATATGAATCCACTTTGGTTGAAAAACGCCCCAATGATTCGGAGTCCACCTATCTTGATGATAAAGGTGTGGAGAGTGGAGTAGAAGAAATCAAAATATTGGGCAGTAACGAAACTCCCACTTTGGATTTCAAGGAATTCAATTATGATAGTTGCTCCTTGCTTGAATACATTTCCTTGATGCAATCCATTGCAAACTCTCCACATGCTTATAGCCAAAGCAAAGCCTTTACCGCTCATATCATAGATGCCATGATGAAATCTCTTGAAGAGAAACTCAAATTAGAAGTCTCTATACCTAGAAAACTTCATGGTGAGTGGGAACCTACTATCAAAATCAAAATCAAAAACTATGAATGCAATGCTTTGTGTGATTTGGGTGCTAGTGTTCCCGCGATTCCAAAGTCTTTATGTGATATTCTTGGTTTTCATGAGATTGAAGAGTGTTCTCTTAATTTGCATCTTGCAGATTCTACTGTCAAGAAACCCATGGGAAGGATCAATGATGTTCTTATTGTTGAAAATAAGAACTATGTACCCGTGGATTTCATTGTACTTGACATAGATTGCAATCCTTCATGTCCCATTATTCTTGGTAGACCTTTCCTAAGGACTATTGGTGCTATCATCGATATGAAGGAAGGGAATATTAGATTTCAGTTTCCTCTAAAGAAGGGCATGGAGCATTTTCCTAGAAAGAAAATAAGATTGCCTTATGAATCTATGATGAGGGCTACTTATGGTTTGAGCAACTAAGGTGACTATATGTGATTCCATCACCTTATGCCTAGCTAAGGGCGCTAAACAATAGCGCTTGTTGGGATACAACCCAACGAATCTATCCTTTTTCTTTCTGTTTTGTGTTTTCCACACTTTCATAATTCTGTTATGATTGTGTTTTTTGTGTTTATTTTGTGTTTGTGCCAAGTGAAACCGTTATGATTAGTCTTGGGGATGATCGTTTGGTCATGCTGGAAAAGATAGAAACTTTCTGCTCACGAAAAGAATTATCTTCTTTTTTCTGTGAGAGCTTTGGAGTTGATTATTTTTGCCTCTGACTGCTACGCAAATTCTTTAGACTGTCGGAATTTTTCAGAATTTTTGAAGTAATAGAAGTATACGAAGTATACATATTGCTACAGACTAGTCTGCTGTTAACAGATTCTGTTTTTGTTGAGTTGGTTGCTTATTTGATGAAACTATGGATAGTATCGGGGGGTATTAGCCATGGAAGATTGAAAATACAGTAACCCAACATCAACATAAGTAGAATTTAAGTTTTCTACAGTACCTAAGGAAGTGGTGATTTTCTTTCTTATACTAATGATATCACGAGTTTCTGTTTAAGTTTCGTGTTGTGAAGTTTCCAAGTTTTGGGTGAAGTTCTTATGGACAAAGAGATAAAGAGTGGCAAGAGCTCAAGCTTGTGGATGCCCAAGGCAACCCAAGTTTATTCAAGGATGCCGAAAAAGCCTAAGCTTGGGGATGCCCCGGGAAGGCATCCCCTCTTTCGTCTTCAATCCATCGGTAACGTTACTTGGGGCTATATTTTTATTCACCACATGTTATGTGTTTTGCTTGGAGCGTCTTGTATCGTAGGAGTCTTTTATTTTTGTTGTGTCACAATCTTTCTTGCTGCACACCTAGAGAGAGAGACATGCACTCACCGTGATTTGGTCGAGCTTCACTTATATCCTTTGGTTAGACAATTCAGCTCACATGTGCTTCACTTATATCTTTTGAGCTAGTTAATTTTGCTCTGTGTGTTTCCCTTCTATCTTTTGGAGAACGGTAGTGCGTGGCGTGGTAGTTGATCTATGCTATGAAAGTAGTTTCAAAAGGGGTAGTTATCCATAGGGATATGAAAACTTCCACCTTCATGTGCATTGAGTAGTTAGAGAAGTTTGATTCATCTCAATTAGTTTTGAGTTGTGGTTTTGGTAATATTGAAGTTATACTAGTAAGGTGTTGTCGATCTAGAAATACTTATGTTGAAGTTAGTGATTCCCGTAGCATGCACGTATGGTGAACCGCTATGTGATGAAGTCTGAGCATGATTAGTCTAATGATTGTCATCCTTTGTGTGGCGGTCGGGATCGCGCGATGGTTTATACCTAACAACCCTTCCCCTAGGAGTATGCGTTGAATGCTTTGTTTCGATTACTACTAAAACTTTTGCAACAAGTATATGAGTTCTTCATGACTAATGTTGAGTCCATGGTTTAGATGCACTTTCACCTTCCACCATCACTATCGTATTTAGTGTCGTGCAATTTTTGCCGGTGCATAAAACCCACCATTAGCCTCCCTCAAAACAGCCACCATACCAACCTACTATGGCTTTTTCAAAGCCATTCCGAGATATATTGCTATGCAACTACCACCAAGACATGTGCTACCACTTCTACATTGCCATTGCATGATCATAATATAGCTAGCATGATGTTTCCATTGATGTCTATGCCATGCTAGATCATTGTCACGATACACTACCGAAGGCATTTCATATAGAGTCATCATTGCTCTAAGTTTTGAGTTGTAAGTGTGATGATCATCATTTATAGAGCATTGTCCCATGAGAGGAAATAAAAGGGGCCTGCAAAGCCCATTTACAAAAAGAGGCCAAAGATGCCCACCAAAACAAAAAGAGGCCAAAGAGCCCACCGAAAAAAATGAGAGAAAAAGAGAGAAGGGACAGTGCTACTATCTTTCCACACTTGTGCTTATTAAGCACCATGATCTTCATGACTGAGAGTCTCTCGTTTTGTCACCACCATATAGCTAGTGGGAAATTTTCATTATATAACTTGGCTTGTATATTCCAATGATAGGCTTCCTCAAAATTGCCTTAGGTCTTCGTGAGCAAGCAAGTTGGATGTCACCCACTAGTTTTCTTTAAGAGCTTTCACATACTCTTAGCTCTAGTGCATCATTTGTATGGCAATCCCTACTCATTCACATTGATATCAATTGATGATCATCTCCATAGTCTATTGATATGCCTAGTCAATGTGACCATCTTCTCCTTGTTTGCCTTGCAACCTCCACCACACTCCATTCCACTTATAGTGCTAAAACCATGCCTCACGCTCATGTATTGCGTGAGAGTTGAAAAGGTTTGAGAAAGTAAAGGTGTGAAAACAATTACTTGGCCAATACCGAGGTTGTGCATGATTTAAATTCGTTGTGCAAGGATGATAGAGCATAGCCAGACTATATGATTTTGTAGAGATAACTTTCTTTTGGCCTTGTTATTTTGAAAGTTCATGATTACCTTGCTAGTTTGCTTGAAGTATTATAGTCTCCACGTCAATAGCAAACTATTGTTTTGAATCTAACGGATGTGAACATTCACGTCACATAAGAGGAGCTACAAGGAGATCTATGCTAGGTAACATGAAAGCATCAAAAATTCATTCTTTATCACTTCCCTACTCGAGGGCGAACACGAGTTAAGCTTGGGGATGCTTGATACGTCTCAAACGTATCTATAAATTTTGATGGTTTCATGTTGTTATCTTGTCAACTTTGGATGTTTTATATACCTTTTATATCTTTTTTGGGACTAACTTAGTAATTCAGTGCCAAGTACTAGTTCCTATTTTTTCTGTGTTTTTGACTCTTTTCAGATCTGATTTTGGAACGGAGTCCAAACGGAATAAAATCCCCGAAATGAATTTTTCCAGAACAGAAGAAGATCGAGGGACTTGAGGGCCAAGGCAGGAGGCCCACAGGGAGCCCACAAGCACTGACGCTGCGGCCAAGGGGGCCATGGCCACCAGTCTTGTGGCCTCCCTGGAGCACCCCTGCCCTAGCTCTTTGGCCTATATATTCCCAAAAATCCCAGAAAAAATCAGGGCGTCCACGAAACCACTTTTCCGCCGCCGCAAGCTTCCGTTTCCGCGAGATCTCATCTGGAGACCCTTCCCGGTGCCCTGCCGGAGGGGACTTTGGAGCTGGAGGACATCTACATCAACATCATCGCCTCTCCAATGACTTGTGAGTAGTCTACTTCAGACCTACGAGTCCGTAGTTAGTAGCTAGGTGGCTTCTTCTCTCTCTTGCATCTTCAATACAAAGTTCTCCATGATCTTCATGGAGATCTATCCGATGTAATCCTCTTTGGCGGTTTGTTTGTCGAGATCCGATGAATTATGGATTTGTGATCAGAGTATCTATGAATTATATTTGAGTCTTTGCTGATTTCTTATATGCATGATTTGATATCCTTGTAAGTCTCTCCGAGTCTTGGGTTTTGTTTGGCCAACTAGATCTATGATTCTTGCAATGGGAGAAGTGCTTGGTTTTGGGTTCATACCGTGTGGTGACCTTTCCCAGTAACAGAAGGGGCTGCAAGGTACGCATCGTGTTGTTGCCATCAAGGGTAACAAGATGGGCTTTCATCATAGATTTGAGATTGTCCATCTACATCATGTCATCTTGCTTAAGGCGTTACTCTGTTCTTATGAACTCAATACACTAGATGCATGCTGGATAGCGGTTGACGTGTGGAGTAATTGTAGTAGATGCAGAAAGTATCAGCCTACTTATTTTCGACGTGATGCCTATATGTATGATCATTGCCATAGATAACGTCATGACTTTGCGCGGTTCTATCAATTGCTCGACAGTAATTCGTTCACCCACCGTCTACTTGCTTTCATGAGAGAAGCCACAAGTGAACCCTAGGGCCCCTGGGTCTATTCACAACTACCATCTCCACTTTTACTTTTACTTTGCTTTGTTTACTTTTTGCTTTCAGTTCTCACTTTGCAAACAATCTATAAGGGATTGACAACCCCTTCATAGCGTTGGGTGCAAGCTCTTTGTGTTTGTTCAGGTACTTGTGACTTGATGCGATCCTCCTACTGGATTGATACCTTGGTTCTCAAACTGATGGAAATACTTACCGCCGCTGTGCTACATCACCCTTTCCTCTTCAAGGGAACACCAACGCAAGGCTCATTTCCCCCTAGAACACCGTCTGCGACGATCTCCCGAAGCTGCCGCCGCCGGAGAAGAAGGGGACGATGTCGTTTGTCCACCTCTAGCCGAGCTGCTCGTACGTGCGTGATCGTCGTGGACTGCCCGTTCCATCCCGCTCATTCCTTGGCGTCGCCGCCGTCTCTATCACCAGCGACCATCGCCGGCCGGCCGCCTCGCCTCTGTCTTCCTCCTCTCCCTTCTGTTTAAATTGGGCGGGGCCCACCTGCCAGGGGCTGTGGCCTACGGCCGAAGCGTTAAGTGGAGGCGCCCCTTCACTTTACGTCTTCGACGTGGCCCTCCCCCAGGTTTTCTTTTCTTTTTATTATTTTAGTTTTTAACAGAAACTTTGACTGTTTATATCTTTTTATCTATAAGTCCAAATCACTTGATTCTTTTTGCACTGGGTTTGTATTGAAATTCTTTACAATCTGGTAATTTTTGGTATTTTCCCACACTCATAGAATTTCTGGTTAATAAAAAGGTATTTAATGATTTTCCTTTTCTTTTGCTATTTCAAATACATTTTCAGAAGGAAACTTTGAAGGCCAGGAGTGTTTGAACAACCCCACTGATCAAGGCAAGCCATCATATCCATGTGACGTAGTTTTGCATAGCTTAGCTCACATCCTCATGCATTAAAATTGCTTAACTTGCTAAGAAAATAATGATTTAATAAATGATCATATAGATACATATGCTTATGATTATGAGTTACTATGGTTGCGATGATATGGTGGATGATCATGAGTCACCGGACGGGGCATAACCGTACAACCACCTCTTGTCGATATGGGAAGGCCGTGACTTGGGCTGTCCGCGTGATCTCTCACCGATATGCCCAAAGAGGGAGGGTTATGCACGCGTGCCACCTTGGCCCAGTGGGCGGTGATAACTCTGTGAGCCCAGTTAAGTTGAGTTGGGCCCATCCCCGTTTGGGACAGTTTGTTTGGCCACGACGGTGGTAGGTGTCATGAGGACACAGGTGTCATGAGGACACAGGGCCACCCAGGGCAGGACTCCAGAAGGGAGTGCTTGCCGGGGATATGATGAGAGAGTCACGTTAGGCAAGTTGCGTTGGAGCAATGCTGGTCCACCCGAATGGGATCACAAAGGTCAGTGCTCCAGAGTGTGGGTAAAGTGTGCAACCTCTGCAGAGTGTAAAAACTATTTGAATAGTCGTGTCCACGGAAATGGACGGCCCGACCAGACCTCAGTAGATGGTCACCCGTGTGGATGTTAGTAATGATGGAAGAAATCTCCAGTTAAGTGGAGATGCTTGATGAGCATTCCGGTGGTTGTGAGACAACCCCGGAGAAGCCGAGGACGGAGGTCCTGCTGATGCGTACTAGGAAGTGTCCACAACAGTGTGCCTGTGTATGGAGTTGCCTCTATATTCCGCTACGCCGTAGAAGTACTTAGTAGTTTCGAGGCCCCGTTATGTCTCATAAATAATGTTGATATTGTGCTGCACCAAGGGTGCCTTTGGCCTCGCTATCATTGTAAGATATGCTCTTGTAACATTATGCTATCAATAAAGTCAGTTCTATTCTGCGCCAAGTTGTTGAGTGTTTCCAGAAGACACGATCTCTAGGTTGGAAGCATTGGTAATCCGATTCATGGAATCGGGGTGCCACAACACTTGGTATCAGAGCCACGCTGATCGTAGGACACCCTAGTAACCGCGTTAGCAACGAGTAGTACAGGGTCATGGGTATGCATTTGCTTGTTGCATTTGGATGCTGCATTTGATTGTAGCATGGCATGCATCATGATTCATTGTGTTACTAACCTTTGGCTTTGTGAGTGTAGATGGCACCAGTTCCGTATCATTTTCAGTATGATCCTGCACCATCCTCCTTCCCAGCACTGCTACGGAACGTCTGGTTTCGACTGTACCCACATGGCGAGGAACCAGTGTACCAGGCGTTTCGGGAGCAGCTTGCCGAGTCCGTGTACGAGTTACATGCTCAGGCCTACCTGGTTGCCAGCTCGGACATTGGCAGCTATTCTCGCTCTACTAAGGGCGGAACGGCTTCTACTCCCGAGATGGCAATCCAGTTTGTTGCGGTGGAGGCTCTCATTGCCTTGCGCTACCACGAGATGGAGATGCAGACTCATCCAGGTTTCTTCCATTACCCCACCTTGTCGCCTTCGACAGGGCGAGTCATTTTTGCTTCCGTAGACCCGGCATGTGACCATGCGACTGCTGTGTTGTCTCGCTATGTGAGCGGCAGCTATCGTACGATCGTATCCCTGGCAGAGGAGCTATCCCGGCTTCCGGCGGCACTTGTCATTGCAACTGCAGTGCCACCCCCACCCCAGTCTTCTATTCCACCCCCTGATGCACCACTACTTCCACAGCCACCTGGATTTGAGATTCCAGCCAGTTCTTCAGCACCGCCAGGTATTTCATCTGGCAGTCGCCGTGAGACTCATTCTGAGTGGGCCTCACTCCTTGCCACTCCTGCTGCCCCGATGCTGAGGCGTCGTGCTCCTTCGGAAGCAGGACCGTCTCGTCAGCGTCGCCGCGTAGCCTTTGCTCCAGAGATTGAGGTCAACATCATCAGTTCAGACTCTCACTCGGGATCAGATGACGAGGAGTCGGAGGTCTTCGAGTGTTCGTGCCATCTGCGCCACTACAACTGAGGTTGGAGTTGTTGAGCATGCATCTTTGCATATGTCAAGTGCCGTGTGAGCAGTCTAGTCATGATATGTTCCCCTGCTAGCTTGCCAAATGTGATGTTAATGTGCATTGTATAATTATGTTCTTTGCTTAGTTGCCTTTCATGAGGATTTCTTTGGTGTTTTATGACCATGCTTTTCCCTTATGGATGTTGCTCATCGATTCGGTACTTTGCAATGGGAACAATAATTTAGGATGAAAGGGAGTTGTAGCCAAGGCAACGATGGAACCCCCATCCGTTGGTCTGCCAGGCAGGCAGGTCAACCACCAGAAGACCTACAACCTCCACCACCCCAGGCACCAAGTACTGAGCAGATCATGAGAATGTTTGAGGAAAAGAGGAATCAGGATCTCATGGAATTTCTGAGGAGCATGCAAGCTATGGTAGGCCAGAACAACCACAACGGGGCACGATCCAGGTTGTCAGATTTTCAGCGTACTAAGCCGCCCAATTTTGGTCAAGTTGCGGACCCGATTGAAGCCGACGACTGGATGAGGACTATGGAGAAGAAGCTAGACATAGCCCGTTGTGAGGAAGCTGACAAGGTTCCCTTTGCCACTCACTACCTAGAAGGGCCAACAACTATATGGTGGGATAATACTAAGATAACATGGACTTGTGGAGAAGATATTACATGGGAAAGATTCAAGGAATCATTCCGCAAATATCATATTCCCACGGGTATTATGCAGGTGAAGCAAAGAGAATTCCTTGCGCTCACACAAGGAAACTTGACGATAGCCGAGTACCTCAACAAGTTTAACAATCTGGCACGATACTCGACCCATGATGTATCCACTGAGGAAAGGAAGGTTGATCGCTTCCTAGGTGGTCTAAACCATGCCCTCCGTTGTCAGCTTTGTATGCTGGACTTTCCAGACTTCCAAACGCTGGTAAACAAAGCTTTCATAGCCGAACGAGAGCTTAAGACTGGATACGATGACCGCAAGAGAAAGTTTGAACCTAAGAAGGACAACAAGGAGCGGATTGCACAAAAGCCATGTATCTGGCAGCCAAACACCACTGTCTACAAGCCCACTTGGAACAACAGTAACAACACAAACAAGACAGTGAGCCAGAACAAGGCCTTCGGCAAACAACCAGTGTTAGAAGATTGTCGCCGCAACAATACATGTTTTACTTGCGGCCAAAGTGGACACTATGCAAAGCAGTGCCCCACCAATGGCGGGAAGCCATCCTCCGACATCAAACCACAGATCAACACTATTGGACGCCGCCCTAACTCTAAGGTTACCCAAGGACGCGTCTACCATATCTCTGCCGAAGAAGCATGCGAAGCTCCAGAAGTCGTCATCGGTATGTTCTCTGTTAACAACATACCAGCAATAGTTTTATTTGATTCTGGGGCTTCCCACTCATTTATTTTGAGGAGTTTTGCCGCCATACATCAATTTTCCCCTTCATTGTAGGATAAAATCATGGTGGTACAATCCCCTGGCTCCATGCTTAGAACAAATCACGTATACCGGGATCTGGAAATACGGATACAAGGACTTACCTTTCCAGCTGCACTAATTGCCATTGAATCATCGGGATTAGATGTAATACTAGGGATGGATTGGTTGACACCCCATCAAGTGTAAATCAATTGTGTCAACAGAACTGTGACGCTGGTTAATCCGGCCGGTAAAACCGTCCAGTTTATCGCCAACAACATGAGGACAAGGAATGGAATGGCATACCAAGCAGATGTCACGGATAGGAACTTGATTCGAGTGGTATGTGAATTTCCAGATGTATTCCCCGAAGAATTACTGCAAAAAGGGTACATTCGCCCAAGCATCTCACCATGGGGATCACCAATATTGTTCGTCAAAAAGAAGGATGGAAGTTTGCGAATGTGCATAGACTATCGTCAGCTAAATGAGGTCACTATTAAGAACAAGTACCCACTACCACGCATCGATAACCTATTCGACCAGTTGAGTGGAGCACGAGTGTTCTCCAAAATTGACCTCACGACTGGGTATCATCAGCTCAAAATCCGAAAGGAAGATATACCCAAGACAGCGTTCACTACCCGATATGGCCTATATGAGTTCACAGTCATGTCATTTGGTCTGACAAATGCTCCATCCTATATCATGAGTATGATGAACAAGGTCTTCATGGATTTCCTAAACAAGTTCGTGGTGGTGTTCATCGTTGATATACTAATATATTCTAAAGACGAAGAGGATCACAAGCGTCACCTCCGTGCATTCTTGGAAAGACTAAGATCCCATCAACTGTATGCTAAGTTCAGTAAATGCGAGTTTTGGCTGAAGAAAGTGGGTTTTTTGGGACACATCCTGTCACAGCAAGGTGTGGTTGTCGATCCCAGTAAGGTAATATCAGTGCTAAATTGGAAGACACCAGTCTCGGTGACCGAAGTTCGCAGCTTCCTGGGATTGGCAGGCTATTACCGACGATTCATATAAGGCTTTTCCAAGATAGCCAAACCATTGACGAAATTGCTCAAGAAAAACCAGAGATTCGTATGGACGACAGCATGCGAAAGCAATTACCTGGAGTTAAAAACAAGGCTAACGACCGCACCTGTTTTAATCCTTCCAGATATTCACAAGAGTTTTGTCATTTATTGTGACGCTTGATACGTCTCAAACGAATCTATAATTTTTGATGGTTTCACACTGTTATCTTGTCTTCTTTGTATGTTTCATGTACCTTTTTATATCTTTTTGGGGACTAACTTATTGATTCAGTGCCAAGTGTCAATTCCTGTTTTTCCGTGCTTTTGACTCTTTTCAGATCTGATTTTGGAATGGAGTCCAAACGGAAGAAAAACCCCGAAATGATTTTTTTTCCCGAACAGAAGAAGTCCAGGGAGACTTTGGGCCAGGCCAGGTGGGCCCCACGGAGCCCACAAGGGCCCACTCCGCCACCAGGGGAGGCGGCGGTGGGCAAGCTTGTGGCTTCCCTGGCTGCCTCCTGACCTAGGTTTTGCGCCTATATATTCCCAAATATTCCGCAAAAAATCACGGGGGCCTCGAAAATAATGTTCCGCCGCCGCAAGCTTCCGTTTCCGCGAGATCTCATCTCGAGACCCTTCCCGGCGCCCTGCCGGAGGGGACTTTGGAGGTGGAGGGCTTCTTCATCATCATCATCGCCCCTCCAATGACTCGTGAGTAGTTCACTTCAGACCTACGGGTCCGTAGTTAGTAGCTAGATGGCTTCTTCTCCCTCTTAGATCTTCAATACAAAGTTCTCCATGATCTTCATGGAGATCTATCCGATGTAATATTCTTTGGCGGTGTGTTTGTCGAGATCCGATGAATTGTGGACTTGTGCTCAGATTATCTATGATATATATTTGAGTCTTTGCTGATTTCTTATATGCATGATTTTATATCCTTGTAAGTCTCTCCGAGTCTTGGGTTTTGTTTGGCCAACTAGATCTATGATTCTTGCAATGGGAGAAGTGCTTGGTTTTGGGTTCTGCCATGTGGTGACCTTTCCCAGTGACAGAAGGGGCAGCAAGGCACACATCAAGCAGTTGCCATCAAGGGTAAAAAGATGGGTTTTTTTATCATTGGTTTGAGATTATCCCTCTACATCATGTCATCTTGGTTAAGGCGTTACTCTGTTCTTATGGACTTAATACAATAGATGCATGCTGGATAGCGGTCGAAGTGTGGAGTAATAGTAGTAGATGCAGAAAGTATCGGTCTACTTGTTTCGGACGTGATGCCTATAGAAATAATCATTGCATAGATATCGTCACGACTCTGCACAGTTCTATCAATTGCTCGGCAGTAATTTGTTCACCCACCGTCTACTTGCTTTCATGAGAGAAGCCACTAGTAAACACTACGGCCCCCGGGTCTATTCACATCCATCGTTTACATCTCCGCTTTTACTTTTCTTTGTTACTTTGTTGCTTTCAGTTCTCACTTGGCAAACAATCTATAAGGGATTGACAACCCCTAAATAGCGTTGGGTGCAAGCTTTTGTGTTTGTGCAAGATCTTGAGATACTCTTCCGCAGGATTGATACCTTGGTTCTCAAACTGAGGGAAATACTTACCGTCGTTGTGCTACATCACCCTTTCCGCTTCGAGGGAACACCAACGCAAGGCTCCAAGGCCACGGGGGAAAATCCTTTGCATACTTGCCTAGGAAGTCCCTTAAGGCGTAGCCGTAGCTAAAGGATTCCTGGTGTCGTCGACACAACTACTTCCTCGCACCGTTGCAAGGGATACACAGCAGAACAATCAGAAATATTTCCGGCCCGCTGCCGGGGATTCTTTTGAGGTAGCAGAAGTATTTCTGGCGCTATTGCCAGGGAAGAGGATCGTGAAGAATATTCTCCCGACAACGTGCCTATTTCTGGCGCCGTTGCCGGGGAGGAGAAATCAAGATCTATCCAAGTAGGTCTCACAAACTCTTCTGTTGCATTTACTTTTGTTGCGAGTTGCCTCTCGTTTTCCTCTCCCCCACTTCACATTTGCCGTTTTCATTTGCCTTTCTCCTTCGCCATTTTCTTTTGCTTTTTTTCGTTCGCCCTTTTCTCTCGCTTGCTTTCTGTTCGCTTGTGTGCCATGTGCCCTCAATATGCTTGCATCTTCGCTTGCTGAAAATCTAGTGATATGGATCCATCCACTAGCTAGTCTCTTTAAGAGACCCACTATTGTTGAACGAATTGCTAGTGAGTTGAGGGCAATTGACTATTTCTATGGAGTTTTGCTTAAGATGCGTGAATCTGAAAATTGTGAGGAAGAAATTCATGAAGTGATTCACGAGGGCTCCTTGAATGAAAAGCATGATTGCAGTGGTTTCACTATAAATCCTATTAGTGACAATCATGCTAAAAATATGCAAAACCCTAAGCTTGGGGATGCTAGCTTTGCTATGTCCACTACTTGTTGCAATAATCATGATTGGGGTGATGATCTTTCTTATGATCTTGAAAATTTGTTCAAACCTCGATGAATATGATATTTGCAACAATATTGAAAGTGGGATTGGAGAAGTCATGACTTTATTTGATGATAATCCCACTATTTTTGAAGAGCGTCAACTATGCATGCATCTGGATCATGAAAAGAATATCCTATGGGATAGCTATATAGTTGAATTTGAATATGATCCCACATGTAATTGCTATGAGAGAGGAAAATATTTTGGTAGAAACTTTCATGTTACCAAAATACCTCTCGTTATGTTGAGATTGCTATTGTCCCTTCCTTCTTCCTTGCATATGTCAACTATTGGTTGTCTTGACAATCTGTTTTCCTATAAAATGCCTATGCATAGGAAGTATGTTAGACTTAGATGTGATTTTCACATGCTTTAGGATGCTCTCGTTGTGCTTCAATTCTTGTCTTTTGTGAGAGCATCATTGAATGCCTAGCTAAGGGCGTTAAACAAAAGCGATTGTTGGGAGTCAACCCAACGAATCTATCCTTTTTCTTTCTATTTTGTGTTTTCCACACTTTCATAATTCTGTTATGATTGTGTTTTTTGTGTTTCTTTTTGCGTTTGTGCCAAGCAAAACCGTTATGATTAGTCTTGAGGATGATCGTTTGGTCATGCTGGGAAAGACAGAAACTTTCTGTTCACGAAAATAATTTTCATTTTTTTTATGTAAGAGATTTTGAGTTGATTCTTTTTGCTGATTATTACTACGCAAATTATTCAGACTGTTGTAAGTTTTCAGAATTTTTTAAGTACCAGAGCTATACAAAACATACAGATTGCTACAGACTGGTCTGCTGTTGACAGATTCTGTTTTTATTGTGTTGGTTGCTTATTTTGATGAAACTATGGATAGTATCGGGGGGTATTAGCCATGGAAAATTGAAAGTACAATAACCCAACATAACCACAAGTAGAATTTGAGTTTTCTACAGTACCTAAGGAAGTGGTGGTTTGCTTTCTTGTACTAATGTTATCACGAGTTTCTGTTTAAGTTTCGTGTTGTGAAGTTTTCAAATTTTGGGTGAAGTTCTTATGGACAAAAAGATAAAGAGTGGCAAGAGATCAAGCTTGGGGATGCCCAAGGCACCCCAAGATATGCAAGGATGCCATAAAAGCCTAAGCTTGGGGATGCCCCGGGAAGGCATCCCCTCTCTCGTCTTCAATCCATCGGTAACGTTACTTGGGGCTATATTTTTATTCACCGCATGTTATGTGTTTTTGTTTGGAGCGTCTTGTATCGTAGGAGTCTTTTATTTTTGTTGTGACACAATCATCCTTGCTGCACACCTAGAGAGAGAGACATGCACACACCGTGATTTTGTCGAGCTTCACTTATATCTTTTGGTAGACAATTCAGCTCACATGTGCTTCACTTATATCTTTTGAACTAGATATTTTTGCTCTATCTGCTTCACTTATATCTTTTAGAGCGCAGCGGTACGTGGCTTGGTAGTTTATCTATGCTTTGAAAGTAGTCTCAAAAGGGGTAATTATCCAAAGGGATACAAAAACTTCCACCTTCATGTGCATTGAATAGTTAGAGAAGTTTGATTCATCTCAATAAGTTTTGATTTGTGGTTATGGTAATATTGAAGTCATGCTAGTAAGGTGTTGTGGATCTAGAAATACTTGTGTTGAAGTTAGTGATTCCCGTAGCATGCACGTATGGTGAACCGCTATGTGATGAAATCTGAGCATGATTAGTCTATTGATTGTCATCCTTTGCGTGGCGGTCGGGATCGCGCGATGGTTTATACCTACCAACCCTTCCCCTAGGAGTATGCGTTGAATGCTTTGTTTCGATTACTTATAAAACTTTTGCAACAAGTATATGAGTTCTTCATGACTAATGTTGAGTCCATGGTTTAGATGCACTTTCACCTTCCACCATCACTATCTTCTTTGTGTCGTGCAACTTCCGCCGGTGCACAAAAACCACCATTAGCCTTCCTCAAAACAGCCACCATACCTACCTACTATGGTTTTTTTTCAAAGTCATTCTGAGATATATTGCCATGCAACTAACACCATGATATGTGCCACCACGTCTACATTGCCTTTGCACGATCGTAAGATAGCTAGCATGATGTTTCCATTGATGTCTATGCCATGCTAGATCATTGCCACGGTACACTACCGAAGGCATTCCATATAGAGTCATAGTTGCTCTAAGTTTTGAGTTGAAAGTGTGATGATCATCATTATTGGAGCATTGTCCCATGTGAGGAAATAAAAGAGGCCAAAGAAGCCCATAAAAAAAGAGGCCAAAGAGCCCACCAAAAAAATATGAGAGAAAAAGAGAGAAGGGACAATGCTACCACTTTTTCCACACTTGTGCATATTGAGCACCATGATCTTCATGATTGAGAGTCTTTTCAGATCACTTCATTCTTATCACTTCCCTACTCGAGGACGAGCAGGAGTTAAGCTTGGGGATGCTTGATACGTCTCAAACGTATCTATAATTTTTGATGGTTTCACGCTGTTATCTTGCCTTCTTTGTATGTTTTATGTACCTTTTTATATCTTTTTGGGACTAACTTATTAATTCAGTGCCAAGAGCCAGTTCCTGTTTTTTCCGTGTTTTTGACTCTTTTCAGATCTGATTTTGGAACGGAGTCCAAACGGAATAAAAATCCCGAAATGATTTTTCCCGAACGAAAGAAGCCCAGGGAGCCTTTGGGCCAAGCCAGGTGGGCCCCAAGGAGCCCACAAGCTCCCACCACGCCACCAGGGGGTGGCGGCGGTGGGCAAGCTTGTGGCCACCCTGGCCGCCCTCTAACCTAGATCTTGCACCTATATATTCCCAAATATTCCGCAAAAAATCAGGGGAGCATCGAAAATACTTTTACGCCGCCGCAAGCTTCCGTTTCCGCGAGATATCATCTGGAGACCCTTCCCGGCACCCTGCCGGAGGGGACTTTGGAGGTGGAGGGCTTCTTCATCATCATCATCGCCCCTCCAATGACTCGTGAGTAGTTCACTTCAGATCTACGGGTCCGTAGTTAGTAGCTAGATGGCTTCTTCTCTCTCTTGGATCTTCAATACAAAGTTCTCCATGATCTTCATGGAGATCTATCCGATGTAATCTTCTTTGGCGGTGTGTTTGTCGAGATCCGATGAATTGTGGACTTGTGATCAGATTATCTATGATATATATTTGAGTCTTTGCTGATTTCTTATATGCATGATTTGATACCCTTGTAAGTCTCTCCGAGTCTTGGGTTTTGTTTGGCCAACTAGATCTATGATTCTTGCAATGGGAGAAGTGCTTGGTTTTGGGTTCTGCCATGTGGTGACCTTTCCCAGTGACAGTAGGGGAAGCAAGGCACACATCAAGTAGTTGCCATCAAGGGTAAAAAGATGGGGGTTTTATCATTGGTTTGAGATTATCCCTCTACATCATGTCATCTTGCTTAAGGCGTTACTCTGTTCTTATGGACTTAATACACTAGATGCATGCTGGATAGCGGTCGACGTGTGGAGTAATAGTAGTAGATGCAGAAAGTATCGGTCTACTTGTTTCGGACGCGATGCCTATAGAAATAATCATTGCATAGATATCGTCACGACTCTGCACAGTTCTATCAATTGCTCGACAGTAATTTGTTCACCCCCCGTCTACTTGCTTTCATGAGAGAAGCCACTAGTAAACACTACGGCCCCCGGGTCTATTCACATCCATCGTTTACATCTCCGCTTTTACTTTGCTTTGTTACTTTGTTGCTTTCAGTTCTCACTTGGCAAAAAATCTATAAGGGATTGACAACCCCTTCATAGCGTTGGGTGCAAGCTTTTGTGTTTGTGCAGGATCTTGAGATACTCTTCCGTCGGATTGATACCCCTTGGTTCTCAAACTGAGGGAAATACTTACCGTCGCTGTGCTACATCACCCTTTCCGCTTCGAGGGAACACCAACGCAAGGCTCCAAGGCCACGGGGGAAATCCTTTGCATACTTGCCTAGGAAGTCCCTTAAGGCGTAGCCGTAGCTGAAGGATTCCTGGTGCCGTCGACACAACTACTTCCCGGCAGCAGGAACGACCTTGAATTGGAGGATTGACTCACACCGAACATGGATCGAATCGGGGGAAGAGTGGTTGGGGGAGAGGAAGAATGGTTGCTTCGATTTGGGGAATAACGAGAGGATTGGGTCGTCGCTCGTTGCGGTGACCTCGAGGCGTAGACCGAGGGAGTGAATGCAAAGTTCCCCCAAATCGAGGGATCAATCCAATAATCTTCTCCTTTCATCAAAGGAGTAGGTGGAAGAGCTATGAGGGAAATCATGCGATAGTGGTTGAGCAGTGAGAAGTGCACCGGAAGTGTACTTCGAGCGAAGGGCAAGCTACCGTGAAACCTAGAGGTTCTAACAATCGTTGTTATCTTTCATCCATCCGGGCTCGAGAAATTGGAAAGGACAGCTAGCTCAACCGGTTTTGTCCCGCACCACAACTTGTGGGACTCATGAAACTAATTGAATCAGCGATCCCGGCCTTGCCCCATGCCACATTGGCAGTCCATGTTACCAAAAAAGCTTCCGTCTTGCTTTATATATAAATCAACGATCATCAACAACCCGGTACAAAAACACGTCATCACAATACAGGCATACACCCAAGACATGATACATAGGCGTTGACCGCAACAACACCACTCCTATCACTACACGAGCAACTCGGGGCTTTCAACCGTGAACACGCCACCGCAAAGAGATGAAGTCGCATACGACAAATCGTGGGCTCCAAGACGACGCTTTCAGGAAGGTTACGACATCTAAATGCCGTCATCGTCCGATCCAAGAATCAAAGTTTTTCCTAAAGTAACCGACGTACAATGAAAGCTGCGGCGACGCCTTCAAAAAGGAAACGAGCTTAGGATATGTGACGTCCGGGATTAGACAGTTGGGGTGCCGATTTCAGGGGTTAGAGATTCCAACGGATCATAAGAAGATAAGTTTGTTTCAAACTTCACTCAAATATAACGAACCACCAAATGACCAAACCCAATGTGGTTGAAATTTGAACCGACCAGTCGAAGGAGAAACGAACACGGGCATGCAGAGTAGGCTGGCTGCGCCATCCGCATATGCGCGAGGGACCGGTCCTTGGGTCGGTTTGACTTGCGAGACAAGCCGGCCATGGACACGGCCCCAACCTGCCTCGGATAATACAATACGGCACAACAATTGTGCCGTCCACTCGTCGACTCAAGCAAGTGGATAAAATTGGGATCGTGGTTACGTTAATCCAACCCTGCAAGGTTACCACTTCCGGCTGGTACTATCCGCTCAGATCGCGATTAACTGGAGTAAGCAAATCCCTCTCTGTGCGGCCGCATCCAGCAAGGCGGGCGAGGCAGCAGCGACGCGCCACGACCCCGAGGCTGCGAAAGGCAAAAACTCCTCGCCGGTGCGGATGGATGGATGCGTGGCCGCTGCATGAGCCGCCTCGAGTCCCCCGCTTGACGCGCGGCCGTCGTCGCGCCACGTAGGCCCCGTAAAGCGCAGGCGGTCGCTGACTGGCGGAATGTATGACGTGGGCCCGCCCGACAGCGACTTGTCACCCAATAGAGTAGTTAGTTGCATTCATTGATTAGTCGCGAGCCGCGCTAATCTGCCCATGCGACGATCCTGCGCCACGTACCGCAGATTTTTTTTATCTAGACAGCCGCTACTACTTTAACTGCCGGCGCAAGATTCACGCCCTTTCTTTTGGAAGCGCAAGTGCTAACCTCGCGGCGGGCCCGGGATGTCATCGGCAGCGGGCGACGTGGTCCGCCAGCGGCCGCTGTTTTCTACTCCGGTTCGGTTGTGGCTACGGCGTGGTGGATGCAGTGAGATCAGATCATTCTTGGAAGCGTATCAGTTGAGGGGAAGGAAAGGGCACCACGCCGCAACCATGGGAGGGGAGGGGAGGGGAGGGAGGAGCAGGGGGCACGTATATCTCTATCTTTCTGGTGGCGTGAAGCGCCCTGCGTTTCGTCTGCCTCTTTCTGGTTAGGTTTGGTGTCTAGCGCAGGGGCACTGTACTGTGGTGTGGTGGCAGTTCGAGGGGAGGGGAGCCGCTGGTCGCTTGGCTGCCTTCAAGTTGAGCTAATACTAACACTAACAGCGGGGTGTGCAGTTCGAGGCAACGGGGTTTGTGCGGCTGGGAGTCGGCTACCGGGGCGGGGCGGGCGAGGGCGAAATAAAGCAGCAAAGGAGGAGAGGAGGGGAGGAGGACCCTCCGTCTCCGTTTTAAAGCGTGTTTGTGTGGCTCGCTGCTCGCCCCTCGCCCCCTCAAGCACAGTCACACGCTCGTCTCTGGCCTCCGCTCGCTGCCGCGGCCTCAGATCCTTATCTCCTCGCCGCTCGCCGCTCTGGGGCCATTTGTTGCGTTGCGTTGCGTAGGATGGGGTCCCGGGAGCAGCGGGTGCAGCCGCCCGCCGCAGCGAACCGGACGTGATCCGGCCATGGGGTAGAGCGCCGCGGGCGGGCATGGAGGTGTCCCGTGGCGGAGGGGCGCGGAGGGGGGAGGAGGAGGAGGAGGGAGGAGAGGTCAGCCTGCGGGAGTGGCTGGACCGGCCGGCCCGGGCGGTGGAGGCGCCCGAGTGCCTGCACGTCTTCCGCCAGGTGGCGGAGGCGGTGGCCGACGCGCACGCGCAGGGCGTCGCCGTCGGCAGCGCGCGCCCGTCCTGCTTCGTCGTGTCCCCGCCCTTCGCCCGCGTTGCCTTCATCGAGTCCGCCTCGGGCTCCGACGCCTCCGGCTCCGACGCCTCCGAGGACGCCGACCACGACGCCGAGCCTCCGCGGCAGGGCGACGGCGCGGGCCGAGCGGGGGAGGACCGCAGCGAAAAGGGGTTCCCGCTCAAAAGCGTGCTCGCGATGGAGCTCAACTGGTACACTAGCCCCGAGGAAGCCGACGACAGCGGCGGCGGCGCTACCTTCGCCTCCGACGTGTATAGATTAGGGGTGCTCCTGTTCGAGGTGCGCTGCTGCTTGACATGAATATTCTCTTGGTGCTTTTGGGCGCGATTTCCATTGCCAATGCTTTTCGGCCGTGCTCGCAGTTGTTTTGCAGCTTCGAAACGTTGGAGGAGAAGATGCGGGCAATGGCCAATCTGAGGTACCGCGTATTGCCGCCACAATTGCTGCTCAAGTGGCCCAAGGAAGCATCCTTCTGCCAGTTGATGATGCACCCTGTACCGGACACCCGACCCAAGATGAGGTTCATGTCTGTCATTTACATATAATTTGTATAAAAGTATCGCTGAAAACAGGGTTGATTGTTTCACATTGGGTAGCACAAACTACTTTAGTAATTATTCATCATCATCATTGTCCTAACATGTCTACATGATCTGCCGGGCGTTGATGGTAATATGACTTAAGAAAAAATAGCTGTCATATAACTGTTTCACATCACTTTTTTTTCCTGCATGATAAAATAGATGGGGTTGTTTTCCGTACATGATCTGCCAGGTGTTGATGGTAATGACTTCAGGAAAAAATCTGTCATATAACTGTCTCACGTAAGCAGATTCATGACCCACTGACGCTGGACTTAGTCTCAGTAGAACAATCCTTATTGAAGTTCCATCTTTAGAGTGAGTGCACTTGCATGGGCAGGCCTTTTATGGTGTTCTTTTCAAATTCAGTTTCATCATAGCTACTTATGTTTGCATTTTAAAAACACTAGTCTGGCAGGTGACCTAACCTCTGCGCCGGAATAGATCCACCCCCCTCTCGGCCACCCAAACCAAACATTTGTTAGTGATCTATATGCTGGATATTCCTCGAATTAATATCAGTACCTGTACGATGTTTATTGAGTATGTACTATCTATAATATTCGTCCATGAAATCGGACTCAATCAATAGTGCCTCTTATGAAGGTCTTCACGTATAACTGTGCTATGAAGATTTTTTTTTTCAATACACAATTGCTTAAGTGGATTAGCATTAAAAAGTTTGTCATTGCTCGCATGCTATTGCAATATTTTACCATCTCCTTTTATATTTTGACATGCACCACGTACCACCATTTATTTTCTGGGCATATAGTAGTCTGTGAATGTAAGTAAATGACTAAATGGTTTACACGTGCATGCTCACTTATGACAAAGGCACTTGCACATTTTTGAAATTTGTGAAAATATTTGTACATGTGCATTGTGCAAAGTTACGTGTAAATTGTAATACAAGAAAAGTTACGTTAAAATATGCCCATATGTGACCCACATGAAAAACAATTCAAATTTGTACAAGCATAATTACTATATTAGTTATTCATCTCTTGTCTTGTATAGAACATGAATGTGCGTGCTTTGGCACAAAATTTTGCCACTAGATACATTTTTGCACAATGCATATGATTTGATTTTTAAAATTTATTTAATTTTTTCCTGGGCCTTATTTGCTTTATGTACTTTAGTCTAGAAATACACTGCAAAGAGCATACCTTTTTTTTGTTAGGGAAAAAGGTGTGTGTGTACAACAGCACACACAGTGGCCACGACATAAACCAAAAAACACGAAGAAATAACAGAAAAACACCTAGCGAAGCAAAGTGAAGAAAGTAAACTTGGAGCCACATCTGTAGCTAAAGCCAAGAGCTAAGCCGAGTCAGGTGACCGTGCATGCAGGTCCTCACTGATCTTGCTTTGAAGTTACGATGACGTTATTTAAGAAAATATAGTCGGTATTTTTTTCTATACCAATATTCAACTTTAAAAAATAGTGTATATGTTCCCCATTTCTTTCCTTCTATGAGGTAGTACCTCCACTTGTTTGACTGTGTTGATGACTTGATTTTATTTCCTTTTTTGTTTATTTGACAGTGAGGTGCTGCAGAGTGAGTTCCTTAATCAATCAAGGAATAGTTTGGAAGAGCACGATGCAGCTCTTCGGTTACGTGAAGACATAGAAGAACAAGAACTGCTGCTGGATTTCCTTCTCCAGTTACAGAAAAGAAAGCAGGATGTAGCAGACAATTTGCAGGACACCGTCGCCTTTCTCTCTTCTGATATCAATGAGGTACTTCACCAGCAGTCAGCCCTCGGTCAATGTGGAAATTTCTCAGTTGAGTTGGATAAAGAGGTCTCCTCTGGAACTGTTGAAGATCAGAGTGACTGTGGATCCAGAAAACGTTTCAGACCTGAACTGCACGCTGTTGATATGGAGGAACACAGTCATAGTCTGGAAGAATGTTCCAGAACAGTGCCATCATCTGTGCTAATTCAGGAAAGTGTGCTGTCAAAAAGCTCAAGGTTAATGAAAAACTTCAAAAAACTAGAAACAGCATATTTTCAAACAAGATCCAAGTTGGCAAGGCAAGTTGGCAATCCACTAAGTAGTCGCGATCAGGTCGTCAAGAGCACTACTGGGTCAGCTGTTGGAACTGAAGGGAGTTCAATAGATGATTTTGCTTTAGAAGGGCATTCTGGTAGAAGACATAGAGGTTGGATGAACTCTTTTCTTGAAGGATTGTGCAGGTACTTGTCATTCAGCCAGTTGAAAGTTCGGGCGGAACTGAAGCAATGCGATCTGCTGAACTCATCAAATTTAGTATGCTCTGTAGGCTTTGACCGGGATAAGGAGTTTTTCGCAACTGCTGGTGTAAATAAGAAGATAAAAGTCTTTGAATATAATATGATCGTAAATGAACACCGTGATATTCACTATCCTGTGGTTGAGATGTCTAATAAATCGAAATTAAGTTGTATTAGCTGGAACAGTTACATGAAGAGTCATATAGCATCTAGTGACTTTGATGGTCTCGTACAGGTAAGCTCCTTAGGGGAATTATTATTTTTCAATTTGAAGTGGAAAATGATCATTATAGAAACCACATTATGAGGACTATATCACTCTTTTTCAGGTTTGGGATGTTACTAGGAGCCAAGTTTTCGTCGAAATGAGGGAGCATGAGAGGCGTGTGTGGTCAGTAGACTTCTCACTTGCAGACCCAACCAAATTAGTTAGTGGGAGCGATGATGGTACTGTGAAGCTGTGGAGTATGAATCAGGCAATTCTATTCTTGCACCTGCTGTATGTCAGCTTTTGAATTATGATAATGTGGGGTTATCGAGCTTGCATGCGATGGCAACAATTTTTTCCGTACATTACAGTAATATCTTTCTATGAACTCTGCAGGCTGGGAGTGTTGGCACTATCAGAACAAGGGCAAATGTCTGCTCAGTGCAATTTCAACCTGATTCCGCTCGCTCCATTGCAATCGGATCTGCAGATCACAAAATTTACTGCTATGATCTTCGCAACGTACGAGCTCCTTATTGTACACTAGTTGGCCACACAAAGACTGTAAGCTATGTCAAGTATGTAGATGCATCAACCATCGTATCTGGTTCCACTGACAACTCGTTGAAGCTTTGGGACTTGTCCATGAATCAAGCAAGAGTAATTGACAATCCAATTCAGACTTTTACAGGCCATACAAATACAAAGGTTAGATATCATGCGTCGATTTTTGTTCTAGCTGTACTTGCACATACTTGTTCTCTTCTCAGGGTATTGTTCCAGAAATGATTATAATCAAGTACAGCCATTATCAACTCGTAGTTTGATTTTTGTGGCCTTGAATCATGCATGTTTACCTTATTTCATGCATATTAGTTACAGCTGTATGCCCACAATTAGGTCTTTTCTTTAAATATTGTTTCTTTATGTAGTATATTTTGACATTTGAGATTAGATCCACCTCATTTCTGTTATTTTATATACTTTTGAATTGCTTCTGGCTTAAAGGAAACCGTCCTTTGCTGTATGACTAATGTACATATTCCTGTTGAGCAGAATTTTGTTGGCCTTTCCATTTCTGATGGGTACATTGCTACTGGGTCAGAAACAAATGAGGTATGCATTCTATGTTCACGCCATTTTTTATTTTTTTTGCTGAATTCTGAAGATACAGTTCTAGAACCAACCTTTAGCTCAAGGATAGGGCGTGTAATGCGCACTCTAACCTGGTCTGGATTGATTCCCTGTTGGACAAATAAAGAGTGTTTGTGCATAAGAACTGTGCTTACACTCCCAGTCTGCTTAAGAATACACCAATGATTCCACTTCCCTCTTGGACCTATCCTTATCATTCTACACCTTCATGTGGAGACAAATAAAAAACAAATTTTAAGGGAAACATTAATGCAAACATGTTCTGCCTTCTGGCTGTCATTCTACACCTTCATGTGGAGACAAATAAAAAACAAATTTTAAGGGAAACATTAATGCAAACATGTTCTGCCTTCTGGCTGAAGGGAGATAAGAATGTTGCATATTTCTGAGCTGCATATTGTACGTATGACAAGCATATTTGCCATTATGTGGCAAGATTGGTCAGCAATCTAAAATATAGAACATCAAATATTTGCCAAATTGGTGGTAGAAGGAACACTCCCTACCCTAACATAGAGGAGATTAACATGCCAGTGCCCAAAAATGAGGTTTATGTGGAAACTCTAGTCATAAAGCGCACAATATTAATTATTTTGACTTCTGTAATCTCATGCATGTCTGTAGTTTTTCTTTCTCTTGGTTTCGTAGCAATTAAAATGTCTAACTTTCCGTCCTTCACACTTTTCATCAGGTTTTCGTCTACCACAAAGCATTTCCAATGCCAGTCTTGGCGTATAAGTTCAACGTCACAGACCCAATTTCAGGCCAGGAGATCGATGATCAATCGCAGTTCATTTCGTGCGTGTGTTGGAGGGGGCAGTCTTCGACACTTCTTTCTGCTAACTCCAGTGGGAACATTAAGGTGTTAGAAATGGACTGACCCTGTGCCGAAGGGCGAGGGTGCTGCCTGGTTTCGAGTAGAAATGGACCGACTTCAGTGACTTGTTATCAGGGGAATGTGCATGTCTTGCTATTTTATAATCCCTTCAAGGCAGAGGTGGGAATAGGGGTACCCCAGAGTTGGGAACTACTGGTAGGGTGGTAGTGTTAGCTATATCGAGAGTTAGCGTAGGATTACAGGTTAGCGTCATAGCAAACGTAGCATAAATAGTGAAGATATTTGAGATGTTGGGGGTGGCCCAAGGGTTTTGTACATCATTGGTTTGAGGTATACTTGTATAGGCAATCAATCCGAGTCTTTGGCTAATGCTGGCCTTTGGTTGTTGCAGTAGTCCCTTGGTTGCTTGATGTTCTCATTTTTTTCTTCCGAAGAGTTGAGAAATCTTCTGTTGCAGTTATAGCAACGTTTTAAGCGTAGAAGTTCTGATTAGTCATCTTTTAAGTTGTTCCGAGCGGCCGGCTGCTTGCTACCTTTCCCGAGCGGTCCGCCTAAAATGAATTTTTTTGTCCCTAATCTATAAAAGTGTAATAATTTGTCCACTCTAATTGATACTTCCTCTGTAAACTAATATAATAATGTTTAGATAATTAAAATAGTGATCTAAACGTTTTTATATTAGTTTAAGAAGGGAGTGGGAGTGCTCTGTGCCCGGCCGAAACTTTCGGCCGGCCGCCCGCGGGCCGCACGATCCATCAATCCCCGCGCGTCTACATCATTGGATCTTCATGCAATATTTTTTTCTTTCGATGCAATAAAATTTACCATGATGCAGCAACTTTTTTAACGGTTGTAAAAAAAAACAAAATTTGTAGCAAAAAAATATCTATGTGATCGTAGCAAAAAACGAATCTGATGGTACGTGGTAGCAAAAGTCAAACACCGGTTGTAACAAATATCTACGTGAACGTGTACGTAACTTTTTTAGTGAACGGTTGCAGCAAAAAATGATGCCGGTTGTAGCAAAAATTAACACGGTTGTAGCAAAAGTAAAAAACATCGAGTGTAACAAAAATATCCGACAAAGTGGAGTTGCAACCAAACGTATATGCAACTTTTTTACTGGACAAATGTAGTAAAAAAACGCTTGCACCAAATATGACGCTGATTGCAACAAATTTAGACGAAAAATGTTACATCCACTGACCAGCGAAGCGCGTGCGTGCGAAAAATGTTGCATGGGCCCGCGCGCGCGAGGGAGCGACCGTACTAAACAGAAAGTGAGAAGCGATCTTATCACGCCCAGCGCCCTTCTCGTGCAGCCGCACCAGGGCAGCCCCTGCCGGCCGGCTTGAGGCTTCCTCCATGTCAAGCTCCTCCCTCCCGCCGCTGCTGCTGGGGCGTCGTCGAGCAAAGCCCATGTGGCGTGGCAGCGAGAGCGGATCTCCTCAGCCATAGATCGAATCGAGACGGTGATGTTTCGCCAGTCATTCAACAACAGTGTCGCGAGGAGGCAGCGGTCAGGATTTGCGACCTGCGACAGCGGACGATCAAGGTCAGCAGGTGGCGATAGCGGTGGACGCGCTTGATCTAGGCCTAGATGGGTTCGGACGGGCAACTACCCACACCGTTGTACAAGTTGCATCTCAATGTCTTCGATGTCAGTTTGCGGGTTCCTGGGCTAGTCCCGCAACACGAGGAAGCCGGAGGCTCCGGCCTCGGCTATGGTGGTGGTGACCTCCTCCTCCGTCGGTGGTGGTCGATCGACTGGTCGTGGTGGATCCCTCGATCCCATGGCTAGTCCCAGCGGTGAGTTTGGGAGGCATGGCTGCCGGTGAAAATCAAGCTTCGACTACGGTCATGGCCGTTGGGGAACGTCGCATGGGAAACAAAAATTTTCCTACGCGCACGAAGACCTATCATGGTGATGTTCATCTACGAGAGGGGATTTCCGATCTACGTACCCTTGTAGATCGCACAGCAGAAGCGTTAGTGAACACGGTTGATGTAGTGGAACGTCCTCACATCCCTCGATCCGCCCCTCGATCCGCCCCGCGAACCGTCCCGCGATCCGTCCCACGATCTAGTGCCGAACGGACGGCACCTCCGCGTTCAGCACACATACAGCTCGACGATGATCTCGGCCTTCTTGATACAGCAAGAGAGACGGAGAGGTAGATGAGTTCTCCGGCAGCGTGACGGCGCTCCGGAGGTTGGTGATGATCTTATCTCGGCAGGGCTCCGCCCGAGCTCCGCAGAAACGCGATCTAGAGGTAAAACCGTGGAGATATGTGGTCGGGCTGCCTTGAAAAAGTTGTCTCAAATCAGCCATAATTGCTCCATATATATAGGAGGAGGGAGGGGAGGCTTGCCTTGAGGCTCAAGGAGCCCCAAGGGCTGCGCCACCAAGGGAGGAGGAGCCCTCCTCCAATCCTAGTCCAACTAGGATTGGAAAGTGGAGTCCTTCTCTCCTTTCCCACCTCCTTTTTTTTCTTTCGCTTTGATTTTCTATCCTTGGCGCATAGGGCCCTCTTGGGCTGTCCCACCAGCCCACCAAGGGATGGTGTGCCACCCCAAGGCCTATGGGCTTCCCCGGGGTGGGTTGCCCCCCCCCCCGGTGAACACCCGGAACCCATTCGTCATTCCCGGTACGTTCCCGGTAACTCCGAAAACCTTCTGGTAATCAAATGAGGTCATCCTATATATCAATCTTCGTTTCCGGACCATTCCAGAAACCCTCGTGACGTCCGTGATCTCATCCGGGACTCCGAACAACATTCGGTAACCAACCATATAACTCAAATACGCATAAAACAACGTCGAACCTTAAGTGTGCAGACCCTGCGGGTTCGAGAACTATGTAGACATGACCCGAGTGACTCCACGGTCAATACCCAATAGCGGGACCTGGATGCCCATATTGGACCCCACATATTCTACGAAGATCTTATCGTTTGAACCTCAGTGCCAAGGATTCATATAATCCCGTATGTCATTCCCTTTGTCCTTCGGTATGTTACTTGCCCGAGATTCGATCGTCAGTATCCACATACCTATTTCAATCTCGTTTACCGACAAGTCTCTTTAATCGTTCCGTAATACAAGATCCCGCAACTTACACTAAGTCACATTGCTTGCAAGGCTTGTGTGTGATGTTGTATTACCGAGTGGGCCCCGAGATACCTCTCCGTCACACGGAGTGACAAATCCCAGTCTCGATCCATACTAACTCAACGAACACCTTCGGAGATACCTGTAGAGCATCTTTATAGTCACCCAGTTACGTTGCGACGTTTGATACACACAAAGCATTCCTCCGGTGTCAGTGAGTTATATGATCTCATGGTCATAGGAACAAATACTTGACACGCAGAAAACAGTAGCAACAAAATGACACGATCAACATGCTACGTCTATTAGTTTGGGTCTAGTCCATCATGTGACTCTTCTAATGACGTGATCCAGTTATCAAGCAACAACACCTTGTACATAATCAGAAGACCCTGACTATCTTTGATCAACTGGCTAGCCAACTAGAGGCTTGCTAGGGACATTGTTTTGTCTATGTATCCACACATGTATATAAGTCTTCATTCAATACAATTATAGCATGGATAATAAACGATTATCTTGATACAGGAATTATAATAATAACTATATATATTATGGCCTCTAGGGCATAATTCCAACAGTCTCCCACTTGCACTAGAGTCAATAATCTAGCCCTCACATCATCATGCGAAATATATTGTAATAAATCTAACACCCATACAGTTCTGGTGTTGATCATGCTTTGCCGTGGAAGAGGTTTAGTCAGCGGGTCTGCTACATTCAGATCCGTGTGCACTTTGCATCTATTTACATCCTCCCCTTCGACGTAGTCGCGGATGAGGTTGAAGCGTCGTTTGATGTGTCTGGTGTTCTTGTGAAACCGTGGTTCTTTTGCTAAGGCAATGGCACCCGTGTTGTCACAGAACAAGGTTATTGGATTCAGTGCGCTTGGCACCACTCCAAGATCCGTCATGAACTGCTTCATCCAGACACCCTCCTTAGCCGCCTCCGAGGCAGCCATGTACTCCGCTTCACATGTAGAATCTGCTACGACGCTTTGCTTGGAAGTGCACCAGCTTACCGCACCCCCATTAAGAATAAATACGTATCCGGTTTGCGACTTAGAGTCGTTCGGATCTGTGTCAAAAATTGCATCGACGTAACCCTTTACGGCGAGCTCTTCGTCACCTCCATACACGAGAAACATCTCCTTAGTCCTTTTCAGGTACTTCAGGATATTCTTGACCGCCGTCCAGTGATCCACTCCTGGATTACTCTGGAACCTGCCAGCCATACTTATGGCCAGGCTAACGTCCGGTGTAGTGCACAACATTGCATACATGATAGAGCCTATGGCTGAAGCATAGGGGATGGAGTGCATATGCTCTCTATCTTTATCAGTTGCTGGGCACTGAGTCTTACTCAATCTTGTACCTTGTAAAACTGGCAAGAACCCTTTCTTGGACTGTTCCATTTTGAACCTTTTCAAAACTTTATCAAGGTATGTGCTTTGTGAAAGTCCTATCAGGCGTTTCGATCTATCCCTGTAGATCTTAATGCCTAGAATGTAAGCAGCTTCTCCTAGGTCCTTCATAGAGAAACTTTTATTCAAGTAATCCTTTATGCTCTCCAAAAACTCTACATTGTTTCCGATCAGCAATATGTCATCTACATATAATATTAGAAACGCCACAGAGCTCCCACTCACTTTCTTGTAAATACAAGATTCTCCAACCACTTGTATAAACCCAAATGCTTTGATCACCTCATCAAAGCGTTTGTTCCAACTCCGAGATGCTTGCACCAGTCCATAAATGGATCGCTGGAGCTTGCACACCTTGTTAGCATTCTTAGGATCGACAAAACCTTCGGGTTGCATCATATACAATTCTTCCTTAAGGAAACCGTTAAGGAACGCCGTTTTGACATCCATCTGCCAGATTTCATAATCGAAAAATGCAGCTATTGCTAACATGATTCTGACGGACTTAAGCATCGCTACGGGTCAGAATGTCTCATCGTAGTCAACTCCTTGAACTTGTGAAAAACCTTTTGCCACAAGTCGAGCTTTATAAACGGTCACATTGCCGTCAGCGTTCGTCTTCGTCTTAAAGATCCATTTGTTCTGAATAGCCTTGCGGCCCTCAGGTAGTACTTCCAAAGTCCACACTTTGTTCTCATACATGGATCCTATCTCGGACTTCATGGCCTCCACCCATTTGTTGGAATCTGGGCCCACCATTGCTTCTTCATTATTTGCAGGTTCATTGTTGTCTAACAACATGATTGACAAAACGGGATTACCGTACCACTCTGGAGCAGCACGTGGTCTCGTCGACCTGCGTGGTTCGATAGGAACTTGAACCGGAGTTTTATGATCATCATCATTAATTTCCTCCTCAACCGGCGTCGCAACGACATGGCTTTCCCCTTGCCCTGCGCCACCATCCAGAGGGATGAGAGGTTCGACAACCTCATCAAGTTCTATCTTCCTCCCACTCAATTCTCTCGAGAGAAACTCCTTCTCGAGAAAAGCTCCGTTTTTAGCAACAAACACTTTGCCCTCGGATTTGAGATAGAAGGTGTACCCAACTGTCTCTTTTGGGCAACCTATGAAGATGCACTTTTCCGCTTTGGGTTCCAACTTTTCAGGCTGAAGCTTTTTGACATAAGCATCACATCCCCAAACTTTAAGAAACGACAACTTTGGCCTTTTGCCATACCACAGTTCGTATGGTGTCGTCTCAACGGATTTTTATGGTGCCCTATTTAAAGTAAATGCAGATGTGTCTAATGCATAACCCCAAAACGATAACGGCAAATCGGTAAGAGACATCATAGATCGCACCATCTCTAATAAAGTACGATTACGACATTCGGACACACCATTACGCTGTGGTATTCCAGGCGGTGTCAACTGTGAAACAATTCCACATTGTCTTAAGTGAGCACCAAACTCGAAACTCAGATATTCACCCCCACGATCAGACCGTAGGAACTTGATCTTCTTGTTACGATGATTTTCAACTTCACTCTGAAACTGCTTGAACTTTTCAAATGTTTCAGACTTGTGCTTCATTAAGTAGACATAACCATATCTACTCAAATCGTCAGTGAAGGTGAGAAAATAATGATATCCGCCGCGTGCCTCCACGCTCATCGGACCGCACACATCGGTATGTATGATTTCCAATAAGTCACTGGCATGCTCCATTGATCCGGAGAACGGAGTTTTAGTCATCTTGCCCATGAGGCATGGTTCGCACGTGTCAAGTGAATCAAAGTCAAGTGAATCCAAAAGTCCATCGGTATGGAGTTTCTTCATGCGCTTTACACCAATATGACCTAAGCGGCAGTGCCACAAAAACACGGCGCTATCATTGTTAACTCTAACTCTTTTGGTCTCAATGTTATGTATATGTGTATCACTATCAAGATTCAATATGAACAATCCTCTCACATTGGGTGCATGACCATAAAAGATGTTACTCATAGAAATAGAACAACCATTAATCTCTGACTTAAAAGAGTAACCGTCTCGCAATAAACAAGATCCAGATATAATGTTCATGCTCAACGCAGGCACTAAATAACAATTATTCAAGTTCATGACTAATCCCGATGGTAACTGAAGTGAAACTGTGTCGACGGCAATTGCATCAACGTTGGAACCATTTCCTATGCGCATCGTCACTTCATCTTTCGCCAACCTTCGCCTATTCCGCAGTTCCTGTTTCGAGTTGCAAATATGAGCAACAGAACCGGTATCGAATACCCATGCACTACTACGAGAGCCGGTTAAGTACACATCAATAACATGTATATCAAATATACCTGATTTTTCTTTGGCCGCCTTCTTATCAGCCAGATACTTGGGGCAGTTGCGCTTCGAGTGACCCATACCCTTGCAATAGTAGCACTCTGTTTCAGGCTTAGGTCCAGCTTTGGGTTTCTTCGTCGGATTGGCAACATGCTTGCCGCTCTTCTTTGAATTTCCCTTCTTGCCTTTGCCGTTTCTCTTGAAACTAGTGGTCTTATTCACCATCAACACTTGATGCTCTTTACGGAGTTCAGACTCTGCGACTTTCAGCATCGCAAACAACTCGCCGGGTGACTTGTTCATCCCTTGCATGTTGTAGTTCAACACAAAGACCTTATAGCTTGGCGACAGTGATTGAAGAATTTTGTCGGTGATAGCCTCTTGCGGGAGTTCAATCCCCAGCTCAGCTAGATGGTTTGAGTACCCAGACATTTTGAGCACATGTTCACTGACAGACGAATTCTCCTCCATCTTGCAAGCATAGAATTTATCGGAGGTCTCATACCTCTCGATCCGGGCGTTCTTCTGAAAGATAAACTTCAACTCGTGGAACATCTCATATGCTCCATGACGCTCAAAGCGACGTTGAAGTCCCGGTTCTAAGCCATACAAGACTGCACATTGAACTACTGAGTAGTCCTCCTTACGTGTTAACCAAGCGTTCTTAGCATCTTGGTCAGCCGTAGCGGGTGGTTCATCTCCTAGCGCAGCATTAAGGACATAATCCTTCTTCCCAGCTTGTAGGATCAACTTAAGATTACGAGCCCAGTCTACAAAGTTGCTTCCATCATCTTTCAACTTAGCTTTCTCTAGGAACGTATTAAAATTCAGGGTGACTGTCGCGTGAGCCATGATCTACAACACAAATATATTCAAAGTGGACTTAGACTATGTTCAAGATAATTAGAGTTTAACTTAATCAAATTACTTGCTAAACTCCCACTCAAAAAGTACATCTCTCTAGTCATTTGAGTGGTTCATGACCCACTTACACTAGCTCAAGTCCGATCATCACGTGAGTTGAGTATAGTTTGAGTGGTAAGCATCCCTATGCTAATCATATCAACTGTATGATTCATGATCGACCTTTCGGTCTCATGTGTTCCAAGGCCATGTCTGCACATGCTAGGCTCGTCAAGCTTAACCCGAGTGTTCCGCGTGTGCAACTGTTTTGCACCCGTTGTATGTGAACGTTGAGTCTATCACACCCAATCATCACGTGGTGTCTCGAAACGACGAACTGTAGCAACAGTGCACAGTCGGGGAGAACACAATTTCGTCTTGAAATCTTAGTAAGAGATCACCTCATAATGCTACCGTCGTTCTAAGCAAAATAAGGTGCATAAAAGGATTAACATCACATGCAATTCATAAGTGACATGATATGGCCATCATCACGTGCTCCTTGATCTCCATCACCAAAGCACCGTCACGATCTTCTTGTCACCGGTGCCACACCATGATCTCCATCAACGTGTCGCCATCGGGGTTGTCGTGCTACTCATGCTATTACTACTAAAGCTACATCCTAGCAAAATAGTAAACGCATCTGCAAGCACAAACGTTAGTTTAAAGACAACCCTATGGCTCCTGCCGGTTGCCGTACCATCGACGTGCAAGTCGATATTATCTATTACAACATGATCATCTCATACATCCAATATATCACATCACATCGTTGGCCATATCACATCACAAGCATACCCTGCAAAAACAAGTTTGACGTCCTCTAATTTTGTTGTTGCATGTTTTACGTGGTGACCATGGGTATCTAGTAGGATCACATCTTACTTACGCAAACACCACAACGGAGATATATGAATTGCTATTTAACCTTATACAAGGACCTCCTCGGTCAAATCCGATTCAACTAAAGTTGGAGAAACCGACACTTGCCAGTCATCTTTGAGCAAGGGGGTTACTCCTAGCGATGAAACCAGTCTCTCGTAAGCGTACGAGTAATGTCGATCCAAGCCGCTTCAATCCAACAATACCGCGGAATCAAGAAAAGACTAAGGAGGGCAGCAAAACGCACATCACCGCCCACAAAAACTTTTGTGTTCTACTCGAGACGACATCTACGCATGAACCTAGCTCATGATGTCACTGTTGGGGGCAACGTCGCATGGGAAACAAAAATTTTCCTACGCGCACGAAGACCTATCATGGTGATGTTCGTCTACGAGAGGGGATTTCCGATCTACGTATCCTTGTAGATCGCACAACAGAAGCGTTAGTGAACGCGGTTGATGTAGTGGAACGTCCTCACGTCCCTCGATCCGCCCCGCGAACCGTCCCGCGATCCGTCCCACGATCTAGTGCCGAACGGACGGCACCTCCGCGTTCAGCACACATACAGCTCGACGATGATCTCGGCCTTCTTGATCCAGCAAGAGAGACGGAGAGGTAGATGAGTTCTCCGGCAGCGTGACGGCGCTCCGGAGGTTGGTGATGATCTTATCTCGGCAGGGCTCCGCCCGAGCTCCGTAGAAACGCGATCTAGAGGTAAAACCGTGGAGATATGTGGTCGGGCTGCCTTGAAAAAGTTGTCTCAAATCAGCCCTAATTGCTCCATATATATAGGAGGAGGGAGGGGAGGCTTGCCTTGAGGCTCAAGGAGCCCCAAGGGCTGCGCCACCAAGGGAGGAGGAGTCCTCCTCCAATCCTAGTCCAACTAGGATTGGAAAGTGGAGTCCTTCTCTCCTTTCCCACCTCCTTTTTTTTTCTTTCGCTTTGATTTTCTATCCTTGGCGCATAGGGCCCTCTTGGGCTGTCCCACCAGCCCACCAAGGGATGGTGTGCCACCCCAAGGCCTATGGGCTTCCCCGGGGTGGGTTGCCCCCCCGATGAACACCCGGAACCCATTCGTCATTCCCGGTACATTCCCGGTAACTCCGAAAACCTTCCGGTAATCAAATGAGGTCATCCTATATATCAATCTTCGTGTCCGGACCATTCCGGAAACCCTAGTGACGTCCGTGATCTCATCCGGGACTCCGAGAAACATTCGGTAACCAACCATATAACTCAAATACGCATAAAACAACGTCGAACCTTAAGTGTGCAGACCCTGCGGGTTTGAGAACTATGTAGACATGACCCGAGTGACTCCTCGGTCAATACCCAATAGCGGGACCTGGATGCCCATATTGGATCCCACATATTCTACGAAGATCTTGTCGTTTGAACCTCAGTGCCAAGGATTCATATAATCCCGTATGTCATTCCCTTTGTCCTTCGGTATGTTACTTGCCCGAGATTCGATCGTCAGTATCCGCATACCTATTTCAATCTCGTTTACCGACAAGTCTCTTTACTCGTTCCGTAATACAAGATCCCGCAACTTACACTAAGTCACATTGCTTGCAAGGCTTGTGTGTGATGTTGTATTACCGAGTGGGCCCCGAGATACCTCTCCGTCACACGGAGTGACAAATCCCAGTCTTGATCCATACTAACTCAACGAACACCTTCGGAGATACCTATAGAGCATCTTTATAGTCATCCAGTTACGTTGTGACGTTTGATACACACAAAGCATTCCTCCGGTGTCAGTGAGTTATATGATCTCATGGTCATAGGAACAAATACTTGACACGCAGAAAACAGTAGCAACAAAATGACACGATCAACATGCTACGTCTATTAGTTTGGGTCTAGTCCATCACGTGATTCTTCTAATGACGTGATCCAGTTATCAAGCAACAACACCTTGTACATAATCAGAAGACCCTGACTATCTTTGATCAACTAGCTAGCCAACTAGAGGCTTGCTAGGGACAGTGTTTTGTCTATGTATCCACACATGTATATAAGTCTTCATTCAATACAATTATAGCATGGATAATAAACGATTATCTTGATACAGGAATTATAATAATAACTATATCTATTATTGCCTCTAGGGCATAATTCCAACAATGGCAAGCGATGGCGGTGTCTATACGCCGTTCGTTTGTTGAAGGCATTGCCATTGCAACCACCTTTTACCCACTCGCGCTACTTCAGGGGAAATCTGAGATCCGGGTATTCCAGATCGGAGGATGGCGGCGCTTTTGGTGTCGTTCTCCCTCATGAGGGAATTGTTTTGGAGTAGCTGTTGGTCGATGATGGAAGGAGTGGATTGGTGTACATCTACCATGTCGATGACGGTGAGTCTCGGCGGCGTGCGTAGTGGGGTCTCGGTGATAGACGTGAGATGATGGACTCGCGTAGGGCGGGGGCGCTGTCTGACGTCGTGGTGGCGTCGACTGCAGGCCTGGCAAGGTCGATGGATCAGTACCTGCACTAAAGATGGATCGATGAAAGACGGTGGTGACGGTCTCTGCAACGGGTGCATGCAGTGCCCGCTGAGAGTGCGGGAGATCGGTGTGTGCCTCAGACCTGGCGTTGGTGTGAGGTCAGAACTCCCAGGGGGCAATCATCGTGTAACGGCGATCTACTCCAACAACTCTGCCATCTTCATTAACACCTCCGTCACCTTCCCTCATATATTTTCAACGGTTCACTCTTCCGCAACCGGCCATACCCCCTACTTGAAAATGGTGCTTTATGCTTCATATTATTTTCCAATGACGTGTTGTCATCCTATGATGTTTGAGTAGATTTTCATTGTCCTACGTGTGATTGGTGAATTGCTATGGTTGGTTTAATTTTCTTGTAGTTATGTTGTTGTCCTTTGGTGCCCATCATATGAGAGCGCGCATGGATCACACCGTAGGGTTAGTTGTATGTTGATAGAACTATGCATTGGAGGGCAAGAGTGACAAAAGCTTCTTCCTAACATAGAAATTGATTCATACAGGATTGAAGAGAGATCAATATATCTTAATGCTATGGTTGAGTATTATCTTAAAGAACATTAGTAGTTGGGGATGCTTTCTAATAGTTCCAATCATAAGTGTATATAATTCCAAATAAGGGATGACATGCTAGAGTGGCCTCTCCCATAGAAACTTGTTATCAGTCTAGTGATTTAGTCAATCACTTAGGGACAACTCCGCAATTCCTACCGCCACTTTTCCACACTCTCTATATTTAATTTATTTTTATTTTATTAAAACAACACTTAACTTCTATTTCAATGTTCTTTATCATCTTGCAAAACTATCTTATCACACCTATAAAGTTCTCCTAGTTTTTTCACGCAAAGTAGTTTATTTCTTGCACTAGGTAAAGTCAACATTGTTACGCGTAGAGTTGTATTGGTGGTCGAAAAAACTTGAGAAAATATTAATTCTACTTTTAGCTCCTCGTTTGGTTTAACGCTCTTACTTATCAAAAAAGGCTACAAATGATTTAATATACTTGTGGCTTATCAAGACCTTTTTCTGGCGCCGTTGCTGGGAAGCAATAGCTTGGGGTTGATATTCTCGTGTGTGCTTGTTTGCTTTATCATTAAGTAATTTTATTTTCTATTCTGTTTTATATATTTAGTTATGAATATGGGGCACAAAACACCAAAAAAATAGTTGTACTTGCTATTCATGGAGATGGAAACCTCCTAAAACCTTCGATGCTCGTTATATGAAAAACATTAAATGATACTCCCTTCGTCCCAAAATAAGTGTCTCAAGCTTAGTACAACTTTGTAGTAGAGCTAGTATAAAATTGAGACACTTATTTTAGAACAGAGAAAGTATTTTAAGAATTCTCAGAAATTCACATTCAACTTGATAATGGGAGATACGTTGATCAACATGAGTACTTTAGGGATTCTCGCTTCACTGAAAAAGGGAAACAATCCGATCAATGTCTGCGGACGCGACGATCGCTCTCCACGAACTCTTGAGGGGTCGAATTTACCTAGTCCGGTTGTAGATACTCTAAATCTTAGAAAGATCATCATTCTGTATGGTTTGGTTATGGGGATGCTAGTGGCTGTTTGCTGGCGCTTTTCAGCTTACAAGTGCACGTATGCTATACTATGTACTATGTCAAAAATCAGTAACAAACTATATAAAGCCAAACGGATGACATCAGCACCATGAAAACCTATCCTGAAATTTTAAAAAATCAGTTACCTTCAAATGAGTCGGACAAATCAAAATCCGTTTCTTTCCGAGTTTCATGGCGTGACCCCCGCGTCGTCGCTCCTGGCGACTCGGGGGCGAACCCTCCCGTCGTCGGCGGCCCCCTCTCCCCCTCCCACTCGCTTTGCCGCTGCCGGAGGGGACGTCGGCGAAGCCACGCGCGCCCTGGGGATGACGGCGACGGGGCCCCTCGGGCTCTGGCGGCGGGATCTCGGGCTCTGGCGGCGGGATCTCAGGCTCTGGCAACGGGATCTCGGGCTCCGCCGGCGTTGGCCCGCGGGCTCTCGTGCTGCGGGATCTCGCCCATCCGGGCTGCCATGGCGGATGTGGGGCGTGCGACCAGTAGGGAGCGGCGACCGAGCGCGTCTGCGGTGGCAGGGGGCGTTGTCTGCGGCAACCATGGTTTCGGCGGTGTCGGCTCCGGTCAGGGGACGGTGCACTTGGTTATGGTCAGCCGACTGGCTGCTATGGCGGCCGGCGGCGCCAGATCTGGCCGCTGTCCTCCGGCCCTCATCTGTGGGCCTCTCTCCTACGGACTTGGCGGTGCCGGCGTTTGCCGGAGCCCTACATGCGGGTGAAGCCGGTGGAGGAGATTCGGATTGGGGGAAACCCCTTGGTTGGCCCAGGCCGGCCTCGCCGACGACGACGCTCAAGGGCGCCGTTTTTTTTAAGACGTCGGTATACATCTGCTCCTCTGCTCCCCCTCCTTGCCTCTAGGGTGAAAACCCTAACTTCGGTGGGCGGCGGCGGCGCCCTTGACGTCGTGACCTTCCTGAAGGCGTCGCCTTGAGGGCTGAGTGGTGGTGGGCACTGTGTGGGTCCTGAACGGTTGCTGGAGGTGGGCTCTGCTTCGGGGGAAACCCTAGGATCTGGTCTTCCAGATCGGATGATGCCGGTACTGCGGTGCCGTTTCTCTCTTTGGAGCATCGTTGGTGGAGCAGCGCTGGCGGACTGAGGCAGGAGGTGGAGCGACTTCGTCTTGCATGGAAATTCGATGGAGCTGTCAAGTCATACCTGGCCGACAGGTGCTACGCTGAGTCATGCCTGGTTGGCAGGTGCTACGCACGGCAGATCTTCCGGAGTCTTCGCAGCTGGACGGTTGAGCGCAGGGCGGTGGCGTCGTTGGGCGCCGTGGTGGCGTCGACAGATGATTGGACTCGCAAGGATGATGCGGATCTCTTTCCTGAAGATGGGTCAGTGGTTCAAGGATGATGACGACTGGTAAAACGTGTGCGTGAGGTATGCGTTTTAGATGTGCTGCACCGTCTGTTGTTCCTGGCACGTTATGTGGATGGATTAGAAACAACACCGGTTTTAGATATGTGGAGTGAGAGCACTCCATATTATCGAGTTTGTAGATGTGAGTGATAGCTTTGAATGAATTGACGTATACTCTTTTTAGATCTTTGTGAAATAATTAATAAGATGGCTGCATGCATCGATTGATGCAGAAGCCGGGGGTTTAACCTCCTTTTAAAAAAAGTAAAAAAAATTTAAAATCCGTTTTTACTGTTGTGTTTTTCATGACTAGTTGGTCGAAACTAGATCAGCAGTTCGACGAATATTATGTTTCAGAAACGAAAAGCAACTTTGTAATAGCGATATGGTTTTCCAACCCGTAGCGATTATCTTTCTACCACGACGAGCAAAATCAATCATATTTTGTACATTTATCCAACGGTGAAAACAAATCGTATTTCAGCAAAGTAATTGCTTGCATATCGTTCAAAGTGCTTTTGTGTAGTTTATATGACATGCCCCAGTTTCTTCAAATCAACATACAATACATTAAAAATACATGTTTACAAATAGAATTTTGCCATGCTAATTTGTGCTTTGAAAAATACAGGGGGTGAGTTTTTAATCAAAAATATAAAATATCAGTAGTACCCCGACACAACGCGCGTGCACGGGAACCTCGCGAAGCCCAAACTTGATGGATCCAATCAGCACTTGCCGGGCTTCTTGGGCCCGAACACGAAGTCGCCGGCCGTGTAGACCGCCTGCAGCCCGTCGGGGAGCGTCACGAACTTGCGGAACTTGAGCGGCGACCCCTTGTCGTCGTTCCCGCGGGGCTTGACGGGCACTCCGCACGCGCGCGCCGGCGACCCCAGCACGTACACCTTGCAGTCCTTGCTAGTGAAGGGCGCCGACTGCTGCGCCGTCTGGATCTGGAAGTAGCCGCGCTCGTCCGTGGCGCCCCACACCGACAGCGCCCACTCCCCGCGCCTGCACCGCAGCAGCGCGGGGGCATCTGCGTCGACAAAACAAGAGGCGGATTAGCAGATGAACAATGGTGTTTTTGATCCGTGTGGGCTGCTGGCCTGCGGCGCGCGCGCGCGCATACGTACTCGGGAGCGGGGACGCATTCCTGGACTGGACGTAGCCGGCGTACCGGCACCCCTTGCACCAGACGGCGCCCTCGACGCCGATGGTGAAGTTCAAGTTCGGCCGCGGCCGCGGCAGGCCCATCGCCGAGCCGCTGCCGGGGAGGCAGCCCACGGAGAGGACCAAAATGGCGAGGCAGACCAGGAGGCATCTCGCGAGCAAAGCCATTGTCGTAGCTTGCTAGTGGTGTGATCAAAGGAGAGCTCGTGATGTGATGATCGTGGCAAGCCTGAGAAGAGGGTTCGTTTTATAGGCTGGCGTGCATGTGTAGGTGAATCGAACCCCGGATTCCGGTTGGCGATATTGCTTTGGATCGATCGTAGATTGGCTCGCACGCGCGAGGAAGATGCGGTATCGATGCATTGCAAGGCTCGGGCGTACTGGCCCTACTGGGGAAACGGGGCTGACCGGACGTCGGGGCTGACGTACGTCATTCATACATGCATGTGGCTGGTGGCAGGTGCCTTGCAAGCTAAAACAGCACCGTCTAATAGAGCCTTTTGTACTCGAGAAGATGAATAATACTTAGGCTGTGTTTGGTTTTAAGGGACTAGATTATTTTTACTTTCAGGGACTAAAAAAAAATTCCTTTCAATAGAGTTTTTTTGTTGTTCTTTATGAAAAAGTCCCTCCTATTTGGTTATATAGGGACTAAAAGAGCGGAAATTGCTTTTGGCTCCCGAGCTCCATGGAGCCCTTTAAGTTTGAAACTCAAATTTCATGAAAATTCATATTTTTATAATTCAAAAAATTCAGAAAAAAATACAGGGATAAGTGAAGGCGTAACACACATGTGTGTAAATTTTCAGAAAAAAATACATTGAAATGAGGGCTGTGCAAAAAAGACAAATCTGAGGCTTTTTTACACATGACACTATTCATCATTTCAGGGCATGAATTTGTCTTTTTTGTGCAGATCGTATTTCAAGGTATTTCATCCTAAATTTTTGCACACATACGCATAACATCCTTCTTTACTTCCATATTTTTTTTCAGATTTTTTTGAAACTGAAAAGTTTGAATGTTGAATTATTCAAAATTTCAGCCTCCATGGAGGCCGAGCTCCAAACGTCCGAACTCCTAAAAGAGACTTTTTTTAGTCTAGTCCCTGTAAACAAATAGGGACTTATTACTATAGACCGTTGTTACCTGATGAGTAGGTTAGGGACTGTTTTACTTCATAAAATCTAGTTTCGCTTCATCAAATCCATTTTAAAACAGATTCATACAAAAATAAAGCTTTTATCTAACTCCAGCTTTAAGAATGAGAAATTTGATAAAAAGATATATCTAATTGAATGAATGGAAAGAAACGATAGAGTATCCACTTACTGATGACAGTGATGGATAATTTATTTCCAACTTTAGCTTTTACATTTTATTAAAGCACATTTTAAAGAGTTTTATAAAAATATGAAGTTGTAACCTAGATTTTAGTTTTTCAAAGCGACATGTCATGAAGCTATTCCGTTTAATTTGTGTTTTTTAAAACGGAGTTGAATTTAAAGAGCGAAGTAGTTTCAAACAGGCTCTTAATCAGGTATTTACTTCATCACTTGGATACTTGGCCGCGCAAATCCGTGGGCGTCGGCCGGGCGGCGGCGCCGTTACGCACTAGCGCTGGAAGGTGCACACAGCAGCAAAGGGGCGCCGATACTTCAATTTGCATGCAAAGGGATGCCATCATTGTCCTGATCGTTGGATCGATGGCTAAACATATATCGCCGCCCCACGATTTCACGCTTGCAAAGTCAACCCCAGCATGGCAGGATTTCTTCTGTTGCTGTACATAACTTGTTCCCGTGGAAATTAAGGACAATAAAACTGAACCACTTTGCTGCCTTCTCACGCCCTCTGTTTTTTCGTCCGTTGGATCGCGTGGTCTGGTCGTCGTTGGCCATCCGATCGCTAACTAGCGGGTCTGTCCTTAAGGGAAGCTACTCCCGTAGAAAAATCTGACCATCCTGGTTAATCGGGCCTGGCACCCGACTAAAGCCCATGAAGCATTTTCTCATCGAATGCACGATCCAGGGCCGGCCCTCAACATAAAAACGAAACAAAAATGTGAGCCAGCCTGGGGAAAACTAGGTACGCCGCCGCCGCCGCCGCGAGATAACGCACCTAGCTAGCCGGCGGTGAAATCATCTCCCCCTCGATCCTTCCCAGTGTCCATTGCCTCCAGGCCGCTACCACCTCACCTCCCTATTTTGCTGCTCTGTGCTGGTCGGAGGGGAGAGGAAGATGAAAGGATGAGCACCAACGGATGGGAAGAAGGGGAGCTCGAGCTGGAATGGACAAGGCCGAACATTTCGGCTCCTCGGACCTCGACATCGAACGGCGGCGCACTAGGAGTCCACGGCTCGTCAGCTCGCCGCACGGCCTGGGCGTTCCCAGGCGCGATTGTCACCACGCTTGTGCCCTACATGGACGCCGCTATACTTTGTTGGAAATATGCCCTAGAGGCAATAATAATTAGTTATTATTATATTTCTTTGTTCATGATAATCGTTTATTATCCATGCTATAATTGTATTGATTGGGAGCACAATACTTGTGTGGATACATAGACAAAACACTGTCCCTAGTAAGCCTCTAGTTGACTAGCTCGTTGATCAAAGATGGTCAAGGTTTCCTGGCCATAGGCAAGTGTTGTTACTTGATAACGGGATCACATCATTAGGAGAATCATGTGATGGACTAGACCCAAACTAATAGACGTAGCATGTTGATCGTGTCATTTTGTTGCTACTATTTTCTGCGTGTTAAGTATTTGTTCCTATGACCATGAGATCATATAACTCACTGACACCGGAGGAATGCTTTGTGTGTATCAAACGTCGCAACGTAACTGGGTGACTATAAAGATGCTCTACAGGTATCTCCGAAGGTGTTCGTTGAGTTAGTATGGATCAAGACTGAGATTTGTCACTCCGTATGACGAAGAGGTATCTCGGGGTCCACTCGGTAATACAACATCACACACAAGCCTTGCAAGCAATGTGACTTAGTGTAAGTTGCGGGATCTTGTATTACGGAACGAGTAAAGAGACTTGCGAGTAAACGAGATTGAAATAGGTATGCGGATACCGACGATCGAATCTCGGGCAAGTAACATACCGAAGGACAAAAGGAATGACATACGGGATTATATGAATCCTTGGCACTGAGGTTCAAACGATAAGATCTTCGTAGAATATGTAGGATCCAATATGGGCATCCAGGTCCCGCTATTGGATATTGACTGAGGAGTCTCTCGGGTCATGTCTACATAGTTCTCGAACCCGCAGGGTCTGCACACTTAAGGTTCGACGTTGTTTTATGCGTATTTGAGTTATATGGTTGGTTACCGAATGTTCATCGGAGTCCCGGATGAGATCACAGACGTCACGGGGGTTTCCGGAATGGTCCGGAAACGAAGATTGATATATAGGATGACCTCATTTGGTTACCGGAAGGTTTTCGTGCATTAGCGGAAAAGTTTCGGGCTCATCGGTAGTGTACTGGGAGTGCCGGGAGGGGTGCCGGGGACCATCAGGAGGGGTGTCACGCCCCAAGGGGTCTCATGGGCTATGGGAAGAGATAAACCAGCCCATAGTGGGCTGGAATAAGTTCCCACTAAGGCCCATAAGGTTTGAGAAGGAAAAAACACAAGGTGGAAAGAGTTTCCAAGTGGGAAGGTGGAATCCTACTCCAAGTAGTATTGGAGTAGGACTCCTCCACCTCCAATTTCGGCCAAACCTTTAGGTTTTGAGGCTGCCTCCTCCCCTCCCTCCCTCCTATATATAGTGGGGTTTTAGGGCTGATTTGAGACAACTTTTGCCACGGCAGCCCGACCACATACCTCCACGGTTTTACCTCTAGATCGCGTTTCTGCGGAGCTCGGGCGGAGCCCTGCTGAGATTAGATCACCACCAACCTTCGGAGCGCCGTCACGATGCCGGAGAACTCATCTACCTCTCCGTCTCTCTTGCTGGATCAAGAAGGCCGAAATCATCGTCGAGCTATACGTGTGCTGAACGCGGAGGTGCCGTCCGTTCGGCACTAGATCGGAGCGGATCGTGGAACGGATCGCGGGACGGTTCGTGGGACGGTTCGCGGGGCGGATCGAGGGACGTGAGGACGTTCCACTACATCAACCACATTTCTTAACGCTTGTGCTGTGCGATCTACAAGGGTACGTAGATCGGAAATCCCCTCTCGTAGATGGACATCACCATGATAGGTCTTCGTGCGCGTAGGAAATTTTTTGTTTCCCATGCGACGTTACACAACATACTTTCCCCTGCAGTTGCGGGGAGGAGCAAGCAGGAGGCACTCCTCTATCATGTATGTCTTCTCCATTGTAAGGTTAGCAGTACCACTAATCGATAGTTTATGGAATATTTTCCTTGTATCGGTTCTTAATTTCTATCTACAGATCAATTAGACTGAATTAGAAAACAAATATTAATGGAATATTTTCCTTGTATCAGTACGAGGAGAAAGGATTGTTGACCATTTGTTCAGGCGATGTTAAAGGAGGAAAAAAACATTTGAAGCGTGAGCGGAAGTCAACTGATAAAGATATCCTGCGTCTGCGAGACAATGCTTCAAGTTTCAGGGAGGATCCATGCTTGAAAGAGTTACCTTCTAATTTATGTAGTACTTCAAATGCCAGGGATGTGCTCAAGATTGATGATTCAGATTCTGATTTTGAGCATCATGGCTGGTTGGATTCATACCTATTAAAAGAAGTAAGAGCCATTATTTCCAATTCATTTAGTTTGTGAATCCAATCCTTTGATTCTCCATTTGGTCTTCAGGTTTTACATTTCACCCGTTCAATTTTTTCCATTCATTCCAGATAGCAAATAAAACACTGTTTAGACCCATTTCCTTAATTAAAAGCTACTCTTTTCTGTAAGAGATTTGCTGTGTGATGACAGTTCATGCGACAGGCATGCTCTATATAGTAAGGCGGTGTCCTTGGCTCCTTGCTTTCCGTAACTATAGGATTGACAAAATAAATTATTAATTCGGTGATGGTTCTGAGTTTTTAGTAAAATACACCATGTATGTCCTGCAAGTAAGTTGAGGCTTGAACGTGATGTGGATTTTTCGTCCTAGAATATGATATTTTAACTGCATGTGTAGTGCTCAAATTACCCTTTTCTTTTTCTGTATTGTTTTCATTGAATCTGTTAATTTGAATTGCTAAAGTAGACGTTTCTCACAAGTGGCCTAATTTTTGTATGTGTATTTCTCTCTGTTATATATTTTGTAAGTACTGTGTTGTTATTCATCCCATTGTGGTTTCTCTTCGCTGCCCTAAATAATTGACGGTCTTAGAAGAATGCGATATTTTTTCAGAAGTGTCATTATTCCTGACATGTTGTGCTGTAAATTACCCGATGGAGCTTGGTTGCACTGTCGCTTTCAGAATTTAGTCATTGCCGGGAATTTGAAGAAGATTCATTCAGGAGATGTTAAAGGAGGAAAAAACGTTTTAAAGTCAACTGATAAAGATATCCTACATCTGCGAGACAATGCTTCAAGTTTGATGGTAATTTGCAAATCGTACTCCATTGAAACCATTTTGAAATAAATTCGTTTGTCTAGCTTTAGCCTGACAAACTTTTGATTTAGTTATGTGCTGTCATAAGGTCTTCACTCTGTTTATGAAACCTACCAATATTTTATTACAAAGTGAAGTCCTTAATCCTAATTCCTAAGTCGTGAGTATGAAAGGATCTGTTAATGCTCTGAACTGGAAAGGGCACCTATCTGAAGTGTTATTGGCTTATTGCTATGCATGTCCTTGAATATTGTATTAGTTTCGTTTACATTCCCAAGATGAGAAAGTTCTAATGTGGTCTTTGATGAATAGATAAGATGAGCAGTTGACTTTGTGTTTCAGCTTGTTTCGTTGTCCCTCCCGTTAACTGTTCATATTCTCAGTTGTAAACTTACACATATGTCTAATGAAAATACAGATAAGAGAAGGCCTTCACAAATCACAAGTCAAGTTCTACTTCATCCCGGAGCACATCGAAGCGGAAGGGAAACTTGTCAGGTCTCCTGCGTAATGAGGTTGTTGCTCAGATGGGCGAAAGAAATGATCCTATGAGAAAGGGATCACGAAGCAAGCATGCACGCTCTCTTTTGGAATTATCTGATCACGAAGAAAACATGTTTAGTTTCTTGAGTATGCTTGATCGTGGGCCTTGCTGAGCAACTTGGATAACTTGTTGCAGATCCGACTTCAGTATGACGTTAAGAACCTCCTTGGTGCATGAGTTCGATATAGACTGAATCTACCATTCCATCGTGGACAAATATTAATGCCATGTATTATCTGAAGCCATCGTGTCATCAACGCTACTTCTGCTACCTACGAAGAAGCAATATGAGGTCAGGCAATAAAGCATTTATTATATACCCGCTACCTTTTCGACTAGGCTTTTATGTATAAATTTATATCACACTGGAATGCAAAAAATAACACCATAGTAGGGGCAATATTACTGTTTTCCTTAGTTACCTAGGCTCAGTCCGTGTATTTTATACTGGAGTTGATGTATGGCCTGTGAAGTATAAATTGTATGACTCATTTTCTCGAGGTTTGCATATATATATATTGCAACTCTTTATATGACATCTCATACTAGGGCCGGTATTATGTATTACTTAGTGCTGCTATGCAGGTGTACTATCCAAAATGTGATGTATGACATGTCAGCGTTTCATTGATTCCTAATGTTGTTTGTCCGATTCTATGCATTACTTAGTATGGTTGAGTAATGCAATAGTTTCAACATTTTGTGCCATGTAAATTTTATTAAGAAAACATACAAATCTCTCAACACATTATTTATAAAAATCATATTATTGCATCGTAAAACTGGACGGGTGCGGCAACGCGCGCCATTAACAATCTAGTAGATATAATTATTATGTCACAAAAGCAATGCTACGGCCTACGATCATGCACACTCAATACTGATTTCGCTGCCACTGTCATTTGTTAATTCGTTGGCATGTCTGTCACCACTGATCCCAGGCAGCAATCGAAGCCGCCGCATTGGGTGCGTAACGGATAAAGTGGAAGGTTGTATCCTTTGACAGGTTGATCTACCGCTCGTTATGTGTACCCCTACAGCGGTACAAGAGTCTCTAAAAGCATCTTCAACACACGTCAAGCGCCGCGCTTTAAAAATAGCAATAATACTGTGTGTTAAGACTTTTTTGTTCAATGGATGTAAAAAACACGATGTCCAATCCAACGACTTCACTTGCAACGTCCATCACGTGTAATCTGACGCCTAAATAATGTAGCCTGAAAGTGAGTGTGCTCAAAATTTGTAGCACGGGCGTGCGGAGCTGTTTTTAAACGCCTGTTGAAGATGCTCTAATCACTGATTAACGTTGGTTCTGTTGGTTAAAATTGTCCCATTTTTTCTTTAAAGGAGATCAAACGTCGTCGTGATAGTTCGACCACCTTCTCTCAGGCTATCGATACCTCTTCATGCTCTCCCCTATTTTTTTCAATGGTGATAGTTTGACCTCCTAAACCCCCTTGAACAACTCCTTCAAGGAAAAAGGGTCACCTCTACCCACGCCCCGTCTTCTCCCAACCCCTTTGCTCTTGATCCCCTCATGCTCGTGAATTGTGATGCCCACCCACGATCTCCCATCTCCGCTCCCAAGTCCCAACCCACCAGGTCGTTGCGAGAGTAGGAAGATGCACACGTTGCGTTCCTGTAAGCATGCGATCAAGTGGCTACACGCAATAGATCGGACGGTTAGTCAGACGGTTGATCTTGATTTGTATCAGCCACCTATATTTAGTGGGTCTAATCATATGATGGTCATTGGTCTGTATACATCATATGGAATGTGTTTAAAGAAGATAATGTTTGCTCTTTTATTAGTAACGTAGATGTAGATGTAGAAGTGTAGAAGAAATGTGTGCACAACTTTCTATTAAGCGGCCTATAATGAAGGCCGAACTACTAGTATTATTTCTTTGGTCAATCTTGATTATGGGGAGAGCAACTAATTAGCGAGTTATTCTTCGGGAGCCTTCCAACAAGCACTCCCACGTGCCGCCACTTGATGTGTTCTCAGCCATCGCCACGTGTTGTGTTTTGAACGCTTTTTTCGAATTTCTTTTCTTATTTTTCAGCACGCTTTTTTGCCTTTTTAGATTGGAATTTTTCGATTTTTTTGTGTTTCGGTTTTTCATCAATCTTTCCTAGTTTGTTGTCGATTTTTTTTCTTCAAAAAATGCACGAATAAACGCATTTTTTTATGGAGGCACGGTTTTACTTTCTCGAGAGACACGGCTTTGATTTCGCGAGAGGCACGGTCGTGCCTCTCGAAAATGAAAAAAACATGTTTTTTTAGAGACATGATTTTGCTTTCGCGAGAGTTGTGCCTCTCGTAAAGGGAAAAAACGTGTTTTTTGCTTTTTTTGCAGGATGCACAGTTTTGCTTTCACGAGAGGCACGGATTTGCCTTCGAGAGAGGCACGGTCGTGCCTCTTAGAATGGAAAAAACGCGAAAAAACGTGTTTTTTGTTTTTTTCCTATTGCGAGGTGCATGATTTTTTTGGTTCGATTTTTTTTCGTAAAAAAAAGTTTGTTAAAACCTATCAACATGAGGTCTAGTTTTGAAGATCTCGTTACGAGAAACCCAACAATGAAAACGGTTCGAGATTTGAACGCACGGTTGAGGAGATAAAACGTTTTGAAAATAGAAATGTACGAAGAAAGAAAAACTCTTATATTGCGACAAGTGACACGAATGCAGTGCGTCACTTGTTGCAACCTAAAAAGGTGGCAGTGATTTTTGAAAGATGTATTACTTAGGTCCTGTTTGGAACCACTCAGATTTATATAATTCAGTTTTTTTTTGTTTGGTCTGTTTTCTTATTATTTTTTTGATTTTCTTCTTCTTCTTCTTCTTTAAACACAAGTCTACAATTTTTAATAGACATTGTACATTACGTAATATACATTCGGAATAGTTCTTTTACATGTTGAACATTTTTCAAAAACGTGCTTTAAACATTTTTGTGAATACATGTTGAAGTTTTTTCAAATACACGCTGAGTCTCATAAAATATTTTTCTAAAAGTATGTGAACCTTTTTAGAAATGTCTTGAACATGTTTTGAAACACGTGAGTATTTTCTTAAAATGTGACAAACATTTTTCTTTTGAATGGCATGAAACGTTACGTGAACAATTGTTTATATTGTGTAAATATTTTTTTTTGTAAATGCCGTAAATTGTTTTAAACGGATGAACATTTTAATGCTATCAACATTTTTTTAACTTGCACAAACATTTATTATCACAGCATGAACATTTTTTAAATGGGAATGGCCGTTTTTAAAATTTTAAGACCAATGTGTTACCATTTTAGAAATATACATAAAATTAATTATAAAAATATTTTTTTTTCAGAATAACATGGCTCCTTCTACATTCAAAACATTAAACGAAATTCAACAAAGGATAAACTATACACACACACATAACTAAGCTATGAGCCTTTGTGAGTTCTAGAAGAAGAAAAAAGCTAAGAGCCTCACCAATTGAGTCATTGTTATCATGTACTACTATAATAGCTTTAATAAAAAATCTGGAATGATAATCAATCTCACATAATATCTTTTGTTTTTCTCGAAAACGGCGCTTTATTATTTAAAGATTTAAGCATTACGCATGGCCTCTGCATAAGTAAGACGCATACAGTCAAACAATGTCCTTATGCACAAATGGAAAAAATTAAAAAGCAAGATACAAATAAACTTGTAGAATCCGTATAATGCCTAAGGGAGGGGGGCAATCCTAAGATCATGTTGCCACCTATGTTAGGTAAAAAGATCCCTCGTCGTAGCCTCCAACCGTGTACACATCTTCGTAAACAGGTCTCGATTCTTCATGCAGCGCGGAGAGGACTATAAACAAAGAGTCCCGGTACATCTGTAGATAACCTACATAAGAGAAATACCTTTATCGTTTAAAATCTTATCATTTCTACATAGCCAAAGCGACCAAATAACAACAATCGCTCCCTCCCTAAGAAGTGTTCTAAACTTGTGATCAATCCCATGTAACGAGATACCAAATACATTAGCTACATTAAAAGGAGGATACAAGCTAGAAGCTATTTGGATGACTAACCATATAAAACGAGTTAATTTGCATTGAAAGAATAAATGTTTTATTGTCTCATCATGGTGAAAAAAGACACACTCGAAACTTCCAAGCCAATTCCTCTTAATAAGGTACCTTTAATAAGAATCACTCCACAACGAAGATACTATGCAAATATTTTATTCTTAAGAGGTATCTTCATCTTTCAGATCTTCTTGTTATTATCCACTCGCACATCACACTGGATCAACGCTCTATACATAGACTTCACTAAGAATTGTCCATTCCCATGTAGGTTCCATCGAAATACATCGGTCCCATGAGACAGTTGCACCGTGCACAACCAATGGAGCACCATGGACAATTGGTCCCGGTTCCACAATTGAAGTCTAGGTCCAAATAAACCCCTTCCAAACGTCACATTTGGCGGAAATGATTCCAATACCATAGCGATAGTATCACCCTTGTGACACACGATGTTGTTAGAGCTGGATATTTTTTCGGAGTGTGGCATTTCCTAGCTACTTATCCTCTCAGAATCTAATTTCCGAACCGTCCTAAATCCAGAAGGACCCATAGTAGAACAAATATTTCGTTGTAGCCATTAACCCCGCCCAAAAGTGAGAATCCCCACGCTTCCAACATACTTGGGATACTGCCGTGGAGCCCACATATTTCTTCCTAAGGAGGGTTTGCCATACACGTCTTCCATCAGTAATTTAAACAACCATTGGCCTAGCACGACCCTATTATTAATCTCAAGATCATGAATGCCCAACCCGCTTGGTCTTCGGTACGGCAAATCACACTCAATTTAGCCACTCGATATTTCTTTCTCTCGCTATCTCCTTGCCAAAAGAATCTAGACCAGAAATAAACCAATCTACGTAAAACTCCTTCCTACAATTGGAAGAAGGAAATCATATATAGTACCGTATTACTTAGTACTTAATTTATGAGGGCCAATCTTCCACCTAGAGACAACAATTTACGTTTCCAATTGCCAAGTTCTTTTTGCAGCCTCTCCTCGACGTGTTCTATTCAGCATTTGTGAGTCTCTCAACAAGAACATGATGCCTTTTTATGTACTCCAAGAAATATGATGCCACTTTAGGGCATCTCCAACATTGAACCCACAAATTTGCTTCCACATTCGTCCACGGACAAGGGGGCCAGACCAGGGACACTAATTCTAGAGGTAGGCATCCAACAATACCCGTATACATTTCAAACAGAGTTCAACAGACCAAACGAAATCATGCAAACACGACATATTTTAATATAAACTCCAGCAAATTCATTATAATTCAAATATTTTTCTTGTAGACGTTGTTCGGTCTCAAGTGCAGAGTTTTGTAGGACATCATTTTTTTTCCTCAAATGGATGACCTAAGGTTTATCAATCTATGAGAGGTGTAGGATGAAGATGGTGTGTCTCAAGCAACCCTGCAATCAAATACAAGAAATCTCTTGTGTCCCCAACACACCCAATACAATAGCAAATTGTATAGGTGCCCTAGTTCGGTGAAGAGATGGTGATACAAGTGTAGTATGGATAGTAGAAATTGATTTTGATAATATGAATAAATAAAAAAGTGAGGTAGCAAGTAGTAAACAATTATATAAATGCTTAGAAACAAGGCCTAGGGTTCATACTTTCATAAGTGCAATCTCTCAACAATGCTAACATAGCAGAATCATATGGTCATCCCTCAACATGCAACAAAGAATCACTCCAAAGTTCCTATAGGAGGAGAAATAACATGAAATTGTTGTAGGTAGTAGGACCACCTCAAAGTTATCCTTTCCGATCAATCTATTGAGCGATTCCTATAGGTGTCACAAAAAGCTCTAGAGTTCGTACAAAAATAACACCTATGATACATATCAATCAACCCTAATGTCACCGAGATACTCCAATGTCACCTCTAATATCTGTGGGTTAATTATTTGACATGCATCAAACAATTCCATATTCATCATATTCGATCCAACACAGAAAACTTCAAAGAGTAGCCCAAGATTTCTACCGGAGAACGTAAGATGAAAACATGCAAAAAATACCTATGCATAGATCCCCAAGGTCATCGAAATCCGCAAGTTGACGCCATAACATATATCAAGTGAATCAATAGAATACCCCGTTGTCACCACAGGTATCCACATGCAATACATACATCAAGTGTTATCAAACCCATAATATTCAATCCAACATAAGGAGATCTCAAAGGGAAAGATTCAGTTCATCACAACAAGCTGGCAAGGGAAGAACACATATGATCGAGCTATATTAACAAAGCTCATGATACATCAAGATCATGACATCTCAAGAACACGAGAGAGAGATAGATAGATAGATAGATAGATAGATAGAGAGAGATCAAACAAATAGCTACTAGTACATACCCTCAGCCCCGAGGGTGAACTACTCCTCCTCGTCATGGCCTCCGCCGGGATAAGGAATACAACAACCAGAGAAGATTTTCCCTCCAACAGGGTACTAGAAAGGCTTGAGATAGTTTTTTATTCGGTACACAGAGTTGCGGCTAGAGAGCGAAAGTTATCTCCTAATTGCTGAGGGTTTTCGGATTTCTAGGATTTTCCATGATTGGAATCATGCGCAACAAAGCCACGTGGGCCCCACAAGCTATGAGGGCACGTCGAGGGGTGTGGCCACACCCTGTTAGCTTGTGGCCCATAGCTGGCACCACTCCGGTGATTCTTCGCTCCAATATTGCTCATATGTTCTAGAAAAAATCATCAAAAAGTTTCAGGCGATTCCGAGAACTTCCATTTTCTGCACACAAAACAACACCATGGTAATTTTGCTAAAAAATAGCGTTAGTCCGGATGAGTTCTAAGTAAATCATATATAGTGCACCAAATCCATATAAAAGTATTGTAAACTTAGGAAACTATGTCATGAATACTTCATAAATTATCGATACATCGGAGACGTATCACCATCCCCAAGCTTAATTCCTACTCGTCCTCGAGTTTGTAAATGATAAAAGAAGTAATTTATGAAGTGTAAATGCTAGTATAGTGAATAGATTTAATCATTGATAATTTCAGTCATTTTTCTAGCATCATAACGAGCAACTTCTCCCATAAAAAATCATCATGATAGCTCACAATTAGTTCACATGTCATGGTTCAAACAATGCATTCTCTCGAAACTTAACAACATATGTTCTTTGTCATCAAACAATTTCAATGCATCATCAAGTCTAAGTAAGAGCTCCATGTATTCAATTATCATATAGTCTTCTATGATTGCTAGTACTCGAAACATATTTTTAGAACAAACAAAATCCATCGAACAAAAAAAAAGATAGGGTCCAAATGTTTCGCCTCCCAACATACTTATCATGAAGATAATTGTCAAACAATACACTACATGAATCAACTTCTTTGCCGTATGTCATAGCAGACGACAAAGGACCAGGTCACAGAAGGCAAATGTCTATGCCATCTGCTGGCTGACGGCCCGACTTTCGGCACTGGAAGTCACGATAAAGACATACTTTGCAGTCTGCTAGGGCGCAGCGGATGTGAAAGATCTTTGCGATCGATCTTCCTAAAGAGGCACACGACAACGGGGCTAGACAACAAAGCATAACTTTCAGCCCCGTTAGGTGGCTAACGATAGCCTTTTTCGTCTGCTTCCATGTGTTTGTCTTTGTCGTGTGCCATCCCTGCACTTTGTCGTGTGCGTGCGGCCAGCACACGATAAATTGGTGCCTGCCACCGCCAGCCCCTGCTTCCACGTGTGTGTCTTTGCCGTATGCCATCCCTGCCCTTTGTCGTCTGCCTACATCTAGCAGACGGCAAAATGACCAAATGGGTCACACCTGGTGCTCCCACGTTGCACAGGTTGTTGCCACATGTCACCTTTGCCATCAGTTGGTAGACGACAAAGGCCTTTGCCGTCGACCGGTAGATGGCAAAGTGCCTATATTACCCCTATTTTATTTGTTTTCTGTTATTTCCCTCCATTTTCACAGCACATATATAATATATAGAGTTCACATCACATATATGATATATAGTGAGCTAGGCCATATCAAAGGACCAATACATATTAAAAGAACCAACACATACAAAGTTTAACACCGTTCGTCCATATATACGTACATGTAGTTCCACATTGTTCATCAAGAAAAATCAAAACCAAAATTAAAGCACTCCATCAATGCCAGCTTCCATGAAGTCAATCAAATCTGCAAAATGGGAATAAGAAAGTTAGAAGAAGAAAATTTGAAGAAGAAAAAGAAGAACAATATATGACATTTTTTAGCTTATTATGTCATTTTGGAGAAAAATAACCTAATTATATGACATTTATGAGCTAACCAAGGTTATTATACCATTTTGACCTAACTAAGGTAATTATGTAAAGTTGGAGGAAAATAAGCTAAGTATATGACATTTATGAGCTAACCAAGGTTATTATGCCATTTTTGACCTAACTAAGCTAATTATGTCATTTTAGTGTAAACAAGCTAGGTATATAACATTTATGAGTTAACTAGGCTATTATGCCATTTCTGACCTAACTAGGATAATTATGTCATAAATGAAAAAAAAGCTAATTATGTCATTTTGGAGGATAATTAGCTAAGAAGAAGAAGAAGAAGACTAGAAGAAGAAGAAGAAGACTAGAAGACGAATAAGAAGAAGAAGACTAGAAGAAGAAGAAGAAGAAGAAGAACAAGAAGACTAGAAGGAGAAGAAGAACAAGAATAAGAAGACTAGAAGAATAAGAAGAAGAACAAGAAGAAGACAAGAAGAAGAAGAATAAGAAGAAAGAGAACAAAAATAATAAGAAGAAAGAAACAAGAAGCTCATCCTTCTTCTTTTGTTCTTTATTTTTCTTTTCTTTCCTCCTCCATTTTTTACTTTTATTTCTATGCCATTCTTGAGCTTATCATGTCATTTTGGAGAAAAATAAGCGAAGTATATGATATTTATGATCTAACCAATGTTATTATGCCATTTTGACCTAACTAATCTAGTTATGCCAGTTTAGAGGAAAACAAGCGAATTATATGACATTTATGAGTTAACCAAGGTTATTATGCCATTTTTGACCTAACTAAGCTAATGATGTCATTTTAGAGTAAGCTAACCTAAGTATGTGACATTTATGAGCTAACCAAGATTATTATGCCATTTTGTCCTAACTAAGCTAATTATGTCATTTTAGAGGAAAACAAGCTAAGCATATAACATTTATGAGGTAACCAAGGTTATTATGCCATTTCCGACCTAACTAAGGTAATTATATCATAAATGAACTAAATAAGCTAATTATGTCATTTTGGACAATAATTAGCTAAGAAGAAGAATAAGAAGGAGAATATGGTGATGATGATGATGAAGAAGAAGTAGATGTAGAAAAAGAAAAAGAAGAAGAAGAAGAAGACTAGAAGAGGAAGAAGAAGAAGTAGAATAATAATGATAATACTAATAACAATAATAATAATAATAATAATAAGATGAAGAAGAATAAGAAGAATAAGAAGAAGAAGACTAGAAGAAAAGAAGAAGAAGAAGAAGAAGAAGAAGAAGAAGAAGAAGAAGAAAAAGACTAGAACAAGAAGAAGAAGAAAAAGAACAAGAAGAAGAAAGAAAAGGAAAATAATAAGAAGAAAGAATGAAGAAGCTCATTCTTCTTATTTTATTCTTTCTTTTTCTTCTCTTTCCTGTTCTATTCTTTCTTTTTCTTTTTATGCCATTTTGAGCTTATTATGTCATTTTGGAGGAAAATAAGCTAAGTATATGACATCTATGAGGTAACCAAGGTTACTATGCCACTTCGGACATAACTAAGCTAATTATGTCATTTTAGAGAAAAACAATCTATGTATGTGACATTTATGAGCTAAGCAAGGTTATTATGCCATTTCTGACGTGACTAAGCTAATTATGTCATTTTGGAGGAAAATAAGCGAAGTATATGCCATTTATGAGCTAACCAAGGTTATTATGCCAATTTTGACCTAACTAAGCTAATTATGCCATTTTAGAGGAAAACATGCTAAGTATATAACATTTATGAGCTAACCATGGTTATTATGCCATTTTTTGCCTAACTAAGCTAATTATGTCATAAATGAACTAAATAAGCTAATTATGTCATTTTGAAGGATAATTAGCTAAGAAGAAGAAGAGGAAGAAGAAGAATAAGAAGATGATGTTGATGATGATGATGAAGAAGTAGAAGAAGAATTATAATAATAATAAGAAGATGAAGACTAGAAGAAGAAGAAGAAGACTAGAAGAAGAATAAGAAGAAGAAGACTAGAAGAAGAAGAAGAAGAAGAAGAAGAAGAAGAATAAGAAAAAGAAGAAAGAGAAGGAAAATAATAAGAAGAAAGATAGAAGAAGCTCATTTTTCTTTTATTCTTTATTTTTCTTCTCTTTCCTCTTCTATTCTTTATTTTTCTTTTTACGCTATTTTTGCGGTTATTATGTTTTTGGAGAAAAATAAACTACATATAATACATTTATGGGCTAACCAAGGTTATTATGCCATTTTTTACCTGACTAAGCTAATCATGTCATTTAGAGGAAAACAAGCTAAGTATATGACATTTATTAGCTAACCAAGGTTATTATGTCATTTCTCACCTAACTAAGCTAATTATGTCATTTTGGAGGAAGATAAGATAAGTATATGATATTTATGAGCTAACCAAGGTTATTATGCCATTTTTGACCTAACTAAGCTAATTATGTCATTTTAGATGAAAACAAACTAAGTATATACTCCCTCCGTCCCAAAATAAGTGTCGAAGATCTAGTACAAAATTCATACTAGTTTAGTACAAATTTTGCGACACTTATTTTGGGACGGAGGGAGTATCATTTATTAGCTAACTAAGGTTATTATGCCATTTCGGAGGATAGTTGGCTAAGAAGAAGAAGAAGATGATGATAGTAAATAAGATCAAGAAGAAGAAGTAGTAGTAGTAGTAGTAGTAGTAGAAGAATAAGAAGAAGAGGAAGAAGAAGAATAAGAAGAAGAAGATTAGAAGAAGAAGAAGAAGAAGAAGGAGAACGAGAAGAAGACTAGAATAATAATAATAATAATAGTAATAATAATAACAGTAAGAAGAAGACTAGAATAAGAATAATAATAATAAGAAGACTAGAAGAAGAAGAAGAATAAGAAGAAGAAGAAGAAAAACAAGGAAAATAAGAATAAGAAAGAAAGAGGAAGTTCATTCTTGTTCTCTATTCTTTCTTTTTATTCTCTTTCCTCTTCTATTCTTTCTTTTTCTTTTATGCCACTTTTGAGATTATTAGGTCATTTTGGAGGAAAATAAGCTAAGTGCATGACATTTATGAGCTAACCAAGGTTATTAGGCCATTTTGACCTAAGTAAGATAATTATATCTTTTTAGAGAAAACAAGCTAAGTATATAACATTTATGAGCTAACCAAGGTTATTATGCCATTTCTGACCTAACTAAGCTAATTATTTCATTTTGGATAAAAAATAAGCTATGTATATGATATTTATAAGCTTACCAAGGTTATTATACCATTTTTGACCTAACAAAGCTAATTATGTCATTTTAGAGGAAAACGAGCTAAGTATATATACCACTTATGATCTAACCAAGGATATTACGCCATTTCTCACCAAAATAAGCTAATTATGCCGTAAATGAACTAATTATGCTAATTATGTAATATTGGAGGATAATTAGCTAAGAATAAGAATAAGAATAAGAAGAAGAATAATAATAATAAGATGATGATGGAGAAGATGAAGAAGAAGTAGAAGTAGTGGAAGAAGAAGAAGGAGAAGACTATAAGAAGAACAATAATAATAATAATAATAAGAAGACTAGAAGAAGATTAGAAGAAGAAGAAGAAGAAGAAGAAGAAGAATACTAGAAGAAGAAGTAGAAGTAGAAGAAGAAGAAAAAGAAGAATAAAGAGAATGAAAATATGAAGAAGAAAGAAAGAAGAAGCTCATTCTTCTTCTTTTAATCTTTCTTTTTTCTTGTCTTTCTTCTTCTATTCTTTATTTTTCTTTTTATGCCATTTGAGCTTATTATGTCATCTTGGAGGAAAATAAGCAAAGTATATGACATTTATGAGCTAATCAAGGTAATTATGCCATTTTTGACCTAACTAAGCTAGTTATGTCATTTTAGAGGAAAACAAGCTAAGTATATGACATTTATGAGTTAACACGGGTTATCATGCCATTTCTAACCTAACTAAGCTAATTATGTCATTTTTGAGGAAAATAAGGTAAGTATATGACATTTATGAGCTAACCAAGGTTATTATGCGATTTCTGACCTAACTTAGCTAAATATGTCATTTTAGAGGAAAACATCTAAGTATATCAATTTTATGAGCTAACCAAGGTTAGTAAGCCATTTCTTACCTAACTAAGCTAATTATGTTATAAATGAATTAAATAAGATAATTATGTAATTTTGGAGGACAATTAGTTAAGAAGAATAAGAAAAATAAGAATAATAATAATAAGATGATGATGATTATGATGAAGAAGATGAAGAAGTAGTAGTAGAAGAAGAGGAAGTAGAAGAAGACTAGAAGAAGAAGAAGAGTAGTAGTAGAAGAAGAAGCTCATTTTTCTTGCTTTATTATTTATTTTTCTTGTCTTTCCTCTTCTATTCGTTGTTTTTCTTTTATGCCATTTTTGAGCTTATTATGTCATTTTGGAGGAAAATAAGCTAAGTATATGACATTTATGAGGTAAACAAGGTTATTATGCCAATTTTGATCTAACTAGGCTAATTATGTCATTTTTGGAGGAAGATAAGCTAAGTACATGACATTTATGATATAACCAAGGTTATTATGACATTTTTGACCTAACTAAGCTAATTATGTCATTTTAGAGGAAAAACAAGCTATGTATATAACATTTATGAGGTAACCAAGGTTATTATGCCATGTGTTACATAACTAAGCTAATTATGTCATAAATGAACTAAATAAGATAATTATGTCATTTTGGAGGATAATTAGATAAGAATAATAAGAATAATAATAAGAAGAAGGAGAAGAAGACTAGAAGAAGAAGAAGAAGTAGAAGACTAGAAGAAGAAGAAGAAGAAGAAGACTAGAAGAAGAAGAAGAAGACTAGAAGAAGAATAAGAATAAGAATAAGAATAAGAATAAGAAGAAGAAGAACAAGAACAATAAGAATAAGAAGACGACTAGAAGAAGAAGAAGAAGAAGAATAAAGAGAAGAAAGATAAGGAAAATAATAAGAAGAAAGAAAGAAGAAGCTCATCCTTCTTCTTTTATTCTTTATTTTTCTTCTCTTTCCTATTCTATTCTTTCTTTTTTCGTTTTATGTCATTTTTAGCTTATTATGTCATTTTGGAGGAAAATAAGTTAAGTATATGACATTTATGAGCTAACCAAGGTTATTATGCTTTTGTTGAACTAACTATGCTACTTATGTTATTTTAGAGGAAAACAAGCTAAGTATATGACATTTATGAGCTAACCAAGGTTATTTTGCCATTTCTGACCTAACTAAGCTAATTATGTCATAAATGAACTAAATAAGCTTTATGTCATTTTGGAGGATAATTAGCTAAGTATGTCTTTCTTGGGGAAAATAAGGTAAGTATGTGGCATAATAGGCCTAACTAACATGTACGAAGCTAAGTATGCATTTGTTAAGTAGAACACTAGAGAAAACTTACCATCGTTGTCATCATGGATATGAAGCACCTGGGTTTCTTGGGACGGTTTCACCTAGAGAAGGGTTGTATGATGCGACTCGTTAGTTATTCTGCACCAAATATCATTTGCAATGTCTCATTAGCATGATGACACTCAAATGTTTAGACTAGTAACTATTGACCATTGAAATGAAACTCACCGTTCCAACCGTGGAAATGACTCGCATCGGCGTAGGGGTCTGACCGGTCCTCTCGCACATAGACTGTACATTTTGTTTTGATGAGTCAGACATATTAGTTAGTAATGAAACAAACATTATATGCATGATTTGGCTAAATGAAGAAGAAAGTTACCATAAGGAGCTCGTACATGGCCCGGTGAGCCGCTCATTCCCTGCCATCTCCCCCTCGAACAACCAAGCCATCTTCTCCTCCACGGCCTGAGCCATCTCCGCCGCCACACGGTCCCTCTCCCACAAAAGCACTTGTGTTGTCACTCTCTCTATCTCTCTCTCTAAATAGAAGCCTGTAACAACACTCCTCGTTATCATTGTAATCGTCGATGGTCACACACACAATGTAATGGAGGAAAGTTATCTGAGTCCGTATAACTAACCTCGATGGCGAGATCAAATGGCCATGGATGAGGCGTGATACGTCTCCAATGTATCTATAATTTTTGATGGTTTCATGCTATTATCTTGTCAAACTTTGGATGTTTTGCATGCCTTTTATATATTTTTTGGGACTAACTTATTAACTCAGTGCCAAGTGCTAGTTCCTGTTTTTTCCATGTTTTTGACCCCTTTCAGAGGAGGATTTTGAACGGAGTCCAAATGGAATGAAACTGCCAAAAAGATTTTTCCGGAACAGAAAAAGATCGGAGAGCCGGAGAATCAGGGCGGGGGGCCACCAGGGACCCTACAATCCCTCACGACGCGGCCAGGGGGGGCGGGGGCGGCCACCAGGCTTGTGGGCTCCCTAAGGCCCCTTGGCCCTAGGTTTTGCGCCTATATATCCCCAAAAATTCCACAAAAAATCAGGAGATCATCGAAAGTACTTTTCCGCTGCCGCAAGCTTCTGTCTCCGCAAGATCCCATCTGGGGCACATTCTGGTGCCCTGCCGAAGGGGGCATTCGGATACGGAGGCCTTCTTCATCAACACCATGACCTCTCTGATGATGCGTGAGTAGTTCACCATAGACCTACGGGTCCATAGCTAGTAACTAGATGGCTTCTTCTCTCTCTTGGATCTTCAATACAAAGTTCTCCATGATCTTCATGGAGATCTATCCGATGTAATCTTCTTTTGCGGTGTGTTTGTCGAGATCCAATGAATTGTGGATTTATGATCAGATTATCTATGAATCTTATTTGAGTTTCTTCTGATATCTCTTATGCATGATTTCATATCCTTGTAATTATCTTCGAGTTGTGGGTTTTGTTTGGCCAACTAGATCTATGATTCTTGCAATGGGAGAAGTGCTTGGTTTTGGGTTCATACCGTGTGGTGACCTCACCCAGTGACAAAAGGGGTAGCGAGGCACGCATCATGTTGTTGCCATCAAGGGTAAAAAGATGGGGTTTTCATCATTGGTTTGAGTTTATCCCTCTACATCATGTCATCTTGCTTAAGGCGTTACTCTATTCGTCATGAACTCAATACACTAGATGCATGTTGGATAGCGGTCGATGTGTGGAGTAATAGTAGTAGATGTAGAAAGTATCGGTCTACTTATCTCGGACGTGATGCCTATATGTATGATCATTGCCTTAGATATCGTCATGACTTTGCGCGGTTCTATCTATTTCTCGACAGTAATTTGTTCACCCACCGTGATATTTGCTATTTTGAGAGAAGCTTCTAGTGAACACTATGGCCCCCGGGTCTACTCCACACCATATTTTCAGCCTTACACTTTTTACTTCGTTTCACTTTCCGCCTTCAGATCTCACTTTGCAAACAATCTTGAAGGGATTGACAACCCCTTTATAGCGTTGGGTGCAAGCTAGTTTGTGTTTGCGCAGGTACTCTGGACTTGACGAGAATCTCCTACTGGATCGATACCTTGGTTCTCAAACTGAGGGAAATACTTACTTCTCCTTTTCTGCATCACCCTTTCCTATTTAAGCGAAAAACCAATGCAAGCAAGTCTCCATCAACGTGTCAATTTGTGGCGCTGTTGTTTGAGAAATAGCAAGAAGAATTTCTGGCGCTGTTGACGAGGAGGATCAATTCAAAAACTCATCTAAGTAAGTGTCGCAAACTCATCTCTTGCATTTATTTATTTTTCCTCTCGTTTTCCTCTCCCCCACTTCTGAAAAACAAATATTTACAAAAAGATTTGCTCTTTTCTTTGTTTGCCTTTTTCGTTTGCCTTTCCTTTGCTTGTGTGCTATGTGCCTTAAATATGCTTGCATCTTCGCTTGCTGAAAATCTGGTGATATGGATGCTCATCCACTTGCTAATCTCTTTAAGAGATCCACTTATGTGGAACCAATTGCTAGTGAGTTGAGTGCACTTGACTTTATCTATGGAGTTTTGCTTGAGATGCGTGAATCTGAAAATCGTGATGAAGAAATTTATGAAATGATTCACGAGGGCTCCTTGAATGAAAAGCATGATTGCAATGATTTCATTATAAATTCTATTAATGACAATCATGCTAAAAATATGCAAAACCCTAAGCTTGGGGATGCTAGTTTTGCTATGTCCACTACTTGTTGCAATGATATTTTCAACAATATTGAAAGTGGGTTTCGAGAAGTCATGACTTTAGTTGATGATAATCCCACTATTTTTGAAGAGCGTCAACTTTGCATGCATGTGGATCATGAAAAGAATATCCTTTGTGATAGCTATTTTGTTGAATTTGATTATGATCCCACATGTAATTGCTATGAGAGAGGAAAATATTGTGGTAGAAACTTTCATGTTACCAAATTACCTCTCGTTATGTGGAGATTGCTATTGTCTCTTTCTTCTTCCTTGCATATGGAAACTATTGGTTGTCTTGAAAATCTGTTTTCCTATAAAATGCCTATGCATAGGAAGTATGTTTGACTTAGATGTGATTTTCACATGTTTCATGATGCTCTCTTCGTGTCCGATTGCTATCTTTTATGTGAGCATCATTAAAATCCTTATGCCTAGCTAAGGGCTTTAAACAATAGCGCTTGTTGGGAGGCAACCCAATGAATTTATCTTTTTCTTTCTGTTTTGTTGTGTCCACACCATCATGATTCTGTTGTGATTGTGTTTGTTGTGTTTCTTTTTTGTGTTTGAGCCAAGCAAAACCTTTATGACTAGTCTTGGTGATGGTTGTTTGATCCTGCTGAAAAAGACAGAAACTTTTCGCTCACGAGATGATTTTTCATTTTTATTCAGAAAGAGCTTTTGAGTTGATTATTTTTGCTTCTGGTTGATATGCCTTTTGCCCACGCAGTCGTAATTGTTCAGAATTTTTGAGGTAACAAAAGTATACGAAGTATACAGATTGCTACACACTGGTCTGTTTTTGATAGATTCTGTTTTTGTTGAGTTGATTGCTTGTTTTGATGAAACTATGGTCAGTATCGGGGGGGGGGGGTACTAGCCATGGAAAAGTGAGAATACAGTATCCCAACACCAATATAGATAGAATTCAAGTTTGCTACAGTACCAAAAGAGGTGGTAGTTTGTTTTCTTGTGCTAATGTTATCACGAGTTTTTGTTTAAGTTTTGTGTTGTGAAGTTTTCAAGTTTTGGGTGATGTTCTCATGGACAAAGAGATAAGGAGTGGAAAGAGCTCAAGCTTGGGGATGCCCAAGGCATCCCAAGCCAAATTCAAGGACACCAAAAAGCCTAAGCTTGGGGATGCCCCGGGAAGGCATCCCCTCTTTCGTCTTCAATCCATCGGTAACATTACTTGGAGCTATATTTTTATTCACCACATGATTTGTGTTTTTCTTGGAGCATCTTGTATCGTAGGAGTCTTTTATTTTTGTTGTGTCACAATCATCCTTGCTGCATACCTTTTTGAGAGAGAGAGCCATGCACTCATTGTGATTTTGCTAGAATGCTCGTAGTGCTTCACTTATATCTTTTGAGCTAGATACTTTTGCTCTATGTGCTTCACTTATATCTTTTAGAGCACGACGGTGCGTGACTTGGTAGTTGTCTTATGCTATGAAAGTAGTCCCAAAGGTGATAGGTACTCAAAAAGGATACAAAAACCTCCATATTCATGTGCATTGAGTAGAAAGATAAGTCTTGATTCCTCTCAATTAGTTTTGAGACGTGGATTTGGTAATATTAAGAGCTATGTTAGTAGGGTGTTGTGAATCTAGAAATACTTGTGTTGAAGTTAGTGATTCCCGTAGCATGCACGTATGGTGAACCGCTATGTTAGGAAGTCGAAGCTTAATTTATCTATTGATTGTCATCCTTTGTGTTGAGGTCGGAATCACGCGATGGTTAACACCTACCAACCCTTCCCTCGGAGTATGCGTTTAGCACTTTGTTTCGATTACTAATAAAAACTTTCGCAACAAGTATGTGAGTCCATGGTATAGATGCACTTTCACCTTCCACCTTTGCTAGCCTCTTTAGTGCCGCGCAATTCTCGCCGGTGCACAAACCCACCATATGCCATCCTCAAAATAGCCACCATACTTACCTACTATGGCATTTTCATAGCCATTCCGAGATATATTGCCATGCAATTCCCACCGTTCCGTATCATGACTTGTGCCGTTGCTCTCATATTGCCATTGCATGATCGTAAGATAGCTAGCGAGATGTTTTCAACGTCATACGCCATGCTAGATCGTTGCACATCCCGGTACACTGCCAGAGGCATTTCCTATAGAGTCATCATCGTTCTAAGCTTTGAGCTGTGAGTAAATAAAAGTGTGATGATCATCATTATTAGAGCACTGTCCCATGTGAGGAAATAAAAAAAAAGATAAGAGGCCAAAGAGCCCAAATAAATAAAAAGAGGCCAAGTGCCCAAACAAAAAAAAGAGAAAAAGAGAGAAGGGACAATGCTACTATCTTTTTCCACACTTGTGCTTCATAATAGCACCATGTTCTTCATGATTGAGAGCTTCTTGCTTTGTCACTACCATATGCTAGTGGGAATCTTCATTATATAACTTGGCTTGTATATTCCAATGATGGGCTTCGTCAAATTGCCCTAGGTCTTCGTGAGCAGGCAAGTTGGATGCACACCCACTAGTTTTCCTTTTGAGCTTTCACATACTTATAGCTCTAGTGCATCCTTTTGTATGGCAATCCCTACTCATTCACATTGATATCTATTAATGGGCATCTCCATAGCCCTTTGATACGCCGAGTCAATGTGACCATCTCCTCCTTTTTGTCTCACAACCACCACCACACTCTATTCCACCTATAGTGCTATATCCATGACTCACGCTCATGTATTGCGTGATAGTTATATAAGGTTTGAGAAAGTAAGAGTGCGAAAACAATTACTTGGCCAATACCGGGGTTGTGCATGATTTACATGAGTTGTGTGAGGATGATGGAGCATAGCGAGACTATATGATTTTGTAGGGATAACTTTCCTTGGCCTTGTTATTTTGAAAGTTCATGATTACCTTGCTAGTTTGCTTGAAGTATTATTGTTTTCATGTCAATAGCAAACTATTGTTTCGAATCTTAAGGATCTGAACATTCATGTCACGCGAAAAAAGGTTCAAAGGACAACTATGCTAGGTAGCATTCCACATCAAAAATTCATTCTTTATCACTTCCCTACTCGAGGACGAGCACGAGTTAAGCTTGGGGATGCTTGATACGTCTCCAACGTATCTATAATTTTTGATGGTTTCATGCTATTATCTTGTGAAACTTTGGATGTTTTGCATGCCTTTTATATATTTTTTGGGACTAACTTATTAACTCAGTGCCAAGTGCCAGTTCCTGTTTTTTCCATGTTTTTGACCCCTTTCAGAGGAGGATTTTGAACAGAGTCCAAATGGAATGAAACTGCCAAAAAGATTTTTTCCAGAACAGAAAAAGATCGGAGAGCCGTAGAATCAGGGCAGGGGCCACCAGGGACCCCACAATCCCTCACGGCGCGGCCGGGGGGGGGGGGGGCCCGGGGCCACCAGGCTTGTGGGCTCCCCGAGGCCCCTTTGCCCTAGGTTTTGCGCCTATATATCCCCAAAAATTCCACAAAAAATCAGGAGATCATCGAAAGTACTTTTCCGCCGCCGCAAGCTTCTGTCTCCGCAAGATCCCATCTGGGGCACATTCTCATGCCCTGCCGGAGGGGGGATTCGGATACGGAGGCCTTCTTCATCAACACCATGACCTCTCTGATGATGCATGAGTAGTTCACCATAGACCTACGGGTCCATAGCTAGTAACTAGATGGCTTCTTCTCTCTCTTGGATCTTCAATACAAAGTTCTCCATGATCTTCATGGAGATCTGTCCGATGTAATCTTCTTTTGCGGTGTGTTTGTCGAGATCCAATGAATTGTGGATTTATGATCAGATTATCTATGAATCTTATTTGAGTTTCTTCTGATCTCTCTTATGCATGATTTCATATCCTTGTAATTCTCTTCGAGTTGTGGGTTTTGTTTGGCCAACTAGATCTATGATTCTTGCAGTGGGAGAAGTGCTTGGTTTTGGGTTCATACCGTGCGGTGAGCTCACCCAGTGACAGAAGGGGTAGCGAGGCACGCATCGTGTTGTTGCTATCAAGGGTAAAAAGATGGGGTTTTCATCATTGGTTTGAGTTTATCCCTCTACATCATGTCATCTTGCTTAGGCATTACTCTGTTCGTCATGAACTCAATACACTAGATGCATGCTGGATAGCGGTCGATGTTCGGAGTAATAGTAGTAGATGTAGAAAGTATCGGTCTACTTGTCTCGGACGTGATGCTTATATGTATGATCATTGCCTTAGATATCGTCATGACTTTGGGCGGTTCTATCAATTGCTCGACAGTAATTTGTTCACCCACCGTGATATTTGCTATTTTGAGAGAAGTCTCTAGTGAACACTATGGCCCCTGGGTCTACTCCACACCATATTTTCAGCCTTACACTTTTTACTTCGTTGCACTTTCCGCCTTCAGATCTCACTTTGCAAACAACCTTGAAGGGATTGACAACCCCTTTATAGCGTTGGGTGCAAGCTCGTTTGTGTTTGCGTAGGTACTGTGGACTTGACGAGACTCTCCTACTGGATCGATACCTTGGTTATGAAACTGAGGGAAATACTTACTGCTCCTTTGCTGCATCACCCTTTCCTCTTCAAGGGAAAAACCAACGCAAGCAAGTCTACATCAACGTGTCAATTTCTGGCGCTGGTGTATGAGAAGTAGCAAGGCCTTATCTCAGGATAGGAGCTCGTTTGGCACGCCTTCATCTTCGAGAGAGTGAGAGAACAACGCATCAGCCATCTCCAATGGCCATCGAGCCATGGGCCTCCCACTACCAGATATCATCACCAGCTCTAGATCCATAGGTTGCTGGCTCGGGTTAAATTCCTCCCCTTTCCTTGCCTTCCCTCCTCGTTGTACCTCGTGAGCTTGTGGTGGGAGGAGATGTTGGTGAACTTCTCTCGATAATCGAGGTCAGACTCAGAGAATGCCTTGGCCTTATTGAATGAGGCAGTATGGGCCATGGCATAGAGGTCGTACACCTCTGTCACCTCCGTGTTATTGTGATGAGCCTAAAAGAGAGGAACAAAGTATTAGTAAAGGGGTCAAGCTACGATGAAGAATGAATTGCACGAATCATGAAGCAAACAACATACTGATAAGTCCATTTTGCATCATGATTTTATATTGATATTTATCGCATTACGGGCTGTTATTACACATTATGGTACAATACTTATGCCTTTTCTCTCTTATTTTAAAAGGTTAAATGAAGAGGGAGAATGCCGGCAACTCGAATTCTGGGCTGGAAAAGGAGCAAGTTTGAGATACCTATTCTACATAACTCCAAAAGCCGTGAAAATCAGCGAGGAATTATTTTGGAATATATAAAAAATACTGGGCGGAAGAAATACCGGAGGGGAGCCACCAGGAGGTCACGAGCCTGCCAGGTGCGCCCCACCCCCTGGGCTCGCCTGGGGGCTCGTGGGCCCCCTGTTACCCCTCCGGATCCCATCTTCTGTTATATAGAGGGTCTAGTCCTAGAAAAAAAATATCAAGGGAGAGCTTTCGGGAAGAAACGCCGCCACCACGAGGCGGAACTTGAGCAGAACCAATCTAGAGGTCCGGCAAGGCCGTCCTGCCGGGGAAACTTCCCTCCCGGAGGGGGAAATCGTCGCCATCGTCATCACCAACACTCCTCTCATCGTAGGGGACTCATATCCATCAACATCTTCATCAGCACCATCTCATCTCCAAACCCTAGTTCATCTCTTGTACCCAATCTCCGTCTCGCTACTCCGATTGGTACTTGTAAGGTTGCCAGTAGTGTTAGTTACTCCTTGTAGTTGATGCTAGTTGGATTACTTGGTGGAAGATCATATGTTCAGATCCTTAATTCTATTCAATACCTCTATGATCATGAGCATAATTATGCTTTGTGAGTAGTTACGTTTGTTCCTGAGGACATGGGATAAGTCTTGCTATAAGTAGTGATGTGAATTTGGTATTCGTCCGATATTTTGATGCGTTGTATGTTGTCTTTCCTCTAGTGGTGTTATGTGAACGTCGACTGCATGACACTTCACCATTATTTGGGCCTAGAGTAAGGCATTGGGAAGTAATAAGTAGATGATGGGTTGCTAGAGTGACAGAAGATTAAACCCTAGTTTATGCGTTGCTTCGCAAGGGGCTGATTTGGATCCACCAGTTTAATGCTATGGTTAGACTTTGTCTTAATTCTTCTTTCGTAGTTGCAGATGCTTGCGAGAGGGGTTAATCATAAGTGGGATGTTTGTCCAAGTAAGGACAGCACCCAAGCACCGGTCCACCCACATATCAAACTATCAAAGTAGCAAACGCGAATCATATGAACATGATGAAAACTAGCTTGACAGAAATTCCCATGTGTCCTCGGGAGCGCTTTACCTTATATAAGAGTTCGTCCAGGCTTGTCCCTTGCTACAACAGGGATTGGGACATCTTGCTGCACCGTTGTTACTATTGTTACTTGTTACCCGTTACGAATTATCTTATCCTGCAGCTATCTGTTACCGATAATTTTAGTGCTTGCAGAGAATACCTTGCTGAAAACCACTTGTCATTTCCTTCTGCTCCTCGTTGGGTTTGACACTCTTACTTATAGAAAGGACTACGATAGATCCCCTATACTTGTGGGTCATCACATACTCAGTTCCGCCCAAACTGAAATAAGTTGGCGCTTCCTTGATGGTGTGGCACACCTACCATTTGGGCACGTCGGTCCTTCACATTGTCGTGGATGGATCACCATTGGCATGTGCACCACTCATCCACCAACGCCACCCAACAATCCATCTTATCCACTCACCATCTCAGGGGCACCTAAAAGTTAGTAAAGAGAAATTTGAGCACTACGCCTACGAATCAAATCAAGGAAACTAAGTACAAGGCCTTAAGAATAGGTACTTACCTTAATGTAGTGCTCCTTGCTCAGACACTTTTTGTGGAACAACGACTTGTCCTTCTTAATACGACGTGTGGCCTAGTAGTCTTGAACATCGTGCGACCGAGCCTTGTGGCGTAAGTTCTCTAATAGGTGCTTCCACTTGGTATCGATAACCTTGGCCTCCTCCTCCTCGTATCCCTCCTCACACATGTAGAAGGTATGTAATCAAGTGAGACAACACTTATTAGTACAATAACTAAAAGGAGAAATTACCCAAAATTTCTTGATCACCATCTCGTCCCTCGTGTGGCACAAGACACCATCGATCATCTCCTCCTACGAGGCCTGGGAAGCTTTGTAGTGCTCGCAGCTAAATTCTAGTTGAGGAAGCTCACCCTCACTAGCTAAGTAAAAAACCCCGAGAAATTTAGCCGGAAAAGCACACCAAGGACGGTGTTCGGCTTGCGGATTCCACGGGCGTGATGCCAACCCCTGCAGTATGACAAGGTCAATGCATTAGATATTTGAAGAAACGTGAAGGCAAAAGGTAAAAAAAGAGTAAATGCACTTACTTCTACCCATCAGGCCTAATCACCGTCCTCTGCTCGCGGGTCACCTGAACAAGTGGGAGCCGTGTACCACCACGCTAGTACACGGGGACCCCCTCAACCACCTCGTCCTCACTATTAGTAGACTCATCCCCGTCACCATCAGCATGGCCACCCGGTCCCTGGGTCGGATCCGGCCAGGTACCCCATCTGGACGTCTCCTGGGACTTAGCCCCTCAATCCCGAGTCTCGTGGGCCAAAGCCTTTCGGACAGGGGTCTCCTGTGACATAGCCCGTGGGACCGGAGTCTCGTGGGCCAAAGCCTCTCGGACCGAAGGCCCGTCGACCCGATGCTCATGGTCCGGAGTCCCCATACCCTCCATCTCAAACGGGTCCACCCTAGTAGTCATATGCTCGGATGAATGAGTTGGGGGTGGCGGCGAGGAAGGCTTAGCAGCCCGCCTACCTCTCCTACAACCATGTCTTGTACCTCTCTGCTTCTTCCCTCCCCGACCTCCTCTCACGGTGGGCAACGACACCGACGAAGAAGCGCCTGCGGGTGTCCTGAGAATGTCTACCAACGCTCTCCAGAGAGATAGGTATGTAATGGAAGTAGGCCTCCCGTGGGCCGCTGACAAAGAAGTACCCGTAGAGCGATCTGGACCCGCGCCCACCATCTTTCAACACTTGCGATGACAAAAAGTAAAAGAAATTAGTACAACATAAAAGTTGAATAGTTGCCATGAATAATAATATGTATATAATTTAAGCTGGTATGCATACAAACTAATAATAGTCTGGAACGTCTATATATGCTCTCAGATCAAAAAATGCATCATCATCATCACTATCACGCGTGTCGTCATGAATGACGTGCTTGTCGGGTTAAGCGGCATCAGTATGTGGAAGGCCTTTGTGTAATTGGTCAAGCATTGAGAGGTCATCCACAACAGTAACCTCTTATATTCTGGCTCTACTTGTTCCGTCTTAGGGGTGAAGTCGGATTCACTGTCACTGTCTACTTCCATGTTCTGGGGTGAAGTAGAGCGGTTCTTGAAATGTTTCTTGGAAAGACATGTTTCTTGGAAGAACTGTCGTTCATATGTGTCTGGGTTAATGTGAGGTTCATAATCCTCTACATTGGAGGGGGGGGGGGGGGCGGGAGGTGGTCTATCACATGGCAATACTTCATAAACAACATCCCAACCATTCAGATTCTTATCAGTTTGGCAGGCCCATAGTAGATAGAAAACTTGGGTCGCTTGCTGGGCCGTAATATAGACATCGGGAACATCTAAATGGGTGCTTTGTTTGATTTCGACTAGCCCTATATGTTCATGAGTCCTTCTAGTCTCCTTCGATAGGAACTAATAACTTTTGAAGACTACGACGTTCGGTGGGTTTTCACCATAGAATTGAAGTTCATAAATTGCTTCAACTCTCCTATAATACTCGGTACCTCCTTTGTCAATAGGAGAGACAACACAATTTTAGATTTTTGGTCGGCCATAGATAGCTCTTTGCCAAAGGTACCAAAGTGATACCCGTTGATGTTGTATTTCTCAAATGAATGGACCTTATACTCAAAACCATTAGCGGCTTGTCTCAATTCGGCGTCCATAGACTATGAATTAGCCTACAAGTTTAATATGAAAGGTTTGTTGCATTAGCCGCAAATTAGACCAAGAAATGAAATGGTCCATTAATGATAATTACCGTTTGTTTGAACCAACAGATGAAACCGGGATAGCCACCTCCATGCTTTGCCACATGCTTAAACTCTTCGACGGAATCCTTTTGGATCATCGCTTAATCCGAGAATTTGGTGACGTGTCGACTGTATCAAATATGCGGGAATAAGAGCACGTCAAAGGAATTAGAAGTTGCTGAAAAATGTACTCAGAACTTACTCGATGTACGGCTGCACTTTTGTTAGGTTGTTGAAGATAAACAACAAAATGGTCCGCCATTCTTCGATATCCAATGCTATTGGTTTTGAAGCACCAACTCATGCGAGCTTCCCGTTGAATAGGCTGAGGTTAGATCCACCTCTTTTAGGGTCTCTAACATTGCACCGAGGCTTCAAATTATGCAAATGACGCTTTGTAACTTCGTAGTGTGCTATCACGAAGTTTGCCACCTCCTCAGTAATGAATGCCTCGGCCATTGATGCTTCAATTCTACGTTTATTTACATTTTTCTAGTAGGGTCTTCTGCTTCCTCTCAGTTTCAAAGCACCTACGATTTTGCACACCCCACCCCAATCTTGCCTTAGTCGGGATATGTAAAATCAAATTATGCATTGGATTAGAGAAGCCTGGTGGAAATATCTTCTCTAACTTGCAGAGCAACTCCGGTGACAACTCCTCCATGTCATCTACCATGCCACGCGATAGTTCTTTCGCACAAAGAACACAGAAGAAAGATCTTAGCTCCACTAGTACTATCCGTTCATCCTCACGAATAAAGCCACACAACATCATCGACATTACCCGGTCAAACTGTGGGAAATATGCCCTAGAGGCAATAATAAATTAGTTATTATTATATTTCCTTGTTCATAATAATCATTTATTATCCATGCTAGAATTGTATTGATTGGAAACTCAAATACTTGTGTGGATACATAGACAACACACTGTCCCTAGTGAGCCTCTAGTTAACTAGTTCGTTGATCAAAGATGGTCAAGGTTTCCTGGCCAAAGGCAAGTGTTGTCACTTGATAACGGGATCACATCATTAGGAGAATCATGTGATAAACAAGACCCAAATTATAAACGTAGCATGTGATCGTCTTTTTTTGTTGCTATTGTTTTCTGCGTGTCAAGTATTTATTCCTATGACCATGAGATCATATAACTCACTGTCACCAGAGGCATATCTTGTGCGTATCAAACGTCGCAACGTAACTGGGTGACTATAAAGGTGCTCTACAGGTATCTCCGAAGGTGTACGTTGAGTTAGTATGTATCAAGACTGGGATTTGTTACTCCGTGTGACGGAGAGGTATCTCGGGGCCCACTCGGTAATACAACATCACAAACAAGCCTTGCAAGCAATGTGACTAAGTGTAAGTCACGGGATCTTGTATTATGGAACGAGTAAAGAGACCTGCCGGTAACGAGATTTAAATAGGTATACGGATGCCGACGATCAAATCTCGGGCAAGTAACATACCGAAGGACAAAGGGAATGACATACGAGATTATATGAATCCGGAGGTTGTTGGTGATCTAATCTCAGCAGGGCTCCGCCCGAGCTCCGCAGAAACGCGATCTAGAGGTAAAACCGTGGAGGTATGTGGTCGGGCTGCCGTGGCAAAAGTCGTCTCAAATCAGCTCTAATAGCTCCATATATATAGGAGGAGGGGAGGGGAGGCTTGCCTTGAGGCTCAAGGAGCCCCAAGGGCTGCGCCACCAAGGGAGGAGGAGTCCTCCTCCAATCCTAGTCCAACTAGGATTGGAAGGTGGAGTCCTTCTCTCCTTTCCCACCTCCTTTTTTTCCTTTTCTCTTTGATTTTCTATGTATGGCACATAGGGCCTTCTTGGGCTGTCCCACCAGCCCACCAAGGGCTGGTGCGCCACCCCCAAGGCCTATGGGCTTCCCCGGGGTGGGCTGCCCCCCGGTGAACACCCGGAACCCATTCGTCATTCCCGGTACATTCCCGGTAACTCCGAAAACCTTCCGGTAATCAAATGAGGTCATCCTATATATCAATCTTCGTTTCCGGACCATTCCGGAAACCCTCGTGACATCCTGATCTCATCCGGGACTCCGAACAACATTCGGTAACCAACCATATAACTCAAATACGCATAAAACAACGTCGAATCTTAAGTGTGCAGACCCTGCGGGTTCGAGAACAATGTAGACTTGACCCGAGTGACTCCTCGGTCAATATCCAATAGCGGGACCTGGATGCCACATATTGTACGAAGATCTTATCTGTTGGTGACCGAAGGTTGTTCGATGTCCCGGATGAGATCACGGATGTCACGAGGGTTTCCTGAATGGTCCGGAAACAAAGATTTATATATAGGAAGTTGGTGTTTGGATTCTAGAAAGTTTTCGGGCATTACCAACAGTGTACCGGGAGTGACGAATGGGTTCCGGGGGCCCACTGGGTGGGCCCACCACGCCCCAAGGGGTCCACATGGGTTTATTGGATGCACAATAAGGTATAATGGGCTGACAAAGTCATCCGAGGAAACCCCATGAGGAAAAAGTGAAAAATCCAAAAGAGGTGGGAAAGTAAGGAAGGAGTCCTAAAAGTGGGATTGGAGAAGGACTCCTCCCTCTCTCCCACTTCGGCCGACCCCAAGGAGGATTCCTTGGTGCGCCAAGGCTGCCTCTCCCCTCCTCCTATATATACTAGAGGTTTAGGGCTTTTGAGACACAACTTTGCCACGTGCAACTCAAACGTACACCTCGTAGTTCTTCCTCTAGATTAGATTTCTGCAGCGCTTGGGCGGAGCCCTGCAGGAATAGTTCATCACCAACACCGGCGCGCCATCACGCTGCCGGAGAAATCATCTACTTCTCCGTCTCTTTTGCTGGATCAAGAAGGCCAAGATCGTCATCGAGCTGTACGTGTGCTGAACGCGGAGGTGCCGTCCGTTCGGTGCTAGATCGGGACGGATCGTGCAACAGATCGCGAGACGGTTCGTGGGACGGATCGTGGGATGGTTCGAGGGATGGATCATGGGACGACGGTGATTTGAATCACGAAGCTGTACCACTACATCAACCGCGTTTCTTAATGCTTCCCGCTGAGCGATCTACAAGGGTATGTGGATCTAATCTCCTCTCGTAGATGAACATCACCATGATAGGTTTTCGTGTGCGTAGGAATTTTTTTGTTTCCCATGCAACGTTCCCCAAAAGTGGCATTGTGAGCTAGGTTCATGCGTAGATGTTATCTCGAGTAGAACACAAAAGGTCTCGTGGACGGTGATGTTCGATTTGCTGCCCTCCTTAGTCTTTTCGCGATTCGGCGGTATTGTTGGATTGAAGCGGCCCGGACCGACATAACTCGTATGCTTACGAGAGACTGGTTTCATTGATTGACATGCAACCTCGTTGCATAAAGATGATTGGAGGGTGTCGGTTTCTTCAACTTTAGTTGAATTGGTTTTAACCGAGGAGGTCCTTGGAGAGAGGTTAAATAGCAATTTGCACATATCCGTTGTGGTTTTTAAGTAAGTAAGATGCGATCATACTAGATACCCATAGCAGTCACGTAAAACATGCAACGACAAATTAGAGGAGGTCTAACTTGTTTTTGCAGGGTATGCTTGTGATATGATATGGCCAATGACGTGATGTGATATATTGGATGTATGAGATGATCATGTTGTAATAGTTAATATCGACTTGCACGTCGATGCTACGACAATCGGTAGGAGCCATAGGGTTGTCTTTAAACTAACGTATGTGTTTGCAGATGCGTTTACTATATTGCTAGGTCGTAGCTTTAGTAGTAATAGCATAGATAGCATGACAACCTCGATGGCGACACGTTGATGGAGATCATGATGATGGAGATCATGGTGTGGCGCTGTGATACGTCCATTTTGCACCATGCTTTAATGTTGATAATTATCGCTTCTTGGGCTGTTATTTCACTTCACGGTACAATACTTATGCCTTTTCTCTCTTATATTGCGAGGTTTACATGAAGAGGGAGAATGCCGGCAGCTGGAATTCTGGCCTAAAAAAGGAGCAAGTTTGAGATGCCTATGCCGCGCAACTCCAAATGCCGTGAAAATCAACATGTATTTTTTTGGGATTTATAAAAAAATACTGGGTCGAAGAAGTGCCAGTGGGGCGCCAACAGGTGGCCACAAGCCTGCTAGGCACGGCCATCCCCTGGCCGCACCTAGGGGGGTTGTGAGCTCCCTGCTGGCCCACTGGCCCCCCTCTTTTGCTACAAGAAGGGTTTCGGTCTGGAAAAAAAATCAAGAGGATACTTTTCGGAGGATTCGCTGCCGCCACGAGGCGGAACTTGAGCAGAACCAATCTAGAGCTCCGGTAGGACGATCCTGCCGGGGAAACTTCCCTCTCAGAGGGGGAAATCGTCGCCAGCGTCATCACCAACACTCCTCTCATTGGAGGGGATTCATCACCATCAACATATTCATCAACACCATCTCATCTCCAAACCCTAGTTCATCTGTTGTAACCAATCTCCATCTCGCGACTCCGATTTGTACTTGTAAGGTTGCTAGTAGTGTTAATTACTCTTTGTAGTTGATGCTAGTTGGATTACCTGGTGGAAGATTTTATGTTCAGATCTTTGATGCTACTCATTACCTCTCAGGTCATGAATATGATTATGCTTTGTGAGTAGTTACTTTTGTTCCTAAGGACATGGGATAAGTCATGCTATAAGTAGTCATGTGAATTTGGTATTCGATCGATATTTTGGTGTGTTGTATGTTGTTTTTCCTCTAGTGGTGTTATGTGAACGTCGACTACATAACACTTCACCATTATTTGGGCCTAGAGGAAGGCGTTGGGAAGTAGTAAGTAGATGATGGGTTGCTAGAGTGACAGAAGCTTAAACCCTAGTTTATGCGTTGCTTCGTAAGGGGCTGATTTGGATCCACTAGTTTAATGCTATGGTTAGACTTTGTCTTATATCTTCTTTCGTAGTTGCGGATGCTTGCGAGAGGGGTTAATCATAAGTGGGATGCTTGTCCAAGTAAGGGTAGTACCTAAGCACCGGTCCACCCACATATCAAACTATCAAAGTAACGAACACGAATCATATGAACATGATGAAAACTAGCATGACAGAAATTCCCGTTTGTCCTCGGGAGCATTTTTTCTCCTATATGACTTTGTCCAGGCTTGTCCCTTGCTACAAAAGGGATTGGGACACTTTCCTACAGCGATGTTACTTTTGTTACTTGCTACTTGTTACGAATCATCTCACCACACAACTACTTGTTACCGATAATTTCAGTGCTTGCAGATATTACCTTGCTGAAAACCACTTGTCAGATTCTTCTGCTCCTCGTTGGGTTCGGCACTCTTACTTATCGAAAGGAATATGATAGATCCCCTATACTTGTGGGTCATCACGCTGGTGACAAGAAGATCATGCTGGTTCTTGAGTGATGGAGATCAAGAAGCAGAAGATGATGGCCATATCATGTCACTTATGAATTGCATGTGATGTTAATCCTTTTGTGCACCTTATTTTGCTTAGAACGACGGAAGAATTATAAGGTGATTTCTCACTAAATTTCAAGATGAAATTGTGTTCTCCCCGAATGTGCACTGTTGCAACAGTTCGTCATTTCGAGACACCACGTGATGATCGGGTGTGATAGACTCAACGTTCACATTCAACGGGTGCAAAACAGTTGCACACGCGGAACACTCGGGTTAAACTTGACAAGCCTAGCATGTGCAGACATGGCTTCAGAACACATGAGACCGAAAGGTCGAGCATGAACCATATAGTTGATATGATTAGCATAGAGATGCTTACCACTGAAACTATTCTCAACTCACGTGATGATCATACTTGAGTTAGTTGATTTGGATCATGCACCACTCAAATGACTAGAGGGATGTATTTTTTGAGTGGGAGTTCTTAAGTAATATGATTAATTGAACTAATTATCATGAACATAGTCAAAAAGTCTTTGCGAATTATGATGTAGCTTGCGCTATAGCTCTACTGTTTTTATATGTTCCTAGAGAAAATTTAGTTGAAAGATGATAGTAGCAACTTCGCGGACTGAGTCCGTGAAACTGAGGATTGTCCTCATTGCTGCGCAGAAGGCTTATGTCCTTAATGCACCACTCAGTGTGATGCACCTTGCTACCTCTTGAGCTTGCATTCTTTTTTCCCTTGAAGAGGAAAGTGTGATGCAGCACAGTAGCAGTAAGTATTTCCCTCAGTTTGAGAACCAAGGTATCAATCCAGTAGGAGTATCAAGCCAAGTCTGCATCGTACCTCCGCAAAAACAGCAAACTTGCACCCAATGCTACAAAGGGGTTGTCAATCCCTTCACGATTGATTGCAAGGTGAGATCTGAAGGCGGAAAGTGCAACAAAGTAAAAGTGTAAGGCTGAAAATATGAGGGGCTTGTTCGGAATATCTTCACCTCGAACGGAAGCACAAAGAGTTGCTCCTCAACCTGCTGCACCTACTAAAAATATTTGCTATGAATTTCCTTTGGGTATGATTGAGAAACTGCTAGCTAATCCTTTTACAGGAGATGGAACATCACATCCAGACTTGCATCTAATCTATGTAGATGAAGTTTGTGGTTTATTTAAGCTTGCAGGTTTGCCCGAGGATGAGGTCAAGAAAAAGGTATTTCCCTTATCTTTGAGGGATAAGGCGTTGACATGGTATAGGCTATGTGAGGATACTGGATCATGGAACTACAATCGGTTGAAATTGGAATTTCATCAAAAGTTTTATCCTATGCATTTAGTACAACACGATCGGAATTATATTTATAATTTTTGGCCTCGTGACAGAGAAAGCATCGCTCAAGCTTGGGGGAGGCTTAAATCAATGTTATATTCATGCCCCAACCATGAGCTCTCGAGAGAAATTATCATTCAGAACTTCTATGCTCGGCTTTCTCATGATGATCGCACCATGCTTGGCACTTCTTGTACCGGTTCTTTTATGAAGAGAGATATTGACTTCAGATGGAATTTATTGGAGAGAATTAAACGCAACTTTGAAGATTGGGAGCTTGAAGAAGGTAAGGAGTCAGGTATGAATTTCAAGTTTGATTGCGTTAAATCCTTTGTTGAAATGAATACTTTTTGTGACTTTAGCGCTAAGTATGGACTTGACTCTGAGATAGTAGCTTCATTGTGTGAATATTTTGCTGCTCATATTGATCTCCCCAAAGAGAAGTGGTTTAAATATCATCCTCCCTTAGAAGTCAATGTAGTTAAACCCAGTCCAGTTGAAGAGAAAGTCATTGCCTATAATGGTCCTATTGTTCCCAGTGCTTACATTGAGAAACCACCTTTCCCTCTTAGGATAAAGGATCATTCTAAAGCTTCAACTGTGATACGTAGAGGCTATATTAGAACACCTACACCCCCTGAGCAAATTGGAGGTGAACCTAGCATTGCTATTATCAACGATCTCCCATCCGACAATGTTGATGGCCATGATATTCACTTATGTGAAGATGCTGCTTGAATTGCTAAACCACACGCTAGAGAAAAACATAGGTCTGTTGTTGGCACGCCTGTTGTTTCTGTTAAGATAGGAGATCATTGTTATCATGGTTTATGTGACGTGGGTGCTAGTGTTAGTGCAATACCTCAATCCTTATATGATGAAATCAAAGACGAGGTTGCACCTATTGAGATAGAGCCTATTGATGTCACTATTCAGCTTGCCAATAGAGATACTATATGCCATGTGGGAATTGTTAGGGATGTTGAAGTCTTGTGTGGTAAAACGAAGTATCCTGCTGTTTCCTCGTTCTTGCTACCACCCAAGATAGCTTTTGTCCCATCATATTTGGCAGACCTTTCTCAATACCGTCAATGCTCATATTGACCGTGAGAAGCAAACTGTCACTGTTGGCTTTGAAGGTGTGTCACACGAGTTCAATATCTCCGAGTTTGGTAGACAACCTCATGAAAAAGAGTTGCCCAGTAAGGATGAAACTATTGCCTTAGCTTCTATTGCCGTGTCTCCTACTGATCCCTTAGAGCAATACTTGCTTGAGCATGAAAATGATATGCATATGGATGAAAGGGATGAAATAGATAGAGTTGTCTTAGAACAATATCCTATCCTTAAGAATAATTTGCCTGTTGAACTACTTGGGGATCCACCCCCACCAAAGGGTGATCCTGTGTTCGAGCTTAAACAGTTGCCAGATACTCTTAAGTATGCTTATCTTGATGAAAAAGAGATATATCCTGTTATTATTAGTGGTAGCCTCTCAGAGCATGAAGAGAAGAAGTTACTAAAAACTCTGAGGAAGCACCATGCTGCTATTGGATATACTCTTGATGATCTTAAGGGCATTAGTCCCACTCTATGCGAGCACAAGATTAAAACTGATCCTCATTCCAAGCCAGTTGCTCATCATCAACGGAGATTAAATCCTAAGATGAAAGAGGTAGTAAGAAAATAAATACTAAAGCTCATGGAAGCAGGTATTATTTATCCTGTTGCTCATAGTGATTGGGTGAGTCTGGTGCATTGCGTCCCTAAGAAGGGAGGCATTACCGTTGTCCCTAATGATAAGGATGAATTGATCCCATAGAGGATTATTACTAGCTATAGGATGGAGATCGATTCTAGGAAATTGAATAAAGCCACTAGGAAAGATCATTACCCTTTGCCTTTTATCGACCAAATGCTAGAAAGACTGTCTAAACACACACACTTCTGCTTTCTAGACGGTTATTCTGGTTTCTCCCAAATATCGGTTGCACAATCTGAGCAGGAGAAAACCACTTTCACCTGCCCTTTCGGTACCTTTGCTTATAGACGTATGCCTTTTGGCTTATGTAATGCACCTGTCACCTTTCAAAGATGTATGATGGCTATATTCTCTAAATTTTGTGAAAAGATTGTCGAGGTTTTCATGGATGACTTCTCTGTTTACGGGTCTTCTTTTGATGATTGCCTCAACAACCTTGATCGGGTCTTGCAGAGATGTAAAGACACCAATCTTGTCTTGAATTGGGAGAAGTGCCACTTTATGGTTAATGAAGGCATCATCTTAGGACATAAAATTTCTGAAAGAGGTATTCAAGTCGATAAGGCTAAGGTTGATGCAATCGAGAAAATGCCATACCCCACAGATATCAATGGTATAAGAAGTTTCCTTGGTCATGCTGGTTTCTATAGAAGGTTCATTAAAGACTTCTCTAAGATTTCTAGGCCTCTTACCAATCACTTGCAAAAGTACATTCCTTTTGTTTTGACAATGATTGTGAGGAACCTTCGAAATACTTAAGAAGGCCATGATAACTGCACCTATTGTTCAACCACCTGATTGGAACTTACCTTTTGAAATCATGTGTGATGCTAGTGATTATGCTGTTGGTGCTGTCCTAGGGCAAAGAGTTGATAAGAAGTTGAATGTTATTCTGTAGCGACCCGACTCAAAATGAGTCAAGCCTCTGTGTATCTGTGCCATCCCTGGATCAGTATGCTAGCACACACAGTACATCAATGTATATATCAAAGTGCAATCACATGGAAATAACGTAAAACTGATATATAACTTAAATATCTCAGCGGAAGCGGTCAAGGGAGTGGAGTCCCAATAAACACCAATGGCAAGTTGAGTGCGGGCCGTAACCCTGAATCGTACTCTTACTCGTCGAGGAAAAATATCTGCAACATAAGACGTTGCAGCCGTGTAGGTCAGCATATTGAATATGCCGGCAAGTCACATATGAGAGGGGGTAAAATATCATCTATACTATATGCATATATGGCAGGTGGTGTTGTAAGTTTTAGCATAAAGCAAATTTTCTCCTACAACAAGAGGGGCTAAAAGCAAAATATTACTATGCTATTAGTTGTTAATGAGATGGTTCCGCCAACCAGTTCTCATACCCAGGTTATCAATATTACCCTCATCAAATATATATAATGGTGTTGAGAATTCCAGATAACTTCAGTTCCTTTGGCTCAAGTTGTCCATGACCGTGGAAACGACTAATCGATTAGGTTTGAGTACTCTTCAGAGTTTTGCACACGTTCCCCACAAGATTTGATCGCCTCCGTGTATGTCCTCGCACTTCAGGGTGTTTGAAGACCGGATGATCAAAACATGGTCTTTCAACGGGTCCCTCTGAATCCCTGTCGGTGCCCATCCAAATCCTACCGTTCTTCTACATCTGCTGGCACCGCCTGTCCAGAGTCGCCGCGTTGTCCAACCAAGCCAGAGCCCATAATGACTTGTGGCTGTGCAGGTAAGCCTTGGGTCTTGAAAATATACGTCCGTCTCTTTGAGCCTGGGTGAAGCTTTCCGCAAGATGTCATGGCACGTCTCCAGCATCCCGGGTCATCCACTGGTTTCTCTAGGGAGCCGATCAACCGTCCTTCACCCAGAGTTGCATTGCATCACGAGGTCTTGAAAAAGTCTTGACTTAACCGGTCTTGGTTATTAAATTATTCTCGCATCACTCGTGATAAACTCTCAACCAGACTCCCGTCTACTCAACCAGAAATATGAAATTTGTCGTCCCGGGCCAAGTAACGGGGTTGTTGGGTGCCTACCACATGATACTACAATATGTAACCATAATTTCCATGTACCTACTCAGCATACAATTGGGTATAGGAAGGTGGAACTACCATGCATAGAAAAACATAGGTGATAGTATGATCAAAGTGACATGGCTGGTGGTGTTGACGAAGAAGAATTTCTTGAGAAATAACTTGATAGACTACTCGTCACACTCCGATGAAATCTATATAACAAACATATCATTCACATAAGCACTCATCCTAGAAATCATTCTAGCAATCAAAACAAAAGAGAGAGCGAATAAGAATCCGAAAGAAACTTCAAATAAAACTAGGGAGTCTTCTACTACATCAACACTAAATAGTTTTTGTTCTAACTGAAAATAAAACATTAACATAACAGAGAACTAAGATATAAATTTAATAGAGATAAAATAAAATATTTTTCATAAAACTATTTGAAGGTATTTTCAAATGGGAGTTAAACTAATAGAGAAATAAATTGCAAGTTATTAGAGAACTAGAATTGATTTCATAATAAAAAATAAAATGAAAAATAAAAACTTGTTGAAAACCTACTTTTAACTAAGAGAAGCAAAACATAAACTTTCTGAAATATAAAATAAATTAATTTAAAAACAACTAAAGAAAGAGAATTAGTCACAATCCTAAAAGAGGTGAAACAGAAATTGTTTCACATTAAGTAGTGAGCTAACATACTCAAAAAATTATGAAACTTTTACCACTGATAAATAAGATCACTAGTGATCAGTAGCAAAAAGAATCAAGTTAAAAGCTATTTTTAAACTCCTAGAATAAGCAAAACAAGGTTGAAACTAAATCTCATCTAATTCAAATTTTAAAATTTCAAACATAGACAAATTATATATTTTCGGAAACTACAAGAAACTTGTGATCTAACGCAAAAAGAATCAGCATCATTGGACATCTAGATCAAAAGTTATAAGATAAACAAGAACGGAACTAAATCTGTTACGGAATTAATCTAAAAACGAAAACGACGACGTGGCGAGATTTGATTGGTTGTCGGGTGTGTGTTGCATAGGCTAAACAGCGGACGATCGCTATATAAGAAACCGCTTCGGCTAAACTTACTAATAAGGAAAAACCGCCGGTTCTTTTAAAGGAACTGAATGGGTATGCTGGATCTAATCTAACCCATTGATCTAAGATCCTACGGTGGAAAAACAAAAAAAAGAAAAACTAGAGGAGGGAGGGGATCTCATCGTGGACACAGGAGGCTGGGAGCTCCGGTGGCTGCTCCGGCGAGGGGAGTGATCTCCTGGGAGGGGGCCGGTGGAGGACAGGGGGGCTCCTGGGAGGGGGCGAGGGGGGGGGGGGCGAGGGAGAGATGGGGAGGCCCTGGGAAGAAACAGGGGGCTCCTGCGATGGTGCTGGGAGGTGCAGCGTGCGAGGGTGGGGGTGCATCGAGGGTGGGGTGGCTGCAGGGCGAATGGGAAGGGGTGGGGCGAGGGGAAGGGGTGCGCGGGGGGGGGGGGGGGGCAGAGGCGTGCCCTGGCGATAGGGAGGTCGCCGGGAGCTCCTGGAAGCTTCGGCTCCGTACAGGCAAGTCCGGCGAGTGGGGGTGGTGGCGTCGGGTGAGGGAACGGAGATTTTTTTAGGGGAATGGAAAGAGGAGGCCGAGGGGTTTCTTATAGGGATGGTGGGAGGCGCCGGGAGGGAAAGAAGCTCGCGAATCCCGGAGGGGAAGCTTCCTGGAAGTTTCTGCCATGGCTATAGAAGGAATGAACGTGAGGAAGAAGAAGGAAGGTGGAATTGAGCCAGATGACATTCCTAATATGGCCCAAGGACTTTCCTAAAATAAAGATCTCTTTCCAAATTTATTAAAACGGAATTAAAAATATTAAAAGTAAATGGAATATTCCTCGGAATATTGGGGTATAATATATTAAAATTTTCAGAAAAATAAGTCCAAAAAGATGGGCATTTTTCCACTACCAAAATAAATACTTCAGAAAAAAGTTTTTTTAGAAAATCCCTAAATTGGTTTATTTTCTTTTTGCAAATATTTTTCAAATAAACCTTGGGTTTTATGGTCCAAATATTTCAAAGGAATATCCCCGGTTTGGAGGGTCATGTTCCTCCTCTCTTTCTTGCTTGGCAAGAAATATTTTCGGGGTATTTCTCGGGGAAGAAAAATAGAGAAGCAAGGGCAAATATTTGAAAGAATTCAATTGCAAAACTCCGTTCAAATTCTTTATAGTTGAAGAAGTCATGTCATCTTCTCTCTTTGTTTTTAAATGATTGAATTTGAATTTACCGGAGAAGGGGAAAGTCATTTTATTCCCTCTCATTCAAAAGTTTTTGAAAAGTTTCAAATTTCACTCAAGTTTCAATCACTCAAGCAAACAAACAAACAATATAATAATTATATTAACATTCCAAAATTTGGGATGTTACAAACTTACCACATTTAAAATGAATCTCGTCCTCGAGATTCGGAGGGGCTAGAAAGAAAGGTTATGGTTTGGGGGTCTTCGAACAAATCCAACCTCCGGCAAAGCGAGATGCTACCACACTTAATATGAGAGCTACTAGTCCTCAATATTTTAGACATCCTCTCGGGTTTTGACATCTGACTCCTCACAGTCTTCATACTAACTCCTCTGGTGATGCTCTTCCGTTATATTCATAACGTTTCCATTTATAACGAGGGTCCTTCTGTTGATATAAGCTTCTTCCGTTACTGGGCCTTCTTAACTGACAGTCTCGTGGTCAATTTCTAAATAACCTATCGACGATTCTCATGGTGGTCTACCATTTGTGGTTATCCTGCAGAGAGAGAGAGGTCTTGTCTTCATCCTCACCGTAAAATTTCCTACGCGTGACAACAAGTGCCATGTACATGGGCTTTTCTTATACCATTCTAAGGCTTAAACAAAAGCTTCAAAGAACGTCGTCTCTCACTATGCGTAAGTCTCTCAGATTTACCATTCCGAATAGCAAGAGAATGATAACAGTAAGTCGTCATGGTGGCCAAGCCATGTCGCACTGAAATCATTACCTTGTATAAGGCTTAGTGAATCTCGTATTCTAACACTTGGGCATCCTCACAAGCATTGCAAAATTCCTCTTGTCCACGAACGAAGTTCGGATAATCCATTGGTTCTGCAAGCTGAACAAAACATCTATCGTATCTTCACAACTCTCAGGTTTTCGTATGCTCCTAAGAAAACGTTTGCTGAAACAAGTTTGCTTCTCCAAAAAGATAGTACTTGATCCTTATTAGTCCCGGGGTCTGTGGGTTTTCAGGCATACTTGGAATTACTCCGCCTTTAAATTTCCATAGTGTTTCATTCCATCATACTCTTGGGGTAACCATCATATAATAATAATAATCCTCGGACTTATTTTTGGTTCACACGCCACTCTGTGGGATACCATAAGAAGATATTGCTCATCGATAATTCATATTTTATTTCATATTCAATCCTTTATTACATCCTTAATTTCTTCTCAAAAACTCCAATTCAAAAGTAATGTATTACAATGCTGCCACCCACATTGTTTGGTATGGTCGAGCATTTCTGCCAACATTATTCATTCATCTCCCTTGGAGATATTTTAGTCCCACTGGAACTTTCCGAGGTGCTCCTTGAAATCATCCATCTTTTGCTTCATCATGGTGGCCATGAGCTTCATCTCCATCATATCCGCACGTACCTCACTCAGGTATTCCTGGGTAGGACGGAGTCTTGCTTCAAGTATTTCCCCATTCTGACGTATGGCTTCCATGGCAGCTTCACGAACAGCATCAAAGAAGGTTGCTCGTGGTACACGTGAAATGAAAAAGTATTGCCCCATAGTCTTTGGACAAACTCCTTTCACACAGTGGAGATGTACTTCCACATACCAAAGTTCCACCCCATTCTACATGAATGGGTAGCCTTTGTAGACTGCATCTCCTTCAAGATGAATGTGCTTCATCATGTCCTTCAGGATTTTTGGGTAATCATGATCACTGGTCAGGGTCATGATCGTTTCTGGGCCCTTGAGGAATGACTCGTAAAGAGTTGTCATCTGTAGGTGTCAGTAAATAGGTACTTAGAGGAATGTATATGTCTCCTTGGTAGTTATGGTACATTCCTACTCAGTGGATCCTGTGGGTTTACCGCTAACTACCACACTTAAAATGAATTATACTCATGCCTGCATAGACCATATTTTCTCACATCCTCATAATTGTTCAGAGATCTTTGTTCGAAGAGAAACAACGCATACAGTTTCAACATAGGCAATCATGAGACAATAAATTCCATTTATTCATGATGTTATTACAATCTCACGGACTTATGTTACAGAAATTTCACTCCATGATCTCATGAAAAACAAGAGTTCTTCAGATCACACTAATTGCCGCGGTCAAAACTTAACTACTCCTTTTTAGCTTTCTTCCTTTGTGGACAGTCGTTAGCAAAATGTCCTTCTTCCTTGCAACGAAGGCAAATGAGTTCTGACAAGTCTCGAGGCGTCTTAGTGTTTGCTTTTGCTCCTTGGGTTTCCGGCTTCCTTCCTGAGCACATGTATTTGTGGTGGCCAAATTCCATACACTTGTAACATCTGACATGACTCAGGTCTATATCTGCAGAGATTTGGCTCTTCCGAGGGTACTTTTTCTTTTCTTTCCGGACTCCTTTATTTTGGCCAGTACTTCTATTTCAAGTGGATCAAACTCCACTTTTTCCGTCGGGAAGTTTCCCAGATACTCTTGGCTTCCCTTCGTGCAATCCTGTGAATAATGTCCTTCTTCTCCACATGAGTAGCATGCATTGGAGAAAAATCTGGTCAGGCCTTGTCCATCAGGGTCTTCAATATTTTCGTTCATCATCGGCTCTTCTAGAATCTTCTTCTTGAGTGTTTCTTCATTGCTTCTTTCTGCTGCTGGACAACTTGTTGTACCTTTGGGTAAATGTGACACTGAGTTGGATAGTGGTTGGTTCCTTCACAAAGGAAACAAGTCACCTGACTACTTGGGCACTCCTCAGCTGGGTGATTTTCTTCACAATGAGTGCATCCATCCTTGTGTTCTTCCTGGGTGTGTCCTATTTCTCCATAGATCTTGCATGCACAAGTCTTGTCCTTCAGATTATCATAGGACTTTTGAATAATACGGGATCTTAACAAAGTCTTCTTGAATTCGTCCCAGGTTTCTGCTCCACTAAATCCTTGTATGGCATGATGCATTTTCCACCAGATTGCAGCACTTTGTGTAAAGTACAGAAGAGCGTGTTCCACTTCATACTTCCTTGAGATCAAGTTGCTCCCGAAGTGGTTCTCCATGTTTTGAATCCATATATCAGCCTCCAGCTCGGTCATTGGTCCAGAGACTACAAGTCCAACTTCATACTCCATCTGGTAGGGTTGAGGTTTTGGGGATGAGATGGGTAAGAGAGGTAGATACACACAATACAAACAATCTTTTTGAGAATAGGTTTTATTTGTGGCTGTCGGAAAACACACACCAATGACAGCTCACAAATCATCATAACTAACGGGTATGTAACAGAGATTTGGACTTCTAATGGTCATATAATTATTCAAACACTTCAGGGTCTTCGAATTCTTCGGGTCTTCTTAGTCTTCAATTGGTGTAGCTTCGATTCGTCAAATGCATGGTGAAATCCTCTTTACTTTGGGGTAGAACTCACTTGATTATTCATGAGGTCAAAAGAGCAAAGGGTGTTGCATAACTATTTGAGGTGAGAGAGAACATTTGATGAAATCAGAAGGGATGAGAAGTAAGAGGTGTTCTTTGAAAATAAATTTTTTGAGGGATCCTTTCCTAAGAAATTTCCAGTTTCTAGGGTCACGTCCTACAGTCAACATGTGCTCTGATACCATTTCTGTAGCGACCGACTCAAAACGAGTCAAGCCTCTGTGTATCTGTGCCATCCCTGGATCAGTATGCTGGCACACACAGTACATCAATGTATATATCAAAGTGCAATCACATGGAAATAGCGTAAAACTGATATATACCTTAAATATCTCAGCGGAAACAGTCTAGGGAGTGGAGTCCCAATAAACACCAACGGCAAGTTGAGTGCGGACCGTAACCGTGAATCGTACTCTTACTCGTCGAGGAAAAATATCTGCAACATAAGACGTTGCAACCGTGTAGGTCAGCATATTGAATATGCCGGCAAGTCACATATGAGAGGGGGTAAAATATCATCTATACTATATGCATATATGGCAGGTGGTGTTGTAAGTTTTAGCATAAAGCAAATTTTCTCCTACAACAAGAGGGGCTAAAACCAAAATATTACTATGCTGTTGGTTGTTAATGAGATGGTTCCACCAACCAGTTGTCATACCCAGGTTATCAATATTACCCTCATCAAATATATATAATGGTGTTGAGAATTCCAGATAACTTCGGTTCCTTTGGCTCAAGCTGTCCATGACCGTGGACACGACTAATCGATTAGGTTTGAGTACTCTGCAGAGTTTTGCACATGTTCCCCACAAGATTTGATCGCCTCCGTGTATGTCCTCGCACTTCATGGTGTTTGAAGACCGGATGATCAAAACAAGGTCTTTCAAAGGGTCCCTCTGAATCCCTGTCGGTGCCCATCTAAATCCTACCATTCTTCTACATCTGGTGGCACCGCCTGTCCAGAGTCGCCGCGTTGTCCAACCAAGCCAGAGCCCATAATGACTTGTGGCTGTGCAGGTAAGCCTTGGGTCTTGAAAATATCCGTCTATCTCTTTGAGCCTGGGTGAAGCTTTCCGCAAGATGTCATGGCACGTCTCCAGCATCCCGGGTCATCCACTGGTTTCTCTAGGGAGCCGATCAACTGTCCTTCACCCAGAGTTGCATTGCATCACGAGGTCTTGAAAAAGTCTTGACTTAACCGGTCTTTGTTCTTAAATTATTCTCGGATCACTCGTGATAAACTCTCACAAGAATCCCGTCTACTCAAGCTTAGCAATATGAAATTTGTTGTCCCGGGCCAAGTAACGGGGTTGTTGGGTGCCTACCACATGATACTACAATATGTAACCATAATTTCCAAGTACCTACTCAGCATGCAATTGGGTATAGGAAGGTGGAACTACCATGCATAGAAAAACATAGGTGATAGTATAATCAAAGTGACTTGCCTGGTGATGTTGACGAAGAAGAATTTCTCGAGAAATAACTTGATAGACTACTCGTCACTCTTCGATGAAATCTATATAACAAACATATCATTCACATAAGCACTCATACTAGAAATCATTCTAGCAATCAAAACAAAAGAGAGAGCGAATAAGAATCCGAAAGAAACTTCAAATAAAACTAGGGAGTCTTCTACTACATCAACACTAAATAGTTTTTGTTCTAACTGAAAATAAAACATTAACATAACAGAGAACTAAGATATAAATTTAATAGAGATAAAATAAAATATTTTTCATAAAACTATTTGAAGGTATTTTCAAATGGGAGTTAAGCTAATAGAGAAATAAATTGCAAGTTATTAGAGAACTAGAATTGATTTCACAATAACAAATAAAATGAAAAATAAAAACTTGTTGAAAACCTACTGTTAACTAACAAAAGCAAAACATAAACTTTCTGAAATATAAAAGAAATTAATTTAAAAACAACTAAAGAAAGAGAATTAGTCACAATCCTAAAAGAGGTGAAACAGAAATTGTTTCACATTAAGTAGTGAGCTAAAATACTCAAATAATTCTGAAACTTTTACCACTAATAAATAAGATCACTAGTGATCAGTAGCAAAAAGAATCAAGTTAAAAGCTATTTTTAAACTCCCACAATAAGCAAAACCAGGTTTAAAATAAATCTGATCTAATTCAAATTTTAAAATTTCAAACATAGACACATTATATATTTTCGGAAACTACAAGAAAATTGTGATCTAACGCAAAACGAATTAGCATCATTGGACTTCTAGATCAAAAGTTATAAGCTAAACAAGAACGGAACTAAATCTGTTACGGAATTAATCTGAAAACGAAAACGGCGATGTGGCGAGATCTGATTGGTTGTCGGGTGTGTGTTGCATAGGCTAAACAGTGGACGACCGCTATATAAGAAACCGCTTCGGCTAAAATTACTAATAAGGAAAAACCGCCGGTTCTTTTAAAAGAACTGAAGGGGTATGCTGGATCTAATCTAACCCATTGATGTAAGATCCTATGGTGGAAAAACAAAAAAAGGAAAAACTACAGGAGGGAGGGGATCTCACCGTGGACACAGGAGGCTGGGAGCTCCGGTGGCTGCTCCGGCGAGGGTGGAGAGGCACTCCGGCGAGGGGAGGGATCTCCTGGGAGGGGAGGGGGGCGATGGAGGAGAGGGGGGGGGGGCGATGGAGGAGGGGGGGGGGCTCCTGGGAGGGGGCGAGGGGGGGGGGGGCGAGGGAGAGATGGGGAGGCCCCGGGAAGAAACAGGGGGCTCCTGCGATGGTGCTGGGAGGTGCAGTGGGCGAGGGTGGGGGTGCAGCGAGGGTGGGGTAGCTCCAGGGTGAATGGGAAGAGGTGGGGCGAGGGGAAGGGGTGCGCCGGGGGGGGGGGGGGGGCAGAGGCGTGGCCTTGCTATGGGGAGGTCGCCGGGAGCTCCTAGAAGCTTCGGCTCCATACAGGGAAGTCCGGCGAGTGGGGGTGGTCGCGTCGGGCGAGGGAACGGAGATTTTTTTTGGGGAATGGAAAGAGGAGGCCGAGGGGGTTCTTATAGGGGTGGTGGGAGGCGCCGGGAGGGAAAGAAGCTCGCGAATCCCGGAGGGGAAGCTTCTTGGAAGTTTCTGCCATGGCTACAGAAGGAATGAACGTGAGGAAGAAGAAGGAAGGTGGAATTGGGCCAGATGACATTCCTAATATGGCCCAAGGACTTTCCTAAAATAAAGATCTCTTTCCATATTTATTAAAACGGAATTAAAACTATTAAAAGTAAATGGAATATTCCTCAGAATATAGGGGTATAATATATTAAAATTTTCAGAAAATAAACCCAAAAAGATGGGCATTTTTCCACTACCAAAATAAATACTTTAGAAAAAAGTTTTTTTAGAAAATCCCTAAATTGGTTTATTTTCTTTTTGCAAATATTTTTCAAATAACCTTGAGTTTTATGGTCCAAATATTCCAAAGGAATATCCCCGGTTTGGAGGGTCATGTTCCTCCTCTCTTTCTTGCTTGGCAAGAATTATTTTCGGGGTATTTCTCGGGGAAGAAAAATAGAGAAGCAAGGGCAAATATTTGAAAGAATTCAATTGCAAAACTCCGTTCACATTATTTATAGTTGAAGAAGTCATGTCATCTTCTCTCTTTGTTTTTAAATGATTGAATTTGAATTTACCGGAGAAAGGGAAAGTCATTTTATTCCCTCTCATTCAAAAGTTTTTGAAAAGTTTCAAATTTCACTCAAGTTTCAACCACTCAAGCAAAGAAACAAACAATATAATAATTATATTAACATTCCAAAATTTGGGATGTTACATATTCACTATGCTAGTTAAACTCTAGACAATGCCCAAAGAAACTATACTACTACGGAAAAGGAATTTTTAGCAGTCGTGTTTGCATGTGAAAAGTTCATATTTACATAGTTGATTCCAAAGTCACTATTCACACTGCTATTAAGTACCTCATGGAGAAGAAAGACGCTAAACCTAGACTTATTAGATGGGTTCTCTTTCTACAAGAATTTGATTTGCACGTTGTCGACAGGAAGGGTGCTGATAACCCCGTAGCAGATAACTTGTCTAGGTTGGAGAACGTTCTTGATGACCCACAACCTATTGATGATAGCTTTCCCGATGAGCAATTGAATGTCATCAATGCTTCCCATAGTACACCGTGGTATGCTGATTATGCAAACTATATCGTTGCCAAATATATACCACCTAGTTTCAGATAGCAGCAAAAGAAGAAATTCTTCTTTGACTTAAGACATTACTTTTGGGATGATCCTCACCTCTATAAGGAAGGAGTAGATGGTGTTATTAGACGTTGTGTAACTGAACATGAACAGGGACAGATCCTACAGAAGTGTCACTCCGAGGCCTACGGAGGACACCATGCGGGAGAAAGAACTGCACACAAGGTATTGCAATCAGGTTTCTATTGGCCCACTCTCTTCAAGGATGCCCGTAAGTTTGTCTTGTCTTGTGATGAATGTCAAAGAATAGGTAATATTGGCAAACGTCAGGAAATGCCTATGAGCTATTCACTTGTCATTGAACCATTTGATGTTTGGGGCTTTGATTATATGGGACCTTTTCCAAAATCCAACGGGTATACTCATATCCTAGTTGTTGTTGATTACGTCACTAAGTGGGTAGAAGCTATCCCCACTAGTAGTGCTGATCACAACACCTCTATCAGGATGCTTAAGGAAGTTATTTTCCCTAGATCTGGAGTCCCTAGATATCCAATGACCGATGGTGGTTCACATTTCATTCATGGTGCTTTTCGTAAAACGCTTGCTAAGTACGATGTCAACCATAGAATTGCGTCTCCCTATCACGCTTAGTCCAGTGGTCAAGTAGAGCTAAGCAATAGAGATATTAAACTAATTCTGCAAAAGACTATCAACAGGTCCAGAAAGAATTGGTTTAAGAAGCTCGATGATGCACTGTGGGCTTATAGAAGTGCCTATAAGAATCCCATGGGCATGTCTCCGTACAAAATGGTGTACGGTAAAGCATGTCATTTACCTCTTGAGCTAGAGCATAAAGCTTATTGGGCAATCGAAGTGCTCAACTTTGATTTTAAACTTGCTGGTGAGAAGAGGTTATTTGATATTAGCTCGCTTGATGAATGGAGAGCTCAGGCATATGAAAATGCCAAGTTGTTCAAAGAAAAGGTTAAGAGGTGGCATGATAAAAGAATACAAAAGCGTGAGTTCAATGTAGGTGATTATGTCTTGCTATATAATTCTTGTTTAAGATTTTTTGCAGGCAAGCTTCTCTCTAAATGGGAAGGTGCCTATATTGTTGAGAAAATATATCATTTTGGTGCTATCAAGATCAACAACACGGAAGGTAATTGTCCGAGAGTGGTAAATGGGCACAGAATCAAGCATTATATCTCAGGTAGTCCCATAAATGTTGAAAGCAATATTATAAATACCTTAACTCCAGAAGAATACCTAAGGAATATTTATCATCCTGTTTCAGACTCCGAAAAAGAAGAGGAATGTGATTCGGTAAGAAAACAAACTCCAAAACTTTTCCAGTAGGAAGTTTTCTCCGTTTTGGAATATTTGAAAAAATAGAAAAATTGGAAGTAGTCTGGAAAGCGCGCGAGGAGGCGACAAGCCTGCCAGGCGCGGGCCCACCCCCTGGCCGCGCCTGGGGGTCTTGTGGCCACCTTGTGTGCCTCCCGGACTCCGTTTTCGTGCAGAGTACTCCTTCTGGTCTGAAAAAAATCATTATATATTCTCCCGAAAGGTCTGACCCTCGTATCACGCAGATTTCCTCTGTTTTCGTTTCGAGCCTGTTTTCTGCCGCAGATTTAGGGCAAGATGTTGTCTCAGGAATCTGTGGGGGAGAACAATCTCCCTCAAGTCTATGGAGAAGTAAATGCTGATCTGAAAAGGATGGAGGTCATGGAGGCTAAGGAAAGGCTACCTAAAGAAACCAAGGGCAAAACTAAGAAGGAGAATCAGGCGTGGGACGAAGGGCAATCTGCGTTCAACATGGAATAAGTTGAAGCAGTGGATTTCCTTCAACCCTACCTCCACCTACTGTCTCCATCCTTGATTGAACTCTTGAGGTTTTGTGAAACAACTCGTGCTCGCAATACTTATCTCACTCGTGAAGTTGTTTTGCTGGAAAAACATATCACATATCTCCAAGGTATAAATCAAATATTGATGGCCCTCTTGGAATCAAAGAACAAAACAACTTCACCACCATCACCTCCAAAGGAAGACAGCTGAGCATGGGTACGGGCAATCCCCTTGGCTTGTGCCAAGCTTGGGGGAGTTGCCCCGGTATTGTATCACCATCACATCTTTTTCCTTTACCTTTGTTTTAGTTGTTCCTTTTCAGTTTGCTCTTTCTCTAGTAGAATAAAGGTCTTAGTATTTTAGGCTTGAGTTTTGCTTTGTTTCACCCCCAATGTATTCGAGCTTGTGAGCCATATAATAAAGAGTGTCTTAGTTAAGGGCTTTGTCTCTTGCCATGATCAAAAGATTGAGAAAAGAACAAAAGCAAGAAAGATCATGCAGTGATCTTATGGGAAGTGATGGCTTCACATATAAAAAGAATGATGATTGAAACTTGTTGAGGGTAGACAAACGTAGACCTTGGTCATTGTTGTAATTAATAGGAAGTGATAAAGAAGGAGAGGTTCACATATAAATATATCATCTTTGACACCATCTATGATTGTGAACACTCACTAAACTATTGCATGCTTAGAAGTAGATGTTGGACAAGGAAGACAACATGATGAATCGTGTTTGCTTGGTTCCGAACAATGTTATATGATTAGAGATCCCTTAGCATGTGACGATTGCTTCAACCTCATATTAGCCAAAACTCCCGCACCACGTAGAGATACTACTTGTGCATCCATAAACCTTCAACCCAGTTTTGCCCTGAGAGTCCACCATACATACCTATGGATTGAATAAGATCCCTCATGTAAGTTGTCATCGGTGCAAGCAATAAAAATTGCTCCCTAATATGTATGATCTATTGGTGTGTGGAAAATAAGCTTTGTACGAACCTGTGATGAGGAAGACATAAAAGCGACAGATTGCATAATAAAGTTCTTTATCACAGGAGGCAATATAAAGTGACGTTCCTCCACACTAAGAGGACACGTATGCAAACCTCAAAAGTGCATGACAACCTATACTTCCCTCTGTGAAGGGCCTATCTTGTACTTTTACTTTTTGCCCTTGAAAGAGTCATGGTGATCTTCACCAATTCCTTATTTTGCCTTTATCTTGGCTAACGTCATATGCCAGGGAAATATCTATATTCATATGTCAACTTGGAGGTAAGTATTCATGAATTATTATTGTTGACATTACCCTTGAGGTAAATGGTTGGGAGGCGAAACTATAAGCCCCTATCTTTCTCTGTGTCCAGCTGAAACTTTGATCTCATGAGTACCACGTGGGTTGTAGCAATTGTAGAGAATGAAAAGATGATTGAGTATGTGGATTTTCTTTACAAGCTCTTATTTGACTCTTTCCGATGTTGTGATAAATTGCAATTGCTTCAATGACTGATGGCTATCGGTTGTTACTTCTCGGTAAGGTTCTTGATCCACACTTTACTTTGTGAAGGAATTGTCACTTTAGCATGAGAGATTATATGTTGGTATTGCTGTTCTGATCATGATCATGATGCCTCCATGTTCGTATCTTGTTTTGTCGACACCTCTCTCCCTAAACATGTGGGCATGTTTATTGATCTAGGCTTTCGCTTGAGGACAAGCGAGGTCTAAGCTTGTAGCGACCCGACTCAACGAGTTAAGCCTCTGGTGTTTCCGTACCATCCCAAGATCATGCTGGTACACACACAGTACATAATGTATATATTCAAGAGTGCAATCACACAGCTTTATTAATCGAAATCTCATAAAGAGTACTTTATTACAATAAAGGAGTACAATAAAGTGGCTGAAGGCCAACTCATGAGATTATCTACTGAAGACTAAGCGGAAGCATCAGGTAGACGAGTCCATCCGACTCCAAGGGCATGTCGCTGAGCGTAGAACCGTAGCCTCACTCCTGGTCGGAAAAGTACTCTGTAACATGATACGTTGCAGCCGTGTAGGTCAACATATTGAATATGCTCGCAAATCATCAAGAGAGGGAGTAAAATAATAATCAACTATCTCTACATGTATATTTGGCCGGTGGAGCTAAGTTTTGCATAAAGCCAGTTTTATCCTACAACAAAAGGGGTCGAAAGCAAAATATCACTACATAGTTTGTTGTTAATGAGATGGTTCCGCCAACCAGTTCTCGTACCCGAATAGTTGTTAACACCCACATCATTATTAAGTTGTGTCGAGAGTTCATGGGAAATTCAATGCCTTCGGCTCAAGTTGTCCATGACCGGGGACACGGCTAATCGATTAGGTTGGGTACTCTACAGAGTTTTGCACACGTTCCCCACAAGATTTGATCGCCTCCGGTTTTGTCCTCGGACTTCAGGGTGTTTGAAGACCGGATGATCAAAACATGGTCTTTCAACGGGTCCCTCTGAATCCCTGTCGGTGCCCATCCATTCCTACCGTTCGTCTACATCTGCTAGCACCGCCTGTCCAGAGTCCCCGCGTTGTCCAACAAAGCCAGAGCCCATAATGACTTGTCGCTGTGCAGGTAAGCCTTGGGTCTTGAAAATATCCATCCGCCTCTTTGAGCCTGGGTGAAGCTTTCCGCAGGATGACATGGCCTCTCCAGCATCCCGGGCATCCACTGGGTTTTCCAGGGAGCCGATCAACCGTCCTTCACCCAGTGTTGCATTGCGTCCGAGGTCTTGAAAATCTTGTCTTAGTCCGGTCTTGAATATTATATCAACCTCGCATCACTCGTGGTATACACTCAACCGATAACCCGTCTACTCAAGCATAGCATTAAGAAATTGTCGTCCCGGGGCCAAGTGTCGGGGTGTTGTGTTCCTACCACATGATACTACAACTTATGCTAAAGTTTCCAAGTACCTAGGCAGCATGCAAATTGGGCAAAGAAGGTGATCTACCATGCATTGAAAACATAGGTAAAATAACATGATCAAAGATGACTTGCCTTGATGATAGTTGTCCTGCTCGAGCGTCTCTAAGTAACACGCTTCGCACTCCGGATGATCTACCGATACAAACACAAAGCACACCATAAGCAATTGAATCATGCCACAAGTAACAATAACATCACATGCAATGATTTGCAAAAGACTACGCAAAAGAATTTATCGCGCGCCGGTAAGGCAGCAACTTGTTTCTGTTGAAAACACCAGTAAAAATACTTTAAAAATTCTGAAAATTCTACCACAGTAAGATTTTATCACTGGAAAACAGTAGCAAAAAGAATCAACTCAATATCGTTTTTCAAACTCCTGGAATAGGCAAAACAGTGTTTAAACTAAATCTGCTCTACCTATATTTAAAAATTTCAAACACAGACAAATTATATATTTTTAAAAACTACAGGAAATTTGTGAGCTACTGGAAAAATAATCAATGTCATTGGACGTAGGGATAAAATGTTGTGGCCAAAACAAAATTGAAAGTTTCTGTTTTTGCTATCAAAACAGAAAAACTGATGCTACTAGTACTAACACGTGGCAAGGTGCGGTGGTGTTTGTTTCTACGCTTCGGGCAAACGGCCTAAGGCTAGCAAAGTCCCCGGTTAATTCATAAGTGACTAGAAAAACCTACTGGTTTTCTGAGAATAACCGAAGGGTTACTAGTGTTCTAATCCTAGCCATTGCATGGAGATCTAAAGGCTGGAATCAATTGCATGCAAATAGAGAGAGAGAAGGGAGGCTAGCTACCTGCTGCAGAAGCTTGCACCGGCGAGGAACATCGCTGCCGGCGAGGGAGGAACTCCGGGCGGGGTTGGAGGCTTCGGGGAGGCGGCGACGGAGGTGCTCCTCCTCGGGGGAGGCGCGGTGGAGAGAGAGAGCTCGGGGGGGGGGGGGTGGCTCCCAGGGAGAGGCTGAGTGGCAGCAGCCTGCACCGGAGAGGCTCGTGGCGGCGGCGGCTTCGGGCGGTGGCGTCTCGGGCGGTGGTGGCGGCGACTAGGGTTGGGAACGGGGTCGGCTAGGGGTGGGGAGTATTTATAGGCTAGGAGGAAGGGGTAGAAAGGAAGGGAGAGGGAGTACTCGGGGAAGAAATCCCGAGTTTCTCGGTGCAGCTCGGTCTCGGGCTGGGTATGGTAGGAGAGGGAGGTGGTGAAGGAAGGTGAGGGGGAGCTGGCTCGGGCAGAGAGAAGAGGAGGCAGGGCAGGAGAGAAGAGAAGAGGAGGGAGGAGGGAGAGAGTACTCGGAGGAAGGAGAGGAAGGGGGACGTGGGGGAGAGGGGGTCGGGCAGGAGAAACAGAGAGAGAGGGAGGCGGTGGGGCGAAGTGGACAAGGAAAGAAAAGAGAGAGACAAGGCACGAGAAGAGAGGGAGCTCGGCTCGGTTCCTGGGAAAAAGGAAAGAGAAGGAGAGGAGATCGCGTGGGAGAGAGAGGATAGAAATAAGGGAGAAGAAAGAAGGAAAGAGGAGACGTGGGGGAGAGAGAGGAGATTGGGGACGTGGGGCTGCATGGATGCATGCGATGCATGCTGGGGTGGCGGCTGGGCTGAGCCACTGTGGCTCGGCCTGGCAGGTTTTCCTTTTTTTTTGAAAAACAAACTAACAGCAGCAAAAAAGAAAAAAAAGCAGTAAAATATATTTTCCTAGCTAAGAAAAATACTAGAAAAAAAAGTAGGTACTAATATACATATATGCACTAGAATACTTAGGAGAAAAACAAAACAGAAAAATATATATGCAACTAATATATATAGATATATATATGTATGTAATATATACCAATACATATAATATACCTATGGGAACCCTAGTTCCACCTAATGCAAATTTTCGAAAATAGTTTTATGCAATAGGTCACAGAACGAGATTGAAAAACTCAATTGAAATAAATACTTCGGAGTTTAGAAAATTTGCAAAACCAAATTGGTGACTTTAACTCACAGGGGAGAAGTCATATTATCTCCACTCCAATAAATTACCCGTAGTCACATAACGATTGGAAATTTCAGAAGAACACGAATATGCATAAAATATGAGATGCATATGAATGATCTATTAACATCCGAATTTAAGAAAATTGGGATGTTACAAACCTACCCACCTTAAGATGAATCTCGCCCTCGAGATTCGGGTTGGCTAGAAAATAGGTGCGGGTGGTCTCGACGAAGATCCTCTTCTCGTTCCCAGGTGGCTTCTTCCTCGGTGTGGTGGTTCCACAACACCTTGCAGAACTCGATGATCTTGCTGCGGGTAACTCTGTTGGCAGTCTCGAGAATCCGGACGGGTTTCTCCTCATACGTCAGATCGCTGTCAAGCTGTATGGCCTCTAGGGGCACTGTATCTCTCAACGGAACATCGGCCATCTCAGCATGGCATTTCTTCAACTGGGAAACATGGAAGACATCATGAACTCCGGACAATCCTTCCGGCAGTTCCAGTTTGTATGCAACTTCGCCTCTACGTTCAAGAATTTTGTAGGGGCCAATGAAACGTGGTGCTAATTTTCCTTTCACACCTAATCTCTTGATTCCTCGAAGTGGAGACACCCGAAGATATGCTCGGTCTCCCACTTCGTACGTTACTTCCTTGCGTTTGCTGTCGGCATAACTCTTCTGCCTGGACTGAGCTATCTTGAGTCGGTCACGAATGAGCTTGACCTTCTCTTCAGAATCTCGGATGAGGTCGGGACCAAAAAGTTGTCGGTCTCCAACTCCATCCCACATCAACGGTGTTCTACACCTCCTTCGTATAGAGCTTCGAAAGGGGCCATCTTCAGACTGGTCTGGTAGCTGTTGTTGTATGAGAACTCGGCATACGGTAAATTGTCATCCCAACTAGACCCATAGTCTAGTGCGCAAGCTCTCAACATGTCTTCCAGAATCTGATTAACTCTCTCGGTCTGTTCATCTGTCTGTGGGTGAAACGCTGTACTGAACTCCAATCTTGTTCCCAAGGTTTCGTGCAGTTGGTGCCAAAATTTTGATGTGAACTGAGTCCCTCTATTGGACACAATGCTCTTAGGTATTCCGTGCAGACATACGATCCTCGTCATATAAATCTTGGCCAGCTTGGCACTCGTGTAAGTAGTCTTCACCGGAATGAAGTGAGCTACCTTGGTCAAACGATCGACCACAACCCAAATAGAATCATAGCCAGAACGGGTCTGAGGTAATCCTGTGATGAAGTCCATACCAAGCTTTTCCCATTTCCATTCGGGTATCGGCAGAGGTTGGAGCAAACCTGCTGGCTTCTGATGCTCGGCTTTTACTCGCTGACAAACATCGCATATAGCTACGTACTCGGCAATGTCTTTCTTCAATCCTGTCCACCAGAAACTTTCTTTCAGATCCAGATACATCTTGGTGTTACCGGGGTGTATCGAGTACGGGGAATCGTGAGCCTCCTGAATTATCAACTTCCTGAGTTCGGGATCATTGGGCACATAGATGCGATCCTCAAACCATAAAGTTCCGTGTTCATCCTCACGAAAACCTTTAGCTTTCCCGTCTTCCATTTTCTGCTTAATCTCGGCTATCTCCTTGTCAGCTTTCTGTGCTTCGCGGATCTTTTCCGTCAAAGTAGACTGAATTTCCAGAGTGGCAACAATTCCTCTTGGAACTATCTCTAATTTGAGCTCTCGGAGATCATCGACTAACTCCTGGGGTAATCCTCCCGCTGTGAGCGTGTTCACACAACTCTTGCGGCTCAACGCATCGGCTACAACATTTGCCTTGCCTGGGTGATAATGTAACCTCATGTCATAGTCCTTGATCAACTCTAGCCATCGCCTCTGTCTGAGGTTCAACTCCTTCTGCGTGAAGATATATTTCAGGCTCTTGTGATCAGTGTAAACATCACAACTATTTCCGATCAGGAAATGTCTCCAGTTCTTGAGAGCGTGCACTACGGCTGCTAGTTCCAAGTCATGTGTGGCATAATTCAACTCATGAGGTCTGAGCTGTCTGGATGCATAGGCTACGACTTTGCCTTCTTGCATGAGCACTCCTCCGAGTCCTTGACGAGAAGCGTCAGAGTAAACCTGGAAATCCTTCCGAATGTTCGGCAATATCAGCACTGGGGCTGTAACAAGACGTTTCTTCAGCTCTTGAAAACTGGTTTCACATTCCTCAGTCCAAATATACTTGGATTCCTTCTTCAATAACTCTGTCATGGGCTTGGAAATCTTTGAGAAATTCTCAATGAACCTCCGGTAATATCCGGCAAGTCCGAGGAAACTGCGGATCTCCTTGACTGAAGTGGGTGCTACCCATTCGTTGACTGCTGCGACCTTGGCAGGGTCCACTGCTATTCCTTCTCCTGAGATGACGTGTCCGAGAAATCCGACTTCCTTCAACCAAAACTCACATTTGCTAAACTTTGGATATAGCTTTTGCTCTCGAAGTTTCTCCAAAACTAGACGCAGATGTTCCTTATGTTCCTCTTCGTTCTTGGAGAATATCAGTATGTCATCGATGAACACTACGACAAACTTGTCCAAGTATTCCATGAATACCTTGTTCATCAGATTCATAAAATATGCCAGAGCATTAGTCAGTCCAAATGACATGACCGTGTACTCATACAAGCCGTACCGAGTGGTGAAGGCTGTCTTGGGTATATCTTGTTCACGAATCTTCAACTGATGATACCCGGATCGAAGATCGATCTTTGAGAATACGCGAGCTCCAACTAACTGATCGAACAGATCGTTGATCATCGGCAAGGGGTACTTGTTCTTGATGGCCACATCGTTCAATGCACTATAATCGACAACCATTCTCAAGGACTTGTCCTTCTTTTCAACCAAGAGCACTGGGCTCCCCAAGGTGAAGAACTTGGGCGGATATACCCTTTGTCCAATAACTCCTTGATTTGCTTCTTGATTTCTATCAAGTCATTTGCGGGCATCCGATAGGGTCTCTTGGATATTGGGGCTGTTGCGGGTAATAGCTCAATCAAGAACTCAATCTCTCTATCGGGTGGCATGCCCGACAATTCCTCCGGAAATACATCTGGGTACTCCTGTACAATCGGTACTTCCTCCTGGACTACTCCCGTGAGAGAGTTTACTCGCTTACTCCGGGTCGGGCGCTGAGACACGTACTTAATCCGCTTCTGCTCGGGGGTGGTGAGAAAAATAGACTTAAGGGCACAATCGATATTCCCTTCATACTTGGCCATCCAATCCATGCGTAGGATTACATCCAATCCCTGGGACTCTAACACGATGAGGTCGGTGGGAAAATTATGGTTCCCGATGTTGAGACTCAAAGCATGGCATCCTATCCCGGCTGTCATCATGCCTCCTGGGGAACTGACCTTAATAGGTTGGCTGAGGGTTCTAGTTGGTAAACTATACTTTTCCACAACTACCCTTGATATGAATGAATGCGTTGCACCAGAATCAAAAAGTACCAATACTGGATATGAATTTAGCAAAAACTTACCAACCACAGTATCGGGATGATCATAGACTTCTTCCACATCAATGTGGTTCACCTGAGCTCGAGGAAAAGGATTGGGCTTCTTTGCTGCAGAGTTGCCGTTGCCGTTGCCGTTGCCGTTGCCGTTTCCATTTCCCTGCTTGTTCTGGGGACAATCAGTGGCATAGTGTCCCTTCTTCTGACACTTGAAGCAAGTGATGTGAGTCAGATCCTTCTGAGCTGGAGCTGAATTTTGCTGAGTGCCAGTACCGCCATTCTTGAAGTTGTTGTTGTTGCGGTGGTTCCCATTTCCTCCATGGTTGTGGCCTCCATGGTTGTGCACGGGGTGGTTATGATGAACGTGTCCTCCAAACTTACCGGATCCAGTCCCGGTATTCCCTGGATAAGGGGTGTAGCGAGGCTTCTGCTGAGTGCCGGAGTTGAACTTTCCAACCCCATACTTTCGCTTGCGGTTCTCCATCTGCTGATGTTTCCCCTCCAAGATGAGGGCCTTATCAACCAGCTCCTGGTAGTTGTTGAAGGTGGCTACCGTCAACTGAATGCTCAGCTCATCATTCAGTCCTTCCAAGAACTTTTCCTGCTTGGCCGCATCATCGGCCACATCTCCAGGTGCATAACGGGCGAGCATGCTGAATTCATCAACGTACTGGGCCACAGTGCGATTCCCCTGGCGTAAGTTGCGAAACTCACGCTTCTTCAGACTCATTGCACCAGCTGAGACATGCGCGGTGCGGAAGGCTTGCTTGAATTGCTCCCAAGTGACTCCAGCAATGGGATAAGTGGTGGTGTAGTTCTCCCACCAAGCAGCTGCAGGGCCTTCAAGTTCATGCGCGGCAAAACGCACCTTCTCAGCTTTAGAACAACCAGCGGTGATGAGTTCACGCTCCATCTTGCGAAGCCAATCATCTGCCACAATGGGCTCAATGCTGCTGGAGAAAGTTGGAGGGTTCAACCTCAAGAAACGGGTGAGATTGTCAGTCTAGGGTGGGGGACGGTTGTTGTTGTTGTTCTGGTTCTGGATGATCAGCTGCATCAGGGTGTTTTGTTGCTGGATCAACTGGGTGAGTTCCGGCGGAAAGTTGGACTCAGGGGCGCGTCTCGAAGGCATCTGATGTTTGTAGAGGGGTGAGATTAGCATAGAACAATGGTCTAGAGGGAATTACACTACCCATATGAATGCCACACACAAGTATCACACCACACATTTCATTCAATCATCACAAAGGTTCACACGAGGATACAAAATTCGATAATCCTAAACATCGGCCTAAAACGTAAAACGATAAAGTAAATTTGGTGGTCTAGTCTAAGTGTCCTCCTCAGAATAGCATGGTGTCGGGTCCTTCGGTGGAGCTTTCTTCATAGTCCTCATCGTTGCTGATCACGGGGGCTACGTATCCTTCGGGATGAAGGTTCTCGCCCATGTCCAGTTCCTCCTCCAGGTATGCAACTCGAGTCTTCAGCTTCTCGATCCGCTCTAGAAAGTCCTTTACTTCCAGCTCATGCTCATAGTGGGCTTCCCGGTCTGCATCTTCAAGCTCAAGCTCGCGGAGTCCCACTGTGCTTCTCCAAGGTCTGGGCATATGACAAGAGAGCGTCATTGGTCTTGCTTGAGATGATGTCTCCGTCTTCATTTCTCCGGGATACGGCGAATAGGTCTGGAGAAATAGGACAGCCTTTGTATTCATCCTTGATACGTCCGAGGGCACAATGGATCGCCATGTCCCTTCCGAGAATCCAGTTGGGTGCGATGAACTTGAAATCCATCGGCTCAGTGCGCGGCTGGAATGTCCTTCCGGGAATATGCACCTCGATCGTGTAGCGTGAATCCTCCGGGTAAGACGAAGTTGGCTTCCCTGTGATAGACGGCAGAGCAATCCTCAAATCCTTGGTGATCTGCACCAGCTCCTTTCCGAACGGCATAGTGGTGTCGGGCTGGCAAAACTCCGTGAACTTAACAGGGACGAAGGTGGCCATCTAAACATTGGAAAATCGGAGAGAAGTCAGAAATGATCAGAAGAGGAAATAGAAGATTTATAGATATAAGAGAAAATAGTTTCTTCCCAAGGCTTTTCCATTCCTAGAGGTTACGTCCTAAGGTCAACGTGTGCTCTGAATACCATTTCTGTAGCGACCCGACTCAACGAGTCAAGCCTCTGGTGTTTCCGTACCATCCCAAGATCATGCTAGTACACACACAGTACATAATGTATATATTCAAGAGTGCAATCACACAACTTTATTAATCAAAATCTCATAAAGAGTACTTTATTACAATAAAGGAGTACAATAAAGTGGCTGAAGGCCAACTCATGAGATTATCTAACGAAGACTAAACGGAAGCATCAGGTAGACGAGTCCATCCGACTCCAAGGGCATGTCGCTGAGCGTAGAACCGTAGCCTCACTCCTGGTCGGAAAAGTACTCTGTAACATGATACGTTGCAGCCGTGTAGGTCAGCATATTGAATATGCTGGCAAATCATCAAGAGAGGGAGTAAAATAATAATGAACTATCTCTACATGTATATTTGGCCGGTGGAGCTAAGTTTTGCATAAAGCCAGTTTTATCCTACAACAAAAGGGGCCGAAAGCAAAATATTACTACATAGTTTGTTGTTAACGAGATGGTTCCGCCAACCAGTTCTCGTACCCGAATAGTTGTTAACACCCACATCATTATTAAGTTGTGTCGATAGTTCAGGGGAAATTCAATGCCTTCGGCTCAAGTTGTCCACGACCGGGGACACGGCTAATCGATTAGGTTGGGTACTCTGCAGAGTTTTGCACACGTTCCCCACAAGATTTGATCGCCTCCGGGTTTGTCCTCGCACTTCAGGGTGTTTGAAGACCGGATGATCAAAACATGGTCTTTCAATGGGTCCCTCTGAATCCCTGTCGGTGCCCATCCATTCCTATCGTTCGTCTACATCTGCTAGCACCGCCTGTCCAGAGTTGCTGCGTTGTCCAACCAAGCCAGAGCCCATAATGACTTGTGGCTGTGCAGGTAAGCCTTGGGTCTTGAAAATATCCGTCCGTCTCTTTGAGCCTGGGTGAAGCTTTCCGCAGGATGACATGGCCTCTCCAGCATCCCGGGCATCCACTGGGTTTTCCAGGGAGCCGATCAACCGTCCTTCACCCAGTGTTGCATTGCGTCCGAGGTCTTGAAAATCTTGTCTTAGTCCGGTCTTGATTATTATATCAACCTCGCATCCCTCGTGGTATACACTCAATCGATAACCCGTCTACTCAAGCATAGCATTAAGAAATTGTCGTCCCGGGGCCAAGTGTCGGGGTGTTGTGTTCCTACCACATGATACTACAACTTATGCTAAAGTTTCCAAGTACCTAGGCAGCATGCAAATTGGGCAAAGAAGGTGATCTACCATGCATTGAAAACATAGGTAAAATAACATGATCAAAGATGACTTGCCTTGATGATAGTTGTCCTGCTCGAGCGTCTCTAAGTAACACGCTTCGCACTCCGGATGATCTACCGATACAAACACAAAGCACACCATACGCAATTCAATCATGCCACAAGTAAAAATAACATCACATGCAATGATTTGCAAAAGACTACGCAAAAGAATTTATCGCGTGCCGGTAAGGCAGGAACTTGTTTCTGTTGAAAACACCAGTAAAAATACTTTAAAAATTCTGAAATTTCTACCACAGTAATATTTTATCACTAGAAAACAGTAGCAAAAAGAATCAACTCAATATCATTTTTCAAACTCCTGGAATAGGCAAAACAGTGTTTAAACTAAATCTGCTCTAACATATATTTACAAATTTCAAACACAAACAAATTATATATTTTTAAAAACTACAGGAAATTTTTGAGCTACTGGAAAAATAATCAATGTCATTGGATGTAGGGATAAAAAGTTGTGGCCAAAACAAAATTGAAAGTTTCTGTTTTTGCTATCAAAACAGAAAAACTGATGCTACTAGTACTAACACGTGGCAAGCTGCGGTGGTGTTTGTTTCTACGCTTCGGGCAAACGGCCTAATGCTAGCAAAGTCGCCGGTTAATTCATAAGTGACTAGAAAAACCTACTGGTTTTCTGAGAATAACCGAAGGGTTACTAGTGTTCTAATCCTAGCCATTGCATGGAGATCTAAAGGCTGGAATCAATTGCATGCAAATAGAGAGAGAAGGGAGGCTAGCTACCTGCTGCAGAAGCTTGCACCGGCGAGGAACGTCGCTGCCGGCGAGGGAGGAGCTCCGGGGCGGGGTTGGAGGCTTCGGGGAGGCGGCGGCGGAGGTGCTCCTCCTCGGGGGAGGTGCGGTGGAGAGAGAGAGCTCGGGGGGTGGCTCCCAGGGCGAGGCCGAGTGGCAGCAGGTTGCACCGGCGAGGCTCGTGGCGGCGGCGGCTTCGGGCGGCGGCGGCTCGGGCGGTGGTGGCGGCGACTAGGGTTGGGAACGGGGTCGACTAGGGGTGGGGAGTATTTATAGGCTAGGAGGAGGGGGTAGAAAGGAAGGGAGAGGGAGTACTCGGGGAAGAAATCCCGAGTTTCTCGGTGCAGCTCGGTCTCCGGTTGGGTATGGTAGGAGAGGGAGGTGGTGACGGAAGGTGAGGGGGAGCTGGCTCGGGTAGAGAGAAGAGGAGGCAGGGCAGGAGAGAAGAGAAGAGGAGGGAGGAGGGAGAGAGTACTGGGAGGAAGGAGAGGAAGGGGGACGTGGGGGAGAGGGGGTCGGGCAGGAGAAACAGAGAGAGAGGGAGGCGGTGGGGCGAAGTGGACAAGGAAAGAAAAGAGAGAGACAAGGCAGGAGAAGAGAGGGAGCTCGGCTCGGTTCCTGGGAAAAAGGAAAGAGAAGGAGAGGAGATCGCGTGGGAGAGAGAGGAGAGAAATAAGGGAGAAGAAAGAAGGAAAGAGGAGACGTGGGGGAGAGAGAGGAGATTGGGGATGTGGGGCTGCATGGATGCATGCGATGCATGCTGGGGTGGCGGCTGGGCTGAGCCACTTTGGCTCGGCCTGGCAGGTTTTCCTTTTTTTTTTTGAAAAACAAACTAACAGCAGCAAAAAATAAAATAACAAAACAGTAAAATATATTTTCCTAGCTAACAAAAATACTAGAAAAAAAGTAGGTACGAATATACATATATGCACTAGAATACTTAGGAGAAAAACAAAACAGAAAAATATATATGCAACTAATATATATATATATATATATATATATAATATACCAATACATATAATATACCTATGGGAACCCTAGTTCCACCTAATGCAAATTTTCGAAAATAGTTTTATGCAATAGGTCACACAACGAGATTGAAAAACTCAACTGAAATAAATACTTCGGAGTTTAGAAAATTTGCAAAACCAAATCGGTGACTTTAACTCACACGGGAGAAGTCATATTATCTCCACTCCAATAAATTACCCGTAGTCACATAACGATTGGAAATTTCAGAAGAACACGAATATGCATAAAATATGAGATGCATATGAACGATCTATTAACATCCGAATTTAAGAAAATTGGGATGTTTCAAAGCTTGGGGGAGTTGATACGTCCATTTTGCATCATGCTTCCTATGTTGATAATTATCGCTTCTTGGGATGTTATTTCACTTCATGGTACAATACTTATGCCTTTTCTCTCTTATTTTGCAAGGTTTACATGAAGAGGGAGAATGCCGGCTGCTGGAATTCTGGCCTGAAAAAGGAGCAAGTTTGAGATGCCTATTCTGCGCAACTCCAAAAGCCGTGAAAATCAACATGGATTTTTTTGGGATTTATAAAAAATACTGGGCCAAAGAAGTGCCACAGGGACGCCAGCAGGTGGCCACAAGCCTGATAGGCGCGGCCACCCCCTGGCCGCACCTAGGGGGGTTGTGAGCTCCCTTCTGGCCCACTAGCCCCCCTCTTTTTCTACAAGAAGGGTTTCGGTCTGGAAAAAATCAAGAGGAGGCTTTTCGAAGGATTCGCCGCTGCCACGAGGCGGAACTTGAGCACAACCAATATAGAGCTCCGGCAGGACGGTCCTGCCGGGGAAACCTCCCTCTCGGAGGGGAAAATCGTCGCCATCGTCATCACCAACACTCCTCTCATCAGAGGGGACTCATCACCATCAACATCTTCATCAGCACCGTCACATCTCCAAACCCTAGTTCATCTCTTGTATCCAATCTCTGTCTCGCGACTCCGATTGGTACTTGTAAGGTTGCTAGTAGTGTTAATTACTCTTTGTAGTTGATGCTAGTTGGATTACTTGGTGGAAGAGTTTATGTTCAGATCTTTGATGCTACTCATTAACTCTCTGGTCATGAATATGATTATGCTTTGTGAGTAGTTACTTTTGTTCCTCAGGACATGGGATAAGTCATGCTATAAGTAGTCATGTGAATTTGGTATTCGTTCGATATTTTGATGTGTTGTATGCTGTTTTTCCTCTAGTGGTGTTATGTGAACGTCGACTACATAACACTTCACCATTATTTGGGCCTAAAGGAAGGCATTGGGAAGTAGTAAGTAGATGATGGGTTGCTAGAGTAACAGAAGCTTAAACCCTAGTTTATGCGTTGCTTCGTAAGGGGCTGATTTGGATCCACTAGTTTAATGATATGGTTATACTTTGTCTTAATTATTCTTTCGTAGTTGCGGATGCTTGTGAGAGGGGTTAATCATAAGTGGGATGCTTGTCCAAGTAAGGGCAGTACCCAAGCGCCGGTCCTCCCACATATCAAACTATCAAAGTAACGACGCGAATCATATGAACATGATGAAAACTAGCATGACAGAAATTCCCATGTGTCCTCGGGAGCATTGTTCCTCCTATAAGACTTTGTCCAGGCTTGTAACTTGCTACAAAAGGGATTGGTCCACTTTGCTGCACCGTTGTTACTTTTGTTACTTGCTACTTGCTACGAATCATCTCACCTCACAACTACTTGTTACCGATGTCAGATCCTTCTGCTCCTCGTTGGGTTCGACACTCTTACTTATCGAAAGGACTATGATAGATCCCCTATACTTGTGGGTCATCACGCTGGTGACAAGAAGATCATGCCGATGCTTGAGTGATGGAGATCAAGAAGCACAAGATGATGGCCATATCATGTCACTTATGAATTGCATGAGATGTTAATCCTTTTATGCACCTTATTTTGCTTAGAACGACGGTAGAATTATAAGGTGATCTCTCACTAAAATTTCAAGATGAAATTGTGTTCTCCCCGACTGTGCACTATTGCAACAGTTTGTCGTTTCGAGACACCACGTGATGATCGGGTGTGATAGACTCAACGTTCACATACAACGGGTGCAAAATAGTTGCACACGCGGAACACTCGGGTTAAACTTGACGAGCCTAGCATGTGCAGACATGGCCTCGGAACACATGAGACTGAAAGGTCGAGCATGAATCGTATAGTTGATATGATTAGCATAGAGATGCTTACCACTGAAACTATTCTCAACTCACGTGATGATCAGACTTGAGTTAGTGGATTTGGATCATGCACCACTCAAATGACTAGAGGGATGTATTTTTTGAGTGGGAGTTCTTAAGTAATATGATTAATTGAACTAATTATCATGAACATAGTCAAAAAATCTTTGCGAATTATGATGTAGCTTGCACTGTAGCTCTACTGTTTTTATATGTTCCTAGAGAAAATTTAGTTGAAAGATGATAGTAGCAACTTTGCGGACTGAGTCTGTAATACTCAGGATTGTCCTAATTGCTGCGCAGAAGGCTTATGTCCTTAATGCACCACTCGGTGTGCTGCACCTTGCTACCTCTTGAGATTGCGTTGTTTTTTCCCTTGAAGAGGAAAGGGTGATGCAGCATAATAGCACTAAGTATTTCCCTCAGTTTGAGAACCAATGTATCAATCCAGTAGGAGTATCAAGCCAAGTCTGCACCGTACGTGCGCAAAAACAGCAAACTTGCACCCAACGATGCAAAGGGGTTGTCAGACCATTCACGATTGATTGCAAGGTGAGATCTGAAGGCGGAAAGTGCAACAAAGTAAAAGTGTAAGGCTGAAAATATGATGTGAAGTAGACCCGGGGGCCATAGTGTTCACTAGAGGCTTCTCTCATGATATCAAATATTACGGTGGGTGAACGAATTACTGTCGAGCAATTGATAGAACCGCGCAAAGTCATAACGATATCAAATGCAATGATCATACATATAGGCATCATGTTCGAGACAAGTAGACCGATACTTTCTGCATCTACTACTATTACTCCACACATCGACCGCTATCCAGCATGCATCTAGTGTATTGACTTCATGACAAAAAGAGTAATGCCTTAAGCAAGATGACATGATGTAGGGGGATAAATTCATGCAATAGATATAAACCCCATCTTTTTACCCTTGATGGCAACAACACAATGCGTGCCTCGCTACCCCTTCTGTCACTGGGTGAGGTCACCACACGGTATAAACCCAAAACCAAGCACTTCTCCCATTGCATGAATCATAGATCAAGTTAGCCAAAAAAAACCCACAACTCAAAGAGAATTACAAGGATATGAAATCATGCATATAAGAGATCAGAAGAAACTCAAATAAGATTCATAGATAATCTGATCATAAATCCACAATTCATCGGATCTCGACAAACACACCGCAAAAGAAGATTACATCGGATAGATCTCCATGAAGTCATGGAGAACTTTGTATTGAAGATCCAAGAGAGAGAAGAAGCCATCTAGCTACTAGCTATGGACCCGAAGGTCTATAGTGAACTACTCACGCATCATCGAAGAGGCAATGGTGTTGATGAAGAAGCCCTCTTTATCCGAATGCCCCCTCCAGCAGGGCACCAGGACGTGCCCCAGATGGGATCTTGCGGCGGTGGAAAAGTATTTTCGTGGCTCTCTCCCATGGTTTTGGATTTTTCGGGGATTTATAGGCGGAAGAAGTAGGGCAGAGGAGCCAGAGGGGGCCCACAAGCCTGCTAGGCGCGGCCCCCAGGCCGCGGCTAGGGGGCTTGTGGCCTCTCCTGGTGCCCTATGCCTTGGTTCTCAAGCTCCGTGCGTATCTTCTGTTCCGGAAAAAATCTTTTCGGAGGTTTTATTCCATTTGGACGCCGTTTAATATTCTCCTCTGAAAAGGGTCAAAAACATGAAAAAAATCAGGAACTGGCACTTGGCACTGAGTTAATAAGTTAGTCCAAAAAAGATATAAAAGGCATAAAAAACATCCAAAGTTTCACAAGATAATAGCATGGAACCATAAAAAATTATATATACGTTGGAGACGTATCAAGCATCCCCAAGTTTAACTTCTGCTCGTCCTCATGTAGGGAAGAGATAAAGACCGAATTTTTGATGTGGAATGCTACCTAGCATATGTGTCCTTTGTAACTTATTTCATGTGACATGAATGTTCAGATCCGTAGGATTCAAAACAATAGTTTGCTATTAACATGAAAACAATAATACTTCAACAAAGCTAGCAAGGTAATCATGAACTTTCGAAATAACAAGGCCAAAGAAAGTTATCCCTACAAAATCATATAGTCTGGCTATGCTCCATCATCCCCACACAACGAATTTAAATCATGCACAACCCCGGTATTGGCCAAGTAATTGTTTTCGCACTCTTACTTTCTCAATCCTTTTTCAACTCTCATGCAATACATGAGCATGAGCCATGGATATAACACTATAGGTGGAATAGAGTGTGGTGGAGGTTGTGAGGGAAAAAGGAGGAGATGGTCACATTGGCTCGGCGTATCAAAGGGCTATGGAGATGCCCATCAATAGATATCAATGTGAAAGAGTAGGGATTACCATCAATGGATGCACTAAGAGCTATAAGTGTGTGAAAGCTCAAAAGGAGAACTAGTGGATGTGCATCCAACTTGCTTGCTCACAAGACCTAGGGCAATTTTGAGGAAGCCCATCATTGGAATATACAAGCCAAGTTACATAATGAAGATTCCCACTAGTATAAGGTGGTGACAAAACAAGATTCTCAATCATGAAGAACATGGTGCTATTATGAAGCACAAGTGTGGAAAAAGATAGTAGAATTGTCCCTTCTCTCTGTGTCTCTCTTTTTTTTGTTTGGGCACTTCGACCTCTCTTTTTTTTATTTTTTTTGTGAGCAACTTTGGCCTTTTTTTTATTCACTCACATGGGACAATGCTCTAATAATGATGATCATCACACTTTCATTTACTCACAACTCAATGCTTAGAACGATGATGACTCTATAGGAAATGCCTCCGGCAGTGTACCGGGATGTTCAACGATCTAGCTTGGCGTATGACATTGAAACATCTCGCTAGGTATCTTATGATCGTGCAATGGAAATATATCTCGGAATGGCTATGAAAAGGCCATGATAGGTAGCTATGGTGTCTGTTTTGAGGAAGGTCTATGGTGGTTTTGTGTACCGGCGAAAGTTGCGCGGCACTAGAGAGGCTAGCAATGGTGGAAGGTGAAAGTGCATCTATACCATGGACTCATATTAGTCATGAAGAACTCACATACTTATTGCGAAAGTTTTTATTAGTAATCGAAATGAAGTGCTAAACGCATACTCCTAGGGTAAGGGTTGGTAGGTGTTAACCATCACGCGATCCCGACCGCAACATAAACAATGACAATCAATGAATCAATTATGCTCCGACTTCCTAACATAGCGGTTCACCATACGTGCATGTTACGGGAATCACTAACTTCAACACAAGTATTTCTAGATTCACAACACCCTACTAACATGTCTCTTAATATTACCAAATCCATGTCTCAAAACTAATTGAGAGGAATCAAACTTCTCTTTCTAATCAATGCACAAGAATATGGAAGTTTTATTGTATCCTCTTTGGACGCCTATCATCTTTAGGACTACTTTCATAGCACAAGCAAACTACCAAGTTACTCAGAGAGAGCACTCTCAAAAAGATATAAGTGAAGATCGAGAGTTGTTATTTCTCCAAAATATGACAACGCCGCGCTCTAAAAGATCTAAGTGAAGCACTTTAGAGCAAAGTTATCTAGCTCAAAAGATATAAGTGAAGCACATGTGAGCTAAATTGCCTGACTCAAAAGATATAAGTGAAGCTCAATGAGTATTCTATCAAATTCACGATGAGTGCATGTCTCTCTCAAAAGGTGTGCAGCAAGGATGATTGTGACACAAAAAAAAGAAAAGACTCCTATAATACACAACACGCCAAGCAATACACATATCATGTGGTGAATAAAAATATAGCTCCAAGTAATGTTACCGATGGATCGAAGAAAAAAGAGGGGATGCCTTCCCGGGGCATCCCCAAGCTTAGGATTTTTGGTGTCCTCGAATTTGACTTGGGATGCCTTGGGCATCCCCAAGCTTGAGCTCTTTCCACTCTTTATCCCTTTGTCCATGAGAACATCACCCAAAACTTGAAAACTTAACAACATAAAACTAAAACAGAAACTCATGATAACATTAGCACAAGAAAAAAAACTACCACCTCTTTAGGTACTGTAGCAAACTTGATTTCCATTTATATTGGTGTTAGATTACTGTATTCTCACTTTTCCATGGCTAGTACCCCCCGATACTATCCATAGTTTCATCAAAATAAGCAATAAGCAGAACAAAAACAGACCAGACTGTAGCAATCTGTATACTTCGTATACTTCTGGTATCTCCAAAATTCTGAAAAATTACGGCAATTTGGGAAATTGGCATATCAACCATCAGCAATAAGAATCAACTCAAAAGCTCTTTCTGGATAAAAATGAACAATAATTTCGTGAGCGAAAAGTTTCTGTCTTTTTCCAGCATGATCAAACAACCATCACCAAAACTAGTCATAAAGGTTTTACTTGGACCAAACACGAAAAGAAACACAAAAAACACAATCATAAAAAAATTATGATGGTATGGACACAAGAAAACATAAAGCAAAAAGCAAAGATAAATTCATTGAGTTGCCTCCCAACAAGCTCTATTGTTTAACGCCCTTAGCTAGGCATAAGGCGAAAGAATCACGTATCGTTGTCTTTGGTACTCAAACCATAAGTAGCCCCCATCATGGATTCATAAGGCAATATTATTTTCTTTCTAGGAAAGTGTTCCATGCCCTTCTTTAATGGAAACTGAAATCTAATATTCCCTTCCTTCATATCGATGACAACACCAATAGTCCTTAGGAAAGGTCTACCAAGAATGATAGGACGTGTAGGATTGAAATCAATATCAAGCACAATGAAATCTACGGGTACATAGTTCCTATTTGCAATAATAAGAACATCATTGATCCTTCCCATAGGTTTCTTAACAGTAGAATCCGCAAGATGCAAATTAAGAGAGCACTCATCAATCTCATTGAAGCCTAGAACATCACATAAATACTTTGGAATCGCGGAAACACTAGCACCCAAATCACACAAAGCATTGCATTCATAGTTTTTGATCTTGATTTTGATAGTAGGTTCCCACTCATCATGAAGTTTTCTAGGAATAGAAACTTCCAACTCAAGTTTCTCTTCAAGAGATTTCATCATAGCATCGTCGATATGATCGGTAAAGGCCTTGTTTTGGCTATAAGCGTGTGGAGAGTTTAGCATGGATTGCATCAAGGAAATACATTCAATCAAAGAGCAACTATCATAATTGAATTCCTTGAAATCCAAAGTAGTAATTTCATTACTACTCAAAGTTTTGGTATCCTCTACTCCACTTTCAATGCTTTTAGCATCAATATAGATGGACTCCGAATCATTGGGGCATTCTTCAACCAAAGTGGATTCATACCCAGCCCCATCATCATTAGGTTTGACACTAGAAAAAAAGATTCAATGGGAGTCACACCAAGCACTTTAAGATCTTCGTGATTCTCATCACGAGAACACGCCTTTTTAAGCCATTCATGTCTAGCACGAATTTGGGCGGTTCTTTATTTACTCTCATTCATGGAAACACGCATAGCTTTCAAAGTTTCATCCATATTGATCTTGGGAGGAGCACATCTAACTTTCAAAGCATCAATATCAAGAGACATTCTATCAACGCTCCTAGCCAAATCATCAATTTTGAGTAGTTTTTCTTCTATGGACGCATTGAAAATCTTTTGCGAGTTGATAAACTCTTTAATATTACTCTCTAGATGAGAGGGTAATTTATTGTAATTTCCATGAGCATTGTTGTAGGAGTTGCCAAAGTTATTAGAGGGATTACTAGGGAAAGGCCTAGGAATATAGTTTCCTCTAAAAGCATTATTGTTGCCAAAATTATTCCTACCAACAAAATTAACATCCAAGCTTTCATTGCGACTCCCAATCAAGGAAGGCAAGGGCATATCATTTGGATCTAAAGGATAACCTTTACTGGCAAAAAAATTTATTAACTCATCCATCTTAGCACTCAACGAATTAATTTCTTCTATAGCGTGTACTTTTTTACTAGTAGGTGACCTTTCAGTGTGCCACTGGGAATAGTTTGTCATGATATTGTCTAGGAGATTTGTGTCTTCTCCTAATGTGATTTCCATGTAGATTCCTCCGGAGGCGGAGTCCAAGATATTTCTAGAAGCAAAATTCAAACCAGCATAGAAGATTTGTATAATCATCCAAAGACTCAAGCCATGAGTCGGACAATTTCTAATCATCTATTTCATTCTCTCCCAAGATTGTGCAACATGTTCATGATAAAGTTGCTTAAAATTCATGATATCATTGCGGAGAGGGATAATCTTAGCCGTGGAAAATACTTGGATATATAAGCATCTTTACACTTGTTCCAAGAATCAAAACTATTTTTGGGCAAAGATGAAAACCAAGTTTTTTCTCGATCTCGCAACAAGAACGGAAATAGCTTCAATTTAATCACATCATTATCCACATATTTCTTCTTTCGCATATCGCATAACTCAATGAAGGTATTAAGATGGGATGCGACATCTTCACTAGGAAGGCCGGAGAATTTCTCTTTCATAACAAGATTCAGCAAAGCAGCATTGATTTCATATGATTCCGCACTAGTGGTGGGAGCAATCAGAGTACTAATAAAATCATTATTATTATTATTCGAGAAGTCACAAAGTTTGGTGTTTTCTGTCATGGTGACTTCAACAAGTAGACAAGCACACAAGCGAACAGAAAGCAAGCGAAAGAAAAGGGTGAACGGAAAAGGCAAATATTTTTGTAAATTTTTGTTTTCAGAAGTGGGGGAGATGAAAACAAGAGGCAAAAAAGTAAATGCAAGATATGAGTTTGCGACGGTTACTTGGATAAGCTTCACTTGATGCTCCCCGGCACCGCCGCCAGAAATTGGCATGTTGACGGGAGACTATTCTTGACTTGATCCTCCTCCCCGACAACGATGCCAGAAATTCTTCTTGCTACCTCTTGAGCTTGCGTTGATTTTTCCCTTGAAGAGGAAAGGGTGATGCAGCACAGTATCAGTAAGTATTTCCCTCAGTTTGAGAACCAAGGTATCAATCCAGTAGGAGTATCAAGCCAAGTGTCCACCGTACCTGCGCAAAAACAACAAACTTGCAACCATAGCTACAAAGGGGTTGTCAATCCCTTCACGATTGTTTGCAAGGTGAGATCTGAAAATATGATGTGAAGTAGACCCGGTGGCCATGGTGTTCACTAGAGGCTTCTCTCATGATAGCAAATATTACGGTGGGTGAACGAATTACTATCGAGCAATTGATAGAACCGCGCAAAGTCATGACGATATCTAAGGCAATGATCATACATATAGGCATCACGTCCGAGACAAGTAGAACCATACTTTCTGCATCTACTAGTATTACTCCACACATCGACCGCTATCCATTATGCATCTAGTGTATTGAGTTCATGACAAACAGAGTAACGCCTTAAGCAAGATGACATGATGTAGAGGGATAAATTCATGCAATAGATATAAATCCCATCTTTTTACCCTTGATGGCAACAACACGATGCATGCCTTGCTACCCCTTCTGTCACTGGGTGAGGTCACCGCACGGTATGAATCCAAAACCAAGCACTTCTCCCATTCCAAGAATCATAGATCAAGTTGGCCAAACAAAACCCACAACTCAAAGAGAATTACAAGGATATGAAATCATGCATATAAGAGATCAGAAGAAACTCAAATAGGATTCATAGTTAATCTGATCATAAATCCACAATTCATCGGATCTCGACAAAATAAGGCTACTAGCTATGGACCCGAAGGTCTATGGTGAACTACTCACGCATCATGGGAGAGGCAATGGTGTTGATGAAGAAGCCCTTGCAGGGCACCAGAACGTGCCACAGATGGGATCTTGCAGAGATAGAAGCTTGCGGCGGCGGAGAAGTATTTTCGTGGCTCTCTCCCGTGGTTTTGGATTTTTCGGGGATTTATAGGCGGAAGAAGTAGGGCAGAGGACCCACAGGGGGCCCACAAGCCTGCTAGGCGCGGGCCCCCCAGGCAGCGGCTAGGGGGCTTGTGGCCTCCCCTGTTGCCCTGTGCCTTGGTTCTCAAGCTCCCTGCATATCTTCTATTCCGGAAAAAATTCTTTTCAGAGTTTTTATTCCGTTTGGACTCCGTTTAATATTCTCCTCTGAAAAGGGTAAAAAAGAGGGAAAAAACAGGAACTGGCACTTCGCGCTGAGTTAATAAGTTAGTCCCAAAAAATATATAAAAGGCATACAAAAGATCCAAAGTTTGACAAGATAATAGCATGGAACCATCAAAAATTATAGATACGTTGGAGACGTATCACACCTCGAGCGTCGTCTGTGGATGTTACGAACATCTGACATACACGTTTTTGATGACTACGTGATAGTTCACTGCGTAATACTAAAAGGCTTAGAAGCAAGGCGCCGAAGACGTTTTGAAAACATTGCAGAACATAAGAGATGTTCTAAGAGATGAAATTGAGATTTCATGCTTGTGCCCTTGTTGAGAGTTATGAGACCTCCGACAAGATTATTTGTCTACAAAGTAAAGGAGAAAAGCTCAATCGTTGAGCATGTGCTTAGATTGTCTGAGTACAACAATCGCTTGAATCAAGTGGGAGTTAATCTTCCAGAAGAGACAGTGATGGTTCTCCAAAGTCACTGCCACCAAGTTGCTAGAGCTTCGTGATGAACTATAAACATATCAAGGATAGATATGATGATCGTTGAGCGATTCTCAACGTTTGACACTGCGAAAGTAGAAATCAAGAAGGAGCATCAATTGTTGATGGTTAGTAAAACCACTAGTTTCAAGAAGGGCAAGGGCTAGAAGGGATACTTCATGAAACGAAAAACGAGTTGCTGCTCTAATGAAGAAACCGAAGATTGAACCCAAACCCGAGACTAAGTGCTTCTGTTATGAAGGAATCGGTCACTGAGGCGGAGCTACCCTAGATACTTGGTAGATAAGAAGGCTGGCAAAGTCGACAGAAGTATATTTGATATACATGATATTGATGTGTACTCTACTAGTACTCCTAGTAGCACGAGGGTATTGGATACCGGTTCGGTTGCTAAGTGATTAGTAACACGAAATGAAAGCTACATAATAAACGGAGACTAGCTAAAGGCGAGGTGACGATAAGTGTTGAAAGTGTTTCCAAGATTGATGTGATCAAAACATCGCACGCTCCCTCTACCATCGGGATTGGTGTTAAACCTAAATAATTGTTATTTGGCATTTGCGTTGAGCATGAACATGATTGGATCGTGTTTATTGCAATGCATTATTCATTTAAAAGGTATAACAGTTATTCTATTAGCTTGAATAATTACCCTCATTAGTTTATTGAATCTCGATCGTAGTGTTACACATGTTCATAATATTGGTGCCAAAAGATACAAAGTAGTAAGGATAGTACCACTTACTTGTGGCACTGCCGCTAGAGTCATGTCGGTATAAAGTGCATGAAGAAGCTCCATAGTGATGGATCTTTGTACTGACTCATTTTTTAAACGTTCGAGACATGCAAACCATACCTATTGGTTTAAACACATGAAGAAACTCCATGCAGATGGATCGTTTGTACTCACTTGATTTTGAAACACTTGAAACATGCAGATCATACCACATGAAACAAGAAAGTAACTTGTTGGAAGTAATACATTTTTGATGTGTGCAGTCCAATGAGTGCTGATGCACGCAGTGGATATCGTTATGTTCTTACTTCACTGATGATTTGAGTAGATACAAGAGTTTTTACTTGATGAATCAGAAGTCTGAAATGTTGAAAAGTTCAAAGCTATCTCAGAGTGAAGATCGTCGTGACAAGAGGATAAACTGTCTACGATATGATCATAGAGATGAATATCTGAGTTGCGAGTTTTGGTACACAGTTAAGACAATGTGGAAATTGTTTCGCAATTCCTGCCACCTAGACCACCATAGTATGATGGTTTGTTCGAACATCATAGCCGCGCCCTATTGGATATAGCGCGTACTATGATGTCTCTTATCGAATTACCACTATCGTTTATGGGTTATGCATTGGAGACAACCACATTCACTTTAAATAGGGCACCGCGTATTTCCATTGAGATGACACAGTATGTACTATGGTTTGGAGAAACCTGAGCTGTCGTTTCTTGAAAGTTTGGGGCTAAGACGCTTATGTGAAAAAGTTTCAGTCTGATAAGCTCGAACCCAAAGCGGATAAATGCATCATCATAGGATATCCAAAGCAGTTGGGTACATCTCCTATCTCAGATCCGGAAGCGAAGTGTTTGTTTCTAGAAACGGGTCCTTTCTCGAGGAAAGGTTTCTCTCGAAAGAATTGAGTGGGAGTGTGGTGGAACTTGATGAGGTTATTGAACCGTCACTTCAACCAGTGTGTAGCAGGGCGCAGGAAACTATTCCTGTGGCACGTACACCAATTGAAGTGGAAACTGATGATGGTAATCATTGAGCTTCAGATCAAGTTACTACAAACCTCGTAAGTCGACAAGGTCGCGTACTACTACAGAGTGGTACGGTAACCCTGTCTTGGAGGTCATGTTGTTGAACAACAATGAACTTACGAGCTATATGGAGAAGCGATGGTGGGCCCGAATTCCGACAAATGGCTGAAGACCATGAAGTCCGAGATAGGATCTATGTACGAAAACAAAGTGTGGACTTTGGAAGTAGTACTTGATGGTCAAAGTACTATTAAGTAAAGATGGATCTTTAAAAGGAAGACAGACAATGATGGTGAAAAGTCACCATTAAGAAAAGCTCGACTTGTCGCAAAGATGTTTCCGACAAAGTTCAAAGAGTTGACTATGATGAGACTTTCTCACTCGTAGAGATGCTAAACGTCTGTTGGAATTATGTTAGAAATTGATGCATTATTTATGAAATATTGCACATAAGATGTCAAAACGTTGTTTCCTCTACGGTTTCCTTGAGGAAAGGTTGTATGTGATACAACCAGAAGGTTTTGTCGATCCTAAAGATGCTAACAAGCATGCAAGCTCCAACGATCCTTCAATGGACTGGTGCAAGCATCTCAGAGTTGGAATATACACTTTGATGTGATGATCAAAGCTTTTGGGTTTTTACAAGGTTTATGAGAAACTTGTATTTCCAAAGAAGTGAGTGGGAGCACTATAGAATTTCTGATAAGTATATGTGGTTGACATATTGTTGATTGGAAGTAATGTAGAATTTCTGTAAAGCAAAAAGGGTTCTTTGAAAGGTCTTTTTTGAAAGGAAAACCTGGATAGAGCTACTTGAACATTGAGCATCAAGATCTATGGAGATAGATCAAAAATGCTAAACAGAACTTTCAAATGAAATGCATGCCTTGACAAGTTTTTGAAGGAGTTCAAAATAGACCACCAAGGAAGGAGTTCTTGGCTGTGTTGTAAGATGTGAATTTGAGTAAAGACTCAAAGACCGACCACGGTAGAAGAAAGAGAAAGGACGAAGGTCGTCTCCTATGCCTTAGCCATAGACTCTAAAGTATGCCATGCTGTGTGCCGCACCTGATGTGTGCCTTGCCACAAGTCTGTTAAGAGGTACATAGAGTGATACATGATTAAATCACTGAACAACGGTCAAAGTTATCCTTAGTAACTAATGGACTAAGGAATTTTTCTCAATTATGGACGTGGTTAAAGAGTTCGTCGTCAAGGGTTATGTTGATGCAAGCTTTGACACTGATCCGAATAACTATGAGTAGTAAAACAGATTCGTATAGTAGGGTAGATATTTGGAGTATTTCCGAATAACACGTAGTAGCAGCATCTATAAGATGACATAAAGACTTGTAAAGCACACACGGATCTGAAAGATTCAGAACCGTTGACTAAAACCTCTCTCACGAGCAAGACGTGATCAAACCCTAGAACTATATGGGTGTTGGATTCGTTAAAATCACATGGTGATGTGAACTAGATTATTGACTCTAGTGCAAGTGGGAGACTGTTGGAAATATGCCCTAGAGGCAATAATAAATTAGTTATTATTATATTTCCTTGTTCATAATAATCGTTTATTATCCATGCTAGAATTGTATTGATTGGAAACTCAAATACATGTGTGGATACATAGACAACACACTATCCCTAGTGAGCCTCTAGTTGACTAGTTCATTGATCAAAGATGGTCAAGGTTTCCTGGCCATAGGCAAGTGTTGTCACTTGATAACGGGATCACATCATTAGGAGAATCATGTGATGGACAAGACCCAAATTATAAACGTAGCATGTGATCATGTTATTTTGTTGCTATTGTTTTCTGCATTTCAAGTATTTATTCTTATGACCATGAGATCATATAACTCACTGTCACCGGAGGAATACCTTGTGTGTATCAAACATTGCAACGTAATTGGGTGACTATAAAGGTGCTCTACAGGTATCTCCGAAGGTGTCCTTGAGTTAGTATGGATCAAGACTGGGATTTGTCACTCCGTGTGACGGAGAGGTATCTCGGGCCCCACTCGGTAATACAACATCACAAACATGCCTTGCAAGCAATGTGACTAAGTGTAAGTCACGGGATCTTGTATTACAGAATGAGTAAAGAGTTTTAGCGGTAATGAGATTGAAATAGGTATACCGATGCCGACGATCCAATCTCGGGCAAGTAACATACCGGAGGACAAAGGGAATGACATACGGGATTATATGAGTCCTTGGCACAGAGGTTCAACCGATAAGATCTTCGTAGAATATGTAGGACCCAATATGGGCATGCAGGTCCCGCTATTGGATATTGACCGAGGAGTGTCTCGGGTCATGTCTACATAGTTCTCGAACCCGCAGGGTCTTCACACTTAAGGTTCGATGATGTTTTAGTATAGTTGAGTTATATGTGTTGGTGACCGAAGGTTGTTCGGAGTCACGGGTGAGATCACGGACGTCACTAGGGTTTCTGGAATTGTCCGGAAATGAAGATTGATATATAGGAAGTTGGTGTTTGGATTCCGGAAAGTTTTCGGGCATTACCGGCAGTATACCGGGAGTGACGAATGGGTTCCGGGGGCCCACTTGGTGGGCCCACCACGCCCCAAGGGGCCCACATGGGTTTATTGGATGCACAATAAGGTATAATGGGCTGACAAAGTCATCCAAGGAAAGCCCATGAGAAAAAAGTGTAAAATCCAAAAGAGGTGGGAAAATAAGGAAGGAGTCCTAATCCAAGTGGGATTGGAGAAGGACTCCTCCCTCTCTCCCACTTCGGCCGACCCAAGGAGGATTCCTTGGTGCGCCAAGGCTGCCTCTCCCCTCCTCCTATATATACTAGAGGTTTAGGGCTTTTGAGACAGAACTTTGGCACGTGCAACTCAAACCTACGCCTCGTAGTTCTTCCTCTAGATTTGATTTCTGCACAGCTCGGGCGGAGCCCTGCAGGAATAGTTCATCACCAACACCGGCGCGCCGTCACGCTGCCGGAGAACTCATCTAATTCTCCATCTCTCTTGCTGGATCAACAAGGCCAAGATCGTCATCGAGCTGTACATGTGCTGAACGTGGAGGTTCCGTCCGTTCGGTGCTAGATCGGGACGGATCGTGGAACGGATCGCAAGACGGTTCGTGGGACGGATCGTGGGACGGTTCAAGGGACGGATCGTGGGACGACGGTGATTTGAATCACGAAGCTGTACTACTACATCAACCGCGTTTCTTAACGCTTCCCGTTGTGCGATCTACAAGGGTATGTGGATCTAATCTCCTCTCGTAGATGGACATCACCATGATAGGTTTTCGTGTGCGTAGGAAATTTTATGTTTCCCATGCAACGTTCCCCAACACAAGCCATATGTGCCAATCATGACTCTTGAGACCAAATATTTTCAATTTTTTAAGACTCTCTCCCCTCTTTAGTTTCGTTGCATACCCATCGGGGAACATCAACCGCATTTTGACCCACAAGATAATTTCCCTCATAGCTCCCCTTTTTAGATTGAACCAGGACTTTGGTTTCGACCAGTTCTGCTTTCCTTTCGATTTTCGCATGTTTTGTAATGGTCTATCACATAGAGTGTGCTGATCAACTCTAGCCTTAGGATTATCCTTTGACTTCCTCTCTATGCCAAACAATGTACCAAAAATGGACTCTAAGATAATCTTTTCAGTGTAAATCATGTCAATGTTGCGTGGAAGAAGGAGGTCTTTGAAGTAAGGCACATCCCACAACCATGTCTTATGAGTCTAGGCGTGTTCCGAATTATACCCCTTGAAATACTGTACATGCTCTCGATCAGGCTCGAGAGTGTTTAACCGATCCAGGATCTGTTGGCCTCTCCATGCTGGTGGCGCCGAGTTTTTGACAATTGTACCTTTGATAAAGTTCTTATTGTATTTTCTAAACTAGTGGCGAGGATCCAGGAACTGTCTATGCAAGTCGAGGCAAGACTATTTCTGACCCGCCTGGAGCCAATGAAACTGAAGAGCTGCCTTGCATGTGGGGCATCGGAACCTTCCATGCACACACCAACAAGTCATGCATTGAGTACATGTACCAGACATGCATTTTGAAGTTTTCTTTTCTAGAAGCGTCGTATGTCTTGAACCCATTATCCCAACGTTCTTGCAATTCATCCTAAGCGACTGCATGTACACATTCATATTCTTCCTTAGATAGTTGGGTCCTCGAATTATCAATGTCAGGAATATGTTCTTTCTTTGCATAATCTATCCGGGGGAGATTGAGTGGAATGACAAATACAAGCCAACTGCTGTATTGGGTTGTCGTCATACCAAATGGATTGAACCCATATGTGGTGTCGTGGTTTTGTCACGACAGATGTTCTCATCGTAGAACTTAGGTGTGACTCCATCGCCGCTGTGTGGCGACTCGAAGGGGTTGATCGGGAGCAAGAGACGGATTTACCAGGTTTGGCCCCTCTAGTGGAGATAAAAGCCTATGTCCTGATTTGGTGTCTATATTAATGGTGATCTTGATTACAAGGGTGCCAAATAGCTAACCTAGCTTTCGAGAGTTTTTTAGCTTGATCTCTTTAACTTGAGGGCTCCCCTTTATATATATAGGTGGAGGCCTTGAAGTTACAACAGAGTCCGAGTCAATAAACGCCCATGATCTAATCTAACTCCTACTTCCCTTTCTACTCAAGGAAAAGAGAGAGTCCCTTGTATCTTGATCTTTGAGGCGGCCATCCGGACGACGTCTTTAAGCCAGCCCGCATAGCAAGCCATCCTTATGGACCTTGTTCTTCTAATGATCGTCTTCCATCTGGACCGTCTTTATGGAACCCAGGTTAAGACTTGGGCGGGTTATACATAGGTGGTATATCCCTGACATTAACCCCCAGTTTAGTTTGGATTCATCCATGCTAAACTCCATCTCGAACATGTTGGTAATCCTGAAGTTGAACGCCACACTATGAGCCGAGAATTCTTTGCCCTTGATTCGTGAAGTAAAAACTCAAATACAGGTCAAGACTATCCTGGGTCATTTCTCATTATTTGAGACTTAGCATCTTTTCAGTCAATATTCTTGTGATGTCATCATGCTGACCATCGTCGTCCGGAGCGGCCATAGAAAATCTTTTCAAAAAATAGGACTAAATCCAGACTTGCAAGAAAATCTATGCGTAATCTGATACGTCTCCATCGTATCTACTTTTCCAAACTCTTTTGCCCTTGTTTTGGACTCTAATTTGCATGATTTGGATGGAACCAACCTGGACTGACGCTGTTTTCAACATAATTGCGTTGGTGTTGTTTTTGTGGAGAAATGAAAGTTCTCAGAACGTCCTGAAAATTTATGGAGAATATTTCCGGAAAATATGAAAAATACCTGCGCAAAGATCCACCGAAGGGGGTGGGCCAGTGGGCCACAAGCCTTGTAGCCGCCACCCCTTGGTGGCGGCTAGCAAGCTTGTGGGGCCCACGTGGCTCTGCCGCCCCCAATCTCAGCTCTATAAGTTCACTTTCGTCCCAGAAAAAATCAAGAGAGAAGATTTCATCGCGTTTGCGATACGGAGGCGCCGCCACATCTTGTTCTTCATATGGAGGGCAGATCTGTAGTCCGTTTTGGGCTCCGGAGAGGGGAAATCGTCATCATCAACCTTCTTCCCTATCCAATTCCATGAAGCTCTTCATCGTTCGTGAGTAATCTATTCGTAGGCTCGCTGGGCGGTGATGAGTAGGATGAGATCTATCATGTAATCGAGTTAGTTTTGACGGGGATTGATCCCTATTATCCACTATGTTCTGAGATTGATGTTGCTACTACTTTGCCATGCTTAATGCTTGTCACTAGGGCCCAAGTGCCATGATTTCAAATCTGAAATTATTATGTTGTCACCAATATATGTGTGTTTGAGATCCGATCTTGCAAGTTGTAGTTACCTACTATGTGTTATGATCCGACAACCCCGGAGTGACAATAACCGGAACCACTCCTGGTGATGACCATAGTTTGAGGAGTTCATGTGTTCACCAAGTGCTAATGCATTGGTCCAGTTCTTTATTAAAAGGAGAACCTTAATATCCCGTAGTTTCCTTTTGGACCCCGCTGCCACGGGAGGGATGGACAATAGATGTCATGCAAGTTCTTTTCCCTAAGCACGTATAACGACACATGGAATGCATGCCTACATCACATTGACGAACGGGAGCTAGTCACACATCTCTCCGTGTTATAACTGTTGCATGATGAATATCATCCAAACAAATCACCAACCCATTGCCTATGAGTTTGTCTTACTGCTGCTGTTACTTGTCTTGCTCTACTGCTATTGCTACTTGCTGCTGTTGCTACTTGCTACTGCTGTCACTATTGTTGTTCCTTGCCACTGCTGCTACTCGTTACACCGTTGCTATCATACTACTTTGCTTGCAGATATTAATCTTTCAGGTGTGGTTGAATCTAACACATTCAGCTGCTAATACTTGAGAGTATCCTCTCACCTCTTATTGGCGAATCAAAAAATTTGGGTTGAATACTCTACCCTCGAAAACTGCCTCGATCCCACGCGCTAGTGGGTTATTGCAAGACAATTTCTAATTGTTGAGCAATCGAGAATAGCATTCGTCTAGCCATTGCCACAGAGTGTTAGTCAGCATTTTTCTGGCGCCGTTGCCGGGGAGTTATTGCTATATTCTCTGAGTCACTTGCGATTTATATTTGCTGATCACTATGAAGAATCTGAAGGATCCAAAAACCAAAGTCTTTCCCTCAACTACGAGGGGAGGTAAGGAACTGCCATCTAGCTCTGCACTTGATTCACCTTCAGTTATGAGTAAGTTTGCGACATCACCTCCTGCTAGAAATCTTGATATGTCGCCTGTGCTTGATGATGCTTATGATGCTACTACTAGAGATGCTATGCTTGATACTATGCCTGATGATACTATGCTTGATACTATGCCTGATGATACTATGCTTGATACTATGCCTGATGATACTATGCTTGATACTGCTAGAGATACTATGCGTGATACTGCTTTGCCTGATATTGCTAGAGATACTATGCCTGATACTGATAGAGATGCTATGCCTGATGATGTTATGCTTGATACTGCTAGAGATACTACTTTGCCTGATGTTCCACTTGGGGCGTTCCTTGATGCTCATATTGCTAGAGTTACTGCCAATGCTCGTGATGCTTCTAAAACTGACGATACTATTGAGATAGAACCTGCTTTTGCTCCTGCTAGATCTAGCTCTCCTAGATATGAATTGCCTGATATACCTGAGGGTTACGTTATGGAGGGAGAGATAGCTGAGGATTTTCTTGCGTGTAAGGATGCCTATGACGCTGAGAAACTACTTCTCAAGTGGAAGGAAAAATCTCTGAAAGCTAGGATGAAATACGACCCGAAGTTTGCCACTTCACCTATCTTTATCACCGATAAGGATTATGAATTCTCTGTCGACCCTGAGATAATCTCTCTAGTCGAATCTGATCCTTTTCACGGTTATGAGTCTGAGACGGTTGTAGCCCATCTTACCAAACTACACGATATAGCCACCCTTTTCACTAGTGAGGAGAAGATCCGCCACTACTATATACTTAAGCTGTTTCCTTTTTCTTTAAAGGATGACGCTAAAGCCTGTATCACCTCTCTTGCTCCTGGATGTGTGAGTAGTCCCCAGGATATGGTCTATTACTTCTGTGAGAAATATTTCCCTGCCCATAAGAAGCAAGGTGCCTTGCAAGAAATATACAACTTTGCTCAACTCCGAGAAGAGAGTCTCCCACAAGCTTGGGGGAGGCTCGTCCAGCTACAAAATGCTTTGCCTGATCACCCTCTTAAGAAGAACGAGATACTTGATATCTTCTATAACGGACTTACCGATGCCTCTAGAAAGCAGCTAGATAGTTGTGCCGGTTGTGTTTTTAGGGAACGAATTGTAGAACAAGCTGAGACCCTACTGAATAACATCTTGATCAATGATAATGCTTGGACTATTCCTGAACCACCTCCCAAGCCAACTCCGAAGAAAAGATGTATTCTTTTCCTCAGTCCCGAAGATATGCAAGAAGCCAAGAAATCTATGCAAGAGAAAGGCATTAGATCTGAAGATGTCAAAAATCTACCACCTATCGAAGAGATCCATGGTCTCGATAACCCGATACAAGTAGTAGAAGTGAATTCTCTACGTAGGTTTGATGAGAGTAATATTCCTTTTGACAAACCTGCTAGCCTATGCTATGATGAATTTGACAACTTTGTTGCCAAACAACAGAGTTTCAATGATTATGTTAGTAGACATTTGGAACAAACTACTCGTATGCTTAGCCATTTAAGTGCTTGTGTAGACAGAAATGTCAATGATCTGAAGCTTCTGAGTAAACATGCCTCTATGATTACTACTCAGGTAGAACAAGTACTTAAAGCTCAGAATGACTTGCTCAATGAATTAAATGACAACTCTGTCATAGTCATTACTAGAGGAGGCAAAATGACTCAGGAACCTTTGTATCCTGAAGGTCATCCTAAGAGAATTGATCAAGATTCTCGAGGAATCAATGCTGATACACCTAGTCATCCTAAGGAGAAGAAGAAGGATGATATAAACCTACATGCTAGTTCACCAAATACTGTCACACCCGAAGAACCTAATGATATTTCTGCGTCTGATGCAGAAACACAATCTGGTGATGAACATGAACCTGGTGACAATATGGACAGTGATGTTCATAATAATGCTCATCCTAGCAATGATGAGGAAGTGGAGATTGAACCTACGGTTAATCCTGATAACCCACAACCTATGAGATACGATAAGAATGACTTCACTGCTAGGAAGCATGGTAAAGAAAGGGAGCCATGGGTTCAGAGATCTATGCCCTTTCCTCCTAAGCCATCCAAGAAAAAGGATGATGAGGACTTTGAGCGCTTCGTTGAGATGATAAGACCCATCTTTCTGCAGATGAGGTTAACTAATATGCTCAAAATGTCTCCGTATGCTAAGTACATGAAAGATATCATGACTAATAAGCGGAAGATACCAGATCTTGAGATCTCCACCATGCTTGCCAATTACACTTTCAAAGGTGGAACTCCTAAGAAACTTGGTGATCCTGGAGTGTCCACTATACCTTCTTCCATTAAAGGAAACTACATAAGAACTGCCTTATGTGACCTTGGAGCCGGTGTTAGTGTTATGCCACTCTCTCTTTATCGTAGACTTGAATTGGATAAGTTGACACCCACTGAAATTTCTCTCCAAATGGCCGACAAATCAACTGCTTTCCCTATCGGCATTTGTGAGGATGTGCCTGTTGTGGTTGCTAACACCACTATCTTAACAGACTTTGTTATCTTGGATATTCCCGAGGACGATTCCATGCGTGTCATCCTCGGAAGACCATTTTTAAACACTGCAGGGGCTGTTATAGATTGCAACAAAGGCAGTGTCACTTTCCTTGTCAACAGTAATGAGCTCACAGTGCACTTTCCGAAGAAACGATATCAAGTACATTGCATCAATGCTATCGAAAAGACTTCATCGATTCTTATTGGGAGCTTTGAATGCCCTATTCATCGTGTCAAGATGAAGTATGATTTGCTTGTTGGGGAGATTCATATCCCCATTGAGGTGACTTAGTGACTATTCGAAAATTCTCCGTTCTCTTTTGCGATTCAGAAAAGTTTTGTCATGAGGATTTGATCAACCCCATTGACGGATTTCTTTCGATGACCATGAAATGGATGAATCAAAGAGTCACATACCTCTGTTTTAAGCTTTCACTTTCTGTTGCTTAGAAGAAAAATGATAGATTTAGTTTACTTTTCCCTGTTTCCTGTTTTAGCGTCCCGGAGAAAAGTACCCCGAAAATAAAAGTTCTCCGATGGTCCTGAAAATTTAGTATGATTTTTTCTGGAATATTTGAAAAATATTGGGCCTGAGAGCTGGCCTAGGGGCCTGACCAGTGGGCCACAAGCCCTGCAGCCGCTGCCCCCTAGTGGCGGCTAGCAAGCTTGTGGGGCCCACAGGGACCCCCTCCACTCATTCCAGCTCCCATCCTCTTCTTCCACCTCCAGAAAAAATTGTTTCGCAGCTCAAACCCGTGTTCTTGCTAATTTGGCTGTGATTTTCGATCTCCTTGCTCAAAGCACCATTCTCCGAACCGTTTTGGGGAAATTACTCCTTGGTAAGTGACTCCTCCATTGGTCCAATTAGTTTTTGCTCTAGTGCTTTATCCTTCGCGTATTCTTGCTACCTTGGTAACCCTGTTCTTGAGCTAGAAATGTTGATTTTAGCTGGTCCCAAGTAGTTTTAGTGTGTGATACGGTCTCTAGGCACTAGTAGGAGTAGTTGCTACAAGGTGTGGATGGTCTTCATTCACTTTTCTCTTGAACTTCAAAAATTTCAGCAAAAGGAAATTATGTTTCAGAGGAAGTTTCATGGTGGTTCCTCAAGTAAGAAGGGTCCCCGTCTTTCTTTTCGGGAGCTCGAACCTTATCAACTAAGGGACGCACCGGTACAACCATGTGAATGGCCTTCCAATGAATTCATGATCGAAGCAGGTTTCAAGGATAAGTTTGATACACTTGTCCGCAATGCCGGGTTAGAAGAATTCCTCTCAGATAAATGTGAACAGTATGCTATGCTCACTGCCTCTTTCGTGCGTAGATTTAAATTTTCAGTTGGCCGTGACTCATCCATACTGTTTGATCTGTACGATAAATCCTACGCCATGGATTTGGAGGATTTCAATAGGATTTGCAAGATACCCGATGGGGTAGTATTAATGATCCTTCTAAGTCTTCGGTCAGAGACTTTGTCTCCAGTATAACAATTGGAGAAACCAGAGATATCACGCAAGCCACCATAGGAAGCATCCATTTCCCTGCCTTGCACTACTTTGTCCTCTTCATAGGTAGGTGCATTAACGGCAAGGGTGCACATTGTCACCTATGCGCTTCCGACCTTAATATCCTTAAGAGCGCAATAACAGGTGACAGGAGCTTCGATATGGGAGCTATAATAACAAGGAGGCTGAACAATATTGCCATTGAGGCGGATTTCTTTGGTGGAATTTATGCTACACGCTTAGCAAATTTTCTTGGAGTATCCATCCCTCCAGAAGACCCTCCTCTCCGTACAGCCTACCTTGATCGTGTCTCTCTAACACGCTACCAGTTCCTTGAGAGAGATCATGGATCCCTCCTATATCACTTGATATTTAACCGACAGCGTGTTTTCCATATTACCCTTCCTGCTCCTGCTTTCTTTGACTTTCAGGTAAAACGAAGATACTACATAACCATAGGAGAGGCAGAGGAGTATGAGAGGGAGGCGACGGCTGCTCGACTACGTGAGGCAGCTATTCAGGCAGTGGCTGCAGCACTCCCGTATAACACCCATTATGATTTTGGGTTTCGCCAGGACCATCCATGGGAGTAAACCAAGCTAGGCCAAAAGCCTAAGCTTGGGGCAGTACATGTTCTCACTGACTTTACATTCATGCTTATGCTTCCACTTTGTTAGCCGGTGTTTAGACTTTGCCACTGTATTATCCTTGCTAGTTTATTTTCGTTTTCTTGTTTTCTTGTTTTGTGTCCTTTTGTGAAAATCCAAAAAGATTTTACTTTCTTCTTTTGCTTGTTGGGAGTTTTCCCGTGTGAATAGTTTTCTTTTTCTTTGGGTCAAGGTAGAAGATATTGGTTACAATGTTTAGTGGTTCTTGCATGCATACCTGTTTAGCTTTCAAAGAGCCATATTACTTTGTCTTCTCCTTTGTGTTTTCATGCAGATTCAGCTTAGTCCAATGCTCTTATTATTATTCACATCGTTCGATCGTGCAAATGAAAGGGAATAATGATGATATATGATGAAGTGACTGAGACTGGAAAAACTGGTATGAACTCTATCTATTTTTTTTGTAAATATGACTAGCTTGTCATCCCAGATTCAGCTTTGTTGTGAGAGAACCATGTTTGCAATGACAACTTAGAGATCATAGTTTCTGATGCCATGCTTAACTAGCTGAGAGCTTATAATGGTTTGTCTTGAATGCTAACATAGATTTTGAGATGACTATGACGTAGTATGATAGGATGGTATTCTCCTTTGAATGATTCAAGTGGCTTGACTTGGCGCATGTTCATGCATGTAGTTGAAACAAAATCAACATAGCCTCTATGATGTTTTTGTTCATGGTGATTTATATCCTGTTCATGCTTGCATTCAATGTTAGTCAAACTCATTGCATCTTGATGACTGTTGTCGCTCTCTAGTTGGTCGCTTCCCAGTCTTTTGCTAGCCTTCACTTGTACTAAGAGGAATACTGCTTGCGCATCCACTTCCATAAACCCAAAAGTTTTTCCATGAGAGTCCACCATACCTACCTATTTGCGTTATCTACCTGCCGTTCCAAGTAAATTTGCATGTGCCACTCTCTAAACCTTCAAGAAATAATCTGTTTTGCATGCCCGAACTGCTCATGTGGTGACAGGGGGCTATTGGTATCTTCCATGCTAGGAGTGTTATCCTCGACATGTGTTTATTCACTATCATTCACGCGAAAGGGGCCGGTAATTGGAATGCCCAGTTCCACGCTTAAATCAAAAACATAACTGTAAAACAAGAGTCCCCCCCGAATTGATGTTAGTATGGACGGTACCCGAGGATTCGGCTAGCTGTGGAGTGTGATTGATTGGTGGTGGGGGAGTTAAAACTTTACTTTTCTATTCGGGAACCGCCTATAGCATGAGTAGCATGGAAGATATTGAGAACTCTTGGTCATTCTGTTGACAATGAAAGCATGCCACCCAAAATTATTATCTCTGTTTTCAAAGCTTGAGATCTGGCACCTCTACAAATCAATGCTTCCCTCTGCGAAGGGCCTGTCTATTTATTTTCCTATTGAGTCATCCTCCTCTTTTATAAGCACCAATTAGAGAGCACCTCTGTCATTTTTATGCTTTGCTTTTGATTGATATTGAGTATGACTATGACTGGATCTTCGTTGCTATGAATTACAATGTTTAGTCAGCCCTTGATCTTTGAAAGTGCTCTGCATTTATGTTTTGCGGTCTCAGAAAGAGCTAGCGAGATACCACCTATTCATATTGCTTCATGCTTGTTTTGATTGAAGTGTTGGTATTTGAAACTCATTATTATTTGCTCGTTACCTGATTATGCCATTGATATTAGTTTACCGTGAGACCTTTGTGTCACTTGCTTATGTGGTTAACTTGTGATCTTGCTGAAATTTTGGTTATGAGTTAGATATAGTTGCAACAACAAGATCAAACAGAGTTTGTCAAAGTTTCTCTTTCTCTCTCAGTTTGTCAACTGAGTTGCTTGAGGACAAGCAAGGTTTTATAATCTTAGCCACTAATTTCCCACGACCGTTCCATTTTACACGGTGTCATTTAAATTGACCCTTCCTTATAAAAAGGTGGGGTAAACCTTTGTATTATGTTTTTCTTTATTCTTCTTCTTCACGCTCTCCTCCCTCACTTCACATGCTAGAGCTCCGAGGATGCCGACTGGACTTTCTCGACCGTGCCGTCTGTGTTATTGGATCTCTCTCGCATTCTCGGGGTGCACGCGGTCATCACCTTCTACTTCCAACGAATTAGGTACACATTCCTCCTTACTAGGGTTTGCAGATTCGTTGGTAGGTTTCGCCGGTGTTCATACTACGTTCATCGAGTTTATCGAAGAACCGCTTTGTAGATCCACAAGTTTTTCACCCCTTGTATATCCATAGGTTTGCCGCGGTCTCCGCTTTGTATTTTTTGCACATAGATCTAAAATAAGACACTTTTTAGGAGAACCTGTGCAAATGCCTCGAGCTTCGGTTATTCCATCAGTGTAGAACACATATTCCTTCAATTTTTGCGTATTATTTAGATCCGTTGCAATAGATGTCGTTTGTAGCAATTTGTTTGTGGAGAATTTCCATTAAGTCTTCCACAGAGGTGTAGTTTGCCTTAAAAATCCGTTACTTGTTGTTGCCAACTTAAAAGACGTTACTGTAGAACTGGCCGTCTTAAAGCACCGTTCTGTAGTAGTTTGTCGGCTTAAACACTTCTTGAATAACGACCGTAGTCAGCTACTGGTATTATGCCTCAGCTTATTTTCTTTTATCATCCTTGTAGCTGTTCCATACCACCTAATGGCCCCTAAGAATTCTAAAGCTTGTAACTGGGCCAGGTCCGAGGAGTCCAAACTCTCTTTGGAAAACCTCGTGAGCCAAGGATTCTTGCCGGCTCAAAAAGATGTAAACTGGCAAGCTCCCAAAGAAGCGCCTTATCCGCAACCTCGACAAGGAGAAGTCGTTATCTTTACTGACCACTTATGTAGAGGTTTTCGACCACCCGGCAAAAAGTTCTTCAGGGACCTTCTGCACTTCTTCAATCTCAGGCCTCAGGATATTGGTCCCAATTCTATGACCAACATATGCCAATTTCAAGTTTTATGCAAAGTATATCTCCAGATTGAGCCGTCGGTAACTCCGTTTAGGGAATTCTTCTACGTCAATCATCAAACTGAAGTCAAGAATGACCCTTCTTGTGAATTGGCGGAATCTCCATCCAGAAAAGGAAAAATAATCTATTTCCTGGGTCTAAATTGGCGAGTCATCCGAAAGGATGGTACAAGACCTGGTTCTATTGCAAAAATACTTCCCCCACGGGAGAAAATCCGCTGCCGAGTTATAGATTGGAAAGGATCAACAACAACTCAGAATTCCTGGGTTGGCGAACGGAAGAGGAGAGGGATATGATGGCTCCTTTTCGCACATAATTGAGAGCCTTGGTTGCTCATGGCCTAATCGGTATCGACTTTATCCGTTGCTGACTAAAGTGGCAGATCCAGCCTCTCAGTGTGAGGAATGGTTTAATGTGCGACTACTCGGGTGACTCATCCAATTCTCAACGCTTCTCCACCCAAGAGTTAACCAAGGATGCCCTTAATAAAGAGACAAAGTGGTTTTTCTCCAAATCAAAGGAGAGGTGCAGTCTTACTGGTTTAGGCCCATTTTATCTGCTAAATCCTGCACCACCAGCAGTGATATATTTTCATCAAGTATACTTTGTTCCTTTGTTGACTTCATTCTGACCCGCCATCCTTATCATGCTCTTTCATTTGCAGGAGGATTCTAGATTTTGGAAAGTCACACCTTAGATCCTTGAGCCAAGGAAATGATCTGGCTCCTGGCTCACCTTCACGAGAACTACGTGAGGTAGAATTCGACCCACTTGGCCGTTTGTTTATTGAACTTGCTCACGCGCCTTCCTCTGAGGGTGACTCTGAATCCAGCCAAGTCGGTGATATTGAGGTAATTCCAATCCCTTCTAGTTATTGAGAAACATTTGTTGCAAGAAAGACAAGGCAAACCATTCGGAAGGTTAAGATATGAAATCAAGATGCTCATATAGCTCCCGATTTTCTTTTGAAGAAAGCACAATTCGCTGGTCAATCAAAATGCAAGACCCGAAGTGACTCGGGCAAGTTGGACCCTGGCTTGTCTCATGCACTGCCGGCTCGTAATCCATGTGTTAAGGTGCCACATAGTCCTACTGATTCCTATCTTAAGGCTGGTCTCTTTAAACAACCTCTTAGCCCTTCAAACTCACTTTATGAGGAATATCCTCCATCTTCGGGCGCCTCATTCGCAATGCAACTCCCCACCTTTAATGTCAACCGCGGGTAGGTTTCTGATCATGACCTGATTGCATATGGTTTACCTTCCTTACCATAATATTTGACTTCTAATCTTTGTAGGGCCAAAGTTACTTTGTCTAGTCGCGCTGCCGAGTCATTTCCTGGTGCTGAAAGCAAAGATATTTTGAACCCTGAAACAGGAAAGCCAACCACCAAAGTTGACCCTTGCTACCTCTTGAGCCTGCGTTGGTTTTTCCCTTGAAGAGGAAAGGGTGATGCAGCACAGTAGCAGTAAGTATTTCCCTCAGTTTGAGAACCAAGGTATTAATCCAGTAGGAGTATGAAGCCATGTCTCCTCCGTACCTGCGCAAAAACAGCAAACTTGCACCCAACGCAACAAAGGGGTTGTCAATCCCTTCACGATTGACTGCAAGGTGAGATCTGAAGGCGGAAAGTGCAACAAAGTAAAAGTGTAGGGCTGAAAATATGATGTGAAGTAGACCCGGGGGCCATAGTGTTCACTAGAGGCTTCTCTCATGATAGCTAATATTATGGTGGGTGAACGAATTACTGTCGAGCAATTGATAGAACCGTGCAAAGTCATGATGATATCTAAGGCAATGATCATACATATAGGCATCACGTCCGAGACAAGTAGACCAATACTTTCTGCATCTACTACTATTACTCCACACATCGATCGCTATCCAGCATGCATCTCGTGTATTGAGTTCATGACAAACAAAGTAACGCCTTAAGCAAGATGATATGATGTAGAGGGATAAATTCATGCAATAGATATAACCCCCATCTTTTTACCCTTGATGGCAACAACACGATGCGTGCATCGCTACCCCTTCTGTCACTGGGTGAGGTCACCGCACGGTATGAACTCAAAACCAAGCACTTATCCCATTGCAAGAATCATAGATCATGTTGGCCAAACAAAACCAACAACTCGAAGAGACAGAAGCTTGCGGCGGCAAAAAAGTATTTTCGTGGCTCTCTCCCGTGGTTTTGGATTTTTTGGGGATTTATTAGCGGAAGAAGTAGGGCAGAGGACCCACAGGGGGCCCACAAGCCTGCTAGGCGCGGGCCCCCCAGGCCGCGGCAAGGGGGCTGGTGGCCTCTCCTAGTGCCCTCTGCCTTGGTTCTCAAGACCCTGCGTATCTTCTGTTCCGGAAAAAATCTTTTCGGAGGTTTTATTCCGTTTGGACTTCGTTTAATATTCTTCTCTGAAAAAGGTAAAAACACAGGAAAAACAGGAACTGGCACTTGGCACTGAGTTAATAAGTTAGTCCCAAAAAAGATATAAAAGGCATACAAAACATCCAAAGTTTGACAAGATAATAGCATGGAACCATCAAAATTGTAGATACGTTGGAGACGTATCAAGCATCCCAAAGATTAACTCCTGCTCGTCCTCGAGTAGGGAAGTGATAAATAATAATTTTTTGATGTGGAATGCTACCTAGCATATTTGTCCTTTGTAACTTCTTTCATGTGACATGAATGTTCAGATCCGTAAGATTCAAAACAATAGTTTTCTATTGACATGAAAAGAATAATACTTCAAGCAGACTAGCAAGGTAATCATGAACTTTCAAAATAACAAGGCACTCTTACTTTCTCAAAGAAAGTTATCCCTACAAAATCATATATTCTGGGTATGCTCCATCATCCCCACACAAAGAATTTAAATCATGCACAACCCCAGTATTGGCCAAGTAATTCTTTTTGCACTCTTACTTTCTCAAACCTTTTTCAACTCTCACGCAATACATTAGCGTGAGCCATGGATATATCACTATAGGTGAAATAGAGTGTGGTGGAGGTTGTGAGGCAAAAAGGAGAAGATGGTGACATTGACTCGGCGTATCAAAGGGCTATGGAGATGCCCATTAATAGATATCAATGTGAAAGAGTAGGGATTACCATGCAATGGATGCACTTAGAGCTATAAGTGTGTGAAAGCTCAGAAGGAGAACTAGTGGGTGTGCATCCAACTTGCTTGCTCACGAAGACCTAGGGCAATTTTGAGGAAGCCCATCATTGGAATATACAAGCCAAGTTACATAATGAAGATTCCCACTAGTATATGGTGGTGACAGAACAAGAGACTCTCAATCATGAAGAACATGGTGCTATTATGAAGCACAAGTGTGGAAAAATATAGTAGCATTGTCCCTTCTCTCTCTCTCTTTTGTTGTTTGGGCTCTTTGGCCTCTTTCCATATATTTTCTTTTGTGGGCAACTTTGGCCTCTTTTTTTATTTCCTCACATGGGACAATGCTCTAATAATGATGATCATCACACATTCATTTACTCACAGCTCAATGCTTAGAACGATGATGACTCTATAGGAAATGCCTCCGGTAGTGTACCGGGATGTGAAACGATCTAGCTTCGCGTATGACATTGAAACATCTCGCTAGCTATCTTACAATCACGCAATGGCAATATGTAACTGACGACACAAGTCATGAGATGGAACGGTGGGAGTTGCATGGCAATATATCTAGGAATGGCTATGAAAAGGCCATGATAGGTAGTTATGGTGGCTGTTTTGAGGAAGATCTATGGTGGTTTTGTGTACCGGCGAAAGTTGCGCGGAACAAGAGAGGCTAGCAATGGTGGAAGGTAAAAGTGCATCTATACCATGGACTCATATTATTCATGAAGAACTCACATACTTATTGCAAAAGTTTCTATTAGTAATCGAAACAAAGTGCTAAACGCATACTCCTAGGGGAAGGGTTGCTAGGTGTTAACCATCGCGCGATCCCGACCGCAACACAAAGGATGACAATCAATAAATCAATTATGCTCCGACTTCCTAACGTAGCGGTTCACCATACGTGCATGTTACGGGAATCACTAACTTCAACACAAGTATTTCTAGATTCACAACACCTTACTAACATGACTCTTAATATTACTAAATCCATGTCTCAAAACTAATTGAGAGGAATCAGACTTCTCTTTCTAATAAATGCATAAGAATATGGAAGTTTTATTGTATCCTCTTTGGACGCCTATCATCTTTAGGACTACTTTCATAGCACAAGCCAACTACCAAGTTACTCAGAGAGAGCACTCTCAAAAAGATATAAGTGAAGATCGAGAGTTCTTATTTCTCCAAAATATGACACCACCGAGCTCTAAAAGATCTAAGTGAATCACTTATAGAAAAGTTATCTAGCTCAAAAAATATAAGTGAAGCACATGTGAGATAAATTGCCTAACTCAAAAGATATAAGCAAAGCTTAATGAGTATTCTAGCAAATTCACGATGAGTGCATATCTCTCTCAAAAGGTGTTCAACAAGGATGATTGTGACACAACAAAAAGATAAGACTCCTATAATACATGACGCTCCAAGCAAAACACATATCATGTGGTGAATAAAAATATAGCTCCAAGTAATGTTACCGATGGATTGAAGACAAAAGAGGGGATGCCTTCCCGGGGCATCCCCATGCTTAGGCTTTTTGGTGTCCTTGAATTTGGCTTGGGATGCCTTGGGCATCCCCAAGCTTGAGTTCTTTCCACTCTTTATCCCTTTGTCCATGAGAACATCACCCAAAACTTGAAAACTTCACAACACAAAACTTAAACAGAAACTCGTGATATCATTAGCACAAGAAAACAAACTACCACCTCTTTAGGTACTGTAGCAAACTTGATTTCTATTTATATTGGTGTTAGATTACTGTATTCTCACTTTTCCATGTCTAGTGACCCCCGATACTATCCATAGTTTTATGAAAATAAGTAATCAACTAAACAAAAAAACAGAATCTGTCAAAAACAGACCAGTCTGTAGCAATATGTATACTTCGTATACTTTTGTTATCTCAAAAATTCAGACAAATTACGACCATTTGGGAAATTGGCATATCAACCAGTAGCAAAAAGAATCAACTCAAAATATCTTTCTGTATAAAAATGAAAAATACTTTCATGAGCAAAAAGTTTCTGTCTTTTTCCAGCATGATCAAACAACCATGACCAAAACTAGTCATAAAGGTTTTACTTGGCTCAAACACAAAAAGAAACACAAAAAACACTATCCTAACAGAATTATGATGGTGTGGATGCAACAAAATAGAAAGCAAAAAGCAAAGATAAATTCATTGGGTTGCCTCCCAACAAGCGCTAATGTTTAACGCCCTGAGCTAGGCATAAGGCGATAGAATCACGTATCGTCGTCTTTGGTAGTCAAACCATAAGCAACCTTCATCATGGATTCATAAGGCAATATTATTTTCTTTCTAGGAAAATGTTCGATGCCCTTCTTTAATGGAAATTGAAATCTAATATTCCCTTCCTTCATATTGATGACAACACCAATAGTCTTTAGGAAAGGTCTACCAAGAATGATAGGACATGTAGGATTGCAATCAATACCAAGCACAATGAAATCTATGGGTACATAGTTCCTATTTGCAATAATAATAACATAATTGATCCTTCCCATAGGTTTCTTAACAGTAGAATCCGCAAGATACAAATTAAGAGAGAACCCATCAATCTCATTGAAGCCTAGAACATCACATAAAGACTTTGGAATCGCGGAAACACTAGCGCCCAAATCACACAAAGCATTGCATTCATAGTTTTTGATCTTGATTTTGATAGTAGGTTCCAACTCATCATGAATTTTTCTAGGAATAGAAACTTCCAATTCAAGTTTCTCTTCAAGAGATTTCATCATAGCATCGACGATATGATCGGTAAAGGCGTTTTTTGGCTATAAGAGTGTGCAGAGTTTAGCATGGATTGCATCAAGGAAATACATTCAATCAAAGAGAAAGTATCATAATTGAATTCCTTGAAACCCAAAGTAGTAGTTTCATTACTACTCAAAGTTTTGATATCCTCTACTCCACTTTCAATGCTTTTAGCATCAGGATAGATGGACTCCAAATCATTGGGGCGTTTTTCAACCAAAGTGGATTCATATCCAGCCCCATCATCATTAGGATTGACACTAGAAAACAAGGATTCAATGGGAGTCACACCGAGCACTTTAAGATCTTCGTGATTCTCATCATGAGAACACGCCTTTTTAAGCCATTCATGTCTAGCATGAATTTGGGCGGTTCTTTCTTTACTCTCATTCATGGAAACACGCATAGCTTTCAAAGTTTCATCCATATTGATCTTGGGAGGAGCACATCTAACTTTCAAAGCATCAATATCAAGAGACATTCTATCAACGCTCCTAGCCAAATCATTAATTTTGAGTAGTTTTTCTTCTATGGACGCATTGGAAATCTTTTGCGAGTTCATAAACTCTTTTATATTACTCTCTAGATCAGAGGGTAATTTATTGTAATTTCCATGAGCATTGTTTTTTAGGAGTTGCCAAAGTTATTAGAGGGATTACTAGGAAAAGGCATAGGAATATAGTTTCCTCTAAAAGCATTGTTGTTGCCAAAATTATTCCTACAAAAAAAATTAACATCCAAGATTGCATTGCTACTCTCAATCAAGGAAGACAAGGGCATATCATTTGGATCTAAAGGAGCACCTTTATTAGCAAACAATTTCATTAACTCATTCATCTTAGCACTCAACGAGTTAATTTCTTCTATAACGTGTACTTTTTTACTAGTAGGTGACCTTTCAGTGTGCCACTGAGAATAGTTTGTCATGATATTGTCTAGGAGTTTTGTGGCTTCTCCTAATGTGATTTCCATGAAAGTTCCACCGGAGGCGGAGTCCAAGATATTTCTAGAAGCAAAATTCAAACCAGCATAGAAGATTTGTATAATCATCCAAAGACTAAAGCCATGAGCGGGACAATTTCTAATCATCAATTTCATTCTCTCCCAAGATTGTGCAACATGTTCATGATCTAGTTGCTTAAAATTCATGATATCATTAAGGAGAGAGATAATCTTAGTCGGTGGAAAATACTTGGATATATAAGCATCTTTGCACTTGTTCCAAGAATCAATACTATTTTGGGAAAAGATGAAAATTATGTTTTTGCTTGATTCGCAATGAGAACGGAAATAGCTTCAATTTAATCACACCATTATCCACATCTTTCTTCTTTTGCATATCGCATAACTCAATGAAGGTATTAAGATGGGATGCAGCATCTTCACTAGGAAGGCCGGAGAATTGCTCTTTCATAACAAGATTCAGCAAAGCAGCATTGTTTTCATATGATTCCGCACTACTGGCGGGAGCAATCAGAGTACTAAGAAAATCATTACTATTAGTATTCGAGAAGTCACAAAGTTAGGTGTTTTCAGTCATGGTAACTTCAGCAAGCAGACAAGCACACAAGCGAACAGAGAGCAAGCGAAAGAAAAGGGCAAACGAAAAAGGCCAATATTTTTTTGTAAATTTTGTTTTTCAGAAGTGCGGGAGAGGAAAACGAGAGGCAAAAAAATGTAAATGCAAGAGATGAGTTTGCGACGGTTACTTGGATAAGCTTCACTGGATGCTCCTCGGGAACGGCGGTAGAAATTCTTCTTGCTACCTCTTGAGCTTGCGTTGGTTTTCCATTGAAGAGGAAAGGGTGATGCAGCACAGTAGCAATAAGTATTTCCCTCAGTTTGAGAACCAAGGTATCAATCCAGTAGGAGTATCAAGCCAAGTCTCCATCGTACCTGCGCAAAAATAGCAAACTTGCACCCAACGCTACAAAGGGGTTGTCAATCCCTTCACGATTGACTGCAAGGTGAGATCTGAAGGCGAAAAGCGCAATAAAGTAAAAGTGTAGGGCTGAAAATATGATGTGAAGTAGACCCGGGGGCCATAGTGTTCACTACAGGCTTCTCTCATGATAGCAAATATTACGGTGGGTGAACGAATTACGGTTGATCAATTGATAGAACCGTGAAAAGTCATGACGATATCTAAGGCAATGATCATACATATAGGCATCACGTCCGAGACAAGTCGACCGATACTTTATGCATCTACTACTATTACTCCACACATCAATTGCTATCCAGCATGCATCTCGTGTATTGAGTTCATGACAAACAGAGTAATGCCTTAAGCAAGATGACATGATGTAGAGGGATAAATTCATGCAATAGATATAACCCCCATCTTTTTACCCTCGATGGCAACAACATGATGCGTGCATCGCTACCCCTTCTGTCACTAGGTGAGGTCACCGCACGGTATGAACCCAGAACCAAGCATTTCTCCCATTGCAAGAATCATTGATCTAGTTGGCCAAACAAAACCCACAACTCGAAGAGAATTACAAGGATATGAAATCATGCGTATAAGAGATCAGAAGAAACTCAAATACGATTCGTAGATAATCTGATCATAAATCCACAATTCATCAAATCTCGAAAAACACACCGCAAAAGAAGATTACATCGGATAGATCTCCATGAAGATCATGCAGGACTTTGTATTGAAGATCCAAGAGAGAGAAGAAGCCATCAAGCTCCTAGCTATGGACCCGAAGGTCTATGGTGAACTACTCACGCATCAACGGAGAGGCAATGGTGTTGATGAAGAACCCCTCCGTAGCCGAATCCCCCCTCCGGCAGGGCACCAGAACGTGCCCCGGATGGGATCTTGCGGTGACAGAAGCTTGTGGCGGCAGAAAATTATTTTCATCGCTCTCTCCCGCGGTTTTGGATTTTTCGGGGATTTATAGGCGGAAGAAGTAGGGCAGAGGAGCCACAGGGGGCCCACAAGCCTGCTAGGCGCGACCCCCCAGGCCACGGCTAGGGGGCTTGTGGCCTCCCCTGGTGCCCTGTGCCATGTTTCTCAAGCTCACTGCGTATCTTCTATTCCGGAAAAAATCTTTTCGGAGGTTTTATTCCGTTTGGACTCCGTTTAATATTCTCCTCTGAAAAAGGTCAAAAACACAGAAAAAACAGGAATTGGCACTTGGCACTGAGTTAATAAGTTATTCCCAAAAAAGATATAAAAGGCATACAAAACATCCAAAGTTTGACAAGATAATAGCACGGAACCATAAAAAATTATAGATACGTTGGAGACGTATCAACCCTTGTGAAGAGAACATTCCAGATGCTGCAACCGAACCAACAACTCTTGGTGAGACGCCTAAATCAGATGAGCCAGTTTTAATGGACACACTAGTAGAGATTACAGTCACTTCCATTGATCCTTCTGCCGAGCCACCAAGTCCGGCTCGTCATTCTAGTCCGGCGACTCATGTGGATGACCCTATTCCACCAGCTAACCAAAGCACTCCGGATGTTGTTATTGTCAAGGAATGCTTCCAAGCTCATGTTGTTTCGACCTCTCTAGTTAAGATTGTGGCCAAGGAAGAACCAGTGAACTTGGATGAAGGGAAAACCTAATTGGCGCTCCCGAATATGTCAGTGTTTAGTGTTGAAGAAATCCACAAGCAATGCTTGACCCAGCCGTCTCAGAGCTAGGAGATTGAAACCAATATGATTAACGTCCTGAGGGAAAATATGATGTAAGATTTGTCGCTTTAACCTTTTTATGTTTGTATACTGCCTATAGCCCTCAAGGACCGGCTTATTATTAAAATGGTAAGCCAGTTCTTCAAAAATAAGCATGGAGAACTATAGCTCTAGCCCCAAGGACTGGTTTAGAATGATAGTGGTAAGTTGGTTCTTCACAAGTGGATATGTAGAAACTGCGATTGTAGCCCCTAAGGGCCGGCTTATCACAGAGCGTGAGCCGGATCTTCTTTGAAGAAGTCACCATCAATATATATGAACTTGAAGTCATGTAGCCCCAAGGGCCGACATGTTTCTTTGAAATAGACGGGTCTTTATTGAATTTTGAAAATTGGACACATTAGGCCCCAAGTGTCGTATGGAGTGTTTATAATCTGTATCACCATCAATTCAGATGAACTTCAAGTCATGTAGCCCCAAGGGCCGTCTTGTTTCTTTGAAATAGTCGAGTCTTTATTGAATTTTGAAAATTGGACACATTAGCCCCCAAGTGCCGCATCGAATGTTTACAATCCATACGGGACTTCTGATAAGAAAAATACTAAATTTGGCACCATAGCCCCCAAGAGTCAATTCGTCTTTTTGTATGGCGGCTTGTAATCTTATTTTGTAAAGAATTATTCATAAACCTTTGTATACCTGCCAGGAATATGTAGCAGATGTTGAATTTGTGGCTGTAAAACTACACATGCGTCTAAAAGAAGAGATGAAGCTAAAGGCTGAAGCCGAGCTTATGGCAGCTCATTGTGAAGAATCTGCTTGCCAAGCGTAGGATCATTTTGAACAAGCCGTGAAGACCTTTGAAGAAGAAAAAGTCGACCTTCTGAAACATCCTGAAAAAGTCGAAGGTAAACTTGGAACTCTAAAGGAGACTAATTCTGCTCTACTGAAAAATATAAATGATATGCTGACGGCTATGTTTGGTATGTACTTATAGCTCCTTTCTTTAGAAGGTCGGTTATGACAATATAGCTTGTCATTGCGAGGCTTTTGTGTGTGTGCACAAAGAAAAGACCACACTCTTCTGGAGTTGCCAATTGTGAAGCTTAAAGCGACTTTCACATATATAGAGCAGTTGTTCACATGGGTCTCTTTTCTCCATAATGGCGGTTAAGAACTTGAAATACCCGCCCGAACCATCAAGGATATGTTGAAGCAACTATCAACTGTGCCACAATGAGTCATGGAGATCCGGAAATCGGAGGGTCATGGAGGGGAAAATATGGCACATGCTAGGGCAAAAGCATATCTTCGTGTTGGGTGTTGAAGCTCTGAAGGGTGGCTTTCATGAATTCAACCTGACCGGCTCATCATTTACTCAAGATGATTATGCTAAGTGCTTCAAAGAGACCCTCGACCATTGGCTACGCTGATAGCTCAAGAAATTGATCTGTCCAGGTTCTATCTTGCATACTCTGAGGCCAATGAACACATCAACCACCAAAAGATGAGCCGTCTGTATTGGTACCGCCTTGTCGTAAGGGACCCGTCACATCTAATGTTGACACATCGACCCAGGCCGAGGAGACTCCAGACTTTGAAAATTTGCTTTCAATTCAGTGGCAACAAAAATACCAAGAATTCAATGATGAAGATGAGCTAGCGGCATTAGATCCGAAGGCGGTTGATGTAGAACAGGCTTGAAGTTTCACCTTTCAAGTTGAATCAGTCACCGGGCGGTAGTAGCCCCCCCCCCCGCGCGTATTGAGCAAAAAACATGATTATTTTGCGGCTCGTGTCGTGAGCTTGTAATAGTAGTTCTTTAAACTTCTGAAACTCTATCGTGCCATCCCATTTTTATTTTTCTGACTCAGAATCTATTGGGCTTGCCTGCATTGGGTCTAATTTTTCTTCTCATAAGTCTGGCCACAAAACATTGGCCTTCTTTGGTCTTGTTTGCAAGAATATGACAATATTGTTTTCTTTGTTTCTCGAGATTACTATGTACTTTGAGCTTAATGGCTACCTTGATAAGACAGAGAAAAGGAGTAGGACTTAAGGCGGAAAATACACTTGATTTGCAAGACCCCCTTTTGAGTTAAATATCCCACAACATTGTTGTAGAAGACGTGTAATTGAACTAACATTGTTGTAGAAGACGTGTAATTGAACCGGTCATAGTATGACTGCAACTTTCATGACCCAATCATTCATTATGAACTGGTAAAAATACTATTTGTACCTGAAAAGTTAGGACGTAATATCATGTAGAAAGTGATAATAAAGCATACACTACTGGAATTCACAAATTTGCCGTGTGCCTTTCTTTTGCCGTCTGTTGACACATGGCAAAGAGCTTCTTTGCCATCAGCTGGCGCAAAGCAGACGACAAAGAGAACACGTAAGGCAAACAAAATCTTTGCCGTCGGCCTTCCCTATGCCTTGGCCAGCGGACGACAAAGGAACCAAAGGCGGACGGCAAAGGGGTGGCAGACGGCAAAGGGGTGCCACTGTACACCCCCTCCCACCCCATAACGGGCGCTCCCTTTGCAGTCTGCCCTCCTTCTCTTTGCCGTCGGGGGGCTGACGGCAAAGCGAGCCCCCTCCCCTAACGGCCGTCTCCCTCTCCCTCTCACTCTCATCCGCTCCGACGGCCTCCTCCGCTCCGACAGTTACTCTCAGCTGCTCGTCCCCCGCCCGTCGGCCGCCTCCCCTCCCGCCGGCCGCCTCCTCCCCCGCCCCCTCCCCCCCTCCCGGGGCACCCCTCCTCCCCACCCGCCGGCTGCCCCCTCCTCCCCGCAGCCTCCTCCCCGCGGTCTCCTCCCCGCGGCCTCCTCCCCGCCAGCCACCTCCCCTCACGCCCGCCGGCCGCCTCTGCTCCCGCCTGCCGGCCGCCACCCCCTCCTTCCCGCGGCATCCTCCCCGCGCCCGCCCGCGGCACCCCTCCTCCCCGCCCTCCGACCGCCTCTGCTCCCGGTAGCCGGCCGCCTCCCCCCCCGCCGGCCACCTCCCCTCCCGCCCGCCGGCCGCCTGCCGCGCGCCCCCTGCCCCCCTGCCATCGTCCACCGCCGCCGCCGCCGCCACCTGCCATCGTCCACCGCGGTGAGTTGCAGTTCTTCTTCTTTTTCTTTTTTAAAAAGTTAATTACTTTAGTTAGTTTATTAGGTTAGTTTTTTATTATATATAGGGTAATTTAGTTAGTTTATTTGGTTAGATTATTAGGCTAATTAGGTTAGTTAGTTAGGTTAGAAGAAAAAAAGAGGAAAAGCAGAAGGAAAAAAATGAAAAAGAAAAAAAGGAAAAGAATAAAATAATTAGAAGAAGAACGAAAAGAAGAAGGAGAAGAAGAAGAAGAAGAAGAAGAAGAGGAGGAGGAGGAGGAGGAGGAAGAGGAGGATAAAGAAGAAGAAGAAGAAGAAGAAGAAGAAGAAGAAGAAAAAGAATAGGAGGAGAAAAAGAGGAGGGGGAGTAGGAGGAGAAAGAAGAAGAAGAGGAAGAAGAAGAAGAAGAATACAAAGAAGAAGAAGAAGAAGAAGAAAAGAAGAAGAAGAAGAAAAAGAGGAGAGAGGAGAAGAAGAAAGAAGAGGAAAAGGGAACCCCGGCACCCCGAAACTGACCCTCGACCCCCGACCCCTGACGCCCGACGCCAGTGACCCCCGACCATCGACCCCCGACGCCACTGACCCCCGACCCCCGACCCCCGACGCCACTGACCCCCGACGCCACTGAACCCCGACCCAGACCCTCGGCCCATGACTCCCGACCCCGACGCTCGACGCCACCAACCCCCGACCCCCGACGCCACTGACGCCCGACGTCACTGACCCTGGACCCCCGACGCCACTGACCCCCCACAACCGATGCCACTAACCCCCAACCCCCGATGCCACCGACACCCGACACCACCGACCTTCGACGGAACTGACTCCCGACACCACTAAGCGCCGACCCCCGACACCTCTTCTTCCTTCTTTTGAACGAGAAGGTGCTTTTCGGCCTTCCAGAGGCCCACGAGGTCATAGTTTTGTAAATTATGAGTTAGGTCACATATTTTCCGATTATGTTAATTATAAAAACATCGTATTTGTGTTGATCGTGTGAATTTCAATGTGCAGTTGTTCGATGACCTCCACGTGCATTGGACGAGCTCTGCCCTTGTGTTTGTTGGTGAGCACAAATGACTTCTCCTCCTACCCCCTTAATTTGCTCTGTCCCGGTCTTCGTGCCGATGAAACTTGCTAGCTATAGGTTTCTTCAATCATGAGTATGCGTGACCAGTATGCGCCTCCCGTTCGAAAGGGCGACATCTATAAATATGCATTTGTTTGCATATTTATAACCGCCATCCTTTCGAATTGTCCAACATTATCCATGGACAGCCCGAGTATGTGTAGATTGGGTTTGTTTTCCCGTATGTTGTGCTCCGGATCCGATGCGGAATTTCGTCAGTGCCTCCCCTGTAGTTCTCCGGGTACACATCCTCTCTGCTTATTGCCAAGACGTGTATCAGGAAAACAACGGGGAGGTGCTGCCGAAATTCTGCGTCGCATCTGGAGCAGAGCATAGGAAAACGAACCCGGTCTACACATACTCGGGTGGGATTAGGACCTATATTTACCTATTAGCGTGTAGGTTGCATGGACGTAATAAAACTGACAAACTTGATTAGCGTATGAATATAGATGATGAATTATATATTTATTTCTTGTGCCCCCATAGGTAGCTAGGCAACATGAGTGATCGTTCTTGGATGTACACTGGTCACCCTAGTCAGAAAGACATGACCCATGAATGGTTAACAAAAACCAGGGGGTTTGTGAGAGCCGCATTTGCAAATGGCCAGCAAAAAACATGGTGCCCCTGTCCCAACTGCGACAACTAGAAAAAGCAGACAGAGTTTGAAATGGGTAAACACCTGCAGAAGTGGGGTTTTACGCCTAATTATACGGTGTGGACTTTTCATGGTGAGTCTGACCAACGTGCCAGAGCTGAGGTGATTCGTCGTCTCACCGACGAGCATGGTACCGGGATTGAAGACATGGTGCAAGACTTTGATGATGCTCGGGATTTGGACGATGAGATGGAGGAATCTGCAAAGGCCTTCTATGAAATGTTGGAGTCTTCAAAACATCCTCTCCACGGGCAGACTGAGCTTTGTCAACTGGATGCCATCGCGCAAGTAATGGCTCTGAAGGCTCAATTCAACCTATGCAGAGAATGCTACGACGCGATGATGACGATATTTGGACGCTTTCTACCCAAAGCCCATGTACTGCCTGCAAACCTGTACCAGTCAGAGAAAATCCTCCATGTACTGAAGAGGCCCTGTGAGAAGTTACATGCCTATGAGAATGGATGTGCCTTATTTAGGCTTGAGTATGCGGCCTTGAACTATTGCCCCATTTGCAATTCTTCCAGGTATATTGTGGTAGAGAACGGCATGGGTGAGAAGAATCAGACCAAAATCCCCATAAGTGTTCTTCGGTATCTGCCAATCGTACCAAGACTTCAACGTCTTTTCATGGTCGAAGAGACGGCCAGACATATGACATGGCACAAATTGGGCAAAAGAACCGAACTAGATGCGGATGGGAACAAGATGCTGGTACACACTTCAGATGGTTTTGCGTGGAGGCACTTCAGTGCATTACATAAGGATAAATCGGAAGATCCAAGGCAACCTAGAGTTGCCATCAGCACGGATGGGTTCAATGTGTATGGTATGACGGCAGCACAATACAGTTGTTGGCCTGTATTTGTCATTCCACTAAATTTGCCACCCGGAGAGATTATGAAAACAAAGAACATTTTCCTGACGTTGATAATTCCAGGGCCCAACTATCCGGGGAAGAATATGAATGTGTACATGCAGCCGCTTAAGGATGAGTTGCAAGAAGCCTGGGATAATGGGATCAAGACCTACGACGCGGCTACCAAAACAAATTTCAAAATGCATGTGTGGTACATGTACTCGACGCATGATTATCCGGCGTTTGCGCTATTCGCTGGTTGGTGTGGGCATGGAAGGTTCCCGTGCACCACATGCAAGGCAGCTCTTCAGTTCCGTTGGTTGCAAGCTGGTCGCAAGTATTCTTGCTTCTACATCGAGTAAGTTCAGAGAAGACAAGAAGAATTGCTTCTACATAGACAATTCCTGGATCCTGACCATAAGTTCAGAGAAGACAAGAAGAATTTCATCAAAGGTAGAGTTGTCAAAAACACTGCACCAGCTGCGTTGACAGGCCAACAAACCCTTGATCAGTTAAACGCTCTCAAGACTGATCCTTTGCGGAAGTGCGGCCGTACATCGAGTAATTTCTCGGTAATTTATTGTTCCGCAACTTCTAATTGCTTTGAACTACTCTTATTCTCGGATATTTGATATAGTCGATACGTCGCCGAATTCTCCGATGGACCGGTCATCGAAAAGGATTCCGTCGAAGAGTATGAGCTTCTTGCAAAGCATGGAGGCGACTATCCCGGTTTCATCTCTTGGTTCAAACAAAGGGTAATTAATTACCATTAAGGGCCCATTTGATTTCTTGGTCTAATTTGTGGATAATGCATCCATTCTTTCGTATTAAACTTGTAGGCTGATGCAGAGTCTATGGACGCCGAGTTGAGACAAGTCGCTAATGGTTTTGACTATAAGGTCCGTTCATTTGACAAATACAACATCAACGGGTATCACTTTCGTACCTTTGGCAAAGAGCTATCTATGCCCGACCTAAAGTCTACAAATTGTTCTGTCTCTGCTATGGGCGAAGGAGACACCGAGTATTATGGAAGAGTTGAAGCAATTTATGAACTTCTATTCTATGGTGAAAACCCACCGACCGTCCTAGTCTTCAAATGTTATTGGTTTGAGCCGAGGCAGACTAGAAGGACTCATGAACATATAGGACTAGTCGAAATCAACCAAAACACCCACTTAGATGTTCCCGATGTCTATATTACGGCTCAACAGGCGACACAAGTTTTCTATCTATCGTGGGCCTGCCAAACTGATCCAAATCTCAAAGGTTGGGATGTCGTTTATGAAGTGCCACCACATTTTAGACCACCTACCCTCAATGAAGAGGATTACGAACCTCACATTAACCCAAACACATATGAAGGAGAATTCTTCCAAGAAACACGTATGTCCAAGAAACGTTTCAAGAACCGCTCTACTTCACCCCAGATGATTGAAGTAGACAGCGACACTGAGTCCGTCTTAACCCCTGAGCCCAAACTGGAAGAGCTGGAAGCCGAAGAGGTTACTGCTGCGGATGACCTGTCACTTCTTGACCGATTACATAATGGTGGCCTTCCACATGTTCTTCATGATAGTGATGATGATGATGCATTTATTGACCCCGAAGCATATATAGACGAGCACGATTGTTATTAGTTCATGTCAGGTATTCAACTATTATACTATATATAAATTTTGAGTTCATGTTAGGTATTCAATTTTTATTAGTCATGTTGGTATTTATGACGATGATACACTTAAATTATATACATTTTATTACTCATGTTGGTATTTATGTTGTACTAATTTCATTTACTCTTTGTCATGACAGGTGTTGAAAGATGGTGGGAAAGGGTCGAAAGCACTCCGCGGCTCCTTCTTCATCGGCGGGTGATGGGATGGGTACTTCCATTCCTGCCTCGCCTCTTCGGAGAGTGTTGCTCTCTACTATGAAAGGAGCGCCCCCGTGAGAGGAGATTGACCCCCCGCGAAGCCGAGAGGCACTAAAGGTACACGTTGTATTCATGTTGGTATTTATGTTGTACTCATGTTGTATGCATATTGGTATTTATATACATTTTATTACTCATGTTGGTATTTATGTTGTACTAAAGGTACACGTGGCCGCGGGAGAGGTAGGGCGGTGGCTGCCACGCCTTCTGAGGTGGCGGCTACACGGTCTCCGCCACCACCCCAAGCTGATTAACCTGAGCATAGGACTTCTAGGGTCGATTCGTCTCAGGTGGAGGCTACACGGTCTCCGGTTCACGAGGCTCGGGTCGACGAGCCTCAGGTCGACGAGCCTTCGACCCACGAGACTCGTGTCCCAGAGGCTTCCTTCCAGGCGACTCCGGAGCAAAGCAGGGATGAGGGTACGTCCCAAGAGACCCAGTGGGATGCTGGTAGCGACGAGGAGCTGGGTGAGGGGGCTACCGTCTACCAGCGTGGTAGTTCGGGGCTCCCGCTCGTGCCAGCGACCCCGGAGCAGAGGTGGTCGATTAGGCCAAATGGGGACAAGTAAGTTAATTTACTCTTATTTAACCTTTTGCCTTCGCGTTTTCTCAAATATCTAATGTTTTGGCTTTAATTTGTCATACTGTAGGGGTTTGATTGTTGCCAAGGGTGTCCGCAAGGCCAACAGCTTCCTTGGTGTTCTTTGCCGTAAAAACTTCCCAGGGTTTGCTACGTTGCCCGGTCGGGAGCGAGAGGTAGGAATGACCTGGGAGCACTACTTGGGTGCCCCGGCCCCGTCGGAGGTGGAGATCGACGGTGTTTTGTGCGACACGAGGGCAGACATGGTGATCCGAAAGTTCTGGGTAATTTCTCCTTCACACAATTATAAATCAACCATAGCTATTTATTGTACTAATCGGTGTTGTCTCATTTGCAGACCTAGTACTGGTGTGAGGAGGGATACGAGGAGGACGCGACAAAGGTTATCGAAACCGAATGTCGCCGCCTACTTCAAAACTTTCGGCACGAGGCTCGGGTGCAGGCTGTTTGAGACTACTATGCCACGCGGCGTATTAGGATTGACAAGGCGAAGTGCCATGATGCTAAGATGGAGAAGGAGCATTACATGAAGGTAATTACATATTATTAAGGCTTTGTAGTTAGTTTCCTTGATTTGGTTCTTACACACTCAAATTTCTCTTTATTAACTTAGGTGCCCCCGAGATGGTGTGTGGATAAGATGGATTGTTGGGAGGCCTTGGTGGATCAGTGGTGGTCCGAAACGTGGGAGGACAGCCACAACTACGAATGAAAACGGAGCGGAAACGGACGGAACTGAGTGCTATCACATTTGTTTTCATATTGTTTTGCAGAAGTGGAAACGAATACAGAAACCCCGGAAATGAATACGTAAATAGATACTACCGAAAACAGACACGGAGCGAATACAAAGCGGATACAGAAATAGAAGTGGGCGTTGACCAGAACTTTAAAACCCCTTTAATCATAGAGTAATACAAACAACAAGAATTAATGAATTGCTAACATCTCTACAAAATAATTGGATTATGTTAGCAACATATCCTAGTATTGTATTAGTACATGACAATTGTGTATAGGGTCTAGCTGAGTACATATATGGTAGTATAAGTTGGGTCTTAAATGATCCATTATGCTCATTGTGTCATTGGGTGTTATTTGATGGTTGTGCTACAAAGTACCCGTAGTCCTATAGTAAAAATGGGAAATTCCATATTCACGGAAACGAAAAGTTCCATTTTCACATATGTTCCACCGGAAAACACTCTTCCATATTTGTTTCCATTTTTGCATTAAAATTTCTCTTTCCATTTCCGTTTTGCAAATTTCCATTTCGGCTTTCATATTTCCTCTCCGTTTTCATTTTTCCTCCGGAAAAGCGGAAAGTTTCCACTCCATTTTCATCCCTAGCCACAACAACGCCAAGGAGAGGCGTGGCAAAATGGTTGGCGTGCCACACCATCAAGGGAGCGTCAACTTAATCCAATTTGGCGAGAACTGGGTATGTGGTTTGCTTCATGCCTCATGCAATTCATTCTTAATGCTATCTTGAGCCCTTTACTAATACAATTTTGCTCTCTCTCTTTTAGGCGCGTCACAATAAGACGGAGGCGCCACAGATGTACGACCTGTATGCGATGGCCCATATTGCCTCGTACAAGAAGGTCAAGGCATTCTCTGAGTCTGACCTCGAGCATCCAGAAAACTTCACCAACATCTCCTCCCACCACAAGCACGTGAAGTACAGAGATCACGGGAAGGCGAGGAAAGGGGAGGACTTTAACCTGAGCGAGGGGCCTATTGATACAGAGCTGGTGATGATAGCTGGCAACGGGAGGCCCCATGGCTCGATCGCCATTGGAGACGGCCTTATACGTTGTCCTAGCACTCTCCGGCAGATAAAGGCACGCCAAACGAGCTCTTGTCCAGAGATAACACGTCCACGGCCAGTCGACCTCGCCATCGAGGTTAGTTTAATGGACTCAACTATCTTTCCACATTATGCTGTGCGTTCCGGAATGACCTATTTTACCCAAGTTAGCTCCGAAACGATCTATAGTTAGCTAGGGTTCCACCTAGATGACAGAATTAGCTTAGTTAGCTCCTAAATGGTCTATTTAATAAAACATGACCTATACTTAGCTAATTATCCTCGAAATGACATAATTATCTCCAAAAAGGCATTCTTAGCCAATTTAGCCCGAAGAAGGGGACAAGAGGAGAAGAAAGAGGAAAAATGAAAGGAAGGAAGAAGAAGAAGAAGAGAAGAAGAAGAAGGAGAAGGAGGAGGATAAGACGAAGGAGGAGGAGAAGAAGGAGAAGGAGCTCCTCCTTCTCCTTCTTCTTCCTCCTTCCTCCTTCTCCTTCTCCTTCTTCTTTTCTTCTTCTTCTCCTCTTCCTTCTCCTTCTCCTCCTCCTCCTCCTCCTCCTCCTTCTTTTACTTCTTCTTCTCTTTCTCTTCTTCTATGTAGCTTAGACTCATCCAAGAAAGGCTAAATTGGCTAATTATCCTACGAAATGACATAATTAGCTTAGTTAGCTCCAAAATGACCTATTTAATAAAAAATGACCTACAGTTAACTAAGTTCTCTCCTAAATGACATAATAAGGCTTACGTAGCTGCAAGATGACCTATTCCCCCTAACTTAGGTATTAAATGGCCTATAATTAGCCTAGCTAAATCCAAAATGGCTTAATAAGCATAGTTTGCTCCGGAATGACCTATTTTACCTAAGTTAGCTCCGAAACGACCTATAGTTATCTAGGGTTCCACCTAGATGACATAATTAGCTTAGTTAGCTCCTAAATGGTCTATTTAATAAAACATGACCTATACTTAGCCAATTATCCTCGAAATGACATAATTAGCTCCAAAAAGGCATTCTTAGCCAATTTAGCCCGAAGAAGGGGACAAGAGGAGAAGAAATAGGAAAAATGAAAGGAAGAAGAAGAAGAAGAAGAAGAGAAGAAGAAGAAGGAGAAGGAGGAGGATAAGAAAAAGGAGAAGAAGGAGGAGAAGAAGGAGAAGGAGCTCCTCCTTCTCCTTCTTCTTTCTCCTTCTTCCTCCTTCTCCTTCTCCTTCTTCTTTTATTCTTCTTCTCCTCTTCCTTCTCCTCCTCCTCCTCCTCCTCCTCCTTCTTTTACTTCTTCTTCTCTTTCTCTTCTTCTACATAGCTTAGAATCATCCAAGAACGGCTAAATTGGCTAATTATCCTACGAAATGACATAATTAGCTTAGTTAGCTCCAAATGACCTATTTAATAAAACATGACCTACAGTTAGCTAAGTTCTCTCCTAAATGACATAAGAAGGCTTACGTAGCTGCAAGATGACCTATTCCATCTAACTTAGGTATTAAATGGCCTATAATTACCCTAGCTAGATCCAAAATGGCTTAATAAGCATAGTTTGCTCTGGAATGACCTATTTTACCCAAGTTAGTTCCGAAACGACCTACAGTTAGCTAGGGTTCCACCTAAATGACATAATTAGCTTAGTTAGCTCCTAAATGGTCTATTTAATAAAACGTGACCTATACTTAGCTAATTATCCTCGAAATGACATAATTAGGTCCAAAAAGGCATTCTTAGCCAATTTAGCCCGAAGAAGGGGACAAGAGGAGAAGAAAGAGGAAAAATGAAAGGAAGGAAGAAGAAGAAGAAGAGAAGAAGAAGAAGGAGAAGGAGGAGGATAAGAAGAAGGAGAAGAAGGAGGAGAAGAAGGAGAAGGAGCTCCTCCTTCTCCTTCTTCTTCCTCCTTCTCCTTCTCCTTCTTCTTCCTCCTTCTTCCTCCTTCTCCTTCTCCTTCTTCTTTTATTCTTCTTCTCCTCTTCCTCTCCTTATCCTCGTCGTCGTTGTCCTCCTCCTCCTCCTTCTTTTACTTCTTCTTCTCTTTCTCTTCTTCTACGTAGCTTAGACTCATCCAAGAAAGGCTAAATTGGTTAATTATCCTACGGAATGACATAATTAGCTTAGTTAGCTCCAAAATGACCTATTTAATAAAAAATGACCTACATTTAGCTAAGTTCTCTCCTAAATGACATAATAAGGCTTACGTAGCTGCAAGATGACCTATTCCCCCTAACGTAGGTATTAAATGGCCTATAATTAGCCTAGCTAGATCCAAAATGGCTTAATAAGCATAGTTTGCTCCGGAATGACCTATTTTACCCAAGTTAGCTCCGAAACGACCTATAGTTAGCTAGGGTTCCACCTGAATGACATAATTAGCTTAGTTAGCTCCTAAATGGTCTATACTTAGCTAATTTCCCTCCGAAATAACCTATATATACACTTCTTCATCTAGTATTAGTCTTCTAACTTTCTTATTTGTCATTTTGCAGATTACCTTCACTTCACGGGAAGCTTGGATTATATTGATGGAATGCTTGAAGATGATTTCTTGTACCATGGCTTGTATTGAAACTATTGTAGTATATGGATATATATGAAACTTTGTATGCATGTGGATGAAACTGGTGTAATATATGGTTTGGTACGGATGCAACTTGCATAATATGTTTGCACTATGGATGAGAGTTATTTTAATATGATTATGAGTACGGAAATAAATTTATTTATGTAAAATATATATATATATATATCCTGATTATTGTTAAAAATGCTGGCTATAATAAAAAATAAATGAAAAAGGGGCTGGTTCCCCCCTTTCCGTCTGCCCCACATGGCAAAGAGGGGAAGGCAGACGGCAAAGGGGGGAATCTGCCCCCTCTCTCTCCCCTCTTTGCCGTCTGCCCCCACATGGTAAAGGGGTGTAAGCATACGGCAAAGGGGGGAATCTGCCCCTCTCTCTCCCCTCTTTGCTGTCTGCCCCCACAGTGCAAAGGGGGGTGGGCTGACGGCAAAGGGGTGAATCAGCCCCCTCTCTCTCCCCTCTTTGTCGTCTGCCCCCACATGGCAAAGGGTGGGATGGCAGACGGGAAAGAGAGGAGGCCTGCCGTTAACACTTAACGGGGCCGTTGCAGTATATGCCGTCCCAGTTAATTTGCTGTATGCCCCCTCATGGCAAAGATTCTTTGCCGTCCGCTTTACAAAAGCAGACGGCAAAGAACCTCTTCACCGGATTTTTTTATCGTATAGTTTGCCGTCTGCTGACCGACGGCAAAGCCTTTGCCGTTCGTGGTTCCCCCCCTTTGTCGTCCGCCGTGGCAGACGACAAATTTCTGAAATTCAGTAGTGATAACTAATAGCCCGACTTAGTGAGACACGATAAAAAGAGACTGGCTTTCGAGGCTCAAGTCTTGCTTCAATGAAGCGGGTATGATAACCCATGGTTTGTCCTATCTTTCATTATGGCAGCTCTCATGTGACCTAAACCAATGTTTTAACCTTGCTAGTTCAGGGTCATAGTGGATTGACTAGTCAAGAGTTCACGGGGTCAACTAATCGGAGTCACATTAAACATACATGCAAGTTTAACCATTTTGTGGCATCTTTGCCGGATCAAGAGGGTGAGAAAGCTGGACTCGATGAGTTGGAAGCCCCAAGTGACCTATGATCAATGTAAAAGCCCAACATAGGATATACAGGAGGCAATGCTTCTACTGCAAAACATATGGAGTTCAGATAAGCTGGCTTTATTCCATTGATCACGATGGATTGTTTGGACCTGTAGCCCCAAGTAATATGTTTTCAAATAAAGGCTCATACTCAATTTATAGGCTAAAAATGATCTTTATTATATTTGAAATTTTATAGAAGTATGTACAGAATTTTGGGGGTCGATACAGAGAAAATGAGTTGTTCGCTCTAGTATGATAAGGCCAAAGGTTGGACGGGTTAACTTACTCAATTGTTGGCTTTCTTGAAGGGACCCCTATGAGTTGGGTACCATCGGTCGTGAGGAACTTACTCAATTGTTGGCTTACTCAATTTTTTGGCGGAGCAGGACGACTCAGCATAAGCCGCATCTCCTTCCTCACACTCCTGGGCTATCTTCGTACTGCCTCCCACCGTTATGGTGCCTTTGGGACCCGACATCTTGAGTTTGAGGTATATGTAGCAAGGGCGAGCCATGAAACGAGCATAAGCCGGCCTCCCAAAGAGAGCATGATAAGGGCTTTTCATCTTCACCACCTCAAACATTAAGGGTTCGCATCTGCAGTTCTGCTTGTCCCCAAAAGCCACATTGATTTTGATCCGCCAAACTAGGTATGCGGACTTTCCAGGAATAATGCCATGAAAAATCATGGTAGAAGTTTGCAAACTGTTATCGTGAAGGTTCATCCGCTGGAAATTGTTGTAATATAAGATGTTGATGCTGCTTCCTCCATCCATGAGGACCTTTGTGAGGGTATAACCACCACACTGAGGCACCACCACCAAGGCTATATCTCATGGGTAATCAACCCCGGGAGGGTGATCCTCTCTGCTCTAAATGATTGGTTGCTCGGACCAGTTGAGTTATCTAGGGACTCTCGGCTCAACTATATTGATGGCTCTCTTCTTGCGCTTCTTGTCTTCTTTGCAAGAGTTGGTGGTGAAAATGTGGTATTGACCATTGTTCAGCTGCTTAGGGTTGCTATGAAACCAAGTTTTATTCTTATGATGCTGATTGCCCTCAGCAGAATGCTGCCCATTGCCAGTGTTTCGTTGGTGCTGAAAACCTGATCGCGGGCCGCCTGGTTCATTGAAACCTGATCCTCAGAACCCGTGAGGCGGGCAGCCCTCAAAGCCAGTATGACCATACTGACCTGGATGTCCTTCACCATAAGCCCCCTAGTGACTTTGAATGGCTTGATTCTGGACCACATGCATATTATAACAATTCTCCCATGAGTGAGTAGACGACATGTCCGGGGTACTATGCTTTGGGGAAGGCCCCTCGAGTGCTTCGTCATAATTGCGCGGCTTATTCCCATAGTAAGCTCCTCCAGAGCGATTATTTTTGTGCTCGTTCTTAAATCCAGTATTGGTATTAGCCACAAATTCTGACCCACCCTCAGGCCGCCTCCGTTTGTTATTTTGACCTCCAGGATTTACATCTTGCTTATTGCCCTTTCCACCTTCGCCTCTCTTGTTCTTGCCATCTTTCACCTCGCCCGAGCCAGGATTCTTCGTGTCGTCTGACTCAACATACTCGTTTGAACATCCATCAAATCGCCCATATCTTGAGTCTTCGATTTTAGGCGACTAAGCTTTAGGACTAGTAGCTGGAAGTGGCAATTGTTCTCCAAAATCAGGACGGCTTGGGAGGCCATAATGTTGTCCGACAAGTGGATGATTTCTGCGACCCGACGAGTCCAATGATGAGTTGACATGCCCGTGTGCTGGACACAATGTTGACGATCCATAATTTTCATCGGCCATTTGCATGTTCCTTGAATTTTTTTGATGAACCATTCCTTCAGCTCCGCCCAAGTCTTAATGGAGTTGGGTGGAAGGTTTTTCATCCAAGTTCGGCCCGCCTTCCTGCTGCTTCTGCCTCCGCCTGCCAGGTAGCTCTCGCTGCATGCTGTAGTTGACGCCCGCTACTGGAAACAACCGGAGACTCCTCATGATGGCTGGCATATGGTGTAGAGTGCATATGATCTCAACTGTATGAGTATTGCGCCTGTTGGACCACAGTTGTCTTCAACATCTCAATGCGTTCCTAGCATTAATGAGTTTCCATTAATAGGGAGCGCCTCAAAACTACGTGGCGTCACCAATATATTGTTAATGGGGTTGGATAAGTAACCATGCGGCGTACGGAAGCGTTGTGGCGATGGTTGAGCCAGGGGAGGTTGAGACGGACTTTCCTGCCCGTGCGGTGGATTTTGCGCAATGCCTCGTGTGTGTGGACTAGTAAACAAACTAGTCGGCGTGATGTTTGGCTGCACTCGGGACTCGTGCCTCCTGTGGTGGACCATCTCAAAAGCATCTTGCCGAAGTCCTAACCGCCAAGCATCGACTTTCAAGCGCTCCGACTCATCACAGATACGAGCGTGGAACTCCACCATTCGGGCATTTTCAGCGTCAATCTCTTGCTGGACCTTGACCATCTCCACGCGAAGCTATACTAGTTCCGCATTGTGCTCCTCCTAGTTCTCCATAGTGACATGACCCTCCAAAAGCTCGGCCATCTCAGCCATTCAATCGTTCATGGCCTGAGCCGGCGTTTTGCCTCACCCACTAGCGCCGTCAGCAGCTTCTATCGCTGACGGACCTGGATATACCGCGGTTTCTGCCATGTAGATGGTGACCTATTGGGGCGGCTTACAGGATTCCTTGGCGGCTTCTGTCTCCGGAAAGCCCCCAAATCTCCCATAATAGAGTGCACAGATTGATTCGGTGCCTCCCCGTTGACCACTCGCCATCGAATTTGACAAGGGTGTCCTCGCCACCTGCCGATTCATCCGGGAGGCTGTTTCCTTGAGTGAAACTGACGAAGACGTGAAGCCGGTTGGCTTGACACTGCCCGGGCGGATCATGCCGAGCCGACTCGACGATGTTGGTGCAGATGTCCGGCTCAGGTACTGATGCGCCGATTTTACTGATGAAGACGTGGATCTTGCAAAAGGGGACCCGGTACCCAGACTCAATTGAGCCGGCCTCACGGCCCCGGCCTGATTTGTCAATGTAGAGCTTGCCTGTGTGGCTCTTGGTCATCGGACCAACCGCATAGCTCCGGAACCCTGGAAGATCTCCCTCCGAGAACTCAACTCCACCTTGCGATGGCCCCACGATGGGCACCAACTGTCGTGGTTTTGTGTTGGCATATGTTCTCCTCGGAGAACTTAGGTGTGAGGCCATCGCCGCTCTGTGGCGACTCGAAGGGGTTGATCGGGAACGAGACACAGATTTATCCAGGTTCGGCCCCTCCAATGGAGATAAAAGCTTACGTCGTGCTTTGGTGTCTATATTGATGGTGATCTCGATTACAAGGGTGTCGAATAGCTAACCTACCTATCCAGAGTGTTTTTTCTTGATCTCTTTAACTCGAGGGCTCTCCTTTATATATATATATATATATATATGTGTGTGTGTGTGTGTGTGTGTGTGTGTGTGTGTGTGTGTGTGTGTGTGTGTGGATGCCTCGAGTTTACAACAGAGTTTGGGTCAATAAATGCCCGTGATCTAATCTAACTCCTACTTCCCTTTATCCTCAAGGAAAAGAGAGAGTCCCTTGTACATTCATATTTGAGCTGGCCATCCGGATGACGTCTTTAAGCCAGCCCGCATAACAAGCCGACTTTCCGGGCCTTGTTCTTCTCACGATCGTCTTCCTTCTGGACCGTCTTCATGGATCCTGGGTTATTACTTGGGCGGGTTATACCTACAAGGTATATCCTCGACATGTGGCAACGCAAACTTGAGGATGCCATGGATCTACTACTTTATCCGGATGTAATGCATCAAAGTGCTTCCACGCAAAAGCATCTCATGTGTGTACCAACATCATATTCCCATATCAATCTAGTTTGGTTCGTTTGCCCAATTTGTGTCATGTCATCTATGTGGTCGTCTCTTCGGCCAGTAAAAGACGTTGAAGTCTTAGTATGATTGGCATATATCGAAGAACATTAGCGGGGATTTTGGTCTGCCTCTTCTCACCCATACCGTTGTCTACCACAACATACCTGGAAGATTTGCAAATGGGACAATAGTTCAAGTCTGCATACTGAAGCCTAAATAAGGCACATCCTTTCTCACAGGAATCTATATTCTCATAGGACATCTTAAGTACACGGAGTATTTTGTTTGACTAGTATAGGTTTGTAGGCATGACTTGGCCTTTGGGTAAAAAACATCCAAATAGTGTCATCATCGCATCGTAGTATTTTCTGCCCAAGATGAACTGAGCCTTCAGAGACATTACTTGTGTGATGGCATCCAGCTGACAAAGCCTAGTGTTCTCGTGGAGAGGACGTTTTGAAGACTCCAACATTTCACAGAAGTGCTTTGCAGATTCCTCCATCTGATCGTTCGAATCCAGAGCATCATCAAAGTCTTGCACCATGCCTTCGATCCCGGTACCATGGTCGTCGGTGCAACGACGAACCACTTCAACACTGGTATGTTGGGTAGACTCAACATGAAATGTCCATACCGTATAATCACACGTAAAACCCCTCTTGTGCAGGTGTTTACCCATTTCATCCTGTGGCATCTGTTTAAAGTTGCTGCACCGACGATAGGGGCACGAGGTTTTTATCTGGCCATTTCCAAATGCAGCTTTCATAAACCCCTTGGTTTTTGTTAACGTTTCTTTGGTCATCTCTTTCTTACTAGTGTGACATGTGTACATACATGCACGATCACCCATGATGGTACTTGCAGTGATAGTAGGGTTTGACCTTCTTGATGCAAATTTCAACAAGATTAAATGACCCCATTATCGACACCCTTAAGAAGATCACAATCAAAAACAATAAGAAGAAGACTAGAAGAAGATGAAGAAGACTAGAAGATGAAGAGGAAGAATAAGAAGAAGACTAGAATAATAACAATAAGAAGAAGAAGAAGAAGAAGAAGAAAAAGAGAAGGAAAATAATAATAAGAAGAAAGAAAGAAGAAGCTCATTCTTCCTCTTTTATTCTTTATTTTTCTTCTCTTTCCTCTTCTATGCTTTCTTTTTCTTTTTATGCCATTTTTGCGATTATTATGTCATTTTGGAGAAAAATAAGCTAGGTATATGACATTTATGAGCTAACCAAGGTTATTATTCTATTTTTGACCTAACTAAGCTAAGTATGTCATTTTATAAGAAAACAAGCTAAGTATATGCCATTTACGAGCTAACGAAGGTCATTATGTCATTTCTGACCTAACTAAGATAATTACGTTATAAGTGAACTAAATAAGCTAATTATGCATTTTGGAGGATAATTATGTCGGGACCCCGATCCTGAATCATAAGAACCCAGCCTATAACACATCACATCACATTGCGGCCTCACGCACGGTAAACTCCACGGCTGCCACCTTACCTTGGCCGGGACCGTTTGCGTCTTTTGGCTCACGTATATGAATGTGTCGCTAGCATTCAAACGACAAAGAACCCGGGTCGACATGGCTAGCTATAAACAGAAGTGGTACATCCGTACAGGGACAGGCATACATAACCCAGCAAAGCAGGTGTCGGTCATCAGCGTGTGTAGACGAGTCGTAGCAAGCTACAAGGACTCCATTACACCGCGTCACATTTCCCCAAAGGGACAAACAAAACAGCAAAGAAGGATACATGCCGGTCAATCAATGTGTCCGGAGCAGTAGCAAGCTACCAAGGCTCAGCGGAAGCACAAAGAGGCATTTCCCCGTAAAGAGGACTACTAAAGGCAGACAACTAGGTGTCGAATCCCACACATATAATGCATTTCATAACATACACACAATATGCACTATATGTGTAGATACAACATGGCATCACAACATAACTCTATGACTCAAACTTTTATTCAAGACTCATAAAAGTCAACATAGTATGATGTTACAAACAGGGGTCTCGTGACCCGTCACTCAAGTCATACAAACATCAAGTGGAAGCCAAACATGTCTGGGTACAGACATCTGCTAAAAATGGCTGGAGGATCCTGAAAAGCTACCACGACCCTACCAAAGTAGCGAGACCTCTGTCTGGGATTCCCAAGCTATTCCGGTCAACATCGAACACGTCGCGTAGAAACCTTTTTAAAGGGACTAAAACTTCTATGCAAAACATAAATAAAGCAACCGTGAGTACAAAGGTACTCAGCAAGACTTACATCAGAAATATCTACATATGCATCATGTTTCAATGAAAGGATTTTGGGGTTTGATTGCAGCAAGCCAGCTTTGACTCTTGGCTAACTTGTACTACGACTACAATTTCTTTCTTTGAGGTGGGATAGCGCACACGAGTCCACATATTCACCAATTCAATACACCACTATGGATCCACTCTCGTCTTCCTACGAGAAGGCCATCCATAGCACTCACACTTATATTGCATGTTTTACAGTATCCATTTAAATTGTCTATGTACCACGTAATGTTTCCAAGTAGTCCATATCCGAGGACGCGGCTATTCGAACAGATTAAATCGCCCTGCAGGGGTATACTTCTTCACACATGCTCTCACCACTTAGCACCATATGCACGTCATGCATCTCGACAACCTTCAAGCATAATCACTAGCGTGGGTGTCGGCCACGACCGTTAACCACACAAGACCCTAGTCCAGGTTTATCACCTATTTGAGACTGAACCCGCAAGGAAGTCCGGTCGAGGTTTCCTCTACGGCCCCAAACGATGTGCGCAGGGTTCCCAGGCCCACCATCCGGGTGCCACTTGGTACACCTGCCACTTTGTATCTACCGCAGAGAAGGTCTACCCCGTCGGGCAGAGCTAAACACGGCCACCGACACTTTTCCTACAAACACCAGAAACTAATTGCAACTCCTGGACAGAGATCTAGGCAATTAATAAGCCGAGCGAGGTCATATTTCAGGGCCCAATGCATGGTAGTATCTTGTCTTGGATAACATACACATAACTCAGTTCTTAAGGACGATCCCAATGAGACAACCCACCATGTACTCCTATATGGCCTCTCATCGCTAGCTTTACCAAATTGAATTCACACCTTTACTATCACACGGTAGAACATGAACACAAGCATTCCGATTCATCATCCAGATGGATCAGACTCGACACAACTCTAAGCATAGCAGTCACAGTAAGCAAGCATGGATGAGTAAGCACATCAAGGCTCAAGCAGTTTCTACTCATGCTAAAAGGTTTCAACTATTTACTGTGGCAAAATCAGGTTATGCAGAGGAATGGGTTCAACTACCGAGAACATATAATAGTTGAATTGTGTTTGTCCTAATGCAATAAAAGAGAGAAGGAGCGAGAGAGTGGTTTAAATCAGTATGTTCAAGGGGGTTTGCTTGCCTGACACGTCTAAAGATAGCCATGAGTCTTCATCAGTGTCAATGATCACATCGTTGGAACCATTGTTTACCGAGAGGAAACACCACCGGCAAACAAGAAAGAACAATAGTTACTTCACAGAAATGCAACACTATGATGCATGATCATGAAATGAAGATGAGAAGTGGAAGGGCCAATATAGTTACCATTTCTTAGGTTGAAGCTGTATTTGAATTAGAATTCAAATATCACTTCAAGCAAGGTATTTTCCGGACACCCTTTTAATTGATTCGACCTGATGCTCAGGCATAACTTGTTTTATCATGCATGAAGATGGCATTTTGAGGTACTGGTTTTCCTAGCTCAATGTTTGGTCTTGTTAATTGAAGTGGAATTCAAATATATACCAAATTCCATCTCCAAACTGTTTATTAAATTTACCCTAATCATTATTTTGCCTACTTGGTGACGTTAACTTTATCAAACATGCATTAAAACGTCATAATCAGATTCTTTGGATTTTTTTGATCATTTTTCATATATAAATTATTTTCATTGGACTTACAGATTATTTTCTATGATTTTTAGAAGTTTTAGGCATTTTGTGAAATTTCTTTTATATTAGGAAACCAATTATTGCGTCAGCACTGCGTCAGCAGGTCAACTGAGGTGGTCAGAGTCAAACCTGACGTGTGGGGTCCACACATGAGTGACATAGTTTAATTAACAGGGTTAGGTTAATCTTAATTCTTATTTTAGAACCATAGGGCCCACTGTCAGTGAGTCATTAGGTTAGTTAATCTAATTAATTAATTTTTGTGATTAACTAAACTAAACAGGGCTAGGCCCCACCTGTGTGTGACCTTGGGAGGTCAAACCCGTGGGTAAGGGGCCAGGACCACTGGCAGCTCAACGCCGGCGACTCCAGACGCGGCGGAGCTCATCGGACTTCGCCATCTGGCGACTATTTGGACGGCCGAAACCATCTACGCGAAGCCCGTGTTGGACCGCATCCATCCCGACCCAGCCACGGGCCAGGAGGTGGCCGGAACGAGGCCTCCGACGACCTCGAGCGGCGGCCGGTGTTGGCCATGGTGGGGATAATGCTAGGAGGCGCGGAAGGAGGAGATGATGCCGGTTGCGGCTCCAGGCGAGCTCACCGAGCACGCTGGAGTGCACAATAGGGCGAGGGAGGCCCTGGCCATGGCGGCCATGGCCGGCGGCGAGGACCTCGTGGGATCCGTGGCTAGAAGGGGTTAGAGGATGGGAAAACACGATGGGGAGGGGGAAATCGATCGAGACCCTCATTGCGAACCTTCTGGCGCCGGTGGAGAGCTCGGCGACACGCCGGAGGCAGCGAATCAATGGCGGCAACAACCCCTGGCACAAAGAGGCAGAGGGGAAAAAGAGAGGGATAGAGGAAGGAAGAAGATGAGGCAGAGGGGTCCGGGGGATAAAGAGAAGAGAGGCACGGGGGTGAGGCGGCGCGCTGGCTAGGAGGGCCAGGAAGGCAAGGAGGAGGTGGCGCGAGGCCACGGCGCCGCCCCTGCTTCTCCTGTGCCTACTGGCAGAGGTTGAAGAAGACCACAACACCCCTGGTGGGCTGGGCCGAAGGTGAGCACCAGGTGAGCGTAGTTTAGTTGTTTTCCATTTATTTTTCTTTCTCTTTTGCATTTCTGGTATTGATTAACTTTATTTTTGGCTCCAAACTAGTTTATAAATAGTGAAAGTAATTTTTGGGTGTTACTTGGAATAATTCCAAACCCATGTGAAAGATTCAACATTTTATAACATTCTGAAATATTCAAACCACTTTATGTTGGTGATTTCAGTGGCTTTGGAGATTAAAATAAAATGCCAAAGGTATTCTTAAATTAGGTTTCACCCCTGGTATGTTGTTTCCAACATTTATCAAAAAGGGGGAACATTTTTGGAGACCAGTTGAGTTCATTAAAAATAATCATTGTTGAACCTATTTGGATTTTATTTGGTGCTAGGGTTTGGTCATCCCCATTTGTAGATCATCCCCATTTGAATGAAATTTATTTGTATGCATGCATGAATACTCACTGATGCAACTAACTACAAGCTATAATCTAGGGTTGTGACAACTCGCCCCCACTAAACAAGAATCTCGTCCCGAGATTCAAGCGTAGTCGGGGAGAGGAAGAGGGAACACTAACTATCGCATTGTTCACGATCCAATTGCCCTTCTTAAAGATGTTGATTCATTGCATCATGTTGATCTTGGCATCTTTGTCTTTGAGGTCTTCATCTAACACGACGACAAGAACAAGAAGAATCTACATGATTCGATCTCCTCAAGATCGAGCAACTCAAGATCAACTTATAGAATGAGACGTAGGAACGTCCCTTGAGCTAAGACACCATACACACAGCAGGGATGAGGAAATGAGGCATATGACGAAGGTTCAATTCGTAGGAAAAAATTCCACGCTTAAAAGAGATGATGACGAGGTTACAAAGTAGCGAGGATTAAGTTACCCTTCAGACCATAACGGGGCACCATAGGAGGGTGACTCGTAGAGTTGTTGCCTTAAGTGGCAAAAAGAATTACTTTTGATACAGAGATCATTGAAACTCTTCATACCAGGGTAAGGCAATTCACAACGATTGTTTGAAGGAATTTTAAAGAATGGCATACTCAGGTTGACATTTCCCCGTGGGGGCGGGAACAAACACAACAACAAAGAAGGATAAATGCCAGTCAAGCAATTTGTCCGGAGCAGTAGGAAGCTACCATGGCTCAGTGGAAGAACGAACAGGCAAGTCCCCATAAACAAGGCTACTAAAGGCATACAACTAGGTGTCGAATCCCACACATACAATGCATTTTAAAGCATACACACAATATGCATGATATGTGTAGATACAACATGGCATCACAACATAACTCTATGACTCAAGCATTTATTAAGGACTCATACGAGTTAACATAGTGTGATATTAAAATCAGGGGTCACATGACCTAACACTCAAGTCATACAAGCACCAAGCGAAAGCACAACATGTCTGAGTACACACATCTACTAAAAGTGGCCGGCGGAGCCTGAAAATCTACAATGAACCTACGAAAGGAGCCTCACCTCTGTTTGGGATTTCCAAGCTATTCCGGTCAACATCAAAGACATCGCGTAGAACCAATAGTGAGACTAATGTCTCCTCTACGAAAACACAAATAAGCAACTGTGAGTACAAAGGTACTCAGCAAGACTTACATTAGAACTATCTACATATGCATCGGTATCAATCAAGGGGGTGTGGAGTTCAATTACAGCAAGCTAGCTTTGACTCTTGGCTAACCTGTACTACGACAACAAACACTTTCTTTGAGGTGGGTAGCTGTGACATCCCGAGACCGACGTTCGAGAAGATTCCCCCTTTTATTCTGTTTTCGTCGTGTGTTTATTTTTATTTGTTGCATCATCATCGAATCATGCGCATCATCTGCATCCCATTGCCGCCAGTTTTTAAACATGCATCCGTTATTAGTTGCCGGTTCGCTCCGTGTTCGTCGTTGACCGTGTTGAGCCCGACCACACTCGCACGCGCCCGCGACATCGTTTAAATCTTGTTTTTAAAAGTGTGTGTAAAACTTTTTCTGATTCAGTTGAAACTTGATGTGCAGTCGTATTTAGTTGTAGCTAGGCCGCTTGTCAAATTTCGTCGCAATTGAAGTCTGTTTGGTACCCGAACGGTCGACCATAGCGGCACCGTATTTGGTCTATCGTCGGAGTTGTATTGGTGTTTTAAATCATGTTGCCGCGCCGCGCTATTTCCCTCTCATCCCTACATAGCCTATCTACACAGCCCATTAGTGCCACCTAGCCACTCCCTCCGTTCGTGGTCGTCGGATCGCCATCGGACGGACGAGGTCCACCCCACCATAGACCAACCATCACTACTAGAATTCAGTTATTTGTCGTCAGCCTCTTCTTTGCCATCTGTTGGCTGATCCCAAAGACCCTATTTGCCGTCAGTCACCAGAAAACTGACGGCAAAGAGCAGACTGTCTTTGCCATTAGTCTTGTCTTTGTCGTCTACTGGCGCACGGCAAAGAGCAGGAGGGGAGACGGCAAAGAGCATGGGGCGGCCCACCATACACCCCCTTCCACCCCATAACGGGCGCTCCCTTTGCCGTCTGCCCTCCTGCTCTTTGTCGTCAAGGGGCGGACGGCAAAGAGAGCCCCCCTAACGACCGTCTCCCCACCCCACGTCCCCCTATCTCATGCTCTTTGCCGTCGGGGGGCGGACGGCAAAGAGAGCACCCCCTAACGGCCGTCTCCCCACCCCACGCCCCCAATCCCCGACATCTCTTTGTTTCTCTCACCCGCTCTCTCTGCTCGTCCCCCGCCCGCCGACCACCTCCCCTCCGCTCATCCGAGCGCCGCGGCGCCCCTCCCCCATCCGCCGGCCGCCTCCCGTCCCGCCCGCCGGCCACTTCCCCTCCCGCCCGCTGGTCGTCCCCCCCGCCCGCCGGCCGCCTCCCCTCCGCTCGTCCGAGCGCCGCGCCACCCCTCCTCCCCGGAGCTCGGCCCCCCCCTCCCCGCACCCCTCCTCCCTGGCTGCCCACCGCCCCAGCTGCCCACCGCCCCAGCAGCCCACCGCCCCAGCAGCCCACTGCCCCAACAGCCCCTCCTCCCCGGCTGCCCACCGCCCCGGCTGCCCACTACCCTCCTCTGATAGGTGAGTTTGTTTTTTGTTATTTGATTAGATTTAGTTAGTTGATTTAGTTATTTGATTTAGTGGTAATTTAGTTAGTTGTTTTAGTTAAATAGTAGATTTAGTCCTAGGTTTAGTTCATTAATGCTAGGTTATTTGTTATTTGTTAATTTAGAGGTAGATTTTATTTTGTTAATTAGTGGTAGATTCTTTTTTAGTTAATGATTGGTAGATTCTGTTTTTTGTTATTTTTTTGCTGTTTAGTGCTATATCGGTTTAGCGATAGGTTTAGTGATAGGTTTAGACTCTACATAGTCATAATTGAAATAAGTAGAAAAAATATGAAGAATAAAAGAAGAATAAGTACATAAGGGAAGAAAAATAAGAAGAAGAGGAGGAGGAGGAGGAGGATAAAAAGAAGAAGAAGAAGAAGAAGAAAAAGAGGAGAGAGGAGAAGAATAAAGAAGACAAAAAAGGAAAAGAAGGAAGAAAAAGAAGAAGAGGGAAATGGAAAAGAAGGAATAAGAAGAAGAAAAGGAAGGAAGGAAGAAGAAGAAGAAAAGGAAGGAAGGAAGGAAGAAGAAGAAGAAGAAAAGGAAGAGGAGGAAAAAAAGAAGATGATGAAGAAGAAAATGACACCCTGACACCCCGACACGATGCCCGAAACCCCGACACAACATCGTGACGACACCCTGGCAGAAAACTCCGCGCAGCTGTTAATATGCCGCCCCCGACGCCACTGACCCCCAACCCCCGACCTCCGACACCTCTTCGGCCTCTTGTTGACCGAAAAGTCCCCCGACCACCGACCCCTAACACCACTGACCCTGGACCCCCGACGACACTGACCCCGACCACCGACGCCACTAACCCCTGAACCCCAATGCCACCGACACCCGGAACCATCGACCCTCGATGGCACTAAATCCCGACACCACTAACCCCCGACCCCCGACAACTCTTCTGCCTCCGGTTGAACGAGAAGGTGCTTTTCGGCCTTCCACAAACCGACGGGGTCATAGTTTCGTAAATTATGAGTTAGGTCACATATTTTCCAATTATGTTTTGAAAACATCATATTTGTGTTGATCATGTGAATTTCAATGTGCAGTTGTTCGACGACCTCCAATGTGCAATTTCAATGTGTGTTTGTTGGTGAGCACAAATGACTTCTCCTCCTAAACCCTTAATTTGCTCTGTTCCAGTCTTTGTGCCGAAGAAACTTACTAGATATAGGTTTCTTCAATCATGAGTATGCGTGACTAGTATGCATCTCCTATTTGAAAGGGCGACATCTATCAGTATGCATCTTGCTACGGCAACAAAAGTCCTTCCCCGGCAATGGTGCCAGAGATCTTTCTGTCGTCTCTTGAGCTTGCGTTGAAGAGGAAAGGGTGATATTTCCCTGAGTTTGAGAACCAAGGTAGCAATCCAGTAGGAGAATCTCGTCAAGTCCAGAGTACCTGCGCGAACACAAAAGAGCTTGCACCCAACGCTTTAAAGGGGTTGTCAATCCCTTCAAGATTGATTGCAAAGTGAGATCTGAAGGCGGAAAGTGCAACGAAGAAAAGTGTAAGGCTCAAAATATGGTGTCGAGTAGACCCGCGGGCCATAGTGTTCACTAGAGGCTTCTCTCAAAATAGCAAATATCACGATGGGTGAACAAATTACTGTCGAGCAATTGATAGAACCGCACAAAGTCATGACGATATCTAAGGCAATGATCATACATATAGGCATCACGTCCGAGACAAGTAGACCGATACTTTCTGCATCTACTACTATTACTCCACACATCGACCGATATCCATCATGCATCTAGTGTATTGAGTTCATGACGAACAGAGTAACGCCTTAAGAAAGATGACATGATGTGGAGGGATAAACTCAAACCAATGATGAAAACCCCATCTTTTTACCCTTGATGGCAACAACACGATGCGTGCCTCGCTACCCCTTCTGTCACTGGGTGAGGTCACCGCACGGTATGAACCCAAAATCAAGCACTTCTCCCATTGCAAGAATCCTAGATCTGGTTGGGCAAACAAAACCCACAATTCGAAGTGAATTACAAGGATATGAAATCATGCATAAGAGAGATCAGAAGAAACTCAAATAAGATTCATAGATAATCTGATCATAAATCCACAATTCATCGGATCTCCACAAACACACCGCAAAAGAAGATTACATCGGATAGATCTCCATGAAGATCATGGAGAACTTTGTATTCAAGGTCCACGAGAGAGAAAAAGCCATCTAGTTACTAGCTATGGACCCTTAGGTCTATGGTGAACTACTCACGCATCATTGGAGAGGTCATGGTGTTGATGAAGAATCCCTCCGTATCCGAATCCCCCCTCTAGCAGGGCACCGGAACGTGCCCCAGATGGGATCTTAGGGAGACAGAAGGTTGCGGCAGCGGAAAAGTACTTTCGATGATCTCTTGATTTTTTCTGGGATTTTAGGGGATATATAGGCGCAAAACCTAGGGCAGAGGTGGCCTAGGGAGCCCACAAGCCAGGGAGGCGTGGGCCCCCCTGGTCGCGCCATGAGGGCTTGTGGGGTCCCTGAATCCTCCTATGAATTCTGAGGCTTCCCGATCTTTTTCTGTTTCGGAAAAAATCTTTTTGGTAGTTTCATTCCGTTTGGACTCCGTTCAAAATCCTCCTCTGAAAGGGGTCAAAAACATGGAAAAAACAGGTACTAGCACTTGTCACTAAGTTAATAAGTTAGTCCCAAAAAATATATAAAAGGCATACAAAACATCCAAAGTTTGACAAGATAATAGGATGAAACCATAAAAAATTATAGATACGTTGCCGACGTATCACATGTCTTTGCATATTTATAACCCCCATCCTTTCTAATTGTCCAACGTTATCCATGGACAGCCTGAGTATGTGTAAATTGGGTTTGTTTTCCCGTATGTTGTGCTCCGGATCCGATGCGGAATTTCGTCAGTGCCTTCCTATTGTTCTCCGGGTACACATCCTCTCTGCTTACTGCCGAGACATGTATCAGGAGAACATCGGGGAGGTGCTGCCGAAATTCTGCGTTGCATCTGGAGCAGAGCATGGGAAAACGAACCCAATCTACACATACTCGGGTGGCATTAGGACCTATCTTTACCTATTAGCGTGTAGGTTGCATGGACGTAATAAAACTGACAAACTTGATTAGAGGATGAATATAGATGATGAATTATATATTTATTTCTTGTGCGCCCATTGGTAGCTAGGCAACATGAGTGATCGTGCTTGGATGTACAATGGTCACCCTAGTCAGAAAGACATGACCAATGAATGGTTAACAAAAACCAGGGGGTTTGTGAGAGCCGCATTTGCAATTGGCCAGCAAAAAACATGGTGCCACTGTCCCAATTGCGACAACTGGAAAAAGCAGACAGAGTTTGAAATGGGTAAACACCTGCAGAAGTGGGGTTTTACGCCTAATTATATGGTGTGGACTTTTCATGGTGAGTCTGACCAACGTGCCAGAGCTGAGGTGATTCGTCGTCGCACCGGCGAGCATGGTACCGGGATCAAAGACATGGTGCAAGACTTTGATGATGCTCGGGATTCGGACGATGAGATGGAGGAATCTGCAAAGGCCTTCTATGAAATGTTGGAGTCTTCAAAACGTCCTCTCCACGAGCAGACCGAGCTTTGTCAGCTGGATGCCATCACGCAAGTAATGGCTCTGAAGGCTCAATTCAACCTAGGCAGAGAATGCTACGACGCGATGATGACGATATTTGGACGCTTTCTACCCAAAGGCCATGTACTGCACGCAAACATGTACCAGTCAGAGAAAATCCTCCGTGTACTTAAGATGCCCTATGAGAAGATACATGCCTGTGAGAATGGATGTGCCTTATTTAGGCTTGAGTATGCAGCCTTGAACTATTGCCCCATTTGCAATTCTTCCAGGTATATTGTGGTAGACAACGGTATGGGTGAGAAGAATCAGACCAAAATCCCCATTAATTTTCTTCGGTATCTGCCAATCGTACCAAGACTTCAACGTATTTTCATGGTCGAAGAGACAACCAGACAGATGACATGGCACAAATTGGGCAAAAGAACCGAACTAGATGTGCATGGGAACAAGATGCTGGTACACACTTCAGACGGTTTTGCGTGGTGGCACTTCTATGCATTACATAAGGATAAATAGGAAGATCGAAGGCATCCTAGAGTTGCCATCAGCACGGATTGGTTCAATGTGTATGGTATGACGGCAGCACAATACAGTTGTTGGCCTGTATTTGTCATTCCACTCAATTTTCCACCCGAAGAGATTATGAAAAGAAAGAACATTTTCCTGACGTTGATAATTCCAGGGCCCAACTATCCGGGGAAGAATATGAATATGTACATGCAGCCGCTTAAGGATGAGTTGCAAGAAACCTGGGATAATGGGATCAAGACCTACGACGCGGCTACCAAAACAAATTTCAAAATGCATGTGTGGTACATGTACTCGACGCATGATTATCCGATGTTTGCGCTATTCGCTGGCTGGTGTGTGCATGGAAGGTTCCTGTGCACCACAGCAAGGCAGCTCTTCAGTTCCGCTGGCTGCAGGCTGGTTGCAAGATTTCTTGCTTCGACATGCATAGACAATTCCTGGATCCTGACCATAAGTTCAGAAAAGACAAGAAGAATTTCATCAAAGGTAGAGTTGTCAAAAACACTCCACCAGCTGCGTTGACAGGCCAACAGACCCTTAATCAGTTAAACGCTCTCGAGCCTGATCATTTGCGTCCAGGATACTTCAAAGGGTATAATACGGAACACGCCCGGACTCACAAGTCATGCTTATGGGATCTACGTTACTTCAAAGACCTCCTTTGCCCACACAACATCGACGTGATGCACACTGAAAAGAATATTGCGGAGGCCATTTTTGGTACATTGTTCGGCATAGAGGGGAAGTCAAAAGATAATCGTAAGGCTAGAACCGACCTGGAGGCTCTATGTGATAGACTGTTGCAAAACTTGCGACAATGGAAAGGAAAGCAAAGCATAGCGAAGCCAAAGCCATGGTTCAATCTTGAAAGGCCAACTATGAGGGAAAAGCTATTGTGGGCGAAAATGCGGTTGATGTTCCCCGATGGGTATGCTGCGAATCTAAAGAGGGGAGCGAGTCTTGGGAAATTGAAAAGGTTTGGTCTTCAGAGTCATGATTGGCACATATCGATTGAGCGGGTAATGCCGGTGATGTTGCGTGGCTTTATCCCTGAGGATGAATGGCTAGTACTGGCAGAGCTGAGCTATTTCTTTCGTTCTCTTTGTGCGAAAGAACTATCGTCTGGCGTGCTAGATGAAATGGAAGAGTTGGCGGCGGAGTTGATCTGCAAATTAGAAAAGATCTTTCCACCTCTTTATTACAATGCAGCATTTGATTTTGCATCTCCCGACCGAGGCAAGAATGGGGGGCCCGTTCAAAATCGATGGTGCTACTCAACTGAGAGGATGCAGAATACGCTTTGAGCTAAGTGTAAAAATAAACATAGAATTGAAGCATCGATGGCCGAGGCATTCATTACTGAGGAGGCGGCAAACTTCGTGATAGCACACTATGAAGCCCAAAATCATCATTTGCATAACCCAAAGCCTCGGTACAATGATGGAAACCCAAAAAAAGTTCGATACAACCTCAGCCTATTCAAAGGTAAGCTCGCACCATCCGATGCTTCGAAAGGGAAATCGTTGGATCTCGAAGAATGGCGGACCATTTCATTGTATATCTTCACCAACCTAACATAAGTGCGACCGTACATCGAGTAAGTTCTCGGTAAATTATTGTTCGGCAACTTCTAATTCCTTTGAACTACTCTTATTCCTGGATATTTGATATAGTCGATACGTCGCCGAATTCTCGGATGGAGCGGACATAGAAAAGGATTCCGTCGAAGAGTATGAGCTTCTCGCAAAGCATGGAGGCGACTATCCTGGTTTCATCTCTTGGTTCAAACAAAGGGTAATAATTACCATTAAGGGCCCATTTGATTTCTTGGTCTAATTTGTGGCTAATGCATCCATTCTTTCGTATTAAACTTGTAGGCTGATGCAGAGTCTATGCACGCCGAGTTGAGACAATTCGCTAATGGTTTTGACTATAACGTTCGTTCATTTGACAAATACAACATCAATGGGTATCACTTTCGTACCTTTGGCAAAGAGCTATCTATGACCGACCTAAAGACTACAAATTGTTTTGTCTCTGCTATCGGCGAAGGAGGCACCGAGTATTATGGAAGAGCTGAAGCAATTTATGAACTTCTATTCTATGGTGAAAACCCACCGACCGTTGTAGTCTTCAAATGTTATTGGTTTGAGCCGAGGGGGACTAGAAGGACTCATGAACATATAGGACTAGTCGAAATCAACCAAAACACCCACTTAGATGTTCCCGATGTCTATATTACGGCTCAACAGGCGACACAAGTTTTCTATCTACCGCGGGCCTGCCAAACTGATCCAAATCTCAAAGGTTGGGATGTCATTTATGAAGTGCCACCACATTTTAGACCACCTACCCACAATGAAGAGGATTATGAACCTCACATTAACCCAGACACATCTGAAGGAGAATTCTTCGAAGAAACATGTATGTCCAAGAAACGTTTCAGGAACCGCTCTACTTCACCCCAGATGATTGAAGTAGACAGCGATAGTGAATCCGTCTTAACCCCTGAGCCCGAACAGGAAGAGCTGGAAGAAGAAGAGGTTACTGCTGCGGATGACCTGTCACTTCTTGACCGATTACATAATGGTGGCCTTCCGCATGTTCTTCCTGATAGTGATGATGATAATGCATTTATTGATGATAGTGATGATCATGATGCATTTATTGACCCCAAAGCATATCTAGATGACCACGATTGTTATTAGTTCATGTCAGGTATTCAACTATTACTATTTATAAATTTTGAGTTCATGTTAGGTATTCAATTTTTATTAGTCATGTTGGTATTTATGACGATGATACACTTAAATTATATACATTTTATTACTCATGTTGGTATTTATGTTGTACTAATTTCATTTACTCTTTGTCATGACAGGCGTTGAAAGATGGTGGGAAAGGGTCGAAAGCACTTCGCGGCTCCTTCTTTGTCGGCGGGTAGTGGGATGGGTACTTCCATTCCTGCCTCGCCTCTTCGGAGAGCGTTGCTCTCCACTCTGCAAGGAGTGCCCCCCGTGAGAGGAGGTCGACCCCCCGCGAAGCCGAGAGGTACAAAAGGTACACGTTGTATTGATGTTGGTATTTATGTTCTACTCATGTTGTATGCATGTTGGTATTTCTATACATTTTATTACTCATGTTGGTATTTATGTTGTACTAAAGGTACACGTGGCCGCGGGAGAGGTAGGGCGGTGGCTGCCATGCCTTCTAAGGTGGAGGCTACACGGTCTCCGCCACCACCACAAGCTGATTCACCTGAGCACAGGACTTCTAGGGTGGATTCATCTGAGGTGGAGGCTACACGGTCTCCAGTTCACGAGCCTCGTGATGACGAGCCTCAGGTCGACGAGCCTTCGACCCACGAGACTCGTGTCCCAGAGGCTTCGTTCCAGGCGACTCCGGAGCAAAGCAGGGATGAGGGTACGTCCCCAGAGACCCAGTGGGATACCTGGGCTGAGCCAAGTGGCCATGCTGATAGCGACGAGGAGCTGGGTGAGGGGGCTACCGTCTACCGGCGTGGTAGTGATGTGTAATACGCAACCTTCTCCTTGTATACGTTGTTGGGCCTCCAAGTGCAGAGGTTTGTAGGACAGTAGCAATTTTCCCTCAAGTGGGTGACCTAAGGTTTATCAACCCGCGGGAGGCGTAGGATGAAGATAGTCTCTCTCAAGCAACCCTGCAACCAAATAACAAAGAGTCTCTTGTGTCCCCAACACACCCAACACAATGGTGATACAAGTGCAATAAGGATGGTAGATATAGGTTTTTGTAATCTGAAATTACAAAAACAGCAAGGTAACTAGTAACAAAAGTGAGCACGAACGGTATTGCAATGCATGGAAACAAGGCCTAGGGTTCATACTTTCACTAGTGAAGTTCTCTCAACAAAGATAACATAATTGGATCATATAACTAGCCCTCAACATGCAACAAAGAGTCACTCCAAAGTTAATAATAGCGGAGAACAAATGAAGAGATTATTGTCGGGTACGAAACCACCACAAAGTTATTCTTTCTGATCGATCTATTCAAGAGTCTGTAGTAAAATAGCACGAAGCTATTCTTTCCGTTCAATCTTTCATAGAGTTTGTACTAGAATAACACCTTAAGATACATAATACCCAAGACCCTAATGTCACCTAGATACTCCATTGTCACCTCAAGTATCTGTGGGCATGATTATAAGATATGTACCACACAATCTTAGAATCATATGTTCAACCAACACATAGAACTTCAAACAGTGCCCCAAAGTTTCTACCGGAGAGTCAAAACGTGTGCCAACCCCTATGCATAGGTTCCCAAAGTCACGAACCCGCAAGTTGATCACCAAAACATACATCGTGTACTCACATGAATCAAACGTGTGCCAACCCATATGCATAGGTTCCCAATGTCACAAACCCGCAAGTTGATCATCGCAGATAAACACGTGCAAGACATACATCAAGTGTTCTCAAAGACTCAATCCGATAAGATAACTTCAAAGGGGAAACTCAATTCGTTACAAGAAGGGAGAGGGGGAAGAACATCATAAGATCCAACTATAATAGCAAATCCCATGGTACATCGAGATCAAGACATCTCAAGAACACGAGAGAGAGAGAGAGATCAAACACATAGCTACTGGTACATACCCTCAGCCCCGAGGGAGAACTACTCCCTCCTCGTCATGGAGATCGCCGGGATGATGAAGATGGCCACCAGAGATGGATTCCCCATCCGACAGGGTGCCGGAACGGGCTCCAGATTGGTTTTTGGTGGCTACAGAGGCTTGCGACGGCGGAACTAGGGATCTTGGTTTCTTTTTGGGGGTTTCTGAATTTATAGGAATTTATGGCGGTGGAATTAAGTCGGTTGGGCCCACGAGGAGGTCGCTGATGACCCACAAGTATAGGGGATCAATCGTTGTCCTTTCGATAAGTAAGAGTGTCGAACCCAACGAGGAGCAGAAGGCTCTGATAAACGGATTTCGGCAAGGTAATAACTGCAAGCACTGAAAGTAGCGGTAACAAGTGATTGTGTAGCGAGGTCAAACATAGCAAGCAAATAGTAACAAGTAACAAGTAGTAGCAACGGTGCAGCAAGTGGCCCAATCCCTTTTGTAGCAAGGGACAAGCCTGAACAAAGTCTTATAGGAGGAAAAACGCTCCCGAGGACACACGGGAATTTCTGTCATGCTAGTTTCATCATGTTCATATGATTCGCGTTCGTTACTTTGATAGTTTGATATGTGGGTGGACCGGCGCTTGGGTACTGCCCTTACTTGGACAAGCATCCCACTTATGATTAATCCCTCTCGCAAGCATCCGCAACTACAAAAGAAGAATTAAGACAAAGTCTAACCATAGCATTAAACTAGTGGATCCAAATCAGCCCCTCACGAAGCAACGCATAGACTGGGGTTTAAGCTTCTGTCACTCCAGCAACCCATCATCTACTTACTACTTCCCAATGCCTTCCTCTAGGTCCAAATATGGTGAAGATTTATGTAGTTGACGCTCACATAACACCACTAGAGGAAAAACAATATACATCATATCAAAATACCGAACGAATATCAAATTCACATGACTATCATCAGCATGACTTATCCCATGTCCTCAGGAACAAAAGTAACTACTCACAAGACCTAATCATAATCATGACCAGAGGTGTAATGAATAGCATCAAGGATCTGAACATAAACTCTTCCACCAAGTAATCCAACAAGCATCAACTACAAAGAGTAATCAACACTACTAGCAACCTTACAAGTACCAATTTGAGTTGCGAGACGAAGATTGGTTACAAGAGATGAACTAGGGATTGGAGAGGAGATGGTGCTGATGAAGATGTTGATGAAGATTCCTCCCCTCCGATGAGAGGAGTGTTGGTGATGAAGATGGCGATGATTCCCCCCTCCGGGAGGGAAATTTCCCCGATAGGATCGTCTTGCCGGAGCTCTAGATTGGATCTGCTCAAGTTCCGCCCCGTGGCGACGGAAAAACCACGAAAAAGCTCTCGTATGATTTTTTTCCAGGTCAGGACGCATCATATAGCAAAAGAGGGGGGCTAGTGGGCCAGTGGGCTGCCCACAAGCCCGCCCTGCGCCACCAGGGAGGGTGGTGGCGCTGGGCAAGCTTGTGGGGCCCTGGTGGCCCCCTCCGGCAGTTCTTTTGCCCAGTATTTTTAATATATTCCAGAAAAAATCCACGTAAATTTTATGGCATTTGGAGATGTGTAGAATAGTGGACTAGGATTTGCTCCTTTTCAAGTCTAGAATTCCAGCTGCATGAATTCTCCCTCTTCATATAATCCTTGCAAAATAAGAGAGAAAAGGCATAAATATGGTACCACAAGTAATATAACAGCCCAAGAAGCAATAAATATCAACATGAAAGCATGATGCAAAATGGACGTATCAACTCCCCTAAGCTTAGACCTCGCTTGTCCTCAAGCGAAAACCAAGTTCCATAAACATGTCCACATGTTTGGGGACGAAGGTGTTGATAAAACATAATACGGACATGAGGGCATCATGATCACACATAGGACAGCAATACATCATAAAGATTCTAATGCGAAAGTAAAATTCCTTCACAAAGCAAAGCATCAAGCAAAAACCTTACCGAGAAGTACCAACAATAGTCCATAGTCATTGAAGCAATTGCAATTTATCACAACATCAGAAAGAGTCAAAAAAGAGCTTGTAAGGCAAACCCACATACTCAATCATCTCTTTTGTTTTCCACAATTGTTACAACTCACGTGGTACTCATGGTGTCAAAGTTTCAGCTGGACACAGAGGAAGATAGGGGCTTATAATTTTGCCTCCCAACAGTTTACCTCAAGGTTAAAGTCAACAACAATAAATCATAAGTACTCAACTCCAAGTTGATATATGAATATAGATCTTTCCCAAGCATGTGACGGTAGCCAAGACAAAGGCAAAAAGGGAATTGGTGATGATCACCATGACTCTTACAAGGGTAAAAAGTAAAGGTACAAGATAGGCCCTTCGTAGAGGGAAGCAGAGGTTGTCATGCGCTTTTGAGGTTTGAATGCGTGTCCTCTTAGTGCGGAGGAACGTCACTTTATATTGCCTCCTATGATAAAGAACTTTACTATGTAGTCTTTCGCTTTTATGTCTTTATCATCACAGGTTCGTACAAAGCTTATTTTCCACACACTAATAGATCATACATATTAGAGAGCAATTTTTATTGCTTGCACCGATGACAACTTACTTGAAGGATCTTATTCAATCCATAGGTAGGTATGGTGGACTCTCATGGCAAAACTAGTTTGGCGGTTTATGGATGCACAAGTAGTATCTCTACTTGGTGCGGGAGTTTTGGCTAATATGAGGTGGAAGCAATCGTCATATGCTAAGGGATCTCTAATCATATAACTTTGTTTGGACCAGGCAAACACAATTCATTATGTTGTCTTCCTTGTCCAACATCTACTCCTAGGCATGTAATAGTTTGGTGAGTGCTCACAATTGCAAAAAGTGTCTAAGATGATATATCTATATGTAAACCTCTCTTTCCTTATTACTTCTTATTAATTGCAACAATGACTGAGGTCTTTGTTAATTTATTCTCAACAAGTTTCAATCATCGTACTTCTCATATGTGAAGTTATCACTTTCCATAAGATCGTCTCATGATCTTTCATGCTATCGTTCTTTTCATACTTTTGATCATGGCACAAAGCAGAGCCCTTGACTAAGACACTCTTTATCATATAGCTCACAAGCTCGAATACATTGGGGGAGAGACAAAAGCAAAAGACTCAAACTAAAAACTAAAGACTTATTCCTCTAAAAGAAGAAATAAAAACTAAAAAGGAAAGAACTAAAACAAAGGTAAAAGCAAAAGATATAAAGGTGATACGATACCAGGGCAACTCCCCCAAGCTTGGTAGAAGCCAAGGGGATTGCCCATACCAATGCTTAGTTGTCTTCCTTTGGTGGTGATGGGTGTTGTTGGGGCAGTCTTGAGCTTGTCTTATTTCCACTTGAGCAAAAAGTTCTGCTCCCTTAGATCGTCATTTTCCTCCTCAAGTTTCAACACTCTATGGCAAAGTTCCTGCTTACTCTCCTGCAAGAAACGAGAAGGGATAAACAAGGTCTTAGGCTTCTTCCTAAGGTCAGGGAGGCTTGACTTCTTGAACTCCACATGGGTGTTTGCAGGTTCAGGTAGAGGAGCCTCCTCTTCATCGGAACTCGTTTGCTCCTTGCCCTTGGGCTCATAGTCCTCTTCCTCATCAGTGGTCCAGCCATATGGTTCCAAGTCCCCATTAATCCTAGAGTTAGCACGATCATCGGCCACATAGATCTCTTCTTCTGAATCTTGCGAAGACATCTTGACCTAAATCTGCGGCAGACAACAAGCTCGAAATGAAAACAGAGGAAAACTACGCGATACGGAGATCAAAACCCTCGGGCGACTATATATTGATTTTTTTCTGGACCAGAAGGAGTTCTCCGCAAGAAAACGGGAGGCACACGAGGTGCTCACAAGCTTGCCCACCACCACCAGGGGTGGTGGTGGCGGTGTGGGCCCTTGTGGCTTCCTCGTTTGCTCTCCGGACTGCTTTTTATTTTTCTAATTTTCCAAAAATTCCAAAACTGAGGAAATTTCCTATTGGAAAAGTATCAGAGTCCAATTTCTTGCCGAAACAGATACATCTTCATTTTCAGGGTCTGAAACAGGCTGATAAACATCCCTTATGTACTCCTCTGGAGTTATGACATTGATGATATTGGTCTCAACATTTATGGGAGTACCAGAGCTGTAATGCTTGATTCTTTGCCCATTTACCACTCTAGGAAAATTTCCTTCCGCGTTATTGATTTTGATGGCACCGGAACGATATACTTCCTCGACAACATAGGGACCTTCCCATTTAGAGAGAAGCTTGCCTGCAAAGAATCTCAAACGAGAATTGTATAGCAAGCCATAATCACCTACATTGAACTCCCGTTTCTGTATTCGTTTGTCGTGCCATCTCTTAACCTTTTCCTTGAACAACCTGACATTCTCATATGCCTGGGCTCTCCATTCATCCAACAAGCTGATATCAAACAACCGCTTTTCACCGTCAAGTTTGAAATCAAAGTTGAGCTCATTGATTGCCCAATAAGCTTTGTGTTCCAGCTCAAGAGGTAAATGACAGGCCTTACCGTAAACCATTTTATACGGTGACATGCCCATGGGATTCTTATAAGCAGTCCTATAAGCCCATAGTGCATCGTCAAGTTTGCTAGACCAGTTCTTTCGAGATCTATTGACGGTCTTTTGTAGGATCAACTTGATCTCCCTATTACTCAACTCAACTTGACCACTAGACTGAGGATGATAAGGATATGCAACTCTATGGTTGACATCATACTTAGCTAGCATCTTGCGGAAAACACCATGAATGAAGTGTGAACCGCCATCAGTCATCAAGTATCTAGGGACTCCAAATCTTGGGAATATGACTTCTTTAAGCATCTAAACAGAGGTGTGGTGATCAGCATTGTTAGTGGGGATAGCTTCTACCCACTTAGTAACGTAATCCACAGCAACTAAGATGTGAGTGTACCCATTGGAACTCGGGAAGGGTCCCATATAATCAAAGCCTGAGACATCAAATGGTTCAATGACAAGTGAATAGTTCATAGGCATCTCTTGACGCTTACTGATGTTCCCTATCCTTTGGCATTCGTCACAAGACAAGACAAACTTACGAGCATCCTTGAAGAGAGTGGGCCAATAGAAACCTGATTGCAATACCTTATGGGCAGTTCTATCTCCAGCGTGGTGTCCTCCGTAGGCTTCAGAATGACACTTCTGCAGGATCTGTCCCTGTTCATGTTCAGGCACACAACGTCTAATAACACCATCTACTCCTTCCTTATAAAGGTGAGGATCATCCCAAAAGTATTGTATCAAATCAAAGAAGAATTTCTTCTTTTGCAGATAGGTGCAACTGGGTGGTATGCATTTGGCTACGATATAGTTTGCATAATCATCATACCACGGTGCACTATGTGAAGTGCGGATGACATTTAATTGCTCATCAGGAAAGTTGTCATCAATTGGTAGTGGGTCATCAAGGACATTCTCTAGCCTAGACAAGTTATCTGCTACAGGGTTATCAGCACACTTTCGGTCAACGACGTGCAAATCAAATTCCTGTAGCAGGAGAACCCATCTGATCAGCCTAGGCATAGCGTCCTTCTTCTCCATGAGGTACTTAATAGCAGCATGATCAGAGTGAATAGTGACTTTGGAGTCAACTATGTAAGATTTGAATTTTTCACATGCAAACACGACTGCTAAAAATTCCTTCTCCGTAGTGGCATAATTTCTTTGGGCACTGTTCAGAGTTTTACTAGCGTAGTGAATGACATTCAACTTCTTGTCAACTCTTTGTCCTAGAACAGCACCAACAGCATAATCACTAGCGTCACACATGATTTCAAAGGGCAAGTTCCAGTCAGGTGGTTGAACAATAGGTGCGGTTATCAAAGCCTTCTTAAGTATTTCAAAGGCTTCCTCACAATCCTCATAAAAAACAAAAGGAACAACCTTCCGCAAGAGGTTGGTAAGAGGCCTAGAAATCTTAGAGAAGTCTTTAATGAACCTTCTATGGAAACCAACATGACCTAGGAAACTTCGTATACCTCTGATATCTGTGGGGCAAGGCATTTTCTCAATTGCATCAACCCTAGCCTTATCAACTTCAATGCCTCTCTCAGAGATTTTGTGTCCTAAGACGATACCTTCATTAACCATAAAGTGGCACTTCTCCCAATTCAAGACGAGGTTGGTTTCTTCGCATCTCTGTAAGACTCGATCAAGGTTGCTGAGGCAATCATCAAAGGAAGACCCATAAACGGAGAAGTCATCCATGAAAACCTCGACAATCTTTTCACAAAAGTCAGAGAATATAGCCATCATACATCTTTGGAAGGTGGCAGGTGCATTACATAAGAAAAAGGGAAACGTCTATAGGAAAAGGTACCGAAAGGGCATGTGAAGGTGGTTTTCTCTTGATCAGATTGTGCAACAGGTATTTGCGAGAAACCTGAATAACCGTCTAGAAAGCAAAAGTGTGTGTGCTTTGATAGCCTTTCTAGCATTTGGTCGATGAACGGCAAAGGATAATGATCTTTCCTCGTTGTCTTGTTCAGTTTCCGGAAGTCTATCACCATTCTATAGCCGGTAATAATCCTTTGTGGGATTAGTTCATCCTTATCATTAGGAACGATGGTGATACCTCCCTTCTTAGGTACGTAATGTACTGGACTTACCCAATCACTATGAGGAACATGATAAATGATTCCTGCTTCCAGAAGCTTTAATGTTTCTTTTCTAATGACCTCTTTCATCTTAGGATTTAATCTCCTTTGATGATCAACAACTGGTTTGAAGTCAGGATCAGTTTTAATCTTGTGCTGACATAGAGTAGGACTAATACCCTTAAGATGATCAAGAGTATATCCAATAGCAGCGCGGTGCTTCCTCAGAGTTTTTAGTAACTTCTTCTCTTCACGCTCTGAGAGGAGAGCACTAATAATGACAGGATATATCTCCTTCTCATCAAGATAGGCATACTTAAGAGTATCAGGCAACTGTTTAAGCTCGAACACAGGATCACCCTTTGGTGGGGGAGGATCCCCAAGTAGTTCAACACGTTGATTATTCTTGAGAATAGGATATTGTTCTAAGACAATTCTATCTATCTCATCTCTCTCCTCCATATGCATATCATTTTCATGCTCAAGCTGATATTGCTCTAAAGGATCCGTAGGAGCTACGGCAATAGAGGCAAGAGCAATGATTTCATCCCTACCAAACGACTCTCTTTCATGGGGTTGTCTTCCTAACTTGGAGAAGTTAAATTCATGAGACACACCCTCGAAACTTACTATGACAATCTGCTTAATGCAATCAATGTGAGCATTGACAGTGTTGAGAAAGGGTCTACTGAATATGATGGGACAAAAGCTATCTTGTGCAGTACCAAGGACGAGGAAATCAGTAGGATACTTCGTCTTACCACACAGGACTTCTACGTCTCTCACAATTCCAAAAGGGCAGATAGTGTCTCTAATAGCTAGCGTGATAGTGACATCAATGGGTTCTATCTCAGCAGGTGCAATCTCATCTTTGATTTAATCATACAGAGAATGGGGTATTGCACTAACACTACCTCCCATATCACATAAACCATGGTAACAGTGATCTCCTATCTTAATAGAAACAACGGGCAGGCCAACTACAGGTTCATGCTTGTCTTTCACGTGAGGTTTAGCAATTCTAGCAGAGTCCTCACAGAATTTGATAACATGCCCATCTATGTCTTCGGCTAAGAGATCTTTGATAATAGCAACACTAGGTTCAACTCTAATCTCCTCAGGGGGTGCAAGCGGTCTAATGTAACCCCTACGTATCACAGTTGGAGCTTTAGAATAATCCTTCATCCTAGCAGGGTATGGTGGTTTCTCAGTGTAAGCACAAGGAACAACAGGATCACTAAAAGCTATGATTTTATCCTCAACTAGATTGGTTTTGGCTATGTTGCTTTGGGAAGTTCAACATGAGCATCGAAAGATTCACATAGAGAAGCTACTATCTCAGAGTCAAGTCCATACTTAGCGCTAAAATCTCTAGAAGTGTTTGTCTCAACAAAAGATTTAACGCAATCAAACTGGAAATTCATACCCGTGTCCTTACCTTCCTCCAGCTCCCAATCTTCAGATTTGCATTTGATTCTCTCCAATAAATTCCACTTGTAATCAATATCCTTCTTCATACAAGAACCGACACAAGAAGTAGTCAAGCATGGTACGATCTTCATCAGAAAGCCGAGCATAAAAGTTTTGAGTGATGATTTCTCTCGAGAGCTCATTATTGGGGCATGAATATAGCATTGATTTAAGACTCCCCCAAGATTGAGCTATGCTTTCCCTGTCACGAGGCCAAAAGTCATAAATAAAGTTCCGATCATGATGTACTAAATGCATGGGATAGAACTTTTGATGAAATTCCAATTTCAACCGATTGTAGCCCCATGATCCAGTATCATCACATAGCCTATACCATGTCAATGCCTTATCCTTCAAAGATAAAGGAAAGACTTTCTTCTTTACCTCATCCTCGGGCAAACCTTCAAGATTAAATATACCACAAACTTCATCTACATAGATTAGATGAAAGTCTGGATGTGAAGATCCATCTCCTGTGAAAGGATTAGCCAGCAGTTTCTCAAGCATACCCAAAGGAATTTCATAAAAGATATTCTCAGTAGGTACTTTAGGTTGAGGAGCAACTCCTTGTTCTTCTGTTTGTGGTGAAGATACCCCAAACAAACTCCTCAAAGGAAGAGTTTCCATAGTGACAAGTGACAATAAATTTCAGCACAGTACAAAAGTGTTTCCTTACCAATTTCCACTTACCAAAGGCGCTTCACTCCCCGGAAACGGCGCCAGAAAAGAGTCTTGATAACCCACAAGTATAGGGGATCAATCGTAGTCCTTTCGATAAGTAAGAGTGTCGAACCCAAAGAGGAGCAGAAGGCTCTCATAAACGGATTTCAGCAAGGTAATAACTGCAAGCACTGAATGTAGCGGTAACAAGTGATTGCGTAGCGAGGTGAAACGTAGCAAGCAAAGAGTAACAAGTAACAAGTAGTAGAAATGGTGCAGCAAGTGGCCCAATCCCTTTTGTAGCAAGGGAGAAGCCTGAACAATGTCTTATAGGAGGAAAAACGCTCCCGAGGAGACACGGGAATTTCTGTCATGATAGTTTCATCATGTTCATATGATTCGCGTTCTTTACTTTGATAGTTTGATATGTGGGTGGACCGGCGCTTGGTTACTGCCCTTACTTGGACAAGGATCCCACTTATGATTAACCCCTCTCGCAAGCATCCGTAACTTTGATAGTTTGATACTTTGATAGTTTGATATGTGCTGATGAAGATGTTGATGGTGACGAGTCCCCTCCGATGAGAGCAGTGTTGGTGATGAAGATGGCGACGATTCCCCCCTATGGGAGGGAAATTTCCCTGGCAGGATCGTCCTTCCGGATCTCTAGATTGGATCTACTCAAGTTCCGCCCCGTGGCGGCGGCGAAACCACGAAAAAGCTCCCGTATGATTTTTTCCAGGTCAGGACGCATCATATAGCAAAAGAGGGGGGCTAGTGGGCAATTGGGCTGCCCACAAGCCTGCCCTGCGCCACCAGTGGGGTGGTGGCGGTGGGCAAGCTTGTGGGGCCCTGATGGCGCCCCTCCGGTAGTTCTTTCGCACAGTATTTTTAATATATTCCAGAAAAAAATCCACGTAAGTTTTCAAGGCATTTGGAGATGTGCAGAATAGTGGACTAGGATTTGCTCCTTTTCCAATCCAGAATTCCAGCTGCCTGAATTCTCCCTCTTCAAATAATCCTTGCAAAATAAGAGAGAAAAGGCATAAATATGGTACCACAAGTAATATAACAGCCCAAGAAGCAATAAATATCAACATGAAAGCATGATGCAAAATGGACGTATCAATCACAAGCCTGGTAGGTGCGGCCTAGGGGGGTCGCGCCTCCCGGGCTTGTCACTCCCTCGTGGCTCTTCTGGTCTTCTTCCAAACCTTCGGGGGTGTCTTTTGGTCCAAAAAAATCATCGTAAAGTTTTATTCCATTTGGACTCCGTCTGAAAAAAGGTCAAACACACGGAAAAAACAGAAACTGTCACTTGGCATTGAGTTAATAGGTTAGTCCCAAAAAAGATATAAAATAGCATATTCATGCATATAAAATATCCAAAGTTGACAAGATAATAGCATGGAACCATAAAAAATTATAGATACGTTGGAGACGTATCAAGCATCCCCAAGCTTAACTCCTGCTCGTCCTCGAGTAGCGAAGTGATAAAGACCGAATTTTTGATGTGGAATGCTACCTAACATAGTTGTCCTTTGTAACTTCTTTCATGTGACATTAATATTCAGATCTGTAAGATTCAAAATAGTAGTTTGCTATTGACACGAAAACAATAATAGTTCAAGCAAACTAGCAAGGTAATCACGAACTTTCGAAATAACAAGGCCAGAGGAAGTTATCTCTACCAAATCATATAGTCTGGCTACGCTCCATCATCCTCACACAACTAATTTAAATCATGCACAACCACGGTATTGGCCAAGTAATTGTTTTCGCACTCTTACTTTCTCAAACCTTTTATAACAATCACGCAATACATGAGCGTGACCATGGATATAGCACTATAGGTGGAATAGAGTGTGGTGGTGGTTGTGAGACAAAAAAGGAGGAGATGGTCACATTGACTCGGCGTATTAAAGGGCTATGGAGATGCCCATTAATAGATATCAATGTGAATGAGTAGGGATTGCCATACAAAGGATGCACTAGAGATATAAGTATGTGAAAGCTCAAAAGGAGAACTAGTGGGTGTGCATCCAACTTGCTTGCTCACGAAGACCTAGGGCAATTTGAGGAAGCCCATCATTGGAATATACAAGCCAAGTTATATAATAAAGATTCCCACTAGTATATGGTGGTGACAAAATGAGAGGCTCTCAATCATGAAGAACATGGTGCTATTATGAAGCACAAGTGTGGAAAAAGATAGTAGCATTGTCCCTTATCTATTTTTCTCCTTTTTTTATTTGGGCTCTTTGGCCTCTTTTTTTCATTTCCTCACATGGGACAATGCTCTAATAATGATGATCATCACAATTTTATTTACTCAGAGCTCAAAGCTCAGAATGATGATGACTCTATAGGAAATGCCTCCGGTAGTGTACGGGATGTGCAACGATCTATCTTGGCGTACGACGTTGAAACATCTCGCTAGCTATCTTACGATCTTGAAATGGCAATATGAGAGTGACGGCACAAGTCATGAGACGGAACAGTGGGAGTTGCATGGCAATATATCTCGGAATGGCTATGAAAATGCCATAGTAGGTAGGTATGGTGGCTATTTTGAGGAAGGCATATGGTGGGTTTGTGTACCAGCGAAAGTTGCGCAGTACTAGAGAGGCTAGCAATGGTGGAAGGTCAAAGTGCATCTGTACCATGGACTCACATTAGTCATGAAGAACTCACATACTTGTTGCGAAAGTTTTTATTAGCAATCGAAACAAAGTGCTAAACGCATACTCATAGGGGAAGGGTTGGTAGGTGTTAACCATCGCGCGATCCAGACCTCGACACAAAGAATGACAATAAATAGATCAATTATGCTCCGACTTCCTAACATAGCGGTTCACCATACGTGCATGCTACATGAATCACTAACTTCAACACAAGTATTTCTAGATTCACAACACCCTACTAACATAACTCTTAATATTACCAAATCCATATCTCAAAACAAATTGAGAGGAATCAAGACTTCTCTTTCTACTCAATGCACATGGAGATGGAAGTTTTTGTATCCTCTTTCTGTTGGGCAACGTTGCACGTCCCTCGATCCGCCCCGCGAACCGTCCCACGAACCGTCCCGCGATCCGTCCCACGACCCGCTCCGATCTAGTGCCGAACGGACGACACCTCCGCGTTCAGCACACGTACAACTCGACGATGATCTCGGCCTTCTTGATCTAGCAAGGGAGACGGAGTGGTAGATGAGTTCTCCAGCAGCGTGACGGTGCTCCAGAGGTTGGTGGTGATCTAGTCTCAGCAGGGCTCCGGAGGTTTGGCCGAAATTGGAGGTGGAGGAGTCCTACTCATATCCTACTTGGAGTTGGATTCCACCTTCCCACTTGGAAACTCTTTCCAGCTTGTGTTTTTTCCTTCTCAAACCTTATGGGCCTTACCAGCCCACTAGGGGCTGGTTTATCTGTTCCCATAGCCCATGAGACCCCTTGGGGCGTGAGACCCCTCCTGATGGTCCCCGGCACCCCTCCCGGCACTCCCAGTACACTACCGATGAGCCCGAAACTTTTCCGGTAATGCACGAAAACCTTCCGATAACCAAATGAGGTCATCCTATATATCAATCTTCGTTTCCGGACCATTCCGGAAACCCTCGTGACGTCCGTGATCTCATCCGGGACTGCGAGCAACATTCGGTAACCAACGATATAACTCAAATACGCATAAAACAACGTCGAACCTTAAGTGTGCAGACCATGCGGGTTCGAGAACTATGTAGACATGACCTGAGAGACTCCTCGGTCAATATCCAATAGCGGGACCTGGATGCCCATATTGGATCCTACATATTCTACGAAGATCTTATCGTTTGAACCTCAGTGCCAAGGATTCATATAATCCCGTATGTCATTCCCTTTGTCCTTCGGTATGTTACTTGCCTGAGATTCGATCGTCAGTATCCGCATACCTATTTCAATCTCGTTTACCGGCAAGTCTCTTTACTCGTTCCGTAATACAAGATCCCTTAACTTACACTAAGTCACATTGCTTGCAAGGCTTGTGTGTGATGTTTTATTACCGAGTGGGCCCCGAGATACCTCTCCGTCATACGGAGTGACAAATCCCAGTCTTGATCCATACTAACTCAACAAACACCTTCGGAGATACCTGTAGAGCATCTTTATAGTCACCCAGTTACGTTGCGACGTTTGATACACACAAAGCATTCCTCCGGTGTCAGTGAGTTATATGATCTCATGGTCATAGGAACAAATACTTGACACGCAGAAAACAGTAGCAACAAAATGACACGATCAACATGCTACGTCTATTAGTTTGGGTCTAGTCCATCATATGATTCTCCTAATGATGTGATCCCGTTATCAAGTAACAACACTTGCCTATGGCCAGGAAACCTTGACCATCTTTGATCAACGAGCTAGTCAACTAGAGGCTTACTAGGGACAGTGTTTTGTCAATGTATCCACACAAGTATTGTGTTTCCAATTAATACAATTATAGCATGGATAATAAACGATTATCATGAACAAAGAAATATAATAATAACTAATTATTATTGCCTCTAGGGCATATTTCCAACAGTCTCCCACTTGCACTAGAGTCAATAATCTAGTTTACATCACCATGTGATTTCAACGAATCCAACACCCATATAGTTCTGGGGTCTGATCACGTCTTGCTCGTGAGAGAGGTTTTAGTCAAAGGTTCTGAAACTTTCAGATCCGTGCGTTCTTTACAAATCTTTATGTCATCTTATAGATGCTGCTACTATGTGCTATTCGGAAATGCTCCAAATATCTACTCTACTATATGAATCTGTTTCAGTACTCATAGTTATTCGGATTAGTGTCAAAGCTTGCATCATTGTAACCCTTTACGACGAACTCTTTAACCACCTCCATAATCGAGAAAAATTCCTTAGTCTATTTAGTTACTAAGGATAACTTTGACCGCTGATCAGTGATTCAATCCTGGATCACTCTGTGTACCTCTTAACAGACTTGCTGCAAGGCACACATCAGGTGCGGTACTCAGCATGGCATACTTTAGAGTCTACGGCTAAGGCATAGAAGACGACCTTCGTCTATTCTCTTTATTCTGCCGTGGTCGGGTTTTGAGTCTTACTCAAATTCACACCTAACAACACAGTCAAGAACTCCTTCTTTGCCGATCTATTTCGAATTCCTTCAAAAACTTGTCAAGGCATGCATCTTGTTGAAACTTCTATTAAGCGTTTTGATCTATCTCCATAGATCTTGATGCTCGACGTTCAAGTAGTTCAATCCAGGTATTCCTTTGAAAAACTCCTTTCAAACAACCTTTTATGCTTCACAGAAATTCTACATTACTTCTGATCAACAATATGTCAACCACATATACTTATCAGAAATTCTATAGTGCTCCCACTCACTTCTTTGGAAATACAAGTTTCTCATAAACATTGTACAAACCCAAAATCTTTGATCATCTCATCAAAGTGTATATTCCAACTCCGAGATGCTTGCACCAGTCCATTGAAGGATCACAGGATCTTGCATACTTGTTAGTATCTTTAGGATCGACAAAACCTTCTGGTTGTATCACATACAATGTTTGCTCAAGGAAACCGTCGAGGAAACAATGTTTTGACATCCTATGTGCAATATTTCAAAAATAATGCAACAACTACTAACATAATTCTAACAGACTTTTAGCATCACTACGAGTGAGAAAGTCTCACCATAGTCAACTGTTTGATCATGTCGGAAACATCTTTGCGACAAGTCGAGCTTTTCTTAATAGTGACTTATCACCGTCGTCGTCTGTCTTCCTTTTAAAGATCCATCTTTACTCAATAGTGCTATGACCATCAAGTAGTTCTTCCAATGTCTACACTTTGTTTTCATACATAGATCCTCTCTCGGATTTCATGGCCTCCAGCCATTTGTCGGAATCCGGGCCCACCATTGCTTTCTCCATAACTCGTAGGTTCAATGTTGCTCAACAACATGACCTCCAAGACAGGGTTACCGTACCACTCTGCAGTAGTACGCGACCTTGTCAACCTACGAGGTTTGTAGTAACTTGATCCGATGCTCGATGATCACCATCATCACCTTTCACTTCAATTGGTGTAGGCGCCCCAGGAACAACTTCCCGCGCCGTGCTACACACTGGTTGAAGTGATGGTTCAATAACCTCATCAAGTTCTACCACCCCCCCACTCAATTCTTTCGAGAGAAACCTTTCCTCGAGAAAGGATCCATTTCTAGAAACAAACACTTTGCTTTCGAATCTGAGATAGGAGATGTACCCAAATGTTTTGGATATCCTATGAAGATGCATTTATCCGCTTTGGGTTCGAGCTTATCAGACTGAAACTTTTTCACATAAGTGTGGAAGCCCCAAACTTTCAAGAAACGACAGTTTAGATTTCTCTAAACCTCAGTCTATAGTGTGTCATCTCAACGGAAATACGCGGTGCCCTATTTAAAGTGAATGCGGTTGTCTCTAATGCATAACCCATAAACGACAGTGGTAATTCGATAAGAGACATCATAGCATGTACCATACCAAATAGTGCGTGGCTATGACGTTCAGACACATCATCACACTATGATGTTCCAGGTGGCATGAACTGCGAAACAATTTCCACATTGTCTTAACTGCATACCAAAACTCGTAACTCAGATATTCATTTCTATGATCATATCGCAGACAGTTTATCCTCTTGTTATGAAGAACTTCACTCCGAAACAGAATTGAACTTTTCAATATTTCAGACTTGTGATTCATTAAGTAAATACTCTTGTATCTACTGAAATCGTCATTGAAGTAAGAACATAATGATATCCACTGCATGCCTCAGCACCCATTGGACTGCATACATCAAAATGTATCACTTCCAACAAGTTACTATCTTGTTTCATCTCAATGAAAACAAGGCCTTGCTCATGTGGTATGATTTAAATGTCACTAGTGATTCAAAATAAATTGAGTATAAAGATCCATCAGCATGGAGCCTCTTCATGCAATTTATACCAACATGACTCAAGCGGCAGTGCCACAAGTAAGTAGTACTATCGTCATTACCTCGTATCTTTTGGCACCAATATCATGAACATGTGTAACACTACGGTCGAGATTCAATAAACCATTGAAGGTGATTATTCAAGCAAATAGAGTAACCACTATTCTCTTTAAATGAATAATCGTATTGCAATAAACACGATCCAATCATGTTCATGCTTAACGCAAGCACCAAATAACAATTATTTAGGTTTAACACCAATCCCAATGGTAGAGGGAGAGTGCGACATTTGATCATATCAACCTTGGAAACACTTCCAACACGTATCGTCACCTCGCCTTTAGCTAGTCTCCGTTTATGCCGTAGCTTTCATTTCGTGTTACTAATCACTTAGCAACCGAACCGGTATCCAATACCCTCGTGCTACTAGGAGTACTAGTAAACTACACATCAACATCATGTATATCAAATATACTTCTTTCGACTTTTGCCAGCCTTCTTATCTACCAAGTATCTAGAGTTGCTCCGCCTGAGTGACCGTTCCCCTCATAACAGAAGCACTTAGTCCCGGGCTTGGGTTTAATCTGGGGTCTCTTCATTAGTGCAGCAACTGCTTTGCCGTTTCACGAAGTATCCCTTCTAGCCCTTGCCTTTCTCAAAACTTAGTGGTTTTACTAACCATCAACTATTGATGCTCCTTCTTGATTTCTACTCTCGCAGTGTCAAACATCGCGAATCGCTCAAGTATCATTGTATCTATGCTTGATATGTTATAGTTCATCACGAAGCTCTCACAGCTTGGTGGCCGTGACTTTGGAGAACCGTCACTATCTTATCTGGAAGATCAACTCCCACTTGATTCAAGCGATTGTCGTACTCAGATAATCTGAGCACACACTCAACGATTGAGATTTTCTCCTTTACTTCGTGGAAAAAGAATCTTGTCGGAGGTCTCATACCTCTTAACAAGGGCACAAGCATGAAATCACAATTTCATCTCTTTAGAACATCTCTTATGTTCCGTGACGTTTCAAAACGTCTTCGGCGCCTTGCTTCTAAGCCATTAAGTATTTTGTACTGAACTATCATGTAGTCATCAGAAACGTGTATGTCGGATGTTCACAACATCTACAGACGACGCTCGAGGTGCAGCACACCGAGTGGTGCATTAAGGACATAAGCCTTCTACGCAGCAACGAGGACAATCCTCGGTTTTATAGACTGAGTCTGCAAAGTTTGCTACTATCAACTTTCAACTAAATTTTCTCTAGGAACATATAAAAACAGTAGAGCTATAGCGCAAGCTACATCGTAATTCGCAAAGACCATTAGACTATGTTCATGACAATTAGTTCAATTAATCATATTACTTAAGAATTCCCACTCAAAAAGTACATCTCTCTAGTCATTTGAGTGGTACATGATCCAAATCCACTATCTCAAGTCCGATCATCACGTGAGTCAAGAATAGTTTTGGTGGTAAGCATCTCTATGCTAATCATATCAACTATACGATTCATGCTCGACCTTTCGGTCTCATGTGTTCCGAGGCCATGTCTGCACATGCTAGGCTCGTCAAGCTTAACCCGAGTGTTCCGCGTGTGCAACTGTTTTGCACCCGTTGTATGTGAACGTTGAGTCTATCACACCCGATCATCACGTGGTGTCTCGAAACGAAGAACTGTCGCAACCGTGCACTGTCGGGGAAAACACAATTTCGTCTTGAAATTTTAGTGAGAGATCACCTCATAATGCTACTGTCGTTCTAAGCAAGATAAGGCGCATAAAGGATTAACATCACATGCAATTCATAAGTGACATGATATGGCCATCATCATGTGCTTCTTGATCTCCATCACCAAAGCACCGGCACGATCTTCTTGTCACCGGCGTCACACCATGATCTCCATCATCATGATCTCCATCAACGTGTCGCCATCGGGGTTGTCGTGCTACTCATGCTATTACTACTAAAGCTACGTCCTAGCAATATAGTAAACACATCTGCAAGCACAAACGTTAGTTTAAAGACAACCCTATGGCTCCTGCCGGTTGTCGTACCATCGACGTGCAAGTCGATATTAACTATTACAACATGATCATCTCATACATCCAATATATCACATCACATCGTTGGCCATATCACATCAGAAGCATACCCTGCAAAAACAAGTTAGGCGTCCTCTAATTGTTGTTGCATGTTTTACATGGTGACCATGGGTATCTAGTAGGATCGCATCTTACTTACGCAAACACCACAACGGAGACATATGAATTGCTATTTAACCTCATCCAAGGACCTCCTCGGTCAAATCCGACTCAACTAAAGTTGGAGAAACCGACACTCGCCGGTCATGTTTGAGCAATGGAGTTACTCATAGTGATAAAACCAGTCTCTCGTAAGCGTACGAGTAATGTCGGTCCGAGCCGCTTCGATCCAACAATACCGCGGAATCAAGAAAACACTAAGGAGGGCACCAAAACGCACATCACCGCCCACAAAAACTTTTGTGTTCTACTCGAGAAGACATCTACGCATGAACCTAGCTCATCATGCCACTGTTGGGGAACGTCGCACGTCCCTCGATCCGCCCCGCGAACCGTCCCACGAACCGTCCCGCGATCCGTCCCACGATCCGCTCCGATCTAGTGCCGAACGGACGGCACCTCCGCGTTCAGCACACGTACAGCTCGACGATGATCTCGGGCTTCTTGATCCAGCAAGAGAGACGGAGTGGTAGATGAGTTCTCCGGCAGCGTGACGGCGCTCCGGAGGTTGGTGGTGATCTAATCTCAGCAGGGCTCCGCCCGAGCTCCGCAGAAACGCGATCGAGAGGAAAAACCGTGGAGGTATGAGGTCGGGCTGCCGTGGCAAAAGTTGTCTCAAATCAGCCCTAAAACCCCACTATATATAGGAGGGAGGGAGGGGAGGAGGCAGCCTCAAAACCTAAAGGTTTGTCCGAAATTGGAGGTGGAGGAGTCCTACTCCAATCCTACTTGGAGTAGGATTCCACCTTCCCACTTGGAAACTCTTTCCACCTTGTGTTTTTTCCTTCTCAAACCTTATGGGCCTTAGTGGGAACTTATTCCAGCCCACTAGGGGCTGGTTTATCTCTTCCCATAGCTCATGAGACCCCTTGGGGCGTGACACCCCTCCTGATGGTCCCCGGCACCCCTCTCGGCACTCCTAGTACACTACCGATGAGCCCGAAACTTTTCCGGTAATGCACGAAAACCTTCCGGTAACCAAATGAGGTCATCTTGTATATCAATCTTCGTTTCCGGACCATTTCGGAAAGCCTCGTGACGTCCGTGATCTCATCCGGGACTTCGAACAACATTCGGTAACCAACCATATAACTCAAATACGCATAAAACAACGTCGAACCTTAAGTGTGCAAACCCTACGGGTTCGAGAACTATGTAGACATGACCCGAGAGACTCCTCACTCAATATCCTATAGCGGGACCTGGATGCCCATATTGGATCATACATATTCTACGAAGATCTTATCGTTTGGTCCTTAGTGCCAAGGATTCATATAATCCCGTATGTCATTCCCTTTGTCCTTCGGTATGTTACTTGCGTGAGATTCGATCGTCAGTATCCGCATACCTATTTCAATCTCGTTTACCTGCAAGTCTCTTTACTCGTTCCGTAATACAAGATCCCGCAACTTACACTAAGTCACATTGCTTGCAAGGCTTGTGTGTGATGTTGTATTACCGAGTGGGCCCGAGATACCTCTCCGTCATACGGAGTGACAAATCCCAGTCTTGATCCATACTAACTCAACGAACACCTTCGGAGATACCTGTAGAGCATCTTTATAGTCACCCAGTTACGTTGCGACGTTTGATACACACAAAGCATTCCTTCGGTGTCAGTGAGTTATATGATCTCATGGTCATAGGAACAAATACTTGACAGGCAGAAAACAGTAGCAACAAAATGACACGATCAACATGCTAGTCTATTAGTTTGGGTCTAGTCCATCACATGATTCTCCTAATGGTGTGATCCCGTTATCAAGTAACAACACTTGCCTATGGCTAGGAAACCCTGACCATCTTTGATCAACGAGCTTGTCAACTAGAGGCTTACTAGGGACAGTGTTTTGTCAATGTATCCACACAAGTATTGTGTTTCCAATCAATACAATTATAGCATGGATAATAAACGATTATCATGAACAAAGAAATATAATAATAACTAATTATTATTGCCTCTAGGGCATATTTCCAACACTTTTGGTACCCATCAACTTTGGGACTACTTTCATAGCATAAGCCAACTACCAAGTTATGCATCGCTGTGCTCTAAAGATTTTAGTGAAGCACATAGAGAAAAATTATCTAGCTCAAAAGATATAAGTGAAGCACGATGAGCATTATAGAAAATTCACGATGAGTGCATGTCTCTCTCAAAAGGTGTGCAGCAAGGATGATTGTGACACAACAAAAAGAAAAGACTCCTATGATACAAGACGCTCCAAGCAAAACACATATCATGTGGTGAATAAAAATATAGCTCCAAGTAATGTTACCGATGGATTGAAGACGAAAGAGGGGATGCCTTCCCGGGGCATCCCCAAGCTTAGGATTTTTGGTGTCCCTGAATTTGGCTTGGGATGCCTTGGGCATCCCCAAGCTTGAGCTCTTTCCACTCTTTATCTCATCGTCCATGAGAACATCACCCAAAACTTGAAAACTTCACAACACAAAACTTAAACAGAAACTCGTGATATCATTAGCACAAGAAAATAGACTAACACCTCTTGAGGTACTGTAGCAAACTTGAATTATATTTATATTGGCGTTAGGTTACTGTATTCTCACTTTTCTATGGCTAGTACCCCTCGATACTATTCATAGTTTCATCAAAACAAGCAACCAACTCAACAAAAAACAGAATCTGTCAAAAACAGACCAGTCTGTAGAAATCTGTATACTTCGTATACGTTTTGATACCTCAAAAATTTCTGAAAAATTATGACTGTCTGGGCAAAAGGTATATGAACTAGAAGCAAAAATAATCAACTCAAAAGCTCTTTCGGAATAAAAATGAAAAACAATCTCGTGAGCGAAAAGTTTCTGTCTTTTTCCAGCAGGATCGAACAACCATCACCAAGACTAGTCGTAATGGTTTTGCTTGGCTGAAACACAAAAATAAACACAAAAAACACAATCATAACAGAATTATGATGGTGTGGACACAAAAAAAGAGAAAGCAAAAAGCCAAAATAAATTCATTGGTTTGCCTCCCAACAAGCGCTATTGTTTAGCGCCCTTAGCTAGGCATGATGATTTCAATGATGCTCACATAAATGATAAGGATTGAAGCACAACGAGAGCATCATGGAGCATATGGCTAGCACATTTAAGTCTAACCCACCTCCTATGCATAGGGATTTTGTGAACAAACAACTTGTTGGAGCAAGAATAAACTAGCATAGGAAGGCAAAACAAGCATAGCTTCAAAAATTTCAACACATGGAGAGGAAGCTTGATACTGTTGCAATAAGTAGAACCATATAATCCTCTCTCATAGTAATTTTCAGTAGTATCATGAATGAATTCAACAATATAACTAGCACCTAAGGCTTTCTTTTCATGATCTACAAGCATAGGAATTTTACTACTCTCCACATAAGGAAATCTATTCTCAAGAATAGTAGTGGGAGTATCGTAAAAGACTTGAGCACTACAAATTGTGTCCACAATGAACAAGCAAGGTTTAGCAAATGGGTTCTCAAGAGTATGATAAGTTTTATCATCCCTCTTCTTTATAGCATAAGTATCCTCACAATAATTATCATAGATAGGGGGCATGCTTTCATAAAAATGATTTTGATCATTCAAAGTGGAAGAACTAAAAAGATCATCTTCATCAAATATAGCATCCCCAAGCTTGTGGCTTTGCGTATCATTAGCATCATGGGTATTCGTAGAATTCATGCTAACAACATTGCAATCACGCTCATCATTCACATATTCTATGCCGAGCATTCTATGTAATTCTTCTTTTATCACTTGAGCACAATTTTCCTTCACATCATGCTCACGAATGACATTGAAAAGATGGAGCATATGAGGCATCCTCAATTCCATTTTTTTGTAGTTTTCTAGTGAAAGAACACGAAACAAAATGATTCGATTGCAAGATCTAAAGATATACCTTCAAGCGCTAACCTCCCCGGCAACGGCTCCAGAAAATAGCTTCGTTAACAGGATGTTAGTGCCGCTTACCTAGCCTCCTCAGCAACGGCGCCAAAAAAGAGCTTGATGTCTACTACGCAACCTTCTACTTGTAGACGTTGTTGGGCCTCCAAGTGCAGAGGTTTGTAGGACAGTAGCAATTTTCCCTCAAGTGGGTGACCTAAGGTTTATCAATCCGCAGGAGGCGTAGGATGAAGATGGTCTCTCTCAAGCAACCCTGCAACCAAATAACAAAGAGTCTCTTCTGTCCCCAACACACCCAATACAATGGTAAGTTGTATAGGTGCACTAGTTCGGCGAAGAGATGGTAATACAAGTTAAATAAGGATGGTAGATATAGGTTTTTGTAATCTGAAATTACCAAAACAGCAAGGTAACTAGTAACAAAAGTGAGCACGAACGGTATTGCAATGCATGGAAACAAGGCCTAGGGTTCATACTTTCACTAGTGAAGTTCTCTCAACAAAGATAACATAATTGGATCATATAACTAGCCCTCAACATGCAACAAAGAGTCACTCCAAAGTTACTAATAGCGGAGAACAAACGAAGAGATTATTGTCGGGTACGAAACCACCACTAACTTATTCTTTCTGATCGATCTATTCAAGAGTCCGTAGTAAAATAGCACGAAGCTATTCTTTCCATTCAATCTTTCTTAGAGTTCGTACTAGAATAACACCTTAAGATACATATCAACCAAGACCCTAATGTCACCTAGATACTCCATTGTCACCTCAAGTATCCGTGGGCATGATTATACGATATGTATCACGCAATCTCAGAATCATCTATTCAACCAACACATAGAACTTCAAAGAGTGCCCCAAAGTTTCTACCTCAGAGTCAAAACGTGTGCTAACCCATATGCATAGGTTCCCAATGTCACGAACCCGCAAGTTGATCACCAAAACATACATCGAGTACTCACATGAATCAAATGTGTGCCAACCCATATGCATAGGTTCCCAATGTCAAAAACCCACAAGTTGATCACCGCGGATAGACACATGCAAGACATACATCGAGTGTCCTCAAAGACTCAATCCGATAAGATAACTTGAAAGGGGAAACTCAATTAATTACAAGAAGGGAGAGGGGGAAGAACATCATAAGATCCAACTATAGTAGAAAAGCCCACAGTACATCGAGATCAAGACATCTCAAGAACACGAGAGAGAGAGAGAGATCAAACACATAGTTACTGGTACATACCCTCAGCCCCGAGGGAGAACTACTCCCTCCTCATCATGGAGATCGCCGGGATGATGAAGATGGCCACCGGAGATGGATTCCCCCTCCGGCAGGGTGCCGGAACGGGCTCTAGATTGGTTTTTGGTGGCTACAGAGGCTTGCGGCGGCGGAACTCGTTTCTTTTTGGGGGTTTCTGAATTTATATGAATTTATGGCGGTGGAATTACGTCGGTTGGGCCCACGAGGAGGTCACAAGCCTGGTAGGTGTGGCCTAGGGGGGGGGGGGGTCGCGCCTCCCGCGCTTGTGACTCCCTCGTGGCTCTTCTGGCTTTCTTCGAAACCTTCGGGGGTCTCTTTTCGTCCAAAAAAATTATCGTAAAGTTTTATTCCATTTGGACTCCGTCTGAAAAAGGGTCAAAAACACGGAAAAAACAGAAACTGGCACTTGGCACTGAGTTAATAGGTTAGTCCCAAAAAAGATATAAAATAGCATATCCATGCATATAAAACATCCAAAGTTGACAAGATAATAACATGGAATCATCAAAAATCATAGATACGTTGGAGACGTATCAGGTAGATCGGGGCTCCTGCTCGTGTCGGCGACCCGCGAGCAGAGGTGGTCGATTAAGCCAAATGGGGACAAGTAAGTTAATTTACTCTTATTTAACCTTTTGCCTTCACGTTTTCTCAAATATCTAATGTTTTGGCTTTAATTTGTCATACCGCAGGTGTTGGATTGTTGCCAAGGGTGTCCGCAAGCCCAATAGCGTCCTTGCGTGCTTTGCCGTCAAAACTTCCTAGGGTTTGTTACGTTGCCCGATCGGGAGCGAGAGGTAGGAATGACCTGGGAGCACTACTTGGGTGCCCCGGCCCCGCCGGAGGTGGAGATCGACGGTGTTTTGTGCCACACGAGGTCCGACATGGTGATCCGACAGTTCTGGGTAATTTATCCTTCACACAATTATAAATCAACCATAGCTAGTAATTGTACTAATCGGTGTTGTCTCATTTGCAGACCTACTACAGGTGTGAGGAGGGATACGAGGAGGACGCGACAAAGGTTATCGAAAACGAATGTCGCTGCCTACTTCAAAATTTTCGGCATGAGGCTCGGGTGCATGCTGTTCGAGACTACTATGCCATGCGGCGTATTAGGAAGGACAAGCCGAAGTGTCGTGATTCTAAGATGGAGAAGGAGCATTACACGAAGGTAATTACATATTATTAAGGCTTTGTAGTTAGTTTCCTTGATTTGGTTCTTACGCGCTCAAATTTCTCTTTATTAACTTAGGTGCCCCCGAGATGGTGTGTGGATAAGATGGATTGTTGGGAGGCCTTGGTGGATTAGTGGTGCTCCGAAACGTGGGAGGCCAGCCACAACAACGCCAAGGAGAGGCGTGGCAAAATGGTTGGTGTGCCACACCATCAAGGGAGCATCAACTTAATCCAATTTGGCGAGAACTGGGTATGAGGTTTGCTTCATGCCTCATCCAATTCATTCTTAATGCTATCTTGAGCCCTTTACTAATACAATTTTCCTCTCTCTCTCATTTTGGCGCGTCACAATAAGACGGAGGTGCCACAGATGTACGACCTATTTGTGATGGCCCATATTGCCTCGTACAAGAAGGTCAAGGCATTCTCTGAGTCTGACCTCAAGTATCCAGAAAACTTCACCAACATCTCCTCCCACCACAAGCTCGTGAAGTACAGAGATCACAGGAAGGCAAGGAAAGGGGAGGACTTTAACCCGAGCGAGGGGACTATTGATCCAGAGCTGGTGATGATAGCTGGCAACGGGAGGACCCATGGCTCGAACGCCATTGGATACGGCCTTATACGTTGTCCTAGCACTCTCCGACAGATAAAGGTACGCCAAACGTGCTCCTGTCCTGAGATAACACCTCGTCCACGGCCAGTCGAGCTCGCCATCGAGGTTAGTTTAATGGACTCAACTATCTTTCTGCATTATGTTGTGCGTTGGAACCAATATGATTACAATGCTGACAATGAGTTGTGTTGCAGGCTGCTATTCTGAAAGAGAGAGAGAGGCAATGGAGGCGGTTATGGCGGAGAAGTATAAGGAGATGAGGGAGCTGGAGGAGAGGACGACTGCATTGGTGGAGGCGGAGAGGGCATGGAATGATGAGTCTAACAGGACAATATACGGGCACTTCGTGGTAAGTTTCTTCTTCATATTATTTCAAATCTTGCATTTTAATGTCCGTTTCATTAATAACTAAAAAGTTTGACTTGTCGAAACCGAATGTACAGTCTATGTGCGAGAAGACCCGCCAAGTCCCTCCGGCGATACCAGACATTAACATGGCGGGGACGGTGAGTTTCATTTCAGTGAAGTGATCTTAAGAGTGTCCTCATGCTAACGACACATTGCAAACGATGTTTGGTGTAGAATATCTCCCGAAACGCATCGCACGACCCTTCTAAAGTGGAGCCTTCTCTAGGTGAAACAAGCCAGAGCCATCGTGCTTCACCGCCGTGATGACGATAATGGTATGTTATTTCTAGTGTTTTGCTGAACAACCGCATAATGGTCCAATATGGCTTAATAAGCACAGTTAGCTCCAAAATGACATATTTAACCCAAGTTAGCTCCAAAACGACATATAGTTAGCTTGGCTTCCACCTAAATGACATAATTAGCTTAGTTAGCTCCAAAATGACCTACTTAATAAAAAATGACCTATACTTAGCTAAGTTTTCTCCTAAATGACATAATAAGGCTAACTTAGCTCCAAGATGACCTATTCCCCCTAACTTAGGTATTAAATGGCCTATAATTAGCTTAGCTAGATCCAAAATGGCTTAATAAGCATAGTTTGCTCCGAGACATATTTTACCCAAGTTAGCTCCAAAATGACCTATAGTTAGCTAGGCTTCCACCTAAATGACATAATTAGCTTAGTTAAGTCCAAAATGGTCTATTTAATAAAACATGACCTATACTTAGCTAATTTTCCTCAAAATGACATAATTAGCTCCAAAAGGCATAATTAGCTAATTTAGCCCGAAGAAGGGGACAAGAGGAGAAGAAAGAGGAAAAATGAAAAGAAGGAAGAACAAGAAGAAGAGAAGAAGAAGGAGAAGGAGAAGGAGCCCTCCTTCTTCTTCTCTCCTCCTTTTCCTTCTTCTTTTCTTCTTCTTCTCCTCTTCCTTCTCCTTCTCCTCCTCCTCCTCCTCCTTCTTTTTCTTTTTCTTCTCCTCTTCTTCTCTTTCTTTTTCTACATAGCTTATTTTCCCCAACATAGACATACTTAGCTAATTATCCTCCAAAATGACATAATTAGCTTAGTTAGGTAAAAACATCATAAGAACCTTGGTTAGCTCATTTAAATGACTAATTTAGCTCCAAAATGACATAATAAGCTCATAATGGCATAAGAACCTTGGTTAGCTCATGAATATTATATACTTAGCTTGTTTTCCTCTAAAATGACATAATTATCCCATTTAGCTCCAAAAAGACATACTTAGATAATTTAGCTCCAAGAAGAGGAGAAGAGGAGAAATGAAAAGAAGGAAGAAAAAGAAGAAGAAGAGAAGAAGAAGAGAAGGAGAAGGAGAAGGAGGAGCCTTCTTCTCCTTCTTCTCCTCCTTCTTCTTCTCCTTCTTATTCTTCTTCTTCTCTTGTTCTTCTCTTCTTCTTCTTCTTCCTTGTTTCATTTCTCCTCTTCTCCTCTTCTTGGAGCTAAATTAGCTAAGTATGTCTTTTTGGAGCTAAGTGGATATGAAACTTACTTATTTCTTCTCCTCTTCATCTACTCTTCTTCTTCTAACTTACTTATTTCCCATTTTGCAGATTACATTCAATTCACGGAAGCTTGGATTATATTGATGGAGTGCTTCAATATGGTTTCTTCTAAAATGGCTTCACAGAAGCATGGATTGAAACTATTGTAGTAAATGGATATGAAACTTTGTATGTATGGATGAAACTAGTGTAATATATGGTTTGGTACAAATGAAATTTGCATAATATGTATGGATTATGGATGAAACATATTTTAATATGGTTATGAGTATGGGTAGTTTGTGTGAAATATATTATGTCATTTGGAGCCTTTGTGTGAAATATATTATGTCATTTTGGGGCAGTTTGTGTGAAATATATTCCTGATTTGTGTGAAAATTGCTGGATATTATTAAAAATAAAATAAACAGTGGCAGTTTGGAGCCTTTGCCGTGTGCCCACCGACGGCAAAGGAGCTACAGCAGACGGAAAAGGGCCCAAACTGGCTTGTTGAATCAAATTGGGTGCCCCCTTTGCCGTCTGCCGTGCTGGTGGGCAGACGACAAAGGTTAAAAGGGCAGACGGCAAAGGGGCAAGTGAGAGGGGCTTTGCTGGTACCTTTGTCGTCAGCCCACCAGCACGTCGGACGACAAAGGGGAAAAGGGTAGACAACAAAGGGTTAGAGGGCAAATGGCAAAGGGGCAAATGAGAGGGTCTTTGGTGGTGCCTTTGCCGTCAGTCCACTAGTACGGCAGACGGCACATGGGCAAAGGGCGGACGGCAAACTATCTGTGGGCCCAGCAGGCCGCCGTTAGCACTTGACGGAGGTGCCCGCAGATGTGTCGTCCCATATTCTTTGCCGTCTGCCCCCTCGCGGCAAAGATACTTTGCCGTCACCTGTCCCAATGCAGATGGCAAAGAGGCCCTTCACCGGATTTTTGTTTGCCGTCTATTGACACACAACAAAGGCCTTTGCTGTCCGTGGTGGCCCCCTTTGCCGTCCGCCATGGGAGACGGCAAAGTCTCAGATTCCTGTAGTGCCTATATAAGAACCACCCCATGGAGAGACCCCTCTCACTCCACTAGGGTTTCCCCTAACCAGTTTTGCAGCCACCCCCCTAGAAAACCCCCGCCTGCTAGCTCCAGCTGCTCTCTCCCCGAAATCCCATCCCAAACCAGTTTTGCACCATTGGATCTCCATCCAAGGGCCCAAAAATCGCCATTTTCCCCACGTACCGGACATGTCCGCGGCCAACCCGGACATGTCCAGGCGACCACAGTCTCCCGCAGCTCCTCCCGAGCCCCTCCCCGAGCAGCCCACAACCGTTCGGAGTTCCCCGTCGCCGCAGCAGGAGCCGCTCGCAGGAGCTTCCACTCCGCCGGACTGCCTCGTCTCCCTCTCCCCCTCATCTCCTTCTTCTCCCTCCCTCTCTGAGTGCTCTCTCTCCCCCACAGGTACTCAGCCTGCCATGGTCGGACCTCGAGCCGCCCGAGCCCCGATCCGCGCTGCTGTCCACCGCCGACGCCCCAACCAGCCGGATCCGGTCAGATCCGGTCCGAGCGGACCATCCCCAACCCGGCGCCACTCGTGTTGCCTTGCCTTCAGCCGCCGGCGACCACCCTGCTCGCGGGGAGAGCACGGGAGGAACGAAGCCCCGCTCGCTCGCCCGTTGACCAGCTCCCGCCAGCGTCTGGGCCGGCCAACACCAGGTGCGCCACCTAGGCCGCCTCGCCTCGCCCGGCCTGCCTCATCGCCCGACCAGGCCCAACCGCCTCCTCTCCTGGCCCGATGGCCCAAGGTGAGCTTCCCCCCGCGCCTATCACGTGCCTAGGCATCAAGTAGCTAATGTGCACCCTCAGTTTCGGTCCATTTCGGATTTTAGGATTTTCCGGAGATTTATTTAATTCCAGAAAATTGCTAGATATTAATATGGCCATAGTTATTAAACCGTATGTCGGATCGGGGTGAGTCATATATGAAAATCATGTAGTTTTCCACGTAGATTAATATCTTGCAACTTGCATGCATGTTTGGAGTAGTTTGACCTGCCGAATGCCTAGTTTTGCGTGTTGTCCCAATAGGGAGTTGTTTCGTGTTTATTTTCGTGCGTGTTCGGATTGCTCGAACTGTGTAGATAAAATGCTCATGTTTTTAGGGAAATTTTGCCATGTATTTTAGAGTAGTTGTTTGTATTTTTGCATGTAGTATTCCGTCTATAGTTTCCTATACCGTGTTTAGGACATATTCTCGCATATACTGGTGGCGTTATTTTTGTGTTGCAACCCCACATGTTATATATGTTACCAGGGTAGAAAAATCCATATAATTTAACTGTGCATTTAGTTTTAGCTTTTGAGAAAGTTAGTGCGCGTGATATTTTGCCATGTCGCCCTTTTGTCTATTTTCTGTGATTTAATCTGTGCTTGATATGAAGGAGTTGCGCTTTTGGTTCCAATAGAAATCCATGTTTAGGTGTGGTTTGCTTGTTCTCAACTTGCTAGAAAATAGTGCTGATTTGTAGATGCTGAAATATTTCTAAGTCTTAAATCTGTTATATTTTGTTGCTGTCTTGTCTTGAGTTTATCTCGTGATCTATAGCTCTTTTGAGGTAGATGCAATGGAGTTAGTTGTAGACTTTAGGATTCTCTAGCATGCTATCAATTTTCATGTCATTTGGAGTACTGTAGCATATGGTTTTGCTGCTATCAATATGCCTTCAGATCGAAAACTGCACTTTCATAAATTGTGGTTTTCACTAAGTCTGAAACTGTGTGTGAGATGCTATTTTGAGAGTTCTTTCCCTAGTTATCCATGCTTCCATGCTAGGTGTTATTAGTTGTATGTTGTAGTGCATCTTGCCCTCTATCGTCTCATGCCTTGTTTGAGCATCTTGGATTTGTGTAGCTCGTAGTTGTGGGGTGTAGAAAATGCTATGTGGCTGATTTTGGCAGATTGTAGTGATTTCTTGTTTAGCTCGTAGTTGTGTTGCTCCGTTTTGATCTTGTCCTATATGAAACTTGCGTAGAATCTAGTGTAGTTTCGTATTATCTTGCTGGTTGTGTGTTTTGAAATGCTTGTGACTATCGTTGCACACAGTTTGCATTCATGCCATCATATCTTGCGGTGTTTGTATCTTTTGATCCGTAGCTCCGTTGGAGATGTTCTTCATGTGTAAATTGATTGTAATGACGCGTAGAATCACGTGAACCTATTTATTTGGCTGTTTAACAAATACTTAAAATGTTCGTTCAGATCTGGACAGAATTGTAAATTAACATGTGATGTTGTCTCAGAGATGCTATATGTCATTTCCGACCTCATTTAAAATGCCTAGATAGGTAGATTAATTACGCTTCACCTCTTGCCATGTATAACTACATTTAATATTGTCGTGTACTTAATCGGGATACAACTAAAAAAATTCGTATGTAGAGTTTCGTCAATATGCAACTCGTTGCATATTGAACTTCACTTAATGTGTAGTATTTGGTTGTTGTGAATTCACATGCCATGTCTTGCATATATTCAGCTGATCATGCATCATATGTGGATTGCATCGTGTCGTGCATATGCCGTGGTGAATATCGTCTGTTGATTCTTGTTTCCGGTTTCCTTCGTCTCGATAGAGTTCCGCAAGCGTGTCGAAAAGTGAGGACCCGTTCGACTACGTCGGTTCGTCTGCTTCATGGAGCCGTTGTTCTCCCAAGCGGGATCTCAGGCAAGATGACCATTTCCCCAGATACCATTACTATCATTGCCATGCTAGTTTTACCGCTTCTATCGTTTTGTCTCGCTGCCTACTACCTGTTAAATATCAGCCTCCCAACATTGCCATGAAAACCTTCAACCTGTTCACCACCTAGCAAACCACGGATTGGCTATGTTACCGTTTGCTTTACCATGTGTTAGCGTTGCTAGTTACAGGTGCATTTGCTTCCAAGTGTTAACATGGGTTCCTTATTATATCACCATATTAATGCTATTTAATTTAATGCACCTATATACTTGGTAAAAGGTGGAAGGCTTGGCCTTTCTAGCCTGGTGTTTTGTTCCACCTTTGCCCCCTTAGTTTCGGCTACCGGTGTTATGTTCCATAATTGAGCGCTCCTAAAACGATCGGGGTTGTTATGGGGACTCCCTTGATAATTCGTTTTAGATTAAAGCTGGTCTGGCAAGGCCCAACATTGGTACTACATTTTCCCAACATAATAATTTTGTTAATATTGAAAGAATAGGGCGTCATGAACCCGAGGAGTAATTTCACAAAATACAGGGATGGCCAGTGCTGATGGTGGGTTTATGTTTGACTTAAGTAGGTGTTCAGGATCGTTCATTTCATCATCAGCAGATCACGTCTGCTATGCGTAGATCATCCCCCTCTTTATTCTTGTACTCGTAAGTTAGCCACCTCATATATGCTTAGTCGTTTGCTGCAACCTCACCACTTAACCATACCTCACCCATTAAGCTTTGCTAAGCTTGATACCTTTGGAAATGAGATTGCTGAGTCCCCTGTGGCTCACACATTACTACAACACCAGTTGTAGGTACAGGTAAAGGTTACTTGACGCGAGCACGTGGATTGTTCATTTGGAGTTGCTTCTTCTTCTTCATCATCGATCTAGGATGGGTTCCAGGCCGGCAGCCTGGGATAGCAAGGATGGACGTCATTTTGTTTTCTCGTTTGTTTTCGTCCATAATCGGACCCTGCTCTTCTTCGTGATGATTATGTATTGTACTGATGTGACTCTGATGTAGCTTGTGGTGAGTGTAAGCCAATTCCATATACTCTTCTCTTCAGTACATATACTTGTAACGATATCCATTCTTGTGAAACGACGAGATGCGCTTCTATCCCTGACGAGGCCCTCGTGCCTAATTGAGGATAGGGTCGCATCTTGGGTGTTAAAGTAGCGCACACGAGTCCACATATTCGCCAAAACAATACACCACTATGGATCCACTCTCGTCTCCCTACGAGTAGGCCATTCATAAAACTCACACTTATCTTGCATGTTTTAGAGTATCAATTTCAAGTTGTCTATGTACCACGTAATGTTTCTAAGTAGTTCATATCCGAGGACGCGACTATTCAAAGAGCTTAATTCACCCTGTAGGGGCATAATTCTTCACACACGCTCTCACCACTTATCACCATATGCCCGTCATGCATCTCGGCAACCTTCAAGCGGAAGCACTGGCGTGGGCGTCGGCCATGACCGTTAACCACACAAGACCCTAATCTAGGTTTATCGCCTATTTGAGACTGAACCCGCAAGGAAGTTCGGCCGAAGTTTCAATTACGACCCCAAACGATTTGTACAAGGTTCCCAATCCCACCTCGATGGATGGTTCTACGCTTGGTACACCCGTCCACTGGTGCATATACCGCACCATAGCCTACCCCTCAGGTTAGCGCTATGCACGGCCGCCAGTACAACCTACAAACACCAGAAACTTGTTGCAACTCATGGACAGAGATCAAGGTGATTAATATGCCGAGAGAGTCAATTAAGGATCCTAATGTGTTTTAGTATCTTGTCTTGGATAACATACATATAACTCAGTTCTTAAGGATGGTCCCAATGAGACAAACCACCATGTACTCATACATGGCCTCTCATCGCTACCTTTACCAAATAGGATTCACATACTTAGGTCTCACATAGCAGGACATGTTCACACCCATTACGATTCATCGCCCAGATGGATCAGACCCAACACAACTCTAAACATAGCAGGTAGAGTAAGCAAACATGGATGAGTAAGCACAACAAGGCTCAAGCAGTTGCTACTCATGCTAAGTGGTTTCAACTATTTACTGTGTCAAGGACAGGTCATGCAAAGGAATGGGTTTAACTACCGAGAACAAGTAACAGTTGAATCATTGTTTTCCTAATGCATTTAAAAGAGAGAAGGAGCGAGAGAGTGGGATTGTATCAGAATTCTCAAGGGGGTTGTTTGTGTGACACATCTGAAGATAACCATGGGTCTTCGTTAGTGTCAACCATCATCTAACAAGAGGGAACAACACCGACAAACAGAAAAATAATAACATTTAGTTCACGAAAATGCAACACTGTGATGCATGATCATGACATGCCAATATGATGTTGATTGAGTTAATGCAACTAGCAACAATATTAAATTAAGTTGGTTTGAACCAAGGTTCAAATTCAAACTTCATATGTGGTTATTTAAAAGGCATTTATTTGATTTCTCCAAAATAGAGGACATATGTTGTTCTAACATGCATGACAATGCCATAAACTTCTTCCTTACATTTTTTGATAATTTTTCATATATAAATTATTTTCATTGGACTTACGGTTGAATTTCTATGATTTTTAGAAGTTTTAGATATTTTTTGGAATTTCCAAAATATTTTAAATACCATAAATAGTCTTACCACGTGAGCACTACGTCATGCCTATATTAGCAGGTCAACAAGGCGGTCAATTCAAATTTGACGTGTGGGGTCCACACGTTAGTGGCTTTGTTAAATAACAAGGTTTATTTACTAACTAATTAAACTAATTAGCGGTGGGGCCCATCTGTCACTAGGTGTGAAGGGTGGTTAGGTTGGGATTAAGCGCTGATTATGGTGCCACACCAGCATCGTCGGTGGCGACCATCCGGCACGGCATAGGCACGCCAGAATCATGGTTTGGGCATCGGTTGAACGTGACGAGGGCACAGGGGTGAAGCTCGTGCTTGCGCACATCGGACAAGGCACGTGGAAGGCCGAGGGGCGCCAGAGCTTGTTGGGGGCGAGCCCGTAGCGGCTGCCGGAGCTCGGCCATGTTGGTGCTATGGCCTAGGGAACACGGAGGAGCTGGGAAAGAGGGGAAATGACGTGGTGGCTCACAGCGGATCTAGCAACGGAAGTGGCGAGCTCGATGGGTTGTCGACGGTTGAAGCTCGGAAACGGAGTCGACACCGGCATTACGATGCGTGCGGGCTTGATTCCTTCGACTCAGAAGAGCAGCATGAGTTGGCAGAGGTGTTGGGCAGCTCGGAGAGGCGAGGCAACGACGGTGGCCGCGGTGGTGCTCGTCGGCGTGCTCTCGGGTGCGTGAGAGAGACAAAGCAGGGGTGAGGGGGAGAGTGCCAGAGAGGGGTGGAGAAGAGAGAGGGGGCTCTGGGGCATCTCCACGCGAGGATATAGGCTCGGGGGAAGGCCAGGAGTTGGCAAACAGGAGGTGGCCGTGCCTCCTATGCGTGCGACAGGCCCTCGTGCCTACTAGCATGAGGTTGAAGAAGGCGATAGGGGCTTGGTGGGTTGGACCTCCACCTAGGCTGGCTAGGTAAATTAGGTAGGTTTTTTAATTATTATTTTGTGTTTGTTTCTGTTTTCTAATTTATGCCTCTGTTTTAAATTTTGTTTGGGCAAAATCCTAAAGCCAAAAACCGTGAAATAATTTCTGGGGTTTATAAATATTATATCTAGGCCCCACCATAATTTCCAGAATTTTTGAAATAACTAGAATATTTATAATTAGTTATTTTCCATTTTTAGCAACTTTCCGATTTAGTTAAAATGCCAAAAGATTTGATACAAGTGAATCACCCCTCGTTTCTTGTTTCCAACATTTATCAAGAGGGTAAACATTTTTTAAGACCATTTTGGGTTCCTTGAAAATAATTTTGGTTGAACAAATTTGAATTTTATTTGGTGTGAGGGTTTGATCATCCCCATTTCAAATTAAATTGAATTTTAAATGATGATACAATTTATTGCAAACAAGAATCTCATCTTGAGATTCAAGCGTAGGGTAAGACGAAGAGGGGCACTAACTATCACAATCTTGACGATCCATTTTCCCTCCTAGAAGAGGTTGATCCACTGCTTCATATTGACCTTGACTTCTTTGGTCTCAAGATCTTCATCTAAAGATGACGAAAAAATGGAATAGGAAACCCCTACAAGAATCGATCTTCTCAAAGATCAAGCAACACAAGATCAACTCTTAGAACGAGACGTAGGAACAACTCTCGAGCTGAGGCACAAAACACATTTGGGGAACGATGGAAAGAAGCAGACAATGGGGGTTCAATTTGCTAGGCAACAATTCCACACTAAAAGAGATGGTGATGAGCTGTCAAAATAGCGGGGAGTTAAGTTGCCCTTCATACCATAACGGGGCACCCTAGGAGGGTGAATCATAGAATTATCACCATAAGTGGCAAAAATAATTACTTTTGATATAAAGATCATTGAAACTCTTCATACAACGCCAAGGCAGTTCACACATGATCGTTTGAAGGAATTCGGAAGAATGGGATACTCAGTTGGGAAGGAAACTAGAGTTAAAAAATAACTCGGCAAACAGAAGGCACATTCCAATTAATACCGAGGATATAACCTAGTGTCTCACTGTGCTCTCAAGAACTTGAGCAGTTCCATATTCATCCAGGTTTACCAACATCCATGCCAAGATCCTCGCAACACACTATACTACCATGATGAATAATGATGGAGGATGTAGATGCAAAGGAAGACAACACTTTCTCAGATTTCACCTTAGCTGTGCCAAGGAAACGAAATGTAGATGATCGTCCGAGAGACATTTAGTACTCCGCTTCTAATATTCTCCTTGATGTAATAGCATAACCCAGTTATATAAAATGTTGGGTATCTTCAACATCAAGTAAAAGGTCGGACTTCGTGGTCTCAAAGGGGGCCCATGAGGAACAACTCCTAAAACAAGTCATATAAAATCCTCACGGGGAGGTGGCTAGGGTTTCTCATATAAGATATTACAATAATAGGTCTTTTGGCTAGGTGTGTTAGCCATGACATCACCTTACCGAGTTATAGAGAGACCAATATTATAATTCTTGGGAAATGTTCCAACCATCATATCTGCATGAGATTCAGATCTTGTTGGTGTCAGGATAATCCAGATTGAACATGTATGAAAAAAAGGTTTGCAACACAATTCGACAAGATAATGTTGTGAGATTCTGTGTAAATGAACCACGGAAGCCACCTCCAAAACTTGAGCTGGATTGCAAGACCCACATGAACACACTATCCAAGACAAATATGGTCATACGGAAAGCTTACAACAAAACACTACCGAGTTCTTGTTAGGAACCATAATTGGAGGATAATGAAGTATTGTGCATTAGCATGGATTAGTACTTAACTTCTTTTCCTTAAACAAAACAATAAGTGGTTTGGGGTGCTAGGAAATACATATGGAATGGAGGTTGCAAATCTATCAGACTGTACTATACCTCGCACATGCATGACTGACTTGGGATGATTCCGGAGGAACAAAACAAAGTTTTCTCAAATTCATGGCGGCAACTTGCATCAAATAAAAATGAATTTAGATACATTCACTTCTTACACCAACACATACCTCATGTACAGCACGAAGACAATGTGTACAAAGTTTCTAACAATAGCTTAATGTCCAACATAAGTCATAGAGAAGACAAAGGTGTTGCTAATGGGCTCAACAACAGTTCATCAAAATATCCATATAGATGGAATTCCACATCTCATGTGAGCAAGATGATAGCATTGGTCAGATCAAAGAATATAATAATGTATGCTTAAGGAAATCCACGAGTAAGACACCATTACGAAAATCTTTGGTTCTCAGTTTGATTTGACGATAGCCAATAATAAAATCAAATTTTGGACAAGATAATATATGCAACAATTGACCACGCGGATCATTCTATGAGAATATCATCTTTATTCAACACTTACACACACAATCCTGAGAAGACTTTCGTAAAATTACAAACCGCCGATATGTTATTAAGCTTGAGAACAATCTTACTTTTCAGGGCAAGACGATGTTATCAAAGAGTGAGGGATTGACACAATCCTAATTCACTGATCGAAAAGTGCACCAGGAAATATGGAATAGGTAGCACTATGAATCTTTAGAATGGTGATTCAATAGCCAACATGTTAGGAATGAAATTATTTTCCATTAACTACAAAGCAATAGGGTTGCTAGGAGTATTAATTTCACACATGATGGTTCACTTGTCGATATTTCAGTGACAACCTACACGGAGAACGGCGAATGAATACTGCTGGCGAGAAGTATCACTACATAAAGAGTTCGTAAGAAATGGTGCAATTCTCACAACATTCCCAATATAAGAGGGTGATACTTCAAGAAAGAATAGAAGAAAAGCTGGATTGGCATTTTGATCTGCGGAATACAACTGCTTTGATCCAATCCAAAAAATGGATGAGGCACTTGAGTTTGCTTCTCTGAGTCATTTTGAAATAGCAGGGCTCCACCGACCACAAGAATAATAGGCATCGATGACAGGAATGCACAACTACTCTTGACTATCCACTTATAAATGAAGGTCAGAATACAATGGAGGGGGCAACTGAGGAGCACATTGTTGGGGATATTATCTATTGATAACCCGCCCAAGTTGGGCCGGGTCACCAAATCTGGCGACTCATCTAAAATGTGGTTCGGGCCTTGGCCTGATAGGACCAAAGGGTGTATGGCGGTTTACAGCTCCCGGAAGGAGTCCATGACGGAGAAGGCCTCCAAGTTTTGGAAAGGTGGCGTCTTAGAGATCGTAAGAGTCACGGTTTGGATAAAGGAAAGGACCCTTGTAAACCCTAGGGACTCGACCTGTATATAAAGGCGAGTCCTAGGGAAGAAGAGGGTAGGGTAGAAATCATCGAGTGCTAGGTCTTGCGAGTTACGCCCTCCTTGTAATCGAAACTCCATCAATACAACACAAAGCAGGACGTAGGCTTTTACCTCCTCACGAGGGGCCGAACCTGGGTAAATCGTCGTCTCTCTCCCGTTCAACCCCTTTGAGTCGCCACCAAGGTGCGATGGCTCCAATACTAAGTCCTTTCACGAGGACATCTGCCGTGACAAACCACGACAGTTGGCGCCCACCGTGGGGCCAGCGCACGGTGGAGTTGAGTTCTCAAAGGGAGCCCTACCAGGGTTTGGGAGCTACGCGACGGGGCTCATGACTCGGAGCCGCCGTGGGAAGTACTACATCAACAACTTGCTATGGGAGCCCGAGGCGTATTCGATCGAATCTGGTTACAGGGTCCCCTTCGGCATGATTCGATCATCCGTGCGTGAGCCGGACATCTCCTCCGACATCGTCGAGCCGGCCAGGTACGTCCGCCCAGTCGTGACGCCAAATCTAAATCGCCCGGTCTTTGTTGGATTCACGCAGGGATCTGAGGAACTAGAACACTCGGCGCCCCAGGAAACCACGCCGGTCAACACTGACGACAAATCGTCCATGGGCGATTCGGATTCAACCCAGACTCTACATGGGGACTGTCTTGGGGGCTTGTCGCTGGCCATGGACCCCAAAGTTCTTGACCGAACTCGCCGTCAGATCGCCATTTACATGGCTGGGGCGACTCAACCCTCGCCAAACCCGGCAGGCGGAGATGGAACCGGCGAGACGTCTAAAAGCCCGGCCGCTGTCTTGGTGGAATTAGCGGCGGAAATTACAAGGCTCATGGCGACCCCCATCACACCGGAAAACCAGGAGGCAGTAAACACGGAATTGACGAAACTAAGAGATGTAGTGGCAAAGTCTCAGCGGGATGCCGAGGTGGAGTCCGCCAGGATGGAGACCCGGCAAGCTCAAATTACCGCTGAGATAGCTCGCTTAAATACTGGCAACTGGCGGCTCGAAAGGAACCAGCGCGCATCTGACGCCGTCCATCAGCGGAGGCACCAGGGTCGCGTGCCCCCTGATCTCAACCCGACCCGCCTGTTCGACACTCCGCGAACTCCCGGGACGGGAGCCGCCCCGGGGGGAGGGCCGGGCCAACCGCCTAACCTGCCAGTCCAGCCAGTTGTGGATCGTGTCCCCCGATTCCGGACACCTCAAGGTCACTTTTCCAACCCGATGGACAACGTCCTTGCTGCAACTCGCCATTTGGAATCCCTTCTGATTCACGGCAATACTCCTGCCGAGATAGAGGCAAGGAACGCCATTGAGATGTTGAAAACGGCGGTGGTTCAAAACGCCCAGTTCTCATATAGCCTAGATAGGCTGCATTCCACTACCCAGGCAAGCCGCACCAGGAGTCGGCCAGAGGACCAGCCCGTTGTAAATAGCGGACTGTGGCCCATCCCCCAGGACAACCTGCCTGATCATCAAGACCCGCCAGGCCGGGATCATCCGTACATCCAAGTCGCCCCAGCCCCTCTTCTCGGGAGCGGCGGACGAGTGGGGGTGCCGTGCTTGGTCCCCACCCTTCGCAACGAGCGAATGCCCAAGGATTTTAAAGGGCCAAGAAAGGTGCCTAACTACACTCCGGACCTTGAGCCGGCGTCATGGGTCGAGAGTTATGAAATCGCCATGGACATGCTTGACGTAAATGAAGCAGTTTGTGCCAGATACTTCACAATGATGCTCCAAGGGACAGCGCGTACTTGGTTAAAAAACTTACCTCCCAACTCCATACAGACCTGTGTTCAATTGAAAGAACGCTTCATCAAAAACTTCCAAGGAACCTGCAAATGTCCAATGATGATTGTCGATCTGCAGCACTGCGTTCAGCGCCTCGATGAGTCGGCCCACCACTGGTCACGGCGGGTCGCGGAAATCATTCACTCCTCAGACGGTATTACGGCGGCTCAGGTTGTGCTGATCCTCTAACAGAATTTCCACTACGAACCTCTGGTACAGAAGTTGGGGCGACTCAAACGAAAGGTCCAAGACATGGGGGCGCTAATGGATACCCTCACTAGGTACGCTGAGGCGGACGACACCAAAGATCCCGCTGAGGATTGTAAAGCTAACTCGCCAAGGAAGGGCAAGTCATCCAAAAATCTTACCTGTTTCCAGGGACGCGCTCGCCACAATCAGGGAGCGAATAGCAAGAGAAGGCAGCAGGAAGAATCTTCGGACTTAGTCGCCAGTACCAACACAAACAATGGCAACCAACGCCAGAAGAAAAGTAGGGGATATAGTGGTAAAAAGCCACGCAACTATAATGACTTACTCAAGGGCCCCTGCCTGCACCACACCATGGCAGACGGACCGGCGACTCATTCCTGGGAGGACTGTTACGTGATGCGGGAGTTTCGGGTGGAGGCGATCAAAAAGGGGCAAAGCGGTGACCCGGACCAACGGCAGGAACAGTTCGGCGCGCCCAATCAACGTGAGAACCCCTTCGGCGGTTTCCCCAAACCGGGGCTCAGGGTGGCTTGCAGCCGAACAGCGGCCAATATCCGGTGCATCACCGGCGACGGTATAATCCGCCCGGAGTGTTTCAACAACCACCCCCGCAGGGGGCTTCGCAGGGGCAGGATGATAATGGCGGCTTCCGCAACAATCCCAAGCAGTTAAGCAATGGGCACTACCACGTTTTCACCACCAATGCTTGCAGGCGCGATAAAAAGGTGAGTCATCGAGTGTACAGTGTTTCTGAGCCGGCACTCCCTAGTTACCTCCACTGGTCCGAGCAGACCATACAATGGAGTAGGGAGGACCACCCGCCAAGAGTTGACAATCCCGGTGACTTAGCGTTGGTCGTGGCTCCCGAAGTTGGGGGGTATACCTTGTCGAAAGTACTGATGGATGGTGGCAGCAGCATCAATATTTTGTATTTTGACACTTTCCAAAGGATGAACCTGTTGGAAAAAGATTTGATGCATTCAACCACGGTATTGCACGAAATCGTCCCAGGCAAGTCGGCATACCCCATAGGCCGAGTCAGGCTCACAGTTGCATTTGGAACAGCATCTAACTACAGGAGTGAGTCGCTGATGTTTGAGGTGGTCAAATTAAAAAGCCCCTACCATGCGCTGTTTGGGCGGCCAGCTTATGCCCAGTTCATGGTTAGCCCACGCTATGTTTACCTTAAACAAAAGATGCCTGGTCCTAAAGGACCCATCACGGTTGATGGTGATAGAAGGATTGCAAGAGAATGTGAATAAGGGGACGCGACTTACGCGGAAGTCGCCTGCGCTGCGGAGGAGCTCAAATATCATCAGGCCAATGTTGATCCGGCTGATATGTCACCCTTAAAAAACCAATGACAGATGTTGAGCCGCCCCTCAAGTTCAAACCAACGGATGACACTAAAACGGTTGATTTCATCCCTGGCGACTCAACCAAGCGGTTCACCATTGGGACGGGTCTAGATCCCAAATAGGAAAGCGCGCTCATCGAATTCATCCGTGAGAATCGGGACATCTTCGCATGGAAACCTTCTGACATGCCTGGTGTGCCGAGAGACTTTCCTGAGCACCATCTTAATGTTGACCCAAAGGCAAAACCCATCCAGGAGTATATTCGTAGGTTTAACGAGGAACGACGCAAGGCAATCGGGGAAGAGGTTGCCCGTCTCTTGGCCGTCGGATTCATTGTAGAGGTTTTCCACCCCAAATGGTTGGCTAACCCGGTCTTGGTTCTCAAGAAGAATGGTACCTTCCGTATGTGCATTGATTACATGGACCTCAACAGAGCTTTTCCAAAAGATCCTTTCGCTCTTCCCCGCATCGACCAGATTATTGACTCGGTGGCGGGATGCGAACGTTTGTGCTTCTTGGACGCTTACTCTGGATATCACCAAATCAAGATTGCCGTGGAGGATCAAGAGAAAACAGCTTTTATAACCCCCTTTGGGGCTTTTAGTTATGTGTCCATGCCATTTGACTCAAGAGTGCAGGGGCGACTTATCAGCGCTGCATCCAGAATTGCCTCCGTGGCCAAATCGGACGCAACGTCCACGCCTATGTCGATGACATTGTGATTAAAACCCGCCAGGGGGAGACGCTATTGGAAGATCTCAAGGAAACTTTTGATAATCTGCGGGTATATCAGATGAAGCTAAATCCCACCAAGTGTGTTTTTGGTGTTCCTACAGGAAAATAGTTGGGCTTCCTGCTGTCTGAGTGCGGCATCGAAGCTAACCCGGACAAAATCGAAGCAGTTACTTCCCTTGGGATGCCAGCAAATGTTAACCAAGTCCAATGGATGGCGGGTCGCATTGCGGCCGTAAGCCGCTTCATAAGCCGCCTGGGAGAAAAGGTGATTCCCCTTTATCAATTGCTAAAGAAATCTGACCATTTTGTTTGGACAGATGAAGCTGATGAAGCTTTCGAAGCCTTGAAACGACAACTGGTCAACCCGCCGGTCTTGGCCGCCCCGACTGAGAGAGAACCCATGCTTTTATTTATTGCGGCAAATCCAAAGCAGAAAGTGTGGCGGTGGTCGTTGAAAGGAAGGAGGAAGGAAAGGAATACCCTGTGCAGCGCCGGGTGTATTTTATCAGTGAAATGCTAACTCTTTCCAAGCAACGGTACCCACATTGGCAGAAATTAGTGTATGGGGTGTTTATGGCGAGTCGGAAGCTTAAGCATTATTTTCAAGAACATCCCATCACGGTGGTTAGTTCCGCCCCCCTTGGGGACATCATCCAGAAACGGGAGGCAACGAGGCGGATTGCCAAGTGGGTGATTGAACTTGGGCCGCATCACGTACAATACACCCCTCGCACGGCCATCAAATCTCAAGCCTTGGTTGATTTCGTCAATGATTGGACCGAGTTACAGGCCCCGGAAGACAGGCCTGATCTTACATACTGGACTATTTACTTTGACGGATCCAGAGAGTTGGAAGGCTCGGGGGCTGGCGTGGTACTGGTATCTCCTCAAGGAGACAAATTCAGTTATGTCCTCCGACTCATGTTTCCGTGCACCAACAATGCTGCAGAATACGAAGCTTTACTTCACGGCTTGCGACTCGCCAAGGAGATGAACCTTACGCGGGTCAGATGTTTTGGCGACTCTGATCTGGTGGCTCAGCAAGTTTCTGGCACTTGGGACTCTCGAGACCCTGTGATGGCGGCTTACAGGAGGGTTGTGTCTGATGTGGCGGGTCATTTCCATGGCTATCAGGTTGATCACATTGACCGGCGCCTTAACAAGGCGGTGATGCCCTTTCGCGTCTCGGTTCCCAGCGAAAGCCGGTTCCCCCAATGTTTTTCTGGATACTTTGCATAATCCCTCTGTGAGTTTGCCATCAAAGGAGGAGTTGGCGATACCAGATCCTGAGTCCCAGTTCGTGGTGGATGTCCACGTTACGCCGGATTGGGTTCTTCCCTATCTGGCCTATCTCGCCTGAGGCGAGTTACCTACAGATGAAGTTTTGGCCCGCCAAATTGTTCGGCGAAGCAAATCCATGGTGATCATCAACGGCGAATTATATAAGCGAAGTACCTCCGGGGTTTTTCAACGATGTGTTTCCTCCGAAGAAGGGTGCATAATTCTAAATGACATTCATTCCGGAGATTGTGGGCATCACGCCGGGTCACGTTCTTTGGTTTCAAAGGCGTTCCGTCATGGTTTCTTTTGGTTGACGGCTCATGCAGATGCAGAGGAGATAGTTCGTCGATGCGATGGATGCCAGCGTTATGGGCGACAGGCTCATGTGCCGGCTCAAGAACTAAGGATGATTCCCATCACTTGGCCTTTCGCGGTCTGGGGGTTAGACATGGTTGACCCCTTTAAGATGTCATCCAACAAGAAAACCCATTTGCTGGTAGCGGTTGATAAATTCACCAAGTGGGTTGAGGCAGAGCCTGTTGGAGCTTGCGATGCGGAGACGGCGGTCAAATTCTTGAAAAAGTTGATCTTCCGATTTGGATATCCGCACAGTATCATTACTAACAATGGCACTAATCTATCTCAAGGGGCGATGCAGGAGTTTTGCCGTCGAGAGCATATCCGGCTTGATGTTTCTGCGGTTGCTCATCCACAATCTAATGGCGCACCAGGCAATGCGCCATTAGTATAGTTCATGGTGCGCCATTAGTATGCCTCCCAGGTGCGCCATTAGTATGCCTCCCAGGTGCGCCATTAATATGCCTCCCAGGTGCGCCATTTGTATGCCTCTCAGGTGCGCCATTAGTATGCCTCTCAGGTGCGCCATTAGTATGCCTCCCAGGTGCGCCATTAGTATGCCTCCCAGGTGTGCCATTAGTATAGTTCATGGTGCGCCACAGGTTATACTACCAGCTCTAAAAATATTCAATTATTATCCTCACACCAACAAGAAGGTTCAAGATAAACACATATTACACCACAATGAAAACATGTTTATAAACATGCACATACATTGAACGCAAGTTGACAAACAAATTAACCTAGATTTTTGCCATGCAGCTTGTTCCACAGAACCAATAATAAAGCCTCTAAATAGCTGAAAATAAGTATACTAAACTCATGATCAATACACATCTCTTTTCTTATTATTAGGCATCATGTGCCGTGCAAACGATTAATACATAAAAAAACGATGAACCAAAAATATGAGTACATACATGTTGTACTCCAACAAATAAAAAATAGGAACAAAAAAAGATGCATATTCCAAAAGGCCACATGCTTCAGATTTTAGCAAATGTAACTACAACTATGAGTTCTGTGGGGGGGGGAGATTTAAAAGGTAACATAGTAACATGTTGTATCTCCCCTTGTAGCTTGCCGAATCCTTATTTAATAAATGCCACTCACAAATGCATAAGAACCATTCCGATATTTTGATGGGCACAATCTCAATGCCACTCACAAATGCATAAGAACCATTCCGATGTGCTGATGGGGCAAAGGTGAGGTCCAAGCTGCCTGAAGAAACGTTCACTGAGAATTCACGCACAAGGTAGGCAAAACTGATATGCTGTGCTGTTTGTGAAACATTAAAATCATTTAAGAGGACAAGATTTCCTATCGTGACACCGAAGAAGGCATTGGGGATAGCATAGTCTCCATCGTCGTCATAGTACTCACCCGGACAGAAGTAGAGGCGTAAGAACATGCGGCCTGGGCTGACAAGGAAGGAATAGGTGTAATTTGAAGTGAAGATGTGTGTAGTCCTCCAAGGGATTATGTGGTGTAGGTCATTGAAATGAGCAGTGGCTGCAACTCCTTTTACTGATGGCGCGAACTTGGAGTCAGCATCCCCATACATAAACTGTGCATAAGATGGAGTACCCTGCAAAGAATATAGACAGGCAAAATGTACTTAGACTAGCAGTTGAACAATATTTCAACACAGTTAATAATCATATTGACCTTCACAGACAATAGGTGACTACAAGCTTGCACCTTCACATTTTGAGTAGTTTGAGAGTCCGGTGGATATATATCCGTATTTACAAAAAATCAATTGTGAGAATACCAAGTCACCTCAGGAAGTCGTGGCGATCCCATGATTCATGGCCCAGACCAGAGAAGTCACTACACAAAGGTATAATGTGCGGCTTCATGTCAAGATGCATAATCACGCTATTCAGAGTTGAGAAGTCAAAATTAATGGATCGGTGCACTAGGAAAATAAACTAAAGATACCAAAGACATAAATAAGTTACCGATGGTTTTCGGGTTCAGGTTCAGTTAGACCATGCACATCGTCCTTGCATGCACAACCTAACTTCTCATCTCGCTCGTATTTCTTAGCAACATCACCATTGTCTGCCTCTGAATTGGTTGTACTCGCATCCTTGGATGTGGTCATCACTGTGTGCTGCACTTCATCTCCCTTCTGGTCGGCTGACCCATCAGACTTCAGGTTCTGAGCAGATTGTTTCTTATCCTGCTGGTAAGAATCCATTACGAGTGCAGTAGAAAGTGATTCCCTGAACTTTGATCTCATAGATTCAAACTGCTGAGGCTGAGGCTGAGGCTTTGATGGTTGCTCTTTCTGTGCAGGACGCTTGGTGGACAATGCAGATTTCATCATCTGAACCTTTGGAGAAGCAACACTTTTCTTTCCCGCAACAGATGGCGACAGTTGAGATCCAGTCACTGCTGGCAAAGATGTCTGAATATTCAGCACCTGCTGAGGCGGCCTCAATGATACTCTGCTTACAGATTGTGCCCCCAAAGGATGCGAAGTCTGTGGCCTGGAAGCACCAGCTTGGGCAGCCGCTTGTTGACTGATAGGGACAATATAATATGAACTAGCAGGCACTCAAGCTCCCACACAAAACATTGCTTGTGCACCCCGGCCAGCAGATAGGGGTGGATATAACGCAGCGGGATACCCAGTCTGGGTAGGTTGGATATTTGAAGAGGGGAGTGCTTGAGATCCCATGCTAGCCGTCATGGGTTCCTGGCCCTGCTTTGATAACTCCATTGTGCAGCCGCTTTTCAGAACTCCAAGACATAAGAATGAGAACAATCAGTCAATGAAGCTCAAGAGTGTAAAAGGATGAACGGTGAAATGAAATGAAACGAAACTTCTGCACTTCTGCACTACTTTGCAACTCAAGCGTGGCCTATGCTATGTTGAAGGAGCATAAAAATGCACACATGATGCAGCCAACCGCACAAGCCTGGACAGAACCAATCGAATGCATGGGACCTATGATCTACAATAAACTAAAGATACCAAAGACATAAATAAGTTAGCTCTGATCTTGTTTGCACAAAGTAAGTGTTTGGTGTTATGCAAGCACATCTTTCTGCATTCCCGAGTCTTCTTCCGATCAACAACTGCCAGCCAGAAGATCACATTAAATTATAACATATACATGTAATGCAGGGCGGGATTACGAGCTCTAATGAAAAACATAAATTCAGTGGTCTTTGAGGACATCAAGCCAAAATCTTGGGTGGCACCCCAATGTTGTTGGATCAAAACTGAGATGGAACAGAACAAACAGGAGCATCTACAGCAGTCAGAGCCACCCAGTTGGATAACTAGGTGAAGGCAAAGATGCCATCTCTCGAGTTCTAGAAACGACAATTTCGAAAATCTAAATCGCAGACCAACCATTCCTGTAGCAGGCATCCAAAATTCGGCAAAATTCACGGCCAGGACGGGGCGGAACAGGGCGCTGCCAGCAAGTAAATCTCTCTACCTGTCAGAAGAACAGTACCTGATCAAGAATGAGAGAAGGAGGAGCCGGGGATCCCGCAGAACGCCAGAGAACTCGACCGGGATCAATCCCGCGAAGCGAGCGGGCGCAGATTCGGTGCGCGCCTGGCCGCCTTGCAAGCTTGCTGTTGGTGGATTCTGGGATTTCTGGGCGCTAGGTGCCGCACTCTCATACTCCTTTCGCTGGGATGGCGCTAGATCTGGAGTACAAGAATTCTTGGAAAGCGTAGACGACGGGGTGGATCTTGGGGATGACGACGGGGAGGCGCTCGAACACCACCGCGACCACGATCTTCCCGTCAGCCCCTTCCTTCGCGGCCGCCGCCGGGGCCGAGGACGAGCTGAAGCCACGCGGCCACCGGAGCGACCGGAGGTGGAGGCTCGCCGGCGATCGCGGTAGCATGTTGGGGATGGAAGGAGGGGGGAGTTGGGGTTTTTTTTTACTAGCAAAAGGACCCATGCGTTGCAACGGGAGAGAGAAATACCACACGGCACACGCTCTTAATTTATAAAAAAATGTCTATAATTTAAGAATTTATAGTTACGATACAAATAAAGATGGTCTTATCCTACAAAAATACAGTTCAAAATTTCACAGGTCTTCTATTTTAACACGGCTTCCATGTAGATTTAATACGTACAAAGAATCAGTCAAGTGACCTTCAGTTTCATCTCTAATCCTGATTTTGTTGATGTGTTCATCCCAACCCGGATGAGTACCGGTATGAAAGAAAGACGAATAATGACTTCTTTATTAAGATTGCACCCTAGATAGTATTTTTATTAAACATTTAACAGATAAAATAATATCATATTTAAATTCTACATATTTTTCTAATCAAATTCCATGTATAATATGTTAAATTTGGAGCTACGGTTTAAAAGATATGAGTATTTAAAAAAATATTTAATATATACTACGAGTATAATGTCATAAACAGTAAGGAATTTTTTATAAAATCACCTCGGTGGGTTTTCCGACGGAAGCGATAGCCTCTTTAATAGTAGGTAAAGATAACGGGGGGAGTTGGGGTTGGGGTCGTGGGTGGCAGAGACAATTTTTTTTTGCAAAACTACTAATGTGCGCCATTAGTAACCAGATTACTAATGGCGCACTTTGCCCCGGTGCGCCATTAGTAGTTTTGCAAAAAAAAAAATAGTAGTGGCGCACCACCTACAAGTGCACCATTAGTAACCCTGGTTACTAATGGCGCACCAGCTGGTGGTGCGCCATTAGTAGTTTTGTAAAAAAAAAATATAGTAGTGGCGCACTGGGTGAGTGTTGCGCCATTACTAGTTAAACTAGTAATGTCGCACTTTGCCCCGGTGCGCCATTAGTAGTTTTGCAAAAAAAAAATAGTAGTGGCGCACGAAGTGTGTGGTGCGTCATTAGTGTCCATCACACTAATGGCACACCTGCACATGGTGCGCCACTGCTATATAGTAGTGGCGCACTACTTGTCTGGTGTGCCATTAGTGTCTATATCATCTATAGCAATTTTCCTAGTAGTGTTGGTGAACACATAAACTCCTCAAACTATGGTCATCCCTAGGAGTGGTTCCGGTTATTGTCACTCCGGGGTTGCCGGATCGTAACACATAGTAGGTAACTACAACTTGCAAGATCGGATCTAAAACACACATATATTGGTGACAACATAATAATTTCAGATCTGAAATCATGACACTCGAGCCCTAGTGACAAGCATTAAGCATGGCAAAGTAGTAGCAACATCAATCTCAGAACATAGTGGATACTAGAGATCAATCCCCATCAAAACTAGCTCGATTACATGATAGATCTCATCCTACTCATCACCGCCCAGCGAGCCTACGAATAGATTACTCACGAGCGACGAAGAGCTTCATGGAATTGGAGAGGGAAGAAGGTTGATGATGACGATGGAGACGATTTCCTCTCTCCGGAGCCCAAGACGGACTCCAGATCTGCCCTCCAGATGAAGAACAGGTGGTGGCGGGGCCTCCATATTGTAAACGCAACGAAAACTTCTCTCTTTATTTTTCTGGGACGAAAGGGAACTTATAGACGTAAGATTGGGGGCAGAAGAGCCGTGTGGGCCCCACAAGCCTGCCGACCGCCACCAGGGGATGGTGGCGGAGCGAGGGCTTGTGGCCCACTGGCCCACCCCCTCAGGTGGAACTTGGCGCAGATATTTTTCATATTTTCCAAAGATGCTCCCCGTAAATTTTCAGGCCGTTTGGAGAACTTTCATTTCTGCACAAAAATAACACCAAGGCAATTCTGCTAAAAACAGCGTCAGTCCAGGTTAGTTCCATTCAAATCATGCAAATTAGAGTCAAAAACAAGGGCAAAAGAGTTTGGAAAAGTAGATACGATGGAGACGTATCAACTCCCCGAAGCTTAAAACCTTGCTTGTCCCCGAGCAACTCAGTTGACAAACTGAGAGAGAAAGAAAAACTTTGACAAACTCTGTTTGATCTTGTTGTTGCAACTATGTCTAACTCATAACCAGAATATCAGCAAGATCACAAATTAACCACATAAGCAAATGACACAAAGGTCTCATGGTAAACTAATATCAATGGCATAATCAGCTAACGAGCAAATAATAATGAGTTTCAAATACCAACACTTCAATCAAAACAAGCATGAAGCATTATGAATAGGTGGTATCTTGCTAGATCTTTCTGAGACAACAAAATATAAATGGAGAGCACTTTCAAAGATCAAGGGCTAACTAAACATTGTAATTCGTAGCAACGAAGATCCAGTCATAGTCATACTCAATATCAATCAAAAGCAAAGCATAAAAATGACAGAGTTGCTCTCTAATTGGTGCTTATATAAGAAGAGGATGACTCAACAGGAAAATAAATACACAGGCCCTTCGCAGAGGGAAGCATTGATTTGTACAGGTGCCAGAGCTCAAGCTTTGAAAACAGAGATAATAATTTTGGGTGGCATGCTTTCATTGTCAACGCAATGACCAAGAGTTCTCAATATCTTCCATGCTACTCATGCTATAGGCGGTTCCCAAACAGAAAAGTAAAGTTTTAACTCCCCCACCACCAATCAATCACACTCCACGGCTAGCCGAATCCTCGGGTACCGTCCATACTAACATCATTCCGGGGGGAGACTTGTTTGACAGTTATGTTTTCGATTTAAGCGTGGAACTGGGCATTCCAATTACAGGCCCCTTTCTCGTGAATGACAGTGAATAAACACATGTCGAGGATAACACTCCTAGCATGGAAGATACCAATAGCCCTCTGTCACCACATGAGCAGTTCGGGCATGCAAAACAGATTATTTCTTGAAGGTTTAGAGAATGGCACATGCAAATTTACTTGGAACGACAGGTAGATACCGTAAATAGGTATGTATGCTGGACTCTCATGGAAAAACTTTTGGGTTTATGGGAGTGGTTACACAAGCAGTATTCCGCTTAGTACAAGTGAAGGCCAGCAAAAGGCTAGGAAGCGACCAATTAGAGAGCAACAACGGTCATCAAAATGCAATGAGTTTGACTAACATTAAATGCAAGCATGAATAGGATATAAATCACCGTGAACACGAACATCATAGAGGCTATGTTGATTTTGTTTCAACTACATGCATGAACATGCGCCAAGTCAAGCCACTTGAAACATTCAAAGGAGAATACCATCCTATCATACTACATCATAGTGATCTCAAAATATATGTTGGCAATCAAGACAAACCATTATAAGCTCTCAGCTAAATAAGCATGGCATTAGAAACTATGATCTCTAAGTTGTCATTGCAAACATGGTTCTCTCACAAAAAAGCTAAATCTGGGTCGACAAGCTAGTCATATTTACAAAAACAAAATAGATAGAGTTCATACCAGCTTTTCAGTCTCAGTCACTTCATCACATATCATCATTATTGCCTTTCACTTGCACGATCGAACGATGTGAACAATAATAAGAGCGCTCGTGCATTGGACTAAGCTGAATCTGCATGCAACCACAAAGGAGAAGACAAAGTAATATGGCTCTTCGAAAGCTAAACAGGTAAGCATGCAAGAACCAATAAACATTGTAACCAATATCTTCTACCTTGACACAAAGAAAAAGAAAGCTATTTACACGGGAAAGCTCCCAACAAGAAAAAGAAGAAAGAAAAATCTTTTTGGGTTTTCTCAAAAGGACACAAAACAAGAAAACAAGAAAACGAAAATAAACTAGCATGGATAATACAGTGGCAAAGTGTAAACACCGGCTAACAAAGTGAAAGCCTAAGCATGAATGTAAAGTCGGTGAGAACATGTACTCCCCCAAGCTTAGGCTTTTGGCCTATCTTGGTCTACTCCCATGGATGGTCCTGGCGAAACCCAAAATCATAATGGGTGTTATACGGGAGTGTTGTAGCCAATGCCTGAATAGCTGCCTCACGAAGTCGAGCAGCAGTCGCCTCCCTCTCATACTCCTCTGCCTCTCCTATGGTTATGTAGTATCTTCGTTTTACCCGAAAGTCAAAGAAAGCAGGAGTAGGAAGGATAATATGGAAAACACGCCGCCGGTTAAATATCAAGCGGCATAGGAGGGATCCGTGATCTCTCTCAAGGAACTTGTAGCGTGTTAGAGCGACACGATCAAGGTAGGCCGTACAGAGAGGAGGGTCTTTTGGACGGATGGATACTCCAAGAAAATTTGCTAAGCGCATAGCATAAACTCCACCAAAGAAATCCCCCTCACTGGCATTTTTATTCAGCCTCCTTGCTATTATAGCTCCCATATTGAAGCTCCTGTCACCTGTTACTGCGCTCTTAAGGATACTAAGGCAGAAGCGCATAGGTGAAAATGTGCACCCTTGCCGTTAATGCACCTACCTATGAAGAGGGAAAGGTAGTGCAAGGCAGGGAAATTGATGCTTCCTATGGTGGCTTGCGTGATATCTCTAGTTTCTCCAACAGTTATACTGGAGACAAAGTCTCTGACCGAAGACTTAGAAGGATCATTAATACTACCCCATCGGGTATCTTGCAAATCCTATTGAAATCCTCCAAATCCATGGTATAGGATTTGTCGTACAGATCAAACAGTATGGATGAGTCACGACCAACTGAAAATTTAAATCTACGCACGAAAGAGGCAGTGAGCATAGCATACTGTTCACATTTATCTGAGTGGAATTCTTCTAACCTGGCATTGTGGACAAGTGTATCAAACTCATCCTTGAAACCTACTTCGATCATGAACTCATCGGACGGCCATTCACATGGTTGTACTGGTGCGTCCCTTAGTTGAAAAGGTTCGGGCTCCCGAAAAGAAAGACGAGGACCCTTCTTACTTGAGGAACCACCATGAAACTTCCTCCTGAACATAAATTCCTTTTGCTGAAATGTTTGAAGTTCAAGAGAAAAGTGAACGGAGACCCACCACACCTTGTAGCAACGACTCCAACTAGTGCCCAATGACCGTATCACGCGCTAAAACTACTTGGAACCAGCTAAAATCAACATTTCTAGCTCAAGAACAGGGTCACCAAGGTAGCAAGAATATGCGAAGGATAAAGCACTAGAGCAAAAACTAATCGGACCAATGGAGGAGTCACTTACCAAGGACTAATTTCCCCAAAACAGTTAGGAGAATGGTGCTTTGAGCAAGGAGATCGAAAATCACAGCCAAATGAGCAAGAACACGGGTTTGAGCTGCGAAACAATTTTTTCTGGAGGTGGAAGAAGAGGCTGGGAGCTGGAATGAGTGGAGGGGTCCCTCTGGCCCCCACAAGCTTGCACTCCGCCACCAGGAGGGTGGGTGGCGGTGGCAGGGCTTGTGGCCCACTGGTCTGGCCCCCAGGCCAGCTCTCACGCCCAGTAATTTTCAAAAATTCCAGAAAAAATCATACTAAATTTTCAGGACCATCAGAGAACTTTTATTTTCGAGGTATTTTTCTCCGGGACGCTAAAACAGAAAACACGAAAAGCTAAACTAATTCTACCATTTTTCTTCTAAGCAAAAGAAAATGAAATCTTTGAAACAGAGGTATGTGACTCTTTGATTCATCCGTTTCATGGTCATCGAAAGAAATCCGTCAATAGGGTTGATCAAGTCCCCATGACGAAACCTTCTCGAATCGCAAGAGAAAACGGAGAATTGTCTGATAGCAACTAAGTCACCTCAATGGGGATATGTATCTCCCCAACAAGCAAATCATACTTCATCTTGACATGACGAATAGGGCATTCAAAGCTCCCAATGAGAATCGATGAAGTCTTTTCGATAGCATTGATGCAATGTACTTGATATCCTTTCTTCGGAAAGTGCACTGTGTGCTCATTACCGTTGACATGGAAAGTGACATTGCCTTTGTTGCAATCTATAACAGCCCCTGCCGTGTTTAAAAAGGGTCTCCCGAGGATAACGGCCATGGCATCGTCCTCGGGAATATCCAAGATAACAAAGTCTGTTAAGATAGTGGTATTAGCAACCACAACAGGCACATCCTCGCAAATGCCGATAGGGAAAGCAGTTAATTTGTTGGCCATTTGCAGAGAAATTTCAGTGGGTGTCAACTTATCCAATTCAAGTCTACGATAAAGAGAGAGCGGCATAACACTAACACTGGCTCCAAGGTCACATAAGGCAGTTCTTACGTAGTTTCCTTTAATGGAGCAAGGTATAGTGGGCACTCCGGGATTACCAAGTTTCTTAGGAGTTCCACCTTTGAAAGTGTAGTTGGCAAGCATGGTGGAGATGTCAAGGTCTGGTATCTTCCATTTATTAGTCACGATATCTTTCATGTACTTGGCATACGGAGACATCTTGAGCATATCAGTTAACCGCATCTGCAGAAAGATGGGTCTTATCATCTCAACGAAACGCTCAAAATCCTCATCATCCTTTTTCTTGGATGGCTTAGGAGGGAAGGGCATAGGTCTCTAAACCCATGGTTCCCTTTCTTTACCATGCTTCCTAGAAGTGAAGTCATTCTTATCGTATTTCTGAGGTTGTGGGTTATCGGGATTAACCGTAGGTTCAATCTCCATATCCTCATCATTGCTAGGTTGAGCATTATTATGAACATCACTATCCAAATTGTCACCAGGTTCATGTTCATCACCAGATTGTGTTTCCGCATCAGACGCAGAAATATCATTATGTTCTTCCGGTGTGACAGTATTTGGTGAACTGGCATGTAGGTTTCTATCATCCTTCTTCTTCTCCTTAGGATGACTAGGTGTATCAGCATTGATTCCTTGAGAATCTTGATCAATTCTCTTAGGATGACTTTCAGGATACAAAGGTTCCTGAGTCATTTTGCCTCCTCTAGTAATGACTCTGACAGAGTTGTCATTTAATTCATTGAGAAAGTCATTATGTGCTTTAAGTACTTGTTCTACCTGAGTAGTAATCATAGAGGCATGTTTACTCAGAAGCTTCAGATCATTGACATTTCTGTCTACACAAGCACTTAAATGGCTAAGCATACGAGTACTTTGTTCCAAGTGTCTGCTAACATAATCATTCAAACTCTGTTGTTTCGCAACAAAGTTGTCAAATTCATCAAAGCATAGGTAGCAGGTTTATCAAAAGGAATATCACTCTCATCAAACCTACGCAGAGAATTCACTTCTACTACCTGTATCGGTTTATCGAGACCATGGATCTCTTCGATAGGTGGTAGATTTTTGACATCTTCAGATCTAATGCCTTTCTCTTGCATAGATTTCTTGGCTTATTGCATATCTTCGGAACTGAGGAATAGAAGACCTCTTTTCTTAGGAGTTGGCTTGGGAGGTGGTTTGGGAATAGTCCAAGCATTATCGTTGATCAAGATGTTATTCAGTAGAGTCTCAGCTTGTTCTACAATTCGTTCCCTAAAAACACAACCGACACAACTATCTAGGTGGTCTCTAGAGGCATCGGTAAGTCCGTTATAGAGGATATCAAGTATCTCGTTCTTCTTAAGAGGGTGATCAGGCAAAGCATTCTGTAGCTGGACGAGCCTCCCCCAAGTTTGTGAAAGACTCTCTTCTTGGAGTTGAGCGAAGTTGTATATTTCCTGCAAGGAAGCTTGCTTCTTATGGGCAGGGAAATATTTCTCATAGAAGTAATAGACCATCTCCTGGGGACTACTCACACATCCAGGAGCAAGAGAGGTGAACCTGGCTTTAGCGTCATCCTTTGGAGAGAAAGGAAACAACTTAAGGATATAGTAGTGGCGAATCTTCTCCTCCTTAGTGAAAAGGGTGACTATATCGTGTAGTTTGGCAAGATGGGCTACGACCGTCTCAGACTCATAACCGTGAAAAGGATCAGATTCGACTAGAGAGATTATCTCAAGATCGACAGAGAATTCATAATCCTTATCGGTGATAAAGATAGGTGAAGTAGCAAACTTCGGGTCGTATTTCATCTTAGCTTTCAGATATTTTTCCTTCCACTTGACAAGTAATTTCTCAACATCATAGGCATCCTTACACGCAAGAAAATCCTCAGCTATCTCTCCCTCCATAACGTAACCCTTAGGTATATCAGGCAATTCATATCTAGGAGAGCTAGATCTAGCGGGAGAAAAAGCAGGTTCTATCTCAATAGTATCGGCAGTATCAGAAGCATCACGAGCATTGGCAGTAAGTCTAGCAATATGAGCATCAAGGAATATCCCTAGTGGAACATCGGGAAAAGTAGTATCTCTAGCAGTATCAAGCATAGAATCATCAGGCATAGCATCTCTAGCATCATCAGGCAAAGCAGTATCAAGCATAGCATCTCTAGCAGTATCAAGCATATCATCTCTAGCAGCATGAGGCATAGTATCAAGCATAGCATCATCAGGCATAGTATCAAGCAAAGCATCTCTAGCAGTAGCATCATAAGCATCATCAAGCACATGCGACATATCAAGATTTCTAGCAGGAGGTGATGTCGCAAACTTACTCATAACTGAAGGTGAATCAAGTGCAGAGCTAGATGGCAATTCCTTACCTCCCCTAGTAATTGAGGGCAAGACTTTGGTCTTCGGATCCTTCATATTCTTCATAGTGATCAGCAGATATAAATCCCAAGTGACTCCGAGAATATAGCAATACCTCCCCGGCAACGGCGCCATAAAAATGCTTGATGTCAACTGTTCTTCCCCTTGCAACGGCACCAGAAGAATGCTGCTAGCACTCTCCGGCAATCAAAACTAGAAGAATGTTGTTGACGGCCCACCAGCGCGTGGGATCGTAGCAGTTTTCGAGGGTAGGGTATTCAACCCAAATTTGTTGGTACACCTATAGGAGGTGAGAAGATACTCTCAAGTATTAGCAGCTGAATATGTCAGATTCAACCACACCTGAAAGATTAGTATCTGCAAGCAAAGTAGTAACAGCAAGTAGTATGTTAACAATAGTGTCAGAAATGATCTATTGACACGGCAGACTATTTCTAACGATTGTATCAATGGCGCCAAGTTGCCTCGTTGACGGAAGTTGTCAGTTCCCGTCAACGACCAGCGATCAAGATTGTAATAGGTAGCAGCAGTGTAACGAGCAATAACAGTGAAAAGGAACAGCAGTAGCAAGTAGCAACAGTAGGAAGCGACAGTTGTAACAGCAGCAGACCAAGACAAGTAACAGCACCAACAACAGTAGTAACAACAGCAGAGCAAGACAAGTAACAACAGTAGGACAAACTCGTAGGCAATGGGTCGGAGATTTTTTTGGATGATATTCATCATGCAACAGTTATAACACGGAGAGATATGTGTCTAGCTCCCGTTCATCAATGTGATGTAGGCATGCATTCCGTGTGTCGTCATACGTGCTTAGGGAAAAGAACTTGCATGACATCTATTGTCCATCTATCCCGTGGTAGAGGGGTCCAAAAGGAAACTAGGGATATTAAGGTTCTCCTTTTAATAAAGAACCGGACCAACGCATTAGCACATGGTGAACACATGAACTCCTCAAACTATGGTCAACACCGGGAGTGGTTCCGGTTATTGTCACTCTGGGGTTGCCGGATCATAACACATAGTAGGTAACTACAACTTGCAAGATCGGATCTAAAAGACACATATATTGGTGACAACATAATAATTTCATATCTGAAATCATGGCACTCGGGCCCTAGTGACAAGCATTAAGCATGGCAAAGTAGTAGAAACATCAATCTCAAAACATAGTGGATACTAGGGATCAATCCCCATCAAAACTAACTCGATTACATGATAGATCTCATCCTACTCATCACCGCCCAGTGAGCCTACGAATAGATTACTCACGAACGACGAAGAGAGCTTCACGGAATTGGAGAGGGAAGAAGGTTGATGATGACGATGGCGACGATTTCCCCTCTCCGGAGCCCAAGACGGACTCCAGATCTACCCTCCAGATGAAGAACAGGTGGTGGCGGCACCTCCGTATCGTAAACGCGACGATAACTTCTCTCTTTATTTCTTCTGGGATGAAAGGGAACTTATAGACCTGAGATTGGGGGCGGCAAAGCCGTGTGGGTCCCACAAGCCTGCCCACCGCCACCAGGGGGTGGTGGCGGAGCCAGGGCTTGTGGCCCACTGGCCCACCCCCTCAGGTGGAACTTGGCGCAGATATTTTTCATATTTTCCAAAGATGCTCCCCGTAAATTTTCAGGCCGTTTGGAGAACTTTCATTTCTGCACAAAAATAACACCAAGGCAATTTTGCTAAAAACAACGTCAGTCCAGGTTAGTTCCATTCAAATCATGCAAATTAGAGTCCAAAACAAGGGCAAAAGAGTTTGGAAAAGTAGTTACGATGGAGACGTATCAGGGTGCGCCGGCCGCAAGGGTGGAGGAGGACTCCTCCTCCAATTCGGTTTGGGAAGGAGGAGTCCTCCTCTTCCTTCCCACCTCCCTCTTTCCTTTTTTCTTCCTTTCCTTTCGTATTTTTACATGTGGCTCCATAGCCCTCTTGGGCTGACTCCACCAGCCCACTAAGGACTTGGTGCGCCACCCTAGGGCCTTGGGCTCACTGCCGGGTGGGTGGGCTCCTCCCGGTAAACACCCGGAACCCATTCGTCACTCCCCGTACACTGCCAGAATTGCCCGAAACTTTCCGGTGACCAAATGAAACCATCCTATATATCAATTTTTGTTTCCGAACCATTCCGGAAACCCTCATGACGTCCGTGATCTCATCCTGGACTCCAAACAACATTCGATAACCACACATATAACTCAACTATACTAAAACATCATCGAACCTTAAGTGTGCAGACCCTGCGGGTTCGAGAACTATGCAGACATGACCCGACACACCCTCGGTCAATATCCAATAGCGGGACCTGCATGCCCATATTGGATCCTACATATTCTCTGAAGATCTTATCGGTTGAACCTCAGTGCCAAGGATTCATATAATCCCGTATGTCATTCCCTTTGTCCTTCGGTACGTTACTTGCCCGAGATTCGATCGTCGGTATCCGCATACCTATTTCAATCTCGTTACCGAAAAGTCTCTTTACTCGTTCTGTAATACAAGATATCATGACTTACACTTGGTCACATTGCTTGCTAGGCTTGTTTGTGATGTTGCATTACCGAGTGGGCCCCGAGATACCTCTCCGTCACACGGAGTGACAAATCCCAATCTCGATCCATACTAACTCAACGGACACCTTCGGAGATACCTGTAGAGTACCTTTATAGCCACCTAGTTATGTTGTGACGTTTGATACACACAAGGTATTCCTCCGGTGCTAGTGAGTTATATGATCTCATGGTCATAGGATTAAATACTTGACACGCAGAAAACAATAGCAATAAAATGACACGACCAATATGCTATGTTCATAGTTTGGGTCTAGTCAATCACATGATTCTCCTAATGATGTGATCCAGTTATCAAGTGACAACACTTGCATATAGTCAGAAAACCTTGACTATCATTGATCAACTAGCTAGCCAGCTAGAGGCTTGCTAGGGTCATTGTTTTGTCTATGTATCCACACATGTATCTATGTTTTCATTCAATACAATTATAGCATGGATAATAAACGATTATCTTGTAACAGGAAATATAATAATAACTATTTTATAATTGCCTCTAGGGCATATTTCCAAAAGTCTCCCACTTGCACTAGAATCAATAATCTAGTCCTCACATCGCCATGCGATTTACATTGTAATACATCTAACACCCATATAGTTTTGGTGTTGATCATGTTTTGCCCGTGGAAGACGTTTAGTCAGCGGGTCTTCTACATTCAGATCCGTGTGCATGTTGCAAATATTCACGTCCTCTCCTTTGACGTAGTCGCGGATGAGGTTGAAGCATCGTTTGATGTGCCTGGTCTTCTTGTGAAAGATTGGTTCCTTGGCTAAAGCAATGGCACCTGTGTTGTCACAGAACAGAGTTATTGGATTTAGTGCGCTCGGCACAACTCCAAGATCTGTCATGAACTGCTTCATCCAGACACCCTCCTTTGCTGCCTCCGAGGCAGCCATGTACTCTGCTTCACATGTAGAATCTGCTATGACTCTTTGCTTGGAACTGCACCAGCTTACCGCACCCCCATTAAGAATAAATACGTATCCGGTTTGAGACTTAGAGTCATCAAGATCAGCGTCAAAGCTTGCGTCGACGTGACCCTTTACGACGAGCTCTTTGTTACCTCCATAAAAGAGAAACATTTCCTTAGTCCTTTTCAGGTACTTCAGAATATTCTTGACCACCGTCCAGTGATCCACTCCTGGATTACTTTGAAACCTGCCTGTCGTACTTATGGCCAGGCTGACGTCTGGTGTAGTGCACAACATTGCATACATCATAGAACCTATGGCTGAAGCATAGGGGATGGAACTCATTTGTTCTCTATCTCTCGCAATTGCTGGGCACTGAGTCTTACTCAATTTTATACCTTGTAACACTGGCAAGAACCCTTTCTTTGATTGTTCCATTTTGAACTTCTTCAAAACTTTATCAAGGTATGTGCTTTGTGAAAGTCTTATCATGCGTCTCGATCTATCCCTATAGATCTTAATGCCTAGAATGTAAGCAGCTTCTCCTAGGTCCTTCATAGAGAAACTTTTATTCAAGTAATCCTTTACGCTCTCCAAAAACTCCATGTTGTTTCCAATCAGCAATATGTCATCCACATATAATATTAGAAACGCCACGGAGCTCCCACTCACTTTCTTGTAAATACAAGATTCTCCAACCACTTGTATAAACCCAAATGCTTTGATCACCTCATCAAAGCGCTTATTCCAACTCTGAGATGCTTGCACCAGTCCATAAATGGACCGCTGGAGCTTACACACTTTGTTAGCATTCTTTGGATTGACAAAACCTTCGGGTTGCATCATATACAATTCTTCCTTAAGAAAAACCGTTAAGGAACGCCGTTTTGACATCCATCTGCCAGATTTCATAATCGAAATATGCAACTATTGCTAACATGATTCAGACGGACTTAAGCATCGCTACCGGTGAGAACGTCTCATCATAGTCAACTCCTTGAACTTGTGAAAAACCCTTTGCCACGAGTCGAGCTTTATAAATAGTCACATTACCATCTGTGTCCGTCTTCTTCTTAAAGATCCATTTGTTCTGAATAGCCTTGCGGTCTTCAGATAATACTTCCAAAGTCCACACTTTGTTTTCATACATAGATCCTATCTCGGACTTCATGGCCTCCAGCCATTTGTTGGAATCCGGGCCCACCATTGCTTCTTCATAATTTACAGGTTTATTGTTGTCTAACAACATGATTGATAAGACATGATTACCATACCACTCTGGAGTAGTATGTGATCTTGTCGACCTGGTAGGTCCAATAGGAACTTGATCCGAAGTTTCATTATCATCATCATTAACTTCCTCCTCAACCGGCCTCGTTTCGAAGGGGTTTCCCCTTGCCCTGCGCCACCATCTAGAAGGACTAGATGTTCGACAACCTCATCAAGTTCTATCTTCCTCCCACTCAATTCTTTCGAGAGAAACTCCCTCTCAAGAAAAGCCCCGTTTTAGCGACAAACACATTGCCCTCGGATTTGAGATAGAAGGTGTACCCAACTGTCTCCTTTGGGTAACCTATGAAGACGCACTTTTCCGCTTTGGGTTCCAGCTTTTCAGGTTGAAGCTTTTTGACATGAGCATCACATCCCCAAACTTTAAGAAACGACAATTTCGGTCTTTTTCCATACCACAGTTCGTATGGTGTCGTCTCAACGGATTTTGATTGTGCCCTATTTAAAGTGAATGCAGCTGTCTCCGATGCATAACCCCAAAAATATAACAACAAATTGGTAAGAGACATCATAGATCGCACCATTTCTAACAAAGTACGACTACGACGTCCAAACATACCATTACGCTGTGGAGTTCCACGCGGTGTCAACTGTGAAACAATTCCACATTGTCTAAAGCGAGCACCAAACTCGAAACTCAGATACTCACCCCCACGATCAGAACGTAGGAACTTGATCTTCTTGTTACAATGATTTTCAACTTCACTTTGAAATTGCTTGAACTTCTCAAACGTTTCAAACTTGTGCTTCATCAAGTAGATATATCCATACCTACTCAAATCGTCAGTGAAGGTGAGAAAATAACGATGTCCGTCGCGTGCCTCCACACTCATCGGACCGTACACATCGGTATGTATGATTTCCAACATGTCACTTGCACGCTCCATTGTTCCGGAGAACAGAGTCTTAGTCATCTTGCCCATGAGGCATGGTTCGCACGTGTCAAATGATTCAAAGTCAAGTGACTCCAAAAGTCCATCGGAATGGAGTTTCTTCACGCGCTTTACACCAATATGACCTAACCGGTAGTGCCACAAAAACATGGTGCTATCATTGTTAACTCTACATGTTTTGGTCTCAATGTTATGTATATGTGTATCATCGCTACCAAGATTCAATATGAATAATCCTCTCACATTGGGTGCATGACCATAAAAGATATTACTCATAGAAATAGAACAACCATTATTCTCTGACTTAAACGAGTAACCGTCTCGCAATAAACAAGATCCAGATATAATGTTCATGCTTAACGCAGATAGTAAATAACAATTATTTAAGTTCATAACTAATCCTGATGGTAACTGAAGTGAAATTGTGCCGACGGTGATTGCATCAACTTTGGAACCATTTCCCACACGCATCGTCCCTTCATCCTTCGCCAGCCTTCGTTTATTCCGCAGTTCCTGCTTCGAGTTGCAAATATGAGCAATAGAACCGGTATCAAATACCCAAGCACTACTATGAGAGTTGGTTAAGTACACATCAGTAACATGTATATCAAATATACCTGATTTTTCCTTGTCCGCCTTCTTATCAGCCAAATACTTGGGGCAGTTGCGCTTCCAGTGACCCAGTCCCTTGCAATAATAACACTCTATTTCAGGCTTAGGTCCAGCCTTTGGTTTCTTCATCGGATTGGCAATAGGCTTGCCGCTCTTCTTGGAGTTACCCTTCTTGCCTTTGCCGTTTCTCTTGAAACTAGTGGTCTTATTGACCATCAACACTTGATGATCTTTCCGGAGTTCTGACTCTGCGACTTTCAGCATCGCGAATAACTCGCCGGGTGACTTGTTCATCCCTTGCATGTTATAGTTCAACACAAAGCTCTTGTAGCTTGGTGGCAGTTATTGAAGAATTCTATCAGTGATAGCTTCTTGCGGGAGTTCAATCCCTAGCTCAGCTAGACGGTTTTAGTACCCAGACATTTTGAGCACACGTTCACTTACACACGAATTATCCTCGATCTTGCAAGCATAGAATTTATCGGAGGTCTCATACCTCTCGATCCGGGCATTCTTCTGAAAGATAAACTTCAACTCCTGGAACATATCATATTCTCCATGACGCTCAAAGTGACGTTGAAGTCCCGGCTCTAAGCCATACATGACTACACATTGAACTACTGAGTAGTCCTCCTTACGTGTTAACCAGGTGTTCTTAACATCTTGGTCAGCCGTAGCGGGTGGTTAGCGCAGCATTAAGGACATAATCCTTCTTCCTAGCTTGCAGGAGCAACTTTGGATTACGAGCCCAGTCTACAAAGTTGCATCCATCATCTTTCAACTTAGCTTTCTCTAGGAACGTATTAAAATTCAGGGTGACTCTTGCGTGAGCCATTGATCTACAACACAAATATTGGAAAGTGGACTTAGACTATGTTTAAGATAATTAGAGTTTAACTAATCAAATTACTTATAAACTCCCACTCAAAAAGTAATCTCTCTAGTCATTTGAGTGGTACATGATCCAAATTCACTAACTCAAGTCCGATCATGACGTGAGTTGAGAATAGTTTCAGTGGTAAGCATCTCTATGCTAATCATATCAACTATACAATTCATGCTCGAGCTTTCGGTCTCATGTGTTCCGAGGCCATGTCTGCACATGCTAGGCTCGTCAAGTTTAACCCGAGTGTTCCGCGTGTGCAAATGTTTTGCACCCGTTGTATGTAAACGTTGACTCTATCACACCCGATCATCACGTGGTGTCTCGGAACGATGAACTGTCGCAATGGTGCACTGTCGGGGAGAACACAATTTCATCTTGAAATTTAAGTGACAGATCACCTTATAATGCTACCGTCGTTCTAAGCAAAATAAGGTGCATAAAAGTATTAACATCACATGCAATTCATAAGTGACATGATATGGCCATCATCTTGTGCTTCTTGATCTCCATCACCAAAGCACCGGCATGATCTTCTTGTCACCGGTGCCACACCATGATCTCCATCATCATGATCTCCATCAACATGTCGCTATTGAGGTTGTCGTTCTATTACCATGATCTCCATCATCATGCTATTACTACTAAAGCTATGATCTAGCAATATAGTAAACGCATCTGCAAACACAAACGTTAGTTTAAAGACAACCCTATGGCTCCTGCCGTTTGCCGTAGCATCAACGTGCAAGTCAATATTAACTATTACCACATGATCATCTCATACATCCAATATATCACATCACGTCATTGGCCATATCATATCACAAGCACACCCTACAAAAACAAGTTAGACGTCCTCTAATTTGTTGTTGCATGTTTTACGTGGCTTCTATGAGTATCTAGTATGATCGCATCTTACTTACGCAAAAACCACAACGGAGATGTGCAAATTGCTATTTAACCTCTCTCCAAGGACCGCCTCAGTCAAAACCAATTCAGCTAAAGTTGAAGAAACCGACACCCGACAGTCATCTTTATGCAATGAGGTTGCATGTCAGTCGATGAAACCAGTCTCTCGTAAGCGTACGAGTTATGTCGGTCCGGGCCGCTTCAATACAACAATGCCGCCGAATCGAGAAAATACTAAGGAGGGAAAAAATCGAACATCACCGTCCACAAAACCTTTTGTGTTCTACTCGAGATAACATATATGCATGAACCTAGCTCATGATGCCACTGTTGGGGAATGTTGCATGGGAAACGAAAAAATTCCTACGCACATGAAGACCTATCATGGTGATGTCCATCTACGAGAGGAGATTAGATCTATGTACCCTTGTAGATTGCTCAGCGGGAAGCGTAAAGAAACGCGGTTGATGTACTCGTACAACTTCGTGATTTAAATCACCGTCGTCCCACGATCTATCCCACGAACGGTTCCGATCTAGCGCCGAACGGATGGCACCTCCACGTTCAACACACATACAACTCGATGACGATCTCGACCTTCTTGATCCAGCAAGCAAGATGGAGAAGTAGATGAGTTCTCCGGGAGCATGACGACGCTCCGGTGGTGGTGATGATCTACTCCTGCAGGGCTCCGCCCGAGCTCCATAGAAATCCGATCTACAGGCAAAACTATGTGGAATAGGCTTGAGTTGCATGTGGCAAAGTTGTTTTTCAAAAAGCTCTAAACCACCAATATATATAGGAGGAGGGGAGGAGCTAGCCTTGGGGCACAAGGGCCCCAAGGGTGCGCCGGCCGCAAGGGTGGACGAGGACTCCTCCTCCAATTCGGTTTGGGAAGGAGGAGTCCACCTTTTCCTTCCCACCTCCATCTTTCCTTTTTTCTTCTTTTCCTTTGGTATTTTTACATGTGGCGCCATAGCCCTCTTGGGATAACTCCACCAGCCCACTAAGGACTTGGTGCGCCACCCTAGGGCCTTGGGCTCACTCCCGGGTGGGTGGGCCCCTCCCGGTAAACACCATGAACCCATTCGTCACTCCCGGTACACTGCCGAAATTGCTTGAAACTTTTCGGTGACCAAATGAAACCATCCTATATATCAATCTTTGTTTCCTGACCATTCCGGAAATCCTCGTGACGTCCGTGATCTCATCCGAGACTCCGAACAACATTCGGTAACCACACATGTAACTCAACTATACTAAATATCATCAACCTTAAGTGTGCAGACCCTGTGGGTTCGAGAACTATGCAGACATGACCCGAGACAACGCTCGGTCAATATCCAATAGCGGGACCTGAATTCCCATATTGGATTCTACATATTCTCCAAATATCTTATCGGTTGAACCTTGCTATGGCGCCAGGAATCCCCGATGGCCTCTTGAGCTTGCATTGGTTTTTCCCTTGAAGAGGAAAGTGTGATGCAACAAAGGAGCAGTAAGTATTTCCCTCAGTTTGAGAACCAAGGTATCAATCCAGTAGGAGAATCAAGCCAAGTGTCCAGAGTACCTGCACAAACACAAACGTGCTTGCACCCAATGCTATAAAGGGGTTGTCAATCCCTTCAAGATTGATTGCAAAGTGAGATCTGAAGGCGGAAAGTGCAACAAAGTAAAAGTGTAAGGCTGAAAATAAGATGTGAAGTAGACCCGGGGGCCATAGTGTTCACTAGAGGCTTCTCTCAAAATAGAAAATATTATGGTGGGTGAATAAATTACTGTCGAGCAATTGATAGAACCGTGCAAAGTCATGACGATATCTAAGGCAATGATCATACATATAGGCATCACGTTCGAGACAAGTAGACCGATACTTTCTGCATCTACTACTATTACTCCACACATCGACCGCTATGCAGCATGCATCTAGTGTATTGAGTTCATGACAAAAAGAGTAACGCCTTAAGCAAGATGACATGATGTAGAGGGATAAACTCAAACCAATGATGTAAACCCCATCTTTTTACCCTTGATGGCAACAACACGATGCGTGCCTCGCTACCCCTTCTGTCACTTGGTGAGGTCACCGCACGGTATGAACCCAAAACCAAGCACTTCTCCCATTGCAAGAATCGTAGATCAAGTTGGCCAAACAAAACCCACAACTCGAAGAGAATTACAAGGATATGAAATCATGCATATAAGAGATCAGAAGAAACTCAAATAAGATTCATAGATAATCTGATCATAAATCCTCAATTCATCGGATCTCAACAAACACACTGCAAAAGAAGATTACATCGGATAGATCTCCATGAAGATCATGGAGAACTTTGTATTAAAGATCCAAGAGAGAGAAGAAGCCATCTAGCTACTAGCTATGGACCCGTAGGTCTATGGTGAACTACTCACGCATCATCGGAGAGGTCATGGTGCTGATAAAGAAGCCCTCCGTATCCGAATCCCCCCTCCGGCAGGGCACCAAAATGTGCCCCGGATGGGATTTTGCAGAGATAGAAGCTTGCGGCGTCGGAAAAGTATTTTCGTGGATCTCTCTCGCAGTTCTAGATTTTTCGTGAATTTATAGGCGGAAGATCTAGGGAAGATGAGCCAGAGAGGGCCCACAAACCTGCTAGGCGCGGGCCCCCCTACGTTGGTTCTCAAGTCTCGTGCGTATCTTCAGTTCCGAAAAAAATCTTTTCGGAAGTTTTATTCCGTTTGGACACCGTTTAAAATCCTCCTCTGAAAAGGGTCAAAAACACGGAAAAAACAGGAACTGGCACTTGACATTGAGTTAATAAGTTAGTCCCAAAAAAAATATAAAAGGCACACAAAACATCCAAAGTTGGACAAGATAATAGCATGGAACCATAAAAAATTGTAGATACGTTGGACACGTATCAAGCATCCCAAGCTTACCTCGTGCTCGTCCTCGAGTAGGGAAGTGAAAAAGACTCATTTTTTGATGTGGAATGCTACCTAGCTTAGTTGTCCTTTGTAACTTACTTCATGTGACATGAATGTTCAGAGCCGTAAGATTCAAAACAATAGTTTGCTATTGAGATGAAAACAATAATACTTCAAGCAAACTAGTAAGGTAATCATGAACTTTCAAAATAACAAGGCCAAAGAAAGTTATCCCTACAAAATCATATAGTCTTGCTATGCTCCATCATCCCCACACAACTAATTGAAATCATGCACAACCCCGGTATTGGCCAAGTAATTGTTTTCGCACTCTTACTTTCTCAAACCTTTTCAATTCTCACGCAATACATGAGCGTGAGCCATGGATATAGCAATATGGTGGAATAGAGTTTGGTGGAGGTTGTGAGACAAAAAGGAGGAGATGATCACATTGACTCGGCGTATCAAAGGGCTATGGAGATGCCCATTAATAGATATCAATGTGAATGAGTAGGGACTGCCATACAAAGGATACACTAGGGCTATAAGTATGTGAAAGCTCAAAAGGAGAACTAGTTGGTGTGCATCCAACTTGCTTTTTGAGGAAGCCCATTTTGAGGAAGCCCATCATTGGAATTTACAAGCCAAGTTATATAATGATAATTCCCACTAGCATATGGTGGTGATAAAACAAGAGGCTCTCAATCATGAAGAACATGGTGCTATCATGAAGCACAAGTGTGGAAAGAGATAGTAGCATTGTCCCTTCTCTCTTTTTCTCTTTTTTTGTTTGGGCTCTTTGGCCTCTTTGAAAGTGCGTTATATCGACTAGAGAGGGGTGAATAGGAGATTTTTAGAATTTCGTCACTAAGGAAATTCCTTTTGAGGAAATTCCTCACTGATGACTAACATACAATGGAAATAGTAAAGGATCAGGTGTGCAAAGTTTCACTAAAGCAGTTTTTCAGTATGAGGAATGTGAAAACAGATTGCACAGTAAGCAGACACGCAGAAAACAGATGAGGATTAACTTGCGTGAAGAATTTGGGGTTGAGGAATTTTATAAAAAGTGTTCAGCAAATTCTTCAATCAGTCACAGTGAAAATCATCAACACATAATCTGAGGAATATAAAGAGTTGAGGAATTAGAACCCGTTTCATAGCGAAGACAGTAGTTGATGACCCTGTTCCAACTGTTGTGACAGTTGTACATATGGTTTGGAGCGGCTTGGTATTGAAACCAAAAGACGCACAGTCCCGGGACACACAGTCCCTACCGTATTCTCCTTGGGCTAAGAACACACAGTCCTCGCCCAACACTCGTGGTAAGTCTTCAGGGCAGACTTCCAAACCCTCACAAACTTGGTCACCCGACGATCCACAATTGACTGCTGGATTGCTCTAGACCATGACGCCTAACCGTGTGGAGGATGCACAGTCCTCCAAGGTAAAAGGCTTCAGTCCCACATAGGAACAACTTCTTCAGTGATGCTCAATCACTTGGTTTTTGGTTTGTGGTTTGGTGTCTTGGGGTATTTCCTCACTGATTAATTACTCTCGAAGACTCTGAGGAATTTGGGTTGCTCTTATGACAAGTGTCAGTTTCTAGCGGAGGAGCCAACCAGCTAATGGTTGTGGGGGTGGCTATTTATAGCCTCGGAGCATCCCGACATGATTTGACACTAATGCCCTTAAATAATATGACCGTTGGTGTGGATAAGACCAATGATGTGGCGTGGCTATCGAAACGGTCGGGACCCTCGACTATGAGAGTCCTGATGTCACTCATATCCCTCACTTGAGGCTTTTGGTAGGATTAGGCTTCGGTTGAACATCATGAGGAAATTCATTCCAATGTGTTACCTCGACCCCCTTTAACAGTATGGTGTTCCTATTACTCAAGTGTGAAGAAAACAAAACAGAAAGAGTAAATCTTTATGCTTCAAAGTCTTTAGAATGATTTTCTTCAGGACACACCGAATTCCTCAATTTCAATATCTTCATGAGGAATATCAATTTCATCGCAAATTCTTCGCGATTCAAATCTTTAGCTTCAGACCAATTTATTCAACCGAAGATATACATTTTTAGGGGTCGATATTCATCGAATATTTCAAACTCCTCAGCGACTTATAGATCCTGTGTACACTCATGAACACATTAGATACTTAACCTATAAGTCTTCATACCACCAAAATCACTAAAGGGCACTAGATGCACTTACAATCTCCCCCTTTTTGGTGGTTGATGAAAATTAGGTTAAGTCTTAAACAGGGATAAAAATATGAAGTGTAAATACTCATTTGAGGAATTTGAAATCAAGATTCAGAGAGACTCCCCCTGAAGATGTGCATATCTTGAGGATTTTGCTTTTCACAGCAAATGCACATTGATGGTTTATTTCATGGAGATCTCCCCTGAGTCTTGTAAATCATGCATGCATACGACATATAGTATGAAGAAATTGAGGATGCATGATGACAAATGGTATCTGACGAATTCCAGCATGCGTGCATTAAAATTTTGAGGAACAAGGATGCAAAGAAAAACATTCAAAAGCGTCAGAGTACCATCGGGCTTAAGTTACAACTCATTACATAAACACTTCAGAACAGCCAAGAGTTTGTAACTTAAATATAGTTCATAAGCCCGAAAATATCCCGCGTGAAGACTAACTCTCAAGTTTGACAAACTGAGGACTAACGTCCGTGAAGACTTCACTCCTTGGCAGTTGATGAAGACGCGTGAGGATTATTGGGAGCAGTCATCTTCCTTGGACCGGTGGCAGTGTCTTGTTGTTCTTCATCAGATTCAGAAGTGCGGAATGAAGAAAAAGTACTGTCCTCGAGGGCTGGAACTGGAATTGGCCTGAATTACTTCTTGGGTGGCCACGACCAGTCAAAGTCTCACTCAAACTCCAATGCTTCAAGTTCTGCCGGAGTTTTCAGATGAGCAAGTGTAGCCCAAGTGCAATCAAAAACCTCATGAAGGTAATGATGGTTAAGCTTCACAGCATTCTGTGTTTCATTGAGGGTTTTCACAATGGCGCCGAACTGGTGTTTGACCCACTTGTGATTCCGATCCACCTTCTGGTGAAGACTGAGAAGAAGCTCTTTGGTATTCAGCACACGAGGAGCAATAGGGCTTGGAGGATGAGTCTCAGTATCATCCCATGAAGAATATGCTTCGGGCTCTCTGAACTGGCCATCAAGGGGCCTACGGCCTTCATTAATAACAGACTTGCCTTTTCCTTCAATTGGCTCGAAAGTCTTCTTGTTGACCCTGATAGGAGGCATATAACCAACATGGTCGTTGAAATCAGCGTGAAAGTTGATGCCTGTCCTTGTCCTGATGAATCTCATGATCCATGGAGCATATATCTTGTGGTCAAAAGGACACATTGCATTGTCGGCCAAAGTCCTCAATAAGAAATCATGTATGTTGATAGGAATACCATGAATGATGTTGAAGAGGATATTCTTCATGAGGCCTATGACATCTTCTTCATCATCGTGCCCCTTGATCGCCACAAGAACGCTGTAGAGGATTCTGTAAACAGTCCTTGGTTCATATTTGAGCTCATAGATGAGGAAGGTTTTTCTCGGTGGTTGCCCTTTAGCCAAAGGCTTCATGAGGACTTCCATCATCTTGTTGGACAACTCACGCTCATCATAAAGCTTCACGGCCTCCTCTGAGAGAATTGATACTAGCAGTTCACGCAGTAGCTGAGTGGCAGGAGCCTTGTAGTGTGTGTTTTGCGTCATCCAGTCAAACATCCAGGTGTTGATATCTGCAGGATCTCCAGATATGTGAAGAGTGGCATAAAATTGAAGAATAAGCTCACTGTTCCAGTCACAGATATCTGAGCACATTGGGAGGAGTCCAGCTTCATGAAGGACGTTGAGGACTAGAGCCAGGCATGGTATTTCTTCAAGCTCAACATGAGGAACATGCCTGTGCTGGAAAATCTTGTTTCTTCCACACAACACAGAGGCATAGTAATTGAGCTGTGTCCTCGTCCAAAACTTCAGATGCCTGATTTGAGGCTTATCATAGGGATTTTCTCCGATGAAGAACATGCGTTCTTCCAAGAAGGACTCCTTCTGAAACTTGGGCCGCTTGGAGAATGGCTGACGCTGCACTGGCTGAAGATTTTGTTGTTGGACTTGAGGTGATACAACAATTCTAGATTCTGGGTTGAGCAGGACCAAAGCATTGTCTGGGTCTAGTGCATTTTCCTCACCATGGTCCTCAGGGTGAGTAATTTCATCAGCTTGAGCTTCAGGCTGAGGAGCATGCTCTTGTTGCGCTTCAGGCTAAGGAATGTGCTCTTGTTGCGCTTCAGGCCGAGGAATGGGATCTGGTTGAGCTTCAGGCTGAGGAATGTCGTCAACTGGAGCATCGTGTTGAAGGTTTTGCTCTGGAGGAGGAATAGGTTCATCCTGAGCCTTAGCTTGAGGATCTTGCTCAGGAGGAGGAGTTGGGTCAGCCTGATCCTCAGGTTGAGGATTTTTCTCAGAACTATGACTTTCATCAGCTTGAGGATTTTCAGTTTGTTCTTCCTCAGCTTGCTTGGTGACAGATCCAAATTCATCAGCTGGTGCTGCTGATCCTTGTGCAGTTTCTTCATGAGGAATAGAAGGCTGAGGACTGTCGTCAATGCGAATTTCTTCGTCAGTGTGTTCCTCTGATTCAGCATCCTTCATTTCCTCATCTGGCACTTTCTCCTGGTCTTCGAAGGTGACCATTTCATAAGATGGAGCAATGTTAAGAGGCACAGGATCCAGTGGAGCATTTTCTTCAAGTGCTTTGAGGCGCTTGGCGTCAGTGTGTTCTTCTACTGATGAAGCTTTTCTCTTCTTGGCTTCCTTTTCAGCAGCCCTTGTCTTTTTCACGTCTGATGCAGACGGAGTCATCTTCTTCACCTTTGAAGCTTTTGGTGAAGGTGTTTTCTCAGCAGATTCATCAGCTGACTTTGAGGAAGCAGCTGGAACAGAGTCATCAGCTGACTTTGAAGAAGCAGCTGGAACAGATTCATCAGCTGGCTTAGCAGCAGCTGGAGCAGATTCAGTCTCACCAGCTATGGCAGATTCATCAGCTGGCTTTTCGGTGGTGATTTCCTTAATTACCGGTTCGTCCACACGGCTTTCTTGAGGGATTTCCTCAGCTTGAGCAGTTTCATCAGCAGGTTCTTCAATCAGAGGCTGAGGAGTTTGTACTGGAGGGGCAGCTTTCTTGTTGTAGTCGTTAACAGCATCAGTGGCAAGTTTGATGAAATTGCTTTTGAGACTTTGACGGTCAGAAAGCTTGGATTACTCATCTGTCAAAGTCTTCAGCTCTGCCTGTTTTGACACGAGGTCATCAGGCGTCAGGTTGAGCAGATTCTGCCGGAGGAATTTCTCCTTCTTGAGGTTAGCAACCTTGGCCTGTTTAGCTTGCTGCTCCTTCCACTTGGCCTCGTTGATGAATGTGGCCACCATGTGGCTGATGCCAGGGGGAAGTTTCAAATCATCAAGTGGAGTGTTGGGGTCCTCATACCAGATATTGATGTAGTCAAGGAGGACTTTTGGGTCCATGGCCAGAGGAATGAAGGTGCCAGAAGCTTGAGCTACCCTCTCTTGCTTGTTTCTGATCATTGCTTGCAGAGTTTCATCATCAAATTAATCACTGCCTTCTGATGCAGAAGGGACCATGATGATTTTGTTTGGGTTGGGTCTTGTTCCTCTCCCAGCAGTCACCTTAGTCTTTAGAGGAGTTGGTGAAGACTTTGTCTCCGAGCTTGTTGCAGCTGGGAGTGAGGAGCTGGAGGTAGCGGGCAGTGGCTTCACTAACGGCTTCTGTTCAGGTTTTGAAGCCTGAGGAGGTGCTGTGGATTTTGGCGCTGATGGTTTTGGTGCTGATGCTGGTGATGTTTTCTCTTGAGGCTTTGAAGCCTTTGGTTTTGGTGGCACACACTTTTGTTGAGGAATTGCCGAGCCAGAAGTCTCAGCAGCACAGGAAGTAGCAGCAGTAGAAACAACAGCAGATGATTCGTTGAATTTCCTCACAGCAGCCTCTGCCTGCTTCTTGAGCTTTGCCAAGTGTTTTTCCTTTTCATCAGGATAATCATCAAGTGTCTTGAGGCTTGAGGGATGTGCTTCTTGATAATCCTCAAGTGGAGCCCATTTCCCAGGAGGCTTCAGAGCGAATTTCTTCGCATATTTGGGAGTGACGAATCTGTACTCCTTCCACTCCTTAGCCCATCAGCGTTCTATCTTCTGTATCCGAATCTTTCTCTTGGACATAGTTTCATTTTCATCAGGAGTGGAGTAATCCAGGTATATATCCTCAGGGATATCTGCGGCTGTATTCTGCTCAAGTTTCTTGCCTCCCTTTTGCTTCCTGTCATCCTCCATTTTCTTCAGCTGAGGATTTTGCTGATGAGATTGAACTCTTGACGACTCTGATGAGACTTGAAGATTTTCTTCAAGAAACGCTGCAAATGAGTTAATTTGATGAGAACCGATAGATTCATCAGCTGACATGTGTGTACCTGTGAACAGAGTATAGTTGCGAGGAATTTGGAGAGGTCATATGCGTTCTCAGATTTGAAGAAAATGAAAAAAAATTGACAGTTGAGGAATTTGAACAGTGGTTGAGGAATTTTCCTAAGCATACTGTTCTTGGGTTCCAGAGTTGTACAGATCCGAAAATTCGCACAACTAAGGAATCTCGTGAAAATCTTAGATGCTTAGTGAAGTTGATCAATAGTGTGGTGATAGGCAGTGTTTGAGGAAAAGAAACAGATGGATTCTTGAGGAAAAATAGATTTCACATCTCATAGGTAAAATAGTAGATCAAACTTGCTGTAAAAATTGGGTTTTTATTTACCCTAGATGGCATGCACGAAGAACAGAGAAGAGTAGCAGGGAGAAGCTCTTTCGGTGCATGTCCAATGCGCTCTAACCCGGCAGCAGTGGACGTCTACGGCGGCGGAGGACGAGGATGGTCCGACTCCGGCGTGGTTTCGACAATGGAAAAGTCGAGGAAGTGAAGCTCTTCTTCACCGGCGTTGAGACTTCCCGCGGTGGCGCTAGGGTTTGGAGTTTTGCTGTAGCAGGAGAGCGATGGAGCGAAGAATTGTTTACCGAGGGGGGTGGGGACATATTTATAGCCAGGAAGTTACTGTTGGCGCGAGGAAATCAGACCAAATAGCCCCTACCTCTACGTCTCCGCAGGACACGTGTAGCTTACGGGAAAAGCGGTGGAGATCGTGGTTATCCAAACGAGGAAAGTGGGGTTCGGTTACTGTTCAATTAAAAAATATTATTTTTTGAAGATTTGAGGATTTTGTTACGAAATCATCAGCTGACAAGGACGCAGTGAGGATTTCGAACAAAGTTTCAAGTAGAACGCATATGAAGAATTAAAAAGACTGGATGAGAATAGCATAGAGGGAAAGTAGGGTCCGATCACATTCACTTAGATGAAATATCAACTTGAAGAAATAGCTATAAGTGAATACTGTTGAGGACTTGAAATCATAGTCTATCTAGGTAAACGAAAGTCATCAAGTGTTTTTATAGATTTGACTAACTTGAGGATTTTGTGATAAATCGTCACAATGATGAAATTCAGTTTTGAAGAAAAATGATTTTGAAGAACAACTGTTTTGAAGAAAATCAAATTTTGAGAAAATGGAACTTTGAAGAAAATCAGTTTGAGGAATTTCACGTTGGGCGGTGGCGTGACCCACCATATAAGAATGTTGATTACAGACGCCGCGTACAATTATTGTAGGGCCCTGAGAATCAATTTCTTCATTGATTTCTTCACACTCAGAGTGATATTCTTCATTAGTTGAAGAAAATCGATTCATCTTGTGTTGCACATCTAGGTCATCAATTTTGCATAAGTGTTAGGATGTGTGCATGTTTTTACAAAACATTTGAAGATTCTAACATATTTAGCTCACACCGCAACTTGCAAAACCTTTTCTCATCCAAGGGCTTAGTGAAGATATCTGCCAGTTGATCATCAGTCTTCACATGGTCGATGAGGATATTGCCCTTGAGGACATGGTCCCGAAGAAAATGATGACGAATCTGGATGTGCTTGGTCTTAGAGTGCTGTACTGGGTTGTATGCAATCTTGATTGCACTCTCATTGTCGCAGTAGAGAGGCACATTCTTCATGTTGATGCCGTAGTCCTTGAGGGTTTGCTTGATCCATAGCAATTGAGCACAACACGAACCAGCAGCAATGTACTCAGCTTTGGCAGTGGAGAGTGATACACAATTCTGCTTCTTTGAGGACCAGCAAACTAGTGATCTTCCAAGGAAATGGCATGTGCCAGATGTTGACTTGCGATACACACGGTCATCAGCATAGTCAGAATGAGAATACCCTACCAGTTGAAGATTTGAGCCCTTGGGATACCATAATCCTAGTGTTGGTGTGTGAGCTAAGTATCGAAGAATATGCTTCACAGCCTTATGGTGTGATTCCTTCGGTTTTGTTTGAAAACGGGCACACATGCAAACACTGAGCATTATATATGGCCTAGATGCACAAAGATACAATAAAGAGCCAATCATAGAGCGATATACCTGCTGATCGAATTCTTTATCATTTTCATCAGTGCAGAGGTGGCCGTTGGTAGGCATTGGAGTCTTGGCACCTTTGCATTCATGCATGTCGAATTTCCTCAGAACATCCTTGAGGTATTTCATAGACATCTGATATTCTTCACTCATCATGTAAGCAAATTCATCACTGTATCGTTTGTCAGTACAACCAAATATAATATCATCGACATATATCTGGCACACAAATAGCTCATTATCATAGGATTTAGTGAAAAGAGTTAGATCGAGTAAACCAGGTTTGAAGCCTTTCTTCATGAGGAATTCCTTCAATGTGTCATACCATGCCCGAGGGGCTTGCTTGAGACCATAGAGCGCCTTTTTGAGTCTGAAGACTTTGTGTGGATTCTTTGGATCCTCAAAACCTGGGGGCTGAGCAACATATACTTCTACCTCAAGATTACCATTGAGCAATGCACTTTTCACATGCATTTGATATAATATGATGTTATGATGATTAGCATAAGCAAGTAGTATTTGAATAGCTTCAAGTCTAGCAACAGGTGCAAAAGTTTCATCGAAATCTATTCCTTCAACCTGGGTGTAACCTTGGGCTACAAGTCGTGCCTTATTCCTCACCACTTGACCATCCTCATCTTGCTTGTTTCGGAAAATCCACTTGGTTCCGATGATATTGTGCTTGCGAGGATATGGTCGTTTGACGAGCTCCCATACGTCATTCAACTTGAATTGAAGAAGTGCGTCTTGCATAGCTTGGATCCATTACGGTTCCAGGAAAGCCTCAGCAACTTTTGAGGGTTCTATGATAGATACAAAGGAGAAATGCCCACAAAAGTTAACTAAGTGTGAAGCTTTTGAGCGAGTGAGAGGACCTGGCGTGTTGATGTCATTGAGGATTTTGTCAAGTTCCACTTCATTTGCAATCCTCGGATGAGCTGGTTGAGGATTTTGTCTGGGCTGAGGAATTGGTTCTAGAGCAATTTCCTCAGGAGCACCTTCTTGATTTTCATCAGTGATGGGGATAGTTTCTTTATCAATTTCCTCAGTGGGGACAATGTCTTCGGTAGGTTTGAGCTTTATTGCTTCCTCACGAGACAACTTATCTAGATCAAAAGGCAATTGCTCTCTTTGCGAGCCATTAGTTTCATCGAACCGCACATCTACAGTCTCAACAACTTTGTTGTGATAGTTGTTGAAGACTTTGTAGGTCTGCGAGTCCTTTCCATAACCGAGCATAAAACCCTCATGTGCTTTAGGTGCAAATTTTGAGCTATGGTGAGGATCTCTAATCCAACATTTTGCACCGAAGACTTTGAAATAACTTACATTGGGTTTCTTGTCAGTGAGGAGTTCATATGAGGTTTTCTTGAGGAATTTGTGAAGATATACCCTGTTGATGATATGGCATGCAGTGTTGATTGCTTCAGGCCAAAAGCGATGAGGAGTCTGATATTCTTCAAGCATGGTTCTTGCCATCTCAACCAGAGTCCTGTTCTTCCTTTCGACGACACCGTTCTATTGAGGAGTATACGGAGCAGATAATTCGTGAGTAATACCAAGTTCATCAAGATAATCATCAAGACCAGTGTTTTTGAACTCTGTTCCATCATCACTTCTGATATGTTTGATCTTGATGCCGAAGTTCGTCGAGGCCCTTGAAGAAAATCGTTTGAAGATTTCTTGCACTTCAGTTTTATATAAGATGATATGCACCCATGTATATCTGGAATAATCATCCCCTATGACAAAGACATATAAAGATGCTACATTTGTTAGTGTGGAATAGTGAGTAGGACCAAATAGATCCACATGAAGCAATTCGAATGGACGAGTAGTGGTCATGATAGTCTTCGAGGGATGCTTGGATCTGGTCATTTTCCCAGATTCACATGCACCACAGAGATGATCCTTGAGGAATTTGACTGATTCGATACCGATGGCATGCTTCTTCTTCCCGAGCGTGTGCAAATTCCTCATGCCTGCATGACCGAGTCTTCGATGCCACAGCCACCCTTCTGAGGTTTTTTCTAGTAAGCAAGTGGCTCGTTGAGGACCTGTAGAGAAATCAACAATGTACAAATCCCCTCTTCTGACACCTTCGAAGACTTTGGACTTGTCAGATTCCATGATCACAACACATCTATATCTATGAAAGATAACAATCATATCAAGATCACAAAGCATCGAGACTGACATGAGGTTAAATCCAAGGGATTCAACAAGCATCACTTTGTCCATATGCCTATCCTTGGAAATAACCACTTTGCCAAGTCCCAATACCTTGCTTTTACCTTTGTCAACATATGTGATTTGCTTCAGAGGTGATGGAATTAGTGGCATATTCATCAGCAAGATTTTATCACCAGTCATGCGATGTGTGCAGCCACTATCAAGAACCCACTCAGTGCTCTTGGGTTTGTCATCATGCAAATGAATTAGTATAGCTTACCATCTCATATGCTTCAGTCTTGAAGAATATGATATCAATTTCATCAGATTGGAATTTCATCATAACAGAATTATAAGGACGTGTGAAATATTTCTATTTCATCTATATTAGCTTGCGTCCTATCATGTATTTCCTAGGGTCTCCAGCAACTTCTTCAGATGATGATTTTCATCTGGAGACCTGACCTCCAGAAGTGATTAGTTCAATTTCTTCAACCCCACATCTGAAGGGGTGGTAAAGCATTCATCATCCTGCGAGCACCATATGAGAAAGGAGGCATTGAAGCTAATGCACTTCTCTTAGCAGTAGGGGGGTTAAAGTACTCATATGAATATGCAGAGAACTGGTTTGAGAATTTATGAACATAATGATTTGAAGAGTAACGCTCATATTCATATTCCTTGTAGTTTCCCTGCATGTTAGAAGCATTAGCACGGGTACGATCATAGTATTGACCAGTTAAGGATTTTGATCCTCTTGAAGACTTTGGTCCTCCTCAGGAATTTGATCTAGGATTTAGATTCTTCATTGGTGGTCTCATGAGGACATTCACCTAAAGATTTTCAAGACAACTTTTGGGAACCCAGATTTTCCTCAAGGGAGGGCCATTCCTGCAGTTAGTTCCAACATATCGAGCAAATACTTCACCAGCTTGATTTTTGAACAGTTTATAGTTGGAGTCAAATGACTCATCTGAGAAATAGGATAATTCACATGAAAAGCCAGTTAGATTGGATGGATCAAAAGGAGGCCTAGTAGCAGCAACCCATGAGGTTTTGGGATACTGCTTAGGTTTCCAATAAGATCCATCAGCATTTAATTTCCTCTCAAAGGCAATTCCTTCTTTCCTCGGGTTCCCGTTCAAGATCTGCGTTTTGAGCACATCACAAAGGCTTTGATGTCCTTTGATACTTTTGTATATGCCTGTCACATACAATTCCTTCGGCCCTGCATTCTCATCAGTGACATTTTTGTTTTCCTCAAGTGAGGAATTTGACACTACAGGAGCAGTTGAAGAATTTGTTGCAATAGAAGCATTTGATGATTCTGGTGAAGAATTAGCAGTTTCATGTTCAATGCATTTAAGACATGGAGGAATGAATTCAGCTTGAGCAGCGCTGATCTATTGAGCAAGTAATGAATCATTTTCCATACAAAGATCATCATGAGAAATCCTCAACTTCTCTAGATCAAGCTTCCTTTGAAGAAATTCATAGGAAAGTTTCTCATGATCAGCGAGGAGTGTGTCATGATGATCTTGAAGATTATCAAATCTAGACCGAAGACTTTTCACATCTTCAATGAGGATTTGGGTAAGATTCATTTCATCATTCAATAGGTCATCACTTCTATCTAGCAGTTTCTGAAGCTTTTCCAGGGCAGTCTATTGTTTAGTGGGAATGATAGCAAGTTTACTGTAACTGGGTTTTTTATAATCATCAGGTTCGCAGTCACTCGAATCAAGGAGGAAGCATCATTCGGTACCTTTGAACCTTTTTCCATGAAGCAATAGGTTGGAGCGAAGTCATCAGCATAGTCATCAGTGTGGATGGTGTTATCATCTTCTTCAAGGTTGAAGATTGACTTGCTAACGAAAGTGGTTGCAAGTGCAAGACTGTCCTGTCCGGATTCTGAGTCTTCATCAGAACCCTCCTCTTCATAACATTCCTCTGATTCTGCCTCGGAATCCATTTCCTTGCCAATAAGTGCCTGAGCCTTTCTGAAACTAGTCTTCCTGTGCGACGAGGACTTTGAAGATGAGGATTTTGAAGATTTCTTCTTCTTCTTCGAGTCATCAGAACTGTCATCCTTGTATTTCTTCTTCTTTGATTCCTTTCCCCAATGGGGACAATCAGCAATGTAGTGACCTCATTTCTTGCATTTGTGACAGGTTCTTTTCTTGTAGTCCTCAGATGTAGATTCTGATTTCCTCATATCTCTTCTTGAAGATTTACCGAACTGGCCACGTCGTGTAAACCTCTGGAATTTCCTCACGAGCATTGCAAGCTCCTGTCCAAATTCTTTAGGATCACCAATGCTATCATCCGAGTCTTCTTCTTCAGATGAGGAAATTGCTCTATCCTTCAGTGCACGTGGTCTAGAATAGCTTGGTCCATATAGATCTTTCTTTTATTCTTGCTGGAATTCATGAGTATTGAGTCTTTCGAGTATATCAGCTGGATCAAGCATCTTGTAGTCTGGTCTTTCTTGAATCATCAGGACTAAAGTATCAAATGAAGAATTCAAAGATGTGAGCAGTTTCTTCACAACTTCGTGATCAGTAATGTCTCGAGCTCCCAGTGGTTGCAGTTCATTTGATATGTCAGTGAGGCGATCAAAGGTATCTTGGCAGCTTTCATTGTCAAGCCTCTTGAAGCGATTGAAGAGATTGCGAAGAACATCAACACGAGAATCACGCTGGGTTGAAACTCCTTCATTTACTTTGCACAGTCTCTCCCAGATTAGTGTCGCTGAGCCCAAAGCACTCACTCTTCCAAATTGGCTTGGGCTCAGATGGCCAGAGATGATATTCTTCGCTTGAGAATCAAGTTGCTTGAATTTCTTCACATCAGCAGGAGAGATACTAGCAGAGATGATGGGGACACCATGTTCCACAATATACCAGAGATCATTGTCAATAGCTTGTAGATGCATCTGCATCTTGGTCTTCCCAAAGGGAAAGTTCTTTCCTTCGAAAGTAGGACATGCTGAAGTAACCTTAATCATGTATGCAGTTGACATAACTAAAACTCCAGGTGGTTAAACCAAAATCACACAAAACAAGGGAGTACCTTTCTCTGATACCAATTGAAAGTGTTTTATATCGACTAGAGGGGGGTGAATAGGAGATTTTTAGAATTTCATCACTGAGGAAATTCCTTTTGAGGAAATTCCTCACTGATGACTAACTTACAACGGAAACAATAAAGGATCAGGTGTGCAAAGTTTCACTTCAGCAGTTTTTCAGTATGAGGAATGTGAAAATAGATTGCACAGTAAGCAGGCACGCAAAAAACATATGAGGATTAACTTGCGTGAAGAATTTGGGGTTGAGGAATTTCAGAGAAAGTCTTCAGCAAATTCTTCAAACAGTGACAGTGAAAATCATCAACACATAATTTGAGGAATATAAAGAGTTGAGGAATTAGAACCCGTTTCACAGCGAAGACAGTAGTTGATGACCTAGTTCCAACTACTGTGACAGTTGTACATCTGGTTTGGAGTGGGTTGGTATTGAAACCAAAAGACACACAGTCCCGAGACACACAGTCCCTACCGTATTCTCCTTGGTCTAAGAACACACAGTCCTCGCCCAAAACTCGTGGTAAGTCTTTAGGGCAGACTTCCCAACCCTCACAAACTTGGTCACCCGGTGATCCACAATTGACTACTGGATTGCTCTAGACGATGACGCCTAACCGTCTGGATGATGCACAATCCACAAAGGTAAAAGGCTTCAGTCCCACACAGGAACAACTTCTTCAGTGATGCTCAATCACTTGGTTTTCGGTTTGTGGTTTGGTGTTTTGGGGTATTTCCTCACTGATGAATTACTCTCGAAGACTCTGAGGAATTTGGGTTTCTCTTATGACAAGTGTCAGTTTCTAGCGGAGTAGCCAACCAGCTAATGGTTGTGGGGGTGGCTATTTATAGCCTGGAAGCATCCCGGCATGATTTGACACTAATGCCCTTCAATAATATGACCATTGGTGTGGATAAGACCAATGATGTGGCGTGGCTATCGAAACGGTCGGGACCCTCAACTGTGAGAGTCCACATGTCACTCATATTCCTCACTTGAGGCTTTTGGTAGGATTAGGTTTGGGTTGAGCATCATGAGGAAATTCATTCCAATGTGTTACCTCGACCCCCTTTAACAGTACGGTGTTCCTATTACTCAAGTGTGAAGAAAACAAAATAGAAAGAGTAAATCTTCATGCTTCAAAGTCTTCGGAATGATTTTCTTCAGGACACACCGAATTCCTCAATTTCAATATCTTCATGAGGAATATCGATTTCATCGCAAATTCTTCGCGATTCAAATCTTCAACTTCAGACCAATTTATTCAACCGAAGATATAAATTTTAGGGGTCGATATTCACCGAATATTTCAAACTCCTCAGTGACTTATAGATCCTGGGTACACTCATGAACACATTAGATACTTACCCTTAAGTCTTCATACCACCAAAATCACTAAGGGGCACTAGATGCACTTACACTCTTTTTTTCTCTTTTTTTATGTGGGCAACTTTGGCCTCTTTTTTTATTTCCTCACATGGGACAATTCTCTAATAATGATGATCATCACACTTTTATTTACTCACAACTCAAAGCTTAGAATGTTGATGACTCTATAGGAAATGTCTCTAGCAGTGTACCGGGATGTGCAACGATCTAGCTTGGCGTATGACGTTGAAACATCTCGCTAGCTATCTTATGATCATGCGATGGAAATATGAGAGTGGTGTCACAAGTCATGAGACGGAACAGTGGGAGTTGCATGTCAATATATCTTGGAATGGCTATGAAAATGCCATAGTAGGTAGGTATGGTGGCTGTTTTGAGGAAGGCATATGGTGGGTTTGTGCACCGGCGAAAATTGCACGGTACTAGAGAGGCTAGCAATGGTGGAAGGTGAAAGTGCATCTATACCATGGACTCACATTAGTCATGAAGAACTCACATACTTGTTTCGAAAGTTTTTATTAGTAATCGGAACAAAGTGCTAAACGCATACTCCTAGGGGAAGGGTTGGTAGGTGTAAACCATCGCGCGATCCCGACCGCAACACAAAGGATCACAATCAATAGATCAATTATGCTCCGACTTCCTAACATAGCGGTTCACCATATGTGCATGTTACGGGAATCACTAACTTCAACACAAGTATTTCTAGATTCACAACACCCTACTAACATGACTCTCAATATTATCAAATCCACGTCTCAAAACTAATTGAGAGGAATCAAACTTCTCTTCTACTCAATGCAGATGATGATGGAAGTTTTATTGTATCCTCTTTGGATACCTATCACCTTTGGGACTACTTTCATAGCACAAGACAACTACCAAGTTACGCATCGCCGTGCTCTAAAAGATCTAAGTGAAGCACATAGAGCAACATTGTCTAGCTCAAAAGATATAAGTGAAGCACAAAGAGTATTCTAGCAAATTCACGATGAGTGCATGTATCTCTCAAAATGTGGGCAGAAAGGATGATTGTGAAAAAAAAAAGAAAAGAATCCTTCGATACAAGACGCTCCAAGCAAGATACATATCATGTGGTGAATAAAAATATAGCTCCAAGTAATGTTACCGATGGATTGAAGACGAAAGAGGGGATGCCTTCCCGGGGCATCCCCAAGCTTAGGCTTTTTGGTGTCCTTGAATTTGGCTTGGGATGCCTTGGGCATCCCCAAGCTTGAGCTCTTTCCACTCTTTATCCCTTTGTCCATGAGAACATCACCCAAAACTTGAAAAGTTCACAACACAAAACTTAAATAGAAACTCGTGATATCATTAGCACAAGAAAACAAACTACCACCTCTTTAGCTACTCTAGCAATCTTGATTTCTATTTATATTAGTGTTAGGTTACTGTATTCTCACTTTTCCATGGCTAGTACCCCCTGATACTATCCATAGTTTCATCCAAACAAGCAACAAACACAACAAAAACAGAATCTATCAAAAACAGACCAGTCTATAGCAATCTGTATATTTCGTATACTTATAGTACCTCAAAAATTCTGAAAAATTACGAACGCCTGTGCAAAATGCATATCAACCAGCAGCAAGAAGAATCAACTCAAAAGCTCTTTTGAATTAAAATGAAAAATAATCTCGTGAGCGAAAAGTTTGTGTCTTTTTCCAGCAGGATCAAATAACCATCACCAAAACTAGTCATAAAGGTTTTGCTTGGCTCAAACACAAAAAGAAACACAAAAAACACAATCATAACTGAATTATGTTGGTGTGGACGTAACAAAACATAAAGAAAAAGATAAATTCATTGGGTTGCCTCCCAACAAGCGCTATTGTTTAACGCCCTTAGCTAGGCATTTGATAATTCAATGATGCTCACACAAAAGACAAGAATTGAAGCACAACGAGAGCATCATAAAGCATGTGAAAATCACATCTAAGTCTAACATACTTCCTATGCATAGGCATTTTACAGGAAAACATATTGTCAAGACAACCAATAGTTACCATATGCAAGGAAGAAGAAAGAGACAATAGCAATCTCAACATAACGAGAGGTTATTTGGTAACATGAAAGTTTCTACCACAATATTTTCCTCTCTCATAGCAATTACATGTGGGATCATAATCAAATTCAACAATGTAGCTATCCCATAGGATATTCTTTTCATGATCCACATGCATGGAAAGTTGACACTCTTCAAAAATAGTGGGATTATCATCAACTAAAGTCATGTCTTCTCCAAACCCCCTTTCAATGCAAATATCATATTCACCATGAGGTTTAAACAAATTTTCAAGATCATAAGAAAAATCATCACCCCAATCATGATCATTGCAACAAGTAGAGGACATAACAAAACTAGCATCCCCAAGCTTAGGGTTTTGCATATTTTAGCATGATTGACACTAATATAATTCATAGTGAAACCATTGCAATCATGCTTTTCATTCAAGGAGCCCTCGTGAATCACTTCACAAATTTCTTCATCATGATTTTCAGATGCACGCATCTCAAGCAAAACTCCATAGAGAAAGTCAAGTGCACTCAACTTACTAGCAATTGGTTCCACATAAGTGGATCTCTTAAAGAGATTATTAAGTGGGTGAGGATCCATATCACTAGATTTTCAGCAAGCGAGGATGCAAGCATATTGAAGGCACATAGCACACAAGAAAACAAAAAGCAAGCGAGAATAAAGGGCGAACGAAATAGGCAAACGAAAAAGGCAAATTTGTTTGTAAATTTTTGTTTTCCACAAGTGGGGGAGAGGAAAACGAGAGGCAAAAAAAAGTAAACGCAAGAGATGAGTTTGCGACACTTACTTGGATGAGCTTCACTTAGAACTTGATCCTCCCCGGCAACGGCGCGAGAAATCGGCACGTTGATGGGAGACTATTCTTGACTTGATCCTCCCCGGCAATGGCGCCAAAAATCCTTCTGCTACGGCGCCAGGAATCCCCGACGGCCTCTTGAGCTTGCGTTCGTTTTTCCCTTGAAGAGGAATGGGTGATCCGCAGAGGAGTAGTAAGTATTTCCCTCAGTATGAGAACCAAGGTATTAATCCAGTAGAAGAATCAAGCCAAGTGTCCACAGTACCTGTGCAAACACAAACGACCTTGCACCCAACACTATAAAGGGTGTGTCAATCCCTTCAAGATTGATTGCAAAGTGAGATCTGAAGGCGGAAAGTGCAACGAAGTAAAAGTGTAAGGCTGAAAATATGATGTGAAGTAGACCCCGGGGCCATAGTGTTCACTAGAGGCTTCTCTCAAAATAGCAAATATTACGGTGGGTGAACAAATTACTGTCGAGCAATTGATAGAACCGCGCAAAGTCATGACGATATCTAAGGCAATGATCATACATATAGGCATCACGTCCGAGACAAGTAGACCGATACTTTCTGCATCTACTACTATTACTCCACACATCGACTGCTATGCAACATGCATCTAGTGTATTGAGTTCATGACAAACAGAGTAACGCCTTAAGCAAGATGACATGATGTAGAGGCATAAACTCAAACCAATGACGTAAACCACACCTTTTTACCCTTGATGGCAACAACACGATGCGTGCCTCGCTACCCCTTCTGTTACTGGGTGAGGTCACCGCATGGTATGAACCCAAAACCAAGCACTTCTCCCATTACAAGAATCATACATCAAGTTGGCCAAACAAAACACACAACTTGAAGAGAATTACAAGGATATGAAATCATGCATATAAGAGATCAGAAGAAACTCAAACAAGATTCATAGATAACCTGATCATAAATCCACAATTCATCGGATCTCGACAAACACACCGCAAAAGAAGATTACATCGGATAGATCTCCATGAAGATCATGGAGAACTTTGTATTGAAGATCCAAGAGAGATAAGAAGCCATCTAGCTACTAGCTATGGACCCATAGGTCTATGGTGAACTACTCATGCATCATCGGAGAGGTCATGGTGTTGATGAAGAAGCCCTCCGTATCGAATCCCCCCTCTGGTAGGGCACCAAAGCGTGCCCCAGATGGGATCTTGCGGAGACAGAAGCTTGCGTCGGCGGAAAAGTATTTTTATGGATCTTTCTTGCAGTTTTGGATTTTTCCTGAATTTATAGGCGGAAGAGGTAGGGAAGACGAGCCACAGGGGGCCCACAAGCCTGCTAGGCGCGGGCCCCCTGTCCGCGCCTAGGGGGCTTGTGGGGTCACCTGGTGGCCCCTGCCTTGGTTCTCAAGTCTCGTGCGTTTCTTCTGTTACAGAAAAAATCTTTTCGGAAGTTTTATTCCGTTCGGACACCGTTTAAAATCCTCCTCTGAAAAGGGTCAAAAAGACGGAAAAAACATGATATGGCACTTGGCACTGAGTTAATAAGTTAGTCCAAAAAAAAGATATAAAACGCATACAAAACATCCAAAGTTCGACAAGATAATAGCATCGAACCATCAATAATTATAGATACGTTGGAGACGTATCAAACCTCCGTGCCAAGGATTCATATAATCCCGTATGTCATTCCCTTTGTCCTTCGGTATTTTACTTGCTTGAGATTCGATCGTCGGTATCCGCATACCTATTTCAATCTCGTTACCTGCAAGTCTCTTTACTCGTTCTGTAATACAAGATCTCGTGACTTACACTTAGTCACATTGCTTGCAAGGCTTGTTTGTGATGTTGCATTACCGAGTGGGCCCCGAGATACCTCTCCATCACACGAAGTGACAAATCCCAGTCTCGATCCATACTAACTCAACGGACACCTTCGGAGATACCTGTAGAGTACCTTTATAATCACCCAGTTACGTTGCGACGTTTGATACACACAAGGTATTCCTCCGGTGCTAGTGAGTTATATGATCTCATGGTCATAGGAATAAATACTTGACACGCAGAAAACAATAGAAATAAAAGGACACGACCAATATGCTACGTTCATAGTTTGGGTCTAGTACATCACATTATTAACCTAATGATGTGATCTAGTTATCAAGTGACAACACTTGCATATAGTCAGAAAACCTTGACTATCATTGATCAACTGGCTAGCCAACTAGAGGCTTGCTAGGGACATTGTTTTGTCTATGTGTCCACACATGTATCTATGTTTTCATTAAATACAATTATAGCATGGATAATAAACGATTATCTTGTAATAGCAAATATAATTATAACTATTTTATCATTGCCTCTAGGGCATATTTCCAACACTAAGCTCATTACATCATTTTAGCGGAAAACAAGCTAAGTATATGACATTTATGAGATAGCAAGGTTATTACGGTGCTATACCATTGAACATATTCCGGTCAAGGGGCCTCAGTTCCGCATGGGCTCCACACATGCACCATATTACATATGTTTTTGTTATGAGACATTGTAAAGACCGTTGGTGTTGAGGGTATCGTCGACTCAACGGTCAGTCTTATGCGATGCACGATTGAAATTTTGGTGGTGTACAAAAGAAAATAAACACTACTCCCAAACATTAGTTTGGTGTAGCCAAAAAGTAGTGGAGGTTGGAGTTAGAAAGATCCATTTCAATATTTACTTTTTTAGTCCCGTGTATTTATATTTAGCCTGTAGTAGTTTTCTCATTTTTTCTCTCTTTGTTTAATGGTGTGTCGTCAATAACATATAGGAGGGAACAGTAAAAATCTTTGACACGGCATGATCCACATGACTTTGTATCTCAGCCTTCGGATCTAGAAAGGATGACCGCCTAAAAATGAGCCGATGGAAGCAATCCGTGGGAGTGCCGGATGGACCAATAAGAAGGCAGGAAGTTTCCTCCTGTGCCAACCCCACTCCAAAATTTTGGACATTGTAATCTCGCTCGCGCCAAAACACATTTCAGATCCCGCGCTGCACTTCCAAAACACTACCACACTCCTGCGATTTCACGGTCATATATTTTAAACAAAAATGAAAGGAGTAGCTGGCGGCTATGCTTAACCGTTGTGACTTCCCTACTCAATCCAGCAGCGAAGGAGACCACGAGCAACTAACTATATTTTCCATTTACAGATGGTGTATGTTGCACACGAGAACCACTAACTACCATATGATCATGCACTTAACTTCACAAATCTGCCAAAACTAAAAAATGGACTACCTTGGAGGGGGGTCGCGCCGCGATGGTGGAGGAGGGCCACGGGGAGGGGGGCGCCACGACCTGGCTCCGGTGGGGTGGGGGTGGCGGGTGGGGTGTCGCCGCGGTGGTGGAGGAGGGCCGCGGGGAGGGGAGGGCATCTTGGCCTGGCTCAAGTGGTGCGACGTAACCTCCTGAATCCGGCTCGGTTGTCTGCTGCAGGGAGGTGGTAGGGGCGGGGGGTGGCGCTAGCGGTGGGGGAAGGGAGGGAGTAGCTGACAACGGTGGGGGCATCAGTGGGGGAAGGGAGGTAGGAGGTGCAACGGTGAATGAAGGGAGGGAGGAGCTGACAGCAATGGGGGAAGGAAGGGGATGGCTCCGCGATAGTGGAGGAGGTGGCGCCAGCAGTTGCGGGTGGGGGAGAGAGAAAGAGGGGGAACAGAGAGAGGGGGGTGAGGGATAACGGCCATTAGATAGGGAAGGGATTTGGTGTTTGTGAGCAGACGACAAAGACCCTAAAGACAAACGACAAAGCACAAGCAGACGACATTCATTGACCTAGCCATCCCCACGGTCTAGTGGGGCCCAACTAGGCTATTTGTTGTTTGCCTTTAGACTCTTTTCCGTTTGTTGGAAGATGGAAAAGAATGGACTGATGGCAAATAGTATATTTGCACTCAGTCCATTATTTGTCGTCTCTTTTGTGGAAGCAGACGGCAAAGAACTTCTTTGTCATCAGCTAGCAGATGTCAAAGAATGGACTGATAGCAAAGAACTTGATACGAGTAGTGATAATGAATCATGATGAAATATATTTTACTGGATATATTGTTTGGATCTTTCGCCACTAATGTCTACTACACAACTTTATTCTTGTGGACTTTCTTGGGCCTCCAAGTGCAGAGGTTTGTAGGACAGCAACAAATTTACCTCAAGTGGATGACCTAAGGTTTGTCAATCCGTGGGAAGTGTAGGATGAAGATGGTCTCTCTAAAACAACCATGCAATGAAATACAAGAAATCTCTTGTGTCCCCAACACACCCAATACAATGGCAAATTGTATAGGTGCACTAGTTCGGCAAAGAGATGGTGATACATGGTGTAGTATGGGTAGTAGATATAGGTTTTTGTAATCTCAAAATATAAAACAAGAAGTTAGAAAATGGAAAACAGTGAGCAAAATGGTGTATAAATTCTTGCAAATAGGCCTAGTGTTCATACTTTCAGTAGTGCAATCTCTCAACAATGCTAACATAGTAGAATCATATGATCACCCTTCAACATGCAATAAAGACTCACTCCAAATTCATAAGTAGCAGAGAACATAAGATGAAATTGGTGTAGGTAGTAGAACCACCTCAAAGTTATTCTCTCCGGTCAATATTTTGAGCTACACCTATAGGTGTCTAAAGCAGCCCTAGAGTTCGTACTAGAATAACAGCCATGATATGTATGAATCAATCCTAATATCACCTAGATACTCCAATGCCACCTCAAGTATCCGTGGGTTAATTATACGACATGCATCAAACAATTTTAGATTCATCATATTCAATACAACACAAAGAACTTCAAAGAGTACCCCAAGATTTCTATCGGAGAACGTAGTATGAAAACGTGAAATCAACCCCTATGCATAGATCCCCAAGGTCACCGGAATCCACAAGTTGATGCCATACCATATATCAAGTGAATCAATAGAATACCCCACTGTCACCACGGGTATCCACATGCAAGACATACATAAAGTGTTATCAAATCCAATATTAAATCCAACATAACAAGATCTGAAAGGGAAAGATTCAATTCATCACAACAAGATAGCAACGGACAAACACCATATGATCCAACTATATTAACAAAGCCTGTGATACATCAAGATTGGGACATCTCAAGAAGACGAGAGAGAGAGAGAGAGAGATCAAACACATAGCTATTGATCATACCCTCAGCCCCAAGGGTGAACTACTCCCTCCATGTCGGGATGATGAAGATGGCCACCAGAGATGATTTCCCCCCTCTGGCAGGGTAAGGGAAAGGCTCCATACGGTTTTTTCATCAATACAGAGAGTTACGGAGGTGGTGCGGCACTTCTTTGTTTATTTCTGAGGGTTTCTGTATGTATAGGATTTTTTGGCATTGGAATCACCCTAAACGGAGCCACATGGGCCCCACAAGCCATAAGGGCACGCCCAGGGGGAAGGCGCCCCATGTTGGCTTGTGGCCCACAGGTGGCTCCCCTTTGGTGGTTCTTCTCTCCAATATTTCATAGATGTTAGAGAAAAAACGTCAAAACGTTTTGGGCGATTCTGATAACTTTCATTATCTGCACATGAAAAACACCACAGTAATTCTGCTGAAAACAACGTCAGTGTGGGTTAGTTCTAAATAAATCAAAAAAATTGCATGAAAGACATATACAAATATTGTAAACATAGGTGAATATGGCATGAATACTTCATAAATTATCGATATATAGGCAATGTATCACCCACCACATGGTGCTTGCCAACTAATAGATTAAGGTTAGAATAAGAAGTTGACTCAACATGAAAATTACATAACATGAAATTATATAGAATGTCCCTTCGAAGAGGGAATCATGGATTTGCAGAGGTTCTAGATCTCATTGTTTGAAACAGAGAGGAATATATTTTGGGTGGTGTGCCTTTCATGTCAACATTACGACAAGAGATTTCCACATCTTCCATGCTAATCAAATTATTACCAGTTCCCAAACAGAATTGAGACTTTACTCCCCTCAATCATTCAAACACTTGCCATGGCTAGCCGTATCCATGGGTGCCCTCCAAACAATAAACATTATAGGGGAAATTCTTTTTTATTTATTTCTGTGTTATGCATGATTGGAAATCCTTTTTACCGGCCTATCTCATGGAATGACAAGTGAATAAACACTCATCATGAGAATAACCCGCTTAGCATGGAAGATATTGACCGCCCGATTGCTCCATGAGTGATACAGGAACACAAAATGGATGTTTGTTTGAAGGATATAGAGCAGGCACATACAAATTTACTTGGAATGACAGTGAAATACCATATAGAAGTAGGTATTGTGGACTCTCATGGAAGAAACTTGTATCAAGGATTTGGATGCACAAGTAGTATCTGTACTTAGTACGAAGTTTTGGCTAGCAAAAGGTTCTAAACAAGCACCACATGTTGGAGGATCCATAACAATATAAATTCTATGCAAATATACCCAAACGTAACCATTACTTTGTCTTCCTTGTCCAACATCAACTACTTGATCAAGTTTTAAAATAATTAATGGGTATTCACAATGATAAAAGATGTCCAAGCTAATATATTTGTATGTGAAGGTTCTCTTTCTTATACTAATCATTCATGAATTTCTTGTATGGCCAATATTGTGATTGTCAAACTTGAAAAGATTTTACTTTCTAAAACAAATGTGAAACTACTATTAAGCATAAAGAACATTGATAATTTCAGATTTATTATATTTCATTTCATCACAATTTACTCTTAGGATATAAGTGAAGCACACAAGTAAACATCAAACTACACTCACAAGGTATAATTGAAGATCATTGAGTAGTAAAACAATTAAGTAGATATGTGATAACCCACAAGTATAGGGGATCAATTGTAGCCTTTCTCGATAAGTAAGAGTGTCTAACCCAACGAGGAGCTAAAGGTAGGACAAATATTCCCTCAAGTTCTATCGACCACCGATACAACTCTACGCACACTTTACATTCGCTTTACCTAGAACAAGTATGAAAATAAAAGTACTTTGTAGGCGTGATAGGATAGGTTTGCAAGAAAACAAAGAACACGCAAATAAAACTAGGGGCTGGTTAGATAAAGAAACAATTATGTTAGTTTAACGAGTGTGGAAAAGTGGTGGTAGGAGTTGCGGAATTGTCCCTAAGCAATTGACTACGTTACTAGACCAATAGCAAGTTTTATGTGGGAGAGGCCACTGCTAGCATGTCATCCCTTACTTGGAATTCTATGCACTTATGATTGGAACTATTAGCAAGCATCCGCAACTACTAACGTTCATTAAGGTAAAACCCAACCATAGCAATATGATATATTGGCCCCCCTTCAATCCCGTATGCATCAATTTCTATGCTAGGCTGAAGCTTCTCTCACCCTTGCGCTCCAATACATAGTCCTATGAACATACTACTAACCCTATGGTGTGATCCACGCGTGCGCTCATATGATGGGCACCAAAGGACAACAACATAACCACAAGCAAATTAAACCAATCATAGCAATTCATCAATCACCGATAGGACAACGAAAATCTACTCAGACATCATAGGATGGCAACACATCATTGGATAATAATATGAAGCATAAAGCACCATGTTCAAGTAGAGGGTACAGCGGGTTGCGGGGGAGTGGACCGCTGAATATAGATGGGGGAAGGTGATGGAGGTGTTGGTGATGATGACGGAGGTGTTGGTGTAGATCGCCGTCACACGATGATGTCCAGGGCGACATTCCGGCGCCACCGAGAGAGAGGGGGAGAGAGCCCCCTTCTTCTTATTATTCCTTGAACTCCTCCCTAGATGGGAGGAGGGTTTCCCCTCTGGTCCATGGTCTCCATGGCGGCGGAGGGGCGAGATCCCCTCCGAGATTGGATCTCTCTCTCTGTGTGTCCTTCTGTTTCTGTGCTCCCAGATTCGGCCTTTCACCGTTTCTTAAATTCCCGCAGAACCGTAACTCCGATTGGGCTGAAATGTTAACACGATTTTCTTCCTAATATTATCTTTCTTGCAGCGAAAGAAGGGCCCCAACAGCCTTAGGGATTGGTCACAAGCCTGCCAGGCGTGGCCCCACCCCCAGGCCGCGGCTAGGGGGCTTGTGACCCCCTCGGGCATCGTTTCGCGTTGATTCTTCTTCCCAAAAATCATAAATATTCCAAAAAAATCCCCGTAGGTTTTTTATTGCGTTTGGACTTTGTTTGGTATGGATAATCTGCGAAACAAAAAACATGCAACAAACAGGAACTGACACTGGGCACTGGATCAATATGTTAGTCCCAAAAATAGTATAAAAAGTTGCCAAAAGTATATGAAAGTTGTAGAATATTGGCATGAAACAATCAAAAATTATAGATACGACGGAGATGTATCAATATGTGAGTAGTCTCTCTTAATAAATAATTTCATATCTAATAATTCCATTCAAATAGCAAACAAAACAAAGGACACTTCGAGAATAACACATATTATGTGAACAAATAAAAACGTAGGCTCGACATAGGTTAACCGATAGTTTTTGATGAACAGAGGTGGGATGCGTATCATCCTCAATCTTAGATGCTTAACAATTCTTGAAATGTTTACTTGGGGTTCCTTGGGCATACCCAAGCTTGAGGTTTTGTGTCTCTTTCAATCCTCACTTATCCCGGTTTCACCTAAGTCTCAAAAACTTCATCCACAAAAACGCAAAAAGAACTCGTGAGACATGCTAGTATACAAAAGAATAAATCAACACTTCTTGTAGTTCCAAGATAAGTTGCATAACAATTTTCAAACATTATCTAACATATACTATCATTTCCAAAAGTTTATATCTACAAATATAAGCCATGAAACCTCTAGGATAAGTAGATAACCAAACTATGACATCAATCTGTCCAAACAGAATAGTCTGTAGAATTAATTCAAAAAGTGTACTTTTGTAAATCAAATAATTCTTAAAATTAAGTACCTGATAAATAATCTGTATTAAATTATTTTTTAGATATTTCAGAAGCTTTTTTGGTTCCAGTAAAATATGATAATTCAAATACTATACCAAAAGTTTCTATTTTTATACAACACAAATCACACATGCAATTCAAACATTCTAAAGGTAATTCTTAGAAATTTTAATTCAAAAAAATATTATAAATAATATCTAACAGACAAAAAAATTAAAATAATGCTCTAAGCAAAACAAATATCATGTGACGAATAAAAATATAGCTTCATGTAAGTTATACCCATAATGTTGAAGCTGAAAGAGGGGACACCTTCCGAGGTATCCCCAAGCATTGATGCTTTAGTATTCCTTCGATCTTGCCTTGGGCTGGCTTGGTCATCCAAAATATTAGTTTCTTTCTGCTCCTTATTATCCTAATGTCGGGATGACACCCAAAACTTGAAAACTTCAATCACACAAAACTTAACTTAACGAAACTTCATGAGATGGGTTAGTGTAATAATGATAGATCATTCACTTAGGTACTGTCAATACAAGATTCATATTATTATCACATAATATATACTGAATTATATCATTCTCAAAATTTATATCACTAAATATAAGCTATGGAAACACTAAAACAAGGAAACTATGCATGGAAAACAGAATATATAAAAAACAGAATTGTCTATAAAGGTCTGAACTTAAACCATACTACACCATCTATAAAATTCTGAACAATTAGGAAAAAACATAGAATTTGCATAGAAAACCATTGTAAAAATTTCATATTTTTTTGACGCTCTAGTAAAATTAGAGAAACTCTGCACTGGACATAAAAGTTTTTGTTTTTGCACATAATCAAACAAACAAGTATCCAGACTATCCCAAAGGCTTTACTTGGGACCTCATTTGAATAAAAGACATAGAAAATGATTAATACAATAGCTTAATCATGTGAACACACAAAATAGAAAGGATAAATATTGGGTTATCTCCCAAAAAGCACTTTTATTTAATGCCTTTTAGCTAGGCATGATGATTTCCGTGATGCTCATATGAAAGTAATGAACTGATGCACAAAAGAGCATCATGAATCACATGAAAATAACATTTAAGTATAACCAACCTCCTATGCATAGGTATTTTTCAAGCAATCAATTTATTGTAGCACGAATCAACTTGCATACGAAAGCAAAACAAGCATGAATTGAGAACTTTGAACACATAGAGAGGAAACTTGATATTATTGCAATACCTACAAGCATATGTTCCTCCCCCATAATAATTTTCAGTAGCATAATGAAGGAATTTAACAATATAACTATCGTATAACTTATTCTTTTCATGATACATAATCAAAGAATTTTTATTATTACCCGCACAAGCAAACTTCTTATCATTCATAAAAGTGGTGGGAGCAAACATAACAAATTAAATATCATTCGATACTTGATTAGCAAAATCCAATTGAAAATTAAAATCATGATGACAAGTTTCATGGTTATTATTACTCTTTATAGCATACATGTCATCACCATAATCATCGTTGATAGCAACTTTGTTGTCATAATCAATTAAAATCTCTTCCAAAATTGTGGACTCATCACTAAATAAAGTCATGACCTCTCCAAATCCATCGTTATCATTATTCCAATAAGATTCCACATCCTCCAAAACAGTGGGTCATTAGTACCTAGAGTTGGCACTCTTCCAAACCCACTTTCATCAATATAATCATCATAAATAGGAGGCTAGCTTTCATCATAATTAATTTTCTCACCAAAACTTGGGGGACTAAAAATATCATCTTCATCAAGTATAGCATCCCCAAGCTTGTGGCTTTGCATATCATTAGCATCATGGATATTCAGAGGATTCATACTAAAAATATTATTATCATGCTAATCATTCAAGGAATTCACATTAAGCATTTTTATAAATCGTTCCTCTAATAATTGAGCACAATTTTCCAAACCATCATTTTCACAAAAGACATTATAAAGGCGAAGCAATTGAGGCAACCTAAATTCCATTTTTATTGTTTTCGTTTATAAAACCAAACTAGTGAAAAACAAGAAACTAAAAGATTTAATTGCAATATCTAAAGGTATACCTTCAAGCAATCACTTCCCTCGGAGCGGCGCTAGAAAAGAGTTTGATGTCTACTATGCAACTTTATTCTTCTACAGGTCGTTGAGCCTCCAAGTGCAGAGTTTTGTAGGACAACAACTATTTCCCTCAAGTGGATGACATAATGTTTATAAATCCGTGGGAGGTGTAGGATCAAGAAGGTCTCTCTCAAGCAACCCTGCAATCAAATACAAGAAATTTCTTGTATTCCCAACACACCCAATACAATGGCAAATCGTATAGGTACACTAGTTTAACGAAGAGATTGTGATATAAGTGTAGTGTGGATAGTAGAAATTGATTTTTATAATCTGAATAAATAAAAAAAGTGAGGCAACAAGTGTTAAACATCTATCAAAATGTTATATAAATGCTTAGAAACAAGGCCTAGGGTTCATAGTTTCACTAGTGCAATCTCTCAACAATGCTAAGATAGTAGAATCACATGGTCATCCTATTAGCAAATAATATAAGATGGAATTGTTCTAGGTAGTTTAACCACCTCAAAGTTATCCTTTCCAATCAATCTATTGAGCTATTCCAATAGGTATCACACACAACTGTAGAGTTCGTACTAAAATAACACCTATGATACATATCAATCAACCCTAATGTCACCTAGATACTCCAATGTCGCCTAAGTATCCGGGGGTTAATTATTCGACATGCATCAAACAAATTCAGATTCATCATATTCGATCCAACACAAAGAACTTCAGAGAGTACCCCAAGATTTCTATTGGAGAACGTAACATGAAAAGGTGCAATCAACCCCTATGCATAGATCCCCAAGGTCACTTGAATCCGCAAGTTGGTGCCGTAACATATATCAAGTAAATCAGCAGAATAATCCATTGTCACCACGAGTATCCACATGCAATACATACATCAAGTGTTTTCAAACCCAAAATATTCAATCCAACATAACGAGATCTCAAAGGGAAAGATTCAATTCATCAAAACAAGATGGCAAAGGAAGATCACCATATGATCCAACTATATTAACAAAGTCTGTGATACATCAAGACCGTGACATATCAAGAACACGATAGAGAGAGAGAGAGAGGCCAAAACATAGCTACGAGTACATACCCTTAGCCCCGATGATGAACTACTACGTCCTCATCATGGCCTCCATCTAGATGATGTAGATGGCCACTAGAGATGCTTTACCCCTCTGACAGGGTACTCGAAAGGCTCCAGATGGGTTTTTCTTTAATACAGAGAGTTGCAACAGAGAAGGGAAGTTCTCTCCTAATTTTTATGGGTTTTGGGGTTTATAGGATTTCTAGCGTGGGAATCACGCCCAACGGAGCCACATGGGTCCCACAAACAATCAGGGTGTGCCTGCTTGTGCCCACAAATGGCACCCCTCTGTTGGTTATTTGCTCTAATATTGCTTATATGTTCCTGGAAAAATCATTAAAAAGTTTAGAGAGATTCGGAGAACTTTCAGTTTCTGCACAAAAAACAACACCATGGTAATTCTAGTGAAAATAGCGTCAGTCCGGGTTATTACTAATTAAATCATATAAAATGCATCAAACCCATATAAAAAGTATTGTAAACATATGCAAATAAAGCATGGATACTTCATAAATTATCGATACGTTGGAGACCTATCATGCGACGAGGTGAAATGAATCGGAGAAGGTTGAGTATCGTTGTGGCGAGTGATGTACTTTATATAGCGGGCGGGTGGAAATGTGCATCGGTGGTGTGGTGAATGGTTCGTTTCCAAGAGGGATGATTGATGGCATATGGATGGACAGGTGGTACCAGAGTAGGTTCCTTAGAAAACGCATATCATTATTGTAGCGCTACGGACTGACACGGTCTCGTTTGAACTCGGAGAAGCCGCCTACACGGGAAGTGGTGCACATAGTGCTCTCTCAGCCTATGCACCGCTTCATTACTGACAGCACTGAGAGGTCGCATCTTCTTTGGCCAAGCATGAATGCAGTGGTGATGATTTGGAGTGGCGTTGACTGTTTCGGGCGGGAAGCACGCACGAGCAAGTTAGGAGGCTAATGGCGGATCAGGTTAGTTAGAAGCGGACATGACATCGGTACAATGTATACAGACTAATTAAGGGTCGATGTTGGATATTCCTTTTACATCCTCAATGTATAGATCTTGAGCAAGGGCTAAAACCTTCGTTGCATGTTGCAACTTCTAGACTAGATGGATTCGCTAAGCCTTAAGTCACTATAACGATGCACTAGATTTTTGAAATAAACTATAACTTTATTAATTAGAAATTACGGTTACATCATCAATAAGAAAAGGTCCAATATAATTCGTGGTTTCTCAAACCAATCCCTAGTGACAGAAAATTTGGCTAGCCTAGCACTTTCATGAGCCACTTTATTTGCTTCCCTATTGCAATGTTAAAATCTAATAATAGGGAAATCACAAGCGAGAAAATAGCAATCATCAAAAACTACAGCTGCTGCTCCCGCCGACTGTCCTCGATTCTTCGTTGTCTCAATCACTTCCATATTGTCCGAGTTAACAACAAGGCGGTTGCAAATAGGCTTCTATGAAAGGTATAACCCAAACTTAATTTAGATCCAATACTTCTGTTGCTAATACATCCACACGTGAATCACTCCTCCAGTTTCCACCGATGATGAAGCTGCCTTTGTTCTCTCTAATGACCGCTCCAGCTGTACCCTGAAGCAGATCATTATCAAAAGATACATCAACATTCAGCTTCACAAAACCCCTAGGGGGGAAGCTCCATCCCCTTTTTTACTAGTTGCCTTACAGGAGTAGGAATTAACATAGTTTATCGTTATTGCACGAGCCCTTGTAGAAGTTTAGTTTGCATCTTGAAACTTTCCTTCATGAATCAGTTGACGTCTATCCCACCATAAATAGCACGCTGTTATAGCGATTAATTCACGTACATCCTGGGTGCCCATTATAGATAATTCATGATCTTTCATAAGGAGTAAGAATTCTAGTACGCCTCTCCCGCACGGTCAAGAACACAAGCTTTATTGATCACCTCATACAAGCGTAAATTGCCCCAAGTTTCTTTCGCATTCTTACACGTGAACATGACATGTTTTGTATCTTTTGGTCCATTTAAGCATGATGGGTAGATGAGTAAAACCTTCATGTGTCTATTAGCTAGTGTTACTCGGCACGAGATGGTTCCATGTAGTGTACACCAAATGAATTTTTTTGCCTTTACTGGACAAGATAACTTCCAAATCCTATCGCAAATAGGATTGACATTGGTTCTACCCATACCATATGCATGTTGCAATTTTTTACCATGTTGTTGGTTCCATTCTTACAAATAGGTCGATCAAATAGTGAACATGCCATTTTTTATAGCTCTAAGAAATGAGATCCGTGATATCATGCATGGAAAGTGGATTATCGAGCACCCTTTGAGCATAAATTGGCCACAACGTTTGTGTGACCAAAGCTTCGTGACTGGGTCAATAAGATCATAAACCTTAGATAGAAGATCCCCCCTTCTAGGAGTAATAACTTTCCTGTTCACACCGTTTGGGATCCAAGCGTCTCGCCAAATATCAATATTATGTTCATTTCCAATCCACCAGATATAACCATTTTTTAGAGAATTCACCCCCAGCATAATACTTTGCCAAGTAAAAGGGGAACCCTTTTTTGGAATTATATTCATTAGATCACCCTCCTAGAAATATTTAGCTCTCAAGATAATTGCACATAGAGACTCGGGATTACCAAGAAGAGGCCATGCTTGTTTGGATAACACAGCCAGATTGAAGCAACGTATATGATGGAAACCCATACCTCCTTGGTTTTTTTGGAACACACATCTTCCACCATGCCATCTAATTCATTCTCTTTTGATTGTCCTCGTCACCCCACGCCAAATGCGACATCGCCTCAATGATTCCTTTACATTTTTTAGTAATTTTAAAGACAAACATGACACACGTTGGGATAGCTTGTACAACAGATTTGAGCAAAACTTCATTTCCTCCCGCGAATAACAATTTTACTTTCCAACCACTTGTTTTCATAATGATTTGATCAATCAAGAATTGGAAGCAATCACTTTTCTTCATCCCCAAGTTTGCAGACAAACCCAAATATTTATGATTGAGTGCTTCAGTTATAATATTTAGAATTGTGCAAATTTATCATTGAGTTCTTGAGTCATAATATTCAGAATTGTGCAAATTTGTGCCTTGTGTTTCACATTGGTATTGGGACCAAAAAATATGTTAGATATTTTAACACTCACCATTTGTCTCGAGGCGGCGCAATAAGAATCCAAACTCGATTTCAAAGCCTCCGCATTCGTAGCATTTAATTTTATCTGGATCAGAGAGTCATCAGCAGAAACAAGGTTTGACACTGATGGTTCATTTCTGCTAACCTTTATTCCATAAATATTTCCATTATCTTCAACATTCACTAAGAGCGGAGTGAAATCCTCCGTACATAACGAGAATAAATATGGAGATAGAGGATCTCCCCGCCTTAATCCTCAAGAAGGTTTAAAACTCTTAGTTACTTCCATATTAAAATGAATCCCGTATTCCACTAAGCATATACATTGCATAACTAAATTTATCCAGTTCTCTTGGAATCCTAATATGAGTATAATCTCCTTTAGGAAAAGTGACTCTACTCAGACATACGCCTTGTGCATATGTAGTTTAATAGCACACAATCCCTCTTTACCATTCCTTTTTTTCTTAATAGTGTGAAAACACTCATATGCTACTAAAATATTGTTTGTAATCATTCATCCTGGTACAAACACACTCTAAGTTGTGCTGATAATATCTGAAAGGACTATCTTCAAATGGGCCACAATCATTTTTGAAATTACCTTGTATAAGACATTACACCAAAGTTGTGAGAATCGTGACTCAAGTGTTAGAATCTTACGATCTTATGATCCAATCTAGGCTCTCCGATTCTACGATTTTTCTCCTGGAATATAAGTTTCTACGATCCTGATAGTTATGATTCTATGATTCACGATCCTAGCAATGGAGCTACGATCCGATTCAGAATCACGATTCTAACAACTTTGCATTACACAGACTAATTGGTCTAATTTGAGCTACCTTTTGAGGAGTATTGATCTTAGGGATCATCACTATTGTAGTCACCGCATGTAGTACCTCTACAGTCACATCATCCCCCAACATAGACCAAAATATTTTATAAAAAATAGCGTGTAACCCATCCAAAATCGACACTTTAAAATCTCTGCTATCAAACATGGCCTTCCAAACCTCCTATGTTGTGTAAGGGCCAAGAAGAGCATTATTCATTTCATTTGTCACTTTTCTTTTGACAAGAGAAAGAACCTTTAGGTCGGGTTGGGTAACTTCTCAGGTGAATAATTTCGAGAAATACTCCAAAATGTGTCTTTTCATCTCCGTATCTTGCACCCAGACACCGCTGTGATGAACTAACATTTTAATCTGATTTCTCTTTTTGCTAGCCGTTGCCGCATTATGGCAAAAAGAGGTGCTACGATCGACATGTAATAGCATGTTTGCATGACCCTAATAGATCTCCTCTTGCTCCAAAACATTTTAAACAAGGATTAGAATCTCCTTTTGTCCCGCTTAAGAATCCTCAGTCATAGGTGCCCTTCACAGCTTCTCTAACTCTTTTTTAAGTTTACTAATTCTTCTTTTCGGTCCCCTCAGTATATCACGATCCCAATTATGCAAATCTGCCTGCATCGCCCTTGTACGATCAACAAGAGATGGTCCAGTACCCAACATTTTCTCTTTGTCCAACGATGTACGCACAATTTTTATAACAGCCTCTTCTTTGAGCCATCGAACTTCGAACTGTTTTACTCGACTCCTTGATTGGTTGAATATACTACCATCATAATATTCTGTGTCCAGGACAATAGGACGATGATCAGAATGTACATGCTCTTCATTTATGATCGCAGCCTGGGGGAATTTATTTACCCGCTCCACATTACAAACCACACGATCAAGTCTCTCTCTAATTACGCCTCTCCTCCAAGTAAAGAGCCCACCAATACAACCCATATATTCAGAACCGCACTCTCCCAAACACTTACGGAAATCTCTCATCATTGCATTAGGCCTCACATTTCATCCCTCTTTGTCCGAAGAAATTAAAATTTCATTAAAAACCCCCAAAACCACCCATGGGTAATCACCCTTATTGTGCAAATTGTGAATATCACCCCAAGATAAAATTACGATCACTCCAATTCGGATGACCATAAAAATTCGTAAAACGTCATTGTACAACATTCTCATTCATAAACAAGGCATCAGTAAAATGCGTCGAGACATAGTTCAAAACAACTTTTTTCATCTTATGATAAAATAGAATGAGACCACCAGCCCGAACATCAATCAACACTTCAAACATTGAATCAAAACTTAAAACATGACGTAGCTCATCGGCCTTACAATTATTCAAATGAGACTCTGAAGGAAAATTAAATCAGCCTTGGTACGCCCTTGTAGTTCCAAGAGCTCGCGAACTGTCGTGTGGGAGAGCATACCACAACAGTTCCAACCTAGGATTTTCATTTGACACGGCGGTCCTCCTTTTTGGAAGCCGTTGATGCACCAACATCTCCCTTTTCTTCTCCAACTGATTCCCTCTCCTTCTACACATATTCTTCTTCCTTCTCATGCATTTCCTTAGCTACACGTGTCACAACTCCGTTAGAAGAAACATCCATACCCTCAGATAGTATGCCTTCATAACTATCCATGTGTTTTTCAAAAGAAAATTCTATGTCACTACCCGTCGGGCGAGAATGGGTTGCATGTCTCCTTTTTTTACCTATTACTTCCACACGAGCAACCTCAGATCTCCAAGTCACTCCTTCATTTTTTTTCTTTCCTTCCCATTATGTTAGAGTGACCGTGCATAATACTTTTTCCTCCACAGAATTCAAAATACTTGTTTGCCTCGGTCGAGCCAGCCGTTGTAGCATAAGTGGCAAGGCGAGCAGCCACTGTCCCCGACAGAGCCTCCAACACTCCTGGATGGAATAACAATGCCTCCTCGTGCATCCCACGCACTGGTGAAGACTGTTTCGTAGTAGCAGCTCGACCTACAGAGAAACTGTTGGGCATACCCAGCAATGCCTTCCCTTGGCCCTCCTGGCCAGGAGAGGGGTGCTGGTAACCAGCAGCACCAGCAGCCAGTGAAGCGCCTCTAGGAGCTCCCAACCGATGTGTTGCATAGCCCTCGTGGCCATGCATCACACCCATATGGGTGTCCGTCTTACTCGCCAACCCTTGGCCCTCCCGGCCATAGCTAGCAGGTGCAGATGGCTTCATAACCCGGTCCTCCTGACGGGATGCAGCACCGAGGTGCGTCATCAAGGGAGCCCTAGCAGCCCGACCCTCCTGGCCAAAACTAGCAGGTTCATATGGCATCACCACCCAGTCCTCCTAACCGGATGAAGCCCTAAAGTACGCCATCAAGGGAGCCCGAGCAGCCCAACCCTCATGCCTGAGTGAGGGACAAGCTTGGGCTTCCCCCGTGGAGGTAGCAGTAGTGCCCTTGTCAGACACCGTAAGGCCGCTCACGGCCTTGTCCACCTTCATGACGGCCCCCTCCACACCTATGGAGGTGGAGTTGTTGTCGGAACCAATGATGTTGATCTTGTTGTGCCGAGGAAGACTCCTAAAAACAAGAGCTCTTATATTTGAGCTTTGCCCTTTCTAGTAGGCATCTACACTTAGATTCTTTGGATACATGATACTTCTCCCACATATCTATCTTTTGAAACACTTTTGTTCTAGTTTTGACCTTTAATTTGCATGATTTGAATGAATCTAATCCGGACTAGCGGTGTTTTGAGCAGAACTACATTGTGTTATTTTTGTGCAGAAATAAACTTCTTGAAATTAGGCGAAACTTTTTCTAAATTATTTCTGGCATTTATAAGGAATTATGGAGAGAAGACATGTCACAGAAGTGCTGCCAGGGGGCCACAAGTCAACAGGGCGCCCCCCTAGCCTCGTCCTGATGATTTGTGGGGCCCACGTGGCTCCTCTCATCCTAATTCCAGTCCTATAAAATCACATCTTCGGAGAAAAAAATCAGAGAAAATTTTTCGTCGCATTTCATGAGCCGGAGCTGCCGCTACCTCCCATAATTCCTCCGGAGGACTGATCTGGAATCCGTTTAGGGCTCCGGAGAGGGGGGTTCATCGTTGTTGTCATCACCAACCCTTCTGCATCACCACCGCCATGATGCTCACCATCAGGAGTGAGTAATTCCTTTGTAGGCTTGCCGGACAGTGGTGGGATCCAGAGTGAGTAATTTCCTAGTGTGTAAGTGTTACATGATCAATGTAATCTAAATCATTATCCATCACTAATCCACGTGCGAACACTTCACATATATTTAATCTTGCTAAATTACTACTGTTGATGCTACTGTCACACCTGCCACTCAATTGCTACTGTTACTACTGTTACTACTGTTACCAAAATTGATGCTATCACTGTTATTGTTACTTCTATGATTTGTTGTGCTACTAAATCCTTGCTGGAGAGAGATATCCTAGGTGTGGTTCAATTGACAACTCAACTGTTACGACCAATAAATATTCTTTGGCTCCCCTTGTGTCGAATCAATAAATCAGGGTGAAATACTACCCGTGGAGATTGTGGTGATCCCCCATACTTGTGAGTTAAAAAGACCTTTTTTTTATGCCGTTGCCGGGGAGCATAGCTTTATTTATTATGTTGACTTGAGGATATCTAGTTGCCAGTATGAAGAATCTGAAATATAGTCGAACTAAGATCGTGCCATCTCGCACGAGAGGACTTAAGGAACTGACATATAGTTGTGCTTTTGACTCACGTACTGTTTGGAATAAGCTTGTTACACCACCACCCGTTGATGGTCTCGATATGTCACGTTAACTTGATGATGTTACTTCTGAAATTAATCATGGTACTATTTCTACACATGCTGAAACTGAAATTGTGCCACTGAGTGAATTACTTGATGCTCATATTACTAGGGTTAGCAAACTTGAAAATGGTGAAACTGATGAAGATTTTGAATTACGTGTTACACCTCGTCCTCCTAATAGATATGAATTACTACATATCCGATGGTTATGTTATGGTTGGTGAGGTAGCTAGAGACTTTCTTGCTTGCAATGATAGATACGATTTGCAAAGTTACTATGTAAACCAAAAGAAAAATCTATGATGTAGAAAATGAAACATGATCCTAAATTTGCTACTTCTCCTATATTCGTCAGTGCTAAGGATTATTATATTGCTGCTTTGTTCACCAATGATCAAAAGATACGCTACTATTATATCCTCAATTTTTTTTACTTTCTCGTTGAAAGGCGGGCCCAGGAATGGTTCCTTTCTCTTGCTCCTGGTACTCCACATGATATGCTTTATTACCTCTCTGAGAAATATTTTCCTATTCAAAAGAAACAAGATGCCTTATAGGAAATATTTGACTTTATACAAATTGAAGAAGAGAATCTTCCTGAAGCTTGGGGGAGGCTTCTCCAGCTACTTCGATATTTTCCTGATTGTCCTCTTAAGAAGAATGAAATTCTTGATATCTTTTATAAGGGACTAACTGATGATTCTCGGGGTTTCCTAGATAGTTGTTCTGGTTGAGTTTTCAGGGAAAGAACAGTTGCACAAGAAGAAGAGTAATATATTACAAAAGGCCAATGACTGGACACTCCCTGAATTACCACCGAAACCTATGCAAAAGAAGAGAGGTATTCTATTCCATGGTCCTAAAGATATGCAAGAAGTAAAAAAGACCTGTGAAAGATAAAGGTATTATAATTGATAATGTCAAGAAGTTACCACCGACTCAAGAAGTACATGGACTTAATACCCCGACGGAGGTAGTAGAGGTAAACTCTCTCCGTTCCTTTACTTAAAATAATATATCTTATGCTAAGACTCCCAATCAATGCATGGATGAATTTGACAACTACATTGTTAAACAAGAACACTTCAATAACTATATTTAGAATTACTAACGATGTTTGGAATTACTAATGCCCACTTAAGTGACTTGATGTTTAGAATTACTAACGATGTGAAAGGTCTAGGTAAACATGCTTCTATAGTTCACACCCAACTAGATCAAGTAGCTAAGTCACAAAATGATTTGCCTGCTGAGAGGAACAATATTAATTATCATGTTGTTAGAGTGATGACTAGAGGAGGTAGAATGACTCAGGAACCTCGTTATCCTGAAGGTCACCCAAAAAGTTGATAAGAGGATTCTCAGAGAATTAACGATGTAACTCCTAGTCCCACTAAGAAGAAGAAGAAGAAAAAGAAAAATGATAGGACTTTGCATGCCCCTAGTGAACTTGATATTGAATAACCTGCTCGGAATCATAATGATGTTTCTATTTATGATGTTGAGACACAATCTAGAAGTGAACATGAACATAATGATAAAGATAATGATAATAATTATGTTCATGTAGAAGATCCACCATGTAGTAATAAGGAACGTGATAATGGTGTTGAGATAGACCTGTTGAGGGTCTTGATAACCTACCCCCTAAAAATAAACGTGATGATAAGAGAGACTTTGTTGCTAGAAAACATAGAAGGGAAAGAGAGCCATGGGTTCAAAAACCCATGCCATTCCCTCAAAAGTCTTCTAAAAGTAGGGAAGACGAAAAATTTGAATGCTTTGTGTAGGATCGAAAGTATGTCTAGAGGGGGGTGATTAGACTACTTGACAAGATAAAAACTTAGCCTTTTCCCTATTTTCGTTGAGAGCCAGTTTTGATAGTTATGGCAAATCAAGTACACCATATACATGTAGTTCTAAGAGTATATCAGCGGAAAGTAAAACATGCAAGTGTAAAGTAAAGGAGTAAGATAGGGGGTTAAACGCATGAGGTTGACACCGCGATTTTTGGCATGGTTTCGATAGGTCGCACTATCGTACGTCCATGTTAGTGGAGACTTCAACCCATGGAGGGTAACGGCTGCAAGAGTCCAAGGAGGGCTCCACCCACGAAGGGTTCACGAAGAAGCGGCCTTGTCTATTCCACCACGGCTTCCTCCCACGAAGGACTAGCCTTACTCACGGTAGATATTCACAAAGTAGGCAATCTCCTTGCCCTTACAAACATTTTGGTTCAACTCCACAAAACGAAGTAGGAGGCTCCCAAGCGACACCTAAGCAATCTAGGAGGCACCACCCTCCAAAAGCTAATAGATGTGGTAGAACGATAAACTCCTTACTCTTGTGCTTCTAAAGATAGTCTCCTCAAGACAAAATCACTCTCTCACAGAATAGGCATGGGTAGGAGAGATTGATTTGGTGGAAAGCGGTTTGGGGAGGCTAGAGATCAAGTTTCAAATGATTGGATTGGAATATCTTGGTCTCAACACATGAGTAGGTGGCTCTCTCTCAGAAAATGGATCTAGCAATGAAGTGTGTGTTCTGAGTGCTTCTCCCACGAATGAGAGATGGGTGGATGGGTATATATAGGCAGCAGCCAAAACCCAACTGTTATACCTAAACTGGCCAACTCAGTGACACCGAAGTGATAAACTCGGTGGTACCGATTTGCACTAAAGGCAGCAACTTTTGAATCTCAGTGGAACCAATATATACAACTCAGTGGCACCGAAAAGCTGACTAACAGTCAAATGACACAACTCGGTGACACCGATACTCAAACTCGAAAATTCTGATTTTGTGTATCGAGGCAACAGAATGTTGGTCACCCAAACTCGGTAGCACCGATATGGTTTCGGTTGCCCCAATTTGGTGGCTATGGCTAGGGTTGTGTATGAGATGAAACTCGATGGTGCCGAAATGGGAAAGTTGGTGGCACCGATTTTTAGTATGTTGTTTTGGACAGAATGGTTATGTGGGAAAATGGCTGGGTATTTTGGTGTTTAACGTTGAGCACTTGAGCAACCAGTTCATTTTAATAGTATTGGCTTTCTTATGGACTCAAAAGTGATTTCTCACGAATATAAAATAAAGAGTCTTTTAGATTGAAGACTTATAGGTTAAGAGACTGATTTGTTTGTAAGTGTAGAGAGGCTCAATAAGCCGCTGATCAGTTTGATTTATTCGATGAATATCGACCCCTAAAAATGTATGTCTTCGGGTGAAGATTTTGGTCATTCCTTGAAGACTCTGATCGCGAAGAAATTCTGAAAAATTGATATTCCTCATGAAAACATTGAATATGAGGAATTAAGTGTGTCCGGAGGAAAATACTCTCAAGACTTTGAAAGTTGAACATTTGCTCTTTCTGGTCATTTTCTTCATTCTTGAGTCATAGGATCACCGTACTATTAAAGGGGGTCGAGGTAAAACTAAGGAAAGAGTTTCCTCATGATTCTGAACTCAAACATACACCTACCACATACTCCACATGATGAATATGAGAGACATGAGGACTTCCACAGTTGAAAGTTCCGACCGTTGTTGAACTGCGCGCCACCTGTCTCAAATCTTATGTACCCAACGGTCATGTCATTAAGGGCATTAATGTCAAATCATGTTGGGCTGCTCCAAGGCTATAAATAGCCACCCCCACAACCAATAGTGGTTGTTTGCTCTGAGAGAAACTGACACTTGTCATTTAGAGCAACCCAATTCCTCGAGGACTTTGAGCGAAAATCATCAAGTGAGGAAATACCCCAAACACACAAACCAAAACCAAAACCAAAGTGATTGAGCATCACCTAATAAGTTGTTCTTGTGTGGAACCTACACTTGTCACCTTTGAGGACCGTGCATCCTCCAAACAGTTAGGCGTCATGGTCTAGAGCATCCAGCAGTCAAATGTGGATCGCTGGGTGACCGAGTTTGTGAGGGTTTGGAAGTCTGCCCTAAAGACTTACCACGAGTGTTGGGTGAGGACTGTGTGTCCTTAGCTCAAGGCGAATATGGTAGGGACTGTGTGGCCCGAGACTGTGTGTCCTTTGGTTTCAATACCAGGTCGCTCCAAACCTGATGTACAACTATCACAACAGTTGGAACTGGGTCATCCACCACTGTCTTCATCGAGCTATTGGTTCTATTTCTTCAACTTTTTTCATTTCCTCAATTGCATGTTGAAGACTTTCATCTGTACTATTTGAATAATTTGACTGAAGACTTTCTCTGAATTCCTCACCTCGAATTCTTCACCTGAGTTATTCATCACCTGCTTATCCTGTATACGTGACCTGTGCAAACCGATCCTATCAATTCATGCTAAGTACTTTGTTGTAGCCATTTTTGCACTTTTTTCTAAGTATTATTTCCGCTGCACTCAGTTCATGACTAAGGATTTTCCTCACTAGTAATTTCCTCAGTGATGAATTTGTAAAAATGACCTATTCACCCCCCTCTAGTCGATATAACACACTTTTAATTGGTATCAGAGAAAGGTACTCCCTTGTTTAGTGTGATTTTCGTTTAACCGCCTAGAGTTTTAGTTATGTCGACCACAGGTATGGTCAAGGTTACTGCAGGTTGTCCTACCTTCAAAGGAAAGGACTTCCCCTACTGGAAGACCAAGATGCAAATGCATCTTCAAGCAATTGACAACGATCTGTGGTACATTGTTGAAAATGGTGTTCCCTCTATCACTGCAACTATCACTACCACTGATGTGAAGAAGTTCAAGCAACTTGACTCACAAGCGAAGAATATCATTTGTGGACATCTGAGCAAAGGTCAGTTTTGCAGAGTGAGTGCTTTGGGCTTAGCGGAGCTTATCTAGGAAAGGCTATCTAAAGTCAATGAGGGAGTCTCCACACAGCATGACTATCGTGTTAATGTTCTTCACAATATCTTCAACCACTTCAAGAGGCTTGATAATGAAAGCTGCCAACATAACTTTTATCGCCTCACTGAAATCTCAAATGAGTTCCAAGCTCTGGGAGCTAGAGACATCACTAACCATGAAGTTGTGAATAAACTGCTACAATCTCTTGATCCATCGTTTGACACATTGGTTCTAATGATCCAAGAATGAAGAGACTACAAGATGCTTGATCCATCTAATATACTTGAGAGACTCAATACTCATGAATTCCAACAAGAAGAAAAGATAGACCTATATGGACCAAGCTATTCAAGACCTCGTGCGCTGAAGGCAAAGGCTCTTTCCTCATCTGAAGAAGAAGACTCTGATTGCAGTGTTGGTGATCCTGAAGAACTTGGTCAGGAACTTGCTATGCTCGTATGGTAGTTCCAAAAGTTCCAATGGCGTGGCCAGTTTGGAAAGTCTTCAAGAAAAGATATGAGGAAATCAGAATCGTCATCTTACGACTACAAGAAAAGAACCTGCCATAAATGGAAAAAATCTGGTCACTACATTGCTGGTTGTCCTCGTTGGGTAAAGGAATCAAAGAAGAAGAAGTACAAGGATTACAGTTCTTATGACTCGAAGAAAAAGAAGAAGTCTTCAAAGTCGTCATCGCACAAGAAGACCAGTTTCAGAAAGGCTAGGGAACTCATTGGCCAGGAAATGGATTCTGAAGAAGAATCTAAGGAATGTGATGAAGAGGAAGGATCAGAAGTGGGGTCAGAGTGTGGGGTGGCAAGCTTATCCCTTACTATCACATTCATCAACAAGTCCATCTTCGACCTCGAAGAAAATGACAATGTCAACAACACTCATAACTATGATGATGAATTTGCTCCCATATATTGCTTCATGGCAAAAGGTTCAAATGTACCAAGTCACACTTCCTCCTCTAACTCTAGTGACTCTCAACCTCATGACTATCAAAAACCCAGTTACTACAAACTTGCTAATATTACCACTAAGCAACAAGCTGATATTGAAAAGCTTCAAAAACTGCTAGACAAAAGCGATGACCTGTTGAGTGATGAAATGAATTGGACTCAAATCCTCACTAATGATGTTGAAAGTATTCAATCTAGGTTTGATAGTCTTCAAGAACTTCATGGCTCACTCTTGGCTGATCATGAGAAGCTTTCTTATGAATTTCTCAAAGAAAGCTAGATCTTGAAAAGCTAAGAATGTCCCATGATGATCTTCAAGTCGAAAATGATTCCTTACTTGCTCAACAGATCAATACCGCTCAGGAATTCACTCCACCTTGTCTAAAATGCATCAAACGTGAAACTGCAAAATTCTTCGCCTGAAACTTCAAATGCTTCTATCGCTACAATGTCTTCAATTGTATTTTTGGTAACTAATTACTCACTTGAGGAAACCACAAGTGCCACTAATGAAAATGTAGGGTTGAAGGAATTCTATGTGACATGCATATGCAAAAGCATCAAAGGGCATCAAACCCTTTGCGACGTGCTCGAAAAGTAGATCTTAAACAGGAACCGAGGAAAGAAGGCATTGCCTTTGAGAGGAAATTGAATGTTGAAGGTTCATACTGGAAACCTGAGGAGTATCCAAAACCTCATGGGTTGCTGCATAGGGACCTCCTGTTGATCCATCCACTCTAACAGGATTTACTTGTGAAATTTATTATTCTTTTGATGAGTCACTTGACCCAAACTATAAACTGTTGAAAAATCAGGATGGTGAAGTATTTGCTAGATATGTTGGAACTAACTGCAGGAACGACCCACCCCTGAGGAAACTGTGGGTTCCCAAAAGTTGTCTAGAAAATCTTCAAGTGAATGTCCTCATGACACCACCAGTGAAGAATAGGAACCCAGATCAAATTCCTCAGGTGGACCAAAGTCTTCACGGGGATCAAATTACTCAAATGGTCAAAATTATGCTCGTACTCACACTAATGCTTCTGACATGCAGGGAAACTACAAGTACATGAATATGTGCACTATTCATCAAATCAATATGTTCATAAGTCCTCCAAGAATTTCTCTCCCTATTCATTTGAGTACCCTAATCCCCCTATTGTGCAAAGAAGTGCATTAGCTTCAATGCCTCCATTCTCATATGGTGCTTGAAGGATGATGAACTCTTTACCACCCCTTCAGATGTGGGTGGTGAAGAAATCAAACTAATCACTTCTGCAAGTCAGGTCTCCATATGAAAGTCATCATCTAAAGAATTTGGTGGAGACATAAGGAAATTTCTTGATAGGACGCAAGCTAAAACATGATGAAATGACCTATCATTTCACTCGTCCTCATTATGTCCTCAAATTTAGTTTTTGTGATGAAATTCAAGTCTGATGAAATAGATATCATATTCTTCAATCTGAAGCATATGAGATGGTAAGCTGTACTAATTCATCTGCAGGACGATCAACCCAAGAACACAGAGTGGGTTCTTGGTAGTGGATGTACAAATCACATGACTGGCGATAAAAGCCTATTGATGAACATCCCACTTACTCCATCACCACTTAAGCAAATCACCTACACTCACAAAGGTAAAAGCAAGGTATTGGGTTTGGTAAAGTGGATATCTCTATGGATCGACAGATGGAAAAAGTCATGCTTGTCGAATCCGTTGGGTTTAACCTCATGTCAGTCTCAATGCTTTGTGATCTTGATATGATTGTCGTCTTTGGAAAATATAGATGTGTAGTCATCATGGACTCTGACAAATCCAAAGTCTTCGAAGGCTTTAGGAGAGGAGATTTGTATATTTTTGAATTCTCTATAGGTCCCTAGCCATCCACGTGTCTACTAGCAAAAACGTTAGAGGGCTGGCTATGGCATTGACAACTTGGTCATGATGGCATGAGGTATTTGCACACATTGGTGAATAAGAAGCATGTCAATGGCATCGAGACTATTAAATTCCTCATGGACCATCTCTACGGGGCTTGTGGGTCTGGAAAGATGACCAGATCCAAACATCCCCCAAAGACAATCATGACTACTCGTTCGTTTGAATTGCTTCACATGGATCTATTCGGACCTACTCATTATGCTACTCTAACAAATGCATCATCTCTATATGGTTTTCTCATCGTTGATGACTATTCTCGTTATACTTGGGTGCATATCATTGTTTACAAAACTGAAGTGCAGGAAGTCTTCAAACGATTTTCCTTAAGGGCCTCGACGAACTTCTATGTCAAGATCAAACACATCAGGAGTGACAATGGGACAGAATTCAAGAATACAAGCCTTTATGACTATCTTGATGAACTTGTTATTACTCATGAATTGTCTCCTCCTTATACTCCTCAACAGAATGGCATCGTTGAGCGCAAGAACGGGACTCTGGTTGAAATGGCACGGACAATGCTTGAAGAATATCAGACTCCTCGACGCTTTTGGCCTGAACAATCAACATTGCTTGCCACATCATCAATAGGGTATATCTTCACAAATTCCTCAAGAAAACTTCATATGAACTCCTCCCTAACAAGAAACCCAATGTAAGTTATTTCAAAGTCTTCGGTGCAAAATGTTGGATTAGAGATCCTCACCATAGCTCAAAATTTGCACCAAAAGCACATGAGGGTTTTATGCTCGGTTACGAAAAGGAGTCGCACACCTATAGAGTCCTCAACACCTATCACAACAAGGTTGTTGAAACTGTAGATGTGCGGTTCGATGAAACTAATGGTTCGCAACTGCCTCCTGTGCCGGATAAATTGACACATGAGGAAGCTATCAAGCACAAGGCTACTGAAGATATCATTCCTACTCAGGAACAACCTCCTGTTAAAGAAGTCATCCCCAACAATGATGAAATTCATGTGGTTTCACCTGAGGAAATTGCTCCAGATCAAATTCCTCAGCACAACCAAACTATTCAACCTACGCATCCAAGGATTGCAAATGAAGTGGAAATTGACAAAATCCTCGATGACATCAATGCGCCAGGTCCCCTCACTCGCTCGAAAGCTTCACATTTAGTTAAATTTTGTGGGCATTCCTCTTTTGTATGTATCAAAGAACCCTCAAAAGTTGATGAAGCCTTCATGGAACCTGAGTGGATTCAAGCCATGCAAGATGAACTTCTTCAGTTCAAGCTAAATGATGTCTGGGAACTTGACAAAAGACCTAATCCTCGCAAGCACAATATCATCGGCACCAAGTCGATGTACCAAAATAAGCAAGATGAGGATGGTCAGGTTGTGAGGAACAAGGCATGACTTGTAGCCCAAGGTTACACACATGTTGAAGGAATTGACTTTCATGAAACTTTTGCACCTATTGCTAGACTTGAAGCTATTCATATATTGCTTGCTTATGCTAACCATCACAATATTACACTATATCAAATGGATGTGAAAAGTACATTCCTCAATGGTAAGCTTGAGGAAGAAGTATATGTTGCTCAACCCCTAGGTTTTGAAGACCCGAAGCATCCAGACAAAGTCTTCAAACTCAAAAAGGCGCTCCATGGCCTCAAGCAAGCCCCTCAGGCATGGTATGACACATTGAAGGAATTCCTGATGAAGAAAGGCTTCAAACCCGGTTCCCTTGATCCTACTCTTTTCAAAAAGTCCTATGACAATGAACTATTTGTGTGCCAAATATATGCCGACGACATTATTTTTGGTTGTACTGACAAACATTACAGTGATCAATATTCCTACATGATGGGTGAAGAATATCAAATGTCTATGATGGGGGAGCCGAAATTCTTCTTAGGACTCCAAATTCATCAACAACGCAATGCCATCTTCATTTATCAAGAGAAATACCTCAAGGATGTCTTGAAGAAATTAGGAATGAATGAATGCAAAAGTGTCAAAATTCCCATGCCAACCAAAGACCACCTCAGCACTAACAAAAATGGTAAATATTTTGATCAGCAGGTATATCGCTCTACGATTGGTTCCCTATTGTACCTATGTGCATCTAGGCCAGACATAATGCTTAGTGTTTGCATGTGTGTTCGTTTCCAAGAAAAACCAAAGGAATCACACATAAGGGTGTGAAACATATTCGTCGGTATGTAGCTCACACACCAACACTGTGATTATGGTACCCCAAGGGCTCAAATCTTCACCTCGTTGGATATTCTGATTTTGATTATGCTGGTGACCGTGTGGATCGCAAGTCAACTTCTGACACCTGCCATTTCCTTGGACGATCCTTAGTATGTTGCTCCTCAAAGAAGCAGAACTGTGTATCACTTTCCACTACCGAATCTGAGTACATTGCTGCTGGGTCCTGCTATGCTCAACTGCTATGGATGAAGCAAACCAGCAAGGAGTACGACATCAACACGAAGAATGTGCCCCTCTACTGCGACAATGAAAGTGCAATCAAGATTGCATACAACCCAGTACAACACTTGTAGACCAAGCACATTCAGATTCGTCATAATTTTGTTCGGGATCATGTACTCAAGGGCAACATCATCATCAACCACGGAAAGACTGAAGGCCACCAAGCAGATATGTTCAATAATCCCTTGGATAGGAAGAGTTTTTGCAAGTTGCAGTGTGAGCTAAATATCTTAGAATCTTCGAATGTTCAGTGAAAAAGGCACACATCCTAACACTTATGCAAAATTGATGACTTAGATGTGCAACACATGAAGAAACGTTTTTCTTCAATCAATGAAGAATAACACCCTATGTGTGAAGAAATTAATGAAGAACTTGATTCTCACATCCCTACGACAATTCTACCCGGTGCCTAAAATAATCATTCTTAGATGGTGGGCCATGCCACCACCAAGTAGAAATTCTTCAAAACTGAAACATTTTTGCAATATCCTCACAATTGAAAATTCCTCAAAAATTTCAAATTATTCAAAAATTTATGTGGTGATCTTCATTGAATGTATATTAAGTAATGAGTTTTCAATGTCCTCAACAACATTCACTTATTGCTAAGTCTTCAAGTTGGTATTTCGTCTAAGTGAATGTGATCAGACCCGTCTCCCCTCTATGCTAAGCTCAACCCAATCTATTCTCAGTTCTTCGTATGCGTTATATTTGACACTTGTACAGAGTCCTTGTGAGCTGAAGACTTTGCTACAAAATGCTCAAAAATTTAAATTTAAATTTTTTCGTGTGTTATCGCTCTAACTGTACCCACTACTCACGATTGAATAACCACGATCTCCACTATCTCCACCACTTCGTAAATGGGTAGCACTTGTCATGCGGAGACGAAAGGGCAGGGAAAGTTTGGTCCAAAAGCTTCTGTTATGACCGTTTTTACGTGAGCTATAAATAGCCCCGTACCGCCCTCAGTAAAAACTCTTATCTCGCCCTCGTCTTCTCAGCTCGAGCTCAAACCTAGCGCCGCTTCTAGAAATCTTTGTTGTCAATGAGGAACAGCTTCACTGCCTCGACCTCGCCATCGCTGGACTCACGCCGACTGCGGATCATCTCCCTCCGCCGCTGCCGTAGCTGTCTTCAGTCGCCAAGTTAGGGCACTAAAGATCTGAACTAACGAGGTTCTTTTTCTCTTCCACAGTTCGTCGAGTTCATTGAGTTCATCGAGTTCTTCATACATGATAATTAAAATCTTATTTTACTGCCTCTGTTGATCCATATATTTCTTTAGATATGTGAAATATGTTATTCCTCAGAAAATCCTTCAGATATGCACACCCATGTCTAGAACACTTGATGAATTTCTCTAAGTTCCTAAATTCTTCACGAGATTCTTCAATTGTGTAAATTTCCGAATCTGCACAACTCTAGAACCCAAGATCAGAATACTTAGTCAAATTCCTCAACGCTGTATTGGTCAAATTCCTCAACTTGAGTCATTTTTCAATTTCCTCAAATCTGAGAAAGAATACGACCTCTCCCAATTCTTCACACCTATAATATGTTCACAGGTACAAAATATCAGCTGATGAATCACTCGGTTCTCATCAACTTAACTCATTTCAGCGTTTCTTGAAAAAAATATACCCGTGTCATCAGATTCCTCCAGAATACAAATTCCTTAGCAAAGAATTCAACTGAAGAAAATGGAGGATGACAGGAAATAGAAGGGTGGCAAGAAGCTAGAACTGAACAAGCCTTTGAGATTCCCGAAGACATCTATGCTGGTTACTGTACACCAGATGAAGAGATTCCTAGGAAAGAAACCACTTCAAAACGTAAGTTCAGGCTTCAAAGGATTGAAAGAAGATGGACTCAGGAGTGGAAGAAATACAAGTATGTCACTCCCAAGTATGCCAAGAAGTTTGCCCTCAAACCTCCTTGCAAATAGACAGCCTGTGGGAGCCCAACAAAGTGCCCATCCCTCCAGCATGGTCTCAGTTGAAGACTATTCTGAAGAAAACGCCAAGTATTTGGCCAAGCTCGGGAAAAAGGCAAACGAGGCTGTAACAAAGTTCAATGAGGATTCTGGTGGTGCAGCAGCTGCTGCTACCTCCTCCTCTACTGCCGAGGCTTCTGCGAGAAAACAACCTCCCAAAAAGACACTAGTGAAGAAATCTAGTGTCAAATCAAAGTCCACAACAACATTATCTAAAGAGAAAATTCCTGAGACAGAAACAACCACCACTGCAAAGTCTTGACTTCCTCTGTAGCCCCAGCCCAGTCAACATCCAACAGGGACTCCAATTCCCTCAATGCCATCTGCCTCTGGCTCGGCTCACAAATCTTCAACTGGCATACTGAAGAAAAAGATGACTGCTGGGAGAAGAACAAGGCCGGTCCAAACAAAGTTGTCCTCAATATTCCTTCTACATTAGAGGAAAGTGAGGAATATGATGATGAAACTCTTCAAGCCACATCTGGAACAAAAAAGAATGGGTTGCACAAGCTACAGGTACCAACATTCCCCTCGCATTGGAACTGAAAGTTGTATTGGACTTCATCGTTCTTGGGTACAAAGATCCCAACACACACATTGATGATTTGAAGCTTCCACCTGGACTCAGTCACATGATAGCCTCATTCATAAATGAAGCAAAGTGGAAGGAACAGCAAGCCAAACAAGATCGAACCGCAAATGTTTAACATGAGAAGTACATGCAACAAAATCTTCTGACCATGACGCCAGAGCGAGTTGTCTCCAATCAAGCTGAGCTAAAAACACTCGCTCACAAATACACAAGTCTTCATGCTGACCGAAAGGGAGTCAAAGTGCGGTTTGTCAAGGCCGCAACTAAAGCCTTTGCTGAGTACAACAAAAGTGTTGGAGCCCCAAAGTAACTAGCTATTCCTCAAGCCACCTATACTATACAACTGGCTGATGAAGATGAAGAACAAGCTGAAAATGAACCCGCTGCTAATGAAACTGTTGAAGAATCTGCCAGGTCTGCAACTACATATGCAATGCCTGAAGAATTTGCTACTTCGTCAAAGTCTTCAAAAGTGAAGAAAGTGGCACTTCCTTCTACCTTAGAAGTGAAGAAAACAATAGTTGCTGAGAACGAAGCCAAGAAGAGAAAGCCATCAACACCTTCAAAGTCTTGAGAGGCAAAACGCGTGAAGACTTTGCCTACTTCATCATCGGCTTTAATTGATGCAACTCCTATCAGCGTTGCACCGTCATACATGATTGTACCATTTGGTGAAGAACATATCATTCCATAAAGGGATGAGGAAATGGATGAAAATTGGTCTCCAGCATTGCTACTGCAACAAAAGACCTTCCAACGGCGCAAGAAATAGGCATGCTGACGGGAGACTATTCTTGTCTTGATACTCCTCAGCAATGGCGCCGGGAATCCTTCTACTACGGCTACGCCTTTAGGGACTTCCTTGGAAAATATGCAAAGGATTACCCCGTGGCCTTGGAGCCTTGTGTTGGTGGTCCCTCGAAGCTGGAAAGGGTGATGTAGCACAGCGGCGGTAAGTATTTCCCTCAGTTTTGAGAACCAAGGTATCAATCCAGAGGGAGGATCGCGTCAAGTCACAAGTACCTACACAAACACAAAGAGCTTGCACCCAACGGTATGAAGGGGTTGTCAATCCCTTATAGATTGTTTGCAAAGTGAGAGCTGAAAGCAAAAAGTAAACAAAGCAAAGTAAAAGTGAAAGTGGAAACGATAGTTGTGAATAGACCCGGGGGCTGTAGTATTCACTAGTGGCTTCTCTCGTGAAAGCAAGTAGACGGTGGGTGAACGAATTACTATCGAGCAATTGATAGAACCGCGCAAAGTGGTGACGTTATCTATGACAATGATTATATCTATAGGCATCACGTCCAAAACAAGTAGACCGGTACTTTCTCCATCTACTACTATTACTCCACACGTCGACCGCTATCCAGCATGCATCTAGTGTATTAAGTTCATAAGAATAGAGTAACGCCTTAAGCAAGATGAGATGATGTAGACGGACAATCTCATATCTACGATAAAAGACCATCTTGTTACCCTTGATGGCAACAACACGATGCGTGCCTTATTGCCCCTTCTGTCACTGGGAAAGGTCACCACACGGTATGAACCCAAAACCAAGCACTTCCCCCATTGCAAAAATCATAGATCTAGTTGGCCAAAAAAACCCATGACTCGGAGAGACTTACAAGGATATCAAATCATGCATATAAGAAATCAGCAAAGACTCAAATATAATTCATAGATAATCTGATCACAAATCCACAATTCATCGGATCTCGACAAACACACCTCCAAAGAGGATTACATCGGACATTTCTCCATGAGGATCATGGAGAACTTTGTATTGAAGATCCAAGAGAGAGAAGAAGCCATCTAGCTACTAACTACGGACATGTAGATCTGAAGTGAACTACTCACGAGTCATTGGAGGGGCGATGATGTTGATCTAGAAGCCCTCCAGCTCCAAAGTCCCCTCCGGCAGGGCACCAGGAAGGGTCTCCAGATGAGATCTCGCGGAAACGGAAGCTTGCGGCGGCGAAAAAGTGTTTTTGCGGATGCCCTGATTTTTTCTGGATTTTCGGGAATATATAGGCGAAAGAGTTAGGGCAGGGGAGCGCCAGGGAGGCCACAAGCCTGGTAGCCGTCGGCCCCCTGGTGGCGGCTACAGGGCTTGTGGGCCCTTCTAGCTCTCCTGCCTTGGCCCTCAAGTCCCCCGATCTTCTTCTGTTCTGGAAAACATTATTTCGGGGATTTTATTCCGTTTGGACTCCGTTCCAAAATCATATCTGAAAAGAGTCAAAAACACAGAAAAAATAGGAACTGGCACTTGGCACTGAATTAATAAGTTAGTCCCAAAAAAGATATAAAAGGTACATAAAACATCCAAAGTTGACAAGATAACGGCATGAAACCATCAAAAATTATAGATACGTTTGAGACGTATCAAGCATCCACACCAATAGATAAGGAAATTCAAGCTGATAAAATTCCTGAAGTCTCAAAAACTCCTCCTCAAAACCCAGAGACGACTGCTAGAGAAAAGGAGGATGACGTGGACATTGGCTGCACAACACCAGTAATCCATGATGATTTCTGGGAAAAGGCTCATCTAAATTCGCCATTAATCCCTCCAATTCCTCGAATCCCTGAATCCCCTGCGGCTACAGAAATTTTGACTGGCTCTGAAGAAAAGTGATCACTTGTGAAGTCAGCACCAGACCAAGAATCAGCTGCATCAGCTAATGAAAATGCAAATGTTGAAGAAACTGTTGTACCTGCAACTGCACCAATGGCACAACAGATTCCTCAAACTGAAGAACAAGTGCGTGAAGAAACTGCCTCGGCACAAAATAAAGAAACAACTGATGAACCACTTGTAGTAAATCCTGAATTAGCAATTGTGGTGACCAAAATCTCTCAAGCTGAAGAAATTCCACACCAAAATCTTCAACCAAAGCCTCGTCAGCCATACTCAAAGAGGCCAAAGTTTCTGAAAGCAGATTTCTATGATGAACATCATTTCTTCACTCGGGAAAATCCATACGACAAGCTTCGAATGAGGCACATGAAGTTTTGGACCAGAACACAACTCAACTACTATGTTGTTGTGCTAGTAGGGAAGAAGAAGATATTCCATCACACACACATTCTTCACGGTGATATGCGAAATTCCTTGTTTTCCCCCTATTCTGGGTGTTCTTGACCATGAAAGGCTACTGCCATTCTCAACTGATATCTGTGACTAGAACAGAGACATTATTCTTCAGTTCTATGCCACTCTGCACATTTGAGAGACCCCAAAAACATCAACTCTTGAGTCTTGTACTGGATGACTCAACACACCCAATTCCTTCAGATGAAGCAATAAGCCTATATGATAAAAAAGAGTTGCCAAATCATCTAATGGAAGTCCTCATGAAGACTTTATCTTCGGGCTAGCCTCCAAGGACTCGATTCATGGTGAAGGAATTGAAATATGTGCCCAGGACAGTCTACAAGAAATTTGCCTATTCCTTCGCCCCTATCAAAGGCCATGATAATGAAGAATATGTTGTCGGGATCATGGAGAACATACTCTTCAACATCATTCATGGAATCCAAATGAATCTTCACTACTTCTTCTTGAGGACTTTGGCCAACAATGCTTTGTCACCATTTGAGCTAAAGATTTATGCGCCTTGGATCATGAGATTCATCAGAACCAGATCCTCAATCAACTATCAAGCTGACTTTCAAAATCACCTCACTTACCTTCCTACACTCAAATTCATCATGAAATATTTTTGAACCAGTTGAGGGCAAAGGCTGCATCCTACTCTACCTATGATGACACTTCCACCCAAGAATATAATGGCAGAGCAAAACCTCCAAGTCCAACTGTCCCACGGGTGATGACTAACAAAGAGCTGCTCCTCAATCTTCATCAGAAGGTTGATCAAAACTATAAGTGCGTTAAGCGTCAGTTTGGCTCCATTGTGAAAACCCTCAATGATACTCAAAATGTTGTGAAGAAAAATCACTATTATCTTCATGAGGTATTTGTTTGCACCTGAGCCATACTATCACGCCTCAAGACTCCTGAGGAACTTCAAGAAATGGAATTCACTCAAGACATTGATTGGTCATGGCCACCAAAGAAGAAATTCAAGAAGATCACAGTTCTTGACTTGGTGGACACCTCATATTCCTCATTCCACTCTGTTGATTCTCATGAAGAACATGCTCATACTGCATGAGGGCCAACCAGGAAGACTGACCCGAAGAATGCTGGCACCCCTCCTCCACCACAGAAGTGAAGTTCTTCATGGGCGTTAGTCCTCAGTTTCATCCCTTTTCGCCACTTGATGACAAAGGGGGGGGGAGTCTGAGTTAGTCTTCAAGAAGGTCTAATTTATGGGCTTATAAACTTTATTAAGGTATAAACTCTCGTTTCTTCTGAAGTGTTTTGATGTAATGAGTTGTAAGTTAAGCCCGATGTTGTTCTAACACTTTTTTTCTTCTGAAGTGTTTTGATGTAATGAGTTGTAAGTTAAGCCCGATGTTGTTCTAACACTTTTGAACGTCTTTCCCCACATGCTTATTCCTCAAGTTAATTAAATGCATGCATGCTGAAATCCATCAAACTCTGTACTTAGACTTCATATTTTTATCCCCGTTGAAAACATAACCTATTTGTCATCAACCACCAAAAAGGGGGAGATTGTAAGTGCATCTAGTGCCCCTTAGTGAATTTGGTGGATTGAAGACTTATAGTTAAGAGACTGACAGGTTTGTAAGTGTACATAGGCTCAATAAGTCGCTGAGGAGTTTGAGTTATTCAATGAACATCGACCCCTTACAATGTATGTCTTCGGGTGAAGATATTGGTCATTCCTTGAAGACTCTGATTGGGAAGAAATTGCGAAGAAATTGATATTCCTCATGAAGACATTGAAGATGAGGAATTCGGTGTGTCCAGAGGAAAATGCTGTGAAGACTTTCAAAGTTGAATATTTACTATTTCTGGTCATTTTCTTCATTCTCGAGTCATAGGATCACCGTACTGTTAAAGGGGTCGAGGTAAAACTAAGGAAATAATTTCCTCATGATGCTCAACTCAAACCTACACCTACCAGATACTCCACGTGAGGAATATGAGAGACATGAGGACTTTCACAATTGAAAGTTCCGACTATTGCCGCGCCACGTACCACCTATTCCAAATCTTATCAAACTTAGGAATGGGATATGGACCTTGTTCCCAATCATCTCCGTTGATGTTGAAGTAGCCAACACCTTGCTTCTTCTGATGTCCTCCTTGCTTGCGCATAATTTCCTCAAATTGCTTACTTCCGGCAAGACACTTGAAGACACCTCTCTCTATAATCCCTTTCAATAAATCGTTTTCTTTCTCAAGTGTAACATGGCTAAGAGAATCGTTAGTGGAATCAAGAGAGCTATTAGCAAAAACATCATTAGATTTACCTTTAAGCATTGTTGTTACTAGATGACGAAACTTTCTTGCCTTTGTTACTAGTGTTCTTAGGTTTAACTTGTGGAACAAAGGTAGACAAGAGTACTCGTTTGGCTAGATAAGAATAACTCTTCTTTCGAAGATCATGATTGATCACTTTTAGGAACTCATGCTCTTGCTCCAAATTAAGGTTCTCTAAATGTAGCTTCTCATGAGTTCTTGCAAGCTCTCTATGATCTTCTAGAGTAGTTTAATGAGATAACTAAAGTGTGTTTAATTCTTTAGTTAGTCATCCGATATCTTTCTTATCATCATCACTCGATTTCTCTTAACTAGCATGATAATTAGCAAGTTCATTTTCAGTGCAATCACTAGTTTTATCAAAGAGAAGTCATCTTTTAACAAATCATCCTCATCACTATTGAAATCAAGATACTCAGGGTGTGATACCTTGGGGCCTTTAGCCATGAAGCAGTTTCAGAACCCCTCATTTGGTCAATCAAATAAGTCATATCAGTTGGAGGAAACAAGTGCATTGCGGGCAACACCTTCATCTCGACTATAGTCAGAGTTGGAGAGGTAGCTTCTCTTAGATTGGTTGTCAGACTCGGAGCGAGAAACCCATTCACCAACATGAGCTTGATGTCTTCTTCTAGATCTGCTCTTGGTGTATTTGTCTTTCTTCTCCAATCCCTTGCCTCTCCGCGAGTGTCTTCGTTCATAGCAATCTTCTCTACTCCTTCTCTCTCTGCGAGGTGACTCATCCCTCGAGCTCCGTCTTCGAGGTGACTCTTCTCTTCATTTGTAGGAAGTCGAGCATTCATTGGAGTAGTGTCCAGGCTTCCTAGAGTTGTAGCAGTTTCGGTCACGACTGGACGAACACTTCGCATCATGTCTTGAGCTTGAGCTTCTCCCTTTATCCCTCCTCTTGTAGAACTTGTTGAATTTTCTGACCATGAGGCTTATCTCCTCATCCGTGACAAGATTTTCCATTGAAGTAGAGGGAGCATCGCTTGAAGCTTTGTAAGCATCGCTTGACTTGTTGTGCAGCTCATCTTTGCCCTTGAGTGACATCTCATGAGCAACAATCCTACCAATGACTTCAGTTGGCTCGAGATCTTTGTAGTTTGGCATCATTTGGAAAAATGTGCACACTGTGTCATACTTTCCATCAATAGCTCTAAGTATCTTCTTGATGATGAATTTGTCGGTCATCTCTTCGCTTCCTAAGGTGGCCATATCATTGGTGATAAGAGCTAACCTAGAGCACATTTCAGCGACACCTTTACCATCCTGCATCTTGAACTTGTAAAGTTGACTTTGAAGCACATCCAACTTAGATTCTATGACAGAATCATTACCTTCATGCATATCCATCAAAGTATCCCAAATATCTTTTACATTCTCAAGGTGAGTGATTTTGTTGAATTCTTCGGGGCAAAGACAGTTGAAGATGATGTCACAGGCTTGTGTGTTGAATTGTAACATCTTCAGTTCTTCTGTTGTCGCATCACAATCCGGTTCACGCCCTTCTCCGAAGAAACCACCTTGCACACCATCACGAATAACAGCCCATACGAAAGGATTAAAACCAAGAATATGGATTTTCATCTTATGCTTCCAACTAGCAAAATTAGTGCCATCGAAGTATGGACCTCTACGGAGATAACTTCTCTCACTAGACGACATACTCTCCTAGGTTGTGAAACCAATGAAATGGAGACCAAAGCTCTGATACGACTTGTAGGATTCAAAGTATCTCTAGAGGGGGTGATTAGACTACTTGACAAGATAAAAACTTAGCCTTTTTCCAATTTTATTTGAGGGCCAGTTTTCATATTTATGGCAACTCAAGTACACCCTACACATGTATTACTAAGAGTATATCAGTGGAAAGTAAAACATTCAAGTGTAAAGTGAAGGAGCAAGGTAGGCAAATGAAACGCATGAGGTTGACACGACAATTTTTGGCATGGTTCTGATATGTGGCGCCATCGTATGTCCATGTTAGTGGAGACTTCAACCCACGGAGGGTAACGACTGCGAGAATCCACGCAGGGCTCCACCTATGAAGGGTCCATGAGGAAGCGGCCTTGTCTATTCCACCACGGCTTCCGCCCACGATAGACTAGCTCACGGTTGATCTTCACGAAGTAGGCGATCTCCTTGCCCTTACAAACATCTTGGTTCAACTCCAGAACACGAAGTAGGAGGCTCCCAAGCGACACCTAACCAAAATAGGAGGCACCGCCCTCCAAAAGGTAATAGATGTGGTAGAACGGTGAACTCCTTGCTCTTTTGCTTCTAAAGATAGTCTCCTCAACACAAAATCACTCTCTGACAGAATAGGCATGGATAGGAGAGATTGACTTGGTGGAAAGCAGTTTGGGGGGAGGCTAGAGATCATGTTTCAAATGATTGGATTGGAATATCTTGGTCTCAACTCATGAGTAGGTGGCTCTCTCTCAGAAAGTGGATCTAGCAATGAAGTGTGTGTTCTGAGTGCTTCTCCCACAAATGATAGATCGGTGGATGGGTACACATATGCAACAACCGTAATCCTACCGTTACACCTAAAGTGGCCCTCGGTGACACTGAAGTGATAAACTCAGTGGTACTGATTTGCACTAAAGTCAACAACTTTTGAATCTTGGTGGAACCGATATATACAACTCGGTGGCACCAAAAAGGTGACTAACTGTCAGATGACACAACTCGGTGACACTTATACTCAAACTCAAAAATTCCAATTTTGTGTATCGAGGCAACATAATGTTGGTTACCCAAACTCGGTAGCACCGATATGGTTTCTGTTGCACCGATTTGGTGGCTATAGCTAGGGTTGTGTCTGAGATGAAAATTGGTGGTGGCAAAATGGGAAAGTTGGTGGCATCGATTTTGAGTATGTGGTTTTGGACTGAATGGTTATGTGGGAAATGACTAAGTATTTTTGGTGGCTAACTTTGAGCACTTGGGCAATGCTACGGCGCCAGGAATCCCCGACGGCCTCTTGAGCTTGCGTTGGTTTTTCCCTTGAAGAGGAAAGGGTGATGCAACATAGGAGCAATATGTATTTCCCTCAGTTTGAGAACCAAGGTATCAATCCAGTAGGAGAATCAAGCCAAGTGTCCAGAGTACGTGCGCAAACACAAACGAGCTTGCACCCAACGCTATAAAGGGGTTGTCAATCCCTTCAAGATGGATTACAAAGTCAGATCTGAAGGCGGAAAGTGCAACGAAGTAAAAGTGTAAGGCTGAAAATATGATGTGAAGTAGACCCGGGGGCCATAGTGTTCACTAGAGGATTCTCTCAAAATAGCAAATATTACGGTGCGTGAACAAATTACTGTCGAGCAATTGATAGAACCACGCAAAGTCATGACGATATCTAAGGCAATGATCATACATATAGGCATCACATCCGAGACAAGTAGACTGATACTTTCTGCATCTACTACTATTACTCCACACATCGACCACTATCCAACATGCATCAAGTGTATTGAGTTCATGACGAACAGAGTAATGCTTTAAGCAAGATGACATGATGTAGAGGGGTAAACTCTAACCAATGATGTAAACCCCATCTTTTTACCCTTGATGGCAACAACACGATGCATGCCTCGCTACCCCTTCTGTCATTGGGTGAGGTCACCGCACGGTATGAACCCAAAACCAAGCACTTCTCCCATTGCAAGAATCATAGATCAAGTTGGCCAAACAAAACCCACTACTCGAAGAGAGTTACAAGGATATGAAATCATGCATATAAGAGATCAGAAGAAACTCAAATAAGATTCATAGATAATCTGATCACAAATCCAAAATTCATCGGATCTCGACAAACACACCGCAAAAGAAGATTACATTGGATAGATCTCCATGAAGATCATGGAGAACTTTGTATTGAAGATCCAAGAGAGAGAAGAAGCCATCTAGCTACTAGCTATGGACCCGTAGGTCTATGCTGAACTACTCACGCATCATCGGAGAGGTCATGGTGTTGATGAAGAAGGCCTCCGTATCTGAATCCCCCCTCCAGCAGGGCACCAGAACGTGCTCTAGATGAGATCTTGTGGAGACACAAGCTTGCGGAGGCGGAAAAGTATTTTCGTGGATCTCTCTCGCAGTTTTGGATTTTTCCTCAATATATAGGCTCAAGAGGTAGGGCAGACGAGCAACAGGGGGCCCACAAGCCTGCTAGGCGCGGGCCCCCCTGGCCGCGCCTAGGGGGCTTGTGGGTTCCCTTGGTGGCCCCTGCCTTGGTTCTCAAGTCTCGTGCGTATCTTCTGTTCCGGAAAAAATCTTTTCAGAAGTTTTATTCCGTTTGGACACTGTTTAAAATCCTCCTCTGAAAAGGGTCAAAACACGAAAAAAACACGAACTAGCACTTGGCACTGAGTAAATAAGTTAGTCCCAAAAAGATATAAAAGGCATACAAAACATCCAAAGTTTGACAAGATAATAGCATGGAACCATCAAAAACTATAGATACGTTGGAGACGTATCAAGCATCCCAAAGCTTAACTCCTGCTCGTCCTCGAGTAGGGAAGTGATAAAGACTGAATTTTTGATGTGGAATGCTACCTAGCATAGTTGTCCTTTGTAACTTCTTTCATGTGACATGAATATTCAGATCCATAAGATTCAAAACAATAGTTTGCAATTGACATGAAAAAAATAATACTTCAAGCAAACTAGTAAGGTAATCATGAACTTTCGAAATAACAAGGCCAAAGAAATTATCCCTACAAAATCATATAGTCTGGCTATGCTCCATCATCCCCACACAACTAATTTAAATCATGCACAACCCCAGTATTGGCCCAGTAATTGTTTTCGCACTCTTACTTTCTCAAACCTTTTTCAACTCTCACACAATACATGAGTGTGAGCCATGAATATAGAACAATGGTGGAATAGAGTGTGGTGGAGGTTGTGAGACAAAAAGGAGGAGATGGTCACATTGACTCGGCGTATCAAAGGGCTATGGAGATGTCCATTAATAGATATCAATGTGAATGAGTAGGGATTGCCATACAAAGGATGCACTACAGCTATAAGTACGTGAAAGCTCAAAAGGAGAACTAGTGGGTGTGCATCCAACTTGCTTGCTCCCGAAGACCTAGGGTAATTTTGAGGAAGCCCATCACTGGAATATACAAGCCAAGTTATATAATGAAAATTCCCACTAGCATATGGTGATGATAAAACAAGAGGCTCTCAGTCATGAAGAACATGGTGCTATCATGAAGCACAAGTGTGGAAAGAGATAGTAGCATTGTCCTTTCTCTCTTTTTCTCTCCTTTTTTTTGTTTGGGCTCTTTGGCCTCTTTTTTTTCTCTTTTTTATGTGGGAAACTTTGGCCTCTTTTTTTATTTGTTTCCTCACATGGGACAATGCTCCAATAATAATGATCATCACACTTTTATTTACTCACATCTCAAAGCTTAGAATGATGATGACTCTATAGGAAATGCCTCCGGCTGTGTACCGGGATGTGCAACGATCTAGCTTGGTGTATGACGTTGAAACATCTCGCCAGCTATCTTACGATCATGCAATGGAAATATGAGAGTGACGACACAAGTCATGAGACGGAACGGTGGGAGGTGCATGGTGGTTTTTTTGAGGAAGGCATATGGTGGGTTTGTTCACCGGCGAAAATTGTGCGGTACTAGAGAGGCTAGCACTGGTGGAAGGTGAAAGTGCATCTATACCATGGACTCACATTAGTCATGAAGAACTCACATACTTTTTGCGAAAGTTTTTATTAGTAATCGAAACAAAGTGCTAAATGCATACTCCTAGGGGAAGGGTTGGTAGGTGTAAACCATCGTGCGATCCTGACCGCAACATAAAGGATGACAATCAATAGATCAATTATGCTCCGATTTCCTAACATAGTGGTTCACCATACGTGCATGTTACGGGAATCACTAACTTCAACACAAGTATTTCTAGATTCACAACACCCTACTAACATGACTCTTAATATTACCCCATCCACGTCTCAAAACTAATTGAGAGGAATCAAACTTCTCTTCTACTGAATGCACATGAAGATGGAAGTTTTATTGTATCCTCTTTGGATACCTATCACCTTTGGGACTACTTTCACAGCACAAGCCAACTACCAAGTTACGCACCGTCGTGCTCTAAAAGATCTAAGTGAAGCACATATAGCAACATTGTCTAGCTCAAAAGATATAAGTGAAGCACAAAGAGTATTCTAGCAAATTCACGATGATTGCATGTCTCTCTCAAAAGGTGGGAAGCAAGGATGATTGTGACACAAAAAAAGACTCCTATGATACAAGAGGCTCCAAGCAAGACACATATCATGTGGTGAATAAAAATATAGGTCCAAGTAATGTTACCGATGGATTGAAGACGAAAGAGGGATGCCTTCCCGGGGCATCCCCAAGCTTAGGATTTTTGGTGTACTTGAATTTGGCTTGGGATGCCTTGGGCATCCCCAAGCTTGAGCTCTTTCCACTCTTTATCCCTTTGTCCATGAGAATGTCACCCAAAACTTGAAAACTTCACAACACAAAACTTAAACAGAAACTCGTGATATCATTAGCACAAGAAAACAAACTACCACCTCTTTAGGTACTATAGAAATCTTGATTTCTATTTATATTGGTGTTAGGTTACTGTATTCTCCCTTTTCCATGGCTTGTACCCCCGATACTATCCATAGTTTCACCAAAACAAGCAACCAACACAACAAAAACAGAATCTGTCAAAAACAGACCAGTGTGTCGTAATCTGTATACTTCGTATACTTCTGGTACCTCACAAATTCTTAACAATTATGAACGCCTGGGAAAAAGGCATATCAACCAGCATAAAAAAGAATCAACTCAACATCTCTTTCTTAGTAAAAATGAAAAATAATCTCGTGAGCGAAAAGTTTCTGTCTTTTTCCAGCAGGATCAAATAACCATCACCAAGACTAGTCATAAAGGTTTTTCTTGACTCAAACACAAAAAGAAACACAAAAAACACAATCATAACAGAATTATGATGGTGTGGATGCAACAAAACAGAAATAAAAAGATAAGTTCATTGGGTTGCCTCCCAACAAGCGCTATTGTTTAACGCCCTTAGCTAGGCATAAGGTGATGGAATCACGTATCGTCCTCTTTGGTGCTCAAACCATAAGTAGCCCTCATCATGGATTCATAAGGCAATCTTATTTTCTTTCTAGGAAAATGATCCATGCCCTTCCTTAAAGGAAATTGAAATCTAATATTCCCTTCCTTCGTATCGATGATAGCACCAATAGTCCTTAGGAAAGGTCTACCAAGAATGATAGGGCATGTAGGATTGCATTCAATGTCAAGCACAATGAAATCCACGGGTACATAGTTCCTATTTGGAATAATAAGAACATCACCGATCCTTCCCATGGGTTTCTTGACAGTAGAATCCGCAAGATGCAAATTAAGAGAGCACTCCTCAATCTCATTAAAGCCCAGAACATCACATAAAGACTTTGGAATCGCGGAAACACTAGCACCCAAATCACACAAAGCATTGCATTCATAGTCTTTGATTTTGATTTTTATAGTAGGTTCCCACTCATCATGAAGCTTACTAGGGATAGAAACTTCCAACTCAAGTTTCTCTTCAAGAGATTTTATCATAGCTTCGATGATATGATCGGTAAAGGCCTTGTTTTGGCTATAAGCGTGTGGAGAGTTTAGCATGGATTGCATCAAGGAAATGCATTCAATCAAGGAGCAACTATCATAATTGAATTCCTTCAAATCCGAAGTAGTAGTTTCATTACTACTCAAAGTTTTGATTTCTTCTACTCCACGTTCAATGCTTTTAGCATCAAGATAGATGGACTCCGAATCATTGGGGCATTTTTCAACCAAAGTCTATTCATATCCAGCCCCATCATCATTAGGTTTGACACAATAAAACAAAGATTCAATGGGAGTCACACCAAGCACTTTAAGATCTTTGTGATTCTTATAACGAGAACACGCCTTTTTAAGCCATTCATGCCTAGCACGAATTTGGGTGGTTCTTTCTTTGCTCTCACTCATGGCAACACGCATAGCTTTCAAAGCATCAATATCAATAGACATTCTATCAACGCTCCTAGCCAAATCGTCAATTTTGAGTAGTTTTTCCTCTATGGACTCATTGAATATCTTTTGCGAGTTGATAAACTCTTTGATATTACTCTCTAGATCAAAGGGTAATTTATTGTAATTTCCATGAGTATTGTTGTAGGAGTTGCCAAAGTTATTAGAGAGGTTACTAGGAAAAGGCCTAGGAACATAGTTTCCTCTAAAAGCATTGTTGTTGCCAAAATTATTCCTACCAACAAAATTAATGTCCAAGCTAGCGTTGCTACTCTCAATCAAAGAAGACAAGGGCATATCATTAGGATCTAAAGGAGCACTTCTACTAGCAACCAAATTCATTAACTCATACATCTTAGCACTCAAGGAGTTAATTTCTTCTATAGCGTGTACCTTTTTCCTAGTAGGTGACCTTTAAGTGTGCCACTGAGAGTAGTTTGTCATGATATTGTCTAGGAGTTTTGTGGCTTCTACTAATGTGATTTCCATGAACGTTCCACCTGAGGTGGAGTCCAAGATATTTCTAGAAGCGAAATTCAAGCCAGCGTAAAAGATTTGTATAATCATCCAAAGACTGAAGCCATGAGCGGGACAATTTCTAATCATCAATTTCATTCTCTCCCAAGATTGTGCAACATGTTCATGATCAAGTTGCTTAAAATTAATGATATCATTACGGAGAGAGATAATCTTAGCCGGCGGAAAATACATGGATATATTAGCATCTTTGCACTTGTTCCAAGAATCCATACTATTTTTGGGCAAAGACTAAAACCAAGTTTTTGCTTGATCTCGCAACGAGAAAGGAAAAAGCTTCAATTTAATCACATCATTATCCACATCTTTCTTCTTTTTCATACCGCAAAGCTCAATGAAGTTATTAAGATGGGATGCGACATCTTCACTAGGAAAGCCGGAGAATTGCTCTTTCATAACAAGATTCAGCAAAGCAGCATTGATTTCGTATGATTTCGCACTAGTGGCGGGGGCAATCGGAGTACTAATAAAATCATTATTATTAGTATTCGAGAAGTCACAAAGTTTGGTGTTTTCAGTCATGGTGACTTCAGCAAGCAAACAAGCACACAAGCGAACAGAAAGCAAGCGAGAGAAAGGGCGAACGAAAAAGGCAAACGAAAAAGGCAAATATTTTTGTAATATTTTGTTTTTCAGAAGTGGGGGAGAGGAAATCTAGAGGCAAAAAAAATTAAATGCAAGAGATGAGTTTACGACACTTACTTGGATGAGCTTCACCTAGAACTTGATCCTCCCCGGCAACGGAGCCAGAAATCGGCATGTTGATGGGAGACTATTCTTGACTTGATCCCCCCGGCAACGGCGCCAGAAATCCTTCTCCTACGGCGCCAGGGATCCCCGACGGCCTCTTGAGCTTGCGTTGGTTTTTCCCTTGAAGAGGAAAGGGTGATGCAGCACAGGAGCAGTAAGTATTTCCCTCAGTTTGAGAACGAAGGTATCAATCCAGTAGGAGAATCAAGCCAAGTGTCCAGAGTACCTGCGCAAACACAAACGAGCTTGCACCCAACGCTATAAAGGGGTTGTCAATCCCTTCAAGATTGATTTTAAAGTGAGATCTGAAGGCGGAAAGTGCAACGAAGTAAAATTGTAAGGCTGGAAATTTGATGTGAAGTAGACCCGGGGGCCATAGTGTTCACTAGAGGCTTCTCTCAAAATAGCAAATATTATGGTGGGTGAACAAATTACTGTCGAACAATTGATAGTACCGCGCAAAGTCATGACGATATCTAAGGCAATGATCATACATATAGGCATCACGTCCAAGACAAGTAGACCGATACTTTCTACATCTACTACTATTACTCCACACATCGATCGCTATCCAGCATGCATCTAGTGTATTGAGTTCATGACGAACAGAGTAACGCCTTAAGCAAGATGACATGATGTAGAGGGATAAACTCAAACCAATGATGTAAACCCCATCTTTTTTACCCTTGATGGCAACAACATAATGCGTGCCTCGCTACCCTTTCTGTCACTGGGTGAGGTCACCTCACGGTATGAACCCAAAACGAAGCACTTCTCCCATTGCAAGAATCATAGATCAAGTTGGGCAAACAAAACCCACAACTCAAAGAAAATTACAAGGATATGAAATCATGCATATAAGAGATCCGAAGAAACTCAAATAAGATTCATAGATAATCTGATCATAAATCCACAATTCATCGGATCTCGACAAACACACTGCAAAAGAAGAATACATCGGATAGATCTCCATGAAGATCATGGAGATCTTTGTATTGAAGATCCAAGAGAGAGAAGAAGCCATCTAGCTACTAGCTATGGACCCGTAGGTCTATGGTGAACTACTCACGCATCATCGGCGAGGTCATGGTGTTGATGAAGAAGCCCTCCGTGTCCGAATCCCGCCTCCGACAGGGCACCAGAATGTGCCCCATATGGGATCTTTCAGAGACAGAAGCTTGCGGCGGCGGAAAATTATTTTCGTGGATCTCTCTCGCAGTTTTGGATTTTTCCTGAATTTATAGGCGGAGGAGGTAGGGCAGACGAGCCACAGGGGGCCCACAAGCTTGCTAGGAGCGGCCCCCCTAGTCGCGCCTAGGGGGCTTGTGGGGTCCCCTGGTGGCCCCTGCCTTGGGTCTCAAGTCTCGTGCGTATCTTCTGTTCCGGAAAAATTCTTTTCGGAAGTTTTATTCCATTTGGACACCGTTTAAAATCCTCCTCTGAAAAGGGTCAAAAACACGAAAAAAACAGGAACTGGCACTTGGCACTGAGTTAATAAGTTAGTCCTAAAAAAATATATAAAAGGCATACAAAACATCCAAAGTTTGACAAGATAATAGCATGGAACCATCAAAAATTATAGATACGTTGGAGACGTATCAAGCAACCAATTCATTTTAATACATCACCCCTTTTAATAGTATTGTCTTTCCTATGGACTGAAAAGTGATTTCCCACAAATATAAAATGAAGAGTCTTCTAGTTTGAAGCTTGAGCCAATTCTATTCCTTTCTTGCATCAAGGGGCATCGCCACATAAGCCTTTAGCCAAAGCATCTTTTGAACTTCTTTGAAATATACTTGGATAAACATATTAGTCCAATGATGCATATGTTGTGATCAACAATCAAAACCACCCTAGGGAGCAATTTTGCTTTCACTTTGCTGAAATGATTAGACCTGCCTTTTTGCGCACTCGCTTGACTCATATATTGAAAATGCCTCCGTATGCCAAGTACACGAAATAATTTATTACCAATAAAAGAAAGATACCCAAAACTGAAATTGTTACCATCCTTGCTAATTATTCTTTTGAATGTGGAATACCTAAGAAGTTGGGAGACTCGGGTATACCCACAATATATTGCTCTATTAAAAGAAACTATGTTAACTTCTTTATGTGATTTACGAGCTGGTGTTAGTGTTATGCCTTTATCCCTTTACAAAAGATATGAATTGGATAAGCTTACACCCACTAAGATGTCTTTGCAAATGTCTAACAAATCAGCTGCCTTACCTATTGGAATATGTGAGGACGTCCCCGTTGTGGTTGCAAATGTTACTATCTTAACATACTTTTTTATTCTTGATATGCCCTAGGACGACAATATGTCGATGTTCCTTGGTAGACCTTTTCTAAATACTGTAGGATCTGTTATTGACTGCAACAAAAGCAAGGTCACTTTTCATGTTAATGGAAAGCAACATATGATGCATTTTCGGAAGAAGCAAACTCTGGTTAATAATATTAATGTCATTGAGCCTATTCTCACGGTCATCATTGGAGATTTTACAATCCCTCTACCTACTTCCAAGAAAAATAAATACTATAATCTTATTGTAGGGGAGATGCAAATCCCCATTGAGGTAACCTAGTGATGTACAAAAAAATCTTAGGTTTCATGTTAATCGGAAACGGTTATTAATAGGACTTGATCAACCTTATTAATGGACCCTTTCCGAAAGACTTGTGATCGATGAATTGAGTATTCACAACTCTCTGTACCCCAAGTTTATCATCTATTCTCTTATCTATAGAAAAATAAAATGCCATGATTACCCTGTTTTGTGAGTTTTCCGTACCATAGAAAAATGACCCAAAAATAAAAGTTCTCAGAATTTCGTAAAATTTTAACATGATTTTTCCTGTAATAAATGAGAATTTTTGGCATAAAGATAACAACAAGGAGACACATGGCGACCCATGGTCGTGCCATGATAGCTTGTGGGGCCCATAGGCCCCCCTGCCTTATCCCTTTAGCTCACATCATCTCCTACCTCGAGAAATTTTTTCCTAGCTCTCTCTCTCTCTCCCGTGTTCTTCCTCCAGAAATGTAAGCGCATCTAGTGCCCCTTAGTGATTTTGGTGGTTTGAAGACTTATAGGTTAAGAGATTGGTATGTTTGTGAGTGTACACAGGCTCTATAAGTCGCCAGGAGTTTGAGTTATTCAATGAATATCGACCCCTAAAAACGAATGTCTTTGGGTGAAGACTTTGGTCATTCCTTGAAGACTTTGATCGTGGTGAAATTGCGAAGAAATCGATATTCCTCATGAAGATATTAAAGATGAGGAATTCGGTGTGTTCTCAAGAAAACAGTCTGAAGATTTTGGAGCGTGAAGATTTACTCTTTGTGTTTCTTTTTCTTTACATTTGAGTCATACAAACACCGTACTATTAAAGGTGTCGAGGTAAAACTACGAAACGAATTTCCTCGTGATGCTCAACCCAAGCCTAAATCTATCAAAGCCTCAAAGTGAGGAATATGAGAGACATGAGAACTTTCACAGTTGAATGTTCCGACCGTTGCCGCGCCACGCGCCACCTGTCATTTATATTATCCACCCAACGACCATATAATTAAAGGGCATTTATGTCAAATAATGTCGGGATGCTGTGAGGCTATAAATAGCCGCCCCCACAACCACTTGCGGGCTGGTTGCTCCGAGAGAAACTGACACACTAGTCATGTAGAGAAACCCAAATTCCTCAGAGTCTTTGAGAGAAAATCATCAAGTGAGGAAATACCCCAAACACCAAACCCAAACCAAAAACCCAAGTGATTGAGCATCACTAAAGAAGTTGTTCCTGTGTGGTACCGACGCTTGTTACCTTTGAGGACTGTGTATCCTCCAGACGGCTAGGCATTATGGTCTAGGGCATCCACCAGTCAATTGCGGATCTTTGGGTGACCAAGTTTGTGAGGGTTTGGAAGTCTTCCCTAAAGACTTACCACGAGTGTTGGGCGAGGACTGTGTGTCCTTAGCTCAAGCAGAATACAGTAGGGATTGTGTGTCCCAAGACTGTGTGTCCTGTGGTTTCAACACCAATCCGCTCCGAACCAGACGTACAACTATCATAGCAGTTGGAACTGGGTCATCAACAACTATCTTCATGAAGCTACGGGTTCTATTTCTTCAGCTCTCTCATTTCCTCAATTGTATTCTGAAGACTCACATCTGAACTGTTTGAACAATTTGTCTGAAGACATTCTCTAAATTTCCTCAACCTCAAATTCTTCACGTGAGTTAATCTACACCTGCTTATCCTGTACTTGTGACCTATGCAAACCGAATCTCTGAAATCTCGCTGAGTACTTTGTTGTAGATGTTTTTGCACCCCTGATTTGGTTCTACTTCCGCTGCACTCATGTAATGCCCCAAGTGTAACCTTGCCATATTTGGAAACCTTGACATGTTTGGATCCATGATGTCATGCTTGGTGTTATCATTTCATGTGATCATGTGGCTTACTTTCATGTCTTATCTCATGCATCATTTCATTCAATGCATCATGTCTTCTCCTTGTGTGGTGTTGTTGTTGGTGGTGTTGGTGTGATGAGTGGATGTGTTATGTGATGATGATGTGGTGTTTGCAAGCTTGAGTTTGAAACCATGTTAGTTTCAAACAAGATTTTATAGGCCCTTCCTCTCTATTCTTTTGAGCTCAAATTTACTTGCTCCAAACCTGATTTTAAAATGTAGTTCTTTTAGAGCCTTTTCTTGTGGTTGTGGTGATGTGAATAGGGTGTTTTAAAACTTTGCTTAAGTGGGGTTATATTCAGAAAACAGATTAAAATAATTCTGTTTGGTAAATATTTTTGTGCTCCAAAAATCATCTTGCTATTTTATTTAATTGGGTCATAATTCCCTTTTGACCAGGGACATTTTATATTTATTTTTGAAAACCTAGATTTCCCTAGGAGTTTATTTCCGTTGTGTTTGGTTTTAAATGGAAAAACCCAAAGGGTTTTTCCTTTCTTTCTATTTGGCGCCACTGGATGGGCTCTCTCCCATCCCAGGCCCATCTCTCTTGCTCTCTTGCAGCACAGCCCATCTCCCCCGGTCCTTCTTTCTTCTGTGACGGCGTCTCCCTCCTCGCTCACTTTTTGTGAGACCAGAGAGAGAGAGAGAGAGAGAGAGTCGTCGTCTCACGGACGTCAAGGCTGTCCCATCCGCCTATTTAATCCCCACCTCGACGTCTGGACCCTCTAGGGTTCCTCCTAACCGCCGCCACCTCTCTTCCCATCTCTCTCCCTCTCCCTCGTCAGGTAAGTCCAGTAGGTTTAGAGGTTCAGAGAGTCGCCGCCGACAATCTCGCGTCCCTCTCGTCGCCGGCAGCCTCTCCCCGCGGCGTCCGAGGCGTCATCGAGCATGGGGCACCTCCCGCCGTCCCGTTCCCGTCGCTAGAGGGGTGGATCCCCCTCTCTAGCGCTCCCTCCACGGCGACCCCATCGTGCCGGAGCAGAACGTCGTCGAGCCGCGCCTCTGCTTCCTCTTCTTCCTCTACGTCGTAGAATGTCGTCCCCGAGCACTCGAGGGTGAGCAGCTCCTCTCCTCCTTCCTTTTCCCTCGCGCGTAGAATACGAGGGGCCGTAGCGTCGCCGTTCTATCGCCATCGCCGCCGTGTTGAGATGCTCTGTTGCGCTACCGTAGCAGGCCTCCTCCTGCTGCGGTTGGCACGGGAATGGATCCCAATGAGTCACCTCTTCCTCCCAGCGAGTTCCCTCTGTCCAATTTAGGCCGTAGCATCGCCGGTGGCTATCCCCTATTTCGGCCGCCGTAGCAGGCTGAGAGGGATGCTCAAAAGAGCAACGCCCCCCTGTCTGTTCAGATCCGATCGGTAGCTTAGCGGTAGGGTGCAGTGTTTTGGCGCAGGTGGTCATGAGTTCGAGTCCCAGAGGCGCCCTTTTGCTATTTCCTTGTTTTTGTGGTGCAGTGGCTCGACAGCAGAGCTTAGCCTGCTTGTTGACCCTTCTCTGTCGAAGTAGGTGTGCTAGCCCAGTGGTGTGGATTGTTGGTTGTGCATCAGTGAGGTCTTGGGATCGATCCCAAGCACCCCCCCCCTTTTAATTTTATTTTTTTCCTTTTGCTGTTTTCAAGTTTGCTTGCAATGTTCATTGCTTGGGCAGCAAGCTAGTGCTCCCTTTAGCTAGTGTGTGTGCATGTTAGTATAAACATGTGAATGTATGTGTGTGGGCAAGTTCTTGCATGGTGTGTGTGTAGTTGAAGCATGTGTAGGTGGGTGTTGTGTGAATGTGTGCATGGGAGCATATGCACTAGTGTGTGTTCATGTGTGTATGTGTGTGGGTTAGCCCCACATGTTTGTGCAAGTGTGCACCAACACATGTATATGTGTGTGTGTGTGCAAGTGCTTGTGCATGCACTTGTGAGTGTAGTGTGAGTGTATGTGTGTGTGTGTCACACACACATGAGCAATTGTGCTCATGGTTCCCTTAGTAATCATGGGTTGTTATTTTGAACCCCTAGGGTGTGTGAATGAGTGTCATGTGGTAGCTTTGAGAGTGTATGCAATTGTGTGTGGATATGCATGTGTGTATGTGGTCATGCATGTGTGTGTGGGCAAGAGTGCACCTATGCACTTGTACATGAGGGAAACCCCTCATGCTTGCCCTTATGTTGTGCTGGTATATGGAACCTTGTGTGTGTGCATAGGTAGCTATAGAGATGCCAGGTAGGTGTTCTTCACATGTGTTAAAGCTCTCATATGCTTATGTTGATTTTCTATGTAGTTTTTCGAGCTAGCTTTGTGCCTACTTGCTCCATGCAAGTACCCATGTATTATATATGCTTTTGGGGTAGAATCATCCCAGGAATCCACTAGTGGAATCAGATTTCACTCTGGAGCAACTTCATAAACTATCATTTTTCTGTCTTGATGCTATGTTTAGAGCTTGGTGCCATGTGGTGTGTAGGGCCTATGAGGATGAATCCTTGATGTGGCAGTAGTGGGTGAACCCCTCTACAAGATGGAGTCTTTTATTTATACATAGGAGTTTGTATGTGCTAGTTGTGCCTTGTCAAAGTTGACATGTGGCTGAAATTGTCAGCTTTGTGAAAATCTATGATTTTCACTAAGTTTGAGAAACTGCTGTTATTGTCTTCCCTTGTTGTTTAGTTTGCACAAGCTCATGTGTTGGGAATCAGCCCATGCAACAAACTAAGGTTTGTGAGATTTTGGGTTTGTCTAGCTCTCTGTTAAATTTCATGCACTTTCACTTCCTGTAGATATCATTTTGGAGGCTGTCAAAATGCTTGAGAGCATAAGCAGCTCGTGAAAATCTGAGATTTTCACTGTCCGAGAAATCTGTTATTTTTGTCCAAGTTTGTGACCATATATCTTCTCTTGTGTGATGACTTTGCAGTAGCTTCTGGCTCAGGCTTGTGGAGCTTTTGAATGGCTTTTGCCACATATCTTGTTTGTCACATTTGGGTGGCTATAGGTACTTTGAATGTTGTAGACAAACTGCTATGATGTTGTTTAGATCAGATTGCATGTTTTAGTTGTTTTGAAGCTTGTGTGAGTATTGTTGTTGGTGTGGTGAGTTTCTTGGCACCACCCACCTATATTTGTTTTTTTTGATCATGTGGAAACCTGGGAACACCAGAAGAGTGCCATTGGAGTGTGTTTGTGGTGGATTTGAACCGTAGGACTCCATATCTGGTTTCGTAGTTTCCGGTTGATCCGTAGCTCCGTTCTCTACGTTCTTTATATGTTTTTTGCATCGTTTTCTCGTGATGCACCTGTTCATGCCATCCTCATGCATGTCAAGATAGCTTAGTGTGAAGTTTTGTCTAAAAGTTTATCTTCTCTTCTCATGCATATGCAAGTGACTAGAATAGTGATGCATGCTTCATTCTCATCTCATGCATCATGTTGTTTGTTACATCATGTTGTATTGGTGTTCATTGGATATTATTTTATCTTGGGTAGCACCAGGTTCGGAGAGCGAGTACGTTGATTCTGGAGAGTACGTGCAGGATGATCAAGAGCAGTTCCAAGCTGAAGACATCACAGGCAAGATGACCGTGACCTTGATACCGTATCTAGCTTTGTTATGCTTAGAATAACGTTTCCTTCATTATATATTCGTTGCCTACCACTTGATAAAATGCCTCCTGTTAATGCCATGAAACCCAAACACCTTCCCCTCCTAGCTAATGTTGTTTGGCTAAGTAGGCTTGCTCAGCTTCTAATGATAGCTTTGCTAGTTGCAGGTGCCAGTTGTCTCATGTGATAACATGAGTATTTCGATATCATTATGATTAAACTGCTATGTAATTAATGCACCTGTATACTTGGTAATGACGGAAGGCCTAGCCTTTTGCCGGGTGATTTGTTCTTTTATTGTCGCCTTAGTTTCGGCTACGGGTGTTTGATTCCGTAATTGCTCGCTCCTAACACGTTCGGGGTTGTTATGGGGACCCCCTTGATAAATCGTGTGGTGTTAAGACTTGTCCGGCAGCACCCAACATTGGTTTCAATTTGCTAATCATCTAATAATAATTTGCATAGGGAATAGCTACCCCGAGGATTTAATCAACCACCCGGGCCAGTGCTCCTCATGAGTGTTGGTCCAAACCAGAGCACTATGCGGGGCCAACTCAGGGCAACTTGAGTGATTTCTATCAGGCCATCGTGCGCGTAGCTCATCCATTGTGTCCTGATACTGAGATACGCGGCTCTTATCGGGGTCGTCGACACGACGGGAGGTCTTGCTAGATTTGTCTTACCTTAGCGATATATCTTGCGTATAGGAATCCCGATGAAACTTTGGGTCTCCTCAAAGTTGAGATTTTCCTCTAAGGAATCCGACGAGATCACGAGATTCGTGATAGAGGATTACTTTGCGGCCCGTGACCGTTTGTCATGGACTAGTTGGAGCACCCCTGCAGGGTTTAATCTTTTGGAAAGTCGTGCCCGCGGTTATGTGGCAACATGGATAACTTGTTAACATCCGGTTATAGATAACTTTAATTAACTCTAATAAAACTGCCAACGGTGTGCGTAACCATGATTGTGTCTCTTTCAAAGACCTCTCTTCGATCCGGAACGCGGTGGGGTTATGTTTGACGTAAGTTGGTGTTCAGGATCACTTAGTGATCACCTAGTCTTCGACCGCTCGCGTAGACCACCATATCAATAACTCTGATCTTCGTAAGTTAGCCACCATACAAGCTTAGGATGCTGCAACCTAAACACTGAACCTTCCTCACCTAATAACTTAACTAGTTTAGGTACCAAGGTCATCCGATTGCTGAGTCCCCGTGGCTCACAGTTTACTACAACACCCCAACAGGTACAGGTACGCCCTACACAGGAGATCCAGATGGCACGCAGCTGGCGTGGTAGTACGACCAGGAGAACGACCGTCTGTACGTGAACTACCCAGAGGACTGAGGCCGTGGTTGTGATCGTGGGCCAGTATGCGGGATATCATAGTCTTTTCCTTGTTTCATGTAGCCCGTCGCGGGACTATCTTGTCTGAATAATTGTGTGGATGTAACTCTGATATTATACTATGTGAGATGGCAAATGTATGCCCTATTTGTCAATCTTTGTTTATGTATTTGCTATGTTTATCTCGCTTGTGAAACGCTCAGATGCGCCTCTTTCCCTTTTGGGGCATCGCCCCCAAAATTGGAAAGGGCCGCATCTTAGTCGTTACAAGTTGGTAATCAGAGCCTTACGACCATAGGAGCCTTTGTGTGATCGAACTTGGCCGAGTCGAGTCTAGTAAAATGTTTTGAGTCTTAGTTATATCGAAGAGTAGGTTTATTTTTTCTCCTCTTCTAAGCTCTGGTGAGATTCTCGACTTAGGAAACTTAATTCTACTCCTCTTCTCGTGCAAAAAAAAATTTAAGGATCACGCGGGTATTTTGAAATCTATATGATATCGATGTGATGGAGTTCTGTCTTGGTGCCTCCTGTCTGACTTGATTTCTTCCAGGGAGTTGAGCTCCAGGGGATTCTTGTGCACATCGCCATCATTCGGATTTCTTAGTATCTCAGAACGAAGGATGTTCGTAATTGCATCAATACTAGTAGTGACGAGATAACCCCGATGTCCCCAGTACTGGTGCAGATTGTTCGGGAGTACTGCCATACTTTGTATCGTTGTGATCCCAAGGGTCTGTAGTAGATGAAGGTCCGAGATTCTGGTTATGTGTTGACGGATGTGATACACTGGATGGGTTAGTATCGGAGTTGTGTGAAATATTACTCCTTGTATCTGTTGGGGATATTACTTGCGGATAACCCACCCTTAGTGGCCCGGGTCATCAAAGGGGCGACTTACCATTCGAAGCGTGTCTTGTGGCCCCGAAGCTGGATGGCGGTTCAAGAGGTCGTGAGATGGTAGATTACCAAGGGAGTTCCCAATCGTGGAGAGCACGGCGACTCAGAGATAGGGAAAGCCACAAGGAGTAGCATGGCAGGACTTTTGTACACCCTAGGGCCTCGACCTGTATATAAAGGCCAGTCCCGGGGAAAGGTCAGGCGAGTTAGAGAGAATCGAGAGCTAGGTGAGGCGAGTTACACCCTCCTTGTAATCGAAATCACCATTAATCCACACAAAGCAGGATGTAGGCTTTTACCTCCTCACAAGGGGCCGAACCTGGGTAAATCTGAGTCTCGCTTTCGCTCACCCCCTGCGAGTCACCACCAAGGTGCGATGGCTCCATCTTTAAGTCCTTTCACGAGGACATCTGTCGTGACAAAACCACAACAATTGGCGCTAGCGCCACGGTGGAGTTGAGTTCTCGAAGGGAGCCCTACCAGGGTTAGAAAGCTATGCGGTCGGCATCATGACAAAGAGCCGCCGCGGGAGGTACTACATCGACAACTTGCTGTGGGAGACGGAAGCCTGTCGAATCTGGCTACCGAGTCCCCTTCGGCAAAATCAACATCTTCATCGGCATGATTAGGACGCCCGTGCCTGAGCCGGACACCTCCACCGACATCGTCGAGCCGGCCAGGTACGTCCTCCCCATCAGACGGAAGGACACGAGTCACCATGCTTTCGTCGGTTTTACGCCAGGAAACGACGTACAAGATGAAGCGGCGGTCCAGGAGATCACCCCCGTCAATTCCGACAGCGAGTCATCCATGGGTGAGACAGATACAATCCACCCTCTCCAGGAAGGACAACTCAGAGGGTTGTCGTTGGCAATGGACCCCGACGTCCTCAAGAGATCCCAATGACAAATCGCCATCTACATGGCGGGGTCAGCGCAGCCTCAGCAAAATTCAACCAGCAACAACGAGACCGGTGGGACGTCCAAACCCCTAGCAGAAACCATGGCGGAATTCGCCGGCCTTATGGCAACCACCGTCACGTCCAAGAATCAGGAGTCTATCAACGCCGAGCTAGCAAAGCTGCGGGAGGCGATGGCCAAGGCGCAGCGGGACATGGAAGAAGAAGCCGCCAGGGTGGAGACGCAGCAGGCTGCGATCGCAGCAGAGACGGAGCGGCTAAACACCGAAGGCTGGCGGCACGAGAGACAGCAGCACGCGTCCGACGCCGTTCACCAAAGGAGGCACCACGGGCGTATCCCGGCCGACTTACATCCAACTCGCCTTTTCGACACTCCGCGCACCCCCGGGGCGGGTCCTGATCGACCTTTACAAACTGTTCTGAGGGGAGGTCCGGTTACACCGCCCAATCCGCCGCAGCCACAACCAATGGATGCCCATGCGAATCGGTTACAGATGCCACGGGGTCACTTCTCGAATTCCGTGGGCAATGTGCTAGCGGCAACCCGCCACTTGGAGTCCGTGCCGATTTACGGAAACTCCCCGGCCGAGATAGAGGCGACAAAAGCCATCAAGATGCGAAAGACGGCCGTGGTCCAGCAGGCGCAGTATTCCCATCGCCTCGATCGACTGCACTCCACGCCTCAGGCGAGTCACACCAGGAGTCGCCACGACGACTTACCCGCGCTAACCAGCGGGCCGCGGCGATTCCCTCAACACAACCCGCTCAGGATGCCCGACACGCGAGCTCAAGATATCATGGACGCGGCACGAGCCGCGCGTCAAATAGAGACAGTAGCCGCGGCGGGTCAGGTCTACCCGGCTTACAAGTCATCACCTCCCGCGCCCCTGGACCCCAGGGGCAAGCACATCGGGGTATCGTGTATTGCACCGGTTTTGCGCAACGAGCGAATGCGAAAGGACTTCAAAGGGCTCCGGAAGGTTCCTAATTACGCGTCGGATCTCGAACCAGGGTCATGGATCGAGAGTTACAAACTCGCGATGGACATGCTCGACGTAAATGAGGCGGTTTGCGCTAAGTACTTCACTATGATGCTCGAAGGGACGGCACGTGCGTGGTTGAAAAACTTACCACCCAACTCCATCGACACCTGGGCGGAGCTAAAAGAGCGCTTCATCAAGAATTTCAGAGGAACTTGCAAGCGCCCGATGTCCATCCTCGACCTACAGCACTGCGTTCAACGGCCGGATGAGTAGGCCCACCATTGGACCCAGCGAGTCGCGGAAGTTATTCATTCATCAGAAGGCATCTCGGCGGCTCGGGCGGTTTTGATCCTGGAGAAGAACTGCCATTACGAACCTCTGGTACTAAAGCTAGGGCGACTTAAGCGGAAAGTACACGACATGGGCGAATTAATGGACACCCTTACTAGGTATGCTGAGTCGGACGACACCAAGGATCCTGGGGATGATGATGACAAAGTTAGGACCGCCAGGAAGGGCGAGTTACACAAGGTCCATTCTCAGTTTCAGGGCCGGGGCAACCACCACCATGGCGGGCAAGGCAAAAAGAGACAACAGGAAGGTCCTACAGAAATTGTCGCTAATACTAATATCGGCAACAGAAACCCAAGCCAGAAGAAGCGGGGATTTAGTGGGAAGAAACCGAGCAATTATCACGAGATTCTCAAAGGCCCTTGTCCACATCATGCCACGACGGAGGGACCGGCGACTCACTCTTGGGAGGATTGCTACGTGATGCAGGAATTCCGGGCCGAGGCGCTCAGGAGAGGTCAAGGTGGTGAACAGGGCCAGCGACAGGAACAACCCCGCGCATCCGGGTCACGCCAGGTCCCGTTCGGTGGTTTTCCTAACGCGGGACCACAGGGCGGGTCACAGCCCAATGTTGGGCAGTACCAAGTTCACAATCAGCAGTACCACCCACCGGGAGTGTTCCAACAACCCCCCCGTCCCGCAAGGGGATCCCCAGCGACAGGAAGATCGTGGCGGGTTTCAGAATAACCCCAAACAATTCAACAGCGGGCAGTATCACGTGTTCACCACCAGCACCTGCAAGCGGGATCATAAGGTGAAGCATAGAACCTTCAGCATAGCTGAGCCGGCGCTCCCCCGGTACCTTCACTGGTTTGAACAGCCCATAACCTAGAGTAGGGAAGACCATCCCCCCGAGTAGACAACCCTGGCGACTTGGCTTTGGTTGTGGCTCCCCAACTCGGCGGGTACACCCTTTCCAAGGTCCTCATGGATGGAGGCAGCAACATCAACATCTTATATTTCGATACTTTCCGACGGATGAACCTCTTGGAGAAAGACCTCATGCCATCATCTACGGTCTTCCACGGCATCGTCCCCGGTAAGTCGGCGTATCCAATTGGGCGGGTTAAACTTAATGTGGCCTTTGGCACGGAGTCAAATTACAGGAGCGAGTCTCTCCTGTTCGAAGTTGTCAAAATCAAGAGCCCCTATCATGCGTTATTTGGATGGCCGGTGTACGCCAGATTCATGGCCCGCCCATGCTATGTCTATCTCAAACTCAAGATGCCCGGCCCTAAGGGTCCTATTACCATCAGCGGAGATAGGAAGATAGCTCAAGAATGTGAATAAGGAGACGCGGGTTACGCCGAGTCGGCTTGCGCGGCTGAGGAGCTCAAATTTCACCAAGCTAATTTTGACCCGACAGACATGACGCCGCTCAAGAGGCCAACCATTGATTCTGAGCCGCCCTCAAGTTTAAACCGACGGACGACACCAAGGTTTTAGACTTTACACCTGGCGACTCCACCAAGCAGTTCACTATTGGGGCGGGTCTCGACCCCAAATAGGAAAGCGCACTCATCAAATTCATCCATGTGAATCGGGACATCTTTGCATGGAAACCTTCTGTCATGCCAGGTGTACCGAGAGAATTCTCTGATCACCATCTTAATACTAACCCTAAAGTTAAGCCAGTTCGACAGTACCTTCGTAGGTTCAATGAAGAGCGTCATAAGGCAATCGGAGAGGAAGTAGCCCGGCTTCTGGCCGCCGGGTTTATCATCGAGGTTTTCCATCCTGAATGGCTGGCTAACCCGGTCCTGGTGCTAAAAAAGAACTGCACTTTCTACATGTGCATTGACTACACTGACCTCAACATAGCCTGTTCGAAGGATCCCTTTGCCCTTCCCCGCATTAATCAAATTATTGACTCGACGGCGGGTTGTGAACGTTTGTGTTTCTTGGACGCTTATTCGGGATACCATCAGATCAAGATGGCGGTGACAGATCAGGAGAGGACATCCTTCATAACCTCATTGGGGGCCTTCTGTTACGTGTCTATGCCGTTTGGGCTCAAGAGTGCGGGGGCAACTTATCAACATTGCATCCAAAATTGCTTGCACAACCAGATAGGTCGTAATGTCCATGCTTATGTGGATCACATCGTGGTCAGGTCTCACCGAAGGGAGTCGCTCTTGGAGGATCTCAAGGAAACCTTTGACAACCTACGTGTTTACCAGATGAGGCTTAACCCCACCAAGTGTGTTTTTGGTGTCCCTGCGGGGAAGTTATTGGATTTCTTGGTGTTGGAGCTTGGCATTGAGGCCAACCCGGACAAGATTGAGGCAATTACCTCACTGGGGAAACCGGCCAACGTTAACCAGGTCCAGCGAATCGCAGCTCTGAGCCGCTTTATAAGTCGCCTCGGGGAGAAGGCCATCCCTCTCTATCAGTTGCTCAAGAAAACTGATCGTTTCGTATGGACGGACGAAGCCGACGAAGCTTTTGAAGCCTTGAAGCGGCAATTAGTTAACCCGCCAGTGTTGGTCGCTCAGGCGGACAAGGAACCTATGCTCATGTACGTTGCAGCCGATTCCAAGGCAGTCAGCGTGGCAGTAGTTGTCGAGCGGAAGGAAGAACGAAAGGAGTATCCGGTCCAGCGACCGGTGTACTTCATCAGCGAGGTCCTCACCTTCTCCAAGCAATGTTACCCACATTGGCAGAAGCTGGTTTTTGGGGGTTTTATGGCGAGTTGAAAGATGAATCACTACTTCCAGGAACACCCAATCACGGTCGTCAGTTCCGCCCCCCTCGGCGACATCATACAGAATTGAGAGGCCACTGGATGGATTGCTAAGTGGGCCATCTAGCTCGGATCCCATCATGTCCAGTATACGCCTCGGACGGCCATCAAATCTCAAGCACTCATGGATTTCATCAATGATTGGACCGAGTTACAAATCCCGGAGGAGAGGCCCGATCTTACTTATTCGACCATCTATTTCGACGGGTCCAGACAATTGGAAGGCTCGGGGGCTGGTGTGGTGATAACTTCGCCTCAAGGTGACAAGTTTGCTATGTACTTCGGCTCATGTTCCCATGTACCAATAATGCAGTGGAATACGAGGCCTTGCTCCATGGTTTGTGACTCGCCTAAGAGATGAATCTCACGCGAGCCAGGTGTCTGGGCGATTCAGATCTGGTGGCACAACAGGTTTCTGGCACCTGGGATTCACGAGACCCTTTGATGGCGGCTTACAGACGAGCTGTGTCAGATGTAGCGGGTCACTTCAATGGTTATCAAGTTGATCACATCGACCGGCGGCTTAACAAAGCAGCGGATGCTCTTTCTCGTCTCGGTTCACAACGTAAGCCAGTTCCTCCCAGTGTCTTTTTGGATGTATTGCATAACCCCTCGGTAAAACAGCCTCCAGAGGAAGATTTAGCGGTACCAGACCCCGAGTCTCAACTCGTGGCGGCTCTTCACGCTACTCTAGACTAGGCGACCCCTTACATGGCATATCTCACCAGAGGCGAGTTACCTGCCGACAAGTTATTAGCTCGCCAAATCGTCCGTCGGTGTAAATCCATGGTCATACACAATGGCGAGTTACACAAACGAAGCACCTCGGGGGTATTTCGAAGAAGCGTCTCTCCTGAAGAAGGATGTATGATCCTAAATGACATTCACGCGGGCAATTGTGGTCATCATGCTGGGTCCTAATCCTTGGTTTCTAAGGCCTTCAAACATGGGTTCTATTGGCTGACGGCTCACGCAGACGTAGAGCAGATCGTTCGCCGATGTGATGGCTGCCAAAAATTTGGACGTCGGAATCACGTGCCGGCTCAAGAATTGCGGATGATACCAATCACTTGGTTGTTTGCACTCCGGGAGCTTGATAAGGTTGGACCTTTCAAGATGTCTTCCACTAAAAAGAATCACCTATTGGTGGCGGTTGACAAGTTTACCAAGTGGGTGGAGGCGGAACCTGTTAGCAGCTGTGACGCAGATACGGCCGTCAAATTCTTGAAGAAACTGATTTTCAGATTCGGATATCCTCATAGTATCATTACTGACAATGGTACTAATCTATCCAAAGGTGCAATGCAAGAGTTTTGTTCACGAGAGCATATCCGGCTTGATGTTTCCACGGTTGCACATCCCGAGTCTAATGGGCAGGCGGAAAGGGCGAATCAGGAAATATTGCGGGGGATTAAGCCTTGGCTCATGGTACCTTTGGAACACACTCCAGGGTGTTGGGTGGAGGAATTGCCGTCAGTATTATAGAGCATCGGGACAACTCCAAATCGCTCCACGGGTTTTAGTCCTTTCTTTCTGGTCTACGGAGCAGAAGCGGTGTTACCAAGTGACATCAAACACGATTCACTACAAGTCGCCGCCTATGTGGAACAAGACAATGAGCTGGCGCGACAAGACTCGTTGGACGCCTTGGAGGACGAACGTGACTTGGCCGCATCACGATCAGTGATTTACCAACAAGACTTGTGATGTTACCACAGTCGCCAGGTCAAGAGCCGGACTTTCCAAGAAGGCGACTTGGTGCTCCGTTTGATTCAAGATCATACTGGTATGCACAAGCTATCACCTCCGTGGGAAGGACCATTTGTCATCAGCAAGAATCTTCGAAACAGATCATATTACTTGGTGGGTCTTCATCCGGATCGACCAACTACAGAGGTTGGGACAACTCACCACTGGAACATAGCCCATCTGCGGCCTTACTACACTTAGAGCCATGAGCTCCCTTTTTACCAGTTTTCAGAAAATTGTAATCCATGAATTATGAAAACAATAAAGCTGGCACCCACGAATTTCGGGGTCCTTTGCCATTTCAGCTTTTGAAAGCATGAGTCTTTATTGTTCTATAAGTCGTCCAAACATGGACGCTATCAAAGTCAAAGAGCGTAAGTCGCCATGCTGCACTTACTTCAAAACTGGGCCTTGATAAAGCCAAAGAGGACCAGCGTTGCCACGTTGCACGGTTCAAACATAGGCGCCTTATGTGGTTTTTAGAATTAAGCCGTCTTACTTGGGGGTTACTAGTCCCCAAGTCGTTTCGCAGTAAGAGTGTATACGCTTCTGTGATCCTATGCCCGGGTTTTTCCTGAATCATAGGTCACTTGGGGACTTCCACTCATTGAGTTCAGCCTGAATACCCTCTTGGCTAGCGAAAAATTACCGCATTACAAATGGTTATACTGGACTATGTGTTGAACAAATCGCCACATGGACCTATGTACTCAGGGCGAGTCAATCCGTCGTTTGGACCCTGAACTCGCCTTGGTTAAAACATAAAAGGTACCGGCCAGAGTCACACATGGGAAATAGAGAAACCATTGGTTCATTGAACCTGCTTCACAGAAGCTTGACTCGCGCCTGATCAGCTGGTCTAAAACAACAAGGATTTTTGCAAAGGTCTTCTAAGGGTAACATTAGAGTTTTGCAAACTCGTCTTATCCTATCGTATCTCACTGAGTCGATAAAATTTTATTTCTTGTTGGCAAGACCACAAGGTTTCCTAATATCTTTGAGTCGGCCTTTGGTTATAACTCGCCCCGACTCATGTTTCTTCACCACTATTTGCCATAACCCGGGGGGCTGATCTATTTTTTGCCATAACCCGGGGGGCTGATCTATTTTTTTTGCCATAATCCACGGGGCTGGTCTATTCTATGCCATGCACTCACTGAGTCGGCTTATGTTTTTTCTGACACATAAGGTGAAGACTTTTTTGTCAAATTATGACACTCCCTGGTCCATCAAATTTATAGGCGATTCGCGCATATATTCGGGGAATAAAAGTGGTTCAGAAAAGGTTCCATCAAAAGGTACTACTGACTGATTGTTGTTCCAAAAAATCTAACAAGCTATTACATGGATCGCATGGCCAAAATGGGTGTCATCCCCCGGTGAAGACAGGATCAGTGGACGAATCAAGCCGCCTCCGAGTCACCTTGCCTTGAGCTCTCCCCGCCTTCTATTTGTAAGTCGCCCAGTTTCCAATTACACTTGGATAGGGCAACGAACTCATCCTCATCATCAAGGAAGAGGGATAGGTGCATGTCAAGGTCAAAAGGATTCTTGGGTCGACGAGGAACCAAGCTAGTAGTTTCATACGAGGGAGGCGTCACCTTCTTTTTCTTCTCGTCATATGCGGCTTGGTATTTATTCAAATCCAAGCTGGCTGCCAGTTGAGTCGCCGAGAAGCGGGATTCTATGATAACTCGGTGGTAGTCCTCCTCGGTGAACTCTGGCCCGTCGCCCTTCAGCTCAGGCTAGCCAGCGGCTATTTCTTTTGGTTTGAGCTCTGGGGCATAGGCTAAACACTGACTCAGGGTGTTCAGGACTGTTTTCCAGACGGCTGGTCTTTTCAGTTCCTCTGTTTGAGGAGGCAATGTGGACAGATAGCCAAGCATGTGCTTGATGGTTCTCACTAGCTCCTTGCTGCCCATCACCGCCTTAATCGTCAGCACGCCCCCGGTATATAGCTGCTCGGTGAAAGTATATATAGCCTTTAGCTTCAGCAGGCAGTCGTCTGGAAGATTGGCGGCTCGTGAAACTACAAAGGACACATTAGTATTTGATAGTTTTTGGGAGACCAGATTAATTCTTCAACAGGCAAGGGTTAATGCTTACCAAACATAGCGACAGTCATGTTGGAAATGTGCTTTTTAAGCCGGAAAGCTCTTGCTAGGCGGCTTCCAATTTTTCCTCAGCTTGCTCAGCACGCTTAAGGATGGCGGCTTGGTCAGCTTCGGCTTTCTTCTCAAGTTTTTGATGGTCTGCCTTTATCCTCTCCAGCTCATCCAGAATCAAGCGGTATTTCCTCTCCGACTCAGATTGTGGAACTTGTTGTTCAGCCAGATTCTTCCTTAAGTCGTCTAAAGCCGACTTAGTCTGGGTCACAAACTCCTGCACATAAAATTTGGGGAGACAAGTTTCAACATTATTGCAAGCAATACTCCTCACACTTGGGGTCTAATGTATGATTTTCTTCAAAGTCATACCATATTTGAGACCCGGCTCATCGTTCAAAAGATGACCCGGCCCTTGGCGGCTACAGGTTGAAGATTTTAACTATATTCAAGACCCGGCTCATCTTTCAAAAGATGACCTGGCCCTTGGGGGCTACAGGTTGAAGATTTTAACTATATTCAAGACCCGGCTCATCTTTCAAAAGATGACCCGGCCCTTGGGGGCTATAGGTTGATGATTTTAACTATATTCAAGACCCGACTCATCTTTCAAAAGATGACCCGGCCCTTGGGGGCTACAGGTTGAAGATTTTAACTATATTCAAGACCCGACTCATCTTTCAAAAGATGACCCGGCCCTTGGGGGCTACAGGTTGAAGATTTTAACTATATTCAAGACCCGGCTCATCTTTCAAAAGATGACCCGGCCCTTGGGGGCTACAGGTTGAACATTTTAACTATATTCAAGACCCAGCTCATCTTTCAAAAGATGATCCGGCCCTTGGAAGGCAAATGGGTGGAAGAGAATACATAAGTAGACATACCTCATGCTTAACCTTCAGAAGATGAATCAAGCTTTTGTTCATCTCATAATCCCTCTCTAGGTGACTTACAAAGCTAGAGAAAAGTTGGTCAAATTCTAGCTTCTCATAATGGGGGAGCTTGAATTTACTGGTGTCTTGATCAGGGGAAGGACGAGATTCCTTGGAGGTATGCTTGGACAGTACTGCAACTGGAGGAGTGGAGTAGCCAGTACCGGTGACTACGACATCATCTGGATCTTCTGTCGCCTTGAGAGGGCTTGGCGGGTTAACCTTGTTAGCAGTTTCCTTCAAAATTACGGGCGAGTCATCCCGGACATCGGGAATATCGTCCACACGGATATCATGAGCCGCCGCTTTCTCCTCATCAATCCTTGGGACAGAGGCGCTTGTTCCTAAGGCTTCAGTTGTTTTAGGAGCAGAAGATAAGTCGCCAGTTTTCTTTTTTGCTCTGAGACAAAGGCACCAAGATTAAAAGCACGTATCATTATTTAGAAGAAATTGTGATTAACAAAGGGACTCACCCTTGCACGCGAAACATCGGCAGGAGAGCTGACATTGCTGAGTCGCCAGATGAAGGGGGAGAAGTCTGGAAGAATAAAAGCTTAAAAGTTAAGGAAGTTGGGAATCATATTTTACACAAGGAAGGGTATGTTAATACAAAAGTGTACCTCGCTGGTACGCTTCCGACCGGTTGTCTTCTCAGGCAGTCCGGAGATTAAGTCGCCAGAGTGACTATGGGTCTTGCGCTTGGGGGTATATCTTGCTTTCTTCAAAAGGAAATCAGGGTCCATATAAGCATATGGGTGAGACATGGGCATTTTCCCACAGATCCGTCTGGCTGGTCTAGGAGAAGGGGAAGGTGAGTCGGAAGAAATAGAAATTACCTCGACCACATCATCTTGTCTCTCATTGTCCTCGCCCTACACATAAAGACGCATGGTATAAGCATGAGTCCGGATACACAGGTAATGAGTGAGGGGGAAGTTTTACCTCTAATTGCTCTTCGACAACTCGTGACTCGCCAACAACAGATGAATCTTTGGCGGCGGCTTTACCTTTGCTTGTTTTCTTCTTCTTCTTTGGCGGCGGCTTGGTGCTCTTTTGGGGGCCCCTTCGCCAAAATGGATCACTTTTTTGATGAATAGAAGTGAATTTCAAACCAAGAGCATTGGTAAGTATAAAGAAACGAAATGCAACTTGGATTCTTACTTGCGGCACCGGGTTGGAGCGGCAAAAGTGCTAGAGCCCAATCTTGGCACATTCTTCCAAAGGCTCAGCGGTTAGCTTTTTGATGATTCTAACAATTTCACTCTCTGAGAGTCTTTGTGGTGGAAGCGTTGCGGATGGTTTACCGTACCATCATATTCATACATTAACCCGTCTCGGCGACTCAAGGGAATAATATTCCATTCCACCCAGCAGCGGAACAAATCAATCCTGATGAGCCCGTTGTTGGTAGAAGACCGTAACTTGGAGAAAACGGGGATAAATTCCGATTCTTCCTCTTCTGTGAGTTTCTTGGGCAGTTTGAAGTCCATAGGCAGGCGATCTTCTCTGAAACCCGGGAGTGGGTTTTCGCCTGGAGGAGAGGTGTCTCGGCAATAAAACCATGACTCGGCCCAACACTTGGGATGGCTGGGCAGAAGGATTGATGGAAATCCATGATCGCGCGTCTTTGAATGTTGACTCCTCCAAGTTCATGGTTGGGACCGTTGGTAAACTCAGTCTCGCGATTCAAATGGAAGAAGTTCCAAAATAAAGGAACTGTGGGCTCTCTCTGCAAGTATACCTCACAAAAGACCTGGAACTAGCAAAGGTTGCTGATGGAGTTGGGTCCCAGGTCTTGAGGATGGACGTTAAGAAAATGCAAGACGTCTTGAAAAAACTTTGACCCAGGCGGTTTAAACCCTCGTTCAAGGTAATCGGTAAAGATGCCTACTTCTCCTATAGCGGGACTGGGAATCAACTCGCCCGGGGCGGTTCTCCAACCAATGGTTTCCTTGTTGTCAATAAGTCCCGCCTTAACAAACTTCTCGAGAGCAGCATCATCGATTTTTGTTGGTAACCAATTGCACTTCGAAATAGTCATGACTACAAAAGAGAGGGGAACAAGGTGATTCAGCAAAAACTATGAAGTGTTCCAACTCGCCAGTGTGGGTCTAAAGTATGTTCAGAGAAGGATTTGGTGACTCGCCAATGGGTGACATACATCATGACTCGCTGCTCGGGCGGTTCATGGAAGTACCTTTGAAATATTGTAACTCGCTCTTTAATTGGAAAGGAAGGGGGCATAGATATGGTGATAAATTTAAATCGCTATGGAAGCGGGAGCTAAACGGCGACTCTCAAGGATCCTTTTTCCTTAGGGATATTCTCGGGAGACGAACAAACACGTTTCTAAAAACAAGCAGTAAACTATGGATCTACGAGTGGATCAAAATAAGGGAATAATGCTCGGAAAAATGACGAAAGGCTATGAACATAAAGCAGCGACAATATTGGATCCACGGCATGAAGGCTTAAGATAACGAAAGGAGGCGATAACATGGCCATGGTTTGCCACTGTCGGAATCTACTACAAAGATGTAAAGCGGATCTAAAGCAGGAAGGGATGTTTGTCACGTCATGGAGCTAGCTCGCGGGAACAATGGCAATGGCATTCTCGGCTTAATCCTAATAAGGGAATGTGTGTACCTGAGGAAAGGAGACCAGAGCCGGAGACGAGAGCAGAGAACTTCGTGCTTCTTGTTGACTTGAAGGTGCCCGGAAGACCATGGTCGACGGAGGAGCTTCAGGAGCCGGTGACAATGCTGAGGTGATGGCGCAGGAAGAGGAAGAGCACGAGGAAGACGAGGGAATAGATGGAGGTAGGTGACGGAGCTTCCCCCCCCCCCCCACCATTTCTCATGTGGTTATTTAAAGGGCCGAAATGGGAATCGAGGCTGTCAAGGCGGAGATCGAGGCGACAAGTCAGAATCTGCGATAATGGCGCCTAGGTTTTCGGGATAAGTGAATATAGAGCAAAAGATCCATTGGGCGGTTGCGGTATTAAAAACCTCGAAATTAAGGGGATAAGGTGATATCACCAAAGATTGCACAGCGGGTCAGATAAAATTACAACGACTGGCGACTTATCGTTCGCCGAAAGATGGAAATGGTAAGAGTCGCCCCAAATTGGTGGAGTTTTATTGACATGAATGAATTCAAGACAATCTGGGGCCTAATGTTGGGGATATTACCGACGGATAACCCGCCCTTAGTGGGCCGGGTCATCAAAGGGGCGACTTACCATTCGATGCGTGTCTCGTGGCCCAGAAGCTGGATGGTGGTTCAAGAGGTCATGAGATGGTAGATTACCAAGGGAGTTCCCAATCGTGGAGAGCACGGCGACTCAGAGATAGGGAAAGCCACCAGGAGTAGCATGGCAGGACTTTTGTAAACCCTAGGGCCTCGACCTGTATATAAAGGCGAGTCCTGGGGAAAGGTCAGGCGAGTTAGAGAGAATCGAGAGCTAGGCCAGGCGAGTTACGCCCTCCTTGTAATCGAAATCACCATTAATCCACACAAAGCAGGATGTAGGCTTTTACCTCCTCACGAGGGGTTGAACCTGGGTAAATCTGAGTCTCGCTTTCACTCACCCCCTTCGAGTCGCCACCAAGGTGCAATGGCTCCATCTTTAAGTCCTTTCACGAGGACATCTGCCGTGACAAAACCACGAAAGTATCCGTGTACCAGATTGCATGACCAAATACTTCGGGAATTCATAGGTGGGATATCAAGTAGTGACTTATAGGACAATCTTCCTGCAGATGCATGATGTGAGGTTGGGATTTGAAATTCAGTGGGTATGTTTGTTCGTGGTCATCTTACAGCAGTTCTCGTTGTGTCTTAAAGAGTCCTTGTAGCTTGCTACGACTCGGGGATGCTTCGTAAGTCGTGTCCACTACCTTGCACAGGATGGCTAGTGTAAGTTCGAGCCTGTGCGATCATATCCACGAAAATATCGGATGAAATCTCGATCATACGTTTGTTCTGAGCAGCTCTAGCTCATACTTGGTTTGCAAGTGGTCTTTAATCAGAATTTTGTCGACAATCACTTTGAGGAAGCATTCTTACTATTTTTTCGAGTGCAATTGCTAATATTCCTGTTCACATATTCCTTCCTTTTGATTCAGCTTTACCTTCAATATTATTCTGTGGGCTAATGTGTTGTCCGCCTTTAGGATGGCTCCACCAACTCATCAGAATCCGGGTCATGAGGGTGTTGAGATGCCGCCACCACCCCCTCCACCACCTCCTCCACCGCCGCCTCCTCCTACAGAGGCTTGGCAAGCGGTGATGGCTGCAACAAATGCTAACACTCAGATGCTGATTCAGATGTTGCAAGGAAGGACTAATCAGCGGCAGGGCAACTTCAAGCATGGTGGTAATCAGTTTGGTACTCTGAGTCAATTCCTGGCAAACCAGCCGAAGACTTTCACGTCGTGTGATCAGCCGTTTGACGCTGATGACTCGATTCGGGACATGAACAAACACTTTGAGTGCAGCAATGTTCGTCCAGAGGATTTCGTCAAGTTTGCAACATTCCAGCTGAAGGGGCAAGCATCGATCTGGTGGCAGTAGTTGAAGGACTCCAGGGGTGCGAGAGTGATCACTTGGGACGAGTTCTGTAGAGATTTCAGGTCCCACTATATCCCGTCTAGCTTTTTGGAGGACATGCGTGAGAAATTCAGGCGCTTGAAGCAAGGTGGTAACTCCATGTACAAGTACAACGTCGGGTTCCACGAGCTAGCCCGATATGCCTTGTAGGACATTCCTGATCAGAAGAGCAAGATCTATCAGTTCAGAGGTGGTCTAAAAGAGGATTTGCAGCTAGCCCTCGCCTTGCACGATCCTGATGAGTTTGATAAGTTCTACAACTTGGCTCTCAGGGCTGAGGTAGCTTTGCTCAGGGTGGAGAATTCGAAGAAGCGGTTCAGAGATTCCAACTCGTCTTCCTCAACTCAGGTGGTTCAGAAGCAACAGAATATTGGGTGTCTCCTCCTCCTCCTCGACGCATGCAGCAGTTCAAGCAATCAGGTGGTCGTGGTTCTTCCCACACACCCAACCCAGATTTCCAGCAAAGGTTTCAGCAGCAAAAGCAAGGGAATTCTCAGTCTCAGTTTCGTCAGCCGGCAGATGTTACTTGTCACAAGTGTGGGCAGAAGGGTCATAACATTGAGACCAAAAGATGTAGAGTTAACAATGATAGCGCCACCTTTTTGTGGCACTGCCGCTTAGGTCATATTGGTGTAAAGCACATGAAGAAACTCCATGCTGATGGGATTTTGGAGTCACTTGATTTCGAATCACTTGACACGTGTGAACCATGCCTCATGAGAAAGATGACTAAGACTCCGTTCTCCGGAACAATGGAGCATGCAAGTGACTTGTTGGGGATCATACATACTGATGTGTGCGGTCCAATGAGTGTGGAGGTACGCGGCGGATATCGTTATTTTCTCACCTTCACTAATGATTTGAGTAGGTATGGATATATCTACTTGATGAAGCACAAGTCTGAAACGTTTGAAAAGTTCAAGCAATTTCAGAGTGAAGTAGAAAATCATCGTAACAAGAAGATCAAGTTCCTATTATCTGATCGAGGGGGTGAATATCTGAGTTTCGAGTTTGGTACTCACTTAAGACAATGTGGAATCGTTTCAAAGTTGACACCGCCTGGAACACCACAGCGTAATGGTGTGTCCGAACGTCGTAATCGTACTTTGTTAGATATGGTGCGGTCTATGATGTCTCTTACCGATTTTCCATTATTGTTTTGGGGTTATGCATTAGAGACAGCTGCATTCACTTTAAATAGGGCAACATAAAAATCCGTTGAGACAACACCATATGAGTTATGGCATGGCAAGAGGCCAAAGTTGTTGTTTCTTAAAGTTTGGGGATGCGATGCTTATGTCAAAAAGCTTCAGCCTGAAAAGCTGGAACCCAAAGCGGAAAAGTGTGTCTTCATAGGGTACCCAAAAGAGATAGTTGGGTACACCTTCTATCTCAGATCCGAGGGAAAAGTGTTTGTTGCTAAGAATGGAGCTTTTCTTGAGAAGGAGTTTCTCCCAAAAGAATTGAGTGGGAGGAAGATAGAACTTGATGAGGTTGTGGAACCTCTGCTCCCTCTAGATGGTGGCGCAGGGCAGAGGGAAATCTCTGTCAAGGCAACACCGATTAAGGAGGAAGCTATTAATGATGATGAAGCTTCGGATCAAGTTACTATCGGACCTCGCAGGTCGACAAGATCACGTACTACTCCTGAGTGGTACGGGAATCCTGTCTTATCTATCATGTTGTTAGACAACAATAAGCCTACGAATTATGAAGAAGCAATGGTGGGCCCGGATTCCAACAAATGGTTAGAGGCCATGAAGTCCAAGACAGGATCTATGTATGAAAACAAAGTATGGACTTTGGAATGTTGGGTAACGGAGCATAAATTCAAAATTTTCCTACGCCATGATCAGATCTTCCTATGGAGAGACCAGCAACGAGAGAGGAGTGAGTGCATCTTCATCCCTTTGAAGATCGCTAAGCGGAAGCATTGCTAGAACGTGGTTGATGGAGTCGTACTCGTGGCGATTCAAATCGCGGTGTGTTTCCGATCTAGTGCCGAACCTCCATGTTCAACACACGTGCATCCCGGTGACGTCTCCCGCACCTTGATCCAGCAAGCAGGAGAGAGAGGTTGGGGAAGATCTCCGGCAGCACGACGGTGTGGTGTCGATAGAGAGATGAGGTCTCCCGGTAGGGCTTCGCCAAGAACCATCAGAGGAGGAGGAAGGAGGGGAGCAAGGCTGCACCGAGGGAGAGAAGAAACGGTGTGCAAAACAGCCCCAAACCCCTAGGTATATATAGGAGGAGGGGAAGGGGGTGCCACACCTAGGGTTCCCACCCTAGGTGGTGCGGCAGCCCCCCGGATGGGAGGTGCGGCGGCCAGGGCAGGGGGAGGGGGTGGCGCACCCCTAGGTGGGCCTTAGGCCCACCAGCGCCTAGGGTTTCCCCCCTCTCCACCTGCTGCGCCTTGGGCCCCTTTGTGGGAGGCGCACCATCCCTCCCTCCACCTTTTGGCCCATGCTACCTCTTGGGGCTGCTGGCCCCTCCCGGTGGACCCCCGGGACCATTTCCATTGGTCCCGGTGGTCCCGGTATGCTACCGGTGACGCCCGAAACATTTCCGGTGTCCAAAACCATCCATCCTATATACCAATTTGTACCTCCAAACCATTCCGGAGCTCCTCGTGACGTCCGGGATCTCATCTAGGACTCCGAACAACTTTTGGTAACCTCGTATAACATTTCCCTATAATCCTAGCGTCATCGAACCTTAAGTGTGTAGACCCTACGGGTTCGGGAAGCATGCAGACATGACCAAGACGCTCTCCGGCCAATAACCATCAGCGGGATCTGGATACCCATGGTGGCTCCCACACGTTCCACGATGATCTCATCGAATGAACCATGATGTCAAGGATTCAAACAATCCCGTATACAATTCCCTTTGTCTGTCAGTATAGAACTTGCCCGAGATTTGATCATCGGTATACCTATACCTTGTTCAATCTCGTTAACGGTAAGCCTCTTTACTCGTTCGGTAGCACGTCGTCCTATGACGAACTGCTTAGTCAGATTGATCTCATGATGATGTTCTACTGACTGGGCCTATAGATACCTCTCCGTCACACAGAGTGACAAATCCCGATCTCGATTCGTACCAACCCAACATATACTTTCGGAGGTACCCGTAGTGCACCTTTATAGTCACCCAGTTACGTTGTGAAGTTTGATACACCCAAAGCACTCCTACGGTATCCGGGAGTTGCACAATCTCACGGTCAAAGAAAAAGACACTTGACATTAGAAAAGCTTTAGCATACGAACAATACGATCTAGTGCTATGCTCTGGATTGGGTCTTGTCCATCACATCATTCTCCCAATGATGTGATCCCGTTATCAATGACATCTAATGCCCATGATCAGGAAACCATGATCATCTATTGATCAACGAGCTAGCCAACTAGAGGCTTGCTAGGGACACATTGTGATCTATTTATTCACACATGTATTACTGTTTCCTGTTAATACTATTATAGCATGAACAATAGATGATTATCTTGAACAAGGAAATATGATAATAACCATTTTATTATTGCCTCTAGGGCATATTTCCAAAAGTCTCCCACTTGCACTAGAGTCAATAATCTAGTTACATTGTGATGTATCGAACACCCATAGCATTATGGTGTTGATCATGTTTTGCTCGAGGAAGAGGTTTAGTCAACGGGTTTGCAACATTCAGATCCGTGTGTACTTTACAAATATCTATTACTCCACTCTGGACATGGTCCTGGATGGAGTTGTAGCGGAGTTTGATGTGCTTGGTCTTCTGGTGAAACCTGGGCTCCTTGGCTATGGCAATGGCCCCAGTGTTATCACAGAAGAGTGTCATTGGACCCGACACGCTTGGAACCACTCCAAGGTCGGTGATGAGCTCCTTCTGAAGCAGCTATGTACACCGCTTCACATGTAGATGCTGCCACGACTTCTTGCTTGTTGTTGCACCAGCTCACTGCCCCACCATTCAAAACATACACGTATCCGGTCTGTGACTTAGAGTCATTCAGATCTGTGTCGAAGCTAGCATCGACGTAACTCTTTATGACGAGCTCTTCGTCACCTCCATAAACGAGAAACATCTCCTTAGTCCTCTTCAGGTACTTAAGGATATTCTTGACCGCTGTCTAGTGTTCCATATCGGGATCACTTTGGTACCTCCCTACCAAACTTATGGCAAGGTTTATATCAGGTCTGGTACACAACATGGCATACATTAGAGAGCCTACGACTGAAGCGTAGGGGACGGTACTCATCTTCTCTCTATCTGTTGTCGTGGTCGGTGATTGAGTCTTACTCAATCTCATACCTTGCAAAACTCGCAAGAACCCCTTCTTTGAGTTTTCCATATTGAACTTCTTCATTATCTTGTCAAGGTATCTACTTTGCGAAAGACCTATGAGGCGTTTCGATCTATCTCTATAGATCTTGATGCCTAATATGTATGCAGCTTCTCTAAGGTCCTTCATTGAAAAACTCTTGTTCAAATAGGCCTTTATGCTCTCCAACATCTCTATATTATTCCCCATAAATAATATGTCATCCGCATACAGTATGAGGAAAGCTACAGAGCTCCCACTCACTTTCTTGTACAGAGAGGCTTCTCCATAAACCTGTATAAACCCAAACGCTTTAATCACCTCATTAAAGCGAATGTTCCAACTCTGAGATGCTTGCACCAGCCCATAGATGGAGCGCTGGAGCTTGCACACTTTGTTAGCACCCTTAGGGTCGACAAAACCTTCTGGTTGCATCATATACAACTCTTCCTTAAGATTCCCGTTAAGGAACGTTGTTTTGACGTCCATTTGCCAAATTTCATAATCATAAAAGGCGGCAATTGCTAACATGATTCGGACTGACTTCAGTTTCGCTACGGGAGAGAAAGTCTCTTCATACTCAACTCCTTGAATTTGTCGAAAACTCTTTGCGACAAGTCGAGCTTTATAAACGGTCACATTACCGATTACATCAGTCTTCTTCTTGAAGATCCATTTATTTTCTATGGCTCGACGGTCATCGGGCAAGTCCACCAAAGTCCATACTTTCTTTCTCATACATGGATCCTATCTCGGATTTCATAGCCTCAAGCCATTTGTTGGAATCCGGGCCCGCCATTGCTTCTTCATAGTTCGAAGGTTCACCGTTGTCTAACAACATGATTTCCATACAGGGTTGTCGTACCACTCTCGTGCGGAACGTACCCTTGTGGACCTTCGCGGTTCAGTAGCAACTTGATCCGAAGCTTCATGATCATCATCATTAACTTCCTCTTCAGTTGGTGTAGGCGCCCCAGGAACAATTTCCCGCGTCGCGCTACTTTCCGGTTCGAGAGGGGGTGTAATTAGCTCATCAAGTTCTACTTTCCTCCCACTTACTTCTTTCGAGAGAAACTCTTTTCTAAAAAGGATCCGTTCTTGGCAACAAAGGTTTTACCTTCGGATCTAAGATAGAAGGTATACCCAATAGTTTCCTTAGGGCAGGCAAATAGTATGGACTCCCACCTCCCACCTCCCACCGCGGCGACCCAATGGCGATCTGGTGCTCTAGCCAGCGTTTCCTCCATCCTCGCCGCTCCTCTGCTCAGGTGAACCCTCCCGACCCCCCTCACGTGGTCGTGCATGGCTTGCATGGGTGGCTCTACGTTGGATCTGGATTTTTCACCTGGTTTGGCTTTCGCCGATGAGGTTTATCATCACTCTGGTGTTACGGTGCACCCCATGAAGCACCGCCGCTCTTTCATCATGGTGGTTTCTTTTGTTCGTCATGTGTTCCGTCTTTCGACGGACACAGTCGCCGCAGCTCTAGAATCTGTGATTGGGGGATCGGCTATTGAGTTTCGTGTCTCTCAAGTGACAGACTCGGTTTTCTCCTTCAAAGTGTCCTGCATGCAAGTCGGTTTTCATATTCTTGACTTACGCTCGTTCAAATGCTCAAGTTTTAAGTGCTTTTTCCATCTATGGGGGCATGGTGGTCCTAATTGGCGTGGGGAATTCGCTCTGTGCAAGAAGCAATGTGATGCTGAATGGATTATTGTGAGTCCTTCTAAGAGGAGAGCCGCACTAGGTCTGATGGCGATGCATTCCAGACCCCTAAAATCTTCTCTTAAATCTGGATCTTCGATTCGTAAGAAGCTCACATTCGCATCACTCCAGCAATATGAAGTTCGCAAGGGTTACAGATGTCCTGTTTCCCACGAGGAGCTACTCACGCTTGAACAGGCTGGTTATTCGGTGCCTTCTCCGGAACGTGTCATCATCTCGGCGCCACCGCCGGCTGAACTCCGGTCGATGACAGCCACGCTGCATATTACGTTCGGCACAGTTTCTCGCCAGGATTCATCCCCCGGATCTTCCGGCGCTGATTTTCAAATTGCCAAATTAAACGGAACTTCTTCCTTGCAACAAGGTGCTGCAACTGATCCCGCCGAGATTCATGGTATTTTGAATTATGAGAATCAATTTTCGGTGGACACTTTGGATTCTGGGCCAATTTCCACGCTCATTAATGAGCCTGCTGAGGTTTCCTCCTTTTCTCGGCCCGAACCTAATCCTAGGATGGATATTCCATCCTCGTAGGAAGCCCATCTGGCCTTTGATGAAATCATTAATGTCATGGTTGAGGAAATCTTTTCTTGCTCGATTTGCAACACTCGGGGCCATCTAGCTGCCAACTACACGGCTTCGCCTGGATTCGCTGACAGCACTGTGGGCCACGCACGATCTCGAGGAGCCTCTTTTATGTAATAATTGTCTTACTTGGAACTGTAAGAGTCCCACCACCTCCCCTGTCGCTGATATCTCGAGAACTGCTGATACTCTTGGCGAAACCACAACGCCTGCAGCACAGTTCCGTCCTGTCTCATCACCGTCGCATCCTCGAACTCCCTCCGATTCACCGCCTGCCACTCCGCCACCGCCTCCTACAATGGCGAACTTCGAGCTTGATCCAGAGTTCTTCCTCCCGCCTGGCCACAACATCATCGACGGAGGTCCTGACCGGCTGCCTCGGACCTACACCAAGCCAGCAGTCCCCATCACCCGACGTCATGAGCGTTTCGTAATTGCTGACGTCCACCCAGCGCCCCCGGCTGACAACGTGATCCAGGTACGGCAAGAAGTGGCTGCTATTCTGCTTCACCGAGGGTTACATGTGTGTATCAAACGTCGCAACGTAACTGGGTGACTATAAAGATGCTCTACAGGTATCTCCAAAGGTGTTCGTTGAGTTAGTATCGATCGAGACTGGGATTTGTCACTCCGTGTGACGGAGAGGTATCTCGGGGCCCACTCGGTAATACAACATCACACACAAGCCTTGCAAGCAATGTGACTTAGTGTAAGTTGCGGGATCTTGTATTACAGAACGAGTAAACAGAGACTTGCCGGTAAACGAGATTGAAATAGGTATGCGGATACTGACGATCGAATCTCGGGCAAGTAGCATACCGAAGGACAAAGGGAATGACATACGGGATTATATGAGTCCTTGGCACTGAGGTTCAAACGATAAGATCTTCATAGAATATGTAGGATCCAATATGGGCATCCAGGTCCCGCTATTGGATATTGACCGAGGAGTCTCTCGGGTCATGTCTACATAGTTCTCGAACCCGTAGGGTCTGCACACTTAAGGTTCGACGTTGTTTTATGCGTATTTGAGTTATATGGTTGGTTACCGAATGTTGTTCGGAGTCCCGGATGAGATCACGGACGTCACGAGGGTTTCCGGAATGGTCCGGAAACGAAGATTGATATATAGGATGACCTCATTTGATTACCGGAAGGTTTTCGGAGTTACCGGGAATGTATCGGGAATGACGAATGGGTTCCGGGAGTTCACCGGGGGGGCAACCCACCCAGGGGAAGCCCATAGGCCTTGGGGGTGGCGCACCAGCCCTTAGTGGGCTGGTGGGACAGCCCAAGAAGGCCCTATGCGCCATAGGAAGAAAATCAAAGAGAAAAAAAAGAGGAGGTGGGAAAAGGGGGAAGGACTCCTCCTTCCAAACCTAGTTGGACTCGGTTTGGAAGGGGAGGGTTCCCCCCTTTGGCTCGGCCGACCCCCTTGGGAGTCCTTGGACCCCAAGGCAAGGCTCCCCCTCCTCCCCCTATATATACGGAGGTTTTAGGGCTGATTTGACACAACTTTGCCACGGCAGCCCGACCACATATCTCCACGGTTTTACCTCTAGATCGCGTTTCTGCGGAGCTCGGGCAGAGCCCTGCCGAGACAAGATCATCACCAACCTCCGGAGCACCGTCATGCTGTTGGAGAACTCTTCTACCTCTCCGTCTCTCTTGCTAGATCAAGAAGGCCGAGATCATCATCGAGTTGTACGTGTGCTGAACGCGGAGGTGTCGTCTGTTCGGCACTAGATCGTGGGACTGATCGCGGGACGGTTCGCGGGGCGGATCGAGGGACGTGAGGACGTTCCACTACATCAACCGCGTTCACTAACGCTTCTGCTGTACGGTCTACAAGGGTACATAGATCACACATCCCCTCTCATAGATGGACATGACCATGATAGGTCTTTGTGCGCGTAGGAAAATTTTTGTTTCCCATGCGACGTTCCCCAACAGTGGCATCATGAGCTAGGTTCATGCGTAGATGTCTTCTCGAGTAGAACACAAAAGTTTTTGTGGGCGGTGATGTGCGTTTTGCTGCCTTCCTTAGTCTTTTCGTGATTCCGCGGTATTGTTGGATTGAAGCGGCTTCGACCGACATTACTCGTACGCTTACGAGAGACTGGTTTCATCGCTACGAGTAACCCCGTTGCTCAAAGATGATAGGCAAGTGTCAGTTTCTCCAACTTTAGTTGAATCGGATTTGACCGAGGAGGTCCTTGGATGAGGTTAAATAGCAACTCATATATCTCCGTTGTGGTGTTTGCGTAAGTAAGATGCGATCCTACTAGATACCCATGGTCACCACGTAAAACATGCAACAACAAAATTAGAGGACGTATAACTTGTTTTTGCAGGGTATGCTTGTGATGTGATATGGCCAACGATGTGATGTGATATATTGGATGTATGAGATGATCATGTTGTAATATATAATATCGACTTGCAAGTCGATGGTACGGCAACCGGCAGGAGCCATAGGGTTGTCTTTATACTAACGTTTGTGCTTGCAGATGCGTTTACTATTTTGCTAGGATGTAGCTTTAGTAGTAATAGCATGAGTAGCACGACAACCCCGATGGCGACACGTTGATGGAGATCATGGTGTGGCGCCGGTGACAAGAAGATCGTGCCGGTGCTTGGTGATGGAGATCAAGGAGCACGTGATGATGGCCATATCATGTCACTTATGAATTGCATGTGATGTTAATCCTTTTATGCACCTTATTTTGCTTAGAACGACAGTAGCATTATGAGGTGATCTCTCACTAAAATTTCAAGACGAAATTGTGTTCTCCCCGACTGTGCACCGTTGCTACAGTTCGTCGTTTTGAGACACCACGTGATGATCGGGTGTGATAGACTCAACGTTCACATACAACGGGTGCAAAACAGTTGCGCACGCGGAACACTCGGGTTAAGCATGTGCAGACATGGCCTCGGAACACATGAGACCGAAAGGTCGATCATGAATCATATAGATGATATGATTAGCATGGGGATGCTTACCACTGAAACTATGCTCAACTCACGTGATGATCGGACTTGAGCTAGTGTAAGTGGATCATGAACCACTCAAATGACTAGAGAGATGTACTTTTTGAGTGGGAGTTTAGCGAGTAATTTGATTAAGTTAAACTCTAATTATCTTGAACATAGTCTAAGTCCACTTTGAATATATTTGTGTTGTAAATCATGGCTCACGCGACAGTCACCCTGAATTTTAGTACGTTCCTAGAGAAAGCTAAGTTGAAAGATGAGGGAAGCAACTTTCTATACTGGGCTCGTAATCTTAAGCTAATCTTACAAGCTGGGAAGAAGGATTATGTCCTTAATGCATCACTAGGAGATGAACCACCTGCTACGGCTGATCAGGATGTTAAGAACGCTTGGTTAGCACGTAAGGAGGACTACTCAGTAGTTCAATGTGCAGTCTTGTATGGCTTAGAGCCGGGACTTCAACGTCGCTTTGAGCGTCATGGAGCATTTGAGATGTTCCAGGAGTTGAAGTTTATCTTTCAGAAGAATGCCCGGATCGAGAGGTATGAGACCTCCGATAAATTCTATGCTTGCAAGATGGAGGAGAACTCGTCTGTCAGTGAACATGTGCTCAAAATGTGTGGGTACTCAAACCGTCTAGCTGAGCTGGGGATTGAACTCCCGCAAGAAGCTATCACTGACAGAATCCTTCAATCACTGCCGCCAAGCTATAAAGGCTTTGTGTTCAACTACAACATGCAAGGGATGAACAAGTCCCCGGCGAGTTGTTTGCGATGCTGAAAGTCGCACAGTCTGAACTCCGTAAAGAGCATCAAATGTTGATGGTGAATAAGACCACTAGTTTCAAGAGAAACGGCAAAGGCAAGAAGGGTAATTCAAAGAAGAGTGGCAAGCCTGTTGCCAATCCGACGAAGAAACCCAAAGCTGGACCTAAGCCTGAAACAGAGTGTTACTATTGCAAGGGTATGGGTCACTGGAAGCGCAATTGCCCCAAGTATCTGGCTGATAAGAAGGCGGCCAAAGAAAAAACAGGTATATTTGATATACATGTTATTGATGTGTACTTAACCGGCTCTCGTAGTAGTGCCTAGGTATTCCATACCGGTTCTGTTGCTCATATTTGCAACTCGAAACAGGAACTGCGGAATAGACGAAGGCTGGCGAAAGATGAAGTGACGATGCGCGTAGGAAATGGTTCCAAGGTTGATGCAATCGCCGTCGGCACAGTTTCACTTCAGTTACCATGATTAGTTATGAACTTGAATCATTGTTATTTAGTGCATGTGTTGAGAATGAACATTATATCTGGATCTTGTTTATTGCGAGACGGTTACTCTTTTAAGTCAGAGAATAATGGTTGTTCTATTTCTATGAGTAACATCTTTTATGGTCATGCACCCAATGTGAGAGGATTGTTCATATTGAATCTTCATAGCGATACACACATACATAACATTAAGACCAAAAGAGTTAGAGTTAACAATGATAGCGCCATACTTTTGTGGCAATGCCGCTTAGGTCATATTGGTGTAAAGCGCATGAAGAAACTCCATGCCGATGGACTTTTGGACTCACTTGACTTTGATTCACTTGACACGTGCGAACCATGCCTCATGGGCAAGATGACTAAAACTCCGTTCTCCGGAACAATGGAGCTTGCAAGTGACTTGTTGGAAATCATACATACCGATGTGTGTGGTCCGATGAGCGTAGAGGCACGCGGCGGATATCGTTATTTTCTCACCTTCACTGACGATTTGAGTAGATATGGTTATGTCTACTTAATGAAGCACAAGTCTAAAACATTTGAAAAGTTCAAGCAATTTCAGAGTGAAGTTGAAAATCATCGTAACAAGAAGATCAAGTTCCTATGGTCTGATCGTGGGGGTGAATATCTGAGTTTCGAGTTTGGTGCTCACTTAAGACAATGTAGAATTGTTTCACACTTGACACCGCCTAGAACACCACATCGTAATGGTGCGTCCGAACGTCGTAATCGTACTTTATTAGAGATGGTGCAATCTATGATGTCTCTTACCGATTTGTCGTTATCGTTTTGGGGTTATGCATTAGAAACAGCTGCATTCACTTTAAATAGGGCACCATCAAAATCTGTTGAGACGACACCATACGAACTGTGGTATGGCAAAAGGCCAAAGTTGTCGTTTCTTAAAGTTTGGGGATGTGATGCTTATGTCAAAAAGCTTCAGCCTGAAAAGCTGGAACCCAAAGCGGAAAAGTGCATCTTCATAGGTTACCCAAAAGAGACAGTTGGGTACACCTTCTATCTCAAATCCGAGGGCAAAGTGTTTGTTGCTAACAACGGGGCTTTTCTCGAGAAGGAGTTTCTCTCGAGAGAATTGAGTGGGAGGAAGATAGAACTTTATGAGCTTGTCGAACCTCTCATCCCTCTAGATGGTGGCGCGGGGCAAGGGGAAACCTCTGTCATTGCGACGTCGGTTGAGGAGGAAGTTAATGATGATGATCATGAAACTCCGGTTCAAGTTTCTGTTGAACCACGCAGGCCAACGAGACCACGTGCTACTCCAGAGTGGTACGGTAATCTCGTCTTGTCAATCATGTTGTTAGACAACAATGAACCTGCAAGTTATGAAGAAGCAATGGTGGGCCCGGATTCCAACAAATGGCTAGAAGCCATGAAGTCCGAGATAGGATCCATGTATGAGAACAAAGTGTGGACTTTGGAAGTACTACCTGAGGGCCGCAAGGCTATTCAGAACAAATGGATCTTTAAGAGGAAGACGGACGCTGACGGCAATGTGACCGTTTATAAAGCTCGACTTGTGGCAAAGGGTTTTTCACAAGTTCAAGGATTTGACTACGATGAGACATTCTCACCCGTAGCGATGCTTAAGTCCGTCAGAATCATGTTAGCAATAGCTGCATTTTTCGATTATGAAATATGGCAGATGGATGTCAAAATGGCGTTCCTGAACGGTTTCCTTAAGGAAGAGTTGTATATGATGCAACCCGAAGGTTTTGTCGATCCTAAGAATGCTAACAAAGTGTGCAAGCTGCAGCGATCCATTTATGGACTGGTGCAAGCATCTCGGAGTTGGAACAAATGCTTTGATGAGGTGATCAAAGCATTTGGGTTTATACAAGTGGTTGGAGAATCTTGTATCTACAAGAAAGTGAGTGGGACTCTGTGGCGTTTCTAATATTATATGTGGATGACATATTGCTGATTGGAAACAACGTAGAGTTTTTGGAGAGCATAAATGATTACTTGAATAAAAGTTTCTCTATGAAGGACCTAGGACAAGCTGCTTACATTCTAGGCATTAAGATCTACAGGGATAGATCAAAACGCCTGATAGGACTTTCACAAAGCACATACCTTGATAAAGTTTTGAAGAGGTTCAAAATGGAACAGTCGAAGAAAGGGTTCTTGCCAGTTTTACAAGGTACGAGATTGAGTAAGACACAGTGCCCAGCAACTGATGAGGATAGAGAGCATATGAGCACCGTCCCCTATGCTTCAGCCATAGGTTCTATCATGTATGCAATGTTGTGCACTAGACCGGACGTTAGCCTGGCCATAAGTATGGCAGGTAGGTTCCAGAGTAATCAAGGAGTGGATCACTGGACGGCGGTCAAGAATATCCTGAAGTACCTGAAAAGGACTAAGGAGATGTTTCTCGTGTATGGAGGTGACGAAGAGCTCACCGTAAAAGGTTACGTCGATGCAAGCTTCGACACAGATCCGGACGACTCTAAGTCGCAGACCGGATACGTATTTATTCTTAATGGGGGTGCGGTAAGCTGGTGCAGTTCCAAGCAGAGCGTCGTAGCAGATTCTACATGTGAAGCGGAGTACATGGCTGCCTCGGCGGCGGCTAAGGAGGGTGTCTGGATGAAGCAGTTCATGACGGATCTTGGAGTGGTGCCAAGTGCACTGAATCCAATAACCTTGTTCTGTGACAACACGGGTGCCATTGCCCTAGCAAAGGAACCACGGTTTCACAAGAAGTCCAGACACATCAAACGACGCTTCAACCTCATCCGTGACTACGTCGTAGGGGAGGACGTGAATATATGCAAAGTGCACACGGATCTGAATGTAGCAGACCCGCTGACTAAACCTATTCCACGGGCAAAGCATGATCAACACCAGAACTGTATGGGTGTTAGATTTATTACAATGTAATTCGCATGATGATGTGAGGGCTAGATTATTGACTCTAGTGCAAGTGGGAGACTGTTGGAATTATGCCCTAGAGGCAATAATAAATATAGTTATTATTATAATTCCTGTATCAAGATAATCGTTTATTATCCATGCTATAATTGTATTGAATGAAGACTTATATACATGTGTGGATACATAGACAAAACACTGTCCCTAGCAAGCCTCTAGTTGGCTAGCCAGTTGATCAAAGATAGTCAGTGTCTTCTGATTATGAACAAGGTATTGTTGCTTGATAACTGGATCACGTGATTAGGAGAATCACGTGATGGACTAGACCCAAACTAATAGACGTACCATGTTGATCGTGTCATTTTGTTGCTACTGTTTTCTGCGTGTCAAGTATTTGTTCCTATGACCATGAGATCATATAACTCACTGACACCGGAGGAATACTCTGTGTGTATCAAACGTCGCAACGTAACTGGTTGACTATAAATATGCTCTACAAGTATCTCCGAAGGTGTTCGTTGACTTAGTATGGATCGAGACTGGGATTTGTCACTCCGTGTGACGGAGAGGTATCTCGGGGCCCACTCGGTAATACAACATCACACACAAGCCTTGCAAGCAATGTGACTTAGTGTAAGTTGCGGGATCTTGTATTACGGAACGAGTAAAAAGAGACTTGCCGGTAAACGAGATTGAAATAGGTATGCGGATACTGACGATCGAATCTCGGGCAAGTAACATACCGAAGGACAAAGGGAATGACATACGGGATTATATGAATCCTAGGCACTGAGGTTCAAACGATAAGATCTTCGTAGAATATGTAGGATCCAATATGGGCATCCAGGTCCCGCTATTGGATATTGACCGAGGAGTCTCTCGGGTCATGTCTACATCGTTCTGGAACCCGCAGGGTCTGCACACTTAAGGTTCGACGTTGTTTTATGCGTATTTGAGTTATATGGTTGGTTACCGAATGTTGTTCGGAGTCCCGGATGAGATCACGGACGTCACGAGGGTTTCCGGAATGGTCCGGAAACGAAGATTGATATATAGGATGACCTCATTTGATTACTGGAAGGTTTTCGGAGTTACCGAGAATGTACCGGGAATGACGAATGGGTTCCGGGAGTTCACCGGGGGGGGGGGCAACCCACCCAGGGGAAGCCCATAGGCCTTGGGGGTGGCGCACCAGACCTTAGTGGGATGGTGGGACAGCCCAAGAAGGCCCTATGCGCCATAGGAAGAAAATCAAAGAGAAAAGAAAAAAAGAGGAGGTGGGAAAAGGGGGAAGGACTCCTCCTTCCAAACCTAGTTGGACTCGGTTTGGAAGGGGAGGGTTCCCCCCTTTGGCTCGGCCGACCCCCTTGGGAGTCCTTGGACCCCCAAGGCAAGGCTCCCCCTCCTCCCCCTATATATACGGAGGTTTTAGGGATGATTTGACATAACTTTGCCACGGCAGCCCGACAACATATCTCCACGGTTTTACCTCTAGATCGCGTTTCTGCGGAGCTCGGGCGGAGCCCTGCCGAGACAAGATCATCACCAACCTCCGGAGCGCCGTCACGCTGCCGGAGAACTCTTCTACCTCTCCGTCTCTCTTGCTGGATCAAGAAGGCCGAGATCATCGTCGAGCTGTACGTGTGCTGAACGCGGAGGTGTCGTCTGTTCGGCACTAGATCGTGGGACTGATCGCGGGACGGTTCGCGGGGCAGATCGAGGGACGTGAGGACGTTCCACTACATCAACCGCGTTCACTAACGCTTCTGCTGTACGGTCTACAAGGGTACGTAGATCACACATCCCCTCTCGTAGATGGACATCACCATGATAGGTCTTCGTGCGCGTAGGAAATTTTTTGTTTCCCATGCGACGTTCCCCAACAAGTTCCACCATTGGGTCAGTGATGATCCTTATTTAGTTTGTTCCATCGTGTTTGCTTCGTTCCCAGATGACCGACTAGTCCCCCACAGTATCAACTTCTGTGAATATGCTGCTTGGCGGGGGCCAAGGTTTCCTGGTCTGCACCGGTATATATCCTGGGGGCGGTGGCTGCCGAAATACTGCCTAATGACGAGGATCCCATGCCCCTCAATGGCAATCCTCACCCGCTCCCTGGTCATCTTGTCCACGACAATCTGCAATTTGCTATGCCTCCGTACCCTGCGCTGGGTTGGAATGCGGTGCCACTAGCACCTGAAGATCTAGTGGTTCCTGCTGCTGATGTTGTTGATGCCGGTGGTTGGGGTCAGCCGCCGGCAGCCGCTGATGGAGGAGGATGGGAACCTGGAGCGGCCCCAGAGGCACCTGCTGCTGATCCTGTTCAGGATCAAGAGTCCATGATGATTGATCAACCGAGTCCTTCCTCTTCGGACTCGGTTCATGAGCTTGTAGACCTCGACCCTCAGCCGCAGGGTCACATGGAAGCGGAACCTGCTGATGAAGCACCACCGGCCCCTGACCTGCGGGTGGTTGTGGCCAACCCTGTTGCCCCGGATGCTGGCTTGGCACCGGCTGCCCAGGGTCATGATGCTGAGCCGGAGGAGGAGGTGCCTGCCATGGAGGAGGCGCAAGAAGACAATCCTCTAGCAATTGTCCTATAGAAACCCCCTCACATTCAAACTGACAACCTCTTTGTTGGGGCTGCAAGGGTTTTCTACGGGCCTCCTCTGCCACCAATTCTATCCTGGGTGCGCACTTTTGATGCTCTCATGGGAGCTGCGACTTCTATGCATGTGCCTCGCCAACTCCAGATGCCAATCCTGGAGCCCATTATGATCCCCAAGCGATCATGGTCGGCAGCTTTTGATCCAGATGCTCCAGCGCTACCATCACCAGAGCCTGCTGGCGACGCTCTCTCAGTGTAGGAGGTAATCCCTCTCAGTCCATCTTCATCTGCGGAGGACTTCACTTTTCATTCTCCTGCTCCAACGAAGAAAGGGACCCACAAGAAGGCCACCCCTATCGTCGACTCCTCTGTCCGTCGATGTACTCACGGCTCCATCAAGCGCGATGGCTTCAAACCCATCCTGCAGGAGCTGCCAGCGCACGTCCCCAAGAAGAGGAAGCCCAAGGCCAAGCCAATGCCCTCCCCATCGCAGGAGACTGATGATGTGCAAGTACCTCCTGCCACTCCTATTCCAGTGATTCAGGAGGTTGGGCAGTCACTAGGCATTGCCCCTGAGAAGCTTACGGTGGATCGACTTATGGAAGATCCTGCTGATTTCGCGCCATCGTCTGCTGATGTTTAATTCACCTATGTTAATTTGTTACTATACTGGCTACATGTACTGCGAGACTTCTGCATGCTCTGTCTTTTGGTTATGTGAACCTTGGTCGCAACGGCTATTACATAGCCCTGCTTTTACTCTATATATATTGTGCAATGGATAGTCGTTCTACGAGAAGTTGGCGTGTGCTTTGTTGGAATGTGCGTGGCCTAAATTCGGACCATAGGCAACGTGCGGTCCGTAACAAGATTGATGAGAGCCTAGCTGATGTGGTGTGCTTGCAGGAAACCACAATGCAGTGAGTTGAGTTCCGTACAGTCAAATGTTTCTGTCCCAAACGATTTGATCAGTTTGCCTACTCTTCCTCCAGGGGCGCATCAGGGGGGCTTATCACCCTTTGGAACTCCTCCATTCTTACTGTTCAGTTAGTTGAATGCACTCCCCATGGTTTGATCATCTCTTTTACCTCAAATCACACTGGTGAATCCTGGACTTTAGTGAATATCTATGGTCCTTGTCAAGGTGAGGCCACAGATCTTTTTGTTAGCTGGCTATATAATCTCCATATACCCACTGGGTCTAATTGGTTGCTTCATGGAGATTTTAATTTCATTAGATCCCCTGATAACAGAAACCTTCCTGGGGCTGATGTAAATGACATGTTCATCTTCAATGAAATTATTGGGCATCTGGGATTGCTGGAACTTCCCATTAAGGGCAGATCTTTCACTTGGTCCAATATGCAAGATTCCCATCTTCTGGAGCAGCTTGACTGGTTTTTCACATCAGCCAACTGGATCTTCTCATATCCTCTTACGCAAGTGTTACCCCTTGCCAAGACAGCTTCTGACCATGTTCCTTGTGTGGTCACTGTCAACACTTCCATCCCTAAGTGTAATCTATTCCGCTTTGAAAACTACTGGGTTGAAATGGAGGGTTTCATGGAATGAGTTCAGCAATCCTGGCTCATTCCTTCAAGGAAAACCCACATTACCGCTATCATTATGGATAAGATGAAACATCTTAGGCAGGCTCTGAAAAAGTGGCAGACAAATCTATCTCAGTTAAAAACTATCATCTCCATATGTAATCAAGTTGTGTTGTGTTTGGATGAGCTTGAGGAGTTGAGGTCACTTTTCATACCAGAGGCTAACTTCAGAAAAATTGTTAAATTACATTTCGAGCATCTTTTGCATCTACAGTGTTTATATTGGAAAAAGAGAGCCACTATTAGATTTGTTAAAGTTGGTGAGGAAAACACCAAATTCTTTCATGCTATAGCTACTGAGAGATATAGGAGGAATTCCATTGCATCTCTCAAGTTAAATGATGGTTCCCTCATATCTGATCATGATCAAATTGCTGCATGCTTCTGGGCATCTTTTAAGGCTAGAATGGGAACTTCTCTTGGCATTTGATTTACCATCCATGCTTCATAAGGTGGAGGTCCTAGATATTCTCACTGAACCATTTTCTAAGTCTGAAATGGACAAAACTGTTCAGGAAATGCCCATTGACAAAGCTCCAGGTCCTGATGGGTTCAATGGTCTTTTCTTCAAGAAATGCTGGCACATTATTTCCCCTGAGTTTTATCAACTTGCTGCTGCTTTCCATGCTAGCCATGCTCAACTTGAGAACATGAACTCATCTTATATTACTCTCATTCCCAAGAAGAGATCACCTGAACGTGTGGGAGATTACAGACCTATATCACTTACTGGGATGTGTCTCAAATTTCTGTCCAAAATGATTGCTAATAGGCTACAACTGCAGATTGTGAAGTGTCTTCACAAGAATCAGTATGGTTTTATCAAGTCTAGGACCATTCAGGATTGTGTTGGATGGACTCTGGAGTACCTGCACCAATGCCATCAATCCAAGAAACCTATAGTCATTCTCAAGCTGGATTTTGAAAAGGCATTTGACTCTGTGGAACATGAGTTTATTTCTTAGATTCTCAAGCACAAAGGCTTCAATGACAGATGGATACTTTGGGTCCAACAGCTACTAACTTCTGGCTCATCTTCAGTCCTGATCAATGGTGTGCCTGGCAAGAAGTTTATGTGCAAGAAAGGTGTCAGGCAGGAAGATCCCATGTCCCCACTGCTTTTTGCCATTGCTGCTGATTTTTTACAAACTCTGGTTAACCAACTGCTGGTGGAGGGTCTGATTCAGCTGCCCAAACCTTCTCATGATAAGGATTTCCCCATAGTGCAATATGCTGATGATACCCTTATCATCCTACCTGCTGATAAACCCCAGTTGTTGCAGTTCAAGAAAATGCTCCTACTTTTCTCCCAGTCCAGTGGATTATAGGTGAATTATCGCAAATCTGCCCTTCTACCTGTTAACACTCCTCCACAGCAACTCCAGGATCTGGCTGACTCCCTTGGCTGCAAAGTGGGATCTTTGCCCTTCACATACCTTGGCCTTCCAGTTGGGACAACTAAACCAAGAATCATTGATCTCATGCCACTGGTTGATAACATGGAAAGAAGACTTAGTGCTAGTTCATCTTTTCTAGCTCAGGCGGGAAGGCTACAGTTTTTAAACTCAGCACTGTCTTCTGTGCCTATCTTCTTTCTATGCAGTCTGGATATCCCACCAGGCATACTGAAGCAGCTTGAAAGAATTCAAAGGCAATGTCTATGGAGAAGAAATGGGCAAGATCATGCACCCCCTCTTGCTGCCTGGCATCTGGTGTGCAGACCTAAAAATAAAGGGGGGTTAGGAATTATGAACCTAGCAATCCAGAATCAAGCACTCCTGCTCAAGCATGTTGATAAATTTCTAAATCATGCTGATATCCCATGGGTTCACTTGATTTGGAACACTTACTATCATGACACTGTACCTTAGGGAACTGCTCTTTGTGGTTCTTTTTGGTGGAAGGATATCTGTAAACGGCTGGACAAATTCAGATCACTTACATATGTTCAGCCTAACAAGGGTGATTCCTTCCTGTTTTGGTCTGACTCCTGGTTGGTTGGAAACTCCATTAGGCCACTGGCAGCCAGATTCCAAAGACTGTTTTCTTTTGTGGCTGAGCCTTTCTGCACAGCGCAAGAGGTCTTTACAGCCTTTTCTGATGACAACATGCTCTCTATGTTCCACTTGCCACTGTCTGCTCAAGCTTACCAGGAGCTGCTTTCAGTTCAATCTTTGCTTCAAGACGTGGATCTTGATCATCAGGCCTCTAACAGATGGGTATGGGGAAAAGATGCTAAGGCATACACAGTCAAGAGATACTATACTCACATTCATAGCAGTATTACACCAAACCCTTTACTCAACTGGATCTGGAAAAGTTGTTGTACCATGAGGATTAAGATGTTTGCCTGGATGCTCATCATGGACAGGATTAACACTCAAGACATGCTTGAACGGCGACACTGCAATGTTTCTGACTCCAATCTCTGTGTTCTATGTCATGCTCGAGTCAAGGAAGACAGAGATCACTTATTCTTCATCTGTCTTTTCAGTATCAGGGTCTGGAATTACATGCAGATCACATGGCAGGGTCCATCCATGTGGAGTGCTACTGTTGCTGCTAAAAGAGACTTCCATAACCCCTTCTTTGCTGAGGTGGTCTTCACTGCATGCTGGAACATCTGGACTATCAGAAATGCAAAGGTCTTCAACCAGCAGCAGCCAAAGTTCAGAAAATGTAGATCTGGCTTCATTCATGACATTTCCCTGTTAGCTCATAGAATTAAGCCTAGTTTCAGGGATGATCTCCTTAAATGGGTTTCCTTTTTGCCTCCTTGAGGTTTGTAGCCCGAGCTCCTCCCCCCTTTGTACATTCTAATTTCTTCTTGTACATACTTCTCTTATCTATGGGAATAAATGAAAAAAGGCTGTGGGGGGTTTTCCCTACAGTAGCCGGTCAAAAAAACGCATTTCTCCGCTTTGGGTTCGAGCTTCTCTAGTTGAAGTTTCTTCACATAAGCATCGCAGCCCCAAACTTTAAGAAACGACAACTTAGGTTTCTTGCCAAACCATAGTTCATACGGTGTCATCTCAACGGATTTAGACGGTGCCCTATTTAAAGTGAATGCTGCAGTTTCTAATGCGTAGCCCCGAAATGATAGCGGTAAGTCGGTAAGAGACATCATAGATCGTACCATATCTAATAAAGTGCGATTACGATGTTCAGACACTCCGTTGCGTTGCGGTGTGCCAGGCGGCGTTAGTTGTGAAACGATTCCACACTTCCTTAGGTGTGTGCCAAACTCGTGACTTCAATATTGTCCTCCACGATCAGATCGTAGACACTTAATTTTTCTGTCACGTTGATTCTCAACCTCACTCTGAAATTCCTTGAACTTTTCAAACGTCTCAGATTTGTGCTTCATCAAGTAAATATACCCATACCTACTCAAATCATCGGTGAGAGTGAGAATATAACGGGAGCCACTGCGAGCTTCAACGTTCATTGGACCACACACATTAGTATGTATTATTTCCAATAAGTCGGTCGCTCTCTCCATTATTCCTGAGAATGGAGTCTTAGTCATCTTGCCCATGAGGCACGGTTCGCATGTGTCAAATGATTCAAAGTCAAGAGACTCTAATAGTCCATCAGTATGGAGCTTCTTCATCCCTTTAACACCGATATGACCAAGGCGGCAGTGCCACAAGTATGTGGGACTATCATTATCAACTTTACATCTTTTGGTACTCACAATATGAATATGTGTAACATCATGATTGAGATTCATCAAGAATAAACCATTCACCAGCGGGGCATGACCATAAAACATATCACTCATATAAATAGAACAACCATTATTCTCTGACTTAAATGAGTAGTCGTCTCGCATTAAGCAAGACCCTGATACAATATTCATTCTCAAAGCCCATACTAAATAACAATTATTAAGGTTTAAAACTAATCCCGACGATAGATGTAGAGGTAGCGTGCCGACGGCGATCACATCGACCTTGGAGCCATTCCCGACGCGCATCGTCACCTCGTCCTTGGCCAGTCTCCGCTTATTCCGCAGTTCCTGCTTTGAGTTGCAAATGTGAGCAATGGCACCGGTATCAAATACCCAGGAGCTACTACGAGCGCTGGTAAGGTACACATCAATAACATGTATATCATATATACCTTTAACGTTGCCGGCCTTCTTGTCCGCTAAGTACTATGGCAGTTCCGCTTCCAGTGACCTTTTCCCTTGCAATAGAAGAACTCAGTCTCAGGCTTGGGTCCATTCTTTTTCTTCTTCCCGGCATCTAGCTTACCGAGCACGGCAATGGCTTTGCTGTCTTTCTTGAAGTTCTTCTTACCCTTGCCCTTCTTGAAACTGGTGGTCTTGTTGACCATCAACACTTGATGCTCTTTCTTGATTTCTACTTTTGCAGACTTGAGCATCGAGTACAACTCGGGAATGGTCTTCTCCATCCCTTGCATGTTGTAGTTCAGCACAAAACCTTTGTAGCTTGGTGGGAGAGACTGGAGGATTCTTTCAATTATAGCATCATCCGGAAGTTCGAGTCCAAGTGAAGTCAGACGATCGTGTAACCCATACATTTTGAGTATGTGCTCACTGACAGAACTGTTCTCCTCCATCTTACAGCTAAAGAACTTGTCGGAGACTTCATATCTCTCGACACGGACATGAGCTTGAAAAACTAGTTTCAGCTCTTGGAAAATCTCATATGCAACGTGTTGCTCAAAACGCCTTTGGAGCCCCGTTTCCAAACTGTATAACATGCCACACCTAACCAGAGAGTAGTCATCGCTCCGCGTTTGCCAGACGTTCAGAATGTCATGGGCTGCTGCAGGAGCAGGAGGGTCACCTAGCGGTGCATCAAGGACATAAGCCTTTTTAGCTGCTTCAAGGATGAGCTGCAAGTTGCGAACCCAGTCGGCATAGTTTCTACCATCATCTTTCAGCTTGTTTTTCTCTAGGAATGCGTTGAAATTGAGGTTGACGTTGGCCATCTACAATATTTATAAAGACAACTTTTAGACTAAGTTCATGACAATTAAGTTCATTTAATGAAATTAGGTATGAACTCCCACTTAAATCGACATCCCTCTAGTCATCTAAGTGATACATGATCCATGTTGACTAACCCGTGTCCGATCATCACGTGAGACGGACTAGTTATCATGGTAAGCAACTTCATGCTGATCGTATTCAACCATACGACTCATGTTCGACCTTTCGGTCTCTTGTAATTGAGTTCATGGTTGTACATGCTAAGCTCGTCGAGTCAACCTAGGTGTTCCGCGTGTGTAAATCTGGCTTACACCCGTTGTATGCGAACGTTAGAATCTATCACACCCGATCATCACGTGGTGCTTCGAGACAACGATCCTTCGCAATGGTGCACACTTAGGGGAATACGTTCTCGAAATTTTAAGAGGGGTCATCTTATTATGCTACCGTCGTTCTAAGCAATAAGATGAAAAACATGATAAACATCACAATGCAATCATATAGTGACATGATATGGCCATTATCATCTTTGCTCTTTCGATCTCCATCTTCAGGCATCGCATGATCATCATTGTCACCGGAGTGACACCATGATATCCATCATCATGATCACCATCATCATGTCTCCGTGAAGTCGTCACGCCAACTACCACTATCACTACTACTATAGCTAATCGTTAGCAATGAAGTAAAAGTAGTAAGCACATGGCATTGCATCTCATACAATAAATTAAGACAACTCCTATGGCTCCTGCGAGTTGTCATACTCATCGACATGCAAGTCGTGAAACCTAATACAATAAGATGATCATCTCATACATCATACATGCAACATCACAACTTTGGCCATATCACATCACATGTCAAACCCTGCAAAAACAAGTTAGACGTCCTCTAATTGTTGTTGCAAGTTTTACTGGCTGATTTGGGTTTCTAGCAAGAACGCCTTCTTACCTACGTGACAGCCACAATGATGATATGCCAAAGCTATTTACCCTTCATAAGGACCCTTTTCATCAAATCCAATCCGACTAGAGTGGGGGAGACAGACACCCGCTAGCCACCTTTATGCACGGTGTGCATGTCTATCGGTGGAACCAGTCTCACGTAAGTGCACGTGTAAGGTCAGTCCGGGCCGCTTCTTCCCACAATACCGTCGGAAAAGAATAAGACTAGTAGCGGCAAGCAATTGACAAATCATCGCCCACAACCTTTTGTTTTCTACTCGTGCATAGAATCTACGCATAAAAAACCTGGCTCGGATGCCACTATTTGGTAACGTAGCATAAATTCAAAATTTTCCTACGCCATGTTCAGATCTTCCTATGGAGAGAATAGCAATGAGAGAGGGGTGAGTGCATCTTCATACCTTTGAAGATCGCTAAGCGGAAACGTTGCTACAACGCGGTTGATGGAGTCGTACTCGCGGCAATTCAGATCGCGGTGTGAGTCCGATCTAGTGCCGAACCACGGCACCTCCGTGTTCAACACACGTGCATCTCGGTGATGTCTCCCACACCTTGATCTAGCAAGGAGGAGGGAGAGGTTGGGGAAGATCTTCGGCACCATGACGGCGTGGTGTCGATGGAGAGACGAGGTCTCCCGGCAGGGCTTCACCAAGCACCGTGGGAGGAGGAGGAAGGAGGGGAGCAGGGCTGTGATGACCCACAAGTATAGGGGATCAATCATAGTCCTTTCAATAAGTAAGAGTGTCGAACCCAGCGAGGAGCAAAAGGCTCTGATAAACAGTTTTCAGCAAGGTAATAACTGCAAGCACTGAAAGTAGCGGTACAAGTGATGGTGTAGTGAGGTGAAACGTAGCAGGTGAAAAGTAACAAGTAACAAGTAGTAGCAACGGTGCAAAAAAGTAGCCCAATTCCTTTTGTAGCAAGGGACAAGCCTGAACAAAGTCTTATAGGAAGAAAAACGCTCCCGAGGACACACGGGAATTTTTGTCATGCTAGTTTCATCATGTTCATATGATTCGCGTTTGTTACTTTGATAGTTTGATATGTGGGTGGACGGGCGCTTGGGTACTGCCCTTACTTGGACAAGCATCCCACTTATGATTAACCCCTCTCGCAAGCATCCGCAACTACGAAAGAAGAATTAAGACAACGTCTAACCATAGCATTAAACTAGTGGATCCAAATCAGCCCCTTACGAAGCAACGCATAGACTGGGGTTTAAGCTTCTGTCACTCTAGCAACCCATCATCTACTTACTACTCCCCAATGCCTTTCTCTAGGCCCAAATATGGTGAAGTGTTATGTAGTCGATGTTCACATAACACCACTAGAGGAAAAGACAACATACAACATATCAAAATAACGAACGAATACCAAATTCACATGACTATTATCAGCATGACTTATCCCATGTCCTCAGGAACACAAGTAACTACTCACAAAGCATAATCATAATCATGATCAGAGGTGTAATGAGTAGCATTAAGGATCTGAACATAAACTCTTCCACCAAGTAATCCAACTAGCATCAACTACAAAGAGTAATCAACACTACTAGCAACCTTACAAGTACCAACCGGAGTCGCGAGACGGAGATTGGTTACAAGAGATGAACTAGGGTTTGGAGAGGAGATAGTGCTAATGAAGATGTTGATGGAGATGACTCCCCTCTGATGAGAGGAGTGTCGGTGATGACGATGGCGACGATTTCCCCCTCCGGGAGGGAAGTTTCCCCGGTAGGATCGTCCTGCCGGAGCTCTAGATTGGTTCTGCTCAAGTTCCGCCTCATATAGAAAAAGAGGGGGGCAGTGGGCCACCAGGGTGCCCACAAGCCCTGTTGCCGCGGCCAGGGGGTAGGCCGCGGCAACCAGGCTTGTGGGCCCCTGGCAGCTCCCCTCTGACACTTCTTTCGCCCAATATTTTTTATATATTCCCAAACAATTCCACGTTGATTTTCAGGGCATTTGGAGTTGCGCAGAATAGAGGACTCAGACTTGCTCCTTTTCTAGTCCAGAATTCCAGCTGCCGGTATTCTCCCTCTTCAAATAAACCTTGCAAAATAAGAGAGAAAAGTCATAATTATGGTACCACAAAGTATAATAACAGTCAATAAAGCGATAAATATCTACATGAAAGCATGATGCAAAATCGATGTATGAGGCTGCGCCGAGGGAGAGAAGAAACGGTGTGCAAAACAGCCCCAAACCCCTAGGTATATATAGTAGGAGGGGAAGGGGGTGCCACCCCTAGGGTTCCCACACTAGGTGGTGCGACAGCCCCCCAGATGGGAGGGGCGGCAGCCATGGCAGGGGGAGGGGTGGCGCACCACTAGGTGGGCCTTAGGCCCACCAGCGCCTAGGGTTCCCCCCCCCCCTCTCCACCTCCTGCGCCTTGGGCCCCTTTGTGGGTGGCGCACCAGCCCACTTTGGGCTGGTAGCCCTCCACCTTTTGGCCCATGCTACCTCTTGGGGCTGGTGGCCCCTCCCGGTGGACCCCCGGGACCATTTCCGGTGGTCCCGGTGGTCCCGGTACGCTACCGGTGACGCCCGAAACATTTCCGGTGTCCAAAACCATCCATCCTATATATCAATCTTTACCTCCAGACTATTATGGAGCTCCTCTTGACGTCCGGGATCACATCCGGGACTCCGAGTAACTTTCGGTAACCTCGTATAACATTTCCCTATAACCCTAGCGTCATCGAACCTTTAGTGTGTAGACCCTACGGGTTCGGGAAGCATGCAGACATGACCGAGACGCTGTCCGGCCAATAACCATCTGGGGGATATGGATACCCATGGTGGCTCCCACACGTTCCACGATGATCTCTTCGGATGAACCACGATGTCAAGGATTCAATCAATCCCGTATACAATTCCCTTTGTCTGTCGGTATAGACTTGCCCGAGATTCGATCGTTGGTATACCTATACCTTGTTCAATCTCGTTACCGGTAAGTCTCTTTACTCGTTCCGTAGCACGTCATCCTGTGACGAACTTCTTAGTCACATTGAGCTCATGATGATGTTCTACCGAGTGGGTCCAAAGATACCTCTCCGTCACACGGAGTGACAAATCCCGATCTCGATTCGTACCAACCCAACAGATACTTTCGGAGGTAACCGTAGTGCACCTTTATAGTCACCCAGTTACGTTGTGACGTTTGATACACCCAAAGCACTCCTATGGTATCCGGGAGTTGCACAATCTCATGGTCGAAGAAAAAGACACTTGACATTAGAAAAGCTTTAGCATACGAACAATACGATCTAGTGCTATGCTCAGGATTGGGTCTTTTCCATCACATCATTCTCCCAATGATGTGATCCCGTTATCAATGACATCTAATGCCCATGATCAGGAAACCATGATCATCTATTGATCAACGAGCTAGCCAACTAGAGGGTTGCTAGGGACACATTGTGATCTATTTATTCACACATGTATTATTGTTTCCTGTTAATACAATTATAGCATGAACAATAGACGATTATCATGAACAAGGAAATATGATAATAACCATTTTATTATTGCCTCTATGGCATATTTCCAACATGGAAGTATTACCTGAAGGTCGCAAGGCTATTCAGAACAAATGGATCTTTAAGAAGAAGACAGAAGCGGACGGTAATGTGACCATTTATAAAGCTCGACTTGTGGCAAAGGGTTTTTCACAAGTTCAAGGAGTTGACTACGATGAGACATTCTCACCGGTAGCGATGCTTAGGTCCGTCCGAATCATGTTAGCAATAGCTGCACTTTTCGATTATGAAATCTAGCAGATGGATGTCAACACGGTGTTGAACAAATATTTTTCATTAAAATTCCTAGGAGAAGCTGCGCACATATTAGGTATTAAGATCTATAGAGATAGATCGAGGCACCTAAAAGGACTTTCACAAAGCGCATACCTTGATAATGTTTTGAAGAAGTTCAAAATGGAGCAATCCAAGAAGGGGTTCTTGCGAGTGTTACAAGGTATAAAGTTGAGTAAGACTCAGTGTCCAGTGACTGCAGAATATAGAGAAAAGATGAGTATTGTCCCCTATGCTTCAGCCATAGTGTCTATCATGTATGCAATGTTGTGGACAAGACCGGACGTCGGCCTGGCCATAAGTATGGCACGCAGGTTTCAAAGTGATCCAGGAGTGGAACACTGGGCGGCGGTCAAGAATATTCTGAAGTACCTGAAAAGGACTAAGGAAATCTTTCTCGTTTATGGAGGTGAAGAAGAGCTCGCCGTAAACGGTTACGTCGATGCAAGCTTTGACACTGATCCGGATGACTCTAAGTCTCAAACCAGATACGTATTTATTCTTAATGGGGGTGCGGTAAGCTGGTGCAGTTCCAAGAATAGCGTTGTAGCAGATTCTACATATGAAGCGGAGTACATGGCTGCCTCGGAGACAACTAAGGAGGGTGTCTGGATGAAACAGTTCATGACGGATCTTGGAGTTGTGCCGAACGCACTAAATCCAATAACTCCGTTCTGTGACAACACTTGTGCCATTGCTCTAGCAAAGGAACCAAGGTTTCACAAGAAGACCAGACACATCAAACGACGCTTCAACCTCATCCGCGACTATGTCGAAGGAAAGGACATAAATATTTGCAAAGTGCACACGGATCTGAATGTTGCAGATCTTCTGACTAAACCTCTTCCACGAGCGAAGCATGATCAACACCAGAACTATATGGGTGTTAGATTCATTCCAATGTAAATCGCATAGTGATGTGAGACTAGGTTATTTACTCTAGCTAGTGCATGTGGGAGACTGTTGGAAATATGCCCTAGAGGCATTGATAAAATAGTTATTATTATATTTCCTAATTCAAGATAATCATTTATTATCCATGCTATAATTGTATTGAATGAAAACATAAATGCATGTGTGGATATATAGACAAAACAATGTCCCTAGTAAGCCTCTAGTTGACTAGCCAGTTGATTAAGGATGGTTAAGGTTTTCTCACCATATGCAAGTGTTGTCACTTGATTACTGATCACATCATTAGGAGAATTATGTGATGGACAAGACAGAAACTATAAACGTCGCATGTGATCGTGTCATTTTGTTGCTATTGTTTTCTGCGTGTCAAGTATTCATTCCTATGACCATGAGGTCATGTAACTCACTGACACTAGAGGAATACCTTGTGTGTATCAAACGTCGCAATGTTACTGGGTGACTATAAAGGTCCTCTACAGGTATCTCCAAAGGTGTCTGTTAACTTAGCATGGACCAAAATTGGGATTTTTCACTCCGTGTGACGGAGAGGTATCTCGGGGCCCACTCGGTAAAGCAACATCACATATAAGCCTTGCAAGCAATATGGCTAATGTGTTAGTCATGGGATCTTGTATTAAAGAACGAGTAAAGAGACTTGTCGGTAACGATATTGAAATAGGTATAGAGATACCGACGATCAAATCTCGGGCAAGTAACATATCGAAGGACAAAGGGAATGGTATACGGGATTATATGAATCCTTGGCACAGAGGTTCAACCGATAAGATCTTCGTAGAATATGTAGGATCCAATATGGACATCTAGTTCCCACTGTTGGATTTTAACTGGGGAGTGTCTCGGGTCATGTCTGCATAGTTCTCGAACCCTCAGGGTCTGCACACTTAAGGTTCGCTGACGTTTTGGTATAGTTGAGTTATAGGTGTTGGGGACCATAGGTTGTTCGGAGTCTCGGATGAGATCACGGAAGTCACGAGGGTTTCCGGAATGGTCCGGAAATGAAGATTGATATATAGGATTGTTTCATTTGGCCTCCGGAAAGATTTCAGGCATTACCGGCAGTGTACCGGGAGTGAAGAATGGGTTCCCGGTTTTTACCGGGAGGGGCCCACCCACCCAGGATTATCCCAAGGGTGGTGCACCAGCCCTTAGTGGGATGGTGAGGCCAGCCCAAGTGGGATATTTCGGCCAAGATAAAAAAATCAAGGAGAAAGAAAAAAAAGGAAAGAAGGAAAAAAAAGAGAGGAGGTAGGAAGGAAGGAAGGGTCTCCTCCCACCAAACCGACTTGGAGGAGGATCCCTCCTCCCTTCGGCCGGCGCCCCTAGGGCAGGCCCCACCCCTTGGCTCCTCCTATATATACTTGAGGTTTAGGGCTTTTTGAGACACAACTTTGCCACGTGCAACGCTAAACCTCTACTTCGTAGTTCTTCCTCTAGATCGGTTTTCTTAGGAGCTCGGGCGGTGCCCTGCGGGAATAGATCATCACCATCACCGGCGCGCTGTCACGTTGCCGTAGAACTCATATACTTCCCCATCTCTCTTGGTGGATCAAGAAGGCAGAGATCGTCATCGAGTTGTACGTGTGCAGAACGCGGAGGTGTCGTCCGTTCGGCGCTAGATCGGAACGAATCGTGGGACGACGGTGATTTGAATCATGAAGATGTACCACTAGATCAACCGCGTTTCTTAACTCGTCCCACTTAGCGATCTACAAGGGTATGTGGATCCGATCTCCTTCTCGTAGATGAACATCACCATGATAGGTTTTCGTGTGCGTAGGAAATTTTTTGTTTCCCATGCAACGTTCCCCAACATGAACATGGTACAAAAAGAGCAACATGGCATGTACATGGTGAACAAAATATTATTAGAATAACATCAGATGAGCATGGCATTAACATGTTACTCAAGGCATGAATAAAGATGATACTAGCATGTAGTAGCTATCCCATTTGAAATTACTCTAATTGGGGGTATCTCGTAACCACCAGATGTATCGACTTACCATCATGGACATCATACGATAAACTCACGATCGAATCAAGCTTGGTAGTAACAAAACCTTAGTAATCAGAACATGACCATATGGAGCTTGATCTTTACCCGGGATTACCGTATGACACCAAAATATTAACCAACCTCGGTATCCATGATACCACTTTGATTCTCTCACGATCACATAAAGATCAACCAACTTCTTTCTTCATTGAACCAGGGTTGTTAATTAAGCAGGTTATTATTATTACCGTTAACCCATAGTGTGATTTACTATGAACTAGGCCCATATCCACGGGAACGGCTTATGATAGATTATACATGCTTTGTAAAGGTTAGTACAATGTACCCACACCACAGAACCCATGGCCTCGTGCTCCCATTCGGGTGGACTAACGGCATTCAAAAAGACCAATATATTGCATGACACTCTCCCAGCCACTCCGACCAGCTCCCCTTTAGGCTAAGTCATGTGTGGCCCCGATGCCACTCTAGACATCCAACGGATATCGTCATGGCTAAACAAAAACGATCCCAAACTTGGACATGAGCTCAACACCAACACTGGCACACAAGGCTTATGGCCGCCTACCTGATCAGGGTACCACACGCACATAACCTTCCCTAGTTGGAGGAACCAGCAAGAGGCATGACAATAGACCGCGTTAAGGCTTTCCCATACCAGCAAGTGTGGCTGCAATGATCAGCTCGATGCGATAACACTATGACTCAGCCAACAAGTGTTCAAGTTCAATTATTATCCGGTTAAACTTGAAAAGTAATCAACTAAGTCATAAATAATAAAAATAACAGGATGAAATGACAATGCATATGAGCATGATATGAGCATGAACATGGATGGGAAGTATAACCATTTAACATGTGAAGCATTAGCATCAACAATAATAAGCACTTAGTCTACTAGATGCAAATGGCATAGCGATAATCATGCATATCACACGTACTTATCATAACACACGATAATAATGCCTCGGAGAACATCACTACTATTAGCATGTACTACTAGCAAGCATGACATATGAGAATCATACTAGCAAGTAATCACCTAACTAACAGGGTGCATAAGAGCATAGCATGATGATAAGCATGGATCCACGAGCATAATCGAAACAGAAATAACACTGATAGTCGAGCAAACAATTATCAAATATTCAAGTGGAAACCATGTCTACTGCAAGGCCGCTATGCAAGTGTTTGTCGTGGCTTGCCTGGGGATGAAGGATTCACGAGGATGAAGTGCGAGGGGCTCACGAAAAGATTCGTCGGAAACACTTCTCTCTCGTAGGAGGATGGTTATAGGCAAGGGCAAATTGGTCATTTTAAAAATGTGGCGTCATCAGGAAAATGATACAAGTAGAAAGGGCTCGATGAGACAAAGACGAGGGCTTTGGAATCACCTGAATCGGAGCTACGAGTGCGAAGATATGCACAATTGAAAACTAGGGACTAATTTGCAAAAAGAATATCCACAAATAACTCCCTCGTGGTTTAGGAAGAAAGCGCCTTCGGGAGAATACACTTTCAAAGAAGTGAAAGCGTATTTTGGCCCGAAGAACATCGGTGTATGCTTTTCTCACAGGAAAACGCATTATGGTGAAAAGCTTCCACTTACTCAACGCAGGCCCGGGGCTTCTCTTGCTGAGAGGCGGGTCCCGCGACTTTCTCTCTCTCCTGCCGAGTCCTTCTTCCTCCCAACGGGGCAGAGGAGGGGCGAGGCAAGGCGCGCTGGCGCTGGCCCTCACGGCTGTGGCCACCTCCGGCCGCGGGGGATGCACCGGCAGGATCGGGACGAGGCGTCACGTTCACCCTGCATGGACACGAACACCAAGGAGGACTGGAGCACAGGCGACTTCGGTCTCCTGCGGAGGCCGTTGGCCATGCTTTGCTTCGAGCGCACGACCCCTTTGGGGATGAACCGAAGTGATGGGGAGCTTAGCGAAGATCTGGGGAATCCTCTGGAGTAGGAATGGCGAGGGGAGGGGCTCGGCATTGGAATAATTTAGAGAAAGGTGTAACAGCACCCGGGTGCCTAGGAACCCCCAATGAACAGTAAAATAAAAAAAATAGAAAAAAAGTTCAGAAAAATCTGAAACTTTGCAACGTATAAGATGATCAAACTTTGTAGGTTCTTACAAGTTTTCATGCTAAAATATCATGTAGAGAAAGGTGTACGAACAAGTTTCAAATTGTAGTGCTAAAAGAGCTCAAAATTTGAAGTACTAAAAAGTTTTTCCTCCATAGATCTCCTCAAATGTTTTTTTGGCACGAAAACTTGCAATCACCTAGAAAGTTTGATCATCTTTGATCTTGCAAAGTTTCAGATTTTTTTGATTTTTTTTCTATTTGTTTTGATGTTACTGTTTATAGAGGGTGCCTAGGCACCCGGGTGCTGAAAATCCACTCTCAATAATTCAGGAGGAGGATGTCGGCGACTATGGCGGCCGTGAAGGTGATGAGTGCTCCTCGAGATGAATTGGAGGGTCAGGGAGGTGCCTAGGAGGGAGGGGGAACTACTGGTGAGGTCGGGAGGACTCGGGGAGGGCTTAAATAATCAAACACTAAGGAGGGGCGAGCACGGCCAGGACGATGTGTGTGTCGGCGCTCTCGCATGAACCGACCACCGAAGGGGACGGACGGTGAGTCCAGGGGCTACACAGGGAGGAGAGAAGACCGAGGCGAGCTCAAGAAAGATCAGGACGATGTGGGAAACACGCCATTGGCGGGGCCGGAGAGATTCAGGTCACGGGCACGGCCATAGCACCGTGTAGGAGGTGACCTGAGAGGGAGCGAGGGGTCCAGGGTGAGGGCGATGACAAGAGGAAGCTCCTAGACATCGAGAGTTGTCTAAAACTTGAGGGAATAGACAAGGGGGAGGGGGTCCAACTGCCAGCATGGCATGCTAGACACGTGGTCACCGCATGAACGCGGCAATGACACGTGCTGTGACCAGTCAAACCATGTCTCGGCGATAGGTCATTAACCACTGAGTGCCAAAGAGCCAACGAGCAAGCACATGAACTATGGATATGACCACAGGAAGCAAAATGCCCCTAGAACTGCAAAGTGTTTGTACTATGGGGGGGGGGGGGGGAATATGCAACTAGGGATAGATGTTGAGCTTTGGTGAACTTGATAACAACTAAGGTGACCATCTTGGCCAAGTTTCAGCTAAAAAAAGAAGTCTAGGTGGCACTTGCTATACAAAGCAACAAAATGGACAAAAATGCAAAATAGGAAGAGGCACTCACATGCTTGATTGGATTAAACTAAATTTTGGACGATATGAATGATTCGGGCATATGAGCGTACTCAAAAATTTCATACCAACTAGATGCACCAAAATGATACTTGCTTCACAATGCTTCCATCTGGACAGAATCTAAGAAAAATCCTATAGATTGATTGCGTCCATGAAATGATTCCAAATTTGATAGAGAGGGTTTACATATGAAGGAGAAGGTCTTGGTAAATTGTCACCAATAATGAATCAATATAAAATATAACTGCTTCACAAACCGAAAATCTGACCAAAGACTAGGATTTGATGTTGCGGTCACATGGATGACGGGGAAATACTCACATTTGGAGGAGGGCTATTATTTGAGGATATGAATATCATGTCGGAATTTCAAATCATCACGATATGGCTAGCTAGTACCTCCTTCAGGAAGTTTCTTTCTGGACAGAAACTTTGGATATTAGCTCAAGAAAATTCGATAGGAAAATGAAGTTGAATTTTGGGATGATGCACTAATATGGATAATAAAGAGTCCACAAATTTTTTGAGGAAAACAAGAATCTAGAAATGACACTTCCTTCACAAAGTGCCATTCAGGCATTACAGGAAAAGAACTCTCCTCGATTATTTTTTAAGTAGGCAAGGAACGAATTTGACATGTTTGAGGAAGATATGACCCAAAAAATTTATGAGAATTATTTGGGAATTTTTGGGGAGACAAAAAATATAGGTTGCTTCACAACCTAAACAAAATAGGGTTATTCCTTTAATAGAAAAAGGAATATTCCCACCAAAAATAAATTGGCTAAGGCTAAGATGGAAATGACAAGGTCTTGGGAAAGGATTTGGGAATGACAAGCCACTTTGGAGACTAGGAAGAGATGATCTTCCCAAGTTTCCACACCACAAAGCTAGAGAAAATAAATTTCAAATAAAATCTTAATGAAACTCAAAAGAAAAAGAAAGGGCCAAAAACCAGGGTATCACACATTCAATTAGTGGTAGCACTAAAAGAAAACCCAAAAGATTTCCTTTGGCTTGTTGGGAGTTTTCCCATGTAAATAGTTTTTCTCGTTCTTGTTTTCCCTTAGTTTATTTTTCTTGCTTAAGAAAAACAAAAAATCCAAAATATTTCTCTGGATTTCTCTTCCTTTAGTTGAGTCTTGAAAAGGGAAGACCATGATGAAAATGATGAGCGTATCTCATATGCTTTTGTTGTTGATCTAACGAAGAGCCAATATTACCATATCTTCCCCTTTGTTTAAAATAGCCTTGCAGATTCCAGCTTAGTCCATGGCACCAATGCACATTTATTATTATCAACTCATTTTTTCGTGCAAATGAAAGGAAATAATGATTATATTTGACCAAGTGATCGTGGCAAAGGAAACGTGTATGGACTCTTCTTTCTTTTTGTTTTTGTAAATATGTTGGCTAGTTTGATCTCGATTCGGTATATCATGAGTGAACATTTTCGTGATAACAATTAGAGATGATAGCTTTTCATGTCATGCTTAAATATCTAGAAGTTGATAATGATTTACATTGTGTGTCAACATGCATTAAAATGGTTATGATGTGATATGGTACTATGGTATTTTCCTGTGACTAATTCAAGTGGTTGACTTGGCCCATGTGTAAACATGTAGTTGATTCAAAACTAATGCAGCCTTCATGATATTTAAATTTAGAGTGCTTATATCCTACTCATGCTTTGTCCAAAGTTGATGATTTTAAATGCATGTCATGACCGTTGTTGCTCTCAAGTAGGCCGCTTCCCAATCTTTTGCTAGCTTCCACCTGTACTAAGCGGGAATGCTACTTGTGCATCCACTATCCTTTAAACCAAGTTATTCCACATGAGTCCACCATACCTACCTATATGTGCTATCACCCTGCCGTTCCAAGTAAATTTGCATGTGCCACCTCTAAATATTCAAACAAACATCTATTTTGTGCACTTGTACCGCTCATGGAGCGACAAGGCAATCAGTATCTTCCATGCTAAGTAAGTTACTCTCACGACTAGCGTTTATTCGCCGTCATTGCACGAGAGAGGTTGGTAACGAGGATACCTAATCCTGCTTAATCAAAATTAAATTAAAACAAAACTCCTTGGGAAAGTTGATATGTTGGAGGGCACCCTTGAATTTGGCTCGCCATGGTTGTGTATCAATGGTGGATGGGAGTAAAACGTTACGAATCTGTTTGGGAACCACCACTAATGAGTTTAGCATGCAAGATACTAAGAACCTCTGTCGTAACGTTGACAGTAAAGAACACAACTCAAAATTATATTTTCAATCCTTCTTTAAAAAGTTGATCTATGGCACCTCTGCAAATCAATGCTTCCCTCTGCAAATGGCCTATCTATTTACTTTTATGTTGAATCATCACCCTCTTACTTACAACACCAGACTGGAGAGCACTATTATCATTTTCATGCATTGGGTCTAGTCAATGTTGGTTATGACTATGACTAGGATATTTTCTATTCCGAATTATAATATTTAGTAAATGCTTGAAACTCACACGTGCTCTACATTTATATTTTGTGGTCTTAGAAAGGGCTAGTAAGATACAATGTCACCATATTATATCGTGATTATTTTGATAAATTGTTGGCATGCGAGATATCTTATTATTGCTTACTAGTTGGTTATGTATTGCCATGATTGGATATGATGCTTAGATTATTATCATGGATGTGTTTATTTAGGATTGATGCTGAAAACCTACGAGAACAAAAGAGTTTGTAAAGATTTTCTTTATCACTTTCAGTTTATCAACTGAATTGCTTAAGGACAAGCCATGAGTTAAGCCTTGCAGAGGTGATACGTCTCCAACGTATCTAGTTTTCCTAACACTTTTGCTCTAGTTTTGACCTCTAATTTGCATGATTTGAATGAAAGTAACCGGGACTGACATTGTTTTCAGCAGAATTACACTCGTGTTATTTCTGTGCGGAAAAAAAAGTTCTCGGAATTGGACGAATCTTTTTTGTGAATTATTTCTCGCATTTATAAGGAATTATGGAGTGAAGACGTGCCGGAGTAGTGCTGTCACGGGGCCAAGCCAATAGGGCGCCCCCTGGATGCCCCCTGATGGCTTGTGGGGACAATGTGGCTCCTCCGACCCTAATTCCAATCCTATAAAATCACATCTTCGGAGAAAAAAATCAGAGAGAAGTTTTCATCGCGTTTCACGAGGCGGAGCTGCCGCCACCTCTTGGCTGAGTGAGGGACAAGCTTGGGATTCCCCCATGAAAGTAGCAGTAGTGCCCTTGTCAGACACCGTAAGGCCGCTCACGACCTTGGCCACCTTCATGACAGATCCGTCCATACCCATGGAGGTGTTGTTGTTATCACAACATGATGTTGATCTTGTTGTGCCGAGGAAGACCCCCAAAAACAAGAGCTCTTATATTTGAGCTTTGCCCTTTCTAGTAGGCATCTACACTCAGATTCTTTGGATACATGATACTTCTCCCACATATCTACTTTTTCAAAAACTTTTGTTCTAGTTTTAACCTCTAATTTGCATGATTTTAATGAAACTAATCCGGACTGACGGTGTTCTGAGCAGAACTACATTGTGTTATTTTTGTGCAGAGATAAAGTTCTTGGAATTGGGCGAAACTTTTTCTAAATTATTTCTGGCATTTATAAGGAATTCTGGAGAGAAGACATGTCAGAGAAGTGCTCCCAGGGGCCACAAGCCAACAAGGCGCCCCCTAGCCATGCCCTGATGACTTGTGGGGCCCACGCGGCTCCTTTCACCCTAATTCCAGTCCTATAAAATCACACCTTCGGAGAAAAAAATCAGAGATAATTTTTCATCACATTTCACGAGTCGGAGCTGCCGCTACCACCCATTTTTCTCCGGAGGGCTGATGTGGAATCCGTTTAGGGCTTCGAAGAGGGGGATTAATCGCCGTTGTCATCACCACCCCTTCTGCATCAATACCGCCATGATGCTCACCATTGGCAGTGAGTAATTCCTTTGTAAGCTTGCTAGACAGTGGTGGATTGGATGATATTGATCATGTAATCAAGTTAGGTTTGATAGGGCTCGATCCCTAGTGTCCACTAAAATCTGACATTGATGTTACTATGACTTTGCTATGCTTAATGCTTGTCACTAGGGCCCGAGTGCCATGATTTCAGATTTGAACCTATTATGTTTTCATGCTTGTGAGAGTGATTTGGATCCTATCTTGCAATTGATAGATCCGCATACCACAAGGTGACAATAATTTGGATTCTTTCCGATGATTCTCTAGTTTGAGGAGTTCATGTATTCATAATCCGTTAATGCTTTGTTCTGGTTCTCTATTAAAAAGAGTCCTTAATATCCCTTAGTTTCCAGTAGGACCCCGCTGCCACGGGAGGGTAGGACAAATGATGTCATGCAAGTTCTTATCGCAAGCACGTGTGACTATAGACTGAATACATGCCTACATTATATTGATGAATTGGAGCTAGCTTTTTGTCGCCCTAGTGTGTAACTGTTACATGATCAATGCCATCTAAATCATTATCCATCACTGATCCACGTGCCTACACTTCACATATACCGAATCTTGCTAAATTACTACTATTGCTGCTACTGTCACACTTGCTACTCAATTGTTCCTATTACTACAGTTACTACTGTTACCAAAATTGAAGCTATCAATGTTACTATTACTACTATCTTTTGGTGTGCTACTAAATCCTTGCTGCAGAGAGATATCCTAGGTGCGGTTGAATTGCCAACTCAACTATTACGACCAATAAATATTCTTTGGCCCCCCTTGGCTCAAATTAATATATTAGGGTGAAATATTACCAGTGAAGACCGTCGCAATCCCCTATACTTGTGGGTAATCAATACATAGCAGTTTTTTGTCACTAGGAATACTACAGAAATGCTGAGATGTATGGCCTACAAGTCCACAACATTCGCAGTACAGAGGCAATTTTTCATACTTAACATCAAACTTAAGAGTTTCTGAGCTACCTGAGTGAATTCCAATGTACTCTCGATAGGTTCATGCAGTAAAATCTCTAGACTCACATGGAGAAAGTTTTCAATAATCACATGGTTGCGATGTGAAACAACCTTTCATCACCCCTAATTGATCTCCAAATGTCCCACCCATACTCCCCGTCTTGAGGTCAAAAGGTAAGTCTCGTACCTAGGCCGAAATGGCCATTACGCCAAGGTCAACCTCCGTCGGGTCGCCCTTGCCGTTGAATTCGGCAAAGATGATGTCTTCCCGCTTGTGGCGCCACAGGTGCGCTTTAAGCACAAAACATCGGTCTGCCTCGGCACCGAAGTTGAGGACAAACCTCGACAGTGATGCGCTAGATAATTTCCATATTCATCATGATGTACTACTATAGCAAAAGAAGAAGAAAACATATGAAGCCAACACACCTATCGCGCTGGGTCGGCTATTCAGGGAGTCCTTGACGCGAGGGATTCTTTCCCCTCACATAAAGCGAGACAAAGACATGCCCACATATGTGACACTTGACGCAGCAACTTCCTGCTCGCTGCTTTGTGCGTTTGGTAGACAAACTAAGGCAGCGAGCGTGAAATAGGGATTTCCATGGGAGCGCTTCTGTTCCGAGGTGATCAATTGCGTGCACATGAGATGCTCACTGGCACGTGATGGAAGCTCTGAGTATACAGGCACGTTATAGAAGATCGTAGTATGAATTTGAGTGCGAACATAGCGATAGTATAATATATTCCGTTTGGCAGGGTGGTTATTACCTTGACTACCGGCATACACATCCACCGATGACTTACAAGGTTCGTATTTCAAGCGTGATTTGGAGCTCGATCTAAGCTCATGGATCTACGGTGCACTGGTAACCGACAGCCGTAGATGTCAAACAGCTTAGAATAATACACGTTGGCAGAAGAATCTTAGTTATGGGCGGGGAACAGCGGCCACTGAAAATTCGAGATAGTGGCAGTGCTACACAGTTGCAACTGCACCAACCCATGAACTAGAAGAATTGAACGTAAATTAGCTAGCTGCTAGGAACAAGAACACACAAATGCACAAAAACGCACTAGTGCAAGTGCACCATTGCCAATCCTCCATCAACTGCATATGACTAGTTGATTATTACTCAGTACCATCAGGAGTTCTGGACCGAGGAGGCGCGGTCAATAAAATGGGCAATGCTGTCCGGCGGAGGGGCCGTAGAAGAGGACGCTGGTGGGGCGGTACACGCCCTGCAGCCCCACCGGCGGCGAGGTGACGGTTTCCTTGACGAGCGAGAGCCCGATCCACTTGTTTGGCGGGTAGACGGGCTTGTCGCAGAGCGGCGTCGGCGACGTGCCCAGGTACATCTTGCAGTTGCGCGCGTTGAAGTTGTCCAGGTCGTAGAACATCACCAGGAAGTAGCCGTGCTCGTCCGAGACCGTCGCCGACACGTTCACCACCTTCTTCCCGTAGCACACCAGATGCACCGTCGCACCTGCATGCAAACACAAAACCAAAACGGGCAGCACCCAGAATGTCAGCTTGCGTTCATGGATCGAACGGGTGCATGCATGAGATTAGCTACTCCATGCCGAGGCGACGGAGTAGGCAAGAGATCTAGGGGCAATGCGAACCTTGGATCGGTGACGCGTCCATGCCGCGGTTGTAGCCCCTGGATTTGCAAGACTTGCAGTAGATCACGCCCTGCACCACCACGAAAGGTGGCACCAACTGAACAGGCGGCAACAGCGATGGCGAAATGTTCGTGACATTGGCTGCCAACGGGGGCGTGGAAATGGCACTGGTCGGCTTGGGCAGCGGCGGCGGCGGTGCCATGGCCGAGTAGTCGGCCATCACATGGTGGGCAGGGAGTAGCAGCGCGCCAAGGACGAGCAGTGCCGCCCGGACTACAGCTGCGTAGCTCCTCATCTCTGACTGATAATTTTGCTGTCAACGAAGGTGTATCAATCCCAAGTGTAAGCACTAGTACTAGCTCTGTAGCTAAAGTCAGAATGAACTTGGGTGATCAGACGTGTCCCGCCATGGGCTAATTTATAAAGGGATGTGGGCTCTGTTTGCCCGGTTGCCAGTTGACCCGACGAGCGGCGCAGCGCGGCCAAACCAGATTCCGTTCACAAGTTAATGCAGAGGGCGTGTTGGAAGTTCACTCTGTTTGCTGTCATTTTGTCTGTACAACGGTAACATTTTTCTTTCTTGGGATTGATTGCTTGGAAAGTGTGACGATGAATTTCAAGATGTGGTTTTCGGTGCAGCCAAATCGATCCGTTCGTGAGAATGCGGGCGGCTGCTTGGGTTGAGCGCGGAGCTTCGGCTTCGTTTGACTTCACCGTAGTGACTGCGATGATGCTTGCGCCTTTTCTTCGGCAGCAGCTTCGCATCCCGTCGGATATTTTATTAATCTCGGCAATTAATGCGTAGGGTAACCAAACGATGCCGTTGATGGACATGGTAACATGTCTTGGTTAAACCTGCCAAGTTGCTTCCTCTGATGCTGTTCCGGTGTGTCAGGTGCTAGCACGACGCGTCCCTGCTCAGATAGATCTGCGGGGATGCCACACGTAAATCATGGATCCTTGCGCTGACCGTTTAAATTAGAATATGTACAATAGTATAGCCACCTGCTGGCTATAAACCATTATCATGTCATGTATAACTCATCTTATAGGCAACATGCACAATAGTTCATTGCAAAATTGTACTACTTTTTTACTGTATGATCCACCTTTCATACTCGCAAAAGGCTTAGTAACACGTGCTAGAGCTGACTCTTAGCTAAGAGGCCGCTTACCTTTTCTCTCATCTTTTCTTTCCGCTAATTAAACCAAAATATGTTAGTTTATTCCTTATAACCAGCTGACTCAACTCTATTGTACTTGCTCTTAAAGCTTCTCTCGTGATCCAGATCAAAAAGATTGTAATATAAACTACAACTGGAGATGGAGTTAATGTTTAGAAAATAGTTAGTTCTTTTCTCGTCATATTGTTTGTTTGTCTTTTAAAAACTTTTCTCATCATATTGTTTGTTTGTTTTTTAAATATTTCAATATATTTATCAAAGGGCAACATCATAGCAGCACAAAGATCATGAGAAGTAACAAAAAATGCATTTATGTCGCTAGATCATCAAGCAATAACTACAAGCACTCAAGCGAGCCGATGAGAGACGAGGACATCCTAAATGCCCTAGAGCCTTTTATTTCTTTCTTTCAAGGGAAGAAAGAAACATGTCTATAGTGTGTTTTAGCCATACTAAGGCTATCTTTAACAATGTCCATCATAAACCACACTAAAACATTCACGAACACCTCCGAACATGTCCATGAACACCGAATAAGGAGACTATGATCCAATCTGATGTATCAAATGTTCATTTTTTGTCCAAAGGAAGGATGAGAGAGAAGGGAGACATAGGTAAAAGCATAGTTTAAAAAACCGAACCAGAAATCGAACCGAAAAAGTTGTCGGCTCTGGTTTTTACCGGTCGGACCGTCGGTACACCGTTTCGATTGTCAGTTTTTGAAGTAGAAAAATAAAAAATGTTGAGTAATATATGTGCTAATATAGTGTGAAACAATGATCAAATAAAATTATTTTCATGTAATGGACAACAAAGTAGCATAGCCGAGTTGATCACAAGGTCGTGGGCAGGCCTTGCGTATTGCTCACACGACCTGAGATTGAATCTCACTTCTCGAAATTCCTATTAAAATATTATCCTGGTTTTTCCCTGTTTAGTGACCCGATTTTCACTAGTTTTCTAGAAAACTGACCGCTTCGACCGGGTTTCTCCGGTTTGATTGCAGAACGGTCTTATTAGCTTAAAAACCCGATGAGGCTGCCGGCTCCGATTTTTTCTGGTCCGACCATCGGCCCGGTCTGGTTTTTTAAACTATGTTTGAATATTTCATGCATCAACCAACACGCATGCAGGCTTAAAATGGATCAATGTTGGATTTGATCCTTCATGCTTGTATTTTTTAAGTATAACCCATAGTTTAAAAAACCGAATCAGAAGTCAAACCGAAAAGGTTGTCGGTTCAGGTTTTTATCGGTCGGATCGTCGGTTCAGCGGTTCGATTGTCGGTTTTTGAAGTAGAAAAAGAAATTGTTGAGTAATATATGTGCTAATATAGTGTGAAACAATGCTGAAATAAAATTATTTCCATGTAATGGACAACAAAGTAGCATAGCCGAGTTGGTTATAAGGTCGTGGGCAGGCCTTGCGTATTGCTCACACGACGTGGGATTGAATCCCATTTCTCATAATTTCTATTAAAATAATATCCTGGGTTTTCCTGGTTTAGTGACCCAGTCTGGTTTTCTAGAAAACCGACCGGTTCGACCTGTTTTCTCTGGTTCGGTTGCAGAACGGTCTTATTAGCTTAAAAATCCGATGAGACTGCTGGTTCCGGTTTTTTCTGGTCCGAGCGCCGGTCCGGTCCGGTTTTCTAAACTATGGGTAAAAGTAGGATTGTGCTGGAGTCCAAGGCTTGTTGCTAGTGCCGCAAATCTCCTATAAGCTTGCCCCCACTTTGTAGCTCCACACACATTTTATGTACCTCATTAGGGCATCTCCAACGCCGACCCATAAATTCCTCCGGTATATGTCCATTTTGTGCCCGGACGTGGTCCACAAACTTTCTCCGGGAGGGAGTCATTCAACGCTAATTACGAAGTATCCGACTTGGAGAGTAAAAAGTAGATGAGACCATGCATATGATGGGGATATTTGTGGTTTAGTGTCTGGTTGAGAGGAGAGAGAGAAGATGGGACCATGCATGTGCAGATCGGAGGAGAGAGAGGAGAGAGGAACATGCATGTGATTGATCAAGTGTATGTCTAGACTCCCTCACTTTTGTCTCCGATTTGCCGAAAAACAAATGTCTCGACCACTTCCCAAACCGATGTAGGACCGTGTTTAATTACACAAGTGACTAAAAGTATTCGATCAGACATATACCGGAGTTTTGCGGGTCTCACTTGGAGATGCCCTTAGATGACAAAAGGTGTCCAAAACAGCACGGTCCGTTAGAGACGCCCTAAGATTCTCTCTTGTTTCAAATCCTACATGAAACAGAACAAGAAGAAGAAAATCACGGGTGCATTCGTAGCCACGGCAAAGTCTCATTTCCCTTCCCCTCAACGGGTAGGGCAAACTCTTTGCTCTAGGCTTCGTAGTGAGCGTGTGAATTCCCCCACCCCTTTGCATGCCGCACCGACGGCCGGTGGCGGGGATCGGAATCTTGGTGCCTTCGCTCTAGCTGGTAGTTTAGGTTACGGTTTTTAGTCTTTGCACATGCACCACACGGTCGGATCGTGATGCTTCTTCTTCTAGTTGGTATTTCATGCTCCAATCCTCCTCGACTTTATCCATATGGCCATAGTCAACGGATCTAAGGTGTAGTTCTATTGTCCCCTTGGAGTGGCGAGGTTAGTGTTTCTTGGTGTGTGTGTGAGGCAACAAGATTTTATGTGAGTTGCTTCAGATCTGTTCAAGAATTTAACGACAATGAATATGACTCCAAGTACGCATCCTTAGGGGCGGATATACGAAGACTTACCGATCGTTATCGACAATGTCAAGTCGGCTCTTGTAGGCGAGCGATGACAACATCGTGTTGATGGCTCATTCTGAAGGCGGTAATGGTTGTTTGGTGATTTAAAGATCTCGAGGTAATGTTTATTATGTTTGAGATGTTTTATACTTTTAATATATTTTTACAATATATCTGTTTCTTTTTTGTTCTAAAAGAAGAGAGAGAGAAAAATGTAAGATTGAATAGAACTATGTTTATTGATTGATTTGCAACCGCACACATGGGTTTATAAGGGGTTACAAACCGACTAGACCTATTACAAAACGACTAGGACTAGGTAACTTGAGATCCAAGTAATAGTCTAACATGCCCACGTAGTATCAACGGGAGGCTCGACAACATTGAGACTGAATAGAATATCATGAAAGGGTGTTGATGGGGTTATAGTTCCAGGATAGGGTCATAGGCCTACCCTATAGGTCCTACCCAAGGACTACCCTTCATAGAGGACGAGGCCCTTGGATAGTTCCGACTGAACTAAGGACTCCCCCATCATCCAGTCGGTGACGAGCACTCGGAGCATATTTAAGATACCGACTGGATTCCACTCTGTACATCGTAACCTCCCAGGAGGGCAACCGTCATACGTTTTCATACACCATTATTAACATTTAAGGCTTACGTTACCTGCAACGTAGGCATTTATTCGCCACTATTGCACCCCTGTCCACTGGGCCATTATGAAGGGCAGCGCACTCTATATAAGCCGCCCTTCCCCACTGGTGCGGGGGTTGGCAATTACGGTAATCCTATATTCCACTCGACACTAAGCTCCCAAGAGCACTGAGACGTAGGGCTTTTACCTCCACCGTAGAGGGGCCTGAACTCATACATCCTCGCCGTAGCTAAGGCTCTGCCCATCCTTTCATACCCTACACTTCTACTATCAGACTTATACCCACGACAGTTGGCGCCCACCGTGGGGCAGGCGTCTAAGCGACTTCCGGCGAGTTTGCGATTTCATCTTTTCATCATGTCGTCCGGCGGAGATCTGTGCATGGGTCACGAGATCCTCTTTGGCGCACTCTCCTTCATCATCGACGATTCGGCATGGCTTCGGGATGCGCCCCTCGACGTCGAGGCGCTCCCCAGTCGCGGGGCTACGCACTTCCGTGCCGGTTCCCGCGGCATCCTTCTTCTCCAGCCATCGGCCCCGGTGTCTATCCTCGCCCCCGTCACGCGTCGCAACAAGCGATCCCGTCGCCCCCGGCTCCAGCGTTGGGTGCGACACGCCCAGGCGCAACAGAGCGCGTCCTCTCAAGTGGCGGTGCTCGAATCGGTTGTGGTCGTGCCACCATCCCAGTGCTTGGACTCAGTTCCGACTGAGCTACCTTCCGAGTACCTGGGTCGCGGGCTGGCAGCCGATGTTCTCATGGCCGATTCCCATGAAAGTCCCCTCCGGACTGGTCGGAACGAGCATGAGGTCGGAGAATCATCCGGCGCTCGTCGTCAACACCGTCGTTCTGTCAGTCGACGCACTCGCCAGAGCGACGTCGTGGTGTTTCGCACACCCGTCCTCAACCTGGCTACGAGTGCCAAGATAGCCGATTCTCTCCAGCCGACTGATTCGGAGGCTGGCAGAGGGATTGAGCAGATCCGTGCCCTGTTGCACACGGCTTAGCAGCAAAATTCGGCGGTTTCCCAGTCGCACAACAGGATCCACAACAGTTTTGTTCACGCGAACTCGCATCGGTCGGTTTTCAGCCCCGACTCTCATCAGCGACGCACAGGGGGCGGCCATTACAGGAATCCCGGAGATCGTCGCCGTTCACGCACCCCTCCGCGGGGTGGGCCTTACGGGCCTCGGCATCACGATGATCATCGTTCAGTCGGCGACGCGCATGATCCAAGGCCGGACGCAAGAGGGTACATCGCCCAGAAGAAGGTCGACAGGAGTCGAGCCCACCGTGATGGTCACGATAGAGACCGTCCGAGTGGAAGCAAGACCGTCGTCTCGGGCCCCGAGTTCTTCAGTCGGGCCATCCGTTCAGCTGACATCCCTCCCAACTTCCGATTGGCGACGGGAATCAGCAAGTTCACAGGAGAGTCCAAGCCAGAAACGTGGTTGGACGACTACAGAGTGGCGGTCCAGATCGGTGGCGAAGATGACCAGGTCGCCATGAAACATCTCCCCGTGATGCTCGACGGCTCGGCGCGAGCTTGGCTGAACCAGTTGGCTCCATCAAGCATCTACAGCTGGGCAGATCTGTGCCGAGTCTTCATCAGGACCTTCGAGGGCACGTCAAACGCCGTGCTGGTCTCGTGGAGGTCCAGCACTGCGTCCAAAGGCAGAACGAGCCCTTGCGCGATTTCATCCAGCGCTGGACGACCCTCTACCACACGGTGGAGAACGTCACGGAGCATCAAGCAGTCTGCGCCTTCAAGGCAGGCATGCGATACAGGGATCTGTACCTGAAATTCGGTCGGACAGGCGACATCTCCATGAGCAAGATGATGGAGATAGCCGCATGCTATGCAAATGGCGAAGAGGAGGACCGCATACGTAGCGGCAAGCATAAGTCAGTCACCGATGGAGATGTGAACAGCAGTCGGAAGCAGAAGTAAAAGGCTCAATCCACTCCGTAGGCAGAGGCAGCGGCCGTTACAAATGCCAAGTTCAAAGGCAAGGGGAAGGCTCAGTACACCCTCAAGAAGAGGCAGTCAGGAAATTCCATCTTGGATCAGCCGTGTCCAATCCACACGAAGATGGACGAGGAAGGGAACGCCATATTCCCGAAGCATACCACTCGGAAGTGTCGTCTCCTGATCCAAGGATTCGGTGAAGGGCAAACGAGTGAAAAGGACACCGAGCAGGATGATGAGGACAAGGAGGATCCATTCCCCCAAGTCCATGCAACGTTGATGATTTTTGCTGATGTGGAAAGCAAAAGTCGACTGAAGCTGGTGAACAGGGAGGTGAACATGGCAACCCCAGTCACCCCCACGTTCCTCAAATGGTCACAGACTGCGATCACCTTTGATCAGTCGGACCATCCAGCACACGTTCCCACCCGAGGGAGGCAAGCTCTGGTCGTCGACCCGGTGGTGGAAGGAGTCTGACTGCGCAAAGTCCTCATGGACGGTGGCAGCGGTTTGAACATCATGTACGCCGACACTCTCAAGGGAATGGGCATTCCGATGTCCAAACTTAGCGAGAGCAGTATGCAGTTCCACGGAGTCGTCCCAAGACGAAAGGCCAAGTCACTCGGCGAGATCGCGTTGGATGTCGTCTTCGGCTCTGACAAGAACGTCCGCAAGGAGAAGCTGACATTCGAGGTGGTGGATTTCCAGAGTGCATACCATGCGATTCTGGGCCGTCCGGCATATGCGCGTTTCATGGCCCGTCCATGTTACGTGTATTTGAAGTTGAAGATGCCAGGCCCCAAAGGTGTGATCACGGTTACAGGCAACCGGCAGCGAGCCGAGGAGTGTTTGCAGCAAGGGTCGAGGATTACTGATCAGAAGATGGCTATTCTCGAGCTGGATGAGTACAAGAAGACCGCCGACCCCGCTGACCTGATGCGTCCAAAGAAGCCAGCTTCCGAGTCCGCGTTCTAGTCGGCGGGCGACACGAAGAAAGTCAACATCCACCCGACAGACGACACCGCCGCCCGACGAACATCTCCACCACCCTTGATCCAAAATAGGAAGCCGAGCTCATCCAATTTCTGCGTGAGAACTGGGATATTTTCGCATGGAAGCCCGCTGACATGCCAAGTGTACCCAGGGAGTTGGCTGAGCACCGACTGCATGTGGATCCTGCTGCTCGGCCCGTCCGAGAACGCCTGCGTCGGTCCGCCGCGCACAAGAGGAAGGCAATCGGAGAGGAGGTGGCTAAACTTTTGGCAGCCAACTTCATTCGCTAGGTGCACCACTCCGAGTGGCTCGCTAATGTGGTCATGGTGCCCAAGAAGGACAAGTCTCTCCGTATTTGCATCGATTTCAAGCATCTCAATAAGGTCTGTCCGAAAGATCACTTCCCGCTCCCCCGCATCGATCAAATTGTCGATTCGACTGCGGGTTGCGAGCGTTCATCCTTCCTTGATGCCTATTCGAGCTATCATCAGATCCGTCTGTATGGTCCGGATGAATTAAAAACAGCCTTCATCACCCCATTCGGGTGTCTCTGCTACATCACTATGCCATTCGGTTTGAAGAATGCAAGAGCAACTTTTATGCGCATGATCGAAAAATGCCTCCTTGACCAGATCGGTCGAAATGTGGAGGCATATATGGACGATATTGTAGTCAAGTCACGCAAAGGTTCCGACCTGCTGACTGACTTGGCAGAAACATTCGCCAACCTACGTAGGTACGATATCAAGCTCAACCCAGCCAAGTGTTCATTCGGTGTTCCCAGCGCGAAGTTACTCGGTTTCTTCGTTTCCGAACGAGGGATCCATGTCAACCCCGAAAAGATCGGGACCATCGTCCGAATGGAATGGCCGGTAAGAATACATGATGTTCAAAGGCTCATAGGTTGCCTAGCGGCTTTGAGTAGGTTTATCGCTTGACTCGGCGAGAAGGTGTTACCTCTGTACCGACTCATGAAGAAGTCAGATACCTTCGAGTGGACAGACGAAGCCCAAATTGCATTCGACGACCTCAAATCCCTGCTTTCCACCCAGCCGGTTCTTACTGCCCTGCTCAGTAAAGAACCCCTTCTTATGTACATCGCGGCTACAAATCAAGTCGTCAGCACCGTTCTGACAGTCGAACGCGAAGAAGAAGGCAAAGCGTACAAGGTTCCGCGGCCAGTATATTATGTCTCCGAAGTCCTCACTCCTTCCAAGCAGAGGTATCCCCATTATCAGAAGCTCATTTATGGGATCTACATGACTGCAAAGAAGGTGGCTCAGTACTTCCAAGACCACTGGGTGTCTGTTATATCTGATGCTCCGTTGTCGGAAATTCTCCACAATCGGGATGCATCGGGCCGAGTGGCAAAGTGGGCAATGGAGATGCTATACCGCGACATCAAGTTCGAAGCCAAGAAAGCTATGAAGTCTCAAGCTCTGGCAGACTTCATAGGAGAATCGGTAGAACAACAGCAACCGGCTCACATCTACTCGGCTCATTGGACTATGTTCTTCGATGGGTCCAAGATGTTGAATGGCTCCGGCGCTGGCGTAGTGATCATATCCCCAAAGGATGATAAACTCAAGTATGTGTTGCAGATACATTTCGATTCCTCCAACAACAAAGCAGAGTACGAAGCTCTCCTTTACGGGTTGCGCATGGCCATCACACTCGGCGTCCGTCGCCTGATGATCTATGGCGACTCACATCTGGTGGTTAATCAAGTAATTAAGGAGTGGGATGTAAGGATCCCCACCATGATTGCATACTGCAATGCAGTAAGGAAGCTCGAGAAGAAGTTTGAAGGTCTGGAACTTCACCATGTTCCCCGACTGAAAAACCAAGCAGCAGATGAATTGGCAAAACTTGGATCCACTCGGAGACCAGTCCCGAGTGATGTCTGCCTCGAGCACCTACACCTCCCCTCAGTGAAGGAACATCCCTTTACAGAGGAGCCAGTACAACCAAAGAGCTCAACAGATTCGACTGAAGTCGAGGTCCCCGCTGTGGTTGATTTGATCATGGAGATTCTTGCTATCATCCCCGAGTGGACTGTGCCGTTCATTGCGTACATCATGAGGCAAGAGTTACCAGAAGACGAAGTCCAAGCTAGGCAGATCATCCGCAGGTCGAAGTCGTTCACCGTCATTTATGGCCAGTTGTACAGGGAAAGTGTTTCGGGCGTCCTTCAGCGGTGTATCTCCCCTGAGGAGGGACGGTTAATCTTGGAAGAAATTCACTCGGGAACCTGCGGTCATCATGCCTCCTCAAGAGCAATCGTCGCCAAAGCATTCAGAGCTGGTTTCTTCTGGTTACAGGCGAATGAAATGGCAAAAGATATGGTCGACCGATGTGAAGGCTGTCAGTTCTATTCGAACAAGTCCCACAAGCCAACGTCTGCGCTGAAGACAATTCCTCTTGTTTGGCCATTCGCTGTGTGGGGATTAGACACAGTCGGACCATTCAGAACAGGCCAAGGAGGATTCACTCATCTGCTGGTAGCAGTCGACAAGTTTACCAAGTGGATCGAAGCCAAGCCCATCAAGAAGCTCGACGCCCTTACGGCCATCAAGTTTATCAGAGACATCATCGCCAGATTTGGGGTTCCGCACAACATAATCACCGACAATGGCACGAACTTTGACTTGGACAGATTCCAAGGTTTTTGCAAAGGCCAAGGTATCCGAGTGGATTTTGCATCCGTGGCGCACCCCCAAAAAAACGGGCAAGCAGATCGGGTGAGTGGACTTATTCTTCAAGGGTTGAAGCCCCGACTCCTGCGAGAAGTTGGACATGCCGCCGGCGCATAGGTCACCGAGCTGCCTTCGATGCTGTGGGGCCTCCGCACAACTCCGAATACATCTACAGCGCGATCCCCGTTCTTCCTCGTTTATGGAGCAGAGGCAGTCCTTCCGAGTGATTTGCTTCACAACTCTTCACGAGTCGAACTCTTCTCCAAAGCCGAAGCAGAGCAAGCCAGGCAAGACGGAGTGGATATTCTAGAAGAAGAGTGCGAGATGGCACTGACTCGCTCAACAATTTATCAACAAGATATGCAGCGATTTCACGCGCGGCACGTCAGGAGTCGCACATTCCAAGCAGGCGACTTGGTGCTCCGAGTGGATCAGAAGAGACCACACAAGTTGGCTCCCGCTTGGGAAGGACCCTTCATCGTCTCTAAGGTGCTGAACAACGGAGCATATCAACTCTACAACCTCGACAGGGAAACGGACGAGCCGCGAGCATGGAATGGAGATCTCCTGAAGCGCTTCTACACATAACCGCCGACGGGGGCAATGTAAAGAGAAAGTATCATTGAAGTAATGCAAAGCAGATTGATTTCTTGCCGATTCAAAATTCTTCCGCTTTTGCAGACTCCGGTCTAAAAAATTCGCTCCGAGTGCGCACTAAAAGTCGCACTCGGGGACTTAGCTGCGACCGAGAATCGCCTAAGAAAAAACTCGCTCCGAGTGCGCACTAAAAGTCGCACTCGGGGACTTAGCTGCGACCCAGAGTCGCCTAAGTACAAACTCGCTCCGAAGTGCGCACTAAAAGTCACACTCGGGGACTTAGCTGCAACCCAGAATCGCCTATGTACAAACTCGCTCCGATTGTGCACTAGAAGTCGCACTCGGGGACTTAGCTGCGACCCAGAATCGCCTAAGTACAAACTCGCTCTGAGTGCGCACTAAAAGTCGCACTCGGGGACTTAGCTGCACCCAGAATCGCCTAAGTAAAAAACTCACTCCGGGTGTGCACTAAAATTCGCACTCGGGGACTTAGCTACGCCCCAGAATCGCCTAAGTACAAACTCGCTCCGAGTGCGCACTAAAAGTCGCACTCGGGGACTTAGCTGCGACCCAGAATCGCCTAAGTAAAAAACTCGCTCCGAGTGTGCACTAAAAGTCGCACTCGGGGACTTAGCTGCGACCCAGAATCGCCTAAGTACAAACTCGCTCCGAGTGCGCACTAAAAGTCGCACTCGGGGACTTAGCTGCGACCCAGAATCGCCTAAGTAAAAAACTCGCTCCGAGTGCGCACTAAAAGCCGCACTCGGGGACTTAGCTGCGACCCAGAATCGCCTAAGTAAAAAACTCGCTCCGAGTGCGCACTAAAAGCCGCACTCGGGGACTTAGCTGCGACCTAGAATCGCCTAAGTACAAACTCGCTCCGAGTGTGCACTAAAAGTCGCACTCGGGGACTTAGCTGCGATCCAGAATTGCCTAAGTACAAACTCGCTCCGAGTGTGCACGAAAAGTCGCACCCGGGGACTTAGCTGCGACCCAGAATCGCCTAACTACAAACTCACTCCGAGTGTGCACTAAAAGTCGCACTCGGGGACTTAGCTGCGACCGAGAGTCGCCTAAGTACAAACTCGCTCCGAGTGCGTGCTAAAAGACATGCTCGGAGACTTAGCTGCGATCCAGAGTCGCCTGAGTAAAAGGCTTCCTCCAAGTGTATACTCGAGATCCACTTGGAGGCTTAGCAGACCCTCATTGAGGCTCATGTGGATGTGAAGACAACTGACAACTACATGAGTAACAACTCACTCCGAGTGCGCACGAAAAGTCACACTCGGGGACTTTGCTGCGACTCAGAGTCGCCTAAGTAAAAAGCTTCCTCCGAGTATGTACTCGAGATACACTCGAAGGCTTAGCAGACCCTCGTTGAGGCTCATGTGGATGTGAAGAAAACTGACAACTACATGAGTAACAACTCACTCCGAGTGTGCATGAAAAGTCACACTCGAGGACTTAGCTGCGACTCAGAGTCGCCTAAGTAAAAAGATTCCTCCGAGTGTGTACTCGAGATACACTCTAAGGCTTAGCAGACCCTCATTGAGGCTCATGTGGATGTGAAGACAACTGACAACTACATGAGTAACAACTCACTTCGAGTGTGCACGAAAAGTCACACTCGGGGACTTAGCTGCTAATCGGAGTCGCCTAAGTAAAAAGCTTCCTCATGTTTGCCATTGGCTTCACCAAGAAACGCCAAACAAAAACCACGAGCCAAAATCGTGTCAAAAAAATAACTTGGCCAAAGAAGAGCAAAATATTCGATTCGAATTCAAAGTTGGATCTACGATCAGTCGGCTCGGTGTGAATCAAGCTTATCCACACCGAACCACGAATGTGACGGCCAACAGCAGTGGCCAAAGTTTAATACAGATACCACTCGGCATACCGAGGTAAATGTGTATTCACCATAAAGTTTTTCAAGCGTCACCGGGACTGGCAGGCTCCACAAAGGTGTCAAGGTCGATTCTGTCTACAATGCGAGTGGTTGTGTCGAGGAAGGCCTCCATGAAATCTTTGAATCGAAGCTTCTTGGTGTTGGCGACCTGCAACGTCTTCAGTTTTTCTTCGCGATCTTCCTTGCAGTGCCCTCGGAGCAGAGATAGCGCCACGTACGCACCACAATGAGCGGCATACTTCTTCCATGCCTGCACTCTGCTCGGGACGTCCTCCAGCCGATTCATCAATCCATCTATTTCTTGCCGGGAATCGTCTTCAGGCCACAGCTCCTTGTCGATCCGGCCAATGACTTCTCTCAGGCGGCCAATGAAAGGTCCCACCCTGCTAAGGCGAATATTCGCTTGGAGCAAGTCCCGGTTGGCTTCGTCGCCGAGTGGAACGTTCGGAACAACCAACCGTTCAATGTCGGCTGCTTCAGCCTCAACGTCCCGACAGAAGTGTGCAAAGAAAAGACAAGCAGAAAGTAAGCGCAGAGTGAACTCCAAAGTCAAGAAGCACTCGGCAACAACTTACCACCAAGCAGTGCAACCATCTTCCTTGCCCAGTCGGTGACGTACTTCTCTTGCACCATGCACCGAGTATTCATCACCTTCAGCTGGCTCGTCCATTCGGATCTCTGACTCTTCAATTTTTCAACTTCGGCTAGCAATGCCTTGTTGGTCTCCCGAGACTCCTCCAAAGACTTCACTCGGTTAGCAAGAGCCCCCTTCACACCAGCCAGGTCATTCACAGCCGCCTCCAAGTCCGCAGCAAGCTGAATCTTCTCAGCCTTCAGAGCATTGTACGCACATCCCATTTCGCAAGTCTTCTGCCAAATAAGCACAAAGGGAAGATCAAACACATTCAACAAGGAAAACAATCAAAGCTGAAAGTTCTTCAGACCCCTGCCGATGCAAGCAATCGACAACGGTCTCGGGGACTACACCCAGTGGGTTCACTAAGAGTGACCCCACTGGTATGGAGCTCGAACAGGTCGGCCCTATTGAGCTACATGACAAACAGACAAATCTATGAGACTACTATTACCGACCTGAGTAACACTACTCTCGGGGACTACACCCAGTGGGTGCACTCGGAGTGCCCCCACTGGTACCATTCGGGCAGATCAGCTATGATCTGTTCAGGTCATGGAAAATACATATAGAGACAACTGCCGGTGCAAGCACTCGACAGAAGTCTCGGGGACTACACCCACTGGGTTCACTCGGGGTGAACCCACTACAAAATCATCCTACTGTATCCGAGTATATCACTGAAACCCCCAGTGGGTGACAAGAGGAAAGTAAACACTTACTAGTGCACTTACTCGGATATCGTCCCGGAGCTCCAAGATTTTCTTGTACAAAGACGCGATGGAGTCATACGCTCCCTTGGCATCACCCACCATCAGCTCCACCTGCACCATGGCGTCCTTGGCGGCCCCCATCTGGTCTTCCGGGAGATGTCGGGCATCATATTGAACAGTTGACGGACCCGGCGCGACAGAAGACTCCCTGGGCATCCCGAGCTCAGCTCCAGTTGGTCCCGCCGTGAGGGGCACCGTCTCAGTGGGCGGCACCGTCTCGGTCGGCGGCACGTTCATGGTGGGAGCAGCAGTAGATGGGACAACCTCAACGACAGGCGCCAAAGCTGGCTCCGACCCCCTTTGGTTGTCGTCCTCCAGATGGATCACCTCCGAAGGAAGCTCGACTGAACAAAATGAAATTACAGAAAAAGGTCAAGATCAAAGACAGCACTCGCGAATCAATAATACAAACTCTCGCAGTCGTGACAACGTACCTTGCTGGGACGTGGCGGCGTTATCCGTGTCCATGGGGTCATCGTCCTGGCGCGGCAGAGAGGTGGCGGAGGTAGCAGCTCTGTTGAGTGAAATCCACTCGATGGGTAAGCATGAGTTCAATCAGATACTGAAGGAAGATAGAAGAACAAGACACTTACGCTGAGGCGACTGGAACATCGATCCTCATCCGAGGAAAAGCTTTCCGAGGCTTAGGCCCACTGGGTTTGGCCACCTTGGACGGCTGGTCCGTGGGCTCGACAGCCGTGTCCCTGGTCCTCTTCACACTCCGAGCACTCAGAGCCACGGGAGGGGCTGGCGGAGCACTCGGGGCCGCTGGAGGAGCCGACGGAGTAGCGGGATCGTGACGGCGCTTAGTTCGGTGCTCTGGTGGTGGAGGTGGCGAGCTCTGCTCCCCGTACTCCTTCTCCTCCTCTTCCGACTCCTCCTCCGTCTCCCCACTGTCGGAGATGTACTCGGCGCTATCTGCGCTGCCCCCCTGGCTGCCCTCCACTTCCTCGGCTGGATTCCCGTTCGAGACAGCAGAATACCAGTTAGTCCACTCCTGCACAAAACACAGTCGGCAACATCAGTCAGCAGGACAAGAAAAGTAATAAATCTAAGAAGATTAAAAGCACTCGACAAGATGCACTCACCTCATTCGGAGGAGGATTGTCGACGCGGAAGGGCTTCACCCGCCGGCTCCTTCGGGGTTGTCACATGCGCCTGTGATGCCGCGGACCCACGCTCTCACAGTCTCCCCGGTCACGCACTCTGGATGAGACCGAGTGGAATCCGAAGGCCCCGCATAGTGCCACATGGCGCGGTGTCGGGCCTGCAGCGGCTGGATGCGCCGACCCAGAAAAGTCTCCAGCAGGTCTGTGCCGGTGACCCCCTTGCAGACGACAGCTATCAGCGCGTCGACCAAAGGTTGGATCTGGATCTTTTCCCCCTTAGAGAGCCCAAGCTTCCTGGGAGGGCCCGGACGGTCTAGGCTAAAAGGTGGCAACCCACTCGAGGCATTCGGACAAGCAATGTCCTGGCAATAGAACCAGGTCGACTGCCAGTTCCTAACTGACTCGGACAGCTGGAGGGGGGGGAGGGTAGCTACTCTTTGTTTTCTTCTAGAAGCCTAAACCCCCGTAGAGCTGGAGGAGATGGGTCTTATCGTCCGACTGGCTAAGCTTTTTGACGGTTTGGGATCTAGCGGAGAAGATGTACTTAAAGAGCCCCCAGTGAGGGGGACATCCAATAAAGCACTCGCAAAGGTGACGAATGCACCAAGGTGGGCTATTGCGTTTGGAGGAAAATGATGGAGCTGCGCCCCGAAGTAAGTCATGATACCTCGGAAGAAGGGGTGGGGAGGCAAGGAGAAGCCCCTGAACACATGGCTGAGCAGCAGAACGCGCTCCCCCTCCTTCGGCGCCGGCTCCGTCTCACCTTCCGGCAGCTACCAGGACTTGTTGACGATCATGCCATGCTCCACCAACTCCAGCAAGTCGTCCTCCGTTACCGAGGAGGGGAGGAAATCCCCTGGATCCAACCCTCCGGCAGCGCCCGGTGCCGCCACTGGGTAGGAGCCGCCCCCTTCTTCTTCTTCTTCTGCGACTCAAGTTTGCTGGTCTGCCCCTTCGTCATGGCGAAGGTGACGGATCCACGGAGGAGGAGGGGCAGGAGGAAGCTTGGGGTATGCAAAGAGCTACGGGAGGAGCGGATTAATGCGAGGAAGATGAGCAGTGCAACAGAGAATCCCGCCGGAGAGGCTTAAATAAGCTTCCGACTGGGTCACTAATAGGTGGACCCGAAATCTTATCTCCCCAACCGGCTGCTGCGATGTTAGTGGAGAAGATAAAGGCACGGTAATCGAGGCGGCGAAACCTACTCGATGGCAATGTCGTCATCCCCTCTGAGCGTTCGGCAACCGAAATTTGAGGATCCCGGAAAATCCGGCGCTGTCAGTTTGACCAGTCACGTCGAAAGATTCTGCGGAAGCACTCGGTCTCTGACGGTTTGTTTCACCGATACCTTCACTCGGATCACTAGTTGAAAGGACAAAATGGATCGAGACAAACAACGCCAAAGTCACCTCCATACCAGTCGGATCCATACTCCAGACATCACTTCATCGTTCCAACCCCGATCCATTCGGGGACTAATGATGGGGTTATAGTCCGAGGATAGGGTCATAGGCCTGCCCTATAGGTCCTACCCAAGGACTACCCTTCATAGAGGACGAGGCCCTTGGACAGTTCCGACTGAACTAAGGACACCCCCATCATCCAGTCGGTGACGAGCACTTGGAGCATATTTAACGTACCGACTGGATTCCACTCTGTACATCGTAACCTCCCAGGAGGGCAATAGTCATACGTTTTCATACACCATTATTAACATTTAAGGCTTACGTTACCTATAACGTAGGCATTTATTCGCCACTATTCCACCCCTGTCCACCGGGCCATTATGAAGGGCAGTGCACTCTATATAAGCCGCCCTTCCCCACTGGTGCGGGGGTTGGCAATTACGGTAATCCTATATTCCACTCGACACTAAGCTCCCAAGAGCACTGAGACGTAGGGCTTTTACCTCCACTGTAGAGGGGCCTGAACTCATGCATCCTCGCCGTAGCTAAGGCTCCGCCCATCCTTTCGTACCCTACACTTCTACTGTCAGACTTATACCCACGACAGGTGTAGCAGCTAGTCCTTTGATACAAATATCAGCGAATTGAGCCGTAGAAGGAACGTGCAACACGTGAACTTGACCAAGAGCCACTTTCTCACGAACAAAATGGATGTCGATCTCAATATCTTTAGTCCGGCGATGTTGAAAATGATTCCCAAACATGTAGACAGCTGAGATGTTATCACACTAAACAATGGTAGCCTATTCAAGTGGTCGATGCAGCTCCAAGAGAAACTGACGAAGCCAAATAGTATCAGCAACCGCGTGTGCAACTGCACGATACTCAGCTTGAGCGGGCGAGCGGGAGACGGTTACCTGCCTTTTCGAGGACCAAGAAATCAAATTGTTACCAAGAAAAACACAGCAACCGGATGTAGATCTTCGAGTATCGAGAAAACGAGCCCAGACTTCATCAGAATACGCGGTGAGAGAGGTGACATAAGAATTTTTTATGTGGAGACCATGATCAAGAGTACTCTTTAAAAACCTAAGAATCCATTTGATATGATTATAGTGAGGAATACGAGGATCATGCATATCACTAGTGGAAAACGGGCGTTTGGCCTGGACCCTTTAGTCCCGGCCTCCATTTGGGCCGGGACTAAAGGCCCGGCCACGTCGCCCCAAAATCGCAATGCCGCCCACGTGGCTTTGGTCCCGGCCCATAAGGAGCATTTAGTCCCGGTTTGTGTCTCAAACCGGGACTAAAGGGCTACGCGGTGTGCAGCCCGCATGTGCGCCACCTTTAGTCCCGGTTTGTGTCTCAAACCGGGACTAAAGTCCTCTGCCTATATATATTGGCCACAGTCCCCCTCTCCCCTCTTCCTTGCATTTTTCTTGGATGGAAGAGTGTGGGTGTGTGCTAGCTCTCCATTTTTCTTGGATGCACTAGAGGTGTTTGTTGAAATGTGTGTTAGAGCGATGCCGCTTCAGTTCACCGAACACAACTACGATATGAGATGCCCGAGCCACGCTTAAACCTCTTCCTCTTTATTTCTACTTATTCTAAAAGGATAGCAACTATATTTCCTCGTTTAGACCGTGCGGTACTAATTTTTAGGATCGTGATTGTATTTGATATACTGTCGTATAACACAGATGAGCCATCCATGGATGTACGGTGATCGATGCACATCCGCTTACAGAGAAGGCGTGCATTCTTTTCGAGATGCAGCCGATGCGAACAAGCATGGTGGTGGCTATATGTTTTCTCCATGTGTTCAATGTCGGAATTGGAAGGATTACACTTCCTCAAGAGTCATTCAGAGCCACCTGCTTCGGTCCGGTTTTATGTCGGGCTATAATGTTTGGACCAAGCACGGAGAAAGAGGGGTTATGATGGAAGACGACGATGAAGAAGAAGAGAACGATGATGACAACTACCGATCTATGTTCCCTGAGTATGCTGATACCACAATGGATGACAATGAAGAAGAAGATCAGGATGAAGAACGGGAACCAGATGAGCCCGCTGATGATCTTGGCCGGGTCATTTCTGATGCACGACGAGGTTGCGACACAGAAAAGGAGAGGTTGCAGTTCGAGCAGATGTTACAGGACCACAACAAATTATTGTACCAAACTTGTGAAGATGGCCAGAAGAAGCTGGGTAGCACACTGGAATTGCTGAAGTGGAAGGCAGAGACCGGTGTGACTGACTCGGCATTCGAAAAGTTGCTGGTACTGATGAAGAAGATGCTTCCAAGAAAGAACGAATTGCCCGCCAGCACGTACGAAGCAAAGAAGCTTGTGTGCCCTCTAGGATTAGATGTGCAGAAGACACATGCATGCCCTAATGACTGCATCCTCTACCGCGGTGAGAAGTACGAGAATATGGATAAATGCCCGGTATGGACTACATTGCGGTATAAGATCAGAAAAGATGACCCTGGTGATATTGAGGGCGAGCCACCCAGGAAGAGGGTTCCTCCCAAGGTGATGTGGTATGCTCCTATAATACCACGGTTGAAACGTCTGTTCAGAAATAAATATCATGCGAAGTTGTTGCGATGGCACATGGAAGATCGTATGAAAGACGATAAGTTGAGGCACACTGCTGATGGTCGGCAGTGGAGAAAAATCGAGAGAGAGTTCCCGAGATTTGCAGGTGACGCAAGGAACTTATGGTTTGGTCTGAGTACAGATGGCATGAATCCTTTTGGGAAGCAGAGTTGGAGTCACAACACCTGGCCCGTTACTCTATGTATCTACAACCTTCCTCCTTGGTTGTGCATGAAGCGGAAGTTCATTATGATGCCAGTGCTTATCCAAGGTCCAAAACAACCGAGCAATGATATTGATGTGTACCTAAGGCCATTAGTTGATGAACTTTTACAGTTGTGGGCCGAACCAGGTGTACGTGTGTGGGACGAGCACAAACAAGAGGAATTTGACCTTCGAGCGTTGCTTTTTGTAACCATCAATGATTGGCCTGCTCTTAGTAACATTTCAGGATAGTCAAACAAGGGATACAATGCATGCACACACTGTTTGGATCAGACAGAAAGTTTATATCTGGACAAATGTAGGAAGAATGTGTACCCGTACAATCATCGTTTTCTTCCGCCCAAGCATCCCTTAAAGAAAAAAGGCAAGCATTTCAATGGCAAGGCAGAACCCCGGGGGAAGCCTGTCATCCGTAGTGGTGCTGAAGTATTTGATATGGTCAAAGATTTAAAAGTAATCTTTGGAAAGGGTCCTGGCAGCCAACCTGTTCCTAACGGCCCTAATAAGCGCGTACCCATGTGGAAGAAGAAATCTATATTTTGGGAGCTACCCTACTGGGAAGTCCATGAGGTCCGCTCGGCAATCGACGTGATGCACCTGACGAAGAATCTCTGCGTGAATATTCTAGCCTTCCTGGGCTTGTATGGGAAGTCAAAAGATACACCGGAAGCACGGGAGGACCAGGAATGTCATAAAGGAAGAGATGGCATGCATCCAGGGCAGTTTCAAGGGCGTGCCAGCTACGCTCTTACTAAGGAAGAGAAGGAAATCTTCTTTGAAGTCCTTTTCAGTATCAAGGTCCCGACTGGCTTCTCGTCGAATATAAAGGGAATCGTAAATATGAAAGACAAAAAATTCCAAAACCTAAAGTCTCATGACTGCCACGTGCTTATGACACAATTGCTTCCAGTTGCATTGAGGGGAATTCTACCGGAAAATGTTCGCCTGGCAATTGTGAAGGCATGTGCATTCCTCAATGCAATTTCTCAGAAGGTAATCGATCGAGAAAGTCTATCAGGGTTACAGATTGATGTGGTCCGATGTCTGGTCAGCTTTGAGTTGTTGTTCCTGCCATCCTTCTTCAATATAATGACACACCTCCTAGTTCACCTAGTCGAAGAGATTAGAATTCTCGGTCCTGTGTTTCTACACAATATGTTCCCCTTCGAGAGGTTCATGGGAGTCTTAAAGAAATATGTTCGTAACCGTGCTAGGCCAGAAAGAAGCATCTCCAAGGGTTATGGAACAGAGGAGGTCATTGAGTTTTGTATGGACTTTCTTCCTGACCTTAAGCCGATTGGTGTTCCTAAATCTCGTTATGAGGGTAGGCTGACAAGAAAAGGCACACTAGGAAGGAAAGCAAAAGTATGTATGGACGTGCATTCTTTCTCTCAAGCACACTACACAGTTCTACACAATTCCACCGTGGTGGCTCCGTATATCGTGAGACACAAGAATATTCTACGCTCCGAAAACCCGTGGAAGGCTGACTCTTGGATTAAAGGGGAACACGAGAAGACTTTCGTCAGTTGGTTGCAGACACATCTCATGAATGACGACACTGTTGGAGATCTGCTGTACTGTTTGGCCAGGCCACCATCTTCGACTATATGTACTTTCCAAGGGTATGAGATAAATGGGAATACATTTTACACGATTGCCCAAGATAAAAAGAGCACCAACCAAAATAGTGGTGTCCGCTTTGATGCAACACACGAGAATGGGAACTGTTTGTAAACATATTACGGGTACATAGAGGAGATATGGGAACTTGACTATGGACCTACTTTTAAGATCCCTTTGTTTCGGTGCAAATGGGTGAAGCTGACAGGAGGCGGGGTAGTTGTAGACCAAAAGTACGGCATGACAACAGTGGATCTCAACAATCTTGCGTACATGGACGAACCATTTGTCCTAGCCAATGATGTCGCTCAGGTTTTCTATGTGAAGGACATGTCTACAAAAACGAGAAAAAGAAATCAGCAAAAGAAGACATCGTCCGATGAGCCAAAACGTCACATAGTTCTTTCAGGGAAAAGAAACATCGTGGGAGTAGATGACAAGACAGACATGTCAGTAGATTATAATAAGTTTCATGAAATTCCGCCCTTCAACGTGAAAACTGACCCAAGCATCCTACTGAATGATGAAGATTCTCCAAGGCTACGACCGAGAAGAAAACAGAAATAATAGATAGGAATATTGGTCCAATAATGTAATAATGTATTAAACCTTTTATGTAATGCATGTATGGAATGTACTAAACCTTTTAGTTTTGAATTATTTATTCAATTTCAAACACTTTTCATTATCCTAGTTTTGTCAAATTCTCAAATATGAAAAAAGAATTTTAATAAACATAGTTTTTAATTGAAAATAACAAAATAGTTAATAGTTTGGATAGTCAAAATAATTAATTTTGAAAATAGAAAATAGTTTTGAATTATTTATTCAATTTCAAACACTTTTCATTATCATAGTTTTGTGAAATTCTCAAATATGCAAAAAGAATTTTAATAAACATAGTTTTTAATTCAAAATAACAAAATAGTTAATAGTTTGGATAGTCAAAATAATTAATTTTGAAAATAGAAAATAGTTTTGAATTATTTATTCAATTTCAAACACTTTTCATTATCATAGTTTTGTCAAATTCTCAAATATGCAAAAAGAATTTTAATAAACATAGTTTTTAATTGAAAATAACAAAATAGTTAATAGTTTGGATAGTCAAAATAACTAATTTTTAAAATAGAAAATAGTTTTGAATTATTTATTCAATTTCAAACACTTTTCATTATCATAGTTTTGTCAAATTCTCAAATATGCAAAAAGAATTTTAATAAACATAGTTTTTAATTGAAAATAACAAAATAGTTAATAGTTTGGATAGTCAAAATAATTAATTTTGAAAATAGAAAATAGTTTTGAATTATTTATTCAATTTAAAACACTTTTCATTTTCATAGTTTGGTCAAATTGTCAAATATGCAAAAAGAATTTTAATAAACATAGTTTTTAATTGAAAATAACAAAATAGTTAATAGTTTGGATAGTCAAAATAAATAATTTTGAAAATAGAAATATTTTTGAATTATTTATTCAATTTCAAACACTTTTTATTTTCATAGTTTTGTCAAATTCTCAAATATGCAAAAAGAATTTTTAATAACATAGTTTTTAATTCAAAATAACAAAATAGTTAATAGTTTGGATACTCAAAATAATTAATTTTGAAAATAGAAAATAGTGTTGAATTATTTACTCAATTTCATACACTTTTCATTATCATAGTTTTGTCAGATTCTCAAACATGCAATAGAAAAGGTTGTCTACCCGGGGTGTCGTCAATTTCTTCCGACCAATCATACCGTAAGAAAGAAAGGCAAGCATTTCAACGGTGTGGCAAATCACCGGAAGAAGCCTAACCTCCCTACTGGTGATGAGTTATTGGCTATGGTCAAGGATTTGGATCAAATAGTAATCTTTGGAAAGGGTCCTGGTGGTCAATCTGTTCCAAAAGATGACGTTACCGGACACGTGCCCATGTGGAAAAAAGAAATCTTTATTTTGGGAGCTACCCTATTGGAAACACCTAGAGGTCCGGTCTTCGATCGACGTGATGCACGTGACGAATAATCTTTGTGTGAACCTTCTAGGCTTCCTGGGAGTGTATGGAAAGACACAAAAATGAAATCCCTTTGTAACAGATGAGTTCTCGTTCGAAACCGTGATACTTCGAGAAAGACTGTCCGTTTTGTACACGAAGTGCGTCCAGTTTTTGCCGTAACCCTCTCGACTTTTTAGCACATGCTATGTGGGTGAAATGATGATACCATGCCAACTTTCAACATTTTCAGAGTTCATTTGTAGTGCTTTTCAATTTCAGGGTCAACTAGCTAGCTCAAAGAAAAATAAGTAAATGCACGAAAAATACCAAATGAAGTGAGAAATTGTTGAAAATTTGTGATGTGCCTTTGAATGGTGCATTTTGAACACACAAAAAGTATGGAGTTCAAATAAGTTCAAAAAAATGAAATCCGTTTGTAACAAATGAGTTCTCGTTCGAAACCCTCATACTTCGAGAGAGATTGTCCGTGTTGTACACGAAGTGCATCCAGTTTTTGCCGTAACCCTCTCAAATTTTTAGCACATGCTTTGTGGGTGAAATGATGATACCATGCCAACTTTCAGCATTTTCAGATTTCATTTGTTGTGCTTATCAATTTTAGGATCAATTAGCTAAAAAAAAGTAAATGCACGAAAAATACCAAATGAAGTCGGAAATTGTTGAAAATTTGTGATGTGCCTTTGAATGGTGAATTTTGAACACACAAAAGTATGGAGTTGAAATAAGTTCAAAAAAGTGAAAGGAAAAAGTCCAAAAAAAACCTTGAACTGGTAGACGATGACGAAATCGAACCCTGAAGTGGTAATCCCTGAAGTTTGCAGTCTCAAGTCAGTAATCCCGGTCTAAAAAAAACCTTAGCAGCATACCCAAACAGGGATTGCATGCGTGGCAAGTGAGGGTCGGGATTGTTTTTTTTCCTTTTTTCGGACAGAAGGAGATGGCCTTGTTGCTGCATACAGGGTGGGCCGGCCCAGCTTAACAGCCCATTCACTCGCTTAGTCCAGTATGGTCAGTCGCCCAGCCCGAACAGGATTCAGTCGAGGGAGTCTCCTTGCCTGCTGCTCTGCTTTGGGTGACGGCAATGGCGACGGCCTGGTGATCGTCGGAAGCGGCAACGATCGGGGCGGCGTTCGACGGCGAGCGACCGACAAAGGTATGTCCCCGTCGTCCACCTCTGCTGGGCACCATTCTTTTTCATATATCTGCAGAACATTAGGGTTAGGGGTTAGGGTATTTGGGGCTCTTTTTTGATAGTAAAAGCTGCGATTTTTAGTGATACTTCTTTGTTTTTTCAGTTTAATCATGGATCCAACGGAGATTCTGAACATCCGATTCCACATCGGTGGCGACTTTGTTTGCATTGGTCCCAATTTTTAGTATGTTGGTGGGGATGAAGAGATGTCAGAGATCGAGAGAGATAAGATCTCACTGCAGGAGGTGAAGGGCTTTCTGAATGATCATATGCCATTGAAGGAGTCGATGAAATTATATTTTCAGGTGCCACAGAAATCAATGGCAGATGGCTTGATATTTCTGCATGATGAAAGAGCATGCTTGCAGATGGCAGAGTACACAGATGTTGGTGGAGTTGCTGACATTTATGTTGAGCACCATGGAGAAGAAGACAATGAGAATAGCAGCAGCGGTAGTGATTTTGAGATGGATGAGATGGTCAATTTGAGTGATGCTGATGAACCTACAGGAAGTGGACCAAGTGCCCAAGCTAGAACTGCTGCTGCACCTACAAGAAGTGGACCAAGTGCCCAAGCTAGAACTGCTGTTGCACCTACACGAAGGGGACCAAGATCTTCTACATTTAAGCCTCCAAGAAAGACCTCTTTAGATGCACATGCTGGAATATCTACTTCTGGTGCAACAAAGAAGAGAAAGAGAGTTCCTGCATCATCTCTTCCTAGCTATAAGTACTTCAATTGCAGTGGCAATGTGTAATCTTCTTTGAAGAAAGTGCTATGTAATGTTGCAAACCTGGTGGTGAAGCAGCTTTTGGAATGTTTGCAAACATTTATCTGATGTTGCAGCTGGTAGAAATATTTATGAGACATATATTTGCTATGTTTGCTGGTAAAACATTTATCAGACATATATATGCTATGTTTGCCAGAAATGTTTAGTCTGATGTGCCAGAAATGTTTAGTCTGATGTGCCAGAAATATTTAGCCAGAAATGTTGTGCCAGAAACCTGGGTTGTGCCAGAAATGTTGCAGCTGACAATAATTCATAGGACTGAAAGTGATAGCAAATTCATAGGACTGAAAGTGATAGCATAATGCACTTGATAGAATTGAAACCGACAATAATTCCTTACATAACCCAGTGCATACATGTTCATACACATCACACTCAAACTCACATCACTGAACATCACTTCACTACACTGCCATTTTACCTAGAACTAGACCTAACACAAACACAATGCAAACCATCACAACATTCATATATTTTCCCTTCAGAGCTTCAATTTCTGCATCCTTTTCCTTCAATTGAAGTTGCAGAGCTTCAATTTCTGCATCCTTCTCCTTCAACTGAACTTGCACTGCCTCAATTGCATTTGATTTTGCTTCTTCATGTACAACACCCAGCATTGGACATTCATCATCAACTCCAGCAGCAGAACCTATTCCCCTAAGCCTCCAAACCTCATCCTTCAAATCTCCAATGAGATCACTAAATTTTTTTGGAAGCTCCGGATCATGCCATTCAAGATAGCCACACCCACCATGATATCCATTAAAACAAAATCAATCACAGCAATTAGAAACGGATAGGAGCAGAGGAAGAACATACATGAACAACAACAACTTACCATGGCATCCACACAGGCATAGTATCTCCTCCCGGGATTGTGCTTGCTCCACGAGATCCATCGGGGGGGGCCTTCCGGGGAGGATTGCAGCGGCACTTCTTCTCTGGCTCGTAAGCCATTGCGCTCTCCCTGTAGGGCACAGGGGACCTCGACTCCATGCCCCTCCGTCCACTTGCTCGACGGAATCCCGGAGCAGAAGATGCCCCCGAAGACCAAGACATCGCGCGCCGCTGTCACCGTGCTGTGCGCGCCGCGCTCCGCCAACCCTAGCCATCACCGCGCGCCGCCGTCACCGTGCTCTCCCTCACTGTCTTCCGAATTTCCCCCAAATCCGTGAGTACACAGTGCGCTCGCACGGGTCATTGCTAGGGATGTCTGGCCCACATGTCAGGTCAATCCCGGTTAACCACTGCCACCTCAACGATTTTAGCCTAATATGGTGTTAAGGTTTCTTTTAGACCGGGATTACTGACTTGAGAGTGCAAACTTCAGGGATTACCACTTCAGGGTTCGATCTAGTCATCGTTTACCAGTTCAAGGTTTTTTTTGGACTTTTTCCAAAATGAAATCCCTTTGTAACAGATGAGTTCTCGTTCGAAACCGTGATACTTCGAGAGAGATTGTCCGTTTTGTACACGAAGTGCATCCAGTTTTTGTCGTAACCCTCTCAACTTTTTAGCACATGCTGTGTGGGTGAAATGATGATACCATGCCAACTTTCAACATTTTCATATTTCATTTGTAGTGCTTCTCAATTTTAGGGTCAACTAGCTGAAAATAATAATTAAATGCACGAAAAATACAAAATGAAGTCAGAAATTGTTGAAATTTTGTGATGTGCCTTTGAATGGCGCTTTTTGAACACACAAAATGTATCGAGTTCAAATAAGTACAAAAAATGAAATCCCTTTGTAATAGATGAGTTCTCGTTCGAAACCGTGATACTTCGAGAGAGATTATTCGTTTTGTACACGAAGTGCATCCAGTTTTTGCCGTAACCCTCTCAACTTTCTAGCACATGCTATGTGGGTGAAAATGATGATACCATGCCAACTTTCAACATTTTTAGAGTTCATTTGTAGTGCTTTTCAATTTCAGGGTCAACTAGCTCAAAAAAAAAGTAAATTCACGAAAAATATCAAATGAAGTCAGAAATTTCGTAGTTTTTTTTGTTAAAATACTTAATAGAAAACAAAAAAAAGAGTCAACTAAAAAGAATCAACTAAAATATTAACTAAAATGAATGAATTAAAAATAATTAACTAAAATTATCAAAGTGCTTATTTGTTGGAAAGAATCAAGTAAAACATTAACTAGAAAGAAACAAAAAAAGATCAACTCAATAGAAAACTAAAATAGAAGAGAAAAAAAATATTTAATAGCAAAGAATTAAAATATAAACTAGGACTAAAAATTATTAAAGTAAAAAAAATGCCACCTATTGGGCCATCACGGCCTGCATACGACTAGAAACCCTACCCGACATGTGGGCCAGGATGCAGGCCCGCGGGCCCAATAGGCCCAACATGCAGCGAGAGGAGAGTTAGGCCCATAGGCCTGCAATAGAGAGAAGCTCAATTGAGCAAGGCGCGACAGTGCTTATAAAGCAATGCCAGCGCCCCTCGCTAGGCGAGGTGGAACTAAAGGTTGCCCTGCGTCGCACTGGAGCCGGCCCAGGTCTTTAGTCCCGGCAGTGCTTATAAAAAACAAAATAAATAAAGCAAAGAACAAAACAAAAATAATGGAAAAAAATTGAAACTATATGAGAATTTATAGAGAAAATTCAACCTAAATTCAAAGTGACCTCACTTTGAATTTAGGTTGAATTTTGTCCATAATTTCTAATATATTTTCAATTTTTAAATTTACAGTCTGTTTAGGCCCGTAAGCCAGCTATAGAGAGGAGCTCGACATGGTTGGGACAACGGGGCTTATAAACCAGTGACGACTCCTCTCGACAAGCGAGGTGGGACTAAAGTTTGCAATGCCGCCAACCCAAGCCTTTAGTCCCGGTTCGTGGCACGAACCGTGACTAAAGACACCCTTTAGTCCCGGGTGGAGCCACGACCCGGGACTAAAGCCCCTCGTTTCCCGCCTCCTCGCCTGCCGAAAAGGGGTCTTTAGTCCCGGTTCGGGGCTCGAACCGGGACTAAAGACCACCTTTAGTCCCGGGTGGAGCCACGACCCGGGACTAAAGCCCCTCGTTTCCCGCCTCCTCGCCTGCCGAAAAGGGGTCTTTAGCCCCGGGTCACGGCTAGACCCGGGACTAAAGGGTGTCTTTATTCCCGGTTCTAGCCCCGACCCGGGACTAAAGCTCCACCTATATATGCGGGAGTTGGAAATTTCCAACCCATCTCCTCTCGTTTTCTTCCTCCTCTCGCTCTCGCCTGCGAACCGGACGACGACGCGATCGACGCCGCCAGGCTGCCGGACCTCCGCCTCGCTCTCGCCATCGTCGACGCCCGCCGTCCTTCCCCCCGCTCCAAGCACCGCCGATCGACCCCCTCCCCTCCCACTCCGGTAAGCCCCCCGCCCCCTCCTCCCCATGCCGAACCCGAAGGACGAGCCGCCGGCGCCTGCCGACGGGGACGCCACCGCCGCCGTCGTGCCGTTCGGCCCGGCGGTGTATATCTCGTGGAAATATAAGAGGAGGAGGAGAAGTAGAAGAAGAGGAGGAGGAGTAGAAGAAGAGGAGGAGGAGTAGAAGAAGAGGAGAAGAAAAGGAAGAAGAAGAGGAGGAGAAGAAGATTTTTTTGTCATTTAATTCCTATTGTTATTAGGTTTGTGCTAGATTATTAGGGTTAGTAATATTTAGAATTAGGTTAGGGTTACAAGAAGAAGAAAGATGAAAAAAAATAAGAAAATAAGATTAGGAAAAAGGAAAATAAGAAGAGGAGGAGAAGAAAAGAAGAAAAAGGAGAATAAGAAGAGGAGGAGAGGAGAAGAAGAGGAAAAATAGAAGAAGAGGAGAAGTAGAAGAAGAGAAGTTGAAGAAAAATAGGAGAAGAAGAAGCGGAGAAGAAAATAAGAAAGAAGAAGAAGAAGAAGAAGAAGAAGATAAGAAAAGGAAGAAGGAGAAGAGGAGAAGAAGAAATAGGTTAGCTAGTGTGCTAGGTTAAATCACTTAAGCATATAAATTAATGTTAATTAGGTTAGTGTTAGCTAGTTTAAGGCTATGTAAATTTAAGTAAGTTAGTTTAGGGTCGGTCCATGGCTTCATCATTACCTGGTAGTAACACACGCATGACGCTATCAAGCTCTCGAAAGTTGTTTTGGAACGGAGTTCATGATAGAATAATTCTTTTTTGGTACAAAGTTCAACAAAGTCCTGCCAAATAGCGATAATCGGATGGCTCTTTTTGAACTGCGTACCAAAAAGCTAATTATCCTATTCGAGATTCCGTTACAAAACAACTTTATAAAGCTTCATAGCATCATGCTCCTATTTGTTTTTAAAACAATACAATTGCAGATGCTTACATACACGAATTTTTACACACACTTAAAACTTTTGTAAATATATAGTTGAACTAGTTGATTTAATAAAACTACTTTATTTTACTATATATACAAAAAGTTTATTTTTAGCAAGAAAATTAATAGAACTAGTTTATTTTTTTAGTTCATTTTACGATGCCTATCCCGCATCCTCGTCGTCGACTCGGTGGAGGACACCTGCTTGATCAGAGGGGCCATGTCCAGGACTGGGCTCCGCCCGGCTGGTATTGGGAGGTGCTACCTTCAGGGGGCGTAGGTTGGTGAGGAGCCAACCCGTTGTTGACCCGATCCTTGTTTGGTGGCGGTCGCGTGGGCCAGTGACGGTGCCGAGGCTTCCGGACACCGCGGAGGTGGTACGTCACCGTGTCAGCAAGGAGGATGAGCACGTCCGTCGCTACATGGTTGCGTTGGAGGGTAGGTTCGACCATACCTGGCAGGTTCTTCAGGGATCTCACTAGAGCTATGATCCTGTGATGCTTCCTTCTCTTTGGGTGTCCACCGCCCGCGACGATACCCGTCGGGCGCTATGGTTCTAGTTGTATTAGTGATGCTATATGTATGATAGTATTCGAGGAGTATTAGTGATAATATTCGACGATGTACGGACACAAGAGATGATGTAGTTTTGCTTATAATTGAATGCATGCTAATTTGAATACTACTTTATTTTACGATTTGGTTTTGCTTATTGAATGCTCAAATTGGAAAAGTACTCCTACTTTGAAAAGTACTCCTACTTTATTTTACGACCCGGGACTAAAGTTGTTTTGGAACGGAGTTCCTGATAGAATAATTCTTTTTTGGTACAAAGTTCAACAAAGTCCTCTGACACTAGACATTGTGACATATAGAAGGGTAGATGAGATCAGGAAAAATAGGATCATTTTCTACACATCTAGAATGTCGCCATTTTGTTAAATCCTTAAAGGTTAAGAGAATCCGTTGGACATAGTTTAGAGTTTAGGTTCTAGCCAAGACCCGCGACTAAAGGCCCTCCTATATAAAACGACACTTCGAAGTTTCCAACCCCTCTTATATAGTTTGTTAGTTTATTAGTTAATCAAATGTCCGTTTTTTGCAGAACTATGGATCCACATATCAGGAACCTCGAAGAGGAAGAACTTCTCGAAGATATAATCAAAGATGGCCCCGACGTTGAACGAGCTGAATCTCCGTCGTCATATCTAAACCCCTCCGGATATGGAATGGAGGCCGACCGACACGAAGATGAAGCCGATGGGGCAGGAGATAGGTCCAATGACGGAGAAGGTGATAGCTCCACTGATGGAGAAGCCGGTGGAGAAATAATAAAGTCTGGCGAGGTATACATATGAAGTTCGACAATCACTTGTAATATGTGAAAAATATTGGAGATAGCTCTATATTGTATACATATACATTCATTTGATGAATGTTTCTCCCTCTTAGGCCTCCACATCGATCAAAGCTACGAAACGAGGCTCGACTAAAAAGTTGGATGCACGGACGCATTACACCTTTGAGGTGATATTGCCTACGGGCGAACCCAAGCTTCCTAAGAATGCTGCTGACACATTCAAGAAGCAATGCGGAGTTCTCGTTAGGGATCACGTCCCGATCAGCGTTCGGGAGTGGAACAAGCGCAAAGGGCCAGCCGATAGTGACTATGTCGCCGAAAGGTACAAAGATAATCTTTGGAATGATCTCATGTCACATTTCAACCTGCCAGAATGTGAGAATGAAGACGCCGCAAAAAAACTGAGGGCCAAAGTCAAGCAGTGGACTCTAAAGAAGATGGCGAACTGTTCCGTAGCTAGAAGAAGAAGCTATGGAAAAACTATCGGAAGACAAAGAAAGTGCCAGTATTCGAGGGGTATCTAGCCAAGCAGGCGAATCACTGGAAGGCATTTCAAGAGTACAAGGATTCAGAAGATGCCAAGGCATTATCAGAAAAGAACAAGAAAAATGCCGACAAGAAGAAATATCACCACACGCTGGGGCCAGGGGGCTATGACACTGCCATCCCAAAGTGGGATAAGAAAGAGCAAGATCTGCTAGCTAAAGGCATCATACCTGAACCCATCAGTGTTGAGTGGGAATTGAGAGCAAGAAATTGGTTCCTTACGCATGGTGGTTCGTACAACGAAGAAACAGGGGACCTCATCTGCAGTGACGGTCTTAGGATACCCAGGGAGAATTGGAAAAAGATAGTGAAAGAAATTAAGGAGGGAAAAAGACAGTTCACTGCAGATAGAGAGAAAGATTTTCTCGCACTGGTCCTCGGCAATGACGAACATGGAGGACGAACGCGAGGCTTCGGTCCTTCTTACCCGTGGTGGCTTGGGTTTGCCAGAGACCAAGACACTTACAGAAGCCGAGCGAGAGCAAAGAAGCGACAGCAGGATGAGGAGAATGACAAGTTCAACCAGTTGCTTGCCAGGCTTAACGAGCAACAGAAGCAGATTGATGAGCTTAGAGGAGTAGCGCGCCAGGAAGATCCTGCACTCGATATTACCGGCACCCCATCTAAGCGGAAAAGCAGCGTGGCTGAATCTGAGGCCCCGCCGGACGATGCACGAAGAATGATAGAGTGCGGTCCCGGCTACCCCGTGGATGGAATCAAGGAGTCAACATCATGTGAACTCCATCAGAAATTCAAGAACATATCCATGAAGGTGGCCGTCGGACAAGCTTTACCTTCTGGCCCTGATGCACGCTGGCATGGCCGTGAGATTCCAGCTGGCTTTCCTAAAGTCGGGGTGGATGAAATCATGGCGGGGTTTCATGATATGGAGCTCGACATAGCTGGACCCGAAGATGAGAGGACACTCGAAGAAGTACCGGGTGTAGTCATCCTATGGGACAAGAACTACATGAAGCGTCCAAGCTCGGCCCCAAGGACAACACCGCCTCCGAGTCGTCGCAGGTCACCTACACCTCCATCACCTCCAAGCCCTCCACATGACGATGGCCAGCACAACACGAGTCCATATCGATCACTACCGTCGGACTTGGGTCATCCGTCTCCACTGCCGCCCGCTAAGGATACTAAGCGGAAGCGTGCCAGCAAGAACGCTCCGTCGATGAGTTCTAAGCAACGGAGCTCCCCAAAGCGCAAACTGTCGCCCCTCCCAAAGGTACCTCATGCTAATCTTCCTATCAGACCTAATGATGGTACCGACGAGGAAAACGCCAGGATAGCAAAGGAACATTATGATGTGCAGATGAAAAAGATGGAACCCGAGCCCCGCCCGGAATACACCGAGAAGCAAATAGTATATGCAAAATACTTCACGACCCTTCCATCACAGTATGACTTACACCACAAGCCTGATGACTATACATGCACATTGCAGAAGGAAGGGAAAAAGAGCAGATCACGTGCAAGTGCAAGTGGGAGCAAATCAAGTTCAACTACAAGCAAAAAAAAGATCAGACGTTCCTCAGCTTGGACAACAGGACAAACAGTCGATCCCACCCATCAGGGTGTTACCCAAGAATGTTCCCTCTCTGGTGCAGGGGCAAGATTTGGAATTAGCAAAGAAGTGGGCGGATGAATGGGGTATCCCGGTTGAAGACGTTCTGGCTTCCCAAGACGACAGGTTACCCAAGGCTGTGGTAGCCCCTAAGCCACTGTTTTTCATGGGGAGCGCCTTTGGTCAGCAAAGATGATCTCCCAACAAATATGCGTTACTTGCATACATGGTACTTAAGTGAATCAAAGAATGGGAGAATGATGATCGTGGCGAGTGTCCCACGGGAGTACTATGGCCGCCCCGAAGAAATCCATATCGAATTTGATGAACTCTTCCAGATGTACAATGCCGACGCCGTCGACAAATCGCTTATGAGTTGCTATTGTGTGTAAGTTTTTCAATTCGTTGTCTACATATAACTTGTTTAGTTATTTCAATTCATTGTCTACATATAACTTGTACTCTATTATGCAGAATGAAGATTCTGGAATGTAAAAGTAGGAACATCCTAAATATTGGGTTTATTGACCCTGATAAAATACATATAGCGACGCTAACTGATAAACCCAAGGAGACGGAGGAAAACCTTCTAAGGTTTCTAACAGATCAAAATTTCTGTGACCACATACTGTTTCCATACAACTTCAAGTGAGGGTCTTTACTCTGTTGTGTCCATTCACTTATAAGTGTAATTGATAAGTTAATGACACATATATATATATATATACATGTGCAGCTACCATTGGATTCTGTTGGACATTCAAATTGATAAGGGAAGAGTTGATGCCTTCGACCCATTATCGAGACCCTTGGAACAGTTCCAAAGCCTGCAGGACATGCTCGAAGGGTAATTTCAATCATTCTTGCGCTCTATCGGTCTCTTTCGATGATTTTATGATATATCAATTAATGAAAAACTTAGCAAATCATTTTCCTTGTCGGGCAGGGTTTGGAAGCGGTTCAAGTGCGTGACTCCCGGTATCGAGCATGAGAAGCTGACCTTTAGAGCGGCTCAGGTAAGTAGTAGTATGATATACTTCTATTTTCAATACATTTATGATGCTAGATTATTATTTTAATTATATATATTCTATTCTCGTAAAGTGCGACCAGCAGCCACGGGGGACGCATCTATGCGGATACTATGTTTGCGAGACCATTCGCACGTTTACCTCTGAGCACAAGGATTACACATACGACGTAAGCAATGAACATTCACACCTCTATTTTTACCCATCATTCTTTGTTATCATGATTGATATTCATATTCATCTCCTCTTCTTATATAGTACACATCCATGAGGGAGAAGTACCTACCAGAGCAACGCGCGATTGCTGTTGCAGAGGAGCTTGCGACCTTTCTGAGGATGGAAGCTATAGATGACAAAGGACAATTTAGTGTAGCTAGGGTCCATTACTGATGTTGGTCCATGTAATCGAATAGACGGGCTCTAGTCCCCATAATTCAGATCTCCATATAATTGTATATATATGCTCGCTTGTAAGATAAGTTAATCTTATATATATATGCATAAACATGTATATTTAGAATTATATGGAAACTAATTCTCGAACACCAAACGAGGCATCACGTTAATCTCCCGAACACCTAAACCATAAAACCCTAAAACCCTAAAATAAGCAAAATTTGCAGAAACTCTTTAGTCCCGGTCCGTGTTAAGACCCGGGACTAAAGGGCGTGCCCCTGGGGGCGCTCCGAGGCGCCCACGTGGAGCACCTTTGGTCCCGGCTTGGAACAGGGCCGGGACTAAAGGTTAGGCCTTTAGTCCCGCCTCTTTGGTCCCAGTTGGTCAACCGGGACTAAAGCCCCTTACGGGCCGGGACAATAGGCCGTGTCCCCACTAGTGTATAGAGATAGGCTTGCTGGACAGCAAAAGAGATCTCACGACAAGTGATGATAAGATACTAGAGAGCACGAGCAAGACTACAGTAAAGAGTAGGATCTGAGAAAGGATCACCATTAGCAGAGAGTTTGAAACTAGTGTCTACAGGAGTGCGGGAAGCCTGAGAGTCAAGCATACCAGCACGATTGAGAAGTTCAAGGATGTATTGGCATTGGGAAAGATAAAGGCCAGAAGAACCATAAAGCGCAGAAGAATACCAAGATGTGTCATAGAGAACTCAGAGCAAAGATGATTAATGATGTGCCCAGAAAAATTTGAGAAGTAGTTAGAATGATATCATCAACATATAGAAGTAAGTATGTAATTTCACAATTGTGATGATAGAAAAAGAGATCAAAAAAAGAAAGAATAAATCCTATGATTTGAACAAAGAAAGAGAAGCATTGAAATCAAGCTCTTGGAACTTGTTTGAGACCGTAGAGAGATTTTTGGAGAAGACATACATGGTTGGGATAACAATGATGTTCAAAACCAAGAGGTTGTTGACAATACATGGTCTCTTGAAGGGAACCATGAAGAAGACATTTTTGAAGTCTAATTGGTGAATAGGCGAGGTGGAGGAGAGAATAAGGCCGAGAACGGTGCGAATGGTATTGGGTTTAACAACAAGAGAAAAAGTTTTGTCGTAATGAATGCAATGCCATTGATAATAACTGCGACATACCCAACACGCTTTATAGCAGGAAGTAGTCCGACCAGAGTGAAACTTATGGCGAAAAACCCATTTGCCATAGACAATATTAGTGTTGGAAGGCCGAGGAACAAGCTTCCATGTATTATTCTCCGTTAGAGACGTATATTCTTCTGGCATAGGAGCAACCCAATTAGTATCGAGAAGAGCATTTTTGTAGGATTCGGGGACTTTGGAGAGAGTCGGGGTGGCATGGAGGTTGAGGCGATCGATGGGTTGACGGAAACCTGATTTGGAGCGATTGCGCATAGGATGATCATTGGTAGCTCGGAGAGTGGAAACAACGCGAACTGCTATAGGGGGAGGAGGGGAACTTGTGTCAGGCACAGCGGATGATGCAGACAAGAGAGGGGATGCCAATGAATTGGGAGATGTAGGAGAGGGCGATGGTGCCGGTGTTGCAGGAGGTTGGTTGTGGTCAGTGCATGGCTGGATGTTGGGGAGATCGGTGGGGATCGGTTGGGCTGGTGGGGAAGGAGTGCTTGTAGGTTGGGAAGCTGTGAGAGGAGCATGGAAGGGGAAAGGGATAGTAGGACGTCTAGGGGGAGGGTGGTGGTGTAGGTGGTGGAGTATTGCGTTGAGCAAAAGGAAAAATGTGTTTGGCGAAGGTGACGTGTCAAGACACAAGCAGCCAGCCGGTGTGTAAGTCGAGGCACCGATAGCCCTTATGTTGATCATAAAAAACCTAGGAGAGCACACGGAAGAGAGCGAGAAGATAGTTTCTGCGTGGAAGTAACATAAGTGTTTGGGAGACAAAGACAACCTAAAACACGAATGTCGAAGTAGTTTGGATGGCACAAAAAAAGAGAGAGGTAGGGGGTGGTATTTGGATTGACTTTGGAAGGGCGAATATTGAGAGGATTGGTGGAGGTGTGGAGAGCTTCTGCCCGGTATTTGGATGGCATGGAGGATTGAAGAAGAACGGTATGGACAATGTCATTGATAGTACGAAGTGCGTGTTCAGCTTTGCAATTTTGTGGATAAGTACAGGGACAAGAAAAACAAAGACGAATGCCATGTTGTAGGAAGAAGGTTCGATTTTTAATATTACCAAATTCACAACCATTATAACATTGTATGAAGCGAATAGGGAAAAAGAAGTGGACAAAAACATATCGCTGAAGATTGAGAAATAGGGAGGGAACATCAGATTTGTTGCGTAGAGGAAAGGTCGATACAAAGTATGTAAAATCATCTAGAATGACAAGATAGTATTTGAAACGAGAGATATTTGCAATTGGGGATGTCCATAGATCACAATGCATTAATTCAAATAGATCATTGCTAGAAGAACTAGACGAACTAAAAGGAAGATGCACTTGCTTGCCCAATTGACAGGACTCACAAAAGGAAGAATCATGAGAATCTCTATTACAAGGTATACAAATTCACTAAGAACAAATGCTAAAACAACAGGGTTGGGGTGTCTTAAATGCCGATGCCAGAGATCAACGGATGCCATCATGGAGGTTGGAGAAGCGGCATCACGGATACCATTGAGAGAGTATAAGTTGCCGGAGCTACTGAATCGCGCGGTCTCGACCTTGCTGTGATAATCTTCACAGATAAGCCAAAGGGGTCAAACTAAATAGAAACAAGGTTATCATAGGTGAACTGACGAATAGAGATTAAATTTTTGATGAGAGTGGGAGCAACAAGTACATCACGAAGAAGTGGTTTAGTAGTGGAGGGAAGTAGAGTTCACCAACACAATAAATGGGGATAGAGGAACCATCACTAAGGGTGATGGACTGAAAAGAAGATGGGCTATAAGAGGAAAGAAACGTACAAGATGCACACAAATGACTAGAAGCACTAGAATCAAAAATCCAATCCATACGTGAGTTGCCTTGGGAGGAAAAATTGTTCATGGGTTTTTCGCTAGAAGTTTCACTCTGATGGTACTCTTTCCCGCTATAAACCACGTTGGGTATGTCGCGGTTATTCTCAACAACATGACATTGATTATGACAAAACTTTTTCTCCTATTGTTAAACCCAGTACCATTTGCACTGTTCTCCATGCCATGAACAATTTTGCCTCCCAAGGCAACTCTGGTACGGATTGGATTTTTGATTCCGGTGCTTCTAGTCATATGGCTGCATCTAGTACGTTTCTTTCCTCCTGTGCCCATCTTCTTTTCAATCCATCGCCCTTGTTGATGGTTCCTCTATCCCCATTTATTGTGTTGGTCAAGCTGAAGTTCCCTCCACTACAAAACCAGTTCTTCTTCGTGATGTACCTGTTGCTCCCACTCTCATAAAAAAATCTCTTTTCGTCAATTCACATGTGATAATCTTGTTTCTATTGAGTTTGACCCCTTTGTCTTATTTGTGAAGGATTATCACACCAAGGACGAGATCGCGTGGTTCAATAGCTCCGGCGACTTATACTCTCTCAAGGGTGTCCCTGCCGCCGCTTCTCCAACCTCCTTGATGGCATTCATTGATCTCTCGCATCGGCGTTCAGGAAACCCCAAACATACTATTTTTGCATATGTTCTTGATGAATTTCCCATACCTTGTAATAGAGATTCTCATGATTCCTCCTTTTGTGAGTCCTGTCAATTGGGCAAGCATGTGTGTCTTCCTTTTAGTTTGTCTAGTTCTTCTAGCACTTATCCTTTTGAATTAATACATTGTGATCTATGGATGTCTGATGACCCACAAGTTTAGGGTATCTATCATAGTCCTTTCGATAAGTAAGAGTGTCGAACCCAACGAGGAGCAGAAGGAAATGACAAGCGCTTTTCAGTAATGTATTCTCTGCAAGCACTGAAATTATCGGTAATATATAGTTTTGTGATAAGGTAATTCGTAATGGGTAGAAAGTAACAAATGTAGCAATGGTGCAGAACAGTGGCCCAATCCTTTTGTAGCAAAGGAAAAGTCTGGATAAACTTTTATATAAAGCAAAGCGCTCCCGAGGACACATGGGAATTTCCGTCAAGCTAGTTTTCATCATGCTCATATGATTCGCGTTCGTTACTTTGATAATTTGGTATATGGGTGGACCGGTGCTTGGGTGCTGCCCTTACTTGGACAAACATCTCACTTATGATTAACCTCTCTCGCAAGCATACGCAACTACGAAAGAAGAATTAAGACAAATCTAGCCATAGCATGAAACATATGGATCCAAATCAGCCCCTTACGAAGCAACGCATAAACTAGGGTTTAAGCTTCTGTCACTCTAGCAACCCATCATCTAGTTAATACTTCCCAATGCCTTACCCTAGGCCCAAATAATGGTGAAGTTTCATGTAGTCGACGTTCACATGACACCACTAGAGGAGAGACAACATACATCTCATCAAAATATCAAACGAATACCAAATTCACATGATTACTTATAGCAAGACTTATCCCATGTCCTCAGCAACAAACGTAATTACTCACAAAGCATATTCATGTTTATAATCAGAGGAGTATTAATAATCATTAAGGATTTGAACATATGATCTTCCACCAAGTAAACCAACTAGCATCAACTACAAGGAGTAATCAACACTACTAGCAACCCACATCTACCAATCTGAGGTTTTGAGACAAAGATCAGATACAGGAGATGAACTAGGGTTTGGAGAGGAGATGGCTTTGATGAAGATGTTGATGGAGATAGACCCCCTCCCGATGAGAGGATCATTGGTGATGACGATGGCTTCGATTTCCCCCTCTCGGACGGAAGTTTCCCCAACAAAATAGCTCCATCGGAGATCTAGATTGGTTCTGTCGAAGTTCCGCCTCGAGATGGCGGTGCTTCGCCCCAAAAGTTATGATATGATTTTTTCCAGGTCAAAACCCTTCATATAGCAGAAGATGGGCACCGGAGGCCTGCCCGGGGGCCCACAAGCTTGCACGACGCGCGTGGGGGGGGGGGGCGTAGGCCGCGCCCTGGCTTGTGGCCACCTGGTGGGTCCCCTGATGTATTTCTTTCGCCCAATATTTTTTATATATTCCAAAATAATTCTAAGTAAGTTTTCAGGACTTTTGGAGTTGTGCAGAATAGGTCTCTCAGATTTGCTCCTTTTCCGGTCCAGAATTCCAGTTGTCAGCATTCTCCCTCTTCATGTAAACCTTGTAAAATAAGAGAGAAAAAGCATATATATTGTACCATAATGTGTATTAACAGCCCATAATGCAATACATGTCGATATAAAATCATGATGCAAAATGGACGTATCAACTCCCCCAAGCTTAGACCTCGATTGCCGTCAAGCGAAAACCGAGATCGATAAATGTGCCCACATCTTTAGAGATAGAGGTGTCGATAAAAATAAAATACGGACATGAAGGCATCGTGATTATCTGTAGAACAGCAACACATATTGACATAGAATATCTTATTGTGAACTAACAAACTATGATTTCAGTCACTGAAGCAATTCCAATTTATCGCAACGTAGGAAAGAGTCAATATAAGAGCTTGTAAAGCAAATCCACATACCCAATCATCTTATGGTCTTCCATAATTTCTAACACTCACGCGGTACCTATGTGATCAAAGATTCAATCAGACACAGAGAAAGATAGGGGCTTATAGTTTTGCCTCCCAACTATTTACCTGAAGGATACTGTCAACAATAATAACTCATGATCAGCCACAACCGAGTGGATATATTTGTCTAGATCATTCCCCAACACATGACAGTTTCCAAAAGATAAAGGCAAAATAAAGGAATGGTGAAGATCACCACGACTCTTGCATAAAGGAAAATACTAGAAAGTAAAGGTAACAGATAGGCCCTTCGCAGAGGGAAGCAGACGTTGTCATGCGCTTTTCTAGTTGGATGCACAATATCTTAATGCAAAAGAACGTCACTTTATATTGCCCCTTGCGATAAAGAACTTTATTATGCAGTCCGTCACTTTTATTTGTTCTATATCACAAGTTCGTAGAAAGTTTATTTTCCTCACACTAATAGATCACACACATTTAAAGAGAATTTTTTATTGCTTGCACCGATGATAACTTTCTTGAGGGATCTTACTCAATCCATAGGTAGGTGTGGTGGACTCTCAAGGCAAAACTGGGTTAAAGGTGTTTGGATGCACAAGTAGTATCTCTACTTGGTGTGGAATTGTTTGGGTGATATGGGGTGGAAGCAAGCGACACATGTTGAAGGATCTATAACCATGTTACTTCTATTCGAAAATAAGCAAACATAACTCATTATGTTGTCTTCCTTGTCGAACATCAACTTCTTAACATATAATATTTTAATGAGAGCTCACAATCACAAAAGATGTCTAAGATAATATATTTATATGGAAGCCTCTCTTTCTTTATTACTTCCTTTTAATTGCAACAATGACCAATAGCTTTGTTTGTCAACTCACAACAAATTTCAATCGACATACTTTTTATATGTGAATTCATCCCTCCACATAAGATCATTATATATACTCTTTGCTCTCATTCTATATTTGTTTATATTTCTCTTTCTCAAGATCATAACAAGCAAGCAAAACCCTAACACTCTTTATTATACAACTCTCGGACTTGCTTACATAGGGGGAACATAAAGCAAAACTCAAAACTAGATCTCACTAAAACTTTATTCTACTAGATCCACATATAACCAAAAGGATAGAATGAAGAGAAACAAAGAAAGTAAAAGGTGTGATGGTCATACGATACCGGGGCATCTCCCCCAAGCTTGGCACAAGCAAAGGGGAGTGCCCATACCCATGTGTTTAGTTGTCTTTCTTCGGAGGTGGTAATGTTGGAGTTGTTGGTGAGGTTGAAGGCTTGTCCTCCGTCTTCCAAGGCATGGGCTCACCATCGTAAAAAGATGAATGAGTCTCCGCGATCCTCAAATCTGCAGACAAACTCATTCTATTAAATATGCATTCATACTCACACTTTTGGTTTTGCAGGTCATAGTCCTGGGCTTGGAGATGCTCGATTTTCTAGTAAAGCTTGAAGACGTGATCCCAAATGTCCTTGGTGTCTAGCTTGTGCTTATGGGTAAACTCCGCGATCATCATGTGATTGGTATTGAGTCGTCATTCTACCATCCCTTGGCGCTTGAAGACTTGTTGCTCCATTGCTTCGAGCCTTGTCTCCTCGTTTTCGGTCTCCTTTGGCCCCTCAACATAACGGATGTGGAGCACCCGCTCATGCATCTCAATGGTTTGAGGGTGTTGCAGCACCTCCGCAAGGTAGGGGTTGATGACCCTCTCGAAGAACTTTTCCTTCAAAGCACTTGAAGATGTCATGTTGATCTAAATCTATTGCAGAAACAGCTCAAACGAAAACAGAAGATATTGTCGTGATATGAAGGTCAAAACCTTCGGGAGATTACATAATGATTTTTTACCGACCCGAAAGAGTATACCACAAGAAAACGGAGTCCGGAGGGTACACGGGGTGGCCACAAGCTTGCAGGGCGTGCTCTGGGGGGTAGGCCGCGCCCCGTGGCTTGTCGCATCCTCGTGTACTCTCTGGACTGCTTTGAATTTTCCTAATTTTTTAAATACTCTGAAACTGACAAAAAATGCCATTGGAAAAGTTTTGGAGTCGGTTTGCTTACCGTAACACATACCTATTACTTTTCGGAGTCTGAAACGTTCTTATAGGCCTCCCTAATGTACTCTTCTGGAGTTATGGTATTGCCAATGTTGGTTTCAACATTTATGGGAGTACCTGAGATATAATGTTTGATTCTTTGCCCATTTACCACCTTCGGATTTGTGCCTTCGGCGTTGTTGATCTTGATGGCTCCAGAACAATATACTTCCTCGATAATGTAAGGCCCTTCCCATTTAGAGACAAGTTTTCCTCCAAAAAATCTTAAACAAGAGTTGTATAGCAAGACATGATAACCTACATTGAATTCACGCTTTTATATCCTTCTATCATGCCATCCCTTAACCTTTTCTTTAAACAACTTAGCATTCTCATAGGCTTGGGTTCCCCATTCATCACGCGAGCTAAAGTCAAATAACCTCTTCTCACCAGCAAGTTTGCAATCATAGTTAAGCTCTTTAATTTCCCAATAATATTTATGTTCTAAATCTAGAGGTAAGTGGCATGCTTTACCATAAACCATTTTATACGGAGACATACCCATACGGTTTTTGTAAGCGGTTCTATAAGCCCAAAATGCGTCGTCAAGTTTCTTAGACCAATTATTTCTAGATCTAATAACAGTCTTTTGCAAGATCAATTTAATTTCTCTATTGCTCAATTCTACTTGTCCACTAGAATAAGGATGATAAGGAGATGCAATTCTATGGTTAACATCATATCTAAGAAGAATTTACGGAAAGCACCATGAATAAAGTGTGAACCACCATCAGTCATTAAATATCTAGGGACTCCAACTCTAGGGAAAATAACTTCTTTCAGCATTTTAATAGAGTTATGATTGACATTACTACTTGGAATAGCTTCTACCCACTTCGTAACATAATCAACCGCAACTAGAATATGAGTATACCCGTTGGACTTTGGAAAAGGTCCCATATAATCAAAACCCCAAACATCAAATGGTTCTATAACAAGAGAGTAATTCATAGGCATTGATACGTCCATTTTGCACAATGTTTTCATGTTGATATTTACCGCTTCTTTGGCTGTTATTTCACTTCACGGTACAATTCTTATGCCTTTTCTCTCTTATTTTACAAGGTTTACATGAAGAGGGAGAATATCGGCAACTGGAATTCTAGCCTGGAAGTGGAGCAAAGTTGAGATACCTATTCTGCGCAACTCCAAACGCCGTGAAAATCAACGGAGATTTTTTCCTGATTTATCAAAAATACTGGGCCGAAGAAGTGCCAGAGGGGCACCTGGGGGTGCCCACAAGCCTGAACGGCGAGGCCACCCCCCAGGCCGCGCCATGGGGGCTTGTGGGCAGCCCACTGGCCCACTGGCCCCCCTCTTTTGCTATATGGAGGGTTTCGTCCAGGAAAAAAATCAGGGAGGAGCTTTTTCGTGGTTTCGCCGCCGCCACAAGGCAGAACTTGAGCAGAACCAATCTAGAGCTCCGGCAGGACGATCCTGCCGGGAAACTTCCCTCCCGGAGGGGGAAATCGTCGCCATCGTCATCACCAACACTCCTCTCATTGGAGGGGACTCGTCACCATCAACACCTTCATCAGCACCATCTCATCTCCAAACCCTAGTTCATCGCTTGTAAGCAATCTCCGTCTCGCGACTCCGATTGGTACTTGTAAGGTTGCTAGTAGTGTTGATTACTCTTTGTAGTTGATGCTAGTTGGATTATTTGGTGGAAGAGTTTATGTTCAGATCCTTGATGCTACTCATTACCTCTCTAATCATGATTATGATTATGCTTTGTGAGTAGTTACTTTTGTTCCTAAGGACATGGGATAAGTCATGCTAATAGTAGTCATGTGAATTTGGTATTCGTTCGGTATTTTGACGTGTTGTATGTTGTTTTTCCTCTAGTGGTGTTATGTGAACGTCGACTACATAACACTTCACCATTATTTGGGCCTAGAGAAAGGCATTGGGAAGTAGTAAGTAGATGATGGGTTGTTAGAGTGACAGAAGCTTAAAGCCTAGTTTATGCGTTACTTTATAAGGGGCTGATTTGGATCCACTAGTTCAATGCTATGGTTAGACTTTGTCTTAATTCTTCTTTCATAGTTGCGCATGCTTGCGAGAGGGGTTAATCATAAGTGGGATGCTTGTCCAAGTAAGGGCAGTACCCAAGCGCCGGTCCACCCACATATCAAACTATCAAAGTAACGAACGCGAATCATATGAACATGATGAAACTAGCATGACAGAAATTCCCGTGTGTCCTCAGGAGCGTTTTTTCCTCCTATAAGACTTTGTCCAGGCTTGTCCCTTGCTACAAAAGGGATTGGGCCACTTTGCTGCATCGTTTCTAATTTTGTTACTTGTTGCTTGCTTTGAATCATCTCACTACACAATCACTTGTTACCGACAATTTCAGTGCCTGCAGATTTTTCCTTGCTGAAAACCACTTGTAAAATCCTTCTGCTCCTCGTTGGGTTTGACACTCTTACTTATCGAAAGGAGTAGATTGATCCCCTATACTTGTGGGTCATCAAGACTATTTTCTGGCGCCGTTGCCGGGGAGTGAAGCGCCTTTGGTAAGTGGAACTTGGTAAGGAAACATTCATATAGTGTGCTGAAATTTATTATCACTTGTCACTATGGATACTAATCCTTTGAGGGGCTTGTTCGGGGTATATTCACCTCGAACGGAAGCACAAAGAGTTTCTCCTCAAGTTTCCGCACCTACTGAAAATATTTGCTTTGAATTTCCTTCGGGTATGCTTGAGAAACTGCTCGCAAATGCTTTTACAGGAGATGGAACAGCCCATCGAGACTTGCATCTAATCTATGTAGATGAAGTTTGTGGTTTATTTAAGCTTGCAGGTGTGCCCGAGTATCAGGTCAAGAAGAAGTTCTTTCCTTTATCTTTGAAGGATAAGGCGTTGACATGGTATAGGCTATGTGATGATACTGGATCATGGGACTACAATGGGTTGAAATTGGAATTTCATCAAAAGTTTTATCCTATGCATTTAGTACATCATGATCGAAACTATATTTATAATTTTTGGCCTCGTGATAGAGAAAGCATCGCTCAAGCTTGGGGGAGGCTTCAATCAATGCTATATTCATGCCCCTATTATGAGCTCTCGAGAGAAATTATCATTCAGAACTTCTATGCTCGGCTTTCTCATGATGATCGCGCCATGCTTGACACTTCTTGTACCGGTTCTTTTATGAAGAGAGATATTGACTTCAAATGGAATTTATTGGAGAGAATTAAACGCAACTCTGAAGATTGGGAGCTTCAAGAAGGTAAGGAGTCAGGTATGAATTTCACTTTTGATTGTGTTAAATCCTTTGTTGAGACAAATATTTTTTGTGACATTAGCGCTAAGTATGGACTTGACTCTGAGATAGTAGCTTCATTGTGTGAGTCATTTGCTGCTCATATTGATCTCCCCAAAGAGAAGTGGTTTAAATATCATCCTCCTTTAGAAGTCAATGTAGTTAAACCCACTCCAGTTGAAGAGAAAGTCATTGCCTATAATGATCCTTGGTTCCCAGTGCTTACATTGAGAAACCACCTTTCCCTGTTAGGATAAAGGATCATTCTAAAGCTTCAACTGTGATACGTAGAGGCTATATTAGAACACCTACACCCCCTGAGAAAATTAGAGTTGAACCTAGCATTGCTATTATCAAAGATCTTCTGTCTGAAGAAGTTGAGGGCCATAATATTCACTTCTCTGAAGATGCTACTAGAATTGCTAAACCTCACGCTAGAGACAAACATAGGCCTGTTCTTGGCATGCCTGTTGTTTCTGTTAAGATAGGAGATCATTCTTATCATGGTTCATGTGACGTGGGTGCTAGTGTTAGTGCAATACCTCAATCCTTATACGATGAAATCAAATAAGAGATTGCACCTGTTGAGATAGAACCTATAGATGTCACTATTCAGCTTGCCAATAGAGATACTATCTGCCCTGTGGGAATTGTTAGGGATGTTGAAGTCTTGTGTGGTAAAACGAAGTATCCTGCTGATTTCCTCGTTCTTGCTACCGCACAAGATAGCTTTTGTCCCATCATATTTGGCAGACCTTTTCTCAATACCGTCAATGCTCATATTGATTGTGAGAAGCAAACTGCCACTATTGGCTTTGAAGGTGTGTCACACGAGTTCAATTTCTCTAAGTTTGGTAGACAATCTCATGAAAAGGAGTTTCCTAGTAGGGATGAAACTATTGCCTTAGCTTCTATTGTCGTGCCTCCTGCTGATCCCTTAGAGCAATACTTGCTTGAGCATGAAAATGATATGCATATGGATGAAAGGGATGAGATAGATAGAGTTGTCTTAGAACAATATCATATCCTTAAGAATAATCTGCCTGTTGAACTGCTTGGGGATCCACCCCCACCAAAGGGTGATCCTGTGTTCGAGCTTAAACAATTGCCAGATACTCTTAAGTATGCCTATCTTGATGAAAAGGAGATATATCCTGTTATAATTAGTGCTAGCCTCTCGGAGCATGAAGAAAAGAAGTTACTAAAAACTCTGAAGAAGCACCGTGCTGCTATTGGATATACTCTTGATGATCTTAAGGGCATTAGTCCTACTCTATACCAGCACAAGATTAAAACTGATCCTGACTTTAAACGAGTTGCTGACCATCAAAGGAGATTAAATCCTAAGATGAAAGAAGTAGTGAGAAAAGAAATACTAAAGCTACTGGAAGCGGGTATCATCTATCATGTTGCTCATAGCGATTGGGTGAGTCCGGTGCATTGCGTCCGTAAGAAGGGAGGCATTACCGTTGTCCCTAATGATAAGGATGAGTTGATCCCATAGAGGATTATTACTGGCTATAGGATGGTGATTGATTTTACGAAGTTGAATAAGGCCACTAGGAAAGATCATTACCCTCTGCCTTTTATCAACCAAATGCTAGAAAGGCTGTCCAAACACACACACTTCTGCTTTCTAGACGATTATTCTGATTTCTCCCAAATACCAGTTGCACAATCTGACCACGATAATACCACTTTCACCTGCCCTTTCGGTACCTTTGCTTATAGACGTATGCCTTTTGGCTTATGTAATGCACCTGCCACCTTTCAAAAATGTATGATGGCTATATTCTCTGAATTTTGTGAAAAGATTGTCGAGGTTTTCATGGATGACTTTTCCGTTTACGGGTCTTCCTTTGATGATTGCCTCAACAACCTTGATCGAGTCTTGCAGAGATATAAAGACACCAATCTTGTCTTGAATTGGGAGAAGTGTCACTTTATGGTTAATGAAGGCATCGTCTTAGGACATAAAATTTCTGAAAGAGGTATTGAAGTCGATAAGGCTAAGGTTGATGCAATCGAGAAAATTCCATACCCCGCAGATATCAAAGGTATAAGAAGTTTCCTTGGTCATGCTGGTTTCTATAGAAGGTTCATTAAAGACTTCTCTAAGATTTCTAGGCCTCTTACCAATCTCTTGCAAAAGAATATTCCTTTTGTCTTTGACGATGATTGTGAGGAAGCCTTTGAAATACTTAAGAGGGCTTTGATAACTGCACCTATTGTTCAACCACCTGATTGGAACTTACCTTGTGAGATCATGTGTGACGCTAGTGATTATGCTGTTGGTGCTGTTCTAGGGCAATGAGTTGATAAGAAGTTGAATGTCATTCACTATGCTAGTAAAACTCTAGACAGTGCCGAGAGAAACTATGCCACTACGGAGAAGGAATTTTTAGCTGTCGTGTTTGCGTGTGAAAAGTTCAGGTCTTACATAGTTCATTCCAAAGTCACTATTCACACTGATCATGCTGCTATTAAGTACCTAATGGAGAAGAAAGACGCTAAACCTAGACCTATCAGATGGGTTCTCTTGCTACAAGAATTTGATTTGCACGTTGTCGACAGAAAGGGTGCTGATAACCCAGTAGCAGATAACTTTTCTAGGTTGGAGAACGTTCTTGATGATCCACAACCTATTGATGATAGCTTTCCCGGTGAGCAACTGAATGTCATCAATGCTTCACGTAGTGCACCGTGGTATGCTGATTATGCAAACTATATCATTGCCAAATACACACCACCTAGTTTCACGTACCAGCAAAACAAGAAATTCTTCTTTGACTTGAGACATTACTTTTGGGATGATCCTCACCTTTATAAGGAAGGAGTAGATGGTGTTATTGGACGTTGTGTACCTGAACATGACTAGGGACAGATCCTACAGAAGTGTCACTCTGAGGCCTATGGAGGACACCATGCGGGAGATAGAACTGCACACAAGGTATTGCAATCAGGTTTCTATTGGCCCACTCTCTTCAAGGATTCCCATAAGTTTGTCTTGTCTTGTGACGAATGTCAAAGAATAGGTAATATTAGCAAATGTCAGGAAATGCCTATGAACTATTCACTTGTCATTGAACCATTTGATGTCTGGGGCTTTGATTTTATGGGACCTTTTTCCAAAATCCAATGGGTATACTCACATCTTAGTTGCTGTTGATTACGTCACTAAGTGGGTAGAAGCTATCCCCACTGGTAGTGCTGATCAGAACACCTCTATCAAGATGCTGAAAGAAGTTATCTTCCCTAGATTTGGAGTCCCTAGATATTTAGTGACCGATAGTGGTTCACACTTCATTCATGGTGCTTTCCGCAAAACGCTTGCTAAGTACGATGTCAACCATATAATTGCGTCTCCCTATCACCCTCAGTCCAGTGGTCGAGTAGAGCTAAGTAATAGAGAGATTAAACTGATTCTACAAAAGACTGTCAACAGGTCTAGAAAGAATTGGTCTAAGAAGCTCGATGATGCACTGTGGGCTTATATAACTGCCTATAAGAATCCCATGGGCATGTCTCCGTACAAAATGGTGTACGGTAAAGCATGTCATTTACCTCTTGAGCTAGAGCATAAAGCTTACTGGGCAATCAAAGAGCTCAACTTTGATTTCAAACTTGCCGGTGAGAAAAGGTTATTTGATATTAGCTCGCTTGATGAGTGGAGAACTCAGGCATATGAGAATGCCAAGCTGTTCAAAGAGAAGGTTAAGAGGTGGGATGATAATAGGATACAAAAGCGTGAGTTCAATGTAGGTGATTATGTCTTGCTATATAACTCTCGTTTAAGATTCTTTGCAGGCAAGCTTCTCTCTAAATGGGAAGGTCCCTATGTTGTTGAGGAAGTATATCGTTCTGGTGCTATCAAGATCAACAACACGGAAGGTAATTGTGTGAGAGTTGTAAATGGGCAGAGAATCAAGCATTATATCTCAGGTACTCCCATAAATGTTGAAAGCAATATCATCAATACCATAACTCCGGAAGAATACATAAGGGACATTTATCAGCCTGTTTGAGACTCCGAAAACAAAGAGGTATGTGATTCGGTAAGAAAAAAGAGTCCAAAACTTTCCCAATACGAAATTTTCTCCCTTTTGGAATATTTAAAAAAATACAAAAATTGGAAGTAGTCCGGAAAGTGCGCGAGGAGGCGACAAGCCTGCACGGCGCGGGGCTACCCCCTGGCCGCACTGTGAGGGCTTGTGGCCACCTCGTGCGCCTCCCGGACTCCGTTTTCATGCAGGGGACTCCTTCTGGTCTGGAAAAAAATCATTATATATACTTCCGTTTGGTCTGACCCCTGCATCATGCAGATTTCCTCTATTTTTCGTTTCGAGCCTGTTTTCTGCCGCAGATCTAGGTCAAGATGTCTTCTCAGGATTCAGAGGGGGAGAGCTATGTGGCTGATTACCTTGCTAATCCCAAGGTCAATGGGGATTTTGATCCTTATGGCTGGACCTGTGAGGAGGAAGAAGATTACAATCCCAAGGGGAAGGAACAAACAAGTTCCGATGAAGAGGAGGCTCCTCTACCTCAACCTGGACGCACACATGTGGAGTTCAAGAAGTCGAGCCTCCTTGACTCAAGGAAGAAGCCTAAGACCCTGTTTATCCCTTCTCGTTTCTTGCAGGAGAGTAAGCAGGAACCGTGCCAAAGAGTGTTGAAGCTTGAGGAGGAAAATGATGATCTGAGGGAGCAGAACTTTATGCTCAAGTGGAAATTAGACAAGCTCAAGACCGCTTCAACAACTCCACCACCATCACCGCCAAAGGAAGACAACTGAGCATTGGTATGGGCAATCCCCTTGGCTTGTGCCAAGCTTGGGGGAGTTTCCCCGGTATCGTATCACCATCACATCTTTTGCCTTTACCTTTGTTTTAGTTTTCCTTTTCAGTTTTCTTTTTCTCTAGTAATTTAAAAGGCTTAGTGTTTTAGTCTGGAGTTTTGCTTTGTGTCACCCCTGATGTATTCTTGCTCGTGAGCCATATAATAAAGAGTGTCTTAGTTGAAGGGCTTTGGCTCTTGCCATGATCAAAAGAGTGAGGATAGAACAAAAGCATGAAAGATCATTTAATGATCTTATGGGATGTGATGGCTTCACATATAAAAAGAATGAGGATTGAAACTTGTTGAGGGTAGGCAAACGTAGACCTGAGGCATTGTTGCAGTTAATAGGAAGTGATAAATAAGGAGAGGTTCACATGTAAATATATCATCTCTCACACCATCTATGATTGTGAACACTCACTAAACTATTGCATGCCTAGAAGTAGATGTTGGACAAGGAAGACAACGTAATGGATTGTGTTTGCTTGGCTCTGAACAATGTTATATGATTAGAGATCCCTTAGCATGTGAAGATTGCTTCCACCTCATACTAGCCAAAACTCCCGCACTAAGTAGAGATACTACTTGTGCATCCATAAACCTTCAACCCACTTTTGCCATGTGTATCCACCATACCAACCTATGGATTGAACAAGATCCCTCAAGTAAGTTGTCATCGTGCAAGCAATAAAAATTGCTCTCTAATATGTATGATCTATTAGTGTGTGGAAAATAAGCTTTGTACAAAGCTGTGATGAGGAAGACATAAAAGCGACAGACTGCATAATAAAGTTCTGTTGGGGAATGTCGCATGGGAAACAAAAAATTTCCTACGCGCACGAAGACCTATCATGGTGATGTCCATCTACGAGAGGGGATGTGTGATCTACGTACCCTTGTATACCGTACAGCAGAAGCGTTAGTGAACGCGATTGATGTAGTGGAACGTCCTCACGTCCCTCGATCCGCCCCGCGAACCGTCCCGCGATCAGTCCCACGATCTAGTGCCGAACGGACGGCACCTCCGCGTTCAGCACACGTACAGCTCGACGATGATCTCGGCCTTCTTGATCCAGCAAGAGAGACGGAGAGGTAGAAGAGTTCTCCGGCAGCGTGACGGCGCTCCCGAGGTTGGTGATGATCTTGTCTCAGCAGGGCTCCGCCCGAGCTCCGCAGAAACGCAGTCGGGCTGCCGTGGCAAAGTTGTGTCAAATCAGCCCTAAAACCTCCGTATATATAGGGGGAGGAGGGGGAGCCTTGTCTTGGGGTCCAAGGACTCCCAAGGGGGTCGGCCGAGCCAAAGGGGGGAACCCTCCCCTTCCAAACCGAGTCCAACTAGGTTTGGAAGGAGGAGTCCTTCCCCCTTTTCCCACCTCCTGTTTTTTTTCTCTTTGATTTTCTTCCTATGGCGAATAGGGCCTTCTTGGGCTGTCCCACCAGACCACTAAGGGCTGGTGCGCCACCCCCAAGGCTTGTGGGCTTCCCCTGGGTGGGTTGCCCCCCCGGTAAACTCCCGGATCCCATTCGTCATTCCCGGTACATTCGTGGTAACTTCGAAAACCTTCCGGTAATCAAATGAGGTCATCCTATATATCAATCTTCGTTTCCGGACCATTCCGGAAACCCTCGTGATGTCCATGATCTCATCCGGGACTCCGAACGACATTCGGTAACCAACCATATAACTCAAATACGCATAAAACAATGTCGAACCTTAAGTGTGCAGATCCTGCGGGTTCGAGAACTATGTAGACATGACCCGAGAGACTCCTCGGTCAATATCCAATAGCGGGACCTGGATGCCCATATTGGATCCTACATATTCTACGAAGATCTTATCGTTTGAACTTCCGTGCCAAGGATTCATATAATCCCGTATGTCATTCCCTTTGTCCTTCGGTATGTTACTTGCCCGAGATTCGATCGTCAGTATCCGCATACCTATTTCAATCTCGTTTACCGGCAAGTCTCTCTTTACTCGTTCCGTAATACAAGATCCCGCAACTTACACTAAGTCACATTGCTTGCAAGGCTTGTGTGTGATGTTGTATTACCGAGTGGGCCCCGAGATACCTATCCGTCACACGGAGTGACAAATCCCTGTCTCGATCCATACTAACTCGACGTTTGATACACACAAAGTATTCCTCTGGTGTCAGTGAGTTATATGATCTCATGGTCATAGGAACAAATACTTGACACGCAGAAAACAGTAGCAACAAAATGACACGATCAACATGCTACGTCTATTAGTTTGGGTCTAGTCCATCACGTGATTCTCCTAATGACGTGATCCAGTTATCAAGGAACAACACCTTGTTCATAATCAGAAGACACTAACTATCTTTGATCAACTTGCTAGCCAACTAGAGGCTTGCTAGGGACAGTGTTTTGTCTATGTATCCACACATGTATATAAGTCTTCATTCAATACAATTATAGCATGGTTAATAAACGATTATCTTGATACAGGAATTATAATAATAACTATATCTATTATTGCCTCTAGGGCATAATTCCAACAGTCTCCCACTTGCACTAGAGTCAATAATCTAGCCCTCACATCATCATGCGAATTACATTGTAATAAATCTAACACCCATACAGTTCTGGTGTTGATCATGCTTTGCCCGTGGAAGAGGTTTAGTCGGTGGGTCTGCTACATTCAGATCCGTGTGCACTTTGCATATATTCACGTCCTCCCCTTCGACGTAGTCGTGGATGAGGTTGAAGCGTCGTTTTATGTGTCTGGACTTCTTGTGAAACCATGGTTCCTTTGCTAGGGCAATGGCACCCGTGTTGTCACAGAACAAGGTTATTGGATTCAGTGCACTTGGCACCACTCCAAGATCCGTCATGAACTGCTTCATCCAGACACCCTCCTTAGCCGCCTCCGAGGCAACCATGTACTCCGCTTCACATGTAGAATCTGCTACGACGCTCTGCTTGGAACTGCACCAGCTTACCGCACCCCCATTAAGAATAAATACGTATCCGGTCTGCGACTCAGAGTCATCCGGATCTGTGTCGAAGCTTGCATCGACGTAACCTTTTACGGCGAGCTCTTCGTCACCTCCATACACGAGAAACATCTCCTTAGTCCTTTTCAGGTACTTCAGGATATTCTTTACCGCCGTCCAGTGATCCACTCCTAGATTACTCTGGAACCTACCTGCCATACTTTTGGCCAGGCTAACGTCCGGTCTAGTGCACAACATTGCATACATGATAGAACCTATGGCTGAAGCATAGGGGACGGTGCTCATATGCTCTCTATCCTCATCAGTTGCTGGGCACTGAGTCTTACTCAATCTCGTACCTTGTAAAACTGGCAAGAACCCTTTCTTGGACTGTTCCATTTTGAACCTCTTCAAAACTTTATCAAGGTATGTGCTTTGTGAAAGTCCTATCAGGCGTTCTGATCTATCCCTGTAGATCTTAATGCCTAGAATGTAAGCAGCTTCTCCTAGGTCCTTCATAGAGAAACTTTTATTCAAGTAATCCTTTATGCTCTCCAAAAACTCTACGTTGTTTCCAATCAGCAATATGTCATCCACATATAATATTAGAAACGCCACAGAACTCCCACTCACTTTCTTGTAGATACAAGATTCTCCAACCACTTGTATAAACCCAAATGCTTTGATCACCTCATCAAAGCGTTTGTTCCAACTCCGAGATGCTTGCACCAGTCCATAAATGGATCGCTGGAGCTTGCACACTTTGTTAGCATTCTTAGGATCGACAAAACCTTCGGGTTGCATCATATACAACTCTTCCTTAAGGAAACCGTTAAGGAACACCGTTTTGACATCCATCTGCCAGATTTCATAATCGAAAAATGCAGCTATTGCTAACATGATTCTGACGGACTTAAGCATCGCTACGGGTGAGAATGTCTCATCGTAGTCAACTCCTTGAACTTGTGAAAAACCCTTCGCCACAAGTCGAGCTTATAAACGGTCACATTGCCGTCAGCGTACGTCTTCCTCTTAAAGATCCATTTGTTCTGAATAGCCTTGCGGCCCTCAGGTAGTACTTCCAAAGTCCACACTTTGTTCTCATACATGGATCCTATCTCGGACTTCATGGCTTCTAGCCATTTGTTGGAATCCGGGCCCACCATTGCTTCTTCATAACTTGCAGGTTCATTGTTGTGTAACAACATGATTGAGAAGACGGGATTACCGTACCACTCTGGAGTAGCACGTGGTCTCGTTGACCTGCGTGGTTCGACAGAAACTTGAACCGGAGTTTCATGATCATCATCATTAACTTCCTCCTCAACCGGCGTCGCAATGACAGAGGTTTCCCCTTGCCGTGCGCCACCATCTAGAGGGATGAGAGGTTCGACAACCTCATCAAGTTCTATCTTCCTCCCACTCAATTCTCTCGAGAGAAACTCCTTCTCGAGAAAAGCTCTGTTTTTAGCAACAAACACTTTGCCCTCGGATTTGAGATAGAAGGTGTACCCAACTGTCTCTTTTGGGTAACCTATGAAGATCCACTTTTCCGCTTTGGGTTCCAGCTTTTCAGGCTGAAGCTTTTTGACATAAGCATCACATCCCCAAACTTTAAGAAATGACAACTTTGGCCTTTTGCCATACCACAGTTCGTATGGTGTCGTCTCAACGGATTTTGATGGTGCCCTATTTAAAGTGAATGCAGCTGTTTCTAATGCATAACCCCAAAACGATAACGACAAATCGGTAAGAGACATCATATATCACACCATCTCTAATAAAGTACGATTACGGCGTTCGGACACACCATTACGCTGTGGTGTTCCAGGCGGTGTCAACTGTGAAACAATTCCACATTGTCTTAAGTGAGCACCAAACTCGAAACTCAGATATTCACCCCCATGATCAGACCGTAGGAACTTGATCTTCTTGTTACGATGATTTTCAACTTCATTCTGAAATTTCTTGAACTTTTCAAATGTTTCAGACTTGTGGTTCATTAAGTAGACATAACCATATCTACTCAAATCGTCAGTGAAGGTGAGAAAATAATGATATCCACCACGTGCCTCTACGCTCATCGGACCACACACATCGGTATGTATGATTTCCAACAAGTCACTTGCACGCTCCATTGTTCCGGAGAACGGAGTTTTAGTCATCTTGCCCATGAGGCATGGTTCGCACGTGTCAAGTGAATCAAAGTCAAGTGACTCCAAAAGTCCATCGGCATGGAGTTTCTTCATGCGCTTTACACCAATATGACCTAAGCGGCAGTGCCACAAAAATATGGCGCTATCATTGTTAACTCTAACTCTTTTGGTCTCAATGTTATGTATGTGTGTATCGCTATCAAGATTCAATATGAACAATCCTCTCACATTGGGTGCATGACCATAAAAGATGTTACTCATAGAAATAGAACAACCATTATTCTCTGACTTAAAAGAGTAACTGTCTGGCAATAAACAAGATCCAGATATAATGTTCATGCTCAATGCAGGCACTAAATAACAATGATTCAAGTTCATAACTAATCCTGATGGTAACTGAAGTGAAACTTTGCTCACGGCGATTGCATCAACCTTGGAACCATTTCCTACGCGCATCGTCACTTCATCTTTCGCCAACCTTCGTCTATTCCGCAGTTCCTGTTTCGAGTTGCAAATATGAGCAACAGAACCGGTATCGAATACCCAGACACTACTACGAGAGCCGGTTAAGTACACATCAATAACATGTATATCAAATATACCTGATTTTTCTTTGGCCGCCTTCTTATCAGCCAGATACTTGGGGCAATTGCGCTTGCAGTGACCCATACCCTTGCAATAGTAACACTCTGTTTCAGGCTTAGGTCCAGCTTTGGGTTTCTTCGTCGGATTGGCAACAGGATTGCCGCTCTTCTTTGAATTACCCTTCTTGCCTTTGCCGTTTCTATTGAAACTAGTGGTCTTATTCACCATCAACACTTGATGCTCTTTACGGAGTCCAGACTCTGCGACTTTCAGCATCGCAAAGAACTCGCCGGGAGACTTGTTCATCCCTTGCATGTTGTAGTTCAACACAAAGCCTTTATAGCTTGGCGGCAGTGATTGAAGGATTCTATCAGTGATAGCTTCTTGCGGGAGTTCAATCCCCAGCTCAGCTGGACGGTTTGAGTACCCAGACATTTTGAGCACATGTTCACTAACAGACGAGCTCTCCTCCATCTTGCAAGCATAGAATTTATCGGAGGTCTCATACCTCTCGATCCGGGCGTTCTTCTGAAAGATAAACTTCAACTCCTGGAACATCTCAAATGCTCCATGACGCTCAAAGCGACGTTGAAGTCCCGGTTCTAAGCCATACAAGACTGCACATTGAACTACTGAGTAGTCCTCCTTACGTGCTAACCAAGCGTTCTTAACATCCCGATCAGCCGTAGCGGGTGGTTCATCTCCTAGCGCAGCATTAAGGACATAATCCTTCTTCCCAGCTTGTAAGATTAGCTTAAGATTACGAGCCCAGTCTACAAAGTTGCTTCCATCATCTTTCAACTTAGCTTTCTCTAGGAACGTATTAAAATTCAGGGTGACTCACACGTGAGCCATGATCTACAACACAAATATATTCAAAGTGGACTTAGACTATGTTCAAGATAATTAGAGTTTAACTTAATCAAATTACTCGCTAAACTCCCACTCAAAAAGTACATCTCTCTAGTCATTTGAGTGGTTCATGATCCACTTACACTAGCTCAAGTCCGATCATCACGTGAGTTGAGCATAGTTTCAGTGGTAAGCATCCCCATGCTAATCATATCATCTATATGATTCATGATCGACCTTTCGGTCTCATGTGTTCCGAGGCCATGTCTGCACATGCTAGGCTAGTCAAGCTTAACCCGAGTGTTCCGCGTGCGCAACTGTTTTGCACCCGTTGTATGTGAACGTTGAGTCTATCACACCCGATCATCACGTGGTGTCTCGAAACGACGAACTGTAGCAACGGTGCACAGTCGGGGAGAACACAATTTCGTCTTGAAATTTTAGTGAGAGATCACCTCATAATGCTACCGTCATTCTAAGCAAAATAAGGTGCATAAAAGGATTAACATCACATGCAATTCATAAGTGACATGATATGGCCATCTTCACGTGCTCCTTGATCTCCATCACCAAGCACCGGCACGATCTTCTTGTCACCGGCGCCACACCATGATCTCCATCAATGTGTCGCCATTGGGGTTGTCGTGCTACTCATGCTATTACTACTAAAGCTACATCCTAGCAAAATAGTAAACGCATCTGCAAGCACAAACGTTAGTATAAAGACAACCCTATGGCTCCTGCCGGTTGCCGTACCATCGACGTGCAAGTCGATATTATCTATTACAACATGATCATCTCATACATCCAATATATCACATCACATCGTTGGCCATATCACATCACAAGCATACCCTGCAAAAACAAGTTAGACGTCCTCTAATTTTGTTGTTGCATGTTTTACGTGGTGACCATGGGTATCTAGTAGGATCGCATCTTACTTACGCAAACACCACAATGGAGATATATGAGTTGCTATTTAACCTCATCCAAGGATCTCCTCGGTCAAATCCGATTCAACTAAAGTTGGAGAAACTGACACTTGCCAATCATCTTTGAGCAATGGGGTTACTCGTAGCGATGAAACCAGTCTCTCGTAAGCGTACGAGTAATGTCGGTCCAAGCCGCTTCAATCCAACAATACCGCGGAATCAAGAAAAGACTAAGGAGGGTAGCAAAACGCACATCACCGCCCAGAAAAACATTTGTGTTCTACTCGAGAAGACATCTATGCATGAACCTAGCTCATGATGCCACTGTTGGGGAACGTCGCATGGGAAACAAAAAATTTCCTACGCGCACGAAGACCTATCATGGTGATGTCCATCTACGAGAGGGGATGTGTGATCTACGTACCCTTGTACACCGTACAGCAGAAGCGTTAGTGAACGCGGTTGATGTAGTGGAACGTCCTCACGTCCCTCGATCCGCCCCGCGAACCGTCCCGCGATCAGTCCCACGATCTAGTGCCGAACGGACGGCACCTCCGCGTTCAGCACACGTACAGCTCGACGATGATCTCGGCCTTCTTGATCCAGCAAGAGAGACGGAGAGGTAGAAGAGTTCTCCGGCAGCATGACGGTGCTCCGGACGTTGGTGATGATCTTGTCTCGGCAGGGCTCCGCCCGAGCTTCGCAGAAACGCGATCTAGAGGAAAAACCGTGGAGGTACTGCCGTGGGAAAGTTGTGTCAAATCAGCCCTAAAACCTCCGTATATATAGGGGGAGGAGGGGGAGCCTTGCCTTGGGGTCCAAGGACTTCCAAGGGGGTCGGCCGAACCAAAGGGGGGAACCCTCCCCTTCCAAACCGAGTCCAACTAGGTTTGGAAGGAGGAGTCCTTCCCCCTTTTCCCACCTCCTCTTTTTTTTTATTTTCTCTTTGATTTTCTTCCTATGGCGCATAGGGCCTTCTTGGGCTGTCCCACCAGCCCACTAAGGGCTGGTGCGCCACCCCCAAGTCCTATGGGCTTCCCCTGGGTGGGTTGCCCCCCCGGTAAACTCCCGGAACCCATTCGTCATTCCCGGTACATTCCCGGTAACTCCGAAAACCTTTCGGTAATCAAATGAGGTCATCCTATATATCAATCTTCGTTTCCGGACCATTCCGGAAACCCTCGTGATGTCCGTGATCTCATCCGGGACTCCGAACGACATTCCGTAACCAACCATATAACTCAAATACACATTAAACAACGTCGAACCTTAAGTGTGCAGACCCTGCGGGTTCGAGAACTATGTAGACATGACCCGAGAGACTCCTCGGTCAATATCCAATAGCGGGACCTGGATGCCCATATTGGATCCTACATATTCTACGAAGATCTTATCGTTTGAACCTCAGTGCCAAGGATTCATATAATCCCGTATGTCATTCCCTTTGTTCTTCGGTATGTTACTTGCCCGAGATTCGATCGTCAGTATGCGCATACCTATTTCAATCTCGTTTACCGGCAAGTCTCTCTTTACTCGTTCCGTAATACAAGATCCCGAAAATTACACTAAGTCACATTGCTTGCAAGGCTTGTGTGTGATGTTGTATTACCGAGTGGGCCCCGAGATACCTCTCCGTCACACGGAGTGACAAATCCCAGTCTCGATCCATACTAACTCAGCGAACACCTTCGGAGATACCTGTAGAGCATATTTATAGTCACCCAGTTACGTTGCGACGTTTGATACACACAAAGTATTCCTCCGGTGTCAGTGAGTTATATGATCTCATGGTCATAGGAACAAATACTTGACACGCAGAAAACAGTAGCAACAAAATGACACGATCAACATGCTACGTCTATTAGTTTGGGTCTAGTCCATCACGTGATTCTCCCTATGACATGATCCAGTTATCAAGCAACAACACCTTGTTCATAATCAGAAGACACTAACTATCTTTGATCAACTGGCTAGCCAACTAGAGGCTTGCTAGGGACAGTGTTTTGTCTATGTATCCACACATGTATATAAGTCTTCATTCAATACAATTATAGCATGGATAATAAACGATTATCTTGATACAGGAATTATAATAATAACTATATTTATTATTGCCTCTAGGGCATAATTCCAACAAGTTCTTTATCACAGGGGGCAATACAAAGTGACGTTCCTCCGCACTAAGAGGACACGCATCCAAACCTCAAAAGCGCATGACAACCTCTGCTTCCCTCTGCGAAGGACCTATCTTGTACCTTTAGTTTTTGCCCTTGAAAGAGTTACGGTGATCTTCAGCAATTCCTTATTTTGCCTTTGTCTTGGCTACCGTCACACGCTTGGGAAAGATCTATATTCATATGTCAACTTGGAGGTAAGTATTCATGAATTATTATTGTTGACATTACCCTTGAGGTAAGCAGTTGGGAGGCAAAACTGTAAGCCCCTATCTTTCTCTGTGTCCAGCTGAAACTTTGATCTCATGTGTACCACGTGAGTTGTAGCAATTGTAGAGAACAAAAGAATGATTGAGTATGTGGATTTGCTTTGCAAGCTCTTATTTGACTCCTTCTGATTTTGTGATAAATTGCAACTGCTTCAATGACTAAAGGCTATCGGTTGTTACTTCTCGGTAAGGTTCTTGATCCATGCTTTACTTTGTGAAGGAATATCACTTTAGCATGAGAGATTATATGTTGGTATTGCTGTTCTCATGTTGATCATGATGCATCCATGTTCGTATCTTGTTTTGTCGACACCTCTCTCCCTAAACATGTGGACATATTTATTGAGCTCGGCTTTCACTTGAGGACAAGAGAGGTCTAAGCTTGGGGGGAGTTGATACATCCATTTTGCATCATGTTTTCATGTTGATATTTATCGCTTGTTTGGCCGTTATTTCACTTCACGGTACAATTCTTATGCCTTTTCTCTCTTATTTTGCAAGGTTTACATGAAGAGGGAGAATACGGGCAACTAGAATTCTGGCCTGAAAGTGGAGCAAAGTTGAGATACCTATTCTGCGCAACTCCAAACGCCGTGAAAATCAACGGAGAATTTTTTTCCCGATTTACCAAAAATACTGGGCCGAAGAAGTGCCAGAGGGGCACCAGGGGGTGCCCACAAGCCTGCACGGTGCGGCCACCCCCCAGGCCACGCCATGGGGGCTTGTGGGCAGCCCACTGGCCCACTGGCCCCCTTCTTTTGCTATATGGAGGGTTTCATCCAGGAAAAAATCAAGGAGGAGCTTTTTCGTGTTTTCGCCGCCGCCACGACGCGGAACTTGAACAGAACCAATCTAGAGCTCCGGCAGGACGATCCTGCCGGGGAAACTTCCCTCTCGGAGGGGGAAATCATCGCCATCGTCATCACCAACACTCCTCTCATCGGAGGGGACTCGTCACCATCAACATCTTCATCAGCACCACCTCATCTCCAAACCCTAGTTCATCACTTGTAACCAATCTCCGTCTCGCGACTCCGATTGGTACTTGTATAGTTGCTAGTAGTGTTGATTACTCTTTGTAGTGGATGCTAGTTGGATTATTTGGTGGAAGACTTTATGTTCAGATCCTTGATGCTACTCAATACCTCTCTGATCATGATTATGATTATGCTTTGTGAGTAGTTACTTTTGTTCCTGAGGACATGGGATAAGTCATGCTAATAGTAGTCATGTGAATTTGGTATTCATTCGGTATTTTGATATGTTGTATGTTGTTTTTCCTCTAGTGGTGTTATGTGAATGTCGACTACATAACACTTCACCATTATTTGGGCCTAGAGGAAGGCATTCGGAAGTAGTAAGTAGATGATGGGTTGCTAGAGTGACACAAGCTTAAACCCTAGTTTTTGCGTTACTTCGTAAGGGGCTGATTTGGATCCACTAGTTTAATGCTATGGTTAGAGTTTGTCTTAATTCTTCTTTCGTAGTTGCGGATGCTTGCGAGAGGGGTTAATCATAAGTGGGATGCTTGTCCATGTAAGGGCAGTACCAAAGCGCCGGTCCACCCACATATCAAACTATCAAAGTAACGAACGTGAATCATATGAACATGCTGAAACTAGCATGACAGAAATTCCCGTGTGTCCTCGGGAGCGTTTTTCCTCCTATAAGACTTTGTCCAGGCTTGTCCCTTGCTACAAAAGGGATTGGGACACTTTTCTGCATCGTTGCTACTTTTGTTACTTGTTGCTTGCTACGAATCATCTTACCACGCAATCACTTGTTACCGACAATTTTAGTGCCTATAGATTTTTCCTTGCTGAAAACCACTTGTCAGATCCTTCTGCCCCGCGTTGGGTTCGACACTCTTACTTATCAAAAGGACTACGATTGATCCCCTATACTTGTGGGTCATCACGCATTTCCTGACGTCTACTAATATTACCAATTCTTTGACATTCATCACAAGACAATAAAAACATACGAGCATCCTTGAAGAGAGTAGGCCAAGAAAAAACAGATTGTAATACCTTGTGTGCAGTTCTATCTCGAGTGTGACGTCCTCCGTAGGTCTCAGAGTGACACTTGTGTAGTCTGTCCCTGTCCATGCTCAGGTACACAACCTCTAATAATACCATCTACTCCTTCTTTATAAAGGTGTGGATCATCCCAAAAGTAATGTCTTAAATCATATAAGAACTTTTTCTTTTGTTGGTATGGGAAGCTAGGCGATATAAATTTAGGAACAATGTAGTTAGCATAATCAGCATACCAAGGAGCACTGCGTGAAGCATTTATGATAGCTAATTGTCCATCAGGGAAGCTATCATCAATAGGTAGTGACTCAGGAAGAACATTGTCTAGTCTAGACAAGTTATCTGCTATGGGGTTATCAACACCCTTTCTATCAATAATATGCAGATCAAATTCTTGTAGAAGAAGAACCCATCTAATAAGTCTAGGTTTAGCATCTTTCTTTTCCATAATGTATTTGATAGCAGCGTGATGAGTGTGAACAGATACTTTGGAATCAACAATCTAAGGTCTAAACTTATCGCAAGCAAATACAACTGCTAAAAATTCCTTTTCAATGGTAGCGTTGTTTCTTTGAGCATTGTCTAAAGTTTTACAAGCGTAATGGATGACATTTAATTTCATATCCACTCTTTGCCCTAGAACAAAACCAACAGCATAATCACTGGCATCACACATAATTTCAAAGGGTAGGTTCCAATCAGGTGGTTGAACAACAAGTGAAGTGATCAAGGCTCTCTTAAGAATTTCAAATGCTTCTACGCAATCATCATAAAAAATGAATGGAACATCCTTTTGCAAAATATTAGTGAGAGGCTTAGAAATCTTAGAGAGGTCTTTAATAAATCTCCTATAGAAAGAAGCATGACCAAGGAAACTTCTTATACCTTTGATATCTGTTGGACACGACATTTTTTCAATAGCATCAACTTTAGCTTTATCAACTTCAATACCTCTTTCAGAGATTTTGTGTCCCAAGACAATGCCTTCATTAACCATAAAATGGCACTTCTCCCAATTCAAGACAAGATTCATTTCTTCGCATCTCTGCAAAACTCGATCAAGGATGCTTAAGCAATCATCAAAAGAAGTTCCGTAAATGGAAAAATCATCCATGAAAACCTCAACAATCTTTCACAAAAGTCAGAGAATATAGCCATCATACATCTTTGAAAGGTAGCAGGTGCATTGCATAAACCAAAATGCATACGTATGTAAGGAAAGGTACCGAAAGGGCAAGTAAAAGTTGTCTTATCTTGATCCTCTTTGGACACAAGTATTTGAGAGAAACCAGAATAACCGTCTAGAAAGCAAAAATGTGTATGTTTGGATAGTCTTTCTAGCATTTGATTAATAAAAAGGAACGGGTAATGATCTTTCCTAGTAGCCTTATTTAATTTCCTAAAATAAATTACCATTCTACATCCTCTAACAATTCTTTGCGGGATCAATTCATTTTTATCATTAGGAACAACAGTAATACCTCCCTTTTTAGGGACACAATGAACGGGACTAACCCATCTACTATCAGCAATAGGATAGATTATACCTGCCTCGAGAATCTTTAGTATTTCATTTCTTACCACTTCCTTCATTTTAGGATTTAATCGTCGTTGGTGATCAACAACTGGTTTAGCATCAGGCTCCATATTGATTTTGTGCTGACATAGAGTGGGAGTAATGCCCTTAAGATCATGAAGAGTATATCCAATAGCGGCACGGTGCTTCCTCAAAGTTTTCAGTAATCTCTTTTCTTCATGCTCTAAAAGGTTAGCACTAATAATAACATGGCATATCTCTTTTTCATGAAGATAAGCATACTTGAGAGTATGAGGTAATTGTTTAAGCTCAAACACGGGATCACCCTTGGGTGGATGAGGATCCCCAAGTATTTCAACAAGCAGGTTGTGTTTTCAAATAGGCTGCTGATCAAAGAAAATCTTATCTATTTCATTCCTTTCATTCATATGCATATCATTTTCATGCTCTAGCAAATATTTTTCTAAGGGATCAGTAGGAGGCACATCGATAGAAGCGAGACCAATAATTTCATCTTTACTTAGCAATTCTTTGTCATGGGGTTGTCTACGAAATTTAGAGAAATTGAACTCATGAGACACATCCCCAAAACTTATAGTAAGTGTTTCTTTCTCACAATCAATCTTAGCATTAACAGTATCCAAGAAGGTTCTACTGAATATAATGGGACAAAAATCATCTTGTGGGGAACCAAGAACAAGAAAATCAGTAGGATACTTTATTTTCCCACACAAGACTTAAACATCTCTAACAATCCCAATTGGTGCAATAGTATCTCTATTAGCAAGCTTGATGGTAACATCAATTTCTTGTAATTTAGCTGGTGCAATATCGTTCATAATTTCTTGCTATAAGGTAAAGGGAATTGCACTCACATTAGAACCCAAATCACATAAGCCATGATAACAATGATCTCCTATTTTAATAGAAACAACAGGCACGCCAACAGTAGGTCTATGTTTACCTTTAGTATCAAGTCTAGCAATTCTAGCAGCTTTATCATAGAAATGAATGACAATCCCATCAATATTATCAACCAAGAGATCTTTAACCAAAGCAATATTAGGTTCAACTTTAATTTGTTCAGGAGGTATAGGTGTTCTAGTGCAACACTTATGAACCACAGTTGAAGCTTTAGCATGTTCCTTTATTCTAACACGAAAGGGAGGTTTCTCAATATAAGTAGTAGGAATAACAGGATCAACATTATAAATAATAGTTTCTTCTTCAACTTTAATAGGTTCAACCACTTTAAGTTCAATGGGAGGATGATATTTAAATCACTTCTCCTTGGGGAGATCAACATGAGTAGCAAAAGATTCACAAAATGAAGCTACTACCTTAGAGTCAAGTCAATATTTAGTGCTAAAATCACGAAAAGCATCGGTGTCTATAAAGGATTTAACATAATAAAACTTAAGGATTATACCTGACCCATTACCTTCATTGAGTTCCCAATCTTCAGAGTTGCGTTCAATGTTGTCAGAAACGAGAATCAAGTCTTAGAATCTTACGATCTTACGATCCAAACTAGCCCCTCTGATTCTACGATTTTGCTCATAGAATCTAAGTTTCTACGATCCTGGTAGTTAAGATTCTACGATTCACAATCCTACCAATGGAGTTCCGATCCGACTCAGAATCTAGATTCTAACAAGATTGGTTGCGTTTAATTCTTTCTAATAAGTCCCATTCGAATCCAATATCTTTCTTCATAAAGGAACCAACACAAGAAGTATGGAGCATGGATTGATCATTACAAGAGAGCCGAGCATAAAAATTCTGAATAATAATTTCTCTCGGGAGCTCATGATTGGGGCATGAATATAACATTGACTTAAGCCTCCCCCAATCTTGAGCGATTCTTTATCCTTCACGAGGCCAAAAATTATAAATATAATTCTGATCATGATGAACGAGATGCATAGGATAAAACTTCTAATGAAATTCCAATTTCAATCGGTTGTAGTTACATGATCCAATATCATCACATAGGATATACCATGTCAATGCCTTCTCCTTCAAAGATAAAGGAAATACCTTCTTCTTAACATCATCCTCGGGCAGACCGGCAAGCTTAAATAATCCACAAACTTCATCAACATAGATTAGATGCAAATTAGGCTGTAGTGTTCCATCTCCAGCATAAGTATTAGCTAGCAGTTTTTCTATCATACCCGAAGGAATTTCAGAATAAATACTTTCAGTAGGTACAACAGGTTTAGGAGCATATCTTTATTCTTCCGGTCAGGGTGAAGATACCCCGAACAAGCCCCTCAAAGGATTATTTTCCATAGTGACAAGCGACAGTAAATTTCAGCACAATATATAATTTTTCCTTACCAAGTTCCACTCACCAAAGGCGCTTCTCTCCCCGACAATGACATCATAAAAGAGTCTTGATGACCCATAAGTGTAGGGGATCTCTCGTAGTCTTTTCGATAAGTAAGAGTATCGAACCCAACGAGGAGTAGAAGGAAATGACAAGCGGTTTTCATTAAGGTATTCTCTGCAAGCACTGAAATTATCGTTAACATATAGTTTTGTGATAAAGTAATTCATAACGGGTAGTAAGTAAAAAATGTAGCAATGGTGCAGCAAAGTTGCCCAATCATTTTGTAGCAAAGGACAAGCCTAGACAAATTCTTATATAAAGCAAAGCGCTCCCGAGGACACATGGGAATTTCTATCAAGCTAGTTTTCATCATGCTCATATGATTCGCGTTCGTTACTTTGATAATTTGTTATGTGAGTGGACCGGTTCTTGGGTGCTGCCCTTACTTGGAAAAAAATCCCACTTATGATTAATCTCTCTCGCAAGCATCCACAACTACGAAATAAGAATTAAGATAAATCTAACCATAGCATGAAACATATGGATCCAAATCAGCCCCTTACGAAGCAATTCATAAACTAGGGTTTAAGCTTCTATCACTCTAGCAACCCATCATCTACTTATTACTTCACAATGTCTTCCCCTAGGCCCAAATAATGGTGAAGTGTCATCTAGTCGACGTTCACATGACACCACTAGAGGAGAGACAACTTACATCTCATCAAAATATCAAACGAATACAGAATTCCCATGATTACTTATAGCAAGGCTTATCCCATGTCCTCAGGAACACATGTAATTACTCACAAAGCATATTCATATTCATAATCAGAGGAGTATTAATAATTATTAAGGATCTGAACATATGATCTTCCACTGAGTAAACCAACTAGCATCAACTATAAGGAGTAATCAACACTACTAGCAACCCACACGTACCAACCTGAGGTTTTGAGACAATGATTGGATACAAGAGATGAACTAGGGTTTGGAGAGGACATGGTGTTGATGAAGATGTTGATGGAGATTGACCCCCTCTCGATGAGAGGATCATTGGTGATGACGATGGCTTCAGTTTCCCCCTCCATGAGGGAAGTTTCCCCAGCAGAATAGCTCCACCAGAGCTCTAGATTGGTTCTGATAAAGTTCCACTTCGAGATGGCCGCGCTTTGCCCCGAAAGTTCTGATATGATTTTTTCCAGGTCAAAACCCTTCATATAGCAGAAGATGGGCACCGGAGGTGTAACATCCTAAATTTTTGAATGTTAATAAAATTATTAGATTGATTGTTTGTTCGCTTGAGTGATTGAAAGCTTGAGTGAAATTTGAAAAACTTTCAAAACTTTTGAATGAGAGGGAATAAAATGACTTTCCCCTTTTTCCTGTGAATTCAAATTCATCTTTTTTTTAAAAACCAGCGAGAGGAGATAGCATGACTTCTTCAACTACAAAGAATGTTAACCAAGGTGGCACTTGAATTTCCTTTCGATTTTTCATTTGCATTTTGTTTTCTTCTTCACTCACGGAATGTCGGGAACAATACTTTGTCAAACAAGAGAAAAAGAGAGGAGAAACATGACCCTCCAAACCCGGGGATATTCTTTGAAATATTTTAGCCATGACACCCAAGATTTATTTGAGTAATTATTTGCAAAAAGAAATAAAGAATTTAGGGGATTATCTGAAAAAACATTTTTTTCAAGTATTTTGGCCGTGGAAAAATGTCCATCTTTTTGAATTTATTTTTCTGAAAATTTTTAATATATTATACCCCTATATTCCAAGGATATTCTATTTCCTTTTAATCGTATTAATTCTTGTTTTAATAAAAAGGGAAAGAGATCTCTTATTTTACGAATGTACTTGGGCCACGTTAGGAAACCAATCTGGCCCAATCCCACCTTCTTCTTCCTCCTCACGAGCTTCCTTCTGTGGCCATGGCAGAAGCTTTCCAGGAAGCTTCCCTCCCCCGATTCGCGGGCTACACTTTCTTCCCGAGCATCCCATCACCCCTATAAGAACGCCCCTCCTCTCCTCGTTCCATTTTCCCCATCACCTCGCCTTCTCCCTGCCCGTAGCCACGACGCCCCACCATTGTTGTTCCTGCAAGGAGCCGAACAGAAGAACGCCCAGGAGCCCCTGACGCCCCCTTCCTCGCCTCCGGGACCCCCTCCGTCGTTCCCCCTCCCCGCCGGCAACCTCCCCACCTCGCCGGAGCAGCTACCTCGCCGGAGTTCTTCCTCTCTGTCACCCATGGTGAGATTCACGAAATCCCGTATTGCAGTTTTTTTAGAAAATTGGAATTTTAGAAAATTCATATCTATTAGTCTATAACTCCGAATTAGGTGATTCTTTTTGCGTTGGGTCACAAATTTTATGTAGTTTCTGTAGATATATAATTTGTCTATGTTTGGATTTATAAAATTGACTTAGATCAGAATTGAATTAAAGCTTGTTTTACTTATTCCGGGAGTTTAAAAATAGCTTTTAATTTGATTCTTTTTGCTGCTGCTTCCTATTGATCATATATTTCAGTAGTTTAAGTTTCAATTTTTTTAAATAATTTTACTTGGGGTTTTAAGCAACACAGATTCTGTTTTAGCCTTTTTTGTTTTCTTGCTATTTCTTTTGTATTATTTGTTCTTAATTTGTTTTTTTTTGTAATTGTGACAAGTTATATTTTGTTTTCTGATATTTACCAGTAACTTTTCAACAACAACAAAATTTTATTTTATTTTTTCTTATTTGTTTGCATGGAATCAATTCTAGTTCTATACTAACTTGCGAATTGATTGCATTGCTAGTTTGATTTCCTATTTTGAAAATACTTATAAAATAATATTGTTTTGTAAGTTTTACTTCTGTTATCTTAGTTATTTTATATTTTGTTTTCTGTTATTTTTTCAATTTTAGTGTTTTATTTTCAGTTAGAACAAAAAAAACTATTTAGTATTTGATGTAGTAGAAGACTCCTAGTTTTAGTTGAAGTTTCTTTCGGATTCTTATTCGCTCTCTCTATTGTTTTGATTGCTAGAATGATTGCTAGTATGAGTGCTTATGTGAATGATATGTTTGTTATATAGATTTCATCAGAGAGTGACGAGTAGTCTATCAAGTTATTTTCTCGAGAAATTCTTCTTCGTCAACATCACCAGGCAAGTCACTTTGATCATACTATCACCTATGTTTTATGCATCGTAGTTCTACCATCCTATGCCCAATTGCATGCTGCTTAGGTACTTGGAAATTTTAGTATAGATTGTAGTATCATGTGGTAGGCACACGACAACCCCGATACTTGGCCCCGGGACGACAAATTTCATATTGCTATGCTTGAGTAGACGGGATTTCGGTTGAGTGCATAACACGAGTGATGCGAGGTTGATAAATAATCAAGACCGGTTAAGACAAGATTTTAAAGACCTCGGACGCAATGCAACTCTGGGTGAAGGACGGTTGATCGGCTCCCTGGAGAACCCAGTTGATGACCCGGGATGCTGGGGACGGCCAAGACATCCTGCGGAAAGCTTCACCCAGGCTCAAAGAGACGGGCAGATATTTTCAAGACCCAAGGCTTACCTGCACAGCCACAAGTCATTATGGGCTCTGGCTTGGTTGGACAACGCGGCGACTCTGGACAGGCGGTGCTAACAGATGTAGAAGAACGGTAGGAATGGATGGGCACCGACAGGGGTTCAGAGGGACCCGTTGAAAGACCATGTTTTGATCATCCGGTCTTCAAACACCCTGAAGTGCGAGGACATACATGGAGGTGATCAAATCTTGTGGGGAACGTGTGCAAAACTCTGCAGAGTACTCAAATCTAATCGATTAGCCGTGTCCACGATCATGGACAACTTGAGCCAAAGGAACTGAAGTTATCTGGATTTCTCAACACCATTATATATATTTCATGAGGGTAATATTGATAACTGGGGTACGAGAATTGGTTGGCGGAACCATCTCGTTAACAACCAACAATGTAGTAACATTTTTCTTTTAGCCCTCTCTTGATGTAGGAGAAAACTTGCTTTTCGCTAAAAACATATTGCCCCACCTGCCATATATGCATATAGTATAAATGATTACTTTTCACCCCTCTCTTATGTGACTTGCCGGCATATTCAATATGCTGACCTACACGGCTGCAACGTCTTATGTTGCAGATATTTTTCTTCAACGAGTAAGAGTACGATTCAGGGTTACGGTCTACACTCAACTTGCCGTTGGTGTTTATTGGGACTCCACTCCCTTGACTACTTCCGCTGAGATATTTAAGGTACATATCAGTTTTACGCTATTTACATGTGATTTCACTTTGATATATACATTGATGTACTGTGTGTGCCAGCATACTGATCCAGGGATGGCACAGAAACACACAGGCTTGACTCGTCTTGAGTCGGGTCGTTACAGAAGGCCTGCCAGGGGGCCCACAAGCTTGCAGGGTGCGCCCAGGGGGTAGGTCGCGCCCCGTGGCTTGTGGCCACCTGGTGGGTCCCCTAATTTATTTCTTTCACCCAATATTTCTTATATATTCCAAATTAATTCTCCGTAAGTTTTCAGGACTTTTAGAGTTGTGCAGAATAGGTCTCTCAGATTTGCTCCTTTCCGGTCCAGAATTCCAGCTGTCGGCATTCTCCATCTTCATGTAAACCTTGTAAAATAAGAGAGAAAAGGCATAAGTATTGTACCATAATGTGTATTAACAACCCATAATGCAATAAATATCGATATAAAAGCATGATGCAAAATGGACGTATCAACGTCCCCAATTGCAAGCGTCTCACGTTTCAAATACTATTTTTTCATTCTAGATGATTTTACACACTTTGTCTCGACCTTTCCTCTACGCAACAAACCTGATGTTCCCACACTATTTCTCAATTTAGAGAGATATGTTTCTGTCCACTTCATTCTCCCTATTCGCTTCATACAATGTGACAACGGTCGTGAATTTGATCATATTAAATATCGAACCTTGTTCCTACAACATGGCATTCTTGTTCGTTTTTCTTGTCAATACACCTCTCCTCAAAATGGCAAAGATGAACGTGCTCTTCGTACTATCAATGCCATTGTTTGTACCCTTCTTCTTTAATATTCCATGCCATCCAAACACTGGGCATAAGCTCTCCACAACACCACCTATCTTCGCAATATTCCCCCTTCCAAAGTCAATCCAAATACCACCCCATATTTCTCTCTTCTTTTCTGCCATCCAAACTACTCACACATTCGTGTTTTCGGTTGTCTCTGTTTCCCAAACACTGATGCTACTTCCACCCATAAACTATCTTCTTGCTCTCTTTCGTGTGTTCTCCTGGGTTTTTCGGATGAACGTAGAGGCTATTGATGCCTCGACTTACACACCAGCCGGGTGCTTGTGTCTCAACACGTCAACTTCACCGAACACATCTTCCCTTTTGCTCAACGCAATACTCCACCACCCATACCTCCACCCTACCCTAGCCATCCTACTATCCCTTTACCCTTCCAAGCTCCTCTCACGCCATCCCAACCTAAAAACAATCCTTGTCCACCAGCCCAATCGATCCCCACCGGTCTCTCCAACATCCAGCCATGCACCAACCACAACCAACCTCGTGCAACGCCTGCACCATCGCCCTCTCGTACACCTACCGATTCGTTGTCATCCCCTATCTTGTCTGCATCATCTGTTGCACCGAACACAAGTTCCCCTCCTCCCCCTATACCAGTTTGCGTTGTCTTCACTCTCCCAGCTGCCAATGATCATCCTATGCGCACTCGCTCCAAATCTAATTTCCGTCAACCCATCGGTCGCCTCAACCTCCATGCCACCTTGACTCTCTTTCCAGTCCCCACATCCTACAAAACTTCTCTTCTCGGTCCTAATTGGCCTGCTGCTATGCAAGAAGAATGTACGTCTCTAACCGAGAATAGTACATGGCAGCTTGTTCCTCGCCCTTCGAACACCAACATTGTCTGTGGCAAATGGGTTTTTCGCCATAAGTTTCACTCTCATAGTACTCTTTCCCGCTATAAAGCATGTTGGGTATGTCGCAGTTATTCTCAAGAGCATGGCATTGATTACGATGAAACTTTTTGTCTTGTTGTTAAACCGAGTACCATTCGCACCGTTCTCAGCCTTGTCGTCTCCTCCACCTGGCCTATTCACTAATTGGACGTCAAAAATGCCTTTCTTCATGGTTCCCTTCAAGAGATCGTGTATTGTCAACAACCTCTTCGTTTTGAACATCCTTATTATCCCAACCACGTATGTCTTCTCCAAGAATCTCTCTACCATCTCAAACAAGCTCCAAGAGTGTGGTTTCAATGCTTATCTTCCTTTATTCAAACCATAGGCTTTATTCCTTCTCTTTCTAATGCCTCTCTCTTTGTCTATCATCACAATTCTGAAATTGCATTCTTACTTCTCTATGTTGATCATATTGTTCTAACTGCTTCTTCTCAAACTTTTCTGGACCGCATCATTAATCATCTTTGTTATGAGTTCTCTATGACAGATCTTGGTTTTATTCATCAGTTTTTGGGTATTGCGATGCTTTTTGATTCTTCTGGCCTTTTTCTTTCCCAACGCCAATACATCCTTGAGATTCCCAGTCGTGCTGGTATACTTGACTGTCAGCTTTCCCGCACTCCTGCAGACACTAGTTTCAAACTCTCAGCTATTGTTGATCATTTCTCTGATCCTACTCTTTACCGTAGTCTCACTCATGCTCTCAAGTATCTTACCATCACTCGTCCCGAGATCTCTTTTGTTGTACAGCAAGCCTGTCTCTATATGCATGATCCTTGTATTTCTCACTATAATCACATCAAACGAATTATTAGGTATTTAAAGGGTACTCTTGATCATGGTATCCGCATAAACAATTCTTATCCCACCTCCACTAGTGGAAAACGTGCCTTTGGCTGGGACCCTTTAGTCCCGGCCTGCCTCTGGGCCGGGACTAAAGGCCTGGCCACGTCGCCCCAAATCGCAATGCCTCCCTCGAGGCTTTAGTCCCGGCCCGTAAGGAGCCTTTAGTCCCGGTTCGTGTCCCAAACCGGGACTAGAGGGCTACGCGGTGTGCAGCCCGCATGTGTGCCACCTTTAGTCCCGGTTTGTGTCTCAAACCGGGACTAAAGTCCTCTACCTATATATAGCACAGCCCCCTCTCCCCTCTTCCTTGCACTTTTCTTAGATGGAGGATTGTGGGTGTGTGATAGCTCTCCACTTTTTTTGATGCACCAGAGGTGTTTGTTGAAATGTGTGTTAGAGCGATGCTGCTTCAGTTCACCGAACACAACTACGATATGAGATGCCTGAGCCACACTTAAACCTCTTCCTCTTTATTTCTACTTATTCTAAAAGGTTAGCAACTATATTTCCTCATTTAGACCGTGCGGTACTAATTTTTAGGATCGTGATTGTATTTGATATACTACCCTATAACACAGATGAGCCATCCATGGATGTACGGTGATCGACACACAACCGCTTACAAAGATGGCGTGCATTCTTTTCGAGATGCAGCCGATGCGAACAAGCATGGTGGTGGCTATATGTTTTGTCCATGTGTTGAATGTCGGAATGAGAAGGATTACACTTCCTCAAGAGTCATTCAGAGCCAACTACTTCGGTCAGGTTTTATGTCGGGCTATAATGTTTGGACCAAGCACGGAGAAAGAGGGGTTATGATGGAAGACGACGATGAAGAAGAAGAGAACGATGATGACAACTACTGATCTATGTTCCCTGAGTATGCTGATACCGCAATGGAAGACAATGAAGAAGAAGATCAGGATGAAGAACGGGAACCAGATGAGCCCGCTGATGATCTTGGTCGGGTCATTTCTGATGCACGGCGAGGTTGCGACACAGAAAAAGTGAGGTTGCAGTTCGAGCAGATGTTACAGGACCACGACAAATTGTTGTACCCAACTTGTGAAGATGGCCAGAAGAAGCTGGGTAGCACACTGGAATGCTAAAGTGGAAGGCAGAGACCGCTGTGACTAAATCGTCATTCGAAAAGTTGCTGGTACTGATGAAGAAGATGCTTCCAAGAAAGAACGAATTGCCCGCCAGCACGTACGAAGCAAAGAAGCTTGTCTGCCCTCTAGGATTAGACATGCAGAAGATTCATGCATGCCCTAATGACTGCATCCTCTACCGCGGTGAGAAGTACGAGAATATGGATAAATGCCTGGTATGCACTGCATTGCGGTATAAGATCAGAAAAGATGACCCTGGTGATATTGAGGGCGAGCCACCCAGGAAGAGGGTTCCTGCCAAGGTGATGTGGTATGCTCCTATAATACCACGGTTGAAACGTCTGTTCAGAAATAAAGATCATGCGTTGTTGTTGCGATGGCACATGGAAGATCGTATGAAAGACAATAAGTTGAGGCACACCGCTGATGGTCGGTAGTGGAGAAAAATCGAGAGAGAGTTCCCGATATTTGCAGCTGACGCACGGAACTTATGGTCAGGTCTGAGTACAGATGGCATGAATCCTTTTGGGGAGCAGAGTTGCAGTCACAGCACCTGGCCCGTTACTCTACGTATCTACAACCTTCCTCCTTGGTTGTGCATGAAGCAGAAGTTCATTATGATGCCAGTGCTTATCCAAGGTCCAAAGGAACCCCGCAACAATATTGATGTGTACCTAAGGCCATTAGTTGATGAACTTTTACAGCTGTGGGCCGAACCAGGTGTACGTGTGTGGGACGAGCACAAACAAGAGGAATTTGACCGTCGAGCGTTGCTTTTCGTAACCATCAATGATTGGCCTGCTCTTAGTAACATTTCAGGACATTCAAACAAGGGATACAATGCATGCACGCACTGTTTGGATCAGACAGAAAGTATATATCTGGACAAATGTAGGAAGAATGTGTACCCGTACAATCGTCGTTTTCTTCCGCCCAAGCATCCTTTAAAGGAAAAAGTCAAGCATTTCAATGGCAAGGCAGAACCCCGGGGCAAGCCTGTCATCCGTACCGGTGCTGAAGTATTTGATATGGTCAAATATTTAAAAGTAATCTTTGGAAAGTGTCCTGGCAGCCAACCTATTCCTAACGGCCTTGATAAGCGCGTACCCATGTGGAAGAAGAAATCTATATTTTGGGAGCTACCCTACTGGGAAGTCCATGAGGTCTGCTCGGCAATCGACGTGATGCACCTGACGAAGAATCTCTGTGTGAATATTCTAGGCTTCCTGGGCTTGTATGGGAAGTCAAAAGATACACCGGAAGCACGGGAGGACGAGGAACGTCATAAAGGAAGAGATGGCATGCACCGAGGGCAGTTTCAAGGGCGTGGCAGCTACACTCTTACTAAGGAAGAGAAGGAAATCTTCTTTGAAGTCCTTTTCAGTATCAAGGTCCCGACTGGCTTCTCGTCGAATATAAAGGGAATCGTAAATATGACAGACAAAAAATTCCAAAACCTAAAGTCTCATGACTGCCACGTTCTTATGACGCAATTGCTTCCGGTTGCATTGAGGGGAATTTTACCGGAGAATGTTCGCCTGGCAATTGTGAAGGTATGTGCAGTCCTCAATGCAATTTCTCAGAAGGTAATCGATCGAGAAAGTCTATCAGGGTCACAGATTGATGTGGTCCCATGTCTGGTCAGCTTTGAGTTGTTGTTCCCGCCATCCTTCTTCAATATAATGACACACCTCCTAGTTCACCTAGTCAAAGAGATTAGAATTCTCGGTCCTGTGTTTCTACACAATAGGTTCATGGGAATCTTAAAGAAATATGTTCGTAACCGTGCTAGGGCAGAAGGAAGCATCTCCAAGGGCTATGGAACAGAGGAGGTCATTGAGTTTTGTGTGGACTTTCTTCCTGACCTTAAGCCGATTGGTGTTCCTGAATCTCGGTATGAGGGTAGGCAGACAGGAAAAGGCACACTAGGAAGGAAAGCAAAAGTATGTATGGACGGACATTCTTTCTCTCAAGCACACTACACAGTTCTACACAATTCCACCGTGGTGGCTCCGTATATCGGGAGACACAAGAATATTCTACGCTCCGAAAACCCGGGGAAGGCTGACTCTTGGATTAAAGGGGAACATGAGAAGACTTTCGGCAGTTGGTTGCAGACACATCTCATGAATGACGACACCGTTGGAGATGAGCTGTACTGTTTGGCCAGGCCACCATCTTCGACTATATGTACTTTCCAACGGTATGAGATAAATGGGAATACATTTTACACGGTTGCCCAAGATAAAAAGAGCACCAACCAAAATAGTGGTGTCCGCTTTGATGCAACAGACGAGAATGGGCACTGTTTGGAAACATATTACGGGTACATAGAGGAGATATGGTAACTTGACTATGGACCTACTTTTAAGATCCCTTTGTTTCGGTGCAAATGGCTGAAGCTAACAAGAGGCGGGGTAGTTGTAGACCAAAAGTACGGCATGACAACAGTGGATCTCAACAATCTTGCGTACATGGACGAACCATTTGTCCTAGCCAATGATGTCGCTCAGGTTTTCTATGTGAAGGACATGTCTACAAAAACGAGAAAAAGAAATCAGCAAAAGAAGATATCGTCCGATGAGCCAAAACGCCACATAGTTCTTTCAGGGAAAAGAAACATCGTGGGAGTAGATGACAAGACAGACATGTCAGAAGATTATAATAAGTTTCATGAAATTCCGCCCTTCAAAGTGAAAACTGACCCAAGCATCCTACTGAATGATGAAGATTCTCCATGGCTACGACCCAGAAGAAAGCAGAAATAATAGATAGGAATATTGGTGCAATAATGTAATAATGTATTAAACCTTTTATGTAATGCATGTATGGAATGTACTAAATTTCAAACACTTTTCATTTTCATAGTTTTGTCAAATTCTCAAATACACAAAAATAATTTTAATAAACCTTTGTAAGAGATGAGTTCTCGTTCGAAACCCTGATACTTCGAGAGAGATTGTCTGTTTTGTACACGAAGTGTATCCAGTTTTCGTCGTAGCCCTCTCAACTTTTTAACACATGCTATGTGAGTGAAATGATGATAGCATGCCAACTTTCAACATTTTCAGAGTTCATTTGTAGTGCTTTTCAATTTCAGGGTCAACTAGCTCAAAAAAAAAGTAAATGCACGAAGAATACCAAATGAAGTCAGAAATTGTTGAAATTTTGTGATGTGCCTTTGAATGGTGCATTTTGAACACACAAAAAGTATGGAGTTCAAATAAGTTCAAAAAAATGAAATCCCTTTGTAAGAGATGAGTTCTCGTTCGAAACCGTCATACTTCGAGAGAGATTGTCCGTTTTGTACACGAAATGCATCCAGTTTTTGTCATAGCCCTCTCAACTTTTTAACACATGCTATGTGGGTGAAATGATGATAGCATGCCAACTTTCAATATTCTCAGAGTTCATTTGTAGTGCTTTTCAATTTTAGGGTTAACTAGCTCAAAAAAAAAAAGTAAATGCACGAAATATACCAAATGAAGTCAGAAATTGTTTAAATTTTGTGATGTGCCTTTGAATGATGCATTTTGAACACACAATAAGTATGGAGTTCAAATAAGTTCAAAAAATGAAATCCCTTTGTAAGAGATGAGTTCTCGTTCGAAACCCTGATACTTCGAGAGAGATTGTCCGTTTTGTACACGAAGTGCATCTAGTTTTTGTCGTAGCCCTCTCAACTTTTTAACACATGCTATGTGGGTGAAATGATTATAGCATGCCAACTTTCAACATTTTCAGAGTTCATTTGTAGTGCTTCTCAATTTCAGGGTCAACTAGCTCAAAAAAAATAAGTAAATGCACGAAATATACCAAATGAAGTCAGAAATTGTTGAAATTTTGTGATGTGCCTTTGAATGGTGCATTTTGAACACACAAAAAGTATGGAGTTCAAATAAGTTCAAAAAACCATATTATGAAATTAAATATTATCATTGGCGATTCATCTCTATTATGAAATTAAATATATCAAAAAACCATTGCAGAACATATGACCAAATTAATACAAGTTCATCATCACATTAAAGCCAAAGAACAGTAGGGATCAAATGTTATTATTGCAAAAAATAAATATATAAAGTTCTCTCATAAAACAACATACAACTATGTAAAACATTTAAATAAGACAAAAAATGCGATCAAAATCGCAACTAAGGTAACAATTGACCCAACATCATAATGATACCAAGCCTCTTTATCAATGGCATATTTTCTAATATTCCTAATCTTCAAGCGCATTTCATCCATCTTCAAGCGCATTGCATCCATCTTCAACCGCATCGCATCGATCTTCATCTTGCGATCATCGATGACATCGGCGATATGCAACTCCAGTTCCATATTCTTATCCTCAATTATTTTCAATTTTTTCTTCAAGTATTTGTTTTCTTTTTCAACCAAATTTAACTTCTCGACAAGAATTTCTATGTGGGTTGGAATTTATGGTTCACATACCTCCTAGATTAAAAAATATATGTCACGTTGGTCGTCATAATTGTCATAAACACTAAATAAAACAAATAGTTATAAAAGATAATATATACCACATCCCAATCATAGACAGGACGAGGGCCGACGGAGGCGGGTACCAAAACCATCGCACTATATAATAACAAAAAATAATGAAAGTGAGTAATCTATACAAGTATGTATCTAAATCATATAAGTAAGATTCTTTTTTCTTTTAAAAGGAAGATAAGAACAAGATTCTCACCACGATGGTGCTCGCGACGAGATCGGCGCAGGGCGATCGACAATGGTGAGGACGGGCACGGGACGACACCCTACGCATGTGCAGACTCTAAGAAGTTAATTTGAGCATTTGAAATGAGCTACACTAGGAGTGACAAATGAAAGGATGAAGTAGCTAACCTTTTAAAACACTTGTGCAGTTGGTGCACGGCCAAACCTAGACGAATATTAAGGAAAATGGAGCTTGGAGGTCGAGCTTGGAGAGGAGAAAGCTTAAGTAGAGTGGCTCGGGCATTTCATCGAACACGTCATGTGCATGAACTAGAGTGTCAAGAGCATGGCATGGTCACACTTCAACAACCAAAAAACAGGGGAGATGGTGGGCAGGGGCGAGGGTTTATATAGGCAACACTTTAGTCCCGGCTTTTGTCTAAAACCGGGACTAATAGCCTAACCTTTAGTCCCGGTTCTTGCCACAAACCAGGACTAAAGGCCGCTGCTTCCCGCCTTCTGGTCTGCCAAAAAGGGCCTTTAGTCCCGGGTCGTGGCTCCACCCGGGACTAAAGGGGGTCCTTAGTCCCGGATCGAGCCCCGAACTGGGACTAAAGATCCACCTATATAAGCGGGAGGTAGAAAATTTCCAACCCAAATCGCATTTCCTTCTCTCCTTCTTCCTCGTTCTCCTACCCGGCGCAGCATAGCGACGAACTCGACGACGCCGTCAGGCTGTCCGCCGTCCTGCTCACCGCCGCCTACCATCCTCCTCGCCGTCGCCGTCGTCCTCCTCGCCGCCGCCGTCCTCCTCGCCGCGCGCCGCCGTCCTCCTCGCCTTGCGCCGTCGACAGCTCCGGCCGGTAAGCCCCCCGCCCCCTCCTCCCCAACACTCCGGCCAGTAGAAGGAAAGAAGAAAAAGGAGAAGAAAAGAAGAAAAAGGAGAAGAAAGGAAGAAAAAGGAGAATAAAGGAAGAAAAAGGAGAAGAAAGGAAGAAAAAGGAGAAGAAAGGAAGAAAAAGGGAAGGAGAAGAAAAGAAGAAAAAGGAGAAGAAAAGAAGAAAAAGGAGAAGAAAAGAAGAAAAAGGGAAGAAAGGAAGAAAAAGGAGAAGAAAGGAAGAAAAATTATATTGATAAGTAATTGTTCTCAAAAATAAAAATTATACTGATAGAATAAATAAGGTGGATATTACCTGATATTTTTCACGGATCGAGCGAGCACGCGTGACACCGGCGTGATGATGTATATCGGACCGCGGGGACGACGGCTCGCACGCATCCTTATGATTGGGAAGATAATGATACTCCATACAATATTGAAAATCTTTTTGGCACGAGCTTGGAGAGTTCTGGTCATAATAATTGTTATGGTGCTATTCATGCTATTAATGATAAGAGTGGTTGTGCTAATGATATGCAAAACCACAAGCTTGGGGATGCTATGTTTGGTGAGAATGGTATGTTTGAGAATATATTTTCTACAAATAATATTTATCCCACGCTTGGGGATGCTATGCTAAATGGAGATGATATTTTTAGTTCCCCCACTTTTAATGATCATATATTTATGATGATTGCATGCCTCCTATTTATGATGATTGCAATATTTATGAAACTGGATTTGTAAGAGTGTCAACTCTAGGTCATTATTATCCCACTATATTGGAGGGTGTTGACTCTTATTACAATGATAAAAGTGGATTTGGAGAGATCATGACTTTATATAGTAATGATGCCACTATCTTGGAAGCGGTTTCAATTGATTATGATGAAAAGAAAGTTGCTACTTTTGATTATTACTGTGATGATATTTATGTCATAAAAAGTAGTGATAATTATTCTTATAGAACTTCTCATAATTATGAATACCCTTTTTCCGAACATTACTCTTTTAATGTGTATAAAATATATAGTATTTGTATCTCATATGATACTCCCGCTAATATGAATGAGAACAAATTTGCTTATGTGGAGAGTAATAAATTATCTATGCTAGTGGATCACGAAAAGGATGCTTTGTGTGATAGTCATATTATTGAATCCCTTCACGGTGCTACTGAAAATTATTATGAGGGAGGAATATATGCTTATAGGTATTGCAATAATATCAAGTTTCCTCTCTATAAGTCCAAAGTTTTGAGTTCTGCTTGTTTTTCTTTCCTAAGCAAGTTGATTCTTTCCACAATAAATTCTTTGCTTGCAAGATCCCTATGAATAGGGAGTGTGTTAGACTTAAATGTGTTTTCTATGTGATTCATGATGCTATCTTGCATATTTCAACTAATATTCCTATGTGAGTAGCATTGAAATAATCATGCCTAACTAAAAGACATTAAAGAAAAGCACTTGTTGGGATACAACAAAATACTTATACCTAATGTTTTTGTGTGTTCACATGATTAATATACTGTACTAATCATTTTTTGTGTCTTCTATTTCAATAATGTGCTATGTAAAGCCTTTGCGTTAGCATGGATACTTGGTGGTTTGGTTCTATGCAAAAATAGAAACTTTTGTGTCCGGAATAAAAAAATCTCACATTTTACTCGATATTCAAATTGTTTTGAAATTTTTAAAAAGATTTTCTCCACAAAGTGCCTAAGTTTTACTAACTTTTCACAATTTTTAGAGACCGGGAAGTGTGGGCTTAGTTCAGATCTTTACAAACTATTTTGTTTTTGACAGATTCTGTTTTGCATGCATAATTTTCTTGTTTTATTGTTTCCATAGCTTATATTTAGTGATATAAATTATGGCAATAATAGAATACAGTAATAATTATGTGAGAACAATTATGGATTTTGTTTTGACAGTACTAAGTGAATGGTCTATTTCTTATTATACGAACCCATCTCATGAGTTCTCTTAAGTTTTGTGTGATTGAAGTTTTCAAGTTTTGGATGAGATACCCATATGAGGAGAGTAAGGAAAGTTAATACCCTAATCTTGGGGGGTGCTAGAGGCACCCCAAGGTAATATTCAAGGAACACTCAAGTGTCTAAGCTTGCGAATGACCCGGAAGGCATCCTCTCTTTCGTCTTCAAGACTATCGGTATATCTTACTTGGAGCTATAGTTTTATTCATCACATAATATGTGTTTTTCTTGGAGCATCATTTGATTTTATTTTTCCTTGATTACTGTTATTTATAATCATGTTTTTCAATAAAATGTACCAAGAATTTACTTTAGGATGCTTGAATTGCACGTTTGATGTGTCTTGTACAAAAACTAAAACTTTTGTTGTGGTGTTTGAATTTACCTATTTTAATCGAATGTGAATAATTATAAAAAAAATTAATCGGTAGAAGTTGCAAATTGGATTTATAAAGTAAAATATATTGAAGTCTGACAATCACAACATTGGTCATATAAGCAATTCATGAATGATTAGTTTAAGGAAGAGAAGTTTCACATACAAATATATAATCTTGGACATGTTTTATGATTGTGAATACCAATTAATTATTTTCAACTTTGATCAAATTAGTTGAAGTTGGACAAGGAAGACAATATAACTATGTTTGGGTATATTTGCATAGAAGTTATATTGTTTTGAATCCTCCAACATGTGGTGCTTCTCTATATTCTTTGCTAGCCAGAACTTCATACTAAGTAGAGCTACTACTTGTGTGTCCAAAATCCTTGAGCCAAGATTCTTCCATAAGAGTCCACCATACCTACCTATATATGGTATCTCACTACCATTACAAGTAAATTTGATGTGCCATCTCACAAACCTCCAAATAAATATTTGTTTCGTGTGCCAGTACCGCTCTTGGGGCGACAGGGCGGTCATTATCTTCCATGCTAATGTCTTTAACTCACGACAAGTGTTTATTCACTTGTCATTGTATGAGAGAGGGCGCTAAAAAGGATACCCAATCCTGCTTAATACTTAAAATAAATAAGCAAGAACTCCCCCTGGAAAGTTGGTTGTTTGAAGGGCACCCATGAATTCAGCTAGCTATGGAATGTGTTTGAATGGTGGAAGGGGGCTAAAAAAATTCAATCCTTTTTGGGCACCGCCATTAATGTGTTCAGAATGGAAGATATTGAAATCATTTGTCGTGACGTTGACAGGAAAGGCACACCACCCAAAATGTATTCATCTATGTTTTAAGTAATGAGCTATGGCACTTGTGCAAATATGTGCTTCCCTCTAAGAAGGGACATTCTATTTGCTTTTATGCTATTTACTTTTATGCTATTTAATTTTAATGTTGAGTCACCTTCTTATTCCAACCTCAATCTCGACTCGACAAGCATCATGTGGTGGGGAAGATCCAAACATGTATATAGAGTCGAATATATTTGATCATGAGTTATTATTGTTGAAATTTATCTCTATGATAGGCAAGTTGGGAGGAAACAAAATTAAGCCCCTATCTTTCTATATTTTCGATGGATGATGTTTGCTCTAAAAATATGCTTTGAGAACCAGCAATCATAGAAGACTATAAGATAATTGAGTATGTGCAACTCTTACTTAGATTTTTTCCAAAATAAGATGAACTATAATTGTTTGATGACTAAGAACATAGGTTGTTAAGTTTCAAAAGAATGGATTACTTGAACCATGACATGTGAATTAATTGCTACTTTATCATGATGAGTTTTATGAGAAAGTGTTGTTGTTTATGATGCTAGGAAAAGTGGTTGAAATTATCTTTGGTCAACTTGTACACTATGCTACCATTCACACTTCATAAATTATTTCTTTAATCATTTACTTACTCGAGGACAAGTAAGAATTAACTTTGGGGACGTTGATATGTTTCCGACGTATTGACAATTTATGAAGTATTCATGCCATATTTACCCATGATTTATATAGTTTTTGTGCAGGTTTATATGATTTGAATGGAACTAACCCGTACTAACGCTATTTTCAGCAAAATTACCGTGGTGTTGTTTTTGTGCAGAAAATGAAAGTTCTCGAGATTTGATGAAACTTGTTGATGATTTTTTATGGAACAAAATAGTTCCATGGAGTATCGGAGGAGTAGCAGGGGGTGGCCAAGGGAGCCACACAAGCCTACCCCCCTCGAGCTCGTGGGCCTCTAGTGCCCCTCCGTGGCATGACACTGATGCCCAAAAGTCCAATACATTACAAAAACCCCAGAACTTGGCCAAGAACTTCTGCTCTGTCACCGCAAGTCTCCGTTCTGAAGCAATCTTATTCGGAGCCCTTTTTCGCACCCTCGTGGAGGAGGAAATCATCATCGGAGGCCATCTTCATCATCATGGTGGTCTCAATGTCAAGGAGGGAGTAGTTCACCCTCGGGACTCTAGGTATGTACAAATATCTATGTGTTTGATCTCTCTCTCTCATATTCTTGAGTTGGCACGTTCTTGGTGTATCACGAGTATTGTTAATATAGTTGGATCATATGGTATTATTCCCTCTCTATCTTCTTAGGAATTGAGTCTTTCCCTTTCAGGTTTTGTTATGTACTTTGGATTTGAGAAAACTTGATATATGCCTTGCATGCAGATACGAATGGAGACAATGGGTTATTCTATTGAGCCACTTGATGTGTTTTTTGGTATCAACTTGCAGATTCCCGAGGTGAAATTGGGGGTAACCTATGCACATGGGTTGGTACACATTTTTGTACTACTTACTGCGATAGAAAGTTTGGGTTACTCTTGGAGGTTATTTGTGTGGCTTTAATGTTATGAATCTGAAATTGTTTGATGCATGTCAAATAATTAACTCACAGATACTTGTGGTGATATTGGAGTATCTAGGTGACATTAGAGTTGGTGGATGTGTATCTTAGGGTGTTATTTTAGTATGAACTCCGTGGCTGTTTGTGACACATATAGGTATGGATCAATAGATTGATAGGAAAGGATAACTTTGAGGTGGTTTTACTACCTACAACGATTCCAACTTATATTCTCCACTGGATAGGAACTTTGGAGTGATTATTTATCGCACATTGAGGGATGGTTATATGATTCAATTATGCTAGCATTGTTGAGAGATTTCACTAGTGAAAGTATGAACCTTAGGCCTTGTTTCCAAGAAATGATATAATATTTTGCTCGTTTTTTGTAGTTGCTACACTACTCAAATTCAGTTTTTTGCCGTCTGCCAAATCTTTGCCATCAGCCAGCGGACGGCAAAGAGTGTCTTTGCCGTCAGCTGCCGCAAAGCGGACGGCAAAGAGTGTCTTTGCCGTTAGCTGCCGCAAAGCGGACGACAAAGAAATGGCTCATTGCATAGATGGTCTTTGCCATCAGTCACATCTTTGCCGTCAGCCACGGACGACAAAGAGCCGCAAAGGAGACGGCAAAGCACACGGACGGGCCCGCCTGACCACGGGGACGTTAGGTCAAACTGGAGTCCCTTCTTTGTCGTCTACTAGCGGACGACAAAGAGGCTGGAGGCAGACGGCAAACATTCTAGACTCTTTGTCGTCCGCCGACACCTGGCAAAGAGCTAACTCCATAATGACTCTTTGCCCCCACCCCGCCCCTCTCTCTCTCTCTCACTCATTGTGTAACGACTCCACTCTCTTCCACTCCTCTCCCCCGACGCCCACCACCGCCACCACCGTCGCGCCGCCGCCCCCGACGCCCCCGGCGCCGCCTCGGTGCCCCACAAACCCACCGCCGCCACCCCCGACGCTGCCCCGGTGCCCCACAGCCCCCCGGCGCCGTTGGCGCACCGCCCCCGGCGCCGCCCCGCAGCCCCAACACCCCCTGCCCCGCCGCCCACAACGCCACAGTCACCCCTGCCGGTGAGCCCCCCCCCACACACCCCACCCAATGGGAAAAGAAATATTTGTTATTTAGATTTTTGGAATTAGATTATAACAACAAAGTTGATTTTTTATTGTTGTTGTAGTAGTTGTTCTTGTTATTGTAGTTGTTGTAGTAGATGTTGTTATTGTAGTTGTTGTAGTAGTTGTTGTAGTTAGTTAGCTTAATAGAAAAAAGAGGAAGAAGAAGAAGAGGAGGAGGAGGAGAAGAGGAGAAGAAGAGGAGGAGGAGGAGGAGGAGGGGAAGAAGAAGAAGAAGAAGAAGAGGAGGAGAAGAAGAAGAACAAGAAGAAGAAGAGGAGAAGAGTAAAATAAGAAGGAGAAGAAGAAAAGAAGAAGAGAAGAAGAAGAGAAGAAGAGAAGAAGAAAAAAATAAGAAGGAGAAGAAGAGAAAAAAAGAAAAGAAGAGTAAGTAGAAGAAGAGCATAAAGAAAAATAGAAATAGAAATAAGAGGAAGAATAAGAAGAGGAGGAGGAAGAAAACGAGAAGAGGAGAAGGAGGAGGAGGAGAAGAAGAAGAAGACGACGAGGAGAAGAGGAGAAGAAAGAGTAAAATTGAAAAGAACGAAGAAGAATAAGAAGAGAAGAAGAAGAGAAGAAGAAGAGAAGAAGAAGGAGAAGGACGAGGAGGAGGAGCCCTCACTTTTCTCCTTCTTCTCTCCTCCTTCTTCTTCTCCCTCCTTATTCTCCTTCTTCTTCTCCTTCTTATGTCCTCATTCTTCTCCTTCTTCTTCTCTTCTTCTTCTCCTCCTCCTCATTCTCATTCTCCTCCTCCTCCTTCTCCTTCTCCTCCTTCTCCTTCTTCTTCTCTTCTTGCTTCTTCTCTTTGTTCTTCTACGTAGCTTATTTTCCCCAACAAAGACATACTTAGCTAATTATCCTCCAAAATGACATAATTAGCTTAGTTAGGGTAAAAACATCATAAGAACCTTGGTTAGCTCACAACTTAGCTAATTATCCTACAAAATGACATAATAAGCTCAAAATGGCATAAAAACCTTGGTTAACTCATGAATATTATATTCTTAGCTTGTTTTCCTCTAAAATGACATAATTAGCCCATATAGCTCCAAAAAGACATAATTAGCATATTTGTGCTGATCAGGTGGATTTACATGTGACAGTTGTCTCGTCGCTGTGAGGTCTGCTGTGCGAAGACCTTCCGGTGCGTTGTACGAGCCCCGCCCCTGCATTCGTGGGTCAGTACAAATGTCATCTCCTCCTCGCCCCTTCATTTATTGTGGGTCGGTTTTCGGATGAAACTTGCTAGATTTAGGTAATTAAATTAGTTTATCAGTATGCGTGACCAGTATGCGTCTCCCGTTCGAAATGGTTACAGTTATAATACCCATGCATTTGCTTATATTTATAACCATCATTCTTTCGAATTGTCCAACGTTATCCATGGACAGCCCGATTATGTGTAGATTGGGCTCGTTTTCCCATATGCTTTGTTCCGGATCCGATGCATAATTTCGTCAGTGCCTCCCTGTCGTTCTCCGGATACACATCCTCCCTGTCAGTGTATCACGAGAACAGCGGGGAGGTGCTGCCGAAATTTTACGCTGGATCCGGAGCACAGCATGGGAAAACAAACCCAATCTACACATACTCGGGTGGGATTAGGACCTATCTTTACCTATTAGCGTGTAGGTTGCATGGACGTAATAAAAATTACGAACTTGATTAACTGATGAATATATATGCTAAATTATATATAAATGTATTTCTTGTGTCTTTACTAGCTAGGCAAGATGAGTGATCGTGCGTGGATGTATGGCGGTCAGCCTAGTCCGAAAGAGATGACGAAAGAATGGTTTCTAAAACCAAGGAATTTGTGAAAACCGCATTTGCAAATGGTCAGGAAAGAAACTATTGCCCCTGTCCTGGATGTGACAACTATAAAAAGACAACAGAGGCTGTAATGATTAAACACTTGTAGAGGAGGGGTTTTAAACCTAATTATACGGTGTGGACATTTCATGGTGAGTCTATACAACGCACCAGAGCTGAGGTGGTCCGTCGTCGCACCGACGAGCATGGTACCGGGATCGAAGACATGGTGCAAGACTTTGATGATGCTCGGGATTCGGAAGATGAGATGGAGGAATCTGCAAAGGCCTTCTATGAAATGTTGGAGTCTTCTAAACGTCCTCTCCATGAGCACGCTAAGCATTGTCAGTTGGATGCAAGTGGACAAGTAATGGCTCTGAAGGCTTAGTTCAACTTGGGAAGAGAATGCTACGACGCGATGATGACACTATTTGGACTCTTCCTATCCAAAGGCCATGTCATGCCTCCAAACCTGTACCGGTCGGACAAAATCCTTCGTGTACTTAAGATGCCCTATGAGAAGATAGATGCATGTGAGAAAGGATGTGTCTTATTTAGGAAGGAGTATTGATAACCCACTAGTTTACGGGATCGCAACAGTTTTTGAGGCTAGAGTATTCAACCCAAATTTGTTGATTCGACACAAGCTGAAGGCAAAGAATATTCTCGAGTATTAGCAGTTGAGTTGTCAATTCAACCACACCTGAAAGACTTAGTATCTGCAGCAAAGTTTCAGTAGCAAAGTAGTGTGATAGTAATGGTAGCAGCGGTAACAGTAGCACCGGTAAAGTAACTTAGCAAGGACCAGTAGGAAAAGACTCGTAGACATTGGATCGGTGATGGATAATTATTACGGATGACATTCATCATGCAACCGTTATAACATGGAGTGATATGTAACTAGCTCCAGTTTGTCAATGTAATGTAGGCATGTATTCCGTATTTAGTCATACGGGCTTATGGAAAAGAACTTATATGACATCTATTGTCCATCCCTCCCGTGGCAGCGGGGTCCTAATGGAAACTAAGGGATATTAAGGTCTTCTTTTAATAGAGAACCGGAACAAAGCATCAGCACGTAGTGAATACATGAACTCCTCATACTATGGTCATCTCCGGGAGTGGTTCCGGCTATTGTTACTCCGGGGTTGCCGGGTCATAACACATAGTAGGTGACTACAACTTGCAAGATAGGATCAAGAATACACATATATTGATGAAAACATAATAGGTTCAGATCAGAAATCATGGCACTCGGGCCCTATGACAAGCATTAAGCATAGCAAAGTAGTAGCAACATCAATCTTAGAACATAGTGGATACTAGGGATCAAACCCCATCAAAACTAACTCGATTACATGATAGATCTCATCCAACCCATCACCGGCCAGCAAGCCTACGATGAGATCACTCACGAACGTGAGGAGCATCATGGAATTGGCGATGAAGGATGGTTGGTGATGACGACGGCGTCGGTTTCCCCTCTTCGGAGCCCAAAACGGACTCCAGATCTGCCCTCCAGAGGAAGAACAGGTGGTGGCGGCTGCTCCAGGTTGTGAAACGCGATGAACTCTTCTCTCTTAATTTTTTTCTGGGTGAGAGAGAATATATAGAGCTGGAGTTGGAGGCTGCAGAGCCACGAGGGCCTCACAAGCCTGCCAGGCGCGGCCAGGGGGGGCGTCCCTCCTGGGCTTGTGGGCTCCTGGCTCCGTGTCTCTAGGTAATTCTTGCACCAGTATTTTTTATATATTCCACAAAAAATCCTCGTAAATTTCCAGGTCATTCCGAGAACTTCTATTTCTGCGCAAAAACCACACCATGGCAATTCTGCTGAAAACAGCGTCAGTCCGGGTTAGTTCTGTTCAAATCATGCAAATTAGAGTCCAAAACAAGGGCAAAAGAGTTTGGAAAAGTAGATACGTTGGATACGTATCAAGTATGCACACTTGGACTATTTTCCCAATTGTGAGTCTTGTAGGTATCTTGTGGTAGGTAATAGTATGGGTGATAAGAGGCACACCAAAATCGCAGTTAGTGTTCTTCGGTATATGCCAATTGTACCAAGGCTTCAACATCTTCTCATGGTCGAAGAGACAGCCAGACAGATGACATGGCACAAATTGGTCAAAAGAACCAAACTAGATGCGGATGGGAATAAGATGGCGGTACACACATCAGATGGGGAAGTGTGGAAACATTTTGATGGATTGCATCAGGATAAAGCGGTAGATCCATGGAATCCTCGATTCTGCGTCGCCACGGATGGTTTTAATCCCTTCGGCATGACAGCAACCTAATACAGTTGTTGGCCTGTATTTGTCATTCCACTCAATCTCCCCCCGGGCAGATTATGCAAAGAAAGAACATATTTCTGATGTTGATAATTCCAGGGCCCAATTATCTGGGGAAGAATATGAATGTGTACCTGCATCCGCTTAAAGATGAATTGGAAGAATCTTGGGACAATGGGGTCAAGACATACGATGCCACTAGAAAACAAAACTTCAAAATGCATGTGTGATACATGTACTCTATGCATGACTTGCCGGCGTATGCGCTATTCTATGGATGGTGTGTGCATGGAAGGTTCCCATGCCCCCAATGCAAGGCAGCTCTTCAATTTCATTGGTTGCAGGAGGGTTGGAAGTATTCTTGCTTTGACTTGCATAGACAGTTCCTGGATCCTGACCATGAGTTCAGAAAAAGACAAGAAGAACTTTACCAAAGGTAAAGTTGTCAAAAACTTGGCACCACCTGTGTTGACAGGCAAACAGATCCTGGATGAGTTAAACGCCCTCGAGCCTGATCCAGAGCGTCCATGGTATTTCAAGGAGTATAATTCAAAACACGTCTGGACTCACAAGCCATGCTTCTCGGATCTTCCTTACTTCAAAGACCTCCTTCTTCCACACAATTACGACATGATGCACACTGAAATGAATATCAGACAGGCTATTTTTGGTACATTGTTCGACATAGATGGGAAGACAAAGGATAATACTAAGGCTAGAGTCGATCAAGATACAATATGTCATAGACCGTTGCAAAACATGCGAGAAGGCAAAGGAAAGCAGAAGTGGTCGAAGCCAAAGGCCTGGTTCAATCTTGGAAGGCCAGCTATGAGGGAAATTATATTGTGGGTCAAAATGCACTTGATGTTCCCTAATGGGTATGCAAGGAATCTAAAGAGGGGAGCGAGTCTTGAAAAATTAAAAATCTTTGGTCTCAAGAGTCAGGATTGGCACATATGGCTAGAGCGGGTAATGCCGGTGATGTTACGTGGCTTTATTCCTGAGGATAAATGGCTAGTACTAGCAGAGCTGACCTATTTCTTCTGTGTTCTTTGTGCGAAAGAATTGTCACCTGGCGTGGTAGATGACATGGAGGAGTTTGCACCGGAGTTGTTGTGCAAGTTAGAGAAGATCTTTCCGCCAGGCATCTTTAATCCAATGCAACATTTGATTTTCCATCTACCGACCGAGGCAAGATTGGGTGGGCCCGTGCAAAATCGTTGGTGCTATGCAATTGAAAGGATGCATAAGATGCTTTGAGCTAAATGTAAAAATAAGCGTAGAATTGAAGCATCGATGACTGAGGCATTCATTATAGAGGAGGTGGCAAACTTTGTGATAGCACACTACGAAGCCAAAAATCATCATTTCCATAATCCGAAGCCTCGGCACAATGATGCACACCCTAAAACAGGTGGGTACAACCTTAGCCTATTCAAAGGGAAGCTCGCACCAGCCGGTGATTCGAAACCAATAACGTTGGATGTCGAAGAATGACGGAACATTTTGTTGTATATCCTCAACAACCGAACATAAGTGCGGCCGTACATCGAGTAAGTTCTTGGCACATTTTCCCGTAACTTTCAATTCCTTTGAACTTCTCTTATTCCCATATATTTAATACAGCCGATACGTCAAAAAATTCTAGGATGGAGCGGTGATCAAAAATGATTCCGTCGAAGAGTATGAGCTTCGGGCAAAGACAGGAGGCGGCTATCCCGGTTTCATCTCTTGGTTCAAACAAACGGTAATTATCAATAATGGACCATTTCATTTCTTGGTCTAACTTGCGGCTAATGCAACAATTGTTTCGTATTAAACTTGTTGGCTAATTCAGAGTCTATGGATGCCGAATTGAGACAAGCCGCTAATGGTTTTGACTATAAGGTCCGTTCATTTGAGAAATACAACATCAACGGGTATCTCTTTCGTACCTTTGGCAAAGAGCTATTGATAACCCACAAGTATAGGGGATTGCAACAGTTTTCGAGGGTAGAGTATTCAACCCAAATTTATTGATTCGATACAAGGGGAGCCAAAGAATATTCTTGAGCATTAGCAGTTGAGTTGTCAATTCAATTACACATGAAAGACTTAGTATCTGCAGCAAAGTTTCAGTATCAAAGTAGTGTGATAGTAACGGTAGCAGCGGTAATAGTAGCAGTAGTGACTTAGCAAGGACCAGTAGGAAAAACTCGTAGGCATTGGATCGTTGATGGATAATTATGCCGGATGACATTCATCATGTAACAATTATAACATAGGGTGATATGTAACCAGCTTGAGTTCGTCAATGTAATGTACGCATGTATTCCGTATTTAGTCATACGTGCTTATGGAAAAGAACTTGCATGACATCTTTTGTCCATCCCTCCCGTGGCAGCGGGGCCCTAATGGAAACTAAGGGATATTAAGGTCTCATTTTAATAGAGAACCAGAACAAAGCATTAGCACATAGTGAATACATGAACTCCTCATACTATGGTCATCTCCGGGAGTGGTTCCGGCTATTGTCACTCCGGGATTGTCGTGTCATAACACATATTAGGTGACTACAACTTGCAAGATAGGATCAAGAACACAGATATATTGATGAAAACATAATAGGTTCAGATCTGAAATCATGGCACTCGGGCCCTAGTGACAAGCATTAAGCATAGCAAAGTAGTAGCAACATCAATCTTAGAACATAGTGGGTACTAGGGATCAAACCCCATCAAAACTAACTCGATTACATGGTAGATCTCATCCAACCCATTACCGTCCAACAAGCCTACGATGAGATTACTCACGAACGATGAAGAGCATCATGGAATTGGAAATGAATGATTTTTGGTGATGACGACAGTGTCGATTTCACCTCTCCGGAGCCCAGAACGGACTCCAGATCTGCCCTCCCGAGGAAGAACAGGAGGTGGCGGCGGCTCCGTGTCGTGAAACACGATGAACTCTTCTCTCCTAATTTTTCCTGGGCGAGAGAGACTTTATAGAGTTGGAATTGGAGGCTGTGGAGCTACGTGGGCCCCACAAGCTTGCTAGGCGCGCCCTCGGGGGGCCGCGCCTCCTGGGCTTGTGGGCTCCTGGCTTTGTGTCTTCAGGTAATTCTTGCGTCAGTATGTTTTATATATTCCAAAAAAAATCCTCGTAAGTTTCTAGGTCATTCTGAGAACTTTTATTTCTGCGCTAAAACAATACCATGATAATTGTTCTTAAAACAGCGTCAGTCCAGGTTAGTTCCATTCAAATCATGCAAATTAGAGTCCAAAACAAGGGCAAAAGAGTTTGGAAAAGTAGATACGATGGAGACGTATCAACTCCCCAAGCTTAAAGCCTTGCTTGTCCTCAAGAAATTCAGTTGACAAACTGAAAGAGACAAAATAAAAACTTTTACGAACTCTGTTTGATCTTGTTGTTGTAATTATGTCTAACTCATGTTCGGATTTTCAGCAAGATCATAAGCTAACCACATAAGAAATGACATTCATGTCTCATGGTGTACTCATATCAATGGCATAAATGACTAGCGAGCAATAATAATAAGTTTCAAACGTCAACAATTCAATCAAAAAGATCATAATACAATATGAACAGATGGTATCTCTCTAGCCCTTTCTGAGACCACAAAACATAAATGCAGAGCACCTTGAAAGACCAAGGGCTGACTGAACATTGTAATTTATGGCAAAGAAGATCCAGTCATAGTCATACTCAATATCAATTAATAGCAAAGCATAAAAATGACGGAGGTGCTCTCTAACTAGTGCTTTTTAATAAGAAGAGGGTGACTCAACAGAAACGTAAATACATAGGCCCTTCGCACAGGGAAGCATTGATTTGCAGAGGTGCCAGAGCTCAAGCTTTTTAAAACAGAGATAAATAATTTTGAGTGGCATGCTTTCATTGTCGACGCGATGACCAAGAGTTTTCACCATCTTCCATGCTACACATATTATAGGTGGTTCCCAAACAGAAAAGTAAAGTTTTGACTCCCCTACCACCGATCAATCACACTCCGCGATTAGCCGAATCCTCGGGTGTCGTCCATACCAACAACAATCTAGGGGGAGTTTTGTTTGCAATTATATTTTCGATTTGAGCATGGAACTGGGCATTCCTATTATCGGCCCCTTTCTCGTGAGTGATAGTGAATAAACACGTATCGAGGATAACACGCCTAGCATGGAAGATACTAACCTCCCCTTGTCACCACATGGGCGGTTCGGGCATACAAAATAGATTATTATTTGAAGGTTTAGGGAGTGGCACATGCAAATTTACTTGGAACGGCAGGTAGATACCGCATATAGGTAGGTATGGTGGACACATATGGAACAACTTTGGGTTTATGGAAGTGGACGCACAAGCAGTATTTCTGCTTACTAAAAGTGAAGGCTTGGAAAAGACTGGGAAGCGACGAACTAGAGAGCGACAACAGTCATTAATATGCATTGAAATTAACCAATGTTCAGTGCAAGCATGAGTAGGATATAAATCACCATAAACATGAATATCATAGAGGCTATGTTGATTTTGTTTCAACTACATGCGTGAACATGTGCCAAGTCAAGCCACTTGAATCATTTTAAGGAGGAAACCATCCTATCATACTACATCATAATCATCTTGAAATTCATGTTGGCATCCAAGACAAACCATTATAGGCTCCTAGCTAATTAAGCATGGCATCAGAAACTATGATCTCTAAGTTTTCATTGCAAACATGTTTCTCGCATAACAATGCTGAATTAGGAATGATGAGCTAGTCATAGTTACAAAAACAATATAGGTCGAGTTCATACCAGCTTTTCCGGCTCAGTCACTTCAACATATATCATCATTATTGCCTTTCACTTGCACGACCGAATGATGTGAATAATAATGAGAGTGTTCGTGCATTGGACTAAGCTGGAATCTGCAAGCACACTCAGAGGAGAAGACAAAGTAATATGGCTCTTCGAAGAATAAACAATTATGCATATGAGAGCCACTAAACATTTTAATCATGGTCTTCTACATTGACCCAAATAAAAAGAAAACTATTCACACGGGAAAGCTCCCAACAAGCAAAAGAAGAACGGGAAATCTTTTTGGGGTTTATTTTTCATTACCACTAAGCAAGCGGAAAAGTAAACTTACAACTAATTTTTTTTGTTTTTCTCAAATTCAAAAAAACACACAAGAAGAAAGCGATAAAAATAAATAAACTAGCATGGATGATACAATGGCAAGGTGTGAACACCGACTATCAAAGTGAATGTGTGAGAATGAATATAAAGTCATTGAGAAACACGTACTCCCCCAAGCTTAGGCTTTTGGCCTAAGTTGGTCTACTCCCAAGGAGGGAAGTAACCGTCTCCGGGGTACTCCGGAGTGTACTGAGGGTGTCACTGCTGGGTGAGCTCCTCTGGCTCCCACTGATAAACTGGCGTCTGGTACTCGACTGGTAGCTCGGGCATGGGCGCCCATGGTGGTGCTATGCCCCAATATTCGTAGATGTTCGAGGGCATAATAATGTACGTGCCTCGACGAAGATTGAACAAAGAAGGAGCAGACAAAGTAATAGTCTCACGAGTACCCTGGCTAAATACCAAGTTATAAATCATCCTCTTATTATTATCTTTATCAAGAAAATCATGGCAAACCATCCTATCATAATCTAAATATCTCTCAGGAAGAAGCATCTCTTCTTCCTCGTACTGTCTAATAGGTATCTCGAAATGTTTAGCAAGGCGGCTAGCATAGATACCTCCATAAATAGCGCCTTTAGTACGGTTCGTGTTCAACCGTTGAGCCACTATAGCGCCCAAGCTATAAGTTTTCTCATTATAAAGTGCTTCACGCAAAACCGCAAGATCTGGGGAGCAAAGAGCCCCAGCTTTCCCACGGCCAATCAAACATTTTCCCACGAATAATGAGAGATACTGAAGCATGGGAAAATGTACACTAGCAACTCTAGCGCAAGACACTCCTCTCTCCTCTCCTACAGCAATAGTATCAATGAAAGCCTCCAAGTCCCGTGGACGAGCTTCATGAATATCCCCAACATAAGGTAAATTGCAAACATTGCAGAAATCCTGAAGTGACATGCGTTGGGGGATATCATATAACTTGAACTCAGCCATAGGAGGACTCTTCCTTGGAGTCACGGCTTGAAGAGCCTCTTAGGAACCTCCTCATCCTTTCCTTTTTCTTTCTCAAGGAACAATTCCCCAAAACAGTTTGGTGAATGGGGCTTTGCACAAGGAGATCGAAAAATGCAGCACAAAGAGCAAGAACACGGGTTTGAGCTGTGGAATGATTTTTTCTGGAGGTAAACGTAGGAGATGGGAGCTGGAATAAGTGGAGGGGGGCCACGTGGGACCCACAAGCCTGCCAGGCGCAGCCAGGGGGGTGGGCGCGCCTCTTGGGCTTGTGGCCCACTAGTGCATCCCCCTGACTAGCTTTCTATCTCAGAATTTTTCAAACATTCCAGAAAAAATCATACTTGAATTTCACGGCATTTGGAGAACTTCTGTTTTTGGGACACTTTTCGATTGAACGGAAAACGTGGAAAATAGGAAAAATAAAGCTAAATTTATCATTTTTCTTCTAATCAACAGAAAGTAAAAGTTGGGAACAGAAGGTTGCGACTCCTATATTCTTCCATCTCATGGTCATCAAAATAAATCCGTTAATGAGGTTGATCAAGTCTCCTTGACAAACTTTTTTTGAATCACATAAAACCAGAGAATTTTTGAATAATCACTAGGTTACCTCAACGGGAATGTGCATATCCCCAACAAGTAAATCATACTTCATCTTGACAGTAGGTATAGGGCATTCAAAGCCTGCAATAATAATCGATCAAGATTTCTCAATAGCATTGATGCAATGAACTCGATATTGTTTCTTTAGAAAGTGCACCGTGTGCTCATTACCATTAACATGGAAAGTGACATTGCCTTTGTTGCAATCAATAACAGCCCCTGCATTGTTTAAAAAGGGTCTTCCAAGGATGACCGCCATGGCATCATCCTCGGGAATATCAAGAATAACAAAGTCTGTTAAGATAGTAACGTTCGCAACCACAACAGGCACATCCTTGCAAATGCTGATAGGTAAAGCAGTTGATTTGTCGGCCATTTGCAAAGACATTTCAGTTGGTGTCAACTTATCTAATTCAAGTCTACGATATAAAGAGAGAGGCATAACACTAACACCGGCTCCAAGATCACATAAAGCAGTTCTAACATAATTTCCTTCAATGGAGCAAGGTATTGTGGGCACTCCGGGGTCACCTAGTTTCTTAGGAGTCCCACCCTTGAAGGTGTAATTAGCAAGCATGGTGGAAATCTCAACCTCGGGTATCTTCCTTTTATTAGTCACAATATCTTTCATGTACTTAGCATAAGGAGACATTTTAAGCATATCTATCAAACACATTTGCAAAAAGACAGGTCTAATCATTTCAACAAAGCGCTCAAAATCCTCATCATCCTTTTTCTTGGACGGTTTGGGAGGAAAGGGCATGGGTTTCTGAACCCATCGTTCTCTTTCTTTACCATGCTTCCTAGCAATAAAATCGTTCTTATCATATCTGTTGTTCTTAGGTTGTGGGTTATCAAGATCAACAGCAGGTTCAATCTCCACATCCTTATCATTACTAGGTTGAGCATCAACATTAACACCATTATCAATATTATCACTAGGTTCATGTTCATCACCAGTGTTTCGGGATCAGAAATAGAGACATCATTTGGATTCTTGGGTGTAACAACTACAGGTTTGCTAGCATGCAAGTTCCTATCATCTTTGTTTTTCTTCCTAATACCAGGTTGACTAGGTGCATCAGTGTTAACTCCTTGAGAATCTTCTTCAATTCTCTTAGGATGGCCCTCAGGATAGAAAGGTTCCTGAGTCATTCTACCACCTCTAGTGACAACTCTAAATTAATTGTCATTCAACTCATTGAGCAAGTCATTCTGAGCCTTAAGTACTTGTTCTACTTGAGTAGTGAACATAGAAGCATGTTTACCCAGAAGCTTAAGATCATTGGCATTTCTATCCACACAAACACTTCTATGATTAATCATACGAGCATTTTGTTGGAATTATGCCCTAGAGGCAATAATAAATATAGTTATTATTATAATTCATGTATCAAGGTAATCGTTTATTATCCATGCTATAATTGTATTGAATGAAGACTCATTTAGATGTGTGGATACATAGACAAAACACTATCCCTAGCAAGCCTCTAGTTGGCTAGCCAGTTGATCAAAGATAGTCAGTGTCTTCTGATTATGAACAAGGTGTTGTTGCTTGATAACTGGATCACGTCATTAGGAGAATCACGTGATGGACTAGACCCAAACTAATAGACGTAGCATGTTGATCGTGTCATTTTGTTGCTACTGTTTTTCTGCATGTCAAGTATTTGTTCCTATGACCATGAGATCATATAACTCACTAACACCGGAGGAATACTTTGTGTGTATCAAACGTCGCAACGTAACTGGGTGACTATAAAGATGCTCTACAGGTATCTCCGAAGGTGTTCGTTGAGTTAGTATGGATCAAGACTGGGATTTGTCACTCCGTGTGACGGAGAGGTATCTCAGGGCCCACTCGGTAATACAACATCACACACAAGCCTTGCAAGCAATGTGACTTAGTGTAAGTTGCGGGATCTTGTATTACGAAAATAGTAAAGAGACTTGCCGGTAAACGAGATTGAAATAGGTATGCGGATACTAATGATCGAATCTCGGGCAAGTAACATACCGAAGGACAAAGGGAATGACATACGGGATTATATGAATCCTTGGCACTGAGGTTCAAATGATAAGATCTTCGTGGAATATGTAGTATCCAATATGGGTATCCAGGTCCCGCTATTGGATATTGACCGAGGAATCTCTCGGGTCATGTCTACATAGTTCTCGAACCCGCAGGGTCTACACACTTAAGGTTCGACGTTGTTTTATGCGTATTTGAGTTATATGGTTGGTTACCGAATGTTATTCGGAGTCCCGGATGAGATCACGGACGTCACGAGGGTTTTCGGAATGGTCCGGAAACGAAGATTGATATATAGGATGACCTCATTTGATTACCGGAAGGTTTTCGGAGTTACCGGGAATGTACCGGGAATGACGAATGGGTTCCGGGAGTTCACCAGGGGGGGCAACCCACCCCGGGGAAGCCCATAGGCCTTGGGGGTGGCACACCAGCCCTTAGTGGGCTGGTGGGACAGCCCAAGAAGGCCGAGATCATCGTCGAGCTGTACGTGTGCTGAACGCGGAGGTGCCGTCCGTTCGGCACTAGATCGTGGGACTGATCGCGGGACGGTTCGCGGGGCGGACCGAGGGACGTGAGGACGTTCCACTACATCAACCGCGTTCACTAACGCTTCTGTTGTACGGTCTACAAGGGTACGTGGATCACACATCCCCTCTCGTAGATGGACATCACCATGATAGGTCTTCGTGCGTGTAGGAAAATTTTTGTTTCCCACGCGACGTTCCCAACAGTGGCATCCTGAGCTAGGTTCATGCGTAGATGTCCTCTCGAGTAGAACACAAAAGTTTTTGTGGGCGGTGATGTGCGTTTTGCTTCCCTCCTTAGTCTTTTCTTGATTCCGCGGTATTGTTGGATTGAAGCGGCTTGGACCAACATTACTCGTACGCTTACGAGAGACTGGTTTCATCGCTACGAGTAACCCCGTTGCTCAAAGATGACTGGCAAGTATCAATTTCTCCAACTTTAGTTGAATCGGATTTGACAAAGGAGGTCCTTGGGTGAGGTTAAATAGCAAATCATATATCTCCGTTGTGGTGTTTGCGTAAGTAAGATGCGATCCTACTAGCTACCCATGGTCACCACATAAAACATGCAACAACAAAATTAGAGGACGTCTAACTTGTTTTTGCAGGGTATGCTTGTGATGTGATATGGCCAACGATGTGATGTGATATATTGGATGTATGAGATGATCATGTTGTAATAGATAATATCGACTTGCACGTCGATGGTACGGCAACCGGCAGGAGCCATAGGGTTGTCTTTATACTAACGTTTGTGCTTGCAGATGTGTTTACAATTTTGCTAGGTGTAGCTTTAGTAGTAATAGCATGAGTAGCACGACAACCCCGATGGCAACACGTTGATGGAGATCATGGTGCGGCGCCGCTGACAAGAAGATCGTGCCGGTGCTTTGGTGATGGAGATCAAGGAGCACGTGATGATGGCCATATCATGTCACTTATGAATTGCATGTGATGTTAATCCTTTTATGCACCTTATTTTGGTTAGAACGACGGTAGCATTATGAGGTGATCTCTCACTAAAATTTCAAGACGAAATTGTGTTCTCCCCGACTGTGCACCGTTGCTACAGTTCGTCGTTTCGAGACACCACGTGATAATCGGGTGTGACAGACTCAACGTTCACATACAACGGGTGCAAAACAGTTGCGCACGCGGAACACTCGGGTTAAGCTTGACGAGCCTAGCATGTGGAGACATGGCCTCGGAATACATGAGACCGAAAGGTCGATCATGAATCATATAGATGATATGATTAGCATGGGGATGCTTACCACTGAAACTATGCTCAACTCACGTGATGATCGGACTTGAGCTAGTGTAAGTGGATCATGAACCACTCAAATGACTAGAGAGATGTACTTTTTGAGTGGGAGTTTAGCGAGTAATTTGATTAAGTTAAACTCTAATTATCTTGAACATAGTCTAAGTCCACTTTGAATATATTTGTGTTGTAGATCATGGCTCACGCGACACTCACCCTGAATTTTAATACGTTCCTAGAGAAAGCTAAGTTGAAAGATGATGGAAGCAACTTTGTAGACTGGGCTCGTAACCTTAAGCTAATCTTACAAGCTGGGAAGAAGGACTATATCCTTAATGCTGCGCTAGGAGATGAACCACCCACTACGGCTGATCAGGATGTTCAGAACGCTTGGTTAGCACGTAAGGAGGACTACTCAGTAGTTCAATGTGCAGTCTTGTATGGCTTAGAACCGGGACTTAAACGTCGCTTTGAGCGTCATGGAGCATTTGAGATGTTCCAGGAGTTGAAGTTTATCTTTCAGAAGAATGCCCGGTTCGAGAGGTATGAGACCTCCGATAAATTCTATGCTTGCAAGATGGAGGAGAACTCGTCTGTAAGTGAACATGTGCTCAAAATGTGTGGGTACTCAAACCGTCTAGCTGAGCTGGGGATTGAACTCCCACAATTGGCTATCACTGACAGAATCCTTCAATCACTGCCGCCAAGCTATAAAGGCTTTGTGTTGAACTACAACATGCAAGGGATGAACAAGTCTCCCGGCGAGTTGTTTGCGATGCTGAAAGTCACAGAGTCTGAACTCCGTAAAGAGCATCAAGTGTTGATGGTGAATAAGACCACTAGTTTCAAGAGAAACGGCAAAGGCAAGAAGGGCAATTCAAAGAAGAGCGGCAAGCCTGTTGTCAATCCGTCGAAGTAACCCAAAGCTGGACCTAAGCCTGAAAGAGAGTGTTACTATCGCAAGGGTATGGGTCACTGGAAGCGCAATTGCCCCAAGTATCTGGCAGATAAGAAGGCGGCCAAAGAAAAATCAGGTATATTTGATATACATGTTATTGATGTGTACTTAACCGGCTCTCGTAGTAGTGCATGGGTATTCGATACTGGTTCTGTTGCTCATATTTGCAACTCGAAACAGGAACTGCGGAATAGACGAAGGCTGGCGAAAGATGAAGTGACGATGCGCGTAGGAAATGGTTCCAAGGTTGATGCAATCGCCGTCGGCACAGTTTCACTTCAGTTACCATCGGGATTAGTTATGAACTTGAATCATTGTTATTTAGTGCCTGCGTTGAGCATGAACGTTATATCAGGATCTTGTTTATTGCGAGATGGTTACTCTTTTAAGTCAGAGAATAATGGTTGTTCTATTTCTATGAGTAACATCTTTTATGGTCATGCACCCAATGTGAGAGGATTGTTCATATTAAATCTTGATAGCGATACACACATACATAACATTGAGACCAAAAGAGTTGGAGTTAACAATGATAGCGCCATATTTTTGTGGCACTGCCGCTTAGGTCATATTGGTGTAAAGCGCATGAAGAAACTCCATGCCGATGGACTTTTGGAGTCACTTGACTTTGATTCACTTGACACGTGCGAACCATGCCTCATGGGCAAGATTACTAAAACTCAGTTCTCCGGAACAGTGGAGCGTGCAAGTGACTTGTTGGAAATCATACATACCGATGTGTGTGGTCCGATGAGCGTAGAGGCACGCGGCGGATATCGTTATTTTCTCACCTTCACTGACGATTTGAGTAGATATGGTTATGTCTACTTAATAAAGCACAAGTCTGAAACATTTGAAAAGTTCAAGCAATTTCAGAGTGAAGTTGAAAATCATCGTAACAAGAAGATCAAGTTCCTACGGTCTGATCGTGGGGGTGAATATCTGAGTTTCGAGTTTGGTGCTCACTTAAGACAATGTGGAATTGTTTCACAGTTGACACCGCCTGGAACACCACAGCGTAATGGTGTGTCCGAACGTCGTAATCGTACTTTATTAGAGATGGTGCGATCTATGATGTCTCTTACCGATTTGCCGTTATCGTTTTGGGGTTATGCATTAGAAACAGCTGCATTCACTTTAAATAGGGCACCATCAAAATCCGTTGAGACGACACCATACGAACTTTGGTATGGCAAAAGGCCAAAGTTGTCGTTTCTTAAAGTTTGGGGATGTGATGCTTATGTCAAAAAGCTTCAGCCTGAAAAGCTGGAACCCAAAGCGGAAAAGTGCGTCTTCATAGGTTACCCAAAAGAGACAGTTGGGTACACCTTCTATCTCAAATCCGAGGGCAAAGTGTTTGTTGCTAAAAACAGAGCTTTTCTCGAGAAGGAGTTTCTCTCGAGAGAATTGAGTGGGAGGAAGATAGAACTTGACGAGGTTGTCGAACCTCTCATCCCTCTGGATGGTGGCGCAGGGCAAGGGGAAACCTCTTTCGTTGCGACGCCAGTTGAGGAGGAAGTTAATGATGATGATCATGAAACTCCGGTTCAAGTTTCTGTCGAACCACGCAGGTCGACGAGACCACGTGCTGCTCCAGAGTGGTACGGTAATCCCATCTTATCAATCATGTTGTTGGACAACAATGAACCTGCAAATTATGAAGAAGGAATGGTGGGCCCAGATTCCAACAAATGGCTAGAAGCCATGAAGTCCGAGATAGGATCCATGTATGAGAACAAAGTGTGGACTTTGGAAGTACTGTCTGAGGGCCGCAAGGCTATTCAGAACAAATGGATCTTTAAGAGGAAGACGGACGCTGACGGCAATGTGACCGTTTATAAAGCTTGACTTGTGGCAAAGGTTTTTTTTTCACAAGTTCAAGGAGTTGACTACGATGAGACATTCCACCCGTAGCGATGCTTAAGTCCGTCATAATCATGTTAGCAATAGCTGCATTTTTTGATTATGAAATCTGGCAGATGGATGTCAAAACGGCGTTCCTTAACGGTTTCCTTAAGGAAGAATTGTATATAATGCAACCCGAAGGTTTTGCCGATCCTAAGAATGCTAACAAGGTGTGCAAGCTCCAGCGATCCATTTATGGACTGGTGCAAGCATCAGGGAGTTGGAACAAACGCTTTGATGAGGTGATCAAAGCATTTGGGTTTATACAAGTGGTTGGAGAATCTTGTATATACAAGAAAGTGAGTGGGAGCTCTGTGGCGTTTCTAATATTATATGTGGATGACATATTGCTGATGGGAAACAACGTAGAGCTTTTGGAGAGCATAAAGGATTACATGAATAAAAGTTTCTCTATGAAGGACCTAGGAGAAGCTGCTTACATTCTAGGCATTAATATCTATAGGGATAGATCAAAACGCCTGATAGGACTTTCACAAAGCACATACCTTGATAAAGTTTTGAAGAGGTTCAAAATGGAACAGTCCAAGAAAGGATTCTTGCCAGTTTTACAAGGTACGAGATTGAGTAAGACTCAGTGCCCAGCAACTAATGAGGATAGAGAGCATATGCGCACCGTCCCCTATGCTTCAACCATAGGTTCTATCATGTATGCAATGCTGTGCACTAGACCGGACATTAGCCTGGCCATAAGTATGGCAGTTAGGTTCCAGAGTAATCCAGGAGTGGATCACTGGACGGCGGTCAAGAATATCCTGAAGTACCTGAAAAGGACTAAGGAGATCTTTCTCGTGTATGGAGGTGACGAAGAGCTCGCCGTAAAAGGTTACGTCGATGCAAGCTTTGACACAGATCCCGACGACTCTAAGTCGAAAACCGGATACGTATTTATTCTTAATGAGGGTGCGGTAAGCTGGTGCAGTTCCAAGCAAAGCGTCGTAGCAGATTCTACATCTGAAACGGAGTACATGGCTGCCTCGGAGGCGGCTAAGGAAGGTGTCTGGATGAAGCAATTCATGACGGATCTTGGAGTGGTGCCAAGCGCACTGAATCCAATAACCTTGTTCTGTGACAACACGGGTGCCATTGCCTTAGCAAAGGAACCACGGTTTCACAAGAAGTCCAGACACATCAAACGACGCTTCAACCTCATCCGCGACTACGTCGAAGGGGAGGACGTAAATATATGCAAAGTGCACACGGATCTGAATGTAGCAGACCCGCTGACTAAACCTCTTCCACTGGCAAAGCATGATCAACACCAGAATTGTATGGGTGTTAGATTTATTACAATGTAATTCGCATGATGATGTGAGGGCTAGATTATTGACTCTAGTGCAAGTGGGAGACTGTTGGAATTATGCCCTAGAAGCAATAATAAATATAGTTATTATTATAATTCTTGTATCAAGGTAATCGTGTATTATCCATGCTATAATTGTATTGAATGAAGACTCATTTACATGAGTGGATACATAGACAAAACACTGTCCCTGGCAAGCCTCTAGTTGGCTAGCCAGTTGATCAAAGATAGTCAGTGTCTTCTGATTATGAACAAGGTGTTATTGCTTGATAACTGGATCACGTCATTAGGAGAATCACGTGATGGACTAGACCCAAACTAATAGACGTAGCATGTTGATCATGTCATGTTGTTGCTACTGTTTTTCTGCGTGTCAAGTATTTGTTCCTATGACCATGAGATCATATAACTCACTAACACCGGAGGAATACTTTGTGTGTATCAAACGTCGCAACGTAACTGGTTGACTATAAAGATGCTCTATAGGTATCTCTGAAGGTGTTCGTTGAGTTAGTATGGATCAAGACTGGGATTTGTCACTCCGTGTGACGGAGAGGTATCTCGGGGGCCACTCGGTTATACAACATCACAAACAAGCCTTGCAAGCAATGTGACTTAGTGTAAGTTGCGGGATCTTGTATTACGGAACGAGTAAAGAGACTTGCCGGTAAACGAGATTGAAATAGGTATGCTGATACTGACGATCGAATCTCGGGAAAGTAACATACCGAAGGACAAAGGGAATGACATACGGGATTATATGAATCCTTGGCACTGAGGTTCAGACGATAAGATCTTCGTGGAATATGTAGGATCCAATATGGGCATCCAGGTCCCGCTATTGGATATTGACCGAGGAGTCTCTCGGGTCATGTCTACATAGTTCTCGAACCCGCAGGGTCTGCACACTTAAGGTTCGACGTTGTTTTATGCGTATTTGAGTTATATGGTTGGTTACTGAATGTTGTTCGGAGTCCCGGATGAGATCACGGACGTCACGAGGGTTTCCGGAATGGTCCGGAAACGAAGATTGATATATAGGATGACCTCATTTGATTACCGGAAGGTTTTCGGAGTTACCGGGAATGTACCGGGAATAACGAATGGGTTCCGGGAGTTCACCGGGGGGCAACCCACCCTGGGGAAGCCCATAGGCCTTGGGGGTGGCACACCAGCCCTTAGTGGGCTGGTGGGACAGCCCAAGAAGTCCATATGCACCATAAGAAGAAAATCAAAGAGAAAAGAAAAAAAGGAGGAGGTGGGAAAGGGAAGAAGGACTCGAGCCACCAAACCAAGTTGGACTCGGTTTGGGGGGGGGAGACCTTCCCCCCTTGGCTTGGCCGACCCCCTTGGGGCTCCTTGAGCTCCAAGGCAAGGCTCCCCCTCTTCCCCCTATATATACGGAGGTTTTAGGGCTGATTTGAGACGACTTTTCCACGGCAGCCCGACCACATACCTCCACGGTTTTTCCTGTGGATCGCGTTTCTGCGGAGCTCGGGTGGAGCCCTACTGAGACAAGATCATCACCAACCTCTGGAGCGCCGTCACGCTGCCGGAGAACTCTTCTACCTCTCCGTCTCTCTTGCTGGATCAAGAAGGCCGAGATCATCGTCGAGCTGTACGTGTGCTGAACGCGGAGGTGCCGTCCGTTCGGCACTAGATCATGGGACTGATCGCGGGACGGTTCGCGGGGCGAATCGAGGGACGTGAGGACGTTCCACTACATCAACCGCGTTCACTAACGCTTCTGCTGTACGGTCTACAAGGGTACGTAGATCACACATCCCCTCTCGTAGATGGACATCACCATGATAGGTCTTCGTGCGCGTAGGAATTTTTTTGTTTCCCATGCGATGTTCCCCAACACATTTTGTTCCAATTGTCTGCTAACATAATCATTGAAACTTTGTTGTTTGGCAACGAAGTTATCAAATTCATCTAAGCATAAGCTAGTAGGTTTATCATATGGAATATCACTCTCATTCAATCTACGAAGAGAATTTACCTCTACTACGTGTGTCGGGTTATCAAAACCATGTATTTCTTCAATAGGTGGTAGATTCTTAACATCTTCAGATTTAATACCTTTCTCTTGCATAGATTTCTTGGCTTCTTGCATATCTTCAGGGCTGAGGAATAGAATACCTCTTTTCTTTGGAGTTGGCTTCGCAGGTGGTTCGGGAATAGTCCAAGCATTATCATTGCTCAAGATATTATTCAATAGAATTTCAGCTTGTTCCACGGTTCGTTCCATGAAAATAAAACCACCACAACTATCTAGGTGGTCCCTAGAAGCATCTGTTAGTCCATTATAAAACATATCAAGTATTTCATTTTACTCAAGAGGGTGATCAGGCAAAGCATTCAGTAACTGGACAAGCCTCCCCCAAGCTTGTGGGAGACTCTCTTCTTCAACTCGCACAAAGTTATATATATCTTGCAAGGCAGCTTGTTTCTTATGGGCGAGAAAATATTTCTCAGAGAAGTAGTATATCATATCCTGGGGACTACGCACACAACCAGGAGCAAGAGAAGTAAACCAAGTCTTAGCATCACCCTTTAGCGAGAAAGGAAACAACTTAAGGATATAGTAATGGCGAATTTTTTCCTCATTCGTGAATAAGGTGGCTATATCATTCAGTTTAGTAAGATGTGCTACCACCATTTCAGATTCATAACCATGAAAAGGATCAGATTCAACCAAAGTGGTCAACTCAGGATCGACAGAGAATTCATAATCCTTATCAGTAACAAAGATGGGCGAAGTAGAAACTTAGGATCATATTTCATTCTAGCATTCAGAGATTTATCTTTCCACTTGCGCAATAAATTCTCAAGATCATAGCTATCCTTACAAGCAAGAAAGACTTCAGCTACTTCTCCCTCCATAACATAACCCTTAGGTATATCACGCAATTCATATCTAGGAGATCTAGGTCTAACAGGTGTAACAGCAGGTTCCACTTCAATAGTTTCATCAGTTTCAGAAGTATCATCACATTCAGCAGTAACTCTAGCAATTTGTGCATCAAGAAATGAACCTAGTGGCATATCATTATCAAGCAAAGAATCATGGATAGCAGAAGTAGCATCATCAAGCACAGGCGACATATCAAAATTACCAATAGGTGGTGGTGTCGCAAATTTACTCATAACTGAAGGTGAATCAAGTGTAGAGCTAGATGACAGTTCCTTACTTGTCCTCGTAGTTGAGGGCAAGACTTGTAGTTTTTGGATCTCTCGGATTCTTCATAGTGATAAACAGACGTAAATCCCAAGTGACTCAGAGAATAGAGCTATGCTCCCTGGCAACGGCGCCAGAAATGGTCTTGATAACCCACAAGTATAGGGGATGGCAATAGTTTTCGAGGGTAGGGTATTCAACCCAAATTTATTGATTCGACACAAGGGGAGCCAAAGAATATTCTCGAGTATTAGCAGCTGAGTTGTCAATTCAACCACACCTGAAAGACTTAGTATCTGTAGCAAATTTCAGTAGCAAAGTAGTGTGATAGTAACGGTAGCAGCGGTAACAGTAGCAGTAGTAACTTAGCAAGGACCAGTAGGAAAAACTCGTAGGCATTGGATTGGTGACGGATAATTATATCAGATGACAGTCATCATGTAACAGTTATAACATAGGGTGATATGTAACTAGCTCCAGTTCGCCAATGTAATAATGTAGGCATGTATTCCGTATTTAGTCATACGTGCTTATGGAAAAGAACTTGCATGACATCTTTTGTCCATCCCTCCCGTGGCAGTGGGGTCCTAATGGAAACTAAGGTATATTAAGGTCTCCTTTTAATAGAGAACCGGAACAAAGCATTAACACATAGTGAATACATGAACTCCTCATACTATGGTCATCTCCGGGAGTGGTTCCGGCTATTGTCACTCCGGGGTTGCCGGGTCATAACACATAGTAGGTGACTACAACTTGCAATATAGGATCAAGAACACACATATATTGATGAAAACATAATAGCGTCAGATATGAAATCATGGCACTCGGGCCCTAGTGACAAGCATTAAGCATAGCAAAGTAGTAGCAACATCAATCTTAGAACAGAGTGGATACTAGGGATCAAACCCCATGAAAACTAACTCGATTACAAGATAGATCTCATCCAACCCATCACCGTCCAGCAAGCCTACGATGAGATTACTCACGAACGATGAATAGCATCATGGAATTGGCGATGAAGGATGGTTGGTGATGATGACGGCGTCGATTTCCCCTCTCCGGAGCCCGGAACGGACTCTAGATCTGCCCTCCCGAGGAAGAACAGGTGGGGGCGGCGGCTCCGTGTCGTGAAACACAATGAACTCTTCCCTCCTAATTTTTCCTGGGCGAGAGAGACTTTATAGAGTTGGAATTGGAGGCTGCGGAGCTACGTGGGCCCCACAAGCCTGCCACACGCACCCTAGGGGGGCGCGCCTCCTGGGCTTGTGGGCTCCTGGCTCCGTGTCTTCAGGTAATTCTTGCGCTAGTATTTTTTATATATTCCACAAAAAATCCTTGTAAGTTTCCAAGTCATTCCGAGAACTTTTATTTCTGCGCAAAAACAACACCATGGCAATTCTGCTGAAAACAGCGTCAGTCCGGGTTAGTTCCATTCAAATCATGCATATTAGAGTCCAAAACAAGGGCAAAAGAGTTTGGAAAAGTAGATACGATGGAGACGTATAAGCTATCTATTCCCAACCGGAAATCTAGAAATTGTGGTGTCTCTGCTATCGGCGAAGGTGTTATTGAATATTACGGAAGAGTTGAAGCAATTTATGAACTTCAATTCGTGAAAACCAACCGAACGTCCTGGTCTTCAAATGTTATTGGTTCCAGCCGAAGGAGACTAGAAGGACTCATAAACATATAGGACTAGTCAAAATCAATACAAACGCCCGTTTAGATGTTCACGATGTCTACATTACGGCTTAACACGCGATCCAAGTTTTCTATCTACCGTGGGCATGCCAAACTAATAAGAATCTGGAAGGTTGGTATGTTGTTTATGAAGTGCCGCCACATGTTAGACCACCTCTCCCAAATGAACAGGATTATGAACCTCACATTAACCCAAACACATATGATGGAGAATTCTTCCAAGAAACACGTCTTTCCAAGAAACGTTTCAAGAACCGCCGTGCTTCACCCCAGAACATGGAAGTAGACAGCGACAATGAATCCGATTTCACCCCGGAGCCGGAACCAGCAGAGCTGGAACTAGAAGAGGTTACTGATGCAGATGACCTGTCAATGCTTGACCGATTACAGAAAGTCCTTTCACAACTCCATGCTGTTGAACCCGATGAGCACGTCATTCATGAAGACATGCGTGATAGTGATGATGATGATGCATTTATTGATGAAGATTATTAGATTGTAAGATTCCCAACTTAAATTATATATTTTTTAATCTTTATTATTCATGTAAATATTATTATTCATGTCAGTTATTCAATTTTTTATGTTGTACTAATTTCTTTTAATCTTTATCATGGTAGGTCAGCAGGTGTTGAAAGATGGTGGGCGCGAGTCCAGATCGCTCGATGGGTTCTGCTTCGGCCGGCCGCACGAGGGGTGGTACTTCCATTCCACCCCTATCACTTCGTAGAGCCTTGGCAGACAGTCTGGCGACACCACCCGCGGGTTCTTCTTCGTCGGCGGCATTGCCCACTGGGAGAGGTGCTGGCCAGGTAGGGAAGAGGGGGAAGGGTACATGGAGAGGTGGTGGCCGCAGAAGATCTAGGACGACTGTTGAGCCTTCCTCTCCACCACCACCAGCTCATTCACCCGAGCACAGGACTACTATGGTGGACCCGTTTGCGGAGGAGGCTACGGGGTCTCTGGTCCAGGAGCCTCGGGTTGACGGGCATTCGGCCTATGAGACTCACCAGTCCAGGATCAGCCTCGGGTCGAGGTGCGTTCGGCCCATGAGACTCTGATCCAGGATCAGCCTCGGGTCGAGGTGCGTTCGGCCCACGAGACTCCGGTTCCTGAGGCTTCGGCCGACGTGGAGACGCCCGGATGGGGTGTCTGGCCGGGAATGAGACTACGGATAGTGAGGGCGGCGTGCAGGTGGACGGGGCCACCGTGTACAAGCATGGTAGTACACGTCTCCCGATCGTGTCGGCTACCCGCGAGCAGAGGCCGGTTATTAAGCCTGAAGGGGATAGGTAAGTACATTTACTCTTTTTTTAGCTTTTGTCTTCAAGTTTCTTCAAATATCTAATGCGTTGATCTTATCATACTACAGGGGATGGGCACACCCTCATGGAGTCCGCAAGACGAACAGCATCCTTGGTGTGCTTTGCCGGACAAATTTTCCGGGGTTTGTCACGTTGCCTGGTGAGGATCAGGTTCCTACACTAGGATTTTCCCGGGAGCACTACGAGGCTGCGTAGGCGCCGCCGGAGGAGATTATAGATGGTGTCTTGTGCCACATGAGGGCCGATATGGTGATCAAGAGCTTTTGGGTAAATTATCCTTCTACACATTCTAAAATTAACAATATGGCTAATTATTGTACTAATCGGTGTTGTCTCGTTTGATTGGAGACCTTCTATAGGTGCGAGGAGGTATATGAGGAGGAGGCGGCCAAGGTTCTCGAGGCCGAGTGTAAGCGGTTATTACAGAACTTACGCCACGAGGCTCATCCGTAGGCTATTCGAGACTACTACGCCACGCGTGGTATTAAGAAGCAGAAGAAGGAGTGCCGCAAAAAGTATTTGAAGAAGGAGCAGTACATGAAGGTAATTACCTATTCTTAAGGCCTTCTACGTAGTTTTCTTGATTTGATTCATAGGCGTAGCGCTCAAAATTCTTTCTAGTAACTTATCTGTGCCCCCGAGATGGTGTGGGGATAAGATGGATTGTTGGGAGGCGTTGGTTGATGAGTGGTGCACAGGCAACTAGCGAGCCGTCCACGACAATGCAAAGGATCGGCGTAGCCAAATGGTTGGTGTGCCACACCATCAAGGCAGCGCCAACTTACTTCAGTTCGGACGAATCTGGGTATGTGGTTTGCTTCATGATTCATGCAATTCATTCTTCATGCTAGCTTGAGCCCCTTACTAATACTTTGTTCCTCTCTTTTAGGCGCATCACAATAAGACGGAGATGCCACACTTGTACGACCTTTATGGCATGGACCATAGTGCCTCCTACAAGAAGGCGAAGGAATTCTCTGAGTCTGACCTGGATGATCGAAATAACTTCACCAACATATCATCCCACCACAAGCTCGTGACATACAGGGACACGGGGAAGGCTAGGAAAGGGGAGGACATTAACCCGAGCCAGAAATCTTTGGATCCAGAGCTGGTGATAATATCTGGTGGCGGGAGGCCCCATGGCTCGATAGCCATTGGAGATGGGATAATACGTTGTCCACTCACTCTCCCGGAGATCAAGGCGTGCTAGTCGAGCTCCTGTCCTGAGATAACGCCTCGTCCACGGCTAGTCGATCTTGCCATCGAGGTTAGTTGTACGGACTCAGAAAACTTTCATACATTTCATTCTGTGTGTGACCATTGATCATTACTATGGTAACGAGGAATAGTGTTGCAGGCTTCTCTTCAGAAAGAGAGAGCGGCAAACGAGGTTGCTCTTGAGAAAGAGAGATTGGCAAGCCAGGCTGCTCTTCAGGATGCTCTTGAGGAGAGGGACCAGACCACGACACGATTGATTGAGGAGGAGAGGGCCCGGAATGATGCGGGTCAACGGGCCCTGTACGAGTTTTTGTGGTAAGTTTTTTTACACATTAGCGAAATCATGTGTGTAATGTGTGTTTCATTACTAACTAATACGACCGACTCTTCACGGTCTCTGCGAGAAGAGCGGTCAAGTCCCTCCGCCGATTCCCGTCTTCTCTGCGATTGGCATGGTGAGTTTCATTTCTATGGTCATTATAAACTAGTATTAACAATTGAGTGTCATCATGCTAACTGAGACATTGCAAAATATCTTTTCTGCAGAATAACTCCCAAGAGGCATCGCACGGCACTTCTCCAGGGCAACCGTCTCCAAACGAAGCCGCCGCGAGCAACCCTGGTGTTTCTCCTCCTTGATGACCACGACGGTAAGTTTTTTTCTCTAGTTCATTTTTGACATAGTTAGAAGAAATAGGGGAAGAGGAGAAGAGGAGAAGAAATAGGAAAATGAAAAGAAGGAAGAATAAGGAGAAGAGAAGAAGGAGAAGGAATAGGAGGAGATAAAGGACAAGGAGGAGGAGGAGAAGAAGGTGAAGGAGGAGAAGGTGACCTTCTCCTCCTTCTCCTTCTTCTCCTCCTCCTTCTCCTTCTTCTTCTTCTTCTCCTTCTGCTTGATTTCTTCTTCTTCTTCTCCTCCTCCTCCTCTTTCTTCTCCTCTTTATTATTCTCCTTACCTTATTTTCCCCAACAATGACATAATTAGCCCATTTAGCTCCAAAATGACATAATAAGCTCAAAATGGCATAAATACCTTGGTTAGCTCATGAATATTATATTCTTAGCTTGTTTTCCTCTAAAATAACATAATTAGCCCATATATCTCCAAAAAGACATAATTAGATAATTTAGCTCCAACAAGAAAGAGGAAGAGGAGTAGAAGAAAATAAGAGGAGGAGGAGAAGGAGGAGAAGGAGAGAAGAAAAAAAATAAGAAGGAGAAGGAGCCCTCCTTCTTCTCCTTCTTCTCCTTCTTCTCTCCTCCTTCTTCTTCTCCCTCCTTCTTCTCCTTCTTATCTCCTCCTTATTCCCCTGCTTCTTCTCCTTCTTCTTCTCTTCTTATTCTCCTCCTCCTCCTTCTCATTCTCCTCCTCCTCCTTCTCCTTCTTCTTCTCTTCTTGCTTCTTCTCTTTCTTCTTCTACGTAGCTTATTTTCCCCAACAAAGACATACTTAGCTAATTATCCTCCAAAATGACATAATTAGCTTAGTTAGCGTAAAAACATCATAAGAACCTTGGTTAGCTCACAACTTAGCTAATTATCCTTCAAAATGACATAATAAGCTCAAAATGGCATAAATACCTTGGTTAGCTCATGAATATTATATTCTTAGCTTGTTTTCCTCTAAAATGACATAATTAGCCCATATGGCTCCAAAAAGACATAATTATATAAAATTTAGCTCCAACAAGAGGATAAGAGGAGAAGAAATAGGAAAAATGAAAAGAAGGAAGAAGAAGAAGAAGAAGAAGAAGAAGAAAAAGAGAAGAAGGAGGAGGAGGAGGAGAAGAAGGAGGAGAAGAAGGAGAAGGAGGAGAAGACCTTCTCTTCTCCTCCTTGTCCTTCTTCTTCTTCTTCTTCTTCTTCTTGATTTCTTCTTCTTCTTCTCCTCCTCCTCTTTCTTCTCCTCTTTATTATTCTCCTTACCTTATTTTCCCCAACAATGACATAATTAGCCCATTTAGCTCCCAAATGACATAATAAGCTCAAAATGGCATAAAAACCTTGGTTAGCTCATGAATATTATATTCTTAGCTTGTTTTCCTCTAAAATGACATAATTAGCCCATATAGCTCCAAAAAGACATAATAAGATAATTTAGCTCCACAAGAGGAGAAGAGGAGAAGAATAAAAGAAGAAGAGAAGAAGAGAATAAGATAAAAAATAAGAAGGGGAAGAAGAGAAAAAAGAAGAAAAGAAGAATAAGTAGAAGAACATGATAAAGAAAAATAGAAATAGAAATAAGAGGAAGAAGAAGAAGAAGAGGAGGAGGAAGAAGAGGAGAAGAGGAGGAGGAGGAGAAGAAGAAGAAGAGGAGAAGAGGAAAAGAAATAAACAAATGAAAAGAAGGAAGAAGAAGAAGAAGAAGAAGAAGAAGAAGAAGAGAAGAAGAAGAGAAGAAGAAGTGAAGAAGAAGGAGAAGGAGGAGGAGGAGAAGGAGCCCTCCTTCTTCTCCTTCTTCTATCCTCCTTATTGTTCTCCCTCCTTCTTCTCCTTCTTCTTCTCCTTCTTCTCTCCTCCTTCTCCTTCTCCTTCTCCTTCTTCTTCTCTTCTTCTTCTCCTCCTCCTCCTTCTCATTCTCCTCCTCCTCCTTCTCCTTCTCCTCCTTCTCCTTCTTCTTCTCTTCTTGCTTCTTTTACGTAGCTTATTTTCCCCAACAAAGACATACTTAGCTAATTATCCTCCAAAATGACATAATTATCTTAGTTAGGGTAAAAACATCATAAGAACCTTGGTTAGCTCACAATTTATCTAATTATCCTCCAAAATGACATAATAAGCTCAAAATGGCATAAAAACCTTGGTTAGCTCATGAATATTATATTATTAGGTTGTTTTCCTCTAAAATGACATAATTAGCCCATATAGCTCCAAAAAGACATAATTAGATAATTTATCTCCAACAAGAGGAGAAGAGGAGAAGAAATAGGAAAATGAAAAGAAGGAAGAAGAAGAAGAAGAGAAGAAGAAGGACAAGGAGGAGGAGAAGAAGAAGGAGGAGAAGAAGGAGAAGGAGGAGAAGAACTTCTCCTCCTTCTCCTCCTTCTCCTTCTTCTTCTTCTTCTCCTTCTTCTTGATTTCTTCTTCTTCTCCTCCTCCTCTTTCTTCTCCTCTTTCATATTATGCTTAACTTATTTTCCCCAACAATGACATAATTAGCCCATTTAGCTGCAAAATGACGTAATAAGCTCAAAATGGCATAAGAACCTTAGTTAGCTAATGAATATTATATTCTTAGCTTGTTTTCCTCTAAAATATCATATCTTCTTCTTCTGACTTTCTTATTCACATTTTTGCAGATTGGATGTACTACATGCATGGAAGCTCGCATTCATGGAGTGCCTTATTAGTTCTAGTTTTCATTTGAGTTGATGAACAATGTCGAACTATATGTATATGTATCTATGGTTGAAAAGTGTAAAACTTTGTATGTTGGTTCTTTCGATATATGGGATGTACATTGATGAACTTTATATGTATATCATATATGTGTATTGAACTATATATATGTGTTGTGAAATATATATCATATATGTGATGTGAAAAAAAATATATATATATGTGTGTGTGTGTGTGCTGTGAAATAATAAAAAACAAACAAAACATAAACTATATGGGCTCTTTGCCGACTGTCAGCTGATGGGAAAGAGCTTTGCCATCAGCTGGCCGACGGCAAAGGTGCAACATGGCACCAGGTTGTGCACCGTGGGGGGCAGCAACGGCTGGCCATATAGCTTCTTTGTCGTCTGCTCCTCGGGGAGGCTGACGGCAAAGAGAAGAAAAAACGGCTCGGCTGTTACAGGGGAAGCAGACGGCAAAGACTAGGGGGAAGCAGACGGCAAAGGCTACGGGGGAAGCAGATGGCAAAGGCTATGGGGCAAGCAGACGGCAAAGCCTCCGTTAGCCCTAACGGAGGCATCGCCTGTCGGCTGCCATCTCAAACTATTTGCCGACTGCTCGGTGCCAGATACCGACGACAAAAACCTTTGTCGTCCGCTTAGGGAAGGCTGACGGCAAAGAAGCTACAATGTCGTCGTATAAGCTGAGGCAGAATCTTTGCCGATAGTAAGCTGACGACAAAGAGATTTGCCGTCGGTGGGGTCCTCTTTGCCGTCTGTTATGGCGGACGGCAAAGAAGCTTATTCCTGTAGTGTACCTTGCTGTTTTTATATTTCTAGATTACAAAAACATATATGTACTATGCAGACAACACTTGTATCATCATCTCTTCGCGAACTAATGCACCTATACATTTTACCATTGTATTTGGTGTGTTGGGGACACAAGAGATTTCTTGTATTTGATTGGAAGGTTGTTTGAGAGAGACCATCTTCATCCTACACCTCTCAGGATAGATAAACTTTAGGTCATCAATAATTTCCCTACAAAACTCTGCGCTTGGAGGCCAAGAAAGTCTACAAGAATAAAGTTGTGTAGTATACATCAATGTCCGCTGGAGGGACAAACACATCATCATCACCTATATTGCTACCATGGAAGGTCTACACATATGGCATAGTTGTGGTGGACTCAGACTAACTTATGTCCAACGTTATCATTTTCATGGAACCATGTAGGTGTGCATCATTTTCCACCATGACCATATCTTGTCCATAAGAGGCATGCAATCGTTGAGGATGGACGCGTCATCATTCATGCTACGTAACACCAAAGTCAAAGGAGAAGACACAATAGATATAGAGGTTAAGTTGTTAGAATTGCAAATGGCCTAACATGACATATCAACTAGAACACACTCTCTATGTGGTGGATCACTCACTCCCTCAAGGTAGGTACACTCAGTGTCATATATGGTAGAGTTAACTCTTATCACACATGTGGTGGTTGTGGTTATCCTCAGCTTGGAATTGTGGCATCTCATCATATATATGGATAGTGGTGAACTCTCTCACTCTCTCACTATGGGTGCATATATCTCTATAATTATCAACATAAACCATCATGGTTGAAGGGAAAATCCCATTCTCAACCATGTAGTCGTTTTTACCATGAATGAAGGTCATAGAAGGTGGCACATCATCACTCGCCTCTATGAAAGAAGGGGAAAATCCATGCTTGGTCATATCACTCTTGCCCCCAAAGGTGGAACCATCGTTTGTGCTTGTCACTAAGCCTATTGAAGCCAAAGCATATTCCTAGAATGGTTAATATCCATGATAGTCATCACCCACACCATCTTTGAAAAGAGTCAAGCTTGACTCGCCATTGTCAATGCCATAACTAAGAGGGGTGGTGGTAAATTTGCTTTGGGGTGTCAACTTTGACATCTTGGTGAACTACCTTCACGCTCTTCGTCTTGGAGCTTGGTCGTCGCAAAGTGTGCTTTCGTTCGACTGGCCTTGGCCTTCTTGAGTTCTCCTTCGTCCTTGAGATCACCAATATAGAGGTCGTCGAGATGCTCGTACTTGTTGAGGCAGGTAGTCTTGGCGATGTTGTAGTTCAATCCCGTCGTCAAGTGGTACTTCATTCAAATGAGATCGTCCACACCGGGGCATCACAAGGATTGCTTCATCTCCTAGATGTACTCTTTACTACTTGTGATAGGCGTTGGGATTTCCCAGAAGAGGAAGGGTGATGTAGTATATAGTACTAGATAGTATTTCCCCAGTTAAGAACCAAGGTTTATCGAACCAGCAGGAGAGGCCACACAAACATTGGTAAACATCACCTGCACACACAAAGCAAATATTTTGACCCAACGAAAGCAAGAGGGTTGGCAATACCCTTGAACTCGGTAATTGCAAGGATGAAAGTTGTTAGTAATAGATAGATAAAACAAAAAGGGAAATGAAAGTAAATAAACTGCAGCAAGTATTTTTAGTGGTTTAGTACATGTAAAGTGAATGAACCAAGGGCCATAGCATTCACTAGAGGTGTCGCTCTCATATGCATAGCAACGGTGGGTACAAAGCTTATTGTTGAGTAATTGATAGAATAACGCATAGTTATGATGATTCTTCATAGCATGATCAATATATAGGCATTACATATGTATCAAGTAGACCGACATCAATCTGCATCTACTACTTTTACTCCACCCCTTGACCGCTATCAACTATGTATCGCAAGGTATTAAGTTCATAACAAATAGAGTAATGCTTGAAGCATGATGACATAAATATACAAAATAAGATCGGGTAATATGGTTGAACCCCATCATTTTACCTTTATTAGTAACAATACAAATACGTGCCTTGCAACTCCTCTTGTCACTAAGTAAGGACACGAGAAGATTGAGCCTACTACTATGCACCACTCCCTCTCCAGATCTATTATAAATCTAAGCCAAAGAAAACTGATAGATTGGTATATTCCCTCACCGATGGTGTAGGTGTACTCTTTTCCTTGCACTCCTCCTCGTCATCCATGAAGCTCCACTCAAACCTATATGTGCACGATGGAGGGTCAAGTACTATACCATATTAAAAGGGGATAAGAAGACACATGTAATCTAGAAGATTCACCTTTGTATATTTGAAGTAGATTTTCCACGTGTCTCATGGTAAATGGGCTCTTGACATGGTAGTGTCTGTAGGATTCTCTGCATCAAGAGCTCTATGATCTCCAATATCGACGATCCCTCGTGAAAAGGTACAACGGGAACGGGGATGGTACCCTCTTCACTGTATCTGATATCCATTGGGACACCCTTTCAGATATGACACGCATGACCACTTATAGTCTATATATACTTTGCGGTCAACCATAAAAAATCACATAGAAATTTGTATAACAGCAAACCCCCTAAAACCCTTATCGTATCTTACCCTAACATGACCAAGGTCGGTAGCAACGGGACAAGGACAAGAATGCAGCACGAGGTCCAAAGGTAAACCATCGTCTTGCTTCGAGCCTACTGCAACCTTCCTCGACCACGACCAAACTCCTGCGTGATTGCCTTATTATTATTATACATTATATATATATATATATATATATATATATATATATGTGTGTGTGTGTGTGTGTGTGTGTGTGTAGATCATCTATTCTGACAATTGGTGCCGAATAACTATTCTCACATCACTTCAAAACTGCACGGTTAACGCGAGTGCACTCGTCCCTAGCGAGTGAGCACTGCAATGTGAGCAGAAAAAACTGCATGCATTTTTCTACATTGTTTTCGCTCTAGTTTCTAAACTGTTTGTCAGAATCAGACGTATAATATATTGTTAGATATCTATGCAAAATGCGCAGCTTCGCCATGTTGAAAACTTTTCTGGATTACTCACGATTTGAGAGCAGTTTCAAAAACAGTAGGCGCCTGATGGGTGGCAGCGAGCATATTTTCGTGATTATTTTCTAAACCGCTCGTCGAAATGAAGAAAACGATATGGCGTTCGAAATATATCGTCCAGGTGCAACTTTTTCATGTGGATTGCACGATCTAATTCCTTGAGGTTTAAGAGCAGTTTCAAATTTGCCGAAATGCAAATTCTGTTTTTTCAATTTTTTTGATTTTTTCGATACGGTTTTCGCTCCAGCTTTTTAACTGTTTGTCAGAACGAGGCGTGTGGTACCACATTGGAAAGATGTGGAATAGGCGCAAATTTCATATGTTGGTCATTTGTTGAGATTCCTTATGCTTTTAAATGAATTTTAAAAACGATGCGGCTCCCTATGAGTGGGAGCGAGCGTATTTTCGTAAGTTTTTTCAAACCGCTCATTGGAATGATGCAAATGATACGGCATTGGAAAGATATTGACGAGTTACGAATTTTTCATAGAACACTCTTTCTAGTTCCTTATGATTTAAGAACAATTTTCGTTTTATCCAAACGCGGACACTCTGTTTTTGTGACACAAAAATCCACGAGTAAACCGCATCGAACAAAAAATGCACTGCTTCGGACTGAAGACCGCACTACATCGAACGATGAGATGAACTTCATAGATTTTTCGCTCAACGTGAATTTTTCCAAACGTGGAAGTGGAGTGCACTTCATATTGGACGTAAGTGCACCGCAATGCTAACGAGAAGTGAACCTCGTGCGCTCACTGATCAAGGTTACTGAACCTCATTGATCTTTATTCTAAAAATATTAAATGCATCTGGACTACAAGGTCAACATTAGAGAACTACATGGACGTGAGTAGCGATTTGCATCATTGTTCCTCCATATGAGGAAGAAAAAGTAACTGAATCAAAGTGGACCACAGAAAAGGAGCTAATCTAATTTGTTAAATGATACTTTTACTCTTTCTATGCAGAACAAACTCAAATACACACATTAGTGAGCATTATTTTTGTCAAATAATCCTTTTATTTTTTTAATTCTTAGAGTGAACCACATAGTTTGGCAGAATGAACTACTTTGCTTTTCCAACCCTTACAAATTAGACTTTGCAAGTTTTATAGAGTATCAAACAGAATTATATATATATATACAAAAATAAGCAAGACTCGGTGAACAACACAAACAAAATGGACATGGTGAAACAAGATGGATCATTGTATGCCACGATGGCCTAACTGCAGCACCCGCGAGGTCAAACCGCACACATTGCTTGACCGCACTGCACATCCAAACAGTGTCGGCGACAAGAAAATCACGACAACAAAGATGGCCAATGTTGGAATGCACACAAACCAGAGGTGAACCGCTAGAGGACCATAATGCCACTCTACCCAGCACCATGCTCCAACGTCGGAGAGACATCATACGCTGGCGGTGGAGTCATGGAGCATCGGATCCCACCGTATCCGACGCAGAGGGCAACATGGACCGGGGTAGGTCACCCGGGAAGGGAAGGGAAGTGGGCATGCTGTCGAATGACTCGTTGGGGTCATCACATGACATAAGTACCCGATGAACTTCAAGCCTGGAAATAAATCAAACAAGATGTAGCACATTATTGAGGAGAGCTTGACGGGAATGGAGAAGATCTAGCTAGAGGGATGGGCATCCCGTGATGTGGAGCTCACCGTGAAGCACTGGAGGAGCTGGATCCGGAGGTTGGGGGCAGCCGCTCGTCATGGTGGTCGTGTCGAGTCACCAAGTCACACACACGTAAGGTCTCGCCATGGAAGGGGGTGGGGGCACAGGCAAGGCCATTACGGTGGTTCTCGCACACAGGAGGAAGGTATGGCAATGTTGTGGCATGTGAGCACTGCATGCGCTCCCTCGATGGAATGCACGCACATGAGTGAGCTGCATCAACACGAGTGGCATACCGCATCTCATCGAGGGCCGGACTACACGTACAAGAGTGTTCTCTATGCGTCATGGCGTCCCCGGTGAAATGCATGTTGTAGAAAGAGAGAGTTGCGGTGGGGTGCTCCAGTGAACTAAATCACAGTGGTGGATCATGTATGCGTGATCTTGGGCATGGAGCAGCAGCAACCCTCCCCGGTGGAACAGGGAGCTCCTCTATCAAAACTGGCACTGTCCATGATGTGCAGCGCAATCATGGATTGGAGAGGGAAGATGTGGTGTCATGGGGATGAGGTCTACGGGGGAGGCGGATCCGGTGGGGTAGGTGGCACGGAGAAGAGAAGGTGGTTGTGGTGGGAGCTCGAGGTTGGGTTGGAAGGCGGCGGCAGCCCAGAACCCTTCATTCGATGGCCGGGATTTGGGAGAGGGAGCCCCGCCCTCGCCTGGATCCGATGAGAGGAGCCATCTGTAGCGATGTGGGAGGAGGGGGTCGGGGGGCGTCTGTCTTAGGCCGTTAGGGAGAGATTGCCGGCGGCGGCCATGCGGTGAGACTTGTCGTGAGGGGAGGGGGTAGAGGAGGGTCGGACGGTCGGGGAGAGGCGTCATGGGGATGGGTGGCAGCAGAGCTCCCGACGGTAGGCCCTGGATCCGATGGGAAGGCGGTGGAGGAGAAGGCACGGGAGAAGGAAGGTACGGCGCAGGTCAGGCCAACGTCAGTTTGAGGTGGGAGGAGGCGGGGTTAGGGGTTGTCAGTGAGGAAGAACGTGGAGGTGGTGGGTGGTGTCTTAGGATGGGTGGGATGTGAGAATGGATAAGGTGTGGAGGTTGGGGTGAGATGGGTGAGCGTGCAGCTTGCAATTTGGTGGGGTGCTCGCGCTTGTGGGATGCGGGACATGGTGTCATAATAAGAGTATGTGGTATCAGAAAAGGTCTTAAGAGGTGGTGTTAAATATATATATATATATATGGTTTATGGGGAGTGGGAAATCCAATGGGGCCATTTGGAGCAATGAAGAGATAATTCATTGAATGTGATCCGTAAAAGCATATACAGTCGGGCTTGTTAAATTCGGTATGCTATACACCCGCGGGTGCATCGAGGCGCGCCCACGCATAGTGACCTGGCAATCCCCAAAAATAGGCGCGTTCATAGGTGTGTATCTCATATCTGGCATCCCATATCCATACAAAATCATGCAATGTAATACGTAGATCTCCAATCGACCAAATCGAAAGGAAACATACATATAAACCGACAGCCAACTAGCATTATTCACATAACATCACCGAAAGATCACCAAACGGGGATAATTCACATAATTCAACCGTCCCACAAATGCTAACTAGATAGTAGGAGTTAGTTATGTAAACACGGAGAGGGTGGAGTTCACAACTTCCTTGTCGTACCTTCGCCCTTCCGATCGCTAGCACTGTTGTAGGCATATGTGGCTGGAGGTGGATCCTCGTCATCACCATCGTTGGGGTGGACGAGGAGACAACGATGTATAATTTCAAGCGTCGTATCATGAGGTCATGCTTCCACTTGAGCTTCACCATCCTTGCCGCCTCCGCTGCCTCCGGCTCGGACTGCTCAATGCCGAGTCGGAGCGCCTTGGCATTGATCTTCTAGTGTCGTCGGGTGCATCTATCCCCGCCGTCGTAAGTGATTGGCGGTACACCCACTAGAGGAGGGTCTCATCCTCGCCAGGCACCGTCGACATCATGCGGTGGCGGTGGGAGGACTGCGGTGCTTCGTCCGATGCAACCGCCATCTCCCTTGCCCTATGCTTCACGCGGCGGGCGGCCCATGCCGTCGATTTCGGAGTGCGCATCCGCGGCGCCGGTGAAGCAGCGACCGAAAGTGGAGGAGGTCGATGGACGGGCGGCGCTGATTGAGTACATGTGCAATCCGCGTGCAGGGCTGGATGGGTCGGCACTGCCGCTGGCGACAAATGGAGTCGCACCCGAACCAAAGGTGCCACCCATATTAGCCGTGGGCATGCTGCAAATTACCGGCTCGTCCTCGTCTCCGTCACCATCACGGAGAAAGGCTCTTGAGTCATTGTTGCCTGAGCCGTCGGAGTGGCTCTCGATGCTGGACATGGTCACCAGCGCTCGGGGGTTGGTGGATTGGAGAAAAGGTTGGCACAATAGAGCGGAGTGAAGTGAGGCTAGGGTTCGACCGAAAGGGAATTTTGTGGGGCTATGGATGAGCCAGAGGTGGTCCGGGCCAACGTGGGTGGCACGTTCGAGCTGCCTCATATATGTAAGATAGGTTGGAAGCGTTAAACCCCTTGTCCTTGCCGCATTGGTATATGATACGTCTCCGTCGTATCTATAATTTTTGATTGTTTCATGCCAATATTCTACAACTTTCATATACTTTGGCAACTTTTTATACTATTTTCGGGACTAACATATTGATCCAGTGCCCACTGCGAGTTCCTATTTGTTGCATGTTTTTTGTTTTGAAGAATATCCATACCAAACGAATTCCAAACGCAATAAAAAAACCTACGGGGATTTTTTTTTGGAATATTTATGATTTTTGCAAAGAAGAAGCAACGCGAAACGATGTTCGAGGGGGTCACGAGCCCAGGAGGTGCGCCCTACCCCCCCAGGCGCGCCTGGCAGGCTCGTGACCAACCCCTAAGGGCTTGTTCGGTTAATCCCACCGAGGAGGGGATTGAAGAGGATTGGAGGGGATTGAGGAGAAATTTAACTTGTAGGGGATTTAATCCCTCCCAATCCCCTCCAAACCCCTTCAATTTTGGAGGAACCGAAGAAGCCCTAAGGCGGTTGGGCCCTTCTTTCGCCGCAAGAAAGCTAATATCCGGAAGAAAATCGTGTTTAAAGGACACCTCTCTCGGATTTACGGATGTCCGGGAATTTAAGGAACGATGAAAGGCCAGAATCTGGGAGTGCGGAAATAGAAGGACACACAGATAGAGATCCAATCTCGGAGGGGCTCTCGCCCCTCCGCCGCCATGGAGACCATGGACCAGAGGGGAAACCCTTCTCCCATCTAGGGAGGAGGTCTAGGAAGAACAAGAAGAAGGGGGGCTCTCTCCCCCTCTCTCCGGGCGGCGCTGGAACGCCGCCCGAGACATCATCGTGTGACGGCGATCTACACCAACACCTCCATCATCTTCACCAACACCTCCATCACCTTCCCCCATCTATATTCAGCGGTCCACTCTCCTGCAGCCCTCTGTACCCTCTACTTGAACATGGTGCTTTATGCTTCATATTATTATCCAATGATGTGTTGCCATCCTATGATGTCTGAGTAGATTTTCGTTGTCCTATTGGTGATTGATGAATTGCTATGATTGGTTTAATTTGCTTGTGGTTATGTTGCTGTCCTTTAGTGCCCATCATATGAGCGCGCACGTGGATCACACCATAGGGTTAGTGGTATGTTGATAAGACTATGTATTGGAGGGCAAGGGTGACAGAAGCTTCAACCTAGCATAGAAATTGATGCATACGAGATTGAAGGGGGACCAATATATCTTATTGCTATGGTTGGGTTTTACCTTAATGAACGTTAGTAGTTGCGGATGCTTGCTAATAGTTCCAATCATAAGTGCATAGTATTCCAAGTAAGGGATGACATGCTAGAAGTGGCCTCTCCCACATAAAACTTGCTATCGGTCTAGTAACGTAGTCAATTGCTTAGGGACAATTCCGCAACTCCTACCACCACTTTTCCACACTCGTTAAACTAATGTAATTGTTTCTTTATCTAAAAAGTCCCTAGTTTTTATTTACATGTTCTTTATTATCTTGCAAACCTATCCTATCACACCGACAAAGTACTTCTAGTTTCATACCTGTTCTAGGTAAAGCGAACGTAAAGTGTGCGTAGAGTTGTTTCGGTGATCGATAGAACTTGAGGAAATATTTGTCCTACCTTTAGCTCCTCGTTGGGTTTGACACTCTTACTTATCGAGAAAGGCTACAATTGATCCCCTATACTTGTGGGTTATCAAGACCTTTTTGTGGCGCCATTGCTGGGGAGCAATAGCGTGGTGTGAATATTGTCGTGTGTGCTTGTTTGCTTTATCACTAAGTAGATTTATTTGTTTTTCTAAGTTTTTCTCTATCTTTAGTTATGGATATGGAACACGAAATACCAAAAAAAATAGGTGTACTTGCTACTCATGGAGATGGGGAACCTCCTAAAACCCTCGATGCTCGTTATGTGGAAAATATTATGCACTTCTTTAATAATCCTGAGAAAACCCCATTCAATTATATAATGGGAGACACGTTGGATCAACGTGAATACTTTAGGGATTATCGCTTGACTCAAAAAGGAAAACTATTATGGGATCAAATTCATATGTTGAAATGGTTTGCTTGGGATCTATGCTTGAGATATGATATTACTTGTTGCTCACCTTCCCTTTTCTTGTAAATTTAATGCTAATGAAACCTTGTCTTCTTATGCTAATGGTATATATGATTACTATGATGTGGAAGAAATAGAAGAGTTTGTTGCTTTTATGGGTGCTTATGAAATTGAAGCTCTCTTTAAAAAGTGTGATGATAATGATGATGTTGTTTACCGATCTGAAAATTTGGTTATGCTTCGTTATTGTTATACTAATTATGAATATAATGCCCATATTTATCGATTTATGGAGAAATTCTCCGCTGCCCAAGAAGATACTAATATTTTGCAGGAAACTATGGAAGAAGAAAATGCTGAAACTGTGAGCTCATTAGATGAAAAAGATGACGAGGAGAGCGAAGAACAAAAGGAGGAAGAGTGGACTATCTACCCGTGCCCACCTTCTAATGAGAGTAACTCTTCAACTCATACATTGTTTAATTTCCCTTCGTTCTTACCGAAGGATGAATGCTATGTTGATTGCTACGATCCCTTGGATTCGTTTGAAATATCCCTTTTTGATGAACCTGATGCTTGCTATACTTGTGGCCATGATGCCAATATGAATGATGCTTATGAAGACGAACTTGCTATAGTTCCTTATGTTAAACATGAAATTGTTGCTATCGCACCCACTTATGATAGTCCTATTATGTTTTTGAACTCTCCCAACTACACTATATCGGAGAAGTTTGCTCTTATTAGGGATTACATAGATAGGTTGCCTTCTACTATTACGCATGATGATTTTGATGAATATAATATGCATGTGCTTGCTGCTCCTACTTGCAATTATTATGAGAGAGAAACTACATCTCCACCTCTCTATGTTTCCAATACGATAAAATTGCAAGAAACTGCTTATGCTATGTATTGGCCTTTACTTGATGTGCATGAATTGTTCTTTTATGACATGCCAATGCATAGTAAGAGAGTTATACTTCGTCATTGCATGATATATGTTTTCTTGTTGTCACTACTAAATTATAAATCATTGTTAATTAAAATTGGCTTTGATATACCATGGGATCCGGGTGGATCCATGACTTGACACTTTATGCCTAGCTTAATGGTTTTATAGAAAGCGCTGCCTTGGAGACAGACCGGAAGTTTTAGAGAGTCATTTATTTCTGTTGAGTGCTTTTATATAGTTCAAAAACTAAAAAAATATAGAGGGGAACTTAAAACTTTTTCAAAAAGAGAAGCGATTGAAAGGTGATGCATTGCGGAAGTGAGGGTCGACCTTGAACACTTGTGTTCAGGCTCATGGAAACAATGTAGAATTTTTCATGGAATTTTCTCTCAAAAATAATTATCCCCTGTACAATTCCATTGTATTATAAAAATAATGTGCCAAGTAAAGCCATTATGATTAGTTTGGGTGATACTTGTTTGATCATGCTGAAAAAGACAGAAACTTTAAACTCATGAAATCATTTCTTATTTCTATACAGAGAGCACTATTGAGTTGATTCTTTTTTGTGATGATTGATATACAAATTGACTTAGTCATCATAATTTTTTCAGAATTTTTGGTGTATCATAAGTATGGTATATGTTCAGATTACTACACACTGTTCTATTTTTGACAGATTCTGTTTAATATGCATTGTTCTTTTATTTTGATGAATATATGGGTAGTATCGGGGGGTATGAACCATGGTAAAGTTGGATTACAGTATATATAATGCTAATATTAATTTGGAATGAGTTCAAAACAGTACTTAAAGTGGTGATTTACTTTATTATACTAACGGATCTCACGAAGGTTTTGTTGAGTTTTGTGTGATTGAAGTTTTCAAGTTTTGGGTGAGACCACGATGGATGAAGGAATAAGGAGAGGCAAGAGCCTAAGCTTGGGGATTCCCGAGGCACCCCAAGGTAATATTCAAGGAAGACTCAAGCGTCTAAGCTTGGGGATGCCCCGGAAGGCATCCCCTCTTTTGTCTACAATCTATCGATAATTTTACTCGGAGCTATATTTTTATTCGTCACATGATATGTGCAAATGCTTCGAGCGTATTTTGTGTTTATTTTCCCTTTTTATTTTATGCACCATGCTGGTATGAGATAGTCCTTGGTTGATTTATAGAATTCTCTTTGCACTTCACTTATATCTTTTGAGTATGGCTTTATAGAATGCTTCATGCACTTCACTTATATCATTTGAAGTTTGGATTGCCTGTTTCCCTACACATAGAAAACCGCCATTTGTAGAATGCTCTTTTGCTTCACTTATATTTGTTAGAGCGGGGAGTATCTTTTGTAGAAAGAATTAAACTCTCATGCTTCACTTATACCTATTTAGAGTGTTAACAGGAGTTGGTCATTCACATGGTTAGTCATAAAATCCTACATAAAACTTGTAGATCACTGAATATGATATGTTTGATTCCTTGCAATAGTTTGGCGACATGAAGATGTGATATTACAGTCATGCTAGTGAGTAATTGTGTATTCGTAGAAATACTTGTGTTAAGGTTTGTGATTCCCGTAGCATGCACATATGGTGAACCGTTATGTGACGAGGTCGGAGCCTGATTTATTTATTGATTGTCATCCTTTGTGTGGAGGTCGGGATCGCGCGATGGTTAACTCCTACCAACCCTTCCCCTAGGAGCATGCGTGTAGTACCTTGTTTTGATGACTAATAGACTTTTGCAATAAGTAAGTGAGTTATTTATGACTAATGTTGAGTCCATGGATTATACGCACTCTCACCCTCCCACCATTGCTAGCCTCTCTAGTACCGCAGAACTTTCGCCGGTGCATTACACCCACCATATACCCTTCCTCAAAACAGCCACCATACCTACCTATTATGGCATTTCCATAGCCATTCCGAGATATATTGCCATGCAACTTCCATCGTTCCGTTTATTATGACACGCACCATCATTGTCATATTGCTTTGCATGATCGTAAGATAGCTAGCATGATGTTTTCATGGCTTGTCCGTTTTTTGATGTCATTGCTACGCTAGATCATTGCACATCCGGGTACACCAGCGGAGGCATTCATATAGAGTCATATTTTGTTCTAAATATCGAGTTGTAAGTAAATAAAAGTGTGATGATCATCATTATTAGAGCATTGTCCCATGTGAGGAAATAATAAAAGAGGACAATCAAGCCTAAATAAAAAAATGGCCAAAGAAGCCCACCAAAAAAAGGAGAAAAAAATAATAAAAAGTAATAAAAAAATGAGAGAAAAGAGAGAAGGGACAATGCTACTATCCTTTACCACACTTGTGCTTCAAAGTAGCACCATGATCTTCATGATAGAGAGTCTCCTATGTTGTCACTTTCATATACTAGTGGGAAATTTTCATTATAGAACTTGGCTTGTATATTCCAATGATGGGCTTCCTCAAATTGCCCTAGGTCTTCATGAGCAAGCGAGTTGGATGCACACTCACTAGTTTCTTTTTGAACGTTCATACACTTATAGCTCTTGTGCATCTGTTGCATGGCAATCCCTACTCACTCACATTGATATGTATTGATGGACATCTCCATAGCCTATTGATACGCCTAGTTGATGTGAGACTATCTCCTCCTTTTTGTCTTGTCACAACCACCATATTCTATTCCACCTATAGTGCTATGTCCATGGCTCACGCTCATGTATTGCGTGAAAGTTGAAAAGGTTTGAGAACACTAAAGTATGAAACAATTGCTTGGCTAAAACCGGGGTTGTGCATGATTTAAATACGTTGTGTGTGGAAGATGGAGCATAGCGAGACTATATGATTTTGTAGGGATAACTTTCTTTGGCCATGATATTTTGAGAAGACATGATTGCTTTGTTATTATGCTTGAAATATTATTTTCTTTATGTCAAATGATAGACTATTGCTTCGAATCACTCATGTTTTAGTATTCATGTCATGATTAGATTATATGATCAAGATAATGTTAGGTAGCATTCCACATAAAAAAATTATCTTTTTATCATTTATCTACTCGAGGACGAGCAAGAATTAAGCTTGGAGATGCTGATACCTCTCTGTCGTATCTGTAATTTTTGATTGTTTCCTGCCAATATTCTACAACTTTCATATACTTTTGGCAACTTTTTATACTATTTTTGGGACTAACATATTGATCCAGTGCCCAGTGCCAGTTCCTGTTTGTTGCATGTTTTTTGTTTCGCAGAATATCCATACCAAACGAAGTCCAAACGCAATAAAAAAACTACAGGATTTTTTTTTGGCATATTTATGATTTTTGGGAAGAAGAATCTATGTGAAACGATGCCCGAGGGGGTCACGAGCCCAACAGGCGCGCCCTACCCCCCCCCCCCAAGCGCGCCTGGCAGGCTCGTGACCAACCCCTAAGGCGGTTGGGGCCCTTCTTTTGCTGCAATAAAGCTAATATCCAGAAGAAAATCGTGTTAAAAGGACACCTCAATCGGAGTTACGGATCTTCGGGAATTTAAGGAACGGTGAAAGGCCAGAATCTGGGAGCGCAGAAACAGAAGGACACACACAGAGAGATCCAATCTCGGAGGGGCTCTCGCCCCTTCGCAGCCATGGAGACCATGGACCAGAGGGGAAACCATTCTCCCATCTAGGGAGGAGGTCAAGGAAGAAGAATAAGAAGGGGGGCTGTCTCCCCCTCTCTCCCGGCGGCGGCGGAACGCCGCCCTAGATATCATCGTGTGACGGCGATCTACACCAACACCTCCGTCATCTTCACCAACACCTCCATCACCTTCCCCCATCTATATTATTATCCCGCAACCCGTTGTACCCTCTACTTGAACATGGTGCTTTATGCTTCATATTATTATCCAATGATGTGTTGCCATCCTATGATGTCTGATAGATTTTCGTTGTCCTATCGGTGATTGATGAATTGATATGATTGGTTTAATTTGCTTGTGGTTATGTTGTTGTCCTTTGGTGCCCATCATATGAGCGCGCGCGTGGATCACACCATAGGGTTAGTAGTATGTTGATAGGACTATGTATTGGAGGGCAAGGGTGAAAGAAGCTTCAGCCTAGCATAGAAATTGATGCATACAGGATTGAAGGGGGACCAATATATCTTATTGCTATGGTTGGGTTCTACCTTAATGAACGTTAGGAATTGTGGATGCTTGCTAATAGTTCCAATCATAAGTGCATAGAATTCCAAGTAAGGGATGACATGCTAGCAGTGGCCTCTCCCACATAAAACTTTGTATAGGTCTAGTAACGTAGTCAATTGCTTAGGGACAATTCCGCAACTCCTACCACCACTTATCCACACTCGTTAAACTAACGTAATTGTTTCTTTATCTAAACAGCCCCTAGTTTTTATTTACGTGTTCTTTATTATCTTGCAAACCTATCCTATTACACCGACAAAGTACTTCTAGTTTCATACTTGTTCTAGGTAAAGCGAACGTAAAGCATGTATAGAGTTGTATTAGTGGTCGATAGAACTTGAGGGAATATTTGTCCTACCTTTAGCTCCTCGTTGGGTTCGACACTCTTACTTATCGAGAAAGGCTACAATTGATCCACTATACTTGTGGGTTATCGAGAGTATATGTTGGGAAATTGCCTTGGCTTACAAGGAAGAGATCAATCAAGAGATTGATCAGAATCGGTTTGAGAGAGAGAGACCGAAGAGGAGACAAGATAGAGATAGATTACAAGTTTAGACACTTTCCTATCTCTATACAACTTATTCTAACACCCTCCCTCAATCTAAACCTCATGAAGTTCTGCCAAGGTTGAGATTGTACTTAAATTCATCCAGTCTCTTCATAGTAAGAGGTTTTGTGAAACCATTTGCAAGTTGATCACCTGTAGGAATGAACCGAATATCAAGTAGCTTCCGAGCTACCCTTTCTTTGACAAAGTAGAAATCAAATTCAATATTTTTTGTTCGTGCATGAAAAACAGGATTAGCTGAGAGATAGGTTGCACCTATATTATCACACCATAACCTCATAGCTTGTGGAGCCTTAATTCCAAGATCATAAAGTAATGTTTGGATCCACATTACTTCACCTATAGCATTTGCTAAAGCCTTACATTCTTCCTCGGTACTTGACCTTGAGACAATAGCCTGCTTTCTTGCACTCCATTACACAAGATTTGTTCCCAAGAACACAGCAAAACCACCTATAGATCTTCTATCATCAACACATCCTGCCCAGTCTGCATCAGAGTAAGCAGTGACAAGCATAGAAGGCGACTTGCTAATCTGAAGTCCAAGCCCCTCTGAATATTTGAGATACCTCAAGATTCTCTTAACTGCAGTCCAATGAGTGGTTTTAGGTGAATGCAAGTATTGACATACGTTGTTTACTGAATAATAAATATCAGGTCATCTGAGTGTCAAATATTGCAAAGTACCCACAATACTTCTATAACTTGTTGCATCTTCTGGCCCAAGTATTTCTTCATTTTCAAGTGTAAGTTTTTCTCAAGTTGAGATTGGTGTACTCACACACTTGCAGTTTTCCAGTCCTACTCTTCTGAGTATATCAGTGGTGTACTTTTCCTGTCTGAGTAGTATACCCTTCTTTATTGGTTTTACCTCTACACCAAGAAAATAGTGAAGGCCACCCAAATCCTTGAGTGCAAACTCCAATTTCAGATCCTTAAGCAAACAAGTAGTAGCATCTGAGTTTGAACTAGCTACAATTATATCATCAACATACACAAGCACAAGCATAGTGATACAATTTTTATTGTAGAAGAATAGTGTGATATCTGCCTCGGATGGAGTGAACCCAAGATTTTGTAACTACATGCTCAATCTAGAGTACTAGGATCTTAGGGCCTCTTTTAGACCATACAGAGACTTGCCCAATTTACAGATATAATGTGGTGTGTGAGGATCCGCATATCCTAGTGGTTGTCGCATGAACACTTCTTTCTCAAGAACACCATGAAGAAACGTGTTCTAAACATCTAGCTGTCTTAGACTCCAACCTCTGGAAATAGCAATCGACAATAAAAGTCGAATAGTAGTTGATTTAACAACTGGACTAAAAGTATCTTCATAATCAATCCCAAACCTTTGCTTAAATCCTTTAGCAACTAACCTGGCCGTGTATCTGTCTATGCTTCCATCAGATTTCCTTTTTATCTTGTACACCCATTTAAAATCAATAACATTGTTACTATTCTTTGGTGGTACTAGATGCCAAGTTTTATTTTGCATGAGAGCATTATATTCAATATCCATAGCTTCTTTCCAGTTTTTATGAGCAAGAGCATCATGCAAATATATTGGTTCACCAGTAGTGGTAAGAAAAGGCACGTTTGACTTTGTCATACCTCATTGTACCATCAGTATATTTTTTTTATAATACCTGACTGAGATCTGGTGTGCCAACGAGGAAGAACAAGTACTTGACAAGTTTCAGGCATATCAGAAGCTGATGGGGAAACAACACCTTCTGCTGCTCCTTCTCCAGGAGACCCTGAAATATCAGTTGTCTGTAGATGATCTCCATTGCCCTATGAGTCACCCCCGCCAGCACTGGTAGACACCATCAAATGAGTTCTGTCAGCCGCCAGCTAATGGATGTTGCATGGCAGCTGATACGTCTCCAACGTATCTATAATTTTTTATGGTTTCATGCTATTATCTTGTCAAACTTTCGATGTTTTGTATGCCTTTCATATCTTTTTTGGGACTAACTTATTAAATCAGTGCCAAGTGCGAGTTCCTATTTTTTCCGTGTTTTTGACCCTTTCGAGAGGAGGATTTTAAACGGAGTCCAAACGGAATAAAACTTCCGATAAGATTTTGTCTGAAACAGAAGACGATCGGGAGACTTAAGAACCAAGGTAGAGGGTCACCAGGGACCCCACAAGCCCCCTAGCCGTGGCCAGGGGGGACGCGCCTCCCAGGCTTTTGGGCTCCCTGGGCCTCCTCTGCCCTATGTCTTTCGCCTATATATTCCCTAAAATCCCAGAAAAAATCTGGAGATCAACGAAAACACTTTTCCGCCGCCGCAAGCTTTTGTCTCCACAAGATCCCATCTGGGGCACGTTCTGGTGCCCTGCCGGAGGGGGGATTCGGATACGGAGGGCTTCTTCATCAACACCATGACCTCTCTGATGATGCGTGAGTAGTTCACCATAGACCTACGGGTCCATAGCTAGTAGCTAGATGGCTTCTTCTCTCTCTTGGATCTTCAATACAAAGTTCTCCATGATCTTCATGGAGATCTATCCGATGTAACCTTCTTTTGCGGTGTGTTTGTCGACATCCGATGAATTGTGGATTTATGATCAAATTATCTATGAATCTTATTTGAGTTTCTTTTGATCTCTTATATGCACGATTTCATATCCTTGTAATTCTCTTCGAGTTGTGTTTTTTTTGGCCAGCTAGATCTATGATTCTTGCAATGGGAGAAGTGCTTGGTTTTGGGTTCATATCGTGCGGTGACCTCAACTAGTGATAGAAGGATAGCGAGGCACGCATCGTGTTGTTGCCATCAAGGCTGAAAATATGGGGTTTTCATCATTGGTTTGAGTTTATCCCTCTACATCATGTCATCTTGCTGAAGGCGTTACTCAGTTCGTCATGAACTCAATACACTAGATGCATGCTGGATAGTGGTCGATGTGTGGAGTAATAGTAGTAGATGCAGAAAGTATCGGACTACTTGTCTCGGACGTGATGCCTATATGTATGATCATTGCCTTAGATATCGTCATGACTTTGCGCGGTTCTATCAATTGCTCGACAGTAATTTGTTCACCCACCGTAATATTTGCTATTTTGAGAGAAGCCTCTAGTGAACACTATGGCCCCCGGGTCTACTTCACATCATATTTTCAGCCTTACACTTTTACTTCGTTGCACTTTCTGCCTTCAGTTCTCACTTTGCAATCAATCTTGAAGGGATTGAGAACCCCTTTATAGCGTTGGGTGCAGGCTCTTTTGTGTTTGTGCAAGTACTCTGGACTTGACGCTATTCTCCTACTGGATTGATACCTTGGTTCTCAAACTGAGGAAAATAATTACTGCTCCTGTGCTGCATCACCCATTCCTCTTCAAGGGAAAAATCAACACAAGCTCAAGAGACGACAGAAGATTTCTGTCGCCGTAATAGAAGGATTTCTGGCGTCGTTGCTAGGGAGGATCAAGTCAAGAACTCATCCAAGTAAGTGCCGCAAACTCATCTCTTGCATTTACCTTTTTGCCTCTCGTTTTCCTCTCCCCCACTTCTGAAAAACAAAAATTTACAAAAATATTTGCCTTTTTCGTTTGCCTTTTTCGTTCGCCCTTTTTTCTCGCTTGCTTTCTGTTCGCTTGTGTGCTTGCTTGCTTGCTGAAGTCACCATGACTGAAAACCCAAACTTTGTGACTTCTCGAATACTAATAAAAATGATTTTATTAGTACTCCGATTGCTCCCGCCACTAGTGCGGAGTCATACGAAATCAATGCTACTTTGCTGAATCTTGTTATGAAAGAGCAATTCTCCGGCCTTCCTAGTGAAGATGTCGCATCCCATCTTAATACCTTCATTGAGCTTTGAGACATGCAAAAGAAGAAAGATGTGGATAATGATGTGATTAAATTGAAGCTTTTTCCTTTCTCGTTGCGAGATCGAGCAAAAACTTGGTTTTTGTCTTTGCCCAAAAATAGTATTGATTCTTGGAATAAGTGCAAAGATGCTTACATATCCAAGTATTTTCTGTCGGCTAAGATTATCTCTCTCCTTAATGATATCATGAATTTTAATCAACTTCACCATGAACATGTTGCACAATCTTGGGAGAGGATGAAATTGATGATTAGAAATTGTCCCGCTCATGGCTTTAGTCTTGGGATGATTATACAAATCTTTTATGCTGGCTTGAATTTCGCTTCTAGAAATATCTTGGACTCCGCCTCGGGTGGAATGTTCATGGAAATCATGTTAGGATAAGCTACAAAACTCCTAGACAATATCATGACGAACTACTCTCAATGGCACACTGAAAGATCACCTACTAGTAAAAAGGTATACGCTATAGAAGAAATTAACTCGTTGAGTGCTAAGATGGATGAGTTAATGCATTTGGTTGCTAGTAGAAGTTCTCCTTTAGATCCTAATGATATGCCCTTGTCTTCCTTGATTGAGAGTAGCAACACTAGCTTCGACGTTAATTTTATTGGTAGGAATAATTTTGGCAACAACAATGCTTTTAGAGGAAATTGTGTTCCTAGGCCTTTTCCTAGTAACCCCTTTAATAATTTTGGCAACTCCTACAACAATACTCATGGAAATTACAATAGATTACCCTCTGATCTAGAGAGTAATATCAAAGAGTTTATCAACTCGCAAAAGATTTTCAAAGCGTCCATAGATGAAAGACTACTCAAAATTGACGATTTGGCTAGGAGCGTTGATAGAATGTCTAGTGATATTGATGCTTTGAAATTTAGATGTGCTCCTCCCAAGATCAATATGGACGAAACTTTGAAAGCTATGCGTGTTTCCATGAGTGAGAGCAAAGAAAGAACCGCCCAAATTCGTGCTAGACATGAATGGCTTAAAAAGGCGTGTTCTCGTGATAAGAATCGCGAAGATCTTAAAGTGCTTGGTGTGACTCCCATTGAATCTTTGTTTTCTTGTGTCAAATCTAATGATGATGGGGCTGGATATGAATCCACTTTGGTTAAAAACGCCCCAATGATTCGGAGTCCATCTATCTTGATGCTAAAAGCATTGAAAGTGGAGTAGGAGATATTAAAACCTTGTGTAGTAATGAAACTACTACTTTGGATTTCAAGGAATTCAATTATGATAGTTTCTCCTTAATTTAATGCATTTCCTTGATGCAATCCATGCTAAACTCTCCACACGCTTATAGCCAAAACAAGGCCTTTACTGATCATATCGTCGAAGCTATGATAAAATCTCTTGAAGAGAAACTTGAATTGGAAGTTTCTATCCCTAGAAAGATTCATGATGAGTGGGAACCTACTATCAAAATCAAAATCAAAAACTATGAATGCAATGCTTTGTGTGATTTGGGTGCTAGTGTTTCCGTGATTCCAAAGTCTTTATGTGATGTTCTGGGTTTTAATGAGATTGAGGAGTGTTCTCTTAATTTGCATCTTCCAGATTCTACTGTCAAGAAACCCATGGGAAGGATCAATGATGTTCTTATTATTGCAAATAGGAACTATGTACCCGTGGATTTCATTGTGCTTGACATTGATTGCAATCCTACATGCCCTATCATTCTTGGTAGACCTTTCCTAAGAACTATCGGTGGTATCATCGATATGAAGGAAGGGAATATTAGATTTCAATTTCCTTTAAAGAAGGGCATGGAGCACTTTCCTAGAAATAAAATAAGATTGCCTTATGAATCCATGATGAGGGATACTTATGGTTTGAGCACCAAAGACGACGATACGTGATTCTATCGCTTTATGCCTAGCTAAGGGCGTTAAACAATAGCGCTTGTTGGGAGGCAACCCAATGAATTTATCTTTTTCTTTCTGTTTTTTTGCATCCACACCATCATAATTCTGTTATGATAGTGTCTTTTGTGTTTATTTTTGTGTTTGAGCCAAGCAAAACCTTTATGACTAGTTTTGGTGATGATTGTTTGATCCTGCTGGAAAAAGACAGAAACTTTTCGCTCACGAGATTATTTGTCATTTTTATTCATAAAGATCTTTTGAGTTGATTCTTTTTGCAGCTGGTTGATATGCCTTTTGCCCAGGCATTCGTAATGTTTCAGAATTTTTGAGGTACCATGAGTATACGAAGTATACATATTGCTACAGACTGGTCTGTTTATGACAGATTCTGTTTTTTAGTTGGTTGCTTGTTTTGATGAAACTATGGATAGTATCGGGGGTACTAGCCATGGAAAAGTGAGAATACAGTAATCTAACACCAATATAAATAGAAATAAAGATTTCTACAGTACCTAAAGAGGTGGTAGTTTGTTTTCTTGTGCTAATGATATCACGAGTTTCTGTTTAAGTTTTGTGTTGTGAAGTTTTCAAGTTTTGGGTTCTGTTCTCATGGACAAAGGGATAAAGAGTGGAAAGATCTCAAGCTTGGGGATGCCCAAGGCATCCGAAGCAAAATTAAAGGACACCAAAAAGCCTAAGCTTGGGGATGCCCCGGGAAGGCATCCCCTCTTTCGTCTTCAATCCATCGGTAACATTACTTGGAGCTATACTTTTATTCACCACATGATATGTGTTTTGCTTGGAGCGTCTTGTATCGTAGGAGTCTTTTCTTTTTGTTGTGTCACAATCATCCTTTATGCACACCTTTTGAGAGAGACACGCACTCATCATGATTTTTCTAGAATGCTCATTGTGCTTCACTTATATCTTTTGAGCTAGACCATTTTGCTCTGTGTGCTTCACTTATATCTTTTAGAGCACGGCGGTGCGTAACTTGGTAGTTGGTTTGTGCTATGAAAGTATTCCCAAATGTGATATGTACCCAAAGAGGATACAAAAACCCCATCTTCATGTGCATTGAGTAGAAAGAGAAGTTTTGATTCCTCTCAATTAGTTTTGAGACGTGGATTTGGTAAAATTAAGAGTTATGTTAGTAGGGTGTTGTGAATCCAGAAATACTTGTGTTGAAGTTAGTGATTCCCGTAGCATGCACGTATGGTGAACCGCTATGTTAGGAAGTCAAAGCATAATTGATCTATTGATTGTCATCCTTTGTGTTGCGGTCGGGATCGCGCGATGGTTAACACCTACCAACCCTTCCCCTAGGAGTATGCATTTAGCACTTTGTTTCGATTACTAATAAAAACTTTCGCAACAAGTGTGTGAGTTCTTCATGACTAATGTGAGTCCATGGTATAGATGCACTTTCACCTTCCACCATTGCTAGCCTCTCTAGTACCGCGCAATTTTCGCCGGTGCACAAACCCACCATATGGCTTCCTCAAAACAGCCACCATACCTACCTACTATGGCATTTTCATAGCCATTCCGAGATATATTGCCATACAACTCCCACCGTCCCGTCTCATGACTTGTGCCGTCACTCTCATATTGCCATTGCATGATCGTAAGATAGCTAGCGAGATGTTTCAACGTCATATGCCAAGCTAGATCGTTGCACATCCTGGTACACTGCCGGAGGCATTTCCTATAGAGTCATCATCGTTCTAAGCTTTGAGCTGTGAGTAAATAAAAGCATGATGATCATCATTATTAGAGCATTGTTCCATGTGAGGAAATAAAAAAAATAGGCCAAAGAGCCCAAATAAAAAAAAGGAGGCCAAAGATCCCAAATAAAAAAAAGAGAAGAGAGAAAAACAGAGAAGGGACAATGCAACTATCTTTTTCCACACTTGTGCTTCATAATAGCACCATGTTCTTCATGATTGAGAGCCTCTCGTTTTGTTACCACCATATGCTAGTGGGAATCTTTATTATATAACTTGGCTTGTATATTCCAATGATGGGCTTCCTCAAAATGCCCTAGGTCTTCGTGAGCAAGCAAGTTGGATGCACACCCACTAGTTCTCCTTTTGATCTTTCACATACTTATAGCTCTAGTGCATCCTTTGTATGGCAATCCCTACTCATTCACATTGATATCTATTAATGGGCATCTCCATAACCCTTTGATACGCCGAGTCAATGTGACCATCTCCTCTTTTTTGTGTCACACAACCACCACCACACTCTATTCCACCTATAGTGCTATATCCATGGCTCACGCTCATGTATTGCGTGATAGTTGAAAAAAGGTTTGCGAAAGTAAGAGTGCGAAAACAATTACTTGGCCAATACCGGGGTTGTGCATGATTTAAATTAGTTGTGTGGGGATGAGGGAGCATAGCCAGACTATATGATTTTGTTGGGATAACTTTGTTTGGCCTTGTTATTTCGAAAGTTCATGATTACCTTGCTAATTTGCTTGAAGTATTATTGTTTTCATGTCAATAGAAAACTATTCTTTTGAATCTTAAGGATCTGAACATTCATGTCACATGAAAGAAGTTACAAAGGACAAATATGCTAGGTAGAATTCCACATCAAAAAATTAGTCTTTATCACTTCCTTGCTCGAGGACGAACAAGAGTTAAGCTTGGGGATGCTTGATACGTCTCCAACGTATCTATAATTTTTTATGGTTTCATGCTATTATCTTGTCAAACTTTGGATGTTTTGTATGCCTTTTATATCTTTTTGGGACAAACATATTAACTCAGTGCCAAGTGCCAGTTCCTGTTTTTTCCGTGTTTTTGTCCCTTTTCAAAGGAGGATTTTAAATGGAGTCCAAACGGAATAAAACTTCCGAAAAGATTTTTTTTCTGAAACAGAAGACGATCGGGAGACTTGAGAACCAAGACAGAGGGTCACCAGGGACCCCACAAGCCCCCTAGCCGCGGCCAGGGGGCCTGCGCCTCCCAGGCTTGTGGGCTCCCTGGGCCTCCTCTGCCCTAGGTCTTTCGCCTACATATTCCCTAAAATCCCAGAAAAAATCAGGAGATCAACGAAAAAACTTTTCCTCTGCCGCAAGCTTCTCTCTCTGCATGATCCCATCTGGGGCACGTTCTGGTGCCCTGCCGGATGGGGATTCGGATACGGAGGACTTCTTCATCAACACCATGACTTCTCCGATGATGCGTGAGTAGTTCACCATAGACCTACGGGTCCATAGCTAGTAGCTAGATGGCTTCTTCTCTCTCTTGGATCTTCAATACAAAATTCTCCATGATCTTCTTTTGCGGTGTGTTTGTCGAGATCCGTTGAATTTGTGGATTTATGATAAGATTATCTATGAATCTTATTTGAGTTTCTTCTGATCTCTTATATGCACGATTTCATATCCTTGTAATTCTCTTCGAGTTGTGTGTTTTGTTTGGCCAGCTTGATCTATGATTCTTGCAATGGGAGAAGTGCTTGGTTTTGGGTTCATACCGTGCGGTGACCTCACCCACTAACAGAAGGGGTAGCGAGGCACGCATCGTGTTGTTGCCATTGTTGGGGAACATCGCATGGGAAACAAAAAAATTCCTATGCACACGCAATACCTATCATGGTGATGTCCATCTACGAGAGGGGATTTCCGATCTACGTACCCTTGTAGATCGCACAACAGGAAGCGTTAAGAAACGTGGTCGATGTATTGGAACGTCCTCACGTCCCTCGATCCGTCCCGCGAACCGTCACGCGATCCGTCCCACGATCAGCTCCGATCTGGTGCCGAACGAACGACACCTCCGTGTTCAGCACATGTACAGCTCGACGATGATCTCGGCCTTCTTGATCCAGCAAGAGAGACAGAGAGGTAGATGAGTTCTCCGGCAGCGTGACGATGCTCCGGAGGTTGGTGGTGATCTATCCCAGCAGGGCTCCGCCCGAGCTCCGCAGAAATACGATCTAGAGGAAAACCGTGGAGGTATGTGCTCGGGCTGCCGTGGAAAAGTTGTCTCAAATCAGCCCTAATACCTCAGTATATATAGGAGGGAGGGGGAGGGACCTGCCTTGAGGCTCAAGAGAGCCCCAAGGGGTCGGCCGAAGCAAGGGGGGAGTCCTCCCCTTCCAATCCTAGTCCAACTAGGATTGGAAGGTGGAGTCCTTCTCCACTTTCCCACCTCCCATTTTTTTCCTTTGATTCCTGCGCATAGGGCCTCTTGGGCTATCCCACCAGCCCACTAAGGGCTGGTGCAGCACCCCTAAGGCCTATGGGATTCCCCCGGGTGGGCTGCCCCCCCCCCCCCCCCGGTGAACATCCGGAACCCATTCGTCACTCCCGGTACATTCCCGGTAATGTCCGAAAACTTTCCGGTAATCAAATGAGGTCATCCTATATATCAATCTATGATTCCGGACCATTCTGGAAACCCTCGTGACGTCCGTGATCTCATCCAGGACTCCGAACAACATTCAGTAACCAACCATATAACTCAAATACGCATAAAACATCGCCTAACGTTAAGTGTGCAGGCCCTGCGGGTTCGAGAACAATGTAGACATGACCAGAGGGACTCCTCGGTCAATATCCAATAGCGGGATCTGGATGCCCATACTGGATCCTACATATTCCGAAGATCTTTATCGGTTGAACCTCAGTGCCAAGGATTCATATAATCCCGTATGTCATCCCCTTTGTCCTTCCGTATGTTACTTGCCCGAGATTCGATCGTCGGTATCCGCATACCTATTTCAATCTTGTTTACTGGGAAGTCTCTTTACTCATTCCGTAATACAAGATCCCGTGACATACACTAAGTCACATTGCTTGCAAGGCTTGTGTGTGATGTTGTATTACCGAGTGGGCCCCGAGATACCTCTCTGTCACACGGAGTGACAAATCCCAATCTTGATCCATACTAACTCAAAGGACACCTTTGGAGATACCTGTAGAGCACCTTTATAGTCACCCAGTTATGTTGTGACGTTTGATACACACAAGGTATTCCTCCGGTGCCAGTAAGTTATATGATCTCATGGTCATAGGAATAAATACTTGACACGCAGAAACAGTAGCAATAAAAATGACACGATCAACATGCTATGTTCATTAGTTTGGGTCTAGTCCATCACATGATTCTCCTAATGATGTGATCCCGTTATCAAGTGACAACACTTGCCTATGGCTACGAAACCTTGACCATCTTTGATCAACGAACAAGTCAACTAGAGGCTTACTAGGGACAGTGTTTTGTCTATGTATACACACAAGTATTGTGTTTCCAATCAATACAATTATATCATGGATAATAAACGATTATCATGAACAAAGAAACATAATAATAACTAATTTATTATTGCCTCTAGGGCATATGTCCAACAGCCATCAAGGGTAAAAAGATGGGGTTTTCATCATTGGTTTGAGTTTATCCCTCTACATCATGTAATCTTGCTTAAGGCGTTACTCTGTTCATCATGAACTCAATACACTAGATGCTTGCTGGATAGCGGTCGATGTGTGGAGTAATAGTAGTAGATGCAGAAAGTATCGGTCTACTTGTCTCGGACGTGATGCCTATATGTATGATCATTGCGTTAGATATCGTCATGACTTTGTGCGGTTCTATCAATTGATCGACAGTAATTTGTTCACCAACCGTAATATTTGCTATTTTGAGAGAAGCCTCTAGTGAACACTATGGCCCCGGGGTCTACTTCACATCATATTTTCAGTCTTACACTTTTACTTCGTTGCACTTTCTGCCTTCAGTTCTCACTTTGCAATCAATCTTGAAGGGACTGACAACCCCTTTATAGCGTTGGGTGCAAGCTCTTTTGTGTTTGTGCAGGTACTCTGGACTTGACGCGATTCTCCTACTGGATTGATACCTTGGTTCTCAAACTGAGGGAAATACTTACTGCTTCTGTGCTGCATCGCCCTTACCTATTCAAGGGAAAAACCAACGCAAGCTCAAGAGACGACAGAAGATTTCTGTCACCGTAGCATCAGCGCAGAGGAGATATCCTCCTGAGGGGGTGCACCAGGAGACACAGTCGGGCTGCTGCAACCAGCCTCAAAGCACCCATCTGTTGCATGTTGCGTAGGAGAATCAGCGGGAGATCTTATGCCTACTACTTTGTCCATATCCCCACTCGTGGAAGAATGACCTGATTCTGCACATATATCAGAAACACAATTGTCTGTGGATTCGTCCACATGATCAGTTGTATGTAATTCACCCCTGTGATCATAATCTGGAAGGAGTGCTATTTCAGCATGGAGAAGAACCTGAGCATTAGGGTGAAGCTTGGCAAAAGGAAAAAGAGTTTCATCAAAAACCACATCACGAGAGATATGAATACATCCAGTTCCAATCTCTAGACATTTGTATCCCTTGTGGAGATTGCTATAACCAATGAAGACACATTGAGTAGAACGAAATTCTAGTTTGTGACGATTATATGGACGCACGTTAGGATAAAAAGCACACCCAAAGATTTTGAGGAGACTATAGTTGGGTTTTTGATGATATAAACGCTCTAGAGGAGTAGAATTACCAATAACTTTCCTAGGAAGATGATTGATAAGATATGTGGCGGTAATGAATGCTTCATACCAATTTTTGAGTGTGAAAGCACAATTACTCCCTAGGGTGTTTTTGATAATTAATCACAACATATGCATCATTGGACTAATGTGTTTTCCAAGTATATTTCAGAAAAGTTCAAAAGATGCTATGGCTTAAGGTTTATGTGGAGATGCCCTTGGATGCAAGAAAGGAATAATATTGGCTCAAGCTTCAAGCTATAAGACTCTTCATTTTATATTTGTGAGAAATCACTTTTGAGTCCATAGGAAAGCCAATACTATTAAAAGGGGGTGAGGTAGTAAAATGAACTGGTTGCTCAAATGCTCAAAGTTAGCCACCAAAACACTGAGTCATTTTTCCCACATATCCACTCTGTCAAGTTCCACATACACAAATTTGGTGTCACCAACATTGCCACATCGGACCCACCGAGTTTGAACCTAAGACAGAACCCTAGCCATTCCCACCAAATCGGTGCAATTAAAACTGCATCGGTGCTACCGAGTTCAGTGTGACCAATATTATGTTGCCAAGATATACAAAATCGGAATTTTCGAGTTTGAGTATCGGTGCCACCAAGTTTGGCCATATGACCGTTAGTCACCTTTTCGGTGCCACTGAGTTCTATATATCAGTCTCACCGAGATTCAAAAGTTCACCACTTCAGTGCTAATTGGTACCACCGAGTTGTCCACTTTGGTGTCACCGGGTTTGCTCTTTTGTGTGTAACGGTTGGATTTTGGTTGTTGCCTATATATACACCTTCACCCACCTCTCATTCGTGGGAGAAGCACTGAGAACACACACTTCATTTCTAGATCCATTTTCTGAGAGAGAACCACCTACTCATGTGTTGAGACCAAGATATTCCAATCCAATCATTTGAATCTTGATCTCTAGCCTTCCCAAACTGCTTTCCACCAAATCAACCTCTCCTACTCATGCATATTCTATGAGAGAGATATTTGTGTTGAGGAGACTATCTTTAGAAGCACAAGAGCAAGGAGTTCATTGATATACCCCATCTATTACCTTTTGGAGGGTGGTGCCTCCTAGATTGGTCAGGTGTCGCTTGGGAGCCTCCTACTTCGTATTGTGGAGTTGAACCAATATTAGTGTACGGGCAAGGACATCGCCTATTTCATGAAGATCTACCGCGAGTAAGTCTAGTCCTCCGTGGACGGAAGCCATGGTGGGATAGACAAGGCCGCTTCTTTGTGGACCCTCCGTGGGTGGATCCCTTCGTGGACTCTCGCGGCTGTTACCCTCTGTGGGTTGAAGTCTCCACTAACATGGACTTACGATAGCGCCACCTATCGGAACCATGCAAAAAATCACCGTGTCAACCTTATGTGTTTGATCTTCCTTCCTTACTCCTCTATTTACACTTGCATGTTTACTTTCCGCTGCAATACTATTAGAACTGCATGTGTAGGGTGTGCTTGACCTGTTATAACTATCGTAGCTGCCTCTCAAGTAAAATTGGGAAAAGGGAAAAATTATCTTGTCAAGTAGTCTAATCACCCCCCCCCCCTCTAGACATACTTTCGATCCTACAAGTGGTATCAGAGCTTTGGTCTCCATTTAAATTGTTTAGCAACCTAGGAGAGTATCATCGTAGAGGTCCTTACTTCGACGGAACTAATTTTGCTAGTTGGAAGCATAAAATGAAAATGGATATACTTGGCTTTAATCCTCATGTTTGGGTTGTCATTCGTGTTGGTGTGCAAGCTAACTTCTTTGGAGAAGTGCATGAACCAGATCGTGATGCCATAGCTGATGAACTGAAGATGTTGCAACTTAATGCTCAAGCATGTGATATCATCTTCAACTTCCTTTGCCCCGAAGAATTCAACAAAATCAGTCGTCTTGGGAATGCACAAGAGATTTGGGATACTTTGGCTGATATGCACGAAGGTACTGATTCTGTCATAGAATCTAAGTTGGATGTGCTTCAAAGTTAACTTGACAAGTTCAAGATGAAGGATGGTGAAGGAGTCGCTGAAATGTACTCTAGGCTAGCTCTCATCACCAATGAGATTGCCGGCTTAGGAAGCAAAGATATGACCGACAAAATCATCATCAAGAAGGTACTTAGAGCTCTTGATGGCAAGTATGACACGGTGTGCACATTGATCAAAAAGATGCCAAATTAGAAAGATATCAAGCCAACTGAAGTCATTGGTAGGATTGTTGCTCATGAGATGTCACTCAAGGACAAAGATGAGCTGCACAGCAAGTCAAGCGGTACTTATAAAGCTTCATGTGATGCTCCCGCTACTTCAGAAGGCAATCTTGTCACTGATGAAGAGATAAGCCTCATGGTCAGAATATTCAACAAGTTCTACAAGAGTAGAGGAAAAGATAGAAGCTCAAGTTCAAGACATGATGAGAAGCGTTCGTCCAGTCGTGACCGAAACTGCTATAATTGTGGGAAACCCGAACACTACTCAAATGAGTGCTCGGCTCCCTACAAAATAAGAGAAGAGTCACCTCGAAGAAGAAGCTCAAGAGACGAGTCACCTCGCAGAGAGAGAAGGAGTAGAGAAGATTACTATGAACGAAGACACTCATGGAGAGGCAAGGAATTGAAGAAGAAGGACAAATACACCAAGAGCAGTTCAAGAAGAGGACATCAAGCTCATGTTGGTGAATGGGTTTCTGGCTCCGAATCAGATCACCACTCCGAGAGAAGCTATCACTCCCACTCCGACTATAGTCAAGATGAAGGTGTTGCCGGCATTGCACTTGTTTCCTCCAACTCCTACGACTTATTTGATTCACCAAAAGAGGGAGTCAGAAACTGCTTCATGGCTAAAGGCCCTAAGTTATCACACCCCGAGTATCTTGATTTCAATAGTGATGAGGATGAATTTTTAGTAGAAGATGACTTTCTTCTACATAAAACTAGTGATTGCCCTGAAAATGAACTTGCTAATTATCATGCTAGTCAAGAGAAATTGAATGATGACGATAAGAAAGAGATTGAACGACTAACTCAAGAATAGAAAAGTCTTAAGTTAGCTCATGAGACTACTCTAGAATATCATAGAGAGCTTGCAAGAACCCATGAGAAGCTATGCTTCGAGAAGCTCGACTTGTAGCAAGAGCATGAGTTCCTAAAAGCAATCAATGATGACCTTCGAAAGAAGAGTTGTTCTTATCCAGCCAAATGATTACTCTTGTCTAATTTTGTTCCACAAGTTAAGCCTAAGAACACTAGTAACAAAGGCAAGAACGTTTCTTCATCTAGTAACAACAATGCTAAAGCTAAATCCAATAATGTAGTTGCTAGTAACTCTATTGATTCCACTAATGATTCTCTTAGCCAAGTTACACTTGAGAAAGAAAATGAATTATTGAAAGGGATTATAGAGAGAGGTGACTTCAAGAGTCTTGCCAGAAGTTAGCAATTCGGGGAAATTGTGCGCAAGCAAGGAGGACATCGGAAGAAACAAGGTGTTGGCTATTTCAACGTCAAAGGAGATGTTTGGTAAGAAGGTACATATCCCACTCCCAAGTTTGTTTCCCAAGAGGATAAGTCCACTCCTTCATAAGGAACAAGCTCACATGATGAACTTCCACCACCAGACCACAAAGGCCAGGGATAGCTTCAAGATCACATTGATCTATTGAAAGAAGAAACCCAAGCCAAGGTCAAGTGGGTTCCCAAGGATACTACTAGCTCTACCTCAACAAGTGCTACAACAACTCCAAGGATTCCCATCAATTTGGTGAGCATTCCCAAGAGGAAGAACTAGAAGTTCTTGAGGGGTGACTCTCCCAGTGAAATTCACTCTTATTCATTTTAGCAAGAACTATATGCAACCAAGCTCAACCTTATGCATTAATTCAAGGAGTCACACATTCCCTCAAAGGTAAGAAAGGAACTAGGTGATTAATGCATATTTGGACATCATCCTGATGACCCACAAGTATAGGAGATCAATCGTAGTCCTTGATACGTCCATTTTGCATCATGCTTTCATGTTGATATTTATCGCTTTATGGACTGTTATTATACTTTGTGGAACCATACTTATGCCTTTTCTCTCTTATTTTGCAAGGTTTACTTGAGGAGGGGGAATACCGGCAGCTGGAATTCTGGACTGGAAAAGGAGCAAGTCTGAGTCCTCTATTCTGCACAACTCCAAATGCCCTGAAATTTAACGTGGATTTTTTTGGGAATATATAAAAAATACTGGGCGAAAGAAGTGTTAGAGGGGAGCAGCCAGGGACCCACAAGCCTGGTTGCCGCGGCCTACCCCCTGGCCGCGGCAATAGGGCTTGTGGGCACCCTGGTGGCCCACTGGCCACCCTCTTTTGCTATATGAAGGGTTTCGTCCGAGAAAAAAATCAGGGTGGAGCTTTTTCGTGGATTCTCCACCGCCACGAGGCGGAACTTGAGCAGATCCAATCTAGAGCTCCGGTAGGACGATCCTGCCGGGGAAACTTCCCTCCCAGAGGGGGAAATCGTCACCATCGTCATCAGCAACACTCCTCTCGTCGAAGGGGAGTCATCTCCATCAACATCTTCATCAGCACCATCTCCTCTCCAAACCCTAGTTCATCTCTTGTAACCAATCTCCGTCTCGCGACTCCGATTGGTACTTGTAAGGTTGCTAGTAGTGTTGATTACTCTTTGTAGTTGATGCTAGTTGGATTACTTGGTGGAAGAGTTTATGTTCAGATCCTTGATGCTAGTTATCACACCTCTGATCATGATTATGATTATGCTTTGTGAGTAGTTACTTTTGTTCCTGAGGACATGGGATAAGTCATGCTGATAGTAGTCATGTGAATTTGGTATTTCGTTCGGTATTTTGATATGATGTATGTTGTCTTTTCCTCTAGTGGTGTTATGTGAACGTCGACTACATAACACTTCACCATATTTGGGCCTAGAGGAAGGCATTGGGGAGTAGTAAGTAGATGATGGGTTGCTGGAGTGACAGAATCTTAAACCCCAGTCTATGCGTTTCTTCGTAAGGGGCTGATTTGGATCCACTAGTTTAATGCTATGGTTAGACGTTGTCTTAATTCTTCTTTCGTAGTTGCGGATGCTTGCGAGAGGGGTTAATCATAAGGGGATGCTTGTCCAAGTAAGGGCAGTACCCAAGCGCCGGTCCACCCACATATCAAACTATCGAAGTAATGAACGCGAATCACATGAAAATGATGAAACTAGCATGACAGAAATTCTCGTGTGTCCTCAGGAGCGTTTTTCCTCTTATAAGACTTTGTTCAGGCTTGTCCCTTGCTACAAAAGGGATTGGGCCACTTTGCTGCACCATTTCTACTACTTGTTACTTGTTACTGTTCGCTTGCTACGTTTCACCTCACTACACCATCACTTGTTACCGCTACTTTCAATGCTTGTAGTTAATACCTTACTGAAAACCGTTTATCAGAGCCTTCTTCTCCTCATTGGGTTCGACAATCTTACTTATCGAAAGGACTATGATTGATACCCTATACTTGTGGGTCATCAAGACTCTTTTCTGGCGCCGTTGCCGGGGAGGGAAGCGCCTTTGGTAAGTGGAATTTGGTAAGGAAACATTTATATATTGTGCTGAAATTTATTGTCACTTGTCACTATGGAAACTGTTCCTTTGAGGAGTTTGTTCGGGGTATCTTCACCACGAACGGAAGCACGAGGAGTTGCTCCTCAACCTGAGGTACCTACTAAAAATATCTTTTATGAAATTCCTTCGGGTATGCTTGAGAAACTGCTGGCTAATCCTTTTACACGAGATGGATCATCACATCCACACTTGCATCTGATCTATGTAGATGAAGTTTGCAGTTTATTTAAGCTTGCAGGTTTGCCCGAGGATGAGGTAAATAAGAAAGTCTTTCCTTTATCTTTGAAGGATAAGGCGTTGACATGGTATAGGCTATGTGATGATACTGGATCATGGGACTACAATCGGTTGAAATTGGAATTTCATCAAAAGTTTTATCCTATGCATTTAGTACCTCATGATTCAAAATATGTTTATAACTTTTGGCCTCGTGACAGGGAAAGCATAGCTCAAGCTTGGGGGAGGCTTAAATCAATGATATACTCATGCCCCAATCATGAGCTCTCGAGAAGAATTATCACTCAAAACTTTTATGCTCGGCTTTCTCATGAAGATCGTACCATGCTTGACACTCCTTGTACCGGTTCTTTTATGAAGAAGGATGTTGACCACAAGTGGAATTTATTGGAAAGAATCAAACGTAACTCTGAAGATTGGAAGCTTGAAGAAGGTAAGGAGTCAGGTATGAATTTCCAGTTTGATTGCGTTAAATCTTTTGTTGAAACAAACACTTCTAGAGATTTTAGCGCTAAGTATGGACTTGACTGTGAGATAGTAGCTTCTCTATGTGAATATTCTGCTGCTCATTTTGATCTTCCCAAAGAAAAGTGGTTTAAGTATCATCCTCCTGTAGAAGTCAACATAGTTAAACGCAATCTAGTTGAAGAGAAATTCATTGCCTTTAGTGATCCTATTGTTCCTTGTGCCTACCCTCAGAAACCATCTTACCCCACTAGGAAAAAGGATTATTCTAAAGCTCCAACTGTGATACGTAGGGGTTACATTAGACCACTTGCACCCCCTGAGGAAATTAGAGTTGAACCTAGTGTTGCTATTATCAAAGATCTCTTAGCCGAAGACATAGACGTGCATGTTATCAAATTCTGTGAGGTCTCCGCTAGAATAGCTAAACCTCACGCGAAAGACAAATACGGACCTGTAGTTGGCCTGCCCGTTGTTTCTGTCAAGATAGGAAATCACTGTTATCATGGTTTATGTGATATGGGTGCTAGTATTACTGCAATACCCCGGTCCCTTTATGATGAAATCAAAGATGAGATTGCACCTGCTGAGTTAGAACCCATTGATGTCACTATTACGCTAGCTAATAGAGACACTATCTGCCCTCTGGGAATTGTGAGAGACGTAGAAGTCATGTGTGGTAAGACGAAGTATCCTACTGATTTCCTCTTCCTTGCTACTGCACAAGATAGCTTTTGTCCCATCATATTTGGTAGACCCTTTCTCAACACTGTCAATGCTCACATTGATTGCATTAAACAGACTGTCGGTGTTAGTTTCGAGGGTGTTTCTCATGAATTTAACTTCTCCAAGTTTGGAAGACAACCCCATGAAAAAGAGTCATCTGGTAGGGATGAAATCATTGCTCTTGCCTCTATTGCCGTACCTCCTACGGATCCTTTAGAGCGATATCTGCTTGAGCATGAAAATGATATGCATATGGATGAAAGAGATGAGATAGATAATTTTTTTTAGAACAATATCCTATTCTTAAGAATAATCTGCCTGTTGAATTGCTTGGGGATCCTCCCCCACCAAAGGGTGATCATGTGTTCGAGCTAAAACAGTTACCAGATACTCTTAAGTATGCCTATCTTGATGAAAAGAAGATATATCCTGTTATTATTAGTGCTCACCTCTCGAATCACGAAGAGAAAAAGTTATTAAAAACTTTGAGGAAGCACTGTGCTGCTATCGGATATACTCTTGATGATCTTAAGGGTATTAGTCCCACTCTATGTCAGCACAAGATTAAAACCGATCCTGATTCTAAGCCAGTTGCTAATCATCAACGGAGATTAAACCCGAGGATGAAAGAGGTCGTGAGAAAAGAAATATTAAAGCTTCTGGAAGCAGGAATCATTTATCATGTTGCTCATAGTGATTGGGTAAGTCCAGTACATTGCGTACCTAAGAAGGGAGGTATCACCGTCGTTCCTAATGATAAGAATGAACTAATCCCACAGAGGATTATTACTGGCTATAGGATGGTGATAGACTTCCGGAAACTGAACAAGGCAACCAGGAAAGACCATTATCCTTTGCCGTTTATCGACCAAATGCTAGAAAGGCTATCTAAACATACACACTTCTGCTTTCTAGACGGTTATTCAGGTTTCTCACAAATACCTGTTGCACAATATGGTCAGGAGAATACCACTTTCACCTGCCCCTTCGGTACCTTTGCTTATAGCCATATGCCTTTTGTCCTATGCAATGCACCTGCCACCTTTCAAACATGTATGATGGCAATATTCTGTGACTTTTGTGAAAAGATTGTTGAGGTTTTCATGGATGATTTCTCCGTTTACGGTTCTTCCTTTGACGATTGCCTCAGCAACCTTGATCGAGTCTTACAGAGATGCAAAGATACCAACCTCGCCTTGAACTGGGAGAAGTGCCACTTCATGGTTAATGAAGGCATTGTCTTAGGACACAAAATCTCTGAGAAAGGCATTGAAGTTGATAAGGCTAAGGTTGATGCAATTGAGAAAATGCCTTGCCCCACAGATATCAGAGGTATACGAAGTTTCCTAGGTCATGCTGGTTTCTATAGAAGGTTTATTAAAGATTTCTCTAAGATTTCTAGGCCTCTTACCAACCTCTTGCAGAAGGATGTTCCTTTTGTTTTTGATGAGGATTGTGAGGAAGCTTTCGAAATACTTAAGAAGGCCTTGATAACCGCACCTATTGTTCAAACACCTGATTGGAACTTGCCCTTTCAAATCATGTGCGATGCTAGTGATTATGCTGTTGGTGCTGTTCTAGGACAAAGAGTTGACAAGAAGTTGAATGCCATTCACTACGCTAGTAAAACTCTAGACAATGCCCAAAGAAACTATGCCACTACGGAGAAGGAGTTTCTAGCACTCGTGTTTGCATGTGAAAAGTTCAGATCTTATATAGTTGACTCAAAAGTCACTATTCACTTTGATCATGCTGCTATTAAGTACCTTATGGAGAAGAAGGACGCTAAGCCTAGGCTAATCAGATGGGTTCTCCTGCTACAGGAATTTGATTTGCACGTTGTTGACCGAAAGGGTGCCGATAACCCTGTAGCAGATAACTTGTCTAGGCTAGAGAACGTCCTTGATGACCCACGACCTATTGATGACAGCTTTCCTGATGAGCAATTGAATGTCATCCGCACTTCACATAGTGCACCGTGGTATGCTGATTACGCAAACTATATCGTAGCCAAATACATACCACCAAGTTTCACCTACCAGCAAAAGAAGAAATTCTTCTTTGATTTGAGACACTACTTTTGGGATGATCCTCACCTTTATAGATGGTGTTATTAGACGTTGTGTACCTGAACATGAACAGGGACAGATCCTGCGGAAGTGTCATTCCGAGGCCTACGGAGGACACCATGATGGGGACATAACTGCTCATAAGGTATTGCAATCACGTTTCTATTGGCCCACTATCTCCAAGGATGCCCGTAAGTTTGTCTTGTCTTGTGACGAATGCCAAAGAATAGGGAATATCGGTAAGCGTCAGGAAATGCCTATGAACTATTCACTTGTCATTGAACCATTTGGTGTCTGGGGCTTTGATTATATGGGACCTTTCCCGAGTTCCAATGGGTATACTCACATCTTAGTTGCTGTCGATTATGTCACTAAGTGGGTAGAAGCTATCCCCACTAGAAATGCTGATCACCACACCTCTATTAAGATGCTTAAAGAAGTCATTTTCCCAAGATTTGGAGTCCCTGGATATCTGATGACCGATGGCGATTCACACTTCATTCATGGTGTTTTCCGCAAGATGCTCGCTAAGTATGATGTCAACCATAGAGTTGCATCTCCTTATCATCCTCAGTCTAGTGGTCAAGTGGAGTTGAGTAATAGGGAGATCAAATTGATCTTAAAAAAGACTGTCAATAGATCTCGAAAGAATTGGTCTAGCAAACTTGACGATGCACTATGGGCTTATAGGACTGCTTATAAGAATCCCATGGGCATGTCGCCGTATAAAATGGTTTACGGTAAGGGTTGTCATTTACCTCTTGAGCTGGAACACAAAGCTTATTGGGCAATCAAAGAGCTCAACTTCGATTTCAAACTTGCCGGTGAGAAGCGGTTGTTTGATATCAGCTCATTAGATGAATGGAGGGCCCAGGCATATGAGAATGCCAAGTTGTTCAAGGAAAAGGTTAAGAGATGGCACGATAAAAGAATACAAAAACGAGAGTTCAATGTAGGTGATTATGTCCTGCTATACAATTCTCGCTTACGATTCTTCGCACGCAAGCTTCTCTCTAAATGGGAAGGTCCCTACGTTGTCGAGGAAGTATATCGTTCCGGTGCCATCAAAATCAATAACACAGAAGGTAATTTTCCTAGAGTGGTAAATGGGCAAAGAATCAAGCATTACATCTCTGTTACTCCCATAAATGTTGAGACCAATATCATCAATATCATAACTCTAGAGGAGTACATAAGGGATGTTTATCAGGCTGTTTCAGACCCTGAAAACGAAGAGGTATGTGTTTTGGTAAGTAATTGGACTCTGAAACTTTTCCAATAGGAATTTTTCTCCGTTTTGGAATTTATGGAAAATTAGAAAAATAAAAAGCAATCCGGAGAGCGCACGAGGCGGCCACAAGCTTGGTTGTCGCGGCCTCCCCCCTGGTCGCGACAACAGGGCTTGTGGGCACCTCGTGTGCCTTCGAGACTCCGTTTTCTTGCAGAGCACTCCTTCTGGTCTAGAAAAAATCATTATATATACGCCCGAGGGTTTTGATCTCCGTATCGTGCAGTTTTCCTCTGTTCTCGTTTCGAGCCTGTTTCTGTCACAGATCTAGATCGCCATGACTTCCCCAAAAGCTCCTAAGGACAAGATCTTCGAGAAGGTCATCAATCCCTACCTCACGGAAGTGTTGAAACACCCTCAATCTATCAAGATGAGTGAGGGGATGTTACACATCCGTGATGTTGAGGGGCCTAAGAAGACCGGGAGCATGGAGACGAGGCTCGAAGCAATGGAGCAACAAGTCTTCAAGTGCCAAGGGATGGTGGAGCATGGACTCAACGCCAACCACATGATGATCATGGAGTTCACCAGCAATCACAAGATGGATGCCATTGATATTGGGAAGCACCTCTCCAGGCTCTATGACAGGGTTGATCAACTTCAGGGCCAGATCTATGACCTGCAGAACCAAAACTGTGAGTATGAGTATAGATTTAAATCAATACGGTTGGCTGCAGATTTGAGGATTCCGGCGACTCGTTCATCCTGCCATGATGGAGCACCTATGCCTTGGAAGACGGAGGATCATACTACTTCAACAATTCCACCACCATCACCACCAAAGGAAGACAACTAGGCATTGGTATGGGCAACTCCCTTGGCTTATGCCAAGCTTGGGGGAGTTGCCCTGGTATCGTATCACCTTTATATCTTTTGCTTTTACCTTTGTTTTAGTTCTTTCCTTTTCAGTTTTATTTCTTCTCTTACTGGAATAAGTCTTTAGTGTTTCAGTTTGAGTCTTTTGCCTTGTGTCTCCCCCGATGTATTCGATCTTGCGAGCTATATAATAAAGAGTATCTTAGTCAAGGGCTTTGTTTTGTGCCGTGATCAAAAGTATGAAAAGAACGATAGCATGAAAAATCATGAAATAATCTTATGGAAAGTGATAGCTTCACATATAACAAGTATGATGATTGAAACTTATTGAGAATAGACCAACATAGACCTCAGTCATTGTTGCAATTAATGAGAAGTAATAAGGAAAGAGAGGTTCACATATAAATATATCATCTTAGACACTTTCTATAATTGTGAGCACTCACCAAACTATTACATGCTTAGAAGTAGATGTTGGACAAGGAAGACAACATAATGAATTGTGTTTTCTTGGTCCCAAACAATGTTATATGATTAGAGATCCCTTACCATGTGACGATTGCTTCCACCTCATTTTAGCCAAAACTCCCGCACCAAGTAGAGATACTACTTGTGCATCCGTAAACCTTCAAACCAGTTTTGCCATGAGTGTCCACCATACCTACCTATGGATTGAATAAGATCCCTCAAGTAAGTTGTCATCAGTGCAAGCAATAAAAATTGCTCTCTAATATGTATGATCTCTTAGTGTGTGGAAAATAAGCTTTATACGAACCCGTGATGAGGAAGACATAAAATCGACAGACTGCATAACGAAGTTCTTTATCACAGGAGACAATATAAAGTGATGTTCCTCCGCACTAAGAGGACATGCATCCAAACCTCAAAAGCGCATGACAACCTCTGCTTCCCTCTGCGAAGGGCCTATCTTGTACCTTTACTTTTTGCCTTTGTAAGAGTCATGGTGATCTTCACCAATTCCTTATTTAGCCTTTTTCTTGGTAAACGTCATATGCTTGGGAAAGATCTATATTCATATATCAACTTGGAGTTGAGTACTTATGCTTTATTATTGTTGCCTTTACCCTTGAGGTAAATGGTTGGGAGGCAAAATTATAAGCCCCTATCTTTCTCTGTGTCCAACTGAAACTTTGATATCATGAGTACCACGTGAATTGTAACAATTGTGGAAAACAAAAGAGATGATTGAGTATGTGGATTTGCCTTACAAGCTCTTATTTGACTCTTTCTGATGTTATGATAAATTGCAATTGCTTCAATGACTATGGACTGTTGTTGGCTACTTCTCGGTAAGGTTTTTGTTTCATACTTTGCTTTGTGAAGGAATTGTTACTTTCCCATAAGAATCTCTATGATGTATTGATGTTCTATATGTGATCATGATGCCCTCATGTCCGTATTATGTTTTATCGACACCTTCATCCCTAAACATGTGGACATGTTTTGGGTCTTGGTTTTCGCTTGAGTACAAGCGAGGTCTAAGCTTGGGGGAGTTGATACGTCCATTTTGCATCATGCTTTCATGTTGATATTTATCGCTTTATGGACTGTTATTATACTTTGTGGAACCATACTTATGCCTTTTCTCTCTTATTTTGCAAGGTTTATTTGAAGAGGGAGAATACCGACAGCTGGAATTCTGGACTGGAAAAGGAGCAAATCTGAGTCCTCTATTCTGCGCAACTCCAAATGCCCTAAAAATCAACGTGGATTTTTTTGGGAATATATAAAAAATACTGGGCAAAAGAAGTGTCACAGGGGAGAAGCCAGGGGGCCACAAGCCTGGTTTCCGTGGCCTACCCCTTGGCCGCGGCAACAGGGATTGTGGGCACCCTGGTGGCCCACTGGCCCCCCTCTTTTGCTATATGAAGGGTTTCGTCTGAGAAAAAAATCAGGGTGGAACATTTTCGTGGATTCTCTGCCGCCACGAGGCGGAACTTGAGCAGATCCAATCTAGAGCTCCGGTAGGACGATCCTACCGGGGAAACTTCCCTCCCGGAGGGGGAAATCGTCGCCATCGTCATCACAAACACTCCTCTCGTTGGAGGGGAGTCATCTCCATCAACATCTTCATTAGCACCATCTCCTCCCCAAACCCTAGTTCATCTCTTGTAACCAATCTCCGTCTCACGACTCCGATTGGTACTTGTAAGGTTGCTAGTAGTGTTGATTACTCTTTGTAGTTGATGCTAGTTGGTTTACTTGGTGGAAGAGTTTATGTTTAGAACCTTGCTGCTACTCATTAAACCACTGATCATGATTATGATTATGCTTTGTCAGTAGTTACTTATGTTCCTGAGGACATGGTATAAGTCATGTTGATAATAGTCATGTGAATTTGGTATTTCGTTCGCTATTTTGATATGTTGTATGTTGTCTTTTCCTCTAGTGGTGTTATGTGAATGTCGACTACATAACACTTCACCATATTTGGTCCTAGAGGAAGGCATTGGGGAGTAGTAAGTACATGATGGGTTGCTAGAGTGATAGAAGCTTAAACCCAGTCTATGAGTTGCTTTGTAAGGGGTTGATTTGGATCCACTAGTTTAATGCTATGGTTAGACGTTGTCTTAATTCTTCTTTCGTAGTTGCGGATGCTTGCGGGAGGGGTTAATCATAAGTGGGATGCTTGTCCAAGTAAGGGCAGTACCCAAGCACCGGTCCACCCACATATCAAACTATCAAAGTAACGAACGCGAATCACATGAACATGATGAAACTAGCATGACAGAAATTCCCGTGTGTCCTCGGGAGCGTTTTTCCTCTTATAAGACTTTGTTCAGGCTTGTCCCTTGCTACAAAAGGGATTAAGTCTGAACAACGCATTCGTTACTTTGATAGTTTGATATGTGGGTGGACCGGCGCTTGGGTACTGCCCTTACTTGGACAAGCATCCCACTTATGATTAACCCCTCTCGCAAGCTTCCGCAACTACGAAAGAAGAATTAAGACAAAGTCTAACCATAGCATTAAACTAGTGGATCCAAATCATCCCCTTACGAAGTAACGCATAAACTAGGGTTTAAGCTTCTGTCACTCTAGCAACCCATTATCTACTTACTACTTCCCAATGCCTTCCTCTAGGCCCAAATAATGGTGAAGTGTTATGTAGTCGACGTTCACATAACACCACTAGAGGAAAAACACCATACAACATATCAAAATACCAAACGAATACCAAATTCACATGCCTATTATTAGCATGACTTATCCCATGTCCTGAGGAACAAAAGTAACTACTCACAAAGCATAATCATAATCATGATCAGAGGTGTAATTAGTAGCATCAAGGATCTGAACATAAACTCTTCCACCAAGTAATCCAACTAGCATCAACTACAAAGAGTAATCAACACTACTAGCAACCTTACAAGTACCGATCGGAGTCGCGAGACGGAGATTGGTTACAAGTGATGAACTAGGGTTTGGAGATGAGATGGTTCTGATGAAGACGTTGATGGAGATGAGTCCCCTACGATGAGAGGAGTGTTGGTGATGACGATGGCGACGATTTCCCCCTCGGGGAGGGAAGTTTCCCTGGCAGGTTCGTCCTACCGGAGCTCTAGATTGGTTCTGCTCAAGTTCCGCCTTGTGGCGGCGGAGAAACCACGAAAAAGCTCCCTTCTGATTTTTTTTCCTGGACGAAACCCTCCATATAGCAAAAGAGGGGGGCCAGCGGGCCAGTGGGCTGCCCACAAGCCCCCATGGCGCGGCCTCGGGGGGTGGCCACACCGTGCAGGCTTGTGGATACCCACTGGTGCCCCTCTGGCACTTCTTCGTCCCAGTATTTTTTATATATTGGGAAAAAAATCTCCGTTGATTTTCACGGCGTTTGGAGTTGCGCAGAATCGGTATCTCAACTTTGCTCCACTTTCAGGCCAGAATTCCAATTGTCGGTATTCTCCCTCTTCATGTAAACCTTGCAAAATAAGAGAGAAAAGGCATAAGAATAGTACCGTGAAGTGAAATAACAGCCAAAGAAGCGATAAATAACAACATGAAAACATGATGCAAAATGGACGTATCACATCCCATTTGTGCTTCACTCCATGTCCATAGATATACTTGCATATGTTCCTTTTTTCCTTTGAGACTAACCCATGTAGGTGAGAAGAGTATGAAAACAACAAGGATTGCTCCCAACTCAAGATGATCTTGATCAACTTTGAGCATCCACCACTACTTCACTTACTTGAAGTCTTCCACGAAAAAACCCAAGGTTAGGTTATCCCTCTTTGTGGGGATATCATATCAAGGGGGAGCTTTACTCTAATACTTGAGTATAAGAATCTCCTAAGGATATGAACACATTAATGCTTATGTAAAAGTGGTAACCCCACTTGTGCTTAACGATGTGTATGACTTATGATCAAGTATTCTTGCTTGCCTCCTATGTCAATATACTCATATTTAGATGACCTTGTCATCGCCCAAGTGCTTGATAGCTGCTTGGATGTTTGTGCATGTTCACCATGTTTGTATCATCATTCTTATTGTGTGAGCATGTTAGTGTGCATGAATTTAATCATTCGAGGACATCCAATTGTTGTTATATGGCTTTTGTTTTATCTTTTGCCAATTGGATGGACAAGAATGTCTAGGACCCTTCTTTAGCTATTTATGCTATCTAATCTCAAGTTCTATTCATGCTTCATCACAAAACTTAAACAAGCACTTGTCGATCCATCTGTGGGAAGGTGCACTCACAATTCAGTATCGTCAAAGGCTGCCTTCCAAAACCTCTTTGAAAAACTCGGTGTGACCAACTCCACAAACTCGGAGCCACCGATTTTCCAAAGTTGATCAGGTTTTCTCATATCGGTACCACCGGAACAGCCAACTCGGTTATACCGAGTTTCCGTGTCTACTGACAGTTGAGGAGCTCGGTGACACTGATTTTGCCATCTCAGTGACACCGGCAGTGCACGGGTATATATAGACCTGCAAACCGGACCTTTTGATTTCACTTAGTCAAAACGGTTCGTTCGCCAAACCCTCGCTGCCCCCCGAGACCCCAGGTCATCGTCTTAACTCCCGGAGCGCCGCCGCCGCTAGGACTCGTCGTCGTCAATGAAATCTGCTCCTTCATTGTTGTCGTAGCCGAACCACCACCGAGCTAGGGTATGGTTTCATCCCCTTTGCGTTCCCTGTCTGATTCTCACGCATTGGATCTTTTAATTCTAATTTCCACTTTGTCCAAACCTCCTGTCCACCAGATAAAAACAGTAGATTAGGAGAAGTAGGAAATTACAGATCAGATCTGCCGCAGAATGCAACTCGGTGAGACCGAGTTTGTAAAATAGGTTCCATCGATTCCTGTTTTAGGGTTCCTGAGAAGCAACTCGGTGAGACCGAGCAGCTATTTTCGGTGGCACCGAAAATGACTGCCAAGTTTCTGTTAAGCGAAACTATTTTCTCGGTGACTCCGAAAATGCCAACTCTGTTCCACTGATTTACATCCTGCAGAAGATCATACCCTGAGTTTCATACTTCAAAATTTCAAAAAATATCTGAATTTTGTGATGGTCATTCATTCTATCTTTCCTACATCCACTTCACAGGTTCTGCTATTTTGCTGTTGAGTGTGTCTATCAGCATGTCAGGTTCAGATGACAGTCAGAATGAATACACACAGCAGAGTGTCGAGATGGACTCTAGCACTAGTCCAGAGAGGACTGCTTCAGACCCTAGTTCTCCCAGTTCCCATGGTTTGGCCAAAGAAGCCACGAGGCAAAGGAGGAAGACAATTTTTGATGAGGAAGACTCAGACTTTTTTCCAGAAGAAACTTCAGCCCCTCCTAAGGCTCCTACCAGGAAAGTTGTCAGGAAGATATCCGCCAGTGCTGCTGATCAGAGAGCAGCTGATTATGCCAAGAAGGGCAAAGTGTTGAGGAACGTTGCATGGGAAACAAAAAAAATTGTGCGCACACGAAGACCTATCATGGTGATGTTCATCTACGAGAGGGATATTTGATCAACATACCCTTGTAGATCACTCAGCAGTAAGCATTAAGAAACGCGGTTGATGTAGTGGTAAGCATTAAGAAACGTCGTCCCACGATCTGTTCCGAGCTAGCGCCGAACGGACGGCACCTCCGCGTTCAGCACACGTACAGCTCAATGACGATCTCAACCATCTTGATCCAGTAAGAGAGACGCAGAAGTATATGAGTTCTCCGGCTGCATGACGGCGCGCCGGTGTTGGTGATGATCTATTCCTGCAGGGCTCCGCTCGAGCTCCGCAGAAATCTAATCTAGAGGAAGAACTACGAGGTGTAGGTTTGAGTTGCACGTGAAAAAGTTGTGTCTCAAAAGCCCTAAACCTCTAGTATATATAGGAAGAGGGGAGAGACAGCTTTGGGCAGCCATGGCGCACCAAGGAAACCCTCCTTGGGTCGGACGGAGTGGGAGGGAGGGAGGAGTCCTTCTCCAATCCCACTTGGATTAGGACTCCTTCCTAATTTTCCCACCTCTTTTGGATTTTCCACTTTTTCCTCATCGGCTTTCCTTGGATGACTTTGTCATCCCATTATACCTTATTGCACATCCAACAAACCCATGTGGACCCCTTGGGGTATGGTGGGACCACCCAGTGGGCCCCCGGAACCCATTCGTCACTCCCGGTACATTGCCGGCAATGCCCGAAAACTTTCGGAATCCAAACACCAACTTCCTATATATCAATCTTCATTTCTGGACCATTTAGGAAACCCTCGTGACGTCCATGATATCACCCGGGACTCCGAAAAACCTTCAGTCACCAACACAAATAACTCAACTATACTAAAACATCATCGAACCTTAAGTGTGCACACCCTACGGGTTCGAGAACTATGTAGACATGACCGAGACACTTCTCGGTCAATATCCAATAGCGGGACCTGGATGCCCATATTGGATCCTACATATTCTACAAAGATCTTATCGATTGAACCTCTATGCCAAGGATTCATATAATCCCGTATATCATTCTCTTTGTCCTTCGGTATGTTACTTGCCTGAGATTTGATCGTCAGTATCCCTATGCCTATTTCAATCTAATTACCGGCAAGTCTCTTTACTCGTTCTGTAATACAAGATCCCAGTGACTCACACTTGAGTCACATTGCTTGCAAGGCTTATATGTGATGTTGTATTACCGAGTGGGCCCCGAGATACCTCTCCGTCACACGGAGTGACAAATCCCAGTCTTGATCCATGCTAACTCAACGGGCACCTTCGAAGATACCTGTAGAGCACCTTTATAGTCACACAGTTACGTTGTGAGATTTGATACACACAAGGTATTCCTCCGGAGTCAGTGAGTTACATGATCTCATGGTCATAGGAATGAATACTTGACTCGCAGAAAACAATAGCAACAAAATGACACGATCACATGCTACGTCCATAATTTGGGTCTTGTCCATCACATGATTCTCCTAATGTTGTGATCCCGTTATCAAGTGACAACACTTGCCTATGGCCAGGAAACCTTGACCATCTTTGATCAACGAACTAGTCAACTAGAGGCTCACTAGGGACTGTGTGTTGTCTATGTATCCACACATGTATTTGAGTTTCCAATCAATACAATTATAGCATGGATAATAAACGATTATCATGAACAAAGAAATATCATAATAAATAATTTATAATTGCCTCTAGGGCATATTTCCAACAGTCTCCCACTTGCACTAGAGTCAATAATCTAGTTCACATCACTATGTGATTTTAACGAATCCAACACCCATACAGTTCTGGGGTTTGATCGCGTCTTTCTTGTGAGAGAGGTTTTAGTCAACGTTCTGAACCTTTCAGATCCGTGTGAGCTTTACAAATCTTTATGTCATCTTATAGATGCTGCTACTACGTGCTATTCGGAAATATTCCAAATATCTACTCTACTATACGAATCTGTTTTACTACTCACAGTTATTTGGATTAGTGTCAAAGCTTGCATCGACGCAACCCTTTACGATGAACTCATTTAACCACCTCCATAATCGAGAAAAATTCCTTAGTCCACTAGTTACTAAGGATAACTTTGACCTCTGTTTTAGTGATTCAATCCTGGTTCACTCTCTGTACCTCTTAACAGACTTGTGGCAAGGCACACATTAGGTGCGGTACACAACATGACATACTTTAGAGTCTATGGCTAAGGCATAGGGGACGACCTTCGTCCTTTCTCTTTCTTCTGTCGTGGTCGGGTTTTGAGTCTTACTCAAATTCACACCTTACAACACAGCCAAGAACTCCTTCTTTGCTGATCTATTTTGAACTCCTTCAAAAACCTGTCAAGGCATGCATTTCATTGAAAGTTCTATTTAGCATTTTTATCTATCTCTATAGCTCTTGATTCTCAATGTTTCAAGTAGCTTTATCCATGTCTTCCTTTTAAAAACTCCTTTCAAACAACCCTTTATGCTTTACAGAAATTCTACATTACTTCCGATCAACAATATGTCAACCACATATACATATCATAAATTCTATAGTGCTCCCACTCACTTCTTTGGAAATACAAGTTTCTCATAAACCTTGTATAAACCAAAAAGCTTTGATCATCTCATCAAAGCGTATATTCCAACTCCGAGATGCTTGCACCAGTCCATAAAAGGATCGCTGGAGCTTGCATACTTGTTAGTATCCTTAGGATCGACAAAACCTTCTGGTTGTATGACATACAACCTTTCCTCAAGGAAACCGTCGAGGAAACAATGTTTTGACATCCTATGTGCAATATTTCATAAATAATGCTGCAGCTACTAACCTAATTCCAGAAAACTTTTAGCATCACTACGATTGAGAAAATCTCATTATAGTCAATTCTTTGAACTTGTCGGAAACATCTTTGTGACAAGTCGAGCTTTTCTTAATGGTGAATTTTCACCATCATCGTTTGTCTTCCCTTTAAAGATCCATCTTTACTTAATAGTCCTATGACCATCAAGTAGTTCTTCCAAAGTCTACACTTTGTTTTCATACATGGATTCTCTCTCGGATTTCATGGCCTCCAGCCATTTGTCGGAACCCGGGCCCACCATCGCTTCTCCATAGCTCGTAGGTTCATTGTTGTTCAACAACATGACCATCAAGACAGGGTTACCGTACCACTCTGTAGTAGTACGCGACCTTGTCGACCTACGAGGTTTGTACTAACTTGATCCGAAGCTCAATGATCACCATCATCATTTTCCACTTCAATTGGTGTAGGCGCCACAGGAACAACTTCCTACGCCCTGCTACACACTGGTTGAAGTGACGGTTCAATAACCTCATCAAGTTCCACCACCCTCCCACTCAATTCTTTCGAGAGAAACCTTTCCTCGAGAAAGGACCCGTTTCTAGAAACAAACACTTTGCTTCCGAATCTGAGATAGGAGATGTATCCAACTATTCTGGATATCCTTTGAAGATGCATTTATCCACTTTGGGTTCGAGCTTATCAGACTGAAACTTTTTCACATAAGCGTCGCAGCCCCAAACATTTAAGAAATGACACCTTAGGTTTCTCCATGGTCTATACTGTGTCATCTCAACGGAAATACGTGGTGCCCTATTTAAAGTGAATGTGTTTGTCTCTAATGCATAACCCATAAATGATAGTGGTAATTCGATAAGAGACATCATAGTATGCACCATATCAAATAGGGTGCTACTATGACGTTTGGACACACCATCATACTATGATGTTCTAGGTGGCATGAATTGTGAAACAATTTCCACATTGTCTTGTGTACCAAAACTCGCAACTCAGATATTCATCTCTATGATCATATCGTAGACAGTTTATCATCTTGTCACGACGATCTTCACTCTGAAATAACTTTGAACTTTTCAACATTTCACACTTGTGATTCATCAAGTAAATACTCCTGTATCTACTCAAATCGTTAGTGAAGTAAGAACATAACGATATCCACTGCGTGCCTCGGCATTCATTGTACTGCACACATAAAAAATGTATTGCTTCCAATAAGTTACTTTCTGGTTCCATGTGGTATGATTTTGCATGTCTCAAGTGATTCAAAATCAAGTGAATCCAAACGATCCATCCGCATGGAGTTTCTTCATGCGTTTATACCAACAGGTATGGTTTGCATGTCTCAAACGTTTCAAAAATGAGTGAGTACAAAGATCCATCAGCATGGAGCTTCCTCATGCATTTTACACCAACATGACTCAAGTGGCGGTGCCACAAGTAAGTGGTACTATCATTATTACTTTGTATCTTTTGGCACCAATATTTTGAACATGTGTAACACTACGATCGAGATTCAATAAACCATTGAGGGTAATTATTCAAGCTAATAGAATAACTATTATTCTCTTTAAATGAATAATCGTATTGCAATAAACACAATCCAGTCATGTTCATGCTCAACACAAACACCAAATAACAATTATTTAGGTTTAACACCAATCCCGATGGTAGAGGGAGCGTGCGATGTTTGATCACATCAACCTTGGAAACACTTCCAACACGTATCGTCACCTCGCCTTTAGCTAATCTCTGTTTTATTCCGTAGCTTTTTATTTTGAGTTATTAATCACTTAGCAACCGAACCGGTATCTAATACCCTCGTGCTACTAGCAGTACTAGTAAAGTACACATCAAATATCATGTACATCAAATATACTTCTGTCGAATTTGCCAGCCTTCTTATCTACCAAGTATCTAGGGTAGCTCCGCCTCAGTGACCGTTCCCCTCATAATAGAAGCACTTAGTCTCGGGTTTGGGTTCAATCTTGGGTTTCTTCATTAGAGCAGCAACTGGTTTGCCGTTTCATCAAGTATCCCTTCTAGCCCTTGCCCTTCTTGAAACTAGTGGTTTTACTAACCATCAACAATTGATGCTCCTTCTTGATCTCTACTTTCGCAGTGTCAAATATTGCGAATCGCTCAAGGATCATCATATCTATCCTTGATATGTTATAGTTCATCACGAAGCTCTAGCAGCTTAGTGGAAGTGACTTTGGAGAACCATCACTATCTCATCTGGAAGATTAACTCCCACTTGATTCAAGCGATTGTTTTACTCAGACAATCTGAGCACATGCTCAACGATTGAGCTTTTCTCCTTTACTTTGTAGACAAAGAATCCTGTCACAGGTCTCATATATCTCAACAAGGGCACGAGCACGAAATCTCAATTTCATCTCTTAGAACATCTCTTATGTTCCGTGACGTTTCAAAATGTATTCGGCGCCTTGCTTCTAAGCCATTAAGTATTACGCACTGAACTATCACGTTGTCATCAAAAACGTGTATGTAAATGTTCGCAACATCCACAGAGGACGCTCGAGGTGCAGCACACCAAGTGGTGCATTAAGGACATAAGCCTTGTGCGCAACAATGAGGACAATCCTCAGTTTTACGGACTCAGTCCACAAAATTGCTACTATGATCTTTCAACTAAATTTTCTCTAGGAGCATATAAAAAACAGTAGAGCTATAGCGCAAGCTACATCATAATTCGTAAAGACCTTTTAACTATGTTCATGATAATTAGAGTTTAACTAATCAAATTATTGATAAACTCCCAGTCAAAAAGTACATCTCTCTAGTTATTTGAGTGGTACATGATCCAAATCTACTAACTCAAGTCCGATCATCACGTGAGTTGAGAATAGGTTCAGTGGTAAGCATCTCTATGCTAATCATATCAACTATACGATTGATGCTCGACTTTTCGGTCTCTTGTGTTCCGAGGCCATGTCTGCACATGCTAGGCTCGTCAAGTTTAACCCAAGTGTTCTGCGTGTGCAACTGTTTTGCACCCGTTGTATGTGAATGTTGTGTCTATCACACCCGATCATCACGTGGTGTCTCGAAACGACGAACTGTCGGAACGGTGCACAGTCGGGGAGAACACAATTTGATCTTGAAATTTTAGTGAGAGATCACCTTATAATGCTACCGTCGTTCTAAGAAAAATAAGGTGCATAAAAGGATTAACATCACATGCAATTCATAAGTGACATGATATGGCCATCATCTTGTGCTTCTTGATCTCTATCACCAAAGCACCGGCATGATCTTCTTGTCACCGGCGCCACACCATGATCTCCATCATCATGATCTCCATCATCGTGCCGCCATCGAGGTTGTGGTGCTATCTATGCTATTACTACTAAAGCTACAACCCAGCAATATAGTAAACGCATCTGCAAACACAAACGTTAGTTTAAAGACAACCCTATGGCTCCTGCTAGTTGTCGTAGCATCGATGTGCAAGTCGATATTAACTATTACAACATGATCATCTCATACATCCAATATATCACATCACGTCATTGGCCATATCATATCACAAACATACCCTGCAAAAACAAGTTAGACGTCCTCTAATTTGTTGTTGCATGTTTTACGTGGCTGCTATGGGTATCTAGTATGATTGCATCTTACTTACGCAAAAACCACAATGGAGATGTGCAAATGGCTATTTAACCTCTCTCAAAGGACCGCCTCGGTCAAAACCAATTCAACTAAAGTTGAAGAAACCGACACCCGCCAGTCATCTTTATGCAACGAGTTGCATGTTAGTCGATGAAACGAGTCTCTCGTAAGCGTAGAAGTAATGTCGGTCTAGGCCGCTTCAATCCAACAATACCGCTGAATCGAGAAAATACTAAGGAGGGCAGCAAATCGAACATCAATGCCCACAAAACCTTTTGTGTTCTGCTCAAGATAACATCTACGCATGAACCTAGCTCGTGATGCCACTGTTGAGGAACGTTGCAAGGGAAACGAAAATAAAATCTACGCACACGAAGACCTATCATGGTGATGTTCATCTACGACAGGGAGATTTGATCCACATACCCTTGTAGATCGCTCAGCGGTAAGTTTTAAGAAATGCGGTTGATGTAGTGGTACAGCTTCGTGATTCAAATCATCGTCGTCCCATGATCCGTCCCATGACCCATTCCAATCTAGCGCCGAATGGCGGCACCTCCGCGTTCAACACACGTACAGCTCGATGACGATCTCGGTCTTCTTGATCCAGCAAGAGAGACGGAAAAGTAGACGAGTTCTCCGGAGCGTGAAGGCGCGCCGTTGTTGGTGATGATCTATTCCTGCAGGGCTCCGCCCGAGCTCCGGAGAAATGTAATCTAGAGGAAGAACTACGAGGTGTAGGTTTGAGTTGCACGTGGCAAAGTTGTGTCACAAAAGCCCTAAACCTCTAGTATATATAGGAGGAGGGGAGAGGCAGCCTTGGGCAGCCTTGGCGCACCAAGGAAACCCTCCTTGGGTCGGCCGAAGTGGGAGGGAGGGAGGAGTCCTTCTCCAATCCCACTTGGATTAGGACTCCTTCCTAATTTTCCCACCTCTTTTGGATTTTCTACTTTTTCCTCATGGGTTTTGCTTGGATGACTTTGTCAGCCCATTATACCTTATTGCACGTCCAATAAATCCATGTGGACCCCTTGGGGCATGGTGGGCCCCTGGAACCCATTCGTCACTCCCAGTACACAGCTGGCACTGCCCGAAAACTTTTCGGAATCCAAACACCAACTTCCTATATATCAACCTTCGTTTCCGGACTATTCCGGAAACCCGCGTGACGTCTGTGATCTCATCATCACAAATAACTCAACTATACTAAAACATCATCGAACCTTAAGTGTGCAGACCCTGTGGGTTCGAGAACTATGTAGACATGACTCGAGACACTTCTCGGTAAATATCCAATAGCGGGACCTAGATGCCCATATTGGATCCTACATATTCTATGAAGATCTTATCGGTTGAACCTCTATATCAAGGATTCATATAATCCCGTATATCATTCGCTTTGTCCTTCGGTATGTTACTTTCCCGACATTCGATCATTGGTATCCCTATACCTATTTCAATCTCGTTACCGGCAAGTCTCTTTACTCATTCCATTATACAAGATCCCCGTGACTCACACTTGAGTCACATTGCTTGCAAGGCTTATATGTGATGTTGTATTACCGAGTGGGCCCCGAGATACCTCTCCGTCACACGGAGTGACAAATCCCAGTCTTGATCCATGCTAACTCAACGGACACCTTCGGAGATACCTGTAGAGCACCTTTATAGTCACCCAGTAACATTGTGATGTTTGATACACACAAGGTATTCCTCTAGTGTCAGTGAGTTACATGATCTCATGGTCATAGGAATGAATACTTGACACGTAGAAAACAGTAGCAACAAAGTGACACGATGACATACTACATCTATAATTTGGGTCTTTTCCATCACATGATTCTCCTAATTATGTGATCCCGTTATCAAGTGACAACACTTGCCTATGGCTAGGAAACCTTGACCATCTTTGATCAACGAACAAGTCAACTAGAGGCTCACTAGGGATAGTGTGTTGTCTATGTATCGAGACATGTATTTGAGTTTCCAATCAATACAATTATAGCATGGATAATAAATGATTATCATGAACAAAGAAATATAATAATAACTAATTTATTATTGCCTGTAGGGAATATTTCCAACTCAAAGCTATTGCCAAGGATGCACTTGCAAAGGTGGCTGGTGTGAAGAGGCCCAGGAAAATAACTATCCATCTTGTTGGCAGAAATACTTCTATGTTTGAAGACCCAGAAGAAGTTGAGGAAGAAGCTCCTGAGGATATCCCAGTTCCTCCCAAGAAGAAGAAGAAGCTGATGGGTGATGCAATGAAGTCTACTCCAAAGCCTACTGCAAAAGCAAAGAAGGATGTAGCTTCCAGAAAGACCACTAAAGATATACGTGCAGCTGCTAAGAGCAAAGGCCATGCATCCAGTGCCCATGTTGTAGAAGAGGAAGAAGATGTGAATGCTCCATTTCTCAGGAAGCTCAGACCATACGTACCACTTCACAATGATGCTCATCCTGTAGCAGAAGACATGAAGAAGAGGAAGGATGCCGGATTAAGAAAGTGGAGAGTTGCTGATCCATATGCTGTCAGAAGAAGAACTGTTGTTTATCTAAGGTTTCACACCAAGGAACAACAAGATTTTTATAAGATTGTCTTGTATGACAAGAGTCCTGCTGTCAGCAATATGAGGTATGTCGACTGGGCATACATCAAGGAGAATGAGAATTTCTTTCCACATGTTCAAGAGAACTTCAGGCTAGTTGACATAGAAGATTTTGTTGGGAAGGAGATGACCCCATGGAATGACGAGATGATCATGCAATTCTATGCAATAATTCTTGTCTAAGATGACTCTCTAATCTGGATGACCGATGGACACAGGTACGATGCTGCAATTGCTGAATGGGCTGCTATCATTGGTGTTCCCAAGCAGGAAGAAGTAGATGTAGATGTATATGCAGATGCTAATCAGAATCCCAACTCCATGGCCAACATGTACAAGACCATTCCACATCAGTACTTGGCCAGTCACAAGCTTGGCTCAGTATATTTTCTGCAAGCTTGTATTCCCACGACAAACACTATACTGCGATACACTCTCATGCCTAAGTCAAGAGATGATAAGATGATGAGAGGATATTCAATCAACCTTCTGCACCTACTTGATACCCATACCAGATTTAGAGTCATGGACTTGATAGTTGAGGCTATCCAAAGGACTGCTACGGATCGAAAGATATCCTGTGGATATGCACCTTATATTCAGATGCTCATCAAGGCCAAGATAGGCAAGCATGCATATCAACTTGATCATCCCCATCTACCTCTTCAACCAAAATTTGAAGATAATGAGGTTGTGATGGATGGCAATGATCCCAACTCAGCTGCAACAAGAGTGGCAGCAAAGGAAACAGAGGCTGAAGCTGCTAGGAACAGGCCACCTCCAGTTCCACAACTCAGAACTCAAGCTGAGCAAATGGCATTTCTAGTGAGCACTGTCCAAAGCATGGAGAAGAACATTCAGGAGATTATGCAAAATTAGAAGAGCCTTGAGAGAGTTGTGGAGACAAAATTCCACAACATGGATATGAAGGTAACTGAGTTGACCACCATTGTCAGACAGCTTCAACATGAAGTTGACTCTATGGAGATTCCACACTCAGAGGATGAAGATGAAGATGAAGATGATGATGACGAGGATGAGTATCCTCCTCCCACTACTACACAGTACAACACCAGGCCCCGGTCAATTGTTGTACCTGCTCCGGAGACAAGAGAGACATCTTCAGCACAAGCTTCAGCACCTTCAACACCAGCTCCAGCTCAAGCTCCTTCAGTATCAACTTCTCCAGCTCCAGGGACGTCAGGAGAAGTCTTCGCAGATGCCATTCTATCGACTCCATCATCATCTGCCTGGAGAGACAAGTAGTTTTATACTTTTGAACTTTTTGGTAACTTGTTGCCAAAGGGGGATAAATGTATATATCATAGACTTCGTGTGAGAGAGAGATTTTGACTTTATTTGCTCTTGTTTGGTTTTAAAAACTTTTGTTCTTTGTATCACTTTATCCTATCTGTGTGTGATCATACGCTTTATCCTGTCTGATGCTACGATATTATCTTTTAGCTATCCTTGTGATGATCACTCACTTATCTTTTCGGTGTCATGTGCATTACTTTTACTTTTACACACCACCAAGATGTATGTGACAAGGAAGAGTAACCCTTGATCCTAATTGATTGTGCATTTGCATTCAAAGGCAAATTTTAAATAATGCACAAATTTAGGGGGAGCTCTTGCTTTTCACATACTTCTCAAACCGTCGATGCTAATCATTGATTATATCTTTTGTCGAAGCTTTGATCTATATGTTTTCATCAATTACCAAAAAGGGGGAGATTGAAAGCACAATTGCTCCCTAGGGTAGTTTTGATAATTGATCAGAACATATGCATCATTGGACTAATGTGTTTTCCAAGTATATTTCAGAAAAGTTGAAAAGATGCTATGGCTTAAGGTTTATGTGGAGATGCCACTGGATGCAAGAAAAGAATAATATTGGCTCAAGCTTCAATCTAGAAGACTCTTCATTTTATATTTGTGAGAAATCACTTTTGAGTCAATAGGAAAGCCAATACTATTAAAAGGGGGTGAAGTAGTAAAATGAACTGATTGCTCAAATGCTCAAAGTTAGCCACCAAAACACTCAGTCATTTTTCCCACATATCCACTCTGTCAAGTTCCACATACACAAATTCGGTGTAACCAACATTGCCACATCGGACCCACCGAGTTTGAACCTAAGACACAACCCTAGCCATTCCCACCAAATTGGTGCAACCGAAACTGCATCGGTGCTACCTAGTTCACTCTGACCAACATTTTGTTGCCAAGATACAAAAAATTGGAATTTCCGAGTTTGAGTGTTGGTGCCACTGAGTTTGGCCATCTGATCCTTAGTCACATGTTCGGTGTCACCGAGTTCTATATATCGGTCTCACCAAGATTCAAAAGTTCTCCACTTTAGTGCTAATCGGTACCACCGAGTTGTCGACTTCGGTGTCACCGAGTTCTATATATCGGTCTCACCAAGATTCAAAAGTTCGCCACTTTAGTGCTAATCGGTACCACCGAGTTGTCGACTTCGGTGTCACCAAGTTTGCTCTTTTGTGTGTAACGGTTGGATTTTGGCTGCTGCCTATATATACCCCTTCACCCACCTCTCATTCGTGGGAGAAGCACTCAGAACACACACTTCATTTCGAGATCCATTTTCTGAGAGAGAACCACCAACTCATGTGTTGAGACCAAGATATTCCAAGCCAAACATTTGAATCTTGATCTCTATCCTCCCCAAACTGCTTTCCACCAAATCAACCTCTCCTACCCATGCATATTCTGTGTGAGAGAGATTTGTGTTGAGGAGACTATCTTTATAAGCACAAGAGCAAGGAGTTCATTGATCTACTCCCATCTATTACCTTTTGGAGGGTGGTGCCTCCTAGATTGGTTAGGTGTCGCTTGCAAGCCTCCTACTTCGTGTTGTGGAGTTGAACCAAGATGTTTGGAAGGGCAAGGAGATCGCCTACTTTGTGAAGATCTACCATGAGTAAGGCTAGTCCTCCGTGGATGGAAGCCGTGGTGGGATAGACAAGGCCGCTTCTTTGTGGACCCTCCGTGGACCCTCGCAACCGTTACCCTCCGTGGGTTGAAGTCTCCACAAACCTTTTGGAGGGTCGTGCCACCAATCGGAACCATGACAAAAATCACAGTGTCAACCTTGTGCGTTTGATCTCCCTTCCTTACTCTATTTACACTTGCATGTTTACTTTCCGCTGCAATACTATTAGAACTGCATGTGTAGGGTGTGCTTGACCTGTTATAACTGTCATAGTTGCCTCTCAAGTAAAATTGGTAAAAGGCAAAAAAATATCTTGTCAAGTAGTCTAATCACCCCCCCTCTAGACACACCTTCGATCCTACATAGTGGCTTTGAGGCATGAGCAAGAAGAGACAAACCAACTTCAACAATGTGATGGTGTTTGCGCTCGGCACAACCGGTTTTTTATGTGCATGAGGAGAAGAGACATGATGTATTGTGCCAATGTCACGAAAGAATGAGTTGAGCTTCTCATACTCACCTCCCGAGTCACTTTGGACTGTGAGAATTTTCTTGTTAAAGTGTCGTTCAACAAGCTTCTGAAACTCCTCGAAGACAGAGAAAACTTCAAATTTAAACTTAAGCAAATAAATCCAAGTAAATTTGCTATAATCATCCATGAAGCTAACATAATATTTTTTTCCAAAAGAATCTATGGCATGACCCCATACATGTGAAAAAATGAGCTCTAAAAGAGCATGAGACACACTATATGACTTTGGATAAGGAAGTTGGTGACTCTTGGCACATTGACAAGCTTCACAAAAAGACTCACTAGTGACACTATGTGACAATGGAAAATTGTCCTTATTGACTATTTGTTTGACGATGACTAATGATGGATGTCCTAATCTTTGATGCCACCTTCCCAAGGAGGGCTTGATGACAGAGTAGACTCGATGATGCTTGCGACTAGAGGCTCCAGATGTCATGGGGTAGAGTCCTCCAATGCATCTACCGTGATAAAGAAGTTCCCTCGTTGCCCGGTCCTTTATAAAAAAATAACGAGGCTGAGTTTCAAAGAAGACATTATTATCGGTGGCTAAGCGAGACATAGATGCAAGATTTTTATCAGGTGGAGGTACATGAAGAACATCTTTGAGAACAAGATCACGTTTAAGAGCAGGGGAATTAATGGAAGCTTGACCAATGTGACAGATATACATACCTCCACCACTTGCCGTGTGAATTTGGTCGTTGCCAAGGTACTTTTCACGAACCGCAAGCTACTCTAACTCGCTTGTCACATGATCTGTTGCACCGAAGTCAACATACCAGAGTCCATCTCCTCCTTGTTCATGTGTAGCTGCAGCCGCATGACGATCTTCAGGGAGGTAATCTTCGTTATACCTGTGCCAGCCATCCATGACTTCATGGCCTGGCTTCTTGTAGAGTTCACACCAAGGACGACCTTGGGAGGAGGAAGCCCGACAATTGTTGTTGTTGAAGCCGCCCCCTCCTATGTTGTTGTTGCAGCCACCTCCCGCTGAGCGAGGCTCGCCCTGATGAGCATCACGCCCGCGGCCTCCGCCGCGGTTTTGCCCCTGGTTGCCACGCCCACGACCTCGACCACGGTTGGCCGAGTTTGCAGAAGATTGACGCATGTTGGTACCATGAAGGAGACTTAGGCGGGCATCGCAGCTCAGGAGCTGGGTGTACAATTCTTGAATAGACACTGGTTCAACCCGAGCCGCAAGCGCTAAAACGACACAGTTGTATTCTAGGTCGAGACCATCAAGGATCTTTGTTGTTATTTCTGCATCGGACAATGCAACTCCGGTGTAGGCAATCTTGTCTGTGAGACTTTTAATCTTACCAAGATATTCAGCCATGGTAAGGTTACCTTTTTGCACATTTGTAAGCTCGATCCTGGTGTTGATAACTTGTGCTTGACTTTGGGCAGCGAACATGGCATGGATGGCACTCCAAACTTCGGCCGGCTTCTGTGCATAACGACGTGTGAAAGAATCTCATGGGAAAGAGAGCCCATCAGATATCCTTGGAGTTGTTGCTGCTATGCGTACCCGAGGGATCGTGCCTTGGTAATGGTGAGAGTGGCCGGCGGTGTCGGTTTTCTCTCGTCGAGGTGGTGCTCCATCTGTGCGCCCTTTATTTGAGGGAGCACAATGGCCTTCCATAGAAGGAAATTTCCCCTCGAAAGCTTCTCCTGTGGTGGTGGTCCGAGAGCAACTTGGGTGGTGCTGGAGGATCAGGCGAAGGTGGAGGATGATGTGGTGGTGAGCGCACCCATGGTGCTGGGTGTCATGGCTGCTTCGGTGGTGGACATGTTCTCGGCCAGGAAAGGTAAGCTAGATGCGATCTTCGATCTATGAGGAAGAGGCTCTGATTACCATGTAAGATAGGTTGAAAGCGTTAAACCCCTCGTCCGGGCCGCATTGGTATATATAGGGCAATTGCCTTGGCTTACAAGGAAGAGATCAATCAAGAGATTGATCAGAATCGGTTTGAGAGAGGGAGAGACCGAAGAGGAGACGAGATAGAGATAGATTACAGGTTTAAACACTTTCCTATCTCTATACAACTTATTCTAACAATATATGCCTCATATTTGACTTGGATATGAGAGGTGTAAGTCAGTCCAACCATTTGAAGCCGACCGGTCCTCCGTCCGCCAAGGCATTGGTGATGGGTTTGTGGCACCCGGTTGTAGATGCTCTAAGGTCTGATTATCAATGGCTACATTTAAACTGACCTCATTTTTTTTGTTCTCTTAAATATTTCAATTTGGGACTGTCTTTTCTCATGCCTTGCTCAAAAATCGTTGCAAACCAGTTTTTAGTTCATCAGATTTTTTTTCTGCTGCTGTTGGGATCTCACTTTTTTTTGTGACTCAAAAGCACAATGGTATTTTTGCAGGTTCAAACAAAAATAAAGACCGGCAGGAAATTAGAAGATGCTCCGTAAGCAACAGAGATGAATACGCAATCAAGAACATAACACTGTATGTGTTAGAAATAGAGAAAAACACGAATGGTCCACATAGATGAAGAACGTATGAACGAGGCCGTGAGGTGACCGTTAACTACGTTATTGCAATATACTGGACTGGTATCACATTCCACCTATTCGAGGTACAAACCCAGTCCAGTCCAGCCCAGCCTAAACCAAACATCGCATAAGACAGTCGTCTCTTACAAGTTTACAATCCCTGAGAAGGCAATTGCAGCATATTTCAAACTGACATAACACTGGAGCTCAAAGCAACACTAGAGCAGAACCCCACACGGCCAGAAGCTTTCATCCGTTCCTAGTTGAATCCTGCGTACATTTGCAAGCATTGCACAAGGCACACGTCAGATCTACGAGCAACTTACTTGTACTGTGACTAGGTTCTGAATCGACTGGGAGAACCTACCAAGTTTGAGGTCCAGGCCGTTGTTCAGCGAGGTGGACCCTCCTTCCGCGACCTTGAGGCTCTGAGCATGAGCAAGCTGTGGATAAAATCGCACAAACATAAGTAAATTGCAGCCTGATTGGTTGTGGGAAGCACAAATTGGTTGTGGAGAAGCACAAAATGTCATGAACATAGAACTCGACCACCAATCATTCTTTGTGAAATGAAAGAAATAAAATAAGAAAAAAGTAAAATTGTAGATGCGCCGAAGAGTTAGCTGTCCGATTCAGATAGGCTTTGGGCAGCCTACCCTGCAGTGTATGTAGGATAGCCTAGCCTTAGCCTCACGACGTTGCTTGCAGCAAGTGAAAAGTTATTCCACCTCCAATGTAAAGAAGCTGCAATGAACGAGTCTACGTGTTGTAGGTTGGTGGTAGACTTTGTGTCACTTCGTGGCTTGCAATGGAGCACTCCATTAACTGAGCGCTACCATGAGTAGGGCCAGCACGCCTCCTCTCCTCTTCATGGAGGCTCCTATTTCCTGCACTTCTTTTCATTTCGGAATCCTATTTTTTCTAGATGGGAAAAAGAAACGCCTATTTTTGCTACGGTCTGTGTATATCCAGGCATCTATGCCAGGCCCTATTCCATGGAGCAGTCCCTCTACAAGTACTGCTACGTATTAATGTTCTTGACTTTTGTTCAAGAAACGGTATGAACAATGGTGCCCGTTTTTCAACTGTGAGGAGTCAGTGCTAAACAGGACTACATGAGTAAGATGTTTGCTTCGTTTGGGGCTCTCTAATTCAGCAACACTAGCAAAAGAAAAGAAAAACTCAGGTTAAAACTAGCACAACCGAGACATCATCATGGTGCCCGTTTTCTTCCCGTTATTAGAAGACAGTGGAATCCTGCCAATGATGGTCATACAACTACAAATCACCTCCAGTTACTACTTCAACTACTAGTACTACCATTCCTTCAGATTCATAAAGGGTTTCAAATCTTCTGACTTGGTACTAGTACTGTTTTTGTCCTCTGTGGTTAATAACGACACTACAGATGAACGCCGCAGGAACTTGAAAAGAATCTAGAAGCGCTCACCTTGTCACACAGGCCGTAGCGCTCCGCTTGTTTCCCCCTGATCTGCATGCAGCACGAAACAAGCATCAGGCGAGTCACCGGTAAGTAAGAATATGCAGACGAGCGACTCACTATGTTCTCGAGGTAGGTCATCTCGCCCCCGATCTTGCGGTCCTTCTCGGAGCGCACCTTGTGCATGGCCGCCTCCAGGTTGTGCTCCAGCGCCGCCAGCGACGGCACCGTGTACTGCTCCCCGTCGTCCACCGTCATGAACCTACCGACAGAATAGATCAGCACACGGCGAGATCAGAACAGGCGCAGGCGCAGGCGCAGCGACGCGCACGCTGGCCGGCCATGTATGCAAGTATGCTTACCTCAGCTCCTTCTCCAAGAGGTCGCACATCTTGGCCACCTTCTCCAGCTCGGCGCGCCTCTCCTGCTCGATGCAAAGGGGGGACCGCTATCAGAACCGCATCATCACCCTGAATCCAAGCATTGCAAAGTAGTCTACTCACGTACCTGGCGGATGTCGGACCAAACCTTGGTGTGCGTCGCGGCCTCGTACCTCTCGACGAACTCCTTGACACTGCAAGAACAATAGATGCGCAAGCAAAGCATGGGCAGACGTACAAACAAAGCACATGCAAATGAGCGGGTGATTTGGGTGAGAGCTGAGAGGCGGTTGGCTTACGAGGGGGCGGTGGGCGCGAGGTACTGGTAGAGCTTGCCGGAGGCGGAGAAGAGGAGGAGGAGGAGGTCGGCGTCGCAGAGGACGGCGAGCTCCCGGGCTTTCTTGAAGAGGCCGTCCCTGCGCTTGTAGAAGGTGGACTGGCGCTGCGTGGGGTTGTCGATCCTCTTTATCTCGCTGCGCCCACGCCCCATGTCGTCGCCCGTTTCCCCTTCCGGCCGAGCTCCTTCCCAAACCCGCAAACGCGCAGCGGAGCAGGGGGCTTTCCGTTTCCGAGACCTTGCAAGAATAAGGAAAGGTTTCGGTTGCCCGCGCGAGCTACCTCTACTGTGCTGCTGCGTGGAGGAGAGGGATGTAACAGTCCGTTGCTTGTTGGGGGTATTTGTAGTAGAGTAGTAGTTGTAGCTGGCCTTGGGCGGGCGAGGGCGAGGGCATGGGTGAGATGGGGGTTGGGTTTTTCCTGATTTAAAGATGGGTGTGGCCCTCGGAAGTAAGACAAGATAGTCTAGTCTCGTGTCAGGCCTGGCTTTGCTTGCTTTCTTGCAGGCGTGGGAGGGAGCAAGGCTGAAACGACGGAGACGTGTCGACTGTCCTCCACCACAGTGGATGCGGCCGGGCGGGCACCCCAGCCAGCAGCAGGCCTATCGCTGCTCACGCATACGTAGTTCCAAGTACCAGTACTACGTATTAAGTAGGTAGTGAACAACTCTAACGTGACGATCTATTTCGTCTGTCGTCGTCTGTTTGGGTACGCGTGGACAGAAAAATTTATCAACACGCTGACTCAAACGGACGCGCGTCCGCTTTTCGTCTGCATGCCGATTCATTTTCGGTCTAATTTTGAGCCTGATTTGGGTCTATGCAGACGCGAACGACACGCGCGTACTTCATCCTCTGGCCCGCCCGTCGGTGGCCAATTGGTCATTCTGCACCCCTACCAACAACGCCGACATCTAGCCCTCGGCTCGTCCGCAGCCCGTCGTCGTCGCCGCCCAGTTCCAACGCCTCCTCCCGTACCTGCCCAGCGCCTACCCACGTTGCCGGCCGCATCGTCATCGGGCCACCGCAGCTTCCCCGACCCATATCCGCCGTCGCGGGTCAGCTTCGTCATCACGCCCGCAAGTTGTTCGACAGTTCGCCTCAAGGTACAAATGGATTGCGCCGACCAGTTCTTTTTCCATAATGTTCTGTGCGACTCCGACGATTCCTCATCCCGCGATGAGGAGATGTTGCTTGTCGTGTTGGTCCATGACCACCTTAATAGGCAGTGTTTCCAGGCTCGATTCCGGGGCATGTTCGGACGTTGAATCGCAACCGAGAGAGCGACCATTTCCTTCTATGGAAGGAGTACTTTGACACAAGCAATCCGCTGTTCAAACATCAGAAATTCTGGCATCGTTTCGATATGGCTAGGTGTGTTTTCAACTAGATTCGAGAGGGGTTGATCGGATACGATGACTACTTTGAGTGAAAGAGGATGCCATTGGAAAGATAGGCTTCTCATCTTATCACAAATGCACTGCAGCTATCCGGATGCTTGCTTACGGAGTACCCGATGATCTTATCGATGAGTATGTCCGTATGAGTGAGTCTACGTGCCTAGAGTCGTTGTACACATTCGGCAAGGTTGTGGTTGTAGTGTTTGGCCATGAGTACTTGAGAAAGCCGACTAGTGCAGACACAACCCGCTTGTTGGCGAGCAATGCTAACCGAGGCTTCCCAGGGATGCTTAGCAACATAGACTGCATGCACTGGGAGTGGAAGAAATGCCCTTCTGTTTGGCAAGGCCAGTACAAGGGTCATGTCATACTTGAGGTCGTGGCCTCTTAAAGCTCTAGATCTGGCACTCTTTCTTTGGCATGGCCGCATCGCACAATGATATCAACGTGTTTCAACGATCGCCGATGTTTGCAAGGCTTGCCGAAGGGAACAGCCCGCCGGTCAATGTTAACATCAACGGTCACAGCTACAACAAAGGATACTATCTAGGTGACGGAATATATCCATGGTGAACCACTATTGTGAAGACAATTTCCAACCCTATCGGCGAGAAGAGGAAAAGATTTTCCCAAGAGCGGGAGAGTGCTAGGAAGGATGTCGAGTGTGCCTTTGGTGTTTTGTAATCTCGATGGGGGCATAGTTAGGTATCTTGCTAGAACTGGGAGCACCAAGAAGTTGTGGGAAGTGATGACTGCTTGTGTGATCATGCACAATATGATAATAGAGGATGAGCTCCCGGAACGTCTCCACGATAAATGGTTTGAGTTTCACGGTGACAATGTGGTGCCTCAACATGGCGGAGAAGCGACATCGTTTTGTCAGTTCACCAAATTTCACCATGAAATGCGTGATTGGGAAACTCATATTCAGTTGCAAGATGATTTGGTTGAGCATATGTGGGATCATGTTGGCAACCAATAGGCGTATCTTTTAGACAATTTAATTTTTATTGGGTTTGTAAAACTTTGCTATATTTTATTTTGGTTGTGAAACTATGCTATTTCATTTGCTTTTGAAAAAAATGCAAAATGTTTGTATTCAAAAACTGATGGCTAGCCGACCACGCGGACAAATATTAGTCGGTGCGTTGGGCGCGCTACGGACCCAAATCATAGATCGGGCGGACACACAGCCGACGGACGACCCAAACAGAGTACAAGCAGACAAAATCGCCGTTTGTTTGGGTCCTCCTGATGGAGTTGCTCTTAGTGATTGAATGCATTGATGATTCTCATTGATGGTGCACTAGGCACGTATATAGGTACAAGGGGTCCCACTCATGTCTTGTCTCCCAAGTTACATACATGTTACAACGAGAGGATGATGTGACATGTGCAATGTACAAACCAAGACCTATAGACATATACGCAGAGTATACATGTTCTACACCCCCCTGCAGTCGAAGCGTCGCCGGAGACGCAGAAGCTGGACCGAAAACTCTCAAAGGTCAAGGTTGGTAGCCTCTTTGTCATGACATCGACGAACTACTGATCGGTGGGCACATGTCGGACTCGAATGCGGCCAAGCGCAACCTGCTCACGAACAAAGTGAATGTTGAGCTCAATGTATTTGGTGCATCGATGATGAACCGGGTTGGCCGAGAGGTAGACGGCAGACACATTGTCGTAGAAGACAAGTGTGGCCTTAGGAACCTCAACCAGCAACTCCTAAAGCAGCTGTCGTAGCCAGGAACACTCAGCAACAACATTAGCCGCAGCGCGGTACTCTGCCTGAGCACTCGAGCGAGACACCGTGGGTTGTCGCTTAGACGACCATGATATCAAAGATGGCCCGAGGTAGACACAATAGCCAGTGGTGGAGCGACGAGTGTCCGGGAAGCTTCCCCATTCCGTGTCAGAGTAGGCGACGAGGTCGGTGGCGGAGGAAGCCGTCAGAGTGAGACCCATATCAATGGTTCCACAGATACAGCGAAGAATGCATTTCACCAAGGCCGAGTGAGTTTCACGCGGAGAGTGCATGTGGAGGCACACCTGTCCCACAACACACTGCAGATCTGGCCGCATGAGTCTGAGATACTAAAGAGCGCCAACAATGGACTTGTAGAAGACAACGTCGGACGCTGGAAATCCCTGGACAACGGATACCTTGGCCTTCGTATCAATAGGCATAGAAGAAATCTTGCAGTTAAGCATGCCTGCTCGCTCCAGAATGGCATGGGCGTACTTCTACTAATGAATAAAGAAGCGAGTAGAACGACGGACGACCTCGATGCCGAGGAAATAATGCAGAGCCCCCTAGTCCTTAAGAGCAAACTCGACGCTGAGATGAGCGGTGATTTGCTCGATTAGCACGTAGGATGATGCTGTCAGGATGATGTCATCAACGTAGAGGAGGTAGGCAGTACCGGCACCCTGATGATAGATGAAGAGCGAGTCGTCGGAGCAACTAGACCGAAGCCCCATCTGCTGAAGAAAGGCCGCCATACGCTGGTACAACGCCCGAGGTCCCTACTTCAATCCATAAAGTGACCTTGAGAGCAGACACACATAATCTGGGTGGGCAGCGTCCACAAAGCTGGTGGCTGCTGACAAAACACCTGCTCCTGGAGATGACCATGGAGAAAGGCATTCGACACGTCTAGCTAGTGAACATGATAGGCACGCGAGACAGCCAACTGAAGGACAGTGTGAATCGTGCCCGGTTTCATAACCGAAGCGAAAGTGTCGGTGAAGTCAACACCACCTCGCTGTCGAAAGCCGCGTACCACCCAACGCGCCTTATGGCACTCAAGAGAACCGTCAGGATGGGTCTTGTGGCGGAACACCCACTTGCCAGTGATGACGTTGGCATGAGGAGTCCGTGGAACAAGTTGCCACGTATGGTTGCACTGAAGGGCGTCGAACTCCTCACGCATCGCCGCAAGCCAGTTCGGATCCCGAAGGGCTGCACGAGCAGAGGATGGTAGCGGATACGGCGATGATGTCAAGGCAGCACATGCATACTCGTCGGAGGGGTAGCGCGTGGTAGGCCGGTGCGTCCCGGTGCAAGGCCGGGTCACCACCCCGGAAAGGGGCCCGGAGGTGCCAGCCGTGCCACGGGCGTCCGAAGGGACCGTCATGGTGGTCGGAGAGCCGGGGGAGGCGGTGGCGACCAAGTCGGGGGAGGCGGTCGAGCCCAAGTCGTCCGATGGAACCGCTCGGGCACAAGGCACCACGCTCGATGGCGAGGCCAGGGTACAACCCGGTGACGACGACAGCCCGCTAGTAGGTGCTCCAGGGGTAGGCTGCGAATAGGTCCCATGCCAAGGCAGCGTGGCCCGAGAGACCACCGAGGGCTCGGAAGGGGGTGGTACCTGCTGAAAAGGGAACACCATCTCATCAAAGTACACATGTCGCGAGATATAGACGCGGTGGGACACATGATCATAGCACCGGTAGCCTTTGGTGTTGGGAGGATATCCAAGGAATATGCAGGGAACAGATCGAGGCGCGAGTTTATGAGGAGTGGTGGACGCGGTGCTAGTGTAACAGAGACACCCCGAAGATGCGGAGGCCATCGTAAGATGGAGGCGCACTCAAGAGAAGATGATGAGGTGCGTAATTCCAACGCGGACGACATGGGCGGATCTTGATGAGAAGGGTGGCGGTGGGGAGCGCGTCAGACCAAAACCGAGGAGGCACGTTAGAGTGGAAGAGTTACGTGCGAACGTGTTCATTAAGAGTGCATAACATGCGCTCAACATGGCCATTTTGTTGAGACGTGTAAGGACAAGTGAGGCGGAAGATAGTACCATGGGTGGCAAGGAGGTAGCGAATGGCAGTGTTGTCAAACTCTTTTCCATTATCAATCTGGAGTGCTAGGATGGAATGACCAAATTGTGTGGTGACATAGGTGTAAAAATTGGTGAGTGTGGCCAGCGCATCGGACTTGCAACGAAGAGGAAAGGTCCACACATAATGAGAGAAACCATCTAAAATCACCAAGTAATAAAGATAGCTTGTGTCGCTTGCAATCGGGGATGTCCAAACATCACTATGAATTAACTCAAATGGAAAAGTAGAAATAGTGGTAGATGCACTAAAGGGTAGACGAACGTGTTTGCCTAGACGACAAGCCTCACAAGTGTGGTCATCAACCCTATTATATGAAACGGAAAAATCTGAAGAATATGACGCGAAACAGTGGAGTTGGGATGGCCCTGGTGAGCATGCCAAAGGTCGACACCAGCGGTGAGAGAGACTGGGTGGGTGGAGGCAGTGGTGGAGGGATGCATCGGGTAGATCCCGAAGGCCATCACAGTGCTGCAGTACCATCCGTGTACGGGCGTATAATAAACCTAAAATTCACTTTAGCCACTTTTCATAATTAATTTGCACTAATATTAAAAATACTAATTTAAAAGTGCACTCCGACTTAAATGAGCATCTCTCATAATTGATTGTAAGTGATTCAAGAACCTGATCTTATTCTTAGCCATTGGTGTGGACATCATCGATGATGAGCATATTAATCGGTATGCATTATTTTGCAAATCATATATTCATATGATTCTTGTTCATCTTTATATGCTTCATGGTATGTGCTGAGAACGATTTTGCTAGAACTTCAAGGCAACGAAGTCCTATCTGCTACATGGTTGTACCATCCATCTTACACCTCACAAACTGTATGTACTCTTGTGGAGATGACACACTCTTGAATGCTACATGTTGTAAATGTTAGAAACACTGGGAAGAGCACCTTTTTTAACTTGATATTTTCAGTGAGATATCACCCTAATAATTTACTACTACGCAATCAAAAGGTGCAAACAATAAAACGGATAAATATCTCAGCCAATTCATCAAAGCATGATATGGTATAACCGTAGGCGTCGGGAATCCTTTATGATCTTCTTAAATCTTGAGTCAAATCATTGTGATAGCCAATATTTCGTTGTCGTGGCAGCCGTTCCAAAAAGGATGTCATGGTGGCAATTTTGGAAAACGTAGCCATGGGGACTATTTCAGAAAACGTTGTCGTGGCACCAAATTCAGAAATTCCGTTGTGGCATGAAATTATAGCTCCTCGTCCCGTGCTTAGTACACCTTCTCATCGTTGGGGTCTTTCATGTATAAGCATCACGCCGTGACACGCAAGCCACTTAACATTACAGCATATAACCATCTCATACATAAACTCATTATCATGACGAAGGCTATACCACATCATATACAAACCACACAAAATCAAGTTAGACGTCCTCTTATGGGTTTTAGAAAATTTTAGTTACGTGGTTACCAATTTTGACAAATAATACTAGCTACCTATGACCACAATTTAGATGATAATTCTTGTTGTTAGATTAACTTTCAAGGTGTGTGAGGGAAGAGACTTAATTAAAAATCTCTACCCCCACACTCAACTTCATCAGATACGCATAACCCCCTAGAAGATCATTCATCTTCATCGCCCTCTTGCATACGCGACCGTTTACTATTATTGACTATGATGAGGCCCATAGCATTGTTAGGAGATCGTCGATAGTCAGAGCGGAGCGATTATGAAAACTTTGTGCAAAGTCACGTTATGCCATCAATGAACTCAACCAAAGCAACACTAGAGGGAAGCATATAATGAATATCTAACCCTCACATATACATGTGGTCTAGATCACGACCTGTATCTACTCGTAGAACTGGTCTGATGCCACTGTTGGGAAACATAGTAGAAAACAAAAAACCACCCTATGAGCAATGAGGAACACTATAAAGATACGATAATGGTTGGGATCACGATCATTACGATCACTGAGTTGCAACAAAAGAAGAACGTGACGATGTAGAACGTACTTGGATTCCCTCGAACCATAGATGAGTGATCGGACAAACCGTTCATGAACGATCCCTTGAATAGAAGACTGCAAGGATGACCTCTCTACTTGGTTGCAAGTATACAGTCTTCACGATCCGGCAGTACTTCACTGTCCAGAGCTAATCATCGTCGGAGAATTGGAGGGAGGAGATTAGAAACACACTATTTTGGAGTCACATATCTGTATTCTTTCTCCTCTTTTGCCCATCTGCGTTCTATCTTTTGAAGCCTTATCTTGCGCTTCGCCATGGTTTCTTTACCATGAATTTCCTCATCAGGTGTACTATAGTCAGCATAGATTTCCTCAGGGATCTCAAATGAAGTGTTCTATTCCAGCTTCTTGCCACCTTTCTGTTTTCTGTCCTCCTCCATTTTCTTCAGCTCAGGCTTTTGCTAAGGAATTTGAATTCTTGATGATTCTGAGGACATAGGTACGGTTTCTTCTAGAAATGCTGAAAATGAGTTAAGTTGGTGAGAACCTAGTGATTCATATGCTGACATTTTCTACGTGTCAACAGAGTATATGTGCGAAGAATTTGAAGAGGTCATATGCGTTCTCAGATTTGAGGAAATTGAAAAATTACTTAAGTTGAGGAATTTGACGAGTGAGTTGAGGAATTTGACTAAGTATTCTGATCTTGGGTTCCAGAGTTGTGCAGATTCGAAAATTTACACAATTGAGGAATCTCGTTAAGAATTTAGTGTCTTAGTGAAATTCATCAAGTGTTTTAGACATGGGTGTGCACAGCTAAGAGGAACTCTGAGGAAAAACTGCTTTCGCGTATCTAAAGATAATTGAAAGATCAACAGGGGCAGTAAAATAGGATTTTATTTACCCTGTGCGAAGAACACGATGAACTGGAGCAGTAAAAAGAGGAAGTTCTTCGGTTCAGATCTTTAGTTCCCTAACTTGGCGACTGAAGACAACTACGGCGGTGGCGGAGGAAGATATTCCGCAGTCGATGTGAGTCCGGCGATGGCGAGGGCGAGGCAGTGAAGCTTTTCCTCATCGGCGACGAAGATGCTAGCTGCAGCGCTAGGGTTTGATCTCAAGCGGAGAAGACGAGAGGAATAGAAGTGCTTTGACTGAGGGGGTAAGGGGGCTATTTATAGCTGAGGTAAAAAACGGTTCGGTCCGAAACTTTTGGACCGAACTGCCCTTGCACCTCCGTCTCCGCATGACATGTGGTGCCCACGATTGAAGCGGTGGAGATCTTGGTTATCCGAACGTGAGTAGTGGGTGTGGTTGCCGTTGTAACGTTATTTTTTTTAAATGAGGATTTCGTTGCAAAGTCCTCACCTGACAAGAACTCAGTGATGATTTTGAACAAGTGTCAAATAGAATGCATATGAAGATTTGAGAATAGACTGGGATGAGTTTAGCATAGAGGGGAGTCGGGTCCGATCACATTTACTTAGAGGAAATATCAAATTGAAGACTAAGCAATAAGTGAATGTTGTTGAGGACATTGAAAGCTCATTATATATATATATATAATCGAATGAATATCAACAAAAAGTTTTGAAGAATTTGAAATTTTTGGAGGATTTTGCTACAAAGTCTCAGATTGAAGAATTTGAACTTTGAAGCATTTTCAACTTTGTAGAACTTCGAATTTGGGTGGTGGCGTGACCCGCCATATAAGAATGATGATTTCAGGCGCCGCGTACAATTGTCGAGGGCCCTGAGAACCAAATTCTTCATTGATTTCTTCACACTTAGTGTCATATTCTTCATTGATTGAATAAAATCATTACTTTGTGTGTTGCACATCTAAGTCATCAATTTTGATTAAGTGTTAGGATGTGTGTATGTTTACAATACATTCGAAGATTCTAGGATATTTAGCTCACACCGCAACTTGCAAAACTTTCTCTTATCCAAGGGCTTCGTGAAGATATCTGCTAGTTGATCATCAGTCTTCACATGATCGATGATGATATTGCCTTTGAGAACATGGTCATGAAGAAAATGATGACGAATTTGAATGTACTTGGTCTTCGAGTGTTGTACTGGGTTGTAGGCGATCTTGATTGCACTCTCATTATCGCAGTAGAGAGGTACATTCTTCATGTTGATGTCGTAGTCTCTGAGGGTTTACTTCATCCATAGCAGTTGAGCACAACAAGATCGAGCAGCAATTTATTGAGCTTCGACAGTGGAGATAGAAATACAGTTATGCTTCTTTGAGGACCAACAGACTAATGATCTTTCGAGGAAATGGCATGTGCCCGATGTTGACTTGCGATCCACTCGGTCACCAGCATAATCAGAATCAAAATATCCAACAAGGTGAAGATTTGAGCCCCTGGGGTACCATAATCCTAATGTTGGTGTGTGAGCTAGATAGAGAAGAATATGTTTCACACCCTTATGGTGTGATTCCTTTGGTTTTGCTAGAAAACGAGCACACATGCAAACACTAAGCATAATATCTGGCCTAGATGCACATAGGCTCAATAAAGAGCCAATCATAGAACGATATACCTGCTGATCGAAATCATTACCATTTTCGTTAGTGCAGAGGTGGCCTTTGGTAGGCATAGGAATCATGACGCCTTCGAATTCATGCATGCCGAATTTCCTTAGAACATCCTTGAGGTATTTCTCCTGAGATATGAAGATGCCATTGCATTGTTGACGAATTTGTAGACCTAAGAAAAACTTCAACTCCCCCATCACAACCATTTGATATTCTTCACCCATCATGTAGGCAAATTCATCACTATAACGTTTGTCAGTACAACAAAAAATAATGTTGTCGACATATATTTGGCACACAAATAGTTCATTGTTATATGATTTTGTGAAAAGAGTAGGATCAAGTGAACCGGGTTTGAAGTCTTTCTTCATGAGGAATTCCTTCAATGTATCATACCACGCACGAGGGGCTTGCTTGAAGCCATAGAGTGCCTTTCTGAGTCTAAAGACTTTGTCAGGATACTTCAGGTCTTCAAAACCTGGGAGCTGAGCAACATATACTTCTTCCTCAAGCTTACCATTGAGGAATGCACTTTTCACATCCATTTGATATAGAGTAATATTGTGATGGTTAGCATAAGCAACTAATATTCGAATAGCTTCAAGTCTAGCAACAAGTGCAAAAGTTTCATCGAAATCAATTCCTTCAACTTGTGTGTAGCCTTGGGCTACAAGCCGTGGCTTATTCCTCACTACGTGACCTTCCTCATCTTGCTCGTTTCGGTAAATCCACTTGGTGTCGATGATATTGTGCTTGTGAGGATCTGGTCTTTTGACGAGTTCCCACACATCATTTAGCTTGAACAGCAGAAGTTCATCTTGCATGGCTTGAATCCACTCAGGTTCCATGAAGGCTTCAGCAACTTTTAAGGGTTCTATGATAGACACAAAAGTGGAATGCCCACAGAAGTTAACTAAATGTGAAGCTTTTGAACGAGTGAGAGGACCTGGCGCATTTATTTCATCGAGGATTTTGTCAAGTTCTACTTCATTTGCAATCCTTGGATGAGCTGGTTGAAGACTTTGGTTGGGCTGAGGAATTTGATCTATAGCATTTTCCTCACGTGCACCTGCTTGACTTTCCTCAGTATTGGGGACGATTTCTTCAACAAGGGGTTGTTCCTCAGTAGGAATGATATCTTCAGTTGCCTTGAGCTTGATGGCTTCCTTAGGAGATAATTCATCTCGCACAGGAGGTAGTTGCTCTCCTTGCGAGCCATTAGTTTCATCGAACCGCACATCTACAGTTTCAACAACCTTGTTGTGATAGGTGTTGAAGACTCTGTAGGTCCGCGAGCCCTTTCCGTAACAAAGCATAAAAGCCTCATGTGCTTTAGGTGCAAACTTTGAGCTATGGTGAGGATCTCTAATCCAGCATCTTGCACCGATGTTTTTGAAATAACGTACATTGGGTTTTTTGTCGGTGAGGAGTTCATATGAGGTTTTCTTGAGAAATTTGTGAAGATATACCAGGTTGATGATGTGGCAAGCAGTGTTGATTGCTTTAGTTAAGAAGTGGCGAGGAGTCCGATATTCTTCAATCATAGTTCATGCCATTTCAACCAGAGTCATGTTCTTGCGTTCAATGACGCCATTCTGTTGAGGAGTATAAGGACCTGATAATTCGTGAGTAATACAAGGTTCATCAAGATAATCATCAAGACCAGTATTTTTCAATTTTGTCCCATTATCACTCCTGATGTGTTTGATCGTGACGCCAAAGTTTGTCGAGGCCCTTGAGGAAAATCATTTGAAGACTTCCCGCACTTCAGTTTTATAGTGAATGATTTGTACCCAAGTATAGAAAGAATAATCATCAACGATGACAAAGCCATATAAAGATGTTGCGTTGGTTAGAGTAGCATAATGAGTAGGTCCAAACAGATCCATGTGAAGCAATTCAAACGAACGAGTAGTAGTCATGATAGTTTTCTAGGGGTGGTTGGATCTGGTTATTTTTTCAGAATCACAAGCACCGCAGAGATGGTCCTTGAGGAATTTGACGGATTCGATGCCAATGACATGCTTCTTCTTCGCCAGTGTGTGCAAATTTCTCATGCCTGCATGGCCAAGTCGTCGATGCCATAGCGAGCCTTTTGATGTTTTTGCTGTAAGCATGTGGATGGTTGAGCACTTGTGGAAAAATCAACAATGTACAAATCTCCTCTGTAAAAGCCTTCGAAGACTTTGGATTTGTCAGATTCCATGGTGACTACGCATCTATGTTTTCCAAAGATGACAATCATATCAAGATCACAAAGAATTGAGACTTTGTCCATGTGCATGTCCTTGGAGATAGCCACTTTGCCAAGTCCCAATACCTTGCTTTTACCTTTAATAACATAAGTGATTTGCTTCAGTGGTGATGGAGACAGTGGAATATTCATCAACAAGCTTTTATCACCAGTCATGTGATTTGTGCAACCACTGTCAAGAACCCACTCTGTATTCTTGGGTTTGTCATCCTGCAGATGAATTAGGACATCTTACCATCTCATATGCTTCAGATTTGAAGAATATGATACCAATTTCATTAGATAAGAGTTTCATCATAAACAGTAAATTTGAGGACGTCTGAAATGTTATCATTTCATCATTTTAGCTTGCGTCCAATCAAGCAATTTCCTAAAGCCTCCAGCAAATTCTTTAGATGATGACTTTCATCTAGAGACCTGACCTGCATAAGTGATTAGTTCAATTTCTTCACCACCCACATCTGAAGGGGTGGCAAAGAGTTCATCATCCTGTGAGCACCATATGAGAATGGAGGCATTGAAGCTAACACACTTCTTTTCTTAGTAGGGGGTTAGAGTACTCAAATGAATAGGCAGATAAATTCTTTGAGGACTTATGAACATAATGATTTGAGGAATAACGCTCATATTCATGTCCCTTGTACTTTCCCTGCATATCAGAAGCATTAGCACGAGTACGAGAATAGTATTGACCATTTGAGGAATTTGATACTCGTGAAGACTTTGGTCCACCTGAGGAATTTGATCTCGGGTTCTGGTTCTTCACTAGTGGTGTTATGAGCATATTCACCTGAAGATTTTCCAAGCAACTTTTGGGGACCCAGATTTTCCTTAGGGGTGGTCCATTCCTGTAGTTAGTTCCAACATAACAAGCAAATACTTCACCTGGTTGATTTTTGAACAGTTTATAGTTGGAGTCAAATGACTCATCAAAGGAATAGGATATTTCACATGCAAAGCCTATTAGAGTGGATGGATCGACGAGAGGGCCTTTAGCAGCAACCCATGAGGTTCTGGGGTACTACTCAGGTTTCTAGTATGATCCATCAGCATTCAATTTTCTCTCAAAGGCAATGCATTCTTTCCTCGGGTTCCTATTCAGACTCTACTTTTTGAGCACATCGCAAAGGGTTTGATGCCCTTTGAGACTTTTGTATATGCCTGTCACATACAATTCCTTCAACTATGCATTTTCATCCATAGAATTTGTGGTTTCCTCAAGTGAAGAATTTGATACCACAAGAACAGTTGAAGAATTTGTAGGAATAGAAGCATTTGATGATTCTGGTGAAGAATTAGCAGTTTCACGCTCGATACATTTCACGCATGGTGGAATGAATTCAACCTGAGCGGTACTGATCTGTTGAGCCATCAATGAATCATTTTCCATTTGAATATCATCATGAGACATTCTCAACTTCTCAAGATCAAGCTTCCTTTGAAGAAATTCATAGGTAATTTTCTCATGATCAGCCAAGAGTGTGCCATAACGATCTTGAAGACTATGAAATCTAGACTGAAGACTTTTCACATCTTCAGTGAGGACTTGAGTATGATTCATTTCATCATTCAACAGCTCATTGCTTTTGTCTAGAAGTTTCTAAAGCTTTTCAATGGCACTTTGTTGCTTGGTGGCTATGTTGGCAAGTCTATAGCAACTGGGTTTTTGATAATCATCATGTTCACAGTCACTAGAATCAGAGGAGGAAGTATGGTTTGGTACCTTTGAACCTTTTTCCATGAAGAAATAGGTTGGAGCGAAGTCATCAACATATTCATCAGTGTAGATAGCGTTGTCATTTTCTTCAATATTGAATATAGACTTGCTGACGAATGTGGTAGCTAGTGCAAGACTTGCCACACTAGACTCTGAATCCTCTTCAGAACCTTCCTCTTCATCACACTCTTTAGATTCTTCTTCAGAATCCATTTCCTCGCCAATGAATGACCGAGCCTTTCTCAAACTGGTCTTCTTGTGCGATGAGGACTTTGAAGATGAGGATTTTGAAGATTTCTTCTTTTTCTTCGAGTCATCAGAACTTTCATCCTTGTATTTCTTCTTCCTTGATTCTTTCACACAGCGAGGAAAATCAGCAATGTAGTGACCATATTTCTTGCATTTGTGGCAGGTTCTTTTCTTGTAATCCTTAGATGAAGATTCTGATTTCATCACATCTCTTCTTGAAGATTTACCAAACTAGCTGATACGTCCATTTTGCATCATGCTTTCATGTTCATTTTTATTGTTCTTGGGATGTTATATTACTTGTGGTACCATATTTATGCCTTTTCTCTCTTATTTTGCAAGGATTATTTGAAGAGGGAGAATTCAGGCAGCTGGAATTCTGGACTCGAAAAGGAGCAAATCCTAGTCCACTATTCTGCACATCTCCAAATGCCCTGAAAATTTATGTGGATTTTTTTTGGAATATATTGAAAATACTGGGCGAAAGAACTACTGCAGGGTGGCCACCAGGGCCCCACAAGCTTGCCCACCGCCACCACCCCCTAGTGACGCAGGGCAGGCTTGTGGGCTGCCTGAAGGCCCACTAGCCCCCCTCTTTTGCTATATGATGCTTCCTGACCTGGAAAAAATCATAAGGGAGTTTTTTCATGGTTTCGCCACCACCACGAGGCGAAACTTGAGCAGATCCAATCTAGAGCTCCGACAGGACAATCCTGCCGGGGAAATTTCCCTCCCGGAGGGGGAAATCATCGCCATCGTCATCACCAACACTCCTCTCGTCGGAGGGGAGGCATCTTCATCAACATGTTCATCAGCACCATCTCCTCTCCAATCCCTAGTTCATCTCTTGTAATCAATCTTCGTCTCGCGACTCCGATTGGTACTTGTAAGGTTGCTAGTAGTGTTGATTACTCTTTGTAGTTGATGCTTGTTGGATTATTTGGTGGAAGAGTTTATGTTCAGATCCTTCATGCTATTCATTACACCTCTGGTCATGATTATGACTATGTCTTGTGAGTAGTTACTTTTGTTCCTGAGGACATGGGATAAGTCATGCTGATAATAGTCATGTGAATGTGATATTCGTTCGGTATTTTGATATGTTGTATGTTGTTTTTCCTCTAGTGGTGTTATGTGAACGTCGACTACATAACACTTCACCATATTTGGGCCTAGAGGAAGGCATTGGGAAGTAGTAAGTAGATGATGGGTTGCTGGAGTGATAGAAGCTTAAACCCCAGTTTATGCGCTGCTTCGTGAGGGGCTGATTTGGATCCACTAGTTTAATGCTATGGTTAGACTTTGTCTTAATTCTTCTTTTGTAGTTGAGGATCCTTGCGAGAGAGGTTAATCATAAGTGGGATGCTTGTCCAAGTAAGGGCAGTACCCAAGCGCCGGTCCACCCACATATCAAACTATCAAAGTAACGCACGGAATCATATGAACATGATGAAACTAGCATGACAGAAATTCCCATGTGTCCTCGGGAGCGTTTTTCCTCATATAAGACTTTGTTCAGGCTTGTCCCTTGCTACAAAAGGGATTGTGCCACTTGCTGCACTGTTGCTACTACTTGTTACTTGTTACTCTTTGCTTGCTACGTTTCACCTTGCTACACAATCACTTGTTACCGCTACTTTCAGTGCTTGCAGTTATTACCTTGCTGAAATCCGTTTATCAGAGCCTTTTGCTCCTCGTTGGGTTCGACACTCTTACTTATCGAAAGGACTACGATTTATCCCCTATACTTGTGGGTCATCAAGACTCTTTTCTGGCACCGTTGACGGGGAGTGAAGCGCCTTTAGTAAGTGGAAATTGGTAAGGAAACATCTATATATTATGCTGAAATTTATTGTCGCTTGTCACTATGGAAACTCTTCCTTTGAGGAGTTTGTTCGGGGTATCTTCACCACAAACGGAAGCACGAGGAGGTGCTCCTCAACCTGAGGTACCTACTGAAAATATCTTTTATGAAATTCCTTTGGGTATGCTTGAGAAACTGCTGGCTAATCCTTTTACACGAGATGTATCTTCACATCCAGACTTTCATCTAATCTATGTAGATGAAGTTTGTGGTTTATTTAAGCTTGTAGGTTTGCCCGAGGATGAGGTAAAGAATAAAGTCTTTCCTTTATCTTTGATCGATAAGGCGTTGACATGGTATAGGCTATGTGATGATGCTGGATCATGGGGCTACAATCGGTTGAAATTGGAATTTCATCAAAAGTTCTATCCTGTGCATTTAGTACATCGTGATCGGAACTTTATTTATAAGTTTTGGCCTCGTGACAGGGAAAGTATATCTCAAGCTTGGGGAGGCTTAAATCAATGCTATATTCATGCCCCAATCATGAGCTCTCGAGAGAAATCATCACTCAAAACTTTTATGCTCGGCTTTCTCATGAAGATCGTACCATGCTTAACACTTCTCGTGCTGGTTCTTTTATGAAGAAGGATATTGATCACAAGTTGAATTTATTGGAGAGAATCAAACGCAACTCTGAAGATTGGGAGTTGGAGGAAGGTAAGGACTCAGGTATGAATTTCCAGTTTGATTGCGTTAAATCTTTTGTTGAGACAAACACTTCTAGAGATTTTAGCGCTAAGTATGGACTTGACTCTGAGATAGTAGCTTCTCTATGTGAATCTTTTGCTGCTCATGTTGATCTTCCCAAAGAGAAGTGGTTTAAATATCATCCTCCTGTAGAAAGCAACATAGCCAAAAGCAATCTAGTTGAGGAGAAAATCATAGCTTTTAGTGATCCTGTTGTTCCTTGTGCTTACACTCAGAAACCACCATACCCTGCTAGAATGAAGGATTATTGTAAAGCTCCAACTGTGATACGTAGGGGTTACATTAGACCACTTGCACCCCGTGAGGAGATTAGAGTTGAACCTAGTGTTGCTATTATCAAAGATCTCTTAGCCGAAGACATATACTGTCATGTTATCAAATTCTGTGAGGACTCTGCTAGAATTGCTAAACCTCACACGAAAGACAAGCACGAACCTGTAGTTGGCCTGCCCGTTATTTCTGTTAAGATAGGAGATCACTGCTACCATGGTTTATGTGATATGGGAGCTAGTGTTAGTGCAATACCCTGTTCTCTCTATGATGAAATCAAAGAATGGATTGCACCTGCTGAGATAGAACCCATTGATGTCACTATCACGCTAGCTAATAGAGACACTATATGCCCTCTGGGAAATTGTGAGAGACATAGAAGTCATGTGTGGTAAGACGAAGTATGCTACCGATTTCCTCGTCCTTGGTACTGCACAAGATAGCTTTTGTCCCATCATATTTGGTAGACCCTTTCTCAACACTGTCAATGCTCACAATGATTGCATTAAGCAGACTGTCACAGTACGTTTCGAGGGTGTGTCTCATGAATTTAACTTCTCCAAGTTTGGAAAACAACCCCATGAAAGAGAGTCGTCTGGTAGGGATGAAATCATTGCTCTTGCCTCTATTGCCGTACCTCCTACGGATCCTTTAGAGAAATATCTGCTTGAGCATGAAAATGACATGCATATGGAGGAGAGAGATGAGATAGATAGAATTGTCTTAGAACAACATCCTATTCTCAAGAATAATCTGCCTGTTGAACTGCTTGGGGATCCTCCCCACCAAAGGGTGATCCTGTGTTCGAGCTTAAACAGTTGCCTGATACTCTTAAGTATGTCTATCTTGATGAGAAGGAGATATATCCTGTCATTATTAGTGCTCTCCTCTCAAAGCGTGAAGAGAAGAAGTTACTAAAATCTCTGAGGAAGCACCGCGCTGCTATTGGATATACTCTTGATGATCTTAAGGGTATTAGTCCTACTCTATGTCAGCACAAGATTAATACCGATCCTGACTTTAAACCACTTGCTGATCATCAAAGGAGATTAAATCCTAAGATGAAAGACGTCGTTAGAAAAGAAATATTAAAGCTTCTGGAAGCAGGAATCATTTATCCGGTTGCTCATAGTGATTGGGTAAGTCCAGTACATTGCGTACCTAAGAAGGGAGGTATCACCGTCGTTCCTAATGATAAGGATGAACTAATCCCACAAAGGATTATTACTGGCTATTGAATGGTGATAGACTTCTGGAAAATGAACAAGGTAACCAGGAAAGATCATTATCCTTTGACGTTCATCGACAAAATGCTAGAAAGGCTATCAAAGCACACACACTTCTGCTTTCTAGACGGCTATTCAGGTTTCTCACAAATACCTGTTGCACAATCTGATCAAGAGAAAATGACTTTCACCTGCCCTTTCAGTACCTTTGCCTATAGACGTATGCCTTTTGGCTTATGTAATGCACCTTCCACCTTCCAAAGATGTATGATGGCTATATTCTCTGACTTTTGTGAAAAGATTGTCGAGGTTTTTATGGATGACTTCTCCGTTTATGGGTCTTCCTTTGATGGTTGCCTCAGCAACCTTGATCGAGTCTTACAGAGATGCAAAGAAACCAACCTCGTCTTGAATTGGGAGAAGTGCCACTTTATGGTTAATGAAGGTATCGTCTTAGGACACAAAATCTGTGAAAGAGGCATTGAAGTTGATAAGGCTAAGGTTGATGCAATTGAGAAAATGCCTTGCCCCACAGATATCAGAGGTATACAAAGTTTCTTAGGTCATGCTGGTTTCTATAGAAGGTTCATTAAAGACTTCTCTAAAATTTCTAGGCCTCTTACCAACCTCTTGCAGAAGGATGTTCCTTTTGTTTTTGATGAGGATTGTGAGGAAGCCTTTGAAATACTTAAGAAGGCTTTGATAACCGCACCTATTGTTCAACCACCTAACTGGAACTTGCCCTTTGAAATCATGTGTGACGCTAGTGATTATGTTGTTGGTGCTGTTCTAGGAGAAAGAGTTGACAAGAAGTTGAATGTCATTCACTACGCTAGTAAAACTCTAGACAGTGCCCAAAGAAACTATGCCACTACGGAGAAGGAAATTTTAGCAGTCGTGTTTGCATGTGAAAAATTCAGATCTTACATAGTTGACTCCAAAGTCACTATTCCCTCTGATCATTTTGCTATTAAGTAACTTATGCAGAAGAAGGACGCTAAGCCTAGGCTAATCAGATGCGTTCTCCTGCTACACGAATTTGATTTGCACGTCGTTGATCAAAAGGGTGCTGACAACCCTGTAGCAGATAACTTGTCTAGGCTAGATAATGTCCTTGATGACCCACTACCAATTGATGACATCTTTCTTGATGAGCAATTAAATGTCTTCCGCACTTCACTTAGTGCACCGTGGTATGCCGATTATGCAAACTATATCGTAGCCAAATACATACCACCCAGTTTCACCTATCAACAAAAGAGGAAATTCTTCGTTGATTTGAGACACTACTTTTGGGATGATCCTCACATTTATAAGGAAGGAGTAGATGGTGTTATTAGATGTTCTGTGCCTGAACATGAACAGGGACAGATCCTGCAGAAGTATCATTCCGAAGCCTACGGAGGACACCATGCTGGAGATAGAACTTCCCATAAGGTATTGCAATCAGGTTTCTATTGGCCCACTCTCTTCAAGGATGCCTGTAAGTTTGTCTTGTCTTGTGACGAATGCCAAAGGATAGGGAACATCAGTAAGCGTCAAGAGATGCCTATGAACTATTCACTTGTCATTGAACCATTTGATGTCTGGGGCTTTGATTATATGGGACCCTTCCCGAGTTCCAGTGGGTACACTCACATCTTAGTTGCTGTGGATTACGTTACTAAGTGGGTAGAAGCTATCCCCACTAAAAATGTTGATCACCACACCTCTATTAAGATGCTTAAAGAAGTCATATTCCCAGGATTTTGAGTCCCTAGATACTTGATGAATGATGGCGGTTCACACTTCATTCATGGTGTTTTCCGCAAGATGCTAGCTAAATATGATGTCAACCATAGAGTTGCATCTCCTTATCATCCTCAGTCCAGTGGTCAAGTTGAGTTGAGTAATAGGGAGATCAAGTTGATCCTACAAAAGACCGTCAATAGATCTCGAAAGAACTGGTCTAGCAAACTGGACGATGCACTATGGGCTTATAGGACTACTTATAAGAATCCCATGGGCATGTCACCGTATAAAATGGTTTACTGTAAGGCCTGTCATTTACCTCTTGAGCTGGAACACAAAGCTTATTGGGCAATCAAAGAGCTCAACTTTGATTTCAAACTTGCCGGTGAGAAGCGGTTGTTTGATATCAGCTCGTTGGATGAATGGAGAGCCCAGGCATACGAGAATGCCAGGTTGTTCAAGGAAAAGGTTAAGAGATGGCACGATAAACGGATACAGAAACGAGAGTTCAATGTAGGTGATTATGTCTTGCTATACAATTCTCGTTTGAGATTCTTTGCATGCAAGCTTCTCTCTAAATGGGAAGGTCCCTATGTTGTCGAGGAAGTATATCGTTCTGGTGCCATCAAAATCAATAACACGGAAGGAAATTTTCCTAGAGTGGTACATGGGCAAAGAATCAAGCATTACATCTCTGGTACTCCCATAAATGTTGAGACCAATATCATCAATGTCATAACTCTAGAGGAGTACATAAGGGATGTTTATCAGCCTGTTTCAGACCTTGAAAACGAAGATGTATCTGTTTTGGCAAGAAATTGGACTCCGGTACTTTTCCAATAGGAAATTTCCTCAGTTTTGGACATTTTGGAAAATTAGAAAAATAAAAAAGCAGTCCGGAGAGCAAACGAGGAAGCCACAAGGGCCCACTCCGCCACCCCCTGGTGGTGGTGAGCAAGCTTGTGGGCACCTCGTGTGCCTCCCGGACTCCGTTTTCTTGCGGAGGACTCCTTCTGACCCAGAAAAAATCAATATATAGTCGCCCGAAGGTTTTGATCTCCGTATCGCGTAGTTTTCCTCTGTTTTCGTTTCGAGCTTGTTGTGTGCCGTAGATTTAGAGCAAAGATGTCTCAGGAATCTGTTGGGGAGGATGATCTTCATCAAGTTCATGAGGAAATAGATGTTGATCTGAAAAGAGTAGAAGTTACGGAAGCCAGGAAACAAGCTAAGGAGAAAACCCAAGCTAGGGAGGAAGTTCAACCTATGTTCAACATTGAAGACGTTTAAGGAATAGACTTTTTCCAACCCTTCCCCCACATGCTGTCTCCATCCTTGATTGAAGTCTTGAGGTTTTGCGAAACAACTCGTGCTCGCAATATTTCTCTTTCTCGTGAAGTTGTTTTGCTGGAAAACCATGTCACAGATCTCAAAGGTATAAATCAAAGGTTGATAGCTCTCTTGGAATCAAAGGCGACAACACCACCACCTTCACCACCAAAGGAAGACAACTAAGCATTGTTATGGGCAATCCCCTTGGCTTCTGCCAAGCTTGGGGGAGTTGCCCTGGTATCGTATCACCTTTATATCTTTTGCTTTTACCTTTGTTTTAGTTCTTTCCTTTTCAGTTTTTATTTCTTCTTTTAGAGGATTAAGTCTTTAGTTTTTAGTTTGAGTCTTTTGCTTTTGTTTCACCCCCGTTGTATTCGAGCTTACGAGATATATAATAAAGAGTGTCTTAGTCAAGGGCTTTGCTTTGTGCCATGATCAAAAGTATGAAAAGAACGATATCATGAAAGATTATGAGATAATCTTATGGAAAGTGATAACTTCACTTATGACACGTATGATGATTGAACCTTGTTGAGAATAAATCAACATAGACCTCAGTCATTGTTGCAATTAATAAGAAGTAATAAGGAAAGAGAGGTTCACATATAAATATATCATCTTAGACACTTTTTACAATTGTGAGCACTCACCAAACTATTACATGCCTAGGAGTAGATGTTGGACAAGGAAGACAACATAATTAATTGTGTTTGCTTGGTTCCAAACAATATTATATGATTAGAGATCCCTTAGCATGTGACGATTGCTTCCACCTCATATTAGCCAAAACTCCCGCACCAAGTAGAGATACTACTTGTGCATCCATAAACCTCCAACCAGTTTTGCCATGAGAGTCCACCATACCTACCTATGGATTGAATAAGATCCTTCAAGTAAGTTGTCATCGGTGCAAGAAATAAAAATTGCTCTCTAATATGTATGATCTATTAGTGTGTGGAAAATAAGCTTTGTACGAACCTGTGATGAGGAAGACATAAAAGCGACTGACTGCATAATAAAGCTCTTTATCACAGGAGACAATATAAAGTGACGTTCCTCCTCACTAAGAGGACACACATTCAAACCTCAAAAGCGCATGACAACCTCTGCTTCCCTCTGCGAAGGGCCTATCTTGTACCTTTACTTTTTGCGCTTGTAAGAGTCATGGTGATCATCACCAATTCCCTTTTTGCCTTTGTCTTGGCTACCGCCGCATGCTTGGGAAAGATCTATATTCATATATAAACTTGGAGTTGAGTACTCATGCTTTATTATTGTTGGCTTTACCCTTGAGGTAAACTGTTGGGAGGCAAAACTATAAGCCCCTGTCTTCCTCTGTGTTCAGCTGAAACTTTGACACGATGAGTACCACGTGAGTTGTAACAATTGTGGAAAACGAAAGAGATGATTGAGTATGTGGGTTTGCCTTACAAGCTCTTATTTGACTCTTTCTCATGTTGTGATAAATTGCAATTGCTTCAATGACTATGGACTATTGTTGGTTACTTCTCGGTAAGGTTTTTGCTTCATGCTTTGCTTTGTGAAGGAATTGTTACTTTCCCATAAGAATCTTTATGATATATTGCTGTTCTATGTGTGATCATGACGCCCTCATGTACGTATTATGTTTTATCGACACCTTCGTCCCCAAACATGTGGACATGTTTATGGAACTTGGTTTTCGCTTGAGGACAAGCGAGGTCTAAGCTTGGGGGAGTTGATATGTCCATTTTGCATCATGCTTTCATGTTGATTTTATTGCTTCTTGGGCTGTTATATTACTTGTGGTACCATATTTATGCCTTTCTCTCTTATTTTGCAAGGATTATTTGAAGAGGGAGAATTCAGGCAGCTGGAATTCTGGACTGAAAAGGGAGCAAATCCTAGTCCACTATTTTGCACATCTCCAAATGCCCTGAAAATTTACGTGGATTTTTTCTGGAATATATTAAAAATACTGGGCGAAAGAACTACCGGAGGGGGGCCACTAAGGCCACACAAGCTTGCCCACCGCCACCACCCCCCCTGGTGGCGCAGGGCAGGCTTGTGGGCTGCCTGAAGGCCCACTAGCCCCCTCTTTTGCTATGTGATGCGTCTTGACCTGGAAAAAATCATAAGGGAGCTTTTTCGTGGTTTCGCCGCCGCCACGAGGCGGAACTTGAGCAGATCCAACCGGGGAAATTTCCCTCCTGGAGGGGGAAATCGTCGCCATCGTCATCACCAACACTCCTCTTGTCGGAGGGGAGGCATCTTCATCAACATCTTCTTCAGCACCATCTCCTCTCCAATCCCTACTTCATCTCTTGTAATCAATCTTCGTCTCGCGACTCCGATTGGTACTTGTAAGGTTGCTAGTAGTGTTGATTACTCTTTGTAGTTGATGCTTGTTGGATTATTTGGTGGAAGAGTTTATGTTCAGATCCTTGATGCTATTCATTACACCTCTGGTCATGATTATGATTATGTCGTGTGACTAGTTACTTTTGTTCCTGAGGACATGGGATAAGTCATGCTGATAATAGTCATGTGAATTTGATATTCATTCGGTATTTTGATATGTTGTATGTTGTTTTTCCTCTAGTGGTGTTATGTGAACGTAGACTACATAACACTTCACCATATTTGGGCCTAGAGGAAGGCATTGGGAAGTAGTAAGTAGATGATGGGTTGCTGGAGTGACAAAACCTTAAACCCCAGTTTATGTCCTGCTTCGTGAGGGGCTGATTTGGATCCACTAGTTTAATGCTATGGTTAGACTTTGTCTTAATTCTTCTTTTGTAGTTGCGGATGCTTGCGAGAGAGGTTAACCATAACTGGGATGCTTGTCCAAATAAGGGTAGTACCCAAGCGCCGGTCCACCCACATATCAAACTATCAAAGTAACGAACGCGAATCATATGAACATGATGAAACTAGCATGACAGAAATTCTCGTGTGTCGTCGGGAGCGTTTTTCCTCCTATAAGACTTTGTTCAGGCTTGTACCTTGCTAAAAAAGGGATTGGGACACTTGCTGCACCATTGCTACTACTTGTTACTTGTTACTCTTTGCTTGCTACGTTTCACCTCGCTACACAATCACTTGTTACCGCTACTTTCAGTGCTTGCAGTTATTACCTTGCTGTAATCCGTTTATCAGAGCCTTCTGCTCCTCGTTGGGTTCGACACTCTTACTTATCGAAAGGACTATGATTGATCCCATATACTTGTGGGTCATCACTGGCCACGCTTTGTGAACTTCTGGAATTTCCTCACGAGCATTGCTTGTTCCTGCCCAAGTTCTTCAGGGTCACCAATGCTGCAATCCGAGTCTTCTTCTTCAGATGAGGAAATAGCCTTAACCTTCAGCGCACGAGGTCTTGACTAGCTTGGTCCATTCATATCTCTCTTTTCTTCTTGTTGGAATTCATGAGTATTGAGTCTCTCAAGTATATCAGCGGGATCAAGAATTTTGTAGTCTCTTCGTTCTTGAATCAACAGAACCAGTGTGTCAAATGATGGATCAAGAGATCTTAGCAATTTCTTCACAGCTTCATGGTTAGTGATGTCTCTAGCTCCCAGTGCTTGCAGCCCATTTGAGATGTCAGTGAGGTGATCAAAGGTATCTTGGCAGCTTTCGTTGTCAAGCCTCTTAAAGCAATTGAACAGATTGCAAAGAAAATCGACACGAGAGTCACACTGTGTTGAGACTCCCTCATTGACTTCAGACAGCCTATCCCAGATAAGCTTAGTTGTGCCCAAAGCACTCACTCTGCCATACTGACCTTTGCTCAGATGGCCACAGATGATATTCTTCGCTTGCGAGTCAAGTTGCTTGAACTTCTTCACACCAGCGACAGAGATAGTAGCAGTGATGGAGGGAATACCATTTTTCCACAATATACCAGAGATCATTGTCAATAGCTTGAAGATGCATCTGCATCTCTGTCTTCCAGTAGGGAAAGTCCTTTACTTTGAAGTTAGGACATCCTGCAGTAACCTTGATCATACCTGCGATTGACATAACTAAAACTCCAGGTGGTTAAACCCAAATCACACAGAACAAGCGAGCACCTTGCTCTGATACCAATTGAAAGTGCGGTATATTGACTAGAGGGGGTGAATAGGCAATTTTTAGAATTTCATCACTGAGGAAATCTTTGTGAGGAAAGTACTCAATCAAGAACTAAGTGTAGCGGAAATAGTATAGGATCAGGAGTGCAAAAACGACTATAGAAAAGTACTCAATGAGATCTATGAGATTCGGTTTGCACAGTTCACAAGTACAGACAAAGCAGGTGAAGATTAACCCGAGTGGAGAATTTGAGGTTGAGGAAATTCACAGAAAGTCTTCAGAGAAATTCTTCAAATAGTACAGATGGAAGTCTTCAACATACAATTGATGAAATAAAAGAGTTGAAGAAATAGAACATGTAGCTTGATGAAGATAATTGTTGATGACCCAGTTCCAACTGTTGTGACAGTTGTACGTCTGGTTCGGAGCGGCTTGGTATTGAAACCAGAGGACACGCAATCCTGGACACACAGTCCCTACCGTATTCTCCTTGAGCTAAGAACACACAGTCCTCGTCCAACACTCGTGGTAAGTCTTCAGGGCAGACTTCCAAACCCTCACAAACTCGACTTGGTCACTCAACGATCCACAATTGACTGCTGGATGCTCCAGACCATGACGCCTAACCGTCTGGAGCATACACAATCCTCAAAGGTAAAATGTGTCGGTTGCACACATGAACAATTTCTTTAGTGATGCTCAATCACTTGGGTTTTTGGTTTGGGTTTGGTGTTTGGGGTATTTCCTCACTTGATGATTTTCTCTTGAAGACTCTGAGGAATTAGGGTTGCTCTAAATGACAAGTGTCAGTTTCTCTCGGAGCAGCCAACCAGCAAGTGGTTATGGGGGCCACTTTTTATAGCCTCGGAGCATCCTAGCATGATTCGACTTAAATGCCCTTAAATAATATGACCGTTGGGTGGATAAGATCACTGAGGTGGCGCGTGTTGCAACAACGGTCGGAACATTCAATTGTGAAAGTCCTCATGTCCCTCATATTCCTCACTTTGAGGCTTTGGTAGATTTAGGCTTGGATTGAGCATCATGAAGAAAATCATTCCGTAGTTTTGCCTCGACCCCCTTTAACAGTACGGTGTTCCTAGGACTCAAGAATAAAGAAAACGAAACAGAAAGAGTAAATATTCATGTTTTAAAGTCTTCAGAGTGTTTTCTTCAGGACACACCGAATTCCTCATCTTAAATATCTTCATGAGGAATATCAATTTCTTCGCAATTTCTTTGCGATCAAAGTCTTCACCTGAAGACATACATTTTTAGGGGTCAATATTCATCGGATAACTCAAATTCCTCAGCGAGTTATAGAGCATGTGTACACTCACAAACATGTCAGTCTCTTAACCTAGAAGTCTTCAAACCACCAACATCACCAAGGGGCACTAGATGCACTTACAACAACCACGTCAACGTCCGTCACACTCTTCGGAATATCCACAAAGACCTTTGCACAACACCATAACTGGGTGATCTCGATGGACCCTTTGCTACCAAACATACCCTTCAATAAGTATGGCTTCCCCGCGACTATTTGCCCCACTTGCTAGAGCACATCGCGGTCGGCCCATGATACGGCTCCAACGTATCTATAATTTTTGATTGTTCCGTGCTATTATATTATCTATTTTGGATGTTTTATATGAATTAATATGCTATTTTATATTATTTTTGGGACTAACCTATTAACCTCCACCATATTCTATTTACACCTATAGTGCTATATTCATGGCTCACGCTCATGTATTGCGTGAGAGTTGAAAAGGTTTGAGAACATAAAAAGTGTGAAACAATTGCTTGACTTTCATCGGGTTTGTGCATTATTCAAATACTTTGTCTGGGGAAGATGGAGCATAGCCAGACCATATGATTTTATAGGGATAACTTTCTAAGACCATGTTATTTCGAAAGGAAGCAATTGCCTTGTTAGTATGCTTGAAGTATTATTGTTTTTGTGTCAATATTAGACTTTTGTTTTGAATCTTATGGATATGAATATTCATTCCACAATAAAGAATATTACATGGATAAATATGTTAGGTAGCATCCCACATAAAAAAATTCAGTTTTTATAATTTACTTACTCGAGGACGAGCAGGAATTAAGCTTGGGGATGCTCGATACGTCTCCAAGTATCTATAATTTTTGATTGTTCTATGCTATTATATTATCTGTTTTGGATGTTTTATATGGATTAATATGCTATTTTATATTATTTTTGGGACAAACCTATTAATCTAGAGCCTAGTGTCAGTTTATGTTTTTTCCATGTTTTTTGAGTATTGCAGATAAGGAATATTGAACGGAGTCCAAACTAAATTAAATCTCCGGAGTGATTTTTCTTGGACTAAAAGACATCTGCCAGACTTGGAGAAGGGGGCAGGAGACGTGTCGAGAGGAGAAAAGCCTGCAGTGCGCGCCCTAGGGGGGGGCACGCCCTTGGCTTGTGGGCCCCCTGCAGCTCTCCTAACCCTAATACTTGGCCTATAAATTCCCAAATATTCCCCCAATACCAGAACGAGCCACACATGTACTTTTCGTCCACCGGGAGCCTGTGTTTCCATGAGATCCAAACTAGGAGCCTTTTCCGGTAATCTGCTGGAGAGGGAATCGATCGCGGATGGCATCTACATCAACTCTATTGCCCCTCCGATGATGCATGAGTTGTTCACCACAAACCTACGGGTCCATAGCTAGTAGCTAGGTGGCCTTTTCTCTCTCTTTGTTCTTCAATACCATGATCTTCATGGAGATCTATCAGATGCAACACTCTTTTGCGGTGTGTTTGTCGAGATCCAATGAATTGTGGGTTTATGTTCAGAATATCTATGAATATTATTTGAATCTTCTCTGAATTCTTATATGCGTGATTTCATATCTTAGCAAGTTTCTTCGAGTTATTTGTTTGGTTTGGCCAACTAGATTGGTAATTCTTGCAATGGGAGAAGTGCTTAGTTTTGGGTTCTATCTTGCGGTGTCCTCACCGAGTGACAAAGTAGGGTTAGCGAGGCACATATTGCATTGTTGCCATCAAGGATAAAAAGATGGGGTTTTCATCATATTGCTTGAGTTTATCCCTCTACATCATGTCATCTTACCTAATGCGTTACTCTGTTCTTCATGAACTTAATACTCTAGATGCAGGCAGGAGTCGATCGACGTGTGGAGTAGTAGTAGATGAAGAATCGTTTCGGTCTACTTGACACGAGCGTGATGCCTATATGCATAATCAGTGCCTTAGATATCTTCATAATTATTCGCTTTTCTATCAATTGCTCGATAGTAATTTGTTCACCCACCATATTATTTTCCTTCATGAGGGAAGCCTCTAGTGAAACCTATGGCCCCCGGATCTATTTTCCATATTATATTTTAGATCTATAAACCAAAAATACCAAAAAAAATATTGCTGCCATTTATTTACTTTTTGTTTCCGAGATCTTTTATACCTCTCTCTATCAGATCTCATCCTTGCAAATAACCGTGAAGGGATTGACAACCCCTTTGTTGCGTTGGGTGCAAGTGTTTGATTGCTTGTGTAGGTGCTAATATTGGGGCCTTTCTTGTTCCTCCTACTAGATTGATACATTGGTTCTCAACAAACAGAGGGGAATATTTATTTACTTTGCTGCATCATGCTTTCCTCTTCAAGGGAAAACCAACGCAAGCTCAAGAAGTAGCAAGAAGGATTTGTGGGGCCGTTGCTGGGGAGGATACATAGCAAGATCAAGCTTTCCAACTACCCATCACAAACTCATATCTTGCATTTACTTTATTGTCCATTTGCCTCTCGTTTTCCTCTCCCCCACTTCTAAAACGATTTTCAGAAGATACCAAAAAGATTTTCCTTTTTATTCGCACTTCTTTCGTTCGTCTTTTCGTTTGGTTGCTTGTGTGCTAGATTGCTTACTTTGTCACGATGACTCAAGAGAACACCAAGTTATGTCATTTTTTCACTACTACTAATAATAATTTTATTAGTACTCCTATTGCCCCCGCCACTAGTGCGGAATCTTGTGAAATTATTGTCGCTTTGCTCAATCTTGTTATGAAAGAACAATTTTCTGGCCTTCCTAGTGAAGATGCCGCATCCCATCTAAATACTTTCTTTAAGTTGTGTGATATGCAAAAGAAGAAAGATGTGGATAATGAAATTGTTAAATTGAAGATATTTCCTTTCTCACAATGAGATCGTGCTAAAACTTGGTTTTAATCTTTGCCTAAAAATAGTATTGATCCATGGAATAAGTGTAAAGATGCTTTTATTTCCAAGTATTTTCCGCCTGCTAAGATTATCTCTCTTAGGAACGATATAATTAATATTAAGCAACTTGATCACGAGCATGTGGCACAATCATGGAAGAGGATGAAACTAATGATTAGAAATTGCCCCGCGCATGGTTTGAGTTTATGGATGATTATACAATTTTTTTTATGCGAGATTGAAATTTCCTTCTAGAAATCTTTTAGATTCTGCCGTGGGTGGTACTTTTATGGAAATCACATTAGGATAAGATACTAAACTACTATATAACATCATGGCAAATTACTCTCAATGGCATACCGAAAGATCTCCTAGTAGTAAAAAAGTGCACACTATTGAAGGAATAAATACTTTGAGTGAAAAGATGGATGAATTGATGAAGTTGGTTGCTAGTAAGAGTGTTCCTATTGATCCCAATGATATGCCTTTGTCTTATTTGATTGGAAATAATAATGAATCTATGGATGTGAATTTTGTTGGTAGGAACAATTTTGTCAATTACGCGTATAGAGGTAATTTCAATCCTAGGCCGTTTCTTAGTAATTCCTTTAACAATTATGGTAATTCCTAAAACAATTCTTATGGAAATTATAATAAGATGCCCTCTGATCTGGAGAATAATATTAAGGAATTCATTAGCTTGCAAAAAGGTTTCAATGCTATGATTGAAGAAAAATTGCTCAAGATTGATGATTTGGCTAGGAACGTTGATATAACTTCTCTTGAGATTGATACTTTGAAAATTAGATCTACTCCATCCAAGCATGATATTAATGAGTCTTTAAAAGCTATGAGAATTTTTATTGATGAGTGGAAGGAAAGAACCGCTAGGATACATGCTAAGCGTGAATGGCTTGAAAAGGTGTTTTCTCGTGATAATAATGATGAAGATCTGAAAGTGATTGATGTGTTTCCTATTAAATCTTTGTTTTATAGTATAAATCTTGAAAAATATGGGACTGTATATGAGTCAACTTTAGTTAAAAGGCGTCCCAATGATTGAGAGTTTATAGATATTAATGCTAAGATTGATAAAAGTGGGATTGAAGAGGTCAAAACTTTAAATAGCAATGAACCAACTCTTTTGTATTTCAAGGACTTTAATTATAATAGTTGTTCTTTGATTGATTGTGTCTCCTCGTTGCAATCCATGTTGAATTCTCCGCATGCTTATAATCAAAATAAAGCTTTTACTAAACATATTGTGGATGCTATGATGAAATATTTTGAAGAAAAACTTGAGTTGGAAGTTTCTATACCTAGAAAGCTTTATGATGAGTGGGAACTTACTATTAAGATTAAAATTAAAGATTATGAGTGCCATGCTTTGTATGATTTGGGTGCTAGCGTTTCCACGATTCCAAAAACCTTATGTGATGTGCTAGGATTCTAAGAATTTGATGATTGCTCTTTAAATTAGCATCTAGCGGATTCTATAATTAATAAACCCATGGGAAGGATTAATGATGTTCTTATTGTTGAAAATAGGAATTATGTGCCCGTAGATTTCATTGTTCTTGATATAGATTGCAATCCTACATGTCCTATTATTCTTGGTAGACCTTTCCTTAGAACGATTGGTGCAATTATTGATATGAAAGAAGGAAATATTATATTCTGATTTCCATTAAGGAAAGGCATGGAGCACTTTACTAGAAAGAAAATAAAATTACCTTAAGAATCTATTATGAGAGATACTTATGGATTCCATACCAAAGATGGCAATACCTAGATTTATTGTATTATGCCTAGCTAGGGGCGTTAAACAATAGTTCTTGTTGGGAGGCAACCCAAATTTATTTTTATGCTTTTGTTTTTTCTTTTGTTTTTGAGTAATGAACACATTATTACCTTTGTAATAATTTTGTTTTCTTGTTTTAATTATTGTTTGAGCCAATTAAGACCTTTGGGATGGTCTATGGTGTTTGCTAGTTGATTTTGCTGAAAAACAGAAACTTTGGCTCTCAGTCTAGGAATTTTGATATTCTCTGGAACATGCTTTTGATCTGAACTTTTTACACAAGATTTATATACACGTTGCCCATATTGTCCGAATTTTATATAATTTTTGGAGTTACATAAGTATTCTAAGTTTATTGATTGCTACAGACTGTTCTGTTTTTGACAGATTATGTTTTCTTTGTGTTGTTTGCTTATTTTGATGAATCCATGAGTTGTATCGGGGGGGGGGGGGGGATATGAACCATGGAGAAGTTAGAATACAGTAAAGATAACATCAATATAAATAAAGAATGAATTCACAACTATACCTAAAGTGCTGATTTCTTTTTCTTATACTAACGGATCTCATGAGTTTTCTGTTGAGTTTTGTGTTGTGAAGTTTTCAAGTTTTGGGTAAAGATTTGATGGACTATGGAATAAGGAGTAGAAAGAGCCTAAGCTTGGGGATGCCCAATGCACCCCAATCCATATTCAAGGATACCAAAAAGCCTAAGCTTGGGGATGCCCCGAAAGGCATCCCCTCTTTCGTCTTCAATCCATCGGTAAATTTACTTGAGGCTATATTTTTATTCACCACATGATATGTGTTTTGCTTGGAGAGTCTTGTATGATATGAGTATTTACCTTTTAGTTTGCCACAATCATCCTTGCTGCACACATATTTTGAGAGAGACACGCTGAATCGTGAATTTATTAGAATACTCTATGTGCTTCACTTATATCTTTTGAGCTAGGCAATGTTGCTCTAGTGCTTCACTTATATCTTTTAGAGCACGGCGGTGTTTTATTTTATAGACATTATTAAGCTCTCATACCTCACTTATATTACTTTGAGAGTATTTAAACAGCACGGTAATTTGTTTAGGTTATGAATTTAGTCCTAATATAATGGCATCGAAGTGGGATATAATAAATACTTTCATATTAAGTGTAATGAATATGATGAGAAGTTTGAGTCCATGCATATAGTTTTGAGATATGAAGATGGTAATATGAGAGTCGTGATAGTAAGTAATTGCGAATTGGAATAAATACTTGTGTTAAAGTTTGTGATTCCCGTAGCATGCACTTATGGTGAACAATTATGTGATGAAGTCGGAGCATGATTTGTTTAATGATTGTCAACCTTTGTGTGGAGGTAGGGATCACGTGATGGTTAACTCATACCAACCTTTCCTCTAGGAGCATGCGTCTAATACTTTGCTTCGGTAACTAATAGGCTTTTGCAATAAGTATGTGAGTTCTTTATGACTAATGTTGAGTTCATGGATTATACGCACTCTCACCCTTCCACCTTCGCTAGCCTCTCTAGTATTGCGCAACTTTCACCGGTACATGAAACCCACCATCCTCAAAACAACCACCATATACATTCCTCAAAATAGCCACCATACCTACCTATTATGGCATTTTCATAACCATTCCGAGATATATTGCCATGCAACACCACCATTTCATTTTTCTGACATGCACCATCATTGTCATATTACTTTGCATGATCGTAAGATAGCTAGCATGATGTTTTCATGGCTTGTCCGTTTTTATTTCATTGCTATCCTAGATCATTGCACATCCCGGTACGCCACCAAGGGCATTCATATAGAGTCATATTTTGTTCTAGATATCGAATCGTATGAGTTGTAAGTAAATAAAAGTATGATGATTTGCATTATTAGAGCATTTTCCTGAATGATAAAAGGATGATGGAAGCTATGATTCCCTCACAAGTTGGGATGAGTGTCCGGACTTTACAAAAAATAAAAGAGGCCAGCAAAGCCCATATAAAAAATATAATAAAAGAGGCCAAATATGCCCACCAAAAAATGAGATAAAGATAGAAGGGACAATGCTACTATCTTTTTCCACACTTGTGCTTCAAACTAGCACCATGTTCTTCATAGAGAGTCTCCTATTTTGTCACTTTCATATAACTAGTGGAATTTCATCTTTTGCAAGACCACTTAATTTTCTTTTTGAGATTTCATACACTTATAGCTCTAGTGCATTTGTTGTATGGCAATCCCTACTCACTCACATTGATATCTATTGATGGGCATCTCCATAGCCCGTTAATACACCAAATTGATGTGAGACTATCTTCTCCTGTTTCTTTTTTGCAACCTCCACCATATTATGTTTTCACCTATAGTGCTATATCCATGGCTCACCCTCATATATTGTGTGAGAGTTGAAAAGGTTTGAAAACATAAAAAGTGTGAACCAATTGCTTGACTTTCGTTGGGGTTGTGCATGATTTAGATACTTTGTGTGGGGAAGATGGAGCATATCCAGACCATATGATTTTGTAGGGATAACTTTCTAAGACCATGTTATTTTCAAAGGAAGCAATTGCCTTGTTAGTATGCATGAAATATTATTGTTTTTGCATCAATATTAGACTTTTGTTTTGAATCTTGTGGATCTGAATATTCATGCCACGGTAAAGAATATTACATGGATAAATATGTTAGGTAGCATTCCACATCATAAATTCTGTTTTTATCGTTTACCTACTCGAGGACGAGCAGGAATTAAGCTTGGGGATGCTCGATACGTCTCCAACGTATCTATAATTTTTGATTGTTCCATCATATTATATTATCTGCTTTGGATGTTTTATATGCATTAATATGCTATTTTATATTATTTTGGGGACTAACCTATTAATCTAGAGCCTAGTGTCAGTTTATGTTTTTTCCATGTTTTTGAGTATTGTAGATAAGGAATATTACACGGAGTCCAAACGAAATATAATCTCCGGAATGATTTTTCTTGGACCAAAAGACATCTCGCAGACTTGGAGAAGGGGGCAGGAGACATGCCGAGAGGCGAAAAGCCTGCAGGGCGCGCCCTAGGGGGGGGGGCTGCGCCCCCTGGCTTGTGGGCCCCCTACAGCTCTCCTAACCCTAATCCCTGGCCTATAAATTTCCAAATATTTCCCCAATACGAGAACGAGCCACAAAAATACATTTCCACCGCCGGGAGCGTGTGTTCCCATCAGATCCAATCTGGGAGCGTTTTTGGTAATCTGCCGGAGAGGGAATAGATCATGAAGGGCATCTACATCAACTACATTACCCCTCCGATGATGCATGAGTAGTTAACCACAGACCTACGGGTCCATAGGTAGTAGCTAGATGGCTTTCTCTCTCTCTTTGTTCTTCAATACATGTTTTTCATGATCTTCATGGAGATCTATCTGATGTAATACTCTTTTGCGGTGTGGTTGACGAGATCCGATGAACTGTGGGTTTATGTTCAGATTATCTATGAATACTATTTGAATATTCTTTGAATTCTTATATGCATGATTTCATATCTTAGCAAGTCTCTTTGAGTTATTGGTTTGGTTTGGCCAACTAGATTGGTAATTCTTGTAATGGGAGAAGTTCTTAGTTTTGGGTTCAATCTTACAGTGTCCTCATCTAGTGACAAAGTAGGGGTAGCGAGGCACGTATTGCATTGTTGCCATCAAGGATAAAAAGATGGGGGTTTTCATCATATTACTTGAGTTTATCCCTCTACATCATGTCATCTTACGTAATGCGTTACCCTGTTCTTCATGAACTTAATGCTCTAGATGCACGCATGAGTCGGTCGATGTGTGGAGTAGTAGTAGTAGATGCATGATTGTTTCGGTCTACTTGACACGGACGTGATGCCTATATGCATAATCATTGCCTTAGATATCTTCATAATTACTCGCTTTTCTATCAATTGCTCGACAGTAATTTGTTCACCCACCATAATATTTTCCTTCATGAGAGACGCCTCTAGTGAAACCTATGCCCCCCGGGTCTATTTTCCATATTATATTTTCAGATCTATAAACCAAAAATACCAAAAATATATTGCTGCCATTTATTTACTTTTGTTTTACTTTTCATTTCCGCAATCTTTTATACCTATCTCTATCAGATCTCATCCTTGCAAATAACCATGAAGGGATTGACAACCCCTTTGTTGTGTTGGGTGCAAGTGTTTGATTGTTTGTGTAGGTGCTAATACTGGGGCCTTTCTTGTTCCTCCTACCGGATTGATACCTTGGTTCTCAACAAACTGAGGGAAATACTTATCTACTTTGCCGCATCACCCTTTCCTCTTCAAGGGAAAACCAATGCAAGCTCAGGAAGTTGCAACCCACACCATGATCTAGAGCTCGGAGTGCACAAGTTGGAGCTTCTTGAGCTCTTCCTTTGCCTTTCTTCTCATCGGCCCGAAGTATATCATGTGCTTCGAATACGCCCTTCAGGGTCTCCTCGACATCTTTGACCTACACCTGGTCCTTCTCCCTATCCACCTTCTGAGCAACTCGGGCCTTCTCCGCATTCGCAATCGCATCTTTCTACTGCTCTGCCTCGTGATGAACCTTCTGGAACTCGGCCTTGAGACCCTCAAGCTTGGCAAAGGCCACTGTCATTCAAACAGTTTTCCAACAACACTAAAGACAATACACTTCTCATGTTCAAAGTAACATTCAGGAACATGAAGTACCAATCATTTACCTTAAGGTTGCTCGAACCGTTGGTTCATCAGGTCGAGGTCTTTCTCGGACCTATCAAGCTTCCGATTTACCTCCGCTATTTACTCGAATACACAGCCTGGAACCAAGGTAGAAACCTGCAAACAAGGTTCTTTTCACATAAGCCCCAGAACCAATTTATTAACCTCGTACGAGCGCCTCATTACATTGGGCATCGTCCTAGGGGCTACACATTAAGATCCTACTTCAATTCAATCCCAACACCGGTTCCTCGAAACTGACCTTGGGCTCTGGGGCTACTCACTCATCGGTCCATTTACAAGACCATGAGAACACGTCCTCAGAGAGATACATGGATTTGCAAATTAAAATCTAAACAGAAATTATTTTTCCACAAGGGTAAAATAATAGTTCAAAGCTCGTAACGAGGCCATTGAAGACCTCGTGCAATCATGCCTGAGTGGACCAGAAACCCTACACCACTGCGCCTATCAAGGTACGATGCTATTCCTTGAGGCAGGAGCCCTTTAAGGTCTCCTCCATCTCCTCAGTCCACCCTATGCTAGTGTTGGGGTACACAAACTAGGTGTTCATTTCCCCTGACTTGTGCACAAACGATGAGCCACCGGCCCGACAACACAGGGCTGCCGGGAAATGCTACAACTCCATCGAGGCCTAACCAGGGCCAGAGAAGCCGGTCTACGAGGAAGTCAAGGAGCGCATTAAGAAGACCAAGACTCTAGAGGACGCGGCCTCCAATGGCCATCGACACCGGCAAGATCAACTCAAACAGCCCAAGACGCATCAAGGTCCCCTGGCACCTGCCAGGGGGTGAAGGTGCAATTATCCTCACCAAGATCTGGCAAGGCGCCTCCCAGGTAGGCATGAGCCAGCCTGCCACACCTCCACCTCCTCGTTACACAAGTTACTTGTCAACGAGGTGTCGAACCCCCAAGTGGCTAGGTGTCTCTTGCTAGCTACGTGGCGCCGCGCCGGAAGACAGGTTGCAACATGTTGACACCCGTCCAGAAGTGTGTCAAGACCTCAAGCCATGACCAGCTCATAGCTGGCAGAGGTCTGCCAGAACGCACCCCCGCTCGCCACCAAGGGCCGCATTTATGGCGTTGTGTCTTAAGTGACTAAGTTAGGTATGATATCACTGCTAGCTATCTGATCATGTCAGTTGCCACTCCGGATGCCCCTTGAGCAATAAAAGGAGGCCCGAGGCAACCTAACACGGGATTCACATCTTTGGGTATTTGAGCACTTTGAGATTCGACACTTGGTAGATTAGGTCCCCATGAGATTAGAGCCAAGTGTAAGCATACACACATTCTAGCACTCCCCGGCAACCCTTGCCGGGGCATAGCTCCGTGCAACTTCATCTTCCCCAATCAATCCACCAAAAACACAAGTAGGGTTTTACACTTCACAGCTACCCGAACGTCGTTAAAAAACTCCGAGTCTCGTCACCGTGTTGTTTCATAGTCTCTGCTCTTTGTGTGATACGACCTCCTCGCCAAACCACAAGGGGCCCAAAGGTCCCTGATCGTCCATTTTGCATCATGCTTTCATGTTGATATTTATTGCTTTTTGGGCTGTTATATTACTTGTGGTACCATATTTATGCCTTTTCTCTCTTATTTTGCAAGGTTTATTTGAAGAGGGAGAATTGAGGCAGCTGGAATTCTGGACTGGAAAAGGAGCAAATCCTAGTCCACTATTCTGCACATCTCCAAATGCCATGAAAAGTTACGTGGATTTTTTTGGGATTATATAAAAAATACTGGGCAAAAGAACTACCGGAGGGGGGCTGGCAGGGCGCCACAAGCCCTGACACCGCCACCCCCTGGTGGCGGAGTGGGGGCTTGTGGGCTCCCTAACGGCCCAGTAGCCCCCCTCTTTTGCTATATGAAGCGTCTTGGTCCATAAAAAAATCAGAAGGGAGCTTTTTCATGGTTTCGCCGCCGCCACGAGGCGGAACTTGAGCAGATCCAATCTAGAGCTCCGGCAGGACGATCCTGCCGGGGAAATTTCCCTCCCGGAGGGGAGAATCATCGCCATCGTCATCACCAACACTCTTCTCATCGGAGGGGAGGCATCTTCATCAACATCTTCATCAGCACCATCTCCTCTCCAATCCCTAGTTCATCTCTTGTAACCAATCTTCGTCTCGCGACTCCGATTGGTACTTGTAAGGTTGCTAGTAGTGTTGATTACTCTTTGTAGTTGATGCTAGTTCGATTACTTGGTGGAAGAGTTTATGTTTAGATCCTTGATGCTATTAATTACATCTCTGATCATGATTATGATTATGTTTTGTGAGTAGTTACTTTTGTTCCCGAGGACATGGGATAAGTCATGTTAATAATAGTCAGGTGAATTTGATATTCGTTCGGTATTTTGATATGTTGTATGTTGTTTTTCCTCTAGTGGTGTTATGTGAACGTCGACTACATAACACTTCACCATATTTGGGCCTAGAGGAAGGCATTGGGAAGTAGTAAGTAGATGATGGGTTGCTGGAGTGACAAAAGCTTAAACCGCAGTCTATGCGTTGCTTCGTGAGGGGCTGATTTGGATCCACTAGTTTAATGCTATGGTTAGACTTTGTCTTAATTATTCTTTTGTAGTTGCAGATGCTTGCAAGAGGGGTTAATCTTAATTGGGATGCTTGTCCAAGTAAGGGCAGTACCCAAGCGCCGGTCCACCCACATACCAAACTATCAAAGTAACGAACGCGAATCATATGAACATGATGAAACTAGCATGCAGAAATTCCCGTGTGTCCTCGGGAGCGTTTTTCCTCCTATGAGACTTTTTTCAGGCTTGTCCTTTGCTACAAAAGTGATTGGGACACTTGCTGCACCGTTTCTACTACTTGTTACTTGTTACTTTTTGCTTGCGACGTTTCACCTCGCTACACAATCACTTGTTACCGCTCCTTTCAGTGCTTGCAGTTATTACCTTGCTGAAATCCGTTTATTAGAGCCTTCTCCTCCTCGTTGGGTTTGACACTCTTAGTTATCGAAAGGACTACGATTGATCCCCTATACTTGTGGGTCATCAAGACTCTTTTCTGGCGCCGTTTCCGGGGAGTGAAGCGCCTTTTGTAAGTGGAAATTGGTAAGGAAACATTTATATACTGTGCTGAAATTTATTGTCACTTGTCACTATGGAAACTGTTCCTTTGGGGAGTTTGTTTGGGGTATCTTCACCACGAACGGAAGCACGAGGAGTTGTTCCTCGACCTGAGGTAACTACTGAAAATATCTTTTATGAAATTCCTTCGGGTATGCTTGAGAAACTGCTGGCTAATCCTTTCACAAGAGATGGATCTTCACATCGAGACTTGCATCTAATCTATGTAGATGAAGTTTGTGGTTTATTTAAGCTTGCAGGTTTGCCCGAGGATGAGGTAAAGAAGAAAGTCTTTCCTTTATCTTTGAAGGATAAGGCGTTGACATGGTATAGGCTATGTGATGATACTAGATCATGGGGCTACAATCGGTTGAAATTGCAATTTCATCAAAAGTTCTATCCTATGCATTTAGTACATCGTGATCGGAACTTTATTTATAACTTTTGGCCTCGTGACACAGAAAGCATAGCTCAAGCTTGGGGTAGGCTTAAATCAATGCTATATTCATGCCCCAATCATGAGCTCTCGAGAGAAATCATCACTCAAAACTTTTATGCTCGGCTTTCTCATGAAGATCGTACCATGCTTGACACTTCTTGTACCGGTTCTTTTATGAAGAAGGACATTGATCACAAGTGGAATTTATTGGAGAGAATCAAACGCAACTCTAAAGATTGGGAGATGGAGGAAGGTAAGGAGTCAGGTATGAATTTCCAGTTTGATTGCGTTAAATCTTTTGTTGAGACAAACACTTCTAGAGATTTTAGGGCTAAGTATGGACTTGACTCTGAGATAGTAGCTTCTCTATGTGAATATTTTGCTGCTCATGTTGATCATCCCAAAGAGAAGTGGTTTAAATATCATCCTCTTGTAGAAAGCAATATAGCCAAAACCAATCTAGTTGAGGAGAAAATCATTGCTTTTAGTGATCTTGTTGTTCCTTGTGCTTACACTGAGAAACCACCACACCCTGCTAGGATAAAGGATTATTCTAAAGCTCCAACTATGATACATAGGGGTTACATTAGACCACTTGCACCCCCTGAGGAGATTAGAGTTGAACCTAGTGTTGCTATTATCAAAGATCTCTTAGCCAAATACATAGATGGGCATGTTATCAAATTCTGTGAGGACTGCGCTAGAATTGCTAAAGCTCACGCGAAAGACAAACACAGACCTGTAGTTGGCTTGCCCATTGTTTCTGTCAAGATAGGAGATCATTGTTACCATGGTTTATGTGATATGGGAGCTAGTGTTAGTGCAATACCCCGTTCTCTATACGATGAAATCAAAGATGAGATTGCACCTGCTGAGTTAGAACCCATTGATGTCACTATTACGCTAGCTAATAGAGACACTATCTGCCCTCTGGGAATTGTGAGAGACATAGAAGTCCTGTGTGGTAAGACGAAGTATCCTACTGAGTTCCTCTTCCTTGGTACTGCACAAGATAGCTTTTGTCCCATCATATTTGGTAGACCCTTTCTCAACACTATCAATGCTCACATTGATTGCATTAAGCTGACTGTCACAGTAAGTTTCGAGGGTGCGTTTCATGAATTTAACTTCTCCAAGTTTGGAAGACAAACCCATGAAAGAGAGTCGTCTGGTAGGGATGAAATCATTGCTCTTGCCTCTATTGCCGTACCTCCTACGGATCCTTTAGGGCAATATCTGCTTGAGCATGAAAATGATATGCACATGGAGGAGAGAGATGAGATAGATAAAATTGTCTTAGAACAATATCCTATTCTCAAGAATAATATGCCTATTGAACTTCTTGGGGATCCTCCCCCACCAAAGGGTGATCCTGTGTTCGAGCTTAAACAGTTGCCTGATACTCTTAAGTATGCCTATCTTGATGAGAAGGAGATATATCCTGTCATTATTAGTGCTCTCCTCTCAGAGCACGAAGAGAAGAAGTTACTAAGCACTCTGAGGAAGCACCGCGCTGCTATTGGATATACTCTTGATGATCTTAAGGGTATTAGTCCTATTCTATGTCAGCACAAGATTAAAACCAATCCTGACTTTAAACCAGTTGCTGATCATCAAAGGAGATTAAATCCTAAGATGAAAGAAGTCGTTAGAAAAGAAATATTAAAGCTTCTGGAAGCAGGAATCATTTATCCTTTTGCTCATAGTGATTTGGTAAGTCCAGTCTCTTGCGTACCTAAGAAGGGAGGTATCACCGTCGTTCCTAATGATAAGGATGAACTAATCCCACAAAATATTATTACCGGGTATGGAATGGTGATAGACTTCCAGAAACTGAACAAGGCAACCAGGAAAGATCATTATCCTTTGCCGTTCATCGACCAAATGCTAGAAAGGCTATCAAAACACAAACACTTCTGCTTTCTAGACGGTTATTCAGGTTTCTCTTAAATACCTGTTGCACAATCTGATCAAGAGAAAACCACTTTCACCTGCCCTTTCGGTACCTTTGCCTATAGACGTATGCCTTTTGGCTTATGCAATGCAACTGCCACCTTTCAAAGATGTATGATGGCTATATTCTCTGACTTTTGTGAAAAGATTGTTGAGGTTTTCATGGATGACTTCTCCGTTTATGGGTCTTCCTTTGAAGATTGCCTCAGCAACCTTGATCGAGTCTTACAGAGATGCGAAGAGACCAATCTCGTCTTGAATTGGGAGAAGTGCCACTTTATGGTTAATGAAGGTATCATTTTAGGACACAAAATTTCTCAGAGAGGCATTGAAGTTGATAAGGCTAAGGTTGATGCAATTGAGAAAATGCCTTGCCCCACAGATATCAGAGGTATACAGAGTTTCCTAGGTCATGCTGGTTTCTATAGAAGGTTCATTAAAGACTTCTCTAAGATTTCTAGGCCTCTTACCAACCTCTTGCAAAAGGATGTCCCTTTTGTTTTTGATGAGGATTGTGAGGAAGCTTTCGAAATACTTAAGAAGGCTTTGATAACCGCACTTATTGTTCAACCACCTGACTGGAACTTGCCCTTTGAAATCATGTGTGACGCTAGTGAATACGCTGTTGGTGCCGTTCTAGGACACATAATTGACAAGAAGTTGAATGTTATTCACTACGCTTGTAAAACTCTAGACAGTGGCCAAAGAAACAATGCCACTACGGAGAAGGAATTTTTAGCAGTCGTGTTTGCATGTGAAAAGTTCAGATCTTACATAGTTGACTCCAAAGTCACTATTCACTCTGATCATGCTGCTATTAAGTACCTCATGGAGAAGAAGGATGCTAAGCCTAGGCTGATCAGATGGGTTCTCCTGCTACAGGAATTTGATTTGCACGTCGTTGACCGAAAGGGTGCTGATAACCCTGTAGCAGATAACTTGTCTAGGCTAGAGAATGTCCTTGATGACCCACTACCTATTGATGATAGCTTTCCTGATGAGCAATTTAATGTCATCCGCACTTCACATAGTGCACCGTGGTATGCTGATTATGCAAACTATATCGTAGCCAAATACATACCACCCAGTTTCACCTATCAGCAAAAGAAGAAATTATTCTTTGATTTGATACACTACTTTTGGGATGATCCTCACCTTTATAAGGAAGGAGTAGATGGTGTTATTAGACGTTGTGTGCCTGAACATGAAGAGGACAGATCCTGCAGAAGTGTCATTCCGAAGCCTACGGAGGACACCATGCTAGAGATAGAACTGCCCATAAGGTATTGCAATCAGGTTTCTATTGGCCCACTCTCTTCAAGGATGCCCGTAAGTTTGTCTTGTCTTGTGACGAATGCCAAAGAATAGGGAACATCAGTAAGCGACAGGAAATGCCTATGAACTATTCACTTGTCATTGAACCATTTGATGTCTTGGGCTTTGATTATATGGGACCCTTCCCGAGTTCCAATGGGTACACTCACATTTTAGTTGCTGTGGATTACGTTACTAAATGGGTAGAAGCTATCCCCACTAAAAATGATAATCACCACACCTCTATCAAGGTGCTTAAAGAAGTCATATTCCCAAGATTTGGAGTCCCTAGATACTTGATGACTGATGGCGGTTGACACTTCATTCATGGTGTTTTCCGCAAGATGCTAGCTAAGTATGATGTCAACCATAGGGGTGCATCTCCTTATCATCCTCAGTCTAGTGGTCAAGTGGAGTTGAGTAAGAGGGAGATCAAGTTGATCTTACCAAAGACCGTCAATAGATCTTGAAAGAATTGGTCTAGCAAACTTGATGATGCACTATGGGCTTATAGGACTACTTATAAGAATCCCATGGGCATGTCACTGTATAAAATGGTTTATGGTAAAGCCTGTCATTTACCTCTTGAGCTAGAACACAAAGCTTATTGGGCAATCAAAGAGCTCAACTTTGATTTCAAACTTGTCGGTGAGAAGCGGTTGTTTGATATCAGCTCGTTAGATGAATGGAGAGCCCAGGCATATGAGAATGCCAGGTTGTTCAAGGAAAAGGTTAAGAGATGGCACGACAAACGAATACAGAAACGAGAGTTCAATGTAGGTGATTATGTCCTGCTATACAATTCTCGTTTGAGATTCTTTGCAGGCAAGCTTCTCTCTAAATGGGAAGGTCCCTATGTTATCGAGGAAGTATATCGTTCCGGTGCCATAAAAATCAATAACACGGAAGGTAATTTTCCTAGAGTGGTAAATGGGCAAAGAATCAAGCATTACATCTCTGTTACTCCCATAAATGTTGAGACCGATATCATCAATTTCATAACTCTAGAGGAGTACATAAGGGATGTTTATCAGGCTGTTTCAGACCCTGAAAACGAAGAGGTATGTGTTTTGGTAAGAAATTGGACTCCGATGCTTTTCCAATAGGAAATTTCCTCCGTTTTGGAATTTTTGGAAAATTAGAAAAATAAAAGTAGTCCGGAGAGCGAACGAGGCGACCACAAGCCCTGCCACCGCCCCCTACCCCCGTGGTGGCAGAGGGCAAGCTTGTGGGCACCTCGTGTGCCTCCTGGACTCCTTTTTGTTGCGGCGGACTCCTTCTGGCCCAGAAAAAATCAATATATAGTCGCCCGAAGGTTTTGATCTCCGTATCGCGCAGTTTCCCTCTATTTTCGTTTCGAGCTTGTTGTCTGCCGCAAATTTAGAGCAAAGGTGTCTCAGGAATCTGTTGGGGAGAATGATCTTCACCAAGTTCATGAGGAAGTAGATGCTAATCTGAAAAGAGTAGAAGTCACAGAAGCCAGGGACAAAGCTAAGGAGAAAACCCAAGCTAGGGAGGAGGTTCAACCTATGTTCAACATTGAAGACGTTGAAGGAGTAGACTTTCTCCAACCCTTCCTCCACGTGCTGTCTCCATCCTTGATTGAACTCTTGAGTTTTTTGCGAAACAACTCGTGCTCGCAATATTTCCCGTTCTCGTGAAGTTGTTTTTTTGGAAAACCATGTCACAGATCTCAAAGGTATAAATCAAAGATTGATAGCTCTCTTGGAATCAAAGGCGCCAACAACACCACCATCACCACCGAAGGAAGACAACTAAGCATTGGTATGGGCAATCCCCTTGGCTTTTTCCAAGCTTGGGGGAGTTGCCCTGGTATCGTATCACCTTTATATCTTTTGCTTTTACCTTTGTTTTAGTTCTTTCCTTTTCAGTTTTTATTTCTTCTTTTAGAGGAATAAGTCTTTAGTTTTTAGTTTGAGTCTTTTTCTTTTGTCTCGCCGATGTATTCGAGCTTACGAGCTATATAATAAAGAGTGTCTTAGTCAAGGGCTTTGCTTTGTGCTATGATCAATAGTATGAAAAGAACGATAGCATGAAAGATCATGAGATGATCTTATGGAAGGTGATACCTTCACTTATGACACGTATGATGATTGAAACTTGTTGAGAATAAATCAACATAGACCTCAGTCATTGTTGCAATTAATAAGAAGTAATAAAGAAAGAGAGGTTCACATATAAATATATCATCTTAGACACTTTTTATAATTGTGAGCACTCACCAAACTATTGGATGCCTACGAGTAGATGTTGGACAAGGAAGACAACATAATGAATTGTGTTTGCTTGGTTCCAAACAATGTTATATGATTAGAGATCCCTTAGCATGTGACGATTGCTTCCACCTCATATTAGCCAAAACTCCCGCACCAAGTAGAGATACTACTTGTGCATCCGTAAACCTCCAACCCAGTTTTTCCATGAGAGTCCACCATACCTACCTATGGATTGAATAAGATCCTTCAAGTAAGTTGTCATCGGTGCAAGCAATAAAAATTGCTCTCTAATATGTATGATCTATTAGTGTGTGGTAAATAAAATTTGTACGAACCTGTGATGAGGAAGACATAAAAGCGACAGACTGCATAATAAAGTTCTTTATCACATGAGGCAATATAAAGTGACGTTCCTCCGCACTAAGAGGACACACATTCAAACCTCAAAAGCGCATGACAACCTCTGCTTCCCTCTGCGAAGGTCCTATCTTGTACCTTTACTTTTTGCCCTTGTAAGAGTCATGGTGATCATCACCAATTCCCTTTTTTTGCCATTGTCTTGGCTACCGTCACATGCTTGGGAAATATCTATATTCATATATCAACTTGGAGTTGAGTACTTATGCTTTATTGTTGTTGACTTTACCCTTGAGGTAAATGGTTGGGAGGCAAAACTATAAGCCCCTATCTTCCTGAGTGTCCAGCTGAAACTTTGACACCATGAGTACCACGTGAGTTGTAACAATTGTGGAAAAAAAAAGAGATGATTGAGTATGTGGGTTTGCCTTACAAGCTCTTATTTGACTCTTACTGATGTTGTGATAAATTGCAATTGCTTCAATGACTATGGTTTATTGTTGGTCACTTCTCGGTAAGGTTTTTTCCTTCATTCTTTGCTTTGTGAAGGAATTGTTAATTTCCCATAAGAATCTTTATGATGTATTGCTGTCCTATGTGTGTTCAAGATGCCCTCATGTCTGTATTATGTTTTATCGACACCTTCGTCCCTCAACATGTGGACATGTTTATGGAACTTGGTTTTCGCTTGAGGACAACTGAGGTCTAAGCTTGGGGGAGTTGATACGTCCATTTTGCATCATGCTTTCATGTTGATATTTATTGCTTTTTGGGCTGTTATATTACTTGTGGTACCATATTTATGCCTTTTCTCTCTTATTTTGCGATGTTTATTTGAAGAGGGAGAATTCAGGCAGCTGGAATTCTGGACTGGAAAAGGAGCAAATCCTAGTCCGCTATTCTGCACATCTCCAAATGCTCTGATAAGTTACGTGGATTTTTTTGGGATTATATAAAAAATACTGGGCGAAAGAACTACCGGAGGGGGGCTGCCAGGGCGCCACAAGTCCTGACACCGCCACCCCCTAGTGGCGGAGTGGGGGCTTGTGGGCTCCCTGACGGCCCACTAGCCCCCCTCTTTTGCTATATGAGGCGTCTTGGTCCAGAAAAAATCAGAAGGGAGCTTTTTCGTGGTTTCGCCGCCGCCACGAGGCGGAACTTGAGCAGATCCAATCTAGAGCTCTAGCAGGACGATCCTGCCGGGGAAACTTCCCTCCTGGAGGGGGGAATCGTCGCCATCGTCATCACCAACACTCCTCTCGTCGGAGGGGAGGCATCTTCATCAACATCTTCATCAGCACCATCTCCTCTCCAATCCCTAGTTCATCTCTTGTAACCAATCTTCGTCTCGCGACCCGGATTGGTACTTGTAAGGTTGCTAGTAGTGTTGATTACTCTTTGTAGTTGATGCTAGTTGGATTACTTGGTGGAAGACTTGATGTTCAGATCCTTGATGCTATTCATTACACCTCTGATCATGATTATGATTATGTTTTGTGAGTAGTTACTTTTGTTCCTGAGGACATGGGATAAGCCATGTTAATAATACTCATGTGAATTTGATATTCGTTCGGTATTTTGATATGATGTATGTTGTTTTTCCTCTAGTGGTGTTATGTGAATGTCAACTACATAACACTTCACCATATTTGGGCCTAGAGGAAGGCATTGGGAAGTAGTAAGTAGATGATGGGTTGCTGGAGTGACAGAAGCTTAAACCCGAGTCTATGCTTTGCTTCGTGAGTGGCTGATTTGGATCCACTAGTTTAACGCTATGGTTAGACTTTGTCTTAATTCTTCTTTCGTAGTTGCGGATGCTTGCGAGAGGGGTTAATCATAAGTGGTATGCTTGTCCAAGTAAGGGCAGTACCCAAGCGCCGGTCCACCCACATACCAAACTATCAAAGTAACAAACGCGAATCATATGAACATGATGAAACTAGCATGACAGAAATTCCCGTGTGTCCTCGGGAGCGTTTTTCCTCCTATAAGAATTTGTTCAGGCTTGTCCCTTTCTACAAAAGGGATTGGGCCACTTGTTGCACCATTGCTACTACTTGTTACTTGTGAATTTTTTGCTTGCTACGGTTCACCTCGCTACACAATCACTTGTTACCGCTACTTTTAGTGCTTGCAGTTATTACCATGTTGAAATCCATTTATCAGAGCCTTCTGCTCCTCGTTGGGTTCGACACTCTTACTTATCGAAAGGACTACGATTGATCCCCTATACTTGTGGGTCATCAGTCCCATAGGTGGCCGTGTGCACACCTGCACCGACATCTTTGGCACGCCAGGCAGGGGGCTTAGTTCACGCAAACCCGAGATTGCAGCGCGCGGCATCAATCTTCATCAGCACTCCTTCCACCCGAGGCATCGAGGAAGATGCAGACCAGACAACGGAGCTATCCTTGTCACCGTCATCGCGTCGGCCTACCTAAACCATGGGAAGAAGGAAATGGAACATGGCGAACCCTTCCTCTTTCCTCCATCGCTACCTATGGCCGGTTATGTGTCAAGGTGGAGCCGCCGACGTTGACGAGCTCGCGTGCAGCTATGTCCTGCATTTACCCCACGTTGGTAAATCCTAGGCCAAATGCTCGAGCGGATCCTTTGGTCAGCGACACCGGCAAACGGGCCACATCGAGGCCCCATTACCCAACATATCCAGCATTGAGGTAGTTACGGGACCGTTGGGCAAACATGAGGAGGAAGAAGGTTTGACCAGGCATATTTGTCGTTCCATCCCTTCTAGCTAAGTTGCAGACGCTTATATTGGCGCGGCAAGCTCTTGACGTGGACCATGATCATAACTAACTTTTCCCCAAGTACCTCTTTCTCTCTATATTTGTCTTTCTCTTCCTCTCAGAGCAGACATGGTTTGCGCCATGCGTACGCCGAGGAGCGTGAAGGGAAGGAATGATGATGGAGAAGGATGAGGTAACGACATGTGTGGGCGAATGAGCGCCAAGATAAAGAGGAGGCCTTAACGAAAGATAAGTCGACACACCCGACGGTTTTTTGTTAAGGAGCCTACGTTTCCCATAAGTCCTCTTTGTGACCAAGGGTTGTTTCTATGGTGAACCTACTGCGCAATGGGACCTCGTTGTCTTCCTGGTTGTGCACCTATTTTGTTTCGAGCTTGCTCAATAGAACCCGCGGCAGCATCAAAGACCGATGAGGGAAAAAATCGCCGGCAACATGTCTTCGCGTGCAGAACACTCATGATCTATTCCTCGAAGCGATTGCAGCGGCACATTGTTGGCAGGCAACCAGAGCACGCAGAAGGGGCAACCATACAAATAATAAAAGGAAAGCAAGGAGGGACAACATGCGGTTATATACCGATATTAGTTCAACACAAAGGAGAAATCATGAATGGACTAATACGAAATATATATTGCGTCTTAAGCTGCACGGCGGCGCAACGATAGAAGGAGTGGGCCAGGACTAACTCCGGCGGCTTCTTTGGACCCATGAGACCGTAAGGATCCTATCGGCGAGAGGGCACACCTTGTCCGCGGCGGCAGAGGCATCTTCGCCCGACGCAGCTTCTTGAACCTGTCACAGAGGTCGAGCTCTGGGTGGAAGAAGGCAAGGTCGTGCAAGACCATGAAGAGGGCGTCATAGACCAGCTTCCGGGATTTGTCACCGAAGCAGACCACCCTATTGTCCTCATATGTCTTCAGACCTGCGATCAAGCCCTCGAAGAAGAGTGTTAGCTTGATGCTTGAGACCTCATGCTGGTAGGTAGAGTAGGCCCAACTCTTCATGTTCATGCTCGCAAGCTGGGCGGTGAGGCGCTCGACAATGTCGACCATGCTCTTGATCTAGAGGTCATGTTGCTCTATATGGTGGCCTAGTTTGTACTCCGCCTCCTTCTGGAGGGCCTGGGCATTGGTCAGGTACTTCTGCAAGAAACCCCCTCGAGCACCGACATATGCAGTTTTCTGCTCCAACAAGGCAAGCCTGGGCTGCAAACCAGAGATGGTGTTGTTGGCGGCGTCGAGATCTTGACTCTTGGAAGAAAGCTGCGAGCGCACCTCTTCGAGCGTGGCTTGCGTTTTCCGCACATCTTCCTTGAGAGCCTTGACCTCCTCGCCGCTCCCGGCAAGCTCCTCCACCAGTGCACTCAGACGAGCCTCCAGTTCAACCTTGGTGGCAGCCGGGACATCAAGCTGGCTAGATACCTCCTTTAGCCGGGTACGAGAAGACGAGGAGAGTGTGGCAAGGGCTGCTTTGTGACCTCTAGCTCCTTAGTGCGTTGCACAAGGCGGGCCTCCAATTCCTCTTCCTTGTTACAGAGAGAAAGTTTGAGAGCCACCTCCCAAGAGGTGATTTCTGCCTCTTCGGCGTCCAGATGCGCTTTGTGCTCCGCTAGCTTGGTGTCCCGGGAAGCAATGTTCTCCTTGGCCATGGATGGCGTCTCATGCTTCCTCTTGAGAGAGTGGGCCTACTGGTTATACCACTCCTGCAACTCGTGTCCCTTGAGCACCAGCCGTTTTCCAGCAAGATCGTCCTGCTCACACTATTCCTTGGTTGCCTACTCCTTAAGATTCTACCTGCTTTGCATGTCCTTGATCCCAGCAGCCAGAGACTCCAAGAAAGACAGATCCTCGGTGCTACCGGCGGGATCGTCAACCCCTCCATCTCTCTGACGCAGCGGCGCCAGCACCCGCTCGATTCCTTCGATGATGTATGCACCCGCTGAGAGAGACAGATCAGGAGTTGGAAGGCACAACGAAGCAGTAACCATCGTGAGCTGGTGTGACGGGGGTTGCAGCGACGACGGAACGGGGTACTGTGGAGGAAAGGGCCTTAGAGCCTGAAGGGGCATCTTTCCCTCAACCACCAAGGTTGGGGCTGACGAGCTGCCGGGGATCAAAGATGCCATTCCAAGGGACGCCTGAAGTTCCTCGGCAACCGGTCCCTGGCCCTCCGCGGCAGCGATCTTCGCTGCCTCCGTGGAGGCAGCCTTCCCAATGCCGGCCACCTCTTCCACTAGCTCTGGCTCTTTAATTGGCGACGCTGTGGTCAAGGACAATGTGCAACAAGTTAAGGATCAATAAGTTGATTAAAGGAAAGTAAAACAGTGGAAGGAATAAAAACTTAAGCAAGTGGGATACCCAACGGGATCTGCTGCGTAGGAATGTCTGCTCCCCTGCCGAGATCAACTTTCGGGGGACAGTCCGCTTCTTCTTCATCAACAACCACATCCCATGGGAAGGCTCTTCGGTGGAGGCCATTGTGGGAGAATCCTTGCCCATGGCGGCGGTTTCAGAGAGGTCCTGAAAGGGACAACCCTCTTGGTGGGTCTCTTCCTGATGAACCTCTACCATCTCCGTCACACGGGTAGGAGGATGCCTTTTTTCATCTCAGCCACGGAGCGGGGAATGTGCCGGGGCCTCATGATGGGGGCTAGGTGTGGGGTTCTCCCCTGCATCTCCCGCCAGGCCCGTATCTGTCGCGGGATCCTCCCTTTCCACGGACCTGACCTGTTTGGCCCTACACATGAGGGGCTCCTCACCCTCCTCCCTGTCAAGTCAATGATCGCGCCAAGTCAGTCGAGGCATAAAAAGAAGAAGAGAGAGAAGAAGAACTTCGACAACACTGGTGGGCAGTGTACTTACTCTTAATCCATGAGCATGGATCCCACCTCATATGTTGCTGGCGGTGGAGTTGATCTGCCCCTCTTCAGAGTTGCTGGAGCGGGATTTAGTGGCAGGATTGGGGCCTTGGCCAGAGGCGAACCCGGCAAAGAAGTTGGGCTTGACTGGGGGCTGGGATGCACCCCTATAACCTTCCATCGCCTAACGAGAGAAACCTTGGCTTGAGAAGGGCACGGGGGCTGGCGGCTTGCTGCCACATTCCCCTTCCCCTTGGAGGTTGTCTTCTTCCTCCTCGAGGGCGCCCGCGGAGATGCGGGGGCTGCTGCTTTCCGGGCAATGCGCTGGCGAAGGTGCCGCAATGGTTCTAGAGCTTGAGGGCCCTCCACGAACTCCTCTTCCTCCGCGGCCGGCTCCATCGCCTTCTCCGCATCACCCTCAGTCAGGAGAGCTTGGACCCCAACAAGCTCCAACTCGGCAGCCTCTCCCGGGGAAAGGTCCTCCTCTTCCTCCTCGGAAGAGTCTCTTTCTCCAGATCTCTCCTCTCCTTAAAAGACCATGCCCTTGATGGCTCTAACCCGATTGTCCTCCGCGACCCGGGAAGTGATAAAAGCCCTCTCCGCGTTCCTGGTGGGTGCGGTTAGGTTTTCGTCTTCCTTGGTGGACCTTTCCCCCAGGATGGAGAGCCATGCCATCTCATCCTCCAGAGAAGGCAAGGCCGAGTTTGGCTCGACCCCGGAGGCGTTGCAGTCAGGCATCCACTGTAGAATCTGGTTACTCACGGAGTTGATGTTCAAGGGGACGACCCCAGCCAGCAGATGGAACGGCCCCATGATGTTAAACAACTGGTCACACAGCCAACCATGGGCGTAGACCGTCAAGTTGTTGACGGTTCCTGGGTACAGCCGCATCCAGTTGGCAGGACCATTGTACTCCCATGCTAACCTATCCCTCTTCTCTAGTGGGGCGATGCGGCACCGAAGGAAGTCTGCTCCTACATGTTGGATGGTAACCCTGGTAGCTTCGAGCCGGGTGATCTTGTTCAGCACCGGGCGGAGTTTCTCATCGGAGAGACCCAAGCTACTTTAGTCTTCACTGCATACGACACAAGTTGTCCGTGTGGGACAGAACTCAGGGGCTTTGGCGATCTTGATCAAACACCAGTCGCCCTCCACTCTTCCCATTTCCCGCGGTGTTGGCCAGGGAGGTACCCCCAGCCATCCTTCTTGGCCTGGGGAATCATGTTGACGTTTCCCGAGCGGTGATTATTGTCCTTGATCCGGGGGATGAAGAAGTGCCTGAACAAATCCTCGTTGGGGGAGACTCCGACGAAGTTCTCGCACAAGTGGGTGACGATCGCCATGCACGACATTGCGTTGGGAGTGAAATCTAGGAGATGGAGTCCATATGTCGCCATAGGCACAGAAGAAATGAGAAAAGGGGGAGAGAGGCCACATTAGAAGTACGCACAGAAGAAGCGGTACGAATATGATGGTGCCCTCTCCTTGGGGAGGTTCGGCAGAACTACGGGCGCCCCATGCCCCTTTGTATCTATCCCCCACATGTAGGCGTACTTCGCAATCAAGGTGTTGGGGTCCAGATTTGACGGGTGAAAACCACATCTCCCCATTGCCGCTTCTCTGCTTCCTCTGTTCTTCTCCTCTTCTCATCGGCGGCACGCGTCTTCGCCTCAGCTGTCGGCTTCACCTTCACACCAACCTTCTTCTTCCCCATCTCCCTTAAATGGCGGGAGATTTGGCAATGCGGGTGAAGGAACCGACTGCGGCGAAGGAGGCTTCTTGGTTGGAGGAGGTAGAAGAGGATAGGGGCGGAGAGGCAGATGTGAATGAGCAGCGCCCCCCTTCTTGGGAACCCTTACTTATGTATGAGGGCCACGCGTTGGGGGCCTGCCCTTCGCTATCGCTGCGAGGATCCGTCGTTTTCTTATCGACGATTCCCATTTTTGCTCCCTAACGACTACAATTTAGCGACCCCCATGGCTTGCGCTAAATGCGCGGAGTGGACGTGGGTTGTGGGAGGAGTAGCGGTTCCTCAATACATGTCCGTGCATTGGGGGAGCCTAACCCAACACGCCCAGCGACATGTATGGCTCCGGCTCAGGGGCTTCTGTCGGGGTACACAAACTGGGGTGTTTATTTCCCCTGACTAGTGCACGGACGACGAGCCACCGGCCCGACAACATAGGGCTACCGGGGAATGCTACTACTCCATCAAGGACTGACCAGGGCCAGAGAAGCCTATCTACAATGAAGGCAAGGAGCGCTTTAAGAATACCAACACTCCGGCAGACGTGCCCCCCAATGGCCATCGACATCGGTAAGATCAAGTCCAACAGTCCAACATGCATCAATGTCCCCTGGCACCTACCGGAGGCGAAGGCGCAATCATCCTCACCAAGACCCGGCACGGCGCCTCCCTAGCAGGCGCGAGCCAGCTTGCCACAACTCCACCTCATCGCTATACTAGTCACTTGTCAATGAGGTGTCGAGCCTCTAGGTGGCTAGGTGGCTCTCGCTAGCTGCATGGCACCGTGCCAGAAGACAGGTTGCAACCTGTTGACACCCGTCTAGAAGCGTGGCAAGACCTCAAGCCACGACCAACTCATAGGTGGCAGAGGCCTGCCGGGAACGCACCCCCGCTCGCCACCTAGGGACGCATTTATGGCGCTTTCTCTTAAGTGATAGAGTTAGGTATGATAGCACTGTTAGCTATCTGATCATGTCAGTTTCGACGCTGGACGCCCCTTGAGCTATAAAAGGAGTCCCGGAGCAACCTAGCAAGGGATTCAAATCTTTAGGTATTTCAGCGCTTAGAGATTCAACACTTGGTAGATTAGGTCCCCGTGGGATTAGAGCTAAGTGTAAGCATACACACGCGCTAGCTCTCCCCGGCAACCCTTGTCGGGGTATAGATCCGTGCAACTTCATCTTCCCCAATCAATCCACCAAAAGCAGGGATAGGGTTTTAAGCTTCACAACGTCCCGAACCTGGGTAAAAGCCCTCGAGTCTCATCACTGTGTTGTTTCGTAATTTCTTCTCTTTGTGTGATACGACCTCCTCACCGAATCACAAGGGTCCCAAAGGTCCCATAGGTGACCCTGGGCACACCTGCACCGACAGCTATCTCGCCCTTGGGCAGGAGGTGGTGGTGGCACGACCTCGGACCCAAACACCTGGGTGCTGGGCGGATGAGTTTTCGGCCATGGCATTGGAGTTGTGGCAGACTTTGGCTGGGCTGACGATTGGCCCATCGTTTAGTTAATGACCGTGGGGATCTTATCCCATTGGCCCCGCGGGGCTGATGTGTCCACCTAGATCATGATGATCGACTCTCCGAGGTCTATCGTGTCAACCTCGGGAACCAGAGTAGAAGTTGCCTGCCCTAGCCCATCATGAGCTGGCAGAGGAGTGGAGGAGTCTGGGATCTCGCTGGTGGATGGTAGCTCGCTTGAAGATTCGTTTGGGCACACCTTCGACGGAATGTGGTAAGATACTTGTATGATCTCGCTCCAACTAAAACATAGATCTTATGAAACACGGAACATGGAAACAGTAACATACCCTTGCTTTGCTGGTTTTTTCCTCCCCATAACAAGGGGATCATCTTTGGACTCGTCGGAGTGCATGATCTTCTCCGACGGCTTCCTGGCGGCCCCGACCATGTTCCCCTTCAACCTCTTTTGGCCCTTTGGCCATGCTCCAGCTTTGGCGTCCTCTGACGCTGCCCTCTTCCCTTTAAGGGAAGGATCATCCTTCTACTCATCCTCCCCTACATCTGCGTGGGTGGAAGAGGTGTGGGTCTACTCGGACTGGGTAACAGATGTCGACCAATTTCGAAGGACCTACCCGCCCTTCCAGGGCTTCAGCCCCTTGGGGACCACCACGTGCGGCTCCTTGACTAGGAGCTTCGTAAGCACAGGGATCTTGTCTCCTCCGGCAATGGGGTGGCACTGCATTTTTTGCATCCTTGTCGACAATTTCTGCACAAACCGAGCAAGACGATTCATCAAGATCTGTATCACCATCCGAAGAAAGAATAATATAAACATGTGTGTTGGAACACTTACTAGTGGGGCTTCATGGTCAACCTCGAAGCCAAGGTCTTTCCCCTCCATGGGGATCTTCTCCTTGCCAGCTTGATGTTGGAAATATGCCCTAGTGGCAATAATAAATTAGTTATTATTATATTTCCTTGTTTATGATAAATGTTTATTATCCATGCTATAGTTGTATTGATTGGAAACTCAAATACATGTGTGGGTACATAGACAACAATATGTCCCTATTGAGCCTCTAAGGACTAGCTCGTTGATCAATCATGGTCAATGTTTCCTGACAATAAACATGACTTGTCAGTTGATAACAGGATCACATCATTAGGAGAATGATGTGATGGACAAGACCCAAACTATGAACGTAGCATGTGATTGTGTCAGTTTATTGCTACCGTTTTCTGCATGTCAAGTATCTGTTTCTATGCCCATGAGATCATGCATATCCCGAGAACCGGAGGAGTGCCTTGTGTGTATCAAACGCCACAACATAACTAGGTGACTATGTTGGTTCTCTACAGGTATCTCCGAAGGTGTTTGTTGGGTTGGCGTGAATCGAGACTCGGAATTTTCACTCCGTATGACGGAGAGGTATCTCTAGGGACCACTCGGTAATACAAAATCATAATGAGCTCGCAAGCAATGTGACTAAGGAGTTAGGCACAGGATCTTGTATTACGGAACGAGTAAAGAGACTTGACGGTAACGAGATTGAACTAGGTATGGAGATATTGACGATCAAATCTCAGGGAAGTAACATACCGCTGGACAAACGAAACAGTATACCGGATCGATTGAATCCTTGACATCGTGTTTCGATCGATAAATATCTTTGTAGAATATGAAGGAGCCAATATGAGAATCGAGGTCCCGCTATTGGTTATTGACCGAAGAGTGTCTCGGGTCATGTATGCATAGTTCTCGAACCCGCGGGGTCTGCACACTTAAGGTTCGATGACATTTCGTTATAGGTGAGTTATGTATGTTGGTGACCGAAGGTTGTTCCGAGTCCTGAATGAGATCCCGGATGTCACGAGGAGTCCCGGAATGTTCAGGAGACGAAGATTAGTGTATAGGGAAGAGGTATACGGGTTCCAGAAAGGTTTCAAGCACCATTGGTGAAGTACCGGGAGTGACAAATGGATTCTGAGGGTTCACTGGCAGGGGCAACCCACCCCGGGGGGTACATAGGCCCAAGAGGAGGCGCACCAGCCCCTGGTGGGCTGGGCGGACAACCCCTATGGGACTATGCGCCAAAGTGTTAGGAGGGGATGGAGTCTGAATTGAAGGAGGATTCCTCCCTAGCGCCTCCACCTCCCAATCGGAGGAGGAATCCTCCTCTTGGGTGCCACCCCTTCCCTCCCTCCTATATATAGTGGAGAGGAGAGAGGCAGCCGCACCACAAAAGGTTATGGCACACAGCGGCACCCAATTAGGTCATGGCGCAACTTTCTTTCCATCCTCTAGTTCATTCCACGTGTAGATTGATTCGGTAGCACACATCGCAGCCCTGCCGGATCAGCCCCATCAACACCGCCGCCATGCCATCGTGCTGACGGAGAACTCATCTACCTCTCCATCCTCACTTGCTCGATCAAGGAGGTGGAGATCGTCATTGAGCTATACGTGTGCTAAACGCGGAGGTGACGTCGGTTCATCACTAGATCAGGACAGATTGGGATGAGATCACGGGATGGATCGTGATTGTATCACGAAGACGTTCGACTACATTAACCGCGTTATATACTCTTCCTCTTAGCAATCTACAAGGGTATGTAGATGCACTCCCCCCTCTCGTAGATGTTAGTCTCCACAGATTGATCTTGCTGAGCATATGATTTTTTTTGTTTCCCATGCGATTTTCCCCAATAGTGGCATCATGAGCTAGGTCTATGCGTAGATAACATCTCGAGTAGAACACAAAGGATTTTGTGGGCGTTTATATTCAGATTGCTTCTCGGACTAACCTTAGTCTTTTCTTGATATGGCAGTATTTTGGGATGAAGCGGCCCGGACCAACCTTACTCGTCCTAGTACGAGAGACCGGTTCCATCGATTGACATGCAACTTGTTGCATAAAGATGGCTGGCGGGTGTCTGTCTCCTCTACTTTTGTTGAATCGGACTCGACAAAGGAGGTCCTTGGAGAAGGTTAAATAGCAACTTGTGTATCACCGTTGTGGTTCTACGTAGGTAAGAATCGTTCTTGCTAGATACCCATAGCAGCCACATAAAACATGCAACAACAAATTAGAGGATGTCTAACTTGTTTTCGTAGGGTATGATGTGATATGATATGGCCAAAGACATGATGATATATATTTTATGTATGAGATGATTATGTTGTAATAGTTAATATCAACTTGCATGTCTATGCTACAACAACCGACAAGAGCCATAGGGGTGTCTTTAATTATTGCATGACCTTCGTGTCACTCATTAAGCACTAGGTAATGCTTTACTTTATAGCTAACCGATAGAAATAGCAGTACAAGCATGGTTGGCTTGACAACCTTGATGGCAGCACAATGGTGGAGATCATTGTGCGGCGCGAGTGACAACAGAGATCATGCCGGTGCTTTGGATATGGATATCAAAACCACAAGATCGTGGCCATATCATGTCACTTATGATTTGCATGTGATGTTAATCCTTTTATCCACCTTGTTTTGCTGAGGACGACGGTAGCATTATAAGGTGACCCCTCACTAAAATTTCAAGATAAAAATTTTGTTCTCCCCGAGTGTGCACCATTGCGAAAGTTCGTCGTTTCGAGACACCACGTGATGATCGGGTGTGATAGATTCTACATTCACATAAAACGGGTGCAAGACAGTTTTGCACATGGGGAACACCCGGGTTAAACTTGACGATCCTAACATGTACAGACATGGCCTCAAAACACAGGAGACTGAAAGGTCGAACATGAGTCATATAGTAGATATGATTAACATAGAGATATTCACCATTGAAGCCACCTCATCTCACATGATGATGGGACATGGGTTGGTGAATTTGGATCATGTACCATTTGAAATACTAGAGGGATGTCAATTTGAGTGGGAGTTCTTAAGTAATATGATTAATTGAACTCATTAGCATGAACATAGTCAAAAATGTCTTTGCAAATTATGTTGTAGATGATTAACTTGCGCTGTAACTCCCCTGTTTTTGATATGTTCCTAGAGAAAACTAAGCTGAAAGATGATGGTAGAAATTATGCGGACTGTGTCTGTAAACTGAGGATTGTCCTCATTGCTGCATAGAAGGCTTATGTCCTTAATGCACCTCTCGGTGTGCTACCCTAAGCATTGTCCGTGGATGTTGAGAACATCTTCCATACATGTCTTGATGACTACATGATAGTTTAATGTGTCATTCTTTATGGCTTAGAATAGAGGCACCCAAATGTTTTGAACATCACGAAACATATGAGATGTTCCGAGAGCTGAAATTAGGATTTCAGGCTCATGCCCGTGTTGAGAGGTATGAGACCTCTGACAAGATTCTTTGCCTTGAAAGTAAAGGAGAAAAGCTCAATCGTTGAGCATGTGCTCAGATTGTGTGAGTGCTACAATTGCTTGAATCGAGTGGGAGTTGATATTCTAGAAGATATAGTGATTGTCATAGTTCTCCAAACTCACTGCCACCAAGCTACCGAGCTTCGTGATGAACTATAGCATAACAGGGATAAACAAGATGATCCCTGAGCTATTTGCGATGTTTGACACCGCGAAGGTAGAAATCAAGTTGGAGCATCTAGTGTTGATGGTTGGTAAAACCACTAGTTTCAAGAAGGGCAAGGGAAAGAAGGTAAACTTCGAGAATGAGAAGTCAGTTGTCACTCCAATGACGAAACCCAAGGTTGAACCCAAACCCAAGACTAAGTACTTCTAGGATGAGGGGAATGATCACTCAGCCGGAACTTCCCTAGACACTTGGTAGATAAGAAGGCTGGCGGTGTCAACAAAAGTATATTAGATATATGTGTTATTGATGTGTAATTTACTAGTACTCCTTGTAGAATATGGGTATTATATACCGGTTCACTTGCTAAATGTTAGTAACTCGAAATAAAAGCTACGGGATAAACAAAGACTAGTTGAAGGCGATGTGACGATGTGTGTTGGACGTGTTTCCAAAGTTTATATGATCAGCATCACACGCTCCCTTTACCTTCGGGATTACTGTTGAACCTAAATGTTGTTTGGTGTTTATGTTGAGCATGAACATGATTGGATCGTGTTTATTGCAATAAAGTTATTCATTTAAAGAGAATAATGGTTACTCTATTTACTTGCATAATATCTTCAATGGTCATGCACCTAATATGAATGGTTTATTGAATCTCAATCGTAGTGATACACATGTTCATAATATTGATGCCAAAAGATACAAAGTAGTAATGATAGTAACACTTACTTGTGGCACTTCCGCTTAAGTCATATTGGTAAAAAATGCAAGAAGAAGCTCCATGTTGATGGATCTTTGGACTCACTCATTTTTGAATCGTTTGAGACATGCGAAGCATGCCTATTGGTGTAAACGCATGAAGAAACTCCATGCAGATGAATCTTTTGGACTCACTTGATTTTGAATCACTTGAGACATGCAAATCATGCCACGTGGGCAAGATGACTGAAGGCCTAAATTTTCAAGTGAGATGGAACGAGCAAGTGACTTGTTGGAAATAATACATTTGGACGAATGCAGTCCAATGAGTGCTCATGCGCGTTGTGGATATCATTATGTTCTTACTTCACTAATAATTTGAGTAGATACACGCGTATTTGCTTGATGAATCACAAGTCTGAAATATTGAAAAGTTCAAGCAATTTCAAAGTGAAGTTGAAGATCACTCTGACAAGAGGATAATATGTCTACGATGTGATCGTGGAGGTAAATATATATCCGAGTTGCGAGTTTGGTATACATTTAAGACAATGTGAAAATTGTTTCACAACTCATGCCACCCGGAACACCATAGTGTGATGGTGTGTACGAACGTCATAGCCGCGCCCTATTGGATATGGTGCATACTATGATGTCTCTTATCGAAATACCACTATCATTTTGGGGTTAAGCATTAGACAAAACCACATTCACTTTAATAGGGCACCACGTAATTCCGCCGATATGACACCGTATGAAGTATGGTTTGGAGAAACCTAAGTTGTTGTTTCTTAGAGTTTGGGGCTACGATGCTTATGACAAAAGGCTTCCGCCTAATTATCTCGAACCCAAAGCGGATAAATGCATCTTCATAGGATACCCACAACATTTGGGTGTACCTCCTATCTCAGATCCGAAAGCAAAGTGTTTGTTTCCAACTAGAGAGTAGAAGGGCGTAGGAAATTGATGAGGTTTCTCTCGAAACATGTCCTTTATCGAGAAAGATTTCTCTCGAAAGAATCGAGTGGGAGGATGGTGGAACTTGATGAGGTTTTTGAATCATCACTTCAAGCACAGACTAGAAGGGCGTAGAAATTGTTCGTGTGGCGCCTACACTAGTTAAAGTGGAAGCTGATGATGGTGATCATGAAGCTTTAGATCAAGTTACTACCAATTCTCGTAAGTCGACAAGGACACGTACTGCTCCAGAGTGGTATGGTAATCCTATCTTTGAAGTCATGCTGTTGGAAAACAATGAACCTACGAGCTATGGAGAAGCAATGGCGGGCCCGGATTCCAACGAATGGATGGAGGCCAAGAAATCCGAGATATGATCCATGTATGAAAACAAAGTGTTTGACTTTGGAAGAACTACTTGATGGTCGAAGGATATTAAGTACAAATGGATCTTTAAAAGGAAGACAAACAATGATGGTAACTGTCACCATTTAGAAAGCTCGACTTGTCTCAAAGAGGTTTCCAACAAGTTCAAGGAGTTGAATACGATGATACTTTCTCACTCATAGCGATGCTAAAGTCTGTTGGAATTATGTTAGCAGTTGTGGCATTTTCGATTATGATATGTGGCACATGGATGTCAAAACGTTGTTTCCTTTACAGTTTCCTTGAGGAAAGGTTGTATCACTACAGGAATCAGCTTCTTTGTCGTCTGCCATAGTGGACGGCAAAGGGGCAATTCACGGACGGGAGGCTTTGCTGTCATCGTCCAGTCGGCAAAACTTCTTCGACTACTTTTGTCGGTAAAGGTTCTTCTTTGCCGTGTGCGTGTTGAAAGCAGACAACATAGGGCTTTGTCGTCAGGCTGCAATAGCAAGCAGATGGCAAAGCCTTAGATGGCAGCCAACACACAACTATTCCATTAGGTGGCTAATGGAGTATTTGTCGTGTGCTGTATTTGATCGGTCTTGGCCGTCTGCCTTGAGGGGACCTTTACCGTCAGCCATACGACAACACGGGAAGCCCCCCACCCCCCGATGCCGCTAGGTGGCTTCTCTTTGCCGTCTGCCTGTGCAGAAAGCTTTGTCGTCTACCTATTGGGGGAGCTTTGCTGTCAGCCTTTGCGTGGAGCTTTGTCGTCTGCTTTTGGTGGTAGCAGAGGACAAAGTGACCATTTGGGTTAGCCGCTGCTGCCCCAGGATACACAGATGGGCGCCCCGTGTCCCCTTTGTCGTCTGCTGGCTCATGGTAAAGACCTTTGCCATCCGCTGGCAAACGGCAAAGAGGACATATTGTTACTTTTTTGTTTACATTTATTTATTTCCCTGCATTCTTAAAATACATATAGTTTCACATATAGTTTCTAACAACATATAGTTTCAAACATCCACATATACTTTCAAACATCAAATAAGCACCTCAGGCCATGTATTGAAACATCGTATAAGAGCAAGAACATCGTATATATAGGCCATAGGACATGTATCAAACATCTTATCTCCATACATACACATAGTTTCATACTGTTCATCAAAACAAATCAAAACAAAAATTAAACAGTAGTAGTCCATCAATGTTGGCTTCCATGAGTGGCAACTTCCATGAGTGAATGATATCTAAAAAATGAGAATAAGAAAGTTAGAAGAAGAAGAAGAATAAAACTAGGAGAAGAAGAATAAAGCTAGAAGAAGAATAAAACTAGAAGAAGAAGGAGGAGGAGAAAAAGAAGAAGAAGGAGGAGCACAAGGAGAAGGAGAAGGAGAAGAAGAAGAAGAAGAAGAAGAAGAATAAGGAGAAGGAGAAGAAGGAGAAGGAGAAGAAGGAGGAGGAGGAGGAGAAGAAGAAGAAGAAGGAGAAGAAGAAGAAGAAGAAGAAGAAGAAGAAGAAGAAGAAGAAGAAGAAGAAGAAGGACGAGCAGGAGGATGAGGATGAGAAGGAGAAGGAGAAGGAGAAGAAGGAGAAGGAGGAGGAGGGGAGAAGGAGGAGGAGGAGGAGGAGGAGAAGAAGAAGAAGAATAAGAAGAAGAAGTTGAAGAAGAAGAAGAAGAAGAAGAAGAAGAACAAGGAGGAGGATGAAGAGGAGGAGGAGAAGCAGAAGAAGAAGAAGAAGAAGAAGAAGGATAAGAAGAAGAGGAAGAGGATGATTACAATACTTCTCTTATTTTGAGCTTATTATGTCATTTAGGAGGAAGATATGCTAAGTTATGAGCTAACCAAGGTTCTTGCGATGTTTTTACCTAACTAAGCTAATTATGTCATAAATGAACTACATAAGATAATTGTGTCATTCTGGTGGATAATTAGCTAAGTATGTCTTTCTTTGGGAAAATAAGATAAGGAGAAGAAGAAGAAGAAGAAGAAGAAGAAGAAAGAGGAGGAGGAGGAGGAGGAGGAGAAGAAGGAGAAGGAGAAGAAGAAGGAGGAGGAGGAGGAGGAGGAGGAGGAGAAGGAGAAGAAAAATGAAAAGAACGAGAAGAACGAGGAGGAGAAGAAGAAGAAGAAGAAGAAGGACAAGGAGGAGGAGGAGAGTAATAAGAAGAAGGAGAGGAAGATGATGATTATAATACTTTTCTTATTTTGAGCTTACTATGTCATTTAGGAGGAAGATATGCTAAGTTATGAGCTAACCATGGTTCTTGTGATGTTTTTTACCTAACTAAGCTAATTATGTCATAAATGAACTAAATTAGCTAATTATGTCATAAATGAACTAGAGAAAACTTATTGTCGTGTTCATCAAGGAGGAGAAGCACCAGGGTTGCTCTCGGTGGGTGCGTTTGGACACGGTTGCCCTGAAGAAGGGTCGTGCGATGCCACTCGGGAGTTATTCTACAGAATAGATATTTTGCAATGTCTCTTCGCATGATGACACTCAAATGTTAATACTAGTTTATAATGACCATTAAAATGAAACTCACGTGCCAATCGCAGAAAAGACCGACAGCGCTGGAGGGGCATGACCGGTCTTCTTGCACATAGACTACACATTTGGTTTTGACGAGACAGTCGTATTAGTTAGTAATGAAACATACATTACTCGCATGATCTGTCTAATGTGAAAAAAGAAACTGACCACAAAAATCTCATACATGGCCAGGTGACCCGCCTCATTCTGGGCCCTCTCCTCCTCCAAGAACCAAGCCGTGAGCCGGTCCCTCTCCTCCAGAATCACCTGAAGAGCAGCCTGGTTTGCCGCTCTCTCTTTCTCAAGAGCATCCTGGTTTTCCACTCTCTTTTTCTGAAGAGAAGCCTACAACACCACTCCTCGTTACCACTATAATGATCGATGGAAACACACACAATGAAATGGATGAAAGTTTTGTGAGTCCGTACAACTAACCTCGATGGCGAGTTCGACTGGCCGTGGACGAGGTGTTATCTCAGGACAACAGATCAACTGGCATGCCTTGATCTCTGGGAGAGTGGGTGGACAACGTATTATCCCATCTCTAATGGCTATCGAGCCATGGGGCTTCCCGCCACCACATATCATCACCAGCTCTGGATCCAAAGGTTCCTGGCTCGGATAAAGTCCTCACCTTTCCAAGCCTTCCCCACGTCCATGTATTTCACGAGTTTGTGGTTGGAGGACATGTTGGTGAACTTCTCTGGATGATCCAGGTCAGACTCATATAATACCTTGGCCTTCTTGTAGCAGGTAGTATGGGCCATGCCATAAAGGTCGTACAACTCTAACACCTTCGTCTTATTGTGATGTGCCTAAAAGAGAGGAACGAAGTATTAGTAAAGGGCTCAAGCTAGCATGAAGAATGAATTGCATGAATCATGAAGCAAACCACTTACCCAGTTCCGTCTGAACTGAATTAAGCTGGTGCTTCCTTGATGGTGTGGCACACCAACCATTTGGGCACGCCGATCCTTCGCATTGTCGTGGACGGCTCGGCAGTTGCGTGTGCACCACTCATCCACCAACGCCTCCCAACAATCCATCTTATCCGCACACCATCTCGAGGGCACCTATAAGTTAGTAGAAAGAATTTTGAGCACTACGCCTACGAATAAAATCAAGAAAACTACGTACAAGGCCTTAAGAATAGGTAATTACCTTCATGTACTGCTCCTTGTTCACATAGTTTCCGCGGCACTCCTTCTGCTTCTTAACACCATGCGTGGTGTAGTAGCCTCGAATAGCTTGCGGCCGAGCCTCGTGGCGTAAGTTCTGTAATAGCCGCCTGCACTCGGCCTCAAGAACCTTGGCCATTGCCTTCTCGTATCCGTCCTCACATCTGTAGAAGGTCTACAATCAAACGAGTCAACATCGATTGGTACAATAATTATCTATATTGTTAATTTTATATTGTGTAAAAGGAGATTTTACCCAAAAGGTGTTGATCACCATCTCGGCCCTCGTGTGGCACAAGACACCATCTATAATCTCCTCCGGTGGGGCTTGCGCAACCTGGTAATGCTCCGAGGTAAATCCTAGTGTAGGAACCTGATCCTCACCGGGCAACGTGACAAACCTCGGGAAATTTGTCTGGCAAAGCACACCAAGGACGGTGTTTGGCTTGCAGGCTCCAACGGGGAGTTTCCAACCCCTGCAGTATGACAAGGTCAACGCATTAAATAATTGAAGAAACTTGAAGACAAAAGGTAAAAAAAAGGAGTAAATGCACTTACCTCTCCCCTTGAGGTGTAATCACCGGCTTCTTCTCGCGGGTCGCCGATACGACTGGGAGACGTGTACTACCATGCTTGTACATGGTGACCCCATCCACCACATCGCCCTCACTATCCGTATGCTCAACCCTGCCACCAACCGAATGGCTACCTGGCAAATCGGTCTAATCCGGCCCCTCAGTCCGATTCGGCCAGACACCCCATCCGGACGTCTCCACGTTGGCCCAAGCCTCTATGGTGGGAGTCTCCTCGGACGTAGCCTCAGGAACCATAGTCTCATGGGCCGAATGCCCGTCAACCCGAGGCTCCTGGATCGGAGTCCCCGTAGCCTTCACCGCAAATGGGTCCACCATAGTAGTCCTGTGCTCGGGTGAATGAGTTGGTGGTGGTGGCAAGGACGGTGTAGCAGTCCGCCTACCTCTCCCGCGGCCACGTCCTGTACCCTTCCCCTTCTTCCCGGCCCGACCTCCTCTCGAAGTGAGTAACGCCGCCGACGAAGAAGCATCCGCGGGTGGTGTCGTCAGACTGTCCGCCAATGCTCTACGGAGAGATAGGGGTGGAATGGAAGTAACATGCCTCACGCGGTCCGCGGACAAAGAAGAACCCGACGAGCGATCTGGACCCGCGCCCACTTTCTTTCAACACCTGCCATGATAAAGAATAAAATAAATTAGTACAATATAAAAAATTGAATACCTGACATGAATAATAATATGTACATATATAATTTAAGTTGGGATGGATACAAACTACTAATAGTCTGGATCAATAAATGCATCATCATCATCATCACTATCACGCGTGTCTTCATGAATGACGTGCTCATCGGGTTCAACGGCATCAACTTGTGGAAGGCCTTTTTGTAATCGGTCAAGCATTGCCAGATCATCCGCAATAGTAACCTCTTCTAGTTCCGGCTCTGCTGGTTCCGACTCAGAGGTGAAGTCGGATTCACTGTCGTTGTCTACTTGCATGTTCTGGGGTGAAGCACAGCGGTTCTTGAAACGTTTTTTTGGAAAGACGTGTTCTTGGAAGAATTCTCTGTCATATGTGTCTGGATTAATGTGAGGTTCATAATCCTCTTCATTTGGGGGAGGTGGTCTAACATGTGGCGGCACTTCATAAACAACATGCCAACTATTCAGATTCTTATCAGTTTGGCATGCCCACGGTAGATAGAAACCTTGGGTCGTGTGTTGAGCTGTAATATAGACTTTGGGAACATCTAAATGGGTTCTTGTATTGATTACGGCTATCCCTATATGTTCACGAGTCCTTCTAGTGTCCTTTGGTTGGAACCGATAACATTTGAAGACTACGACGTTCGGTGGGTTTTCACGATAGAATTGAAGTTCATAAATTGCTTCAACTCTTCCATAATACTCCATACCACAACAATTTGTATATTTCATGTCGGGAATAGATAGCTCTTTGCCAAAGGTACGAAAGTGATACCCGTTGATGTTGTATTTCTCAAATGAAGGGCCCTTATAGTCAAAACCATTAGTGGCTTGTCTCAATTCGGCGTCCATAAACTCTGTATTAGCCTACAAGTTTAATACGAAATGATTGTTGCATTATCCGCAAGTTAGACCAAGAAATGAAATGGTCCATTATTCACAATTACCGTTTGTTTGAACCAAGATATGAAATCGGGATATTTGCCTCCATGCCTGCTAGAAGCTTATACTCTTCGACGGAATCATTTTGGATCACCGCTCCATCCGATAATTTGGCAACATATCGACTCTATAAAATATACGAGAATAAGAGCAGTTCAAAGAAATTAGAAGTTGCGGAAAAATGTACCAAGAACTTACTCGATGTACAGCAGCACTTCTGTTAGGTTGTTGAAGATATACAACGAAATGTTCCACCATTCTTCGACATCCAACATTATTGGTTTCGTAGCACCGGTAGTGCGAGCTTCACTTTGAATAGGCTGATGTTGGATCCATCTTTTTAGGGTCGGCATCAATGTACCGAGGCTTCAGATTATGCAAATGACGATTTTTGGCTTCATAGTGTGCTGTCACAAAGTTAGCCACCTCCTGAGTAATGAATGCCTCAGCCATCAATGCTTCAATTCTACGTTTATGTTTACATTTAGCTCAAAGCGTCTTGTGCATCCAACAATTTAGCACCAACAATTTTGCACGGGCCCACCGAATCTTACCTCGGTCAATAGATGTAAAATCAAATGCTGCATTAGATTAAAGAAGCCCAGTGGAAAGATCTTCTCTAACTTGCAGAGCAACTCCAGCGCCAACTCCTCCATGTCATCTACCACGCTGGGCGATAGTTCTTTCGCACAAAGAATAGGAAGAAATAGCTCAGCTCCGCCAGTATTAGCCATTCATCCTGAGGAATAAAGCCACGTAATTTCACTGGCATTACCCGCTCAAGCCATATGTGCCAATCTTGATTCTTGAGAACAAAGATTTTTATTTTTTCAAGACTCGCTCTCCTCTTTAGATTCGCTGCATACCCATCGAGGAACATGATGACCCACAAGTATAGGGGATCAATCTTAGTCCTTTCGATAACTAAAAGTGTCGAACCCAACGAGGAGCAGAAGAATCTGACAAGTGGTTTTCAGCAAGGTAAAATCTGCAGGCACTGAAATTGTCGGTAACAAGTGATTGTGTGGTGAGATGATTCGTAGCAAGCAACAAGTAACAAAAGTAGCAACGGTGCAGCAAAGTGGCCCAATCCCTTTTGTAGCAAGGTACAAGCATGGACAAAGTCTTATAGGAGGAAAAGCGCTCCCGAGGACACACGGGAATTTCTGTCATGCTAGTTTTCTTCATGTTCATATGATTCGCGTTCGTTACTTTGATAGTTTGATATGTGGGTGGACCGGCGCTTGGGTACTGCCCTTACTTGGACAAGCATCCCACTTATGACTAATCCCTCTCGCAAGCATCCGCAACTACGAGAGAAGAATTAAGACAAAGTCTAACCATAGCATTAAACTAGTGAATCCAAATCAGCCCCTTACGAAGCAACGCATAAACTAGGGTTTAAGCTTCTGTCACTCTAGCAACCCATCATATACTTAATACTTCCCAATGCCTTCCTCTAGGCCCAAATAATGGTGAAGTGTTATGTAGTCGACGTTCACATAACACCACTAGAGGAAAAACAACATACAACATATCAAAATACCAATCGAATACCAAATTCACATGACTACTATTAGCATGACTTATCCCATGTCCTCAGGAACAAAAGTAACTACTCACAAATAATAATCATATTCATGACCAGAGAGGTAATGAGTAGCATCAAGGATCTGAACATAAACTCTTCCACCAAGTAATCCAACTAGCATCAACTACAAAGAATAATTAACACTACTAGCAACCTTACAAGTACCAATAAGAGTCGCGAGATGGAGATTGGTTACAAGTGATGAACTAGGGTTTGGAGATGAGATGGTGCTAATGAAGATGTTGATGGTGACGAGTCCCCTCCGATGAGAGGAGTGTTGGTGATGACGATGGCGACGATTTCTCCCTCCGGGAGGGAAGTTTCCCCGACAGGATCGTCCTGCCGGAGCTCTAGATTGGTTCTGCTCAAGTTCCGCCTCATGGCGGCGGTGAATCCACGAAAAAGCTCCTCCTTGATTTTTTTTTCTAGACAAAACCCTTCATATAGCAGAAGAGGGGGCCCAGTGGGCCAGCATGCTGCCCACAAGCCCTCATGGCGCGACCAGGGGGGTGGCCGCGCCAAGCAGGCTTGTGGCCACGTGCTGGCGCCCCTCTGGCGCTTCTTCGGCCCAGTATTTTTTATAAATCCGGAAAACAATCCTCATTGGTTTTTACGGCGTTTGGAGTTGCGCAGAATAGGTATCTCAACTTTGCTCCTTTTTCAGGCCAGAATTCCAGCTGCCGGCATTCTCCCTCTTCATGCAAACCTTGCAAAATAAGAGAGAATATGCATAAGAATTGTACCGTGAAGTGAAATAACATCCCAAGAAGCAATAAATATCAACATGAAAACATGATGCAATATGGACGTATCAGAACATCAAGTGCATTTTGACCCACAAGATAATATCCCTCATAGCTGGCCTTCCAATGTTGAACCAGGCCTTTGGCTTCGACCAGTTCTGCTTTCCTTTCGATTCTCACATGTTTTGTAATGGTCTATGACAAAGTGTCTCTGGATCGATTCTAGCCTTGGTATTATCCTTTGACTTCCCATCTATGCTGAACAATGTACCAAAAATGGCCTCTCCAATATTATTTTCAGTGTGCATCATGTCGATGTTGTGTGGAAGAAGGAGGTCTTTGAAGTAAGGCAGATCCCACAAGCATGGCTTGTGAGTCCAGGCGGGTTCTGAATTATACCCCTTGAAATACCTTGGACTCTGTGGATGAGGCTCGAGGGCATTTAACTGTTCCAGGATTTGTGGGCTTGTCAACGCAGGTGGTGCCAAGGTTTTGACAACTTTACCTTTGGTAAAGTTCTTCTTGTCTTTTCTGAACTGATGGTGAGGATCCAGGAACTGTCTATGTAAGTCAAAGGAATAATACTTCCCACCCGCCTGCAACCAATGTAACTAAAGAGCCACCTTGCACGTTGGGCACGGGAACCTTCCATGCACAGACCATCCAGAGAATGGCGCATACACAGGCAAGTCATGCATCGAGTACATGTACCACACATGCATTTTGAAGTTTTCTTTTATAGTGGCATCATATGTCTTGACCCCATTATCAATGTCATCCTTAAGCGGCTGCATGTACACATTCATATTCTTCCCCGGATAGTTGGGCCCTGGAATTAACAATGTCACGAATATGTTCTTTCTTTGCATAATCTGTCGGGGGGGGGGGGAGATTGAGTGGAATGACAAATACACGCCAACAACTGTATTGGGTTCCCGTCATACCGAAGGGATTGAACCAATCCATGGTGACGCAGATTCGAGGATGCCTTGGATCTGCCGCTTTATCCTCATGTAATACATCGAAATCTTTCCACACTTCCCCATCCGATGTGTGTACAACCATCTTATTCCCATCTGCATCTTGTTCGCTTCTTTTGCCCAATTATGCCTTGTCATCAGTCTGGTTGTCTCTTCGACCATGAAAAGACATCGAACCCTTGGTGTGATTGGCATATACCGAAGAACATTAACTGGGATTTCGGTCTGCCTCTTCTCACCATATCGTTGTTTACCACAAGATACATGCAAGACTTGCAAATGGGACAATAGTCCAAGTGTGCATACTACTTCCTAAATAAGGCACATCCTTACTCGCATGCATGTATCTTCTCATAGGGCATCTTAAATACACGAAGTATTTTGTCCGACTGGTACAGGTTTGCAGGCATGACAGCCTTGGGGCAGAAAGCGTCCAAATAGTGTCATCATCGTGTCGTAGCATTCTCTTCCCAAGTTGAACTGAGCCTTCAGAGCCATTACTTGTGCAATGGCATCCAGCTCACAAAGCTTAGTGTGCTCATGGAGAGGACATTTTGAAGACTCCAACATTTCATAGAAGGCCTTTGAAGATTCCGCCATCTCATCGTCCGAATCCCGAACATCATCAAAGTCTTGCACCATGTCTTCGATCCCGATACCATGCTTGTCGGTGCGACGATGAACCACTTCAGCTCTGGTGCGTTGTATAGACTCACCATGAAAGGTCCACACCGTATAATTAGGCTTAAAACCCCTCCTCTCTAGGTGTTTAATCATTTCAGCCTCTGTCCTCTTTTTATAGTTGTCGCACCCAGGATAGGGGCACCAGTTTGTTTCCTGGCCATTTGGAAGTGCGGCTTTAACAAACTCCTTCGTTTTTAGAAACCATTATTTGCTCATCTCTTTCTCACTAGGGTGACCAGTGTATATCCACACACGATCACTCATCTTGCGTAGTCAAACGTAGGGGTGGAGCTCGTCCAACACCTGACCCGCGCAGCGACGAAAACAACTGCACATTTAAATCCAAAGATGAGTAACATAGCATTATTGTTTTTTGTCAACCAAACTAAATATTTACAAAAGTATGCCAGCGCCAAGTGGTAAAAAAACAACTCGCACTACTCGTTTCATCCACGCGGAGGCATCCCTACCCGAAATATATGTCATTCAGGGTTCCATCGACGTCAAGGCACCCCTAACCTATATAGATGTCATTTCGGGTTCCATCGACGCCGAGGAACCCCTAACTCGCTCGTCCCCTCCGCCGTAAAGTATGGCGACGCACGATCAAAGGGTTAGCAGGCCATCACTTCCGGTTTTGGAGACCTCTCCTCTCCGCCTCTCCTCTCCTCTCCGAGCATTCTCCCGGTGAGGTCCGCCGTCGGCGGCCTCTGGAAGGCCGAAGAGTACCTTATCGGTCAATAGGAGGCTGAAGAGGTGTCGGGGGTCAAGGGTTGGGGATCAGTGGCATCTGGGGCGGAGTATTAACAGTTGCGCGGAGTTTCGTGCGGGGGTGTCGGGGTGTCAGGGTGTCGGGGTGTCAGGGTGTCGTTTTCTTCTTCCTCTTCTTCTGTTTGTCCTCTTATTCCTTTTCTTCTTCTTTCTATTCTTCCTTTTCTTCTTCTTATTCTTCTTCTTCTCTTCTTCTTCTTCTTCTTCTTCTTCTTCTTCTTCTTCATCTTCTTCTTCTTCTTCTTCTTCTTCTTCTTCTTCTTCTTCTTCTTCCTTCGTTTCCTTTTTCCTCTTCTTTCTTCTTCTCCGCTCTGCTCTTTTTCTTCTTCTTCTTCTTCTTCTACTCCTCCTCCTCCTCCTTCTCCTCCTCCTCTTCTTCTTCTTCTTCTTCTTCTTCCCTTATCTACTTATTCTTCTTTTCTTCTTCATCTTTTTTCTACTTATTTTAATTATGACTAAGTAACTAAACCTAGCACTAAACCTATCACTAAACATATATAGCACTAAACAGTAGAAAAATAACAAAAATAGAATATACCACTAATTAACTAAAAAAGAACCTACCACTAATTAACAAAATATAATCTACCACTAAATCTACCAACCAAACTATCACTAAACCTACTAATTAACTAACCTACCAACTAAACTATACCACTAAATCTTTGAATTAGCAAAAAACGGGGAAATCACCTTGCAAGGGAAGTGGGCGGCCGGGGCGGTGGGGTGACGTGGCGGTGGGGGGCCGGGGCCGGCAGGGGGCGCCGGCTGCGACGAGGGGCACTGTCTGGACGATGGGGTGCTGGCTGCGGGGTGGGGTGCCCGCTGCGGGGAGGGCGCCGACGTAGGGAGAGGGAGGGGCGAGGGGTGGCCGTCTGCTGCGAGGGGCGCCGGCTGCGGCGAGGGGCAGCGGCTGCGGGGTGGGGTGTCGGGTGTGGGGAGGGGCGCCAACGTAGGGAGAGGGAGGGGCAAGGGGTGGCCAGCGCGGGGGAGCTTCGGTGGCTGGCGGTGCAGGCTGGAAGCGAGGGCGAGGGTGGGATAGCCGGTCGTTGGGGAGATAGGGAGAAAGGAGAGAGACAGGGGGGCCTACAGGCCTCCTTTAGGGTAGGTCGCCTTTGTCGTCCGCAGTGGATGGCAAAGATGGGGTGGGGCGGGGGTGCAGCTGCCGTTAGGCCGTATCTTTGTCGTCTTCCTGCTCCCTCTCTGCCATCGGCTCGCAAACGGCAAAGTGGGACGGTGGGGTCTGGGCCCTTTGTCGTCTGCCTTGTCCTTCTTTGCTATCTGCTGGCAGACAACAAACTGTGACTGATGGCAAAAAGACCCGTTGCCATCAACCATATGTTTCCCGTCAGTTTTCTAGAAGCTGGCGACAAAGAGGGTCTTTGCCATCAGCCAGCAGACGACAAAGAACGTTGGATGGCAAATTCTCTGATTCCAGTAGTGTATGTGATACAACCAGAAGGTTTTGTCGATCCTAAGGATGCTAGCAAGTATGCAAGCTCCAACAATTCTTCTATGGAATTGATCAAGCATCTTGGAGTTCGTATATACGCTTTGATGTGATGATCAAAGCTTTTGGGTTTATAAAAAGTTTATGAGAAACTTGTATTTCCAAGAAAGTGAGTAGGAGCACTATGGAATTTCTCATGATTATATGTGGTTGACATATTGTTGATCAGAAATAATGTAGGATTTCTAGAAAGCATATAGGGTTGTTTGAAAGGAGTTTTTCAAAGGAAAACCTGGATTAAGCTACTTGAACAATGAGCATCAAGATATATCGAGATAGATCGAGACACTTGATAAAACTTTCAAAGAATACATACCTTGACAAGTTTTGAAGGAGTTCAAAATAGATCGGTCGAAGAAGGAGTTCTTGGCTGTGTTATAAAGGTGTGAAATTTGAGTAAGACTCAAAGCTCGACCACGGGAGAAGAAAGAGAAAGGAGGAAGGTCATCCCCTATGCCTTTGTCGTAGGCTCTATAGTATGCCATGTTGTGTACCGCACTTGATGTGTGCCTTGCCATGAGTGAGTCAAGGGGTACAATAGTGATCCAGGAATGGATCACTCGACAGCGGTCAAAATTATCCTTAGTAACTTGAGGACTAATGAAATGTTTCTCAATTATGGAGGTGATAAAAGAGTTCATCGTAAAGTGTTACGTCGATGCAAGCTTTAACACCAATCTGGATGACTCTGAGTAGCAGATCGAATTCGTCTAATGGAGCAGTCCTTTGGAATAGTTTCAAATGGAGCGTGGTAACAACATCTACAGTACGACATAGACATTTGTAAAGCACACACGGATCTGAAAGGTTCAAACCGGTTGACTAAAACCTATTTCACAAGCAAAACATGATAAATCTGAGAACTTATTGCGTGTGAATCACATAGTGATGTGAACTAGATTATTGACTCTAGTGCAAGTGGGAGACTATTGGAAATATGCCCTAAAGGCAATAATAAATTAGTTATTAGTATGTTTCCTTGTTCATGATAATCGTTTTTTATCCATGCTATAATTGTATTGATTGGAAACTCAAATACATGTGTGGGTACATAGACAACACACTGTCACTAGTGAGCCTCTAAGGACTAGCTCGTTGATCAAAGATGGTCAAGGTTTCGTGACCATAGACATGAGTTGTCATTTGATATCGGGGTCACATCACTAGGAGAATGATGTGATGGGCAGGACACAAACTATGAACGTAGCATGTGATCATGTCAGTTTATTGCTACCGTTTTTTGCATGTCAAGTATATGTGTCTATGACCATGAGATCATGCAAATGTCGGGAACTGGGCAAGTGCCTTGTGTGTATCAAACGTCACAAGGTAACTGGGTCACTATAAAGGTGCTCTATTGGTATCTTCGAAGGTGTCTATTGGGTTAGCGTTAATCAAGACTAGGATTTATCACTCTGTATGACAGAGAGGTATCTATAGGGCCTACTCGGTAATACACCATAATAATGAGCTTGCAAGCAATGTGACTAAGGAGTTAGCCACAGGATCCTGTATTATGGAACAAGTAAAGAGACTTGCCGGTAACGGGATTGAACTAGGTATGGCGATACCGATGATCAAATCTTGGGCAACTAACATATCGATGGACAAAGGGAACAATATATGGGATTGATTTAATCCTTAACATCGTGGTTCAACCGATAAAGATCTTCATAGCATATGTAGGAGCCAATATGGGCATCCAGGTCCCGCTATTGGTTATTGACCCGAGACTGTCGCAGGTCATGTCTGCATAGTTCTCGAACCCACAGGTTGTGCACACTTAAGGTTCGGTGACATTTCGGTATAGTTGAGTTATGTTTTTTGGTGAACGAAGGTTGTTCAGAGTCTTGGATGAGATCCCGGACGTCACGAGGAGTTCCAGAATTGTCCGAAGACGAAGATTGATATATATGGAAGAGGTATACGGGTTCTGGAAAGGTTTTGGGTACTATCGGTAAAGTACCGGGAGTGACGAATGGGTTCCGGGGGTTCATTGGGAGGGGCCTGTAACGACCAAGATGCGGTCCTTTCCAATTTAGGGAACGAGGCCCCAAAATGGAAAGAAGCGCATTTAAGCGTTTCACAAGCAAGATAAACATAGCACATACATAATAAAGGATGAAAAATAGGGAATCGTTTGCCATCTCAGATAGATAATATCAGAGTTTACATCCACATTTGTTCAGACAAGGTAGTTCCGCTACGGACTACATAACATGAGAAAAAGGCTATGCTATCCCGCTTGATTTCCCACGATCACGACCATGCCTCAGTCTTCTGGATAGTTCACGTACAGGCGATCGTTCTCCTCATTGTACTGCCACGCCAGCTGCGTGCCATCGGGATCACCTGTGTCGGGCGTACCTGTACCTGTAGGGGTGTTGAAGTAATCTGTGAGCCAGAGGGACTCATCAATCTATGACCTCGGTACCGAAACTAGTAAAGTTATTAGGTGAGGAAGGTTCGGTGTTTAGGTTGCAGCATCCTAAGCATTTATGGTGGCTAACTTACGTAGAACAAGTTATTGATGTGGTGGTCTACGCTAGCGAGCGAAGACAAGCTGATCACTAAGTGATCCGGAACACCTACTTACGTAAAAAATAACCCCACCGTGTTCCCGATCGAAGAGAGATCTTCGAGGGGGATAGTCACGACTACGCACACATTGGCAGTTTTATTAGAATTAGTTCAAGTTATCTAGAACCGGATGTTAACAAATATTCCAAGTTGCCACATAACCGCGGGCACGGCTTTCCGAAAGATTAAACCCTGCAGGGGTGCTCCAACTAGTACATCACAAACGGTCACGGCCGCAAAGTAATCCTCTATCACGAATCTCGTGATATCGTCAGATTCCCTAGAGGAAAACCTCAACTCTCGGGAGAACCAAAGCTTCACCGGGATTCCTATACACAAGATATATCGCTAAGGTAAGACAAGACTAGCAGGACCTCCCGTCGTGTCGACGACCCCGATAAGAGCCGCGTATCTCAGTCTCAGGACACGACGGATGAGTCACACTACGGGTTATACCAAACCTCAGGTTGCCCTGTGGTGGCCCCATAGTCTGCTCAATTTGGACCAACACTTATGAGGAGCACTGGCCCGGGTTGTTGATTAATTCCTTAGGGTAGCTATTCCCTATGCATATTATTATTAAGTGAATAGCAGAATAAAACCAATGTTGGGTCCGGCCGGACAAGTCTTATCACTACACGATTTATCAAGGGGGTCCCCATAACAACCCCGAACGTGTTAGGAGCGATTAGTTATGGAATCAAACTGGTAGCCGGAAACTATGGCGGCAATAACGGAACAAAACACCCAGCAAAAGGCTAGGCCTCCCGTCATTTACCAAGTATATAGGTGCATTAATTAAATAACATATTTAAACATAATGATATCAAAACTCATGTTATCACATGAGACAACTGCACCTGCAACTAGCAACGCTAACATTAGAAGCTGAGCAAGCCTACTTAGCCATTCAATATTAGCTAGGAGGGGAAAGTGTTTGGGTTTCATGGCAATATCAGGAGGCAATTATTTCAATGGTAGGCAACGAGCATATGACGAAGGAAACGTGAATCTAAGCACAACAAGACTAGAGATGGTATCAAGGTCACGTCATCTTGTCTGTGATGTCTTCAGCTTGGAACTTCTCTTGTTCATCCTGCACGTACTCTCCCGAATCCACGTACTCGCTCTCTGATCCCGGTGCTACACAACATAAAAATAGCATCCAATGAACAACAACACCACATGATGCAACAAACACATGATGCATGAGATGATAATGTAGCATGCATCTCTATTCTAGTCACTTGCATATGCATGAGAAGAAAAGACAAACTTCTGGACAGAACTTCACCCTAAGCTATCTTTACATGCATGAACATGACATGAACAGGTGCATCACGCGAAAACAATGCAAAAACATATAACGAACGTTACGAACGGAGCTACGGATCAACCGGAAACTACGAAACAAAATATGGAGTCCTACGGATCAAATCTACCACAAGCACTCTCCAATGGCATACTTCTGGTATTCCCAGGTTGCCACATGACCAAACAAACAAGTGTAGATGGGGTGGTGCAAATAAACTCACCACACCACCAACTATGCACTCACAAGCTTCAGAACAACAAAACTATGCATTCTGTCCTAAACAGCAACATAGCAGTTTGAGAGGAACATACAAGGCACCTACAACCACTCAAATGTGCCAACCAAGATATGTGGAAAAACATATTCAAAAGCTCTACAAGCATGAGAAAAAAGATAATCCAAAGGAGTTACAGACAGAAAGATCTACAACTGCTAACTTAGACAAAAATATCAGTTTTCAGGGACTTGGTGAAATTCTCAGATTCTCACCAGCTGTTTATGCTCTGAAGCATTTTGATAGCACCCAAAACAATATCTATAGGAAGTCAAATGGAATGAAAATTGACAGAGAGCTAGACAAGCACAAAAGCTCCAACTTTCTAGTTTATAGCAAGGGCTGATTCCCAACACATGCACTTTTGCAATCACAACTACACGGGAAGAAAATATCAGCAGTTTCTCAGAATTTGTGAAAATCACAGATTTTCACTAAGCTGATAATTTCAGCCACATGCCTACTTTGACAAAGCACCACTTGCACATATTAACTCCTAAGCATGAAACTAAACTACCATGCTGTAGAGGGGTTCACCCTCTACTGCCACAACAAGGAATCATCCTCTTGGGCTCATCACATCCCATGGCACCAAGCTCTAAACATTGTTCAAAATAGAAAAAATGACTTTCCCATAAATTGTTCCAAAGGGAAATTTGATTCCACCAATGGATTCCTGGGATGATTCTACCCCAAAAACATATATAATACCTAGGTACTTGCATAGGACAACTAGGCACAAAGTTAAAAGGAAAGAACAACATGGAATCACATAGCCACAAATAGTGCCATATCACATGTGTTTCTCACTAGATCATCACCTACACATGCTCTTGCACACACTCACATCTCCAATGGTGACATTAGGGTTTAGACCTCATGTATGTGTGCCATAGCACATCACCACACACACACATACAACTCCACATGCTAGTGAGCTCACACTCACACATGCATGATCACATCTACATCAACACAAGCACTTGGTGCTAGCACCACACAAGCACACACCTCATACATCACCTACACAAACTCTTGGGTGCTTGCACCACACAAGCCCACATACACATGGAAGCTTGCACACACACACACATACATCAATACACTCACATATAAATTGCACCACATGACCAACTACACACATGCACAAGCATCATAGCTACCTACACATGCTCACTAACTCGCACAAGGTGAAAAACTACTGGTTGTGAGGCAAAATTCCCCACACATGCTGTCCAAGCATACCACAACAACATATCTAGAAAAAAAATGTAAAACAACAAAAGGAAATGACAAAAAAAATAAAAGGGGGCTTGGGGGATCGAACTCAAACGTGCTGCACAACACCAACTAGCACAACCACTGCACTACAACACTTGGCTCGACAGAACAGAGGGAGTATGCAGGATATGCTATCCCCTGCTACTACTGCGCCTCACAAATCAACAAAACAAAAAGGGCGCCGCTGGGTTTCGAACCCAGGACTAACTACAGTGCAAAACACCACATACGACTCTGCTAGTCGCGCGGAAATTAACAGAGAGGGGGACTCTGCTCTTTTGAGCAACCCCCTCTGGTTCTATCTCAACCCGACGGTGGCCGGAACAGGGGAGGCACACCGCCGGCGATCTACTACAAATCGAGCACGGGCTCGTCCCTGGGAGGAAGAGGGGACACTCACGGTTCCATTCCATCACTTAACTCGCCACGAGAAGGCCTAGACCTACTGCTCCACGACACGCGGCGGCGCCGGCGACAGAGAGATGCATGGCGGTGAAGCTATGGATCCTACACACGATCTGCTACCGGGGAAGGGGGAAGGAGAGCTTGTGCTCACCCTCTGGTCGAGGAAGGCGCGCCTGTCGGAGAGGAAGCAGGGGAAGTAGCCATGGCGGAGGAGGTCGTCGGAGCGGAAGAAGGCCGTCGTCGAGGTAGGGGAAGCAGGGCAGATCGGTGACGGCTAGCTGCGGGAATGGGCTCCCTTGAGGTCCCGCGTGCTCTTGGGCTGCTCAGAGAGGACAGGGACGCACGGCAACGACACGATGAGGTCTTCAAGGTTCGGCCATGGCGAAGGAGGGGCTCGCTTACCTGCTGTCGACGAGGGAGAGGGAGGAGGAAGAAGGGAAAGGAGGTGGCGGCGCTGCAAGGGAACCCTAGCCAAGACACACACGCCAAGGGGGTTAAATAGAGGGCAAGGGAGGTCGCCTCGACGTCCGTGAGCAACGGCGTCGACCTCTCTGCCTCGCTCTCTCTCTCTCTGACGAAACTGACGGAAGGAGGGAGGAGGGAGACGCTGTCTACAGGAGCAGGCTGCTGCGCGAGGGATTAGTTGGGCCAACCAGGGGAGGAAGCCCACTCGGATGCCCAGGTAAGAAAAAGAAAAACCCACTTGGGTTTTTCTATTTAAAACAAACAGAGGCAAAAACAATTACACATGCAACACTGTTGACCCTAAAAATAAAACAAAAATGCCCCTGGTCGTAAGGAATTATGACCTATTTAAATAAAATGAAAAGTGAATTTTTGGAGCATTAAAATATTTAGAAAACGGAATTTGAATAACCCGTTTTGTGAATATTTACCCCACTCAAACAAAGTTTCAAAACACTTTAAACCTAGCATCACATCCACCACAATTCACTCTAAAATATGAACATTTTTGAATCAGGGATGGAGCAAGTGAAACTTGAGCTTTGAGAAAAATGGAGAGGGGGGGGTGAAACCTATTTGAAACCTAGCATAGTAGCACCCTACTTTCAAATGCACCACTCATCACATCACATATCATCATCACATGTCACACAAAATACATGGATTCACAATAACAACAAACACAAGAGGCATGGAATGATATGGATGCATGCATGCAAGGGAAACAAGACATGCACATGAAATACCACATGAAATATAACTCTCATATGAATGACACGATGGACCCACATACATGAAGGTTCCAAATATGGCAAGTTACACTCTGGGGCATTACAGGGCAACCCACCCTGAGTGGCCACATAGGCCTAAGAGGTGGCGCACCATCCCGTGGTGGGCTGGGCGGCAGCCCCTATGGGCCTATGGGCCGAAGTGTGAGGAGGGGAGGGAGTCCGAATTGAAGGAGGACTCCTCCCTAACGCCTCCACCTCCCAATCGGAGAACTACTCCTCCTCTTGGGCGCCCTCCCTCCTATATATAGTGGAGAGGAGAGAGGCAGACGCACCCGAAAAGGTTATGGCGCGCAGTCGCACCGAATTAGGTCATGGCATAGCTTTCTCTCCCTCCTCTATTTCATTCCACCTCTAGATAGACTGGTTATCTCACGCCGCAGCCCTACCGGATTAGCCCCATCAACACCGCCACCATCTCGTTGTGCTGACGGAGAACTTATCTACCTCTCCACCCTCGCTTGCTGGATCATGGAGGTGATGATCGTCATCGAGCTATACGTGTGCTGAACACGCAGGTGTCATACATTCGGCACTAGATCAGGAAGGATCGTGATGAGATCACAGGATGTATCGTGATTGGATTGCGAAGACGTTCGACTACATCAACTACGTTATATCCGCTTTCGCTTAGTGATATACAGGGGAATGTAGATGGACTCCCCCCTCTCGTGGATGTTAGTCTCCATAGTTTCATTTTGGTGAGCGCAGGAAATTTTTTGTTTCCCATGCAACGTTCCCCAACATTTGATTACTTGTGTCCACATGTCGACCAAGTTGTTGCGGAAAAAGTGGTGGATGGGCCCGCTTCCTCGGATTTATACCCGCATGATAACCCACAAGTGTAGGGGATAGTTTTTAGCCTTTTTCAATAACTAAGAGTGTCAAACCCAACGAGGAGCTAAAGGTAGAATTAATATTCTCTCAAGTTCTATCTACCACCGATACAACTCTGCGCACGCTAACACTTACTTTACCTAGAACAAGTATGAAACAACTTTGCGGTAAAGAAACTAGAAGTAATTAGTAGGTGTGATAGATAGTTTTACAAGGAAATAAAGAGGAATTAATTAAAAGTAAGTTGACGTTTTGTAAGAAAATAAAGAGCATGGAAATAAAATTTTGGGGGTTGTTTAGTAGAAAGCTTTTTTGTGTAATGCAAGAGAAAAATTGTCCATCTGTAATTGAATATAACATGATACATACTTATCATATGCAATGAGGGAGAGGCATAAGATAACACACTTTCCCTACTTGGATCACATGCACTTATGATTGGACCTCCATCAAGCATCCACAACTACTAAAATCATTAAGGTAAACCCAACCATAGCATTAAACATCAAGTCCTCTTTACTCCAATATGCACACAACTCCCTTACTCGGGTGTAAGCTTCTGTCACTCTAGCCACCCACTATAAGCGAGTAATGAACATATTGCAAACCCACCAGAGTGCATACTTCATGTGTGCGCCTCACGGAAGGCACCTCGGGACAACACCATATGAACACACAACTCATTTCAATAACATCATATCACAATTAACCTGTAGGACAAAAGAAATCTACGCAAACATAATAGGATAGCCACACATCATTGGATAATAATATATAGAATTAAGCACCATGTTTAAGTAAAGATTACAACATGGAAGAGAGGTTCTACACCGCTGCATAGGGGAGGAGAGAGTTGGTGGTTGTTCGGGAATGTCACATGGGAAGCAAAAATAATCCTACGCTTACCAAGATCAATCTATGGAGATCAACATCTACAAGAGGGGGGAGTGCATCTACATACACTTGTAGATCGCTAGGCGGAAGCATATATAACGCGGTTGATGTAGTCAATCATCTTCGTGATCCAAATCGCAATCCATCCCGCGATCCCATCATGACCCGTTCTACCATCTCATCACGATCCATCCCGATCTAGTGTCGAACGGACAACACCTCCGCATTCAGCACACATACAACTTGATGATGATCTCCGCCTTCTTGATCCAGCAAGAGGGATCAGAGAGGTAGATGAGTTCTCCGACAGCATGACGGCCTGGCGGCAATGGTGTTGGAGCTGTCCCGGCAGGGCCTCGCCTTGGAGAAACAAACTAGAGGGAGGGAGAGAGGGTTGTGCCTTGGATTGTGTTGTTGCTGCCCTCTCTCCCCTCCACTATATATAGGAGGGAGGGTGAAGGGTTGTCTCCCTAGGGGAGCGTAGGTCCTAGGGAGGAGTCCTTTTCCACCAAGGAGGAGTCCTTGGCCGTCCCCCCAAAAGGAGGAGTCCTTCTCCACCAAGGGAGATAGAGTCCTAGTAGGACTCCCTCCCCACTTGGCCTCCTCACACCTCTTGGCGCAAGGGACTTTAGGGGCTAGCTGCCCAGCCCACTAGGGGCTAGTGGGCCACCTCTTAGGCCCATGTGCCCCGTGGGGTGGGTGGACCTGTCCCGATGGACCCCCGGAACCCATACGTCACACCCTGTACACTACCTGAACTGCCCGAAACCATTCCGGAGCGCAAATACCCTTTTCCTATATATCAGTCTTCATCTCTAGACCATTTCGGAACTCCTCATGACATCCGGGATCTCATACGAGTCTTCGAACAAACTAGGGTCACCAACATACATAACTCAACTATACCAAAACGTCACCGAACCTTAACTATGCATACCCTGCGGGTTCGAGAACTATGTATACATGACCGAGACACTCTCCGGTGAATAACCAATACTGGGACCTGGATGCCCATATTGGCTCCTACATATTCAACGAGGATCTTTATAGTTTCAATCTCTATGTCAAGGATTCAGTTAATCCCGTATACTATTGCATTTGTCCATCAATATGTTACTTTCCCGAGATTGGAACGTTGGTATCTCCATCCCTAGTTCAATCTCATTACCGGCAAGTCTCTTTACTCGTTCCGTAATACAAGATCACATGACTAACTCTTTATTCACATTGCTTGCAAGCTCATTGTGATGTTGTATTACCGAGTGGGCCCTAGAGATACCTTTCTGTCACACGGAGTGACAAATCCCATTCTTGATTCACGTCAACCCAACAGACACCTTCAGAGATACCTATAGAGCACCTTTACAGTCACCCAGTTATGTTGTGACATTTGATACACAAAAGGCACTCCTTCGGTACCCAAGAGTTCCATGATCTCATGGTCATAGAAACACATACTTGACATGCAGAAAATAGTAGAAATAAACTGACATGATCACATGCTATGTTCATAGTTGGGGTCTTTTCCATCACATCATTCGCCTAATGATTTGATCTTGTTATCAAAGACAACTCATGTCTATGGTCATGAAACCTTGACCATCTTTGATCAACGCGCTAGTCCTTAGAGGCTCACTAGGGACAGTGTGTTGTTTATGTACCCACACATGTATTTGAGTATCGAATACAATTATAGCATGGATAATAAATGATTATCATGAACAAGGAAATATAATAATAACCAATTTATTATTGACTCTAGGCATATTTCCAATAGTGTCCCACTTGCGCTAGAGTCAATAATCTAGTTCACATCGCTATGTGATTCACACCCAATAAGTTCCGGTGTTTATCATGTTTTGCTTGTGAGAGAGGTTTTAGTCAATGGGTCTGAACCTTTCAGATCTGTGTGTGCTTTATAAATATCTATGTCATACTGTAGATGCTAATACCATGCTCCATTTGGAACTATTCCAAAGGAGTGCTCCATTATACGAATTTCGTCTACTACTCAGAGTCATCTAGATTGGTGTCAAAGCTTGCATCGACGTAACCCTTTACGACGAACTCTTGTATCACCTCCATAATCAAGAAACATTTCCTTAGTCGTCAAATTACTAAGGATAATTTTTACCATTGTACAGTGATCCATTCCTAGATCACTATTGAACACCTTGACCAACTCATGGCAAGGCACACATTAGGTGTGGTACACAGCATAGCATACTGTAGAGCCTACGACTAAGGCACAGGGGACGACCTTCGTCCTTTCTCTTTCTTCTGCCATGGTCGAGCTTTGAGTCTTACTCAAATTTCACACCTTTACAACACAGCCAAGAACTCCTTCTTTGACCGATCTATTTGGAACTCCTTCAAAACTTGTCAAGGTATGTATTCATCAAAAGTATTATCAAGTGTCTTGATCTATCTCCATAGATCTTGATGCTAAATGTTCAAGTAGCTTAATCTAGGTTTTCCTTTGAAAAACTCCTTTCAAACAACCCTATATGCTTTCCAGAAATCCTACATTATTTCCGATCAACAATATGTCAACCACATATACTCATCAGAAATTCTATAGTGCTTGCACTCACTTTCTTGGAAATACAAGTTTCTCATAAACTTTGTATAAACCCAAAAGATTTGATCATCTCATCAAAGCGTATATTCCAACTCCAAGATGCTTGCTCCAGTCCATAGAAGGATCACTGGAGATTGCATACTTGTTAGCATCCTTAGGATCGAGAAAACGTTTTGGTTGTATCACATACAACCTTTTCTCAAGGAAACCGTCGAGGAAACAATGTTTTGACATCCATCTGCAAGATTTCATAATTGAAAATTCCAGCAAGTGCTAACACAATTCCAACGGACTTTAGCATCGCTACGGGTGAAAAAGTCTCATCGTAGTCAACTCCTTGAATTTGAAGGAAACCTTTTTGCGACAAGTCGAGCTTTCTAAACTGGTGACATTTACCATCATCGGGTGTCTTCCTTTTAAATATCCATTTGTAATTGATAGCCTTACAACCATCAAGTAGTTCTTCCAAAGTCCACAATTTGTTTTCATACATGGATCCTATCTCGGATTTCGTCGATTCTAGCCATTTGTCAAAATCCGGGCCCACCATCGCTTCTCCATAGATTGTAGGTTATCTGTTGTCCAACAAGATGACCTCCAAGACAGGACTACCGTACCACTCTGAAACTTCATGATCACCATCATCAGCGTCCACTTCAACTAGTGTAGGCGCCACATGAACAATTTCATGCACCCTTCTACTCTCTGGTTCAAGTGACGGTTCAAAAACCTCATCAAGTTCCACCATCCTCCCACTCAATTTTTTCGTGAGAAACTCTTTCTCGAGAAAGGACCCGTTTTCATCAACAAACACTTAGCTTTCGGATCTGAGATAGGAGGTATACCCAACTGGTTCCTTTGGGTATCCTATGAAGATGCAATTATCCGCTTTGGGTTCAAGCTTATCACGCTGAAGCCTTTTGATATAAGCATCACAGCCCCAAACTTTTAAGAAACGACGTCTTAGGTTTCTCAAAACCATAGTTCATACGGTGTCATTTCAACGGAATTAAGTGGTGCCCTATTTAAAGTGAATGCAGTTTTCTCTAATGCTTAACCCCAAAACAATATTGGTAACTCGATAAGAGACATCATAGTACGCACCATATCCAATCGGGCGCGGCTATGACGTTCAGACACACCATCACACTATGGTGTTCTAGGTGGCATGAGTTGTGAAACAATTTCCACATTGCATACTAAACTCGCAACTCAGATATTCATCTCTACGATCATATCATAGACATTTCATCCTCTTGCCACGACGATCTTCAACTTCACTCTAAAATTCCTTAAACTTTTCAACATTTCAGACTTGTGATTCATCAAGCAAATACACCTATATATACTTAGATCATCAATGAAGCAACAACATAACAATATCCATTGCGTGCCTCAGCACTCATTGGACTGCATACATCAAAATGTATTATTTCCAACAAGTCACTTGCTCGTTCCATCTCACTTGAAAAATGAGGCCTTCAGTCATCTTGCCCATGTGGCATGATTTGCATGTCTCAAGTGAGTCCAAAAGATCCATCTGCATGGAGTTTCTTCATGCGTTTACACCAATAGGCATGGTTCACATGTCTCAAATGATTCAAAAACGAGTGAGTCCAAAGATCCATTAACATGGAGCTTCTTCATGCGTTTTATAATAATATGACTTAAGCGGTAGTTCCACAAGTAAGTGGTACTATCATTACTACTTTGTATCTTTTGGCATCAATATTATGAACATGTGTATCACTATAATTGAGATTCAATAAACCATTCATTTTAGGTGCATGACCATTGAAGGTATTATTCAAGTAAACATAGTAATCATTATTATCTTTAAATGAATAACCGTATTGCAATAAACATGATCAGATCATGTTCATGCTCAACACAAACACCAAACAACATTTAGGTTCAACACTAATCCCGAAGGTAAAGGGAGCGTGCGATGGTGATCATATAAACTTTGGAAACACTTCCAACACACATCACCACCTCGCCTTTAGCTAGTCTTCGTTTATTTCGTAGATTTTATTTCGAGTTACTAACATTTAGGAACTTAACCGGTATCTAATACACATGTGCTACAAGGAGTACTAGTAAAGTACACATCAATAACATGTATATATAATATACTTCTATTGAGGTTGCAAGCCTTCTTATCTACCAAGTGTCTAGGGCAGTTCCGCCTCAGTGATCATTCCGTCGTCATAAAAGCACTTAGTCTACAGTTTGGGTTCAACCTTGGGTTTATTCATTGGAGTGACAATTGACTTATCATTCTCGAAGTTTCCTTCTTTCCCTTGACCTTCTTGAAACTAGTGGTTTTACCAACCATCAACAGTTGGTGCCCCTGCTTGATTTCTACCTTCGCGGTGTCAAACATCGCAAATACCTAAAGGATCATCTTTACTATTCCTGGTATGCTATACTTGATCACAAAGCTCGGTAGCTTGGTGGCAGTGACTTTGGAGAACTATGTCAATCACTATATGATCTGGAAGATCAAGTCCCACTCGATTCAAACAATTGTAGCACTCAGACAATCTGAGCACATGCTCGACGATTGAGCTTTTCTCCTTTATTTTGCAGGCAAGGAATCTTGTCGGAGGTCTCATACCTCTCAACACGGGCATGACCCTGAAATCCTAATTTTAGCTCTTGGAAGATCTCATATGTTCTGTGACGTTTAAAACATTTGGGTGCCTCAATCCTAAGCCATAAAGCATGATGCATTGAATTATCATGTAGTCATCAAGACTTGTATGTCAGATGTTTGCAACATCCATAGACGATGCTTGGGGTAGCACACCGATTGATGCATTAAGGACATAAGCCTTGTGTGTAGCAATGAGAACAATCCTCAGTTTACGGACCCAGTCCGCATAATTGCTATCATCATCTTTCAACTTACTTTTCTCTAGGAACATATCAAAAATAGGGGAGCTACAACGCAAGCTAATCATCTACAACATAATTTTCAAAACATTTTTGACTATGTTCATGCTAATGAGTTCAATTAATCATATTACTTAAGAACTCTCGCTCAAATTGACATCCCTCTAGTCATTCGAATGGTACATGATCCAAATTCACCAACCCATGTCCGATCATAACGTGAGATGAGGTGGCTTCAATGGTGAACATCTCTATGTTGATAATATCTACTATATGACTCATGTTCGACCTTTCGATCTCTCGTGTTCTGAGGCCATGTCTGTAATTGCTAGGCTCGTCAAGTTTAACCCGAGTGTTCCGCATGTGCAAAACTGTCTGGCACCCGTTGTATGTGAACATAGAGTCTATCACATCTGATCATCACGTGGTGTCTCGAAACGACGAACTTTCACAATGGTGCACATTCAGGGAGAACACAACTTTTATCTTAAAATGTTAGTGAGGGATCACCTTATAATGCTACCATCATCCTAAGCAAGACAAGGTGCATAAAGGGATTAACATCACATGCAAAACATATGTGACATGATATGGCCATGATCTTGTGCTTTTGATATCCAACTCCAAAGCACTAACATGATCTCCGTTGTCACCGGTGCCACACCATGATCTCCATCATTGTGCTGCCATTGAGTTTGTCGCACTAACCATGCTTCTACTACTATTTCTATCGTTTAGCTATAAAGTAAAGCATTCCCTAGTGCTTAATGAGTGACACGAAGGTCATACAATAATTAAAGACAACCATATGGCTCATGTCGGTTCCCGTAGCATCGACATGCAAGTCGATATTAACTATTACAACATGATCATATCATAATAAAATATATATCATCATGTATTTGGCCATATCATATCACAACATACCCTACAAAACCAAGTTAGACGTCCTCCAATTTGTTGTTGCATGTTTTACGTGGCTGCTACGGGTATCTAGCAAGAACGCTTCTTAGCTACGCAAAAACCACAATGATGATATGCAAGTTGCTATTTAACCTTCTACAAGGACCACCTCTGTTGAATCTGATTCAACTAAAGTAGGAGAGACAGACACCCACCATCAATCTTTATGCAACAAGTTGCATGTCAGTCGACGAAACCGGTCTCTCGTACGTGGACAAGTAAGGCTGGTCCGGGCCACTTCATCCCACAATACCGCCGAATCAAGAAAAGACTAAGGAAGGCAGCAATTTGAGTATCAACGCCCACAAACTCCTTTGTGTTCTACTCATGATGTCATCTATGCATAGACCTAGCTCATGATGCCACTGTTTGGGGAATGTTGCATGGGAAACGAAAAAGTTCCTACGCTCACCAAGATCAATCTATGGAGATCAACATCTACGAGAGGGGAGAGTGCATCTACATACCCTTGTAGATCATAAGAGGAAGCGCATATAACATGGTTGATGTAGTCGAACGTCTTTGTGATCCAAATCGCAATTTGTCCCACGATCCCATCACGATCAGTCCCGCGGTCTCATCACGATCCATCCCGATCTAGTGCCAAACGGGCAGCACCTCTGCGTTGAGCACACATACAGCTCGATGACGATATCTGCCTTCTTGATCTAGAAAGAGGGTAGAGAGGTAGATGAGTTCTCCGACAGCACGACGACGTGGCGACGATGGTGGTGGAGCTGTCCCGGGAGAGCTTCGCCAAGCACTACCGAAACTTATCTAGAGGAGAAACGAACTAGAGAGAGGGAGAGAGGGTTGCACCTTTGATTGTGGTTCTGCTTCCCTCTCTGCCCTCCACTATATATAGGAGGGAGGGGGAAGGGGTGGTGCCCTAGGGTTTCCCCTAGGGCATTGGCCGCCGCCACAAAGGAGGAGTCCTTCTCGACCAAGGGAGGTGGAGCTCTAGTAGGACTCCCTCCCCACTTGGCCTCCTCCCACCTCTTGGCGCAAGGGCCTTTAGGGGCTGGTTTCCCAGCCCACTAGGGGCTGGCGCACCACCTCTTAGGCCCATGTGGCTCCTGGGTGGGTGGACTTCTCCCGATGGAATCTTGGAACCCATTCGTCACTCCCGGTACACTAGTGGAAGTGCCTAAAACCATTCCGGAGCACAAATACCCTTTTCTATATATCAATCTTTGTCTCTAGACCATTCCGGAACTCCTTGTGACGTACGTGATCTCATCCGGGACTCCAAACAACCTTAGGTCACCAACATACATAACTCAACTATACCAAAACGTCACCGAACCTTAAGTGTGCACACCTTGCGGGTTTGAGAACTATGTAGACATGACCGAGACACTCTCCGGTCAATAACCAATAGCGGGACGTGGATGCCCATATTGGCTCCTACATATTCTATGAAGATCTTTATCTGTTGAACCTCTGTGTCAAGGATTCAATTAATCATGTATACTATTCCCTTTGTCCATCGGTGTGTTAATTGCCCGAGATTCGATTGTCGGTATCTCCTTACATAGTTTAATCTCGTTACCGGCAAGTCTCTTTACTCGCTTTGTAATACAAGATACCGTGGCTAACTCTTTTGTCACATCGCTTGCAACCTCATTGTGATGTTGTATTACCGAGTGGGCCCTAGAGATATCTCTCCGTCATACAGAGTGACAAATCCCATTCTCGATTCAGGTCAACCCAATATAGTTCAAGGACAAAAGAAGGAGGCGAGCGAGAAGGCCAGGCTTGTACAGGTGGAGCAGGACATCTTCAAGTGCCATGGGATGCTTGAGCGTGGGCTAATTGCTAATCACTCAATGGTCATAGATTTTATTCTTGATCATAAGATGGACAACAAGGAGATTGCGTAGGCGATATTTAAGCTCCACACCTCGCTTCAAGATCTTCAGGCCTAAATCTATTATCTACAAAACCAAAATTGTGAGTATGAATCTCGGATCAAAAGGATAAGCATAGCTGCAGATTTCAGGATTCTTGACACTCGTTTTTCCTTCTTTCACTAGTAGAAAAAAGCCCATTTGTCCCAGAGGCCCATTAGCCCCGGTTCTGGAACCGGGACTAAAGGCCAGTATTGGTTGGCTTATGAACCGGCCCAAAGGAGCTCCACGTGGCCGCTGCGGCGAGCCCAGGCAGGAGGAACTTTAGTCCCGGTTGGTCACACCAACCGGGACCAAATGGCATCCACGCGTCAGCATGTGGCCGGATCTGGGGTTTTTTTTAATGGGGGGTAGGGTTTTTTTGGAGGGTTAATTTATTGGTTTCATATTGTGTTAGGTTGCTAAAAGAGAGAAGTGTCCTCTCTTTCTCCGTGCTTGGTCGACCCTAGCTACTATACATATAGAAAGAACTTGACACTAGCTAATACGAAAATGAAGGAAACCATTTACAATCCCTAACATATATATATATATAATATAACATCTTCTACAATCCCTAACATAATCTAATTAAGATCCAATCACAAATCCACATAGTATTCTCCGTCTTTAGGTATGACGTGGTCAAGAAAGAATCGCACCAATTCCTCTTGAATTGCTCGCATGCGATCATGTGTTAGGACTTCATCCCGCATGTGCCAGATGTAATTTAAAGAATGGGGGTCAATAAATTCGTATATATGAATAAAACTTAAAACGCTTGATGGTAATATATAAAATAAAATTGTGAATATTATTTACGTACTTGATATTGTTTCTCAGATATGCCCCCCCTCCCGCTCAAAGGTCGAGAGGCGAATTAGCTCGCATACATAGTATGCACATAACTCAGTCCCACTGTCCTGGTACAAGCACTTCACGAGAATAGAGTTCAATCAAACTGATAAGCAAGCATGGTAATGATATATTGATGAAAACTTGAATCAATTAGAGATGTGTGGAACTAGCTAGTACTACTTACTTTGGGGTGCGTAAATTGCAACTCTTTTTTTAGGCTGGGAACTTTCTTGGTGAACTTCTTCGAAACCCTGCCAGGCAAAGAAAATGGTTACTTGATATCAGGAAATTAACGAAAGTTGCATGCCGATATGGACCCGGTATTGACTAAACTTACTTCTTTAGCATTGCAGTCATGTCCGCATAATACTCAGGATCTTTACGTCTCGAGTCTAAGAAAATTACTTTTGCCCCATCAAGCTGAATGGATAGCAGAATATAGTGGTAACTGCGCACGCATATATAACTCATCAATTACATTATACTTAACCTCGAGTAAGCGAAACCGAGTATACAGAGAAGACAACAACACTCACCTGAAGTTGTAAGGAAAGAGTATTTCCCTTTTGTTTTGATTTACACGGAACGAGTTTAGCAAGTTGTCCTCGGTCTCTTTGGTTGCGTATCGTACCAACCATGAATTTACGGCATCTGGGATAATGAACCCAACGTCGAAGATTCCTGTTTTTTTATTTCGACGATCTTCCATCTGCATAATATATATAGTGAGTATAATTATATATACATGCAATGAACGAGCTGAGCTGGTGACTTAACTATAGAAGTAGTTAATACTTACAAACAGTAGGAAGTCATGACTTGTTTGTCGAGGGCCAGTTGATTATATAACTGAAACAAATCCCCAAATTCAACATGCATCACTTGAGCTCTAATGAATTCGTGCTCTCGTTTCACTTCCATATAGATAGTGTCTCTCCCAGAATCCACGCAGGTATTCATGTACCACTCATGCAATTTGTGCATCATCGGTGTTAGAGGAGGTTGACCAGGTTTGACGAGAGGCTTCGCATGCATGTATGTATATTTTTCTTCTGTTACCTCAGCCGTTTGAAAAATTACATCATCCCCCAAGTAATCACTGGGAATGGTACCGAGCACCATCCCCGGAGGATTAGCAATGATATCGCTAGACACCTTGAGCGGGGGGCACGATTTCTTCTCCTGTTGGCCGAGCTGGGGAATTGTTTTCCCACTTCCTCGTTTTGCTAACCTTGCATCACCGCTAGCCGCCGGAGCGACGATGTCTCTCTTCCTCCTGAGAGAAAGAGAAGGACGAGGACGACGATTGCCCTGATCACTCGCCGGAGGAGGAGGAGGAGGAGGCGTTGTGCCCTGATCACTCACCGGAGGAGGAGGACGAGTGCCCTGATCACTTGCCGGAGGAGGAGGATGAGTGCCCTGATTACTCGCCGGAGGAGGAGGACGAGTGCCCTGATCACTCGCCGGAGGAGGAGGAGGAGGCCAAGTGCCCTGACTCACTGGTGGAGGAGGAGGTGGAGTGCCCTGACTCGCCGGGGGAGGAGGAGGAGGCGGAGTGCCCTGACTCGCCGGAGGCGTCCAGTTTGTAATCTTGATGTACTCCTTCTGCCATAGACATGTACTCCTCACAGCATGAACTAGCTTATTCTCCCCTTCACCTGTAGGGTGGTCAAGCTCGAGCTCCTCAAATCCCTCCATTACTTCATCCACCATCACAACAGAAAAGCCATGTGGAATCGGAAGGCAGTGAAAAGTTCCATTGGGTCGAGGAGGTGGAACAGAGCCGATAGCAGCCTTGAAAGTGATGTTCCGACATTTCGTCATAAGCTCGCAATGTTGAGCCTCCGTGATAGTATCCACAGGGTAGCTAGGAGCCGTGAAGTCAGGCTAAATGAGCTCCGTGGAAGCCACGCTGCTTGTCCACTGAGATGGCGGGGTAGCTTCTCGGGTAGCTCGCTCTCTCTCAAGTTCCTCTAGCTTTTGTAGTCTTGCATTGATCTTCTGCATGTCGCTCAGCTCCGCTTTCCTATTTCTATCTCGGCTTCCGTAACCGCCTGTGTCGGGAAACCCAACCTTCCACAGAACGGAGCTTGGTGTCCCTCGTGTTCGTCCTGGTTGCTCAGCATTCCCTAGGGCCTCAGTCAGCTCGTCCTTCCCTGTGTCGGGAATGAACGTCCCTTCATGCGCTGTAGTGATACACTTCTGAAGCTTGTTGATGGGTATTGCAAGTTGCTCATTCATCCAACGGTACTTCCCTGTTCTAGGGTCCAAAGTTCCCCCAACCCCGAAGAACCAAGTCCTTGAACGGTGTGTCCAGTTCAATGTCTTTGGTTAGACCCCTTTAGCAATCAGGTCATTCTCAACTTTGTCCCAGAACGGACGGGCTTTGAGGTAGGCACGTGACCCCGTCTGATGGTGATGCTGCTTCTTCGCAGCATTTTTCTTGTTTCTCTTTGACATTTTCTTACTCTTGTCTCGTGTCTTGTAGGCCACAAATGGAGGCGAGTGATCTCTCATCTTCTCAAATCGACCGATGAATTCTGGAGCCTTCCCTTTGTCGACAAACTTTGAGTTCAAGTCTTACTTCCACCTCCTAAATAGATCTGCCATCTTCTTAAGAGCAGAGGCCTTGACCAGTGGCTCTATAACTGGCTTATTCGGAACCTCCTCTAGCGGTAGGGTGAAACTTTATGCCTATCGGTGATATAATCACCTTTAGGGACATCGTCGCCCTTAGGCTTATTCCATTGCTTGATGCTAATTGGGATATTGTCCCTAACATTAGCTCCACACCGAGCAGAAAATGCGTCCTTTGTCCTCCTAGGTAGAATCGGTAGGCCATCGTCACGGAGTTCTTTGATCGTGAACTTTTCATCCTTGCGCAACCTTCTCTTCGAGCCTCGTATCGTAACCGTAGTTTGGTTCAATCCGGACTTTGCAAAAGCTCCCTTGTCCGTTCGGTCACTGGAGCCGTTATCATGGTCTCCTTCTTCCCGTGACATTCGGTCACCAGAGCCAGCATGATCATGTCCTTCCTCCTCCATTGTTCGATCACAGGCGCCGTCATCCTCTCCTTCCAAACCATCGGTGTCATTGAGATAATAAGAGATCTCAACTCTGTCGCGGATTATCTCACCCAACAACTGTTCTTCTTCCAGGTTTCTTGAATCCATAGTTTCTGCAAATATTACAACATGGCAATTAATATACAAACATGAATGTTCAACGTCCGGACCGCCTCTCTCATGAATGTCAAACAACAGATTCGATACAAAAAACTTTCAAGAGTTTAGCTTGGACACTTATGGAATTTAGTTTTGATTTGTTACATGTGGAACTCCCTAGAGTTTAGCTTAGTTTATTCGTGTACTATGATTTTGCATACCTTTTTGATATTTTACGAGTTAGTGAAAAGTCAGCAATGTGATGACACAATTTCGAATATCAAGATGGCACTGTAAGATAATTTTCATGATAGCAATGGAAAATGAGTTGTGCACGAGTTTAGCAATGCAAAATGAGTTGTGTACTACATGTCATCATAGCTATATTTGAAAATGTGAATATTTGAAAATCTACAAAGAAATTTACAAACACGGCGACGGCGAGATCAGCGTGGCGCGGGCTCCGGGCGGGGACGGGCAACGGCAATGGGCTCGGGGTCGCACGGGCGACGACAACGATGACGGGCTCGAGGCGCGGCCCGACGGCGACAGGCTCGGGGCGGCGACGATGGGCTCGGGGGCGACGGGGACGACGATGGGTTCGGGGGTAACGGCGAAGACGATGGGCTCGGGGGGCGACGGCGAAGGCGATGGGCGAGGGGCGACAAGGGGCTCGGAGCGATGGCGACGGCGCTGGGCTCATGGGTAACAGCGACGACAGGCTCGGGATGACGTAGGCGACGACGGGCTCGGGGGCGACGGTGACGGTGATGGGCTCGGGGCAACGACGGGCTCGGGGGCGACGGCGACGGCGATGACGGACTCGTGGAGGAGGCGTGGGCCGGCGGCGACGGGCTCATCTCAAGTGGAGGAGAGAAGAGAACGGGGGGAATGGGAGTTGGTGGAAATTTTGACAAGTCCCGCCATATATGCGAACACCTTTTGTTCCGGTTGGTGGCTCCAACAGGAACCAATGAGTCCCTTTCGTCCCAGTTGGCGCCACCAACCGGGACTAAAGGTCAATTTTCATCAGCCCAAAAGGGCGGGAAGAAGAGACCTTTAGTACCGAATGGTGGCTCCAACTAAGATGAAAGGCTGGCATTGGTTCCGGTTGGAGCCACCAACCGGGACTACAGATCAATTTTCATCAGCCCAAAAGGGCGGGATGAAGAGACCTTTAGTACCGGTTTGTGGCCCCAACCAGGACGAAAGTGAGGTATTGGTCCCAGTTGGAGCCACCAACCGGGACCAAAGTGTGGTGCTGGCCGGGCCAAATTTTTAGTACCACATCGCTAGCCGAGAGAGCTCGCGAGTAGTTTATAAGCGTTGTTGCGCACACCGTGTCGAGCTCCTCTCAATTGCAAGCTTCCAAGCCTAATCTGTCACTGCTTGTGGGCCTATTGGGCCTTCTACGGGCGTGAATCCTGGCCCAACCAGTTGATTGGGTTTCTAGTCGTATTCACGCCGTGGTGGCCCAGTAGGTGGCATATTTTCAAAAACAAACTATTTTTTGTTTTGTTTTTTACTTTATTTATTTTATTTTGTTTCTACTTACTATTTTTCAGTGATTCTTTTTTCTTTTAGGTCACAAATTTGTTCAAAATGCACCATTCAAAGCCACATCATCATTTTTCAACAATTTCTGACTTCATTTGGTTTTTTTCATGCATTTACTGCTTTTTTGAGCTAAATGACCATGAAATTGAAAAGCACTACAAATGAACACTGAAAAGGTTGAAAGTTGGCATGGTATCATCATTTCACCCACATAGTATGTGCTAAAAAGTTGAGAGGGTTATGGCAAAAACTTCATGCACTTCGTGTACAAAACGCACAATCTCTTTTGAAGTATGAGGGTTTCATACGAAAACTCATCTGTTACAAAGGGATTTAATTTTTTTGAACTTATTTGAGCTCCAGACATTTTGTGTGTTAAAAATGCACCATTCAAAGCCACATCACCAATTTTCAACAATTTCTGACTTCATTTGGTATTTTTCATGCATTTAGTGCTTTTTTTATCTAAATGACCATGAAATTGAAAAGCAGTACAAATGAACTCTGAAAAGGTTGAAAGTTGGCATGGTATCATGATTTCACCCACATAGCATGTGCTAAAAAGTTGAGAGGGTTACGGCAAAAACTGGATACACTTCGTGTACAAAACGGTCAATCTCTTTCGAAGTATCGCGGTTACATACGAAAACTCATGTGTTACAAAGGGTTTCATTTTTTTGAACTTGTTTGAACTCCAGACTTTTTGTGTGTTCAAAATGCACCATTCGAAGCCACATTATCAATTTTCAACCATTTCTGACTTCATTTGGCATTTTTCGTGCATTTACTGTTTTTGTTTTGAGCTAAATGACCATGAAATTGAAACGCACTACAAATGAACTCTGAAAAGGTTTAAAGTTGGCATGGTATCATCATTTCACCCAGATAGTATGTGCTAAAAAGTTGATAGAGTTACGGCAAAAAATGGATGTACTTCGTGTACAAAACGGTCAATCTCTTTCGAAGTATCACGGTTTATACGAAAACTCATCTGTTACAAAGGGATTTCATTTTTTGAACTTATTTGAACTCCAGACTTTTTGTGTGTTCAAAATGCACAATTCAAAGCCGTATCATATATTTTCAACAATTTTTGACTTCATTTGGTATTTTTCATGCATTTACTGCTTTTTTGAGCTAAATGACCATGAAATTGAAAAGCACTACAAATGAACTCTAAAAAGGTTGAAAGTTGGCATGGTATCATCATTTCACCCACATAGCATGTGCTAAAAAGTTGAGAGGGTTACGGCAAAAACTTGATGCACTTCGTGTACAAAGTGCACAACCTCTTTTGAAGTATAAGGGTTTCATACGAAAACTCATGTGTTACAAAGGGATTTCATTTTTTTGAACTTATTTGAACTCCAGACTTTTTGTGTGTTCAAAATGCACCATTCAAAGCCACAACATCAATTTTCAACAATTTCTGACTTCATTTGGTATTTTTCATGCATTTACTGCTTGTTTTTAGCTAAATGACCATGAAATTTAAAAGCACTACAAATGAACTCTGCAAAGCTTCAAAGTTGGCATGGTATCATCATTTCACCCACATAAAATGTGCTAAAAATTTGAGAGGGTTACGGCAAAAACTGGATGCACTTCGTGTACAAAACAGACAATCTCTTTCAAAGTATCACGGTTTCATACGAAAACTCATCTGTTACAAAGGGATTTAATTTTTTTGAACTTTTTAGCACATGGATGCGAAACTCATCTATTACAAGGGGTATCATACGATATTTTTTTGAAAAGTTGAGAGGGTTACAAAAGGCATTTCATTTCTTCACTTTTTCTTTGCTTGTGTTCTTTGCTTATTGGAGCATAACCATGGATAATCTTCATCTTTTAACAGGGTGCTTGGGTCAGCCTTGACTTTGAAGGGAGGAATTTCATGAAACTTTTCATATTCTTCAGACATGTCTGTCTTGCCCTCCAATCCCACGATGTCTCTTTTTCCTGAAAGAACTATGTGGCACTTTGGCTCATCGTATGATGTATTCGCTGCCTTATATTTTCTTTTTCTCGGTTTGGTAGACATGTCCTTCACATAGAAAACCAGCACCACATCATTGCCTAGGACGAATGGTTTGTCTGTGTACCCCAGATTGTTCAGATCCACTTTTGGCATTCCGTACTATGGGTCTATCTGTACCCTGCCTCCTGACAGATTGACCCATTTGCACTGAAACAAAGGGACCTTGAAATCATGTCCACACTTAAGTTCCCATATGTCCACTATGTAACCATAGTATGTGTCCTTTTTCCCATTCTCGTCTGTGGTTGGTGCTCTTTTGATCTTGAGCGATCATGTAAAATGTATTCCCATTTATGTCCTACCCTTGGTAAGTCAATACAGTCGAAGATGGTGCCCTGGCCAACGAGTACAACTCATGAGAAACAGTGTTGTCACCTATGAGAAGTTTTTGCAACAAACTGTCAAAAGTCCTGATGCGTTCATATGTAATCATGTCGTCACACTGCTCCGGGTGTTTGGAGCGCAGAATATTCTTGTGTTCATCGACATATGGGGTCACCAAGGTAAACTTCTATAGAACTATGTAGTGTGCTTGAGACCAAGAATGCCCGTTCGTACACATTATTGATGTTGAGGAACGTTGCATGGGAAACAAAAAAATTCCTACGCACACGAAGACCTATCATGTTGATGCCCATCTACGGGTGGAGATTGGATCTATGTACCCTTGTAGATCGCACAACAGGAAGCGTTAAGAAATGCGGTTGATGTAGTGGAACGTCTTCACGTCCCTCGAACCGTTCCATGAACTATCCCGCGATCCGTCCCACGATCAATTCGATCTAGCGCCGAACGGACGACACCTCTGCGTTCAGCACACGTCCAGCTCGACGATGATCTCGGCCTTCTTGATCTAGCAAGCAAGACAGAGAATAGATGAGTTCTCCGGCAGCGTGACGGCGCTCCGGTGGTGGTGATGATCTACTCCTGCAGGGCTCCGCCCGAGTTCCATAGATATCTGATCTAGAGGTGAAACTATGTGGTATAGGCTTGACTTGCACGTGGCAAAGTTGTGTCTCAAAAAGCCCTAAACCACCACTATATATAGGAGGGAGGGGGAGGGGCTAGCCTTGAGGCACAAGGCCTTAAGGGTGCACCGCCCGCCAGGGAGGAGGAGGAGGACTCCTCCAATTCGGTTTTGGAAGGAGGAGTCCTCCTCTTCCTTCCCACCTCCCTCTTTCCTTTTTCTTTTTCTTTTCTTTTTGGTATTTTCTTATGTGGCACCATGGATTCCTTGGGCTGACTCCACCAGCCCACTAAGTACTTGTGGCGCCACCCTAGGGCCTTGGGATCACTCCCGGGTGGGCGGGCCCCTCCCAGTGAACACCCGGAACCCATTCGTCACTCCCGGTACACTGCCGGAGTTGCCCTAAACTTTCCGGTGACCAAATGAAACCATCCTATATATCAATTTTCGTTTCCAGACCATTCTGGAAACCCTCATGATGTCCGTGAACTCATCCGGGACTCCTAACAACATTCTATAACCACGCATATAACTCAACTATACTAAAACATCATCGAACCTTAAGTGTGCAGACCCTGCGGGTTCGAGAACTATGTAGACATGCCCCGAGGCACTCTTCGGTCAATATCCAATAGCGAGACCTGGATGCCCATATTGGATCCTACATATTCTCCAAAGATCTTATCGGTTGAACCTCAGTGTCAAGGATTCATATAATCCCGTATGTCATGCCCTTTGTCCTTCGGTATGTTACTTGCCGGAGATTCGATCATCGGTATCCGCATACCTATTTCAATCTTGTTACCGGCAAGTCTCTTTACTCGTTCAGTAATACAAGATCCCGTGACTTACACTTAGTCACATTGCTTGCAAGGCTTGTGTGTGATGTTGTATTACCGAGTGGGCCCCGAGATACCTCTCCGTCACACGGAGTGACAAATCCCAGTCTTGATCCATACTAACTCAATGGACACCTTCGGAGATAACTGTAGAGCACCTTTATAGGCACCCAGTTATGTTGCGACGTTTGATGCACACAAGGTATTCCTCCAGTGCCAGTGAATTATATGATCTGATGGTCATAGGAACAAATACTTGACACGCAGAAAACAATAACAATAAAACGACACGATCAATATTTTACGTTCATAGTTTGGGTCTAGTCCATCACATGATTCTCCTAATGATATGATTCAGTTATCAAGTGACAACACTTGCATATAGTCAGAAAACCTTGACTATCATTGATCAACTCGCTAGCCAACTAGAGGCTCGGTTGGGACATTGTTTTGTCTACGTATCCACACATATATCTATGTATTCATTCAATACAATTATAGCATGGATAATAAACAATTATATTTAAACAGGAATATAATAATAACTATTTATCATTGCCTCTAGGGCATATTTCCAACAGTCTCCCACTTGCAATAGAGTCAATAATCTAGTCCTCACATCGCCATGTGATTTACATTGTCATAAATCTAACACCCATACAGTTCTGGTGTTGATCATGTTTTGACCGTGGAAGAGGTTTAGTCAGCGGGTCTGCTACATTCAGATCCATGTGTACTTTGCAAATATTCATATCCTCTCCTTGGACGTAGTCGCGGATGACGTTGCAACGTCGTTTGATGTGTATGGTCTTCTTGTAAAACCTTGGTTCCTTTGCTAAGAAAATGGCACGAGTGTTGTCACAGAACAGAGTTATTGGATTTAGTGCGCTTGGCACAACTCCAAGATCCGTCATGAACTGCTTCATCCAAACACCCTCCTTTGCTGCCTCCGAGGCAGCCATGTACTCCGCTTCACACGTAGAATATGCTACGACGCTTTGCTTGGAACTGCACCAGCTTACCGCACCCCCATTAAGAATAAATACGTATTAGGTTTGCGACTTAGAGTCATCCGGATCGGTGTCAAAGCTTGCGTCGACGTAACCTTTTAGGACGAGCTCTTCGTCACCTCCATAAACGAGAAACATTTCCTTAGTCCTTTTCAGGTACTTCAGAATATTCTTGACCGTCGTCCTGTGATCCACTCCTGGATTACTCTGAAACCTGCCTGCCATACTTATGGCCAAGCTGACGTCTGGTCTAGTGCATAGCATTGCATATATGATAGAACCTATGGCTGAAGCATAAAGACGGAACTCATTTGTTCTCTACCGTCCGCAGTTGCTGGGCACTGAGCCTTACTCAATTTTATACCTTGTAACACTGGCAAGAACCCTTTCTTAGACTGATCCATTTTTAACTTCTTCAAAACTTTATCAAGGTACGTGCGTTTTGAAAGTCCTATCACGCGTCTCGATCTATCCCTATAGATCTTAATGCCTAGAATGTGAGTAGCTTCTCCTAGGTCCTTCATAGAGAAACTTTTATTCAGATAATCCTTTATGCTCTCCAAAAACTCCACATTGTTTCCAATCAGAAATATGTCATCCACATATAATATTAGAAACGCCACAGAGCTCCCACTCACATTCTTGTAAATACAAGATTCTCCAACCACTTGTATAAACCCAAATGCTTTGATCACCTCATCAAAGCGTTTATTCCAACTCTGAGATGCTTGCACGTGTCCATAAATGGATCGCTGGAGCTTGCACACTTTCTAAACATTCTTTGGATCGACAAAACCTTCGGGTTCCATCATATACAACTCTTCCTTAAGAAAACCGTTAAGGAAAACCATTTTGACATCCATATGCCAGATTTCATAATCAAAAAATACAGCTATTGCTAACATGATTCGGAAGGACTTAAGCATCGCTACCGGTGAGAACGTATCATCGTAGTCAACTCCTTGAACTTGTGAAAAACCCTTTGCCTCAAGTCGAGCTTTATAAATGGTCACATTACCATCTACGTCTGTCTTCTTCTTAAAGAACCATTTGTTCCGAATAGCCTTGCGGCCTTCAGGTAGTACTTCCAAGGTCCACACTTTGTTCTCATACATGGATCCTATCTCGGACTTCATGGCCTCCAGCCATTTGTTGGAATACGGGCCCACCATTGCTTCTTCATAATTCGCAGGTTCATTGTTGTCTAACAACATGATTGATAAGACGGGATTACCGTACCACTCAAGAGCAGTACGTGATCTTGTCGACCTGTGAGGTCTGATAGGAACTTGATCCGAAGTTTCATGATCATCATCATCAACTTACTTCTGAATCGACGTCGCAACGACAGGGGTTTCCCCTTGCCCTACGCCACCATTCAGAAGGATTGGAGGTTCGACACCCTCATCAAGTTCTATCTTCCTCCCACTGAATTCTTTCGAGAGAAACTCCTTCTCAAGAAAAGCTCATTTTTTAGCAACAAACACTTTGCCCTCAGATTTGAGATATAAGGTATACCCAACTGTCTCTTTTGGGTAACCTATGAAGACGCACTTTTACGCTTTGGGTTCCAGCTTTTTAGGTTGAAGCTTTTGGACATAAGCATCACATCCCCAAACTTTAATAAACGACAACTTTGGTCTTTCGCCATACCACTGTTCGTATGGCGTCGTCTCAACGGATTTCGATGGTGCCCTATTTAAAGTGAATGCAGCTGTCTCTAATGCATAACCCCAAAATGATAACGACAAATCGGTAAGAGACATCTTAGATCGCACCATTTCTAACAAAGTACGATTACGACATCCGAACACACCATTACGCTATGGTGTTCTAGGCGGTGTCAACTGTGAACCAATTCCACATTGTCTTAAGTGAGAACCAAACTGAAAACTCAGATATTCACCCCCACGATCAGACCGTAGGAACTTGATCTTCTTGTTATGATGATTTTTGTTGGAATTATGCCCTAGAGGCAATAATAAATGTATAGTTATTATTATAATTCCTGTATCAAGATAATAGTTTATTATCCATGCTATAATTGTATTGAATGAAGACTCATTTACATGTGTGGATACATAGACAAAACACCGTCCCTAGCATGCCTTTAGTTGGCTAGCCAGTTGATCAATGATAGTCAGTGTCTTCTGATTATGAACAAGGTGTTGTTGCTTGATAATTGGATCACGTCATTGGGAGAGTCACGTGATGGACTAGACCCAAACTAATAGACGTAGCATGTTGATCGTGTCATTTTGTTGCTACTGTTTTCTGCGTGTCAAGTATTTATTCCTATGACCATGAGCTCATATAACTCACTGACACCGGAGGAATGCTTTGTGTGTATCAAACGTCGCAACGTAACTGGGTGACTATAAAGATGCTCTACAGGTATCCCCGAAGGTGTTAGTTGAGTTAGTATGGATCAAGACTGGGATTTGTCACTCCGTGTGACGGAGAGGTATCTCGGGGCCCACTCGGTAATACAACATCACACACAAGCCTTGCAAGCAATGTAACTTAGTGTAAGTTGCGGGATCTTGTATTACGGAACGAGTAAAGAGACTTGCCGGTAAACGAGATTGAAATAGGTATGCGGATACTAACGATCGAATCTCGGGCAAGTAACATACCGAAGGACAAAGGGAATGACATACGGGATTATACGAATCCTTGGCACTGAGGTTCAAACGATAAGATATTCGTAGAATATGTAGGATCCAATATGGGCATCCAGGTCCCGCTATTGGATATTGACCGAGGAGTCTCTCGGGTCATGTCTACATAGTTCTCGAACCCGCAGGGTCTGCACACTTAAGGTTCGACGTTGTTTTATGCGTATTTGAGTTATATGGTTGGTTACCGAATGTTGTTCGGAGTCCCGGATGAGATCACGGACATCACGAGGGTTTCCGGAATAGTCCGTAAACGAAGATTGATATATAGGATGACCTCATTTGATTACCGGAAGGTTTTCGGAGTTACCGGGAATGTACCGGGAATGACGAATGGGTTCCGGGGGTTCACCGGAGGGGGGCAACCCACTCCGGGGAAGCCCATAGGTATTTGGGGGGGTCACACCAGCCCTTAGTGGGCTGGTGGGACAGCCCACCAAATCCTATGCGCCAAGGAAGAGAAAATATCAAAGGAAAGGAAAAAAAAAGGGAGAGGTGGGAAGGGGGAAGGACTCCCTCCCACCAAACCAAGTAGGACTCGGTTTGGGGGGGGAGAGTCCTCCCCCCTGGCTCGGCCGACCCCTTGGGGTTCCCTTGGACCCCAAGGCAAGGTCTCCCTCCCTCCTCCTATATATATGGGGCTTTTAGGGCAGATTTGAGATGACTTTCTCACGGCTGCCCGACCACATACCTCCATAGTTTTTCCTCTAGATCGTGTTTCTGCGGAGCTCGGGCGGAGCCCTGCTGAGACAAGATCATCACCAACCTCTGGAGCGCCGTCACGCTGCCGGAGAACTCTTCTACCTCTCCGTCTCTCTTGCTGGATCAAGAAGGCCGAGATCATCGTCGAGCTGTACGTGTGCTGAACGCGGAGGTGCCGTCCGTTCGGTACTAGATCGTGGGACTGATCGCGGGATTGTTCGCGGGGCGGATCGAGGGACGTGAGGACGTTCCACTACATCAACCGCGATCTCTAATCGCTTCTGCTGTACGATCTACATGGGTACGTAGATCACTCATCCCCTCTCGTAGATGGACATCACCATGGTAGGTCTTCGTGCGCGTAGGAAAATTTTTGTTTCCCATGCGACGTTCCCCAACAGTGGCATCATGAGCTAGGTTCATGCGTAGATGTCTTCTCGAGTAGAACACAAAAGGTTTTGTGGGCGGTGATGTGCGTTTTGCTGCCCTCCTTAGTCTTTTCTTGATTCCGCGGTATTGTTGGATTGAAGCGGCTTGGACCGACATTACTCGTACGCTTACGAGAGACTGGTTTCATCGTTACGAGTAACCCCCTTTGCTCAAAGATGACTGGCAAGTGACGGTTTCTCCAACTTTAGTTGAATCGGATTTGACCGAGGAGGTCCTTGGATGAGGTTAAATAGCAACTCATATATCTCCGTTGTGGTGTTTGCGTAAGTAAGATGCGATCCTACTAGATACCCTTGGTCACCACGTAAAACATGCAACAACAAAATTAGAGGACGTCTAACTTGTTTTTGCAGGGTATGATTGTGATGTGATATGGCCAATGATGTGATGTGATATATTGGATGTATGAGATGATCATGTTGTAATAGAAATATCGACTTGCACGTCGATGGTACGGCAACCGGCAGGAGCCATAGGGTTGTCTTTATACTAACATATGTGCTTGCAGATGCGTTTACTATTTTGCTAGGATGTAGCTTTAGTAGTGATAGCATAAGTAGCACGACAACCCCGATGGCGACACGTTGATGGAGATCATGATGATGGAGATCATGGTGTGGCGCCGGTGACAAGAAGATCGTGCCGATGCTTTGGTGATGGAGATCAAGAAGCACGTGATAATGGCCATATCATGTCACTTATGAATTGCATGTGATGTTAATCCTTTTATGCACCTTATTTTGCTTAGAACGACGGTAGAATTATGAGGTGATCTCTCACTAAAATTTCAAGACGAAATTGTGTTCTCCCCGACTGTGCACCGTTGCTACAGTTCGTCATTTCGAGACACCACGTGATGATCGGGTGTGATAGACTCAACGTTCACATACAACGGGTGCAAAACAGTTGCGCACGCGGAACACTCGGGTTAAGCTTGACGAGCCTAGCATGTGCATACATGGCCTCGGAACACATGAGACCGAAAGGTCGATCATGAATCATATAGTTGATATGATTAGCATAGGGATGCTTACCACTGAAACTACTCTCGACTCACGTGATGATCGGACTTGGGATAGTGTAAGTGGATCATGAACCACTCAAATGACTAGAGAGATGTACGTTTTGAGTGGGAGTTTAGCATATAATTTGATTAAGTTGAACTCTAATTATCTTGAACATAGTCTAAGTCCACTTTGAATATATTTGTGTTGTAGATCATGGCTCACGCAAGTGTCATCCTCAATTTTAATACGTTCCTAGAGAAAGCTAAGTTGAAAGATGATGGAAGCAACTTTGTAGACTGGGCTCGTAATCTTAAGCTAATCTTACAAGCTGGAAAGAAGGGTTATGTCCTTAATGCTGCGCTAGGAGATGAACCACCCGCTACGGCTGATCAGGATGTTAAGAACGCTTGGCTAGCACGTAAGGAGGACTACTCAATAGTTCAATGTGCAGTCTTGTATGGCTTAGAGCCGGGACTTCAACGTCGCTTTGAGCGTCATGGAGCATTTGAGATGTTCCAGGAGTTGAAGTTTACCTTTCAGAAGAACGCCCTGATCGAGAGGTATGAGACCTCCGATAAATTCTATGCTTGCAAGATGGAGGAAAGCTCGTCTGTCAGTGAACATGTGCTCAAAATGTCTGGGTACTCAAACCGTCTAGCTGAACTGGGGATTGAACTCCCGCAAGAAGCTATCACTGACAGAATCCTCCAATCACTGCCGCCAAGCTATAAAGGCTTTGTGTTGAACTACAACATGCAAGGGATGAACAAGTCTCCCGGCGAGTTGTTTGCGATGCTGAAAGTCGCAGAGTCAGAACTCCGTAAAGAGCATCAAGTGTTGATGGTGAGCAAGACCACTAGTTTCAAGAGAAACGGCAAAGGCAAGAAGGGCAATTTGAAGAAGAGCGGCAAGCCTGTTGCCAATCCGCCGAAGAAACCCAAGGCTGGACCTAAGCCTGAAACAGAGTGCTTCTATTGCAAGGGTATGGGTCACTGGAAGCGCAATTGCCCCAAGTATCTGGCAGATAAGAAGGCGGGCAAAGAAAAATCAGGTATATTTGATATACATGTTATTGATGTGTACTTAACCGGCTCTCGTAGTAGTGCCTGGGTATTCGATACCGGTTCTGTTGCTCACATTTGCAACTCGAAACAGGAACTGCGGAATAGACGGAGGCTGGCGAAAAACGAAGTGACGATGCGCGTAGGAAACGGTTCCAAGGTTGATGCAATCGCCGTCGGCACCATGTCACTTCAACTACCATCAGGATTAGTGATGAACTTAAATCATTGTTATTTAGTGCCTGCGTTGAGCATGAACATTATATCTGGATCTTGTTTATTGCGAGACGGTTACTCTTTTAAGTCTGAGAATAATGGTTGTTCTATTTCTATGAGTAACATCTTTTATGGTCATGCACCGAATATGAGAGGATTGTTCATATTGAATCTTGATAGAGATACACATATACATAACATTGAGACCAAAAGAGTTAGAGTAAACAATGATAGGACCATATTTTTGTGGCACTGCCGCTTAGGTCATATTGGTGTAAAGCGCATGAAGAAACTCCATGCTGATGGACTTTTGGAGTCACTTGACTTTGATTCACTTGACACGTGCGAACCATGCCTCATGGGCAAGATGAATAAGACTCCGTTCTCCGGAACAATGGAGCGTGCAAGTGACTTGTTGGAAATCATACATACCGATGTGTGTGGTCCAATGAGCGTGGAGGCACGCGGCGGATATCGTTATTTTCTCACCTTCACTAACGATCTAAGTAGATATGGTTATGTCTACTTGATGAAACACAAGTCTGAAACATTTGAAAAGTTCAAGCAATTTCAGAGTGAAGTGGAAAATCATCGTAACAAGAAGATCAAGTTCCTACGGTCTGATCGTGGGGGTGAGTATCTGAGTTTCGAGTTTGGTACTCACTTAAGACAATGTGGAATTGTTTCGCAGTTGACACCGCCTGGAACACCACAGCGTAATGGTGTGTCCGAACGTCGTAATCGTACTTTATTAGAAATGGTGCGATCTATGATGTCTCTTACTGATTTGCCGTTATCGTTTTGGGGTTATGCATTAGAAACAGCTGCATTCACTTTAAATAGGGCACCATCGAAATCCGTTGAGACGACACCATACGAACTGTGGTATGGCAAAAGGCCAAAGTTGTCGTTTCTTAAAGTTTGGGGATGTGATGCTTATGTCAAAAAGCTTCAGCCTGAAAAGCTGGAACCCAAAGCGGAAAAAATGCGTCTTCATAGGTTACCCAAAAGAGACAGTTGGGTACACCTTCTATCTCAAATCCGAGGGCAAAGTGTTTGTTGCTAAGTACGGAACTTTTCTCGAGAAGGAGTTTCTCTCGAGAGAATTGAGTGGGAGGAAGATAGAACTTGACGAGGTTGTCGAACCTCTCATCCCTCTGGATGGTGGCGTAGGGCAAGGGGAAACCTCTGTCATTGCGACGCCGGTTGAGGAGGAAGTTAATGATGATGATCATGAAACTCCAGTTCAAGTTTCTGTTGAACCACGCAGGTCGACGAGATCACACGCTGCTCCAGAGTGGTACGGTAATCCCGTCTTATCAATCATGTTGTTAGACAACAATGAACCTGGAAATTATGAAGAAGCAATGGTGGGCCCAGATTCCAACAAATGGCTAGAAGCCATGAAATCCGAGATAGGATCCATGTATGAGAACAAAGTGTGGACTTTGGAGATACTGCCTGAGGGCCGCAAGGCTATTCAGAACAAATGGATCTTTAAGAAGAAGACGGACGCTGACGGTAATGTGACCGTTTATAAAGCTCGACTTGTGGCAAAGGGTTTTTCACAAGTTCCAGGAATTGACTACGATGAGACTTTCTCTCCCGTAGCGATGCTTAAGTCCGTCAGAATCATGTTAGCAATAGCTGCATTTTTCGATTATGAAATCTGGCAGATGGATGTCAAAACGGCGTTCCTTAACGGTTTCCTTAAGGAAGAGTTGTATATGATGCAACCCGAAGGTTTTGTCGATCCTAAAAATGCTGACAAAGTGTGTAAGCTCCAGCGATCCATTTATGGACTGGTGCAAGCATCTCGGAGTTGGAAGAAACGTTTTGATGAGGTGATCAAAGCATTCGGGTTTATACAAGTGGTTGGAGAATCTTGTATTTACAAGAAAGTGAGTGGGAGCTCTGTGGCGTTTCTAATATTATATGTGGATGACATATTGCTGATTGGAAACAACGTAGAGCTTTTGGAGAGCATAAAAGGTTACTTGAATAAAAGTTTCTCTATAAAGGACCTAGGAGAAGCTGCTTACATTCTAGGCATTAAGATCTATAGGGATAGATCAAAACGCCTGATAGGACTTTCACAAAGCACATACCTTGATAAAGTTTTGAAGAGGTTCAAAATGGAACAGTCCAAGAAAGGGTTCTTGCCAGTGTTACAAGGTACGAGATTGAGTAAGACTCAGTGCCCAGCAACTGATGAAGATAGAGAGCATATGCGCTCCGTCCCCTATGCTTCAGCCATAGGCTCTATCATGTATGCGATGCTGTGCACTAGACCGGATGTTAGCCTGGCCATAAGTATGGCAGGCAGGTTCCAGAGTAATCCAGGAGTGGATCACTGGACGGCGGTCAAGAATATCCTGAAGTACCTGAAAAGGACTAAGGCGATGTTTCTCGTGTATGGAGGTGACGAAGAGCTCGCCGTAAAAGGTTACGTTGATGCAAGCTTTGACACAGATCCGGACGACTCTAAGTCGCAAACCGGATACGTATTTATTCTTAATGGGGGTGCAGTAAGCTGGTGCAGTTCCAAGCAAAGCGTCGTAGAAGATTCTACATGTGAAGCGGAGTACATGGCTGCCTCGGAGGCGGCTAAGGAGGGTGTCTGGATGAAGCAGTTCATGACGGATCTTGGAGTGGTGCCAAGTGCACTGGATCCAATAACCTTGTTCTGTGACAACACTGGTGCCATTGCCTTAGCAAAGGAACCAAGGTTTCACAAGAAGACCAGACACATCAAACGACGCTTCAACCTCATCCGCGACTACGTCGAGGAGGAGGACGTAAATATATGCAAAGTGCACACGGATCTGAATGTAGCAGACCCGCTGACTAAACCTCTTCCACGGCCAAAACATGATCGACACCAGAACTGTATGGGTGTTAGATTTATTACAATGTAATTCACATGGTGATGTGAGGGCTAGATTATTGACTCTAGTGCAAGTGGGAGACTGTTGGAATTATGCCCTAGAGGCAATAATAAATGTATAGTTATTATTATAATTCCTGTATCAAGATAATAGTTTATTATCCATGCTATAATTGTATTGAATGAAGACTCATTTACATGTGTGGATACATAGACAAAACACCGTCCCTAGCATGCCTCTAGTTGCCTAGCCAGTTGATCAATGATAGTCAGTGTCTTCTGATTATGAACAAGGTGTTGTTGCTTGATAACTGGATCACGTCATTGGGAGAATCACGTGATGGACTAGACCCAAACTAATAGACGTAGCATGTTGATCGTGTCATTTTGTTGCTACTGTTTTCTGCGTGTCAAGTATTTATTCCTATGACCATGAGCTCATATAACTCACTGACACCGGAGGAATTCTTTGTGTGTATCAAACGTCGCAACGTAACTGGGTGACTATAAAGATGCTCTACAGGTATCCCCGAAGGTGTTAGTTGAGTTAGTATGGATCAAGACTGGGATTTGTCACTCCGTGTGACGGAGAGGTATCTCGGGGCCCACTCGGTAATACAACATCACACACAAGCCTTGCAAGCAATGTAACTTAGTGTAAGTTGCGGGATCTTGTATTACGGAACGAGTAAAGAGACTTGCCGGTAAACGAGATTGAAATAGGTATGCGGATACTAACGATCGAATCTCGGGCAAGTAACATACCGAAGGACAAAGGGAATGACATACGGGATTATACGAATCCTTGGCACTGAGGTTCAAACGATAAGATCTTCGTAGAATATGTAGGATCCAATATGGGCATCCAGGTCCCGCTATTGGATATTGACCGAGGAGTCTCCCGGGTCATGTCTACATAGTTCTCGAACCCGCAGGGTCTGCACACTTAAGGTTCGACGTTGTTTTATGCGTATTTGAGTTATATGGTTGGTTACCGAATGTTGTTCGGAGTCCCGGATGAGATCACGGACGTCACGAGGGTTTCCGGAATAGTCCGGAAACGAAGATTGATATATAGGATGACCTCATTTGATTACCGGAAGGTTTTCGGAGTTACCGGGAATGTACCGGGAATGACGAATGGGTTCCGGGGGTTCACCGGAGGGGGGCAACCCACTCCGGGGAAGCCCATAGGTATTTGGGGGGGTCACACCAGCCCTTAGTGGGCTGGTGGGACAGCCCACCAAATCCTATGCGCCAAGGAAGAGAAAATATCAAAGGAAAGGAAAAAAAAAGGGAGAGGTGGGAAGGGGGAAGGACTCCCTCCCACCAAACCAAGTAGGACTCGGTTTGGGGGGGGAGAGTCCTCCCCCCTGGCTCGGCCGACCCCTTGGGGTTCCCTTGGACCCCAAGGCAAGGTCTCCCTCCCTCCTCCTATATATATGGGGCTTTTAGGGCAGATTTGAGACGACTTTCTCACGGCTGCCCGACCACATACCTCCATAGTTTTTCCTCTAGATCGTGTTTCTGCGGAGCTCGGGCGGAGCCCTGCTGAGACAAGATCATCACCAACCTCCGGAGCGCCGTCACGCTGCCGGAGAACTCTTCTACCTCTCCGTCTCTCTTGCTGGATCAAGAAGGCCGAGATCATCGTCGAGCTGTACGTGTGCTGAACGCGGAGGTGTCGTCCGTTCGGTACTAGATCGTGGGACTGATCGCGGGATTGTTCGCGGGGCGGATCGAGGGACGTGAGGACGTTCCACTACATCAACCGCGATCTCTAATCGCTTCTGCTGTACGATCTACAAGGGTACGTAGATCACTCATCCCCTCTCGTAGATGGACATCACCATGGTAGGTCTTCGTGCGCGTAGGAAAATTTTTGTTTCCCATGCGATGTTCCCCAACAATTTTCAACTTCACTCTGAAATTGGTTGAACTTGTCAAACATTTCAGACTTGTGGTTCATCAAGTAGACATAACCATATCTGCTCAAATCGTCAGTGAAGGTGAGAAAAAAACGATATCCGTCGCGTGCCTCCACACTCATCGGATCACACACATCGGTATGTATGATTTCCAACAAGTCACTTGCACGCTCCATTGTTCCCGAGAACAGAGTCTTAGTCATCTTGCCCATGAGGCATGGTTCGCACGTGTCAAGTGAATGAAAGTCAAGTGACTCAAAAAGTCCATCGGAATGGAGTTTCTTCATGCGCTTTACACCAATATGACCTAAGCGGCAGTGCCACAAAAACATGGTGCTATCATTGTTAACTCTAACTCTTTTGGTCTCAATGTTATGTATATGTGTATCATCTATAAAGATTCAATATGAACAATCCTCTCACATTGGTTGCATGACCATAAAAGATATTACTCATAGAAATAGAACCACCATTATTCTATGACTTAAACGATTAACTATCTCGCAATAAACAAGATCCGGATATAATGTTCATGCTTAACGCATGCACTAAATAACAATTATTTAGTTCATAACTAATCCTGATGGTAACTCAAGTGAAATTGTACTGACGACAATTGCTTCAATCTTGGAACCATTTCCCACGCGCATTGTCACTTCATCTTTCGCCAGCCTTCGTTTATTCCGCAGTTCCTGCTTTGAGTTGCAAATATGAGCAACATAACCGGTATCGAATACACAGGCACTACTACGAGAGTTGGTTAAGTACACATCAATAACATGTATATCGAATATACCTAATTTTTCCTTGGCCACCTTTTCATCAGCCAAATACTTCGGGCAGTGGCGCTTCCAGTGACCCAGTCCCTTGCAATAATAACAATCTGTTTCAGGCTTAGATCCAGCCTTGGGTTTCTTCGTCGGATTGGCAACAGGCTTGCCTCTCTTCTTGGAGTTACCCTTCTTGCCTTTGCCGTTTCTCTTGAAACTAGTGGTCTTATTGACCATCAACACTTGATGCTCTTTCCGGTTTTCTCACTCTGCGACTTTCAGCATCGTGAATAACTCGCCGGGTGACTTGTTCATCCCTTGCATGTTATAGTTCAACACAAATCTCTTGTAGCTTGGTGGCAGTGATTGAAGAATTCTGTCAGTGATAGCTTCTTGCGGGAGTTGAATCCCCAGCTGAGCTAGACGATTTGAGTACCCAGACATTTTGAGCACATGTTCACAGATAGACAAATTCTCCTGCATCTTGCAAGCATAGAATTTATGGGAGGGCTCATACCTCTCGATCCGGATGTTCTTCTGAAAGATAAACTTCAACTCCTGGAACATCTCATATGCTCCATGATGGTCAAAGCGACGTTGAAGTCCCGGCTCTAAGCCATACAAGACTGCACATTGAACTACTGAGTTGTGCTCCTTACGTGTTAACCAAGCGTTCTTAACATCTTGATCAGCCATAGCGTATGGTTCATCTCCTAGCGCAGCATTAAGGACATAATCCTTCTTCCCAGCTTGCAGGAGCAACTTAAGATTATGAGCCCAGTCTACAAAGTTGCTTCCATCATCTTTGAACTTAGCTTTCTCTTGGAATGTATTAAAATTCAGGGTGACTGTCGCGTGAGCCATTACAACACAAATATTTCGAAGTGGACTTTAGACTATGTTCAAGATAATTAGACTTTAACTAATCAAATTACTTGCTAAACTCCCACTCAAAATGTACATCTCTGTAGTCATTTGAGTGGTACATGATCCAAATTCAATAACACAAGTCCGATCATCACGTGAGTAGAGAATAGTTTCGGTGGTAAGCATCTCTATGCTAATCATATCAACCATACGATTCATGCTTGACCTTTCGGTCTCATGTGTTCCGAGGCCATGTCTGCACATGCTAGGCTCGTCAAGTTTAACCCGAGTGTTCCGCGTGTGCAACTGTTTTGCACTTGTTGTATGCGAACGTTGAGTCTATCACACCAGATCATCACGTGGTGTCTCGAAACGTCGAACTATAGCAATGGTGCACACTCGGTGAGAACACAATTTCATCTTGAAATTTTAGTGAGATATCACCTTATAATACTACCACCGTTCTAAGCAAAATAAGGTGTATAAAAGGACTAACATCACATGCAATTCATAAGTGACATGATATGGCCATCATCTTGTGCTTCTTGATCTCCATCAGCAAATCACCGGCATGATCTTCTTGTTACTAGTGCCACACCATGATCTCCATCATCATGATCTCCACCAACGTGTCGCCATCGAGGTTGTCGTGCTATCTATGCTATTACTACTAAAGCTACTACCTAGCAATATAGTAAACGCATCTGCAAACACAAACGCCGTAGCCTCGACATGCAAGTCGATATTAACTATTACAACATGATCATCTCATACATCCAATATATCACATCACGTCATTGGCCATATCATATCACAAGCATACCCTGCAAAAACAAGTTAGACGTCCTATAATTTGTTGTTGCATGTTTTACGTGGCTGTTATGGGTATCTAGTATGATCGCATCTTACTTGCACAAAAACCACAACGGAGATGTGCAAATTCCTATTTAACCTCTCCATGTAACAAAAGTAAAAACGGTGCAGAAAAGTGGACTAATCCCTTTTGTAGCAAGGGACAAACCTGGACAATCACTTATAGGAGGTAAAGTGCTCCCGAGGACACATGGGAAATTCTGTCAAGCTAGTTTTCAGCATGTTCATATGATTCGCGTTCGCTACTTTGATTGTTTGATATGTGGGTGGACCGACGCTTGGGTACTGCCCTTACTTGGACAAGCATCCCACTTATGATTAACCCCTCTCGCAAGCATCCGCAACTACGAAAGAAGAATTAAGACAAAGTCTAACCATAGCATTAAACTAGTGGATCCAAATCAGCCCCTTACGAAGCAACGCATAAACTAGGGTTTAAGTTGTTGTCACTCTAGCAACCCATCATCTATTTACTACTTCCCAATGCATTCCTCTAGGCCCAAATAATGGTGAAGTGTTATGTAGTCGACGTTCACATAACACCACTAGAGGAAAAGCAACATAGAACACATCAAAATATCGAAAGAATACCAAATTCACATGACTACTTATACCATGACTTATCCCATGTCCTCAGGAACAAAAGTAACTACTCACAAAGCATAATCATATTCATGACCACAGAGGTAATGAATAGCATCAAGGATCTGAACATATAATCTTCCACCAAGTAATCCAACTAGCATCAACTATAAAGAGTAATTAACACTACTAGCAACCTTATAGGTACCAATCGGAGTCGCGAGACGGAGATTGGTTACAAGAGATGAACTAGGTTTGGAGATGAGATGGTGATGATGAAGATGTTGATTGTGATGAGTCCCCTCCGATGAAAGGAGTGTTGGTGACGACGATGGCGACGATTTCCCTCTCCGGGGGGGGGGGGAGTTTCCCCAGTTGGATCGTCCTGCCGGAGCTCTAGATTGGTTATGCTCAAGTTCCGCCTCGTGGCGGCGGCGATTCCTCCCGGAAGCCTCCTCTTCAATTTTTCTGGAACGAAACCCTTCTTGTAGCAAAAGAGAGGGGCCAGAGGGCCACCAGGGAGCCCACAAGCACCCTAGGCGCGGCCAGGGGGCAGCGCCTAGCAGGCTTGTGGCCTCCTCCTCGCTCCCCTCTCGTACTTCTTCGGCCCAGTATTTTTCATAAATTCCAAAATAAATCCTCATTGATTTTCACGGCTTTTAGAGTTGCGTAGAATAGGTATATCAAATTTCTCCTTTTTTAGGCCAGAATTCTAGCTGCCGGCATTCTCCCTCTTCATGTAAACCTTGCAAAATAAGAGAGAAAAAGCATAAGTATTGTACCATGAAGTGTAACAACAGCCCAAAAAGCGATAAATATCAACATTAAAGCATGATGCAAAATGGACGTATTAACTCCCCCAAGCTTAGACCTCGCTTCTCCTCAAGCGAAAGCCGAGATCAATAAATATGCCCACATGTTTAGAGAGAGAGGTGTCGACAACAGAAGATATGGACATGTAGGCATCATGATCATAGTTAGAACAACAATACCAACATATAATATCTCATGCTAAAGTGATAATTCCTTCACAAAGTAAAGTATGGATCGAGAACCTTAATGAGAATTAACAACCGATAGCCTTTAGTCATTGAAGCAACTGCAATTTATCATAACATCGAAAAGAGTCAAATAAGATCTTGTAAAGCAAATCCACATACTCAATCATCCTTTCAACTTCTACAATTGCTACAACTCACATGGTACTCATGAGATCAAAGTTTCAGTCGGACACAAAGAAAGATAGGGGCTTATAGTTTCGCCTCCCAACTATTTACCTCAAGGGCAATGTCAACAATAATAGTTCATGAATACTTACTTCCAAGTTGACATATGAATATAGATCTTTCCCTAGCATATGACGTTAGCCAAGATAAAGGAGAAATAAGGAATTGGGGTAGATCACCATGACTCTTTCAAGGGCAAAAAGTAAAGGTACAAGATAGGCCCTTCGTAGAGGGAAGCAGAGGTTGTCATGCGCTTTTGAGGTTTGTATGTGTGACCTCTTAGTGTAAAGGAACGTCACTTTATATTGCCTCCTATGATAAAGAACTTTATTATGCACTCCGTCGCTTTTATGTCTTCCTCATCACAGGTTCGTACAAAGCGTATTTTCCACACACTAATAGATCATACATATTAAGGGAGCAATTTTTATTGCTTGCACCGATGACAACTTACTTGAGGGATCTTATTCAATTCATAAGTAAGTATGGTGGACTCTCATGGCAAAACTCGGTTGAAGGTTTATGGATGCACAAGTAGTATCTCTACTTAGTGCAGAAGTTTTGGCTGAAATGAGGTGGAAGCAATCGTCAAATGCTAAGGGATCACTAGTCATATAATCATTGTTCGGAACCAAGCAAACATAATTCATTAAGTTGTCTTCCTTGTCCAACATCTACTTCTAAGCATGTAATAGTTCAGTGAGTGTTCACAATCATAGATGGTGTCCAAGATGATATATTTATATATGAACCTCTCCTTCTTTATTACTTCCTATTAAATGCAACGATGACCAAGGTCTACGTTTGTCCACCCTCAACAAGTTTCAATCAACATTCTTTTTATGTGTGAAGCCATCACTTCCCATAAGATCATTACATGATCTTTCATGCTTTTGTTCTTTTCTCATTCTCTTGATCATGGCATGAAGCAAGGCCCTTAAGACACTCTTTATTATATGACTCACGAACTCGGATACATCGGGGGTGAAACAAAGCAAAACTCAAACCTAAAACACTAAGGACTTTATTGTACTAGAGAAAGATAAAACTAAAAAGGATGGAACTAAGAAAAGGTAAAGGAAAAAGATATGATGGTGATACGATACCGAGGCAACTCCCCCAAGATTTGTACAAGCCAAGGGGATTGCCCATACCCATGCTTAGTTGTCTTCCTTTGGAGGTGATGGTGGTGGAGCAGTCATGTCCCTTAATTCCAAGAGGGCTACCAATCTTTGATTTATGATTTGAAGATCTGTGATTTGTTTCTCCAGCAAAGTAATTCACGGGTGAGAAAAGTATTGTGAACATGATTTGTTTCACAAAACCTCAAGAGTTCAATCAAGGATGGAGACAGTATATGGAGGTAGGGTTGAAGGAAATCCACTTCTTCAACTTCTTCCTTGTTGAACATAGATTGCCCTTCGTCCCACACCTGATTCTTCTCCTTAGTTTTGCCCTTGGCTTCCGTGACTTCCAATCTTTTGAGATCAGCATCTACTTCTTCATAGACTTGAGGGAAATTGTTCTACCCGATAGATTCCTGAGACGACATCTTGCTCTAAATCCGCAGCAAAGAGAGACTCGAAACGAAAACAAAGGAAACCTCCGTGTGATACGTCCATTTTGCATCATGTTTTCACATTGATATTTATCGCTTCTTTGGCTGTTATTTCACTTCACGGTACTATTCTTATGCCTATTCTCTCTTATTTTGCAAGGTTTACATGAAGAGGGAGAATACCGACAACTGGAATTCTAGCCTGAAAGTGGAGCGAAGTTGAGATACCTATTCTGCGCAACTCCAAACGCCGTGAAAATCAACGGAGATTTTTTTCCCAATTTATAAAAAATACTGGGCCGAAGAAGTGCCAGAGGGGCGCCAGGGGGTGGCCACAAGCCTGCACGGTGTGGCCACCCCCAGGCCGCGCCATGGGGGCTTGTGGGCACCCTGCTGGCTCACTTGCCCTCCTCTTTTGCTATATGGAGGGTTTCGCCGAGGAAAAAATCAGACAGGAGCTTTTTCGTGGTTTCGCTGCCGCCACGAGGTGGAACTTGAGCAGAACCAATCTAGAGCTCTGGTAGGACGATCCAGCCGGGGAAACTTCCCTCCCGGAGGGGGAAATCATCGCCATCGTCATCACCAACACTCCTCTCATTGGAGGGGATTCGCCACCATCAACATCTTCATCAACACCATCTCATCGCCAAACCCTAGTTCATCGCTTGTAACCAATCTCCGTCTCGCGACTCCAATTGGTACTTGTAAGGTTGCTACTAGTGTTGATTACTCTTTGTAGTTGATGCTAGTTGGATTACTTGGTGGAAGAGTTTATGCTCAGATCCTTGATGCTACTCAGTACACCTCTGCTCATGATTATGATTATGCTTTGTGAGTAGTTACTTTTGTTCCTCAGGACATGGGATAAGTCATGCTAATAATAGTCATGTGAATTTGGTATTCGTTCGATGTTTTGATATGTTGTATGTTGTTTTTCCTCTAGTGGTGTTATGTGAACGTCGACTACATAACACTTCACCATTATTTGGGCCTAGAGAAGGCATTGGGAAGTAGTAAGTAGATGATGGGTTGCTAGAGTGACAGAAGCTTAAACCCTAGTTTATGCGTTACTTCGTAAGGGGCTGATTTGGATCCACTAGTTTAATGCTATGGTTAGACTTTGTCTTAATTCTTCTTTCGTAGTTGCGGATGCTTGCGAGAGGGGTTAATCATAAGTCGGATACTTGTCCAAGTAAGGGCAGTACCCAAGCTCCGGTCCTCCCACATATCAAACTATCAAAGTAACGAACGTGAATCATATGAACATGATGAAACTAGCATGACAGAAATTCCCGTGTGTCCTCGGGAGCATTTTTCCTACTATAAGACTTTGTCTAGGCTGGTCCCTTGCTACAGAAGGGATTGGGCCACTTTGCTGCACCGTTGCTACTTTTGTTACTTGTTGCTTGCTACGAATCATCTCACCACACAGTCACTTGTTACCGACAATTTCAGTGCTTGCAGATTTTTCCTTGCTGAAAACCACTTGTCAGATCCTTCTGCTCCTCATTGGGTTTGACACTCTTACTTATCTAAAGGACTATGATTGATCCCCTATACTTGTGGGTCATCAAGACTCTTTTCTGGCGCCGTTGTCGGGGAGTGAAGTGCCTTTGGTAAGTGGAACTTGGTAAGGAAACATTCATATATTGTGCTGAAATTTGTTATCACTTGTCACTATGGATACTAATCCTTTGAGGGGCTTGTTTGGGGTATCTTCACCTCCAACGGAAGCACAAAGAATTGCTCCTCAACCTCCTGCACCTATTGAAATTTTTTTCTTTGAATTTCCTTCGGGTATGCTTGAGAAACTGCTGGCTAATCCTTTTACACGAGATGGAACATCACATCCAGACTTGCATCTAATCTATGTTGGTGAAGTTTGTAGTTTATTTAAGCTTGCGGGTGTGCCCGAGGATGAGGTCAAGAAGAAGGTCTTTCCTTTATCTTTGAAGGATAAGGCATTGACATGGTATAGGCTATGTGATGATATTGGATCATGGGACTACAATCGGTTGAAATTGGAATTTCATCAAAAGTTTTATCCTATGCATTTAGTACATCGTGATCGGAATTATATTTATAATTTTTGGCCTCGTGACAGAGAAAGCATCGCTCAAGCTTGGGGGAAGCTTAGATCAATGCTATATTCATGCCCCAATCATGAGCTCTCAAGAGAAATTATCATTCAGAACTTCTATGCTCGGCTTTCTCATGATGATCGCACCATGCTTGACACTTCTTGTACCTGTTCTTTTATGAAGAGAGATATTGACTTCAAGTTGAATTTATTGGAGAGAATTAAATGCAACTCTGAAGATTGGGAGCTTGAAGAAGGTAAGGAGTCAGGTATGAATTTCACTTTTGTTTGCGTTAAATCCTTTGTTGAGACAAATACTTTTTGTGATTTTAGCGCTAAGTGTGGACTTGACTCTGAGATAGTACCTTCATTGTGTGAATCCTTTGCTGCCCATATTGATCTCCCCAAAGACAAGTGGTTTAAACTTCATCCTCCTTTAGAAGTCAATGTAGTCAAACCCACTCTAGTTGAAGAGAAAGTCATTACCTATAATGATCCTATGGTTCCAAGTGCTTACATTAAGGAACCACCTTTCCCTGTTAGGATAAAGAATCATTCTAAAGCTTCTACTGTGATACATAGAGGCCATATTAGAACACCTACACCCCCTGAGAAATTAGAGTTGAACCTAGCATTTCTATTATCAAAGATTTTCTGTTTGAATAACTTGAGGGACACAATATTCACTTTTGTGAAGATGCTGCTAGAATTGCTAAACCTCACGTTAGAGACAAACATAGGCCTGTTGTTGGCATGCATGTGGATTTTGTTAAGATAGGAGATCATTGTTATCATGGTTTATGTGACTTGGGTGCTAGTGTTAGTGCAATACCTCAATCCTTATACGATGAAGTCAAAGATGAGATTGCACCTGTTGAGATAGAACCTATAGATGTCACTATTCAGCTTGCCAATAGAGATACTATCTCCCCTGTGGGAATTGTTAGGGATGTTGAAGTCTTGTGTGGTAAAACGAAGTATCCTGCTGATTTCCTCGTTCTTGCTACCGCTCAAGATAGCTTTTGCCCCATCATATTTGGCAGACCTTTTCTCAATACCGTCAATGCTCATATTGACTCTGAGAAGCAAACTGTCACTGTTGGCTTTGAAGGTGTGTCACATGAGTTCAATTTCTCTAAGTTTGGTAGACAACCTCATGAAAAGGAGTTGCCTAGTAGGGATGAAACTATTGCCTTAGCTTCTATTGTCGTGCCTCCTACAGATCCGTTAGAGCAATACTTGCTTGAGCATGAAAATGATATGCATATGGATGAAAGGGATGAAATAGATAGAGTTGTCTTAGAACAATATCCTATTCTTAAGAATAACTTGCATGTTGAACTGCTTGGGGATCCACCCCCACCAAAGGGTGATCCTGTGTTCGAGCTTAAACAGTTGCCTGATACTCTTAAGTATGCCTATCTTGATGAAAAAGAGATATATCATGTTATTATTAGTGCTAGCCTCTCGGAGCCAGAAGAAAAGAAGTTACTAAAAACTCTAAGGAAGCACCGTGCTGCTATCGGATATACTCTTGATGATCTTAAGGGCATTAGTCCTACCCTATGCCAACACAAGATCAAAACTGATCCTGAATTCAAACCAGTTGCTGATCATCAAAGGAGATTTAATCCTAAGATGAAAGAAGTAGTGAGAAAAGAAATACTAAAGCTCCTAGAAGCAGGTATTATCTATCCTGTTGCTCATAGCGATTGGGTGAGTCCGGTGCATTGCGTTCCTAAGAAGGGACGCATTACCGTTGTCCCTAATGATATGTAGTGCCCTAGATGTAAACCTTGCCATATTTGGAACCTATTGCATGTGGGTGCACCTAGTCAGTGATATGATGATATCATTTGTGTCATGAGTTCTTGTGATGTCCGTTGTATTTTTCCTTCCTTCCCATGCATGCATGCATAGCATAGCATGGTATGCCTTGTCTTGTGTTTCTGCCTTTGTGAATCCATGTGTGTTTGTGGTGTGATGAATATGTCTTGTGTTGTTAGTAAATGTGAGTGATGGAGTGGTGCAATTGCTAGTAGGAACTATGTCGTTTGCATAGGCTTCAAAACCTCTCCCTCTTTCCATCTCAAGCCCAATTTTAACTTGATCCTTCCCTGTTTGAAAAATCTCCATGTTTTACTATAATTTGTGGTGATTGTGGAGATAGGTATTTGTTGTTTTAAACTTTGTTTGACAGGTGCTATATATTCACAAAACAGTGGTATAAATATTGTTTTGTAAATATTTGCTTGCCACAAAAATCACATTTCTATTTTATTAATATGGGTCTTATTTTTCTATCTCCAGGAATGTGCTTGTGATATTTTTATCACTTGGATATTTCCTTGTGCTTTTCTTCTTCTCTATTTGTCTTTTAGTAAATAGAATGCCTAAGGGAATTAATTTTCCCTTATCTGGCGCACTAAGTGGGCTCCCTCCCACTTAGCGGCCCATCTTCTCCCTCCCTCGCGCTTAGGAGCCCACGCCTGCGCCTCCTTCTTCTTTCTTCTAACGCCGTCCGCCCCCTTTGTTCTTTCCGTCAGTAGCAGGCAGAGAGAGAGAGTTGCACCGTCAGGCAGAAACGTCGAGGTCCCCTCATATATTTTTGGCGTCCGTGCCCCCCTCGGCCTAGGGTTTCCCTTTCCCCCTCGGCCACCGCCGCCACCTTCCTTTCCCCATCTCTCTCCCCCTCTCCTCTGTCAGGTAAGGTCTTTCTAGGGCTAGCAGAGAGGTGAGAGCAATCCCGCCACGTCTACCCCCGCCATCTCCATCGAGCGTCGCCGGCGATCATGTCCGGGAGCTCGGGCAAGGTGCCCGTGCTCCATTCCCGACGCTAGGAGCCCCGGGGAACGACTGCACCGACGGCCCCGACCACGTCTTCGCCGCGAACTCGGTGGTCTACCTTCTCTTCTTCGGTTCGATAGGGCAGGAACTACTTCGGCTTCTTCTTCCTCTCCGGTCGGCCTCCTCCTTCAGATCGGCCTCCCGCTTCCTCCCAAGGTGAGTCCTCGCACCTCCCCTTTCTTCTTCCCCCCTAGATCGGCCGGATCTGAGGAAACCTGTCGCCGTGTTCCCTCTGGTGTAGTTCGGCAGCAGCAACTGATGTTGGGTACTGGGGTGTCGATCCCGTGATGTGCAGTAGAGGTAGCTGATGTAGCGGCGGTGGTTGTAGTTCTTTCAGGCGCAGCAGTAAGCGATGTTGCTGTCGAGCAGAGCAAGCCGACCCCTGTCGCCATGATCTCTGTCATCAGAGAACCTGCAGGTGCTTCACTGTTGTGTGATGATGTGTGTGTGGTGCAGTGCATAGCTGGGGATCCCTCCCCGCGTAGCCGTCGAGCAGCAGCAGCAGACGGTGCCCTTTGTGCGCAGCAGCAGCAGTGGCTCAACCCAGCGTCCCTGTCGTCGGCGAGCAGCAGTGCACGCGCCGGTGCAGAGTAAATTCAGTTGAGGTGCTAACCTATCTCGGTTTAGCCCTCCCCTCTGCCAGACTCCCGATTCGTAGCGTAGTGGTAGCGTTCTGTTGTGCCTGTTGTGAGGCCGTGGGCTCGATTCCCCCTCGGCACCCCTTTTTGTTGGTTTATTTCCTCGGCACAGTGGAGAGCGCAACAGCATAGTTACCTTGTTAACCTGCCCCTTTCTGTCGAGCGATTAGGCACAACAGGGTCGTGTGCACCCATGTGCAGTACCAGAAGGTCTCGGGTTCTCACACACACATGAAAGCTTTTATATTTTTCCCCTTTCTCAGACCAGCAAGTGAGTGTGGTAGCTTGTTACTTATGGGAACCCTTGGTGATTTGTTGTGTGTGTGCATATTTACTTGGTAGTAGTCTTGTGGAGGTTATTCTATACTGGAAGGATTGCAAGCATAGTCTTTCGTTGTGTACGATGCACTAGAGTTTCATGTGGAAGTGCATCTTATGAGGGTTATGATGTGTGTTTGTTTGCCATGTGATGCAAGCTATGTTTAGCATGTGTAGGTATGTGTGTTGATCTAGAGCATGATGTGCTTGTGGGTGATGTGGAGTAGATGTGTGTGTGAGAAGCATTCCACCTTTGCAAGCAAAACTATGCACCTTCACATGTCCATATGTGAGAGGGCATGGTATGTTGTTTGTGGGGATAGCTTGGTAGTAGTGGTCGTGAAGTTGATGTGCATGACACAAACATGGGGTTAAAACCCCCATGTCACTTTGTCATTGTGCACATGAGCTCAACCATGTAGTAGTTGATATAGAGGAACTACATGAAATGATGCACTATTTACTAGTCATGATTTGGAGTAGTTCCCTCTTCCTTAATTTGTGGTCACTTGTTCCAAGTAAGTGCCCACCTATTGTATATGATTTGTGGTAGAATTTCCCAAGGAATCCATTGGTGAACTTAGATTTGCCATTGGAGCATTTTTCTGGAAAGGCATATTTGCATTTTCTTCTAAGTTTAGAGCTTGGTTCCATGCATGGTGATGTGCTCTTGTATTTAATTCTTGGTTGTGGTAGTAGAGGGTGACCCCCTCTACCACATGTGGGTTTCAATTCATGATTTGGAATCCATGTGTGCAAGTGTGCCCATCCAAAGTAGACATGTGGCTGAAATTCCAGCTTAGTGAAATCTGGAATTTCACCAAGTCTGGGAATCTGGAAACATTATCTTCTCGTGTAGATGAGGTTGTGCTGGTCATTGTGTTGTGATCTAGCCTTAGTTCAGTGCTAGGAATTTGGACCTGATGTGTTTGTGAAGCTCTTTATAAAATTTCATCCCATTTGGAATCCTGTAGGTTATGTTTTCGTTGCTGTAAAAAAGTTTCAGAACAAAGACAGAAAGTCAGGTGCAGGAATTTTCACCAAGTCCCTGAGACCTGATGGTTTTTAGAAAGTTTATAGCCTTGTATCTTCCTGTGTTTAATTCCTTTTTGTGTGATTCTTGCTTGTGCTGATAGTATTCTTGGCTAGCTACAGCCACATATATTATTTGTCATATTTGGAGGGTTGTAGCTATGTTGCATGTAGCTTACAAAGTGCTAAGATGCAGATTATGGCAGATTGTGTAGATTTGTCATTTTGATGTTTGTGGGTGCTTGGTTGATGTTGCGGTATTCTTCCTTGCTCCAATCCATTCATGTTGGGTTGTTATATGTCTTGGCAACCTGGGAAAACCAGATTTGTGCCATTTGAGTGAGTGGTGAAGATTTTGACACGTAGGGCTTCATATATTGTTTCGTTGATTCCTGTTGATCCGTAGCTACGATTGTAATGTTCTTTATATGGTGTTGCATCGTTTTCATGAGACACATCTGATCATGTCATTCTCATGCATTTCAAAATAGCTTAGTGTACAGTTCTGTCCAGAAACTTGTAGTAGCTTCTCTTGCTTGTGCTAGTGATAGAAATAGTGATGCATGCTCATTTTCATCTCATGCATCATGTGCTTGTTGCATCTTGAGGTGCTGCTGTTCATTGGATTTATTCTTATGTTGGGTAGCACCGGGATCGGAGAACGAGTACGTGGATTCAGGAGAGTACGTGCAGGACAAACAAGAACCATTCCAAGCTGAGGATATCACACGCAAGATGATATGACCTTGATTCCATCTCTACTTGTTATGCTAGTTTGTGTTTCCATGTCATATTGCTCGCTGCCTACCACTGAATTATATTGACTCATCTTATGCCATGAACGCAAACAGTGATCCCTTCCTAGCAAAACTTGAATGGCTAAGTAGGCTTTGCTCAGCTACTAATGTTAGCGTTGCTAGATGCAGGTGCTTTGACTCATGTGATAACATGAGCTTGATATCATTATCTTAAATTTTGTTATTTAATTAATGCACCTATATACTTGGTAAATGACGGAAGGCCTAGCCTTTTGCCGGGTTCTTTGTTCCATTATTGCCGCCTTAGTTACCGGCTACCGGTGTTTGATTCCATATTGATTGCTCCTAACACGTTCGGGGTTGTTATGGGGACCCCCTCGATAAATTGCGTAGTGCTAAGGCTTGTCCGACAGGACCCAACATTGGTGTTAATTTGCTAATCACTTAATAATTAACTGCATAGGGAATAGCTACCCCAAGGAACTTAATCAACAACCCGGGCCAGTGCTCCTCATGAGTGTTGGTCCAAACTGGGCAGACTACGGGGCCACCACAGGGCAACCTGAGGTTTGGTATACCTCTGGTGTGACTCATCCGGCGTGTCCTGAGACTGAGATACACGGCTCTTATCAGGGTCGTCGACACGTCGGGATGTCCTGCTAGCCTTGTCTTACCTTAGCGGTATATCTTGCGTATAGGAATCCGAGTGAAGCTTTGGTTTCCCCCAGAGTTGAGGTTTTCCTCTAAGGAATCCGACGAGATCACGAGATTCGTGATAGGGGATGCCTTTGCGGCCTGTGTACGTTTGTGATGGACTAGTTGGAGCACCCCTGTAGGGTTTAAATCTTTCGGAAAGCCGTGGCCGCAGTTATGTGGCAACTTGGAATATTTCGTTAACATCCGGTATTAGATAACTCGAACATAAGCTAATAAAATTGCCAACTGTGTGTGTAACCGTGACTGTCCCCTCGAAGATCTCTCTTCGATCGGGAACACGGTGGGGTTATGAATGTCGTAGGTAGGTGTTCAGGATCACTTAGTGATCAAGTAATCACGTCCGCTAGAATAGCCCACCTTCATAAAAACTTTACGTAAGTTAGCCACTGAATCAAGCTTAGGATGTTGCAACCTTAAACATTTCACCTTATCCTACCTAATAACTTGGCTAGTTCTGGCACCAAGGTCTTAGATTCCTGAGTCCCCATGGCTCACTGATTCCTCCAATATCCCAACAGGTACAGGTACCCCAGAGACAGATGATCCCGACGGCACTCAACTGGCGTGGCAGTACGACGAGGAGACAGACCGCCTTTACGTGAAATATCCAGAAGATTGAGGCGTGGTCGTGATCGTGGGCCTGCAGGCAGGGTAGCATAGCATTTCTATGTTTTGTAGTCCGTAGCAGAACTACCTTGGTTGTATGTGTGATGTACTCTGAGATATTTATGAGAAGGCAATTGAATCCCTGATTGTCTATCTTTATTATTATGTATGTGTTGTGTTACCCGTTTGCGAGACGCTTAGATGCGCCCCTTTCCAATTCGGGGCCTCGATCCCCAGATCGGAAAGGACCGCATCTTGGTCATTACATGATAAGGACGAGTTGATCCCACAGAGGATTATTACTAGCTATAGGATGGTGATTGATTTTAGGAAGTTGAATAAGGCCACTAGGAAAGATCATTACCCTTTGCCTTTGATCGACCAAATGCTAGAAAGGCTGTCCAAACACACACACTTCTGCTTTCTAGACGGTTATTCTGGTTTCTCCCAAATACCAGTTGCACAATCTGATCAGGAGAAAACCACTTTCACCTGCCCTTTCGGTACCTTCGCTTATAGACGTATGCCTTTTGGCTTATGTATTGCATGATACGTCCATTTTGCATCATGCTTTGATGTTGATATTTATCGCTTTATGGGCTGTTATATTACCTTGTGGTACCATACTTATGCATTTTCTCTCTTATTTTGCAAGGTTTATTTGAAGAGGGAGAATACCGGCAGCTGGAATTTTGGACTGGAAAAGGAGCAAGTCTGAGTCCTCTATTATGCAACACTCCAAATGCCCTGAAAATCAATGTGGAATTTTTTGGGAATATATAAAAAAATACTGGGCGAAAGAAGTACCAGAGGGGAGCTACCAGGGCCCCACAAGCCTGGTAGCCGCCACCCCCTAGTGGCGGCAACTACTACAACAAAAGACCTTCCAACGGCGCCAGAAATAGGCACGTCTACGGGAGAATACTTGGCTTGATCTTTTTGCTGCGGCTACGCCTTAAGGGACTTCCTAGGCAAGTATGCAAAGGATTTCCCCCGTGGCCTTGGAGCCATGCGTTGGTGTTCCCTCGAAGCGGAAAGAGTGATGTAGTGTAGCGGTGGTAAGTATTTCCCTCAGTTTGAGAACCAAGGTATTAATCCAGTGGAGGAGTATCTCAAGATCCTGCACAAACACAAAAGATTGCTCCCAATGCTATGAAGGTGTTGTCAATCCCTTACAGATTGTTTGCCAAGTGAGAACTGAAAGCAACAAAGTAACAAAGCAAAGTAAAAGTGGAGGTGTAAACGATGGATGTGAATAGACCCGGGGGCCGTAGTGTTTACTAGTGGATTCTCTCATGAAAGCAAATAGACGGTGGGTGAACAATTTACTGTCGAGCAATTGATAGAACCACGCAAAGTCGTGACGATATCTATCCAATGATTATTTCTATAGGCATCACATCCAAAACAAGTAGACGGACACTGTCTGCATCTACTACTATTACTCCACACATCGACCGCTATGCAGCATGCATCTAGTGTATTAAGTCCATAGAACAGAGTAATGCCTTAAGCAAGATGACATGATGTAGAGGGATAATCTCAAACCAATGATAAAAACCCCATCTTTTTACCCTTGATGGCAACTACTTGATGTCTGCCTTGCTGCCCCTGCTGTCACTGGGAAAGGTCACCACATGGTAGAACCCAAAACCAAGCACTTCTCCCATTGCAAGAATCATAGATCTAGTTGGCCAAACAAAACCCAAGACTCGGAGAGACTTACAAGGATATCAAATCATGCATATAAGAAATCAGCAAAGACTCAAATATATATCATAGATAATCTGATCACAAATCCACAATTCATCGAATCTTGACAAACACACCGCCAAAGAAGATTACATCGGATAGATCTCCATGAAGATCATGGAGAACTTTGTATTGAAGATCCAAGAGAGAGAAGAAGCCATCTAGCTACTAACTACAGACCCATAGGTCTGAAGTGAACTACTCACGAGTCATTGGAGGGGCGATGATGATGATGAAGAAGCCCTCCAACTCCAAAGTCCCCTCCGGCAGGGTGCCGGGAAGGGTCTCCAGATGAGATATCGCGGAAACGGAAGCTTGCGGCGGTGGAAAAGTATTTTTGAGGCTCCCCTGATTTTTTGCGGAATATTTGGGAATTCATAGGCCAAAGATCTAGGTCAGGGGGCGGCCAGGGAGGCCACAAGCCTGCCCACCACCGCCTCCCCCTTGTGGCGGAGTGGGGGCTTGTGGGCTCCCTCGAGCCCACCTGGCTTGGCCCAAAGGCCCCCTGATCTTCTTCCGTTCGGGAAAAAATCATTTCGGGGTTTTTCTTCCGTTTGGACTCCGTTCCAAAATCAGATCTGAAAAGAGTCAAAAACACGGAAAAAATAGGAACTGGCACTTGGCACTAAATTAATAAGTTAGTCCCAAAAAAGATATAAAAGGTACATAAAACAACCAAAGAAAACAAGATAACATCGTGAAACCATCAAAAATTATAGATACGTTTGAGACAAATCAGCGGCTACACGGCTTGTGGGCTCCCTAACGGCCCACTGGCCCCCCTCTTTTGCTATATGAAGGGTTTCGTTCCAGAAAAAATCAAGGAGGAGCTTTTTCGTGGTTTCACCGCCGCCACGAGGCGGAACTTGAACAGATCCAATCTAGAGTTCCGACAGGACGATCCTGCCGGGGAAACTACCCTCCCGGAGTGGGAAATCGTCACCATCGCCATCACCAACACTCCTCTCGTCGGAGGGGAGTCATCTCCATCAACATCTTCATCAGCACCATCTCCTCTCCAATCCCTAGTTCATCTCTTGTAACCAATCTCCGTCTCGCGACTCCGATTGGTACTTGTAAGATTGCTAGTAGTGTTGATTACTCTTTGTAGTTGATGCTAGTTGGCTTACTTGGTGGAAGAGTTTATGTTCAGATCCTTGATGCTATTGATTACACCTGTGATCATGATTATGGTTATGCTTTGTGAGTAGTTACTTTTGTTCCTGAGGACATGGGATAAGTCATGCTGATAATAGTCATGTGAATTTGGTATTCATTCGGTATTTTGATATGCTGTATGTTGTCTTTTCCTCTAGTAGTGTTATGTGAACGTCGACTACATAACACTTAACCATATTTGGGCCTAGAGGAAGGCATTGGGAAGTAGTAAGTAGATGATGGGTTGCTAGAGTGACAGAAGCTTAAACCCCAGTCGATGCGTTGCTTCGTAAGGGACTGATTTGGATCCACTAGTTTAATGCTATGGTTAGACGTTGTCTTAATTCTTCTTTCGTAGTTGCGGATGCTTGTGAGAGGGGTTAATCATAAGTGGGATGCTTGTCCAAGTAAGGGCAGTACCCAAGCGCCGGTCCACCCACATATCAAACTATCAAAGTAACGTGAATCACATGAACATGATGAAACTAGCATGACAGAAATTCCCGTGTGTCCTCGGGAGCGTTTTTCCTCCTATAAGACTTTGTTCAGGCTTGTCCCTTGCTACAAAAGGGATGGGGCCACTTGCTGCACCGTTGCTACTACTTGTTACTTGTTACTTTTCGCTTGCGACGTTTCACCTTGCTACACCATCACTTGTTACCGCTACTTTCAGTGCTTGCAGTTATTACCTTGTTGAAAACTGTTTACCAGAGCCTTCTGCTCCTCGTTGTGTTCGACACTCTTACTTATCGAAAGGACTACGATCGATCCCCTATACTTGTGGGTCATCAAGACTCTTTTCTGGCGCCGTTTCCGGGGAGTGAAGCGCCTTTGGTAAGTGGAATTTGGTACGGAAACATTTATATACTATGCTGAAATTTATTGTCACTTGTCACTATGGAAACTCTTCCTTTCAGGAGTTTGTTCGGGGTATCTTCACCACGAACGGAAGCACGAGGAGTTGTTCCTCAACCTGAGGTACCTACTGAAAATATCTTTTATGAAATTCCTTCGGGTATGCTTGAGAAACTGCTGGCTAATCCTTTTACACGAGATGGATCTTCACATCCAGACTTGCATCTGATCTATGTAGATGAAGTTTTTGGTTTATTTAAGATTGCAGGTTTGCCCAAGGATGAGGTAAACAAGAAAGTCTTTCCTTTATCTTTGAAGGATAAGGCGTTGACATGGTATAGGCTATGTGATGATACTGGATCATAGGACTACAATCGGTTGAAATTGAAATTTCATCAAAAGTTCTATCCTATGCATTCAGTACATCGTGATCGGAATTATATTTTTAACTTTTGGCCTCGTGACAGGGAAAGCATAGCTCAAGCTTGGGGGAGGCTTAAATCAATGTTATATTCATGCCCCAATCATGAGCTCTCGAGAGAATTTATCACTCAAAACTTTTATGCTCGGCTTTCTCATGAAGATCGTACCATGCTTGGCACTTCTTGTACCGGTTCTTTTATGAAGAAGGATATTGACAACAAGTGGAATTTATTGGAAAGAATCAAACGTAACTCTGAAGATTGGGAGCTGGAAGAAGGTAAGGAGTCAGGTATGAATTTCCAATTTGATTGCGTTAAATCTTTTGTTGAAACAAACACTTCTAAAGATTTTAGCACTAAGTATGGACTTGACTCAAAGATAGTAGCTTCTCTATGTGAATCTTTTGCTGCTCATGTTGATCTTCCCAAAGAGAAGTGGTTTAAATATCATCCCCCTATAGAAGTCAACATAGCCAAAACCAATCTAGTTGAGGAGAAAGTCATTGCTTTTAGTGATCCTGTTGTTCCTGGTGCCTATGCTGAGAAACCACCTTACCCTGCTAGGAAAAAGGATTATTCTAAAGCTCCAACTGTGATACGTAGGGGTTACATTAGACCACTTGCACCCCCTGAGGAAATTAGAGTCGAACCTAGTGTTGCTATTATCAAATATCTCTTAGCCGAAGACATAGACATGCATGTTATCAAATTCTGTGAGGACTCTACTATAATTGCTAAACCTCACACGAAAGACAAATACGGACCTGTAGTTGGCCTGCCCGTTGTTTCTGTCAAGATAGGAGATCACTGTTACCATGGTTTATGTGATTTGGGTGCTAGTGTTAGTGCAATACCCCGTTCCCTATATGATGAAATCAAAGATGAGATTGCACCTGCTGAGTTAGAACCCATTGATGTCACTATTACGCTAGCTTATAGAGACACTATCTGCCCTCTGGGAATTGTGAGAGACGTAGAAGTCCTGTGTGGTAAGACGATGTATCCTACTGATTTCCTCGTCCTTGCTACTGCACAAGATAGCTTTTGTCCCATCATATTCGGTAGACCCTTTCTCAACACTATCAATGCTCACATTGATTGCATTAAGCACACGGTCATTGTTAGTTTCGAGGGTGTGTCTCATGAATTTAACTTCTCCAAGTTTGGAAGACAACCCCATGAAAAAGAGTCGTTTAGTAGGGATGAAATCATTGCTCTTTCCTCTATTGTCGTACCTCCTACGGATCCTTTAGATCAATATCTGCTTGAGCATGAAAATGATATGCATATGGATGAAAGAGATGAGATAGATAAAGTTGTCTTAGAACAATATCCTATTCTCAAGAATAATTTGCCTGTTGAACTGCTTGGGGATCCTCCCCCGCCGAAGGGTGATCCTGTGTTCGAGCTTAAACAGTTGCCTGATACTCTTAAGTATGCCTATATTGATGAGAACGAGATATATCCTGTTATTATTAGTGCTCTCCCCTCGAATCACGAAGAGAAGAAGTTACTAAAAACTTTGAGGAAGAACCGTGCGGCTATTGGATATACTCTTGATGATCTTAAGGGTATTAGTCCCACTCTATGTCAGCACAAGATTAAAACTGATCCTGACTCTAAACCAGTTGCTGATCATCAAAGGAGATTAAATCCTAAGATGAAAGAGGTCGTGAGAAAAGAAATATTAAAGCTTCTCGAAGCAGGAATCATTTATCCTGTTGCTCATAGTGATTGGGTAAGTCCAGTACATAGCGTACCTAAGAAGGGAGGTATCACCGTCGTTCCTAATGATAAGAATGAATTAATCCCACAAAGGATTCTTACTGGCTATAGGATGGTGATAGACTTCCAGAAACTGAACAATGCAACCAGGAAAGACCATTATCCTTTGCCGTTTATCGACCAAATGCTATAAAGGCTATCTAAACACACACACTATTGCTTTCTAGACGGTTATTCAGGTTTCTTGCAAATACCTGTTGCACAATCTGATCAGGAGAAGACCACTTTCACCTGCCCCTTCGGTACCTTTGCTTATAGACGTATGCCTTTTTGGCTTATGCAATGCACCAGCCACCTTTCAAAGATGTATGATGGCTATATTCTCTGACTTTTGTGAAAAGATTGTTGAGATTTTCATGGATGACTTCTCCGTTTACGGGTCTTCCTTTGATGCTTGCCTCAGCAACCTTGATCGAGTCTTACAGCGATGCAAAGATACCAACCTCGTCTTGAATTGGGAGAAGTGCCACTTTATGGTTAATGAAGGCATCGTCTTAGGACACAAAATTTCTGAAAGAGGCATTGTAGTTGATAAGCCTAAGGTTGATGCAATTGAGAAAATTCCTTGCCCCACAGATATCAGAGGTATACGAAGTTTCCTAGGTCATGCTGGTTTCTATAGAAGGTTCATTAAAGACTTCTCTAAGATTTCTAGGCCTCTTACCAACCTCTTGCAGAAGGATGTTTCTTTTGTTTTTGATTAGGATTGTGAGGAAGCTTTCGAAATACTTAAGAAGGCCTTGATAACTGCACCTATTGTTCAACCACCTGACTGGAACTTGGCCTTTGAAATCATGTGCGGCACTAGTGATTATGTTGTTGGTGCTGTTCTAGGACAAAGAGTTGACAAGAAGTTGAATGTTATTCACTACGCTAGTAAAACTCTAGACAGTGCCCAAAGAAACTATGCCACTACGGAAAAGGAGTTTTTAGCAGTTGTGTTTGCATGTGAAAAGTTCAGATCTTATATAGTTGACTCCAAAGTCACTATTCACTCTGATCATGCTGCTATTAAGTACCTTATGGAGAAGAAGGACGCCAAGCCTAGGCTAATCAGATGGGTTCTCTTGCTACAGGAATTTGATTTGCACGTTGTTGACCGAAAGGGTGCGGATAACCCTGTAGCAGATAACCCTGTAGAGAATGTCCTTGATGACCCACGACCTATTGATGACAGCTTTCCTGATGAGCAACTAAATGTCATCCGCACTTCACATAGTGCATCGTGGTATGCTGATTACGCAAATTATATCATAGCCAAATACATACCACCCAGTTTCACCTACCAGCAAAAGAAGAAATTCTTCTTTGATTTGAGACACTACTTTTGGGATGATCCTCACCTTTATAAGGAAGGATTCGATGGTGTTATTAGACGTTGTGTGCCTGAACATGAACATGGACAGATCCTGCATAAGTGTCATTCCGAAGCCTACAAAGGGCACCATGCTCGATATAGAACTCCTCATAAGGTATTGCAATCAGGTTTCTATTGGCCCACTCTCTTCAAGGATGCTAGTAAGTTTGTCTTGTATTGTGACGAATGCCAAAGAATAGGGCACATCTGTAAGCCTCAGGAAATGCCTATGAACTATTCACTTGTCATTGAACCGTTTGATGTCTGGGGCTTTGATTATATGGGACCCTTCCCGAGTTCCACTGGGTACACTCACATCTTAGTTGTTGTGGATTACGTCACTAAGTGGGTAGAAGCTATCCCCACTAGAAATGATGATCACCACACCTCCATTAAGATGCTTAAATAAGTCATTTTCCCAAGATTTGGAGTCCCTAGATATCTGATGACTGATGGCGGATCACACTTCATTCATGGTGTTTTCCGCAAGATTCTTGCCAAGTATGATGTCAACCATAGAGTTGCATCTCCTTATCATCCTTAGTCTAGTGGTAAAGTGGAGTTGAGTAATAGGGAGATCAAATTGATCTTACAAAAGGCCGCCAATAGATCTAGAAAGAATTGGTCTAGCAAACTTGACGATGCACTATGGGCTTATAGGACTGCTTATACGAATCCCATGGGCATGTCGCCGTATAAAATGGTTAACGGTAAGGCCTATCATTTACCTATTGAGCTGGAACACAAAGCTTATTGGGCAATCAAAGAGCTCAACTTTGATTTCAAACTTGCCGGTGAGAAGCGGTTGTTTGATATCAGCTCATTAGATGAATGGAGGGCCCAGGCATATGAGAATGCCAAGTTGTTCAAGGAAAAAGTTAAGAGATGGCACGATAAAAGAATATAGAAACGAGACTTCAATGTAGGTGATTATGTCCTGCTATATAATTTTCGCTTAAGATTCTTCACAGGCAATCTTCTTTCTAAATGGGAAGGTCCTTACGTTGTCGAGGAAGTATATTGTTCCGGTGCCATCAAAATCAATAACACAGAAGGAAATTTTCCTAGAGTGGTAAATGGGCAAAGAATCAAGCATTACATCTCTGGTACTCCCATAAAAGTTGAGACCAATATCATTAATATCATAACTCCAGAGGAGTACATAAGGGATGTTTATCAGCCTGTTTCAGACCCTGAAAACAAAGAGGTATCTGTTTCGGTAAGTAACTCGACTCCGAAGCTTTTCGAATAGGAAATTTCCTCCGTTTTGGAATTTTTGGAAAATTAGAAAAATAAAAAGCTGTCCGGAGAGCGCAGGAGGCGGCCACAACCTTGGTAGCCTCCACCCCCTGGCGGCGGCTACAGGGCTTGTGGGTACCTCGTGTGCCTCCCAGACTCCGTCTTCTTGCCGAGCACTCCTTCTGGTCCAAAAAAAATCATTATATATACGCCCGAGGGTTTTGATCTCCGTATCGCGTAGTTTTCCTCTGTTTTCGTTTCGAGCCTGTTGTCTGCCGCAGATTTAGGTCAAGATGTCTTCTCAAGATTCAGAAGAAGAGATCTATGTGGCCGATGATCGTGCTAACTCCAAGATTAATGGGGACTTGGAACCATATGGTTGGACCACTGACGACGAAGAGGACTATGAGCCCAAGGGGAAGGAACAAACGAGTTCCGATGAAGAGGAGGCTCCTTTATCTCAACCTGCAAACACCCATGTGGAGTTCAAGAAGTCAAGCCTCCCCAACTCCAGGAAGAAGCCTAAGACTATATTTATCCCTTATCGTTTCTTGCATGAGAGTAAGCAGGAACTTTGACATAGAGTGTTGAAACTTGAGGAGGAAAATGACGATCTGAGGGAGCAGAACTTTTTGCTCAAGTGGAAATTAGACAAGCTCAAGACTGCTTCAACAACTCCACCACCCTCACCACCAAAGGAAGACAACTAAGCATTGGTATGGGCAATCCCCTTGGCTTTTGCCAAGCTTGGGAGAGTTGCCCTGGTATCGTATCACCTTTATATCTTTTGCTTTTACCTTTGTTTTAGTTCTTTCCTTTTCAGTTTTTTTTTCTTCTCTTAGTGGAATAAGTCTTTAGTGTTTAGTTTGTGTCTTTTTCTTTGTGTCTCCCCCGTTGTATTCGAGCTTGCGAGCTATATAATAAAGAGTATCTTAGTCAAGGGCTTTGTTTTGTGCCGTGATCAAAAGAACGAAAAGAACGATAGCATGAAAGATCATGAGATGATCTTATGGAAAGTGATAGCTTCACATATGACAAGTATGATGATAGAAACTTGTTGAGAATAAATCAACATAGACCTCAGTCATTGTTGCAATTAATAAGAAGTAATAAGGAAAGAGAGGTTCACATATAAATATATCATCTTAGACACTCTATAATTGTGAGCACTCACCAAACTATTACATGCTTAGGAGTACATGTTGGACAAGGAAGATACCATAAAGAATTGTGTTTGCTTAGTTCCGAACAATGTTATATGATTAGAGATCCTTTAGCATTTGACGATTGCTTCCACCTCTTATTAGCCAAAACTCCCGCACCAAGTAGAGATACTACTTGTGCATCCATAAACCTTCAAACCAGTTTTGCCATGAGAGTCCACCATACCTACCTATGGATTGGATAAGATCCCTCAAGTAAGTTTTCATTGGTGCAAGCAATAAAAATTGCTCTCTAATATGTATGATCTATTAGTGTGTGGAAAATAAGCTTTGTACGAACCTGTGATGAGGAAGACGTAAAAGCGACAGACTGCATAATAAAGTTCTTTATCACAGGAGGCAATACAAAGTGACGTTCCTCCGCACTAAGAGGACACGCATCCAAACATCAAAAGCGCATGACAACCTCTGCTTCCCTCTGCGAAGGGCCTATCTTGTACCTTTACTTTTTTCCCTCGAAAGAATCATGGTGATCTTCACGAATTCCCTTTTTTGCCTTTGTCTTGGCGACCGTCACATGCTCGGGAAAGATCTATATTCATATATCAACTTGGAGATGAGTACTTATGCTTTATTATTGTTGACTTTACCCTTGAGGTAAATGGTTGGGAGGCAGAACTATAAGCCCCTATCTTCCTCTGTGTCGAGCTGAAACTTTGATCTCATGAGTACCACGTGAGTTGTAGCAATTGTAGAGAACGAAAGAATGATTGAGTATGTGGGTTTGGTTTACAAGCTCTTATTTGACTCTTTCTGATGTTGTGATAAATTGCAATTTCTTCAATGACTAAAGGCTATCGGTTGTTACTTCTCGGTAAGGTTCTTGATCGATGCTTTACTTTGTGAAGAAATTATCACTTTAGCATGAGAGATTATATGTTGGTATTGCTGTTCTGATCATGATCATGATGCATGCATGTTCGTATCTTGTTTTCTCTACACCTCTCTCCCTATACATGTGGACATATTTATTGAGCTTGGCTTTCACTTGAGGACAAGCGAGGTCTAAGCTTGGGGAGTTCATACGTCCATTTTGCATCATGTTTTCACATTGATATTTATCGCTTCTTTGGCTGTTATTTCACTTCACGGTACTATTCTCACTACTGGAATCCGGTTCTTTGCCGTCAGCCGTGTCTTTGCCGTCTGCTGGCTGATGGCAAAGAACCTCTTTGCTGTCAGTTGACAGAAGGCAGACGGCAAAGGGCTAACTGATGGCAAAAAACTATTTGTCATGTGTCGGTCCTTTGTCGTCTGCTAGCGGACGGCAAAGGGACCAAGGGCAGACGGCAAAGAGCACGGGTGGGTCCCATGCTTGCCGTGTCCGACGGAAGGCTAACTTTGCCATGTGTCGGCCTTTGCCGTCTCCCGTGGGGCCCTTTGCCGTCGGGGGACGGACGGCAAAGGGGCCGACCGTGTAACGGCCGTCTTCTCCCCCTCGCGCTCACTGTCTCTCTCTCCCCTCCACAGTATTGTCTCTCTCTCCCCCTCGCGCTCACTGTCACTCGCCCCCGCCGCCGCCCCGCCTCGCTCCCACCGGCGACCCCCTCCGCACGGCTCTCCTCTCCCCGCGGACACCCCGGCCCCTCCCCGTGGCCACCCCCTCCCCACGGCCACACCCTCCCCGCGGCGACCCCTCCCCGCAGCCACACCCCTACCGGCGACCCCTCCCTGCGGCCGCCCCCTCCCCGCGGCCACACCCCTCCCTGCGGCCACCCCCTCCCCGCGGCCACACCCTCCCACGGCAACTTCCCTGGTGAGTTCATTTTTTTTCTTTTTTTCATTTCAGTGCATCTGTTAGTTTAGGTTACTCTAAGTGTTAATTAGGTTAATGTTAGTTTAGGTTAATTAGGTTACTATTAGTTTAATGTTAATTAGGTTATTGTTAGTTTAGGTTAATTAGGTTACTATTAGTTTAGTGTTAATTAGGTTACTGTTAGAAGAGGAGGAGGAGGAGGAGGAGGAGAAAGAAGAAGAAGAAGAAGAAGAAGAAGAATAAGAAGAAGAAGAAGAAGAAGAAAATGAAGAAGTAGAAGAAGAAGAAGAAGAAGAAGAAGAAAAAGAAGAGGAGAGAAAAGAAGAAGAAGAAGAAGAAGAAGAAGAAGAAGAAGAATAAGAAGAAGAAGAGGAGGAGAAAGAAGAAGAAGAAGAAGAAGAAGAAGAAGAAGAAGAAGAAGAAGAAGAAAAAGAGGAGAGAGGAGAAGAAGAAAGAAAAGGACCCCGACCCCCCGCCCACGACCCCCGACGCCCGACGCCACCAACCCCCGAGGCCCGACGCCACCAACCCCCGACCCTCGACCCCCGATGCCACTAACACCCGTCTCCTGACCCCCGACACCCGACACCACTCACCCCCGACACCCGACCCCCGACGCCCAACGCCACCAACCCTCAACGCCCGACGCCACGAACCCCCGACCCTGGACCCCCGACCCTGACGCCACAAACACCCGACTCCAGACACCCGACCCCCGACGCCCGACACCACTGACCCCCGACCCCCAACTTCCGACGCCCGACACCACCGACCCCCGACCGCCGACCCCCGACTCTCGACCCCCGACGCCCGAGACCACTGACCCCCGACCCCCGACCCCCGACGCCACTGACACTCAACCCCCGACCCCCGACCCCCTACCCCCGACCCCCGATGTCACTAACCCCCAACCCAGGGCCCCCGACACCTCTTTGGCCTCTTGTTGATCGAAAAGACCCCAACCCCCGACGCTAGTGACCCTCGACCCCCGACGACACTGACCCCCGACCATCGACGCATTTAACCCGACTCCCGACCACCGACGCCCGACACCACTGACCGTCGACGGCACTGACTCCCGACGCCACTAAGCCCCGACCCCCGACACCTCTTCTGCCTTCTATTGAACAAGAAGATGCTTTTCGGCCTATCAGAGGCCCACGGGGTCATAGTTTTATAAATTATGAGTTAGGTCACATATTTTCCGATTATGTTAATTACAAAAATATCATATTTGTGTTGATCGTCTGAATTTCAATGTGCAGTGGTTCGACGACCTCCACGTGCGTTGGACGAGCTTCGTCCTTGCGTTTGTTGGTGAGCACAAATGACTTCTCTTCCTACCCCCTTAATTTGCTCTGTCCCGGTCTTCGTGCCGATGAAACTTGCTAGCTATAGGTTTCTTCAATCATGAGTATGCGTGACCAGTATGCGTCTCCCGTTCGAAAGGGCGACATCTATAAATATACATTTCTTTGCATATTTATAACCGCCATCCTTTCGAATTGTCCAACATTATCCATGGACAGCCCGAGTATGTGTAATTGCGTTTGTTTTCCCGTATGTTGTGCTCCGGATCCGATGCGGAATTTCGTCAGTGCCTCCCCTGTTGTTCTCCGCGTACACATCCTCTCTGCTTATTGCCGAGACGTGTATCAGGAGAACAGCGGGGAGGTGCTGCCGAAATTCTATGTCGCATTTGGAGCAGAGCATGGGAAAACGAACCCAATCTACACATACTCGGGTGGGATTAGGACCTATCTTTACCTATTAGCGTGTAGGTTGCATGGACGTAATAAAACTGACAAACTTGATTAGAGTATGAATATAGATGATGAATTATATATTTATTTCTTGTGCCCCCATAGGTAGCTAGGCAACATGAGTGATCGTGCCTGGATGTACACTGATCACCCTAGTCAGAAAGACATGGCCCATGAATGGTTAACAAAAACCAGGGGGTTTGTGAGAGCCGCATTTGCAAATGGCCAGCAAAAACATGGTGCCCCTGTCCCAACAGCGACAACTGGAAAAAGCAGACAAAGTTTGAAATGGGTAAACAACTGCAGAAGTGGGGTTTTACGCCTAATTATATGGTGTGGACTTTTCATGGTGAGTCTGACCAATGTTCCAGAGCTGAGGTGATTCGTCGTCGCACCGACGAGCATGGTACCGAGATTGAAGACATGGTGCAAGATTTTGATGATGCTCGGGATTCGGACGATGAGATGGAGGAATCTGCAAAGGCCTTCTATGAAATGTTGGAGTCTTCAAAACGTCCTCTCCACGAGCAGACTGAGCTTTGTCAGCTGGATGCCATCGCGCAAGTAATGGCTCTGAAGGCTCAATTCAACCTAGGCAGAGAATGCTACGACGCGATGATGACGATATTTGGACGCTTTCTACCCAAAGGCCATGTACTGCCTGCAAACCTGCACTCGTCAGAGAAAATCCTCCGTGTACTTAAGATGCCCGATGAGAAGATACATGCCTGTGAGAATGGATGTGCCTTATTTAGGCTTGAGTATGCGGCCTTGAACTATTGCCCCATTTGCAATTCTTCCAGGTATATTGTGGTAGACAACGACATGGGTGAGAAGAATCAGACCAAAATTCCCATTAGTGTTCTTCGGTATCTGCCAATCGTACCAAAACTTCAATGTCTTTTCATGGTCGAAGAGACGGCCAGACAGATGATATGGCACAAATTGGGCAAAAGAACCTAACTAGATGCGGATGAGAACAAGATGCTGGTACACACACTTCAGATGGTTTTGCATGGAGGCACTTCGAGGCATTACATAAGGATAAATCGGAAGATCCAAGGCAACCTAGAGTTGCCATCAGCACGGATGGGTTCAATGTGTATGGTATGACAGCAGCACAATACAGTTGTTGGCCTGTATTTGTCATTCCACTAAATTAGCCACCCGGAGAGATTATGAAAAGAAAGAACATTTTCCTGACGTTGATAATTCCAGGGCCCAACTATCCAGGGAAGAATATGAATGTGTACTATCCTGGGATAATGGGATCAAGACCTACGACGCGGCTCCCAAAACAAATTTCAAAATGCATGTGTGGTACGTGTACTGGACGCATGATTATCCGGCGTTTGCGCTATTCGCTGGCTGGTGTGTGCATGGAAGGTTCCCGTGCACCACATGCAAGGCAGCTCTTCAGTTCCGTTGGCTGCAGGCTGGTCGCAAGTATTCTTGCTTCGACATGCATAGACAATTCCTGGATCCTGACCATAAGTTCAGAAAAGACAAGAAGAATTTCATCAAAGGTAGAGTTGTCAAAAACACTGCACCAGCTGTGTTGACAGGCCAACAGACCCTTGATTAGTTAAACGCTCTCGAGCCTGATCCTTTGCGTCCAGGATAATTCAAAGGGTATAATACGGAACACGCCTGGACTCACAAGTCATGCTTATGGGATCTGCCTTACTTCAAAGACCTCCTTTGCCCACACAACATTCACGTGATGCACACTGAAAAGAATATTGCAGAGGCCATTTTTGCTACATTGTTCGGCATAGAGGGGAAGTCAAAAGATAATCCTAAGGCTAGAATCGACCTGGAGGCTCTATGTGATAGACCTTTGCAAAACTTGCGACAACGGAAAGGAAAGCAAAGCATAGCGAAGCCAAAGGCATGGTTCAATATTGAAAGGCCAGCTATGAGGGAAATGCTATTGTGGGTGAAAATGTGGTTGATGTTCCCCGATGGGTATGCTGCGAATCTAAAGAGGGGAGCGAGTCTTGAGAAATTGAAAATATTTGGGCTCAAGAGTCATGACTGGCACATATGGATTGAGCGGGTAATGCCGGTGATATTGCGTGGCTTTATCCCTGAGGGTGAATGGCTAGTACTGGCAGAGCTGAGCTATTTCTTCCGTTCTCTTTGTACGAAAGAACTATCGCCTGGCGTGCTAGGTGAAATGGAAGAGTTGGCGCCGGAGTTGATCTGCAAATTAGAAAAGATCTTTCCACCGAGCTTCTTCAATCCAATGCAACATTTGATTTTGCATCTCCCGACCGAGAAAGGAATGGGGGGCCCGTTCAAAATCGATGGTGCTACTCAACTGAGAGGATGCAGAAGACGCTTCGAGCTAAGTGTAAAAATAAACGTAGAATTGAAGCATCGATGGCCGAGGCATTCATTACTGAGCAGGCGGCAAACTTCGTGACAACACACTACGAAGCCAAAAATCATCATTTGCATAACCCGAAGCCTCGGTACAATGACGGCGATCCAAAAAAAGTTCGATCCAACCTCAGCCTATTCAAAGGTAAGTTCGCACAATCCGGTGGTTCGAAAGGGAAATCGTTGGATGTCAAAGAATGGCGGACCATTTCTTTGTATATCTTCACCAACCTAACAGAAGTGCGGTCGTACATCGAGTAAGTTCTCGGTAATTTATTGTTCCGCAACTTCTAATTGCTATGAACTACTCTTATTCCCGGATATTTGATATAGTTGATACGTCGCCGAATTCTCGGATGGAGCGGTCATCGAAAAGGATTCCGTCGAAGAGTATGAGCTTCTCGCAAAGCATGGAGGCTACTATCCCGATTTCATCTCTTGGTTCAAACAAAGGGTAATTAATTACCATTAAGGGCCCATTTGATTTCTTGGTCTAATTTGCGGCTAATGCATCCATTCTTTTGTATTAAACTTGTAGGCTGATGCATAGTCTATGGATGCCGAGTTGAGACAAGTCGCTAATGGTTTTGACTATAAGGTCCGTTCATTTGACAAATACAACATCAACGGGTATCACTTTCGTACCTTTGGCAAAGAGCTATCTATGCCCAACCTAAAGACTACAAATTGTTCTGTCTCTCCTATCGGCGAAGGAGACACCGAGTATTATGGAAGAGTTGAAGCAATTTATGAACTTCTATTCTATGGTGAAAACCCACCGACCGTCGTAGTCTTCAAATGTCATTGGTTTGAGCCGAGGGAGAGTAGAAGGACTCATGAACATATAGGACTAGTCGAAATCAACCAAAACACCCACTTAGATGTTCCCGATGTCTATATTACGGCTCAACAGGCGACACAAGTTTTCTATCTACCGTTGGCCTGCCAAACTGATCCAAATCTCAAAGGATGGGATGTCGTTTATGAAGTGCCACCACATTTTAGACCACCTACCCACAATGAAGAGGATTACGAACCTCACATTAACCCAGACACATATGAAGGAGAATTCTTCCAAGAAACACGTATGTCCAAGAAACGTTTCAAGAACCGCTCTACTTCACCCTAGTACATTGAAGTAGACAGCGACAGTGAATCCGTCTTAACCCCTGAGCCCGAACAGGAAGTGCTGGAAGAAGAAGAGGTTACTGCTGCGGATGACCTGTCACTTCTTGACCGATTACATAATGGTGGCCTTCCACATGTTCTTCGTGATAGTGATGATGATGATGCATTTATTGATGATAGTGATGATCATGATGCATTTATTGACCCCGAAGCATATATAGATGAGCACGATTGTTATTAGTTCATGTCAGGTATTCAACTATTATACTATATATAAATTTTGAGTTCATGTTAGGTATTCAATTTGTATTAGTCATGTTGGTATTTATGATGATGATACACTTAAATTATATACATTTTATTACTCATGTTGGCATTTATGTTGTACTAATTTCATTTACTCTTTGTCATGACAGGTGTTGAAAGATGGTGGGAAAGGGTCGAAAGCACTCCACGGCTCCTTCTTCGTCGGCGGGTGATGGGATGGGTACTTCCTTTCCTGCCTCGCCTCTTCGGAGAGCGTTGCTCTCTACTCTGCATGGAGCGGCCCCCGTGAGAGGAGGTCGACCCCCCACGAAGCCGAGAGGTACTAAAGGTACACGTTGTATTCATGTTGGTATTTATGTTGTACTCATGTTGTATGCATATTGGTATTTATATACATTTTATTACTCATGTTGGTATTTATGTTGTACTAAAGGTACACGTGGCCGCGGGAGAGGTAGGGCGGTGGCTGCCACGCCTTCTGAGGTGGCGGCTACACGGCCTCCGCCACCACCCCAAGCTGATTCACCTGAGCACAGGACTTCTAGGGGTGGATTCGTCTGAGGTGGAGGCTACACGGTCTCCGGTTCACGAGCCTCGGGTCGACGGGCCTTCGACCCACGAGACTCGTGTCCCAGAGGCTTCATTCCAGGCGACTCCGGAGCAAAGCAGGGATGAGGGTACGTCCCAAGAGACCCAGTGGGATGCTGGTAGCGACGAGGAGCTGGGTGAGGGGGCTAGCGTCTACCAGCGTGGTAGTTCGGGGCTCCCGCTCGTGCCGGCGACCCCCGAGCAGAGGTGGTCGATTAGGCCAAATGGGGACAAGTAAGTTAATTTACTCTTATTTAACCTTTTGCCTTCGCGTTTTCTCAAATATTTAATGTTTTGGCTTTAATTTGTCATATTGTAGGGGTTGGATTGTTTCCAAGGGTGTCCGCAACGTGGGAGGCCAGCCACAACAATGCCAAGGAGAGGCGTGGCAAAATGGTTGGCGTGCCACACCATCAAGGGAGCGTCAACTTAATCCAATTTGGCGAGAACTGGGTATGTGGTTTGCTTCATGCCTCATGCAATTCATTCTTAATGCTATCTTGAGTCCTTTACTAATACAATTTTCCTCTCCCTCTCTTTTAGGCGCGTCACAATAAGACGGAGGTGCCACAGATGTACAACCTATATGCGATGGCCCATACTACCTCGTACAAGAAGGTCAAGGCATTCTCTGAGTCTGACCTCGAGCATCCAGAAAACGTCACCAACATCTCCTCCCACCACAAGCTCGTGAAGTACAGAGATCACGGGAAGGCGAGGAAAAGGGAGGACTTTAACCCGAGCGAGGGGCCTATTGATCCAGAGCTGGTGATGATACCTCGCAACGGGAGGCCCCATGGCTCGATCGTCATTGGAGACGGCCTTATACGTTGTCCTAGCACTCTCCGGCAGATAAAGGAATGCCAAACGAGCTCTTGTCCCGAGATAACACATCGTCCACGGCCAGTCGAGCTCGCCATCGAGGTTAGTTTAATGGACTCAACTATCTTTCCGCATTATGTTGTGCGTTGGAACCAATATGATTACATTGCAAACAATGAGTTGTGTTGCAGGCTGCTATTCAGAAAGAGACAGATGCAATGCAGGCGGCTATGGCGGAGAAGGATAAGGAAATTAGGGAGCTGGAGGAGAGGACGACTGCATTGGTGGAGGCGGAGAGGGCACGAAATGATGCGTCTAACAGGGCCATATACGAGCTCTTCGTGGTAAGTTTCTTCTTCATGTTATCTCAAATCTTGCATTTGAATGTCCGTTTCATTAATAAATAAAAAGTTTGACTTGTCGAAACCAAATGTACAGTCTATGTGCGAGAAGAGCGGCCAAGTCCCTCCGCCGATGCCAGTCATTAACGTGGCGGGGACGGTGAGTTTCATTTCAGTGCAGTGATCTTAAGAGTGTCCTCATGCTAACTATACATTGCAAACGATGTTTGGCGCAGAATATCTCCCGAAACGCATCGGACGATCCTTCTATAGTCGAGCCTTCTCCAGGGCAGCCTTCTCCACGTGAAACAAGCCAGAGCCACCGTGCTTCACCGCTGTGATGACGATAATGGTATGTTATTTCTAGTGTTTTAATAAAAAAATAGCTAGACTTCCATCTAAATGACATAATTGGCTTAGTTAGCTCCAAGAAAGGCTAAATTGGCTAATTATCCTACGAATTAACATAATTAGCTTAGTTAGCTCCAAAATGACCTATTTAATAAAAAATGACCTATAGTTAGCTAAGTTCTCTCCTAAATGACATAATGTAACATCCCAATTTTCTTAAATTCGGATGTTAATAGATCATTCATATGCATCTCATATTTTTTTATGCATTATTTGCCTTTATGAAAAATTCTATTCATTATGCAACTGCGGGCAATTTATTGGAGTGGAGATAATGTGACTTCTCCCCTGTCGAATTAAAGTTCGTAATGTTTAGAATATTATTTGGAGTTATCTAAATTTGTTTTGCAAATTTTATAATCTCCGAAATTATTTTTAGTGGAGTTTTCAATGCTATTTGCGTGGCCTATTGCATTAAAACTATTTTTAAAATTTGCATTAGGTGGAACTATGTTCCTTTATTATTTATTACATGGATTTATTTTATATTTATATATGTATATATATATTAGCATTTTAATATATATATATATCTATATGTTATATATTACTATATGCGTATACTATATATATATATAAATATATATATATATATTCTTTTCTGATTTTTGTTCAATTTTTTTTGTTATTATTTTATTTCTGATTTTATTAAGAAAAAAAAACCCAACTGGACCGAGCCAACTGGCTAAGCCAGCCAGCCCGGCCGACCGGGCGAGGAGCCACCAACCGCACCACGGGACCAGGCACACTAGCGCTAGCTTTTCCAAGAGACAACGCTCCAAGTGGCCAACGCGCTTGGGACCTAGCCTAGACCGAGTCACACGAGCTCTATAGCTCCGGGTGGCTAGAGGAGACCGAGCCTACCAGGGAACCGAGTTCCCATCGTTCCAGGAGCGCCCCAGCGCACCCCAAGCCGGAGTCTTCCTCGCGAGGGAATAAGTCCGAGAGACCAAAGCCCGTGCCCCGTTCTTTTTCCCCTGCTCCCGATTCGCCCCGCCGCCGCCTTGCACGCACAGCGCCGCCGCCTCGCACGTGCAGTAGCCTCAAGCATCGCAGGAACACGCCGCGCACGTCCGAGTTCTTCCGTGTTCGTCGGAGTTCGCGGAGCCGCCGTCACCGCCGTCAACCATCACCGGAGCACCACCGGAGGAGCCACACCGAGACCGTTCCCATTTTCCCCGTTGTTCTTGGTGAGCACACACGCACGATCCAATTCAGCCAACCCCGATGAACAGCTTTAGGGCGAATTAAATCTGTTTTTAGCCTATTTATTTTCGGTACAGATTCTCGGTAAAAAAATTAAACGCGTTTATCTTTTTACTCGTAACTCCGATTCAGGAAATTCTTTTTCCTGTGATCTCGTATTGATGAGTAGAATATGATGGAATTAATAGTTTTCAGTTTTGCGAAAATTAAATTTTTAGTTAAATCAGATTTTATTTAAACCTACCGGAGGCCATATTTTGCAAACCGTTCATCCGATTTAGTTGATTCTTTTTGCGTCATGATCGTATCAGCATGTAGATGATTTTATACCTGCTTCCATGCAATTTTTAATTTGGTTTTAAACAAGTTGTTTTATTGCCGTTGGTTTTATTTTGTGTTATGTGATTGTGGTGATTGATTGGTGTGATTGTTTGCAACGTGTAGATTGTCCGAAGTGCGACGCAAACTATTGTCAAGAGTGTGACTTTCTGAACTAGAATCAAGGCAAGTTACATGTTGATCATCCTTTACCTACTATTTTCTATGCATGTAGTGTTATATCACCCTATGAAAATTATGCATGTATAGGAATATTACTATTATTGCTATGCTATTGAGCTATATCCCCTCGTCATTGAAAGATCGTGGTATTTGTAGCTTTGCTATGCTATGTAGACGGGGATTGGTTCCTGTATTCATTGATATTATGTGAGGATTACTACAAAATAAATTTGAGTAGTAATTAAGTATTTAATTCACCTCTGGGCGGATATGGTATTGCTGGATGGTTTCAAGAACATCATGGTATCAACCCTCTGAATGTAAGTGGATGCCGCCCAAGTTCAAAAAGATCAAACAGACTTAGTGACTAGTAGCTTCCTTGTGCGACCACTGGCTATTATGGGCTCTGGCTTAGTTGATCAGTCGTGGAAACCTTACCCGGATGTGCCAGCTGATGTAGCTATGATAGGTGGGATTGGCCTCCTGTGGGACTAGGTGACTGCTTCTGAAAGACTTCGTCTCAATCTTCGGGTTGGGTCTAGTGGGTACAGCGTACTAACCTCTGCACAGTGTATAAACTAATCATGATTAACCGTGTCCCCGGTTATGGACAATTTTGAGCAACTAGGCCATTACAGTTGTTGGATGATCTTGACAGATGACACACTTAATAAAACTTGATGGGAAACTTAATAATGGTAATAGGTTGGAGTTGGTGAGGCCAATTCAACCATATGTGAGTTATTGTAGAAAATAAATTAAACTTGACTATTAGGTAGTTGTGAGGATAAAATCAACTTTGTGCAAAATAACCATCAGCCTTTCTCTTGTTATACTATGCATATACATGTAGGTCTGTTATATTATTTTTCCTGCGTAACTTGCCAATACATTCAAAGTATTGACCTATATGGATGCAACGTATCATATTGCAGGATATTCAGACGAGGGGTAAGGTACCGTTAGGGTCGCGAGTCTTCACTCAACATCGCCAGTGGGCTATAATAGGACTCATCGTTATTATTCTGCTACTTTTCTGCTGTTTGATAGAATAAAGCTAGCTAAGTGCTATGCAGATTGTTATATTTTTTAAAATTCCGGATCATACGTTATAATAAATGATGCACTTGCTATTCTCGTATTCATCTATACTGTGTGTGCTAGCGAGTCGATCGAGGGACTAGCACAGTAAAGCATAGACACTCAAATCCTTCGAGGTTTGGTCGTTACACATAATAAGGCTTACGTAGCTGCAAGATGACCTCTTCCCCCTAACTTAGGTATTAAATGGCCTATAATTAGCCTAGCTAGATCCAAAATGGCTTAATAAGCATAGTTTGCTCCGGAATGACCTAGTTTACCCAAGTTAGCTCCGAAACGACCTATAGTTAGCTACGATTCCACCTAAATGACATAATTAGCTTAGTTAGCTCCTAAATGGTCTATTTAATAAAACATGACCCATACTTAGCTAATTATCCTCGAAATGACATAATTAGCTCCAAAAAGGCATTCTTAGCTAATTTAGCCCAAAGAAGGGGACAAGAGGAGAAGAAAGAGGAAAAATGAAAGGAAGGAAGAAGAAGAAGAAGAGAAGAAGAAGAAGAGAAGGAGGAGGATAAGAAGAAGGAGAAGAAGGAGAAGGAGCTCCTCCTTCACCTTCTTCTTCCTCCTTCTTCCTCCTTCTCCTTCTCCTTCTTCTTTTCTTCTTCTTCTCCTCTTCCTTCTCCTTCTCCTCCTCCTCCTCCTCCTCCTTCTTCTTTTACTTCTTCTTCTCTTTCTCTTCTTCTACGTAGCTTAGACTCATCCAAGAAAGGCTAAATTGGCTAATTATCCTACGAAATGACATAATTAGCTTAGTTAGCTCCAAAATAACCTATTTAATAAAAAATGACCTATAGTTAGCTAAGTTCTCTCCTAAATGACATAATAAGGCTTACGTAGCTGCAAGATGACCTATTCCCCCTAACTTAGGTATTAAATGGCCTATAATTAGCCTAGCTAGATCCAAAATGGCTTAATAAGCATAGTTTGCTCCGGAATGACCTATTTTACACAAGTTAGCTCCGAAACGACCTATAGTTAGCTAGGGTTCCACCTAAATGACATAATTAGCTTAGTTAGCTCCTAAATGGTCTATTTAATAAAACATGACCTATACTTAGCTAATTATCCTCGAAATGACATAATTAGCTCCAAAAAGGCATTCTTAGCCAATTTAGCCCAAAGAAGGGGACAAGACGAGAAGAAAGAGGAAAAATGAAAGGAAGGAAGAAGAAGAAGAAGAGAAGAAGAAGAAGGAGAAGGAGGAGGATAAGAAGAAGGAGAAGAAGGAGGAGAAGAAGTAGAAGGAGCTCCTCCTTCTCCTTCTTCTTCCTCCTTCTTCCCCCTTCTCCTTCGCCTTCTTCTTTTCTTCTTCTTCTCCTCTTCCTTCTCCTTCTCCTCCTCCTCCTCCTCCTCCTTCTTTTACTTCTTCTTCTCTTTCTCTTCTTCTACGTAGCTTAGACTCATCCAAGAAAGGCTAAATTGGCTAATTATCCTACGAAATGGCATAATTAGCTTAGTTAGCTCCAAAATGACCTATTTAATAAAAAATGACGTATACTTAGCTAAGTTCTCTCCTGAATGACATAATAAGGCTTAAATGCCACAAGATGACCTATTCCGCCTAACTAAGGTATTAAATGGCCTATAATTAGCTTAGCTAGATCCAAAATGGCTTAATAAGCATAGTTTGCTCCGGAATGACCTATTTTACCCAAGTTAGCTCTGAAACGACCTATAGTTAGCTAGGGTTCCACCTGAGTGACATAATTAGCTAAGTTAGCTCCTAAATAGTATATTTAATAAAACATGACCTATACTTAGCTAATTATCCTCGAAATGACATAATTAGCTCCAAAAAGGCATTCTTAGCCAATTTAGCCCAAAGAAGGGGACAAGACGAGAAGAAAGAGGAAAAATAAAAGGAAGGAAGAAGAAGAAGAAGAGAAGAAGAAGAAGGAGAAGGAGGAGGATAAGAAGAAGGAGAAGAAGGAGGAGAAGAAGAAGGAGCTTCTCCTTCTCCTTCTTCTTCCTCCTTCTTCATCCTTCTCCTTCTCCTTCTTCTTTTCTTCTTCTTCTCCTCTTCCTTCTCCTTCTCCTCCTCGTCCTCGTCCTCGTCCTCCTCCTCCTCCTCCTTCTTTTACTTCTTCTTCTCTTTCTCTTCTTCTATGTAGCTCACACTCATCCAAGAAAGGCTAAATTGGCTAATTATCCTACGAAATGACATAATTAGCTTAGTTAGCTCCAAAATAACCTATTTAATAAAAAATGACCTATAGTTAGCTAAGTTCTCTCCTAAATGACATAATAAGGCTTACGTAGCTGCAAGATGACCTATTCCCCCTAACTTAGGTATTAAATGGCCTATAATTAGCCTAGCTAGATCCAAAATGGCTTAATAAGCATAGTTTGCTCCGGAATGACCTATTTTACACAAGTTAGCTCCGAAACGACCTATAGTTAGCTAGGGTTCCACCTAAATGACATAATTAGCTTAGTTAGCTACTAAATGGCCTATACTTAGCTAATTTCTCTCCGAAATAAGCTATATACACTTCTTCATCTAGTATTATTCTTTTAACTTTCTTATTTGTCATTTTGCAGATTACATTCACTTCACGGGAAGCTTGGATTATATTGATGGAATGCTTGAAGATGATTTATTGTACTGTGGCTTGTATTGAAACTTGTAGTATATGGATATATATGAAACTTTGTATGCATGTGCATGAAACTGGTGTAATATATGGTTTGGTACGGATGCAACTTGCATAATATGTATGCACTATGGATGAGAGTTATTTTAATATGGTTATGAGTACGGACAGAAATTTATTTATGTCAAATATATATATATATATCCTGATTATTGTTAAAAATGTTGGATATAATAAAAATAAATTAAAAAGGGGCTGGTGCCCCCCTTTGCCGTCTGCCCCCATATGGCAAAGGGGGATGGCAGACGGCAAAGAGGGGAGAGAGTGGGGTTGGTTCCCCCCTTTGCCGTTTGCCACCACATGTTAAAGGGGGGAATCAGCCCCCTCTCTCTCCCCTCTTTGCCGTCCGCCCCCACATGGCAAAGGGGTGATGTCAGACGGCAAAGAGGGGAGAGAGAGGGGGCTGGTTCCCCCCTTTGCCGTCAGCCCCCACATGGCAAAGGTGGGATGGCAGACGGCAAAGAGAGGAGGCTTGCCGTTAACACTTAACGGGGCAGTTGCAGTCTGTGCCGTCCCATTTAATTTTTCATCTGCCCCCTCATGGCAAAGAACCTCTTCACCGGATTTTTTTTACCGTCTAGTTTGCCGTCTGCTGACCGACGGCAAAGCCTTTGCCGTCCTTGGTTCCCCCCTTTGCCGTCTCCAATGGCAGACGACAAATTTCTGAATTTCAGCAGTGTCTTATGACTTTTCTCTCTTATTTTGCAAGGTTTACATGAAGAGGGAGAATACCTGCAACTGGAATTCTGGCCTAAAAGTGGAGCAAAGTTGAGATACCTATTCTCCGCAACTCCAAACGCCGTGAAAATCAACAGAGATTTTTTTTCCAATTTATAAGAATACTCGGCCAAAGAAGTGCCAGAGGGGCGCCAGGGGGTGGCCACAAGCTTGCACGGCGCGGCCACCCACCCAGGCCGCGCCATGGGGGCTTTTGGGCACCCTGCTGGCCCACTTGCCCCCCTCTTTTCCTATATGGAGGGTTTCGTCCAGGAAAAAATCGGACGGGAGATTTTTCCTGGTTTCACCGCCGCCACGAGGCGGAACTTGAGCAGAACCAATCTAGAGCTCCGGCACGACGATCCTGCCGGGAAAACTTCCCTCCCGGAGCGTAAATCGTCGCCATCGTCATCACCAACACTCCTCTCATCAGAGGGGACTCGTCACCATCAACATTTTCATTAGCACCATCTCATCTCCAAACCCTAGTTCATCTCTTGTAACCAATCTCCGTCTCGCGACTCCGATTGGTACTTGTAAGGTTGCTAGTAGTATTGATTACTTTTTGTAGTTGATGCTAGTTGGATTACTTGGTGGAAGAGTTTATATTCTGATCCTTGATGCTATTCATTACACCTCTGATGATGATTATGATTATGCTTTGCGAGTAGTTGCTTTTGTTCCTGAGGACATGGGATAAGTCATACTAATAATAGTCATGTGAATTTGGTATTCGTTCGGTATTTTGATATGTTGTATGTTGTTTTTCCTCTAGTTGTGTTAGGTGAACGTCGACTACATAACACTTCACCATTATTTGGGCCTAGAGGAAGGCATTGGGAAGTAGTAAGTAGATGATGGGTTGCTAGAGTGACAGAAGCTTAAACCCTAGTTTATGCGTTACTTCGTAAGGGGCTGATTTGGATTCACTAGTTTAATGATATGGTTAGACTTTCTCTTAATTATTCTTTCGTAGTTGCACATGCTTGTGAGAGGGGCTAATCATAAGTGGGATGCTATTCCAAGTAAGGGTAGTACCCAAGCGCCGGTCTACCCACATATCAAACTATCAAAGTAACAAACGCGAATCGTATGAACATGATGAAACTAGCATGACAGAAATTCCCGTGTGACCTCGGGAACGTTTTTCCTCCTATAAGACTTTGTCCAGGCTTATCCCTTGCTACAGAAGGGATTGGGCCACTTTTCTGCACTGTTGCTACTTTCGTTACTTGTTGCTTGCTACGAATCATCTCACCACACAATCACTTGTTACCAACAATTCCAGTGCTTGCAGAGTTTTCCTTGCTGAAAACCACTTGTCAGATCCTTCTGCTCCTCGTTGGGTTCGACACTCTTACTTATCGAAAGGACTACAATTGATCCCCTATACTTGTGGGTCATCAGCTTGTACGAGGGTCAGACCTTTCGGGAGAATATATAATGATTTTTCCACACCAGAAGGAGTCTTCTGCAAGAAAACGGAGTCCAGGAGGCACACGAGGTGGTCACAAGCCCCCAAGGCGTGGCCAGGGGGTTGCCCGCGCCTGGCAGGCTTGTCGCCTCCTCGTGCGCTTTCCGGACTACTTCAAATTTTTCTATTTTTTCAAAAATTCCAAAACGGAGAAAAATTCCTACTTGAAAATTTTTGGAGTTTGTTTACTTACCGAATCACATACCTCTTCATTTTCGGAGTCTGAAACAGGCTGATAAATATCCCTTATGTACTCTCCAGAGTTATGGTATTGATATTATTAGTTTCAACATTTATGGGAGTACCTGAGATATAATGCTTGATTCTTTGCCCCTTTACCACTCTCGGAAAATTACCTTCCGTGTTGTTGATCTTGGTGGCACCGGAACGATATACTTCCTCAACAATGTAAGGACCTTCCCACTTGGAGAGAAGCTTGCCTGCAAAAAATCTTAAACGATAATTACATAGCAAGACATAATCACCTACATTGAACTCATGGTTTTGTATCCTTTTATCATGCCACCTCTTAACCTTTTCTTTCCACAAATTGGCATTTTCATATGACTGAGCTCTCCATTCATCAAGTGAGCTAATATCAAATAACCTCTTGTCACCAGCAAGTTTGAAATCAGAGTTGAGCTCTTTGATTGCCCAATAAGCCTTCTGCTCTACCTCAAGAGGTAAATGACATGCATTGCCGTAAACCATTTTGTACGGAGACATGCCCATGGGATTCTTATAGGCAATTCTATAAGCCCACAGTGCATCATCGAGCTTCTTAGACCAATTCTTTCTAGACCTATTGAGAGTCTTTTGCAGAATTAGCTTAATCTCTCTATTGCTTAGCTCTACTTGACCACTCGACTGACGATGATAGGGATATGCAATTCTATGATTGACATCGTACTTGGCAAGCGTCTTGCGGAAAGCACCATGAATGAAATGTGAACCACCGTCGGTCATTAGATATCTAGGGACTCCAAACCTAGGGAAAATAACCTCTTTAAGCATCCTGATAGAGGTGTTATGATCAACACTACTAGTTGGGGTAGCTTCTACCCACTTAGTGACGTAATCAACAGCAACTAGGATATGAGTATACCTATTGGATTTTGGAAAAGGTCCCATATAATCAAAGCCCCAAACGTCAAATGGTTCAATGACAAGTGAATAATTCATAGGCATTTCCTCACGTTTACTGATATTACCTATTCTTTGACATTCATCACACGACAAGACAAACTTACGGGCATCCATGAAGAGAGTGGGCCAATAGAAACCTGATTGCAATACCTTGTGTGCAGTTCTATCTCCCGCATGGTGTCCCCCGTAAGCCTCGGAGTGACACTTCTGTAGGATATATCCGTGTTCATGTTCAGGTACACAACATCTAATAACACCATGTACTCCTTCCTTATAAAGGTGAGGATCATCCCAAAAGTAATGTCTCAAATCAAAGAAGAATTTCTTCTTTTGTTGGTATGTGAAACTAGGTGGTATATATTTGGCAACGATATAATTTGCATAATCAGCATACCATGGTGCACAACGTGAAGTATTGATGACATTCGGTTGCTCATCAGGAAAGCTATCATCAATAGCTTGTGGGTCATCAAGAACATTCTCCAACCTAGACAAGTTATCTGCTACTGGGTTCTCGGCACCCTTCCTATCGACAACATGCAAATCAAATTCTTGTAGCAAGAGAACCCATCTGATAAGTCTAGGTTTAGCATCTTTCTTCTCCATGAGGTACTTAATAGCAGCGTGATCAGTGTGAATAGTAACTTTGGAATCAACTATGTAAGATCTGAACTTTTCACATGCAAACACGACTGCTAAAAATTCCTTTTCCGTAGTAGCATAGTTTCTTTGGGCACTGTCTAGAGTTTCACTAGCATAGTGAATAACATTCAACTTCTTGTCAACTCTTTGTCCTAGAACAGCACCAACAACATAATCACTAGCATCACACATGATTTCAAAAGGTAAGTTCCAATCAGGTGGTTGAACAATAGGCGCAGTTATCAAAGCCTTCTTAAGTATTTCGAAGTCTTCCTCACAATCATCGTCAAAAAAAGGAATATCCTTTTGCAAGAGATTGGCAAGATGCCAAGGAAACTTCTTATACCTTTGATATTTGTGGGGCATGGCATTTTCTCGATCGCATCAACCTTATCCCTATCGACTTCAATACCTCTTTCAGAAATTTTATGTCCTAAAACAATGCCTTCATTTACCATAAAGTGGCACTTCTCCCAATTCAAGACAAGGTTGGTATCTTTACATCTCTGCAAGACTCAATCAAGGTTGCTGAGGCAATCATCAAAAGAAGACCCGTAAACGGAGAAGTCATCCATGAAAACCTGAACAATCTTTTCACAAAAGTCACAGAATATAGCCATCATACATCTTTGAAAGGTGGCAGGTGCATTACATAATCCAAAAGGCATACGTCTGAACGCAAAGGTACCGAAAGGGTAGGTGAAAGTGGTTTTCTCCTGATTAGATTGTGCAACAGGTATTTGGGAGAAACCAGAATAACCATCTAGAAAGAAGAAGTGTGTGTGTTTAGACAGTGTTTCTAGCATTTGGTCGATAAAAGGCAAAGGGTAATGATCTTTCCTAATGGCTTTATTCAACTTCCTAAAATCGATCACCATCCTATAGCCGGTAATAATCCTCCGTGGGATCAATTCATCCGTATCATTAGGGACAACAGTAATACCTCCCTTCTTAGGGACGCAATGCACCAGACTCACCCAATCACTATGAGCAACAGGATAGATAATACCTGCTTCCAGGATCTTTAGTATTACTTTTCTTACTACCTCTTTCATCTTAGGATTTAATCTTCGTTGTTGATCGGCAACTGGTTTGGAATCAGGATCGGTTTTAAGGACTAATGCCCTTAAGATCATCAAGAGTATATCCAATAGCAGCACGTTGTTTCCTCGGAGTTTTTAGTAACTTCTTTTCTTCATGCTCTGAGAGGGTAGCACCAATTATAACAGGATATATCTCCTTTTCATCAAGATAAGCATATTTAAGAGTACCTGGCAACTGTTTAATCTCGAGCACAAGATCACCCTTTGGTGGGGGTGGATCTCCAAGCAGTTCAACAGGCAAATTAGTCTTAAGGATAGGATATTGTTCAAAGATAACTCTATCTATCTCATCCCTTTCATCCATATGCATATCATTTTCATGCTCAAGCAAATATTGCTCTAAAGGATTAGTAGGAGGCACAGCAATAGAAGCTAGGGCAATAGTTCATCCTTACTAGACAACTCTTTTTCATGAGGTTGTCTACCAAACTTGGAGATATTGAACTCATGTGACACACCTTCAAAGTCAACTGTGACAGTTTGCTTCTCACAGTCAATATGAGCATTGACAGTATTGAGGAAGGGTCTGCCAAATATGATGGGACAAAAGCTATCTTGTGTGGTAGCAAGAACGAGGAAATCAGCAGGATACTTCGTTTTACCACACAAGACTTCAACATCTCTAACAATTCCCAAAGGGCAGATAATATCTCTATTGGCAAGCAGAATAGTGACATCGATGGGTTCTATCTCGACAGGTGCAATCTCGTCTTTGATTTCATCATATAAGGATCGAGGTAATGCACTAACACTAGCACCCACATCACACAAACCATGATAAAAACGATCTCCTATCTTAACAGAAACAACATGCGTGCCAACAAAAGGCCTATGTTTGTCTCTAGCATGAGGTTTAGCAATTCTAGCAGCACTTTCACATAAGTGAATATCATGGCCACCAACATTGTCGGACAGGAGGTCTTTGATAATAGCAATGCTAGGTTCAACTCTAATTTGCTCAGAGGGTGTAGGTGTTCTAATGTTGCCCCTACGTATCACAGTTGAAGGTTTAGAATGATCCTTTATCCTAACAAGGAAAGGTGGTTTCTCAATGTAAGCACTAGGAACAATAGGATCATTATAGGCAATGACTTTCCCTTCAACTGGATTGGGTTTAACTACGTTGACTTCTAAGGGATGATGATATTTAAACCACTTCTCTTTGGGGAGATCAATATGAGCAGCAAATGATTCACACAATGAAGCTACTATCTCAGTGTCAAGTCCATACTTAGCACTAAAATCACAGAAAGTATTTGTTTCGACAAAGGATTTAATGCAATCAAACTTGAAATTCATACCTGACTCCTTACCTTCATCAAGCTCCCAATCTTTAGAGTTGCGTTTAATTATTTCCAATAAATTCCATTTGAAGTCAATATCTCTCTTCACAAAAGAACCAGTACAAGAAGTGTCAAGCATGGTGCGATCATCATGAGAAAGTCGAGCATAGAAGTTCTGAATGATAATTTCTCTCGAGAGCTCATGGTTGGGGCATGAATATAACATTGATTTAAACCTCCCCCAAGCTTGAGCGATGCTTTCTCTGTCACGAGGCCAAAAATTATAAATATAATTCCTCTCACGATGTACTAGACGCATAGGATAAAACTTTTGATGAAATTCCAATTTCAACCGGTTGTAGTTCCATGGTCCAGTATCATCACATAGCCTATACCATGTCAATGTCTTATCCCTCAAGGATAAGGGAAAGACTTTCTTCTTGACCTCATCCTCGGGCAAACCTGCAAGCTTAAATAAACCACAAACTTCATCTACATAAATTAGATGCAAGTCTGGATGTGATGTTCCATCTCCTGTAAAAGGATTAGCCAGCAGTTTCTCAAGCATACCCGAAGGAAATTCGTAGCAAATATTTTCAGTACGTGCAGCAAGTTGAGGATCAACTCTTTGTCCTTCTATTCGAGGTGAAGATACCCCGAACAAGCTCCTCAAAGGATTAGTTTCCATAGTGAGAAGTGACAATAAATTTCAGCACACTATATAAATGTTTCCTTACCAAAGGCGCTTCACTCCCAGGCAACAGCGCCAGAAAAGAGTCTTGATGACCCACAAGTATAGGGGATCTATCATAGTCCTTTCGATAAGTAAGAGTGTCGAACCCAACGAGGAGCAGAAGGATCTGACAAGTGGTTTTCAGCAAGGTAATCTCTGCAAGCACTGAAATTATCGGTAACAAGTAGTTGTGTGGTAAGATGATTCGTAGCAAGTAGCAAGTAACAAAAGTATCAACAATGCAGCAAAGTGGCCCAATCCCTTTTTTAGCAAGGTACAAGCCTGGACAAACTCATATAGGAGGTAAAGCGCTCCCGAGGACACATGGGAAATTCTGTCAAGCTAGTTTTCATCATGTTCATATGATTCGCGTTCGCTACTTTGATAGTTTGATATGTGGGTGGACCGGCGCTTGGGTACTGCCCTTACTTGGACAAGCATCCCACTTATGATTAACCCCTCTCGCAAGCATCCGCAACTACGAAAGAAGAATTAAGACAAAGATTAACCATAGCATTAAACTAGTGGATCCAAATCAGCCCCTTACGAAGCAACGCATAAACTAGGGTTTCAGCTTGTGTCACTCTAGCAACCCATCATCTACTTACTACTTCCCAATGCTTTCCTCTAGGCCCAAATAATGGTGAAGTGTTATGTAGTCGACGTTCACATAACACCACTAGAGGAAAAGCAACATACAACACATCAAAATATCGAACGAATACCAAATTCACATGACTACTTATAGCATGACTTATCCCATGTCCTCAGGAACAAAAGTAACTACTCACAAAGCATAATCATATTCATGACCAGGGAGGTAATGAATAGCATCAAGGATCTGAACATATAATCTTCCACCAAGTAATCCAACTAGCATCAACTACAAAGAGTAATTAACACTACTAGCAACCTTAGAGGTACCAACGGAGTCGCGAGACGGAGATTGGTTACAAGAGATGAACTAGGGTTTGGAGATGAGATGGTGTTGATGAAGATGGTGATGGTGATGAGTCCCCTCCGATGAGAGGAGTGTTGGTGATGACGATGGCGATGATTTCCCCCTCCGGGAGGGAAGTTTCCCCGGCAGGATCGTCCTGCCGGAGCTCTAGATCGGTTTTGCTCAAGTTCCACCTCATGGCGGCGGTGATTCCTCCCGAAAGCCTCCTCTTCAATTTTTCTAGAAATAAACCCTTCTTGTAGAAAAAGAGGAGGGTCAGAGGGCCATCAGGGAGCACACAAGCCCCCTAGGCACGGCCAGGGAGGGCGCGCCTAGCAGGCTTGTGGCCTCCTGCTGGCTCCCCTCTGGTACTTCTTTCGCCCAGTATTTTTCATAAATTCCAAAATAAATCCTCGTTGATTTTCACGGCTTTTGGAGTTGCGCAGAATAGGTATCTCAAACTTGCTCCTTTTTCAGGACAGAATTCCAGCTGCCGGCATTCTCCCTCTTCATGTAAACCTTGCAAAGTAAGAGAGAAAAAGCATAAGTATTGTACCGTGAAGTGTAATAACACCCCAAAAAGCAAGAAATATCAACATTAAAGCATGATGCAAAATGGACGTATCAATAACATCTACGCATGAACCTAGCTCATGATGCCACCGTTGGGGAACGTTGCATGGGAAACAAAAAAATTCCTACGCACACGAAGACCTATCGTGGTGATGCCCATCTAGGAGTGGAGATTGGATCTACGTACCCTTGTAGATCGCACAACAAGAAGTGTTAAGAAACGCGGTTGATGTAGTGGAACGTCTTCACATCCCTCGAACCGTCCCACGAACCGTCCCGCGATCCGTCCCATGATCCGTTCCGATCTAGCGTCGAACGGACGGCACCTCCGCTTTCAGCACACGTACAGCTCGACGATGATCTCGGCCTTCTTGATCCAGCAAGAAAGAGGGAGAAGTAGATGAGTTCTACGACAGCATGATGGTGCTCCGGTGGTGGTGATGATGTACTCCTACAGGGCTCCGTCCGAGCTCCGCAGAAATCTGATCTAGAGGTGAAACTGTGTGGTATAGGCTAGAGTTGCACGTGGCAAAGTCGTGTCTCAAAAAGCACTAAACCACCACTTTATATGGGAGGGAGGGGGAGGGGATAGCCTTGAGGCACAAGGCCTCAAGGGTGCGCCAGCCGCCAGGGAGGAGGAGGACTCCTCCTCCAATTCGGTTTGGGAAGGAGGAGTCCTCCTCTTCCTTCCCACCTCCCTCTTTCCTTTTTCTTTTTCTTTTCTTTTTGGTATTTTCTTATGTGGCACCACAGACTCCTTGGGCTGACTCCACCAGCCCACTAAGGACTTGTGGCGCCACCCTAGGGCCTTGTGCTCACTCCCGGGTGGGTGGGCCCCTCCCGGTGAACACCCGAAACCCATTCGTCACTCCTGGTACACTACCGGAATTGCCCGAAACTTTCCGGTGACCTAATGAAACCATCATATATATCAATTTTCGTTTCCGGACAATTCTGGAAACCCTCGTGACATTCGTGATCTCATCCGGGACTCCGAACAACATTCGGTAACCACACATATAACTCAACTATACTAAAACATCATCAAACCTTAAGTGTGCAAACCCTCCGGGTTCGAGAACTATGTAGACATGCCCCGAGGCACTCCTCGGTCAATATCCAATAGCGGGACCTAGATGCCCATATTGGATCCTACATATTCTCCGAAGATATTATCAGTTGAACCTCAGTGTCAAGGATTCATATAATCCTATATGTCATTCACTTTGTCCTTCGGTATGTTACTTGCGCGAGATTCGATCGTCGGTATCCGCATACGTATTTCAATCTCGTTACCGGCAAGTCTCTTTACTCGTTCCGTAATACAAGATCCCATGACTTACACATAGTCACATTGCTTGCAAGGCTTGTGTGGGATGTTGTATTATCGAGTGGGCCCCGAGATACCTCTCCGTCACACGGAGTGACAAATCCCAGTCTTGATCCATACTAACTCGGACACCTTCGGAGATACCTGTAGAGCACCTTTATAGTCACCCAGTTACGTTGCGATGTTTGATGCACACAAGGTATTCCTCCAGTGCCAGTGAGTTATATGATCTCATGGTCATAGGAACAAATACTTGACACACAGAAAACAATAGCAATAAAACGACACGATAGCTATGCTACGTTCATAGTTTGGGTCTAGTCCATCACATGATTCTCCTAATGATGTGATCCAGTTATCAAGTGACAACACTTGCATATAGTTAGAAAACCTTGACTATCATTGATCAACTGGATAGCCAACTAGAGGCTTGCTAGGGACATTGTTTTGTCAATGTATCCACACATGTATCTATGTTTTCATTCAATACAATGATAGCATGGATAATAAACGATTATCTTTAAACAGGAATCCTCCTAGTGTGCCTTAGTTGGTGCCTTAGTTCATACTCGGGTTTGGTATCATTATGCCGTTGGATCAATTGGTACCTTAGTTGCGGTTATGATTGCATTTGTTGTTGCATTTAAATTTTATAGTTTCAATGTATGTTGTAATTAGATGCTCTAGAGAGCTATATGTTGTTCAATAAACAGAACTATGTATGAACGTTATGTATTTATTTTCGTTCACTATTGTACTTTGGCTTTAATGTGCTGATGAATTTCTATTAATCTGGTCACTTTTCTATTCATGATATGTTGTAATGGTTTTTAATACACTTTATTATATCACGCATGCAGATGAACCGGCAATGGATGTACGGTGACCGACGCACCTCCAACTATATTAAGGGCCTGCATAATTTTCTCGAAGCGGATGAGGCAAACAAGCAGAATGGTTTTATGAATTGTCCATGTACTTTTTGTGGGAATACGAAGGAATTCTCCGACTATAAAACCCTTCACTTCCACCTGCTTCAGAAGGGTTTTATGCCACACTATAATGTTTGGACCAAGCAAGGAGAAAGAGGGGTTATGATGGAAGACAACGTAGAAGAAGAGGATGATGACAACTACCTACCCCCTGAATACGGTGATGCTGCAATGGGGGAAGCTGAAGATCAAGAGGAACCAGACGATGTGCCCAATGATGATCTTCGTCGGGTCGTTGTTGATGCACATAGAGAATGCGAAAGTGAAAGGGAGAAGTTGAAGTTCGATCGCGTGTTAGAGGATCACAAAAAAGGGTTGTACCCAAATTGTGAAGATGACAACACAAAGCTCGGTACCACACTGGAATTGCTACAATGGAAGGCAGACAATGGTGTACCTGACAAGGCATTTAGTTCGCTACTGAAATTAATGAAGAAGAAGCTTCCAAAGGATAACGAATTGCCCGGCAGTACGTATGAAGCGAAGAAGGTTCTATGCCCTCTAGGATTGGAGGTGCAGAATACCTGCATGCCCTAATGACTGCCTCCTTGCTACTCCTCAAACAACAGCGCCAGAATTGATACGTTGACGGAGATTGGTCTTGCGTTGGTTTTTCCCTTAAAGAGGAAAGGGTGACGCAGCACAGGAGCAGTAAGTATTTCCCTCAGTTTGAGAACCAAGGTATCGATCCAGAAGGAGGGTCTCGTCAAGTCCAGAGTACCTGCGCAAACACAAAGAAACTTGCACCCAACGCTTCAAAGGGGTTGTCAATCCCTTCAAGATTGTTTGCAAAAGTGAGATCTGAAGGCGGAAAGTGCAATGTAGTAAAAAGGTGTAAGGCTGAAAATATTGTGTGGAGTAGACCCTGGGGGCCATAGTGTTCACTAGAGGCTTCTCTCAAAATAGCAAGTATTACGATGGGTGAACAAATTACAGTCGAGCAATTGATAGAACCGCGCAAAGTCATGACGATATATAGGCAATGATCTACCATATAGGCATCACGTCCGAGACAAGTAGACCGATACTTTCCGCATCTACTACTATTACTACACACATCGACCGCTATCCAGCATGCATCTAGTGTATTGAGTTCATGACGAACAGAGTAATGCTTTAATCAAGATGACATGATGTAGAGGGATAATCTCAAACCAATGATGAAAACCCCATCTTTTTACCCTTGATGGCAACAACACGATATGTGCCTCGCTACCCCTTCTGTCACTGGGTGAGGTCACCGCACGGTATGAACCCAAAACCAAGCACTTCTCCCATTGCAAGAATCATAGATCTAGTTGGCCAAACAAAACCCACAACTCGAAGAGAATTACAAGGATATGAAATCATGCATAAGAGAGATCAGAAGAAACTCAAATAAGATTCATAGATAATCTGATCATAAATACACAATTCATCGGATCTCGACAAACACACCGCAAAAGAATATTACATTGGATAGATCTCCATGAAGATCATGGAGAAATTTGTATTGAAGATCCAAGACAGAGAAGAAGCCATCTAGTTACTAGAAATGGACCCGTAGGTCTATGGTGAACTACTCACGCATCATCGGAGAGGTCATGGTGTTGATGGAGAAGCCTTCCGTATCCGAATTCCCCCTCCGGCAGGGCACCAGGACGTGCCCAGATGGGATCTTGCGGAGACGGAAGCTTGTGGCAGAGGAAAAGTGATTACGATGCTCCCCTGAATTTTTTGGGAATATTTTGGAATTTATAGGCGCAAGATCTAGGTCAGGGGACCTCCAGGGGGCCCACAAGCCTGCATGGCGCGCCCCCCTGGCCGCGAGGTGGGGGCTTGTGGGGGCCCTGGGGCTCTTCTAGCTTGGCCCCCAAGCTCTCCGATCTTCTTCTGTTCCATAATAAATCTTTTTGGGGATTTTCTTCCGTTTGGACTCCGTTACAAAATCTCCTCTCTAAGGGGTCAAAAACATGGAAAAAACAGGAACTGGCACTTGGCACTGAGTTAATAAGTTAGTCCCAGAAAATAAATAGAAGGCATGCAAAACATCCAAAGTTTGACAAGATAATAGCATGAAACCATGAAAAATTATAGATACGTTGGAGACGTATCAAGCATCCCCAAGCTTAACTCCTGCTCGTCCTCGAGTAGGGAAGTGATAAAGAATGAATTTTTGATGTGGAATGCTAACTATCATAGTTGTCCTTTGCAACTTCTTTCACGTGGCATGAATATTCAGATCCGTACGATTCAATACAATAGTTTGCTATTGACATGAAAATAGTAATACTTCAAGCAAACTAGCAAAGTAATCATGAACTTTCAAAATAACAAGGCCAAAGAAAGTTATCCCTACAAAATCATATAGTCTGGCTATGCTCCATCATCCTTACACAACTAATGTAAATCATGCACAACCCCGGAATTGGCCAAGTAATTGTTTTCGCACTCTTACTTTCTCAAACTTTTTATAACTATCACGCAATACATGAGCGCGAGCCATGGATATAGCACTATAGGTGGAAGAGAGTGTGGAGGTGATTGTGAGACAAAAAGGAGGAGATGGTCACATTGACTCGCCGTATCAATAGGCTATGGAGATGCCCATTAATAGGTATCAATGTGAATGAGTAGGGATTGCCATACAAGAGATGCACTAGATCTATAAGTATGTGAAAGCTCAAGAGGAAAACTAGTGGGTGTGCATCCAACTTGCTTTATCATGAAGACCTAGGGCAATTTTGAGGAAGCCCATCATTGGAATATACAAGCCAAGTTATAAAACAAAGATTCCCACTAGCATATCGTAGTGACAAAGCAAGAAGCTATCAATCATGAAGAACATGGTGCTAACATGAATCACAAGTGTGGAAAAAGATAGTAGCATTGTCCCTTCTCTCTTTTTCTCTCATTTCTCTTTTTTTTATTTGGGCTCTTAGGCCTCTTTTTTTCTTTTCTCTCCCTTTTTTTGTTTTGGGCTCTTTGGCCTCTGTTTTTTTCCTCACATGGGACAATGCTCTAATAATGATGATCATCACACTTTTTAGTTACTCAAAGCTCAAAGATCACAATGATGATGACTCCATAGGAAATGCCTCCGGCAGTGTACCGGGATGTGCAACGATCAAGTATGATCATGCAATGGCAATATGAGAATGACGGCACAAGTCATGAGACGGAACGGTGGGAGTTGCATGGCAATATATCTCGGAATGGCTATGAAAATGCCATAGTAGGTAGGTATGGTGGCTGTTTTGAGGAAGGAATTTGGTGGGTTTGAGTACCGGCGAGAATTGCGCGGCACTAGAGAGGCTAGCAAAGGTGGAAGGTGAAAGTGCATCTATACCATGGACTCAACAATAGTCATAAAGAACTCACATACTTGTTGCAAAAGTTTTTATTAGTAATCAAAACAAAGTGCTAAACGCATACTCCGAGGGGAATGGTTGGTAGGTGTAAACCACGCGCGATCCCGACCTCAACACAAAGGATAACAATCAATAGATCAATTATGCTCCGACTTCCTAACATAGCGGTTCACCATACGTGCATGCTACGGGTATGACTAAATCCAACACAAGTATTTATAGATTCACAACACCCTACTAACATAACTTTTAATATTACCGAATCCATGTCTCAAAACTAATTGAGAGGAATCAAAACTTTTCTTTCTACTCAATGCACATGAAGATGGAGGTTTTTGCATCCTCTTTGGGTACCTAACACATGGGACTACTTTTATAGCATAAGCCAACTACCAAATCACACACCGTCATGCTCTAAAGATATAAGTGAAGCACAAGAGCAAAAGTATCTAGCTCAAAATATATAAGTGAAGCACTACAGCAAAAGTATCTAGCTCAAAAGATATAAGTGAAGCACTAGAGCAAAAGTATCTAGCTGAAAAGATATAAGTGAAGCACTATGAGCATTGTAGCAAAATCACGATGAGTGCATGTCTCTCTCTATCAAAAAGGTGTGCAGCAAGGATGATTGTGACACAACAAAAATAAAATACTCCTATGATATAAGACGCTCCAAGCAAAACATATATCATGTGGTGAGTAAAAATATAGCTCCAAGTAATGTTACCGATGGATTGAAGACGAAAGAGGGGATGCCTTCCCGGGGCATCCCCAAGCTTAGGCATTTTGGTGTCCTTGAATTTGGCTTGGTATTCCTTGGGAATCCCCAAACTTTATCTCTTTACACTCCTTATCTCTTTGTCCATGAGAACGTTACCCAAAACTTGAAAACTTCACAACACAAAACTTAAACAGAAACTTGTGATAACATTAGTACAAATAAACAAACTACCACTTCTTTTGGTACTGTAGCAAACTTGAATTCCATCTATATTGATGATGGGCTACTGTATTATCACTTTCCCATGGCTAGTAACCCCCGACACTAACCATAGTTTCATCAAAACAAGCAACCAACTCAACAAAAACATAATCTGTCAAAAAGAGACCAGTCTGTAGAAATATGTATACTTCGTATACTTATGGTACCTCAAAAAATCTGAAACATTACGACAGCTAGGGAAAAAGCATATTAATCAGAAGCAAAAAGAATCAACTCAAAACCTATTTCTGAATAAAAATGAAAAATCATCTCGTGAGCGAAAAGTTTCTGTCTTTTTTTAGCAAGATCAAACAACCATTACCAAGACTAGTCATAAAGGCTTTGCTTGGCTCAAACATAAAAAGAAACACAAAAAACACAATCACAACAGAATTATGATGGTGTGGATGCAGCAAAACAGAAAAAAAAAGATAAATTCATTGGGTTTCCTCCCAACAAGCGATATTGTTTAACGCCCTTAGCTAGGCATAGTAGCGATAGAATCACGTATCGTCTTTCTTGCTAGATGATTCACCACTACTTTTAGGAACAAAGACAGGCTTGGTGATTTTATTATGGGCAAAATTGGGAGTATTCTGCACAGCGGCAAAAGCGGAATCCAAGTTGGTTATAACATCCTCTAGTTTGTCAATCCTAGCGGAATCATGACCTAGCTTTTCGCTAACTGTGGGTTCCTTCTCCTTTAGATATTTCAAAACCATTCCCATCTTGGATCCGTACTGAGTGATTTGAATGTGGATCTTTTTATCCAAATTCTCATTGAGTTCAATCGTAGCAACTTTATTTTCAATAGCGTCCAGCCTACGCATCACATGTTCCAGAGTTAAGGTAGTTCCATTAACCATGAGTGGGGATGAGCCTACCAAATTTATCACAGCTTCGTAAGAATCAACGGTATGGTTACCCAATAAATTTCCACCTACGATGGTGTCAAGAATATACCTATTCCAAGGAGAAATACCCACATAAAAACTGTGAAGCAAGACGGTAGTGGATTTCTTATGAATAGATCTACTCTGAGCATTGCAAATCCTATACCAAGCGTCCTTTAAGTTTTCTACCTCAATTTGTTCGAAATTGAGAACTTCGCTCTCGGGAGTAACGTTCGAAGTGGTGGATCCAGCCATCAGGATAGACTATCCCACACAGACGAGCAGAAAGCAAGCGAGAGAAAAAGGGCAAACGAAAAGGCGAACGAAAAGGCAAACGAAAAAGCAAATTGGTGAAGTGGGGGAGAGGAAAACGAGAGGCAACTGGCAAACAAAGTAAATGCAAGAGATGAGTTTGCGACACTTACTTGGATGAGTTCTTGACTTGATCTTCCTCCCCGGCAACGGCGCCAGAAATCCTTCTGGTACTTCTCAAACAACAGCGCCAGAATTGACACGTTGACGGAGATTGGGCTTGCGTTGGTTTTTCCCTTGAAGAGGAAAGGGTGATGCAACACAGGAGCAGTAAGTATTTCCCTCAGTTTGAGAACCAAGGTATCGATCCAGAAGGAGGGTCTCGTCAAGTCCAGAGTACCTGCGCAAACACAAACAAACTTGCACCCAACGCTTCAAAGGGGTTGTCAATCCCTTCAAGATTGTTTGCAAAAGTGAGATCTGAAGGCGGAAAGTGCGACGTAGTAAAAAGGTGTAAGGCTGAATATATGGTGTGGAGTAGACCCTGGGGGCCATAGTGTTCAGTAGAGGCTTCTCTCAAAATAGCAAGTATTACGGTGGGTGAAAAAATTACTGTCGAGCAACTGATAGAACCGCACAAAGTCATGACGATATCTAAGGCAATAATCTAGCATATATACATCACGTCCGAGACAAGTAGACCGATACTTTCTGCATCTACTACTATTACTCCACACATCGACCGCTATCCAGCATCCATCTAGTGTATTGAGTTCATGACGAACAGAGTAATGCTTTAAGCAAGATGACATGATGTAGAGGGATAATCTCAAACCAATGATGAAAACCCCATCTTTTTACCCTTGATGGCAATAACACGATACGTGCCTCGCTACCCATTCTGTCACTGGGTGAGGTCACCGCACGGTATGAACCCAAAACCAAGCACTTCTCCCATTGCGAGAATCATAGATCTAGTTGGCCAAACAAAACCCACAACTTATAGAGAATTACAAGGATATGAAATCATGCATAAGAGAGATCAGAAGAAACTCAAATAAGATTCATAGATAATCTGATCATAAATCCACAATTCATCGGATCTCAACAAACACACCACAAAAGAAGATTACATCGGATAGATCTTCATGAAGATCATGGAGAACTTTGTATTGAAGATCCAAGAGAGAGAAGAAGCCATCTAGTTACTAGCTATGGACCCGTAGGTCTATGGTGAACTACTCACGCATCATCGGAGAGGTCATGGTGTTGATGGAGAAGCCTTCTGTGTCCAAATCCCCCCTTCGGTAGGGCACCAGGACATGCACCAGATGGGATCTTGCGTAGACAGAAGCTTGCGGTGGAGGAAAGTGATTACGATGCTCCCCTGATTTTTTTGGGAATATTTTGGAACTTATAGGCGCAAGATATAGGTCAGGGGACCTCCAGGGGGCCCACAAGCCTGCATGGCGCACCCCCTGGCTACGGGTTGGGGGGCTTGTGGGGCCCCTGGGGCTCTTCTGGCTTGGCCCCTAAGCTCTTCGATCTTCTTCCTTTCTAGAAAAAAAAATTCGGGGATTTTCTTCCGTTTGGACTCTGTTTCAAAATCTCCTCTGAAAGGGGTCAAAAACATGGAAAAACAGGAACTGGCACTTGGCACTGAGTTAATAAGTTAGTCCCAGAAAATAAATAAAAGGCATGCAAAACATCCAAAGTTTGACAAGATAATAGCATGAAACCATCAAAAATTATAGATACGTTGGAGACGTATCACTCCTCTACCGCGGTGCATACGAGGATTTGAACGCACGCCCGGTATGCGGCGCATTGCGGTATAAGATCAGAAGAGATCATCCTGGTGATGTTGAGGGCCAGCGCACCAGGAAGATGGTTCCTGCCAAGGTGATGTGGTATGCTCCTATAATACCACGGTTGAAACGTCTGTTCGGAAACAAAAAGCATGCCGAGTTGATGTAATGGCACATAAAAGACTGTAAGAAAGACGGGAAGTTGAGAGCACCCACTGATGGGTCACAATGGAGAAAGATCAAGAGAAAGTGGAGCGACTTTACACGTGACCCAAGGAACGTATGGTTTGGTCTAAGTGCATATAGTGTTAATCCTTTTGCGGAGCAGAGCAACAAGCATAGCACAGGGACTATGACTCTATGTATGTATAACCTTCCTCCTCGGTTGTGCATGAAGGTGAAGTTCATTATGATACCAGTGCTCATCCAAGGCCCTAGGCAACCCGGCAATGACATTGATGTGTACCTAAGGCCATTAGTTGATGAGCTTTTACAGCTATGGAATGGAAATGTTGTACGTGTGAGGGATGAGAACGAACATGAGGAATTTGATCTACATGCGTTGCTGTTTGTAACCATCGGCGATTGGCCTGCTCTGAGTAACCTTTCAGGATAGACAAACAAGGGATACAACGCATGCACACACTATTTAGATGACACCGACAGTATATATTTGGACAAATGTAGGAAGAATGTGTACATGGGGCATCGTCGATTTCTTCCGACCAACCATCAATGTTGAAAGAATAGAAAGCATTTCAAAGGTGAGGCAGATCACCAGAATGTAGCGACCCGACTCAATACGAGTCAAGCCTCTCGTGTTTCCGTACCATCCCAAGATCATGCTGGTACACACTCAGTACATCAATGTATATATCAAGAGTTCAATCACACAGCTTTATTAATCAAAATCTCATATCGAGTACTTTATTACAATAATGAATTACAATAAAGTGGCTGAAGGCCATCTCATGAGATATCTAACGAAGACTAGCGGAAGCATCAGGTAGACGACTCCATCCGACTCCAGGGCATGTCGTTGAGCGTAGATCGTAGCCTCACTCCTGGTCGGAAAATTACTCTGCAACATGATACGTTGCAGCCGTGTAGGTCAGCATATGGAATATGCCGGCAAGTCATCAAAGAGAGGGGGGAAATAATAACCAACTATCTCTACATGCATATTTGGCAGGTGGGGCTATAAGTTTTAGCATAAAGCCAATTTTCTCCTACAACAAGAGAGGGCTGAAAGCAAAAATATTACTACATTGTTTGTTGTTAACGAGATGGTTTCGCCAACCAATTCTCGTACCCGAGTTGTTGATAATTCCCACATCATTATTAAGTTGTGTCGAGAGTTCAGGGAAATTTCAATGCCTTCGGCTCAAGTTGTCCATGACTGTGGACACGGCTAATCGATTACGTGTGGGCACTCTGCAGAGTTTTGCACACGTTCCCCACAAGATTTGATCGCCTCCGAGTATGTCTTCGCACTTCAGGGTGTTTGAAGACCGGATGATCAAAACATGGTCTTTCAACGGGTCCCTCTGAATCCCTGTCGGTGCCCATCCATTCCTACCGTTCTTCTACATCTGCTAGCACCGCCTGTCCATAGTCGCTGCGTTGTCCAACCAAGCCAGAGCCCATAAAGACTTGTGGCTGTGCAGGTAAGCCTTGGGTCTTGAAGCCTCCGTCCGTCTCTTCGAGCCTGGGTGAAGCTTTCCGCAAGATGACATGGCACGTCTCCAAGCGTCCCGGGGTCGTCCACTGGTTTCTCCAGGGAGCCCGTCAAACCGTCCTTCACCCAGAGTTGCATTGCTTCACGAGGTCTTGAAAATCTTGACTTAACCGGTCTTGGTTATTTAATTAGCCTCGCATCACTCGTGTTATGCACTCAACCAGAATCCCGTCTACTCAAGCATAGCAATATGAAATTTGTCGTCCCGGGCCAAGTATCGGGGTTGTTGTGTGCCTACCACACGATACTACAACCTATAACTATAATTCTCAAGTACCTACTCAGCATGCAATTGGGCAAAGAAAGGTGAAACTACCATGCATAGAAAACATAGGCGAATAGTATGATCAAAATGACTTGCCTGGATGATAGTTGTCTTGATCGAGCGCTTCTAAGTAAAAAGCTTCACACTCCGGGTGATCTACCGATACAAACAAATACACACCATAAGCACTACAATCATCAACAATTAAAATAACATCACAAGCATAAAGTAGCTATGGCATAAAGTGAAAGAATTCACTTCACCTAACTAAGGCAGAAATTGTTTCTGTTAAAACCCCAAGTAAAAATATTTAAACAAAATTGAAACTTATACTACAGAAAGATATAATCACTAGGAAGCAGTAGCAAAAAGAATCAAATAAATATCTATTTTTAAACTCCTGGAATGAGAAAAATAAGTTTTAAACTAAATCTGGTCTAATTAAAATTTTCAAATTTCAAACATAGACAAATTATATGTTTTTGAAAGCTACATAAAAATTGTGATCTACTCGAACAAGTTTCAACTCCATTGGAATTCTTGATCAACAGTTATGGTCAAAACAAGATTGGAACTGTCTCTGTTTTGGAATTAAACAGAAAAAAAAAGAAACTGATTCTAACGGACAGGGGTACACGTGGCAGCCCCTGATTGGTTGCGGGTTCGTTTGCTGCGGGGAAAACTAGCACACCGCCAAAGTATAACAAAAACGCTTTGGCTTTATAGTAAGTGGGGTAAAAACCGGGCGGTCTTTTAACTAAAACCAATGAGGCATCCAGTTTCTAATCTACACCGTCTACGCAAGATCTAACGGTTGAGAAAACAAAACAGGGGCTCACAGTGGAGATGGCCGGCGAGGAGCTTGCTCCGGCGAGGCCGAGGCGAGGCACGCGACGGCGAGGTGGCTTCCGGCGTCGGGGGCGGCAGCGGAGAGGCCCGGTCGACGGCGGCGGCTCTCCGGCGACGTTTGGCGGTGGCGGCGAGTCATGGGGAAGGCTCTGGCGAGCAGGGGAGAGGCAGGGGGCTTCGGCTCCGGCCCCCTCCGGCGAGCTTGCGAGGGGGGCGGCGTGGGGTGAGAGCGGGGGCGGCGTGGGGCGAGAGCAGGGGCGGCGACTAGGGGAACGGGGCGAGGCGGCGGTGGGGAGTATTTATAGGGGGCTAGGGGCTCGGGGAGGGGAAGGAGCAGGGAGATCGTGGGGATCCCGACGATGTAGGGCTCGGCCATGGAAGGCCAATCGCTGGGAAGGAAGGGGCTCGGGGAGGAAGAAAGAAGGAAGGAAGAAGAAAGGAAAGAAATAAAGAAAGAAAAGAAAAAAAAAAGAAGGAGCGCTCGGGTGCTCGTGGCCAGGGGTGGATCCCGGTGGGATCTGGCCCAAGAGAAAAAAACGCCCCGGGCGATTTCCCTTAAAAGAAAAATACTTTCCCGATTTTGTATTTCTTTTAAAACAGGAGGAGAAAAAAGAATAAAAGGAAACAAAATAAAAATAATTAATATAGGGTATTATATACCAAAATGATCAAAAAAAATATTTCCTAATTGTTTATCATTTTTCCAAAATCAAAATAAAAACTTTTAAAAAAATGTTTTTTTAGAAAAATCCTTATGCTATATTTTCTTTTTCAAATTATTTTCTCCATAAATTTCTGGTTTTTCTTGGCTCAATTATTTTCAAAAGTGCCTCACATTTCGGAGGGTCATTTTCCTCCGCTCTTTCTGGCTAGCAAGAATTTTGTCGGGGCATTTCTCGTGGGGAGAAAATAGAAAAGCAAAAGCAAGTATTTGACGGAAATCAAATGCAAAAACTTTATTGCAAACAAAATGCATAGATGCTTAGCTACATTTGTAGAACATTCCCAATTAGGAAAATTGGGATGTTACAAACCTACCTACCTTAAGATGAATCTCGCCCTCAAGATTTGGGTTGGCTAGAAAATAGGTGCGGGTGGTCTCGTCGAAGATCTTCTTCTCGTTCCCAGGTGGCTTCTTCCTCGGTGTGGTGGCTCCACAACACCTTGCAGAACTTGATAATCTTGCTGCGGGTAACTCTGTTGGCAGTCTTGAGAATCCTGACGGGTTTCTCCTCATACGTCAGATCACTGTCAAGCTGTATCGCCTCTAGGGGCACTGTATCTCTCAACGGAACATCAGCCATCTCAGTGTGGCATTTCTTCAACTGGGAAACATGGAAGACATCATGAACTCCGGGCAATCCTTCCGGCAGTTCCAGTTTATATGCAACTTCGCCTCTACGTTCAAGAATTTTGTAGGGGCCAATGAATCGGGGTGCTAACTTTCCTTTCACACCAAATCTCTTGATTCCTCAAAGTGGAGACACCCGAAGATATGCTCGGTTTCCCACTTCGTATGTTACTTCCTTGCGTTTGCTGTCAGCATAACTTTTCTTCCTGGACTGAGCTATCTTGAGTCGGTCACGAATCAGCTTGACCTTCTGTTCAGAATCCCGGATAAGGTCGGGACCAAAAAGTTGTCGGTCTCCAACTCCATCCCACATCAACGGTATTCTGCACCTCCTTCCGTATAGAGCTTCGAAAGGGGCCATCTTCAGACTGGTCTGATAGCTGTTGTTGTATGAGAACTCGGCATAAGGCAAATTGTCATCCCAACTAGACCCATAGTCTAGTGCGCAAGCTCTCAACATGTCCTCCATAATCTGATTGACTCTCTCAGTCTATCCATCTGTCTGTGGGTGAAAAGTTGTACTGAACTCCAATCTCGTTCCCAAGGTTTCATGCAGTTGGTGCCAAAATTTCGATGTGAACTGAGTCCCTCTATATGACACAATACTCTTCGGTACTCCATGCAGACATACGATCCTGGTCATATATATCTTGGCCAGCTTGGCACTCGTGTAGGTAGTCTTCACGGGAATGAAGTGAGCTACCTTGGTCAAACGATCGACCACAACCCAAATAGAATCATAGCCAGAACGGGTCCTGGGTAATCCTGTGATGAAGTCCATACCAAGCTTTTCCCATTTCCACTCGGGTATCGGCAGAGGTTGAAGCAAACCTGCTGGCTTCTGATGCTCGGCTTTTACTCGCTGACAAACATCGCATATCGCTACAAACTCGGCAATGTCTTCCTTCATTCCTGTCCACCAGAAACTTTCTTTCAGATCCAGATACATCTTGGTGTTGCCGGGATGTATCGAGTATGGGGAATCATGGGCCTCCTGAAGTATCAACTTCCTGAGTTCGGGATCATTGGGCACATAAATGCGATCCTCAAACCATAAAGTTCCGTGTTCATCCTCACAAAAACCTTTAGCATTCCCGTCTTTCATTTTCTGCTTAATCTCAGCTATCTCCTTGTCTGATTTCTGTGCTTCGCGGATCTTTTCTGTCAAAGTGGACTGAATTTCCAGTGTGACTACAAATCCTCTTGGAACTATTTCCAATTCGAGCTCTCGGAGATCATCGGCTAACTCCTGGGGTAATCCTCCTGCTATGAGTGTGTTCACATAACTCTTGCGGCTCAACGCATCGGCTACAACATTTGCCTTGCCTGGGTGATAATGCAATCTCATGTCATAGTACTTGATCAATTCTAGCCATCGCCTCTGTCTGAGGTTCAACTCCTTCTGCGTGAAGAAATATTTCAGGCTCTTGTGATCAGTGTAGACATCACAACTATTTCCGATCAGGAAATGTCTCCAAGTCTTGAGAGCGTGCACTACGGCTGCTAGCTCCAAGTCATGCGTGGCATAATTCAACTCATGGGGTCTGAGCTATCTGGATGCATAGGCTACAACTTTACCTTCTTGCATGAGCACTCCTCCGAGTCCTTGATGAGAAGCGTCACAGTAAACCTGGAAATCCTTCCGAATGTTCGGCAATATCAGCACTGGGGTTGTAACCAGACGTTTCTTCAACTCTTGAAAACTGGATTCACATTCCTCAGTCCAAACATACTTGGACTCCTTCTTCAACAACTCTTTCATGGGCTTGGCGATCTTTGAGAAGTTCTCAATGAACCTCCGATAATATCCGGCAAGTCCGAGGAAACTGCGGATCTCCTTAACTGAAGTGGGTGCTACCCATTCGGTGACTGCGGCGACCTTGGCAGGGTCCATTGCTATTCCTTCTCCTGAAATGACGTGTCCGAGGAATCCGACTTCCTTCAACCAAAATTCACATTTGCTGAACTTTGCATACAGCTGATGCTCTCGAAGTTTCTCCAGAACTAGATGCAGATGTTCCTTGTGTTCCTCCTCGTTCTTGGAGAATATCAGTATGTCATCGATGAACACCACGACAAACTTGTCCAAGTATTCCATAAATACCTGGTTCATTAGATTCATAAAATATGACGGAGCTTTAGTCAGTCCAAATGACATGACCGTGTACTCATACAAGCCGTACCGAGTGGTGAAGGCTGTCTTGGGTATATCATGTTCACGAATCTTCAGCTGATGATACCCGGATCGAAGATCGATCTTGGAGAACACTCGGGCTCCAACTAACTGGTCAAACAGATCATTGATCATCGGCAAGGGATACTTGTTCTTGATGGTCACCTCGTTCAATGCACGATAATCGACAACCATTCTCAAGGACTTATCCTTCTTTTCAACCAAGAGCACTGGGGCTCCCCAGGGTGAAGAACTTGGGCGAATATACCCTTTGTCCAACAACTCCTTAATTTGCTTCTTGATTTCTACCAAGTCATTTGCGGGCATCCGATAGGGTCTCTTGGATATCGGGGTTGTTCGGGTAATAGCTCAACCAGGAACTCAATCTCTCTATCAGGTGGCATGCCCGGTAATTCCTCCAGAAATACATCTGGGTATTCTTGGACAATCGGTACTTCCTCCTGGACTACTCCCGTGAGTGAGTTTACCCGTTTACTCCGTGTCGGGCGCTGAGACACATACTTAATCCGCTTTTGCTCAGGGGTGGTGAGCAGAATAGACTTAAGGGCACAATCAATATTCCCTTCGTACTTGGCCAACCAATCCATGCCTAGGATTACATCCAATCCCTGAGACTCTAATACGATGAGGTCGGTGGGAAACTTATGGTTCCCGATGTTGAGACTCAAAGCATGGCATCCTATCCCAGTTGTCATCATGCCTCCTGGGGAACTGACCTTAATAGGCTGGCTGAGGGTTCTAGTTGGCAAATTATACTTTTCCACAACTACCCTTGATATGAATGAATGCGTTGCACCAGAATCAAAAAGTACCAATACTGGACGTCAATTTAGCAAAAACTTACCAACCACAGTATCGGGGTGATCGTAGACCTCTTCAACATCAATGTGATTCACCTGAGCTCGAGGAAAAGGATTGGGCTTCTTTGCTGCAGAGTTGTCGTTGCCGTTTCCATTTCCCTGATTGTTCTGGGGACATTCAGTGGCATAGTGTCCCGTCTTCTGACACTTGAAGCGGGTGATGTGATTCAGATCCTTCTGAGCTGGAGCTGAATGATGCTGAGTGTCGGTACCGCCATTCTTGAAGTTGTTGTTGTTGCGGAGGTTCCCATTTCCTCCATGGTTGTGGCCTCCATGGTTGTGCACTGGGTGGTTATGCTGTACATGTCCTCCAAACTTACCGTATCCAGTCCCGGTATTCCCTGAATAGGGGGTGTAGCGAGGCTTCTACTGAGTGCCGAAGTTGAACTTTCCATTGCCATACTTCCGCTTGCGGTTCTCCATCTGCTGATGTTTCCCCTCCAAGATGAGGGCCTTATCTACCAGCTCCTGGTAGTTGTTGAAGTTTGCTACAGTCAGCTGAATGCTCATCTCATCATTGAGTCCCTCCAAGAACTTTTCCTGCTTGGCCACATCATCGGCCACATCTCCAGGTGCATAACGGGCGAGCATGCTGAATTCATCGACATACTGAGCCACAGAGCGATTTCCCTGGCGTAAGTTGCGAAACTCACGCTTCTTCAGACGCATTGCACCAGCTGAGACATGTGCGGTGCGGAAGGCTTGCTTGAACTGCTCCCAAGTGACTCCAGCAATGGGGTATGTGGTGGTGTAGTTCTCCCACCATGCAGCTGCTAGGCCTTCAAGTTGATGCGCGGCAAAGCGCACCTTCTCAGCTTCACTACAACCAGTAGTGATTAGTTCCCGCTCCATCTTACGGAGCCAATCATCTGCCACAATGGGCTCAATGCTGCTGGAGAAAGTCGGAGGGTTCAACCTCAGGAAACGGGTGAGATTGTCGGCCTGGGGTGGATGATGGTTGTTGTTATTGTTCTGGTTCTGGATGATCAGCTGCATCAGGGTATTCTATTGCTGAATCAACTGAGTGAGCTCTGGCGGGAAGTTGGAAGCAGGGGCACGTCTCGGAGGCATCTAGTGTTTGTAGAGGGGTGAGATTAGCATAGAAAAATGGTCTAAAGAGTAATTACACTACCCATATGAAATGCAACAAACAAGTATCACACCACACATTTTATTCAATACCATCACAAAAGTTTCACACACGGGGATACAAAATTCGGTAACCTAAACATCGGCCTAAGCGTTTAACGATAAGATAAATTTGGTGGACTAGTCTAAGTGTCCTCCTCAGAAAAGCATGGTGGTGGGTCCTTCGGTGGAGCTTTCTTCATAGTCCTCTTCATTGCTGATCAAGGGGGCTACGTCTCCTTCGGGATGAAGGTACTCGCCCATGTCCAGTACCTCCTCCAGGTATGCGACACGAGTCTTCAGCTTCTCGATCCTCTCCAGGAAGTCCTTCACCTCCAATTCGTGCTCATAGTGGACTTCCCGGGCTACTTCTTTGAGTTCGAGTTCGCGGAGCGACACTTCCTTGATCTTCCTGGCATCCTTGATGACACGATGCTCCAGAATGTTGTTGTGCTTCTCCAAGGTCTGGGCATAGGACAGGAGAGCGTCCTTGGTCTTGCTTGAGATGATTTCTCCATATTCTCCTCTCCGGGATACCGTGAATAGGTCTGGTGAAATAGGGCAGCCTCTGTACACTTCCTTGATACGTCCGACTGCACAATGGACCGCCATGTCCCTTCCGAGAATCCAGTTGGGTGCGATGAACTTGAAGTCCACAGGCTCAGTGCGCGGCTCGAATGTCCTTCCGGGAACGTGCACCTCAATCCTGTAGCGTGAATCCTCCGGGTAAGACGAAGTAGACTTCCCTGTGATAGTCAGCAGAGCAATCCTCAAGTCCTTGGTGATCTGTATCAGCTCCTTACCGAAAGGCATAGTGGCGTCGGGCTGGCAAAACTCCGTGAACATAACGGGGATGAAGGTGGCCATCTAAAACATTGGAAAATCGGAGAGAAGTCAGAAATGATCAGAAGAGGAAATAGAAGATTTATAGACATAAGAAAATAGTTTTCTTCATAAGGCTTTTCCATTCCTAGAGGGTACGTCCTGCAGTCAGCGTGTGCTCTGAATACCATTTCTGTAGCGACCCGACTCAATACGAGTCAAGCCTCTGGTGTTTCCGTACCATCCCAAGATCATGCTGGTACACACTCAGTACATCAATGTATATATCAAGAGTTCAATCACACAGCTTTATTAATTGAAATCTCATATCGAGTACTTTATTACAATAATGAATTACAATAAAGTGGCTGAAAGCCATCTCATGAGATATCTAACGAAGACTAGCGAAAGCATCAGGTAGACGAGTCCATCCGACTCCAGGGCATGTCGTTGAGCGTAGATCATAGCCTCACTCCTGGTCGGAAAAGTACTCTGCAACATGATACATTGCAGCCGTGTAGGTCAGCATATGGAATATGCCGGCAAGTCATCAAAGAGAAGGGGAAAATAATAACCAACTATCTCTACATGCATATTTGGCAGGTGGTGCTATAAGTTTTAGCATAAAGCCAATTTTCTCCTACAACAAAAGAGGGTTGAAAGCAAAAATATTACTACATTGTTTGTTGTTCACGAGATGGTTCCGCCAACCAATTCTCGTACCCGAGTTGTTGATAATTCCCACATCATTATTAAGTTGTGTCGAGAGTTCAGGGAAATTTCAATGCCTTCGGCTCAAGTTGTCCATGACCGTGGACACGGCTAATCGATTAGGTTTGGGCACTCTGCAGAATTTTGCACACGTTCCCCACAAGATTTGATCGCCTGCAAGTACGTCTTCGCACTTCAGGGTGTTTGAAGACCGGATGATCAAAACATGGTCTTTCAACGGGTCCCTCTGAATCCCTGTCGGTGCCCATCCATTCCTACCGTTCTTCTACATCTGCTAGCACAGCCTCTCCAGAGTCGCCGCGTTGTCCAACCAGGCGAGAGCCCATAATGATTTGTGGCTGTGCAGGTAAGCATTGGATCTTGAAGCCTCCGTCCGTCTCTTCGAGCCTGGGTGAAGCTTTCCGCAAGATGACATGGCACGTCTCCAAGCATCCCGGGGTCGTCCACTGGTTTCTCCAGGGAGCCCGTCAAACCGTCCTTCATCCAGAGTTGCATTGCTTCACGAGGTCTTGAAAATCTTGACTTAACCGGTCTTGGTTATTTAATTATCCTCGCATCACTCGTGTTATGCACTCATCCAGAATCCCGTCTACTCAAGCATAGCAATATGAAATTTGTCATCCCGGGCCAAGTATCGGGGTTGTTGTGTGCCTACCACATGATACTACAGCCTATAACTATAATTCCCATGTACCTACTCAGCATGCCATTGGGCAAAGAAAGGTGAAACTACCATGCATAGAAAACATAGGCGAATAGTATGATCAAAATGACTTGCCTTGATGATAGTTGTCTTGATCGAGCGCTTCTAAGTAACAAGCTTCGCACTCCGGGTGATCTACCGATACAAACAAATACACACCATAAGCACTACAATCATCAACAAGTAAAATAACATCACAAGCATAAAGTAGCTATGGCATAAAGTGAAAGAATTCACTTCACCTAACTAAGGCAGAAATTGTTTCTGTTAAAACCCCAAGTAAAAATATTTAAAAAAAATTTGAAACTTATACTACAGAAAGATATAATCACTAGGAAGCAGTAGCAAGAAGAATCAAATAAATATCTATTTTTAAACTCCTGGAATGAGCAAAACAAATTTCAAAACTAAATCTGATCTAATTCAAATTTGAAAATTTCAAACATAGACAAATTATATGTTTTTGAAAACTACAGAAATTTTTTTGATCTACTGGAACAAGTTTCAACTCCATTGGAATTCTGGGTCAAAAGTTATGATCAAAACAAGATTAGAACTTTCTCTGTTTTGGAATTAAACAGAAAAAAAAAGAAACTGATTCTAACGGACAGGGGTACACGTGGCAGCCCCTGATTGGTTGCGGGTTCGTTTGCTGCGGGGAAAACTAGCACACGGCCGACGTATAACAAAAACGCTTTGGCTTAATAGGAAGTGGGGTAAAAACCAGGCGGTCTTTTAACTAAAACCAAAGAGGCATCCAGTTTCTAATCTACACCGTCTATGCAAGATCTAACGGTTGAGAAAACAAAACAGGGGCTCACAGTGGAGATGGCCAGCGAGGAGCTTTCTCCGGTGAGGCCGAGGCGAGGCACGCGACGGCGAGGTGGCTTCCGGCGTCGGGGGCGGCAGCGGAGAGGCCCGGTCGACGGCGGCGGCTCTCCGGCGACGTTTGGCGGCGGCGGCGAGTCGTGGGGAGGGCTCGGGCAAGCAGGGGAGAGGCAGGGGGCTTTGGCTCCGACTCCCTCCGGCGAGCTTGCGAGGGGGGCGGCGTGGGGCGAGAGCAGGAGCGGCGACTAGGGGAATGGGGCGAGGCGGCGGTGGGGAGTATTTATAGGGGCTAGGGGCTCGGGGAGGGGAAGGAGCAGGGAGATCGTGGGGATCCCTGCTATGTAGGGCTCGGCCATGGAAGGCTAGTCGCTGGGAAGGAAGGGGCTCGGGGAGGAAGAAAGAAGAAAGGGAAGAAATAAAGAAAGAAAAGAAAAAAAAAGAAGGAGCGCTCGGGTGCTCGTGGCGAGGGGTGGATCCCAGTGGGATCTGGCCCAAGAGAAAAAAACGCCCAGGGCGATTTCCCTTAAAAGAAAAATAATTTCCCGATTTTGTATTTCTTTTAAAACAGCAGGAGAAAAAAGAATAAAAGGAAACAAGATAAAAATAATTAATATAGGGTATTATATACCAAAATGATCAAAAAAATATTTCCTAATTGTTTATCATTTTTCCAAAATTAAATAAAAACTTTTTTAAAAATGTTTTTTTTCAGAAAAACTCCTTATGCTATATTTTCTTTTTCAAATTATTTTCTCCATAAATTTCTGGTTTTTCTTGGCTCAATTATTTTCAAAAGTGCCTCACATTTTGGAGGGTCATTTTCCGCCGCTCTTTCTTGCTTGCAAGAATTTTGTCAGGGCATTTCTCGTGGGGAGAAAATAGAAAAGCAAAAGCAAGTATTTGACGGAAATCAAATGCAAAAACTTTATTGCAAACAAAATGCATAGATGCTTAGCTACATTTGTAGAAACATTCCCAATTAGGAAAATTGGGATGTTACACGGAAGAATCCCGCCCTCCGTACTGGTGATCACATACCTTATATGGTCAATGATTTACAAGTAATCTTTGGAAAGGGTCCTGGCGTACTATCTGTTCCGAATGACGATGCGGGACACGCACCCATGTGGAAGAAGAAATCTATATTTTGGGACCTACCCTATTGGAAATACCTAGAGGTCCGCTCTGCAACCGACGTGATGCGTGTGATGAAGAATCGTTGCGTGAACCTGCTAGGCTTCTTGGGAGTGCATGGGAAGACAAAAGACACACCAAAGGCACAGGAGGAACATTAACGTGTGCATGAAAAATACGGCATGCATCCAGAGCAGTATGAAGGTCCTGCCAGCTATGCTCTTACCAAAGAAGAGAAGGAAATCTTCTTTGAATGCCTGCTCAGTATGAAGGTCCGGTCTAGCTTCTCGTCGAATATAATGGGAATAATAAATATGGCAGAGAAAAAGTTCTCATGACTACCACGTGATTATGATGCAACTGCTTCCGGTTGCATTGAGGGGGATTCTACCGGAAAATGTTCGATTAGCCATTGTGAAGCTATGTGCATTCCTCAATGCAATCTCTCAGAAGGTGATCGATCCAGTAATCCTGCCAAGGTTAAGGAGTGATTTGGTGCAATGTCTTGTTAGGTTCGAGCTGGTGTTCCCACCATCCTTCTTCAATATCATGACGCATGGCCTAGTTCATCTAGTCGACGAGATTGTCGTTCCGGGCCGTGTATTTCTACACAATATGTTCCCCTTTGAGAGGTTCATGGGAGTCTTAAAGAAATATGTTCGTAACCGTGCTAAGCTAGAAGTAAGCATCTCCATGGGCCATCAAACAGAGTATGTCATTGGGTTTTCTGTTGACTTCATTCCTGACCTTAAGAAGATTGGTCTCCCTCAATCGTGGTATGAGGGGAGAGTGACTGGAAAAGACACACTAGGAGCGGACTCAATAATATGTACGGACGGGCATTCTTGGTCTCAAGAACACTACACAGTTCTACAGAATTCTACCTTGGTGACCCCGTATGTCGATGAACACAAGAATATTCTGAGCTCCATACATCCGAAGCAGTGTGACGACTGGATTACATTTGAACACATCAGGAATTTCGGTAGTTGGTTGCAAAAACGTCTCATGTGTGACAACACTGCTTCTGATGAGTTGTACTCGTTGGCCAGGGGACCATCTTCGACTGTATTGACTTACCAAGGGTACGAGATAAATGGGAATACATTTTACATGAGCACCCAAGATCAAAAGAGCACCAACCAAAACAGCGGTGTCCGCTTTGATGCAGCAACCAAGAGGGGAAAGGACACATATTATGGTTACATAGTGGACATATGGGAACTTGACTATGGACATGATTTGAAGGTCCCTTTGTTTCAGTGAAAATGGGTCAATCTGTCAGGACGCGGGGTACAGATAGACCCACAGTACGGAATGACAACAGTGGATCTGAACAATCTTGCGCACGCAGAGGAACCATTCGTCCTAGCCAATGATGTGGCGCAAGTTTTCTATGTGAAGGACATGTCTACCAAACCGAGAAAAATAAAATATAAGGAAGCGAATACATCATACGATGGGCCAAAGCGCCACATAGTTCTTTCAGGAAAAAGAGACATCGTGGGATTGGAGGGCAAGACAGACATGTCTGAAGATTATGAAAAGTTTCATGAAATTCCTCCCTTCAAAGTCAAGGCTGACCCAAGCACCATGTTAAATGATGAAGATTATCCATGGGTTACGGTGCAATAAGAAAAGAACACAAGCAAAGGAAAAGTGAAGAAATGAAATGCCCTTTGTAACAGATGAGTTTTCGTAGTGCTTTTCATCCGCAGTGTGGCTTTGAATGGTGCAATTGAATAGTTGAAAATTGATGATGTTGCTTTGAATGGTGCATTTTGAACACACAAAAAGTCTGGTGTTCAAATAAGTTCAAAAGAATGAAATCCCTTTGTAACGGACGAGTTTTCGTATGAAACCCTGATACTTCGAAAGAGATTGTCATTTTTGTACACGAAGTGCATCCAATTTTTGCCGCAACCCTCTCAACTTTTTAGCACATGCTATCTGGGTGAAATTATGATACTATGCAAACTTCCAACCTTTTCAGAGTTTATTTGTAGTGCTTTTCAATTTAAGGGTCATTTAGCTCAAAAAATCAGTAAATGCATGAAAACTACCAAATGAAGTCAGAAATAGTTGAAAATTGATGATGTGGCTTTGAATGGTGCATTTTGAACACTCAAAAAGTCTAAAGCTCAAATAAGTTCAAGAAATGAAATCCCTTTGTAACAGATGAGTTTTCGTATGAAACCCTCATACTTCGAAAGATATTGTCCGTTTTGTGCACGAAGTGCGTCCAGTTTTTGTCGCAACCCTCTCAACTTTTTAGCACATGCTATCTGGGTGAAATGATGATATCATGCCAACTTTCAACCTTTTCACAGTTCATTTGTAGTCCTGTTCAATTTAAGGGTCATTTAGCTAAAAAAAATCAGTAAATGCATGAAAAATACCAAATGAAGTCAGAAATAGTCAAAAATTCATGACGTGTCTTTGAATGGTGCATTTTGAACATACAAAAAGTCTGGAGTTCAAATAAGTTCAAAAAATGAAATCCCTTGTAACAGATGAGTTTTCGTATGAAACCGTGATACTTCGAAAGAGATTGTCCGTTTTGTACACGAAGTGCATCCAGTTTTTGCCGCAACCCTCTGAACTTTCTAGCACATGCTATGTGGGTGAAATGATGATACCATGCAAACTTTCAATATTTTCAGAGTTCATTTGTAGTGCTTTTCAATTTAAGGGTCATTTAGCTCAAACAAATCAGTAAATGCATGAAAAATACCAAATGAAGTAAGAAATAGTTAAAAAATGATGATGTGTCTTTGAATGGTGCATTTTGAACACACAAAAAGTCTAGAGTTCAAATAAGTTCAAAAAATGAAATCCCTTTGTAACAGATGAGTTTTTTTTTATGAAACCCTAATATTTTGAAAGAGACTGTGTGTTTTGTACACGATGTGCATCCAGTTTTTGCCGCAACCCTCTCAACTTTTTAGCACATGCTATGTGGGTGAAATGATGATACCATGCCAACTTTCAACATTTCCAGAGTTCATTTGTAGTACTTTTCAATTTAAGGGACATTTAGCTCAAAAAAATCAGTAAATGTATGAAAATATCAAATGGGCCGACGGACCTTTTTCCCAGTTCTAGCCACCAACTCGTACGGAAGTACTCTGCTTCGCGCACTTTTGGGCCAGCGGAAGTGTGGCTTTGGTCCCCGTTGGTGCCACCAAACGAACCAAAGGTTTCGCATATAGTGCGGGAGTTGTCGAAATTGACCTTTAGTCCCGGTTGGTGTAACAAACCGGGACTAAAGGGATGCTCTAGTGCCGGTTTGAGCTACCAACCGGAACAAAGGTGTTTGTATATTGCGGGAGTTGTCGAAATTTCCACCGACTTCCATTTCCCCCCTGTTCCCTCTTCATCATCGTTGCACCCAAGACCGTTGCCGCTGGCCCGCGCCTCCTCCACGAGCCCGTCGTCGCCGTCGCCGTCATTCACGAGCCCGTCGTCGCCCCGAGCCCATCTTCGTTGCCGTTGCTCCTGAGCTCATCATCATCGTCGTCGCCCCCGAGCCCATCGTCGTCGTCGTCGTCCCCGAGCCCATCATCGTCGTTGTCGCTGTCGCCACCGAGCCCATCGCCGTCATCGTCGTCGCTCGGCGCCGCCCGTCGTCGGCGTCGCTGTGGTCTCCGTAGCCCCCGAGCCCATCGCCGTCCTCGTCGTCGCCCGTCGTCATTCCAAAGCTCGCCGTCGTCGCCCGTCGACGCACCGGTAGCACATCCATCGATCTCCATCTCCCTATTTGTGAATGCATGTGTGTGAGGACGTAGTCTAATTGCGAATCCACGGAGCTCATTCAGCCCGACTTCACGGCTCCTATCTACTCCGTGGATACTATCACGGAGTCTCAACCTTGCGAGCTTTTGACGAAACGCCGGAACCTCACTTTCAAGGCTGTTATCGGCGTTGTTGCACCTCCTCAATCCAACGGAACTTTTCACTGCCTTCCTATTCCACGTGGCTTTGCTGTTGTGATGGTGGATGAAGTAAAGGAGGAATTTGAGCAGCTCGAGCTTGACCACCCTACACGTGAAGATGAAAATAAGCTGGTTCATGCTTTGAGGAGTACATGTCTATGCGTGAAGGAGTACATCAAGCTTCCAAACTGGATGCCTCATCCTCCGGCGAGTGATAACGGCACTCCTCATCCTCCTCCGGTGACTGATTAGGGCACTCCTCATCCTCCTCCGGCAAATGATTAGGGCACACCGGCTCCTCCGACGCGTGAGGGCATTCCGCCTTCTTCTCCGGCTCCTCCTCCGGCGCGTGAGGGCACTCCACCTCCTTATTCGACTCCTCCTCCGGCGCATCGGCGCATTCCGCCTCCTTCTTCGGCTCCTCCTCCAGCACGTGAGGGCACTCCGCCTCCTTCTTTGACTCCTCCTCCGGCGCGTCGGAGCAGTCCGCCTCCTTCTTCAACTCCTCCTCCGGCGCGTCGGAGCACTCCGCCTTCCTCTTCGTCTCCTCCTCTAGCGCGTCGGAGCAGTCCTCCTCCTTCAGCTCCTCCTCAAGCGCGTCATAGCACTCCTCCTCCTTCGGCTCCTCCTCAGCTACGTCGGAGTAGTCCTCCTCCTTCAGCTCCTCCTCAGGCGTGTCGGAGCAGTCCGCCTCCTCTGCAATGGCGGAACACACACATTGTTACCGCCCCGCCAAAAATTACACAAGTAAGAAAGATGTCGCCTCCTCCACCTTCTCTCAAGCGGAAGACGGACTCTGCCGCCGCTCTGGAGGCTAGCAATGATGCAATGTTAGCAAAACGAAGAAGTGGGAAAATAATTCCCCAGCTCGGGCAACAGAAGAAGCAATTGTGCCCCCCCCCCGCTCAAGGTGTCTAGGGATATCGTCGTCGCTAATGATTTGGGGTTGCTTCCCGGTACCAACCCTGGTGATTACGTGAACGATTCAGTAATTTTTGAGATAGCTGAGGTAACAAATAAACAAACATATGAATGCGTGCTCGGGAAGCCTCTCGTCAAACCTGGTCATCCTCCTCTAACACCGAGGATGCACGAATTTCATGAGTGCTACATGAACATCTACAGGAAGACTAGGAAAGACTCTATGTATATGCAAGTGAAAAAATATCATGATTTCATTGGAGCTACACTGTTGCTTGTTCAATTTGAGGAGTTATTTCAGTTATACAATCAACTGGCCCTCGACAAACAACTCCTGACTTCCTACTGTTTGTAAGTATTACTTCTATAGTTAAGTCTCTAGCTCAGCTCGTTCATGGCATATATCTATAATTATCCTCACTATATATTATGCAGATTGAAGATCGTCGAATTAAAAAAAGCAGGAATCTTCGACGTTGGGTTCATTAGCCCATAACCGGTAAATGTATTGTCGGTCCGAAATGAAACCAAAGAGACTGAGGCTAAGTTGCTAAAGTCGTTGCATGCAAATCAAAACAAAATGGAAATACTCTTTCCTTAAAACTTCAAGTGAGTGTTGTTGTCTTCTCTGTATACTCGGTTTTGCTTACTCGAGATTAAGTAAATGTAATTGATGAGTTATATATGCATGCGTAGTTACCACTTTATTCTGCTATCCATTAAGCTTGATGGGGCAAAAGTAATTGTCTTAGACTCGAGACGTAAAGATCCTGAGGATTATGCGGACATGATTGCAATGCTCAAGAAGTAAGTTCAGTCAATACCGGGACCATACCGGCATGCAACTTTCATTAATTTCCTAATATCAAGTAATCATTTTCTTTGCCTGGCAGGGTTTGGAAGAAGTTCATCAAGCTTGCTCCCGGTCTAAATAAAGAGTTGCAATTTACGCACCCCCAGTAAGTAGTACTAGCTAGTTCCGCGCATCTCTAATTGATTCAAATTTTCATAAATATATCATTACCATGCTTGCTTATTAGTTTGATTGAACTATATTCTCGTAAAGTGCTTGTACAAGGCAGTTGGGATTGCAAAATGTGCATACTACGTATGCGTGTTCATTCGCCTCTCGACCTCTGGGCGGTGCATCTCTAACAAACAATTTGAAGTACGTAAATAATATTCACAAATTTATTTTATATGTTACCATCAATTGTTTTGAGTTTTATTCATATATATGCATGCATGTATTGACCCCCTTCTTTAAATTAGATCTGGAAGAAGCGAGATGAACCCCTATCAGATGATGCCATACGAGCAATTCAAGAGGAATTGGCGGGATTCTTTCTTGGCCACGTCATACCTAAAGACGGAGAATACCGTGATTGGATCTTAGGAATATGATGTTAGGCACTGTAAAAGATGTTATATTGTAAAAGATGTTAAGGATTGTAAATGGTTTCCTTCATTTTCTTATTAGCTAGCGTCATGTTCTCTCTATATGTATAGTAGCTACCGTCGACCAAGCACGGAGAAAGAGAGGACACTTCTCAATATTAGCTAGCTAACACAATATGAAACCACTAAATTAACCCTCCAACCCCCCCCCCCAGTTAAAAACCAAAAACCCTAGCTCCGGCCAGATGCTGACGCGTGGATGTCATGTTGTCCCGGTTGGTGTGACCAACCGGGACTAAAGTCCCTCCTGCCCGGGCTCCCCGCAGCGTCCATGTGGAGACCATTCGGTCCCGGTTCGTAAGCGAACCGGGAATAAAGATTTTGGCCTTTAGTCCCGGTTCAAGAACCGGGGCTAATGGGCCTCTAGAACCGGGATAATGGGCCATTTTCTACTAGTGATATGGTTGAATTTTTTCATGATTCTACTGAAAATTATTATGAGGGAGGAACATATACTTATAGATATCTCAATAATATCAAGTTTTCCCTCTATGTGTTGAAATTCTTCCAGTTGCACTTGTTATGCCATACTATGGTAGTTATTTTGTTCTTCAATAAATTATTTAATTGCAAGTTTCCTATGAATAGGAAGTGGGTTAGGATTAAATATGTTTGTTATATGATTCATGATCCTTTCTTTATGTTACAATTATTTATTTGATATGAGCATCATTGAAATCATTATACCTAGCTAAAAAAATAGGGGGCGGTATGAGGTGAAAGGAAACCTTCGTTGAAGCCTCCGAGGAGGGAATCGACACGAAAGGCGTCGACTTCGATGTGACCGCCGCACCGTTCAAGGGGTTACACTGATTCCCACTTACAGCCGCAAACTCCAACAATTCCAAGTTGAAGGCCTCCACCTGGAGGATGCAGGCCACCGAAAATCAGAAGGGGATCGAAGAGATCCAAAAAGATGGGGGCAACCCTCTCCACCGAACGCCGACGCAGTCGACGAGGAGACCATCATGTCGAAATCCATGGTCGTCGCCCCCTTCCAACCTGTGCGGCCAAGGAGGTCCGCCTCAGGCTCACTGTCGTGGGTATAAGTCTGACAGTAGAAGTACGGGGTACGGAAGTATATGGGCAGAGCCTTAGCTACGGCGAGGATGTATGAGTTCAGGCTCCTCTACGGTGGAGGTAAAAGCCCTACGTCTCAGTGCTCTTGGGAGCTTTTTGTCGAGTGTATTAAGGGATTACAGCAAGTGCCAACCCATGTACCAATGGTGAAGGGCGGCTTATAAAGAGTGAGCTGCCCTTCATAATGGTCCGGTGGACAGGGGTGGAGTAGTGGCGAGTAAATGCTGGCGTTACTGGTAACGTAAGCCTTAAATGCTAGTTATAGTGTATGAAAACGTATGACCGTTGCCCTCCTGGGAGGTTACGATGTACAGAGTGGATTCCAGTCGGCACGTTAGATATGCTCCGAGTGGATCGTCGCCGACTGGATGATGGGGGCGTCCTTAGTTTAGTCGGAACTGTCTAAGGGCCTTGTCCCCTATGAAGGGTAGTCCTTGGGTAGGACCTATAGGGCAGACCTATGGCCCTACCCTGGGACTATAACCCCATCATTAGTCCCCGAATGGATCGGGGCTGGAACGAAGAAGTGATGTCCGGAGTTTGGAGCGGACTGGTATTGAGGTGATCTTAGCGTTGTCTGCCTCAATCCATTTTATCTCTGCGTCTAGTGATCCAAGTGAATATGCAAGCGAAATGAACTGTGAGGGACCGATTGCTTCCGCGGAATCTTTCGACGAGACCGGTCATACTGACAGCGCCGGATTTTCCGGGATTCTCAAATTTCGGTTGCCGCGCGCTCAGTGGGGATGACGTCATCGCCATCGAGTAGATTTTGCCTCCACGATTACCGCGCCGCGATCTTCTCCACTAATCTTGCAGCAGCCGGTTGGGAGGATAAGATCTTGGGCCCACCTGTAGGTCACTAAGTCAGAGGCCTTTTAAAGCCTTCCTGATGGACCTTCCTGTTGTGCTGCTTGTCTTCCTCCCATTGATCTCGCCTCCCCGCAACTCCCTGCACACCTCTAGCCACCTCCTTCCCCTCCTCCTCTGCGGATCCATCGCCCTCGCCATGACGAAGGGGCAGACCAGCAAGCTTGAGGCGAAGAAGAAGAAGAAGGGGGCGGCCTCCACTCAGCGGCGGAAGCGGGCGTTGCCGGTGGCCTGGATCCAGGGGGACTTCCTCCCCTCCACGGTGAGGAAGACCGACGTGCTGGAGCTGGTGGAGCACGGCATGCTCGTCGATAAGTCTTGGAGGCTGCCGAAAGGCGAGATGGAGCCGGCGCCGAGGGAGGGGGAGCGTGTCCTGCTGCTCAGCCACGTGGCCAGAGGTTTCTCCCTGCCTCCCCATCCTTTCTTCCGAGGTATTATGAACTACTTTGGGGCGCAGCTCCATCACTTTCCAACGAATGCGATAGCTCATCTTTCCGCATTCATCACCCTCTGCGAGTGTTTCATAGGATATCCTCCCCACTGGGGGCTCTTCAAATATGTTTTCTCTGCTAGATCTCAAACGGTTAAGAAACTTAGCCAGTCTGATGATAAGACACACATCCTCCAGCTCTGCGGGGGTTTAGGATTGCAGAAGAAAACGAAAAGTAGTTATCCCTCCCTTCAGCTATCCGAGTCGGTTAGGAACTGGCAATCATCCTGGTTCTATTGGCAGGACATTGCCTGCCCGAATGCTCCGAGTGGGTTACCACCCTTTAGTTTAGACCGTCTAGGCCCTCCCAGGAAGCTAGCGCTCTCTAAGGGAGAAAAAGCCCAGATCTAGCCTTTGATCGACGCGCTCATAACCGTCGTCCGGAACGGAGTCACCGGCATGGACCTATTGGAGACTTTTCTGGGTCGACACATCCAGCCGCTCTAGGCCCGAGACCACGCAATGTGGCATTACACAGGGCCTTCGGATACCACTCGGTCCCATCCTGAAGACGTGAGCAAGGAGACCGTGGGTGCGTGGGTCCGCAGCATCACGGGCACATGTGATAACCCCGTGGGAGCTCGGCGGGTGAAGGCCTTCCGCGCCCAAAATCCTCCTCCGAATGAGGTGAGTACATTTGTCGAGTGCTTTTAACCTTCTCAGTTTTATTGCTTTTCTTGTCTCGCCGACTGACGTTGTCGACTGTGTTTTGTGCAGGAGTGGACGAACTGCATTCTGCAGTCTCAAGTGGGGATCCGTTCAAGGAAGAAGAAGGAAGCATGGAGGGTAGCGCGGGTAGTGTCGTGTACGTCTCTGACAGTAGGGAGACGGAGCAGGAAACAGAAGAGGAGGAGGAGGAGAGTGAAGAGCAGAGCTCGTCACCCTCACCACCAGAACGCCGAACCAAGCACCGTTATGACCCCGCTGTTCCGCCGGCTCCTCCCATGGCCCCGAGTGCTCGGAGTGTGAAGAGAACCCGGGGTTCTTCTGCTGAGCCCGTGGATCAGCCGTCCAAGGTGGCTAAACCCAGCGGGTCTAAACCTCAGAAAGCTTTGCCCCGGATGAGGATCGTTGTTCCGGTCGCCTCAGCGTAAGTACCTTTGCTCTTCCATCTTCCTTCAGTATTCGATTGGACTCTTCTTTTTGGGAATTCATGTTTACCCGTCGAATGGATTTCACTCAACAGAGCTGCTACCTCTGCCACCTCTCTGCCGTGTCAGGGTGACGATCCCATGGACACTGATGACACTGCCACGTCCCAGAAAGGTACGTTGTCATGACTCTGAGAGCTGTATTACCGTTTCGCGAGTGCTGTCTTTGATCTTGATCGTTTTCTGTATTTTTATTTTGTTCAGTCGGGCTTCCTTCGGAGGTGATCCATCTGGACGACGACGAACAAAGGGGGTCGGAACCAGCTTTGGCGCCTGTCCCTGGGGTTATCCAACCTGCTGCCAGCCCCGCCATGAGCGTGTCGCCGACTAAGAAGATGGCCTTCACGGCGGAACCGACTGGAGCAGAGCTCGGGATGCCCAGGGAGCTCGGGATGCCTAGGGCGCCTTCTGCCACGCCGGGTTCGTCGACTATTCACTATGATGCCCGACGCCTCCCGGAAGATCAAGTAGGAGCCGCCAAGGACGCCATGGTACAAGTGGAGCTGATGGTGGGTGAAGCCAAGGGAGCATATGACTCCGTTGCGTCCTGTGCAAGAAGAGCATGAAATTCGAATAAGTGCGCTAGTAAGTGTTTACATTCCTCTTGGTGCCCACTGGGGGTTTTGGCGAGATACTCAGATACAGTAGGTTAATTTTCCAGTGGGTTCACTCCGAGTGAACCCAGTGGGTGTAGTCCCCGAGACTTGTGCCGAGTGTTTCCACCGACACTTGTCTTTATATGTATTTTCCATAATCCCTACAGATCAGAGCTGATCTGCCCGAATGGTACCAGTGGGGGCACGCCGAGTGCACCCACTGGGTGTAGTGCCCGAGAGTAGTGTTACTCGGGTCGAATAATAGTAGTCTCATAGTGTTGTTGGTTTGCTATGGAGCTCAATGGGACCGACCTGTTCGAGCTTCATACCAGTGGGGTCACTCTCAGTGAACCCACTGGGTGTAGTCCCCGAGACCGCTGTCGATTGCTTGCATCGGCAGGGGTCTGAAGAATCTTGAGTTTTGATTGTTTTGTCATATCTGTCGAGACTTTTTCCTTGTTGAATCTGGCTGATCCTCCCTTTATGTCTCTTTGACAGAAGACTTGTGAAGTGGGATCGGCCTATACTGCTCTGATGGCTGAGAAGACTCAACTTGCTGCCGACTTGGAGGTAGCTGCGAATGATATGGCTGGCATGAAGAAGGCTCTCGCTTAACGAGAAATATCTTTGGAGGAATCTCGGGAGACTAACAAGGCACTGTTAGCCGAGTTAGAAAATATGAAGAAGGAGAGGTCTGAATGGGTGGGCCAGCTAAAGTCAATGAACGTTCGGTGCAAAGCGCAGGAGAAATACGTCGGTGACTGGGCGAAGAAGATGGTCGCACTGCTTGGTGGTAAGTTGCTTGCCGAGTGCTCTTTGACTTTGGAGTTCACTCCACGCTTATTTTCTCCCTGTCTTTTCTTTGCAGATTTCTGTCGGGACGTTGAAGCCGAGACCGCCGAAATTGAACCGGCGCTTGGGCAACCGAATGTTCCACTCGATGATGAAGCTAACCGGGACATGTTCCGACTGAATTCCCGCCTTAACAAGGTGGGTCCTTTCGTTGGTCGCCTGAGAGAAGTTGTCGGCCGAATTGACAAAGAGCTGTGGCCTGAAGATGACTCCCGGAATGAGATAGAGGGGTTGATGACTCGACTGGAGGATGTTCCAAGCAGAGTGCAGGCATGGAAGAAGTCTGCCGCTCGGTGTGGCGCAAACGTGGCACTGTCTCTGGTCTGAATGCATTGTAAGGAAGCCCGTGAAGACAAGCTGAAGACGTTGCAGGTCGCCAACACCAAGAAGCTTCGATTTGAAGACTTCATGGAGACCTTCCTCGACACGGCCACTCGGATTGCAGGTGGAATCGACCTCGACACCTTCGTGGAGCCAGCCAGCCCCGACGATGCTTGATTGACTTTATGCTGAACGCGCATTCACCTCGGTATTCCGAGTGGAGTTTGTATTAAACTTTGGCCACTGTTGTTGGCCGGTACATTCGTGGCTCAATGTGGATAAACTTGATTCACACCGAGCCGACTGATCGTTGAACTCAATTTGAATTCGAACCGGATCTTTTGCTCTTATTTCGCTGAGTTTTTTTACACGATTTTGGCTCGTGGTTTTTGTTTAGGCGACTCAGCTAAGCCTCTGAGTGTATCTTGTGTGCCCACTCGGAGGAAGCTCTTTACTTAGGCAACTCTGGTTAACAGCTAAGTCCTCGAGTGTGACTTGAAATGCACACTCGGAGCAAGTTGTTTGCTTAGGCGACGCTGGGTCGCAGCTAAGTCCCCGAGTGTGACTTTAAATGCACACTCGGAGCAAGTTGTTTACTTAGGCGACTCTGGGTCGCAGCTAAGTCCCCGAGTGTGACTTTTGGTGCACACTCGAAGCAAGTTGTTTACTTAGGCGACTCTGGGTCGCAGCTAAGTCCCCGAGTGTGACTTTTGGTGCACACTCGTAGCAAGTTGTTTACTTAGGCGACTCTGGGTCGCAGCTAAGTCCCCGAGTGTGACTTTTGGTGCACACTCGGAGCAAGTTGTTTACTTAGGCGACTCTGAGTCGCAGCTAAGTCCCCGAGTGTGACTTTTGGTGCACACTCGGAGCAAGTTGTTTACTTAGGCGACTCTGGGTCGCAGCTAAGTCCCCGAGTGTGACTTTTGGTGCACACTCGGAGCAAGTTGTTTACTTAGGCGACTCTGGGTCGCAGCTAAGTCCCCGAGTGTGACTTTTGGTGCACACTCGGAGCAAGTTGTTTACTTAGGCGACTCTGGGTCGCAGCTAAGTCCCCGAGTGTGACTTTTGGTGCACACTCGGAGCGAGTTGTTTACTTAGGCGACTCTGGGTCGCAGCTAAGTCGCCGAGTGTGACTTTTGGTGCACACTCGGAGCAAGTTGTTTACTTAGGCGACTCTGGGTTGCAGCTAAGTCCCCGAGTGTGACTTTTGGTGCACACTCGGAGCGAGTTGTTTACTTAGGCGACTCTGGGTCGCAGCTAAGTCCCCGAGTGTGACTTTTGGTGCACACTCGGAGCAAGTTGTTTACTTAGGCGACTCTAAGTCGCAGCTAAGTCCCCTGTGTGACTTTTAGTGCACACTCGGAGCAAGTTGTTTACTTAGGCGACTCTGGGTCGCAGCTAAATCTCCGAGTGTGACTTTTGGTGCACACTCGGAGTTAGTTTTTTAGACCGGAGTCTCCAAACGCGGAAGAATTTTGAATCGGCAAGAAATTAATCCGCTTTGTATTACTTCGATGACATTTGTTCTTTACATTGTCTCTGTCGGCGGTTATGTGTAAAGCGCTTCAGTAGATCTCCATTCCATGCTCGCGGCTCGTCCGTCTCCCTGTCGAGGTTGTAGAGTCGATACGCTCCGTTGTTCAGCACCTTAGAAATGATGAACGGTCCTTCCCAGGCGGGAGCCAACTTGTGTGGTCTCTGTTGATCCACTCGGAGCACCAGGTCACCTGCTTGGAACGTGCGGCTCCTGACGTGCCGCGCATGAAATCGCCGCAGATCTTGCTGATAACTTGCTGAATGGATCAGTGCCATCTCGCACTCCTCTTCTAAAAGGTCTACTCCGTCTTGATTGGCTTGCTCTGCTTCGGCTTCGGAGAAGAGTTTGACTCGTGGAGAGTTGTGAAGCAAGTCACTCGGAAGGATTGCCTCTGCTCCATAAACGAGGAAAAACGGGGATCGTCCTGTCGATCTATTCGGAGTTGTTCGGAGGCCCCACAGCACCGAAGGCAGCTCGGTGACCCATGCGCCGGCGGCATGTCCAACTTCCCGCAGGAGTCGAGGCTTCAACCCTTGAATAATGAGTCCATTCGCCCGCTCCGCTTGTCCATTTGTTTGGGGGTGCGCAACGGATGCGAAATCCACTCGGATACCTTGGCCTGCGCAAAAACCTTTGAACTCGTCCGAGTCAAAGTTTGTGCCATTGTCGGTGATTATGCTGTGTGGAACCCCGTATCTGGCAATGATGTCTGTGATAAATTTGATGGTCGTAAGGGTGTCAAGCTTCTTGATTGGCTTGGCTTGAATCCACTTGGTAAACTTGTCGACTGCTACCAGCAGATGGGTGAATCCTCCTTGGCCTATTCTGAATGGTCCGACTGTATCTAATCCCCACACGACGAATGGCCAAGAAAGTTTAATTGTCTTCAGCGTGGACGTTGGCTTGTGGGACTTGTTTGAATAGAACTGACCAACCTTCGCAATGGTCGACTATATCTTTTGCCATTTCATTCGCCTACAACCAGAAGAAACCAGCTCTGAATGCTTTGGCGACGATTTCCCTTGAGGAGGCATGATGGCCGCAGGTTCCCGAGTGAATTTCTTCCAAAATTAACCGACCCTCCTCAGGAGAGATACACCGCTGAAGGACGCCTGAAACACTTTCTCTGTATAACTAGTCATCAACGAAGGTGAAGGACTTCGACCTGCGAACGATCTGCCTAGCTTGGACCTCGTCTTCCGGTAACTCTTGCCTCAGGATGTACGCAATGAATGGCACAGTCCATTCGGGAATGACAGCTAGAATCTCCATGACCAGGTCAACCACAGCGGGAACCTCGACTTCAGTCTGATCTGTTGAGCTCTTCGGTTGCATAGGTTCCTCTGTAAAAGAATCTTCTTTTATCGAGGGGAGGTGTAGGTGCTCGAGGCAGACATCACTCGGGACAGGTCTCCGTGTGGATCCAAGTTTTGCCAATTCGTCTGCTGCTTGGTTTTTCAGTCGGGGAACATGGTGAAGTTCCAGACCTTCGAACTTCTTTTCAAGCTTTCTTATTGCGTTGTAGTATGCAGTCATGGTGGGGTTCCTTACATCCCACTCCTTCATTACTTGATTAACCACTAGATCTGAGTCGCCATAGACCATCACGCAACGGACGCCGAGTGTGATGGCCATGCGCAACCCGTAAAGGAGAGCTTCGTACTCTACTTCGTTGTTGGAAGAATCAAAATGGATCTGCAACACATACTTGAGTTTGTCACCTTTCGGGGATATGAGCACTACGCCGGCGCCGGAGCCATTCAACATCTTGGACCCATCGAAGAACATGGTCCAATGAGCCGAGTAGATGTGAGTCGGTTGCTGTTGTTCTACCCATTCTGCAATGAAATCAGCAAGAGCTTGAGACTTTATAGCTTTCTTGGCTTCGAACTTGATGTCGCAGTATAGCATCTCCATTGCCCACTTTGCCACTCGTCCTGATGCGTCCCGATTGTGGAGAGTTTCCAACAACGGAGCATCAGATATGACAGATACTGAGTGGTCTTGGAAATAATGAGCCACCTTCTTTGCAGTCATGTAGATCCCATAAATAAGCTTCTGATAATGGGGATACCTCTGCTTGGAAGGAGTCAGGACTTCGGAAACATAATATACTGGCCGTTGAACCTTGTACGCTTTGCCTTCTTCTTCGCGTTCGACTGTCAGAACAGTGCTGACGACTTGATTTGTAGCCGCGATGTACAGAAGAAGGGGTTCTTTACTGAGCGGGGCAGTAAGAACCGGCTGGGTGGAAAGCAGGGCTTTGAGGTCGTCGAATGCGGTTTGGGCTTCGTCTGTCCACTCGAAGGTATCCGACTTCTTCATGAGTCGGTACAGAGGTAACGCCTTCTCGCCCAGTCAAGCGATAAACCTGCTCAAAGACGCTAGGCAACCTGTGAGCTTTTATACGTCATGTACTCTTACCGGCCGCTCCATTTGAACAATGGTCCCAATCTTTTCGGGGTTGACATCGATCCCTCGTTCGGAAACGAAGAAACCGAGTAACTTCCTGCTGGGAACGCCGAATGAACACTTGGCTGGGTTGAGCTTGATATCGTACCTACTTAGGTTGGCGAATGTTTCTGCCAAGTCAGTCAGCAGGTCGGAACCTTTGTGTGACTGGACTATGATATCATCCATATATGCCTCCACATTTCGACCAATCTGGTCTAGGAGGCATTTTTGGATCATTCGCATAAAAGTTGCTCCTGCATTTTTCAAACCGAATGGCATGGTGATGTAACAGAAGCACCCGAATGGGGTGATGAAAGATGTTTTTAATTCATCTGGACCATACAGACGGATCTGATGATAGCCTGAATAGGCATCAAGGAAGGATAAGCGCTCGCAACCCGCAGTCGAATCAACGATTTGATCAATGCGGGGGAGCGGGAAGTGGTCTTTCGGACAGACCTTATTAAGGTGCTTGAAATCGATGCACATACGGAGAGACTTTTCCTTCTTGGGCACCATGACAACATTAGCGAGCCACTCGGAGTGGTGTACCTCACGAATGAAGTTGGCTGCCAGAAGTTTAGCTACCTCCTCTCCGATTGCTTTTCTCTTGTGCGCGGCGGACCAACGCAGGCGTTCCCGGATGGGCCGAGCGGCGGGATCCACATGCAGTCGGTGCTCAGCCAACTCCCTGGGTACACCTAGCATGTCAGCAGGCTTCCATGCAAAAATGTCCGGGTTCTCATGGAGGAATTGGATGAGCTCAGCTTCCTATTTTGGATCAAGGGTGGTGGAGATGTTTGTTGGGGCGGCGGTGGCATCCGTTGGGTGGATGCTTACTTTCTTCGTGTCTCCCGCCGATTGGAATGCGGACTCGGAAGCTGGCTTCTTTAAATGCATCAGGTCGGCGGGGTCGGCAATCTTCTGGTACTCATCCAACTCGAGTACAGCCATCTGATGGTCTGCAATTCTCGACCCATGCTGCAGACACTCCTCGGCCCACTGCCGATTGCCTGTGACAGTAATCACGCCTTTGGGACTAGGCATCTTCAGCTTCAAATATACGTAACATGGACGGGACATGAAACGTACGTATGTCGGACGGCCCAGAATGGCATGGTATGCACTCTGGAAGTCTACCACCTCGAATGTTAACTTCTCTTTGCGGAAGTTCTTGTCAAAGCCGAAAACGACATCCAACGCAATCTGGCCGAGTGATTTGGCCTTTCTTCCTGGGACGACTCCATGGAATTGCATACTGCTCTCGCTAAGTCTGGACATCGGAATGCCCATTCCCTTGAGAGTATCGACGTACATGATATTCAAGCCGCTGCCGCCGTCCATGAGGACTTTGCGCAACCTAACTCCTTCCACCACCGGGTCGACGACCAGAGCTTGCCTCCCTGGGGTGGGTACGTGTGCTGGGTGGTCTGACTGATCAAAAGTGATTGCAGTCTGTGACCACTTGAGGAACGTGGGAGTGGATGGGGTTGCCATGTTTACCTCCCTGTTGACCAGCTTCAGTCGACTTTTGCTTTCTACATCAGCAAAAATCATTAACGTTGCATGGACTTGAGGGAACGGATCCCCCTTGTCCTCATCATCTTGCTCGGTGTCTTTCTCACTCGGTTGCCCTTCACCGAATCCTTGGATTAGGAGGCGACACTGCCGAGTGGTATGTTTCGGCAATAGGACATTGCCTTCTTCATCCGTCTTCGTGTGGATTGGACACGATTGATCTAGGATGGAATTTCCTGACTGTTTCTTCTTGGGGGTGTACTGTGGTTTCCCCTTGCCTTTGGACTTAGCGTTTGTAACGATTGTCGCCTCTGCTTGCGGAGTGGATTGGGCTTTCTATTTCTGCTTCCGACTGCTGCTCCCATCTCCGTCGGCGACTGACTTATGCTTGCCGCTACGTATGCGGTGCTCCTCTTCGCCATTCGCATAGCGCGCGGCTATCTCCATCATCTTGCTCATGGAGATGTCGCCTGTCCGACCAAACTTCAGGTATAGATCTCTGTACCGAACGCCTGCCTTGAAGGCGCAGACTGCTTGGTGTTCTGTAACATTCTCCACTGTGTGGTAGAGGGTTGTCCAGCGCTAGATGAAATCGCGCAAGGGCTCGTTTTTCTTATGGACACAGTGTTGAAGCTCTGTGAGACCAGCAGGGCGTTCGCACGTACCCTTGAAGGTCCTGATGAAGACTCGGGACAGATCTGCCCAACTGTAAATGCTTGATGGAGCTAACTGGTTTAGCCAAGCTCGAGCCGAACCGTCGAGCATCAGTGGGAGATGTTTCATGGCGACATGGTCATCTCCGCCACCGATCTGGACCGCCACTCTGTAGTCGTCTAACCAAGTTTCTGGTTTGGACTCTCCTATGAATTTGTTGATTCCCGTCGCCAATCGGAAGTTGGGAGGGATGTCAGCCGAGCGAATGGCCCGACTGAAACACTCGGGACCAGAAACAACGATCCTGCTTCTACTCGGACGATCTCTATCATGACCATCACGGTGGGCTCGGCTTCTATCAACCTTCTTCTGAGTGATATACCCTCTTGCATCAGGCCTTTGATCATGCGCGTCACCACCCGAACGATGATCAGCGTAATGCCGGGGTCCGTAAGGCCCACTCCGCGGAGGAGTACGCGAACGGCGACGATCTTCGGGATGACACCGAATGGAAAGCGGATTCCGACTTTGGTCCCTGGAACGATCGTTCCACAGGCTGCCCCCTCTGCGACGCTGGTGAGAGCTGGGACTGAAAACCGACCGATGTGTGTTTGCTTGGAAGGAACTGTTGTGGATCTTGTTGTGTGACTGGGAGACCGCCGAGTTTTGCTGCTGCGCTGTATGTAACAAGGCACGGATCTGCTCGATTCCTCTACAAGCCTCCGAATCAGACGGCTGGAGAGAATCAGCAATCCTGGTGGCTGCAGCCAAGTTGAGGATGGGTGTGCGGAACACCTCGACGTTGCTCTGGCGAGCGCGTCGACTGGAAGAACGAGGGTGCTGACGACGAGCGCTGGATGATTCTTCGGTCTCACGCTTGTTCCGACCAGTCCCGGAGGGACTTTCATGGGAATCGGCCGTGAGTACTTCGGCTGCAGGCTCGTGACCCTCATACTCGGAAGGTAGTTTAGTCGGAACTGACTCCAAGCACTGGGATGACCGCGGGACCACAACCGATTCGAGCACCGCCACTTGAGAGGACATGTTTTGTTGCGCTAGGGCGTGTCGCACCCAACGCTGGAGCCGCGAACGACCGGATCGCTTGTTGCCGCGTGTGACGGGGGCGAAGATTGACACCGGGGTCGATGGCTGGAGAAGAAGAACCCCGCAGGAACTGGCACGGAAGTGCGTAGCCCCGCGACTCGGAAGCGTCTCGATGTCGAGGGGCGCATCCTCATGCCATGCCGAATCATCGGCGATGAAGGAAAGTGCACCGCAGAGGATCTCATGACCCATGCACAGATCTCCGCCGGATGACATGACGAAAAAGGTGAAATCGCAAACTCGCCGGAAGTCGCTTAGACGCCTGCCCCACGGTGGGGGCCAACTGTCGTGGGTATAAGTCTGACAGTAGAAGTACCGGGTACGAAAGTATATGGGCAGAGCCTTAGCTACGGCGGGGATGTATGAGTTCAGGCCCTCTACGGTGGAGGTAAAAGCCCTACGTCTCAGTGCTCTTGGGACCTTTGTGTCGAGTGTATTAAGGGATTACAGCAAGTGCCAACCCCTGTACCAGTGGTGAAGGGCGGCTTATATAGAGTGCGCTGCCCTTCATAATGGTCCGGTGGACAGGGGTGGAGTAGTGGCGAGTAAATGCTGGCGTTACTAGTAACGTAAGCCTTAAATGCTAGTTATGGTGTATAAAAACGTATGACCGTTGCCCTCCTCGGAGGTTACGATGTACAGAGTGGATTCCAGTCGGCACGTTAGATATGCTCCGAGTGGACCGTCGCCGACTGGATGATGGGGGCGTCCTTAGTTCAGTCGGTACTGTCTAAGGGCCTTGTCCCCTCTGAAGGGTCGTCCTTGGGTAGGACCTATAGGGCAGACCTATGACCCTACCCTGGGACTATAACCCCATCACTCACCATCCAAGGTTGTCGCCCCGACACTCTAGGCCCTCCTCGTGAGGCACATAAGTTGGATCCCCACCACACCTTCCTTGGCGACGCACGCGCAATCCGTGTGTATCTTGCTTGGCGACAAAGAGTGAGGTATCGATAGAATATGTGTCTAGAGGGGGGTGGATAGACTACTTGTCAAGATAAAAATCTAGCCTAACCTAATATTTAGGAGGGCAGAAAACTAGCAGTTGTAACAAGTCTAAGTCACCCTACACAAGAAGTTCTAAGAGTATAGCAGCGGAAAGTAAAACATGCAAGTGTATTGTAGAGTAGTAAGGTAGGGAGATCAAACGCATGAGGTTGACACGGTGATTTTTGGCATGGTTCCCATAGGTGGCGCTATCTTACGTCCATGTTAGTGGAGACTACAACCCACTGAGGGTAATGGATGTGAGAGTCTACGGAGGGCTCCACCCATGGAGGGTCCACAAAGAAGCGGCCTTGTCTATCCCAGCACGGCTTACGTTCACGGAGGACTAGCCTTACTCATGATAGATCTTCACGAAGTAGGCGATCTCCTTGCCCTTACAAACATCTTGGTTCAACTCCACAACACGAAGTAGGAGGCTCCCAAGCGACACCTAACCAATCTAGGAGGCACCACCCTCCAAAAGGTAATAGATGTGGTAGATCAATGAACTACTTGATCTTGTGCTTCTAAACATAGTCTCCTCAACACAAATCACTCTCTCATAGAATATGCATGGGTAGGAGAGGTTGATTTGGTGGAAAGCAGTTTGGGTAGGCTAGAGATCAAGTTTGAAATGATTGGATTGGAATATCTTGGTCTCAACACATGAGTAGGTGGTTCTCTCTCAGAAAATGGATCTAGAAATGTAGTGTGTGTTCTGAGTGCTTTTCCCACGAATGAGAGGTGGGTGAAGGGGTATATATAGGCACCAGCCAAAATCCAACCATTACACACAAAAGAGAAAATTCGATGACACCGAAGTGGACAACTCGGTGGTACCAACAAGCACTAAAGGTGTGAACTTTTGAATCTCGGTGAGACCGATATATACAACTCGGTGGCACCGAAAAGGTGACTAATGGTCATATGGCCAAACTCGGTGGCCTCAAAAAGGTGACTAACGGTTAGATGGCCAAACTCGGTGGCACCGATACTCAAACTCGGAAATTTCGATTTTGTGTATCTTGGCAACAGAATGTTGGTCACACTGAACTCGGTAGCACCGATGCAGTTTCAGTTGCACGACTCCGATTTGGTGGGAATGGCTAGGGTTTTGTCTGAGGTTCACACTCGGTGGGTACGATGTGAAAATGTTGGTGACACTTAAGTTGTGAATGTGGAACTTGACATAGTGGAAATGTGGGAAAAATGACTGAGTGTTTTGGTGGCTAGCTTTGAGCATTTGAGCAATCGGTTCATTTTACTACATCACCCCCTTTTAATAGTATTGGCTTTCCTATGGACTCAAAAGTGATTTCCCACAAATATAAAATGAAGAGTCTTCTAGCTTGAAGCTTGAGCCAATATCATTCCTTTCTTGCATCCAGGGGCATCTCCACATAAACCTTAAGCCATAGATCTCCGTGGAATAATCCTGAAATATCTAGGTAAAAGTGCTAGTCCAAGAGACAATGTATGTTGTCATGAATTATCAAAATCACCAAAGGAGCATATGTTCTTTCAATCTCCCCCTCTTTGGTAATTGATGAGAACATACAATCAAAGCTTCAAATAAAGATACTCATAAGGATATGATAGCTTTGAAGGAAATATGACTAGTAAATGTCCCCCTTAAATGTGTGCAATCCCTTTAAAGGATAGTTCCTTTGGAACGCATGGCACACACAAGGTAGAAGAACAAGACAAGTTATAGGAATCTTGGCTATATGCATCAAACATATGTGAATGAAGGACTTCCATGTTCAAGACTTCCTCTTGCAAACAATATGTGCAAGAAACAAGATGTCATCATGAACAAGGATATGATGCATATACTTACCTTGAGGATCTTAAGCGTCTTGACATATGAGTATACTTGGGAAAACAAATGTTAGATAACACAAGAGTACCCTGTTGCAAAGATGCAAAGAAATTCAAGACTACCAAGAAAACGAAGACATAGTTAAGATAGTATTTGATGAAAGAATATATCTCCAAGGAACAGGAACTTTTTCTCCCCTAAAATGAGTATATAGAGTTTTCCTCTCCCCCTGAATCATGGCATGTAGATATTGGGAGTAGGTAGGGAAAATAAGTTCAAGCCAATAAAGCTAGTTAAAATGGTATTTATCTCTCTCCCCCTTAATGTGTAGGGTTTGATACAAGTATCTCCCCTTAGTGTTGTTGATCCCTCTTTTGTATAAGATTCTTGATAGTATATGATAGTATTTTTCCCCTATAGATAGGTTCAATGAATGGAAGATTTGATGATATTTCTCCCCCTTTGGCATAATTACCAAAAACAAAGGTCATAGAGTAAGGGCTCCTTGAGAGTAAATAGAGGGATCCTGGTTACTCCTCTCTTTTGTAAGGGTTTCTGGAATTTTTCTTTTCTCCCCCTTAGATATTTTGTAGGGTTCATTGAATGTTCTCCCCCTTAGGTATGGATAAGAGTTCCTTGAATGACCTCCCCCTAAGTTAGGGATCGTAGAGAATTCTCACTCTTATATATCATGGGATCACTGAGATTTTTCTCCCCTGGAGAAGTTGTCTGCCCCTAAAAAAATAGTCCAGAAAAATTATTAGAGCAACAAAGTAAAAAATCGGAGTCACCGAGGCATAATGATTCGGTAGAACTAAGATTGATATTTAGGCCTCGTGGAGAAATCAGTTGGACCGAGCTACTCAATTCGGTGAAACCGAGTTGCTATGATATTTAACTCTTTAACAAAAAATAGGTTGATTGAAAGAATTGTTGCAAAAGATCAAGAGTCCAAAAGAATGATAATTCCAACTAAGACAGTTTAGATAGAAGTAAGAAAATAAGAGATTTATTATTATTTATTATTATTTAAAACACACATATAGATGAGAGTGGAATGGTTCTAAGAATGTGAAAGATCAAATGTGAACCATATGATATTCTCCATCTAGATGTGGGGCGGTGACTAGGTCACCTATATTAGAGTATTTGACTTGAGGAGTCAAGCAAGAATGCTTGATCATAGGTCATACTCATCGTTAAGATCGAAATGGGGTTTCCATTTTTCGATTAAGCATTTCAATATCTTCATATCACTTGAGTGATGTTGATGACGTAGCATGTAGGTGAACTTGTTGTGAATGCTCAATGTTGATGATGATCATCTTGAGTTGGGAGGTATCCATGACGTTTTGGTTCACTTTTAACCTACAATGGTTAGTCACACAAGGAAGAACATGATATATCTAATTGACATAAGTAAAGATCAATATCATAGAATTGTCAAGGATATGATTTTGTTGTCTTCTTCCTCCGTCTTCGAAGAAAAGGTTGTTGATACTTGGCCATATCAAGATTTCTTTTGACGTGAGTTGATTGCAATCTTGTGGAGTGTATTTCTTCCAAGTACCTACAAATGGTTAGGTGCAATACAAGGGAGCATAGCTTCCAAGACATACGATAGTAAAATCAATGGCATCAACGAACAGTCAGTCAAGCTCATGCCCTTGCATGCATCCGAGTGAGTTTAGCTCAAGATTGAAGCATCAATGATGTTCAACTCACTCCTCAAATGACAGAACACTTTCTCATCAAGTGGCTTGGTTAAAATGTCAGCATGTTGCTTGTTTGTACGAACATGCCTGAGATCGGTATCTCCTTTGGCAACATGATCACGAATGAAATGATGTCGCACTTGGATGTGTTTGGTTCTAGAATGTTGCACAAGATTATATGCAATCTTAATAGCACTTTCATTGTCACACAATAATGGGACTTTTCTAACATGAATGCCATAATCCTTAAGCGTTTGAGACATCCATAGTAATTGAGCACAACATGATCCAGCAGCAATGTATTCAACTTCGGCAGTTGATAAGGATACCGAGTTCTGTTTCTTGGATGTCCAAGAGACAAGAGATCTCCCAAGAAATTGACATGTACCCGAGGTGGATTTTCTATAAACCTTGTCTCCAGCATAGTCTGAGTCGGAATAGACAACAAGATCAAAAGAAGATCCCTTGGGATACCATATGCCAAAGTTTGGTGTATGTATAAGGTATCTCACTATCCTTTTCGCAGCCAATTGATGACACTCTTTAGGTGATGCTTGATAGCGGACACACATGCAAACACTTAGCATGACATCAGGACGAGAGGCACATAGATATAACAATGATCCATTCATTGATCGATAAACCTTTTGATCAATGGGTGCATCATCCTTAGTGAGGTCAAGATGTCCACTAGTAGGCATGGAGGTTCTCATACCTTTGCATTCTTACATGTTGAACTTTATGATCAAGTCCTTGGTGTACTTGGTTTGATATATGAACGTACCTTCTCTCGATTGTTTGATTTGCAACCCAAGGAAGAACTTCAATTCACTCATCATGGACATCTCGTACTTCTCTGACATCACCTTTCCAAACTTTTCACTAAAATGTGGGTCAGTAGAGCCAAAGATAATGCCATCCACATATATTTGACAAACAAATAGTTCACCATTTACTCTTTTAGTGAACAGGGTTGCATCAATTTTGCCAATTTCAAAACCCTTTTCAATTAGAAACTTCGTTAGGCATTTGTACCAAGCTCTAGGTGCTTGTTTAAGACCATATAAAGCTTTACGAAGTTTGTAAACATGATCAGGTTTCTTAGGGTTCATGAAACCAGGAGGTTGTTTAACATAAACTTCCTCTTCAATTTCTCCATTGAGAAAGGAACTTTTAATATTCATTTGGTAGAGAGTTATATCATGTTGATTGACATAAGCTAGAAGAATACGAATGACTTCAAGTCTAGCAACAGGAGCATAAATCTCACCAGTCCATACCTTCGACTTGCGTGTATCCTTGGGCTATGAGACGTGATTTTTTGCGTACAACTTGTCTGTCTTCATCTTGCTTGTTACGAAACACCCATATTGCACCAATGATGTTCTGCTCGCCTTCTGGTTTTTCAACAACTGTCCATAGTTGGTTCCTCTCGAAGTTGTGTAGCTCTTCATGCATGGCATTCACCCAATCTGGATCTTGGAGAGCTTCTTCTACCTTCAAGCGTTCAATGCTAGATATGGAAGAATAATGCTCACAAAAGTTAGCTAGTCTAGTTTTAGAGCGAGTGATTCTCCCGTTGTTTATGTCGATGTAGATTTGTTTCAGCGGATGATCTATGTCGACTATTGCTCTAACTCTTGATAGCTTCTTCTTGTTGGATGGAGGAGCTTCTTCTTATTCTTCATCATCTTGATCATTGTCATTGGCATCATCTTCTTCTCCTTGAGGTGGTGGTGAGGAAGGTTGAGGTGGATCATCAAGATGTTTCTCTTCCTCTTATTCATCATGTCGTGTACCGCTTGTGGATGCTTCCATGTCGTTTCGCGATTCGCCTTGACGAAAAGTAGGACATTCCACTTGTGTTGATGAAGTGCTTTCCTTCACCTCCATGGGACGAATCTTGCCAATGGATAAATCTTTGATAGCTTTCGAAGGTTCCTAGTCTCCTATATCAATTGGCAATTGTTCGACTTGCGAACCGTTAGTCTCATCAAACTTCACATCTACCGTCTCTTCAACTTTCCAAGTGAAGTAGTTGTCGACACGGTAAGCGTGAGAGTTTGATCCATAACCAAGAAGGAAACCTTCATAAGATTTAGGTCCAAATTTAGATCGACGATGCTTATCAACAATATAGCACTTAGAGCCGAATACTCGAAAGTATCTAACTTGGGGTTTGTTACCAGTGAGTAGCTTGTATGTCATTTTACCGAGAAGCTTGTGCAGGTAGAGTCGGTTATGGCATGGCAAGTTGTTTCCATGGCTTCTGCCCAAAAGTATCTTGGAGTCTTGTATTCGTCAAGCATCGTTCTCGCCATCTCTATGAGCGTCTGGTTCTTCCTCTCAACAACTCCATTTGATTGAGGTGTATACGTTGCCGATAACTCATGTAAGATACCTTCTTCGTCAAGAAAAGTATCCACATTAGTGTTCTTGAACTCTGTTTCGTTGTCGCTCCCAACCTTCTAGATCTTCACCTCAAACTGGTTTTGAGCTTTTCGAGCAAAGTTCTTGAAGATCATTTGTACATGTGACTTATCATTGAGAAAGAACACCCACATAAATCTGGAAAAATCATCAACAATAACTAGACCATAAGAATTTCCACCGAGGCTCTTATAAGTGTTGGGACCAAAGAGATCTATGTGAAGCAGCTCGAGGGGTCTTCTTGTGGTCATGATGTTCTTCACAGGATGACCTTCTCCAACTTGTTTTCCTGCTTGACAAGCACTTGAAAGTCTATCTTTGTCAAAGATAACATCTTTAACACCAAGAATATGATCACCTTTGATGAGTTTGTCAAGATTACGCATACCAACATGTCCAAGCCTTCTATGCCATAACCAACACTTAGAAGATTTTGCAATAAGGCATGTACGGGGTTTGGATATCTTAGAGAAATCAACAATGTATAGATCACCTCTACGGAAACCAGTAAAGACGATGTTATGATTGTCACTATGAAACACAAGGCATTCAACTTTCGTAAATAGCACATCGAAACCAAAGTCTCCTAGTCTAGATACGGAAAGAAGATTGTAGCCAAGGGATTCAACAAGCATGACATTCTGAATGGAACTATCATGAGATAGGGCCACCTTACCGAGACCAAGTACCTTACCTTTGGAGTTGTCTCCAAAAGTTACATACCTTCGAGGTCCACGATTCGGTGTAATCTTATGGAACATGTCTTTATCTACGGTCATGTGATCGGTGCATCCACTGTCGAGAACCCACTCCTTACCACCGACCATGTAGTCTTTAAGGTTAGCCATAAGACTAAGGTTCTTCATGGTCTTCTCATCATCATCGTAGTAGCCACATTCAGCATAGTCATCATCGGATGAAGTTTCCTCGTAAGAGACAAAAGTTTCATCAGAAATTTGACTATTACAATGTTCAAGTTTATGCATTCGAATGTCTTCAACAATTATGTTGTTGATGGTAATGACATTTCCTTTAGCATGCATGAGGTCATGAATCTCAAATGGGCATTTTGTCGAAGTTAGGATCGGTTGGCTTCATCTTATGGAAAGCAATGTACTTGTGAACGATGATCTCAAGATTTTTCAAGGAATAATTTGGATATTTTTTCTCTAAGTCTTTCCACAAGGTCTGAGCACACTCAAAGTTTTGCAACTGATTAAGCGCATTTCTTGGTAACCCCTAATAATTATATTGACGGTGTTAAGGTTACCAAGCATGTTAACTTCATCATCACGAGAAGGATGTATGGGATCAATGGGAGGCGCATAGGGATATTCAATATACTTGCGCAGATGGAACTCATTGAATATGTCAAGCATTTCGTATTTCCATTGTCTAAAGTACTCCCCATCAAGAATAGGCACTCTACAACCAAAAATTTGGGAACTAGTCACATTCATGTTCCTCCAATGGCGGTTAAACCAAGGTTTTGGAGACCTTGCTCTAATACAAATTGAGGGATCGATAGAAGATGTGTCTAGAGGGGGGTGAATAGACTACTTGTCATGATAAAAATCTAGCCAAACCTAATTTCTAGGAAGCAGAAAACTAGCAGTTGTAATAAGTCTAAGTCACCCTACGCATGCAGTTCTAAGAGTATAGCAGCGGAAAGTAAAACAGGCAAGTGTAATGTAGAGGAGTAAGGTAGGGAGATCAAACGCATGAGGTTGACAAGGCGATGTTTGGCATGGTTCCGATAGGTGGCGCTATCGTACGTCCATGTTAATGGAGACTTAACCCCATAAAGGGTAACGGCTGCGAGAGTCCACGGAAGGCTCCACCTACAGAGGGTCCACAAAGAAGCATCCTTGTCTATCCCACCACGGCTTACATCCACGGAGGACTAGCCTTACTCGCGGTAGATCTTTACAAAGTAGGCGATCTCCTTGACCTTACAAACATCTTGGTTCAACTCCACAACACGAAGTAGGAGGCTCCCAAGTGACACCTAACCAATCTAGGAGGCACCACCCTCCAAAAGGTAATAGATGTGGTAGATCAATGAACTCCTTGCTCTTGTGCTTCTAAAGATAGTCTCCTCAACACAAATCACTCTCTCAAAGAATATGCATGGGTAGGAGAGGTTAATTTGCTGGAAAGAAGTTTGAGGAGGCTAGAGATCAAGTTTCAAATGATTGGACTGGAATATCTTGGTCTCAACACATGAGTAGGTGGTTCTCTCTCAGAAAATGGAGCTGGAAATGAAGTGTGTGTTCTGAGTGCTTCTCCCATGAATGAGAGGTGGGTGAAGGGGTATATATAGGCAACATCCAAAATACAACCGTTACACACAAAAGAGCAAACTCGGTGACACCAAAGTGGACAACTCGGTGGTACCGACAAGCACTAAAGGTGTGAACTTCTGAATCTCGATGAGACCGATATATAGAACTCGGTGGCACCGAAAAGGTGACTAATTGTCAGAAGGCCAACTCGGTGGTACCGCAAGCACTAAAGGTGTGAACTTTTGAATCTCGATGAGAACGATATATTAGAACTCGGTGGCACCGAAAAGGTGATTAATGGTTAGAAGGCCAACTCGGTGGCACCGAAAAGGTGACTAACGGTCAGATGGCCAAACTCGGTGGCACCGATACTCAAACTCAGAAATTCTGATTTTGTGTATCTTGGCAATAGAATGTCGATCACACTAAACTCGGTAGCACCGATGCAGTTTCAGTTGCACCGATTTGGTGGGAATGGCTAGGTTTCTGTCTGAGGTTCAAACTCGGTGGGTCCGATGTGAAAATGTCGGTGACACCGAAGTTGTGAATGTGGAACTTGACAGAGTGGAAATGTGGGGAAAATGACTAAGTGTTTTGGTGGCTAGCTTTGAGCATTTGAGCAATCAATTCATTTTACTACTTCAACCCCTTTTAATAGTATTGGTTTTCCTATGCACTCAAAAGTGATTTCTCATAAATATACAATGAAGAGTCTTCTAGCTTGAAGTTTGAGCCAATATTATTCCTTTCTTGGATCCAGGGGCATCTCCACATAAACCTTAAGCCATAGCTCTTCATGGACTAATCCTGAAATATCTAGGTAAAAGTGTTAGTCCAAGAGACAATGTATGTTGTCATGAATTATCAAAATCACCAAGGAAGCATATGTGCTTTCAAAAAGGTTGGAGGAAGGGCGGAGGGCGGCGACGTTAAGGTTGGGAACCATCGAGGCGCCTCGGAGAGATGACGTTGTGGGTCGGACCGTTCTCCTGAGAATGTGATTTCATCTTGTCAACGTCTACGTCGTCGGGTCTTCGGTGCAGCAAGGGGGGTGATTACGAGTAGTGCGGCGGAACGCGTGAGTTTAAGACACGAGAGTGCAAGGAGATGGATAAGGAATGAATGGAGGAGAAAGGAGAGAGGCACATGGGAGAAGAGGAATCAAACAGTCCTCAATGCTCGAGTCGGCTAGTTGTGCGGCAACCAGGCTCTCAGGTCAGTCTACCGGCGTTGGCCACTGTCGGATGCACCAAATCACAGTCCAAGCGTCATAGAGCATCAGAGGCGCTGGGCGGAGAGGCAAGGCACGTACCAAACCAATAGAGAGTCACGCCATCCTCATCCGACCGTCAGTGCCCGTTTGTCTGTTTTCATTATCAGCGTCATCATTATTATTGTCTTTTTCTTATTCTTTTTCTTCGGCTTATCCTATATGCTCTAGAAATCACCCCGAAAGCCAGCTTGATCCCAGCACCACCCAAATAAACGTATCGCTAAGTTAGCCCGCAGACTAACCATCTACTGTACACTAGTACTATTCGACCCCGCCCGAAATGGTCTAGTTAGTACTAAACACAGCTTCCTGAAACGGTAAAAGGTTGCCGCCCAGTAGGTGGGTTGGCGAGAGTGAACCAAGCACCTGGCCACCTGTGCGCAGCAGGTTGGGGCCGTCTCATCATGGGGATTTCGTAGGATCCGGCCGGTTCGACGGTGGTGGGATCGCTACGCACACAGGTGGTGCGCTTCAAAGGCAGGCATCAACCCATCAACAGCAACGTGCAGCATGGTGGCCATGTCTCCTTGCCTTTCCTCAGAGCCTAGCAGTAGGAGTAGTAATAGCTAGTCAACAGAGAAAAAGATGCAAGTGTAGGCGTGTAAGCCAGTGCGTGACCACTGATGAGACGCGAGGACTGCACCTGACACGACCTACCTGAGCTGCCTCTTGTGGACGGCTCGGCCTCATTGGGCCAACTACTAAGAGCTTTTTCACAATTTTGACCCTGGGATAAAAGTATTTCATGGAACGAACTCTGATTCAAACTATTTCACGATCTGATCTTTTTTGAAACGTCAAAGCTCATGGCGTTGCAGACGCACATAGAAACACCAGTCTAATGTGGCGTTGCAGACGCACATAGAAATGTCAGTCTAATGTGGCGTTGCAGGCCACGAGTGAAACACATTGGTCCATGGCGTTTCAGCAGTACACATGTTGCTGGCAGCATGCCGTGGGCTGGCTGAATGTCGTCGTTGCGTTCCATAGTGGGTCTGCAACGCCAGCACTGTTGGCGTTTCACAATCGGCCTGCAACGCCACACTGGACTGGCGTTGCAAGAAAGAAAAAACGTCACGGTAGACAGGCGTGTCACTGTAGGGCAGCAACGCCAGCACTGTTGGCGTTTCACAGTGGGTCTGCAACGCCACTGTAGACTGACGTTGCAGGAAAAAAAACGCCACGGTAGACAGGCGTATCATTGTAGGGCAGCAACGCCACGGTAGACAGGCGTTGCATAGTGGGGCTGCAACGCCACGTCTTGTGGCGTTTCTAAAAGGGTCAAATCGTGAAATGGTTTTAAATCTGGTTCATTTTATGCGTATGTTTAAAAAAAAAGTTAAAACAGTGAAAAAAAATCCAACTACTAATGCGTGGGGTAGTGCTAGTACACATGTGGGGTACTACTACGGTGTAACACTGTGGAGAGTGTGGACACGTTAGCTAGCAACCGTAGCACTGCATGCTATGCACGTTGAATAATTGAGTTATTTTCTAGTACACCACTGCAGGTTGAGTACGAGGGACAAAATTTTTTTACTTTTACCCTAGTGAATTCTAAAATTGATCTTATTTTTTTAAAACAATCTGACCTATTTTGATGATGTCAACATTCCTCTCGTCTTGTTTTCACGAGAGATGTCAAGATGGTACGAGCTGGCATAACCGGCTGACCGCCCTCCCCTCGCTTTCAAGTGTAGCAACCAAAATTTGTGCTGATATTTTATATTTGAATTAACTAGCAGGGTGGCCCTCGCAAATGCGAGGGCAAGGTCTTATTAGTGTTTTGAAAATCTATAACAGTTTAATCATGATTGTTCTCTAGATGCTCTCATCAAATATATGAAACAAATGGGTTTGTGGCCTAATGGTAAGAGCAAGATTGTTCATTCTCACACTTTCATTTTTGGTCCCTAGTAGGAATAATATGCATGTGGGGTTTATTATTGTAGAGTAAGAACATGTAAAGTAAAGCAAAATTATCTTCGACAACATGTAGATTGAGAAAATAGTGAGGATTTCCTTTTACCATTTCCAGATATTTACTCCTCAACCTAATTTATTTTGAAATGCATGGCATTCTTTGTGAAATGTGAAACGCGTGATATTTAAGACAATAGATAGGATAGCTAAGCTCAAACTATGAGCATTAATTGATATATGGATATGCTAAAATTATAGAAGCATTTCTTGATCCAAATCAAATTATATTATTTTCTTTATAAGAACTTCAGATATTGTTTATTTATTCTTGAATTGCAGGTCATAAATTTTAAACCTATTTTCACTCACTCAGTCCTAGTTATTTACTACTTTTAAATCCAGTCCTCTCAACTCACGCTAGCATGAAATTTTTAGTGCAACATGGCTATATTAGCTTTGGATGGTATTTATAGTTCTCAAATATTATAAACTCTTGCCAAGTTTACTGTGTACTATCGCGTGCATAATCTTTTCAAATCTAGTGATGCCAGGAATATATGCTATGTAGTGGGTCGTCAGCACTGCTCTAGCTTCATCGTATGACAAAAGTTGCATAAAAGGGAAAAGAACTTATCATTGCAACGACATGCCTTTTAAAGTTTCAGCAATTTTAAATAGTACACCTTGACAAATAAATAATGCAGTTCATTATATTATGGAAGAGGCACTGCAACTCATGACATGTAGTCATTGTTTCCAATCATTTTTCCCAAAGGTATTCCTCCAGGAATAATTTCCTTCAAATATATGCTAATACATAGAAAAAGTTTATGATTTATAAATCAGAATTATACATAGTAACATGCACAAATGCACATGCAGAATTTTAAATATACTATATATATTACAAATAATATTAGATTTAAAAATCTATTTACCATATACAATCCAGAATAATATAGTATTTCAAAATCATGTGAAGTAATTCTTTACTAAACTAAGAAAATGATATGAGTTCGGTTCACCCTACCAAATCTAGACTATCCAAAAATATTTGATCATGGACAATAAAATAAGTAGAACATTGAACCCTATGATCACTCATCCACTAATTTTGCTTTAGTTGCACAACTCATCTCTTAGCTTCAACAAATAATTGTCTTTCACACCTATGTTTTTAGTTGTATCGTACCACTTTCTAGATATGATCCACTTTTGCCTATTGGGGAGGGGGTGTTGTGAGATGCTTTTTTTGTTGGTTTGTGTCCGTAGGTCAATGACATGCCATTCATATTTATTTATCAAAATAAACTAATTGTATTTCACAAACTAACATTTTTCATCAATTCATTTTGTTTTTAACCTTCTTTTTTTATCTCTATTCAACATACATAGCTCTTCCTTGTACTATTCTATCTTTATTATTGAAAATTCATTATGTACATTAGGCTCCATAGATTTTTTTTCTCGGAAGACGGAATATCATTTTTTCATGTTTCAAAAAAGTTTTAAAAATAAATGCACTTTCATTATTAAATAATTTGTCATGTGATCAACAAAAAGAAAGATTTATACAATTTTATTTTGTATCTCACATTTAAAATTATCTTACCATGAAGATTGATGTATAATAATATATGTGTGTGTGTGTGTGTGGATTTTCCTTTTTTGAAACTTCAAAAAATATTTGTTGAGTTATTTCAAAAAGGGATACATGCATAGAGTCCTGGCACCAAATGTCTTACTCGTTTATTATTGTATATATTGTACGTAATATCGTTTGTGACCTCTAGTCTTGCAGTGCACCTAATTGTAACAGATGTCTGCACAATTTTTCTTTGTATTTCGAATGCATTGTAAATCTAAAAAATTACGACGTCCCATTTGTACTTTTGAGTATGTTCATCTACATGTCTAAATATGACATGGTCATGTTCTTTTGAGTTTTTTTTTCTGAAAGTTATGTTTGAAAGTGCTATCACACAAAATAAGACACACACACATACTTTTGAGTCTTTTTATCACATTAAATGGCATAAAGGAATGCATGTGTATGATGTGCTTCAAATTATGAAACACCTCACATATTATAAACTGGGTAGGACTCACATTATCTAATAGTTATGACTTGTGCACTACTAATTACCTATGGATCATTCGCAAATTTTTTTACCTATGAAAGCATAGAAACTCCTACTTCCTATGTTCCTAAATATTTGTTTTTTTAGAGATTTCACCATGGACGACATACGGATGTATATAAACATAATTTAAAGTGTAAGTTCATTTATTTTGCTCTCTATGTAGTCCGTAGTTGAATCTCTTAAAAGAGAAATATTTAGGAACGGAGGGAGTATTTGTGAACCATGTGCAGACTGAATTCAGTATCATATTTGCACTTTTTTAGAGATTACGTGCGTAGGAAGTGAGCATCAGTAAATTTATTATGTAGACACTGAATTCAGTATCATATTTGCGCTTTTAGAGATTACTCTGTAGTTTTGTTTCATAAAAGAGATGCACGTATGCATGCACATATTCACCTAATTAATGCATTTCAATGGGAAAGGTAAGAGCATCTCTAGCAGATACTGCAAAAACGCAAAAACTGCAAAGTTTTGGCGAGTTTACAGATCAGGCCCAGTTTGCTGCGCACAATAGACTCCGCATCTGCAGCCCGGCCCGCAAACGTTTTTCGCGAATCCGCAAATGTACGCGGGGTAGGCATAGAAGCCGTTTGGGCTCCCATTTGCGGGGCCAAACCCTCATCTCCGCCGCCGAATTCGTAGGTGCGTCATCGCCGACACCGCGCGGAAGCGGTCGTCGCATAAGTGGATGGGGAGGGGGCTCCCGGTGCCGGCGTCGCTGCGGCGGCGGGAGACCGAGGAGTTCGACATCCGTCACGGTCTCGTGCCAGCCCCCGCACCTCCCGCCGCACTCACGCCTCCCGATTTGCTACCGCCGGAGTTCGAGGAGGGGAGCTCCTCCGGCACTTGGACCCTCTCCACCACGGCGTCGTCGCTGTACACTCCGGCTTGCGAGGTCGCCGTCGACGAGAACGGCTTTGAGATCTACGATCCGACCACCTTCTAGGGTTTGGTGACCCGCGAGGACTTCGTCCCCGAGGAGGTCCTCGCCATCGTGACCGTCGCGGTCGCGGCGCGCTCCGCGGAGGAGGTTGAACACAACGTGAAGCGTCGCCGCCGTGAGGTCGACATTGATCAGCTGTTGCTCGAGCAGGACCGCCTCCACCGCGAGCAGGAGGCCGCCAAGGCACGCGAGAAGGGGAAATCCGTTGTCATCTACGTGGACGACGACTCCGATGAGGAGTGAATGCACTCCGGCGATGGCATGGCCGCACCCTATGAGCTCTCGTGAGGTAATTTTGGTCTGTTTAGGGTTAGGGCCACGTCTTCGAACGCATTTTGGTCATCTGTGGCAATGTTTACCCCCCCCCCCCCCGACCCCGATGTAAATCTTAACGAACAACGGATGAACTAGTATTGGATGAACTAATCCCCCACATAGTTTGAATTTTAAATTTACAATTCTGTTTGTTGTGTGTGTTCTGCGAAACACGTTTCTGAAACTGCAACCCTATTTACACGTTTGCAGTTTCAGAAACTGTAGGGTCTGCTAGAGATGCTCTAATAACCCAAAGAATATAGAGACACATGGATTGGTATGCTCGAGTAGTACATACCTTGAATTTAATACTGGAAGGCAGCCACGCTAGGTGGACCATGCATGCGCTGAAGGATTGCTAATGCTCTCATATACATGCTGCATGCATGTGAAGGTAGCATATGTATGTCGGTGAGATTACCATGTCCTGATCCTCGTTGTCCCTGAACATTCAGGTTACTACTCCCTCCGTTCCTAAATATAAGTCTTTAAAGAGGTTTCAATAATGGATTACATACGGATGTATATAGACATACTTTAGAGTGTAGATTCATTCATTTTGCTTCGTATGTAGACTCCTAATGAAATATCTTAAAAGACTTATATTTAGGAACGGAGGAAGTACCATTTATCGCTCGCGAGACATCAATTATCCATGCCATGATATCTCGATTGGACACCTTGTACCATGAGTAAGTCCAACTGTAAGTCCCCACGTGCAGCTATCTATCACGGGATTCAATCATAATCGGCAAGGAGCCTTGCCGACGGCAACAGATCATCGATTGTGCACATAGATTTCCATTGTAATTCGTTCTCTTTCATCTAAAGGCTAGGCTACAGGGACGGAGCCAACATTCATGCATAGAGGAGGCAAGTTTGTTCATCAAGGGGGCAAAATTCATATGATGTGAATTTTTTTGCCTATAACAATCACAATCATAGTAGAAGAATCAATTTGTTAAGGGGGGGGGGGGTCTAGCCCCCCTCGTCCCCCCTAAATCCGTCCCTGCTAGGCTACCATGCCTCCAATTCCAAAATCTTGATCCCGAGACGTCATCAAGTGACCTAGTCAAATTTTGATTTCTGCTATTACAAAAACTCACCATGAAGTAGAAAAAAGAAATAAATTGGAGATTGCATCATGATGCAAGGAGACCTATAAAATCAATCGATTCATATGCATTAGGACATCAAGCTAGTGAGACCATTGGTGTGTCTGCGAGGTTCTTAAAACGACACTATACGGCATGATGTCCTAAGCGAGGTGGATTGGTGGTGCAGCTTCTATGCGGTGTTGCTTGCTTGTTCGGCAGCGCTACTAATGTGGAAGGAACTTCATAGGACACAGGTCCTACTGCAGCGGAGGATGTAAAGGAAGGTAGTGGAGGAGGCCCATGCACATAGACGTGGGAGTTTAGGGTCGGCTAGGAGAAAGAGAACGATGGGAGGAAGGAAAGGTGAGGACAGACACGACTTTGGACGTGGGGAAAAGTGATAGTTGCCTGATTTTGTTGGAGTCGTCTCACGATTTTTTTTCGTGTCCACATGAAACTATTTTTTTAATATTTATATTTATGTGTGTGCCATGTGAAGTTGATTGGTCTTTCATATTAGTTACGTTACGCAGAATTACGTTAAGCAGATTGAAAGGTCATGATTAATTGTTTAAATAGATCCATCAGATCGACGGTTAGTATTTTTTCTAATTAATATGGAATATTCTAACCTATTCCTCTATTTTTATCGTATTTTCTTTTTAGTATATAATAGATAGAAGATAGATAGATAGATAGATAGATAGAGATATAGTCCCACAGTGCCACATTATATCAAATTCTATCAACTTGTATACATTTTAAATTGTAAGAATCAACAAACCAACAAAAAATGATGAGATACAAGCAATCAAAGAGGAGAGGCACATGAATCCAATACACAGCTAATTTTTACATTCCTTCTGATGATCCTAAAGAAGCCATAGCCTAGCCACGCAGGAAGAAAGAGAAGGTATATGCCCTGTTTGGATCCTAGGGTTAGAGTTAGAGTTGGTTAGATTTGAGCCATCTAACCCTCAAAGATCCAAACAGGTGGGGTTAGAGTTGGTTAGATGAATCTAACCCACCCAAAAACTCTAACCCATTCAAGAGGTGCTTTTTTGGGTTAGAGTAGGTGGGATCCAGGGAAAGAGAGAGGTCCAAAGTAGCCAAATGATTGAGAAATATTATTTATTGTCCATCTAACCCTCCCATCCAAACACCTTTAGAGTTAGAGTTAGTTCAGGTTAGTTCAAGGGTTAGAATCTAACTCTAACTCTAACCAAGTTAGAGTATCCAAACAGGGCCATAGAAAGAGAAGGTAAGCCCAGCAGCTTGAAATGTGCACGAGAGACTTTTCCTTTGGTCAGGGCCTGTGTGTGAATGATTTAATATGCATATGTCAGACTCAGACCCACACTAATATTCAAATCAGACCCAAACCAACACTGCATTGCATACATTCATTCCCGATTCGGCCACGCCAGGACGCAGGTGCCGTCGCACATGCATTGGTTTGGTTTTTTGAAAGACAATGAGATGGATACTATGTGTGCATCGATTACAATTTCCCCCGCACGAGCCCTCATTATATTACTTGCGACTGGATGCCATAATTTAATATTCATGCCTACCACATCTTACGAATACATATCAAATATAACAATTAAAATGAGTGAAATAGTGAAAATAAATAATGATTCTCAAGGGAGAAGAAATTTGGGGTTCACGGGTACCTTCTCACCATCAAGATATTTCCCAACTCTGGATGTCATCGACGTCTTTGTGAGATAGGGAGGAGAGAGGGAGGGATGAAGAGCACAAAGAGTGCGACAACGATGCATCTTGCTCGTGTGATGGTTTGCATTGGACGACAATTGGGAGGGGGAGCACTCCCCTCAGTTGTACCAGCTATCTGGCAGCTCTACGTGTTAAACCATATGCTTGTGTGACGTGATAGATGTCACGCTAATGTAATCGTGTGTGTTAGTTGTAACCGACAGGAGGTTAGTTAGATATGATCCTTATCTTGTATAGCTTGGAGCAGGAGTCAAGATTAGATAACCTCCTGCCTATGATGTAAATCTAGTTGGCTATATAACACGCACGCGGCCCTGCCAGGAGGCATACGCTTAACTCATTTTCTTTCATGGTAATCAAAGCCTGCCTCGGATCCATCCGTGGCGAGTTCATGCACAAATTCCTTCCCCTCATCTCTGTTTGCACACAACACAACACAGAAGCTCACGAGAGGGAACGAAGCTCTATGGCGTGCCACTGTCCTCTCCGCCATCAGGGGAGCGTAGATGGCGAACTTCCTCGACGTCGATCAGGCGGTTCCACCCATGACCATCAGGGGAGCGTAGATGGCGAACTTCCTCGACGTCGATCAGGCGGTTCCACCCATGACCATTGTGGTATGCGCGGGATCAGTAGGTCTTCTCTTACCTGCTGACCACGCTGTCGCGCAAGATGGTCGTCCAAGTGGAAACTTTCCACACCTCAACGGAGCTATGGAACACCGTGCAAGGGATGCTCCAATTGCAGACCCGCGCACAAACCGTCAACGTCAGAATTTCCCTCGCTAATATTCAGAAGGGCAACTCCACCATCACCGAGTATGTTGGTAAGATCCGCATTATATGTGATGAATTAATTGCTTCAGGAAAAAGCATGGATGATGATGAGGTGATCTCTCACATCCTTGCGGGACTCGATGAGGAATTCGATCCGATGGTGTCGGCCATGTGCTCTCGGGTCGAACCTGTCAAGATCCCGGAGCTTTACTCACAGCTCTTGATCTTTGAGACTCGCCTGAACCTTCGCGGCGAGTCATCTGAGTCGTCTGCAAATGCGGTGGCGCGGGTATTTGGCCGTGGGAACGACAATGGAGATCGTGGCCACGGTCGTGGCGGCGGTGACCGTGGTCATGGAAACGATCGTGGTCGCGGTCGCGACAACATGGGAGGACACGGCAGCAGTGTTGGCAGAGGCAGTGGAAACTACAACAACAATCCCTCTGTCGGGCCGGCGTGTCAGATCTGTGGCAAACCCGACCACCCTGCATGGAAGTCCTAGAAACGCTACGACTCCTCCTATCAGGGGGGTGAGGAGCGCTTGACGAACATGGTTTCTCCTCAGTATGGGGTTGACACCAACTGGTACACGGACATTGGTGCAACCGATCATATTACCAGTGACCTGGAGAAGCGAACCGTCCGGGAGAGGTACACCGGCAACGAGCAAATCCACACTGCAAACGGGTCAAGTATGTCTATTGATCATATTGGTCATACAACTATTTCCACCCCGGATCGTGATCTTTATCTAAACAATGTTCTTCATATTCCGGAGGCAACTAAAGACTTGATCTCCGGAAGTAAATTTGCTCTTGATAATGATACTATTGTTGAGATTCACCCTCAATTTTTCTCATCAAGGACCTGGAAACGAGGAGGGTTCTTCTTCGAGGAAGGGGTAGAGGAGGTCTCTACCCTGTCAAACACACCGGCGGAAACCTCCAGAAGCAAGTTCTCAATGTCACCAAACCCGCAATAGATTGGTGGCATCGACATTCATTGTTGTTAGGAAGATTCTTAGTGAGAATAAACTCCAGTGTGTCAATAATGATGACAATAAGCTTGTATGTGACGCCTGTCAGAAAGGAAAAAGTCACCAGTTACCTTATCCTCAATCTTCGGGTGAATCAAAATTTCCTTTAGAAATTATTTTCTCTGATGTGTGGGGTCCTGCTGTTGAAACATTTGGTAGAAAAAAAATACTATGTGAGTTTCATAGATGACTTCAGTAAATTCACCTGGATTTACCTCACCAAACACAAATCTGAAGTTTTTCAGAAGTTTCATGACTTCCAAAGTATAGTAGAACGACGATTTGATCGAAAAGTTCTTGCTCTTCAAACCGATTGGGGAGGAGAATATGGAAAACTGAACTCCTTCTTTACGAGAATTGGCATCTCTGGTATGTTGGAAATATGCCCTAGAGGCAATGATAAATAGTTATTATTATATTTCCTATTTAAAGATAATCGTTTATTATCCATGTTATAATTGTATTGAATGAAAACATAGATACATGTGTGGATACATAGAAAAAATAATGTCCCTAGCAAGCCTCTAGTTGGCTAGCCAGTTGATCAATGATAGTCAAGGTTTTCTCGCTATGTGCAAGTGTTATCACTTGATAACTGGATCACATCATTAGGAGAATCATGTGATGGACTAGACCCAAACTATGAACGTAGCATATTGATCGTGTCATTTTATTTCTATTGTTTTCTGCGTGTCAAGTATTTGTTCCTATGACCATGAGATCATATAACTCACTGGTACAGGAGGAATACCTTGTGTGCACCAAACGTCACAACGTAACTCGATGACTATAAAGGTGTTCAACAGGTATCTCCGAAGGTGTCCGTTGAGTTAGTATGGATCAAGACTGGGATTTGTCACTCCGTGTGACGGAGAGGTATCTCGGGGCCCACTCGGTAATACAACATCACACACAAGCCTTGCAAGCAATGTGACTAAGTGTAAGTCACGAGATCTTGTATTACGGAACGAGTAAAGAGACTTGTCGGTAACGAGATTGAAATAGGTATGCAGATACCGACGATCGAATCTCGGGCAAGTAACCGATATGTCCATTTTTCATCATGTTTTCATGTTGATATTTATCGCTTCTTTGGCTGTTATTTCACTTCATGGTACAATTCTTATGCCTTTTCTCTCATATTTTGCAAGGTTTACATGAAGAGGGAAAATACGGGCAACTGGAATTCTATCCCGAAAGTGGAGCAAAGTTGAGATACCTATTCTGCGCAACTCCAAACGTCGTGAAAATCAACGGGGATTTTTTTCCCTATTTATCAAAAATACTGGGCCGAAGAAGTGCCAGAGGGGCACCAGGGGGTGCCCACAAGCCTGCACGACGCGTCCACCACCCCCAGGCCGCGCCATGGGGGCTTGTGGGAAGCCCACTGGCCCACTAGCCCTCCTCTTTTTCTATATGGAGGGTTTCGTCCAGGAAAAAATCAGAGAGGAGCTTTTTCGTGGTTTCGCCGCCGCCACGAGGCCGAACTTGAGCAGAACCAATCTAGAGCTCCGGCAGGACGATCCTGTTGGGGAAACTTCCCTTCCGGAGGGGGAAATCGTCGCCATCGTCATCACCAACACTCCTCCGCCATCAGGGGAGCGTAGATGGCGAACTTCCTCGACGTCGATCAGGCGGTTCCACCCATGACCATTGTGGTATGCGCGGGATCAGTAGGTCTTCTCTTACCTGCTGACCACGCTGTCGCGCAAGATGGTCGTCCAAGTGGAAACTTGCCACACCTCAACGGAGCTATGGAACACCGTGCAAGGGATGCTCCAATTGCAGACCCGCGCACAAACCGTCAACGTCAGAATTTCCCTCGCCAATATTCAGAAGGGCAACTCCACCATCACCGAGTATGTTGGTAAGATCCGCATTATATGTGATGAATTAATTGCTTCAGGAAAAAGCATGGATGATGATGAGGTGATCTCTCACATCCTTGCGGGACTCGATGAGGAATTCGATCCGATGGTGTCGGCCATGTGCTCTCGGGTCGAACCTGTCAAGATCCCGGAGCTTTACTCACAGCTCTTGAGCTTTGAGACTCGCCTGAACCTTCGCGGCGAGTCATCTGAGTCGTCTACAAATGCGGTGGCGCGGGTATTTGGCCGTGGGAACGACAATGGAGATCGTGGCCACGGTCGTGGCGGCGGTGACCGTGGTCATGGAAACGATCGTGGTCGCGGTCGCGAGAACATGGGAGGACACGGCAGCAGTGTTGGCGGAGGCAGTGGAAACTACAACAACAATCCCTCTGTCGGGTCGGCGTGTCAGATCTGTGGCAAACCCGACCACCCTGCATGGAAGTCCTAGAAACGCTACGACTCCTCCTATCAGGGGGGTGAGGAGCGCTTGACGAACATGGTTTCTCCTCAGTATGGGGTTGACACCAACTGGTACACGGACATTGGTGCAACCGATCATATTACCAGTGACCTGGAGAAGCGAACCGTCCGGGAGAGGTACACCGGCAACGAGCAAATCCACACTGCAAACGGGTCAAGTATGTCTATTGATCATATTGGTCATACAACTATTTCCACCCCGGATCGTGATCTTTATCTAAACAATGTTCTTCATATTCCGGAGGCAACTAAAGACTTGATCTCCGGAAGTAAATTTGCTCTTGATAATGATACTATTGTTGAGATTCACCCTCAATTTTTCTCATCAAGGACCTGGAAACGAGGAGGGTTCTTCTTCGAGGAAGGGGTAGAGGAGGTCTCTACCCTGTCAAACACACCGGGGGAAACCTCCAGAAGCAAGTGCTCAATGTCACCAAACCCGCAATAGATTGGTGGCATCGACATTCATTGTTGTTAGGAAGATTCTTAGTGAGAATAAACTCCAGTGTGTCAATAATGATGACAATAAGCTTGTATGTGACGCCTGTCAGAAAGGAAAAAGTCACCAGTTACCTTATCCTCAATCTTCGGGTGAATCAAAATTTCCTTTAGAAATTATTTTCTCTGATGTGTGGGGTCCTGCTGTTGAAACATTTGGTAGAAAAAAAATACTATGTGAGTTTCATAGATGACTTCAGTAAATTCACCTGGATTTACCTCACCAAACACAAATCTGAAGTTTTTCAGAAGTTTCATGACTTCCAAAGTATAGTAGAACGACGATTTGATCGAAAAGTTCTTGCTCTTCAAACCGATTGGGGAGGAGAATATGGAAAACTGAACTCCTTCTTTACGAGAATTGGCATCTCTGGTATGTTGGAAATATGCCCTAGAGGCAATGATAAATAGTTATTATTATATTTCCTATTTAAAGATAATCGTTTATTATCCATGTTATAATTGTATTGAATGAAAACATAGATACATGTGTGGATACATAGAAAAAATAATGTCCCTAGCAAGCCTCTAGTTGGCTAGCCAGTTGATCAATGATAGTCAAGGTTTTCTCGCTATGTGCAAGTGTTATCACTTGATAACTGGATCACATCATTAGGAGAATCATGTGATGGACTAGACCCAAACTATGAACGTAGCATATTGATCGTGTCATTTTATTTCTATTGTTTTCTGCGTGTCAAGTATTTGTTCCTATGACCATGAGATCATATAACTCACTGGTACAGGAGGAATACCTTGTGTGCACCAAACGTCACAACGTAACTCGATGACTATAAAGGTGTTCAACAGGTATCTTCGAAGGTGTCCGTTGAGTTAGTATGGATCAAGACTGGGATTTGTCACTCCGTGTGACGGAGAGGTATCTCGGGGCCCACTCGGTAATACAACATCACACACAAGCCTTGCAAGCAATGTGACTAAGTGTAAGTCATTAGATCTTGTATTACGGAACGAGTAAAGAGACTTGTCGGTAACGAGATTGAAATAGGTATGCAGATACCGACGATCGAATCTCGGGCAAGTAACCGATATGTCCATTTTTCATCATGTTTTCATGTTGATATTTATCGCTTCTTTGGCTGTTATTTCACTTCATGGTACAATTCTTATGCCTTTTCTCTCATATTTTGCAAGGTTTACATGAAGAGGGAAAATACGGGCAACTGGAATTCTGTCCCGAAAGTGGAGCAAAGTTGAGATACCTATTCTACGCAACTCCAAACGTCGTGAAAATCAACGGGGATTTTTTTCCCTATTTATCAAAAATACTGGGCCGAAGAAGTGCCAGAGGGGCACCAGGGGGTGCCCACAAGCCTGCACGGCGCGTCCACCACCCCCAGGCCGCGCCATGGGGGCTTGTGGGAAGCCCACTGGCCCACTAGCCCTCCTCTTTTGCTATATGGAGGGTTTCGTCCAGGAAAAAATCAGAGAGGAGCTTTTTCTTGGTTTCGCCGCCGCCACGAGGCCGAACTTGAGCAGAACCAATCTAGAGCTCCGGCAGGACGATCCTGTTGGGGAAACTTCCCTTCCGGAGGGGGAAATCGTCGCCATCGTCATCACCAACACTCCTCCGCCATCAGGGGAGCGTAGATGGCGAACTTCCTCGACGTCGATCAGGCGGTTCCACCCATGACCATTGTGGTATGCGCGGGATCAGTAGGTCTTCTCTTACCTTCTGACCACGCTGTCGCGCAAGATGGTCGTCCAAGTGGAAACTTGCCACACCTCAACGGAGCTATGGAACACCGTGCAAGGGATGCTCCAATTGCAGACCCGCGCACAAACCGTCAACGTCGGAATTTCCCTCGCCAATATTCAGAAGGGCAACTCCACCATCACCGAGTATGTTGGTAAGATCCGCATTATATGTGATGAATTAATTGCTTCAGGAAAAAGCATGGATGATGATGAGGTGATCTCTCACATCCTTGCGGGACTCGATGAGGAATTCGATCCGATGGTGTCGGCCATGTGCTCTCGGGTCGAACCTGTCAAGATCCCGGAGCTTTACTCACAGCTCTTGAGCTTTGAGACTCGCCTGAACCTTCGCGGCGAGTCATCTGAGTCGTCTGCAAATGCGGTGGCGCGGGTATTTGGCCGTGGGAACGACAATGGAGATCGTGGCCACGGTCGTGACGGCGGTGACCGTGGTCATGGAAACGATCGTGGTCGCGGTCGCGAGAACATGGGAGGACATGGCAGCAGTGTTGGCGGAGGCAGTGGAAACTACAACAACAATCCCTCTGTCGGGTCGGCGTGTCAGATCTGTGGCAAACCCGACCACCCTGCATGGAAGTCCTAGAAACGCTACGACTCCTCCTATCAGGGGGGTGAGGAGCGCTTGACGAACATGGTTTCTCCTCAGTATGGGGTTGACACCAACTGGTACACGGACATTGGTGCAACCGATCATATTACCAGTGACCTGGAGAAGCGAACCGTCCGGGAGAGGTACACCGGCAACGAGCAAATCCACACTGCAAACGGGTCAAGTATGTCTATTGATCATATTGGTCATACAACTATTTCCACCCCGGATCGTGATCTTTATCTAAACAATGTTCTTCATATTCCGGAGGCAACTAAAGACTTGATCTCCGGAAGTAAATTTGCTCTTGATAATGATACTATTGTTGAGATTCACCCTCAATTTTTCTCATCAAGGACCTGGAAACGAGGAGGGTTCTTCTTCGAGGAAGGGGTAGAGGAGGTCTCTACCCTGTCAAACACACCGGGGGAAACCTCCAGAAGCAAGTGCTCAATGTCACCAAACCCGCAATAGATTGGTGGCATCGACATTCATTGTTGTTAGGAAGATTCTTAGTGAGAATAAACTCCAGTGTGTCAATAATGATGACAATAAGCTTGTATGTGACGCCTGTCAGAAAGGAAAAAGTCACCAGTTACCTTATCCTCAATCTTCGGGTGAATCAAAATTTCCTTTAGAAATTATTTTCTCTGATGTGTGGGGTCCTGCTGTTGAAACATTTGGTAGAAAAAAAATACTATGTGAGTTTCATAGATGACTTCAGTAAATTCACCTGGATTTACCTCACCAAACACAAATCTGAAGTTTTTCAGAAGTTTCATGACTTCCAAAGTATAGTAGAACGACGATTTGATCGAAAAGTTCTTGCTCTTCAAACCGATTGGGGAGGAGAATATGGAAAACTGAACTCCTTCTTTACGAGAATTGGCATCTCTGGTATGTTGGAAATATGCCCTAGAGGCAATGATAAATAGTTATTATTATATTTCCTATTTAAAGATAATCGTTTATTATCCATGTTATAATTGTATTGAATGAAAACATAGATACATGTGTGGATACATAGAAAAAATAATGTCCCTAGCAAGCCTCTAGTTGGCTAGCCAGTTGATCAATGATAGTCAAGGTTTTCTCGCTATGTGCAAGTGTTATCACTTGATAACTGGATCACATCATTAGGAGAATCATGTGATGGACTAGACCCAAACTATGAATGTAGCATATTGATCGTGTCATTTTATTTCTATTGTTTTCTGCGTGTCAAGTATTTGTTCCAATGACCATGAGATCATATAACTCACTGGTACAGGAGGAATACCTTGTGTGCACCAAACGTCACAACGTAACTCGATGACTATAAAGGTGTTCAACAGGTATCTCCGAAGGTGTCCGTTGAGTTAGTATGGATCAAGACTGGGATTTGTCACTCCGTGTGACGGAGAGGTATCTCGGGGCCCACTCGGTAATACAACATCACACACAAGCCTTGCAAGCAATGTGACTAAGTGTAAGTCACGAGATCTTGTATTACGGAACGAGTAAAGAGACTTGTCGGTAACGAGATTGAAATAGGTATGCAGATACCGACGATCGAATCTCGGGCAAGTAACCGATATGTCCATTTTTCATCATGTTTTCATGTTGATATTTATCGCTTCTTTGGCTGTTATTTCACTTCATGGTACAATTCTTATGCCTTTTCTCTCATATTTTGCAAGGTTTACATGAAGAGGGAAAATACGGGCAACTGGAATTCTGTCCCGAAAGTGGAGCAAAGTTGAGATACCTATTCTGCGCAACTCCAAACGTCGTGAAAATCAACGGGGATTTTTTTCCCTATTTATCAAAAATACTGGGCCGAAGAAGTGCCAGAGGGGCACCAGGGGGTGCCCACAAGCCTGCACGGCGCGTCCACCACCCCCAGGCCGCGCCATGGGGGCTTGTGGGAAGCCCACTGGCCCACTAGCCCTCCTCTTTTGCTATATGGAGGGTTTCGTCCAGGAAAAAATCAGAGAGGAGCTTTTTCGTGGTTTCGCCGCCGCCACGAGGCCGAACTTGAGCAGAACCAATCTAGAGCTCCGGCAGGACGATCCTGTTGGGGAAACTTCCCTTCCGGAGGGGGAAATCGTCGCCATCGTCATCACCAACACTCCTCCGCCATCAGGGGAGCGTAGATGGCGAACTTCCTCGACGTCGATCAGGCGGTTCCACCCATGACCATTGTGGTATGCGCGGGATCAGTAGGTCTTCTCTTACCTGCTGACCACGCTGTCGCGCAAGATGGTCGTCCAAGTGGAAACTTGCCACACCTCAACGGAGCTATGGAACACCGTGCAAGGGATGCTCCAATTGCAGACCCGCGCACAAACCGTCAACGTCAGAATTTCCCTCGCCAATATTCAGAAGGGCAACTCCACCATCACCGAGTATGTTGGTAAGATCCGCATTATATGTGATGAATTAATTGCTTCAGGAAAAAGCATGGATGATGATGAGGTGATCTCTCACATCCTTGCGGGACTCGATGAGGAATTCGATCCGATGGTGTCGGCCATGTGCTCTCGGGTCGAACCTGTCAAGATCCCGGAGCTTTACTCACAGCTCTTGAGCTTTGAGACTCGCCTGAACCTTCGCGGCGAGTCATCTGAGTCGTCTACAAATGCGGTGGCGCGGGTATTTGGCCGTGGGAACGACAATGGAGATCGTGGCCACGGTCGTGGCGGCGGTGACCGTGGTCATGGAAACGATCGTGGTCGCGGTCGCGAGAACATGGGAGGACACGGCAGCAGTGTTGGCGGAGGCAGTGGAAACTACAACAACAATCCCTCTGTCGGGTCGGCGTGTCAGATCTGTGGCAAACCCGACCACCCTGCATGGAAGTCCTAGAAACGCTACGACTCCTCCTATCAGGGGGGTGAGGAGCGCTTGACGAACATGGTTTCTCCTCAGTATGGGGTTGACACCAACTGGTACACGGACATTGGTGCAACCGATCATATTACCAGTGACCTGGAGAAGCGAACCGTCCGGGAGAGGTACACCGGCAACGAGCAAATCCACACTGCAAACGGGTCAAGTATGTCTATTGATCATATTGGTCATACAACTATTTCCACCCCGGATCGTGATCTTTATCTAAACAATGTTCTTCATATTCCGGAGGCAACTAAAGACTTGATCTCCGGAAGTAAATTTGCTCTTGATAATGATACTATTGTTGAGATTCACCCTCAATTTTTCTCATCAAGGACCTGGAAACGAGGAGGGTTCTTCTTCGAGGAAGGGGTAGAGGAGGTCTCTACCCTGTCAAACACACCGGGGGAAACCTCCAGAAGCAAGTGCTCAATGTCACCAAACCCGCAATAGATTGGTGGCATCGACATTCATTGTTGTTAGGAAGATTCTTAGTGAGAATAAACTCCAGTGTGTCAATAATGATGACAATAAGCTTGTATGTGACGCCTGTCAGAAAGGAAAAAGTCACCAGTTACCTTATCCTCAATCTTCGGGTGAATCAAAATTTCCTTTAGAAATTATTTTCTCTGATGTGTGGGGTCCTGCTGTTGAAACATTTGGTAGAAAAAAAATACTATGTGAGTTTCATAGATGACTTCAGTAAATTCACCTGGATTTACCTCACCAAACACAAATCTGAAGTTTTTCAGAAGTTTCATGACTTCCAAAGTATAGTAGAACGACGATTTGATCGAAAAGTTCTTGCTCTTCAAACCGATTGGGGAGGAGAATATGGAAAACTGAACTCCTTCTTTACGAGAATTGGCATCTCTGGTATGTTGGAAATATGCCCTAGAGGCAATGATAAATAGTTATTATTATATTTCCTATTTAAAGATAATCGTTTATTATCCATGTTATAATTGTATTGAATGAAAACATAGATACATGTGTGGATACATAGAAAAAATAATGTCCCTAGCAAGCCTCTAGTTGGCTAGCCAGTTGATCAATGATAGTCAAGGTTTTCTCGCTATGTGCAAGTGTTATCACTTGATAACTGGATCACATCATTAGGAGAATCATGTGATGGACTAGACCCAAACTATGAACGTAGCATATTGATCGTGTCATTTTATTTCTATTGTTTTCTGCGTGTCAAGTATTTGTTCCTATGACCATGAGATCATATAACTCACTGGTACAGGAGGAATACCTTGTGTGCACCAAACGTCACAACGTAACTCGATGACTATAAAGGTGTTCAACAGGTATCTTCGAAGGTGTCCGTTGAGTTAGTATGGATCAAGACTGGGATTTGTCACTCCGTGTGACGGAGAGGTATCTCGGGGCCCACTCGGTAATACAACATCACACACAAGCCTTGCAAGCAATGTGACTAAGTGTAAGTCATTAGATCTTGTATTACGGAACGAGTAAAGAGACTTGTCGGTAACGAGATTGAAATAGGTATGCAGATACCGACGATCGAATCTCGGGCAAGTAACCGATATGTCCATTTTTCATCATGTTTTCATGTTGATATTTATCGCTTCTTTGGCTGTTATTTCACTTCATGGTACAATTCTTATGCCTTTTCTCTCATATTTTGCAAGGTTTACATGAAGAGGGAAAATACGGGCAACTGGAATTCTGTCCCGAAAGTGGAGCAAAGTTGAGATACCTATTCTACGCAACTCCAAACGTCGTGAAAATCAACGGGGATTTTTTTCCCTATTTATCAAAAATACTGGGCCGAAGAAGTGCCAGAGGGGCACCAGGGGGTGCCCACAAGCCTGCACGGCGCGTCCACCACCCCCAGGCCGCGCCATGGGGGCTTGTGGGAAGCCCACTGGCCCACTAGCCCTCCTCTTTTGCTATATGGAGGGTTTCGTCCAGGAAAAAATCAGAGAGGAGCTTTTTCTTGGTTTCGCCGCCGCCACGAGGCCGAACTTGAGCAGAACCAATCTAGAGCTCCGGCAGGACGATCCTGTTGGGGAAACTTCCCTTCCGGAGGGGGAAATCGTCGCCATCGTCATCACCAACACTCCTCCGCCATCAGGGGAGCGTAGATGGCGAACTTCCTCGACGTCGATCAGGCGGTTCCACCCATGACCATTGTGGTATGCGCGGGATCAGTAGGTCTTCTCTTACCTTCTGACCACGCTGTCGCGCAAGATGGTCGTCCAAGTGGAAACTTGCCACACCTCAACGGAGCTATGGAACACCGTGCAAGGGATGCTCCAATTGCAGACCCGCGCACAAACCGTCAACGTCGGAATTTCCCTCGCCAATATTCAGAAGGGCAACTCCACCATCACCGAGTATGTTGGTAAGATCCGCATTATATGTGATGAATTAATTGCTTCAGGAAAAAGCATGGATGATGATGAGGTGATCTCTCACATCCTTGCGGGACTCGATGAGGAATTCGATCCGATGGTGTCGGCCATGTGCTCTCGGGTCGAACCTGTCAAGATCCCGGAGCTTTACTCACAGCTCTTGAGCTTTGAGACTCGCCTGAACCTTCGCGGCGAGTCATCTGAGTCGTCTGCAAATGCGGTGGCGCGGGTATTTGGCCGTGGGAACGACAATGGAGATCGTGGCCACGGTCGTGACGGCGGTGACCGTGGTCATGGAAACGATCGTGGTCGCGGTCGCGAGAACATGGGAGGACATGGCAGCAGTGTTGGCGGAGGCAGTGGAAACTACAACAACAATCCCTCTGTCGGGTCGGCGTGTCAGATCTGTGGCAAACCCGACCACCCTGCATGGAAGTCCTAGAAACGCTACGACTCCTCCTATCAGGGGGGTGAGGAGCGCTTGACGAACATGGTTTCTCCTCAGTATGGGGTTGACACCAACTGGTACACGGACATTGGTGCAACCGATCATATTACCAGTGACCTGGAGAAGCGAACCGTCCGGGAGAGGTACACCGGCAACGAGCAAATCCACACTGCAAACGGGTCAAGTATGTCTATTGATCATATTGGTCATACAACTATTTCCACCCCGGATCGTGATCTTTATCTAAACAATGTTCTTCATATTCCGGAGGCAACTAAAGACTTGATCTCCGGAAGTAAATTTGCTCTTGATAATGATACTATTGTTGAGATTCACCCTCAATTTTTCTCATCAAGGACCTGGAAACGAGGAGGGTTCTTCTTCGAGGAAGGGGTAGAGGAGGTCTCTACCCTGTCAAACACACCGGGGGAAACCTCCAGAAGCAAGTGCTCAATGTCACCAAACCCGCAATAGATTGGTGGCATCGACATTCATTGTTGTTAGGAAGATTCTTAGTGAGAATAAACTCCAGTGTGTCAATAATGATGACAATAAGCTTGTATGTGACGCCTGTCAGAAAGGAAAAAGTCACCAGTTACCTTATCCTCAATCTTCGGGTGAATCAAAATTTCCTTTAGAAATTATTTTCTCTGATGTGTGGGGTCCTGCTGTTGAAACATTTGGTAGAAAAAAAATACTATGTGAGTTTCATAGATGACTTCAGTAAATTCACCTGGATTTACCTCACCAAACACAAATCTGAAGTTTTTCAGAAGTTTCATGACTTCCAAAGTATAGTAGAACGACGATTTGATCGAAAAGTTCTTGCTCTTCAAACCGATTGGGGAGGAGAATATGGAAAACTGAACTCCTTCTTTACGAGAATTGGCATCTCTGGTATGTTGGAAATATGCCCTAGAGGCAATGATAAATAGTTATTATTATATTTCCTATTTAAAGATAATCGTTTATTATCCATGTTATAATTGTATTGAATGAAAACATAGATACATGTGTGGATACATAGAAAAAATAATGTCCCTAGCAAGCCTCTAGTTGGCTAGCCAGTTGATCAATGATAGTCAAGGTTTTCTCGCTATGTGCAAGTGTTATCACTTGATAACTGGATCACATCATTAGGAGAATCATGTGATGGACTAGACCCAAACTATGAACGTAGCATATTGATCGTGTCATTTTATTTCTATTGTTTTCTGCGTGTCAAGTATTTGTTCCTATGACCATGAGATCATATAACTCACTGGTACAGGAGGAATACCTTGTGTGCACCAAACGTCACAACGTAACTCGATGACTATAAAGGTGTTCAACAGGTATCTCCGAAGGTGTCCGTTGAGTTAGTATGGATCAAGACTGGGATTTGTCACTCCGTGTGACGGAGAGGTATCTCGGGGCCCACTCGGTAATACAACATCACACACAAGCCTTGCAAGCAATGTGACTAAGTGTAAGTCACGAGATCTTGTATTACGGAACGAGTAAAGAGACTTGTCGGTAACGAGATTGAAATAGGTACGATTGATCCCCTATATTTGTGGGTCATCAAGACTCTTTTCTGGCACCATTGCCGAGGAGTGAAGCGCCTTTGGTAAGTGGAACTTGGTAAGGAAACATTTAGATAGTGTGCTGAAATTTATTGTCACTTGTCACTATGGATACTAATCCTTTCAGGGGCTTGTTCGGGGTATCTTCACCTCGAACGGAAGCACAAATAGTTTCTCCTAAACCTTTTGCACCTACTGAAAATATTTGCTTTGAATTTCCTTCGGGTATGCCTGAGAAACTGCTGGCTAATCCTTTTACAGGAGATGGAACATCACATCCAGACTTGCATCTAATCTATGTAGATGAAGTTTGTGGTTTATTTAAGCTTGCAGGTGTGCCCGAGGATGAGGTCAAGAAGAAGGTCTTTCCTTTATCTTTGAAGGATAAGGTGTTAACATGGTATAGGCTATGTGATGATACTGGATCATGGCACTACAATCGGTTGAAATTGGAATTTCATCAAAAAAATTATCCTATGCATTTAGTACATCGTGATCAGAATTATATTTATAACTTTTGGCCTCATCACAGAGAAAGCCTCGCTCAAGCTTGGGGGAGGCTTAAATCAATGCTATATTTTGTTGGAATTATGACCTAGAGGCAATAATAAATATAGTTATTATTATAATTCCTGTATCAAGATAATCGTTTATTATCCATGCTATAATTGTATTGAATGAAGACTCATTTACATGTGTGGATACATAGACAAAACACCGTCCCTAGCAAGCCTCTAGTTGGCTAGCCAGTTGATCAAAGATAGTCAGTGTCTTCTGATTATGAACAAGGTGTTGTTGCTTGATAAATGGATCATGTCATTAGGAGAATCACGTGATGGACTAGACCCAAACTAATAGACGTAGCATGTTGATCGTGTCATTTTGTTGCTACTGTTTTCTGCGTGTCAAGTATTTATTCCTATGACCATGAGATCATATAACTCACTGACACCGGAGGAATGCCTTGTGTGTATCAAACGTCGCAACGTAACTGGGTGACTATAAAGATGCTCTACAGGTGTCTCCGAAGGTGTTAATTGAGTTAGTATGGATCAAGACTGGGATTTGTCACTCCGTGTGACGGAGAGGTATCTCGGGGCCCACTCGGTATTACAACATCACACACAAGCCTTGCAAGCAATGTGACTTAGTGTAAGTTACGGGATCTTGTATTACGGAACGAGTAAAGGGACTTGCCGGTAAACGAGATTGAAATAGGTATGCGGATACTGACGATCGAATCTCGGGCAAGTAACATACCGAAGGACAAAGGGAATGACATACGGGATTATATGAATCCTTGGCACTAAGGTTCAAACGATAAGAGCTTCGTAGAATATGTAGGATCCAATATGGGCATCCAGGTCCCGCTATTGGATATTGATCGAGGAGTCTCTCAGGTCATGTCTACATAGTTCTCGAACCCGCAGGGTCTGCACACTTAAGGTTCGACGTTGTTTTATGCGTATTTGAGTTATATGGTTGGTTACCGAATGATGTTCGGAGTCCCGGATGAGATCACGGACGTCACGAGGGTTTCCGGAATGGTCCGGAAACGAAGATTGATATATAGGATGACCTCATTTGATTACCGGAAGGTTTTCGGAGTTACCGGGAATGTACCGGGAATGACGAATGGGTTCCGGGAGTTCACCGGGGGGGCAACCCACCCCGGGGAAGCCCATAGGCCATAAGGGTGGCGCACCAGCCCTTAGTGGGCTGGTGGGACAGCCCAAAAGGGCCCTATGCGCCATAGAGATAAAAATCAAAGAGAAAGAAAAAAAAGGGAGGTGGGAAGGAAGGGAAGGACTCCCACCCACCAAACCAAGTCCAACTCGGTTTGGGGGGGGGAGCCTTCCCCCCTTGGACTCGGCCGACCCCCTTGGGGCTCCTTGAGCCCCAAGGCAAGGTCCCCTCCCTCCCACCTATATATACAGAGGTATTGGGGCTGATTTGAGACGACTTTCCCACGGCAGCCCGACCACATACCTCCACGGTTTTTCCTCTAGATCGCGTTTCTGTGGAGCTCGGGCGGAGCCCTGCTGAGACAAGGTCATCACCAACCTTCGGAGCGCCGTCACGCTGCCAGAGAACTCTTCTACCTCTCCGTCTCTCTTGCTGGATCAAGAAGGCCGAGATCATCGTCGAGTTGTACGTGTGCTGAACGCGGAGGTGCCGTCCGTTCGGTACTAGATCGTGGGACTGATCGCGGGATTGTTCGCGGGGCGGATCGAGGGATGTGAGGACGTTCCACTACATAAACCGCGTTCACTAACGCTTCTACTGTGCGATCTACAAGGGTACGTAGATCACTCATCCCCTCTCGTAGATGGACATCACCATGATAGGTCTTCGTGCGCGTAGGAAATTTTTTGTTTCCCATGCGACGTTCCCCAAATGTGGCATCATGAGCTAGGTTCATGCGTAGATGTCTTCTCGAGTAGAACACAAAAGTTTTTGTGGGCGGTGATGTGCGTTTTGCTGCCCTCCTTAGTCTTTTCTTGATTCCGCGGTATTGTTGGATTGAAGCGGCTTGGACCGACATTACTCGTATGCTTACGAGAGACTGGTTTCATCGTTACGAGTAACTCCGTTGCTCAAAGATGACTGGCAAGTGTCGGTTTCTCCAACTTTAGTTGAATCGGAATTGACCGAGGAGGTCCTTGGATGAGGTTAAATAGCAACTCATATATCTCCGTTGTGGTGTTTGCGTAAGTAAGATGCGATCCTACTAGATACCCATGGTCACCACATAAAACAAGCAACAACAAAATTGGAGGACGTCTAACTTGTTTTTGCAGGGTATGCTTGTGATGTGATATGGCCAACGATGTGATGTGATATATTGGATGTATGAGATTATCATGTCGTAATAGAAATATCGACTTGCACGTCGATGGTACGGCAACCGGCAGGAGCCATAGGGTTGTCTTTATACTAACGTTTGTGCTTGCAGATGCGTTTACTATTTTGCTAGGATGTAGCTTTAGTAGTAATAGCATGAGTAGCACGACAACCCCGATGGCAACACATTGATGGAGATCATGGCGTGGCGCCGGTGACAAGAAGATCGTGTCGGTGCTTTGGCAATGGAGATCAAGAAGCACGAGATGATGGCCATATCATGTCACTTATGAATTGCATGTGATGTTAATCCTTTTATGCACCTTATTTTGCTTAGAACGACGGTAGCATTATGAGGTGATCTCTCACTAAAATTTCAAGACGAAATTGTGTTCTCCCCGACAGTGCACCGTTGCTACAGTTCGTCGTTTCGAGACACCACGTGATGATCCGGTGTGATAGACTCAACGTTCACATACAACGGGTGCAAAACAGTTGCGCACGCGGAACACTCGGGTTAAGCTTGACGAGCCTAGCATGTGCAGACATGGCCTCGGAACACATGAGACCGAAAGGTCGATCATGAATCATATAGATGATATGATTAGCATAGGGATGCTTACCACTGAAACTATACTCAACTCACGTGATGATCGGACTTGAGCTAGTATAAGTGGATCATGAACCACTCAAATGACTAGAGAGATGTACTTTTTGAGTGGGAGTTTAGCGAATAATTTGATTAAGTTAAACTCTAATTATCTTGAACATAGTCTAAGTCCACTTTGAATATATTTGTGTTGTAGATCATGGCTCACGCGACAGTCATCCTGAATTTTAATACGTTCCTAGAGAAAGCTAAGTTGAAAGATGATGGAAGCAACTTTGTAGACTGGGCTCGTAATCTTAAGCTAATCTTACAAGCTGGGAAGAAGGATTATGTCCTTAATGCTGCGTTAGGAGATGAACCGCCCGCTACGGCTGATCAGGATGTTAAGAACGCTTGGTTAGCACGTAAGTAGGACTACTCAATAGTTCAATGTGCAGTCTTGTATGGCTTAGAACCGGGACTTCAACGTCGCTTTGAGCGTCATGGAGCATTTGAGATGTTCCAGGAGTTGAAGTTTATCTTTCAGAAGAACGCCTGAATCGAGAGGTATGAGACCTCCGATAAATTCTATGCTTGCAAGATGGAGGAAAACTCATCTGTCAGTGAACATGTGCTCAAAATGTCTGGGTACTCAAACCGTCTAGCTGAGCTGGGGATTGAACTCCCGCAAGAAGCTATCACTGACAGAATCCTTCAATCACTGCCGCCAAGCTATAAAGGCTTTGTGTTGAACTACAACATGCAAGGGATGAACAAGTCTCCCGGCGAGTTGTTTGCGATGCTGAAAGTCGCAGAGTCTGAACTCCGTAAAGAGCATCAAGTGTTGATGGTGAATAAGACCACTAGTTTCAAGAGAAACGGCAAAGGCAAGAAGGGCAATTCGAAGAAGAGCGGCACGCTTGTTGCCAATCCGACGAAGAAACCCAAAGCTGGACCTAACCCTGAAACGGAGTGTTACTATTGCAAGGGAATGGGTCACTGGAAGCGCAATTGCCCCAAGTATCTCGCAGATAAGAAGGCGGCCAAAGAAAAATGAGGTATATTTGATATACATGTTATTGATGTGTACTTAACCGGCTCTCGTAGTAGTGCCTGGGTATTCGATACCGGTTCTGTTGCTCATATTTGCAACTCGAAACAGGAACTGCGGAATAGACGAAGGCTGGCAAAAGATGAAGTGATGATGCGTGTAGGAAATGGTTCCAAGGTTGATGCAATCGCCGTCGGCACAGTGTCACTTCAGTTACCGTCAGGATTAGTGATGAACTTAAATCATTGTTATTTAGTGCCTGCGTTGAGCATGAACATTATATCTGGATCTTGTTTATTGCGAGACGGTTACTCTTTTAAGTCAGAGAATAATGGTTGTTCTATTTCTATGAGTAACATCTTTTATGGTCATGCACCGAATGTGAGAGGATTGTTCATATTGAATCTTGATAGCGATACGCATATACATAACACTGAGACCAAAAGAGTTAGAGCTAACAATGATAGCGCCATATTTTTGTGGCACTGCCGCTTGGGTCATATTGGTGTAAAGCGCATGAAGAAACTCCATGCTGATGGACTTTTGGAGTCACTTGACTTTGATTCACTTGACACGTGCGAACCATGCCTCATGGGCAAGATGACTAAGACTCCATTCTCAGGAACAATGGAGCGTGCAAGTGACTTGTTGGAAATCATACATACCGATGTGTGTGGTCCGATGAGCGTGGAGGCACGCGGCGGATATCGTTATTTTCTCACCTTCACTGATGATTTAAGTAGATATGGTTATGTCTACTTGATGAAGCACAAGTCTGAAACATTTGAAAAGTTCAAGCAATTTCAGAGTGAAGTGGAAAATCATCGTAACAAGAAGATCAAGTTCCTACGGTCTGATCGTGGGGGTGAATATCTGAGTTTCGAGTTTGGTACTCACTTAAGACAATGTGGAATTGTTTCACATTTAACACCGCCTCGAACACCACAGCGTAATGGTGTGTCTGAACGTCGTAATCGTACTTTATTAGAGATGGTGCGATCTATGATGTCTCTTACCGATTTGCCATTATCGTTTTGGGGTTATGCATTAGAAACAGCTGCATTCACTTTAAATAGGGCACCATCAAAATCCGTTGAGACGACACCATTCGAACTGTGGTATGGCAAAAGGCCAAAGTTGTCGTTTCTTAAAGTTTGGGGATGTGATGCTTATGTCAAAAAGCTTCAGCCTGAAAAGCTGGAACCCAAAGCGGAAAAGTGCGTCTTCATAGGTTACCCAAAAGAGACAGTTGGGTACACCTTCTATCTCAAATCTGAGGGCAAAGTGTTTGTTGCTAAAAATGGAGCTTTTCTCGAGAAGGAGTTTCTCTCGAGAGAATTGACTGGGAGGAAGATAGAACTTGACGAGGTTGTCGAACCTCTCATCCCTCTGGATGGTGGCGCAGGCAAGGGGAAACCTCTGTCATTGCGACGCCGGTTGAGGAGGAAGTTAATGATGATGATCATGAAACTCCAGTTCAATTTTTTGTCGAACCACGCAGGTCGACGAGACCACGTGCTGCTCCAGGGTGGTACGGTAATCCCGTCTTATCAATCATGTTGTTAGACAACAATGAACCTGCGAATTATGAAGAAGCAATGGTGGGCCCAGATTCCAACAAATGGCTGGAAGCCATGAAGTCCGAGATAGGATCCATGTATGAGAACAAAGTGTGGACTTTGGAGGTACTACCTGAGGGCCGCAAGGCCATTCAGAACAAATGGATCTTTAAGAGGAAGACGGACGCTGACGGTAATGTGACCGTTTATAAAGCTCGACTTGTGGCAAAGGGTTTTTCACAAGTTCAAGGAGTTGACTACGATGAGACTTTCTCACCCGTAGCGATGCTTAAGTCCGTCAGAATCATGTTAGCAATAGCTGCATTTTTCGATTTTGAAATCTGGCAGATGGATGTCAAAACGGCGTTCCTTAACGGTTTCCTTAAGGAAGAATTGTATATGATACAACCCGAAGGTTTTGTCGATCCTAAGAATGCTAACAAGGTGTGCAAGCTCCAGCGATCCATTTATGGACTGGTGCAAGCATCTCGGAGTTGGAACAAACGCTTTGATGAGGTGATCAAAGCATTTGGGTTTATACAAGTGGTTGGAGAATCTTGTATTTACAAGAAAGTGAGTGGGAGCTCTGTGGCGTTTCTAATATTATATGTGGATGACATATTACTGATTGGAAACAACGTAGAGTTTTTGGAGAGCATAAAAGGTTACTTGAATAAAAGTTTCTCTATGAAGGACCTAGGAGAAGCTGCTTACATTCTAGGCATTAAGATCTATAGGGATAGATCAAAACGCCTGATAGGACTTTCACAAAGCACATACCTTGATAAAGTTTTGAAGAGGTTCAAAATGGAACAGTCCAAGAAAGGGTTCTTGCCAGTTCTACAAGGTACGAGATTGAGTAAGACTCAGTGCCCAGCAACTGATGAAGATAGAGAGCATATGCGCTCCGTCCCCTATGCTTCAGCCATAGGTTCTATCATGTATGCGATGCTGTGCACTAGACCGGATGTTAGCCTAGCCATAAGTATGGCAGGTAGGTTCCAGAGTAATCCAGGAGTGGATCACTGGACAGCGGTCAAGAATATCCTGAAGTACCTGAAAAGGTCTAAGGAGATGTTTCTCGTGTATGGAGGTGACGAAGAGCTCGCCTTAAAAGGTTACGTCGATGCAAGCTTTGACACAGATCCGGACGACTCTAAGTCGCAAACCGGATACGTATTTATTCTTAATGGGGATGCGGTAAGCTGGTGCAATTCCAAGCAAAGCGTCGTAGCAGATTCTACATGTGAAGCGAGGTACATGGCTGCCTCGGAGGCGGCTAAGGAGGGTGTCTGGATGAAGCAATTCATGACGGATCTTGGAGTGGTGCCAAGCGCACTGAATCCAATAACCTTGTTCTGTGACAACACGGGTGCCATTGCCTTAGCAAAGGAACCACGGTTTCACAAGAAGACCAGACACATCAAACGACGCTTCAACCTCATCCGCGACTACGTCGAGGGAGAGGACGTAAATATATGCAAAGTGCACATGGATCTGAATGTAGCAGACTCGCTGACTAAACCTCTTCCACGGCCAAAGCATGATCAACACCAGAACTGTATGGGTGTTAGATTTATTACAATGTAATTCACATGATGATGTGAGGGCTAGATTATTGACTCTAGTGCAAGTGGGAGACTGTTGGAGTTATGCCCTAGAGGCAATAATAAATATAGTTATTATTATAATTCCTGTATCAAGATAATCGTTTATTATCCATGCTATAATTGTATTGAATGAAGACTCATTTACATGTGTGGATACATAGACAAAACACCGTCCCTAGCAAGCCTCTAGTTGGCTAGCCAGTTGATCAAAGATAGTCAGTGTCTTCTGATTATGAACAAGGTGTTGTTGCTTGATAACTGGATCACGTCATTGGGAGAATCACGTGATGGACTAGACCCAAACTAATAGACGTAGCATGTTGATCGTGTCATTTTGTTGCTACTGTTTTCTGCGTGTCAAGTATTTATTCCTATGACCATGAGATCATATAACTCACTGACACCGGAGGAATGCCTTGTGTGTATCAAACGTCGCAACGTAACTGGGTGACTATAAAGATGCTCTACAGGTGTCTCCGAAGGTGTTAGTTGAGTTAGTATGGATCAAGACTGGGATTTGTCACTCCGTGTGACGGAGAGGTATCTCGGGGCCCACTCGGTAATACAACATCACACACAAGCCTTGCAAGCAATGTGACTTCGTGTAAGTTGCGGGATCTTGTATTACGGAACGAGTAAAGAGACTTGCCAGTAAACGAGATTGAAATAGGTATGCGGATACTGACGATCGAATCTCGGGCAAGTAACATACCGAAGGACAAAGGGAATGACATACGAGATTATATGAATCCTTGGCACTGAGGTTCAAACGATAAGATCTTCGTAGAATATGTCGGATCCAATATGGGCATCCAGGTCCCGCTATTGGATATTGACCGAGGAGTCTCTCGGGTCATGTCTACATAGTTCTCGAACCCGCAGGGTCTGCACACTTAAGGTTCGACGTTGTTTTATGCGTATTTGAGTTATATGGTTGGTTACCGAATGTTGTTCGGAGTCCCCGATGAGATCACGGACATCACGAGGGTTTCCGGAATAGTCCGGAAACGAAGATTGATATATAGGATGACCTCATTTGATTACCGGAAGGTTTTCGGAGTTACCGGAAATGTACCAGGAATGACGAATGGGTTCCGGGAGTTCACCGGGGGGGGGGGCAACCCACCCCGGGGAAGCCCATAGGCCATAAGGGTGGCGCACCAGCCCTTCGTGGGCTGGTGGGACAGCCCAAAAGGGCCCTATGCGCCATAGAGATAAAAATCAAAGAGAAAGAAAAAAAAGGGAGGTGGGAAGGAAGGGAAGGACTCCCACCCACCACACCAAGTCCAACTCGGTTTGGGGGGGGAGCCTTCCCCCCTTGGACTCGGCCGACCCCCTTGGGGCTCCTTGATCCCCAAGGCAAGGTCCCCTCCCTCCCACCTATATATACAGAGGTATTGGGGCTTATTTGAGACGACTTTCCCACGGCAGCCCGACCACATACCTCCACGGTTTTTCCTCTAGATCGCGTTTCTGCGGAGCTCGGGCGGAGCCCTGCTGAGACAAGGTCATCACCAACCTCCGGAGCGCCGTCACGCTGCCGGAGAACTCTTCTACCTCTCCGTCTCTCTTGCTGGATCAAGAAGGCTGAGATCATCGTCGAGCTGTACGTGTGCTGAACGCGGAGGTGCCGTCCGTTCGGTACTAGATCGTGGGACTGATCGCGGGATTGTTCGCGGGGCGGGTCGAGGGACGTGAGGACGTTCCACTACATCAACCGCGTTCACTAACGCTTCTGCTGTGCGATCTACAAGGGTACGTAGATCACTCATCCCCTCTCGTAGATGGACATCACCATGATAGGTCTTCGTGCGCGTAGGAATTTTTTTGTTTCCCATGCGATGTCCCCCAACATATTCATGCCCCAATCATGAGCTCTCGAGAGAAATTATCATTCAGAATTTCTATGATCGGCTTTCTCATGATGACCGCACCATGCTCGACACTTCTTGTATCGGTTCTTTTATGAAGAGAGATATTGACTTCAAATGGAATTTATTGGAGAGAATTAAACGCAACTCTACAAATTGGGAGCTTGAAGAAGGTAAGGAGTCAGGTATGAATTTCACGTTTGATTGCGTTAAATCCTTTGTTGAGACAAATACCTTTAGTGATTTTAGCGCTAAGTATCGACTTGACTCTGAGATAGTAGCTTCATTGTGTGAATCCTTTGCTGCTCATATTGATCTCCCCAAAGAGAAGTGGTTTAAATATCATCCTCCTTTAGAAGTCAATGTAGTTAAACCCAATCCAGTTGAAGAGAGAGTCATTGCCTATAATGATCCTGTTGTTCCCAGTGCTTACATTGAGAAACCACCTTTCCCTGTTAGGATAAAGGATCATTCTAAAGCTTCAACTGTGATACGTAGAGGCTACATTAGAACACCTACACCCCCTGAGAAATTAGAGTTGCACCTAGAATTGCTATTATCAAAGATCTTCTGTCCGACGATGTTGAGGGACATAATATTCACTTCTTTGAAGATGCTGCTAGAATTGCTAAACCTCACGTTAGAGACAAACATAGGCTTGTTGTTGGCATGCTTGTGGTTTCTGTTAAGATAGAAGATCATTGTTATCATGGCTTATGTGACGTGGGTGCTAGTGTCAGTGCAATACCTCAATCCTTATACGATGAAATCAAAGATGAGATTGCACCTGTTGAGATAGAGCCTATTGATGTCACTATTCAGCTTGCCAATAGAGATACTATCTGCCCTGTGGGAATTGTTAGGGATGTTGAAGTCTTGTGTGGTAAAATGAAGTATCGTGCTGATTTCCTCGTTCTTGCTACCGCACAAGATAGCTTTTGTCCCATCATATTCGGCAGACCTTTTCTCAATACCGTCAATGGTCATATTGGTTGTGAGAAGCAAACTGTCACTGTTGGCTTTGAAGGTGTGTCACATGAGTTCAATTTCTCCAAGTTTGGTAGACAACCTCATGAAAAAGAGTTGCCTAGTAAGGATGAAACTATTGCCTTAGCCTCTATTGCCGTGCCTCCTACTGATCCCTTAGAGCAATACTTGCTTGAGCATGAAAATGATATGCATATGGATGAAAGGGATGAAATAGATAGAGTTGTCTTGGAACAATATCCTATCCTTGAGAATAACTTGCCTGTTGAACTACTTGGGGATCCACCCCCACCAAAGGGTGATCCTGTGTTCGAGCTTAAACAGTTGCCTGATACTCTTAAGTATGCATATCTTGATGAAAAAGAGATCTATCATGTTATTATTAGTGCTAGCCTCTCAGAGCATGAAGAAAAGAAGTTGCTAAAAACTCCGAGGAAGCATTGTGCTGCTATTGGATATACTCTTGATGATCTTAAGGGCATTAGTCCCACTCTATGCCAGCACAAGATTAAAACTGATCCTGATTTCAAACCAGTTGCTGATCATCAAAGGCGATTAAATCCTAAGATGAAAGAGGCAGTAAGAAAAGAAATACGAAAGCTCCTGGAAGCGGGTATTATCTATCCTGTTGCTCATAGCGATTGGCTGAGTCCGGTGCATTGCGTCCCTAAGAAGGGAGGCATTACCGTTGTCCCTAATGATGAGGAAGAATTGATCCCACAGATGATTATTACTGGCTATAGGATGGTGATTGATTTTAGGAAATTGAATAAGGCCACTAGGAAAGATCATTACCCTCTGCCTTTTATCGACCAAATGCTAGAAAGGCTGTCCAAACACACACACTTCTGCTTTCTAGACGGTTATTCTGGTTTCTCCCAAATACCAGCTGCACAATCTGATCAGGAGAAAACCACTTTCACCTGCCCTTTCGGTACCTTTGCTTATAGATGTATGCCTTTTGGCTTATGTAATGCACCTGCCACCTTTCAAAGATGTATGATGGCTATATTCTCTGACTTTTGTGAAAAGATTGTTGAGGTTTTCATGGATGACTTCTCCGTTTACGGGTCTTCCTTTGATGATTGCCTCAACAACCTTGATCGAGTCTTGCAGAGATGTAAAGACACAAATCTTGTCTTGAATTGGGAGAAGTGCCACTTTATGGTTAATAAAGGCATCGTCTTAGGACATAAAATTTCCGAAAGAGGTATTGAAGTCGATAAGGCTAAGGTTGATGCAATCAAGAAAATGTCATACCCCACATATATCAAAGGGATAAGAAGTTTCCTTGGTCATGCTGGTTTATATAGAAGATTTATTAAGGACTTCTCTAAGATTTCTAGGCCTCTTACCAATCTCTTACAAAAGGATATTCCTTTTGTCTTTGACGATGATTGTCAGGAAGCCTTTGAAATACTTAAGAGGGCTTTGATAACTGCACCTATTGTTCAACCAGCTGACTGGAACTTGCCTTTTGAGATCATGTGTGATGCTAGTGATTATGCTGTTGGTGATGTTCTAGGGCAAAGAGTCGATAAGAAGTTGAATGTTATTCACTATGCTAGTAAAACTCTAGACAGTGCCCAGAGAAACTATGCCACTACGGAGAAGGAATTTTTAGCTGTCGTGTTGGCATGTGAAAAGTTCAGGTCTTACATAGTTGATTCCAAAGTCACTATTCACACTGATCATGCTGCTATTAAGTACCTCATGAAGAAGAAGGACGCTAAACCTAGACTTATAAGATGGGTTCTCTTGCTACAAGAATTTGATTTGCACGTTGTCGACAGAAAGGGTGCTGATAACCCAGTAGCAGATAACTTGTCTAGGTTGGAGAACGTTCTTGATGACCCACAACCTATTGATGATAGCTTTCCTGATGAGCAATTGAATGTCATCAATGCTTCAAGTAGTGCATCGTGGTATGCTGATTATGCAAACTATATCGTTGCCAAATACATACCACCTAGTTTCACGTACCAGCAAAAGAAGAAGTTCTGCTTTGACTTGAGGCATTACTTTTGGGATGATCCTCAAGTTTATAAGGAAGGAGTAGATGGTGTTGTTATATGTTGTGTACCTGAACATGAACAGGGACACATCCTACAGAAGTGTCACTCCGAGGCCTACGGAGGACACCATGCAGGAGATAGGACTGCACACAAGGTATTGCAATCAGGTTTCTATTGGCCCACTCTCTTCAAGGATGCCCGTAATTTTGTCTTGTCGTGTGATGAATGTCAAAGAATAGGTAATATTAGCAAACGTCAGGAAATGCCTATGAACTATTCACTTGTCATTGAACCATTTGATGTCTGGGGCTTAGATTATATGGGACCTTTCCAAAATACAACGGGTATACGCATATCTTAGTTGATGTTGATTACGTCACTAAGTGGGTAGAAGCTATCCCAACAAGTAGTGCTGATCACAACACCTCTATCAAGATGCTGAAAGAAGTTATCTTCCCTAGATTTAGAGTCCCTAGATATCTAATGACCGACGGTGGTTCACACTTCATTCATGGTGCTTTCCGTAAAACACTCGCTAAGTACGATGTCAACCATAGAATTGCGTCTCCCTATCACCCTCAGTCGAGTGCTCAAGTAGAGCTAAGCAATAGAGAGATTAAACTAATTCTACAAAAGACTGTCAACAGGTCTAGAAACAATTGGTCTAAGAAGCTCGATGATGCACTGTGGGCTTATAGAACTGCCTATAAGAATCCCATGGGCATGTCTCCGTACAAAATGTTGTACGGTAAAGCATGTCATTTACCTCTTGAGCTAGAGCATAAAGCTTACTGGGCAATCAAAGAGCTCAACTTTGGTTTCAAACTTGCCGGTGAGAAGAGGTTATTTGACATTAGCTCGCTTGATGAGTGGAGAACTCAGGCATATGAGAATGCCAAGCTTTTCAAAGAGAAGGTTAAGAGGTGGCATGATAAGAGGATACAAAAGCGTGAGTTCAATGTAGGTGATTATGTCTTGCTATATAACTCTCATTTAAGAATCTTTGCAGGTAAGCTTCTCTCTAAATGGGAAGGTCCCTATGTTGTTGAGGAAGTATCTCGTTCCGGTGCTATCAAGATCAACAACACAGAAGGTAATTGTCCGAGAGTGGTAAATGGGCAGAGAATCAAGCATTATATCTCAGGTACTCCCATAAATGTTGAAAGCAATATCATCAATACCATAACTCCGAAAGAATACCTAAGGGACATTTATCGGTCTGTTTCAGACTCCGAAAATAAAGAGGTATGTGATTCGTAAGAAAACAGAGTCCAAAACTTTTCCAGCAGGAAATTTTCTCCGTTTTGGAATATTTGAAAAAATACAAAAATTGGAAGTAGTCCGGAAAGTGCGCGAGGAGGCGACAAGCCTGCACGGCGCGGGCCCACCCCCTGGCCGCGCTGTGAGGGCTTATGGCCACCTCGTGCGCCTCCCGGACTTCGTTTTCGTGCAAGGTACTCCTTCTGGTGTGAAAAAAATCATTATATATACTTCCGTTTGGTCTGACCCCTGCATCACGCAGATTTCCTCTGTTTTTCGTTTCGAGCCTGTTTTTGTTGCAGATCTAGATCGCCATGACTTCCCCCAAAGCTCCGAAGGACAAGATCTTCGAGAAGGTCATCAATCCCTACCTCACGGGAGTGCTGCAACACCCTCAATATATCGAGATGCGTGAGGGGATGTTGCACATCCGTGATGTTGAGGGGCCTAAGAAGACCGGAAGCATGGAGACGAGGCTTGAAGCAATGGAGCAACAAGTCTTCAAGTGCCAAGGGATGGTGGAGCGTGGACTCAACGCCAACCACATGATGATCACGGAGTTCACCAACAAGCACAAGATTGACGCCAATGACATTGGAAAGCATCTCTCCAGGCTCTATGACAGGATTGATCAACTCCAGGGCCAGATCTATGACCTGCAGAACCAAAACTGTGAGTATGAGTATAGATTAAAATCAATATGGTTGGCTGCAGATTTGAGGATTCCGGAGACTCGTTCATCTTTCCATGATGGAGCACCTATGCCTTGGAAGACGGAGGATCAAACCCATGTTGCAACAACTCCACCACCACCAATGGAAGACAACGGAGGATCTTCTTGGCTTGTGCCAAGCTTGGGGGAGTTGCCCCGGTATCGTATCACCATCACATCTTTTGCCTTTACCTTTGTTTTAGTTTTCCTTTTCAGTTTTCTTTTTCTCTAGTAGTTCAAAAGTCTTAGTGTTTTAGTCTTGAGTTTTGCTTTGTGTCATCCCCGATGTATTCTTGCTCGTGATGTTGGGGAACGTCGCATGGGAAACAAAAATTTTCCTACGCGCACGAAGACCTATCATGGTGATGTCCATCTACGAGAGGGGATGTGTGATCTACGTACCCTTGTAGACCGTACAGCAGAAGCGTTAGTGAACGCGGTTGATGTAGTGGAACGTCCTCACGTCCCTCGATCCGCTCCGCGAACCGTCCCGCGATCAGTCCCACGATCTAGTGCCGAACGGACGGCACCTCTGCGTTCAGCACACGTATAGCTCGACGATGATCTCGGCCTTCTTGATCCAGCAAGAGAGACGGAGAGGTAGAAGAGTTCTCCGGCAGCGTGACGGCGCTCCGGAGGTTGGTGGTGATCTTATCTCAGTAGGGCTCCGCCCGAGCTCCGCAGAAACACGATCTAGAGGAAAAACCGTGGAGGTATGTGGTCGGGCTGCCGTGGAAAAGTCGTCTCAAATCAGCCCTGAAACCTCCATATATATAGGGGGAAGAGGGGGAGCCTTGCCTTGGGGTCCAAGGACCCTCAAGGGCTTTGGCCGAGCCAAGGGGGGCAACCCTCCCCTTCCAAACGGAGTCCAACTAGGTTTGGAAGGAGGAGTCCTTCCCCCTTTTCCCACCTCCTCTTTTTTCTTTTCTTTTCTCTTTGATTTTTCTTCCTATGGCGCATAGGGCCTTCTTGGGCTGTCACACCAGCCCACTAAGGGCTGGTGCGCCACCCCCAAGGCCTATGGGCTTCCCCGGGGTGGGTTGCCCCCCCCCCCCCCCGGTGAACTCCCGGAACCCATTCGTCATTCCCGGTAACTCCGAAAACCTTCCGGTAATCAAATGAGGTCATCCTATATATCAATCTTCATTTCCGGACCATTCCGGAAACCCTCGTGACGTCCGTGATCTCATCCGGGACTCCGAACAACATTCGGTAACCAACCATATAACTCAAATACGCATAAAACAACGCCGAACCTTAAGTGTGCAGACCGTGCGGGTTCGAGAACTATGTAGACATGACCTGAGAGACTCCTCGATCAATATCCAATAGCGGGACCTGGATGCCCATATTGGATCCTACATATTCTACGAAGATCTTATCGTTTGAACCTCAGTGCCAAGGATTCATATAATCCTGTATGTCATTCCCTTTGTCCTTCGGTATGTTACTTGCCCGAGATTCGATCGTCAGTATCCGCATACCTATTTCAATCTCGTTTACCGGCAAGTCTCTTTACTCGTTCCGTAATACAAGATCCCGCAACTTACACTAAGTCACATTGCTTGCAAGGCTTGTGTGTGATGTTGTATTACCGAGTGGGCCCCGAGATACCTCTCCGTCACACGGAGTGACAAATCCCAGTCTCGATCCATACTAACTGAACGAACACCTTCGAAGATACCTGTAGAGCATCTTTATAGTCACCCGGTTATATTGCGACGTTTGATACACACAAAGTATTTCTCCGGTGTCTGTGAGTTATATGATCTCATGGTCATAGGAACAAATACTTCACACGCAGAAAACAGTAGCAACAAAATGACACGATCAACATGCTACGTCTATTAGTTTGGGTCTAGTCCATCACATGATTCTCCTAATGACGTGATCCAGTTATCAAGCAACAACACCTTGTTTATAATCAGAAGACACTGACTATCTTTGATCAACTGGCTAGCCAACTAGAGGCTTGCTAGGGACAGTGTTTTGTCTATGTATCCACACATGTATATAAGTCTTCATTCAATACAATTATAGCATGGATAATAAACGATTATCTTGATACAGGAATTATAATAATAACTATATTTATTATTGCCTCTAGGGCATAATTCCAACAGTCTCCCACTTGCACTAGAGTCAATAATCTAGCCCTCACATCATCATGCGAATTACATTGTAATAAATCTAACACCCATATAGTTCTGGTGTTGATCATGCTTTGCCCGTGGAAGAGGTTTAGTCAGCGGGTCTGCTACATTCAGATCCGTGTGCACTTTGCATATATTTACGTCATCCCCTTCGACGTAGTCGCGGATGAGGTTGAAGCGTCGTTTGATGTGTCTGGACTTCTTGTGAAACCGTGGTTCCTTTGCTAAGGCAATGGCACCCGTGTTGTCACAGAACAAGGTTATTGGATTCAGTGCACTTGGCACCACTCCAAGATCCGTCATGAACTGCTTCATCCAGACACCCTCCTTAGCCGCCTCCGAGGCAGCCATGTACTCCGCTTCACATGTAGAATCTGCTACGACGCTTTTCTTGGAACTGCACCAGCTTACCGCACCCCCATTAAGAATAAATACGTATCCGGTCTGCGACTTAGAGTCGTCCGGATCTGTGTCAAAGCTTGCATCGACGTAACCCTTTACGGCGAGCTCTTCGTCACCTCCATACACGAGAAACATCTCCTTAGTTCTTTTCAGGTACTTCAGGATATTCTTGACCGCCGTCCAGTGATCCACTCATGGATTACTCTAGAACCAGCCTGCCATACTTATGGCCAGGCTAACGTCCGGTCTAGTGCACAACATTGCATACATGATAGAACCTATGGCTGAAGCATAGGGGACGGTGCTCATATGCTCTCTATCCTCATCAGTTGCTGGGCACTGAGTCTTACTCAATCTCGTACCTTGTAAAACTGGCAAGAACCCTTTCTTGGACTGTTCCATTTTGAACCTCTTCAAAACTTTATCAAGGTATGTGCTTTGTGAAAGTCCTATCAGGTGTTTTGATCTATCCCTGTAGATCTTAATGCCTAGAATGTAAGCAGCTTCTCCTAGGTCCTTCATAGAGAAACTTTTATTCAAGTAATCCTTTATGCTCTCTAAAAACTCTACGTTGTTTCCAATCAGCAATATGTCATCCACATATAATATTAGAAACGCCACAGAGCTCCCACTCACTTTCTTGTAAATACAAGATTCTCCAACCACTTGTATAAACCCAAATGCTTTGATCACCTCATCAAAGCGTTTGTTCCAACTCCGAGATGCTTGCACCAGTCCATAAATGGATCGCTGGAGCTTGCATACTTTGTTAGCATTCTTAGGATCGACAAAACCTTCGGGTTGCATCATATACAACTCTTCCTTAAGGAAACCGTTAAGGAACACTGTTTTGACATCCATCTGCCAGATTTCATAGAGAAATGCAGCTATTGCTAACATGATTCTGACGGACTTAGGCATCGCTACGGGTGAGAATGTCTCATCGTAGTCAACTCCTTGAACTTGTGAAAAACCCTTTGCCACAAGTCGAGCTTTATAAACGGTCACATTGCCGTCAGCGTCCTTCTTCCTCTTAAAGATCCATTTGTTCTGAATGGCCTTGCGGCCCTCAGGTAGTACTTCCAAAGTCCACACTTTGTTCTCATACATGGATCCTATCTCGGACTTCATGGCTTCTAGCCATTTGTTGGAATCTAGGCCCACCATTGCTTCTTCATAATTTGCAGGTTCATTGTTGTCTAACAACATGATTGACAAGACGGGATTACCATACCACTCTGGAGCAGCACGTGGTCTCGTCGACCTGCGTGGTTCGACAGAAACTTGAACCGGAGTTTCATGATCATCATCATTAACTTTCTCGTCAACCGGTGTCGCAACGACAGAGGTTTCCCCTTGCCCTGCGCCACCATCCAGAGGGATGAGAGGTTCGACAACCTCATCAAGTTCTATCTTCCTCCCACTCAATTCTCTCGAGAGAAACTCCTTCTCGAGAAAAGCTCCGTTTTTAGCAACAAACACTTTGCCCTCGGATTTGAGATAGAAGGTGTACCCAACTGTCTCTTTTGGGTAACCTATGAAGATGCACTTTCCGCTTTGGGTTCCAGCTTTTCAGGCTGAAGCTTTTTGACATAAGCATCACATCCCCAAACTTTAAGAAACAACAACTTTGGCCTTTTGCCATACCAGAGTTCGTATGGTGTCGTCTCAACGGATTTTGATGGTGCCCTATTTAATGTGAATGCAGCTGTTTCTAATGCATAACCCCAAAACTATAACGGCAAATCGGTAAGAGACATCATAGATCGCACCATCTCTAATAAAGTACGATTAGGACGTTCGGACACACCATTACGTTGTGGTGTTCCAGGCGGTGTCAACTGTGAAACAATTCCACATTGTCTTAAGTGAGCACCAAACTCGAAACTCAGATATTCACCCCCACGATCAGACCGTAGGAACTTGATCTTCTTGTTACGATGATTTTCAACTTCACTCTGAAATTGCTTGAACTTTTCAAATGTTTCAGACTTGTGCTTCATTAAGTAGACATAACCATATCTACTCAAATTGTCAGTGAAGGTGAGAAAATAACGATATCCGCCGCGTGCCTCTACGCTCACCGGACCACACACATCGGTATGTATGATTTCCAACAAGTCACTTGCACGCTCCATTGTTCCGGAGAACGGAGTTTTAGTCATCTTGCCCATGAGGCATGGTTCGCACGTGTCAAGTGAATCAAAGTCAAGTGACTCCAAAAGTCCATTGGCATGGAGTTTCTTCATGCGCTTTACACCAATATGACCTAAGCGGCAGTGCGACAAAAATATGGCGCTATCATTGTTAACTCTAACTCTTTTGGTCTCAATGTTATGTATGTGTGTATCACTATCAAGATTCAATATGAACAATCCTCTCACATTGGGTGCATGACCATAAAAGATGTTACTCATAGAAATAGAACAACCATTATTATCTGACGTAAAAGAGTAACCGTCTCGCAATAAACAAGATCCAGATATAATGTTCATGCTCAACGCAGGAACTAAATAACAATGATTCAAGAGTGAAACTGTGCCGACGGCGATTGCATCAACCTTGGAACCATTTCCTACGCGCATCGTCACTTCATCTTTCACCAGCCTTCGTCTATTCCGCAGTTCCTGTTTCGAGTTGCAAATATGAGCAACAGAACCGGTATCGAATACCCAGGCACTACTACGAGAGCCGGTTAAGTACACATCAATAACATGTATATCAAATATACCTGATTTTTCTTTGGCCGTCTTCTTATCAGCCAGATACTTAGGGCAATTGCGCTTCCAGTGACCCATACCCTTGCAATAGTAACACTCTGTTTCAGGCTTAGGTCCAGCTTTGGGTTTCTTCGTCGGATTGGCAACAAGCTTGCCGCTCTTCTTCGAATTACCCGTCTTGCCTTTGCCGTTTCTCTTGAAACTAGTGGTCTTATTCACCATCAACACTTGATGCTCTTTACGGAGTTCAGACTCTGCGACTTTCAGCATCGCAAACAACTCGCCGGGAGACTTGTTCATCCCTTGCATGTTGTAGTTCAACACAAAGCCTTTATAGCTTGGCGGCAGTGATTGAAGGATTCTGTCAGTGATAGCTTCTTGCGGGAGTTCAATCCCCAGCTCAGCTAGACGGTTTGAGTACCCAGACATTTTGAGCACATGTTCACTGACAGACGAGTTCTCCTCCATCTTGCAAGCATAGAATTTATCGGAGGTCTCATACCTCTCGATCCGGGCGTTCTTCTGAAAGATAAACTTCAACTCCTGGAACATCTCAAATGCTCCATGACGCTCAAAGCGACGTTGAAGTCCCGGCTCTAAGCCATACAAGACTGCACATTGAACTACTGAGTAGTCCTCCTTACGTGCTAACCAAGCGTTCTTAACATCCTGATCAGCCGTAGCGGGTGGTTCATATCCTAGCGCAGCATTAAGGACATAATCCTTCTTCCCAGCTTGTAAGATTAGCTTAAGATTACGAGCCCAGTCTACAAAGTTGCTTCCATCATCTTTCAACTTAGCTTTCTCTAGGAACGTATTAAAATTCAGGGTGACTGTTGCGTGAGCCATGATCTACAACACAAATATATTCAAAGTGGACTTAGACTGTGTTCAAGATAATTAGAGTTTAACTTAATCAAATTACTCGCTAAACTCCCACTCAAAAAGTACATCTCTCTAGTCATTTGAGTGGTTTATCATCCACTTACACTAGCTCAAGGCCGATCATCACGTGAGTTGAGCATAGTTTCAGTGGTAAGCATCCCTATGCTAATCATATCATCTATATGATTCATGATCGAACTTTCGGTCTCATGTGTTCCGAGGCCATGTCTGCACATGCTAGGCTCGTCAAGCTTAACCCGAGTGTTCCGCGTGCGCAACTGTTTTGCACCCGTTGTATGTGAACGTTGAGTCTATCACACCCGATCATCACGTGGTCTCTCGAAACGACGAACTGTAGCAACGGTGCACTGTCGGGGAGAACACAATTTCGTCTTGAAATTTTAGTGAGAGATCACCTCATAATGCTACCGTCATTCTAAGCAAAATAAGGTGCATAAAAGGATTAACATCACATGCAATTCATAAGTGACATGATATGGCCATCATCACGTGCTCCTTGATCTCCATCACCAAAGCACCGGCACGATCTTCTTGTCACCGGCGCCACACCATGATCTCCATCAACGTGTCGCCATCGGGGTTGTCATGCTACTCATGCTATTACTACTAAAGCTACATCCTAGCAAAATAGTAAACGCATCTGCAAGCACAAACATTAGTATAAAGACAACCCTATGGCTCCTGCCGGTTGCCGTACCATCGACGTGCAAGTCGATATTATCTATTACAACATGATCATCTCATACATCCAATATATCACATCACATCGTTGGCCATATCACATCACAAGCATACCGTGCAAAAACAAGTTAGACGTCCTCTAATTTTGTTGTTGCATGTTTTACGTTGTGACCATGGGTATCTAGTAGGATCGCATCTTACATACGCAAACACCACAACGGAGATATATGAGTTGCTATTTAACCTCATCCAAGGACCTCCTCGGTCAAATCCTATTCAACTAAAGTTGGATAAACTAACACCCGCCAGTCATCTTTGAGCAACGAAGTTACTCATAGCGATGAAACCAGTCTCTCGTAAGCGTACGAGTAATGTCGGTCCGAGCCGCTTCGATCCAACAATACCGCGGAATCAAGAAAAGACTAAGGAGGGCTGCAAAACGCACATCACCGCCCACAAAAAATTTTGTGTTCTACTCGAGAAGACATCTACGCATGAACCTAGCTCTAATACCACTGTTGGGGAACGTCGCATGGGAAACAAAAATTTTCCTACGCGCACGAAGACCTATCATGGTGATGTCCATCTATAAGAGGGGATGTGTGATCTACGTACCCTTGTAGACCGTACAGCAGAAGCGTTAGTGAACACGGTTGATGTAGTGGAATGTCCTCACGTCCCTCGACCCGCCCCGCGAACCGTCCCGCGATCAGTCCCACGATCTAGTGCCGAACGGACGGCACCTCCGCGTTCAGCACACGTACAGCTCGACGATGATCTCGGCCTTCTTGATCCACCAAGAGAGACGGAGAGGTAGAAGAGTTCTCCGGCAGCGTGACGGCGCTCCGGAGGTTGGTGGTGATCTTATCTCAGCAGGGCTCCGCCCGAGCTCCGTAGAAACTCGATCTAGAGGAAAAACCGTGGAGGTATGTGGTCGGGCTGCCGTGGAAAAGTCGTCTCAAATCAGCCCTAAAACCTCCGTATATATAGGGGGAAGAGGGGGAGCCTTGCCTTGGGGTCCAAGGACCCTCAAGGGCTTCGGCCGAGCCAAGGGGGGAAACCCTCCCCTTCCAAACCGAGTACAACTAGGTTTGGAAGGACGAGTCCTTCCCCCTTTTCCCACCTCCACATTTTTTTATTTTCACTTTGATTTTTCTTCCTATGGCGCATAGGGCCTTCTTGGGCTGTCCCACCAGCCCAATAAGGGCTGGTGCGCCACCCCCAAGGCCTATGGGCTTCCCCGGGGTGGGTTGCCCCCCCCCCCCTGGTGAACTCCTGGAACCCATTCGTCATTCCCGGTAACTCCAAAAACCTTCCGGTAATCAAATGAGGTCATCCTATATATCAATATTCGTTTCCGGACCATTCCGGAAACCCTCGTGACGTCCGTGATCTCATCCGGGACTCCGAACAACATTCCGTAACCAACCATATAACTCAAATACGCATAAAACAACGTCGAACCTTAAGTGTGGAGACCCTGCGGGTTCGAGAACTATGTAGACATGACCCGAGAGACTCCTCGGTCAATATCCAATAGCGGGACCTGGATGCCCATATTGGATCCTACATATTCTACGAAGATCTTATCGTTTGAACCTCAGTGCCAAGGATTCATATAATCCCGTATGTCATTCCCTTTGTCCTTCGGTATGTTACTTGCCCGAGATTCGATCGTCAGTATCCGCATACCTATTTCAATCTCGTTTACCGGCAAGTCTCTTTACTCGTTCTGTAATACAAGATCCCACAACTTACACTAAGTCACATTGCTTGCAAGGCTTGTGTGTGATGTTGTATTACCGAGTGGGCCCCGAGATACCTCTCCGTCACATGGAGTGACAAATCCCAGTCTCGATCCATACTAACTCAACGAACACCTTCCGAGATACCTGTAGAGCATCTTTATAGTCACCCAGTTACGTTGCGACGTTTGATACACACAAAGTATTCCTCTGGTGTCAGTGAGTTATATGATCTCATGGTCATAGGAACAAATACTTTACACGCAGTAAACAGTAGCAACAAAATGACACGATCAACATGCTACGTCTATTAGTTTGGGTCTAGTCCATCACGTAATTCTCCTAATGACGTGATCCAGTTATCAAGCAACAACACCTTGTTTATAATCAGAAGACACTGACTATCTTTGATCAACTGGCTAGACAACTAGAGGCTTGCTAGGGACAGTGTTTTGTCTATGTATCCACACATGTATATAAGTCTTCATTCAATACAATTATAGCATGGATAATAAACGATTATCTTGATACAGGAATTATAATAATAACTATATTTATTATTGCCTCTAGGGCATAATTCCAACACGTGAGCCATATAATAAAGAGTGTCTTAGTTCAAGGGCTTTGCCTCTTGCCATGATCAAAAGAGTGAGAATAGAACAAAAGCATGAAAGATCATGTAATGATCTTATGGGAAGTGATGGCTTCACATATAAAAAGAATGAGGATTGAAACTTGTTGAGGGTAGCAAACGTAGACCTTGGTCATTGTTGCAATTAATAGGAAGTGATAAAGAAGGAGAGGTTCACATATAAATATATTATCTCTCACACCATCTATGATTGTGAACACTCACTAAACTATCGCATGCCTAGAAGTAGATGTTGGACAAGGAAGACAACATAATGAATTGTGTTTGCTTGGCTCCGAAAAATGTTATATGATTAGAGATCCCTTAGCATGTGACGATTGCTTCCACCTCATATTAGCCAAAACCTCCCGCACTAAGTAGAGATACTACTTGTGCATCCATAAACCTTCAAACCAGTTTTGCCATGAGTGTCCACCATACCTACCTATGGATTGAATAAGATCCCTCAAGTAAGTTGTCATCGGTGCAAGCAATAAAAATTGCTCTCTAATATGTATGATCTATTAGTGTGTGGAAAATAAGCTTTATACGAACCTGTGATGAGGAAGACATAAAAGCGACAGACTGCATAATAAAGTTCTTTATCACAGGAGGCAATATAAAGTGACATTCCTCCGCACTAAGAGGACACGCATCCAAACCTCAAAGGCGCATGACAACCTCTGCTTCCCTCTGCGAAGGGCCTATCTCGTACCTTTACTTTTTGCCCTCGAAAGAGTCATGGTGATCTTCACCAATTCCTTATTCCGCCTGTATCTTGGCTAACGTCATATGCTTAGGAAAGATCTATATTCATATGTCAACTTGGAGGTAAGTATTCATGAATTATTATTGTTGACATTACCCTTGAGGTAAGCAGTTGAGAGGCAAAACTGTAAGCCCCTATCTTTCTCTGTGTCCAGCTGAAACTTTGATCTCATGAATACCACGTGAGTTGTAGCAATTGTAGAGAACGAAAGAATGATTGAGTATGTGGATTTTCTTTACAAGCTCTTATTTGACTCTTTCTGATGTCGTGATAAATTGCAATTGCTTCAATGACTAGAGGCTATCGGTTGTTACTTCTCTGTAAGGTTCTTGATCCATGCTTTACTTTGTGAAGGAATTATCACTTTAGCATGAGAGATCATATGTTGGTATTGCTGTTCTGATCTTGATCATGATGCATGCATGTTCGTATCTTGTTTTGTCGACACCTTGCTCCCTAAACATGTGGACATATTTATTGAGCTAGGCTTTCGCTTGAGGACAAGCGAGGTCTAAGCTTGGGGGAGTTGATACGTCCATTTTGCATCATGTTTTCATGTTGATATTTATCGCTTCTTTGGCTATTATTTCACTTCACGGTACAATTCTTATGCCTTTTGTCGCTTATTTTGCAAGGTTTACATGAAGAGGGAAAATACCAGCAACTCGAATTCTGGCCTGAAAGTAGAGCAAAGTTGAGATACCTATTCCGCGCAACTCCAAACGCCGTGAAAATCAACGGGGATTTTTTTGCCGATTTATCAAAAATACTGGGCCGAAGAAGTGCCAGAGGGGCACCAGGGGGTGCCCACAAGCTTCCACGGTGCGGCCACCCCCCAGGCCGCACCATGGGCGCTTGTGGGCAGCCCACTGGCCCATTGGCCCCCTCTTTTGCTATGTGGAGGGTTTTGTGCAGGAAAAATCAGAGAGGAGCTTTTTCGTGGTTTCGCCGCCGCCACGAGGCGGAACTTGAGCAGAACCAATCTAGAGCTCCGGCAGGACGATCTTGCCGGGGAAAGTTCCCTCCCGGAGGGGGAAATCATCGCCATCGTCATCACCAACACTCCTCTCATCGGAGGGGACTCGTCACCATCAACATCTTCATCAGCACCATCTCATCTCCAAACCCTAGTTCATCACTTGTAACCAATCTCCGTCTCGCGACTCCGATTGGTACTTGTAAGGTTGCTAGTAGTGTTGGTTACTCTTTGTAGTTGATGCTAGTTGGATTATTTGGTGGAAGAGTTTATGTTCAGATCCTTGATGCTACTCATTACCTCCCTGATCATGATTATGATTATGCTTTGTGAGTAGTTACTTTTGTTCCTGAGGACATGGGATAAGTCATGCTAATAGTAGTCATGTGAATTTGGTATTCGTTCGGTAATTTGATATGTTGTATGTTGTTTTTCCTCTAGTGGTGTTATGTGAACGTCGACTACATAACACTTCACCATTATTTGGGCCTAGAGGAAGGCACTGGGAAGTAGTAAGTAGATGATGGGTTGCTAGAGTGACAGAATCTTAAACCCTAGTTTATGCGTTGCTTCGTAAGGGGCTGATTTGGATCCACTAGTTTAATACTATGGTTAGACTTTGTCTTAATTCTTCTTTCGTAGTTGCGGATGCTTGCAAGAGGTGTTAATCATAAGTGGGATGCTTGTCCAAGTAAGGGCAGTAGCCAAGCGCCGGTCCAGCCACATATCAAACTATCAAAGTAACGAACGTGAATCATATGAACATGATGAAAACTAGCATGACAGAAATTCCCTTGTGTCCTCGGGAGCGTTTTTCCTCCTATAAGACTTTGTCCAGGCTTGTCCCTTGCTAAAAAAGGGATTGGGCCACTTTGCTGCATCGTTGCTACTTTTGTTACTTGTTGCTCGCTACGAATCATCTCACCACACAATCATTTGTTACCGACAATTTAAGTGCCTGCAGATTATTCCTTGCTAAAAACCACTTGTCAGATCCTTCTGGTCCTCGTTGGGTTCGACACTCTTACTTATCGAAAGGACTACGATTGACCCCCTATACTTGTGGGTCATCAGTAACATACCGAAGGACAAAGGGAATGACATATGTGATTATATGAATCCTTGACACCGAGGTTCAACCGATAAGATCTTCGGAGAATATGTAGGATCCAGTATGGGCATCCGGGTCCCGCTATTGGATATTGACCGAGGAGTGCCTCGGGGCATGTCTACATAGTTCTCGAACCCCCAGGATCGGCACTCTTAAGGTTCGATGATGTTTTAGTATAGTTGAGTTATATGTGTGGTTACCGAATGTTGTTTGGAGTCCCGGATGAGATCACGGACGTCACGAGGGTTTCCAAAATGGTCCGGAAACGAAGATTTATATATAGGATGGTTTCATTTGGTCACCGGAAAGTTTCGGGCAATTCCGGCAGTGTATCGGGAGTGACGAATGGGTTCCGGGAGTTCACCGGGAGGGGCCCACCCACCCGGGAGTGAGCCCAAGGCACTAGGGTTGCGCCACAAGTCCTTAGTGGGCTGGTTTTGTCAGCCCAAAGGGGCCCATGGTGCCACATAAAGAAATACCAAAAGAAAAGAAAAGGGGAAAGGGAAAGAGGGAGGTGGGAAGGAAGAGGAGGACTCCTCATTCCCAAACCGAATTGGAGGAGGAGTCCTCCTCCTCCAAGCGTCGGCGCACCCTTGAGGGACTTGTCCCTCAAGGCAAGCCCCTCCCCCTCCCTCCTATATAGTGTGGTGTTTTAGGGCTGATTTGAGAAAACTTTTGCAACGTGCAACTCAACCCTATATCACATAGTTCTACCTCTAGATCAGATTACTACAGAGCTCGGGCGGAGCCCGTCAGGAGTAGATCATCATCACCGCCGGAGCGCTGTCACGCTCCCGGAGAACTCATCTAGTTCTCCGTCTTGCTTGCTGGATCAAGAAGGCCGAGATCATTGTCGAGCTGTACGTGTGTTGAACGCGGAGGTGTCGTCTGTTCGGCACTAGATCGGAATGGATCATGGGACGGATCGTGGGATGGATCGCGGGACGGTTCGTGGGATGGTTCGAGGGACGTGAAGACGTTCCACTACATCAACCGCGTTTCTTAACGCTTCCTGTTGTGCGATCTAAAAGGGTACGTAGATCCAAATCTCCTCTCGTAGATGGACATCACCATGATAGGTCTTCGTGTGCGTAGGAAATTTTTTGTTTCACATGCAACGTTCTCCAATAGTGGCATCATGAGCTAGGTTCATGCGTAGATGTTATCTCGAGTAGAACACTAAAGGTTTTGTGGACGGTGATGTTCGATTTGCTTCCCTCCTTAGCCTTTTCTCGATTCAGCGGTATTGTTGGATTGAAGCGTCCCAGACCGACATAACTTGTACACTTACGAGAGACTGGTTTCATCGATTGACATGCAACCTCGTTGCATAAAGATGACTGGCAGGTGTCGGTTTCTTCAGCTTTAGTTGAATAGGTTTTGACCGAGGCGGTCCTTGGAGAGGTTAAATAGAAATTTGCACATATCCGTTGTGGTTTTTGCGTAAGTAAGATGCGATCATACTAGATACCCATAGCAGCCACGTAAAACATGCAACAACAAATTAGAGGACGTCTAACTTGTTTTTGTAGGGTATGCTTGTGATATGCTATGGCCAATGATGTGATGTGATATATTGGATGTATGAGATGATCATGTTGTAATAGTTAATATCGACTTGCACGTCGATGCTACGGCAACCGGCAGGAGCCATAGGGTTGTCTTTAAACTAACGTTTGTGTTTGCAGATGTGTTTACTATATTGCTAGGGCGTAGCTTTAGTAGTAATAGCATAGATAACATGACAACCTCGATGGCGACACGTTGATGGAGATCATGGTATGGCGCCGGTGACAAGAAGATCGTGCCGGTGCTTTGGTGATAGAGATCAAGAAGCACAAGATGATGGCCATATCATGTCACTTATGAATTGCATGTGATGTTAATCCTTTTATGCACCTTATTTTGATTAGAACGACGGTGGAATTATGAGGTGATCTCGCACTAAAATTTCAAGACGAAATTGTGTTCTCCCCGACTGTGCACCATTGCTACAGTTTGTCGTTTCAAGACACCACGTGATGATCGGGTGTGATAGACTCAACGTTCACATACAACGGGTGCAAAACAGTTGCACACGCGGAAGACTCGGGTTAAGTGACGAGCCTAGCATGTGCAGACATGGCCTCGGAACACATGAGACCGAAAGGTCGAGCATGAATCGTATAGTTCATATGATTAGCATAGAGATGCTTACCACTGAAACTATTCTCAACTCACGTGATGATCGGACTTGAGTTAGTGAATTTGGATCATGTACCACTCAAATGACTAGAGAGATGTACTTTTTGAGTGGGAGTTTAGCAAGTAATTTGATTAGTTAAACTCTAATTATCTTGAACATAGTCTAAGTCCACTTTGAAATATCTTTGTTGTAGATCAATGGCTCACGCGACAGTCACCCTGAATTTTAATAAGTTCCTAGAGAAAGCTAAGTTGAAAGATGATGGAAGCAACTTTGTAGACTGGGCTCGTAATCTTAAGTTTCTCCAGCAAGCTGGGAAGAAGGATTATGTCCTTAATGCTGCGCTAGGAGATGAACCACCCGCTATGGCTGACCAAGATGTTAAGAACACTAGGTTAACACGTAAGGAGGACTACTTAGTAGTTCAATGTGCAGTCTTGTATGGCTTAGAGCCGGGACTTCAACGTTTCTTTGAGCTTCATGGAGCATTTGAGATGTTCCAGGAGTTGAAGTTTATCTTTCAGAAGAACGCACGGATCGAGAGGTATGAGACCTCCGATAAATCTATGCTTGCAAGATGGAGGAGAATTCGTCTGTCAGTGAACATGTGCTCAAAATGTCTGGGTCCGTCTAGCTGAGCTGGTGATTGAACTCCCGCAAGAGGCTATCACTGACAGAATTCTTCAATCACTGCCACCAAGCTACAAGAGCTTTGTGTTGAACTATAACATGCAAGGGATGAACAAGTCACCCGGCGAGTTATTCGCGATGCTGAAAGTCGCAGAGCCAGAACTCCGTAAAGAGCATCAAGTGTTGATGGTGAATAAGACCACTAGTTTCAAGAGAAACGGCAAAAGCAAGAAGGGTAATTCCAAGAAGAGCGGCAAGCCTGTTGCCAATCCGACAAATAAAACCAAGGCGGACATAATCCGGAAACGGAGTGTTATTATTGCAAGGAACTGGGTCACTAGAAGCGCAACTGCCCCAAGTATCTGGCCGATAAGAAGGCGGCCAAATAAAAATCAGGTATATTCGATATACATGTTATTGATGTGTATTTAACCAGCTCTCGTAGTAGTGCGTGGGTATTCGATACCGGTTCTGTTGCTCATATTTGCAACTCGAAACAGGAACTACGGAATAAGCGAAGGCTGGCGAAGGATGAAGTGACGATGCGCGTGGGAAATGGTTCCAAGGTTGATGCAATCGCCGTCGGCACAGTTTCACTTCAGTTACCATCAGGATTAGTTATGAACTTAAACAATTGTTATTTAGTGCCTGCGTTAAGCATGAACATTATATCTAGATCTTGTTTATTGCGAGACGGTTACTCGTTTAAGTCACAGAATAATGGTTGTTCTATTTCTATGAGTAATAAATTTTATGGTGATGCACCCAATGTGAGAGGATTGTTCATATTGAATCTTGCTAGCGATAATACACATATACATAACATTGAGACCAAAAGATTTAGAGTTAACAATGATAGCGCCATGTTTTTGTGGCACTTCCGCTTAGGCCATATTGGTGTAAAGCGCATGAAGAAACTCCATTCTGATGGACTTTTGGAGTCACTTGACTTTGATTCACTTGACACGTGCGAACCATGCCTCGTGGGCAAGATGACTGAAAGGACGTGGATGTCGCCCAGAGGTTGGGTGAATAGGCGCTTTAAAATAATTGCGGTTTAGGCTTGAACAAATGCGGAATAAAACTAACGTTTAATATGTCAAGCACAAAACCTAAAACAACTAGGCTCACCTATGTGCACCAACAACTTATGCTAAGCAAGATAAACAACTAAGTGATAGCAAGATATATGACAAGAAACAATATGGCTATCACAAAGTAAAGTGCATAAGTAAAGGGTTCGGGTAAGAGATAACCGAGGCATGCGGAGACGATGATGTATCCCGAAGTTCACACCCTTGCGGATGCTAATCTCCGTTGGAGCAGTGTGGAGGCACAATGCTCCCCAAGATACCACTGAGGCCACCGCAATCTCCTCATGCCCTCTCACAATGCAAGATGTCGTGATTCCACTAAGGGACCCTTGAGGGCGGCCACCGAACCCGTACAAATGGCAAACCTTGGGGGCGGTCACCAGTACCCGTACAAATTGCTCGGGGCAATCTCCGCAACCTAATTGGAGACCCTGACGCTTTCCCGGAGCTTTACACCACAATGATTGATATCCAAGACACCACCAAGATTCTAGGACGCCAAAGCATCCACGAAGAACAATCTCTAGGGTACTAAGTACCAAAATGTAATATGGCTTCTCAAACTTCACTTCCACGTATCATCGTGGAGAACTCAAACCGATGCAACTCATGCAATGGCAAGAACACACAAAGTGGTCAAGTCCCTCACACTCAAATCCCTCCACAACAACAAAAGCTATGAAGAAATATGAGAGGAAGAACAAGGAGCTCACAAAGAACTCCAAGATATAGATCCAAGGGGTTCCCCTCACATAGAGGACAAAGTGATTTGTGGAGACATGGATCTAGATCTCCTCTCTCTTTTACCTCAAGAACTAGCAAGAATCATTGGAGGAATTGAGGGTTAGCAAGCTCTAAGAAGGTCAACAATGGGGAAGAACACGAGCTCAATGGATAGATCAGTCCAAGGGGGAAGAAGACCCCCTTTATATAGTGGGGGAAGAAATCATACCGTTACCCCCACTTACAGCCCGAGCACAGCGATACTACCGCTAGCCCCTGGCGGTACTACCGCTAGACCCTCGCGGTACTACCTCTAGAGAAAGTCTTTGCAAAAAGTCCTACGAAGAACAACCGCTCAAAGAGAGGTACTACCGTCCCGAAGCGGTACTACCGCTAGGGAGCGGTAGTAAGAAATTACTACCGCTCCGGGGGCGGTACTACAGCTCCGGGGGCGGTACTACCGCTACAGGAGCGGTACTACCGCTGGCACCACGAGCGGTACTACCGCTGGATACTGAATCTGCTCTAACTTTCACATACGGACTCCGATTTCGATGAAACCAATTTTGTTGGAAAGCTAACGACATGGGCTAACACAATCTTGATAGAAATATCAATAAGAAGCAAGTGATAAAAGGACCATAAGAAAATGGTGAGAACCCTTCTTCGAATAAGACCAGTAAAAACTCCCAACATTGAAAACATCATAGAAGATGCATATGGACCCCGTTTGCGATGAACTCGAGCTTGTCATGAAGATGACCATAAGCTCTAAACTCACAAAGAGAAACACCAAACAAGAACCAAGAAGTATGATGCAAGGATGCAAATGGTTTGAGCTCTCAACGATCGATATGACCAAGCTACTCACTTGAGAGCCTCCCTTGATAGTACAACAATCTATCCTAAAACAGAAAACCTATCAAGGGCAAACATATACCTTGAACCTCGTCCTCTTGAGATAGATGATGATGATCTTGGCTTCCTCAAGATGGACCACCTTTCTTGATTGTGTTGGCCTGATGAAGACTAGTTAATTGCCCCCCCCCCATACTCACTATGGGTGAGCCACTCTTCATCATATCTTCACAAGTCCATTGCCACCACAATGGACGGCAAGCTTCAAGCATGATATCTTCGTGCTGATCCACTTGAACTTGCACACTGCAATCTTGATGACGATCACCATTTGATGTCATCCTTCATGGGTTGTATGAGATCTTCCTCTAGATGCAAGCCCATGGAGACACACCTAACCCCACATAGAACTCTTACGAAGACCGTGGGTTAGTACACAAACACGTAATGGACAATGCTTACCATACCATGGGATCACTTGATCCCTCTCGATACATCTTGTATGCTCTGTATGAGATCTTCCTCTAGACGTAAGCCCATGGAGACACACCTAACCCCACATAGAACTCTCACGAAGACCATGGGTTAGTACACAAACACGTAATGGACAATTCTTACCATACCATGGGATCACTTGATCCCTCTCGGTACATCTTGTACGCTTTGTGTGTTGATCATCTTGATTTACTCTTTGTCTGAGATCTTGATCAACCTTGTGTCTCTATGACCATTCTTTGGATAATACCTTGAATACCATCTTGGTCATCATATAAACTCCTTGAACCCAACAGATGGACTTCAAGAAGTGCCTATGGACAAATCCTATAAATATAACTTAAGGCAACCATTAGTCCATAGGAATTGTCATCAATTACCAAAACCACATATGGATATATATGTTCTAACAATCTCCCCCATTTTGGTAATTGATGACAACCACTTCAAGAGAGTTTATACAAGGAAATAAGCATAACCAAGCGCACACATACAAAGCAATAATGCATGCGTGCAAGATGTAAATGCTTACGCAATAAAAGCAAAACCCTCTAAACATATCCAAAGTAAACCCTCTAAACCAACAATACATAGGACAAACTCCACATACATAGGTGCACATAGATATGAATTTGAATTTCATGCAACTTTAGCCAATTTATGACAAGGTGGAGTTTCCCCTATATATTGGGTCAAAGAAAGAAAGCAAGCAAAAGAAGCTATATATAGTAAATATGCATGCTCAAGGCTTTCAACAATCAACTCAACACAAAGTTGATAATACACCAAAAGACAAGGTATCAAGTGATAATAAGATACCAAACGAAAAACTATCACTTGAAGGATATCAATGAAAAGATACCTCAAGGAATGAGATATCCATTGACACATGCCAAATAAAAGGAAACAAGATACCAGTTGAAGGAAACCAAACACGAGGTATCTAGTTTCCAAAAGAGAGCTAGGTTCCAACAAACCAAACCCTCGACAAATTTTCATGATGGCACAAAGCATCATAAAGAGCAAGACTTTCCTCCCTTCAACACACACTTGATTGGAATCACACAATTTTATGATGGGCGAATAAAGAGAGTGTTCTAAAGAAAATAGGATAGCTCCCCCAAGGGATGTTCATTATATAGAATTTGCATTTAAATAAAAAATGCACAAGATGGGATCATCACTTTTCCTATATCTATAAAAACACTAGACATGTTAAAATAGATCCACAAGAGGCAAGGAAGACAAACGAAACACAAAATCCAATGTAAAGACGATTAGCAATTCCTACCACATGATGGGAATACCAATTGTCAAGGACAAGAAGTATTTTGGAAATAATACTCATTGGTAGATTGCAAATATATCCAACATCATATTTACCCATAAAACGCAAGCAAATGACACTTGTAGAGCTAACATGCCACCTAGGAACAAGATAATTCACAATATCAACACTAAGTGGCAATACCTCAAATGTACACATTTTCTAGGCTTGTAATATGCACATAGCATATTACCCGATAATGTGATAACCCAACAATATTAACAAGTGGCAAATTAAAACCAACAAGAGATAATTAATGGACCATATAGAATTTGAATTTCTCATGAGTAAGACATACCACATAGAAACTAGATAATCTTGAAATATCAATACTAAGTGGTATTCCCCATGTATACACATTTATAGTATTGTGAGGTGTGCAAAGCACATCACTCCCCCATAATGGGATAATCCATTAATCTCTCACAAGATACAACAAAGATACAAACAAGATGCAAAAAGGCTCAATACAAGACTCACATGTACATGGTGTGCAAACCAACATACACATACTCGATTACTCAAGATAAGAAAGTTGGAAGCACAACATATACAAACACATGCAAGGTACAAACCACAACATGCAAAGGGGCAAGTAACTAACAATGTAAACAATTTAAGTACAAGTTACTGTAAGGAGGCACATTGGATATAAGATAGAAACTCGATAATCCAAATGGCTTGGCTTGAGATAATATGAATGATGAAGACCCCTTAATTCTTCATTATGTATCAAAGTCTCCAATGTCATCCACATTAACCTATTGATCAAGTTTGAGCTTGTTGGTCCCCAACCACGTTGGGTCCTAAGAGGTTAGTCACAATATGCTTGGCAACCCAAATGGTACTTTTCTTGACACCACTTTGAGTACCAACAAACTTGACAAACACATTGCCAACCTTATCCTTCCCAAGAGAGTAGATATCATCAATAATGATTGGGTTGGATAAATTACCTCTCGTGCAAGAAGAAGCGAAGTGACCCTTCTCACGGCATAAGTAGCAACATCTACCCTTTAATTTCTTCCCTGTTGATTTCTCAACATGAGGAGTGTTGGCTTGGGTCTTCTTGGGAAGGGGCCTTTCTTCAAATTGTAGTTGAGTATGTGATTGAACTTGTGGCCGCTTCCCTTGTTGCTTGTGACTTTGGGGCTCCTTCTTTAGTGGGCAAGATCTAACATGGTGCCCTTCAATTTTGCACTTGAAGCAAATAATCTTGGCTGAATTCTTGACTTGTTATTGGCCCTTCTTCTTGAAGCTTTTGGACTTATTCTTCTTGTTGGAGTTGAATCCAAGTCCATCTTTGTCATTTGGGTATTTTTGCCCACACAAGACATTGTTGAGTGTGGACATTCCTTCATGACTCTTTTCCAAGTCTTTCTTCAAGAAAGTGACTTGGGCCTTGAGCTCTTTGATTTCCTCTACATGGTTAGTATCAACACAAGTACTAGAGGAAGTATAAGCTTCACTGTTAGAGCAACAAGGCATGGAAAGTAATTCATCACAAGATGTAGCAACATTATGAGTAGATGAATTACGAGGACTAGCACATGGGAATATAGCTTTTTGACTAGAAGTAGTGCTAATGTCCACATGAGGCTCACTCGATGTTACCTTGGTAGTAATAGCCTCATGAGCTAATTTTAGCACATTATGGGATACTAGAAGATCATCATGAGAGCTTGTGAGCATTACATGACTTTCTTCCAATTTCCCATAGTTGCTAGATAGCAACTCAAGTTGAGCCCTTAGCTCAACATTCTACTTTAAAATGGATGCTTCACAAGAAGTAGAGTTAGTAGCACAAGCATCATTATTAACAATAAGAGGAGAAGGCAACTTGGCAAGCTCTTTAGCATATGAAGCTTCAAGTTGAGCATGAGACTCGGTGAGTTCGATGAGCGAACTCTTAATAGCCCTTGAGCCATTTTCGAGGCACTACTAGAAAAAGGGCTATAGATAATATAGACACTAATGGCGCACCAGACAAGTGGTGCACCACTACTATATAGAAGTGGCGCACCATGTGCAGGTGCGCCATTAGTGTGATGGACACTAATGGCGCACCACACACACGGTGCACCACTACTAACAAACTTTTTTTCCAAAAGTACTAATGGCGCACTGGGGCAGAGTGCGCCATTACTAGTTTAACTAGTAACGGCGCACCACTCACCCAGTGCACCACTACTATAATTTTTTTTTTTGCAAAACTACTAATGGCAGACCACCAGCTGGTGCGCCATTAGTAACCAGGGTTACTAATGGCGCATTTGTAGGTGGTGCGCCATTAGTAGTTTTGCAAACCCTCGTCCAATTCGTCGAATCCTGCGACCAAGGTAGGCATCCGCCCTGGTTCTCGATCGATTTCGCGCCGGTATTTCTACTTCTTCCCCGGCGCCGACTCCACCTCCCCCTACGCAGCTGTCCCCGTCGTCGTGCCGTCTAGCCCCTCCTCCGTACCCGCAGCCACCCTACCCTCCCTCCGCAGCCAGGGGGTCCCGGCCTCGCCCTCGCCCTGACTCCCCGCCGGCCGTCCCCGGCGACCGAACGAGGAAGCCCGGCAGCGCCGCCAACGGAGGGTTCATTGTCATCTCCTGGTCCCAGATTCGTGTGATCCGTGCGAATCCGGCCCCCGTCGCCTCCCCGCGCCCGTCGCCCGCGATCCTCCCACCGCCTGCGATAAGGAACCCCCCTATAGCCCGCTCGGACAGATTCATCTGCAGCATTCCATATCTGCGAGCGATCAAGTGGCGCATGGACGCGGTGTCTACTAACGCAATCCTCTGCTCGTTTGTTTGTTTGTCTAATCTCGGTTGGCCGACCCCATTTCCATTGACAGGATGTGCTACGTTGTGTTTAACGCCCGTTAGTGCCAGCAACAACAAGTTCGTTCCCAAGTTTCCGGGGGTTCAGCTGACCCCGTCCATGCCCACCGCCTACCCGGGGGAAAGATGCTGCTTGCGCTTAAACTATTGTTTGCTAGTGTAGTTTGATTTTTGTTCAGACAGTATCAGTAGGATGGCTCAGCAACCTTCATACTACATCCCTTGTTTAGCCGGGCATTTGATATTCTGCGACGTGCAAATGCAATGGAGGTCCATTTGTCTGTAGCTATGTCAGCTTGTGGACACGAATGCCCATTGTACACTTGATTTATTACTTGTGTGAAATGTGAGAACCTGCCACTTCGGTATTTCTACTGGGACTAGTTGCTATGCTAGCTGATTTTGTTGTTTTCCCTTTGTGCTTTACTCAGAAAGAGACTATCTTCTTCAAATGAGTCCCCAATGTTGGGGACCTCAGTCTCCAGATTCTCAAAAGCAAGGGCGTTGCATGATGGAAGCAGCATACCTAGGCGGCCCAATCCTGGTCTAGTACTTGAAGACGTCAAGCAGGAGGCTACTGATTATTCCGACATTGATGGCTTGAATGGACCAAAATTGTTTGGATCAGCAAAAAGGACATCGCTGGATGGTGGTTCAGGTAGGAGGGGGGCAAGATCAGCGTTGAATCTGGTAAAGCTGGAGGACGATATGCCACGAGAAGGAGAAACAACTTCTACAACGTTTGCATCCCTTCTTGATTCAGCGATACAAGGTCAGTTTAGCAATGTCGTATGGGTAGTGATGCTTATAATCTAGCATGCTCTTCCGTTGCTGACAGTTCTTAATTTGAATATTTGTATTTACACATTGTAGTTATTATTATTATCAGTCGTTGTTTGTATATGATACATGCCATTGCGTTCCCTTTTGTTTTCTTTAGTTTCCACTAACCAATAAGTTTGTGAAAAAGGATTTCCACAAACTAAGCTGCACAAACCATCAAGTAGCAGTGAATAGTGAAGTGAAAGGTGATTGAGTCATGCTCTCAACTTCAATGAAAAGTGCCTTTTCCTTTTTTCTGAGAGCAGAGGACTCCTCTTGGCGTAAAACCACGACAAAAAATATGGAATGGAGAGAGTACTAGTTTTTTTCTTGAGGGAGTACTAGATTAATAGCATAGAGAAACATGTACATTTGTTTGCTTACCAGAAATCTGTGAACAGATATTATCTAGCTATATCCTTGTGATTATTTGTGTTTACTGATGTGTTCTTTTGTTGCAGGATTGATGCCCTTCTCGGACGTGATTTTACAATTTGAGAGGACATGTAGAAACGCTTCAGAGTCACTAAGGTTTTATATTGCCTTACACTAGTAATAATGCTCCATTATATGACTTCATATGATTGGCATATTCTACTGTTGACGAATTCTTGGATGCAAATTTTTGCCACATTACACTTACCATCATAATTTTTTCATCACGTGAAGATGAATAATTATTTTGCTCCAAGTATTTTATTTTCAAGGTAATAGATGCCTGTGATGTAGCTTGGATGCTAATGTGGGGATGCTTTTTAATTTTCAGGTATGCCGCCACAGGAAACATTCGGATGGTGGAGGATAAACTTATGCAGCAAAAAGCAAAACTATTATTGGATGAAGCTGCTTCTTGGCCCCTTCTTTGGTACCTCTATGGGAAAGGTAATAACTCTTATGATACAACGTTCTTGTAAGTAAATTGTTTGCGACACCGTGCATGAAATTCCATGTGTTACATTGCAGCAAATGAAGAGCTTCCTAAAGGACTATTCATGGTAAACTAAATTTATAATCGTGAATGTCTTAAAGTCTTTTCTCTCTGTATACACTTTGTGCTTGTATATGTGGATTTATCTGAAGGATGTATTATTTTTTTGATGACAGTCACCAACTACATCCCATCAAGAGGCTTGCCGCTATGTTGCAACGGATATTACCACACAATTGTGTCTGCGGATTGTACTTTGGCTTGAAGGACTTGCTTCTAAAAGTCTCGATTTGGAGAAAAAGGTAAGATAACCATGTTATGTTGTACTAAGACTTTAGTCTTTTCTATTTCCTCTTTGATACGTGGGAGCCCTGTAGTGGAACATGATTGATTGATTCCATTAGTGAAAGAATTAGCAAAGTAAATAGATACATCTCTCCACGACATGTTAACTTAAATATTTGAGTTGAAAGGTATTAAGCTACACTGTACTCGCTGTGAACACGAATATAGAAGGCACAATGATCAACATGGTACTAGAATTGTCTAAATTGCCCTTAATTAATATTTGTCAATACATGTAATGCAAGTGCTCTCTATTCCACTATCACCTAATAGCACCAGCGTCATCAAATAATCTGTGAAAGGAAATGCATGCATGCATGCATGTACAGTGGCACTTGCATGCATGTATGTGAAGTAGACAAGCAATGAGGGTACCGCCCAGAGGTACTTCTTTCTCTACTCCTATCTATTTATCAATAGAAATCTCTATGCTTTTCAAGTGTTGTAATTTGCTAGAGGTTGCTCTTTTCGCCTCTGCATCACTAACATTGTTGCTCAAAACATGTAAGTAGAGATCATTTGACCCATTTGAAGATCAAATTTATAATTAGAGACCATTCTTGAAGATCTTCATGATTTAGAGTGTTAAATTTGACATGTTGATGATTTCATCTTGTAGGTTGCCACGCGGATGATCTTTGGACTACGACATGGACATGAAGGCCTTTGTTTTAGTGCCAAATATTACTTACTAATGCCCGCAAAGTATCGTTGTGTATTATATTTGCTATGGAGCTATGTATGTATGGATGCTATGGAACTATATGTATATATGGATGCTATGGAATTTTGGATGTATGGATGCTATGGAATTTTGATATATGGATCATGAAATTTTTTATGCAACTTTGCATATATGTTATGTGTTGTCGATTAGTAAAACTATTGGGCACATATTATGTATTATATATTTGATATATATGTTATGTGTTGTTGAATTTGTGGTTTTGAAACAAAACATATATATGCCAGAATACCAGATACTAATGGAGCACCATGGGCTATACTAATGGCGCACTGCCTGGTGCGCCATTAGTATATATGCCCTGGGAGGCATACTAATGGAGCACCATGGGCTATACTAATGGCGCAGTGCCTGGTGCGCCATTAGTATACCAGATACTAATGGCGCACCTGTGGTGCGCCATTATTAAAAAATTCTAATGGCATGATGCTAGTAGCGCACATGTAGTGCGCCATTAGTAGCCAAAACAGGTGCGCTACTAGCAGGCCTTTTCCTAGTAGTGAGGTGCTCATAGTCCTCAACGAGTTTAGCATGTGCAACTTCAAGCTTATCGTTTTTAGTTCTAAAATCATTTGCCACCTCGAGAGCTCTATCATGGGATTCCTTTAAGCTAGATAATTCTATAGCAAAGGTTTCCTCAAGAGATTCCTTGGTGGTTTGTTCATTTTCAAGAGCTTGAGATAGCTCAGCGATCTCGTTAGCGTAATCATGCTCATGACCTTCCATTGTCTCAATGGTGGCCTCATGCTCCTTGAGATGAGCTTCCAACTCCTAAATGTATTTCTTGCCCTCAGTGGCAATAGACATGATTTCCAAGAAGTTGGAACAAGCAAGTCTATTTTTATAAAGAGATTTAAAAATAATTTCACCCTTAATTTTTAAGGATGCAATAATATCACTCTCTTCATCATTATTCTCACCCTCATTATCATCAACATCATCATCATGAGATACATTGGGATTCAAAGTAGGAGATACCTTTGAAGCCTTAGCCATAAGGAAAAAGTGAGTAACAATAGATAGGATCCCTTGAAGCATCATTCAAGGCCACATATTGTTCCATGGAGTGATGAATTTCCTCTACATTGTTAGCACAACAACTCGAGGAAATATATATTGTACATTTTTATCATGGCAATGAGATATAGGAAGCATATCATCATGAGATTTAGTCAAGCAGTTTTTACATGATATGCAAGGACTATCAACACAAGCATGTAAAACATTTAGAGTGCTCAAAGTGTTAATGCCCAAAGATGAATCATTGCAATAATATAGTGGTGAAGGATCATCAACAATAAGCCCGCTATCATCATTGCAATGATCTCCACTACTCACCATATCATTACCTTGTGGCAATCCACATGTAGGTGAAGTAGATGAAGTTGAGAAGACCACACGACCTGAGGTGGAGGGAGAACAATCATTCCCACAAATCTTGGACATACCATATTTATCTTGAAGCTTTGTCCACAACTCATGAGCATCCCGGAATGGCATGAGTTGAAATATAACTACATTGCTCAAAGCATCAAAAAGTATATTAGAAGCTTGAGCATTGAGATAAGAGTTTTTCTCATCCTCTAAAAATATATTTTGAGAATCCTTTGGAGGAGAAAAACCCATATCTACAATTCGCTCTAAATTTGGATCCAAGAACCGAAAGTGATTAAGCATGTGAATTACCCAAACATCAAAATTTGTGCCATCGAAACTAAAAGTGTCAGTGAATCCTAAACCCCTAGTCGACATCCTTCCTCTCTAGGTGGTTAAACCTAATAAAGAGAGACCTAGCTCTGATACGAATTGAAAGGACGTGGATGTCGCCTAGAGGGGGAGTGAATAGGCGCTTTAAAATAATTACGGTTTAGGCTTGAACAAATATGGAATAAAACTAAAGTTTAATATGTCGATCAAAAAACCTAAAACAACTAGGCTCACCTATGTGAACCAACAACTTATGCTAAGCAAGATAAACAACTAAGTGATAGCAAGATATATGACAAGAAACAATATGGCTATCACAAAGTAAAGTGCATAAGTAAAGGGTTCGAGTAAGAGATAACTGTTGGAATTATGCCCTAGAGGCAATAATAAATATAGTTATTATTATAATTCCTGTATCAAGATAATCGTTTATTATCCATGCTATAATTGTATTGAATGAAGACTCATTTACATGTGTGGATACATAGACAAAACACCATCCCTAGCAAGCCTCTAGTTGGCTAGCGAGTTGATCAAAGATAGTCAATGTCTTCTGATTATGAACAAAGTGTTGTTGCTTGATAACTGGATCACGTCATTAGGAGAATCACGTGATGGACTAGACCCAAACTAATAGACGTAGCATGTTGATCGTGTCATTTTGTTGCTACTGTTTTCTGCGTGTCAAGTATTTATTCCTATGACCATGAGATCATATAACTCACTGACACCGGAGGAATGCTTTGTGTGTATCAAACGTCGCAACGTAACTGGGTGACTATAAAGATGTTCTACAGGTATCTCCGAAGGTGTTAGTTGAGTTAGTATGGATCAAGACTGGGATTTGTCACTCCGTGTGACGGATAGGTATCTCGGGGCCCACTCGGTAATACAACATCACACACAAGCCTTGCAAGCAATGTGACTTAGTGAAAGTTGTGGGATCTTGTATTACGGAACGAGTAAAGAGACTTGCCGGTGAACGAGAATGAAATAGGTATGCGGATACTGACGATCGAATCTCGGGCAAGTAACATACCGAAGGACAAAGGGAATGACATACGGGATTATATGAATCCTTGGCACCGAGGTTCAAACGATAAGATCTTCGTAGAATATGTAGGATCCAATATGGGCATCCAGGTCCCGCTATTGGATATTGACCGAGGAGTCTCTCGGGTCATGTCTACATAGTTCTCGAACCCGCAGGGTCTGCACACTTAAGGTTCGACGTTGTTTTATGCGTATTTGAGTTATATGGTTGGTTACCGAATGTTGTTCGAAGTCCCGGATGAGATCACGGACGTCACGAGGGTTTCCGAAATGGTCCGGAAACGAAGATTGATATATAGGATGACCTCATTTGATTACCGGAAGGTTTTCGGAGTTACCGGGAATGTACCGGGAATGACGAATGGGTTCCGGGAGTTCACCGGGGGGGCAACCCACCCCAGGGAAGCCCATTGGCCTTGAGGACCAGCCCTTAGTGGGCTGGTGGGACATCCCAAAAGGGCCCTATGCGCCTAGGAAAGAAAATCAAAGAGAAAAAAAAAGAGGAGGTGGGAAGGGAAGGAAGGACTCCCACCCACCAAACCAAGTCCAACTCGGTTTGGGGGGGGGAGCCTTCCCCCTTGGACTCGGCCGACCCCCTTGGGGCTCATTGAGGCAAGGTCCCCTCCCTCCCACCTATATATACGGAGGTTTTAGGGCTGATTTGAGACGACTTTTCCAAGGCAGCCCGACCACATACCTCCATGGTTTTTCCTCTAGATCGCGTTTCTGCGGAGCTCGGGCGGAGCCCTGCTGAGACAAGGTCATCACCAACCTCCGGAGCGCCGTCACGCTACCGGAGAACTCTTCTACCTCTCCGTCTCTCTTGCTGGATCAAGAAGGCCGAGATCATCGTCGAGCTGTACGTGTGCTGAACGCGGAGGTGCCGTCCGTTCGGTACTAGATCGTGGGACTGATCGCGGGATTGTTCGCGGGGCGGATCGAGGGACGTGAGGACGTTCCACTACATCAACCGCTTTCACTAACGCTTCTGCTGTGCGATCTAGAAGGGTACGTAGATCACTCATCCCCTCTCGTAGATGGACATCACCATGATAGGTCTTCGTGCGCGTAGGAAAATTTTTGTTTCCCATGCGACGTTCCCCAACAATAACCGAGGCATGCGGAGACGATGATGTATCCCGAAGTTCACACCCTTGCGGATGCTAATCTCCGTTGGAGCGGTGTGGAGGCACAATGCTCCCCAAGATGCAACTAAGGCCACCGTAATCTCCTCACGCTCTCGCACAATGCAAGATCACGTGATTCCACTAAGGGACCCTTGAGGGCGGTCACCGAACCCCTACGAATGGCAAACCTTGGGGGCGGTCACCGGTACCCGTACAAATTGCTCAGGGCAATCTCCACAACCTAATTGGAGACCCTGATGATTGCCCGGAGCTTTACACCACAATGATGGAGATCCAAGTCACCACCAAGCTTCTAGGACGCCAAAGCATCCACGAAGAACAATCTCTAGGGTACTAAGTACCAAAACATAATATGGCTTCTCAAACTTCACTTCCACGTATCACCGTGGAGAACTCAAACCGATGCAACTCATGCAATGGCAAGAACACACAAAGTGGTCAAGTCCCTCGCACTCAAATCCCTCCACAACAACAAAAGCTATGGAGAAATATGAGAGGAAGAACAAGGAGCTCAAAAAGAACTCCAAGATTTAGATCCAAGGGGTTCCCCTCACATAGAGGAGAAAGTGATTGGTGGACATGTGGATCTAGATCTCCTCTCTCTTTTCCCTCGAGAACTAGCAAGAATCATTGGAGGGTTTGAAAGTTAGAAAGCTCTAAGAAGGTCAACAATGGGGGAAGACCACGAGCTCAATGGATATATCAGTCCAAGGGGGAAGAAGACCCCCTTTATATAGTGGGGGAAGAAATCAGACTGTTACCCCCACTTACAGCCCGAGCACAGCGGTACTACCGCTAGCCGTGGCGGTACTACCGCTAGCCCCTGGTGGTACTACCGCTAGACCCGGGCGGTACTACCTCTAGCCCTGGCGGTACTACCTCTAGAGAAAGTCTTCGCAAAAAGTCCGAGGAAGAACAACCGCTCAGAGAGAGGTACTACCGTCCCGAAGCGGTACTACCGCCCACCCGGAGCGGTATTACCGCTCCTAGAGCGGTACTACCACTAGGGTGTGGTAGCAAGAAATTACTAACGCTCCAGGGGAGGTACTACAGCTCCGGGGGCGGTACTACCGCTACAGGAGCGGTACTACGGCTCGCTCGAGGAGCGGTACTACCGCTGGATAGTGAATCTGCTCTAACTTTCGCATACGGACTCCGATTTCAACAAAACCAAGTTTGTTGGAAAGCTAACGACATGGGCTAACATAATCTTGATAGAAATATCAATAAGAAGCAAGTGAGAAAAGTCCCATAAGAAAGTGCTGAGAACCCTTCTTCGAATAAGACCAGTAAAAACTCCCAACATCGAAAACATCATAGAAGATGCATATGGACTCCGTTTGCGATGAACTTGAGCTTGTCATGAAGATGACCATAAGCTCTAAAACTCACAAAGAGAAACACCAAACAAGAACCAAGAATTATGATGCAAGGATGCAAATGGTTTGAGCTCTCAACGAACGATACAATCAAGCTACTCACTTGAGAGCCCCCCTTGACAGTACAACAATCTATACTAAAACAGAAAACCTATCAAGGGAAAACCTATACCTTGCACCTCGTCCTCTTGAGCTAGATGATGATGATCTTGGCTTCCTCAAGATGGACTGATACGTCTCCAACGTATCTATAATTTTTTATGGTTCCATGCTATTATCTTGTCAACTTTGGATGTTTTGTATGCATGAATATACTATTTTATATCTTTTTTGGGACTAACCTATTAACTCGATGCCAAGTGTCAGTGTCTGTTTTTTCCATGTTTTTGACCTTTTCCAGAGAAGAATATTAAATGGAGTCCAAACGGAATAAAACCCGCGGGGTGATTTTTTCCATAACAAAAGATACGAAAGGGACTTGAGAACCAAGGCAGAAGACCTCGGGGGAGATCACAAGCCCCCTAGCCGCGACCTGGGGGGCACCTGGCAGGCTTGTGGGCCCCACGTGGCTCCTGGCCCTACCTCTTTCGCCTATAAATTCTCTAAAAATCTCAAACCACCAGAGAGAGCCACGAAAATGCTTTTCCGCCACCGCAAGCTTCTGTCTCCGCAAGATCCCATCTGAGGACCATTCTGGTGCCCTGCCGGAGGGGGATTCGGACACGGAGGGCTTCTTCATCAACACCATTGCATCTCCGATGATTCGTGAGTAGTTCACCACAGACCTTCGGGTCCATAGCTAGTAGCTATATGGCTTCTTCTCTCTCTTGGATCTTCAATACAAAGTTCTCCATGATCTTCATGGAGATCTATCTGATGTAACCTTATTTTGCGGTGTGTTTGTCGAGATCCGATGAATAGTGGATTTATGATCAGATTATCTATGAATATTATTTGAGTCTCCTCTGATCTCTTATATCCATGATTTCGTATCCTTGTAATTCTCTTCGAGTTATGGGTTTCGTCTGGCCAACTTGATCTATAATTATTGCAATGGAAGAAGTGCTTGGTTTTGGGTTCATACTGTGCGGTGTCCTCACCTAGTGACAGAGGGGGTAGCGAGGCACGCATCGTGTTGTTGCCATCAAGGGTAAAAAGATGGGGTTTATATCATATTGCATGAACCTATCCCTCTACATCATGTCATCTTGCTTAAGGCGTTACTCTGTTTGTTATGAACTCAATACACTAGATGCATGCTGAATAGCGGTCGATGTGTGGAGTAATAGTAGTAGATGCAGAAAGTATCGGTCTACTTGTCTCGGACGTGATGCCTATATGTATGATCATTGCCTTAGATATCAGCATGACTTTGCGCGATTCTATCAATTGCTCGACAGTAATTCGTTCACCCACCGTAATACTTGCTATCATGAGAGAAGCGTCTAGTGAACACTATGGCCCCCGGGTCTACTTCACATCATATTTTCAGATCCACAAAATTACTTTGTTGCACTTTTCACCTTTCAGATCTCACCTTGCAAATAATCGTGAAGGGATTGACAACCCCTTTATAGCGTTGGGTGCAAGTTTGTTTGTTTTTGCGCAGGTACATTGGTGCCTCATCTTGATACTCCTACTGGATTGATACCTTGGTTCTCAAACTGAGGGAAATACTTATTGCTATTGTGCTACATCACCCTTTCCTCTTCAAGGGAAAAACCAACGCAAGCTCAAGAGGTAGCATGGACCACCTTTCTTGATTGTGTTGGCTTGATGAAGACTAGTTGATTGCTCCCCCATACTCACTATGGATGAGCCACTCTTCAGCATATCTTCACAAGTCCATTGCCACCACAATGGACGGCAAGCTTCAAGCATGATATCTTCGTGCTGATCCACTTGAACTTGCACACCGCAATCTTGATGACGATCACCACTTCACGTCATCCTTCATGGGTTGTATGAGATCTTCCTCTAGACGCAAGCCCATGGAGACACACCTAACCCCACATAGAACTCTTACGAAGACCATGGGTTAGTACACAAAAACGTAATGGACAATGCTTACCATACCATGGGATCACTTGATCCCTCTCGGTACATCTTGTACGCTTTGTATGCGATCTTCCTCTAGACGCAAGCCCATGGAGACACACCTAACCCCACATAGAACTCTCACGAAGACCATGGGTTAGTACACAAACATGTAATGGACAATGCTTACCATACCATGGGATCACTTGATCCCTCTCGGTACATCTTGTACGCTTTGGGTGTTGATCATCTTGATTTACTCTTTGTCTGAGATCTTGATCAACCTTGTGTCTCTATGACCATTCTTTGGATAATACCTTGAATACCATCTTCGTCATCATATAAACTCCTTGAACCCAACAGATGGACTTCAAGAAGTGCCTATGGACAAATCCTATAAATATAACTTAAGGCAACCATTAGTCCATAGCAATTGTCATCAATTACCAAAACCACATATGGAGATATATGCTCTAACAATGACTAAGACTTCGTTCTCCGGAACAATGGAGCGTGCAAGTGACTTGTTGGAAATCATACATACCGATGTGTGTGGTCCGATGAGTGTGGAGGCACGGCGGATATCGTTATTTTCTCACCTTCACCAACGATTTTAGTAGATATGGTTATGTCTACTTAATGAAGCACAAGTCTGAAACGTTTGAGAAGTTCAAGCAATTTAAGAGTGAAGTTGAAAATCATCGTAACAAGAAGATCAAGTTCCCACGGTCTGATCGTGGAGGTGAATATCTGAGTTTTGAGTTTGGTGCTCACTTAAGACAATGTGGAATTGTTTCACAGTTGACACCGCCTGGAACACCACATCATAATGGTGTGTCCGAACGTCGTAATCGTACTTTATTAGAGATGGTGCGATCTATGATGTCTCTTACCAATTTGCCGTTATCGTTTTGGGGTTATGCATTAGAGACAACTGCATTCACTTTAAATAGGGAACCATCAAAATGCGTTGAGACGACACCATACGAACTGTGGTATGGCAAAAGACCGAAGTTGTCATTTCGTAAAGTTTGGGGATGTGATGCTTATGTCAAAAAGCTTCAGCCTGAAAAGCTGGAACCCAAAGCGGAAAAGTGCGTCTTCATAGGTTACCCAAAAGAGACAGTTGGGTATACCTTCTATCTCAAATCCGAGGGAAAGTGTTTGTTGCTAAAAACGGAGCTTTTCTTGAGAAGGAGTTTCTCTCGAAAGAATTCAGTGGGAGGAAGATGGAACTTGATGAGGTTGTCGAACCTCTAATCCCTCTAGATGGTGGTGCAGGGCAAGGGGAAACCCCTGTCGACACTGGTTGAGGAGGAAGTTGACGATGATGATCATGAAACTTTGTATCAAGTTCCTATCGGACCTCGCAGGTTGACAAGATCACGTACTGCTCCTGAGTGGTACGGTAATCCAGTCTTATCAATTATGTTGTTAGACAACAATGAACCTGCAAATTATGAAGAAGCAATGGTGGGCTCGGATTCCAACAAATGGCTGGAGGCCATGAAGTCCGAGATAGGATCCATGTATGAGAACAAAGTGTGTACTTTGGAAGTACTACCTAAAGGCCGCAAGGCTATTCAGAACAAAAGGATCTTTAAGAAGAAGACGGACGCATACGGTAATGTGACCGTTTATAAAGCTCGACTTGTGGCAAAGGGTTTTTCACAAGTTCAAGGAGTTGACTACGATGAGACGTTCTCACCAGTAGCGTTGCTTAAGTCCGTCTGAATCATGTTAGCAATAGCTGCATTTTTCAATTATGAAATCTGACAGATGGATGTCAAAACGGCGTTCCTTAACGGTTTTCTTAAGGAAGAGTTGTATATGATGCAACCTGAAGGTTTTGTCGATCCAAAGAATGCTAACAAAGTGTGCAAGCTCCAGCGATCCATTTATGGATTGGTGCAAGCATCTCGGAGTTGGAATAAGCGCTTTGATGAGGTGATCAAAGCATTTGGGTTTATACAAGTGGTTGGAGAATCTTGTATTTACAAGAAAGTGAGTGGGAGCTCTCTCGCGTTTCTAATATTATATGTGGATGACATATTGCTGATTGGAAACAATGTGGAGCTTTTGGAGAGCATAAAGGATTACTTGAATAAAATTTTCTCTATGAAGGACCTAGGAGAATTTGCTTACATTCTAGGCATTAAGATCTATAGGGATAGATCGAGACGCCTGATAGGACTTTCACAAAGCACATACCTTGATAAAGCTTTGAAGAAGTTCAAAATGGATCAGTCCAAGAAAGGGTTCTTGCCAGTATTACAAGGTATAAAATTGAGTAAGACTCAGTGCCGAGCAACTATGGAAGATAGAGAACAAAAGAGTTCCGTCCCCTACGCTTCAGCCATAGGTTCTATCATGTATGCAATGTTGTGCACTAGAGCAGACATCAGCTTGGCCATAAGTATGGCAGGCGGGTTTCAGAGTAATCCAGGAGTGGATCACTCGACGACGCTCAAGAATATTCTGAAGTACCTCAAAAGGACTAAGGAAATGTTTCTCGTTTATGGAGGTGACAAAGAGCTCGTCATAAAAGGGTATGTCGATACAAGTTTTGACACCGATTCGAATGACTCTAAGTCGCAAACCGGATACATATTTATTCTTAATAGGGGTGCGGTAAGCTGGTGCAGTTCCAAGCAAAGCGTCGTAGCAGATTCTACATGTGAAGCGGAGTACATGGCTGCCTCGGAGGCAGCAAAGGAGGGTGTCTCGATGAAGCAATTCATGACAGATCTTTGAGTTGTTCCGAGCGCACTTAATCCAATAACTCTGTTATGTGACAACACTGGTGCCATTGCCTTAGCAAAGGAACCAAGGTTTCACAAGAACACCACACACATCAAACGACGCTTCAACCTCATCCGCGACTACGTCGAAGGAGAGGACGTGAATAATTGCAAAGTGCACACGGATCTGAATGTAGCAGACCCGCTGACTAAACCTCTTCCACGGGCAAAACATGATCAACACCAGAACTGTATGGGTGTTCGATCTATTACAATGTAAATCGCATGGCGATGTGAGGACTAGATTATTGACTCTAGTTCAAGTGGGAGACTGTTGGAAATATTCCCTAGAGGCAATGATAAATAGTTATTACTATATTTCCTGTTGGAAGATAATCATTTATTATCCATGTTATAAATGTATTGAATGAAAACATAGATACATGTGTCGATACATAGACAAAACAATGTCCCTAGCAAGCCTCTAGTTGGCTAGCCAGTTGATCAATGATAGTCAAGGTTTTCTGGCTATGTGCAAGTGTTGTCACTTGATAACTGGATCACATCATTAGGAGAATCATGTGATAGACTAGACCCAAACTATGAACGTAGCATATTGATCATGTCGTTTTATTGCTATTATTTTCTGCGTGTCAAGTATTTGTTCCTATGACCATGAGATCATATAACTCACTGGCACCGGAGGAATACCTTGTGTGCATCAAACGTCACAACGTAATTGGGTGACTATAAAGGTGTTCTACAGGTATCTCCAAGGTGTCCATTGAGTTAGTATGGATCAAGACTGGGATTTGTCACTCCGTGTGACGGAGAGGTATCTTGGGGCCCACTCGGTAATACAACATCACACACAAGCCTTGCAATCAATGTGACTAAGTGTAAGTCATGGGATCTTGTATTACGGAACGAGTACAGAGACTTGCCTGTAACGAGATTGAAATAGGTATGCGGATACCGACGATCGAATCTCGGGCAAGTAACATACCGAAGGACAAAGGGAATGACATACGGGATTATATGAATCCTTGACACTGAGATCCAACCGATAAGATGACACGCCACCAGGTGGAACCACGTCCGCCTCCTCATCATCACACCATAATGAGAGGGCGCGGACTCCAGGAAGTATGGCGCCTGTACGTGGGTCTGGCGCCAACAGCACAACACCTGGGGAAAACCCCCACGCTCGAGCAACAACTTCAGCAACTGCGACAGCTTCAACAACTGCAGAGTCATCTATACCTGCTGAGTCCGAGCGTCCCAGTACACGGTCACACAGAGGTATTTTCAAACCACTAGTTCCTAAAGATGGAAGAGTCGGGTATGACAAGAACTTCAAGTTCGTAAATATTGCTGTCACTAGAGAACCCCGGGACTTATGAGAAGCTCTAAATGATTAAAACTGGAGACATGCTATGGAGGTAGAGTATGGTGCACTTATGAAAAATCAAATGTGGCATCTTGTCTCACCTAAGCAAGGAAGAAACATTATAGACTGTAAATGGGTATATAAAATCAAGAGAAACTCTGATGAATACTAGATAGATACAAAGCTAGATTAGTAGCTAAAGGGTTTAAAGAGCGCTATGGTATCGATTATGAAGACACCTTCAGTCGAGTTGTCAAAGCTGCTACTATTAAACTTGTTCTATCTATTGTTGTCTCCAGGGGTTGGACCCTTCGCCAATTGGATGTACAGAATGCGTTCTTACATGGCATTCTCGAGGAAGAGGTGTAAGTGAAGCAACCTCTTGGTTTCATGGACGACACTAAACCACGGTATGTATGCAAGTTGGACAAAGCATTATACTGCTTGAAATAGGCACCTAGGGCCTGGTACTCACGACTAAGTATGAAACTGCAACGGCTTAGTTTTCGACCGTCCAAGGGACATACTTCCTTGTTCTTCTTCAGGAAAGGGAAGGTAGTCATTTACATGCTTATCTATGTAGATGACATAATTGTTGCTAGCTCATCGACAGAAGCCACTGCAAATCTACTTAAAAATCTGAAAAGTGATTTTGCTCTACAAGATCTGGTAGAATTACATTACTTCTTGGGTATTGAGGTAAAAAGGTACATGATAGGATATTGTTAACTCAAGAAAAATATGTCAAGGATATACTTAAGCGTATAGGTATGAAGGACTATAAACCTTCTAGTACACCCCTGTCTACAACAGAAAAACTATCATTGCATGATGGAGAGCTGTTAAGTCTAGAAGAAGGAACTAAATATAGAAGTGTAGTTGGTGCACTTCAAGACCTAACACTGACTAGACGTGATATATCATTCTCTATTAACAAGGTTTGTCAGTTTTTGCACTCTCCAACTTCTTTGCATTGGACAACTGTAAAGCGAATCTTGAGATATGTTCAAGGGAGTGCTAGCACTAGACTGAGAATATGCAAGACATCTTCAACCACTGTAAGTTCCTTTTCTGATGCATACTGGGTAGGATGCCCTGATGACAGAAGGTCTAACGGTGGGTTTGCTGTTTTTCTTGGTTCTAATCTCATATCCTGGAATGCAAAGAAACAAGCAATGGTTTCTCGATCTAGTACTCAAGTAGAATATAAGTCTCTTGCAAATGCAACAGCTGAAGTAATGTGCCTGGAAACTCTCATAAATGATCTAGGAGTTGAACGATCACATGTCTCTCGTTTATGGTGTGATAACCTTGGGGCAACTTATCTCTCAGCTAATCCAGTGTTTCATGCAAGGACAAAACATATAGTGATTGACTTTCATTTTGTCACAGAGAGAGTTGCCACAAAATTGTTGGAAATCAGGTTTATTCCTAGAGGAGATCAAGTGGTTGATGGTTTCACAAAGCCTCTGCAAGTTCGACAACTACAAGCCGTCAAGAACAATCTGAATCTTGACATGTTCAGATTGAGGGAGGATGTTAAACGATAGGCTTGTGTGACGTGATAGATATCACACTAATGTAATCGCGTGTGTTAGTTGTAACCGGCAAGAGGTTAGTTAGATGTGATCCTTATCTTGTATAGCTTGGAGTAGGGGTCAAGATTAGATAACCTCGTGTCTATGATGTAAATCTAGTTGGCTATATAACACGCACGCGTCCTTGCAAGGAGGCATACGCTTAACTCATTTTCTTTCACTACGTACCCTAATCCCGATTCCTATCGAGCTGCGACAATAATGTCCACGGAAGTGGACATGTTGGCGTGGAGGGTGTGCTCCTAATACTCGCAGCAACGTGTCAATAAAAGAGCGTCAAGCATTTTAAACTTTTTACTTTCTCAGCCATTATATTTTGGAAGTGAGAAAGTATAAATTAATATTAATTGTAATAGGGATTGGGAGATATAAGTATTAATATATGGTCTATTTGACCTGCTACATGTATGTGAATGATGCACAATTATTTTGGCATCGAAGAAGTAGCTGCTGATCTATCAGATCGGTAAATGTTTAGATTTTTGTAGTTGCATTTATGTAGGGTTGTTGAATATCAACAACTTATTACAAATAATTCAATTTCTTTAGAGTGAGTTGAAGGACTAAGTTTTATTAGCACACAAGAAGATTATTGAGCTTTTGGAATACAATAGGATCTTCATATACTCGATCCTTACTATACTTACAACCAATATAATGGAAATATTTTATCATGATAGGTAAATTCTTAAATACCATACAAACTCTTAGAATTATTTTATACCTGTTGTAATGCACGTGCATTTTTGCTAATAGTTACGTACCTACTAATAAAGGAAAGAATGCTTCTGTCATTCATTATTGAAATTGCCTTTAAAGTTGCAAAATATTACCCACCAATATCACGTTTTTTTTGAGAAATTCCAATACCAGCACACAAAGAAATCTCGACATGGGACGGTCCATGCAGTAGAAACCCCTATACTAGGTTGTGCGCGCTAGGAGATGACACAACGGGCCTGTTTGGGCAGGCTCATGTACCGATGACCTACTTTTTAAATTTCATTTTTATTTTCGTTTTTTGTTTTCTGTAATTTGTTTCTACTTTAAATAATTTGGGAATTCAAAAAAGTTTCCAAAAAAAATGAGAAATTTCAAATAATGTTTTTTGATAATTCATAGATGTTTGTGGATTCGGAAAGTATTTGTGATTATTAAAAAATGTATGCATATTCATAAATTCTTTGCAAATTTTAAAAAATATCATGAAATAAAAAACTGTCATGATTATGTAAAAAATTTAATCAAATTGAACAAAATTTGGGCAATTCAAAAAATGTTCATCAATTGAAAAATATCCTGAAATTACCAAAACTGTTCATAAATTAAAAAATAGTTTATGGATTCATAGAACACTCGCTGATTCAAAAAAGACCATGCATTCCCAAAAATGTTTATCAATTTCAAAAATTGTTCCCCCAATCCAAAAATTAGTTCGTCGATAGAAATGTTCGCCAATTCAATAAATATGTTTTAAAAATGTTCTAACTTTTTTTGCAGATAGTATAAAAATAAAATGTTTATGATTTAAGAAAATGTTCGGAAATTTGAAAAATGACCATGGTTGCAAATATGCTTATGAGTTCTAAAAAGTATTCAGGATTTTCAAGAAATGTTGACGATTTTAAGAAAATGAGACTGATTGTGTATCTCGATGATGCAATAAAATGTGGCCATTGCCAATAAAGATTATGAATTATTTTTCTCTACTTGCAATGCATGGGGATCACCCTATGATGATCATCTCATAGCTATTGAAAACGAATCAAATCAAATGGTTCTATTTCTAAGGCTTTCTGACTTGCTCCTATGGAACCAAGGCAAATGGATTAATAAAGTCGCTCATTCACGACCATTGATGAAGGATTCCTTGAAAAGTTATATATATCTTCTCGTCAATATTCAATGACAGAAGAAGAATCCTATTTGTATACGTGTTAAGAGAGTCCAAAAATATGTAAGACCTATCTCTCCGTTTATTCTACGGATGGTACGTGTTAAAAAAAAGTAAAACATGACCTTTTTGAAGAAAAGAAAAAGCTGTGTGTGATCTTAATAAAGCAGCCTTACGTGATATCCACTAGCTGAATACTTATGTATGTGCTTCATTTCAAACTTATTTTTGTATGTACTGGAGAGTCCAAAAAGATGTAAACGTTATTGCGAACCAACCTATGGTTGAATTGTTAGAGGGTCAATGGTATTTTCAGTCCATCGAGGATCAAATCCTGATGCTCGCATTTATTTCAGAATTTTCAACTATATGCATTCAATGGGAGGTGACGTTTTCGTTGATGACGAGATGCCTACGGTGACTTTATTAATTTTAAGATGATATGTCGGCCAGTCTCTCGAAGATGCTCATAGAAATAGGATATGCGTGTGTGCATTTATAAAGATGGGTGTATACGCGTGTACATAAATACTTGCGCCTGTATTGTGTTTAAAAATAAGATGTATGCATTATTTCCCCTTCCATGGTGGTGTGTGTTCCAAAACAAAAGTGGACGTGATCCTTCTAGAAAAACAATCGAACAAAGAGTAAAACAAAGTTGTATGTGTTGCTCATTGCCTCGTCTACGCCGGTGTGATTAATTTGTGCCTAAGTAAACACTCCCTCCGTTCAATAATTCTGGTTGTTGTTTTAGTTCAAATTTGAGCTGAAAAAATGACAAGAATTATGGAACGGAGGTAGTAGAATTTAGTGTTTTAAAAATAGTAAATAGAATTCAAAGTTGACCTAAATGTGAATGGAGCAACATGTAATGTATGGACCTTAAATTAATTACTTTCATGTAAAAAAATGGCTATTCTTCATGTTAATCTCATCTCTCCACCCATATAAAAGATATTTTGCACAGCCATTATAACAAAAATTATGTCAAAATGTCAACATGTATCAAAGAAGAATTGATTGGATATTTTCCATACGATTTATTTTGAATGCTTCTCTATAAAACAAAACAACATTAAATTTGAAATATCCGTAATAATCAAAGCCTTGATTATAAATAATTACAAATTGCTAAATGGATGCAAGTGCATTAGAATACCGCCGACTTGAGAAGTCAAGGATTACACTTCAGGTTCAATAATCAAGATATTTCAATCCATGAATATGCACATTACAATGTGAGAGTGTGTAGTCAGTAGAAAAAAATAATGCAAGTTCGTAAAGTAACCATAAGAAGGGATATGCCCACGTCCAAATAAATTTACGGCATCGGTGTCGCTAGATAAAGCTATATGTCATAGGCTAGAGTACCAGCTAGCACATTATGGTAGGTTTTATGCTGAACGGCATGCAAAAAATTCCATAACTTATAAATTTGTAGATGATGACTAAAACCATATTTTGAATATCTATATTTTTAAACACTTGACTACATGCATGGGTCTGTCACAGAAATAAGTAGTAGCAAGGAAAAATGGCATGTGTGTCTGTCACCGGAAATATGATACTAGCTTCTCATAAACTAATTTAATGGGTCCCACATCTTTGGTGAAGCCACTACCATTGAAATAATATACGAAGCAACTGCATAATTTTTTAGGTTAGCACAACATTTTATAACTATGGCATATTCTAAGTCAGCCTAAAACAAAGTTTAGGGCCTCTCTGGAAGTGGAAATTAAGAAACGGCTAGGATTAAGACATATAGAATTACAATTTAGTGGCATGTCTAACACTACAAGAATAATAACACATGTATTCCTTTCAAAGAAATGCTTACATTTTGCATGAGAAAAACACATGAAATTCGATAGTTTGTGCTGCCTAGAGAAAGACAGAAGAAAGAAAACAGTTTGTAGGATAGAAATACTATAATGTTTATGTTCCTTTGGTGAAAAGCAATTTCCTATTGCACCCCCCATTTTTCATACAAATATTTTTTATTTTGAAGAGGGCCTTCAGGTTTCCAGTATTCCTAATTATACGTTTCTTGCAAGACAAAATCATCTTGTTATTGAAATTGCCAGCTCGTGTTGTAGCACGGGTCCATGACTAGTAATTTAAAAAAGATGTTCTCATCGGCAACAAAGACGTTTGTGATGACTTTACTAATCTCAAGATGTTATATCGGTTTGATATTTTGGATATGTTCATAGAGTAGAGTGTGTACATGTGCCCATAGGGTGAGTGTGTATGTGTATGTGTATCTGCATTGTACTGTGTTAAAAACATGAGTAATTTTGAAAAAATAATTTTTTAAAGCAAACCAACCTATGGTTGGATGGTTAGAGGTACAGTGGTATCCTCAGTCCATTAAGGTTCAAATTCTGGTGCTCGTATTATTTCTGTATTTATTTTAAAATTTTCGACGATGCGCATTCAGTGGGATGATACGCTTTCGTCGACAATGAGGCGTCTACAATGACTTCATAAATCTTAAGAATATGTGTTGGCTTAGTTTGTCGAAAGTGCTCGTAAAGATAGGACATGTGTGGCTGCGTTTATAAGGGATGACTGCATGCGCGTATATATATAAGCTGTGGCGTTTATACTGTGTGCGATAATAATTTATATTTAGAATCTTAAAAAATAAGTAATTTCAGAAAGCAATGACAACATGAGGAAAGCTCCTAATCCACGCTTATAGCGGCCACTCGAGAAGCAACGCTCATGGGGAATTTCTGTGGGCCGCGACCCAATTAGTAAGTGGGTTTGCTTGCCGAAATCACTAATTAGCGAGTACACCTTTCAACGATTACTCTTACTTTCACATGTTGCCACAAATGGCATACTGCATGCGTGTCACTTGTCACAACCTGTGAGTTTTTTTTCGTACATTCGTTTTTTCAAAACGTTTTATCTCTTAAACCGTGCGTTCAAATCTCGAACCGATTTCATCGTTGGCTTTCTCGCGTCGAGATCTTAAAAACTAGATCCCATGTTGATAGTTTTTATGAACTTTTTTCATGAAGAAAACCATAAGAAAAAAACTGGACGAAAAAACTATGCCTCATGCGATAGAAAAAAAACAGAAAACATGGTTTTTTTTCTTTCCGAGAGGCATGGGTCGTGCCTCCCGCGAAGGCAAAACCGTGCCTCTCGCGGAAGCAAAACCGTGCCTCTCGTGAAAAAAAGATAGAGCAAAAAATGTGTATTTTCCCTTTTTGGAAGAGGCACGGGCGTGTCTCTTGCAAAGGCAAAACCGTGCCTCTCGCAAAAAAAACAAAAAACAAAAAACACGTTTTTTCCTTTCGGGAGAGGCACGGGCGTGCCTCTCGCAAAGGCAAAATCGTGCCTTTCACGGAAGCAAAACCGTGCCTCTCGTAAAAAAACAAAAAACACGTTTTTTTTCCTTTCCGAAAGACACGGGCGTGCCTCACGCGAAGGCAAAATTGTGTCTTTCGTGAAAGCAAAACTGTGCCTCTCGCAAAGAAATGAAAACGCGTTTTTTTTCTTTCTGAGTGGCACGGTCGTGCCTCTCGCGAAGGCAAAGCCGTGCCTCTTGCAGAAGTAAAACTGTGCCTCTCGCAAAAAAAAAGAATTTTTTCGCATAAAATAAAAAAGAAAACGCGTTTTTTCTGAAAAAATGTATTATTTTTTTCGTCCAAAAGTTACGAAAGACCGTGCAAACCATAACATCAAAAAATCAGAAAAAAACACTAAAAAAGGCGAAAATGTGTGCGAAAAAATAAAAATAAATAAAATCCGAAGGGAACAGTCAAAACGTGACACGTGGCAGGGGCTAAAAACGCTCCAAATGGCGGCGCGTGGGAGCGATCGCTGGAAGGCTCGTGAGGAAGGGTTAGCTAACTAGTTGTTCCCCTTGCTTGCTCAGGCAAATTTCCGACTGTCACAGCTCAAAATCATTAATTAAGGAGTATGGAATTTCCTGGGAGCTCCTATACAACGCCTTAACCGCAGGTCTGGCAAACTGGCGCATGCGGACCTCCTTCTTATGGGCCGGCCCATGTTAAATGTGTTGGTCCTTAAAAAAGTTCACCGATTTTCAAAATATATTTATATATTTTCAAAAAGATCACAGAATAAAAAAAAATATTGATTTTCAAAAAAAGTTCATTAATTTTAAAAACAGTTCACTGATTTTGAAAAAAAATCATGAATTTTAAATTATGCTCTCCAATTTTCCAAAATATTCATCTTTAAAAAAAATAAATCATCGACTTTCAAAAAAGTTCACGGATTTTCAAAAAAGTTCGTTGATTTGGATAAAAGTTCAGGGGCTAAAATACAGATCCGATCTCTAAACAGGCCGGCCCATGCGAAGCTCTGGAGGCGTCGGTTAGTAAAATTTGTCTTTAACCGGCGCTTGTGGCGCTAAATAGGGTTTTTCGAATTACCTATTAATCTCTTGTTGCGAAGCCTTGTCGTGGCTATGCATAGGGATTCCGACCGATCATTCGTGAATGGGTTAGCCCGTTTCACGTTCCAGTGCCCCTGTTTTGAGAACCTTCTAGACCTTTTTCCGTTGATTTTTTTTCTAGTTCTCGAAAAGACTTAGAAGATTCCATGAAATGATTTTTTCTTTTTTCTCTATTCGTTATTTTCTTTAATATTTCTGTTCAAATTGTTTTCTAGATTTTCATAAAATGTGCTTGATTTTTAAAAAATGCTTGTGATTTTGGAAAAATGTCCTGTACTTTCAGAATATGTTCCTCAAATTCGGAAAAAGTTTTTCTTTTCATAATTTATTCTAGAATTTCAAAAAATGTTCTATATTTTCAAAAAATGCTTTTCTAAATCAAAAGTTATTTTTGCTTTTTAGAAAAAATTCTGGATTTTTGAAAGATGTTATAGATTTTCGAAAAGTGTTCAGAATATTCACATTGTTTTTCTTAAAATTCGAAACATATTCTTGCTTTTTCAAAAACTATTCTGGATCTTAAAAAAATTTCGAGATTTTTAGAAAATGTTTTGTATTTTTAAAAAATGTTCGGTATTTAACATAATATGTTCGAAGCTTCGAAATATTTTCCCATTTTTCGTGGAATTTCAAAATTTGTTCCTAAATTTTAAAAATATTCGCGTTTTCATTTTCTCAGAAGTTTTAGAAAATGTTCCGGTTTCAAACATTGTTCACAAAATTCAAAAAATCTTCAAGATTCTTTTGCAGATTCAAAAAATGTTCCAGCTTAATTTTTGTTTCGCAGATTCACAAAATGTGCACAATTTTATAATTGTGTTCATGAATTTGAAATTTATTCATGTTTCAAAATTTGTTCACAATTTGAACAATGTTTACAGTTTCAAAATTTGTTCACAATTCGAAAAATGTTCAATATTTATAATTTTGTTCACGAGTTTGAGAATATGTCTGGATTTTGAAAAGAATTTTCTTTAGTTTTCATAAAAATATTATTCGGTTTCAAGAAAATTCTGCTCACACTTTCAAAATGTGTTCAACTTTTCAAATTTTGTTCATGCATTCAACATTGCTTTCAATTTTCAAAAAAATGTTTTCCAAATATCCTCGGTATTGTGTCTTCTTATAGAGATTTGAACAAAGATGTTCAGTTATTGTTGTGTGTCCGAGTGGCCATTTGCAAGTGCATTAATTACGAGGTCGCGGGTTTGATTCCATAGGGTTCGCTTATCTTTTTCAACCATTTTTTGTTCCGTGCAACAGAAAACGAAACAAGCAGCGACTTGGTGGGCTGGCCCAGCATTGCGTCGTCCTGTGCGTGCGAGCGACGAGGAGCCTTTCGTGATTTTCACGTCGAGAACTTCAAAACTAGATCTCATGTTGATAGATTTTGTAAAACTTTTTTTTCATGAAAAAACGGACCAAAAAAAAGTGTCTCTCGTGATAGGAAATAAATCAGAAAACACGCTTTTTCGTGCTTTTTTACCCCTTCGGATAAGCACGGCTGTGCCTCTTACGAAGGCAAAACTGTGTCTTTGACGGAAGCACAACCATGCCTTTCGTGAAAAAACTGAGTTTTTTCCTTTTCGAGAGGCACACAATCCAAGCAAAATTGTGCCTCTCGTGAAAACAAAACCGTGCTTCTAGAGAAAAAACTAAAAACGTGTTTTTTCTTTTTCTGAGAGGCATCACTGTGCCTCTCATGAAGACAAAACTGTGTCTCTCGCGAAAGTAAAACCGTGCCTCTTGCAAAAGCAAAAATCGTGCCTCTCACAAAAAAATTATAGAAAACGTGTTTTTTTTCATTCTTGAGAGGCACAACGGTACCTCCCGCGAAGGCAAAATTGTACCTTTCACGGAAGGCAAACTGTGCCTCTCGCAAAAAAAAACACATTTCTCGTGCAAAAAATGAATTTGTTTTGTCAAAAAACTAAGAAAGACCGATGAAAACCAAAACGAAAAAGAAATAAAAAACAATTAAAAAACCGAAAACACGTGCGAAAAAATAAAAAATAAAATTCAAAGGAAGTGCTGAGAGCGCTACACGTGGCGGCGGTTGAGAACGTGCCAAGTGACGCTGCGTGGAAGTACTTGCGAAGGAGCACTCGCTAACTAGTTGTTTTCCATGCAACTTCTTCGATGTGTGCGAGCGACGGTGCGAGACGGGCCGGCCCACTACAAGCATTTTAGTAGTGCGAGGCAATCCAGTCCACGCCTCTAAAATTTGTTCATGCATCTGAAATATCATAATTTTTAAACACATAGCATACCCAAAAAACCACACCCTCTAAAAATAGTTCGTGAAAATGAAAAAAGTGTGTGCATCCAAAAACGTTCATACATCTAAAAAAGTTCATGAATTTTAAATATATTCATGAATTTGAAAAAAAAATGTACATATGAAACAAGTTTGTGAGTTTGAAAGAAAATACACATCAGAATAAAGTTCATCAATTTAAAAGAGTTCATGGATTTCAAAAGTAAATTCATGAACATGACAAAAAAATCATGGACTTTGAAATCCAATGTGAGATTTGAACAAAAAGTTCATGAATTCATAAAAAGTTCTTGGCTTTGAAAAAGAGTTTAACACAAAAAGTTTGTGAATCCAACCACTGAATTTTGATAAGAAATCAAATGGTAAAAAAAGCACAAAAAATTAAAAAATATGGCGGGTTGAAAATAGTTCATGGATATCAAAAAACAATTATAGGATCAAATAAGTTTACAAACTAAAAAATAAGCACAGGAAAAATCAGGAATTTGGAAAAGTTGGTTGTATTTTTTTAAAAGTTCACCAATTTTCAGGAAAATACGAATTGGCAAAACTTCGTGGAGTTGAAAATTTGTTTCAATGTTTTTAGAACATTAAGGAATAAAAAGAAGTCCGTTGATTTTAAAAAAGGTTTAATGATCTGAAATAATTTCCAGATTTATTTTAAAAAATCATGGGTTTGATAAAAATTTCATCATGTTTTCTAAACAATACTCATGGATTTGTATAGGGTTTACGCATTGTGGAAAAATGTTCACAAATTTGGACATAGTTCACCAATTTTTTAAACAATCATGAATTTAATAATGTTAACAAATTCGAAAAAGCTTACGGGTTCATCTTTTTACGAGTTTTAAAATCTTGCTGATTCAAAAAATTCTGGGCGTCGCGTGTGCGATAAGAAAAAACATTGTGCCGTTGAATTATTTCTTGTAAATTTTGGAAAAAAACGTGCATTCAGAAAAAAGTTTTGTAATTTGTAAAATGATGTTTATAATGTACAAAATATCATGACTCAAAAATAGTTTGCATAATTAAGAAAATTTTATGATTCAAAAACCATGATTCAAAAATGTACACAATCTTTAAAAAGGTAATGGATTTGATTTTTTTCACGAAATTGAAATGTTTCATGAATTTTGAAATTGTTCATATTTTGAAAAGAAGTTTGTGAAATTAAAATAAGTAATTTAAAAAATTTAAAGTAAAAAATGTTGAATACAAAAAGGGAAAGGAAAAAAAAGAAAAGGTTAAAAAAATAGAGAGCCAAACAAAAAACTAAGAGAAACAAACAAGAGAAAACTAGCTCACCGTGAAGGCAAACGTGCTATCAAAACCGGTGATGAAAGACCCCCAATTGGGCGGCCTAGTTATTCTATCGGATCCTCCACGTGGGCGCTTGTTTCCAATAAGGTTGTAACTCGTGTGCTAAGCGTTAAATTGGATTTGCCCAAGTGAGAGGCCTAAAGAGAATATTGAAAGCACAACTTCTTCTTAGGTGGTTTTGGTAATTAATAACACTATATATTTCATTGGATTAATGATTTCACCAAGTATATTTCAGGAAAAGGTTCAGCGAATAGATTGGCAAAGAATCATGAGGAGATCCCCTAGAAGCAAGGAACATCAATTGGCAACAAGCTTCAAGACTCTACATTTTGTTTTTACGTGAGAAATCATAATTTAGTCCATAGGAAAGTCAATACTATTAAAAGGAGATGAGATATCTATGATGATTTGGTTGCTCAAGTGCTTAGAGTTAACCACCAAAAACCCTCATGAAATTCTCCCACAAAAATATTATGTCTAAAGCCTAACACTCAAATTCGGTGCCACCAATATTTCCAAATCAGCCCTACCGAGTTTTGCCCTAGACAAATCCAGCCAAACCCCACCTTCTCGGTGATACCGCACCGAAATCAATAACCAACTCTGTGTTAACCAATTTCTAAGAATTGGAAATTCCGAGTTTTAGGAATCGGTGACACCCAAACTGGAAACTGACGAGGCCAGCCAAAATCGGACCCACCGAGAATTATATATCACTCTCATCGAAACGCCAAAAGTTTCCACCTTCTAGAGTAGTCGGTGCAACCGAGTTTTTTCCTTTGGTCTCACCAATTTGGGCAATAATGTTGTAATGGTTGGATTTTTGGAGATGTCTATATATACCCGTCCACCTCCCTCTTATTCGTAGAGAGAGCACTTAGAAAAAGCCAACACTTGCCCCATCTATTTTCTAAGAGAGAACCACCTACACATGTGTTGAGATAAAAGATATTCCACTCCAACCATATGGATCTTGATTTCTAGTGTCCCCAAGTTGCTTTCCACCCAATCAATATCTTCTACCAAAGCCACATCTATGAGAGCGTGATTGAGTGTTGATGAGACTATCTTTTGAAGCACAAGAGCAAGGAGTTCATCATACATACCACATCTATTATCTTTTGGAGAGTGGTGTCTCCTAGATTGGTTACGTGTCGTTTGGGAGCCTCCAACTTCATGTGGAGTTAAACCAAGAAGTTTGTAAGGGCAAAGAGATCGCCTACCTTGTGAATATATACTGTGAGTGAGGCTAGTCCATCGTGGATGTAAGCCATGGAGGAATAGACAAGGTTCCTTCTTCGTGGACCCCTTGTGGGTGGCCTCCGTGGACTCCCGCGACCATTATCCTCCGTGGGTTGAAGTCTCCATCAGCGTGGACGTATGATAGCACCACCTATCGAAACAACGAAAAATATCTTCATGTCCCCATTACGTTTGATCTTCCTATCCCTACCCTCTACTTACATGTCCATGTCTTTACTTTCCGCTGCTACATTCTTAGACTTGCATGTGTAGGGTGTGCTTGACTTGGTTTAATTTCTAAAACTTGCCAACAATTAAAATTGGGAAAGACTAAATTTTTATTTGGTCAAGTAGTCTAATCACAGCCCTCTAGACATACTTGAGATCCTCCAAGTGGTATGAGAGCATTGGTATCCATTGCATTGGTTTCATAACCTAGGAGAGTATGGCATCTAGTGATGGAAATTATCATCGTAGAGGTCCATATTTTGATGGTACAAACTTTGCTAGTTGGAAGCATAATATGAAAATGCATATTCTTGGTCATAACCCCACCGTTTGGGCTATTGTTCATGTTGGATAGCAAGGTGAATTCTTTGCTGATGGAAAGGAACCGTATCATGAAGAAACTGCGGAAGAATTGAAGATGTTGCAATACAATGCTCAAGCATGCGACATTCTATTCAAGTGCCTATGCCCAAAAGAGTTCAACATAATTATCCTTCTTAAGAATGCAAAGGAAATTTAGGATACATTGGTTGATATGGACGAAGGTACCGAATTCGTCACGGAATCTAAGTTGGTATGCTGCAAAGTCAACTTGACAAGTTCAAGATAAAGGATGCTGAAGGAGTCGCTGAAATGTACTCTAGGCTCGCTCTCGTCACAAATGAGATTGTCGGCTTAGGAAGTGAAGAGATGACCAACAAATTTACCAGCGATAAGATCCTTAGAGCCTTGGATGGAAAGTACAACACCATGTGCACATTGATCCAAATGATACCAAACTACAAAGATCTCAAGCTTAGGGAAGTCACTGGAAGGATTGTTGCTCATGAAATGTCACTCAAGGACAAAGAAGAGCTTCACAACAAGTTAAGCGGTGCATAGAAAGCTTCAAGTGACACTCCCACTACCTGACGACCTTGTTACCAATGAAGAGTTAAGCCTCATGCTCAAGCAATTCAACAAGAGTAGAGGCAAAGAGAGAAGCTCCAACTCAAGATATGAAGAAAAGCTTTCATCTAGTCATGACCGGAATTGTTACAATTGTGGAATGCACATACACTATTCAAAAGAAGAGAAGGGTCTCCTACAAGTATAAGCTCAAGAGATGGGTCACCTGATAGAGAGAGAAGGAGTAGAGAAGATCGTTATGAATGAAGACCCTCTCGGAGAAGCAAGGACTTGGAGAAGAAGGAGAAGTACACCAAGAGCTACTCAAGAAGAAGACATCAAGCTCATGTTGGTGAATGGGTATCCGGATCCAAATCCGACAACCAATCCGAGAGAAGCTACCACTCCAACTCTGACCATAGTCAATATGAAGGTGTTGTCGGACTAGCACTCGTATCCTCCAATTCCTATGACATATTTGATTCACCAAATGAAGGAATTTGAAGTTGATTCATGGCTAAAGACCCCAAGGTATCACACCCGAATACTTTGACTTTAATAGTGATGAGTATGACTTACTAGGAGATGATGACTTGTTCTTTGATAAAACTAGTGGTACCAATGAAAATGAACTTGATAATAATCATGCTAGTCAAGATAAGTCGTGCGATGATGATAAGAAGGAGATTGAGCGTCTAACTAAGGAACTAAACACTCTTAAGTTAGCTCATGAATCTACTTAAGAAGATCATAGAGAGCTTCTAAGAACTCATGAGAACACATGCTTCGAGAAGCTAAATTTAGAGCAAGAACATGAGTTTCTTAAACCTATCAATGACAATATTCGAAAGAAGAGTTTTTTATCTAGCCAAACGATTGCTCTTGTATACACATTTTACACAAGTTAAATCTAAGAAAACTAGTAACAAATGCAAGAAAGGTTCTTCATCTAGTAGCAACAATAAAAATGCTAAATCAAATGATGTTGCTTCTAGTAGTTCTATTGATTCCACTAACGATTCTCTTAGCCAAGTTACACTTGAGCAAGAAAACAATTTATTCAAAGTAATTATAGAAAAAAGTGTCTACAAGAGTCTTGTCGGAAGTAAGAAATTTGAGGAGATTGTATGCAAGCAAGGATGGCATGGTAAGAACCAAGGCATTGGCTGTTTCAATGCCAATGGAGTTGGATGGGAAGAAGGTCAATACCACAAGACGAAGTTTGTTCCCCAAAAGGAGAAGTATTATCCTAATCTCCCCAAGGGAACAAATACTCAAGATGACCTTCCACCACAAGACCACAAGCTCAAGGGCAAGGACAAGCTTCAAAAATACATTGACTTATTTGAAGAAGAATCCCAAGCCATGGTCAAGTGGGTTACCAAGGCCACCACTAGCTCTACTTCATCAAGTGCTACCACAACTCCAAGGATCCCCAAGTTGATGTGGGTTACCAAGAAGAAGAGCAATAGAAGTTATTGAGGGTGACTCCGCCAACAAAATTCACTCACATTCATCATTGGCAAGAGCTATTCGCGGTCATCTTCTACCTTATGCAATAGTACAAGGAGTCACACATTCCCTCATAGGTAAGCAAGGGACAAGGTAATTAATGTATCAATGGACATCATCTTACATGTTTTTCATTCCATGTCCATAGATATCCTTGTATTTGTTCCTTGTGTGGGACTAACCCATGTAGGTGACAAGAGTACAAAACAACAAGGATTGCTCCCAACTCAAGATGATCTTGATCAACTATGAGCATACATGATTACGACACCTACATGAAGTCTTCAACTACAAACCCAGGGATAGTTTTGTTGGGGAACATCGCATGGGAAACAAAAACTTTCCTACGCGCACGAAGATCTATCATGGTGATGTCCATCTACGAGAGGGGATGTGTGATCTACGTACCCTTGTAGACCGTACAGCAGAAGCGTTAGTGAACGCGGTTGATGTAGTGGAACGTCCTCACGTCCCTCGACCCGCCCCGCGAACCGTCCCGCGATCAGTCCCACGATCTAGTGCCGAACGGACGGCACCTCCGCGTTCAGCACACGTACAGCTCGACGATGATCTCGGCCTTCTTGATCCAGCAAGAGAGACGGAGAGGTAGAAGAGTTCTCCGGCAGCTTGACGGCGCTCCGGAGGTTGGTGATGATCTTGTCTCAGCAGGGCTCCGCCCGAGCTCCGCAGAAACGCGATCTAGAGGAAAAACCGTGGAGGTATGTGGTCGGGCTGCCGTGGAAAAGTCGTCTCAAATCAGCCCTAAAAACCTCCGTATATATAGGTGGGAGAGGGGGAGCCTTGCCTTGGGGCTACAGGAGCCCCAAGGGGGTCGGCCGAGCCAAGGGGGGAAGGTCTCCCCCCCCAAACCGAGTCCTACTTGGTTTGGTGGGTGGAGTCCTTCTTTCCTTTCCCACCTCCTCCTTTTTTTTCTCTTTGATTTTCTTCCTATGGCACATATGGCCTTCTTGGGCTGTCCCACCAGCCCACTAAGGGCTGGTGTGCCACCCCCAAGGCCTATGGGCTTCCCCGGGGTGGGTTGCCCCCCCGGTGAACTCCCGGAACCCATTCGTCATTCCCGGTACATTCCCGGTAACTCCGAAAACCTTCCGGTAATCAAATGAGGTCATCCTATATATCAATCTTCGTTTCCGGACCATTCCGGAAACCCTCGTGACATCCGTGATCTCATCCGGGACTCCGAACAACATTCGGTAACCAACCATATAACTCAAATACGCATAAAACAACGTCGAACCTTAAGTGTGCAGACCCTGCGGGTTCGAGAACTATGTAGACATGACCCGAGAGACTCCTCGGTCAATATCCAATAGCGGGACCTGGATGCCCATATTGGATCCTACATATTCTACGAAGATCTTATCGTTTGAACCTCAGTGCCAAGGATTCATATAATCCCATATGTCATTCCCTTTGTCCTTCGGTATGTTACTTGCCCGAGATTCGATCGTCAGTATCCGCATACCTATTTCAATCTCGTTTACAGGCAAGTCTCTTTACTTGTTTCGTAATACAAGATCCCGCAACTTACACTAAGTCACATTGCTTGCAAGGCTTGTGTGTGATGTTGTATTACCGAGTGGGCCCCGAGATACCTCTCCGTCACACGGAGTGACAAATCCCAGTCTTGATCCATACTAACTCAACGGACACCTTTGGAGATACCTGTAGAGCATCTTTATAGCCACCTAGTTACGTTGCGACGTTTGATACACACAAAGTATTCCTCCGGTGTTAGTGCGTTATATGATCTCATGGTCATAGGAACAAATACTTGACACGCATAGAAACAGTAGCAAGAAAATGACACGATCAACATGCTACGTCTATTAGTTTGGGTCTAGTCCGTCACGTGATTCTCCTAATGACGTGATCCAGTTATCAAGCAACAACACCTTGTTCATAATCAGAAGACACTGACTATCTTTGATCAACTGGCTAGCCAACTAGAGGCTTGCTAGGGACAGTGTTTTGTCTATGTATCCACACATGTAAATGAGTCTTCATTCAATACAATTATAGCATGGATAATAAACGATTATCTTGATATAGGAATTATAATAATAACTATATTTATTATTGCCTCTAGGGCATAATTCCAACAAGTTTATCCCTCTTAGGAGGGATGTCACATCAAGGGGGTGCTTGACTCTAAGACTTGAGGCAAAGCCATCTCACAAGGTGTGAATACATTAAAAGCTTTATGCAAAAGTGGCAACCCCACTTGTGCTTAAACGATGGGTATGACTTATGTCAAGTATTCTTACTTGGCTCCTAAGTCAATATACTCACATATAGATGACTTCATCATAGCCAAAGTGCTTGGTAGATAATAGAGTGGTTTTGCATGTTTGCCATGTTTTACTTGACATCTTATTGTGTGAGCATATTGGTATGCATATCTTTCTTCATTCGAGGATATCCAATTGTTGTTATTTGGCTTTCATTTTCTTTGGCCAATTAGATGTACAAGAATGCCTAAGTAGTACCTCTAGCTCTCTATGCTTTCTTGTCTCAAATTATATTCATGCTTCATCACAAAATTTGTTCAAGCACTTCTCGAACCCTCTGTGTGAGGATCACTCAGAGTTCCGTTTCGACAATGGATGACTTCCAAAACCTCCCATGTGCCACTCAGCGTAACTAACAGTTAAAACTCGGTTCCACCGAAGGACTATGGTTGATCTGGTTTTCAATCTCGGTACCACCGATCTCAAAATTATGGCGTCACCAAGTTGCTATGTCCTCAGGCAGTAAAGCATCTCGGTGGAACCGAAATTTTCGGTTCAATGTCACCGATAGCACGTGGGTATATATATCCTGCGGGGCCGAACTTAAAAAATTCTTCAAACCCTCGGCCAACCGCACGTCAATGCTGCCTCCACCCTTGTCCTCAGGACTTCATTGATTGCCTCCAGTGCATCCTCGCTGTCGGAGTTTGTCATCATCAACGGATTCTTCCCCACCGTTGCCGCCCTAGGGAGATTTCACCAAGCTAGGGTAAATCTCCACACCCCTTGCGCTCCATGTCTAATTCATGTGCATTACGCCTTGTTCAACATCTTGCAACGATTATCAAGGTTCTTATCCATGAGAAAATCCTATAAGATAAGGTAAACGAAAAATTTGAGGTTTAGGCTTCCAACGTACTTGTCTCGGAGTCACCGTGCGGAAATGGATCGGTGTCAGTGATCTGGGTTTTAGGGTTTCTGAGAACAATCTCGATGAGACCGAATCACTTTTCGGTGAAACCAAAAATTGTGACCAAGTCTGTGTTAAAGAGCTTGTCTGTCTTGGATGCTCCGAAATTGAACCTTGGTGAAACCGAAACCCTTACAGTGGAAATCTGAAACTAAGTTTTTGAATTCAAATTTTGCGAAACATCTGAATTTTGTGATGCTCATGTTTTTCACTCATCTACATCTATTCACATGATCAGTTCTCAGCTATGTCAGTATTAGATGACAGACAAAATGATTTCAGAGAGCCAAGTGCAGATCTTGATGTTGGCATTAGTCCATAAGATAGTTTTTCAGACCCAGGCACCCCCATCTGACATGGCTTGCCCAAGGCAGCCACCACGACGAGGAAGAAAAGAAATTATGATAAGAAGGATGAAGATTTCATCTGAGATGATGCTTGTTCCAAGAGAAAGACTGTTAGAAAGGAGTATGCTAGTTCATATGCATTGAGAGGTCCAGAGACAATCAAGAGAGGAATGACACTTACACTTGAGTCTCCTCACACCTCCAAGAAATCAAAATATCTGCCTAAGAAGTCTGGGAAGAAAAGGAAGAGAACACGATTTGTTAAATATGTCGTGCACCCCTCTACTCCAGAGTATCCCGATGAGAAGGAGGACGAGGAAGGGGAGGTCCCTGCTGCTAACCCTCCTCCTTCCAAGCAAAGGAATCTCATGAAGGATGCTATGCCCACCAAGCCACCTTCTGAGGAAAAGCCCTGAGGTCCCAAGGCAAAGCCTACATTAATCAAGCCAGCTACCTCCAAGCCTAAGAGGACAACCAGAGACATCCCTGCTGCTGAGAAGAACAAGAGTTCAACTTCCAAAGATGTTGCAGCAGATGATGAAGAAATTATTGTTTTCAGGAAACTGAGACCTCATTTGTGAGACCACAAGAATGATCATCCAGTTGCAAAAAATATGAAGGAAATAAAGGATCAAGGGCTCAGAAAGTGGAGAGCTGAAGATCCCTATGCTATCAGGAGAAGGACAACTATTAATGCTCACTTCCACACTAAGGAACAACAAGCTTTTTTTGGGATTTTTAAGGAACAACAAGAGTCCAACTGTAATTGACATGAGATATATTGATTGAAGTTCATTAAGGAGAATCAAGACTACTTCTGTCGTGGTTTTGTCACGGCAGATGTCCTCGTGAAAGGACTTAGTATTGGAGCCATCACACTTTGGTGGCGACTCAAAGGGGTTGAACGGGAGTGAGACGGCGATTTACCCAGGTTTAGCCCCTCGTGAGGAGGTAAAGGCCTACGTCCTGCTTTGAGTTGTATTGATGGAGTTTCGATTACAAGGAGGGCGTAACTCGCCAGACCTAGTACTCGATGATTTCTAACCTGCCCTCTTCTTCGCCGGGACTCGCCTTTATATACAGGTCGAGTCCCTAGGGTTTACAAGGGTACTTTCCCTTCTACAAACCGTGACTCTTACGATCTCTAAGTCGCCATCTTTCCAAAGCTTGGAAACCTTCCGGCGGTTGTAAACCGCCATACAACCTTCAGTCTTGCCAGGCCAAGGCCCGAACCATGCTTAGATAAATCGCCAGATTTGGTGACCCGGCCCAACTAGGGCGGGTTATCAATAGATAATATCCCCAACATTAGGCCCCAGATTGACTTGAATTTTCTTCACGCCAATATCCTTACTCAATTAAGGGCGATTCATTTTTCATCCTCTTTTTATGCCATGAACTTAACCCGCCATCTGCCGCGGAAAAACTTAAGTCGCCAGACCATTTCTCGTTGGTACCTTCTTATCCCTTGAATTCCGGAAAAGATAATGACGCAATCCCAATGGATCCTTCGGTATCGTTATCCCAAAATTTTTGGAGCACCATCATGGCGAATCTTTATCTTTTGGTGGTTCCCGCTCGAGGTGCCTCGATTCCAGCGACTGCCCTGTTAAATAGGTGTGGGAAAGGACTGGGCGCACTCCACCCACCAGTCTTGTCTCCCTTCTCCCCATTATCAGAGAAAAAACCCTCATCGTCTTCTGAAATCTCCGCCACCAACCGCGGTTCTTGCCGTCGTCCGAAAGCTTCAGTGCCACCCGAGGACCTTGTCGCCGCCAAGCATTTCGCCGCGGCCGAGCAGTTCGCCGTTACCATCCGTCTCGTCGTCGTTGAACACCTCATCGTCGCTGAACACTTCGCCGCCGCCGAATACTTCGACGCCGCCCGAGGTTTCCATGCCCGTCCGGGGTTTCCGCGCCCGTCCGGAAGCCTTCGTCGCCACCGACCGTCTCCAGCCGAATCCACCAGGTTAGGTTTCCATTATTCAAGAACAGATCCCAACTTCCTTTCGGAGTTCATCACTGCCTCGTTCTTGGTGCTTCCGGAATAGTTGTTACTTGTTCCTGATTAATTGATGGCAACGATGACGAGAAAACCAATGTCTTTGATACCTTCATCTGTCCGCTCCCGATTTGCACACTTAGAGTAGTACTTTACCAAATCAACAGTATTATCCCATCTTAGTCGTAGGTTGCCGTATCCGGTCATTTTCCGCATTTATTTCCGTCTGTTCAGTAGATCCATAATCTACCGCTTGTTATGTGAAAACTGTTTGTATCTTCATACTTCGCCATTTTTGGATAAATGCCTCTGACGCCTTGAAACACCGCTCCCTTAAGTAGTCAAAGCTTCGTAAGCCTCCATAGCAACCTGACCCGGGCCTTCATTGGCGGATCAAATTTTTCCTCAGCCCGCGGACAAATTACTTGGCGAGTCAAATGAAATCGTTTCACCTCTTACAGTAGATGTTTTGGTGTGTCAATTCACCCGTACTTTATCCCTTTGTAGCATGGGTGCCGTCTTCAAAAGTGACTGGCTCCCTACCAAGGTCAATGATCCATACTAGAGGATTATGTGAAAACGGGAAATTTGGACCCTCAGGATGTTATCGGTTGGCGTACCGGGTTCGAAGAGGAAATCCCCAATCCCAAAGAAGGGGAAATAGTTGTTTTCGTTGAACACCTTGAGCGGGGTTTTAAGCCGCCTGGATCGAAGTTCCTCAGAGACGCCATGACTTTCATGAATGTCCGCCTCTAGGATCTAGGGCCCAATTCGATAAGCAACCTATGCCAGTTCCAGGTGTTTTGTGAGGCTTACTTGCGGATGGAACCCTCAGTTCCCTTATTCTGGTATTTCTTCCACTTAAATCGCCAAACAGAATTTCACAATGGCCCCAGCCTGGAGCTCGGCGGTGTAAATGTTCAGCGCCGCAGGGATAGCCCATTTCCGTCACTCGCCATGCCAAGCCACCCCAAAGGCTGGGGTGAGTCTTGGTTCTATTGTCAAGAAACCTCGCCTGTAGGTGAAAACAAACTTCTGGGTTATAGGGAAGATCGCCTTCCAACGAATTTCAAGCTCCCGGACAAGCTCACCGAGGAGGAGGAGTCAGATTTTATCCCAGTATTGTGCGAGTTAAGATCTTTGACAAACAACGGCCTTACTAGAGTTGACTTGATCCGCTGCTGGGTCGAATGGCGCATCCTCCCTTTAAGTCGCCGGGACGGGTTAATGTGTGAATTCGACGGCACTCTAGATCATCCTCAATGCTACTTCCACACGGCCCTAACGGAAAGTGATATTTTCACCATCATCAAGAAGCTGACCGGCGAGCCCGCGGGAAAATGCGGCCAAATAGGTCTCAAACCTTTCTGCAAGATTAATCCGGCACCCAAGGTAACCAACTTTAACCCGCCTTTTGTCTTTTACTTATTATGTCTCATTCGAACTATGGTCTCTTATAGAATATGCCATTTCAGAAAGGTGATAAATTTTGGTCCAAGAGGCCAAAGAAGTCAGCCATGAAGCAAGCTAGGCCGCCTCCAAAGAAGAAATCCAAGGGCAAGGGCAAAGCTGCTGTGACCGAACCATCCGAGGCTGATGAATCCCAAGTTGGCGACGCACCTTCGGAGGTAAAAACCTATCCTTTCTTAACTCGCCATGCATTACTGATAACTTTGTATTTATACCTCTGCATCTCTTGAATAGAATGAAGACAACGAAAGCCAGGAGGATTCCGTAGAGGTAATTTCTGTTTCCTCCGATTCATCTCCTTCTCCACCTAAGCCGGCCAGGCGAATTTGTGGGAAAATTCCCTTCTCACACCCAAATGCTTGTTTGGACCCAAATTTTCTTCTGAAGAAAGCACAACACACTTCAAATCGGAAAACCCGAAGTCATTCCGGCGATCTGGTGTCCGGTTTACCAGCAAGGAACAAGAAAAGGCCAAATGAGGTATCCTTTTAACAACACTTCTCCACGTCTTTTTGGATCGCATTTGTAATCTGCTTATATCTTCGACGTACAATTCTTGCAGAGTTCTCCTCCTACATCTGGCGACTCAGTAATGTCGACACTTCCGCCAATGATTTGTGTCCCTGGGTAAGTCTTTTGATAATTTTTACTTTTGAATCTGATGGTGATAAGTTTTCAGTCCTTTTAAACGCACCCTCTTCTCCTTTCAGGGCACAGGCGAAGAAAAGAAAAACTAGCGGGTCAACTCCCATCATAATCTCGGAGCCTATCGAAAAGACGGCGCCGATCCAAGACAACCCGGACCAAGACAAACCTGAGGATCAAGTGGATCTCCCTAGCTGTCCCAAGGAAACAATGGATGCCCCCAAGCCGCCAAGTCCATTGACAACAGCAGAAGACCCGGACGATGTAATTATCACTGGTACTAGCTTCTCTAAACCGGCCACAGCGGTTTTATCGAAGCGTGCATCATCATCAGCTCAAGCTGTTCCTGAGTATGAACTCTCCAAGGCTAAGCTCTCTCAATATGAACATCTGGAATTCAAAGAACTTTGCTCTGGTTTTGCAAGTCGCCTGGAGGCGAGTTATGAGATGGAGAAAAGCCTGCTTCGGATGCTGAAAAACAAACATGAGGTACGTTTTCTTGTATACTATATTATCCCCATTAACCCCCAAGGGCCGGGTCATCAGTAAAAAGATGAGCCGGGTCTTGATGATTTGAAAAACTTTCGACCAGTAACCCCCAAGGGGCGGGTCATCAGTAAAAAGATGAGTCGGGTCTTGATGACTTGAAAAACTTTCGACCAGTAACCCCCAAGGGACGGTCATCAGTAAAAAGATGAGTCGGGTCTTGATGACTTGAAAAACATTCGATCAGTAATCCCCAAGGGCCGGGTCATCAGTAAAAAGATGAGCCGGGTCTTTGATGACTTGAAAAACTTTCGACCAGTAATCCCAGAGGGCCGGGTCATCAGTAAAAAGATGAGCCGGGTCTTTGATGACTTGAAAAACATTCGACCAGTAACCCCCAAGGGCCGGGTCATCAGTAAAAAGATGAGCCGGGTCTTGATACTCTATAATTTTGTCTGAAAAAATTATACATTAGACCCCAAGTGTCAGGGATGTTGCTTGCAATAGTTCTGAGACTTGCCCCTTAACCATATGCTGCAACATGAATCTCTTATCCAAACTAAATCAACACTTGGCGACTTGAAGAAAAGCTTATCTGATCAGCAGGATGCCCGGGCCCAATCAGAGGAGAAGTATCACCTGGTCTTAGCTGAGATGGAAAAGCTAAAAGCCGATTTAAAAAGGGATCAAGCTGACCAAGATGTTTTAACAAAGCGAGCAGAAAAGGCCGAAGACAAGCTGGCGACTGTGCAACAAGAGCTGTCCGGCTTAAAACGACATATCTCAAACATGGCGCAAGCCGTCTTTGGTAAAAGACTAACTCTTGAACTTTGTAAACAAATAACTCTTATATGAGTCGCTCATTATCATTATCCCTTATACAGGTCCGAGGGCCGCCAACCTTCAGGATGATTGCATCCTGATGCTGAAGGCGATCTACACGCTGACGGAGCAGCTATATACCGGCAATGTACTGACTGTGAAAGCGGTGATGGGCGCCAAGGAGCCTATAACATCAATAAAGAAGATGCTTGGCTGCCTATCCACGCTTCCTCCCCAGATTGGCGAGTTAACTCGATCATCCACCCGGAAAGGAGTGCTGACTACACTGAGTCGATGCTTAGCATATGCTCCAGAGATAAACCCAGAAGAAGTAGCGGCGGGCTTTCCTCAACTCAAGGATGATGGGTCAGAATTCGCCGAAGAGGACTACCAGCGTGTCGTCAAGGACTCCCGTCTCGCGGCGACTCAGCTTGCTGCAAGCCTGGACTTATCAAAATACCAGGCCGCCTATGACAATAAGAACAAGAAGGTCAACCCACCAACCTTTGTGACGACCAACTTAACTCCGCGTCGACCCAAGAATCCTTTTGACTTGGACGCGGATCTCTCATCAATCCTGACCGTTGAAGATGAATTTGCCGCTCTATCCAAGTGTAACTGGGTACTGGGCGACTTGCAGATTGAGGTTGGCCAAAGCTCACAACAGGCTGATCCAAGGGCAACAGCAGAATAAAATTTCATTGATTTGTCCATGAGAGCCATGTAATAGGTCTCCTTTAGGAATCGACACTGCTTTTGTGGCACCTTTAAAACATCCTTATATCGCCCTTAAGGCGTTTTGAAATGCTTGATCCGCCATTTGAAGCTTTTTTACCATAATACTTGACCCGCCATTGAGGCCTTTTTATGATGCTTAATCTGCCATGGATAGAGTGATTTTGATCATCAACCTGTTCTAAGCTTGAAAAACATATATGAAATCATCTCAATGAATAATAAGTGATAACAAATAGCAGTCGCCCAAAAATATTTTGAGATGAATCAGAGAAAAGTCTGAAAAACCTTGCGGCAGTCCCAAGAAGGTAAAAAATAACAATTTCGTCGGCTCATAAGGTCGCGACAGGATAGGGCGAGTCAAAAAAGCTCAAGCGCCACCCAAAATAGCAATTTCATCGGCTCATAAGGTCGCGACAGGATAGGGCGAGTCAAAAAAGCTCAAGTGCCACCCAAAATAGCAATTTCGTCGGCTCATAAGGTCGCGACAGGATAGGGCGAGTCAAAAAAAGCTCAAGCGCCACCCAAAATAATGATTTCGTCGGCTCATAAGGTCGCGACAGGATAGGGCGAGTCAAAAAAAGCTCAAGCGCCACCCAAAATAATGATTTCGTCGGCTCATAAGGTCGCGACAGGATAGGGCGAGTCAAAAAAGCTCAAGCGCCACCCAAAATAGTGATTTCGTCGGCTCATAAGGTCGCGACAGGATAGGGCGAGTCAAACAAGCTCAAGCGCCACCCAAGATAATGATTTTGTCGGCTCATAAGGTCGCGACAGGATAGGGCGAGTCAAACAAGCTCAAGCGCCACCCAAGATAATGATTTCGTCGGCTCATAAGGTCGCGACAGGATAGGACGAGTCAAACAAACTCAAGCGCCACCCAAGACAATAATTTCATAGGCCAAGTGGACAATAAAATTGATCTCAATGAGAGGAAGCCCCCAAGTCGGGAGGCGTTTTAATTTTATTGCTTTATAATAAGGACTGAAAAACTTACAAAATGCAGAGCTTAAAAGCTCAAGTGTAGTAAGGCCGCAAGTGGGCAATATTCCAGGAGCGAGTCGACTCAGCCTCCGTGGTTGGCCTGTTAGGCCGGAGATCCACCTGATAGTAAGAGCCGTTGTGAAGATTTTTGCTGACGACAAACGGTCCTTCCCATGATGGTGATAACTTATGCATGCCAGCACGATCCTGTATCAGCCGAAGCACTAAGTCGCCTTCCTAAAAGGTTCGGCTCTTGACCCGGCGGTTGTGATAACGCCGTAAATCCTGCTGATAAATGGCCGATCGGGCCGCCGCCAAGTCACGCGCCTCCTCTAAGGCATCCAAAGAGTCTTGACGCGCCAGTTCATTGTCCTGTTCCACATAAGCGGCGACTCTGGGCGAGTCATGCCTTATGTCAGTGGGAAGAACAGCTTCTGCTCCATAGACCAGAAAGAAAGGGGTAAAACCCGTGGACCGGTTCGGGGTGGTCCGGATGCTCCATAACACTGAAGGCAACTCCTCAACCCAACACCCCGGGGTTTTTTCCAAGGGAACCATGAGCCGGGGCTTGATTCCCCGTAAAACTTCCTGATTCGCCCGTTCCGCCTGCCCATTAGATTGCGGGTGAGCGACCGCAGAAACATCAAGCCGGATATGCTCTCGACGGCAAAACTCCTGCATCGCCCCTTGAGACAGATTAGTGCCATTATCAGTAATGATACTGTGTGGATATCCGAACCGGAAGATCATCTTTTTCAAGAATTTGATTGTCGTCTCTGCATCGCAAGTTCCAACAGGCTCTGCCTCAACCCACTTGGTGAACTTATCAACCGCCACCAGCAAATGGGTTTTCTTGTTCGATGACATTTTAAAGGGCCAACCATGTGTAACCCCCAGACCGCGAAAGGCCAAGTGATGGGAATCATTCTTAGTTCTTGAGCCGACACATGAGCCTGTCGTCCATAACACTGGCATCCCTCGCATCGACGAACTATCTCTTCTGCATCTGCATGAGCCGTCAACCAAAAGAAACCATGATGGAATGCCTTTGAAACCAAAGAGCGTGACCCGGCGTGATACCCACAATCTCCGGAATGAATGTCATTTAGGATTATGCATCCTTCTTCGGAGGAAACACATCGTTGAAAAACCCCAGAGGCACTCCGCTTATATAATTCGCCATTGATGATCACCATGGATTTGCTTCGCCGAACAATTTGGCGGGCCGAAACTTGGTCTGTTGGTAACTCGCCCCGGGCGAGATAGGCCAGATAGGGAAGAACCCAATCCGGCGTAACATGGAGAGCCGCCACGAATTGAGACTCAGGATCTGGTATCGCCAATTCCTCCTCTGATGGCAAACTTACGGAGGGATTATGCAAAATATCCAGAAAAACATTGGGGGGAACCGGCTTTCGCTGGGAACCAAGACGTGAAAGGGCGTCAACTACCTCGTTAAGGCGCCGGTCAATGTGATCAACCTGATAGCCATGGAAATGACCCGCCACATCAGACACAGCTCTTCTGTAAGCCGCCATCACGGGGTCTCGAGAATCCCAAGTGCCTGAAACTTGCTGCGCCACCAGATCAGAATCGCCAAAACACCTGACCCGCGCAAGGTTCATCTCCTTGGCGAGTCGCAAGCCGTGAAGCAAAGCTTCATATTCCGCAGCATTGTTAGTGCACGGAAACATGAGTCGGAGGACATAACAGAATTTATCTCCTTGAGGGGACACCAGTACCACACCAGCCCCCGAGCCTTCCAGCTGTCTAGATCCATCAAAATAAATTGTCCAGTATGTAAGATTAGGCCTGTCTTCCGGGGCCTGCAACTCCATCCAATCATTGACGAAATCAACTAAGGCTTGAGATTTGATGGCTGTGCGAGGGGTGTATCGTACGTGGTGCGGCCCAAGTTCAATCGCCCACTTGGCAATCCGCCCTATTGCCTCCCGATTCTGGATGATGTCCCCGAGGGGGGGGGGGCGGAACTAACCACCGTGATGGGATGCTCTTGAAAATAATGCTTAAGCTTCCGACTCGCCATAAACACCCCATACACTAACTTCTGCCAATGTGGGTACCGTTGCTTGGAAAGAGTTAGCACTTCGCTGACAAAATACACCGGGCGCTGCACTGGGTATTCCTTCCCTTCTTGCTTCCTTTCAATGACCACCGCCACACTTACTGCTTTAGAGTTTGCCACAATATACAAAAGCATGGGTTCTTTCTCAGTCGGGGCGGCCAAGACCGGCGGGTTGACCAGTTGCCGTTTCAAGGCTTCGAAAGCTTCATCTGCTTCATCTGTCCAAACAAAATGGTAAGATTTCTTTAGTAATTGATAAAGGGGAATCGCCTTTTCTCCCAGGCGGCTTACGAAGCGACTTAAAGCCGCAATGCGACCCGCCATTCGTTGGACTTGGTTAACATTTGCCGGTTTTTCAAGGGACGTAACTGCTTCGATTTTGTCCGGGTTAGCTTCAATGCCACGCTCAGACACCAAGAAGCCCAACAATTTCCCTGCAGGAACACCGAAAACACACTTGGTGGGATTCAGCTTCATGTGATACACCCGCAGATTATCGAAAGTTTCCTTGAGATCCTCCAGTAGCGTCTCCCCCTGGCGGGTTTTAATCACAATGTCATCGACATAGGCATGGACGTTGCGTCCGAGTTGGCTGCGGAGGCAATTCTGGATGCAGCGCTGGTAAGTCGCCCCTGCACTCTTGAGTCCAAACGGCATGGACACATAGCAAAAAGCCCCAAAGGGGGTTATAAAAGCTGTTTTCTCTTGATCCTCCACGGCCATCTTGATTTGGTGATATCTAGAGTAAGCGTCCAAAAAGCACAAATGTTCGCATCCCGCCACCGAGTCAATAATCTGGTCGATGCGGGGAAGAACGAAAGGGTCTTTTAGACAAGCTCTGTTGAGGTCCGTGTAATCAATGCACATACAGAAGGTACCATTCTTTTCGAGTACCAAGACCGGGTTAGCCAACCATTTGGGGTGGAAAACTTCTATGATGAATCCGGCGGCTAAGAGACGGGCAACTTCTTCCCCGATTGCCTTGCGTCGTTCCTCGTTAAACCTGCGAAGATACTGCTCGATAGGTTTTGCCTTTGGGTCAACATTAAGATGGTGCTCAGCGAATTCTCTCGGCACACCAGGCATGTCAGAAGGTTTCCATCCGAAGATGTCTCGATTCTCACGGATGAATTCGATGAGCGCACTTTCCTATTTGGGATCCAGACCCGTCCCAATGGTGAACTGTTTGGATGAATCGCCAGGAACGAAATCAACCGTCTTAGTGTCATCTGTTGGTTTGAACTTGAGGGGCGACTAAGCATCTGTCGTTAGCTTCTTTAAGGGTGACATGTCGGCCGGATCAACATTGGCCCGATGATTTTTGAGCTCCTCTGCAGCGCAGGCAACTTCCGCATAAGCCGCGTCCCCTTCTTCACATTCCTTTGCAATCCTTCTATCACCATCAACCGTGATGGGTCCCTTTGGACCAGGCATCTTGAGTTTAAGGTAAACATAGCATGGGCGAGCCATGAACCGGGCGTAAGCCGGCCGCCCAAATAGCGCATGCTAGGGGCTTTTCAATTTGACCACCTCAAACATCAGCGACTCACTCCTATAGTTATATGCTGTTCCAAATGCAACTGTGAGCCTGACTCGGCCTATGGGGTACGCCGACTTGCCCGGGACGATTCCATGGAATACCGTGGTTGAAGGCATCAACTCCTTTTCCAATAGGTTCATCCTTTGGAAAGTGTCAAAATACAAGATATTAATGCTGCTGCCACCATCCATTAGCACTTTCGACAGGGTGTACCCCCCAACTTGGGGAGCTATGACCAACGCTAAGTCACCAGGATTGTCAACTCTTGGCGGATGATCCTCCCTACTCCATGATATGGTCTGCTCGGACCAGTGGAGGTACCTGGGAAGTGCCGGCTCAGACACACTGTACGCCCGGTGACTCTCCTTTTTATCGCGCCTGCAGGCATTGGTGGTGAAAACGTGGTACTGCCCATTGCTTAACTGTTTGGGGTTGTTGCGAAAGCCGCCGTTGTCATCCTGGCCGTGCAAAGCCCCCTGTGGGGGTGGTTGCTGAAAAACTCCGGGCGGGTTATACCGCCGCTGGTGATGCACCGGATACTGGCCGCTGCTCGGCTGCGAGCCCCCCTGAGCCCTCGGCTCGGGAAAACCGCCAAAGGGGTTCTGACGTTGGTTGGGGGCAGCAAACTGCTCTTGCCGTTGGTCCGGGTCAGGGTTTTGCCCTTTTTTGATCGCCTCTGCCCGAAACTCCCGCATCACGTAACAGTTCTCCCAGGAATGAGTCGTCGGTCCGTCTGCCATGGCATGGTGCGGGCAAGGGCCCTTGAGTAACTCTTCATAGTTACGCGGCTTTTTACCACTGTATCCCCTGTTTTTCTTCTGGCGTTGGTTGCCATTGTTGGTGTTGGTATTGGCGACTAAATCCGAAGATTCCTCCTGCTGCCTTCTCTTGCCATTGGCTCCCTGATTGTGGCGGTTACGTCCCTGGAACCGGGTATGATTTTTGGATGACTCGCTCTTCTTTGGCGAGTTAACTTTACCATCCTCACCGGGATCTTTGGTGTCGTCCGCTTCAACGTATCTAGTGAGGGTATCCATTAGCTCCCCCATGTCTTGGACCTTTCGCTTGAGTCGCCCCAAATTATGCACCAGAGGTTCATAGTGGCAATTATGCTCGAGGATCAACACCGCCTGAGCCGCCGTAATACCGTCTGATGAATGAATAATTTCCGCGACCCGCCATGACCAATGGTGGGCCGACTCATCGGGGCGCTGAACGCAGTGCTGCAGATCGACAATCGTCATTGGACGTTTGCAGGTTCCTCGAAAGTTTTTGATGAAGCGCTCTTTCAATTCAGCCCAGGTCTCGATGGAGTTGGGGGGTAAGTTTTTTAACCAAGTACGTGCTGACCCTTCGAGCATCATCGTGAAGTATCTGGCGCAAACTGCTTCGTTTACGTCGAGCATGTCCATGGCGATTTCATAACTCTCGACCCACGACGCCAGCTCAAGGTCCGGGGTGTAGTTAGGCACCTCTTTTGGTCCTTTAAAATCCTTGGGCATTCGTTCGTTGCGAATGGCGGGGGCCAAGCACGGCACCCCCGCTCGTGCACCGCTCTCGACGAGAGGGGCTGGGGCGACTTGGATGTTCGGGAGATCCCGGCCTGGCGGGTTTTGATGATCAGGCGGGTTGTCCTGGGGGATGAGTCGCGGTCTGCTGTTTATAGCGGGCTGGTCCTCTGGCCGACTCCTGGTGTGACTCTCCTGGGGAGTGGAATGCAGCCTATCTAGGCTATGTGAGAACTGGGCGTTTTGAACCACCGCCGTCTTCAACATCTCAATGGCGTTCCTTGCTTCTATCTCGGCAGGAGTATTGCCGTGAATCAGAAGAGATTCCAAATGGCGAGTTGCAGCAAGGACGTTGTCCACTGGGTTGGAAAAGTGACCTTGAGGTGTCCGGAATCGGGGAATGCGATCCTCAATTGGTTGAACTGGCGGGTTAGGTGGTTGTCCCGGTCCTCCCCCTGGGGCGGCTCCCGCCCCGGGAGTTCGCGGAGTATCGAACAGGCAGTTCGGGTTGAGATCAGGGGGCAGGCGACCCTGGTGCCTCCGCTGATGGACGGCGTCAGATGCGGGCTGGTGTCTTTCGAGCCGCCAGTTGTCAGTATTTAAGCGAGTTCTCTTGGCGGTAATTTGAGCTTGCCGGGTCTCGATCCTGGCGGACTCCACCTCGGCATCCTGATGAGCCTTTGCCACTGCTTCTCTTAGTTTCGCCAATTCCGTGTTTACTGCCTCCTGGTTTTCCGGTGTGATGGGGGTCGCCATAAGCCTTGTAATTTCCGCTGCTAATTCCACCAAGACAGCGGCCGGGCTTCTAGATGTCTCGCCAGTTCCATCCCTGCCTGTCGGGTTTGGCGAGGGTTGAGTCGCCCCTGCCATGTAAATGGCGATCTGGCGGCGGGTTTGGTCAAGGACTTCGGGGTCCATGGCCAGCGACAAGCCCCCAAGACAATCCCCATGTAGAGACCAGATTCAATCTGAATCGCCCATGGACGATTCGTCATCGGTGTTGATCGGTGTGGTTTCTTGGGTCGCTGAGTGTTCTGGTTCCTCCGATCCCTGCGTGAACCCAACAAAGACCGGGCGAGTTAGATTTGGCGTCATTACTGGACGGACGTACCTGGCTGGCTCGACGATGTCGGTGGAGATGTCTGGCTCAGGCACGGATGATCAAATCATGCCGATGAAGACGTTGATCTTGCCGAAGGGGACCCTGTAACCAGATTCGATTGAATCCGCCTCGGGCCCCCATAGCAGGTTGTTGATGTAGTACTTCCCACGGCGGCTCCGAGTCATGAGCCCCGTCGCGTAGCTCCCAAACCCTGGTAGGGCTCCCTTTGAGAACTCAACTCCACAGTGAGCAGGCCCCACGGTGGGCGCCAACTGTCGTGGTTTTGTCACGGCAGATGTCCTCGTGAAAGGACTTAGTATTGGAGCCATCGCACTTTGGTGGCGACTCAAAGGGGTTGAATGGGAGTGAGACGGCGATTTACCCAGGTTCGGCCCCTCGTGAGGAGGTAAAGGCCAACGTCCTGCTTTGAGTTGTATTGATGGAGTTTCGATTACAAGGAGGGCGTAACTCGCCAGATCTAGTACTCGATGATTTCTAACCTGCCCTCTTCTTCCCTGGGACTCGCCTTTATATACAGGTCGAGTCCCTAGGGTTTACAAGGGTACTTTCCCTTCTACAAACCGTGACTCTTACAATCTCTAAGTCGCCATCTTTCCAAAGCTTGGAGACCTTCCGGCGGTTGTAAACCTCCATACAACCTTCGGTCTTGCCAGGCCAAGGCCCGAACCATGCTTAGATGAATCGCCAGATTTGGTGACCCGGCCCAACTAGGGCGGGTTATCGATAGATAATATCCCCAACAACTTCCCTCATGTGCTAGAAAAAATCAAGGCCGTTGACATCGATGAATTTGTTGGCAGAGAGATGACATCTTGGAATGATGAGATGATTAGGCAGTTCTGTTCCACATCTCATTTTTATCGAGATGGGAAGATAGTGAGGATGACTGACGGCACGAGGTACCAGTCTTCAGTTGATAAGTGGGCTGCCATCTTAGGAGATCTAAAGATGCAAGAAGGAGATCCTGATGTGTATTGTGAGTCCAAGATGAATCACAACTCCATGGAAAATATTTATAACCCAATTCCCAAGGAGTATCTAAAGACCCACAAGCCTGGCCTAGTTTACTTCTTGCAAGCAGGAGTGCAGACCACCAATACCATTCCGAGGCATACTTTGATGACCAAGTCCGGTAATGATAAGATGATTAGAGGCTATTCCAATAATATGCTCCACCATGTGAATAGCAATACCATATTTAGAGTGATGGATCTGATTGTTCAAACAATCAAGAGAACAACTGCTCACCAGAAGAGGTCATGTGGATATGCTTTGTACATTGATATGTCCATTATGCACCATGAATTATTATTGATATTTATGTTATTCTTGTCCATTATTCCTCATTGTGAGACAATTCTTATGCCTTTTCTCTCTAAATATGCAAGGTACACCACGAAGTGAGAAACTGGCGGAAACTTGCATTCTGGACCTGAAAACCAAGAAAAAGGGTGAAAATCACTGAACTCCAAATGACCTAAATTTCCGAGAGAATTTTTATGGAATATTTAAGAATTATTGGGTCAAAAACTATATCAGAGGGGAGCCACCTATGGTCCATGAGCCAACAGGTTGCGGACACCCCCTGGGTGCGCCTTGTTGCCTCGCGGTGGCCCAACAAGTCTGCCGACCCCCCCTTCTCCTATATGGCGTGTTTTGACCTAGAAAATCATAATGATACTTTAGAGACGAAGTGCTGCCATATCAAGGCGGAAACCTGGGCAGGGGCCCTTTTTCTCTCTAGCAGAGATATTCTACACGGGAAATTTCTCACTGGAAGGGAGAAATTGAAGCCATCGTCATCACCAACGATTCCTCCTTCGTGGGAGCACCAATCTTCATCTACATCTTCACCAACAACTTCTCATCTCCAACTCTAGTTCATCTCTTGTATTCAACCTTTGTTTCAAAACATGTGATTGGTACTTGTGGGTTATTAGTAGTGTCGTCATTTTCTCACGACAGATGCCATGGGTAGGCTTATCGAGAGTGGTTGGGACCGAAGGGACACCGCCGGACTCCGGGAACGAGATTGGTAACTAGCAATGCAAGACGCACGATGTACCCAGGTTCGGGGCTCTTCGTGGGAGATAACGCCCCTAGTCCTCCCGGAGTGGTTGATGAACCAAGAGAATTACAAGATGCTCCTTGAGCTGTTCGACGGAGGAGGAAGATGGAGCAGCCGGCTCGCTATCTTCCTCTCCTGTATGGGTGTGTGGGTGTGATAAAGGCCGACCCTCTACATGGAGGGGGGCCGAGGGGTTTTATAGATGAACCCCCCGGCCTACAAAATGGATATTAGGTACAATGTGGGGGGGTCGGCTGTCAGCCTCCCCGGCTGGCCAGAGGGCCCACTAATGATTAGTCTTGTCGCTGGAGGGACCCGCCGGCTGCAAGGTCCCATATCGCCTTGGGACCCGCGGGCTGACCTACAGGATTTGTGCGTGCTCCCCACGCAGAGCGTGAAGGGTACGACGAACGTCGTCTTGCGGGATTCGGCACCGGTCAGCGGTACGTCCGTCATCACTGTAGCCACGCCGAGCGAGGTAATGGAGTGGGTGGTGGCGTGCGGGTACTGTACAGAGATGACGTCGTAGCCGGCACCGGTCAGCGGTACAACCGCTGCCATTGTAGCCATGCGTATGCCTCTCCATCGTACCCGTGTTGAGGTACTTTTGCGTTTAGTCGAAGGCCCCCGTCACATCATGAGGATCGATGCGACAGGTGCCCTTCAACCACCTGGCAGCTAGCCATCCGGCCAGAGAGTAGACGGGTACGCTCCTAGCCGGCAAGGACTATGTAGCCGACCAGCAGGAGCCGTTAGTTGAGGAAGCTTTCGCCCCTCTCTACACCGAAGTATGGGGGAGTAGGCTTGATGAGCCTACCCCGGGGTTATCCCCCCGTCAAGTAGTGTTGGTTACATCTCTTAGTTGATGCTTGTTGGATTACTTGGTGGAAGATATTATATTCAGATTCTTGATCACCATTATTGCACCTCTCATTATGAACATGTTGATGAGGTGTGAGTAGTTAATATTGTTCCTCGGGACATGGGAGAAGTCATGTTATAAGTAATCATGTGAAGTTGGTATTCGTTCGATATTTGATGATGTGTATGTTGTTGCTTCTCTTAGTGGCGTCGTGTGAACCTCGACTACGCAACACTTCACCAAGTTACGGACCTAAGGGAAGGCATTGTGGAGTAGCAAGTAGATGATGGTTTGCTAGAGTAACATAAGCTTAAACCCCACTTTATGCGTCACTTTAGAAGGGGCTAATTTGGACCCACATGTTTCATGCTATGGTTAGATTTATCTTGATTCTTTTTTCGTAGTTGCAAATGCTTGCAAGAGGGGGTAATCATAAGTGGGTTGCTTGTTCAAGTAAGAACATCACCTTATCATCGGTCCACCCACATATCAAGTTATCAAAGTAGCAAACGTGAATCAACTCAACATGATGAACATGACTAGACAGTAATTCCCATGTGTCCTCAGGAGCACTTGCCTCATATAAGAGTACTTTCTGGCCTTTCCTTTGCGATAAAAAGGATTGCACTACCTTCGTGCATACTTGTTACTATTGTTACTTGTCACTTGTTACAGATTATCTTGCTACAAAATTATATACCACTGTTACTCATAGCACTTACACAGAATACCTTACTGAAAATTGCTTATCATTTCCTTCTGTTCCTTGTTAGGTTCGACACTCTTACTTATAGAAAGGACTATGATTGATCCCCATACTTGTGGGACATCATACATCTAGATGCTTATCAATTCCAAAGTTGGAAAGAGCCAATATCTGCTTGATTGATAACACCTCTCCCTACAGCCAGAGTTTTATGATAATGTCATGGTGATGGATCGAAGTCATCCCACTTTAGCAACTGCACAGACTGATATTGCGGCTGAGGCCCGTGTAGAAGCAGCCATAGCCACTAGTGCTCAGATGCCAAGGACAAAGAGTGACCAAACGACATATCTCATAAGCATTATAGAAGGGATATAAAAGAACGCGAGTGAGATCCTTAAGAACCAGAAGAGCCTTGAGAGGATACTGGAAAAAAAGTTCCATGACCTTGATGACAAGGTGATGAGCTTACCACCACGGTCAACCAACTAAGGCATGAAGTGGATGTTGTGCCAAGCCCCACCTCTAGTGATGATGATGACAATCTTCCACTCCATACTCACACTAGTTCAGGACACAAGCGAGATCTTGTGTCGTGCTAGTTACAGAGACGATACCATCTTTATCAGCACCTTCATCGGCTACATCAGCTCCTTCAGCACCTCCCATATCTACTCCACCACCTTAGAGGACTTGAGTAGAAGCATTTGCTGATGCTCTCTTATTGACTCCTTCCACGACTACCTGTGCAACTTCATCGCCCCGCGTAGGAGATCATGCCCAGAGTATCGCTTAGCTCTATACCTTCGAGTTTTTTTGGTAAGTTGTTGCCAAAGGGGGAGAAGTGTTATAGATCATAGGGCTTCTAGAGATAGTGTTCCATTTTGGTTTCTCTTCTCGTTTTCAAACATTTTCTTTATATTTTGTTTGTCTTAAAGCTTCGTGTTGTTTGATCATACTCTTTGTGATTGTTGATACTATCTCATATATCCTTGTGATCTTTATATGATGATCATTCACTCATGTTTGGTGTTATGTGCATTGTAATCCATTCATATCATTTCGGCGCACCACCAAGATGTATGTGACATGGAAGAGTGGCCCATGATCCTAATCGATTGTGCATTTGCATTCAAATGCAAATTTAAAACAATGCACAAATTTGGGGGAGCTCTTGCTTATCACATACTTCTGAAAGCGACCATGCTATTCATTGTTCATATCTGTATAGAAGCTTTGATATATATGTTGTCATCAATTACCAAAAAGGGGGAGATTGAAAGCACAACTTCTTCCTAAGTGGATTTGGTAATTAATAACAACATATATTTCATTGGACTAATGATTCTACCAAGTATATTTCAGGAAAGGTTCAATGAATGGATTGGGAAAGGATTGTGAGGAGATCCCCTAGAAGCAAGGAACATCAATTGGCAACAAGCTTCAAGACTCTACATTTTGCTTTTATGTGAGAAATCACAATTGAGTCCATAGGAAAGCCAATACTATTAAAAGGGGATGAGATATCTATAATGATCTCGTTTCTCAATTTCCTAGAGTTAACACCAAAAACCCTCATGAAATTTTCCCACATCAATATTCTGTCTAAAGCCCAACACTCAAATTCGGTGCCACCAATATTTCCAAATCGGCCCTACCGAGTTTTACCCTAGACAGATCCAAAGCCAAACCCCACCTTCTCGGTGACACCAAGTTTGATTTCGGTGCAACCGAAATCAGTGGCCAAATTTCTAATAACCAATTTCTAAGAACCGGAAATTCAGAGTTTTAGAAATCGGTGACACCAAAACTAGAAACTGACTAGACAGCCAAAATCAGACCCACCGAGAATTACATATGAGTCTCACCGAAATGCCATAAGTTGCCATATTTTGCACTAGCCGGTGCAACCGAGTTTTTGGTTCGGTCCCACCGAGTTGGGCAATAATGTTGTAACGGTTGGGTTTTTGGAGATACTTATATATACCCATCCACCCCCACTCATTCACAAAGAGAGCACTCAGAACAAGCCAACACTTTCCCCATCTATTTTCTAAGAGAGAATTACCTATTAATGTGTTGGGATCAAGATATTCCACTCCAACCATATGGCTCTTGATTTCTAGCCTCCCAAAGTTGCTTTCCACCCAATCAATCTCTTCTACCAAAGCAGAATCTATGAGAGAGTGATTGAGTGTTGAGGAGACTATCTTTTGAAGCAGAAGAGCAAGGAGTTCATCATACATACCACATTTATTACCTTTTGGAGAGTGGTGTCTCTTAGATTGGTTAGCTGTCGCTTGGGAGCCTCCAACTCGTATGGAGTTGAACCAAGAAATTTGTAAGGGCAAGGAGATCGCCTACTTCATGAAGAAATACCCTGAGTGAGCCTAGTCCTTCATGGACGTAAGCCATGGTGGAATAGACAAGGTTGCTTATTCGTGGACCCCTTGTGGGTGGAACCCTTCGTGCACTCTAGCGACTATTACCCTTTGCGGGTTGAAGTCTCCATCAACGTGGACGTGTCATAGCACCACCTATTGGAACCACGGGAAAAGTATTCATGTCCTCATTACGTTTGATCTTCCTATTCCTACCATCTACTTACATGTGCATGTGTTTACTTTCCGCTGCTATACTCTTGGACTTGCATTTGTAGGGTGTGCTTTACTTGATATAATCGCTAAAACTTGCCAAATATTAAAATTGGGAAAAAGCTAATTTTTATTTGGTTAGGTAGTCTAATCATCCCCCTCTTGACATACTTTCCATCCTACAAATACAAACATTGTTTTGCCCACCTATGATTCCATTTGTTTGGAATTTTCTTATACTCCCTCTGTTCCTAAATATAAGGTGTATTATTTTTTCAAAAAGTCAAACTTCTCTAATTTTGACCAAATTTGTAGACAAAAATATCAAGGTCTAGAATACCAAATCATTATCACTAGATTCATCATGAAATATATTTTTATGTTTTATATATTTAGTAATGTAAATCATTATATATTTTTCTGTAAAGTTGGTCAAACATAGACAAGGTTTGACTTTTCTAAAAACTAATACACCTTATATTTAGGAACAGAGGGAGTATAAATCACTAGTTAAAGGTCACCTTTTGCAAAGGTTGTCGGCTTTAGTGATGACAAGTGGCGTAACACATGTGCATTCCTTGTCGTCACCAGAAAATTTTGTTGGGTTTTTTACATGGTAGAGGATAGGAGGGATCAATGTGAATGTTTATTTATCTATATTGTATTTTTTAAAATTAAATATATCTTGAACCACGCGTCAAAATTTTGAACCATTTTCTCTCTTGCGCACCTATTGTTGATATCTTCAAAACTATATCCCATGTTCATATGTTTGGACGAACTTTTTTGGACATAACTTGTGCTCCCATAGAGTAAACTTGTACTCCCCCACGTTGAAAGCATAATTGCTCCATAAGGTGGTTTTGGTAATTAATAACAACATATGTACCATTGAACTAATGATTCTATCCAAGTATATTTCAGAAAAGTTGAAAGATGCATTGGATAAAGGATTGTGAGAAGAAACCCCTTGATGCAAGGAAAGGAATAGGATTGGCCAAGCTTCAAGCAAGAGGATTCTACATTTTGTATTTGTGAGAAATCACTTTTGTGTCCATAGGATAGGTAATGCTTTTAAAAGGGGGTGATGTATCTATGATGAATTGGTTGCTCAAGTGCTTAGGGATAGCCACCAAAAATACTCATCAATTCTCTCAAAAAATCTCTGTCTAAAGCCTATACAACAAAAAATTGGTGCCACCAAGAATTCCATTTTGGCCCTATCGATTTTCCACAGACATAACCTTTTCTAAACCCTAATATCTCAGTACCACCAACTTTCACTTTCGTTCCACCGAAAGTTGGTGACCAAGTTCTGGTGTGTCAATTTCAAGAATCGGAATTTCCGAGTTTTGAAATCTGTATCACCGAGATTTGGAAACTGTCCTAGGTCACCATACTAGTACCATCTAGATTTCTATATTGGTCTCATCGAGAATACAAAAATGGCCACATTTACTACAACTCGGTACCACCAAGATACATGTCGGTGTCATCGAGTTGGGCAATAATGTTGTAACGGTTCAATTTTTGAAAATGCCTATATATACTCACCCACCACCTCTCATTTGTAGATAAAGCACCCAGAACACACACACACACACACACACACACACTTGCCATATCCATTTTCTGAGAGAGAGCCACCTACTCATGTGTGGAGATCAGGATATTCTAGTCCATCCATTTGAAACTTGATTTCTAGCCTCCCTGAGTTGCTTTCCACCAAATCAGTCTCTTCTACCCATGCCAAATCAGTGAAAGAGTGATTGAGTGTAGACGAGACTACCTTTTGAAGCACAAGAGCGAGGAGTTAATCGTTCTACCACATCTATTACTTTTGGAGGGTGGTGCCTCCTAGATTGGTTAGGTTTCGCTTGGGAGCCTCCTACTTTGTGTTCTGGAGTTGAACCAAGAAGTTTGTAAGGGCATGGAGATCGCCTACTTCATGAAGATCTACCCCGAGCGAGGCTAGTGCTTCGTGGACGTAAGCCATGGTGGAATACACAAGGTTGCTTATTCGTGGACCCTCCATGGGTTGAGCCCTTTGTGGACTCGCTCGATCGTTACCCTGTGTGAGTTGAAGTCTCCACTAATATGGACGTGCAATAGCACCACCTATCGGAACCACGCCAAAAATCGTCGTGTCAACCTTTGCGTTTGATCTTCTTTTCCCTACCTTGTACCTACATTTGTATGTCATTACTTCCCGCTGCTATACACTTAGATATGCATGAGTAGGGTGTACTTGACTAGTTACAATTGCTAAAATTAGCCAAGAACTAAAATTGGGAAAATGCTAAGTTTTTATTTGGTCAAGTAGTGTAATCACCCCCTCTAGACATACTTCGGATCCTACAAGTGGTATCATAGCTTTGGTCTCCATTGTATTGGTTTCATAACCGAGGATAGTATGGCATCTAACGAGGCAAATTACCATCATAGAGGTCCATATTTTGATGGTACAAACTTTGCTAGTTGGAAGCATAAGACAAAAATACATATTCTTGGTCATAACCCTGCTGTTTGGGTTGTTGTTTGTGTTGGTGTGCAAGGTGATTTCTTTGGTGATTGAAGCGAACCGGATCATGATGCGATAGAGGAAGAATTGAAGATGTTGCAATACAATGCTCAAGCATGCGACATTCTATTCAACTGCCCATGCCCCGAAGAATTCAACAAAATCAGTCATCTTGAGAATGCAAAAGAATTTGGGATACTTTGGTCGATATGCACGAAGGTACCAAGTCCGTCAGGTAATCTAAGTTGGATGTGCTACAAAGTCAGCTTGACAAGTTCAAGATGAAGGATGGTGAAGGAGTCAGTGAGATGTACTCTAGGCTAGCTCTCATCAGAAATGAGATTGATGGCTTGGGAAGCAAAGGGATGACTGAAAAATTCATCATCAATAAGATACTTAGAGCCTGGGATGGAAAGTACGACACCATGTGCACATTCATCCAAATGATGCCAAACTACAAGGATCTCAAGCCAACGGAAGTCATTGGAAGGATTGTCTCTCATGAAATGTCACCCAAGTACAAAGATGAGCTGCACAACAAGTTAAGCGGTGCTTACAAAGATTCAAGTGATAATCATGCTACTTCAAATGACAACCTGGTCACAAATGAATAGATAAGCCTCATAGTAGAAAAATTCAACAAGTTCTACAAGACTAGAGGCAAAGAGAGAAGCTCTAGCTCAAGATATGAAGAGATGCGTTCATCTAGTCGTGTCAGAAACTGCTACAATTGTGGATATCCCGGACACTATTCCAATGAGTTCTTGGTTCCCCACAAACAAAGAGAAGATTCACCTAGAAGACGAAGCTCAAGAGAAGAGTTACCTCGCAGAGAGAGAAGGAGTAGAGAAGATCGTTATGAACGAAGACACTCCCGGAGAAGTAAGGAGTCAGAGAAGAAGGACAAGTACACCAAGAGTCACTCAAAAAGAATACATCAAGCTCATGTTGGTGAATGGGTATCCACATCCGAGTCTGAAAACCAATCCAAGAGAAGCTACCACTCTAACTCTAACTATAGTCAAGATGAAGGTGTTGTCGGTCTTGTACTCGTATCCTCCAACTCATATGACATATTTGATTCACCAAATGAAGGGATTGGAAGGTGCTTCACGACAAAAGGCCCCAAGGTATCACACCCTGAGTACTTTGACTTTAATAATGATGAGGATGACTTGTTAGGAGAAGATGACTTGCTCTTTGATAAGACTAGCGATAACATTGAAAATGAACTTGATGATAATCATGCTAGTCAAGATAATTCGAATGATGATGATAAGAAAGATATTGAACGACTAACTAAAGAATTAAACACTCTGAAGTTAGCTCATGAATCTACTCTAGAAGATCATAGAGAGCTGGGAAGAACTCATGAGAAGCTACGCTTCGAGAAGCTTAATTTAGAGCAAGAGCATGAGTATCTAAAAGCAACCAATGATGATATTCTAAAGAAGATTTCACCTTATCCATCCAAACGGTTACTCTTGTCTACTTTTGTTCCACAAGTTAAACCTAAGCACAGTAGTAACAAAGGCAAGAAAGTTTCTTCATCTAGTAAAAACTATTCTAAAGTTAAATCAAATCATGTTGTTCCTAGTAGCTCTCTTGATTCCAATAATGATTCTCTTAGCCAAGTTACACTTGAGCAAGAAAACAATTTATTGAAAGAAATTATAGAGAGAGGTGTCTTCAAGAGTCTTGCTGGAAGTAAGAAGTTCGAGGAAATTGTACGCCAGAAAGGAGGACACCAGAAGAAGCAAGGTGTTGGCTACTTTAGTGCCAACGGAGTTGAATGGGAAGAAGGTCAATACCCCGCCCCAAAGTTTGTTCCCCAAAAGGATAAGTATGATCGTACTCTCCCCAAGAGAACAAGCTCTCAAGAGGATCTTGCACCACAAGATCACAAGAGCGAGGATAAGCTTCAAGAGGAGATTGACTCATTTGAGGAAGAACCCCAAGCAAAAGTTAAGTGCATTCCCAAGGACACTACTAGATCTTCTTCATCTAGTGCTACCACAACTCCAAGGATCCCCATCAAGTTTATGTGGGTCCCCAAGAAGAAGAACAAGATAATTTCTTGAGGGGTGACTCCGCCAATGAAATTCACTATTATTCATTTTGTTAAGAACTATATGCAATCAACTCCAACCATATGCATTGGTTCAAGAAGTCACACATTCCCTCAAAGGTAAGCAAGGGACAAGGTAATTAATGTATGATTGGACATCATCTCACACGAACTTCACCTCATGTCCATAGATATCCTTGTATTTGTTCCTTGTGTTTGGGACTAACCCATGTAGGTCAGAAGAGTAAGAACCATAAAGGATTGCTCCCAACTCAAGATGATCTTCATCAACAATGAGCATCCACCACTACTACACCTACATGAAACTTCTACGACAAAACCCAAGGTTAGTTTATCCCTCTTAGAGGGGATGTCACATAAAGGGGGATCTTTACTATAAGACTTGAGTATAAGCATCTGTTAAGATGTGAACACATTGAAAGCTTTATGTAAAAGTGGTAACCCCATTTGTGCTTAAACGATGAGTATGGCCTATGATCAAGTATTCTTGCTTGACTCCTATGTCAATATACTCACATATAGACGACTTCGTCATCGCCAAAGTGCTTGGTAGATACTAGAGTGGTTGTGTATTATTCACCATGCTTTATTTGACATCTTATTGCGTGAGCATGTTGGTATGCATATCTTTGCTCATTCGAGGATATCCAATTGTTGTTATTTGAATTTTCATTTTCTTTGACCAATTGGATATACAAGAATGCCTAAGTACCTCTCTCTAGATATCTATGATTTCTCGTCTCAAATTCTATTAATGCTACGTCACAAAATTTGAGCAAGCACTTTAGGGACACTCTGTGTGAGGAGCACTCGGAGATCCATCTCGACAAGGGCTAACATCCAAAACCTTCTAAGCGCATTTCGATGTGACCAACTTCAAAATCTCGGTCCCACCGATGCCTAGGGTTGATCTCGTTTTTCCATCTTGCTACCACCGATAGGAAGTTTTCAGCTTCACCAAGTCTCACTATCACGTGACAGATATGGCACCGAAAAATCCAACTCGGTGTCACCGACAGCCACGGGGTATGTAATCTTCGCGGACCCGATGTTTGAAATTATTACTCAAACCTCACTGTCCGTACCTCCTCATTGCCGAGCCCTCATCTGGAGGACATCTAACTCATCTCCCATGTGCCGTCGCCGCAAGAGTCCTTGCCACCGATGGGAATCTCATTCACCATCGTTGCCATTCGCCTATTCTGCTCCCGAGTTTAGATGCTCCCTCGTGAGGCCGCCGCAAGTACCTGAAACTGGACCCCCGTACCCCCCGCGTTGCCCTCCCGAGCGGGGCGACCTGGGCGGCCACTCCCCTCGCCATCTAGCGGCCCTTCCTCCCTCTCCCTCTGGCCGATGCCGCCGGTTGGTGCGACCGGGCGTTGCCCATCCGGCACCATGGCGAGGCTGGAGGTGGCGGCACTTTTCCTTCCCCGTCCCAAAATCTGGCTCGGGCGGCGTGCTCCGGCAGCGGCATACCTCTGCGACGTTGCTCGAGTCCAGATCCGGTGGTGGCGAGGCACCGCGGTGGCGGCTGGCTGCGGTGGTTGACTGACGACTCCCTTCCTACACAGATCTGGGCCATTCGTGCCCGATCTAGGCTTGGGCGGGCCGATCTGGCATCTGGTGCATCGCTTACGGTTGGCCTAGCGAGCTACACGCGATGGGGGCGGCGACTCGTGTGCTGCGTCGGCTGCAGCGCGGGTGCGGGAGATTAGCGGGCCCAATCTAGGCCCGACTAGGCAATTGACCTGGCGTGCTCCAGCTCCGCGTCTGGTCTGCTACCGCATGCGTCGGTGGAGGTTGTCCCCCCCCACGCGGCTGCGGTGCTGCCGGTCTCTCTCTTCGGTGGCCACGGTTGGTCTGGTCGGCCTCACAGCGTTTACCAGGGAGAGACAACGGTGGTGTCCTCGTGAGTGTGGTGGAATTGGTTGGTGGGCAGTAGGCATGGTGGAGCCGCCGTTGGTCCTGGATGGTGGGTGTGAGGGGTCGGGAGAAATTCTTGCTGGGCCTGGCCAGCACCGACGAGGTGACGCCTGTGGACCCGTCACCCTTCGTGAAGGGCGTCGGTTGCACCTCTCTCCTTGTCGGTGTTTACCAACAACTTAAGCCATGGGTAGGCTAAAGATGGTGGGAACCGAAGTGGCACCGGAGGGTGCTGGGAACGAGGATGGTACAAGCATGGAGCACACAATGTACCCAGGTTCAGGGCTCTCCATGGAGATAACACCCCTAATGCTACCGGAGTGAATGATGTATGAATGGGACTACAAAGTACTCCTGGAGCTGTATTGCGGAGGAGGACGAAGGAGCTGCCTGCTTGCGTCTGCCTCTCCTACGTGGTATGTGTGTATGTTGAGTTGACCGACCCTCTACATGGAGGGGGCCGGGGGGTTTTATAGACGAACCCACTGACCTACAATATGGATAAAAGTACAAGAGTGGGACCCGGCTGGAAGCCTCGCCGGCTGGCTAGGGGGCCCATGGGGGTCTTGTCTTGTCGCTGGAGGGGCCCGTCGGCTGCGAGGTCCCGTATGGCTGTGGGACCTGCCGGCTAGCCAGTAAGGATGTCGCATAAGGTTGACGTGTGACACGTGTGGTACGTCCGGCGTCGTCCAACGAGAATCGTCATGGGCAGACAGTACGGCCGCCTCCACTGTTCCCATGCCGAGTGCAGTAATGGAGTGGGAGTTTGACGGGCCGACACTGTTTAGGGTGATGGATCGGAGCCGGAGGAGTTCAGCGGCGTGGCCGCCGACGTGTACCTGCCGTGCACCCCGATCCAGTACCTTTGCTGACGCGTAGCCACCTTTAACCGTAGGGTCTCGTCATGACCTACGGTCTGATGTGACCTCAGCTCCCTAGCCGGCTAGTCGCTTGACTAGCCGACGTGGGTATGACCGCCTCGCCTCTAGCCGGTCGACTTGGCCTAGACGGCCAGAGGGAGGTAACGGTCTCGTTTCTAGACGGCAGGTGCTTCCTGGCCGGCCAGAGAGTTGGCCGTCTCGCCCCCAGCCGGTAGGTACTTCCTAGCCGGCCAGGGGGACTTGGGCTTTGTGGAATGGTTCTTGTTGTTCCTTCTTGGTTGAAGGCAAAGGAGTAGCCCCGATGAGCCTACCCCGGGGTTATCCCCCCGACAGTAGTCCCCGATGCAGGGGAGGCCCGCCGCCTTGGAGCGGGTGGCCTTGCCAGCTTGAGTTGTTTGTTGTTGAATTCCTGTCGCCGCCTATGGTAGGAGACGACGTCTCGGAAGCTAGCTGGCTTCCAAGCGACGCCTCGGCTTCGTCGTAGGTCGCACAAATTGCGCCACGTGCCAGGCCCGGCCTGACATGATGATGGATTGCTCATATGACGGGACTAGGCCTGAGCCCTCGGTCCCGCCACAATGCCCCTCGCCCCCCGCGCGGAGGATCCTTTACGGATTTACTCCACGACGGTTGGGTTTCGGGAGTCGTAATGCCTCCGTAATAATCGGAGATGATGGGACCGGTGCACACCGGATCCCCTCCCCATGATCCATCGTGGGGTTTAACTAGGGTGCGGGGGTACCGAGGAGGCCATTCACCCCCCTCTCGCCCCGCACTTGCGCTCCCTCATTCCCTGAGCCCAGAGAAAGAGAGAGTCTCGTCTTCTTCTTCATCTTCTCCGTCACGCAGACCATCGCCGCCTCCCCATCGAGCTCTCGGCACTCGCCGCTATGTCGAGCAGCTCTTCCAAGAAGGGCCAGCACAATGGTGCCTAGCTCGGCATCGACATCTGCGCCGAGCACATCGATGCGCTCCGCCATCGCCGAATGCTGCCTCCGGCCTCCCTCGTGGACATGTGGATCCCCGGAGCCGATAACGCCCCTACGCCGCAGGAGGGAGAAGTAGTCGTGTTCTATGAACACTTCTACAGAGGCTTCGGGCTCCCGGAGAGCACCTTCTTCTCCAACTTCCTCACCTTCTTCGGCTTGTAGCCGCACCATCTGGCACCAAACGCCATCCTTCACCTCGCCTCATTCGTCGTCCTGTGCGAGGGATTCCTGGGGATCGAGCCCCTCCTCGACCTCTGGTAGAGCCTATTCTTCTTCAAGCAGCAATCCATTAAGATGGACAAAGCCGAGGTGGAGAAGCCCGATGGCCCTCGCCCGATGACCCCGTGCAGCGCGGCACTGGTGCATCAACGGACGAAGTGCGGCTTCCCCCAGATGCCGCTCCAGGACTCCATCTAGAAGTGACAGAGGGGCTTCTTCTATGTGAAGAACGTCAGCCCCTCCCGCGACGCCATCAACATGCCCCCTTCGCCATCGAGCCTACGAAGGCGAAGAAGAACTCGAAGGCCCAGTACCCGAAGCGAATTGCCGAGGTAGCGCAGATAGGTGTCTACCTCGAAAGCGTGAAGGCTCGCGGCCTTCTGGGACGCGACCTGCTAACCACCATGATGACCCGCCGGATCCTGCCGTTGCAGAGACGGCCTCATCTGATATGTCAGATGAGTGGACGATACGATCCCTGCCGGGTCTCCACCAAAAACTTTCATGCCGGCGCGGTGGCGAAGAACATGAACCAGATCTCCTACGCCAACATGAATGAAGGAGGAGACTGGGAATGGGGGCTGGTCGCTTACGATAGAGCCCATCCTCCCCCAATGGTGAGTATCTTCTCCGATCTTGTTTTTTCTTTGTCTTTTTGAAACTGTTGTTTCCTCTCTTGAGCCAACTACAAATTTTGTGTTCGTAGCTGTTTGAGAACCTGCAAAGGCTCAACCCGCCGGCTCCCGATGTAGAGACGTCAGACCCCTCAGAGATTAAAGACGACGGGATGATCGAGTCACGTGACGCCGTCTTGGAGGAGGCTCTCGAGTCGGAGGGCTCCGAGCCGTCTGCTGAGCACCTGAGGCCTCCCCTTGTTGACTGGACGGACGATGATGAGATGCCGCCTTCTTCATATGATGCAGCCTTCGAGGAAGATGCCGAGAAGGTGGAGGAAGTCACCAGCCCTCCCCTAACACAAGGCCGCCACCATGCTGGCAAGACGGCCGTGCCTGGCAAGGTGGCCAGGAACAAGGGAAAGGGTGCCACAACCTCCAAGCCGGCCTCCAAGCGCGCTGCACCAGGACCTCCAGCCAAAGGACGAGCAGGCGGCACCAAGAAGCGCCGAGCCGGCGCCAGCAGGAAGCAGGTGCTCGTCGTGGCGGGGTAAGAGTCCTTCGTTGTCTCTTTTTGTTTTGCCGTGCGAGGATAGGATCCCCAAATTGTGCCTAGCAGGGAGGCAGAGGACGTGGAGGAAGAAACCGCCTCCGCCGCCGAGCGAGCCAGCTGGGCAGCGGCTGACGCTGCCCAGAAGGCTCTGGATAATGAATCTGCCCTTCGCTGGGAAGTGGCGGCGAAGAAGATGGCCGCGGGCCAATGTCATCCCAGCCGGGCTGAGAAGCCCAAGGAGAAGCGCACAAAGGCTAGACATGACCCCTCCAAGCGAACTCGTGTGGATGAGCCAGCTAGCGAGGAGGCTCTGAGGCGCACCCAGGGGACCGAGGCGACCAAGCCTCTCGAGCCCACCGTCTCCACACCTGCTGACCTCGAGATGATCCCCGACACGACGGAGGCCGAAGTAGGCGATGCACCGGAGCTGAACCTGGGGGTCCAGAGGTGACCATGGATGCGCCGGAGGCGGCCGATCCACCCCCAGCTGCAGAGACGGCGCCGACCGGAACGTCCATGGAGCCGGCCACCAACCAGCCACCTAGAGCCGGCGCCCTCATCATGACCAGCTCCGGCCCAGCCGCTCCAGGAGCCGGCTCCAGCACGGGGAGCCGGCTCAAGAAGACTTGCCGCGTGGGAAACGCCGAGCGCCTAACGGTGGCCCCAGGCGCCGAGCTCAGCGATGTCCCGGAACTGGTGGCGATGTTTACCAGTAGCCGGGACAAGGTGAAGCAAGCGGCCAGGGTGGCCCACAGCGATTTGGGGCGCCTCGAGGAACATGCCAGGGTGAGTCCTTCATCCTTCGCGTCTTCATCGCCTTGGTTTTGGTTTTTTATGTTCTTGAATCAGAGGGTGATGCGTCCATTTTGCATCATGCTTTTATGTTGATATTTACCGCTTTATGGGCTGTTATTACACTTTACGGTACAATACTTATGCCTTTTCTCTCTTATTTTATAAGTTTTTCATGAAGAGGGAGAATGCTGACAGCTGGAATTCTGGTCTGGAAGGGGAGCAAGTTTGAGATACCTATTCTACGCAACTCCAAAAGCTGTGAAAATCAACGCGGAATTATTTTGGATTTAAAAAAAATACTGGGCGGAAGAAGTACCGGAGGGGAGCCACCAGGAGGCCACAAGCCTGCCAGGCCCGGCCTACCCCCCTGGCCAGGCCTGGGTGGCTTGTGGGCCCCCTGTTGCTCCTCCGACGCTCATCTTTTGCTATATGGAGGGTTTCGTTCCAGAAAAAAAACATAAGGAAGCTTTCGAGAGGAGCCGCCGCCGCCACGAGGCGGAACTTGAGCACAATCAATCTAGAGCTCCGGCAGGGCCGTCCTGCCGGGGAAATTTCTCCCCCGGAGGGGGAAATCATCGCCATCGTCATCACCAACACTCCTCTCATCGGAGATGACTCATCTCCATCAACATGTTCATCAACACCGTCTCATTTCCAAACCCTAGTTCATCTCTTGTAACCAATCTCCGTCTCGCGACTCCGATTGGTAATTGTAAGGTTGCTAGTAGTGTTAATCACTCTTTGTAGTTGATGCTAGTTGGATTACTCGGTGGAAGATTATATCTTCAGATCTTTGATGCTATTCAATACCTTTATGTTCATGAACATAATTATGCTTTGTGAGTAGTCACTTTTTTTCGTGAGGACATGGGATAAGTCTTGCTATAAGTAGTCATGTGAATTTGGTATTCGTTTGATATTTTGATGCATTGTATGTTGTTTTTCCTCTAGTGGTGTTATGTGAACGTCGACTACATAACACTTCACCATTATTTGGGCCTAGAGGAAGGCATTGGGAAGTAATAAGTAGATGATGGGTTGCTAGAGTGAAAGAAGCTTAAACCCTAGTTTATGTGTTGCTTCGTAAGGGGCTGATTTGGATCCACTAGTTTAATGCTATGGTTGGACTTTGTCTTGATTCTTCTTTCATAGTTGCGGATGCTTGCGAGAGGGGTTAATTGTAAGTGGGATGTTTGTCCAAGTAAGGGCAGCACCCAAGAACTGGTCCACCCATATATCAAACTATCAAAGTAGCGAACGCGAATCATATGAACTTGATGAAAACTAGCTTGACAGAAATCCCCATGTGTCCTCGGGAGCGCTTCACCTCCTATAAGAGTTCATCCAGGCTTGTCCCTTGCTACAAAAGGGATTGGGCCACCTTGCTGCACCTTTGTTACTATTGTTACTTGCTACTCGCTACAAATCATCTTATCACACAACTATCTGTTACCGATAATTTCAGTGCTTGCACAGAATACCTTGCCGAAAACCACTCGTCAGTTCCTTCTGCTCCTTGTTGGGTTCGACACTCTTACTTATCGAAAGAACTACGACAGATCCCCTACACTTGTGGGTCATCAGTGGGGCGCGCCAGCGCACCCACTGGGTGTAGCCCCCGAGAATCGAGTCGGCCAAGCGTTGGCTCGGCCGAATCTCCTTGTGCTATAATTTTCCTTTGCTTTTTTAGTGGGGGCGTGCTAGCGCACCCACTAGGTGTAGCCCCCGAGAATCGGGCCAGCTATGAATTAGCTGGGCCGAATCTTACTTCTTCCTTCTTTTGCTTTGCTCGTAGGAGCTTCATGATGCCCACGTGCATGTGTACAACATGCTGCGTGCCCAGACCCAGGCGACTGACGGCCAAGTTGCTGATCTTTAGGGCCAGCTGGGCGTGGCCGCCTTGGCATGAGACGCCTTGCGCGAGGCGGGCCAGCAGCTCCAGCAGCAGCTGAGTCTTCTCCAGACGGACAAGAAGGATCGCGAGGCGGCCCTTCAGGCCGAGCTGGGGCAGCTGCACACCACCTTTGAGGAGAAGGACACCTCCTATGTTGCCGACACGGAGCGTCTCAAGGCGGCTCATCTCGAGGAGATGTATCTTAAAGATGCCGCCCTGAGGGAGAAGGAGGAGGCCATGATCCAGAAGCAGGCGCAGCTGGCCAAGGCGATGGAGACGGCCGCGGCCCTCCAGGAAGAGCTCTCCCACGCAGCCCAAGCGAGCGCGGTGCGGGAGCACGAGGCCCCAGAGGAGGCCCACGAGACCGATATCCATTTCAACCATAAGCCTTTCTTTCATTTTGTCTTGAACTTTTTCTTCTTTGTTGCTCTCCCCTCTTATTCTTCTTCGCACCCCTTCCCCTGCCCCAGGAATCTTCCCTAAGTCACGGGAAGCGGTTGAAACTGCTGTTGAGACCAGTCACGAGGAGCGTCGTGCTGCTGGTGAGGAGGTGGATGCCGACACTGAGGAGCGGCTGAAATAGGTTGTCTAGATATGCATCTAAGTGAGCAACCTATATGATGCTAGCAATAGGAATAACAAGTAAATAACGAACACAAGTAAAGGTAAGAAGTAACCACAGGTGGAACCGATGAAGACGAGGATGTGTTTCTGAACTTCCTTCCCTTTGAGGGGAAGTACGTCTCCGTTGGAACAATGTGGAGGCACAATGCTCCCCAAGATGCCAGTAAGTCCACCGTATTCTCCTCACGCCCTCACAAAATGCGAGATACCGTGAATCCACTATTGGTGCCCTTGAAGGCGGCAACCGAACCTTTACAAACAAGGTTGGGGCAATCTCCACAACTGAATTGGAGGATCCCAACGAGACCATGAAGCTTCACCACAATGGAATATGGCTTCGAGATGACCTCTTCCGTCTAGGGTGCTCAAACACCCAAGAGTAACAAGATCCGCGAGGGATTAATGGGGGAACAACTTTTCTCTTGGTGGAAGTGTGGATCAAGGCCTTCTCATCCAAACCCTAGAGCACCAACAAGGATTGATGGCTAGAGAGAGAGAGATCGAGGAAGTTTGAGCTTGGGGTAGCAATGGAGTTTTGAGCAGAAAAAGGTAAGGTCTCCTTGGGGAAGAAGACCCCTATATATAGTGGGGGATAAATCTGGTAGTTATTCTGCCCAACGACTCAGCTTAGCGGTAGTACCGTGCAGGTGGGTCCGTCTAAGGATCCGGTGCGATGAGTCTCATCCGTGTAATATTTTGGAATTCCTCTTCCAACTCGTCCCGGAATGGGCGAAGACGTAAGGTTTGTTTAGATGTAGTCTTTGTGCTTTTCAAGTTGCTTCTTGCGAAATCAACTAAGTTCGAAAAAGCCATGCCCAGGTTAATTTCGCTTGCGCGGAAGTACCGGCCACCACAGGCGACATAACATAGCGAGAGGGGCGGTAGTTCCGCGAAAGCGGTACCACTGCCCTGCTTCAAGCGGTACTTCCGCTTAGTTTTGTCAAAGGGGAACACAAATATGAGAAGAAATAATTAAGCGAAGTGGTAGCGGTAGGGGGAGGGTGGCAGTACCGCTGGAGCGGTACTATCGCTCCCCCTAGGCGATACTTCCGCTCAAAAAAGAAAAACGCCCTCAGGATACCATAAGAAAACTATAAGCGGAAGAGAGACCATCCCTAGAGGGTGGCAGTACCGCTTGAGCGATACTTCTGCTTAGGCAACTTCTCGTTTAAACAGGAGAGCTCCATTGCTCCGGGCAACGGATGGGGTGCAAGAGTGAGAAAGTTTGTTCCACCCAACCTTTCCATACATGGATCCCCTCTTGATAGTACGGTATTGACTATGACTCAAGTCCACCAACACTAAATCGATAGCTAAGCACCGTCTTCTCTTTCAATCACTCAGGGGAATATAGCCGTCTCATGCCACCTGATAATTCACTGAAAGTTCAATGCACACGACTAGTATGCAAGGGGCATCGTCATCAACCACCAAAACTTCTTACTATAAAGTTTGTGCTTACAATCTCCCCCTTTTTGGTTGGTTGATGACAATACGGGATTTGCCAAAATATGAATAAACTAGAAGTGTTAGGCATTTCCAATATCTTACAAAATATAGACACGCTCCCCCTAGATGTGTGCTTTATTTGAGTATGCTTTTGGAACGCAAAAAGTACACACAAGGATCAACACTCCCCCCTATATTTTATAGACACGGCCATATACTTGCATAACCAAATAATGAGAGTTAAGCATGGATGCAAGTACAAGAAATATGAACTCATAAAATCACTAAAGTAGACATAATATAATAGGGAAGATATCATATGTCTTACACCATACTTTATTTCACACAAGTCATGGTAACACAAACCAAAGCAACCAAATAAAATGAGTACACGAGAGGAGATAGCAAATAAACAATAAAGCACTCGTGAGTCGGCAAATCCACCTTAAGCTAAATTCTCTCTCCTCCTTTGGCATCAAGACACCAAAAAGGGCCAGATAGGTCGATAAAAAGCAGAAATGATCGTAAGATCAGTACTCCTCGTCATCATCATCATCATCTGACTCGTTTGAAGAACCACAAACCTCCTCAGCATACACATCTTCCTCAGATTCAGTCCACCGTCAGTTTGCCTTGATCCATTCCTCCTCATCAGTGACCTTGTCCTCTGATCTACTTTGGACGTCACGGCCAATCTTCCTGATGATTAGCTTGTCGCGACTATGTGCCTTATTGGCGTCAACATGTGCCTTATACCGTCCCTTAGCCTGGAAGTAGAAGATATCCTTTATCTTCTTCCTTAGCTTGGATGCTGATGATGGTTCTGTCTCAGATCTGGGTACAAACTCGTAGTCGGGCTTGGGCTCATCATCCAAGTCTGCGGGAGAAATCTCAGGAACATCAGGTGGAATCCCCCAATTTTCGTTGATGAACCATGTGGTTAGTCACCAAAATCTGAGTACGAAAGGTAGCATTACAAGTATCCTCAATGATCTTGCACATATATGGGCCATAGAAGGGCACTTTCTTCTTGTCAAGAAAGTGGAACGCAGCTCCATCCACATAATGTGGGAAATATCCAAAGTGGACTGGCGGTCTCACTCCTTTATGCGAAGAAGTAATAGGTTCACAAGATAAGAATGCACGTGGCCTTTGTTGCCAACCCGAGGGAATAGGGTGTTGCGGAAAATCCTGTGCATGATGTCTAGAAAGGGAATGAGCTCAGCGCGATCTCCCTTAGCAGTATTCACAACCCTGGAATGACGGATAAGCTTAGACTTGTGAATAGCAGCAACACCCTCAGTATGTGGCCTCGGTTCAACGGGCTCATCTGGGCCACGACCAGCATAGCCCACAGAGTTGATGAAGGTCTTCCAGCCAGAGTGCAGCACATGACCACCAGTCATCCAGGTCACGTGCCTCTCATCACCCTCAAGAAAGTGGACCGTGGCATAAAATTGAGTCACAATCTCGCTGACAAAGTCCTTGTTGAAGTTATAATAAGACCAATACTCCACTGCTGAGAAAGAGCATGAGCTTCATCAAAATATGCAGTGTGAGGCTGGGAATTCATGCACCCTGTATCAATGCTCTTGGCCTACACAAAGAAATTAGTCCTTGTCTTGATGATCTTGGAATAAATATGAGACTAAGCCTTGTTTGAGAATGGACGCCCAACAAGAGCCTCGGCCTGAGTAACACAATAGGGATCCTGCTTACGAAAAGCCACAAAATCCTATTGATTCATATCTTGAGGCTCTTTGGGACCCTTCTTCTTGCATATTGCTTGCTTTCGAGACTGCCTCCATGGTTGAGTACTAGAATCAGCTTCTGCCTCATCAGAAGTGCGAGGACACTTGGAGCCACGATGAGGGTTTACGCGACGAGCAACCCGAGGAGAGCCTGGAACTCACAAGAAGGTTGAGAAGAAAAATAGGTGTAAAAAGGACTACATAAGTCAAAGAATCAACACAAAGAGCATATAGATGCTCAAATATAAAAACTAAGTGCTTGTGCCCGGGCGGTAGTACTGCTGGTGCACGAGCAGTACTTCCACCGTAGCGGTAGTACCAGCCGATCACGGGCAGTAGTACCATCTGGATGATACAAAACTGTCGTAGCAACGGGGACGACAGTGGCGGAGCCCTAGACCCCAATTTTCTGAATAATCTACCTAAACCATTACAACTAGTATCCATCGCACATCCCTAGCATGCCATGAAAAGCAATATAGACAAAGAATCCTCATGCATTGCCTTAGATCAAGAACCAAAAATAAAACCAAAACGACACATGATTGAGGGCAGTACCAAAGTCCATCGCACGAGGGAGACGGGGGGGGGGGGGGGGAGAGATCCCACTAGACGAAAAAGTGGAGGGCAACATGGATTGGGAGATTCGGAGCCGGCCTCCAACGGTGCTCTTGGTCACCACACAAAGAGAGAGTCGAGGGGAGGGGAAGTGAATAGGTATGGGGGAGTTAGAACTCCCCCTGCGCATCAATTGAACATCACTTGAGGCGGTAGTACCGCCGCCCGCACGGTAGTACCGCTTGAGTAGTAGTACCATCCTCGGAGCGGTAGTACAACCTACAACCAAGAAACCAGCCAAAACAACTAGCAAAATGTGATCTATCAAACTATGTAGTGGAGAGAAAGATAGCACACAAGAAATTGTAAGTTTAAAAATAGAAGGCACTCCAACACAAAATATTTCAAGACAAGAGGAGAAGCTAATCCTGGAGTGACCTTGCATGGACCAACAAAACCTCACTCGGAGAGGGGTGGTGGTTGGAGCCACCTATGTTTGAGTTAGTTGGTATGGAACTGTGAAGATCTTAACCTTGGAACCATGACCAAAACACATCTTTGAGGCACAAGTGTCATCGAAGATGACTAGTGTGAAAGATTTGATCAATTTATGCATAATAGGGGGAGGGAGAGCTCATTGAGAGAACAACACTCCCCCTAAATTCATGCCTACATCTAAACAAGATAATTTGATGAGAGTGGTGGGTGTGTGCCTAATTTCAATTCAAATTTCTCAAATTAATGATATCTTCTCATGCCTTAACTCGCAAAATCTTGCTTAGTTCAATGGCTTCGTGAAAATATTTGCAAGTTGATCATTAGTGTTGAGGCAAATGAGATCAATTTCTCCACGCTCGATAGGATCCCAGATGACATGGTGATGAATACTAAGGTGCTTCGTCTTGCAGTGTTGAACTGGATTGTTGGAAATCAAGATTGCACTTATATTGTTACAATAAATAGGCACTTTGTCACAGGTGACACCGTAATCCTTTAAAGTTTGCCTCATCCAAACCAACTGAGCAGAGAAACTTGCGGCAGGACATACTTGGCCTCGGTGGACGAGAGAGAAACACATTTTTGTTTCTTGGAAGACCAACTTACCAGAAAGCGACCAAGAAATTGGCAACCTCCAAAAGTTGACTTCCTCTCCACACGGTCTTCCACTCAATCATAATCCGAGTATCCTATGAGATCAAATGAAGCACCTTTGGGATACCATAAGCCAAAGTTTGGGGTATGAGCCAAATATCAAAAGATTCGCTTGACAGCCACATAGTGGCTTTCCATAGGTGCGGATTGAAATCGTGTACAAATTCCCACACTCAACATAATATCCGGTCTAGATGCACAAAGGTAAAGCAAATAGCCTATCATAGAGCGATATACCTTTTGATCCACAACTTTACCATTGAGATCGAGGTCAAGATGGCAGTTGAGAGGCATGGGAGTGTTTGCCTTGGCTGGTTTGAGATTATCCATCTTGAACCTCTTGAGCATGTCTTCAGTATATTTTGCTTGATTGATGAAGATTCCTTGACTTTGTTGCTTGACTTCAAATCCAAGGAAAAACTTCAACTCTCCAATCATAGACATCTCAAACTCTTTGGTCATTTGTATGGCAAACTCTTCATTAAAAGCTTTGTTAGGAAAACCAAAGATAATATCATCAATGTATAGTTGGCATATGAACAAGCTTCCTTTGACCTTCTTAGTAAAAAGAGAGGGGTCAATTTTCCAAATTTCAAACCCACGTTCGTGTAACATCTCAGTAAGGTGCTCATACCACGCTCATGGGGCTTGTTTAAGGCCATAGAGTGCCTTATTGAGAATGTAAACATGATTGGGGAACTTAGGATCCTCGAACCTCGGGGGTTGCTTGACATATACCAACTCCTTAAAGGGACCATTAAGAAATGCAGTCTTCACATCCATTTGATATAATTTGAAGTTATGATGTGCAACACATGCAAGCAACATGCGAATAGATTCAAGGCGAGAAACGTGCGCAAGGGTTTCACCGTAGTCGATACCATTGACTTGGGAGTATCCTTGTGCTACCAATATTGCCTTGTTACAAATGACGACTCCGTTTGCATCTTGCTAGTTCTTAAAGATCCACTTTGTTCCAATGACATTGTGGTTCTCCTTTGGTCTTGGCACTAATTGCCACACTTTGTTGCGTTCGAAGTTGTTGAGTTCGTCTTGCATGGCTTCAACCCAATCCAGGTCTCCGAGTGCCTCTTGTACCTTTAGGGGTCCAATGCTAGAAACAAATGCATGATGTGCACTAAAGTTTGTTAATTCACAATGAGTGGTTACCCCTCTCATCAAGCAGCCATAGATATTCTCTAACACATGACAATTCTTTATGAGCTTGGCAGCATCCTTGGCGGCACGTCTTTCTCAATCTCCTCAGGGGTAAGCTGAGGAAGAGCCTTTTGTGACCTTTACTAGCTTTGTGAGCTTGTTCTTGATCTTGAACTTGGATTTGATCATGATCTTGGTCTTGCACTTGAGCATGCTCTTGATCTTGAGCTTCCTCGGAGGTGTGAGCTTGATCAAGGACATCACTTGGTGAAGCACTATGATGAGGTTTATCTTTTCCTTGATCTTGATCACAGGGTCGAGGGCATTCGATTTGTTCTTCGAAAGCGTGTGGGTCCTGCGTTGGTGATGGATCCACTTAAGTGGAACATTGTCCTTCTCCTTCTACCACAAGGGGTTCCTCATTGGGTAGGAAGTGTCCCACACCCATTCTTCTTATGGGTTGGGGAGGAATTTCATCACCTACATCACAAAGACTACTTTGCTCGACTTGGGAGCCATTATACTCATCAAACTCCACGTTAGACGTTTCCTCAATGAGTCCATTGGAATTGTTGAGGACACGGTAAGCACGAGAGTTTGTAGAATAACCAACAAATATGGCCTCTTGATCTCTAGGTTCAAATTTAGACAAACGAGCACCTTTCTTAAGAATGAAACACTTACAACCGAACACCTGGAAGTACTTGAGGTTGGGCTTGTTACCGGTAGGAATTTAATAAGGAGTCTTGTTCAAGACTTTGCGGAGGTAGAGCCAATTAAATGCATGGCATGCGGTATTAATGGCTTCGGCCCAAAAGTAATAATGAGATTTAAACTCCGCCATCATGGTTGTTGTCGCGTCCATCAACGTCCAGTTCTTCCTTTCCGACACACCATTTTGGTGAGGGGTATATGGTATGGAGTATTGATGCTTAATTCCCTCGTCACTCAGAAATTTATTTGAGGTGTAATTCTTGAACTCGATGCCATTGTCACTTCTAATCATTAATATCTTAGCCTCATGTTGACGTTGAACTTCATTGGCAAAGTCGGTGACAGTTTGCTAGGTCTCACTCTTCCTCTTGAAGATGTACACCCAAGTATATCTTGAGTAATCATACACTATGACCAAGCAATACTTTCTTCCCCAAGATTATTCCAAGCAATATCCTTCTATTTTGACCTATTCGTAGATCCACAATTTACTGCCTATTTTTAGAAACATGTTTGTTCATCTGTCGAGAATATCCCTAAGGAAGAAAGCACCTCTGAGAGTCGCCGTTTAGCTCCAGCCTTCATAGCGACTTAACTTTATTACCATAGCTATGACACCTTCCCCTCCAGTCTGAAGGGCGAGTTATAATAATTTTGAAGATATGTCCATGAACCGCCCAAATAACGGGTTACGATGTATGTCAACCATTTGCCAGGTTACCAATTCTTTGCCGAACACCGTAGACCCATACCGGCGGGTTAGAACATTTCCTAGTTTTTTTAATGAGTCGCCTCATTCCCCTCTCTTTTGTAGTCGTGGCATTACGAAGTGTGACTAGTTACCGACCAAGATCGACGATGTCACGCTCGAGAAGTTTGTTAAGGCAGGTCTCCTTGACAGTAAGGAAACCATTGGTTGGAGAACCGCCCCGGGCGAGTTGACTCCCAACCCTGCTCCAGGAGAAGCAGTAATATTTACCGACTACCTTGAGCGCAGTTTTAAGCCGCCTGGGTCAAAGTTTTTTCGGGACGTCCTGTATTTCCTCAATGTTCACCCTCAAGATTTGGGACCAAACTCCATCAGCAACCTATGCCAGTTCCAGGTTTTCTACGAAGTGTATTTGCAGAGAGAGCCCGTAATCCCCTTATTCTGGAACGTTTTCCATCTGAACCGCCAGACCAAGTTTCCCAACGGTCCCAACCACGAGCTCGGAGGAGTCAACATCCAAAGACGCCGTGAACGTGGATTTCCAACTGTTCTCCTGCCTAGCCAGCCCAAAGGCTGGGCCGAGTCATGGTTCTACTTCCAAGACACCTCTCCACCCGGCGAGAATCCTCTTCCGGGCTTCAGAGCATATCGCCTGCCCATGGATTTTAAATTCCCCGAGAATCTCATAGAGGAAGAAGAGTCGGAGTTTATCCCCATTTTCTCCGAGTTGAAATCTTTGAACAACAACGGGCTCATCAGGATCGATCTATTCCGCTGCTGGAACATCCTTCCCTTGAGCCGCCGAGACGGGCTGATGTACGAATATGATGGTACAGTAGAACATCCACAGCGCTTCAGTCGCAAAAAACTCTCGGAGAGTGAAATCGTCGGAATCATCAAGAAACAGACCGGCGAATCCTTGGAAGAATGTGCCAAAATTGGGCTTAAGGCCTTCTGCCGCTCCAACCCGGTGCCGTGAGTAAGAATCCAAGCCGCCTTTCGTCCTTTTTATGCTTAATAATGATCTTGGTTTGAAATTTGCTTCCATTCATCATAAAACTGATGTATTTTGGCGAAGGGGCCCCAAAGTGGCCGCCCAAAAGACCACCAAGCTGCCACCAAATAAGAAGAAGACAGTAAGCAAAAAGAAAGCCGCCACCAAAGATTCATCTTTTGTTGGCGACTCACAAGCAGACGAGGCACACTCAAAGGTAAGGTTTCCCCCTCACTCATCATTTATGTGTTCCGACTTACGTTTATACCATGCATCCTTATGTGTAGGGCGAGGACCATGAGGGCAAAAATGATGCAGTCGAGGTAATTTCCATTTCTTCCGACTCACCTTCTCCTTCCCCTCGACCAGCGAGGCGGATCTGCGGAAAAGTGCCCATGTCTCACCAAAATGCTTATATGGACCCTGATTTCCTTTTGAAGAAAGCAAGATTTACCCCCACGCGCAAGATCCACAGTCGCTCTGGCGACTTAATCACCGGACTGCCTGAGAAGACAACCGGTCGGAAACGCACCAGCGAGGTACATTCTTGTTTTATCATACCCTTTGTCGTGTAAAATATGACTCGCCACTTTTTTAACTTCAAGCCTTTGTTCTGTCAGACTTCTCCCCCTACATCTGGCGACTCGGCAATATCAGCTCTCCCGTCAATGATTCGTGTGCAAGGGTGTGTCCTCTTTGTTAATCCAATTTTTTTCTAAACAATGATATGTGCTTTTAATCTTGGTGCTTTTGTCGCAGGGCACAAGCAAAGAGAAGAAAAATCAGCGACCTATCTTGTGCTCTCCAAACATCTGACGCCTTAGGCACGAGCACCTCTGTTTCTGAGACTAATGAAGAGCAAACGACGGCTCATGATATTCCCGCGGACGATATTCCCGAAGCCGGGGATGACTCGCCCGTTATTTTGAAGGAGACCGCTGGTAAGGGTAACCCGCCAAGCCCTCTCAAGGCGACTGACGATCCAGACGTCGTGGTCACTAGCATTGGCTACTCCACTCCTCCGACTGCAGTGCTTTCCAAACATACCTCCAAGGCAACTCGCCTTTCTCCTGATGAAGACACAGACAACCTCAAGCTCCCCCAATATGAGAAGCTGGAATTCGAGCAACTTTGTTCCGGCTTCGTGAGTCATCTGGAGATGGATTACGAAATGAACAAGAGCTTGATCCGTCTTATGAGGACTAAACATGAGGTACGTATGTTTATGTATTTTCCTGCACCCATTAGCCTTCCAAGCGCCGGCTCATCTTTTGAAAGATGAGCCGGGTCTTTGAATATAAAAAATCTCCAACCTGCAGCCCCCAAGGGCCGGGTCATCTTTTGAAAGATGAGCCGGGTCTTGTATTAGATAAAAAACTTCACCCTGTAGCCCCCAAGGGCCGGGTCATCTTTTGAAAGATGAGTCAGGTCTTGTATTAAAGAAAAAACTTCAACCTGTAGCCCCCAAGGGCCGGGTCATCTTTTGAAAGATGAGCCGGGTCTTGTATTAGATAAAAAACTTCAACCTGTAGCCCCCAAGGGCCGGGTCATATTTTGAAACATGAGCCGGGTCTTGCATATGGTATGATTTTGATGAAAATCATACATTAGCCCCCAAGTATCAGGAGTATTGCTTGCAGTAATGCTGAAACTTGTCTCTCCAAATTTGATGTGCACGAGTCTGTGACACAGATTGAGTCGGCGGTGGCCGACTTAAAGAAAAATCTGTCTGAACAACAGGATGCACACTCCGAGTTGGAGAAGAAATTCCACTTACTTCAGGCTCAACTGGAGAAGATGAAGGCTGACCAACAAAAATTTGAGAAGAAAGCCAAAGTCGATCAAGCCGCCATTCTTAAGTGTGCTGAGCAGGTTGAGGAAAAATTGGAAGCCGTCCAGCAAGAGCTAACCGGTTTAAAGAAGCATGTGTCCAATATGACAGTCGCCATGTTTGGTAAGCGTTAACCTTTGACTGTTTAATTAACTAATCTGGTATCAAAAATTATCAAATACTGTTGTACCCTTTGCAGGTGCACGAGCTGCAAATCTTCCAGACGACTGCCTGCTTATGTTAAAAGCTATATATACCTTCGCTGAGCAGCTATACACCGGGGGCGTGCTGATGATCAAGGCAGTGATGGGCAACAAGGGACCAGTGATGACCATCAAGCAGATGCTCGGCTTCCTGTCTACATTGCCTCCTCGGATAGAGGAATTAAAAAGAACAGCTGCCCAGAAGGGAGTTTTGAGCACCCTGAATCGGTGCTTGGCGAGCGCCCCTGAGCTCAAAACCAAAGAAATAGCCGCCGGCTACCCCGAGCTGAAAGATGACGGGTCAGAATTCACCGAGGTGGACTATCACCGAGTTATCGTAGAACCTCGCTATGCAACGACTCAACTGGTAGCCAGTTTAGATCTGAACAAATACCCAGCCGCCTATGACGAGAATAAAAAGCAGGTGACACCTCCTTCATATGAAAGTGCTAGCTTGGTTCCTAGTCGACCCAAGAATCCTTTTGATCTTGGCATGGACCCATCTCTCTTCCTTGACGATGAAGACGAGTTCGTTGCATTGTCCAAGTGTAATTGGAAGCTGGGCGACTTATGAATCGAAGGCGGGCAAAGCTCAAGGCAAGGTGACTCGGCGACGGCCTGATTCGCCCAAGGATCCTTCCTTCACTAGGGGATGACACCCATTATGGCCATGCGAGCCATGTAATAGCCTTGTTAGTGTGTGTGAAACACCAAGTATGTCGTATTACCTTTTGATGGAACCACTGGTAGTCCTTGAATCTATGCATGACTCGCCTGCAATTTTGATAAACCAAGGAATGTCACAATGTGACGAACAAGTTTTTTCGTGATGTGTTAGGAAAAATAGCAGCCTAGTCAGTAAGTGCATGGCCAGGAATAAACCAGCCCCCTGGATCATGGCAAGAAATAAATTAGCCCCCGGGTTATGGCGAGAAATAAATCAGCCCCCGGTTTATGGCGATAAATAAATCAGCCCCCGGGTTATGGCAAAAAATGAGTCGGGGCGAGTAATAATCAAAGCCGGCTCAAAGATATGTTAAGAAACCTTGTGATCTTGTCATCAAGAAGTAAAAAATTTATTAACTCGGTGAGTTTCGATAGGATAAGACGAGTTTGCAAAACTCTAGTGTTACCCTTAGGAAGCTTTTGCAAAAAAGCCTTGTTGTTTTATACCGGCTGATCAGGCGCGAGTCAAGCTTCTGTGAAGCAGGTTCAATGAACCAATGGTTTCTCTATTTCCCATGTGTGACTGTGGCCGGTACCTTTTATGTTTCAACCAAGGTGAGTTCAGGGTCAAATAACGGATTGACTCGCCCTGAGTACATAGGTCCATGTGGCGACTTGTTCAACACATAGTCTAGTATAACCATTTGTAATGCGGTAATTTTTCGCTAGCCAAGAGGGTATTCAGGCTGAACTCAATGAGTGGAAGCCCCCAAGTGACCTATGATTTAGGAAGAAACCAGGCTCTTACTGCAAAATGACCTGGGGACTAGTAGCCCCCAAGTAAGCCGGCTTAATTCTCAAAACCATATAAGGCGCCTATGTTTGAACCGTGCGACGCGGCAATGTTGGTCCTCTTTGGCTTTTATCAAAGCCCAGTTTTGAAGCAAGTGCAGCATGGCGAATTACGCTCTTTGGCTTTGATATCATCCATGATTGGGCGACTTATAGAACAATAAAGACTCATGCTTTCAAAAGCTGAAACGGCAAAGGACCCCGAAATTCATGGGTGCAGCCTTTATTGCTTTCATAATTCATGGATTACAATTTTCTGAAAACTGGTAAAGAAAAAAGGGGGAGCTCATGGCTCTAAGTGTAGTAAGGTCGCAGATGGGCTATGTTCCACGGGCGAGTTGTCTCAACCTCTGTAGTCGGCCGATCTGGGCAAGGATCCACCAAATAGTATGAGCCGTTCCGAAGATTCTTGCTGACGACAAACGGTCCTTCCCATGGAGGTGATAGCTTGTGCATACCAGTATGATCTTGAATCAAACGGAGCACCAAGTCGCCCTCTTGGAAAGCTCGACTCTTGACCCAACGACTATGGTAACGTCACAAGTCTTGTTGGTAAATCGCCGATCATGATGCGGCCAAGTGACGTTCCTCCTCCAAGGCGTCCAGCAAGTCTTGTCGCACCAACTCGTTGTCCTGTTCCACGTAGGCGGCGGCTCGTGGGGAATCATGTTTGATGTCACTTGGCAACTGATACATCTCCAACGTATCTATAATTTTTGATGGTTTCATGCTATTATCTTGTCAAACTTTGGATGTTTGGCATGCCTTTTATATATTCTTTGGGTATCTTATTACCTCAGTGCCAAGTGCGAGTTCCTGTTTTTCCATGTTTTTGACCCCTTTCAGAGGAGGATTATGAGCGGAGTCCAAACGGAATGAAACTGCCAAAAGGATTTTTTCTGGAATAGAAAAAGATCGAAGAGCTGGAGAATCAAGGAAGGGGGCCACCAGGGACCCCACAAGCCCTCATGGCGCGGCCAGGGGGGCCCACGGCTCCTTGGCTTGTGGGCTCCCCGAGGCTCCTTTGCCCTAGGTTTTGCGCCTATATATTCCCTAAAAATCCATTAAAAATTAGGAGATCATCGAAAGTACTTTTCCGCCGCCGCAAGCTTCTGTCTCCGCAAGATCCCATCTGGGGCACGTTCTGGTGCCCTGCCGGAGGGGGATTCGAATACGGAGGACTTCTTCATCAACACCATGACCTCTCTAATGATGCGTGAGTAGTTCACCATAGACCTACGGGTCCATAGCTAGTAACTAGATGGCTTCTTCTCTTATCCGATGTAATCTTCTTTTGCGGTGTGTTTATCGAGATCCGATGAATTGTGGATTCATGATCAGATTATCTATGAATCTTATTTGAGTTTCTTCTGATCTCTCTTATGCATGATTTCATATCCTTGTAATTCTCTTCGAGTTGTGCGGTTTGTTTGGCCAACTAGATCTATGATTCTTGCAATGGGAGAAGTGCTTGGTTTTGGGTTCATACCGTGCGGTGACCTCACCCAGTGACAGAAGGGGTAGCGAGGCACGCATCATGTTGTTGCCATCAAGGGTAAAAAGATGGGGTTTTCATCGTGTTAAGCAAGATGACATGATGTAGAGGGATAATCTCAAACCAATGATGAAAAACCCATCTTTTTTACCCTTGATGGCAACAACATGATGCGTGCCTCGCTACCCCTTCTGTCACTGGGTGAGGTCACCGCACGGTATGAACCCGAAACCAAGCACTTCTCCCATTGCAAGAATCATAGATCTAGTTGGCCAAACAAAACCCACAACTCAAAGAGAATTACAAGGATATGAAATCATGCATAAGAGAGATCAGAAGAAACTCAAATAAGATTCATAGATAATCTGATCATAAATCCACAATTCATTAGATCTCGACAAACACACCGCAAAAGAAGATTATATCGGATAGATCTCCATGAAGATCATGGAGAACTTTGTATTGAAGATCCAAGAGAGAGAAGAAGCCATCTAGTTACTAGCTATGGACCCGTAGGTCTATGGTGAACTACTCATGCATCATCGGAGAGGTCATGGTGTTGATGAAGAAGCCCTCCGTGTCCGAATCCCTGATACGACTCCATCGTATCTATAATTTTTGATTGTTTCATGCCAATATTCTACAACTTTCATATACTTTTGGCAACTTTTTATACTATTTTTGGGACTAGCATATTGATCCAGTGCCCAGTGCCAGTTCCTGTTTGTTGCATGTTTTTTGTTTCGCAGAATATCCATACCAAACGAAGTCCAAACGTAATAAAAATTTACGGGGATTTTTTCGGAATATTTATGATTTTTGGGAAGAAGAATGAACGCGAGGCGATGCACGGAGTGCCCACAAGCCCTGTCGCCGCGACCAGGGGGTGGGCCCGCGGCAGGGGGGCTTGTGGCCACTCCTTAAGGAGGTTGGAGCCCTTCTTTCGCAGCAAGAAAGATAATATCCGGAAGAAAATTGTGTTAAAATTTCAGCCCAATCCGAGTTACGGATCTCCGGGAATTTAATTAATGGTGAAACGCAGAATCTGGGAGCGCAGAAACAGAAGGACACACAGACAGAGATCCAATCTCGGTGGGGCTCTCGCCCCTCCGCCGCCATGGAGACCATGGACCAGAGGGGAAACCCTTCTCCCGTCTAGGGAGGAGGTCAAGGAAGAAGAACAAGGAGGGGGGGGCTCTCTCCCCCTCTCTCCCGGCGGCGCTGGAACGCTGCCCGGGATATCATCGTGTGACGGCGATCTACACCAACACCTCCGTCATCTTCACCAACATCTCCATCATCTTCCCCCATATATATTCAGCGGTTCACTCTCCTGCAACCCGCTGTACCCTCCACTTGAACATGGTGCTTTATGCTACATATTATTATCCAATGATGTGTTTCTATCCTATGATGTGTGAGTAGATTATCGCTGTCCTATCGGTGATTGATGAATTGCTATGATTGGTTTTATTTGCTTGTGCTTATGTTGCTGTCCTTTGGTGCCCATCATATGATCGCGCACATGGATCACACCATAGGGTTAGTTGTATGTTGATAGGACTATGTATTGGCAGGCTAGAGTGACAAAAGCTTCAAACCTAGCATAGAAATTGATGCATATAGGATTGAAGGGGGACCAATATATCTTATTGCTATGGTTGGGTTTTAACTTAATGAACGTTAGTAGTTGCGGACGCTTGCTAATATTTCCAATCATAAGTGCATAGAATTCCAAGTAAGGGATGACATGCTAGCAGAGGCCTCTCCCACATGATACTTGCTATCGATCTAGTAACATAGCCAATTGCTTAGGGACAATTCCGCAACTCCTACCACCACTTTTCCACACTCGTTAGACACTCGTAGTTGTTTCTTTATCTAACCAGCCCCTAGTTTTATTTACGTGTTCTTTACTTTATTGCAAGCCTATCCTATCACTCCTACAAAGTACTTCTAGTTTCATACTTGTTCTAGGTAAAGCGAACGTAAAGTGTGCGTAGAGTTGTATCGGTGGTCGATAGAACTTGAGGGAATATTTGTCCTACCTTTAGCTCCTCGTTGGGTTCGACACTCTTACTTATCAAGAAAGGCTACAATTGATCCCCTATACTTGTGGGTTATCAAGACCTTTTTCTGGCGCCGTTGCCGGGGAACAATAGCGTGGGGTGAATATCCTCGGGTGTGCTTGTTTGCTTTATCACTAAGTTAATTTATTTGCTGTTCTAGGTTGTTATCTATCTTTAGTTATGGATATGGAACACGAAATACCAAAAAAATTAGGTGTACTTGCTACTCATGGAGATGGGGAAGCTCCTAAAACCCTCGAGGCTCGTTATGTGGAAAATATTATGCACTTCTTTAATAATCCTGAGAAAGCCCCATTCAATTATATAATGGGATACACGTTGGATCAACGTGAATACTTTAGGGATTATCGCTTGACTCAAAAAGGGAAACTTTTATGGGATCAAATCCATTTGTTGAAATGGTATGCTTGGGAACTATGCAAGAGATATGGTGTTACTTGTTGCTCTAGGATGAAGACTCCACACCTTCCCTTTTCTTGTGAATTTAATGATCATAGAACCTTGGCTTCTTATGCTAATGGTATATATGATTACTATGATGTGGAGCAAATAGAAGATTTTGTTGCTTTTATGGGTGCTTACGAAATTGAGGCTCTGTTTAAAAGGTGTGATGATAATGATGATGCTCCTTACCGATCTGAAAATTTGGCTATGCTTCGTTATTGTTATACTAATTATGAATATAATGCCCATATTGAACGATTTAAGGAGATATCCTATGCTGCCCAAGAAGAGATTATTATTTTGCAGGAAACTATGGAAGAAGAAAATGCTGAAATTGTGAGCTCATTAGATGAAAAAGATGAAGAGGAGAGCGAAGAACAAAAGGAGGAAGAGCGGACTAGCTACCCGTGTCCACCTTCTAATGAGAGTAACTCTTCTACTCATACATTATTTAATTTCCCTTCGTTCTTACCGTAGGATGAATGCTATGATCCCTTGGATTCGTTTGAAATATCCCTTTTTGATGAACTTGATGCTTGCTATGCTTGTGGCCATGATGCAAATATGAATGATGCCTATGAAGATGAGCTAGCTATAGTTCCTTATGTTACACATGATTATTTGGATGAATATAATATGCATGTGCTTCCTGCTCCTACTTGCAATTATTATGAGAGAGGAACTACATCTCCACCTCTCTATGTTTCCAATACGATAAAATTGCAAGAAACTGCTTATGCTATGTATTGGCCTTTACTTGATGTGCTTGAATTGTTCTTTTTGACATGCCAATGCATAGGAAGAGAGTTAGACTTCATCATTGCATGATATATGTTACCTTGTGCTCACTACTAAATTTCAAATCATTGCTAATTAAAATTGGCTTTGATATACCTCGGAATCCGGGTGGATCCATTACTTGAGCACTTTATGCCTAGCTTAATGGCTTTAAAGAAAGCGCTGCCTGGGAGACAACCCGGAAGTTTTAGAGAGTCATTTATTTCAGTTGAGTGCTTTTATTTAGTTTAAAAACAAAAAAAATATAGAGGGGAACTTAAAACTTTTTCAAAACGAGAAGCGATTGAAAGGTGATGCATTGCGGAAGTGAGGGTCGACCTTGAACACTTGTGTTCATGCTCATGGAAACAATGTAGAATTTTTCATGGAAGTTTATCACAAAAATAATTATCCCCTTGTACAATTCCTTTGTGTTTAAAAAAATAATGTGCCAAGTAAAGCCTTTACGATTAGTTTGGGTGGTAGTTGTTTGATCACGCTGAGAAAAGACAGAAACTTTCTGCTCACGAAATTAATTTTTATTTTTATTCTGGAAGAGCTTTTGTGTTGATTCTTTTTGCTTCTGATTTATATGCAAATTTTCTAGACGTTCGTAAGTTCTCAGATTTTTTGAGATATCAAAAGTATACGGAATATACAGATTGCTACAGACTGTTCTGTTTTGACAGATTCTGTTTTCTATGCTTTGTTCTCTTATTTTGATGAATCTATGGGTAGTATCGGGGGGTATGAACCATGGTGAAGTTTTATTACAGTAGAAATAATGCTAATATGAATTTAGAATTAGTTCACAACAGTACTTGAAGTGGTGATTTATTTTATTATACTAACGGATCTCACAAAGTTTTGTTGAGTTTTGTGTGATTGAAGTTTTCAAGTTTTAGGTGAGAGCACGATTGATGAAGGAATAAGGAGAGGCAATAGCCTAAGCTTGGGGATGCCCGAGGCACCCCAAGGTAATATTCAAGGAAGACTCAAGCGTCTAAGCTTGGGGATGCCCCGGAAGACATCCCCTCTTTCGTCTACAATCTATCGGTAATTTTACTCGGACTTATATTTTAATTCGTCACTTGATATGTGCAAATGCTTGGAGCGTCTTTTGTGTTTATTTTTCCTTTTTCTTTTATTGCACCATGCTGGTATGAGATAGTCCTTGGTTGTCTTTATAGAATGCTTCTTGTGCTTCAATTATATCTTTTGAAGTTTGGATTGCGTGTTTCCCTACACATAGAAAACCGCCACTTGTAGAATGCTCTTTTGCTTCACTTATATTTGTTAGAGCGGGGCATATATTTTGTAAAAATAATTAAACTCTCATGCTTCACTTATACCTATTTATAGAGTTAACAGGAGTTGGTCATTCACATGGTTAGTCATAAAATCCTACATAAAACTTGTAGATCACTGAATATGATATGTTTGATTCCTTGCAACAGTTTTGCGACATGAATATGTGATATTAGAGTCATGCTAGTGAGTAATTGTGTATTTTTAGAAATACTTGTGTTAAGGTTTGTGATTCCCGTAGCATGCACGTATGGTGAACCGTTATGTGATGAAGTCGGAGCATGCTTTATTTATTGATTGTCATCCTTTGTGTGGAGGTCGGGATCGCGCGATGGTTAACTCCTACCAACCTTTCCCCTAGGAGCATGCGTGTAATACCTTGTTTCGATGACTAATAGAATTTTGCAATAAGTATGTGAGTTCTTTATGACTAATGTTGAGTCCATCGATTATACGCACTCTCACCCTTCCACCATTGCTAGCCTCTCTAGTACCACACAACTTTCGCCGGTGCATTACACCCACCATATAGCCTCCCTCAAAACAGCCACCATACCTACCTATTATGGCATTTTCATAGCCATTCCAAGATATATTGCCATGCAACTACCACCGTTCTGTCTCATGACATGTGCCACCACTTCCATATTGCCATTGCATGATCGTAAGATAGCTAGCATAATGTTTCCATGGATTGTCCATTTTTTGATGTCATTGCTATGCTAGATCATTGTCACGGTACACTACCGAAGGCATTTCATATAGAGTCATCATTGCTCTAAGTATTGAGTTGTAAGTGTGATGATCATTATTAATAGAGCATTGTCCCATGTGAGGAAATAAAAGAGGCCAGCGAAGCCCATTTACAAAAAAGAGGCCAAAGATACCCACCAAATATGTATATATATATATATATATATATATATATATATATAAGAGGCCAAAGAGCCCACACACACAAAAAAAGAGAGAAAAGAAAGAAGGGACAATTGCTACTATCCTCTTTCCACACTTGTGCTTCAAATAGCACTATGATCTTTATGACAGAGAGTCTCCTATGTTGTCACTTCCATATACTAGTGGGAAATTTTCATTATATAACTTGGCTTGTATATTCCAATGATGGGCTTCCTCAAAATTTTCCTACGTCCTCGTGAGCAAGCAAGTTGGGTGCACACCCACTAGTTTATTTTGTGAGCTTTCATACACTTATAAGCTCTAGTGCCTCCGTTGTGTGGCAATCCCTACTCACTCACATTGATATATATTGATGGGCATCTCCATAGCCCGTTGATACGCCTAGTTGATGAGATACTATCTCCTCCTTTTTGGCTTCTCCACAACCACCATATTCTATTCCACTTATAGTGCTATGTCCATTGCTCATGCTCATGTATTGCGTGAAAGTTGAAAAAGTTTGAGAACACTAAAGTATGAAACAATTGCTTGGCTAAAACCGGGGTTGTGCATGATTTAAATACATTGTGTGGGGAAGATGGAGCATAGCCAGACTATATGATTTTGTAGGGATAACTTTCTTTGGCCATGATATTTTGAGAAGACATGATTGCTTTGTTAGTACGCTTGAAATATTATTGTCTTTATGTTAAATGATAGACTATTGCTTCGAATCACTCGTGTTTTAGTATTCATGCCATGATTAGATTATATGATCAAGATTATGCTAGGTAGCATTCCACATCAAAAATTATCTTTTTTTTATCATTTACCTACTCGAGGACGACCAGGAATTAAGCTTGGGGATGCTGATACGTCTCCGTCATATCTATAATTTCTGATTGTTTCATGCCAATATTCTATAACTTTCATATACTTTTGGCAACTTTTTATACTATTTTTGGGACTAACATATTGATCGAGTGCCCAGTGCCAGTTCCTGTTTGTTGCATGTTTTTTGTTTCGCAGAATATCCATACCAAACGAAGTCCAAACGTAATAAAAATTTACGGGGATTTTTTTTGGAATATTTATGATTTTCGGGAAGAAGAATCAACGCGAGGCGATGCACGGAGTGCCCACAAGCCCCGTCGCCGCGGCCAGGGGTGGGCCTGCGACAGGGGGCTTGTGGCCACTCCTTAAGGCGGTTGGAGCCCTTATTTCGCCGCAGGAAAGATAATATCCGGAAGAAAATCGTGTTAAATATTTCAGCCCAATCGGAGTTACGGATCTCCGGGAATTTAAGAAAAGGTGAAACGCAGAATCTGGGAGCGCAGAAACAGAAGGACACACAGAGAGAGATCCAATCTCGGAGGGGCTCTCGCCCATCCGCCGCCATGGAGACCATGGACCAGAGGGGAAACCCTTCTCCCATCTAGGGAGGAGGTCAAGGAAGAAGAAGAAGGAGGGGGGCTCTCCCCCCTCTCTCCCGGCGGTGCCAGAACGCCGCCCGGGACATCATCGTGTGACGGCGATCTACACCAACACCTCTGTCATCTTCGCCAACATCTCCATCATCTTCCCCCATCTATATTCAGCGGTTCACTCTCCCGCAACCCGCTGTACCCTCTACTTGAACATTATGCTTTACGCTACATATTATTATCCAATGATGTGTTGCTATCCTATGATGTCTGAGTAGATTATCGTTGTCCTATCGGTGACTGATGAATTGCTATGATTGGTTTAATTTGCTTGTGGTTATGTTGCTGTCCTTTGGTGCCCATCATATGATCGCGCGCGTGGATCACATCATAGGGTTAGTTGTATGTTGATAGGACTATGTATTGGCAGGCTAGAGTGACAGAAGCTTCAAACCTAGCATAGAAATTGATGCATATGGGATTGAAGGGGGACCAATATATCTTATTGCTATGGTTGGGTTTTACCTTAATGAACGTTAGTAGTTGCAGACGCTTGCTAATAGTTCCAATCATAAGTGCATAGAATTCCAAGTAAGGGATGACATGCTAGTAGAGGCCTCTCCCACATGATACTTGTTATCGATCTAGTAACGTAGTCAATTGCTTCGGGACAATTCCGCAACTCCTACCACCACTTTTCCACACTCGTTAGACACTCGCAGTTGTTTCTATATCTAACCAGCCCCTAGTTTTATTTACGTGTTCTTTACTTTCTTGCAAGCCTATCCTATCACTCCTACAATGTACTTCTAGTTTCATACTTGTTCTAGGTAAAGCGAACGTAAAGTGTGCGTAGAGTTGTATCAGTGGTCGATAGAACTTGAGGGAATATTTGTCCTACCTTTAGCTCCTCGTTGGGTTCGACACTCTTACTTATCGAGAAAGTCTACAATTGATCCCCTATATTTGTGGGTTATCAATCCCCCTCCGGCAGGGCACGAGAACGTGCCGAGATGGGATCTTGCGGAGACAGAAGCTTGCGGCGGCGGAAAAGTACTTTCGATGATCTCCTGATTTTTTGGGATTTTGAGGGAATATATAGGCACAACCCCTAGGGCAAAGGATGTCCAGGGGGTCCACAAGCCTGTGGGCCGCGACCTCCCCCCTGGCCGTGGGGTGGAGGCTTGTGGGGCCCCTGTGGCCCCTGCCTTGGATCTCAAGTCTCGTGATCTTCTTCCGTCACGGAAAAATTCTTTTCGGGGATTTTATTCCATTTGGACTCTGTTTCAAAATCTCCTCTGAAAGGGGTCAAAAACATGGAAAAAAAGGAACTGGCACTTGGCACTGAGTTAATAGGTTAGTCCCAAAATATATATACAAGGTATGCAAAACATCCAAAGTTTGACAAGATAATAGCTAGAAACCATAAAAAATTATAGATACGTTGGAGACGTATCAGGCATCCCCAAGCTTAACTCCTGCTCCTCCTCGAGTAGGGAAGTGATAAAGAATGAATTTTTGATGTGGAATGCTACCTGGCATAGTTGTCCTTTGCAACTTATTTCACGTTACTCTTGGGGAACGTCGCATGGGAAACAAAAATTTTCCTACGCGCACGAAGACCTATCATGGTGATGTCCATCTACGAGAGGGGATTTCTGATCTACGTACCCTTGTAGATTGCACATCAGAAGCTTTAAGAAACGCGGTTGATGTAGTGGAACATCCTCACGTCCCTTGATCCGCCCCGCGAACCGTCCCACGAACCGTCCCGCGAACCGTCCCACGAACCGTCCCGCGATCGGTCCCACGATCCGTTCCGATCTAGTGCCGAACGGACGGCACCTCCGCGTTCAGCACACGTACAGCTCGACGATGATCTCGGCCTTCTTGATCCAGCAAGAGAGACGGAGAGGTAGATGAGTTCTCCGACAGCGTGACGGCGCTCCGGAGGTTGGTGGTGATCTAATCTCAGCAGGGCTCCGCCCGAGCTCCGCAGAAACGCGATCTAGAGGTAAAACCGTGGAGGTATGTGGTCGGGCTGCCGTGGAAAAAGTTGTCTCAAATCAGCCCTAAAACCCCACTATATATAGGAGGGAGGGAGGGGAGGAGGCAGCCTCAAACCCTCAAGGTTTGGTCGAAATTTGAGGTGGAGGAGTCCTACTCCAATCCTACTTGTAGTAGGATTCCACCTTCCCACTTGGAAACTCTTTCCACCTTGTGTTTTTCCCTTCTCAAACCTTATGGGCCTTAGTGGGAACTTATTCCAGCCCACTAGGGGTTGGTTTATCTCTTCCCATAGCCCATGAGACCCCTTGGGCGTGACACCCCTCTCGATGGTCCCTGTCACCCCTCCCGGCACTCCCGGTACACTACCGATGAGCCCGAAACTTTTCCGGTAATGCCCGAAAACTTTCTGGTAACCAAATGAGGTCATCCTATATATCAATCTTCGTCTCCGGACCATTCCGGAAACCCTCGTGACGTCCGTGATCCCATCCGGGAATCCGAACAACATTCGGTAACCAACCATATAACTCAAATACGCATAAAACAACGTCGAACCTTAAGTGTGCAGACCGTGCGGGCTCGAGAACTATGTAGACATGACCCGAGTGACTCCTCGGTCAATATCCAATAGCGGGACCTGGATGCCCATATAGGATCCTACATATTCTACGAAGATCTTATCGTTTGAACCTCAGTGCCATGGATTCATATAATCCCGTATGTCATTCCCTTTGTCCTTTGGTATGTTACTTGCCCGAGATTCGATCGTCAGTATCCGCATACCTATTTCAATCTCGTTTACCGGCAAGTCTCTTTACTCGTTCCGTAATACAAGATCCCGCAATTTACACTAAGTCACATTGCTTGCAAGGCTTGTGTGTGATGTTGTATTACCGAGTGGGCCCCGAGATACCTCTCCGTCATACGAAGTGACAAATCCCAGTCTTGATCCATACTAACTCAACGAACACCTTCGGAGATACCTGTAGAGCATCTTTATAGCCACCCAGTTACGTTGCAATGTTTTATACACACAAAGCATTCCTCCGGTGTCAGTGAGTTATATGATCTCATGGTCATAGGAACAAATACTTGACACGCAGAAAACAATAGCAACAAAATGACACGATCAACATGCTACGTCTATTAATTTGGGTCTAGTCCATCACATGATTCTCCTAATGATGTGATCCCTTTATCAAGTGACAACACTTGCCTATGGTCAGGAAACCTTGACCATCTTTGATCAACGAGCTAGTCAACTAGAGGCTTACTAGGGACAGTGTTTTGTCTATGTATCCACACATGCACTGTGTTTCCAATCAATACAATTATAGCATGGATAATAAACGATTATCATGAACAAAGAAATATAATAATAACTAATTTATTATTGCCTCTAGGGCATATTTCCAATAGTTACATGAATGTTCAGATCCGTAAGATTCGAAACAATAGTTTGCTATTGACATGAAAACAATAATTCCTCAAGCAAACTAGCAAGGTAATCATGAACTTTCAAATTAACAAAGCCAAGGAAAGTTATCCCTACAAAATCATATAGTTTGGTAAGCTCCGTCATCCTCACACAACTAATGTAAATCATGCACAACCCCGGTATTGGCCAGGTAATTGTTTTCGCACTCTTACTTTCTCAAACCTTTTATAACTATCACACAATACATGAGCGTGAGCTAGCACTATAGGTGGAATAGAGTGTGGTGGTGGTTGTGAGACAAAAAAAGGAGGAGATGGTCACATTGACTCGGCGTATCAAAGGGCTATGGAGATGCCCATTAATAGATATTAATGTGAATGAGTAGGGATTTCCATACAAGAGATGCACTAGAACTATAGGTATGTGAAAGCTCGAAAGGAGAACTAGTGGGTGTGCGTCCAACTTGCTTGCTCACGAAGACCTAGGGAAATTTTGAGGAAGCCCATCATTGGAATATACAAGCCAAGTTATCTAAGGAAGATTCCCACTAGCATATGGTAGTGACAAAGCAAGAAGCTTTCAATCATGAAGAACATGGTGCTATTATGAAGCACAAGTGTGGAAAAAGATAGTAGCATTGTCCCTTCCCTCTTTTTCTCTCTTTTCTTTTTTTTCATTTGGGCTCATAGGCCTCTTTTTTTTCTTTTTTTTTCTCTTTCCTTTTTTTATTTTTGGGCTCTTTGGCCTCTTTTTTTCCTCACATGGGACAATGCTCTAATAATGATGATCATCACACTTTTATTTACTAAGAGCTTCAGAGCTCAAAATGATGATGACTCTATAGGAAATGCCTTCGATAGTGTACCGGTATGTGCAACGATCTAGCATGGCGTATGACGTTGAAACATCTCGCTAGCTATCTTATGATCATGCAATGGCAATACGAGAGTGAAGGCACAAGTCATGAGACGGAACGGTGGGAGTTGCATGGCAATATAACTCGAAATGGATATGAAAATGCCATAGTAGGTAGGTATGGTGGCTGTTTTGAGGAAGGCATTTGGTGGGTTTGTGGACCGGCGAGAATTGCGCGACACTAAATAGGCTAGCAATGATGGAAGGTGAAAGTGCATCTATACCATGGACTCACATTAGTCATAAAGAACTCACATACTTGTTGCGAAAGTTTTTATTAGTAATCGAAACAAAGCGCTAAACGCATACTCCGAGGGGAAGGGTTGGTAGGTGTTAACCATCGCGCGATCCCGACCTCAACACAAAGGATGACAATCAATAGATCAATTATGCTCCGACTTCCTAACATAGCGGTTCACCATACGTGCATGCTATGGGAGTCACTAACTTCAACACAAGTATTTCTAGATTCACAACACCCTACTAACATAGCTCTTAATATTACCAAATCCACGTCTCAAAACTAATCGAGAGGAATCAAGACTTCTCTTTCTACTCAATGCACATGAAGATGGAGGTTTTTGAATCCTATTTGGGTACCGATCAAATTTGGGACTACTTTCATAGCATAAGCCAACTACCAAATCACGCACCGCCGTGCTCTAAAAGATATAAGTGAAGCACATAGAGCAAAAGTATCTAGCTCAAATGATATAAGTGAAGCACTATGAGCATTCTAGCAAAATCACGATGAGTGCATGTCTCTCTCTCTCAAAAAGTTGTGCAGCAAGGATGATTGTGAAACTACAAAAAGAAAAGACTCCTAAGATACAAGACACTCCAGGCAAAACACATATCATGTGGTGAATAAAAATATAGCTCCAAGTAATGTTACCGATGGATTGAAGACGAAAGAGGGGATGCCTTCCCGGGGCATCCCCAAGCTTAGGCTTTTTGATGTCCTTGAATTTGGTTTGGGATGCCTTGGGAATCTCCAAGCTTGAGCTCTTTCCACTCCTTATCTCATCATCCATGTGAACATCACCCAAAACTTGAAAACTTCACAACACAAAACTTAAACAGAAACCCGTGATAACATTAGCACAAGAAAACAAACTACCACTTCTTTTCGTACTGTAGCAAACTTGAATTCCATCTATATTGGTGTTGGGCTACTGTATTCTCAATTTTCCATGACTAGTACCCCCCGATACTAACCATAGTTTCATCAAAACAAGCAACCAACTCAACAAAAACAGAATCTGTCAAAACAGACCAGTTTATAGCAATCTGTATACTTTGTATACTTATGGTACCTCAACAAATCTGAAAAATTACGACGGCCTGGGAAAAAGGCATATCAACAAGCCTAAAAAAGAATAAACTCAAAATCTCTTTCTGAATAAAAACGAAAAATCATCTCGTGAGCGAAAAGTTTCTGTCTTTTTCCAGCAGGATCAAACAACCATTACCAAGACTAGTCATAAAGGTTTTGCTTGGCTCAAACACAAAAAGAAACACAAAAACACAATCACAACAGAATTATGATGGTGTGGACGCAACAAAATAGAAAGAAAAAGATAAATTCATTGGGTTGCCTCCCAACAAGCGCTATTGTTTAACGCCCTTAGCTAGGCATTCAATGATGCTCTCACAAAAGACAAGAATTGAAGCACAACGAGAGCATCCTAAAGCATGTGAAATCACATCTAAGTCTAACATACTTCCTATGCATAGGCATTTTATAGAAAAACAAATTTTCAAGACAACCAATAGTTGCCATATGCAAGGAAGAAGAAAGAGACAAGAGCAATCTCAACATTGCGAGAGGTGATTTAGTAACATGAAAGTTTCTACCACAATATTTTCCTCTCTCATTACATGTGGGATCATATTCGAATTCAACGATATAGATACAACATAGGATATTCTTTTCATGACCCACATGCATGCAAAGTTGACGCTCTTCAAAAATAGTGGGATTATCATCTAAAGTCATGACTTCTCCAAACCCACTTCAATAATATTGCAAATATCATATTCATCATGAGGCTTAAACAAATTTTCAAGATCATAAGAAAAATCATCGCCCCACTCATGATCATTGCAACAAGTAGTGGACATAGCAAAACCAGCATCCCCAAGCTGAGGGTTTTGCATATTCTTAGCATCATTGTCACTAATATAATTTATAGTGAAACCATTGCAGTCATGCTTTTCATCCAAGGAGCCCTCGTGAATCACTTCATAAATTTCTTCCTCACCATTTTCAGATTCACGCATATCAAGCAAAACTCCATAAACATAGTCAAGTGCACTCAACTCACTAGCAATTGGATCAACATAATTGGATCTCTTTAAGAGATTAGCAAGTGGACGAGGATCCATATCACTAGATTTTCAGCAAGCGAAGATGCGAGCATATTGAAGGCACATGGCACACAAGCGAACAGAAAGCAAGCGAGAGAAAAGGGCGAATGAAAAGGAAAATGAAAAAAAGCAAATTGGTGAAGTGGGGGAGAGGAAAACGAGAGGCAACTGGCAAACAAAGTAAATGAAAGAGATGAGTTTGCGACACCTACTTGGATGAGTTCTTGACTTGATCCTCCCCGGTAACGGCGCCAGAAATCCTTGTGCTACGTCAACAAAAGTCGTTCCCGGCAGTGGTGCCAGAGATCCTTCTATCGTCTCTTGAGCTTGCGTTGGTTTTTCCCTTGAAGAGGAAAGGGTGATGCAGCACAGGAGCAGTAAGTATTTCCCTCATTTTGAGAACCAAGGTATCAATCTCGTCAAGTCCAGAGTACCTTCGCAAACTCAAACGAGCTTGCACCCAACGCTTCAAAGGGGTTGTCAATCCCTTCAAGATTGTTTTCAAAGTGAGATCTGAAAGCGGAAAGTGCAACGAAGTAAAAAGTGTAAGGCTGAAAATATGGTGTAGGGTAGACCCGGGGGCCATAGTGTTAACTAGAGGATCCTCTCAAAATAGCAAATATCATGGTGGGTGAACAAATTATTGTTGAGCAATTGATAGAAGCGCAAAGTCATGATGATATCTAAGGCAATGATCATACATATAGGCATCACGTCCGAGACAAGTAGACCGATACTTTCTACATCTACTACCATTACTCCACACATCGACCGCTATCCAACATGCATCTAGTGTATTGAGTTCACGACGAACAGAGTAATGCCTTAAGCAAGATGACATGATGTAGAGGGATAATCTCAAACCAATGATGAAAACCCCATCTTTTTACCCTTGATGGAAACAACATGATGCGTGCCTCGCTACCCCTTCTGTCACTGGCTGAGGTCACCGCACGGTATGAACCCAAAACCAAGCACTTCTCCCATGGCAAGAATCATAGATCTAGTTGGCCAAACAAAACCCACAACTCAAAGAGAAGTACAAGGATATGAAATCATGCATAAGAGAGATCAGAAGAAACTCAAATTAGATTCATAGATAATCTGATTATAAATCCACAATTCATCGGATCTCGACAAACACACCGCAAAAGAATATTACATCGGATAGATCTCCATGATGATCATGGAGAACTTTGTACTGAAGATCCAAGAGAGAGAAGAAGCCATCTAGTTACTAGCTATGGACCCGTAGGTCTATGGTGAACTACTCACGCATCATCGGAGAGGTCATGGTATTGATGAAGAAGCCCTCCGTGTCCGAATCCCCCTCCGGCAGGGCACCAGAACGTGCCCCAGATGGGATCTTGCGGAGACAGAAGCTTACGGCGGCGGAAAAGTACTTTCGATGATCTCCTGATTTTTTTGGGGATTTTTAGGGAATATATAGGCGCAACCCCTAGGGCAAAGGACGTCCAGGGGGCCCACAAGCCCTGGTCGCGGGGTTACACAAACGAAGCACCTCCCCCCTGGTCGCGGGGTGGGGGCTTGTGGGGCCCCCCTGCCTTGGCTCTCAAGTCTCTTGATCTTCTTCCGTTACGAAAAAATTCTTTTCAGGGATTTTATTTCGTTTGGACTCTGTTTCAAAATCTCCTCTGAAAGGGGTAAAAACACATGGAAAAAACAGGAACGGGCACTTGGCACTGAGTTAATAGGTTAGTCCCAAAAAATATATAAAAGGTATGCAAAACATCCAAAGTTTGACAAGATAATAGCATGAAAGCATCAAAAATTATAGATACGTTGGAGACGTATCAATTCGCCCGCTCTTCCTGTCCATTAGATTGGGGATGTGCAACCGCGGAAACATCAAGCCGGATATGCTCTCGTGAACAGAACTCTTGCATTGCACCTTTGGATAGATTTGTACCATTGTCAGTAATGATACTATGAGGATATCTGAATCTGAAAATCAGTTTCTTCAAGAATTTGACGGCCGTATCAGCGTCACAACTGCTAACAGGTTCCACCTCCACCCACTTGGTAAATTTGTCAACTGCCACCAATAGGTGAGTCTTTTTGGTGGAAGACATCTTGAAGGGACCGACGATATCAAGTCCCCAGACTGCAAACAGCCAAGTGATTGGTATCATCCGCAATTCCTGAGCCGACACATGCATGAGGCGTCCAAACTTTTGGCAACCATCACATCGGCGAACGATCTCCTCTGCGTGTGCGTGAGCCGTCAGCCAATAAAACCCATGTCTGAAGGCTTTAGAAACCAAGGATCGGGACCCGGCATGATGACCATAGTCGCCCGCGTGAATCTCATTGAGGATCATACATCCTTCTTCAGAAGAGACGCATCTTTGAAATACCCCCGAGGTGCTTCGTTTGTGTAACTCGCCATTGTGTATGACCATGGATTTACACCGACGGACGATTTGGCGAGCTAGCAACTCGTTGGCTGGTAACTCGCCTCTGGTGAGGTATGCCATGTAAGGAATCGCCCAGTCTGGAGTAGCATGAAGAGCCACCACGAGTTGAGACTCGGGGTCCGGTACGGCTAAATCCTCCTCCGAAGGCAGTTTCACTGAAGGGTTATGTAATATATCCAAAAATACATTGGGAGGAACTGGCTTACGCTGTTGTGACATCCTCGACTTTTGCTACAGTAATGATTGTAATTAAGCGACAGTGATCCCACACTAATGATGCCACGTCATCGTTAATGATATCAACGATCTCGTGTTGGTTAAAACTGAATCAAAATTCGATGCTCTAAGATGAAGTCAAACGAGGAAAGAATTAGGTTGTTGAAATGATATTGTCAGGGGAGTTATAAAAATTCCCTAGCGAAGTATAAAAATTCCCTAGCGAGGCCCAATATATTTAGAAGTGGAGCCTTAAACAAAATAAGTAAAGAGAAATATAGTAAATGTAAAAGAAATAAATAAAAGTATATATAATAAATTATAAAAGATAGTAAATAAAATTAGGTACTAAAAAGAATTGTAAATAATAGAAAAAGAAAAACAAAAGAAAAAAAGAAAAAAAGGAAAAGGAACCCCCCACCCCGTGGCCCAACTAGGCCTAGAGGCCCAGCCGGCGAGGCCAAAGCCCCCGCAGGGGAAACCCTAGCGCTGACCCCCTACTCCCCCTCCCTACTCCCCCACGCGCCGCCGCCAGGGGGCTCTCGCCCCGTCACCCCGCACCACCCCTCGTGGGGGCACCACCTCCCACCGACACCTCTCCCCTCGGGACCTCCCTCTCTCTCGTAACCCACACCATCGACAGTTCCCCCCCGAGCCTCCTCCTCTCGTTTCCCTCCTCCCCTGTGGAGGACGAACCCCCCCAGATCCACCCTCCCCCGAGCCACCCATACCCCCCCCGCCGGTGAGCCCCCTCCCCCACCGGCCTCCCTCTCCACTCCCTCACCACCGGCCGAGGCCACCTCCCTCTCGGCCCCAACCCCCCCGTCGGCCCTTCCTCCCGCTCCGTCCAGGAGGGACCGGGCAGGGAGACCCCTTCTCCTCACCACGCCGGCCATCCGGCCGGCCTCGACCTCCGGGAGGCTTTCTCCGGCGAACCACCTCGCCGGATCCGTCATCACCGCCTCCGGGAACTCCTCCACGCCGTCTCCTCCGCCCCTTCCCGCGAACTCCGGATTCACCGGTCCCTCTCGTCAACGTCGGTGAGCCCCTCCTCGGGCTCCTCCCACCATCTCGTTCCCCTCGCCGTGCCGGTTCTATTCTGATGAACGGCGCTCCGTTCCGACGACGTGATGTTCGCGTAGGAGCGATTGAAGTTAGTGTTTCTTCTCCGTTGAGAAGAGGAGAAGCACACAAGAAGACTCTATGTTAACACAGAGAGGGAGATGAGAGTTTTTGAGAGAAATAAAATAATTAATGTATTGCGTATGTATTTTGTATGTATGAGATACACGTATGTATTTTGTATGTATGAGATGCACGTATGTATGTATGTATTTCGGTATATGGCGGTATACGTTAAATGTTTGGTTATGTATCTGTGAGTAAAGAGGTGTATTTGGCCTAAAGCCACTTACCGGTGGGGCCAACGCACCCCGCGGTCTATGACAAGGAGGCCCCACACCCCTTTTGAAGAAAAGTAAAAATTAAAATATAAAAATAAAAATAATGTTTTTATTAAATAAATAAATAGATATATTAGTTAATTAATTAATTGGATAATTCGAATAATTATAGTATGACACGTGGGTCCCTAATAAACTTATCTGATTAATTAATATTTAATCTTAATTAAAACTGGTGCCTATGACGTTCAGGACCAGCTGGTCAGTTGACCAGTCAACTGTTGATGTCAGCATGACATCATGCTAAATTCATAATAGCATTTTATTAAATTAATTAAATCTGTTTTTAATTCCTATATGATTAATAAAACTTTAAAAATTAATATAAAATAATCCATAAGTCAAATCAAAATATTTTCAAAATGAAAGTTGATCAGCAGAACGAGACGAACCTGGATACACGGTCCAGTCGTATGTCACGCGTCCCTAGTATAGCAAACATGGAACTTTTCCTTCATTTCTAGTACGACCGGTAGTAGCCCGAGACCCGGAAAATATCGTCAGATATTCTTCCGACCCGTCTATGACGGATGTTGCTGCGGTAGCTCATGTCTAGCCTACATCTTGTCGTGTCATGCTTTGTGTTGCACCGTTGCTATTATTTATTGTTTCTTCCCCCTCTTCTTACCGGTAGACCCCGAGACTGACACTGCTGACGGGTACATCTACGACCCTGCCGATCAGTCCTTTGCCGCAGAGCAGCAAGGCAAGCAAACCCCCCTTGATCATTCCTATATCGCCTATGTCTTTCTTCCTACTGGTTGCATTAGTATTTTTGCTACTGCTGTAGTTAGCTCCTATATCTGATGCATAGCCTGTTTTTGATGAACTGCTACTTTCAGTACTGTACCTTTAATCTGCTTAGTATAGGTGGAGCAGTCATCCCCTCTGACCCCGTAGTTCAGTTGCCCCGCTTGTTTTCAAATCTCGATCCCCGATCGACGAGCCAGACCCGACACATCACATACACCCCCCTTAGTTGTACGACGCTACAGAGATACTATCGGGTACCGAGGGTGACACCTCTCTAAGTACTCCTGATGATATCTTTGTAGTATAGCTAGTCGGTCGTGGTTATCGAGGGTGATTCCTCTTTCACCATTCCCGACGATGCCTCTGTCGTACAACCCCTCAAGTGTGGGACCCTCGAGGGTGATTCCTCTAAGCCCACGTTGACGGATACATCGTTCGGAATCCAACGAGGGTGATACCTCGGATTCCCCCCGATGTTACAACCACACAATTACTCGACCATGTTACTCGGATCATTGGTGATTTAGTTGTAAGACGGGTGGATTCCCGTGAGACCGTGTTGCTGGCCTAATTAAAATGTTAATGGATTTGGGTATTTGATCTTGGTTGGTCGGAGACCTTTTCGCACTAACCGGCTACGTGGGAAGAATTATGGGTACTCGGCGTCGCGGTATCAACCGAAGCTTTTCAGATGTCAGCAATGTAGCGGCGCGCGCCCGAGTGGTCCCGAGATGCATCGCTCTTGTGATTAAGGGATGCTAGGACTCACGTCGGCCGCCCACGCCACGTGTAGAAGCACGAAGGGGATGTGGGCCCACGAACCCTTTGTGCTTAGGAGTTAGACCGGCGGGCTGGCCTCTCTGATTAGTCTTAGGTGGGGCTGCGATGTGTCGATATTCCGAGGCCGGGCAGGACCCAGAATAGTGTGTCTGGCCAGAGTGTTATCGAGCGTGACGGGACATGTGGTGCACCCCTGCAGGGATGAAAATTAACTATTCCGTGTCCACGGTTACAGGACGACTTGGAGTTGTGCCCTGATCTTATACAACTACAATTGTTACTTAACTGGATTTAGTTTGCCTCCAGATTGCTTCCTCGTAGGGAGTCGAGGGAGGATCTTTGGGCGTGACCTCACTTTAATATTGGTGCAACAATATGACTATTATGTTTTACCCCTGTTCTACTCTTGTCTATTGCTGCAAGACCCTGAAGATGCTAGTATTCGATAGGACTAGGCCTTCTCTCTCGATTCTCGCATTGCTGCAGTCAGTCCACATATAACACCCCCCTTTGATACTGATGCATACTTAGAATAAGTCTGATGTAAGACTTGCGAGTACTTTGGATGAGTGCTCACCGCTGCATTTCTCCCCTTGTCCCCTTGATCCGTTTGTTGCGACCAGATGATGGAGCCCAGGAGATGGCGGCCCCCGCCGACGACGACTGCTACCCCGACGGTGCCTACTACTACGTGGAGGCCGCTGATGATCAGGAGTAGTTAGGAGGTTCCCAGGCAGGAGCCTCGCCTCGTTCGATCGTTGTATCTTTTGTGCTAGCCTTATCTAAGGCACCCCATGTTATGTTTGTACTCAGATATTGTTGCTTCCGCTGACTCGTGTGTTTATCGAGCTTCCGTATTCTAGCCCTCGAGGCCCCTGGCTTGTAATATGAAGCTGACGTTATTTTTATTTGTGTCTAGAGTTGTGTTGTGATATCTTCCCATGAGTCCTTGGGTTTGATCTTATGCATATGCGTGTATGATTAGCGTACGATTAAACCGAGGGCGTCACAAGTTGGTATCAGAGCCGACTGCCTGTAGGTAGCCCCCTTTCCAACTCCTTGGCCGAAGTTCAGTCTAGTGTTTGAAAAACTTTACTAACACTGATGTTGTGGCTTACGGGCCCACATCTCAATTGGGTGGTATTAGTATCTTTTACTCCTTTCCTATACTCTGGGCTCTACTCTCTCTTCTCTTTCGGGTCAAAGATTTTACTAACTCTAACATTAGGTTCTTGTAATCACATCCACCCGGAGCGCTGGACTATCTACTCTTTCTCTTGAATATATATTACACACACTGTCATTTGACATCCGTCAATCTTATTTTCAGATGCGTCCCGCAAGACAGCACGTGCGCCTGACACAGGCCACTGAGACGACTGGGTTCCCGACCATTTTGGTCGACCTACTGACCAAGCTGAGATATCGCTCGTACCCCGAGTACACTGTGTTCGAGGATTTCTGCGAGTACAACCAGTACCAGTACTAGGCTGAGGTTCGCATCTTCGACCAGATGGGCGGCGAGACCCTCGAGCGCCACGTCTTCTGTGGTATTGGAGTGTCGGTCAAGATGGCCGTCCATGATGCGGCCTACATCGCCATCACCCGTGTCCGTGGAGCATTCCCTCACCTGGAGGAGATCCCTTTCAGATACACCCCGCATTCTCCTGTTGGGGCTGAGACTGGGTCTGATCTCACTGCCTACACTTCTGACGTTCGGGAGCGTAGCGACCGTTCCTACGTCGCTGTCTGCGCCCCCTACGTGACGCGTCACTACGACGCGTGGTTTCTAGTGCAGTACACTGAGGCACTAGATCGTGCTTTCCAAGCTCTGACTGTGGAGTTGTATGCTACGCGCGCTCGTCTTTATGACGCGTTGGCAGAGCTGCAGCCATCACACTGCCCGAGGGTTCCCCCTATGCGCATCCGCGATCCGAGCAGGACAGAGCTACCATCAGCTCTCGAGTGGACTGATGTTGGGGGTAGAACCCCTGCACTTGGACCTCAGCTCCTCGACTGGATGCGGTGCCCTCACCAGAGTCACAACGGGACACAGGGTCCTGTCCCTACCTTCTATCACCGCCAGCTACCAGGATTCGATCGTCCTCTCCGACGTTGATGTAGCCTTATCGCTACATCGCATTGTGGTACTCTTCCACCGTGCCTGGGCGCCGCCTAGTGAGTCCAGGGTATCGTCTAATGCGTCCGGGCTATCGCCAAATTTCTAATTTGTAATCGTTAGTCTATAATCGAACTTATGTATGGGTCTGTATGTCGAACTCAACTACTATGGAGTATCTATCGCATTTCCCTTTCATCATGCTTGATTACTTCTTGAATGTGTGCGATGCCTTTGCAATTACTTTAAGCTAAACTACCCCTGTTAAATATTTAACAGGATGGTTAGACTAGCTGGCCGCCCGCGTGCCCCTGCCAACGATGCACCACCCCCGCCTCCTGAGTATATGGCGGGGATGATCCAACAGTTTGAGCTGAACCGCCAGTTTATGCAAGGGCTCATGGATCAGTTCCAAAGGCCGAACATGAACCAACCGCATGGCGTGACACTGCAAGACTTCTGCCGCCTCAACCCTGTGATCTACCGCAGCTCAACTCAGCCTCTTGATGCTGATGACTGGCTCCGTGACATTTCTTATGAGCTGGAGTCTGCCGATGTGCCCCTGGCAAGCTATGTCAACTTTGTCGCCTACTTTCTGAAGGGTCCCGCTGCTCAATGGTGGGACAGCCACATGCGCTCTCAACCCGATGGAACTATCATCACTTGGGCAGAGTTCAAAGCTGCTTTCCGTGCTCGCTACATTCCTCAGGGAATCATGGACCGGAAGAAGCGTGAGTTCCGCAACCTGGTCCAGGGAAACAAGATTGTGGATGCTTATCAGCGGGAATTTATAGATTTATCTCGCTATGCTAAAGAAGACATTGCAACTGATGCACGCAGACAAGAGAAGTTCCGTGAAGGCCTCCACCCTGATATCAAGCTGACACTCCTCGTTCAGGACTATGTTGACTTCGCTACCCTGGTGAACAAGGCTATTCAGGTTGAGACTGGTCTGCAGGAACACAAAGATAGCAGCAAGCGCAACCGTGACATGGGCTCATCTTCGGGCTCATCTACACAGAAGCGGAAGATCTGGATTCCCAACAACATGTACCATGCACCTGCTCCTGCTCCGAGGCCGTCCTATGCTGCACCTCGCCTGCCTCCTCCACCGCCTAGGCAGCCGAGGCTTCCAGCACCACCGCCTCGAGTTCCTTCTTCCTGTCCTAAGGACGGGTTGTGCTTCAAGTGTGGTCGTCCAGGTCACCGTGCTAGAGACTGCAGGCAGAATCCGAATTAGGTGACACTTCCCGCAACTGGCAGTGGCAACAACCAGAACTGCAACTTCAACACTAAGCCTGCTTATGTTCGTGGTCAGGCCAACAACATTGATATGGGTCAAGCTCAAGACCAGCCTTCTACCGTGATGGGTACACTTCTCGTTAACTCAGTACCTGCTTCTCTATTGTTTGATACACGAGCATCGCATTCCTTTATGTCAGAAAATTTTGTATACATGCATGACATTAGGAGCGAAGAGATGAACATCCCGATAGTGGTAAACACCCCTGGGGGCGAATGCCGAACCTCTGTGGTTTGCCCCCATGTTCCAGTTGAAATTGAGGGATTAGAATTCCTTGCCAACCCCATCCTACTAAAGTCATCCAACATTGATCTCATACTGGGGATGGACTGGTTGAAAGCTCATACGGCATCGATTGTTTGTACCACCAAAACCGTCCACCTCCTACACCCTTCAGATGAATTAGTAAGCTACCATGCTCATCTCGTCCGAAATGCTGAGGCACGGCTATATGCCTTGAATGCATTAAATGCGTCGCCTCTTGAAGGGATTGAAAACATTCCAGTGGTCCGAGAATTCCAAGATGTCTTTCCAGAAGAACTTCCGGGGATTCCCCCTGCTCGAGCTGTCGAGTTTGTCATTGACTTGGTACCCGGTACCACTCCTATTGCTAAGCGTCCTTATAGAATGCCGCCACATGAACTCCTTGAACTTAAGCAAGAAATTGACAACTCGCTCCGTTTGGGTTTCATCCGTCCGAGTTCCTCTGCTTGGGGAGCACCTTCTCTATTTGTTGAGAAGAAGGATGGGACAAACCAATTGGTTCAAGACTACCGTCCTATCAACCAGGCCACTATTCAAAACAAATATCCTCTTCCTCGGATAAATGACTTGTATGATCAACTTGCTGGTTCAACCATCTTCTCTAAGCTCGACTTGAGATTGGGATACCACCAGATCCGTGTTCGCAAGGAGGATATTCCAAAGACCGCCTTTGTTACTCGTTATGGATCATACGAGTACACCGTCATGTCCTTCAGCTTAACCAATGCACCGGCAACCTTCTCTCGGTTGATGAATTTGTTGGAATTATGCCCTAGAGGCAATAATAAATGTATGGTTATTATTATAATTCCTGTATCGAGATAATAGTTTATTATCCATGCTATAATTGTATTGAATGAAGACTCATTTACATGTGTGGATACATAGACAAAACACCGTCCCTAGCATGCCTCTAGTTGGCTAGCCAGTTGATCGATGATAGTCAGTGTCTTCTGATTATGAACAAGGTGTTGTTGCTTGATAACTGGATCACGTCATTGGGAGAATCACGTGATGGACTAGACCCAAACTAATAGACGTAGCATGTTGATCGTGTCATTTTGTTGCTACTGTTTTCTGCGTGTCAAGTATTTATTCCTATGACCATGAGATCATATAACTCACTGACACCGGAGGAATACTTTGTGTGTATCAAACGTCGCAACGTAACTGGGTGACTATAAAGATGCTCTACAGGTATCTCCGAAGGTGTTAGTTGAGTTAGTATGGATCAAGACTGGGATTTGTCACTCCGTGTGACGGAGAGGTATCTCGGGGCCCACTCGGTAATACAACATCACACACAAGCCTTGCAAGCAATGTAACTTAGTGTAAGTTGCGGGATCTTGTATTACGGAACGAGTAAAGAGACTTGCCGGTAAACGAGATTGAAATAGGTATGCGGATACTGACGATCGAATCTCGGGCAAGTAACATACCGAAGGACAAAGGGAATGACATACGGGATTATACGAATCCTTGGCACTGAGGTTCAACCGATAAGATCTTCGTAGAATATGTAGGATCCAATATGGGCATCCAGGTCCCGCTGTTGGATATTGACCGAGGAGTCTCTCGGGTCATGTCTACATAGTTCTCGAACCCGCAGGGTCTGCACACTTAAGGTTCGACGTTGTTTTATGCGTATTTGAGTTATATGGTTGGTTACCGAATGTTGTTCGGAGTCCCGGATGAGATCACGGACGTCACGAGGGTTTCCGGAATGGTCCGGAAACGAAGATTGATATATAGGATGACCTCATTTGATTACCGGAAGGTTTTTCGGAGTTACCGGGAATGTACCGGGAATGACGAATGGGTTCCGGGAGTTCACCGGAGGGGGGCAACCCACTCCGGGGGAAGCCCATAGGTATTTGGGGGGTCACACCAGCCCTTAGTGGGCTGGTGGGACAGCCCACAAATCCCCTATGCGCCAAGATAGAAAAATCAAAGGAAAGAAAAAAAAAGGAAGAAGTGGGAAGGGGGAAGGACTCCCTCCCACCAAACCAAGTAGGACTCGGTTTGGGGGGGAGAGTCCTCCCCCCTGGCTCGGCCGACCCCTTGGGGATCCCTTGGACCCCAAGGCAAGGTCCCCCTCCCTCCTCCTATATATATGGGGCTTTTAGGGCAGATTTGAGACGACTTTCTCACGGCTGCCCGACCACATACCTCCATAGTTTTTCATCTAGATCGTGTTTCTGCGGAGCTCGGGCGGAGCCCTGCTGAGACAAGGTCATCACCAACCTCCGGAGCGCCGTCACGCTGCCGGAGAACTCTTCTACCTCTCCGTCTCTCTTGCTGGATCAAGAAGGCCGAGATCATCGTCGAGCTGTACGTGTGCTGAACGCGGAGGTGCCGTCCGTTCGGTACTAGATCGTGGGACTGATCGCGGGATTGTTCGCGGGGCGGATCGAGGGACATGAGGACGTTCCACTACATCAACCGCGTTCTCTAACGCTTCTGCTGTGCGATCTACAAGGGTACGTAGATCACTCATCCCCTCTCGTAGATGGACATCACCTTGATAGGTCTTCGTGCGCGTAGGAAAATTTTTGTTTCCCATGCGACGTTCCCCAACAGTGGCATCATGACCTAGGTTCATGCGTAGATGTCTTCTCGAGTAGAACACAAAAGGTTTTGTGGGCGGTGATGTGCGTTTTGCTGCCCTCCTTAGTCTTTTCTTGATTCCGCGGTATTGTTGGATTGAAGCGGCTTGGACCGACATTACTCGTACGCTTACGAGAGACTGGTTTCATCGTTACGAGTAACCCCCTTTGCTCAAAGATGACTGGCAAGTGACGGTTTCTCCAACTTTAGTTGAATCGGATTTGACCGAGGAGGTCCTTGGATGAGGTTAAATAGCAACTCATATATCTCCGTTGTGGTGTTTGCGTAAGTAAGATGCGATCCTACTAGATACCCTTGGTCACCACGTAAAACATGCAACAACAAAATTAGAGGACGTCTAACTTGTTTTTGCAGGGTATGATTGTGATGTGATATGGCCAATGATGTGATGTGATATATTGGATGTATGAGATGATCATGTTGTAATAGAAATATCGACTTGCACGTCGATGGTACGGCAACCGGCAGGAGCCATAGGGTTGTCTTTATACTAACATATTTGTGCTTGCAGATGCGTTTACTATTTTGCTAGGATGTAGCTTTAGTAGTAATAGCATAAGTAGCACGACAACCCCGATGGCAACACGTTGATGGATGATCATGGTGTGGCGCCGGTGACAAGAATATCGTGCCGGTGCTTTGGTGATGGAGATCAAGAAGCACGTGATGATGGCCATATCATGTCACTTATGAATTGCATGTGATGTTAATCCTTTTATGCACCTTATTTTGCTTAGAACGACGGTAGCATTATGAGGTGATCTCTCACTAAAATTTCAAGACGAAATTGTGTTCTCCCCGACTATGCACCGTTGCTACAGTTCGTCGTTTCGAGACACCACGTGATGATCGGGTGTGATAGACTCAACGTTCACATACAACGGGTGCAAAACAGTTGCGCACGTGGAACACTCGGGTTAAGCTTGACGAGCCTAGCATGTGCAGACATGGCCTCGGAACACATGAGACCGAAAGGTCGATCATGAATCATATAGTTGATATGATTAGCATAGGGATGCTTACCACTGAAACTACTCTCGACTCGTGATGATCGGACTTGGGATAGTGTAAGTGGATCATGAACCACTCAAATGACTAGAGAGATGTACTTTTTGAGTGGGAGTTTAGCATATAATTTGATTAAGTTGAACTCTAATTATCTTGAACATAGTCTAAGTCCACTTTGAATATATTTGTGTTGTAGATCATGGCTCACGCAAGTGTCATCCTGAATTTTAATACGTTCCTAGAGAAAGCTAAGTTGAAAGATGATGGAAGCAACTTTGTAGACTGGGCTCGTAATCTTAAGCTAATCTTACAAGCTGGAAAGAAGGATTATGTCCTTAATGCTGCGCTAGGAGATGAACCACCCGCTACGGCTGATCAGGATGTTAAGAATGCTTGGTTAGCACGTAAGGAGGACTACTCAATAGTTCAATGTGCAGTCTTGTATGGCTTAGAACCGGGACTTCAATGTCGCTTTGAGCGTCATGGAGCATTTGAGATGTTCCAGGAATTGAAGTTTATCTTTCAGAAGAACGCCCGGATCGAGAGGTATGAGACCTCCGATAAATTCTATGCTTGCAAAATGGAGGAAAACTCGTCTGTCAGTGAACATGTGCTCAAAATGTCTGGGTACTCAAACCGTCTGGCTGAACTGGGGATTGAACTCCCGCAAGAAGCTATCACTGACAGAATCCTTCAATCACTACCGCCAAGCTATAAAGGCTTTGTGTTGAACTACAACATGCAAGGGATGAACAAGTCTCCCGGCGAGTTGTTTGCGATGCTGAAAGTCGCAGAGTCTAAACTCCGTAAAGAGCATCAAGTGTTGATGGTGAGCAAGACCACTAGTTTCAAGAGAAACGGCAAAGGCAAGAAGGGCAATTCGAAGAAGAGCGGCAAGCCTGTTGCCAATCCGCCGAAGAAACCCAAGGCTGGACCTAAGCCTGAAACAGAGTGCTTCTATTGCAAGGGTATGGGTCACTGGAAGCGCAATTGCCCCAAGTATCTGGCAGATAAGAAGGTGGGCAAAGAAAAATCAGGTATATTTGATATACATGTTATTGATGTGTACTTAACCATCTCTCGTAGTAGTGCCTGGGTATTCGATACCGGTTCTGTTGCTCACATTTGCAACTCGAAGCAGGAACTGCGGAATAGACGAAGGTTGGCGAAAGACGAAGTGACGATGCGCGTAGGAAACGGTTCCAAGGTTGATGCAATCGCCGTCGGCACAGTGTCACTTCAACTACCATCGGGATTAGTGATGAACTTAAATCATTGTTATTTAGTGCCTGCGTTGAGCATGAACATTATATCTGGATCTTGTTTATTGCGAGACGGTTACTCTTTTAAGTCTGAGAGTAATGGTTGTTCTATTTCTATGAGTAACATCTTTTATGGTCATGCACCGAATGTGAGAGGATTGTTCATATTGAATCTTGATAGAGATACGCATATACATAACATTGAGACCAAAAGAGTTAGAGTAAACAATGATAGCGCCATATTTTTGTGGCACTGCCGCTTGGGTCATATTGGTGTAAAGCGCATGAAGAAACTCCATGCTGATGGAATTTTGGAGTCACTTCACTTTGATTCACTTGACACGTGCGAACCATGCCTCATGGGCAAGATGACTAAGACTCCGTTCTCCGGAACAATGGAGCGTGCAAGTGACTTGTTGGAAATCATACATACCGATGTGTGTGGTCCAATGAGCGTGGAGGCACGCGGCGGATATCGTTATTTTCTCACCTTCACTAACGATTTAAGTAGATATGGTTATGTCTACTTGATGAAGCACAAGTCTGAAACATTTGAAAAGTTCAAGCAATTTCAGAGTGAAGTAGAAAATCATCGTAACAAGAAGATCAAGTTCCTACGGTCTGATCGTGGGGGTGAATATCTGAGTTTCGAGTTTGGTACTCACTTAAGACAATGTGGAATTGTTTCGCAGTTGACACCGCCTGGAACACCACAGCGTAATGGTGTGTCCGAACGTCGTAATCGTACTTTGTTAGAGATGGTGCGATCTATGATGTCTCTTACTGATTTGCCGTTATCATTTTGGGGTTATGCATTCGAAACAGCTGCATTCACTTTAAATAGGGCACCATCAAAATCCGTTGAGACGACACCATACAAACTGTGGTATGGCAAAAGAACAAAGTTGTCGTTTCTTAAAGTTTGGGGATGTGATGCTTATGTCAAAAAGCTTCAGCCTGAAAAGCTGGAACCCAAAGCGGGAAAGTGCGTCTTCATAGGTTACCCAAAGGAGACAGTTGGGTACACCTTCTATCTCAAATCCGAGGGCAAAGTGTTTGTTGCTAAAAACGGAAATTTTCTCGAGAAGGAGTTTCTCTCGAGAGAATTGAGTGGGAGGAAGATAGAACTTGACGAGGTTGTCGAACCTCTCATCCCTCTGGATGGTGGCGCAGGGCAAGGGGAAACCTCTGTCGTTGCTACACCGGTTGAGGAGGAAGTTAATGATGATGATCATGAAACTCCAGTTCAAGTTTCTGTTGAACCACGCAGGTCGACGAGATCACGCGCTGCTCCAGAGTGGTACGGTAATCCCGTCTTGTCAATCATGTTGTTAGACAACAATGAACCTGCGAATTATGAAGAAGCGATGGTGGGCCCAGATTCCAACAAATGGCTAGAAGCCATGAAATCCGAGATAGGATCCATGTATGAGAACAAAGTGTGGACTTTGGAGATACTACCTGAAGGCCGCAAGGCTATTCAGAACAAATGGATCTTTAAGAAGAAGACGGATGCTGACGGTAATGTGACCGTTTATAAAAGCTCGACTTGTGGCAAAGGGTTTTTCACAAGTTCCAGGTGTTGACTACGATGAGACATCTCACCCGTAGCGATGCTTAAGTCCGTCAGAATCATGTTAGCAATAGCTGCATTTTTCGATTATGAAATCTGGCAGATGGATGTCAAAACGGCGTTCCTTAACGGTTTCCTTAAGGAAGAGTTGTATATGATGCAACCCGAAGGTTTTGTCGATCCTAAAAATGCTGACAAGGTATGCAAGCTCCAGCGATCCATTTATGGACTGGTGCAAGCATCTCGGAGTTGGAACAAGCGCTTTGATGAGGTGATCAAAGCATTTGGGTTTATACAAGTGGTTGGAGAATCTTGTATTTACAAGAAAGTGAGTGGGAGCTCTGTGGCGTTTCTAATATTATATGTGGATGACATATTACTGATTGGAAACAACATAGAGCTTTTGGAGAGCATAAAAGGTTACTTGAATAAAAGTTTCTCTATGAAGGACCTAGGAGAAGCTGCTTACATTCTAGGCATTAAGATCTATAGGGATAGATCAAAACGCCTGATAGGACTTTCACAAAGCACATACCTTGATAAAGTTTTGAAGAGGTTCAAAATGGAACAGTCCAAGAAAGGGTTCTTGCCGGTGTTACAAGGTACGAGATTGAGTAAGACTCAGTGCCCAGCAACTGATGAAGATAGAGAGCATATGCGCTCTGTCCCCTATGCTTCAGCCATAGGCTCTATCATGTATGCGATGCTGTGCACTAGACCGGATGTTAGCCTGGCCATAAGTATGGCAGGTAGGTTCCAGAGTAATCCAGGAGTGGATCACTGGACGGCGGTCAAAAATATGCTGAAGTACCTGAAAAGGACTAAGGAGATGTTTCTCGTGTATGGAGGTGATGAAGAGCTCGCCGTAAAAGGTTACGTCGATGCAAGCTTTGACACAAATCCGGACGACTCTAGGTCGCAAACCGGATACGTATTTATTCTTAATGGGGGTGCAGTAAGCTGGTGCAGTTCCAAGCAAAGCGTCGTAGCAGATTCTACATGTGAAGCGGAGTACATGGCTGCCTCGGAGGCGGCTAAGGAGGGTGTCTGGATGAAGCAGTTCATGACGGATCTTGGAGTGGTGCCAAGTGCACTGGATCCAATAACCTTGTTCTGTGACAACACTGGTGCCATTGCCTTAGCAAAGGAACCAAGGTTTCACAAGAAGACCAGACACATCAAACGACGCTTCAACCTCATCCGCGACTACGTCGAGGAGGACGACGTAAATATATGCAAAGTGCACACGGATCTGAATGTAGCAGACCCGCTGACTAAACCTCTTCCACGGCCAAAACATGATCAACACCAGAACTGTATGGGTGTTAGATTTATTACAATGTAATTCACATGGTGATGTGAGGGCTAGATTATTGACTCTAGTGCAAGTGGGAGACTGTTGGAATTATGCCCTAGAGGCAATAATAAATGTATGGTTATTATTATAATTCCTGTATCAAGATAATAGTTTATTATCCATGCTATAATTGTATTGAATGAAGACTCATTTACATGTGTGGATACATAGACAAAACACCGTCCCTAGCATGCCTCTAGTTGGCTAGCCAGTTGATCGATGATAGTCAGTGTCTTCTGATTATGAACAAGGTGTTGTTGCTTGATAACTGGATCACGTCATTGGAAGAATCACGTGATGGACTAGACCCAAACTAATAGACGTAGCATGTTGATCGTGTCATTTTGTTGCTACTGTTTTCTGCGTGTCAAGTATTTATTCCTATGACCATGAGATCATATAACTCACTGACACCGGAGGAATACTTTGTGTGTATCAAACGTCGCAACGTAACTGGGTGACTATAAAGATGCTCTACAGGTATCTCCGAAGGTGTTAGTTGAGTTAGTATGGATCAAGACTGGGATTTGTCACTCCGTGTGACGGAGAGGTATCTCGGGGCCCACTCGGTAATACAACATCACACACAAGCCTTGCAAGCAATGTAACTTAGTGTAAGTTGCGGGATCTTGTATTACGGAACGAGTAAAGAGACTTGCCGGTAAACGAGATTGAAATAGGTATGCGGATACTGACGATCGAATCTCGGGCAAGTAACATACCGAAGGACAAAGGGAATGACATACGGGATTATACGAATCCTTGGCACTGAGGTTCAAACGATAAGATCTTCGTAGAATATGTAGGATCCAATATGGGCATCCAGGTCCCGCTGTTGGATATTGACCGAGGAGTCTCTCGGGTCATGTCTACATAGTTCTCGAACCCGTAGGGTCTGCACACTTAAGGTTCGACGTTGTTTTATGCGTATTTGAGTTATATGGTTGGTTACCGAATGTTGTTCGGAGTCCCGGATGAGATCACGTACGTCACGAGGGTTTCCGGAATGGTCCGGAAACGAAGATTGATATATAGGATGACCTCATTTGATTACCGGAAGGTTTTTCGGAGTTACCGGGAATGTACCGGGAATGACGAATGGGTTCCGGGAGTTCACCGGAGGGGGGCAACCCACTCCGGGGGAAGCCCATAGGTATTTGGGGGGTCACACCAGCCCTTAGTGGGCTGGTGGGACAGCCCACCAATCCCCTATGCGCCAAGATAGAAAAATCAAAGGAAAGAAAAAAAAGGAAGAAGTGGGAAGGGGGAAGGACTCCCTCCCACCAAACCAAGTAGGACTCGGTTTGGGGGGGGGAGAGTCCTCCCCCCTGGCTCGGCCGACCCCTTGGGGATCCCTTGGACCCCAAGGCAAGGTCCCCCTCCCTCCTCCTATATATATGGGGCTTTTAGGGCAGATTTGAGACGACTTTCTCACGGCTGCCGGACCACATACCTCCATAGTTTTTCCTCTAGATCGTGTTTCTGCGGAGCTCGGGCGGAGCCCTGCTGAGACAAGGTCATCACCAACCTCCGGAGCGTCGTCACGCTGCCGGAGAACTCTTCTACCTCTCCGTCTTTCTTGCTGGATCAAGAAGGCCGAGATCATCGTCGAGCTGTACGTGTGCTGAACGCGGAGGTGCCGTCCGTTCGGTACTAGATCGTGGGACTGATCGCGGGATTGTTCGCGGGGCGGATCGAGGGACGTGAGGACGTTCCACTACATCAACCGCGTTCTCTAACGCTTCTGCTGTGCGATCTACAAGGGTACGTAGATCACTCATCCCCTCTCGTAGATGGACATCACCTTGATAGGTCTTCGTGCGCGTAGGAAATTTTTTGTTTCCCATGCGACGTTCCCCAACAGAATTATATAGTCATGGACTACCTCCACAAATTCGTCGTGGTATATTTGGATGATATTCTGGTATTTTTGAAGAATAAAGAGGAACATGCCGAACATCTTCGTCTTGTACTGGATAAGCTTCGGGAGCATAAACTCTATGCGAAGTATTCCAAATGTGAGTTCTGGCTAGACGAAGTGACTTACCTTGGTCATGTGATTTCCAAGGATGGTATTGCAGTCAACCCCGAGCGAATTCAAGCTATTCTTGACTGGACTCCCCCGAAGAATGTCAAGCAAGTCAGAAGTTTGCTCGGACTCGCCAGCTATTGCCGTCGATTCGTCGAGAACTTCTCCAAGATTGCGAAGCCCTTAACCAACCTGCTTCACAAAGGTGTTAAGTATGAGTGGACTGATAAATGTTAGGAAAGTTTCCAGGCGCTCAAGGACAAACTGACGTCCGCTCCAGTACTTGCTCTTCCGGATACAAAAAGGGATTTCGTCATATATTGTGATGCTTCTCATCAAGGAATAGGTTGTGTCCTGATGCAGGATCGCAAGGTGATCGCTTATGCTTCACGTCAACTGCGTGCTCATGAAGAGAACTACCCAGTTCATGATCTCGAGCTTGCCGTAGTCGTTCATGCATTGAAGGAATGGCGACAATACCTTGTCGGTAATCGCTGTGAAATCTACACCGACCATCAAAGTCTGAAGTACTTGTTCACTCAACGGGAGCTGAATCTACGTCAACAAAGATGGATGGAGCGTATAGCAGATTTTGACTGTAGTATATCATATACCCCTGGCAAGGCTAACGTAATGGCTGATGCCTTGAGTCGCAAGTCATACTGCAACCACCTCCAGGTTCATAAGGTTCATGATCGTCTGCAAGAGGAATTCCGCAAGCTGAACCTCCATATTGTTCCTTAGGTTTACCTTGTTCCCCCTCCTGAAGAGTGTCAAAAGATGAACTTTCGTGTTGTTAATCAGGATTCCCTCAGTAACCTAGTGGTTGAACCAGATCTTGTGAGCTCCATAAAGAATCTGCAAGGCTTTGACGATGATGTCGACATGATTAAGAGCTATATTGCGAAGGGTAAACCCTCCTTTTTCATTGTTGATGAAGATGGCGCCTTGTATTTCAAGGGTCGCCTATTCGTCCCAAATAAGAAGGAAAATCTCAGGATGACCGGGAAGGTGATGGAAGAAGCTCATGAAACACCATTGTCTATTCACCCGGGTAGTACCAAGATGTACCAAGACATCCGGCAAAGATTCTGGTGGCCCAATATGAAACAAGACATTGCACGCTATGTGGCAGAATGTGATATATGCCGGCGTATCAAAGCAGAACATCAAAAGCATGCTGGAACTCTGCAACCTATCTCTATTCCTCAGTGGAAATGGGACCATGTTGAAATGGACTTTGTCACGGGTTTCCCCGGATCTCAGAAAGGTAATGATGTTATTCTTGTCGTCATTGATCGACTGTCAAAAGTTGCACATTTCCTGGCCGTCAAAGAAACGATTAATGCTAGTCAGCTGGCAGATCTTTATATGTCAAGAGTTATTTCACTTCACGGTTTTCCATTGGTAATCAGTTCGGACCGTGGCAGCTTGTTCACTTCAAAATTCTGGGAAAGTTTTCAGAAGGCTATGGGGACTCAGCTGTCCTTCAGCACTGCATTTCATCCTCAACCCCAGGGACAAGTTGAACGAGTCAACCAAATTCTCGAGGACATGCTTCGAGCTTGTGTCATTTCTTTCGGTAAGAAATGGGAGGAATCTCTCCCGTATGCCGAGTTCTCTTACAACAATAGCTATCAAGCTAGTCTGAAGATGGCCCCTTTCGAAGTATTGTATGGACGAAGGTGTCGAACTCCTCTAAATTGGAAAGAAACTGGGGAACGATCACTCTTCGGTCCGGATATTATTCAACATGCCGAAGATCAAGTTCGCATTATTCATGAGAATCTGAAGGCTGCTCAGTCTCGTTAGAAGAGTCAGTATGACCGTCATCATCAAGATATGGGCTATCAACTTGGCGAAAAGGCTTATCTTCGTATCACACCAATGAGAGGTGCACACTGTTTCGAAATCATGGGCAAGTTAGCTCCTCGTTATATTGGTCCTTTCACTGTTCTTGAAAGGCATGGAAGAGTGGCTTATCAATTGGAACTGTCGGCGAACCTTTCTCAGGTTCACGATGTCTTCCATGTTTCTCAACTCCGTCGTTGCTTCAAGGATCCTATTCGAGTAGTGGAACATGATATGCTTGAGCTACAACAAGACCTCTCTTATAAAGAACATCCGGTCCGCATTTTCGACCAAGCTGAACGTAAGACTCGTCGCAAAGTCACCAAGTTCCTCAAGGTGCAGTGGTCAAATCACTTTGAAGATGAAGCCACTTGGGAACGCGAGGATCATCTTCGTGATAAATACCCCGGGTTCTTTCCCTCTACCTCTTAATTCTCGAGACGAGAATTCTTGTTAGTAGGGGAGAATTGTGACATCCTCGACTTTTGCTACAGTAATGATTGTAATTAAGCGATAGTGATCCCGCACTAATGATGCCACGTCATCGTTAATGATATAAACGATCTCGTGTTGGTTGAAACCGAATCAAAATTCGATGCTCTAAGATGAAGTGAAACGAGGAAAGAATTCGGTTGTTGAAATGGTAATGTCAGGGGTGTTATAAAAATTCCCTAGCGAAGTATAAAAATGAATCGGGCATTTTTGGAATAATTGATAAGCCCAATATATTTAGAACTGGAGCCTTAAACAAAATAAGTAAAGAGAAATATAGTAAATGTAAAAGAAATAAATAAAACAAAGAAGTAAAATTATATATAATAAATTATAAAAGATAGTAAATAAAATTAGGTACTAAAAATAATTATAAATAATAGAAAAAGAAAAAGAAAAAAAGAAAAACAAAAAAGGAAAAGGAACCCCCCACCCCCTGGCCCAACTAGGCCTAGAGGCCGAGCCGGCGAGGCCAAAGCCCTCGCAGGGGAAACCCTAGCGCTGACCCCCCCCCCCCCCCGCTGCTCCCCCTCGCTACTCCCCCCCGCGCCGCCGCCAGGGGGCTCTCGCCCCGTCACCCCGCACCACCCCTCATGGGGGGCCCCACCTCCCACCGACACCTCTCCCCTCGGGACCTCCCTCTCTCTCGTAACCCACCCCATCGATAGTTCCCCCCGAGCCTCCTCCTCTCGTTTGCCTCCTCCCCTCTGGAGGCCGAACCCCCCTAGGTCCACCCTCGCCCGCGCCACCCATACCCCCCCGCCGGCGAGCCCCCTCCCCCACCGGCCTCCCTCTCCTCTCCCTCACCGCCGGTCGAGGCCACCTCCCTCTCGCCCCCCCCCCCCCCCGTCGGCACTTCCTCCCGCTCAGTCCAGGAGGGACCGGGCAGGGAGACCCCTTCTCCTCACCACGACGGCCATCCGGCCGGCCTCGACCTCTAGGAGGCTTTCTCCGGCGAACCACCTCGCCAGATCCGTCATCACCGCCTCCGGGAACTCCTCCACGCCGTCTCCTCCGCCCCTTCCCGCAAACTCCGGCTTCACCGGTCCCTCTCGTCAACGTCGGTGAGCCCCTCCTCGGGCTCCTCCCACCATCTTGTTCCCCTTTCCGTGCCGGTTCCGTTCCGACGAACGGTGCTCCGTTCCGACGACGTGATGTTCGCGTAGGAGCGATTGAAGTTAGTGTTTCTTCTCTGTTGAGAAGAGGAGAAGCACACAAGAAGACTATGTGTTAACAGAGAGAGGGAGATGAGAGTTTTTGAGAGAAATAAAATAATTAATGTATTGCGTATGTATTTTGTATGTATGAGATGCACGTATGTATTTTGTATGTATGAGATGCACGTATGTATGTATGTATATATTTCTGTATATGGCGGTATACATTAAATGTTTGGTTATGTATCTGTGAGTAAAGAGGTGTATTTGGCCTAAAGCCACTTACCGGTGGGGCCAACGCACCCTGCTGTCTATGACAGGGAGGCCCCACACCCCTTTTTAAGAAAAGTAAAAATTAAAATATAAAAATAAAAATAATGTTTTTATTAAATAAATAGATAGATTTATTAGTTAATTAATTAACTGGATAATTAGAATAATTAGAGTATGACACGTGGGTCCCCCACTAAACTAATCTGATTAATTAATATTTAATCTTAATTAAAACTGGTGCCTATGACGTTCGGGACCGCTGGTCAGTTGACCAATCAACTGTTGATGTCAGCATGACATCATGCTGATGTCGTAGTAGCATTTTATTAAATTAATTAAATCTGTTTTTAATTCCTATATAATTAATAAAACTTTAAAAATTAATATAAAATAATCCGTATGTCAGATCAAAATATTTTCAACATGAAAGTTGATCAGCAGAACGAGATGAACCCGGATACACGGTCCATTCGTTTGTCACGCGTCCTTAGCAGAGCAAACATGGAACTTTTCCTTCGTTTCCAGTATGATCGGTAGTAGCCCGAGACCCGGAAAATATCGTCAGATATTCTTCCGACCCGTCTATGACGGATGTTGCTGCGTTAGCTCATGTTTAGCCTGCATCTTGCCATGTCATGCTTTGTGTTGCACCGTTTCTATTATTTATTGTTTCTTCCCCCTCTTCTTACCGGTAGACCCCGAGACTGACGCTGCTGCCGGGTACATCTACGACCCTGCCGATCAGTCCTTTGCCGCAGAGCAGCAAGGCAAGCAAACCCCCTTGATCATTCCTATAACGCCTATGTCTTTCTTCCTACTGCTTGCACTAGTATTTTTGCTACTGTTGTAGTTAGCTCCTATATCTGATGCATAGCCTGTTTTTGATGAACTGCTACTTTCAGTACTATACCTTTCATCTGCTTAGTATAGGTGGAGTAATCATCCCCTCTGACCCCGTAGTTGAGTTGCCCCGCTTGTTTTCAAATCTCGATCCCTAATCGACGAGCCAGACCCGACACATCACATACAACCCCTTATTTGTACGACGCTACAGAGATAATATCGGGTACCCAGGGTGACACCTCACTAAGTACTCCTGATAATATCTTTGTAGTATAGCTAGTCGGTCGTGGTTATCGAGGGTGATTCCTCTTTCACCATTCCCGACGATGCCTCTGTCGTACAACCCCTCAAGTGTGGGACCCCCGAGGGTGATTCCTCTAAGCCCACATTGACGGATACATCGTTCGGAATCCAACGAGGGTGATACCTCGGATTCCCCCCGATGCTACAACCACACAGTTACTCGACCATGTTACTGGGATCATTGGTGATTTAGTTGTAAGACGGGTGGATTCCCGTGAGACTGTGTTGCTGGCCTAATTAAAATGTTAATGGATTTGGGTATTTAATCTGGGTTGGTCGGAGACCTTTTTGCACTAACCGGCTACGCGGGATGAATTATGGGTACTCGGCGTCGCGGTATCAGCCGAAGCTTTTCAGATGTCAGCAATGTAGCGGCGCGCGCTCGAGTGGTCCCGAGATGCATCGCTCTTGTGATTAAGGGATGCTAGGACTCACGTCGGCCGCCCACGCCACGTGCAGGAGCGCGAACGGGAACTAGGCCCACGAACCCTTTGTGCTTAGGAGTTAGACCGGCGGGCTGGCCTCTCTGATTAGTCTTAGGTGGGGCTGCGACGTGTCGATATTCCGAGGCCGGGCAGGACCCAGAAAAGTTTGTCCGGCCAGAGTGTTATCGAGCGTGACAGGACATGTGGTGCACCCTGTTGGAATTATGCCCTAGAGGCAATAATAAATGTATAGTTATTATTACAATTCATGTATCAAGATAATAGTTTATTATCCGTGCTATAATTGTATTGAATGAAGACTCATTTACATGTGTGGATACATAGACAAAACACCGTCCCTAGCATGCCTCTAGTTGGCTAGCCAGTTGATCGATGATAGTCAGTGTCTTCTGATTATGAACAAGGTGTTGTTGCTTGATAACTGGATCACGTCATTGGGAGAATCACGTGATGGACTAGACCCAAACTAATAGACGTAGCATGTTGATCGTGTCATTTTGTTGCTACTGTTTTCTGCATGTCAAGTATTTATTCCTATGACCATGAGATCATATAACTCACTGACACCGGAGGAATGCTTTGTGTGTATCAAACGTCGCAACATAACTGGGTGACTATAAAGATGCTCTACAGGTATCTCCGAAGGTGTTAGTTGAGTTAGTATGGATCAAGACTGGGATTTGTCACTCCGTATGACGGAGAGGTGTCTCGGGGCCCACTCGGTAATACAACATCACACACAAGCCTTGCAAGCAATGTAACTTAGTGTAAGTTGCGGGATCTTGTATTACGGAACGAGTAAAGAGACTTGCCGGTAAACGAGATTGAAATAGGTATGCGGATACTGACGATCGAATCTCGGGCAAGTAACATACCGAAGGACAAAGGGAATGACATACGGGATTATACGAATCCTTGGCACTGAGGTTCAAACGATAAGATCTTCGTAGAATATGTAGGATCCAATATGGGCATCCAGGTCCCGCTATTGGATATTGACCGAGGAGTCTCTCAGGTCATGTCTACATAGTTCTCGAACCCGCAGGGTCTGCACACTTAAGGTTCGACGTTGTTTTATGCGTATTTGAGTTATATTGTTGGTTACCGAATGTTGTTCGGAGTCCCGGATGAGATCACGGACGTCACGAGGGTTTCCGGAATGGTCCGGAAACGAAGATTGATATATAGTATGACCTCATTTGATTACCGGAAGGTTTTCGGAGTTACCGGGAATGTACCGGGAATGACGAATGGGTTCCGGGAGTTCACCGGGGGGGGCAACCCACCCCGGGGAATCCCATAGGCTTTAGGGAGACACACCAGCCCTTAGTGGGCTGGTGGGACAGCCCCAAGGGGGCCTATGCGCCAAGAATAAAGAATCAAAGGAAAAGAAAAAAAAAGAGAGGGAGGAAGTGGGAAGGGAGGGGGACTCCTCCCACCAAACCAACTCCAACTCGGTTTGGGGGGGGGAGTCCTCCCCCCCTTGGCTCGGCCGACTCCTTGGGGGTCCTTGGACCCCAAGGCAAGGCCCCCCTCCCTCCTCCTATATATATGGAGCAATTAGGGCTGATTTGAGACGACTTTCTCACGGCTGCCCGACCACATACCTCCATAGTTTTTCCTCTAGATCGCGTTTCCGCGGAGCTCGGGCGGAGCCCTGCTGAGACAAGATCATCACCAACCTCCGGAGCGTCGTCACGCTGCCGGAGAACTCTTCTACCTCTCCATCTCTCTTGCTGGATCAAGAAGGCCGAGATCATCGTCGAGCTGTACGTGTGCTGAACGCGGAGGTGTCGTCCGTTCGGTACTAGATCGTGGGACTGATCGCGGGATTGTTCGCGGGGCGGATCGAGGGACGTGAGGACGTTCCACTACATCAACCGTGTTCTCTAACGCTTCTGCTGTACGATCTACAAGGGTACGTAGATCACTCATCCCCTCTCGTAGATGGACATCACCATGATAGGTCTTCGTGCGCGTAGGAAATTTTTTGTTTCCCATGCGACGTTCCCCAACAGTGGCATCATGAGCTAGGTTCATGCGTAGATGTCTTCTCGAGTAGAACACAAAAGTTTTTGTGGGCGGTGATGTGCGTTTTGCTGCCCTCCTTAGTCTTTTCTTGATTCCGCGGTATTGTTGGATTGAAGCGGCTTGGACCGACATTACTCGTACGCTTACGAGAGACTGGTTTCATCGTTACGAGTAACCCCCTTTGCTCAAAGATGATTGGCAAGTGACGGTTTCTCCAAATTTAGTTGAATCGGATTTGACCGAGGAGGTCCTTGGATGAGGTTAAATAGCAACTCATATATATCCGTTGTGGTGTTTGCGTAAGTAAGATGCGATCCTACTAGATACCCTTGGTCACCACGTAAAACATGCAACAACAAAATTAGAGGACGTCTAACTTGTTTTTGCAGGGTATGATTGTGATGTGATATGGCCAACGATGTGATGTGATATATTGGATGTATGAGATGATCATGTTGTAATAGAAATATCGACTTGCACGTCGATGGTACGGCAACCGGCAGGAGCCATAGGGTTGTCTTTATACTAACATATGTGCTTGCAGATGCGTTTACTATTTTGCTAGGATGTAGCTTTAGTAGTAATAGCATAAGTAGCACGACAACCCCGATGGCAACACGTTGATGGATGATCATGGTGTGGCGCCGGTGACAAGAAGATCGTGCCGGTGCTTTGGTGATGGAGATCAAGAAGCACGTGATGATGGCCATATCATGTCACTTATGAATTGCATGTGATGTTAATCCTTTTATGCACCTTATTTTGCTTAGAACAACGGTAGCATTATGAGGTGATCTCTCACTAAAATTTCAAGACGAAATTGTGTTCTCCCCGACTGTGCACCGTTGCTACAGTTCGTCGTTTCGAGACACCACGTGATGATCGGGTGTGATAGACTCAACGTTCACATACAACGGGTGCAAAACAGTTGCGCACGCGGAACACTCGGGTTAAGCTTGACGAGCCTAGCATGTGCAGACATGGCCTCGGAACACATGAGACCGAAAGGTCGATCATGAATCATATAGTTGATATGATTAGTATAGGGATGCTTACCACTGAAACTATACTCAACTCACGTGATGATCGGACTTGGGATAGTGTAAGTGGATCATGAACCACTCAAATGACTAGAGAGATGTACTTTTTGAGTGGGAGTTTAGCATATAATTTGATTAAGTTAAACTCTAATTATCTTGAACATAGTCTAAGTCCACTTTGAATATATTTGTGTTGTAGATCATGGCTCACACGAGTGTCATCCTGAATTTTAATACGTTCCAAGAGAAAGCTAAGTTGAAAGATGATGGAAGCAACTTTGTAGACTGGGCTCGTAATCTTAAGCTAATCTTACAAGCTGGGAAGAAGGATTATGTCCTTAATGCTGCGCTAGGAGATGAACCACCCGCTACGGCTGATCAGGATGTTAAGAATGCTTGGTTAGCGCGTAAGGAGGACTACTCAATAGTTCAATGTGTAGTCTTGTATGGCTTAGAACCGGGACTTCAACGTTGCTTTGAGCGTCATGGCGCATTTGAGATGTTCCAGGAGTTGAAGTTTATCTTTCAGAAGAAGGCCCGGATCGAGAGGTATGAGACCTTCGATAAATTCTATGCTTGCAAGATGGAGGAAAACTCGTCTGTCAGTGAACATGTGCTCAAAATGTCTGGGTACTCAAACCGTCTGGCTGAGCTGGGGATTGAACTCCCGCAAGAGGCTATCACTGACAGAATCCTTCAATCACTGCCGCCAAGCTATAAAGGCTTTGTGTTGAACTACCACATGCAAGGGATGAACAAGTCTCCCGGCGAGTTGTTTGCGATGCTGAAAGTCGCAGAGTCTGAACTCCGTAAAGAGCATCAAGTGTTGATGGTGAGCAAGACCACTAGTTTCAAGAGAAACGGCAAAGGCAAGAAGGGCAATTCGAAGAAGAGCGGCAAGCCTGTTGCCAATCCGCCGAAGAAACCCAAGGCTGGACCTAAGCCTGAAACAGAGTGCTTCTATTGCAAGGGTATGGGTCACTGGAAGCGCAATTGCCCCAAGTATCTGGCAGATAAGAAGGCGGGCAAAGAAAAATCAGGTTTATTTGATATACATGTTATTGATGTGTACTTAACCGGCTCTCGTAGTAGTGCCTGGGTATTCGATACCGGTTCTGTTGCTCACATTTGCAACTCGAAACAGGAACTGCGGAATAGACGAAGGCTGGCGAAAGACGAAGTGACGATGCGCGTAGGAAATGGTTCCAAGGTTGATGCAATCGCCGTCGGCACAGTGTCACTTCAGCTACCATCGGGATTAGTGATGAACTTAAATCATTGTTATTTAGTGCCTGCGTTGAGCATGAGCATTATATCTGGATCTTGTTTATTGCGAGACGGTTACTCTTTTAAGTCTGAGAATAATGGTTGTTCTATTTCTATGAGTAACATCTTTTATGGTCATGCACCAAATGTGAGAGGATTGTTCATATTGAATCTTGATAGCGATACGCATATACATAACATTGAGACCAAAAGAGTTAGAGTAAACAATGATAGCGCCATATTTTTGTGGCACTGCCGCTTGGGTCATATTGGTGTAAAGCGCATGAAGAAACTCCATGCTGATGGACTTTTGGAGTCACTTGACTTTGATTCACTTGACACGTGCGAACCATGCCTCATGGGCAAGATGACTAAGACTCCGTTCTCCGGAACAATGGAGCGTGCAAGTGACTTGTTGGAAATCATACATACCGATGTGTGTGGTCCAATGAGCATGGAGGCACGCGGCGGATATCGTTATTTCCTCACCTTCACTGACGATTTAAGTAGATATGGTTATGTCTACTTGATGAAGCACAAGTCTGAAACATTTGAAAAGTTCAAGCAATTTCAGAGTGAAGTGGAAAATCATCGTGACAAGAAGATCAAGTTCCTACGGTCTGATCGTGGGGGTGAATATCTGAGTTTCGAGTTTGGTGCTCACTTAAGACAATGTGGAATTGTTTCGCAGTTAACACCGCCTGGAACACCACGGCGTAATGGTGTGTCCGAACGTCGTAATCGTACTTTGTTAGAGATGGTGCGATCTATGATGTCTCTTACTGATTTGTCGTTATCATTTTGGGGTTATGCATTAGAAACAGCTGTATTCAGTTTAAATAGGGCACCATCAAAATCCGTTGAGACGACACCATACGAACTGTAGTATGGCAAAAGGCCAAAGTTGTTGTTTCTTAAAGTTCGGGGATGTGATGCTTATGTAAAAAAGCTTCAGCCTGAAAAGATGGAACCCAAAGCGGAAAAATGCGTCTTCATAGGTTACCCAAAAGAGACAGTTGGGTACACCTTCTATCTCAAATCCGAGGGCAAAGTGTTTGTTGCTAAGAACGGAACTTTTCTCGAGAAGGAGTTTCTCTCGAGAGAATTGAGTGGGAGGAAGATAGAACTTGACGAGGTTGTCGAACCTCTCATCCCTCTGGATGGTGGCGCAGGGCAAGGGGAAACCTCTGTCGTTGCGACGCCGGTTGAGGAGGAAGTTAATGATGATCATCATGAAACTCCAGTTCAAGTTTCTGTTGAACCACGCAGGTCGACGAGATCACGCGCTGCTCCAGAGTGGTACGGTAATCCCGTCTTATCAATCATGTTGTTAGACAACAATGAACCTGCAAATTATGAAGAAGCAATGGTGGGCCCAGATTCCAACAAATGGCTAGAAGCCATGAAATCTGAGATAGGATCCATGTATGAGAACAAAGTGTGGACTTTGGAGATACTACCTGAGGGACGCAAGGCTATTCAGAACAAATGGATCTTTAAGAAGAAGACGGACGCTGACGGTAATGTGACCGTTTATAAAGCTCGACTTGTGGCAAAGGGTTTTTCACAAGTTCCAGGAGTTGACTACGATGAGACCTTCTCACCCGTAGCGATGCTTAAGTCCGTCAGAATCATGTTAGCAATAGCTGCATTTTTCGATTATGAAATCTGGCAGATGGATGTCAAAACGGCGTTCCTTAACGGTTTCCTTAAGGAAGAATTGTATATGATGCAACCCGAAGGTTTTGTCGATCCTAAAGATGCTGACAAGGTGTGCAAGCTCCAGCGATCCATTTATGGACTGGTGCAAGCATCTCGGAGTTGGAACAAACGCTTTGATGAGGTGATCAAAGCATTTGGGTTTATACAAGTGGTTGGAGAATCTTGTATTTACAAGAAAGTGAGTGGGAGCTCTATGGCGTTTCTAATATTATATGTGGATGACATATTACTGATTGGAAACAACGTAGAGCTTTTGGAGAGCATAAAGGATTACTTGAATAAAAGTTTCTCTATGAAGGACCTAGGAGAAGCTGCTTACATTCTAGGCATTAAGATCTATAGGGATAGATCAAAACGCCTGATAGGACTTTCACAAAGCACATACCTTGATAAAGTTTTGAAGTGGTTCAAAATGGAACAGTCCAAGAAAGGGTTCTTGCCAGTTTTACAAGGTACGAGATTGAGTAAGACTCAGTGCCCAGCAAATGATGAAGATAGAGAGCATATGCGCTCCGTCCCCTATGCTTCAGCCATAGGTTCTATCATGTATGCGATGCTGTGCACTAGACCGGATGTTAGCCTGGCCATAAGTATGGCAGGTAGGTTCCAGAGTAATCCAGGAGTGGATCACTGGACAACGGTCAAGAATATCCTGAAGTACCTGAAAAGGACTAAGGAGATGTTTCTCGTGTATGGAGGTGACGAAGAGCTCGCCGTAAAAGGTTACGTCGATGCAAGCTTTGACACAGATCCGGACGACTCTAAGTCACAAACCGGATACGTATTTATTCTTAATGGGGGTGCAGTAAGCTGGTGCAGTTCCAAGCAAAGCGTCGTAGCAGATTCTACATGTGAAGCAGAGTACATGGCTGCCTCGAAGGCGGCTAAGGAGGGTGTCTGGATGAAGCAGTTCATGACGGATCTTGGAGTGGTGCCAAGTGCACTGGATCCAATAACCTTGTTCTGTGACAACACTGGTGCCATTGCCGTGGCAAAGGAACCAAGGTTTCACAAGAAGACCAGACACATCAAACGACGCTTCAACCTCATCCGCGACTACGTCGAGGAGGAGGACGTAAATATATGCAAGGTGCACACGGATCTGAATGTAGCAGACCCGCTGACTAAACCTCTTCCACGGCCAAAACATGATCGACACCAGAACTGTATGGGTGTTAGATTTATTACAATGTAATTCACATGGTGATGTGAAGTCTAGATTATTGACTCTAGTGCAAGTGGGAGAGTGTTGGAATTATGCCCTTGAGGCAATAATAAATGTATAGTTATTATTATAATTCCTGTATCAAGATAATAGTTTATTATCCGTGCTATAATTGTATTGAATGAAGACTCATTTACATGTGTGGATACATAGACAAAACACCGTCCCTAGCATGCCTCTAGTTGGCTAGCCAGTTGATCGATGATAGAAGGACAAAGGGAATGACATACGGGATTATACGAATCCTTGGCACTGAGGTTCAAACGATAAGATCTTCGTAGAATATGTAGGATCCAATATGGGCATCCAGGTCCCGCTATTGGATATTGACCGAGGAGTCTCTCAGGTCATGTCTACATAGTTCTCGAACCCGCAGGGTCTGCACACTTAAGGTTCGACGTTGTTTTATGCGTATTTGAGTTATATGGTCGGTTACCAAATGTTGTTCGGAGTCCCGAATGTGATCACGGACGTCACAAGGGTTTCCGGAATGGTCCGGAAACGAATATTGATATATAGTATGACCTCATTTGATTACCGGAAGGTTTTCGGAGTTACCGGGAATGTACCGGGAATGACGAATGGGTTCCGGGAGTTCACCGGGGGGGGCAACCCACCCCGGGGAATCCCATAGGCTTTGGGGAGACACACCAGCCCTTAGTGGGCTGGTGGGACAGCCCCAAGGGGGCCTATGCGCCAAGAATAAAGAATCAAAGGAAAAGAAATAAAAAAGAGAGGGAGGAAGTGGGAAGGGAGGGGGACTCCTCCCACCAAACCAACTCCAACTCGGTTTGGGGGGGGGGAGTCCTCCCCCCCTTGGCTCGGCCGACTCCTTGGGGGTCCTTGGACCCCAAGGCAAGGCCCCCCCTCCCTCCTCCTATATATATGGAGCAATTAGGGCTGATTTGACACGACTTTCTCACGGCTGACCGACCACATACCTCCATAGTTTTTCCTCTAGATCGCGTTTCCACGGAGCTCGGGCGAAGCCCTGCTGAGGCAAGATCATCACCAACCTCCGGAGCGCCGTCACGCTGCCGGAGAACTCTTCTACCTCTCCGTCTCTCTTGCTGGATCAAGAAGGCCGAGATCATCGTCGAGCTGTACGTGTGCTGAACGCGGAGGTGCCGTCCGTTCGGTACTAGATCGTGGGACTGATCGCGGGATTGTTCGCAGGGCGGATCGAGGGACGTGAGGACGTTCCACTACATCAACCGCGTTCTCTAACGCTTCTGCTGTACGATCTACAAGGGTACGTAGATCACTCATCCCCTCTCGTAGATGGACATCACCATGATAGGTCTTCGTGCGCGTAGGAAAATTTTTGTTTCCCATGCGACGTTCCCGAACACACCCTTGCAGGGATGAAAATTAACTATTCGAATTGTCGTGTCCACGGTTACAGGACGACTTGGAGTTTTGCCCTGATCTTATACAACTAGAATTGTTACTTAACTGGATTTAGTTTGCCTCGGATTGCTTCCTCGCAGGGAGACGAGGGAGGATCTTTGGGCGTGACCTCACTTTAATATTGCTGCAACAATATGCCTATTATGTTTTACCCCTGTTCTACTCTCGTCTATTGCTGTAAGACCCTGAAGATGCTAGTCTTCGATAGGACTAGGCATTCTCTCTCGATTCTCGCATTGCTGCAGTCAGTCCACATATAACACCCCTCTTTGATACTGATGCATACTTAGAATAGTTCTGATGTAAGACCTGCAAGTACTTTGGATGAGTACTCACCGCTGCTTTGCTCCCCCCTTGTCCCCTTGATCCGTTTGCTGCGACCACATGATGGAGCCCAGGAGATGGAGGACCCCGCCGACGACGACTGCTACCCCGACGGTGCCTACTACTACGTGGATGCCGCTGATGATCAGGAGTAGTTAGGAGGTTCCCAGGCAGGAGGCCTCGCCTCGTTCGATCGTTGTATCTTTTATGCTAGCCTTCTCTAAGGCACCCCATGTTATGTCTGTACTCAGATATTGTTGCTTCCGCTGACTCGTGTGTTTATCGAGGTTCCGTATTCTAGCCCTCGAGGCCCCTGGCTTGTAGTATGAAGCTGATGTTATTTTTATTTGTGTCTAGAGTTGTGTTGTGATATCTTCCCGTGAGTCCTTGGGTTTGATCGTACGCATTTGTGTGTATGATTAGCGTATGATTAAACCGAGGGCGTCACAGCTGTGAACCAAGGCGGGAAAGATCGTCCGCTGCTTCATTAAGTCGTCGGTCGATGTGATCCACTTGATAACCATTGAAGTGACCAGCCACATCTGACACAGCTCGTCTATAAGCCGCCATCACAGAGTCTCGTGAATCCCAGGTGCCAGAAACCTGCTGCGCCACCAGATCTGAATCGCCCAAACATCTTACTTGTGTGAGATTCATATCTTTGGTGAGTCGCAAGCCATGGAGCAAAGCTTCGTATTCTGTTGCATTATTGGTACATGGGAACATGAGCCGAAGGACATAACAGAACTTGTCACCTTGAGGCGAAGTTATCACCACACTAGCCCCCGAGCCTTCCAGCTGTCTGGACCCATCGAAATAGATGGTCCAATAAGTAAGATCGGGTCTCTCCTCCGGGATTTGTAACTCGGTCCAATCACTGATGAAGTCCACGAGTGCTTGAGATTTGATGGCCGTCCAAGGCGTATATCACACATGATGGGATCCAAGCTCGATGGACCACTTAGCAATCCGTCCAGTAGCCTCTCGATTTTGTATGATGTCGCCGAGGGGGCGGAGCTGACGACCGTGATCGGGTGTTCCTGGAAGTAATGTTTCAGCTTTCGACTAGCCATGAACACCCCAAAAACCAACTTTCGCCAATGTGGGTAACGTTGCTTGGAGAGGGTGAGGACCTCGCTGATGAAATACACCGGTCCCTGGACCGGGTACTCCTTTCCTTCTTCCTTTCGTTCGATACCTACTGCCACGCTGACCGCTTTAGAATTGGATGCAATGTACAGGAGCATAGGTTCCTTGCCTGCCGGAACCGCCAACATTGGCGGGTTAGCTAATTGTCGCTTCAAGGCTTCGAAGGCTTCATTGGCTTCGTCCGTCCATACGAAACGATCGATTTTCTTGAGCAACTGGTAGAGAGGGATGGCCTTCTCCCCGAGGCGACTTATGAAGCGGCTCAGGGCCGCGATTCAACCCGCCATACGCTGCACCTAGTTAATGTTGGCTGGTTTCCGAAGTGAAGTAATCGCCTCAATCTTGTCCGGGTTGGCCTCAATGCCACGTTCCGACACCAAGAAACCGAATAACTTCCCCGCAGGGACACCAAAGACACACTTGGTGGGGTTAAGCCTCATCTGGTAGACACCAGGTTGCCGTAGGTTTCCTTGAGATCCTCCAAGAGCGACTCCTTGTGGTGAGACCTGACCACGATGTCGTCCACATAAGCGTGGACGTTACGGCCTATCTGGCTGTGTAAGCAGTTTTGGATGCACCGCTGGTAAGTCGCCCCCGCACTCTTGAGCCCAAACGGCATGGACACGTAACAGAAAGCTCCGAATGGGGTTATGAAGGATGTCTTCTCCTGATCCGCCACCGCCATCTTTATCTGATGGTATCCTGAATAAGCGTCCAAGAAACACAGACGTTCGCCACCTGTCGTTCAATCAATAATTTTATCAATGCGCGGAAGGGCGAAGGGATCCTTTGGACAGGCTCTGTTGAGGTTAGTGTAGTCAATGCACATGCGGTAAGTGTCATTCTTCTTGAGCACCTGGACCGGGTTAGCCAGCCATTCAGGATGAAAAACCTCGATGATGAACCCGGCAGCAAGGAGCCGGGCTACTTCCTCTCTGATCGCCTTACGGCGTTATTCATTAAACCTGCGAAGGTACTGTAGAACCGGCTTAATTTTAGGGTCAGTATTAAGATGGTGCTCAACGAATTCTCTCGGTACACCCGGCATGTCAGAAGGTTTCCATGCAAAGATGTCTCGATTCTCACGGATGAATTCGATGAGCGCGCTTTCCTATTTGGGGTCAAGACCCGCCCCAATAGTGAACTGCTTGCTGGAGTCGCCCGACGTAAAGTCGATAACCTTGGTGTCGTCCGTTGGTTTAAACTTGAGAGGCGGCTCAGAATCGATGGTCGGCCTTTTGAGCAGTATCATGTCCGCCGGGTCAACATTGGATTGGTGAAACTTGAGCTCCTCAGCCGTGCAGGCTGACTCGGCATAAGCCGCGTCTCCTTCTTCACACTCTTGGGCTATCTTCCTATCGCCATGGATGGTAATAGGACCCTTAGGTCCGGGCATCTTGAGTTTGAGGTAAACATAGCATGGGTGGGCCATGAATCTGGCGTGCGCTGGCCGCCCAGACAACGCATGGTAGGGGCTCTTGATTTTGACCACCTCGAACAGGAGGGACTCACTCCTGTAATTTGACTCCGTGCCAAAAGCCACGTTAAGCTTAATCCGCCCAATTGGATATGCCGACTTATCGGGGACGATGCCGTGGAAGACCGTGGATGATGTCATCAGGTCTTTCTCCAAGAGGTTCATCCGCAGGAAAGTATCGAAGTATAGGATGTTGATGCTGCTGCCCTCATCCATGAGGACTTTGGAGAGGGTGTACCCCCCGACTTGGGGAGCAACAACCAAAGCCAAGTCGCCAGGGTTGTCTACTCGGGGTGGATGGTCTTCCCTTCTCTAGGTTATGGGTTGCTCAGACCAGTGAAGGTATCGGGGGAGCGCCCGCTCAGCTACGAAAGCTCTATGCTTCACCTTATGATCCCGCTTATAGGTGTTGGTGGTGAACACGTGGTACTACCCGCTGTTGAATTGTTTGGGATTATACTGGAACCCGCCACGATCTTTCTGCCGCTGGGGGTCCCCTTGCGGGAGGGGTTGCTGGAACACTCCCGGCGGGTGATATTCCTGGTTGTGAACCTGGTATTGGCCAGCATTGGGCTGTGACCCGCCATGTGGTCCTTGGTTAGGAAAACCTCCGAACGTGACCTGACGTGACCCGGACGCGCCGGGTTTTTCTTGTCGCTCGCCCTGTTCGCCACCTTGGCCTCTCCTGATCGCCTCGGCCCGGAATTCCTGCATCACATAGCAGTCCTCCCACGAGTGAGTCGTCGGTCCTTCCGCCGTGGCATGTTGTGGACACGGGCCTTTAGGCATCTCATGGTAATTGTGTGGTTTCTTCCCGCTAAATCCCCGCTTCTTCTGACGTGGGTTTGCATTGCCAGTATTAGTATTAATAACAAATTCCGTGGGACCTTCCTGTTGTCTTTTCTTGCCGTGCCCACCATGGTGGTGGTTGCCCCGTCCTTGAAACTGAGAATGACCCTTGTGTAACTCGCCCTTCCTGGCGGTACTAAATTTGTCGTCGTCCTCCCCGAGATCCTTGGTGTCGTCCGACTCGGCATCCCTGGTGAGGGTATCCATGAACTCGCCCATGTCCTGTACTTTTCGCTTAAGTCGCCCTAACTTTAGCACCAGAGGTTCGTAATGGCAGTTCTTCTCCAGGATCAACACCGCCTGAGCCGCCGAGCTGCCTTCCGATGAATGAATAACTTCCGTGACTCGCCGGGTCCAATGGTGGGCCGACTCATCCGGCCACTGGACGCAGTGCTGTAGGTCAACGATGGTCATCGGGCGCTTGTAGGTCCCTCTGAAATTCTTGATGAAGCGCTCCTTTAGCTCCGCCCAAGTGTTGATGGAGTTGGGCAGCAAGTTTTTCAACCATGCGCACGCCGTCCCCTCAAGCATCATAGTGAAGTATTTAGCGCAAACTGCCTCGTTTACATCGAGCATGTCCATCGTGAGCTCGTAGCTCTCGATCCATGACCCTGGTTCGAGGTCCGGCGAGTAATTGGGGACCTTCCGGGGGTCTTTGAAGTCCTTCGGCATGCGCTCGTTGCGCAAAGCTAGTGCAAGGCACGATACACCGATGTGCTTGCCCCCGGCATCCAGGGGCGCGGGAGGTGACGGCACGCATGTCGGGTAAACCTGACCCGCCGCTGTTGTTGGCTATAACTGATGCACGGCTCGCGCCGCATACACAATATCATGGGCTCGCGTGTCGGGCATCCCGAGCGGATCGTGTTGAGGGAATCGCCATGGCCCACTGGTTGCTGCAGGGAAGTCCTCATGGATACTTCTGGTGTGACTCGCCTGAGGCGTGGAGTGTAGCCGATCAAGGCTATGAAAATACTGTGTGTGGTGAACCACGGTCGTCTTTAGCATCTCGATGGCGTTTCTGGCTTCTATCTCGGTCGGGGTGTTTCCATAGATCGGAAGGGACTCCAGGTGGCGGGTCACTGCCAGCACATTGTCCACGGGATTCTAGAAGTGACCCCGTGGCGTCTGGAACCAAGTCGCATGGGCATCCATTGGCTGAGGCGGTGGCGGATTGGGCTGTGGACCCGCTCCTCCCGTCGGGATGGTTTATAAAGGCCGATCAGGACCCGCCCCGGGGGTGTGCGGAGTGTCGAAAAGGAGAGTTGGGTGTAAGTCGGCCGGGATGCGCCCATTGTGCCTCCTTTGGTGAACGGCGTCAGATGCGTGCTGCTATATCTCGAGCCGCTAGCCTTCGGTGTCCAGTCGTTCCGTCTCTGCTGCGACCGTGGCTTGCTGCGTCTCAATCCTGGCGGCTTCTGCTTCCATGTCCCGCTGTTCCTTGGCCATTGCCTCCCGCAGCTTAGCTAGCTCGGCGTTGAGAGACTCCTGATTCTCAGACGTGATCATGGTTGCCATGAGGCTGGTGACCTCTGCCGCTAGCTCCGTCATGGTTTGCGATGGGGGTTTTGACGTTCCCCCGGTCTCGTTATTGCCGGTTGGATTCTGCTGAGGCTGCGCTGACCCCGCCATGTAGATGGCGATTTGCCGGCGAGACCTCTCGAAGACCTCGGGATCCATTGCCAATGACAGCCCCCCGAGCTGTCCTTCCTTAAGAGGGTGGATCGATTCCGTCTCATCCATGGATGACTCGCCATCATAATTGATAGGGGTGATCTCCTGGCCCGCCACTTTGCCTTGTGCGTCGTCTCCCTGCGTATAACCGACGAAAACGTGGCGACTCCTGTCCCGCCGTGTAACGGGGAGGACGTATCTGGCCGGCTCGACGATGCCGGTGGAGATGTCCGGCTGAGGCACAGGCGCCCCGATCATGCCGATGAAGACGTTGATCTTGCTGAAGGGGACTCGGTAGCCAGATTCGACGGAATCGGCCTCCGGCTCCCACAGCAAGTTGTCGATGTAATACTTCCTGCGGCGGCTCTTAGTCATGATGCCGACCGCATAGCTTTCTAACCCTGGTAGGGCTCCCTTCGAGAACTCAACTCCACCGTGCGCTAGCCCCAAGGTGGGCGCCAACTGTCGTGGTTTTGTCACGGCAGATGTCCTCGTGAAAGGACTTAGAGATGGAGCCATCACACCTTGGTGGAGACTCGAAGGGGGTGAGTGAAAGCGAGACTCAGATTTACCCAGGTTCGGCCCCTCGTGAGGAGGTAAAAGCCTACGTCCTGCTATGTGTGGATTGATGGTGGTTTCGATTACAAGGAGGGCGTAACTCGCCTGACCTAGCTCTCGATTCTCTCTAACTCGCGTAATCTCTCCCTAGGACTCGCCTTTATATACAGGTCGAGGCCCTAGGGTTTACAAAGTCCTGCCATTCTACTCTTTGCGGATTTCCTTATCTCTAAGTCGCCGTGTCCCCGACGATCAGGAGCTTTCTTGGTAATCCATCATCCGCACGACCTCTCGAACCGCCATGCAGCCTCTAGGCCATGGGACGCGTAGCTAATGACGAGTCGCCCCTTCGGTGACCCGTCCCACTAGGGGCGGGTTACCCATAGGTAATATCCCCAACACAACCTTTTCGGATTTAAGCACACGAGTAAGAACAAGAGCATGATCATGATCTTTCTGTAATTTAGCAAGCTCATTGTTGTGTGACTCCCCAAGAGCCAAACGAAGCCCTTGCTCTTCCTCAAGAGCAATGGATAGATCCGCTATATCATCAGCATAGCCACGACTATGGCCTTGTAAAGTAGAGATAGTTTCTTCATCAGTTTCGATGAGTTCATTAGCCTCTCCTAGTTGTTCCAAGAGAGCAACAAAATGCTTCCTGGTTTTACCCTTGACTTTTCTCATGAATATATAAAATGAGTTTTCTTCATCATTAACCTCCTCTTGTTCATCTCCACTAACCATAGGAGAAGGGGTAGTGGAAATGATAGTTTGATTTTTGATAACCCACAAGTGTAGGGGATCGCAACAGTTTTCGAGGGTAGAGTATTCAACCCAAATTTATTGTTTCGACACAAGGGGAAGCGAAAGAATATTCTCAAGAATTAGCAGCTGAGTTTGTCAATTTCAACCACACCTGAAAGATTAGTGTCTGCAAGCAAAGTATCAGTAGCAAAGTGGTATGATAGCAACGGTGTCAGAAAAGAATCTGTTGACGGCAGACTATTCCTAACTTGTTGTATCAATGGCGCCAGTAAATAGCACGTTGATGGGGAACTATTATTCCCTGGCAACGGCTCCAGAAAAGTCTTGCAACAAGTAACAACAAAGTAGCAAGTAATAGCAGTAGTGACAGCAGTAGCAAGTAAGAGCAGTAGTGACAGCAGCAGCAGAGTAATAGCAGTAGCAACAGTAGTAGCGACAAAGTAACATAGCAAGGACTAGTAGTAAAAGACTTGTAGGCAGTGGATCGGTGATGGATGAGTATGCCGGATGTGATTCATCATGTAACAGCTATAACACGGAGAGATAAGTAACAAGCTCCCGTTCGTTGATCTAATGTAGGCATGTATTCCGTATGTAGTCATACGTGCTTAGGGAAAAGAACTTGCATGAAATCTATTGTCCATCCCTCCCATGGCAGCGGGGTCCTAATGGAAACTACGAGATATTAAGGTTCTCCTTTTATTAAAGAACCGGACGAACGCATTAACACTTGGTGAATACATGAACTCCTCATATTATGGTCATCTTCGGGAGTGGTTCCGGCTATTGTCACTCCGGGGTTGTCGGGTCATAACACATAGTAGGTGACTACAACTTGCAAGATAGGATCTAAAACACACATATATTGGCGACAACATAATAGGTTCAGATGTGAAATCATGGCACTCGGGCCCTAGTGACAAGTATTAAGCATGGCAAAGTAGTAGCAACATCAATCTCAGAACATAGTGGATACTAGGGATAAATCCCCGTCAAAACTAACTCGATTACATGATAGATCTCATCAAACTCATCATCGTCCAGCAAGCCTACGATGAGATTACTCACGAATGGTGAAGAGCATCATGGAATTGGCGATGGATGAAGGTTGATGATGACGATGGCGACGATTTCCCCTCTCCGGAGCCCAAAACGGACTCCAGATCTGCCCTCCAGATGAAGAACAGGGGGTGGCGGCGCCTCCATAACGTAAAACGCGATGAATCCTTCTCTCTGATTTTTTCCGGGCGAGATGGAATAAATAGAGCTAAGTTTGGAGGCAGTGGCGCCACGTGGGCCCACAAGCCCTCACGGCGCGGCCAGGGGGGTGACCGCGGCCTATGGGCTTGTGGCCAACTGGTTCACCCCCTCTGGTGGATCTTTGCACACGTATTTTTCATTAATTCCAGAAAAATTCTCCGTAAATTTTCAGGTCATTCCGAGAACTTTTATTTCTGCACAAAAACAACACCATGGCAATTCTGCTGAAAACAGCGTTAGTCCGAGTTAGTTTCATTCAAATCATGCAAATTAGAGTCCAAAACAAGGGAAAAAGAGTTCGGAAAAGTAGATACGACGGAGACGTATCAACTCCCCCAAGCTTAAAGCCTTGCTTGTCCTCAAGCAATTCAGTTGACGAACTGAAAGAGACAAAAGAAAGACTTTGACGAAACTCTGTTTGATCTTGTTGTTGCAACTATGTCTAACTCATAACCAGAATTTCAGCAAGATCACAAGCAAACCACATAAGCAAATGACATCTAGGTCTCACGGTAAACTCATATCAATGGCATAATCAACTAGTGAGCAAATAATAATAAGCCTCATACGTCAACACTTCAATCAAAACAATCATGAAGCAGTACGAATAGATGGTATCTCGCTAGCTCTTTTTGAGACTGCAAAACATAAATGCAGAGCACCTTCAAAGACCAAGGGCTGACTAAACATTGTAATTCTTGGCAATGAAGATCCAGTCACAGTCATACTGAAAGCAGTTAAAAGCAAAGAATAAAAATGACAGAGGTGCTCTCTAATTGGTGCTTTTGTAAGAGGAGGATGACTCAACAGGAACTTAAATAGACACGCCCTTCGCAGAGGTAAATATTGATTTGCAGAGGTGCCAGAGCTCAAGCTTTTTAAAACAGAGATAGTAATTTTGGGTGGCATGCTTTCATTGTCAACGCAATGACTAAGAGTTCTCAACATCTTCCACGCTACACATGCTATAGGCGGTTCCCAAACAGAAAAGTAAAGTTTTTACTCCCCCATCACCAATCAATCACACTCCACGGCTAGCCGAATCCTCGGGTACCGTCCATACCAACATCAATCCTGGGGGAGTTTTGTTTGCAATTATCTTTTCGATTTGAGCATGGAACTGGAATTCCAATTACCGGCCCCTTTCTCGTGAATGATAGTGAATAAACACATATCGAGGATAACACGCCTAGCATGGAAGATACCAATAGCCCCCTGTCACCACATGAGCGGTTCGGGCACGCAAAACAGATTATTTCTTGAAGGTTTAGAGAGTGGCACATGCAAATTTACTTGGAACGACAGGTAGATACCGCACATAGGTAGGTATGGTGGACTCATATGGAACAACTTTGGGTTTATGGAAGTGGATCCACAAGCAGTATTCCCGCTTAGTACAAGTGAAGGCTAGCAAAAGACTGGGAACCGACCAACTAGAGAGCGACAACACTCATCAAAATGCATTAAGATTAACTAACATTGAGTGCAAGCATGAGTAGAACATAAATCACCATGAACATGAATATCATAGAGGCTATGTTGATTTTGTTTCAACTACATGCGTAAACATGCGCCAGGTCAAGCCACTTGAATCATTCAAAGGAGGATACCATCCTATCATACAACATCATAGTCATCTCAAAATTCATGTTGGCATCCAAGGCAAACCATTATAATCTCCTAGCTAAGTAAGCATGGAATCAACAACTATGATCTCTAAGTTGTCATTGCAAACATGTTTTTCTCACAACAAAGCTGAACTAGGAAAAGTGAGCTAGTCATATTTACAAAAACAAAATAGATCGAGTTCATACCAGCTTTTCCAGGCTCAGTCACTTCATCATATATCGTCATTATTGCCTTTCACTTGCATGACTGAACGATGTGAACAATAATAAGCGTGCTCGTGCATTGGACTAAAGCTGGAATTTGTAGGCAAACCCAAAGGAGAAGACAAAGTAATATGGCTCTTTGAAAGCTAAACAGGTATGCATGCAAGAGCCACTAAACATTGTAACCAATATCTTCTACCTTGACCCAAAGAAAAAGAAAACTATTTACACGGGAAAGCTCCCAACAAGCAAAAGAAGAACAAGAAAATCTTTTTGTTTTTTTTAAACTAGATAGACACACGAAAAGAAAACGAGAAAAAGAAAATAAACTAGCATGGATGATACAGTGGCAAAGTGTGAACACCGACGAACAAAGTGAAAGCATAAGCAAGAATGTAAAGTCGGTGAGAACACGTACTCCCCCAAGCTTAGGCTTTTGGACTAAGTTGGTCTACTCCCAAGGATGGTCCTGGCGAAACCCAAAATCATAATGGGGGTTATAAGGGAGCGCTGCAGCCACTGCCTGAATAGCTGCCTCACGGAGACGAGCATCGAAACGATTTTTTCTAGGGGTAGGAGAACCAGATGAGAGCAAGAATGAGTGGAAGGGGTGCCTGTGGGCCCCCACAAGCCTCGGTGGCACAGCCAGGGGGCTGCCCGCACCCCAAGGGCTTGTGGCCCACTAGTGCAGCCCCTAGACAAGCTCTTTGTCTCGGTATTTTTCAAAAATTCCAGAAAAAATCAAACTTGATTTTCACGACGTTCGGAGAACTTTTATTTTTCGGGTACTTTTCTTCCAGACGCTAAAATAGAAAACAGGGAAAACTAAACTAAATCTATCATTTTTCTTCTAAGCAACCGAAGGTGAAAGCTTGGAACAGAGGTTTGTGACTCCTCGATTCATCCACCTCATGGTTATCGAAAGAAATTCGTCAGTGAGGTTGATCAAGTCTCTTTGACAAACTTTTTCGAATCGTAAAAGAGAACGGAGAATTTCTGAATAGTCACTAGGTCACCTCACTTGGGATATGTATCTCCCCAACAAGAAAATCATACTTCATCTTGACACGAGGAATAGGGCATTCAAAGCTCCCAATAAGAATCGATGAAGTTTTTTTGATAGCATTGATGCAATGTACTCGATATTGTTTCTTCGGAAAGTGCACCATATGCTCATTACCGTTGACATGGAAAGTGACATTGCCTTTGTTGCAATCTATAACAGCCTCTGCAGTGTTTAAAAAGGGTCTTCTGAGGATGACTTCCATGGCATCGTCCTCGGGAATATCCAAAATAACAAAGTCTGTTAAGATAGTGACGTTAGCAACCACAACAGGCACATCCTCACAAATGCCGATAGGGAAAGCAGTTGATTTGTCGGCCATTTGCAGAGAGATTTCGGTGGGTGTCAACTTATCCAGTTCAAGTCTACGATAAAGAGAGAGAGGCATAACACTAAAACCGGCTCCAAGGTCGCATAACGCAGTTCTAACGTAGTTGCCTTTAATGGAGCAAGGTATAGTGGGCACACTGGGATCACCTAGTTTCTTAGGAGTTCCACCCTTGAAGGTATAATTAGCCAGCATGGTGGAAATCTAAACCTCACGTATCCTCCTCTTATTAATCACAATATCTTTCATGTACTTAGCATATGGAGACATTTTGAGCATATCTATCAAACACATTTGTAGAAAGACAGGTTTGATCATTTCAACGAATCGCTCAAAATCCTCATCATCCTTTTTCTTGGATGGTTTGGAAGGAAAGGGCATGGGTTTCTGAACCCATGGTTCCCTTTCTTTACCATGCTTCCTAGCAGCGAAGTCATTCTTATCGTATCTCTTAGTCTTAGGCTGTGGGTTATCAAGATCAACAGGTTCAATCTCCACATCCTTATCATTGCTAGGTTGAGCATCTTCATGAACATCACTATTGATATTATCATTAGGCTCATGTTCATCATCAGAGACGGAGACATCGTTTGGACTCTCAGGTGTAGCACCAACAGGGTTACTAGCGTGCAGGTTCCTATCATCTTTCTTCTTCTTTCTAGGATGACTAGGTGCAACAGTGCTAACTCCTTGAGAATCTTGTTCAATCCTCTTCGGATGACCCTCAGGATACAGAGGTTCCTGGGTCATTCTACCGCCTCTAGTGACGACTCTAACGGAATTGTCATTCAACTCATTGAGCAAGTCATTCTCAGCTTTAAGTACTTGTTCTACCTGAGTAGTAACCATAGAGGCATGTTTACTCAGAAGTTTAAGACCATTGACATTTCTGTCCACACAAGCACTTAAATGACTAAGCATACGAGCATTCTGTTCCAATTGTCTGCTAACATAATCATTGAAACTCTGTTGTTTGGCAACAAAGTTATCAAATTCATCCAGGCATAACCTAGCAGGTTTATCAAAAGGAATATCACTCTCATCAAACCTACGCAGAGAATTTACTTCTACTACCTGTATCGGGTTATCGAGATCATGGATCTCTTCGATAGGCGGTAGATTTTTGACATCTTCAGATTTAATGCCTTTCTCTCGCATAGATTTCTTGGCTTCTTGCATATCTTCAGGACTGAGTAATAGAATACCTCTTTTCTTTGGAGTTGGCTTAGGAGGTGGTTCGGGAGTAGTCCAAGCATTCTCATTCCACAAGATGTTATTCAGTAGAATCTCAGCTTGTTCTACAGTTCGTTCCCTAAAAACACAACCGACACAACTATCTAGGTGGTCTATAGAAGCATCGGTAAGTCCATTATAGAAGATATCAAGTATTTCATTCTTCTCAAGAGGGTCATCAGGCAAAGCATTCATTAGCTGGATGAGCCTCCCCCAAGCTTGTGGGAGACTCTCTTCTTCAGCTTGAGAAAAGTTGTATATTTCCTGCAAGGCAGCTTGCTTCTTATGAGCAGGGAAATATTTTTCAGAGAAGTAGTAGACCATATACTGGGGGCTACGCACACAACCAGGAGCAAGAGAAGTGAACCAGATCTTAGCATCATCCTTTAGCGAGAAAGGAAACATCTTGAGGATATAGTAGTGGCGGATCTTTTCCTCACTAGTGAATAGGGTGGCTATATGATGCAGTTTGGTAAGATGGGCTACAACCGTATCAGACTCATAACCGTGAAAAGGATCAGATTCGACCAGAGTGATTAACTCAGGGTCGACAGAGAATTCATAATCCTTATCGGTCACAAAGATAGGCGAAGTAGCAAACTTCGGGACATATTTCATCCTAGCGTTCAAAGATTTTTTTTCTTTCCACTTGAGGAGTAGTTGTTGGGGAACGTCGCATGGGAAACAAAAATTTTCCTACGCGCACGAAGACCTATCATGGTGATGTCCATCTACGAGAGGGGATGAGCGATCTACGTACCCTTGTAGATCGTACAGCAGAAGCGTTAGAGAACGCGGTTGATGTAGTGGAACGTCCTGACGTCCCTCAATCCGCCCCGCGAACAATCCCGCGATCAGTCCCACGATCTAGTACCGAACGGACGGCACCTCCGCGTTCAGCACACGTACAACTCGACGATGATCTCGGCCTTCTTGATCCAGCAAGAGAGACGGAGAGGTAGAAGAGTTCTCCGGCAGCGTGACGGCGCTCCGGAGGTTGGTGATGATCTTGTCTCAGCAGGGCTCCGCGCGAGCTCCGCGGAAACGCGATCTAGAGGAAAAACTATGGAGGTATGTGGTCGGGCAGCCGTGAGAAAGTCGTCTCAAATCAGCCCTAATTGCTCCATATATATAGGAGGAGGGAGGGGGGCCTTGCCTTGGGGTCCAAGGACCCCCAAGGAGTCGGCCGGGCCAAGGGGGGGAGGACTCCCCCCCCCCCCCCAAACCGAGTTGGACTTGGTTTGGTGGGAGGAGTCCCCCTCCCTTCCCACTTCCTCCCTCTTTTTTTTTCTTTTCCTTTGATTCTTTATTCTTGGCGCATAGGCCCCCTTGGGCTGTCCCACCAGCCCACTAAGGGCTGGTGTGTCTCCCCAAAGCCTATGGGCTTCCCCGGGGTGGGTTGCCCCCCCCCCCCCCGGTGAACTCCCGGAACCCATTCGTCATTCCCGGTACATTCCCGGTAACTCCGAAAACCTTCCGGTAATCAAATGAGGTCATCCTATATATCAATCTTCGTTTCCGGACCATTCCGGAAACCCTCGTGACGTCCGCGATCTCATCTGGGACTCCGAACAACATTCGGTAACCAACAATATAACTCAAATACGCATAAAACAACGTCGAACCTTAAGTGTGCAGACCCTGCGGGTTCGAGAACTATGTAGACATGACCCGAGAGACTCCTCGGTCAATATCCAATAGCGGGACCTGGATGCCCATATTGGATCCTACATATTCTACGAAGATCTTATCATTTGAACCTCAGTGCCAAGGATTCGTATAATCCCGTATGTCATTCCCTTTGTCCTTCGGTATGTTACTTGCCCGAGATTCGGTCGTCAGTATCCGCATACCTATTTCAATCTCGTTTACCGGCAAGTCTCTTTACTCGTTCCGTAATACAAGATCCCGCAACTTACACTAAGTTACATTTCTTGCAAGGCTTGTGTGTGATGTTGTATTACCGAGTGGGCCCCGAGATACCTCTCCGTCATACGGAGTGACAAATCCCAGTCTTGATCCATACTAACTCAACTAACACCTTCGGGGATACCTGTAGAGCATATTTATAGTCACCCAGTTACGTTGCGACGTTTGATACACACAAAGCATTCCTCCGGTGTCAGTGAGTTATATGATCTCATGGTCATAGGAATAAATACTTGACATGCAGAAAACAGTAGCAACAAAATGACACGATCAACATGCTACGTCTATTAGTTTGGGTCTAGTCCATCACGTGATTCTCCCAATGACGTGATCCAGTTATCAAGCAACAACACCTTGTTCATAATCAGAAGACACTGACTATCATCGATCAACTGGCTAGCCAACTAGAGGCATGCTAGGGACGGTGTTTTGTCTATGTATCCACACATGTAAATGAGTCTTCATTCAATACAATTATAGCATGGATAATAAACTATTATCTTCATACAGGAATTATAATAATAACTATACATTTATTATTGCCTCTAGGGCATAATTCCAACAGTAGTTTCTCAACATCATAGCTATCCTTATGATACGTCCATTTTGCATCATGCTTTCATGTTGATATTTATCGCTTTTTGGACTGTTATTATACTTTGTGGAACCTTACTTATGCCTTTTCTCTTTTATTTTGCAAGGTTTATTTGAAGAGGGAGAATACCGGCAGCTGGAATTCTGGACTAGAAAAGGAGCAAGTCTGAATGTTTTATTCTGCGCAACTCCAAATGTCCTAAAAATCAACGTGGATTTTTTTTGGATTTTATAAAAAATATTGGGCGAAAGAAGTGTCACGGGGGAGCAACCAGGGGCCCACAAGCCTGGTTGCCGCGGCCTACCCCCCTGGCCGTGGCAACAGGGCTTGTGGGCACCCTGGCGGCCCACTGGCCCCCCTCTTTTGCTATATGAAGGGTTTCGTTCCAGAAAAAAATCATTCGGGAGCTTTTTCGTGGTTTCACCGCCGCCACGAGGCGGAACTTGAGCAGATCCAATCTAGAACTCCGGCAGGACGATCCTGTCGGGGAAACTTCCCTCCCGGAGGGGGAAATCATCACCATCGTCATCACCAACACTCCTCTCATCGGAGGGGAGGCATCTTCATCAACATCTTCATCAGCACCATCTCCTCTCCAATCCCTAGTTCATCTCTTGTAACCAGTCTCCGTCTCGCGACTCCGATTGGTACTTGTAAGGTTGTTAGTAGTGTTGATTACTATTTGTAGTTGATGCTAGTTGGATTACTTGGTGGAAGATTTTATGTTCAGATCTTTGATTCTATTCATTACACCTCTGATCATGATTATTATTATGCTTTGTGAGTAGTTACTTTTGTTCCTGAGGACATGGAATAAGTCGTGCTAATAATAGTCATGTGAGTTTGGTATTCGTTTGATATTTTGATATGTTGTATGTTGTCTTTTCCTCTAGTGGTGTTATGTGAATGTCGACTACATAACACTTCACCATATTTGGGCCTAGAGGAAGGCATCGGGGAGTAGTAAGTAAATGATGGGTTGCTGGAGTGACAGAAACTTAAACCCCAGTCTATGTGTTGCTTCGTAAGGGGCTGATTTGGATCCACTAGTTTAATGCTATGGTTAGACGTTGTCTTAATTCTTCTTTCGTAGTTGCGGACACTTGCGAGAGAGGTTAATCATAAGTGGGATGCTTTTCCAAGTAAGGGCAGTACCCAAGCGCCGGTCCACCCACATATCAAACTATCAAAGTAACGAACGCGAATCATATGAACATGATGAAACTAGCATGACATAAATTCCCGTGTGTCCTCGGGAGCGCTTTTCCTCTTATAAGACTTTGTTCAGGCTTGTCCCTTGCTACAAAAGGGATTGGTCCACTTGCTGCACCGTTGCTACTACTTGTTACTTGTTACTTTTCGCTTGCTACGATTCACCTCACTACACCATTACTTGTTACCGCTACTTTCAGTGCTTGCAGTTATTACCTTGCTGAAAACCGTTTATTAGAGCCTTCTCCTCCTTGTTGGGTTCGACACTCTTACTTATTGAAAGTACTACGATTGATCCCCTATACTTGTGGGTCATCAAGACTTGCCGGGGAGGGAGCGCCTTTGGTAAGTGGAATTTGGTAAGGAAACATTTATATACTGTGCTGAAATTCATTGTCACTTGTCACTATGGAAAATGTTCCTTTGAGGAGTTTGTTCGGGGTATCTTCACCATGAACGGAAGCACGAGGAGTTGTTCCTCAACCTGAGGTACCTACTGAAAATATCTTTTATGAAATCCCTTCGGGTATGCTTGAGAAATTGCTCGCTAATCCTTTTACAGGAGATGGATCTTCAAATCCAGACTTGCATCTAATCTATGTAGATGAAGTTTGTGGTTTATTTAAGCTTGCAGGTTTGCCCGGGGATGAGGTAAAGAAGAAATTATTTCCTTTATCTTTGAAGGATAAGGTGTTGACATGGTATAGGTTATGTGATGATACTGAATCACGGGACTACAATCGGTTGAAATTGGAATTTCATCAAAAGTTCTATCCTATGCATTTAGTACATTGTGATCGGAATTATATTTATAACTTTTGGCCTCGTGATAGGGAAAGCATAGCTCAAGCTTGGGGTAGGCTTAAATCAATGCTATATTCATGCCCCAATCATGAGCTCTTGAGAGAAATTATCACTCAAAACTTTTATGCTTGACACTTATTGTACCGGTTCTTTTATGAAGAAGTATATTGACCACAAGTGGAATTTATTGGAAAGAATCAAACGTAACTATGAAGATTGGGAGCTTGAAGAAGGTAAGGAGTCGGGTATGAATTTATAGTTTGATTGCGTTAAATCTTTTGTTGAACAAACACTTCTAGAGATTTTAGCGCTAAGTATGGACTTCACTCTGAGATAGTAGCTTCTCTATGTGAATCTTTTGCTGCTCATGTTAATCTTCCCAAAGAGAAGTGGTTTAAATATCATCCTCCTGTACAAAGCAACATAGCCAAAACCAATCTAGTTGAGGAGAAAGTCATTGCTTTTAGTGATCCTGTTGTCCCTTGTGCCTACGCTGAGAAACCACCTTACCCTGCTAGGATAAAGGATTACTATAAAGCTCCAACTGTGATACGTAGGGGTTACATTAAACCACTTGCACCCCATGAGGAAATTAGAGTCGAACCTAGTGTTGCTATTATCAAAGATCTCTTAGCCGAAGACATAGATGGGCATGTTATCAAATTCTGTGATGACTCTGCTAGAATTGCTAAACCACACACGAAAGACAAATACGGACCTGTAGTTGGCCTGCGTGTTGTTTCTGTCAACATAGGAGACCACTGTTACCATGGTTTATGTGATATGGGTGCTAGTGTTAGTGCAATACCACGTTCCCTATATGATGAAATCAAAGATGAGATTGCACCTGCTGAGTTAGAACCCATTGATGTCACTATTATGCTAGCTAATAGAGACACTATTTGCCCTCTGGAATTGTGAGAGACGTAGAAGTCGTGTGTGGTAAGACGAAGTATCCTACTGATTTCCTCGTCCTTGGTACTGCACAAGATAGCTTTTGTCCCATCATATTTGGTAGACCCTTTCTCAACACTGTCAATGCTCACATTGATTGCATTAAACAGACTATCACTGTTAGTTTCGAGGGTGTGTCCCATGAATTTAACTTCTCCAAGTTTGAAAGACAACCCCATGAAAAAGAGTCGTCTGGTAGGGATGAAATCATTGCTCTTGCCTCTATTGTCGTACCTCCTACGGATCCTTTAGAGCAATATCTGCTTGAGCATGAAAATGATATGCATATGGAGGAAAGATATGAGATAGATAAAATTGTCTTAGAACAATATCCTATTCTCAAGAATAATCTGCCTGTTGAACTGCTTGGGGATCCTCCCCCACCAAAGGGTGATCCTGTGTTCGAGCTGAAACAGTTACCAGGTACTCTTAAGTATGCCTATCTTGATGAGAAGGAGATATATCCTGTTATTATTAGTGCTCGCCTCTCGAATCACGAAGAGAAAAAGTTATTAAAAACTTTGAGGAAGCACCGTGGGGCTAGTGGATATACTCTTGATGATCTTAAGGGTATTAGTCCCACTCTATGTTAGCATAAGATTCAAACCGATCCTGATTCTAAGCGAGTTGCTGATCATCAAAGGAGATTAAATCCTAGGATGCAAGAGGTTGTGAGAAAAGAAATATTAAAGCTTCTGGAAGCAGGAATCATCTATCCTGTTGCTCATAGTGATTGGGTAAGTCCAGTACATTGCGTACCTAAGAAAGGAGGTATCACCGTCGTTCCTAATGATAAGAATGAACTAATCCCACAGAGGATTATTACAGGCTATAGGATGGTGATAGACTTCCGGAAACTGAACAAGGCAACCAGGAAAGACCATTATCCTTTGTCGTTTATCGACGAGATGCTAGAAAGGCTATCTAAACACACACACTTTGGCTTTCTAGATGGTTATTCAGGTTTCTCGCAAATACCTGTTGCACAATCTGATCAAGAGAAAACCACCTTCACATGCCCCTTCGGTACCTTTGCTTATAGACGCGTGCCTTTTGGCTTGTGCAATGCACCAGCCACCTTTCAAAGATGTATGATGGCTATATTCTCTGACTTTTGTGAAAAGATTGTTGAGGTTTTCACGGATGATTTCTCCGTCTATGGTTCCTCCTTTGACGATTGCCTCAGCAACCTTGATCGAGTCTTACAGAGATGCAAAGATACCAACCTCGTCTTGAACTGGGAGAAGTGCCACTTCATGGTTAATGAAGGCATCGTCTTAGGACACAAAATCTCTCAGAGAGGCATTGAAGTTGATAAGGCTAAGGTTTATGCAATTGAGAAAATGCCTTGCCCCACAGATATCAGAGGTATACGAAGTTTCCTAGGCCATGTTGGTTCTATAGAAGGTTCATTAAAGACTTCTCTAAGATTTCTAGGCCTCTTACCAACCTCTTGCAGAAGGATGTTCCTTTTGTTTTTGATGAGGATTGTGAGGAAGCTTTCGAAATACTTAAGAAGGCCTTGATAACCGCATCTATTGTTCAACCATCTGATTGGAACTCGCCCTTTGAAATCATGTGCGATGCTAGTGATTACGCTGTTGGTGCTGTTCTAGGACAAAGAGTTGACAAGAAGTTGAATGTCATTCACTACGCTAGTAATTAAAACTCTAGACAGTGCCCAAAGAAACTATGCCACTACGGAGAAGGAGTTTTTAGCAGTCGTGTTTGCATGTGAAAAGTTCAGGTATTATATAGTTGACTCCAAAGTCACTATTCACTCTGATCATGCTGCTATTAAGTACCTCATGGAGAAGAAGGACGCTAAGCCTAGGCTAATCAGATGGGTCCTCCTGCTACAGGAATTGGATTTGCATGTTGTTGACCGAAAGGGTGCTGATAACGATGTAGCAGATAACTTGTCTAGGCTAGAGAATGTCCTTGATGACCCACGATCTATTGATGACAGCTTTCCTGATGAGGAATTGAATGTCATCCGCACTTCACATAGTGCACCGTGGTATGCTGATTATGCAAACTATATCGTAGCCAAATACATACCATCCAGTTTCACCTACCAGCGAAAGAAGAAATTCTTCTTTGATTTGAGACACTACTTTTGGGATGATCCTCACCTTTATAAGGAAGGAGTAGATCGTGTCATTAGACGTTGTGTGCCTGAACATGAACAGGGATAGATCCTGCAGAAGTGTCATTCCAAGGCCTACGGAGGACATCATGCTGGAGACAGAACTGCTCATAAGGTATTCAATCAGGTTTCTATTGGCCCACTCTCTTTAAGGATGCTCGTAAGTTTGTTTTGTCTTGTGACGAATGTCAAAGAATAGGGAACATCAGTAAGCGTCAGGAAATGCCTATGAACTATTCACTTGTCATTGAACCATTTGATGTCTGGGGCTTTGACTATATGGGACCCTTCCTGAGCTCCAATGGATACACTCACATCTTAGTTGCTGTGGACTAAGTCACTAAGTGGGTAGAAGCTATCCCCACTAAAAATGTTGATCACCACACCTCTATTAAGATGCTTAAAGAAGTCATTTTCCCAAGATTTGGAGTCCCTAGATATATGATGACTGATTGCGGTTCACACTTCATTAATGGTGTTTTCCGCAAGATGCTCGCTAAGTACGATGTCAACCATAGAGTTGCATATCCTTATCATCCTAAGTCTAGTGGTCAAGTGGAGTTGAGTAATAGGGAGATCAAATTGATCTTACAAAATACCATCAATAGATCTCAGAAGAATTGGTCTAGCAAACTTGACGATGCGTTATGGGCTTATAGGACTGCTTATAAGAATCCCATGGGCATGTCGCCGTATAAAATGGTTTATGGTATGGCCTGTCATTTACCTCTCGAGCTGGAACACAAAGCTTATTGGGCAATCAAAGAGCTCAACTTTGATTTCAAACTTGCCGGTGAGAAGCGGATGTTTGATATCAGCTCATTAGATGAATGGAGGGCCCCGGCATATGAGAATGCCAAGTTGTTCAAGGAAAAGGTTAAGAGATTGCACGATAAAAGAACACAAAAACGAGAGTTCAATGTAGGTGATTATGTCCTGCTATACAATTCTCGTTTAAGATTCTTCGCAGGCAAGCTTCTCTCTAAATGGGAAGGTCCCTACGTTGTCGAGGAAGTATATCGTTCCGGTGCCATCAAAATCAATAACACGGAAGGTAATTTTCCTAGAGTGGTAAACGGGCAAAGAATCAAGCATTACATCTCCGGTACTCCCATAAATGTTGAGACCAATATCATCAATATCATAACTCTAGAGGAGTACATAAGGGATGTTTATCAGCCTCTTTCAGACCCTGAAAACCAAGAGGTATCTGTTTCGGTAAGTAATTGGACTCCGAAACTTTTCCAATAGGAAATTTTCTCCCTTTTGGAATTTATGGAAAATTAGATAAATAAAAAGCAGTCCGGAGAGTGCACGAGGTGGCCACAAGCTTGGTTGCCGCGGCCTCCCCCCTGGCCACGGAAACAGGGCTTGTGGGCAGCTCGTGTGCCTCTCGGACTCTGTTTTCTTGCGGAGCACTCCTTCTGGTCCAGAAAAAATCATTATATATACGCCCGAGAGTTTTGATCTCCGTATCATGCAGTTTTCCTCTGTTTTCGTTTCGAGCCTGTTGTCTGCCGCAGATTTAGAGCAAAGATGTCTCAGGAATCTGTTGGGGAGAATAATATTCCTCAAGTTCATGAAGAAGAAGATGCTGATCTGAAAAGAGTAGAAGTCACGGAAGTTAGGGGCAAAACTAAGGAGAAAACCCAGGCTAGGGAGGAAGCTCAACCTAGGTTCAACATTGAAGACGTTGAAGGAGTAGATTTTCTCCAACCTTTCCTCCTTGTGATGTCTCCTCGATTGAACTCTTGAGGTTTTGTGAAACAACTCGTGCTCGCAATATTTCCATTCCTCGTGAAGTTGTTTTGCTGGAAAACCATGTCGCAGATCTCAAAGGCATAAATCAAAGATAGATAACTCTCTTGGAATCAAAGACGGAGGATCAAACTCATGTTGCAACACCACCACCATCACCACCAAAGGAAGACAACTAAGCATTGGTATGGGCAATCCCCTTGGCTTCTGCCAAGCTTGGGGGAGTTGCCATGGTATCGTATCACCGTTATATCTTTTGCTTTTACCTTTGTTTTAGATCTTTCCTTTTTCAGTTTTTATTTCTTCTCTTAGTGGAATAAGTCTTTAGTGTTTTAGTTTGAGTCTTTTACTTTTGTCTCTCCCCCGATGTATTCGAGCTTGCGAGCTATATAATAAAGAGTATCTTAGTCAAGGGCTTTGTTTTGTGCCGTGATCAAAAGTATGAAAAGAACAATAGCATGAAAGATCATGAGATGATCTTATGGAAAGTGATAGCTTCACATATAACAAGTATGATGATTGAAACTTGTTGAGAGTAGACCAACATAGACCTTAGTCATTGTTGCAATTAATAAGAAGTAATAAGGAAAGAGAGGTTCACATATAAATATATCATCTTAGACACTTTCTATAATTATGAGCACTCACCAAACTATTACATGCTTAGAAGTGGATGTTGGACAAGGAAGACAACATAATGAATTGTGTTTGCTTGGTTCCAAACAATGTTATATGATTAGAGATCCCTCATCATGTGACGATTGCTTCCACCTCATATTAGCCAAAACTCCCGCACCAAGTAGAGATACTACTTGTGCATCCATAAACCGTCAACCCAGTTTTGCCATGAGTGTCCACCATACCTACCTATGGATTGAATAAGATCCCTCAAGTAAGTTGTGATCGGTGCAAGCAATAAAAATTGCTCTCTAATATGTATGATCTATTAGTGTCTGTAAAATAAGCTTTGTACGAACCTGTGATGAGGAAGACATAAAAGCGACAGACTGCATAATAAAGTTCTTTATCATAGGAGGCAATATAAAGTGACGTTCCTTCGCACTAAGAGGACACACATCCAAACCTCAAAATTGCATGACAACCTCTGCTTCCCTCTGTGAAGGGCCTATCTTGTACCTTTACTTTTTGCCCTTGTAAGAGTCATGGTGATCTTCACCAATTCCTTATTTAGCCTTTTTTCTTGGTGAACATCATATGCTTGGGAAAGATCTATATTCATATAGCAACTTGGAGATGAGTACTTATGCTTTATTATTGTTGACCTTACCCTTGAGGTAAATGGTTGGGAGGCAAAATTATAAGCCCCTATCTTTCTCTGTGTCCAACTAAAACTTTGATATCATGAGTACCACGTGAGTTGTAACAATTGTGGAAAACAAAACAGATGATTGAGTATGTGGATTTGCCTTACAAGCTCTCATTTGACTCTTTGTGATAATATGATAAATTGCAATTGCTTCAGTGACTATGGACTTTTGTTGTCTACTTCTTGATAAGGTTTTTGTTTCATACTTTGCTTTGTGAAGGAATTGTTACTTTCCCATAAGAATCCCTATGATGCATTGTTGTTCTATGTGTGATCATGATGCCCTCATGTCCGTATTTTGTTTTATCGACACCTTCATCCCTAAACATGTGGACATGTTTTGGGTCTTGGTTTTCACTTGAGGACAAGCAAGGTCTAAGCTTGGGGGAGTTGATACGTCCATTTTGCATCATGCTTTCATGTTGATATTTATTGCTTTTTGGACTGTTATTATACTTTGTGGAACCTTACTTATGCCTTTTCTCTCTTATTTTGCAAGGTTTATTTGAAGAGGGAGAATACCGGTAGCTGGAATTCTGGACTGGAAAAGGAGCAAGTCTGAGTGCTCTATTCTGCGCAACTCCAAATGTCCTGAAAATCAACGTGGATTTTTTTTGGATTTTATAAAAAATACTGGGCGAAAGAAGTGTCAGAGGGGAGCAACCAGGGGCCCACAAGCCTGGTTGCCGCGGCCTACCCCCCTGGCCGCGGCAACAGGGCTTGTGGGCATCCTGGCGGCCCACTGGCCCCCCTCTTTTGCTATATGAAGGGTTTCGTTCCAGAAAAAATCATCCGGGAGCTTTTTCATGGTTTCGCCGCCGCCACGAGGCGGAACTTGAGCAGATCCAATCTAGAGCTCCGACAGGACGATCCTGCCGGGGAAACTTCCCTCCCGGAGGGGGAAATCGTCGCCATCGTCATCACCAACACTCCTCTCGTCGGAGGGGAGGCATCTTCATCAACATCTTCATCAGCACCATCTCCTCTCCAATCCCTAGTTCATCTCTTGTAACCAATCTCCGTCTCGCGACTCCGATTGGTACTTGTAAGGTTGCTAGTAGTGTTGATTACTATTTGTAGTTGATGCTAGTTGGATTACTTGGTGGAAGAGTTTATGTTTACTTGGTGGAAGAGTTTATGTTTACTTGGTGGAAGAGTTCAGAAAAGTAGATACGACGGAGACGTATCAATGTTCGAGGTTACCTTGTTGGATGCCTTGGCCATAAGGCACTTGGCAATGCAGTTCTCGTTGGGGGCGTTGAAGAGGGACACCTTCCTTGGGGAAGAGGATGCAATGGCCACCGAGGCCATTCCCATTACTTCACCACTTGCATCATCGCCATCATCCTCATCGGAGAGATACTCTTCTTGAGCCACCAATACCATTTGGTGCATTTTCTTGGGAACTTGTTCTTGTTGATGAAGGGCTTGGCCTTGTCTTTGTGAATAAGCTTGCCACCATTGTCTTCCCTCTTCTCATAAGGATAGTGTGACACAAAGTGACTCACATTGCCATAGTTGTAGCAAGTCCTCACGTGTTGCTTTCCTTTGGACCCATTTGAGTTGTTCTTGTAGAGATTAGGCTTTGAGTTTCTCTTGTTGCCCCAAAACTGCCTTGCGCAAGAGCCATATGCTCGTGATAAGCTTAGTTGGTGTCTTCTGGGCACATTTCCTCTTCTTATTCTTCATCTTCCTCCATACCAGACTTGTCCTTCAAAGCAAGGTTGGGAGAGTCTTTTCTTGACCGTTGGACATGAGCTAGATCATTGTTAGTGGTCTTGTTCAATATGTTCATGGCAATGAACTCACACAACACATCACTTGAGAACATGGAGTGAAAGTCTGGCCTTTGAAGGATGAGGGAGGACATGTACTTGTTGAAAGGCATGATAGCCTTGAGAAACTTACGCTTGATCCAACTGTCATCCACATCTCTGTTTCCATGATCTTGAAGAGCAATGGAAAGTGTTATCACTCTTTGGTAAATCTTACAAAGGTCCTCATCCTCAATCATAACAAATTCATCGGCCTCATCAAGTATCATTTCATAGTTATACCGTTGAATACTAGAGCTTCCCTTGTACATGGAAATGATGTGCTCCCAACAATCTTTGGCATGAGTGAAGGGACGCAAATTAGCAAGATATTCAATGGTAACAACTGCTTGAAGGATGAACAAGGCAGAGTGATTGAGTTGATTGTCGACCTCTTCTCTTGGAGTGAGGTTTCTTGGATCATGTGGGTAGTAGCCTCGCTCAACGATTCTCCAAAGTTGTGTTGAGCGGTGATTCAAATGAGCCTTGATACGAAAAACACATTTAGCAAAATAATTCTTAACAAGCTTAGGAGGAGAACCGAGGTTAATAATACGCGATGGGTGAACCGGTCTTCCATAGACCACGGGAGGAGGAACCGAGGCAAAGGTGTTTTCCCCACTCGTTCCTTGAGGCAATTTATTTCTATTACTACTAGCATTTTCCTTTTTGTAGTTGGTCCCCGTGTCTGAATCTATGGGATTAACCACATGCAACAGATTGGTAGACAATTTGAAGACGTCAAGGAAATCCTTGAGCATGTTTTTGACCTTGATAGCCACTAAGGATCTAAAGGTGGACATGGCCTCATTTAGATCCTCTCGGGTGACCGAGTTCGCAATAGCTACCTGATGACGAGTTGATGGATATACTTCTCGCCCCTCCTTGGATACCCCAAGTCGAAGGTGGAGATGTAGTCAGCAGTAGATTTCCCTTAATCGGAGACTGTAAGGTTTATCGAACCATGAGGACTCCTAGGCTCAACAAGTAGGTGTCTTCCACCCTGGTGCTAGCAGAAGACGTGGACCTACACACACAACAAATAACTTTGCTCCCAACGAGTACATAGAGGTTGTCAATCTCTCCGGCCTTGTAGTTTGAAAAGGATCAAAACACAAGCGGGAAGGTAATAGTGATTGCAACGGAAAAGTAAATGAAAGGGGTAAATGATGGAGGTGTAAACAATGATGGTGATATGGACCGGAGTTGCATGACGTTCACTAGTGATGTCTCTCTCCCAAAAGACGATAAACAACTATGCTTTGGGTAAACAAATCACACTTGGGTAATTGACAGAATTATGATTGCACCGCAATGCTAATTATGCTACTTGATAGTTAGAGGTTCAATAGTAATGGGCAGTACGCCAAGACAAGTAGACCGTTTATTCATCAACATCTACTTACTAATCATCCACCTTGAGATATCTATCCAGAACATCTCGCCGGTATTAAGTTGCGACCCCACCCAAAGTGTAAACTCAAAGCAACGGACAACTGCATTAACGAACTATACGTAAGGTAAACAATCCTTGCAACAGTGATCACAAGCACCGTTGTTTTCTCCCTGGTGGCAACAAGCACATCCCCTAGTCTCATGCTTTTCTCATTCAAGGTATACATCGAGGGGCATGAACCCACAATCATGCATAATGCTCCCTCTTGGAGTTACAATCTACTACTCGGCCAAAGCAATAAATAGCAACAGAAAACATGCATGAATCACTAAGGAACATAATATAAGAGGATAATAAAATATATAACTCATAACAATCTGAACATAATCTCATAATCCATCGGATCCCAACAAACCTAGCATAGCAATATCAAGAGGATTACATAGATGCCTTGATCATGTAGGGAAGCTCACAAGTACTAACCATTGAAGCACAAGATTGGAGAGAAGACATCACATAGCTACTGGTCATGGCCTCATGGTCCAAGGAGGACTACTCATGGCACGTCCGGAAGCGTCCATGGCGGTGGAGAAGCTCCCGGAGGTCAATCCTCCCTCTAGCAGGGTGCCGGGAAGAGGTCTCCTGACGCTTCCGATCTCAGAAGCGCTGCGGCAGCGGAACTATGGATAAATTCGCGATTCCAGAAAGTCTACGAGGGTTTCCTCTCGGGACTCTAAATATAGGCCAAAGTAGGGCACCGGAGGAGGTGGGACCCACCTAGGCGACCTCCTGGCGCGGCCTAGGGCCTGGCGACGCCAGCAGGCCGCCTGGGAGGCCCCTGGCCCCCTCTGGCCCATCTTCAGTGATCCGGAAGCTTTTGTTTCGCCAATGTTTTATATATTTTTCATGGAATTTTCCAGGCTTCAGAAAATTGGGTAAAAGCCCCTGCAAAATAGACATCAACACACAGAAACTGTCACTGGGTTGACTGAGTTAGTAGGTTAGTCCAAATATGTGTAAAATGATATAAAAGTGTAGCAAAACATATAACAATGTCACCCAAAAGATCATGGAACAAGCATAAATTATAGATACGTTTGGGACGTATCAACATCCCCAACCTTAATTTCTACTCGTCCTCGAGTAGATAAATGATAACACAATAATTTCTGTGGTGACATGCTAACACACATATAAGAACTTCAAAGTAAGGCAAGTGAGATATGCAATTCAAGTCAATATAATAACAAGAAGAGTCTATATCTAGTATTGAGCTTAGCAAAGTAAGAACATAAAGGTGCAAGAGCTCTCGCTGTCCGTGACTCGAATGTCTCCAAATGGTGTTTGTGTGCAAGAAGTGGGAGGTGGGTTGAGATCATAAAATATATTTTTAATTGAGAACTCGATCTACTAAACCTCACACTTAGTCTCCTTTGGAATCTTATTTTGACTCATTCCGAGAACACTAGTCAGGCACAAGTCAAAATGATCCTCTCCCTTTCGACTTTGAGCACTCATGCAATGGATGAGCGTAAGAAAGATATGTTGGCACTTAGGATGTAAAATAGAATAATGATGGGGAAGGAAGACAAAAAGGTGTGAAAGGCTCACACCAATGAGGACAACCATAGGCGAGAAAAAGCCAAATGATAGATATGATGTGAGGAGTAGGGATTGCCATGTAAAGGATGCACATATGAGCTATGGTAAGCTCTTCAATGGAACTAGCGGGGTGCATCCAACTTGTTTGCTCATGAAGACCTAGAGATCATTTGAGGAGGCTCGTCATTGGAATATGCAAACCAAGTACTATAGTGTAGGGGTCCCCACATAGTTATGCATGACTGATAATCTCTATGTAGTAGCAATATAGCAATGGAGTACGAGTGTGGATCTTCCAAAAGGATAGTAGTGTTGCCCCCTTCTCACTTTTCATTTCCTTTTATTTTTCCTTTTCTCTTTTCTCTTTTTATTTTTTTGTGGCCTCTTTGGCTCTTTATTTTTATCTCTCATTTGTCCTCTTTGGGATCTTTTGTTTTGTCCACTTTGGGATCTTTTCCTCACTTAAAGGCAACACTCTATGCTTTACATGAATAAAAAGAAAAATCATCACACTTTATAAGAAGTACTCAACATAAAGACAAGTGAAAACTATCATGATGTATGCAAATGTATGCCTCTGCCAGTGTAGCAGGATATGCAATGATACTAGCGCGTCATGTAGCAATAATTTGGGCAAGGCCCAACTATCATGCGGCTCTACGATCAAGCAAAAGCATGTATGACATGAAGATCAAGTCATGAGATGGTGGATGTTGCATGGCAATGTATCTCAGAAAGTCTATGGAAATGCCTTAGTAGGTAGGTATGGTGGCTATTTTGAGGAAAGATATAATGAGGCTTATGTATGACAGAGCGTATCATGTCATGGGTTTGGATGCATTGGCGTAGTTTGCACCAACTCTCAATGTGAGAAAGGGCAATGCACGGTACCGAAGAGGCTAGCAAAATATGGATGGTGGAAGTGCCAACACTAGAATACTCTCATTAATCTGAAGAACTCATACACTTATTATCAGCAACTCTCTATCTAGTTAGGAAATTCACAAAGAGACAAGTACCCCGAGGAGGAGTGTTTGGGGGTCTGGTTATCCTTGCGCATCCTCGACTCATGGTAACGTGAGGGTACTCTATATATTCCAACCCCTCGAGAGGTTAGCGATCAATTTAGTAGCTAGAGTTCTCAACTAATTTTAGTTTTTGACAAACACACGGATTTCCCAAAATACGACACCTATCACAAATAGGCTCAAGCTCTTGGCACCAATACTCCAAACATTACTCAAATCAATACCTCAAAAATACTGCAAGTTACTACTATACTTAAATAGCAACCTCAATTACCTACTCATGCAAGACACACAACGCAGTGCAATGAGACAACTCTCTAAACAAGGTAAGCATGATAACTCAAGAGAGTTCTAGAAGCAAGCTAAATAAAAGCTGTTAAAAAGATAAGCATGAAAACTAAGAGCTAAGCATGACAGTAACTATGAAAAGATGAAGAACACACAAAAAAGATAAGCATGAAAACCTATGTTGTGTTCTAGAGTGGAATGGAGCGTGTCTCTCTCCCAAACAAGGTAGGCGAAGTTCTAACTTGTTATGAACATCAAGCAAAACTAAAAAAACTAAAAAGCAAATAGCGGGACGCTTCAAGCATAGCACATATCATATGAAGTGATAAAAATATAGCATGGAGATGGACGAACTGATGATTGTTGATAGAGAAGGGGATGCACGGGGGCATCCCCAAGCTTAGACGCTTGAGTCTCCTTTGAATATTTCTTGGGGTGCATGGGGGCATCCCCAAGCATGAGCGCTTGACACTCCTCTATCTTCTTTCATCAGCTCCCATCACATACTTGAAAACTCCCTTCATACGAAACTCATTATAAGCTGATTAGAGTGGTTAGTTCCCTTAATAAAATAATTCATTGCCTGCTGGAAATAAAGATTTTCATGAAAAGCTACTACTTCTTATGAATGCCAAAAGGTTTTTGCAAATAAAAAGTAAGCTTAGGATTTCCAAAACGATGAAAACGCAAAACATGGCAGAATCTGTGAAAAACAGAACAGCAGGTAGTAAATAATTTATTCGGGGCACTTCTGCAATTCAAATCAAAAAACTCAGAACATATTCCATAAAGGCAATTATATAGAGCATGTTGTCAAAACAATTCAGATCAAAAAGATGATATGGTGTTTTTTGGCAAATTTTTCCGTCAAGCAGACAAAATCTGTTTCTCGATAGCATGTCACAACTTTTGAACTTTCTTGCAATCGGAGGCTATAACTTGGCATAAAGATTAAAAATAAAGATAAAATGATGTTGCTACAGTAGTAACACACATCAAGACCATTAAGATAGAAAGTAAAAACAAATTGGGTTGCCTCCCAACAAGCGCTTTCTTTTATGCCTTTGAGCTAGGCATAATGCAAGAAGATCAAGTGTTATCAACTCCAAAAGAATAACTTGCCCGAGCAACGGACTCATAAGGTAACTTAATCTTCTTTCTAGGGAAGTGTTCCATTCCCTTTTTAATAAGAAATTGGAATTTAATAATTCCCTCCTGCATGTCAATGATAGCACCAAAGGTGCAGAGAAAAGGACGTCCCAAAATAATTGGACATAACGGATCACATTCAATGTCCATAATAAGAAAATCAACAGGCACATAATTATCATTGACAATAATAAGAACATCATAAATTCTCCCTAAAGGTTTCTTTATGGAAGAATCAACAAGACGAACACCAAAAGAACATGGATCATCAGGTTTCCAATCAAGCATATCATACATCCTTTTGGGCATAACAGAGGCACTAGCTCCAACATCACACAATGCAAGGCAAGAGATATTATTCAATTTAATTTTGACCATAGGATCCCAACCATCTTCTAGTTTTCTAGGAATAGAAGTCTCTAGCTTGAGCTTCTCCTCCCTAGCTTTGATAAGAGCATTGGTAATATGCTTGGTGAAGGCAATATTTAGTGTACTACTCTGGCGGTCTTTAGCCGTTCTTTGCAAAAAGGTGATGACTTCGGAGAGACTACAATTGTCAAAATCAATATTATTTCTATCAAGTAAAACTGTAGTGTCATCCCCTATGTTTGATTTTCTCTCTATTATAAGATTTTGGACGTCTTCCCAAGTTTGGGGACGTTTAGGAGCAACTTCAAACCAAAGATCTCATGGCTTCCCGACGCAACCATGCCAAGGGCATAATTCTCCATAATGACTAGTATAGTCACATGGTTTACTTGTAAAAAGACCTTTAGTGGTAACTGGAGCAATAAACGAGAAGGTATAATCATTGTTGTTGTGACTAGTGGAGTCACCCAACATGGTGTTCTCAGCAGAACCCATAGCAGCAACAACAAGCAAGAACAAAGCAAGTAATTTTTTTGTGGTTTTTGGTATAAGACTCTAAAGCAAAAACTAAAAAAGAAAACTAACAAGACTAAAAATCAAAGGTAAAAGATAGCGTGCAACTCCCCTACCTTGAAGACTGGAGTCCCCGACAACGGCGCCAGAAATTTGCTTGATGACGAGTTGATGGATATACTTCTCGCCCCTCGTTGGATACCCCAAGTGGAAGGTGGAGATGTAGTCAGCAACAGATTTCCCTTACACGGAGACTGTAAGGTTTATCGAACCAGGAGGACTCCTAGGCTCAACAAATAGGTGTCTTCGACCCTGCGCTAGTAGAAGACGTGGACCTGCACACACAACAAATAACTTTGCTCCCAGCGAGTACAAAGAGGTTGTCAATCTCTCTGTCCTTGTAGTTTGCAAAGGATCAAAACACAAGCGGGAAGGTAATAGTGACTGCAACGGAAAAGTAAATGAAAGCGGTAAATGATGGAGGTGTAAACAATGATGGTGATATGGACCGGAGTCGCATGATGTTCACTAGTGATCTCTCACTCCCAAAATAAGATAAACAACTATGCTTGGGAAAACAAATCACACTTGGGCAATTGACAGAATTATGATCGCACCGCATGCTAATTATGCTACTTGATAGTTAGAGGTTCAATAGTAATGGGCAGTACACCAAGACAAGTAGACCGTTTATTCATCAACATCTACTTACTAATCATCCAGCTTGAGATATCTATCCAGAACATCTCTCCGGTATTAAGTTGCGAGCCCCACCCAAAGTGTAAACTCAAAGCAACGGACAACTGCATTAACGAACTATGCATAAGGTAAACAATCCTTGCAACCGTGGTCACAAGCACCATTGTTTTCTCCCTGGTGGCAAAAAGCACATCCCCTAGTCTCATGTTTCTGTCACTCAAGCTAGACATCGAGGGGCATGAACCCACAATCATGCATAACGCTCCCTCTTGGAGTTACAATCTACTACTTGGCCAAAGCAATAAATAGCAACGGAGAACATGCATGAATCACTAAGGAACATAATATAAAAGGATAATCAAATATATAACTCATACCAATCTGAACATAATCTCATAATCCATCGGATCCCAACAAACCTATCATAGCAATAGCAAGAGAATTACATAGATGCCTTGATCATGTAGGGCAGCTCACAAGGACTAACCATTGAAGCACAAGATTGGAGAGAAGACATCACATAGATACTGGTCATGGACTCATGGTCCAAGGATGACTACTCACAACACGTCCGGGAAGCGTCCATGACGGTGGAGAAGCTCTCGGAGGTCAATCCTCCCTCCGACATGGTGCTGGGAAGAGGTCTCCTGACGCTCCTGATCTCGAAAGCGCTGCGGCGGCGGAACAATGGAGAAATTTGCGATTCCTGAAAGTCTGCGAGGGTTTCCTCTTGGGACTCTAAATATAGGCCAAAGGAGGGCACCAGAGGAGGTGGGACCCACCCAGGCGACCTCCTGGCGCAGCCTAGGGCCTGACCGCGCCAGCAGGCTGCCTGGGAGGCCCCTGGCCCCCCTCTGGCCCATCTTCGGTGATTCAGAAACTTCTGTTTCGCTGATTTTTTATATATATATTTATGGAATTTTTCGGGCTTCGAAAAATTGGGTAAAAGCCCGTGCAAAATAGACATCAGCAAAAAGAAACTGGCACTGGGTGCACTGAGTTAGTAGGTTAGTCCAAATATGTGTAAAATGATATAAAAGTGTAGCAAAACATATAACAATGTCACCCAAAAGATCATGGAACAAGCAGAAAATATAGATACGTTTGGGACGTATCACTACCTCGGGCAACTCCACAACCCGATCCTCGCCGTCAGCCATACTCTTTGGGTGGTGAAACCCTTAATAAAGAGACAAGGCTCTGATACCAATTGAAAGGATCGATATGGTTGACTAGAGGGGGGTGGGGTGAATAGGTAACTAACATTATTCAATATATTCTTAAACAAATATAGTTTAGAAACAAATAGGTTGTCTAGATATGCAGCTAAGTGAGCAACCTATATGATGCTAGAAACAGGAATAACATGTAAATAACAAATACAAGTAAAGGTAAGAAGTAACCACAAGCGGAACCGATGAAGACGAGGATGTGTTTTCGAAGTTCCTTCCCTTTGAGGGGAAGTACGTCTCTGTTGGAACGGTGTAGAGGCATAATGCTTCCCAAGATTCCACCAAGACCACCATATTCTCCTCACACCCTCACACAATGCGAGGTGCCGTGATTCCACTATTGGTGCCCTTGAAGGTGGTGACCGAACCTTTACAAACAAGGTTGGGGCAATCTCCACAACCGAATTGGAGGCTCCCAACGAGACCACAAAGCTTCACCACAATGGAATATGGCTTCGAGGTGACCTCTTCTGTCTAGGGTGCTCAAACACCCAAGAGTAACAAGCTCCGCGATGGATTAATGGGGGAACGACTTTTCCCTTGGTGGAAGTGTGGATCAAGGCCTTCTCCTCCAAACCCTAGAGCATCAACAAGGATTGATGGCTAGGGAGAGAGATCGGCCAAGTTTGAGCTTGGGGTAGCAATGGAGCTTTGAGTAGAAAAAGGTAAGGTCTTGTCGGGCAAAAAGACCCCTAGATATAGTGGGGGGAAATCTGGCCGTTATTCTGCCCAACGACTCAGCTAAGCGGTAGTACAGTGCAGGTGGGCGGTACTTCCGCTTGCATGAAAGTACCGGCCACCATAGGCGACAAAACAAAGCCAAAGGTGTGGGAGTTCTGCCACAACAATACTACTGCCCTTCCCCAGGCGGTACTTCAGCTTAGTTTTGACGAAGGGGAACACAGATACCATAAGAAATAATTAAGTGGAAGTGGGAGCGGTTGGGGGGGAAGGCGGCAGTACCGCTGGAGTGGTACTACCGCTCCCCCCATGCGGTACTTCCGCTCAAAAAAGAAAAATCTGTGAGGACACCAGAAGAAAATTATAAGCAGAAGAGAGACCAGCCCTGGAAGGTGGCAGTACTGCTGGAGCGGTACTACCGTTCCCTAGAGTGGTACTTCCGCTTAGGCCACTTTTGATTTAAACATGAGAGCTCCATTCCTCTAGGAAACGGATGCGGTGCAAGAGTGGGAGAGTTTGTTCCACCCAACCTTTCCATACACGGATCCTCTCCTGATAGTATGGGATTACCTATGACTCAAGTCCACCAACACTAAATCGATAGCTAAGTACCATCTTCTATTTCAATCACTGAGGGGAATATAACTGTCTTGTGCCACCTCATAATTCTCTAAAAGTTCAAAGCACACGATTAGTCCGCAAGGGGCATCATCATCAACCACCAAAAGTGCTTAGGATAAATTGTGCTCTTACAACATGTGATTTACCTAGGTTCGGGCCATCCAAGAGGATGTCAAAACCTACACTTGCCTCTGGTGTTGTATTGCTTGTGGCCTCCCTGGAGACCTGGAAGATCACTTGAGAGATATGTCTCTTGGGTTACAAGTGTTGGACATATGCCCTAGAGGAAATCATGTATGATGATATTTCCTATGTGTTTATGAATAAAGACAATCCCTCGACATTATGAGTGATGTCTACTAACAAGTGTGTGACTTCTTTGTGAGACGATGCATTGTATGATGATTGTCCTGAATGGTCCCTAATCGAAAGGGTTGTGTGACGTGCAAAAAATCAGACTAGCATATGACACGGTAGATGGTCGGGCCTCATTGACCATGTAGTATTGGATGCTACCGCATAATATGGACTCGGAAAGATCTGATCGGATTCAATGTAGTCGGATCTGAGTCGAGATAAGGTATGAGTTGAACACACCCAACTATGAGACACATCGATAGGTTATCAGTGAGTCTCGATTACAACATACGTTCTATGTCCTAAGACCTGAGCTGGCGCATGTACTCGGGATGGTGAAGGACTTGCTTTGGGCCGACCAAACACTAATCCGTGACTGGGTAGTTACAAAGGTAGGTTTTGGGCTTGTCTAGACCCATGCTGCGAGACGTGGTCGAGCAAGATGGTATTTGCCCCTTTGATTAGGAGAGGTATACTCTCGGCTCCTCGGGTGATCCGACCTGGATAAACATGGCCATGCGATGAGGATTATGAGATAATCTGAATGTTGGTCGGATTCACCGAAATGAGAAAGAGGTCGTGCCGCAACAAGGATTACCATGTGGCCTTGAGCACGAGAACATATATCGCGTGGCAAAGGGAACAAAAGTGTGATGTATAGGTTCATCTAACTAGCTTCATTGGACACTTGGATTCGTCACGCTTTGCTAGAGGCCACTACCAACTAGCCATGTCGGATGTGATCTGACTCGCGACCAAGTGAATAGAACCTAAGGGGTCGCACGCTTATGGGAAGGAACATGTGGGCTTTAGAATTCGTGTGAGGCCCAAGAGTTGAGTCCACGCCGGATGCCTATATATAGTGGAGGTGCGGCACACTCATTCAGCTGGTCGCTTCAGCGCCATCATTAGGGCTTTGCGTATGCTACAACTAGCCACCTCCACTCGTCGCCACCGTCTGTCTGATCCGGACCTAGCAGTCTGCCACACGGTGTTCCTCCTACACGCACGGATACTCTAGAGGCGTTGCACTTGCGTCGCTCCGGCGAACCTATACATGGGATCTGGCGACCGGTTGTTCGAGAGACAGGATCCGGCGACTGGCTGTTCGAGGGAGTTCGGGCGAGGAGGAGACGGACCACGCGGACGCGCTGCCCCAACTCTACTTCGGTTGCACGACACTGCACGTCTAGTGGTAACGATCTATGATCCATCTCCGTAGCATGTTCTTGGTTGTTCTGCGCGTAGGAAAAACTAATTTGCATGCGATGCACCTACGGTAGAACCCAACAACAAGTCTCTACGTCTGGCGGTCGAGAGAAGGTAGGTGGAAGATTATGTATATATGGCTCTTCTAGGAAACGTTGGAGTTGCCCTCCAAGAGGTCATGCCTTGCCTTATATAGTACCTCAAGTTAGGCTTTCGGTGTTAAAAATATGCCCTAAAGAGAGTGATAAACTATTATTTATTTCCTGTTTGTAATTAATGTTTGTATTTATGTTATAATTGCGATGATTCTTGAATGAGAAATTCAGAAGAAGAAAAAACATAATTGGATATGTGAAAACATAAACACTAAGCAGGCCCCAAAAACATCTCCTTCTCACGCATCAACCAACCTTGGACGGTTAAAAGAGTTGGCACATTGATGGCGAGACTCGGGCAATCACGAGCAAGCCATCGACTCTCCTGCGATGACATACATAACACCCTTGAATCATAATTCAAAACCACGACGATCATAGAATAATGCAAGTAGAACCACCAAGCCATGCCTCCATAAACAACACTCCAAAGGAATGACCCCAAAGACACCAACATCGCTTATCCGGAACCGAACCTAGTCTTTTGTTGAAAACAACAAATCAAATGGGAGAAAGTAAGGTGTTGATACATCACATCAACGCCTTCAAAAAAAAAAACGCCTACGAATACCGTCGTCGCTAACAGCGTCCCAAGACATGTTGAAGCCGCACACCCACACCGTTGTTTTGTTCTAATTCGGCCGAGATTTGGAATCAGTGTTTGGGCCACCCTAGGAAAATATGTTAGGTTGCCATTTAGTCGATCTTAGTTACTTCGCAGTGCTCCTTCCGGCCTACTAGTTCAGTGCAATTTATGGGCACGTCGTGTTTTGAGAAATTCGGGTCTTCAATTTTTCACATTTCTACTCCGCCAAGCGAGCCATAAATGCAGGATAACATAACTATAACGTGCCATATCAGTGTGCAGGCTAACGTGCACACATGTGTGCAGGACAAAATGACACATGGCCGTGCCTCCTCGACGACGCGTCGCTGAACTGCATGCGACTCCTATGTCTGCACTGCACAACCTTGGTAGGTGGAACTAAATTCCTGGACTACATGCATGCCGTCAATTTAAGGAGGCTGGAGTGGTGTTCATGACTGCTGTCCACCAGACAGGAGCTTGACAGCATCGCCAGAACTGGAGTGGTGCTCATTCACTCAAGGACCATAACACCACCTGCGCGCATTGCAGCCCAAAATCAAGCCCATCACCTTGCATGCAGCATGCATGCACCGTCGCGTCGCGCGAACACGGCGAGCCGAGGACACGACGTTGACATCGACCGCGAGAAGCCGACACGCCTCAAGGGAGCACAGTAACTCTCAACTCGGTGCACATCAATGCGCCATACACATGCAAGGCAATGGGGCTATGCCGAGTCATATTTTGCGGTCTGTGCGCGCGGGAGCTTGCTATACCGATCCCAGCAATGGAGCCCCACAGCGCAACCCTAGCTTGAAGACGGACGATGCTTGCTTCACGCATCGTGACTGCGTCCAACTAACCCCGTTCCCTTTACGCGTAGTGCATTTACGCATTTGCTCGTGCATTGCTGCAGAGCGCGCCACAAGTGCACGCACACCGTGCAGGTATACACGCAGAGGTAAACACACGGGAGGTTTGCTTATAAAAAGGGGGCCACGCCGCGAGTTTGAACTTCAAAGCCACAAGCTTCAGCTTAGAAGCTCTTTGCGAACGATGGCGATGGCTACAGCGTTCGCGGCTTGCTGTCTGCTCGTGGCGTCCGGCACTTCGGCGCGTACTCTCGTCGCCGGCGGCGAGAACTTCGGTGGCCGCAAGGACTACTACCCTCCGGGCAACACCGACCCAAACCACTCACCGAGCCCCACGCCCTGCAATCGTGCGTACATAACACCTCCCGTTCGCTACGTACAGTTTATTTGTGCTGAAGTTTTGAGATTTGACATATGTTTCTCTGCAGATGATTCCCGCGGGACGCCACCCTGCTCGCCGGCGCCGCCGCAAGGAGGTGGAGGAGGGTACTACCCACCCACACCATCCGTCGGCACCTCCCCGAACACCCCTGGTGGAGACTACAACCCGCCCTCGCCGTCGACAGATGCCCCCCCTACTACGCCTGGTGGCGAGGACTCCCCGCCCGCGCCGTCCAGTGACACCTCTCCGACCACCCCTGGTGGAGGCTACTACCCGCCCACTCCGTCCAGTGGCACTGCTCCAACGACGCCTGTGACCGGAGACTGCCCACCCTCACCGTCCGCCGGCACGTCTCCTACCACCCCTGGCGGTGGCTATTACCCGCCCTCGCCGTCGACAGGCGCCACCCCTACAACGCCTGGTGGCGGGGACACTCCGCCCGCGCCGTCCAGTGACACCTCTCCGAACACCCCTGGCGGAGGCTACTACCCGCCCACTCCGTCCAGCGGCACTGCCCCAACCACGCCTGGAACTGGAAACTGCCCGCCCTCACCGTCCGCCGGCACCTCTCCGACCACCCCTGGCGGAGGCTACTACCCGCCCACTCCGTCCAGCGGCACTGCCCCAACCACGCCTGGAACTGGAGACTGCCCGCCCTCACCGTCCGCCGGCACCTCTCCTACCACACCTGGCGGTGGCTACTACCCGCCCTCGCCAGCCAGCGGCACTGGGCCTACCACGCCTGGTGGCGGGAACTGCCCACCGTCGCCGTCCGCCGGCACCTCACCCACCACACCTGGTGGCAGCAACTACCCACCCTCACCGTCAACCGGCACTGACCCGAACACGCCTAGTGGCGGCGGCTACCCATCCTCCCCAACAACGCCGGGTGGCGGTGACTACCCGCCACCCCCGCCCACTCCTGGTGGAGCTGACTGTCCGCCAGCCCCGTCCACCGGGACCTCCCCGAGCACCCCTGGTGGTGGCGGCTACTACCCACCCTCGCCATCCACCGGCACTGACCCTAACACGCCTGGTGGCGGCTGCCCGTCCACCGGCACCTCGCCGACGCCATGCATTGGCACCACTCCTCCCTCGGGCACGCCGACTCCAAACGTACCGTTGCCTCCAAGCACTCCCACGCCGCTCGACCCGAACACTCCACCCTACTCCCCGCTCGTACCCACGCCGCCGACGAACACCCCCACGCCATTTGACCCAAACACCCCACCGTTCTCCACTGGCCCTTACGGGTACGTACGTAGCTTGTTACCACATGTGTATGATTACTACCACGCACTACTAACCTAAGGTACATGTCCTGTTTGGCATTGTAGTTACTGGATGTCGCACCCGGGCGTGATATGGGGCCTGTTCGGATACTGGTGCCCGCTGGTGCGGCTGTTCGGTCCGAGCGCGGCGGTGCCGTTCGGGCACGACCTGACCGTGCCAGAGGCGCTGGCCAACACGCGCGCCGACGGCGTGGGCGCGCTCTACCGCGAGGGCACGGCGTCGCTGCTCAACTCCATGGTCAACAGTGAGTTCCCCCTCACCACGACGCAGGTGAAGGACGCATTCGGCGCCGCGCTCAGCTCCGGCGACGATCGTGCTGCCGCGGCGCAGGCGCAGCTCTTCAAGATGGCAAACGAGGGGAATGCCAAGCACTAGGTCTGGGTTGGCGAGTGATGCCGATCGAGCTGCACTGGCATGCAGCAGCACGCGGTAACGCGCCAGCTTGGATGTCTGGCAGTTAAAGTACGTGTCTGACCCGTTTGATCCTGGCTTAGATGATATGTCGTGCTTGTATTAGGTGTGCCGCGTGCACGTGATCTTTGTGTGTGTGTCTGTGTGTATCAGAAGTGTTTATGTGGCCTGTGAATTTGGTCTACGTACGTACCTACCGTTCTGCTAGCTAGCTGCAGCTGTGCTTTAGTAGTTCCAGAAGACTTCCAGCACCAATGCAGAGCTTATTCAAGTTCAGCTAATGTTGAAAGGAAAATGAACACGTCAGTACTTGTGCATTCACGCCGCGCTGTTGTGTGATGCATAGCTATGCGATCATTGATGCCACTCCATACTGAATTTCTAACAGAGAAAATAGGCCAAGCTCTTCCTCGAGACATTCAGAGATTATTTATTTTTGCACGTGAAGGTAAATTCCACCATCGCCTGTCGGTACAAGCGGGAGACTCGGGTCATAGCGGCTGCCAAACTTGTGCCGCAGCAACAACTAATTTTACTTCATCGATTAAATTTACTTTATCTATTCTCTGTGGACATATTTGTGTATTGCAACGAAACTGCTAAACCTACCTGCAGCATACTCAACCTTACAAAACGTTCCAAACTAATCTAAGAGCAACTCCAAACGGTGGGCAATTTTATCCTTTTTTTGTCCGTTTGATCGATCCGGGCGCACACGAACGTCCTCTTTTGTGTTTGGGTCGGCGCATGCGTCCAACGCTGATGCGATCTATTTTGCCCACGCGTAAAGAAAATTCAAACATTTTCGAAAATAAAAAATAAACATTAAAAAATCTAAACTACGAGGCTATCCTAGGTGTCGTCGTCGACGACGTCACGGCCGGTGAGGTCATCCAGCGTCGGCGCAGGGCCGGCCCAAGGGAACGTCGTGTTCCACAGCGTCGCTACCTGCGTCTCCGTCGTCTGTCCTGCCGGCGTGGGTTGTGCTGGTGGCGGTGGCAGCGCAGCACGGGCGCGCTCCTCCTCCTCCATCTCAAGTCGTTCCTCCTCCGCCTCCCGCTCCAGCACCATCTATCGACGGTCGTCCACGCGCTCCTTCGCCAGGTGCAGCGCCCTCCAGTGTTGGAGGTAGACGTCCACCTGCTGCGGTGTCGCGCCCAACGAGATGGGCGGCGCGCTGACCCTCTCGGCCTTGCGCCGCTCTTCCTCGTCGCTCTCGCAGAGTGCGAGTGCCAGCGCCGCCTGGTAGGCGGTCTCTGCCTCTTGGCCCTCGTCTCTAACGATGGGCGGGGGCGGGGGAAGGCCCCCTGGCTTCACGTCGCGCACGCTGCGCCGGCGCTGTTCCTCATGCTCGACCGCGAACCAGACCTCCCAGTGGGAAGATTCGGTCGCATACAAAGGGTTGAGGTGCTGCTCCGGCGTCACCTGCAGCCTCCGGCGACTCACCTCCTCCGCGTGCATCCGCGCCGACCACGACACAACCATCACTGGGATCCTCTCCGGATCCAGATGTCAGTGATGCAGGAGGGTGACATCCATGTACGACAACGGGGCGCGTTGCTCCCGATGGCATCGTGCTTGGTGCACCGGGACGCTGACACGCTTGCGAAGCCGGCGGGGAGACGCCGGCAGGGAGATCGCGCGGGGGTATACGGGGGACTTGCCCTTGTTTTGGGAGGAGTCGGTCATGGCTGCTGGCTAGGGTTTGGTCGCCGACGAGGTGGTGAGATGGGAACAGGGGGTTCTGGAACCGGATGAGGCCGAGCCCCACCGCACGCTCGGATTAAAAAAGGCCAACCGCAGTCACTGACGCATGGGCCCGCAAAGGGTGGCCTTCATTAATTAAGTTGACTGCGGGTAGTTAGGACGGACACCGAGTGGTCGCGCGCGTCCGCGCCGATGCATTTCAGTCCCAAATTTGGGTCGGAAATGGGTAGGCACGGATGCGAAGCGGACGCCTTTTGGCAATGGGTCCACGCGTTGGGCCATCACTTTTGTCTGCGCGGATCCAAACGAACGACGGTGGATGAAATGGGTCGCTCCATTGGAGTTGCTCTAAGAGCTTTGCTAGAACATTTTAATTAATGGCTGATGTGGAGCAAAATTAGTGGATGAGTTCAAGGGACAGGGGGCACCTCCGTTGAAATAAGATTATGCTGCGTTTGGATGTCTGTATTGAGTTTCTGAATTGGATTTGGTATTGTGGGGCTGCCAATTCAGCTGTTTGGATGCACACCGAAACGTTAGACTATAACGAATCTAGATACATACACGAATTCGCTCTCATGCACCGTGGCTTCCCGCAATACGGACCTCGACCGCTCCGATTTTTGTTGAATTGGCCTACACCCGCAACAGAAAACGATTGAGGTGACATCCCCACGCGAGACCTGCCTATTGAAAGGGAATAGAGGGACTAGTGGAATAGTTGTTGTATTGCTTGAGCCTCGTATGAAAATATATAGGATTACATGATCATCTTAGAGTACAAGTCAAGGTAGGACAAATCCTAGTCTATCTATGTTTCCTAAACAGTCATGTTACTCAACATTCCCCCGCAGTCACAACTTGTACGCCAGCTCTGATACCATCTTGAAAGGGAATAAAGGGATTGGTTGAATAGTTGTTGTATTGCTTGAGCCTCGTGGGCATATATATAGGAGTACATGATCATCTTGGAGTACAAGTAAAGGCACGTACAAATCCTAGTCTATCTATGTTTCCTAAATAATCACGTTACTCAACACTGCCTTCTTTCCCTAGCGCGAGAAGGGCTAGACGAGCCGCGTCCGTGGGAGCTGATACGTCTCCAACGTATCTATAATTTTTGATGGTTTCATGCTATTATCTTGTCAAACTATGGAAGTTTTGCATGCCTTTTATATATTTTTTGGGACTAACTTATTAACTCAGTGCCAAGTGCCAGTTCCTGTTTTTTCCATGTTTTTGACCCCTTTCAGAGGAGGATTTTGAACGGAGTCCAAACGGAATGAAACTGCCAAAAAGATTTTTTCCAAAACACAAAAAGATCGGGAAGCCGGAGAATCAGGGCAGGGGGCCTGCAGGGACCCCACAAGCCCTCATGGCGCGGCCAGGGGGCCCGCGCCCCCTCGCTTGTGGGCTCCCTAGGCCACCTCTGCCCTAGGTTTTGTGCCTATATATTCCCTAAAATCCCATAAAAATCACGAGATCATCGAAAGTACTTTTCCGCCGCCGCAAGCTTCTGTCTCCGCAAGATCCCATCTGGGGCACGTTCTGGTGCCCTGCCGGAGGGGGATTCGGATACGGAGGGCTTCTTTATCAACACCATGACCTCTCCGATGATGCGTGAGTAGTTCACCATAGACCTAGGGGTCTATAGCTAGTAACTAGATGGCTTCTTCTCTCTCTTGGATCTTCAATACAAAGTTCTCCATGATCTTCATGGAGATCTATCCGATGTAATCTTATTTTGCGGTGTGTTTGTCGAGATCCGATGAATTGTGGATTTATGATCAGATTATCTATGAATCTTATTTGAGTTTCTTCTGATCTCTCTTATGCATGATTTCATATCCTTGTAATTCTCTTTGAGTTGTGGGTTTTGTTTGGCCAACTAGATCTATGATTCTTGCAATGGGAGAAGTGCTTGGTTTGGGTTCATACCGTGCGGTGACCTCACCCAGTGACAGAAGGGGTAGCGAGGCACGCATCGTGTTGTTGCCATCAAGGGTAAAAAGATGAGGTTTCATCATTGGTTTGAGTTTATCCCTCTACATCATGTCATCTTGCTTAAGGCGTTACTCTGTTCATCATGAACTCAATACACTAAATGCATGCTGGATAGCGGTCGATGTGTGGAGTAATAGTAGTAGATGCAGAAAGTATCGGTCTACTTGTCTCGGACGTGATGCCTATATGTATGTTCATTGCCTTAGATATCGTCATAACTTTTTGCGGTTCTATCAATTGCTATACAGTAATTTGTTCACCCACTCTGATATTTGCTATTTTGAGAGAAGCCTCTAGTGAACACTATGGCCCCCGGGTCTACTCCACACCATATTTTCAGCCTTACACTTTTTCTTCGTTGCACTTTCCGCCTTCAGATCTCACTTTGCAATCAATCTTGAAGGGATTGACAACCCCTTTATAGCATTGGGTGCAAGCTCTTTTGTGTTTGCGCAGGTACTCTGGACTTGACGAGATTCTCCTACTAGATTGATACCTTGGTTCTCAAACTGAGGGAAATACTTACTGCTTTTGTGCTGCATCACCCTTTCCTCTTCAATGGAAAAACCGACGCAAGCAAGAGAAGTAGCAAGAAGAATTCCCGGCGTTGCTGGGGAAGGACTTTTGTTGCCATAGCAGAAGAATTTCTGGCGCCGTTGCTGGAGAGGATCAAGTCAAGAACTCATCCAAGTAGGTGTCGCAAACTCATCTCTTGCATTTACTTTGTTTGCCAGTTGCCTCTCGTTTTCCTCTCCCCCACTTCACAATTTGCCTTTTTCCGTTTGCCTTTTCGTTCGCCCTTTTTCTCGCTTGCTCTTTGTTTGCTTGTGTGCTTGCTTGCTTGCCGAAGTCACCGTGAATGAAAACACCAAACTTTGTGACTTCTCGAATACTAATAATAATGATTTTATTATTACTCCGATTGCTCCCGCCACTAGTGCGGAGTCACACGAAATCAATGCCACTTTGCTGAATCTTGTTATGAAAGAGCAATTCTCCGGCCTTCCTAGTGAAGATGCCGCATCCCATCTCAATACCTTCATTGAGCTTTGCGATATGCAAAATAAGAAAGATGTTGATAAAGATGTGATTAAATTGAAGCTTTTTTCCTTTCTCGTTGCGAGATCACGCAAAAACTTGGTTTTCTTCTTTGCCCAAAAATAGTATCGATTCTTGGAATAAGTGCAAAGATGCTTATATATCCAAGTATTTTCCGCCGGCTAAGATTATCTCTCTTCGTAATGATATCATGAATTTCAAGCAACTTGATCATGAACATGTTGCACAATCTTGGGAGAGAATGAAATTGATGATTAGAAATTGTCCCGCTCATGGCTTGAGTCTTTGGATGATTATTCAAATCTTCTACGCTGGCTTGAATTTCGCCTCTAGAAATATCTTGGACTCCGCCTCAGGTGGAACGTTCATGGAAATCACGTTAGGAGAAGCCACAAAACTACTAGACAACATCATGATGAACTACTCTCAGTGGCACACTCAAAGGTCACCTACTAGTAAGAAGGTACACGCTATAGAAGAAATTAACTCGTTGAGTGCTAAGATGGATGAGTTAATGAATTTGGTTGCTAGTAGAAGTGCTCCTTTAGGTCCTAATGATATGCCCTTGTCTTCCTTGATTGAGAGTAGCAACGCTAGCTTGGAGGTTAATTTTGTTGGTAGGAATAATTTTGGCAACAACAATGCTTTTAGAGGAAACTATGTTCCTAGGCATTTTCCTAGTAACTCCTCTAATAACTTTGGTAACTCCTACAACAATACTCATGAAAATTACAATAGATTACCCTATGATCTAGAGAGTAATATCAAAGAGTTCATCAACTCACAAAAGATTTTCAATGCGTCCATAGAGGAAAAGCTACTCAAAATTGACGATTTGGCTAAGATCGTTGATAGAACATCTAGTGATGTTGATGCTTTGAAAGTTAGATGTGCTCCTCCCAAGATCAATATGGATGAAACTTTGAACGCTATGCGTGTCTCCATGATTGAGAGCAAAGAAAGAACCGCCCAAATTCGTGCTAGACAAGAATGGCTTAAAAAGGCGTGTTCTCATGATAAGAATCACGAAGATCTTAAAGTGCTTGGTGTGACTCCCATTGAATCTTTGTTTCCTTGTGATAAAACCTAATGATTATGGGGCTGGATATGTATCCACTTTGGTTGAATAGTGCCCCAATGATTTGGAGTCCATCTATCTGTCACATCCCTGATCCCTATTAGGTTTAGTAAGATGTGCTCATGTTTTCTTTCAATGCATCCAAGGAAATGAAATGAAAACCCAAAAGCAAAGCAAGAAAACCAAAGCAAAACCCTAGCCACTTCTTATTCAAAAGAATTTCAACAAGTGCCAAATCAATGAATCCAAAATGGCCATTAGAAAAGTTCATCTTTTCTGATAAATATAGAAAACAAGATATCAGAGATGAAACCTATTTTCAAAATACTTTTGGCATTTTAAATTTAAGCTAAAAGCTACTGAAATCAATTGTATATTTGATTTCAAATAATTCAAAGTTTCCAAAAATGTTGAAAACTTTATGAGTGGTTGGAAATATTCCAACTAAGACTCTAGTATTTTTCAAACTATTTTAGGAATAGTTTGGAGCCCAAAATAAAACAAAACAAATGTCACAAAGAATAAACAGAAAACAAAACGGAAAGAAAATGGAAAAGACCTATCTAGCGCTTACCTGAGGCCCAGCCCACCTTAGCCCTGTCGTCTTCCTCCTGCCAGTCGGAGCAGGAGGTGGCCGCCGCGTTCCCCGATGCGCCCACGCAGCTGCGTGCGTGCCTGGCCGCCGCGTCACGCTCGCGCGAACGGGGATAAGCTCCCCGAGGCCTCCCCGTGCTCATCCCCTCCCCATTCGCCCTGCTCTCTTCTCCCCCCTCTCGGCCGCCATGAACGAAGCTTGAGCTCGAGCTCGCCGTCGCTCTAGCCCTTCTCCCTCTCTCCTGAACCGCGCAACGGATTCGCCTTCTATGACACCCCGCTAGTTAAGCTACAGTAACCGTACCCTAATGATGCTAGGTCATCATATTTAACTAAGCTAGGTTGTCACTTAACAAAAATCAAAGCAGTTATCGTATCTAATTTAAAGACAAACGAATTAAATTTTCAAATGTAAAGAAATAAAAAAATGTTTGAGTTGTAGCACATAATAATGGTTAATATATTTTCTAAACTAGAATCCAGCAAAATATTTATATAAAGAAATAAGAAAAAGGGTACAATAAAACTAAAAATGAAATACAAATAAAGAAAAAGAAACAACAAAGGGAAAAAAAAGAAAAAAAAGAAAAGAAGACCAAACCCCCCGGCCCAACTTGGCGTGGTGGCCAAGTTGGCCACCACCCACCGGCCCAACCGGGTCAACCCTAGTGCCCACCTCGCCACCTAACCTCCCCTTCCAGCGCACTCCACATCCCCTGGCCGCCGCCGCCACCCAGCCTCCCACCGACAGACCTCCCCCGCTCGTCCCACCTACCAATCCTCCCCTCGAGCGCAACCACCCACCCCAGAGAGCCTACCCCCCCTCGCGGCTCCCTCCTCTCTCGGTCTCTATCGAGAGCCCCCACTAACCCCCACCGCAAGACCCCTCTTTCCCCACGACAACCGCCCCCCCTCTCTCGGTACTCTCTCTCTTCCCAGATCTCCCCCTCGCTGGGCTCCCTCCCGAGGCCCCCCGCACCAGAACCCCCTCCCAACCGAGGATCCTCCCGTAGGCCTTCCTCCGCCGGCCTCCACCGGCCTCTCCCCGATTCCCTCCTCTAACGCGCCGGAACCGCCGTCCGCTGCCACGCCGGCGACGCCTCCCCTCCCTCTCGCACTGGAACCGCACCGGCCCCGTGCCGGATCCGCACCGACCGCCTCCGTCACCGAAACTTCACCACCGCCGGATCCGTCTCGCCGGACTGCAGCGTCACGTCGGTCGTCGCCCTCCCTCGAGCCCACTTTGCACCTCTACGGGCTCGGTGAGAACCCCCCCTCTCCTCCTCTCTCCCCTCCGGATCCGTTCCGACGAACGCCGTCGCATTCCGACGCGGTTAGGTTCATGCAGGTGGAGATGGGGTTGTCACCTTCCTCTCCCTGTTGAGAGAGGAGCTGTGAGAGTTGTACAGAGAGTTGTTAGAAAAGAGGGATGAGATATGTATGTATTAGATGCATGTATATATTATGTATGTATGTATATGTATGAATGGATGTATGTATTATGTATGTATATGGTATATGTGTGTGTATAAAACGTGTGTACGAGAGTTGTGTGTGTGGCCATTAGGCCATTGCCACGTGGGGCCAAACCCCCCACTCCCACTCACAGGGAGGCCCCACACCCGTTGTTAAGAAAATAATAATAATAAAGATATATGTTTTTATTAAATAAGTAAGTAATTAGATATAGTAATTAATTAATTAGTTAATGAATTAGTTAAATAGATATATAAGTTAATCTGTTAATTAGAATAATCAATTAACATAATTAGAGTATGACGCGTGGGCCCCCACTAAATTAAACTGATTAATTAATATTTAATCTTATTTAAAACTTGTGCCTATGACGTTCGGGACCCTCTGGTCAGTTGACCAGTCAAAAGTTGATGTCAGCATGACATCATGCTCGTGTCATAATAGTTTTTTATTAAATTATTTAAATCTGTTTTTAATTCCTAATTATTGAATAAAACTTTAAAAATTAGTATTAAATAATCCGTAAGTCAGATCAAAATATTTTCAACATGAAAGTTGATCACCAGAACGAGACGAACCCGGATACACGACCCGTTCGTCTGTCACGCGTCCCTAGCATAGCAAACATGGAACTTTTCCATCGTTTCCAGTATGACCGGTAGTAGCCCGAGACCCGGAAAATATCGTCAGATATTCTTCCGACCCGTCTATGATGGATGCTGCTGCGTTAGCTCATGTCTAGCCTGCATCTTGCCATGTCATGCTTTGTGTTACACCGTTGCTATTATTTATTATTTCTTCCCCCTCTTCTTACCGGTAGACCCCGAGACTCACGCTGCTGCCGGGTACATCTACAACCCTGTCGATCAGTCCTTTGCCGCAGAGCAGCAAGGCAAGCAAACCCCCCCTTGATCATTCCTATATCGCCTATGTCTTTCTTCCTACTGCTTGCATTAGTATTTTGCTACTGTTGTAGTTAGCTCCTATATCTGATGCATAGCCTATTTTTGATGAACTGCTACTTTCAGTCCTGTACTTTAAATCTGCTTAGTATAGGTGGAGTAGTCATCCCCTCTGACCCCGTAGTCCAGTTGCCCTGCTTGTTTTCAAATCTCGATCTCTGATCGACGAGCCAGAACCGACACAACACATACACCCCCTTCGTTGTACGACGCTACAGAGATACTATCGGGTACCGAGGGTGACACCTCGCTAAGTACTCCTGATGATATCTCTGTAGTATAGCTAGTCGGTCGTGGTTATCGAGGGTGATTCTCTTTCACCATTCCCGATGACGCCTTTGTCGTGCAACCCCTCAAGTGTGGGACCCCCGAGGGTGATTCCTCTAAGCCCACCTTGACGGGTACATCGTTCGGAATCCAACGAGGGTGATACCTCGGATTCCCCCCGATGTTACAACCACACAGTTACTCGACCATGTTACTGGGATCTTTGGTGATTAGTTGTAAGACGGGTGGATTCCCATGAGACTGTGTTGTTGGCCTAATTAAAATGTTAATGGATTTGGGTATTTGATCTGGGTTGGTCGGAGACCTTTTCGGACTAACCGGCTACGCGGGAAGAATTATGGGTACTCGGCGTCGCGGTATCAGCCGAAGCTTTTTAGATGCCAGCAATGTAGCGGCGCGCGCCCGAGTGGTCCCGAGATGCATCGCTCTTGTGATTAAGGGATGCTAGGACTGACGTCGGCCGCCCACGCCACGTGCAGGAGCGCGAAGGGGAACTGGGCCCACGAACCCTTTGTGCTTAGGAGTTAGACCGGCGGGCTGGCCTACTCTCGTCTATTGCCGTAAGACCCTGAAGATGCTAGTCTTCGATAGGACTAGGCCTTCTCTCTCTATTGTCACATTGCTGCAGTCAGTCCACATATAACACCCCCTTCTTTGATACTGGTGCATATTTAGAATAGTTCTGATGTAAGACTTGCGAGTAGTTTGGATGAGTACTCACCGCTGCTTTGCTCCCCCTTGTCCCCTTGATCCGTTTGCTCGACCAGATGATGGAGCCCAGGAGTGGAGTTTCCTGCCGATGTCTGCTACCCCGACGGTGCCTACTACTACGTGGAGGCCGCTGATGATCAGGAGTAGTTAGGAGGTTCCCAGGCAGGAGGCCTCGCCTCGTTCGATCGTTGTATGTTTTGTGCTAGCCTTCTCTAAGGCACCCCATGTTTTATGTCTGTACTCAGATATTGTTGCTTCCGCTGACTCGTGTGTTTATCGAGCTTATGTATTCTAGCCCTCGAGGCCCCTGGCTTGTAATATGCAGCTTGTATTTTTTTATTTGTGTCTAGAGTTGTGTTGTGATATCTTCCCGTGAGTCCTTGGGTTTGATCGTACGCATTGCGTGTATGATTAGCGTTCGATTAAACCGAGGGCATCACACCTTCGCTCCCCGAAGCTCCGGAGCTAGTCACGCGACGCCAAGAACCCCTGAGATGCCATGACGCCATCATCTTCCTCCTCGGGTCACCGGAGTTCGCTGCCGTCGTTCTTCCTCCTCAGGCCATCCCTGCGCCCACTCTCGATGCCTCTGCACTCCCCGTGAGCTCAGGGTTCTTTCCCGTAAGTTTTCCCCTTCGATCCCGAGCTCAAGACCCCGATTCCACCGGAGCCCGAGGAGATCCGCCGCGGGACCTCCCGCCGGTAGCCCTCCGGTGATCGGCTGGTCATTCTGAGGCCATTAATGGCTTTAGTGTGTCGCGTAGGTGCTCTAGGAGCTAAGCCCCGCTCGTTTTTCCTTCGGTTTCGGCCGCCGCCAAGCTCGTCGCCGACGTCATCTCCGGCCATCTTAGCCTCGGGTCTTTGCAAAAATGGAATTGCGGCTGTGTGCTGGTTCGTTTGGTGCCCTCCGCCGTGCATGTGGTCGTCGGAGATGCATTCCCGAGCCCCTCCGCCGTTCTGGTGGTCGCCGAAGGCTCACCGCCGGCGAGATCGACCTCGCCGCCGGTGGATCTGACCCCCGTGAGCCTATGATAGGTGGGCCAACCCCTGGATAATTAAGTTTAGTAAAAATTAAGAATAACTTATTTAATTAACTTAAACAGACACTGACAGGTGAGTTCTACTCTGTTAATTAACTAATTAAGTTAAATTTAAACTAAAATCTGGCCAGAGTCACTGACTAGTGGGTCCCACTGGTCAAGTTTGACTTTCAACGACCAGTTGGACCTGCTCATGTCATGCTGATGCAATAAAAGCTTTTCTATTTAAAAATAGTTCCAGAATAAGTTAAAACTTTGGAAATTCATAGAAAATTGAATATAACTCCAAATTTGACAAATAATATATGTAAATGGATCAGAAAAATTCAAGGAATTCAAGGGTGCTATTTCATGCTTGAGAAACAAAGTTATGAAACAGCATCAGGTCAAATCAATTAAAAGAATATGATAAATTATAATTCAAATGATATTTGAATTATGATTTCAAATCAAGATCACCCAAAGGGTTCTGCTAGTCATCTCAAACCTTGCTACATTGCATTTCATGCATCATTTTGTTGCATATGTTTAATATTGATTGACTGTTGTTATTCCGGTAGGCTCCGCCCCTCCGGATACGTCTGATTATCCGACTGACGGATATCACCCCTCTGCTGAGAAATAAGGCAAGCAACCATTTTGATCATCCCGATAAATCCCATGTTCTCCCTCCTGCTCTTACTTATTGCATTAGGTCAAAAATGCTTTCATTGCTTTTATCACGTTAGTTGAACCCACTTCCTTTGCATGACCTATCCTTGTCACAGTAAATAGCTGAACCTTGCAACCTAGCATACCTGGTAGATGCTTGAGCCGTAATGTGCCTCATCCTACTATGCATGCTATGCTTAGAGTTGTGTATGGTCTGTTGATGTCAGCTGTGCTCCCTTGGCAACGGCGCCAGGAATAGTCGTGTCGACGGCACCAGGAATCCTTCTGCTACGGCTACACCTTAAGGGACTTCCTAGGCAAATATGCAAAGGGTTTCCCCCGTGGCCTTGGAGCCTTGCATTGGTGTTCCCTCGAAGCGGAAAGGGTGATGCAGCACAACGGTGGTAAGTATTTCCCTCAGTTTGAGAACCAAGGTATCGATCCAGTGGAGGAGTATCACAAGATCCTGCACAAACACAAAAAGCTTGCTCCCAACGCTATGAAGGGGTTGTCAATCCCTTATAGATTGTTCGCCAAGTGAGAACTCAAAGCAACAAAGTAACAAAGCAAATTAAAAGCGAAAGTGGAAACGATAGATGTGAATAGACCCGGGGGCCGTAGTGTTTACTAGTGGCTTCTCTCATGAAAGCAAGTAGACGGTGGGTGAAAAAATTACTGTCGAGCAATTGATAGAACCGCGCAAAGTCGTGAAAATATCTATGGCAACGATTATATCTATAGGCATCACGTCCAAAACAAGTAGACCGATACTGTCTACATCTACTACTGTTACTCCACACGTCGACTGCTATCCAGCATGCATCTAGTGTATTAAGTCCAAAAGAACAGAGTAACGCCTTAAGCAAGATGACATGATGTAGATGGACAATCTCATATCAACGACAGAGCCCATCTTGTTACCCTTGATGGCAACTACTTAATGTGTGCCTTGCTGCCCCTACTGTCACTGGGAAAGGCCACCACATGGTAAGAACCCAAAACCAAGCACTTCTCCCCTTGCAAGGATCATAGATCTAGTTGGCCAAACAAAACCCAAGACTCGGAGAGACTTACAAGGATATCAAATCATGCATATAAGAAATCAGCAAAGACTCAAATATATATCATAGATAATCTTATCACAAACCCACAATTCATCGGATCTCGACAAACACACCGCCAAAGAAGATTACATCGAATAGATCTCCATGAAGATCATGGAGAACTTTGTATTGAAGATCCAAGAGGGAGAAGAAGCCATCTAGCTACTAACTACGGACCCGTAGGTCTGAAGTGAACTACTCACGAGTCATTGGAGGGGTGATGATGATGATGAAGAAGCCCTCCAACTCCAAAGTCCCCTTCGACAGGGGGTTGGGAAGGGTCTCCAGATGAGATCTTGCGGAAACGAAAGCTTGCGGCGGCGGAAAAGTATTTCTGTGGATCCCCTGATTTTTTGCTGTATTTTAGGGAATATATAGGCCAAAGATCTTGGTCAGGGGGCGCTCATGGAGGCCACAAGCCCTGCCACCGCCGCCTCCCCCTAGTGGCGGAGTGGGGGCTTGTGGGCTCCCTGGAGCCCTCCTGGCTTGGCCCACACGCCCCCTGATCTTCTTCCGTTCGGGAAAAAAATCATTTCGGGGATTTTATTCCGTTTGGACTCCCTTCCAAAATCTGATCGGAAAAGAGCCAAAAACACAGAAAAAATAGGAACTGGCACTTGGCACATAAAGATATAAAAGGTACATAAAACATCCAAAGATGACAAGATAACAACATGAAACCATCAAAAATTATAGATACGTTTGAGACGTATCAAGCATCCCCAAGCTTAACTCCTGCTCGTCCTCGAGTAGGGAAGTGATAAAGAATGAATTTTTGATGCTTTCATGCTACTTAGCATAGATGTCCTTTGTAACTCCTCTTATGTGACGTGAATGTTCAGATCCATTAGATTCAAAACAATAGTTTGCTATTGACGTGGAAACAATAATAATTCAAGCAAACTAGCAAGGTAATCATGAACTTTGAAAATAACAAGGCCAAAAGAAAGTTATCCCTACAAAAGCATATAGTCTAGCTATGCTCTATCATCATTGCACAACGAATTTAAATCATGCACAACCCCGGTATTGGCCAAGTAGTTGTTTCACACCTTTACTTTCTCAAACCTTTTCAACTCTCACGCAATACATGAGCGTGAGCCATGGTTATAGCCCTATAGATGGTGTGGAGTGTGGTGGAGGTTGCAAGACAAAAAAGGAGAAGATAGTCACATTAACTAGGCATATCAATGAGCTGTGGAGATGCTCATCAATATATATCAATGTGAATGAGTAGGGATTGCATACAAATGATGCACTAGAGCTACGAGTATGTGAAAGCTCTTAAAGAAAACTAGTGGGTGTGCATCCAACTTGCTTGCTCACGAACACCTAAGGAAATTTTGAGGAAGCCTATCATTGGAATATACAAGCCAAGTTATATAATGAAAATTTCCCACTAGCTATATGGTGGTGATAAGACGAGAGACTCTCAATCATGAAGATCATGGTGCTTAATATGCACAAGTGTGGAAAAAGTGGTAGCATTGTCCCTTCTCTCTTTTGCTCTCATTTGTTTTGGTGGGCTCTTTGGCCTCTTTTATTTCCTCACATGGGACAATGCTCCATTAATGATGAACATCACACTTTCAACTCAAAACTTAGAGCAACTATGACTCTATATGGAATGCCTTCGGTAGTGTACCGTGGCAATGATCTAGCATGGCATAGACATCAATGGAAACATCATGCTAGCTATCTTACGATCATGCAAAGGCAATGTAGACGTGGTGGCACATGTCATGGTAGTAGTTGCATGGCAATATATCTCGGAATGACTTTAGAAAAGCCATAGTAGGTAGGTATGGTGGCTGTTTTGAGGGAGGCTAATGGTGGGTTTTGTGCACCGGCGAAAGTTGCACGACACTAAGAAGATAGTGATGGTGGAAGATGAAAGTGCATCTAAACCATGGACTCAACATTAGTCACAAAGAACTCATATACTTGTTGCAAAAGTTTTATTAGTAATCGAAACAAAGCATTCAACACATACTCCTAGGGGAAGGGTTGGTAGGTATAAACCATCGCGCGATCCCAACCGCCACGCAAAGGATGACAATCAATAGACTAATCATGCTCAGATTTCATCACATAGAGGTTCACCATACGTGCATGCTATGGGAATCACTAACTTCAACACAAGTATTTCTAGATCCACAACACCTTACTATCATGACTTCAATATTACCATATCCACAACTCAAAACTAATTGAGATGAATCAAACTTCTCTAACTATTCAATGCACATGAAGGTGGAAGTTTTCGTATCCCTTTGGATAACTACCCCTTTTGAGACTACTTTCAAAGCATACATCAACTACCAAGCCCACAGCTGTGCTCTAAAAGATATAAGTGAAGCACATAGAGCAAAAGTATCAAGCTCAAAAGATATAAGTGAAGCACATGTGGGCTGAATTGTCTACCAAAAGATATAAGTGAAGCTCGACAAAATCACGGTGAGTGCATGTCTCTCTCTAGGTGTGCAGCAAGGATGATTGTGACACAACAAAAATAAAAGACTCCTATGATACAAGACGCTCCAAGCAAAAGCACATAACATGTGGTGAATAAAATTATAGCCCCGAGTGACGTTACCGATGGATTGAAGACGAGAGAGGGGATGCCTTCCCGGGGCATCCCCAAGCTTAGGCTTTTACAGCATCCTTGAATCTCTAGGGGTGCCTTGGGCATCCCCAAGCTTGAGCTCTTGCCACTCTTTATCTCTTTGTCCATAAGAACTTCACCCAAAATTTGAAAACTTCACAACACGAAACTCGTGATAACATTAGTATGAGAAAGCAAACCACCACTTCCTTAGGTACTGTAGAAAACTTAAATTATACTTATGATGATGTTGGGTTACTGTATTTTCAATATTCCATGGCTAATACCCCCCGATACTATCCATAGTTTCATCAAAATAAGCAACCAACACAACAAAAACAGAATCTGTTAACAGCAGACTAGTCTGTAGCAATCTGTATATTTTGTATACCTCCGGTACTTCCAAACTTCTGAAAAAATACGACAGTCTGAAGAATTTCGTAGCAATCAGCAGCAAAAAGAATCAACTCAAAATCTCTTACAGAAAAAAATGAAAATTCTTTTCGTGAGCAGAAAGTTTCTGTCTTTTCCAGCATGACCAAACGATCATCCCCAAGACTAATCATAACGGTTTTGCTTGGCACAAACGCAAAAAGAAACACAAAAAACACAATCATCACAGAATTATGAAAGTGTGGAAAACACAAAACATAAAGAAAAAGGATAGATTCGTTGGGTTGCCTCCCAAAAAGCGCTTTTGTTTAATGCCCTTAGCTAGGCGAAAGGTGATGGAATCACGTATAGTCATCTTTGGTGCTCAAACCATAAGTAGCCTTCATCATAGATTCATAAGGCAATCTTATTTTCTTTCTAGGAAAGTGCTCCATGCCCTTCTTCAAAGGAAATTGAAATCTAATACTCCCTTCCTTCATATCGATGATAGCACCAATAGTCCTTAGTAAAGGTCTACCAAGAATAATGGGACACGAAGGATTGCAATCTATGTCAAGTACAATGAAATCCACGGGTACATAGTTCTTATTTGCAACAATAAGAACATCATCGATCCTTCCCATGGGTTTCTTGACAGTAGAATCCGCAAGATGCAAATTAAGAGAACACTCTTCAATCTCATGAAAACCAAGAATATCACATAAAGACTTTGGAATCGCGGAAACACTAGCACCCAAATCACACAAAGCATTGCACTCATAGTTTTTGAGCTTGATTTTGATAGTAGGTTCCCACTCATCATGAAGTTTTCTAGGTATAGAGACTTCTAATTCGAGCTTCTCTTCAAGAGATTTCATCATAGCATCTACGATATGCGCGGTAAAGGCTTTGCTTTGGCTATAAGCATGTGGAGAGTTTGCAATGGATTGCATCAAAGAAATGCATTCAAATAAGGAGCAATTATCATAATTGAATTCCTTGAAATCCAAAGTGGGAGTTTCATTACTACCCAAAATTTTGATTTCTACTACTCCACTCTCCACACCTTTATCATCAAGATGGGTGGCTCCGAATCATTGGGGCGTTTTTCAACCAAAGTGGATTCATATCCATCCCCTCCATAAATAGGTTTGACACGCGAAAACAAAGATTCAAGAGGAGACACACCAAGCACTTTAAGATCTTCGTGATTTGCATCACTAGAACGCACCCTTTTAAAGCATTCATGCCTAGCGCGAATTTGGGCGGTTCTTTCTTTGATCTCATTCATGGAGACACGCATAGCTTTCAAAGTTTCATCCAAGTTGACCCAGGGAGGAGCGCATCTAACTTTCAAAGCATCAATATCACAAGACATCCTGTCAACGCTCTTAGCCAAATCGTCAATTTTGAGTAGTTTTTCCTCTATGGACGCATTGAAAACTTTTGATGAACTCTTTGATATTACTCTCTAAATCAGAGGGTAAATTTTTGTGATTTCCATAAGTGTTGTTGTAGGAATTGCCATAATTGTTAGAGGAGTTACTAGGAAAAGGCCTAGGAACATAGTTTCCTCTAAAAGCATTGTTGTTGCCAAAATTGTTCCTACCAACAAAATTCACGTCCAAACTAGCGTTGCTACTCTCAATCAAAGAAGATAGTGGCATGTCATTAGGATCTACGGTAGCGTTTCTACTAGCAAACAAATTCATCAACTCGTCCATCTTAGCACTAAGCGAGTTAATTTCTTTTATAGCGTGCACCTTTTTGCTAGCAGGCGACCTTTGAGTGTGCCACTGAGAGTAGTTGGTCATGATATTCTCTAGGAGTTTTGTAGCATCTCCTAACGTGATTTCCATGAACGTTCCACCTGAGGCGGAGTCCAAGTTATTGCGAGAAGCGAAATTCAAGCCAACGTAAAAGATTTGTATAATCATCCACAAACTCAAGCCATGAGTGGGACAATTTCTAATCATAAGCTTCATCCTCTCCCAAGATTGTGCAACGTGTTCATGATCAAGTTGCTTGAAATTGATGATATCGTTACGTAAGGAGATGATCTTAGCCGGCGGAAAATACTTGGATATGTAAGCATCTTTGCACTTATCCCAAGAATCGATACTATTTTTAGGCAAAGAAGAAAACCAAGTTTTTGCGCGATCTCGCAACGAGAAAGGAAAAAGTTTCAACTTAATCACGTCATTGTCCACATCTCTTTTCTTTTGCATATCACAAATCTCAATGAAGGTATTGAGATGGGATGCGGCATCTTCACTAGGAAGGCAAGAGAATTGCTCTTTGATAACAAGATTCAGCAAAGCTGCGTTGATTTCAGACGATTCCGCACTAGTGGCGGGAGCAATCGGAGTACTAATAAAATCATTACTATTAGTGCTCGAGAAGTCACAAAGTTTGGTGTTTTCAGCCATGATGACTTCAACAGACAAACAAGCACACAAGCAAGCAAGAAAACCGGCAAAGGGAAACGGCAAAGGCAAAAGAAAACGGCGAAGGAGAAAGGCAAATGAAAACGGCAAATGTGAATTGGGGGAGAGGAAAATGAGAGGCAACTGGCAACAAAAGTAAATGCAAGAGATGAGTTTGCGAGACCTACTTGGATAGATCTTGATCTCTCCTCCCCGGCAACGGCGCCAGAAATACTTCTGCTACGGTTACGCCTTAAGGGACTTCCTAGGCAAATATGCAAAGGATTTCCCCCGTGGTCTTGGAGCCTTGCGTTGGTGTTCCCTCGAAGCGGAAAGGGTGATGCAGCACAGCGGTGGTAAGTATTTCCCTCAGTTTGAGAACCAAGGTATCGATCCAGTGGAGGAGTATCACAAGATCCTGCACAAACACAAAAAGCTTGCTCCTAGCGCTATGAAGGGGTTGTCAATCCCTTATAGATTGTTCGCCAAGTAAGAACTGAAAGCAAGAAAGTAACAAAGCAAAGTAAAAGCAAAAGCGCAAACGATAGATGTGAATAGACCCGGGGGCCGTAGTGTTTACTAGTGGCTTCTCTCATGAAAGCAAGTAGACGGTGGGTGAACAAATTACTGTCGAGCAATTGATAGAACCGCGCAAAGTCATGACGATATCTATGGCAATGATTATATCTATATGCATCACGTCCAAAACAAGTAGACCGATACTGTCTGCGTCTACTACTATTACTCCACACGTCGACCGCTATCCAGCATGCATCTAGTGTATTAAGTCCAAAAGAACAGAGTAACGCCTTAAGAAAGATGACGTGATGTAGATTGACAATCTCATATCAACGACAGAGCCCATCTTGTTACCCTTGATGGCAACTACTTAATGTGTGCCTTGCTGCCCCTACTGTCACTGGGAAAGGTCACCACATGGTAAGAACCCAAAACCAAGCACTTCTCCCATTGCAAGGATCATAGATCTAGTTGGCCAAACAAAACCCAAGACTCGGAGAGACTTACAAGGATATCAAATCATGCATATAAGAAATCAGCAAAGACTCAAATATATATCATAGATAATCTAATCACAAATCCACAATTCATCGGATCTTAACAAACACACCGCCAAAGAAGATTACATCTGATAGATCTCCATGAAGATCATGGAGAACTTTGTATTGAAGATCCAAGAGAGAGAAGAAGCCATCTAGCTACTAACTACGGACCCGTAGGTCGAAAGTGAACTACTTACGAGTCATTGGAGGGGTGATGATGATGATGAAGAAGCCCTCCAACTCCAAAGTCCCCTCCGGCAGGGCGCCGGAAAGAGTCTCCAGATGAGATCTTGCGGAAACGGAAGCTTGCAGCGGCGGAAAAGTATTTTGGTGGATCCCCTGATTTTTTGCTGTATTTTAGGGAATATATAGGCCAAAGATCTAGGTCAGGGGGCGCCCAGGGAGGCCACAAGCCCTGCCACCGCCGCCTCCCCTGGTGGCTGAGTGGGGGCTTGTGGGTTCCCTGGAGCCCTACTGGCTTGGCCCATAGGCCCCCTGATCTTCTTCCATTCGGGAAAAAAATCATTTCGGGGATTTTATTCCGTTTGGACTCCGTTCCAAAATCAGATCTGAAAAGAGCCAAAAACATAGAAAAAACAGGAACTGGCACTTGGCACTGAATTAATAAGTTAGTCCCTAAAAAGATATAAAAGGTACATAAAACATCCAAAGATGACAAGATAACAGCATGAAACCATCAAAAATTATAGATACATTTGAGAAGTATCATCTGTCATCTGGGTGATGAACAGGATCATGAGAATGAGTTCAGTTGGTAAAGGTCATGTGTTGAACCTGATTTGGTAAAGGTACCGGTGAAAGGCTATGTAGGAGTACATGGCGGGTTGTTTCATTGGAACCGTCCTTAGGAACTGAGTTCCGTGTATGTAATCCAAGATTAGATACTACCACACGTTGGGATGCTTAATTGACCCTTTCGACTTATTAATCACTAAGTACTCGTTCCAGGAGTTGCAAGTAGTTTCTGGTGTTTATAGTCATGCTGGAGGCCGTGCGTAGCGCTGACCTTAGAGGTAGGCTATGATGCGGTAGGAAGTGGCACGGTGTACCAAGTGGCACCCGGATGGTGGGCTTGGGAACCCTGTGCACATCGTTTGGGGCCGTGGCGGAAACCTCGACCGGACTTCCGTGCGGGTTACCTTCAGATAGGCGATAGACCCGGACTAAGTATTAGCATGGTTAACGGTCGTGGCCGACTCCCTCGCTGGGCTTCCGCTTGAAGGTTGCCGAGGTGCATGACGTGCACATGGCGATAAGTGGCGAGAGCGTGTGTGAATAAGTACACGCCTCCAGGGTTATGATCTATTCAAATAGTCACGTCCGTGGATATGGACTACTTGGAAACATATGTTGTTCATAGATAACTATAATGGCTACTCATAAAATTGTCCAGATAAGTGTGAGTGTCGTGGACGGCATTTCCGTTGGAAGACGGAATGATTCCACGATGGAGTATTGTTGTGGTGTTAGTGGACTCGTGTGCGAGAAACATAGTTGTCAAAACTATTTAAAAATGCTAGTTGTCTAGCCAAGAGGCAAATGCTGGCTTTCCGCATGAAACCCCACAACTCCTTGTTGATACATTGTATGAGTAGATAGATTTCCTAAAGACTTGCTGAGTACTTTTGTACTCACGTTTTCTTAATAATTTGTTGCAGAGGTTGTTAATGACCCTAATGGAGGGTTCTTCCTAGACATCGACGATGACGAGTAGGTGGTATCCCAGCTACGATCTGGCCCTAGGATGGGTCTGTAGATAGTCAGGCCATGTGCCTTTATCTTTCCATCTGTTTGTACTCAGACAGTTTTACTCTTTCGCTGGCTTGTAAGAGTTGTGTGTATGACTTGTGATGATGGGTCGTGAGACCCCTATCTTTGTAATATTATGCGGGAGGCTCTTCTGAGCCTTCTAAATAAAGTTTGTATGTTTAATGGTTATGTTGTGATGCCATCGATGTATCTATACATATCGGTATGCCATGCATACATGTGTCGTACTTGATATGTATAGGTTTGAATACCTAGTCGTATGCCTTAGTAGCACTCGTTACGGGGAAATGCCCCTTTGTGATTCCATCGAGCCATGGTAGTTCGCTACTGCTCCGGACACATTGGTTGACAGGCATGTGTCCTTCTTAGCTGATGTGTATGTCCCTTTGGGAAATGTCACGCGTACGTAATGGAGTCCTTGTAGCTTTCTACGACTCGTCCACATTCGTTGATGACCGACACCTGCTTTGCTGGGTCATGTATGCCTGTCCCTGTACGGAACTGCCACTTTAGTTTACGACTAGACATGTGGATCCGGGTTCTTTGACATTGGATTGCTAGCGACACAATCGCATACGCGAGTCAAAAGGCGCAAACGGTCCCGGTTAAGGTAAGGCTGCAGCCGTGGGGATAACCGTGCATGAGACCGCCAAGAGATGTGATGTGTTACAGGCTGGATTCCTATGGCTTAGGATCGGGGTCCCGACAGCGTTGGTATCAGAGCCTGACTGAGTGTAGGATTACTAAGCCAAACTGGTCGAAGTTGAGTCTAGAATTGCTTTAGTTATATATAAGGGAATTGTTTGTCGAAGGGAACGTAAGACTCTTGCTTCTCTTCTCAAGTTATTCTATTCTGGTCATCCTCGTCTTTTCTGTGGGGATTAAGGACTAGGTTACTTATCTTTCTCTTAGGCTCATGTTTCCGATCGGTAGATTATAGCACAACGAGTCGAGAGTTACCTCGGGTTTCTTTTATTCCAAGGAAAAGAAAGTAAGTTTGGATGACCATGGAATTGAACTTGGTAGTTGAGTGGTTACGCTATCCTATTTTTATGGGTTGTCTCAAAATTGTTTTTGAGCATTTAGAGCCATTATGGTGCCCAATTTTGTCTTCAGAGCTCTAATGCTTTTTTATTACTCTCTATTTTCATATGCCTGGCCGTCCTTCTCGTCAGGTGGTCCGTCTGACCAGGTGCATTGATGTGCCGGGTCACACGACCATGCTAGTCAGGATGATGTCAGTATCCGGTTACCGCTGGTACCCAGAGTACACAGTGGAGGAGCAGTACCGGGATTTTAATCAGAGCCAATACCTCTGCACTGTTAGGGTATTCCCAGATTACCTTGGAGCTGAGGAGCCGATCCATTGGTCTTATGGATTGGGGGTCAGTGTTGACATGGCAGTACAAGATGCTGCCTATTAAATGCTGACCATCATGAGGGCCAGACATGCACTGTTGCAGAATTCAGAGTTCTGCTATGTTCATGCCTCTCAGCCAGGTGAAGAAGGATATCTCAGTGGGGTCTACTTTGATTCCTCTATGGAGGATCCGCTGCTCCAGTCCACTGCTGAGATGTTAGAGAATAGAGACAGGGATGCTCGTGCCCTTCGTATGGAGCTCTATGCTACACATGCCGTCTGTGGACGGCTTTGACGCAGCTGGCACTTGTAGTCCAGACAGGGTATGGAGATATGGAGATGCTGAACCCTGTTAGGACCCATCTTCTGGCTCATGTTGACTGGCCTGCTATAGGAGGAGTCACCCCTCTTCGGGGACCTCTACTACCACCAGTCAGGGGACCAAGGCCACACCCGTGTCCTTACGGATCTCAGGGGTCTCAGGCTGGAGTATTTCCTGATCCGCAGGTTGAGCTCCCAGGCCATGGAGGCAATCTTTATGAGATGTTCTATGCGGATGCCTGAACTGTGAGTGGAAGGGTAGTATGGTAGTAGTTATACTTCCATAGTCCTGTGTGTCTTTTGGAGTATGCTTGCGTTGTGAGATGAATTCTGGAGGCATAGATAAATAATGTATAGGAAGCCTGGAAAGCCTCCGATGAGTAGTTTCATGTTTTCAGTAGTTTGCTCTTCGGTTAAGGTTGTACTGAACTATGTAATGGTGTGTATGAACCATGGTGTATATATAGCAGTTGCTTGTTACCATGCTGTTTAGATGTTCATTTCCGCATTCCATGTGTTCAGTGCATTCTTAATCCATAGTTAGTGTTGATGTTGATATTGGTCTAAGCTATGAGTTTGCTTGTCAGGATGGTGTTCACCAGGTTGAACCGTGCCCCTGCTCATGAGCAAGGAGAGGGTAGTCAAGCATTGCATGATGAACTGCCTCACTCGCCCTCTCTGGCGGAAGTTATGCTTGAGGCAGAGAGAAACAAAAGGGAGACCAACTGTCTGTTAGAGCGTATTGAGCAAAATACATCTCGTCAGCCTAGGAATGATGTAGTGTCCCTCAATGACTTTGTGATGCTGAATCCTCCAAAGTTCCATCATTCCGTCGATCCCCTCGACGCTGATGATTGGTTGTGCAGTATATCGCGCAAGATTCGCTCTGCAAATGTTTTTGAGGCCGACAAGGTGACATTTCGGCGTACTTTCTAGAAGGACCCGCCAATCTGTGGTGGGAGAACTTTGAAGCTATGCGTCCTGCTGAACCAGCAGCCACATGGGCAGACTTTAGTGCAGCCTTCCGTCTGCACCATATTCTGGAGGGCCCGATGGACAGAAAGAGAGAGGAGTTCTGTGCATTCACCCAGGGAAAGTTGACCATGGATGCCTATAGCCGCGAGTTATGTAACCTCGCCCGTTATGCAACTGAGGAGGTGTCAACTGACGCTAAGAAGCAAGCAAGATTCCGTAAGGGTCTGAGCCCTGAACTTCGTCGTGATTTGCGCCTCCACGAATGTACAAGCTTTCAAGCTCTTATCAACAAGGCGATTAGTGCCGAGACTGGTCATACCGACTATGAAGCCACAAAGAAGCACTCCCGTGACTCTGGCTCGTCATCTGGTTTCGCGTTCCCAAAACGCAGGCTGTGGGTTCCAAATAGTTCTCTGCCGCCAAGATATACCCCGAGGCCATCCTATGTGGCGCCTCAGACGAATCAGACAAACCCTCCAGCAAAAACATATGGTGGTCCATCTAGCAATGCTGCACCACTTGCCAATGAGGTGATCTGTTACAAGTATGGAGAACAGGGGCACTATTCCCGAGAGTGTCCTCAGAATATGGGTGCCAAGCAACCCGGAAAGTCCGTTGGGCAAGGCAAGTCGGGCAAAGCTTACTATGTGAAGCCAACTCCTGCACGTGGCCATGTGAACTATGTTTCAGCAGAAGAAGCTGCAGAGGACCCCGACGTCATTTTGGGTGCGCTCCTTGTTAATCATCACCCATCGTCTGTTCTTTTTGACACTGGGTCATCTCATTCCTTCATTTCAGAAAGTTATGCACAATTGCATAACATGTCTTTCTACGATATGCCAATCCCATTGGTTGTCCAAACCCCTGGTAGTAAGTGGCAAACCTCCAGGATAACCTATGACAATGAAATTCTAGTAGTCAGGCTAGTTTTTCTAGCATCTTTGATAGCCCTGAAATCTTTGGATATCAATATCATCTTGGGTATGGACTGGATGTGAGCTCATTATGCCAAGATTGATACTCATTCTAGAAATGTTCATCTTACCCATCCCTCGGGTGAGATAGTCAATGTCTCTACTCGAGTTGTCGAGTGCCAACTCTATTCCCTCAATGCCAACCCTCTTCCAGAACTTGAAGACATTCCGGTAGTCCGTGACTTCCCGGATGTTTTTCCAGAGGAACTGCCAGGAATTCCACCTAACAGAGATGTAGAGTTTGTGATATACCTTCTTCCGGGAACTGTCCCAATAGCCAGAAGACATTATAAGATGGCACCCCTAGAGCTAGCTGAACTTAAGAAGCAACTAGATGAGGCCTTGAATAAAGGTTTCATTCGTCCTAGCTCTTCTCCTTGGGCTTGTCCGATCCTCTTCGTCAAGAAGAAAGACGGAACGGATCGGATGGTTGTAGATTATCGACTAGTTAATCTGGTCACCATAAAGAACAAGTATCCGCTCCCCAGGATCAACGACCTGTATGATCAGCTCGTTGGATCCTCAGTCTTCTCCAAAATGGATTTGAGGTTGGGATACCATCAAATCAAGATCAAGAACGGGGACATTCCAAAAACGGCTTTTGTCACTCGTTATGGCCAATACGAGTACACTGTCATGTCCTTTGGTTTAACCAATGCCCCAGCCACCTTCTCTCTCTTGATGAATTCAATCTTCATGGAGTATTTGGACAAATTCGACGTAGTATACATCGATGATATTCTCATCTACTCGAAGAACGAACAAGAACATGCCGAGCATCTAAGGCTGGTATTGATGAAACTTCAAGAGCATCGCCTTTATGCCAAGTTTTCAAAATGTGAATTTTGGTTACCAGAAGTGACCTATCTAGGTCACGTAATCTCTGGTAAGGGTATTGCTGTCAATCCCGAGAGAGTTCAAGCTGTCCTTAATTGGACTCAACCTTAATCGATTAAGCAAGTTAGGAGTTTTCTTGGTCTAGCGAGCTACTGTCGCCGCTTTGTCAAGAATTTCTCCAAGGTTGCAAAGCCTCTAACTGAACTCCTCAAGAAAGATAAAAAGTTCGAGTGGACACCACAGTGTGAGCATAGTTTTCAGGAACTGAAAAGACGCCTGACTTCCGCACCTGTGTTGTTACCACCAGATTTCTCTAAGGACTTTGTTATCTACTGCGACGCCTCGCGACAAGGATTAGATTGCATTCTCATGCAGGATCGTCATGTGATTGCATAGGCATCTCGACAGTGGCGTCCACATGAGGATAATTATCCCACACATGATCTTGAGCTTGCAGCAGTAGTCCATGCACTTAAAACCTAGCGACATTACCTTCTTGGTAATCATTGCGAAATATTCACTAATCACCAAAGTCTGAAATATATTTTCACCCAGCTGGATTTGAATCTCAGGCAAAGACGGTGGGTTGAGTTGATCACAGATTACGACTTAGGGATAACTTCAACCCCGGGGAAGGCCAATGTTATGGCTGACGCACTAAATCGTAAGTATTATTGTAACAACCTGATGCTACAACGAGGTCAACCACATCTCTATGAGGAATTTCGGAAGTTAAATCTTCACATTGTTCCTCAAGGATTCCTTTCTACTCTGGTGGCGAAGCCTACTCTTAGGGATCAAATCATAGCCGTGCAGGCATATGATAAGGGTATATCCTGGATCAAGGAGAATATTGCTAGCGGAAATGCTAGGGATTTATCTATCAATGAGCAAGGTGTTGTGTCCTTTTAGAACCGTCTAGTGGTTCCAAAGAGCAAACGTCTGCGACAATTGATCCTTAAGGAGGCTCATGATTCTCCTCTTACCATTCATCCTGGTAGTACTAAGATGTATCAGGACCTACGCCAGAGGTTTTGGTGGACTAGGATGAAGAGAGAAATTGTTGAGTTCGTTGCTAACTGCGATGTTTGTCATCGAGTTAAGGCAGAACATCAAAGGCATGCTGGCGCCCTTCAACCTTTAGCTATTCCTGAATGGAAATGGGATAAAGTCAGTATGGATTTCATCACCGGATTTCCCAAGACCAAGAAAGGAAATAATGCTATCTTTGTGGTCATTGACCGTCTTTCCAAAGTAGCTCATTTTCTTCCAGTTCGTGAGAGTATAACAGCTAGCCAGCTAGCAGAGTTATATGTCTCTCGAATAGTGTCTCTTCATGGTGTTCCTGTGGAGATTAACTCGGACCGTGGAAGTATCTTTACCTCTCGCTTCTAGGAGAGTTTTCAGAATGCCATGGGGACTCACTTATCTTTTAGCACTGCTTTCCATCCCCAATCAAGTGGTCAAGTAGAAAGGGTGAATCAAGTCCTAGAAGATATGCTCCGAGCTTGTGTTATATCGTTCGATATGAATTGGGAGAAGTGCCTTCCATTCGCCGAGTTCGCTTATAACAATAGTTATCAATCAAGCTTGGGAAAAGCTCCTTTTGAAGTTCTCTATGGACGAAGATGTCAAACACCTCTTAATTGGTCAGAAACCGGAGAGAGGCAACTCTTTGGTCCGGATATGATCCAGGATGCAGAAGAGCAAGTTCGCATTATTCGTGAAAAGTTGAAAACAGCCCAGTCTCGTCAAAAGAGCCAATATGATCGTCATCATAAGGCTGTGACCTTTGAAGTTGACGAGAAGGCTTACCTTCGGGTTACACCTTTGAAGGGTACCCATCGGTTCGGTATCAGGGGCAAGTTGGCTCTTCGTTACATTGGTCCTTTTCGCATTCTTGCTAAACAAGGAGAAGTTGCCTACCAATTGGAACTTCCTCCGCATCTTTCCAAGGTTCATGATGTATTCCACGTCTCCCAACTCAGGCGTTGCTTTTCGGATCCTATCCACGAAGTGGACCACGAAACGCTTGATCTCCAAGATAACCTTTCATACCGAGAATACCCTGTGCGTATTCTTGATCAAGCTGAGCGTACCACTTGACGCCGAAACCTCATGTTTCTTAAAGTTCAATGGTCAAATCATTCTCAAAAAGAAGCAACATGGGAAAGAGAGGATCGTCTTCGACTTGAGTATCCCGCGCTATTCCCGACGACTTCCAAATCTCGGGACAAGATTCTTTTGAGTGGGGGTGAGTTGTCACATCCCTGATCCCTATTAGGTTTAGTAAGATGTGCTCATGTTTTCTTTCAATGCATCCAAGGAAATGAAATGAAAACCCAAAAGCAAAGCAAGAAAACCAAAGCAAAATCCTAGCCACTTCTTATTCAAAAGAATTTCAACAAGTGCCAAATAAATGAATCCAAAATGGCCATTAGAAAAGTTCATCTTTTCTGATAAATATAGAAAACAAGATATCAGAGATGAAACCTATTTTCAAAATACTTTTGGCATTTTAAATTTAAGATAAAAGCTACTAAAATCAATTATATATTTTATTTTAAATAATTCAAAGTTTCCAAAAATGTTGAAAACTTTATGAGTGGTTGGAAATATTCCAACTAACACTCTAGTAGTTTTCAAACTATTTTAGGAATAGTTTGGAGCCAAAAATAAAACAAAACAAATGTCAGAAAGAATAAACAGAAAACAGAAAGGAAAGAAAATGCAAAAGACCTATCTAGCGCTTACCTGAGGCCCAGCCCACCTTAGCCCTGTCGTCTTCCTCCTGCTAGTCGGAGCAAGAGGTGGCCGCCGCGTTCCCCGGCGCGCCCACGCAGCTGCGTGCCTGCCTGGCCGCCGCGTCGCGCTGGCGCGAACGGGGATAAGCTCCCCGAGGCCTCCCCGTGCTCATCCCCTCCCCATTCGCCCTGCTCTCTTCTCCCCCCTCTCGGACGCCATGACCGAAGCTTGAGCTCAAGCTCGCCGTCGCTCCAGCCCTTCTCCCTCTCTCCTGAACCGCGCAACGAATTCGCCTTTGCTCCCTGAAGCTCCCAAGCTAGTCACGCGACGCCAAGAACCCCTGAGACGCCGTGACGCCATCATCTTCCTCCTCGGGTCGCCGGAGTTCTCCGCCGTCGTTCTCCCTCCTCAGGCCATCCCCGCGCCCACTCTCGACGCCTCTGTACTCCCCGTGAGCTCAGGGTTCTTTCCCCTAAGTTTTCCCCTTCGATCCCGAGCTCTAGACCCCGATTCCACCGGAGCCCGATGAGATCCGCCGCGGGACCTCGTCGCCGGTAGCCCTCCAGTGATCGGCTAGTCATTCTGAGGCCATCAATGGCTTCAGTGCGTCGCATAGGTGCTCTAGGAGCTAAGCCCCGCTTGTTTTGCCTTCGGTTTCGTCGATCCCGACATAGCCCGAGTTTCGGCCGTCGCCAAGCTCGTCTCCGGCGTCATCTCCGACCATCTTAGCCTCGGGTCTTTGTAGAAATGGAACTGCGGTTGTGTGCTAGTTCGTTTGGTGCCCTCCGCCGTGCATATGGTCGTCGGAGATGCATTCCCGAGCCCCTCCGCCGTTCTGGTGGTCGCCGGAGGCTCACCGCCGGTGGATCTGACCCCCTGAGGCTATGACAGGTGGGCCAACCCCTCGATAATTAAGTTTAGTAAAAATTAAGAATAACTTATTTAATTAACTTAAACAGACACTGACAGGTGGTTCCTACTCTGTTAATTAACTAATTAAGTCAAATTTAAACTAAAACCTGGCCAGAGTCACTAACCAGTGGGTCCCACTTGTCAGGTTTGACTTTCAACGACCAGTTGGACCTGCTGATGTCATGCTGATGCAATAAAAGCTTTTCTGTTTAAAAATAATTCCAGAATAAGTTCAAAACTTTGGAAATTCATAGAAAATTGTATATAACTCCAAATGTGACAAATAATATATGTAAATGTATTAGAAAAATTCAAGGAATCCAATGGTGCTATTTTCATGCTTGAGAAACTAAGTTATGAAACAGCATCAGGTCAAATAAATTAAAAGAATATGATAAATTATAATTCAAATGATATTTGAATTATGATTTCAAATCAAGATCACCCAAAGGGTTCTACTAGTCATCTCAAACCTTGCTACATTGCATTTCATGCATCATTTTGTTGCATATGTTTGATATTGATTGATTGTTGTTATTCCGGTAGGCTCCGCCCCTCCGGATACGTCTAATTATCCGACTGACGGATATCACCCCTCTGTTGAGCAACAAGGCAAGCAACAATTTTGATCATCCCGATAAATCCCATGTTCTCGCTCGTGCTCTTACTTATTGCATTAGGTCAAAAATGCTTTCACTGCTTTTATCACGTTAGTTGAACCCACTTCCTTTGCATGACCTGTCCTTGTCACAATAAATAGCTGAACCTTGCAACCTAGCATACCTGGTAGATGCTTGAGCCATGATGTCCCTCATCCTGCTATGCATGCTATGCTTAGAGTTGTGTATGGTCTGTCATCTGGGTAATGAACAGGATCGTGAGAATGTGTTCAGTTGCTAAAGGTCGTGTGTTGAACCTGATTTGGTAAAGGTACCGGTGAAAGGCTATGTAGGAGTACATGGCGGGTTGTTTCATTGGAACCATCCTTAGGAACTGAGTTCCGTGTATGTAATCCAAGACTAGATACTACCACACGTTAGGATACTTAATTGACCCTCTCGACTTATTAATCGCTTAGTACTCGGTCCAGGAGTTGCAAGTAGTTTCTGGTGTTTATAGTAATGCTGGAGGCCGTGCATAGCGCTGACCTTAGAGGTGGGCTATGATGCGGTAGGCAGTGACACGGTGTACCAAGTGGCACTTGGATGGTGGGCTTGGGAACCCTGCGCACATCGTTTGGGGCCGTGGTGGAAACCTCGGCCGGACTTTCGTGCGGGTTACCCTCAGATAGGCGATAGACCTGGACTAAGTATTAGCGTGATTAACGGTCATGGCCGACTCCCTCGCTGGGCTTCCGCTTGAACGTTGCCGAGGTGCATGACGTGCACATCGAGATAAGTGGCAAGAGCGTGTGTGAAGAAGTACACCCCTGTAGGGTTATGATCTATTCTAATAGCTGCGTCCTCGTATATGGACTACTTGGAAACATATGTTGTTCATTGATAACTATAATGGCTACTCATAAAATTGTCCAGATAAGTGTGAGTGTCGTGGACGGCATTTCCGTAGGAAGACGGAATGATTCCACGATGGACTATTGTTGTGGTGTTAGTGGACTCGTGTGCGAGAAACATAGTTGTCAAAACTCTTTAAAAATGCTAGTTGTCTAGCCAAGAGTCAAATGCTGGCTTTCCGCATGAAACCCCACAACTCCTTGTTGATACATTGCATGAGTAGATAGATTTCCTAAAGACTTGCTGAGTTCTTTTGTACTCACGTTTGCTTAATAATTTGTTGCAGAGGTTGTTAATGACCCTAATGGAGGGTTCTTCCTAGACATCAACGACGATGAGTAGCTGGTATCCCAGCTACGATCTGGCCCTAGGATGGGTTTGTAGATAGTCAGGCCATGTGCCTTTATCTTTCCATCTATCTATACTCAGACAGTTTTACTCTTCCGCTGGCTTGTAAGACTTGTGTGTATGACTTGTGATGATGTGTCGTGAGACCCCTATCTTTGTAATATTATGTCTGAGGCTCTTCCGAGCCTTCTAAATAAAGTTTGTATGTTTAATGGTTATGTTGTGATGCCATCGATGTATCTATACATATCGGTATGCCATGCGTACGTATGTTGTACTTGATATGTATGGGGTTCGAATACCTATTCGTATGCCTTAGTAGCACTCCTTACGGGGAAATGCCCCTTTGTGATTCCATCGAGCCATGGTAGTTCGCTACTGCTCCGGACACATTGGTTGACCGACATGTGTCCTTCTTAGCTACCGTGTCTGTCCCTTTGGGAAGTGTCATGCGTATGTAATGGAGTCCTTGTAGCTTGCTACGACTCGTCCACATTCGTTGATGACCCACACCTGCTTTGCTGGGTCATGTATGCATGTCCCTGTACGGAACTGCCACTTTAGTTTATGACTAGACATGTCGATCCGGGTTCTTTGACATTGTATTGCTAGCGACACAATCGCATACGCGAGTCAAAAGGCGCAAACGGTCCTGGTTAAGGTAAGGCTGCAGCCGTGGGGATAACCGTGCGTGAGACCGCAAAGAGATGCGATGTGTTACAGGCTGGATTCCTATGGCTTAGGATCGGGGTCCCGACACTATCTTGATGCTAAAAGCATTGAAAGTGGAGTAGAAGATATTAAAACTTTGAGTAGTAATGAAATTATTACCATGGATTTCAAGGAATGCAATTATGATAGTTGCTCCTTGAATGAATGCATCTCCTTGATGCAATCCATGTTAAACTCTCCACACGCTTATAGCCAAAACAAGGCCTTTACCGATCATATCGTCGAAGCTATGATAAAATATCTTGAAGAGAAACTTGAATTGGAAGTCTCTATCCCTAGAAAGCTTCATGATGAGTGGGAACCTACCATCAAAATAAAAATAAAAAACTATGAATGCAATGCTTTGTGTGATTTGGGTGCTAGTGTTCCCGTGATTCCAAAGTCTATATGTGATGTTCTGGGTTTTCATGAGATTGAAGAGTGTTCTATTAATTTTCATATTGCGGATTCTACTGTCAAGAAACACATGGGAAGGATCAATGATGTTCTTATTATTGCAAATAGGAACTATGTACCCGTGGATTTCATTGTGCTTGACATTGATTGCAATCCTACATGCCCTATTATTCTTGGTAGACCTTTCCTAAGGACTATCGGTGCTATCATCGATATGAAGGAAGGGAATATTAGATTTAAATTTCCTTTAAAGAAGGGCATGGAACACTTTCCTAGAAACAAAATAATATTGCCTTATGAATCCATGATGAGGGCCACTTATGGTTTGAGCACCAAAGACGACGATACATGATTCTATTGCTTTTATGCCTAGGTAAGGGCGTTAAACAATAGCGCTTGTTGGGAGGCAACCCAATGAATTTATCTTTTATTTCTGTTTTGTTGTGTCCACACCATCGTAATTCTGTTGTGATTGTGTTTTTTGTGTTTCTTTTTCTGTTTGAGTTAAGCAAAACCTTTATGACTAGTCTTGGTGATGGAAGTTTGATCCTGCTGGAAAAAGACAGAAATTTTTCGCTCACGAGATGATTTTTCATTTTTATTCAGAAAGAGCTTTTGAGTTGATTCTTTTTGCTGCTGGCTGATATGCCTTTTTCCCAGGCAGCCGTCATTTATCAGAATGTTTGTGGTAACAGAAGTATACGAAGTATACAGATTTCTACAGACTAGTCTGTTTTTTGACAGATTCTATTTTTGTTGAGTTGGTTGCTTGTTTTGATGAAACTATGGTTTGTATCGGGGGGTACTAGCCATGGAAAAGTGAGAATACAGTAGCCCACCACCAATATAGATATATTTCAAGTTTGCTACAGTACCAAAAGAAGTGGTAGTTTGTTTTCTTGTGGTAATGTTATCACAAGTTACTGTTTAAGTTTTGTGTTGTGAAGTTTTCAAGTTTTGGGTGATGTTCTCATGGACAAAGAGATAAGGAGTGGAAAGAGCTCAAGATTGGGGATTCCCAAGGCTTCCCAAGCCAAAATCAAGGACACCAAAAAGCCTAAGCTTGGGGATGCCCCGGGAAGGCATCCCCTCTTTCGTCTCCAATCCATCGATAATATTACTGGGAGCTATATTTTTATTCACCACATGATATGTGTTTTGCTTGAAGCGTCTTGTACCATAGGAGTCTTTTCTTTTTGTTGTGTCACAATCATCCTTGCTGCACACCTTTTTGAGAGAGAGAGACGTGCACTCATAGTGATTTTGCTAGAATGCTCATAGTGCTTCACTTATATCTTTTGAGCTAGATAATTTTGCTCTATGTGCTTCACTTATATATTTTAAAGCACGGCGGTGCGTGACTTGGTAGTTGGCTTATGCTATGGAAGTAGTCCCAAAGGTGATGGTACCCAAAGAGGATACAAAACCTCCATCTTCATGTGCATTGAGTAGAAATAGAAGTCTTGATTCCTCTCAATTAGTTTTGAGACGTGGATTTGGTAATATTAAGAGCTATGTTAGTAGGGTGTTGTGAATCTAGAAATACTTGTGTTGAAGTTAGTGATTCCCGTAGCATGCACGTATGGTGAACCACTATGTTAGGAAGTCGAAGAATAATTGATCTATTGATTTTCATCCTTTGTGTTGAGGTCGGGATCGCGCGATGGTTAACACCTACCAACCCTTCCCCTAGGAGTATGCGTTTAGCACTTTGTTTCAATTACTAATAAAAACTTTCGCAACAAGTATTTGAGTTCTTCATGACTAATGTGAGTCCATGGTATAGATGCACTTTGACCTTCCACCTTTGCTAGCCTCTCTAGTGCCGCACAATTCTCGCCGGTGCACAAACCCACCATATGCCTTCCTTAAAACAGCCACCATGCCTACCTACTATGGCATTTTCATAGCCATTCCAAGATATATTGCCATGCAACTCCCACCGTTCCGTCTAATGACTTGTGCCGTCACTCTCATATTGCCATTGCATGATTGTAAGATAGCTAGCGAGATGTTTCAATGTCATACGCCAAGCTAGATTGTTGCACATCCCGGTACACTGCCGGAGGCATTTCCTATAGAGTCATCATCGTTCTAAGCTTTGAGCTGTGAGTAAATAAAAGTGTGATGATCATCATTAGAGCATTGTCCCATGTGAGGAAATAAAGAAAAAAGAGGCCAAAGAGCCCAAATGAACAAAAGAGACCAAGAGCCCAAACAAAAAAAAGAGAGAGAAAAAGAGAGAAGGGACAATGCTACTATCTTTTTCCACACTTGTGCTTCATAATAGCACCATGTTCTTCATGACTGAGAGCTTCTTGCTTTGTCACTACCATATGCTAGTGGGAATCTTCATTATATAACTTGGCTTGTATATTCCAATGATGGGCTTCCTCAAAACTGCCATAGGTCTTCGTGAGCAAGCAAGTTGGATGCACATACTTATAGCTCTAGTGCATCCCTTGTATGACAATCCCTACTCATTCACATTGATATCTATTAATGGGCATCTCCATAGCCCTTTGATAAGCCGACTCAATGTGACCATCTCCTCCTTTTTGTCTCACCACCACCACCACTCTCTATTCCACCTATAGTGCTATATCCATGGCTCACGCTCATGTATTGGGTGATAGTTATAAAAGGTTTGGGAAAGTAAGAGTGTGAAAACAATTACTTGGCCAATACCGGGGTTGTGCATGATTTACATTAGTTGTGTGAGGATGATGGAGCATAGCCAGACTATATGATTTTGTAGGGATAACTTTCCTTGGCCTTGTTATTTTGAAAGTTCATGATTACCTTGCTAGTTTGCTTGAAGTATTATTGTTTTCATGACAATAGAAAACTATTGTTTCGAATCTTACGGATCTGAACATTCATGTCACGTGAATTTTTTTACAAAGGACAACTATGCTAGGTAGCATTCCACATCAAAAATTCAGTCTTTATCACTTCCCTACTTGAGGACGAGAGGAGTTAAGCTTGGGGATGCTTGATACGTCTCCAACGTATCTATAATTTTCGATGGTTTCATGCTATTATCTTGTCAAACTTTGGAAGTTTTGCATGCCTTTTATATATTTTTTGGGACTAACTTATTAACTCAGTGCCAAGTGCCAGTTCCCATTTTTCCATGTTTTTGACCCCTTTCAAAAGAGGATTTCGAACGGAGTCCAAACGGAATGAAACTGCCAAAAAGATTTTTTTGGAAACATAAAAAGATCAGGAAGCCGGAGAATCAGGGCAGGGGGCTTGCAGGGACCCCACAAGCCCTCATGGCGCGGCCAGGGGGGTCGCGCCCCCGTGTCTTGTGGGCTCCCTGGGCCACCTCTGCCCTAGGTTTTGCACCTATATATTCCCTAAAATCCCATAAAAAATCAGGAGATCATCGAAAGTACTTTTCCGCCGCCGCAAGCTTCTGTCTCCGCAAGATCCCATCTCGGGCACATTCTGGTGCCCTGCCGGAGGGGGATTCGGATATGGAGGGCTTCTTTATCAACACCATGACCTCTCCGATGATGCGTGAGTAGTTCACCATATACCTACGGGTCCATAGCTAGGAACTAGATGGCTTCTTCTCTCTCTTGGGTCTTCAGTACAAAGTTCTCCATGATCTTCATGGAAATCTATCCGATGTAATCTTCTTTTGTGGTGTGTTTGTCGAAATCCGATGAATTAAGATTTAAATTTATGATTCTTGCAATGGGATAAGTGCTTGGTTTTGGGTTCATACCGTGCGGTGACCTCACCCACTGATAGAAGGGGTAGTGAGGCACACATCGTGTTGTTTTTTATCAAGGGTAAAAAGCTGGGGTTTTCATCATTGGTTTGAGTTTATCCCTCTACATCATGTCATCTTGCTTAAGGCGTTACTCTGTTCGTCATGAACTCAATACACTAGATGCATGCTGGATAGCTATCGATGTGTGGAGTAATAGTAGTAGATGCAGAAAGTATCGGTCTACTTGTCTCGGACGTGATGCCTATATGTATGATCATTGCCTTAGATATCGTCATGACTTTGCTAATTTGTTCACCCACCGTGATATTTGCTATTTTGAGAGAAGCCTCTAGTGAACACTATGGCCCCCGGGTCTACTCCACACCATATTTTCAGCCTTACACTTTTTCTTCGTTGCACTTTCCGCCTTCAGATCTCACTTTGCAATCAATCTTGACGGGATTAACAACCCCTTTATAGCTTTGGGTGCAAGCTCTTTTGTGTTTGCGCACGTACTCTGGACTTGACGAGATTCTCCTACTGGATTTATACCTTGGTTCTCAAACTGAGGGAAATACTTACTGCTCCTGTGCTGCATCACCCTTTCCTCTTCAAGGGAAAAACCGACGCAAGCAAGAGAAGTAGCAAGAAGAATTCCTGGCGTTGCCGGGGAAGGACTTTTGTTGCCGTAGCAGGAGCACACCGACGGCGCACCTAGAGCAGCTCCTGTCGCCGGCTCTCCTCCTACTACTACTACTCCTACGCCGGTACCGGCCTCCCCGCTGCAGCTCGTTCTCCTTCCTCCCATGGAGCCCCATCTCCTCTACCGCCCCGTCTCCTGTGCCGCTCCATATCTTCCTCCCATGGCCACCACATCCAGCATCTAGCCATCCACCATTGATCCTCACCCTTTACGTCTACTCCAAAAATCCCTCTATGACACTGGACCCCCTCCTCCTCGCTTGGGACCTGGCCTTGCTCCCTCTGCTGCACATCTTCAGTTAGCTGGTTGTTGTGTTCTATTCAGTTTCGTGAGAGGGGCAACTCGATGTCGGTATCAAAACCGGAGAATCTTGGGTAGGGGGTCCCGAGCTGTAGACCTTCAATCGATGGTTTGCACGGGACGAAGGAGATGGTATTTACCTAGGTCCGGTCGCTCTTGAAGAGGTAAAACCCTACATCCTGCTTGATTATATTGATGTGTATGAGGATTATAGAGTTGATCTACCTCGAGATCATATGAGCTAAAACCCTAGATGAGTCAACCTGCCTATGCGGATGAAACCCTCTGGTTTATATCGACACCACAGGTTCCTAGGGTTACATACCACCGACCTCGAGTCGGGGGGAGAGGCGCCGACCTAGACTACTAGACTTGAATGATATGCGAGACTTCGGAGCTTTCCTTCTTGAATACGAGGTCGTCACAGAGTCTAATCTTCAATAATACGACCCTATGGTCGGCCTCTAAGAGATGGGCCGACCATCCGAGGACCCCTTAGTCCAGGACTCCCTCACTTGGCATGGGTACCAAGATTGGCTTACCATGTAGCCCAAGTCTTTTATTAAAGTGTGATTGGCTTACTGTCCATGTCTTGATGTGATTTTGTGTTTAGTAAAGCTGCAATAAACCTCTTGTTTACTAATATACAATTATCTTTTCTATCAATCTCGTTTACCTCTGTATTTATCATGAGTAAGATATGATTTTGCCAGTATTGAAACCTCATTGAGATTCCGTGAGCCAATACAATGAGCATCCAAACAAACGAATTTGTATTCATCTTCATTACAATTTCCTTGCTGAATTGGAATTGAAACCAATACAATATGGAGGCCTCCAATAAAAACATCCAAACGCAGCGTTAGTTGATCGGTTCGAGGGCAAGGGGCCCATCTCCGCTAAAATAAGGAGGGCTGGTAGGTTTCGATTGGAAAGTTGTGTAGCCCCTTAGCTTCTTTACATAGGTGCATTATTATGAGAAAAGGTCATGTTACAACCCTACACTATCAGGACTGTCTAATATACAACCCTGAACCTCAAAAGCGTCCACTCTATAACTTCAACCATCCAAAACCGGGCAAAAACCAAGCCTTGACTCGTTTTTTACCGGTTTTGATTGGTCAACAACCCACTCAGCATCCAGTCAACCTCATCTCATCTAACTCACTTTCCAACTAAATCATTTAAATCCATCTATTTCTCTCCTCACTCATGTGATGGGGAAGACGCATGCCAGCGGCCGCGTCGGCGACCTCATCGGCGACCAACGACGGCAAACCCATGCCGCCCACTTCTCTTCTATTTCTTCCCCTTCCATCCTGGTTCCATGTGCTACGACATCCTCTTCCTCCGTGTCCTCGCCTGGTGCCGCCACCGTCAGCCGGTGACTCCCACCACCACGGTCCTTACCGGGCTTCCGTGAGCTCAGACTCGAGAGCCCTCCTCTGTTCCCCTCTATTTTCCCTTATTTTTTTGTTGCCATAGCCGCCGTACCCGAGCGCACCATCGCCGGTCGTACATGGCCACCATGGCCACGAGCTCAAAGATCTCGGTCTGGCCCCATCCAGACCGCGCCTTCCCTGGTCGCACACACGTGCACACACATGCCCTTATACCATGCCCATGTGCCCACAGCCTGTCTCACATGCACTTCGTTGGTGGCGGGTTGGGGAAAGGAGGAGATCTCACCGGGGTCGAGCTATGTGGGGGGGGGCACCTCCTCTCCATCAAACCACACGACAGCTTGCCCGCGCTCCATATCTTGTTCGTCTCCGGCTAGAGGAGGAGCACGGGATATGGAGAAGAGGAGTGGGAGGATGGAGCGGCAGTAGGCTCGCCGACAGCGGTGTGGGTGACTAGCCGGAGGCTGTGGTGGCGCGAGAGAATGTGGCAGCAATGGCCATGAGGTGGGACGCGGGGAGGAAATGGTGTGGTGGCCATTTAAGTGATTTTTTTTGGAAAGTGAGTTAGATGACGTAGCGGCTTACCGGACACTGACTGGGATGTTGACCAGTCAAAAACCTGTCGAGGGTTGATTTTTGTCCTGTTTTGGAAGTTTGAGGTTTTAAAGTGGATGGTTTTGAAGTTCAGGGTTGTATGTTAGACTCTGATGGTAGTTAAGGGTTATAATATGGAATTTTATCTATTATTATTGCTAATCTAAACACCCCTCTATGGGTGGCGGGTGGGGTGGGTAGGCCCCTATGGGTGGCGGGTGCGGTGGTGGGCCCCTCTCTCCCCTAAACATCAATCCTACCCCTTCACATTAGTTAGTTCGTAAACTCGAGTAACTAGCTGATACTTTGCGCGTTGCTGCGGGAACTTTTAATAAATAATTTGATGCTTAAAAACATGAGAAAAATTATGAAACAGAGCATATGTAGATGTAAAGAATTGTGTTTGAAAGAAAAACTGTTTAGAGTACGCATTTATAGGAAATTTGATGAAAAATCAAAATTAGTTGTGATGTTTGTTATGTTAATTTATTACCTTGAAAATATATCAGCAAAACGACATGAGATGAAAAATGTAGCATATAGGTAGTGAAGATATCTCAACCCTTAGCTAAACCTAAAACATGGATGTCAACTAAAACTAAAACAATGGCATCAACCACATATGTGCATTCATAAGAAAACATAGCTTGCATAGAAAAATAAACGCGAGTTCACTCATAATTTTATTTTCTACTCCCTCCATTCCATAATGAAAGACGTTTGCTGAGACTAGTATGGTATCAAAAACGTCTTGCATTATAGAACCGAGGAAGTATTAAATAAAGACGGTCACCTACTGAGGTAGCTCATTCACCACAATACACCAAGGTACCTACAATTATTTTTGTTTACCTTGTCTCTTGCGCAACCATGCATGCTTCTCCATTAGGCGAAGTTTAGTTCTGTCATAAAAAAGTCTAATTAGCTACGTGCGTGCACGTAATGTACTGGGCTTAAAATTTTGCATGGGAATAGTGGATTCATTAAAAAGAAAAAACTTGACGAGCTACCTCTTTGTACGCAATGGAATCAAATTGAGATCAAAAGGTTTCTTGTAACACTCGAGGTACGAGGGAACGAATGCATCTACTGCAACTTTATGGCATGTGGGAAGCAAAATAGGTATGGAGAAAAATCGCAATATAATGAGAATGAGAACAAAGAGATGTTTGGGCTTTCAAAATCAGAAGAGCATAATAATAACACATGAAGTCTAATCAAATGGTTGAAAATGGACTCATGTTGTACGTGTGAAGTGGACCATATAATGTCAAGGCATATACAAATAGCAAAAGAAATCTAGGATGATGTGTCTACTTGAGTGTGCATGAAAAATAGTTAATGGTTATTTGTGGTAGATTGCATAGGTATGAAGAGTTAGTGGGAGCATGTGCATGAAGAGTTAGTGACAAAGCATTTTTTACATGGTGGACGTCCTTGATGACGTGATAGCTTGCATTTGAAGATAAACAATATAGTGGGTTACTTTATGTAATCTAGCATTACCCGTATTGCAAATATAGTAGAAATGTCAACGTATTACATTTGTATCGTAAGGAATGCCTAACCAAACGTGTCGTCCTTGTAAAAGACCGACACCATATCTAGCCAACTTATGAGCTTAAAAATTTGAAGTTCTGAAACCATGTAAAAACACAATAGCTAAAAGCTTTCTGCATGTCATTGATCGCTCTTATAGTCCCACCGTAAGTGCCCCCTCGCCTTCAGGAATATTTTCATCACCTCCTTACAGTAAGGTGCAATATGAATATGTCGCGTACCCAAATATTCCGCAACGAAAGAGCCTCCCTGCAGGCAGTGTGTTCTAAAGAAGTTGGGTCCACAAGGCCATGAATGACCAAAATTAGGGACCCTAAATAGGTCTTGTCTTGGTCCTGACATATAGAAGCTGCATCTTCAATATTGTGATCCACACATATCCCTTCATCAAAGTTAATATTAATAGAGCTAACTGGAGAAGGTAACCATCTCTCATGCACCCTAACTCCAGTCGACACAATGATTGCTTGTGGTGATAGTTGGTTGTTCACTTGACCGAGTTCTGAAATAAGCCTTGTGACAAAAAGGTGATTTGGCAAAGGACTCACGTTCTCCCTCATGGATAAGTTTTCTTCTAGCTATCCATCTTATATCAGGAAGTGGCCAGCTATACGGTGCAGTAAAGAGGCTCTTGGTATTACAACATATTATAAAAGGAAAACAGCCACCACAACCTCCACACGCTTCTCAGATTTTGCATTGCCATTTCTTTTTCCAATCTCTTGAGCTCTAGGTGCCCAGATTCATCTTCCCTCCAGTCTCCTCAAGCCACTTCCCTAGCTCAGCAATGGCCGGTTCGGGTTCCAAGGGCAAGTGGAAGGCGTCCTGCGTCACTGACGACGACATCCAGGAGCTGAAGCCTGCCAACTATCTTCCGACCAACATAGTCCATCACACTCCAAAGAAGGGCCAAGTCATACCCACTCCAAAGCAAGGCGAGAGGGTGGTGTTCGTTCCTCACTTTGTCCGGGGACTTGGCTTCCCTCTCCACCCCTTTGTAAGGGGTTTGTTGTTCTTCTACATGTCAGATTTTTATGATCTCGCCCCAAACTCTAGTACTTATGATTTGCGTGCGGTTTTCCGTGAAGAGGAACGAGTTATCGCAGCATAATGTGGGTAAGTATTTCCCTCAGTTATGAAACCAAGGTTTATCGAACCAATAGGAATATCAATAACAACCATCTTCAACGTCTGCATACAAAAGAACAAACAACTTGCACCCAACACGGGCAAGAGGGTTGTCAATCCCCTTGATCTCGTTATTTGCAAGCAGGTGAGATGTGTAGATAATTGTAAATTGCAAAATAAAATAAAAACAAGTAAATGACAACAATGTATTGAAGGTTTTGTAGATATATGGTAAATATACCCAGGGTGATAGTTTTCCCTAATGGTATCTCTCAAGAAAACAACATACGGTGGGTAAAACAAATTACTGTTGGGCAATTGATAGAAAAGCGAATAGTTATGTGATATTCCCGGCAATGAACATGTGTATATAGGCATAACATCCATAAACAAATAGGCCGACTCTTGCGTGCACCTATTACTATTACTCCACTCATCGACCGCTATCGAGGATGCATCTAGAGTATTAAGTAAAATAGAGTAATGCATGGAGAATGATGACATGATGTAGACAAAGTAAACTCAAGCAATATGAATAAACCCCATCATGTTATCCTTAGCAGCAGAAACACAAAGACGCATATTGTCCAATTCTGTCACTGGGATATTGAAATTCACTGGGTTGAACCTACTACAGCGCACCTCTCCCATCGAAGAAATATCATTCTAGTTGGCCAAACTATTTCAATAGATCAGGGAGAATTACGAAGCTATCATAATCATGCACATAATAATCATATTAGTATCCACAGAAGACTCAAATACTTCTCATGAATAATTTCAACATAAACCCACAATTCATCGGATCCCAACAAACGCACTGTATAAAAGGAATTACATCATATGGATCAAAGTGAAGATGTGCAAATCATTGTATTAAAGACCAAGAGAGAGAGAGAGGGAGAGAGAGATATATTGCCATTTAGGTACTAGCCATGGACCCGTAGGTCTATGATGAACTATTCACACATCATCATGACGGCAACAAGGTTGATGAAGAGGCCCTCCGTGATCAATCCACCCTCCAGGAGGGTGCCGGAACGGAGCTTGAGATGGCCTCCCGTTGGAACAGAGACTTTCGACAGTGTAAAAAGTATTTCAGGACTGCCTCTGGGGGTTTTATTATATATGCGAATTTATAATCTAGATAACAGAGTCGGGAGAGCCTCGAGGGTCCCACAAGCCATTAGGACACCCCCCATGCCACGTCGTGTTGGCTTGTGGAGCCCTTGGGTGGCCTCCAACCTTCTTCCGATACTAAACAGTCTTCTTTTGGACCAGGAAAAATCTCCCAAAATTTCTAGGTCAATTGGACTTTGTTTGGTATTGAAGACCCGAAAAGTGAAAAACATGCAGAAAACAACAACTCGCAGTGGGTGTTGGTGTTAGAGCATAGTTCTCCATATGTGGTTTTGGTAATTGATGACAATCCCTATGTGATAATGGTTGCCTTAAGTTATATTCGAAGGATTTGTCCATAGGCACTTCTTGAAGTTCATCTCTTGGTTTCAAGGGGTTTATATGATGACCAAGGTGGTATTCAATGTATTATCCAAAGATTGTTCATAAAGACACAAGGTTGATCAACACTAAGCAGAGAGTAAATCAAGATGATCAACACACAAAGTGTACAAGATGTACCGAGAGGGATCAAATGATCGCATGGTATGGTAAGCATTGTCCATAACACTTTTGTGTACTAACCCATGGTCTTCGTGAGAGTTCTATGTGGGGTTAGGTGTTTTTCCATGGGTTTGCATCAAGAGGAAGATCCCATTCAACCTATGAATGATGAAATCAAGTGGTGATCGTCATCAAGATTGCGATGTGCAAGTTCAAGTGGAGCATCACGAAGATATCATGCTTGAAGGTTGTCGTCCATTGTGGTGGCAATGGACTTGTGAAGATGTGCTGAAGAGTGGCTCACCCATAGTGAGTATGGGGGATCAATCAGCTAGTCTTCATCAAAACAATGCAATCAAGAAAGGTGGTCCATCTTGAGGAAGCCAAGATCATTGTCATGTAGCTTGAGAGGACTAGGTGCAAGGTTTAGGTTTGCCCTTGATAGGTTCTTCTATTTTAGGATAGATTGTCGTACTGTCAAGGGGGGCTCTCAAGTGAGTAGCTTGATCGTATCATTAGTTGAGAGCTCAAACCATTTGCATACTTGCATCATATTTCTTGGTTCTTGTTTGGTTTTTCTCTTTGTGAGTTTTAGAGCTTATGGTCATCTTCATGACAAGCTCGAGTTCATCGAAAACGGAGTCCATATGCATCTTCTATGATGTTTTGGATGTTGGAAGTTCTTGTCGGTTCTTCATCAGTAGAAGTCTCACATCTCTATATTATTGGCATTTTCAAAACTGAATGTTCTAAAGATTTCCAATAAGCTTGAGTTTTCTCGATTCGGAGCTCGTATGCGAAAGTTATGGTAGTTTCAGAGGCCAGCGGTAGTACCTGCTACTTCTTAAGCCTGCGTTCTTTTTTCCCTTGAATAGGAAAGGGTGATGCAGCAAAGTAGAAGTAAGTATTTCCCTCAGTTTGAGACCCAAGGTATCAATCCAGTAGGAGTGTCAAGACGAGGCATCAATGAACCTGCGCAAAGACAAACAAACTTGCACCCAACGCGATAAAGGGGTTGTCAATCCCTTCACGGTTATTTGCAAGGTGAGATCTGAAGGTGATAAATGATAAAAAGGAATAAAAGTGCAGCAAGGTATTTTTGGTAGATCTGAATATATGATGTATAAAATAGACCCGGGGGCCATAGTGTTCACTAGAGGCTTCTCTCATGATAGCAAGTATTACGGTGGGTGAACGAATTACTATCGAGCAATTGATAGAATCACGCAAAGTCATGATGATATCTAAGGCAATGATCATATATATAGGCATCACATCCGAGACAAGTAGACCGATACTTTCTGCATCTACTACTATTACTCCACACATCGACCTCTATCCAGCATGCATCTAGTGTATTAAGTTCATAACAAATGGAGTAAGGCCTTAAGCAAGATGACATGATGTAGAGGGATAAATTCATGCAATATGATATAAACCCCATATTTTTACCCTTGATGGCAACAACATGATGCGTGCCTCGCTACCCCTTCTGTCACTAGGTGAGGACACCGCACGGTATGAACCCAAAACCAAGCACATCTCCCATTGCAAGAATTATAGATCAAGTTGGCCAAACGAAACCAATAACTCGAAGAGAATTACAAGGATACGAAATCATGCATATAAGAAATCAAAGGAGACTTGCTACGGCAACAAACAAATGCGCCAGAAATTGACACGTTGACGGAGACTGGGTTGTGTTGGTTTTTACCTTGAAGAGGAAAGGGCGATGCAACACAGGAGCAGTAAGTATTTCCCTCAGTTTGAGAACCATGGTATAAATCCAGTAGGAGAATCTCGTCAAGTCCAGAGTACCTGCGCAAACACAAAAGATCTTGCACCCAACGCTTTAAAGGGGTTGTCAATCCCTTCAAGATTGTTTGCAAAGTGAGATCTGAAGGCGGAAAGTGCAACGAAGTAAAAAGTGTAAGGCTAAAAATATGGTGTGGGGTAGACCCAGGGGACATAGTGTTCACTAGAGGCTTCTCTCAAAATAGCAAATATCACGGTGGGTGAACAAACTACTGTCGAGCAATTGATAGAACCGAGGAAAGTCATGACGATATCTAAGGCAATGATCATACATATAGGCATCACGTCCGAGACAAGTAGACCGATACTTTCTGCATCTACTACTATTGCTCCACACATCAACCGCTATCCATCATGCATCTAGTGTATTGAGTTCATGACGAACAGAGTAACGCCTTAAGCAAGATGACATGATGTAGATGGATAATCTCAAACCAATGATGAAAACCCCATCTTTTTACCCTTGATGGCAACAACACGATGCGTGCCTCGCTACCCCTTCTGTCACTGGGTGAGGTCACCGCATGGTATGAACCCAAAACCAAGCACTTCTCCCATTGCAAGAATCATAGATCTAGTTAGCCAAACAAAACCCACAACTCGAAGAGAATTACAAGGATATGAAATCATGCATAAGGGAGATCAGAAGAAACTCAAATAAGATTCATAGATAATATGATCATAAATCCACAATTCATCGGATCTCGACAAACATACCGCAAAAGAAGATTACTTTGGATAGATCTCCATGAAGATCATGGAGAACTTTGTATTGAAGATCCAAGAGAGAGAAGAAGCCATCTAGTTACTAGCTATGGACCCGTAGGTCTATGGTGAACTACACACGCATCATCGGAGAGGTCATGGTGTTGATGAAGAAGCGCTCCGTATCCGAATCCCCCCTCCGACAGGGCACCGGAATGTGCCCAGATGGGATCTTGCGGAGACATAAGCTTGTGGCGGCGGAAAAGTACTTTCGATGATCTCCTTGTTTTTTGTGGAATTTTTGGGGATATATAGGTGCAAAACCTAGGGCAAAGGAGCGCCAGGGAGCTCACAAGCCTGGGGGGCGCTGCCCCCCTGGCCGCGCCATGAGGGCTTTTGGGGTCCCTCGTGCCCCCCTGCCCTGATTCCCCGGCTCCCCGATCTTTTTCTTTTCCGGAAAAAATCTTTTTGGCAGTTTTATTCCGTTTGGACTCCGTTCGATATCGTCCTCTGAAAGGGGTCAAAAACATGGAAAATAGGAACTGGCTCTTGGCACTGAGTTAATAAGTTAGTCCCAAAAAATATATAAAAGGCATGCAAAACATCCAAAGTTTGACAAGATAATAGCATGAAAGCATAAAAAAATTTAGATACGTTGGAGACGTATCAAGCATCCCCAAGCTTAACTGCTGCTCGTCCTTGAGTAGGGAAGTGATAAAGAATAAATTTTTGATGTGGAATGCTACCTAGCATAGTTGTCCTTTGCAAATTCTTTTACGTGACATGAATGTTCAGATCCGTAAGATTCAAAACAATAGTTTGCTATTGACATGAAAACAATAATACTTCAAGCAAACTAGCAAGGTAATCATGAACTTTCAAAATAACAAGGCCAAAGAAAGTTATCCCTACAATATCATATAGTATGTCTATGCTCCATCATCCTCACACAACTAATGTAATTCATGCACAACCCCGGTATTGGCCAAGTAATTGTTTTCGCACTCTTACTTTCTCAAACTTTTTATAACTATCATGCAATACATGAGCGTGAGCCATGGATATAGCACTATAAATGGAATAGAGTGTGGTGGTGGTTGTGAGACAAAAAGGAGGAGATGGTCACATTAACTCGGCGTATCAAAGGGCTATGGAGATCCCATTAATAGATATGAATGTGAGTGAGTAGGGATTGCCATACAAGGGATGCACTAGAGCTATAAGTATGTGAAAGCTCAAAAGGCGAACTAGTGGGTGTGCATCCAACTTGCTTGCTCACGAAGACCTAGGGCAATTTCGAGGAAGCCCATCATTGGAATATACAAGTGAAGTTATATGCTGAAGATTCCCACTAGCATATAGTAGTGACAAAGCAAGAGGCTCTCAATCATGAAGAGCATGGTGCTATTATGAAGCACAAGTGTGGAAAAAGATAGTAGCATTTTGCCTTCTCTCTTTTTCTATCTTTTTTTTTTATTTTTTTTGTTTGGGCTCTTGGCCTCTTTTTTTCATTTGGGATCTTTAGCCTCTTTTCCTTTTTTTCCTCACATGGGACAATGCTCTCATAATGGTGATCATCACACTTTTATTTACTCACAGCTCAAAGCTTAGCGATGATGACTCTATAGGAAATGCCTCCGGCAGTGTACCGGGATGTGCAACGATCTAGCATGGCGTATGACGTTGAAAACATCTCGCTAGCTATCTTACAATCATGCAATGGCAATATGACAGTGACGACACAAGTCATGAGACGGAACGTGGGAGTTGCATGGCAATATATCTCGGAATGGCTATGAATATGCCATAGTAGGTAGGTATGGTGGCTGTTTTGAGGAAGGCATATGGTGGGTTTGTGAACCGGAGAGAATTGTGTGGCACTAGAGAGGCTAGCAATGGGGGAAGGTGAAAGTGCATATATACCATGGACTCACATTAGTCATGAAGAATTCACATACTTGTTGCAGAAGTTTTTATTAGTAATCAAAACAAAGTGCTAAACGCATACTCCTAGGCGAAGGGTTGGTAGGTGTTAACCATCGCGCGATCCCGACCTCAACACAAAGGATGACAATCAATAGATCAATTATGCTTTGACTTCCTAACATAGCGGTTCACCATATGTGCATGCTACGGGAATCACTAACTTCAACACAAGTATTTCTAGATTCACAACACCCTACTAACATAGCTCTTAATACTACCAAATCCACGCCTCAAAACTAATTGAGAGGAATCAAGACTTCTCTTTCTACTCAATGCACATGAAGATGGAGGTTTGTGCATCCTCTTTGGGTACCTATCACCTTTGGTACTACTTTCATAGCATAAGCCAACTACCAAGTCACGCACCGCCGTGCTCTAAAAGATATAAGTGAAGCACATAGAGCAAAAGTATCTAGCTGAAAAGATATAAGTGAAGCACTATGAGCATTCTAGCAAAATCACGATGAGTGCATGTCTCTCTCTCTCTCTCTCAAAAAGGTGTGCAGCAAGCATGATTGTGACACAAAAAGAAAAGACTCCTAATATACAAGACGCTCCAAGCAAAACACATATCATGTGGTGAATAAAAATATAGCTCCAAGTAATGTTACCGATGGATTGAAGACGAAAGAGGGGATGCCTTCCCGGGGCATCCCCAAGCTTAGGCTTTTTGTGTCCTTGAATTTGGCTTGGGATGCCTTGGGCATCCCCAAGCTTGAGCTATTTCCACTCCTTATCTCTTTGTCCATGAGAGCATCACCCAAAACTTGAAAACTTCACAACACAAAACTTAAACAGAAACTCGTGATAACATTAGCACAAGAAAACAAACTACCACTTCTTCTGGTACTGTAGAAAACTTGGATTCTATCTATATTGATGTTGGGATTCTGTATTCTCACTTTTCCATGGCTTGTACCCCCCGATACTAACCATAGTTTCATCAAAACAAGCAACCAACTCAACAAAAACAGAATCTGTCAAAAACATACCAGTCTGTAGCAATCTGTATACTTTGTATATTTCTCGTACCTCAAAAATTCTGAACAATTACGACTACCTAGGAAAAAGGCATATCAACCAGCAGCAAAAAGAATAAACTCAAAATCTCTTTCTGAACAAAAATGAAAAATCATCTCGTGAGCGAAAAGTTTATGTCTTTTTCCAGCAGGATCAAACAACCATCACCAAGACTAGTCATAATGGTTTTGCTTGGCTCAAACACAAAAAGAAACACAAAAAACACAATCACAACAGAATTATGATGGTGTGGACGCAACAAAACAGAAAGAAAAATATAAATTCATTGGCTTGCCTCCCAACAAGCGCTATTGTTTAACGCCCTTAGCTAGGCATAAAAGCGATAGAATCACGTATCGTCGTCTTTGGTGCTCAAACCATAAGTGGCCCTCATCATGGATTCATAAGGCTGTATTATTTTCTTTCTAGGGAAGTGTTCCATGCCCTTCTTTTAAGGAAATTGAAATATAATATTCCCTTCCTTCATATCGATGATAGCACCGATAGTCCTTAGGAAAGGTCTACCAAGAATAATAGGGCATGTAGCATTGCAATCAATGTCAAGCACAATGAAATCCACGGGTACATAGTTCCGATTTGCAATAATAAGAACATCATTGATCCTTCCCATGGGTTTCTTGACAGTAGAATCCGCAAGATGCAAATTAATGGAACACTCTTCAATCTCATGAAAACCTAGAACTAGGAAAGCTTTGAGAGCACCAACTGTATGCCAAGTTCAGCAAGTACCAATTCTGGCTGAACGAAGTTGGATTTTTGGGTCATACCATGATGGCAAGCGGATTGGACGTAGATCCATCCAAGATTACCACAGTGACCAACTGGGAATCGCCAAGAGACGTGAAGGATGTCAGGAGTTTCCTCGGGCTCGTGGGATACTACCGCAAGTTCGTAGAGGGATTCTCCAGCATCGCTCGACCTATGACTCAGCTTTTGAAGAAAGGACGGAAGTTCGAGTGGACACCGGCGTGTGAAGCAAGCTTCTAAGAGTTGAAGAGAAGACTGACTACCGCCCCGGAACTAGCTACCTCGGACATCAACAAGGAGTTTGTGATTTACTGTGATGCCTCCGGAACCGGACTCGATGGAGTCTTAATGCAAGATGGCAGAGTCGTGGCGTACTTGTCACGGCAACTGCGTCCGCATGAGGAGAAATACGCCACCCATGATCTCGAGTTAGCAGCCGTAGTGCATGCCCTGAAGACATGGCGACATTACCTTCTGGCGAAGCGATGTGAAATATACACGGACCACAAGAGTCTGAAATATATCTTCACCCAAAGGGAGCTGAATATGAGGCAACGAAGATGGCTTGAATTAATCAAGGATTACGACCTCAGCATTCAGTACCACCCCGGTAAGACAAACGTGGTAGCCGATGCTTTAAGCCGGAAGGATGGCACCTTGAACTTCATGCTCAAGGAAAGGTTGCCGCCTTGTATGAAGAGATGGAAAGCTTCGGGCTGGAGTTAGTTGAACCAGGATACCTGGCCAACCTCGAAGTCAAACCAACTCTGGTTGATGATATCAAGGAAGCCCAGAAGGGACACAAGAGTACTGAAGGCCTCAAGAGGAAGATACAGGAAGGCAAGGCCCCAGGGTTCTCGATTGATGATCAAGGAGTGGTGTGGTACGGGAAACGCTTATGCGTGCCCAACAAGGCCGAACTCAAGGACTTGATCCTGCAAGAGTCTCATGACACGCCTTACTCCATCCATCCCGGTGGTACCAAGATGTATCAAGACCTCCGAGAACGATTCTGGTGGAATGGCATGAAGAGAGAGATAGGCTCCTACGTCGCTAAGTGCGATGTATGCTAGCGGGTCAAGGCTGAGCATCAGCGACCTACTGGGCTGCTACAACCTCTTCAAGTGCCAGAATGGAAATGGGATAAGGTCGGCATGGACTTCATCACGGGACTACCCCGATCAAGGAGGGGTCATGACTCCATATGGGTCATCGTCGACCACTTAACTAAGGTGTCTCATTTCATTCTAGTCAACACCACCTACGGGGGCGACAAGTTGGCTAGCCTCTACATTGAGCGCATCGTTAGCCTCCATGGAGTTCCTAAGGAGATCGTGTCCGACCGCGGCACGCTGTTCACCTCAATATTCTGGAAGAAGTTTCAAGAAGCTCTCGGAACCAAGCTCTCTTTCAGCACGGCTTTCCACCCGCAGACGGGCGGACAGACCGAGAGGGTAAACCAGATACTCGAGGACATGCTCCGCGCATGTGTCTTGACTCATGGTGCCAAATGGGAAGATTGTCTGTTGTTTGCTGAGTTCTCATTCAACAACACCTACCAGTCCAGTCTTCAAATGGCCCCATTCGAGGTGCTATATGGGAGAAAGTGCCGCACCCCACTCAATTGGTCCAACACTGGAGAATGACTAGTTTTTGGGCCAGAAGCGCTGCAGGAAGCGGAAAATAAGGTGCAACTTGTCCAAGAAACCCTGAAGGTAGCTAAGTCTCGACAAAAGAGCTATGCGGACTCCCACCGCAAGGATGTGGAGTTTGTTCCCGGAGACCAGGTGTACCTGCGCGTTACGCCTCTCAAGGGAACCAAGCATTTCCACGTCAAAGGGAAGCTAGCCCCAAGGTTTATTGGACCCTTCAAGATCACGGCAAGGCGCGCGGAAGTGGCTTATCAGTTGGAGCTACCCCCAGAACTTTCGGGTGTGCACAACGTGTTCCACGTGTCACAGCTACGGAAGTGCTTACAAGTGCCGAACCATTCCGATTCTTGCAAGGACATTGACCACCAAGCTGTTGACCTTCAACCGGACCTTACCTACCGCGAGAAGCCGATTCACATTCTGGATGAAGCAGAGCGTTGCACCAGAAGCCGCACCATCAAGTATTTCAAGGTTCAATGGAGCAACCATACCGAAGCAGAAGCAACATGGGAACGTGAAGAATATCCCCGATCAGAATTTCCAGAGCTATTTAACGCCTAGCTTAGGAATCTCGGGGACGAGATTCTCGTAAGAGGGATAGGTCTGTCACACCCTGTTTTTCACCACCAATGTTTTAACTTGCAAAAATCAGAGCTTGTTAAAACCTTTTCTAATGATATTGTGAATGCTATGAATGCCTTGTATCAATGTACGCTTGTTTGCTTGTTGATCCAAAACCCATGATAAATTTATTTTTTAAATGAATTTCGAAAACAATTTTTCTTTGACACCACATCACCTCTATCTTGCTTAGGTTACACTACTAGTCCATGATGCCTAGTAGCACTCCCAACCAAAGTTGGTGATCTGAACTCAAATACTATTATTATTTACCAAAAACATTAATTAATGATTTAAAACATTATTTTTCTATTTTAAATACATGTATGTTTCTAAGGCCAGGAATGGTATTCCCACAAGGAAAAATGCTTCTCTGCCTTAGAAAATTCTGAGTAAAATCATGGAAACTCAGAAGGACATATATTTTCCATATATAAGATTTTCAACCCTATTTTATATTATAATTATTTCAATAAAACCCTGAAAACCATTCTTGTTTGTTTTAACCTTTTTAGATATTTCCAAAGGAAATACTCTCAATAAAATCCCATTAATACACAGGAACCTCCCCAAGCCATATTTGGTGCCCACATAAAATATCACCTTGATCCAAGGTGGGGAAGGTTACCAAATGAGCCTAAAACCCTCTCTGTCCAGAATAGAGTTGGAACAACTCTACATAGGAAAGTTTGTCCAATGGCGCTGAAACTTTGCAGGGGTGTTTGGCACCTCAAATGAGGACTCCACACCTAAAATGAGATTTGTAAGACTCTGTTTAGTCACACTCCCTTTGGAGGGGACAGATCTGGCCACTTTGATGCATTTTCAAGTTTACAAAGCTAAACTTGTTCAATGGAGCTCAAAATTGGTAAAAACCCCTACTTTAAGCCCAAGACCAAATCTGTTAAGTTGCAGTTCTAGTGGTGGAGCGGAAGCACCCCAAACCACTGTCGAATACCTTCTCACAGGAAGGTAAAAACCCACATAGCCACTGTTTTACCGAATGACAAAGCCTCAAACTTGGTGTATTAGTGCCTCAGATCAACCTAAACACCCAGTCAATTGGCCCCTCCCTAGTTCAAAGCACAAGTGACAAGAACCCCAATTTGTGCCACAGATCAGGGCTGACAGCACTAGTGAAACCTGTCCCCCTTGACCAACCAGTGCTCTCACTAGCACACAATGGCTAGAAACACTCCCAACAACACCCAGGACATAAGGGACACGTCTAAAGTGCCCAAGAGCGCGCCAGCATGTCGTGGCATGCCAAAACTGCGGTTTGGACGCGCTACAGGGAGCCACCGAGAAGGGGACGACGCTCCCAGCCGGTTCCAACCTCCCCTGAAATGTCCAAGACCTCCCCTGACAACCCGTGTGTGTAAAGCAGCCGCCAGGGACCCTCCTCTCCCGTGCTAGAGCTCGTGCGACGCGTGACCGCACGCACCCGAGTCGACCGAGCATGCACAGACGCTGCAGCTCGACCCCATGCCTTCTCCCTCTACGGCGATGCTTCAGAGCATCCCAAACCACGTCCGGAGACCGTGGTTTCGCAGCCAGCTCCTCACTGTGCACGCACGCGCGCCACGGTGAGTCACCAGTGCACCGAGTCGGCTCACCGTCGCGGGCCTATAAATAGGCCTCCCCAGCGCCTCACCACCCCTCCAACAGCCTTTGCACGACCACTAGCTCCTCCCTAGCCACCCAATCGAGCTCGCAGAGCCCCGGTCCTCGAGATCGACCGAGGCCCCTCCGCGATGGAGCTCCGGTCGATCTCCGGCAATACGCTGGCTCCTGCGACACTCGACCCACCAGAGCACTCCACTTGACACTAGGAACCTTTCCCCCAACTGCCCCGAGCGATTCCGTGCCCCTAGCTACCAGTTCAACCACATCCTGAAACCCCTCCGCCACGGCCACCTCGTCACGGGCGACTCCGAGCCTCTCCGGCACTGTCCCGACCATCTGCAGGTAGGCGGAGGCACACTGAACCCATTCCTACCCTTAGCTAGGCCCAAGGACGACGGTAGCCTCGCCGAAGTTCATCTCCTCCTCCCTGGCCGGAGGTAGGGGAAGAACCCAACAGGTGGGCTCCACCTATCGGCGTCCTGGAGCAGCCCCCGCGCACAGCCACAGCCGCTCACCCCAGGGGCCCGCACGTCAGGTTCAAACCTGGCACGCGCGCGCGCCTCGTAGCCTTCTTCCCAGGCCAGGCTTTGGCCTTTTTCTTTTATTTTTTGAAACAGAGACAAATGATTTTTTGTAAAAATAACTACCCAGTGGAAAAATATAATTCTTCCACTAATATTTTTCTAAAAATGAGTAGTATTTGATTCTGCCATTGTTGACATTTTTTCCAAAACAGAGTCTATTTTATAATAATATAAAGGCATTAAAGGCAATAGTTTGCCCCTGTTTAGTAATTTTAAAAATGCTTAGCTAGTAAAAACTGAGAGAAGATATTTTTCAAATTAACAACCTGAATTTAACCAAGTTTTGCAACATTTCTAAAAGTGATTTGTGAAATGTTTTTGTGTGAGCTATTTCTTGTTTATTCTATTCTCGATGATAGAATTACCGAGTGATGAAGGATTCGGAGCGGAAGACCTCGAAGACCCCGGATACCTAGCTGACCAAGGCAAGCAGCCCTTTGACCATGACTTGAGCATATGAATTGATGCATGCTAGAATAGCAAGTACTTTTTTGTTGCATGTGATCATAGTGCCGGTTCATCATTGGTGTGATGGTACCGAAGGCTTCTTCGAAGCACTTTCATGATGGTGATGTTATACATATGGCTCCTCGGAGCACAATCATGATGAGCTTGATCCTACCATCTATGAGGATCATGCTACTATCATGTTGACTAGTAGAGTTAGAGAACCATTGCATGAGCATGATGCTGAGTTAAATCAAAGGTTTATGAAAATACCCGTCGGGTGCCACTAATGCCCGAGGGTGATGATGAGATGGGTGGCCACTTTTGGTCAAGTGGTGCACTGGTGTTTTGTGTGAGTATTGTTTCGGAAATGGGATTAAATTTATGATATGTCGACCGTCCCAACCTCACCTGTGCGACCATGTTACCCCTTCATGGGACGGGGCTTTGTTGATTAATCTGGTCGGTACTAGCAAAGAACCACATTACTAGTGGCAGGAGTGATTGTCGTCACTCTCGTGATGGGGTCGTGCCAGGAAGGGCGACTATGCATTTTTTATGAGTTCCAGGCACACCGTTGGTCCCCGCATGGTTGATACTGTCCAGAGTCGGTGCTCGTAAGACGTACAACATGTGGGCTGGGTACCAATCGAGTGGACCTCCTTGTTTGGTACCGTCGGGGGAAAGATAATGTTCGGGTACTTACCTCGGGTATATGTGATATACCGCGAGTCGTGGATGACACAGAAGTTTCCCGGTTCTCGTGGGTACAGCGCACAACCCAGAGTGTCAAACTATTCGAATAGCCGTGTCCACGGTCAAGGACAATTGGGTAATCCTGCTTAAACTACGTCCAGCGTTTTCGCATAAACCAAGTGTGAGTGTGTGTGTGTATGTGTGGTAACCGGTGTTACTAGATGAAACGATATGAACAAGTTCGGTGACTTGGCACATAGGTGAACCCGGAGCGTTCAGCCCTTGACAGATGCGATGGCATATGTAACCTGTTCTTCAAGAGTAATTCTTTAGCTTGATGCATATACATGATCATCCCACCAAGTTGCATTTCATCAAAGCTGCATGTTATTGTTGTACTTCACTTTCATTGTTCATATCATGGTCTATTTGCGAGTCCATTAAAAGTACTCATTGGCTTGCCACTTGTTATATTATTGACCAGACATGGAAGGACCGGAGTTTGGCGATGAGTACGTCTTCGGAGACGGACCTGCGATCTAGGACGCTTCCAAGTCAGAATGCCTTTCGGTGTAGGCTTGATGGCATCGGCACCCGCTTAGCCCTTATGAGTTTCCGCTACCCGTCGTACCCGTTTTAATTGTCCTTAGGCCCTACTTGTGAACCTGACCCTTCGGTCATTTGATGTAATATTCGGTATTTGGATGTAAGACTCTATTATTCAGTATCTGTGTTCAGTGAGCATTGATCCTTGGGATCACTGGGCACGGCGATCTCGACTTACTAGTCGGGGTCCCCACAGAACTGGTATCAGAGCCATCCTGACTATAGGAAGCCTTAGGTAGCATGGACGTTAGCCGAAAACAATTAGCACCAGCCTTACACTTTAGATTTTGCACCAAAAACCTTCTGATTCTCTCTCTCCTATATCTTGTAGATGGCCGCCGTACCTGAGACGCTTCTGGAGACCGGCTTTCCCCTACTCCTAGTGGATAGTCTCAAGAAGTGCCACGTACGTCGCACGCCCATCTTCCTCTACCACGAGCACTGGGTCAACGCCGACACCAAGGAATATCACGTGGACGTGATAGTGAAGGCTAACGACTCGCCGTCTAGTTGGTTCCTTGAAGGACCACAAATGGGGGAACTGATGCTGGCAGTGGAGACAGCCGCACGAGAGGCGCTCGTGCGTCTCCGCGATATCCTCCCTGAGATGGCTGATGAGCCCGCTACTCGTCACCTACCTTTTATTAAGGAAGGAGTGGACGGGAGTTGGACGCTCACCCCATCGTCTGAGGACGGGATGCCATTAAGGTTTTAGACCTACTTCAGTCTCTCATCCGACACCCTGACGCACCTTCTGGTTAAGGAATCAACAAAGCTTCGCCAAGAATTGCACCAAGTCAAGGGCCTACTTCACACCGAGAAGATGAAGAATCGCAAGGTGAAGGAAACAGGCGCACCTGAAGGAAGGACCGGTGTTGCTACCAGGGGTGGTGTGCTACTGATCCGGGATGTCCCTCTTCCGGGTCGCCGCCTGACAGCGGAAGAGTATACTGAGCTCTTCGCTGCCTCACCTAAGAGACGACGTGATGTACCGCTTCTTTCTTCCACTCCTTTGAAGGAATAAGACACCGACAAAGACGAAGATCCTGTCGAACCCACCTATGAGACCGAGCAGTCCGCCGCGTAGGATTTCAGCGTAGGCAACTAGGAGTACCCCTGAGCATAGGGTATCCATGTATCCGATCTTTCAAATTATGAGTGTGTATGTTGTAAGCCGCATTCTGCCTTAGGCAGCCTGTACGCGACTACGTCACTTGTTTTCAATGAATGCAAATTCTGTTTTAGGACTTTGGTTTTAAAGACTCGCACTAGCGCACATTTGGACCCCCCCCCCCTCTTACTAGAGCAAACCCTTGTGGTTTCAAGCAAGGTGGAATATTGGCCTGTCTGTTTCCATGACAGGATGGTGAACGCAACCCGCAACAGCACCTTCGGCAACCCCGGCGCCACCTCCTCAGGTCAGCCGCAGGGAACCGAAGGAGAAGCCCACGCTGGAGATCACCATGAGCAGCCTGGCAATGTTCCTCCGCCACCTCCTCCCGAGAACTTGACTATGGCTCAGTTCCTTCAGGCTCTTCGCGAGGAGCATCAAGCCAACAATGCCGCTATTCAGCAGCTGGCTCAAGTCCTAGTGAACAACCCGCCGCAGAACGGGAATGGCAATGGCCGCTCTACTCTCTCCGAGTTTATGCGGACTACGCCTCCCATATTCACAGAGACGGCTGAACCATTGGATGCCGATGACTGGATTCGCAATATTGAAGACCTCCTTGCGCTGGTCAAGTGCACCGATGAACGTGAGAAGGTCCTTTATGCTTCTCACTGTCTCGGAGGCACCACCAGGGCTTGGTGGGATGGTTTCCAGATCATGCGAGCTGGGCAAGTCATCACTTGGGCAATGTTCAAGGAAGGATTACGCGCGGCTCATATTCCGCCAGGAATGATGACCATCAAGAAGGGGGAATTCCGAGCCTTGAGGCAAGGCAATGGAACTGTTAAAGAATATCTCCAGAAGTTTAACCTCTTGTCGAGGTATGCCCCTGAGGATGTTAACACTGAGGCCGCTAAGGTGGAACGCTTCATGGAAGGGTTGCAGCAGTCCCTGCAATACCAGTTGGTAGTTTGCGACTGCAAGACCTTCAACGACCTGGTTAACAAGGCACTTATGCTGGAAGACAAGCGTCATGCAATGGACGACAACCGCAAGCGCTAGCTGATAGGCAGTTGAGGACCCACTAATGCAAGAACGAGACCATGGCAGTCAGCACCTGCGAGGCCCAACTATTAGCAGCACTAGTACAAGACCCCGGTATTCCATCAAAATTATCAGCCTCAAGTCAACAACAAGCCAGTTTCCAACCCTCCGAATAACAGTGGAGTCAAGACCAACCCTCCGGGCAAGTCACCTGTTTTGGGTGTGGTCAAACCGGACACTATTCCAGGCAGTGTCCCAACAAGAAGCCCGATGCACCGCGTCCCAATGCACCCAACCCAGGTCAAGGAGCACCAGGAAGAAACCAGGTTCCCCGCAACCAATAGTTCAATAGCAGGGGGCGGATCAACCACATCACCGCCGAAGAGGCGCAGGAAGACCCGGACTGCATTATGGGTACATTCCTCGTCAACTCCACCCCACCTACAATGTAGTTTGATTATGGTGCTTCGCATTCTTTTGTTACTCGAAGGTTTGCGGAGAAGTGTGGTTTAAAACCTATTCTGCTTCGCGGGCAGATGGCAATTCAAACCCCGGGAGCAGTGTTGAGGACCAATCTAGGGTGTAGAAGGGTCGAGATAGTTATCAATGGGACGAGCTTCTTGGCAGACCTCATTGTGCTTAAGTCGCAAGGCTTAGAAGTAATTCTCGGCATGGATTGGCTGGCCAAGCACCAGAGTCTCTTGGACTGTGCCAATAGGGCCATTACCATGACAAGTGACCAAGGGGTCAAGGTCAAGTATGTCTCTGAGCCGGTATCAGCTCAAGTACCTCGAATCAACAGCCTATCCGAGGTAGAGCTCGACCAAGTGCTTGTAGTCTGTGAGTACCCGGACGTCTTTCCTGACGAGCTACCTGGAATGCCTCCTGGCCGAGAAATCGAGTTCATCATCGAGCTCATGCCCGGGTCAAGGCCTATATATAAGAATCCTTACAGGATGGGATCCGAAGAGCTAGCAGAGCTGAAGAAGCAGCTGGATGAGCAACTCAGGAAAGGATTCATTCGTCCGAGTGCATCACCTTGGGGATCACCTGTTCTGTTTGTATCAAAGAAGGATGGTACCATTCGACTCTGCGTCGATTACCGTTCTCTCAATGAAGTCACAATCAAGAACAAGTACCCACTCCCCAAGATAGAAGACCAGTTTGACCAGTTAAATGGAGCTAAGGTATTCTCCAAGATCGATCTCCGATCCAGATATTACCAGTTGAAGATTCAACCCGAGGACATACCCAAGACTGCATTCGCGACCCGATACGGTCTCTATGAGTGCACTGTCATGTCCTTCGGATTGACAAATGCCCCAGCTTACTTCATGTACCTCATGAACAAGGTCTTCATGAAGTATTTGGACAAGTTTGTCGTCGTATTCATCGATGACATATTAATCTTCTCAAAATCCGAAGAAGAGCATGAGCAACACTTGAGGTTAGTTCTGGGAAAGCTTCGAGAGCACCAACTGTATGCCAAGTTCAGCAAGTGCCAATTCTGGCTGAACGAAGTTGGATTTTTGGGTCATACCATGACGGTAAGCGGATTGGCAGTAGATCCATCCAAGATTACCACAGTGACCAACTGGAAATCGCCGAGAGACGTGAAGGATGTCAGGAGTTTCCTCGGGCTCGCGGGATACTACTGCAAGTTCATAGACGGATTCTCCAGCATCGCTTGACCTATGACTCAGCTTTTGAAGAAAGGCCAGAAGTTCGAGTGGACACCGGCGTGTGAAGCGAGCTTCCAAGAGTTGAAGAAAAGACTGACTACCGCCCCGGTACTAGCTACCCCGAACAACAACAAGGAGTTTGTGATTTACTGTGATTCCTCCGGAACCGGACTCGGTGGAGTCTTAATGCAAGATGGCAGAGTCGTGGCGTACTTGTCACGGCAACTGCGTCCGCATGAGGAGAACTACACCACCCATGATCTCGAGTTAGCAGTCGTAGTGCATTCCTTGAAGACATGGCGACATTACCTTCTGGGGAAGCGATGTGAAATATAAATGGACTACAAGAGTCTGAAATATATCTTCACCCAAAGGGAGCTGAATATGAGGCAACGAAGATGGCTTCAGTTAATCAAGGATTACGACCTCAGCATTCAGTACCACCCCGGTAAGGCAAACGTGGTAGCCGATGCTTTAAGCCGGAAAGTTGGAACCTTGAACGTCATGCTTAAGGAAAGGTTGCCCGCCTTGTATGAAGAGATGGAAAGCTTCGGGCTGGAGTTAGTCGAACCAGGATACCTGGCCAACCTTGAAGTCAAACCAACTCTGGCTGATGATATCAAGGAAGCCCAGAAGGGACACAAGAGTATTGAAGGCCTCAAGATGAAGATACAGGAAGGCAAGGCCCCAGGGATCTCGGGTGATGATCAAGGAGTGGTGTGGTACGGGAAACGCTTATGCGTGCCCAACAAGGCCGAGCTCAAGGACTTGATCCTGCAAGAGTCTCATGAAACGCCATACTCCATCCATCCCGGTGGTACCAAGATGTATCAAGACCTTCGAGAACGATTCTGGTGGCATGGCATGAAGAGAGAGATAGGCTCCTACGTCGCTAAGTGCGATGTATGCCAGCGGGTCAAGGTTGAGCATCAACGACCTTCTGGGCTGCTACAACCTCTTCAAGTGCCAGAATGGAAATGGGATAAGGTCGGCATGGACTTCATCACCGGACTACCCCGATCAAGCAGGGGTCATGACTCCATATGGGTCATCGTCGACCAGTTAACTAGGTGTCTCATTTCATTCCGGTCAACACCACCTACGGGGGCGACAAGTTGGCTAGCCTCTACATTGAGCGCATCGTTAGCCTCCATGGAGTTCCTAAGGAGATCGTGTCCGACCGCGGCACGCAGTTCACCTCAAGATTCTGGAAGAAGTTTCAAGAAGCTCTCAGAACCAAGCTCTATTTCAGCATGGCTTTCCACCCGCAAACGGGCGGACAGACCGAGAGGGTAAACCAGATACTCGAGGACATGCTCCGCGCTTGTGTCTTGGCTCATGGTGCCAAATGGGAAGGCTGTTTGCCGTTTGCTGAGTTCTCATACAACAACAGCTACCAGTCCAGTCTTCAAATGGCCCCATTCGAGGTGCTATATGGGCGAAATTGCCGCACCCCACTCAATTGGTCTGAAACCGGAGAAGGACTAGCTTTTGGGCCAAAAGCGCTGCAGGAAGCGGAAAATAAGGTGCAACTTGTCCAAGAAACCCTGAAGGCAGCTAACTCTCGACAAAAGAGCTATGCGGACTCCCACCGCAAGGATGTGGAGTTCGTTCCCGAAGACCAGGTGTACGTGCGCGTTACGCCTCTCAAGGGAACCAAGCGTTTCCACGTCAAAGGGAAGCTAGCCCCAAGGTTTATTGGACCCTTCAAGATCACGGCAAGGCACGGGGAAGTGGCTTATCAGTTGGAGCTACCCTAGAACTTTCGGGTGTGCGCAACGTGTTCCACGTGTCACAGCTCCGGAAGTGCTTACAAGTGCCGAACCGTTCCAATCCTTGCAAGGACATTGACCACCAAGCTGTTTCGGACCTTACCTACCGTGAGAAGCCGATTCGCATTCTGGATGAAGCAGAGGGTTGTACCAGAAGCCGCACCATCAAGTATTTCAAGGTTCAGTGGAGCAACCATACCGAAGCATAAGCAACATGGGAACGTGAAGACTATCTCTGATCAGAATTTCCAAAGCTATTTAATGCCTAGCTTAGGAATCTCGGGGACGAGATTCTTGTAAGAGGGATACGTCTATCACACCCTGTTTTTCACCACCAATGTTTTAAGTTGCAAAAATCAGAGCTTGTTAAAACCTTTTCTAATGATGTTGTGAATGCTATGAATGCCTTGTATGAATGTACGCTTGTTTTCTTGTTAATCCAAAACCCATGATAAATTTATTTTTAAAATGAATTTCCAAAACTCTTTTTCTTTGACACCAGATCATCTCTACCTTGCTTGGGTTACACTACTAGCTCATGATGCCTAGTAGCACTCCCAACCAAAGTTGGTGATCTGAACTCAAATACTATTATGATTTACCAAAGACATTAATTAATGATTTAAAACATTATTTTTCTATTTTAAATACATGCTTCTCTGCCTTAGAAAATTCTGAGTAAAATCATGGAAACAAGGACATATATTTTCCATATATAAGATTTTCAACCCTATTTTATATTATAATTATTTGAATAAAACCCTGAGAACCATTCATGTCCGTTTTAACCTTTTTAGATATTTCCAAAGGAAATACTCTCAATAAAATCCCATTAAATTACAGGAGCCTCCCCAAGCCATATTTGGTGCCCACATACAATCTCACCTTGATCCAAGGTGGGGAAGGTCACCAAATGAGCCTAAAACCCTCTCTGTCCAGAATAGAGTTGGAACAACTCTACATAGCAAAGTTTGTCCAATGGGGCTGAAACTTTGCAGGGGTGTTTGGCACCTCAAATGAGGACTCCACACCAAAAATGAGATTTGTAAGACTCTGTTTAGTCACACTCCCTTTGGAGGGGACAGAACTGGTCACTTTGATGCATTTTCAAGTTTACAAAGCTAAACTTGTTCAATGGAGCTCAAAATTGGTGAAAACCCCTACTTTAACCCCAAGACCAAATCTGTTAAGTTGCAGTTCCAGTGGTGGAGTGGAAGCACCCCAAACCACTATCGAATACCTTCTGTCAGGAAGGTAAAAACCCACCTAGCCACTATTTTACCCAATGGCAAAGACTCAAACTTGGTGTATTAGTGCCTCAGATCAACCTAAACACCCAGTCAACTAGCCCCTCCCTAGTTCAAAGCACAAGTGACAAGAACCCCAATTTGTGCCACAGATCAGGGCTGACAACACTAGTGAAACCTGTCCCCCTTGACCAGCCAGTGCTTTCACTAGCACACAACGGCTAGAAACACTCTCAGCAACACCGAGGACATCACAAACACATCTAAAGTGCCCCAGAGCGCGCCAGCATGCCATGGCATGCCAAAACTGCGTCTGGACGCGCTACAGGGAGCCACCGAGAAGGGGACGACGCTCCCGGCCGGTTCAAACCTCCCCCGAAGTGTCCAAGACCTCCCCCGACAACTCCTCTATGTAAAGCAGCCGCCAGGGACCCTCCTCTCCCGTGCTAGAGCTCGGGCGACGCGTGCCCGCGCGCACCCGACTCGGCCGAGCATGCACAGACGCTGCAGCTCGACCCCACGCCTTCTCCCTCTGCGGCCGATGCTTCAGAGCGTCCCAAACCACGTCCGGAGATCGTGTTTTCGCAGCCAGCTCCTCATTGTGCACGCACACGCGCCACGGTGAGTCACCGGCGCACCGAGTCGGCTCACCGTCGCGAGCCTATAAATAGGCCTCCCCGGTGCCTCAACACCCCTCCAGCAGCCTCTGCACGACCACTAGCTCCTCCCTAGCCACCCAATCGAGCTCGCAGAGCCCCGGTGCTCGAGATCGACCGAGGCCCCTCCGCCTCGGAGCTCCGGTCGATCTCCGACTACACGCCGGCTCCTGCGACATTCGACCCACCAGAGCACTCCCCTCGACACGAGGAACCTTTCCCCCAACTGCCCCGAGCGATTCCGTGCCCCTAGCTACCAGTTCAACCACGTCCCGAAACCCCTCCGCCACGGCCACCTCGTCGCCGGCGACTCCGAGCCTCTCCGGCGCTGTCTCGACCACCTGCAGGTGGGCGGAGGCACGCTGAACCCATTCCTGCCCTTAGCTAGGCCCAAGGACGATGGTAGCCTCGCCGGAGTTCATCTCCTCCTCCCTCGCCAGAGGTAGGGGAAGAACTCGACAGGTCGGCTCCACCTGTCGGGGTCCTAGAGCAGCCCCCGCGCGCAGCCACAGCCGCTGACCCCACGGGCCCGCACGTCAGGTTCAAACCTGGCGCGCGCGCGCGCCTGGCAGCCTGCTGGCTGGCTGGGCCGGCCTGCTTCCCAGGCCAGGCTTTGGCCTTTTTCTTTTATTTTTTAAAACAAAGACTAAAATGATTTTTTGTAAAAATAACTACCCAGTGGAAAATTGTAATTCTTCCACTGATATTTTTTCTAAAAATGAGTAGTATTTGATTCTGCCATTGTTGACATTTTTTCAAAAACAGAATCTGTTTTATAATAATATAAAGGCATTAAAGGCAATAGTTTGCCCTTGTTTAGTAATTATTAAAAATGCTTAGCCAGTGAAAACTAAGAGAAGATATTTTTCAAATTAACAACCTGAATTTAACCAAGTTTTGCAACATTTTTAAAAGTGAGTTGTGATCTGTTTTTGTGTGTGCTATTTCTTATTTATTATATTCTCGACGATAGAATTACCGAGTGACGAAGGATTCGGAGCGGAAGACCTCGAAGACCCCGAATACCTAGCTGACCAAGGCAAGAAGCCCTTTGACCATGACTTGAGCATATGAATTGATGCATGCTAGAATAGCAAGTACTTTTCCGTTGCATATGATCATAGTGCCGGTTCATCATTGGTGTGATGGTACCGAAGGCTTCTTCGAAGCACTTGCAAGATGGTGATGTTATACATATGGCTCCTCGGAGCACAAGCATGATGAGCTTGATCCTAACATCTATGAGGATCATGCTACTATCATGTTGTAGAGTTTGAGAACCATTGCATGAGCATGATGATGAGTTAAATCAAAGGTTTATGAAAAAAACCGTCGGGTGCCACTAATGCCCGAGGGTGATGATGAGATGGGTGGACACTTTTGGTCAAGTGGTGCACCGGTGTTTTGTGTGAGTATGGTTTCGGAAATGGGATTAGATTTATGATGTGTCGACCGTCCCAACCTCACATGTGTGACCATGTTACCCCTTCATGGGATGGGGCTTTGTTGATTACTCTGGTCGGTACTAGCAAAGAACCACATTACTAGTGGCGGGAGTGATTGTCGTCACTCTCGTGATGGGGTCGTGCCAGGAAGGGCGACTATGCAATTATTATGAGTTCCAGGCACACCGTTGGTCCCCGCATGGTTGATACTGTCCAGAGTCGATGCTCGTACGACGTACAACATGTGGGCTGGGTACCAATCGAGTGGACCTCCTTGTTGAGTACCGTCAGGGGAAAGATAATGATCGGGTACTTACCTCGGGTATATGTGATATACCGCGAGTCGTGGATGACACGGAAGTTTCCCGGTTCTCGTGGGTACACCGTGCAACCTCTGCAGAGTGTCCAACTATTCGAATAGCCGTGTCCACGGTCAAGGACAGTTGGGTAATCCTGCTTAAACTACGTCCAGCGTTTCCGCATAAACCAAGTGTGAGTGTGTGTGTGTATGTGTGGTAACTGGTGTTACTAGATGAAACGATATGACCAAGTTCGGTGACTTGGCACATAGGGTGAAGCCGGAGTGTTCAGCCCTTGACAGATGCGATGGCATCTGTAACCTGTTCTTCAAGAGTAATTCTTTAGCTTGATGCATATACATGATCATCCCACCAACTTGCATTTCATCAAAGCTGCATGTTATTGTTGTACTTCACTTTCATTGTTCATATCATGGGCTGTTTGCGAGTACATTCAAAGTACTCATTGGCTTGCCACTGGTTATATTATTGACCAGACATGGAAGGACCGGAGTTTGGCGATGAGTAAGTCTTTGGAGACGGACCTGCGATCTAGGACGCTTCCAAGTCAGAATGCTTGTCGGTGTAGGCTTGATGGAATGGGAACCCGCTTAGCCCTTATGAGTTTCCGCTACCCGTCGTACCCGCTTTAATTGGCCTTAGGCCCTACTTGTGAACCTGACCCTTCGGTCATTTTATGTAATATTCCGTATTTGGACGTAAGACTCTATTATTCAGTATCTGTGTTCAGTGAGCATTGATCCTTGGGTCACTGGGCACGGCGATCTCGAGTTACTAGTCGGGGTCCCCACAAGTAGGCAGAAAAGTGGGCATAGAGCAAGCGAGAAAAAGGGCGAACGAGAAGGCAAACGGAAAAGGCAAACGAAAAAGGCAAATTGTGAAGTGGGGGAGAGGAAAACGAGAGGCAACTGGCAAACAAAGTAAAAGCAAGAGATGAGTTTGCGACACCTACTTGGATGAGTTCTTGACTTGATCCTCCTCGGCAACGGTGCCAAAAATTCTTCTGCTACGGCACCAGACAACAGCGCCAGAAATTGACACGTTGACGGAGACTGGGCTTGCGTTGGTTTTTCCCTTGAAGAGGAAAGGGTGATGCAGCACAGGAGCAGTAAGTATTTCCCTTAGTTTGAGAACCAAGGTATCAATCCAGTAGGAGAATCTCGTCAAGTCCAGTGTACCTGCGCAAACAAAAAAGAGCTTGCACCCAACGCTTTAAAGGGGTTGTCAATCCCTTCAAGATTGTTTGCAAAGTGAGATCTGAAGGCGGAAAGTGCAACGAAGTAAAAGGCGTAAGGCTGAAAATATGGTGTGGAATAGACCCGGGGACCATAGTGTTCACTAGAGGCTTCTCTCAAAATAGCAAATATCACGGTGGGTGAACAAACTATTGTCGAGCAATTGATAGAACCGCAAAAAGTCATGACGATATCTAAGGCAATGATCATACATATAGGCATCACGTCCGAGACAAGTAGACCCATACTTTCTGCATCTACTACTATTACTCCACACATCGACCGCTATCCAACATGCATCTAGTGTATTGAGTTCATGACAAACCTTAAGCAAGATGACATTGTCGTCCCGGATGTCATGATGTAGAGGGATAATCTCAAACCAATGATGAAAACCCCATCTTTTTACCCTTGATGGCAAGAACATGATGTGTGACTCGCTACCCCTTCTGTCACTGGGTGAGGTCACCGCACGGTATGAACCCAAAACCAAGCACTTCTCCCATTGCAAGAATCATAGATCTAGTTACTAGCTCGAAGAGAATTACAAGGATATGAAATCATGCATAAGAGAGATCAGAAGAAACTCAAATAAGATTCATAGATAATCTGATCATCAATCCACAATTCATCGGATCTCAACAAACACACCGCAAAAGAAGATTACATCGATAGATCTCCACGAAGATGTAGCGACCCGACTCAACGAGTCAAGCCTCTGGTGTTTCTGTACCATCCCAAGATCATGCCGGTACACACACAGTACATAATGTATATATTCAAGAGTGCAATCACACAACTTTATTAATCGAAATCTCATAAAGAGTACTTTATTACAATAAAGGAGTACAATAAAGTGGCTGAAGGCCAACTCATGAGATTATCTAACGAAGACTAAGCGGAAGCATCAGGTAGACGAGTCCATCCGACTCCAAGGGCATGTCCCTGAGCGTAGAACCGTAGCCTCACTCCTGGTCGGAAAAGTACTCTGCAACATGATACGTTGCAGCCGTGTAGGTCAGCATATTGAATATGCTGGCAAATCATCAAGAGGGGGAGTAAAAATTATAATCACTATCTCTACATGCATATTTGGCCGGTGGAGCTAAGTTTTGCATAAAGCCAGTTTTATCCTACAACAAAAGGGGGTCGAAAGCGAAATATTACTACATAGTTTGTTGTTAACGAGATGGTTCCGCCAACCAGTTCTCGTACCCGAATAGTTGTTAACACCCACATCATTATTAAGTTGTGTTGAGAGTTCAGGGGAAACTCAATGCCTTCGGCTCAAGTTGTCCATGACCGTGGACACGGCTAATCGATTAGGTTGAGTACTCTGCAGAGTTTTGCACACGTTCCCCACAAGATTTGATCGCCTCCGGGTTTGTCCTCGCACTTCAGGGTGTTTGAAGACCGGATGATCAAAACATGGTCTTTCAACGGGTCCCTCTGAATCCCTGTCGGTGCCCATCCATTCCTACCGTTCGTCTACATCTGCTAGCACCGCCTGTCCAGAGTCGCCGCGTTGTCCAACCAAGCCAGAGCCCATAATGACTTGTGGCTGTGCAGGTAAGCCTTGAGTGTTGAAGTCTCCGTCCGTCCCTTTGAGCCTGGGTGAAGCTTTCCGCAGGATGACATGGCCTCTCCAGCATCCCGGGCATCCACTGGGTTTTCCAGGGAGCCGATCAACCGTCCTTCACCCAGTGTTGCATTGCGTCCGAGGTCTTGAAAATCTTGTCTTAGTCCGGTCTTGATTAATATATCAACCTCACATTCACTCGTGGCATACACTCAATCGATAACCCGTCTACTTAAGCATAGCAAATATAACATTGTCGTCCCGGGGCCAAGTGTCGGGGTTGTTGTGTTCCTACCACATGATACTACAACTAGAATTAAAGTTTCCAAGTACCTAGGCAGCATGCAAATTGGGCAAAGAAGGTGATCTACTATGCATTGAAAACATAGGTAAAAATAACATGATCAAAGATGACTTGCCTTGATGATAGTTGTCCTGCTCGAGCGTCTCTAAGTAACACGCTTCGCACTCCGGATGATCTACCGATACAAACACAAAGCACACCATAAGCAATTCAATCATTCCACGAGTAAAAATAACATCACATGCAATGATTTGCAAAAGACTACGCAAAAATATTTATCGCACGCCGGTAGGACAGAAACTTGTTTCTGCTGAAAACACCAGTAAAAATACTTGGAAAATTCTGAAAATTCTACCACGGTAAGATTTTATCACTAGAAAACAGTAGCAAAAAGAATCAACTCAATATCATTTTTCAAACTCCTGGAATAGGCAAAACAGTGTTTAAACTAAATCTGCTCTAACTTGTATTTACAAATTCCGAACACAGAAAAATTATATATTTTTAAAAACTACAGGAAGTTTGTGAGCTAGTGGAAAAAGAATCAATGTCATTGGACGTAGGGATAAAAAGTTGTGATCAAAACAAGATTGAACGTTTCTGTTTTCGAAATCTGGACAGAAATTACGAAACTGCTAGTGCTAATGAGAGGCACACGTGGCAAGCTTCTAATGGCTGAGATGGAGTGCATGAAATAGAGAGAGAGAGGTTGCTACCTGCTGCTGGAGGTGTTGCACCGGCAAGAAAGGAGATGGCCGGCGAGGAAGGAGGGAGTAGCTCCGGGCGGTGGGGCGTCGGGCGGCGGCGGTGAGGTTCCTTCTCCGCAGGGAAGAGGCGGCGGTGGAGAGAGAGTTCGGGGAGGGCTCCTCCTCCGCGGCGAGGCCGAGGTGCAGCAGCTTTCGGGCTGCTGCCGCTGCTCGCGGCGGCGACTAGGGCGGCGGTGGGGTGAGGCGCCGGCGCCGGCTTGTGGAGGCGGCGGTGGAGAGACGACGGCTAGGGTTGGGGAGAGGTGACGGTGGGGGGGGGGTTTATATAGGCTTAGGGGAGGGGAGTAGAAGGAAGGAGAGGGAGAACTTTGGGAAGGAGATCATGGGAGAGAAAATAGGAAAGAGAGGGAGAGGTGGCGGTGGAGACAAAAGGAAAAGGAGGGAGTAGAAATAGGAAAGAGAGAAATAAGGAAAGGGAGGGAGTACTCACGTGGGGAAGAGAAGAGAGATTGGGACGTGGGGGAGGGGCTGCATGCATGGCTGCATGCGTGCATGCATGGGGCTGGGCTGAGCCCTTGTGGCTCGGCCTGGCTGTTCTATTTTTTCTTTAAACAAACTAACAGCAGCAAAAAAAAAGAAAAGAAAGAAAACAAAACAGTAAAAAAACAAAAATATATATATGTTCCTAGCTAACAAAAGTACTAGAAACAGAGTAGGTACTAATATACGTATATGCACTAGAATACTAGGAGAAAACAAAATAACATATACAACTAATATATATATAATATATATAGGAACCCTAGTTCCACCTAATGCAACTTTAAAAAAACGTTTTATGCACTAGGATCACACAACGCGATCGAAAAAAAAAACTCGACTAAAATAATTCGGAGTTTGGAAAAATTTGCAAAAACCAAAAATGATGACTTTAACTCACAGGGGAGAAGTCATATTATCTCCGCTCCGATAAATTGCCTGCAGTCACATGACGATAAAATTTTCACAAGAACACAATGATGCATAAAATGTGGGATGCAAATGAATGATCTATTAACATCCGAATTTACGAAAATTGGGATGTTACAAACCTACCCACCTTAAGATGAATCTCGCCCTCGAGATTCGGGTTGGCTAGAAAATAGGTGTGGGTGGTCTCGACAAAGGTCCTCTTCTCGTTCCCAGGTGGCTTCTTCCTCGGTGTGGTGGCTCCACAACACCTTGCAGAACTTGATGATCTTGCTGCGGGTAACTCTGTTGGCGGTGTCGAGAATTCGGACGGGTTTCTCCTCATACGTCAGATCGCTATCAAGCTGTATGGCCTCTAGGGGCACTGTATCTCTCAACGGAACATCGGCCATCTCAGCGTGGCATTTCTTCAACTGGGAAACATGGAAGACATCATGAACTCCGGACAATCCTTCCGGCAGTTCCAGTTTGTATGCAACTTCGCCTCTACGTTCAAGAATTTTGTAGGGGCCAATGAAACGTGGGGCTAATTTTCCTTTCACACCGAATCTCTTGATTCCTCGAAGTGGAGACACCCGAAGATATGCTCGATCTCCCACTTCGTACGTTACTTCCTTGCGTTTGCTGTCGGCATAACTCTTTTGCCTGGACTGAGCTATCTTGAGTCGGTCACGAATAAGCTTGACCTTCTCTTCAGAATCTCGGATGAGGTCGGGACCAAAAAGTTGTCGGTCTCCAACTCCATCCCACATCAACGGTGTTCTGCACCTCCTTCCGTATAGAGCTTCGAAAGGGGCCATCTTCAGACTGGTCTGGTAGCTGTTGTTGTATGAGAACTCGGCATACGGTAAATTGTCATCCCAACTAGACCCATAGTCTAGGGCGCAAGCTCTCAACATGTCTTCCAGAATCTGATTAACTCTCTCGGTCTGTCCATCTGTCTGTGGGTGAAATGCTGTGCTGAACTCCAATCTCGTTCCCAAGGTTTCATGCAGTTGGTGCCAAAATTTTGATGTGAACTGAGTCCCTCTATCGGACACAATGCTCTTCGGTACTCCGTGCAGACATACGATCCTCGTCATATATATCCTGGCCAACTTGGCACTCGTGTAAGTAGTCTTCACCGGAATGAAGTGAGCTACCTTGGTCAAACGATCGACCACAACCCAAATAGAATCATAGCCAGAACGGGTCCGAGGTAATCCTGTGATGAAGTCCATACCAAGCTTTTCCCATTTCCATTCGGTTATTGGCAGAGGTTGGAGCAAACCTGCTGGCTTCTGATGCTCGGCTTTTACTCGCTGACAAACATCGCATATAGCTACGAACTCGACAATGTCTTTCTTCAATCCTGTCCACCAGAAACTTTCTTTCAGATCCAGATACATCTTGGTGTTACCGGGGTGTATCGAGTACGGGGAATCATGAGCTTCCCGAAGTATCAACTTCCTGAGTTCGGGATCATTGGGCACATAGATGCGATCCTCAAACCATAAAGTTCCGTGTTCATCCTCACGAAAACCTTTAGCTTTCCCGTCTTCCATTTTCTGCTTAATCTCGGCTATCTCTTTGTCAGCTTTCTGTGCTTCACGGATATTTTCCGTCAAAGTAGACTGAATTTCCAAAGTGGCAACAAATCCTCTTGGAACTATCTCCAATTTGAGCTCTCGGAGATCATCGACTAACTCCTGGGGTAATCCTCCCGCTGTGAGCGTGTTCACATAACTCTTGCGGCTCAACGCATCGGCTACAACATTTGCCTTGCCTGGGTGATAATGCAATCTCATGTCATAGTCCTTGATCAATTCTAGCCATCTCCTCTGTCTGAGGTTCAACTCCTTCTGCATGAAGATATATTTCAGGCTCTTGTGATCAGTTTAAACATCACAACTATTTCCGATCAGGAAATGTCTCCAGGTCTTGAGAGCGTGCACTACGGCTGCTAGTTCCAAGTCATGTGTGGCATAATTCAACTCATGAGGTCTGAGCTGTCTGGATGCATAGGCTACAACTTTGCCTTCTTGCATGAGCACTCCTCCGAGTCCTTGACGAGAAGCGTCACAGTAAACCTGGAAATCCTTCTGAATGTTCGGCAATATCAGCACTGGGGCTGTCACAAGACGTTTCTTCAGCTCTTGAAAACTGGTTTCACATTCCTCAGTCCAAACATACTTGGATTCCTTCTTCAACAACTCTGTCATGGGCTTGGCAATCTTTGAGAAATTCTCAATGAACCTCCGGTAATATCCGGCAAGTCCGAGGAAACTGCGGATCTCCTTGACTGAAGTGGGTGCTACCCATTCGGTGACTGCTGCTACCTTGGCAGGGTCCACTGCTATTCCTTCTCCAGAGATGACGTGTCCGAGAAATCCGACTTCCTTTAACCAAAACTCACATTTGCTGAACTTTGCATATAACTTATGCTCTCGAAGCTTCTCCAGAACTAAACGCAGATGTTCCTTGTGTTCCTCTTCGTTCTTGGAGAATATCAGTATGTCATCGATGAACACCACGACAAACTTGTCCAAGTACTCCATAAATACCTTGTTCATCAGATTCATAAAATATGCCGGAGCATTAGTCAGCCCAAATGACATGACCGTGTACTCATACAAGCCGTGCCGAGTGGTAAAGGCTGTCTTGGGTATATCCTGTTCACGAATCTTCAACTGATGATACCCGGATCGAAGATCGATCTTTGAGAATATGCGAGCTCCAACTAACTGATCAAACAGATCATTGATCATCGGCAAGGGGTACTTGTTCTTGATGGTCACATCGTTCAATGCACGATAATCGACAACCATTCTCAGGGACTTGTCCTTCTTTTCAACCAAGAGCACTGGGGCTCCCCAAGGTGAAGAACTTGGGCGAATATACCCTTTGTCCAATAACTCTTTAATTTGCTTCTTGATTTCTATCAAGTCATTTGCGGGCATCCGATAAGGTCTCTTGGATATCGGTGCTGTTTCGGGTAATAGCTCAATCAAGAACTCAATCTCTCTATCGGGTGGCATGCCCGGCAATTCCTCCGGAAATACATCTGGATACTCCTGTACAATCGGTACTTCCTCCTGGACTACTCCCGTGAGAGAGTTTACTCGCTTACTCCGTGTCGGGCGCTGAGACACGTACTTAATCCGCTTCTCCTCGGGGGTGGTGAGCAAAATAGACTTAAGGGCACAATCGATATTCCCTTCATACTTGGCCAACCAATCCATGCCTAGGATTACATCCAATCCCTGGGACTCTAATACGATGAGGACGGTGGGAAAATTATGGTTCCCGATGTTGAGACTCAAAGCATGGCATCCTATCCCGGCTGTCATCATGCCTCCTGGGGAACTGACCTTAATGGGTTGGCTGAGGGTTCTAGTTGGCAAACTATACTTTTCCACAACTACCCTTGATATGAATGAATGCTTTGCACCAGAATCAAAAAGTACCAATACTGGATGTGAATTTAGCAAAAACTTACCAACCACAGTATCGGGATGATCATAGACCTCCTCCACATCAATGTCGTTCACCTAAGCTCGAGGAAAAGGATTAGGCTTCTTTGCTGCAGAGTTGCCGTTGCCGTTGCCGTTTCCATTTCCCTGCTTGTTCTGGGGACAATCAGTGGCATAGTGTCCCTTCTTCTGACACTTGAAGCAAGTGATGTGAGTCAGATCCTTCTGAGCTGGAGCTGACTGCTGCTAGGTGCCAGGACCGCCATTCTTGAAGTTGCTGTTGTTGCGGTGATTCCCATTTCCTCCATGGTTGTGGCCTCCATGGTTGTGCACAGGGTGGTTATGCTGAACGTGTCCTCCAAACTTACCGGATCCAGTCCCGGCATTCCCCGGATAAGGGGTGTAGCGAGGCTTCTGCTGAGTGCCGGAGTTGAACTTTCCAACCCCATACTTTCGCTTGCGGTTCTCCATCTGCTGATGTTTCCCCTCCAAGATGAGGGCCTTATCAACCAGCTCCTGGTAGTTGTTGAAGGTGGCTACCATCAACTGAATGCTCAGCTCATCATTCAGTCCTTCCAAGAACTTTTCCTGCTTGGCCGCATCATCGGCCACATCTCCGGGTGCATAGCGGGCAAGCATGCTGAAATCATCAACGTACTGGGCCACAGTGTGATTCCCCTGGCGTAAGTTGCGAAACTCACGCTTCTTCAGACTCATTGCACCAGCTGAGACATGCGCGGTGCGGAAGGCTTGCTTGAATTGCTCCCAAGTGACTCCAGCAATGGGATAAGTGGTGGTGTAGTTCTCCCACCAAGCAGCTGCAGGGCCTTCAAGTTGATGCGCGGCAAAACGCACCTTCTCAGCTTCAGTACAACCGGCGGTGATGAGTTCACGCTCCATCTTGCGAAGCCAATCATCTGCCACAATGGGCTCAATGCTGCTGGAGAAAGTTGGAGGGTTCAACCTCAGAAAACGGGTAAGGTTGTCGGCCTGGGGTGGGGGACGGTTGTTGTTGTTGTTCTGGTTCTGGATGATCAGCTGCATCAGGGTGTTTTGTTGCTGGATCAACTGGGTGAGTTTCGGCGGAAAGTTGGACTCAGGGGCGCGTCTCGGAGGCATCTGATGTTTGTGGAGGGGTGAGATTAGCATAGAACAATGGTCTAAGAGTAATTACACTACCCATATGAATGCAACACACAAGTATCACACCACACATTTTATTCAATCATCACAAGGTTCACACGAGGATACAAAATTCGATAGTCCTAAACATCGGCCTAAAACATAAAACGATAAAGTAAATTTGGTGGTCTAGTCTAAGTGTCTTCCTCAGAATAGCATGGTGTCGGGTCCTTCGGTGGAGCTTTCTTCATAGTCCTCGTCATTGCTGATCACGGGGGCTACGTCTCCTTCGGGATGAAGGTTCTCGCCCATGTCCAGTTCCTCCTCCAGGTATGCAACTCGAGTCTTCAGCTTCTCGATCCGCTCCAGAAAGTCCTTCACCTCCAGTTCATGCTCATAGTGGGCTTCCCGGGCTGCATCTTCAAGTTCAAGCTCGCGGAGTGACGGTTGCTTGATCTTCCTGGCGTCCTTGATCGCGTGATACTCCAGAGTTCCGCTGTGCTTCTCCAAGGTCTGGGCATAAGACAAGAGAGCGTCATTGGTCTTGTTTGAGATGATGTCTCCGTCTTCATTTCTCCGGGATACAGCGAACAGGTCTGGATAAATAGGGCAGCCTTTGTATTCATCCTTGATACGTCCGAGTGCACAATGAATCGCCATGTCCCTTCCGAGAATCCAATTGGGTGCGATGAACTTGAAATCCATCTGCTCAGTGCGCGGCTCGAATGTGCTTCCGGGAATATGCACCTCGATCCTGTAGCGTGAATCCTCCGGGTAAGACGAAGTTGGCTTCCCTGTGATAGTCGGCAGAGCAATCCTCAAATCCTTGGTGATCTGCACCAGCTCTTTTCCGAACGACATAGTGGTGTCGGGCCATCTAAACATTGGAAAATCGGAGAGAAGTCAGAAATGATCAGAAGAGGAAATAGAAGATATAAGAGAAAATAGTTTTCTTCCTAAGGCTTTTCCAATCCTAGAGGTTACGTCCTAAGGTCAACGTGTGCTCTGATACCATTTCTGTAGCGACCCGACTCAACGAGTCAAGCCTCTGGTGTTTCTATACCATCCCAAGATCATGCTGGTACACACACAGTACATAATGTATATATTCAAGAGTGCAATCACACAGCTTTATTAATCGAAATCTCATAAAGAGTACTTTATTACAATAAAGGAGTACAATAAAGTGGCTGAAGGCCAACTCATGAGATTATCTAACGAAGACTAAGCGGAAGCATCAGGTAGACGAGTCCATCCGACTCCAAGGGCATGTCGCTGAGCGTAGAACCGTAGCCTCACTCCTGATCGGAAAAGTACTCTGCAACATGATACGTTGCAGCCGTGTAGGTCAGCATATTGAATATGCTGGCAAATCATCAAGAGGGGGAGTAAAAATAATAATCACTATCTCTACATGCATATTTGGCTGGTGGAGCTAAGTTTTGCATAAAGCCAGTTTTATCCTACAACAAAAGGGGGTCGAAAGCAAAATATTACTACATAGTTTGTTGTTAACGAGATGGTTCCGCCAACCAGTTCTCGTACCCGAATAGTTGTTAACACCCACATCATTATTAAGTTGTGTTGAGAGTTCAGGGGAAATTCAATGCCTTCGGCTCAAGTTGTCCATGACCGTGGACACGGCTAATCGATTAGGTTGAGTACTCTGCAGAGTTTTGCACACGTTCCCCACAAGATTTGATCGCCTCCGGGTTTGTCCTCGCACTTCAGGGTGTTTGAAGACCGGATGATCAAAACATGGTCTTTCAACGGGTCCCTCTGAATCCCTGTCGGTGCCCATCCATTCCTACCGTTCGTCTACATCTGCTAGCACCGCCTGTCCAGAGTCGCCGCCTTGTCCAACCAAGCCAGAGCCCATAATGACTTGTGGCTGTGCAGGTAAGGCTTGAGTCTTGAAGTCTCCGTCCGTCCCTTTGAGCCTGGGTGAAGCTTTCCGCAGGATGACATGGCCTCTCCAGCATCCCGGGCATCCACTGGGTTTTCCAGGGAGCCGATCAACCGTCCTTCACCCAGTGTTGCATTGCGCCCGAGGTCTTGAAAATCTTGTCTTAGTCCGGTCTTGATTAATATATCAACCTCGCATTCACTCGTGGCATACACTCAACCGATAACCCGTCTACTTAAGCATAGCAAATATAACATTGTCGTCCCGGGGCCAAGTGTCGGGGTTGTTGTGTTCCTACCACATGATACTACAACTAGAATTAAAGTTTCCAAGTACCTAGGCAGCATGCAAATTGGGCAAAGAAGGTGATCTACTATGCATTGAAAACATAGGTAAAAATAACATGATCAAAGATGACTTGCCTTGATGATAGTTGTCCTGCTCGAGCGTCTCTAAGTAACACGCTTCGCACTCCGGATGATCTACCGATAGAAACACAAAGCACGCCATAAGCAATTCAATCATTCCACGAGTAAAAATAACATCACATGCAATGATTTGCAAAGGACTACGCAAAAACATTTATCGCACGCCGGTAGGACAGAAACTTGTTTCTGCTGAAAACACCAGTAAAAATACTTGGAAAATTCTGAAAATTCTACCACAGTAAGATTTTATCACTAGAAAACAGTATCAAAAAGAATCAACTCAATATCATTTTTCAAACTCCTGGAATAGGCAAAACAGTGTTTAAACTAAATCTTCTCTAACTTGTATTTAAGAATTCCAAACACAGAAAACTTATATATTTTTAAAAACTACAGGAAATTTGTGAGTTACTGGGAAACGAATCAATGTCATTGGACGTAGGGATAAAAAGTTGTGATCAAAACAAGATTGAAAGTTTCTGTTTTCGAAATCTGGACAGAAATTACGAAACTGCTAGTGCTAATGAGAGGCACACGTGGCAAGCTTCTAATGGCTGAGATGGAGTGCATGAAATAGAGAGAGAGAGGTTGCTACCTGCTGCTGGAGGTGTTGCACCGGCAAGAAAGGAGATGGCCGGCGAGGAAGGAGGGAGTAGCTCCGGGCGGTGGGGCGTCGGGCGGCGGCGGTGAGGTTCCTTCTCCGCGGGGAAGAGGCGGCGGTGGAGAGAGAGTTCGGGGAGGGCTCCTCCTCCGCGGCGAGGCCGAGGTGCAGCAGCTTTCGGGCTGCTGCCGCTGCTCGCGGCGGCGGCTTGTGGAGGCGGCGGTGGAGAGACGGCAGCTAGGGTTGGGGAGAGGTGACGGTGGGGGGGGGGTTTATATAGGCTTAGGGGAGGGGAGTAGAAGGAAGGAGAGGAAGAACTTTGGGAAGGAGATCATGGGAGAGAAAATAGGAAAGAGAGGGAGAGGTGGCGGTGGAGACAAAAGGAAAAGGAGGGAGTAGAAATAGGAAAGAGAGAAATAAGGAAAGGGAGGGAGTACTCACGTGGGGAAGAGAAGAGAGATTGGGACGTGGGGGAGGGGCTGCATGCATGGCTGCATGCGTGCATGCATGGGGCTGGGCTGAGCCCTTGTGGCTCGGCCTGGCTGTTCTATTTTATTTTTTAAAACAAACTAACATAAGCAAAAAAAAAAAAAAGAAAGAAAACAAAACAGTAAAAAAACAAAAATATATATATGTTCCTAGCTAACAAAAGTACTACAAACAGAGTAGGTACTAATATACGTATATGCACTAGAATACTAGGAGAAAACAAAATAACATATACAACTAATATATATATAATATATATAGGAACCCTAGTTCCACCTAATGCAACTTTAAAAAAAAGTTTTATGCACTAGGATCACACAACGCGATCGAAAAAAAACTCGACTAAAATAATTCGGAGTTTGGAAAAATTTGCAAAAATCAAAAATGATGACTTTAACTCACAGGGGAGAAGTCATATTATCTCCGCTCCGACAAATTGCCTGCAGTCACATGACGATAAAAATTTCACAAGAACACAATGATGCATAAAATGTGGGATGCAAATGAATGATCTATTAACATCCGAATTTACGAAAATTGGGATGTTACAGAAGATCATGGAGAACTTTGTATTGAAGATCCAAGACAGAGAAGAAGCCATCTAGTTACTAGCTATGGACCCGTAGGTCTATGGTGAACTAATGATGCATCATCGGAGAGGTCATGGTGTTGATGAAGAAGCCCTCCTTATCCGAATCCCCCCTCTGGCAGGGCACCAGAACGTGCCCCAGATGGGATCTTGCGGAGACAGAAGCTTGCGACGGCAGAAAAGTACTTTCGATGATCTCCTTGTTTTTTGTGGAATTTTTGGGGATATATAGGCGCAAAACCTAGGGCAAAGGAGCGTCAGGGAGCCCACAAGCCTGGGGGACGCGCCCCCTCCTGGCCGCGCCATGAGGGCTTGTGCGGTCCATGGTGGCCCCCTGCCCTGATTCTCTGGCTCCTAGATCTTTTTCTGTTCCAGAAAAAATCTTTTTGGCAGTTTTATTCCGTTTGGACTCCGTTCAAAATCCTCCTCTGAAAGGGATCAAAAACATGGAAAAAACAGGAACTGGCTCTTGGCACTGAGTTAATAAGTTAGTCCCAAAAAATATATAAAAGGCATGCAAATCATCCAAAGTTTGACAAGATAATAGCATGAAACCATCAAAAATTATACATACGTTGGAGACGTATCAAGACTCAAATAATATTTATAGATAATCTTATCATAAATCCAAAATTCATCGGATCTCGACAAACACACCGCAAAAGAAAGTTACATCGGATAGATCTCCATGAAGATCATGGAGAACTTTGTATTGAAGATCCAAGAGAGAGAAGAAGCCATCTAGTTACTAGCTATGGACCCGAAGGTCTGTGGTGAACTACTCACGCATCATCGGAGAGGCAGTGGTGTTGATTAAGAAGCCCTCCATGTCCGAATCCCCCTCCGGCAGGGCACCAGAACGGTCCCCAGATGGGATCTTGCGGAGACACAAGCTTGCGGCGGCAGAAAAGTATTTTCGTGGCTCTCTCTGGAGGTTTCAGGATTTTTGGGAATTTATAGGCGAAAGAGGTAGGGCAAAGGAGCCACGGGGGGGGGGCACGAGCCTGCTAGGCGCGCCCCTAGGGCGTGCCTAGGGGGCTCATGACCTCCCACGAGGTCTCCTGCCTTGGTTCTCAAGTCCTCTGCGTATCTTCTGTTATGGAAAAAATCATCCCGCGGGTTTTATTTTGTTTGCACTCCGTTTAATATTCTTTTCTGAAAAAGGTCAAAAACACGAAAAAAACAGAAACTGGCACTGGGCACTAAAGTAATAGGTTAGTCCCAAAAATGATATAAAATGGCATATAAATGCATATAAGGCATCCCAAGATGATAAGATAATAGCATGGAACCATAAAAATTATAGATACGTTGGAGACATATCAGTACCGCAGGTGCCGTCGGACTTTTGCACAACCGCAGCCTCAGCGGTGGTAGGCACGGAAGTAATTTTTTACTACTGTGGTTGGTGAATCTACTATGCGGTAGTACCGCTCCTAGCAGCGGTAGTACCGCTTCGCTCGGGCTGTGAGTGGGGGTAACGGTTGGATTCTTCCCCCCACTATATAAAGGGGGTCTTCTTCACCATTGGATCTTATCCAGCCGTTGATCTCGTGTTCTTCCCCCATTGTGGACCTTCTTAGAGCTTGCTAACTCTCGATCCCTCCAATGATTCTTGCTAGTTCTTTAGGGAAAAGAGAGAGGTGAACTGGATCCAAATCTCCACCAATCTCTTTCTCCTCTATGTGAGGTAACCCCTTGGATCTTGATCTTGGAGTTCTTTGTGAGCTCCTTGTTCTTGCTCTCATATTTCTCCATAGCTTTTGTTATTGTGGAGGTATTTGAGTGTGAGCGACTTGACCACTTCGTGTGTTCTTGCCATTGCATTAGTTGCATCGGTTCGAGTTCTCCATGGTGATACGTGGAAGTGAGAAGTTGAGAAGCTTATTACCCTTAGGTACTTGGTACCCCTAGATATTCGTGGATGCTTTGGCATCCTAGAAGCTTGGTGATGCCTCAGAGCTCAATCATTGTGGTGTAAAGCTCCGGGCAAGCTTCGGGGTCTTCAATTAAGTTGTGGAGATTGCCCCGAGCATTTGTGGTCACCCCGAAGCCATATGCCATTGTGGAGAAGCTTCGTGGTGTTGTTGGGAGCCTCCAATTAAGTTGTGGAGATTTGATATGTCTCCGTCGTATCTACTTTTCCGAACTCTTTTGCCCTTGTTTTGGACTCTAATTTGCATGATTTGAATGGAACTAACCCGGACTGACGCTGTTTTTAGCAGAATTGCCATGGTGTTGTTTTTGTGCAGAAATGAAAGTTCTCGGAACTTTCTAAATATTTATGGAGATTTTTTCTGGAATAAAAGAAAAATACCTGCGCAAAGATCCACCGGAGGGGGCGTGCCAGTGGGCCACAAGCCCACAGGCCGCAGCCACCCCCTATGGCCGCGCCATGCAGGCTTGTGGGGCCCACGTGGCACCACCGCCCCCAATCTCAGCTCTATATCTTCCGTTTTGCCTGGAAAAAAATCAGAGAGAAGGTTTCATCGTATTTTGCGATACGGAGGCGCCACCACATCCTGTTCTTCATCTGGAGGGCAGATCTGGAGTCCGTTTCGGGCTCCGGAGAGGGCAAATCGTTGCCATCGTCATCATCAACCTTTCTCCATCGACAATTCCATGATGCTCTTCATCGTTCGTGAGTAATCTCATCGTAGGCTTGCTGGACGGTGATGAGTTGGATGAGATCTATCATGTAATCGAGTTAGTTCTTGACGGGGATTGATCCCTAGTATCCACTATGTTCTAGATTGATGTTGCTACTACTTGGCTATGCTTAATGCTTGTCACTAGGGCCCGAGTGCCATGATTTCAGATCTGAACCTATTATGATGTCGCCAATATATGTGTGTTTTAGATCCTATCTTGCAAGTTGTAGTCACCTACTATGTGTTATGACCCGGCAACCCTGGAGTGAGAATAGCCGGAACCACTCCCGGAGATGACCATAGTATGAGCAGTTCATGTATTCACCGCGTGTTAATGCGTTGGTCCGGTTCTTTATTAAAAGGAGAACCTTAATATCCCGTAGTTTCCATTAGGACCCCGCTGCCACGGGAGGGATGGATAATAGATGTCATGCAAGTTCTTTTCCCTTAGCACATATGACTACATACTGAATACATGCCTACATTTGATTGACGAACGGGACGTAGCCACATATCTCTCCATGTTATAGCTGTTACATGATGAATCACATCCGTCACACTCATACATCACCAATCCACTGCCTACGAGTCTTTTAATACTGGTCCTCGCTATGTTACTTTGCCTAGGCTTGTCCCTTGCTACAAGAGGGATTGGGCCACTTTGCTGCTACTGTTGCTACTGCTGTCACTTTGTTGCTGCTGTCACTACTGATGTTACTTGTTACTTTGCTGCTGCTGCTACTACTGTTCCTTGCTACTCCGTTGTTACTTGTTTCAAAACTTTGTTGGTGCTGTTGCCGAGGCTAGGTAAGCGGTACTGACAATCCCGTCAACCAAGGCTTTTTCTGGCATCATTGCTATCATACTACCTTGCTACTGATACTTTGCTTGCAGACACTAATCTTTCAGGTGTGGTTGAATTGACAACTCAGCTGCTAATACTTGAGAATATTATTTCGCTTCCCCTTGAGTCGAATCAATAAATTTGGTTGAATACTCTACCATCGAAAACTGTTGCGATCCCATACGCTTGTGGGACATCAAGGCTTTTTCTGGCGCTGTTGTCGGGGAAGCACAACTATATTCTATGAGTCACTTGGGATTGACGTCTGCTGATCACTATGAGGAATCTGAAAGATCCAAGAACTAAAATCCTACCTTCCACTACGAGGAGAGGTAAGGAACTGCCATCTAGCTCTCCACTTGATTCACCTTCAGTTTTGAGTAAGTTTGCGACTTCGCCTCCTGCTAGAAATCTTGATATGTCACCTGTGCTTGATGATGCTACTTCTGTTGTCCATGATGCTATGCTTGATACTGTGCTTGATGATGCTATGCTTGATACTATGCCTGATGATGCTATGCTTGATACTATGCCTGATGATGCTATGCTAGATACTATGCCCGATGATGCTATGCCTGATACTGCTTTGCCACTAGGTGCATTCCTTGATGGACAACTTGCTAGAGCTGCTGCTAGATGTGATGATACTTCTGAAACTGCTGATACTATTGAAGTAGAACCTGCTACCATGCCTGAATTGCCTGTTATGCCTGATACGCGCTATGTTATGGAGGGAGACATAGCTGAGGATTTTCTTGCGTGTAAGGATAGCTATGATGTTGAGAAACTTCTGCGCAAGTGGAAAGAAAAATCTATGAACGCTAGGATGAAATATGACCCGAAGTTTTCCACTTCGCCTATCTTTGTGACCGATAAGGATTATGAATTCTCTGTCGACCCTCAGTTAACCCATCATTGTCGAATCTGATCCTTTTCACAGTTATGAATCTGAAACGGTTGTAGCCCATCTTACCAAACTACACGATATAGCCACCCTATTCACTAATGAGGAAAAGATCTACCACTACTACATGCTCAAGTTGTTTCCTTTCTCGCTAAAGGATGATGCTAAGACCTGGTTCACTTCTCTTGCTCCTGGTTGTGTGCGTAGCCCCCAGGATATGGTCTACTACTTCTCTGAAAAATATTTCCCTGCCCATAAGAAGCAAGCTACCTTGTAGGAAATATACAACTTTGCTCAAGCTGAAGAAGGGAGTCTCCCACAAGCTTGGGGGAGGCTTATCCAGCTACTGAATGCTTTGCCTGATCACCCTCTTGAGAAGAATGAGATACTTGATATCTTCTATAATGGACTTACCGATGCTTCTAAAGACCACCTAGATAGTTGTGCCGGTAGTATTTTTAGGGAACAAACTGTAGAACAAGCTGAGATTCTACTGAATAACATCTTGTGCAATGAGAATGCTTGGACTATTCCCCCAACCACATCCTGAGCCAACTCCGAAGAAAAGAGGTATTCTATTCCTCAGTCCTGAAGATACGCAAGAATCCAAGAAATCTATGAGAGAGAAAGGCATTAAATCTGAAGATGTCAAAAATCTACCACCTATCGAAGAGATCCATGGTCTCGATAACCCGATACAGGTAGTAGAAGTAAATTCTCTACGTAGGTTTGATGGGAGTGATATTCCTTTTGACAAACTTGCTAGCTTATGCATGGATGAATTTGATAACTTTTTTGCCAAACAATAGAGTTTCAACGATTATGTTAGCAGACAATTGGAAAAGAATGCCCGTATGCTCAGTCATTTAAGTGCTTGTGTGGACAAAAATGTCAATGATCTTAAGCTTCTGAGTAAACATGCCTCTATGGTTACTACTCAGGTAGAACAAGTACTTAAAGCTCAGAATGACTTGCTCAATGAGTTGAATGACAATGCCGTCAGAGTCGTCACTAGAGGCGGTAGAATGACCTAGGAACCTTTGTATCCTGAGGGTCATCTGAAGAGAGTTGAACAAGAGTCTCAAGGAGTTAGCACTGATGCACCTAGTCATCCTAGAAAGAAGAAGAAAGATGATAGGGACCTGCACGCTAGCAACCATGTTGCTGCTACACCAGTGACTCCAAACAATGCCTCTGTTTTTGATGCTGAAACACAATCTGGTGATGAACATGAGCCTAATGATGATATCAATAGTGATGTTCATGAAGATGCTCAACCTAGCAATGAAAAGGATGTGGAGATTGAACCTACTGTTGATCTTGATAACCCACAGCCTAAGACTAAGAGATACGATAGGAATGACTTCGCTGCTAGGAAGCATGGTAAAGAAAGGGAGCCATGGGTTCAGAAACCTATGCCCTTTCCTCCCAAACCATCCAAGAAAAAGGATGATGAGGATTTTGAGCGCTTCGTTGAAATGATCAGACCTGTCTTTCTGCAGATGCGTTTGACAGATATGCTCAAGATGTCTCCATATGCTAAGTACATGAAAGATATTGTGACTAATAAGAGGAGGATACCTGATCTTGAGACCTCCGCCATGCTTGCTAATTATACTTTCAAGGGTGGAACTCCTAAGAAACTAGGTGATCCCGGTGTGCCCACTATACCTTGCTCCATCAAAGGCAACTACGTTAGAACTGCTTTATGTGACCTTGGAGCTGGTGTTAGTGTTATGCCTCTCTCTCTCTCTATCGTAAACTTGAACTTGATAAGTTGACACCCACTGAAATCTCTCTACAAATGGCCGACAAATCAACTGCTTTCCCTGTCGGCATTTGCGAGGATGTGCCTGTTGTGGTTGCTAACACCACTATCTTAACAGACTTTGTTATCTTGGATATTCCCGAGGACGATGCCATGGTTGTCATCCTCGGAAGACCCTTTTCAAACACTGTAGGGGCTGTTATAGATTGCAACAAAGGCAATGTCACTTTCCATGTCAACGACAATGAGCATACGGTGCACTTCCCGACGAAACAATATCGAGTACATTGCATCAATGCTATCGAGAAAACTTCATCGATTCTTATTGGGAGCTTTGAATGCCCTATTCCTCATGTCAAGAGGAAGTATGATTTGCTTGTTGGGGAGATACACATCCTCATTGAGGTGACCTAGTGGCGATTCGAAAATTCTCCGTTCTCTTTTGCGATTCGAGAAAGTTTTGTCGAGGGGATTTGATCAACCCCATTGACGGATTTCTTTCGATGACCATGAGATGGATGAATCAAGGATTCACAAACCTCTGTTCCAAGCTTTCACCTTCGGTTGGTTAGAAGAAAAATGATAGATTTTGTTTAGTTTTCCCTGTTTTCTGTTTTAGCGTCCGATAGAAAAATACCTCGAAAATAAAAGTTCTCCGAACGCTGTGAAAATCTAGTATGATTTTTTCTGGATTATTTGAAAAATACTGGGACAAAGAGTATGTCTGGTGGCCACACCAGTGGGCCACAAACCCTAGGGGCGCGGGCACCCCCCTGGCCGCGCCACCCAGACTTGTGGGGCCCACACGCACCCCCTCCACTCATTCTTGATCCCATCTTCTTCTCCTACCTCCAAAAAAAATCGTTTCACAGCTCAAACCCGTGTTCTTGCTCCTCTTGCTGGGATTTTCGATCTCTTTGCTCAAATCACCGTTCTCCGAACTGTTTTGGGGAAATTACTCCTTGGTAAGTGACTCCTCCATTGGTCCAATTAGTTTTTGCTCTAGTGCCTTATACTCCGCGTATTTTTGCTGCCTTGGTGACCATGTTCTTGAGCTTTGCATGCTGATTCTAGCTGGTCCCAAGTAGTTTTGATGCGTAATATGGTCTCTAGGCACTTATGGGAGTAGTTGCTACAAGTTTAGTTGAACCTTGTTCACCTTTCCTTTGGGTCACTGAAAATTTCAGAAAAGGAAGATCTTCAGGAGAAACTATCATGCTGGTTCCTCAAGCAAGAGAGGTCCCCGTCTTGCGATTCGGGAGCCTGATCCTTACCAACCTAGGGACGCGCAGGTACAACCATGTGAATGGCCTTCTGATGAATTTATGATTGAGCCAGGTTTCAAAGATGAGTTTGACGCATTTGTTCGCAACGTCGGACTCGAAGAATTCATCTCCAATAAATGTGAACAGTATGTTGCTCTCACTACCTCTTTTGTTCGTAGATTCAAATTTTCAGCTGGCCGTGAGCCGTCGGTACTGTTTGATCTCTATGATAAATCGTATACCATGGATTTAGAGGATTTCAGTAGAATTTGCAAAATACCTATTTGGGGTAACCTCAATGACCCTCTAAATCTTCGGTTAGAAATTTTTGCGCTGGTATTACGGTTGGAGAAACTAGAGACATTACACAAGCTACCATGGGGAATATTCATTTCCCTGCCTTGCATTACTTTGCCCTCTTCATAGGCAAATGCATTAATGGCAAGATTGAGCATTGTCACCTCTATGCACCCGACCTTAGTATCCTTAAGAGCCCAGTGACGGGTGACAAAAGCTTCAACATGGGAGCTATTATAGCAAGGAGGCTGAATAAGAATGCAATAGAAGGGGACTTCTTTGGTGGGATCTATGCCACTCGCATAGCAAATTTCCCTGGAGTACCCATCCGCGAAGGAGATCCCCCGCTCCATACAGCTTTCCTTGACCGCGTCGCTATGACACGCTACCACTTCCTTGAGAGGGATGATGAATCCCGCCTATACCGATTGATATTTAACCGGCAGCGTGTTTTCCATATTACCCTTCCTGCTCCTGCTCTCTTTGACTTTCAGGTAAAACAGAGATATTATATAACCAGAGGAGAGGCAGAGGAGTATGAGAGGGAGGCAAAGGCTGCTCGTCTCCGTGAGGCAGCTATTCAGGCAGTGGCTGCAGCGCTCCCGTATAACCCCGATTATTATTTTGGGTTTCGCCAGAACCGTCCTTGGGAGTAGACCAAGTTAGGCCAAAAGCCTAAGCTTGGGGGAGTACGTGTTCTCACCGACTTTACATTCTTGCTTATGCTTTCACTTTGTTAGCCGGTGTTCGCACTTTGCCACTGTACCATCCATGCTAGTTTTATTTTCTTTTTCTCGTTTTCTTTTCATGTGTTTGTCTAGTTTGAGAAAACCCAAAAATATTTTCTTTTTCTTCTTTTGCTTGTTGGGAGCTTTCCCGTGTAGATTGTTTTCTTTTTCTTTGGTTCAAGGGAGAAGATATTGGCTACAATGTTTAGTGGCTCTTGCATGCATACATGTTTAGCTTTCAAAGAGCCATATTATTTTGTCTTCTCCTTTGTGTTTGCCTGCAGATTCCAGCTTTAGTCCAATGCATGAGTACACTTATTATTGTTCACATCATTCGGTCGTGCAAGTGAAAGGCAATAATGACGATATATGATGAAGTGACTAAGCCTGGAAAAGCTGGTATGAAATCAATCTGTTTTGTTTTTGTAAATATGACTAGCTCCTCATGCCTGATTCAGCTTTGTTGTGAGAGAAACATGTTTGCAATGACAACTTAGAGATCATAGTTGCTTATGCCATGTTTAATTAGCTAGGAGCATATAATGGTTTGTCTTGGTTGCCAACATGAATGTTGAGATGACTATGATGTAGTATGAAAGGATGGTATGCTCCTTTGAATGTTTCAAGTGGCTTGACTTGGTGCATGCTCACGCATGTAGTTGAAACAAAATCAACATAGCCTCTATGATGTTCATGTTCACGGTGATTTATGTCCTACTCATGCTTGCACTCAATGTTAGTTAATCTCAATGCATTTTGATGAATGTTATTGCTCTCTAGTTGGTCGCTTCCTAGTCTTTTGCTAGCCTTCACTTGTACTAAGCGGGAATACTGCTTGTGCATCCACCTCCATAAACCCAAAGTTGTGCCTTATGAGTCCACCATACCTACCTATGTGCAGTATCTACCTGCCGTTCCAAGTAAATTTGCATGTGCCACTCTCTAAATCTTCAAGAAATAATCTGTTTTGCATGCCCGAACCGCTCATGTGGTGATAGGGGGCTATTGGTATCTTCCATGCTAGGCGTGTTATCCTCGATATGTGATTATTCACTACCATTCACGAGAAAGGGGCCGGTAATTGGAATTCCCAGTTCCATGCTCAAATCGAAAAGATAATTGCAAACAAAACTCCCCTAGGATTTATGTTGGTTTGGACGGTGCCCGAGGATTCGGCTAGCCGTAGAGTGTGATTGATTGGTGGTGGGGGAGTCAAAACTTTACTTATCTGTTTGGGAACCGCCTATAGCATGTGTAGCGTGGAAGATGTTGAGAACTCTTAGTCATTGCGTTGATAATGAAAGCATGCCACCCAAAATTATTATCTCTATTTTCAAAGCTTGAGCTCTGGCACCACTACAAATCAATGCTTCCCTCTGCAAAGGGCCTGTCTATTTATGTTCCTGTTGAGTCATCCTCCTCTTACAAAAGAACCAATTAGAGAGCACCTCTGTCATTTTTATGCTTTGCTTTTAACTGTGTTGAGTGTGATTATGACTGGATCTTCATTGCCATGAATTACAATGTTTAGTCAGCCCTTGGTCTTTTAAGGTGCTCTGCATTTATGTTTTGCGGTCTCAGAAAGAGCTAGCGAGATACCATCTATTCGTACTGCTTCATGTTGTTTTGATTGAAGTGTTGACATTTGAGGCTTATTATTATTTGCTCGCTAGTTGATTATGCCATTGATATGAGTTTACCGTGAGACCTAGATGTCATTTGCTTATGTGGTTTGCTTGTGATGTTGCTGAAATTCTGGTTGTGAGTTAGACATAGTTGCAAAAACAAGATCAAATAGAGTTCGTCAAAGTTTTTCTTTTGTCTCTCTCAGTTTGTCAACTGAGTTGCTTGAGGACAAGCAAGGCTTTAAGCTTGGGGGAGTTGATACGTCTCCGTCGTATCTACTTTTCCGAACTCTTTTGCCCTTGTTTTGGACTCTAATTTGCATGATTTGAATGGAACTAACCCGGACTGACGCTGTTTTCAGCAGAATTGCCATGGTGTTGTTTTTGTGCAGAAATGAAAGTTCTCGGAACGTCCTGAAAATTTACGAAGATTTTTTCTGGAATAAAAGAAAAATACGTGCACAAAGATCCACTGGAGGGGGCGTGCTAGTGGGCCACAAGCCCACAGGCCGCGACCACCCCCTATGGACGTGCCGTGCACGCTTGTGGGGCCCACGTGGCACCACCGCCCCAAATCTCAGCTCTATATCTTCCGTTTCGCTTGGAAAAAATCAGAGAGAAGGTTTCATCGCGTTTTGCGATACGGAGGCGCCACCACATCCTGTTCTTCATCTGGAGGGCAGATGTGGAGTCCGTTTCGGGCTCCGGAGAGAATCGTCGCCATTGTCATCATCAACCTTTCTCCATCGACAATTCCATGATGCACTTCATCGTTCGTGAGTAATCTCATCGTAGGCTTGCTGGACGGTGATGAGTTGGATGAAATCTATCATGTAATCGAGTTAGTTCTTGACGGGGATTGATCCCTAGTATCCACTATGTTCTAGATTGATGTTGCTACTGCTTGGCTATGCTTAATGCTTGTCACTAGAGCCCGAGTGCCATGATTTCAGATCTGAACCTATTATGTTGTCGCCAATATATGTGTGTTTTAGATCCTATCTTGCAAGTTGTAGTCACCTACTATGTGTTATGACCCGGTAACCCCGGAGTGACAATGGACGGAACCACTCCCGGAGATGACCATAGTATGAGGATTTCATGTATTCACCGCGTGTTAATGCGTTGGTCGGGTTCTTTATTAAAAGGAGAACCTTAATATCCCGTAGTTTCCAGTAGGACCCCGCTGCCACGGGAGGGATGGACAATAGATGTCATGCAAGTTCTTTTCCCTAAGCACGTATGACTACATACGAAATACATTCCTACATTAGATTGACGAACGGGAGCTAGCCACATATCTCTCCTTGTTATAGCTGTTACATGATGAATCACATCCGTCACACTCATCCATCACCAATCCGCTGCCTACGAGTCTTTTACTACTGGTCCTCGCTACGTTACGTTGCCTAGGCTTGTCCCTTTCAACAAGAGGGATTGGGCCACTTTGCTGCTACTATTGCTGCTGCTGTCACTATTGATGTTACTTGTTACTTTGTTGTTGCTGCTACTACTGTTCCTTGCTATTCCGCTGTTACTTGTTGCACAACTTTGTTGGCGCCGTTGCCGAGGCTAGGTAAGCGGTACTGACAATCCCGCCAACCAAGGCTTTTTCTGGCACCATTGCTGTCATACTACCTTGCTACTGATACTTTGCTTGCAGACACTAATCTTCCAGGTGTGGTTGAATTGACAACTCAGCTGCTAATAATTGGGAATATTCTTTTGCTTCCCCTTGAGTCGAATCAATAAATTTGGGTTGAATACTCTACCCCGAAAACTGATGCGATCCCATACACTTGTGGGACATCAAGATTGCACCAACCTTGTTTGTACGGGTTCGGTGACCGCCCACAAGGCTCCCTTAGTAGAATCACGGCATCTTGCATTGTGCTTGGGCGTGAGGAGATTACGATGGCCTTAGTGGCTTCTTGGGGAGCATTGTGCCTCCATACCACTCCAAATGGTGATTAGCATCCGCAAGGGTGTTAACTTCGGGATACATCATCGTCTCCGCGTGCCTCGGTTATATCTTACCCGAACCCTTTACTTATGCACTTTACTTTGTGATAGCCATATTGTTTGCTGTTATATATCTTGCTATAATTTGTTGTTTATCTTGCTTAGCATAAGTTGTTAGTGCACATAGGTGATCCTAGTTGTTTTAGGTTTTGTTCTTCACAAATTAAATGTTAGTTTTATTCCGCATTTGTTCAAGCCTAAATCATAATTATTTTAAAGCGTCTATTCACCCCCCCCCTCTAGGCGGCATCCACGTCCTTTCACCAAGGAAGACGGATACTCCGACATCAAAAAAGGCAACGTCAGTGGGAGTGATGAGCGAGGGATCATGTGGATCTCCAACTAATGGTAAGTCTTCTGAGGCGGTGGCGAGCCTCTCTGCGAACATGGGTGACCTAGTCTTGACTGAAATAAAGCAGAAGGGTTTTTATTCCTGGATCCAACCCCCAAAAGTGCAAAAGTTCCACGATGGTGTGTGGTGGAAAAAGTTTCACTAGTGGAGAAATGGCTAGCCACACCTTACGTTTGTAAAACGTTGTTTCTCGCCAACGCCAACACTAATATTTTTAAAATAATCCTGACGTGAGACAAATTCGTACGACATAGCTATTAGCTTAGTGCTGGCGTAGCATATTAGGCCCGACGTTGCGCATTCACACTCATTAGGTCCACACCAGCACTGTCGACTCTCAGCGTAGTAAAAAACCTTTATCGACCGTCCTCACTCTCTCGATCCCCAACTCCACAAGCCGTCTCTCCTCTCGATCCCCACCGCCATGCCGCCAGATGCCCGCCGCCACACCCGCCGCCCGATGCCGCCCTGCTCGACGCCCAACGCCGCTTGTCGCTGCGTGGCCCAACCCCCGATGCCACTCGCAGACCCTCATCGTCGTGGAGCACCTCCGCGTCTCCTTGGGACTAGTATATATGTTGCTATGTCCGTTTCTTTTTTATGCTAGAATGCTACTCCCTCCATTCTTTTTTGAGAGATTTCATTATGCATACGAATGTATATAGGCAAAATTTAGAGTGTAGATTCATTCATTTTGCTTCGTATGTTCTCCCTATGTAAACTAGTATGAACTTCCGATGTAAACTAATATAAGAGTGTTTAGATCACTAAAGTAGATGAACTCGCAACGATAGATATAAAATGTTATACTACTATTGTTTAGTTCATCAATACTACTAGATTACTAGAAACTAATTCGCCATGGTTCGTAATGATTCGTACATATACATAATTTGAAACAACACACATGGACAATTCATCAAGCAATAAAGAATCGGCGGGCGACATGGAGCAGTGGAATCAGCGGCTCTTAGAGTCGTGAGAGTGGAGCATAAAAAATCTCGAAAACGACAATGCCGCAGTGAAGAAAGAAATTGATAGTCTGCTCACAATAGGTGCTAATGCCCTCACTAAGTCTAACAAACCGAGGAGGCTGAGGGATCAGTTGACGGAGGAGAAGGATAGATTAAAGCTGAAGAAAAAACAACTCACGACAGAGTGGATTGATCTACAGACAACCATTGCTCATTTCAAACAAGATGGACAGAGCAATCGGAAGAAGATGCACGAGATTCAGATAATCCTTGATGATGAAGGGTAGTTAGTTGATCCGTAGTACTAATTAAGTTTCAAACTATATGTTTATTATGAGTATGTTTATGAGTATGCATGTTTAAATGATGAGTATTAAGTTTTAAACTATATATTTATTATGAGTATGTTTAAATTATGGGTACTTTTGTAAAGTTTAACCTCTTAGTTTTTGAAGTAGTATTTTTTATCAAAAAAATATATTGCTCGCGTTGGACAAATGGACACGTCATAAACATGTAATATACTGCTATCGTGGGACCCAATGCCACCACTATTATTTAAGTGTGGCGTCATATTGATGGCGTCGGGTGCATACGCCAGCAAAGCCATTTCTATTACGCCATAGCACTAATGTTTACTTATCGCGTCCTCTAAATCTCCATGCTCTCGACGGCAAATTCGACTAATCTGACTCCTGGAGTGAAAAATTCATAAACTGGACCGTATTCGAGAAAAATTGGCTATGCTGACCCTTTTGTATGGTGCCCGACACGTAGGCGCCACACTACACTATGTGACGCCTAAGCCGTAGGCGCTACACCAACGTCCACACTGGCGTCCGACCCCACCTGACCCCCTCCCAGTAGTGTGACGCCTAAGCCTCAAGCGTTGCACATGCTGCGGTGTGGCGCCGAGCGCTTAGGTGCCACGCCTTTAGTTATCCAGTCGCGGGCTCGCCCCCCCCCCCCACCCTCTCCCCACTCATTTTCCCCCAACAGAGCGTGACGGCGGCTGCCTCCTCTCCTCCTCTCAATCCTCTATTCCAAATCCTTCAGATCTCTTTATTTCTTCCGTGGATTTATTCCCCAAATTGGTCTAGGAGCTAATCTCTTCTGTTTCCCATCTTTCTATCCAAATAATATTGCAAATTTTTCATATTTGTATTATTTTGGATGATATCCATGTTTTGCTTGGATTTGAAATATATATGAGGAGTTAGTTGTATTTTATGAATCCTAGATTTGTAGATGAGTAGATGATTATGTAGGTTTCATAGATGACTATTCCTATATGAGTAGATGGTGGGGATTTTGAAGTTAGTTGTATTTTTTTTAATATGTAGATGAGTGGATGAGTAGATGACTATTCCTATATGTAGATGAGTACATGACTATTCCTATATGAGTAGGATGAGTAGATGACTATTCATATTCTTATATGTAGACGAGTAGATGACTATTCCTATATGAGGAGTTAGTTGTATTTTTTTGTAATATGTAGATGAGTAGATGACTATGCCTATATGAGTAGATGAATATATATATATATATATATATATATATATATGAGAAGTTAGTTGAATTTGTTTTTTGTAATATGTAGGATGGTGTGGCTTTTGAATATGCCTATGGCATTGAACACCAGGCCTACATGATGTCGGAGAAGCGGATGGTAAATACAACATACTATTATCTTCAAAAAGCATGTATTTATTTTAAAAGATCAAACCGTAATCATCTCACTCCTATGTTTGCAGAAGCTTATGCCCTTGAAGATTCGGTCTCATGGGGCATCGACTGTCATGTCGTACGATGAGCGGTACACACCATTCATCCAGATGACACGACTCCTTCCATGTTTGTCCCGCTGAGAAGGTGGCCTAACTCCAAACAATATGTCTTCACCTCCGTCAACCACGACTTCATCCTCAAGACTAAGATCCTCGAACAATGGTGTCCGGTGATCCCGCCCTAATACCTTCGTGAAAGCTTCAGCCTCCTTTGTCATGAACCCTTCCTCGTCAACTGCTTCATCGGCACCGTCATCATCTGACTCCGATGCATAGCCACGTGAGTACGGAATAGAATAGTCCACTGTCTCTTGCAAAATATATTCATCCAAATCACCAAGGTTTTTTTCATGGAGAACAAGATCATCATTCTCATCATCAACATGCTCATTATTCTCCTCTAGCAATGGTTCATGTTGGAGCTTCGAATTCTGGGTCAATGTTGTCCCCGATTGTTGGGTCAAAAGAGGTTTAATGTTCGCATCTTCGTTGATGCGTGAAGGAATAGCTTCAACAATCGGAGAGGCAACCCGGTTCAAGTCCAAGTGCAAGTTAGGATCATTTTATTATGGCAAATAACTCTAGAGCCTAGTCTAGTGATACGGCTACCGTATCCTTGCTGCAAGCCAACGTTGCTCGGAGTTGACACGCATGGTCTTCCAACGCATGTGCATTTCGAATCCCACATGATGCCAACCATCAAACTCAACAACATCACTTGCGTCCATCCAATTCAAATCCTTTCGGACTTGTTCCAACAATTCAGCATAGCTAGGACAACAAGCAAACACCATGTCAAGCTCATGCGGGTCCAGATAAATATTGCCTTTTGCCGCGGCAACAAAAGTCCTTCCCTGGCGGATAGGAATTCTTCTTGTTACTTCTCTGGTTTGCGTCGGTTTTTCCCTTGAAGAGGAAAGGGTGATGCAGCACAGGAGCAGTAAGTATTTCCCTCAGTTTGAAAACCAAGGTATCGATCCAAAAGGAGGGCCTCGTCAAGTCCAAAGTACCTGCGCAAACACAAACAAGCTTGCACCCAACGCTTCAAAGGGGTTGTCAATCCCTTCAAGATTGTTTGCAAAATGAGATCTGAAGGCGGAAAGTGCAACAAAGTAAAAAGTGTAAGGCTGAAAATATGGTGTGGAGTAGACCCTGGGGGCCATAGTGTTCACTAGAGGCTTCGCTCATAATAACAAATATCACGGTGGGTGAACCAATTACTGTCGAGCAATTGATAGAACCGCACAAAGTCATGACGATATCTAAGGCAATGATGTAGCATATAGGCAATACGCCCGAGACAAGTAGACCGATACTTTCTGCATCTACTACTATTACTCCAAACATCGACCGCTATCCAGCATGCATCTAGTGTATTGAGTTCATAAAGAACAGAGTACGGTTTAACCAAGATGACATGATGTAGAGGGATAATCTCAAACCAATGATGAAAACCCCATCTTTTTACCCTTGATGGCAACAACACGATACGTGCCTCGCTACCCCTTCTGTCACTGGGTGAGGTCACCGCATGGTATGAAAACAAAACCAAGCACTTCTCCCATTGCAAGAATCATAGATCTGGTTGTCCAAACAAAACCCACAACTCGAAGAGAATTACAAGGATATGAAATCATGCATAAGAGAGATTAGAAGAAACTCAAATAAGATTCATAGATAATATGATCATAAATCCACAATTCATTGGATCTCGACAAACACACCGTAAAAGAAGATTACATCGGATAGATCTCCATGAAGATCATGGAGAACTTTGTATTGAAGATCCAAGAGAGAGAAGAAGCCATCTAGTTACTAGTTATGGACCCGTAGGTCTATGGTGAACTACTCACGCATCATCGAAGAGGTCATGGTGTTGATGAAGAAGCCCTCCGTGTCCGAATATCCCCTCCGGCAGGGCACCAGGACGTGCCCCAGATGGGATCTTGCTGAGACAGAAGCTTGCGGCGGCGGAAAAGTAATTGCGATCGTCTCTTGATTTTTTTTGGAATATTTGGGAATTTATAGGCGCAAGATCTAGGTCAGGGGACCTCCAGGGGCCCACAAGCCTGGATGGCGCGCCCCCTGGCCGCAGGGTGGGGGCTTGTGGGGTCCCGTGGGGCTCTTCTTGCTTGGCTCCCAAGTTCTCAGATCTTCTTTCGTTCTAGAAAAAATCTTTTCGGGGATTTTCTTCCATTTGGACTCCGTTTCAAAATCTCCTCTGAAAGGGGTCAAAAACATGGAAAAAACAGGAACTCGCACTTGGCACTGAGTTAATAAGTTCCTAGAAAATAAGTAAAAGGCATGCAAAACATCCAAAGTTTGACATGATAATAGCATGAAACCATCAAAAATGATAGATACGTTGGAGACGCATCAAGCATCCCCAAGTTTAACTCCTGCTCGTCCTCGAGTAGGGAAGTGATAAAGAATGAATTTTTGATGTGGAATGCTACCTAGCATAGTTGTCCTTTGCAACTTCTTTCACGTGGCATGAATGTTCAGATCCGTAAGATTCAAAACAATAGTTTGCTATTGACATGAAAACAATAATACTTCAAGCAAACTAGCAAAGTAATCATGAACTTTCAAAATAACAAGGCCAAAGAAAGTTATCCCTACAAAATTATATAGTCTGGCTATGCTCCATCATCCTCACAGAACTAATGTAAATCATGCACAACCCCAGAATAAGCCAAGTAATTGTTTTCGCACTCTTACTTTCTCAAACTTTTTATAACTATCACGCAATACATGAGCGCGAGCCATGGATATAGCACTATATGTGGAATAGAGTGTGGTGGTGGTTGTGAGACAAAAAGGAGGAGATGGTCACACTGACTCAGCGTATCAATAGGCTATGAAGATGCCCATTAATAGATATCAATGTGAATGAGTAGGGATTGCCATACAAGATATGCAGTAGAGCTATAAGTATGTGAAAGCTCAAGAGGAAAACTAGTGGGTGTGCATCCAACTTGCTTGCTCACGAAGACCTTGGGCAATTTTGAGGAAGCCCATCATTGGAATATACAAGCCAAGTTATAAAACGAAGATTCCCACAATCATATGGTAGTGACAAAGAAAGAAGCTCTCAATCATGAAGAACATGGTGCTAAGATGAAGCACAAGTGTGGAAAAAGATAGTAGCTTTGTCCCTTCTCTCTTTTTCTCTCATTTCTTTTTTTTTGGCTCTTAGGCCTCTTTTTCTTTTCTCTCTTCTCTTTTTTTGTTTTTGGGCTCTTTGGCCTCTTTTTTATTTCATCACACTTTTATTTACTCACAGCTCAAAGATCACAATGATGACTCCATAGGAAATGCCTCCGGCAGTGTACCGGGATGTGCAACGATCTAGTATGATCATGCAATGGCAATATGAGAGTGACGGCACAAGTCATGAGACGGAACGGTGGGAGTTGCATGGCAATATATCTCGGAATGGCTATGAAAATGCCATAGTAGGTAGGTATGGTGGCTGTTTTGAGAAAGGAATTTGGTGGGTTTGTGCACCGGCGAGAATTGCGCGGCACTAGAGAGGCTAGCAATGGTGGAAGGTGAAAGTGCATCTATAGCATGGGCTCACATTAGTCATGAAGGACTCATATACTTATTGCGAAAAGTTTTTATTAGTAATTGAAACAAGGTGCTAAACGCATACTCCGAGGGGAAGGGTTAGTAGGTGTTAACCATCGCGCGATCCCGACCTCAACACAAAGGATGACAATCAATAGATCAATTATGCTCCGACTTCCTAACATAGCGGTTCACCATACGTGCATGCTACGGGAATCACTAACTCCAACACAAGTATCTCTAGATTCACAACACCCTACTAACATAACTCTCAATATTACCGAATCCATGTCTCAAAACTAACTGAGAGGAATCAAAACTTCTCTTTCTATTCAATGCACATGAAGATGGAGGTTTTTGCATCCTCTTTGGGTACCTAGCACATTTGGGACTACTTTCATAGCATAAGCCAACTACCAAATCACACACCGCCGTGCTCTAAAGATATAAGTGAAGCACAAGAGCAAAAAGTATCTAGCTCAAAAGATATAAGTCACACACTTGAGCAAAACTATCTAGCTCAAAAGTTATAAGTGAAGCACTATGAGCATTCTAGCAAAATCACGATGAGTGCATGTCTCTCTCTCTATCAAAAAGGTATGCAGCAAGGATGGTTGTTACACAACAAAAAGAAAAGACTCCTAAGATACAAGACGCTCCAACCAAAACACATATCATGTGGTGAATAAAAATATAGCTCCAAGTAATGTTACCGATGGATTGAAGACGAAAGAGGGGATGCCTTCCCGGGGCATCCCCAAGGTTAGGCTTTTTTGGTGTCCTTGAATTTGGCTTGGGGTGCCTTGGGCATCCCCAAGCTTGAGCTCTTTCCACTCCATATCTCTTTGTCCATGACAACGTCACCCAAAACTTGAAAATTTCACAACACAAAACTTAAACAGAAACTTGTGATAACATTAGTACAAGAAAACAAACTACCACTTCGTTTGGTCAAACTTGAATTCCATCTATATTGATGATGGGCTACTGTATTCTCACTTTTCCATGGCTAGTACCCCCCGACACTAACCATAGTTTCATCAAAACAAGCATACAAATCAACAAAAAACAGAATCTGTCAAAAACAGACCAGTCTGTAGCAATCTGTATACTTCATGTACTTCTGGTACCTCAAAAAATCTGAACAATTACGATGGTCTGGGTAAAAAGCATATCAACCAGCAGCAAAAAGAATCAACTCAAAAGCTCATTCTGAATTAACATGAAAAATCATCTCGTGAGCGAAAAGTTTCTGTCTTTTTCCAGCAGGATCAAACAACCATTACCAAGACTAGTCATAAAGGTTTTGCTTGGCTCAAACACAAAAAGAAACACAAAAAACACAATAACAATAGAATTATGAAAGTGTGGACAAAACAAAATAGAAAGAAAAAGATATATTCATTGGGTTGCCTCCCAACAAGCGTTATTGTTTGACGCCCTTAGCTAGGCATAGTAGCGATAGAATCATGTATCGTCGTCTTTGGTGCTCAAACCATAAGTAGCCCTCATCATGGATTCATAAGGCAATCTTATTTTCTTTCTAGGAAAGTGTTCCATGCCCTTCCTTAAAGGAAATTGAAATCTAATATTCTCTTCCTTCATATCGATGATAGGACCGATAGTCCTTAGGAAAGGTCTACCGAGAATAATAGGGCATGTAGGATTGCAATCAATGTCAAGCACAATGAAATCCACGGGTACATAGTTCCTATTTGCAATAATAAGAACATCATTGAACCTTCTCGTGGGTTTCTGGATAGTAGAATCAGCAAGATGAAAATTAAGAGAACACTCTTCAATCTCATTAAAACCCAGAATATCACATAAAGACTTTGGAATCGTAGAAACACTAGCACCCAAATCACACAAAGCATTGCACTCATAGTTTTTGATTTTGATTTTGATGGTAGGTTGATACGTCTCCATCGTATCTACTTTTCCAAACTCTTTTGCCCTTGTTTTGGACTCTAATTTGCATGATTTGAATGGAACTAACCTGGACTGACGCTGTTTTCAGCAAAATTGCCTTGGTGTTATTTTTGTGCAGAAATCAAAGTTCTCCAAACGTCCTGAAAATTTACGGGGAGCATTTTTGGAAAATATGAAAAATATCTACGCCAGGTTCCACCTGAGGGGGTGGGCGAGTGGGCCACAAGCCCTGGCTCCACAACCACCCCCTGGTGGCGGTGGGCAAGCTTGTGGGGCCCACACAGCTCTGCTGCCCCCAACCTCAGGTATATAAGTTCACTTTCGTCCCAGAAAAAATAAAAGGAGAAGATTTTGTCGCGTTTGCGATACGGAGGCGCCGCCACAACCTGTTCTTCATCTGGAGGGCAGATCTGTTGTCCGTCTTGGGCTCCGGAGAGGGGAAATCGTCCCCATCCTCATCATCAACCTTCTTCCCTCTCCAATTCCATGAAGCTCTTCGTCGTTCGTGAGTAAGATATTCGTAGGCTCGCTGGGTGGTGATGAGTAGGATGAGATCTATCATGTAATCGAGTTAGTTTTGATGGGGATTGATCCCTAGTATCCACTATGTTCTGAGATTGATGTTGCTACTAATTTGCCATGCTTAATGCTTGTCACTAGGGCCCGAGTGCCATGATTTCAGATCTGAAATTATTATGTTGTCAGCAATATATGTGTGTTTTAGATCTAATCTTGCAAGTTGTAGTTACCTACTATGTGTTATGATCCGGCAACCCGGGAGTGACAATAACCGGAACCACTCCCGGTGATGACCATAGTTTGAGGAGTTCATGTGTTCACCAAGTGCTAATGCGTTGGTCCGGTTCTTTATTAAAAGGAGAACCTTAATATCCCATAGTTTCCTTTTGGACCCCGCTGCCACGGGAGGGATGGACAATAGATGCCATGCAAGGTCTTTTCCCTAAGCAAGTATGACGACACACGAATGCATGCCTACATCACATTGACGAACGGGAGCTAGCCACATATCTCTCCGTGTAATAACTGTTGCATGATGAATATCATCCAAACAAATCACCGACCCATTGCCTACGAGTTTGTCCTACTGCTACTGTTGCTACTTGCTACTGCTGTTACTGTTGTTACTTGTCTTGCTCTGGTGCTACTGTTGCTACTACTGTCGCTTACTACTGTTGCTACTTGCTACTGCTGTCACTATTGTTGTTCCTTGCCACTTCCGTTACTTGCTACTTTGCTATTACTACTTTGCTTGGAGATACTAATCTTTCAGGTGTGGTTGAATCTGACACATTCAGCTGCTAATACTTGAGAGTATCCTCTCACCTCCTATAGGCGTACCAACAAATTTGGGTCGAATACTCTACCCTCGAAAACTGCTACGATCCCACACGCTGCTGGGCCGTCAACAACATTCTTCTAGTTTAAATTGCTGGAGAGTACTAGCAGCATTCTTCTGGTGTCGTTGCAAGGGAAGGTCTGCTGTTATGGAGTCAGCATTTTTCTGGCGCCATTGTCAGGGAAGCAAAGCTGACATCAGCATTTTTCTGGCGCCGTTGCCGGGGAGGTATTGCTATATTCTCTGAGTTACTTGGGATTTATATCTGCTGTTCACTATGAAGAATCTGAAGGATCCAAAAACCAAAGTCTTGGACTCAACTACGAGGGGAGGTAAGGAATTGCCATCTAGCTCTGCACTTGATTCACCTTCAGTTATGAGTAAGTTTGCGACATCACCTCCTGCTAGAAATCTTGATATGTCGCCTATGCTTGATGATGCTTATGATGCTACTGCTAGAGATGCTATGCTTGATACTATGCCTGATACTGCTTTGCCTGATACTGCTAGAGATGCTATGCGTGATGATACTATGCTTGATACTCCTAGAGATGCTATGCCTGATACCGCTTTGCTTGATGATGCTAGAGATGCTATTTTGCCTGATGATGCTATGCTTGATACTGCTAGAGATGCTACTTTGCCTGATGTTCCACTAGGGGTATTCCTTGATGCTCATATTGCTAGAGTTACTGCCAATGCTCGTGATGCTTCTGAAACTGCCGATACTATTGAGTTAGAACCTGCTTTTGATCCTGCTAGATCTAGCTCTCCTAGATATGAATTGCCTGATATGCCTGAGGGTTACGTTATGGAGGGAGAGATAGCTGAGGATTTGCTTGGGTGTAAGGATGCCTATGACGCTGAGAAATTACTTGTCAAGTGGAAGGAAAAATCTTTGAAAGCTAGGATGAAATACGACCCGAAGTTTGCCACTTCACCTATCTTTATCACTGGTAAGGATTATGAATTCTCTATCGATCCTGAGATAATCTCGCTAGTCGATATGATCCTTTTCACGGTTATGAATCTGAGACGGTCGTAGCCCATCTTGCCAAACTACACGATATAGCCACCCTTTTCACTAATGAAGAGAAGATCTGCCACTACTATATCCTTAAGTTGTTTCCTTTCTCTCTAAAGGATGACGCTAAAGCCTGGTTCACCTATCTTGCTCCTGGATGTGTGAGTAGTCCCTAGGATATGGTCTATTACTTCTGTGAGAAATATTTCCCTACCCATAAGAAGCAAACTGCCTTGCAGGAAATATACAACTTTGCTCAACTCCAAGAAGAGAGTCTTCCACAAGCTTGGGGGAGTCTTGTCCAGCTACAAAATGCTTTACCTGATCACCCTCTTAAGAAGAACGAGATACTTGATATCCTCTATAACGGACTTACCGATGCTTCTAGAGACCACCTAGATAGTTGTGACGGTTGTGTTTTTAGGGAACGAACTGTAGAACAAGCTGAGACCCTACTGAATAACATCTTGATCAACGATAATGCTTGGACTATTCCCGAACCACTTCCTAAGCCAACTCCTAAGAAAAGAGGTATTCTATTCCTCAGTCCCGAAGATATGCAAGAAGCCAAGAAATCTATGCAAGAGAAAGGAATTAGATCTGAAGATGTCAAAAATCTACCACCTATCGAAGAGATCCGTGGTCTCGAAAACCCGATACAAGTAGTAGAAGTGAATTCTCTGCGTAGGTTTGATGAGAGTGATATTCCTTTTGATAAACCTGCTAGCCTATGCTTTGATCAATTTGACAACTTTGTTGCCAAACAACAGAGTTTCAATGATTATGTTAGCAGACATTTGGAACAAAGTACTCGTATGCTTAGCCATTTAAGTGCTTGTGTAGACAGAAATGTCAATGATCTGAAGCTTCTGAGTAAACATGCCTCTATGATTACTACTCAGGTAGAACAAGTACTTAAAGCTCAGAATGACTTGCTCAATGAATTAAATGACAACTCTGTCAGAGTCATTACTAGAGGAGGCAAAATGACTCAGGGACCTTTGTATCCTGAAGGTCATCCTAAGAGAATTGATCAAGATTCTTAAGGAATCAATGCTGATACACCCAGTCATCCTAAGGAGAAAAAGAAGGATTATAGAAACCTACATGCCAGTTCACCAAATACTGTCACACCTGAAGAACCAAATGATATTTCTGCGTCTGATGCGGAAACACAATCTGGTGATGAACATGAACCTCGTGAGAATATGGACAGTGATGTTCATAATAATTCTCAACCTAGCAATGATGAGGATGTGGAGATTGAACCTTCGGTTAATCCTGATAACCCACAACCTAAGAGATACGACAAGAATGACTTTACTGCTAGGACGCATGGTAAAGAAAGGGAGCCATGGGTTCACAGATCTATGCCCTTTCCTCCTAAGCCATCCAAGAAAAAGGATCATGAGGATTTTGAGCGTTTCGTTGAGATGATAAGACCCATCTTTCTGCAGATGCGGTTAACTGATATGCTCAAGATGCCTCCGTATGCCAAGTACATGAAAGATATCGTGACTAATAAACGGAAGATACCGGATCTTGAGATCTCCACCATGCTTGCCAACTACACTTTTAAAGGTGGAACTCCTAAGAAACTTGGTGATCCCGGAGTGCCCACTATACCTTGCTCCATTAAAGGAAACTACGTAAGAACTGCCTTATGTGACCTTGAAGCCGGTGTTAGAGTTATGCCGCTCTCTATTTATCATAGACTTGAATTGGATAAGTTGACACCCACTGAAATTTCTCTGCAAATGGCTGACAAATCAACTGCTTTCCCTATCGGCATTTGCGAGGATGTGCCTGTTGTGGTTGCTAACACCACTATCTTAACAGAATTTGTTATCTTGGATATTCCCGAGGACGATGCCATGGTTGTCATCCTCGGAAGACCCTTTTTAAACACTGCAGGGGCTGTTATAGATTGCAACAAAGGCAATGTCACTTTCCATGTCAACGGTAATGAGCACACAGTGCACTTTCCGAAGAAACGATATCAAGTACATTGCATCAATGCTATCGAAAAGACTTCATCGATTCTTATTGGGAGCCTTGAATGCCCTATTCCTCGTGTCAAGATGAAGTATGATTTGCTTGTTGGGGAGATACATATCCCCATTGAGGTGACTTAGTGGCTATTCGAAAATTCTCCGTTCTCTCTTGAGATTCGAGAAGATTTTGTCATGAGGACTTGATCAACCCCATTGATGGATTTCTTTCGATGACCATGAAATGGATGAATCAAAGAGTCACATACCTCTGTTTTGAGCTTTCATTTTCTTTTGCTTAGAAGAAAAATGATAGAATAAGTTTAGTTTTTCCTGATTTCTGTTTTAGCATCCCGGAGAAAAATACGTCGAAAATAAAAGTTCTCCGATGGTCCTGAAAATTTAGTATGATTTTTTCTGGAATTTTTGAAAATTACTGGGCCTGAGAGCTGGCCTGGGGGCCAGACCAGTGGGCCACAAGCCCTGCCACCACCACACCCCTGGTGGCAGAAGGCAAGCTTGTGGGGCCCACAGGGACCCCCTCCACTCATTCCAGCTCCCAGCCTCTTCTTGCACCTCGAGAAAAAATTGTTTCGCAGCTCAAACCCGTGTTCTTGCTTATTTGGGTGTGATTTTCGATCTCCTTGCTCAAAGCACCATTCTCCGAACCGTTTTGGGGAAATTACTCCTTGGTAAGTGACTCCTCCATTGGTCCAATTAGTTTTTGTTCTAGTGCTTTATCCTTCGCGTATTCTTGCTACCTTGGTGACCCTGTTCTTGAGCTAGAAATATTGATTTTAGCTGGTCCCAAGTAGTTTTAGCGCGTGATACAGTCTCTCAGCACTAGTAGGAGTAGTTGCTACAAGGTGTGGTGGGTCTTCATTCACTTCTCTCTTGAACTTCAAAAATTTCAGCAAAAGGAAATTATGTTCAGGAGGAAGTTTCATGGTGGTTCCTCAAGTAAGAAGGGTCCTCGTCTTTCTTTTCGGTAGCCCGAACCTTTTCAACTAAGGGACGCACCGGTACAACCATGTGAATGGCCTTCCGATGAGTTCAAGATCGAAGCAGGTTTCAAGGATGAGTTTGATACACTTGTCCGCAATGTCGGGTTAGAAGAGTTCCTCTCAGATAAATGTGAACAATATGCTATGCTCACTGCCTCTTTCGTGCGTAGATTTAAATTTTCAGTTGGCCATGACTCATCCATACTGTTTGATCTGTACGATAAATCCTATACCGTGGATTTGGAGGATTTCAATAGGATTTGCAAGATACACGATGGGGGTAGTATTAATGATCCTTCTAAGTCTTCGCTCACAGACTTTGTCTCTAGTATAACTGTTGGAGAAACCAGAGATATCACGCAAGCCACCATAGGAAGCATCCATTTCCCTGCCTTGCACTACTTTGCCCTTTTCATAGGTAGGTGCATTAATGGCAAGGGTGCACATTGTCACCTATGTGCTTCCGACCTTAGTATCCTTAAGAGCGCAGTAACAGGTGACAGGAGCTTCAATATGGGAGCTATAATAGCAAGGAGGCTGAATAAAAATGCCAGTGAGGGGGATTTCTTTGGTGTTTATGGTACACGATCAGCAAATTTTCTTGGAGTATCCATCCGTCCAGAAGACCCTCCTCTCCATACAGCCTACCTTGATTGTGTCGCTCTAACATGCTACCAGTTCCTTGAGAGAGATCATGGATCCCTCCTATACCGCTTGATATTTAACCGGCAGCGTGTTTTTCATATTACCCTTCCCGCTCCTGCTTTCTTTGACTTTCAGGTAAAACGAAGATACTACATAACCATAGGAGAGGCAGAGGAGTATGAGAGGGAGGCGACGGCTGCTCGACTTCATGAGGCAGCTATTCAGGCAGTGGTTGTAGCACTCCCGTATAACACCCATTATGATTTTGGGTTTCGCCAGGACCATCCTTGGGAGTAGACCAAGCTAGGCCAAAAGCCTAAGCTTGGGGGAGTACGTGTTCTCACCGACTTTACATTCATGCTTATGCTTTCGCTTTGTTAGCCGGTGTTTACACTTTGCCACTGTATTATCCATGCTATTTTATTTTCGTTTTCTTGTTTTCTTGTTTTGTGTCCTTTTGAGAAAATCCAAAAAGATTTTATTTCTTCTTTTGCTTGTTGGGAGTTTTCCCGTGTAAATAGTTTTCTTTTTATTTGGGTCAAGGTAGAAGATATTGGTTTCAATGTCTAGTGGTTCTTGCATGCATACATGATTAGCTTAGAAAGAGCCATATTACTTGGTCTTCTCCTTTGTGTTTGCCTGTAGATTAAGCTTAGTCCAATGCACGAGCAATCTTATTATTGTTCACATCGTTCAATCGTGAAAATGAAAGGCAATAATGATGATATATGATGAAGTGACTGAGACTGAAAAGCTAGTATGAACTCTATCTATTTTGTTTTTGTAAATATGACTAGCTTGTCGACCCAGATTCAGCTTTGTTGTGAGAGAACCATGTTTGCAATGACAACATAGAGATCACAGTTTCTGATGCCATGCTTATTTAGCTAAGAGTTTATAATGGTTTGTCTCGAATGCCAACATAGATTTTGAGATGACTATGATGTAGTATGATAGGATGGTATTCTCCTTTGAATGTTTCAAGTGGCTTGACTTGGCACATGTTCATGCATGTAGTTGAAACAAAATCAACATAGCCTCTATGATGTTCGTATTCATGGTCATTTATATCATGTTCATGCTTGCATTCAATGTTAGTCAAACTCATTGCATCTTGATGACTGTTGTCGCTCTCTAGTTGGTCGCTTCCCAGTCTTTTGCTAGCCTTCACTTGTACTAAGCGGAATACTGCTTGTGCATCCACTTCCATAAACCCAAAAGTTTTTCCATGAGAGTCCACCATACCTACCTATTTGCAGTATCTACCTGCCGTTCCAAGTAAATTTGCATGTGCCACTCTCTAAACCTTCAAGAAATAATCTGTTTTGCATGCCCGAACCGCTCATGTGGTGACAGGGGGCTATTGGTATCTTCCATGCTAGGAGTGTTATCCTCGACATGTGTTTATTCACTGTCATTCACGAGAAAGGGGCCGGTAATTGGAATGCCCAGTTCCACACTTAAATCGAAAACATAACTGTAAAACAAGACTCGCCCTGTATTGATGTTAGTATGGGCGGTACCCGAGGATTCGGCTAGCCGTGGAGTGTGATTGATTGGTGGTGGGGGTTGAAACTTTACTTTTCTGTTTGGGAACCGCCTATAGCATCAGTAGCATGGAAGATATTGAGAACTCTTGGTCATTGCGTTGACAATGAGAGCATGCCACCCAAAATTATTATCTCTGTTTTCAAAGCTTGAGCTCTGGCACCTCTGCAAATCAATGCTTCCCTCTGTGAAGGGCCTGTCAATTTATTTTCCTGTTGAGTCATCCTCTTGTTATATAAGCATCAATTAGAGAGCACCTCTGTCATTTTTATGCTTTGATTTTGATTGATATTGAGTATGACTATGACTGGATCTTTGTTGCTATGAATTACAATGTTTAGTCAGCCCTTGATCTTTGAAAGTGTTGTGCATTTATGTTTTGCGGTCTCATAAAGAGCTAGCGAGATACCACCTATTCATATTGCTTCATGCTTGTTTTGATTGAAGTGTTGGTATTTGAAACTCATTATTATTTGCTCGCTAGCTGATTATGCCATTGATATTAGTTTACCGTGAGACCTTTGTGTCATTTGCTTATGTGGTTAACTTGTGATCTTGCTGAAATTCTGGTTATGAGTTAGACATAGTTGCAACAAAAAGATCAAACAGAGTTTGTCAAAGTTTTTCTTTCTCTCTCAGTTTGTCAACTGAGTTGCTTGAGGACAAGCAAGGTTTTAAGCTTGGGGGAGTAGATACGTCTCCATCGTATCTACTTTTCCAAACTCTTTTGCCCTTGTTTTGGACTCTAATTTGCATGATTTGAATGGAACTAACCTGGACTGACGCTGTTTTCAGCAGAATTGCCTTGGTGTTATTTTTGTGCACAAATCAAAGTTCTCCAAACGTCCTGAAAATTTACGGGGAACATTTTTGGAAAATATGAAAAATATCTGCACCAAGTTCCACCTGAGGGGTTGGGCCGGTGGGCCACAAGCCCTGGCTCCCCCACCACCCCCTGATGGCGGTGGGCAAGCTTGTGGGGCCCACACAGCTCTGCCGCCCCCAACCTCAGGTCTATAAGTTCACTTTCGTCCCAGAAAAAATAAAAAGAGAAGATTTCGTCGCGTTTGCGATACGGAGGCGCCGCCACAACCTGTTCTTCATCTGGAGGGAAGATCTGGAGTCTGACTTGGGTTCCGGAGAGGGGAAATCGTCGCCATCGTCATCATCAACCTTCTTCCCTCTCCAATTCCATGAAGCTCTTCGTTGTTTGTGAGTAATCTATTTGTAGGCTCGCTGGGCGGTGATGAGTAGGATGAGATCTATCATGTAATCGAGTTAGTTTTGATGGGGTTTGATCCCTAGTATCCACCATGTTCTGAGATTGATGTTGCTACTACTTTGCCATGCTTAATGCTTGTCACTAGGGCCCGAGTGCCATGATTTCAGATCTGAAATTATTATGTTGTCACCAATATATGTGTGTTTTAGATCTGATCTTGCAAGTTGTAGTTACCTACTATGTGTTATGACCCGGCAACCCCAGAGTGACAATAACTGGAACCACTTCCGGTGATGACCATAGTTTGAGGAGTTCATGTGTTCACCAAATGCTAATGCGTTGTTCCGGTTCTTTATTAAAAGGAGAACCTTAATATCCCGTAGTTTCCTTTTGGACCCCACTTCCACAGGAGGGATGGACAATAGATGTCATGCAAGTTCTTTTCCCTAAGCACGTATGATGACACACGGAATGCATGCCTACATCACATTGACGAACGTGAGCTAGCCACATATCTCACCATGTTATAATTGTTGCATGATGAATATCATCCAAACAAATCACCGACCCATTGCCTACGATTTTGTCCTACTGCTACTGTTGCTACTTCCTACTGTTATTACTGTTGTTACTTGTTTCGCTCTGCTGCTACTGTCGCTTGCTACTGTTGCTACTTGCTACTGTTGTCACTACTGCCGTTCCTTGCCACTGCCGTTACTCGCTACTTTGATGTTACTACTTTGCTTGCAGATACTAATCTTTCAGGTGTGATTGAATGTGACACATTCAGCTGCTAATACTTGAGAGTATCCTCTCACCTCCTATAGGCGTACCAACAAATTTGGGTCGAATACTCTACCCTCGAAAACTGCTATGATCCCATGCGCTGGTGGGCCGTCAACAACATTCTTCTAGTTTCGATTGCCGGAGAGTACTAGCAGCATTCTTCTGGTGCTGTTGCAAGGGAAGGATGCTGTTACAGAGTCAGCATTTTTCTGGCGCGGTTGCGAGGGAAGCACAGCTAACATCATAGGTTCCCACTCATCATGAAGCTTTCTAGCGATAGAGACTTCCAATTCAAGTTTCTCTTCAAGAGCTTTTATCATAGCTTCGATGATATGATTGGTAAAGGCTTTGTTTTGGCTATAAGGGTGTGGAGAGTCCAACAGGGATTGCATCAAAGAAATGCATTCAATCAAAGAGCAACTATCATAATTGAATTCCTTGAAATCCACGGTAGTAATTTCATTACTACTCAAAGTTTTAACATCTTCTACTCCACTTTTAATGCTTTTAGCATCAAGATAGATGGACTCCGAATCCTTTGGGCACTTTTCAACCAAAGTGGATTCATATCCAGCCCCATAATCATTAGGTTTGACACAAGAAAACAAAGATTCAATGGGAGTCACACCAAGCACTTTAAGATCTTCGTGATTCTCATCACGAGAACACGCCTTTTTAAGCCATTCATGTCTAGCACGAATTTGGGCGGTTCTTTCTTGGCTCTCAATCATGGAAACATGCATAGCTTTCAAAGTTTCATCCATGTTGATTTTGGTAGGAGCACATCTAACTTTCAAAGCATCAACATCACAAGAAATCCTATCAACGCTCTTAGCCAAATCGTCAATTTTGAGTAGTTTTTCCTCTATGGATGCATTGAAAATCTTTTGAGAGTTGATGAACTCTTCGATATTACTCTCTAGATCAGAGGCTAATCTATTGTAATTTCCATGGGTATTGTCGTAGGAGTTGCCAAAGTTATTAGAGGATTTACTAGGAAAAGGCCTAGGAACATAGTTTCCTCTAAAAGCGTTGTTGTTGCCAAAGTTATTCCTACCAACAAAATTAACGTCCAAGCTAACGTTGCTACTCTGAATCAAAGAAGACAAAGGCATATCATTAGGATCCAAAGGAGCACTTCTACTAGCAACCAAATTAATTAACTCATCCATCTTAGCACTCAACAAGTTAATTTCTTCTATAGCGTGTACCTTCTTACTATTAGGTGACCTTTCAGTGTGCCACTCAGAGTAGTTCGTCATGATGTTGTCTAAGAGCTTTGTGGCTTCTCCTAACGTGATTTCCATGAACATTCCACCTGAGACGGAGTCCAAGATATTTCTAGAAGCGAAATTCAAGCCAGCGTAAAAGATTTGAATAATCATCCAAAGACTCAAGCCATGAGCGGGACAATTTCTAATCATTAATTTCATTCTCTCCCAAGCTTGTGCAACATGTTCATGATCAAGTTGCTTGAAATTCATGATATCATTATGGAGAGAGATGATCTTAGCCGGCGGAAAATACTTGGATATATAAGCATCTTTGCACTTATCCCAAGAATCGATACTATTTTTGGGCAAAGAAGAAAACCAAGTTTTTGTGCGATCTCGCAACGAGAAAGGAAAAAAGCTTCAATTTAATCACGTCATTATCCACATCATTTTTTTTGCATATCGCAAAGCTCAATGAAGGTATTGAGATGGGATGCGGCATATTCACTAGGAAGGCCAGAGAATTTCTCTTTCATAACAAGATTCAGCAAAGCGGTATTGATTTCGTATGACTCCGCACTAGTGGCGGGAGCAATCGGAGTACTAATGAAATCATTATTATTAGTATTCTAGAAGTCACAAAGCTTGGTGTTTTCGTTCATGGTGACTTCAGCAAGAAAGCAAGCACACGAGCAAACAAAAAGTGGGCGAGAAAAAAGGGCGAACGAAAAGGCGAACAAAAAAGGCAAATTGGTGAAGTGGGGGAGAGGAAAACGAGAGACAACTCACAAACAAAGTAAATGCAAGAGATGAGCTTGCGACACCTACTTGGATGAATTCTAGACTTGATCTTCCTCCCCGGCAACGGCGCTAGAAATTCTTCTGCTGCGGCAACAAAAGTCCTTCCCTGGCGCGTAGGAATTCTTCTTGTTACTTCTCTGGTTTGCATCGGTTTTTCCCTTGAAGAGGAAAGGGTGATGCAACATAGGAGTAGTAAGTATTTGCCTCAGTTTGAGAACCAAGGTATCGATCCAGAAGGAGGGCCTCGTCAAGTCCGAAGTACGTGCGCAAACACAAACAAGCTTGCACCCAACGCTTCAAAGGGGTTGTCAATCCCTTCAAGATTGTTTGCAAAGTGAGATCTGAAGGCGGAAAGTGCAACAAAGTAAAAAGTGTAAGGCTCAAAATATGGTGTGGAATGGACCCTGGGGCCATAGTGTTCACTAGAGGCTTCTCTCATAATAGCAAATATCATGGTGGGTGAACAAATTACTGTCGAGCAATTGATAGAACCGCGCAAAGTCATGACGATATCTAAGGCAATGCTCTAGCATATAGGCATCACGTCCGAGACAAGTAGACTGATACTTTCTGCATCTACTACTATTACTCCACACATCGATCGCTATCCAGCATGCATCTAGTGTATTGAGTTCATGAAGAACAGAGTAACGCTTTAAGCAAGATGACATGATGTAGAGGGATAATCTCAAACCAATGATGAAAAGCCCATCTTTTTACCCTTGATGGCAACAACACGATACGTGCCTCGCTACCCCTTCTCTCACTGGGTGAGGTCACCGCACGGTATGAACCCAAAACCAAGCACTTCTCCCATTGCAAGAATCATAGATCTAGTTGGCCAAACAAAACCCACAACTCGAAGATAATTACAAGGATATGAAATCATGCATAAGAGACTCAAATAAGATTCATAGGCAATAGGATCATAAATCCACAATTCATCGGATCTCGACAAACACACCGCAAAAGAAGATTACATGGGATATATCTCCATGAAGAACATGGAGAACTTCTTATTGAAGATCCAAGAGAGAGAAGAAGCCATCTAGTTACTAGCTATGGACTCGTAGGTCTATGGTGAACTACTGACGTATCATCGGAGAGGTCATGGTGTTGATGAAGAAGCCCTCCGTGACCGAATCTCCCCTCCGGCAGGGCACCAGGACGTGCCCCAGATGGGATCTTGTGGAGACAGAAGCTTGCGGCGGCAGAAAAGTAATTGCGATCGTCTCTTGATTTTTTGGGAATATTTGGGAATTTATAGGCGCAAGATCTATGTCAGGGGACCTCCACGGGGCCCACAAGCCTGGATGGCGCGACCCCTGTGGCCGCGGGGTGGGGGCTTGTGGGGCCATGGGGCTCTTCTGGCTTGGCTCCCAAGTCCTCCGATCTTCTTCCGTTCCCGAAAAAATCTTTTCGGGGATTTTCTTCCGTTTGGACTCCGTTTCAAAATCTCCTCTGAAAGGGGTAAAAAACATGGGAAAAACAGGAACTAGCACTTGGCACTGAGTTAATAAGTTAGTCCCAGAAAATAAATAAAAGGCATGCAAAACATCCAAAGTTTGACAAGATAATAGCATTAAACCATCAAAAATTATAGATACGTTGGAGACGTATCACCTTTTACAAAGGCATCCTTGTCCATGTGATGAACATAAACACATGTTATTCCCATCCCTAAACAACACAACATAAAATATTTTGTATAAGCAATCATCCAAATACTACAAAATTTGCTTAATAAAAAACCAATCCTAACATCCAAACAACCATAATCCTAACCCCATCTTACCCCTAACCCCAACACAACCATAATCCTAACATCCAAACAACCCTAATCCTAACCCCATCATACCCCTTGTCCTAACATACAAACAAGTGCAACAATATCATATACATCCCAAATTTCATGAAGAACTAGGGATTCCTCACATTTGCAAAAAGTGAGCAAATGAGATTTTTTTTGGATGAAAGGGAGGGGATCGGGGGAGATTACCTTAAGGGAGGGGTTGGAGACGAAATTCCTGGACCAGACCTTCCGATCTGTTGATTTGGAGAGGGATTTGAGGAAGGGAGAGAGGGGACCTCGAGCTGAGAACTCTCTCCGGTGATGGGAGTGCATGAGGAGGGGGTGGGGAAGGGCCGTCACGCGGCTGGATAAGTGAAGGTGTGGTGCCTAAGCGCTCGGCGCCACATTGCAGCATGTGCAACGCGTGAGGCTTAGGCATCACACTACTGGGGGTCAGGTGGGGTCGAACGCCGGCGTGGACGGGGGTGTGACTCCTACGGCTTAGGCACCACACTACACATGTTGGGCGCCACACAAAAGGGTCAGCTCACCAATTTTTTTTGAACACGGTCCAATTTGTGATCGGTTGTCTCGAGGGGTCAGATTTGTCGAATTTGCCTCTCTCGATAGATCTATGTTGTTGTCAGATCATAGTGTCAGTACTATATAGACGCTAAAATTAAAGTATATGGCAGTACCTATTGGGTAACGTTGCATGGGAAACAAAAAAATTCCTACGCACACAAAGACCTATCATGGTGATGATCATCTACGAGAGGGAGATCAGATCTACATACCCTTGTAAATTGCTAAGGGGGAAGCGTTAAGAAATGTGGTTGATGTAGTGGAACGTCTTCACGATCCCAATCGTCGTCGTACCACGATCCATCCCGATCTAGCACCGAACGGACGGCACCTCCGCGTTCAGCACACGTACAGCTCGATGACGATCTCCGCCTTCTTGAGAGACGGGGAAGTAGATGAGTTCTCCGACAGCGTGCCGGCGCGCCGGTGATGGTGGTGATCTATTCCTGCAGGGCTTCGCCTAAGCACCGCATAAATCCGATATAGAGGAGGAACTACAAACTAGAGGAGAGGGTTGCACGTGGCTGAAATTGTGTCTCAAAAACCCTAAAACATCTAGTATATATAGGAGGAAGGAGGGGCTAGCCTTGAGCACCAAGCAAAATCTCCTTGGGCTCGGCCGAAGCTAGAGAGGAGTCCTCAACCAATCCTACTTGGAGTAGGACTCCACCCCAAGTTGTCCACCTCTTTTTGTTTTTTCCACTTTTACCTCATGGGCTTTCTTTGATTGACTAGTCAGCCCACTAAGAGCTATTGCGCCACCATCAAGTCCACGTGGCCCTCTTAGGGAGTGGTGGGCCCACCTAGTGGGGCCCCGGTACCCATTGGTCACTCCCGGTACACTGTCGGCAATGCCCGAAATTCTTCCGGGATCCAAATACCAACTCCCTATATATCAATATTCGTTTCCGGACCATTGTGGAACTCCTCGTGATTCCGGGATCTCATCCGGGACTCCGAACAAAACTTCGGTCACCAACACCTATAGCACAACTATACCGAAACGTCACCGAACCTTAAGTGTGCAGACCCTGCGAGTTCGAGAACTATGCAGACATGACCTGAGACACTCTCCGGTCAATATCCAACAGCAGGACCTGGATGTCCATATTGGATCCTACATATTCTACGGAGATCTTATCGGTTGAACCTCTACGTCAAGGATTCATATAATCATGTATACCATTCCCTTTGTCCTTCGATGTGTTACTTGCCCGAGATTCGATCGTCAGTATCTCCATACCTATTTCAATCTCGTTACCGGCAAGTCTCTTTACTCATTCCATAATACAAGATCATTTGACTAAATCTGAAGTGACATTACTTGCAAGGCTTATATGTGAAAGTGCGTTATATCGACTAGAGGGGGGTGAATAGGAGATTTGTAGAATTTCATCACTGAGGAAATTCCTTTTGAGGAAATTCCTCACTCATGACTAACTTGCAGCGGAAACAGTAAAGGATCAGGAGTGCAAAGTATCACCACAACAGTTTTTCAGGATGAAGAATATGAAAAACAGTTTGCACAGTATGGAGGCACGCAGAAAACAGATGAGGATTAACTCGTGTGAAGAATTTGGGGTTGAGGAATTTCATAGAAAGTCTTCAGCAAATTCTTCAAACAGTGAGAGTGAAAATCATCAACACACAATCTAAGGAATATAAAGAGTTGAGGAAATAGAACCCGTTTCAACAGTGAAGACAGTGGTTGATGACCCAGTTCCAACTGCTGTGACAGTTGTACATCTGGTTTGGAGCGGCTTGGTATTGAAACCAAAGGACACACAGTCCCTAATATTCTCCTTGGGCTAAGAACACACAGTCCTCTCCCAAAGCTCGTGGTAATTCTTTAGGGCAGACTTCCAAACCCTCACAAACTTGGTCACCTGGCGATCCACAATTGACTGTTGGATTGCTCTAGACCATGTAGCCTAACCGTCTGGAGGATGCACAGTCCTCAAAGGTAAAAGGCTTCAGTCCCACATAGGAACAACTTCTTCAGTGATGCTCAATCACTTGGTTTTTGGTTTGTGGTTGGTGTTTGGGGTATTTCCTCACTAATGAATTACTCTCGAAGACTCTCAGGAATTTGGGTTGCTCTTATGACAAGTGTCAGTTTCTAACGGAGCAGCCAACCAACTAATGGTTGTGGGGGCGGCTATTTATAGCCTGGGAGCATCCCGACATGATTTCACATTAATGCCCTTAAATAATATGATCGTTGGTGTGGATAAGACCAATGATGTGGCGCGACTATCCCTAACGGTCGGGACCCTCAACTGTGAGAGTCCTCATGTCTCTCATATTCCTCACTTGAGGCTTTTGGTAGGATTAGGCTTGGGTTGAGCATCATGAGGAAATTCATTCCGATGTGTTACTTTGACCCCCTTTAACACTACGGTGTTCCTATTACTCAAGTGTGAAGAAAATAAAACAGAATGAATAAATCTTCATGCTTCAAAGTCTTCAGATTGATTTTCTTCAGGACGCACCGAACTCCTCATTTTCAATATCTTCATGAGTAATATCAATTTCATCGCAATTTCTTCGCGATTCAATTCTTCAGCTTCAAACCAATTTCTTTAGCCGAAGATATACATTTTTAGGGGTCGATATTCATCGAATATTTCAAACTCCTCGGCGACTTATAGATCCTGTTTACACTCACGAACACATTAGATACTTAACCTATAAGTCTTCAAACCACCAAAATCACTAAGGGGCACTAGATGCACTTACAATATGTGATGTTGTACGACCGAGTGGGCCCCGAGATACCTCTCCATCACACGGAGTGACAAATCCAAGTCTTGATCCATCCTAATTCAACTGAGACCTTCGGAGATGCCTGTAGAGTACCTTTATAGTCACCCAGTAACGTTGCGACGTTTGATACACACAAGGCATTCTTCCAGTGTTAGTGAGTTACATGATCTCATGGTCATAGGAATGAATACTTGACATGCAGAAAACAATAGCAACAAAATGACATGATCACATGCTACGTTCATAGTTTGGGTCTTGTCCGTCACATCATTCTCCTAATGATGTGATCCCGTCATCAAGTGATGCTACGGTAACAAAAGTCCTTCCTTGGCGCTAGGAATTCTTCTTGCTACTTCTCTTGTTCGCGTCGGTTTTTACCTTGAAGAGGAAAGGGTGATGCAGCACAGGAGCAGTAAGTATTTCCCTCAGTTTGAGGACCAAGGTATCAATCCAGAAGGAGGCTCTCGTCAAGTCCAGAGTACATGCGCAAACACAAACAAGCTTGCACCCAACGCTTCAAAGGGGTTGTCAATCCCTTCAAGATTGTTTGCAAAGTGAGATCTGAAGGCGGAAAGTGCAACGAAGTAAAAAGTGTAAGGCTGAAAATATGGTGTGGAGTAGACCCGGGGGCCATAGTGTTCACTAGAGGCTTCTCTCAAAATAGCAAATATCACGGTGGGTGAACAAATTACTGTCGAGCAATTGATAGAACCGCGCAAAGTTATGACAATATCTAAGGCAATGATTATACATATAGGCATCACGTCTGAGACAAGTAGACCGATTCTTTCTGCATCTACTACTATTACTCCACACATCGACCGCTATCCAACATGCATCTAGTGTATTGAGTTCATGACGAACAGAGTAACGCCTTAAGCAAGATGACATGATGTAGAGGGATAATCTCAAACCAATGATGAAAACCCCATCTTTTTACCCTTGATGGCAACAACACGATGCATGCCTCGCTACCCCTTCTGTCACTCGGTGAGGTCACCGCATGGTATGAACCCAAAACCAAGCACTTCTCCCATTGCAAGAATCATAGATCAAGCTATCCAAACAAAACCCACAACTCGAAGAGAATTACAAGGATATGAAACCATGCATAAGATAGATCAGAAGAAACTCAAATAAGATTCATAGATAATCTGATCATAAATCCACAATTCATCGGATCTTGACAAACACACCGCAAAAGAAGATTACATCGGATAGATCTCCATGAAGATCATGGAGAACTTTGTATTGAAGATCCAAGAGAGAGAATAATCCATCTAGTTACTAGATATGGACCCGTAGGTCTATGGTGAACTACTCACGCATCATCGGGGAGGTCATGGTGTTGATGAAGAAGCCCTCCGTGTCCGAATCCCCCCTCCGGCAGGGCAACAGAACGTGCCCCAGATGGGATGTTGCAGAGACAGAAGCTTGCGGCGGCGGAAAAGTAATTTTGATGATCTCCTGGTTTTTTTGGGATTTTTAGGGAATATATAGGCGCAACCCCTAGGTCAGAGGGTGCCCAGGGGGCCCACAAGCCTGTGGGCCGTGGCCTACCCCCTGGCCGCGGGGTGGGGGCTTGTGGGGGCCCTGAGGCTCCCCTGCCTTGGCTCTCAAGCTTCCCGATCTACTTCCATTACGGAAAAAATATTTTCGGGGATTTTCTTCCGTTTGGACTCCGTTTCAAAATATCCTCTGAAAGGGGTCAAAAACATGGAAAAAACACGAACTGGCACTTGGCACTGAGTTAATAAGTTATTCCCAAAAAATATATGAAAGGCATGCAAAACATCCAAAGTTTGACAAGATAATAGCATGAAACCATCAAAAATTATAGATACGTTGGAGACGTATCAAGCATCCCCAAGCATAACTCCTGCTCTTCCTCGAGTAGGGAAGTGATAAAGAATGAATTTTTGATGTGGAATGCTACCTAGCATAGTTGTCCTTTGCAACTTCTTTCACGTGACATGAATGTTCAGATCCGTAAGATTCAAAACAATAGTTTTCTATTGACATAAAAACAGTAATACTTCAAGCAAACTAGCAAGGTAATCATGAACTTTCAAAATAACAAGGCCAAGGAAAGTTGTCCCTACAAAATCATATAGTCTCGCTATGCTCCATCATCCTCACACAACTAATGTAAATCATGCACAACCCCGGTATTGGCCAAGTAATTGTTTTCGCACTCTTACTTTCTCAAACTTTTTATAATTATCACGCAATACATGAGCGCGAGCCATGGATATAGCACTATAATTGGAATAGAGTGTGGTGGTGGTTGTGAGACAAAAAGGAGGAGATGGTCACATTGACTCGGCGTATCAATAAGCTATGGAGATGCCCATTAATAGATATCAATGTGACTGAGTAGGGATAGCCATAAAATAGATGCACTAGAGCTATAAGTATGTGAAAGCTCAAAAGGAAAACTAGTGGGTGTGCATCCAACTTGCTTGCTCACGAAGACCTAGGGCTGTTTTGAGGAAGCCCATCACTGGAATATACAAGCCAAGTTATATAATGAAGATTCCCACTATCATATGGTAGTGACAAAGCAAGAAGCTCACAATCATGAAGAACATGGTGCTATTATGAAGCACAAGTGTGGAAAAAGATAGTAGCATTGTCCCTTCTCTCTTTTTCTCTCTTCTCTTTTTTTCATTAGGGCTCTTAGGCCTCTTTTTTTGCTTTTCTTTTTTTTCCTCTTTTTTTGTTTTTTGGGCTTTTTGGCCTCTTTTTTTTTCCTCACATGTGACAATGCTCTAATAACGATGATCATCACACTTTTATTTACTCACGGCTCAAAACTCACAATGATGACTCCATAGGAAATGTTGGAATTATGCCCTAGAGGAAATAATAAATATAGTTATTATTATAATTCATATATCAAGATAATCGTTTATTATCCATGCTATAATTGTATTGAATGAAGACTCATTTACATGTGTGGATACATAGACAAAACACCGTCCCTAGCAAGCCTCTAGTTGGCTAGCCAGTTGATCAAAGATAGTCAGTGTCTTCTGATTATGAACAAAGTGTTGTTGCTTGATAACTGGATCACGTCATTAGGAGAATCACGTGATGGACTAGACCCAAACTAATAGACGTAGCATGTTGATCGTGTCATTTTGTTGCTACTGTTTTCTGCGTGTCAAGTATTTATTCCTATGACCATGAGATCATATAACTCACTGACACCGGAGGAATGCTTTGTGTGTATCAAACGTCGCAACGTAACTGGGTGACTATAAAGATGCTCTACAGGTATCTTCGAAGGTGTTAGTTGAGTTAGTATGGATCAAGACTGGGATTTGTCACTCCGTGTGAACGGAGAGGTATCTCGGGGCCCACTCGGTAATACAACATCACACACAAGCCTTGCAAGCAATGTAACTTAGTGTAAGTTGCGGGATCTTGTATTACGGAACGAGTAAAGAGACTTGCCGGTAAACGAGATTGAAATAGGTATATGGATACTGACGATCGAATCTCGGGTAAGTAACATACCGAAGGACAAAGGGAATGACATACGGGATTATATGAATCCTTGGCACTGAGGTTCAAACGACAAGATCTTCATAGAATATGTAGGATCCAATATGGGCATCCAGGTCCCGCTATTGGATATTGACCGAGGAGTCTCTTGGGTCATGTCTACATAGTTCTCGAACCCGCAGGGTCTGCACACTTAAGGTTCGACGTTGTTTTATGCGTATTTGAGTTATATGGTTGGTTACCGAATGTTGTTCGGAGTCCCGGATGAGATCACGGACGTCACGAGGGTTTCCGGAATGGTCCGGAAACGAAGATTGATATATAGGATGACCTCATTTGATTACCGGAAGGTTTTCGGAGTTACCGGGAATGTACCGGGAATGACGAATGGGTTCCGGGAGTTCACCGGGGGGGCAACCCACCCCGGGGAAGCCCATAGGCTTTGGGGAGACACACTAGCCCTTAGTGGGCTGGTGGGACAGCCCCAAGGGAGCCTATGCGCCAAGATAAGAAAATCAAAGGAAAAGAAAAAAAAAGAGGGAGGAAGTGGGAAGGGAGGGGGACTCCTCCCACCAAACCAAGTCCAACTCGGTTTGGGGGGGGAGTCCTCCCCCCCTTGGCTCGGCCGACCCCTTGAGGGTCCCTTGGACCCCAAGGCAAGGTCCCCCTCCCTCCTCCTATATATATGGGGCTTTTAGGGCAGATTTGAGACGTTGTTTTATGCGTATTTGAGTTATATGGTTGGTTACCGAATGTTGTTCGGAGTCCCGGATGAAATCACGGACGTCACGAGGGTTTCTGGAATAGTCCGGAAACGAAGATTGATATATTGGATGACCTCATTTGATTACCGGAAGGTTTCGGAGTTACCGGGAATGACGAATGGGTTCCGAGAGTTCACCGGGGGGGGGGGGGGGGGGGAACCCACCCCGAGCAAGCCCATACGCCTTGAGGGTGGCACACCAGCCCTTAGTGGGCTGGTGGGACAGCCCAAAAGTGCTCTATGCGCCAAGAAGAAAAAATCAAGAGAAAAGAAAAATAAAAAGGAGGAGGTGGGAAGGAAGGGGGACTCCCTTCCACCAAACCAAGTCCAACTCGGTTTGGGGGGGGAGTCCCCCAAGGCAAGGTCCCCTCCCTCCCACCTATATATACGGAGGTTTTACGGCTGATTTGAGCCGACTTTTCCACGGCAGCCCGACCACATACCTCCACGGTTTTTCCTCTAGATCGCATTTCTGCGGAGCTCGGGCGGAGCCCTGCTGAGACAAGGTCATCACCAACCTCCGGAGCGCTGTCACGCTGCCGGAGAACTCTTCTACCTCTCCGTCTCTCTTGCTGGATCAAGAAGGCCGAGATCATCGTCGAGCTGTACGTGTGCTGAACGCGGAGGTGCCGTCCGTTCGGTACTAGATCGTGGGACTGATCGCGGGATTGTTCGCGGGGCGGATCGAGGGACGTGAGGACGTTCCACTACATCAACCGCGTTCACTAACGCTTCTGCTGTACGATCTACAAGGGTACGTAGATCACTCATCCCCTCTCGTAGATGGACATCACCATGATAGGTCTTCGTGCGCGTAGGAAATTTTTTGTTTCCCATGCGACGTTCCCCAACAGTGGCATCATGAGCTAGGTTCATGCGTAGATGTCTTCTCGAGTAGAACACAAAAGTTTTTGTGGGTGGTGATGTGCGTTTTGCTTTCCTCCTTAGTCTTTTCTTGATTCCGCGGTATTGTTGGATTGAAGCGGCTTGGACCGACATTACTCGTACGCTTACGAGAGACTGGTTTCATCGTTACGAGTAACTCCGTTGCTCAAAGATGACTGGCAAGTGTCGGTTTCTCCAACTTTAGTTGAATCGGATTTGACCGAGGAGGTCCTTGGATGAGGTTAAATAGCAACTCATATATCTCCGTTGTGGTGTTTGCGTAAGTAAGATGCGATCCTACTAGATACCCATGGTCACCACGTAAAACATGCAACAATAAAATTAGAGGACGTCTAACTTGTTTTTGCAAGATATGCTTGTGATGTGATATGGCCAATGAAGTGATGTGATATATTGGATGTATGAGATGATCATGTTGTAATAGAAATATCGACTTGCACGTCGATGGTACGGCAACCGGCAGGAGCCATAGGGTTGTCTTTATACTAACGTGTGTGCTTGCAGATGCGTTTACTATTTTGCTAGGATGTAGCTTTAGTAGTAATAGCATGAGTAGCACGACAACCCCGATGGCAACACGTTGATGGAGATCATGGTGTGGCGCCAGTGACAAGAAGATCGTGTCGGTGCTTTGGTGATGGAGATCAAGAAGCACGTGATGATGGCCATATCATGTCACTTATGAGTTGCATGTGATGTTAATCCTTTTATGCACCTTATTTTGCTTAGAACGACGGTACCATTATGAGGTGATCTCTCACTAAAATTTCAAGACGAAATTGTGTTCTCCCCGACTGTGCACCGTTGCTACAGTTCGTCGTTTCGAGACACTACGTGATGATCGGGTGTGATAGACTCAACGTTCACATACAACGGGTGCAAAACAGTTGCGCACGCGGAACACTCGGGTTAAGCTTGACGAGCCTAGCATGCGCAGACATGGCCTCAGAACACATGAGACGGAAAGGTCGATCATGAATCATATAGATGATATGATTAGCATAGGGATGCTTACCACTGAAACTATACTCAACTCACGTGATGATCGGACTTGAGCTAGTGTAAGTGGATCATGAACCACTCAAATGACTAGAGAGATGTACTTTTTGAGTGGGAGTTTAGCGAATAATTTGATTAAATTAAACTCTAATTATCTTGAACATAGTCTAAGTCCACTTTGAATATATTTGTGTTGTAGATCATGGCTCATGCGACAGTCATCCTGAATTTTAAATACGTTCCTAGAGAAAGCTAAGTTGAAAGATGATGGAAGCAACTTTGTAGACTGGGCTCGTAATCTTAAGCTAATCTTACAAGCTGGGAAGAAGGATTATGTCCTTAATGTTGCGTTAGGAGATGAACCACCCGCTACGGCTGATCAGGATGTTAAGAACGCTTGGTTAGCACGTAAGGAGGACTACTCAATAGTTCAATGTGCAGTCTTGTATGGCTTAGAACCGGGACTTCAACGTCGCTTTGAGCGTCATGGAGCATTTGAGATGTTCCAGGAGTTGGAGTTTATCTTTCAGAAGAACGCCCGGATCGAGAGGTATGAGACCTCCGATAAATTCTATGCTTGTAAGATGGAGGAAAACTCATCTGTCAGTGAACATGTACTCAAAATGTCTGGGTACTCAAACCGTCTAGCTGAGCTGGGGATTGAACTCCCGCAAGAAGCTATCACTGAATGAATCCTTCAATCACTGCCGCCAAGCTATAAAGGCTTTGTGTTGAACTACAACATGCAAGGGATGAACAAGTCTCCCGGCGAGCTGTTTGCGATGCTGAAAGTCGCAGAGTCTGAACTCCATAAAGAGCATCAAGTGTTGATGGTGAATAAGACCACTAGTTTCAAGAGAAACGGCAAAGGCAAGAAGGGCAATTCGAAGAAGAGCGGCAAGCCTGTTGCCAATTCGACGAAGAAACCCAAAGCTGGACCTAAGCCGGAAACGGAGTGTTACTATTGCAAGGGTATGGGTCACTGGAAGCGCAATTGCCCCAAGTATCTAGCAGATAAGAAGGCGGGCAAAGAAAAATCAGGTATATTTGATATACATGTTATTGATGTGTACTTAACCGGCTCTCGTAGTAGTGCCTGGGTATTCGATACCGGTTCTGTTGCTCATATTTGCAACTCGAAACAGGAACTGCGGAATAGGCGAAGGCTGGCGAAAGATGAAGTGACGATGCGCGTAGGAAATGGTTCCAAGGTTGATGCAGTCGCCGTCGGCACAGTGTCACTTCAGTTACCGTCAGGATTAGTGATGAACTTAAATCATTGTTATTTAGTGCCTGAGTTGAGCATGAACATTATATCTGGATCTTGTTTATTGTGAGACGGTTACTCTTTTAAGTCAGAGAATAATGGTTGTTCTATTTCTATGAGTAACATCTATTATGGTCATGCACCGAATGTGAGAGGATTGTTCATATTGAATCTTAATAGCGATACGCATATACATAACATTGAGACCAAAAGAGTTAGAGTTAACAATGATAGCGCCATATTTTTGTGGCACTGCCGCTTAGGTCATATTGGTGTAAAGCGCATGAAGAAACTCCATGCTGATGGACTTTTGGAGTCACTTGACTTTGATTCACTTGACACGTGCGAACCATGCCTCATGGGCAATATGACTAAGACTCCGTTCTCCGGAACAATGGAGCGTGCAAGTGACTTGTTAGAAATCATAAATACCGATGTGTGTGGTCCGATGAGCGTGGAGGCACGCGGCGGATATCGTTATTTTCTCACCTTCACTGACGATTTAAGTAGATATGGTTATGTCTACTTGATGAAACACAAGTCTGAAACATTTGAAAAGTTCAAGCAATTTCAGAGTGAAGTGGAAAATCATCGTAACAAGAAGATCAAGTTCCTACGGTCTGATCGTGGGGGTGAATATCTGAGTTTCGAGTTTGGGACACACTTAAGACAATGTGGAATTGTTTCACAGTTAACACCGCCTGGAACACCACAGTGTAATGGTGTGTCCGAACGTCGTAATCGTACTCTATTAGAGATGGTGCGATCTATGATGTCTCTTACTGATTTGCCATTATCATTTTGGGGCTATGCATTAGAAACAGTTGCATTCACTTTAAATAGGGCACCATCAAAATCCGTTGAGACGACACCATACGAACTGTGGTATGGCAAAAGGCCAAAGTTGTCGTTTCTTAAAGTTTGGGGATGTGATGCTTATGTCAAAAAGCTTCAGCTTGAAAAGCTGGAACCCAAAGAGGAAAAGTGCGTCTTCATAGGTTACCCTAAAGAGACGGTTGGGTACACCTTCTATCTCAAATCCGAGGGCAAAGTGTTTGTTGCTAAAAACGGAGCTTTTCTCGAGAAGGAGTTTCTCTCGAGAGAATTGAGTGGGAGGAAGATAGAACTTGACGAGGTTGTCGAAACTCTCATCCCTCTGGATGGTGGCGCAGGGCAAGGGGAAACCTCTGTCATTGCAACACCGGTTGAGGAGGAAGTTAATGATGATGATCATGAAACTCCAGTTCAAGTTTCTGTCGAACCACACAGGTCGAGAGACCACGTGCTGCTCCAGAGTGGTACGGTAATCCCGTCTTATCAATCATGTTGTTAGACAACAATGAACCTGCGAATTATGAAGAAGCAATGGTGGGCCCAGATTCCAACAAATGGCTGGAAGCCATGAAGTCCGAGATAGGATCCATGTATGAGAACAAAGTGTGGACTTTGGAGGTACTGCCTGAGGGCCGCAAGGCCATTCAGAACAAATGGATCTTTAAGAGGAAGACGGACGCTGACGGTAATGTGACCGTTTATAAAGCTCGACTTGTGGCAAAGGGTTTTTCACAAGTTCAAGGAGTTGACTACGATGAGACTTTCTCACCCGTAGCGATGCTTAAGTCCGTCAGAATCATGTTAGCAATAGCTGCATTTTTCGATTATGAAATCTGGCAGATGGATGTCAAAACGGCGTTCCTTAACGGTTTCCTTAAGGAAGAGTTGTATATGATACAACCCGAAGGTTTTGTCGATCCTAAGAATGCTAACAAGGTGTGCAAGCTCCAGCGATCCATTTATGGACTGGTGCAAGCATCTCGGAGTTGGAACAAACGCTTTGATGAGGTGATCAAAGCATTTGGGTTTATACAAGTGGTTGGAGAATCTTGTATTTACAAGAAAGTGAGTGGGAGCTCTGTGGCGTTTCTAATATTATATGTGGATGACATATTACTGATTGGAAACAACGTAGAGTTTTTGGAGAGCATAAAAGGTTACTTGAATAAAAGTTTCTCTATGAAGGACCTAGGAGAAGCTGCTTACATTCTAGGCATTAAGATCTATAGGGATAGATCAAAACGCCTGATAGGACTTTCACAAAGCACATACCTTGATAAAGTTTTGAAGAGGTTCAAAATGGAACAGTCCAAGAAAGGGTTCTTGCCAGTTCTACAAGGTACGAGATTGAGTAAGACTCAGTGCCCAGCAACTGATGAAGATAGAGAGCATATGTGCTCCGTCCCCTATGCTTCAGCCATAGGTTCTATCATGTATGCGATGTTGTGCACTAGACCGGATGTTAGCCTGGCCATAAGTATGGTAGGTAGGTTCCAGAGTAATCCAGGAGTGGATCACTGGACAGCGGTCAAGAATATCCTGAAGTACCTGAAAAGGACTAAGGAGATGTTTCTCGTGTATGGAGGTGACGAAGAGCTCGTCGTAAAAGGTTACGTCGATGCAAGCTTTGACACAGATCCGGACGACTCTAAGTCGCAAACCGGATACATATTTATTCTTAATGGGGGTGCAGTAAGCTAGTGCAGTTCCAAGCAAAGCGTCGTAGCAGATTCTACATGTGAAGCGGAGTACATGGCTGCCTCGGAGGCGGCTAAGGAGGGTGTCTGGATGAAGCAATTCATGACGGATCTTGGAGTGGTGCCAAGCGCACTGAATCCAATAACCTTGTTCTGTGACAACACTGGTGCCATTGCTTTAGCAAAGGAACCACGGTTTCACAAGAAGACCAGACACATCAAACGACGCTTCAACCTCATCCGCGACTACATCGAGGGAGAGGACGTGAATATATGCAAAGTGCACACGGATCTGAATGTAGCGGACCCGCTGACTAAACCTCTTCCACGGCCAAAGCATGATCAACACCAGAACTGTATGGGTGTTAGATTTATTACAATGTAATTCACATGGTCATGTGAGGGCTAGATTATTGACTCTAGTGCAAGTGGGAGACTGTTGGAATTATGCCCTAGAGGCAATAATAAATATAGTTATTATTGTAATTCTTGTATCAAGATAATCATTTATTATCCATGCTATAATTGTATTGAATGAAGACTCATTTACATGTGTGGATACATAGACAAAACACCGTCCCTAGCAAGCCTCTAGTTGGCTAGCCAGTTGGTCAAAGATAGTCAGTGTCTTCTGATTATGAACAAAGTGTTGTTACTTGATAACTGGATCACGTCATTAGGAGAATCACGTGATGGACTAGACCCAAACTAATAGACGTAGCATGTTGATCGTGTCATTTTGTTGCTATTGTTTTCTGCGTGTCAAGTATTTATTCCTATGACCATGAGATCATATAACTCACTGACACCGGAGGAATGCTTTGTGTGTATCAAACGTCGCAACATAACTGGGTGACTATAAAGATGCTCTACAGGTATCTCCGAAGGTGTTAGTTGAGTTAGTATGGATCAAGACTGGGATTTGTCACTCCGTGTGAACGGAGAGATATCTCGGGGCCCACTCGGTAATACAACATCACACACAAGCCTTGCAAGCAATGTAACTTAGTGTAAGTTGCGGGATCTTGTATTACGGAACGAGTAAAGAGACTTGCCGGTAAACGAGATTGAAATAGGTATATGGATACTGACGATCGAATCTCGGGTAAGTAACATACCGAAGGACAAAGGGAATGACATACGGGATTATATGAATCCTTGGCATTGAGGTTCAAACGATAAGATCTTCGTAGAATATGTAGGATCCAATATGGGCATCCAGGTCCCGCTATTGGATATTGACCGAGGAGTCTCTCGGTTCATGTCTACATAGTTCTCGAACCCGCAGGGTCTGCACAATTAAGGTTCGGCGTTGTTTTATGCGTATTTGAGTTATATGGTTGGTTACCGAATGTTGTTCAGGGTCCCGGATGAGATCACGGACGTCACGAGGGTTTCTGGAATAGTCCGGAAACGAATATTGATATATAGGATGACCTCATTTGATTACCGGAAGGTTTTCGGAGTTACCGGGAATGTACCGGGAATGACGAATGGGTTCCGGGAGTTCACCGGGGGGGCAACCCACCCCGGGGAAGCCCATAGGCCTTGAGGGTGGCACACCAGCCCTTAGTGGGCTGGTGGGACAGCCCAAAAGGGCTCTATGCGCCAAGAAGAAAAAATCAAGAGAAAAGAAAAAAAAGGAGGAGGTGGGAAGGAAGGGGGACTCCCTCCCACCAAACCAAGTCCAACTCGGTTTGGGGGGGGAGTCCTCCCCCCTTGGACTCAGCCGACCCCCTTGGGGCTCCTTGAGCCCCAAGGCAAGGTCCCCTCCCTCCCACCTATATATAAGGAGGTTTTAGGGCTGATTTGAGACGACTTTTCCACGGCAGCCCGACCACATACCTCCACGGTTTTTCCTCTAGATCGCGTTTCTGCGGAGCTCGGGCGGAGCCCTGCTGAGACAAGGTCATCACCAACCTCCGGAACGCCGTCATGCTGCCGGAGAACTCTTCTACCTCTCTGTCTCTCTTGCTGGATCAAGAAGGCCGAGATCATCGTCGAGCTGTACGTGTGCTGAACGCGGAGGTGCCGTCCGTTCGGTACTAGATCGTGGGACTGATCGCGGGATTGTTCGCGGGGCGGATCGAGGGACGTGAGGACGTTCCACTACATCAACCGCGTTCACTAACGCTTCTGCTGTACGATCTACAAGGGTACGTAGATCACTCATCCCCTCTCGTAGATGGACATCACCATGATAGGTCTTCGTGCGCGTAGGAAAATTTTTGTTTCCCATGCGACGTTCCCCAACAGGAAATGCCTCCGGCACTGAACCGGGATGTGCAACGATCTAGCATGGCGTATGACATTGAAACATCTCGCTAGCTATCTTACGATCATGCAATGGCAATATGAGAGTGACGGCACAAGTCATGAGAAGGAACAGTGGGAGTTGCATGGCAATATATCTCGGAATGGCTATGAAAGTGCCATAGTAGGTAGGTATGGTGGCTGCTTTGAGGAAGGAATTTGGTGGGTTTGTGCACCGGTGAGAATTGCGCGGCACTAGAGAAGCTAGCGATGGTGGAAGGTCAAAGTGCATCTATACCATGGACTCACATTAGTCATGAAGAACTCACATACTTGTTGCGGAAGTTTTTATTAGTAATCGAAACAAAGTGCTAAATGCATACTCCTAGGGGAAGGGTTGGTAGGTGTTAACCATCACGCGATCCCGACCTCAACACAAAGGATGACAATCAATAGATCAATTATACTCTGAGTTCCTAACATAGCGGTTCACCATACGTGCATGCTATGGGAATCACTAACTTCAACACAAGTATTTCTAGATTCACAACACCCTACTAACATAGCTCTTAATATTACCAAATCCACGTCTCAAAACTAGTTGAGAGGAATCAAAACTTCTCTTTGTACTCAATGCACATGAAAATGAAGGTTTTTGCATCCGATTTGGGTACCTATCAGATTTGGGACTACTTCCATAGCATAAGCCATCTACCGAATCACGCACCGCCGTGCTCTAAAAGATATAAGTGAAGCACATAGAGCAAAAGTCTCTAGCTCAAAAGATATATAAGTGAAGCTGTAACATCCCAAAATTATAAATTTTGGAATGTTAATATAATTATTAGATTGATTGTTTGTTTGTTTGCTGAGTGACTGAAACTTGTGTGAAATTTGAAACTTTTCGAAACTTTCGAATGAGAGGGAATAAAATGACTTTCCCCTTCTCCGGTGAATTCAAATTAAAGCTTTTAAAAGCAACGAGAGAAGATGACATGACTTCTTCAATTATACAGAATTTGAACGGAGGTATTTGCGTTGAATTCTTTTGCTTTTCCATTTTTCCATCGCGCGAGAAATGTCCGGAGAAAACTCTCTTGCACGCAAGGGAGAGAGAGGAGGAAAATGACACTCCAAAAGTGCGGGCAAATCTCTGAAATAATTGAGCAAAGAAAACCCAAAGTTCTTTTGCAAAAATAATTGCAAAAAGAAATAAAGCAAATTGGGAATTTCTGAAGAAAAAAAATTAAAAGTTTTTATTGTGGCTTTAAAAAAATGTTATTCGGGTAGAGATTCTTTTTTTGGTTTTTTGGATATATTATACCATATATTAATATTTTGATTTACTTTCTTTTTTGTCGTTTTTATTTTCTGTTTTGGAAAAACTTAGAGATTAGGAAGGTTATTTTTTTAACATCTCGCCCCGAGCGTTTTTTTTTCTTATTGGGCCGAATCCCAGTCCCAGGGATCCCCAGATCCCTTAATACCGCACCCCCTGCCTTTTCCCTCCTTACCTCCCCTTCTCTTTGCCTGCGGGCCCCCCAACCAAAGCCCCTCTCCCTCCCGCTGCCTTCTCCTACCCCCTCGTCTCTTTCCTTCTTCTTTCTCTGCACCGAACCGCAGCCCTCCCAGGAACCAGCGATTCCCTTCCCCCACTGCCACCTCTCCTTCCTCGGCACCTCGCCCGCATGACCTATATAAAGCTCACCTCTCCACCCCCATTCCCACCCTACCGCCGCCGCCTCCCATCTCCCCTCGCCATCGCCCTAGCCCTGCACCACCACCGCTAGCAGGCCAAGCTTCTGCTGCCCACCTTCGGCCCTGGAGGAGCCACCCCATCGCCACCCGTCGCCGCCCCTTCGCACCACCGCCGCCTCCCCGAGGAGGAGGACTTCCCCTCCACCGCCGCCCCCTTGCCACGCCGCCACCCCTCCATCCCCTGCTGCACCCCCTCCACGAGCAGCAGCTCCTACTGCACCACCCCTCGGCCTCGCCCCGGAGCGCCCCGTCGAGCCCCTCCGTCTCCCCCGAGCGCCTCCCCCGAGGAGGAGCACCCCACCGCCGCCGCCTCCCCCGAAGCCCCCCACCGCCCCGGAGCTTCTCCTTCCTCGCCGGCCAGCCACCCCTCGCCGGAGCTGCTGCCACCAGCAAGGTAGCTCCCTCCTCTCTCTTTATTTCATGTCTTTTCTTTTCTTAGCCGTTAGATATTAACTATAGGGCTGAGATTAGATCCTAACGTAACCCTTCGGTCTAACTCAGAAAACCAACGGTTTTTATCCCCACTTAAGAATTAGCCAGTAGCTTTTGCTAGCCATAGGACGTTTGCTCCAAACCAAGAAACAAACAGCAACTGCAGCCAACCGTAGCTTGCCACGTGTACCCCTCTGTTAGTACTAGTTAGCTGCAGTTTTCTGTCAAAAATTACAAAAACAGCAACTTTCAATTTTGTTTTGGCCACAACTTTTTATCCCTCAGTCCAATGACATTGATTCTTTTTCCAGTAGCTCACAAATTTCCTGTAGTTTTTAAAAACATATAATTTGTCTATGTTTGAAATTTTTTAAATACAAGTTAGAGCAGATTTAGTTAAAACCTTGTTTTGCCTATTCCAGGAGTTTGAAAAATGATTTTGAGTTGATTCTTTTTGCTACTAATTTCTAGTGATAAAATCTTACTGTGGTAGAAGTCTCAGAATTTTTAAAGTATTTTACTGGTGTTTTCAAAAGAAATGAGTTTCTGCCATACCCGCGCGCGATAAACTCTTTTGCGTAGTCTTTTGCAAATCATTGCATGTGATGTTATTTTTACTTGTGGCATGATTGAATTGCTTATGGTGTGCTTTGTGTTTGTATCGGTAGATCATCCGGAGTGCGAAGCGTGTTACTTAGAGACGCTCGAACAGGACAACTATCATCAAGGCAAGTCACTTTGATCATACTATCACCTATGTTTTATGCATCGTAGTTCTACCATCATATGCCCAATTGCATGCTGAGTAGGTACTTGGAAATTTTAGTATAGATTGTAGTATCATGTGGTAGGCACACAACAACCCCGATACTTGGCCCCGGGACGACAAATTTCATATTGCTATGCTTGAGTAGACGGGTTATCGGTTGAGTGTATACCACGAGTGATGCGAGGTTGATATAATAATCAAGACCGGACTAAGACAAGATTTTCAAGACCTCGGACGCAATGCAACTCTGGGTGAAGGACGGTTGATCGGCTCCCTGGAGAACCAAGTGGATGACCCGGGATGCTGGAGAGGCCATGACATCCTGCGGAAAGCTTCACCCAGGCTCGAAGAGACGGACGGAGACTTCAAGACTCAAGGCTTACCTGCACAGCCACAAGTCATTATGGGCTCTGGCTTGGTTGGACAACGCGGCGACTCTGGACAGGCGGTGCTAGCAGATGTAGACGAACGGTAGGAATGGATGGGCACCGACAGGGATTCAGAGGGACCCGTTGAAAGACCATGTTTTGATCATCCGGTCTTCAAACACCCTGAAGTGCGAGGACATACTCGGAGGCGATCAAATCTTGTGGGGAACGTGTGCAAAACTCTGCAGAGTACTCAAACCTAATCGATTAGCCGTGTCCACGGTCATGGACAACTTGAGCCAAAGGAACTGAAGTTATCTGGATTTCTCAACACCATTAAATATATTTGATGAGGGTAATTAATGACAACTCGGGTATGAGAACTGGTTGGCGGAACCATCTCGTTAAAAACCAACAATGTAGTAACATTTTTCTTTTAGCCCTCTCTTGATGTAGGAGAAAACTTGCTTTTCGCTAAAAACTTATAGCCCCACCTGCCATATATGCATATAGTATAGATGATTACTTTTCACCCCTCTCTTATGTGACTTGCCGGCATATTCAATATGCTGACCTACACGGCTGCAACGTCTTATGTTGCAGATATTTTTCTTCGACGAGTAAGAGTACGATTCAAGGTTACGGTCTACACTCAACTTGCCGTTCGTGTTTATTGGGACTCCACTCCCTTGACTGCTTCCGCTGAAATATTTAAGGTATATATCAGTTTTACGCTATTTACATGCGATTGCACTTTGATATATACATTGACGTACTGTGTGTGCCAGCATACTGATCTAGGGATGGCACAGAAACACAGAGGCTTGACTCTTTTTGAGTCGGGTTGCTACAGAAGCACTATGGGCATTCTAGCAAAATCACGATGAGTGCATGTCTCTCTCTCTCTCTCAAAAAGGTGTGCAGCAAGGATGATTGTGACACAACAAAAAGAAAAGACTCCTAAGATACAAGACGCTCCAAGCAAAACACATATCATGTGGTGAATAAAAATATAGCTCCAAGTAATGTTACCGATGGATTGAAGACGAAAGAGGGAATGCCTTCCCACGGCATCCCCAAGCTTAGGCTTTTGGCGTCCTTGAATTTGGCTTGGGATGCCTTGGGCATCCCCAAGCTTGAGCTCTTTCCACTCCTTATATCTTTTTCCATGAGAACATCACCCAAAACTTGAAAACTTCACAACACAAAACCTAAACAGAAACTCGTGATAACATTAGCACTAGAAAACAAACTACCACTTCTTTTGGTACTGTAGCAAACTTGAATTCTATCTAAATTGGTGTTGGGCTACTGTATTCTCACTTTTCCATGGCTAGTACCCCCCGATACTAACCATAGTTTCATCAAAACAAGCAACCAACTCAACAAAAATAGAATCTGTCAAAAACAGACCAGCTGTAGCAATCTGTATACTTCGTATACTTTTGGTACCTCAAAAAATCTGAACAATTATGAAGGCCTGGGAAAAAAGCATATCAACCAGCAGCAAAAAGAATAAACTCAAAAGCTCTTTCTGAATAAAAATGAAAAATCATCTCGTGAGCAAAAAGTTTCTGTCTTTTTCCAGCAGGATCAAACAACCATTACCAAGACTAGTCATAAAGGTTTTGCTTGGCTCAAACACAAAAGGAAACACAAAAAACACAATCACAACAGAATTTTTATGGCGTGGACGCAACAAAACAGAAAGAAAAAATTAAATTCATTGGGTTGCCTCCCAACAAGCGCTATTGTTTAACGCCCTTAGCTAGGCATAAAAGCGATAGAATCACGTATCGTCGTCTTTGGTGCTCAAACCATAAGTGGCCCTCATCATGGATTCATAAGGCAATCTTATTTTATTTCTAGGAAAGTGTTCCATGCACTTCCTTAAAGGAAATTGAAATCTAATATTCCCTTCCTTCATATCGATTATAGCACCAATAGTCCTTAGGAAAGGTCTACCAAGAATAATAGGGCATGTAGGATTGCAATCAATGTCAAGCACAATGAAATCCACGAGTACATAGTACCTATTTGCAACAATAAGAACATCATTGATCCTTCCCATAGGTTTCTTGACAGTAGAATCAGCAAGATGTAAATTAAGAGAACACTCTTGAATCTCATTAAAACCTAGAACATCACATAAAGACTTTGGAATCGCAGAAACACTAGCACCCAAATCACATAAAGCATTGCACTCATAGTTTTTTATAGTGATTTTGATGGTAGGTTCCCACTCATCATGAAGCTTTCTAGGGATAGAGACTTCCAATTCAAGTTTCTCTTCAAGAGATTTTATCAAAGCTTCGACGATATGATCGGTAAAGGCCTTGTTTTGGCTATAAGCGTGCATTCAATCAAGGAGCAACTATCATAATTGAATTCCTTGAAATCCACGGTAGTAATTTCATTACTACTCAACGTTTTAACATCCTCTACTCCAGTTTCAATGCTTTCAGCATCAAGATAGATGGACTCCGAATCATTGGGGCACTTTTCAACCAAAGAGGATTCATATCCAGCCCCAAAATCATTAGGTTTGACACAAGAAAACAAAGATTCAATGGGAGTCACACCAAGCACTTTAAGATCTTCGTGATTCTCATCACGAGAACACGCCTTTTTAAGCCATTCGTGTCTAGCACGAATTTGGGCAGTTCTTTCTTGGCTCTCAATCATGGAAACACGCATAGCTTTCAAAGTTTCATCCATGTTGATTTTGGGAGGAGCACATCTAACTTTCAAAGCATCAACATCACTAGTCATTCTATCAACGCTCCTAGCCAAATCGTCAATTTTGAGTAGCTTTTCCTCTATGGACGCATTGAAAACCTTTTGAGAGTTGATGAACTCTTTTATATTACTCTCTAGATCAGAGGGTAATCCATTGTAATTTCCATGGATATTGTTGTAGGAGTTGCCAAAATTATTAGAGGAGTTACTAGGAAAAGGCCTAGGAACACAGTTTCCTCTAAAAGCATTGTTGTTGCCAAGTTTATTCCTACCAACAAAATTAACGTCCAAGCTAGCGTTGCTACTCTCAATCAAAGAAGACAAGGGCATATCATTAGGATCCAAAGGAGCACTTCTACTAGCAACCAAATTCATTAACTCATCCATCTTAGCATTCAACGAGTTAATTTCTTCTATAGCGTGTACCTTCTTACTAGTAGGTGACCTTTCAGTGTGCCACTGAGAGTAGTTCGTCATGATGTTGTCTTAGAGCTTTGTGGCTTCTCCTAACGTGATTTCCATGAACGTTCCACCTGAGGCAGAGTCCAAGATATTTCTAGAAGATAAATTCAAGCCAATGTAAAAGATTTGAATAATCATCCAAAGACTCAAGCCATGAGCGGGACAATTTCTAATCATTAATTTCATTCTCTCCCAAGATTGTGCAACATGTTCATGATCAAGTTGCCTGAAATTCATGATATCATTACGGAGAGAGATGATCTTAGCCAGCAGAAAATACTTGGATATATAAGCATCTTTGCACTTATCCCAAGAATCGATACTATTTTTGGGCAAAGAAGAAAATGAAGTTTTTGCACGATCTCGCAACGAGAAAGGAAAAAGCTTCAATTTAATTACGTCATTATCCACATCTTTTTTATTTTGCATATCGCAAATCTCAGTGAAGGTATTGAGATGGGATGCGGCATCTTCACTAGGAAGGCCAGAGAATTGCTCTTTCATAACAAGATTCAGCAAAGCGGCATTGATTTCGTATGACTCCGTACTAGTGGCGGGAGCGATCGGAGTACTAATAAAATCATTATTATTAGTATTCGAGAAGTCATAAAGTTTGGTGTTTTCATTCATGGTGACTTCAGCAAGAAAGCAAGCACACAAGCAAACAAAGAGCATGTGAGAAAAAGGGCGAACAAAAAGGGCGAACGAAAAAGGCAAACGAAAAAGGCAAATTGGTGAAGTGGGGGAGAGGAAAACGAGAGACAACTGGCAAACAAAGTAAATGCAAGAGATGAGTTTGCGACACCTACTTGGATGAGTTCTTGACTTGATCCTCCCCGGCAACGGCGCCAGAAAATCTTCTGCTACGGTAACAAAAGTCCTTCCGTGGTGCTAGCAATTCTTCTTGCTACTTCTCTTGTTCGCGTTGGTTTTTCCCTTGAGGAGGAAAGGGTGATGCAGCACAGGACCAGTAAGTATTTCCCTCAGTTTGAGAACCAAGGTATCAATCCAGAAGGAGGGTCTCGTCAAGTCTAGAGTACCTGCACAAACACAAACAAGCTTGCACCCAACTCTTCAAAGGGGTTGTCAATCCCTTCAAGATTGTTTGCAAAGTGAGATCTGAAGGCGGAAAGTGCAACGAAGTAAAAAAGTGTAAGGCTGAAAATATGGTGTGGAGTAGACCCGGGGGCCATAGTGTTCACTAGAGGCTTCTCTCAAAATAGCAAATATCACGGTGGGTGAACAAATTATTGTCGAGCAATTGATAGAACCGCGCAAAGTTATGACGATATCTAAGGCAATGATCATACATATAGGCATCACGTCCGAGACAAGTAGGCTGATACTTTCTGCATCTACTACTATTACTCCACACATCGACCGCTATCCAGCATGCATCTAGTGTATTGAGTTCATGACGAACAGAGTAACGCCTTAAGCAAGATGACATGATGTAGAGGGATAATCTCAAACCAATCATGAAAACCCAATCTTTTTACCCTTGATGGCAACAACACGATGTGTGCCTCTCTACCCCTTCTGTCACTGGGTGAGGTCACCGCACGGTATGAACCCAAAACAAAGCACTTCTCCCATTGCAAGAATCATAGATCTAGTTGGCCAAACAAAACCCACAACTCGAAGAAAATTACAAGGATATGAAATCATGCATAAGAGAGATCAGAAGAAACTCAAATAAGATTCATAGATAATCTGATCATAAATCCACAATTCATTGGGTCTCAGCAAACACACCGCAAAAGAAGATTACATCGGATAGATCTCCATGAATATCATGGAGAACTTTGTATTGAAGATCCAAGAGAGAGAAGAAGCCATCTAGTTACTAGCTATGGACCCGTAGGTCTATGGTGAACTACTAACGCATCATCGGAGAGGTCATGGTGTTGGTGAAGAAGCCCTCCGTGTCCGAATCCCCCATCCGGCAGGGCACCAGAACGTGCCCCAGATGGGATCTTGCGGAGACAGAAGCTTGCGGCGGTGGAAAAGTAATTTCGATGATCTCCTGGTTTTTTTGGGATTTTTAGGGAATATATAGGCGCAACCCCTAGGTCAGAGGGCGCCGAGGGGGCCCACAAGCCTGTGGGACACAGCCTACCCCCCTGGCCGCGGGGTGGGGGCTTGTGGGGCCCCTGAGGCTCCCCTGCCTTGGCTCTCAAGCTTCCCGATCTTCTTCCGTTATGGAAAAAATCTTTTCGGGGATTTTCTTCCGTTTGGACTCCGTTTCAAAATCTCCTCTCAAAGGGGTCAAAAACATGGAAAAAACAGGAACTAGCACATGGCACTGAGTTAATAAGTTAGTCCCAAAAAATATAAAAAAGGCATGCAAAATATCCAAAGTTTGACAAGATAATAGCATGAAACCATCAAAAATTATAAATACGTTGGAGACGTATCAAGTGACAACACTTGTCTATGGCTAGGAAACCTTTACCATCCTTGATCATCAGGCTAGTGAACTACAGACTCACTAGGGACACAATTTTGTCTATATACCCACACATGCATTTATGTTTCCATTCAATACAATTATAGCATGGATAATAAATGATTATCTTGAAACATGAAGTTATAATAATAACTATTTTATTATTGCCTCTAGGGCATATTTCCAACAGTCTCCTACTTCCACTAGAGTCAATAATCTAGTCTCACATCTTCATGTGATTTACAATGTAATGAATCTAACACCCATACAGTTATGGTGTTGTTCATGCTTCGCTCATGGTAGAGGTTTAGTCAGCGGATCGGCAACATTCAGATCCGTGTGCATTTTGCAAATATTTATGTCTTCCTCCTTGATGTAATCACGGATGGCGTTGAAGCGTCGCTTTATGTGTCTGGTCCTCTTGTGAAACCTTGGTTCGTTGGCTAGAGCAATGGCACCAGTGTTGTCACAAAACAGATTGATTGGATCTAGTGCACTTGGTACTACTCCAAGATCTGAAATGAATTGCTTCATACAGACACCCTCATTGGCCGCCTCTAAGGCAGCTATGTACTCTGCTTCACATGTAGAATCAGCTACGACACTTTGCTTGGAACTGCACCAGCTTACCGCACCCCCATTAAGAACAAATACGTATCCGGTTTGCGACTTAAGAGTCATGCGGATTGGTGTCAAAGCTTGCGTCGATGTAACCCTTTACAACGAGCTCTTCGTCACCCCCATACACGAGAAACATTTCCTTAGTCCTTTTCAGGTACTACAGAATATTCTTGACCACCGCCTAGTGTTCCACTCATGTATCACTTTGAAACCTGCCTGCCATACTCATGGCCAGGCTGACATCCGGTCTTGTGCACAATATTGCATACATGATAGACCCTATGGCTGAAGCATAGGGGACGACACTCATCTTTTATCTATCTTCTGCAGTTACTGGTCATTGAGTCTTACTCAACTTTATACCTTGTAACACAGGAAAGAACTCCTTCTTGGATTGTTCCATTTTGAACTTCTTCAAAACTTTATCAAGGTATGTGCTTTGTGAAAGAGCTATCAGGCACCTCGACCTATCTCTATAGATCTTTATGCCCAATATGTAAGCAGCTTCTCCTAGGTCTTTCATTGAATAACTTTTATTCAAGTAATCTTTTACGCTTTCCAAAAACTCCACATTGTTCCACATATAATATTAGAAATGCTATAGAGATCCCACTCACTTTCTTGTAAATACAAGCTTCTCCAAAAACTTGTATAAACCCAAACGCCTTGATCACCTCATCAAAGCGTTGATTCCAACTCTGAGATGCTTTCACCAGTCCATAAGTGGATCGCTGGAGCTTGCACACCTTGTCAGCATTCTCTGGATCGATAAAACCTTTGGGTTGTATCATATACAACTCTTCATTAATAAACCCGTTAAGGAACGTCGTTTTGACATCCATCTGCCAGATTTCATAGTAATAAACATGATTTAGACGGACTTAAGCATCGCTACGGGTGAGAATGTATCATCGTAGTCAACTCCTCGAACTTGTGAAAAAACCTTTGCCACAAGTTGAGCTTTATAAACGCTCACATTACCGTCCGCGTCCATCTTCTTCTTAAAGATCCATTTGTTCTGAATAGCCTTGCGACCTTCAGGTAATACTTCCAAAGTCCACACTTTGTTTTCATACATAGATCCTATCTCGGATTTCATGGCTTCTAACCATTTGTTGGAATCTGGGACCACCATTGCTTCTCCATAACTCGCAGGCTCATTGTTGTCTAACAACATGTTAGACAAGACAGGATTCCCGTACCACTCGGGAGCAGTACGTGCCCTTGTCGACCTGTGAGGTCCAATAGTAACTTGATCCGAAGCTTCATGATCATCATCATTAGCTTCCTCTTCAACTCGTGTTGCCTCGACAGAAACTTCTTGCTGCCCTGCGCCACCATCTTGTTGAAGCAATGGTTCTGTAACCTCATCAAGTTCTATCTTCCTCCCACTCAATTCTTTCGAGAGAAACTCTTTCTCAAGAAAAGCTCCGTTCTTAGCGACAAACACTTTGCCCTCGGATCTGAGATAGAAGGTATACCCAACTGTCCCTTTTGGGTAACCTATGAAGAAGCACTTTTCCGCTTTGGGTTCCAGCTTTTCAGGCTGAAGCTTTTTGACATAAGCATTGCATGCCCAAACTTTAAGAAACGACAACTTTGGCTTCTTGCCATACCATAGCTCATATGGTGTCGTCTCAACGGATTTTGATGGTGCCCTATTTAAAGTGAATGCAGTTGTCTCTAATGCATAGCCCCAAAATGATAATGGCAAATCGGTAAGAGACATCATAGATCGCACCATATCTAACAAAGTACGATTCCGACATTCGGACACACCATTACATTGTGGTGTTCAGGCGGTGTCAATTGTGAAACAATTCCACATTGTCTTAAGTGAGCACCAAACTCGTAACTCAGATATTCTCCTCCTCGATCAGATCGTGGGAACATGATCTTCTTGCTACGATGATTTTCAACTTCACTCTGAAATTGCTTAAACTTTTCAAACGTTTAAGACTTGTGCTTCATCAAGTAGATAGAGCCATACCTACTCAAGTCGTTAGTGAAGGTGAGAAAATAACGATATTCACCGCGCGCCTCTATGCTCATTGGTCCGCACACATCAGTATGTATAATCTCCAATAAGTCACTTGCATGCTCCATTGTTCCAGAGAACGGAGTCTTAGTCATCTTGCCCATGAGGCATGGTTCACATGTGTCAAGTGATTCAAAATCAAGTGACTCCAAAAGTCCATCAACATGGAGTTTCTTCATGTGCTTAACACCAATATGACCTAAGCAGAAGTGCCACAAGAAAGTGGCATTATCATTGTTAACTCTACAACTTTTGTTTTCAATGTTATGGATGTGACTATCATCACAATCGAGATTTAATATGAACAAACCCCTCAAATTGGGCGCATGACCATAAAAGATATTACTCATATAAATAGAACAACCATTACTCTCAGACTTAAATGAGTAACCGTCTCGCAATAAACAAGATCCAGAAATAATGTTCATGCTTAACGCTGGCACTAAATAACAATTATTTAAGTTCATAACTAATCCCGATGGTAACTGAAGTGAGACCGTGCTGACGGCGATCGCATCAACCTTGGAACCATTTCCCACACGCATCGTCACTTCATCCTTCGCCGGCCTTCGCTTATTCCGCAGTTCCTGCTTCGAGTTACAAAGGTGAGCAACAGAACCGGTATCAAATACCTAGGCACTGCTACGAGAGTTGGTGAGGTACACATCAATAACATGTATATCATATATAACTTGTTTGGCGTTGGCCGCCTTCTTATCGGCCAGATACTTGGGGTAGTTGCGCTTCCAGTGACCAGTCCCCTTGCAATAATAGCACTCAGTTGCCGGCTTAGGCCCAGCCTTGGGTTTCTTCGTCGGAGGGGCAACAGTTTTGCCACTCTTCTTGGAGTTACCCTTCTTGCCTTTGTCGTTCTTCTTGAAACTAGTGGTTTTATTGACCATCAACACTTGATGTTCTTTTCGGATTTCTCACACAGCGACTTTCAGCATCGCAAATAACTCGCCGGGTGACTTATTCATCCCTTGCATGTTATAGTTCAACACAAAGATCTTGTAGCTAGGTGGCAGTGAGTGAAGAATTATGTCAGTGATAGCTTCTTGCGGGATATTGATCCCCAGCTCAGCTAGACGGTTTGAGTACCCAGACATTTTGAGCACATGTTCACTGACACACGAATTCTCCTCCATTTTGCAAGCATAGAATTTATCGGAGGTCTCATACCTCTCGATCCGGGCATTCTTCTCAAAGATAAAGTTCAACTCCTGGAACATCTCATATGCTCCATGACGTTCAAAGCGTCGTTGAAGTCCCGGTTCCAATCCATACAAAACTGCACATTGAACTAGTGAGTAGTCATCCTTATGAGCTTGCCAAGCGTTCAAAACATCTTGTTCAGCCGTAGTGGGTGGTTCATATCCTAGTGCTGCATCTAGGACATAATTCTTTTGCCCAACTTGAAGGATAAGCCTCAGATTTTGAGCCCAGTCTACAAAGTTGCTACCATCATCTTTCACTTAGCTTTCTCTAGGAACGTATTGAAATTTAGGGTTGCTACTACGTAAGCCATTGCTCTACAACATAAAATTTTGCAAAGACTACTTAGACTATGTTCAAGACAATTGAGTTTAGCTAATCATATTACTTATAAACCCCCACTCAAATAGACATCCCTCTAGTTATTCGAGTGTCGCATGATACAAATTCACTAACTCAATTCCGATCATCACGTGAGTTGAGTATCTACTATATGACTCATGCTCGACCTTTCGGTCTCTTGTGTTCCGAGGCCATGTCTCTACATGCTAGGCTCGTCAAGTTTAACCCGAGTGTTCCGCGTGTGCAACTATTTTGCACCCGTTGCATGTGAACGTTGAGTCTATCACACCTGATCATCACGTGGTGTCTCGAAACAACGAATTGTCGCAACGATGCACAGTCGGGGAGAACACAATTTTATCTTGAAATTTTAGTGAGGGATCACCTTATAATGCTACCGTCGTTCTAAGCAAAATAAGGTGCATAAAAGGACTAACATCACATGTAATTCATAAGTGACATGATATGTCCATGATCTTGTGCTTCCTGATCTCCATCACCAAAGCACCGGCAATGATCTTCATCGTCACCGGAGCCACACCATGATCTCCATCATTGTGCCGCCATCGAGGTTGTCGCGCTATCTATGCTATCACTACTACCTAGCAATATAGTAAACACATCTGCAATCACAAACGTTAGTTTAAAGACAACCCTATGGCTCCTGCCAGTTGCCGTAGCATCGACCGGCAAGTCGATATTTAACTATTACAACATGATCATCTCATACATTCAATATATCACATCATGTCTTCGGCCATATCACATCACATGCATACCCTGCAAAAACAACTTAGACGTCCTCTTATTTGTTGTTGCATGTTTTATGTGGCTGCTATGGGTATCTAGTATGATCGCATCTTACTTATGAAAAGCCACAACGGTGATATGCAAATTGCTATTTAACCTTCTCCAAGGACCGCCTTGGTCAAATCAGATTCAACTAAAGTTGAAGAAACAAACATCCGCCAGTCATCTTTATGCAACAAGTTGCATGTTAGTCGATGAAACCGGTCTCTCGTAAGCGTACAAGTAAGGTTAGTCCGGGCCGCTTCAATCCAACAATACCGCCGAATTGAGAAAATACTAAGGAGGGCAGCAAATTGAACATCAACACCCACAAAAACTTTTGTGTTCTACTCGAGATTTCATCTACACATGAACCTAGCTCATGATGCCACTGTTGGGTAACGCTGCATGGGAAACAAAAAAATTCCTACGCACACGAAGACCTATCATGGTGATGATAATCTACGAGAGGGAGATCGTATCTACATACCCTTGTAGATCGCTAAGCGGGAAGCGTTAAGAAATGCGGTTGATGTAGTGGAACATCTTCGCGATCCAAATCGCCGTCGTCCCACGATTCGTCCCGATCTAGCACTGAACGGACGGCATCTCCGTGTTCAGCACACGTACAGCTCGATGACGATCTCCGCCTTCTTGGTCCAGCAAGAGAGACGGTGAAGTAGATGAGTTCTCCGGCAGTGTGACGGTGCGCCGGTGATGCTGGTGATCTATTCCTGCACGGCTTCACCTAAGCACCGCAGAAATCCGATCTAGAGGAGGAACTACAAACTAGAGGAGAGGGTTGCACATGGCTGAAATTGTGTCTCAAAAACCCTAAAACCTCCAGTATATATAGGAGGAAGGAGGGGCTAGCCTTGAGCATGAAGGAGAACCTCCTTGGGCTCGGCCGAAGCTAGAGAGGGGGAGTCCTCCTCCAATCCTACTTGGAGTAGGACTCCTCCCCAAGTTGTCCACCTCTTTTGGTTTTTTCCACTTTTACCTCATGGACTTTCTTTCGTTGACTAGTCATCCCACTAAGAGCTATTGTGCCACCATCAAGTCCACATGGCCCTCGTGGGGAGTGGTGGGCCCACCTGGTGGGCCCCTGGTACCCATTCGTCACTCCCGGTACACTGCCGGCAATGCCCGAAATTCTTCCAAAATCCAAATACCAACTTCCTATATATCAATCTTTGTTTGTGGACCACTCCAGAACTCCTCGTGACGTCTGGGATCTCATCCGGGACTCCGAACAAAACTTCGGTCACCAACACCTATAACTCAACTATACCAAAACGTCACCGAACCTTAAGTGTGCAGACCCTGCGGGTTCGAGAACTATGCAGACATGACCTGAGACACTCTCCGGTTAATATCCAACAGCGGGACCTGGATGTCCATATTGGATCCTACATATTCTACAAAGATCTTATCGGTTGAACCTCTACGTCAAGGATTCGTATAATCCCGTATACGATTCTCTTTGTCCTTTGGTATGTTACTTGCCCGAGATTCGATCGTCGGTATCTCCATACCTATTTCAATCTCGTTACCAGCAAGTCTCTTTACTTGTTCCATAATACAAGATCCCGTGACTAACTCTTCAGTCACATTGCTTGCATGTGATGTTGTATTACCAAGTGGGCCACGAGATACCTCTCCGTCACACGGAGTGACAAATTCCAGTCTTGATCCATGCTAACTCAACGGACACCTTCGGAGATGCATGTAGAGTACCTTTATAGTCACCCAGTAATGTTGCAATGTTTGATACACAGAAGGCATTCCTCCGGTGTTAGTAAGTTACATGATCTCATGGTCATAGGAATGAATACTTGACATGCAGAAAACAATAGCAACAAGATGACACGATCACATGCTACGTTCATAGTTTGAGTCTTGTCCATTACATCATTCTCCTAATGATGTGATCCCGTCATCAAGTGACAACACTTGTCTATGGCTCGGAAACCTTAACCATCCTTAATCAACAGGCTAGTCAACTAGAGACTCACCAGGGACACAATTTTGTCTATATACCCACACATGCATTTATGTTTCCATTCAATATAGTTATAGCATGGATAATAAATGATTATCTTGAAACAAGAAATATAATAATAAATATTTTATTATTGCCTCTAGGGCATATTTCCAACAGTACCTTTAAATTCACTTGGATCTATGAAGAGTCGTGTGTTGAGATGAGGAAAAAACATGGGATGCTCTTTGTCATCTGAGAGGCCAGGACAATTTACCATAAATATGTGCAGGAGATTATAATGAAGCTTTGACTCAGAAGGAACAGCATGGTGGGATGCCGAGGAACATGGGTCAGATGGACGCATTTTGGTATGCTTAACCGAGTGCGGTTTGACGGACTTTGGCGTCTTAAGGTTATCTGTATACATGGAACAACAAAAGAGAAGCGGAGGAGAACATTCAAGTGCGGCTTGATAGAGCTGCATACAACGCAGATTTTATGCAGATATTGTTGGAAATATGAGCAATTTACCATAGGATTTTATGAACAGAAAAGGTAGATAAAACATGACTATAATAATAGATATGAAACAAGGTAGGCAATATAAAGATGAGACAACAAAAGGCAAGTCACATATGATCTAGAAGAGAACATATATAGAGTTGTTCTATATATGCAAGAAGGCATATGAAAAGATGAGCAGAAACAGAACATATATAGAAGAGAAACTAGAACAAGAAGTTGCGGGAGTTCAAACGAAAGGAACAAGAGCACGTACTGAGTTGCAGCAGCAGCACGATTGGTGTTGGCATTGTCATTGGCCATGTTACCGAAGAGGTGGTCGACGTCGGGGAAGAAGTCGTCTTCCGGGAAGTGGTCGTCGATTTTCGTGATGAAAGCCAGTAGTCGCGTTGAGCACTCCCCAAAAACCTTATCGCCCTTCTCCCGTACATGACTCGAAGAGATGGAGTTTCAGAGGCCTACTGTCCTGACCTACGGTGCACGCCAGAAGTCGGCATGTGGAAGAACGTAGTAGCATCACAGAGAATGGAACCGGTGGCGAGAGGAAGTTTTGATGCTCATCTCTGGAGATGAGCGACCTCCCTTTTATAGGCACAAGAGAAGGAGGTGAGAGGCCAGCGACGGGAGCCGAAGAGAACGAGGGAGACGAAACGAACAGACATCAACGTTCGTGTTCAATTTCCACTACAGCAAAAACGTTTGGCTACCGAGTGACCTTTCGAATACGAGTCATGTGCGGCAAAATTTTGGTTCTGCTCGGGTCATTCCCGCAACCCGCGGCACGGCGCGTCGAGGTGAGGTGGGAGGCGGAGGACTGTAACATCCCAAAATTATAAATTTTGGAATGTTAATATAATTATTAGATTGATTGTTTGTTTGTTTGCTGAGTGACTGAAACTTGTGTGAAATTTGAAACTTTTCAAAACTTTTGAATGAGAGGGAATAAAATGACTTTCCCCATCTCCGATGAATTCAATCTTTTAAAAGCAACGAGAGAAGATGACATGACTTCTTCAACTATGAATAATTTGAACGGAGATGTTTGCATTTGAATTCTTTTGCATTTCCATTCGTTTTCTTCGCGCAAGAAAATGCCGGGAAATACATTCTGTCAAACAGAAAAGAGTGAAGGAACATGACCCTTAAATACCCGGGCATTTTGAATGTTATTTGCACCCTAAAACTTAGAGGGTCATTTGAAAATTATTTGCAAAAGAAAACAAACCTTCTGGGCAATTTTGTGAAAAATAATTTTTTCTGAAGTTTTTATTTTTGCCGTGGAAAAATGCCCATCATCTATATTTTATTTTTCTGATAATTTTAGTATATAGAAACTCTTTATTCCGAATTTATTTGATTTCCTTTTTATCGTTTTAGTTTCCTAGTTTTAAAAATAGGAAAGGAATCTCTATTAAATGGAAATAGGAGCTGGCCCAATTAAGACACTTTCCTTTCACTCGCCCAAGAAGATCATCTTCTTCCTCCTCTCTCCTTCATGTCACACGAAGTTTCCTTCCATGGAGAGGAGATCCCCACCTCCGGGATTCGCGAAGCACCTTCCCTCCGAGTGCCTCCCGTCGCCTCTATAAGAACCCCCATGGCCTCCTCATTCCATTCCCGTTGAAACCATCCCCTCTCCTCGCCTCTAGCTTGCGCACCCCTCGCCGGAGTTGGCCACGAGAGAAACTCGCCAGGAACACCTCCACCTCGCTGCATTACTCCTCCTCGCTGCACCCTTTCCCCCTGCCGAACCCACCCCACCCCGCCACCACCCCTCCACCACTTCAGTTCCCCCCTGCACCTCCACCTCGCCCCCCCCCCAGGAAACTCCACCAGCGACCAGGAGTTTTTTTCTCCAGTAACTCCACCTCGCCACCAGCAACTCCTCCCCTCGCCTTCACCTGCAGGCCCCCCTCCACCTCGCCACCATCCCCTCCCTGGAGCCCCTCCACCCTTCGCCCCCCCCCCCCCTCCACCACTCCTCCCGCCGGCCCCTCCCCCACCCCACCAGAACTCCACCACCATCGGCCATTACAGCCACGGGAGCTTCCCAGCCGGGTAACCTCTCCTCCCTCTTTCTTTTTTTTACTTGTTTTTTTTTGTTCTACCGTTAGATCTAGATCCCACGGTGTAGATTAGGAAGTACTTGTTGGAATTATGCCCTAGAGGCAATAATAAATGTATAGTTATTATTATAATTCCTGTATCAAGATAATAGTTTATTATCCATGCTATAATTGTATTGAATGAAGACTCATTTACATGTGTGGATACATAGACAAAACACCGTCCCTAGCATGCCTCTAGTTGGCTAGCCAGTTGATCAATGATAGTCAGTGTCTTCTGATTATGAACAAGGTGTTGTTGCTTGATAACTGGATCACGTCATTGGGAGAATCACGTGATGGACTAGACCCAAACTAATAGACGTAGCATGTTGATCGTGTCATTTTGTTGCTACTGTTTTCTGCGTGTCAAGTATTTATTCCTATGACCATGAGCTCATATAACTCACTGACACCGGAGGAATGCTTTGTGTGTATCAAACGTCGCAACGTAACTGGGTGACTATAAAGATGCTCTACAGGTATCCCTGAAGGTGTTAGTTGAGTTAGTATGGATCAAGACTGGGATTTGTCACTCCGTGTGACGGAGAGGTATCTCGGGGCCCACTCGGTAATACAACATCACACACAAGCCTTGCAAGCAATGTAACTTAGTGTAAGTTGCGGGATCTTGTATTACGAAACGAGTAAAGAGACTTGCCGGTAAACGAGATTGAAATAGGTATGCGGATACTAACGATCGAATCTCGGGCAAGTAACATACCGAAGGACAAAGGGAATGACATACGGGATTATACGAATCCTTGGCACTGAGGTTCAAACGATAAGATCTTCGTAGAATATGTAGGATCCAATATGGGCATCCAGGTCCCGCTATTGGATATTGACCGAGGAGTCTCTTGGGTCATGTCTACATAGTTCTCGAACCCGCAGGGTCTGCACACTTAAGGTTCGACGTTGTTTTATGCGTATTTGAGTTATATGGTTGGTTACCGAATGTTGTTCGGAGTCCCGGATGAGATCACGGACGTCACGAGGGTTTCCGGAATAGTCCGGAAATGAAGATTGATATATAGGATGACCTCATTTGATTACCGGAAGGTTTTCGGAGTTACCGGGAATGTACCGGGAATGACGAATGGGTTCCGGGGGTTCACCGGAGGGGGGCAACCCACTCCGGGGAAGCCCATAGGTATTTGGGGGGGTCACACCAGCCCTTAGTGGGCTGGTGGGACAGCCCACCAAATCCTATGCGCCAAGGAAGAGAAAATATCAAAGGAAAGGAAAAAAAAAGGGAGAGGTGGGAAGGGGGAAGGACTCCCTCCCACCAAACCAAGTAGGACTCGGTTTGGGGGGGGAGAGTCCTCCCCCCTGGCTCGGCCGACCCCTTGGGGTTCCCTTGGAGCCCAAGGCAAGGTCTCCCTCCCTCCTCCTATATATATGGGGCTTTTAGGGCAGATTTGAGACGACTTTCTCACGGCTGCCCGACCACATACCTCCATAGTTTTTCCTCTAGATCGTGTTTCTGCGGAGCTCGGGCGGAGCCCTGCTGAGACAAGATCATCACCAACCTCCGGAGCACCTTCACGCTGCCGGAGAACTCTTCTACCTCTCCGTCTCTCTTGCTGGATCAAGAAGGCCGAGATCATCGTCGAGCTGTACGTGTGCTGAACGCGGAGGTGCCGTCCGTTCGGTACTAGATCGTGGGACTGATCGCGGGATTGTTCGCGGGGCGGATCGAGGGACGTGAGGACGTTCCACTACATCAACCGCGATCTCTAATCGCTTCTGCTGTACGATCTACAAGGGTACGTAGATCACTCATCCCCTCTCGTAGATGGACATCACCATGGTAGGTCTTCGTGCGCGTAGGAAAATTTTTGTTTCCCATGCGACGTTCCCCAACAGTGGTATCAGAGCTAGGTTCATGCGTAGATGTCTTCTCGAGTAGAACACAAAAGGTTTTGTGGGCGGTGATGTGCGTTTTGCTGCCCTCCTTAGTCTTTTCTTGATTCCGCGGTATTGTTGGATTGAAGCGGCTTGGACCGACATTACTCGTACGCTTACGAGAGACTGGTTTCATCGTTACGAGTAACCCCCTTTGCTCAAAGATGACTGGCAAGTGACGGTTTCTCCAACTTTAGTTGAATCGGATTTGACCGAGGAGGTCCTTGGATGAGGTTAAATAGCAACTCATATATCTCCGTTGTGGTGTTTGCGTAAGTAAGATGCGATCCTACTAGATACCCTTGGTCACCACGTAAAACATGCAACAACAAAATTAGAGGACGTCTAACTTGTTTTTGCAGGGTATGATTGTGATGTGATATGGCCAATGATGTGATGTGATATATTGGATGTATGAGATGATCATGTTGTAATAGAAATATCGACTTGCACGTCGATGGTACGGCAACCGGCAGGAGCCATAGGGTTGTCTTTATACTAACATATGTGCTTGCAGATGCGTTTACTATTTTGCTAGGATGTAGCTTTAGTGGTGATAGCATAAGTAGCACGACAACCCCGATGGCGACACGTTCATGGAGATCATGGTGTGGCGCCGGTGACAAGAAGATCGTGCCGATGCTTTGGTGATGGAGATCAAGAAGCACGTGATAATGGCCATATCATGTCACTTATGAATTGCATGTGATGTTAATCCTTTTATGCACCTTATTTTGCTTAGAACGACGGTAGCATTATGAGGTGATCTCTCACTAAAATTTCAAGACGAAATTGTGTTCTCCCCGACTGTGCACCGTTGCTACAGTTCGTCGTTTCGAGACACCACGTGATGATCGGGTGTGATAGACTCAACGTTCACATACAACGGGTGCAAAACAGTTGCGCACGCGGAACACTCGGGTTAAGCTTGACGAGCCTAGCATGTGCAGACATGGCCTCGGAACACATGAGACCGAAAGGTCGATCATGAATCATATAGTTGATATGATTAGCATAGGGATGCTTACCACTGAAACTACTCTCGACTCACGTGATGATCGGACTTGGGATAGTGTAAGTGGATCATGAACCACTCAAATGACTAGAGAGATGTACTTTTTGAGTGGGAGTTTAGCATATAATTTGATTAAGTTGAACTCTAATTACCTTGAACATAGTCTAAGTCCACTTTGAATATATTTGTGTTGTAGATCATGGCTCACGCAAGTGTCATCCTCAATTTTAATACGTTCCTAGAGAAAGCTAAGTTGAAAGATGATGGAAGCAACTTTGTAGACTGGGCTCGTAATCTTAAGCTAATCTTACAAGCTGGAAAGAAGGATTATGTCCTTAATGCTGCGCTAGGAGATGAACCACCCGCTACGGCTGATCAGGATGTTAAGAACGCTTGGCTAGCACGTAAGGAGGACTACTCAATAGTTCAATGTGCAGTCTTGTATGGCTTAGAGCCGGGACTTCAACGTCGCTTTGAGCGTCATGGAGCATTTGAGATGTTCCAGGAGTTGAAGTTTATCTTTCAGAAGAACGCCCGGATCGAGAGGTATGAGACCTCCGATAAATTCTATGCTTGCAAGATGGAGGAAAGCTCGTCTGTCAGTGAACATGTGCTCAAAATGTCTGGGTACTCAAACCGTCTAGCTGAACTGGGGATTGAACTCCCGCAAGAAGCTATCACTGACAGAATCCTCCAATCACTGCCGCCAAGCTATAAAGGCTTTGTGTTGAACTACAACATGCAAGGGATGAACAAGTCTCCCGGCGAGTTGTTTGCGATGCTGAAAGTCGCAGAGTCAGAACTCCGTAAAGAGCATCAAGTGTTGATGGTGAGCAAGACCACTAGTTTCAAGAGAAACGGCAAAGGCAAGAAGGGCAATTCGAAGAAGAGCGGCAAGCCTGTTGCCAATCCGCCGAAGAAACCCAAGGCTGGACCTAAGCCTGAAACAGAGTGCTTCTATTGCAAGGGTATGGGTCACTGGAAGCGCAATTGCCCCAAGTATCTGGCAGATAAGAAGGCGCGCAAAGAAAAATCAGGTATATTTGATATACATGTTATTGATGTGTACTTAACCGGCTCTCGTAGTAGTGCCTGGGTATTCGATACTGGTTCTGTTGCTCACATTTGCAACTCGAAACAGGAACTGCGGAATAGACGGAGGCTGGCGAAAAACGAAGTGACGATGCGCGTAGGAAACGGTTCCAAGGTTGATGCAATCGCCGTCGGCACCGTGTCACTTCAACTACCATCAGGATTAGTGATGAACTTAAATCATTGTTATTTAGTGCCTGCGTTGAGCATGAACATTATATCTGGATCTTGTTTATTGCGAGACGGTTACTCTTTTAAGTCTGAGAATAATGGTTGTTCTATTTCTATGAGTAACATCTTTTATGGTCATGCACCGAATATGAGAGGATTGTTCATATTGAATCTTGATAGAGATACACATATACATAACATTGAGACCAAAAGAGTTAGAGTAAACAATGATAGCACCATATTTTTGTGGCACTGCCGCTTAGGTCATATTGGTGTAAAGCGCATGAAGAAACTCCATGCTGATGGACTTTTGGAGTCACTTGACTTTGATTCACTTGACACGTGCGAACCATGCCTCATGGGCAAGATGACTAAGACTCCGTTCTCCGGAACAATGGAGCGTGCAAGTGACTTGTTGGAAATCATACATACCGATGTGTGTGGTCCAATGAGCGTGGAGGCACGCGGCGCATATCGTTATTTTCTCACCTTCACTGACGATCTAAGTAGATATGGTTATGTCTACTTGATGAAACACAAGTCTGAAACATTTGAAAAGTTCAAGCAATTTCAGAGTGAAGTGGAAAATCATCGTAACAAGAAGATCAAGTTCCTACGGTCTGATCGTGGGGGTGAGTATCTGAGTTTCGAGTTTGGTACTCACTTAAGACAATGTGGAATTGTTTCGCAGTTGACACCGCCTGGAACACCACAGCGTAATGGTGTGTCCGAACGTCGTAATCGTACTTTATTAGAAATGGTGCGATCTATGATGTCTCTTACTGATTTGCCGTTATCGTTTTGGGGTTATGCATTAGAAACAACTGCATTCACTTTAAATAGGGCACCATCGAAATCCGTTGAGACGACACCATACGAACTGTGGTATGGCAAAAGGCCAAAGTTGTCGTTTCTTAAAGTTTGGGGATGTGATGCTTATGTCAAAAAGCTTCAGCCTGAAAAGCTGGAACCCAAAGCGGAAAAATGCGTCTTCATAGGTTACCCAAAAGAGACAGTTGGGTACACCTTCTATCTCAAATCCGAGGGCAAAGTGTTTGTTGCTAAGAACGGAACTTTTCTTGAGAAGGAGTTTCTCTCGAGAGAATTGAGTGGGAGGAAGATAGAACTTGACGAGGTTGTCGAACCTCTCATCCCTCTGGATGGTGGCGCAGGGCAAGGGGAAACCTCTGTCATTGCGACGCCGGTTGAGGAGGAAGTTAATGATGATGATCATGAAACTCCAGTTCAAGTTTCTGTTGAACCACGCAGGTCGACGAGATCACGCGCTGCTCCAGAGTGGTACGGTAATCCCGTCTTATCAATCATGTTGTTAGACAACAATGAACCTGCAAATTATGAAGAAGCAATGGTGGGCCCAGATTCCAACAAATGGCTAGAAGCCATGAAATCCGAGATAGGATCCATGTATGAGAACAAAGTGTGGACTTTGGAGATACTGCCTGAGGGCCGCAAGGCTATTCAGAACAAATGGATCTTTAAGAAGAAGACGGACGCTGACGGTAATGTGACCGTTTATAAAGCTCGACTTGTGGCAAAGGGTTTTTCACAAGTTCCAGGAATTGACTACGATGAGACTTTCTCTCCCGTAGCGATGCTTAAGTCCGTCAGAATCATGTTAGCAATAGCTGCATTTTTCGATTATGAAATCTGGCAGATGGATGTCAAAACGGCGTTCCTTAACGGTTTCCTTAAGGAAGAGTTGTATATGATGCAACCCGAAGGTTTTGTCGATCCTAAAAATGCTGACAAAGTGTGTAAGCTCCAGCGATCCATTTATGGACTGGTGCAAGCATCTCGGAGTTGGAACAAACGTTTTGATGAGGTGATCAAAGCATTCGGGTTTATACAAGTGGTTGGAGAATCTTGTATTTACAAGAAAGTGAGTGGGAGCTCTGTGGCGTTTCTAATATTATATGTGGATGACATATTGCTAATTGGAAACAACGTAGAGCTTTTGGAGAGCATAAAAGGTTACTTGAATAAAAGTTTCTCTATGAAGGACCTAGGAGAAGCTGCTTACATTCTAGGCATTAAGATCTATAGGGATAGATCAAAACGCCTGATAGGACTTTCACAAAGCACATACCTTGATAAAGTTTTGAAGAGGTTCAAAATGGAACAGTCCAAGAAAGGGTTCTTGCCAGTGTTACAAGGTACGAGATTGAGTAAGACTCAGTGCCCAGCAACTGATGAAGATAGAGAGCATATGCGCTCCGTCCCCTATGCTTCAGCCATAGGCTCTATCATGTATGCGATGCTGTGCACTAGACCGGATGTTAGCCTGGCCATAAGTATGGCAGGCAGGTTCCAGAGTAATCCAGGAGTGGATCACTGGACGGCGGTCAAGAATATCCTGAAGTACCTGAAAAGGACTAAGGAGATGTTTCTCGTGTATGGAGGTGACGAAGAGCTCGCCGTAAAAGGTTACGTTGATGCAAGCTTTGACACAGATCCGGACGACTCTAAGTCGCAAACCGGATACGTATTTATTCTTAATGGGGGTGCAGTAAGCTGGTGCAGTTCCAAGCAAAGCGTCGTAGCAGATTCTACATGTGAAGCGGAGTACATGGCTGCCTCGGAGGCGGCTAAGGAGGGTGTCTGGATGAAGCAGTTCATGACGGATCTTGGAGTGGTGCCAAGTGCACTGGATCCAATAAACTTGTTCTGTGACAACACTGGTGCCATTGCCTTAGCAAAGGAACCAAGGTTTCACAAGAAGACCAGACACATCAAACGACGCTTCAACCTCATCCGCGACTACGTCGAGGAGGAGGACGTAAATATATGCAAAGTGCACACGGATCTGAATATAGCAGACCCGCTGACTAAACCTCTTCCACGGCCAAAACATGATCGACACCAGAACTGTATGGGTGTTAGATTTATTACAATGTAATTCACATGGTGATGTGAGGGCTAGATTATTGACTCTAGTGCAAGTGGGAGACTGTTGGAATTATGCCCTAGAGGCAATAATAAATGTATAGTTATTATTATAATTCCTGTATCAAGATAATAGTTTATTATCCATGCTATAATTGTATTGAATGAAGACTCATTTACATGTGTGGATACATAGACAAAACACCGTCCCTAGCATGCCTCTAGTTGGCTAGCCAGTTGATCAATGATAGTCAGTGTCTTCTGATTATGAACAAGGTGTTGTTGCTTGATAACTGGATCACGTCATTGGGAGAATCACGTGATGGACTAGACCCAAACTAATAGACGTAGCATGTTGATCGTGTCATTTTGTTGCTACTGTTTTCTGCGTGTCAAGTATTTATTCCTATGACCATGAGCTCATATAACTCACTGACACCGGAGGAATGCTTTGTGTGTATCAAACGTCGCAACGTAACTGGGTGACTATAAAGATGCTCTACAGGTATCCCCGAAGGTGTTAGTTGAGTTAGTATGGATCAAGACTGGGATTTGTCACTCCGTGTGACGGAGAGGTATCTCGGGGCCCACTCGGTAATACAACATCACACACAAGCCTTGCAAGCAATGTAACTTTGTGTAAGTTGCGGGATCTTGTATTACGGAACGAGTAAAGAGACTTGCCGGTAAACGAGATTGAAATAGGTATGCGGATACTAACGATCGAATCTCGGGCAAGTAACATACCGAAGGACAAAGGGAATGACATACGGGATTATACGAATCCTTGGCACTGAGGTTCAAACGATAAGATCTTCGTAGAATATGTAGGATCCAATATGGGCATCCAGGTCCCGCTATTGGATATTGACCGAGGAGTCTCTCGGGTCATGTCTACATAGTTCTCGAACCCGCAGGGTCTGCACACTTAAGGTTCGACGTTGTTTTATGCGTATTTGAGTTATATGGTTGGTTACCGAATGTTGTTCGGAGTCCCGGATGAGATCACGGACGTCACGAGGGTTTCCGGAATAGTCCGGAAACGAAGATTGATATATAGGATGACCTCATTTGATTACCGGAAGGTTTTCGGAGTTACCGGGAATGTACCGGGAATGACGAATGGGTTCCGGGGGTTCACCGGAGGGGGGCAACCCACTCCGGGGAAGCCCATAGGTATTTGGGGGGGTCACACCAGCCCTTAGTGGGCTGGTGGGACAGCCCACCAAATCCTATGCGCCAAGGAAGAGAAAATATCAAAGGAAAGGAAAAAAAAAGGGAGAGGTGGGAAGGGGGAAGGACTCCCTCCCACCAAACCAAGTAGGACTCGGTTTGGGGGGGGAGAGTCCTCCCCCCTGGCTCGGCCGACCCCTTGGGGTTCCCTTGGACCCCAAGGCAAGGTCTCCCTCCCTCCTCCTATATATATGGGGCTTTTAGGGCAGATTTGAGACGACTTTCTCACGGCTGCCCGACCACATACCTCCATAGTTTTTCCTCTAGATCGTGTTTCTGCGGAGCTCGGGCGGAGCCCTGCTGAGACAAGATCATCACCAACCTCCGGAGCGCCGTCACGCTGCCGGACAACTCTTCTACCTCTCCGTCTCTCTTGCTGGATCAAGAAGGCCGAGATCATCGTCGAGCTGTACGTGTGCTGAACGCGGAGGTGCCGTCCGTTCGGTACTAGATCGTGGGACTGATCGCGGGATTGTTCGTGGGGCGGATCGAGGGACGTGAGGACGTTCCACTACATCAACCGCGATCTCTAATCGCTTCTGCTGTACGATCTACAAGGGTACGTAGATCACTCATCCCCTCTCGTAGATGGACATCACCATGGTAGGTCTTCGTGCGCGTAGGAAAATTTTTGTTTCCCATGCGACGTTCCCCAACAGTACTTACCCCTTCGGTTTTCTAAAAAGAACCGGTCCATCAGTTAAGTGAACCGAAGCATTTTCTTATTTAACGGCCATCCTCTGTTTAGCCTATGCAGCAAACATCCTTAGCCAATCAGTGGGTGCCACTTGTGTGTAGCAATTATTCCCTTTTCTGTCTAGTTCCAAAAACAGCAGAGTTTCAGTTTTGTTTTGGCCATAGCTTTTGATCCATAAGTCCAATGATAGTGATTATTTTTCCAGTAGCTCACAAATTTCATGTAGTTTTTAAAAATATATAATTTGTCTATGATGAAATTTTCAAATATAAGTTAGATCAGATTTAGTTTAAACCTTGTTTTGCCTATTCCAGGAGTTTAAAAATAGATTTTAATTTGATTCTTTTTGCTACTGCTCACTAGTGATCTTATTTATCAGTGGTAAAAATTTCAGATTTGTTTGAGTATTTTAGCTCACTGTTTCTTGTGAAACAATTTCTGTTTCACCTCTTTTAGGATTTCGACTAATTCCGTTTCTACTTTTGTTTTAAAATATTTTCTTTATTATTTCAGAAACATTATTATGTTTTGTTTCTGTTAGATAAACACTAGTTTTGCAACAAGTTTTTATTTTATATTTATTTGTTATCATGAAATCAATTCTAGTTCCTTAGTAACTTGCAATTGGTTTCCGCACTGTTTCAAATCCCGTTTGGGAATACTTTCAAAAGGTTTTGTGAAAAATACTTTATTTTATCTTAGTTAAACTTATATCTTAGTTCCTTGTTATTATTTTCTGTTAGACAAAAACTATTTAGTGTTTGACGTAGTAGAAGACTCCCTAGTCTTATTTGAAGTTTCCTTCGGATTCCCATTCGCTCTCTCTTTTGTTTTGATTGCTAGAATGATTGCTAGTATGAGTGCTTATGTGAATGATATGTTTGTTATATAGATTTCATCGGAGAGTGACGAGTAGTCTATCAAGTTATTTTCTCGAGAAATTCTTCTTCGTCAACATCACCAGGCAAGTCACTTTGATCATACTATCACCTATGTTTTATGCATCGTAGTTCTACCATCCTATGCCCAATTGCATGCTGAGTAGGTACTTGGAAATTTTAGTATAGATGGTAGTATCACGTGGTAGGCACACAACAACCCCGATACTTGGCCCCGGGACGACAAATTTCATATTGCTATGCTTGAGTAGACGGGATTTCGGTTGAGTGCATAACACGAGTGATGCGAGATTGATTAAATATTCAAGACCGGTTAAGACAAGATTTTCAAGACCTCGGACGCAATGCAACACTGGGTGAAGGACGGTTGATCGGCTCCCTGGAGAACCCAGTGGATGCCCGGGATGCTGGGGACGGCCATGACATCCTACGGAAAGCTTCACCCAGGCTCAAAGGGACGGACGGATATTTTCAAGACCCAAGGCTTACCTGCACAGCCACAAGTCATTATGGGCTCTGGCTTGGTTGGACAACGCGGCGACTCTGGACAGGCGGTGCTAGCAGATGTAGACGAACGGTAGGAATGGATGGGCACCGACAGGGATTCAGAGGGACCCGTTGAAAGACCATGTTTTGATCATCCGGTCTTCAAACACCCTGAAGTGCGAGGACATACTCGGAGGCGATCAAATCTTGTGGGGAACGTGTGCAAAACTCTGCAGAGTACTCAAACCTAATCGATTAGCCGTGTCCACGGTCATGGACAACTTGAGCCAAAGGAACTGAAGTTATCTGGATTTCTCAACACCATTAAATATATTTGATGAGGGTAATTATTGACAACTCGGGTACGAGAATTGGTTGGTGGAACCATCTCGTTAACAACCAACAATGTAGTAACATTTTGCTTTTAGCCCTCTCTTGTTGTAGGAGAAAATTTTGCTTTACGCTAAAACTTACAACCCCACATTCCATATATGCATATAGTATAGATGACATTTTACCCCTCTCTTATATGACTTGCCGGCATATTCAATATGTTGACCTACACGGCTGCAACGTCTTATGTTGCAGATATTTTTCTTCGATGAGTAAGAGTACGATTCAGGGTTATGGTCTGCAGTCAACTTGTCGTTCGTGTTTATTGGGACTCCACTCCCTTGACTGCTTCCGCTGAAATATTTAAGGTATATATCAGTTTTACGCTATTTACATGTGATTGCACTTTGATATATACATTGATGTACTGTGTGTGCCAGCATATTGATCCAGGGATGGCACAGATACACAGAGGCTTGACTAGTTTTGAGTCGGGTCGCTACAGAGATGGTATCAAAGCACATGTTGACTGTAAGACGTGACCCTAGAAACTGGAAATTTCTTAGGAAAGGATCTCTCAATTTTTTTTTCAAGAACACCTTTTACTTCTCATCTCTTCTAATTTCATCAAATGTTCTCTCTCACCTCAAATAGTTATACAATCCCCTTACCCCTTTGACCTCATGAAGAATCAACGGAGTTCTACTTCAAAGTAAAGAGGATTTCAACATGCATTTGAAGAATTGAAGGTGCACCAATTGAAGACTCTCAAGACCCTAAGAACTCGAAGACCCTGAAGCGTTCGAATATTTATATGACCATTAGAAGACCAAACCCCTGTTATATACCCACGTTAGATACGATGATTTGTGAGCCGTCATTGGTGTGTGTTTTCCGACGGCCACAAATAAAACCTATTCTCAAAATATTGTTTGTATTGTGTGTATCTCCCTCCCTCTCTTACCCGTCTCATCCCCAAAACCTCAACCCTACCAGATGGAGTATGAAGCTGGACTTGTAGTCTCTGGACCAATGACCCAGCTGGAAGCTGAGATATGGATTCAGAACATGGAGAACCACTTCGGGAGTAACTTGATCTCAAGGAAGTATGAAGTGGAACACGCTCTCCAGTACTTTACCCAAAGTGCTGCTATCTGGTGGAAAATGCACCATACCATACAAGGATTTAGTGGAGCAGAAAGTTGGTGTCGTGGTTTTGTCACGGCAGATGTCCTCGTGAAAGGACTTAGTACGGGAACCATCGCACCTTGGTGGCGACTCAAAGGGGTTATACGGGAGGAACACGGCGGGTTACCCAAGTTCGGCCCCTCGAGATGAGGTAATAGCCTACGTTCTGCTTTGTGTGTATTGATGTGGATTCGATTACAAGGGAGGCGTAACTCGCCTAACCTAGCACTCGATGATTTTCTAACCTAACTCCTTCTCCCGACTCGCCCTTATATATAGGTCGAGGCTTTAGGGTTTACAAGAGTCCCTTCCTCCTTACAAATCGTGACCACCGCGGTCTCTAAGTCGCCGTCTTGCAAAACCCAAAGACCTTCCATAAATCATAACCGTCCCGCGGCCTTGAACCGCCCAGGCTAAGGCCCAAACAGCCCAAAGGACGAATCGCCTTACTAGTAACCCGGGCCATATTGGGCGGGTCACTTAATAAGCAATATCCCCAACATTAGGCCCCAAATTGACTTGAATTTTCACGCCAATGCTTCCGCTTTAGTTGAAGGTGATTCACTCCTTCGTTTTCCTCCATACGTCAGAAATTTTAACTAGCCATCCGGTACCGGAAAAATCTTTGAGTCGCCAATCCATTTCCCGTCGGCACCTTCCTTTTCCCTCGATCTTCGAGAAATTTAACATAATCCCAACGGATCTTTTAGTGCATCATTATCCCAAAATTTTCGGACGTCATCATGGCGAATCTTTTATTCCCCAACGGTTCCCGCTCACGGTGCCTCGATTCCAGCGCCCGTCCTGATAAATAGGCGGAAGGGACAGGGCTGGCGCTGGCCACCTACCAGTCTCGTCATCCCCCCCCCCATTATCGCAGCAAAAGACCGCATCGCTTCCCGAGGGCTCCGCCGCCGGCCGCAACTTCCGCCCCCGTTCGAGGAGCATCAGTGCCGCCCGCAAGCCGTCGCCGCCGTCAAGCTTCGCACCTCGGTCGAGGAGCATCAGTGCCGCCCGCAAGCCGTCGTCGTCGTCAAGCTTCGCACCTCGGTCGATCCGTCCGCCGTCATTGTCCATCGCATCATCACCGGCAACCTCGTTGCTCGCCCGGAGCTCCGCCGCCGCCGAAGGCCTCTTCGTTCGTCGGGGCCCCCGCGCTTCTCCAGCGATCTCCGTCACCGCCGGTCTTCTTTGATCGAGAGCATCAGGTTAGGCCCTCATTCCCCCTCTTAGGCGTAGGTTTATTCCTTGCTTGTATTTCCACCATTGCCGTAGCTTTGAAGCCTTCCGCTCGTAGTCATTCATTTCCCTCGAATCGATTAGTCCGAGCGCCGCTAGGGTAGCTAGTGCCTTGAATAATTTTAACCATTCGTTGTACTTGCAAATTTCTGAATACAATGTCTTCTCCAAACGAGGGGCGTCACCTAATAATACATTGTTCACGCTCAGCCATATTCGTAGGTTCTATATCTGTTCGGCAGATCCATTCCTCATTCACTGTTTGTAAAAAACTGTTTGTAACCTTCATCCCCCCCTTAGTGCTTCGGAACGAATAGATTTTACCATCCACAGTAATGTAGCCTTTGGAAATAGCCCTACTTCCATAAGTCGCCATATCAACCCAACCCGGCCTCTTAGTCTGGCGGGTTAACTTGAACTGATCCCGATTCACATAGTAGATGTTCAAGACATGTAATACAATACTTCTACCTATTTGTAGCATGGGTGCCGTTTTCAAGAGTGATTGGCTTCCTACCAAAGTTGATGATGCTGTCTTAGCTAATTACGTGAAAGCGGGCTGTTTGGATCCTCAAGATGTCATTGGATGGCGCACCGGGTTGGGAGAAGATCTCCCCAACCCCAAAGAGGGGGAAATAGTAGTCTTTGTGGAACACTTGAAACGGGGTTTTAAGCCGCCCGGATCCAAATTTCTTAGGGACGCTTTGACCTTCATGAACGTCCGACTCCAGGATTTGGGACCCAATTCCATAAGCAACTTGAGCCAGTTCCAAGTCCTTTGCGAAGCTTATCTGCGGATCGAGCCTTCCGTTCCTCTGTTCTGGCACTTTTTTCATCTGAATCGCCAGACGGAATTCCACAACGGCCCCAGTTTGGAACTCGGCGGTGTCAACGTCCAGCGCCATAGGGATAGTCCGTTTCCTTCACTCACCATGCCTAGCCATCCCAAAGGCTGGGGTGAATCTTGGTTTTATTGTCAAGAAACGTCCCCTGCTGGTGAGAACAAGCTTCTGGGCTATAGGCCAACCCGCCTCCCGGTTAACTTCAAGCTCCCCGACAAGCTCACCGAGGAAGAAGAGTCAGAGTTCATCCCAATATTGTCTGAACTGAGGTCCCTGACGAACAATGGTCTTACCAGGGTTGACCTGATTCGCTGCTGGGTCGAATGGCGGATTCTTCCTCTGAGCCGCCGAGATGGTCTAATGTGTGAATTTGACGACACTCTGGATCATCCCCAATGCTACTTTCACACAGCATTAACAGAGAAAGACATTGTTGCCATCATCAAAAAGCTGACCGGCGAGCCCGCAGGAAAGTGCGGCCAAATCGGCCTTAAGCCCTTCTGCAAGATTAACCCGGCGCCCAAGGTAACCAAAGCTGACCCGCCCTTGATTTTATTCCTTCTGTTTTATTGCCATCATGACTTCATACCATATATCTTTCCAGAAAGGCGACAAGTTCTGGTCCAGGAGACCTAAAAAGCAAGCCATGAAGACTGCTAAACCGCCCTCTAAGAAAAACAAGGGCAAAGGTAAATCTGCTGCGGCTGAGCCATCTGAAGTCGACGAATCTCAAGTCGGCGACGCACTTTCAGAGGTACCAATCCGTCGTCTTTTCACTCGCCGCCTATTACTTTTGACCATTTATTTATATCTCTCACTCTTCTTGTAATAGAATGAAGATAACGAAAGCCAAGAAGACTCTGTTGAGGTAATTTCTGTTTCCTCCGATTCATCTCCTTCTCCACCTAAGCCGGCCCGGCGAATATGTGGGAAAGTCCCCTTCTCACATCCAAATGCCCATTTGGACCCAAATTTATTACTGAAGAAAACACAGCACGCCTCAAACCGGAAGACACGAAGTCACTGTGGCGATCTGATATCTGGCTTGCCAGCAACAAACAAAAGAAAACCAAGCGAGGTACCCCCTTTTTTTATATGAGCAACCATTGTTCGTGCTGCTTTGGATTACATCTGCGACCCGCCTGTATTATTGATGTATAATTCCTGCAGAATTCTCCCCCCACTTCCGGCGACTCAGTGATGTCAACACTTCCACCAATGATTCGAGTTCCGGGGTAAGTCTTTTGCCTTGACCTTTGAGAATAACGATCTTTTCAATTCCTTAACACGCTTATCTCCTTTTGTTAGGGCACAAGCCAAAAAAAGGAAAACCAGTGGATCCATCCCTGATCCAACTTCCGAACTTCCAAGGAAATCAACTCCGACTCAAGAGGATCCGGGTCAAGCTGAGCCGGCAATTCAAGTGGATCTTCCTAAGTCGCCGAAAGGAACAGCGGATGCCCCTAAATCGCCGAACGTATTGACGACAGCGGATGACCCAGATGCTGTAGTCATTACTGGTTCTGGCTTTTCCAAGCCGGCGGCGATAGTTCTGTCCAAACACGTAGCATCCTCCTCTCAGGCAATCCCTGAGTCTGGGCTCTCCAAGGCGAAGCTTTCCGACTATGCAAATATGGAGTTTAAAGAACTCTGTTCTGGCTTCGCAAGTCGCCTGGAAGCGAGCTATGAGACGGAGAAAAATCTGCTAAAGATGTTAAACAACAAACATGAGGTAAACTTTATACTCTATACTATTCCCAGTAACCCCCAAGGGCCGGGTCATCAGTAAAAAGATGAGTCGGGTCTTAAAAAATTTAGAAAAAGCTTCGCGACCAGTAACCCCCAAGGGCCGGGTCATCAGTAAAAAGATGAGCCGGGTCTTAAAATTTTTAGAAAAAGCTTCGCGACCAGTAACCCCCAAGGGTCGGGTCATCAGTAAAAAGATGAGCCGGGTCTTGATTTCTGTATAATTTTCCTTGAGAAATTATACATTAGCCCCCAAGTGTCAGGGGTATTGCCTTGCAATAATTCTGAGACTTGTCTTTATTTTAAACTTTCAATAGGAAAACCTTGCTCAGACCGAACTGGCACTGGGCGACTTAAGGAAATACTTGGCTGAACAACAAGACGCCCGAACTCAGTCAGAAGATAAATATAAATTGGCTCTGGTTGAACTAGAAAAACTCAAAGCCGAGTTAGAAAAAACTCAAGCTGACCAAAACGCGGCTTTGAAGAGAGCAGAAAAAGCTGAAGCGAAGCTGGCGACTGTTCAACAGGAGTTGAGCGGTTTAAAACGTCATATCTCTAAAATGACGCAAGCCATCTTTGGTAAGTCTTACCTACATCTCCAACCTTGTCCCCTCCTTTAGGCCAAATTACTGATGTTAAGTTACTGGTTATCAAATTCCAGGTCCAAGAGTTGCCAACCTGCAAGAAGACTGCGTGTTGATGCTGAAGGCGATTTATACGCTGACAGAGCAACTGTACACAGGCAGTGTGTTGACCGTCAAGGCCGTAATGGGTGCAAAGGAGCCCATTACTTCCATCAAGAAGGTACTTGGGTGTCTGTCCACGCTCCCTCCCCAGATTGGCGAGTTAACTCGGTCAGCCGCCCGGAAAGGCGTCCTGACGGCCCTGAGTTGCTGCTTAGCGTATGCCGCGGAGATCAACTTGGAAGAAGTAGCCGCCGGCTTCCTTCAGCTTAAAGATGATGGATCGGAGTTCGTTGAAGAGGATTACCAGAGAGTTGTCAAATATTCTCGGTTGGCTGCAACTCGACTCGCCGCGACTCTTGATTTAACGAAGTATCAGGCGGCTTATGATAGTAAGAATAAGAAAATCAGCCCGCCAACCTTCGTGGTGACCAACCTAATTCCTCGACGACCCAAGAATCCTTTCGACTGGGAAGCAGATTTGGCCTCAATTTTGACCGATGAAGACGACTTTGCTGCTTTGTCCAGATGCAATTGGGTGTTGGGCGATTTACAAATCGAAGTTGGTCAGAGCTCACGCCAGGACTTAGCGAAGTAGACTTTCCTGAATTTGGCCCGCGAGCCATGTAATAGTCAGTACTATTTTTGGATGACATCTTCAAGAAAAACCCTTATATCGCCTTTTGAGGCGATTTGAAATATTTGATCTGCCTTTATAAGAATCTCCTACAATGCTTAATCCGCCAAGGATGAAACAAATCTTAACACCCTCCTGTTTTAAACTTTGAGCACATCATCTGCGGAAACAAATGAACTACGAATAGTTTCAACAAATATGCAGAAAGGACAAAAACCCTTCAAGATTAAATAAGAGTAATTTCGTCGGCTCATACGGTCGCTACAGGGGGAGGCGAGTCAGAAAGCTCGTGCACCCACCCTAAATGCAGGTTTCGTCGGCTCATACGGTCGCGACAGGGGGAGGCGAGTCAGAAAGCTCGTGTACCCACCCTAAATGCAGGTTTCGTCGGCTCATACGGTCGCGACAGGGGGAGGCGAGTCAGAAAGCTCGTGCACCCACCCTAAATGCAGGTTTCGTCGGCTCATACGGTCGCGACAGGGGGAGGCGAGTCAGAAAGCTCGTGCACCCACCCTAAATGCAAGTTTTGTCGGCTCATACGGTCGCGACAGGGGGAGGCGAGTCAGAAAGCTCGTGCACCCACCCTAAATGCAGGTTTCGTCGGCTCATACGGTCGCGACAGGGGGAGGCGAGTCAGAAAGCTCGTGCACCCACCCTAAATGCAAGTTCTGTCGGCTCATAAGGTCGCAACAAGATGACACAAATCACGTTCTTTTTAAAGAAAAAGCCCCCAAGTCGGAGAATATTTTATTACTTTATAATGAAATTGAAAAACTTACAAAGCATGGAGCTTTTAAGAGTTCAAGTGTAGTAAGGTCGCAAATGAGCAATATTCCAGGGGCGAGTTGACTCAGCCTCTGTAGTCGGTCGGTCAGGCCGAAGATCCATCAAATAATAAGATCCATTGCGGAGGTTCTTGCTGACGACGAAAGGCCCTTCCCAAGGGGGCGAGAGCTTATGCATGCCTGCCCGATCCTGTATCAGACGAAGTACCAAGTCGCCCTCCTGAAAGGTCCGGCTCTTAACCCGGCGACTATGATAACGCCGCAGATCTTGCTGATAGATAGCCGAACGAGCCGCCGCTAGGTCACGCACCTCTTCCAAGGCATCCAAGGAATCCTGACGCGCCAACTCATTATCTTGCTCCACATATGCGGCGACTCTAAGAGAATCATGTCTTATGTCAGTAGGAAGGACAGCTTCTGCTCCATAGACCAAAAAGAAAGGGGTGAACCCCGTGGATCGATTCGGGGTGGTCCGGATGCTCCACAATACCGAAGGTAGTTCCTCAACCCAACACCCTGGAGTTCTTTCCAGGGAAACCATCAGCCGAGGTTTAATCCCTCGCAAGACTTCTTGATTCGCCCGTTCTGCCTGCCCGTTGGACAGCGGGTGAGCAACTGCAGAAACATCAAGCCGGATATGCTCTCGACGAAAAAAATCCAGCATCGCTCCTTGGGACAAGTTAGTACCATTGTCCGTGATAATACTGTGCGGATATCCAAAACGGAAAATTAGCTTTTTCAGAAATTTGATCGCGGTTTCCGCATCGCAAGCTCCAACAGGTTCCGCTTCAACCCATTTAGTGAACTTATCAACCGCCACCAATAAGTGAGTTTCCTTGTTAGAAGACATTTTAAAGGGACCGACCATGTCCAGCCCCCAGACCGCGAAAGGCCAAGTAATGGGAATCATCCTCAATTCTTGAGCCGGCACATGAGCCTGTCTCCCATATCGTTGGCACTGCTCACACCGCCGTACTATATCTTCTGCATCTGCATGAGCCGTCAACCAGAAGAAACCATGTCGAAAAGCTTTTGATACCAAAGAACGTGACCCGGCGTGATGCCCGCAGTCTCCAGAATGGATGTCATTTAGGATTACGCATCCTTCCTCGGAAGAAACGCACCGCTGAAAGACCCCAGAAGCACTTCGTTTATATAACTCGCCATTAATGATGACCAGGGATTTGCTACGTCGAACGATCTAGCGAGCCAAAACTTCGTCGGTGGGTAACTCGCCACGAGCGAGATAAGCCAGATAAGGAAGAGCCCAATCCGGAGTGGCATGGAGAGCCGCTACAAGCTGAGACTCGGGATCCGGTATCGCCAATTCCTCCTCCGTGGGTATAGTTACAGACGGTTTATGCAAGATATCCAAAAAAACATTAGGGGGACCGGCTTTCTCTGCGAGCCGAGTCGCGAGAGGGCATCAGCTGCTTCGTTGAGTCGCCGATCAATATGATCAACCTGGTACCCATGAAAATAACCCGCCACGTCAGATACAGCTCACCTGTAAGCCGCCATCATTGGATCCCGAGAGTCCCAGGTACCTGAAACCTGTTGCGCCACCAAATCTGAATCCCCAAAGCATCTGACTCGGGTTAGGTTCATCTCTTTTGCCAGTCGCAAACCGTGAAGCAGAGCTTCATATTCCGCCGCATTATTTGTGCAGGGAAACATGAGCCGGAGAATGTAGCAGAACTTATCTCCTTGAGGGGATACCAACACCACACCAGCCCCCGAGCCCTCCAACTGCCTGGATCCATCAAAGTAAATAGTCCAATAGGTAAGGTGAGGCCGATCTTCCGGAGCCTGAAATTCTGTCCAATCGTTAACGAAATCAACTAGTGCCTGGGACTTGATGGCCGTACGGGGGGTATATTGAATGTGATGAGACCCAAGCTCTATTGCCCATTTGGCGATTCGCCCTGTTGCCTCCCGATTTTGGATGACGTCACCGAGGGGGGCGGAACTGACCACAGTGATCGGGTGCTCCTGGAAATAATGTTTAAGCTTTCGACTTGCCATGAACACCCCATAGACCAGTTTCTGTCAATGTGGGTATCGCTGTTTGGAAAGAGTTAACACCTCACTGATAAAGTATACCGGGTGTTGCACTGGGTATTCCTTTCCTTCCTCCTTTCTTTCGACGACCACAGCCACGCTGACCGCTTTGGAATTCGCGGCGATATACAGGAGCATAGGCTCCTTTTCAGTTGGGGCTGCCAGGACCGGCGGGTTAACCAATTGATGCTTCAAGGCCTGAAGCGCCTCGTCTGCCTCCTCTGTCCATACAAATCGGTCGGATTTTCTCAACAATTGATAAAGAGGAATCGCCTTTTCCCCGAGGCGGCTCACGAAACGACTTAGAGCCGCAATGCAACCCGCCAATCGCTGGACTTGATTAACATTCGTCGGCTTACCGAGGGAAGTAACCGCTTCAATTTTGTCCGGGTTAGCCTCGATGGCGCGCTCTGATACCAAGAAACCAGTAGTTTTCCCGCAGGCACGCCAAAAACGCACTTGGTAGGATTTAGCTTCATCTGATATACCCGTAAATTATCAAAGGTTTCCTTAAGGTCTTCCAGAAGTGTCTCCTCCCGGCGGGTCTTGATCACAATGTCGTCAACATAAGCATGGACGTTGCGGCCAATTTGGTTATGAAGACAATTCTGGATGCAGCGTTGATAAGTCGCCCATGCGCTCTTGAGCCCGAACGGCATGGACACATAGCAAAAGGCCCCAAAGGGGGTTATGAAGGCCGTCTTCTCCTGATCTTCCACGGCCATTTTGATCTGATGATAACCTGAATAGGCGTCCAAAAAGCACAATCGTTCGCATCCCGCCACCGAGTCAATGATTTGGTCGATGCGGGGAAGAGCGAAAGGATCCTTGGGACAAGCTCTGTTGAGGTCCGTATAGTCAATACACATACGGAAAGTACCATTCTTCTTGAGTACTAACACCGGGTTAGCCAGCCATTTGGGGTGAAAGACTTCCACGATGAACCCGGCGGCTAAAAGACGGGCGACTTCCTCTCCAATCGCTTTCCGTCGCTCCTCGTTAAACCTGCGAAGGTATTGTTGGACAGGTTTGCATTTTGGGTCAATATTAAGATGGTGCTCAGCGAATTCTCTCGGTACACCCGGCATATCAGAGGGCTTCCATGCGAAGATGTCCCGATTCTCACGGATGAATTCGATGAGCGCGCTTTCCTATTTGGGATCCAGACCCGTCCCAATGGTGAACTGCTTGGATGAGTCGCCAGGAACGAAATCGATTGTCTTAGTATCATTCGTCGGTTTGAATTTCAGGAGCGACTCAGAATCTGTAGTCGGCTTCTTCAGTGGGGACATGTCTGTCGGGTCAACATTGGCCCGATGGTGTTTGAGCTCTTCCGCCGCACAGGCGACCTCCGCATAAGCCGCGTCCCCTTCCTCGCACTCCTTTGCGATTCTTCTATCTCCATCGATCGTGATGGGTCCTTTGGGACCCGGCATTTTTAGTTTGAGGTAGACGTAGCACGGGCGGGCCATGAAGCGGGCGTAAGCCGGTCGTCCGAACAGCGCGTGGTATGGGCTTTTCAGTTTGACCACCTCGAAGATTAGGGACTCCGACCTGTAACTCTGCGCAGTCCCAAATGCTACTGAGAGCCTGACCCGGCCAATGGGATAAGCCGACTTGCCCGGGACAATGCCATGGAAAACCGTGGTTGAAGGCATCAAGTCTTTTTCCGATAGATTCATCCTCCGAAAGGTGTCGAAGTATAGGATATTAATGCTGCTTCCACCATCCATTAATACCTTTGACAAGGTGTAACCCCCCACTTGGGGAGCCACGACTAATGCCAGGTCGCCCGGGTTATCTATTCTTGGCGGGTGATCCTCTCTACTCCACGTTATGGTCTGCTCGGACCAATGGAGATACCTGGGAATCGCCGGCTCAGTTACGTTGTACGCCCGGTGATTCACCTTTTTATCATGCCTGCAAGCATTAGTGGTGAAAACGTGGTACTGCCCATTACTTAGCTGTTTGGGATTGTTGCGGAAGCCCCCGTTGTCATCCTGGTCCTGTGGAGCCCCCTGTGGGGGTGGCTGCTGGAAAACTCCCGGCGGGTTGTACCGCCGCTGGTGGTGCATCGGGTACTGCCCGCCGCTTGGTTGCGGGCCTCCCTGAGCCTCCTGTTCGGGAAAACCGCCGAAGGGGTTGTGCCTTTGGTTGGGCGCGGCGAGTTGGTCCTGGCGACGGTTCGGATCTTCGCTTTGGCTCTTCTTGATTGCCTCGGCCCGAAATTCTTGCATCACGAAACAGTTCTCCCAAGAGTGGCCCGCCGGGCCGTCGGCCGTGGCGTGGTGCGGGCAAGGGCCTTTGAGTAGCTCTTCGTAATTACGCGGCCTTTTCCCACTGAAGCCTCGATTCTTCTTTTTGCCGTCATTGGCATTGGTGTTGGCAACCAAATCCGAGGGCTCCTCCTGTGGCCTACGCTTGCCATTGGTCCCCTGGTTGTGACGGTTGCGGCCTTGGAAACGGGTGTGGTTTTTGGTCGAATCGCCCTTCTTGGGCGAGTTACCCTTACCATCCTCGCCGGGATCCTTGGTATCATCGGCCTCGGCGTACCTGGTGAGGGTGTCCATCAGTTCGCCCATATCCTGAACTTTCCGTTTGAGTCGCCCCAATTTCTGGACCAGCGGTTCATAGTGGCAGTTGTGCTCGAGGATAAGCACAGCTTGCGCTGCCGTGATGCCATCTGATGAATGGATAATTTCCGCGACTCGCCGTGACCAATGGTGCGCCGACTCATCCGGGCGTTGTACGCAGTGTTGTAAGTCGACGATCGTCATCGGCCGTTTACAGGTTCCCCGGAAGTTTTTGATGAAACGCTCTTTCAGCTCGGCCCAGGACTGGATAGAATTGGGGGGTAAGTTTTTCAACAAAGTGCGCGCCGATCCCTCGAGCATCATGGTGAAGTATCTGGCGCAAACCGCCTCGTTTACGTCGAGCATGTCCATGGCGATCTCATAGCCCTCGATCCATGATGTTGGTTCAAGATCTGGTGTGTAATTAGGCACCTTTCTTGGTCCTTTGAAATCCTTGGGCATTCTTTCGTTCCGAAGGGCTAGGGACAAGCAGGGCACCCCAACTCGCCCTCCGGTCCCCGCGAGGGGAGTCTAGGCCTCTTGGATGTTGGGGGGATCTCTGCCCGGCGGTTCCGTTCGGGCGGGTTGTCCTGCGGGAAGTGTCGCGGGGCACTGTTTACGGCTGGCTGATCCTCCGGCCTACTCCTGGTGTAGCTCGCCTGAGGGGTGGAGTGCAATCTCTCAGGGCTGTGCGAGAACTGCGCGTTTTGAACCACCGCCGTTTTCAACATCTCGATGGCGTTCCTTGCTTCAATCTCAGCTGGGGTGTTGCCGTGGATCGGAAGGGACTCCAGATGGCGAGTTGCGGCAAGCACGTTATCCATCGGGTTGGAGAAGTGGCCTCGAGGGGTACGGAAACGAGGAATTTGACCCTCAGTCGACTGAATCGGCGGGTTAGGCGGGCGGCCCGGTCCTCCTGCTGGGGCGGCTCCCATCCCGGGTGTTTGGGGAGTGTCGAACAGGCGAGTCGGGTTGAGGTCATGGGGCAGGCGACCCTGGTGTCTCCGTTGATGGACGGCGTCGGACGCGCGCTGCTGTCTTTCGAGCCGCCAGTTGTCGGTGTTCAATCGCATCCTTTCGGCCGTGATTTGGGCTTGTCGAGTCTCAATCCTGGCGGACTCCATCTCAGCATCCTGATGGGCCTTCGCCATCGCCTCTCTCAGCTTTGCCAGCTCTGCGTTTATCTCCCCTTGGTTCTCTGGCGTGAGCGGAGTTGACATTAGCCTCGTGATTTCCGCCGCCAAGTCCACCAGGACCGCGGACGCACTTCTGGACGTTCCGCCGGTCCCGTCACCTCCGGTGGGGTTCTGTGCGGGTTGGGTTGCCCCGGCCATGTAGATGGCGATCTGGCGGCGGGTTCGGTCAAGGATTTCCGGATCCATGGCCAGCGACAAGCCTCCGAGACCATCTCCATGGAGGGACTGGATGGAATCTGAATCGCCCATGGATGACTCATCGTCGGAGTTGACCGGGGTGACCTCCTGATCCGCCACGTGTTCCGGCTCCTCCGACCCCTGCGTGAATCCCACAAAGACCGGGCGAGTCAGATGTTGTGTTATGACTGGGCGGACATACCTGGCCGGCTCGACGATGTCGGTGGAGATGTCCGGCTCAGGAACGGATGATCCGATCATGCCGATGAAGACGTTGATCTTGCCGAAGGGGACCCTGTAGCCTGATTCGAGAGAATGCGCTTCAGGTCCCCATCGTTGGTTGTCGATGTAGGTTATCCCGCGGCGGCTCCGAGTCATGAGCGCCGTCGCATAGCTCCCAAACCCTGGTAAGGCTCCCTTTGAGAACTCAACTCCACCGTGCGTCGGCCCCACGATGGGCGCCAACTGTCATGGTTTTGTCACGGCAGATGTCCTCGTGAAAGGACTTAGTACGGGAACCATCGCACCTTGGTGGCGACTCAAAGGGGTTATACGGGAGGAACACGGCGGGTTACCCAGGTTCGGCCCCTCGAGATGAGGTAATAGCCTACGTCCTGCTTTGTGTGTATTGATGTGGATTCGATTACAAGGGAGGCGTAACTCGCCTAACCTAGCACTCGATGATTTTCTAACCTAACTCCTTCTCCCGACTCGCCCTTATATATAGGTCGAGGCTTTAGGGTTTACAAGAGTCCCTTCCTCCTTACAAATCGTGACCACCGCGGTCTCTAAGTCGCCGTCTTGCAAAACCCAAAGACCATCCATAAATCATAACCGTCCCGCGGCCTTGAACCGCCTAGGCTAAGGCCCAAACAGCCCAAAGGATGAATCGCCTTACTAGTAACCCGGCCCATATTGGGCGGGTCACTTAATAAGCAATATCCCCAACAGTTGGGAAGAATTCGAGAAGACTCTGTTAAGATCCCGACTTATTCAGAAGGGCTATGATAATCCGAAGGAGAAGACTTGTGCATGCAAGATCTGTGGAGAAATAGGACACACCGAGGAAGAACACGCGGATGGATGCACTCATTGTGAAGAAAATCACCCAGCTGAGGAGTGCCCAAGTAGTCAGGTGACTTGTTTCCTTTGTGAAGGAACCACCCACTACCCAGCTCAGTGTCACATTTACCCCAAGGTATAACAAGTTGTCAAGCAGCAGAAAGATGCAGTGAAGGAAACACTCAAGAAGAAGATTCTAGAAGAGCCGGTGATGAACGAAAATATTGAAGACCCTGATGGACAAGGTCTGACCAGATTTTTCTCCAATGCATGCTACTCATGTGGAGAAGAAGGACATTATTCACAGGACTGCACGAAGAGAAGCCAAGAGAATCTGGGAAACTTCCCGACGGAAGAAGTGGAGTTTGATCCACTTGAAATAGAAGAACTGGCCAAAATAAAGGAGTCCGGAAAGAAGAACAGGTACCCTCGGAAGAACCAAATCTCTGAAGACAAAGACCTGAGTATGTCAGATGTTACAAGTGTATGAAATTTGGCCACCACAAATACATGTGCTCAGGAAGGAAGCCGGGAATCCAAGGAGCAAAGGCAAACACTAAGACGCCTCGAGACTTGTCAGAACTCATTTGCTTTTGTTGCAAGGAAGCAGGACATTTTCCAAAGCGACTCAAGATCTTTTCCACACAGTGAGATTGAAGCAATGTAATCCCACCATCATCGTCTCTCAACAACTTGATGTTCAGAATGACATCAACCACTCCTAAATCCTTCATCTCAAAACAGTGAGATAAGAAATCCCTGACCTCCTTAATAACATTCAGATTTGTTCCAAAAATCAGTATGTCATCAACATACAAGAAAAGGATAACTCCCTCTCCCCCACCATGGTGATACTACACACATTTATCGGCTTCGTTTACAACAAAGCCTGCAGCTGATAAAGTTCTTTCAAACTTCTCATGCCACTGTTTGGGTGGTTGCTTAAGTCCATATAAAGACTTCATCAACTTGCACACTTTTCCTTCCGAGCCATCTAATACAAACCCATCGGGTTGTTCCATGTAAATTTCCTCATCCAACTCTCCATTTAGGAAAGCAGTCTTAACATCCATTTAATGAATGAGAAGACCATGTGAGGCGGCTAGTGAAAGTAGTACTCGAATAGTGGTTAGTCAAGCCACAGGTGAGTAAGTATCAAAGAAGTCTTCACCTTCCTTTTGGGTATAACCCTTAGCCATGAGTCGTGCCTTGTACTCCTCGATAGTACCATCAGGCCTAAGCATCTTCTTGAATACCCATTTGCATCCTATAGGTTTGCACCCATAAGGACGATCAGTGATATCCCAAGTTTCATTTGCCAAGATGGAATCCATCTCACTACGGGCCACTTCCTTCCAGTAGTCAGCATCTTGAGATGCATAGGACTCTGAAATAGAACTGGGAGTGTCATCTAGATACATAAGAAAATTGTCACCAAAGGACTTTGTAGTCCACTGTCTCTTGCTCCCGGTAGGAACTTCATTGTTCTCCTCCATAGAATTTTCAAAGTGTTCCATCGAAATGGTAGGTTCAGTAATTGTAAATAATTCATGATTCGATGAATTAGGCATCTCCTCATTAGATGAGGTAGCCATATCCTTCATGGGAAATATATCATCGAAGAAAGTTGCATCAATCGACTCCATGATTGTACCTACATTCATGTGAGATACCTCAGATTTTACAACCAAGAATCTATATCCAATGCTATGGAAAGCATATCCTAGGAAAACACAATCCACAGTTTTTGGTCCTAGCTTGCGCTTCTTCGGAATTGGCACATTGACTTTCGCCAAACAACCCCAAGTTCGTAGATAAGAGAGTTTTAACCTTTTCTTTTCCCATTCCTCGAATGGAGTTATCACTTTGTTCTTTGTGGGAACTCGGTTTAGGACATGACGCGCAGTCAATATCTCCTGCCCCCACCATGCCTTAGAGAGACCCGATGTGTCTAACATGGCGTTAACCAAATCAGTTAGAGTACGGTTCTTTCTTTTGGCTACCCCATTTGACTAAGGTGAATAGGGAGGCGTCCTCTCATGGATTATACCATGTTCCGCACAGAAAGAATCAAATTCATTTGAGAAATACTCTCCACCACGATCGGACCTAAGCCTCTTGATCTTTCGATCAAGTTGGTTTTCAGCTTTAGCTTTATAGATCTTGAAATAGTTCAAAGCATCATCCTTAGATTTCAGAAGATACACTTGGCAGTATCTAGTGGAGTCATCAATTAATGTCATGAAATATTTATTTCCACCTTTTGTCAAAATGCTAATCATTTCACATAGATCTGAATGTATGAGCTCTAGTGGTGCAAGGTTTCTCGTTTCAGTAGTTGTGTGAGACTTACGAGGTTGCTTGGCTTGCACACAAACTTGACAATTAGATCCCTTGACGATGGTAAAACTAGGGATTAAGTTCAATTTTGCTAGTCGCGACATGCAACCGAAATTAACATGACAGAGACGCAAATGCCACACATTTGATTCATATTGTTGCAAACATGATTGACAACTTTATTGCAAACATCTGCCATGGATAAACGGAACAATCCTCGTGAGTCATAGCCTTTACCAACAAAAGTTTCATACTTGGATATTACAAATTTATTCGACTCAAAGACAAGCTTGTAGCCATATCTACATAGAAGAGATCCGCTAACAAGATTTTATTGACAAAGAGGACATAATGCACGTTCTTTATCCGCACGATCTTCCCCGAAGTAAACTTCAGATCGACCATGCCAACACCACGAATAGAAGCACTTGAACTGTTGCCCATCAGCATGGTTGAAGTCCCTGCGGTCTGATAAGACGAAAACATGGAAATATCACCGCATACATGCACATTAGCACCCGTGTGAATCAACCAATTAGGGAAATGACATACTGAAAGAATAGTGGGAAATATACCATACCCAGCATCCTTCACGTCAGTGTCACCAATGACAACAGTAGCGGTCTTGCCACCTTTCCCATGTTGACGCTTGTCATAACGGTTAGGGCAGCTGGGTGCCCAATGATCAGGATCTCCGCAAACATGACAAACAACTTTCTTCTTGTCAGTCTTCTTCTTGAAGTTGGTGTGGTGCAAAGCCTTATTCTTCCCATCAAACTTTCCCTTACCATCAAACTTGCCCTTTTTCTTGAAATTGTGGAGCTGGAAATTTTTCTTCTGTGCCAGATTGGCACTAGATCCTCCCTCAATACCTCGAGCACGTGTGTCTTTTTCTCTCGCCTTTTCTTCCACATCAAGAGTACCGATGAGATCCGGAACGGAAAACTCCTGCCTCTTATGCTTCAGTAAGGTAGCAAAGTTCCTCCACGACGGAGGAAGCTTAGTGATGATGCCTCCGGCAACAAACATAGGAGGTCTCATGGAAGCAGCAAAACCACTCGGGATAAATTGTCTATTGTAAGGTTTCTGGATTGTTGGAAATATGAGCAATTTACCATAGGATTTTATTAACAGAAAAGATAGATAAAACATGACTATAATAATAGAGATGAAAGATTGCAAAAGGCAAGTGCACATATGGTCTACAAGAGAACACATATAGAACCGTTCTATATATGACCTCAAACAAAAAGAACAGGAACACGTACTGAGACCTTCAGAGGAGGAGGAGCGCGCGTGAATGTCTCTCTTGTTGTCTCGAAATAGGCTTTCGCCCCGCTTTATATATAAAGCACACAGAATAGAATCCAGGTAACATGTCCGAACAAAGAAATAAAAAGATAGTCCGCTGGGGCAACATCACAGTCCAGCCCAATAAAGGAAGAAGAAACAAAAAGGCCCTCAAGGGGGCAGGCTAGGCAGCAAGCAAGGGAGAGGAGAGCCGTCGGGCGGCCGCCATCAACGTGTCCAGGAAGTGCTGAAGCCGGTTACGGTCCCGAGTCCAAACGAGCGGATGCCAGAGCTGCAAGAATGCAAGGAATTTGAAGAACAAGTCAGAAGCACGCCGCTGAAACACCTTGTCAATCACCATCTTATTGCGAGTAGTCCAGAGGGTCCACATCATAGCCGCGAAGACCATCCAAAACAGTCGGCGTTTATGGCCGACCTGAGTGGCCCGCACCTGCAGAAAATCTGCAAGGTCACAGGCCTCCCACTCCGGTCCCAGAGCCTCGCGTACAAAGCACCATAGTGCCTGTGCCGCAACGCATGCGAACAGAATGTGAGATCCAGTCTCCGGGACATGGCACAAGGGACAAATGCCGTTACCCGGACCATGGCATTTCAGCACCTTAGTCCCTGAAGGTAAACGGTCTCGGAGAAGCTGCCAAACAAAAATCTTGATCTTCAAGGGCAGCGGTGCCTTCTAGAGTGGGGATAGCCACGGGAGGACCGGCATCCTGCACAGCGCCAGGTAGGCCGAGCTAACAAAAAATTCTCCCAAGGGAGACAGACTCCAAGAGACACTATCACGAACCGCCGAGGTCGGGAGGGGAGTCACTGCCAATAATAATTCCCATTCTGGACCTCAGCTGGGCCAAGGGGGCGGCGGAATGCCACATGCCATCCGTCTTCCAGAGCAGATGTAGAGACAAGGATAGCAGGGTCGGTGCAGATAGCAAAGAGTCTCGGGAAATGGAATCGCACAGGCTCTCCCTCCAACCAGGGATCTAACCAAAACTAGGTCCCAGACCCGTCGCCCACCGAGAACCGCAAGCCCAGCCTAATCTCGTGCTTAATGCTCTGGATAGACTTCCAGAATTGCGAACCATTCGCGAGAGAGCATGCCAAGAGAGGACGACCTCGAAGGTACTTGGCCTCAATCAATTGAAGCCACAAACCCCCATCTCCCTGCAGAATCTGCCAAACCCATCGGAGCATCAGGGCCACGTTCATGCGGCGGGACGCAGGAATGCCTAAGCCCCCTCGGTCTTTTGGCACGCAGACGTCATCCCATTTCACCATGTGATACTTGGGCCTACCATCCCCTGCGTGCCAAAAGAATCTAGCCAGTTCCTTGTCAAAGGCGTTGTGCACACCTTCGGGCAGGATATACATCCCCATCATATACATGGGGAGGCTTGCGAGGTTCGAGCTAATGAGAATGGATTTGCTACATTTAGAAGTGAACCTGCCGCACCAGGGTTCCGCACGGGACGCTACTCGTCCCACAAGCGGATCAAACCCGCTAACCAGAATCCTGGACTCCGCTAGGGGCATTCCCAAATACGAGATAGGGAAAGTCGCCAGCTTGCAGTTGAGGTTGTCCACAATCCTGAGCTGATCAACCTCTGAGTAGCCCAGGACCACCACCTCGCTCTTATCAAAGTTAATCTTAAGTCCAGACATTTCCTCGAAGCAGAGCAAAAGGAACTTAAGATTAGCAATGTCGGACTCAGAGCCAGAGACCATGATCATGGTGTCGTCTGCATACTGGAGGTGGGAAACCCCACCCCCCGGGATGAGATGACCAACCACCCCCAGGATATGCCCTGCTAATCTAGCCTTATCCAGTATGCTAGCAAGGGCGTCCACGGCGAGGTTAAAAAGCAGGGGGGAGATAGGGCCACCTTGCTTAACCCCCCTAGATGCCCGAAAAAAGGGGCCAACTTCAGCATTGATATTGATCGCGGTGCTACCAGATCGCACCAGCTGCATGATCCAGGAGCACCACCTCTCGTCAAATCCGCGCCGCTGCAATACTAACCTCAAGAAGGACCAATCAAGACGGACGTACGCCTTCTGGAAGTCCAACTTGAGAAAGACCCCCTTCATGCCCTTGGACGCCACCTCATGGACCACCTCGTGGAGGGCAAGAATCCCGTCATGTATCTTCCTGCCCTTCAGGAGTGCAGACTGAAGGGGGTGGGCTATCCGTTCGGCCACAGGGGACAAGCGGGTGGCGCATACTTTAGCAAAAATACGCGCCACCACGTTAATCACCGTAATAGGCCTGAATTGCCAAATCTCTGCAGCCCCAACTAGTTTGGGGATGAGAGTAATGACTCCATAGTTATTCCTGCCCATGTTCAGAGTGCCTATATAAAATTCATGGAACATAGGCATGATAACCGGGCGCACGGTCTCCCAGAATCGCTGGAAAAAGACCACCGGGAGGCCGTCTGGCCCCGGGGCCGAGCACGCCTTCATAGAGGCGATTGCCTGGCCCACTTCCTCCGAGGAGAATGGGAGAGTGAGTTCCGCATTCTCCACGTCGGACACCTGATCAGCTAGCGGCCAGAAGTCCTCACTGAGGGAGGAGCTTCCCCGCAGATCAGCCGAGAATAACTCCTTATAGAAGGAGTAAATATGGGATGAGATGTCTTCTGGGCTCTCCAGAAGAACATCTCCGTCCCGGAGGAAAGGGATGACACATTTCCGCCTACGGCCGTTGGCGATGGCCTGAAAGTACACGGTGTTCGCATCCCCCTTAAGAAGCCAGTTCTGGCCACCTCGACGTTGCTAGAACAATTCCTCGGACCTGAAAATGCCCATGAGCTCGGCATCAAGGGAGTACCTCCGGGTCCAGTCATCTGGGGACAGACCCGCTCCATCCGCCAAGTCATCTAGGCACTTAATCTGACCTAGAAGGGCCCCTTTACGGGCCCGGAGATCAGCACCCAAGTTAGCACCCCAGCCCTTCATGGCATGGCGCGCCATCTTGGCACAGTGTTGCCAAATGTCCACCGCACTGAAGACTTGCGGCGGGGAGGCGGCAGCCCGAAGCCAACGGTCGCGGACCAACTCGCACAAACCAGGTTGATCCAACCAAAAAGTCTCAAAGCGAAAGCGCCATGATCTAGGGGGGGGAGCTATCCCCCGACGAGAAGAGTAGGGGCGTATGGTCTGAGCCAATCTGCGTGATCGCCCTAAGCCCACAGAGGGGGGAACATCACTTCCCATTGGGGCGACACAAAGACCCGATCTAGAACACTCCGGATGGGGTCCGCCTGCTTGTTCGACCACGTGAACCTGGCCCCTACGCGAGCTCATACATGTGTGGAAACAACCTTCCTTATAAGGAGGTCCAACTCCTACTAAACTAGCAATGAGGGACTTTTTTTTTTACCTTTTGCCTTACATGAATGGGTTGCGTGGGCCTCTATGATATATTATGAATTTTTAAAATTATTATAAAACTGGTTCAAAATAAATAAAATTCCAGCAGATATTTCAGCATCAGAAGTGCGGCACATTTTAGTGAAAAAGATCGGATGATGAATAATTTGTGAAGGTTTGGCTGCAAGAGCCACCTGATTGTATCCACGACGTTATTTCGCCAGAGATTCCTGCCTACTAGGAACAAATAGAGAGCAGTTTGAACTTCAAAAAAAACTTATACATTCTCCCCACGTAAAAAATTGCCACCGGCGGGCTCAAAATCTGTGACATCGCGATTCACACGCGGCTGGAACAAACGTATTAATTTAGAGACAAACGATGTACATGCTTTTATCTCTTTTGGTCTATGTAAGTATGTGCCCTTTTAAAAATGGATTAAACATTGTAAAAATATATTTGTGTAATTCAAAATATGTTGATGCGTTAATTTATTTGAACTGTGCGAATATATTTTTGAGATGTGTCAACATTTTTAAAATACAATGTACATTTTTTTAATTTACACAAATATATTTTAGAATGTTGTTTTATAAATGTCACGTACTCCCTCCATCCCATAATATAAAATTATTTTAGCCACTTTTAATGCAAAAAATATATATTGAATTATACAAACATTATTTTACAATGTTTAACTTTTTATTAATTAAAAAAAGAGTTGATACAGACATTTAATTTTTTTATGAAATAAAACTGTTCAATGAATACAAAAAGAATTATACACTGACAACTTGTATGTAGATTATACAAAATGATGAATGCAAACATTTACTAAATGCTTCTTAATATTAACTTGTGTACATTTTTTACTCATGACTTATATTCACACAAATATAATTTAAATATTGGACGGGATTAAATATTCATTGAAATATTTTATATTTTGAGCTATGAATATTTTTAACTATACAAACCAAACCTGGCCAAACGCGCGGCCCGACAGGGTACGAGCACGTGCCTGGCCCAGCACGGCCCGCCAAGGCACGCTTAGTAATCGGCCGGGGTCGTGCTGTGCCAGCCCGTGGGCTGCGCCTCTAGATCCAGGCACGACCCGATTACTAAACGGTCGGCCTGTTGGTCCGTTTTGCATGATGGGCTGCATATGTTTAGCTTCTAGGCTTATTTTTAAGCTTATTGGGCTGTATATTATATACATATATATTAAAAAAATAAAATATGAAAAATAAAATAAATGGATTGTGTCGTGCGGGTCCGCGTGCCCAGCCTCCAAGACCATTCACGGCCCGAGGTGTGCCGCGTGCCGGGCATGGGCACGATTAAAGCGTCCCGGGCCGGGCCCGTCTCGTGCTAGGCCGGCGTGCCTGCGGACCGGCCCGATTGATCGGGCCCGTTTGGCCAGGTATAATACAAAACGTTGAACTATATAAAATATGTGTATAATTCTTGAAATGCGTGTATTACTAAAGTAATAGTTATTAATTTTAGTTTTAAAAATATTGATATTTTAATTGCACAAATATTTTTAGTTATTCACAAAAATCATTTCAAAATAATACATGAACAAATTATGCTCCATCAATTTCTCAAATAAAAGGTACAGGTGTATTTATACAAAAATATAACATTTCTATAATTATTAATATTTGTATTATGATTATAGAATCGTTTTTAATCATTTATAAGTACTATTTTAGAATACAAATACAGGAACAATATTTGAAACTTGTCTTCTTATTGAGATTATAATTTATATATTGTCTATAAATTTTGAAAAGCCAAACAAGCGCAAACTGGGCCGCGTGGACGGCAGCTCATTTCTGTTCCACGTACGCCTCTGTCATTGTACATTAAAGTGTTAGGTGTAGTGGCTGGGTCGGGTAATGGGCGTTTCTTATTTGATTCTACAGGCGCCTGTTAAAGTGCATATTTGCAAACGGGCGCCTGTAGCGCTCGCCCACAGGGCCGGCCCATCATCGGGCATTCCCAAGCTGAAAAAAGGAGCGAATGTAGGGATCGAAACGGGCGACCTCATCATCCTATACGGACGTGGAAACCATCCCGCCAGGAAAACTGGTACGCTTATTATTATCTTTTCCGCCTTTTCTTATACTTCCTACATTTCTCTTTTTTTTCTTTCTTCCCCTTTTCTTTTTTTCGCTTTTATTTTTCTCTTTAATTTTTTTCCTTCTTCTTTATTTCTCGTATGTTTATTTTGTTACAAATTCGTAATTTTTTCTTTAAAATTGATGAATTTTTTCCCAAATTTGATGTACATTTTTTCAAATTTGAAGCTTTGTTTTCTTACCTTTTGATGAATTTTATTCAAACTTTAGCTCGAATGACCCCTTCTCATAATAAGAATGTGCACGGTCTGGTCCGGTATGGAATGAACTTATAATCTGATGATCGAGTCGATTCCATGATTATAAGTTCATAACCCTAGCGCCCATTCCCATTTTGGGCGGAACAGATCTACTAATTCTTTTATTCCAGTTAGTAAGAGGGATCTTGAACTAAGAAATAGACCTAGCAGCTAATCTATTTTCAAGTTGGATAATTTTTTATGAAGTTTTTTCAAACTTGCATGAAATTTTCGAAAATCATTTTTTCAGTTTCGTTGAACATTTTTCAAGTTTGATGAACTTTTTTCAAATCCGATGAACTTTTTTCATATCCGAAGAACTTTTTTTAATCCATTTTTTTTTTCAATTTCAATGAACTTTATTCAAATTTGATGCGTTTTTATTCAAGTTTGGTGAACCTTTTCTCAAATCTGATGAACTTTTTTCAAATCCATTGATTGTCCTTTCCAAAATACATGAGCATTTTTCAGATTCAACAAACTTTTTTCCAAATTTGATGAACTTTTTTCAAACTTGATGAACTATTTTCAAGTTGGATAATTTTTTTCCTACAAAACAGTTTTTTTATTCCATTGAATATTTCTCAGGTCCGATGAACTTTTTTCATATTTGATGAACTTTTTTTCAATTTTTATTAACTATTTTTAAACCGATGAACTTTTTTTAAATACATTAACTTTTCAAAACAATTCCATTAATTTAAAATTTGTGAACTTTTTTTGAAATCGGTGAACTTGTATTAAAGTTGGTGAACATATTTTAAATTTTGTGAAATCGATGAACTTTTTTCAATATGAATGAACTTCTTTTGTTCAAATTTGATGAACTTTTTCGTTTTCAATTATTTTATAAATAAATGATGAACTTTTTTTTTCAAATTTGGTGAATTTTTTTGAAATTGATGAACTGTTTTCAAATTCGATAATTTTTTCCAAAATTTATGAAATTTTTTATATTTATGTTTTTTGACTAAATTTGTCATTGTTTTGAAGTTTGTGAATGCTTTTGAAAATTACATGAATACTTTTGATTTCATGATTTTTTTTCTTTTTTATCCCGTAGTTGACTAGTAAAAGTTTAAGGTAAATGTTCACACCTGCCCAAGGGGCTGAGTGGTCCTTGGAACGTAGCAGTTTAGATGAGGTTGTATGTTCAATTCCTGTTTCCGTCGGAATTTTTGGCCCAATAGTGTCGCTGCGTGGGCGTTGCAACTCCTAGTTGGCGCTGAAGGCGCTGACTAGGAGCTCCCCTGGTAATGTGCTAGGTCGCTCGTTCGGGACAAAGTAGTCGCATTTCTTCAGTTCATTTTTGCTCCTACTGATGGGTGGTCTTTTCGCAAAAAAGAAAAAGATGAGGGAGTTTTGTGTAAAAACACATTTATGTGTCACTACAACGTGCCTTGTCCATGCTGGTGTGCCACATAAGCACCCAATATGCACGCATATATGATCGCATTTGCACGTCCATACAAGTTTGATGATCACAATCATAAACTCCCTCTGTCCCTAAATATTTATCTCTTTTATATTCAATTATGGATTACATACAAAGTAAAATAAATAAATTTATATTATAAATTATGTTCCGTTTTTAAATATTTATTTTTTTAGAGATTCAATTATGAACTACATACAAAGCAAAAATGAATGAATATATATTTAAAATTATATTTATATACATCCATATATAATTCATAATAAAATCTGTAAAAAGATAAATATTTTAAAACAGAGACAGTCGCATGCAAGTTCTAAGACTTTGGATGTATTTACTCTATTTTTCTTTTCATGGATTGCCATCGCGCTCAGCAGTGCAATGCAACGGCCAACCGATCGAGACGAGTAGCCCCCCATTTGCCAATAGATTTTGCGGCGTTGTAGTTGAGACGCGGTACTCGCAATTCAATTAGCCGGTACGAAAGCTCCTGGGCAGCAACCATATCTCTGCATTCAATTGCCAGCAGCTTTGGTTCCAACTTGTGTTTGTATTAATGCATTTCATGCATGTGTGCCTTCTGGTTTGGCCGTTCTCTCCGTAGGTTCAGTATTCCTTGTCGGTGATGGATGTGTTACTTTGCATTTTTTAAGAAAAGGCATACGTCTGATTTTATAAATAAAGTCACAGTCACAACCAACCAGCATTATACAAACAGTTTACCCAAAACACTCAGAACCGACCACCACAAAATACACTAACCATAACTCAGCGGCACGGAGGCCCAAATGATAGATACAAGGCACGCACACCAACCACCTACCGTAAAGGAAAGATCCAACAAACTAAGGAGACGGTGCGACAGAAGGAGATATCAGTAGACTGGCAAACGTCCGAACTTTGTTGATCAACACCTCCACCCCATCCCGTTCGACAGGTTTAGTTAATAATTTCCACTACAGCAAGAGAATAGACATTTTAAACAAAACATCAACATGTTAGTTAGGAAACACACCCACAATAGTGAATTTGTTCGTGGTAGTCCATAACGACCAACAAAGAGCACCCGGCCCGACCCGAAAAAAACCTCTTAGAGCGCCCCCGAAGGTTAGAGGTTTGCAACCACGATCGAACACAACCCTCCATCAGCTTGGCCACACAACACCCAAAGAAGATATGGTTAGTATCCTCCCGCGGAGAGCATAAAGCACAAAAGGCCGAGCCACGACCATTCCTCTTCCGGATCTTATCAGCAGAAGGCAGCCGACCCGTAGAGGCCTCCCGGAGAAAAATCTTAATTTTGGGAGGGATCCTCGCAACCAAAATGGGTTTGAACTTGGAAGTAGGGGTACCAGAGATAATTATAAACTTGGAAGTAGGGGTACCAGAGATAATTCTAGTATAGAGAGACTTGACAGAAAACTTCCCACGCGCAACATGGGGCCAGGTAATCGAGTCATCCTCATCCGAGAGGATCGGGAACACAGCGGCAAGATGATGCGAGTTCCCCAACTCTTCGGGAGAAAGGGACCTACGGAAGTCCATGTCCCAGTTATTACGGGAGATCTCACAGGTTGAGATCTCACGATTAGAACAATAAGAAAACAAAGTTGGAAAAGAAGAAGCAAGAGTGGAGTCACCAGCCCACCAGTCCAACCAAAAATGAGTGATACACCATTATTGACCACAAACTTGACATGCTCCCTAAAAACGTCCCTCACCATAATAAGGTCCTTCCAAAACCGTGATCCACGAGTCGCCGGGGCAAACATGGGACTACCATCAGAGAAGTACTTAGCTTTAAGCAGATCAAACCAGAGGGTGCCAGGAGTAGCAGTCATAATCTTCCACCGCCACTTAATAATAATACATGTGTTCATAATCGAGGTATTCAAAATTCATAGCCCCCTAAGGCTTTTTGGTATGCATAACATATCCCACTTGGCAAATCTATATTTTCACTTATTGTCCACAAAGTTCCAATAAAAAGCACCTCTGTGCTTGTCAAAACCCTCATGTGTGCCCTTAGACGGTCTATAGAAGCCCATGATGAACATAGGAAGGGAACAAAGGCAAGCATTAATAAGACAAACTTTTCCAGCTGAGGTGTTGTATCTCCCATGCCATGGCATAACTCTATTACCCACATTAGAGACTACAGGTTTAAATTCCTTGACACAAAGGTGGAAAGGGGAGATAGGAAGCCCCAAGTACTTAAAAGGAAATGACCCAAGAGAACAATTAAGAAGTTGGGTCACATGTAAAGCCTCGTTGTCCTGAACCGGAGTGACAATGACCTCACTCTTAGAAAAGTTGATGTTTAGCCCCGACAAGGCTTCAAAGCATAAGAGGATGAACTTAAGATTAGTAAGGAAAGATTCATTAAGTTCCACTAAAATGATCGTATCATCAGCATATTGGAGGTGAGTGATGTCGCGAGGTAGTAGATGGGAGATGACAGGAGTGATATGCCCAGCCGAGGTCGCCTGATCCAACAGAAAAGACAAAGCATCAGCCACGAAATTAAAAAGGATAGGAGAAATAGGGTCGCCTTGCCGCATGCCCCTTCCATTAACAAAGTATTTGTTGATCAAGAGGTTAACTTCCATAACCGTGTGCCCCCAAGACACAAGTTGCATGAGTCTCTGCACGAAACCAGCCTCAAACCCCTTGGCATACATAACTTGTCGAAGAAAATCCCAACTCACCAAGTCGTAAGCCTTTTCAAAATTCAGTTTTAGAATAATAGCTCGAGATCCTCGCACTCTAAGATCATGAACAATTTCATGCAAGCAGAGAACACCCTCCAAAAAATGTCTCCCTTTAATGTAGGCCAACTGAGTATGACTAATGATACGATGAGCAACAGGTGTCAACCTTGTTGTCAACCCTTTAGCGGTGAATTTAGAAAAGTTGTTGATCAGGGCAATGGGGGCAAAAGTTAGATAGAGATTCAACTCCCTTGATCTTGGGTATAAGGGAAAGAATAGCATAGTTAAGGTGAGAAATGTCCACAGTGCCTAAGCAGAAACCTTGGATAATATCCCAGACCAAAGGGGGCGAGATAGGCCAGAACCGTCTGAAGAAGGGGATAGAAAAGCCATCCGGGCCTAAGGCCGAGTTCTTGTTAGTGGAGTTAACGACCATCTAAATCTCCTCCACACACAGGGGAATCGATAGGGCCAAATTCTCCACATCTGAAACCCTACTTCTCTTGGGGCCTAAAGTTGAGATAATAAAACCAAAAGCCGTCCTAGCCTCCATTAAGCCAGAAAAGAATTTAAACACATGCTCCATAGTAATGTGAGGGTTAATCACCCTGACACCATCAATAACTAGACTGTCAATCACACATCTACGGCAGCGGCGATTGTCAATGGCAAAGAAGTAAGCAGAGAGAGAGTCACCCTTCAGGGTCCAATTAATCGTGTCACATTGTATCCACTAGACCTCTGTCTACTGGTGAAATTGCGTAAGAAGAGCTTCTAGGTCGTAACGCTTTTGCCCGCCGGCAGCCGAGAGCCCAACTAAGTAAGCCTCAACATCAAGCGACGATACCTGCCCCAACAGGTCGTACTTACAATGGAGGGCCTCGCCGCGCGGTTGCGTCCCCAACCCTTAAGGAATCTCTGAAGTTCATTCGGGCAGAAATGCCAATCATCCATAGGGACAAAAGAGAGAACTCTCAAGTTAAGAAGAGAGGTTATTTTGACAGAGACCAGATCAAAGAAACAATTAACCAAAAGCTAAGAAGCATTGAATTGGAGTCTAAAAACAAAAGCCCTAGAATTCATGCCCAAATCCAGGATGAGAGGAGAGTGGCCCAAGCCAACGTGAGGCAGCGCTGATACATACGCACGAGGAAAAAAGAAGGTCCCAAGGTGAGGTAACCAACACACGATCCATCACCGAACGAATCGGGTTGGCCCGATGATTATACCAGGTAAAGCACGAGCCAGTTCTAGGTAATTCGCGAAGAGCACAATCCGCAATGAAATCATTAAACGCGTCACGCAAAGGCCACGAGAAATTCGAGTTACTCTTCTTGGCAGGGAACGTAAGAAGATTTAAATCACCGCCAATGACCAAAGGAATGTTACAAGAGTCAATCTTAGCAGTAAGCTCATCCAAGAAGAGTAAGGAAAGCGAATGATCAGTCAGACCATACACCACCATAATTTCCCGGAGAACATTAAGGCTCTTGTGATAAACCACCATGCTAGCCCAAAAAATCCCATGATCACAAGCAACAAAATCAAAAACATGCACCCTTGCACCAATAAGAATGCCCATATGTCGGGAGGCAGCGCTAGACAAAACGGTCAACACCAGCAATCGAAGATAGCTCAAGGGTAGGAAAGGAAGCTTTAAAGGTTACAATTAAACAAACCAAGTCGGCATTAACATCATGAACCAAGTCACGAATTTGGTCCACGCACCCCCTAACATCAAAACCACGGACATTCCAAAAGATAGCTATCATCTACAGGGCCGTCTCCAGGAATTTGGGACCCCTGTGCGAAATGCAAAATAAAGCCCTAAATATGAGAAATCTATATAACTTCAAATATTTTTTTTCGACACCAAAATGGTACTTCCTATTTGTAGACAAGAAGAGAACTGAAATATATCTGCCGACCCTTTTTACTGTAGGGCAATGAGTTGTCACAAGAAATTCTGCTTCTGCACACTAAGAGAAGCTAAACTATCTAGAAGAGAGAAAATATCACACAAATAAATCTAAAACCTAGCGACTGATCACACAAAGAAGAAAATACAAATATAGGCCTGAAGTTATAGTATGTGCTTGGATGAAAAATTCCGACTTGATCTCTTAGACCCAGTATATGCGTGGTTGCTCTCCTAAATATGTTGTATACATCGACCAAACTTGCTTCTAAAATATAATACTACAAAAATTTGGGCAATAGGGCTCAAGTATGGACTCAAGAATTAGGACTCACAAGATGTGAAGGCGGAGACCTTCTGGCCAACCCAATTGATCGGCTCAACTTAAAGCTCTCGAACACACGGACAAACACGAGATTGGGCAGACGAAAAGGCAGAGGCAGGGCAGGCGCCGCGCTGCGTAGACAAACCGAAGATTAGGAGAATTCTTCCACGCCATGTAGATTTAGGGCTGGGCGACTCAGGGACAATTAGCCGAACACGGGCAGATTTTTCCCTCGGGTAATTATCGCTAATGGGCCTCCTAATGACACAACGATTTGGGGGCCTCATTTTTCGAGGGGCCGTGTGGGGTCGCTCAGGTCGCACATGCCTATCGACGATCCTGGTAATCTAAAAGACAGGTTTTTGATACGAAAGCTCGATCGACACGGGGCCGCGCAAGGTTTCGCTCTACTAGATCGCCCCTTTTTGCTCGTAGTGGGGTGGGGGGGGGTGTCCTGAGTGTGGATTTTGTGCTTTGGGAAGGCATGTACCGTTTATTTTACAATTCAAAACCAACTAGAGAAGTTTCAACAGCAATCAAATAAGATATGGAAGTATTTGAGTTTGTTATCCTTGTACATCTCACAAATGAATTGGTTTTCTCACGAAACCTGGAATCTGGAAGCAAATTTGATTCATCAACATGTGCGTATTTTTCTTTAGGCTTTTGGAAGTACTGCAAAATTATTTTTTGAAAAGGGAGTATATGCACCTGAGCACACTATGGTTTTGGGTATATCTACAGTCTATGGATAGGTACACTGCAGAGGTCGTCCGCCGCCGAAGAGAAGAAGAAGGCTGTCCTGATTAAACTTTGAAGTGCTAGTATTTTCGCAAAGAAAAAAAAAACTGAAGTATTACTAGCAACAGTGTAAGCATTGGCATCTACTGATCTTATCTTGCCAGTGTGATCCATTCTTGTGATGACTTACCCCAGGGTGACGTTCTCAGCTCGTCGCACTATCTCATGGATATACGGCGGGGTTTGATGACTGCTCAGGGATTTGCATAGTTGCATCATCACATGGCAGTGGCACTCTGGCAGCATGCATATTGTCCCCGCTACGGTACAAAAGGCCCAGTTCATTCTACGGGAGTAGGAGTGAAATCCAACCATCCAAGGTCGGCGGTAACATGAGCTTCTGAGATCCGCAAAAACATGAACAAGGTAAGTAACACGCACACCCTATCGCGCGCACAGTAATTGAACAGAGTTTACCGATTCGTCATTTGCGTGCCGATTCCGTTGATTCATCGTAAGAGTAGGCGTACACACAAGAGTGATCCATTCGAGCACCATGAGAGCAGTCTTGACACGTAACTAGCTGTCAGAGGTGTCGCAATATTTTTTATTTAAAATAAGAGAAGGTGCGGGCGTGGTATTTTGGTCGAGATGGTCTCGTAGAAATCCGTATTGTTCACAAGCTAAAGCAATGCTCAATATGCAAGATTTTCTTTTACTTCGTCCCATCATTAAGCGCTAACTGAACAGAAAACGATCAACTTTGTAGAGAGAGATATGTTTGGCAATGCAACTCATAATATTAAATGGGTGCGTATGCACATATATATATATATAGATTACAATATAGGTCTTTATCTTAACTACACAAAGGCTAGGAGACGGGTCAAGCTATACACATATACATGCAAAACTATATATTCAACATCCCCCGAATCGAAGAGGCGCCGGAGACGCACAAACTGGACCTGAACTTCTCAAAAGTGGAAGTGGGCAATCCATTAATCATGACATCGGCGAACTGTTGCGTCTTGGGAACATGAAGAACTCGAATGCGTTCAAAAGCCACTTGTTCATGAACAAAGTGGACGTCGACCTCAATATGCTTCGTACGACGATGATGGACCGGGTTGACGGAGAGGTAGACAACAGTGACATTGTCACAATAGACAAGGGTGTCCTTGTGAACGTCACAAAGGAGTTCCTGAAGAAGCTGGCGTAGCCAGGAGCACTCGGCGACGGCGTTAGCCACTGCCCGATACTCAGCCTTGGTGCTCGAATGGGAGACCGGGGGCGTCCCTTGGAAGAACAAGAGATCAGCGAGGGCCCAAGGTAGACGCAGTAGCCGGACGTAGAGCGTCGCATGTCAGGGCAGCCTGCCCAGTCCGCATCCGAGTAGGCGACGATGTCGGTGGATGCGGAGGCCATCATTGTGAGCCCCAAGGACATGGTGTCGTGTATGTAGCGAAGGATATGCTTCGCCCGTGTCGAATGAGAGTCACGTGGTGTTGGGGAACGTTGCATGGGAAACAAGAATTTTCCTGCGCACACGAAGACCTATCATGGTGATGTCCATCTACGAGAGGAGATTAGATCTACGTACCCTTGTAGATCGCTAAGCGGGAAGCGTTAAGAAACGCGGTTGATGTAGTCGTACAACTTCGTGATTCAAATCACCGTCGTCCCATGATCCGTCGCACGATCCATTCCGATCTAGCGCCGAACGGACGACACCTCCGCGTTCAGCACACGTACAGCTCGATGATGATCTCGGCCTTCTTGATTCATCAAGAGAGACGGAGAAGTAGATGAGTTCTCCGGCAGTGTGACAGCACTCCGGTGGTGGTCTAGTCCATCACATTAGTCTCCTAATGATGTGATCTAGTTATCAAGTGACAACACTTGCATATAGTGAGAAAACCTTGACTATCCTCGATCAACTAGCTAGCCCACTAGAGGCTTGCTAGGGACATTGTTTTGTCTATGTATCCACACATGTATCTATGTTTTCATTCAATACAATTATAGCATGGATGATAAGCGATTATCTTGAAACAGGAAATATAATAATAACCATTTTATCAGTGCCTCTAGGGCATATTTCCAACAGTCTCCCACTTGCACTAGAGTCAATAATCTAGTCCTCACATCACCATGCAATTTACATTGTAATAAATCTAACACCCACACAGTTCTGGTGTTGATCATGTTTTGCCCGTGGAAGAGGTTTAGTTAGCGGATCTGCTACATTCAGATCCATGTGCACTTTGCAGATATTTACGTCCTCTCCTTCGATGTAGTCGCAGATGAGGTTGAAGCATCGTTTGATGTGCCTGGTCTTCTTGTGAAACCTTGGTTCCTTTACTAAAGCAATGGCACCAGTGTTGTCACAAAATAGAGTTATTGGATTTAATGCGCTCGACACAACTCCAAGATCCGTCATGAACTACTTCATCCAGACACCCTCCTTAGCTGCCTCCGAGGTAGCCATGTACTCCGCTTCACATGTAGAATCTGCTACGATGCTTTGTTTGGAACTGCACCAGCTTACCGCACCCCCATTAAGAATAAATACGTATCTGGTTTGGGACTTAGAGTCATACGGATCAGTGTCAAAGCTTGCGTCGACGTAACCCTTTACGACGAGCTCTTCGTCACCTCCATAAACGAGAAACATTTCCTTAGTCCTTTTCAGGTACTTCAGAATATTCTTGACCGCCGTCCAGTGATCCACTCCTGGATTACTTTGAAACCTGCCTGCCATACTTATGGCCAAGCTGACGTTAGTTCTAGTGCACAACATTGCATACATGATAGAACCTATGGCTGAAGCATAGGGGACGGAACTCATTTGTTCTCTATCTTCCGCAGTTGCTGGGCACTGAGTCTTACTCAATTTTATACCTTGTAACACTGGAAAGAACCCCTTCTTGGACTGTTCCATTTTGAACTTCTTAAAAACATTATCAAGGTATGTGCTTTGTGAAAGTCCTATCAGGCGTCTCGATCTATCCCTATAGATCTTAATGCCTAGAATGTAAGCAGCTTCTCCTAGGTCCTTCATAGAGAAACTTTTATTCAAGTAATCCTTTACGCTCTCCAAAAACTCCACGTTGTTTTCAATCAGCAATATGTCATCCACATATAATATTAGAAATGCCAGAGATCTCCCACCCACTTTCTTGTAAATACAAGATTCTCCAACCACTTGTATAAACCCAAATGCTTTGATCACCTCATCAAAGCGCTTATTCCAACTCCGAGATGCTTGCACCAGTCCATAAATTGATCGCTGGAGCTTGCATACTTTGTTAGCATTCTTTGGATCGACAAAACCTTCGGGTTGCATCATATACAACTCTTCCTTATGAAAACCGTTAAGGAACGCCGTTTTGACATCCATCTGCCAGATTTCATAATCAAAAAATGCAGCTATTGCTAACATGATTCGGACGGACTTAAGCATCGCTACCGGTGAGAATGTCTCATCGTAGTCAACTCCTTGAACTTGTGAAACACCCTTTGCCACAAGTCGAGCTTTATAAACGGTCACATTACCGTCCGCGTCCGTCTTCTTCTTAAAGATCCATTTGTTCTGAATAGCCTTGAGGCCTTCAGGTAATACTTCCAAAGTCCATACTTTGTTTTCATACATAGATCCTATCTCGGACTTCATGGCCTCCAGCCATTTGTTGGAATCCGGGCCCACCATTGCTTCTTCATAATTCGCAGGTTCATTGTTGTCTAACAACGTGATTGACAAGACATGATTGTCGTACCACTCAGGAGTAGTGCGTGATCTTGTCGACCTGCGAGGTCCGATAGGAACTTGATCCGAAGTTTCATGATCATCATCATTAACTTCTTCCTCAACCAGCGTCGCTTCGACAGTGGTTTCCCCCTGCCGTGCGCCACCATCTAGATGGATTAGAGGTTCGACAACCTCATCAAGTTCTATCTTCCTCCCACTCAATTCTTTCGAGAGAAACTCCTTCTCAAGAAAAGCTCCGTTCTTAGCAACAAACACTTTGCCCCCGGATTTGAGATAGAAGGTGTACCCAACTGTCTCCTTTGGGTAACCTATGAAGACACACCTTTCTGCTTTGGGTTCCAGCTTTTCAGGCTGAAGCTTTTTGACATAAGCATCACATCCCCAAACTTTAAGAAATGACAACTTTGGTCTTTTGCCATACCACAACTCGTATGGTGTCGTCTCAACAGATTTTGATGGTGCCCTATTTAAAGTGAATGCAGCTGTCTCTAATGCATAACCCCAAAATGATAACGGCAAATCGGTAAGAGACATCATTGATCGCACCATTTCTAACAAAGTACGATTACGACGTTCGGACACACCATTACGATGTGGTGTTCTAGGCCGTGTCAACTGTGAAACAATTCCACATTCTCTTAAGTGAGCACCAAACTCGAAACTCAGATATTCACCCCCATGATCAGAACGTAGGAACTTGATCTTCTTGTTACGATTATTTTCAACTTCACTCTGAAATTGCTTGAACTTCTCAAACGTTTCAGACTTGCGCTTCATCAAGTAGATATATCCATACCTACTCAAATCGTCAGTGAAGGTGAGAAAATAACGATATCCGCCGTGCGCCTCCACACGCATTGGACCGCACACATCGGTCTGTATGATCTCCAACAAGTCACTTGCACGCTCCATTGTTCCGGAGAACGTAGTCTTAGTCATCTTGCCCGTGAGGCATGGTTCGCACGTGTCAAGTGATTCAAAATCAAGTGACTCCAAAAGTCCATCGAAATGGAGTTTCTTCATGCGCTTTACACCAATATGACCTAAGCGGCAGTGCCACAAAAACATGGCACTATCATTGTTAACTCTACATCTTTTGGTCTCAATGTTATGTATATGTGTATCATTGCTATCAAGATTCAATATGAACAATCCTCTCACATTGGGTGCATGACCATAAAATATTACTCATAGAAATAGAACAACCATTATTCTCTGACTTAAAAGAGTAACCGTCTTGCAATAAACAAGATCCAGATATATTGTTCAAGCTTAACGCAGGCTCTAAATAACAATTATTTAAGTTCATAACTAATCCTGATGGTAACTGAAGTGAGACTATGCCGACGGCGATTGCATCAACCTTGGAACCATTTCCCACGCGCATCGTCACTTCATCCTTCGCCAGCCTTCGTTTATTCCACAGTTCCTGGTTCGAGTTGCAAATATGACCAACAGAACCGGTATCGAATACCCATGCACTACTACGAGAGTTGGTTAAGTACCCATCAATAACATGTATATCAAATATACCTGATTTTTCCTTGGCCGCCTTCTTATCAGCCAAATACTTGGGGCACTTGCGCTTCCAGTGACCCAATCCCTTGCAATAATAACACTCTGTTTCAGGCTTAGGTCCAGCCTTGGGTTTCTTCGTCGGATTGGCAACAGGCTTGCCGCTCTTCTTGGAGTTACCCTTGTTGCCTTTGCCGTTTCTCTTGAAACCAGTGGTCTTATTGACCATCAACACTTGATGCTCTTTCTGGAGTTCTGACTTTGCGACTTTCAGCATCGCGAATAACTCGCCCGGTGACTTGTTCATCCCTTGCATGTTATAGTTCAACACAAAGCTCTTATAGCTAGGTGGCAATGATTGAAGAATTCTGTCAGTGATAGCCTCTTGCGGGAGTTCAATCCCCAGCTCAGCTAGACTGTTTGAGTACCCAGACATCTTGAGCACATGTTCAGTGACAGACGAATTCTCCTCCATCTTGCAAGCATAGAATTTATTGGAGGTCTCATACCTCTCGATCCGGGCGTTCTTCTGAAAGATAAACTTCAACTCCTGGAACATCTCATATGCTCCATGATGCTCAAAGCGACGTTGAAGTCCCGGTTCCAAGCCATACAAGACTGCACATTGAACTACTGAGTAGTCCTCCTTACGTGTTAACCAGGCGTTCAAAACATCTTGGTCAGACGTAGCGGGTGGTTCATCTCCTAGCGCAACATCAAGGACAAAATCCTTTTTCCCAGCTTGCAGGATGAGCCTAAGATTACGAGCCCAGTCTACAAAGTTGCTTCCATCATCTTTCAACTTAGCTTTCTCTAGGAACGTATTGAAATTCAGGGTTGCTACTGCATGAGCCATTGGTCTACAACATAAAATATTGCAAAGTGGACTTAGACTATGTTCAAGATAATTAGAGTTTAACTAATCAAATTACTTAATAAACTCCCACTCAAAAAGTACATCCCTCTAGTCATTCGAGTGGTACATGATCCAAATCCACTAACTCAAGCCCGGTCATCACGTGAGTTGAGTATAGCTTCAGTGGTAAGCATCTCTATGCTAATCATATCAACTATACGATTCATGCTCGACCTTTCGGTCTCATGTGTTCCGAGGCCATGTCTGCACATGCTAGGCTCGTTAAGTTTAACCCGAGTGTTCCGCTTGTGCAATTGTTTTGCACCCGTTGTATGTGAACGTTGAGTCTATCACACCCTATCATCACGTGGTGTCTCGAAACGACGAACTGTCGCTACGGTCCACAGTCGGGGAGAACACAATTTTATCTTGAAATTTTAGTGAGATATCACCTTATAATGCTACCGTCGTTCTAAGCAAAATAAGGTGCATAAAAGGATTAACATCACATGCAATTCATAAGTGACATGATATGGCCATCGTCTTGTGCTTCTTGATCTCCATCACCAAAGCACCGGCATGATCTTCTTGTCACCAGCGCCACACCATGATCTCCATCATCGTGCCGCCATCGAGGTTGTCGTGCTACCTATGCTATTACTACTAAAGCTACGACCTAGCAATATAGTAAACACATCCGCAAACACAAACGTTAGTTTAAAGTCAACCTTATGGCTCCTGCCGGTTGCCGTAGCATCGACGTGCAAGTCGATATTAACTATTAGAACATGATCATCTCATACATCCAATATATCACATCACATCATTGGCCATATCATATCACAAGCATACCCTGCAAAAACAAGTTAGACGTCCTCTAATTTGTTGTTGCATGTTTTACGTGGCTGCTATGGGTATCTAGTATGATCGCATCTTACTTACGCAAAAACCACAACGGAGATGTGAAAATTGCTATTTAACCTCTCTCCAAGGACCGCCTCGGTCAAAACCAATTCAACTAAAGTTGAAGAAACTGACACCTGCCAGTCATCTTTATGCAACGAGTTGCATGTGAGTTGATGAAACCAGTCTCACGTAAGCGTACGAATAATGTCGGTCTGGGCCGCTTCAATCCAACAATACCGCCGAATCGAGAAAAGACTAAGGAGGGCAGCAAATCGAACATCAACTTCCACAAAACCTTTTGTGTTCTACTCGAGATAACATCTACGCATAAACCCAGCTCATGATGCCACTGTTGGGGAACGTTGCATGGGAAACAAATTTTTTCCTACGCACACGAAGACCTATCATGGTGATGTCCATCTACAAGAGGAGATTAGATCTACGTACCCATGTAGATCGCTAAGCGGGAAGCGTTAAGAAACACGGTTGATGTAGTGGTACAACTTCGTGATTCAAATCACCGTCGTCCCACGATCCGTTCTGATCTAGCGCCGAACGGACGACACCTCCCCGTTCAGCACACGTACAGCTCGATGACAATCTCGGCCTTCTTGATCCAGCAAGAGAGACGGAGAAGTAGATGAGTTCTCCACAGCGTGATGGGCTCCAGTGGTGGTGATGATCTACTCTTGCAGGGCTCCGCCCGAGCTCCGCAGAAATCCGATCTAGAGGTAAAACTACGTGGTTTAGGTTTGAATTGCACGTGGCAAAGTTGTGTTTCGAAAGCCCTAAAACCACCAGTATATATATAGGAGGATGGGAGGGGCTATACTTGGGGCTCAAGGAGCCCCTTGGTGCGCCGGCCGAAGGGAGAGGAGGACTCCTACTCCAATTCGGTTTGGGGAAGGAGGAGACCTCCTCTTCCTCCCCACCTCCCTCTTTCCTTTTTTTTCCTTTGGTATTTTTACCTTGTGGCGCCATGGCCCTATTGGGCTGGCCTCACCAGCCCACTAAGGGCTGGTGCGCCACGCTAGGGTCACTGGGCTCACTCCCAGGTGTGTGGGCCCCTCTCGGTGAATACCCAGAACCCATTTTGTCACTCCCGGTACACTGCTGGAAATGCCCGAAACTTTCCGGTGACCAAATGAAACCATCCAATACATCAATCTTCGTTTACGGACCATTCCGGAAACCCTCGTGACGTTTGTGATCTCATCTGGGACTCCGAACAACATCCGGTAACCACACATATAACTCAACTATACTAAAACATCATCTGCGGGTTCGAGAACTATGTAGACATGACCCGAGACACTCCTCGGTCAATATCCAATAGTGGGACCTGGATGCCCATATTGGATCCTACATATTCTCTAAAGATCTTATCGGTTGAACCTTAGTGTCAACGATTTATATAATCTCGTATGTCATTCCCTTTGTCCTTCGGTATGTTATTTGCCCGAGATTCGATCGTCGGTATCCGCACACCTATTTCAATCTCGTTATCGACAAGTCTCTTTACTCGTTCAGTAATACAAGATCCCGTGACTTACACTTAGTCACATTGCTTGCAAGGCTTGTTTGTTATGTTGTATTACCGAGTGGGCCCCGAGATACCTTTCCGTCACACGGAGTGACAAATCCCAGTCTTGATCCATACTAACTCAACGGACACCTTCGGAGATACGTGTAGAGCACCTTTATAGTCACCCAGTTACGTTGCGACGTTTGATACACACAAGGTATTCCTCTGGTGTCAGTAAGTTATATGATCTCATGGTCATAGGAATAAATATTTGACACACACAAAACAATAGCAATAAAATGACACGATCACATGCTACGTTCATAGTTTGAGTCTAGTCCATCACATGATTCTCCTAATGATGTGATCCAGTTATCAAGTGACAACACTTGCATATAGTCAGAAAATCTTGACTATCCTTGATCAACTGGCTAGCCAACTAGAGGCTTGCTAGGGACATTGTTTTGTCTATGTATCCACACATGTATGTATGTTTTCATTCAATACAATTATAGCATGGATGATAAACGATTATCTTGAAACAGGAAATATAATAATAACTATTTTATCATTGCCTCTAGGGCATAGTTCGAACACGTGGAGCGTGCATGTGGAGGCTGACCCGCTGAACTCCGTAGTGCAAATCCGGGCGCGTGAAAGTCGGGTACTGGAGAGCACTGACAATGGAGCGATACAGCGGAGCATCGAACGCAAGAGCGGCCTCTGTGGCAGAGACCTTGGCCTTGGTATCAACAGGGGTGGGAGCTATCTTGTAGTTGAGCATGCCGGCGCGCTCAAGAAGCTCCTGAGCATACCGCTGCTGATGCAAGAAAAACCCATCGTCGAACTACCTCAATGCCAAGGAAGTAATGCAGAGGCCCCAAATCCTTAAGCATGAACTCATCACGGAGACGAGCTGTGACACGCTGAAGGAGCTCGGGGGTGGATGCTGTTAGGATGATGTCATCGATGTAGAGTAGCGGGTAGGCAGTGGCAGCTCCCTGTTGGTACACAAAGAGTGACGCATCGGACCGGGTAGATCGGAAGCCAAGAGACTGCGGGAAGGCAGCAATCCGCTGGTATCAAGCACGGGGCGCCTGCTTCAGTGAGTAAAGAGAGCGAGAAAGCAGGCACACATGATCAGGATGATCAGCCTCGACGAAACCAGTAGGCTGCTGACAGAAGACCCGCTCGGTGGGGTGTGTGTGTGCAGAAAGGCGTTGGAGACATCCAACTGATGCACAAGCCATGCGCGAGAGATCATGAGCTGATGCAACGTGCAGATCGTGCCCTGTTTGACAACCAGGGCAAAGGTATCTGTGAACTCCACACCTGCGCGTTGCCGGAATCCACGAACCACCCACCGAGCTTCATAGCGCTCGAGAGAAACATCAGGGCGAGTCTCGTGGCAGAACACTCATTTGCTAGTGATGACATTGGCATTACGGGGTCGCAGAACAAGATGCCATGTGCAGTTTCGCTGCAAGGCAGCGAACTCCTCCTGCATTGCTGCAAGCTATTTAGGATCCTCAAGGGCCTCACGGGTTGGGGGTGGATGGGTGACGGCGTTGACGTGGAGGTCATGCACGCATACTCATCCGAAGGATAGCGAGTGTTGGGCCGTGTCACACCAGCTTAGGTGCGGGTCATCACGCTAAGAGGCGGGACCGTTGTGGGGCCGGGCGGGTTGAGGGGCGAGGAGGACATCGAGCCCGTTGCGGTGGTGCCGACGGCCCAGTCAGCAGGGGGTGGAGCAGCGCTGGTGTCAGCCGCGGGGGAGACCTGGACGGACCGACCTCAGGGGAGGGAGTCATCGGTTGCGGGGTGGCTGCTGGAGAGGTCGGGCCCGACTCGACCTCGAGGGAGGGACTCGTGGACCGAGCATCCACGGGACAAGCGTGTACGGACTCGACCTCGAGAGAGGGAGTCGCAGGCAAGGCAGCTCGCGGGAGCAATCGGTCGGCGAGGGCGGCTACAGGTCACTGCGGCGGGCAACTTGTGTCGCGCGGAGGGCGGGCCCCGAGTGCCGGCGGGGGAGCCATTGTCGGGTGTACCTGAAACAAAGGAAACACCATCTCGACAAACTACACATGACTCGAAGTATACACGCGACGAGTGACAGGATCATAGCACCGGTAACCTTTTGTGTTGGAAGGGTATCCGAGAAAGACGCATGGAAGGGATCAATGGGTGAGTTTGTGAGGAGTAGTGGACGCGGTGCTAGGATAACAAAGACACCCGAAAATGCGAAGCCCATCATAGGACAGGGGTGTGCCGAAGAGGAGTTGGTGAGGAGTGTAGTTCCAACGGGTTCTGCACGGCGGATGTTGGCGAGTAAGGTGGAGGTGGCGAGTGCATCAGGCCAGGACCTGGGAGGTACGTTGGAGTGAAAGACAAATATACAAACGCAATCATTAAGTGTGCATAGGATGCGCTCGGTGCGACCGTTCAGTTGGGAAGTGTAGGGACAGGTTAGGCGGAAGACTATACCGTGAGAGGCTAGGAGATTGCGAACATCAGCATTATCAAACTCTTAACCGTTATCGGTTTGGAGTGCAAGAATAGGGTGACCGAACTGCATGGTGACGTAGGAATAAAAGGAGGTGAGTGTGGCAAGAGCGTCGGACTTGCGACGAAGAGGAAAAGCCCACACATAATGAGAGTAGTCATCTCAAATCACAAAATAGTATAGGTATCCCGTATTACTCGCAACAGGAGATGTCAAAACATCACTAAGAAGTAACTACAACGAAAAAGTAGATATAGTTGTTGACGCGCTAAAGGGATAATGAGCGTGCTTGCCAAGACGACAAGCCTCACACGAGTGATCCTCAAGTTTATTACAAGAAAAATAAAAACTCTAAAGGATTTGACAAAGGGTTGTGGGGTTGGGGCGGCACAAACGAGCATGCCAGAGGTCGATGCCGGCGGCAATAGGAACGAGAGTGGAAGTGGAGGCACAGGCGTGCACAGGATAGAGCTCCTCGGGAATGTCACAACGGTGCAGGACCATCCTGGTACGAGCGTCCTTCACAGAGAAACCAACGACGTAAAATTCAACGGTAAGTGGGTTCTCACGAGCGAGACAGCAAACAGAAACTAAGTTGGATGCTAACTCAGGAGAAACAAGGACATTAGGCATATTGATAGGTGTGGAGTTGGAAGGAAAAGTGGTACAACCAATATGAGTAATGGGTAAGGAAGAGCCATTGCGTACGGTGATACGAGTGGAAGTGTTGATGGGAGTGGAAGAGAGGAGGTTACCGGGATGAGATGTCATGTGCGCGGTGGCACCCGAGTCCATATGTACCAGGCACCTCCACTGCTGTAGCTATTCGGCGACGGGGCCAAGTGCAAGGCAGCGAGGAGGGCGGGATCCCATGGCGGTGGAATCTGTGGCTATGGAGCGACGTCGTAGGGCTGCACCGGAGCGGGTGGACCGTACCCTCCACCGTACGACGGGGCAAATAGGGCGGCGTAGCCGGTGCCGACCGACTAACTGGTGGCATCGAAGAAGGCCTGGCGAGCCGCCTCATGGGGGGTCGAGGAGGCCCTGCATAGGAGCCCTTTCGACGGGCATGCGGTAGGAATGCACCACGCCCGTCCAAGGGTTGGTACCCACGGTCCACGGAGGAGACGACTGTGGGAGGCGCGGTGCCCCCGGTCCCGTGTAGCTGCGGCTGCCGCTGGCAACGGCCGCTTCCACCTCGCTGGTTGTGTCCCCCCTTGGTGCTGCTGTTGGGGCGGCGCGGGAGCGGCGGGAGGCAGGGGGTAAAACCCAGGTGGCGGCAGGAGCCGCGGAGCGGGGGCCGGCCTCGGTGGAGCGGTTCCGCCGCGGGTCGTGCCGACGGCGAGGGCGCTGTGTTGGACCCGCCGTTTCACCTTCTTCATCCAACGCTCTTCCAACTTCAAGTAGGCGACGATAGCCTGAAAGGTGGGCTCCATCATCAACGTGAGATTGGAAGTAGCGTTGCCGAAATCCTCGTTGTGGCCGACGGTGAGAGTGTTAAGCATGAGCTTGTCGGAGATTTTGGTGCCGATGTCGCGAAGCTCGTCGGCGAGCATATTAAGCCGCATGCAATAGTCATCGATGGTGGAGTCATCCTGGTGGCACCCGAAGAACTCTTGTTGGAAGAAGACAAGGCGTTGTAGCTTGTTGTCGGTGAAGAGCGCGATGATCTTGGTCCACATGGTGCAAGCATCACTGTCGTCGGTGACGACCGTGTGGAAGATGTCATTCGAGATAGTTTGGTAGAACCACCGGATGAGAGTGGCCTCGATGGCGGACCAATCCGGGCCGCCCTTCAAATACTAAGTGTCGATGGAGCCATCTATGTGTTCGGTGAGGTAGTACTCGCTGAAGACAAGGTTGAACTAGGTCTTCCACGCGTAGTATGAGGAGGTGGAGGAGTCGAGGCGGATGGGAACACGGGCATAGATGTTAAGTCCGCAGATGGCTTCGGCGGAGGGTGCAGAGCCGGCGAAGGGGTTGGTGATGGAGGAGGCCGGCGAATTCATGGGGCCGATTGCAGGGAGAGATGCGAGCGGCGGCGTTGATGACGGTTGAAGATCGCGGTGGCAGCGGCTCAAGTGGGAGTGGGGTAGCGGAAGCGATGAGGCACGCGGCAGCGGCAGCGGTGGAGACGGAGGACGCGGCGGTGGCGGTGGAGAAGGAGGACGCGGCGGCGGCGTGGGTGGTGAGCGGAGGCGGCGGCGGCTGGAGAGAGGCGCGCAGCGGAGGCGATGGCGGCGCCGACGGCTCGAGAGAGGCGCGCGGCGGCGGCGGCTGCGGTAGGGTTAGGGTAGGAACTATTAGGATGATACCATGTAGAGAGAGATATGTTTGGCAATGCAACTCACAATATTGATTGGGTACATATGCACACATATATAGAGTACAATATGGGCCTCTACCTCAACTATACAAAGGCTAGGATATGGGCCAAGTTATACACATATACATGCAAAACTATATGTTCAACAAACTTTATACCCGGCAATCCATCCAGATTATGTAAGAAGTTGGTTTTGGGCCTATATAAAACCTCTCAAAAAAGCACGTCCGAACACTCGGACCTCAACGCGATCTACTTATCGAGGAAGATGAAGCTACACACTTAAGGCACGAGAAGAACACCAGAGTTTCCTCAAGTTTGGACCACCTTGCGGGGTAAAACACTACTACTGTTTTGTGGTTTGATTTCTTTCTTCGGTGCACAAGTGTTACAAGCTGCAAGGAAGAAGAAAACTCTTTGAAGGGGAAAATGGAAATCATTTGACCCTTGCTACCATGGTCGTCTGACGTCCAATCGTACCTTCTCAGAGAGAGAGAGAGAGAGGCAGAGAGATAGAGAGGGAGGGAGGGAGGGAGGGGAGGGGAGGGGAGGGGAGGGAGGGAGGGAGAGAGAGAGGGATGGACGGAGGGGAGGGGGAGAGAGAGAGAGGAAGGGAGGTTGAGGAAGAGGGAGAGGGATAGGGGGAGGGGAGAGAGAGAGAGAGCCTCACGGGGTGATCATTGGAGTCCTCTAGTGGGCCGTCTGCTACACTCGGCCTTCTTAGTACAACTGACTCGGCCGAAAATGGATGGGTCGTGGTACCCTGGTTCCAGTGGACTGACAGTATCCCCCTGGCCTGTGCCGCACGATACGTCATATCGATAATTTATGAAGTGTTCATGTCATATTTACCTATGTTTACAATACTTTTATATGGTTTTGATGCACTTTATATTATTTAATAGAACTACCTAGGACTAACGTTGTTTTCAACAGAATTTCCATGGTGTTGTTTTTTGTGCAGAAAATAAAAGTTTTTGGATTCGTCCCAAAATTGTGACGATTTTTTCTGGAGGAAATAAGAAATACGGGAGAAAAGAACCACCGAAGGGGGGGGCACCTATTGGTACCAAGCCAACAAGGCATGTCCACCCCCTTGGGCATGACCTGATGGCTTGGGACCACCTTGTGGCTCAGGGTGACGTGATTCCAACGCTGAAACATCCTATAAATCCAGAAACCTTCGAAAGTTAACCTAGAACTTCTTCTCCGCCGCCGCAAGGCTGTGTACTGAATAAAACTCATCCCGACCCTTGTTCCGGCACCCTGTGGGAGGGGGAAATCATCACCGGAGGCCATCTTCATCATCCCGGCGATGTCCATGACAAGGAGGGAGTAGTTCATCCTCGAGGCTGAGGGTATGTACATTTAGCTATGTGTTTGACCTCTCTCTCTCTCTCTCACACACACACACACACACTCTCTCTCTCTCTCTCACTCTTGTGTTCTTGAGATGTCATGATCTTGATGTATCACAGACTTTGTTAATATAGTTGGATCATATGGTGCTTGTCCCTTGCTATCTTAATGTGATGACTTGAATCTTTCCCTTGAGATTTTATTATGTCACATTGAATATTGGGTTTGAGATCACTTGATGTATGTCTGGCATGTGGATAGTGATGCTTCTCCGTCGTATCTATAATTTTTGATTGTTTCATGTCAATATTCTACAACTTTCATATACTTTGGCAACATTTTATATTAATATTGGGACTAACTTACTTATCCACTGCCTAGTGCGAGTTCCTGTTTGTTGCATGTTTCTGTTTCTAAGAATATCCATATCAAACGAAGTCCAAATGTTATAAAAATTTATGGAAGATTATTTTAAAATATATGTGATTTTTGGGAGTTGCAATCAACATCAACAGAGGCCCACGGCCCCCACTAGATACCATGGCGCGACCCATACCCCCTCGCACATGGTGGTGGTTAGTGGCCACCCCGTAAGTCCGTTGCGGCTCTACTTCGGTCGCAATAAATATAAATTATGGGCAAAAATCATGTAAAAATTTCAGCCCGATCGGATTTAAAGATATCCGGGAATTTAAGAAATGGTGAAGGGACAGAAACGGGGGACACGAAACAGAAGAGAACAGAGAGGGAGATCCAATCTCGAAGGGTCTCCTGCTACGTTTGTTGGGCAACGTTGCATGGGAAACAAAATAATTCCTACACACACAAAAGACCTATCATGGAGATGAACATCTATGAGTGGGGAGATCAGATCCACATACCCTTGTAGATCGCTAAGCGGGAAGCGTTAATAAACACGGTTTATGTAGTCGAAAGTCTTCGCGATTCAATCACGAACTGTCACACAAACTCCGTCCCGATCCAGTATCGAACGGACAACACGATGACGATCTGCGGCTTCTTGATCTGGCAAGAGAGACAAAGAGGTGGCTGAAATCTCCAGCTGCATGACGGCGTGGTGGTGATGGTGGTGGAGCTACTCCGGCACGGCTTTGTCGTGCCGTACCGAACTAGCTACGGGGTGTCACAAAGTAGTGGAGGGAGAGAGAGCTGCACAAAGGCTTGGGGTGCAAAAAGCCTCTCAAACCTCCACTATATATAGGAGGAACAAGAGGGAGGGTGGCTTGCCTCCTATTCCCCTAATGATGTGATCGTGTTATCAACTGACAACACTTGTCCATGGCTAGGAAACCTTAACCATCTTTGATCAACAAGCTAGTCAACTAGAGGCTCACTAGGGACATTGTTTTGTCTATATATCAACACATGCATTTGTGTTTCCATTCAATACAATTATAGCATGGACAATAAACAATTATCTTGAAATAGGAAATATAATAATAACGATTTTATTATTGCCTCTAGGGCATATTTCCAACAGTCTCCCACTTGCACTAGAGTCAATAATATAGCTTCACATCTCTATGTGATTTACAATGTAATGAATCTAACACCCATACAGTTCTGGTGTTGATCATGCTTTGCTTGTGGAAGAGGCTTAGTCAGCGGATCTGCAACATTCAAATCTGTTTGCAGTTTGCAAATATTTATGTCCTCCTCCTTGATGTAATCACGGATGGCATTGAAACATTGCTTTATGTGTCTGGTCTTGTTGTGAAACCTTGGTTCCTTGGCTAGAGCAATGGCACCAGTGTTCTCACAAAACAGATTGATTGGGTCCAGTGCACTTGGAACTACTCCAAGATCTGACATGAACTCCTTCATCCAGATACCCTCCATAGCCGCCTTTGAGATAGCTATGTACTCCGCTTTGCATGTAGAATCAGCTACGAAGCTTTGCTTGGAACTGCACCAACTTACCGCACCCCATTAGGAATAAATACGTATCACGTTTGTGACTTAGAGTCATCTGGATCAGTGTGAAAGCTTGCATTGACGTAACCTGATACGTCTCCATCGTATCCACTTTTCCAAACTCTTTTGCCCTTGTTTTGGACTCTAATTTGCATTATTTGAATGGAACTAACCCGGACTGACGCTGTTTTCAACAGAATTGCCATGGTGTTGTTTTTGCGCAAAAATAAAAGTTCTCGGAATGACCTGGAAATTTACGAGGATTTTTTGTGGAATATATAAAAAATACTGGCGCAAGAATCACCTGGATACGTGGAGCCAGGAGCCCACAAGCCCAGGAGGAACGGGCCCCCCTGGCCGCGCTTGGCAGGCTTGTGAGGCCCTCGTGGCTCCGTAGCCTCCAACTCCAGCTCTATATGTTCTCTTCCGCCCATAAAAAAATAGGAGAGAAGAGTTCATCGCGTTTCACGATACAGAGCCGCCACCACCACCCGTTCTTCCTCTGGAGTGCAGATCTGGAGTCCGTTCTGGGCAACGGAGAGGGGAAATAGACGCCGTCGTCATCACCAACCATCCTTCATCGCCAATTCCATGATGCTCTTCATCGTTCGTGAGTAATCTCATCGTAGGCTTGCTGGAAGGTGATGGGTTGGATGAGATCTATCATGTAATCGAGTTAGTTTTGATGGGGTTTGATCCCTAGTATCCACTATGTTCTAAGAATGATGTTGATACTACTTTGCTATGCTTAATGCTTGTCACTAGGGCCCGAGTGCCATGATCTCAGATCTGAACCTATTATGTTTTCATAGATATATGTGTGTTCTTGATCCTATCTTGCAAGTTGTAGTCACCTACTATGTGTTATGACCCGGCAACCCCGGAGTGACAATAGCCGGAACCACTCCCCGAGATGACCATAGTATGAGGAGTTCATGTATTCACTATGTGCCAATGCTTTGTTCCGGTTCTCTATTAAAAGGAGACCTTAATATCCCTTAGTTTCCATTAGGACCCTGCTGCCACGGGAGGGATGGACAATAGATGTCATGCAAGTTCTTTTCCATAAGCATGTATGACTAAATACGGAATACATGCCTACCTTACATTGAGGAACTGGAGCTAGTTACATATCACCCTATGTTATAACTGATACATGATGAATGTCATCCGACATAATTATCCATCACCGATCCAAATCCTACGAGTCTTTTCCTACTGGTCCTTGCTAAGTTACTTTACCGCTACTGTTGTCATTGTTGCTGCTGTCACTACTGCTACCGTTACTATGACACTACTTTGCTACTGGAACTTTGCTGCAGATACTAAGTCTTTCAGGTGTGGTTGAATTGACAACTCAACTGCTAATACTCGAGCATATTCTTTGGCTTCCCCTTGTGTCGAATCAACAAATTTGGGTTGAATACTCTACCCTCGAAAACTGTTGCGATCCCCTATACTTGTGGGTTATCATAACCCTTTACGACGACCTCTTCATCACCTCCATAAATGAGAAACATTTCCTTAGTCCTTTTCAGGTACTTCAGAATATTCTTGACCGCTGACCAGTGCTCCACTCCTGGATCACTTTGAAATCTACCTGCCATACTTATGGCAAGGCTGACATCTGGTCTAGTGCACAACATTGCATACATGATAGACCCTATGACCGAAGCATAGGGGACGACACTCATCGTTTCTCTATCTTCTGCAGTTACTGGGCATTGAGTCTTACTCAACTTTACACCTTGTAACACAGGCAATAAACCCTTCTTGGATTGTTCCATTCTAAACTTCTTCAAAGTCTTATCAATGTATGTGCTTCGTGGAAGTCCTATCAGGCGCCTCGATCTATCTCTATAGATCTTAATGCCCAATATGTAAACAACTTCTCCTAGGTCCTTCATTGAAATACTTTTATTCAAGTAATCCTTTACGCTTTCCAAAATCTCTACATTGTTTCCAATCAGAAATATGTCATCCACATATAATATTAGAAACACTATAGAGCTCCCACTCACTTTCTTGTAAATACAAGCTTCTCCAAAAACTGGTATAAACCCAAACGCCTTGATCACCTCATCAAAGCGTTGATTCCAACTCCGAGAAGCCTGCACTAGTCCATAAAAGGATCGCTGGAGCTTGCATACTTTGTCAACATTGTCTGGATCAACAAAACCTTCCGGTTGTATCATATACAACTCTTCCTTAAGAAACCCGTTAAGGAACGCTGTTTTGACATCCATCTGCCATATTTCATAATCGAAAAATGCAGCTATTGCTAACATGATTCTGACGAACTTAAGCATCGCTACGGGTGAGAAAGTCTCATCGTAGTCAACTCCTTGAACTTGTGAAAAACTCTTTCCCACAAGTCGAGCTTTATAGACGGTCACATTACCATCGACGTCCGTCTTCTTCTTAAAGATCCCTTTGTTCTTAATGGCCTTTCGGCCTTTAGGTAATAGTTCCAAATTCCATACTTTGTTTTCATACATAGATCCTATATTGGACTTCACGGCCTCTAACCATTTGTTGGAATCCGGGCCCACCATCGCTCCTCCATAGCTCGTAGGCTCATTGTTGTTTAACAACAAAACCGATAAGACAGGATTCCCGTACTACTCTCGAGCAGTACGTGCCCTTGTCGACCTATGAGATCCTATAGCAACTTGATCTGAAGTTTCATGATCATCATCATTAGCTTCCTCTTCAACTGGTGTAGCTCGACAGAAACTTCTTTCTGTCTTGCGCCATCATCTGGTTGATGCAAAGGTTCTACAACCTCATGAAGTTATATCTTCCTCCCACTCAATTCTTTCAAAAGAAACTCTTTCTCAAGAAAAGATTTGTTCTTAGCGACAAACACTTTGCCCTCGGATCTGAGATAGAAGGTATACCCAACTGTCTCTTTTGGGTAACCTATGAAGACACACTTTTCTGCTTTGGTTTTCGGCTTTTCAGGCTGAATCTTTTTGACATAAGCATCACATCCCCAAAATTTAAGAAGCGACAATTTTGGCTTCTTGCCATACCACAACTCATATGGTGTCATCTCAACGTATTTTGATGGTGCCCTATTTAAAGTGAGCCAATGCATAGCCCCAAAAATATAACAACAAATCGGTAAGAGACGTCATAGAACGCACCGTATCTAATAAAGTACGATTACGATGTTCGGACACACCATTGCGTTGTGGTGTTCCAGGCGGTGTCAACTGTGAAACTATTTCACATTGTCTTAAGCGAGCACCAAACTCGTAACTCAGATACTCACCTCCTTGATCATATCATAGGAATTTGATCTTCTTGTTACGATGATTTTCTACTTCACTCCGAAATTGCTTGAAATTTTCAAACGTTTCAGACTTGTGCTTCATCAAGTAAATATAACTATACCTACTCAAATCATCAGTGAAGGTGATAAAATAACGATATCCACCGCGCGCCTCTATGCTCATCGGTCCGCACACATCAGTATGTATGATTTCCAACAAGTCACTTGCACGCTCCATTGTTCCGGAGAACGGAGTCTTGGTCATCTTGCCCATGAGACATGGTTCGCATGTGTCAAGTGATTCAAAATCAAGTGACTCCAAAGGTCCATCAACATGGAGTTTCTTCATGCGCTTTACATCAATATGACCTAAGCGACAGTGCCACAAGAAAATGGTGTTGGAAATATGCCCTAGAGGCAATAATAAAATGGTTATTATTATATTTCCTTGTTCATGATAATCGTCTATTGTTCATGCTATACTTGTATTAACAGGAAACAGTAATATGATACGTCCATTTTGCATCATGTTTTCATGTTGATATTTATCGCTTCTTGGGATGTTATTTCACTTCACGGTACAATTCTTAAGCCTTTTCTCTCTTATTTTGCAAGGTTTACATGAAGAGGGAGAATGCCGGCAACTGGAATTCTGGCCTAAAAGTGGAGCAAGTTTGAGATACCTATTCTGCGCAACTCCAAACGCCGTAAAAATCAATGAGGATTTTTTTCCTGATTTATCAAAAATACTGGGCCGAAGATTTGCCAGAGGGGCACCAGGGGGTTCCCACAAGCCTGCACGGCGCGGCCACCCCCAGGCCGCGCCATGAGGGCTTGTGGGCAGCCCACTGGCCCACTGGCCCCCCTCTTTTGCTATATGAAGGGTTTCGTCCAGGGAAAAAAATAAAGGAGTAGCTTTTTCGTGGTTTCGCCGCCGCCACGAGGCGGAACTTGAGCAGAACCAATCTAGAGCTCCAACAGGACGATCCTGCCGGGGAAACTTCCCTCCCGGAGGGGAAATCGTCGCCATCGTCATCACCAACACTCCTCTCATCGGAGGGGACTCGTCACCATCAATATCTTCATCAGCACCATCTCATCTCCAAACCCCAGTTCATCACTTGTAACCAATCTCCGTCTCGTGACTCCGATTGGTACTTGTAAGGTTGCTAGTAGTGTTGATTACTCTTTTGTAGTTGATGCTAGTTGGATTATTTTGTGGAAGAGTTTATGTTCAGATCCTTGATGCTACTCATTACCTCTCTGGTCATGAATATGATTATGCTTTGTGAGTAGTTACTTTTGTTCCTGAGGACATGGGATAAGTCATGCTAATAGTAGTCATGTGAATTTGGTATTCGTTCGGTAATTTGATATGTTGTATGTTGTTTTTCCTCTAGTGGTGTTATGTGAACGTCGACTACATAACACTTCACCATTATTTGGGCCTAGAGGAAGGCATTGGGAAGTAGTAAGTAGATGATGGGTTGCTAGAGTGACAGAAGCTTAAACCCTAGTTTATGCGTTGCTTCGTAAGGGGCTGATTTGGATCCACTAGTTTAATGCTATGGTTAGACTTTGTATTAATTCTTCTTTCGTAGTTGCGGATGCTTGCAAGAGGGGTTAATCATAAGTGGGATGCTTGTCCAAGTAAGGGCAGTACCCAAGCGCCAATCCACCCACATATCAAACTATCAAAGTAACGAACGCGAATCATATGAGCATGATGAAACAAGCATGACAGAAATTCACGTGTGTCCTCGGGAGCGTTTTTCCTCCTATAAGACTTTGTCCAGGCTTGTCCCTTGCTACAAAAGGGATTGGGCCACTTTGCTGCACCGTTGCTACTTTTGTTACTTGTTGCTCGCTACGAATCATCTCACCAAACAATCATTTGTTACCGACAATTTCAGTGCTTGCAGATATTTCCTTGTTGAAAACCACTTGTCAGATCCTTCTTCTCCTCGTTGGGTTTGACACTCTTACTTATCGTAAGGACTACGATTGATCCCCTATACTTGTGGGTCGTCAAGACTCTTTTCTGGCGCCGTTGCCGGGGAGTGAAGCGCCTTTGGTAAGTGGAACTTGGTAAGGAAACATTCATATAGTGTGCTGAAATTTATTGTCACTTGTCACTATGGATACTAATCCTTTGAGGGGCTTGTTCGGGGTATCTTCACCTCAAACGGAAGCACAAATAGTTGCTCCTCAACCTGCTGCACCTACTGAAAATATTTGCTTTGAATTTCCTTCGGGTATGCTTGAGAAACTGCCGGCTAATCCTTTTACAGGAGATGGAACATCACATCCAGACTTGCATCTGATCTATGTAGATGAAGTTTGTGGTTTATTTAAGCTTGCAGGTGTGCCCGAGGATGAGGTCAAGAAGAAGGTCTTTCCTTTATCTTCGAAGGATAAGGCGTTGACATGGTATAGGCTATGTGATGATACTGGATCATGGGACTACAATCGGCTGAAATTGGAATTTCATCAAAAGTTTTATCCTATGCATTTAGTACATCGTGATCGGAATTATATTTATAATTTTTGGCCTCGTGACAGAGAAAGCATCGCTCAAGGTTGGGGGAGGCTTAAATCAATGCTATTGTGACAGCCCGATGCCGACGTTCCAGAAGATTCCCTTTCCTTTCCGTTTTCGTCGTGTGTCTGTTTTATTTTGTCGCATCATTCGCATCATCTGCATTGCATCGGCATCTCCGTTGCCAGTTTTCAAACGTTGCATCCGTTGTTAGTTGCCGGTTAATGTCGTTGTTCCTTCCGAGCCTGACCGCACACGCACGCGCCCGCGACACCGTCGTAACTCTGTTTTTAAAGCGTGTATAAAACTTTCTCCGATTGAGCTAGAATTTGTCGTGCGGTTTTATTTATATATAGGTAGGCCGCCTGTCAAATTTCGTCGCGATCGGAGTCCGTCTGGTACCCGAACGGTCGACCGTAGCGGCACCATCTTCGGTTATTCGTCAGACGTTTGTCGGTGTTTTAAAAATCGTTGCCGCGCCGCCCGTTTTCCCTCTCATATCCGCCTAGCATCTCTGCACTGCACCGACGTACCCGCATCCTTGTCCGAAAACTTCTCTGGATCCGAACCGGGTGGTCATGACCGTTGGGTCTGGATCAACCCCGTTTTACCGCAAACCGTCATCGGTTTGTCCATTGAACTCCTCAGCCTATTTGTTCTCGATCGTCCGATCAAATCAGAGGGTCCGGATCAAGCTCGAAATTCCGCTAGCTATTTAAGCAGATGAAACCCTAGAACCTAGGACCCCTGTCCCATCCATCAAATCCTCCTATGTCCAGCGCTGCCGCCACCCATTCTCTCGAGTTGCCCCGATCCAAAATTCTCCTGTGCCCCGACCGCGTCCCTTGTCTTGCGCGCCGGCCAATGGAGCTCGCTCGTGCCCCGAGCGCCTTGTGCAGCCGCGTCGATCAGCAGCACCAGGTCAAGTTGATGCCCCGTGTCTTCTCTCTTATCTCCCTTTGCTCGACCTCTCTCTCTCTGTCTAATTTCTCATCTCTCCCTCCCTCTGTTTCTGCGTGAAAAGAACGACAGGCATGGGGGCCAGGAGGAACGAAGCTCGCCGGGAGCGCGCCGTTGACCGACCCCATGCCCAGCGATTTCTCTTCCTCCTTCCCTGTGCTCTCCTCCTCTCTCTCTCCCGTAACCCCCCCTTTCTGTGTGTCTCTTGGTCCTCGAACAGGAGCCCCGAGCCAAGTCGCTGCCATGGACCTCGTAGCAGCTCCATTCCTGAGGGTTGTCCGCGCCGTCGTTGCCCGGATCCGGCGCTGACTGAGCGGATCCGACCAGTTCGGAGCCTTGCTGGAGCTGCGTCGCCTCGTGGCCGTCGGATCCGGCAGGAGCTCGCCCGTGCGCGCCATGGACAACCTCAAGCATGCTCCGCCATCGTTGTGGGTCGCCTCCACCCCGTTCTGGTCGGAATGGACCTCCATGGCCACGACGGACCTCCGCCTTGCCTTGTTCAGTGCCCTGCTCGCCGTCCTCTCCTATGGCCTCATGGTGAGCTCGTCGAGCCATGGCCAAATCTTTGCTTTTTCTTTCCAGATCCGTCCTGGCACACTTAGGTTACTTAGTGTTGGAACTTGTTTTAACTATGAGGCGGATGCTAGCTTAGTTGGCTAGCGCAGCCAATCCCCCGCACAACATTGAGGTCCTGGGATCGAATCCGTGTGAGACCAATTTTATTTTCCCTTGCATAAGTTCATTTTTTCCACATGGCCACTTGGGCCTGATCCAATCTTGGGCTGCCGCACTATGGTGCAATTCAGCCTTTTGTAGATTTTTTTTACATCCTGCGATTTTAATTTTTTTCCTTCATTTCCAGGTTTTTTTTTGCTAATTTCAGAAAAATAACATGATTTTAAAATGCCGTATCTTTTAAACCGTGCGTCGGAACGCAACAAGTCATATATGTAGAACGTGTAGAATTTCGCGTAGATTAATATTTTCCAACTCTCATGCATGATAAAAACTATTAACCTTTCTGTTTACCTCGTTTTGCGTGTCGTGCCGTGTTAAGACGGTTTAGGTCGTAGTTATTTAACCGTAGCTCCGTTGGAGATGTGCCATATATGTAAATGGGCCAGAACGACGAGTAGAATCACGTTAACCTATTTGTTTTGCTGTTTAACAACTAATTAAATGCATTAGTTCAGATCTGGACAGAATTGTAAATTAACTTATGAGGTCGTTTCGGAGGTGCTATATGTCATTTCCGATCTCACTTAAAATGCCTAGATAAGTAGTTTAATTACGCTTCACCTCTTGCATGTTTGACAACATTAATATTGCCGTGTAAATACCCGGAGTGAACTAAATAATTAACGTGGAGTTTTGTCAATATGCAACTCGTTGCATATTGAACTTCACTTAATGTGTAGTGTTTGATTGTGTGGATTGTCATGCCGTGACTTGCATGTTTTCAGCTGCTCATGCATCATTTGTGTTGTGCATCATGTGGTGCATTCCGTGTGTTGATTTGTGTTTCCGGTCTGCTTCGTCTCGATAGAGTTCCGCAAGCGTGTCGGATGTGAGGACCCGTCGACTACGTCGGTTCGTCTGCTTCACGGAGGCATTCTTCTTCTAAGCGGGATCTCAGGCAAGATGACCATTTCCCCAGATATCATTACTATCATTGCCATGCTAGTTTTATCGCTTCTATCGATTGTGTCTCGTTACCTACCACATGTTAAATATCAGCCTCTCAACAATGCCATGAAAACCTTCAACCTGTTCAACCTAGCAAACCACTGATTGGCTATGTTACTGCTTGCTTAACCCTGTGTTAGCGTTGCTAGTTGCAGGTGCAGTTGCTTCCATGTGAAAACATGGTTTCCTTATTATATCACCATATTAAATGCTATTTAATTTAATGCACCTATATACTTTGTAAAAGGTGGAAGGCTCGGCCTTTATAGCCTGGTGTTTTGTTCCACCTTTGCACCCTTAGTTTCCGGCTACCGGTGTTATGTTCCATAATTGAGCGCTCCTAACACGATCGGGGTTGTTATGGGGACCCCCTTGGTAATTCGTTTTAGATTAAAGCTTGTCTGGCAAGGCCCAACTTTGGTACTCCATTTGCCTAATCACCTAATAAATTGCATAGGGACTTTCCGGACCCCAAGGATAATTTAATCAACCCCCGGGCCAGTGCTCCTCATGAGTGTTGGTCCAAAACTAGAGCCGTTTGCGGGGCCAACCCGGGGCAACTCGGGAGATTTCTATCAGGCCACCGTACGCTGTGCTTATCCGTCGTGTCCTGAGAACGAGATACGCGGCTCCTATCGGGATCGTCGACACGTCGGGCGGCCTTGCTGGATTAGTTTTACCTTTGACGAGATATCTTGTGCATCGGGATTCCGATGATGCTTTGGGTAATCTCAGAGTTGAGGTTTTCCACTAGGGAATCCGACGAGATCGCGAGCTTCGTGATTGAGGATTTCTATGCGGCTTGTGGTAATTTGTGATGGACTAGTTGGAGCACCCCTGCAGGGTTAAATCTTTCGGAAAGCCGTGCTCGCGGTTATGTGGCAACGTGGAAACTTTGTTTAACACTGGTTCTAGATAACTTGAAGTTAACTTAATTAAAATATGCCAACTGTGTGCGTAACCGTGACTGTCTCTTTCGTGAGTTCCTTCTCCGATCGAGGACACGGTGGGGTTGTGTCCGACATAGGTCGGTGTTCAGGATCATTCATTTGATCATCAGTAGCCACGACCGACATGCGTAGATCTTCCCCCTCTTATTCTTGTACTCGTAAGTTTAGCCACCAAATATATGCTTAGCCGCTGCTGCAACCTCACCACTTAACCATACCTCACCCATTAAGCCTTGCTAGTCTTGATACCTTTGGAAATGAGATTGCTGAGTCCCCTGTGGCTCACAGATTACTACAACACCAGTTGCAGGTACATGTAAAGGTTACTTGACGCGAGCGCGTTGATTGTTCATTTGGAGTTGCTTCTTCTTCTTCTTCTTCATCGATCTAGGATGGGTTCCAGGCCGGCAGCCTGGGATAGCAAGGATGGACGTCGTTCTTCTTTTGTCGTTTGTTTTCGTCCGTAGTCGGACCCTGCTCTTACTCTTGATGATTATGTATTGTACTGATGTGACTCTGATGTAGCTTGTGGCGAGTGTAAGCCAACTCTGTATATATAACTCTCCTTTTCAGTACATGTACTTGTAACAATATCCATTCTTGCGACACGACGAGATGCGCTTCTATCCCTGACGAGGCCTTCATGCCAAATTGAGGATAGGGTCGCATCTTGGGCGTGACAGCTATATTCATGCCCCAATCATGAGCTCTCGAGAGAAATTATCATTCAGAACTTCTATGCTCGGCTTTCTCATGATGATCGCACCATTCTTGACACTTCTTGTACCGGTTCTTTTATGAAGAGAGATATTGACTTCAAATGGAATTTATTGGAGATAATTAAACGCAACTCTGATGATTGGGAGCTTGAAGAAGGTAAGGAGTCAGGTATGAATATCACGTTTGATTGCGTTAAATCCTTTGTTGAGACAAATACGTTTAGTGATTTTAGCGCTAAGTATGGACTTGACTCTGCGATAGTAGCTTCATTGTGTGAATCTTTTGCTGCCCATATTGATCTCCCCAAAGAGAAGTGGTTTAAATATCATCCTCCTTTAGAAGTCAATGTAGTTAAACCCACTCTAGTTGAAGAGAAAGTCATTGCCTATAATGATCCTGTTGTTCCCAGTGCTTACATTGAGAAACCACCTTTCCCTGTTAGGATAAAGGATCATTCTAAAGCTTCAACTGTGATACATAGAGGCTATACTAGAACACCTACACCCCCTAAGAAAATTAGAATTGAACCTAGCGTTGCTATCATCAAAGATCTTCTGTCTGAAGAAGTTGAGGGACATAATATTAACTTCTGTGAAGATGTTGCTAGAACTGCTAAACCTCACGCTAGAGACAAACATAGGCCTGTTGTTGGCATGCCTGTGGTTTTTGTTAAGATAGGAGATCATTGTTATCATGGTTTATGTGACGTGGGTGCTGGTGTTAGTGCAATACCTCAATCCTTATATGATGAAATCAAAGATGAGATTGCACCTGTTGAGATAGAGCCCATTGATGTCACTATTCAACTTGCCAATAGAGATACTATCTGCCCTGTGGGAATTGTTAGGGATGTTGGAGTCTTGTGTGTTAAAATGAAGTATCTTGCTGATTTCCTCATTCTTGCTACCGCACAAGATAGCTTTTGTCCCATCATATTTGGTAGACCTTTTCTCAATACTGTCGATGCTTATATTGATTGTGAGAAGCAAACTGTCACTGTTGGCTTTGAAGGTGTGTCACATGAGTTTAATTTCTCTAAGTTTGGTAGACAACCTCATGAAAAGGAGTTGCCTAGTAAGGATGAAACTATTGCCTTAGCTTCTATTGATGTGCCTCCTACTGGTCCCTTAGAGCAATACTTGCTTGAGAATGAGAATGATATGCATATGGATGAAAGGGATGAGATAGATAGAGTAGTCTTGGAAAAATATCCTATTCTTAAGAATAACCTGCCTGTTGAACTGCTTGGGGATCCACCCCCACCAAAGGGTGATCCTGTGTTCGAGCTTAAACAGTTTCCTGATACTCTTAAGTATGCCTATCTTGATGAAAAGGAGATATATCCTGTTATTATTAGTGCTAGCCTCCCAGAGCATGAAGGAAAGAAGTTACTAAAAACTCTGAGGAAGCTCCTGCTATCCCACAGACAACAGTGAAAGAAGTTGACACGTTGACAGAGGCTCGGCTTGCGTTGGTTCGTCCCTTCAAGAGGAAAGGGTGATGCAGCACAGGAGCAGTAAGTATTTCCCTCAGTTTGAGAACCAATGTTTCGATCGAGAAGGAGGGTCTCGTCAAGTCCAGAGTACCTGCGCAAACACAAACAAGCTTGCACCCAACGCTTCAAAGGGGTTGTCAATCCCTTCAAGATTGTTTGCAAAGTGAGATCTGAAGGCGGAAAGTGCAACGAAGTAAAAAGTGTAAGGCTGAAAATATGGTGTGGAGTAGACCATGGGGGCCATAGTGTTCACTAGAGGCTTCTCTCAAAATAGCAAGTATCATGATGGGTGAACAAATTACTGTCGAGCAATTGATAGAACCACGCAAAGTCATGACGATATCTAAGGCAATGATTACGCATATAGGCATCACGTCCGAGACAAGTAGACCGATACTTTCTGCATCTACTACTATTACTCCACACATCGACCGCTATCCAGCATGCATCTAGTGTATTGAGTTCACGACGAACATAGTAACGCTTTAAGCAAGATGACATGATGTAGAGGGATAATCTCAAACCAATGATGAAAACCCCATCCTTTTACCCTTGATGGCAACAACATGATGCGTGTCTCACTACCCCTTCTGTCACCGGGTGAGGTCACCGCATGGTATGAACCCAAAACCAAGCACTTCTCCCATTGCAAGAATCATAGATCTAGTTGCCAGACAATACCCACAACTCGAAGAGAATTGCAAGGATATGAAATCATGCATAAGAGAGATCAGAAGAAACTCAAATAAGATTCATAGATAATCTGATCATAAATCCACAATTCATCGGATCACGACAAACACACCGCAAAAGAAAATTACATCGGATAGATATCCATGAAGATCATGGAGAACTTTGTATTGAAGATCCAAGAGAGAGAAGAAGCCATCTAGTTACTAGCTATGGACCCGTAGGTCTATGGTGAACTACTGACGCATCATCGAAGAGGTCATGGTGTTGATGGAGAAGCCCTCCGTGTCCGAATCCCCCCTCCGGCACGGAACCAGTACGTGCCCCAGATGGGATCTTGCGGAGACAGAAGCTTGCGGCGGCGGAAAAGCGATTGCGATGATCTCTTGATATTTTCCGGAATTTATGGGATTATGTAGGTGAAAGACCTAGGTCAGGAGACCTCTAGGGGGCCCACAAGCCTGGATGGCGCGCCCCCTGGCCACGGGGTGGGGGCTTGTGGGGCCCCTGGGGCTCCCCTGCCTTGGCTCCCAAGTTCCCCGATCTTCTTCCGTTCCAAAAAAAAATCTTATCGGGGATTTTCTTCCGTTTGGACTCCGTTTCAAAATCTCCTTTGAAAGGGGTCAAAAACATGGAAAAAACAGGAACTGACACTTGGCACTGAGTTAATAAGTTAGTCCCCATAAAATAAATAAAAGGCATGCAAAACATCCAAAGTTTTACAAGATAATAGCATGAAACCATCAAAAATTATAGATACACGTTGGAGACGTATCAGCACTGTGCTGCTATTGGATATACTCTTGATGATCTGAAGCGCATTAGTCCTACCCTATGCCAGCACAAGATTAAAACTGATCCTGATTTTAAACCAGTTGCTGATCATCAATGGAGATTAAATCCTAAGATGAAAGAAGTAGTAAGAAAAGAAATACTAAAGCTCCTGGAAGCGGGTATTATCTATCATGTTGCTCATAGCGTTTGGGTGAGTCCGGTACATTGTGTCCCTAAGAAGGGAGGTATTACCATTGTCCCTAATGATAAGGATGAATTGATCCCACACAGGATTACTACTAGCTATAGGATGGTGATCAATTTTAGGAAATCGAATAAAGCCACTAGGAAAGATCATTACCCTTTGCCTTTTAAGGACCAAATGCTAGAAAGGCTGTCCAAACACACACACTTTTGCTTTCTAGACGGTTATTCTGGTTTCTCCCAAATACCAGTTGCACAATCTGATCAGGAGAAAACCAGTTTCACCTGCTGTCGTGGTTTTGTCACGGCAGATCTCCTCGTGAAAGGACTTAGTGTTGGAGCCACCGCACCTTAGTGGCGACTTAAAGGGGTTCAACGGGAGCGAGACAGAGATTTACCCAGGTTCGGCCCCTCATGAGGAGGTAAAAGCCTACGTCCCGCTTTGTGTTGTATTGATGGAGTTTCCATTTCAAGGAGGGCGTAACTCGGCTGACCTAGCACTCGATGATTTCTAACCTACCCTCTTCCTCCCTGGGACTCACCTTTATATACAGGTCGAGTCCTTAGGGTTTACAAGGGTCCTTTCCTTTACACAAATCGTGACTCTTGCGATCTCTAAGTCGCCATCTTTCCAAGGCTTGGAGACCTTCTCTATTATGGACTCCTTCCGAAGGTTTAGAACCGCCATATGACTTCCGGCCTTACCAGGCCAAGGCCCAAACCACATTGAGATGAATTGCCAGCTTCGGTGACCCGGCCCAACTAGGGCGGGTTATCCAACAGATAATATCCCCAACATTAGGCCCCAGATTGACTGTAATTCTTTTCACGCCAATATCCTTACTCAATTAGGGGCGATTCATCTTCACTCCTCTTATGCGCCATGTACTTAAACCGCCATCTGCTGCGAAAAAACTCAAGTCGCCCAACTGCTTCTTGTTAGCGCCTCCTTATCCCTTGAATCTCGGAAGGGATGATGACGTAATCCCCAACGAATCCTTCGACATCGTTATCCCAAAAATTTCGGGGCGCCATCATGGCGAATCTTTATCTTTTGACAGTTCCCGCTCGTGGCACCTCGATCCTAGCGCCCAACCTAATAAATAGGCGGGAGGAAGGGACTGGGTGCATTTCACCTACCCGTCTTGTCGCCCCTCTCTTCCTCACCGTCGCAGCGAAAATCTTATCGCCACCCGAGAGCTCCGCCGCCACCCGAAGACCTCGTCGTCATCCGAAGGCTTCGGCGCCGCCTGAAGACTTCGTCGCCGCCGAACACCTTGTCGTGGCCGAGCATTTCGTCGCCGTCGAACGCCTCGCCGCCGTCGAGCACCTTGTCGCCGTCGAACACCTCGTCTCCGCCCGAGATCTTCGTGTCCGTCCGAGATCTTCGTCGCCGTCCGTGCAACGCTCGCGGCGAGACGTCTCCAGCCGTATCCATCAGGTCAGCTTCCCGCCATTAAAAGCAGATCCAAGTTTTTCGAGGTTCATACCTACTGTGTTCTTGGTGCCTTCCCGAATGGCTTCGTAATCCCTGATTAGTTAGCGGTGATGATAGCGAGCACGACAATGTTTTTCATACCTTTATTTCTTCGGCCTTGACTTGCATACTTAGAAAAGGCTTCACCAGATCAACAGTACTGTTCCCACGTTAGTTGCAGGCCGTTTTATCCAGACATTTTTCGCAGTCATTTCTGTCTGTCTGGTAGATCCATAATCTAACGCTTGTCGAGTGAAATCTGTTTATAATCTTATACTTCACCATCTTGACAAGTACTACTGATGCTCTGAAACACCTCTCCTTTAAGTAGTAGGAGTTTCATAAGTCGCCTTTGGCAGCCTGACCCGGACCTTCTTCGGCGAGTCAAAAACCTCCCTCACCATGAGACAAATTGCTTTGGCGAGTCAAATAAACTTGTTTCACCATTTTCAGTAGATGCTTGGCGTGTTGATTTACCCGTAATATTATCCCTTTGTAGCATGGGCACTGTTTTCAAAAGTGATTGGCTCCCGACCAAGGTCAATGATGCTATACTTAATGACTATGTAAAAACGGGGAATTTGGACCCTCAAGAGGTTATCGGTTGGCGCACCGGGTTAGGAGAAGAAGTCCCCAATCCCAAGGAAGGGGAGATAGTTGTTTTTGTTGAACACCTTGAACGGGGCTTTATGCCGCCCGGATCGAAATTCCTCGGAGACGCCATGACTTTTATGAATGTCCGCCTCCAGGATTTAGTGCCCAACTCGATAAGCAATCTATGCCAGTTCCAAGTGTTTTGTGAGGCTTACTTGCGGATGGAACCCTCAGTTCCCTTATTCTGGTACTTCTTCCACTTGAATCGCCAAACAGAATTTCACAATGGCCCCAGCCCGGAGCTTGGTGGTGTCAATGTTCAGCGCCGTAGGGATAGCTAATTCCTGTCACTCGCCATGCCAAGCCATCCCAAAGGCTGGGGCGGTACTTGGTTTTACTGCCGGGAGACTTCGCCTGAGGGCGAGAACAAGCTTCTGGGTTATAGGGAAGATCGCCTCCCAACAAATTTTAAACTCCCAGACAAGCTCACCGAAGAAGAGGAGTCAGACTTTATCCCAGTATTGTCCGAGTTAAGATCTTTGACAAACAACGGCCTTACTGGGGTTGACTTGATCCGCTGCTGGGTCGAATGGCGTATCCTCCCTTTAAGTCGCTGGGACGGGTTAATGTGTGAGTTCGACGGCACCCAGGACCATCCTCAGCGCTACTTCCACACGGCTCTGACGGAAAATGATATTGTAACCATCATCAAGAAGTTGACCGGCGAACCCGCGGCAAAATGCGGCCAAATAGGTCTTAAACCTTTCCGCAAGATTAACCCGACACCAAAGGTAAATAACTTAACCCACCTTTTGTTTTTTATTACTTATGTCTTACTTGAACTATGAACTCTTATAAAATATGCCATTTCAGAAAAGTGACAAATTTTGGTCCAAGAGGCCAAAAAAGTCAGCCATGAAGCAAGCTAGGCCACCTCCAAAGAAGAAATCCAAGGGCAAAGGCAAAGCTGCCGTTACTGAGCCATCTGAAGCCGATGAATCCCAAGTCGACGACGTACTTTCGGAGGTAAAAAATCCATCCTCTTTTAACTCGCCATCCATTACTGATAATTTTGTGTTTACACCTGTGTATCTCTTGTGTAGAATGAAGACAATGAAAGCTAGGAGGATTCTGTAGAGGTAATTTCTGTTTCCTCCGACTCACTTTCTCCTCCACCTAAGCCGGCCAGACGAATTTGCGGGAAAGTTCCCTTCTCACACCCAAATGCTTGTTTGGATCCAAATTTCCTTTTAAAGAAAACACACCATGCTTCAAATCGGAAAACTCGGAGTCATTCTGGAGACTTGGTGTCCGGGTTACCAACAAGAACCAAGAAAAGGCAAAATGAGGTATCTTTTAATAACACTTCTTTATGTCTTTTTGGATCGCGTTTTGTAACCTGCTCATATATTTGAAGTATTTATTTTTGCAGAGTTCTCCTCCCACATCCGGCGATCAGTAATGTCGGCACTTCCACCGATGATCCGTGTCCCTGGGTAAGCCTTTGATAACATTTACCTTTGGTCTGATGGTGATAATATCCATTCCTTTAAACACACCCCCTTCTCCTTTTAGGGCAGAGGCGAAGAAAAGGAAAACTGGTGGGTCAACTCCCATTACAACTTCGGAGCCTATCGGAAAATCGGCGCCGATCCAGGACAACCCGGACCAAGACAAACCTGAAGATCAAGTGGATCTCCCCAGCTCTCCCAAGGAAACCATGGAAGCACCTAACCCACCAAGTCCATTGAAAACAGCAGAAGACCGAGACGCTGTAGTTATCACCGGTACTCGCTTATCTAAACCGGCCACAACGGTTTTATCGAAGCATGTATCATCGTCAGCTCAACCTGTTTTTGAGCATGAACTTTCCAAGGCTAAGCTCTCCCAGTATGAGAGTCTCGAATTCAAAGAACTTTGCTCTGGCTTTGCAAGTCGCCTGGAGGCGAGTTATGAGATGGAGAAGAGTCTGCTTCGATTGCTGAAAAACAAACATGAGGTACGTCTTGTTGTACACTGTATTATCCTCATTAACCCCCAAGGGCCGGGTCATTTGTAAAAAGATGAGCCGGGTCTTGATAATAGAAGAAAAAACGTTCGACCTGTAACCCCCAAGGGCCGGGTCATCTGTAAAAAGATGAGTCGGGTCTTGATAATAGAAGAAAAAACTTTCGGCCTGTAACCCCCAAGGGCCGGGTCATCTGTAAAAAGATGAGCCGGGTCTTGACACTTTATAATTTTGTCTACAAAATTATACATTAGCCCCCAAGTGTTAGGGATGTTTCTTGCAATAGTTCTGAAACTTGCCCCTTGATTATATATTTCGACAGGAATCACTTATCCAAACTGAATCAGCATTTGGCAACTTCAAGAAAAGTTTAACCGATCAGCAGGACGCCCGGGCAAAATCAGAAGAGAAATGTCAACTGATCCTCTCTGAGATGGAGAAGCTAAAAGCCGACTTGAAAAGGGCTCAAGCTGACCATGATGCTTTGATAAAGCAAGCAGAAACAACTGAAGCCAAATTGGACACTGTGCAACAAGAGCTGTTCGGATTAAAGCAACATATCTCCTACATGGCGCAAGCTGTCTTTGGTAAAAAACCAACCTTTGACCTCGCACTTTGTAAATAAACAACTTTGTATAAATCGGTAACTATCATTATCTCTTGCATAGGTCCGAGAGTCGCGAATCTCCAAGATGATTGTGTCCTGATGCTGAAGGCGATTTACACATTGACAGAGCAACTATATACCGGAAGTGTGCTGACCGTGAAAGCAGTGATGGGCGCCAAGGAACCCATAACGTCAATAAAGAAGATGCTTGGCTGCTTATCTACTCTTCCTACTCAAATTGGCGAGCTAACTCGGTCAGCCGCCCGGAAAGGAGCACTGGCTCCCCTGAGTCGGTGTTTAGCATATGCTCCAGAAATAAACCCAGAAGAAGTAGGAGCGGGCTTTCCTCAGCTCAAGGATGACGGGTCAGAGTTTGCTGAAGGGGACTACCAGCGTGTTGTTAAGGACTCCCGTTTGGCGGCGACTCAGCTTGCTGCAAGCTTGGATTTATCAAAATACCAAGCCGCCTATGACAACAAGAACAAGAAAGTTAACCCGCCAACCTTTGTGACGACCAGCTTAACTCCGCGTCGACCCAAGAATCCTTTTGACTTGGAGGCGGGTCTCTCATCCATGCTGAATGATGAAGATGAATTCGCCGCGTTATCCAAGTGTAACTGGGTACTGGGCGACTTGCAAATTGAAATCGGCCAAAGCTCGCAGCAGGCTGATCCAAGGACATCAGCAGAATAAAACTTCATAGATTTGGCCATGAGAGCCATGTAATAAGTCTTTTTAAGACTCAAACTACTTTTGTGATATCTCGAAAAATCCTTATGTTGCCCTTAAGGCGTTTTGAAATGCTTGATCCGCCGTGTGAGATGTTTTTATGATTCTTGACCCGCCACTGAGGCGTTTTCATGATGCTTGACCCGCCATGGCTAGAGTGATTTTGATCATCAACCTGTTTTAAGCTTGAAAACATATATCAAACCATCTCAATGAGTAATGGGTGATAATAAATAGCAATCGACCCAAGATATTTTGAGGCGAGTTAGAAGAAAAGTCTAAAAGACCTTGTGGCAGTGCCAGGAAGGTAAAAAATAGCAATTTCGTCGGCTCATCAGGTCGCGACAGGATAGGGCGAGTTAAATAAGCTCAAGCGCCACCCAAGGGAGACTTTTGTATCAAAAGCTCAAGTATTTAGATTGGCTGATCAGGCACAAGTCAAGCTTCAGTGAAGCGGGTTCAATGAACCAATGGTTTCTCTATTTTCCATGTGAGGTGCTTGTCAGTACCACACATGTTTTAACCAAGGCGAGTCAAGGGTCCATGAGCGGAATAACTCGCCAAGAGTTCACGGGTCCATATGGCGATTCGGCCAACACGCAGTCCAGTATAACCATTTGTAATGCGGTAATTTTTCGCAGGCCAAATGGGTAGTAAGGCTGATCTCAGTGAGAGGAAGCCCCCAAGTGACCTATGATTAAGGAAAAAAAAACCCGTCATAGGATTGTAGAAGCGTATACGCTATTACCACAAAACGACTTGAGAACACACTGTCCTGAAGTAAGCCGACCTAATCCACAGAATCACATAAGGCGCCTATGTTTGAATTGCGCGCTTGTGGCGACTTCGATCCTCTTTGGCTTATCGATACCTAGTTTTGTACTAAGCGCGTCGTGGCGACTTAAACTCTTTGGTATGGATAGCGTCCATGTTTGGGCGACTTGTTGGTGAAAGAATAAAAATCCATACCTTTCAATAAGATGAATTAGCAGGAAAGCCCCCTAGTCGGGAGGTGTTAATTTTATTTCTTTATAAGAAATGAAAAACTTACAAAATGTAGAGCTAATAGCTCAAGTGTAATAAGGCCGCAAGTGGGCTATGTTCCACGGGCGAGTTGACTCAGCCTCCGTGGTTGGCTGATCAGGCCGTAGATCCACCTGATAGTAAGACCCGTTGCGAAGGTTTTTACTGACGACGAACGGTCCTTCCCATGGTGGTGACAACTTATGCATGCCAGTACGATCTTGTATCAGGCGAAGCACTAAGTCACCTTCCTGAAAAGTTCGGCTCTTGACCCGGCGACTGTGATAACACCGTAAGTCCTGCTGATATATGGCCGATCGGGCTGCAGCCAAATCACGTGCTTCCTCCAAGGCGTCCAAAGAGTCTTGACGCGCCAGTTCGTTGTCCTGTTCCACATAAGCGGCAACCCTGGGCAAGTCGTGCCTTATGTCGGTGGGAAGAACGGCTTCTGCTCCATAGACCAGAAAGAAAGGAGTAAAACCCGTAGAACGGTTCGGGGTGGTCCGGATGCTCCATAGTACCGAAGGCAATTCCTCAACCCAACACCCCGGGGCACGTTCCAAGGGAACCATGAGTCGGGGTTTGATTCCCCGCAAAACTTCCTGGTTCGCCCGCTCCGCCTGTCCATTAGATTGCGGGTGAGCAACTGCAGAAACATCAAGCCGGATGTGCTCACGACGGCAAAACTCCTGCATGGCTCCTTGAGACAGATTAGTGCCATTATCAGTAATGATGCTGTGCAGATATCCGAACCGGAAGATTAATTTTTTCAAGAATTTGACCGATGTCTCCGCATCGCAAGCTCCAACAGGCTCTGCTTCAACCCACTTCGTGAACTTATCAACCGCCACCAGCAAATGACTTTTCTTGTTGGACGACATCTTAAAGGGGCCAACCATGTCTAACCCCCGAACCGCGAAAGGCCAAGTGATAGGTATCATCCTTGGTTCTTGAGCCGGCACATGGGCCTGTCGCCCGTAACGTTGGCATCCATCACATCGACAAACTATCTCCTCTGCATCTGCATGGGCCGTCAACCAGAAGAAACCATGACGGAACGCCTTTGAAACCGAGGAGCGTGACCCGGCGTGATGTCCACAATCTCCGGAATGAATGTCATTTAGAATTATGCACCCTTCTTCGGAGGAAACACATCTTTGAAAAACCCCGGAAGTGCTCCGTTTATATAGTTCGCCATCGATGATCACCATGGATTTGCTTCGCCGAACGATTTGGCGAGCCAACACTTCATCCGTAGGTAACTCGCCTCGGGCGAGATAGGCCAGATATGGAAGAACCCAATCTGGCGTAACTTGGAGAGCCGCCACGAACTGGGAATCAGGATCTGGTATTGCCAACTCCTCCTCTGAAGGCAACCTTACGGAAGGATTATGCAGAGTATCCAGAAAAACATTGGGGGGAACCGGCTTACGTTGGGAACCGAGACGTGAAAGGGCATCAGCTGCTTCGTTAAGGCGCGATCAATGTGATTGACCTAATAGCCATGGAAATGACCCGCCACATCGGACACAACCCTCCTGTAAGCCGCCATCAAGGGGTCCCAAGAATCCCAAGTGCCTGAAACTTGTCGAGCCACGAGATCAGAGTCGCCAAAACATCTGACCCGCGTAAGGTTTATCTCCTTGGCGAGTTGTAAGCCATGAAGAAAAGCTTCGTATTCCGCAGCGTTGTTGGTACATGGAAACATGAGTCGGAGGACGTAACAGAATTTGTCCCCTTGAGGCGATATCAGCACCACACCAGCCCCCGAGCCTTCCAACTGTCTAGACCCGTCAAAATAAATAGTCCAGTATGTAAGGTCAGGCCTGTCTTCCGGGATCTGTAACTCGGTCCAATCATTGACGAAATCAACCAAGGCCTGAGACTTGATAGCCGTGCGGGGGGTGTATCACACGTGGTGCGGCCCAAGTTCAATCGCCCACTTGGCAATTCGCCCTGTCGCCTCCCGATTCTGGATGATGTCCCTGAGGGGAGCGGAGCTAACCACCGTGATGGGATGCTCTTGAAAATAATGTTTAAGCTTCCGGCTTGCCATAAAGACACCATAAACTAATTTTTGCCAGTGTGGGTATCACTGCTTGGAAAGAGTTAGCACCTCGCTGATAAAATACACCGGGCGCTGCACAGGGTATTCCTTCCCTTCCTCCTTCCTTTCGACGACCACCACCACACTCACCGCTTTGGAGTTTGCCGCAATATATAAAAGCATGGGCTCTTTCTCAGTCGGGGCGGCCAAGACCGGCGGGTTGACCAGTTGCCGCTTTAAGGCCTCGAAAGCTTCATCGGCTTCGTCTGTCCAAACAAAATGGTCAGATTTCCTAAGCAATTGATAAAGGGGAATAACTTTCACTCCCAGACGGCTTATGAAATGACTTAAGGCCGCAATACGACCCCATCCGTTGGACTTGATTAATATTCGCTGGTTTCCTCAGGGAGGTAACCGCTTCGATCTTGTCCGCGTTAGCTTCGATGCCGCGCTCAGATACCAGGAAGCCCAACAACTTTCCTGCAGGAACACCAAAGACACACTTGGTGTGATTAAGCTTCATCTGATATACCCGCAGATTATCAAAAGTTTCCTTGAGATCTTCCAATAGCGTTTCCTTCCTGTGGGTTTTAACCACAATGTCATCAACATAGGCATGGACGTTGCGTCCGATTTGGCCACGGAGGCAATTTTGAATGCAGCGCTGATAAGTCGCCCCTGCACTCTTGAGTCCGAATGGCATGGAAACATAGCAAAAAGCCCCAAAGGGGGTTATAAAAGCTGTTTTATCTTGATCTTTCACGGCCATCTTGATCTGGTGATATCTAGAATAAGCGTCCAGGAAGCACAAACGTTCGCATCCCGCCACTGAATCAATAATTTGGTCGATGCGGGGAAGAGCGAAAGGATCCTTCGGAGAAGCTCTGTTAAGGTCCGTGTAATCAATGCACATACGGAAAGTACCAATCTTCTTGAGCACCAAGACCGGGTTAGCCAACCATTTGGGGTGGAAGACCTCTACGATGAATCCGGCGGCCAAGAGCCGGGCAACTTCCTCCCCGATTGCCTTGCGTCGTTCCTCATTGAACCTACGAAGATATTGATGAATAGGTTTTGCCTTTGGGTCAACATTAAGGTGGTGCTCAGCGTCTGTCGTCGGCTTTTTTACGGATGACATATCAGCCGCATCAACATTGGCCTGGTGATATTTGAGCTCCTCCGCAGCACATGCGACTTCTGCGTAAGCCGCATCCCCTTCTTCACATTCTCTTGCAATCCTTCTATCACCATCAACCGTGATGGGTCCTTTAGGACCAGGCATCTTGAGTTTAAGGTAAACATGGCATGGGCGAGCCATGAACCGGGCGTAAGCCAGCCGCCCAAACAGTGCATGATAGGGGCTTTTTAACTTGACCACCTCAAACATCAGCGATTCACTCCTATAATTAGATGTTGTTCCAAATGCAACTGTGAGCCTGACTCAGCCTAGGGGTACGCTGATTTGCCTCGGACGATCCCGTGGAATACCGTGGTTGAATGCATCAAATCTTTCTCCAACAGGTTCATCCTTTGGAAAGTGTCGAAGTACAAAATGTTGATGCTGCTGCCACCATCCATCAGTACCTTCGACAAGGTATATCCCCCAACTTGGGGAGCCACGACCAACGCTAAGTCGCCGGGATTGTCAACTCTTGGTGGGTGATCCTCCCTACTCCATGATATGGTCTCCTTGGACCAGTGGAGGTATCTAGGGAGTGCCGGCTCAGACACAATGTACGCTCGGTGACTCACCTTTTTATCACGCCTGCAAGCATTTGTGGTGAAAACGTGGTACTGCCCATTGCTTAACTGCTTGGGATTGTTGCGGAAACCGCCATTACCATCCTGCCCCTGCGAAGCCCCCTGTGGGGGTGGTTGCTGAAAAACTCCAGGCAGGTTATATCGTCGCTGGTGATGCATCGGATACTAGCCGCTGGTTGGATGCGAGCCACCCTGAGCCCCAGGTTCGGGGAAACCGCCGAAGGGGTTCTGGCGTTGATTGGGCGCGCCGAACTGTTCCTGCCGTAGGTCCGGGTCATCGCTTTGCCCTTTTTTGATCGCCTCCGCCCGAAACTCCCGCATCACGTAACAGTCCTCCCAGGAATGAGTCGCCGGTCCGTGTGCCATGGCGTGGTGCGGGCAGGGGCCCTTGAGTAACTCATTATAGTTGCGCGGCTTTTTGCCACTGTAACCCCTACTTTTCTTCTGGCGCTGGTTGCCATTATTGGTGTTGGTGTTGGCGACTAATTACGAAGATTTTGCCTGCTGCCTTCTCTTGCTATTCGCTCCCTGATTATGGCGGGCGCGTCCCTAGAACCGGGTATGATTTTTGGATGACTCACCCTTCCTTGGCGAGTTAGATTTACCACCATCCTCGCCGGGATCTTTGGTGTCGTCCGCCTCAGCGTACCTAGTGAGGGTGTCCATTAGCTCCCCCATGTCTTGGACCTTTTGCTTGAGTCACCCCAACTTCTGCACCAAAGGCTTGTAGTGGCAATTCTGCTCGAGGATTAACACAGCCTGAGCCTCCGTAATACTGTCTGACGAGTGAATGACTTCCGTGACCCGCCGCGACCAGTGGTGGGTCGACTCATCCGGGCGTTGAATGCAGTGCTGTAGATCGACTATTGTCTTCGGACGCTTGCAGGTTCCTCGGAAGTTTTTGACGAAACGCTCTTTCAATTCAGCCCAAGTCTGTTGGGGGGCAAGTTCTTTAACCAAGTGCGCGCCGTCCCTTCGAGCATCATTGTGAAGTATCTGGGGCAAACTGCTTCGCTTACTTCGAGCATGTCCATGGCGATTTCATAACTCTCGACCCACAACGCCAGCTCAAGGTCCGGAGTGTAGTTAGGCACGTTTCTTGGCCCTTTAAAATCCTTGGGCATTCGCTCGTTGCGAAGGGCGGGGGCGAAGCACGGCACCCCCACTTGTCTGCCGCTCCCTATAAGAGGCGTTGGGGCGACTTGGATGTCCGGGTGATCCCGACCTGGCGGGTCTCGATGATCAGGCGAGTTGTCCTGGGGGAAGGGCCGCGGTCCGCTGGTTATAGCGGGCTGGTCCTCTGGCCGACTCCTGGTGCGGCTTGCCTGGGGAGTGGAATGCAGCCTATCTAGGCTGTGTGAGAACTGGGCGTTTTGAACCACCGTCGTCTTCAACATCTCAATGGCGTTCCTCGCCTCTATCTCGGCAGGAGTGTTGCCGTGAATCGGAAGGGATTCCAAATGTCTGGAATCGGGGAACGCGATCCACAATTGGCTTAAACGGCGGGTTCGGTGGCTGTCCCGGCCCTCCCCCCGGGGCGGCTCCCGCCCCGGGAGTTCGCGGAGTGTCAAACAGGCGGGTCGGGTTGAGATCAGGGGGCAGGCGACCCTGGTGCCTCCGCTGATGGACGGCGTCAGATGGTATTCAAGCGAGCTATCTCAGCGGTAATTTGAGCTTGCCGGGTCTCGATCCTGGTGGACTCCACCTCAACATCCCCCTGAGCCTTTGCCACCCCTTCTCTTAGCTTCGTCAATTCCGTGTTTACCGCCTCCTGGTTTTCCGGTGTGATGGGGTTCGCCATGAGCCTTGTTATTTCCGCTGCTAACCCCACCAAAATCGTGGCCGGGCTTCTAGACGTCTCGCTAGTCCCATCTCCGCCTGCCGGGTTTGGCGAGGGTTGAGTCGCCCCAGCCATGTAAACAGCGATCTGACGGCGAGTCCGGTCAAGAACTTCGGGGTCCATGGCCAGTGACAAGCCCCCAAGGCAGCCCCCGTGTAGAGACTGGATTGAATCTGAATCGCCCATGGACGATTCGTCATCAGTGTTGACCGACGTGGTTTCCTGGGTCACCGAGTGTTCTGGCTCCTCAGATCCCTGCGTGAATCCAACAAAGACCGGGCGGGTTAGGTTGGGCGTTACCACCGGGCGGATGTACCTGGCCGGCTCGACAATGTCGGAGGAGGTGTCCGGCTCAGGCACGGGCTATCCAATCATGCCGACGAAGACACTGATCCTGCCGAAGGGGAGCCTGTAACCAGATTCGACCGAATCCTCCTCGGGCCCCCATAGCAAGTTGTTGATGTAGTACTTCCACGGCGGCTCCGGGTCATGAGCCCCGCCGCGTAGCTCCCAAACCCTGGTAGGGCTCCCTTTGAGAAATCAACTCTACCGTGCACAGGCCCCACGGTGGGCGCCAACTGTCGTGGTTTTGTCACGACAGATGTCCTCGTGAAAGGACTTAGTGTTGGAGCCATCGCACCTTGGTGGCGACTCAAAGGGGTTGATCGGGAGCGAGACAGAGATTTACCCAGGTTCGGCCCCTCATGAGGAGGTAAAAGCCTACGTCCTGCTTTGTGTTGTATTGATGGAGTTTTGATTACAAGGAGGGCGTAACTCGCATGACCTAGCACTCGATGATTTCTAACCTACCCTCTTCCTCCCTGGGACTCGCCTTTATATACAGGCCGAGTCCTTAGGGTTTACAAGGGTCCTTTCCTTTACACAAATCGTGACTCTTGCGATCTCTAAGTCGCCATCTTTCCAAGGCTTGGAGACCTTCTCTATTATGGACTCCTTCCAAAGGGTTAGAACCGCCATATGACTTCCGACCTTACCAGGCCAAGGCCCAAACCACATTGAGATGAATCGCCAGCTTCGGTGACCCGGCCCAACTAGGGCGGGTTATCCAACAGATAATATCCCCAACACCTGCCCTTTCGGTACCTTTTCTTATAGACGTATGCCTTTTGGCTTATGTAATGCACCTGCCACCTTTCAAAGATGTATGATGGCTATAGTCTCTGACTTTTGTGAAAAGATTGTCGAGGTCTTCATGGATGACTTCTTCGTTTACGGGTCTTCCTTTGAAGATTGCCTCAGCAACCTTGATCGAGTCTTACAGAGATGTAAAGACACCAATCTTTTCTTGAATTGGGAGAAGTGCCACTTTATGGTTAATGAAGCTTTCTGAAAGAGGTATTGAAGTCGATAAGGCTAAGGTTGATGCAATCGAGAAAATACCATACCCCACAGATATCAAAGGTATAAGAAGTTTCCTTGGTCATGTTGGTTTCTATAGAAGGTTCATCAAAGACTTCTCTAAGATTTCTAGGCCTCTTACCAATCTCTTTCAAAAGGATATTCCTTTTGTCTTTGATGATGATTGTGAGGAAGCCTTCGAAATACTTAAGAGGGCTTTGATAATTGCACCTATTGTTCAACCACCTGATTGGAACTTACCTTTTGAGATCATGTGTGACGCTAGTGATTATGCTGTTGGTGCTGTCTTAGGGCAAAGAGTCGATAAGAAGTTGAATGTTATTCACTACGCTAGTAAAACTCTAGACAGTGCCCAGAGGAACTATGCTACTACGGAGAAGGAGTTTTTAGCAGTCGTGTTTGCATGTGAAAAGTTCAGGTCTTACATAGTTGATTCCAAAGTCACTATTCACACTGATCATGCTGCTATTAAGTACCTCATGGAGAAGAAAGACGCTAAACCTAGACTTATCAGATGGGTTCTCTTGCTACAAGAATTTGATTTGCACGTTGTCGACAGAAAGGGTGCCGATAACCCAGTAGCAGATAACTTGTCTAGGTTGGAGAATGTTCTTGATGACCCACAACCTATTGATGACAGCTTTCCCGATGAGCAACTGAATGTCATCAATGCTTCACGTAGTGCACCATGGTATGCTGATTATGCAAACTATATCATTGCCAAATACATACCCCCTAGTTTCATGTAGCAGCAAAAGAAGAAATTATTCTTTGACTTGAGACATTACTTCTGGGATGATCCTCACCTTTATAAGGAAGGAGTAGATGGTGTTATTAGACGTTGTGTACCTGAACATGAACAGGGACTGATCCTACAGAAGTGTCACTCCAAGGCCTACGGAGGACACCATGCGGGAGATAGAACTGCACACAAGGTATTGCAATCAGGTTTCTATTGGCCCACTCTCTTCAAGGATGCCCACAAGTTTGTCTTGTCTTGTGACGAATGTCAAAGAATAGGTAATATTAGCAAACGTCAGGAAATGCCTATGAACTATTCACTTGTCATTGAACCATTTGATGTTTGGGGCTTTGATTATATGGGACCTTTTCCAAAATCCAACGGGTATACTCATATCCTAGTTGCCGTTGATTACGTCACTAAGTGGGTAGAAGCTATCCCCACTAGTAGTGCTTATCACAACACCTCTATTAGGATGCTGAAAGAAGTTATCTTCCCTAGATTTGGAGTCCCTAGATATCTAATGACCGATGGTGGTTCACACTTCATTCATGGTTCTTTCCGTAAAACGATTGCTAAGTACGATGTCAACCATAGAATTGCGTCTCCCTACCACTCTCAGTCTAGTGGTGAAGTAGAGCTAAGTAATAGTGAGATTAAACTAATTCTGCAAAAGACTGTCAACAGGTCTAGAAAGAATTGGTCTAAGAAGCTCGATGATGCACTGTGGGCTTATAGAACTGCCTATAAGAATCCCATGGGCATGTCTCCATACAAAATGGTGTACGGTAAAGCATGTCATTTACCTCTTGAGCTAGAGCATAAAGCTTATTGGGCAATCAAAGAGCTCAACTTTGATTTCAAACTTGCCGGTGAGAAGAGGTTATTTGATATTAGCTCGCTTGATGAGTGGAGAACTCAGGCATATGAGAATGCCAAGCTGTTCAAAGAAAAGGTTAAGAGGTGGCATGATAAGAGGCTACAAAAGGGTGAGTTCAATGTAGGTGATTATGTCTTGCTATATAACTCTCGTTTAAGATTCTTTGCAGGCAAGCTTCTCTCTAAATGGGAAGGTGCCTATGTTGTTGAGAAAGTATATCGTTCCGGTGCTATCAAGATCAACAACACGGAAGGTAATTGTCCGAGAGCGGTAAATGGGCAGAGAATCAAACATTATATCTCAGGTACTCCCATAAATGTTGAAAGCAATATTATCAATACTATAACTCCGGAAGAATACCTAAGGGACATTCATCAGCCTATTTCAGACTCCAAAAACAAAGAGGTATGTGATTCGGTAAGAAAACAGAGTCCAAAACTTTTCCAGTAGGAATTTTTCTCCGTTCTGGAATATTTGAAAAAATACAAAAATTGGAAGTAGTCCGGAAAGTGCGCGAGGAGGCGAAAAGCCTTCATGGCGCGGGCCCACCCCCTGGCCGCGCCGTGAGGGCTTGTGGCCACCTCGTGCGCCTCCCGGACTCTGTTTTCGTGCAGGGTACTCCTTCTGGTCTAGAAAAAATCATTATATATACTTCCGTTTGGTCTGACCCATGCATCACGCAGATTTCCTGTGTTTTTCGTTTCGAGCGTGTTTTTGTTGCAGATCTAGATCGCTATGACTTCCCCAAAAGCTCCAAGGACAAGATCTTCGAGAAGGTCATCAATCCCTAGCTCACGGGAGTGCTGCAACACCCTCAATCTATCGAGATGCGTGAGGGGATGTTGCACATCTGTGATGTTGAGGGGCCTAAGAAGACCGGAAGCGTGGAGACGAGGCTCGAAGCAATGGAGCAACAAGTTTTCAAGTGCCAAGGGATGGTGTAGCGTGAACTCAACGCCAACCACATGATGATCACGGAGTTCACCAACAAGCACAGGATTGATGGCAATGACATTGGGAAGCATCTCTCCAGGCTCTATGACAGGATTGATCAACTCCAGGGCCAGATCTATGACCTGCAGAACCAAAACTGTTGGCTGCAATAGTATAGATTTAAATCAATACGGTTGGCTGCAGATTTGAGGATTCCGGAGACTCGTTCATCTTTCGATGATGGAGCACCTATGCCTTGGAAGACGGAGGATCAAACTCATGTTGCAGCAACTATACCATCACCACCAAAGGAAGACAACTGAGCATTGGTATGGGCAATCCCCTTGGCTTGTGCCAAGCTTGGGGGAGTTGCCCCGGTATCGTATCACCATCACATCTTTTTCCTTTACCTTTGTTTTAGTTTGTTCCTTTTCAGCTTTCTTTTTCTCCAGTAGTTTAAAGTCTTAGTGTTTTAGTCTTGAGTTTTGCTTTGTGTCACCCCCGATGTATTCTTGCTCGTGAGCCATATAATAAAGAGTGTCTTAGTTGAAGGGCTTTGCCTCTTGCCATGATCAAAAGAGTGAGAATAGAACAAAAGCATGAAAGATCATGTAATGATCTTATGGGAAGTGATGGCTTCACATATAAAAAGAATGAGGATTGAAACTTGTTGAGGGTAGACAAACGTAGACCTTGGTCATTGTTGCAATTAATAGGAAGTGATAAAGAAGGAGAGGTTCACATACAAATATATCATCTCTGACACCATCTATGATTGTGAACACTCACCAAACTATTGCATGCCTAGAAGTAGATGTTGGACAAGGAAGACAACGTAATGAATTGTGTTTGCTTGGCTCTGAACAATGTTATATGATTAGAGATCCCTTAGCATGTGACGATTGCTTCCACCTCATATTAGCCAAAACTCCCGCACCAAGTAGAGATACTGCTTGTGCATCCATAAACCTTCAAACCAGTTTTGCCATGAGTGTCCACCGTACCTACCTATGGATTGAATAAGATCCCTAAAGTAAGTTGTCATCGGTGCATGCAATAAAAATTGCTCTCTAATATGTATGATCTATTAGTGTGTGGAAATAAGCTTTATACGAACCTGTGATGAGGAAGACATAAAAGCGACAGACTACATAGTAAAGTTCTTTATCACAGGAGGCAATATAAAGTGACGTTCCTCCGCACTAAGAAGACACGCATCCAAACCTCAAAAGCGCATGACAACCTCTGCTTCCCTCTGCGAAGGGCCTATCTTGTACCTTTACTTTTCTACCCTTGAAAGAGTCATGGTGATCTTCACCAATTCCCTATCTCACCTTTATCTTGGCTAACGTCATATGCTTGGGAAAGATCTATATTCATATGTCAAATTGGAGGTAAGTATTCATGAATTATTATTGTTGACATTACGCTTGAGGTAAGCAGTTGGGAGGCAAAACTGTAAGCCCCTATCTTTCTCTGTGTCGAGCTGAAACATTGATCTCATGAGTACCACGTGAGTTGTAGAAATTGTAGAGAACGAAAGAATGATTGAGTATGTGGATTTGCTTTACAAGCTCTTATATGACTCTTTCTGATGTTGTGATAAATTGCAATTGCTTCAATGACTAAAGGCTACCGGTTGTTACTTCTCGGTAAGGTTCTTGATCCATGCATTACTTTGTGAAGGAATTATCACTTTAGCATGAGAGATTATATGTTGGTATTGTTGTTCTGATCATGATCATGATGCATGCATGTTCGTATCTTGTTTTGTTGACACCTCTCTCCATAAAAATGTGGACATATTTATTGAGCTAGGCTTTCGCTTGAGGACAAGCGAGGTCTAAGCTTTGGGGTGTTGATACGTCCATTTTGCATCATGTTTTCATGTTGGTATTTATCGCTTCTTGGGCTGTTATTTCACTTCACAGTACAATTCTTATGCCTTTTCTCTCTTATTTTGCAAGGTTTACATGAAGAGGGAGAATGCCGGCAACTAGAATTTTGGCCTGAAAGTGGAGCAAGTTTGAGATACCTATTCCGCGCAACTCCAAACGTCGTAAAAATCAACGAGGATTTTTTTCCTGATTTATCATAAATACTGGGCCGAAGAAGTGCCAGAGGGGCACCAGGGGGTGCCCACAAGCTTGCACGGCGCGGCCACCCCCAGGCCGCGCCATGAAGGCTTGTGGGTAGCTCACTAGCCCACTGGCCGTCTCTTTTTCTATATGAAGGGTTTCGTCCAGGAAAAAATAAAGGAGGAGATTTTTCGTGGTTTCGCCGCCGCCACGAGGTGGAACTTGAGCAGAACCAATCTAGAGCTCCGACAGGACAATCCTGCCGGGGAAACTTCCCTCCCGGAGGGTAAAATCGTCGCCATCGTCATCACCAACACTCCTCTCATTGGAGGGGACTCGTCATCATCAACATATTCATCAACACCATCTCATCTCCAAACCCTAGTTCATCACTTGTAACCAATCTCCGTCTCGCGACTCCGATTGGTACTTGTAAGGTTGCTAGTAGTGTTGATTACTCTTTGTAGTTGATGCTAGTTGGATTATTTTGTGGAAGAGTTTATGTTCAGATCCTTGATGCTACTCATTACCTCTCTGGTCATGAATATGATTATGCTTTGTGAGTAGTTACTTTTGTTCCTGAGGACATGGGATAAGTCATGCTAATAGTAGTCATGTGAATTTGGTATTCGTTCGGTAATTTGATATGTTGTATGTTGTTTTTCCTCTAATGGTGTTATGTGAACGTCGACTACATAACACTTCACCATTATTTGGCCCTAGAGGAAGGCATTGGGAAGTAGTAAGTAGATGATGGGTTTCTAGAGTGACAGAAGCTTAAACCCTAGTTTATGTGTTGCTTCATAAGGGGCTGATTTGGATCCACTAGTTTAATTCTATGGTTAGACTTTGTCTTAATTCTTCTTTCTTAGTTGCGGGTGCTTGCGAGAGGGGTGAATCATAAGTGGGATGCTTGTCCAAGTAAGGGAAGTACCCAAGCGCCGGTCCACCCACATATCAAACTATCAAAGTAACGAACGCGAATCATATGAACATGATGAAACTAGCATGGCAGAAATTCCCGTGTGTCCTCGGGAGCATTTTTCCTCCTATAAGACTTTGTCCAGGCTTCTCCCTTGCTACAAAATGGATTTGGCCACTTTGCTGCACCGTTGCTACTTTTGTTACTTGTTGCTCGCTACGAATCATCTCACCACACAATCACTTGTTACCGACAATTTCAGTGCTTCCAGATATTTCCTTGCTGAAAACCACTTGTGAGATCCTTCTGCTCCTCGTTGGGTTCGACACTCTTACTTATCGAAAGGACTACGATTGATCCCCTATACTTGTGGGTCATCATAATACATGTGTGAATAAATAGATCACAATGTGTCCCTAGCAAGCCGCTAGTTGGCTAGCTCGTTGATCAATAGATGATCATGGTTTCCTGATCATGGGCATTAGATGTCATTGATAACGGGATCACATCATTGGGAGAATGATGTGATGGACAAGACCCAATCCTAAGCATAGCACTAGATCGTATTGTTCATATGCTAAAGCTTTTCTAATGACAAGTGTCTTTTCCTTCGACCGTGAGATTGTGCAACTCCCGGATATCGTAGGAGTGCTTTGGGTGTATCAAACATCAGAATGTAACTGGGTGACTATAAAGGTGCACTACGGGTACCTATGAAAGTGTCTATTGGGTTGGTACGAATTGAGATCGGGATTTGTCACTCCGTGTGACGGAGAGGTATCTCTGGTCCCACTCGGTAGAACACCATCATGAGCTGAATGTGACTAAGGAGTTAGTCATAGGATGACGTGCTACGGAACGAGTAAAGAGACTTACGGGTAACGAGATTGAACAAGGTATAGGTATACCGACGATCGAATCTCGGGCAAGTTCTATACCGACAGACAAAGGGAATTGTATACGGGATTGATTGAATCCTTGACATCGTGGTTCATCCGATGAGATCATCATGGAACATGTGGGAGCCACCATGGGTATCCAGATCCCGCTGATGGTTATTGGCCGGAGAGTGTCTCGGTCATGTCTGCATGCTTCCCGAACCCGTAGGGTCTACACACTTAAGGTTCAATGACACTAGGGTTATAGGGAATTGTTATACGGGGTTACCGAAGGATGTTCGGAGTCCCAGATGAGATCCTGGACGTCACGAGGAGCTCCGGAATGGTCCGGAGGTAAAGATTGTTATATAGGATGGACGGGTTTGGACAGCGAAAATGTTTCGGGCGTCACTCGTAGCGTACCGGGACCACCGGAAATGGTTCCGGGGGTCCATCGGGAGGGGCCACCAGCCCCAAGAGGTAGCGTGGGCCAAAAGGTGGAGGGAAACCATCCCAAAGTGGGCTGGTGCGCCTCCCACATAGAGGCCCAAGGCGCAGGAGGTGGAGAGGGGGAAAACGCTAGGTGCTGGTGGGCCTAAGGCCCACCTAGGGGTGCGCCACCCCCTCTCCCTGCCCTGGCCGTCGCACCTCCCATCTGGGGGCTGCCGCACCACCTAGGGTGGGAACCCTAGGGGTGGCACACCCCCCTCCCCTCCTCCTATATATAGAGAAGATTTTGGGGCTGTTTTGCACACACTTTTCCCTCTCCCTCGGCGCAGCCCTGCTCCCCTCCTTCCTCCTCTCCCATGGTGCTTGGCGAATCCCTGCTGGGAGACCTCGTCTCTCCATCGACACCACACCGTCGTGATGCCAGAGATCTTCCCCAACCTCTCCCTCATCCTTGCTAGATCAAGGTGCAGGAGACGTCACCGGGCTACATGTGTGTTGAACGTGGAGGTGCCGTGGGTCGGCACTAGATCGGAATCACACCGCGATCTGAATCACTGCGAGTACGACTCCATCAACTGCGTTCTAGCAACGCTTCCGCTTAGAGATCTTTAAAGATATGAAGGTGCACTCACCCCTCTCTCGTTGTTGGTCTCTCCATAGGAAGATCTGAATATGGCGTAGGAAAATTTTGAATTTATGCTACGTTACCCAACAAATGGCGCTATCATTATTAACTCTACATATTTTGGTCTCAATGTTATGGACATGAGTTTCATCACTATCGAGATTCCATATGAACAAACCCCTCACATTGGGTGCATGACCATAAAAGATATTACTCATATAAATAGAACAACCAGTATTGTCTGAGTTAAATGAGTAACCGTCTCACAATAAACAAGATCCAGATATAATGTTCACGCTCAACGCAGGTACTAAATAACAATTATTTAAGTTCATCACTAATACCGCTGGTAAATGAAGTGAGATTGTGCGGATGACGATTGCATCAACCTTGGAACCATTTCCCACGCGCATCGTCACTTCATCCTTCGCTAGCCTTCATTTACTAGGCAGTTCCTGTTTCAAGTTGCAAATGTGAGCAACAGAACCAGTATCAAATATCCAGGCACTACTACGAGAGTTGGTGAGGTACACATCAATAACATGTATATGAAATATACCTTGTTTGGTGCTGTCCGCCTTCTTATCATCCAGATACTTGGGGCAGTTTCGCTTTGAGTGACCAGTTCCCTTGCAATAATAACACTCAGTTTCTGACTTAGGTCCAGCCTTGGGTTTCTTCATCGGAGGGGCAAAAAATTTGCCACTCCTCTTGGAGTTACCCTTCTTTCCTTTGTCGTTTTTCTTGAAACTGATAGCCTTATTGACCATCAACACTTGATGCTCTTTCTGGATTTCTGACTCTGCGACTTTCAGCATCGCACACAACTCGGTGAGTGACTTATTCACCCCTTGCATGTTATAGTTCAACACAAAGCTCTTATAGCTAGGTGGCAGTGACTAAAGAACTCTGTGAGTGAAAACTTCTTGCGGGAGTTCAATCCCCAGCTCAGCTAGACGGTTAGAGTACCCAAATATTTTGAGGATGTGTTCACTGACAGACCCGTTCTCCTCCATTTTGAGTATGTGTTCACTGACAGACCCGTTCCCTCCATTTAACTTATCAAAGGTTTCATACCTCTCGATCTGGGCATTCCTCTCAAAGATAAACTTCAACTCCTCGAACATCTCGTATGCTCCATGACGTTCAAAACGTCTTTGAAGTCCCGGTTCTAAGCCATACAAAACTATGCATTGAACTAATGAGTAGTCATCCTTACGCGACTGCCAAGCGTTCAAAACGTCTTGGGTCGCCGTAGCGGGTGCTACATCACCTAGCGCTGCATCAAGGACATATTTCTTTTGGCCAGCCGTGAGGATAAGCCTCAGATTACGAGCTCAGTCTACAAAGTTGCTTCCATCAGCTTTCAGCTTAGCTTTCTCTAGGAACGTACTAAAATTAAGGGTTGCTACTGCGTGAGCCATTGATCTACAACATAAAATTTTGCAAAGATTACTTAGGCTATGTTCAAGATAATTGAGTTTAGCTAATCATATTACTAATAAACTCCCACTCAATTGACATCCCTCCAATCATTCAAGTGTAGATTGATCCAAATTCACTATCTCAAGTACGATCATCATGTGAGCTGAGTATAGTTTCAATGGTGAACATCTCCATGTTGATCACATCAGCTATATGATTCGTGCTCGACCTGTTGGTCTCTTGTGTTTTGAGGCCATGTCTGTACATGCTAGGCTCGTCAAGTTTAACCCGAGTGTTCCGCGTGTGCAACTATTTTGCGCCCGTTGTATGTGAACGTTGAGTCTATCACACCCGATCATCACGTGGTGTCTCGAAACAACGAAGTGTCGCAACGGTGCACAGTCGGGGAGAACACAATTTTATCTTGAAATTTTAGTGAGAGATCACCTTATAATGCTGTCATCGTTCTAAGAAAAATAAGGTGCATAAAAGGATTAACATCACATGCAAATCATGAGTGACATGATATGGCCATGAACTCGTGCTTCTTGATCTCCATCACCAAAGCACCGACATGATCTCCATCGTCACCGGCGCCACACCATGATCTGCATCATCATGATCTTCATCATCGTGCTGCCATCGAGGTTGTCGCACTAACTATGCTGTTACTACAAAAGCTACTACTAGCGTAAAGTAAAGCATCTCCAAGGGCAAAATAATCAAAGACAACCCTATGGATACTGCCGGTTGCCATAACATCGACATGCAAGTCAATATTTAACTATTACAACATGATCATCTCATACATACGATATATCATATCATGTCTTTGGCCATCTCACATCACATGCATACCCTGCAAAAACAAGTTAGACATCCTCTAATTTGTTGTTGCAAATTTTACGTGGCTGCTGTGGGTATCTGGTACGATCGCATCTTACTTATGCAAAGCCACAATAGTGATATGCAAAGTGCTATTTAACCTTCTCAAAGAACCGCCTCGGTCAAATCCGATTCAACTGAAGTTGAAGAAACACACACCCACCAGTCATATTTATGCAACAAGTTGCATGTTAGTTGATGGAACTGGTCTCTCTAAGCGTACGAGTAATGTTGGTCCGGGCCACTTCAATCCAACAATACCGCCGAATCAAGAAAATACTAAGGAGGGCATCAAATTGAACATCAACGCCCACAAACTCTTTTGTGTTCTACTTGAGATGTCATATACGCATGAACCTAGCTCACGATGCCACTGTTGGGGAACATTGCATGGGAAACAAAAAATTTCCTATGCACACGAAAGACCTATCATGGTGATGAACATCTATGAGAGGGGAGATCGGATCCACATATCCTTGTAGATCGCTAAGCAGGAAGCTTTAATAAACGCGGTTGATGTAGTGGAACGTCTCCGTGATCCAATCATGATCCGTCCCACGAACTACGTCCTAATCTTGTACCAAACGGACGACACCTCTGTGTTCAGCACACGTACAGCTCAATGACAATCTCCGCCTTCTTGATCCAGCAAGAGAGACGAAGAGGTAGCTCAATTCTCCTGCAGCACGACGGTGTGGTGGTGATGGTGGTGGAGCTACTCTCGCAGGGCTTCGTCATGCCGTACCAAGCTAGCTATGGGGTGTCACAATGTAGTGGAGGGAGAGAGAGCTGCACAAAGTCTTGGGGTGCAAAAAGCCTCTCAAACCTCCACTATATATATGAGGAATAAGAGGGAGTGTGGCTTGCCTCCTATTCCAAGTAGGAGGGTTCGGCCGAGCCCAAGAGGGAGGAGTCCTCCTCCATTCGGTTTGGTGGAGGACTCCTTCCCATCTTGTCCACCTCCTTCCTTTTATTTCCTTTTTCCTTTTCATTATTGCTTTCAGCCGAAATAGGCTTATTGGGCTGGCCTCACTGATACGTCTCCAACGTATCTATAATTTTTGATGGTTCCATGCTATTATCTTGTCAAACTTTGGATGTTTTGTATGCATTTTATATCTTTTTTGGGACTAACTTATTAACTCAGTGCCAAGTGCCAGTTCCTGTTTTTTCCGTGTTTTTGACCTTTTTCAGAGGAGAATATCAACGGAGTCCAAACGGAATAAAACCTCCGAAAATATTTTTTCCGAAACAGAAGATACGCAGGGAGCTTGAGAACCAAGGCAAAGTCTCCCGGGGGAGGACACAAGCCCCCTAGCCGCGGCCTGGGGGGCACCTAGCAGGCTTGTGGCCCCCCCGTGGCTCCTTTGCCCTACCTCTTCCGCCTATGAATTCCCTAAATATCTGAAACCACGGGAGAGAGCCACGAAAATACTTTCCCGCCGCCGCAAGCTTCTGGCTTCGCAAGATCCCATCTGTGGCACGTTCTGGTGCCCTGCCGGAGGGGGGATTCAGACACGGAGGGCTTATTCACCAACACCATTGCCTCTCTGATGATGCGTGAGTAGTTCACCATAGACCTTCGGATCCATAGCTAGTATCTAGATGGCTTCTTGTCTCTCTTGGATATTTAATACAAAGTTATCCATGATCTCCATGGAGATCTATCCGATGTAATCTTCTTTTTGCGGTGTGTTTGTCGAGATCCGATGGATTGTGGATTTATGATCAGATTATCTATGAATCTTATTTGAGTTTCTTCTGATCTCTTATATGCATGATTTCATATCATTGTAATTCTCTTCGAGTTGTGGGTTTCGTTTGGCCAACTTGATCTATAATTCTTGCAATGGGAGAAGTGCTTGGTTTTGGGTTCATACCGTGCGGTGTCCTCACCCAATGACAGAAGGGGTAGCGAGGCATGCATCCTGTTGTTGCCATCAAGGGTAAAAAGATGGGGTTTATATCTATTGCATGAATCTATCCCTCTACATCATGTCATCTTGATTAAGGCGTTACTCTGTTTGTTATGAACTCAATACACTAGATGCATGCTGGATAGCGGTTGATGTGTGGAGTAATAGTAGTAGATGAAGAAACTATCGGTCTACTTGTCTCGAACGTGATGCCTATATGTATGATCATTGCCTTAGATATCATCATGACTTTGCGCGGTTCTATCAATTGCTCGACAGTAATTCGTTCACCCACCGCAATATTTGCTTTCATGAGAAAAGCCTCTAGTGAACACTATGGCCCCCGGGTCTACTTCACATCATATTTTCAGCCCTACACTTTTACTTTGTTGCACTTTCTGTCTTGAGATCTCACCTTGCAATCAATCATGAAGGGATTGACAACCCCTTTGTAGCGTTGGGTGCAAGTTTGCTGTTTTTGCGCAGGTACTTTGGAGACTTGCCTTGATACTCCTACTGGATTGATACCTTGGTTCTCAAACTGAGGGAAAAACCAATGCAAGCTCAAGAGGTAGCAAGAAGAATTTTTGGCGCCGTTGCCGGGGAGGAGGATCAAGTCAAGAATAGTCTCCCGTCAACGTGCCAATTTCTCGTGCCGTTGCGGGGGAGCATCAAGTCAAGAATAGTCTTCCTCCAACGTGTCAATTTCTGGCACCGGGGACTATTCTATGTGAAGCTTATCCAAGTAACTCTCGTAAAATCATCTCTTGCATTTAATTTTTTTGCCTCTCGTTTTCCTCTCCCCCTCTTGTGATTTTTTTTTACAAAAATATTTGCCTTTTTCGTTCGCCCTTTTCTTTCGCTTGCTTTCTGTTCGCTTGTGTCCTTGTCTGCTTGTTGAAGTCACCATGACTGAAAACACCAAACTTTGTGACTTCTCGAATACTAATAATAATGATTTTATTAGTACTCCGATTGCTCGCACCACTAGTGCGGAATCATATGAAATCAATGCTGCTTTGCTGAATCTTGTTATGAAAGAGCAATTTTCTGGCCTTCCTAGTGAAGATGCCGCATCCCATCTTAATACCTTCATTGAGTTAAGCGATATGCAAAAGAAAAAAGATGTGGATAATGACGTGATAAAATTGAATCTATTTCCGTTCTCATTGCGAGATTGAGCAAAAACTTGGTTTTCATCTTTACCCAAAATAACATTGATTCTTGGAACAAGTGTAAAGAATCTTATATATCCAAGTATTTTCCACCGGCTAAGATTATCTCTCTCCGTAATGATATCATGAATTTTAAGCAACTAGATCATGAACATGTTGCACAATCTTGGGAGAGAATGAAATTGATTATTTAAAATTGTATCGCTCATGGCTTGAGTCTTTGGATGACTATACAAATCTTCTATGCTGGTTTGAATTTTGCTTCCAGAAATATCCTTAATTCCCCCTTCGGTGGAACTTTCATGGAAATCACATTAGGAGAAGCCACAAAACTCCTAGACAATATCATGACAAACTATTCTCAATGGCACACTGAAAGGTCTCCTACTAGTAAAAAAGTGCATGCTATAGAAGAAATTAACTCTTTGAGTGCTAAGATGGATGAGTTAATGAAATTGTTTGCTAGTAAAGGTGCTCCTTTAGATCCAAATGATATTCCCTTGTCTTCCTTGATTGAGAGTAGCAATGAGAGCTTGGATGTTAATTTTGTTAGTAGGAATAATTTTGGCAACAACAATGCTTTTAGAGGTAACTATATTCCTAGGCCTTTTCCTAGTAATCCCTCTAATAACTTTGGCAACTCCTACAACAATGCTAATGGAAATTACAATAAATTACCCTCCGATCTAGAGAGTAATATTAAAGAGTTTATCAACTCGCAAAAGATTTTCAATGCATCCATAGAAGAAAAACTGCTCAAAATTGATGACTTGGCTAGGACCGTTGATAGAATGTCTCTAGATATTGATGCTTTGAAATTGAGATGTGCTCCTCCCAAGATCAATAAGTATGAAACTTTGAAAGCTATGTGTGTTTCCATGAATGAGAGTAAAGAAAGAACCACCCAAATTCATGCTAGACATGAATGGCTTAAAAAGGCGTGTTCTCGTGATGAGAATCACGAAGATCTTAAAGTGCTTGTTGTGACTCCCATTGAGTCCTTGTTTTTTAATGTCAAACCTAATGATGATGGGGCTGGATATGAATCCACTTTGGTTGAGAAATGCCCCAATGATTCAAAGTCTATCAATCTTGATGCTAAAAACATTGAAAGTGGAGTAGAGGATATCAAAACTTTGAGTAGTAATGAAATTACTACTTTGCATTTCAAGGAATTCAATTATGATAGTTGCTCTTTGATTGAATGTATTTCCTTGATGCAATCCATGCTAAACTCTCCACACGCTTATAGCCAAAACAAGGCCTTTACCGATCATATCGTCGATGCTATGATGAAATATCTTGAAGAGAAACTTGAATTGCAAGTTTCTATTCCTAGAAAACTTCATGATAAGTGGGAAGCTACTATCAAAATCAAGATCATAAACTACGAATGCAATGCTTTGTGTGATTTGGGTGCTAGTGTTTCCGCTATTCCAAAGTCTTTATGTGATGTTCTAGGCTTCAATGAGATTGATGAGTGCTCTCTTAATTTTCATCTTGCGGATTCTGTTGTTAAGAAACCTATGGGAAGGATCAATGATGTTCTTATTATTGCAAATCGGAACTATGTACCCGTAGATTTCATCGTGCTTGATATTGATTGCAATCCGACATGTCACAACATTCTTGTAGACCTTTCCTAAGGACTATTGGTGATGTCATCGATATGATGGAAGGGAATATTAGATTTCAATTTCCATTAAATAAGGGCATGGAACATTTTCCTAGAAAGAAAATAAGATTGCCTTATGAATCCATTATGAGGGCTACTTATGGTTTGAGCACCAAAGACGACGATACTTGATTCTATCGCCTTATGCCTAGCTAAGGGCGTTAAACAATAGCGCTTTTTGGGAGGCAACCCAATGAATTTATCTTTGCCTTTTGCTTTCTGTTTTGTTGTGTCCACACCATCATAATTATGTTATGATTGTGTTTTTTGTGTTTCTTTTTGTGTTTGTGCCAAGTAAAACCTTTATGACTAGTTTTGGTGATGGTTGTTTGATCTTGCTGGAAAAGACATAAACTTTGCGCTCACGAAATTATTTTTCATTCCTATCCAGAAAGAGATTTTGAGTTGATTCTTTTTGCTGCTGGTTGATATGCCAATTGTACAAATTTTCGTAATTGTTCAGAAATTTTTATATGCCAGAACTATACGAAGTATACAGATTGCTACAGACTGGTCTTGACAGATTCTATTTTCGTTGTGTTGATTGCTTATTTTGATGAAACTATGGATAGTATCGGGGGGTACTAGCCATGGAAAAGTGAGAATACAGTAATATATCACCAATATAAATAGAAATAAAGTTTGCTACAGTACCTAAAGAGGTTGTGGTTTGTTTTCATATGCTAATGATATCACGAGTTTGTGTTTAAGTTTCGTGTTGTGAAGTTTTCAATGGGATAAAGAGTGGAAAGAGCTCAAGCTTGGGGATGCCCAAGGCATCCCAAGCCAAAGTCAAGGACACCAAAAATCCTAAACTTGGGGATGCCCCGGGAAGGCATCCCCTCTTTTGTCTTCAATCCATCGATAACGTTACTTGGAGCTATATTTTTATTCACCACATGATATATGTTTTGCTTGGAACGTTGTGTATTATAGGAGTCTTTTCTTTTTGTTGTGTCACAATCATCCTTGCTGCACACCTTTTTGAGAGAGACATGCACTCATCGTGAATTTGCTAGAATACTCATTAACCTTCACTTATATCTTTTGAGTTAGGCATTTTAGCTCGTGTGTGCTTCACTTATATCTTTTGAGCTAGATAACTTTGCTCTAGTGTTTCACTTAGATCTTTTCAGACTAGAGCGGTGTCATATTTTCGAGAAATAAGAACTCTCGATCTTCACTTATATCTTTTTGAGAGTGCTCTCTCTGAGTAACTTGGTAGTTGGCTTGTTATATGAAAGTAGTCCTAAAGATGAAAGGCATCCAAAGACGATATAGTAAAAACTTCCATAGTCAAGTGCATTGATTAGTAAAGAGAAGTTTGAATCCTCTCAATTAGTTTTGAGATTTGGATATGGTAATATTAGAGTTATGTTAGTAGGGTGTTGTGAATCTAGAAATACTTGTGTTGAAGTTAGTGATTCTCGTAACATGCATGTATGGTGAACCGCTATGTTAGGAAGTCGGGGCATAATTGATTTATTGATTGTCATCCTTTATGTGGCGGTCGGGATCGCGTGATGGTTAACACCTACCAAGCCTTCCCCTAGGAGTATGCGTTTAGCACTTTGTTTCGATTACTAAAAAAACTTTCGCAATAAGTATATGAGTTCTTCATGACTAATGTGAGTCCATGGTATAGATGCACTTTCACCTTCCATCGTTGCTAGCCACTCTCGTGCCGCGCAACTTTCGTCGGTGCACAAAACCACCATATGTTGGGGAACGTCGCATGGGAAACAAAAAATTTCCTACGCGCACGAAGACCTATCATGGTGATGTCCATCTACGAGAGGGGATATTCGATCTACGTACCCTTGTAGACTGTACAACAGAAGCGTTAGTGAACGCGGTTGATGTACTGGAACGTCCTCACGTCCCTCGATCCGCCCCATGAACCGTCCCGCGATCAGTCCCACGATCTAGTGCCAAACGGACGGCACCTCCGCGTTCAGCACACGTACAGCTCGACGATGATCTCGACCTTCTTGATTTAGCAAGAGAGATGGAGAGGTAGATGAGTTCTCCGGCAGCGTGACGGCGCTCCGGAGGTTGGTGGTGATCTTATCTCAGCAGGGCTCCGCCCGAGCTCCGCAGAAACGTGATCTAGAGGTAAAACCGTGGAGATATGTGGTCGGGCTGCCGTGGGAAAGTTGTGTCAAATCAGCCCCAAAACCTCTGTATATATAGGGGGAGGAGGGGGAGCCTTGCCTTGGGGTCCAAGGACTCCCAAGGGGGTCGGCCGAGCCAAGGGGGACAGCCCTCCCCTTCCAAACCGAGTCCAACTAGGTTTGGAAGGAGGAGTCCTTCCCCCTTTTCCCACCTCCTCTTTTTTTTTCTCTTTGATTTTCTTCCTATGGCTCATAGGGCCTTCTTGGGCTGTCCCACCAGAACACTAAGGGCTGGTGCGCCACCCCCAAGGCCTATGGGCTTCCCCGGGGTGGGTTGCCCCCCCGGTGAACACCCGGAACCCATTCGTCATTCCCGGTACATTCCCGGTAACTCCGAAAACCTTCCTGTCATCAAATGAGGTCATCCTATATATCAATCTTCGTTTCTGGACCATTCCGGAAACCCTCGTGACGTCTGTGATCTCATCCGGGACTCCGAACAACATTCAGTAACCAACCATATAACTCAAATACGCATAAAACAACGTCGAACCTTAAGCGTGCTGACCCTGCGGGTTCGAGAACTATGTAGACATGACCCGAGAGACTCCTCGGTCAATATCCAATAGCGGGACCTGGATGCCCATATTGGATCCTACATATTCTACGAAGATCTTATCGTTTGAACCTCAGTGCCAAGGATTCATATAATCCCGTATGTCATTCCCTTTGTCCTTCGGTATGTTACTTGCCCGAGACTCGATCGTGAGTATCTGCATACCTATTTCAATCTCGTTTACCGGCAAGTCTCTTTACTCGTTCCGTAATACAAGATCCCGTAACTTACACTAAGTCACATTGCTTGCAAGGCTTGTGTGTGATGTTGTATTACCGAGTGGGCCCCGAGATACCTCTCCGTCACACGGAGTGACAAATCCCAGTCTCGATGCATACTAACTCAACGAACACCTTCGGAGATACCTGTAGAGCATCTTTATAGTCACCCAGTTACGTTGCGAAGTTTGATACACACAAAGTATTCCTCCGGTGTCAGTGAGTTATATGATCTCATGGTCATAGGAACAAATACTTGACACGCAGAAAACAGTAGCAACAAAATGACACGATCAACATGCTACGTCTATTAGTTTGGGTCTAGTCCATCACGTGATTCTCCTAATGACGTGATCCAGTTATGAAGCAACAACACCTTGTTCATAATCAGAAGACACTGACTATCTTTGATCAACTGGCTAGCCAACTAGAGGCTTGCTAGGGACAGTGTTTTGTCTATGTATCCACACATGTATATAAGTCTTCATTCAATACAATTATAGCATGGATAATAAACGATTATCTTGATACAGGAATTATAATAATAACTATATTTATTATTGCCTCTAGGGCATAATTCCAACAGTCTCCCACTTGCACTAGAGTCAATAATCTAGCCCTCACATCATCATGTGAATTACATTGTAATAAATCTAACACCCATACAGTTCTGGTGTTGATCATGCTTTGCCCGTGGAAGAGGTTTAGTGAGCGGGTCTGCTACATTCAGATCTGTGGGCACTTTGCATATATTTACGTCCTCCCCTTCGACGTAGTCGCGGATGAGGTTGAAGCGTCGTTTGATGTGTCTGGACTTCTTGTGAAATCGTGGTTCCTTTGCTAGGGCAATGTCACCCGTGTTGTCACAGAACAAGGTTATTGGATTCAGTGCGCTTGGCACCACTCCAAGATCCGTCATGAACTGCTTCATCCAGACACCCTCCTTAGCCGCCTCCGAGGCAGCCATGTACTCCGCTTCACATGTAGAATCTGCTACGACGCTCTGCTTGGAACTCCACCAGCTTACCGCACCCCCATTAAGAATAAATACGTATCCGGTTTGCGACTTAGAGTCGTCCGGATCTGTGTCAAAGCTTACATCGACGTGACCTTTTACGGCGAGCTCTTCGTCACCTCCATACACGAGAAACATCTCCTTAGTCCTTTTTAGGTACTTCAGGATATTCTTGACCGCCGTCCAGTGATCCACTCCTGGATTACTCTGGAACCTACCTGCCATACTTATGGCCAGGCTAACGTCCGGTCTAGTGCACATCATTGCATACATGATAGAACCTATGGCTGAAGCATAGGGGACGGTACTCATATGCTCTCTATCCTCATCAGTTGCTGGGCACTGAGTCTTACTCAATCTCGTACCTTGTAAAACTGGCAAGAACCCTTTCTTGGACTGTTCCATTTTGAACCTCTTCAAAATTTTATCAAGGTATGTGCTTTGTGAAAGTCCTATCAGGCGTTTTGATCTATCCCTGTAGATCTTAATGCCTAGAATGTAAGCAGCTTCTCCTAGGTCCTTCATAGAGAAACCTTTATTCAAGTAATCCTTTATGCTCTCCAAAAACTCTACGTTGTTTCCAATCAGCAATATGTCACCCACATATAATATTAGAAACGCCACAGAGCTCCCACTCACTTTCTTGTAAATACAAGATTCTCCAACCACTTGTATAAACCCAAATGCTTTGATCACCTCATCAAAGCGTTTGTTCCAACTCTGAGATGCTTGCACCAGTCCATAAATGGATCGCTGGAGCTTGCACACCTTGTTAGCATTCTTAGGATCGACAAAACCTTCAGGTTGCATCATATACAACTCTTCCTTAAGGAAACCGTTAAGGAACGCCGTTTTGACATCCATCTGCCAGATTTCATAATCGAAAAATGCAGCTATTGCTAACATGATTCTGACGGACTTAAGCATCGCTACGGGTGAGAATGTCTCATCGTAGTCAACTCCTTGAACTTGTGGAAAACACTTTTCCACAAGTCGAGCTTTATAAACGGTCACATTGCCGTCAACGTCCGTCTTCCTCTTAATGATCCATTTGTTCTGAATAGCCTTGCGGCCCTCAGGTAGTACTTCCAAAGTCCACACTTTGTTCTCATACATGGATCCTATCTCAGACTTCATTGCTTCTAGCCATTTGTTGGAATCTGGGACCACCATTGCTTCTTCATAATTTGCAGGTTCATTGTTGTCTAACAACATGATTGACAAGACGGGATTACCGTACCACTCTGGAGCAGCACGTGGTCTCGTCGACCTGCGTGGTTCGACAGAAACTTGAACCGGAGTTTCATGATCAACATCATTAACTTCCTCCTCAACCGGCGTCGCAACGACAGAGGTTTCCCCTTGCCCTGCGCCACCATCTAGAGGGATGAGAGGTTCGACAACCTCATCAAGTTCTATCTTCCTCCCACTCAATTCTCTCGAGAGAAACTCCTTCTCGAGAAAAGCTCTGTTTTTAGCAACAAACACTTTGCCCTCGGATTTGAGATAGAAGGTGTACCCAACTGTCTCTTTTGGGTAACCTATGAAGATGCACTTTTTTTCTTTGGGTTCCACCTTTTCAGGCTGAAGCTTTTTGACATAAGCATCACATCCCCAAACTTTAAGAAACGACAACTTTGGCCTTTTGCCATACCATAGTTCGTATGGTGTCGTCTCAACGGATTTTGATGGTGCCCTATTTAAAGTGAATGCAGTTGTTTCTAATGCATAACCCCAAAATAATAACGGCAAATCGGTAAGAGACATCATAGATCGCACCATCTCTAATAAAGTACGATTACGACGTTCGGACACACCATTATGCTGTGGTGTTCCAGGCGGTGTCAACTGTGAAACAATTCCACATTTTCTTAAGTGAGCACCAAACTCGAAACTCAGATATTCACCCCCACGATCAGACCGTAGGAACTTGATCTTCTTGTTATGATGATTTTCAACTTCACTCTGAAATTGCTTGAACTTTTCAAATGTTTCAGACTTGTGCTTCATTAAGTAGACTAACCATATCTACTCAAATCGTCAGCAAAGGTGAGAAAATAACGATATCCGCCGCATGCCTCCACGCTCATCGGACCGCACACATTGGTATGTATGATTTCCAAAAAGTCACTTGCACGCTCCATTGTTCCGGAGAACGGAGTTTTAGTCATCTTGCCCATGAGGCATGGTTCACACGTGTCAAGTGAATCGAAGTCAAGTGACTCCAAAAGTCCATCGGCATGGAGTTTCTTCATGCGCTTTACACCAATATGACCTAAGCGGCAGTGCCACAAAAATATGGCGCTATCATTGTTAACTCTAACTCTTTTGGTCTCAATGTTATGTATGTGTGTATCACTATCAAGATTCAGTATGAACAATCCTCTCACATTGGGTGCATGACCATAAAAGATGTTACTCATAGAAATAGAACAACCATTATTCTCTGACTTAAAAGAGTAACCGTCTCGCAATAAACAAGATCCAGATATAATGTTCATGCTCAACGCAGGCACTAAATAACAATGATTCAAGTTCATAACTAATCCTGATGGTAACTGAAGTGAAAACGTGCCGACGACGATTGCATCAACCTTGGAACCATTTCCTACGCGCATCGTCACTTCATCTTTCGCCAGCCTTCGACTATTCCGCAGTTCCTGTTTCGAGTTGCAAATATGAGCAACAGAACCGGTATCGAATACCCAGGCACTACTACGAGAGCCGGTTAAGTACACATCAATAACATGTATATCAAATATACCTGATTTTTCTTTGGCCGCCTTCTTATCAGCCAGATACTTGGGGCAATTGCGCTTCCAGTGACCCATACCCTTGCAATAGTAACACTCTGTTTCAGGCTTAGGTCCAGCTTTGGGTTTCTTCGTCGGATTGGCAACAGGCTTGCCGCTCCTCTTTGAATTACCCTTCTTGCCTTTGCCGTTTTTCTTGAAACTAGTGGTCTTATTCACCATCAACACTTGATGCTATTTACGGAGTTCAGACTCTGCGACTTTCAGCATCGCAAACAACTCGCCGGAGACTCCTTCATCCCTTGCATGTTGTAGTTCAACACAAAGCCTTTATAGCTTGGCGGTAGTGATTGAAGGATTCTGTCAGTGATAGCCTCTTGCGGGAGTTCAATCCCCAGCTAAGCTAGACGGTTTGAGTACCCAGACATTTTGAGCACATGTTCACTGACAGACGAGTTCTCCTCCATCTTGCAAGCATAGAATTTATCGGAGGTCTCATACCTCTCGATCCGGGCATTCTTCTGAAAGATGAACTTCAACTCCTGGAACATCTCAAATGCTCCATGACGCTCAAAGCGACGTTGAAGTCCCGGTTCTAAGCCATACAAGACTGCACATTGAACTACTGAGTAGTCCTCCTTACGTGCTAACAAAGCGTTCTTAACATCCTGGTCAGCCGTAGCGGGTGGTTCATCTCCTAGCGCAGCATTAAGGACATAATCCTTCTCCCCAGCTTGTAAGATTAGCTTAAGATTACGAGCCCAGTCTACAAAGTTGCTTCCATCATCTTTCAACTTAGCTTTCTCTAGGAACGTATTAAAATTCAGGGTGACTGTCGCATGGGCCATGATCTACAACACAAATATATTCAAAGTGGACTTAGACTATGTTCAAGATAATTAGAGTTTAACTTAACCACATTACTCGCTAAACTCCCACTCAAAAAGAACATCTCTCTAGTCATTTGAGTGGTTCATGATCCACTTACACTAGCTCAATTCCGATCATCACGTGAGTTGAGTATAGTTTCAGTGGTAAGCATCCCTATGCTAATCATATCATCTATATGATTCAAGATCGACCTTTCGGTCTCATGTGTTCCGAGGCCATGTCTGCACATGCTAGGCTCGTCAAGCTTAACCCGAGTGTACCGCGTGCGCAACTGTTTTGCACCCGTTGTATGTGAACGTTGAGTCTATCACACCCGATCATCACGTGGTGTCTCGAAACGACGAACTGTTGCAACGGTGCACAGTCGGGGAGAGCACAATTTCGTCTTGAAATTTTAGTGAGAGATCACCTCATAATGCTACCGTCGTTCTAAGCAAAATAAGGTGCATAAAAGGATTAACATCACATGCAATTCATAAGTGACATGATATGGCCATCATCACGTGCTCCTTGATCTCCATCACCAAAGCACCGGCACGATCTTCTTGTCACCGGCGCCACACCATGATCTCCATCAACGTGTCGCCATCGGGGTTGTCGTGCTACTGATGCTATTACTACTAAAGCTACATCCTAGCAAAATAGTAAACGCATCTGCAAGCACAAACGTTAGTATAAAAGACAACCTTATGGCTCCTGTCGGTTGCCGTACCATCGACGTGCAAGTCGATATTATCTATTACAACATGATCATCTCATACATCCAATATATCACATCACATCGTTGGCCATATCACATCACAAGCATACCCTGCAAAAACAAGTAAGACGTCCTCTAATTTTGTTGTTGCATGTTTTACATGGTGACCATGGGTATCTAGTAGGATCGCATCTTACTTACGCAAACACCACAACGGAGATATATGAGTTGCTATTTAACCTCATCCAAGGACCTCCTCGGTCAAATCCGATTCAACTAAAGTTGGAGAAACTGACACTTGCCAGTCATCTTTGACCAACGGGGTTACTCGTAGCGATGAAACCAGTCTCTCGTAAGCGTACGAGTAATGTTGGTCCAAGCTGCTTCAATCCAACAATACCGCGGAATCAAGAGAAGACTAAGGAGGGCAGCAAAACGCACATCACCGCCCACAAAAACTTTTGTGTTCTACTCGAGAAGACATCTACGCATGAACCTAGCTCATGATGCCACTTTTGGGGAACGTCGCATGGGAAACAAAAATTTTCCTACGCGCACGAAGACCTATCATGGTGATGTCCATCTACGAGAGGGGATATTCGATCTACGTAACCTTGTAGACCGCATAGCAGAAGCGTTAGTGAACGCGGTGGATGTAGTGGAACGTCCTCATGACCCTCGATCCACCCCGCGAACCATCCCGCGATCAGTCCCATGATCTAGTGCCGAACGGACGGCACCTCCGCGTTCAGCACACGTACAGCTCGACGATGATCTCGGCCTTCTTGATCCAGCAAGAGAGACGGAGGGTAGATGAGTTCTCCGGCACCGTGACGGCGCTCCGGAGGTTGGTGGTGATCTTATCTCAGCAGGGCTCCACCCGAGCTCCGCAGAAACGCGATCTAGAGGTAAAACCGTGGAGATATGTGGTCGGGCTGCCGTGGCAAAGTTGTGTCAAATCAGCCCTAAAACCTCCGTATATATAGGGGGAGGAGGGGGAGCCTTGCCTTGGGGTCCAAGGACTCCCAAGGGGGTCGGCCGAGCCAAGGGGGGCAACCCTCCCCTTCAAAAGCGAGTCCAACTAGGTTTGGAAGGAGGAGTCCTTCCCCCTTTTCCCACCTCCTCTTTTTTCTTTTCTTTTCTCTTTGATTTTCTTCCTATGGCGCATAGGGCCTTCTTGGGCTGTCCCACCAGCCCACTAAGGGCTGGTGCCCCACCCCCAAGGCCTATGGGCTTCCCCGGGGTGGGTTGCCCCCGCGGTGAACACCCGGAACCCATTCGTCATTCCCGGTAACTCCGAAAACCTTCCGGTAATCAAATGAGGTCATCCTATATATCAATCTTCGTTTCCGGACCATTCCGGAAACCCTCGTGACTTCTGTGATCTCATCTAGGACTCCGAAAAACATTCGGTAACCAACCATATAACTCAAATACGCATAAAACAACGTCGAACCTTAAGTGTGCAGACCCTGCGGGTTCGAGAACTATGTAGACATGACCCGAGAGACTCCTCGGTCAATATCCAATAGCGGGACCTGGATGCCCATATTGGATCCTACATATTCTACGAAGATATTATCATTTGAACCTCAGTGCCAAGGATTCATATAATCCCGTATGTCATTCCCTTTGTCCTTCGGTATGTTACTTGCCCGAGATTCGATCGTCAGTATCCGCATACCTATTTCAATCTCGTTTACCGGCAAGTCTCTTTACTCGTTCCGTAATACAAGATCCCGTAACTTACACTAAGTCACATTGCTTGCAAGGCTTGTGTGTGATGTTGTATTACCGAGTGGGCCCCGAGATACCTCTCCGTCACACGGAGTGACAAATCCCAGTCTCGATCCATACTAACTCAACGAACACCTTCGGAGATACCTGTAGAGCATCTTTATAGTCACCCAGTTACGTTGCGACGTTTGATACACAAAAAGTATTCCTCTGGTGTCAGTGAGTTATATGATCTCATGGTCATAGGAACAAATACTTGACATGCAGAAAACAGTAGAAACAAAATGACACGATCAACATGCTACGTCTATTAGTTTGGGTCTAGTCCATCACGTGATTCTCCTAATGACGTGATCGAGTTAGCAAGCAACAACACCTTGTTCATAATCAGAAGACACTGACTATCTTTGATCATCTGGCTAGCCAACTAGAGGCTTGCTAGGGACAGTGTTTTGTCTATGTATCCACACATGTATATAAGTCTTCATTCAATACAATTATAGCATGGATAATAAACGATTATCTTGATACAGGAATTATAATAATAACTATATTTATTATTGCCTATAGGGCATAATTCCAACACCATATACCTGCTACTTCTCAAACAACAGCGCCAGAATTTGACACGTTGACGGAGACTTGCTTGCGTTGGTTTTTCCCTTGAAGAGGAAAGGTTGATGCAGCACAGGAGCAGTAAGTATTTCCCTTAGTTTGAGAACCAAGGTATCAATCCAGTAGGAAAATCTCGTCAAGTCCAGAGTACCTGCGCAAACACAAAAGAGCTTGCACCCAACGCTATAAAGGGGTTGTCAATCCCTTCAAGATTGATTGCAAAGTGAGATCTGAATGCGGAAAGTGCAACGAAGTAAAAGAGTAAGGCTGAAAATATGGTGTGAGGTAGACCAAGGGCCAAAGTGTTCACTAGAGGCTTCTGTCAAAATAGCAAATATTACGGTGGGTGAACAAATTACTGTCGAGCAATTGATAGAACCGCGCAAAGTCATGTCGATATCTAAGGCAATGATCATATATATAGGCATCACGTCAGAGACAAGTAGACCGATACTTTCTGCATCTACTACTATTACTCCACACATCGACCGCTATCCAGCATGCATCTAGTATTCAAGTGTATTGAGTTCATGATGAACAAAGTAACGCCTTAAGCAAGATGACATGATGTAGATGGATAAACTCTAACCAATGATGAAAACCCAATATTTTTACCCTTGATGGCAACAACACGATGTGTGCCTCGCTACCCCTTCTGTCACTGGGCGAGGTCACCGCACGGTATGAACCCAAAACCAAGCACTTCTCCCATTGCAAGAATCATTGATCAAGTTGGCCAAACAAAACCCACAACTCGAAGAGAATTACAAGGATATGAAATCATGAATAAGAGAGGTTAGAAGAAACTCAAATAAGATTCATAGATAATCTGATCATAAATCCACAATTCATAGGATCTCGACAAACACACCGCAAAGAAGATTACATTAGATAGATCTCCATGAAGATCATGGTGAACTTTGTATTGAAGATCCAAGAGAGAGAAGAAGCCATCTAGCTACGAGCTATGGACCCGTAGGTCTATGGTGAACTACTCATGCATCATCAGAGAGGTCATGGTGTTGATGAAGAAGCCCTCCGTATCCAAATCTCCCCTCCGGCAGGGCACCAGAACGTGCCCCAGATGGGATCTTGCGGAGACAGAAGCTTACGGCGGCGGAAAAGTATTTTAGTTGATCTCTTGATTTTTTCTTGGATTTTAGGGAATTTATAGGCGAAGGAGCTAGGGCAGGGGAGGCCGAGGGAGCCCACAAGCCTGCTAGGCGTGGGCCCCCTGGCCGCGCCTAGGGGGCTTGTGGGGTCCCCTGCTGGCCCCTGCCTTGGTTCTCAAGCTTGACGCGTATCTTCTCTTCTGGAAAAAATCTTTTCGGAAGTTTTATTCCGTTTGGACTCCGTTTAAAATCCTCCTGTGAAAAGGGTCAAAAACACGGAAAAAACAGGAACTGGCACTTGGCACTGAGTTAATAAGTTAGTCCCAAAAAAGATATAAAAGACATACAAAACATCCATAGTTTGACAACATAATAGCATGAAACCATCAAAAATTATAGATACGTTGGAGAGGTATCAATACCTTCCTCAAAACAGCCACAATACCTACCTATCATGGCCTTTTCATAGCCATTCCGAGATATATTGCCATGCAACTCCCACCGTCCCCTCTCATGACATGTGTCGTCACTTTCATATTGCCATTGCATGATCGTAAGATAGCTAGCGAGATGTTTCAACGTCATACGCTAAGCTAGATCATTGCACATCCCGGTACAGTGCCAAAGGCATTTCCTATAGAGTCATCATTGCTCTAAGTGTTGAGTTGTGAGTAAATAAAAGTGTGATGATCATCATTATTAGAGCATTGTCCAATATGAGGAAAAATGGAAAGAGGCCAAAGATGCCCACCAAAAAAATGAAAAGAGGCCAAAGAGCCCAAACAAAAACAAAAAAAAGGAGAGAAAAAGAGAGAAGGGACAATGCTACTATCTTTTTCCACACTTGTGCTTCACAATAGCACCATGTTCTTCATGATTGAGAATCTCTTGTTTTGTCACCTCCTTATACTATTGGGAATCTTCATTATATAACTTGGCTTGTATATTCCAATGATGGGCTTCCTCAAAATTGCCCTAGGTCTTCGTGAGCAAGCAAGTTGGGTGCACACCCACTAGTTTTCGTTTTGAGCTTTCACACACTTATAGCTCTAAGTGCATCCGTTGCATGGTAATCCCTACTCATTCACATTGATATCTATTGATGGGCATATCCATAGCTCGTTGATACGCCAAGTTGATGTGACCATCTCCTTCTTTTTGCCTCACAACCTCCACCACACTCTATTCCACCTAGGTGCTATATCCATGGCCCACGCTCATGTATTGCGTGCGAGTTGAAAAAGTTTGAGAAAGTAAGAGTGCGAAAACAATTACTTGGCCAATACCGGGGTTGTGCATGATTTAAATTTGTTGTGTGGGGGATGATGGAGCATAGCCAGACTATATGATTTTTAGGGATAACTTTCTTTGGCCTTGTTATTTTGAAAGTTCATGATTACTTTCCTAGTATGCTTGAAGTATTATTATTTTCATGTCAATAGTAAACTATTGGTTTGAATCTTACGGATTTCGACATTCATGTCACACGGAAGAAGTTACAAAGGACAAATATGTTAGGTAGCATTCCACATCAAAAATTCGGTCTTTATCACTTCCCTACTCGAGCACGAGGAGGAGTTAAGCTTGGGGATGCTTGATACGTTTCCAACGTATCTATAATTTTTGATGGTTCCATGCAATTATCTTGTAAAACTTTGGATGTTTTGTATGCATTTTAAATATTTTTTTGGGACTAACTTATTAATTCAGTGCCAAGTGCCACTTCCAGTTTTTTCCGTGTTTTTGACCTTTTTCAGAGGAGTATATCAAACCGAGTCCAAACGGAATAAAACCTCCGAAAAGATTTTTTTCAGAACAGAAGATACAGATGGAGCTTGAGAACCAAGGCAAAGGCTCACGTGGGAGGCCACAAGCCCCCTAGCCGCGGCCTGGGGGGGCGCCTAGCAGGCTTGTGGGTCCCTCGTGGCTCCTTTGCCCTACCTCTTCCACCTATAAATTCACTAAAAATCTGAAAAAACGGGAGAGAGTCATGAAAATACTTTTCTGCCGCAACAAGCTTCTGTCTTCGCAAGATCCCATCTTGGGCACGTTCTGGCGCCCTGTCGGAGGGGGGATTCAGACACGGAGGGCTTCTTCATCAACACCATTGCCTCTCCGATGATGCGTGAGTAGTTCACCACAGACCTTTGGGTCCATAGCTTGTAGCTAGATGGCTTCTTTTCTCTCTTGGATCTTCAATACGAAGTTCTCCATGATCTTCATGGAGATATATCCGATGTAAACTTTCTTTGCGGTGTGTTTGTCGGGATCCGTTGAATTATGGATTTATGATCAGATTATCTATGAATATTATTTGAGTTTCTTCTGATATCTTATATGCATGATTTCATATCCTTGTAATTCTCTTCGAGTTGTGGGTTTCGTCTGGCCAACTTGATCTATAATTCTTGCAATGGGAGAAGTGCTTTGTTTTGGGTTCATACCGTGCAATGTCCTCACCCAGTGACAGAAGGGGTAGCGAGGCACTGCTACCTCTTGAGCTTGCGTTGGTTTTTCCCTTGAAGAGGAAAGGGTGATGCAGCAGAGTAGCAGTAAGTATTTCTCTCAGTTTGAGAACCAAGGTATCAATCCAGTAGGAGTATCAAGGCAAGTCTCCAAAGTACCTACGCAAAAACAGCAAACTTGCATCCAACGCTACAAAGGGGTTGTCAATCCCTTGACGATTGATTGCAAGCTGAGATCTGAAGGCGGAAAGTGCAACAAAGTAAAGTGTAGGGCTGAAAATATGATGTGAAGTAGACCCCGGGGCCATAGTTCACTAGAGGCTTCTCACATGATGGCAAATATTATGGTGGGTGAACGAATTATTGTCGAGCAATTGATAGAACCGCGCAAAGTCATGACGATATCTAAGGTAATGATCATACATATAGGCATCACGTTCGAGACAAGTAGACCGATACTTTCTACATCTACTACTATTACTCCACACATCGACCGCTATCCAGCATGCATCTAGTGTAATGAGTTCATGACAAACAGAGTAACGCCTTAAGCAAGATGACATGATGTAGAGGGATAAATTCATGCAATAGATATAACCCCCATCTTTTTACCCTTGATGGCAACAACACGATGCGTGCCTCGCTACCCCTTCTGTCACTGGGAGAGGTCCCGCACGGTATGAACCCAAAACCAAGCACTTCTCCCATTGCAAGAATTATAGATCAAGTTGGCCAAACGAAACCCACAACTCGAAGAGAATTACATGGATATGAAATCATGCATATAAGAGATCAGAACAAACTCAAATAAGATTCATAGATAATCTGACCATAAATCCACAATTCATCGGATCTCGACAAACACACTGCAAAAGAAGATTACATTCGATAGATCTCCATGAAGATCATGCAGAACTTTGTATTGAAGATCCAAGAGAGAGAAGAAGCCATCTAGCTACTAGCTATGGACCCGAAGGTCTATGGTGAACTACTCACGCATCTTCGGAGAGGCAATGGTGTTGATGAAGAAGCCCTCCGTGTCCGAATCCCCCATCCCGCAGGGCACCAGAACGTGCCCCAAATGGGATCTTGCGGAGACATAAGCTTGCGGCGGCGAAAACGTATTTTCGTGGCTCTCTCCCGTGGTTTTCGATTTTTCGGGGATTTATAGGCGGAAGAAGTAGGGAAAAGGAGCCACAGGGGGCCCACAAGCCTACTAGGTGCGTGATGCGTCTCCAACGTATCTATAATTTTTCATGGTTTCATGCTATTATCTTGTCAAACTTTGGATGTTTTGTATGCCTTTTGTATATTTTTTGGGACTCACTTATTAACTCAGTGACAAGTGCCAGTTCCTGTTTTTTCCATGTTTTTGACCCCTTTAAGAGGAGGATTTTAAACGGAGTCCAAACGGAACGAAACTGCCAAAAAGATTTTTTCCAAAACAGAAGAAGATGGGGAAACCTGAGAATCAGGGCAGGGGGCCTGCAGGGACCCCACAAGCCCCCTAGCCGCGGCCAGGGGGCCCGTGCCTCCCAGGTTTGTGGGCTCCCTGGGCCACCTGTGCCCTAGGTCTTTCGCCTATAAATTCCCTAACATCCCAGAAAAAACCAGGAGATCATCGAAAGTACTTTTCCGCCGCCGCAAGCTTCTGTCTCCGCAAGATCCCATCTGGGGCACGTTCTGGTGCCCTGCCGGAGGGGGGATTCAGATACGGAGGGCTTCTTCATCAACACCATGACCTCGTGGATGATGCGTGAGTAGTTCACTATAGACCTATGGGTCCATAGCTAGTAGCTAGATGGCTTCTTCTCTCTCTTGGATCTTCAATACAAAGATCTCCACGATCTTCATGGAGTTCTATCCGATGTAATCTTCTTTTGCGGTGTGTTTTTTAAGATCCGATGAATTGTGAATTTATGATCAGATTATCTATGAATCCTATTTGAGTTTCTTCTGATCTCTCTTATGCATGATTTCATATCCTTGTAATTATCTTCGAGTTGTGGGTTTTGTTTGGCCTACTAGATCTATGATTCTTGCAATGGGAGAAGTGCTTGGTTCTGGGTTCATACCGTGCGGTGGCCTCACCCAGTGACAGAAGGGGTAGCGAGGCATGCATCGTGTTGTTGCCATCAAGGGTAAAAAGATGGGGGTTTCATCATTGGTTTGAGTTTACCCTCTACATCATGTCATCTTGCTTAAGGCGTTACTCTGTTCGTCATGAACTCAATACACTAGAAGCATGCTATATAGCGGTCGATGTGTGGAGTAATAGTAGTAGATGCGGTAAGTATCGGTCTACTTGTCTCGGACGTGATGCCTATATGTATGATCATTGGCTTAGATATCGTCATGACTTTGCGCGGTTCTATCAATTGCCCGACAGTAATTTGTTCACCCACCATGATATTTGCTATTTTGAGAGAAGCCTCTAGTGAACACTACGGCCCCTGGGTCTACTTCTAATTATATTTTCAGCCTTACACTTTTACTTCGTTGCACTTGCTGCCTTTAGATCTCACTTTGCAATCAATCTTGAAGGGATTGACAACCCCTTTATAGCGTTGGGTGCAAGCTCTTTTTTGTTTGGCCACGTACTCTGGACTTGACGACATTCTCCTACTGCATTGATACCTTGGTTCTCAAACTGAGGGAAATACTTACTGCTCCTGTGCTACATCGCACTTTCCTCTTCAAGGGAAAAACCAACGCAAGCTCAAGAGACGACAGAAGATCTTTGTCGTCGTAGCAGAAGAATTTCTCGCGCCGTTGCCGGGGAGGATCAAGTCAAGAACGCATCCAAGTAAGTGTCGCAAATTCATCTCTTGCATTTACCTTTTTTGCCTCTTGTTTTCCTCTCCCCCACTTCTGAAAAACAAAAATTTACAAAAAAAATCTTCGCCTTTTTTCGTTTGCTTTTTTCATTCGCCCTTTTCTTTCGCTTGCTTTCTGTTTGCTTGTGAGCTATGTGCCTTCAATATGCTTGCATCTTCGCTTGCTGAAAATCTATTGATATGGATCCTCATCCACTGGCTAATTTCTTTAAGAGATCCAATTATGTTGAACCATTTGCTAGTGAGTTGAGTGCACTTGACTTTCTCTATGGAGTTTTGCTTGAGATGCGTGAATCTGAAAATCGTGATGAAGAAATTTACGAAGTGATTCATGAGGGCTCCTTGAATGAAAAGCATGATTGTAATGATTTCATTATAAATTATATTAATGACAATCATGCTAAAAATATGCAAAACCCTAAGCTTGGGGATGCTAGTTTTGCTTTGTCCACTACTTGTTGCAATGATCATGATTGCGGTAATGATTTTTCTTATGATCTTGAAAATGTGTTTATGCCTCATGATGATTATGGTTTTTGCAATAATATTGAAAGTCGGATTGGAGAAGTCATGACTTTAGTTCATGATAATCCCACTATTTTTGAAGAGCGCCAACTTTGCATGCATGTGGATCATGAAAAGAATATCCTTTGTGATAAATATATTGTAGAATTTGATTATGATCCCACATGTAATTGCTATGAGAGAGGAAAATATTGTGGTAGAAACTTTCATGTTACCAAATCAACTCTCGTTATGTTGAGATTGATATTGTCTCTTTCTTCTTCCTTGCATATGGTAACTATCGGTTGTCTTGACAATCTGTTTTCCTATAAAATCCCTATGCATAGGAAGTATGTTAGACTTAGATATGTTTGTCACATGTTTCATGATGCTCTCTTCGTGTCCGATTGCTATCTTTTATGTGAGCATCATTGAATTTTCAATGCCTAGCTAAGGGCGTTAAACAATAGCGCTTGTTGGGAGGCAACCCAATGAATTTATCTTTTTCTTTCTGTTTTGTTGCGTCCACACCATCATAATTCTGTTATGATTGTGTTTTTTGTGTTTCTTTTTTTGTTTGAGCCAAGTAAAACCTTTATGACTAGTTTGGTGATGGTTGTTTGATCCTGCTGGAAAAAGACAAAAACTTTTCGCTCATGAAATTATTTTTCATTTTTATCCAGAAAGAGCTTTTGAGTTGAATCGTTTTTCTGCTGGTTGATATGCCTTTTTCCCAGGCTGTCGTTATTTTTCAGAATTTTGGAGGTACCAGAAGTATACGAAGTATACAGATTGCTACAGACTGGTCTGTTTTTGACAGATTCTGTTTTTGTTGTGTTGGTTGCTTGTTTTGATGAAACTATGGATATTATTGGGGGGTACTAGCCATGTAAAAGTGAGAATACAGTAATCTAACACCAATTTAAATAGAAATCAAGATGGCTACAGTACCTAAAGAGGTGGTAGTTTGTTTTCTTGTGCTAATGTTATCACGAGTTTCTGTTTAAGTTTTGTGTTGTGAAGTTTTCCAGTTTTGGGTGATGTTCTCATGGACAAAGAGATAAATAGTCTAAAGAGATCAAGCTGGGATGCCCAAGGCATCCCAAGCCAAATTCAAGGACACCAAAAATCCTAAGCTTGGGGATGCCCCGGGAAGGCATCCCCTCTTTCGTCTTCAATCCATCGATAACATTACCTGGAGCTATATTTTTATTCACCACATGATATGTGTTTTGCTTGGAGCGTCTTGTATCTTAGGAGTCTTTTCTTTTTATTGTGTCACAATCATCCTTGCTGCACACCTTTTGAGAGAGACATGAACTCATCGTGAATTTGCTAGACTACTCTTTGAGATTCGCTTATATCTTTTGAGCTAGATAATTTTGCTCTATGTGCTTCACTTAGATCTTTTAGAGCACGGCGGTGCATGACTTGGTAGTTGGATTATGATATGAAAGTAGTCCCAAAGGTGATAGGTCCCCAAAGAGGATACAAAAACCTCCATCTTCATGTGCATTGAGTAGAAAGAGAAGTCTTGATTCCTCTCAATTAGTTTTGAGACGTGGATTTGGTAATATTAAGAGCTATGTTAGTAGGGTGTTGTGAATCTAGAAATACTTGTGTTGAAGTTAGTGATTCCCGTAACATGCACGTATGGTGAACCGCTATGTTAGGAAGTCGGAGCATAATTGATCTATTGATTGTCATCCTTTGTGTTGAGGTCGGGATCGCGCGATGGTTAACACCTACCAACCCTTCCCCTAGGAGTATGCTTTAGCACTTTGTTTAGATTACTAATAAAAACTTTCGCAACAAGTATGTGAGTTCTTCATGACTAATGTGAGTCCATGGTATAGATGCACTTTAACCTTCCACCATTTCTAGCCTCTCTAGTGTCGCGCAATTCTCATCGGTGCACAAACCCACCATATGCCTTCCTCAAAACAGACACCATACCTACCTACTATGGCATTTTCATAGCCATTCCGAGATATATTTCCATACAACTCCCACTGTTCTATCTCATGACTTGTGTCTTCACTCTCATATTGCCATTTCATGATTGTAAGATAGCTAGCGAGAAGTTTCAACGTCATACGCCAAGCTAGATCGTTGCACATCCCGGTACACTGCCGGAGGCATTTCCTATAGAGTCATTTCTAAGCTTTGAGCTGTCAGTAAATAAAAGTGTGATGATCATCATTATTATAGCATTGTCCCATGTGAGGAAATAAAAAAAGAGAGGCCAAAGAGCCCAAATAAAAAAAGGAAGAGAAAAAAAGAGGCCCAAGAGCCCAAATAAAAAAAAGAGAGGAGAGAAAAAGAGAGAAGGGACAATCCTACTATCTTTTTCCACACTTGTGCTTCATAATAGCACCATGTTCTTCATGATTAAGAGCCTCTCGTTTCGTCACCACCATATACTAGTGGGAATCTTTATATAACTTGGCTTGTATATTCCAATGATGGGTTTCCTCAAAATTGCCCTAGGTCTTCGTGAGCAAGCAAGTTGGATGCACACCCACTAGTTCTCCTTTTGAGCTTTCACATACTTATAGCTCTAGTGCATCCTTTGTATGGAAATCCCTACTCATTCCTATTGATATCCATTAATGGGCATCTCCATAGCCTTTTGATATGCCTTGTCAATGTGACCATCTCCTCCTTTTTTGTCTCACAACCACCACCACACTCTATTCCACCTATAGTGCTATATCCATGGCTCACGCTCATGTATTGCGTGATAGTTATAAAAAGTTTGAGAAAGTAAGAGTGCGAAAACAATTACTTGGCCAATACCGGGGTTGTGCATGATTTACATTAGTTGTGTGAGGATGATGGACCATAGCTAGACTATATGATTTTGTAGGGATAACTTTCTTTGGCCTTGTTATTTTAAAAGTTCATGATTACGTTGCTAGTTTGCTTGAAGTATTATTGTTTTCATGTCAATAGAAAACTATTGTTCTGAATCTTATGGATCTGAACATTCATGTCACATGAAATAAGTTGCAAAGGACAACTATGCTAGGTAGCATTCCACATCAAAAATTCATTATTTATCACTTCCCTACTCGAGGATGAGCAGGAGTTAAGCTTCGGGATGCTTGATACGTCTCCAACGTATCTATAATTTTTGATGGTTTCATGCTATTATCTTGTCAAACTTTGGCTGTTTTGTATGCCTTTTATATATTTTTTGGGACTAACTTATTAACTCAGTGCCAAGTGCCAGATCCTATTTTTTCCATGTTTTTGAAAATTTTAGAGGAGGATTTTAAACGGAGTCCAAATAGAACGAAACTGCCAAAAAGATTTTTTCCGAAACAGAAGAAGATCGAGAAGCGTGAGCATCAGGGCACGGGGCCAGCAGGGACCCCACAAGCCCCCTAGCCGTGGCCAGTGGGCGCGCCTCCCAGGCTTGTGGGTTCCCTGGGCCACCTCTGCCCTAGGTCTTTCGCCTATAAATTCCCTAAAATCACAGAAAAAACCAGGAGATCATCGAAAGTACTTTTCCGCCGCCGCAAGATTCTGTCTCCGCAAGATCCCATCCGGGGCACGTTCTGGTGCCCTGCCGGAGGGGGATTCGGATACGGAGGGCTTCTTCATCAACACAATGACCTCTTTGATGATGTGTGAGTAGTTCACTACAGACCTACGGGTCCATAGCTAGTAGCTAGATGGCTTCTTCTCTCTCTTGGATCTTCAATACAAAGTTCTCCATGATCTTCAAGGAGATCTATCCGATGTAATCTTCTTTTGTGGTGTGTTTGTTGAGATCCGATGAATTGTGGATTTATGTTCAGATTATCTATGAATCTTATTTGAGTTTCTTATGATCTCTCTTATGCATGATTTCATATCCTTGTAATTCTCTTCGAGTTGTGGGTTTTGTTTGGCCAACTAGATCTATGATTCTTGCAATGGGAGAAGTGCTTGGTTTTGGGTTCATACCATGCGGTGACCTCACCCAGTGACAGAAGGGGCACGCATCGTGTTGTTGCCATCAATGGTAAAAAGATGGGGCTTTCATCATTGGTTTGAGTTTATCCCTCTGCATCATGTCATCTTGCTTAAGGCGTTAGTGTGTTCGTCATGAACTCAATACACTAGCTGCATGCTAGATAGCGGTCAATGTGTGGAGTAATAGTAGTGGATGCAGCAACTATCGGTCTACTTGTCTCGGACGTGATGCCTATATGTATGATAATTGGCTTAGATATCGTCATGACTTTGCGCGGTTTTATCAATTTCTCGACAATAATTTGTTCACCCACCGTGATATTTTCTATTTTGAGAGAAGCCTCTAGTGAACACTATGGCCCCCGGGTCTACTTCACATCATATTTCCATCCTTACACTTTTACTTCGTTGCACTTTCCGCCTTCAGATCTCACTTTGCAATCAATCTTGAAGGGATTGACAACCCCTTTATAGCGTTGGGTGCAAGCTCTTATGTGTTTGCGCAGGTACTCTGGACTTGTCGAGATTCTCCTACTGGATTGATACCTTGGTTCTCAAACTGAGGGAAATACTTACTGCTCCTGTGCTGCATCGCCCTTTCCTCTTCAAGGGAAAAACCAACGCAAGCTCAGGTGACGACAAAAGATCTTTGTCGCCGTAGCAGCGCCCCCCAGGCCGCGGCTAGGGGGCTTGTGGCCTCCCCTGGTGCCATTTTCCTTGGTTCTCAAGCTCCCTGCGTATCTTCTATTCCGGAAAAAATCTTTTCAGATGTTTTATTCTGTTTGGACTCCGTTTGATATTCTCCTCTAAAAAGGTCAAAAACATGGAAAAAACATGAACTGGCACTTGGTACTGAGTTAATAAGTTAGTCCCAAAAAGATATAAAAAGCACACAAAACATCCAAAGTTTGACAAGATAATAGCATGGAACCATCAAAAATTATAGATACGTTGGAGACGTATCAAGCATCCCCAATCTTACATCCTACTCGTTCTCGAGTAGGGAAGTGATAAAGACTGAATTTTTGATGTGGAATGCTATCTAGCATATTTGTCCTTTGTAACTTCTTTCATGTGACATGAATGTTCAGATCCGTAAGATTCAAAACAATAGTTTGCTATTGACATGAAAACAATAATACTTCAAGCAAACTAGCAAGGTAATCATGAACTTTCCAAATAACAAGGCCAAAGAAAGTTATCCCTACAAAGTCATATAGTCTGGCTATGCTCCATCATCCCCACACAATGAATTTATATAATGCACAACCCCGGTATTGGCCAAGTAATTGTTTTCGCACTCTTACTTTCTCAAACCTTTTTCAACTCTCACGCAATACATGAGTGTGATCCATGGATATAGCACTATAGGTGGAATAGAGTGTGGTGGAGGTTGTGAGGCCAAAAGGAGGAGATGGTCACATTGACTCGGCGTATCAATTGGCTATGGGGATGCCCATCAATAGATATCAATGTGAATGAGTAGGGATTACCAAAAGGAGAACTAGTGGGTGTGCACCCAACTTGCTTGCTCACGAAGACTTAGGGCAATTTTGAGGAAGCCATGATTGGAATATACAAGCCAAGTTATATAATGAAGATTCCCACTAGTATATGGTGGTGACAAGACAAGAGACTCTCAATCATGAACAACATGGTGCTATTATGAAGCACAATTGTGGAAAAAGATAGTAGCATTGTCTCTTCTCTCTTTTTCTCTTTTTTTTGTTTTGGCTCTTTGGCCTCTTTTCATCATTTTATTTTTATTTTTTGGTGGGCATCTTTGGCCTTTTTTTATTTCCTCACATGGGACAATGCTCTAATAGTGATGATCATCACACTTTTATTTACTCACAACTAAATACTTAGAGGAATGATGACTCTATAGAAAATGACTTCGGCAGTGTACCGGGATGTGCAACGATCTAGCTTAGCGTATGAAGTTGAAACATCTTGCTAGATATCTTACGATCATGCAATCGCAATATGAATGTGACGGCACAAGTCATGCGACGGAACGGTGGGAGTTGCATGGCAATATATCTTGGAATGGCTATGAAAAGGCCATGATAGGTAGGTATGGTGGCTGTTTTGAGGAAGGTCTATGGTGGTTTTCTGTACCGGCGAAAGTTGCATGGCACTAGAGAGGCTAGCAATGGTGGAAGGTGAGAGTGCATCTATACCATGGACTCACATTAGTCATGAAGAACTCACATACTTATTGCGAAAGTTTTTATTAGTAATCAAAACAAAGTGCTAAACGCATACTCCTAGGGGAAGGGTTGGTAGGTGTCAACCATCGCGCGATCCCGACCGAAACACAAAGGATGACAATCAATAAATCAATTATGCTCCCACTTCCTAACATAGCGGTTCACCATACGCGCATGTTACGGAAATTACTAACTTCAACACAAGTATTTCTAGATTCACAACACCCTACTAACATGACTATTAATATTACCAAATCCATGTCTCAAAACTAATTGAGAGGAATCAAACTTCTCCTTAATAATCAATGCACATGAATATGGAAGTTTTATTATATCCTCTTTGAATGCCTATCATATTTAGGACTACCTTCATAGCACAAGCCAACTACCGAGCTACTTAAAGAGAGCACTCTCAAAAAGATATAAGTTAAGATCGAGAGTTTTTGTTTCTCCAAAATATGACACCGCTGTGCTCTATAAAGATCTAAGTGAAGCACTAGAGCAAAGTTATCTAGCTCAAAGATATAAGTGAATCATATGCGAGCTAAATTGCCTAACTCAAACGATATAAGCGAAGCTCAATGAGTATTCTAGCAAATTCACGATGAGTGCATGTCTCTCTCAAAATATGTGCAGCAAGGATGATTGTGACACAACAAAAAGAAAATACTCCTATAATACACGACGCTCCAAGCAAAACACATATCATGTCGTGAATAAAAATATAGCTACAAGTAACGTTACCGATGGATTGAAGACGAAGGAGGGGATACCTTCCCGGGGCATCCCCAAGCTTAGGATTTTTGGTGTCTTTGGATTTGGCTTGGGATGCCTTGGGCATCCCCAAGCTTGATCTCTTTCCACTCTTTATCCCATTGTCCATGAGAACATCACCCAAAACTTGAAAACTTCACAACACAAATATTAAACAGAAACTCGTGATATCAATAGCACAAGAAAACAAACTACCACCACTTTAGGTACTGTAGCAAACTTTATTTCTATTTATATTGGTGTTATATTACTGTATTCTGACTTTTTCATGGCTAGTACCCCCCGATACTATCCATAGTTTCATCAAAATAAGCAATCAACACAACAAAAACAGAATCTGTCAAAAACAGACCAGTGTGTAGTAGTCTGTATACTTCGTATACTTCTGTTATCTCAAAAATTCTGAATAATTACGAAAATTTGGGCAATTGGCATATAAACTAGCATCAAAACGAATGAACTCAAAATCTCTTTCTGGATAAAAATAAAAAATAATTTCATGAGCGAAAAATTTCTGTCTTGTTCAGCACGATCAAACAACCATCACCAAACTAGTCATAAAGGTTTTACTTGGCACAAACACAAAAAGAAACCAAAAAACACAATCATAACAGAATTATGATGGTGTGGACGCAAAAAAACAGAAATCAAAAAGCAAAGATAAATTCTTTGGGTTGCCTCCCAACAAGCGCTATTGTTTAACGCCCTTAGCTAGGCATAAGGCGATAGAATCACGTATCGTCGTCTTTGGTACTCAAACCATAAGTAGCCCTCATCATAGATTCATAAGGAAATATTATTTTCCTTCTAGGAAAATGTTCCATGCCCTTCTTTAATGGAAATTGAAATATAATATTCCCTTCCCTCATATCGATGAAAGCACCAATAGTCCTTAGGAAAGGTCTACCAAGAATGATAGGACATGTTGGATTGCAATCAATATCAAGCACAATGAAATCTACGGGTACATAGTTCCTATTTGCAATAATAAGAACATCATTGATCCTTCCCATAGGTTTCTTAACAATAGAATCCGCAAGATGCAAATTAAGAGAGAACTCATCAATCTCATTGAAGCCTAGAACATCACATAAAGACTTTGGAATCGCGGAAACACTAGCACCCAAATCACGCAAAGCATTGCATTCATAGTTTTTGATCTTGATTTTGATAGTAAGTTCCCACTCATCATGAAGGTTTCTAGGAATAGAAACTTCCAATTCAAGTTTATCTTCAAGAGATTTCATCATAGCATCGATGATATGATCGGTAAAGGCCTTGTTTTGGCTATAAGCGTGTGGAGAGTTTAGCATGGATTGCATCAAGGAAATACATTCAATCAAAGAGCAACTATCAAAATTGAATTCCTTGAAACCCAAAGTAGTAATTTCATTACTACTCAAAGTTTTGATATCCTCTACTCCACTTTCAATGCTTTTAGCATCAAGATTGATAGACTTCGAATCATTGGGGCGTTTCTCAACCAAAGTGGATTCATATCCAGCCCCATCATCATTAGATTTGATATTAGAAAACAATGATTCAATGGGAGTCACACCAAGCACTTTAAGATCTTCGTGATTCTCATCACGAGAACACGCATTTTTAAGCCATTCATGTCTAGCACGAATTTGGGCGGTTCTTTCTTTACTCTCATTCATGGAAACACGCATAGATTTCAAAGTTTCATCCATATTGATCTTGGGAGGAGCACATCTCACTTTCAATGCATCAATATCAAGAGACATTCTAACAACGGTCCTAGCCAAGCCATCAAGTTTGAGTAGTTTTTCTTCTATGGACGCATTGAAAATCTTTTGCGAGTTGATAAAATCTTTAATATTACTCTCTAAATGAGAGGCTAATTTGTTGTAATTTACATGAGCATTGTTGTAGGAATTGCCAAAGTTATTAGAGGGATTACTAGGAAAAGGCCTAGGAATATAGTTACCTCTAAAAGCACTGTTGTGGCCAAAATTATTCTAACAACAAAATTAACATCCAAGCTGCCATTTCTTCTCTCAATCAAGGAAGACAAGGGCATATCATTTGGATCTAAAGGAGCACCTTTACTTGCAAAAAATTTCATTAACTCATCCATCTTAGCACTCAAAGAGTTAATTTCTTCTATAGCATGCACTTTTTTACTAGTAAGTGACCATTCAGTGTGCCACTGAGAATAGTTTGTCATGATATTGTCTAGGAGTTTTGTAGCTTCTCCTAATGTGATTTCCATGAAAGTTCCACCGGAGGCGCAGTCCAAGATATTTCTAGAAGCAAAATTCAAACCAGCATAGAAGATTTGTATAATCATCCAAAGACTCAAGCCATGAGAGGGACAATTTCTAATCAGCAATTTCATTATCTCCCAAGATTGTGCAACATGTTCATGTTCTAGTTGCTTAAAATTCATGATATCATCACAGAGAGAGATAATCTTAGCCGGTGGAAAATACTTGGATATATAAGCATCTTTGCACTTGTTCCAAGAATCAATACTATTTTTGGGCAAAGATCAAAACCAAGTTTTTGCTCGATCTCGCAGTGAGAACGGAAATAGCTTGAATTTAATCATATCATTATCCACATATTTCTTCTTTTGCATATCGCATAAATCAATGAAGGTATTAAGATGGGATGCGGCATCTTACCTAGGAAGGCCGGAGAATTGTTCATTCATAACAAGATTCAGCAAAGTAGCATTGATTTCATATGATTCCGCACTAGTGGCGGGAGCAATGAGAGTACTAATAAAATCATTATTATTAGTATTCGAGAAGTCACAAAGTTTGGTGTTTTCAGTCATGGTGACTTCAGCAAGCAGACAAGCACACAAGCGAACAGAAAGCAAACGACAGAAAAGAACGAACGAAAAAGGCAAATATTTTGTATTCAGAAGTGGGGGAGAGGAAAACGAGAGGCAAAAAAGTAAATTCAAGAGATGAGTTTGCGACAGTTACTTGGATAAGCTTCACTTAGAATAATCCCCGGTGCCAGAAATTGACACGTTGGAGGAAGACTATTCTTGACTTGATGCTCCCCGGCAACGGCGCCAGAAATTCTTCTTGCTACCTCTTGAGCTTGCATTGGTTCTTCCCTTGAAGAGGAAAGGGTGATGCAGCACAGTAGCAGTAAGTATTTCCCTTGGTTTCAGAACCAAGGTATCAATCGAGTAGGAGTATCAAGGCAAGTCTCCAAAGTACCTGCACAAAAACAGCAAACTTGCACCCAACGCTACAAAGGGGTTGTCAATCCCTTCACGATTGATTGCAAGGTGCGATCTGCTACGATGACAGAAATCTTCTGTCATCTCTTCAGCTTGCATTGGTTTTTCCCTTGAAGAGGAAAGGGCGATGAAGCATAGAGCAATAAGTATTTCCCTCAGTTTGAGAACCATGGTATCAATCCAGTAGGAGAATCGTGTCAAGTCCATAGTAACTGCACAAACACAAAAGAGCTTGCACCCAACGCTATAAAGGGGTTGTCAATCCCTTCAAGATTGATTGCAAAGTGAGAACTGAAGGCAGAAAGTGCAACGAAGTAAAAGTGCAAGGCTGAAAATATGATGTGAAGTAGACCCAGGGGCCATAGTGTTCACTAGAGGCTTCTCTCAAAATAGCAAATATTACGGTGGGTGAACAAATTACTGTCGAGCAATTGATAGAACCGCGCAAAGTCATGATGATATCTAAGGCAATGATCATACATATAGGCATCACGTCCGAGACAAGTAGACCGATACTTTCTGCATCTACTACTATTACTCCACACATCGAACGCTATCCAACATGCATCTAGTGTATTGAGTTCATGACCAACAGAGTAACGCCTTAAGCAAGATGACATGATGTAGAGGGATAAACTCAAACCAATGATGAAAACCCCATCTTTTTACCATTGATGGCAACAACAGGATGCGTGCATCGCTACCCCTTCTCTCACTGGGTGAGGTCACCACACGGTATGAACCCAAAACCAAGCACTTCTCCCATTGCAAGAATCATAGATCAAGATGGCCAAACAAAACCCACAACTCGAAGATAATTACAAGGATATGAAATCATGCATATAAGAGATCAGAAGAAACTCAAATAAGATTCATAGATAATCTGATCATAAATCCGCAATTCATCGGATCTCGACAAACACACACCAAACGAAGATTACATCGGATAGATCTCCATGAAGATCATGGAGAACTTTGTATTTAACATCCAAGAGAGAGAAGAAGCCATGTAGCTACTAGCTATGGACCCGTAGGTCTATGGTGAACTACTCATGCATCATCGGAGAGGTCATGGTGCTGATGAAGAAGCCCTCCGTATCCGAATCCCCCCTCCGGCAGGGCACCAGAACGTGCCCCAGATGGGATCTTGCGGAGACAGAAGCTTGTGGCGGCGGAAAAGTATTTTCGTGGCTCTCCTGATTTTTCTGGGATTTTAGGGAATATATAGGCGAAAGACCTAGGGCAGAGGAGGCCCAGGGAGCCCATAAGCCTGGGTGGCGCGGGCCCCCTGGCCGCGGCTAGGGGGCTTGTGGGGTCCCTGGTGATCCTTTGCCTTGGTTCTCAAGTCTCCCGATCGTCTTCTGTTTCGGAAAAAATCTTTTCGGAAGTTTTATTCCGTTTGGACTCCGTTTAAAATCCTCCTCTGAAAAGGGTCAAAAACACGGAAAAAACTGGAACTCGCATTTGGCACTGAGTTAATAAGTTAGTCCCAAAAAAGATATAAAAGGGAAACAAAACATCCAAAGTTTGACAAGATAATAACATGAAACCATCAAAAATTATAGATACGTTGGAGACGTATCAAGCATCCCCAAGCTTAACTCCTGCTCGTCCTCGAGCAGAGAAGTGATCAAGACTGAATTTTTGATGTGGAATGCTACCTAGCATAGTTGTCCTTTGTAACTTCTTTCATGTGACATGAATGTTCAGATCCGTAAGATTAAAAGCAATAGTTTGCTATTGACATGAAAACAATAATACTTCAAGCAAACTAGCAAGGTAATCATGAACTTTCGAAATAACAAGGCCAAAGAAAATTATCCCTACAAAATCATATAGTATGGCTATGCTCCATCATCCCCACACAACTAATTTAAATCATGCACAACCTCGGTATTGGCCAAGTAATTGTTTTCGCACTCTTACTTTCTCAAACATTTTTCCACTATCACGCAATACATGAGCGTGAGGCATGGATATAACACTATAGGTGGAATAGAGTGTGGTGGTGGTTGTGAGACAACAAAGGAGGAGATGGTCACATTGACTCGACGTATCAAAGGGTTATGGATATACCCATTAATAGATATCAATGTGAATGAGTAGGGATTACAATACAAAGGATGCACTAGAGCTATAAGTATGTGAAAGATCAAAAGGAGAACTAGTGGGTGTGCATCCAACTTGCTTGCTCACGAAGACCTAGGGCAATTTGAGGAAGCCCATAATTGGAATATACAAGCCAAGTTATATAATAAAGATTCCCACTAGTATATGGTGGTGACAAAGCAAGAAGTTCTCAATCATGAAGAACATGGTGCTTATTATGAAGCACAAGTGTGGAAAAATATAGAACCATTGTCCCTTATCTCTTTTTTTTTGAATTTTGTTTGGGCTCTTTGGCCTCTTTTCATTTCTTTATTTCCTATTTGGTGGGCATCTTTGGCCTCTTTTTTTTTAATTTCCTCACATGGGACAATGCTCTAATAATGATGATCATCACACTTTAATTTACTCATAGCTCAAAGCTTAGAACGATGATGACTCTATAGGAAATGCCTCCGGCAGTGTACCAGGATGTGCAACGATCTAGCTTGGCGTATGACGTTGAAACATCTCGCTAGCTATCTTACAATCATGCAATAGCAATATGAGAGTGACGGCACAAGTCATGAGACGGAACGGTGGGACTTGCATGGCAATATATCTCAGAATGGATATGAAAATGCCATAGTAGGTAGGTATGGTGGCTGTTTTGAGGAAGGCATATGGTGGGTTTGTGCACCGGCGAAAATTGCGCGGTACTAGAGATGCTAGGAATGGTGGAAGGCGAAAGTGCATCTATACCATGGACTCACATTAGTCATTTAAGAACTCACATACTTGTTGCGGAAGTTTTTATTAGTAATCAAAACAAAGTGCTAAACGCATACTCCTAGGGGAAGGGTTGGTAGGTGTTAACCATCACGCGATCCCGACCGCAACACAAAGGATGAAAATAAATAGATCAATTATGGTCCGACTTCCGAACATAGCGGTTCACCATACGTGCATGTTACGGGAATCACTAACTTCAACACAAGTATTTCTAGATTCACAACACCCTACTAACATAACTCTTAATATTACCAAATCCACGTCTCAAAACTAATTGAGAGGAATCAAACTTTTCTTTCTACTCGATGCACATGAAGATGGAAGTTTTTGTATCCTCTTGGGGTACCTATCACCTTTGGGACTACTTTCATAGCACAAACCAACTACCAAGTCAAGCACCGCCGTGCTCTAAAAGATCTAAGTGAAGCGCATAGAGCGAAATTATCTAGCTCAAAAGATATAAGTGACGCACAATGTACATTCTAGCAAATTCACGTTGAGTGCATGCCTCTCTCAAAAGGTGTGCAGCAAGGATGATTGTGACACAACAAAAACAAAAGACTCCTATGATACAAGACGCTCCAAGCAAAACACATATCATGTGGTGAATAAAAATATAGCTCCAAGTAATGTTACCGATGGATTGAAGACGAAAGAGGGGATGCCTTCCCGAAGTATCCCCAAGCTTAGGATTTTTGGTGTCCTTGAATTTGGCTTGGGATGCCTTGAGCATCCCCAATCTTGAGCTCTTTCCACTCTTTATCCCGTTGTCCATGAGAACATCACCCAAAACTTGAAAACCTCACAACACAAAACTTAAACAGAAACTCGTGATATCATTAGCACAAGAAAACAAACTACCACATCTTTAGGTACTATAGCAATCTTGATTTCTATTTATATTGGTGTTATATTATTGTATTCTCACTTCTCCATGGCTAGTACCCCCGATACTATCCATAGTTTCATCAAAACAAGCAACCAACTCAACAAAAAACAGAATCTGTCAAAAACAGACCAGTGTGTAGCAATCTGTATACTTCGTATACTTCTTGTACCTCACAAATTCTGAAAAATTACGAATGCCTGGGCAAGAGGCATGTCAACCAGCAGCAAAAAGAATCAAGTAAAAAGCTCTTTCGGAATGAAAATGAAAAATAATCTCGTGAGCAAAAAGTTTCTGTCTTTTTCCAGCAGGGTCAAACAACCATCACCAAGACTAGTCATAAAGGTTTTGCTTGGCTCAAACAGAAAAAGAAACACAAAAGACACTATCATAACAGAATTATGATGGTGTGGACGCAACAAAATAGAAAAAAAGATAAATTCATTGGGTTGCCTCCCAACAAGCGCTATTGTTTAACGCCCTTAGCTAGGCATTGATAATTCAATGATGCTCACACAAAAGACAAGAATTGAAGCACAACGAGAGCATCATAAAGCATGTGAAAATCACATATAAGTCTAACATACTTCCTATGCATAGGCATTTTATAGGAAAACAAATTGGCAAGACAACCAATAGTTACCAAATGCAAGGAAGAAGAAAGAGACAATAGCAATCTCAACATTACGAGAGGTAATTTGGTAACATGAAAGTTTCTACCACAATATTTTCCTCTCTCATAGAAATCACATGTGGGATCATAATCAAATTCAACAATATAGCTATCACAAAGGATATTCTTTTCATGATCCACATGCATGCAAAGTTGACGCTCTTCAAAAATAGTGGGATTATCATCAACTTGTTGCGACCCGGCCTGAAACGGCTAAGTCTCTGGTGTTTCCATACCATCCCAAGATCATGCTGGTACACACATGATACATCAATGTATATATCGAGAGTTCAATCACACAGCTTTATTAATTGAAATCTCATATCGAGTACTTTATTACAATAATGAATTACAATAATGTGGCTGAAGGCCATCTCATGAGATAACTAACAAAGACTAGCGGAAGCTTCAAAGGTAGACGAGTCCATCCGACTCCAGGGCATATCACCGAGCGTAGATCGTAGCCTCACTCCTGGTCGGAAAAGTACTCTGCAACATGATATGTTGCAGCCGTGTAGGTCAGCATATGGAATATGTCGGCAAGTCATCAAAGAGAGGGGGTGAAATAATAATCATCTATTCTACATGCATATATGGCAGGTGGTGCTATAAGTTTTTAGCGAAAAGCAAGTTTTCTCCTACATCAAGAGAGGTTTAAAAGCAAAATATTACTACATTGTTGGTTGTTAACGAGAAGGTTCCGCCAACCAATTCTCGTACCCGAGTTGTCAATAATTCCCACATCATTATTAAATTGTGTTGAGAATTCAGGAAAATTTCAATGCCTCCGGCACAAGTTGTCCATGACCGTGGAAATGGCTAATCGATTAGGTTTGGGTACTCCGGAGAGTTTTTCACACGTTCCCCACAAGATTTGATCGCCTCCGGGTATGTCCTCGCACTTTAGGGTGTTTGAAGACCGGATGATCAAAACATGGTCTTTCAACGGGTCCCTCTAATCCCCTGTCGGTGCCCATCCAATCCTACCGTTCTTCTACATCTGCTAGCACTGCCTGTCCAGAGTCGCCGCGTTGTCCAACCAAGCCAGAGCCCATAATGAGTTGTGGCTGTGCAGGTAAGCCTTGGGTCTTGAAGCCTCCGTCCATCTCTTCGAGCCTGGGTGAAGCTTTCCGCAAGATGTCATGGCAGTTCCCCATGCATCCCGGGTCGTCCACTGGTTTCTCCAAGGAGCCCATCTAAACCGTCCTTCACCCAAAGTTGCATTGCATCACGAGGTCTTGAAAAGTCTTGACTTAACCGGTCTTGGTTATTAAATTAATCTCACATCACTCATGATAAACTCTCAACCAGAACCCCGTCTACACAAGCATAGCAATATAGAATTTGTCGTCCCGGGCCAAGTAACGGGGTTGTTGGCTGCCTACCACATGATACTACAACAAGTTACCAATATTTCCAAGTACCTACTCAGCATGCAATAGGGTGTAGAAGGGTAGAACTACAATGCATAAAACATAGGTAATACATGATCAAATGACTTGCCTTGCTGATAGTTGTCATTATCAAGCGCTTCTAAGTAGCACGCTTCGCACTCCGGGTGATCTATCGATACAAACAAAATACACACAATAAGTACTACAATCACTAACAAAAAAAATAACATCACTAAGATATAAACATCATTGCATAAAGTGAAGAAAATCACTTAACATAAGCAAAGCAGAATCTGTTTTTGATAAAACCCCCACTAAAAATATTTAAAAAAAATTGAAACTTAAACTACTTAAAGATATGATCACTAGGAAGCAGCAAAAAAAGGAATCAAATTAAAAGCTATTTTTAAACTCCTGGAATAAGCAAAACAAGACTAAAACTAAATCTGATCTAATTCAACATTTGAAATTTCAAAGATAGGCAAATAATATGTTTTCCAAAACTACAAGAAAATTATGATCTACTGGAAAAAGAATCAACCTCATTGGACTTCTAGAGCAAAATTTATAGGGAAAACAAAATTTAAACTCTCTCTGTTTCTAAACTAAAACAGAAAAAAGGAAAATTAGATCTAGCGAACAGCGGGGGTATGTGGCAGCTCCTGATTGGCTCAGGTGGTGTGTGCTGCGGGGCTAACTAGCAAACGGCTGGTATTTAAACAAAAGCTATGACTAAATAACAAGTGGGGTAACACTGGTTCGGTTTTTATCTGAAAACCGAAGTGGTACTTCGTTTCTAATCTACACCGTAGGGGTTCTATCGAACGGCTAGGAGATATGGGGGGTTATGCTCACAAGGGGGTTGCCGGTGGGGTTTGACTCCGGCGAGGCCGAGGCGGGTGGAGGTCGAGGCGGCGGCTACGTCGGGTCTCCGGCGAGGGTGAGGGGTCGGGGAGGTAGCGGCGGGGCTCCTTCGTCCTTTGGAAGCGACGACGAGGTGAGTGGGGCGTCAGGGCGAGTAGGGGGGAGCTCGGGAATATTCCTCCTCTCTTTCTTGGCTCAAAATACAACAAAAGTGCCCCTTGTTTTGGAGGGTCATATTCCTCCTCTCTTTCTTGCTTGCAAAAAATTGTTTCCTGGCACTTCTTGCACGAACAAAAAATAGAAAAGCAAAGAGGAAAAATTTGAAAGAAATCCAATGCCAACTTTATTTCAACCAATATGCATAGATGCTTAGCTGCAATTGTAAAACATTCCAAATTAGGGAATTTGGGATGTTACACAACTAAAGTCAGGACTTCTCCAAACCCACTTTCAATATTATTGCAAATATCATTGCAACAAGTAGTGGACATAGCAAAACTAGCATCCCCAAGCTTAGGGTTTTGCATATTTTTAGCATGATTGTCATCAATAGAATTTATAATGAAATCATTTCAATCATGCTTTTCATTCTAGGAGCCCTCATGAATCATTAAATAAATTTCTTCATCAATATTTTCAGATTCACGCATCTCAAGCAAAACTCCGTAGAGAAAGTCAAGTGCACTCAACTCACTAGCAATTGGTTCCACATAAGTGGATCTCTTAAAGAGATTAGCAAGTGGGTGAGGATCCATATCACTAGATTTTCAGCAAGCGAAGATGCAAGCATATTGAAGGAACATAGCACACAAGCAAAGGAAAGGCAAACGAAAAAGGCCAATATTTTTGTAAATTTTTGTTTTTCAGAAGTGGGGGAGAGGAAAACGAGAGGCAAAAAAGTAAATGCAGGAAATGAGTTTGCAACACTTACTTGGATGAGTTCTTGACTTGATCCTGCCCGGCAACGGTGCCAGAAATTATTCTGCTACGACGACATAAATCTTCTGTTGTCTCTTGATCTTGCATTGGTTTTTCCCTTGAAGAGGAAAGGGCGATGCAGGACAGGAGCAGTAAGTATTTCCCTCAGTTTGAGAACCAAGGTATCAATCAAGTAGGAGAATTGCGTCAAGTCCAGTGTACATGCACAAACATAAAAGAGCTTGCACCCAAAGCTACAAAGGGGTTGTCAATCCCTTCAAGATTGATTGCAAACTGAGAACTGAAGGCGGAAATTGCAACAAAGTAAAGTGTAAGGCTGAAAATATGATGTGAAGTAGACCCGGGAGCCATAGTGTTCACTAGAGGTTTCTCTCATGATAGAAAATATTACGGTAGGTGAACGAATTAATGTTGAGCAATTGATAGAACCGCGCAAAGTCATGACGATATCAAAGGCAATGATCATACATATAGGCATCACGTCCGAGACAAGTAGACTGATACTTTCTGCATCTACTACTATTACTCCACACATCGACCGCTATCCAGCATGCATCTAGTGTATTGAGTTCATGACAAACAGATTTACGCCTTAAGCAAGATGACATGATGTGGAGGGATAAATTCATGCAATAGATATAAACCCCATCCTTTTACCCTTGATGGCAACAACACGATGCGTGCCTTTATACCCCTTCTGTCACTGGGTGAGGTCACCGCACGGTATGAACCCAAAACCAAGCACTTCTCCCATTGCAAGAATTATAGATCAAGTTGGCCAAACGAAACCCACAACTCGAAGAGAATTACAAGGATATGAAATCATGCATATAAGAGATCATAAGAAACTCAAATAAGATTCATAGGTAATCTGATCATAAATCCACAATTCTTCGGATCTCGACAAACACACCGCAAAACATGATTACATCGGATGGATCTCCATGAAGATCATTGAGAACTTTGTATTAAAGATCCAAGAGAGAGAGAGAAGAAGCCATCTAGCTACTAGCTATGGACGCGAAGGTCTGTGGTGAACGCGTCATCGGAGAGGCAATGGTGTTGATGAAGAAGCCCTCCGTGTCCGAATCCCCCCTCCGACAGGGCACCAGAACGTGCCCCTGATGGGATCTTGCGGAGACGGAAGCTTGCGGTGGCGGAAAAGTATTTTCGTGGCTCTCTCCCGTGGTTTTAGGATTTTCGGGGATTTGTAGGCGGAAGAAGTAGGGCAAAGGAGCCATGGGGGGGGGGGGCACAAGCCTGCTAGGCGCCCCCCAGGACGCGGCTAGGGGACTTGTGGCCTCCCCTGGCGCCCTTTGCCTTGGTTCTCAACCTCCCTGCGTATCTTCTGTTCCGAAAAAATCTTTTCGGAGGTTTTATTCTGTTTGGACTCCGTTTGATATTCTCCTCTGAAAAAGGTCAAAAACACGGAAAAAACAGGAACTGGCACTTGGCACTGAGTTAATAAGTTAGTCCCAAAAAATATATAAAATGCATACAAAACATCAAAAGTTTGACAAGATAATAGCATGGAACCATCAAAAATTATAGATACGTTGGAGACGTATCAGGCACGCATCGTGTTGTTGCCATCAAGGGTAAAATGATGGGGTTTATATCTATTGCATGAATCTATCCCTCTACATCATGTCATCTTGCTTAAGGCGTTACTCTGTTTGTTATGAACTCAATACACTAGATGCATGCTGGATAGTGGTCGATGTGTGGAGTAATAGTAGTAGATGCATAAAGTATCGGTCTACTTGTCTCGAAAGTGATGCCTATATGTATGATCATTGCCTTAGATATCTTCATGACTTTGCGCGGTTCTATCAATTGCTCGACACTAATTCGTTCACCCACCATAATATTTGCTTTCATGAGAGAAGCCTCTAGTGAACACTATGGCCCCCGGGTCTACTTCACATAATATTTTCAGCCCTACAATTTTACTTTGTTGCACTTTCCACCTTCAGATCTCACCTTGCAATCAATTGTGAAGGGATTTACAACCCCTTTGTAGCGTTGGGTGCAAGTTTTCTGTTTTTGCGCAGGTACTTTGGAGACTTGCCTTGATACTCCTACTGGATTGATACCTTGGTTCTCAAACTGAGGGAAATACTTACTGCTACTGTGCTGCATCACCCTTTCCTCTTCAAGGGAAAAACCAACGCAAGCTCAAGAGGTAGCATTCACCAGCCCACTAAAGGTTGTTTCGCCACCCATGGGCTTATTAGGTCCTCTCCCGGGTGGGTGGCCCCTCCTGGTAAAACCCCAGAAGCCATTCATCACTCCCGTTACTTTACCGGCAATGCTCCAAACCTTTTCGGAAGCCAAATTCAACAATCCTATATATCAATCTTCGTTTCCGGACCATTCCGGAGATCCTCGTGATGTCCGAGATCCCATCTGGTACTCCGACCAACATTATGTTACCAACATCAATAATTCAACTATACCGAAATGTCACGGAACCTTAAAGTGTGTAGACCCTATGGGTTCGAGAACTATGTAGACATGACCGAGCCACTCTTTGGTCAATATCCAATAGCGGGACCTGGATGCCCATATTGGATCCTACATATTCTATGAAGATCTTATCGGTTGAATCTCTATGTCAAGGATTAAGTTAATCCCGTATAATTTTCCCTTTGTCCTTCGGTATGTTACTTACCCGAGATTCGATCGTCGGTATCTCTATACCTATTTCAGTATCGTTACTAGCAAGTCTCTTTCCTCATTCCGTAATACAAGATCCCCTGGTTAACTCCTTACCCACATTGTTTGCAAGGCTTATTTGTGATGTTGTATTACCAAGTGGGCCCCAAGATACCTCTCCAATGTATGGAGTGATAAATCCCAGTTTTGATTCATGCTAACTCAACGGACACCTTCGGAGATACTTGTAGAGCACCTTTATAGTCACCCAGTAACGTTGCGCTGTTTGGTACACCCAAGGCATTCCTCCAGTCTCAATGAGCTACATGATCTCATGGTCATAGGAACGTATACTTGACATGCAGAAAACAATAGCAACAAAATGACATGATCACATGCTACATTTATAGTTTGGGTCTTGTCCATCACATCATTCCCCCTAATGATGTGATCTCGTTATCAACACACACAACACTTGTTTATGGCTAGGAAACCTTAACCATCTTTGATCAACAAGCTAGTCAACTAGAGGCTCACTAGGGACATTGTTTTTTCTATACATCCACACATGCATTTGCATTTCCATTCAATACAATTATAGCATGGACAATAAACGGTTATCTTGAAATAGGAAATATAATAATAACCATTTTATTATTGCCCCTAGGGCATATTTCCAACATCGTCTCCGTCGGATCTATTATTTTTGATTGTTCTATGCTAGTATTATACAACTTTCAGATATTTTTGCCAATATTTAATATGATTTATTGGACTAACATATTGATCCAATGCCAAGTGATAGTTCCTCTTTGTTGCATGTTTTTTGTTTCGCAGAATATCCATATCAAATGAAGTCTAAACGCGATAAAAAATTACGGAGAATTATTTTGTAATATATGTGATTTTTGGGAGGTGCAATCAAAGTAAACGGAGGCCCATGGCCCCCACTACCCACCAGGGCGCGACCCGTACCCCCTGGCGCGCTCTGCCCTCTAATGGACACACCGTGAGTTGGTTGGGGCTCCTCTTTGGGTGTACGAAAGATAATTTATGGGAAAAATCATGTAAAAATTTCAGCTCGATGGGAGTTACGGATGTCTTGGAATTTAAGAAACGGTCAAGGGACAGAAACTAGGAAAGTGAAGCAAAAGAGAACAGAAAGGAAGATCCAAACTCGGAGGGCCTCCCACCCCTCCGTCGCCATGAGGCCATGGACCATAAGGGGAAATCTCCTCCCATCTAGGGGGAGGCCAAGGAAGAAGAAGAAGGAGGGGGCTCTCTCCCCCTCTCTCCCGGTAGCACCGGAGTGCCACTGGGGCAAGGAGCGTGACGACGATCTACGTCAGCTATCTTGCCATTGTCAACACAACTCTCTCCCCCTCTATGCAGTGATGTGACACCACTTTTCCCGTTGTAACTCTATACTTAAACATGGTGCTCAAGACTACATACTATTTCCAAATGATATGTGGCTATCCTATGATGTCTGGGTAGATCAGATTTGTCCTTGTAACATCCCAATTTTCCTAATTGGGAATGTTCTACAAATGTAGCTAAGCATCTATGCATTCTGTTTGCAATGAAGTTTCACATGTGAATTTCGTCAAATACTTGCTTTTGCTTTTTCTATTTTCTCCCCACGAGAAATGCCCCGACAAAAATTCTTGCAAGCCAGAAAGAGCGGAGGAAAATGACCCTCCAAAATGTGAGGCACTTTTGAAAATAATTGAGCCAAGAAAAACGAGAAATTTATGGAGAAAATAATTTGAAAAAGAAAATATAGCATAAGGAGTTTTTCTAAAAAAAAACATTTTTTTAAAAGTTTTTATTTTTGTTTTGGAAAAATGATAAACAATTAGGAAATACTTTTATGATCATTTTGGTATATAATACCCTATATTAATTATGTTTATTTTGTTTCCTTTTATTCTTTTTCCATTGCTGTTTTAAAAGAAATACAAAATCAGGAAAGTATTTTCTTTCAATAGGAAACCGCCCTCGGCGGTTTTTTGGGCCAGATCCCATAGGGATCCATCCTCACGCAGCACCCCCCTTTTTCTTTTTTTTTCTTTTTTTTTCTTCCTTTCCTTCCTTTCTTCTCCCGTGCCCCCTTTCCTTCCCAGCGCACGACCTCCCCTCCATGGCGCGACCTCCTGATCCGATGGGATCCACCCGATTCTCCCTCCCCATTTCCTTCCCTCGGCCCCCTCTCCCCCTATTTAAGCCGCCGCCTCCAGCCCCCTCGCCCCCCCGCCAGATCGCCCCCACGTCACCTTGCTCAGCCAGGCTCCAGAAGAAAATCGCCCTCGCCACCCTGCGCCACCCCTCGCCCCTCCGCACCAACCAACCCCACCAGAGAGCTCGCCGCCTCCACCGCACTCCATTTTCCCCCTAGACCTCCCCTTCGCCGCCCCATGCCACCGCACCTCCCCTCGCCGGAGTTCGGCCGCCGCATAAGCTTGAAGAGCTCGTGCTGCTCGCCCCCGACGCTCCCTTGACTCCCCGACACAGCAAACAGACGGAGGAGCCTCGCCGCCGTCCCCTGGTGCAATTGGACTCGCCGGAGACCCGCCCCCGTCGACCTCCACTTCCCTGCTCGCCCGAGAAGAAGCAGGCACGGTGAGCTACCCCCAACTCTCCCGTAGCCGTCCGATCTTAGATGTACGCATAGGATTAGATGTGCATACCCCTTCGGGTTTTACAAAAAAACCGGATCGGTTTTTCTGTCATTTAAACTGACCGAGTCGTTTTAGCTATACTTCGGCCGTGTGCTAGTTTTCCCCGCAGAAAACGAACCCGCAACCAATCAGGGGCTGCCACGTGTACCCCTGTCTGTTAGAATTAGTTTCTTTATTTTCTGTTTAATTCAAAAACAAAGAAAGTACCAATCTTGTTTTGATCATAACTTTTGATCCAAAATTCCAATGGAGTTGAAACTTGTTCTAGTAGATCACAATTTTTCTGTAGTTTTCAAAAACATATAATGTGTCTATGTTTGAAATTTTCAAATTTGAATTAGATCAGATTTAGTTTAAACCTTATTTTGCTTATTCCAGGAGTTTAAAAATAGATTTTTATTTGATTCTTTTTGCTACTGCCTCCTAGTGATTATATCTTTCTGTAGTATAACTTTAAATTTTTTTAAATATTTTTACTTGGGGTTTGAACAGAAACAATTTCTGCCTTAGTTAGGTGAAGTGAATTCCTTCACTTTATGCCATAGCTACTTTATGCTTGTGACGTTATTGTACTTGTTGATGATTGTAGTGCTTATGGTGTGTATTTGTTTGTATCGGTAGATCACCGGGAGTGCGAAGCTTGTTACTTAGAAGCGCTCGATCAAGACAACTATCATCAAGGCAAGTCATTTTGATCATACTATCTCTTATGTTTTCTATGCATGGTAGTTTCACCTTTCTTTGCCCAATTGCATGCTGAGTAGGTACTTGGAAATTTTAGTTATAGGTTGTAGTATCATGTGGTAGGCACACAACAACCCCGATACTTGGCCCGGGATGACAAATTTCATATTGCTATGCTTGAGTAGACGGGATTCTGGTTGAGTGCATAACCCCGATACTTGGCTAATTAAATAACCAAGACCGGTTAAGTCAGGATTTTCAAGACCTCGTGAAGCAATGCAACTCTGGGTGAAGGACGGTTTGACGGGCTCCCTGGAGAAACCAGTGGACGACCCCGGGATGCTTGGAGACGTGCCATGTCATCTTGCGGAAAGCTTCACCCAGGCTCGAAGAGACGGACGTAGGCTTCAAGACCCAAGGCTTACCTGCACAGCCACAAGTCATTATGGGCTGTGCCTTGGTTGGACAATGCGGCGACTCTGGACAGGCGGTGCTAGCAGATGTAGAAGAACGGTAGGAATGGATGGGCACCGACAGGGATTCAGAGGGACCCGTTGAAAGACCATGTTTTGATCATCCGTTCTTCAAACACCCTGAAGTGCGAGGACATACCCAGAGGCGATCAAATCTTGTGGGGAACGTGTGCAAAACTTTGCAGAGTGCCCAAACCTAATCGATTAGCCGGGTCCACGGTCATGGACAACTTGAGCCGAAGGCATTGAAATTTCCCTGAACTCTCGACACAACTTAATAATGATGTGGGGATTATCAACAACTCGGGTACGAGAATTGGTTGGCGGAACCATCTCGTTAACAACAAACAATGTAGTAATATTTTTCTTTCAGCCCTCTCTTGTTGTAGGAGAAAATTGGCTTTATGCTAAAACTTATAGCCCCACCTGCCAAATATGCATGTAGAGATAGTTGGTTATTATTTTTCCCCTCTCTTGATGACTTGCCGGCATATTCCATATGCTGACCTACACGGCTGCAACGTATCATGCTGCAGAGTACTTTTCTGACCAGGAGTGAGGCTACGATCTACGCTCAACGACATGCCCTAGAGTCGGATGGACTCGACTACCTGATGCTTTCGCTAGTCTTCGTTAGATATCTCATGAGATGGCCTTCAACCACTTTATTGTAATTCATTATTGTAATAAAGTACTCGATATGAGATTTTTCAATTAATAAAGCTGTGTGATTGAACTCTTGATATATACATTGATGTACTGAGTGTGTACCAGCATGATCTTGGGATGGTACGGAACACCAGAGGCTTGACTCGTATTGAGTCAGGTCGCTACAGTCCTACAAGTTAATTGTCATATGATGTCATTGATATGAGTGTTGTGTTGATATGGTGTTGTCCTAAGGTGCCTTCCGTGAGGCGCACATGTGAAGTATACACACCGGAGGGTTTGCAATATGTTCATCATTCGCTTATAGTGGGTGGCGGGAGTGATAGAAACTTACACCCGAGTAAGGGACTTGTGCGTGTATGGTAGTAAAGAGGACTTGATGTTTAATGCTATGGTTAGGTTTACCTTAATGATTTCTAGTAGTTGCAGACGCTTTCTATAGATCCAATCATAGGTGCATATGATCCAAATACGGAAAGTGTGTTAGCGTATGCCGCTCCCTCATTGCACATGATAAGTATCTATCATGTTATATTCAATTGCCTATGGGCAATCTTTTTCTTGCATTACACAAAAAAACTTTCTACTAAGCAACCCCTAACTTTTATTTCCATGCTCTTTATTTTCTTGTAAATAGCACGTAACTTTTATTTACTTGTTCTTTATTAGCTTGCAAACCTATCTATTACACCTACTAAGTATTTCTAGTTTTATTCTTGTTTTAGGTAAAGAAAACGTTAAGTGTGCGTAGAGTTGTATCGGTGGTCGATAGAACTTGAGGGAACATCTGTTGTACCTTTAGATCCTCGGTGGGTTCGACACTCTTATTTATCAAAAAGGGCTACACACGATCCCCTATACGTGTGGGTTATCAAGACCATTTTCTGGCGTGGGTGAATATTCTCATGTGTGCTTGTTTGCTTTATCACTAAGTAATTTTTATTGTGTGTTATTAGTTGTTTTATATCTTTACTTATGGATATGGAACACGAAACACTAGAAAAATTGTTGTACTTGCTATTCGTGGAGATGGGGAACCTCCTAAAACCCACGATGATGGTTATGTGGAAAACATTAAATACCACTTTGATAATTCTGAGAATTCCCCATTGAACTTGACGATGGGATACACGTTGGATCAACGTGAGTATTTTTAGGTATTATCGTTTGACTCAAAAATGGAAACACTTATGGGGTCAAATTAAAATGTTGCGTTGGTATGCTTGGATTTTTTGTTTGAGGTGTGATTATACTTATTGCTCTAAGATGGAGACTTCACACTTCCCTTTCAATGTGAATTTAGTGATAATGAAACCTTGGCTTCCTATGCTAATGGTGTATATGATTACTATCATGTGGAACAAATAGAAGAATTCATTGCTTTTAAGGGTGCTTATGAAATTGCTTCTTTGATTGAAAAAGTATGATGTTATTCTTTACAAATCTGAAATTTTTGCCATACTTAAATATTTCTATGAGAATTATGAATACAATGCCCATATTAATGAATATATTGAGAGAATGTTTGCTGCGTTGGAAGATAATAATATTTTGCAGGAATCTATGGAAGAAGAAATTGTTGAAACTGTGAGCTCATTAGAAGAAAAAGATGAGGAGGAGAGCGAAGAACAAAAGGAGGAAGAGTGGATTAGCTACCCGTGCCCACCTTATAATGTGAGTAACTCTTCAACTCATACATTGTTTAAATTCCCTTCATGCTTACAGGAGGATGAATGCTACGATGATTGCTATGATCCCTTGGATTCGTTTGAAATATCCCTTGTGATGAAATTGATGCTTGCTATGGTTGTGTCCATGATCCCAATATGAATTATGCTTGTGAAGATGAAATTTATATAGTTCCTTATGTTAAGAATGAAGTTGTTTCTATTGCACCCACACATGATAGTCTTATTATCTTTTTGAATTCTCCAAACTACACTATTTAGGAGAAGTTTGATCTTATTAAGGATTATATTGATGGGTTGCAATTTACCATTACACATGATGATTTTGATGGATATAATATGCATGTGCTTTGTTCTCCTACTTGCAATTATTATGAGAGAGGAAATACATCTCCACCTCTTTATGTTTCCAACATGATTAAAATGCAAAAAACTACTTATGCTATGTATTGGCCTTTACTTGATGTGCATCAATTGTTCTTTTCTGACATGATGATGCATAGGAAGATAGTTATACTTTGTCATTGCATGATATATGTTTCTTTGTGCTCACTAATAAATTTAAAACTTTTGTTAATTAAAATTGTCTTTGATATACCTTGGGATCCGGGTGGATCCACTACTTGAGCACTTTATGCCCAGCGTAATGGATTTAAAGAAAGCGCTGCCAGGGAGACAACCGAGAAGTTTAAAAGAGTCATTTCTTTATGTTGAGTGAATTTAGAAGTTTTAAAAATAAAAAATATAGAGGGAACTTAAAAAAAATCAAAAAGAGAAGTGATTGGAAGGTTATGCATTGGAGAAGTGATGGTCGACCTTGAACACTTGTGTTCATGCTCATGGAAACAATGTAGAATTTATCATGAGTTTATCACAACAAAAATTTATTCCCTTGTACAAATCCATTTTATTATGAAAATAATTTGCCAAGATTTGCCTTTAGGATGCTTAGATTGCTTGCTGGTATGTGTGGTGCAAAAATACAAACTTTGGTTGTAGTGTATGAATTTAATTTTTTTAGTGGAACGTCAAAAGTTTCTGAAAGTTTTACACAGTAATGTTATGCAAATTTCTTATTTATTGCTAACTTTTCATAATTTTTAAAGTTACATAAGTGTGGTCAATGTTCATATTACTATAGACTGTCCTCTTTTTGACACATTCTGTTTTTGATGCATTGTTTTGCTCGTTTTGATGAAAATATCGATTGTATCGATAGTATAAGCCATGGAGAAGTTATATTACAGTGGCTATAATCAAAAATAAAAATATGAATGGGTATGCAACAGTACTTAAAGTAGTAATTTGTATTATTATACTAGCGGATCTCACGAGTTTTCTGTTAAGTTTTGTTTGGATGAAGTTTTCGAAGTTCGAAGAGATGTAGGAGAGGCAAGAGTTCAACCTTCGGGATTCCAAAGGCACCCCAATTAAATATCCAAGGACACTCAAGTGTCTAAGCTTGGGGATTACCCATAAGGCATCCCATCTTTCTTCAACAAGTATTAGTATGTTTTCGTCTTTGTTTCATTCAAGCGATATGTGTAAACTTGGAGCATGTTTTGTGTTTAGTTTTCACTTTTATTTTATGCACGATGCTGGTATGAGATAGTCCATGGTTTATTTATAGAATGCTCATTGCACTTTACTTATATCTTTTGAGTATGACTTTATAGAATGCTTCATGTGCTTCACTTATATCATTCGAAGTTTGGATTGCCTGTTTCTCTACATTTAGAAAATCGTTATTTGTAGAATGCTCTTCTGCTTCACTTATATTTATTAGAGCATGGTATTTTGTATAAAGGATTAAACTCTCATGCTTCATTTATATCTATTTAGAGAGTCAGAAGGAATTGGTCATTTACATGGCTAGTCATAAAATCCTACATAAAACTTCTAGATCAGTATGTATGATATGTTTGATTCCTTGCAACAGTTTTGCGACATTAAGAAAGTAATATGTGGGTGCACTTGTTGAAGATTCTGGATTAGTAAGAATATTGAGTTTAAGGTTTGTGATTCCCGAAGCATGCACGTATAGTCTGTGGTTATGCGGTGAAGTGGAAGCACAATTTATCCTTGATTGAAATCCTTTGTGTTATTATAATCGGAGTCGCGCAATGGTTAACTCCTCCCAACCTTCTCCCTAGGGGCATGCGAGTAGTGCTTTGCTTCAAGAGAGCTAATAAAATATTGCAATAAGTATATGAGTTTTTATGACTAATGTGAGTCCATGGATTATACACACTCTTACCTTTCCGCGATTTGCTACCCTTTATGGTACTGTGCACTGCCCTTTCTCATCTCAAGAGTCCGTGCAAACTTCACAGGTGCATCGAAACCCAGTGACATGATACACTCTATTTCACATAAGCCTTATTATATCTTCCTCAAAACAGCCACCATACCTACCTATTATGGCGTTTTCATAGCCATTCTGAGATATATTTCCATGAGAATTCCATCGCTTCAGTTTTTCATAGCCATTCATTGTTATATTGTTTTGCATGATCGTAAGATAGCTAGCATGCCATTTCCATGGTGTTGGGGATATTACCTGCGGAATGACCCGCCCTATTGGGCCGGGTCAGGAAAGCGGCGACTCATATATACATGGTCAGGATAAGCCTTGGCTCGGGCCTGAGGTGTGCAGGAAGGCCTTCGTCAAGGAGGGCCGCCAAGGCCCATGAGCCACATGGCGGTTCAGGACTGAGGGAGAAGATAAGTCGCCAAGGAGGTGTCCTGGCTTGGAAAACACGACAACTTAGAGATATGGAAGGTCACGATTTGTAACGTGGCTAGGACTTTGTAAACCCAGGAGCCTCGACCTGTATATAAAGGCGAGTCTCTAGGGCGGATAGGCTAAGCTAGAAATCATCGAGAGCTAGGTCACGCGAGTTACGCCCCCCTAGTAATCGAATCCACCATCAATATACACAAAGCATGATGTAGGCTTTTACCTCCATCAGATGGGCCGAACCTGGGTAAACCTGAGTCTCGCTTCTGCCCACCCTCTTTGAGTCGCCACCAAGGTGCAATGGCTCCATCACTAAGTCCTTTCACAAGGACATCTGCCATGACAAAACCACGACAGTTGGCGCCCACCGTGGTGCCTCCACACGGTGGAGTTGAATTCTCGAAGGGAGCCCTTCTAGGGTTAGGAAGCTACACGGTTGGCATCATGACAAAGAGCCGCCATGGAAGGCACTACATCGACAAATCTCGGTGGGGACCTGAGGCCGATTCAATCGAATCTGGATACAGGGTCCCCTTCGGCAAGATTCACGTTTTCATTGGCAAGATTGGGTCTCCCGTGCCTGAGCCGGAAACCTTCACTGACATCGTCGTGCCGGACCGGTACGCCCATCCCGCCAACCATCAGGTCAGGAAACACCATGCTTTCGTTGGTTTTACACAAGGAACCGACCTACCGGACGAGCCGGTGATCCAGGAAATCACCCCCATCAATTCGGATGACGAGTCGTCCATAAGAAACACAGATTCGATCTACCCTCTCGACGAAGGAAAACTCACGGGGTTACCCAAAGCAGCGATCTCTGAGGATGTTGAAGGTCCCCACCGTCAAGTCGCCATCTACATGGCGGGAGTAGCGCCGCCTCAGCCAAGCGCGGCGGGTAACAATGAAGCCAGCGGATCGGGGAAGACTCCGACTCCGGCTATGGAGGATCTGGTAGCAGAGATGGGTAAACTCATGGCGATCACTGTGACGGCGGATAACCAGGAAGTAGTCAACGCCGAGTTAACAAAATTGAGGGAAGAGATGGCCAAAATCCAGCGCGACATAGAAGGAGAAACCGCCAGGATGGCAACGCAGCGGGCCCAGATCACCTCAGAGACAGAACGGCTAAATGCTGAGGGATGGCGGCTTCAGCAACAGCAGGGAGCCTCTGATGCGGTCCACCGGAGGAGGCATCGTAACCGTCTTCTCGCCGATTTGAACCCAACTCGGCTCTTTGACATCCCACATACCATTGGGATGGAGCCCAATTGGAAATGGCAGGTCGCCCCAGGGGGCGATCCAGCTTAGCCACCGCTTAACCCACAACCGCCTCAGCTGACGGTGGCTCATGCACCCTGTTTCCAGACACCGTGGGGTCACTTCTCAAACCCCGTCGACAACGTGCTAGCAGAAACCCGCCACCTTGAATCTCTCACCATTCACGGAAACTCTCCGGCTGAGGTGGAGGCAAGAAACACCATCGAGATGCTAAAAACAACGGTAGTGTAACAGGCACAACACTCATATAGCCGCGAGCGGCTACACTCGACGCCCCAAGCGAGTCACACCAGGAGTCGCCATGACGATCCGCCCACATCGTCCGGTGAACAATGATGTTTGCCGCGGATCAATCCGCCCGGTATGCCCGATACACGGGCTCAGGATCTTGTGGATGCGGCACGAGCCGCCCGCCTGATGGAAACGGCGGCCGCGGCTGGTCAGGGTTCTCCGGTTTACACCCTTCCTTCCCCCGTGCTAGCCGAAACAGGTGGCAGGCACGTCGAGGTACCTTGTCTAGCACCCGCCCTTCGCAATGAGCATATGCCGAAAGATTTCAAAGGTCCACGGAAGGTACACAATTACACGCCGGACCTAGAGCGAGGTGCATGGATCGAGAGTTACGAGCTTGCAATGGATATGCTCGATGTGAGTGAGGCGGTCTACACTAAGTATTTCACCATGATGCTTAAAGGAACAACGCACACGTGGCAGAAGAATCTGCCGCCCAACTCCATCAACACCTAGGCCGAGTTGGAGGAACGTTTCGTCAAAAATTTCATAGGGACCTGCAAGCGCCCGATGACCATCATCGACTTACAACACTGTGTCCAGCGTCCAGACGAGTCGGGCCACCACTAGACACAGCGAGTTGCGGAAGTGATCCATTCATCAGATGGCATCTTGGTGGCTCAATCCATGCTGATCTTGGAGAAAAAATGTCACTATGAGCCTTTGGTGCTGAAGCTTGGGCGACTCAAACGAAAGGTGCATGACATGGGGGAATTGATGGACACCCTAACTAGGTATGCCGAGTTAGATGACATCAAAGATCCCGGGGAGGATGACGAAAAAGTCCTCACTGCCAGGAGAGGCGAGTCATCGAGAAATCACACTCAGTTCCAGGGGTGAGACATCAGGAAGGCATCACGGATTTCATCGCTAACACTAACACGGGGAACGGAAAACGGCGTCAGAAGAAAAGGGGTTTCAGCTAGAAGAAGCCACACAACAATCATGAGATTCTCAAGGGCCCTTACCCACAGCACGCTACCGCGGAGGGTCCGTCTACCCACTCTTGGGAGGATTGTTACATGATGCAGGAATTTCGCGCTGAAGCACTCAAGAATGGGCAAGGAGGCAACCATGGCGGACACCGGGATCAATTTGGTGCAGGCGGCTCACACAGAAGCCCGTTTGATGGACTTCCTAACCCAGGCCCGCAGGGCGGGTCCCAGGTTAATACCGGGCAGGATCAGGTTCAGAACAGTTAGCAATACCATGGGCAAGGGGTTTTTCAGCAAGAACCTCCGCAAGGCAGCCCCCCGCGGCAAGATGACAGCGGCGGCTTCCGGAATAACCCTAAACAGCTAAAAGTGGGCAATATCATGTGTTAACTCATGACCCACAATTATAGGGCATCTATCGTAGTCCTTTCGACAAGTAAGAGTGTCGAACCCAACGAGGAGCAGAAGGATCTGACAAGTGGTTTTCACCAAGGAAATATCTGCAAGCACTGAAATTATCAGTAACAAGTGGTTCTGTGGTGAGATGATTCGTACCAAGCAACAAGTAACAAAAGTAGCAACGTGCAGCAAATTGGCCCAATCCCTTTTGTAGCAAGGGACAAGCCTGGACAAAGTCTTATAGGCGGAAAAACGCTCCCGAGGACACACGGGAATTTCTGTCATGCTAGTTTTCATCATGTTCATATGATTCGTGTTCGTTACTTTGATAGTTTGATATGTGGGTGGACCGGTGCTTGGTTACTGCCCTTCCTTGGACAAGCATCCCACTTATGATTAACCCCTCTTGCAAGCATCCACAACTACGAAAGAAGAATTAAGACAAATTCTAACCATAGCATTAAACTAGTGGATCCAAATTATCCCCTTACGAAGCAACGCATAAACTAGGGTTTAAGCTTCTGTCACTCTAGCAACCCATCATCTACTTACTACTTCCCAATGCCTTCCTCTTGGCCCAAATAATGGTGAAGTGTTATGTAGTCGACGTTCACATAACACCACTAGAGGAAAAACAACATAGAACACACCAAAATATCGAACGAATACCAAATTTACATGACTACTATTAGCATGACTTATCCCATGTCCTCGGGAACAAAAGTAACTACTCACAAAGCATAATCATATTCATGACCAGAGAGGTAATGAGTAGCATCAAGGATTTGAACATAAACTCTTCCGCCAAGTAATCCAACTAGCATCAACTACAAAGAATAATTAACACTACTAGCAACCTTACAAGTACCAATCGGAGTCGTGAGACGGAGATTGGTTACAAGTGATGAACTAGGGTTTGGAGATGAGATGGTGCTGATGAAGATGTTGATGGTGATGAGTCCCCTCCGATGAGAGGAGTGTTGGTGATGACGATGGCGATGATTTCCCCCTCCGGGAGGGAAGTTTCCCCGGCAGGATCGTCCTGCCGGAGCTCTAGATTGGTTCTGCTCAAGTTCCGCCTCGTGGCGGCGGCGAATCCTCGAAAAAGCCTCCCCCTGATTTTTTTTCCGGACGAAACCCTTCATATAGCAGAAGAGGGGAGCCAGAGGGCCAGCTGGGTGCCCACAAGCCCCTTGGCGCGGCCAGGGGGGTGGTCGCGCCTGGCATGCTTGTGGCCACCTGCTGGCGCCCCTCTGGCACTTCTTCGGCCCAGTATTTTTTATAAATCCCGAAAAAATCCTCGTTGATTTTTACGGCGTTTGGAGTTGCGCAGAATAGGTATCTCAACTTTTCTCCTTTTTCAGGCCAGAATTCCAACTGCCGGCATTCTACCTCTTCAAGTAAATCTTGCAAAATAAGAGAGAAAAGTCATAAGTATTGTACTGCAAAGTGAAATAACAGCACAAGAAGCGATAAATATCAATACGAAAGCATGATGCAAAATGGACGTATCAACTCCCCCAAGCTTAGACCTCGCTTGTCCTCAAGCGAAAGGCGAGCTCAATAAATATGCCCACATATTTAGGGAGAGAGGTGTCGAAAAAACAAAATACGAACATGCATGCATCATGATCATGATCAGAACAGCAATACCAACATATAATCTCTCATGCTAAAGTGACAATTCCTTCACAAAGTAAAGTATGGATCAAGAACCTTACCGAGCAATAGCAACCGATAGCCTTTAGTCATTGAAGCAATTGCAACTTATCACAACATCGGAAAGAGTCAAATAAGAGCTTGTAAAGCAAATCCACATACTCAATCATCTTTTCATTCTCTACAATTGCTACAACTCACGTGGTACTCATGAGATCAAAGTTTCAGTTGGACACAGAGAAAGATAGGGGCTTATAGTTTTGCCTCCCAACTGCTTACCTCAAGGGTAATTTCAACAATAATAATTCATGAATGCTTACCTCCAAGTTGACATATGAATAAAGATCTTTCCCAAGCATATGACGTTAGCCAAGATAAAGGCGAAACAAGGAATTGGTGAAGATCACCATGACTCTTTCAAGGGAAAAAAGTAATGGTACAAGATAGGCCCTTCGTAGAGGGAAGCAGAGGTTGTCATGCGCTTTTGAGGTTTGGATGCGTGTCCTCTTAGTGCGGAGGAACGTCACTTTATATTGCCTCCTGTGATAAAGAACTTTATTATGCAGTGTGTCGCTTTTATGTCTTCCTCATCACAGGTTCGTACAAAGCTTATTTTCCACACACTAATAGATCATACATATTAGGGAGCAATTTTTATTGCTTGCACCGATGACAACTTACTTGAGGGATCTTATTCAATCCATAGGTAGGTATGGTGGACTCTCATGGCAAAACTGGGTTGAAGGTTTGTGGATGCGCAACTTGTATCTCTACTTGGTGTAGGAGTTTTGACTAATATGAGGTGGAAGCAATCGTCACATGCTAAGGGATCTATAGTCATATAACATTGTTCGGAGCCAGGCAAACACAATTCATTATGTTGTCTTCCTTGTCCAACATTTACTTCTAGGCATGCAACAGTTTAGTGAGTGTTCACAATCAAAGATGATGTATTTATATGTGAACGTCTCCTTCCTTATCACTTCCTATTAATGGCAACAATGACCAAGGTCTACGTTTGTCTACACTCAACAAGTTTCAATCAACATTCTTTTTATATGTGAAGCCATCACTTCCCAAAAGATCATTACATGATCTTTCATGCTTTTGTTCTTTTCTCACTCTTTTGATCATGGCAAGAGGCAAAGCCCTCAACTAAGACACTCTTTATTATATGGCTCACGAGCTCGAATACATCGGGGGTGACACAAAATAAAACTCAAGACTAAAACACTAACACTTTTAAACTACTAGAGAAAAAGAAAACTGAAAACGAACAAACTAAAACAAAGGTAAAGGCAAAAGATGTGATGGTGATACGATACCGGGGCAACTCCCCCAAGCTTGGCAAAAGCCAAGGGGATTGCCCATACCCATGTTTAGTTGTCTTACTTTGGAGGTGATGGTGGTGGAGTTGTTGCAACCTTTGATTCCAAGAGGGCCATCAATCTTTGATTTATATCTTGGAGATCTGTGATATGTTTCTCCAGCAAAACAACTTCACGATTGAGATAAGTATTGCGAGCACGAGTTGTTTCACAAAACCTCAAGCGTTTAATCAAGGATGGAGACAGTAGGTGGAGGTAGGGTTGGAGGAAATCCACTTCTTCAACTTCTTCCTTGTTGAGCACAGATTGCACTTCATCTCATGCCTGATTCTTCTCCTTAGCTTTGCCCTTGGTTCCTTTAGGTAGCCTTTCCTTAGCCTCCATGACCTCCATCCTTTTCAGATCAGCATGTACTTCTCCATAGACTTGAGGGAGATTGTTCTCCCCCACAGATTCCAGGGACGGCATCTTGCTCTAAATCTGCGGCAGAAAACAGGCTCGAAACGAAAACAGAGGAAATCTGCGTGATACGAGGGTTAGACCTTTCAGGAGAATATATAATGATTTTTTCCAGACCAGAAGGAGTACTTCGCACAAAAACGGAGTCCGGGAAGCACACGAGGTGGCCACAAGCCCCCCAGGCGCGGCCAGGGGGTGGGCCCGCGCCTCGTAGGCTTGTCACCTCCTCCCGTGCTTTCCGGACTACTTCCAATTTTTCTATTTTTTCAAATATTCCAAAACGGATAAAAATTCCTACTGGAAAAGTTTTGGAGTCTGTTTTCTTACCGAATCACATACCTCTTTGTTTTCGGAGTCTGAAACAGGCTGATAAATATCCCTTAGGTATTCTTCCGGAGTTATGGTATTGATGATATTGCTTTCAACATTTATGGTAGTTCCTGAGATATAATGCTTGATTCTCTGCGCATTTACATCTCTCGGACAATTAACTTCCGTGTTGTTGATCTTGATATCACCAGAACGATATACTTCGTCAACAATATAGGGACCTTCCCATTTAGAGAGAAGCTTGCCTACAAAAAATCTTAAACGAGAATTATATATCAAGACATAATCACCTACATTGAACTCACGCTTTTGTATCCTCTTATCATGCCACCTCTTAACCTTTTTTTGAACAACTTGGCATTCCCATATGCCTGAGTTCTCCATTCATCAAGCGAGCTAATGTCAAATAACCTATTCTCACCAGCAAGTTTGAAATCAAAGTTGAGCTCTTTGATTGCCCAATAAGCTTTAAGCTCTAGCTCAAGAGGTAAATGACATGCTTTACCGCATACCATTTTGTACGGAGACATGCCCATAGGATTCTTATAGGCAGTTCAATAAGCCCACAATGCATCACCGAGCTTCTTAGACCAATTATTTCTAGACCTGTTGAAAGTCTTTTGCAGAATTAGTTTAATTTCTCTATTGCTTAGATCTACTTGACCACTAGACTGAGGGTGATAGGGAGACGCAATTCTATGGTTGACATCGTACTTAGCAAGCGTTTTACGGAAAGCACCATGAATTAAATGTGAACCACCGTCGGTCATCAGATATCTAGGGACTCCAAATCTAGGGAAAATAACTTGTTTAAGCATCATGATAGAGGTTTTGTGATCAGAACTACTAGTGGGGATAGCTTCTACCCACTTAGTGACGTAATCAACAACAACTAAGATGTGAGTATACCCGTTGGATTTTGGAAAAAGGTCCCATATAATGAAAGCCCCAAACATCAAATGGTTCAGTGACAAGTGAATAGTTCATAGGCATTTCCTAATGTTTACCGATATTACCTACTCTTTGACATTCGTCACAAGACAAGACAAACTTACGCGCATCCTTGAAGAGAGTGGGCCAATAGAAACCTGATTGCAATACCTTGTGTGCAGTTCTATCTCCTGCATGGTGTCCTCCGTAGGCCTCGGAGTGACACTTCTGTAGGATCTGTCCCTGTTCATGCTCAGGTACACAACGTCTAATAACACCATCTACTCCTTCCTTATAAAGGTGAGGATCGTCCCAAAAGTAATGTCTCAAGTCAAAGAAGAATTTCTTATTTTGCTGGTATGTGAAACTAGGTGGTATATATTTGGCAATGATATAGTTTGCATAATCAGCATACCACGGTGCACTACATGAAGTATTGATGACATTCAATTGCTCATCGGGAAAGCTATCATCAATAGGTTGTGGGTCATCAAGAACGTTCTCTGACCTAGACAAGTTATCTGCTATGGGGTTATCAGCACCCTTCCTGTCGACAACGTGCAAATCAAATTCTAGTAGCAAGAGAACCCACCTGATAAGTCTAGGTTTAGCGTCTTTCTTCTCCATGAGGTACTTAACAGCAGCGTGATCAGTGTGAATAGTGACTTTGGAATCAACTATGTAAGACCTGAACTTTTCACATGCAAACACGACTGCTAAAAATTCCTTCTCCGTAGTAACAAAGTTTGTTTGGGCACTGTCTAGAGTTTTACCAGCATAGTTAATAACATTCAACTTCTTATCAACTCTTTGCCCTAGGACAGCTCCAACAGCATAATCACTAGCATCACACATGATTTCAAAAGGTAAGTTCCAATCAGGTGGTTGAACAATAGGTGCAGTTATCAAAGCCTTCTTAAGTGTTTCGAAGGCTTCCTCACAATCATCGTCAAAAACAAAAGGAATATCCTTTTGCAAGAGATTAGTAAGAGGCCTAGAAATCTTAGAGAAGTCTTTAATAATCCTCCTATATAAACCAGCATGACCAAGGAAACATCTTATACCTTTGATATCTGTGGGGTATGGCATTTTCTCGATTGCATCAACCTTAACCTTATCGACTTCAATACCTCTTTCAGAAATTCTATGTCCTAAGATGATGCCTTCATTAACCATAAGGCACTTCTCCCAATTGCAGACAAGATTGGTGTCTTTACATCTCTTGAAGACTCGATCAAGGTTGCTGAGGCAATCATCAAAGGAAGACCCGTAAACGGAGAAGTTATCCATGAAAACCTCAACAATCTTTTCACAAAAGTTAGAGAATATAGCCATCATACATCTTTGAAAGGTTGCAGGTGCATTACATATGCCAAAAGGCAAACGTCTATAAGCAAAGGTACCGAAAGGGCAGGTGAAAGTGGTTTTCTCGTGATCAGATTGTGCAACTGGTATTTGGGAGAAAATAGAATAACCGTCTAGAAAGCAGAAGTGTGTGTGTTTAGACAGTCTTTCTAGCATTTGGTCGATAAAAGGCAAAGGGTAATGATCTTTCCTAGTCGCTTTATTCAATTTCCTAAAATCGATCACCATCCTATAGCCAGTAATAATCCTCTCTGGGATCAATTCATCCTTATCATTAGGGACAATGGTAATGCCTCCCTTCTTAGGGACACAATGCACTGGACTCACCCAAGCACTATGAGCAACATGATAGATAATACCTGCTTCCAGGAGCTTTAATATTTCTTTTCTTACTACCTCTTTCATCTTGGGATTTAATCTCCTTTGATGATCACCAACTGGTTTGGAATTAGGATGAGTTTTAATCTTGTGCTGGCATAGAGTGGGACTAATGCCCTTAAGATCATCAAGAGTATATCCAATAGCAGCACGGTGCTTTCTGAGAGTTTTTAGTAACTTCTTTTCTTCATGCTCTGAGAGGCTAGCACTAATAATAACCGTATATATCCCTTTTTCATCAAGATAAGCATACTTAAGAGTATCAGGCAACTGTTTAAGCTCGAACATAGGATCGCCCTTTGGTGGGGGTGGATCCCCAACCCGTTCAACACGCAAGTTATTCTTAAGGATAGGATATTGTTCTAAGACAACTCTATCTATCTCATCCCTTTCATCCATATGCATATCATTTTCATGCTCAAGCAAGTATTGCTCTAAGGAATCAGTAGGAGGCACGGCAATAGAAGCTAAGGCAATAGTTTCATCCTTACTAGACAACTCCTTTTCATGAGGTTGTCTACCAAACTTGGAGAAATGGAACTCATGTGACAGGCCTTGAAAGCCAACAGTGACAGTTTGCTTCTCACATTCAATATGAGCATTGACGGTATTGAGAAAAGGTTTGCCAAATATGATGGGACAAAAGCTATCTTGTGAGGTAGCAAGAACGAGGAAATCAGCAGGATACTTCGTTTTACCACATAAGATTCAACATCCCTAACAATTCCCACAGGGCACATAGTATCTCTATTGGCAAGCTGAATAGTGACATCAATAGGCTCTATCTCAACAGGTGCAATCTCGTATTTGATTTCATCATATAAGGATTGAGGTATTGCACTAACACTAGCACCCACGTCACATAAACCATGATAGCAATGATCTCCTATCTAAAAAGAAACAACAGCGTGCCAACAACAGGCCTATGTTTGTCTCTAGCATGAGGTTTAGCAATTCTAGCAGCATCTTCACAGAAGTGAATATGATGTCCTTCAACATTGTTGGAAAGGAGATCTTTGATAATAGCAATGCTAGGTTCAACTCTAATTTGCTCAGGGGGTGTAGGTGTTCTAATGTAGCCTCTACGTATCACAGTTGAAGCTTTAGAGTGATCCTTTATCCTAACAGGGAAATGTGGTTTCTCAATGTAAGCAGTGGGAACAATAGGATCATTATAGGCAATGAATTTCTCTTCAACTGGATTGGGTTTAACTACATTGACTTCTAAAGGAGGTTGATATTTGAACCACTTCTCTTTGGGGAGATCAATATGAGCAGCAAAAGATTCACACAATGAAGCTACCATCTCAGAGTCAAGTCCATACTTAGCGCTAAAATCACAGAAAGTATCTGTTTCAACAAAAGATTTAATGCAATCAAGCTTGAAATTCATACCTGACTCCTTACCTTCTTCAAGCTCCCAATCTTCAGAGTTGCATTTAATTCTCTCCAATAAATTCCATCTGAAGTCAATATCTCTCTTCATAAAAGAACCGGTACAAGAAGTGTCAAGCATGGTGCGATCATCATGAAAAAGCCGAGCATAGAAGTTCTAAATGATAATTTCTCTCGAGAGCTCATGGTTGGGGCATGAATATAACATTGATTTAAACCTCCCCCAAGCTTGACCAATGCATTCTCTGTCACGAGGCCAAAAATTATAAATATAATTCCGATCACGATGTACTAAATGCATAGGATAAAACTTTTGATGAAATTCCAATTTCAACCAATTGTAGTTCCATGATCCAGTATCATCACATAGCCTATACCATGTCTACGCCTTATCCTTCAAAGATAAAGGAAAGACCTTCTTCTTGACCTCATCCTCGGGCAAACCTGCAAGCTTAATTAAACCACAAACTTCATCTACATAGATTAGATGCAAGTCTGGATGTGACGTTCCATCTCCTGTAAAAGGAATAGCCAGCAGTTTCTCAAGCATACCCGAAGGAAATTGAAAGAAAATATTTTAAGTAGGTGCAGCAGGTTGAGGAGCAACTCTTTGTGCTTCCTTTCGAGGTGAAGATACCCCGAACAAGCCCCTCAAAGGATTAGTTTCCATAGTGACAAGTGACAATAAATTTCAACACACTATATGAATGTTTCCTTACCAAGTTCCACTTACCAAGGGCGCTTCACTCCCCGACAACGGCGCCAGAAAAGAGTCTTGATGACCCACAAGTATAGGGTATCTATCGTAGTATTTTCCATAAGTAAGAGTGTTGAACCCAACGAGGAGCAGAAGGATTTGACAAGTGGTTTTCAGCAAGGAAATATCTACAAGCACTGAAATTATCGGTAACAAGTGGTTGTGTGGTGAGATGATTCGTAGCAAGCAACAAGTAAAAAAAGAAGCAACGGTGCAGCAAAGTGGCCCAATCCCTTTTGTAGCAAGGGACAAGCCTGGACAAAGTCTTATAGGAGGAAAACGCTCCCGAGGACACACGGGAATTTCTGTCATGCTAGTTTTCATCATGTTCATATCATTCGCGTTTGTTACTTTGATAGTTTGATATGTGGGTGGACCGGCGCTTGGTTACTGCCCTTCCTTGGACAAGCATCCCACTTATGATTAACCCCTCTTGCAAGCATCCGCAACTACGAAAGAAGAATTAAGACAAAGTCTAACCATAGCATTAAACTAGTGGATCCAAATCAGCCCCTTATGAAGCAACACATAAACTAGGGTTTAAGCTTCTGTCACTCTAGCAAACCATCATCTACTTACTACTTCCCAATACCTTCCTCTAGGACCAAATAATGGTGAAGTGTTATGTAGTCGATGTTCACATAACACCCCTAGAGGAAAAACAACATACAACACATCAAAATATCGAACGAATACCAAATTCACATGACTACTATTAGCATGACTTATCACATGTCCTCAGGAACAAAAGTAACTACTCACAAAGCATAATCATATTCATGACTAGGGAGGTAATGAGTAGCATCAAGGATCTGAACATAAACTCTTCCACCAAATAATCCAACTAGCATCAACTACAAAGAGTAATTAACACTACTAGCAACCTTACAAGTACCAATCAGAGTCGCGAGACGGAGATTGGTTACAAGTGATGAACTAGGGTTTGGAGATGAGATGGTGTTGATGAAGTGTTGGTGATAACGATGGCGACGATTTCCCCCTCCGGGAGGGAAGTTTCCCCGACAGGATCGTCCTGTCGATGCTCTAGATTGGTTCTGCTCAAGTTCCGCCTCGTGGCGGCGGCGAAACCTCGAAAAAGCCTCCCCCTGATTTTTTCTGGGCGAAACCCTTCATATAGCAGAAGAGGGGGGCCAGAGGGCCAGCTGGATGCCCACAACCCCCTAGGCGCGGCCAGGGGGGTGGCCGCGCCTGGCAGGCTTGTGGCCACCTGTTGGCGCCCCTCTGGCACTTCTTCGGCCCAGTATTTTTTATAAATCCCGAAAAAAATCCTCGTTGATTTTTACGGCGTTTGGAGTTGTGCAGAGTAGGTATCTCACTTTGCTCCTTTTTGAGGCCAGAATTCCAGCTGCCGGCATTCTCCCTCTTCAAGTAAACCTTGCAAAATAAGAGAGAAAAGGCATAAGTATTGTACCGTGAAGTGAAATAACAGCCCAAGAAGCGACAAATATCAACATGAAAGCATGATGCAAAATGGATGTATCATTCACCACTAGTACTTGCAAAAGGGACCAAATGGTGAAGCACAGAGCCTTCGGCGTGGTTGAAACGGCGCTCCCTAGGTACCTCAACTGGTCTGAATAACCCGTTGTTTGGAGTCGGGAAGATCAACCGCCCCAGGTTGATAATCCTGGTGACTTAGCTTTGGTCGTGGCGCCCCAGGTTGGGGGCTATACCCTTTCCAAGGTCCTGATGGACGTAGGCAGCAGTATTACCATCTTATATTTCGATACCTTTCAGTGGATGAATTTCTCAGAAGGTGATTTCATGCCATCCTGCACGGTGTTTCACGATATTGTCCCGGGTAAGTCGACATACCCTGTTGGATAGATCAAGCTTAATGTGGCCTTTGGCACAGAGTCTAATTACACGAGCGAGTCCCTCATGTTTGAGGTGGTCAAAATCAAGAGTCCTTACCACACACTTTTCGGAAAGCCGGCTTATACTCGTTTCATGGCCCACCCATGCTATGTCTACCTTCAACTCAAGATGTCGGCCCCTCAGGGAAGTATCACGATCAACGGGGACTGGAAGATAGCTCAAGAATGCGAGGAAGGAGACGCTACTTATGCTGAGTCGGCTTGCACAGCTGAGGAACTCAAGTTTCATCAAGCTAATGTTGATCCGGTAGATATGACACCACTCAAGAGACCTATGATTGATTCAGAGACGTCCCTCAAGTTTAAGCCGATAGATGACACGAAGGTGATATATTTCACGCCTGGCGACTCCTCCAAGCAATTCACCATTGGGACAGGTCTGGATCCCAAATAGGAAAGCACGTTCATCGAATTCATCCGTGAGAATCTCGACATCTTCGCATGGAAACCTTCTAACATGCAAGGTGTGCCGAGAGAATTCGCTGAGCACCACCTTAACACTGACCCAAAGATAAAGTCGGTTCGGCAGTATCTTCGCCGGTTTAATGAAGAACGACGTAAAGCAATTCGGCAGGAAGTCGCCCGGCTCTTGGCCGCTGGATTCATTATTGAGGTTTTTCATCCTGAGTGGTTAGCGAATCCGGTCTTGGTGCTAAAGAAGAACGGTACTTTCCACATGTGCATTGACTACACCGACCTCAACAGAGCCTGCCCAAAGGACCCTTTCACCCTCCCTCGCATTGATTAAATCATTGATTCCACGGCGGGTTGCGAGCGACTATGTTTCCTAGACGCTTACTCAGGGTACCACCAGATTAAGATGGCTCTGGCGGATCAGGAGAAGACGTCATTTATAACTCCCTTCGGAGCCTTCTGCTATGTGTCTATGTCGTTCGGGCTCAAGAGCGCAGGGGCGACTTATCAACGCTACATCCAGAATTGCCTACACAGTCAGATTGGGCGCAATGTTCACGCCTATGTTGATGACATTGTGGTCAGATCCCAGAAGAAAGAGTCACTTTTGGAGGACCTCAAGGAGACTTTCGACAATTTACGCATCTATGAGATGAGGCTTAACCCGACCAAGTGTGTTTTTGGTGTTCCTGTAGGAAAATCGTTGGGCTTCTTGGTGTCAGAACGAGGCATCAAGGCCAACCCGGATAAAATCAAAGCGATCACTTCGCTTGGTAAGCCGGCCAATATCAATCAAGTTCAGCGCATGGCGGGTCGTATTGCGGCTCTATGTGATTTCATAAGTCGCCTTGGGGAGAAGGCCATCCCTCTTTACCAACTGCTTAATAAAACTGATCGTTTTACCTGGACGGACGAAGCCAATGAAGCTTTTGAGGCCTTGAAGAAGCAACTGGCTGAGCCGCCTGTCTTAGCCTCTCCGATTGACAAAGATCCTATGCTCTTGTACATTGCTCCCAACTCTAAAGCATTAAGTGTAGCAGTGGTCGTCGAGCGCAAAGAAGAAGGGAAGGAATACCCGGTTCAAAGAGACCGGTCTACTTTGTCAGCGAGGTTCTAACCCTCTCCGAACAGCGTTACCCGCACTGGCAGAAGTTAGTCATTGGGAATTTCATGGTGAGTCGAAAATAGAAAAATTATTTTGAGGAGCATCCCATCATTGTGGTCAGTTCTACGTTGCTTGGTGATATTATACAAAAGCGTGAAGCAACTAGGCAGATTGCTAAATGGGCTACTGAGCTCGGGCCCCATCACGTGAAATATACACCTCGGACGACCATAAAGTCTCAGGCCTTAGTGGATTTCATCGACGATTGGACCGAGTTACAAATTCTAGAGGACAGACCTGACCACACGTATTGGACTATCCATTTTGATGGGTCTAGACAGCTGGAAGGCTCGGGGGCTGGCGTAGTATTGACCTCTCCTCAGGGTGACAATTTTGCTATGTCCTCCGGCTTATGTTCCCATGTACCAACAATGCAGCAGAATACGAAGCTTTGCTCCATGGGCTTAGAATCGCCAAAGAAATGAACCTCAATCACGTTAGATGTTTGGGCGACTCAGACCTGGTGGCGCAGCAAGTTTCTGGCACATGGGATTCCAAAGATCCCATGATGGCGGCTTATAGACGTGGAGTATCGGACGTGACGGGTCATTTTCATGGTTATCAGGTTGATCATATTGATCGTCAACTCAATGAGGCAGCTGGCGCTCTTTTGCGACTTGGATCACAATGTAAGACGGTTCCCCCTAACGTATTTTTGGATATACTGCATAACCCGTCAGTAAAATTGCCTTCAGAAGAAGACTTAGCGGTTCCTAACCCTGAGTCTCAACTTGTGGCGGCTCTCCGTGCTACTCCGGATTGGGCAATCCCCTACATGGCGTATCTGGCACGAGGCGAGTTACCTACTAATGAATTGTTGGCCCGCCAAATTATCCGTCGATGCAAGTTCATGATCATACATAAAGGCGAGTTACACAAGCGAAGCACTTCTGGAATTTTCCAAAGGTGTGTCTCATCTGAGGATGGATGTGCGATTCTCAACACATACATGCAGGTGACTGTGGTCATCACGTCGGGTCACGTTCTCTGGTGTCCAAAGCATTTAGGCATGGGTTTTACTGGTTGACAGCTCAAGCAGATGCTGAGGATATAGTATGCCGATGTGATGGCTGCCAAAAATTTGGGCGTCAGATGCATGTGCCGCCTCAGGAGTTAGGGATGTTTCCAATTACATGGTCTTTTGCGGTTTGGGGGCTGGACATGGTTGGTCCCTTCAAGATGACATCCAATAAAATAACTCACCTATTGGTGGCAGTTGACAAGTTTACCAAGTGGGTTGAAGCCGAGCCGGTCAGCAGTTGCGATGCAGACACGGCTGTTAAGTTCCTCAAGAAGCTGATTTTTCGCTTCGGGTATCCTCATAGTACTATTACTGATAATGGTACTAATTTGTCCAAAGGCGCCATGCAAGAGTTTTGCGAAAAGGAGAACATCCAGGTCGATGTTTCTGCATTTGCACACCCCCAGTCTAATGGACAGGCAGAAAGGGCAAATCAAAAAATATTGCGAGGAATCAAGCCCCGGCTTATGGTACCTCTAGAATGTACTCCGGGATGCTGGGTTGAAGAGTTGCCCTCAGCTTTATGGAGCATCAAAACCACCCCTAATCGGTCTACCGGTTACACGCCCTTTTTCTTGGTCTATGGAGCGGAGGCAGTGTTACCAAGTGACATCAGACACGACTCGCCACGAGTCGCTGCCTATGTGGAACAAGACAACGAACTAGCGCGTCAAGATTCGTTGGACGCCCTAGAGGAAGAGCACGACTTGGACGCGTCACGATCAGCGATTTATCAACAAGACTTATGCTGCTATCATAGCCGCCGAGTCAAAAGCTGAGCCTTTCAGGAGGGCGACTTAGTGCTCCGGTTGATTCAAGATCATACCGGTATGCATAAGTTATCTCCTCTCGGGAAAGGACCTTTTGTCGTCAGCAAAACTCTTCACAACGGCTCATACTACCTGGTGGATCTTCGCCCAGATAGGCCAACAACAGAGGTGGAGACGACTTGCCCATGGAACATCGCCCACTTACGGCCATATTATACTTAGAGCCACCGGCTCCTTATCTATGTCTAAAATTTAGTCTTTGTAATTGCTACTGCGACAACAGACCTTCCGTGGTACGGCGCCAGGAATCCTTCTGCTGCGGCTATGCCTTAGGGACTTCCTAGGCAAATATGCAAAGGATTCCCCCGTGGCCTTGGAGCCTTGCGTTGGTGTTCCCTCGAAGCGGAAAGGGTGATGTAGCACAGCGGCGGTAAGTATTTCCCTTAGTTTTGAGAACCAAGGTATCGATCCAGTGAAGGAGTATCATAAGTGCCTGCACAAACACAAAGAGCTTGCTCCCAATGCTATGAAGGGGTTGTCAATCCCTTATAGATTGTTTGCCAAGTGAGAACTGAAAGCAACAAAGTAACAAAGCAAAGTTAAAGCGGAGGTGTAAACGATGGGTGTGAATAGACCCGGGGGCCGTAGTGTTTACTAGTGGCTTCTCTCATGAAAGCAAGTAGACGGTGGGTGAACGAATTACTGTCGAACAATTGATAGAACCGCGCAAAGTCGTGACTATATCTATGGCAATGATTATATCTATATGCATCACGTCCAAAACAAGTAGACCAATACTTTCTGCATCTGCTACTATTACTCCACACGTCGACCGTTGTCCAGCATGCATCTAGTGTATTAAGTCCAAAAGAATAGAGTAACGCCTTAAGCAAGGTGAAATGATGTAGATGGATAATCTCATATCTACGACAAAGCCCACCTTGTTACCCTTGATGGCAACTACACGATGTGTGCCTTGTTGCCCCTACTATCACTGGGAAAGGTCACCACACGGTAAGAACCTAAAACCAAGCACTTCTCCCATTGCAAGAATCATAGATCTAGTTGGCCAAACAAAACCCAAGACTGGGAGAGACTTACAAGGATATCAAATCATGCATATTATAAATCAGTAAAGACTCAAATATATATCATAGATAATCTAATCAGAAATCCACAATTCATCGGATCTCGACAAACACACCGCCAAAGAGGATTACATCGGATAGATCTCCATGAAGATCATGGAGAACTTTGTATTGAAGATCCAAGAGAGAGAAGAAGCCATCTAGCTACTAACTACGGACCCGTAGGTCTGAAGTGAACTACTCACGAGTCATTGGAGGGGCGATGATGTTGACGAAGAAGCCCTCCAACTCCAAAGTCCCCTCCGGCAGGGCACCGGGAAGGGTCTCCAAATGAGATCTCGCGGAAACAGGAACTTGCAGCAGCGGAACTCCCGATCTTGGTTTCTTTCTGGAGGTTTCTCAATTTATAGGACCATATGGCGGTGGAGTTACATCAAGTGGGCCCCCGAGGGGCCCACAAGCTTGATTGACGCGACCTAGGGGAGCCGCGGCGACTGGGCTTGTGTCGCCCCCGTGACCCCCCTCCGGTATCTTTTTCTTCCGGTATTTTTGATATTTTCCATAAAAAATCATTGCGCAAGAATTATTCCGTTTGGACTCCATTCCAAAATCATATCTGAAAAGAGTCAAAAACACAGAAAAAACAAGAACTGCGCTTAGCACTGAGTTAATAAGTTAGTCCCAAAAAAGATGTAAAAGGTAAACAAAACATCCAAAGTTGACAAGATAACAGCGTGAAACCATCAAAAATTATAGACACGTTTGAGACGTATCAGTAATCTCTCCTTTTATATATAAAGCAATAAAGCCGGCGCCCACGAACTTCGTGGTTTTCTGCCGTTTCAGCTCCTTGAAAGCATGAGTCTTTACTATTCCATAAGTCGTCCAAGCATGGATGCTATTAGCATCAAAGACCATAAGTCTCCACGCTGCGCTTATTTCAAAATTGGATGTTGGTACGCCAAAGAGTACCAAAGTTTCCACGTTTCACGGTTCAAACATGGGCACCCTATATGGTTTTGAGAATTAAGCCGGCTTACTTGGGGGCTACTTGCTCCCAAGTCATTTTGCAGTAAGAGCATACACGCTTCTGCAAGCTTATGTGTGACTTTTCCCTAATCATAGGTCACTTGGGGGCTTCTGCTCATTGAGTTCAGCCTGAATACCCTCTGGGCTAGCGAAAAAATAACGCATTACAATGGTTGTACTAGACTGTGTGTTTGGCGACTCGCCCTATGGTCCCATGTACTCTTGGCGAGTCAATCCACTTTTTGGATCCTGAACTTGCCTTGGTTAAAACATGAAGGGTGCTAGCGGGAGCCGGCACATGGAAAATAGAAAAACCATGGGCTCACTGAACCTGCTTTACTGAAGCTTGACTCGCGCCTGATCAGTCAGTCTAAACATCTCGAGTTGTTGCAAAAGCCTTCTTGGGGTAGCACTAGAGTTTTGCAAACTCGTCCTATCCTATCGTAACTCATCGAGCCGGAAAACTTTATGACTATCTTTGTGGCACAACCCAAAGGTTTCATAAAACTCTATTATAACCCGCCGCGACTCTTTAAGCTAGCTTATTGTTTTTCTCTACTCAATAGGGCAAAGATCTTTCTTGTCAAACATGACAAAGCATTAGGAAAGGCAATTCATATTAATGAAGGCTGAAACTTCCAATACCATCACAAGGTACAATTATCATACTGTTTTCAAAAAACCTGGATTATTACATGGCTCAACACGCCATACTAGGAAACATAACCCAACCATAAAGGATCAAAATATTCTTTGCGGATAAACTTCATGTCAGTTTGGCTCAAGCCGCCTCCGGGTTATCCTGCCCCAAGATTTCGCCATATTCAATCTGTAAGTCGCCCAATTTCCAATTACAATTGGTCAAGGCGAGGAACTCGTCTTCATCAGTCAAGACGGTGGACAGTTCAACGTCAAAATCAAAAGGATTCTTACGATGTCGCGGAGTCAGGCTGGTGATTTCATACGAAGGAGGAGTCACCCTTTTGCTGTGCTCATCATAAGCCACTCGATATTTTCCTAAGTCCAGGTCGGCCGCTAGCTGAGTCCCTGCAAAACGAGACTCTTTGACACAATGGTGGTAGTCCTCCTCAGTGAAATCTGACCCATCATCCTTCAGCTCTGGAAATCCATCAGACACCTCTTCCGGCTTAAGTTCTAGAGCATAGGCCAAACACCGGCTTAGGGCGTTTAGTGTTCCCTTGCGGGCGGCTGACCTCTTTAGCTACTCTATCTGGAGTGGCAATGTTGACAAGCAACCCAGCAAAAGCTTGATGGATTTTATGGGCTCCCTGTTGCCCATATCAACCTTCATAGTCATGATACTGTCAGTATATAGCTGCTTTGTCAAAGTATAGATCGCTTTCAGCTTCAGAATGCAGTCATTCTGTAGCGTGGCGGCTCGCGGACCTACAGGTGACAAAGCAGGATCATCAGTGGTTGCAAGATTGTACATAGCACTTTTCAGAAGGAGGTAATTGACCCTTACGAAATATGGCTTGGGTCATGTTGGAGATGTGATGCTTCAGCTTCTCTTCGGCTTGTTCCGCCCTTTTCAAAATGGCAGCTTTCTCAACATGGGCCTTATCTTCAAACCTTTTGTGTCGTGCTTTCATTTTTCCCATGTCAATAAGGGCAAGATGAAACTTCTCTTCAAACTTAGCCCGAGCGTCCTGCTCCTCTGCTAAGCTTTACTTCAAGCCAGCCATGGTTGAGTCGGGCCGAGTCAAGGATTCCTGCAACAAACATTGGGAAAGCAAGTTTCAGGACCATTGCAAGCAACATCCCTGACACTTGGGGGCTAATGTATGACTCGATTCTTCTAAGGTCATACCTTCAAACAAGACCCGACTCAAGTTTCAAAACATGGCTTGTCCATTTTTTGATGTTAGTGCTATGCTAGATCACTGCACATCCTAGTACACTGCCAGAGGCATTCATATAGAGTCATACATTGTTCTAGGTGTCAAGTTGTAATATTGAGTTGTCAGTGAATAGAAGAGTGGTGATCATCATTATTAGAGCATAGTCCTAGTGAGGAAAGCATCATGGAGACTATGATTCCCCCACAAGTCGGGATGAGACTCGAGACGAAAAAATAAAAATGGGGGAGGCCAAATGAGCCCACCACAAAAAAAGAAGAAGAAAATTGGGGAGGTGAAAAAGAAGAGAAAAAAGAAAAAGAAAAATAAGAAAAGAAAAAATGAGACAAAAGAGGGAAGGGGCATGCTAATTCCACACTTGTGCTTCAAAGTATCACCATGTTTTCAAATGGAGAGTCTCCTATGTTGTCACTTTCGTATACTAGTGGGAATTTTTCATTATAGAGTTTGATGCACACCCACTTAGTTTTCATATTGAGCTTTCATACACTTATAGCCCTTAGTTCATCCGGTACATAGCAATGTGTACTCCTCACATTGATATCTATTGATGGGCATCTCCATAACCCGTTGATATGCCTGTTGATGTGAGACATTCTTCTTCAATTTTACCCCTTTGAAATGTACCAGCATATTCTATTCCACCTTTATGCTATATCCATGGTTCACGCTCATGTATTGAGTGAGTAATAAAAAGCTGAAGCGCGTTAAAAAGTACAATCGAATTGCTTGATTTGACATCGGGGTGCTCATGATTTATACCTTATGCTAGGAGGACCAAGCATGACAAGCTATATGATTTTGTAGGGATAGCTTTCTTTAGCATTGTTATTTTGAAAGGACATGATTGTTTGCTAGTAAACCTAAGTATGGATGTAATTTTTTCAAATGATATACTATTGATTTGAATCATTTCTATCATAATATTCATGCCATGATTAGATATATGATCAATATTATGGTAGGGGTAGCATTCCACATCAAAAATTATGTTTTTTATCATTTACCTACTCGAGGACGAGCAAGAATTAAGCTTGGGGATGCTGATACATCTCCATCGTATCTATAATTTTCATTGTTCAATGCCAATATTCTACAACTTTCACATTTTTGGGCAACATTTTATATGATTTATTGGACTAACATATTGAACCAGTGCCAAGTGACAGTTCTTGTTTGTTGCATGTTTTTTGTTTCGCAGAATATCCATATCAAACGAAGTCCAAACACGATAAAAATTTAAGGAGAATTATTTTCGGATATATGTAATTTTGGGGAGGTGTAATCAACGTAAACGGAGGCCCACGACCCCCACTACCCATGAGGGCGTGACCCATACCCCGTGACGCTCCCTGCCCTCTAATGGACACATCATGAGTTGGTTGGGGCTCTTCTTCGGGCGCAAGAAAAACAATTTATGGAAAAAACCGTGTAAATGTTTAGCACGATGAGTTACAGATCTTCAGGAATTTAAAAAACAATGAAGGGCCAGAAACCAGGAACACGAAAGAGAAGAGAACAGAGAGAGAGGTCCAATCTCGGAAGGGCCCCCGCCCCTCTGCAGCCATTGAGGCAATGGACTAGAGGGGGAACTCTCCTCCCATCTAAGGCAAGGCCAAGGAAGAAGAAGGAGGGGGCTCTCTCCGCCTCTCTCTCGGTGGCACCGGAGTGCCGCCGGGGCAAGGAGCGTGATGGCGATCTACATCAACAATCTTGCCACCGTCAACACCAAATCTCTACCCCTCTATGCAGCAGTGTAACACCTCTTTCCCGTTGTACTCTATACTTAAACATGGTGCTCAACACTACATACTATTTCCCAATGATATGTGGCTATCCTATGATGTTTGAATAGATCCATTTTGTCCTACGGGTTAATTGTGATATGATGTTATTGATATGAGTTATGTGTTGATATGGTGTTTTCCTAAGGTACCTTTCATGAGGCGTACACATGAAGGATACACGATGGAGGGTTTGCAATATGTTCATGATTCACTTATAGTGGGTGACGAGAGTGACAGAAACTTACACCTGAGTAAGGGAGTTGTGCGCTTATGAGGTAAAGAGGACTTGATGTTTAATGCCGTGGTTTGGTTTACCTTAATTATTTCTATTAGTTGTGGATGCTTGCTACAGGTCCAATCATAAGTGCATATGATTCACGTACGGAAAGTGTGTTAGTGTATGCCGCTCTCTCATTGCACATGATAAGTATCTATCATGTTATATTCAGTTGCCTATGGACAATCCTTTTCTTGCATTACACAAATAGCTTTCTACTAAAGAACCCCTAACTTTTATTTCCACGCTCATTATTGTCTTCCAAAACGACACCTAACTTTTATTTACTTGTTGTTTATTATCTTGCAAACCCATATATTACACCTACTAAGTACTTCTATTTTTATTCTGGTTTTTGATAAAGCAAACGTTAAGCATTCGTAGAGTTCTATCGGTGGCCGATAGAACTTGAAGGAATATTTGTTCTACCTTTAGCTTCTCGTTGGGTTCCACACTCTTATTTATCAAAAGGGCTACAAACGATCCCTATACTTGTGGATTATCAGCTCGTGCCCCTCCACCGCCATGGAGGCCATGGACCAAACATGAACTATCCTCCCATCTAGGGGGAGGCCAAGGTAGAAGAAGGAGAAGGGGGCTCTCTCCCCCTCTCTCCTGGTGGCGCATGTGTGCTGCTGTGGCAAGGAACATGACGGTAAGCTACATCAACTATCTTCCTCCTGTCAACACCAACTCTCTCCCCTCTATGCAGCGGTGTAACACCTCTTTGCCCACTGTAACTCTCTACTTAAACATGGTGCTCAACACTACATACTATTTACGTATGTTATGTGGCTATCCTATGATATTTGAGTAGATCTATTTTGTCCTATGGGCTAAGTGATCATATGATTGGCTTAATTTTCTCGTGGATATGTTGTTGTCCTTTGGTGCACATCATATGAGCACGCATGTGGATCACACCATAGGGTTAGGGTTATGTTGATAGGACTATGCATTGAAGGGCAAGAGTGACAAAATACTTCTTCCTAACATAGAAATTGATGCATGCGGGATTAAAGGGGTACCAATATTGTAATGCCCCAAGTGTTAAGCCTTCCCTTTTTGGAACCTTCTTATGTGGGACCACCTTGTCAATGCTAAGAGAGAGTTCATGCTCATGATTTCATGTGATGTCCCTTGTACTTCTTCCTCGCATGCAAGCATAACATATCATATCATGCCCATGTCTTTGTGATGTTGCAATGTGGTCATATGATTTCATGTGGTGTTTGTGATCTTGTGGATATATGTGTGGTGTGGTGCAACTCTATTAGGTTGCTTGTGCTAGTAGGATCAACCATGTGTATGCTTAGGTTTCAAAACCATCTTCACTCCCTCTATATTTCTTCTATGTCAAGATTATCTTCTTCCTTTCCTGTTTTAAAAATGACCATGGTTTAGCAGGTTTTGTGTTGGAATGGAGAGGTGTGTTTGTTGTTTTTAATACATGTTTTAAAGGTGCATATAATTACAAAACAGACCAAGTTAATTATGTTTTGTAAAATATTTACTTGCTCCACAATCTTGTTTCTATGTTTGTTAAATAGGTCTTGATATTACATGTCCAGGGCAAGTGCTATTTTTATTTTTGCACATGTAGATTTCCTTGTGCATTTCTTTTCCTCTCTGTGTTTTTCTGCAAATAGGAAACCAGGGAATTAGTTCTTCCCTTACCTGCTGCCACCCTGTGGGCTCCCTCCCAGATGGCCGGCCCATCTAGCCCCTCTCTCGCGCACAGGATCCCACTCCCGCGACCTCCTTCCTCCTCTGACGTTGTCTCTCCCCCTCTGCACCTTTCCGTCAGGCTGGCCGAGAGGGAGCTGCCGCCGTGAGGGCACAACCCTCGAGGGGACCCTTTATATCTTGGCGTCCGTGCCTCTCCCCTCTCCTAGGTTTCCCCTCTCTCCCATCCTTCGCCACCACCTCTCTCCTTTCCCCATCTCTCTTTCTCCCCTCCTGGTAAGTTTTGTAGATAGGAGCAGAGAGAGGAGAGCAGCGCCTCGCCGGCATCTACCCCACTCCTGTCGACGACCGTCGCCGCCGCCATGTCCAGGGGCACGGGAGATCACCCCGCGCCCCATTCCCGACCTCGGTGAGGCCAGTGAACTTCTGCATCGATGACCAGGAGCTCGCCTTCGCCTCGGCCACGGAGATCTCCCTCCTCTACGTCGATCTGCCGCCAGGGACTCCTCCGATCGTCTTCTTCCCCTCCGATCCGTTCTCCTCCACCGTACGGCATCTCTTCTACCTTCCCTAGGTGAGGAACATCGCCCTTCCTTCCTCCCTCCTTCTCTTCGACCAGATCGGCTAGTGTCGCTAGAGTTCTTCTCTGCCAGAGTAGATCGTGCATGTGTGTGTGTTGTTGTGCTTGGGTGCGTGCTCGTGTAGTTGTGTGGCAACGTGTAGACTAGCGTGGCGTGGCAAACGTGCAGTAGCAGAAGGAGGTAATCCCTCATGGTGCAACAGCAGCAGTAGAGAGCATGACATCCTCCCTGTCGTCGGCGACCCTGCGCACTGTGTAGAGCACTTTGTGCTCGCGATAGTATTCCTTGTTCCAAGTCCCTTCCTCTGTGAGACATCGATGCAGTAGTGTAGTGGTCAGTAGCGTGGGTGTGTTGCACCCAGGTCGTGGGTTCGATACCCCTTCGACCCCCTTTTTTGTTATTTGTTTCCCTGTTTCGTCAGTAGTTAGCGCAATAGTGTGACTTAGCCTGCTAGCTGCTCTGTTTCTATCGAGCACCTTGGCCCTAGCAGAGTGGTAGAGCTGCAGTTGCACCACCATCAGGTCTGGGGTTCGATCCCAGAACCTGCCCCATTTTTTCTTTTCCTTTGTTTTCTTTTATTGTTTTTCCTTTGCTATTTGATATATATGCAGCCCCTGTTCATTGTAGTTTTTTAGTTATTTTTGTGCATGAGGGTTTGTTTTAACCTCCTCTCAAAACCAACATGGGTGCTTTGCTTGTTGCTAGCTTGTGCATCCATGTAGGTGCACTTGTGTGTTGGTTTCTTTGTACTTAGAAGGGGGAGATGAGTAGTTGTGTTGTTACTTGTAAGTATGTGTGCATGAGATTGTGTGAGATTGCACCAGGGCAGCATGTGGAATATATCTTTTTCTCCTCTCAAGTGTAGCTTGTGTTGCCTAGTGTGGAAGTAGTTGTGATGTATGTGATGGTGTGGATTGTGTAGTGAGTGTATGTGAGTAGTTGCCCATGTGTAGGAGTTTGACTTGTGCATATGTGTTCTAGTGGATAGTGAGCATGTGTAGATAGTGTGTGTGTGATGGCACTCACTCAAGTGGTGTTTGTGTTGCATGTGTGGGTGTGCACCATCACCTGCCCATATGTGAGGGCGTGCATACTCTCTTTGTTACTGTAGGTGTTGTATCTATGTTATGCTTGTCCCATGTGATGGTGTGGTGATGTGCCAATGCACATAGGCATGAGGTCTACCCCTCATGTACCCCATTGTTGTTGTGGAATGAGCATGTGCTTATGTAGGTTGTGTTCTAGTGAATAGCACATGTGATGATGCACTATTCACTAGATATGATTCTTTGTAGTTTTTCTTCTCTAGTTTGTGCCACTTGTTCCAAGCAAATGCATAGGAATTATATATGTTTTGGGGTAGAATCATCCCAGGAATCCATTGGTGAAATCATTTTTGCCATTAGAACATTTTCTGGAGATGACTTATTTCATTTTGTTCTATGTTTAAAGCTTGGTTCCAAGTGATGTGGTGAGCCCTTGTGTTTGTTTCTTGGTTCTGGTAGTAGAGGTTGACCTCCTCTACCACATGTTGGTTTCCTTTCATGATTAGGAATCCATATGTGCAAGTTGTGCTCACTCAAAGTAGGCATGTGGCTGAAATTCCAAATTAGTGAAAATCTGAGATTTTCACAAAGTCTGAGAATCTGTTTATATTTTCTTCTCCTGTCGATGAGGTTGTGCATGTCAATGTGTTGTGATCTGCCCTTAGCTTTCCACTGGAAAGTTGAAGCTGATATGTTTTTCTAGCTCCCTGTAAAATTTCATTCCATTTGGAGTCCTGTAGATATTGTTTTGGCTGCTGTCAAAATGCTTCAGAGCATAGACACAAAGTGAGAATCTGGAATTTTCACAGTCCCTGAAATCTGATATTTTTGGGCAAGTTTGCAGCCTTGTAACTTGTTGTGTTTAAATCCTTTGTGTGAGATTCTTGCTTGTGCATGAAGTACTCTTGGGTAGCTACAGACACATATCTTATTTGACATGTTTAGGTGGCTGTAGGTGCTTTGCATGTAGCTCACAAAATGCTATGATGCAGTTTATGGCAGATTGTGTTGTTTTGTTGTTTTGATGATTGTGAGTGCTTAGTTGATGATGTGGTGTTCTTCTTTGCTCCACCCCATCCATGATGGTTTGTTTTATTTCTTGGCTACCTAGAAATACTACAGTTGAGCCATTGCAGTGTGTGGTGGTGAATTTGACACGTAGGGCTTCATATCTTATTTTGTTGATTCCCGTTGATCCGTAGCTCCGATTGTAATGTTCTTTATATGGTTTTGCATCGTTTTCTCGAGACGCATCTGATCATGGCCTTCTCATGCATGTAAAGATGGCTTAGGACGCATTCCTGTCCCGGAACATGTATTTACTTCCCATGCTTGTGCTAGTGATAGAAATAGTGATGCATGCTCATATTATCTCATGCATCATGTGCTTGTTGCATCTTGAGGTGTTGTGGTTCATTGGATGTTATTATTGTGTTGGGTAGCACCGGGATCGGAGAACGAGCACATGGATTCGGGAGAGTACGTGCAGGACGAACAAGAACCATTCCAAGCTGAGGATATCACAGGCAAGATGATATGACCTTGATTCCATCTCTAGACTTGTTATGCTAGATTACGTTTCTTCCATCATATGCTCGCTGCCTACCACTGAAATATTTGCCTCCTGATATGCCATGAAACCAAACACTTATCCCTTCCTAGCAAAACTTGAATGGCTAAGTAGGCTTGCTCAGCTACTAATGTTAGCGTTGCTAGATGCAGGTGCTTTGCCTCACGTGATAACATGAGATTGATATGATTATCTTAATTCTGTTATTTAACTAATGCACCTATATAATTGGTAAATAACGGAAGGCCTAACCTTTTGCTGGGTGCTTTGTTCTGTTATTGTCGACATAGTTACCAGCTACCGGTGTTTGATTCCATATTGATCGCTCCTAACACGTTAGTGGTTGTTATGGGGACCCCCTCGATAAATCGCGTAGTGTTAAGACTTGTCCGGCAGGACCCAACATTGGTGTTAATTTGCTAATCACTTAATAATAATCTGCATAGGGAATAGCTACCCCAAGGAATTTAATCAACAACCCGGGCCAGTGTTCCTCATGAGTGTTGGTCCAACCCAGAGCAGCTTATTACGCTCCCCGGGGATATTATGTATGTCCTATGTTACCATGTTTGCGAAACGCTTAGATGCGCTCCTTTCCAATTCGGAGTCTCGATCCCCAGATCGGAAAGGACCGCATCTTAGTCATCACAAATATATATCTTAATGCTATGGTTGGGTTTTGCCTTAATGAACGTTACTAGTTGCGGATGCTTGCTAATAGTTCCAATATTAAGTGCATAGAATTCCAAGTAAGGAATCACATGCTAGCAGTGGCCTCTCCCACTTAAAAACTTGTTATCGGTCTAGTAATGTAGTCAATTGCCTAGGGACAAATCCTTATCTTGTGTTACAAAAAGCTTGCTACTGCAGTACTATATTTATTATCTTGCAATTTACTTCTAGTTTTATTCTCGCAAAGTACTTCTAGGTTTATTCATGTTTTAGGTAAAAAAAATGTTAAGTATGCGTAGAGTTGTATTGGTGGTCGATACAACTTGAGGGAATATTTGTTCTACCTTTAGCTCCGCGTTGGGTTCGACTCTCTTATTTATCAAAAAGGACTACAAACAACCCCCTATACCTGTGGGTTATCAAGACCTTTTTCTGTCACTGTTGCTGGGGAGCAATAGCGTCGGGTGAATATTCTCTTGTGTGTTTGTTTGCTTTATCACTAAATAGTTTTTATTTTGTTCTTGTTTTCTATCTTAAGTTATGGGTACTAAATGCAAAATACCAAAAAAAAAGTTGTACCTACTGATACGTCTCCAACGTATCTATAATTTTTTTATGGTTCCATGCTATTATCTTGTAAACTTTGGATGTTTTATATGCATGAATATGCTATTTTATATCTTTTTTGGGACTAACCTATTAACTCAGTGCCTAGTGCCAGTTTCTGATTTTTCCGAGTTTTTAACCTTTTTGAGAACAGAGTCCAAATGGAATAAAACTTTCGCGATGATTTTTTTGGACCAAAAGAGACCCCCGAAGCTTTGGAAGAAGGCTAGAAGAGCCACGAGGGAGTCACAAGCCTAGGAGGCGCGCCCCCTAGGCTGCACCTAGCAGGCTTGTGACCTCCTCGTGGGCCCTACCGACGTAATTCCACCGCCATAAATTCCTATAAATACAAAACCCCCCAAAAAGAAGCCTAGATCGGGAGTTCCGCCGCCGCAAGCCTTTGTAGCCACCAAAAACCAATCGAAAGCCCGTTCCGGCACCCTGCCGGAGGGGGAACCCATATCCGGCGGCTATCTTCATCATCCCAGCGATCTCCATGATGAGGAGGGAGTAGTTCTCCCTCGGGGCTGAGGCTATGTACCAGTAGCTATGTGTTTGATCTCTCTCTCTCTCGTGTTCTTGAGATGTCATGATCTCGATGTACCGCGGGCTTTGCTACTATAGTTGGATCTTATGATGTTCTTCCCCCTCTCCCTTCTTGTAATGAATTGAGTTTTCCCTTTGGAGTTATCTTATCGGATTGAGTCTTTAAGAACACTTGATGTATGTATTGCACGTTTCTATCTGTGGTGACAATGGGATATTCATGTGAGTACTTGATGTATGTTTTGGTGATCAACTTGCGGGTTTCGTGACATCGGAACCTATGCATATGGGTTGGCACACGTTTTGACTCTCCGGTAGAAACTTTGGGGAACTCTTTGAAGTTCTATGTGTTGGTTGAATAGATGATTCTGAGATTGTGTGATGCATATCATATAATCATTGCCCACGGATACTTGAGGTGACAATGGAGTATCTAGGTGACATTAGGGTCTTGGTTGATGTGTGTCTTAAGGTGTTATTCTAGTACGAACTCTAGGATAGATTGAACGGAAAGAATAGCTTCGTGTTATTTTACTACTGACTATTGAATAGATCGATCAGAAAGAATAACTTTGTGGTGGTTTCGTACCCGACAATAATCTCTTTGTTTGTTCTCCGCTGTTAGTGACTTTGGAGTGACTCTTTGTTGCACGTTGAGGGCTAGTTATATGATCCAATTATGTTATCATTGTTGAGAGAACTTCACTAGTGAAAGTCTGAACCCTAGGCCTTGTTTCCACGCATTGCAATACCATTCGTGCTCGCTTTTACTATTAGTTACCTTGCTGTTTTTGTAATTTCAGATTACAAAAACCTATATCTACTATCCATATTGCACTTGTATCACCATCACTTCGCCGAACTAGTGCACCTATACAATTTACCATTGTATTGGGTGTGTTGGGGACACAAGAGACTCTTTGTTATTTGGTTGCAGGGTTGCTTGAGAGAGACCATCTTCACCCTACGCCTCCCATGGATTGATAAACCTTATGTCACCCACTTGAGGGAAAATTACTATTGTCCTACAAACCTCTGCACTTGGAGGCCCAACAACGTCTACAAAGAGAAGGTTGCGTAGTAGACATCAAGCTCTTTTCTGGCGCTGTTGCCGGGGAGGTTAGCGGTTGAAGGTATATCTTTAGACCTTGCAATCGAATCTTTTAGTTTCTTGTTTTTTCACTAGTTTAGTCTATAAAATAAAACTACAAAAAATGAAATTAAGGTTGCCTCATATGCTTCATCTTTTCAATGTCTTTCGTGAAAATGATGGGAAGGAAAATTGTGCTCAAGTGCTGGAAGAAGAATTACATAGAATGCTTGGCATAAAATATGTGAATGATGAGCATGATTGGAATGTTGTTAGTATGAATTCTTTGAATACCCATGATGCTAATGATATGCAAAGCCACAAGCTTGGGGATGCTATGTTTGATGAAGATGATCTTTTTAGTTCCCCCACTTTGAATGATCAAAAGTATTATGATGAAAGCATGCCCCCTATCTATGATGATTATTGTGATGATACTTATGCCAAAAGAAATGATGATAAAACTTGTCACAATTATGAGTACCCCTTTGCTAAACCTTGCTTTTCAATGTGGAAACTATTCGTAGTGTTCAAGTCTTTTACGATACTCCCACTATTAATCATGAGAATAAATTTGCTATTGTGGAGAGTAGTAAAAAATTTATGCTTGTAGATCATGAAAAGAATGATTTAGGTGCTGGTTATATTGTTGGATTCATTCATGATGCTACTGAAAATTATTATGAGAGAGCATCATATGATTCTACATATTGCAAAAATATCAAGCTTCCTCTCCATGTGTTGAAATTTTTGAAGTCATGCTTGTTTTACCTTCCTATGGAAGTTGATTCTTGCTCCAATAAATTGTTTGATCACAAAATCCCTATGCATAGGAAGTGGGTTAGACTTAAATGTGCTACTAATATGCTTCATGATGCTTCCATTATGTTTCAACCATTATCTTTTATGTGAGCATCATTGAAATCATCATGCCTAGCTTGAAAGGCATTAAAGAAAAGCGCTTGTTGGGAGACAACCCAATATGTATCCTTACTATTTTGGTGTGTTCACATGATTAAGCTACTGTATTAATCATGTTTTATTGCCTTAGATTCAATAAAGTGCCAAGTAAAGCCTTTATGATTAGTTTGGGTGATAGTTGTTTGATCATGCTGAAAAAGATAGAAACTTTGCGCCCACGAAATCATTTCTAATTTCTATCCAGAGAGTGCTTTTAGGTTGATTCCGATTGATATACAAATTGCCTTAACTGTCATAATTGTTTCAGAATTTTTGGAAGTGCATAAGTATGGTTAGCATTCAGATCATTAAAGACTGTTCTGTTTTTGACAGATTCTGTTTTCAATGCATAGTTTGCTTGTTTTAGTGTTTTCATAGATTATATTAAGTGATATAAATTGTGGAAATGATAAGATACAGTAGGCATTGTGTGAAAATAATTATGAGTCTTGTTTTGATAGTACCCAAGTGATTGATTTTCTCGTTATCATACTAACCCATCTCACGAAGTTCTGTTAAGTTTTGTGTTGTGAAGTTTTCAAGTTTTGGGTAGAGTTTCGATGGACTATGGAACAAGGAGTGGCAAGAGACTAAGTTTGGGGATTCCCAAGGCACCCGAAATCCATATTCAAGGACACCAAAAATCCTAAGCTTGGGGATTCCCCGGGAAGGCATCCCCTCTTTCGTCTTCAATCCATCGGTAACGTTACTTGGAGCTATACTTTTATTCACCACATGATATGTGTTTTTCTTGGAGCATCGTGTATTATAGGAGTCTTTTCTTTTTGTTTTGTCACAATCATCCTTGTTGCACACCTTTTTGAGAGGGACATGCACTCATCGTGAATTTGCTAGAATACTCAATGAGCTTCACTTATATCTTTTGAGCTAGATAATTTTGCTCTAGTGCTTCACTTAAATCTTTTTAGAGCACGGCGGTGTCATATTTTGTAGAAATAAAAACTCTCAACCTTCGCTTATATCTTTTTGAGAGTGCTCTCTCTAAGTAACTTGGTAATTGGCGTGTGCTATGAAATTAGTCCTAAAAATGATAGGCATCCAAAGAGGATATAATAAAAACTTCCATATTCAAGTGCACTGATTAGTAAGAGAAGTTTGATTCCTCACAATTAGTTTTGAGATATGGATATGGTAATATTAGAGTCATGTTAGTAGGGTGTTGTGAATCTAGAAATATTTGTGTTGAGGTTAGTTATTCCCGTAGCATGGACGTATGGTGAACCGCTATGTTAGGAAGTCGGAGCATAATTGATTTCTTGATTGTCATCCTTTGTGTGGCGGTCGGGATCGCGCGATGGTTAACACCTACCAACCCTTCCCCTAGGAGTATGCGTTTAGCACTTCATTTCGATTACTAATAAAAACTTTCGCAATAAGTATATGAGTTCTTCATGACTAATGTGAGTCCATGGTATAGATGCACTTTTACCTTCCACCATTGCTAGCCTCTCTAGTACCGCGCAACTTTCGCCGGTGCACAAACCCACCATATACCTTCCTGAAACAGCCACCATACCTACCTATTATGGCATTTTCACAGCCATTTTGAGATATATTGCCATGCAACTCACACGTTCCATCTCATGACATGTGCCATAACTTTCATATTGCCATTGCATGATCGTAAGATAGCTAGCGAGATGTTTCAACGTTATACGCTAAGCTAGATCGTGGCACATCCCGGTACACTGCCGGAGGCATTTCATATGGAGTCATCATTGTTCTAAGTACTGAGTTGTAAGTAACTAAAAGTGTGATGATAATTATTATTAGAGCATTGTCCCATGTGAGGAAATAAAAAAATGAAAAAAAGAGAGGCCAAAGAGCCCAAACAAAAAATGAGAGAAAAAGAGAGAAGGGACAATGCTACTATCTTTTTCCACACTTGTGCTTCAAAATAGCACCATGTTCTTCATGATAGAGAGTCTATTGTTTTGTCACTCCCATATACTAGTGGGAATTTTCATTTTATAACTTGGCTTGTATATTCCAATGACGGGTTTCCTCAAAATTTCCCTAGGTCTTCGTGAGCAAGCAAGTTGGGTGCACACCCACTAGTTTTCTTTTTGAGCTTCCATACACTTATAGCTCTAGTGCATCCATTTCACGACAATCCCTACTCATTCACATTGATATCTATTGATGGGCATCTCCATAGCCCATTGATACGTCGAGTGAATGTGACCATCTCCTCCTTTTTGCCTCACAACCTCCACCACACTCTATTCCACCTATAGTGCTATATCCATGGCTCATGCTCATGTATTGCGTGAGAGTTGAAAAAGTTTGAGAAAGTAAGAGTGCAAAAACAGTTACTTGGCCAATACCGGGGTTGCGCATGATTTAAATTCGTTGTGTGGGGATGATGGAGCATAGCCATAATATATGATTTTGTAGGGATAGCTTTCCTTGGCCTTGTTATTTCAAAAGTTCATGATTACTTTGCTAGTATGCTTGAAGTATTATTGTTTTCATGTCAATAGTAAACTATTGTTTTGAATCTTACAGATCTGAACATTCATTCCACAAGAAAGAAGTTACAAAGGACAAATATGTTAGGTAGCATTCCACATCAAAAACTCGGTATTTTTCACATCCCTACTCGGGGACGAGCAGGAGTTAAGCTTGGGGATGCTTGATACGTCTTCAACGTATCTATAATTTTTTGTGGTTCCATGCTATTATCTTGTCAACTTTGGATGTTTTATATGCATGAATATGCTATTTTATATCTTTTTTGGGACTAACCTATTAACTCAGTGCCTAGTGCCAGTTTCTGTTCTTTTCGAGGTTTGACCTTTTTCAGAACGGAGTCCAAATGGAATAAAACTTTCGTGATGATTTTTTTGGACAAAAAGAGACCCCCAAAGCTTTGGAAGAAGGCCAGAAGAGCCACGAGGGAGTCACAAGCCCAGGAGGCACGCCCCCCCTAGGCCGCACCTACCAGGCTTGTGACCTCCTCGTGGTCCCAACCGACGCAATTCCACCGCCATAAATTCCTATAAATACAGAAACTCCCAAAAGGAAACCTAGATCGGGAGTTCCGCCGCCGCAAGCCTCTGTAGCTACCAAAAACCAATCGGGAGCCCGTTCTGGCACCCTACCGGAGGGGGAACCCATCTCCGGTGGCCATCTTCATCATCCCGACGATCTCAATGACGAGGAGGGAGTAGCTCTCCCTCGGGAGTAAGGGTATGTACCAGTAGCTATGTGTTTGATCTCTCTCTCTCTCGTGTTCTTGAGATGTCATGATCTCGATGTACCGCGGGCTTTGCTACTATAGTTGGATCTTATGATGTTCTTCCCCCTCTCCCTTCTTGTAATGAATTGAGTTTTCCCTTTGGAGTTATCTTATTGGATTGAGTCTTTAAGAACACTTGATGTATGTATTTCACGTGTCTACCTGTGGTGACAATGGGATATTCATGTGAGTACTAGATGTATGTTTTGGTGATCAAATTGCGGGTTTCCTAACATCGGGAACCTATGCATATGGGTTGGCACACGTTTTGACTCTCCGGTATAAACTTTGGGGCACTCTTTGAAGTCCTGTGTGTTGGTCGAATAGATGATTCTTAGATTGTGTGATGCATATCGTATAATCATTGCCCACGGATACTTGAGGTGACAATGGAGTATCTAGGTGACATTAGGGTCTTGGTTGATGTGTGTCTTAAGGTGTTATTCTAGTACAAACTCTATGATAGATTTAACGGAAAGAATAGCTTCGTGTTATTTTACTACAGACTCTTGAATAGATTGATCAGAAAGAATAACTTTGTGGTGGTTTCGTACCCGACAATAATCTCTTCATTTCTTCTCCGCTATTAGTGACTTTGGAGTGAATCTTTGTTGCATGCTGAGGGCTAGTTATATGATCCAATTATGTTATCATTGTTGAGAGAACTTCACTAGTGAAAATATGAACCCTAGGCCTTGTTTCCACGCATTGCAATATCGTTCGTGCTCGCTTTTACTATTAGTTGCCTTGTTGTTTTTTTTAATTTCAGATTACAAATACCTATATCTACTATCCATATTGCACTTGTATCACCATCTCTTCGCCGAACTAGTGCACCTATGCAATTTACCATTGTATTGGGTGTGTTGGGGACAGAAGAGACTCTTTGTTATTTGGTTGCAGGGTTGCTTGAGAGAGACCATCTTCACCCTATGCCTCCCACGGATTGATAAACCTTAGGTCACCCACTTGAGGGAAAATTGCTACTGTCCTACAAACCTCTGCATTTGGAGGTCCAACAACGTCTACAAGGAGAAGGTTGCGTAGTAGACATCACCTACCGACCAATGGTTGAAGAACCGACCAATGATTTTTACTTGGATCATCTTCGATCCCTATTTGCTCGGGCTGAAACCCCAAGTAGTTTAGTTGAGGGCAAATCATGAGCTGAGCATGCTTGTTATGTGCGACACCGCTTATCTCAAAAAGGCAAACTTTTATGGCATCGTATTAATACTTTACATTGTTATGCTTGGAATTTATGTGAAATATATGATTTTTTTTGTTCTGAAGACCCTAAGAAACACCTTCCCTACCAATGTGAGTTTAGTGATAATGGAATGTTCTCTTCTTATGCTAAAGGTGTTTATAGTTATTATGATGTTGAACAAATTGAAGAATTTGTTGCTTTTAAGGGTGCTTATGAAATCGCTTCTTTGATTGAAAAGTATGATGCTGCTCTTTACAAGTCTGAAAATTTTGCCATACTTAAATATTGCTATGAAAATTATACTTATAATGCTTATGTTAAACTATATATTGAGGACTCCTCTACTATCCAAGAAGAGATTAATATTTTGCAGGAGTCTATGGAAGAAGAAATTGGTAAAACTATGAGCTCACTGGATGAAAAAGATGATGAGGAGTGTGAAGAACAAAAGGGGGAAGAGCGGATTAGCTACCTGTGCCCACCTTCTAATGAGAGTAACTATTCATCTCATAAATTGTTTAAATTCCCTTTGTGCTTACCGAAGGACGAATGATATGATAACTGCTATTATCCCGTTGATTCTTTTGAAATATCCCTTTTTGATGAAATTGATGCTTGCTTGTGGCCAAGATGCCAATATGAATTATGCTTGTGAATATGAACTTGCTATAGTTCCTCATGTTAAGAATGAAGTTATTGCTATTGCACCCACACACGATAATCCTATTATCTTTTTAAATTCTCCCAAGTACACTATTTCGGAGAAGTCTGCTCCTATTAAGGATTATATTGATGGGTTGTGTTTTACCATTACACATGATGATTTTGATGGATATAATATGCATGTGTTTGCTGATACTACTTGCAATTATTATGAGACACGAACTACATCTCCACCTCTTTATGTTTCCAACACGATAAAATTACAAGAAACTACTTATGCTATGTATTGGCCTTTACTTGAGGTGCACGAATTGTTCTTTTGTGACATGTCGATGCATAGGAAGAGATTTATACTTCGTCATTGCATGATATATGTTGCTTTGTGCTCACTACTAAATTTAAAATTATTGTTAATTAAAATTGGCTTTGATATACCTTGGGATCCAGGTGGATCCATCCTACCTATTGAGCTTGCATTGGTTTTTCCTTGAAGAGCAAAGGGTGTTGTAGGGAAGTAGATAAGTATTTCCCTCAGTTTGTTGAGAATCAAGGTATCAACCCAGTAGAAGGAACAAGTGACGGCGACATAGCCCTAGGGTAGGGTCATAGGTCTGACCAATACGTCCTACCCAAGGGCACCTCATTATTAGTTTAAGGACTACAAGGGAAATTCCTACTGGATCGTGACAACATCTAATCCACTCTGTACGGATCCACTCAGACAAGTACATTCCATCCACTCGGATGACAGTCAAGCACTCGGCCGTATGACTCACTCGGTCATGCAAATATCAACAGTCGGCAAGACATTTGTAGTGGGCTGACATTATGGCATCAATGCCCCATCTTGTAACATAAGAGGTGAGGAGGTGAAGCCACCCCCCTGCACATAGCTAGGGACATCTTCTCCTTCCTCTCCCCCTGCGGGCTCATTCCTTCCCTGGAGCTCTAGCTCTCTCTACACCATGTAACTCATGTCCATGACAGATAAAACAAAGCCTCTCCGGAGCATGAGACGTAGGGTTGTTATCTCCACTGTGAGAGGCCTGAACTCGCTAAAACCACCATGTCACCCATGTGCATCTTGATAGATCATGCTCCGTTATCTTACCCCCTTTCTACTGTCAGACTTATAACCACGACAACAAGTAACCCCAATAATAGTACCTACACAAATAATCAAACACTTGCACCCAGCGCTATAAAGGGGTTGTCAATCCCTTCAGAGATATTTGCAAGGATGAGATCTGATAGAGATAGATATAAAAGATTGCGGAAACAAAAGTAAATAAATTACAATGAAGTATTTTTGGTTTATAGATCTGAAAATATAATATGGAAAATAGACCCGGTGGCCATAGGTTTCACTAGAGGCTTCGCTCATAAAGGAAAATAATACGGTGGGTGAACAAATTACTTTCGAGCACTTGATAGAAAAGCAGATAATTATGAAGACATCTAAGGCAATGATTATGCATATAGGCATCAGTCATCACGTCTGTATCAAGTAGACATAAATGATTCTGCATATACTACCATTACTCCACACATCGACCGACTTATGTCTGCATCTAGAGTATTAAGTTCACGACGATCAGAGTAACACATTAAGTAAGATGACATGATGTAGAGGGATAAACTCAGGAAATATGATGAAAATCCCATCTTTTTATCCTTGATGCCAACAATACAATATGGGCCTCGCTACCCCTTTTTTCACTCGGTGAGGACACCGCAAGATTGAACCCAAAACGAATCACTTCTCCCATTGCAAGAATTACCAATCTAGTTGGCCAAACCAAACCAATAATTCGAAGAGACTTGCAAAGATATGAAATCATGCATATAAGAATTCAGAAGAGACTCAAATAATATTCATAGATAATCTGAACATAAACTCACAATTCATGGATCTCGACAACCACATCGTAAAAGAGTATTACATCGGATAGATCTCCATGAAGATCATGAACAACATGGTATTGAAGATCAAAGAGAGAGAAGAAGCCATCTAGCTACTAGCTATGGACTCGTAGGTCTCTCGTGAACTAGACACACATCAACGGAGGGGCAATGGAGTTGATGTAGATGCCCTAGAGATTGTATCACTGGTCTAAGCCATGGAGAAGTTATATTACAGTAGATATAATGAAAAAACAAAATATTAATGGGGTTTCAACAATACTTAAGGTAGTAATTGGCATTATTATACTAACAGATCTCATGAGTTTTCTGTTAAGTTTTGTGTGGATGAAGTGTTTGGAGATCGAGGAGGTCTCGATATGAGGAGAAGGAGGAGAGGAAAGAGTTCAAGCTTGGGGATGCCCAAGGCACACCAAATAAATATCCAAGGATACTCAAGCGTCTAAGCATGGGGATGCCCTGTAAGGCATCCCATCTTTCTTCAACAAGTATCGGTATGTTTTCGTCTTTGTTTTGTTCACGTGATATGCGTAAATCTTGGAGCGTATTTTGTGTTTAGTTTTCACTTTTATTTTATGCACCATGCTGGTATGAGATAGTCCATGGTTGATTTATCAAATGCTCATTGCACTTCACTTATATCTTTTGAGTATGGCTTTATAGAATGCTTCATGTGCTTCACTTATATCATTTGAAGTTTGGATTGCGTGTTTCTCTACATATAAAAAACCGTTATTTGTAGAATGCTCTTCTGCTTCACTTATATTTATTAGAGCGTGATCTTTTGTAGAAAGAATTAAAATATCATGATTCACTTATACCTATTTATAGACTCAAAGGGAATTGCTAATTTACATGGTTAGTCATAAAATCCTACACAAAACTTGTAGATCACTGAGTACGATATGTTTGATTCCCTGCATAGTTTTGCGGCATTAAGATAGTAATATGAGGATGCACTATTTGATGGTTCTGTATTAGTAAAAAAATTTATGTTAAGGTTTTTGATTCCCGAAGCATGCACGTATAGTCTCTGGTTATGCGATGATGTTGGAGCATAATTTATCCTTGATTGAAATCCTTTGTGTAATATAATCGGGGTCGCGCGAAGGTTAACTCCTCCCAAATTTCTCCCTCGAGGCATGCGGGTTGTGATTTTATTCGGGAGAGAAAACAAATCTTGCAATAAATATGTTAGTTCTTTATGACTAATGTGAATCCATGGATATACGCACTATCACCTCCACATATTTGCTAGCCTCTTCGATACCGTGCATTGCCCATTCTCACCTCGAGGATCGGGGCAACTTCGGGTGCTTCCAAACCCCGTGACATGATACACTCTGTTGCACATAAACCTTAATATATATTCCTCAAAACAGCCATCATACCTACCTATTATGGCATTTCCATATCCATTCAGAGATATATTGCCACGCAACTTCCACCGCTTCCATTCTGATGACTTGAGCATTCATTGTCATATTGCTTTGCATGATCATAAGATAGCTAGCATGATATTTCCATGGCTTGTCCGTTTTTAATGCTCGTTCTATGCTAGTTCATTGCATATCCTTGTACACTGCCACAGGCATTTATATAGAGTCATACTTTGTTCTACATATCGAGTTGTAATATTGAGTTGTAAGTAAATAGAAGTGTGATGATCATCATTATTCATTATTAGAGCATTATCCCACTAAGAAAATGATGATAGAGACTATGATTCCTCCACAAGTCGAGATGAGACTCCGGACAAAAAGGAAAAAAGGGAAAGAAAAGGAAAGAAAAAATAGAAAGAAAGAAAAAAAAGGAAAAAAATGATAGAAAAGAGAGAAGGGGCATGCTAATTCCACACTTATGCTTCAAAGTAGCACCATGCTTTTCATGTGGAGAGTCTCCTATGTTACCACTTTCATATACTAATGGGATTTTTTTCATTATAGAGTTTGATGCGCACCCACTTAATTTTCATATTGAGCTTGGATACATTTATAGCTCTTAGTGCATCCGTTGCATTTCAATCCCTACTTTATTCTTCACTTTTACCCCTTTTAAACCTACCACCATATTCTATTCCACCTTTATTATATATACATGGTTCACGCTCATGTATTGAGTGAGTAATAAAAAGCTAAAGCGTGTTAAAAAGTATGATCCAATTGCTTGATTTGACACCGGGGTGCTGATGATTTATACCTTATGCTAGGAAGACCAAGCATGACATGATATATGATTTTGTAGGGATACGATCACTCAAGCATTGTTATTTTGAAAGGACATGATTGGTTGCTAGTAAACCTGAGTATGGATGTCTTTTTGTCGAATGATAGATTTTGCCTTGAATCACTTGTATCTTAATATTCATGCCATGATTAGACATTTGTTCAAGACTATGTTAGGTTGCATTCCACATCAAAAAATATCTTTTTATCATTTACCTACTCGAGGACGAGCGGAATTAAGCTTGGGGATGCTGATACGTTTCCATCATATCTATACTTTTTTATTGTTTCATTCCAACGTTCTACAACTTTCATATACTTTTGGCAACATTTTATATTAATATTGGGACTAACTTACTTATCGAGTGCCGAGTGCGAGTTCATGTTTGCTACATGTTTTTGTTTCGCAGAATATCCATATCAAATGAAGTTCAAATGCGATAAAAAATTATGGAGAATTATTTTGCAATATATGTGATTTTTGGGAGTTGGAATCAACGGTAACGGAGACCCACAACCTTCACTAGATACCAGGGCGCAGCCCATACCTCCTCACATGCAGTGGTGGTTAGTGGCCACCCCGTAAGTCGGTTGCGGCTCTACTTAGGGTGCAAGAAATATAATTTATGGAAAAAATCGTGTAATTCTTTTAGCCCTATATGAGTTGCGGATCTTCTGGAATTTAAGAAACGGTGAAGGGCGAGAAACAGGGGACGCGAAACAAAAGAGAACAAAGAGGGAGATCCAATCTCAGAGAGGCTCCTGCCCCTCCTTCGCTATGGAGTCCATCGACCAGAGGGGAACTCTCCTCCCATCTAGAGGGAGGCCAAGTAATAAGAAGGAGGAGGGGGCTCTCTCCCCCTTTCTCCCGGTGGTGCCGGAGTGCCACCGGGGCAAGGAGCGTGACGGTGATCTACATCAACAATCTTGTTGCCGTTAACACCAACTCTGTCCTGATCTATGCAGCGGTTTAATGCCGCTTTTCCAACATCACCTCTATACTTAAACATGGTGCTCAACACTACATACTATTTCCCGATCGTATGTGGCTATCCCATGATGTTTGAGTAGATCCATTTTCTCCTACGGGGTAATTGGTTATATTGCTATGAATTGCTTAATTTTCTCGTGGATATGTTGTTGTCCTTTGGTGCCCATCATATGAGCGCGCATGTGGATCAACCCATAGGGTTAGTTGTATCTAGACAGGACTATGCATTGGAGGGCAAGAGTGACAGAATACTTCTTCCGAACATAGAAATTGATGCGTAAAGCATTGAAGGGGGGCAAATATATACCTTAATGCTTGGTTGGGTTTTCCCCTAATGAACGTTAGTAGTTGTGGATGATTGCTAATAGTTCCAATCATAAGTGCATAGAATTCCAAGTAAGGGATGACACGCTAGTAGTGGCCTCTACCACATAAAAACTTGCTATCGGTCTAGTAACGTAGTCAATTGCCTAGGGACAAATCCTTATCTTGTGTTACAAAAAGCTTGCTACTACACTACTATATTTATTATCTTGCAATTTATTTATATTTTTATTCTCGCAAGTACTTCTACTTTTATTCTTATTTTAGGTAAAGAAAACATTAAGTGTGCGTAGAGTTGTATTCATGGTCGATAGAACTTTAGGTAATATTTGTTCTACCTTTAGCTGCTCCTTGGGTTTGACACTCTTATTTATCAAAAAGGGCTACAAATGATCCCCTGTACTTGTGGGTTATCAGATACCCATGGTGACAATGGGGTGTTCTATTGATTCAATCGATATATGTTTTGATACTCATCTTGCAGATTCACGTGGTGACAAATGGAGTAATCTATGCATATGGATTGATACAAGTTTTTTTCCTACTTTCTTTGACAAAAATCTTGGGGTACCCTTTGAAGTTCTTTGTGTTGGATTAGATATGATAAATCTGAAATTGTTTGATGCATGTTGAATAATTAACTCACGGATACTTGAAGTGACATTGGAGTATCTAGGTGATATTAGGGTTGATTGATATGTATCATAGGTGTTATTCTAGTATGAACTCTAGGGTTGTTTTTGACACTTATAAGAATAGCTCAATGGATTAATCGAAAGGGACAACTTTGAGGTGGTTCATTGCCTACAACAATTTCATCTTATGTTCTCCAGTAGATATGAACTTTGGAGTGATTGTTTGTCGCACGTTGAGGGGTGATCATATGATTCTATCATGTTAGCATTGTTGAGAGATTGCACTAGTGAAAGTATGAACCCTATGCCTTATTTCTAAGAATTGCAGCACCGTTTATGATCACTTTTGCTACTTCTCATCTTGCTGTTTTTATATTTTCAGATTACAAAAACCTATATCTGCTATCCATACTACACTTGTATCACCATCTCTTTGACGAACTAGTGCACCTATACAATTTTCCACTGTATTGGGTGTGTTGGGGACACAAGAGATTTCCTGTATTTGATTGCAGGGTTGTTTGAGAGAGACCATCTACATCCTACACCTCCCATGGATTGATAAACCTTAGGTCATCAACTTGAGAGAAAATTGCTACTATCCTACATAATCCTGCGCTTGGAGGCCTAGCAGAGTCTACAATAACAAAGTTGTGTAGTAGACGTTGTCGGTGTCAAAACTGGCTGATCTTGAGTAGGGGGTCCGAACTGTGGATCTTGGATCAATGGGTAACAAGGGACGAAAGACGATGTTTTACCCAGGGTCAGGCCCTCTTGATGGAGGTAAACCCGTGCGTCAGGATCTTGTTGTTATTGATGAAGTAGTACAGAGTACAATGTTGATCTATCTCGAGATCGACTGATGTGGTCTACAGCCGAATTGTAATGAGCTTAATATATCCTACAGACTATGGTCCCCTCGTTTATATAGATACCAATGATGCTAGGGTTACAATAAGGAAGTAATATGTCGATTACTACATCGCCTTGGATTGTATGCCAAGTCTTTTGAAGAGTCCATCTTGATTCCAATACCTCCAACGATGATCGAACAAGCCCACGAGTCCGGCCCATGAGAACAGATAGGTGGCCCAAGGACCCCTTAGTCCCAGACTCCCTCAATAGCCCCCGAACTGGCCTCCAATGTCGAAACCTTCAACTTCTGGCTGCTTCATAGGGACTTCGGGTTGCGAGTCAAGTTCTTCTCTTCCCTTAACCGACGATAGTTCGGATACCGATGACCTTACTTCCCTCAAACACACACACACACACACATATATATATACATAAACAAACTTCACTTTCCAAGCCGATCGTTTGACCGTGAATAGTGTCTGCTCCTTCTCTATCCAAAAGGTCGGAGCTAGTAAAGGCCTATAACCTTTTATGAAAGAGAAGTCCGAGATCGTTTTTACTCACACGTTCCATCACGGAGATCATGTCCCTCTTTTCAGGGATATGGTTTATGATTTCGGGTGATCCCACGCGCCCATAACCACATGGATTTCTAGAAAAATGGCGGAGTTCACAGCGCAGTGGTGGGGCTCTTGGTATTTCAGTGAGCCATAAAAGGTAAAACCGCCACCGCAGCCCCCTCACGCGCCTCAGATCTGGAAATAACATCACCATTTCCTGCCTCCAAAGTCCAAACGCTCAAGCCTTCCTTCTCCTTTCATCCTTTCAAACCCCTCCATCAATCCGGCGATGGCCAGCTCGGGCTCCAAGGGCAAGTGGGAGGCATCCTATGTTACTAAGAAGGACATCCTGGAGCTGAAGAGCTCCTGTTACCTGCCGGAGAATGTAGTCCACCGTTCTCCAGAGAAGTGTCCGGTTATCGCCACTCCAAAAGATGGGGAGAGAGTAGTTTTTATTCCTCACTTCCTTCGGGGTTTAGGTTTTCCCCTCCAACCCTTTGTTTGGGGCATCACGTTATACTACGGGCTTGACTTCCATGATCTCCCTCCGAACTCCATTACCCACCTTTCAGCCTTCATCACAGTTTGCAAGGCATTTTTGCGGGTCCAACCGCACTTCAACCTACAGATGAAGGTTCTCAAAGTCATGCCCAAGGTCCTCAACAGAGAGAAGGCTGACTGCGGAGGGGCGATGATCCCCAATCTTTCTCGGGCCAAATGGCCAAAGGGCACATTCATAGATACTGTCAAGGCATGTCAGAAAGAGTGGTTTTACATCATCGAGCCGCGCAATGCAGGCGAGGCAGCCCCTCCAGCGTTTAGATCGCACCCACCCACCCGTCTTGTATTCTCGACGAAAAAGGCCCTATATTGGTGGGAGGTCCCGGAGGTTAAGGAGCTCACAAAGAATATCTCCAATCTACTGGATAAGAAGACTGAGCTTACCAATGTAATCTAGGTAATGCTGCATCGCCACCTCCTCCCCTGCCAACATCGGTCAAACCCGATGTGGAATCACAATCCTAAGATCCAAACCATGCGGCACGAACTAGGCAGAATATTTTCCGTATTACCCGCGAGAAGTTGTGGAAGGCGCTTTTTAAGCCATAGAAGGCTTGGCCCGTCGAGGAGGAAGATGTAGGCCTTTCCATCCTTAACCCTTACACGCCGGTAAGGTTTTTATCACACCCTTAGTTCTCATCCTTTTCCTTTTGATAGGGTACTCACTTCTTCCTTCCCTGTGTTTGCAGGTCTGGCTAAAAAAGTCCGAACAAATCAACTGTCCGAAGCATTTGCCTAAAGATAATATGACTCAAGTGTTGGTATCCATGTTGGTTGAGAAGCCGTACACGGCTCCAAGGGAGAAGGAGGAGCAGAAGAAAGGGAAGAAGAGGATCCGGGAGGGTCTTCGATCAAAGGTTCCACCGGACACAAGGTCCCAAGAGATGCTCGCTCCCTCCAACTTGGAGGGAGAAGAAGAAGAGGAGGAGGAAGAGGAGGTGAGCAACTCCTATCATACGAAGAAAAGAGCGGCGTCCGAACTCTGAATACATCGAGGGAGATCCAGCTCTCATTGCTCCGAAGAAGGAATGTAGGGCCCTCATGGACCTATTTGAAGACATTTCGGACTCGGACGAGAAGTCCAAGGATGAAGCACCGGTCCCCAGGAGGACCCTCAGGGTGAAACCCCGAGCACATAGGTACTTATCAAAAATCCGAACACTGCATTCTTTTAAATACTAGAGCTCTAACAACTATGCCTATTTTCCATATTGCAGCCCGAAGCGTGACATCCCTACCGATCAAATTTCAGAGGGGAATTCTCTGCCAGCCAATCTGGCTAAAAGCGTGCCGGGCTCGCCCAACACACCTCCCCTGTCACTGAGGAGATCGGGGAGGTGGTATCTCGAGAGGTCCCCCTTGCACCGGAGGCAAAGGCCAGGGCTGAAGATATTCTGGCCGATGCTGACACCTCGGAATCCCTCCTCTCAAGAAAGGAAGGAGGGTACGCACCTTCTAGGTCCCCTCCGAAGACAACTCCAAAGGCTCCTCCCTCTCCGGCACCGCAAGTAGCAGATTCTCCGTGAAGGGAGGCTGCTATGGCGCACCCAGAGCCGTCGAAAATGGAGCAATTCAGAACTAGGTGGCCGACACTGAGGGAGGAGGGTCTCAATGACTCTCCCGTTCCCGAAGAGTACCACACTCAGCTAAGTGCGGTATTGAAAAGTATTTAGTCCTTTGATAGCGGTCTCAAAGAAGCTTTCGACGTGCTGCTAGACATGCATCAAGGTAATTTGTGCAACTTTTTCCTTTTACAAAGTGATTCTGTTGCTTGTATTGTAAGAAATCATATGCTTAGTAGCCCTCGAGTCGTGTGTGAGTTGTAAAAACTCATGCGGGGGTCAGAATAATTTGGAAAAAAGTTGCATGTAGCCCCCAAGACTCTGGTGGGACGATAAGGAACACCCTAGCATAGGACTTTGAAAAAAAAATCTGAAAACTGTAAAAGTCTAAAAAATGCTTATGTGCAGGTCTCTACTTCAGTCGCAGGCCCCAACTCCTTGGAGCTGGCGGAAATGAACAAGAAACTAGAGGTTTCTGAGGAGGAGTTGGACAGCATCAACAAGCAGTTTGAGGACGAAGTAAGTGTTGAAGCCTTAGCTCTCTCATAGGAATGAGTTGTTTGATATTTTTGTCTTTAAGTGCAATTTGTTTGAATGACCATCACAACTGTTGCTCCTGATGTTGAGAGGCTTAAAGACGAATTGGACAAGGCCAAGCAGGAGGCGGTCGAACAAAGACCGATCGCCGAATGGGCAAAGGCTGCTACTAAGAAGTCTAAGGCCAGGATTAGCGAGGTCCAGCAAGAGCTCAAGGAGGTCGTCACGAAAAATGAGGCCGTTGAGAAGAAGAACAAAGAAAACTCCTCCGAGCTGACCTCGGTAACGGCCGCACTCCAAGAAGCACGGAAGGAGGCACACGATCTTTGGAGAGAGATCCATCAGATCAAGTAAATTGTAGATGGAAAGAGATATTTACTATAGTGTACATTCAGTGGACGAATATTTGCATTGCTTACTCGAGTGTGGAGTTCTCCAGCTACGATTGCAGATCCCCCAAAGAGTGTAGCGGAAGCTGTGAAGCACTATGCATCCTAAGAAGGCGCGGTCCAGCAAAGGCTTTTTTGGGCACAATTTCACGCCCCGAGCAACCCTTGCTTGTATCCGATGTGTTGAAACAACTAATGGAGCTACATAAGATGACAGAATCGGGCATGAAAGACCTGTGCATTAGGCTTTGGCCGTTAGAGCCGCTGCCCAGCAGCTATTTTTCCCTGGTGCATAAGTTGATTGTTCTTGCACCCCAAATTGACACCATGAAACGCTCTGTCAGCACCGAAGGAGCTCGGATGGACTTTGCAAGGACGATGATGCAGTAGCTAAAGCTGGAACCTTCAAAGATAGCCACTGCAGCGGAAGGAGCATAGACGCTCGGAGCTGTACTTCTCCGCTGCCATGGAAGGTCCGCGGTCTATAGAAGCGCAATGCTCCAAAGATTTGATCTTTGATTGAAAATCCTATCTTGTAAAAGCAGTACTATGATACAATGCCTTTTAGTATTTGCATGGCAGACCATGTCTTTTTAATTGCAACTCTTGTGTTGGTTGTTTCTAATACTACAAGTTTCCATTCGTCGGCTTGAGCCCCCTTCCAGATAATAGAGGAAGTGTTTTCGACCTCCGCATTGTTACCCTCAGCCAACGTCTTGGCACCCTAAGGCTGCAATGTGGGAGAAAACCAGGCAATCGAACTATTTGGCTTTTAGGCTTTCATTTAACCGTAGGAGCTTGGCTGCGTGTGCCAATTACGACCCCTTTGTAATTTGTGATATTCGGCTTATGTTGTTCATGTCAAAACCAATATCACTTGGTGTGAATGATTTCAAACCTTTTGGAGAATGCGATGAAGTGATACGTCTCCAACGCATCTATAACTTTTTATTGTTCCATGTTGTTATATCATCATTCTTGGATGTTTTACAATCATTTTATAGCAACTTTATATCATTGGGACTAACCTATTGAGATAGTGCCCAGTGTCAGTTGTTGTTTTTTGCTTCTTTTTTCATCGCAAAAAATCAATATCAGATGAAGTCCAAATGCCACGAAACTTTTTTGAGATTTTTTTGGACCAGAAGGAAACGTAAGAACCAAGGAAGCTCACAAGGGGAGGCCGAGATGGCCCACTTGGCACTAGGGCGTGTCCTTGTACCCTCGCGTGTTGTGGTGGGTATTGGGGGCCTCGTGCACCTCCTCCACCGCCTCTTGACTCCATAAATACTGAGATATTCCAAAAACCCTAGAGGAGTCGACGAAAAATCGTTTCATCTGCCACAAGTTCCAGAAGCCATGAGATATAATATAGAGCCCTTTCTAGCACATTGTCAGAGGGGAACACAACCACGGAGGGGTTCATCATCCTTATTGGTGCTCCTCTGATGATGCGTGAGTAGTTCATATCACACCTACGGGTTCGTATGCAGTAGCTAGATGGCTTTCTCTCTCGTTTTGCTTCTCAATACAACTATTTGTGAGGGCAACATCTTTACTCTACCGAATGTTTTGATTATTAATATTTATTTAAAGCATGCAATTTATACTCCTATTTATTATTTTTGTTGTATAGTACATAATATTTTAGACAATGGTATATATGTAAAGGTGCAAGTTTGATATTTATTTGAACATAGGATTACATTGCTAATAAGTAAACATAAATTATGTAACTTTGGTATAACCATTGGCATCGAATTTCAAGCACACTAATAAAATTATGTGGCAACATGCGCATTTGCTAGATCAGTTGTCTTTTGTTCTCTAGAGTAGGTATGTAGCTCTACCTTCCAAATGTCATTTTTTGTATGGCTATATAGAGTAATCTCTCTCTTTTCATATTTGTCCTTCTTTAATGGTCCATGCATTCATACACAACTTGCTCCATATTTCGCAAGAAAATAAAAACAAAATCTCAACAAAATTTAAAAAAGTGACATGCGTGCCCTTAGGCATTCAGTTTAGGTAATCAATACTTATTCACATACTCCTATATTAATTTATGCTTATGTTGGTGCCAAATCTTTCAACTTTTTTTTATCATAACACCATAGGAGCTTTGTAATTTCCCCATAGTAGTAAATGTTCAAAGGGCATAGGATTGAAAGATGATTATTTACATTGGCGATATTCTGTTTTCAAACATAGTAATATTAGTTGTATATATTTTCTCTATACTTCTTTACACTACCTCGACATATACTCTTTAATCCAATCAGTGTATGTTGTCGCTTACATGTACGGATTATGTCATGTAATATGCCTCTGCTGGTCTGGAAGGCATAATGGCGTATGGAAATGTGGAGGAACAATTAATTTTGTTTGTGGATGAAAATCCTTACAAGATATTTTGAGTTGTATAGTTTAGAAGTATATTGCATTCTCCTTGTATGGTTCAGTAATACAACTCCGCATTAAAAAAACATGAAGAAAACCCCGTAAAATCTAAAGCGTTGAATCAAATAATTTAGTTATACCGTGCTAACATGAAATTCTATTAAAATCTATTAAATTTCAAATATAAAGTGATAATATAATTTTGGTAACAAATATTGTTTGTCATGTTGCTCTATCATTAAAAAATCATTAAATTTTTATATGTCTTCAACAACTTCACTATACATAGGAAGTAGCTAATTTTCACCAATATCATTTTTTACAATACTCTTTGAAGGAAACAAATATAAGCACATTGAACCAAATATGATCATATATGTCATCTCAATGCTATGAAAGGAAAAAAATACATGTTCATGCGAAATATGTTCCTTTTATACAAAGCTACCGAGACACACTATGATTAAAATTTCAAATAACTAAGAAAAGGGAATGGTCGAGCCAATTTTGTCAAAAAATGGAATATTTAATATAAATATAACATCATTTATATTTTCAAACGATGTCACCATAATCTCGGACGCTTGTATAGAAAGAAAATAGCTATTTATGTAGTACATATAGAAGGGCGCCATTGTGGATCTTCAAATAACTACCATAAGGATCAATGCTTGTTATAGACTTGTACACATTATTTCCCAGTGACCAATTGCGCGGCAAGATTACCTATAGTATTCAATATTTAGTATATATTAGGTCTGAGATGTTGATACATGGTAAGATATATAATATTACAGAAAGCTAATAATAGTCAAATAACCAACATGGAATTAAACTTGCTACTATTTTCTCAATTATTTGGGACCATAGAAATCTATTCTATTAAAGGAAGTAATGATATCTATAACCGTGTCTCAACTCTCAACATGGCATATTTGTGATTAGGATATCCATTTCATGTTGATTCTTCACTCCTTATGAGGATGCTTATATATGTCCCACGGGATAATTGTGTCCTTGTTGACCTTGTCTTTCCCTCTACTTAAAATCCGAGGTTACCAAAAAAGTTGGATCGAATCAGCATATATAAATCGTTGCATTTCACATAAGTTACTAAGATCTACATAATTTGTTAGTTGTGATGACAAAAGTTATCTACCTTTTGCATGCAGTTAGTCCTGATTCTGAACATGATCGTTGCTGAGTTTTATCTCACATCCATATTACGCTGGTGATTTTCATCTCACATCCATATACTGGGTGTATAAATATGTATTGTAGTTCTGTACTTCTATGGATGTGTAAATATGTTTTGTGGTTCTGTACTTATGTTACATTTGGCGAAGTAAAAGTTATGAAGAGCTTGTTACAATCATTAACACAAATTGCATGTTAGTTAGATCATACGAAGAAGATTGAAATAAACAATTAAAACTAGACCAGGGAAAGAGCACATACACATCAGACTGCCACCCAAATTTCCATCCCTGGACGGCATAGACGGCCAGGGGTTAGCCTTAGTGTGTGAGGAAGGTAACGCACAACTTCAATTGGGTACTTCTATTTCATTGGTATCTTGTATCCATCTAGTTTAAAAAATTCCAAGAGAAAAATTATGAAAATACAATGATCCCCATATCAAACCTATTGTAGGCAATTGTACATGCTCCTTCTGGACTCCGAACCATGACAATGATAGAGGCACATATCATGATGCTTGAAATTACTGCTTGTACGTCTTCTCGTCTAACTTTGTGTCCATAAATATCAAGGTCTCAGCTTATGGTCTTGGTGGTAAATTGATTGTGTATGTTAGTCAAGAAGAAAACTACACAAGAATTCTAGTAGTTTCAAACCTTTGACATAGGAACAATGAATATTAGAAAAAGAAATAACCTCCTTTAGATTGATACGTGAATATTCAACAAAGTTTTGAAGGAGAATATATCATGTGCTCATATATACTAATTTTCATATTCAGATATTTGTTCCATGTTAAATTTTATATCATGCATATAGTGCAAGATTCCATCTCCTACATGATTGAATTCAGTATCATCATCGCCAAATGGATTTTACATGGATTCCACTTACATGTGGTTGAATAAATGCCACAGTGGAAGATAAATTTATTTCTTTACAAACACATAAATCCACCGGAAAAACACAAAATGTAGCAAGAAAACTTGGTGAGACTACACATCATGATGAACGTGTTAGCACTATTCTTCTCATGATGTATGTGCATATTTGACGTGAGTTTTGCATATAGTTTAGATGGTATAGGACAGTGTAAGTAGGCAACTATACTATCAGTTGTGCACACAAAGGAGGCGAGATGTTGGGTTGTTGTGCGTTACAACGAGAATGGAGATGTCGTGAGAAGCGGCAAGACCCGACAGAGACTAAAAGCGGGACGGACAGGATCAGGTTGAGTCAGGTGACCCGCAAGTCTTTCAGTTTATTGAAGTGGCCGAGTGCATGCGTTGGTTACTTGAGATATGGAGTGAATCGGCCAAGTTAATTAGTTAGTTTGTTGAGATATGGTGGAGTGAATCAGCCAAGTTAATTAGTACGCACATGTAGTTAATGGAGGTTGCATGCACGCGCATTGGTGGAGTAGTTGGCCACGTCCTGGACGTGGGCGTTGGAAGCGGGTCAGGGTGTTTGGCCTACCCGTGTTAGCTGACATGTTTTTACTTTGTATGTCAAGTAATATAAAAGAGCCATGAGGGCTAAAGGAAAAATGAAGTGTGTGTGCTCTCATCCGGAGATAAAAGCAAAGGAAGTTCTTAACATGGTGAGGTGTGTGCACATATGTTTTCCATCGTGTTCCATTGTTTTTCTTGTGTTTTTGTGAGAAACCATAAAAGAGAGAAGAGAGTTGTGGGAGAGAGAGAGAAAGGACTGCAAGATGCAGCAACAACAGAAAGCATACCAAGGAATCAATGCATGCGTGGGTGAAAGACGTTACTTGTTGCAGCCTTAGGTGTATATAGAATTACTGAATGCATACATGAAAGACGTTACTTGTTGCAGCCTTAGGTGTAGGCAGAGATCTTGAGGCCTCATGAAGGAAAATTGGACCCAGCGAGAGGTGCACGGCGGTGCTGCTACACGACGACGAGTAGCAGTGTGTGTGGTGTATCATGGGTGTCCTGCGATCGCTCATGTCCCTCTTCAAGGATTGTGGCAGTGTGTGTGTGGTGTAAAAGCAGTGTGTGCGAGTGCTGGCCAAAGATTGTGGCATCTGCTGGGAGACCATACGATACATGGATTTATACATATAGTTTTTTAATTAATTATTAGGTCCAGCAAATACATGGGGTTTGGGACGTACAGATTATTTTTGATTAATTAGGTCCGACACATGTATGATCAGATGTTTAGGAAGACTTTTAAATATGATGCATATGGTTTTTCGGGTGATTGAAATGTCCCTTCACATAATGGGTGTCTATTTAATTGAAAAGTTTTTTTAGGTTGAAAAGTCGTTTCACGTGTTACCTTTTTATGATTGAAAAGTTATTTAACGTATTGGTATGACTTAAGGGTTATTTAACATAGTGGCAAAGGTGGGTAATTTTGTTCAACATCTAAAATAGTAGGAAGATCGAATGGTCGTAGTTTTCCAATAAATCAAACAAGGAAAAGTCTTTGGATCAACCGATGCCACGTCATATGCTCAACACGTGTTCCAGAACCACTTCTTCTTATCCATTCCTCCCGTGTCAAGCTCCTCTCTCTCGACCGCGTTCTTCTTATCCAGTTCTTATCCAGACCGGCCGACGTCTCGCCTCCACTGCGCTCATCGAGGACGGGGCTGGAGGCGGAGGCGGCAGTGGCGCCCACCGAGGAGAGCTCGCCGAAAGGTGAGGAATCTCTTCACCTCTGCTTTCTCTCCCTCTCCTCTGTAGCCATTCATCCCCTCTGCAGTTTTCTGCAGTGCGGCCATTGTTTCTGCAACGTGGTTGTTGTTGCAGGAGTTGGAGAGATTGTTTCTGCAACCCGTTCGTTGTTTCAGGAATTGTTTCTGCAACCCGCTGTGGCCGCTGCTGCAGGAAAGCGATTGTTTCTGAAACTCGGCCTTTGTTTCAGGAATTAATGGATCTAAAGTTTATTTTTTGCAACAAAGCAATTGTTTCTACAACTCGAGCGTCATTTCAAGAATGAAGTCCACGAGCGGATCGATCGGCTACGCGCGAGATCGAACGGCTGTCGAGGTGGTGGATGTTTATTAAATATCCACCGGTGGATGCGTAGCAGCTCCCATCAAACAAAGGGTCACATTTTTCTGATTAATGTGGGATTTTCTAGTTATTTTCCTATTTTGATCCGTATTTTGCTTTTAGTAGATAATAGATGGTATCTTGGACATCTATTTGATGCAACCCTTTCTTTTGTGGTGTGTTTGTTGGGATCTGATGAACTGTGAGTTTATGATTAGGTCTATGAAATTATACCCATACTTGATTATTACAGCCTCGTATATCTTCTCCAATATTTAAGTTTTGTTTGCCCAACTCATCTTGCAATGGAAAGAAGTGCTTTTTGATGGGTTCGATTTGCGGTGCTAAACCTCACTGACAGAAGGAGACATGACACGCATGTATCGTAGATATTAAGGATAAAACGATGGGGTCTATTCCTACATGAATAGATCTTGTCTACATCATGTCATCGTTCTTAAAGCACTACTCCTTTTCTTCATGAACTAAATACACTAGATGCATGCTGGATAGCGGTTGGTGTGTGGACTAATAGTAGTAGATGCAGGCAGGAGTCGGTCTACTTGCTTGGACGTGATGCCTATATAAATGATCATTGTCTTGGATATCGTCATAATTATTCGCTCTTCTATCAAATGCCTAACAGTAATTTGTTTACCCATTGTATGCTATTTTCTCGAGAGAAGCCACTAGTGAAACCTACGGCCCCCGGGTCTATTTCTCATCATCTATTTGCAAGATCTATCCTGCTATTCGTGATTCAAATTTATTTTCTCTTTTATTTCTAGATCTATAATATAAAAAACCCAAAAATACCTTGCTACGTCTTATTTTCCATTACTTTATTTGAATCTATCAATTTATCTATTTACTGTTTTATCTTACCCACGAGGGATTAACAACCCCTACACGCGTTGGGTTGCAAGAATTTGTTGTTTGTGTGGAGGTACTGCTTAGATCGTGTTGTGCACCTTCCGACTGGTTCAATACCTTGGTTCCAAAGCGAGGAAATTCTTGTCGTCGCTGTGCTACATCACCCTTTACACTTGGAGGGAAAAACTAACGCATGAGCAACACCAAGCAAGCTTTGTGGCATCATTGCCAAGGAAGATCAAGTCAAGATCTATCACGTTCCCACACATAAACTCTCATCTCCTGCAACTACACTATTTGTCATTTGCCTCTCATTTTCCTCTGCCCCACTTGACAAAAATATTTACCTTTTTATTTGCCTTCTTTCCGTTTGCCGTTTTCTTGCCAGATCTCTTGATCGCTTATGTTCTTGCTTGGATAGACATCATGCCTCAAAGGAAGTATTATGATGTTCTGTATCCCAACGTTTTGTTAGAGATTGAGAAAAATACCAAGGAATACATGACTATGCAATTTGAGTAAAATAAAAAAATTACCGAAAAACGTAAGGAACATTCTATTTTTCTTGATGCAATAACAAAACAACTTGGTCATGTGAGTAAAGAAGTTTCTAATCTATAATCTGAGTATGCTATTACCGAAAATTTGCTAGGAAAGATATCTAATGTGCAAGCTACGTTAGTAAATCAAATGACAACTAAGATAGAGTCTTTAAAAGAGAAAAATTGATGAAGAGATTAAAATGATCGGTGTTTCTTATATTGATTCCTTTTTTAGAAATATTAAAATTCATGCTGAAGGAACTGAAGAAGAGTAAACTTTAGCTAGAAGGCGGTCCCATGCTTTGGTGGGTGAAAATCTTGTTGAAAAAAATGATGAAAGTGGGATTGAAGAGGTCAAAACTTTAGCTAGTGATGCACCCACTATTTCGGATTACAAAGACTTTAATTTTGATAGTTTCTCTTTGCTTGAGTGTATTTTTTGTTGCAATCTATGATAAATTCACCCAATGCCTATGAACAAAATAAAGCTTTCAGTAAACATATTTCGGAACTGGTAATAAGAACTTGGAAAAAAAGTTAAAATTAGAGATTTCAATTCCTAGAAAACTATATGATGAATGGTAATTTTGAGTGTTATGCTTTCCGTGATTTGGGTGATAGTGTTTCCACAATTCCGAAATCTCTTTGTGATGTGCTTGGTCTTACCAATATTGAAGAATGTTCTCTCAATTTGTACTTAGTGGATTCTACTATTAAAAAGCCTATGGAAAGAATTAATGATGTTATTATTCTTACAGATAAAAATTATGTGCTCATAGAATTTACTGTTCTTGATATTTATTGCAATACGTCTTGTCCAATAATTATTGGTAGACCGTTTTTATGTACTATAGGAGCCGTGATTGATATGAAAGAAGGGACTATTAAATTTCAGTTTCCACTAATAAAGGGTATGGAACACTTCCCTAGAACTAATATTAAATTACCATATGAATCAATCATGATGGCAACCTATGGAGCAAGAAACAAAGATGACAATACTTGAATCTATGCTTTATGCCTAGCTAGGGAGTAAAACGGTAGCGCTTGTTGGGAGGCAACAGTTGGGGAACGTTGCATGGAAAACAAAAAATTTCCTACGCACACGAAGACCTATCATGGTGATGTCCATCTACGAGTGGGGATTCGGATCTACGTACCCTTGTAGATCGCACAGCAGGAAGCGTTAAGAAACGCGATTGATGTAGTGGAACGTCTTCACGTCCCACGAACTGTCCCCGATCCGTCCCACGATCCGTTCCGATCTAGTGCCGAACGGACGACACCTCTGCGTTCAGCACACGTACAGCTCGATGACGATCTCAGCCTTCTTGATCCAGCAAGAGAGACAGAGAAGTAGATGAGTTCTCCGGCAGCGTGACGGCGCGCCGGTGTTGGTGATGAACTATTCCTACATGGCTCCGCCCGAACTTTGCAGAAATCTAATCTAGAGGAAGAACTACGAGGTGTAGGTTTGAATTGCATGTGGCAAAGTTGTGTCTCAAACAGCCCTAAACCTCTAGTATATATAGGAGGAGCCAAGGGGTGGGGCAAGCCCTTAGGGCTCCGGCCAAAGAGGCCCTCCTTGGGTCGGCCGAAGTGGGAGGGAGGAGTCCTTCAACAATCCCACTTGGATTAGGACTCCTTCCTTATTTTCACACCTCTTTTGGATTTTCCACTTTTTCCTCATGGGCTCTCCTTGGATGACTTTGTCAGCCCATTATAACTTCTTGCACATGCAATAAACCCATGTGGACCCCTTGGGGCGTGGTGGGATGATACGTCTCCGTCGTATCTACTTTTCCGAACTCTTTTCACTACACGAATCGGGCATTTTGCCGTCAGGACGCTAAAGACGGCAAAGAGAGAATTAGAGACGGCAAAAATTTTGCCGTCAGCCCATGACGGCAAAAAATGTCGTCATACCATGTGCCCGCAAAGGGTAATTTGTCGTTAGCATTTTTGCGGGCAGACGGTAAAATATTTGCCATTAGTGCAAACGGTTTGCCATCATCTATTATGAGGCAGACGGCAAAAAACCTAACAGAACCACCCGGATGGCGTTAACTCTTTGCCGTCATCCGACCGAAATGCAAGACGGCAAAGATTACGGGTTTGCCGTCAGTTGTTACCAATACGAGACGGCAAAGAAATTTTCTTTAAAAAAAATAAACAACAATCCTCAGTTATCAAAAAATGTATTGCATAACACATAATCTTCATTATTAAAAAACCCAAAATATAAACAACAATCCTCAGTTATCAAAAAGGCTAAATCATCAATTATCACAAAATATATACACACTATAATGTACATAATACACACAATGCATCATAATACATCGAGCGGAACCAGCCGCTTCTCCCGTCCCGACGCCCCCGCACAGGAGCGTCACTGCCCAACGCCCAGCCGCATCGCGCTCTCGTCGACCTCGCCGGCCAGTCGCCGGCCGGAGCCCAGCCTCTTCTTCTCGCCCGCCTGACGTGGTAGCGCTCCCCTGCGTGCGCTCATGCTCCCGCCCCTGCGCCGTCTCCTGCAACGGATGGATGGATGGATGCGGATGAATGATTTGTTGCTTGTTGGTAGATGGATGGATGCAACGGATTGGGATTTGGGAAAGGTCACTCACGGACCCCAGCGGAGCCTGAGCAACCCACACCATACGAACGTGACAATGGAGATGGAGCTCTGGCCATGGCCGATATGTGCGACGCTGGCGGTCGCCACTCTCCTCTACTACCTGGCCAGCCCGACACGCAGCCGCAGTGCGGGCACGGGGCGGATGCGGATGCCGCCGGGCCCCACGCCGCTGCCCGTCGCCGGCAACCTGCTCAGCCTCCGCCGCGGCAACCTCCACCACACGGCCCCGTCATGACGCTCAAGCTCGGCCTCACCACCGCGGTCGTGGTGTCCTCGCGCGATGCGGCCCGGGAGGCGTTCATGAGGCACGACCCGCGCCTGGTCGCGCGCGCCGTGGATGGGGGCGGCGGGGGAGATGGATGGGGGCGGCGGGGGCGGCGGGGGCGGCGGGGGAGATGGATGGGGGCGGCGGGTGCGACGGGGGATGGGTACGAGAGAGAAGAGAGGTGGGGAGAGGATAAGGTCGGGTGGAGGTGAGTGGTGGGCCAGCCGGGTTTTTTTTAGGGGACCAGCCGGGTTGAGTGGGTGGGAGAGCCAGCGACGGTGGGATGGGCCGCCACGTCATCGATCCGTGTCATCGATCCGCGTGGTGTGCTTTCTCTTTGCCGTCATCCGGTTGTTTTTCAAGACGGCAAATTAAGTCTTTGCCGTCATCCGGTTATTTTTACAGACGGCAAAATATTTTTTCACCCACGTCCGTGCGTGGTGCGATGGGGTGGGCTGGTGTGTCTCAGATCTTTCCATGTCATTGATCCGCGTGATCAATCCGTGTGTTGTGCTTCTTATTTTGCCGTCATCTAGTTACTTTTACAGACGGCAAAATAATTTTGCCGTCATCCAGTTATTTTTAAAGACGGCAAAATAATTTTGCCGTCATCTAGTTATTTTTAAAAACGGCAAAATACATCTTTGCCGTCATCCAGTTATTTTTACAGACGGCAAAATATTTTTTCACCCATGTCCGTGCGTGGTGGGATGGGGTAGGCTGGTGTGTCTCAGATCTTGCCACGTCATCGATTCGCGTGATCGATCCGTGTGTTGTGCTTCTTCTTTGCCGTCATCACCTTCTATTACAGGCGGCAAATTATGTCTTTACCGTCATCCGCTTATTTTTACACACGGCAAAATAATTTTGCAGTCTGCAATTTTTATTATAGATGGCAAAATATGTTTACGCCGGCAGTCAATCTTTGCCGTCAGCAGCTGACAGCAACTGACGATAAAAGTGCTCTTTGTCGTCATCCATGAAGAAAAGTTGACGGCAAAGATCTGAACAGATGGCGAATTACCTGATTCCCGTAGTGTTTGCCCATGTTCTGGACTCTAATTTGCATGATTTGAATGGAACTAACTCGGACTGACGCTGTTTTGAGCAGAATTGTCATGGTGTTGTTTTTGTGCAGAAATAAAAGTTCTCGGAACGTCGTGAAAATTTACGAAGATTTTTTCTGGAATAAAAGAAAAATACCTACGCAAAGATCCATCGGAGGGGGCGTGCCAGTGGGCCACAAGCCCACAAGCCGCGGCCACCCCCTATGGTCGCGCCATGCAGGCTTGTGGGGCCCACGTGGCACCACCGCCCCCAATCTCAGCTCTATATGTTCCGTTTCGCCTGGAAAAAAAATCAAAGAGAAGGTTTCGTCGCGTTTTGCGATACGGAGGCGCCGCCACATCCTCTTCTTCATCTGGAGGGCAGATCTGGAGTCCGTTTCGGGCTCCGGAGAGGGGAAATCGTCGCCATCGTCATCATCAACCTTTCTCCATCGACAATTCCATGATGCTCTTCATCGTTCGTGAGTAATCTCATCGTAGGCTTGCTGGACGGTGATGAGTTGGATGAGATCTATCATGTAATCGAGTTAGTTCTTGACGGGGATTGATCCCTAGTATCCACTATGTTCTAGATTCATGATGCTACTACTTGGCTATGCTTAATGCTTGTCACTAGGGCCCGAGTGCCATGATTTCAGATCTGAAACTATTATGTTGTCGCCAATATATGTGTGTTTTAGATCCTATCTTGCAAGTTGTAGTCACCTACTATGTGTTATGTCCCGGCAACCCCGGAGTGACAATAGCCGGAACCACTCCCGGAGATGACCATAGTATGAGGAGTTCATGTGTTCACCGCGTGTTAATGCGTTTGTCCGGTTCTTTACTAAAAGGAGAACTTTAATATCCCATAGTTTCCATTAGGATCCCGCTGCCACAGGAGGGATGGACAATAGATGTCATGCAAGTTCTTTTCCCTAAGCACGTATGACTACATACGGAATATATGCCTGCATTAGATTGATGAACGGGAGCTAGCCACATATCTCTCCGTGTTATAGCTGTTACATGATGAATCACATCCGTCACACTCATCCATCACCGATCCACTGCCTACGAGTCTTTTACTACTGGTCCTCGCTATGTTACTTTGTCTAGGCTTGTCCCTTGCTACAAAAGGGATTGGGCCACTTTGTTGCTGCTGTCACTACTGTTGTTACTTGTTACTTTGCTGCTACTGTCACTACTGCTTTTACTTGTTACTCCACTGTTACTTGTTGCAAGACTTTGTTGGCGCTAACATCCCGTCAACAAGGCTTTTTCTGGCGTCGTAGCCGGGGATTGTCATAGCTTTTTCTGGCACCGTTGCTATCGTACTACCTTGCTACTGATACTTTGCTTGCAGACACTAATCTTTCAGGTGTGGTTGAATTGACAACTCAGCTGCTAATACTTGAGAATATTCTTTATCTTCCCCTTGTGAGTGAATCAATAAATTTGGGTTGAATACTCTACCCTCGAAAACTGCTGCGATCCCATGCGCTTGTGGGACATCAAGTCTTTTTCTCGCAACATTGCCGGGGATTTTCAAAGCTTTTTCTGGCACCGTTGCTATCGTACTACCTTGCTACTAATACTTTGCTTGCAGAGACTAATCTTTCAGGTGTGGTTGAATTGACAACTCAGCTGCTAATACTTGAGAATATTCTTTAGCTTCCCCTTGTGAGCGAATCAATAAATTTGGGTTGAATACTCTACCCTCGAAAACTGATGCGATCCCATACGCTCGTGGGACATCAAGGCTTTTTCTGGCGCCATTGCTGGGGAAGCACAGCTATATTCTCTGAGTCACTTGGAATTTTCGTCTGCTGATCACTATGAGGAATCCGAAAGATCCAAGAACTAAAATCCTACCTTCCACTACGAGGAGAGGTAAGGAACTGCCATCTAGCTCTGCACTTGATTCACCTTCAGTTCTGAGTAAGTTTGAGACTTCGCCTCCTGCTAGAAATCTTGATATGTCACCTGTGCTTGATGATGCTACTTCTGCTGTCCATGATGCTTATGATGCTATGCTTGATACTATGCCCGATGATGCTATGCTTGATACTATGCCTGATGATGCTATGCTCGATACTATGCCTGCTATGCCTGATACTGCTTCGCCACTAGGAGCCCTTGATGCACCAATTCCTAGAGTTGCTGCTAGATGTGATGATACTTCTGAAACTGCTGATACTATTGAAGTAGAACCTACTTTGCCTGTTATGCCTGAATGCTATGTTATGGAAGGAGAGATAGTTGAGGACTTTCTTGCGTGTAAGGATAGCTATGATGTTGAGAAGCTACTGCTCAAGTGGAAAGAAAAATCTCTGAACACTAGGATGAAATACGACCCGAAGTTTGCTACTTCGCCTATCTTTGTGACCGACAAGGATTCTGAATTCTCTCTCGACCCTGAGTTAATCACTCTAGTCGAATCTGATCCTTTTCACGGTTATGAGTCTGAAATGGTTGTAGCCCATCTTACCAAACTGCACGATATAGCCACCCTATTCACTAGTGAGGAAAAGATCCGCCACTACTATATCCTCAAGTTGTTTCCTTTCTCGCTAAAGTATGATGCTAAGACCTGGTTCACTTCTCTTGCTCCTGGTTGTGTGCGTAGCCCCGAGGATATGGTTTATTACTTCTCTGAGAAATATTTCCTTGCCCATAAGAAGCAAGCTGCCTTGCAGGAAATATACAACTTTGCTCAAGCTGAAGAAGAGAGTCTCCCACAAGCTTGGGGGAGGCTCATCCAGCTACTGAATGCTTTGCCTGATCACCCTCTTGAGAAGAACGAAATACTTGATATCTTCTATAATGGACTTACCGATGCTTCCAAAGACCATCTAGATAGTTGTGTCGGTAGTGTTTTTAGGGAATGAACAGTAGAACAAGCTGAGATTCTATTGAATAACATCTTGTGCAATGAGAATGCTTGGACTATTCCCGAACCACCTCCTAAGCCAACTCCAAAGAAAAGAGGTATTCTATTCCTCTGTCCTGAAGATATGCAAGAAGCCAAGATATCTATGCGAGAGAAAGGCATTAAATCTGAAGATGTCAAAAATCTACCACCTATCGAAGAGATCCATGGTCTCGATAACCCGATACAGGTAGTAGAAGTAAATTCTCTGCGTAGGTTTGATGAGAGTGATATTCCTTTTGATAAACCTGCTAGCTTATGCATGGATGAATTTGATAACTTTGTTGCTAAACAACAGAGTTTCAATGATTATGTTAGCAGACAATTGGAACAGAATGCTCGTATGCTTAGTCATTTAAGTGCTTGTGTGGAAAGAAATGTCAATGATCTTAAACTTCTGAGTAAACATGCCTCTATGGTTACTAATCAGGTAGAACAAGTACTTAAAGCTCAGAATGACTTGCTCAATGAGTTGAATGACAATGCCGTCAGAGTCGTTACTAGAGGCGGTAGAATGACCCAGGAACCTTTGTATCCCGAGGGTCATCCGAAGAGAGTTGAACAAGATTCTCAAGGAGTTAGCACTGATGCACCTAGTCATCCTAGAAACAAGAAGAAAGATGATAGGAACCTGCACGCTAGCAACCCTGTTGCTGCTACACCTGAGAGTCCAAATGATGTCTCTATCTGTGATGCTGAAACACAATCTGGTGATGAACATGAGCCTAATGATAATATCAATAGTGATGTTCATGATGATGCTCAGCCTAGCAATGAAAAGGATGTGGACACTGAACCTAGTGTTGATCTTGATAACCCACAGCCTAAGAACAGAAGATACGATAAGAATGACTTCACTGCTAGGAAGCACGGTAAAGAAAGGGAACCATGGGTTTATAAACACATGCCCTTTCCTCCTAAACCATCCAAGAAAAAAGATGATGAAGATTTTGAGCGCTTCGTTGAGATGATCAGACCTGTCTTTCTACAAATGCGTTTGACAGATATGCTCAAAATGTCTCCGTATGCTAAGTACATGAAAGATATTGTGACTAATAAGAGGAGGATACCTGATCTTGAGATCTCCGCCATGCTTGCTAACTATACCTTCAAGGGTGGAACTCCCAAGAAACTAGGTGATCCCGGTGTGCCCACTATACCTTGCTCCATTAAAGGCAACTACGTTAGAACTGCGTTATGCGACCTTGGAGCCGGTGTTAGTGTTATGCCTCTCTCTTTTTATCATAGGCTTGAACTAGATAAGTTGACACCCACTAAAATCTCTCTGCAAATGGCCGACAAATCAACTGCTTTCCCTATCGGCGTTCGTGAGGATGTGCGTGTTGTGGTTGCTAACACCACTATCTTGACAGACTTTGTTATCTGGATATTCCCGAGGACGATGCCATGGCTGTCATCCTCGGAAGACCCTTTTTAAACACTGCAGGGGCTGTTATAGATTTCAACAAAGGCAATGTCACTTTCCATGTCAACGGTAATGAGCATACGGTGCACTTTCCGAAGAAACAATATCGAGTACATTGCATCAATGCTATCAAAAAAACTGCATCGATTCTTATTGGGAGCTTTGAATGCCCTATTCCTCGTGTCATGATGAAGTATGACTTGCTTGTTGGGGAGATACACATCCCCATTGAGGTGACCTAGTGACTGTTCGAAAATTCTCCGTTATCTTTTGCGATTCGAGAAAGTTTTGTCGAGGGGATTTGATCAACCCCATTGACGGATTTCTTTCAATGACCATGAGATGGATGAATCGAGGAGTCACAAACTTGTGTTCCATGCTTTCACTTTAGGTTGCTCAGAAGAAAAATGATATATTTAGTTTAGTTTTCCCTGTTTTCTGTTTTAGCGTCCGATGGAAAAATACCCCGAAAATAGAAGTTCTCCGAACGCTGTGAAAATCTAGTATGATTTTTTCTGGAATATTTGAAAAATACCGGGACAAAGAGTTTGTCTGGGGGCCACAGCAGTGGGCCACAAAGACCTAGGGGGCGGGCACTCCCCGGGGCCGCGCCACCCAGGCTTGTGGGGGCCCACAGGCACCCCCTCCACTCATTCTTGCTCCCATCTGCTTCTCCTACCTCCAGAAAAAATTGTTTCGCAGCTCAAACCCGTGTTCTTGCTCCTCTTGCTGGGACTTTCGATATCTTTGCTCAAATCACCATTCTTTGAACTGTTTTGGGGAAATTACTCCTTGGTAAGTGACTCCTCCATTGGTCCAATTAGTTTTTGCTCTAGTGCCTTATACTCCGCGTATTTTTGCTGCCTTGGCGACCATGTTCTTGAGCTTTGCATGCTGATTTTGGCTGCTCCCAAGTAGTTTTGATGCGTAATATGGTCTCTAGGCACTTGTGGGAGTAGTTGCTACAAGTTTAGTTGAACCTTGTTCACCTTTCCTTTGGGTCATTGAAAATTTCAGAAAAGGAAGATGTTCAGGAGAAACTATCATGGTGGTTCCTCAAGCAAGAGAGGTCCCTGTCTTGCGATCTGGGAGCCTGATCCTTACCAACCTAGGGACGCGCAGGTACAACCTTGTGAATGGACTTTTGATGAATTTATGATTGAGGCAGGTTTCAAAGATGAGTTTGATGCACTTGTTCGCAACGTCGGACTCGAAGAATTCATCTCCGATAAATGTGAACAGTATGTTGCTCTCACTGCCTCTTTTGTTCGTAGATTCAAATTTTCAGTTGGCCATGAGCATCGGTACTATTTGATCTCTATGATAAATCGTATACCATGGATTTAGAGGATTTCAGTAGAATTTGCAAAATACCTATTTGGGGTAACCTCAGTGATCCTCCAAAATCTTCGGTTAGAGATTTTTGCGCCAGTATTACGGTTGGAGAAATTAGAGACATTACGCAAGCTACCATGGGGAGTATTCATTTTCCTGCCTTGCATTACTTTGCCCTCTTCATAGGCAGATGCATTAATGGCAAGATTGAGCATTGTCACCTCTGCACACCCGACCTTAGTATCCTTAAGAGCGAAGTGACGGGTGACAAATGCTTCAACATGGGAGCTATTATAGCAAGGAGGCTGAATAAGAATGCTATTGATGGGGATTTCTTTGGTGGGATCTATGCCACTCGCATAGCAAATTTTCTTGGAGTACCCATCCGCGCAGGAGATCCCCCGCTCCATACAGCTTTCCTTGACCGCGTCACTATGACACGCTACCAGTTCCTTGAGAGGGATGATGAATCCCTCCTATACCGATTGATATTTAACCGGCAGCGTGTTTTCCATATTACCCTTCCTGCTCCTGCTCTCTTTGACTTTCAGGTAAAACAGAGATATTACATAACCAGAGGAGAGGCAGAGGAGTATGAGAGGGAGGCGACGACTGCTCGTCTCCGTGAGGCAGCTATTCAGGTAGTGGTTGCAGCGCTCCCGTATAACCCCGATTATGATTTTGGGTTTCGCCAGGACCATCCATGGGAGTAGACCAAGTTAGGCCAAAAGCCTAAGCTTGGGGGAGTACGTGTTCTCACCCGACTTTACATTCCTGCTTATGCTTTCACTTTGTTAGTTGGGGTTCACACTTTCCCACTGTATCATCCATGCTAGTTTATTTTCTTTTTCTCGTTTTCTTTTCGTGTGTTTGTCTAGTTTGGGAAAAAAACAAAAAGCTTTTCTTTTCTTCTTTTGCTTGTTGGGAGCTTTCCCGTGTAGATAGTTTTCTTTTTCTTTTGGGTCAAGGTAGAAGACTATGGTTACAATGTTTAGTGGCTCTTGCATGCATACCTGTTTAGCCTTCAAAGAGCCATATTACTTTGTCTTCTCCTTTGTGTTTGCCTGCAGATTCCAACTTTAGTCCAATGCATGAGCACGCTTATTATTGTTCACATCGTTCGGTCGTGCAAGTGAAAGGCAATAATGATGATGTATGATGAAGTGACTGAGCCTGGAAAAGATGGTATGAACTCGATCTATTTTTTTTTTGTAAATATGACTAGCTCATCATGCCTGATTCAGCTTTGTTGTGAGAGAAACATGTTTGCAATGACAACTTAGAGATCATACTTGCTTATGCCATGCTTACTTAGCTAGGAGCTTATAATGGTTTGTCTTGGTTGCCCACATGAATGTTGAGATGACTATGATGTAGTATGATAGGATGGTATCCTCCTTTGAATGTTTCAAGTGTCTTGACTTGGCGCATGTTCACGCATGTAGTTGAAACAAAATCAACATAGCCTCTATGATGTTCATGTTCATGGTGATTTATGTCCTACTCATGCTTGCACTCAATGTTAGTTACTCTCAATGCATTTTGATGACTGTTGTCGCTCTCTAGTTGGTCGCTTCCCAGTCTTTTGCTAGCCTTCACTTGTACTAAGCGGGAATACTGCTTGTGCTTCCACTTCCATAAACCCAAAGTTGGGCCATATGAGTCCACCATACCTACCTATGTGTGGTATCTACCTGCCGTTCCAAGTAAATTTGCATGTGCCATTCTCTAAATCTTCAAGAAATGATCTGTTTTGCGTGCCCGAACCGCTCATGTGGTGACAGGGGGCTATTGGTATCTTCCATGCTAGGCGTGTTATCCTCGATATGTGTTTATTCACTATCATTCACGGGAAATGGGCCGGCAATTGGAATTCCCAGTTCCATGCTCAAATCGAAAAGATAATTGCAAACAAATCTCCCCCAACAATGATGTTGGTATGGACGGTACCCGAGGATTCGGCTAGCCGTGGAGTGTGATTGATTGGTGGTGGGGGAGTCAAAACTTTACTTTTCTGTTTGGGAACCGCCTCTAGCATGTGTAGCGTGGAAGATGTTGAGAACTCCTAGTCAGTACGTTGACAATGAAAGCATGCCACCCAAAATTATTATCTCTGTTTTCAAAGCTTGAGCTCTGGCACCTCTGCAAATCAATGCTTCCCTCTGTGAAGGGCATGTCTATTTATGTTCCTCTTGAGCCATCCTCCTCTTACAAAAGCACCAATTAGAGAGAACCTCTGTCATTTTTATGGTTTTCTTTTAACTGTGTTGAGTATGACTATGACTGGATCTTCATTGCCATGAATTACAATGTTTAGTCAGCCCTTGGTCTTTGAAGGTGCTCTGCATTTATGTTTTGCGGTCTCAGAAAGAGCTAGCGAGATACCATCTATTCGTACTGCTTCATGTTGTTTTGATTAAAGTGTTGACATTTGAGGCTTATTATTATTTGCTCGCTAGTTGATTATGCCGTTGATATGAGTTTACCGTGAGACCTAGATGTCATTTGCTTATGTGGTTTGCTTGTGATGTTGCTGAAATTCTGGTTGTCAGTTAGACATAATTGCAACAACAAGATCAAACAGAGTTCGTCAAAGTTTTTCTTTTGCCTCTCTCAGTTTGTAAACTGAGTTGCTTGAGGACAAGCAAGGCTTTAAACTTGGGGGAGTTGATACGTCTTCGTCGTATCTACTTTTCCGAACTCTTTTGCCCTTGTTTTGGACTCTAATTTCATGATTTGAATGGAACTAACCCGGACTGACGCTGTTTTCAGCAGAATTGCCATGGTGTTGTTTTTGTGCAGAAATAAAAGTTCTCGGAACGTCCTGAAAATTTACGGAGATTTTATCTGGAATAAAAGAAAAATACGTGCGCAAAGATCTACCGGAGGGGGCGTGCCAGCGGGCCACAAGCCCACAGGCCGCAGCCACCCCCTATGGCCGCGCCATGCAGGCTTGTGGGCCCCACGTGGCACAACTGCCCCCAATCTCAGCTCTATATCTTCCGTTTTGCCCGGAAAAAAAAATTAGAGAGAAGGTTTCATCGCGTTTTGTGATACGGAGGCACAGCCACGTGGCAGATCTGGAGTCCGTTTCGGGTTCCAGAGAGGGGAAATCGTCGCCATCGTCATCATCAACCTTTCTCCATCGACAATTCCATGATGCTCTTCATCGTTCGTGAGTAATCTCATCATAGGCTTGCTGGAGGGTGATGAGTTGGATGAGATCTATTATGTAATTGAGTTAATTCTTGACGAGGATTGATCCCTAGTATCGACTATGTTCTAGATTGATGTTGCTACTACTTGGCTATTCTTAATGCTTGTCACTAGGGCCCGAGTGCCATGATTTCAGATCTGAACCTATTATGTTGTCACCAATATATGTGTGTTTTAGATCCTATCTTGCAAGTTGTAGTCACCTACTATGTGTTATGACCCGGCAACCTCGGAGTGACAATAGCCGGAACCACTCCCGGAGATGACCATAGTATGAGGAGTTCATGTGTTCACCGCGTGTTAATGCGTTTGTCCGGTTCTTTACTAAAAGGAGAACTTTAATATCCCATAGTTTTCATTAGGATCCCGCTGCCACAGGAGGGATGGACAATAGATGTCATGCAAGTTCTTTTCCCTAAGCACGTATGACTACATACGGAATACATGCCTGCATTAGATTGGTGAACGGGAGCTAGCCACATATCTCTCCGTGTTATAGCTGTTATATGATGAATCACATCCGTCACACTCATCCATCACCGATCCACTGCCTACGAGTCTTTTACTACTGGTCCTCGCTACGTTACGTTGTCTAGGCTTGTCCCTTGCTACAAAAGGGATTGGGCCACTTTGTTGCGGCTGTCACTACTGTTGTTACTTGTTACTTTGCTGCTGCTGTCACTACTGATGTTACTTGTTACTCCGCTGTTACTTGTTGCAAGACTTTGTTGGTGCTAACATCCCATCAACAAGACTTTTTCTACCGCTGTTGTCGGGGATTGTCAAAGCTTTTTCTGGCACCGTTGCTATCGTACTACCTTGCTACTGATACTTTGCTTGCAGACACTAATCTTTCAGGTGTGGTTGAATTGACAACTCAGCTCCTAATACTTGAGAATATTCTTTAGCTTCCCCTTGTGAGAGAATCAATAAATTTGGGTTGAATACTCTACCCTCGAAAACTGCTGCGATCCCATACGCTTGTGGGACATCATGGGCCCACCCAGTGGGCCCCCGGAACCCATTCGTCACTCTCGGCACACTCACTACAGGAATCACCGGCTTTGCCGTCTGCCGTCACAGACGGCAATGACAAATACCCGGACGGCAAAGACAGTACCACAGACGGCAAAGATTGTCACGGCCGGCAAATTTTCTGCGTCAGCCTACGACGGCATAGGACATTCTTTGCCGTCTGCCCTCCCAAAGCGGACGGCAAAGCTCTTTGCCGTCAGCTTTCCTGAGGAGCTGTCGGCAAAGAGCTTGAGACGGCAGCCGAGAGGCGTTGCCTCCGTTAGGGGTTAACGGAGGCTCTTTGCCGTCTGCCTGCTGGTCAATCTTTGCCGTCTGCCCTATTGAATATCTTTGTCGTCTGCCTGCTGGTCAATCTTTGCCGTCTGCCTTGTCCTCCCCTCCCCCTCTCTCCACTCCTGCCCCTCCTCTGTGCCCTCTTCTTTGCCGTCTGCCCCCCCCCCCCAGCAGGCAGACGGCAAAGAGCCTATATGGCCAGCTGGTACTGCCCAGGAAGCACAGCTGGGTGCCATGTGGCACCTTTGCCGTCTGCTGGCTGATGGCAAAGGCCTTTGCCATCAGCTGGCAGACGGCAAAGATCCCATATTGTCACTGTTTTGTTTATTTTATGTTATTTCACAGCAATAATATATATAATTCATAGCACATATATGATATATAGTTCACAACACATATATGATATACATATAAAGTTCACCAATGTCATTTGTTCATCAATGGACATCCATATATCGAAAGAACCAACATATACAAAGTTTCATCCATATATATATACATATAGTTCCACATATATTGTTCATCAAGACATACAAAGAACCAACACATTGTTCATCCACTCAAATAAAAAAGGAAACTAAAGCACTCCAACGCCAGCTTCCATGCATGTAGTACATCCAATCTGCAAAATGGGAATAAGAAAGTAAGTAGAAGAAGAACAACAACATATATGACAAATAAGCTAAATTGAAGAAGAAAGAGAAGAAGCAATAAGAGAACAAGGAGAAGAAAAACAAGAAGGAGGAGGAGGAGGAGGAGGGGAAGGGGAAGGAGAAGGAGAAGGAGGAGGAGAAGAAGAAAAAAGAAGAGAAGAAGAAGGAGAAGAAGGAGGAGAAGAAGGAGAGAAGAAGAAGGAGAAGAAGGAGGGCTCCTTCTCCTTCTCCTTCTTCTTCTCCTCCTTCCTTCTCCTTCTTCTCTTCTTCTCCTCCTCCTTCTTCTTCTTCTCCTCCTCCTCCTTCTTCTTCTCCTTCTCCTTCTATTCTTCTTCTGTTCTTCCTCTTCTTCTTCCTTCTCCTTCTTTTTGAGCTAAATATTCCAATTATGTCATTTTAGAGGAAAAGAAGCTAAGTATATAATATTCATGAGCTAACCAAGGTTCTTATGCCATTTTGAGCTTATTACGGTATTTTGGAGCTAAATGGGCTAACTATGTCATTGTTGGGTTAATTAAAGCAAGGATAATATGAAAGAGGAGAAGAAAGAGGAGGAGGAGGAGAAGAAGAAGAAATCAAGAAGAAGGAGGAGGAGGAGGAGGAGGATAAGGATAGAAGGTCCTTGGCCTTCTCCTCCTCCTCCTCCTCCTCCTCCTCCTCCCTTCTCCTCCTCCTCCTCCTCCTCCTCCTCCTTCTCCTTCTTATCTTCTTCTTCATCTCTTCTTCTTCTTTCTTTTCATTTTGAGCTTATTATGGTAGAAGAAGAAGAAGAAAGAGGAGGAGAAGAAGAAGAAAGAGGAGGAAGAGGATAAGAAGAAGAAATCGAGAAGAAGGAGTAGGAGGAGGAGGAGGAGGAGGAGAAGGCCAGGGGCCTTCTCCTCCTCCTCCTCCTCCTCCTCCTCCTCCTTCTTCTCTTCTTCTTCATCTCTTCTTCTTCTTTCTTTTCATTTTGCCTATTTCTTCTCCTCTTCTCCTCTTGTTGGAGCTAAATTACCTAATTATGTCTTTTTTGAGCTAAATATTCCAATTATGTCATTTTAGAGGAAAAGAAGCTAAGTATATAATATTCATGAGCTAACCAAGGTTCTTATGCCATTTTGAGCTTATTACGGTATTTTGGAGCTAAATGAGCTAACTATGTCATTGTTGGGTTAATTAAAGCAAGGATAATATGAAAGAGGAGAAGAAAGAGGAGGAGGAGAAGAAGAAGAAATCAAGAAGAAGGAGGAGGAGGAGGAGGAGGAGGAGAAGGATAGAAGGTCCTTGGCCTTCTCCTCCTCCTCCTCCTCCTCCCTTCTCCTCCTCCTCCTCCTCCTCCTCCTCCCTTCTCCTCCTCCTCCTCCTCCTCCTCCTCCTCCTCCTCGTTCTTCTCTTCTTCTTCATCTCTTCTTCTTCTTTCTTTTCATTTTGAGCTTATTATGGTAGAAGAAGAAGAAGAAAGAGGAGGAGAAGAAGAAGAAAGAGGAGGAAGAGGAGAAGAAGAAGAAATCAAGAAGAAGGAGGAGGAGGAGGAGGAGGAGGAGAAGGCCAGGGGCCTTCTCCTCCTCCTCCTCCTCCTCATCCTCCTCCTCCTTCTTCTCTTCTTCTTCATCTCTTCTTCTTCTTTCTTTTCATTTTGCCTATTTCTTCTCCTCTTGTTGGAGCTAAATTACCTAATTATGTCTTCTTGGAGCTAAATTGGCTAATTATCTCATTTTAGAGGAAAACAAGCTAAGTTTGGAGGAGAAACTTACCGTAGTGGTCATCAAGGAGGAGAAACACCACGGTTGCTCGCGCCGGCTTCGTCTGGAGACGGTTGCCCTGGAGAAGGGTCGTGCGATGCCGCTCGGGAGTTATTCTGCAGAAAAGATATTTTGCAATGTCTCAGTTAGCATGATGACACTCAATTATTAATACTAGTTTATAATGAAACTCACCGTGCCAATCGAAGAGAAGACGGGCATCGGCGGAGGGACTTGACCGCTCTTCTCGCACAGACCCTGAAGAGTGGGTCGTATTAGTTAGTATTGAAACAGACATTACACACATGATTTTGCTAATGTGAAAAAAACATACCACAAAAAGCTCGTACAGGGCCCGTTGACCCGCCTCATTCCGGGCCCTCTCCTCCTCAAGCAATCGTGCCGTGCTCTGGTCCCTCTCATCAAGAGCAGCCTGAAGAGCAGCCTGGCTTGCCAATCTCTCTTTCTCAAGAGCAGCCTGGTTTGCCGCTCTCTCTTTCTGAAGAGCAGCCTGAAAAACCATTCCTCGTTACCACAGTAATGATCTATGGTGACACACATAATGAAATGGATGAAAGTGTTCTTAGTCCGTACAACTAACCTCGATGGCAAGTTCGACTCGCCGTGGACGACGCGTTATCTCAGGACAGTTGCTCGACTGGCGCGCCTTGATCTCCGGAAGAGTGAGTGGACAACGTATTATCCCATCTCCAATGGCTATCGAGCCATGGGGCCTCCCGCCACCAGATATCATCACCAGCTCTGGATCCAAAGGTTCCTGGCTAGGGTTAAAGTCATCCCCTTTCGTAGCCTTCCCCGCGTCCGTGTATGCCACGAGCTTCTGGTGGGACGATATGTTGGTGAAGTTACTGGGATCATCCAGGTCAGACTCAGAGAATGCCTTCACCTTCTTGTACGAGGCAGTATGGGCCATGCCATAAAGGTCGTACAAGTGTGGCATCTCAGTCTTATTGTGATGCGCCTAAAAGAGAGGAACAAAATATTAGCATAAGAATAAATTGCATGAATCATGAAGCAAATCACATACCCAGTTTCGTCCAAACTAAAGTAAGTTGGCGCTGCCTTGATGGTGTGGCACACCAACCATTTGGCTACGCCGATCCTTCGCATTATCGTGGACGGCTCGCCAGGTGCCTGTGCACCACTCATCAACCAACGCCTCCCAACAATCCATCTTATCCGCACACCATCTCGGGGGCACCTGTAAGTTATTAGAAAGAATTTTCAACGCTATGCCTATGAATGAAATCAAGAAAACTACGTAGAAGGACTTAAGAATAGGTAATTACCTTCATGTATTGCTCCTTCTTCAGAAACTTTCCGCGGCAATCCTTCTTCTGCTTCTTAATACCACGCGTGGCGTAGTAATCTCGAATAGCCTGCGGCCGAGCCTCGTGGCGCAAGTTCTGTAGTAACCGCCTACACTCGACCTCGAGAACCCTGGCCGTCGCCTCCTCATATCCATCCTCACACCTATAGAAGGTCTGCAATCAAACGTGAAAACACCGATTAGTACAATAATTAGGTATATTGTTAATTTTAGATTCTGTAAAAGGATAATTTACCCAAAAGTTGTTGATCACCATCTCGGCCCTCGTGTGGCACAAGACACCATCTATAATCTCCTCCGGCGGGGCCTGCGCAGCCTGGTAGTGCTCCCAGGTAAATCCTAGTGTAGGAACCTGACCCTCACCAGGCAACGTGACAAACCCCGGGAAATTTGTCCAGCAAAGCACATCAAGGACGGAGTTCGGCCTGCGGACTCTAAGAGGTTGTACCCATCCCCTGCAGTATGATAAGGTCAGCGCATTAGATATTTGAACAAACTTGAAGGCAAAAGCTAAAAAAAGGGTAAATTTACTTACCTATCTCCTTCAGGTTTAATCACCGGCCTCTGCTCGCGGGTAGCCGGGGCGACCTGGAGACGTGTACTACCACGCTTGTACACGGTAGCCGGGGCCCCGTCCACCTGCAAATCGCCCTCACTATCCGTAAGCACATCCCCGCCATCCCCGCCCCCTGAGCCACCCGGACCCTCGGTCCAATCCGGCAACTCGGTACGATCCGGCCAAGGCTCCCATCCGGACCTCTCCACGTCGGGTGAAGCCTCCAGAACCGTAGTCTCCTCCGGCTGCTCCTGGGCCGAGTGCACATCGACCCGAGGCTGCTCCTGGGCCGGAGTCTCATGGGACGAATGCCCGTGAACACCAGGCTCCTGGACCGGAGTCCCCGTAGCCTCCTCCGCAAACGGGTCGACCATACTAGTCCTATACTCGGGTGAATGAGCTGGTGGTGGTGGCGAGGACGGCTCAACAGTCCTCCTGGATCTTCCGCGGCCACCACCTCTCCCTTTACCCATCCCCTTCTTCCCTACCCGACCAGCACCTCTACCAGCGGGCAATGCCGCCGACGAAGAAGAACCCCCGGCTGGTGTCGAAAGACTGTCTGCCAAGGCTCTACGGAGCGATAGGGGTGGAAGGGAAGTACCACCCCTCGTGCGGGGCGCCTGGGAAGAACCCGTCGAGCGCTCTGGACCCGCGCCCACCATCTTTCAACACCTGCCATGATAAAGATTAAAAGAAATTAGTACAACATAAAAAAATTGAATGACTGACATGAATAATAATATGTACATGAATAATAAATATTAAAATATATATAATTTAAGTTGTGAATCTTACAAACTAATAATCATCATCAATAAATGCATCATCATCATCACTATCACGCTAATAGGTAAAGATAGGTCCTAATCCCACCCGAGTATGTGTAGACTGGGTTCGTTTTCCCATGCTCTGCTCCGGATCCAACGCAAAATTTCGGCAGCACCTCCCCGCTGTTCTCCTGATACACGTCTCCGCAATAAACACAGAGGATGTGCATCCGGAGAACAACAGGGAGGCACTGACGAAATTCCGCATCGGATCCAGAGCACAACATACGGGAAAACGAACCCAGTCTACACATACTCGGGCTGTCCATGGATAATGTTGGACAATTCGAAAGGATGGCGGTTATAAATATGCAAAGACATGCATATTTATAGATGTCGCCCTTTCGAATGGGAGACGCATACTGGTCACGCATACTCATGATTGAAGAAACCTATAGCTAGCAAGTTTCATCGGCACGAAGACCAGGACAGAGCAAATTAAGGGGGTAGGAGGAGAAGTCATTTGTGCTCACCAACAAACGCAAGGGCGGAGCTCGTCCAACGCACGTGGAGGTCGTCGAACAACTGCACATTGAAATTCACCCGATCAACACAAATATGATGTTTTTATAATTAACATAACTATATGACCTAACTCATAACTATGTGGGTCAGTGTCATCGGGGGTCGAAGGTCACTGGCGTCGGGGATTGGGGTCTTTTCGGTCAACAAGAGGCCGAAGAGGTGTCGGGGCTCGGGGGTTGGGGGTCAGTGCGTCAGGGGTCGGGGTAGGGGGTCGGGGGTCGAGGGTGAGTGTTGTCGGGGGTCGGGGGTCGGGGGTCGAGGGTCAGTGGCGTCGGGCGTCGGGGGTCGGGGGTCAGTGGCGTCGGGAGTCGGGGTAGGGGGTCGGGGGTCGAGGGTGAGTGTTGTCGGGGGTCGGGGGTCGGGGGTCGAGGTTACCTATAAAACTTTCTAGGTTACCTATAAAACTTTCTAGGTTACCTATAAAACTTTCCAGGTTACCTATACTACTTTATAAAACTTTCCAGGTTCCATAAAAAAATATTTCATGTCGGGGTGTCGTCGAGATGTCGTGTTGGGGCGTCGTGTCGGGGTTTCGGGGCATCGTGTCGGGTGTCAGGGGTGTCGTCGAGATGTCGTGTCGGGGCGTCGTGTCGGGGTTTCGGGGCATCGTGACGGGTGTCAGGGGTGTCATCGAGATGTCGTGTCGGTGCGACAACTACTATTGCGAGCTGTTGTAATATCCTCGGTGTTGAAGTGGAATATCACCGGTGCCTGAAGGGGGTGGTCCCAACAGTAATGTTTCTGCACCGACCTGCATGGGGGTGGTTGCAGCAGCATCGTTGTTGCAGCACGTGAGCTCGATGGCATCGTAGCCATGGCAGGTGCGTCACAAGCTCACCGACGTTCCCCAACATTGTGGCTAGTGCAAGCATAGGCGGCGACCGGAGGGCTCTACACGGGCAACTACTAACCTAACAACTAACCTAACACACAGTAGGTGATTAACAACTAACCTAACAACTAACCTAGCTCGAGGGGTAATACCACTAACAACTAACCTAATTACCACTAACAACTAACAAGTAACCTAACTAACCTAATTACCAGTACGTAAACACTAACAACTAACCTAACTAACCTAACAAACAATAGGTAATTAACAACTAACCTAACTAACCTAATTAATGAATTAAACGAAAAAAGGAAAAAAGGACTCACCGAGCTCCGGCAGTGGAGGAGAGGGCGGTGCAGGAGAGGGTGGTGGTGGCGGAGGGGCGGTGGTGGAGAAGGGGTGAGCTCCGGAGGCGGTGGTGGAGGAGGGCGCGGCAGCGCAGGGAGGAGGAGGGCGTGGCGGCGGCGCAGGGTGCGGTGGTGGCGTGGCGGCGCGTCGGCGGTGCTGGTTTCGGGAGGGGCGGGGGTGAGAGAGAGAGGGGTGTGGGGCGCGACCGTTGGGGGAGATGAGAGGCACCCTCTTTGCTGTCTGCCGCCGACGGCACAGATGAGAAAAGCACACGGCAAAGAGGGAGGCCGTTAGGGGGGGAGAGAGGGGGTGCAGGGTGGGCCACCCGAACTCTTTGCCGTCTGCCTGAATGAGATTTGCCGTCAGCCAGCTGACGGCAAAGAGCTGGCTGATGGCAAATAGTACCTTTGCCATCAGCCTTCTCTTTGTCGTCTGGTTTCTGGTAGCTGATGGCAAAGAGTGTCTTTGCCATCAGCCAGCAGACGGCAAAGAAGTAGCAGACGGCAAAATCTCTGATTCCAGTAGTGACTGCTCGCAATGCCGAAAGCTTTATGGAATCCAAACACCAACTTCCTATATATCAATCTTTGTTTCCTGACCATTCTAGAAACCCTTGTGACGTCCGTGATCTCATTCAGGACTCCGAACAACCTTCGGTCACCAACACATATAACTCAACTATACTAAAACATCATCGAAGCAAAAGTGTGCAGACCCTGCGGGTTCGAGAACTATGTAGACATGACCCGAGACACTCCCCGGTCAAAATCCTATAGCGGGACATGGATGCCCATATTGCATCCTACATATTCTACGAAGATCTTATCGATTGAACATATGTGCCAAGGATTCATATAATCCTGTATATCATTCCATTTGTCCTTCGGTATGTTACTTGCCCGAGATTTGATCGTTGGTATCCCTATACCTATTTCAATCTCGTTACCGGCAAGTCTCTTTACTCGTTCCGTAATACAAGATCCCGTGACTCACACTTGAATCACATTGCTTGCAAGGCTTGTATGTGATGTTGTATTACCGAGTGGGCCCCGAGATACCTCTCCGTCACACGGAGTGACAAATCCCAGTCTTGATCCATGCTAACTCAATGGACACCTTCGGAGATACCTATAGAGCAGCTTTATAGTCACCTAGTAACGTTGTGACGTTTGATACACACAAGGTATTCCTTCGATGTCAGTGAATTAAATGATCTCATGATCATATGAATGAATACTTGACACGTATAAAACAATAGCAACAAAATGACACGATCACATGCTACGTTTATAATTTGGGTCTTGTCCATCACATGATTCTCCTAATGATGTGATCCCATTATCAAGTGACAACACTTGCCTATGGCCAGGAAACCTTGACCATCTTTGATCAACGAACTAGTCAACTAGAGGCTCACTAGGGACAATGTATTGTCTATGTATCCACACATGTATTTGAGTTTCCAATCAATACAATTCTAGCATGGATAATAAACTATTATTATGAACAAGGAAATATAATAATAACTAATTTATTATTGCCTCTAGGGCATATTTCCAACAGTCTCCCACTTGCACTAGAGTCAATAATCTAGTTCACATCACCATGTGATTTTAACGAATCCAACACCCATATAGTTCTGGGGTTTAATCACGTCTTGCTCGTGAGAGAGGTTTTAGTCAACGGTTCTGAATCTTTCAGATCCATGTGTGCTTTACAAATCTTTATGTCATCTTATAGATGCTGCTACTATGTGCTATTCGGAAATACTCCAAATATCTACTCTACTATACGAATCCGTTTTACTACTCATAGTTATTCGGATAAGTGTCAAAGCTTGCATAAACGTAACCCTTTACGAAGAACTCTTTAATCACTTCCATAATTCAGAAAAAATTCCTTAGTCCACCAGTTACTAAGGATAACTTTGACCGCTGTTTTCGTGATTCAATCCTAGATCACTCCTTGTACCCTTTGACAGACTCATGGCAAGGCACACATTAGGTGCGGCACACAACATGGCATACATTAGAGTCTACAGCTAAGGCATAGGGGACGACCTTCGTCCTTTCTCTTGTTTTTCTACCGTGGTTGGGCTTTTGAGTCTTACTCACATTCACACCTTACAACACAGCCAAGAACTCCTTATTTGCTGATCTATTTTGAACTCCTTCAAAAACTTCTCAAGGCATGCATTTCATTCGAAAGTTCTGTTTAGCATTTTGATCTATCTCTATAGATCTTGAGGCTCAACGTTCAAGTAGCTCTATCCAGGTTTTCCTTTGAAAAACTCCTTTCAAACAACCCTTTATACTTTACAGATATTCTACATCACTTCTGATCATCAATATGTCAACCACATATATTTATCACTCACTTCTTTGGAAATACAAGTTTCTCATAAACCTCGTATAAACCCAAAATCTTTGATCATCTCATCAAAGCGTATATTCCAACTCCGAGATGCTTGCACCAGTCCATAGAAGGATCGCTAGAGCTTGCATACTTGTTAGCATCCTTAGGATCGACAAAACCTTCTGGTTGTATCACATACAACCTTTCCTCAAGTAAACCGTCGAGGAAACAATATTTCGACATCCTATGTGCAATATTTCATAAATAATGCATCAAGTGCTAACATAATTCCAACTGACTTTTAGCATCGCTACGAGTGAGAATGTCTCATCATAGTCAACTCTTTGAACTTGTCAGAAACATCTTTGCGATAAGTCGAGCTTTTCTTAATGGTGACTTTTCACCATCATCGTCTGTCTTCCCTTTAAAGATCCATCTTTACTTAATAGTCCTACGACCATCAAGAAGTTCTTCCAAAGTCTACACTTTGTTTTCATACATGGATGCTCTCTCGGATTTCATGGCCATTTGTCGGAATCCAGGCCCACCATCGCTTCTCCATAGCTTGTAGGTTCATTGATGTTCAACAACATGACCTCCAGGACAGGGTTACCGTACCACTATGTAGTAGTACGCGACCTTGTCGACCTAAGAGGTTTGTAGAAACTTGATCTGAAGCTCAATGATCACCATCATCAGTTTCCACTTCAATTGGTGTAGGCACCACAGGAACAACTTCTTGTGCCCTGCTACACACTGGTTGAAGTGACGGTTCATTAACCTCATCAAGTTCCACCACTCTCCCACTCAATTCTTTCGAGAGAAACTTTTCCTCGAGAAAGGATCCGTTTCTAGAAACAAACACTTTGCTTCCGGATCTGAGATAGGAGATGTACCCAACTGTTTTGGATATCCTATGAAGATGCATTTATCCGCTTTGGGTTCCAGCTTATCAGACTGAAACTTTTTCACATAAGCATCACAGCCCCAAACTTTTAAGAAGCGACAGCTTAGATTTCTCCAAACCATAGTATATGCTATGTCATCTCAACGGAAATACGCGGTGCCCTATTTAAAGTGAATGCGGTTGTCTCTAATGCATAACCCATAAACGATAGTGGTAATTCGATAAGAGACATCATAGTATGCACCATATCAAATAGGGCGCGGCTATGACATTTGGACACACCATCACATTATGGTGTTCTAGGAGGCATGAACTGCGAAACAATTTCCACGTTGTCTTAACTGTGAGCCAAAACTCGCAACTCAGATATTCATCTCTATGATCATATCGTAGATAGTTTATCCTCTTGGCACGATGATCTTCACTCTGAAATAGCTTTGAACTTTTCAATATTTCATACTTGTGATTCATCAAGTAAATACTCATGTATCTACTCAAATCATCAGTGAAGTAAGAATATAACGATATCCACTGTGTGCCTCAGCACTCATTGGACTACACACATCAAAAATGTATTGCATCCAACAAGTTACTTTCTTGTTCCATGTGGTATGATTTTGCATGTCTCAAGTGATTCAAAATCAAGTGAGTCCAAACGATCCATCTGCATGGAGTTTCTTCATGTGTTTCTACCAACAAGTATGGTTTGCATGTCTCAGACGTTTCAAAAATGAGTGAGCACAAAGATCCATCAGCATGGAGCTTCTTCATGCATTTCACACCAACATGACTCAAGCGGCAGTTCCACAATTAAGTGGTACTTCATTATTACTTTGTATATTTTGGCACTAATATTATGAACATGTGTAACACTACGATCGAGATTCAATAAACCATTGAAGGTAATTATTCAAGCAAATAGAATAACCATTATCCTCTTTAAATGAATAATCGTATTGCAATAAACACGATCCAATCAAGTTCATGCTCAACGCAAACACCAAATAACAATTATTTAGGTTTAACATCAATCCCGATGGTAGAGGGAGCGTGCGACGTTTGATCACATCAACCTTGGAAACACTTCCAACACTTATCGTCACCTCGCCTTTAGCTAGTCTCCGTTTATTCCGTAGGTTTTATTTCGAGTTACTAATCACTTAGCAATCGAACCAGTATCTAATACCCTCGTGCTACTAGGAGTACTAGTAAAGTACACATCAATATTATGTATATCAAATGTACTTCTGTTGACTTCGCCAGCCTTCTCATCTACCAAGTATCTAGGGTAGCTCCGCTTCAGTGATCGTTCCCCTCATAACAAAAGCACTTAGTCTTTGGTTTGGGTTCAACCTTGGGTTTCTTCACTAGAGCAGCAATTGGCTTGTCGTTTCATGAAGTATCCCTTGTAGCCCTTGCCCTTCTTGAAACTAGTGGTTTTACTAACCATCAACAGTTGATGCTCCTTCTTGATTTCTACTTCCGCAGTGTCAATCATTGTGAATCGCTCAAGGATCATCATATCTATCCTTGATTTGTTATAGTTCATCACGAAGCTCTAGCAGCTTAGTGGCAGTGACTTTGAAGAACCATCACTATCTCATCTGGAAGATTAACTCCCACTTGATTCAAGCGATTGTTGTACTCACACAATCTGAGAACATGCTCAAGGATTGAGCTTTTCTCCTTTACTTTGTAGACAAAGAATCTTGTCGGAGGTCTCATACCTCTCAACAAGGGCACGAGGATGAAATATCAATTTCATCCTTTAGAACATCTCTTATGTTCCGTGACGTTTCAAAACGTCTTCGTTGCCTTGACTCTAAGCCATTAAGTATTATGCACTGAACTATCACGTAGTCATCAAAAACGTGTATGTCAGATGTTCGTAACATCCACAGACGACGCTCGAGGTGCGACACACCGAGTGGTGCATTAAGGACATAAGCCTTCTGCGTAGCAATGAGGACAATCCTCAGTTTTACGGACTTAGTCCGCAAAGTTGCTACTATCATCTTTCAACTAAATTTTCTCTAGGAACATATAAAAAACAGTAGAGCTATAGCGCAAGCTACATCATAATTCGCTAAGACCTTTTGACTATGTTCATGATAATTAGAGTTTAAATTATCAAATTACTTAATAAAATCCCACTCAAAAAGTACATCTCTCTAGTCATTTGAGTGGTACATGATCCAAATACACTAACTCAAGTCCAATCATCACGTGAGTTGAGAATAGTTTCACTGGTAAGCATCTCTATGCTAATCATATCAACTATACGATTCATGCTCGACCTTTCGGTCTCATGTGTTCCGAAGCCATGTCTGCACATGCTAGGCTCGTCAAGTTTAACCCGAGTGTTCCGCGTGTGCAACTGTTTTGCACCCGTTGTATGTGAACGTTGAATCTATCACACCTGATCATCAGGTGGTGTCTCGAAACGATGAACTGTCGCAATGGTGCACAGTCGGGGAGAACACAATTTCATCTTGAAATTTTAGTGAGGGGTCACCTTATAATGCTAGCGTCGTACTAAGCAAGATAAGGTGCATAAACGGATTAACATCACATGCAAATCATAAGTGACATGATATGGCCATGATCTTGTGCTTCTTGATCTCCATCACCAAAGCACCGGCATGATCTTCATCGTCACCGGCGCCACACCATGATCTCCATCATCGTGCCGCCATCGAGGTTGTCATGCTATCTATGCTATTACTACTAAAACTACAACCTAGCATATAGTAAACACATGTGCAAACACAAACGTTAGTTTAAAGACAACCCTATGGCTCCTGCCGGTTGCCGTAGCATCAACGTGCAAGTCGATATTAACTACTACAACATGATCATCTCATACATCCAATATATCACATCATGTCTTTGGCCATATCACATCACAAGCATACCCTGCAAAAACAAGTTAGACGTCATCTAATTTGTTGTTGCATGTTTTACGTGTCTGCTATGGGTATCTAGTATGATCGCATCTTACTTACGCAAACACCACAACGGTGATGTGCAAATTGCTATTTAACCTCTCTCCAAGGACCGCCTCGGTCAAATCCAATTCAACTAAAGTTGAAGAAACAGGAACCCGCCAGTCATCTTTATGCAACGAGTTGCAAGTTAGTCGATTAAACAAGTCTCTCATAAGCATATGAGTAATGTCGGTCTGGGCCGCTTCAATCCAACAATACCGCTGAATCAAGAAAAGACTAAGGAGGGCAGCAAATCGAACATCAACGCCCACAAAAACATTTGTGTTCTACTCGAGATAACATTTACGCATGAACCTAGCTCATGATGCCACTGTTGGGGAACATTGCATGGGAAACAAAAAATTTCCTACGCACACGAAGACCTATCATGGTGATGTCCATCTACAAGTGGAAATTTGGATCTATGTACCCTTGTAGATCATACAGCAGGAAGCATTAAGAAATGCGGTTCATGTAGTGGAACGTCTTCACGTCCCTCGAACCGTCCCACGAACTGTCCCGCGATCCATCCCACGAACAGTCCCACGATCCGTTCTGATCTATTTCCGAATGGACGGCACCTCTGCGTTCAGCACATGTACAACACGATGACGATCTCGGCCTTCTTTTTCCAGCAAGAGATACAGAGAAGTAGATGAGTTCTCCGGCAGCGTGACGGCGCGCCGGTGTTGGTGATGAACTATTCCTGCACGGCTCCGCCCAAGCTCCACACAAATCTAATCTAGAGGAAGAACTACGAGGTGTAGGTTTGAGTTGCACGTGGCAAAGTTGTGTCTCAAATACCCCTAAACCTCTAGTATATATAGGAGGAGCCAAGGGGTGGGGCAAGCCCTTAGGGCGCCAGCCAAAGAGGCCCTCCTTGGGTCGGCCGAAGTGGAAGGGAGGAGTCCTTCTCCAATCCCACTTGGATTAGGACTCCTTCCTTATTTTCCCACCTCTTTTGGATTTTCCATTTTTTCCTCATGGGCTTTCCTTGGATGCCTTTGTCAACCCATTATACCTTATTGCACATCCAATAAACCCATGTGGACCCCTTGGGGCATGGTGGGCTCACCCAGTGGGCCCCCGGAACCCATTTGTCACTCCCGGTATAGTGCCGTAATGCCCGAAAGCTTTCCGGAATCCAAGCACCAACTTCCTATATATCAATCTTCGTTTTCCGGACCATTCCGGAAACCCTCGTGATGCCCGTGATCCCATCCGGGACTCCGAACAACCTTCAGTCACCAACACATATAACTCAACTATACTAAAACATCATCGAACTTTAAGTGTGCAGACCCTGCGGGTTCGAGAACTATGTACACATGACCCGATACACTCCTCGGTCAATATCCAATAGCGGGACCTAGATGCCCATATTGGATCCTACATATTCTACGAAGATCTTATCGGTTGAACTTCTGCACCAAGGATTCATATAATCCAGTATATCATTCCCTTTGTCCTTCGGTATGTTACTTGCCCGAGATTTGATCGTCGGTATCCCTATACCTATTTCAATCTCTTTACCGACAAGTCTCTTTACTCGTTCCATAATACAAGATCCCATGACTCACACTTTGAGTCACATTGCTTGCAAGGATTGTATGTGATGTTGTATTACCGAGTGGGCCCCGAGATACCTCTCCGTCACACGGAGTGACAAATCCCAGTCTTCATCCATGCTAACTCAACAGACACCTTCGGAGATACCTGTAGAGCACCTTTATAGTCACCTAGTAACGTTGGGACGTTTGATACACACAAGGTATTCCTCCGGTCTTAGTGAATTACATGATCTTATGGACATAGCAATGAATACTTTACACGTAGAAAACAATAGCAACAAAATGACACGATCACATGCTACGTTTATAATTTGGGTATTGTCCATCACATGATTCTCCTAATGATGTGATCCCGTTATCAAGTGACACCACTTGCCTATGGCCAGGAAACCTTGACCATCTTTGATCAACGAACTAGTCAACCAGAGGCTCACTAGGGTCAGTGTATTGTCTATGTATCCACACATGTATTTGAGTTTCCAATCAATACAATTCTAGCATGGATAATAAATGATTATTATGAACAAGGAAATATAATAACAACTAATTTATTATTGCCTCTAGGGCATATTTCCGACAGCAACCCAATGGAAAAAGATTATTTTCAATTTTTATTGCTGTTTGTGAGTGTGTGCAAAATTTTTATTCTTTCATGATTGTGTTTTTCATGTTTTAATTAGTGTTTGTGCCAAGTAAAGCCTTTAGGATCATGTTGGGTGATAGTTGCTTTGATCTTGTTGGAAAACAGAAAATTTTGCGTCGAGTAGCAGAATTTTAAAAAATCACAGATGCCACAAAAGTGTATGAATTTTTTACACAAGATTTATATAAAAATTAAATACATTTTCGTAATTTTTTAGAATTTTTTTATTTACATAAGTATGAGTAAAATTCGGGTCTTTACAGACTGTTCTCTTTTTGACAGATTATGTTTTCTTTGCGTTGTGTGCTTATTCTGATGAATCTATGGACTGTATCGGGGGGTATAATCCATGGTAAAGTTAGAATACAATAGTTATAATGCAAAAACAAAATTTGAATGGGTTTTCAACAGTACTTAAAGAAAAGATTGGTTTTCTTATACTAACAAATCTAACAAAGGTTTTGTTGAGTTTTGTGTGACTGAAGTTTTCAAGTTTTGGGTGACATCACGATGGATGGAGGAATAAAGATTTTTTTCTGGATTTATAAAAATACTGGGCCGAAGAAGCCCCACAGGGGCGCCAGGGGTTGGCCACAAGCCTGCACGGCGCGGCCACCCCCCAGGCCGCGCCATGAGGGCTTGTGGGCAACCTGCTGGCCCACTTGCCCCCCTCTTCTGCTATGTGAAGGGTTTCATCTGGAAAAAAATCTGAGAGGAGATTTTTCGTGGATTCGCCGCCGCCACGAGGCGGAACTTGAGCAGAACCAACCTAGAGCTCCGGCAGGACGATCCTGCCGGGGAAAATTCCCTCCCGGAGGGGGAAATCCTCGCCATCGTCATCACCAACACTCCTCTCATCGGAGGGGACTCGTCACCATCAACATCTTCATCAGCACCATCTCATCTCCAAACCCTAGTTCATCTCTTGTAACCAATCTCCGTCTCGCAACTCCGATTGGTACTTGTAAGGTTGCTAGTAGTGTTGATTACTCTTTGTAGTTGATGCTAGTTGGATTGTTTGGTGGAAGAGTTTCTGTTCATATCCTTGATGCTACTCATTACCTCTCTGGTCATGAATATGGTTATGCTTTGTGAGTAGTTACTTTTGTTCCTGGGGACATGGGATAAGTCTTGCTAATAGTAGTCATGTGAATTTGGTATTCGTTCGATAATTTGATATGTTGTATGTTGTTTTTCCTCTAGTGGTGTTATGTGAATGTCGACTACATAACACTTCACCATTATTTGGGCCTAGAGGAAGGCATTGGGAAGTAGTAAGTAGTGATGGGTTGCTAGAGTGACAGAAGCTTAAACCCTAGTTTATGCGTTGCTTCATAAGGGGCTGATTTGGATCCACTAGTTTAATGCTATGGTTAGACTTTGTCTTAATTCTTCTTTCATAGTTGCGGATGCTTGTGAGTGGGGTTAATCATAAGTGGGATGGTTGTCCAAGTAAGGGTAGTACCCAAGCGCCGGTCCACCCACATATCAAAATATCAAAGTAACAAACGCGAATCATATGAACATGATGAAAACTAGCATGACAGAAATTCCCGTGTGTCCTCGGGGGCGTTTTTCCTCCTATAAGACTTTGTCCAGGCTTGTCCCTTGCTACAAAAGGGATTGGGCCACTTTTCTGCACTATTGCTACTTTTGTTACTTGTTGCTTGCTACGAATCATCTCACCACACAATCACTTGTTACCGACAATTGCAGTGCCTGCAGATTTTACCTTGCTGAAAACGACTTGTCAGATCCTTCTGCTCCTCGTTGGGTTCGACACTCTTACTTATCGAAAGGACTACGATTGATCGCCTATACTTGTGGGTCATCGGTGTCTTAAAATTATAGAAGAATTTGCCACAAGATTATGCTCTCTTCATCCTATTACTTGTAAACTTTGCAATTTGGTTGGTCATGTTAATTTCCAGTGCATGAATTTTCATGACTGAACGGATTGCAAATGTTGTGATAATTTGGTCTCCCATGAACTATATAATGAACTTTGTCTATTTTTGGGGTGTGAATAATTGTCACATAAAAATGATTGGTTTTGATATATTCCCTATCATTAATGATAATGAAACTAATCTACAATGAATCTATATATTTTGCATAGTAAATTGCAATGAGAATGCTTATATTGATAACTATTGAAAGACGGGAAATCAATAGAATATAAAAGGACTACTAATGAAAGGTTAAAGGTCTCTCAATACCCTCCTATTGTTTCTCGTAATGAATCGGGTTGCAAGGAGAGGATGTTCCCATCAAATCAATCTCATTAATAAAGAGCTTGGAAAAATTGACTAAACCCACACATGATGTGGTGAAGAAGAAGAAAAGGCAGAGGCAAAAAGGTTTCTCTCCCAAACAATGTTGCCCCTATCATTGTTGAGAACGAGTCATATAGTTTGAAGGACGATGACACACTTGATGATGTTGTTATGGCTATTAGTTGTCAAGATAGTTATGACTCGGAAGATAATGATACTTCTTATAATCTTGAAAATATTTTTGGCACCAACTGGGGAAGTATTGAAGATAATAATCGTTACACTATTGATGCCATTCTTACAACTAGTCATAAAACTGATTATGCTATTGATATGCAAACCCACAAGCTTTGGGATGCTATGCTTAATGAGAATGACATGTTTGAGAATATATTTTCTCTGATTCATGTTTGTCCCAAGCTTGGGGCTGCTATGGTTAATGGAGGTGATATTTTTAGTCCACCTACTTTGAATGATCAATTTTTTAATGATGATTACATGCCTCCTACTTATGATGATTATTGTTGAAAGGACGTGGATGTCGCCTAGAGGGGGGGTGAATAGGCGCTTTAAAATAATTAAGGTTTAGGCTTGAACAAATGCGGAATAAAACTAACGTTTAATTTGTCAAGAACAAAACCTACAAACAACTAGGCTCACCTATGTGCACCAACAACTTATGCTAAGCAAGATAAACAACTAAGTGATAGCAAGATATATTACAATAAACAATATGTCTATCACAAAGTAAAGTGCATAAGTAAAGGGTTCGGGTAAGAGATAACCGAGGCACGGGGAGACGATGATGTATCCCGAAGTTCACACCCTTGCGGATGCTAATCTCCGTTGGAGCGGTGTGGAGGCACAATGCTCCCCAAGATGCCACTAAGGCCACTGTAATCTCCTCACGCCCTCGCACAATACAAGATGCCGTGATTCCACTAAGGGACCCTTGTGGGCGGTCACCGAACCCGTACAAATGGCAAACCTTGGGGGTGGTCACCGAACCCGTACACGTGGCAACCCTTGGGTGCGGTTACTAGTACCCGTACAAATTGCTCGGGGCAATCTCCACAACCTAATTGAAGACCCCGACGCTTCCCGGAGCGTCACACCACAATGATTGAGCTCCGAGACACCACCAAGCTTCTAGGACGCCAAAGCATCCACGAAGAACAATATCTAGGGTACTAAGTACCAAAGGTAGTAAGCTTCTCAACTTCTCACTTCCACGTATCACCGTGGAGAACTCAAACCGATGCAACTAATGCAATGGCAAGAACACACGAAGTGGTCAAGTCCCTCACACTCAAATCCCTCCACAACAACGAAAGCTATGGAGAAATATGAGAGGAAGAACAAGGAGCTCACAAAGAACTCCAAGATCTAGATCCAAGGGGTTCCCCTCACATAGAGGAGAAAGTGATTGGTGGAGATGTGGATCTAGATCTCCTCTCTCTTTTCCCTCAATAACAAGCAAGAATCATTGGAGGGATTGAGAGTTAGGAAGCTCTAAGAATGTCAACAATGGAGGTAGAACAAGAGCTCAAAGGATGGATAAGACCAAGGGGGAAGAAGACCCCCTTTATATAGTGGGGGAAGGAATCAGACCATTACCCCCACTTACAACCCGAGCCCAGCGGTACTACCGCTGACCCTCTGGCGGTACTACCGCTGGCTGCAGCGGTACTACCGCTGACCCTCCAGTGGTACTACCGCTGAGCCCATGGTAGCGCAAAGATACTACCGGGCCAACCACCGCCAAGAAAGTCTTCGCAAAAAGTCCGACATAGTACAACCGCAAAGATGACGGTACTAAAGTCCTGGAGCGGTACTAGTGCTGACCAGAGGCGGTACTACCGCTAGGCCAGCGGTACTACCGCCAGCTCTAACGGTACTACCGCTAGGGCCAGCGGTACTACCACCAGCTCTGGCAGTACTACCGCTAGGGCCAGCGGTACTACCGCTCGCCACTGAAACATCCATAACTTTCGCATACAAGCTCCGAATCGAGCAAACCCAAGCTTGTTGGATTCAGGACGACAAGAGCAATCCAAACAGCGATCTAGTAGTTGAAATCTTAAGACCATGCTGATATGAAAATGCCAATGATCTAGAGATGTGAGACCTCTATGAATGAAGAACCGGCAAAAACTCCAACATCGAAAACATCATAGTAGTTGCATATGGACTCCGTTTTCGATGAACTCGAGCTTGTCATGAAGATGAACATAAGCTCTAAAACTCACAAAGAGAAACACCAAATAAGAACCAAGAAGTATGATGCAAGGATGCAAATGGTTTGAGCTCTCAACGAACGATACGATCAAGCTAATCACTTGAGAGCCCCGCTTGACAGTACAGCATTCTATCTAAACAGAAAGCCTATCAAGGGCAAACCTATACCTTGAACCTCGACCTCTTGAGCTAGATGATGATGATCTTGGCTTCCTCAAGATGGGCCACCTTTCTTGATTGCGTTGGCTTGATGAAGACTAGTTGATTGCTCCCCCATACTCACTATGGGTGAGCCACTCTTCAGCATACCTTCACAAGTCCATTGCCACCATAATGGACGGCAAGCTTCAAGCATGATATATTCGTGTTGATCCTCTTGAACTTGCACACCGCAATCTTGATGACGATCAACACTTGACGTCATCCTTCATGGGTTGTATGAGATCTTCCTTTTAACGCAAGCCCATGGAAACACACCTAACCCACACATAGAACTCTCACGAAGACCATGGGTTAGTACACAAACACGTAATGGACAATGCTTACCATACCATGGGATCACTTGATCCCTCTCGGTACATCTTGTACGCTTTGTGTGTTGATCATCTTGATTTACTCTTTGTTTGAGATCTTGATCAACCTTGTGTCTCTATGACCATTCTTTGGATAATACCTTGAATACCATCTTGGTCATCATATAAACTCCTTGAACCCACCAGATGGACTTCAAGAAGTGCCTATGGACAAATCCTATAAATATAACTTAAGGCAACCATTAGTCCATAGTAATTGTCATCAATTACCAAAACCACATATGGAGATATATGCTCTAACAATTGTGATGATACTTACGTCATAAAAGTAGTGATGACCTCTACAAACCCACTTCTATAAAGAAAATCATAAGATTGAATATCCCCCGAAATAGTGGGATCATTACTACCTAAAGTGTACACTCTTCCAACCCCACTTTCAATAGTATTGCAAATATTGTTATGAGTAATAGATTAATCATGAGGCTTAAACAAATTTTCAAGATCACAAGAAGCATCATAATCATCTCCCTCATCAATATCATCATAATAAGTAGTAGGCATAACAAAATCATAGTCCCTACATACATAGTATGAGAATAAAAAGTACTATTTCATCAAGTGTATCATCACTTGAGTCATAAATAATATTATGTCTATCCCAATCATATTTTTATTTTATAGCTTCTTCATTAGTAGGGGGGCTAAAAGTATCATGTTCATCAAACTCACAACCCCCAAGCTAATAGCTTTGCATGCCATTAACACAACTGATATTAAAAGAATTCATATTGATATCATTGCAATCATAGTTTTAATTCAATAAGTGCAATACAATAACATTTACTTTTATCACTTCTTCATTATTAGTTATTAGTTTACAATATGCAACAAGTTTGAAAAAATTAGCAAGTGAATGAGGATCCATAACCAGCATATTAAAACTTTTAGCTTACGTTTTAGTGTGTCAAAGATAAAGATAGCATAACTAGGCAAGATATAAAACACGTAAATAAGGAGTTTATCTGAAGGCACTTAATTTTGTAATAGAAGACTCCCCGACAATGGCGCCATAAATTCTTTTCTACTCAGGTACGAGTTGTTGGGATTCCCTAAAAAGGAAGTGTGATGTAGAAGAGAAGCAAAGTATTCCCCTCAATTAAGTACCAAGGTTTAATCAAACTAGTAGGACCTTCTAAGATAACAAGATAAATAAAACCTGCACACAAACAAGATAAAAAAAAACTTGCAACCAACGTGACAAAAGGGTTTTCGAGCCCCTTGTCTTGCTAGTTACAAGATTGAAAGCAAATAGAGATAAACTTACAAGATTAAAAGAAAATAGAGATAAACCATAGTGGTGAAAATAGAAAGACAAATAAAGAAGCAATTTTCTAAAAGAAACTATTGTTGTAGAATAGACCTAGGGGCCATAGGTTCACTAGTGGTAACTTTCTCGAAAACACGCAAATGGCATGGTAAACAAATTACAATCGGACAACTTAGTCATATTACAATATTATTACTATGATCATTCATGGAATAACCTCATATGGAAATTATATTCATGATAAGTAGACCATTAGTCCAACTGCATCTACTACTATTACTTCACCCCAAAACCATTATACAACATGCATCTCAGGTACTATGTTTTTAAGAAATATAATATCATAATAAGGAAGATGACATAATGTAGGCAGGAAGAAGTCAATCAATATGGTAAAATCACGTCATTTTATCCTTAGTTGCAACAATAATATATGTGTCTTGATCCTTTTTGTCGCTAGGTTAGAACACCACAAGATTGAACCCATTACAAAGCACAACTCTCTCTGAAGAAAAACCCATCGAACTTGGCCAAAGAAAAATAGATAGATCGGACATCGTACAAATTTATTTAATTATGTAGCAGAAAAACCCAAAAAGTTTCAATTGAACTCAATAAACCATCTAATAATAAAGTGACAATCTATCATGCCACAACAACCATACTACTGATTAAATCGAATAAATCTCGATCAAGAATGAGATATGGTATTGAAGATCCAAAAAAGAGAGAGAGAGAGAGAGAGAGAGAGAGAGAGAGAGAGAGAGAACCATATAGATACTACTATGGTTCAGTAACTCTTAAATGAACTACTCACACTTGGTCATGGAAGCAACAATATTGATGAAGAGGCCTTCGGCAATGGCTTTCCTCTCTGGCCGGGCTCCAGACGGGATCCCTTAGGAACAAAGGCTTGTGGTGGCGATAAAATTCTTCTTGAGGCATGGCAGATGTTTTCATTATGTATACGGAATTATGGTGACGGAAATAGGTCAAGGCGATGCTTGTGGCAATGGTTGTGGTCCTGTCCATGTGGGCCCCTCATGTCTTGTCTCAACTCGTTCCGAGGTTTCCATTGTTTCTTGTTTCCCAATTTTTTTGTGTAAACTCGACAATGTATTTGGACCTCCATAGATATTGATTTCATGTGAGACAAGAACAAGAAGAAAATAAAAGGTGATAATCAACACTAATTAATACGTTAGTTAAAAAATAATATAAATTGCGACAAAAAATATAAGAATATAATAGCATGAGACAATCAAAAATTAGATTCACGTTTGTGACGTATCAGTCACCCACCACACGATCGCTCATACGTCCCAAACGTATCTATAATTTCTACTTTTTGCATGATCTTTTGGGTGACATTGTTATATGTTTTGCTACACTTTTATATCTTTTTACACATATTTGGACTAACCTACTAACTCAGTGCACCCAGTGCCAGTTTCTGTCTGCTGATGGCTTTTTTGCAGGGGCTTTTACCCAAATTTCTAGAGCCCCGAGAAAAATATGTAAAAATCCATGTGACGGAAGCTTCCAGACGCCCGAAGGAGACCCGGAGGGGGGCCACCTGTCAGCCAGGTGGCCTCCCGCGCGGCCTAGGGGGAGACCGTGCTAGGAGACCGCGTGAGCGACTAGGACCACCCCTGGCGCCCTCCTTTGGCCTATATTTAGCCCCCGTCGAGGAAACCCTAATTCCGGAACCCTTTTCTCTAGAAGCAATTCCGATCTCCGCCGCCATCGCCAACAAGTTTCGGGGGACCAGAATTCCTATGCCGGCACCCTGCCGGGACGGGGAAGTGCCCCCGGATTCATCTCCGTCGATGTTTCTTCCTCCCTCCATGAAGCGGGAGTAGTTCCTCCTCGGGGCAGAGGTCTTTAACAGTAGTTATGCGGTTAATTCTCTCTCTCATGATGTGACCTTGATTGTAATCATGGGCTATGTTAATCTAGGGTGATCCCATGATGTTTCCCCTTCTTCTATGTATTGGATTGATGTACTCACTTGATCTTATCTAGTATAATCCCCGAGACCATGGTGACAGCGGTCAATTGGACATGGATTAGAAGAATATTTTCATGAGTGATTTCCTCGTTTGTGAATTGATTCAAGATTGAGAGTCTCTTGGTGCTTGTCTTTGACTATCCTTGAGATACGTTGTGGTGATTGTAGTAATCTCTTTGGATGGCCGCGGTGACATTGGGAAATCCATATGGAGAACTATGAACTCTGAGGTGTGCTTTTGTAGCAATACATAATTCTCGTCCTCTCTTGATCACAAAGGAATGACATCCGAGTACGTCTCCATTGTATGTTTTAGTGGAACTATCATGTGATTAGACCATGTTAATGTTGTTGGGAGTTTCCACTAGTGAAAGTATGAAGCCTAGGCCCTATTTCTCACCATTGTTACACCATTTATGCTCACTTTTGTCACTTTCTACCATGTTGCCTTTGTTATTTCAGATTCATATTACCTTGCTTTGCCACACCTATCACCCATATTTTACCATCTCTTCGCCGAACTATTGCACCTATACAATTTACCATTGTATTAGGTGTGTTGGGGACACAAGAGACTTCTCGTTTCTTAATTGCATGGTTGCTTGAGAGAGACCAACTTCAACCTCTACTTCCCTGAGTTCGATAAACCTTAGGTCATCCACTTGAGGGAAATTGCTGCTGTCCCACAAACCTCTGTGCTTGGAGGCCCAACATAGTCCACAAGAATAGAAGCATGTGTAGACATCAAGCTATTTCTGGCGCCGTTGTCGGGGAGGTGAGTGCTTGCAGGTATATCTTTAGATCTTGCAATTAAATCTTTTCGTTTCTTGTTTTTATTTTCACTAGTTAGGCTTATGGAAAACTACACTCTTTGTTCGCTGATTGGGGAAGGCCGCTTTACCACACCCATGGTAGAGAAGTCTCCTCCACCTACTGAATGTATCCCAAGCGGAATACCACTTGGGATAATTGAAATAATTAGGAAAGATTTTTATGCAGGAGATGGAACAATCAATCCTAGTTTTCATTTGTTGAAACTTACAGAACTTTGTGAGTTGTTTAAGATTTCAGGTTTGACAAGAGATGGAGTCATGAGGAAATTATTTGCCTTGTCACTGAAAGGAAAAGCATTGGAATGGTATAGGCTACTAGATGATTCTCACCTACGGGGTTGGGAAGAGATCCAGTCTCTCTTTTACTTCAAGTTTTATCCTCTTCATGAAGTCCATGAGAATAGGAATTATGTTTATAATTTCTATCCTCGTGACAGAGAGAGCATAGCTCAAGCTTGGGGGAGACTGAAAACTTTAATGCTAAAATGTCCTAACCATGGGCCCCCCAAAGATATGATTATTACTAATTTCTATGCGAGACTCTCTCGACAGAATAAAGACTTGCTCGATGCTTCCTCTATGGGTTCATTCACAAACAAAAAGACTGATGCTAAATGGGAACTCGTTGAAAGAATTCAACGCAATACTGAAGATTGGGAGATCGACAAAGGTAAAGAGTCCGGTATAAATTATGAGTATGATTGCATTAAGGCCTTTGTTGAAACTGCAAGTTTAATAACCTCCTTGTTGATTTCTTCAAATATTTTGCTACACATCTTAATATGCCTCAGGAGAATTGGACCAAGCATCATGAACCTTTTAAAGAGATTTGCAAACAAAATGAAATTGCTAATGATAATTGCAACATGCATGATGCAATTCCTGAAAATGAAGTTTTATATAAGCATGTTAATTTTTGTAGAGTGGATAGACCTTGTGAAAGGCCTGTGATTGAAGAAGAGAAGTATTGTAAGCAACATAAGCATGAAAGAACAATCACTTGGTTTGGAGTTTTAAATGAAATTGCTAGAGAATTGTGTGACCTTTATCCTTTTACTTGTGAACTTTGTGGTATAAAGGGTCACTATAATTTTCAATGCATGAACTTTCAAAACATAACTGTTAACCAGTTATGTGATAACATGATCACTTCTGATCTTTATGATGAACTTATGTTATTTTTTATGTGCGAAGAGTTATCATAGAAAACTTCTTGGATAAATGATAATGCCTTAGGAATAGACAAAACTTTGCAAAAATGCCATCTCTATTGTGTTGTTAATTGCCATGAAAATGATTACATAAGTAAGATTAGAAAGGAGAGAACTTTACCAAAGCATAAAAATGTCTCTTATGTTTCCATAAATAAAAAGGAGAGTTTCTCCCAAGTTCCCCCTATTGTTTACAATGATAAACCAAAATATTTGGAGAAGCTTCCTCTCCAACCACTCCCTCCTAAGGTGAAGAAGAAGAAGAGGAGGAGGAGGAAGAGGAACAAGAAGGAAGAAGAATGGGTATCAACCTGGCCTGAGCATATTCCTCGCACGAACTCTTATCCTAACAGACATAAATTTATGGAGGATGGTGAGCTTGATTGCATTCATTATTATCTTGATGATAAGTCCGTAGGTACTTTTGGAGATGATTTTGATTATGGTATGCATGTTACTTATTGTGATTGGGAAGATGATGATAATGCTACTTTTAATCTTGAATATCTTTTTGGTACCAACTTTCAAAATGATGATGTGGAAAGATATAAGCTTGGGGATGATAGGATTGCAAGTCCTTTACCCATTAGTGATGTGATAATTGATAATTCTTTTGCTAGTAATAATAAAGACAACATATCTACAAATATAGTTTCTAGCAATAATGATGCTCTTCTCTACCATGATGATGTTATAACTCCTATTTATAGTGATTGTAAAGATACCTATGACATAAGGAGAAATTATCCATATGAAACTTGTCATAATCATGGAGAGAATTACTCTCTTGCTGAACACCATCTCCCCAATACACAATTAATCTATAATGTTCAAGTTGTTTATGATAGTCCTACTCCCACTATTACCAATGAGAAAGATTATGCTTATGTGGAGAGTAAGAGTACCTTTTTGCATGTGGCTCATGGTAACAATTCTTTATGTGATACTTATATTTTTGAGTTTATTCATGACCACACTGAAAATTATTATGAGAAGGGAACATATGCTTATAGATATTTCAATAATATCAAGTTCCCTCTCTTTATGTTGAAGGTTTTGAAGCTGCACTTGTTTTGCCTTCCTATGCTTATTGCTTTGTGCTTAAATTAATTATTCTATTGCAATATTCCTATGCATAGGAAGCATGTTAGACTTAAATGTGTTTGGTATTTTCTTCTTGATGCTCTCTTTCGTTCTACAACTCTTATTCCTACGAGAGCATCATTAAAATCTTAATCCTATCTCTATGGCTATAAAGAAAGAGCTCCAGGGAGACAACTCTTGTTATCTTTACTTTGAGTCTTTATTTTCAGTTATTAGTGGTCTTGCTGTGTTTTACTACTGTAGCAACATCACTGTATCTTTATTTTTAAGCTTTGTGCCAAGTTATAGCCTCCGATTGCAAGAAAGTTCAAAAGTTGTGACATGCTGTCCAGAAATAGATTATGTCTGCTTGACGGAACAATTCGCCAAAAATCACCAGATCTGATTTTTGATCTGATGTTTTTTAAAGCATGCTCTATAAAATTTCCTTTCGGGCATCTGTTCTGAGTTTTTTGATTTGAGTGGCAGAAGTTCCCCGAATAAATTATTTACTACCTGTTGTTCTGTTTTTCACAGATTCTGCCATGTTTTGCGTTTTCTTTGTTTTGCAAATCCTAAGTTTACTTTTTATTTGCAAAAACCTTTTCGCATTCAGTAGAATAAGGTAATGAATTATTTTATTAAGGGAACTAACCACTCTAATCGGCTTATGATAAGTTTCGTATGAAGGGAGTTTTCAAGTATGCGATGGGAGATGATGAAATAAGATACACGAGCGTCAAGCGCTCAAGCCTGGGGATGCCCCCATGCACCCCAAGAAATATTCAAAGTAGACTCAAGCGTCTAAGCTTGGGGATGCCCCCGTGCATCCCCTTCTCTATCAACAATCATTAGTTCGTCCATCTCCATGCTATATTTTTATCACTTCATATGATATGTGCTATGCTTGGAGCGTCTCGCTCTTTACTTTTTAGTTTGTTTTAGTTTTGCTTGTTGTTCATAACAAGTCAGTGGTAACACGATGTATAGAGTCTGACACCTCCCGGTGCTGGAAGGTTGGAAGGAGAAGTGTGATAAGCTTTGAATCGAAGCCCCGGTAGACGGCGGCAGTAACTCTAACTCCCACTAGATATCATTGGCAAGTTATAGAAGTCTTTCTCTCTTCTCCGTCTGTCTTTTTCCGCTTTGCTAATCTTCCCCTCTAACGCGGGTCAGGCTTAGGCGGGCGCAGGAGGAAGAAAGAAAGTCGAAGAGCGTGAGATCATTTCGAGATCTTCGAGCATATTCGAGGGTTCAATGTGACTATTGTCACTTCGGCCAATACAAAAGATGAGGATCCAAAGAAATAGGTCTGGGGTATCACAAGATGAAAGCGGAATGCCTGAAGCATAGAGAAGTGAAGTACAATATGAATAAGGAATGGTGGCACACTGGCGAATGCAAACTCTCAGCGCCCGCTCTACCACTGAGCTACTGAGGAACAAGGGGGGATTCGACCTCCTAGAGTTCAACTCCCGCTCTCAACCCATGAACAATATGAGTCCGAAGCTTCTTTCGTAACTCCCCGCGGAGCAGTCAGGTAAAGAATTGGAAACCATACTTTTTTAAAAACTGGGAAAAGAATAAGTCCATAGGCGCGCGAATAGGGGTCCATCCAGTTTATTCTTTTGGGGTTGTGTGTGGGACTGATTCCTTTCCTCAGGACGAAGCAGGTGAAAACCTTTGTTCTTGTTCGGCCGATGTTGTTGCAGAGTCCAATCCTTTGTCGGACTTGAACTCAGTGGGTTCCAGTAGCTAGCTTACACTGGAGAAGAACCACTCTCTGTGTCGTCTCGTTCTCAGCGGTGACAGTCTCTTTTTCAGTTCATTACCAGGTCAAATGGAATGACGGTGATCCAATCTCTGGTCTATTTGTCATGATCTTCCTGGCTGGAAGAATTTAGCTTCTTGTTGGGCTGGATATTCAGAGCCAGCAACTGGCTTCCGGATTTCGTCCCCTAAACGGCTCACGGATTGTTTGGAATGCGACGGCAAATGTGATCTCCGAGCAATGCCTTTGGAAGCTAAAGCGAAAGTTGTAGAAAGCCGGGAGAAAAAGTGAAAGCTTGCTCGAAACGGCCTATACCCTAACCCTCGGAAGTGAAGAGAACCAGGAACGGGAAGCTCTCCCATTTTTCCGCCCGACTCTTTGATCTTAAACTTAAGAATGCTGGTTTTAAGAACGAGTGATTTCCCTTCTCCGACCCTTAATGCCCAACCGGAGAGTGGACGGCTAATGTGTTCCACTTATTGAACAGGGTCTATGGTCGGTCCGTGACCCCTAAACGCCGCCTTGTGAAGTGAAAAGATGAGCTATGATGACTTGGCTTCCTTTCTTCTTTTCCTTGTGCAAGTCAACTGTTCCCTGGCTCCCATCTTTGACAAGTAATTTATGACAAATGGAACCTTCCAACTAAAGGCGGGCAAGTGGAATCAAATGATGACCAAGTCAATAGCTCCCGAACAATCCGATGAGCGGGAACCTAGCCTACCTTGTTTGGGAGAGAGACACGCTCCATTCCACTCTAGAACACAACATATATTTTCATGCTTATCATGTTTGTGTGTTCTTCATCTTTTCATAGCTACTGTCATGCTTAGCTCTTAGTTTTCATGCTTATCTTTTTAAGAGCTATTATTTAGGTTGCTTCTGGAACTCTCTTGAGTTATCATGCTTATCTTGTTTAGAGAGTTGGCTCGTTGCACTGAGTTGTGTGTCTTGCATGAGTAGGTAATTGAGGTTGCTATTTAAGTATAGTAGTAACTTTTAATAATTTTGAGGTATTGATTTGAGTAATGTTTGGACTATTGGTGCCAAGAGCTTGACCCTATTAGTGATAGGTGTCGTATTTTTGGAAATCCGTATGTTTTGCAAAAACTAAAATTAGTTGAAAACTCTAGCTACTAAATTGATCGCTAACCTCTGGAGGGGTTGGAATATATAGAGTACTCTCACGTTACCATGCGTCCAGGATGCGCAAGGATAACCAAACCCCCAAACACTCCTCCTAGGGGTACTTGTCTCTTTGTGAATTTCCTAACTAGATACAGATTTACCGATAATAAGTGTATGAGTTCTTCGGACTAATGTGAGTATTCGATTGTTGGCACTTCCACCATCCATATTTTGCTAACCTCTTCGGTACCGTGCATTGCCCTTTCTCACATTGAGAGTTGGTGCAAACTCTGCCGGTGCATCCAAGCCCATGACATGATATGCTCTGTCATACATAAGCCTCATTATATCTTTCTGAAAACAGCCACCATACCTACCTATTAAGGCATTCCCATAGCCTTTCCGAGATACATTGTCGTGCAACATCCACCTTCTCATGACTTGATCTTCATGTCAAACATGATTTTGCTTGATCGAGGAGCCGCGTGCTAGTTGGGCCTTGCCCTCATTACTGCTACATGACGCGTTGGTATCATTACATATCCTGCTACACTGGCAGAGGCATACATTTGCATACATCATGATAGTTTTCACTTGTCTTTATGTTGAGTACTTCTTATAAAGTGTGATGATTTTTCTTTTTATTCTTGTAAAACATACACTACATGAATCGGCTTCTTTGCCGTCTTCCATCACAGACGGCAAAGACTAAATCCCGGACGGCAAAGACAAAACAACAGACGGCAAAGAATCTCACGGCCGGCAAAATTTCTGCGTCAGCCTACGACGGCATAGGACCTTCTTTGCCGTCTGTCCCCCCAAAGCGGACGGCAAAGCTCTTTGCCGTCAAATTTCCTTAGGAGCAGCCGGCAAAGTGCTCGAGGCGGCAGCCGACAGGTGTTGCCTCCGTTAGGGGTTAACGGAGGCTTTGTCGTGTGCCTCCCCTTATTATTTGTCGTCTGCCTCCCCCTTATTCTTTGTTGTCTGCTCCCCTTACTCTTTGTCGTCTGCCTCCTCCTCCTCCCCCCTCCACTCTTTGCCGTCTGCCTCCTCCTCCCTCCTCCTTTATGCCCTCTTCTTTGCCGTCTGCCCACCCTGGAGGCAGACGGCAAAGAGCCTATATAGACACCCCAGGATGCACAGTTGGGTGCCATGTGGCACCTTTGCCATCTGCCAGCTGATGGCACAGGTCTTTGCCATCAGCTGGCAGACGGCAAAGAGCCCATATAGTACCTGTTTTTTTGTTTTATATTATTTCACAACATATATATATATATATTTGACATCACATTTATATAATTCACCACACATATATGATATATAGTTCACCACACATATACTTGCCAACACATATATATAATTCACCACACATATATGATATACATATAAATCAATGTACATCCCCATATATCAAAAGAACCAACATACAAAGTATTGCATTGTTTATCCATATATACATATAAATATAGTTCGACATTGTTCATCAACTCAAATGAAAACTAGATGATATACATATAAAGTTCATCCATCGACATTGTTCAACTCCATGAATGCCAGCTTCCATGCATGTAGTATATCCAATGTGCAACAATGTGAATAAGAAAGTCAGAAGAAAAACAAAATATGATGTTTTCAGCTAATTATGTCATTTTTAGCGGAAAACAAGCTAAGAATATAATATTCATGAGCTAACCAAGGTTCTTATGCCATTTTTAGCTTATTATGGCATTTTGGAGCTAAATGGGTTAATTAAAGCAAGGATAATATGAAAGAGGAGAAGAAAGAGGAGGAGGAGGAGAAGAAGAAGAAATCAAGAAGAAGGAGGAGAAGGACTAGAAGGTCCTTGGCCTTCTCCTCCTGCTCCTCCTCCTTCTCCTTCTTCTCTTCTTCTTCTTCTTCTTCTTCTTCTTCTTCTTTCTTTTCATTTTGCCTATTTCTTCTCCTCTTCTCCTCTTGTTGGAGCTAAATTACCTAATTATGTCTTTTTGGAGCTAAATGGGTTAATTATCCCATTTTAGAGGAAAACAAGCTAAGTATATAATATTCATGAGCTAACCAAGGTTCTTATGCCATTTGAGCTTATTATGGTATTTTGGAGCTAAATGGGCTAATTATGTCATTGTTGTGGAAATTAAAGCAAGGATAATATGAAAGAGGAGAAGAAAGAAGAAGAGGAGGAGAAGAAGAAGAAATCAAGAAGAAGGAGGAGAAGGAGGAGAAGGAGAAGGACTAGAAGGTCCTTGGCCTTCTCCTTCTCCTCCTCCTCCTCCTTCTCCTTCTTCTTCTCTTCTTCTTCTTCTTCTTCTTCTTCTTCTTCTTCTTTCTTTTCATCTTTCCTATTTCTTCTCCTCTTCTCATCTTGTTGGAGCTAAATTACCTAATTATGTCTTTTTGGAGCAAAATGGGTTAATTATCCCATTTTAGAGGAAAACAAGCTAAGTATATAATATTCATGAGCTAACCAAGGTTCTTATGCCATTTTGAGCTTATTATGGTATTTTGGAGCTAAATGGGCTAATTATGTCATTGTTGGGGAAATTAAAACAAGGATAATATGAAAGAAGAGAATAAAGAGGAGGAGGAGGAGGAGAAGAAGAAGAAATCAAGAAGAAGGAGGAGAAGGAGGAGAAGGAGGAGGAGGAGAAGGACTAGAAGGTCCTTGGCCTTCTCCTTCTCGTCCTCCTCCTCCTCCTTCTCCTTTTCTCTTCTTCTTCATCTTCTTCTTCTTTCTTTTCATTTTTCCTATTTATTCTCCTCTTCTCCTCTTGTTGGAGCTAAATTACCTAATTATGTCTTTTTGGAGCTAAATGGGCTAATTATCCCATTTTAGAGGAAAACAAGCTAAGTATATAATATTCATGAGCTAACCAAGGTTCTTATGCCATTTTGAGCTTATTATGGTATTTTGGAGCTAAATGGGCTAATTATGTCATTGTTGGGGAAATTAAAGCAAGGATAATATGAAAGAGGAGAAGAAAAAGGAGGAGGAGGAGGAGAAGAAGAAGAAATCAAGAAGGAGGAGAAGGAGCAGAAGGAGGAGGAGGAGAAGGACTAGAAGGTCCTTGGCCTTCTCCTTCTCCTCCTCCTCCTCCTCCTTCTCCTTCTTCTCTTCTTCTTCTTCTTCTTCTTCTTCTTCTTTCTTTTCATTTTTCCTATTTCTTCTCCTCTTCTCCTCTTGTTGGAGCTAAATTACCTAATTATGTCTTTTTGGATCTAAATGGGCTAATTATCCCATTTCAGAGCAAAACAAGCTAAGTATATAATATTCATGAGCTAACGAAGGATCGTATGCCATTTTGAGCTTATTAAGGTATTTTGGAGCTAAATGGGCTAATTATGTCATTGTTGGGGAAATTAAAGCAAGGATAATATGAAAGAGGAGAAGAAAGAGGAGGAGCAGGAGAAGAAGAAGAAATCAAGAAGAAGGAGGAGAAGGAGGAGAAGGAGGAGGAGGAGAAGGACTAGAAGGTCCTTGGCCTTCTCGTTCTCCTCCTCCTCCTCCTCCTTCTCCTTCTTCTCTTCTTCTTCTTCTTCTTCTTTCTTTTCATTTTTCCTATTTCTTCTCCTCTTCTCCTCTTGTTGGAGCTAAATTACCTAATTATGTATTTTTGGAGCTAAATGGGCTAATTATCCCATTTTAGAGGAAAACAAGCTAAGTATATAATATTCATGAGCTAACCAAGGTTCTTATGCCATTTTGAGCTTATTATGGTATTTTGGAGCTAAATGGGCTAATTATGTCATTTTTGGGGAAATTAAAGCAAGGATAATATGAAAGAGGAGAAGAAAGAGGAGGAGGAGGAGAAGAAGAAGAAATCAAGAAGAAGGAGGAGAAGGAGGAGAAGGAGGAGGAGGAGAAGGACTAGAAGGTCCTTGGCCTTCTCCTTCTCCTCCTCCTTCTCTTTCTTCTCTTCTTGTTCTTCTTCTTTCTTTTCATTTTTCCTATTTCTTCTCCTCTTCTCCTCTTCTTGGATCTAAATTACCTACTTATGTATTTTTGGAGCTAAATGGGCTAATTATCTCATTTTAGAGGAAAACAAGCTAAGTATATAATATTCATGAGCTAACCAAGGTTCTTATGCCATTTTGAGGTTATTATGGCATTTTGGAGCTAAATGGGCTAATTATGTCTTTTTGGGGGAAATTAAAGCAAGGATAATATGAAAGAGGAGAATAAATAGGAGGAGGAGGAGAATAAGAAGAAATCAAGAAGAAGGAGGAGAAGGAGGAGAAGGAGGAGGAGGAGAAGGACTAGAAGGTCCTTGGCCTTCTCCTCCTTCTCCTCCTCCTCCTCCTCCTTCTCCTTCCTCTCTTCTTCTTCTTCTTCTTTCTTTTCATTTTTCCTATTGCTTCTCCTCTTCTCCTCTTCTCCTCTTCTTGGAGCTAAATTACCTAATTATGTCGTTTTGGAGCTAAATGGGCTAATTATCTCATTTTAGAGGAAAACAAGCTAAGTATATAGTAGTCATGAGCTAACCAAGGTTCTTATGCCATTTTGAGGTTATTATGGCATTTTGGAGCTAAATGGGCTAATTATGTCTTTTTGGGGAAATTAAAGCAAGGATAATATGAAAGAGGAGAAGAGAAACTTACCGTAGTGGTCATTAAGGAGGAGAAACACCACGGTTGCTCGCAGCGGCTTCGATTGGAGACGGTTGCCCTAGAGAAGGATCGTGCGATGCCGCTCGGGAGTTATTCTGCAAAAAAGATATTTTGCAATGTCTCAGTTAGCATGATGACACTCAATTATTAATACTAGTTTATAATGAAACTCACCATGGGAATCGAAGAGAAGACGGGCATCGGCGGAGGGACTTGACCGCTCTTCTCGCACAGACCCTGAAGAGTGGCCATCCCCGCCCCCTGAGCCACCCGGACCCTCGGTCCAGTTCGGCAACTCGGTACGATCCGATCAGGTCTCCCATCCGGGCCTCTCCACGTCGGGTGAAGCCTCCGGAACCGTAGTCTCCTCCGGCTGCTCCTGGGCCAAATGCACCTCGACCCGAGGCTGCTCCTGGACGGGAGTCTCATGGGACGAATGCCCGTCAACAACAGGCTCCTGGAACAGAGTCCCCGTAGCCTCCTCCGCAAACGGGTCGGCCATACTAGTCCTATGCTCGGGTGAATGAGCTGGTGGTGGTGGCGAGGACGGCTCAAGAGTCCTCCTGGATCTTCCCCGGCCACCACCTCTCCCTGTACCCATCCCCTTCTTCCCTACCCGACCAGCACCTCTCCCAGTGGGCAATGCCGCCGACGAAGAAGAACCCACGGGTGGTGTCGACAGACTGTCTGCCAAGGCTCTACGGAGAGATAGGGGTGGAAGGTAAGTACCACCCCTCGTGCGGGGCGCCTGGGAAGAACCCGTCGAGCGATCTGGACCAGCGCCCGCCATCTTTCCACACCTGGTGACCTGCCATGATAAAGATTAAAATAAATTAGTACAACATAAAAAAATTGAATAACTGACTGAATAATAATATATACATGAATAATAAAGATTAAAATATATATAATTTAAGTTGTGAATCTTACAAACTCATAATCATCATCAATAAATGCATCATCATCATCACTATCACGCATGTCTTCATGAATGACGTGCTCGTCGGGTTCAACGGCGTGAAGTTGTGAAAGGCCTTCCTTTAATCGTTGAAGCATTGACAGGTCATCCGCATTAGTAACCTCTACGAGTTCCAGGTCTTCTGGTTCCGGCTCAGGGCTAGAGTCGGATTCATTGTCGCTGTCTACTTCCATGTTCTTGGGTGAAGCACGACAGTTCTTGAAACGTTTCTTGGAAAGACGTGTTTCTTGGAAGAATTCTCCATCATATGTGTCTAGGTTAATGTGAGGTTCATAATCCTGTTCATTTGGGACAGGTGGTCTGACATGTGGCAGCACTTCATAAACAACATACCAACCTTCCAGATTCTTATCCGTTTGGCATGCCCACGGTAGATAGAAAACTTGGGTCGCCTGTTGAGCCGTAATACAGAAATCGGGAACATGTAAATGGGTGTTTGGATTGATTTCGACTAGTCCTATATGTTCATGAGTCCTTCTAGTCTTTTTCGTCTCGAACCAATAACATTTGAAGACTACGACGTTCGGTGGGTTTTCACCATAGAATTGAAGTTCATAAATTGCTTCAAATCTTCCATAATACTCGACAACACCTTCGCCGATAGCAGAGACACCACAATTTGTAGATTTCCGGTCGGGCATAGATAGCTCTTTGCCAAAGGTACGAAAGAGATACCCGTTGATGTTGTATTTCTCAAATGAACAGACCTTATAGTCAAAACCATTAGCGACTTGTCTCAATTCGGCGTCCATAGAATGTGAATTAGCCTACAAGTTTAATACGAAACGGTTGTTGCATTAGCCGCAAGTTAGACCAAGAATGAAATGGTCCATTATTGATAATTACCGTTTGTTTGAACCAAGAGATGAAACCGGGATAGCCGCCTCCTGTCTTTGACAGAAGCTCATACTCTTCGACGGAATCATTTTCGATCACCGCTCCATCCGAGAATTTGACGACGTAACGGCTGTTTGAAATATCCGAGAATAAGAGCAGTTCAAATGAATTAGAAGTTACGGGAAAATGTGCCGAGAACTCACTCAATGTACGACCGCACTTCTGTTAGGTTGTTGAAGATATACAACGAAATGTTCCGCCATTCTTCGACATCCAACGTTATTGGTTTCGAAGCACCGGCTGGTGCGAGCTTCCCTTTGAATAGGTTGAGGTTGGACCCACCTTTTTAGGGTCTGCATCATTGTGCCGAGGCTTCGGATTATGCAAATGATGATTTTTGGCTTCGTAGTGTGCTGTCACAAAGTTTGCCACATCCTCAGTAATGAATGCCTCAGCCATCGATGCTTGAATTCTACGCTTATTTTTACATTTAGCTCGAAGGGTCTTCTGTATCCTCTCAGTTGTATAGCACCAACGATCTTGCACGGGGTCACCCAATCTTGCCTCGGTCGGTAGATATAAAATCAAATGCTGCATTGGATTAAAGAAGCCCGGTGGAAAGACCTTCTCTAACTTGCACAACAACTCCGGTGCAAACTCCTCCATGTCTTCTACCACGCCAGGCGACAATTCTTTCGCACAAAGAACACGGAAGAAATAGCTCAGCTCCGCCAGTACTAGCCCTTCATCCTTAGGAATGAAGCCACGTAACATCACTGGCATTACCCGCTCTAGCCATATGTGCCAATCATGACTCTTGAGACCAAAGATTTTTAATTTTTCAAGACTCGGTCCCCTCTTTAGATTCGCTGCATACCCATCGGGGAACATCAAGTGCATTTTGACCCACAAGATAATTTCCCTCATAGCTCGCCTTCCAAGATTGAACCAGGCCTTTGGCTTCGACCACTTCTGCTTTCCTTTGCCTTCTCGCATGTTTTGTAACGGTCTATGACATAGTGTCTCTTGATCGACTCTAGCCTTAATATTATCCTTTGTCTTCCCATCTATGTCGAACAATGTACCAAAAATAGCCTCTCTGATATTCTTTTCATTGTGCATCATGTCGATATTGTGTGGAAGAAGGAGGTCTTTGAAGTAAGGCAGATCCCAGAGGCATGGCTTGTGAGTCGAGGCGTGTTTTGAATTATACCCCTTGAAATACCCTAGACACTCTGGATCAGGCTCGAGGGCGTTTAACTGATCCAGGATCTGTTGGCCTATGAACGCAGGTGGTGCCAAGTTTTTGACAACTTTACCTTTCGTAAAGTTCTTCTTGTCTTTTATGAACTGATGGTTAGGATCCAGGAACTGTCTATGCAAGTCAAAGCAAGAATACTTCCGACCCTCCTGCAACCAATGAAACTGAAGAACTGCCTTGCATTGGGGGCACGGGAACCTTCCATGCACACACCATCCAGAGAATAGTGCATACGCTGGCAAGCATGCATAGAGTACATGTACCACACATGCATTTTGAAGTTTTCTTTTCTAGCGGCATCGTATGTCTTGACCCCATTATCCCAAGCTTCTTCCAATTCATCCTTAAGCGGTTGCAGGTACACATTCATATTCTTCCCCGGATAATTGGGCCCTGGAATTATCAACGTCAGAAATATGTTCTTTCTTTGCATAATCTGCCTGGGGGGGAGATTGAGTGGAATGACAAATACAGGCCAACAACTGTATTGGGTTGCCATCATGCCGAAAGGATTAAAACCATCCGTGGCGGCGCAGACTCGAGGATTCCTTGGATCTGCCGCTTTATCCTGATGCAATCCATCGAAATGTTTCCACACTTCCCCATCCGATGTGTGTACCATCATCTTATTCCCATCCGCATCTAGTTCGGTTCTTTTGCCCAATTTGTGCCATATCATCTGTCTGGCTGTCTCTTCGACAATGAAAATACGTTGAAGTCTTGGTACGATTGTCATATACCGAAGAACACTAACTGCGATTTTGGTCTGCCTCTTCTCACCCATACCGTTGTCTACCACAAGATACCTGCAAGACTCGCAATTGGGACAATAGTCCAAGTGTGCATACTCCTTCCTAAATAAGACACATCCTTTCTCACATGCATCTATCTTCTCATAGGGCATCTTAAGTACACGAAGTATTTTGTCCGACTGGTACAGGTTTGTAGGCATGACATGGCCTTTGGGTAGGAAACGTCCAAATAGTGTCATCATCGCGTCGTAGCATTCTCTTCCCAAGTTGAAATGAGCCTTCAGAGCCATTACTTGTGCAATTGCTCATGGAGAGGACGTTTTGAAGACTCCAACATTTCATAAAAGGCCTTTGCAGATTCCTCCATCTCATCTTCCGAATCCCGAGCATCATCAAAGTCTTGCACCATGTCTTCGATCCCGGTACCATGCTCGTCCGTGCAACGACGGACCACCTCAGCTCTTGTGCGTTGTATAGACTCACCATGAAATGTCCACACCGTATAACTAGGCTTAAAACCCCTCCTCTGCAGGTGTTTAATCATTACAGCCTCTGTCGTCTTTTTATAGTTGTCGCATCCAGGACAGGGGCAATAGTTTCTTTCCTGGCCATTTGCGAATGCGGCTTTCACAAATTCCTTTGTTTTTACGAACCATTCTTTCGTCATCTCTTTCTGACTAGGGTGACCGGTATACATCCATGCACGATCACTCATCTTGCGTAGCTACTAAAGACAGAAGAAATATATTTATATATAATTTAGCATTTATATTCATCGGTTAATCACGTTCGCCATTTTTATTACGTCCAGGCAACCTACACGCTAATAGGTAAAGATAGGTCCTAATCCCACCCGAGTATGTGTAGATTGGGTTCGTTTTCCCATGCTCTGCTTCGAATCCAACGCAAAATTTTGGCAGCACCTCCCCGTTGTTGTCCTGATAAACGTCTCCGCAATAAACAGAGAGGATGTGCATCCGGAGAACAACAGGGAGGCACGGACGAAATTCCGCATCGGATCCAGAGCAGAGCATACGGGAAAACGAACCCAATCTACACATACTCGGGCTGTCCATGGATAATGTTGGACAATTCAAAAGTATGGCGGTTATAAATATGCAAATACATGCATATTTATAGATGTCGCCCTTTCGAACGGGAGACGCATACTGGTCACGCATACTGGTCACGCATACTCATGATTGAAGAAACCTATATATAGCTAGCAAGTTTCATCGGCACGAAGACCGGGACAGAGCAAATTAAGGGGGTAGGAGGAGAAGTCATTTGTGCTCACCAACAAACGTAGGGGCGGAGCTCGTCCAACGCACGTGGAGGTCGTTGAACAACTGCACATTGAAATTCACCCGATCAACACAAATATGATGTTTTTATAAGATATTCAAAAAATATGTGACCTAACTCTTATTTTCTTTTTTCTTTTTTCCTCTTATTCTTCTTCTTCTTCTTCTTCTTATTTTCTTTTTTATTTTTTTCCTCTTATTCCTCTTATTCTTCTTCTCCTTCTTCTTCTTTTCTTCTCTTCTTCTTCTTCTTCTTCTTCTTCTTCTTCTTCTTCTTCTTATTTTCTTTTTTCTTTTTTCCTCTTATTCTTATTCTCCTTCTTCTTCTTTTCTTTTTCTCTTATTATTATTATTATTATTATTATTATTATTATTTTATTTTATTATTTTTTCCTCTTATTCTTCTTCTCCTTCTTCTTGTTTTCTTCTTCTCTTCTTGTTCTTCTTATTCTTATTATTATTATTTTCTTTTTTCCTCTTATTCTTTTCTTCCTCTCCTATTTTTCTTCTTCTTCTTCTTCTTTCTTCTCCTTCCCTTCCTTTTCCTTCTTCTTCTTTTCCTTCTTCTTCTTATTTTTTCTTCTCCTTTCTCCTTCTTCTTCTTCTCCTTTCTCCTTCTTCTTCTTCTTCTTTCTCCTTCTTCTTCTTCTCCTTTCTCCTTCTTCTTCTTCTCCTTTCTCCTTCTTCTTCTTCTCCTTTTCTCCTTTATTAAACAGGAAACTAACCTAACTAAACCTAAACTAAAACTGAACCTAAACTAAACTAAAACTAAGCAAAAACCTCAGTAAAACATATAACTAATTAAACAAAAACTATTAAAAAGGAAGAAAGAAAACTAACCGGGGGGAGGAGGGCCGCAGGGGGAGGAGAGGCCGCAGGGGGAGGAGGGCAGCAGGGGGGGAGGGGCACAGTGAGGGGCGCGAGGAGGGTGGCGGCGGTGGGGTGGGGCGCTGGGGTGGGGGTGGCGTCGGAGGCGGCGGCGGTGGGGCAAGGAGGCCGGAGGAGGGCGCGGCGGCGGTGGTGGTGTCGGGGGTGAGAGAGAGGGGTGTCGGGGTGGAGGAGGGGGCGCAGGGCGGCGGTGGAGGAGGGTGCATGGCGGCCGGGGAGGAGGAGGGGGCGCAGGGCGGCGGTGGAGGAGGGTGCAGGGAGGCCGGGGTGGAGGAGGGGGCGCAGGGCGGCGGTGGAGAGGGTGTAGGGCGGACGGGGAGGAGGAGGGAGCAGGGCGGCGCAGGGAGGCAAGAGGAGGGCGCGGCGGCGGTGGTGGTGTCGGGGTGAGAGAGAGGGGGAGTCGGGGTGGCCGTTAGGGGGAGAGAGAGGCGCGTGGGGGTGGGGCTAACGGCCGTTAGGGGGCACCCTCTTTGCCGTCCGCCTCCCGACGGCAAAGAGCATGCAGGCAGACGACAAAGTAAGTGTCCGTTAGGGGGGAGAGAGGGGTTGCGGGGTGGGCCGCCCATGCTCTTTGTCGTCTGCCTGCATGCTCTTTGTCGTGAGCTGGCAGATGGCAAATAGTACCTTTGGCATCAGCTTGCTCTTTGTCGTCTGGTTTCTAGTAGCTGATGGCAAAGAGGGTCTTTGCCATCAGCCAGCAGACGGCAAAGAAGCAGCACATGGCAAATAATTGTTTTCCAGTAGTGATAGAGTGTTGCCCTTAAGAGAGGAAAAGATCCCAAAGAGGACAAATTAAAAGATCCCAAAGAGGACAAATGAGAGATAAAAGAAATAGACAAAGAGGCCAAACAAAAAAAGAGAAGGGGGCAACACTACTATTCCTTTTGAAAGATACACACTCATACTCCATTGCTATATTTATACTACATAGAGATTATCATTCATGCATAACTAAGTGGGGACCCTTACACTATAGAACTTGGTTTGCATATTCCAATGATGAGCCTCCTCAAATGAGCTCTAGGTCTTCATGAGCAAACAAGTTGGATGCAACCCCACTAGTTCCATTGGAGAGCTTACCTTAGCTCATATGTGCATCCGTTACATGTCAATCCCTACTCCTCACATCATATCTATCATTTGGCTTTCTCTCGCCTATGGTTGTCCTCATTGATGTGAGCCTTTCACACCCTTTTTGTCTTCCTTCCCCATCATTCTTCTCTTTGCCATCCTAAGTGCCAACATATCTTGCTTGCACTCATCCATTGCATGAGTGCTCAAAGTCGAAAGGGAGAGGATCATTTTGACTTGTGCCTGACTAGTGGTCTGGGGATGAGTCAAAATAAGATTCCGAAGGAGACCAAGTGTAAATTTTAGTAGATTGAGTTCTCAATTAAAAAATATTTTTATACTCTCAACCCATCTCCCATTTCTTGCACGCAAACACCATTTGGAGACATTCGAGTCACGGGCACCAAGACCTCTTGCACCTTTATGTTCTTACTTTGCTAATTTCAATACTAGATATATACTCTTGCTTGTTATTGTCTTGACTTGAATTGCATATCTTACTTGCTTTACTTTGAAGTTCTTATATGTGTGTTGGCATGTCACCACAGAAATTATTTGTGTTATCATTTACCTACTCGAGGACGAGCAGGAATTAAGCTTGGGGATGTTGATACGTCCCAAACGTATCAATAATTTCTTCTTGTTCCATGATCTTTTGGGTGACATTGTTATATATTTTTCTACACTTTTATATCTTTAACACATATTTGGACTAACCTACTAGCTCAGTGCACCCGGTGCCAGTTTCTTTACGTTGATGTCTTTTTCGCACGAGATTTTACCCAAATTTCTAGAGCCCCAAATATCCCGAGGAAGATATATAAAAATCAGCATGACGGAACCTTCCAAACGCTCAAAGGAGAGACGGCGGGGGGCCACCTGTCACCCAGGCGGCCTACCCGCGCGGCCTAGGGGGAGGTCGCGCTAGGAGGCCTCCTGAGAAACTGGGACCACCCCTGGTGCCCTCCTTTGGCCTATATTTAGCCCCCGTCGAGGAAACCCTGATTCTGGAACCCTTTTCTCCAGAAGCAATTCTGATCTACGTCGGCACACCAACAAGTTTCGGGGGACCAGAATTCCTGTGTCGGCACCCTGTCGGGATGGGGAAGTGCCCTCGGATTCATCTCCATCGACGTTGGTTCCTCCCTTCATGAAGCGAGAGTAGTTCCTCCTCGGGGCTGAGGTCTTCTATAGTCGCTATGTGGTTAATTCTCTCTCTCATGATGTGATCTTGATTGTGATCATGGGCTATGTTAATCTACGGTGATCCCATGATGTTTCGCCTTCTTCTATGTATTGGATTGATGTACTCACTTGATCTTATCTAGTATAATCCCCGAGACCATGGTGACAGCGGTCTATTGGACATGGATTAGAAGAATATTTTCATGAGTGATTTCCACTCTTTGAATTGATTGAAGATTGAGAGTCTCTTGGTGCTTGTCTTTGACTATCCTTGAGATACGTTGTGGGTATTGTGGTACTCTCTTTGGATGGCTGCGGTGACATTGGGAAATCCATGGAGAGAACTATGAACTCTGAGGTGTGCTTTTGTAGCCCTATAGAATTCTCAACCTCTCTTGATCACAAAGGAATGACCTCCGAGTACGTCTCCATTGCATGTTTTAGTGGAAATATCATGTGATTAGACTATGTTAATGTTGTTGGGAGTTGCCACTAGTGAAACAATGAACCCTAGGCCCTATTTCTCACCATTGTTACACCGTTTATGCTCACTTTTGTCACTTGCTACCTTGCTGCCTTTGTTATTTCAGATTTATATTACCTTGCTTTGCCACACCTATCACCCATATTTTACCATCTCTTCGCCGAACTAGTGCACCTATACAATTTACCATTGTATTAGGTGTGTTGGGGACACAAGAGACTTCTCGTTTCATAATTGCAGGGTTGCTTGAGAGAGACCATCTTGAACCTCTACTTCCCTGAGTTCGATAAACCTTAGGTCATCCACTTGAGGGAAATTGCTGGTGTCCTATAAACCTGTGCACTTGGAGGTCCAACATAGTCTACAAGAATAGAAGCATTCGTAGACATCAATCGCCACAACACCGTTGTCCACCACGTCGGCGCATCCCCGTGCTGCAGCGCCCGTTGTCCAGCATCGCATCCAGGACAAGGTCGCCTCAGCCACACCAAAGATCTCGAACAAGGAGACAAAGTGCATCGTCCAAGAAGCGACTCTTTACTTATTTGCGGGCGAGGCCTCAAGAAGGGAAAGGGCGCATCTAAGCTTTCCGTAAGAACGGTAAACATTGCAATACATACAAGAGGGATGAGTAATAAGATTTGGCTTACACTCACCACAAATTTAAGTTACAAGATCCACACAACATTTATTCAAATCATTCAAAAGACAAGGTCTTCCGAGTACGGACAAGATAACCAGCAAAAGCAATGTTCCCGCCTCGCTGGGCCCACGATAACGACCAAAAACCTCTAGTCGTCGGGGTACGTCACGTACATCCGCCCGCTACCCTCGTCAAACTCCCACTAGAGCTGAGTAAAATCGAAAGCATTTGTCTCTGCTGCACCTATACCTGTGGGGTGGTTATAGTAATTTGTGAGCCACAAGGACTCAGCAATCTCATCACCATGGTATCGAATCTAACTAAGTTATTAGGTGAGGATGGGGTATGTGTTTGAGTTTGCAGCAGCACTAAGCATTTATGATGGCTAACTTACGAGAGCATGAAGTAATTTAGTGGTCTGCGCATGATGTTTGTGACTAAGAATAATCAGCAAGTGATCCTGAACACCTACTTATGCCAGTCATAACCCCACCGTGTTCTCGATCAGAGAAGGAACTCTGAAGGAAACAATCAAGGATACGCACACAGTTGGCAGGTTTTAATTAATTTATTTCAAGTTATCTAGAACCAGATGTTAAACAAAGTTTCCATGCTTGCCACATAACCTTGGGCACGAATTTCCGAAAGATTTAACCCTGCAGGGGTGCTCCAACTAATCCATCACAAATTACCACACGCATGATAAAAAGCCTCGATCACGAAACTCGTGAACTCGTCGGAATCCTTAGTGGAAAGCCTCAACTCTAAGATAACCCAAAGTGTCACCGGAATCCCGATGCACAAGATATATCGTTAAGGTAAGAACAAGTCCAGCAAGACCTCCCGACGTATCAACGAACCCGATAAGAGCCGCGTATCTCGTTCTCACGACACGACCGTGACAGCCCGAGACCGCCGCCCCAGAAGATTCCCCTTCTATTCCGTTTTCGTCGTGTGTTTATTTTTATTTGTCGCATCATCATCGCATCATGCGCATCATCCGCATTGCATCGGCATCCCATTGCCGCCTGTTTTCAAAACTTGCATCCGTTATTAGTTGCTGGTTCTCGTCGTTGCCCGTGTTAAGCCCGACCACACTCGCACGCGCCCGCGGCATCGGTTAAATCTTGATTTCAAAAGTGTGTTTAAAAATTTCTCTGATTGGGTTGGAACTTGACGTGCGGTCGTATTTAGTTATAGGTAGGTCGTCTGTCAAATTTCGTCGCAATCGCATCCGTCTCGTACCCGAACGGTCAACCGTAGGGGCACTGTATTCGGTCTATCGTCACACGTTTTTCGGTGTTTTAAAATTACGTTGTCGGGTGCCGTTTGCCCTCTCATCTCCGGCTAACCTACTCTACACAGCCACTTACCCGTCCCCGTGTGCGAAACCGTCCGATTATAGATCGCGCGGTTGAAACCGGGGCGAAATTATGCTAAACCTAGCCCCCCATTGTTATAAATAGGACCCGCATGCCATCTTTAGACAACCATCCCCTCTCTCCTTGAAATCCGTGCCACCCCGAAACCCTAACCCCAGTCTCTCTCCCTCCCTCTCGCCGCCAGCCCGCGGATCCCGCGTTGGGCCCGCCTGAGCCCATCTGGCCCGAGCTCCCCGCAGCAACAACTCCTCCCACGAGCTCCCGCGCCGGCTTGCTGCGCCGCAGCCGCCGCCTCTCCTCGCGCCTCGTCGCCCCGCAGCTCGCGCCGGCTTGCCCCGCTGCCAACCCCGCCGGAGCTTCCCCGCCGCTGTCGTCGGGCTACAGCCCCTGCCGACAAACCCCGTGGCTGCCCCGCCAGATCAGTCACTGTCATGCTCCTCCCGCGCGGGGAATGGATGGATTCGGGGACCCCTTCCTCAGATCCGGCCGTTCCCAGTCTCGCCAAGGTTTGTCATCCCCTCGTCGCCATTCCCAGTAGCCGGCGAAGCCGCCGCTGCCTCCCTCTGCTCGGGGCGGAAGAGAACGACGCACGGCAAGCAGCGCCTCGCCCGCTCCTGGGCCTGCCTCGCCCCGACCGTCCCAGCGCTCTGCCCCGCTGGCCGTCGCCTCCGTCGGGCCTCCAGCGCCAGCGCCTCCCGCTTCGCCCCGTGGGCCGCCTCCCGGCCCAGCTTCCCAGCCGACCCGATGTCCCACCAGGTGAGCCAACCCCCACGCCTCTATTTCGCGCGCGTGCGCCTTTTATCCATCCCGCGCCCATGAACTATTTAGGCCCGTTTGCATTTCGGCCCGTAGTATTTTAGGATTTTTCTATGAATTAGTATTTTTGAAAAAATGTTAGAAATTAGAACGCCCGTAACTTTTAATCCGTATGTTGGATCGGAACGTATTGTATATGGTACTTGTGTAGTTTTTTGCATAGATTTGTAATTTGCAACTTGCATGCATGTTTGATGTGGTTTGACCCGCTGTTTGCCTAGAAATATGTGATGTCCTAATAGGAGTTTGTCCCGTATTAATTTTCGTGCGTGTCCGGATTGCTCGAACTTCGTAGATAAAATGCTCATGTTTTTAGGGACCTTTTCCCATGTATTTTAGAGTAGTTGTTTGAATTTTTGCATGTAGGATTCCATAGCTAGTTTGCTATACCGTGTTTAGGACATGTTCTCGCATATTCGTGTGGCGATATTTTTGTTTTGCAACCCCACATGTTATATATGATTTCGGGGTAGAAAAATCCATAGAATTTAAACGTGCATTTCATTTTAGCTTTTGAGCAAGTTAGTTCCCGTGATATTTTGCCATGTTGCCCTTTTGTTTATTTTGTGTGATTTAATCCGTGCATGTTATGAACGACTTGTCAACTAGGGATATGCCCTTGGATGTGTAGGCTAGCCTATGGTAATTTTGGTTGCAATAGAAATCCATGTTTAGGTGTCGTTTGCTTGTTCTCAAGTTTCTAGAAAATAGTGCTGATATGGAGATGCTGAAATATTTCTAACTCTGAAATCTGTTATATTTTGTTGCTGTCTTGTCATGATTTTATCTGGTGATCTATAGCTCTTTTGAGGTTGGTGCAATGGAGTTAGTCATAGACCTTAAGATTCTCTAGCATGCTGTCAATTTTCATGCCATTTGTGGTCCTGTAGCTTATGGTTTTGCTACTGTCAATATGCCTTCAGATCGAAAACTGCACTGTCATAAACTGGTATTTTCTCTAAGTCTGAAACAGTGTGTGAGATGCCATTTTGCGACTTCTTTTCCTAGTGATCCATGCTTCCATGCTACGTGTTATCAGCTATATGTGGTAGTGAATCTTTCCCTCTACCGCCTCATGCCTTGGTTGAGCATATTGGATTTGTGTAGCTCGTAGTTGTGGGGTGTAGAAAATGCTATGTGGCTGATTTTGACAGATTGTAGTCATTTCTTGTTTAGCTCGTGGTTGTCGAACCGTTGCTCCCCTTTTGATCGTGTCCTATATGAAACTTGCTTAGAATCTCGTGTAGTTTCATATTATCTTGCTGCTTGTGTGTTTTGAAATGCTTGTGACTCTCGTTGCACACATTTTGTAATCATGCCATCATATCTTGCGGTGTTCGTATCATTTGAACCGTAGCTCCGTTGGAGATGTTCTCTATGTGTAAATTGGTTGAAACGACGTGTAGAATCACGTGAACCTATTTATTTTGCGGTTTAACAAACATTTAAATGTGTTAGTGCAGATCTGGACAGAATCATAAATTAACATGTGAGGTCATTTCGGAGATGCTATATGTCATTTCCGACCTCATTTAAAGTGCCTAGATAGGTAGTTTAATTACGCTTCACCTCTTGCCATGTTTAACCACAATTAATATTGTCGTGTACCCAATTGGGATAGAACTAAATAATTCGTATGTGGAGTTTCGTCAATATACAACTCGTTGCATATTGAACTTCACTTAATGTGTAGTGTTTGGATGTTGTGAATTGACATGCCATGTCTTGCATATATACAACTGATCATGCATCATATGTGGATTGCATCTTGTCGTGCATGTGTCGTGCTGAATATCGTGTGTTGATTCTTGTTTCCGGTTTTCTTCGTCTCGGTAGAGTTACGCAAGCGTGTCGGAAAGTGAGGACCCGTTCGACTACGTCAGTTCGTCTGCTTCACGGAGTCGTTCTTCTTCCAAGCGGGATCTCAGGCAAGATGACCATTTCGCCAGATACCATTACTATCATTGCCATGCTAGTTTTACCATTTCTATCGTTATTGTCTTGTTGCCTACCACCTGTTAAATATCAGCCTCCCAACATTGCCATGAAAACCTTCAACCTGTTCACAACCTAGCAAACCACTGATTGGTTGTGTTACGCTTGTTTTACCATGTGTTAGAGTTGCTAGTTGCAGGTGTAGTTGCTTCCATGTGATAACATGGGTTCCTTGTTATATCACCCTATTAAATGCTATTTAATTTAATGCACCTATATACTTGGTAAAAGGTGGAAGGCTTGGGCTTTCTAGCCTAGTGTTTTGTTTCACCTTTGCCCCTTAGTTCCGGCTACCGGTGTTATGTTCCATAATTGAGCGCTCCTAACATGACCGGGGTTGTTATGGGGACCCCCTTGATAATTCGTTTTAGATTAAAGTTGTTCTGGCAAGGCCCAACATTGGTACTACATTTGCCCAACATAATAATTTTGATAATACTGAAATCATAGGGCGTCATGAACCCGAGGAGTAATTTTACATAATATAGGGAGGGCCAGTGTTGGTCCAAAATAGAGCACTGTGCGCGGCCAACCGAGGGCAACGTGGGAGATTTCTATCAGGCCACCGTACGCGTCGCTCATCCATCGTGTCCAGAGAACGAGATATACGGCTCCTATCAGAATCGTCGACACGTCGGGCGGCCTTCCTGGATTAGTTTTACCTTTGACGAATGTCTTGTGCATCGGGATTCCGGTGATGCCTTGGGTAATCTCAGAGTTGAGGTTTTCCACCAAGAAGTCCGACGAGATTGCGAGCTTCGTGATCGAGGATTTCTATGCGGCTTGTGGTAATTTGTGATGGATTAGTTGGAGCACCCCTGCACGGTTAAATCTTTTGGAAAGTTGTGCCCGCGGTTATGTGGCAACGTGGAAACTTTGTTTAACACTGGTTCTAGACAACTTGAAGTTACTTTAATTAAAACTTACCAACTGAGTGTGTAACCGTGACTGTCTTTTCATGAGTTCCTTCTCCGATCGAGGACACGGTGGGGTTATATCTGGCGTAAGTAGGTGTTCAAGATCATTCATTTGGAAATCAGTAGTTAACGTCCGTTATGCGTAGATCTTCCCCCTCTTTATTCTTGTACTCATAAGTTAGCCACCTCACATATGCTTAGTCGCTTGCTGCAGCCTCACCACTTAACCATGCCTCGCCTAATAAGCTTTGCTAGTCTTGATACCTTTGGAAATGAGATTGTTGAGTCCCTGTGGCTCATAGATTACTACAACACCAGTTGTAGGTACAGGTAAAGGTTACTTGACGTGAGCGCGTTGATTGTTCATTTGGAGTTGCTTCTTCTTCTTCTTCTTCATTGATCTAGGATGGGTTCCAGGCCGGCAGCCTGGCATAGCAAGGATGGACGTCGTTTCCCTTTTCTCGTTTGTTTTCGTCCGTAGTCGGACCCTGCTCTTCTTCGTGATATTTATGTATTGTACTGATGTGACTCTGATGTAGCTTGCGGCGAGTGTAAGCCAATTCCATATACTCTTCTCTTCAGTACATGTATTGTTACGATATCCATTCTTGCGAAACGACGAGATGCGCTTCTATCCCTAACGAGGCCCTCGTGCCAAATTGAGGATAGGATCGCATCTTGGGCGTTACAAGTTGGTATCAGAGTAGTGCCGACCTAGGAGCCCCCTTGATTGATCGAACTTGGCCGAGTCGAGTCTAGTGAAAAACTACTTTGAGTCTAGTTATATATCGGAGAGTAGGTTTCGTTTTTCTCCTCGTCTATTCTCTGGTGAGGTTCACGACTTAGGAATTTTAATTCTACTCCTCTTCTCACTCAAACAAATTTGGATCACGCGGATATTTTTGGAATCTATATGATGTAGATGTGATGAAGTTCTGTCTTGGTGCCTTCTGTCTGACTTGATTTCTTCCGGGGAGTTGATCTCTAGGGGATTCTCGAGCACATCGTTATCATTCATATTTCTTAGTATCTCAGGACGAAGGATGTTCGAAATTGCTTGAATACTAGTAGTGGCGAGAGGAGTCCGGCTTCCCCACTACTGGTGCAGAGAGTTCCGGATGTATCGTCATACTTTGTATCGTTGTGATTACTAGTGTCTGAGATAGATGAAGTTCCGAGATTTTGGTTATGTGTTGACGGATGTGATACACTGGACGGGTTAGTATAGGAGTTGAGTGATGTATTACTCCATGTATCCGTGGACTAGATTGCATGACCAGAAATTTCGGGAGTTCTTAGGTGGGAACTCAAGTACTTACTTATAGGACAATCTTCCAACAAATGCATGATGTTAGGTTGGGGTTCAACATCTAGTGGATTCATTTGTTCACGGTCGACTTACAACGGTTCTCATTGTGTCTTAAAGAGTCCTTGTAGCTTGCTACAACTCAGGGACGCTTCATATGTCGTGTGCACTGCCTTGCACGGGATGGCTACTGTAAGGATCAAGCCCGTGCGATCCTGTACACGAAAATATCGGACGAAATCTCTCTCATGAATTTGTTCTGGCTTGTTTCGAAAGTCGCGTCCTTTGTTTTGTTGGATTATGGTAATTCAAGTTGCTTCATTGTCAAGCGGTGATTTTAGACCTTTCCTAAGTGGTGTTCTCATATTTTTATGGGAGTGCTAATCCTTTTGATTAATCAATTGTCATATCAATTCCTTTTCAACCGGAGTCGTCATATCAATTCTTTTTCAACCGGTGTGCTTCTCTTCAGTCAATTCTATCCTTTTCAAGATTTGCAAGATCAATCTCTCTTTTCTTTCCGGAGTTCATCTCATCTGTCCAAAGTTGTCTTTGTTTTCCCCACCCTCCCGCCCTTTTCTTTAGTGATTGGATTTCATCCAAGTGCATTTCATTTCATTGTTGCTTCCGCTATCTTTTATTCTGTGTCCTATCCGGTGATTTATTGTGAAGATTCTCAGGAGCTTCATGTTCATCTTTATTCATTCTTGTGGTTTTTTCCGGTGAATTCAATTCAGTCATCCGTGTCATCATATCCTTTTCATCTTGCAATTCTTTCTTGTGTTGGAAATTCTTATCAAGACTTCTGTTGTGATTTACCTCTCTTGTATCCGGAGCGTGAAGTTATCTCAGAAGTTTCTTGTTTTCAATTATTTAATTATTTCGAGGTTCTCAACCTCATCTAGTTTTCATTTGTACCGGTGCAATATCTCTCTTTTGAGAAATCTTTTTCAACGGTGGTTTCTTTGAGTGGGCCCATAACCCACACGTTCTTTCCCAGGATCTTATCTGACTCTTGTTATCTTTTCGGAGATCTCTAATTCTTATCAATTATGATGTAAGAATGATTTCCATCAGTCATATCCCTTCTCCAAGTTCTATTCGAATTAATTCATTCTTTGGATCAACCTTTCATTCTTCTTTATTCTAGAGTGTCTCATTAATTCTTGGTGGTGTTCTCCTCATCATTCTCAGCTTGGAAGACTGAAGGAGTGTTTCTCTCAAATCTTGGTTCATTCTCTTGAAGAGTCATCATTTTAGCTTTGTGGCATCATCTTAATTGTTCCCAATCTTGAGTAACCCCTTTCTTGCTATTCGGTGCATTCTGTATTGTTTTCATCCTCGATCCTCCGAAGGCCATCATTTCAGAAGATTCTTCATTCTCAGCTTTCAGCTTTCACCCTCAATTCTTCTCAATTGTTGTTTTCTTCGTTCGTCTCTCAATTATTCTGGTGCCTTGTTCAATTTTTCTGTTAGGTGACTCATGATCTTTCGTTCTCATATATCTCCATTCATTCTTGTAATCCCCATTCGTTCCAATTATTACCGGTGTCTCCTTCAAGACTTCTTCAAGTTTGTGCTCGTATCTCTCCTCAATCATTTCTAGAAGAATAAGTGGTACGCTAAATCCGTTGCTTGTCATCACTTAAACTTCATGAAGGATAAGCATAACATAATTCTTATTCTTGCTTCATCAAATGGTTCCAATTCTTCTTCCGGAGTGGCTTATGGTATCAATTCTTCGTTCTCAAGATGTTCTTCAAGATTCTTGTGGTGGTAATTGTCTTTTTCTTCTTCGTTCCCTCTTTCCAAGATCTAGTTTATATTCTCTTGTTCCAGAGTTGTGGTGATGTTGCTCATTTGGGTCAATCATGTTGTTCTATCAAGATCATATTGTTCCCTTGGTCAATTTAGTTAGTTTGTTGTGATTTGTCTCAAGATTTGTCCATCTTATCGAATTTTTTGTCCCCTTTTCCTACCGAAGTGTTGCTGAAATTTTCTGTGAATTCTTGCTAGTTTCTCATATCATTCTTCATCTCTTTGCAACCTTCAAGGATTGTTGGTTTCACTCGTTCGTCAAGAAGCAACTAAGTTTTATCTTTTGCTCTTTCTCATCCTCTTCCCCTTTCATTCTTGGATCTTGGGTCGAGATCCTCTTGTAGTGTAGGAGACTTGTGACAGCCCGAGACCGACGCCCCAGAAGATTCCTCTTCTATTCTGTTTTTGTCGTGTGTTATTTTTATTTGTCGCATCAGCATGCGCATCATCTGCATTGCATCGGTATCCCGTTGCCGCAAGTTTTCAGAACTTGCATCCGTTATTAGTTGCCAGTTCTCGTCGTTGCCCGTGTTGAGACCGACCACAATCGCACGCGCCTACGGCATCAGTTAAATCTTGATTTCAAAAGTGTGTTTAAAACTTTTTCTGATTGGGTTGGAACTTGACGTGCGGTCGTATTTAGTTATAGGTAGGCCGCCTCTCAAATTTCATCGCAATCGGAGTCAGTCTGGTACCCGAACGGTCGACCGTAGCGGCATCGTATTCGGTCAATCGTCGGACGTTTTTCGGTGTTTTAAAATTACGTTGCCAGGTGTCGTTTTCCCTCTCATCTCCGGCTAACCTACTCTACACGGCCACTTACCCATCCCCGTGGGCGAAACCGTCCGATTTAGATCGCGCGGTTGAAACCGAGGCGAAATTCTGCTAAACCTAGCCCCCCCATTGTTATAAATAGGACCCCCATGCCATTTTTAGACCGCCATCCCCTCTCTCCTCGAAATCCGTGCCACCCCAAAACCCTAACCCCCAGTCTCTCTCCCTCCTCCAGCCGCCGGCCCGCGGAGCCCGCGTTGGGCACGAGCTCCCCGCAGCAGCACCTCCTCCCGCGAGCTCCCGCGCCACAGCCGCCGCCTCTCCTCGCGCCTTGCCGCCCCGCAGCTCACGCCGGCTTGCCCCGTCGGAGCTTCCCTGCCGCCGTCGTCGGGCTGCAACCCCTGCCAACCAACCCCGTGGCTGCCCTGCTAGATCAGTCGCCATCATGCTCCTCCCGCGTCGGGAATGGATGGATCCGGCGACCCCTCCGTCACATTTGGCCGTGCCCGGTCTCGCCAAGCTTCGTCGTCACCTCGTCTCCATTCCCAGTCGCCGGCGAAGCCGCCGCCGCCTCCCTCTGCTCGGGACGGAGGAGAACGACGCACGACAAGGAACGCCTCGCCCGCTCTTGGGCCTGCCTCTCCACGACCGGCCCAGCGCTCTGCCCCACTCATCGTCGCCTCCGTCGGGCCTCCAGCGCTAGCGCCTCCCGCTTCACCCCGCGGGCCGCCTCCCGGCCCAGCTCGCCCCTTCGCTGCGCCAAGCCACGCCAGGCGTGCCCCGGCCCAGCTTCCCAGCCGGCCCGATGGCCCACCAGGTGAGCCAACCCCATGCCTCTATTTCGCGCGCGTGCCCCTTTTACCAATCCCGCGCCCATGAACTATTTAGGTCTGTTTGCATTTTGGCCCGTAGTATTTTAGGATTTTTCTGTGAATTAGTATTTTTAGAAAAATGTTAGATATTAAAACGCCCGTAACTTTTAATCCGTATGTCGGATCGGAACATATTGTATATGGAACTTGTGTAGTTTTTCGCGTAAATTTGTAATTTGCAGCTTGCATGCATGTTTGATGTGGATTGACCCGTTGTTTGCCTAGAAATGCATGCTGTCCTAATAGGAGTTTGTCCCGTATTAATTTTCGTGCGTGTCCGGATTGCTCGAACTTCGTAGATAAAATGCTCATGTTTTTAGGGACCTTTTCCCATGTATTTTAGAGTAGTTGTTTGAATTTTTGCATGTAGGATTCCGTAGCTAGTTTGCTATACCGTGTTTAGGACATGTTCTCGCATATTCGTGTGACGATATTTTTGTTTTGCAACCCCACATGTTATATATGTTTTCGGGGTAGAAAAATCCATAGAATTTAACTGTGCATTTCGTTTTAGCTTTTGAGAAAGTTAATTCGCGTGATATTTTTCCATGTTGCCCTTTTGTTTATTTTGTGTGATTTAATCCGGGCATGTTATGAACGAGTTGTCAACTAGGGATAAGCCCTTGGATGTGTAGGCTAGCCTCTGGTAATTTTGGTTGCAATAGAAATCCATGTTTAGGTGTGGTTTGCTTGTTCTCAACTTGCTAGAAAATAGTGCTGATTTGGAGATGCTGAACTATTTCTAAGTCTGAAATATGTTATATTTTGTTGCTATCTTGTCATGATTTTATCGGGTGATGTATAGCTCTTTTCAGGTTGGTGCAATGGGGTTTGTTGTAGACCTAAAGATTCTCTAGCCTGCTGTCAATTTTCATGCCATTTGGAGTCCTGTGGCTTAAAGATTTGCTGTTGTCAATATACATTCATATCGAAAACTGCACTGTCATAAACTGGTATTTTCTCTAAGTCTGAAATAGTGTGTGAGATGCCATTTTGTGACTTCTTTTCCTAGTGATACATGCTTCCATGCTAGGTGTTATCAGTTGTATGTGGTAGTGCATCTTGCCCTCTACCGCCTCATGCCTTGGTTGAGCACATTGGATTTGTGTAGCTCGTAGTTGTGGGGTGTAGAAAATGCTATCTGGCTGATTTTGGCAGATTGTAGTCATTTCTTGTTTAGCTCGTAGTTGTTGAACCGTTGCTTCGTTTTGATCGTGTCCTATATGAAACTTGATTAGAATCTCGTGTAGTTTCATATTATCTTTCTGGTTTTGTGTTGTGAAATGCTTGTGACTGTCGTTGCACACATTTTGCATTCATGCCATCATATCTTGCGGTGTTCGTATCTTTTAAACCGTAGCTCTGTTGGAGATGTTCTCTATGTGTAAATTGGTTGAAACGACGTGTAGAATCACGTGAACCTATTTATTTTGCTGTTTAACAAACATTTAAACGTGTTAGTGAAGATCTGGATAGAAATGTAAATTAACATGTGAGGTCGTTTCAGAGATGCTATATGTCATTTCCGACCTCATTTAAAGTGCCTAGATAGGTTGTTTAATTACGCTTCACCTCTTTCCATATTTAACCACAATTAATATTGCCGTGTACCTAATTGGGATAGAACTAAGTAATTCGTATGTGGAGTTTCGTCAATATGCAACTCGTTGCATATTGAACTTCACTTAATGTGTAGTGTTTGGATGTGGTGAATTGCCATGCCATGTCTTGCATATACACAACTGATCATGCATCATATGTGGATTGCATCTTGTCGTGCATGTGCCGTGGTGAATATCGTGTGTTAATTCTTGTTTCCGTTTTGCTTCATCTCGATAGAGTTCCACAAGTGTGTCGGAAAGTGAGGACCCGTTCGACTACGTCGGTTCGTCTGCTTCACGGAGTCGTTCTTCTTCCAAGTGGGATCTCAGGCAAGATGACCATTTCCCCAGATACCATTACTATCATTGCTATTCTAGTTTTACCGTTTCTATCGTTATTGTCTCGTTGCCTACCACCTGTTAAATATCAGCCTCCCAACATTGCCATGAAAATCTTCAACCTGTTCACAACCTAGCAAACCACTGATTGGCTATGTTACCGCTTGCTTTACCATGTGTTAGCTTTGCTAGTTGCAGGTGAAGTTGCTTCCATGTCATAACATGGGTTCCTTGTTATATCACCCTATTAAATGCTATTTAATTTAATGCACCTATATACTTGGTAAAAGGTGGAAGGCTTGGCCTTTCTAGCCTGGTGTTTTGTTCCACCTTTCCCCCCTTAGTTTCGGCTACCGATGTTATGTTCCATAATTGAGCGCTCCTAACACGATCGGGGTTGTTATGGGGACCCCCTTGATAATTCGTTTTAGATTAAAGCTGTTCTGGCAAGGCCCAACATTGGTACTACATTTGCCCAACATAATATTTTTGTTAATACTAAAAGCATAGGGCTTCATGAACCCGAGGAGTAATTTTACATAATAGAGGGAGGGTCATTGCTGATGGTGCTGGTCCAAAATAGAGCATTGTGCGGGGCCAACCCAGAGCAACTTGGGAGATTTCTATTAGTCCACCGTACGCATCGCTCATTCGTCGTGTCCTGAGAACGAGATATGCGGCTCCTATCGGGATCGTTGACACACCGGGCGGCCTTGCTAGATTAGTTTTACCTTTGACGAATGTCTTCTGCATCGGGATTCCGGTGATGCTTGGGGTAATCTCAGAGTTGAGGTTTTCCACTAAGAAGTCCGACGAGATTGCGAGCTTCGTGATCGAGGATTTCTATGCGGCTTGTGGTAATTTGTGATGGATTAGTTGGAGCACCCCTGTAGGGTTAAATCTTTCGGAAAGCCGTGCCCGCGGTTATGTGGCAACTTGGAAACTTTGTTTAATACTGGTTCTAGACAACTTGAAGTTAATTTAATTAAAACTTGCCAACTGAGTGCGTTACCGTGACTGTCTCTTTCATGAGTTCCTTCTCCGATCGAGGACACGGTGGGGTTATGTATGACGTAAGTAGGTGTTCTGGATCATTCATTTGGTCATCAGTAGTTCACGTGTGTTATGCGTATATCTTCCCCCTCTTTATTCTTGTACTCGTAAGTTAGCCACCTCACATATGCTTAGTCGCTTGTTGCAGCCTCACCACTTAACCATGCCTCAGCTAATAAGCTTTGCTAGTCTTGATACCTTTGGAAATGAGATTGCTGAGTCCCGTGTGGCTCACAGATTACTACAACACCAGTTGCAGGTACAGGTAAAGGTTACTTGATGCGAGCGCGTTGATTGTTCATTTGGAGTTGCTTCTTCTTCTTCATCATCGATCTAGGATGGGTTCCAGGCCGGCAGCCTGGGATAGCAAGGATGGACGTCATTTCCCTTTTCTCGTTTGTTTTCGTCTATAGTCGGACCCTGCTCTTCTTCGTGATATTTATGTATTGTACTGATGTGACTCTGATGTAGCTTGTGGCGAGTGTAAGCCAATTCCATATACTCTTGTCTTCAGTACATGTATTGTTACGATATCCATACTTGCGAAACGACGAGATGCGCTTCTATCCCTAACGAGGCCCTCGTGCCAAATTGAGGATAGGATCGCATCTTGGGTGTTACAATGATGGATGAGCACTACGTATTGTGGTCGGATAGAAATCTCATGAGTTACCCCGGGTGGCCCCTACAAGTGGCTCTAGTTTGGACCAACACTCATGAGGACCACTGGCCCGGGTTGTTGATTAAGTTTTCTCCGGGTAGCTATTCCCTATGCTTTAATTATTAAGTTGTTAGAAAAAATAGTACCAAAGTTGGGTCTAGCTAGACAAGCCTTAGACTAAACGATTTACCAAGGGGGTTCCCATAACAACCCCGAACGTGTTAGGAGCGCTCAGTTATGGAATAAAACACCGGTAGCCGAGACTAGGGTGGAAAAAGTGGAACAAATCACCTAGCAAAAGGCCAGGCCTTCCGCCTTTTACCAAGTATATAGGTGCATTAATTAAATAGAATTAAATAAGATGATAATCAAATTGTCCATGTTATCACATGAATCAGCTCGCACCTGCAACTAGCAATTATATCAAGGGGTTGAGCAAGTACTAACTAAGCCAATCAATGTTTGCTAGGAGGTGAAGGGTTAGAGGTTTCATGGCAATGTTTGGAGGCTTAATTATTAGGTGGTAGGCAGCAATAAGTAATGATGGAAACGATTCAACTAGGAACAACAAAGCTAGAAAAGGTGTCAAGGTCACGATGATCTTGCGTGTTTCATCTTCATACTGGAACTGCTCTTGATCTTTCTGAACATACTCAACGGATTCCTCGAACTCGTTCGCAGCACCCGTTGCTACCCAAAAGAAATAAGCATCCAATAAACACCAGCAAGTGACAGTGCCACAAATAATATGATCTAAGCATTTCACAAAGATACCCCATTGTCGAAGCCTGGTCCGAGTCCTGTCACGACAGTCCAGTGAGAGGAAAGGGAGGAGGAGGGGTCGCCGCTGCCGATGACGATAGGATTGGCCTAATGGATGCTCGCGGGAGCAACTCAGGAGGGGTGGGGTCGCCGGTTGCGGCGCTAGGGTTGGCCTCCTGGGCGCTCGTGGGAGCATCGCAAGGGGGAGGGGGACACTCGTTAAGATGTGACATTGAACTGCCATGTTAACCGGGTAGGAGGACAGATTGGCAAAAGATCCCACAAGAGTCAGAGGCCAATCACATGGAGATATCATTCGAATAGTAGGTGTGCTTATAACCAATAACCAGACAAGGCACATAATGCAAGAGCTAAATCTAATGAGCGGGATGCGACCTATGAGCCCGACACGGCATGCAGCACCACCGGATAAGCCATACTGACGCCGATGCGTGCCCCCGCAGGCCAGCCACAACTAGTTCAAAAACCTCCGGGGCCCCACGTGTCACCATAAAATAAGATGAACTGTAATTGTTTGAGGACTGAAAATATAGTTTGCTACCTTTCATGAAAGTTTATGGTCAATACTTTAACATGTGAATAGCTTGTTACTAGATCATGAGAAGTTCTATGAGAAAAAAGGTTGATGTTTTATGATGCTAGAAGAAGTGATTGAAAGTAACATTGGTCAAACTTATATACTATGCTGGATTTCACACTTCATAAATTATTTCTTTTATCATTTACCTACTCGAGGACGAGTAGGAATTAAGCTTGGGGATGCTGATACGTCTCCAACATATCGATAATTTGTGAAGTATTCATGCCATGCTTGCCTATGTTTACAACACTTTTATATGGTTTTGATGCACTTTATATGATTTATTTAGAACTAACCCGAACTAAGGTTGTTTGCAGCAGAATTACCATGGTGTTGTTTTTATGCAGAAAATGAAAGTTCTCCAAATCGTTCATAACTTTTATATATTTTTTCTGGAGGAAATAAGCAATATTGAAGCGAAGAACCACCGGAGGGGAGCCGCGAGTGGGCCACAAGCAAACAAATTGTGATCCCCTAGGTCGTGGCTTGATGGCTTGTGGGGCCTACGTGGCTCCATTTGACGTGATTCCAACGCTTAAAAATCCTATATATACTACCAAATCCAGAAATAAAGAGATAGCTTCCGCTTCGCTGTCATAATTTTTTGTATCAGTGAAAAACCAATCTGGAGGGAAAATAGTAGTGAAAATAGGAGAGAAACAAAGAGAGAGATCCAATCTCGGAGGGGCTCTCGCCCCTCCGAGAGCCATGGCGGCCAAGGACGAGAGGGGAGAACCTCTCCCCATCTATGGAGAGGCCATGGAGGAGAAAGCCTAAGGGGGGAGCCTCTCTCCCCTACTCTTCCGGCGGCGCTGGAGTCTGCTAGAGGAACCATCACCGCGGTGATTGCTACGGCAACAAAAGTCCTTCCCCGGCAATGGTGCCAGAGATCCTTCTGTCGTCTCTTGAGCTTGCGTTGATTTTTTCCTTGAAGAGGAAAGGGTGATGCAGCACAGGAGCAGTAAGTATTTCCCTCAGTTTGAGAACCAAGGTATCAATCCAGTAGGAGAATCTCGTCAAGTCCAGAGTACCTGCGCAAACACAAAAAAACTTGCACCCAACGCTTTAAAGGGGTTGTCAATCCCTTCAAGATTGTTTGCAAAGTGAGATCTGAAGGCGGAAAGTGCAACGAAGTAAAAAGTGTAAGGCTGAAAATATGGTGTGGAGTAGACCCGGGAGCCATAGTGTTCACTAGAGGCTTCTCTCAAAATAGCAAATATCACGGTGGGTGAACAAATTATTGTCGAGCAATTGATAGAACCGTGCAAAATCATGACGATATCTAAGGCAATGATCATACATATAGGCATCACGTCAGAGACAAGTAGACAGAGACTTTCTGCATCTACTACTATTACTCCACACATCGACCGCTATCTAGCATGCATCTAGTGTATTGAGTTCATGACGAACAGAGTAATGCCTTAAGCAAGATGACATGATGTAGAGGGATAAACTCAAACCAATGATGAAAACCCCATATTTTTACCCTTGATGGCAACAACACGATGCGTGCCTCGCTACCCCTTCTGTCACTGGGTGAGGTCACCGCACGGTATGAACCCAAAACCAAGCACTTCTCCCATTGCAAGAATCATAGATCTAGTTGGCCAAACAAAACCCACAACTCGAAGAGTACAAGGATATGAAATCATGCATAAGAGATATCAGAAGAAACTCAAATAAGATTCATAGATAATCTGATCATAAATCCACAATTCATCGGATCTCGACAAACACACCGCAAAAGAAGATTACATCGGATAGATCTCCATGAAGATCATGGAGAACTTTGTATTGAAGATCCAAGAGAGAGAAGAAGCCATCTAGTTACTAGCTATGGACCCGTAGGTCTATGGTGAACTACTCACGCATCATCGGAGAGGTCATGGTGTTGATGAAGAAGCCCTCCGTGTCCGAATCCCCCCTCCGGCAGGGCACCACAACATGCCCCAGATGGGATCTTGCGGAGACAGAAGCTTGCGGCGGCAGAAAAGTACTTTCGATGATCTCCTGATTTTTTATGGAATTTTAGGGAATATATAGGCGCAAAACCTAGGGCAAAGGAGCCTCAGGGAGCCCACAAGCCAGGGGGCGCGGGCCCCCTGGCCGCGCCATGAGGGCTTGTGGGGTCCCTGGTGGCCCCCTGCCCTAATTCTCCGGCTTCCCGATCTTTTTCTATTCCGGAAAAATATTTTTGGCACTTTCATTCCATTTGGACTCCGTTCAAAATCCTCCTCTGAAAGGGGGCAAAAACATGGAAAAAACAGGAACAGGCTCTTGGCACTGAGTTAATAAGTTAGTCCCAAAAAATATATAAAAGGCATGCAAAACATCCAAAGTTTGACAAGATAATAGCATGAAACCATCAAAAATTATAGATACGTTGGAGACGTATCAGTGATCGTCTTCATCAACATCATCGTCTCCATCACCTTCCCTCATCTATCTATGGTGGTCCACTCTCCAACACCTCGTTGGAATCCATACTTGAACATGGTGTTTCATACCACATATTATTAATCAATTATGTGTTGTCATTCTATGATGTTTGAGTAGAGTTATGTCGTCCTTTGGGTTGATTGATGATCTTGATTGATTTGAGTGTATGTTTTATTTAGGTGATGCCCTAAGGTGCCTTCCGTGAGGTGCACACATGAAAGATTCATGCTGGAGGGTGTTGCAATATGTTTATGATTCGCTTATAGTGGGTGGCTAGAGTGACAGAATTTTACACCCGAGTAATGGTTTGTTTATGTTTGGGAGTAAAGGGGACTTGATGTTCAATGCTATGGCTGGGTTTATCTTAATGAATTCTAGTAGTTGCGGATGCTTGCTAGATATCCAATCATAAGTTCATATGATCCAAGTACGGAAAGTGTGTTAGCTCATTCCTCTCCCTCATATAAAAATGCAATAATGATTACCAATCTTGTTATCAGTTGTCTAGGATGATTCCACACTCCATACCATCATTATTGCACACATGCTATTTGTAATATATTATAATATATTCTAACTCTATTTAGTGTAGCAGCTATTTTCATATTTTATTTCTCCAATATCATGCAACGCTATCCTCTTTATACCCACAATGCAGTTTTATTTCTCGTTACTAGACACAAACAAATTTTTGGTGTATGTAAAGTCGTATCGATGGCAGATAGGACTTGAGAGAATATTGATCTTACCTTTAGCTCCTTGTGGGTTAGACACTCCATACTTACCAGTTCTATCTTTGGAAAGTGCTACGATGATTCCTTGCACTTGGGGATTATCATCCTACAAAACTCTGCGCTTGGAGGCCTAATAGAGTCGACAAGAATAAAGTTGTGTAGTAGACATCAAGCTCTTTTCTGGCTCCATTGCCCGGGAGGTGAGTGATTGAAGGTATATATTTAGATCTTGCAGTTGAATATTTTAGTTTCTTGTTTTTCACTAGTATTGTTTATAAAAAGAAAAGTACAAAAAATGGAAATTTTACCTCAATTTCTTCATCTTTATAATGTCTGGCGTGAAAATGATGGTTCGGAAAATTGTGCCAAAGTGTTGGAAGAAGAATTTAATAAAATATTTGGCATTAAATGTTTGAATGGTGAGCACGATAGCAATGTTGTTAGTATGGAATCATTGAATATCCATGATACTAATGATGATTGCACTAGTCATGATAAAAAAATATTTCCTATAAGCATGTCAATTTTTGTGGAGTCAATAAAATTTATGAAGACATGCCTTATAGGGATGATAGATTTTGTGTGAAGCATAAACATGATATAACCAATTGGTGGATTAAAGTGATAGATGAATTAGCCACAAGATTATTCTCTCTTCATCCCATTACTTGTGAACTTTGCAATATTGTTGGTCATCTTAATTTCCAATGCATGCATTTTAATGATCGAACCATTTCCAAATGTTGTGATAATTTGATCTCCCGCGAACTCTATAATGAACTTTGTTTATTTTGGGGGTGTGAAGATTTGTCATATAAAAATTATTGGTTTGATATATTCCTCATCACTAACATAATAAAACTAATCTACAGGAAATCTATATGTTTTGCATAGTAAGTTGCAATGAGAATGCTTATATTGCAAACTATAGAAAGACGAAAAAACCAATAGAATATAAAGGGAATACTAATGAAAGGGTAAAGGTCTCCCAAAACCCTCTTATTGTTTCTCGTAATGAATCGGGTTGCAAGGAGAGGAGCTTCTCATCGAATCAATATCATTAATAAAGAGCTCAGAAAAAATAATTAAACCCACACATGATGTGGTGGAGAAGAAGAAAATGTAGAGGTAAAAAGGTATCTCTCCCGAATAATGTTGCCCCTATCATTGTTTAGAATGAATCCTATGGTACTGAGGACGGTGATACACTTGATGATTTTGTTATGCCTATTGCTTGTCATGATAGTTATGATTGGGAAGATAATGATACTTCTTATAATCTTGAAAATATTTTTGGCTCCAACTTGGAAAGTATTGATGATAATAATTCTTACACTATTGGCTCCATTCTTACTATTGATCATAAAAGTTATTATGCTAATGATATGCAAACCCATAAGCTTGGGGATGCTATGCTTGATGAGAATGACATGTTTGATAATATATTTGCTGCAATTAATGTTTGTCCCGAGCTTGGGGATGCGATGCTTAATGAAGAAGGTCTTTTTTGTCCCCTTACTTCGAATGATCAAATTTGTCATGATGATTGCATGCCTCCTGCTTATGATGATTATTGTGATGATACTTATGTTATAAAAAGTAGTGATGACCTCTAAAAACCCACTTTTATAACAAAATTCATAAGATTGAATATTCCCCAAAATAGTGGGATCATTACTACCTAAAGTGTACACTCTTCCAAACCTGCTTTCAATAGTATTGCAAATATTATTATGAGTAATAGATTCATCATGAGGCTCAAATTAATTTTCAAGATCACCAGAAGCATCATAATCATCTCCCCAATCATGATCATCATAATAAGTAGTAGGCATAATAAAATAATCATTAGTAGTCCCTAGATACATAGTATTAGAATAAAAAGTACTATTTCATCAAGAGTATCATCATCACTTGAGTCATAAATAATATCATGTCTATCCCAATCATATTTTTATTTTATAACTTCTTCATTAGTAGGGGGGCTAAAAGTATCATGTTCATCAAACTCACAATCCCCAAGCTAATAGCTTTGCATATCATTAACACAACTCATGGTAATAGAATTCATATTGATATCATTGCAATCGTACTTTCCATTCAATAAGTGCAATAAAGAAACATTTAATTTTATCACATATTCTTATTAGTTATTGGTTTACAATATGCAATAAGTTTGAAAAGATTAGCAAGTGGATGAGGATTCATAATCAGCATATTAAAACTTTTAGCTTATCTTTTAGTGTGTCAAAGATAAAGATAGCATAACTAGGCAAGATATAAAACACGTAAATAACGAGTTTGTGTGAAGGCACTTGATTTTGTAATAGAAGACTTCCCCACAATGTCGCTAGAAATTATTTTCTACTCCCGTACGAGTTGATGGGATTCCCAAAAAAGGAAGTGTGATGTATAATAGAAGCAAAATATTCCCATCAATTAAGTACCAAGGTTTAATCGAACCAGTAGAACCTTCTAAGTTAACAAGATAAACAACACCTGCACACAAAGAAGATAAAAACGTGTACCCATCGTGGCAAAAGGGTTGTCAAGCCCCTTGTCTTGCTAGTTACAAGACTAAAAGAAAATAGAGATAAACTTACAATATTAAAAGAAAATAGAGATAAACCATAGCGGTAAAAATAACATCACAAATAAAGAAGAAATTTTGGTAAAAGAAACTATTGTTCGAGAATAGACCTAGGGGGCATAGGTTCACTACTGGTAACTTTCTAGAAAACACGTGAATGGCATGGTAAACAAATTACAATTGGACAACTAAACAGATTACAATATTATGACTATGATCATTCATGGCATAATCTCATATAGGAATTATATTCATCATAATTAGACCATTAGTCCAACTGCATCTACTACTATTACTTCACTCCAAAACCATTATCCAACATGCATCTCAGGTACTAAGTTCTTAAAAAATAGAATATCGTAATAAGAACGATGACATAATGTAAACAGGAAGAAGTCAATCAATATGACAAAATCACGTCATTTTATCCTTAATGACAACAATAATATATGTATCTTGAGCCTTTTAGTCGCTAGGTTAGAGCATCACAAGATTGAACCCATTACAAAGCACAACTCTTTGTGAAGAAAAACCCATCGAACTTGGCCAAAGAAAATAGATAGATCACACATCATACAGAGTTATTTAATTATGCAGCAACAAAACCCAAAAGTTTCAATTGAACTCAATAAACCATCTAATAATATAGTGACAATTCATCATGCCACAACAAACATACTACCGATTACATCGAATAGATCTCGATAAAGAATGTGACATGGTATCGAAGATCCATAAGAGGGAGAGAACCATATAACTACTACTATGGATCCGTAGGTCTTAAAGGAACTACTCACACATGGTCATGGAGGCAACAAGATTGAGGAAAAGGCCTTCGGTAATGTCTTTCCTCTCCGGCAGGGCTTCAGATGGGATCTCTGAGAGAGAGAGGCTTGCGGTGGGCGATAAAATTCTTCAAGAGGCATGACAGATGGTTCGTTATTTATTGGGAATTATGGCGACGGAAATAGGTCAAGAGAATTATGGCGACGAAAATGGGTGTGATCGTGTCCCTATGGGCCCCTCCATGGCTAGTCTCTAGTCCCCCCCCCCCCCCCCCGAAGTTTCGAGAGTTTTTTGTTGCTCAAAAATATTGGGTAAACTCGACAACTATTTTGACCCATGTAGGTATTGATTTCTCGCAAAATAAAAAACAAGCAAAAAAACAGAAACTGACAGTGGACACTAAGTAAATAGGTTAGTCTATACAGATAATATAAACCAGTATAAAATCATATAAAAGAGACTATATAATAACATAAAAACAATTAAAAATTACATATATGTTTCAGACGTATCGGTTGCCCGCCACACGGCTGTCATGACGTGGTTGTCAACCACGTTGGTGCATCGGGTTGTAGCGCGTGACGCGCCGCATCTAGGACAAGGACACCTCAACCCGCCGTCAAGGACATCGTGCGAGGAGAAGAAGATTCCCTGACGCCGTTGGGCACGCCTCTGACGGCGGCGAGTGTGGTGAGGGGAGGGAGGGGGGCATCCTGACGATGGCGTTAGGGTTGGCCTCGTGGACGCTCGAGGGAGCGTTGCGGGAGGAAGGGGGACACTCGTTGAGATGTGACTTTCAACATTTCAACTGCCATGTTTACCGGGCAGGAGGACAGATCGGCAAAAGATTCCACAAGAGCCAGAGGCCAGTCACACGGATACATCATTCGAACAGTAGGTGTGCTTATAACCAATAACCAGACAAGGCACATAATGCGAGAGCTAAATCTAACGAGCGGCATGCGACCTGCGAGCGCGACGCGGCACGGCATGGAGCAGAGCACCACCGGATAAGCCACACCGTCGCCGATGCCTTCCCCCACGGCCACGGGCCAGCCACAGCCCACAGCCAGTCCACAAGCCTCCGCGGCCGGGCCCCGCGCGTCACCGTCAGCCACTGTCGGTGGCCTCCCTCACATCTCATTTCATTTCATTTCAAGTCGCTCCCTCCCTCTCTTCCCCCGTCCGCCAGATCCCGTCGCCCCTCCCGCGCTGCTCTACAGTTTCCCATACACTACTGTACTATAGCTCGCTTGGTTCGCCGCCTCCCTCACTCTCACTGGCAAGCACGTCCCGCTCTCTCACGACTGATGCCTATAACTCCCCGCGCCACGCACCTTTCCTCCCCCCTCCCCGCGTTCCCACACCGCCACGCGCTGTTCCTCGACCCGGAGCGTGGGCTCGTCTCGTGTAGCTTCGTTCGTTCATGAGCGGCGGCGAGCAATGAGGCTGTACATCGCGGCGGCCGCCACCGACGACGACGACGCGACGAAGCCGCCGCCGCCGCAGCAGCAGAAGCAGCTGCAGGCGGCGCGGCGAGGTTGCCGCTCCATTGTGGTCACGGGCCTGCTGGCCGGCGTGCTCCTCTTCCGCGCCGCGCTCCTCGCCATCGAGACCGGCGCCTCCCTCTGCCCTTCCGCCACCGGTAAATAAGCTCGCTCGCTCGCTCGCCAGCAGTTCCGTTCACTCCTTTCTCGGCGGTGATTCGTGACATGTGCGCACGGCACTGGTTAATCACTCCACCATTCCCGTGTGCGATTGCCTCAGGTTGCTCGGACTGGAGGGCGGGGCTCGGGCACTGGCTCTACGGCGGCGACGGAGCCGGCGACGCGACGGAGGTGAGTCCGGTCCACCACTAGTGTGTTAGGCCCGTGTCCGATCGTGCGCGCGTCAAAATGTGTTTGGACTGGACTTTGGTAGCAGGCCGCGTAAGTTAGGCGTCCCGCTTTCTAGTTTCTACCCGAGCTTGGACATGTTTTTTTACTCCTGTGTGTGTGTGGGCGCGCGGTCGATGGGCACGGAGATTCTCACGCGCTTCTGCTCCCTGTCAGTAAAGCGCGGGTTCACGGGAATGGGAATGGGAATGTTTAGGGGCCAGGTCGGCAACACGTCGCTGCGCTCCGCCGTGGCCTCCACCACGTGGCCGTGCCCGCCCCATCGCCCGGCCTGATCCCCGCACTGTACGTACTTTGGACTGCCAGAGCTCCACGGTTGACGCCCCAGTTGAGCTACCACTCGTATTCAATGCTGCATGTTCTGCGGTGCCCCAGATTAAATAGCCGGTGTGTGACTTGTGTGTGTGTGTGTGTGTGTGTGTGTGTCCGGCCGAGGTCAAACACTTTTGCCTGGCTGAAACGGCACCGTGCAGCGTTTCGCGGCCTGTGTTTCTCAAAAGTGGTGAAACGGCCGTGGATTAAAAACCTTTTCTGGTCAATTTGTACCCGAAAAACTGCCTAATTCGACGAAGAGGACGGAACTCTGCATAGTGCTAGATTCGTACGTACGTGCATTATTCCGGCCCGGCGGCCGGCGGGGCCGGCCAGGCCAGTTGGTGGGTTGGGATTACTGTGTTGCGAGCCGCTATGGATATATACAAAACCCTTGTGACTTTTCCTTCTGAACGAAAGAAGAACCCCTTGTGAGGGAGCCGACTTGTGAGTGAGGATTCTCTGCTAGTGGCCTGCAATCCAGCGTGGAAATGCTCATCGGACAAGACCTTTTGCGTTTGGAAGTATTCGTACATTTGCTCTTTTCCAAGCATTTGCAGCCCTTGTGGAGCTGTGGTCCTTTATCCATCCATGATCCATGCATGCATGCTCGTAAATCTCTGCTTTCATGTGCAAAACACACATGAATCTTCTTACTGCTAGTAGCACTTTACTGATAAAATGACTGTTAATTTTGATGAATTGATTCAATGATCAGGAATTTATGAAGGAGTGGAAGAGAAGCCACAGGGTAGCTACCCTGCTGGACCCCGTGGTGGTGGAAGCAGCACCGGATTCCTTGGACGATCTCATGGCGGAGATGGACACCATTCTGGCGTCCTATGATCGGCTTGACATGGAAGCCGTGGTGGTCAAGATAATGGCCATGGTACGTCAAATTTACATGTCGTGTTCCCACACTCTTTCTCCCGGAAATCCTTGCTGAACTTTTAGCGGTTTTTCGGTAGCATGCCTGCATGTTACTACCAAAGTGGTTTCCTCGCCGAAAGGCCTCATCATATGGTCCCTCTGATGTCCCCTGCTCGTGCCTTCTCTAGTCTAGAGATAAAACCGTAAGAGGTAAATGCACCGGTGGTGCTTGAAGTTGCCATGAATGTTCACTTTAGTGCCTCAACTTAAAAAATAGAGTGAATTCCATAGTTTACCTTGTAGATATGCATATGTGACACAAATTACCCCATCTAGTGAAAATTCGTCTAGAACATCACTTTTAGAAGTGTTGGGACCTCGTTTTCGGATGCATGTTCATTCGGTAAGTTGTGAGATGACGTCCAAGGTTCAAAATATCTAGACGATGACAAGGAATGGAACAGATGACCAAGAGAAGTCTGGACATGATCGCGAATGATGCTCTCCGTTCTTTGGACATTATTTTACGAATCATTGACGCAAGATACCAATCTTGTCTAACATAAACAAGCGAAATGCAAAGATGAGGGAAAACCATGTTTAAAGTCTTCAAATTTTGATATTTTGATAGAAGTTCCACTAAATGGGGTAATATGTGTCACAAATGTACAACTACAAGGTTAAAAGTGGAATTCACTCTAAAAAATACATCGAACTGGTTACATAACTTGGCATAGACGTGCAAATACGGTTCAAATCTCATCTATATACATCCACAACGCTGACGAGGCATTCCAGCGTGCCATGTGGCCCGCTATCAATGACTATACGTATGAAAATAGGGCATGTGGCCTAGTTTTTTTGGAAAACCACCTGAAATTATTTTTTCTTATAAGTAGGCCCTCCTAAAGAAAGTAAATAAAACTGGTCTGCTAGGAGTTCGAACTTGTAACTTGCAGTTAATATGCAGATATGGCTAACCAATCAAACATTTACACGTCATGTCTTAAAAGGATTCATATGCTTTATACACACTATGTGAAACAACATAAATTAAAGGAATTTAATCCAGCAAAATATAGTGCTGGATTTGTGACTCATACATCCGACCAGTGGTTATATAGCAACCTCAGATAGTACTCCAACCAAAAGGTCTCATGTTTCTAAAGTATAAGCAGTATTTATGATTTCAAATTTTGCATGTTATTGTATTTTAAAACATATTCATATAATTTGAAATACTTATGAATTAGAATTTTTTTTGTATGATTCAAATATTATTCATGTGAAGATCTGTAATCAGAGGGCGCATTGGGATCCTTTTTAAAAAAAACACAAACCTTTATATACTACTCCCTCCGTTCCTAAATATAAGTCTTTTAAGCGATTTCACTAGATATCTACATACGGAGCAAAATGATTGAATGTACACTTTAAAATATGTCTATATACATCCGTATGTAGTTCATTAGTGAAATTTCTACAAAGACTTATATTTAGGAACGGAGGGAGTATATAAACTTTCAAATAATACAAACATTTTCTTAAAGCATGAAAACTTGAAATACTACATGAATTACAAACATGAACAATTTTAAACATATATAAGAATTTATTAAAATATACGTAACTCTATAAAATTAATATAATATTTTATTTAAAATTCTAGCACTTTTTAAAATATAAAAATACTATCATGATTATAGTAATTTAATAGTGCTTAATTTCGTTAAATCATTATGTATATATTTTATGAAATCATATGAAAAATATAAATGTATTTATTTTAATTGTGTCTGTATTACTTATAACAGAAGATTACAATGTATGTAACTTTTTACAAATTTTTGAAATGAAAAAAATTAACACGTTAAAAATGGTCCGCACTGCGGTCGTTTTACCCACACGAGCACATTATGCTATGAAGAGAAATTATACTTTGTAATATTACATTTTGCCCGTTGGATTGGTATTTGTGGCCGCTGTCTGGCCTTACAGTGCAGGTTCGAATCATTGACCCAGTACTATTTTTCTAAAATAAATTTCTTCATTTATGTTGATCATACTTAGTATTTAAAGTATGCAAATATGTTCAATTATATACATGTGATTTTGTTCAATGGCTAGGCACACCTACAACCGAGCGACACACCGTGGGTTTGAACCCGTGTTTGGTCAGTTTTTATTTTTATACAAGTTGTGTTGTTTTTATCCGAGAGCTTTTTGTAAGAGGAAAATTATTTAAGGGGGGTTCCGCAAAAAACTAGGGCCCACGTCTTTCCTCCTGTTGTCCGGTCACTGACAGTGGTCTCCCTATCAGGCCGACGTGCCTCATCAGTGTCATGAACGTATACAAATGGGTTTGAACCGTATTTGTATGTTGATGACAAGTTATGAGATCGGTTCGATGTATTTTACAAGTTCAAGCACTAAAGTGCATATTTGAGGCAAGTTCAGTCACCAGTGGGGTAATTACCTCGTAAGACGTATCGATCTCCTGCATTACTCTGCATGAACATTCCTCAGTTTGTCAAACATGCAAGCCTGTAAATCATTCATTCATTCTGAATTTCTGGTGTGTGTGTGTGTGTGTGCAGCTGAATCGTACTATTACTTCAGATATCTGTACGTTTTCGTACACAACTCGCTGATCTAAGTCTGCGGATTATTTGAACCAGCTGCTGAAGATGGATCGGAAGGTCAAGTCATCAAGAATCAAAACGCTGTTCAACCGTCACCTGGCCTCGCTCGGCATCCCCAAGAGCATGCACTGCCTGGCGCTGCGGCTGGCCGAGGAGTTCGCGGTGAACTCCGCGGCCCGCTCCCCGGTGCCGCTGCCGCAGTACGCCCCTCGCCTCACCGACGCCTCTCGCATCCACGTCTGCATCGTCACCGACAACGTTCTTGCGGCCGCTGTCGCCGTGTCGTCCGCCGTCAGGGCCTCGGCCGGCCCGTCGAGGCTGGTGTTCCACGTCGTCACCGACAAGAAGAGCTACGTCCCCATGCACTCGTGGTTCGCGCTGCACCCGGTCTCTCCGGCGGTCGTCGAGGTCAAGGGCCTGCACCAGTTCGACTGGCGCGACGGCGATGCCATCGCCTCCGTCATGAGGACCATCGACGAGGTCCAGAGGAGCTCGCTGGATTACCACCAGCTGTGCGATCGATCGGTGGAGAGGGAGTACAGAAGGATTGAGGCCACCAAGCCAAGCACGTTTTCGATCCTCAACTATCTCAAAATCCATCTCCCAGAGGTAAATTAAACCAAATTACTAGCGTCGACGTGTGAAATGGTGAGTAACAATTGTCACCTGGTGTGCTTACCATCCTGTGCAGTTCTTCCCGGAGCTCTCCAGGGTGATACTACTCGACGACGACGTCGTGGTGCGAAAGGATCTGGCCGGGCTATGGGAGCAGGACCTTGACGGGAACATCATGGGCGCGGTGGGCGCGCACCGACCCGGCGCAGACGGTGGCATCTGCATCGAGAAGACTCTCGGCGAGCACCTCAACTTCTCAGACCCTGCAGTGTCGTCGCTAGGCCTCGACGGTTCGCACTGCACCTGGTCTTGGGGCGCCACCATCATCGACCTCGACGCTTGGCGAGGAGCAAACGTCACCGAAACGTATCAGCTATGGCTGCAAAAGGCAAGCCCTCCTTTCCCTGAACCCTCATCATTTTCATACCATGATCGCGCAACTCTTACCGGTACCGACAAATGAGGACTGACAAAGATTCATCCATTGATTTCTTGTGTGCAGAATCGCGAGTCGGGGTTCAGACTGTGGAAGGTAGGATCGCTGCCGCCGGCACTGATAGCGTTCGACGGCCGGGTGCGGGCGATCGAGCCGCTGTGGCACCTGCCGGGCCTCGGCTGGCGCGTGCCCGACGACGAGCTGCTGCAGCTCTCCGCCGTCCTGCATTTCAGCGGGCCGCGGAAGCCGTGGCTGGAGGTGGCGTTCCCGGAGCTGCGGGAGATGTGGCTCGGGCACTTGGATAAGTCGGACAGCTTCCTACGAGGCTGTGGCGTGGTGGATTGATGGCGATGGAACAGGGATTCAACTTCAAGCTGGAAAAGGGGATACAAGTACAGTGATCCGATGCAAGAACCGGGTGCAGCGATGGGTCTGTGATGAGAGGGAAGTAGGTGCTGCCTTCAGCCTCTCCTGGACCTGGCTCTGCCACGTTTGCTGCTTTAAGGCCACTGAGTAGAAACTACTCATGGCGTATATATATAACTGGGATATTTATTTGGTGGTTACAACAAGGAAATTGGCTCCACATGAACATGATGAACTCACTGTATGGAGCTATGATTCATTTAATTGACATGATGGACTCACTGCAAACTTTCTTTTTTCTTTCTCTTTTTTTGGCAAGCAAAGACCCTCAAAAAAGGGCTCCATATATAATTATTAGTAACCTAGGCAGTGTATAGAGATCAAGTTTCCTCTAGGAAAAAAAGTTATTTTGGAGTTGCATCTGGAGCCTTCGCTGCAAACTTTTTCTTTCAAGCAAAAACCCTCAAAAGAGGGCTCCATATTTTGTTATTAGCAACCTAGGCAGTGTATAGAGATCAAGTTTCCTCCAGGAAAAATAGTTGGTTTAGAGAGTTGTTTTGGAGTTACGTCTGGAGCCTTTGCTGCAAAGAAAGTTGCAGCTAGAGGGAGTTCTACTAGAGAAAGCTTTATTTCCAACATTATGAGCCATCACTAGAAGGAAAAGGGTCATGAGTCCTGGTTCAACAGGGGCTTTAGTCTCGAAACAGGCTTTCGCCCCCCTTTATATATAAAGCACATAATCCAGCATCCAGACAGACAACACAACCCAACAGAGAGATAAAACAAAAGAAGCGCTGGGGCACCATCACAATCCTGTCCAAGAAAAAAAAAGAAACAGAAAATGCCATCAGAGGGGCAGGCTAAGCAGCATGCGAGGGAGCGAGAGCCGCCGGGCGACCGCCATCAGCGCGTCCAGGTAGCGCTGAAGCCGGTCGTGGTTTCGGGTCCTAACGAGCGGATGCCACTGCTGCAAAAAGGCAAGGAATTTGAAGAACGAGTCAGATGCACGCCGCTGAAAGACCCTCTCAATCACCATTTTTTTGATAGCCCGATGCCGACGTTTCAGAAGATCCCCCTTTATTCCGTTTTCATCATGTGATTATTTTTATTCTTCACATCATTCACATTGCATCGTCACTCCAGTAACGTCATTATTTTTTGTCGAACTTGCATCCGTCTGTAGTTGTCATTTCTTCTTGTTATCTCCGTTGACCGTTTCGAGATCAAGACCTTCATTTTTTTATGGTTGGCTCATGACTTGCATGCTACATGAGGTGTGCTTTATTTTTTATTTTATTTTGCATAATGCATCATCTCCATCATCTTGTGTTTTTTTCCTTTTTGTTCAAGTCGTGGTGCACCAACTTCCTCTCTTTGTTTTAAACTCTCGTTGTGTCTATTTAATAAATAGAATAGGAAAACCTATTTAAGATTTGAGAGAGAGGCCCACCCAGCAAGGAGCCCAAGCCCACCGCCACCTTTCTCCTTCCTCAAGTCACCTCCTTGTACGAACCCATGGAGAACCGTCTGATCACCTTGGCCCCGTTCTGATTGCTGCCGTACCGCCCCTTCCTCCTCTTAACCACCCCCCTAGGGCGCCCGTGCAACCCTAGCCTCCTCCCTTCCCTCCTCGTGCCGCCATCTCTCTTCCTGGCCCTCTGGTTCTTCTCCTTCCTCAAGAAAACAGAGACTGAGAGAAACAGTCGGTGTCCATTATCGATCCCACGCCCGAGGGTCATCTTCGGCACCTTCTGCACTGAGCCTCCGTCATCGACCCATTCTGGGTGGGAACTAGGCAGCCCCGCCTCCACGCCGACGGCCCCGTCTTCGTCTTCCTCGCGGATCGGGAGCTGCATCCGTCGTCTTCTTCCTCGGGTTCCGCCACCACTGGTGGCCAGCGCCTCGCTTCTTCCTCTCCGACGCCTCCCATGGAGCTCCCTGTAGCCTGGCGCGCTATCTCAAGCCGGACCCCAGTGGAGAATCGCCAGACCTCTGCCTCGATCCCGTCAGACCCCGCCGATGCAGCTTCTTCAGTTCGTCAGGAAAGACCGACGTGCGCTCGCCCACGTTGACCGCAAGCAGGAGCCGGCTCCGGACCGTTTCTCCAAGGCATCGCCAGATCCCTCCTCTAGCCTCGCCTCTTCTTCCTGCCCTCTCCATTCTTCCTTCTCTTCTCCATATCTGTGTAACCCCCCTGCCTCTCTCTGTATCTCAGTAGGGTGCCCGCCATGGATGCCGGAAGGAACTCCACCGCCCATGGCCTTGTTGGGGAACGTCGCATGGGAAACAAAATTTTCCTACGCGCACGAAGACCTATCATGGTGATCTCCATCTACGAGAGGGGATTTCCGATCTACGTACCCTTGTAGATCGCACAGCAGAAGCGTTAAGAAACGCGGTTGATGTAGTGGAACGTCCTCACGTCCCTCGATCCGCCCCGTGAACCGTCCCACGAACCGTCCCGCGATCCGTCCCACGATCCGCTCCGATCTAGTGCCGAACGGACGACACCTCCGCGTTCAGCACACGTACAGCTCGACGATGATCTCGACCTTCTTGATCCAGCAACAGAGATGGAGAGGTAGATGAGTTCTCCGGCAACGTGACGACGCTCCGGAGGTTGGTGGTGATCTAATCTCAGCAGGGCTCCGCCCGAGCTCCGCAGAAACGCGATCTAGAGGTAAAACCGTGGAGGTATGTGGTCGGGCTGCCGTGGCAAAAGTTGTCTCAAATCAGCCCTAAAACCCCACTATATATAGGAGGGAGGGAGGGGAGGAGGAAGCCTCAAAACCTAAAGGTTTGGCCGAAATTGGAGGTGGAGGAGTCCTACTCCAATCCTACTTGGAGTAGGATTCCACCTTCCCACTTGGAAACTCTTTCCACCTTGTGTTTTTTCCTTCTCAAACCTTATGGGCCTTAGTGGGAACTTATTCCAGCCCACTAGGGGCTGGTTTATCTCTTCCCATAGCCCATGAGACCCCTTGGGGCGTGACACCCCTCCCGATGGTCCCCGGCACCCCTCCCGGCACTCCCAGTACACTACCGATGAGCCCGAAACTTTTTCGGTAATGCACGAAAACCTTCCGGTAACCAAATGAGGTCATCCTATATATCAATCTTCGTTTCCGGACCATTCCGGAAACCCTCGTGACGTCCGTGATCTCATTCAGGACTCCGAACAACATTCGGTAACCAACCATATAACTCAAATACGCATAAAACAACGTCGAACCTTAAGTGTGCAGACCCCGCGGGTTCGTGAACTATGTAGACATGACCCGAGAGACTCCTCGGTCAATATCCAATAGAGGGACCTGGATGCCCATATTGGATCCTACATATTCTACGAAGATCTTATCGTTTGAACCTCAGTGCCAAGGATTCATATAATCCCGTATGTCATTCCCTTTGTCCTTCGGTATGTTACTTGCCCGAGATTCGATCGTCAGTATCCGCATACCTATTTCAATCTCGTTTACCGGCAAGTCTCTTTACTCGTTCCGTAATACAAGATCCCGCAACTTACACTAAGTCACATTGCTTGCAAGGCTTGTGTGTGATGTTGTATTACCGAGTGGGGCCTGAGATACCTCTCCGTCATACGGAGTGACAAATCCCAGTCTTGATCCATACTAACTCAACGAACACCTTCGAAGATACCTGCAGAGCATCTTTATAGTCACCCAGTTACGTTGCGACGTTTGATACACAGAAAGCATTCCTCCGGTGTCAGTGAGTTATATGATCTCATGGTCATAGGAACAAATACTTGACACGCAGAAAACAGTAGCAACAAAATGACACGATCAACATGCTACGTCTATTAGTTTGGGTCTAGTCCATCACATGATTCTCCTAATGATGTGATCCCGTTATCAAGTAACAACACTTGCCTATGGCCAGGAAACCTTGACCATCTTTGATCAACGAGCTAGTCAACTAGAGGCTTACTAGGGACAGTGTTTTGTCTATGTATCCACACAAGTATTGTGTTTCCAATCAATACAATTATAGCATGGATAATAAACGATTATCATGAACAAAGAAATATAATAATAACTAATTATTATTGCCTCTAGGGCATATTTCCAACAGTCTCCCACTTGCACTAGAGTCAATAATCTAGTTCACATCACCATGTGATTTCAACGAATCCAACACCCATATAGTTCAGGGGTCTGATCACGTCTTGCTCGTGAGAGAGGTTTTAGTCAACGGTTCTGAAACTTTCAGATCCGTGCGTTCTTTACAAATCTTAATGTCATCTTATAGATGCTGCTACTACGTGCTATTCGGAAATGCTCCAAATATCTACTCTACTATACGAATCCGTTTCACTACTCATAGTTATTCGGATTAGTGTTAAAACTTGCATCAACGTAACCCTTTACGACGAACTCTTTAACCACCTCCATAATCGAGAAAAATTCCTTAGTCTATTTAGTTACTAAGGATAACTTTGACCGCTGATCAGTGATTCAATCCTGGATCACTCTGTGTACCTCTTAACAGACTTGCTGCAAGGCACACATCAGGTGCGGTACTCAGCATGGCATACTTTAGAGTCTACGGCTAAGGCATAGAAGACGACCTTCGTCTATTCTCTTTATTCTGCCCTTGTCGGGTTTTGAGTCTTACTCAAATTCACACCTTAGAACACAGTCAAGAACTCCTTCTTTGCCGATCTATTTCGAATTCCTTCAAAAACTTGTCAAGGCATGCATCTTGTTGAAACTTCTATTAAGCGTTTTGATCTATCTCCATAGATCTTGATGCTCAACGTTCAAGTAGCTCAATCCAGGTATTCCTTTGAAAAACTCCTTTCAAACAACCTTTTATGCTTCACAGAAATTCTACATTACTTCTGATCAACAATATGTCAACCACATATACTTATCAGAAATTCTATAGTGCTCCCACTCACTTCTTTGGAAATACAAGTTTCTCATAAACCTTGTACAAACCCAAAATCTTTGATCATCTCATCAAAGTGTATATTCCAACTCCGAGATGCTTGCACCAGTCCATTGAAGGATCGCTGGAGCTTGCATACTTGTTAGTATCTTTAGGATCAACAAAACCTTCTGGTTGTATCACATACAATGTTTGCTCAAGGAAACTGTCGAGGAAACAATGTTTTGACATCCTATGTGCAATATTTGAAAAATAATGCAACAACTACTAACATAATTCTAACAGACTTTTAGCATCGCTACGAGTGAGAAAGTCTCACCATAGTCAACTGTTTGATCATGTCGGAAACATCTTTGCGACAAGTAGAGCTTTTCTTAATAGTGACTTATCACCATCGTCGTCTGTCTTCCTTTTAAAGATCCATCTTTACTCAATAGTCCTACGACCATCAAGTAGTTCTTCCAAAGTCTACACTTTGTTTCATACATGGATCCTCTCTCGGATTTCATGGCCTCCAGCCATTTGTCGGAATCCGGGCCCACCATCGCTTCTCCACAGGTCGTAGGTTCATTATTGTTCAACAACATGACCTCCAAGACAGGGTTACCATACCACTCTGTAGTAGTACGCGACCTTGTCGACCTACGAGGTTTGTAGTAACTTGATCTGAAGCTCAATGATCACCATCATCAGCTTCCACTTCAATTGGTGTAGGCGCGACAGGAACAACTTCCTGTGCCCTGCTACACACTATTCAAAGTGATGGTTCAATAACCTCATCAAGTTCTATCACCCTCCCACTCAATTCTTTCGAGAGAAACCTTTCCTCAAGAAAGAACCCATTTCTAGAAACAAACACTTTGCTTCCGAATCTGAGATAGGAGATGTATCCAACTGTTTTGGATATCTTATGAAGATGCATTTATCCGCTTTGGGTTCGAGCTTATCAGACTGAAACTTTTTCACATAAGCATCGCAGCTCCAAACTTTCAAGAAACGACACCTTAGATTTCTCTAAACCTTAGTCTATACTGTGTCATCTCAACGGAAATACGCGGTGCCCTATTTAAAGTGAATGTGGTTGTCTCTAATGCATAACCCATAAACGATAGTGGTAATTCGATAAGAGACATCATAGTATGCACCATATCAAATAGGGCGTGGCTAAGACGTTCAGACACATCATCACACTATGGTGTTCCAGGTGGCATGAACTGCGAAACAATTTCCACATTGTCTTAACTGCGTACCAAAACTCGTAACTCAGATATTCATCTCTATGATCATATCGTAGACTGTTTATCCTCTTGTCGCGACGATCTTCACTCAAAAATAGCTTTGAACTTTTCAACATTTCAGACTTGTGATTCATCAAGTAAATACTCCTGTATCTACTCAAATCGTCAGTGAAGTAAGAACATAATGATATCCACTGCGTGCCTCATCACTTATTGGACTGCACACATCAAAAAGGCATTACTCCCAACAAGTTACTCTACTTGTTTCATGTGGCATGTTTTGCATGTCTCAAGTGATTCAAAATCAAGTGAGTCCAAACGATCCATCAGCATGGAGCTTCTTCATGCATTTTACACCAACATGACTCAAGTGGCAGTGCCACAACTAAGTGGTACTATCATTATTACTTTTTATCTTTTGGCACTAATATTATGAACATGTGTAACACTACGATCAAGATTCAATAAACCATTGAGGGTAATTATTCAAGCAAATAGAATAACTATTATTCTTTTAAATGAATAATCATATTGCAACAAACACGATCCAATCATGTTCATGCTCAACGCAAACACCAAATAACAATTATTTGGGTTTCACCACCAATCCCGATGATAGAGGGAGCGTGCGACGTTTGATCATATCAACCTTGGAAACACTTCCAACACGTATCGTCACCTCGCCTTTAGCTAGTTTCCGTTTATTCCGTAGCTTTCATTTCGTGTTACCAATCACTTAGCAAATGAACCGGTATCCAATACCCTCGCGCTACTAGGAGTACTAGTAAAGCACACATCAACATCATGTATATCAAATATACTACTTTCGACTTTGCCAGCCTACTTATCTACCAAGCATCTAGGGTAGCTCCGCCTCAGTGACCGTTCCCCTCATAGCAGAAGCACTTAGTCTCGGGTTTGGGTTTAGACTTGGGTCTCTTCATTAGTGCAGCAACTGTTTTGCTGTTTCACGAAGTATTCCTTCTAGCCCTTGCCTTTCATGAAACTTAGTGGTTTTACTAACCATCAACCATTGATGCTCCTTCTTGATTTCTACATTCGCGGTGTCATACATCACGAATCTCTCAAGGATCATTGTATCTATCCTTGATATGTTACAATTCATCACGAAGCTCTCACAGCTTGGTGGCAGTGACTTTGGAGAACCATCACCATCTCATCTGGAAGATTAACTCCCACTTGATTCAAGTGATTGTCGTACTCAGACAATCTGAGCACACGCTCAACGATTGAGTTTTTCTCCTTTACTTCATGGACAAAGAATCTTGTCGGAGGTCTCATACCTCTTAACAAGGGCACAAGCATGAAATCACGATTTCATCTCTTTAGAACATCACTCATGTTCCGTGACGTTTCAAAACGTCTTCGGCACCACGCTTCTAAGCCATTAAGTATTTTGCACCGAACTATAGTGTAGTCATCAGAAACGTGTATGTCGGATGTTCACAACATCCACAGACGACGCTCGAGGTGCAGCACACTGAGTGGTGCATTAAGGACATAAGCCTTCTGCGCAGGAACGAGGACAATCCTTAGTTTTACAGACTCAGTCCGCAAAGTTTGCTACTATCAACTTTGAACTAAATTTTCTCTAGGAACATATTAAAAAATGTAGAGCTATAGCGCAAGCTACATCGTAATTCGCAAAGACCATTAGACTATGTTCATGACAATTAGTTCAATTAATCATATTACTTAAGAACTCCCACTCAAAAAGTACATCTCTCTAGTCATTTGAGTGGTACATGATCCAAATCCACTATCTCAAGTCCGATCATCACGTGAGTCGAGAATAGTTTTACTGGTAAGCATCTCTATGCTAATCATATCAACTATACAATTCATGCTCGACCTTTCGGTCTCATGTGTTCCGAGGCCATGTGTGCACATGCTAGGCTCGTCAAGCTTAACCCGAGTGTTCCGCGTGTGCAACTGTTTTGCACCCGTTGTATGTGAACGTTGAGTCTATCACACCCGATCATCACATGGTGTCTCGAAACGAAGAACTGTCGCAACGGTGCATAGTCGGGGAGAACACAATTTCGTCTTGAAATTTTAGTGAGAGATCACCTCATAATGCTACCGTCGTTCTAAGCAAGATAAGGTGCATAAAGGATTAACATCACATGCAATTCATAAGTGACATGATATGGCCATCATCATGTGCTTCTTGATCTCCATCACCAAAGCACCGACACGATCTTCTTGTCACCGGCATCACCCCATGATCTCCATCATCATGATCTCCATCAACGTGTCGCCATCGGGGTTGTCGTGCTACTCATGCTATTACTACTAAAGCTACGTACTAGCAATATAGTAAACACATCTGCAAGCACAAACATTAGTTTAAAGACAACCCTATGGCTCCTGCCGGTTGCCGTACCATCGACGTGCAAGTCGATATTAACTATTACAACATGATCATCTCATACATCCAATATATCACATCACATCGTTGCCCATATCACATCACAAGCATACCCTGCAAAAACAAGTTAGACGTCCTCTAATTGTTGTTGCATGTTTTACGTGGTGACCATGGGTATCTAGTAGGATCGCATCTTACTTACGCAAACACCACAACGGAGATATATGAATTGCTATTTAACCTCATCCAAGGACCTCCTTGGTCAAATCCGATTCAACTAAAGTTGGACAAACCGACACTCGCCGGTCATCTTTGAGCAACGGGGTTACTCGTAGCGATGAAACCAGTCTCTCGTAAGCGTACGAGTAATGTCGGTCCGAGCCGCTTTGATCCAACAATACCGCGGAATCAAGAAAAGACTAAGGAGGGCAGCAAAACGCACATCACCGCCCACAAAAACTTTTGTGTTCTACTCGAGATTACATCTACGCATGAACCTAGCTCATGATGCCACTGTTGGGGAACGTCGCATGTGAAACAAAATTTTCCTACACGCACGAAGACCTATCATGGTGATGTCCATCTACGAGAGGGGATTTCCGATCTACGTACCCTTGTAGATCGCACAGCAGAAGCGTTAAGAAACGCGGTTGATGTAGTGGAACGTCCTCACGTCCCACGATCCGCCCCGCGAATCGTCCCACGAACCGTCCCGCGATCCGTCCCACGATCCGCTCCGATCTAGTGCCGAACGGACGGCACCTCCGCGTTCAGCACACGTACAGCTCGACGATGATCTCGGCCTTCTTGATCCAGCAAGAGAGATGGAGAGGTAGATGAGTTCTCCGGCAGCGTGACGACGCTCGGGAGGTTGGTGGTGATCTAATCTCAGCAGGGCTCCGCCCGAGCTCCGCAGAAACGCGATCTAGAGGTAAAACCGTGGAGGTATGTGGTCGGGCTGCCGTGGCAAAAGTTGTCTCAAATCAGCCCTAAAACCCCACTATATATAGGAGGGAGGGAGGGGAGGAGGAAGCCTCAAAACCTAAAGGTTTGGCCGAAATTGGAGGTGGAGGAGTCCTACTCCAATCCTACTTGGAGTAGGATTCCACCTTCCCACTTGGAAACTCTTTCCACCTTGTGTTTTTTTCTTCTCAAACCTTATGGGCCTTAGTGGGAACTTATTCCAGCCCACTAGGGGCTGGTTTATCTCTTCCCATAGCCCATGAGACCCCTTGGGGCGTGACACCCCTCCTGATGGTCCCCGGCACCCCTCCCGACACTCCTAGTACACTATCGATGAGCCCGAAACTTTTCCGGTAATGCACGGAAACCTTCCCGTAACCAAATGAGGTCATCCTATATATCAATCTTCGTTTCCGGACCATTCCGGAAACCCTCGCGATGTCCGTGATCTCATCCGGGACTCCGAACAACATTCGGTAACCAACCATATAACTCAAATACGCATAAACAACGTCGAACCTTAAGTGTGCAGACCCTGCGGGTTCGTGAACTATGTAGACATGACCCGAGAGACTCCTCGGTCAATATCCAATAGAGGGACCTGGATGCCCATATTGGATCCTACATATTCTACGAAGATCTTATCGTTTGAACCTTAGTGCCAAGGATTCATATAATCCCGTATGTCATTCCCTTTGTCCTTCGGTATGTTACTTGCCCGAGATTCGATCGTCAGTATCCGCATACCTATTTCAATCTCGTTTACCGACAAGTCTCTTTACTCGTTCCGTAATACAAGATCCCGCAATTTATACTAAGTCACATTGCTTGCAAGGCTTGTGTGTGATGTTGTATTACCGAGTGGGCCCCGAGATACCTCTCCGTCATACGGAGTGACAAATCCCAGTCTTGATCCATACTAACTCAACGAACACCTTCGGAGGTACCTGTAGAGCATCTTTATAGTCACCCAGTTACGTTGCGACATTTGATACACACAAAGCATTCCTCCGGTGTCAGTGAGTTATATGATCTTATGGTCATAGGAACAAATACTTGACACGCAGAAAACAGTAGCAACAAAATGACACGATCAACATGCTATGTCTATTAGTTTGGGTCTAGTCCATCACATGATTCTCCTAATGATGTGATCCCGTTATCAAGTAACAACACTTGCCTATGGCCAGGAAACCTTGACCATCTTTGATCAACGAGCTAGTCAACTAGAGGCTTACTAGGGACAGTGTTTTGTCTATGTATCCACACAAGTATTGTGTTTCCAATCAATACAATTATAGCATGGATAATAAACGATTATCATGAACAAAGAAATATAATAATAACTAATTATTATTGCCTCTAGGGCATATTTCCAACAGGCCTCGTCCCCGGTCAAGAGCCAAACCGAACCGAGCCCCACGTCAAGATCCGTGCCTCCTCAAGCTCAGCTCGGCCCTCCTCTGCTCCTTCTCGCCATGGCCGGGACCTGCGATTCCCCTCTGCAGCAGCCCCTCCGATCTGAAGTTCGTGCATTATTTTCCCTAGATCCGTTCTGGAGTAGCGTTACTACTTAGCAGGCATACCTGCTAGCATTTCAAATGAGCAAGCACAGCCGAGCTGGCTAGCACCACCCGGTTCCATCCCAGAGATTTGGGGTTCGAGTCCTAGCTTGCCCATGTATTTTTAAGTCCCACGTAGCTCTCTTTTGCCATACTTTCTTTTTCTCTTTATTTTGCATTCACACACACACTTAGATTCCTCGGCCGCTGCACTATGTTGCAATTCGACCTTTGTTCCTTTTTTGCCCTCCTGCGATTTCATCTTTAGCCTAGACATGCATGTTTGTATGAGTTGTGATGTTGTCCGTTTTGTAGATGCCATGCTAGTTGCACGTTGTCGCTCTTTCGTCGTGCCCTCGAGACATGGGAACCCGGTAACCGGGATCACCCCATCACCATTTGGCATGACCCGCACGCGCTCCCTATTCGTTGGCACCGGTATCTCCTCGAGTCTTCGGGACCGGAACGTTGCCGTGGCATCGTTTCTGTTTTGCCGCCATGGTTCCCTTTCGTTCGCCATGGAGACACATGCTTCTTTTTTCTTCTTGCCAGTGATGTCATTACTCGCATGCATGACGCATTCATGGCATAATTTCCTATGTTGCATGTCTCTTGTAACCGTAGCTCCGTTCTATGTTCCGTGAGTTAACCGGCTAGGATGACATGTAGAATCACCTGCTTCACCCCTTGCCGTGTTAAAAACAATTTAATATTGCATGTAGATAAACGGGAGTGAACTAAATAAAACGTGGAGTTTCGTCGATATGCAACTCGTTGCATATCGAGCCTCACTTAATGTGTAGTGTTTGTGTGAGGTGAATTGTCATGCCATGCCTTGCATTATTGATGTGGACATGCATCATATTAGGTTGTGCATCATGTCGTGCATTTGCCGTAGTGAATATTTGTGTTGATGCTTGTTTACGGTTTCCTCCGTCTCGATAGAGTTCCGCAAGCGTGTCGGATTGTGAGGACCCGTTCGACTACGTTGGTTCGCCGACTTCATGGAGTTGTTCTTCTTCCAAGCGGGATCTCAGGCAAGATGACCATTTCCCCAGATACCATTACTATCATTGCCATGCTAGCTTTATCGCTTCTATCGATTATGTCTCGTTGCCTACCACCTGTTAAATATTAGCCTCTCAACAATTCCATGAAAACCTTCAACCTGTTCACAACCTAGCAAACCACTGTCTGGCTATGTTACCGGTTGCTTTACCATGTGTTAGCATTGCTAGTTGCAGGTACAGTTGCTTCCATGTGATAACATGGGTTCCTTCTTATATCACCCTATTATATGCTATTTAACTTAATGCACCTATATACTTGGTAAAAGGTGGAAGGCTCGGCCTTTCTAGCCTGGTGTTTTGTTCCACCTTTGCCCCCTTAGTTTCGGCTACTGGTGTTATGTTTCATAATTGAGCGCTCCTAACACGATCGGGGTTGTTATGGGGACCCCCTTGATAATTCGTTTTAGATTAAAGCTGGTGTGGCAAGGCGTAACTTTGGTTTTACATTTGCCTAATAACCTAATAAAATTGCATAGGGACCTGCCGGCACCCGCGGATAATTAATCAACCCCCCCGGCCAGTGCTCCGCATGGGTGTTGGTCCAAAACGGTTTGCCTGCAGGGCCACCGCGAGGAAACTCGAGGTTTGGCACTCGTAGCTAGTTCCATCCATCGTGTCTTGAGAACGAGATACGCGGCTCCTATCGGGATCGTTGACACGTCGGGCGGCCTTGCTGGATTAATTTTACCTTTGACAAAATATCTTGTGCATCGGGATTCCGATGATGCTTTGGGTAATCTCAGAGTTGAGGTTTTCCACTAAGGAATCCGACGAGATTGCAAGTGTCGTGATCGAGGATTTCTATGCGGCTTGTGGTAATTTGTGATGGACTGGTTGGAGCACCCCTGCAGGGTTAAATCTTTTGGAAAGCCGTGCCCGCGGTTATGTGGCAACGTGGAAACTTTGTTTAACACTGGTTCTAGATAACTTGAAGTTAACTTAATTAAAATATGCCAACTGTGTGCGTAACCGTGACTGTTTCTTTCGTGAGTTCCTTCTCCGATCAAGGACATGATGGGGTTATGCCTGACGTAGGTAGGTGTTCAGGTTCATTCATTTGATCATTAGTAGTCACGTCCGCTATGCGTAGATCTCCCCCCTCTTATTTCTTGTACTCGTAAGTTTAACCACCAAATATATGCTTAGCCGCTGCTGCAACCTCACCACTTAACCTTACCTCACTCAATAAGCTTTGCTAGTCTTGATACCTTTGGAAATGAGATTGCTGAGTCCTCTGTGGCTCACAGATTAATACAACATCAGTTGCAGGTACAGGTAAAGGTTATTTTACGCGAGCGCGTTGATTGTTCATTTGGAGTTGCTTCTTCTTCTTCATCGATCCAGGATGGGTTCCAGGCCGGCATACTGGGATAGCCAGGATGGATGTCGTTTTTGTTTTCTCGTTTGTTTTTGTCCGTAGTCGGACTCTGCTCTTCTTCATGATGTTTATGTATTGTACTGATGTGACTCTGATGTAGCTTGTGGTGAGTGTAAGCCAATTCTATACATCTCTTCTTTTCAGTACATGTACTTGTAACGATATCCATTCTTGCAAACGACGAGATGCGCTTCTATCCCTGACGAGGCCCTCGTGCCAAATTGAGGATAGGATCGCATCTTGGGCGTGACAAGTTGGTATCAGAGCAATACCGACCTAGGAGCCCCCTTGATTGATCAAACTTGGCCGAGTCGAGTCTATTGAAAAAATTATTTGAGTCTTAGTGATATATCGGAGAGTAGGATTCTTTTTTCTCCTCTTCTATGCTGTGGTGAGGAATCTTGACGTACTAATTTAATTCTGCTCCTCTTCTCACTCAAATTTTTTTAGGATCATGCGGATATTTTTGGAATTTATATGATGCCGATGTGACGGAGTTCTGTCTTGGTGCCTCCTGTCTGACTTGATTTCTTCCGGGGAGTTGAGCTCCAGGGGATTCTCGAGCACATCGTTATCATTCAGGTTTCTTAGTATCTCAGGACGAAGGATGTTCGTAATTGCTTCAATACTATTAGTGGCGAGATAACCTCGATGTCCCCAGTAATGGTGCAGATTGTTCGGGAGTACTGCCATACTGTGTATCGTTGTGATCACAAGGGTCTGTAGTAGATGAAGGTCCGAGATTCTGGTTGTGTGTTGACGGATGTGATACACTGGACGGGTTAGTATAGGAGTTGAGTGATATATTACTCCTTGTATCCGTGTACCAGATTGCATGACCAGAAATTTCGGGAATTCCTAGGTGGGAATTCAAGTAGTTACTTATAGGACAATCTTCCAACAAATGCATGATGTTAGGTTGGGGTTCGACATCTAGTGGATTCGTTTGTTGACGGTCGTCTTACAACGGTTCTCGTTGAGTCTTAAAGAGTCCTTCTAGCTTGCTACGACTCGGGGATGCTTCGTATGTCGTGTGCACTGCCTTCCATTTGATGGCTACTGTAAGATCGAGCCCATGCGATCCTGTCCACGAAAATATCAAACGGAAATCTCTCTCATGAGTTTGTTCTGGCTTGTTTTGTAAGCCACACCCTTTGTTTTGTTGGAATATGGTAATTCAAGTTGCTTCGATGTCAAGTGGTGAATTCATATCCTTCCAAGAGGTGTTCTCATATTTTTATGGGAATGCAAATTCTTTTGCTCAAATCAATTCTGTTGTTAATTCTTGTCAACCGGAGTTGTTGTGTCGATTTTTTTCCAACCGGTGTGCTTCTCTTCAAGTTATTCAATCCTCTCCAATATTTGCAAGATCATTCTCTCATTTCTTCCAGAGCTCATCTCATCTGTGCAAAGTTGTCTTTGTTTTTCCCGCCCTCCCGCCCTTTTTCTTCAGTGATTCATTTTTATCCAAGTGCCTTTCTTTTCATCAGTGCTTCCGTTATCTTTTTTTATCATATCGGGTGATTCTTGTGAAGATTCTCAGGAGCTTCGTGTTCATCGTTATTCAGTATTGTTATTTTTCCGGTGAATTTAATTCAGTTGTCCGTGTTCATCATATCCTTTTCATCCTTGTAAATTCTTTCCCATGTTGAAGATTCTTATCAGCCTATCCTGTTATTCATTCATCTCTTTTCTATCTGGTGTGTTGAAGATATCTCAGAGTTTCTTGTTTCAGATCTTTCATTATTTCAAGGTTCTCAAACTCATCTAGTTTTCCGTATACCGGTGCAATATCTCTCTTTCTAAGAAATCCTTTCAACGGTGGTTTCTTTGAGTGGGCCCATAACCCACAGGTTTTTCCCAGGATTTTATATGTCTTGTCTAATTTTTCGGAAATCTCTAAATCTTTTCAACTATGACGTAAGTATGATTTCCATCAGTCATATTACTTCTTCAAGATCTATTTGAATTAATTCTCATATTTGGCTCAACCTTTCATTCTTCTTTATTCCGGAGTGTCTCATTAATTCTTGGTGGTGTTCTCCTCTTCATTCTCAGCTTGGAAGTCTGAAGGAGTGTTTCTCTCAAATCTTGGTCCATTCTGTTGGAGAGTCGTCATTTTAGCTTTGTGCCATCATCTTAATTGTTGTCAATCATGAGTATCCCTTTCTGGCTATCCCGTGCATTTCTGAGTTGTTTTCATTCTCAATCCTCCGAAGGCCATCATTTCAGAAGATTCTTCGTCCTCAGCTTTCAGGTTTCATCCTCAATTATTCTCAATTGTTGTCTCTTCGTTCGTCTCTCAATTATTCTAGTGTCTTGTTTAAATTTTTCTCTCAGGTGGATCATGATCTCTTCATTCTCATGTCTCTCCATTAATTCTTGGTATTTCCATTCAATTGTGAATTCTTACCAGTGCTTCCTTCAACAATGCTTCATGTCGTGCATATATATATCTCTCTTCAAATTTCTTTCAAGACTAACAAGTCGTATGCTAAATCCTTGCGTGTCATCAATTTAATTCGATGAAGGATGAGCATAACATAATTCTTATTCTTGTTGCATCAAAGTGATCCCAATTCTTCTTCCGGACCGGCTCATCATATCAATTCTTATCCCATGTGCTTATCTTTCTTTTCCGGAGTTCCAAGTTTTCTCAAGTATATCTTCGTGAAGCTTCATCGAAGTCTTTGCAAGGCTTCATTCTTATTCTTTCATCCTTCATATCTTGCATCATCCTTTTGATACCGAGGCTCGTCAGGGTGGTTCTTCAAGGATGTGTTTTTTCTCAAAGTGTTCTTCAAGATTTCTGTTGGAGTACTGATGACCCACAAGTATAGGGGATCAATCGTAGTCCTTTCGATAAATAAGAGTGTCGAACCCAACGAGGAGCAGAAGGATCTGACAAGTGGTTTTCAGCACAGAAAAATCTGCAGGCACTGAAACTGTCGGTAACAAGTGATTGTGTGGTGAGATGAATCGTAGCAGGCAACAAGTAAAAAAAGTAGCAACGGTGCAGCAAAGTGGCCCAATCCCTTTTTTAGCAAGGGACAAGCTTGGACAAAGTCTTATAGGAGGAAAAACGCTCCCGAGGACACACGAGAATTTCTGTCATGCTAGTTTTCATCATGTTCATATGATTCACGTTCGTTACTTTGATAGTTTGATATGTGGGTGGACCGGCGCTTGGTTACTGCCCTTACTTGGGCAAGCATACCACTTATGATTAACCCCTCTCGCAATCATCCTAAACTACGAAAGACGAATTAAGACAAAGTCTAACCATATCATTAAACTAGTGCATCCAAATCAGCCCCTTACGAAGCAACGCATAAACTAGGGTTTAAGCTTCTGTCACTCTAGCAACTCATCATCTACTTACTACTTCCCAATGCCTTCCTCGAGGCCCAAATAATGGTGAAGTGTTATGTAGTCTACGTTCACATAACACCACTAGAGGAAAAACAACATACAACATATCAAAATACCAAACGAATACCAAATTCACATGACTACTATTAGCATGACTTATCCCATGTCCTCAGGAACAGAAGTAACTACTCACAAAGCATAATCATACTCATGATCCGAAGGGTAATGAGTAGCATCAAGGATCTGAACATAAACTGTTCCACCAAATAATCCAACTAGCGTCAACTACAAAGAGTAATCAACACTACTAGGAACCTTACAAGTACCAATCAGAGTGGCGAGACGGAGATTGGTTACAAGAGATGAACTAGGGTTTGGAGATGAGATGGTGCTGATGAAGATGTTGATAGTGAAGAGTCCCATCCGATGAGAGGAGTGTTGGTGATGACGATGGCGACGATTTCCCCCTCCGGGAGGGAAGTTTCCCCGGCCGGATCGTCTTGCCGGAGCTCTAGATTGGTTCTGCTCAAGTTCCGCCTCGTGGCGGCGGCGAAACCACGAAAAAGCTCCTCCTTGATTTTTTCCTGGACGATACCCTCCATATAGCAAAAGAGGGGAGGAAGTGGGCCAGTGGGCTGCCCACAAGCCCTCATGGTGCGGCCTGGGGGGTGGCCGCACCGTGCAGGCTTGTGGGCACCCCCTGGTGCCCCTCTGGCACTTATTCGGCCCAGTATTTTTGATAAATTGGGAAAACAATCCCCGTTGATTTTCACGGTGTTTGGAGTTGCACAGAATAGGTATCTCAACTTTGCTCCACTTTCAGGCCAAAATTCCAGTTGCTGGTATTCTCCCTCTTCATGTAAACCTTGCAAAATAAGAGAGAAAAGGCATAAGAATTGTAGCGTGAAGTGAAATAACAGCCAAAGAAGCGATAAATATCAACATGAAAACATGATGCAAAATGGACGTATCAACTCCCCCAAGCTTAGACCTCGCTTGTCCTCAATCGAAAGCCTAGCTCAAGAAATATGTCCACATGTTTAGGGAGAGATGTGTCGACAAAACAAGATACGAACATGCATGCATCATGATCATGATCAGAACAACAATACCAACATATAATCTCTCATACTAAAGTGATAATTCCTTCACAAAGTAAAGCATGGATCAAGAACTTTACCGAGAAGTAACAACCGATAGCCTTTAGTCATTGAAGCAATTGCAATATATCACGATATCAGAAAGAGTCAAATAAGAGCTTGTAAATAAAATCCACATACTCAATCATTCTTTCGTTCTCTACAATTGCTACAACTCACGTGGTACTCATGATGTCAAAGTTTCAGCTGGTCCCAGAGAAGATAGGGGCTTATAGTTTTGCCTCCCAACTGCTTACCTCAAGGGTAAAGTCAACAATAATAATTCATGAATGCCTACCTCCAAGTTGAAATATGAATATAGATCTTTCCCAAGCATATGACGTTAGCCAAGACAAAGGCAAAATAAGGAATTGGTGAAGATCACCATGACTCTTTCAAGGGTAAAAAGTAAAGGTACAAGACAGGCCCTTCGCAGAGGGAAGCAGAGGTTGGCATGCGCTTTTGAGGTTTGGATGCGTGTCCTCTTAGTGCGGAGGAACGTCACTTTGTATTGCCCCCTGTGATAAAGAACTTTATTATGCAGTCTGTCGCTTTTATGTCTTCCTCGTCACAGGTTTGTACAAAGCTTATTTTCCACACACTAATAGATCATACATATTAGAGAGCAATTTTTATTGCTTGCACCGATGACAACTTACTTGAGGGATCTTATTCAATCCATAGGTAGGTATGGTGGACACTCATGGCAAAACTGGGTTTGAAGGTTTATGGATGCACAAGTAGTATCTCTACTTGGTGCGGGAGTTTTGGCTAATATGAGGTCGAAGCAATCGTCACATCCTAAGACACTCTTTATTATATGGGTCATGAGCAAGAATACATCGGGGGTGACACAAAGAAAAACTCATGACTAAAACACTAAGTCTTTTAAACTACTAGAGAAAAAGAAAACTAAAAAGGAAAACTAAAACAAAGGTAAAGGCAAAAGATGTGATGGTGATACAATACCGGGGCAACTCCCCCAAGCTTGGCCAAAGCCAAGGGGGTTGCCCATACCAATGCTCAGTTATCTTCCTTTGGTGGTGATGGTGGTGTTGTTGCAACATGAGTTTGATCCTCCGTCTTCCAAGGCATAGGAGCTCCATCATGGAAAGATGAACGAATCTCCAGAATCCTCAAATCTGCAGCCAACCGGATTGATTTAAATCTATACTCATACTGACAGTTTTGGTTCTGCAGGTCATAGATCTGGCCCTGGAGTTGATCAATCCTGTCATAGAGCCTGGAGAGATGCTTCCCAATGTCAGTGTCATCAATCCTGTGCTTGTTGGTGAACTCCGTGATCATCATGTGGTTGGCGTTGAGTCCACGCTCCACCATCCCTTGGCACTTGAAGACTTGTTGCTCCATTGCTTCGAGCCTCGTCTCCATGCTTCCGGTCTTCTTAGGCCCCTCAACATCACGGATGTGCAACATCCCCTCACGCATCTCGATAGATTGAGGGTGTTGTAGCACTCCCGTGAGGTAGGGATTGATGACCTTCTCGAAGATCTTGTCCTTCGGAGCATTTGGGGAAGTCATGGCGATCTAGATCTGCAACCGAAACAGGCTCAAAATGAAAAACAGAGGAAATCTGCGTGATGTAGGGGTCACACCAAACGGAAGTATATATAATGATTTTTTTCAGACCAGAAGGAGTCCCCTGCACGAAAATGGAGTCCGGGAGGCGCACGAGGTGGCCACAAGCCCTCACGGTGCGGTCAGGGGGTGGGCCCGCACCGTGCAGGCTTGTCGCCTCCTCGCGCACTTTCTGGACTGCTTCCATTTTCTGTATTTTTTTCAAATATTCCAAAACGGAGAACAAATCCTATTGGGAAAGTTTTGGACTCTGTTTTCTTACTGAATCACATACCTCTTCGTTTTCGGAGTCTCAAACAGGCTGATAAATGTCCCTTAGGTATTCTTCCGGAGTTATGGTATTGATGATATTGCTTTCAACATTTATGGGAGTACCTGAGATATAATGCTTGATTCTTTGCCCATTTACCACTCTCGGACAATTACCTTTCGTGTTGTTGATCTTGATAGCACCGAAACGATATACTTCCTCAACAACATAGGGACCTTCCCGTTTAGAGAGAAGCTTGCCTGCAAAGAATCTTAAACGAGAGTTATATAGCAAGACATAATTACCTACATTGAACTCACACTTTTGTATCCTCTTATCATGCCAGCTCTTAACCTTCTCTTTGAACAACTTGGCATTCTCATATGCTTGAGTTCTCCACTCATCAAGCGAGGTAATATCAAATAACCTCTTCTCACCAGAAAGTTTGAAATCAAAGTTGAGCTCTTTGATTACCCAATAAGCTTTATGCTCTAGATCAAGAGGTAAATGACATGCTTTACCGTAGACCATTTTGTACGGAGACATGCCCATGGGATTCTTATAGGCAGTTCTATAAGCCCACGGTGCATCATCGAGCTTCTTAGACCAATTCTTTCTAGACCTGTTGACAGTCTTTTGCAGAATTAGTTTAATCTCTCTGTTGCTTAGCTCTACTTTACCACTGGACTGAGGATGGTAGGGAGATGCAATTCTAAGGTTGACATCATACTTAGCAAGCGTTTTACGGAAAGCACCATCAATGAAGTGTGAACCACCGTCGGTCATTAGATATCTAGGGACTCTAAATCTTGGGAAGATAACTTCTTTCAGCATCATGATAGCGGTGTTGTGATCAGCACTACTAGTGGGGATAGCTTCTACCCACTTAGTGACGCAATCAACAGCAACTAAGATGTGAGTATACCCATTTGATTTTGGAAAAGGTCCCATATAATCAAAGCCCCAAACATCACATGGTTCAATGACAAGTGAATAGTTCATAGGCATTTCCTGACATTTGCTAATATTACCTATTCTTTTACATTCGTCACAAGACAAGACAAACTTACGGGCATCCTTGAAGAGAATGGGCCAATAGAAACCTGATTGCAATACTTTGTGTGCAGTTCTATCTCCCGCATGGTGTCCTCCGTAGGCCTCGGAGTGACACTTCTGTAGGATCTGTCCCTGTTCATGTTCAGGTACACAACGTCTAATAACACCATCTACTCCTTCCTTATAAAGGTGAGGATCATCCCAAAAGTAGTGTCTCAAGTCAAAGAAGAATTTCTTCTTTTGCTGGTACGTGAAACTAGGTGGTATAAATTTGGCAACGATATAGTTTGCAAAATCAGCATACCACGGTGCACTACGTGAAGCATTGATGCCACTCAATTGCTCATCGAGAAAGCTGTCATCAATAGGTTGTGTGTAATCAAGAACGTTCTCCAACCTAGACAAGTTATCTGCTACTGGGTTATCAGCACCCTTTCTGTCGACAACATGCAAATCAGATTCTTGTAGCAAGAGAACCCATCTAATAAGCCTAGGTTTAGCGTCCTTCTTCTCCATGAGGTACTTAATAGCAGCATGGTCAGTGTGAATTGTGACTTTGGAATCAACTATGTAAGACGTGAACTTTTCACACACAAAGACGACTGCTAAAAATTCCTTCTCCGTAGTAGCATAGTTTCTCTGGGCACTGTCTAGAGTTCTACTAGCGTAGTGAATAACATTCAACTTCTTATCGACTCTTTGCCCTAGAACAACACCAACAGCATAATCACTAGCGTCACACATGATCTCAAAAGGCAAGTTCCAATAAGGTGGTTGAACAATAGGTGCAATTATCAAAGCCCTCTTAAGTATTTCGAAGGCTTCCTCACAATCATCGTCAAAAACAAAAGGAATATCCTTTTGCAAGAGATTGGTAAGAGGCCTACAAATCTTAGAGAAGTTTTTAATGAACCTTCTATAGAAACCAGCATGACCAAGGAAACTTCTTATATCTCTGATATCTGTGGGGTATGGCATTTTCTCGATTGCATCAACCTTAGCTTTATCAACTTCAATACCTCTTTCAGAAATTTTGTGTCCTAAGACGATGCCTTCATTAACCATAAAGTGGCACTTCTCCCAATTCAAGACAAGATTGGTGTCTTTACATCTCTGTAAGACTCGATCAAGGTTGCTGAGGCAATCATCAAAGGAAGACCCGTAAACGGAAAAGTCATCCATGAAAACCTGAACAATCTTTTCACAAAAGTCGAAGAATATAGCCATCATACATCTTTGAAAGGTGGAAGGTGCATTACATAAGCCAAAAGGCATACGTCTACAAGCAAAGGTACCGAAAGGGCAGGTGGAAGTGGTTTTCTCCTGATCAGATTGTGCAACTGGTATTTGGGAGAAACCAGAATAACCGTCTAGAAAGCAGAAGTGTGTGTGTTTGGATAGTCTTTCTAGCATTTGGTCGATAAAAGGCAGAGGGTAATGATCTTTCTTAGTGGCTTTATTCAACTTCCTAAAATCAATCACCATCCTATAGCCAGTAATAATCCTCTGTGGGATTAATTCATCCTTATCATTAGGGACAACGGTAATGCCTCCCTTCTTAGGAACGCAATGCACCAGACTCACCCAATCGCTATGAGCAACACGATAGATAATACCCGCTTCCAGGAGCTTTAGTATTTCTTTTCTTAATACTTCTTTCATCTTAGGGTTTAATCTCCTTTGATGATCAGCAACTAGTTTGAATTCAGGATCATTTTTAATCTTGTGCTGGCATAGGGTAGGACTAATGCCGTTAAGATCATCAAGAGTATATCCAATAGTAGCACGGTGCTTCCTCAGAGTCTTTAGTAACTTCTTTTCTTCATGCTCCGAGAGGCTAGCACTAATTATAACATGATATATCTCCTTTTCATCAAGATAGGCATACTTAAGAGTATCACGCAACTGTTTGAGCTCGAACACAGGAGCACCCTTTAGTGGGGGTGGAACCCCAAGTAGTTCAACAGGCAGATTATTCTTAAGGATAGGATATTGTTCTAAGACAACTCTATCTATCTCATTCCTTTCATCCATATGCATATCATTTTCATGCTCAAGCAAGTATTGGTCTAAGGGATCAGTAGGAGGTACGGCAATATAGGCTAAGGCAATAGTTTCATCCCTACCAGGCAACTCTTTTTCATGAGGTTGTCTACCGAACTTGGAGAAATTGAACTCATGACACCTTCAAAGCCAACAGTGACAGTTTGCTTCTCACAGTCAATATGAGCATTGACGGTATTGAGGAAAGTTCTGCCAAATATGATGGGACAAAAGCTATCTTGTGCAGTAGCAAGAACGAGGAAATCAGCAGGATACTTTGTTTTACCACACAAGACGTCAACATCCCTAAGAATTCCCATTGGGTAGATAGTATCCCTATTGGCAAGCTGAATAGTGACATCAATAGGCTCTATCTCAACAGGTGCAATCCCGTCTTTGATTTCATCGTATAAGGATTGAGGTATTGCACTAACACTAGCACCCACGTCACATAAACGATGATAACAATGATCTCCTATCTTAACAGATACCACATGCATGCCAACAACAGGCCTATGTCTGTCTCTAGCGTGAGGTTTAGAAATTCTAGCAGCATCTTCACAGAAGTGAATATTATGTCCCTCAACTTCTTCAGACAGAAGATCTTTGATGATAGCAATGCTAGGTTCAACTCTAATTTGCTCAGGGGGTGTAGGTGTTCTAATATAGCCTCTACGTATCACAGTTGAAGCTTTAGAATGATCCTTTATCCTAACAGGGAAAGGTGGTTTCTCAATGTAAGCACTGGGAACCACAGGATCATTATAGGCAATGACTTTCTCTTCAACTGGAGTGGGTTTAACTACATTGACTTCTAAAGGAGGATGATATTTAAACCACTTCTCTTTGGGGAGATCAATATGAGCAGCAAAGGATTCACAGAATGAAGCTACTATCTCAGAGTCAAGTCCATACTTAGCGCTAAAGTCACAAAAAGTATTTGTCTCAACAAAGGATTTAACGCAATCAAACATGAAATTCATACCTGACTCCTTACCTTCTTCAAGCTCCCAATCTTCAGAGTTGCATTTAATTCTCTCCAATAAATTCCACTTGAAGTCAATATCTCTCTTCATAAAAGAACCAGTACAAGAAGTGTCAAGCATGGTGCGATCATCATGAGAAAGCCGAGCATAGAAGTTCTGAATGATAATTTCTCTCGAGAGCTCATGATTGGGGCATGAATATAGCATTGATTTAAGCCTCCCCCAAGATTGAGCGATGCTTTCTCTGTCACAAGGCCAAAAATTATAAATATAATTCCGATCACGATGTACTAAATGCATAGGATAAAACTTTTGATGATATTCCAATTTCAACCGATTGTAGTCCCATGATCCAGTATCATCACATAGCCTATACCATGCCAACGCATTATACTTCAAAGATAAAGGAATGACCTTCTTCTTGACCGCATCCTCGGGCACACCAGCAAGCTTAAATAAACCACAAACTTCATCTACATAGATTAGATGCAAGTCTGGATGTGATGTTCCATCTCCTGTAAAAGGATTAGCCAGCAGTTTCTGAAGCATACCCAAAGGAACTTCAAAGCAAATATTTTCAGTAGGTGCAGCAACTTGAGGAGCAACTCTTTGTGCTTCCGTTCGAGGTGAAGATACCCCGAACAAGCCCCTCAAAGGATTAGTATCTATAGTGACAAGTGACAATAAATTTTCGCACACTATATGAATGTTTCCTTACCAAGTTCCACTTACCAAAGGCGCTTCACTCCCCGGCAACGGCTCCAAAAAAGAGTCTTGATGACCCACAAGTATAGGGGATCAATCGTAGTCCTTTCATAAGTAAGAGTGTCGAACCCAACGAGGAGCAAAGGGATCTGACAAGTGGTTTTCAGCAAGGAAAAATCTGCAGGCACTGAAACTGTCGGTAACAAGTGATTGTGTGGTGAGATGAATCATAGCAAGCAACAAGTAACAAAAGTAGCAACGGTGCAGCAAAGTGGCCCAATACCTTTTGTAGCAAGGTACAAGCCTGGACAAAGTCTTATAGGAGGAAAAACGCTCCCGAGGACACACAGGAATTTCTGTCATGCTAGTTTTCATCATGTTCATATGATTCACGTTCGTTACTTTGATAGTTTGATATGTGGGTCGACCGGCGCTTGGGTACTGCCCTTACTTGGACAAGCATACCACTTATGATTAACCCCTCTCGCAAGCATCCGCAACTACGAAAGAAGAATTAAGACGAAGTCTAACCATAGCATTAAACTAGTGGATCCAAATCAGCCCCTTACGAAGCAACGCATAAACTAGGGTTTAAGCTTCTGTCACTCTAGCAACCCATCATCTACTTACTACTTCCCAATGCCTTCCTCTAGGCCCAAATAATGGTGAAGTGCTATGTAGTCGACGTTCACATAACACCACTAGAGGAAAAACAACATACAACATATCAAAATACCGAAGGAATACCAAATTCACATGACTAATATTAGCATGACTTATCCCATGTCCTCAGGAAAAAAAGTAACTACTCACAAAGCATAATTATACTCATGATCAGAGGGGTAATGAGTAGCATCAAGGATCTGAACATAAACTGTTCCACCAAATAATCCAACAAGCGTCAACTACAAAGAGTAATCAACACTACTAGCAACCTTACAAGTACCAATCGGAGTCGCGAGACGGAGATTGGTTACAAGAGATGAACTAGGGTTTGGAGATGAGATGGTGCTGATGAAGATGTTGATGGTGACGAGTCCCCTCCGATGAGAGGAGTGTTGGTGATGACGATGGCGATGATTTCCCCCTCCGGGAGGGAAGTTTCCCCGGGAGGATCGTCCTACCGAAGCTCTGGATTGGTTCTGCTCAAGTTCCGCCTCGTGGCGGCGGCGAAACCACGAAAAAGCTCCTCCTTGATTTTTTCCTGGACGAAACCCTCCATATAGAAAAAGAGGGGAACAAGTGGGCCAGTAGGTCGCCCACAAGCCCTCATGGCGCGGCCTGGGGGTGGCTGCACCGTGCAGGCTTGTGGGCACCCCCTGGTGCCCCTCTGGCACTTCTTCGGCACAATATTTTTTTGTTAAATTGGGAAAAAAAATCCCCGTTGGTTTTCATGGCGTTTGGAGTTGCGCAGAATAGGTATCTCAACTTTGCTCCACTTTCAGGCCAGAATTCCAGTTGCTGGTATTCTCCCCCTTCATGTAAACGTTGCAAAATAAGAGAGAAAAGGCATAAGAATTGTACGATGAAGTGAAATAACAGCCAAAGAAGCGATAAATATCAACATGAAAACATGATGCAAAATGGACGTATCAAGTACCTCAAGTATTCTTTCTCTTGCATTTCCAGTGCGTTTGTTCTTCCTTTATCCTTTGAGGTGGTCTTTGTTGGGTAACGTAGCATTAATTCAAAATTTTCCTACGCATATTCAGATCTTCCTATGGAGAGACCAGCAACGAGAGAGGGGTAAGAGCATCTTCATACCTTTGAAGATCTCTAAGCGGAAGCGTTGCTAGAACGCGGTTGATGGAGTCGTACTCGCATCGATTCCGATCTAGTGCCGAACTACGACACCTCCGCGTTCAACACACGTGCAACCCGGTGATGTCTCCCGCACCTTGATCCAACAAGGAGGAGGGAGAGGTTGGGGAAGAACTCCAGCAGCACGACGACATGGTGTCGATGGAGAGACGAGGTCTCCCGGCAGGGCTTCGCCAATCATCGGCACAGAGGAGGAGGAAGAAGGGCAGGGCTGCGCCGAGAGAGAGGCAAAAGTCTTATCTCCAATGGCCAAAAGTGCCCACTATATATAGGGGGAGGGAGGGGCTGCACCCCCTTGAGGGTTTCCCTCTCCTGAGGGGGGGGGGGCAGCCCTAGATGGGGCTGGTGCGGCGGCCAAGGGGGGGAGGAGGGGTGTGGCGCACCCCTGGTGGGCCTTAGGCCCACCTGGCTTAGGGTTTGCCCCCCTTTTCTCTCCCCCATGCATTGGGCTGAGTGGGGAGGCACACCAGCCCACCTAGGGGCTGGTTCCCTTCCCCACTTGGCCCACCGTACCTCCTGGGGTCGTTGTCCCCCTTCGGTGGACCCCCGGGGCCACCTCCGGTGGTCCCGGTACGTTACCGGTGATGCCCGAAACACTTCCGGTGTCCGAAACCATCCGTCCTATATATCAATCTTTACCTCCGGACCATTCCGGAGCTCCTCGTGACGTCCGGGATCTCATCCGGGACTCCGAACAACTTTCGGTAACCTCGTATAACAATTCCCTATAACCCTAGTGTCACCGAACCTTAAGTGTGTAGACCCTACGGGTTCGGGAGACAGGCACACATGACCGAGACACCTCTCCGGCCAATAACCATCAGCGGGGTCTAGATAGTGGCTCCCACTTGCTCCACGATGATCTCTTCGGATGAACCACAATGTCAAGGATTCAATTAATCCCGTATACGATTCCCTTTGTCTGTCGGTATAGAACTTGCCCGAGATTCGATCGTCGGTATACATATACCTTGTTCAATCTCGTTACCGGTAAGTCTCTTTACTCGTTCTGTAGCACATCATCGTGTGACTAACTCCTTAGTCACATTGAGCTCATGATGATGTTCTACCGAGTGGGCCCAGAGATACCTCTCCGTCACACGGAGTGACAAATCCCGATCTCGATTCGTACCAACCCAACAAACACTTTCGGAGGTACCCGTAGTGCACCTTTATAGTCACCCAGTTACATTGTGACGTTTGATACACCCATAGCACTCCTACGGTATTCGGGAGTTGCACAATCTCACGGTCGAAGGAAAAGATACTTGACATTAGAAAAGCTTTAGCATACGAACAATACGATCTAGTGCTATGCTTAGGATTGGGTCTTGTCCATCACATCATTCTCCCAATGATGTGATCCCGTTATCAATGACATCTAATGCCCATGATCAGGAAACCATGATCATCTATTGACTAACGAGCTAGCCAACTAGAGGCTTGCTAGGGACACATTGTGATCTATTTATTCACACATGTATTACTGTTTCCTGTTAATACAATTATAGCATGAACAATAGACGATTATCATGAACAAGGAAATAAGATAATAACCATTTTATTATTGCCTCTAGGGCATATTTCCAACAGTCTCCCACTTGCACTAGAGTCAATAATCTAGTTACATTGTGATGTATCGAACACCCATAGCATTATGGTGTTGATCATGTTTTGCTCGTGGAAGAGTTTTTGTCAACGGGTCTGCAATATTCAGATCCGTGTGTACTTTACAAGTATCTATCACTCCACTCTGGACATGGTCCTGGATGGAGTTGTAGCGGCGTTTGATGTGCTTCGTCTTCCAGTGAAACCTGGGCTCCTTGGCTATGGCAATGGCCCAGTGTTATCATAGAAGAGTGTCATTGGACCCGACGCGCTTGGAACCACTCCAAGGTCGGTGATGAGCTCCTTCATCCAAATTCCTTCATGAGCTGCTTCTGAAGCAGCTATGTACTCCGCTTCACATGTAGATGCTGCCACGACTTCTTGCTTGCTGCTGCACCAGCTCACTGCCCCACCATTCAACACATATACGTATCCGCTTTGTGACTTAGAGTCATCCGGATCTGTGTCGAAGCTAGCGTCAACGTAACCCTTTACGACGAGCTCTTCGTCACCTCCATAAACGAGAAACATTTCCTTAGTCCTTTTCACGTACTTAAGGATATTCTTGACCGCTATCCAGTGTTCCATACCGGGATCACTTTCGTACCTCCCTACCAAGCTTATGGCAAGGTTTATATCAGGTCTGGTACACAGCACGGCATACATTAGAGAGCCCACGGCTAATGCGTAGGGGACATAACTCATCTTCTCTCTATCTGCTGCCATGGTCGGCGACTGAGTCTTACTCAATCTCACACCTTGCAAAACTGGCAAGAAACCTTTCTTTGAGTTTTCCATATTGAACTTCTTCAATATCTTGTCAAGGTATGTACTTTGCGAAAGACCTATGAGGCGTCTTGATCTATCTCTATAGATCTTGATGCCTAATATGTATGCAGCTTCTCCAAGGTCCTTCATTGAAAAAGTTTTGTTCAAATAGGCCTTTATGCTCTCCAACATCTCCATATTATTCCCATCAATAATATGTCATCCACATACAGTATGAGGAAAGCTATAGAGCTCCCACTCACTTTCTTGTACAGACAGGCTTCTCCGTAAACCTGTATGAACCCAAACGCTTTAATCACCTCATTAAAGCGAATGTTCCAACTCCGAGATGCTTGCACCAACCCATAGATGGAGCGCTGGAGCTTGCACACTTTGTTAGCACCCTTAGGGTCGACAAAACCTTCTGGTTGCATCATATACAACTCTTCCTTAAGGTTCCCGTTCAGGAACGCTGTTTTGACGTCCATTTGCCAAATTTCATAATCATAAAAGGCGGGAATTGCTAACATGATTCGGAATGATTTCAGCTTCGCTACGGGAGAGAAAGTCTCTTCGTAGTCAACTCCTTGAATTTTTCAGAAACCCTTTGCGACAAGTCGAGCTTTGTAAACGGTTACATTACCGTTTGCATCAGTCTTCTTCTTGAAGATTCATTTATTTTCTATGGCTCGCCGGTCATCGGGCAAGTCCACCAAAGTCCATACTTTGTTCTCATACATGGATCCTATCTCGGATTTCATAGCCTCAAGCCATTTGTTGGAATCCGGGCCCGCCATCGCTTCTTCATAGTTCGAAGGTTCACCGTTGTCTAACAACATGATTTCCATCACAGGGTTGCCGTACCACTCTGGTGCGGAGCGTGCCCTTGTGGACCTTCGCGGTTCAGTAGTAACTTGATCCGAAGCTTCATGATCATCTTCATTAACTTCCTCTTCAGTTGGTGTAGGCGCCACAGGAACAACTTCCCGCGCTGCACTACTATCCTGTTCGAGAGGGGGTGTAATTACCTCATCAAGTTCTACCTTCCTCCCACTTACTTCTTTCGAGAGAAACTCTTTCTCTAGAAAGGATCTGTTCTTGGCAACAAAGGTTTTACCTTCGGATCTAAGATAGAAGGTATACCCAATAGTTTCCTTAGGGTACCCTATGAACACGCATTTCTCCGCTTTAGGTTCGAGCTTTTCTGGTTGAAGTTTCTTCACATAAGCATCGCAGCCCCAAACTTTAAGAAACGACAACTTAGGTTTCTTGCCAAACCATAGTTCATATGGTGTCGTCTCAACGAATTTAGACGGTGCCCTATTTAAAGTGAATGCTGCAGTTTCTAATGCGTATCCCCAAAATGATAGCGGTAGGTCGGTAAGAGACATCATAGATCGTACCATATCTAATAAAGTGCGATTATGACGTTCAGACACTCTGTTGCGTTGCGGTGTGCCACGCGGCGTCAGTTGTGAAACGATTCCACACTTCCTTAGGTGTGTGCCAAACTCGTGACTCAAATATTCCCCTCCACGATCAGATCGCAACCATTTAATTTTTCTGTCACGTTGATTCTCAACCTCACTCTGAAATTCCTTGAACTTTTCAAACGTCTCAGATTTGTGCTTCATTAAGTATATATATCCATACCTACTCAAATCATCGGTGAGAGTGAGAACATAACGATAGGCACCGCGAGCTTCAACGTTCATTGGACCACACACATCAGTATGTATTATTTCCAATAAGTTGGTTGCTCTCTCCATTAGTCCTGAGAATGGAGTCTTAGTCATCTTGCCCATGAGGCATGGTTCGCATGTGTCAAATGATTCGAAGTCAAGAGACTCTAATAGTCCATCAGTATGGAGCTTCTTCATGCGCTTAATGCCGATATGACCAAGGCGGCAGTGCCACAAGTATGTGGGACTATCATTATCAACTTTACATCTTTTGGTACTCACACTATGAATATGCGTAACATCACGATCGAGATTCATCAAGAATAAACCATTCACCAGCGGAGCATGACCATAAAACATATCACTCATATAAATAGAACAACCATTATTCTCTGACTTAAACGAGTAGCCGTCTCGCATTAAGCAAGACCCTGATACAATATTCATGCTCAAAGCTGGTACTAAATAAAAATTATTAAGGTTTAAAACTAATCCCGACGGTAGATGTAGAGGTAGCGTGCCGACGGCGATCACATCCACTTTGGAACCATTCCCCACGCGCATCGTCACCTCGTCCTTGGCCAGTCTCCGCTTATTCCGCAGTTCCTGCTTTGAGTTGCAAATGTGAGCAACAACACCGGTATCAAATACCTAGGAGCTACTACGAGCGCTGGTAAGGTACACATCAATAACATGTATATCACATATACCTTTAACGTTGCTGGCCTTCTTGTCCGCTAAGTATTTGGGGTAGTTCTGCTTCCAGTGACCTTTTCCCTTGTAATAGAAGCACTCAGTCTCAGGCTTGGGTCCATTCTTTTTCTTCTTCCCGGCATCTGGCTTACCGGGCGCGGCAACAACTTTGCTGTCTTTCTTGAAGTTCTTCTTACCCTTGCCTTTCTTGAAACTAGTGGTCTTGTTGACCATCAACACTTGATGCTCTTTCTTGATTTCTACTTCCGCAGACTTGAGCATTGAGTACAACTCGGGAATGGTCTTTTCCATCCCTTGCATGTTGTAGTTAAGCACAAAGCCTTTGTAGCTTGGTGGGAGAGACTACAGGATTCTGTCGATTATAGCATCATCCGGAAGTTCGACTCCAAGTGAAGTTAGACGATCGTGTAACCCAGACATTTTGAGTATGTGCTCACTGACAGAACTGTTCTCCTCCATCTTACAGCTAAAGAACTTGTCGGAGACTTCATATCTCTCGACACGGGCATGAGCTTGAAAAACTAGCTTCGGCTCCTGGAACATCTCATATGCTCCGTGTTTCTCAAAACGCCTTCGGAGCCCAGTTTCTAAACTGTATAACGTGCCACACCTAACTAGAGAGTAGTCATCACTCCACGTTTGCCAGACGTTCAGAATTTCCTGGGCTGCTGCGGGAGCGAGAGGGTGACCTAGCGGCGCATCAAGAACCTAGTCCGCATAGTTGCTACCATCATCTTTCAACTTGTTTTTCTCTAGGAATGCGTTGAGATTGAGGTTGACGTTGGCCATCTACAATATTTATAAAGACAACTTTTAGACTAAGTTCATGACAATTAAGTTCATTTAATCAAATTAAGTATGAACTCCCACTTAAATCGACATCCCTCTAGTCATCTAAGTGATACATGATCCATGTTGACTAACCCGTGTCCGATCATCACGTGAGACGGACTAGTCACCATGGTGAGCAACTTCATGCTAATTGTATTCAACCATACGACTCATGTTCGACCTTTCGGTCTCTTGTATTCGAGTTTATGTCTGTACATGCTAAGCTCGTCGAGTCAACCTAGGTGTTTTGCGTGTGTAAATCTGGCTTACACCCGTTGTATGCAAACGTTAGAATCTATCACACCCGATCATCACGTGGTGCTTCGAGACAACGAACCTTCGCAACGGTGCACACTTAGGGGAATACGTCCTCGAAATTTTAAGAGGGATCATCTTATTATGCTACCGTCGTTCTAAGCAATAAGATGTAAAACATGATAAACATCACAATGCAATCATATAGTGACATGATATGGCCATTATCATCTTTGCTCTTTCGATCTCCATCTTTAGGCATCGCATGATCATCATCGTCACCGGCGTGACACCATGATCTCCATCATCATGATCTCCATCATCGTGTCTCCGTGAAGTCGTCACGCCAACTACTACTATCACTACTACTATAGCTAACCGTTAGCAATGAAGTAAAAGTAGTAAGCACATGGCGTTGCATCTCATACAATAAATTAAGACAACTCCTATGGCTCCTGATGGTTGACATACTCATCGACATGCAAGTCGTGAAACCTATTACAATAACATGATCATCTCATACATCATACATGAAACATCACAACTTTGGCCATATCACATCACATGTCAAACCCTGCAAAAACAAGTTAGACGTCCTCTAATTGTTGTTGCAAGTTTTACGTGGCTGATTTGGGTTTCTAGCAAGAACGTCTTCTTACCTACGTGACAACCACAATGATGATATGCCAAAGCTATTTACCCTTCATACGGACCCTTTTCATCAAATCCAATCCGACTAGAGTAGGAGAGACAGACACCCGCTAGACACCTTTATGCACGGTGTGCATGTCTATCGGTGGAACCAGTCTCACGTAAGCGTGTACGTGTAAAGTCGGTCCGGGCCGCTTAATCCCACAATACCGCCGGAAAAGAATAATACGAGTAGCGGCAAGCAAATTGACAAATCATCGCCCACAACTTTTGTGTTCTACTCGTGCATAGAATCTACGCATAGAAAACCTGGCTCGGATGACACTGTTGGGTAACGTAGCATAAATTCAAAATTTTCCTACGCATATTCAGATCGTCCTATCGAGAGACGAGCAACGAGAGAGGGGTAAGAGCATCTTCATACCTTTGAAGATCGCTAAGCGGAAGTGTTGCTAGAACGCGGTTGATGGAGTCGTACTCGCAGCGATTCCGATCTAGTGCCGAACTACGACACCTCCGCGTTCAACACACGTGCAGCCCGGTGACGTCTCCCGCACCTTGATCCAGCAAGGAGGAGGGAGATGTTGGGGAAGAACTCCAGCAGCACGACGGCGTGGTGTCGATGGAGAGACGAGGTCTCCCGGCAGGGCTTCGCCAAGAACCGGCAGAGAGGAGGAGGAAGAAGGTCAGGGCTGCGCCGAGAGAGAGGCAAAAGTCTGATCTCCAATGGCCAAAAGTGCCCACTATATATAGGGGGAGGGAGGGGTTGCGCCCCCTTGAGGGTTTCCCTCTCCTAGGGGGGGGGCAGCCCTAGATGGGGCTGGTGCGGCGGCCAAGGTGGGGAGGAGGGGTGTGGCGCACCCCTAGTGGGCCTTAGGCCCACCTAGCTTAGGGTTTGCCCCCCTTTTCTCTCCCCCACGCATTGGGCTGAGTTGGGAGGCACACCAGCCCACCTAGGGGCTGGTTCCCTTCCCCACTTGGCCCACATTACCTCCCGGGGTCGTTGCCCCCATTCGGTGGACCCCCGGGGCCACCTCCGGTGGTCCCGGTACGTTACTGGTGATGCCCGAAACACTTTCGGTGTCCGAAACCATCCGTCCTATATATCAATCCTTACCTCCAGACCATTCCAGAGCTCCTCGTGACGTCCGGGATCTCATCCGGGACTCCGAACAACTTTTGGTAACCTCGTATAACAATTCCCTATAACCCTAGCGTCACCGAACCTTAAGTGTGTAGACCCTACGGGTTCGGGAGACAGGCAGACATGACCGAGACACCTCTCCGGCCAATTACCATCAGCGGGGTCTTGATACCCATGGTGGCTCCCACTTTCTCCACGATGATCTCATCGGATGAACCACAATGTCAAGGATTTAATTAATCCCGTATACGATTCCCTTTGTCTGTCGGTATAGAACTTGACCGAGATTCGCTCGTCGGTATACCTATACCTTGTTCAATCTCGTTACCGGTAAGTCTCTTTACTCGTTCCGTAGCACGTCATCGTGTGACTAACTCCTTAGTCACACTGAGCTCATGATGATGTTCTACCGAGTGGACCAAGAGATACCTCTCCGTCACACGGAGTGACAAATCCCGATCTCGATTCGTACCAACCCAACAGACACTTTCAGAGGTACCCGTAGTGCACCTTTATAGTCACCCAGTTACGTTGTGACGTTTGATACACCCAAAGCACTCCTACGGTATCCGGGAATTGCACAATCTCACGGTCGAAGGAAAATATACTTGACATTAGAAAAGCTTTAGCATACGAACAATACGATCTAGTGCTATGCTTAGGATTGGGTCGTGTCCATCACATCATTCTCCCAATGATGTGATCCCGTTATCAATGACATCTAATGCCCATGATCAGGAAACCATGATCATCTATTGACTAACGAGCTAGCCAACTAGAGGCTTGCTAGGGACACATTGTGATCTATTTATTCACACATGTATTATTGTTTCCTGTTAATACAATTATAGCATGAACAATAGACGATTATCATGAACAATAGACGATTATCATGAACAAGGAAATATGATAATAACCATTTTATTATTGCCTCTAGGGCATATTTCCAACAGTCTTATAGCATTCTTCTTAGTGTAGGAGCCTCGAAGAGTTTTCCTTTCAAGAACGAGATAATTAAGACCACCTACTCTATGATCATGAGAGGTTTTCAACTCATGATTTCCACATTGGTGCTATCTTGGTTTAGTTTTCACCTAAAGCTTTTCCTATGGAATGTTGCTATTATGGTGATTTTCATCGATCCAAGTTATCAATGTTTCCTCTTGGTGTAAGAAGTTTTGATATCCTTGCTCTCAAACTATCCTTGTTTCTTTTAGTGGTTGGTTGTTGATACGTCTCCATTGTATCTACTTTTCCAAACTCTTTTGCCCTTGTTTTGGACTCTAATTTGCATGATTTGAATGGAACTAACCCAGACTGACGCTGTTTTCAGCAGAATTGCCACGGTGTTATTTTTGTGCAGGAATGAAACTTCTCGGAACGTCCTGAAAATTTACGGAGAATATTTCTAGAAAATATGGAAAATACCTGCGCAAAGATCCACCGGAGAGGATGGGCCAGTGGACCACAAGCCCTGTTGCCGCACCCCCTGGCCGCGGCAACCAAGCTTGTGGGGGCCACGTGGGTCTGCCACCCCCAACTCCAGCTCTATAAATTCACTTTCGTCCAAAAAAAATCAGAAAGAAGATTTCATCGCGTTTGCAATACGGAGGCGGCGCCACATCCTGTTCTTCATCTGGAGGGCAGATCTCGAGTCCGTTTTGGGCTCCGGAGAGGGGAAATCGTCGCCATCATCATCATCAACCTTCTTCTCTCTCCAATTCCATGAAGATCTTCATCGTTCGTGAGTAATCTATTCGTAGGCTCGCTGGGCGGTGATGAGTAGGATGAGATCTATCATGTAATCAAGTTAGTTTTGACGGAGATTGATCCCTAGTATCCACTATGTTCTGAGATTGATGTTGCTACTACTTTGCCATGCTTAATGCTTGTCACTAGGGCCTGAGTGCCATGATTTTAGATCTGAAATTATTATGTTGTCACCAATATATGTGTGTTTTAGATCCGATCTTGCAAGTTGTAGTTACCTACTATGTGTTATGACCCGGCAACCCCGGAGTGACAATAACCGGAACCACTCCCGGTGATGACCATAGTTTGAGGAGTTCATGTGTTCACCAAGTGCTAATGCGTTGTTCGGGTTCTCTATGAAAAGGAGAACCTTAATATCCCATAGTATCCTTTTGGACCCCGCTGCCACGGGAGGGATGGACAATAGATGTCATGCAAGTTCTTTTCCCTAAGCATGTAAGACGACACACGGAATGCATGCCTATATCACATTGACGAACGAGATCTAGCCACATATCTCTCCGTGTTATAACTGTTGCATGATGAATGTCATCCAAACGAATCACCGAACCATTGCCTACGAGTTAGTCCCACTTCTGTTACTTGTTATGCTCTACTGCTGTTACTACTGTTGTTGCTGCTGTTACTTGTTTTGCTCTGCTGCTGTTACTACTGTTGCTGCTGTTGTTACTTGTTTTGCTCTGCTGCTATTACTACTGTTGCTGCTGTTGTTACTTGCTCTGCTCTGCTGCTACTTGCTAGTGCTGTTACTTGCTACCGCTGCTACCTGCTACAATACTTTTTCTCTCGACGTTGATGGGAAAGAATATTTCCCGTCCATGGTCAACTTCTGGCGCCATTGATACGACAGTTAGGAATAGTCTGCCTTGTCAACAGATCGTTTTTGACACCATTGTTATCATACTACTTTGCTACTGATACTTTGCTTGCAGATACTAATCTTTCAGGTGTTGTTGAATCTGACACATTCAGCTGCTAATACTTGAGAATATTCTTTCACTTCCCGACGGGCGAACCAACAAATTTGGGTTGAATACTGTACCCTCGAAAACTGTCGCGAACCCACGTGCTGGTGGGCCATTGCAAGACAATTGCTAATTGTTGAGCAACTGGGAGCAGTTCTGGCTCTGTTACCACGGAGGCATCAAGTCAGGAACACGTCAAGAACATTTTTCTAGTGTCATTGCCGGGGACTGCTAGTAGCACTTTTCTAGCGCTGTTGCCGGGGAAGGATAGCTATATTCTCTGAGTCACTTGGGATTTATATCTGCTGATCACTATGAAGAATCTGAAAGATCCAAGAACCAAAGTCTTGCCCTCAACTACGCGGGCAGGTAAGGAACTGCCATCTAGCTCTGCACTTGATTCACCTTCAGTTATGAGTAAGTTTGCGACACCACCTCCTGCTAGAAATCTTGATATGTCGCATGTGCTTGATGATGCTTATTATGCTACTATGCCTGATACTGCTAGAGATGCTATGCTTGATACTGCTTTGCCTGATAATGCTAGAGATGCTATTTTGCCTGATGATGCTATGCTTGATACTGCTTTGCCCGATGATGCTAGAGATGCTATTTTGCCTGATGATGATATGCTTGATACAGCTAGAGATACTACTTTGCCTGATATGCCACTAGGGGTATTCCTTGATGCTCATATTGCTAGAGTTACTGCCAATGCTCATGATGCTTCTGAAACTGCCGATACTATTGAGATAGAACCTGCTTTTGCTCCTGCTAGATCCAGCTCTCCTAGATATGAATTGCCTGATATACCTGAGGGTCATGTTATGGAGGGAGAGATAGCTGAGGATTTTCTTGCGTGTAAGGATGCCTATGACGCTGAGAAATTACTTCTCAAGTGGAAGGAAAAATCTCTGAAAGCTAGGATGAAATACGACCCAAAGTTTGCCACTTCACCTATCTTTATCACCGATAAGGATTATGAATTCTCTGTTGATCCTGAGATAATCTCTATAGTCGAATCTGATCCTTTCCACGGTTATGAGTCTGAGACGGTCGTAGCCCATCTTACCAAACTACACGATATAGCCACCCTTTTCACTAGTGAGGAGAAGATCCGCTACTACTATATCCTTAAGCTGTTTCCTTTCTCTCTAAAGGATGACGTTAAAGCCTGGTTCACTTCTCTTGCTCCTGGATGTGTGAGTAGTCCCCAGGATATGGTCTATTACTTCTGTGAGAAATATTTCCCTGCCCATAAGAAACAAGCTGCCTTGCAGGAAATATACAACTTTGCTCAACTCAAAGAAGAGAATCTCCCACAAGCTTGGGGGAGGCTCATCCAGCTACAGAATGCTTTGCCTGATCACCCTCTTAAGAAGAACGAGATACTTGATATCTTCTATAACGGACTTACCGATGCTTCTAGAGACCACCTAGATAGTTGTGCCGGTTGTGTTTTTAGGGAACGAACTATAAAACAAGCTGAGACTCTACTGAATAACATCTTGATCAACGATAATGCTTGGACTATTCCCGAACCGGTATTCTATTCCTCAGTCCCGAAGATATGCAGGAAGCCAAGAAATCTATGCAAGAGAAAGGCATTAGATATGAAGATGTCAAAAATCTACCACCTATCGAAGAGATCCATGGTCTCGATAACCCGATACAGGTAGTAGAAGTAAATTCTCTGCGTAGGTTTGATGAGAGTGATATTCCTTTTGACAAACCTGCTAGTTATGCTTTGATGAATTTGACAACTTTGTTGCCAAACAATAGAGTTTCAATGATTATGTTAGCAGACATTTGGAACAAAGTACTCGTATGCTTAGTCATTTAAGTGCTTGTGTAGACAGAAATGTCAATGATCTGAAGCTTCTGAGTAAACATGCCTCTATGATTACTACTCAGGTAGAACAAGTACTTAAAGCTCAGAATGACTTGCTTAATGAATTAAATGACAACTCTGTCAGAGTCGTTACTAGAGGAGGCAAAATGACTCAGGAACCTTTGTATCCTGAAGGCCATCCTAAGAGAATTGATCAAGATTCTCAAGGAATTAATGTAGATACACCCAGTCATCCTAAGGAGAAGAAGAAGGATGATAGAAACCTACATGTTAGTTCACCAAATACTGTCACACCTGAAGAACCAAATGATATTTTTGCGTGTGATGCAGAAACACAATCTGGTGATGAACATGAACCTGGTGACAATATGGACAACGATGTTCATAATGATGCTCAACCTAGCAATGATAAGGATGTGGAGATTGAACCTACGGTTAACCCTGATAACCCACAACCTAAGAGATACGATAAGAATGACTTCACTGCTAGGAAGCATGGTAAAGAAAGGGAGCCATGGGTTCAGAGACCTATGCCCTTTCCTCCTAAGCCATCCAAGAAAAAGGATGATGAGGATTTTGAGCGCTTTATTGAAATGATAAGACCCGTATTTCTGCAGATGCGGTTAGTTGATATGCTCAAAATGTCTCCATATGCCAAGTACATGAAAGATATCGTGACCAATAAACGGAAGATACCAGATATTGAGATCTCCACCATGCTTGCCAATTACACTTTCAAAGGTGGAACTCCTAAGAAACTTGGTGATCCCGGAGTGCCCACTATACCTTGCTCCATTAAAGGAAACTACGTAAGAACTGCCTTATGTGACCTTGGAGCCGATGTTAGTGTTATGCCACTATCTCTTTATCGTAGACTTGAACTGGATAAGTTGACACCCACTGAAATCTCTCTGCAAATGGCCGACAAATCAATTTCTTACCCTGTCGGCATTTGCGAGGATGTGCCTGTTGTGGTTGCTAACACCACTATCTTAACACACTTTGTTATCTTGGATATTCCTAAGGACGATGCCATGGCTGTCATCCTCGGAAGACCCTTTTTAAACACTGCAGGGGCTGTTATAGATTGCAACAAAGGCAATGTCACTTTCCATGTCAACGATAATGAGCATACCGTGCACTTTCCGAAGAAACGATATAAAGTACATTGCATCAATGCTATCGAGAAAACTTCATCAATTCTTATTGGGAGCTTTGAATGCCCTATTCCTCGTGTCAAGATGAAGTATGATTTGCTTGTTGGGGAGATGCATATCCCCATTGAGGTGACTTAGTGGCTATTCGATAATTCTCCGTTCTCTTTTGCGATTCGGAAAAGTTTTGTCATGAGGATTTGATCAACCCCATTGACAGATTTCTTTCGATGACCATGAAATGGATGAACCAAAGAGTCACATACCTCTGTTTTAAGCTTTCACTTTCTCTTGCTTAGAAGAAAAATGATAGATTTAGTTTAGTTTTTCCTGTTTTCTGTTTTAGCGTCCCAGAGAAAAGTACCCCGTAAATAGAAGTTCTCCGATGGTCCTGAAAATCTAATATGATTTTTTCTGGAATATTTGAAAAATCCTGGGACTGAGCTGGCCTAGGGGCCACACCAGTGGGCCACAAGCCCTGTCACCGCGGCCACCCACCCTGGCCGCGGCAAGCAAGCTTGTGGGGCCCACAGGGACCCCCTCCACTCATTCCAGCTCCCATCCTCTTCTTCTTCCTCCAGAAAAAATCGTTTCGCAGATCAAAACCGTGTTCTTGCTCATTTGGCTGTGATTTCCGATCTGCTTGCTCAAAGTACCATTCTTCGAACCGTTTTGGGGAAATTACTCCTTGGTAAGTGACTCCTCCATTGGTCCAATTAGTTTTTTCTCTAGCGCTTTATCCTTCGCGTATTCTTGCTACCTTGGTGACCTTGAAATGTTGATTTTAGTTGGTCCCAAGTAGTTTGAGCGCGTGATACGGTCTCTAGGCACTAGTAGGAGTAGTTGCTACAAGTTGGGTTAATCTTTATTCACTTTTCTTTCAAAGTCTCTAAAAATTTCAGAATTTTTCAGAGCTAGAAAAGGAAAAAGATGAGGAGGTTCTTGAGAGGCTCTTCAAGCCGTAACCCCAAGGAGGATGAGAAGAACCACCCCAAGTACGTGGTTCCTCGAGTCACAGAAGTTCGAGCGTGCGAGTGGCCAAGTGATGAATTTTTGCGTGCCGCCGGGCTTTATGAAGACTTTTATTACTTGGTGGAGAACGCAGGTCTTACCGCGTTCGTTGAAGATAAGTGCTCACAATACCTCCTCCTCACCAATATTTTCGTTCAAAGCTTGAACTTTTATCCGAGGAAGAATCCTCCATGGTTGAGTTCATGTTGAACGATATCCCCCGGTGCATGACACTACAGGATTTTTGCAATGCATGCAAATTACCTTATGTTGGGGATATTCATGATCCTCGTCCACGGGACTTGGAAGATTTCATAGGTACTATTGCTGTTGGAGAGGAGAGAGGAGTGTCTCGCGCTAGAATTGCTAGAATACATTATCATGTGCTTCGGTACTTCTCATTATTTGTGGGAAAATGTTTGATTGGCCGTGGGGAGGCTGGATCACTTAGCTCTCCAGACCTTGCGGTTTTGCGCGAAGGCCTTTATAGCACTAAGACTTATAGCTTAGGTGCTATAGTAGCTCAACGGTTAAACACAAACCGTTCCAAAGGTGTCGTCTATGGAGGTATCTATGCTACTCGTCTTGCTAGACACTTTGAGATACCTATTAGACTTCGCGAGGAAGAAGAGATGCTTCTTCATGAGAAATATCTGGATTATGACAACATGGTTCGCCATGATTTTCTGGATAGAGATGCCAGTAGACGGATGATTTATAACCTAGTATTTAGTCATGGTACTTGAGAGACTATTACTTTGCTTGCTCCTTCTTTGTTCGATCTTCATGTAGGCAGGTACACTATTATGACCTCGGACATCTACGCAAATTGGGGCTTAGCCCAACCACAGGTGCCCGTGCCCGAGCCGCCAGTCGAGTACGAAACGCCAGTTTATCAATGGGTGCCAGAGGAGCTCACACAGCAGTGGCATCCACAGTCCGCTCCGGAGTATCCCGGAGCTGGTTATTTCCCGCCTTGGGAGTAGACCAAGCTAGGCCAAAAGCCTAAGCTTGGGGGAGTACGTGTTCTCACCGACCTTACATTCATGCTTATGCTTTCACTTTGTTAGTCGGTGTTTACACTTTGCCATTGTATTGTCCATGCTAGTTTATTCTTGTTTTCTTGTTTTCTTGTTTTGTGTCCTTTTGATAAAACCCAAAAATATTTTCCTTTCTTCTTTTGCTTGTTGGGAGCTTTCCCGTGTAAATAGTTTTCTTTTCCTCTTGATCAAGGTAGAAGATATTGGTTACAATGTTTAGTGGCTCTTGCATGCATACCTGTTTAGCTTTCAAAAAGCCATATTACTTTGTCTTCTCCTTTGTGTTTGCCTGCAGATTCAGCTTAGTCCAATGCTCGAGCACTCTTATTATTGTTCACATCATTCGATCGTGCAAGTGAAAGACAATAATAATGATATATGATGAAGTGACTGAGACTGGAAAAGCTGGTATGAACTCTATCTATTTTGTTTTTGTAAATATGACTAGCTTGTCATCCCAGATTCAGCCTTGTTGTGAGAGAACCATGTTTGCAATGACAACTTAGAGATCATAGTTTCTGATGCCATGCTTATTTATCTAGGAGCTTATAATGGTTTGTCTTGAATGCCAACATAGATTTTGAGATGACTATGATGTAGTATGATAGGATGGTATCCTCCTTTGAATGATTCAAGTGGCTTGAGTTGGCGCATGTTCATGCATGTAGTTGAAACAAAATCAACATAGCCTCTATGATGTTCGTGTTCATGGTGATTTATATCCTTTTCATGCTTGCACTCCATGTTAGTCAAACTCATTGCATCTTGATGACTATTGTCGCTCTCTAGTTGGTCGTTTCCAAGTCTTTTGCTAGCCTTCACTTGTACTAAGCGGAATACTTCTTGTGCATCCACTTCCATAAACCCAATTTTTTTTCCATGAGAGTCCACCATACCTACCTATTTGCGGTATCTACCTGCCGTTCCAAGTAAATTTGCATGTGCCATTCTCTAAACCTTCAAGAAATAATCTGTTTTGCATGCCCGAACCGCTCATGTGGTGACAGGGGGCTATTGGTATCTTCCATGTTAGGCGTGTTATCCTCGACATGTGTTTATTCACTGTCATTCACGAGAAAGGGGCTGGTAATTGGAATACCCAGTTCCATGCTTAAATCGAAAACATAACTGTAAAACAAGACTCCCCCGGATTGATGTTAGTATGGACGGTACCCGAGGATTCGGCTAGCCGTGGAGTGTGATTGATTGATGGTGGGGGAGTTAAAACTTTACTTTTCTGTTTGGGAACTGCCTATAGAATGAGTAGCATGGAAGATATTGAGAACTCTTGGTCATTGCATTGACAATGAAAGCGTGCCACCCAAAACTATTATCTCTGTTTTCAAAGCTTGAGCTCTGGCACCTCTGCAAATCAATGCTTCCCTCTGCGAAGGGCCTGTCTATTTATTTTCCTATTGAGTCATCCTCTTCTTATATAAGCACCAATTAGAGAGCACCTCTGTCATTTTTATGCTTTGCTTTTGATTGATATTGAGTATGACTATGACTGGATCTTCGTTGCTATGAATTACAATGTTTAGTTAGCCCTTGATCTTTGAAAGTGCTCTGCATTTATGTTTTGCGGTCTCAGAAAGAGCTAGCGAGATACCACCTATTTGTATTGCTTCATGCTTGTTTTGATTGAATTGTTGGTATCTGAAACTCATTATTATTTGCTCGCTAGCTGACTATGCCATTGATATTAGTTTATCGTGAGACCTATGTGTCACTTGCTTATGCGTCTGACTTGTGATCTTGTTGAAATTTTGGTTACGAGTTAGACATAGTTGCAACAACAAGATCAAACAGAGTTGCTTGAGGACAAGCAAGGTTTTAATCTTGAGGGAGTTGATACGTCTCTTACAGTTTCTCAACTGAGTTGCTTGAGGACAAGCAAGGTTTTAAGATTGGGGGAGTTGATACGTCTCCATCGTATCTACTTTTCCAAACTCTTTTGCCCTTGTTTTCGACTCTAATTTGCATGATTTGAATGGAACTAACCCGGACTGACGCTATTTTCAGTAGAATTGCCATGGTCTTGTTTTTGTGTAGAAATGAAATTTCTCGGAACGTCCTGCAAATTTATGGAGAATATTTCTGGAAAATATGAAAAATACCTACGCAAAGATCCACCGGAGGGGATGGGCCAGTGGGCCACATGCCGTGTTGCCACGGCCTCCCCCCTGGCCGCGGCAACCAAGCTTGTGGGGCCCATGTGGGTCTGCTGTGCCCAACTCCAGCTCTATAAATTCACTTTCGTCCAGAAAAAAATCAGAAGAGAAGATTTCATCGCGTTTGCAATACGGAGGCGCCGCCACATCCTGTTCTTCATCTGGAGGACAGATCTGGAGTCCGTTTTGGGCTCCAGAGAGGGGAAATCGTCACCATCGTTATCATCAACCTTCTTCCCTCTCCAATTCCATGAAGCTCTTCATCGTTCGTGAGTAATCTATTTGTAGGCTCGTTGGGCGGTGATGAGTAGGATGAGATCTATCATGTAATCGAGTTAGTTTTGACGGGGATTGTTCCCTAGTATCCACTATGTTCTGAGATTGATGTTGCTACTACTTTGCCATGCTTAATGCTTGTCACTAGGGCCCGAGTGCCATGATTTCAGATCTGAAATTATTATGTTGTCACCAATATATGTGTGTTTTAGATCCGATCTTGCATGTTGTAGTTACCTACTATGTGTTATGACCCGGCAACCCCGGAGTGACAATAACCGGAACCACTCGCGGTGATAACCATAGTTTGAGGAGTTCATGTGTTCACTAAGTGCTAATGCGTTGTTCCGGTTCTTTATTAAAAGGAGAACCTTAATATCCCGTAGTATCCTTTTGGACCCCGCTGCCACAGGAGGGATGGACAATAGATGTCATGCAAGTTCTTTTCTCTAAGCACGTATGTGGACACACGGAATGCATGGCTACATCACATTGACGAACGGGAGCTAGCCACATATCTCTCCGTGTTATAACTGTTGCATGATGAATGTCATCCAAACGAATCACCGACCCGTTGCCTACGAGTTTGTCCCACTGTTGTTACTTGTTTCGCTCTGCTACTGTTACTACTGTTGCTGCTCCTGTTACTTGTTTTGCTCTGCTGCTGTTACTACTGTTGCTGCTACTGTTACTTGCTCTGCTCTGCTACTACTTGCTACTGTTGTTACTTGCTACTGCTGCTACCTGCTAGAATACTTTTTCTCTCGACGTTGACGGGAAAGAATATTTCCCGTCCACGGTCAACTTCTGGCGCCATTGATACGACAGTTAGGAATAGTCTGCCTTGTCAAGAGATCGTTTCTGACACCATTGTTATCATACTACTTTGCTACTAATACTTTGCTTGCAGATACTAATCTTTCAAGTGTGGTTGAATCTGACACATTCAACTGCTAATACTTGAGAATATTCTTTCACTTCCTGACGGGTGAACCAACAAATTTGGGTTGAATACTCTACCCTCGAAAACTGCCACGAACCCACGCGTTGGTGGGCCATTGCAAGACAATTGCTAATTGTTGAGCAACTGGGAGCAGTTCTGGCTCTGTTGCCATGGAGTAATCAAGTCAGGAACACGTCAACAACATTTTTCTAGTGTCGTTGCCGGGGACTGCTAGCAGTTGTCACCTCATAAATGTGTAGATGATTTTCACAAGTCTACTACAAGCTTGTTCTTTTTGTTGCTTTTTCCAACAATTACGTCAATTCTTCTTGTCCGGAGGCTCTTCAATTCTATTGTGATAGTAGTTTTCATTCTCTTATTCATTCTTTGATCCCCAATGATCTAGTTTTATTCCCTTGTTTCGGAGGCATTGTGATGTTGCTCTTTTGCGTCAATCATGTTGTTCTATCAAGATCATGGTGTTCCAGTGTTATATTTAGTTGTTTGTTATGAATCTTGTCTAATTCTCCCATCTTATCAAATTTTTGGCCCCTTTTCCTACCGAAGTGCTGCCGAAATTTTCCGCGAATTCTTGCTTGTTTCTCATATCATTCCTCACCGCTTTGCACCTTCAAGGATCGTTGGTTTCACTCGTTTGTCTAAGAAGCAACTAAGTTTTACCTTTTGCTTTCTCTTCCTCTTCCCCTTTCATTCTTGGATCTCGGGTCAAGATCCTCTTATAGTATAGGAGAGTTGTGACAGCCCGATTTCGACGTTCCAGAAGATCCCCCCTTTATTCCGTTTCCGTCGTGTGATTATTTTTATTCTTTGCATCATTCACATTGCATAGTCACTCCAGTAACGTCATTATTTTTTGTCGAACTTGCATCCGTCCGTAGTTGTCATTTCTTCTTGTTATCTCCGTTGACCGTTTCGAGATCAAGACCTTCATTTTTTATGGTTGGCTCATGACTTGCATGCTACATGAGGTGTGCTTTATTTTATATTTTATTTTGCATTATGCATCATCTCCATCATCTTGTGTTTTTTCCCTTTTCGTTGAAGTCGTGGTGCACCAACTTCCTCTCTTTGTTTTAAACTCTAGTTGTGTCTATTTAATAAATACAATAGGAAAACCTATCTAAGATTTGAGAGAGAGGCCCACCCAGCAAGGAGTCCAAGCCCACCGCCACGTTTCTCCTTCCTCATGTCACCTCCTTGTACGAACCCATGGAGAACCGTATGATCACCTAGGGAGCCCGTGCAACCCTAGCCTCCTCCATTCCTTCCTCGCGCCGCCATCTCTCTTCCTGGCCCTCTGGTTCTTCTCCTTCCTCAAGAAAATAGAGACTGAGAGAAACAGTCGGTGTCCATTGTCGGTCCCACGCCCGGGGGTCATCTTCGGCGCCTTCTGCACGGAGCCTCAGTCATCGACCCATTCTGGGTGGGAACCAGACAGCCCCGCCTCCACGTCGACGATCCCGTCTTCATCTTCCTCGTGGACCCGGAGCTGCATCCGTCGTCTTCTTCCTCGGGTTTTTGCCGCCACTGGTGGCCAGCGCCTCGCTTCTTCCTCTCTGACGGCTCCCATGGAGCTCCCTGCAGCCTGGCGCGCTATCTGAAGCCGGACCCCAGTGGAGAATCCCCAGACCTCTGCCTCGATCCCGTCAGACCCTGCCGATGCAGCTTATTCAGTTTGTCAGGAACGACCGACACACGCTCGCCCACGTTGACCGCAAGCAGGAGCCGGCTCCGGATCGTTTCGCCAAGGCATCTCCAGAGTCCTCCTCTAGCCTCGACTCTTCTTCCTTCCCTCTCCATTCTTCCTTCTCTTCTCCGTATCTGTGTAATCCCCCTGCCTCTCTCTGTATCTCAGCAGGGTGCCCGCCATGATGCCTGAAGGAACTCCACCGCCCATGGCCTCGTCCTCGGTCGGGAGCCAAACCGGACCGAGCCCCACGTCAAGATCCGTGCCTGCTCAAGGTCAGCTCGGCCCTCCTCTGCTCCTTCTCGCCGTGGCCACGACCTACGATTCCCCTCTGTTACAGCCCCTCCGATCTGAAGTTCGTGCATTCTTTTCCCTAGATCCGTTCTGGAGTAACGTTACTACTTAGCAGGCATACCTGCTAGCATTTCAAATTAGCAAGCACAGCCGAGCTGGCTAGCACCACCCGGTTCCATCCCAGAGATCTGGGGTTCGAATCCCAGCTTGCCCATGTATTTTTATGCTACTTTCTGTTGACCTGCACAATGGCGTAATTCATCTAGTCTAAAACACTGAATTATATCAGGCTCAGTGTGTAGCCGAGCTGGCTAGTGCACTTAGTCTCCACCCAAGGGATCCTGGATTGAAGTCCCACGTAGACTTTTTTTTCTCTTTTTTTTGCACTCACACACACACTTAGATTCCTCGGCAGCTGCACTATATTGCAATTCGACCTATGTTCCCTTTTTTCCTCCTGAGATTTCATCTTTAGCCTAGACATGCATGTTTGTATGAGTTGTGATGTTGTCCGTTTTGTAGATGCCACGCTTGTTGCACGTTGTCCCTCTTTCGTCGTGCCCTCGAGACATGGGAACCAGGTAACTGGGATCACCCCATCACCATTTGGCATGACCCGCACGCGCTCCCTATTTGTTGGCACCGGTATCTCCTTGAGTCTTCAGGACCGGAACGTTGTCGTGGCATCGTTTCCGTTTTGCCGCCATGGTTCCCTTTCGTTCGCCATGGCGACACATGCTTCTTTTTCTTCTTGCCAGTGATGTTATTACTCGCATGCATGAAGCATTCATGGCATAATTTCCTGTGTTGCATGTCTCTTGTAACCGTAGCTCCGTTCTATGTTCCCTGAGTTAATCGGCTAGGATGACATGTAGAATCACCTGCTTCACCCCTTGCCATTCTAACAACAATTTCATATTGCGTGTAGATAAACGAGAGTGAACTAAATAATTAAACGTGGAGTTTCGTCGATATGCAACTCGTTGAATATCGAGCTTCACTTAATTTGTAGTGTTTGTGTGAGGTGAATTGTCATGCCATGCCTTGCATTATTGATCTGGACATGCATCATATTAGGGTGTGCATCATGTCGTGCATTTGCCATGGTGAATATTTGTGTTGATGCTTGTTTCCGGTTTCCTCCGTCTCGATAGAGTTCTGCAAGCGTGTTGGATTGTGAGGACCTGTTCGACTACGTTGGTTTGCCGACTTCACGGAGTTGTTCTTCTTCCAAGCGGGATCTCAGGCAAGATGACCATTTCCCCAGATACCATTACTATCATTGCCATGCTAGCTTTATCGCTTCTATCGATTATGTCTAGTTGCCTACCACCTGTTAAATATTACCCTCTCAACAATGGCATGAAAACCTTCAACCTATTCACAACCTAGCAAACCACTAATTGGCTATGTTACCGCTTGCTTTACCATGTGTTAGCGTTGCTAGTTGCAGGTGCAGTTGCTTCCATGTGATAACACGGGTTCCTTGTTATATCACCCTATTATATGCTATTTAACTTAATGCACCTATATACTTGGTAAAAGGTGAAAGGCTCGGCCTTTCTAGCCTGGTGTTTTGTTCCCCCTTTGCCCGCTTAGTTTCGGCTACCGGTGTTATGTTCCATAATTGAGCGCTCCTAACACGATCGGGGTTGTTATGGGGACCCCCTTGATAATTCATTTTAGATTAAAACTGGTGTGGCAAGGCCCAACTTTGGTTTTACATTTGCCTAATAACCTAATAAAATTGCATAGGGACCCGCCAGCACCCGTGGATAATTAATCAACCCCCCGGGCCAGTGCTCCGCATGAGTGTTGGTCCAAAACAGTCTGCCTACGGGGCCACCGCGAGGAAACTCGAGGTTTGGCACTCGTAGCTAGTTCGATCCATCGTGTCCTGAGAACGAGATACACGGATCCTATCGGGATCGTCGGCACGTCGGGCGGCCTTGCTGGATTTGTTTTACCTTTGATGAAATATCTTGTGCATCGGGATTCCGGTGATGCTTTGGGTAATCTCAGAGTTGAGGTTTTCCACTAAGGAATCCGACGAGATCGCGAGTGTCGTGATCGAGGATTTCTATGCGGCTTGTGGTAATTTGTGATGGACTAGTTGGAGCACCCCTGCAGGGTTAAATCTTTTGGAAAGCCATGCCCGCGGTTATGTGGCAACGTGGAAAGTTTGTCTAACCCTAGTTCTAGATAACTTGAAGTTAACTTAATTAAAATGTGCCAACTGTGTGCGTAACCGTAACTGTCTCTTTTGTGAGTTCCTTCTCCGATCGAGGACACGGTGGGGTTATGCCTGACGTAGGTAGGTGTTCAGGATCATTCATTTGATCATCAGTAGTCATGTCCGCTATGCGTAGATCTCCCCCCTCTTATTTCTTGTACTCGTAAGTTTAGCCACGAAATATATGCTTAGCCGCTGCTCCAACCTCACCACTTAATCTTACCTCACCCAATAAGCTTTGCTAGTCTTGATACCTTTGGAAATGAGATTGCTGAGTCCCCTGTGGCTCACAGATTACTACAACACTAGTTGCAGGTACATGTATAGGTTATTTGACGCGAGTGCGTTGATTGTTCATTTGGAGTTGCTTCTTCTTCTTCATCGATCTAGGATGGGTTCCAGGCTGGCAGCCTGGGATAGCAAGGATGGACGTCGTTCTTCTTTTCTCATTTTTTTTCGTCCGTAGTCGAACCCTGCTCTTCTTCATGATGTTTATGTATTGTACTAATGTGACTCTGATGTAGCTTGTGGTGAGTGTAAGTCAATTCTATATATCTCTTCTTTTTACTACATGTACTTGTAACGATATCCATTCTTGCGAAACGACGAGATGCGCTTCTATCTCTGACGAGGCCCTCGTGCCATATTGAGGTTAGGATCGCATCTTGGGCGTGAAAATTTTGTTGTGAGTAGTCCAAAGAGTCCACATCATGGTTGCGAAGACCAGCGAGAACAGTCGACGTTTACGGCCGACCGGGGTGGCCCGTACCTGCAGAAAATCTGCAAGGTCATGGGCCTCCCACTCCGGTCCCAGAGCCTCACGTACAAAACACCAAAGGGCCTGTGTCGCGACGCAGGAGAACAGAATGTGAGCTCCAGTCTCTGGGACATGGCACAAGGGACAAATGCCGTTACCCGAACCATGGCGTTTCAGCACCTCAGTCCGTGAAGGCAAATGGTCTCGAAGTAGCTGCCAAGCGAGAATCTTAATCTTCAGGGGCAACGGTGCCTTCCAAAGTGGGGAAATCCACGGAAGGACCGGCATCTGCACAGAGCCAGATAGGCCGAACTAACGGAGAATTCTCCCGAGGGAGAGAGACTCCAGGAAACACTATCTCTGACCGACGAGGCCGGGAGGGGAACCACTGCGTGCAGTAATTCCCAGTCCTGGACCACGGCTGGACTGAGGGGACGGCGGAACGCAACCTGCCATCCGTCCTCCAAAGCAGACGCAGAGACAAGGACAACAGGGTCGTCGGAAATAGCAAATAGCCTCGGAAAACGAAGGCGTAAAGGCTCTCCATCCATCCAAGGGTCCCACCAAAAGTGGGTCTCACACCCACTGCCCACCGAGACCCACAGACTCAACCTAATATCGTTCTTGATGCTCTGGATAGATTTCCAGAACTGCGACCCATGCGCGAGCGAGCAGGCCGAGAGGGGTCTGCCACACAGGTACTTGGCCTCAATTAGTTGAAGCCACAAACCCCCGTCTCCCTGTAGGATCCGCCACACACAACGAAGCATCAGGGCAACGTTCATGCGGCGGGACGCAGGGATGCCACATGCCCCCTCTGTCTTTTGGCAAGCAAATATCAACCCATTTCACCATGTGATATTTGGGTCTACCATCCCCTGCCTGCCAGAAGAACCTAGCCAGCTCCTTGTCAAAGGCGTTGTGCACACCTTCGGGCAAGATATACATCCCCATCATATACATGGGGAGGCTCGCAAGGTTTGAGCTAATAAGGACGGACTTGCTTCCCTTATACGTGCATCTGCCGCAGCAGGGCTCCGCACAGGACGCTACTCGTCCCACAAGCGGATCAAACCCGCTAACCAAGATCCTGGACTCAGCCAGGGGCATCCCCAAGTAAGAGATGGGGAAGACAGCCAGCTTGCAGTTAAGGTTGTCCGTGATCCTGTGCTGCTCAGCCTCGGAGTAGCCCAGGACCACAACCTCACTCTTATCAAAGTTAATCTTAAGTCCAGACATTTCCTCGAAGAAGAGCAAAAGGAACTTAAGATTAACAATGTCCGAGTCGGATCCTGTGACCATGATCATGGTGTCAACCGCATATTGGAGGTGGGACACACCACCACCCGAGATGAGGTGGCCAACCACCGCCTGAATATGACCGGCTAGCTTTGCCTTATCCAGGATGCCAGCGAGGGCGTCGACAGCGAGATTAAAAATCACGGGAGAAATAGGGTCACCTTGCTTTACCCCCTGGAAGCCTAGAAAAAGGGGCCTACTACCCCATTGATATTGATCGTGGTGCTACCGGATGTAACCAGTTGCATGATCCAGGAACACCACCTCTCATCAAATCCGCGACGTTGCATCACCATCCTCAAATAGGACCAATCAAGACGGTCATACGCCTTCTGGAAGTCCAATTTGAGGAAGACCCCCTTGAGTCCCTTGGACGCCACCTCGTGGACAATCTCGTGGAGGGCAAGAATCCCATCATGAATCCGCCTGCCCTTCAAGAATGCGGACTGGAGGGGGTGAGCAATTCGTTCGACCACAGGGGACAGACGAGTGGCGCAGACTTTTTCAAAAACTTCGCGCCAACACGTTAATCACCGTGATGAGATGGAATTGTCGAATATCCGAGGCCCCAACTAGTTTGGGGATGAGAGCAATGATGCCAAAGTTAATCCTGCCCATGTCCAGGGTACCTATATAAAATTCATGGAACATGGTCATGATGACCGGGCGCACTGTCTCCCAGAATCTCTGGAAGAAAACAACCAGGAGGCCATCCGGCCCCGGGGCCGAGCAGGCCTTCATAGAGGCAACCGCCTGACCTACCTCCTCCGGGGAGAACGGGAGAGTGAGTTCCGCATTCTCCACGTTGGACACCTGATCAGCTAGCGGACAAAAGTCCTCACAAAGGGAGGAACCTCCACGCAGCTCAGCCGAGAATAGCTCCTTATAGAAGGAGTATATATGGGATGAGATGTCCTCTAGGTTTTCCAGAAGAGCATCCCCATCCCAGAGGAAAGAGATGACACATTTCCGCCTACGTCCATTAGCAATGGCCTGAAAGTAGGTGGTGTTTGCATCACCCTTCAGGAGCCAGTTCTGGCCTCCTCGACGCTGTCAGAACAATTCCTGGCTCTTGAAGATGTCCATGAGCGCGACATCGAGGGAGTATCTCCGGGTCGAGTCATCCGGGGATAGACCCGACCCGTCTGCCAAGTCATCTAGGGCCTTAATCTGACCCAGCAGGTCCCCTTTACGGGCCCGGAGGTCAGCACCCAATTTCACACCCCAGCCCTTCATGGCTTGTCGAGCCAGCTTAGCACAGTGATGCCAAATATCCACCGCACAGAAGACATGCGGCGGGGAAACGGCCGCAAGGCGCCAGCGGTCGCGGACCAACTCGCGGAAACCAGGCTGCTCCAGCCAAAATGTCTCAAAGCGGAAGCGACGGGATCTAGGGGGGACCCATCCCTTAACGAGAAGATCAGAGGCCTATGGTCGGAGCCAATCTGCATGACCGCCTTAAGGCCACAGAGGGGGAACATCACTTCCCATTGGGGCGACACAATGACCCGATCCAAAACACTCCGGATGGGGTCCGCCTGTTTATTCGACCACGTGAACCTAGCCCCTACATGGGCTATCTCACGTAGCACAGCGGACGGCAGTCCCCAACAACGAAACTAGAAGAATGTTGTTGACGTGTTCCTGACTTGATGTCTTTGCAACAACAGAGCCAGAACTGCTACCAATTGCTCAACAATTAGCAATTGTCTTGCAATGGCCCACCAGCGCATGGGTTCGCGGCAGTTTTCGAGGGTAGAGTATTCGACCCAAATTTGTTGGTTCGCCAGACGGGAAGTCAAAGGATACTCTCAAGTATTAGCAGCTGAATGTGTCGGATTCAACCGCACGTGAAAGATTAGTATCTGCAAGCAAAGAATCCGTAGCAAAGTAGTATGATAGCAACGATGCGAGAAACGATCTGTTGACGGCAGACTATTCCTAACTGTTGTATCAATGGCGCCAGTAAGTTGCCCGTGGACGGGAAATATTCTTTCTCGTAAACGTCATGCGAAAAAGTATTGTAGCAGATAGCAGCAGCGTAACGAGTAACAGCAGTGGCAAGGAACAACAGTAGTGATAGCAGTAGCAAGTAGCAACAGTAGTAACAACACCATAGCAAAACAAGTAATAATAGCAGTGGGACAAACTCGTAGGCAATGAGTCAGTGGTTCGTTTGGCTGACATTCATCATGCAACAGTTATAACACGGAGAGATACGTGGCTATCTCCCGTTCGTCAATGTGATGTAGGCATGCATTCCGTGTGTAGTCATACATGCTTAGGGAAAAGAACTTGCATGACATCTATTGTCCATCCCTCCCATGGCAGCGGGGTCCAAAAGGATACTACGGGATATTAAGGTTCTCCTTTTAATAAAGAACCGGAACAACGCATTAGCATTTGGTGAACACATGAACTCCTCAAACTATGGTCATCACCGGAAGTGGTTCCAGTTATTGTCACTCCGGGGTTGCCGGGTCATAACACATAGTAGGTAACTACAACTTGCAACATCAGATCTAAAACACACATATATTGGTGAGAACATAATAATTTCAGATCTGAAATCATGGCACTCAGGCCCTAGTGACAAGCATTAAGCATGGCAAAGTAGTAGCAACATCAATCTCAGAACATAGTGGATACTAGGGATCAATCCCCGTCAAAACTAACTCGATTACATGATAGATCTCATCCTACTCATCACCGCCCAGCGAGCCTACGAATAGATTACTCACGAACGATGAAGAGCTTCATGGAATTGGAGAGGGAAGAAGGTTGATGATGACGATGGCGACGATTTCCCCTCACCGGAGCCCAAAACGGACTCCATATCTGTCCTCCAGATGAAGAACAAGATGTGGCAGCACCTCCGTATCGCAAACGTGATGAAATCTTCTCTTCTAATTTTTTCTGGATGAAAGTGAATTTATAGAGCTGGAGTTGGGGGCGGCAGACCCACGTGGGCCCCACAATCTTGGTTGTCGCGGCCAGCGGGGAGGCCGCGGCAACAGGGCTTGTGACCCACTGGCCCATCCCCTCCGGTGGATCTTTGCGCAGGTATTTTTCATTTTTTCCAGAAATAATCTCCGTAAATTTTCAGGACGTTCCGAGAACTTTCTTTTTTGCACAAAAACAACACCATGGCAATTCTGCTGAAAAGAGCGTCAGTCCGGGTTAGTTCCATTCAAATCATGCAAATTAGAATCCAAAACAAGGGCAAAAGAGTTTGGAAAAGTAGATACGATGGAGACGTATCAAGCGCCATGTCCGCGATGCAGTCATTGAAGAGACGCATTCGGGACCGATCCACATTTGGAGAGCTTTTATGAGAATCCCACCTAATGAGGTTAAAGTCGCCGGCCACCACCGCCAGAGTGGTGCATCTCTCCACCTTGTTTTTCAACTCGGCAAGGAACTCGGCCGAGCGGCCATCGTCCGCCGGACCATAGACAATAATCACCTCCCAACTGAGGTGAACACGTCGATCTGTGAGGGCCATGCTCACGAAGAACTCCCCCCGGTCCATGTCTTCAACCGAGAACGCATCCTCCCTAACACCGAGAAGGATTCCCACAGAGTGGCCCACCGCAGGGAGCCACTGCCAGGCAAACTGGTGACGGGAGAGCCTCTGGAGCTCGTGCATGCTAAAGTCCTGGCGAATCGTTTCTTGCAGACCCAACAAGTCAATCTCTTCCTGACGCAAATACTCAACGAGCTGTCGTCGCTGGCTAGTGAGGCCGAAGCCCCTGATGTTCCAACATAGGAGCTTCATTTAATAACCTCGTCTGGATTCCTAGGCCCCGCAAGCGGGGCTGAGCTAGCACACCCATCAACCGCGGGGCGGGGAAGAGCCTTAGGCGGCTGACCCCGGCGTCCCCGAGAAGAGGGGGCACCGGAGGTCACCGGGCCGGGGGAGGCTGATTTGGGGCCCGACCCACACACCTCACGGCGGGTCTCGGTGGGGTTGAGACGGCTTGGGGGCGCCCCCTGTGCTCCCGGACAGAAGGGAGCCCAACCATGGGCGTCACGATCCCATCTGCTACTGGGGGTGCACTACCGTCCCTGGTCTCTCTATGACCAGGTACAGAGTGGACCGAGGGGGGAGGGGATCTGCCCGTGCAGCGAGTACACGGGCTTCCGCCAGTGCCCCCTCAGGCCTCTCTTTCGCACACAAGGTGGAGATCTGATCAAGAGGGGGACCTTTCTCCCCTCGAAACACAATACCACAATCCGCAGCCACTTCAGCCAAATGGGGCACCATATCGCTAGTAAGCACACAAAACCAAAATCCAGAATGATAGGGAGGGAGAGAGGAGGACGTACCCGGAAACAGATCACGGGCCGCAGCACGGCGGGCCTCCGGCTCAGGGATCGTCGGGATGCAGCCATCGTGAAGGACACGGGACTGGCTGATCCGCGCGCTCTGTCGCGCTGCCACCACGGGGGAGGCACCCTCACGTGGCCTAGAGAGGGGCACGGGAGGAGTCTCACACACCCAGCTGGCGTCGACGGCCGTAGGGGGCCTGGGTCCGGGGACCCCAAGGTTGGGGAAGGAGGGGACCCCGGAGAACGCGAGTAGCAGACCACCCTGGGCGAGCGCGGGGACGAGGCAGGGCACACCTCCATACCCACACTCACCTCCTCCTCGGCGGCGACCACTGGGCCAACAGAGATAGGGAGAGGCAGCCTAGTGCCTACTGCCGCCACCGGCATCAGTGCCACCACTGGGGTACCCCCTGCGGGCCCCGACGGTCTAGCGGCCGAAGTGTCGGGGTTGCGCCGACCATCAGACGATTCAGGCAGAGCCCCTCCAGCATCATCATCTCCCTCAGAAGACGAACCCTCCTCCGAAGAGCCCCCCTCGTCGCCAAGCCCCCCGTCACCAGGCTCTGGACCAGCCGGGCCCGGATCCAGCGGGTCCACTGGAGCCAGGGACTCGACCGGGACAAAACAATCGGGACTAAAGGCCCAAATCTTTAGTTCCGCTTGGCTTACGAACCACACTCAAAGGAGCTCCACGTGGCCGCTGCGGGGCGCCTAGGCAGGAGGACCTTTAGTCCCGGTTGGTAGCACCAACCGGAACCAAAAGGCAACCACGCGTCAGCAGCTCGCAGACGTTGGATTTTTTTGTTGAAAGGGGGGTGGTTAGGGGTTCTGGAGGGTTTTATTAGGGGTTTCATATTGTGTTAGCTAGCTACTACATATAGAAAGAAGTGACATCTTTTTCTCCGTGCTTGGTCGACGGTAGCTACTACGTATAGAGAGAACTCGACTGTAGCTAGTAAGAAAATGAAGAAACCATTAAGTACACAACATCGTGATCATGAATATATATAGTGAGAAGTGACATCTCTTTCTCCATGCTTGGTCGAACAACAAGTTTTCGTATATCTATCCGACGCTACTACACATATACAATATAACATCCCTGACATCATCAAGCGCCAAACTCCCATTGAATTTCTGTATGGTATTCTCCCTTTTCATTTATGACATGGTCAAGATAGAATCCCGCCAATTCCTCTTCAGTTGCTCATAAGCGATCATGTGGTAGGAGTTCATCCCGCATCTGCCAGATCTGGAGGTACATACATATATATGAATGAAACTCAACACAATTGATGGTAATAAAATTAAATTATGAATATTGTTTACGTACTGCTAATTGTTCTGGAGTTATGCCCCGCTGAGTGGTCGAGTTGCGAATGAACTCGCAAATGTAGTATCCACATAAATTATTTCAAGAGGCCTACCACAACCACTTTACGAGAAAAGAGTTCAATCAAACTGATAATCAAGCATGATAATGGTATTGAAACTAGAATCAATGAGACATGCGCGGAACTAACTAGTACTACTTACTTTGGGGTGTGTAAATCGCAGCTCGTTCTTCAGACCCAGAACCATTTCGGTGAACTTTTTCCAAACCCTGCCACGCAAAGAAAATGATTACTTGATATCAGGAAATGAACGAAAGTTGCCGATATGGTCCCGGTATCGATTGAACTTACTTCTGGAGCATTGAAGTCATGTCCGTATAATCCTTGGGATCTTTACGTATCGAGTCTAAGACAGTTACTACTCCCCCGTCAAGCTTAATGCATATCAGAATAAAGTGGAACATGCGCACACATAGCTCATCAATTACAGTACTTAACCTCGAGTAAGCGATACCGAATATGCACAAGACAATAACACTCACTTGAAGTTGTAAGGAAGAGTATTTCCCTTTTGTTTTGATGTCGAAGGAACGCTTTTAGCAAGTTTTCCTCGGTATCTTTAACTCTTCTTTGTACTGACCATTCATTTACGGTATTTGGGCTAATGAATCCAATATCATAGATTTGTCCTTCTTTGCATTCGGGGATCTTCAATCTGCATAATATAGTGAGGATATTTATATATACATGCAATGAACGAGCTGAGCTAGAGACTTAATTACACAAGTAATACTTACAAACAATAACAAGTCAGGAATTGGTTGTCGAGGGCCTTTTGATTGAATAACTGAAATAATTCCACATATTCAACATGCATCAGGTCGACTTCAATGAAGTCGTGCTCCTCTTTAATGTTCACCATCAAACTATCTTTCCCAGACTTCCTGCAGTTTCCCAAGTAATATTGATGCAATCTTTGCGTCATGGTTGTTAGACGAGGGAGTTGATCAGGTTTGATGGGAGGCTTCTCGTTCTCGCATCTAAAGGTATCTACTAACTCAGCCGACTCAAACTGTACTTCGTCGCCCACGTAATCACCTAGAGTGGTACCGGGCAGTAGCGCCGGATGATTAGCAATATCGCGAGACACCTTAAGCGGGGAGCACAATTGCTTCTCCTGTTCGCTGAGCTGGGGAATATTTTTCGCATTGCTTAGTTCTGCTAATCTTGCATCACTGGTAGTATTTCCCGACCGTCGCGCTTCAGCATATGTATTTTTAATCCAACGATCATAGTTGGAAATAGGCGAAGGTGGAGGTGGTCGCTAAAGGGCATCCAAAGTGCGGTTCACTTTCACCGGATCTATTGTTTCCTTCAGAGGTGGATGTTTCGGTGCAAAATGGGCCTTATTATAGGTAGCTATGATTTTTGCGTTTTACTCGACAGTCATCTCATATGGTAACTTTGGAGGAGCCTTGAGCCATGGACTATATTTGAATTTCTTCCCGCCTCCTGTATTGCTAGCCGTCGGAGCAGCGGCATCTCTCTTCCGCATTTGCTAACGCGTTGGAGGAGGCAGAGGCGGAGGAGGCGGAGTGCACTCACGCGCCAGAGGAGGAAGAGTGAGCTCACATGTCTGAGGAAGCGGAGTGCGCTCATGTGCCGGAGGAGGCGAAGTGCGCTCACGTGCCAGAGAAGGCGAAGGAGGGGGAGGTGGAGTCTGCTAAGGCGTCTAGTTTGGAAGCTTGATGTACTCCTTTCTCCGTATACATGTAGACCTTAAAGCATTTTGCACATGAATCTCCCCTTGACCTGTAGGGTTGTCAAGTTCCAACTCCTCAAATCCCTTCGTTATTTCATCCACCATCACAATAGCATAGCCATGTGGAATCGGACGGCAATGGAAAGTTCCCTCAGCTCGAGGAGGTAGAACAGAGCCAAGCGCCGCCTTCAAGGTCAGGTTCTCGCATTTCTCCATTAGCACACAATGTTCAGCCGCCGTGATACTATCCACGGGGTAGCGAGGAGCCGTGAAATCGGGCTGAACGAGCTCCGTAAAAGCCACACTACTTCTTCGCTGAGATGGTGGGGTAGCTTCTATGGCAGCGTCCAAGGAAGGATCTTCGTGCCGCTGAGATGGGTGGCCGGTAGCTCGCTCGCTCACAGGTTCCTCTAGTTTTTCTAATCTTGCACTGAGGTTTTGCATTTCGGTTGCTTCCTTTTTTCTTTCTCTGCGGACTTCCATAACCATCGTTGTCGGAAACCCATGCACCCATGGAACGGAGCCTGATGTGCCTCAAGTTCGTCCAGGGTGTTCAGGATTCCCGAGGGCCTCTCTCAGCTCGTCCTTATCTTTGTCGGGAATGGATGTTCCTTCCTGCACTGCCTTGATTGCCTCGTCAATCTTGGTAATGGGTATTGCAAGTTGTTCATTCGTCCAAACACACTTCCTTGATTCTGGGTCCAAAGTTCCCCCAACCCCAAAGCACCAAGTCCTTGACCGATTGGACCCCTTTAGCAAGGAGGTCTTGCTCAGCTTTGTCCCACAACGGTCGGGATTTGCTATAGCCACCTGACCCCGTGGTATTGTGATACTTCTTCAGTGCAACATTTCGCTTTTTTATCTCTGACCTTTGCTTACCCTTGTTCGATTTCTTGTAGGCTACAAATGCGGGACAGTGATCTCTGATCTTCTCATACTGACCGATGAACTCTGGAGTCTCGTCTTTCTCAACAAACTTTGTGTTCAAATGTTTCCTCCGGTTCTTCAATAGTTCTGCCATCTTCTTAAGAGCAAACGCCTTGACCTTTCACACTATAACTGGGTTATTCGGATCCTCCTCTGGAGGTAGGCTGAAATTTATCATCAGCGAGGTCCAAAGATCATTCTTTAGTCTATCATGGACATAAGAAACTTAAGGGTCCTTCTTCTTATTCCATTCGTGGATTGTGATCGAGACGCTATACCTAACAACAACTCCGCATTGATGTGCAAATGCGTTCTTGGTACGCGTGGGAGCAATCGGTTGGCCATTTTCCACGACTTTTCTGATCCTGAACCTTTCATCCTGGCGCAACCTTTTCTTTGGGCCTCATCTCGGTACGGAAGATCGGCTCGATCCGGAGGGCTAAAAGAAGAAAGAAGCGTTAATATACGTACATACTAAAACAATTAATGCATCAAGTTAGCACATGCTTAATATATATATATATACCTCGCCGGACTTTGCAATAGTTAAGGCTCCCTCCTCCGTTCGGTGACCGCAGACATCATCATGATCTCCTTCCTCTGCCATTCGGTCACTGGAGCCGTCATGACCTCATTCCTCCTCTATTGTTGGATCACCAAAGCCATCATCCTCTCCTTCTTGACCATCGGTGTCGTTGAGAAACGACAAGGGATCATGTCTGTCGCGGATTATATCCCCCAACAAATCTTCTTGTTCCCAGTCTCTGTCCATGGTTTCTGCAAATATTACAACATGGCAATATACAAACATGAGAGATGGATTAGAGTTGCAAACATGGACTTAATATTACAAGAAGGAATCATATGCATATGAGCAATGGATTAGTGGCAAACATCATCGAGGACTCCTCTCCCTCATGTCTGACGAGTCGTCCTATATATCTTTCGAGAGAGGATACTTTGCGGAGCGCCTCTCTCATGCATGTCCGATGTCCCACTCATGTCGATGTTATCGGGGAGGGGGAAGATCGACAACGACACTCTTTCTTCTAGGGTTTGGGTGGCCTCGATAGTTGGTCGGGCGAGCGGGCCGCCTCTATCTCATGCATGTCTGACGTCCCCCCTCATGTCGAAGTTATTGGGAACGGGGTAGATCGACAGCGATGCTCTTTCTTCTAGGGTTTAGGTGGCCTCGACAGTTGGTCGGGCGAGCGGACCACCTCTCTCTCATGCATGTCCGACGTTCCCCTCATGTCAAAGTTATCGGGGATGGGGTAGATCGACAGTGACACTCTTTCTTCTAGGGTTTGGGTGACCTCGATAGTTGTTCGGGCGAGCGGACCGCCTCTCTCTCATGCATGTCCGATGCCCCCCTCATGTCAAAGTTATCGGGGAGGGGGTAAATTTTAACTTAGTGAGTCTTCTAATTAACTCATATTGAATATATGAACATTTCAACTTAGTAACTTAGTAACTTGGTAAATTTTAACTAATTTCTATGAACAAAAAAAATTATATGAACAAAAAAATTCATATGATCATTTTCTATATATACATCCATCCATCCATCCATACATACATACATACATACACATACATATATACGTAGACCAAAAAATTCTATGAACAAAAAATATTCTATAAACAAAAAAATCATCATATGAACAAAAAACATCGTCGGGGACTCCCCGGACGATCATCGGCCGGGACTCGTGAATTGAGTGTATTTTTTGTATATCATAGCAGCAACTTTGACCGAGAAAAAAATACTAGCATGATCAAACAACAATAAAATTCTAGTGCTTGCATACAAATTCATCATTTTTACAGCAAGTATAAACTTAGAACATGACCAAACACTAGGGGATGAACACAAATTATCTAAGTAAGCATGTAACTAATTACAGTTAGCATCCCCTCTACTAAGTATTATCTAAGTAAGCATGTAACTAGGGCGGAAATTCCAAGTGCATGATATTGTAAAGAAGCAAAAAACTAGAGGGGGATGCTAACTGCAAGAGACGGCGTTGCGGGGTCGCCGGACGGTGGCGTGCGTTGGTCTGTGAACGTCGAGGGCGCGGGAGGCACTACGGGGTCACCGGAGATGCGCTCGGATGTCGAGGCCAGGCGCGGAGGGTGTGGGAATGCCAGAGATGCATGCGGACGTCGAGGACGACAGTGGAGGGCGCGGGAACACCGGAGACGTGCGAGGGCATGGGCGAACGTCGATGTCAAGAGCGTGCGTGGGGCAGCCTAGCGTCGTCATCGAGCGGGCGTGAGATGGGAATGATTTGGCGAGGAAGAAGGGGACTTTAAATAGGGAGGCACCTTTAGTCCCGGTTGATGACACAAACTGGGACTAAATGTCCTTTGGTCCCAGTTCCAGCAACCAGCTGGGACTAAATGTGTGATGCCTGGCCCACTGGTAGTAACCTTTAGTCCCGGTTAGTGCCTTTGGCCTGTGCTTCCCGCCAAAGGTCTGTGCTTCCCGCCCTTTGGCCTGGTGAAAATAGACCTTTAGTCCCGATTGGTGGTCTCAACCGGGACTAAAGGGGGGCCTTTAGTCCCGGTTGAGGTCACCAACCAGGAGTAAAGGCATGCGGCTCGCACGGCAACGAGCGGGCGGATGTTTGGTCCCACCTCGCTATGTGAGAGGATACGAGAGTGGTTTATAAGCGAGGCTGCGCCAACCCTCTCAAGCTCCTCTCTTATGCAGGCCTACGGGCCTAAACACACTTTCTCTGCCTCTGGGCCTACTGGGACTACTATGGGCTTGCATCGTGGCCCAAATAGCGTGTAGCGTTTCTAGTCGTATGCATGCCGTGGTGGCCCAATAGGCGGCATTTTTTTATTTTTTTTCCTTTCTCATATTTTAGTTTGCTATTAAAGATTTTAACAAAAAACTTTATGAAAATTATGTTTAGTTGATATTCTTTTTATTATTTTTAGTTAATGTTTTACATGATTCTTTTTAGTTCATTCTTTTTAACAAATAAATACTTTGAAAATTTTAGTTAATATTTTAGTTGATTTTTTGAACTTATTTCAACTCTAAACTTTTTGTTTATTCAACATGCACCATTCAAAGCCACGTCATCAATTTTCAACCCATTGTGACTTGATTTGATATTTTTCATGCGTTTACTGATTTTTGAGCTAAATGACCCTCAAATTGAAAAGCACTACAGATGAACTCTGAAAAGGTTGAAAGTTGGCATGGTATCATCATTTCACCCACATAGCATGTGCTAAAAAGTTGAGAGGGTTACGACAAAAACTGGATGCACTTCGTATACAAAATGGACAATCTCTTTCGAAGTATCACGGTTTCGAACGAAAACTCATCTACTACAAAGGGATTTCATTTCTATGAACTTATTTCAACTCTAGACTTTTTGTGCGTTCAACATGCACCATTCAAAGCCACATCATAAATTGTTAACCCTTTCTGACTTCATTTGGTATTTTTCATGCATTTACTGAGTTTTTTTAGCTAAATGACCATGAAATTGAAAAGCACTGCAAATACACTCTGAAAAGGTTGAAGGTTGGCATGGTATCATCATTTCACCCACATAGCATGTGCTAAAAAGTTGAGAGGGTTACGAAAAAAACTGGATGCACTTCGTGTACAAAATGAACAATCTCGTTCCAAATATCACGGTTTCGGACGAAAACTTATTTGTTACAAAGGGATTTTTTTTGAACTTATTTCAACTCCAGATTTTTTTGTGCGTTCAACAAGCACCATTCAAAGCCACATCATCAATTTTTAACCCTTTCTAACTTCATTTGGTATTTTTCATGCATTTACCGATTTTTAGCTAAATGACTGTGAAATTGAAAAGCATTACAAATGAACTCTGAAAATGTTGAAAGTTGGCATGGTATCATCATTTCACCCACATAGCATGTGCTAAAAAGTTGAGAGGGTTACGGCAAAAAATGTATGCACTTCGTGTACAAAATGGACAATCTCTTTCAAAGTACATCACGATTTCGGACGAGAACTCATCTACTACAAAGGGATTTCATTATTTGAAGTTATTTAAACTCCAGACTGTTTCTGCGTTCAACATGCACCATTCAAAGCCACATCAGATATTTTTAACCCTTTCTGACTTCATTTGGTATTTTCATGCATTTACTGATTTTTTTGAGCTAAATGACCCTAAAATTGAAAAGCACTACAAATCAACTCTAAAAAAGTTGAAAGTTGGCATGGTATCATCATTTTGCCCACATAGCATGTGCTAAAAAGTTGAGAGAGTTACAGCAAAAACTGGATGCACTTTGTGTACAAAATGGACAATCTCTTTTGAGTATCATGGTTTCACACGAAAACTCATCTACTACAAAGGGATTTCATTTCTTCGCATAATCAAATCCATCATCAAAGCAATCATCAGAATAGTTGTGGAGATAAAGTCTTCACATTTTCTTCGTGTGTGTTCCTTGCTTATTGCGTCGTAACCATGGGTAATCTTCATCGCTTAACATGTTGCTTGGGTCAGCCTTCACTTTGAAGGAAGAGATTTAATGAAACTTTTCATAATCTTCAGACATGTGTGTCTTGCCCTCTACTACCACAATGTCTCTTTTCCCTGAAAGAACTATGTGGCACTTCGGCTCATCGTATGATGTATTCGCTTCCTTATCTTTTTTTTCTCGGTTTGGTAGACATGTCCTTCACATAGAAAACCTGCGCCACATCATTGGCTAGGACGAATGGTTCGTGCGTGTACCCAAGATTGTTCAGATCCACTTTTGTCATTCCATATTGTGGGTCTACCTGTACCCCATGTTAGGGCATATTTATCCATAAGTGATTTTGGTGATTGATGACAGTACCTCAATGGACTAATCGTGTGCATTGAGCATTTCAGATAATACATGACAAAGGCACAAGACGTTTTGGCTCCCCTCCGTGGATTAGAAGCACGATGGCTTCTACGGTTCTCTTTGGTGGTTTTGAGTCGTAGGAATGTGGTACTATTAAGACGGGATCCGTGTCGGAAAGGTTGGGTGGAATCAAACTCTCACACGCACATTTTATCTCCACCGCTTTTCCCTTGCTGCTATGGAGCTTCCCCCCTTGTTCTTTCTGCCTCTATTGGCAAAAAGGCTCTAGCGGTAGTACGGCTAGAGGTGAGCGGTAGTACTGCTAGCATAGCGGTAGTACCACTAGTAAGCGGTAGCACCGCCCCCCGGCTAGCGGTAGTACCGCTCCAAGACTGTAGTACCGCTCTCGTAGTGGTTGTGCTACGTCACACTTTTTGCGAAGACTTTCTCAGCGGAGGTAGGTCCGGTAGTAGCTCTCGCACTACCTTGGGTAAAGCGGTAGTACTGCTCTAGTCCTAGCGGTAGTACCGCTGGGGCTTGCGGTAGTACCGCTACCCCTGAGCGGTAGTACCGCTCTGCTCATGCAGTAAGTGGAGGTAATGGTTGGTTTTGTTCCCCCACTATATAAAGGGTTCTTCCACTTCGTGAACCCTACCTTTGACCCTCCAAAACTCCATTGTTGCTCCCTAAGCTCATATGTGCCCGATCTCTCTCCCTAGCCAATCAAACTTGTTGATTTCCTAGGGATTGGTTGAGACGGCCAAGATCTACACTTCTACCAAGAGAAAATTGATTCCCCCATTAATCCCTTGCGGATCTTGTTACTCTTGGGTGTTTGAGCACCCTAGACGGTTGAGGTCACCTTGGAGCCACATTCCATTATGGTGAAGCTCCGTGGTCTTGTTGGGAGCCTCCAAGCTTTGTGTGGAGATAGCCCCAACCTTGTTTGTAAAGGTTCGGTCGCCGCCTTCAAGGGCACTGCTGCCTGTTGAGCTTGCGTTGGTTTTTCCCTTGAAGAGGAAAGGGTGATGCAGCACAGGAGCAGTAAGTATTTCCCTTAGTTTGAGAACCAAGGTATCAATCCAGTAGGGGAATCGTGCCAAGTCCAGAGTACCTGCGCAAACACAAAAGAACTTGCACCCAACGGTATAAAGGGGTTGTCAATCCCTTCAAGATTGATTGCAAAGTGAGATCTGAAGGCGGAAAGTGTAACGAAGTAAAAAGTGTAAGGCTGAAAATATGGTGTGAACTAGACCCGGGGGCCATAGTGTTCACTAGAGGCTTCTCTCAAAATAGCAAATAATACGGTGGGTGAACAAATTACTGTCGAGCAATTGATAGAACCGCGCAAAATCATGACGATATCTAAGGCAATGATCATACTTATAGGCATCACGTCCGAGACAAGTAGACCCATACTTTCTGCATCTACTACTATTACTCCACACATCGACCGCTATCCAGCATGCATCTAGTGTATTGAGTTCATGACGAACAGAGTAACGCCTTAAGCAAGATGAAATGATGTAGAGGGATAAACTCAAACCAATGATGAAAACCCCATCTTTTTACCCTTGATGGCAACAACATGATGCGTGCCTCGCTGCCCCTTCTGTCACTGGGAGAGGTCACCGCACGGTATGAACCCAAAACGAAGCACTTCTCCCATTGCAAGAATCATAGATCAAGTTGGCCAAACAAAACCCACAACTCGAAGAGAATTAAAAGGATATGAAATCATGCATATAAGAGATCAGAAGAAACTCAAATAAGATTCATAGATAATCTGATCATAAATCCACAATTCATCGGATCTCTACAAACACACCGCAAAAGAAGATTACATCGGATAGATCTCCATGAAGATCATTGAAAACTTTGTATAGAAGATCTAAGAGAGAGAAGAAGCCATCTAGCTACTAGCTATGGACCCGAAGGTCTATCGTGAACTACTCACACATCATCGGAGAGGTCATGGTGTTGATGAATAAGCCATCTGTATCTTAATCCCCCCTTCGGCAGGGCACCAGAACGTTCCCCAGATGGGATCTTGCGAAGACAGAAGGTTGCGGCGGCGAAAAAGTATTTTCGTGGATCTCTCGCGTAGTATTGGATTTTTTCTGAATTTATAGGCGGAAGAGGTAGGGCAGAGGAGGAACAAGGGGCCCACAAGCCTGCTAGGCGCAGGCCCCCTGGCTGCGCCTAGGGGGCTTGTGGGGTCCCCTGGTGGCCCCTGCCTTGGTTCTCAACTCTCGTCCGTATCTTCTGTTCCGAAAAAAATCTTTTCGGAAGTTTTATTCCATTTGGACATCGTTTAAAATCCTCCTCTGAAAAGGGTCAAAAACACGGAGAAAACAGGAACTGGCACTTAGGAATGAGTTAATAAGTTAGTCCCGAAAAAGATATAAAAGGCATACAAAACATCCAAAGTTTGACAAGATAATAGCATGGAACCATAAAAAATTATAGATACGTTGGAGACGTATCAATCATCCCCAAGCTTAACTCCTGCTCGTCCTCGAGTAGGGAAGTGATAAAGACTGAATATTTGATGTGGAATGCTACCTAGCATAGTTGTCCTTTGCAACTTCTTTCATGTGACATGAATGTTCAGATCCATAAGATTCAAAACAATAGTTTGCTATTGACATGAAAACAATAATACTTCAACTAGCAAGGTAATCATGAACTTTCGAGATAACAAGGCCAAAGAAAGTTATCCCTACAAACTCATATAGTCTGGCTATGCTCCATCATCCTCACACAACTAATTTAAATCATGCAGAACCCCGGTATTGGCCAAGTAATTGTTTTCGCACTCTTACTTTCTCAAACCTTTTTCAACTCTCACGCAATACATGAGCGTGAGCCATGGATATAGCACTATAGGTGGAATAGAGTGTGGTGGTGGTTGTGAGACAAAAAGGAGGAGATGGTCCGATTGACTCGGTGTATTAAAGGGCTATGGAGATGCCCATCAATAGATATCAATGTGACTGAGTAGGGATTGCCATACAAAGGATGCACTAGAGCTATAAGTATGTGAAAGCTCAAAAGGAGAACTAGTGGGTGTGCATCCAACTTGCTTGCTCACGAAGACCTAGGGCAATTTTGAGGAAGCCCATCATTGGAATATACAAGCCAAGTTATAAAATAAAGATTCCCACTAGTATATGGTGGTGACAAAACGAGAGGCTCTCAATCATGAAGAACATGGTGCTATTATGAAGCACAAGTGTGGAAAAGATAGTAGCATTGTCCCTTCTCTCTTTTTCTCTCTTTTTTGTTTGGGTTCTTGGGCCTCTTTTTCTCTTTTTTTTTAATTGTGGGAAACTTTGGCCTCTTTTTTTTCCTCACATGGGACAATGCTCTAATAATGATGATCATCACACTTTTATTTACTCACAGCTCAAAGCTTAGGACGATGAAGACTCTATAGGAAATGCCTCCAGCAGTGTACCGGGATGTGCAACGATCTAGCTTGGCGCATGACATTGAAAAATCTCGCTAGCTATCTTACGATCATGCAATGGCAATATAAGAGTGACGACACAAGTCATGAGACGGAACGGTGGGAGTTGCATGGCAATATATCTCGGAATGGCTATGAAAATGCCATAGTAGGTAGGTATGGTTGCTGTTTTGAGGAAGGCATATGGTGGGTTTGTGCACCGGCGCAAATTGCATGGTACTAGAGAGGCTAGCAATGGTGGAAGGTGAAAGTGCATCTATACCATGGACTCACATTAGTCATGAAGAACTCACATACTTGTTGCAAACGTTTTTATTAGTAATCGAAACAAAGTGCTAAACGCATACTCCTAGGGGAATGGTTGGTAGGTGTTAACCATCGCGCGATCCCGACCGCAACACAAAGGATGACAATCAATAGATCAATTATGCTTCGACTTCCTAACATAGTGGTTCACCATACGTGCATGTTACGGGAATCACTAACTTCAACACAAGTATTTCTAGATTCACAACACCCTACTAACATAACTCTTATTATTACCAAATCCACGTCTCAAAACTAATTGAGAGGAATCAAACTTCTCTTTCTACTCAATGCACACGAAGATGGAAGTTTTTGTATCCTCTTTGGGTACCTATCACCTTTGGGACAACTTTCATTGCACAAACCAACTACCAAGTCACGCGCCGCTGTGCTCTAAAAGATCTAAGTGAAGCACATAGAGCAAAATTATCTAGCTCAAAAGATATAAGTGAAGCACAATGTGCATTCTAGCAAAATCACGATGAGTGCATGTCTCTCTCAAAAGGTGTGCAGCAAGGATGATTGTGACACAACAAAAAGAAAAGACTCCTACGATACAAGATGCTCCAAGCAAGACACATATCATGTGGTGAATAAAAATATAGCTCCAAGTAATGTTACCGATGGATTGAAGACGAAAGAGGGGATGCCTTCCCGGGGCATCCTCAAGATTAGGATTTTTGGTGTTCTTGAATTTGGTTTGGGATGCCTTGCGCATCCCCAAGCTTGAGCTCTTTCCACTCTTTATCCATTTGTCCATGAGAACATCACCCAAAACTTGAAAACTTCACAACACAAAACTTAAACAGAAACTCGTGATATCATTAGTACAAGAAAACAAACTACCACCTCTTTAGGTACTGTAGCAAACTTGATTTCTATTTATATTGGTGTTAGATTACTGTATTCTCACTTTTCCATGGCTAGTACCCCCCGATACTATCCATAGTTTCATCAAATCATGCAACCAACTCAACAAAAACAGAATGTGTCAAAAACTGACCAGTCTATAGCAATCTATATACTTCGTATACTTCTATTACCTCAAAACTTCTAACAAATTACGACTGCCTGGAAAAAAGGCATATCAACCAGCAGAAAAAATAATCAACTCAAAATCTCTTTTTGAATAAAAATTAAAAATAATTTCGTGAGGGAAAGGTTTCTGTCTTTTTCCAGCAGAATCAAACAACCATCACCAAAACTAGTCATAAAGGTTTTGCTTGGCTCAAACACAAAAAGAAACACAAACGACACAATCATAACAGAATTATGATGGTGTGGACGCAACAAAACAGGAAGAAAAAGGTAAATTCATTGGGTTGCCTCCCAACAAACGCTATTGTTTAACGCCCTTAGCTAGGCATAAGGTGATGGAATCACGTATCGTCGTCTTTGGTGCTCAAAGCATAAGTAGCCCTCATCATGGATTCATAAGGCTATCTTATTTTCTTTCTAGGAAAATGCTCCATTTCCTTCCTTAAAGGAAATTGAAATCTAATATTCCCTTCCTTCATATCGAACCGATAATCCTTAGGAAAGGTCTACCAAGAATGATAGGGCATGTATGATTGCAATCAATGTCAAGCACAATGAAATCCACGGGTACATAGTTCCTATTTGCAATAATAAGAACATCATTGATCCTTCCCATGGGTTTACTGATAGTAGAATCCGCAAGATGCAAATTAAGAGAACACTCCTCAATCTCATTAAAACCCAGAACATCACATAAAGACTCTGGAATCGCGGAAACACTAGCACCCAAATCACACAAAGCATTGCATTCATAGTTTTTGGTTTTTATTTTAATGATACGTTCCCACTCATCATGAAGCTTTCTAGGGATGGAAACTTCCAATTCAAGTTTCTCTTCAAGAGATTTTATCATAGCATCGACGATATGATCGGTAAAGGCCTTGTTTTGGCTATAAGCCTGTGGAGAGTTTAGCATGGATTGCATCAAGGAAATGCATTCAATCAAGGAGCAACTATCATAATTGAATTCCTTGAAATCCAAAGTAGTAGTTTCATTACTACTCAAGGTTTTAATATCTTCTACTCCACTTTCAATGCCTTTAGCATCAAGATAGATGGACTCCGAATCATTGGGGCGTTTTTCAACCAAAGTGGATTCATATCCAGACCCATCATCATTAGGTTTCACACAAGAAAACAAAGATTCAATGGGAGTCACACCAAGCACTTTAAGATCTTCGTGATTCTTATCACGATAACACGCCTTTTTAAGCCATTCATGTCTAGCACGAATTTGGGCGGTTCTTTCTTTGCTCTCACTCATGGAAACACGCTTTGCTTTCAATGTTTCATCCATATTGATCATGGGAGGAGCACATCTAACTTTCAAAGCATCAATATCACTAGACATCTTATCAAAGCTCCTAGCCAAATCGTCAATTTTGAGTAGTTTTTCCTCTATGGACGCATTGATAATCTTTTGCGAGTTGATAAACTCTTTGATATTACTGTCAAGATGAGAGTGTAATCTATTGTAATTGCCATGAGTATTGTTGTAGGAGTTGCGAAAGTTATTAGAGGGGTTACTAGGAAAAGGTCTAGGAACATAGTTTCCTATAAAAGCATTGTTGTTGCGAAAATTATTCCTACCAACAAAATTAACGTCCAAGCTAGCGTTGCTACTCTCAATCAAGGAAGACAAGGGCATATCATTAGGATCTAAAGGAGCACTTCTACTAGCAACCAAATTCATTAACTCATCCATCTTAGCACTCAACGAGTTAATTTCTTCTATAGCGTGTACCTTCTTACTAGTAGGTGACCTTTCAGTGTGCCACTGAGAGTAGTTTGTCATGATATTGTCTAGGAATTTTGTGCCTTCTCCTAACGTGATTTCCATGAACGTTCCACCTGAGGCAGAGTCCAAGATATTTCTATAAGCGAAATTCAAGCCAGCGTAGAAGATTCGTATAATCATCCAAAGACTCAAGCCATGAGCGGGACAATTTCTAATCATCAATTTCATTCTCTCCCAAGATTGTGCGACATGTTCATGATCAAGTTGCTTAAAATTCATGATATCATTACGGAGAGAGATAATCTTAGCCGGCGGAAAATACTTGGATATATAAGCATCTTTGCACTTGTTCCAAGAATCAATACTATTTTTGGGCAAAGATGAAAACCCAGTTTTTGCTCGATCTCGCAACAAGAATGGAAAAAGCTTCAATTTAATCACATCATTATCCACATATTTCTGCTTTTGCATATCGCAAAGCTCAATGAAGGTATTAAGATGGGATGTGACATCTTCACTAGGAAGGCTGGAGAATTGATCTTTCATAACAAAATTCAGCAAAGCAGCATTGATTTCTTATGATCCCGCACTAGTGGAGGGAGTAATCGGAGTACTAATAAAATCATTATTATTATTATTATTATTCGAGAAGTCACAAAGTTCGGTGTTTTCAGTCATGGTGACTTCAGCAAGCAAACAAGCACACAAGCGAACAGAAAGCAAGCGAGAAAAGGGCGAACGAAAAAGGCAAATATTTTTGTAATTTTTTTTCATAAGTGGGGGAGATGAAAACGAGAGGCAAAAAAAGTAAATGCAAGAGATGAGTTTGCGACACTTACTTGGATGAGTTCTTGACTTGATCCTCCCCGGCAACGGCGCCAGAAATCCTTCTGCTGCCTCTTGAGCTTGCGTTGGTTTTTCACTTGAAGAGGAAAGGGTGATGCAGCACAGGAGCAGTAAGTAGTTCCCTGAGTTTGAGAACCAAGGTATCAATCTAGTAGGAGAATCGCGCAAAGTTCATAGTACCTGCGCAAACACAAAAGAGCTTGCACCCAATGCTATAAAGGGGTTGTCAATCCCTTCAAGATTGATTGCAAAGTGAGATCTGAAGGCGGAAAGTGCAACGAAGTAAAAAGTGTAAGGCTGAAAATATGGTGTGAAGTAGACCCGGGTGCCATAGTGTTCACTAGAGGCTTCTCTCAAAATAGCAAATAATACGGCGGGTGAAAAAATTACTGTCAAGCAATTGATAGAACCGCGCAAAGTCATGACGATATCTAAGGCAATGATCATACATATAGGCATCATGTCCGAGACAAGTAGACCCATACTTTCTGCATTTACTACTATTACTCCACACATCGACCGCTATCCAGCATGCATCTAGTGTATTGAGTTCAGGACGAACAGAGTAACGCCTTAAGCAAGATGACATGATGTAGAGGGATAAACTCAAACCAATGATGAAAACCCCATCTTTTTACCCTTGATGGCAACAACACGATGCGTGCCTTGCTGCCCCTTCTGTCACTGGGAGAGGTCACCGCACGGTATGAACCAAAAACCAAGCACTTCTCCCATTGCAAGAATCATAGATCAAGTTGGACAAACAAAACCCACAACTCGAAGAGAATTACAAGGATATGAAATCATGCATATAAGAGATCAGAAGAAACGCAAATAACGTTCATAGATAATCTGATCATAAATCCACAATTCATCGGATCTCGACAAACACACCGCAAAAGAAGATTACATCGGATAGATCTCCATGAAGATCATGGAGAACTTTGTATTGAAGATCCAAGAGAGAGAAGAAGCCATCTAGCTACTAGCTATGGACCTGAAGGTCTATGGTGAACTACTCACACATCATCGGAGAGGTCATGGTGTTGATGAAGAAGCCCTCCGTATTTGAATCCCCCCTCCGGCAGGGCACCAAAACGTGCCCCAGATGGGATCTTGCGGAGACAGAAGCTTGCGGCGGCAGAAAAGTATTTTTGTGGATCTCTCGCGTAGTTTTGGAATTTTTCTGAATTTATAGGCGGAAGAGGTAGGGCAGACGAGCCACAGGGGGCCCACAAGCCTGCTAGGCACGCCCCCTGGCCGCGCCTAGGGAGCTTGTGGGGTCCCCTGGTGGCCCCTGACTTGGTTCGCAAGTCTCGTGTGTATCTTCTGTTCCGGAAAAAATCTTTTCGGAAGTTTTATTCCATTTGGACACCGTTTAAAATCCTCCTCTGAAAAGGGTCAAAGAACGGAAAAAAAACAGGAAGTCGCACATGGCAGTGAGTTAATAAGTTAGTCCAAAAAAATATATAAAAGTCATACAAAACATCCAAAGTTTGACAAGATAATAGCATGGAACCATAAAAAATTATAGATACGTTGGAGACGTATCAGGCACCTATAGTGGAATCATGACACCTTGCATTTTGTGAGGGCGTGAGGAGAATACGGTGGCCCTAGTGGCTTATTGGGGAGCATTGTGCCTCCACACCGCTCCAACAGAGACGTACTTCCTGTAAAAGGGAAGTAACTTCGGTAACACATCCTCGTCTTCATCGGTTCCACTTGTGGTTATCTCTAACATTTACATTATGTATGTTATTGTTGTAGAGTATTTCTTACTTGCTTTAGCGGTTATAATTGGTAGCATCATATAGGTTGCTCACCTAGTTATCATTTTAGAGAACCTTTATGTTGCTAACCCTAACTTTTTAAGAATAGCAAAAAATTGGTAGTTGCCTATTCACCCCCCCTCTAGTCAACCATATCGATCCTTTCAATTGCTATCAGAGCCACGTCTCTTTATTAAGGGTTTCACCACCCGAAGAGTATGGACGATGATGAGGGGGAGTCCATGGACCACCAGAGGCCGTGGCCTTGACTTCGATCACAAGGGACGACTTGAATGCGGCTATGGCCTACCTCAGGACGTCCTTGACGTACGAAGTCAAGACCATGCTTAAAGAGTTGATTGAGGGGATTAAAAGTTCTCCCGAACCGACGTTGGTGGCTAAACCCGGCAACACGGATTCAGAGGCCAATTCCTCCAAGGAAGCGGCTATAGGTATGTGACCTTCTTCCCCTCTCGACAATAATGGGTCTAGAATCTATGTCTTAGTTCCACCTCCCCTGGTCTATGGAGGACCGGTTCCTACACCGTGTATTAATCCTGTTTGTCCTCCTCCTAAGCTTGTTAAGGGTGATTTTGCTAACTGGGTGTTTTCCATTAAGTCTCATTTGAATCACAACTCAAAAATTTTATGGAGAATCATTGAGCAAGGCTACTATCCGCATGACCCAAGCAACCTCACTCCAAGAGAAGAAGCGGACAATCAATATAATCACTCCGCATTATTTATTCTCCAGTCCGCAGTGCCTCCTGAAGATCTTCCTCACTTGCGCCCCTTCACTCTGGCTAAGGACTGTTGGGAGCATATTATGGTGTTATACAAGGGAAGCTCAAGCATTCAACGGTCCAACTATGAAGTGGTTCTTGATGAGGCCGATGAGTTTGTGATGAAGGAAGATGAGGACCCTCGAGATCTCTATCGAAGGGTGACTGCTATTGCTGTTGCCCTCAAGAGTCATGGAAGCAAGGATGTGGATGACACATGGATCAAGTGCAAGTTTCTCAAGGCCATCATGCCATTCAACAAAGCCATGTCATCCGTCATTCGCCAATGACCAGATTTCCACTCCTTGTCCTCGAGTGAGGTGTTGGATGAATTCATTGCAATGTCAATCATGAACAAGACCGTTGATAATGCTCTTGCTCACGTTCGGTCAAAGACAGCTTCACCCAACCTTGCCTTAAAAGCAAAGGCTGCTTCTGAAGAAGAAGAAGAGGAGGAGGAAGAGGAAGGCTGCCCTGAAGACACTAAGTTTGCTTATCACGAGCACATGGCTCTTGCATCAAGGCAATTCTGGGGCAACAAGAGAAACTCAAGGACCGATTTCTCCAAGAATAACTCAAGTGGGTTCAAGACCAAGCAACATGTGAGGGCATGCTATAACTGTGGCAATTTGAGTCACTTCGTGGCAGAGTGTCCCTATGAGAAGAGGGAAGACAACGAGGCAAGCTCATTCACAAAGACAAAGCCAAGTCTTTCCCAAACAAGAACAACTTTGTCAAGAAACCCTATCCAAAGGGTATGGTGGCACTTGAAGATTACCCCTCCGATGTTGATGATGGTGATGATATGGTGGCAACGGCTACTATTGCCATTGCCACCCCTTCTCCCAAGGTGTCTCCCTTCGGTGCCCTCAACGATAACCGCATCCCCAAGTGCCTTATGGCCAAAGGTATCAATCAGGTAACACCCAGCATTAAGACCACCATCACTACTGCTCCTTCATTGTTAAACTGTGTTGATGATAGTGATGTTGTGGAACTTAATGAGCTTGATTTTGACAAATTTCTGTGTAAAATCAAAGGAGAATCCAAGAAGCACTTTGTTGCTCTTTTGGAACAACTAGGTGAGGCTAATGACCTCATCGAGTCTCATGAGGAGACTATCTCCGAGCTGCAAGGACATAGTCGTGACTATGCCGATGAGATTGTTGAATTATCTATTGCTCTAGAAAAAGAGCGCAGTCTTCATTTGGCTCTTGAGGAGTCACACAACGATCATTGTGCTAAATTACAAAAGGAGCTAGCTCACGCTATTGTCCTTACACGTGTGCTTAAGTCTGAAAAGGCTGCACTTGAGGTTGACCATGAAGGACTCAAGGAGGAGTTTGATACACTTGACAAGGCTCACAATTTCTTGAAAGGTGCTCATTTCTCCCTGAAAGAGTCTCATGTTCAACTCCAAGCAAAGCTTATCAAGGAGATCTCTACCTGTCCTCCTTTTGTAATTGATAATGCTTGTACAACTAACCCTTGTTGTGAGCATGTACATCTTGTGGAGGAAAATGCTAAGTTGAAGGATCAACTTGAGAAGGGCCTTGTGTCATGCATCCAAGGCGAGAAGAACGTAAATGACCTTTTGAGTAATCAAAAGGGAGTTGTAGGAAAGGAGGGACTTGGACTTACATCCAAGTCAAAAAGGAAGAGGAAGAACAGGAACAAGCGATCTCCTACCCTCATGGACATCTTTGTCAAAGAGGGCAAAGGGAGTCAGAAGGAGAACATGAATAAGGTGGAGGATGGTAGCCTCAAGAAGGGCAAAACCATTCCTACCAACACAGCCGGCAAACTTAATCCATCTTATGTTTTATGTCGTGCTGGTGATGGGCATGTTTATGCCAGATTTGTTGGTTCTTACTATGAGTGCATTGAATGGGCTATTTGGGTTCCTAAGACCCCTATTTCTAACATTAAAGGACCCATTCAAATATGGGTACCTAAAACCAAGCCTTGATCTATTGTAGGAGTTTTCTTCCGGTGGGGTGTCATGGTTGCTCGATAGTGGAGCAACAAATCATATGACCGGAAGCAAGGACTTAGTGGTGGACGTGCATCCTTCCCCATCTATGCCCATCCATGTCCAGTTTGTTGATGCTTTAACGTCCAAGGTATTGGGATTTGGTAAGGTGGTCATCTCTCAAGAGTTATCTATTGAGAAGGTCATGCTTGTTGAGTCCCTTGCTTACAATTTACTTTCCGTTCGTCAACTTGCAATTACGGGCTTTGCCACATTCCTTAATCTTGATACCATGGTCCTTTTATGGAGTAAGACTCTTAGAGTAGCCTATGTTGGATATGTCAAAAATGGTCTATATGTGGTGAACTTTTCACAGCGACCCACTAAGACTGCGACTTGTCTAATGGCTAAAGTTGTTGTGGGCTGGCTTTGGCATCGCCGACTAGCTCATGTCAATATGACATATTTGCAAAGTCTCCTCAAAAGGGACCATGTTCATGGACTAACAAATGTGAGTTTTGGCGGAGATCGTTCCTGCAGTGCCTGTATTGAAGAGAAGATTCACGAAATTGCTCATCATCCAACGACTCTCATTTACACTAAGAGGCCTTTAGAGCTCCTTCATATGGATCTCTTTGGCCCTCCATCATTTGGTAGTCTTGGGGCAGAAAGTACTGCTTGGTAATTGTTGATCATTACTCAAGATACACTTGGGTTTAATTCTTCAAGAGGAAGAGTGAGACTCAACAAACCGTCATCAACTTTGCTAATGAAGCTCAATGTCAACATGAAGCAAAGATTTTGATGATTAGAAGTGACAACGACACCGAGTTCAAGAACTTCACCTTGGATGAGTTTCTTAGTGATGAGGGAATCAAGCATCAATATTCAGCACCATACACCCCTCAACAAAATGGTGTGACGCAGAGGAAGAACCGGACGTTGATGGACGCGACAAGAACGATGATGGCGGAATTCAAATCTCCGTATAACTTTTGGGCCTAAGCCATCAACACAACATGTCATGCATCCAATCGGCTCTATATCTGCAAAGACTTGAACAAGACCCCATATGAGATTCTTACCAGAAACAAACCCAATCTCAAGTACTTCTGGGTATTCAGGTGTAAGTGTTTCATTCTCAAGAAAGGTGCACATTTAGCTAAATTTGATTCTAGAGCTCAAGAGGGCATTTTTGTTGGTTATGCCACAAACTCTCATGCTTATCGTGTCCTCAACAAGTCCACCGGGCTCATTGAGGAAACGTGTAACGTGGAGTTTGATGAAAATAATGGCTCCCAAGTGGAGCACAGTGGTCTTTGTGATGTATGTGATGAAATTCCTCCCCAAACTATAAGAAGAATGGGGATTGGTCAAATACTCCCCATTGAGGAACCCCTTGTGGCCGAAGGAGAAGGACAATGCTCTACTCAAGTGGAGCCATCACCCTCGCAAGCCCCACACGCTTTCAATGAACAAAGAGAAAACCCTCAACCAGCTGAACAAGATCAAGGGAAAGATCAGCCACTCGAAGATGTTGATGCACCACATGATGTCCAAGTGCTTACACAAGGTTCTGAATCTTCTCAAGATCAAGATCAAGTGCAGCTACAAGATCAAGATCAAGTGCAGCCACAAGATCAAGATCAAGAGCAGCTACAAGATCAAGAACAAACCAGCGAGCCTGCTCAAGATGAAAATCAAGTTGACCAGGATGCTGCTTCTCAATTTCCTTCTGCAGCACCTAAGAGGGGTCGCGGTGGCAAGGAAGGATCAAAACTCAAGGCCAAGCAACGCGATCAAGTTGATGCTCCCTAGTTATCAAGCGTACAACTCTTGGAGCATCGCGCCGCCAAGATTCCATCCAAGCTGACAGTCAAATCACATCTTATGAAGAACGTGCTTGGAAGTTTAAAAAGGGGAGTATACACTCGTCAACAAATTTCAAATTATTGTGAGCATCACGCGTTTGTTTCATATTGTGAACCTCAACACGTACAGGAAGCGCTCGATGATGAGGATTGGCTTATGGCCATGCATGAAGAACTCAACAACTTCAAGCGTAATCAAGTCTGGAAATTAGTGCCAAGACCAAAGGAGGAACATAATTTCATCGGGACTAAATGGATCGTCAAAAAGAAGCAAGATGCCAATGGGATTGTGGTTCGAAACAAGGCAAGATTGGTGGCTCAAGGCTACTCCCAAGTTGAGGGTATCGACTACGGTGAAACCTTTGCCCCTGTTGCTCGTCTAGAATCTATTCGCATGCTGCTTGCATTTGCATCTCATCATGATTTCAAATTAGAACAAATGGATGTGAAAAGAGCTTTTCTTAATGGTCCTTTAAATGAGTTGGTGTATGTCAAACAACCCCCGGGATTCGAACATCCCAAGCTCCCCAATCATGTATACAAACTTAATAAGGCACTCTATGGCCTTCAACAAGCCCCACCTATGTGGTATGAGTACCTTACCAAGTTGTTACAAGATCGTGGGTTTGAAATTGGGAAGATTGATCCCACTCTTTTTACTAAGAAGGTCAAAGGGGATTTGTTCATATGCCAACTATATGTTGATGATATCATTTTTGGTTCCCCTAACGAATCTTTCCATGAAGAATTTGTTGCACTAATGACCAAGAAATTTGAGATGTCAATGATGGGTGAGTTGAAGTTCTTCCTCGGGTTCAAGATTAAACAATTTTTAGAAGGGACCTTCATCAAACAAGCCAAGTACACCCAAGACATGCTCAAGAGGTTCGAGCTAGAGAACGTCAAGCCGGTCAAGTTTCCCATGCCAACCAGATGCAAGCTTGACAGTGATCCCAATGGTAAAGCAGTGGATCAAAAGGTATATCGCTCCATGATTGGATTCCTTCTTTACCTTTGTGCATCTAGACCGGATATCATGTTGAGTGTAGGGATTTGTGCACGGTTTCAATCTGCACCAAAGGAAAGCCATTTTATGGCTGTCAAACGAATCTTTCGATATTTGTCTCATACCCCAAACTTTGGCCTATGGTATCCCAAAGGAGCAAACTTCAACCTAGTGGGCTATTCTGACTCAGATTGGGCGGGAGACTGTGTGGAGAGGAAGTCAACTTCTGGAGGATGTCAATTTCTTGGCTGTTCACTGGTAAGTTGGTCTTCAAAGAGGCAGAACTGTGTCTCATTGTCTTCCGCCGAAGCTGAGTATGTTGCAACTACAAGTTGTTGTGCACAGTTGCTATGGATGAGGCAAACTTAAAAGGATGATGGTGTCACTTGTGACAAAGTGCCTCTTCTATGTGACAATCAAAGTGCTATCAAGATTTCCCTCAATCTGGTGCAACATAGCAAGACCAAGCACATTGATATTCGTCATCACTTCATTCGTGAGCATATCAAGCGTGGTGATATTGAGTTTCACTTCATCAACACTAAAGAGTAACTTGCAGATATTTTCACTAAGCCCCTAGATGAAGCAAGGTTCCGGGAGTTAAGGCATGAGCTAAATATCATTGATTCAAGTAATATGGATTGAACCTAGGCACTTTGCACCTCATTCCGCATTATATCTAGTTCTAGGTGTAGGCATGGACATAGGGGGAGTGTTGTTCTCTCAATGAACTTTCCCTCCCCCCATTATGCATAAAGTGATCAAGTCTTTCACATCGGCCATTGTTGATGGCACTTGTGCTTCAAAGATGAGCATTGGTTATGAACCAAAGGATAATTCTTCGTGGTGTCATACCTTTTGTCTCAAACATAGGTGGCTCCGGCCACCACCCCCCTTTTCTCTCCAAGATAAAGGAAGGTTATAATATGGCTAGTCAGTATGTCTTGCTTGTGATTTTATTTCTCCCATACTAACTAGTCGGTGCCCACGATGATTTCGTGTTGTTCTGGCAATTTCTAAAGCTCTTTGTGTTTTCTGGAGCGGTGCTACCATTCAGAGGAAGCGGTACTACCGGCACGGTGAGCGGTACTACCGCCCGGGTAGCGGTACTACCGCTATGACCTGAGCGGTACTGCCGCGATGACCAACATGGTACTACCGCTGGCTAGGGCTAGGTCGGCTTGATTCCGTATTTTTGTCTGGGGGAGCGGTACTACCGCTCATGATGCGAGCGGTACTACAGCCCGCCCAGCGGTACTACCACCAGCCCAGCGGTATTACCGCTCTAGCCCGAGCGGTACTACCGCCCTGCCCGTGACCTAGGGGTATATAAAGGGAGGGGGTCGTTTTCTGTGCCCCATTTTTCTTCTTCTTCGTGGAGCTCTCTCTCTATCCCGAAATCCCCAGATCTCGTCCTCCTCCGCGGAGCTTCTCCTCCCTTTCAAGTTGGAGGTATTGCTCCCCCTCCTCCTTCCTCCTTCGAGTGCTATGGATTCTGGTACAGCTCCTCTCCTTCCTCTCTTGGTTGGTGTTCTTGCTTTTAGAGTTAGGCGCTTGATGTACTAGATTCATTGTTTGGATGTATGCTTAGCCTTTGGTTGGAATGGAGGAGAAATCTTAGGAGATTTTAGGTTTAGATGTGGATCAATTTGACATGCCCTAGAGTTCTACATATTTTAAAAATTTGCTGGTTCTTGTCAAGATTATCATGGATGTGGTTTAGATGTGGATCCTATCTAGAAATCCAGCCCCGCGCGGTACTACCACTCCATCCGGGCGGTACTACCGCTGGGGGCAGTGGTACTACCGCTTGCCTGGCGGTACTACCGCTAGGGGGCTAGCGGTACTACTGTTGGGGGCTAGCGGTACTACCGTTGTGCCATCTATGGTTGTATCTCTTTGATGTCTTGTGCTTCTTCTTATGTGTTCTGGACCTTGCCATGCCTCTTGTTGCCGCCTTTTCTGCGTGTTTATGTTGTGTGTCAAAGGTGGTGGTTCCTGTCATTCTAATCCGGTCTGTGACACCCAGTCGAAGAGGTTCCGCAATCCTGACATCCCAGAAGGTTCAGAAAGTTCCAATCTCAATCCTCCAAAGCGCCATTTCAAGAAGACTGCTTCAAAGGAAAAGGAGGCCAACATTGACTACATCACTATGCCTCCTAAATAGTTTATGCGGCGCCGTGGGAGAAATCCTTATGTCAATGAGAGAGTTCAACTCAGAGGATGTGAGTTGTTCTGGACAAAGCAGCAAGCCCTGATTTATCAAGATGTGATCCTGTCATTCAAGAAGATATATGTCCCTGTGCAGTGGATTGATATCCATCATCTCCAGAGGTATCCTGATTATTCTGGAGAGGCCCTCTCTTTGATTGAGCAACTTGGTATTGAGAATGTCATCACCTTCCGTCATGACTTCGATCCAAAGACTGTGGCCTAATTCTATGTCATTTTCCACTTTTATAGTGATGAGGATCGTACTCAGACTTGGATGACGAATGGCGAGAGAATGTCTGGAACTTGGGTAGAGTTCATGAAGCTTCTGAATGTGCCCGACGAGGGGCCGCGGACTGCTGTTGGCTTGCACCCTCATGCCCAACCTGGTGCCACCCCCAAAAACAAGCTGCAACATCTTTATGTGAGGAAGAATGTGCTTCCCCCACTCTTGGATATCATGCACAGGATCTTCCGCAACACGTTGTTTCCTCATGTTGGCAACAAAGACGAGGTTCATTCCTATTTGGTGGACATGCTTCTGATGGGTGAGGAGGGAAGGACAAAGAACACTGGGCCACTCGACATATCTGATGTGATGTTCAATGAGCTTAAGAGTTCGATCTCTCACCATAAGGTCCCCATCTATGGGCCTTACTTGTTCTTTTTCATCAAGAAAAAGTGGGCAGAGTCCTTTTCGCAAGTGCCCTTTCCTGCTAGCTCTGGGTGTGTCAGCCATGACCCTATCAAGCTGCGCCATAAGGAGAAGTGGGCCAACACCTCAACTTCAAGTTCCGCTCAACGTGACAGGGAGACTGCTGCTGCTGAGGGAGGCCGTGCCTCGCATACCCGCTCCTCTGTTGTGTCATCTTGGGCCGCGAAGCTGAAGGACCAGATGAAGACCCTCATCTGCATGCAGGCCAAGGGACAGTATCAGACTCATGTGGCCCAAAAGGAGAACCGTCACAGGCACAAGCGTGTCTTGAGGATGCTTGATGTGCATATTTCGAGCGGCTCTGAGGACATCATCACTCCAGAGGATGACTGGATTCAGGCACGAGACTACTAGTGGGCTGAGTCCGACGCTGAGGAGGAGGCATATGACGAGGACGCTGAGGAGGAGGAGGATGCAGATGCTACGGAAGAGTCCGGTGCGGATGCCTGAGCTACCACATGTGTCCTAGGTGTCCTCTCTGCCCTTTTTGGTGTCTTGATGCCAAAGGGGGAGAGAGTGTAGGGATTTGGATTTGCTTTGCTTTATCATTTTCTGAGTCTTTCTGTGTTGAACTTGGCTGGTCTTATCGTGTTCGATTACCTTTCATGGTTGTGAGACTTTGTTTTAGACATATGACATCCCAACATTACCTTTATTAATTATCTTCATGCTCACATGCTTTACCTTGCTTCCTCACTTAACATTGTATCAGGTCATTGCAAGGAGTATTAGCATATGATTTCTAGGAGGAGCCTTCTCCTTGGACTGAGTGCACTGTTGTTCATAGCACTAACCTAAATCATGCACTCATCTAGGGGGAGCCAGTCCCTAGACCATAAACTCTGGGTTTGCAGTTGTATTCAGTATACTTTCCTTTTGTGCAAATCCGGTATTGTCATCAATTCACCAAAAAGGGGGAGATTTTTAGGGCATATTTATCCATAAGTGATTTTGGTGATTGATGGCAGTACCTCACCGGACTAATCATGTGCATTGAGCATTTCAGATAATACATGACAAAGGCACAAGACATTTCGGCTCCCCTCCGTGGATTAGAAGCACGGTGGCTTCTACGGTTCTCTTTTGTGGTTTTGAGTCGTAGGAACGTCGTACTATTAAGAGGGGATCCGTGTCGGAAAGGTTGGGTGGAATCAAACTCTCACGCACACATTTTATCTCCGTCGCTTTTCCCTTGCTGCTATGGAGCTTCCCCCCTTGTTCTTTCTCTCTCTCTTGGAAAAAAGACTCTAGCGGTAGTACCGCTAGAGGTGAGCGGTAGTACCGCTAGAGGTGAGCGGTAGTACCGCTAGTAAGCGGTAGTACCGCCCCATGGCTAGCAGTAGTACCGCTCCAAGACTGTAGTACCACACTTGTAGTAGTTGTGCCACGTCAGTTTTTTTGCGAAGACTTTCTTGGCGGTGGTAGGCCCGGTAGTAGCTCTCGCACTACCTTGGATAAAGCGGTAGTACCGCTCTAGTCCTAGCGGTAGTACCGCTGGGGCTTGCGGTAGTACCGCTGGGGTCAGCGGTAGTACTGCTGGAGGCAGCGGTAGTACCGCTACCCCTGAGCGGTAGTACCGCTCTGCTCGTGCAGTAAGTGGAGGTAATAGTTGGTTTTGTTCCCCCACTATATAAAGGGTTCTTCCACTCCGTGAACCCTACCTTTGACCCTCCAAGACTCCATTGTTGCTCCCTAAGCTCATATGTGCCCGATCTCTCTCCTTAGCCAATCAAACTTGTTGATTTACTAGGGATTGGTTGAGAAGGCCAAGATCTACACTTCCACCAAGAGAAAATTGATTCCCCCCACTAATCCCTTGCGGATCTTGTTACTCTTGGGTGTTTGAGCACCCTAGACGGTTGAGGTAACCTCGGAGCCACATTTCATTGTGGTGAAGCTCCGTGGTCTTGTTGGGACCCTCCAAGCTTTGTGTGGAGATAGCCCCAACCTTGTTTGTAAAGCTTCGGTCGCCGCCTTCAAGGGCACCTATAGTGGAATCACGGCACCTTGCATTGTGTGAGGGCGTGAGGAGAATACGGTGGCCCTAGTGGCTTATTGGGGAGCATTGTGCCTCCACACCGCTCCAACGGAGACGTACTTCCTGTCAAAGGGAAGGAACTTCGGTAACACATCCTCGTCTTCATCGGTTCCAGTTGTGGTTATCTCTAACCTTTACATTGTGTATGTTATTGTTCTAGAGTATTTCTTACTTGCTTTAGCGATTATAGTTGGTAGCATCATATAGGTTTCTCACCTAGTTATCATTTTAGAGAACCTTTATGTTGCTAACCCTAACTTGTTAAGAATAGCTAAAAATTGGTAGTTGCCTATTCACCCCCCTCTAGTCAACCATATCGATCCTTTCACCTCGCCTCCTGACAGATTGACCCATTTGCACCTAAACAAAGGGACCTTAAAATCATGTCCATAGTCAAGTTCCCATATGTCCACTATGTAACCACGATATGTGTCATTTCCCCTCTTGGTTGCTGCATCAAAGCGGACACCACTATTTTGGTTGGTGCTCTTTTGATCTTGGGCAATCGTGTAAAATGTATTCCCATTTATCTCATACCCTTTGTAAGTCAATACAGTCGAAGATGCTCCCCTGGCCAACGAGTACCATACACCTTCAACAGTGTTGTCACCCATGAGATGTGTTTGCAACCAACTATCGAAAGTCCTGATGTGTTCACATGTAATCCAGTCGTCACACTGCTCCGGGTGTTTGGAGCGCAGAATATTCTTGTGTTCATTGACATACGGGGTCACCAAGGTAGAATTTTGTAGAACTGTGTAGTGTGCTTGAGCCCAAGAATGCCCGTCCCTACATATTATTGAGTCTGCCGCTAGCGTGCCTTTTCTAGTGAGTCTCCCCTCATAACTTGATTGAGGGAGACCAATCTTCTTAAGATGAGGAATGAAGTCAACACAAAACCGAGCGACCTCCTTTATTTGATGGCCCGTGGAGATGCTTCCTTCTGGCATAGCACGGTTACGAACATATTTCTTAAGACTCCCATGAACCTCTCAAAGGGGAACATATTGTGTAGAAATACAGGGCCCAGAATGCCAATCTCGTCAACTAGATGAACTAGGACGTGTGTCATGATACTAAAGAAGATTGGTGGGAAAACAAGCTCGAAACTGACAAGACATTGCACCAAACCACTCTTTAACCTTGGTATGATTTCTGGATTGATTTCCTTCTGAGAGATTGCATTAAGGAATGCACATAGCTTCACTATGGCTAATCAAACATTTTCCGGTAGAAGCCCCCTCAATGCAACCGGAAGCAGTTGCGTCATAATCACGTGGCAGTCATGAGACTTTAGGTTTTGGAACTTTTTCTCTGCCATATTTATTATTCCTTTTATATTGGACGAGAAGCCAGACGAAGCCTTCATACTGAGCCGGCATTCAAAGAAGCTTTCCTTCTCTTCTTTGGTAAGAGTATAGCTGGTAGGACCTTCATACTGCTTTGAATGCATGTCGTCTTTTTCGTGCACACGTAGTTGGTCCTCCCGCGCCTCCGGTGTATCTTTTTTCTTCCCATACATGGCCAAGAAGCCTAGCAAGTTCACGCAAACATTCTTCTCACATGCATCACGTCGATTACAGAGCCGGCCTCTAGGTCTTTCCAATAGGGTAGGTACCTAAATATAGATTTCTTCTTTCACATGGGTGCGCGTCCCTCAGCGTCATTCGGAATAGATTGTCCGCCAGGACCCTTTCCAAAGTTAACTTGTAAATCATTGACCATATCAAGTATGTGATCACCAGTATGGAGGGCGGGATTCTTCCGGTGATCTGCCTCACCTTCGAAATGCTTGCCTTTCTTTCTACATTGATGGTTGGCCGGAAGAAATCGACGATGTCCCAGGTACACATTCTTCCTGCATTTGTCCAAATATATACTTTAGGTGCCATCTAAACAGTGCGTGCATGCGTGGTATCCCTTGTTTGTGTGTCCTGAAAGGTTATTGAGAGTAGGCAAATCATTTATGGTTACAAGCAACAACGCATGTAGGTCAAATTCATGTTGTTTGTGCTCATCCCACACACGTACACCTTTTCCATTCCAAACTATAAATGTTCTTCAACTAATGGCCTTAGATACACATCAATGTCATTTCTGGGCTGCTTAGGGCCTTGGATGAGCACTGGCATCATAATGGACTTCCGCTTCATTCACAACCAAGGAGGAAGGTTATAGATACATAGAGTCACGGGCTAGGTGCTATGATTGCTGCTCTGGTCACCAAAAAGATTAATGCCATCTGCATTTAAACCAAAACATACGTTCCTGGTGTCACGCATAAAGTCCCCCCACCTTCTCGAATTTTCTCCACTGCGACCCATCAGCGGGTGCTCTCAACTTCTCGGCTTTCTTACGGTCTTCCTTGTGCCATCACATCAACTTGGCATGCTCTTTATTTCTAAACAAACGCTTCAATCGTGGTATTATAGGAGCATACCACATCACCTTTTTAGGATCCCTCTTCCTGGGGCGCTCGCCCTCAACATCACTAGTTTCATCCCGTCTGATCTTATACCGCAATGCACAGCATACCGGGCATGCGTTCAAATCCCCGTACTCACTGCGGTAGAAGATGCAGTCATTAGGGCATGCATGTATCTTCTGCACCTCCAATTCTATAGGGTAGAGAACAGTCTTTGCTTCACACGTACTGTCAGGCAATTCATTATCCTTTGGAAGCTTCTTCTTCATTATTTTCAGTAGCTTCCCAAATCCCTTGTCAGATAAACCATTATGTGCCTTCCATTGCAGCAATTCCAGTGTGGTACCGAGCTTTGTGTTGTCATCTTCGGAATTTGGGTACAACCCTTTTTTTGTGATCCTCTAACATGCGCTCGAACTTCAAGTTCTCCCATTCACTTTCGCATTCTCGCTATGCATCGACAGTGACCCGACGAAGATCATAATCGGGCACATCGTCTGGTGCCTCTTGATCTTTAGCTTGCCCTGTTGCAGTATCACCGTATTCAGGGAACATAGGATCTGGATAGTTGTTATCATGCTCTTCTTCTTCATTGTCTTCCATCATAACCCCTCTTTCTTCGTGCTTGGTCCAAACATAATAGTGGGGCATGAAACCCTTCTCAAGTAGGTGGACGTGAAGGGTTTTCAGGGAAGAGTAATCCTTCGTATTCTCGTAGTTAACAAATGGATAGTACATAAAACCATTATGCTTGGTTGCCTCGACCACACCGAGAAAATTACGCAGGTCCGTAATGTACTCTGAAGTGCGTCGGTCACCGTACATCCGTTGGCGGTTCATTTGTATTATGAAATTAAGTATATCAAAAACTATTGTAGAACATCATGAATAGAGAAATGACAAAATTAATACACGTTCATCATCACACTAAAACCAAAGTACAGTAGTGATCAAATGTTATTACTGCAAAAATAAATACATAAATTTCATATATAGTTCTCATAAAACAATATATAGCTATGTAAAACATTTAAATGCAGCAACAAATGTGATCAAAATCGCAACTAAGGTAACAATTGACCCAACAACATAATGATAACAAGCCTCTTTATCAATGGCATATTTTCTAATATTCCTAATCGTCAAGCGCATTGCATCCATCTTCAAGCGCATTGCATCCATCTTCAACCGCATTGCATCCATCTTGATTTTGTGATCATCGACGACATCGGCAACATTCAACTCCAATTCCATTTCCTATCCTCAATTAATGTCAATTTTTTATTCAAGTAATTGTTTTCTTTTTCAACTAAATTTAACCACTCAACAAGAGGATCGGTTGGAATTTCCAGTTCACATACCTCCTAGATAAAAACATCCATGTCACGTTGGTCGGCATAATTGTTATAAACACTAAATGAAACAAATAGTTATAAAAGAAATTATACCACGTCCGAATCATAGGACGAACGGGCACATAAAAGAAGGCAGTTGCGAAGGCGAGCAAGGTATTTTTAAATTTCCTCAAATCAATGAATCAATGAAGTGGTTGAATTGAAGTAAATGTGCCTACGAAAGAAGAGAAGGCTGATAATTTTTGTAGTAGTCGTGACCAACAACCATCAGCAGTCGGCTCGTCCGACGTGGGCGGATACCAAAACTATCGCACTATATAATAACAAACAATAATAAAAGTAAGAAATTTATGCAAGTATCTATCTACATCATTGAAGTAATATTTTTTTCTTTTAAAAAGAAGATAAGAACAAGAGGCTCACCGTGGTCGTGCCGACGACAAGATCGGCGCGGGCGATCAACGAAGGTGAGGACGGGGACGGGACAACACCCTACACATGTGCAGACTATAACAAGTTAATTTGGGCTCAAATTGTGCATCTAAATCAAAAGAACTCCCACATACACCCCTACACTGAAACCCACAAACCACTCTACTTCTAGAGCATTTGAAATGAGCTAAACTAGGAGTGATAGATGAAAGGATGAAGTACCTAACCTTTTAGAACACTTGTGTAGTTGGTGCACCGCCAAACCTAGACAAATCTTGAGAAAAATGGAGCTTGGAGAGGTAGAGCTTGGAGACACGAAAGCTTAAGTGTGGCTCGGGCATTTCATCGAGCACCTCATGTGCATGCATAGCACGGTGGCAAGAGCAGTGCATGCACACCTCCCACACGGCCAAAAAAACAGAGGAGAGGGTGGGAAGGGGCGAGGGTATATATAGGCATCTATTTGGTCCCGATTGGTGGCAAGAACCAGGACACAAGACTGACCTTTAGTCCCGGTTCCACCCACCAACCGGGACTGAAGGTGCTGCCTGAGGAGCGAGGACCATTGGTCCCGATTCGTGTCTAGAACCGGGGCCAAAGGGGTCAGACGAACCGGGACCATGGCCCGGCCGGCGCCCTAGCCTCACGAACAAGGGCCGATGCACCGACCAGTCCCGGTTCTAAATAGAACCGGGATTAAAGCTCTTTTATCGCGTGGACCAAAGCCATGTTTTATACTAGTGCATAAGATTCTTGATCCTTGGAATGTTCTCAATCTTGTAATTACCAAGACCAGAAACAAGATTGAAATCTCGAAGTCAAGAATAAATGATTGCATAGCAATGGTTATATCGGGAATCCTGTGAGGAGAAGGGAGGGGGTGTTTACAGTTATTGCATAACAAATATCTACACTCCAAAATTTTAGCACAAGTTACGGCTCAACCAAATGATTCATCCTTTTTAAAGGGTTTGATTAGAACTAAGGTCGCTTTCTTTAATAGAAGTACTACTAGATTATAGGATGATACTTGGTCAGAGAAGACGCCTCTAGCTTTATAGTATCCAATGTTTTATAATATCATATAACGTAAAGAGGTATTTGTGAGTACAATATTATGTCCAGCTCCCCTAAACATTCAGTTCAGGAGGTTAGTAGTTGGGAATGATGGGATAGATGTATGCATTTAGTGCATTGGTTGATGGAGGCCTACTTGTCTAATGAGCCATATGTATTTCGTTGGAAACTTGCAGTTTCAAGCGTGTTCTTAGACAAATCTTTGCATATGTTTTTGATTATCAGTGGACCGATCCCTTGATCTACTCATACATAGAAAATGAAGCTGGGTTTAAAAATTGAGATTTTTATGTGATTTGTGCATGAGGAGATGATTTTGACTAAGGAAAATTTGACAGAACATAGGTGGAAAGGGGGTAAACGGTGTTGTTTTGCGATCAGGAGGAAATGATTCAACATCTATTTCTTACATGCTCACTAACCAAGTTAGGACATCTCCAACACTGACCCAAAAATTCCTTCGCTATATGTCTGTTTTTGTGTCCGGACGTGGTCCACGGACATGATATGGAAGGGAGCCATCCAACGCTAACTACAAAGTATCCGACTAGAAGGAGAAAAGGAAGGTGGGGACCATGCATATGATCGTGATATTTGTGGTTTAGAGTCCGGTTGGGAGGAGGGGGCCATGCATGTGCGTATGGGAGGAGAGAAAGAAGAGACGGACATGCATGTGATTGGTCAAGTGCATGTCCGGACTCTGCAAAACTCCCCCAGGTTTCTCTTTACTTTGCCAGAATCCAAACGTCGGACTGCTAAGTGGATGTATACAAGTCTGTGTTGGATGGCAAAAGTGAATAAAAGTGTCCTATCAGACATATGCTCGAGATTTGCATGTCTCCCTTAGAGGTGCCCTGATTGTAGAGAATAATACATGTGCCTTTAACATTTTCCCACCTAATAGTATCTCCAGTATGTTTGGTAATTAGTTAGGTGGGGTTGATCCTAATATAGTGGCACAAATTCAAGTGGGGGTTTGTGCATTATTTGGAACTATTTGAAACCGTCAGAATGATGTTGTATTTAACATGACAAGTATAAAAAAATACAGGTTATCTGTTGGAAATATGCCCTAGAGGCAATAATAAAATAGTTATTATTATACTTCCTTGTTCAAGATAATCATTTATTATCCATGCTAGAATTGTATTGAATGGAAACTCACATACATGTGTGGATACATAGACAACACGGTGTCCCTAGTAAGCCTCTAGTGGACTAGCTCGTTGATCAAAGATGGTCAAGGTTTCCTGGCCATAGACAAGGGTTGTAACTTGATAACGGGATCACATCATTAGAAGAATGATGTGATGGACAAGACCCAAACTATGAACACAACATGTGATCGTTTCATTTTATGGCTATTGTTTTTCTGCATTTCAAGTATATGTTCCTATGACCATGAGATCATGTAACTCAGTGACACCGGAAGAATACCTTGTGTGTGTCGCAACATAACTGGGTGAATATAAAGGTGCTCCACAGGTATCTCCGAAGGTGTCTGTTGAGTTAGCATTGATCAAGACTAGGATTTTTCACTCCGTGTGACGGAGTGGTATCTCGGGGCCCACTCGGTAATACAACATCACAACAAGCCTTGCAAGCAATGTGACTAAAGAGTTAGCCACGAGATTTTGTATTACAGAACGAGTAAAGAGACTTGTTGGTTACGATGTCAAGGATTCAATCAATCCCGCATAGTGTTCACTTTGTCCATCGGTATGTTACTTGCCCGAGATTCGATCGTCGGTATCTGCATACCATTTCAATCTTGTTACCGGCAAGTCTCTTTACTTGTTACGTAATACAAGATCATGTGAATAACTCCTTAGTCACATTGCTTGCAAGCTTCTTGTGATGTTGTATTACCAAGTGGGCCCTAGAGATACCTCTCCGTCATACCGAGTGACAAATCCCAGTCTCAATCCATGCCAACCCAACAGACACCCTCCGAGACACCTGTAGAGCTCCTTTATAGTCACCCAGTTATGTTGTGACGTTTGATACACACAAGGTATTCCTCCGGTGTCTGGGAGTTGCATGATCTCATGGTCATAGGAACATATACTTGAGATGGATAAAACAATAGCAATAAACTAACACGATCATATGCTACATTTACAACTTGGGTCTTGTCCATCACATCATTCTCCTAATGATGTGATCCCGTCATCAAATGAAAACTCATATCTATGGCTAGGAAACCTTGACCATCTTTGATCAACGAGCTAGTCCTTTAGAGGCTCACTAGGGATAGTGTGTTGTCTATGTATCCACACATGTATTTTGTTTCCAATCAATACAATTCTAGCATGGATAATAAACGATTATCATGAACAAGAAAATATAGTAATAACCACTTTATTATTGCCTCTACGACATATTTCCAATAGTGTCCCACTTGCACTAGAGTCAATAATCTAGCTCAGATAACTATGTGATTTACATTGTAATGAATCTAACACCCATACAGTTCTGGTGTTGATCATGTTTTGCTCGTGGAAGATGCATAGTCAACGGGTTGCAACATTCAGATCCATGTGCACTTTGCAAATACTTATGTCCTCCTCCTTGATGAAATCGCAGATGGAATTGAAGCGTCGCTTTATGTATCTGGTCCTCTTGTGAAATCTTGGTTCCTTGGCTAGAGCAATGGCACCAGTGTTGTCACAGAATAGAGTCACTGGATCCAGTGCACTAGGCACAACTCCAAGATCTGTCATGAACTCCTTCATCCAGACACCTTCTTTAGCCACCTCTGAGGCGGCTATTTACTCCGCTTCGCATGTAGAATCAACTATCATGCTTTGCTTGGAACTGCACCACCTTACTGCACCCCCATTGAGAATAAATATGTATCCGGTTTGAGACTTGGAGTCATCCAGATCAGTGTTAAAACATAGAACGACGAAACCCTTTACGACAAGATCTTGATCACCTCCATACACGAGAAATATTTATTTAGCCTTTTCGTGTACTTCAGACTATTCTTGACCATTGTCCGGTGGTCCATTCCTGGATCACTTTGAAACCTTCCCGCATACTTATGGCAAGGCTGACATCAGATCTCGTGCACACATTGCATACATGATAGAGCCTATGGATAAAGCATAGGGGACGACACTCATCTTTTCTCTATCTTGTGTAACCACTGGGCATTGAGTCGTACTCAACTTCACACCTTGCAATACATGCAAGAACACTTTCTTTGGCTGATCCATTTTGAACTTCTTCAAAACTTTGTCAAGGTATGTGGTGTGTGAAAGTACTATTAAGCGTCTTGATCTATCTCTATAGATCTTGATGCCTAATATGTAAGGAGCTTCTCCTAGGTCCTTAATTGAAAAACTCTTATTCAAAAAATCCTTTATGCTTCCCAAAAATTGTATATTGTTTCCAATCAGCAAAATGTCATCCACATATAATGTTAGAAACGCTATAGAGATCCCACTCATTGTCTTGTAAATACAAGCTTCTCCATAAACTTGTATAAACACAAACACCTTGATCACCTCATCAAAGCGCTGATTCCAACTTCGAGATGCTTGCACAAGTCCATAAATGGATCGCTGGAACTTGCACACTTTGTCAGGATTAACTGTATCGATAAAACCTTTAGGTTACATCATGTACAACTCTTCCTTAAGGAAACCGTTAAGGAATGTTGTTTTGACATCCATCTGCCAAATTTCATAATCGAAAAATGCAGCTATTGCTAACATGATTCTGATGGACTTAAGCATCGCTACAGGTGAGAAAGTATCATCGTAGTCAACTCCTTGAACTTGTGAAAACCCTTTGCCACAAGTTGAGCTTTATAAATGATGACATTACTGTCGGTGTTCGTCTTCTTCTTAAAGATCCATTTATTGTGAATGGCCTTTCGCCCTTCACATAATACTTACAAACTCCACACTTTATTTTCATACATGGATCATATCTCAGATTTCATGGCCTCTAACCATTTGTTGGAATCTAGGGCCACCATTGATTCTCGATAACTCGTAGGTTTATTGTTGTCCAACAACATGACTGTTAAGACAAGGTTACCATACCACTGAGGATCAGTACGTGCCCTTGTCAACCTATGAGGTTTGCTAGCAACTTGATCCGAAGCTTCATGATCATCATCATTGGGCTCCTCTTCAACTCGCGCAGACTTCAAAGAAACATCTTTCTGTGCTGTGCTACTCTTTGGTTGAAGTAAAGGTTCTATACTTCATCAAGTTCTTTCTTCCTCCCACTCAATTATTTCTAGAGAAACTCTTTCTCAATAAATGTTCCGTTTTAGCGACAAACACTTCGCTTTCAGATGTGAGATAGAAGGTATACCCAACAGTATATTTTGGGTATCCTATGAAGACACATTTCTTCTCTTTGGGTTCCATCTTTGTAGGCTGAAGCTTTTTGACATAAGCATCACATCCCCAAACTTTAAGAAACAACAACTTTGGTCTCTTGCCAAACCATAGTTCATATGGCGTCGTCTCAACATATTTAGATGGTGCCCTATTTAAAGTGAATGCAGTTGTCTCCAATGCATAACCCCAAAATGATAGTGGCAAATTGGCAAGAGACATGATAGAACACACCATATCTAATAAAGTACGATTACGACGTTCAGACACACCATTGCGTTGTGGTGTTCCAGGCGGTGTCAACTGTGAAACAATTCCACATTGTCTTAGGTGAGTACCAAACTCATAAGTCATATATTCTCCTCCTCGATCAGATCGTAGGAATTTGATCTTCTTGTTATGATGATTCTCCACTTCACTCTGAAATTGCTTGAACTTTTCAAACATTTCAGACTTGTGTTTCATTAAGTAAATATAACCATATCTACTTAAGTCATCGATGAAGGTGAGAAAATAACTATATCCATCGCGTGCATCAATGCTCATTGGACTCCACACATCAGTATGTATGATTTCCAATAAGACACTTGCTCGCTCCATCGTTCCAGACAACACAGTTTTGACCATCTTGCCCATGAGACATGGTTCACATGTGTCAAGTGATTCAAAATCAAGTGACTCCAAAAGTCCATAAACATGGAGTTTCTTCATACTTCTACACAAATATGACCTAAGCGGCAGGGCCACAAGAAAGTGGTATTATCATTATCAACTCTACATCTTTTGGCATCAATGTTATGAACATGTGTGTCATTACTATCGAGATTCAATAAGAACAAACCCCTCACATTGGGTGCATGACCATAAAATATATTACTCATATAAATAGAACAACCATTAGTCTCTGATTTAAATGAGTAATTGTCTCGCATTAAACAAGATCCAAATATAATGTTCATGCTCAACGCGGGCACTAAATAACACTTATTCAGGTTCATCACTAATCCCAATGGTAATCGAAGAGAGAGTGTGCCGACGGCGATCACATCAACCTTGGAACCATTTGCAACGTGCATCGTCACTTCGTCCTTCGCCAACCTTCGTCTATTCTGTAGTTCGTGCTCTGAGTTGCAAATGTGAGCAACCGAACTGGTATCAAATACCCAGGCACTACAATGATAGTTGGTGAGGTACACATCAATAACATGTATATCATATATACCTTGTTTGGTGTTGGCCGCCTTCTTGTCGGCGAGATACTTGGGGAAATTCCGCTTCCAGTGACCAGTGCCCTTGGAATGAAAGCACTCAGTTTCTGGCTTGGGCCCAGCCTTGGGTTTCTTCACGGGAGGGGCAACTGCTTTGCCACTCTTCTTAGAGTTATCCTTCTTACTCTTGCCATTTTTCTTGAAACTAGTGGTTTTATTGACCATGAACACTTGATGCTCGTTCTGAATTTCTGACTCAGCGACCTTCAGCATCGCAAATAGCTCGGGGACTGATTTATTCATCCCTTGCGTATTATAGTTGAACACAAAGCATTTATATCTAGGTGGCAATGATTGAAGAACTCTATCAGTGATTGCCTCTCATGAGAGAACAATTCCCAATTCAGCCAGATGGTTGGAATGCCCATACATTCTGAGTATCTGTTCACTAACAGACCCGTTCTCCTCCATCTTGCAAGCATAGAACTTATCGGAGGACTCATACCTCTCGATCCGGGCATTCTTTTCAAACATGAACTTCAACTCGTGGAACATCTCATATGATCCATGATGTTCAAAACATCTTTGAAGTCCCGGTTCTAAGCCATACAAAATTGCACATTGAACTACTGAGTAGTCATCCAAACGTGACTGCCACATGTTCGTAATGTCTTCAGTTGCTGGAAGGGGGGCGCATCACCAAGCCGTGCATCAAGGACATAATCCTTTTGGGAAACCGTGAGGACAATCCGCAGATTACGGGCCCAGTCTACAAAGTTACTTCCATCATCTTTCAACTTGGCTTTCTCGAGTAACGCATTAAAATTCAGGGGTTCTACTGCGTGAGCCATTGATCTACAACATAAATTTGCAAATATTACTTAGACTATTGTTCAAAATAATGAGTTTAGTTAACCATATTACTAAAAATTCCCACTCAAATTGACATCCCTCTAGTCATTCGAGTGAAACATGATCCAAATCCACCAACCCAAGTCTGATCATCACATGAGATGAGCTCGTTTCAATGGTGAACATCTTCATGTTGATCATATCTACTATATGACTCATGTTCGACCTTTCGGTCTCTTGTGTTTCGAGGCCATGTTTTTACATGCTAGGCTCGTCAAGTTTAACCTGAGCGTTCCGCATGTGCAAAATTGTCTTGCCCCGTTGTATGTGAACGTAGAGTCTATCACACCCGATCATCACGTGGTGTCTCGAAACGACGAACTTTCGCAACGGTGCACACCCGGGGAGAACACAATTTTATCTCGAAATTTTAGTGAGGGGTCACCTTGTAATGCTACCGTCATCTTAATCAAAACAAGGTATATAAAAAGAATTAACATCACATGCAAATCATAAGTGACATGATATGGCCATGATCTTGTGTTTTTGATCTCCATCGTCACCGGCACAACACCATGATTCCATCATCATGATCTCCATCATCGTGTTTCCACCAAGGTTGTCGCGCCAACCATGATTGTACTACTATTGCTACCGTTTAGCGGTGGTGGTGAGTAGCTCTCCCGACACGGCTTCGCCGAGCTGTACCGAGAAAACTAGAGGTGGAGACGATCTAGAGGAAGAGGGAGAGGTTGCATCATGTCACAGGTGTGTTGCAGCCCTCCCTCTCCCCACTTATATATAGGAGGAGGGTGGAGGCCGGCGGGCCCTAGGGTTTCCCCTAGGGCTTGGGGTGGCGGCCAAGGTGGCTTGCCACCCAAGGAAAGGGTGGCGCCACCCTTGGGCCTACCCTCCTTGCTGCCTTCGGCCGCATGGGCCTTAGTGGGAGGAGCGTCAAGCCCACCATGGACTGGTGCGCCTCCTCTCACAGCCCATGGGGACCTCCGTGGAAGGTGGACCCTCCCGATGGACCCCCGGAACACTTCCGACACTCCCGTCACAAAACCGGTATTACCCTGGAACTTTTTTGGAGCTTGAATACCAACTTCATATATATCAATATTTACCTCTGGTCCATTTTGGAGCTCCTCGTGATGTTCGGAATCTCATCTGAGACTCCAAACAACTTTCGGTTATCACCACACATAACTCATTAATACCAAATAGCACCTAACCTTAAGTGTGCAGACCCGACGGGTTCGAGAACTATACACACATGACCGAGCCACTCTCCGGTAAATAACCAATAGCATGACCTCGATGTCCATATTGGTTCCTACATGTTTATCAGTCGATCCATGATGTCAATGATTCAATCAATCCGGTATATTGTTCCGTTTGTCCATCGGTATGTTACTTGCCCGAGATTCGATCGTCGGTATCTGCATACCTAGTTTAATCTCGTTACCCACAAGTCGCTTTACTCTTTACATAATACAAGATCTCGTTACTAACTCCTTGGTCACATTGCTTGCAAGCTTCTTGTGTTGTATTACCGAGTGGGCCCTAGATATACCTCTCTGTCATACGGAGTGAGAAATCCCAGGCTCAGTCCATGCCAACCCAACATACACCCTCGGAGATAACTGTAGAGCACATTTATAGTTAGCGAGTTACGTTGTGACGTTTGATACATACAAGGTATTCCTCCGGTGTGCGGAACTTCCATGATCTCATGGTTATAGGAACATATACTTGACATACGGAAAACAATATCAATAAACTCACATGATCATATGCTACATTTATAGTTTGGGTATTGTCCATCACATCATTCTCCTAATGATGTGATCCCGTTATAAAATGACAAATCATGTCTATGGCTAGGAAACCTTGACCATCCTTGATTAACGAGCTAGTCCTTTAGAGGCTCACTAGGGACAGTGTGTTGTCTATGCATCCACACATGTATTTAGTTTCCAATCAATACAATTCTTGCATGGATACTAAACGATTATCATGAACAAGGAAATATAATATTAACCACTTTATTATTGTCTCTAGGACATATTTCCAACAATAGGATTGAAAGTATCTCTAGAGGGGGTGATTAGACTACTTGACAAGATACAAAATTAGCCTTTTCCCAGTTCTAGTTGTGGGCCAATTTTAGCAATTATGACTAGTCAAATTCGCCCTACACATGCACATCTCAGAGTATAGCAGCAGAAAGTAAAGACATGCAAATGTAATGTAGAGGATAAGGTAAGAAGATCAAATTCAAAGGTTGATACGACGATTTTTGGCATGGTTCTGATAGGTGTTGTTATCATATGTCTATGTTAGTGGCGACTTCAACCCACAGAGGGTAACCGCTGCAAGAGTCCACAGATGGCTCCACCCACAAGGGGTCCACGAAGAATCTGTTGGAATTATGCCCTAGAGGCAATAATAAATGTATAGTTATTATTATAATTCCTGTATCAAGATAATAGTTTATTATCCATGCTATAATTGTATTGAATGAAGACTCATTTACATGTGTGGATACATAGACAAAACACCGTCCCTAGCATGCCTCTAGTTGGCTTGCCAGTTGATCGATGATAGTCAGTGTCTTCTCATTATGAACAAGGTGTTGTTGCTTGATAACTGGATCACGTCATTGGGAGAATCACGTGATGGACTAGACCCAAACTAATAGACGTAGCATGTTGATCGTGTCATTTTGTTGCTACTGTTTTCTGCGTGTCAAGTATTTATTCCTATGACCATGAGATCATATAACTCACTGACACCGGAGGAATGCTTTGTGTGTATCAAACGTCGCAACGTAACTGGGTGACTATAAAGATGCTCTACAGGTATCTCCGAAGGTGTTAGTTGAGTTAGTATGGATCAAGACTGGGATTTGTCACTCCGTGTGACGGAGAGGTATCTCGGGGCCCACTCGGTAATACAACAACACACACAAGCCTTGCAAGCAATGTAACTTAGTGTAAGTTGCGGGATCTTGTATTACGTAACGAGTAAAGAGACTTGCCGGTAAACGAGATTGAAATAGGTATGCGGATACTGACGATCGAATCTCGGGCAAGTAACATACCGAAGGACAAAGGGAATGACATACGGGATTATACGAATCCTTGGCACTGAGGTTCAAACGATAAGATCTTCGTAGAATATGTAGGATCCAATATGGGCATCCAGGTCCCGCTATTGGATATTGACTGAGGAGTTTCTCGGGTCATGTCTACATAGTTCTCGAACCCGCAGGGTCTGCACACTTAAGGTTCGACGTTGTTTTATGCGTATTTGAGTTATATGGTTGGTTACCGAATGTTGTTCGGAGTCCCGGATGAGATCACAGACGTCACGAGGGTTTCCGGAATGGTCCGCAAATGAAGATTGATATATAGGATGACCTCATTTGATTATCGGAAGGTTTTCGGAGTTACCGGGAATGTACCGGGAATGACGAATGGGTTCCGGGAGTTCACCCGGGGGGGGGGGCAACCCACCCCGGGGAAGCCCATAGGCTTTGGGGAGACACACCAGCCCTTAGTGGGCTGGTGGGACAGCCCCAAGGGGGCCTATGCGCCAAGAGAAGGAAATCAAAGGAAAAGAAAAAAAAAGAGGGAAGAAGTGGGAAGGGAGGGGGACTCCTCCCACCAAACCAAGTCCAACTCGGTTTGGGGGGGAGTCCTCCCCCCCTTGGCTCGGCCGACCCCTTGAGGGTCCCTTGAACCCCAAGGCAAGGTCCCCCTCCCTCCTCCTATTTATATGGGGCTTTTAGGGCAGATTTGAGACGACTTTCTCACGGCTGCCCGACCACATACCTCCATAGTTTTTCCTCTAGATCGCGTTTCTGCGGAGCTCGGGCGGAGCCCTGCTGAGACAAGATCATCACCAACCTCCAGAGCGCCGTCACGCTGCCGGAGAACTCTTCTACCTCTCCGTCTCTCTTGCTGGATCAAGAAGGCCGAGATCATTGTCGAGCTGTACGTGTGCTGAACGCGGAGGTGCCGTCCGTTCGGTACTAGATCGTGGGACTGATCGCGGGATTGTTCGCGGGGCGGATCGAGGGACGTGAGGACGTTGCACTACATCAACCGCGTTCTCTAACGCTTCTGCTGTACGATCTACAAGGGTACGTAGATCACTCATCCCCTCTCGTAGATGGACATCACCATGACAGGTCTTCGTGCGCGTAGGAAAATTTTTGTTTCCCATGCGACGTTCCCCAAAAGTGGCATCATGAGCTAGGTTCATGCGTAGATGTCTTCTCGAGTAGAACACAAAAGGTTTTGTGGGCGGTGATGTGCGTTTTTCTGCCCTCCTTAGTCTTCTCTTGATTCCACGGTATTGTTGGATTGAAGCGGCTTGGACCGACATTACTCGTACGCTTATGAGAGACTGGTTTCATCGTTACGAGTAACCCCCTTTGCTCAAAGATGACTGGCAAGTGACGGTTTCTCCAACTTTAGTTGAATCGGATTTGACCGAGGAGGTCCTTGGATGAGGTTAAATAGCAACTCATATATCTCCGTTGTGGTGTTTGCGTAAGTAAGATGCGATCCTACTAGATACCCTTGGTCACCACGTAAAACATGCAACAACAAAATTAGAGGACGTCTAACTTGTTTTTGCAGGGTATGATTGTGATGTGATATGGCCAATGATGTGATGTGATATATTGGATGTATGAGATGATCATGTTGTAATAGAAATATCGACTTGCACGCCGATGGTACGGCAACCGGCAGGAGCCATAGGGTTGTCTTTATACTAACGTTTGTGCTTGCAGATGCGTTTACTATTTTGCTAAGATGTAGTTTTAGTAGTAATAGCATAAGTAGCACGGCAACCCCGATGGCAACACGTTGATGGATGATCATGGTGTGGCGCCAGTGACAAGAAGATCGTGCCGGTGCTTTGGTGATGGAGATCAAGAAGCACGTGATGATGGCCATATCATGTCACTTATGAATTGCATGTGATGTTAATCCTTTTTGCACCTTATTTTGCTTAGAACGACGGTAGCATTATGAGGTGATCTCTCACTAAAATTTCAAGACGAAATTGTGTTCTCCCCGACTGTGCACCGTTGTTGCAGTTCGTCGTTTCGAGACACCACGTGATGATCGGGTGTGATAGACTCAACGTTCACATACAACGGGTGCAAAACAGTTGCGCACGCGGAACACTCGGGTTAAGCTTGACGAGCCTAGCATGTGCAGACATGGCCTCGGAACACATGAGACCGAAAGGTCGATCATGAATCATATAGTTGATATGATTAGCATAGGGATGCTTACCACTGAAACTATACTCAACTCACGTGATGATCGGACTTGGGATAGTGTAAGTGGATCATGAACCACTCAAATGACTAGAGAGATGTACTTTTTGAGTGGGAGTTTAGCATATAATTTGATTAAGTTGAACTCTAATTATCTTGAACATAGTCTAAGTCCACTTTGAAAATATTTGTGTTGTAGATCATGGCTCACGCAAGTGTCATCCTGAATTTTAATACGTTCCTAGAGAAAGCTAAGTTGAAAGATGATGGAAGCAACTTTGTAGACTGGGCTCGTAATCTTAAGCTAATCTTATAAGCTGGAAAGAAGGATTATGTCCTTAATGCTGCGCTAGGAGATGAACCACCCGCTACGGCTGATCAGGATGTTAAGAACGCTTGGTTAGCGCGTAAGGAGGACTACTCAATAGTTCAATGTGCAGTCTTGTATGGCTTAGAACCGGGAATTCAACGTCGCTTTGAGCGTCATGGAGCATTTGAGATGTTCCAGGAGTTGAAGTTTATCTTTCAGAAGAACGCCCGGATCGAGAGGTATGAGACCTCCGATAAATTCTATGCTTGCAAGATGGAGGAAAACTCGTCTGTCAGTGAACATGTGCTCAAAATGTCTGGGTACTCAAATCGTCTAGCTGAACTGGGGATTGAACTCCCGCAAGAAGCTATCACTGATAGAATCCTTCAATCACTGCCGCCAAGCTACAAAGGCTTTGTGTTGAACTACAACATGCAAGGGATGAACAAGTCTCCCGGCGAGTTGTTTGCGATGCTGAAAGTCGCAGAGTCTAAACTCCGTAAAGAGCATCAAGTGTTGATGGTGAGCAAGACCACTAGTTTCAAGAGAAACGGCAAAGGCAAGAAGGGCAATTCAAAGAAGAGCGGCAAGCCTGTTTCCAATCCGCCGAAGAAACCCAAAGCTGGACCTAAGCCTGAAACGGAGTGCTTATATTGCAAGGGTATGGGTCACTGGAAGCGCAATTGCCCCAAGTATCTGGCAGATAAGAAGGCGAGCAAAGAAAAATCAGGTATATTTGATATACATGTTATTGATGTGTACTTAACCGGCTCTCGTAGTAGTGCCTGGGTATTCGATACCGGTTCTGTTGCTCACATTTGCAACTCGAAGCAGGAACTGCGGAATAGACGAAGGCTGGCGAAAGACGAAGTGACGATGCGCGTAGGAAACGGTTCCAAGGTTGATGCAATCGCCGTTGGCATAGTGTCACTTCAACTACCATCGGTATTAGTGATGAACTTCAATCATTGTTATTTAGCGCCTGCGTTGAGCATGAACATTATATCTGGATCTTGTTTATTGCGAGACGGTTACTCTTTTAAGTCAGAGAATAATGGTTGTTCTATTTCTATGAGTAACATCTTTTATGGTCATGCACCGAATGTGAGAGGATTGTTCATATTGAATCTTGATAGCGATACGCATATACATAACATTGATACCAAAAGAGTTAGAGTAAACAATGATAGCGCCATATTTTTGTGGCACTTCCGCTTGGGTCATATTGGTGTAAAGCGCATGAAGAAACTCCATGCTGATGGACTTTTGGAGTCACTTGACTTTGATTCACTTGACACGTGCGAACCATGCCTCATGGGCAAGATGACTAAGACTCCGTTCTCCGGAACAATGGAGCGTGCAAGTGACTTGTTGGAAATCATACATACCGATGTGTGTGGTCCAATGAGCGTGGAGGCACGCGGCGGATATCGTTATTTTCTAACCTTCACTGACGACTTAAGTAGATATGGTTATGTCTACTTGATGAAGCACAAGTCTGAAACATTTGAAAAGTTCAAGCAATTTCAGAGTGAAGTGGAAAATCATCGTAACAAGAAGATCAAGTTCCTACGGTCTGATCGTGGGGGTGAATATCTGAGTTTCGAGTTTGGTACTCACTTAAGACAATGTGGAATTGTTTCGCAGTTAACACCGCCTGGAACACCACAGCGTAATGGTGTGTCCGAACGTCGTAATCGTACTTTGTTAGAGATGGTGCGATCTATGATGTCTCTTACTGATTTGCCGTTATCATTTTGGGGTTATGCATTAGAAACAGCTGCATTCACTTTAAATAGGGCACCATCGAAATCCGTTGAGACGACACCATACGAACTGTGGTATGGCAAAAGGCCAAAGTTGTCGTTTCTTAAAGTTTGGGGATGTGATGATTATGTCAAAAAGCTTCAGCCTGAAAAGATGGAACCCAAAGCGGAAAAATACGTCTTCATAGGTTACCCAAAAGAGACAGTTGGGTACACCTTCTATCTCAAATCCGAGGGCAAAGTGTTTGTTGCTAAGAACGGAACTTTTCTCGAGAAGGAGTTTCTCTCGAGAGAATTGAGTGGGAGGAAGATAGAACTTGACGAGGTTGTCGAACCTCTTATCCCTCTGGATGGTGGCGCAGGGCAAGGGGAAACCTCTGTCGTTGCGACGCCGGTTGAGGAGGAAGTTAATGATGATGATCATGAAACTCCAGTTCAAGTTTCTGTTGAACCACGCAGGTCGACGAGATCACGCGCTGCTCCAGAGTGGTACGGTAATCCCGTCTTATCAATCATGTTGTTAGACAACAATGAACCTCCAAATTATGAAGAAGCAATGGTGGGCCCAGATTCCAACAAATGGCTAGAAGCCATGAAATCCGAGATAGGATCCATGTATGAGAACAAAGTGTGGACTTTGGAGATACTACCTGAGGGCCGCAAGGCTATTCAGAACAAATGAATCTTTAAGAAGAAGACGGACGCTGACGGTAATGTGACCGTTTATAAAGCTCGACTTGTGGCAAAGGGTTTTTCACAAGTTCCAGGAGTTGACTACGATGAGACCTTCTCACCCGTAGCGATGCTTAAGTCCGTCAGAATCATGTTAGCAATAGCTGCATTTTTCGATTATGAAATCTGGCAGATGGATGTCAAAACGGCGTTCCTTAACGGTTTCCTCAAGGAAGAGTTGTATATGATGCAACCCGAAGGTTTTGTCGATCCTAAAAATGCTGACAAGGTGTGCAAGCTCGAGCGATCCATTTATGGACTGGTGCAAGCATCTCGGAGTTGGAACAAACGCTTTGATGAGGTGATCAAAGCATTTGGGTTTATACAAGTGGTTGGAGAATCTTGTATTTACAAGAAAGTGAGTGGGAGCTCTATGGCGTTTCTAATATTATATGTGGATGACATATTACTGATTGGAAACAACGTAGAGCTTTTGGAGAGCATAAAAGGTTACTTGAATAAAAGTTTCTCCATGAAGGACCTAGGAGAAGCTGCTTACATTCTTGACATTAAGATCTATAGGGATAGATCAAAGCGCCTGATAGGACTTTCACAAAGCACATACCTTGATAAAGTTTTGAAGAGGTTCAAAATGGAACAGTCCAAGAAGGGTTCTTGCCAGTGTTACAAGGTACGAGATTGAGTAAGACTCAGTGCCCAGCAACTGACGAAGACAGAGAGCATATGCGCTCCGTCCCCTATGCTTCAGCCATAGGCTCTATCATGTATGCAATGCTGTGCACTAGACCGGATGTTAGCCTGGCCATAAGTATGGCAGGTAGGTTCCAGAGTAATCCAGGAGTGGATCACTGGACAGCGGTCAAGAATATCCTGAAGTACCTGAAAAGGACTAAGGAGATGTTTCTCATGTATGGAGGTGACGAAGAGCTCGCCGTAAAAGGTTACGTCGATGCAAGCTTTGACACAGATCCGGACGACTCTAAGTTGCAGACCTGATACGTATTTATTCTTAATGGGGGTGCAGTAAGCTGGTGTAGTTCCAAGCAAAGCGTCGTAGCAGATTCTACATGTGAAGCAGACTACATGGCTGCCTCGGAGGCGGCTAAGGAGGGTGTCTGGATGAAGCAGTTCATGACGGATCTTAGAGTGGTGCCAAGTGCACTGGATCCAATAACCTTGTTCTGTGACAACACTGGTGCCATTGCCCTGGCAAAGGAACCAAGGTTTCACAAGAAGACCAGACACATCAAACGACGCTTCAACCTCATCCGCGACTACGTCGAGGAGGAGGACGTAAATATATGCAAAGTGCACACGGATCTGAATGTAGCAGACCCGCTGACTAAACCTCTTCCACGGCCAAAACATGATTGACACCAGAACTGTATGGGTGTTAGATTTATTACAATGTAATTCACATGGTGATGTGAGGGCTAGATTATTGACTCTAGTGCAAGTGGGAGATTGTTGGAATTATGCCCTAGAGGCAATAATAAATGTATAGTTATTATTATAATTCCTGTATCAAGATAATAGTTTATTATCCATGCTATAATTGTATTGAATGAAGACTCATTTACATGTGTGGATACATAGACAAAACACCATCCCTAGCATGCCTCTAGTTGGCTAGCCAGTTGATCGATGATAGTCAGTGTCTTCTGATTATGAACAAGGTGTTGTTGCTTGATAACTGGATCACGTCATTGGGAGAATCACGTGATGGACTAGACCCAAACTAATAGACGTAGCATGTTGATCGTGTCATTTTGTTGCTACTGTTTTCTGCGTGTCAAGTATTTATTCCTATGACCATGAGATCATATAACTCACTGACACCGGAGGAATGCTTTGTGTGTATCAAACGTCGCAACGTAACTGGGTGACTATAAAGATGCTCTACAGGTATCTCCGAAGGTGTTAGTTGAGTTAGTATGGATCAAGACTGGGATTTGTCACTCCGTGTGACGGAGAGGTATCTCGGGGCCCACTCGGTAATACAACATCACACACAAGCCTTGCAAGCAATGTAACTTAGTGTAAGTTGCGGGATCTTGTATTACGGAACGAGTAGAGAGACTTGCCGGTAAACGAGATTGAAATAGGTATGCGGATACTGACGATCGAATCTCGGGCAAGTAACATACCGAAGGACAAAGGGAATGACATACGGGATTATACGAATCCTTGGCACTGAGGTTCAAACGATAAGATCTTCGTAGAATATGTAGGATCCAATATGGGCATCCAGGTCCCGCTATTGGATATTGACCGAGGAGTCTCTCGGGTCATGTCTACATAGTTCTCGAACCCGCAGGGTCTGCACACTTAAGGTTCGACGTTGTTTTATGCGTATTTGAGTTATATGGTTGGTTACCGAATGTTGTTCGGAGTCCCGGATGAGATCACGGATGTCACGAGGGTTTCCAGAATGGTCCGGAAATGAAGATTGATATATAGGATGACCTCATTTGATTACCGGAAGGTTTTCGGAGTTACCGGGAATGTACCGGGAATTACGAATGGGTTTCGGGAGTTCACCGGGGGGGGGGGGCAACCCACCCCGGGGAAGCCCATAGGCTTTGGGGAGACACACCAGCCCTTAGTGGGCTGGTGGGACAGCCCCAAGGGGGCCTATGCGCCAAGAGAAGGAAATCAAAGGAAAAGAAAAAAAAAAGAGGGAAGAAGTGGGAAGGGAGGGGGACTCCTCCCACCAAACCAAGTCCAACTCGGTTTGGGGGGGAGTCCTCCCCCCCTTGGCTCGGCCGACCCCTTGAGGGTCCCTTGGACCCCAAGGCAAGGTCCCCCTCCCTCCTCCTATATATATGGGGCTTTTAGGGCAGATTTGAGACGACTTTCTCACGGCTGCGCGACCACATACCTCCATAGTTTTTCCTCTAGATCGCGTTTCTGCGGAGCTCGGGCGGAGCCCTGCTGAGACAAGATCATCACCAACCTCCGGAGCGCCGTCACGCTGCCGGAGAACTCTTCTACCTCTCCGTCTCTCTTGCTGGATCAAGAAGGCCGAGATCATCGTCGAGCTGTACGTGTGCTGGACGCGGAGGTGCCGTCCGTTCGGTACTAGATCGTGGGACTGATCGCGGGATTGTTCGCGGGGCGGATCGAGGGACGTGAGGACGTTCCACTACATCAACCGCGTTCTCTAACGCTTCTGCTGTACGATCTACAAGGGTACGTAGATCACTCATCCCCTCTCGTAGATGGACATCACCATGATAGGTCTTCGTGCGCGTAGGAAATTTTTTGTTTCCCATGCGACGTTCCCCAACAGAATCGACATTGTCTATTCCACCATGGCTTCCCTCCACACAGTACTAGCCTCACTTACGGTATATCTTCACAAAGTTGGGGATCTCCGTGCCGTGACAAACTTCTTGGTTCAACTCCACAACACAAAGACGGAGGCTGCCAAGTGACAACTAACCAATCTAGGAGGCACCACCCTCCAAAAGGTAATAGATGCGGTAGAACGATGAACTCCTTGCTCTTGTGCTGAAAAAGATAGTCTCCTCAACACTCAATCACTCTCTCTCTGACTTGGTATGGGTAGGAGAGATTGATCTTGTGGAAAGCAACTTGGGGAGGCTAGAAATCAAGGTTCAAATGGTTGGATTGGAATATCTTGATCTCAACACACGAGTTGGTGGCCCTCTCTCAAAAAAAGGATCTCACAAGTGCAAGTGTGTTCTGGGTGCTTCATGTGCAAATCGGAGGAGGTGGATGGGGTATATATTGGCATCTCCCAAAATCCAACCGTTACAACATTATTTCCCAACTCGATGACACCAAAATGAATCTCGGTGTTACCGAGTTGCACTAAACGTGGTAACTTTTGAATTCTCGGTCAGACCGATATATGAATCTCGGTGGTACTGATACGATGACCTAGACCAGTTTCCAAATCTCGGTGAGACTGATTCCAAACTCAGAAATTTAGAATCTTGAAGTTTTCTCAACAGAAAGTTGGTCAGTGAATCTCGGAGGCACCGATGTGAAAGTTGGTGGTACCGAGATGGTAGGGTTTGGCATAGGATCTCTCACATGGAAAACCGGTAGGGCCGAGTGGAAAAATTTGTCGGCATCGATTTTGCTGGAATAGCTTTGGATAGAGATATTTTGTGGGAGAATGGCCGAGTATTTTTGGTGGCTACCTCTAAGGACTTGAGTAACCAATTCATCATAATACCTCACCCCCTTTTAATAGTATTGGCTTTCCTATGGACACAAGGTGATTTATCACAAATATAAAATATAGTCTTCTTGCTTGAAGCTTGAGCCAATCATATTCCTTTCCTTGCATCAAGTACTTTCTCCTCACAATCCTATAGCCAAGGCATCTTTGAACTTTTCTGAAATATACTTGGATAAGATCATTAGTCTAATGATGCATATGTTGTGATCAATTATCAAAACCACCTTAGCGAGCAATTATTCTTTTAATATCCCCCTTTTTGGTAATTGATGACAAGATATAGATCAAAGCTTCGATAAAATATATAATTAATGATTTGCATCATGCTTTGAGAAGTATGTCAAAAGCAAGAGCTCCCCCTAAATTTATGCATTATTTAAATTTGCGTTTGAATGCAAATGCACAATCAATTAGGATCATGGGTGTTAGAGCATATATCTCCATATGTGGTTTTGGTAATTGATTACAATTCTTATGGACTAATGGTCGCCTTAAGTTATATTTATAAGATTTGTCCATAGGAACTTCTTGAAGTCCATCTGTTGGGTTCAAGGAGTTTATATGATGACAAAGATGGTATTCAAGGTATTATCCAAAGAATGGTCATAGAGACACAAGGTTGATCAAGATCACAGAGAAAGAGTAAATCAAGATGATCAACACACAAAGAGTACAAGATGTACCGAGAGGGATCAAGTGATCCCATGGTATGGTAAGCATTGTCCATTACGTGTTTGTGTACTAACCCATGGTCTTCGTGAGAGTTCTGTGTGGGGTTAGGTGTGTCTCCATGGGCTTGCGTCTAGAGGAAGATCTCATACAACCCATGAAGGATGACGTCAAGTGGTGATCGTCATCAAGATTGTGGTGTGCAAGTTCAAGTGGATCAGCACGAAGATATCATGCTTGAAGCCTGTCGTCCATTGTGGTGGCAATGGACTTGTGAAGATATACTGAAGAGCGGCTCACCCATGTTGTGTATGGGCGAGCAATCAACTAGTCTTCATCAAGCCAACACAATCAAGAAGGTGGTCCATCTTGAGGAAGCCAAGATCTTCATCATCTAGCTCAAGAGGACGAGGTGCAAGGTATAGGTTTGCCCTTGATAGGTTTTCTGTTTTAGGATAGATTGTTGTACTGTCAAGGGGGGCTCTCATGTGAGTAGCTTCGTCGTATCGTTCGTTGAGAGCTCAAACCATTTGCATCCTTGCATCATACTTCTTGGTTCTTATTTGGTGTTTCTATTTGTGAGTTTTAGAGCTTATGGTCATCTTCATGACAAGCTCGAGTTCATCGAAATCGGAGTCCATTTGCATCTACTATGATGTTTTCGATGTTGGAGTTTTGTCTGTTCTTCATTCATAGAGGTCTCACATCTCTATATCATTGGCATTTTCATATCTTCATTCATAGAGCTGTTTGGATAGCTCTTGTTGTCTTGAATCCAACAAGCTTGGGTTTGCTCGATTCGGAGCTTGTATGCGATAGTTATGGTTGTTTCACTGACTAGCGGTAGTACCGCTGGCCCTAGCGGTAGTACCGCTAGAGCTGGCTGTAGTACCGTCGGCCTAGCGGTAGTATCGCCCCTGGTCAGCGGTAGTACCGCTCCAGGACTTTAGTACCGTCATCCTTGTGGTTGTATTACGTCGGACTTTTTGAGAAGACTTTCTTGGCGGTGGTTGGCCCGGTAGTATCTTTGCGCTACCAAGGGCTCATCGGTAGTACCGCTGGAGGGTCAGCGGTCGTACCGCTGCAGCCAGCGGTAGTACCGCTGGAAGGTTAGCGGTAGTACTGCTGGGCTCGAGCTGTAAGTGGGGGTAACGGTCTGATTCCTTCCCCCACTATATAAAGGAGGTCTTCTTCCCCCTTGGTCTTAACTATTTGTTGAGCTCATGTTCTTCCCCCATTGTTGACCTTATTAGAGCTGGCTAACTCTCAATCCCTCCAATGATTCTTGCTAGTTCTTGAGGGAAAAGAGAGAGGAGATCTAGATCCACATATCCACCAATCACTTTCTCCTCTATGTGAGGGGAACCCCTTGGATTTAGATCTTAGAGTTCTTTGTGAGCTCCTTGTTCTTCCTCTCTAATTTCTCCATAGCTTTTGTTGTTGTGGAGGGATTTGAGTGTGAGGGACTTGACCACTTTGTGTGTTCTTGCCATTGCATGAGTTGCATCGGTTTGAGTTCTCCACGGTGATACGTGGAAGTGATGTTTGAGAAACCATATTACCTTTTGGTACTTAGTACCCTAGAGATTGTTCGTCGTGGATGCTTTGGCGTCCTAGAAGCTTGGTGGTGTCTTGGAGCTCAATCATTGTGGTGTAAAGCTTCGGGCAAGCGTCCGGGTCTCCAATTAGGTTATGGAGATTGCCCCATGCAATTTGTACGTGTACCGGTAACCGCCCCCAAGGGTTGCCATTTGTACGGGTTCGGTGACCGCCGTCAAGGGTCCCTTAGTGGAATCACGCCTTCTTTCATTGTGCGAGGGCGTGAGGAGATTACGGTGGCCTTAGTGGCATCTTGGGGAGCATTGTGCCTCCACACCACTCCAACGGAGATTAGCATCCGCAAGGGTGTGAACTTCGGGATACATCATCGTCTCCGCGTGCCTCGGTTATCTCTTACCCGAACCCTTTACTTATGCATTTTACTTTGTGATAGCCATATTGTTTATTGTCATATATCTCACTATCACTTAGTTATTTATCTTGCTTAGCATAAGGAGTTGGTGTACATAGGTGAGCCTAGTTGTTTTAGGTTTTGTGCTTGACTAATTAAACATTAGTTTTCTTCCGCATTTGTTCAAGCCTAAATCGTAATTATTTTAAAGCGCCTATTCACCCCCCCTCTAGGCGACATCCACGTCCTTTTAATGGGTCACTGTTCCATGTTACATACAACTTGGTGGTGCGTATGAATGATATGAATGAATAGTAATGCACATAACACCAAACAAGAAAGTGAATGATCACCAAATAGATAGCTCAAAGGTAATGACGTGGTAGCATTAAACAATCAAAGCGCATGATCAAACACTTCTCCAAAACGGATAAAGTTATTCAAAAGATCAAAAGTTTTGAAAAACCAAATGATAGAAAATAAAATGCAAAGCTCTCCCACTCGAAGTCTATTTGATCCCTACACTTCTCCCCCTTTGGCAACAAGTTACCATAAAGTTCAAAGGTATAGAACTAATCGTATTTGTGGGCTCGATCTTCTCCGGTAGCTCATGATGGAGTGGACAGGAGAGCATCGACAAAGGCTTCTGTAGATGCCCCTGGAGGTGAAGGTGTAGACACTGGAGGTGCAAGAGCAGGAGTTGAAGGTGCGGAATCTTGAGCTGATGAAGATCGTCTTGCTTCCGGAATTGGCACAGGTGTTGACCTAGTCTGGGTCGTGAAGTGAGTAGTAGTAGGAAGAGGCAACTCTTCATAATCACTGTTGGAGCGGGATATATGCACGGAATCAACTTCATGCTGGAGCTGCTCAATAGTGGTACTCAAGTCCGTTACCTTAACATCCATGTCATGGAATTTTGTCTCCACAATCCTCTCAAGGATCTTCTAGTTCAGCAAGATCTCAGAAATTTTCTTCTCCATCCCTTGGATGGTGCTCACCAAGAATGACATCTGCTCGTTTGTGGTTGTGAGCTGTGGGGTTGGAGCTGGAGCATTTCTAGCAGCCTCTGCCTTTGCTGCCTCTGCTGCCTCTCAAGCAGTAGCTGGGCTAGGATGGCTTGAGTCCATCACAACTTCATTGTCTTCAAATTCTGGCTGAAGTGGCATGTGGGGAGGATCAAGCAGTATGCATACATGCCGATCTTGGCATTGATGAGCATCTGAATATATGAAGCATATCCACAAGATCTCTTTTGATCTGCAGCAGTCTGATACGTCTCAAACGTATCTTTAATTTTTGATGGTTTCACGCTGTTATCTTATCATCTTTGGATGTTTTGTTTACCTTTTATATCTTTTTTGGGACTAACTTATTAATTTAGTGCCAAGCGCTAGTTCCTGTTTTTTCTGTGTTTTTGACTCTTTTCAGATCTGATTTTGGAACGGAGTCCAAACGGAATAAAATCCCTGAAATAAATTTTTCCAGAACGGAAGAAGATCGGGAGACTTGAGGGCCAAGGCAGTGGGCTCTTAGGGAGCCCACAAGCCATGTTGCCGCGACCACGGGGGGAGGCCGCGGCAACCAAGCTTGTGGCCCCCCTGGCGCTCCTCTGCACTAGGTCTTTGGTCTATAAATTCCCTAAAAATCCAGAAAAAATCAGGGCATCCACGAAAACACTTTTCCGCCACCGCAAGCTTCCGTTTCCGCGAGATCTCATCTGGAGACCTGTTGGGGATATTATCTGCGGTGTGACCCGCCCTAGTTGGGCCGGGTCACCAAGTGGGCGACTCATCCTTTGGTGATTCAAGATTTGGCCCAGTAGGCCCAGGAGTTGGATGGCGGTTCAAGATCCACGTGGAGAACCAATTACAGGGGAATTCTCTAGTCTTGGAAAGCACGGCAATTTAGAGATAGAAAGAATCATGACTTGCGTTATGGTAAGGACTCTTGTAAACCCTAAGGGCTTGACCTCGTATATAAAGGCAAGTCCCTGGGAAGGAGAGGGTAGGTTAGAATACATCGAGAGCTAGGTCAGGCGAGTTACGCCCTCCTTGTAATCGAAACATCATCAATACAACACAAAGCAGGACGTTGGCTTTTACCTCCTCATGAGGGGCCAAACCTGGGTAAAATCTGAGTCCCGCTCCCGTTCAACCCCTTTGAGTCGCCACCAAGGTGCGATGACTCCATCATTAAGTCCTTTCACTAGGACATCTGCCGTGACGAAACCACGGAGTTGGCGCCCACCGTGGGGCCTACGCACGGTGGAGTTCAGTTCTCGAAGCGAGTCCTACCAGGGTCAGGGAGCTACACGGCTGGGCTCATTACCCGGAGCCGTCGCGGAAAGTACTACATCAACAACTCGATGTGGGGACCCAAGGCTGATTTAATCGAATCCGGCTACAGAGTCCCCTTCGGCAAGGTCAACATCTTCATCGGCATGGTCGGTGAACCCATGCCTGAGCTGGACATCTACACCGACACCGTCGAGCCGGCCAGGTATGTCCGTCCTGTTGCGCTGCCAAGCCTGACGTGCCCAGTCTTCGTCGGCTTCACGCAGGGATCTGATGAACCAGAGCGATCGGCGACTCAGGAGACTACGCCGGTAAACACTGACGACGAGTCGTCCATGGGCGACCCAGATTCAATCCAGTCCCTGCACGAAGGCTGCCTCGGAGATCTGTCGCTGGCAATGGATCTCGAAGTCCTCGACCGGACCCGCCGTCAGATCACCGTATACATGGCGGGGGCAACACAATCCCAGCAAAACCCTGCAATCAACAACGAGGCTGGCGAACCATCCAAAAGCCTAGCTGCGGTCCTGGTGGACCTGCAAGCAACAACGAGGATGGCGAAGGCCCAGCGAGATGCATAAGCGGAAGCCGCCAGGATTGAGACTCGGCAAGCTCAGATCACCATGGAGACGACCCGTTTGAACACCGAGAATTGGTGACTTGAAAGCCATCAGTGCGCGTCCGACGCTGTCCATCAGAGGAGGCACCAGGGGCGTTTACCCCCTGATTTGAACCCTACCCGCCTTTTCGACACTCTGCGCACCCCCGGGGCAGGAACTGTTCCAGGGGGAGGGCCGGCTCAGCCACCAAACCCGCCGCCTCAGCCAGCAGATGATCGTGTTCCCTGTTTCCAAACGCCTCAGGGCCACTTTTCCAACCCCATGGACAACGTGCTCGCCGCGACTCGCCACTTAGAATCCCACCCGATTTATGGCAACACCCCAGCTGATATAGAAGCAAGAAACATAATTGACATGTTGAAAACGGCGGTGGTCCAGAACGCGCAATTCTCACACAGCCTCGATCGGCTGCACTCCACCCCCCAGGCGAGCCGCACCAGAAGCCGACCGGAGGACCAACCCGCCATAACCAGCGGACCGCGACACCTACCTCAAGGTAACCCGCCTGACCATCGGGACCCTCTTGCCCGCAACGCCTTTGGTGCAACAGGCTAGGATCAACAGGGCAACATCCAACCCCACCCAACACCACTTAGCGGAGGCGGCAGGCAAGTCGGGGTGCCATGCTTGACCCCTGCCTTGCGCAACGAGCGAATACCGAAGGACTTTAAAGGACCAAGGAAGGTGTCCAACTACACCCCGGACCTTGAGCCGACATCATGGGTTGAGAGTTACGAACTCACAATGGACATGCTCGACGTGAGCGAAGTAGTCTGTGCCAGGTACTTTACAATGATGCTCGAAGGGACGGCGCGCACTTGGTTGAAAAACCTGCCACCCAACTCCATCCAGACTTGGGAGGAACTGAAGGAACGTTTCATCTAAAAACTTTTGAGAAACTTGCAAACGCCCAATGACGATCGTCGACTTACAGCATTACGTTCAGCGTCCCGATGAGTCGGCCCACCATTGGACACGGCACGTCGCGGAAATCATCCACTCGTCAGACGGCATCACGGCGGCTCAGGCCATGCTGATCCTGGAGCAAAATGTCACTATGAGCCCTTGGTAAAGAACCTAGGGCAACTGAATCGCAATGTCCAGGATATGGGCAAATTGATGGACACCCTCACTCGGTACACCGAAGCAGACGATACCAAAGATCTAGGAGATGATGGCAGCAAGGCCAACTCGCCAAGGAAAGGCGATCATCCAAGAATCACTCCCGGTTTCAGGGACGCGCCCACCATAATCATGGTGGAAATGGCAAGAGAACGCAGCAGAAAGGATCCACGGACTTCGTTGCCAACACCAATGCTAACAATGGCAACCAGCGCCAGAAGAAGAGGGGTTGCAGTGGCAAGAAGCCGCGAAACTATAACGAGATACTTAAGGGCCCCTGCCTGCATCACGCCACGGCGGAAGGACCAGTGACCCACTCTTGGGAAGATTGCTACGTAATGCGGGAATTTCGGGCGGAGGCACCTAAGAAAGGCCAAACCGGTGACCAGAGCCAATGACAGGAACAGTTCGGTGCACCTAATTGACGCCAGAACCCGTTCGGCGGTTTTCCCAAACCAGGGGCCCAGGGCGGCTCGCAACCAAGCAGTGGCCAGTACCCCGTGCATAACCAGCAGTGGTATAACGCGCCCGGAGTGTTTCAGCAGCCACCCCCGGAGGGGGCTCCCCAGGGGCAAGATGATAATGGCGGATTCCGCAGCAATCCCAAACAATTAAACAACGGACAATACCATGTGTTCACCACCAGTGCCTGTAAGCGAGACAAGAAAGTGAAGCACATGACGTATAGCGTGTCCGAGCCGGCGCTCCCCAGGTACCTCCATTGGTCTGAGCAGACTATTTCTTGGAGTAGGGAGGACCACCCACCCAGAATCGACAACCCCGGCGACTTAGCATTGGTTCTTATGGATGGAGGTAGCAGCGTCAACATACTATATTTTGACACCTTTCGAAGGATGAACCTCTTGGAAAAAGACCTAATGCCGTCAACCACGGTATTCCATGGCATCGTCCCGGGTAAGTTGGCATATCCAATTGGGCGGGTCAAACTTAATGTGGCTTTTGGTACATCATCCAATTACAGGAGTGAGTCGTTCATATTTGAGGTGGTCAAGTTAAAGAGCCCTTACCATGTATTGTTCGGGTGGTTGGCTTATGCCCAGTTCATGGCTCGCCCCTGCTATGTCTATCTTAAACTCAAGATGCCTGGCCCTAAGGAACCCATCACGGTCGATGGTGACAGGAGGATAGCAAAGGACTATGAGGAAGGAGATGCGGCTTACGCAGAAATCGCCTGCGCTGCAGAAGAACTCAAGTATCACCAAGCCAAAGTTGACCCGACGGACATGTCGCCCCTCAAGAAGCCAACAACTGATGCCGAGCCGCTCCTCAAGTTTAAGCCAACCGGTGACACTGAGATGGTGGACTTTACTCCTGGCGATTCATCCAAGCAGTTCACTATCGGGGCGGGTCTGGAACCCAAATAGGAAAGCGCGCTCATCGAATTCATCCATGAGAATCGGAACATCTTCGCATGGAAACCTTCTGACATGTCTGGTGTACCGAGAGAATTCGCTGAGCACCATCTTAATGTTGACCCTAAAGCAAAGCCGATTCAGCAATATCTTCGCAGGTTTAATGAGGAGCGACGCAAGGCGATCGGAGAAGAAGCCCGTCTTTTGGCCGCCGGATTTATCGTTGAGGTCTTCCACCCTAAATGGTTGGCTAACACGGTCCTGGTGCTCAAGAAGAACGACACTTTCCGCATGTCCATCGACTACACCGACCTCAACAGAGCTTGCCCAAAGGATCCTTTCGTCCTTCCCCACATTGATCAAATCATTGAGTCGGTTGCGGGCTGCGAGCGTTTGTGTTTCTTGGACGCCTACTCCGGATATCACCAAATCAAAATGGTTGTGGAAGATCAGGAGAAGACATCTTTCATAACCCCGTTTGGGGCTTTTTGCTATGTATCCATGCCGTTCGGGCTCAAGAGCGCTAGGGCGACTTACCAGCGTTGTATCCAAAACTGTCTCCGCGGCAAAATCAGTTGCAACGTCCACGCTTACGTCGATGACATCGTGGTTAAATCTCGCAAGAAGGAGACGCTCTTGGAGGATCTCAAGGAAACCTTTGACAATCTGCGGGTGTATCAGATGAAGCTTAATCTCATCCAGTGTGTCTTTGGCGTTCCTGCAGGAAAGCTTTTGCGTTTTCTCGTGTCCGAACGCGGCATTGAGGCCAACCCGGACAAAATCGAAGCAATTACTTCGCTCGGGAAACCAACGAATATCAATCAAGTTCAACGCATGGCGGGTCGTATTGCGGCCTTGAGTCGCTTTATAAGCCGCCTGGGGGAGAAAGCCATTCCCCTCTATCAGTTGCTTAAGAAAGGTGATCGTTTTGTTTGGACGGACGAGGCCAATGAAGCTTTTGAAGCTGTGAAGCAGCAGCTGGTCAACCCGCCGGTTCTGGCCGCCCCGACTGAAAAAGAGCCTATGCTTTTACACATCGCGGTGAATACCAAGGTAGTGAGCGTGGCAGTGGTTGTGAACGAAAGGAAGAAGGAAAGGAACACCCGGTACAGCGCCCGGTGTATTTTATCAGCGAGGTGCTAACCCTCTCCAAACAACGTTATCCGCATTGGGCGAAGTTGGTTTATGGGGTCTTTATGGCGAGTCAGAAGCTAAAACATTACTTCCAAGAACATGCTATCACGGTGGTTAGCTCCGCCCCTCTTGGGGACATCATCCAGAACCGAGAAGCAACGGGGCGAATCGCCAAATGGGCGATTGAGCTTGGGCCGCACCACGTGCGGTATGCGCCTCGCACGGCTATCAAGTCCCAGGCATTGGTCGACTTCATCAATGATTGGACCGAGTTGCAGATTCCGGAAGACAGGCCTGATCTCACATACTGGACTATTTATTTTGACGGGTCTAGGCAATTGGAAGACTCGGGGGCTGGCGTCGTCTTGATTTCACCCCAGGGAGACAAGTTTTGTTATGTTCTCCGACTCATGTTCCCGTGTACCAATAACGTTGCGGAGTATGAAGCCCTGTTGCATGGTTTGCGACTCGCCAAAGAGATGAAACCCACACGCGTCAAATGTTTTGGCGACTCCGATCTGGTGGCTCAACAAGTTTCAGGTACATGGGATTCCCGGGACCCCCTGATGGCGGCTTACAGAAGGGTTGAGTCTGATGTGACGGGTCATTTCCATGGTTATCAAGTCGATCATATCGACCGGCGAATTAACGAAGCAGCTGATGCCCTCTCGCGTATCGGCTCGCAACATACGCCGGTTCCTCCTAATGTCTTTCTGGATATTCTGCATAATCCTTCCATGAGGTTGCCTTCGGAAGAAGAGTTGGCGATACCAGATCCTGAGTCCCAGTTTGTGGCGGCTCTCCGTGTTACGCCGGAATGGGTTCTTCCTTACTTGGCGTACCTCACACGAGGCGAGTTGCCTTCGGATGAGGTGTTGGCCCGTCAAATCATTCGTCAGAGAAAATCCATGGTCATCATCAACGGCGAGTTATATAAGCGAAGTACTTCTCGGGTATTTGAAAGATGCGTTTCTTCTAATAAAGGGTGCGTAATTCTGAACGAGATCCATGCCGGGGATTGCGGGCATCATGTCGGGTCCCGTTCCCTAGTTTCCAAGGCGTTCCGACACGGATTCTTTTGGTTCACGACTCATGCGGATGCAGAAGAGATAGTTCGCCGATGTGATGGCTGTCAATGTTTTGGACGACAGGCTCAAGTGCCAGCTCAAGAACTAAGGATGATCCCTATCACTTGGCCTTTCACGGTCTGGGGGTTAGATATGGTTGGCCCTTTTAAGATGTCATCCAATAAAAAAACTCATCTACTGGTGGCGGTTGATAAATTCACCAAGTGGGTCGAAGCAGAGCCTGTTGGCAGCTATGATGCAGAAACGGCCGTCAAATTCTTGAAAAAGTTGATATTCCGGTTTGGATACCCACACAACATTATCACTGATAATGGCACCAATTTATCACAAGGGGCGATGTACGAGTTTTGCAACCGGGAGCACATCCGGCTTGATGTGTCTGCGGTTGCTCATCCCCAATCTAATGGGCAGGCAGAACGGACGAATCAGGAAGTACTAGGAGGAATCAAGCCCCGACTTATGGTTCCCCTGGAGCGCACCCCAGGGTGTTGGGTTGAGGAGTTGCCTTCGGTATTGTGGAGCATTCGAACAACCCCGAATCGTTCTACAGGTTTTACTCCTTTCTTCCTGGTGTACGGAGCAGAAGCCGTTCTTCCCAGTGACATTAGGCATGACTCGCCAAGAGTCGCCGCTTATGTGGAACAGGATAATGAGTTGGCACGTCAGGATTCTTTGGATGCTTTGGAGGAAGCACGCGATTTAGTTGCCTCCCGATCGGCTATCTATCAGCAAGATTTGCGGTGTTATCATAGCCGTCGGGTCAAGAACCGAGCTTTTCAGGAGGGCGACTTAGTGCTCCGTTTGATCCAAGATTGCACTGGCATGCATAAGTTGTCACCACCATGGGAACGACCGTTTGTTATCAGCAAAAACCTTCGCAACGGGTCATACTATTTGGTGGATCTTCGACCTGATCGGCCAACCACGGAGGATGAGTCAACTCGCTCCTGGAACATAGCCCATCTGCGGCCTTACTACCCTTGAGCTATTGGCTCCGTTTTTTCCTTTCTCTCCCATCTTTGAAGATTGTAAGTCTCTCATTTATATAAAGCAATAAAGTTGATACCCACGAATTCTGGGTTTTCCTGCCACTTCATCTTCTTGAAAGCATGGATCTTTATTGTTCGTCGATAAGTCGCCCAAACATGGACGCTATCAATACCAGAGAGCATAAGTCGCCATGTTGCACTTATTACAACACTGGGTATCGATAAGCCAAAGAGGATCAAGTCGCTACACGCGCACGATTCAAAAATGGGTGCCTTATATGATTATGAGGATTAGGCCGGCTTACTTGGGGGCTATCGGCCCCAAGTCGTTTTGTGGTAAGAGCGTATACGCTTCTACAATCCTATGACCGGTCTTTCCCCTAATCATAGGTCACTTGGGGTTCCCTCTCACTGAGGTTAGCCTAATTACCCATTTGGCTAGCGAAAAATTACCGCACTACAAATGGTTATACTGGACTGTGTGTTGGCCAAATCGCCACATGGACCCATGAACTCTTGGCGAGTCAATCCACTATTCGGACCCTGAACTCACCTTGGTTAAAACATGCATGGTACCGACTAGCGCCCCACATGGAAAATAGAGAAACCATTGGTTCATTGAACCTGCTTCACTGAAGCTTGACTCGCGCCTCATGAGCCGGTCTAAATACTTGAGGTTTTTTATACAAAAAGTCTCCCTTGGGTAGCACTTGAGTTTGTCTAACTCGTCCGATCCTGTCGCGCCTTGAACGAGCCGACGAAATTCTTACTCTCACCTTCCTAGCACCGCCACAAGGTTTCACAGATTTATAAGACTCGCCGGATCTTGTTGAGCCGGGTTTTCATCATATAATTCGCCAGAACACCTTGAGTCGGTTATTATTTATTATCATCCATTACTCATTGAGCTGGTTTGATGTATGTTTTTGCTAGCCCAATAGGTTGGTGATCAAAATCTTTACTGACACGGCGGGTCAAGCATCATAGGGGCCCCAAGGGCGGCATGAGGTTTTTTAAGGATCACAGAAGAGTTCTGTAACAGGCATAAGCAAGGGATTGTTTTCTACAATAACCTATTACATGGCTCGGATGGCCAAATCAGTAAGATCTATTCTACTGGTGCCTCCAGGTCAACTTGCCCTGAGCTCTGGCCGACTTCAAGTTGTAAATAGCCTAGTACCCAATTACACTTGGATAGAGCGGCAAATTCGTCTTCGTCATTCAAAAATACCGAGAGATCCGCCTCCAAATCAAAATGGTTTTTGGGCCGACGAGGAGTCAAGCTGGTTGTCACAAAGGTTGGCGGGTTTACTTTCTTGTTCTTGTCGTCATAAGCGCCTAGGTACTTTGATAAATCCAAGCTTGCTGCTAGCTGAGTCGCCGCCAAGCATGATACCCTGACGACACGCTGATAATCATCTTGAGTAAACTCTGACTCGTCGTCCTTGAGTTCTGAGAAGCCTGCTGCTACTTCTTCCGGTTTCAGTTCTGGAGCATTCGCCAAACATCGTCTCAACGTAGTCAGCGCCCCTTTCCGGGCGGCAGATCGTGTTAGCTCACCTATCTGAGGCGGAAGGGTAGATAAGCAGCCAAGCATCTTTTTGATTGATGTGATTGGTTCCTTGGCGCCCATCACTGCCTTCATAGTGAGCACGTTCCTAGTGTACAGCTGCTTAGTTAGTGTGTAAATCGCCTTTAACTTCAAGATACAGTCGTCCTGAAGGTTGGCGGCTCTCGGGCCTGCATGAGGGACAATAATGGTTAGTACTTTTTTCACACTAATTGTTTCTTTTAAAAGATACAAAACCAGGGATTTCCTTCTTACCAAAGATGGCATGTGTCATGTTGGAGATATGTTTCTTTAAACCGGCCAGGTCTTGTTGCACGGCTTCCAGTTTTGTTTCAACCATTTCCGCTCGCTTTAGCGCGGTGGCCTGATCAGCTTGAGACTTCTTGTTGGCGGCTTTCAGCTTTTCCACATCAGCTAAGATCGCCTGGTATTTTTCTTCTGCTTTAGCCCGCGCGTCTTGCTCGTCGGCTAAACTTTTCTTTAAGTCGCCCAACGTCGACTCAGCTTGGGCGAGAGATTCCTGTCAACATATTATCAAGGGACAAGTCTCAGATTTATTGCAAGTAACATCCCTGACACTTGGGGGCTAATGTATAAATTTTTAGACAAAATTATACCACAATCAAGACCCGGCTCATCTTTCAAAAGATAACCCGGCCCTTGGGGGTTACAGGTCGAAAAGTGTCTACATCGAGACCCGGCTCATATATTAAAAGATGACACGACCCTTGGGGGTTACAGGTCGAAAGTTTTTTCTACATCGAGACCCGGATCATCTTTCAAAAGATGACCCGGCGCTTGGGGGTTACAGGTCGAAAGTTTTTCCACATCAAGACCCGACTCATCTTTCAAAAGATGACCCGGCCCTTGGGGGTTACAGGTCGAAAGTTTTTCGACATCAAGACTCGATCATCTTTCAAAAGATGACCCGACCCTTGGGGGTTACAGGTCGAAAGTTTTCCACATCAAGACCTGGCTCATCTTTCAAAAGATGACCCGGCCCTTGGGGGTTACAGGTTGAAAGTTTTTCCACATCAAGACCCGGCTCATCTTTCAAAAGATGACCCGGCCCTTGGGGGTTACAGGTCGAAATTTTTTCCACATCAAGACTCGGCTCATCTTTCAAAAGATGACCCGGCCCTTGGGGGTTACAGGTCGAAAGGTTTTCCACATCAAGACCCGGCTCATCTTTCAAAAGATGACCCGGCCCTTGGGGGTTATAGGTCGAAAGTTTTTCCTACATCAAGACCCGGTTCATCTTTCAAAAGTTGACCCGACCCTTGGGGGCTAATGAGGAGGGTATGCATTAAGGCGTACCTCATGTTTACTCTTCATCATATGGAGCAGGTTCTTCTCCATTTCATAACTTGTTTCCAGGCGACTTGTGAAGCCAGAGCGGAGCTCATCAAACTCAAGTTTTTCATATTGGGAAAGGTTGGCCTTGGAAATCTCATGTTTGCTGGAAGGATGGGACAACGTTGATACATGCTTCGATAAGATTGCCGAAGCCGGCTTAGAGAAGCCAGTACCAGTAATGACCACAGCGTCAGGATCTTCAGTCGCCTTCAACGGATTTGGCGGGTTGGGCGCTTCCATGCCTTCCTTGGGAGAACTTGGAAGGTCAACTCGGTCATCAGATATATCTTTCGCCGGGTCAGCACGAGCCGGTGTTGGGTTTTCTTTAAGTTCTGGAGCCGGAGTGGAAGTTGAGCCGCCAGTTTTCTCTTCTTCGCTTGCGCTCTAAGGAGAAGCGGGTCATGCTTAAAGAAAGCATCATTATCATCAGGAAAGACATAAGTATTATAAGGACTTACCCTTGTACGCGAATCATTGGCGGAAGGGCCGACATCACTGAGTCGCCCGGCGAAGGGGGAGAAGTCTGTAAAAGTAATATCTCAAAATGTGAGCGAGTTACAAGTGTGATCCAAAAGAAAACGAAGGTGGACATTGATAGAGGGTACCTCATTTTGCAGTTTCTTGGTAGGGGTTTTTACTGGTAACCCGGACACCAAATCTCCTGAGTGGCTTCGAGTCTTTTGAAAGGAAGCGTGTTGCGCCTTCTTCAAGAGGAAATTAGGGTCGAGACAAGCATTCGGGTGAGACATGGGAACTTTCCCGCAAACCCGCCTGTCCGGCTTAGGCGAAGGAGAAGATGAGTCGGAAGAAATAGAAAGTACCTCTGCGGCGTCATCCTCGCTTTCGTTATCATCATTCTAGTACATAGAAATGCAGAGATATAAGCACAAATTAGAGCAAAGGGCGTCAAGACAAAGAAGATAAAATTTTACCTCTGAAGACGCCTCGCCGACTTGGGATTCGTCCACATCAGACGATTCGGCGATGGCGGTTTTCTTTTTACCCTTGGTTTTCTTCTTTGGAGGCGGCATGGCGTGATTCAAGGCAATCTTTTTCGGCCTTCTTGACCAGAATTGGTCACCTTCTGAGGTGGAATTGTTATTATGCAAGTCAGAATCTGAGTAAGTCGGAAAGAATGAACCAAGGGCAGGTTAAATTATTTACCTTAGGAGCCGGGTTAATCTTGCAGAATGGCTTAAGCCCTATCTGGCTGCACTTTGCCAAAGGCTCGTCGGTTAGCTTCTTGATGATGCTCACAATGTCTTCCTCTGTGAGTGCTGTATGGAAGTGGCATTGGGGATGGTCCAAAGTATCATCAAACTCGGACATCAACCCGTCTCGGCGACTTAAGGGAAGGATGCGCCATTCCACCCAGCAGCGGATTAGATCAACTCCAGTAAGACCGTTGTTTGTTAAAGATCGCAACTCGGATAGCACTGGAATGAAATCCGACTCTTCTTCTTCGGTGAGCTTGTCTAGAAGTTTGAAGTTTATGGGCAGACGTTCCTTCCTGTAGCCGAGGAGTTTGTTTTCACCAGGAGGGGAAGTGTCCCGGCAATAGAAACAAGACTCTCCCCAGCCTTTGGGGTGGCTAGGCATGGCGAGTGATGGGAATGAGCTATCCCAGCGTCGTTGAACGTTAACACCACCAAGTTCTAAGCTAGGTCCGTTGGAGAACTCGGTCTGGCGATTAAGATGGAAGAAGTACCAAAACGAAGGGACTGATGGTTCCATTCGCACGTAAGCTTCACAGAATACTTGAAACTGGCACATGTTGTTGATCGAGTTGGGGCCCACGTCTTGGAGACGGACGTTGATGAAGGCCATAGCGTCTCTAAGGATCTTTGATCCTGGCGTCTTAAACCCCCGTTCGAGGTGTTCAGCAAAAACAACTATCTCCCCTTCCTTCGGGTTGGGAATTTCGTCGCCTAGTCCAGATCGCCATCCGATGACTTCCTTCGGATCAAGGTTCCCAGTTTGCACACAGTCCTCGAGGAAGGCGTCATCAACTTTGGTCAGGAGTCGGTCGACCATGAAAATGGCACCCATAGCTATAGAGGAAAGGGTCATGGGTAAGTTAACCCACCTAATACTTGTTGAATGGTTAAGAAAATCCTTCAACTCGCCAAACACTTGTTGGGTGGCTAAGAGAATCTCTCAACTCGCCAAACACTTGCCGAGTGGCAAAGGGAATCTATTAACTCGCCAGTAGGGGACCAGATTTGGGCACAAGGGCGATTTGGGAATTTCCTATTACTTAGAGAAGGCATCTCAGGGCATCAAAGACGTGGTAAAATGATGAAGTCTGAATCTACAAACAGTTTTCTACATGGTAAGCAGTACAATGCGGATCTACGAAGCAAGATAAAATGACAGAAAAAGGCTTGGACGAAACAAAACGGGCTGTGACTGGAAATGAATATGGCAGAGATGATTTGGCCGAAGTTTTTTTCGGTTTTCCAATAGGAAACTATTTAATCAAGGATGCGGCTAACGCTATTACATCAGCTACTACCATTAACCTATCAACACGCAAAGGAAAGCTCGAAGTGTTCTAAGAACATGGCAGGTGGCGGATATCGATAGATCTGGATCTGATTGCAACTGAAGAAGAACTGACCTGCTAATGGCGTCCGGAAGCGGTTGTACGGGTCCACGGTGAGGACGGCTTTCTCGCTAGCTTGAGGGTACGTCGGACGTAGTGGGCGGCGATAGAATCCCTCGAGCGGCGACCGAACTTCGCAGGCGGTGGTGGAGTTCTTCGGGCAGTGACGGATCTCTTCGAGGAGATGTTGGTTGTCTTTGTTTGGTCGCAAGGAAGAAGAAACCGATGGGATGAGTAGGTGAAGATTCCCTCCGCTCCTGCTCTCGAGCCTATTTATTAGGTCGGGTGCGGGGATCGAGGCGCCTCGCGCGGGAACAAAAAGGGCAGACTAAAGGTTTGCACTTATGGCGCCAAGATTTTCAGGATATTTGCGCCACGAGATCCGCTGGAGATTGCGTCATCATTTTCTCAGGATAAAGGGATAAGTTGATGTCTTCAAGAAACGGTTCGGCGACTTGGATATTTCCATGGAGGATGGCGGCTTAAGCGTATGATGCATGAAAGGAGTGGAGTGAGTCGCCCTTAAACTAGGTGAGAGTATTGGCGTGAACAGGTTCAAGTCAATCTGGGGCCTAATGTTGGGGATATTACCTGCGATGTGACCCGCCCTAGTTGGGCCGGGTCACCAAGTGGGCGACTCATCCTTTGGCAATTCAAGCTTTGGCCCCGTAGGCTGAGGAGCTGGATGGCGGTTCAAGATCCACGTGGAGAACCAATTACAGGGGAATTCTCCAGTCTTGGAAAGCACGGCGGTTTAGAGATAGAAAGAATCATGACTTGCGTTATGGTAAGACCTCTTGTAAACCTTAAGGGCTCGACCTGTATATAAACGCGAGTCCCTGGGAAGGAGAGGGTAGGTTAGAAATCATTGAGAGCTAGGTCAGGCGAGTTACGCCCTCCTTGTAATCGAAACATCATCAATACAACACAAAGCAGGACGTAGGCTTTTACCTCCTCACGAGGGGCCGAACCTGGGTAAAATCTGAGTACCACTCCCGTTCAACCCCTTTGAGTCGCCACCAAGGTATGATGGCTCCATCATTAAGCCCTTTAACTAGGACATCTACCGTGACAAAACCACGACAAGACCCTTCCCGGTGCCCTGTCGGAGGGGACTTTGGAGTTGGAGGGCTTCTACATCAACATCATCGCCTCTCCAATGACTCGTGAGTAGTCCACTTCAGACCTACGGGTCCGTAGTTAGTAGCTAGATGGCTTATTCTCTCTCTTGGATCTTCAATACAAAGTTCTCCATGATCTTCATGGAGATCTATCCGATGTAATCCTCTTTGGCGGTGTGTTTGTCGAGATCCAATGAATTGTGGATTTGTGATCAGATTATCTATGAACTATATTTGAGTCTTTGCTGATTTCTTATATGCATGATTTGATATCCTTGTAAGTCTCTCCGAGTCTTGGGTTTTGTTTGGCCAGCTAGATCTATGATTCTTGCAATGGGAGAAGTGCTTGGTTTTGGGTTCATACCGTGTGGTGACCTTTCCCAGTGACACAAGGGGTAGCAAGGCACGCGTCATGTTGTTGCCATCAAGGGTAACAAGATGGGCTTTTATCGTAGATATGAGATTGTCCATCTACATCATGTCATCTTGCTTAAGGCGTTACTCTGTTCTTTTGGACTTAATACACTAGATGCATGCTGGATAGCGGTCGACGTGTGGAGTAATAGTAGTAGATGCAGAAAGTATCGGTCTACTTGTTTTGGACGTGATGCCTATAGATATAATCATTGCCTTAGATAACGTCACGACTTTGCGTGGTTATATCAATTGCTCGACAGTAATTCGTTCACCCACCGTCCAGTTGCTTTCACGAGATAAGCCACTAGTGAACACTACGCCCCCGGGTCTATTCACAACTATCGTTTCCACTTTCACTTTTACTTTGCTTGTTTACTTTGTTGCTTTTAGTTCTCACTTTGCAAACAATCTATAAGGGATTGACAACCCCTTCATAGCGTTGGGTGCAAGCTCTTTGTGTTTGTGCAGACACTTGAGATTTGACGAGATCTTCCATTGGTTCGATACCTTGGTTCTCAAAACTGAGGGAAATACTTACCGCCGCTGTGCTACATCACCCTTTACTCTTCAAGGGAACACCAACGCAGGGCTCCAAGGCCGCGGGGAGATCCTTTGCATATTTTCCAAGGAAGTCCCTAAAGGCGTAGCCGTAGCAGCAGGAGTCCTGGCGCCGTACCAAGGAAGGTCTGTTGTCGTAGTAGCAGAAGGATTTCTGGCGCCGTTGCCAGGGAGATCAAGTTAAGAATAGTCTCTCTTCAACATGCTGATTTCTGGCGCAAGGAGGTGAGATCAAGTCATCTATCCAAGTAGGTGTCACAAACTCATCTCTTGCATTTACTTTTTTGCCAGTTGCCTCTCGTTTTCCTCTTCCCCACTTCAGATTTGCCGTTTTCACTTGCCTTTCTCCTTTGCCTTTTTCTTTTGCCTTTTTGCCGTTTTCCTTTGCCGCTTTCTTTTACCCTTTGCCGTTTTCCTTTGCCGGTTTTCTTGCTTGCTTGTGTGCTTGTTTGTTTGTTGAAGTCATCATCGCCGAAAACACCAAACTTTGCGACTTCTCGAGTACCAATAATAATGATTTTATTAGTACTCCGATTGCTCCCGCCACTTGTGCGGAATCGTATGAAATCAACCAAGCTTTGTTGAATCTTGTTATGAAAGAGCAATTCTCTGGCCTTCCTAGTGAAGATGCCGCATCCCATCTGAATACCTTCATTGAGCTTTGCGATATGCAAAAGAAAAGAGATGTGGATAATGACGTGATTAAGTTGAAGCTTTTTCCTTTCTCGTTGCGAGATCGCGCAAAAACTTGGTTTTCTTATTTGCCTAAAAATAGTATCGATTCTTGGGATAAGTGCAAAGATGCTTACATATCCAAGTATTTTCCATCGGCTAAGATTATCTCCTTACGTAATGATATCATGAATTTCAAGCAACTTGATCATGAACATGTTGCACAATCTTGGGAGAGGATGAAGTTAATGATTAGAAATTGTCCCGCTCATGGCTTGAGTCTGTGGATGATTATACAATCTTTTACGCTGGTTTGAATTTCGCTTCTCGCAATATCTTGGACTCCGCCTCAGGTGGAACATACATGGAAATCACGTTAGGAGACGCTACAAAACTCCTAGACAATATCATGACCAACTACTCTCACTGGCACACTGAAAGGTCACCTGCTAGCAAAAAGGTACACGCTATAGATGAAATTAACTCGCTTAGTGCTAAGATGCACGAGTTGATGAATTTGGTTGCTAGTAGAAATGTTCCTTTAGATCCTAATGACATGCCACTATCTTCCGTGATTGAGAGTAGCAACGCTAGTTTGGACGTTAATTTTGTTGGTAGGAACAATTTTGGCAACAACAATGCTTTTAGAGGAAACTGTGTTCCTAGGCCTTTTCCTAGTAACTCCTCTAACAATTATGGCAATTCCTACAACAACACTTATGGAAATCACAACAAATTACCCTCTGATTTAGAGAGTAATATCAAAGAGTTCATCAACTCTCAAAAGATTTTCAATGCGTCCATAGAGGAAAAACTACTCAAAATTGACGATTTGGCTAAGAGCGTTGATAGGATGTCTTGTGATATTGATGCTTTAAAAGTTAGATGTGCTCCTCCCAAGGTCAACTTGGATGAAACTTTGAAAGCTATGCGTGTCTCCATGATTGAGAGCAAAGAAAGAACCGCCCAAATTCGCGCTATGCATGAATGGTTTAAAAGGGTGCGTTCTAGTGATGCAAATCACGAAGATCTTAAAGTGCTTGGTGTTACTCCTCTTGAATCATTGTTTTCGTGTGTCAAACCTATTGATGAAGGGGCTGGATATGAATCCACTTTGGTTGAAAAACACCCCAATGATTCGGAGCCCGCCTATCTTGATGATAAAGGTGTGGAGAGTGGAGTAGAAGAAATCAAAATTTTGGGTAGTAATGAAACTCCCACTTTGGATTTCAAGGAATTCAATTATGATAGGTTCTCCTTGTTTGAATGCATTTCCTTGATGCAATCCATTGCAAACTCTCCACATGCTTATAGCCAAAGCAAAGCCTTTACCGCAGATATCGTAGATGCTATGATGAAATCTCTTGAAGAGAAGCTCGAATTAGAAGTCTCTATACCTAGAAAACTTCATGATGAGTGGGAACCTACTATCAAAATCAAGATCAAAAACTATGAATGTAATGCTTTGTGTGATTTGGGTGCTAGTTTTTCCGCGATTCCAGAGTCTTTATGTGATATTCTTGGTTTTCATGAGATTGAAGAGTGTTCTCTTAATTTGCATCTTGCGGATTCGACTGTCAAGAAACCCATGGGAAGGATCGATGATGTTCTTATTGTTGCAAATAAGAACTATGTACCCGTGGATTTCATTGTACTTGACATAGATTGCAATCCTTCATGCCCCATTATTCTTGGTAGACCTTTCGTGAGGACTATTGGTGCTATCATCGATATGAAGGAAGGGAATATTAGATTTCAACTTCCCCTAAAGAAGGGCATGGAGCATTTTCCTAGAAATAAAATAAGATTGCCTTATGAATCTATGATGAGGGCTACTTATGGTTTGAGCACCAAGGATGACTATGCGTGATTCCATCACCTTTTGCCTAGCTAAGGGCGTTAAACAATAGCGTTTGTTGGGAGGCAACCCAACGAATCTATCCTTTTTCTTTCTGTTTTGTGTTTTCCACACTTTCATAATTCTGTTATGATTGTGTTTTTTGTGTTTCTTTTTTGCGTTTGTGTCAAGAAAAACTGTTATGATTAGTCTTGGGGATGATCGTTTGGTCATGCTAGAAAAGACAAAAACTTTTTGCAAACCAAAATAATTTTCATTTTTCTTCTGTAAGATATTTTGAGTTGATTCTTTTTGCTGCTGATTTCTACACAAATTCTTCAGACTGTCGTAATTTTTCAGAATTTTTGAAGGACCAGAAGTATACGAAGTATACACATTGCTACAGACTGGTCTGCTGTTAACAGATTCTGTTTTTGTTGAGTTGGTTGCTTATTTTGATGAAACTATGGATAGTATCGGGGGGTATTAGCCATGGAAGATTGAAAATACAGTAACCCAACATCAACATAAGTAGAATTTAAGTTTGCTACAGTACCTAAGGAAGTGGTGGTTTGCTTTCTTATACGAATGTTATCACGAGTTTCTGTTTAAGTTTCGTGTTGTGAAGTTTTCAAGTTTTGGGTGAAGTTCTTATGGACAAAAAGATAAAGAGTGGCAAGAGCTCAAGCTTGGGGATGCCCAAGGCACCCCAAGATGATTCAAGGATGCCGTAAAAGCCTAAGCTTGGGGATGCCCCGGGAAGGGATCCCCTCTTTCGTCTTCAATCCATCAGTAACGTTACTTGGGGCTATATTTTTATTCACCACATGTTATGTGTTTTGCTTGGAGCATCTTGTATCGTAGGAGTCTTTTATTTTTGTTGTGTCACAATCATCCTTGCTGCACACATAGAGAGAGACACATGCACTCACCGTGATTTTGTCGAGCTTCACTTATATCCTTTGGTTAGACAATTCAGCTCACATGTGCTTCACTTATATCTTTTGAGCTAGTTGCTTTTGCTCTATGTGCTTCACTTTTATCTTTTAGAGCCCGGCGGTGCGTGGCTTGGTAGTTGATCTATGCTATGAAAGTAGTCTCAAAAGGGGTGGTTATCCAAAGGGATATGAAAACTTCCACCTTCATGTGCACTGAATAGTTAGAGAAGTTTGATTCATCTCAATTAGTTTTGAGTTGTGGTTGGGGTAATACTGAAGTTATATTAGTAAGGTGTTGTGGATCTAGAAATACTTGTGTTGAAGTTAGTGATTCCCGTAGCATGCACGTATGGTGAACCGCTATGTGATGAAGTCTGAGCATGATTAGTCTATTCATTGTCATCCTTTGCGTGGCGGTCGGGATCGCACGATGGTTTATACCTACCAACCCTTCCCCTAGGAATATGCGTTGAATGCTTTTTTTCGATTGCTACTAAAAATTTTACAACAAGTATATGAGTTCTTCATGACTAATGTTGAGTCCATGGTTCAGATGCACTTTCACCTTCCACCATCACTATCTTCTTTAGTGTCGTGCAATTTTCGCCGGTGCACGAAACCGACCATGAGCCTCCCTCAAAACAGCCACCATACCTACCTACTATGGCTTTTTCAAAGCCATTCCGAGATATATTGCCATGCAACTACCACCATGACATATGCCACCACGTCTAAATTGCCTTTGCATGATCGTAAGAATGCTAGCATGATGTTTCCATTGATGTCTACGCCATGCTAGATCATTGTCACGGTACACTACCGAAGGCATTCCATATAGAGTCACCATTGTTCTAAGTTTTGAGTTGTAAGTGTGATGATCATCATTGATGGAGCATTGTACCATGTGAGGAAATAAAAGAGGCCAAAGATGCCCACCAAAAAAAGAAGAGGCCAAAGAGCCCACCAAAAAAAATGAGAGAAAAAGAGAGAAGGGACAATGCTACCACCTTTCCACACTTGTGCATATTAAGCACCATGATCTTCATGATTAAGAGTCTCTCGTTTTGTCACCATCATATAGCTAGTGGGAAATTTTCATTATATCACTTGGCTTGTATATTCCAATGATAGGCTTCCTCAAAATTTCCTTAGGTCTTCATGAGCAAGCAAGTTGGATGCGCACCCACTAGTTTTCTTTAAGAGCTTTGACATACTCTTAGCTCTAGTGCATCATTTATATGGCAATCCCTACTCATTCACGTTGATATCTATTGATGAGCATCTCCATAGCTCATTAATATGCCTAGTCAATGTGACCATCTTCTCCTTGTTTGTCTTGCAGCCTCACCACACTCCACACCACTTATAGTGCTAAAACCATGGCTCACGCTCATGTATTGCGTGAGAGTTGAAAAAGTTTGAGGAAGTAAAGGTGTGAAAACAATTACTTGGCCAATAACAGGGTTGTGCATGATTTATATTCATTGTGCAATGATGATAGAGCATAGCCAGAATATATGATTTTGTAGGGATAACTTTATTTTGGCCTTGTTGTTTAGAAAGTTCATGATTACCTCGCTAGTTTGCTTGAATTATTATTGTCTCTTCTTCAATAGAAAACTATTGCTTTGAATCTAATGGATCTGAACTTTCACGTCACATAAGAGGAGTTACGAAGGACATCTATGCTAGGTAGCATGAAAGCATCAAAAATTCATTCTTTATCACTTCCCTACTCGAGGACAAGTAGGAGTTAAGCTTGGGGATGCTTGATACGTCTCAAACGTATCTATAATTTTTGATGGTTTCACTGTTGGGGAACGCGCATGGGAAACAAAAAAATTCCTACGCGCACGAAGACCTATCATGGTGATGTTCATCTATGAGAGGGGATTTCTGATCTACGTACCCTTGTAGATCGAACAGTAGAAGCGTTAGTGAACGCGGTTGATGTAGTGAACGTCCTCACGTCCCTCGATCCGCCCCGCGAACCGTCCCACGAACCATCCGGCGATCCGTCCCACGATCTAGTGCCGAACGGACGGCACCTCCGCGTTCAGCACACGTACAGCTCGACGATGATCTCGGCCTTCTTGATCCAGCAAGAGACACGGAGAGGTAGATGAGTTCTCCGGCAGCGTGACGGCGCTCCGGAGGTTGGTGATGATCTTATCTCGGCAGGCCTCCGCCCGAGCTCCGCAGAAACGCGATCTAGAGGTAAAACCGTGGAGGTATGTTGTCGGGCTGCCTTGGAAAAGTTGTCTCAAATCAGCCCTAATTGCTCCATATATATAGGAGGAGGGAGGGGAGGCTTGCCTTGAGGCTCAAGGAGCCCCAAGGGCTGCGCCACCAAGGGAGGAGGAGTCCTCCTCCAATCCTAGTCCAACTAGGATTGGAAAGTGGAGTCCTTCTCTCCTTTCCCACCTCCTTTTTTTTCTTTCTCTTTGATTTTCTATCCTTAGCGCATAGGGCCCTCTTGGGCTGTCCCACCAGCCCACCAAGGGCTGGTGCACCACTCCCAAGGCCTATGGGCTTCCCCTGGGTGGGTTGCCCCCCCCCCCCCCGGTGAACACCCGGAACCCATTCGTCATTCCCGGTACATTCCCGGTAACTCCGAAAACCTTCCGGTAATCAAATGAGGTCATCCTATATATCAATCTTTGTTTCCGGACCATTCCGGAAACCCTCGTGATGTCGGTGATCTCATCCAGGACACCTAACAACATTCGGTAACCAACCATATAACTCAAATACGCATAAAACAACGTCGAACCTTAAGTGTGCAGACCCTGCGGGTTCGAGAACTATGTAGACATGACCCGAGTGACTCCTCGGTCAATACCCAATCGCGGGACCTGGATGCCCTTATTGGATCCCACATATTCTACGAAGATCTTATTGTTTGAACCTCAGTGCCAATGATTCATATAATCCCGTATGTCATTCCCTTTGTCCTTCGGTATGTTACTTGCCCGAGATTCGATCGTCAGTATCCGCATACCTATTTCAATCTCGTTTACCGACAAGTCTCTTTACTCGTTCCGTAATACAAGATCCCGCAACTTACACTAAGTCACATTGCTTGCAAGGCTTGTGTGTGATGTTGTATTACCGAGTGGGACCCGAGATACCTCTCCATCACACGGAGTGACAAATCCCAGTCTCGATCCATACTAACTCAACGAATACCTTCTGAGATACCTGTAGAGCATCTTTATAGTCACCCAGTTACGTTGCGACGTTTGATACACACAAAGCATTCCTCCGGTGTCAGTGAGTTATATGATCTCATGGTCATAGGAACAAATACTTGACACGCAAAAAACAGTAGCAACAAAATGACACGATCAACATGCTACGTCTATTAGTTTGGGTCTAGTCCATCACGTGATTCTTCTAATGACGTGATCCAGTTATCAAGCAACAACACCTTGTACATAATCGGAAGACCCTGACTATCTTTGATCAACTGGCTAGCCAACTAGAGGCTTGCTAGGGACATTGTTTTGTCTATGTATCCACACATGTATATAAGTCTTCATTCAATGCAATTATAGCATGGATAATAAACGATTATCTTGATACAGGATTTATAATAATAACTATATTTATTATTGCCTCTAGGGCATAATTCCAACAGTCTCCCACTTGCACTAGAGTCAATAATCTAGCCCTCAAATCATCATGCGAATTACATTGTAATAAATCTAACACCCATACAGTTCTGGTGTTGATCATGCTTTGCCCGTGGAAGAGGTTTAATCAGCGGGTCTGCCACATTCAGATCCGTGTGCACTTTGCATATATTTACGTCCTCCCCTTCGACGTGGTCGCGGATGAGGTTGAAGCGTCGTTTGATGTGTCTGGTCTTCTTGTGAAACCGTGGTTCCTTTGCTAAGGCAATGGCACCCGTGTTGTCACAGAACAAGGTTATTGGATTCAGTGCGCTTGGCACCACTCCAAGATCCGTCATGAACTGCTTCATCCAGACACCCTCCTTAGCCGCCTCTGAGGCAGCCATGTACTCCGCTTCACATGTAGAATCTGCTACGATGCTTTGCTTGAAACTGCACCAGCTTACCGCACCCCCATTAAGAATAAATACATATCCGGTTTGTGACTTAGAGTCGTCCGGATTTGTGTCAAAGCTTGCATCGACGTAACCCTTTACGGCGAGCTCTTCGTCACCTCCATACACGAGAAACATCTCCTTAGTCCTTTTCAGGTACTTCGGGATATTCTTGACCGCCGTCCAGTGATCCACTCCTGGATTACTCTGGAACCTGCCTGCCATACTTATGGCCAGGCTAACGTCCGGTCTAGTGCACAACATTGCATACATGATAGATCGTATGGCTGAAGCATAGGGGACGGTGCTCATATGCTCTCTATCTTTATCAGTTGCTGGGCACTGAGTCTTACTCAATCTCGTACCTTGTAAAACTGGCAAGAACCCTTTCTTGGACTATTCCATTTTGAACCTTTTGAAAACTTTATCAAGGTATGTGCTTTGTGAAAGTCCTATCAGGCGTTTCGATCTATCCCTGTAGATCTTAATGCCTAGAATGTAAGCAGCTTCTCCTAGGTCCTTCATAGAGAAACTTTTATTCAAGTAATCCTTTATGCTCTCCAAAAACTCTACATTGTTTCCAATCAGCAATATGTCATCTACATATAATATTAGAAACGCCACAGAGCTCCCACTCACTTTCTTGTAAATACAAGATTCTCGGACCACTTGTATAAACCCAAATGCTTTCATCACCTCATCAAAACATTTGTCCCAACTCCGAGGTGCTTGCACCAGTCCATAAATGGATCGCTGGAGCTTGCACACCTTGTTAGCATTCTTAGGATCGACAAAACCTTCGGGTTGCATCATATACAACTCTTCCTTAAGGAAACCGTTAAGGAACGTCGTTTTGACATCCATCTACCAAATTTCATAATTGAAAAATGCAGCTATTGCTAACATGATTCTGACGGACTTAAGCATCGCTACGGGTGAGAATGTCTCATCGTAGTCAACTCCTTGAACTTGTGAAAAACCTTTTGCCACAAGTCGAGCTTTATAAACGGTCACATTGCCATCAGCGTTCGTCTTCTTCTTAAAGATCCATTTGTTCTGAATAGCCTTGCGGCCCTCAGGTAGTACTTCCAAAGTCCACACTTTGTTTTCATACATGGATCCTATCTCGAACTTCATGGCCTCTAGCCATTTGTTGGAATCTGGGCCCACCATTGCTTCTTCATAATTTGCAGGTTCATTGTTGTCTAACAACATGATTGACAAAACGGGATTACCGTACCACTCTGGAGCAGCACGTGGTCTCGTCGACCTGCGTGGTTCGATAGGAACTTGAACCGGAGTTTCATGATCATCATCATTAACTTCCTCCTCAACTGGCGTCGCAACGACAGGGGTTTCCCCTTGCCCTGCGCCACCATCCAGAGGGATGAGAGGTTCGACAACCTCATCAAGTTCTATCTTCCTCCCACTCATTTCTCTCGAGAAAAACTCCTTCTCGAGAAAATCTCCGTTTTTAGCAACAAACACTTTGCCCTCGGATTTGAGATAGAAGGTGTACCCAACTGTCTCTTTTGGGTAACCTATGAAGATGCACTTTTCCGCTTTGGGTTCCAGCTTTTCAGGCTGAAGCTTTTTGACATAAGCATCACATCCCCAAACTTTAAGAAACGACAACTTTGGCATTTTGCCATACCATAGTTCGTATGGTGTCGTCTCAACGGATTTTGATGGTGCCCTATTTAAAGTGAATGCAGCCGTGTCTAATGCATAACCCCAAAACGATAACGGCAAATCAGTAAGAGACATCATAGATCGCACCATCTCTAATAAAGTACGATTACGACGTTCGGACACACCATTACGCTGTGGTGTTCCAGGCGGTGTCAACTGTGAAACAATTCCACATTGTCTTAAGTGAGCACCAAACTCGAAACTCAGATATTCACCCCCACGATCAGACCGTAGGAACTTGATCTTCTTGTTACGATGATTTTCAACTTCACTCTGAAATTGCTTGAATTTTTCAAATGTTTCAGACTTGTGCTTCATTAAGTAGACATAACCATATCTACTCAAATCGCCAGTGAAGGTCAGAAAATAACGATATCCGCCGCGTGCCTCCACGCTCATCGGACCGCACACATCGGTATGTATGATTTCCAATAAGTCACTGGCACGCTCCATTGTTCCGGAGAAAGGAGTTTTAGTCATCTTACCCATGAGGCATGGTTCGCACGTGTCAAGTGAATCAAAGTCAAGTGACTCCAAAAGTCCATCGGTATGGAGTTTCTTCATGCGCTTTACACCAATATGACCTAAGCGGCAGTGCCACAAAAACATGGCGCTATCATTGTTAACTCTAATTCTTTTGGTCTCAATGTTATGTATATGTGTATCACTATCAAGATTCAATATGAACAATCCACTCACATTGGGTGCATGACCATAAAAGATGTTACTCATAGAAATAGAATAACCATTATTCTCTGACTTAAAAGAGTAACTGTCTCGCAATAAACAAGATCCAGATATAATGTTCATGCTCAACGCAGGCACTAAATAACAATTATTCAAGTTCATAACTAATCCCGATGGTAACTGAAGTGAAACTGTGCCGACGACGATTGCATCAACCTTGGAACCATTTCCTACGCGCATCGTCACTTCATCTTTCGCCAGCCTTCACCTATTCCACAGTTCCTATTTCGAGTTGCGAATATGAGCAACAGAATCGGTATCGAATACCCAGGCACTACTACGAGAGCCGGTTAAGTACACATCAATAACATGTATATCAAATATACCTGATTTTTCTTTGGCCGCCTTCTTATCAGCTAGATACTTGGGGCAGTTGCGCTTCCAGTGACCCATACCCTTGCAATAGTAGCACTCTGTTTCAGGCTTAGGTCCAGCTTTGGGTTTCTTCGTTGGATTGGCAACAGGCTTGCCGCTCTTCTTTGAATTGCCCTTCTTGCCTTTGTCATTTCTCTTGAAACTAGTGGTCTTATTCACCATCAACACTTGATGCTCTTTATGGAGTTCAGACTCTACGACTTTCAGCATCGCAAACCACTCGCCGGGTGACTTGTTCATCCCTTGCATGTTGTAGTTCAACACAAAGCCCTTATAGCTTGGCGGCAGTGATTCAAGAATTCTGTCAGTGATAGCCTCTTGCGGGAGTTCAATCCCCAGCTCAGCTAGACGGTTTGAGTACCCAGACATTTTTGAGCACATGTTCATTGACAGACGAATTCTCCTCCATCTTGCAAGCATAGAATTTATCGGAGGTCTCATACCTCTCGATCTGGGCGTTCTTCTGAAAGATAAACTTCAACTCCTGGAACATCCCATATGCTCCATGACGCTCAAAGCGACGTTGAAGTCCCGGTTCTAAGCCATACAAGACTGCACATTGAACTACTGAGTAGTCCTCCTTACGTGTTAACCAAGCGTTCTTAGCATCCCGGTCAGCCGTAGCGGGTGGTTCATCTCCTAGCGCAGCATTAAGGACATAATCCTTCTTCCAAGCATGTAGGATCAACTTAAGATTACGAGCCCAGTCTACAAAGTTGCTTCCATCATCTTTCAACTTAGCTTTCTCTAGGAACGTATTAAAATTCAGGGTGACTATCGCGTGAGCCATGATCTACAACACAAATATATTCAAAGTGGACTTAGACTATGTTCAAGATAATTAGAGTTTAACTTAATCAAATTACTTGCTAAACTCCCACTCCAAAAGTACATCTCTCTAGTCATTTGAGTGGTTCATGACCCACTTACACTAGCTCAAGTCCGATCATCACGTGAGTTGAGTATAGTTTCAGTGGTAAGCATCCCTATGCTAATCATATCAACTATATGATTCATGATCGATCTTTCAGTCTCATGTGTTCCGAGGCCATGTCTGCACATGCTAGGCTCGTCAAGCTTAACCCGAGTGTTCCGCATGTGCAACTGTTTTGCACCTGTTGTATGTGAATGTTGAGTCTATCACACCCGATCATCACGTGGTGTCTCGAAACGACGAACTGTAGCAACGGTGCACAGTCGGGGAGAACACAATTTCGTCATGAAATTTTAGTGAGAGATCACCTCATAATGCTACCGTCGTTCTAGGAAAAATAAGGTGCATAAAAGGATTAACTTCACATCCAATTCATAAGTGACATGATATGGCCATCATCACGTGCTCCTTGATCTCCATCACCAAAGCACCGGCACGATCTTCTTGTCACCAGCGCCACACCATGATCTCCATCAACGTGTCGCCATCGGGGTTGTCGTGCTACTCATGCTATTACTACTAAAGCTACATCCTAGCAAAATAGTAAACGCATCTGCAAGCACAAACGTTAGTTTAAAGACAACCCTATGGCTCCTGCCGGTTGTCGTACCATCTACATGCAAGTCGATATTATCTATTACAACATATCACATCACATCGTTACCCTACAAAAACAAGTTAGACGTCCTCTAATTTTGTTGTTGCATGTTTTACGTGGTGACCATGGGTATCTAGTAGGATCGCATCTCACTTACGCAAACACCACAACGGAGATATATGAATTGCTATTTAACCTTATACAAGGACCTCCTCGGTCAAATCCGATTCAACTAAAGTTGGAGAAACCAACACTTGCCAGTCATCTCTGAGCAAGGGGGTTACTCGTAGCGATGAAACCAGTCTCTCGTAAGCGTACGAGTAATGTCGGTCCAAGCCGCTTCAATCCAACAATACCGTGGAATCAAGAAAAGACTAAGGAGGGCAGCAAAATGCACATGACCGCCCACAAAAACTTTTGTGTTCTACTCGAGAAGACATCTACGCATGAACCTAGCTCATGATGCCACTGTTGGGGAACATCGCATGGGAAACAAAAAATTTCCTACGCGCACGAAGACCTATCATGGTGATGTAGTGGAACGTCCTCACGTCCCTCGATCCGCCCCGCGAACCGTCCCACGAACCGTCCGGCGATCCGTCCCACGATCTAGTGCCGAACGGACGGCACCTCCGCGTTCAGCACATGTACAGCTCGACGATGATCTCGGCCTTCTTGATCCAGCAAGAGAGACGGAGAAGTCGATGAGTTCTCCGGCAGCGTGACGGCACTCCAGAGGTTGGTAATGATTTTATCTCGGCAGGGCTCCGCCCGAGCTCCGCAGAAACGCGATCTAGAGGTAAAACCATGGAGGTATGTTGTCGGGCTGCCTTGGAAAAGTTGTCTCAAATCAGCCCTAATTTCTCCATATATATAGGAGGAGGGAGGGGAGGCTTGCCTTGAGGCTCAAGGAGCCCCAAGGGCTGCGCCACCAAGGGCGGAGGAGTCCTCCTCCAATCCTAGTCCAACTAGGATTGGAAAGGGGAGTCCTTCTCTCCTTTCCCACCTCCTTTTTTTCTTTCTCTTTGATTTTCTATCCTTGGCGCATAGGGCCCTCTTGGGCTGTCCCACCAGCCCACCAAGGGCTGGTGCGCCACCCCTGGGTGGGTTGCCCCCCCCCCGGTGAACACCCGGAACCCATTCGTCATTCCCTTGGGTGGGTTGCCCCCCCCCCGGTGAACACCCGGAACCCATTCGTCATTCCCGGTACATTCCCGGTAACTCCGAAAACCTTCCGGTAATCAAATGAGGTCATCCTATATATCAATCTTCGTTTCCGGACCATTCCGGAAACCCTCATGACGTCGGTGATCTCATCCGGGACTCCGAACAACATTCGGTAACCAACCATATAACTCAAATACGCATAAAACAACGTCGAACCTTAAGTGTGCAGACCCTGCGGGTTCGAGAACTATGTAGACATGACCCGAGTGACTCCTCGGTCAATACCCAATAGCGGGACCTGGATGCCCATATTGGATCCCACATATTGTACGAAGATCTTATCGTTTGAACCTCAGTGCCAAGGATTCATATAATCCCATATGTCATTCCCTTTATCCTTCGGTATGTTACTTGCCCGAGATTCGATCGTCAGTATCCGCATACCTATTTCAATCTCGTTTACCGGCAAGTCTCTTTACTCGTTCCGTAATACAAGATCCAGCAACTTACACTAAGTCACATTGCTTGCAAGGCTTGTGTGTGATGTTGTATTACCGAGTGGGCCCCGACATACCTCTCCGTCACACGGAGTGACAAATCCCAGTCTCGATCCATACTAACTCAACGAACACCTTCGGAGATACCTGTAGAGCATCTTTATAGTCACCCAGTTACGTTGCGACCTTTGATACACACAAAGCATTCCTCCGGTGTCAGTGAGTTATATGATCTCATGGTCATAGGAACAAATACTTGACACGCAGAAAACAGTAGCAACAAAATGACACGATCAACATGCTACGTCTATTAGTTTGGGTCTAGTCCATCATGTGATTCTTCTAATGACGTGATCCAGTTATCAAGCAACAACACCTTGTACATAATCAGAAGACCGTGACTATCTTTGATCAACTGGCTAGCCAACTAGAGGCTTGCTAGGGACAGTGTTTTGTCTATGTATCCACACATGTATATAAGTCTTCATTCAATACAATTATGGCATGGATAATAAACGATTATCTTGATACAGGATTTATAATAATAACTAAATTTATTATTGCCTCTAGGGCATAATTCCAACATTCACGCTGTTATCTTGTCATCTTTGGATGTTTTGTTTACCTTCTATATCTTTTTTGGGACTAACTTATTAATTCAGTGCCAAGCGCTAGTTCCTGTTTTTTCTGTGTTTTTGACTCTTTTCAGATCTGATTTTGGAACGGAGTCCAAACGGAATAAAATCCCCGGAATAAATTTTTCCAGAACGGAAGAAGTCCGGGAGACTTGAGGGCCAAGGCAGTGGGCTCTCATGGAGCCCACAAGCCCTGTTGCCGCGGACGGGGGGGGGGGGGGGGGGGGGGGGGGGGAGGCCGCAGCAACCAAGCTTGTGGCCCCCCTGTTGCTCCCCTGCCCTAGGTCGTTGGCCTATAAATTCCCTAAAAATCCAGAAAAAATCAGGGCATCCACGAAAACACTTTTCCGCCGCCGCAAGCCTCCGTTTCCGCGAGATCTCATCTGGTGACCCTTCCCGGTGCCCTGTCGGAGGGGACTTTGGAGTTGGAGGGCTTCTACATCAACATCATCGCCTCTCTAATGACTCGTGAGTAGTCCACTTCAGACATACGGGTCCGTAGTTAGTAGCTACATGGCTTCTTCTCTCTCTTGGATCTTCAATACAAAGTTCTCCATGATCTTCATGGAGATCTATCCGATGTAATCCACTTTGGTGGTGTGTTTGTCGAGATCCGATGAATTGTGGATTTGTGATCAGATTATCTATGAATTATATTTGAGTCTTTTCTGATTTCTTATATGCATGATTTGATATCCTTGTAAGCCTCTCCGAGTCTTGGGTTTTGTTCGGCCAACTAGATCTATGATTCTTGCAATGGGAGAAGTGCTTGGTTTTGGGTTCATACCGTGTGGTGACCTTTCCCACTGACAAAAGGGGCAGCAAGGCACGCATCATGTTGTTGCCATCAAGGGTAACAAGATGGGCTTTTATCGTAGATATGAGATTGTCCATCTACATCATGTCATCTTGCTTAAGGCGTTACTCTGTTCTTTTGGACTTAATACACTAGATGCATGCTGGATAGCGGTCGACGTGTGGAGTAATAGTAGTAGATGCAGAAAGTATCGGTCTACTTGTTTTGGACGTGATGCCTATAGATATAATCATTGCCTTAGATAACGTCACGACTTTGCGCGGTTCTATCAATTTCTCGACAGTAATTTGTTCACCCACCGTCTAATTGCTTTCATGAGACAAGCCACTAGTGAACACTACGACTTTTACTTTGCTTGTTTACTTTGTTGCTTTCAGTTCTCATTTTTCAAACAATCTATAAGGGATTGACAACGCCTTCATAGTGTTGGGCGCAAGCTCTTTGTGTTTGTGCAGGTACTTGAGACTTGACGAGATCTTCCATTGGTTCGATACCTTGGTTCTCAAAACTGAGGGAAATACTTACCGCCGCTGTGCTACATCACCCTTTCCTATTTAAGGGAACACCAACGCAAGGCTCCAAGGCCGCGGGGAGATCCTTTGCATATTTTCCAATGAAGTCCCTAAAGGCGTAGCCGTCGCGGCAGGATTCCTGGCGCCGTACCAGGGAAGGTCTGTTTTCGCAGTAGCACAGTCCTCTTGGCAGTCTCAACTATCAAGTACATCACTCTAAACCGGGTGTGTGTGTCTTAATGATGCAGCATATTGATGGAATAACCTCTAATCATCTTATCATCTCCTGATTTGGTCATCAGGTTGTATCTCATAATGGTGTTTGTAGTGGGTATCCCTGCTTGCAAGAAATAGACAGAGCCAAACCTATCTGTGTGCACATACTTATGGGGCATTGGCTTGTACATGTTGGCCATGGGGTTGTGACATAGCCAAATATCCTTCTTGTACCTTTGGGGCACCAATGATAGTGGCCCACTCATCAATTGTAAACTCATACTGGTGACCTTCAGTCATCCATACAATCCTTCCACCAGAATAGAAATGAGCGGTGGAATACAATTACATGATCATCTCATCATTCCAAGCAGTCATCTCTATGCCAAAAAAATCTTCATTATCAACCATCCTGAAGTTTTCTCTCACATTGGTAAATAATGTTCATTGGCCTTGATGTATTCCCAATCGACATATTTCATGTCGCAGACGGCAGGACTCTTATCAAGCAACACGATCTCGTAGAAATCTTGTTGCTCCTTTGTGTGAAAACAGGGATCAATTGTAGTTCTCCTTCTCACAACATATGGATCAACAGATCTCCACTTCCTTGGTCCTTGATCTCTTCTCTTTTTCATGTCCTCAGCATCTGGATGAGTAGCATCATGAGATGGCAGATGAGCTCTCAGCTTCATTAGCATAGGGGCATGCTCTTCTTCCTCTACAACAAATTCTCTAGATGCACAGCCTTTGTTCTTATGTGTTGCAGGAATGTCCTTTGTAGTCATCTTGGGAGATACAGACTTCTTAGCCTTAGGTGTTGAAGGCTTGGGGGCAGTCTTCTTAGGAATAGCATCAACCATCAGCATTTTCTTCTTAAGAGGAGGGACCTCGGCTGGAATTTCTTCCTCCTCCTCATCAGCAGCTTCTACTAGAGCTTCATACATTTAGGTTTGCCTACCAACAGCATGAACAATTCTCTTTCTGGCTCTCTTCTGACATGGCTTCGTTGCAATCCTAGCTTCTGGAGCTTTTATGTCAGTAGGTCTTGCAAATTCCTTCCTCACAGTCTTTCTGACTATGGTCTTCTGTTTCTACTTGTGAGGAACATAGTCCTCTAGGATAAAGTCAACACCTTCTTCATCAGAATTGATCTTCCTTCTGGACCTAGTAGCTTCCTTGGGCAAGCCATGGGAGCTAGGTGTTCCTGGGTCAGATGGTGTCCTCTCAAGATGTGACAGCCCGAGACCGACGCCCCAGAGGATTCCCCTCTTTTCCGGTGGTGACGTATGATTATTTTATTTGTCGCATCATGCATGTCGTCATTTCTCTTGCGTGCTTGTCTTGGTGTCTAGTTGCACCTTGGTGATTGTGAGTGTGAGTGCTTTGTGAGTGTACCATTGTGATTGTTGTATGATTGGGTGCCTCAAGGATTCTTCTCAAAACCCATTGTTGCACCAAAGCTCCAAAAAACCCCTTCTTCCAATTTATTTAGTGGTTGAGTTTAAAGTCTCTATTTGGGGCCTAATAAAATGTTCCTCCTCTTTTAAAAACATTCTTATTATTTTTTTGGGGCAACCCTCTGGTTTTTATTTTTATATTCTCCTTTTGTTTTATTTCATAAACAAATTCTTTGTCTTTAAAAGGCATTCAATTTTTACTCTTACAAAATGCCTAGTTTATTCTTTATAAAAAATGGGACATGATTTTAAAAGCCCCAAAACATTTTATTTTTATTTTTACAAACTATTTTTCTTTTAGCCTGTAGCAAACTTTGTTCAGACCAGTCTCTTTTTTCCTTTCTTTAGAAGGCCATGTTTGCTCTGTTTTTGTTGTGAGATAGAGTGTCGGCCCACTTGGGCTCTCCTCGTCGTCGCAGCCCAGTGACCCCTCCCCCCGCGAGCTGGCTCTTTCCAGCGTGGCTCCCGTCGGGCCCAGCGTCAGCCTCCTCCTTCCTCTCTATTTTCTTCCTCCTTTCCACGTCCCTCTCAAAACGTCGATGCAGACAACACCGAGCACATGACCACCGTGGCAGCCACGACGACCAGCACTCGGGCTATAAGCCCCGGAGTCCGTGCCCCTCCCCCTAGGGTTTCACTCTCCTCCTTGTCCGCCGCCACCTCCACTCCTTCTTCCTCCCTTCTCTGTTTCTCTATGAAGGACGCCGCAGGTAAGGGTCAGAGACACGGGAGGCGTCGTTGTCGTCGCATCTCCGTCGACGCTCGCAGATCGAGTCCCTCCTCGATCTTGTTTCACGGAACGCGGGGAGCTCTCGTTTCCCGTTCCTGCCGCTAGGGTGGCCGGAGGGCCACCACTCCGGCAACCCCATGTCCGGCTCCGTCGGGAGCCTGAAGAGAGTATGCAGCGCCAGCGTCCATTCACTTCTCCGCCCCGATCTCCTCTCCTAATTCCTCGGTGAGCATCTCCCCTTCCCCGTGCGTGCATACCTTGTGTAGCCTTGCTGTAGCCGTCCGCGTCCCTGGCCAGGAGCGGGCAGTGCTCGAGCTCGACGACTCCGCCGTGCCCAGCTCCTTAGAGCCTCGTAGCCCCGGGAATGGAACCCCGTAGGGTTCCGGCACCCCCGTCGGTAGTACCTCGCCGCCGTTGTTGCCTCACCGCTCGCCGGCGTCGAACCTTCTTCTCCTCTGTACTGACAGTCTGGAGGTAGAAGAAGGGTGCCCGTGTTGTTAGCTTATTCTGTGCAGATCCTGTTTCAGTTCAGAATCCCCCACATAGTCCGACTGGTTTGAGCGCCGTGCAGAGACTGCGAGGTCTCGCGTTCGAGACCCGAGCGCCCCATTTTTTATCTCTGTGATTTTTGTTCTCCTGTGCTAGCTGCATACGTGCATTTCTTTCCCTGTTCTAGCAGTAGCAGTTCACCATTGTAGTGGCAACCGAGCCACTGCAGCGCCAGTAGGTCGAGGGTTCGAGCCCTCGCGCGCCCCTTTTTATTGTGTTTTCTTTCAACCTGTTGCACTGCCGCATAGATAGCTTAGGTAGTTTACTCCCCCTCTCAGGGCAGGGAACCGAGCCTAGCTGAGTGGTGTTTGCCCTGACTTGTTGCAAATAGGTAGTGGGTTCGAGTCCCCTACTCCCAGGTTATTTTTTTCCTTGTGTTTTTAGTTGCTTGCTGCAGTGTGCCACTGTCAGTGGGCCCAGAGCCCACATGCCATACTAGGGGCCCTGGTGTGTATGACCAGTGGGACCCCTGAGGATTAAATTAATTTTTGTTTGTTTAGTTTTGTGTTGTATATCCAAATCTAGAATATTCCAGAAGAGGAATATACCAAATCTGGCATATCAAGAACATCCTCTGTTCTTGTTATTAACGGAGATTGATCATGTGTAGTTTTTCCGTTGTTGTTCCTGGTGTTTTCTGTATGCATATATAGCAGTGTAATATATGGATTTGGGGTAGAAGAACCCAGTAAATCCAATGGAGGTAGTAGTTTCCAATTTTGGGCAGTCCTGCTGAAGTGTCAACTCATGATGAGGTGGCACTTGTTTACCGATGTAGGATGGTTTAAGTGCATCATTAGGTGTTGGGCATCCATGCATCATATTGGGTAGTGCATCCGGTTGTGCATGTGTTGTGGTGAATATTGTGTGTTGATTCTTGTTTCCATTTGCTTCGTCTCGTTAGAGTTCCGCAAGCGTGTCGGAAAAGTGAGGATCAGTTCGACTACGTCGGTTCGTCTGCTTCACGGAGGCATTCTTCTGCTAATCGGGATCTCAGGCAAGATGATCATTTCCCTAGATACCATTACTATCATAGCCTTGCTAGTTTAACGCTTCTATCGATTATGTCTCGTTGCCTACCACTTGTTAAATATCAGCCTCTCAACAATGCCATGATTACTTCAACCTGTTCGACCTAGCAAACCACTGATTGGCTATGTTACCGCTTGCTTAACCCTGTTGTTAGCGTTGCTAGTTGCAGGTGCAGTTGCTTCCATGTGATAACATGGGTTCCTTGTTATATCACCATATTAAATGCTATTTAATTTAATGCACCTATATACTTGGTAAAAGGTGGAAGGCTCGGCCTTTCTAGCCTGGTGTTTTGTTCCACCTTTGCCCCCTTAGTTTCGGCTACCGGTGTTATGTTCCATAAACGAGCGCTCCTAACACGATCGGGGTTGTTATGGGGACCCCCTTGATAATTCGTTTTAGATTAAAGCTGGTCTGGCAAGGCCCAACATTGGTTCTACATTTGCCCAACATAATAATTCTGTTAATATTGAAATGCATAGGGCGTCATGAACCCGAGGAGTAATTTTACATAAACAGGGGGGCCAGTGCTGATGGTGTTGGTCCCAAACGGTCTGCCTGCAGGGCCACCACGAGGAAACTTGAGGTTTGGCACTCGTAGCTAGTTACATCCGTCGTGTCCTGAGAACGAGATACGCGGCTCCTATCGGGATCGTCGACACGTCGGGCGGCCTTGTTTGATTAGATTTACCTTTGACGAGATATCTTGTGCGTCGGGATTCCGGTGATGCTTTGGGTAATCTCATAGTTGAGGTTTTCCACTAGGGAATCCGACGAGATCGCGAGCTTCGTGATTGAGGATTTCTATGCGGCTTGTGGTAATTTGTGATGGACTAGTTGGAGCACCCCTGCAGGGTTAAATCTTTCGGAAAGCCGTGCCCGCGGTTATGTGGCAACGTGGATACTTTGTTTAACACTGGTTCTAGATAACTTGAAGTTAACTTAATTAAAACTTGCCAACTGTGTGCGTAACCGTGGCTGTCTCTTTCGTGAGTTCCTTCTCCGATCGAGGACATGGTGGGGTTATGTCTGACGTAGGTAGGTGTTCAGGATCATTCATTTGATCATCTGTAGTTCACGTAAGCTATGCGTAGATCTTCCCCCTCTTACTTCTTGTACTCGTAAGTTAGCCACCAAATATATGCTTAGCCGCTGCTGCAACCTCACCACTTAACCATGCCTCACCCATTAAGCTTTGCTAGTATTGATACCGTTGGAAATGAGATTGCTGATTCCCCGTGGCTCATAGATTACTACAACACCAGTTGCAGGTACATGTAAAGGTTGCTTGACACGAGCGCGTTGATTGTTCATTTGGAGTTGCTTCTTCTTCTTCTTCTTCATCGATCTAGGATGGGTTCCAGGCCGGCAGCCTGGGATAGCAAGGATGGACGTCGTTCTTCTTTTGTCGTTTGTTTTCGTCCATAGTCGGACCCTGCTCTTACTGTTGATGATTATGTAATGTACTGATGTGACTCTAATGTAGCTTGTGGCGAGTGTAAGCCAACTCTTTATATATCTCATTTTTTCAGTACATGTACTTGCAACGATATCCATTCTTGCGACATGACGAGATGTGCTTCTATCCCTGACGAGGCCCCCGTGCCAAATTGAGGATAGGGTCGCATCTTGGGCGTGACACAAGACTAGTGCGCGAGTCCATGTCACCACACGACTCATTGAAGTTGTTCAAACTATCCTCTGATCCTGATATCCTGACAAACAGCTAAGTAGACAAGCTGACAAGCACTCAAGCAGACCATGTGAAAATATATAGAAGAGCTGGAAGGGATGAGCATCACAAAAATCAGAAGTTTTGAAAAGTTTGAACTATGAAAAAATAGGTTTAATATTAAGCAAAAGGGGATTTCAGTTCCACCGAGTCAAAAAATTCGGAGCCACCGAGACTGACATTCTCATTAACAGAAACTTGGCATCCTTTTTAGTTTCACCAAAAAGGAGAACTTCGTTCCACCAAGAATGTTCTCAGTAACCCTAAAACCAAATTGGTAAGACCGACTTTTATGAACCCGTATCACCGAGATTCAATTTTGCACACTACTAACCCTAAAATTTCAGTTGTTCTCTAAACTACGGGAACTTTCTTCTGGGTAGAATTAGTGCAAAAGTGGACAGAAATCATCAAGACCTATTTGCGCGAGAATTAGAATTGGGAGCACAAAGAGGGGGCACATTCATAACCTAACTTGGTGGTGAATCTGCTACAACGACTACGACAGTGAAGAATCCCGTCGACGATGAAGACACCGGTGGCGAGGGCGCACATGAGATGGCAAAGTCCAGGGGACTAGGGCGCGACAGTGAGGAGATGCGGAAGGGGATGTTTTAAGAGTCATTTCAACCGCCGGATCCATGGGATATTTGTACCCCCTGGCTGTCGGTGACACCGGGATGGAGTTTTCGGTCCCACCAAGTTCCTTAACTGTTAGTTGAGAGAGAAACTCGGTGAGGCCGAAAAGAACAACTCGGTGGTACCGAGATAGGAAAACCTGATCAACTGAGATTTTGAGTTTGGTCACAGCGAGATGCACTTTGGGATGTTTTGCAATTTAACCCTTGTCGAGACATATCTCCGAGTGCTCCTCACACAGAGTGTCCCTAAAGTGCTTGCTCAAATTTTGTGATGTAGAATGAATAGAATTTGAGACGAGAAAGCATAAATAGCTAGACAGAGGTACTTAGGCATTCTTCTAAATCCAATTATTTAAAGGAAATAGAAAGCCAAATAAGAACAATTGGATATCCTCGAATGAACAAAACATGCATACCAACATGCTCACACAATAATATGTCAAATAAAACATGATGAAGACGCAAAAGCATTCTAGCATCTATCAAGCACTTTGGCGATGACAAAGTCATCTATATATGAGTATATTGACATAAGAGTCAAGTAAGAATACTTGATCATAGGTCATACTCATTGATTAAGCATAAGTGGGGTTACCACTTTTACTTAAAGCATTAATGTGTTCACACCATTTACGAGACGCTTATACTCAAGTCCTAGAATAAAGCTCCCCCTAGATGTGACATCCCCCCTAAAAGGGATAAACTAACTTTGGGTTTTGTCGTAGAAGACTTCAAGTATGTGTAGTAGTGGTGGATGCTCATTGTTGATGAATATCATCTTGGGTTGGGAGCAATCCTTGTTGTTTCTTACTCTTCTCACCTACATGGGTTAGTGAAAGTGCGTTATATCGACTATAGGGGGTGAATAGGAGATTTTTAGAATTTCATCACTGAGGAAATTCCTTTTGAGGAAATTCCTCACTGATGACTAACTTACAGCGGAAACAGTAAAGGATCAGACGTGCAAACGTTCACAACAGCAGTATTTCAGAGTGAAGAATGTGAAAACAGATTGCATAGTAAGCAGGCATGCAGAAAACAGATGAGGAACAACTAACGTGTAGAAATTGGGGTTGAGGAAATTCGAAGAAAGTCTTCAGCAAATACTTCAAACAGTCACAGTGAAAGTCATCAACACATAATATGGGAAAATAAAGAGTTGAGGAATTAGAACCCGTTTCTTAGTGAAGACAGTCATTGATGACCCAGTTCCAACTGTTGTGACACTCGTACATCTGGTTTGGAGCGGCTTGGTATTGAAACCAAAGGACACCCAGTCCCGGGACACACAGTCCCTACCTTATTCTCCTTGAGCTAAGGCACACAGTCCTCGCCCAACACTCGTGGTAAGTCTTCAGGGCAGACTTCCAAACCCTCACAAACTTGGTCACCCGGCGATCCACAATTGACTGCTTGATTGCTCTAGACCATGACGCCTAACCGTCTGGAGGATGCACAGTCCTCAAAGGTAAAAGGCTTCAGTCCCACACAGGAACAACTTCTTCAGTGATGCTCAATCACTAGGTTTGGTTTGTGGTTTCGGTGGGTGGTGTATTTCCTCACGAATGATTTACTCTCGAAGGCTCTGAAGAATTTGGGTTGCTCTTATGACAAGTGTCAGTTTCTAATGGAGCAGCCAACCAGCTAGTGGTTGTGGGGGGTGGCTATTTAAAGCCTGGGAGCATCCCGACATGATTTGACACTAATGCCCTTAAATAATATGACCGTTGGAGTGAATAAGACCAATGACTTGGCATGGTTATCGAAACGGTCGGAACCCTCAACTGTGAGAGTCCTCATATCACTCATATTCCTCACTTGAGGCTTTTGATAGGATTAGGCTTGGGTTGAGCATCATGAGGAAATTCATTCCATAGTGTAACTTCGACCCCCTTTAACAGTATGGTGTTCCTATTACTCAAATGCGAAGAAAGTAAAACAGAAAGTGTAAATCTTCATGCTTCAAATTCTTCAGAATGATTTTCTTCAGGAACCACCGGACTTCTCAATATCAGTATCTTCATGAGGAATATCAATTTCATCGCAGATTCCTCGCGATTCATTTCTTCACCTTCAGACCAATTTCTTCAACTGAAGACATATATTTTTAGGGGTCGATATTCTTCAAATATCTCAACCTCTTCAATGACTTATAGATCCTGTGTACACTCACAAACACATTAGATACTTAACCTATAATTCTTCAAACCACCAAAATCACTAAGGGGCACTAGATGCACTTACAATCTCCCCCTTTTTGGTGGTTGATGACAATTAGGTTAAGTCTTCAACAGGGAATAAAAATATGAAGTGTAAATACTCATTTGAGGAATTTTAAAACAAGATTCAGAGAGACTCCCCCTGAAGATGTGCATATCTTGAGGATTTTGCTTTTCACAGCAAATGCACATTGATGATTTATATCATGGAGATCTCCCCCTGATTCTTGTAAATCATGCATACATATAACATATCATATGAAGAAAATGAAGATGCATGATGGCAAATGGTATCTGACGAATTTCAGCATGCGTGCATTAAAACTTGAGGAATAAGCATGCGAAGAAAAACGTTCAAAAGCGTCAGAGTACCATCGGGCTTAAGTTACAACTCATTACATAAAAACTTCAGAAGAGCCAAGAGTTTGTAACTTAAATATAGTTTATAAGCCCCAAAAATATCTCGCTTGAAGACTAACTCTCGAGTTTCTCCCCCTTTGTCATCAAGTGACAGAAAGGGACAAACTGAGGACTAACGCCCGTGAAGACTTCATTTCTTGGCGGTCGAGGAAGAGCCGTGATGCTTCTTGGGAGTAGTCTTCTTCCTGGGGCCGGTTGCAGTGTCGAGCTGTTCTTCATCAGATTCAGCAGTGCGGAATGAAGAAAAGGAGTTGTCTTCAAGGTCTGGTACTGGAATGGGCCTGAACTTCTTCTTGGGAGGCCACGACCAGTCAAAGTCTCGCTCAAAGCCCATTTCTTCAAGCTCAGTCTGAGTCTTCAGATGTGCAAGTGTAGCCCAGGTGCGATCGAAAACCTCATGCAGATAGTGATGGTTAATCTTCACAGAGTTCTGTGTTTCAGTGAGGGTTCTCACAATGGCACCAAACTGGCGTTTGATCCATTTGTGGTTGCGATCCACCTTCTGGTGAAGACTAAGGAGGAGCTCTCTGGTATTCAGCATGCGAGGAGGAACTGGGCTTGCTGGACGAGTCTCAGTATCGTCCCATGAAGAATATGCTTTTGGCTCTCTGAACTGGCCATCAAGGGGTCTGCTGCCTTCTTCAATCACAAATTTTCCTTTTCCTTCAATGGGCTCGAAAGTCTTCTTGTTTACCCGAATAGGAGGCATATAACCAACATGGTTTTGACAATCCGCGTGAAAGTTGATGCCTGTCCTTGTCCTGATGAATCTCATGATCCACGGGGCATATATCTTGTGATCAAAGGGACTCATGGCATTGTCGGCCAAAGTCCTCAAGAAGAAATCATGGATATTGATAGGAATACCGTGAATGATGTTGAAGAGGATATTCTTCATGAGGCCTACAACATCTTCTTCATCGTAATGGCCTTTGATCAATGCTAGTACACTGCAGAGGATTCTGTATACAGACCGGGGTGTGTACTTGAGCTCGTGGACGAGGAAGGTTGTTCTTGAAGATTTGCCTGCAGCCGAAGGCTTCATGAGGACTTCCATCATTCCATTTGGCAGCTCACGCTCACCATAAAGCTTCACTGCCGCATCTGAGGGAATTGGTACGGGCATTTCTCTGAGGAGTTCATAAGCAGGAGCCTTGTAGTGAGTGTTTTGGGTCATCCAATCAAACACCCATGTGTTAATGTCCTCAGGGTTGCGAGATATGTGAAGAGTGGCATAGAACTGAAGAATAAGCTCGTTGTTCCAGTCTGATATGTCTGAGCACATTGGGAGCAAACCTGCATCGTGGAGTACACTGAGGACTGGCTCTAGGCAAGGTATTGCTTCAAGCTCAACATGTGGAATATGCCTGTGCTGGAAAATCTTGTTGCGTCCACAGAGCACAGAGGCATAGTAGTTCATCTGGGTCCTTGTCCGAAACTTCAGATGCCTCATTTGAGGCTTATCATAAGGGTTCTCTCTGATGAAGTACATGCGTTCCTCAAAGAAATTTTCTTTCTGAAACTTTGGATGCTTGGATAAGGGCTGATGCTGAACTGGCTGAAGATTTTGCTGATGAATAGGGGGGAAACAACAATAGCAGTCTCTGGGTTGAGCACAACGAGTGCATTGTCTTGGGCGGGTGCATTTTCTTCAGCATTTTCCTCAATGTGAGGAATTTCATCAGCTGGTACTTCATGCTGAGGATATGGTGCTTTCTCTGACTGAGCTTCAGGCTGAGGAATTTCTGCTTCTTTCTCAGTTGGACGAGTCTGATCAGCCTGTTCCTCATCTTGAGGATTTTACTCAGAGTTTTGGATTTCTTCAGCTTGAGGATTTTTAGCTTGTTTTTCCTCAGCTGGTTCTGTGGCAGAAGCAGTTTCATCAGCTGGTGGAGCTGATGCTTGAGAAGTTTCTATCTAAGGAATATGAGGTTTAGGACTGTCGTCAATCTGAATTTCCTCATCAGTGTGTTCCTCAGGAGCGACATCCTTCATTTCCTCATCTGCCTTCGTAGCTGGGTCATCAATGACGACCATCTCATAGGAAGGGGCGACATTGAGAGGCACCGGGTCCAGAGGAGAAGTTTCTTCAATTTCTTTGAGGCGCTTTGCCTCTGTTTCATCTACTGCTGAGGAAGCTTTTCTCTTCTTGGCTTCCTTTTCAGCAGCCCTTGTTTTCTTTACGTCTGATGCAGACGGAATTATCTTCTTCACCTTTGAAGCTTTTGGTGAAGGTGTTCTCTCTTCAGTTTCTTCAGCTGGTATTGAGGAACCAGCTGGAACAGAGTCATCAGCCTGCTTTGATGAAGCAGCTGGATCAGTAGCAGTCTCATCAGTGGCGGCAAGTCCATCAGTTGGAGTTTCCATGATGAGTTCTTCAATGGCCGGTTCATCAATACGGCGCTCTTGGTGTACTTCCTCAGCTTGAGGAGTTTCCTCCTCCTGAGGAGATTCATCTTTTAAGTGCACCTAGTGCCCCTTAGTGATTTTGGTGGTTTGAAGACTTATAGGTTAAGTATCTAATTTTTTTGTGAGTATACACGGGATCTATAAGTTATTGAGGAGTTTGAGATATTTGAAGAATATCGACCCCTAAAAATATATGTCTTCCGTTGAAGAAATTGGTCTGAAGCTGAAGAAATGAATCACGAGGAATCTGCGATGAAATTGATATTCCTCATGAAGATACTGATATTGAGAAGACCGGTGGTTCCTGAAGAAAATCATTCTGAAGAAATTGAAGCGTGAAGATTTACGTTTTCTGTTTTACTTTCTTCGCATTTGTTGAATAGGAACACCGTACTGTAAAAGGGGGTCAAAGTAACACTACGGAATGGATTTCCTCATGATGCTCAACCTAAGCCTAATCCTACCAAAATCCTCAAGTGTGGAATATGAGTGACATGAGGACTCTCACAGTTGAGGGTTCCGACTGTTTCGATAACCATGCCAAGTCATTGGTCTTATCCACTCCAACGGTCATATTATTTAAGGGCATTAGTGTCAAATCATGTCGGGATGCTCCCAGGCTATAAATAGCCACCCCCCCACAACCAATAGCTTGTTGGTTGCTCCGTTAGAAACTGACACTTGTCATAAGAGCAACCCAAATTCCTCACAGCTTTCTAGAGTAATTCATCAGTGAGGAAATACCCCATACACCGAAACCACAAACCAAACCTAGTGATTGAGCATCACTGAAGAAGTTGTTCCTGTGTGGGACTGAAGCCTTTTACCTTTGAGGACTGTGCATCCTCCAGACGGTTAGGCGTCATGGTCTAGAGCAATCAAGCAGTCAATTGTGGATCGCCGGGTGACCAAGTTTGTGAGGGTTTGGAAGTCTGCCCTGAAGACTTACCACGAGTGTTGGGCAAGGACTGTGTGTCTTTAGCTCAAGGAGAATACGGTAGGCACTGTGTGTCCCGGGACTGGGTGTCCTTTGTTTTCAATACCCAGCCGCTCCAAACCAGATGTACAACTGTCACAGCAGTTGGAACTGGTTCATCAACAACAGTCTTCACTAAGAATCGGGTTCTAATTCCTCAACTCTTTACTTTCTCTGTATTACGTGTTGATGACTTTCACTGTAACTGTTTGAAGAATTTGCTGAAGACTTTCTCTGAATTTCCTCAACCCCAAATTCTTCACAATAGTTAATCATCATTGTTATTCTGCGGGCCTGCTTACTGTGCAATCTGTTTTCACATTCTTCACTCTGTAATACTGCTGTTGTGAAAGTTTGCACGTCTGATCCTTTACTGTTTCCGTTGTAAGTTAGTCATTAGTGAGGAATTTCCTCAAAAGGAATTTCCTCAATGATGAAATTCTAAAAATCTCCTATTCACCCCCCTCTCGTCGATATAACACACTTTCAATTGGTATCAGAGCAAGGTACTCCCTTGTTCTGTGTGATTTTGGTTTAACCACCTGGAGTTTTAGTTATGTCGACTGCAGGCATGTTTAAGGTGACTGCAGCATGTCCTACCTACGAAGGAAAGAACTTTCCCTTCTGGAAGAACAAAATGCAAATGCATTTACAAGCTATTGATAATGATCTCTGGTATATTGTGGAAAATGGAGTCCCCATCATCTCTGCCAGTGTCACTGCGGCTGATGTGAAGAAATTCAAGCAACTCGATTCTCAAGCGAAGAACATCATCTGTGGTCATCTGAGCCCTGGCCAGTTTGGAAGAGTAAGTGCCTTGGGCTCTGCAACACTGATCTGGGAGAGACTATGCAAGGTAAATGAAGGAGTATCAACCCAACGTGACTCTCATGTTGATATTCTTCGCAATCTCTTCAATCGATTCAAGAGACATGACAATGAAAGCTGCCAAGACACCTTTGATCGCCTCACTGACATATCAAATGAACTGCAAGCATTGGGAGCTCGAGACATCACTGATCACGAAGTTGTGAAGAAACTGCTGAGATCTTTGGATTCTTCATTTGATACTTTAGTTCTGATGATTCAAGAAAGACCAGATTACAAGATGCTTGATCCACCTGATATACTAGAAAGGCTAAATACTCATGAATTCCAGCTAGAAGAAAAGAGAGATCTATATGGACCAAGCTATTCCAGACCACGTGCACTGAAGGCTAGAGCAATTTCCTCATCTGAAGACGAAGACACAGACGACAGCATTTGTGATCCTGAAGAATTTGGACAGGAGCTTGCAATGCTTGTGAGGAAATTTCAGAGATTTACACGACGAGGCCAATTCGGTAAATCTTCAAGAAGAGACATGAGGAAATCAGAATCTGCATCTGAGGACTACAAGAAACGAACCTGTCACAAGTGCAAGAAATCAGGTCATTACATTGCTGATTGTCCCCGTTGGGGAAAGGAATCAAAGAAGAAGAAATACAAGGATGACAGTTCTGATGACTCGAAGAAGAAGAAGAAATCTTCAAAATCCTCATCTTCAAAGCCCTCATCGCACAAGAAGACCAGTTTCAAAAACGCTCAGGCACTTATTGGCAAGGAAATGGACTCCGAGGCAGAATCAGAAGAATGTGATGAAGAAGAGGGTTCTGATGAAGATTCATAATCCGGACAGGCTAGTCTTGCACTAGCAACCACCTTCGTCAGCAAGTCAATCTTCAATCTTGAAGAAAAATATTGCATCATCCATACTGATGACTAAGTTGATGACATCGCTCCAACCTATTGCCTCATGGCAAAATGTTCAAAGGTATCAAATAATGCCTCCTCCTCTGATTCAAGTGACTGTGACCATAATGATTATAAGAAACCCAGTTACAGTAAACTTGCTATTATTGCCACTAAACAACAAACTGCTCTTGAAAAGCTTCAGAAACTGCTAGACAAAACTGGTGATCTATTGAATGATGAAATGAACCTTACCCAAATCCTCACTCATGACATGAAAAGTCTTCAGTCTAGATTTGACAGTCTTGAGGATCGTTTTGATACACTCCTCACTGATCATGAGAAGCTTTCCTATGAATTTCTTCAAAGGAAGCTTGATCTTGAGAAGCTGAGGATGTCTCATGATGATCTTCGTATGGAAAATGATTCATTACTAGCTCAACAGATCAGCTCTAGTCAAGTTGAATTTATTCCTCCATGTCTTAAATGCATTGAACGCGAAACTGCTGATTCTTCACCAGAATCCTCAAATGCTTCCATTGCTACAAATTCTTCAACTGCACCTATTGTGTCTATTTCCTCACTTGAGGAAAACACAAATGTCACTGATGAAAATGCAGGGTTGAAGGAATTGTACATGACAGGCATGTACAAAAGCCTCAAAGGACATCAAATCCTTTGTGATGTGCTCAAAAAGCAGATCTTGAACAGGAACCCGAGGAAAGAAGGAATTGCCTTTGAGAGGAAACTAAATGCTGATGGATCTTATTGGAAACCTGAGCAGTATCCCAAAACCTCATGGGTTGCTGCTACTGGGCCTCCTTTGGATCCATCTAATCTAACTGGCTTTTCATGTGAACTATCCTATTCCTCAGATGATCATTTGATTCCAACTATAAACTGTTCAAAAATCAATCTGGTGAAGTATTTGCTCGATATGTTGGAACTAACTGCAGGAATGGCCCTCCTCTGAGGAAAATCTGGGTTCCCAAAAGTTGTCTTGAAAATCTTCAGGTAAATGTCCTCATGACACCACCGCTGAAGAATCTGAACTCCAGATCAAATTCCTCAGAAGGACCAAAGTCTTCAAGAGGATCAAAGTCCTCAACTGGTCAAATCTATGCTCGTACCCATGCTTATGCGTCTAACATGCAGGGAAACTATAAGGAATATGAATATGAGCGTTACTCCTCAAATCATTATGTTCATAAATCCTCAAACCAGTTCTCTGCATATTCATCTCAGTACTTTAATCCCCCTACTATTAAGAGAAGTGCATTAGCTTCAATGCCACCTTTCTCATATGGTGCTCGCAGGATGATGAATGCTTTGCCACCCCTTCAGATGTGGGTGGTGAAGAAATCAAACTAATCACTTCTGCAGGACAGGTCTCCAGATGAAAATCATCATCTGAAGAATTTGTTGGAGACCTGAAGAAATGCTTGATAGGACGCAAGCTAATGATTGATGAAATAGAAATATTTCACACGTCCTTACATTTCTGTTATGATGAAATGATTGACCCAATGAAATTAGTATCATATTCTTCAAATCTGAAGCATATGAGATGGTAAGATGTACTAATTCATCTGTAGGATGACAAACCCAAAAATACTGAGTGGGTTCTCGATAGTGGCTGCACACATCACATGACTGGTGATAAAATCTTACTAATGAATATGCGTGTGACATCCTCGACTTTTGCTACAGTGATGATTGTAATTAAGTGACAATGATCCCACGCTAATGATGCCACATCATCATTAACTATATCAATGTTCTCATGATGGTTGAAACCGAATCAAAATTGGAAGCTTCGAGATTAAGTCAAACGTGAAAAGATTTTTATGTTGTTGAGATAACAACGTCGGGGAGTTATAAAGATTCCCTAACAGATTATAATATCAAGTCGGGTACTTTTGGAATCATTGATGATCCCAATATATTAAGAAAGGAGCTTTAACAAAATAACTAAAGAAATATAGTAAATGAAAATAAATAAACAAAAGAAAGAATTAAAAGTATATATAGTAAATTATAAAAGAAAGTAATAGAATTGAATAACAAAAAGAAATAGATTTAATAATAAAAAGAACGTAATTAAAAAAAGGAAAGAGAACCCCCGTGGCCCAACTGGGCCTAGTGGCCCAGCCGGCCACGCCAACAACCGCCCGGAGGGGGGCCAAACCCTAGCCAGCGAGGCCCCCGCCCTCGCTCCCCCTGGCAGCCGCCGCCACCCCACCCTGTGCTCCCCCTCGAGGGCCCCCTCCCACGAGAAGTCTCCCTCTCGGTCACGAGGCTACCACCCCCACCCTCACCTCTCGGTAGCCTCACCTCTCGGTCACCTCGCACGAGAGGCCTCCTCTCTCCCTCGTTCTAGTCCCTCCCTCCCCACGAGGAACCTCCTCTCTCTCCCGCAACCGCCAGATCCCCCCCCCCCCGTGACCGAGCTCGTCCCCCCCTTCCCTGCGTTCCTCCCGTCGGGACCGAGCCCCTCCCCCACGACAACGCCTCCACTCGATCCCCCACCCTCCAGGAGCCCCTCCGGCCTGCCCTGCACCGTCCTCCCCGTCGCCCCTCTCTCCTACCGAACACCCTCCCCCTCGTCGGTCTCCCCAAGGAGACCGAGCCAGGCCCCCATCTCGCCGCCCCTACACCTCACCCCTCACACGCCACGGTGACACCTCCCACCCGCCGGTTCCTGCTTCCCCACCGGCCGGAGCTCACCGCCCCTCCGGATCCGGCGGCCGAGGCCCTCCCCATCTCGTTGGCCGGCCCCTTCCGGGAGGCTTTCTCCGGCGACCCACCTCGCCGGATCCGTCATTGCCGCCTCCGGGAACGCCGACGCCGTCTCCTCCGCCCCTTCCCGCGAACTCCGGCTTCACCGGGACGTCTCCTCCCACCGTCACGTTCCCCTCACCGTCCCGGTTCCGTTCCGGCAAACGGGACTCCGATCCGTCGACGGTAGTGACCGGTAGGAGGATTTGAAGAAGGTGTTCTTCTGTGTTGAGTTGGAGCACAGAGTTGTTCTCTGTCTTTCTCTTAACAGAGAGAGAGATGAGAGTGCTAAGAGTTAAATGAAAATAAAAACAAATGATGTATTCCGTATATATGAATGTATGTATGTATGAAGTGCGATGTATGTATTGCGTATATAGGTATTTGGAGGAATACGATATTTGCATGTTTATATCTATGAATAAAATCGAGTATTTTGGCCTAAGGTCACTTACCGGTGGGGCCAACGCACCCGCCGTGTATGACAGGGAGGCCCCACGCAATAGTTAAAATAAAAATAAAGATAATGTTAATGTTTTTATTAAATAAATAAGTAGATATATATTAGTTAAATTAATTAATTGGATAATTAGAATAATTAGAGTATGTCACGTGGGTCCCCCACTAAATTAATTTGATTAATTAATATTTAATCTTAATTAAAACTTGTGCCTATGACGTTCGGGACCCGTTGGTTAGTTGACCAGTCAAATGTTGATGTCAGCATGACATCATGCTGATGTCATAATAGCTTTCTATTAAATTATTTAAATCTGTTTTTAATTCCTAATTATTGATTAAAACTTTAAAAAATAATATTAAATAATCCGTAAGTCAGATCAAAATATTTTCAACATAAAAGTTGACCAGTAGAACAAGACGAACCCGGATACACGGTCCATTCGTCTGTCACGCGTCCCTAGCATAGCAAACATGGAACCTTTCCATCGTTTCCAGTATAACCGGTAGTAGCCCGACACCCGGAAAATATCGTCAGATATTCTTCCGACCCGTCTATGACGGATGTTGCTGCGTTAGCTCATGTCTAGCCTGCATCTTGCCATGTCGTGCTTTGTGTTGCATCGGTGCTATTATTTATTGTTTCTTCCCCCTCTTCTTACCGGTAGACCCCGAGACTGACGTTGCTGCCGGGTACATCTACGACCCTGTCGATCAGTCCTTTGCCGCAGAGCAGCAAGGCAAGCAAACCCCCCCTTCATAATTCCTATATCACCTATGTCTTTCTTCCTACTGCTTGCATTAGTATTTTGCTACTGTTGTAGTTAGCTCCTATATCTGATGCATAGCCTGTTTTTGATGAACTGTTACTTTCAGTCCTGTACTTTTAATATGCCTAGTATAGGTGGAGCAGTCATCCCCTCTGACCCCGTAGTCTAGTTGCCCCGCTTGTTTTCAATCTCGATCCCTGATCGACGAGCCAGACCCGACACAACACATACACCCCCCCCTTCGTTGTACGACGCTACAGAGATACTATCGGGTACCGAGGGTGACACCTCACTAAGTACTCCTGATGATATCTCTGTAGTATAGCTAGTCGCTCGTGGTTATCGAGGGTGATTCCTCTTTCACCATTCCTGATGACGCCTCTGTCGTGCAACCCCTCAAGTGTGGGACCCTCGAGGGTGATTCCTCTAAGCCCACCTTGACGGGTACATCGTTCGGAATCCAACGAGGGTGATACCTCGGATTCCCCCGATGTTACAACCACACAGTTACTCGACCTTGTTACTGGGATCTTTCGTGATTAGTTGTAAGACGGGTGGATTCCCGTGAGACTCTGTTGTTGGCCTAATTAAAATGTTAATGGATTTGGGTATTTTATCTGGGTTGGTCGGAGACGTTTTCGCACTAACCGGCTACGCGGGAAGAATTATGGGTACTCGGCGTCGCGGTATCAACCGAAGCATTTCAGATGCCAGCAATGTAGCGGCGCGCGCCCGAGTGGTCTCGAGATTCATCGCTCTTGTGATTAAGGGATGCTAGGACTGACGTTGGCCGCCCACGCCACGTGCAGGAGCGCGAAGGGGAACTGGGCCCACGAACCCTTTGTGCTTAGCATTTAGACCGGCGGGTTGGCCTCTCTGATTAGTCTTAGGTGGGGCTGCGACGTGTCGATATTCCGAGGCCGGGCAGGACCCAGAAAATTATGTCCGGCCAGAGTGTTATCGAGCGTGACGGGACATGTGGTGCACCCCTGCAGGGATGAAATTAACTATTCGGATAGCCATGTCCACGGTTACAGGACGACTTGGAGTTGTGCCCCGATCTTATACAACTACAATTGTTACTTAATTGGAATTAGTTTTCCTCGGGATTGCTTCCTCGCAGGGAGTCGAGGGAGGATCTTTAGGCGTGACCTCACTTTAATTTAGCTGCAACAATATGACTATTAATGTGTTACCCCTGTTCTACTCTCGTCTATTGCTGCAAGACCCTGAAGATGCTAGTCTTCGATAGGACTAGACCTTCTCCCTCTATTCTCGCATTGCTGCAGTCAGTCCACATATAACCCCCTTCTTTGATACTGATGCATAATTAGAATAGTTCTGATGTAAGACTTGCGAGTACTTTAGATGAGTACTCACCGCTGCTTTGCTCCCCCTTGTACCCTTGATCCGTTGCTGCGACCAGATGATGGAGCCCAGGAGATGGAGGTCCCCGCCACCGACGACTGCTACCCCGACGGTGCCTACTACTACGTGGAGGCCGCTGATGATCAGGAGTAGTTAGGAGGTTCCCAGGCAGGAGGCCTCGCCTCGTTTGATCGTTGTATCTGTTGTGCTAGCCTTCTCTAAGGCACCCCAAGTTTTATGTCTGTACTCAGATATTTGTTGCTTCCGCTGACTCGTGTGTTTATCGAGCTTCTGTATTCTAGCCCTCGAGGCCCCTGGCTCGTAATATGAAGTTTGTATTATTTTATTTGTGTCTAGAGTTGTGTTGTGATATCTTCCCGTGAGTCCTTGGGTTTGATCATACGCATTTGCGTGTATGATTAGCGTACGATTAAATCGAGGGCGTCACAAGTTGGTATCAGAGCCGACTGCCTGTAGGTAGCCCCCTTTTCAACTCCTTGGCCGAAGTTGAGTCTAGTCTTTGAAAAACTTTACTAACACTGATGTTGTGGCTTACGGGCCCACATCTCAATTGGGTGGTATTAGTATCTTTTACTCCTTTCATATACTCTGCGTTATACTCTCTCTTCTCTTTCGGGATAAAGATTTTGCTAACTCTAACATTAGGTTCTTGTAAATACTTCCTCCCGGAGAGCCCCGTATCCTAGACGATGGCTTTATCCCTTAGAAGAACTGCAGTTACTCTTCGATGTTCTCTTGAGCTGTTGTGCTCATTGCTTCTGCAATTTTCCCTTCCTTCGTCAACCACTACGGATGACTACATACAAATGTCGTGCATACTTTCTTCTCCAATTGCTCTTGTTTTACGAGATGCAACGAATTATCTTATCGGGGATCCGTCCGTCGTCATGGGTTTCGATAGCTCTCCGAATTACTATTCGGTCTTCCGAAATCCTCCGTAGCCAAATGTTCATGACCTTTCTCACCTGCTTGCATTATGGTTAAATCCATATGTCTAGCAGCATTCATTAAAATCATTTGTGATTTTCCTCTGATCTTATTGACTCAACCTCTATGTGAATGAACACAATCATCTGAGGATACTTATGAATTTTCTTTTCGACTCAGACGTCCTTTCAAACAGAACTGGTTCCCGACAAATCAATTGTTATTGATTGTCCATCTAAATCTATTTGACTTACTTGTATTTGATCGGAGCATCTGATTATGATACACCAATCTGGGAATCTTAAATTCCTTTGGTAGTTAAGTACTGATATTTTTCAGATGTTCTATAACCCGATGCATTGCGTCCTACCCCCTCTGATTGAGTACCGATACTCACATCAGATCATTTGTGGGTTGCCAGACTCATTTGAGTTATTATCCGATGGCATCCTTTGCTTTAGAAAATTCTTGTGATTGCTTTCTCTGATACATGCCATTGGTAAATTGTGTCTTCTCCCTTTGATAAGTTGTACCATACGATTTGTTAGCCATGCCCTTCAAGCATGTGTTATTTACTCTTGAAGTTTGTGGTATATGTTCCTAAGATGCCTCGATGGGTTGAACCTATGCCTTCCTAAATCAATATGACCCGAAGAGTTTTCACGAGTCTTACTCTTCTCGTGTTATGCCGGATATTCTTTCAAAGCTACAACCTGATCAAAGGCGAGGAATAAATGGCAGGTGATGCATTGATGAAGTGGGGGTCGACCTTGAACTCTGTGTTCATGCCCATGGAAACGACGTTGATCCTACCATAGAAACTTCTCGTATCAATAATCATTCATTCTATGGTTTGAATCTGGTATCGGTGATCTTGTCCTTTGCAATCATGGTTCCGACCATGTTGTCCTACCTTGATTTCATTCTCGGACGAGTTGAAGTACTTGTCTTCTTCAGGTCAACACGTCGGTCCAAACCTTAAAGTTGATCTACCTGTGAGTATTATTCCTTGTAGCTCGAGGATATCGCGGGACTATGGAACTTCTTGTGAGCTCCTCATCAACTATGACAATTTCCTTAATTCCAGTTGCCTCGTGTTGAAGTTGTTTGACACGCGAGTACATCGATAACTGAATCGAGTACGCATTGCGATTCAACCATTTTTTTGTAATCTTCCTTGTTTACGAGTTTGTACTCGATCCTGTCATTCCAAGCTGTTAAGCTACATCATCATCGTCATGTTGGAGCTCGACCATGCTATCTATACCCTTCATCCCTGAAACACAATTCCAACTGTTCGTTAAGCTTGCATCAAGCTTTCCACATCATGTTGGTTGTCTTCAAAGGCAATCTCAATTCTAAGCTCGCAGTCTTATCTGTGTTTCCGACAACCTCTTGCTTCAGCATTCTCTTGCTTGATGTCTTCGCTGATCGATTAAATCTTCATGACATTTCTCGACAAATGTGTCGTGATCATCATCAACATTCTGAGCTCTTGCAGGGTATCAATCGAATGCATGTTGACAAATACCATCCTTGCCCCTCAATGGTTTGTGTTTTCATCCGCAACCTTTTTGCTTTCCCTCCAACACAAACGTGTTCATGTTTTGTGTTGTCCCTTGAGTTCCTTGCTAGTTCAGCTTATATTATCTTCTACCTTGGAGTATTACTATTTTTTCTGTCAAGAATGTTGTGAGCATCATTGCACCTCTTAAGAATTCTTGATATAGTGATACTTCTCGACAACGCCATTCATTTCTTGGTTCCGTGTTGTTTCAAACCGGAATACCAACAAGTGAACTCTGATGTGTGATTCCAATACTTCTGGCAACCCTGTTGCCTTGAGGTTAACAACTGATTGATTCATTCTTAGTGTGTTGGGTGTTGACTAATAATTTTAACATTTGTCGTGCTACTCACTCAGTAATTCTGAGTGCACCCTTTTACCAATGTTTAATTGTTGTTGTTCCCTCGAGCATATGACATTATCCCATTTGATTTGACAAATGCTATCTCTTTGATATTATAATTTTGGCTCTCAAACTTGAGGGATTGTTGTTGAGCCCATCAGCCACACCCTCAACTTCTCCATGTTCCACGATGAAGCTCTTGAAATCATTATCCTTGTGCCTAGCTCATGAAGAATATGTGGATAGTAGAAGTGTATTTCCCAAAGTTCACGGCACTCTTTCCGCCGTGAATATGTGAAAGTTTTGTTTCGCTTCCTCTCATGAAATACCAAATCATTCACGCATGTGCGAAGTGTTATATGTTTTCAAGATTTACTATCCTCACTCCATATAATTTCTCTTAGCACGCCAAGCTACTGACTGATTTGATCAAGGAAAAGAAGTTCTTTCATAAGAGCTAATCCAGACTTACACATGGGACCTTATCATCCTCGATGATGGTTCCCCAAATGAGAACCTAGTTGCCTTTTGAGATAAGAATTTCACGTGGGCACGAATGTCTTGACATGGTGTTCATGTGTCTTACAATCGAACTCATGATTCAAGGATTGCTTGTGAAGTTCATACCCTGAGAATCTTGCATCTTCATTTTTCTTCTCAGGCATCTTGAGCCTGAGGTATCCTATCACCAATCGGATCTGAATCTCGGGCAGATATGATGGTTGGAACATTTTCCCAATAATTATAACTTTAGTCTTATGTAACCCGGTACGGTGATGTCTTGTTTGGCACATAGGGCCGCAGGACCTATTGTTATAAATCCTCCCATATGTAAGGTTCGCCATTCTACCATGAGGAAATTGTATGACTTAGCTTCGTAAGTTGTTCCTCATGGTTCCTCTTTGAATACCCATAAATACAACCTTTATCTGATAACCATGTCGATACTACCCCGAAGCACGGATGTGGCACTTCAAATTTCAACACGAACATTGGAAGCGCAATACTAAATTCTTTCTGATCAAATATCCAGAGCGTGTGGTATGGGTAAACATCATGATTCTTCTTGCCTTTTTGTCTAAATGGTTATGTACTTGATGACCTATCTTTTATACCGTACCCTCTCTTTTTCCTCGCGAATGGTATACTTTAGGTTCTTTGTGTGTCTGAACACATTTTGCATTCCCATTGATCTGTTTGACCTTTCTTGTGGCATAACTTATCTAAGCAGTGTTAATTCCCTGCTTAGGTAAAATTCTCGGTATACAACTCGGTTAGTAAGATCCTGTTACTATTGTGGATGACATTCCGGTAGCCGCCAGTGGTAGAGAACTTTGCCTATTGGTCCGCCTCGTTGTAACGAGCAGGAAGATGGTTCTATTCGTCCCCCGCCCTTGGTACCGATATGTTGTTCCAACATAACTGACAGGCTATCCTCTGACATGTCTTGTTACAAAGACCGTATGATATGTCACCCCTCTGTCTAAATCTCGGCCCACATGGTGGACCCATAACCCAAAGTTCCACAGGATTGAAACCTGACTCTCCTGTACATCATTTGACTCCAAGGTATCCTTTACACTTGGCTTCGTATGAAATTCTCGAGCCATCGTTCAATGGATCGATCACTCTTCGGTCCGTATGATTTCCAACACGCTGAAGATCTAGTCTGCATTATTCACGCGAATCTAAAGGCTGCCCAGTCTCGTAAGAAGAGTCAGTATGACCGTCATCATCAAGATATGGTCTATCAACCTAGCGAAAGGGCTTACCTTCGTGTCACACCAATGAGAGGTGCACATCATTTTGAGATCAACCGCAAGTTACTCCTCTCTATATTGGTCCTTTCACTGTTCTCGAAAGGCGTGGGAGAGTGGCTTATCAATTGGAACTGTCGGTGAACCTTTCTTAGATTCATGATGTCTTCCATGTTTCTCAGCTCCGTTGTTGCTTCAATAATCCTATTTGAGTAGTGGATCATGGTATGCTTGAGCTGCAACAAGACCTCTCTTATAAAGAGCATCCGTTCCGCATTCTCGACCAAGCAGAGCGTAAAACTTGTCGCAAAGTCACCAAGTTCCTCAAGGTGTAGTGATCAAATCATTCTGAAGATGAGACCACTTCAGAACGCGAGGATCGTCTTCGTGATGAATACCCCGGGCTCTTTCCTTCTACCTCTTAATTCTCGGGACGAAAATTCTTGTTAGTAGGGGAGAATTGTGACATTCTCGACTTTTGCTACAGTGATGATTGTAATTAAGTGACAGTGATCCCGCGCTAATGATGCCACGTCATCATTAACTATATCAATGTTCTCATGATGGTTGAAACCGAATCAAAATTGGAAGCTTCGAGATTAAGTCAAACGTGAAAAGATTTTTATGTTGTTGAGATAACAACGTCGGGGAGTTATAAAGATTCCCTAACAGATTATAATATCAAGTCGGGTACTTTTGGAATCGTTGATGATCCCAATATATTAAGAAAGGAGCTTTAACAAAATAAGTAAAGAAATATAGTAAATGAAAATAAATAAACAAAAGAAAGAATTAAAAGTATATATAGTAAATTATAAAAGAAAGTAATAGAATTGAATAACAAAAAGAATTAGTTTAATAATAAAAAGAGCGTAATTAAAAAAAAAGGAAAGAGAACCCCCGTGGCCCAACTGGGCCTAGTGGCCCAGCCGGCCATGCCAACAACCGCCCGCAGGGGGGCCAAACCCTAGCCAGCGAGGCCCGTGCCCTCGCTCCCCCTGGCAGCCGCCGCCACCCCACCCTGCGCACCCCCTCGAGGGCCCCCTCCCACGAGATGTCTCCCTCTCGGTCACGAGGCTACCACCCCCACCCTCACCTCTCGGTAGCCTCACCTCTCGGTCACCCCGCACGAGAGGCCTCCTCTCTCCCTCGTTCTAGTCCCTCCCTCCCCACGAGGAACCTCCTCTCTCTCCCGCAACCGCCAGATCCCCCCCGTGACCGAGCTCGTCCCCCCCTTCCCTGCGTTCCTCCCGTCGGGACCGAGCCCCTCCCCCACGACAACGCCTCCACTCGAGCCCCCACCCTCCAGGAGCCCCTTCAGCCTGCCCTGCACCGTCCTCCCCGTCGCCCCTCTCTCCTACCGAACACCCTCCCCCTCGTCGGTCTCCCCGAGGAGACCGAGCCAGGCCCCCATCTCGCCGCCCCTACACCTCACCCCTCACGGGCCACGGCGACACCTCCCACCGGCCGGTTCCTGCTTCCCCACCGGCCGGAGCTCACCGCCCCTCCGGATCCGGCGGCCGAGGCCGTCCCCATCTCGTTGGCCGGCCCCTTCCGGGAGGCTTTCTCCGGCGACCCACCTCGCCGGATCCGTCATCGCCGCCTCCGGGAACACCGACGCCATCTCCTCCGCCCCTTCCCGCGAACTCCGGCTTCACCGGGCCGTCTCACCAACGTTGGTGAGCCCCTCCTCGGGCTCCTCCCACGGTCGCGTTCCCCTCACCGTCTCGGTTCCGTTTCGGCAAACGGGACTCCGATCCGTCGACGGTAGTGACCGGTAGGAGGATTTGAAGAAGGTGTTCTTTTGTGTTGAGTTGGAGCAGAGAGTTGTTCTATGTCTCTGTGTTAACAGAGAGAGAGATGAGAGTGCGAAGACTTAAATGAAAATAAAAACAAATGATGTATTCCGTATATATGAATGTATGTATGTATGAAGTGCGATGTATGTATTGCGTATATAGGTATTTGGAGGAATACGATATTTGCATGTTTATATCTATGAATAAAATCGAGTACTTTGGCCTAAGGTCACTTACCGGTGGGGCCAACGCACCCGCTGTGTATGACAGGGAGGCCCCACGCGATAGTTAAAATAAAAATAAAGATAATGTTAATGTTTTTATTAAATAAATAAGTAGATATATATTAGTTAAATTAATTAATTGTATAATTAGAATAATTAGAGTATGTCACGTGGGTCCCCCACTAAATTAATTTGATTAATTAATATTTAATCTTAATTAAAACTTGTGCCTATGACGTTCGGGACCCGCTGGTCAGTTGACCAGTCAAATGTTGATGTCAGCATGACATCATGCTGATGTCATAATACCTTTCTATTAAATTATTTAAATCTGTTTTTAATTCCTAATTATTGATTAAAACTTTAAAAAATTAATATTAAATAATCCGTAAGTCAGATCAAAATATTTTCAACATCAAAGTTGATCTGTAGAACGAGACGAACCCGGATACACGGTCCATTCGTCTGTCACGTGTCCCTAGCATAGCAAACATGGAACCTTTCCATCGTTTCCAGTATAACCGGTAGTAGCCCGAGACCCGGAAAATATCGTCAGACATTCTTCCGACCCGTCTATGACGGATGTTGCTGCGTTAGCTCATGTCTAGCCTGCATCTTGCCATGTCGTGCTTTGTGTTGCATCGGTGCTATTACTTATTGTTTCTTCCCCCTCTTCTTACCGGTAGACCCCGAGACTGACGCTGCTGCCGGGTACATCTACGACCCTGTCGATCAGTCCTTTGCCGTAGAGCAGCAAGGCAAGCAAACCCCCCCTTGATCATTCCTATATCACCTATGTCTTTCTTCCTACTACTTGCATTAGTATTTTGCTACTGTTGTAGTTAGCTCCTATATCTGATGCATAGCATGTTTTTGATGAACTGTTACTTTCAGTCTTGTACTTTTAATATGCCTAGTATAGGTGGAGCAGTCATCCCTTCTGACCCCGTAGTCCAGTTGCCCCACTTGTTTTCAATCTCGATCCCTGATCGACGAGCCAGACCCGACACAACACATACACCCCCCTTCGTTGTACGACGCTACAGAGATACTATCGGGTACCGAGGGTGACACCTCACTAAGTACTCCTGATGATATCTCTGTAGTATAGCTAGTCGGTCGTGGTTATCGAGGGTGATTCCTCTTTCACCATTCCTGATGACGCCTCTGTCGTGCAACCCCTCAAGTGTGGGACCCTCGAGGGTGATTCCTCTAAGCCCACCTTGACGGGTACATCGTTCAGAATCCAACGAGGGTGATACCTCGGATTCCCCCGATGTTACAACCACACAGTTACTCGACCTTGTTACTGGGATCTTTCGTGATTAGTTGTAAGACGGGTGGATTCCCGTGAGACTGTGTTGTTGGCCTAATTAAAATGTTAATGGATTTGGGTATTTGATCTGGGTTGGTCGGAGACCTTTTCGCACTAACCGGCTACGCGGGAAGAATTATGGGAACTCGGCGTCGCGGTATCAGCTGAAGCTTTTCAGATGCCAGCAATGTAGCGGCGCGCGCCCGTGTGGTCCCGAGATGCATCGCTCTTGTGATTAAGGGATGCTACGACTGACGTCGGCCGCCCACGCCACGTGCAGGAGCGCGAAGGGGAACTGGGCCCACAAACCCTTTGTGCTTAGGATTTAGACCGGCGGGCTGGCCTCTCTGATTAGTCTTAGGTGGGGCTGCGACGTGTCGATATTCCGAGGCCAGGCAGGACCCAGAAAAGTATGTCCGGCGAGAGTGTTATCGAGCGTGACGGGACATGTGGTGCACCCTTGCAGGGATGAATATTAACTATTCGGATAGCCGTGTCCACGGTTACAGGACGACTTGGAGTTGTGCCCCGATCTTATACAACTACAATTGTTACTTAACTGGAATTAGTTTGCCTCGGGATTGCTTCCTCGCAGGGAGTCGAGGGAGGATCTTTAGGCATGACCTCACTTTAATTTAGCTGCAACAATATGACTATTAATGTGTTACCCCTGTTCTACTCTCGTCTATTGCTGCAAGACCCTGAAGATGCTAGTCTTCGATAGGACTAGACCTTCTCCCTCTATTCTCGCATTGCTGCAGTCAGTCCACATATAACCCCCTTCTTTGATACTGATGCATAATTAGAATAGTTCTGATGTAAGACTTGCGAGTACTTTAGATGAGTACTCACCGCTGCTTTGCTCCCCCTTGTCCCCTTGATCCATTGCTGCGACCAAATGATGGAGCCCAGGAGATGGAGGTCCCCGCCACCGACGACTGCTACCCCGACGGTGCCTACTACTACGTGGAGGCCGCTGATGATCAGGAGTAGTTAGGAGGTTCCCAGGCAGGAGGCCTCGCCTCGTTCGATCGTTGTATCTTTTGTGCTAGCCTTCTCTAAGGCACCCCATGTTTTATGTCTGTACTCAGATATTTGTTGCTTCCGCTGACTCGTCTGTTTATCGAGCTTCTGTATTCTAGCCCTCGAGGCCCGTGGCTCGTAATATGAAGTTTGTATTATTTTATTTGTGTCTAGAGTTGTGTTGTGATATCTTCCCGTGAATCCTTGGGTTTGATCGTATGCATTTGCGTGTATGATTAGCGTACGATTAAATCGAGGGCATCACAATGCCACTAACTCCATTACCTCTGAAGCAAATCACATATGTTGATAAAAGTAAAAGCAAGGTATTGGGACTTGTCAAAGTGGCTATTTCCAAGGATAGGCATATGGACAAAGTGATGCTTGTTGAATCCCTTGGTTTTAACCTTATGTCAGTCTCAATGCTTTGTGATCTTGATATGATTGTTATCTTTGGTAGATATAGATGTGTAGTCATCATGGAATCTGACAGATCCAAAGTCTTCGAAGGTGTAAGAAGAGGGGATTTGTACATTGTCGATTTCTCTACAGGTCCTCAACCAGTCACTTACTTACTAGCGAAAACCTCAGAAGGATGGCTGTGGCACCGAAGACTAGGTCATGCAGGCATGAGGAATTTGCACACGCTTGCAAAGAAGAAGCATGTCATCGGCATCGAATCAGTCAAATTCCTCAAGAATCATCTCTGCGGTGCTTGTGAATCTGGGAAAATGACCAGATCCAAGCATCCCTCCAAAACCATCATGACCACTACACGACCATTCGAATTGCTTCATATGGATTTGTTTGGACCTACTCACTATGCCACACTAACCAATGCAGCATCTCTATATGGCTTTGTCATAGTTGATGATTATTCCAGATACACTTGGGTGCATATTATAGTGTATAAAACTGAAGTGCAGGAAATCTTCAAACGATTTTCTTCAAGGGCCTCGACGAACTTTGGCATCAATATCAAACATATCAGGAGTGATAATAGAACCGAGTTCAAAAACACTGGTCTTGATGATTATCTTGATGAACTTGGTATTACTCACGAATTGTCTGCTCCTTATACTCCTCAGCAGAATGGTGTCGTCGAAAGGAAGAATAGGACTCTCGTTGAAATGGCGAGAACCATGCTTGAAGAATATCAGACTCCTCGTCGCTTTTGGCCTGAAGCAATCAACACTGCATGCCATATCATCAACATGGTATATCTTCACAAATTCCTCAAGAAAACCTCATATGAACTCCTCACTCACAAGAAACCCAATGTAAGTTATTTCAAAGTCTTCGGTGCAAAATGCTGGATTAGAGATCCTCACCACAACTCAAAATTTGCACCTAAGGCACATGAAGGTTTTATGCTCGGTTATGGAAAGGACTCGCACACTTACAGAGTCTTCAACAACTATCACAACAAAGTTGTTGAGACTGTAGATGTGCGGTTCGATGAAACTAATGGCTCGCAAAGAGAGCAATTGCCTTCTGATCTAGATAAGCTGTCTCCTGAGGAAGCAATAAAGCTCAAGCCTACTGAAGACATTGTTCCATCTGAGGAAATTGATGAAGAAACGATCCCCATCACTGATAAAAACCAAGAAGATGTTCCTGAGGAAATTGCATCAGCACCACTTCCTCAGCCCAGACAAAATCCTCTACCAGCTCATCCGAGGATTGCAAACGAAGTTGAACTTGACAAAATCCTCAACGACATCAACGCGCCAGGTCCTCTCACTCGCTCAAAAGCTTCACACGTAGTTAAGTTTTGTGGGCATTTCTCCTTTGTATCCATCACAGAACCCTCAAAGTTTCTGAGGCCTTTCTGGAACCGGAGTGGATCCAAGCTATGCAAGACGAACTTCTTCAATTCAAGCTGAATGACGTATGGGAGCTCGTCAAATGACCAGATCCTCGCAAGCACAACATCATCGGCACCAAGTGGATATTCTGAAACAAGCAAGATGAGGACGGTCAAGTGGTGAGGAACAAGGCACGACTTGTATCCCAAGGCTACACCTAGGTTGAAGGAATAGATTTCGATGAAACTTTTGCACCTGTTGCTAGACTTGAAGCTATTCGAATACTACTTGCTTATGCTAATCATCATAACATCACCTTGTATCAAATGGATGTGAAAAGTGCATTCCTCAATGGTAAGCTTGAGGAAGAAGTATATGTTGCTCAGCCCCCAGGTTTTGAGGATCCAAAGAATCCAGAAAAAGTCTTCAGACTCAAAAAGGCTCTGTATGGCCTCAAGCAAGCCCCTCGGGCATGGTATGATACATTGAAAGAATTCCTCATGAAGAAAGGCTTCAAACCTGGTTCACTCAATCCAACTCTTTTCACTAAATCATATGATAATGAGCTATTTGTGTGTCAAATATATGTTGATGATATTATATTTGGCTGTACTGACAAAAGATATAGTGATGAATTTGCCTACATGATGAGTGAGGAATATCAGATGTCCATGATGGGGGAGCTGAAATTCTTCTTAGGTCTTCAAATTCGTCAACAAAGCAATGGAATCTTCATATCACAGGAGAAATACCTCAAGGATGTTCTGAGGAAATTCGACATGCACGAATGCAAAGGTGCCAAAACTCCAATGCCTACCAACGGCCACCTCGGCACTGATGAAAATGGTAAAGATTTCGATCAGCAGGTATACCGTTCTATGATTGGCTCTTTATTGTATTTATGTGCAACTAGGCCAGATATAATGCTTAGTGTTTGCATGTGTGCACGTTTTCAATGAAAACCGAAGGAATCACGCCATTAGTCTGATATTCTTCAAGCATGGTTCTCGTCATTTCAACCAGAGTCTTGTTCTTCCTTTCGACGACACCATTCTGCTGAGGAGTATAAGGAGCAGATAATTCGTGAGTAATACCAAGTTCATCAAGATAATCATCAAGACCAGTGTTTTCGAACTCGGTTCCATTATCACTCCTGATATATTTGATCTTGATGACAAAGTTTGTCGAGGCCCTTGAAGAAAATCGTTTGAAGATTTCCTGCACTTCAGTTTTATACACTATGATATGCACCCAAGTGTATCTAGAATAATCATCAACTATGACGAAGCCATATAGAGATGTTGCATTGGTTAGTGTGGCATAGTGAGTAGGTCCAAATAAATCCATATGAAGCAATTCGAATGGACGTGTAGTGGTCATGATGGTTTTGGAGGGATGCTTGGATCTGGTCATTTTCCCAGATTCACAAGCACTGCAGAGATGATCCTTGAGGAATTTGATTGATTCGATGCCGATGACATGCTTCTACTTCGCGAGCGTGTGCAAATTCCTCATGCCTGCATGACCTAGTCTGCGGTGCCACAGCCATCCTTCTGAGGTTTTTGCTAGCAAGCAAGTGGCTGGTTGAGGACCTGTAGAGAAATCAACAATGTATATATCCCCTCTGAAAGGATCGATATGGTTGGCTAGAGGGGGGGTGAATAGACAACGACCACTTTTTAATTAATCTTAGCAAGTTAAGGTAAACAACATACGGGTTCACAAATAATACGACAATGAGGTGAACCCCAAAGAAGCTAATAACGAGAGCTATTAAGACAAGTAAGATATAGTCACAAGCATAAGCAAATACAAAGTAAAGGATAGAGATAACCACAAGTGGAACCGATGGAGACGAGGATGTGTTACTGAAGTTCCTTCCCTTTGACAAGAAGTACGTCTCCGTTGGAGCGGTGTGGAGGCACAATGCTCCCCAAAAAGCCACTAAGGCCACCGTATTCTCCTCACGCCCTCGCACGATGCAAGGTACCGTGATTCCACTATAGGTGCCCTTGAAGGCGGCGACCGAACCTTTACAAACAAGATTGAGGCAACTCCACACAAAGCTTGGAGGCTCCCAACTAGACCACGAAGCTTCACCACAATGGAATATGGCTTCGAGGTGACCTCAACCGTCTAGGATGCTCAAACACCCAAGAGTAACAAGATCCACAAGGGATTGGTGGGGGAATCAACTTTTCTCTTGGTGGAAGTGTGGATCTAGGCCTTCTCAACCAATCCCTAAAGAATCAACAAGTTTGATTGGCTAGGGAGAGAGATCGGGCACTTTTAAGCTTGGGGCGCAACAATGGAGCTTAGAGAGGTAAGAGATGGGGTTCCTCAGCTACAAGAACCCTTTATATAGTGGGGGGAAAATCAGACCGTTTTCCCACTCTGTGCCCGAGCTGCAGCGGTGCTACCGCTGGCACTCCAGCGGTACTACCGCTAACCAGGGGCGGTACTACCGCTGAAACTCCAGGGGTACTACCGCTGGCCCCAACGGTACTACCGCTGGACCCCTCGTAGTGCAAAAAGCACTACCACCGCCAAGAAAGTCTTCGGAAAAAGGTTCGTCCACGAACTACCGCTAGGCAGGCGGTACTGAGCTCCTGGAGCGGTCTACCGCTGACCAAGGGTGGTACTACCGCCAGCCAACGGTACTACCGCTGACCAGGGGCGGTACTACCGCCAGCCAGCGGTACTACCGCTGGCATTCCAGCGGTACTAGCGCTAGGGCCAGCGGTACTACCACTGGGGACCAATTTGCAAGGAGGACAGAAACACAGTGGCGGGGGCCGCTCCAATGAAGAAGGTAAGGGAGAAAATGTGAAGTGTGCGCGTGCAAAGATAGATTCCACCCAAACCTTTCCACTACGGATCCCCTCTTAATAGTACGGCTTTCCTATGACTCAAATAAAGAGAATCGTAGAGAGCGCCGTGCTTCCGTTCCATGAATGAGGAGATGAGTCGTCTTGTGTCGTTGATGTGTGTTATCTGAAACCTTAACACACACGGTTAGTCCTTTACGGTACTGTCATCAATCACCAAAATTACTTAGCCATAAACTATGCCCCAACACCCTCTTCTTACACCTTCGAAGACTTTGGATCTGTCAGATTCCATGATGAATACACATCTATATCTACCAAAGATAACAATCATATCAAGATCACAAAGCATCGAGACTGACATAAGGTTAAAACCAAGGGATTCAACAAGCATCACTTTGTCCATATGCCTATCCTTGGAAATAGCCACTTTGCCAAGTCCCAATACCTTGCTTTTACCTTTGTCAGCATATGTGATTTTCTTCAGAGGTGATGGAGTTAGTGGCATATTCATCAGTAAGCTTTTATCACCAGTCATGTGATGTGTGCAGCCACTATCAAGAACCCACTCAGTATTCTTGGGTTTGTCATCCTGCATATGAATTAGTACTGCTTACCATCTCATATGCTTCTGATTTGAAGAATATGATACTAATTTCATCAGATCAGTAATTTCATCATAACAGAATGTAAGGACGAGTAAAATATCTCTATTTCATCAATCATTAGCTTGCGTCCTATCAAGCATTTCCTCAGGTCTCCAGCAAATTCCTTAGATGATGATTTTCATCTGGAGACCTGTCCTGCAGAAGTGATTAGTTTGATTTCTTCACCACCCACATCTGAAGGGGTGGCAAAGCGTTCATCATCCTGCGAGCACCATATGAGAGAGGTGGCATTGAAGCCAATGCACTTCTCTTAGCAGTAGGGGGATTACTTAGGCATAAACTATGCCCCAACAATCTCCCCCTTTTTGGTGGATTGATGACAATACCGGATTTGCACACAGAATAATATGAGAACAAAAAGATAGAGATATATGACAATACAGGGCATATGACTGACAGCATATGATGGAAATAAATCTCACATAAGTTCATGTCTCACAAATGATAGCAAACTAGAAGCAAACCAAGTTCGAAGCAAACCACACGAAAGAAAGCAAAGCAAAGCAAAGTTCGACTATGAAAGCAAATCCAGCTCCTAGACTCTCTCCCCCTTTGGCACAAGACACCAAAAAGGGGCACACCTAATGCCACACGTAGCTACTGCTCATCCTCAGCATCGCCAAACTCTTCGGTACCCTCCTGATCGTCCTGCTCCTCCTCTTCCGCCTCATCGCCAGACCACTGGTATCCTTGAGCCTGCATCCAAGTAGCCTCTGGAGTGATGTCGTCCTCTGATCCGCTGGAGATGTCCACATCAAGAGTCTTGAGAACACGCTTGTGCCTCTGGCGGCTCTCCTTCTGAGCCACGTGCGTCTGGTACTGACCCTTAGCCTGCATACAGAATAGAGTCTTCATCTTATCCTGCAGTTTGATGGCCCAAGATGGCATGGCAGAAGAGCAGGACTGAGAGGCGGTTCCTCTGTCAGTAGCAGTCTCTGTGTTAGTATCCATGTGCTGAGAGGAAGTTGATGGGTTGGCCCATTTCTCCTTGACGCGAAGCTTGATCGGGTCGTGCACAATGTAGTCAGACTGAGCGTAGAGCACCTCCTCCGGAAAAGCCTCTTGCCACTTATGACGAATATATGCGAACAGATAGGGCCCGTAGATGGGAACCTTACGCATGATGATGCAGTTCCAGAGCTCCGTGAACATCACATCAGAAATATCTAGAGGGGCAGACTCCTTAGACATAGCCTCCTCACAAAGCAGCAGCATCTCAGCCAAGGAGCCATGAACCTCATCAAAGTTACCAATGCGAGGGAAGAGGGTGTTGCGAAGGATCCGATGCATGATGTCTAGATGCTTGGGGAGCACACCCTTCCTCACATAGAGTTTCTGCAATCTGTCCTTTGCGGGGGCCCTATCGGTGGGGGCTGCAGCATGAGGACGCAACCCAAGTGGAGTGTCAGCTCCCTGGAAGTCAATGTTGAGGAATTGCATGAATTCACGCCAGGTACCGGTCATCTTCTGAGTCCCAGTCATCCACACCATAGAGCGCTCTTCATCGGGAGAGAAGTAGACCGTGACATAGAACTGAGCAACAGCAGTGGGGTCAAAATCTGTCTTGTAAGTGATGATGTCCTTGATGCCCAGTTTGTCAATCAGAGAAAGGGCATCACCAAAATAGTCCACGTTCCGCTGAAGATGAGCTAGGTCAATCCACTGAACGGAGACATAGTTTTTCTTGAAGTGCGCGACAACATCACGGTAGATCCTGCACTGATCCTTTGCCCAGACATGGTCAACATCCTTTATCACAGCCCTCTCGTTGAGATAATGGTTCTGAGTGCGAAACCGCAGAAAGTCCTTGGGGGACATTGTACGGACATTGATCCTCTTGTCCTTGCTTGCGGTCTTCTTGAAGGACTTCCTTTTGGGTTGAAGACCTGAGGTGGCAGACCCCTCAGGAGCCTCTGGGTTGTGAAACTGCTTTGACTGCGTGTCCCGTGGGGGGTTCGAACGACGAGAACTACCTGTGACACAAAGCACACAGCAAAAAGAAGAAACAAAAAGAGTCAAGGCAATGAACTAGAAAAAGAAGAAAAATAAACACTCATTGCCAAGCACATGAAAAGAATGCACAGTGAATCCTCCGGGCGGTAGTACCGCTACCACTGGCGGTAGTACCGCTGGGGCCTAGCGGTAGTACCGCTACCCCTGGCGGTAGTACCGCTGGGGGTCCTAGCGGTAGTACCGCTACCCCTGGCGGTAGTACCGCTGGGGGTCCTAACGGTAGTACCGTTACCCCTGGCGGTAGTACCGCTGGGGGTTCTAGCGGTAGTACTGCTACCCCTGGCGGTAGTACCGCTGGGGTTTGACTTTCAGATCTGACAGATAAAAATAGACCTCATGCATAGGGCTACACGAATTTTACGAGGGCATGGACTGTATATGAGCACTAAGAACACCACCCCAGCCCTACTCACATGAGGATCACACGTAACACCGAAATAAGTACATGCCTAGGCAAGAGAGAGCAAGTTTTAGATCTAATCCAAACATAGTTCAAGTGCTAGATCTAAAACAAGTAAATCCTAGGGCATGGCAACATAATCAACAACGATTGATAGGACCTACACTCCCCTCAAATATCTCCTTCATGCCGTCCAAGAACAAGGCACAAGATCAAAGACATGGATCCAATCCCCAATGCTCCTAACCCTAGAACAAGAACATCAACCAAATAGAAGAAGGGGAGGAGCTTTACCGGGATTCATGGCCCTTGGAGGAGGAAGGAGAGGTGGAGCAACCCTTCCAATCCAACGGAGAGAAGGAGCTCCACGAAACGAGATCCAAACAGGGAGATTTCGGGCTAGGGGAGGGAGGAGCCGCGAGAAAGAAGAAACAGGTTGAGAAAAACGGGCTCCCCCTCCTTTATATAGTCCAACGGGTACGGGCCAGCGGTAGTACCGCTGAGAACCTAGCGGTAGTACCGCTGCCTGGCGGTAGTACCGCTGGATGCAGCGGTAGTACCGCTGGGGTCCTGGCGGTAGTACCGCTCCCCCTAGCGGTAGTACCGCTCCCCCTTGAGACAACCCTAAAAATTTCCTAGCCGGTCGTGTTAGATTGGGATCCTGGCGGTAGTACCGCTATCCCTGGCGGTAGTACCGCTGGGGTCCTGGCGGTAGTACCGCTACCCTGGCGGTAGTACTGCTGCAAATGTCACAACGCGGCCTAGGATAAGAGAAGAACTTGGGCAAATGACAAATAAGTAAAAATGAGATAGTACCTAGAAAAATGTACTGACTTGTCATTGTATATCCTTTCTTCTCTACAAAAGAAAGGTGTGAGGGGCGGTGGCCGAGGCCACCTATGTTTGAGACAATGGTATGACACCGCGAAGAATTATCCTTGGGTTCATGACCAATGCTCGTCTTTGAAGCACAAGTGCCATTTAACAATGGCTAAAGTGAAAGACTAGATTGATTTATGCATAATGGGGGGAGGGAAAGTTCATTGAGAGAACAACACTCCCCCTATGTCCATGCCTACATCTAGACCAAGATGGAATGCATAGTGAGGTGCAACATGCCTAGTTTCAATCCACATTACTTGAATCAATGATATTTAGCTCATGTCTTAACTCCCGGAACCTTGCTTCATCTAGAGGCTTAGTGAAAATATCTGTAAGTTGCTCTTCAGTATGGATGAAGTGAACCTCAATATCACCTAGCTTGATATGTTCACGAATGAAGTGATGACGAATATCAATATGTTTGGTTTTGCTATGTTGCACTGGGTTGAGGGAAATCTTGATAGCGCTTTGATTGTCACATAGAAGAGGCACTTTGTCACAAGTGACACCATAATCCTTTAAAGTTTGCCTCATCCATAGCAATTGTGCACAACAACTTGCAGCTGCCACATACTCAGCTTCGGTGGATGATAAGTAGACGCAATTCTGCTTCTTTGGTGACCAACTTACCAATGAGCGACCAAGGAATTGGCATCCTCCAGACGTTGACTTCCTCTCCACACAATCTCCTGCCCAATCTGAGTCGGAATAGCTAACTAGATTGAAGTTTGCTCCTTTGGGATACCAGAGGCCAAAGTTTGGGGTATGAGCCAAATATCGAAAGATTCGCTTAACAGCCATGTAATGACTTTCTTTTGGTGCGGATTGAAACCGTGCACATATCCCTACACTCAACATAATATCCGGTCTAGATGCACAAAGGTAAAGGAGGGATCCAATCATGGAGCGGTATACCTTTTGATCCACTGCTTTACCATTGGGATCACTGTCAAGCTTGCATCTTGTTGGCATGGGGAACTTGACCGGTTTGACATCTTCGAGCTCGAACCGTTTGAGCATGTCTTGAGTGTACTTGGCTTGTTTGATGAATGTCCCTTCTAGACCTTGTCTAATCTCGAACCCGAGGAAGAACTTCAACTCTCCCATCATGGACATCTCAGACTTCTCAGTCATTAGTGCAGCAAATTCTTCATTGAATGAAATGTTAGGAGAGCCAAAGATAATATCATCAACATATAGTTGGCATATGAACAAATCCCCTTTAACCCTCTTAGTAAAAAGAGTGGGATCTATCTTCCCAATTTCAAACCCACGATCTTGTAACAACTCAGTAAGATACTCATACCACGTGCGTGGGGCTTGTTTAAGGCCATAGAGTGCCTTATTAAGTTTGTACACATGATTGGGGAGCTTGGGATGTTCGAATCCCGGGGGTTCTTTGACATAGACCAACTCATTCAAAGGGCCATTAAGAAAGGCACTTTTCACATCCATTTGCTGTAATTTGAAGTTATGATGAGAAGCAAATGCAAGCAACATGCGAATAGATTCTAGACGAGCAACAGGGGCAAAGGTTTCACCGTAGTCGATACCCTCGACTTGGGAGTAGCCTTGAGCCACCAATCTTGCCCTGTTTCGAATCACAATTCCGTTGGCATCTTGCTTGTTCTTGAATATCCATTTGGTCCCGATGACATTATGTTCCTCCGTTGGCCGAGGTACTAAATCCCAGACTTGGTTGCGCTCGAAGTTGTTAAGTTCTTCGTGCATGGCCAGAAGCCAATCCTCATCATCGAGCGCTTCCTGTACCTGTTGAGGTTCACAATACGAGACAAACGTGTGATGCTCACAATAATTCCAAAGCTGTTGACGGGTGGATACTCCCCTTTTTAAACTGCCAAGTACATTCTTCATAAGATGTGACTTGACTCTCAGCTTGTTCGCATTCTTGGCTGCTCGACGCTCCAAGAGTTCTTCATTAGATAACGGGGGAGCATCGACTTATTTCCTTTGCTTGCCCTTGCGTCTTGAGCTGGCTGTTGGAGCTCCAGAGGGGAATTGTGAGACAGTCTCCTGATCATCTTGTCCTTCGACTTGAGCAGGTTCACTAGTTTGTTCTTGTATTAGTGGTTGCTCTTGATCTTGATCTTGCGCTTCTACTTGGTATGGATCTCGGGGTTGCACTTGATCTTGATCATGAGCAGGTTCGGAGTCTTGGGGTAGTGCTTGAATATCATGGGACACATCACCATTGTTGGGCAATTGATCTTGACCTTGAGCTTGTTCAACTTGTTGAGAGTCTTCTCTTTGTTCATCGGAAGCGTGTGGGACTTGTGGGGGTGATGGCTCCACGTGAGTAGAGCGTTGTCCTTCTCCTTCGGCCACAAGGGGTTCCTCAATGGGGAGTATTTGACCAATCCCCATTCTTCTTATGGCTTGGGGAGGAATTTCATCACCTACATCACAAAGACCACTTTGCTCCACTTGGGAGCCATTATTTTCATCAAACTCTACGTTACACGTCTCCTCAATTAGTCCGGTGGACTTGTTGACGACACGGTAAGCATGAGAGTTTGTAGCATAACCAACAAAGATACCCTCATGTGCTCTAGAATCAAATTTACCTAGCCGTGCTCCTTTCTTGAGAATGAAACACTTACAACCGAATACCCGGAAGTACTTGAGATTGGGTTTGTTACCAGTTAAAATCTCATACGGAGTCTTGTTCAAGCCTTTGCGGATGTAGAGCCGATTGGATGCATGACATGCTGTGTTGATGGCCTCTGCCCAGAAGTTATATGGAGATTTGAATTATGCCATCATTGTCCTTGCAGCGTCTATCAAGGTCCGGTTCTTCCTTTCTGCCACGCCGTTTTGCTGAGGGGTATATGGTGCAGAATATTGGTGCTTTATTCCCTCATCACCTAGAAACTCATCTAAGGTGTAGTTCTTGAACTCTGTGTCGTTGTCACTCCTAAGCATCAAGATCTTTGCTTCGTGTTGACGTTGCGCTTCATTAGCAAAGTTGATGACCGTTTGTTGAGTCTCACTCTTCTTTTTAAAGAAGTATACCCAGGTATATCTTGAGTAGTCGTCAACAATCACTAAGCAATACTTTCTGCCTCCAAGACTATCAAATGATGGAGGACCAAACAGATCCATATGGAGAAGTTCCAATGGCCTCTTAGTGTAGATAAGAGTCGTTGGACGATGAGCAGTTTCATGAATCTTTCCTTCAATGCAGGCACTGCAAACACGATCTTTAGCAAAGCTCACATTTGTTACTCCACGAACATGGTCCCCTGTCAGAAGACTTTGCAAAGATCTCATATTAACATGAGCTAAACGGCGATGCCAAAGCCAGCCCACGTCAACTTTAGCCATTAAACATGTCGCAGTCTTAGTGGGTCGCTTTGAGAAGTTCACCACATAAAGACCATTTTCGACATGTCCAACATAGGCTACTTTAAGAGTCTTGCTCCTCAGGAGGACCACAGTGTCAATATTAAAGAATGTGGAAAACCCCATAATTGCAACTTGACGAACCGAAAGTAAATTGTAGGCAAGTGACTCAACAAGCATGACCTTCTCAATAGATAAATCTTGAGAGACGACCACCTTACCAAATCCCAATACCTTTGAAGAAGATGCATCGGCGAATTGTACATGGGTGGGCATAGATGGAGAAGGATGCACATCCACCACTAAGTCCTTGCTTCCGGTCATATGATTTGTTGCTCCACTATCGAGCAACCATGACACCCCACCGGAAGCAAACTCCTGCAATAGATCAAGGATTGGTTTTAGGTACCCATTTTTTAATGTGTCCTTTCATGTTAGAGACAAGGGTCTTAGGAACCCAGATAGCCCATTCAATATCCTCATCGTAGGAACCAACAAATCTGGCATAAACATGCCCATCACTAGCACAACACAAAACATAAGAAGAATTGAGTTTGCCGGTTGTGTTAGTAGGAACGGTTTTTCCCTTCTTGGGGTTCCCATAGTCCACCTTGTTCCTGTTCACCTTGTGAGTCCCCTCACCCTATTTGACAAAGATGTCCATGAGGGTGAGAGATCATTTGTTCTTGTTCTTCCTTTTACCTTTTGACTTGGAGGTAAGTCCAAGTCCTTCCTTTCCTACAACACCCTTTTGAGTGCTCAAGAGATCGTTCAGACTCTTCTCACCTTGTATGCATGCCACAAGGCCCTTCTCAAGTTTCTCCTTTAACTTGGCATTTTCCTCCACAAGATGTACATGCTCACAACAGGGGTTAGTTGCACAAGCATTATCAATTAACACAAAGGGAGGACAAGTAGAGATCTCCTTGGTAAGCTTTGCTTGGAGTTGATCATGAGACTTTTTTAGAGAGAAATGAGCACCTTTCAAGGCTTTGTGGGTCTTGTCAAGTATGTCAAACTCCTCTTTGAGTCTGTCATGGCCAACCTCAAGAGCATACTTTTCAGATTTAAGCATACAAGTAAGAACAACATCATGATCTAGTTTCTTTTGCATTTTAGCGCGGTCATCTTTATATGACTCCTCAAGAGCCAAACGAAGAGTGCGCTCCTCTTCTAGAGCACTAGATAATTCGGCAATCTCATCGGCATAGTCACGACTATGTCCCTGAAGCTCGGAGATGGTCTCCTCATGAGACTCAATGAGGTCAGTGGCCTCACCCAGTTGTTCCAAGAGAGCAACAAAGTGCTTCTTGGGTTCTCCCTTAATAGTGCACAGAAACTTGTCAAGATCATGCTCATTAAGTTCCCCAACATCACTATCTTCAACACAATTTAACAATAAAGGAGCAAAAGCAATGTTGGTCTTAATGATGGGAGTTACCTGATTGATACCTTTTGCCATGAGGCACTTGGTGATGTGGTTCTCGTTGGGGGCGTTGAAGAGAGACACCTTCTGGGGAGAGGTAGTGGCAATAGCAACAGTTGCCGTTGCCACTGTATCATCATCATCATCATCATCATCTGAAGGATACTCTTCAAAGGCCACCATCCCTTTTGGGTGAGGTTTCTTCACAAAATTGTTCTTGATTGGAAATGATTTGGTTTTGTCTTTGTGAATGAGCTTGCCTCCGTTGTCTTCCCTTTTCTCATCGGGACATTCGGCCACGAAGTGACTCACGTTACCACAGTTATAGCATGTCCTTACTCGTTGTTTGGGTTTGAATCCACTTGAGTTGTTCTTGGTGAAAGTGGGTCTTGAGTTCCTCTTGTTGCCCCAGAATTGCCTTGATGCAAGAGCCATGTGCTCATGATAGGCATACTTTGTGTCCTCAGGGCAGCCCTCCTCTTCCTCATCTTCTTCTTCTTCAAGCATTGCTTTTTCTTTCAACGCATGGTTGGGTGAAGTTGTCTTTGATCGAACACGAGCAAGTGCATTGTCGGCTGTTTCGTTCATGATTGACATTGCAATGAATTCATCCAATACCTCACTGGAAGACAAGGAGTGAAAGTCTGGCCACTGACGAATGACTGATGACATAGCTTTGTTGAAAGGCATGATGGCTTTAAGGAACTTGCGTTTGACCCATGTGTCATCCACATCCTTGCTCCCAAGATCCTTGTGTGCCACAGCAATAGGAGTCACCCTCCGATAGAGATCACGAGGGTCCTCGTCTTCCTTCATCACAAACTCATCGGCCTTATCAAGTATCACTTCATAGTTGGATCGTTGAATGCTTGAGCTTCCCTTGTACAGCACCATAATATGCTCCCAACAATCCTTGGCCAAAGTGAAGGGACGCAAGTGAGGAAGATCTTCAGGTGGCACTGCAGACTGGAGAATAAACAAATCAGAGTGATTGTATTGATTGTCTGCATCTTCTCTCGGAGTGAGGTTGCTTGGATCATGGGGATAATATCCTTGCTCAATGATTCTCCACAAATTTGTTGAGCTGCGATTCAAATGAGACTTAATAGAAAATACCCAGTTAGCAAAGTCACCTTTCACAAGCTTAGGAGGAGGACCCACTGGATTAAGACGTGGTGCGGGAACGGATCCTCCATAGACCATGGGGGGTGGAACTGAGGCATATGTTCCAGTCCCATCCTTTTCGTGAGACGAGGGAGGTTGCATACCTTTAGCCGCTTCCTTAGAGGAGTTGGCCTCCGAATCGGAAACGGTGGGTTTAACCACTATAGCCGGTTCGGGTGAACTTTTAAATCCCTCAATTAACTCTTTAAGCATGGTCTTGACCTCGTTCATCAAGGACGTCTTGAGAACGGCCATAGCCGTATTCAAGTCGTCCCTTGTGACTGAAGTCAAGTCCATAGCCTCGGGTTGCCCATGGTTAATTCCCTCTTCGCCGTCCATACTCTTCGGGTGGTTAAACCCTTAATAAAGAGACGTGGCTCTGATACCAATTGAAAGGATCGATATGGTTGGCTATAGGGGGGTGAATAGACAACGACCACTTTTTAATTAATCTTAGCAAGTTAAGGTAAACAACATACGGGTTCACAAATAATATGACAATGAGGTGAACCCTAAAGAAGCTAACAACGAGAGCTATTAAGACAAGTAAGATATAGTCACAAGCATAAGCAAATACAAAGTAAAGGATAGAGATAACCACAAGTGGAACCGATGGAGACGAGGATGTGTTACCGAAGTTCCTTCCCTTTGACAAGAAGTACGTCTCCGTTGGAGCGGTGTGGAGGCACAATGCTCCCCAAAAGGCCACTAAGGCCACCGTATTCTCCTCACGCCCTCGCACGATGCAAGGTACCGTGATTCCACTATAGGTGCCCTTGAAGGCGGCGACCGAACCTTTACAAACAAGGTTGGGGCAACTCCACACAAAGCTTGGAGGCTCCCAACTAGACCACGAAGCTTCACCACAATGGAATATGGCTTCGAGGTGACCTCAACCGTCTAGGATGCTCAAACACCCAAGAGTAACAAGATCGCAAGGGATTGGTGGGGGAATCAACTTTTCTCTTGGTGGAAGTGTGGATCTAGGCCTTCTCAACCAATCCCTAAATAATCAACAAGTTTGATTGGCTAGGGAGAGAGATCGGGCACTTTTGAGCTTGGGGCGCAACAAGGGAGCTTAGAGAGGTAAGAGATGGGGTTCCTCAGCTAGAAGAACCCTTTATATAGTGGGGGGAAAATCAGACCGTTTTCCCACTCTCTGCCCGAGCTCCAGCGGTACTACCGCTGGCTGCAGTGGTACTACCGCTGGCACTCCAGCGGTACTACCACTGACGAGGGGCGGTACTACCGCCGCCTAGCGGTACTACCACTGGATGCAGCGGTACTACCGTTGGCCCCAGCGGTACTACCGCTGGCCCCCTGGTAGTGCAAAAAGCACTACCACCGCCAAGAAAGTCTTCGCAAAAAGGTCCATCCACGAACTACCGCTAGGCAGGCAGTACTGAGCTCCTGGAGCGGTACTACCGCTGACCAGGGGCGGTACTACCGCCAGCCAGCGGTTCTATCGCTGGCAGCAGCGGTACTACCGCGAGCATTCCTGCGGTACTACCGCTAAGGCCAGCGGTACTACCGCTGGGGACCAATTTGCAAGGAGGACAGAAACACAGTGGCGGGGGCCGCTCCAATGAAGAAGGTAAGGGAGAAAATGTGAAGTGTGCGCGTGCAAAGATAGATTCCACCCAAACCTTTCCAGTACGGATCCCCTCTTAATAGTACGGCTTTCCTATGACTCAAATAAAGAGAATCGTAGAGAGCGCCGTGCTTCCGTTCCATGAATGAGGAGATGAGTCGTCTTGTGCCGTTGACGTGTGTTATCTGAAACCTTAACACACACGGTTAGTCCTTTATGGTACTGTCATCAATCACCAAAATTACTTAGGCATAAACTATGCCCCAACACCCTCTTCTTACACCTTCGAAGACTTTGGATCTGTCAGATTCCATGATGACTACACATCTATATCTACCAAAGATAACAATCATATCAAGATCACAAAGCATCGAGACTGACATAAGGTTAAAACCAAGGGATTCAACAAGCATCACTTTGTCCATATGCCTATCCTTGGAAATAGCCACTTTGCCAAGTCCCAATACCTTGCTTTTACCTTTATCAGCATATGTGAGTTTCTTCAGAGGCGATGGAGTTAGTGGCATATTCATCAGTAAGCTTTTATCACCAGTCATGTGATGTGTGCAGCCACTATCAAGAACCCACTCAGTATTCTTGGGTTTGTCATCCTGCATATGAATTAGTAATGCTTACCATCTCATATGCTTCTGATTTGAAGAATATGATACTAATTTCATCAGATCAGTAATTTCATCATAACAGAAATGTAAGGACGAGTAAAATATCTCTATTTCATCAATCATTAGCTTGCGTCCTATCAAGCATTTCCTCAGATCTCCAGCAAATTCCTCAGATGATGATTTTCATCTAGAGACCTGTCCTGCAGAAGTGATTAGTTTGATTTCTTCACCACCCACATCTGAAGGGGTGGCAAAGCGTTCATCATCCTGCGAGCACCATATGAGAGAGGTGGCATTGAAGCCAATGCACTTCTCTTAGCAGTAGGGGGGTTAAAGTACTCATATGAATATGCAGAGAACTGGTTTGAGGATTTATGAACATAATGGTTTGAGGAGTAACGTTCATATTTATATTCCTTGTAATTTCCCTGCATGTTAGACGCATAAGCACGGGTACGAGCATAGTTTTGACCAGTTGAGGATTTTGATTCTCTTGAAGACTTTGGTCCTCCTGAGGAATTTCATCTGGGGTTCAGATTCTTCAGTGGTGGTGTCATGAGGACACTCACCTGAAGATTTTCAAGACAGCTTTTGGGAACCCAGATTTTCCTCAGAGGAGGGCCATTCCTGCAGTTAGTTCCAACATATCGAGCAAATACTTCACCAGATTGATTTTTGAACAGTTTATAGTTGGAATCAAGTGACTCATCCGAGGAATAGGATTGTTCACATGAAAAGCCAGTTAGATTATATGGATCAAAAGGAGGCCCAGTAGCAGCAACCCATGAGGTTTTGGGGTACTGCTCAGGCTTCCAATAAGATCCATCAGCATTTAATTTCCTCTCAAAGGCAATTCCTTCTTTCCTCGGGTTCCTGTTCAAATCTGTTTTTTGAGCACATCACAAAGGGTTTGATGCCCTTTGAGGCTTTTGTACATGCCTGTCACGTACAATTCCTTCAACCCTGCATTTTCATCAGTAACATTTGTGTTTTCCTCAAGTGAGGAAATAGACACAACAGGTGCAGTTGAAGAATTTGTAGCAATGGTAGCATTTGATGATTCTGGTGAGGAATTAGCAGTTTCGCGTTCAATGCATTTAAGACATGGAGGAATAAATTCAACTTAACTAGAGTTGATCTGTTGAGCTAGTAATGAATCATTTTCCATACGAAGATCATCATGAGACATCCTCAGCTTCTCAAGATCAAGCTTCCATTGAAGAAATTTATAGGAAAGCTTCTCATGATCAGTGAGGAGTGTATCATAACGATCCTGAAGATTATCAGATCTAGACTGAAGACTTTTCATGTCATCAGTGAGGATTTGGGTAAGGTTCATTTCATCATTCAACAGATCATCACTTTTGTCTAGCAGTTTCTGAAGCTTTTCCAGAGCAGTTTGTTGTTTAGTGGCAATGATAGCAAGTTTACTGTAACTAGGTTTCTTATAATCATTAGGCTCACAGTCACTTGAATCAGAGGAGGAGGCATTATTTGATACCTTTGATCCTTTTGCCATGAAGCAATAAGTTGGAGCGAAGTCATCAGCATAGTCATCAGTATGGATGATGCAATCATTTTATTCAAGATTGAAGATTGACTTGCTGACGAAAGTGGTTGCTAGTGCAAGACTAGCCTGTCCGGATTCTGAGTCTTCATTAGAACCCTCTTCTTCATCACATTCCTCTGATTCTGCCTCGGAGTCCATTTCCTTGCCAATAAGTGCCCGGGCCTTTCTGAAACTAGTCTTCTTGTGCGATGAGGGCTTTGAAGATGAGGATTTTGAAGATTTCTTCTTCTTCTTCGAGTCATCAGAACTGTCATCCTTGTATTTCTTCTTCTTTGATTCCTTTCCCCAACGAGGACAATCAACAATGTAATGACTTGATTTCTTGCATTTGTGATAGGTTCGTTTCTTGTAGTCCTCAGATGAAGATTCTGATTTCCTCATGCCTCTTCTTGAAGATTTACCGAACTGACCACATCGTGTAAATCTCTGGAATTTCCTCACGAGCATTGCAAGCTCCTGTCCAAATTCTTCAGGGTCACAAATGTTGTCATCTGTGTCTTCGTCTACAGATGAGAAAATTGCTCTAGCCTTCAGTGCACATGGTCTAGAATAGCCTGGTCCATATAGATCTCTCTTTTCTTCTAGCTGGAATTCATGAGTATTTAGCCTTTCTAGTATATCAGTTGGATCAAGCATCTTGTAATCTGGTCTTTCTTGAATCATCAGAACTAAAGTATCAAATGAAGAATCCAAAGATCTCAGCAGTTTCTTCATAACTTCGTGATCAGTGATGTCTCGAGCTCCCAATGCTTGCAGTTCATTTGATATGTCAGTGAGGCGATCAAAGGTCTCTTGAAGCGATTGAAGAGATTGCGAAGAATATCAACACGAGAGTCACGCTGGGTTGATACTCCTTCATTTACCTTGCACAGTCTCTCCCAGATCAGTGTGGCAGAGCCCAAAGCACTTACTCTTCCAAACTGGCCTGGGCTCAGATGGCCACAGATGATGTTCTTCGCTTGAGAATTGAGTTGCTTGAATTTCTTCACATCAGCAACAGAGACACTGGCAGAGATGATGGGGATGCCATGTTCCACAATATACCAGAGATCATTATCAACAGCTTGTAGATGCATTTGCATTTTGTTCTTCCAGAAGGGAAAGTTCTTTCCTTCGTAGGTAGGACATGCTGCAGTCACCTTAAACATGCCTGCAGTCGACATAACTAAAACTCCAGGTGGTTAAACCAAAATCACACAGAACAAGGGAGTACCTTGCTCTGATACCAATTGAAAGTGCGTTATATCGACTAGAGGGGGGTGAATAGGAGATTTTTAGAATTTCATCACTTAGGAAATTCCTTTTGAGGAAATTCCTCACTGATGACTAACTTACAGCGGAGACAGTAAAGGATCAGACGTGCAAACGTTCACAACAGCAGTATTTCAGAGTGAAGAATGTGAAAACAGATTGCACAGTAAGCAGGCACGCAGAAAACAGATGAGGAACAACTAACGTGAAGAAATTGGGGTTGAGGAAATTCGGAGAAAGTCTTCAGCAAATACTTCAAACACTCACAGTGAAAGTCATCAACACATAATACGGAAAATAAAGAGTTGAGGAATTAGAACCCGTTTCTTAGTGAAGACAGACGTTGATGACCCAGTTCCAACTACTGTGACAGTCGTACATCTGGTTTGGAGCGGCTTGGTATTGAAACCAAATGACACCCAGTCCCGGGACACACAGTCCCTACCGTATTCTCCTTGAGCTAAGGACACACAGTCCTCGCCCAACACTCGTGGTAAGTCTTCAGGGCAGACTTCCAAACCCTCACAAACTTGGTCACCCGGCGATCCATAATTGACTGCTGGATTGCTCTAGACCATGACGCCTAACCGTCTGGAGGATGCACAGTCCTCAAAGGTAAAAGGCTTCAGTCCCACACAGGAACAACTTCTTCAATGATGCTCAATCACTAGGTTTGGTTTGTGGTTTCGGTGGGTGGTGTATTTCCTCACTGATGATTTACTCTCGAAGGCTTTGAAGAATTTGGGTTGCTCTTATGACAAGTGTCAGTTTCTAACGGAGCAGCCAACCAGCTAGTGGTTGTGCGGGGTGGCTATTTATAGCCTGGGAGCATCCCGACATGATTTGACACTAATGCCCTTAAATAATATGACCGTTGGAGTGGATAAGACCAATGACTTGGCGTGGTTATCGAAATGGTCGGAACCCTCAACTGTGAGAGTCCTCATGTCACTCATATTCCTCACTTAAAGCTTTTGATAGGATTAGGCTTGGGTTGAGCATCATGAGGAAATTCGTTCCATAGTGTAATTTCGACCCCCTTTAACAGTACGGTGTTCCTATTACTCAAATGCGAAGAAAGTAAAACAGAAAGTGTAAATCTTCATGCTTCAAATTCTTCAGAATGATTTTCTTCAGGAACCACCGGACTTCTCAATATCAGTATCTTCATGAGGAATATCAATTTCATCGTAGATTCCTCGCGATTCATTTCTTCAGCTTCAGACCAATTTCTTCAACTGAAGACATATATTTTTAGGGGTCGATATTCTTCAAATATCTCAAACTCCTCAATGACTTATAGATCCTGTGTACACTCACAAACACATTAGATACTTAACCTATAATTCTTCAAACCACCAAAATCACTAAGGGGCACTAGATGCACTTACAATCTCCCCCTTTTTGGTGGTTGATGACAATTAGGTTAAGTCTTCAACAGGGAATAAAAATATGAAGTGTAAATACTCATTTGAGGAATTTTAAAACAAGATTCAGAGAGACTCCCCCTGAAGATGTGCATATCTTGAGGATTTTGCTTTTCACAGCAAATGCACATTGATGATTTATATCATGGAGATCTCCCCCTGATTCTTGTAAATCATGCATACATATAACATATCATATGAAGAAAATGAAGATGCATGATGGCAAATGGTATCTGACGAATTTCAGCATGCGTGCATTAAAACTTGAGGAATAAGCATGCGAAGAAAAACGTTCAAAAGCGTCAGAGTACCATCGGGCTTAAGTTACAACTCATTACATAAAAACTTCAGAAGAGCCAAGAGTTTGTAACTTAAATATAGTTTATAAGCCCCAAAAATATCTCGCTTGAAGACTAACTCTCGAGTTTCTCCCCCTTTGTCATCAAGTGACAGAAAGGGACAAACTGAGGACTAACGCCCGTGAAGACTTCATTTCTTGGCGGTCGAGGAAGAGCCGTGATGCTTCTTGGGAGTAGTCTTCTTCCTGGGGCCGGTTGCAGTGTCGAGCTGTTCTTCATCAGATTCAGCAGTGCGGAATGAAGAAAAGGAGTTGTCTTCAAGGTCTGGTACTGGAATGGGCCTGAACTTCTTCTTGGGAGGCCACGACCAGTCAAAGTCTCGCTCAAAGCCCATTTCTTCAAGCTCAGTCTGAGTCTTCAGATGTGCAAGTGTAGCCCAGGTGCGATCGAAAACCTCATGCAGATAGTGATGGTTAATCTTCACAGAGTTCTGTGTTTCAGTGAGGGTTCTCACAATGGCACCAAACTGGCGTTTGACCCATTTGAGGTTGCGATCCACCTTCTGGTGAAGACTGACGAGGAGCTCTCTGGTATTCAGCATGCAAGGAGGAACTGGGCTTGCTAGAAGAGTCTCAGTATCGTCCCATGAAGAATATGCTTTTGGCTCTCTGAACTGGCCATCAAGGGGCCTGCTGCCTTCTTCAATCACAGATTTTCCTTTTCCTTCAATGGGCTCGAAAATCTTCTTGTTTACCCGAATAGGAGGCATATAACCAACATGGTTTTGACAATCTGCGTGAAAGTTGATGCTTGTCCTTGTCCTGATGAATCTCATGATCCACGGGGCATATATCTTGTGATCAAAGGGACACATGGCATTGTCGGCCAAAGTCCTCAAGAAGAAATCATGGATATTGATAGGAATACCGTGAATGATGTTGAAGAGGATATTCTTCATGAGGCCTACAACATCTTCTTCATCGTCATGGCCTTTGATCGATGCTAGTACACTTCAGAGGATTTTGTAAACACACCGGGGTGTGTACTTGAGCTCGTGGACGAGGAAGGTTTTTCTTGAAGATTTGCCTGCAGCCAAAGGCTTCATGAGGACTTCCATCATTCCATTTGGCAGCTCACGCTCACCATAAAGCTTCACTGCCACATCTGAGGGAATTGGTACGGGCATTTCTCTAAGGAGTTCAGAAGCAGGAGCCTTGTAGTGAGTGTTTTGGGTCATCCAATCAAACACCCATGTGTTAATGTCTTCAGGGTTGCCAGATATGTGAAGAGTGGCATAGAACTAAAGAATAAGCTCGCTGTTCGAGTCTGATATGTCTGAGCACATTGGGAGCAAACCTGCATCGTGGAGTACACTGAGGACTGGCTCTAGGCAAGGTATTGCTTCAAGCTCAACATGAGGAATATGCGTGTGCTGGCAAATCTTGTTGCGTCCACAAAGTACAGAGGCATAGTAGTTCATCTGGGTCCTTGTCCAAAACTTCAGATGCCTCATTTGAGGCTTGTCACAAGGGTTCTCTCCGATGAAGTACATGCGTTCCTCAAAGAAATTTTCTTTCTGAAACTTTGGATGCTTGGATAATGGCTGACGCTGAACTGGCTGAAGATTTTGCTAATGAATAGGGGGGAAACAACAATAGCAGTCTCTGGGTTGAGCACAACGAGTGCATTGTCTTGGGCGGGTGCATTTTCTTCAGCATTTTCCTCAAGGTGAGGAATTTCATCAGCTGGTACTTCATGCTGAGGAGATGGTGCTTTCTCTGACTGAGCTTCAGGCTGAGGAATTTCTGCTTCTTTCTCAGTTGGAGGAGTCTGATCAGCCTGTTCCTCAGTTGGAGGAGCTTCTAACGGAGCAGCCAACCAACTAGTGGTTGTGGGGGTGGCTATTTATAGCCTGGGAGCATCCCGACATGATTTGACACTAATGCCCTTAAATAATATGATCGTTGGAGTGGATAAGACCAATGACTTGGCGTGGTTATCGAAACGGTCGGAACCCTCAACTGTGAGAGTCCTCATGTCACTCATATTCCTCACTAGAGGCTTTTGATAGGATTAGGCTTGGGTTGAGCATCATGAGGAAATTCATTCCATAGTGTAACTTTGACCCCCTTTAACAGTACGGTGTTCCTATTACTCAAATGAGAAGAAAGTAAAACAGAAAGTGTAAATCTTCATGCTTCAAATTCTTCAGAATGATTTTCTTCAGGAACCACCGGACTTCTCAATATCAGTATCTTCATGAGGAATATCAATTTCATCGCAGATTCCTCGCGATTCATTTCTTCAGCTTCAGACCAATTTCTTCAACTGAAGACAAATATTTTTAGGGGTCGATATTCTTCAAATATCTCAAACTCCTCAATGACTTATAGATCCTGTGTACACTCACAAACACATTAGATACTTAACCTATAAGTCTTCAAACCACCAAAATCACTAAGGAGCACTAGATGCACTTACAGTTAGTCCCAAAGCACAAGGAACATATGCAAGAATATATATGGACATAGAATGAAATACATGAGAGGTGATGTCCAAAGATGCATTAATTACTTTGTCCCTTACTTACCTTTGATGGAATGTGTGACTCCTTGAACTAATGCATATGGTTGGAGTTGATTGCATATTGTTCTTGCCAAAATGAATAAGAGTGAATTTCATTGGCGGAGTCACCCCTCAAGAACTTTATAGTTCTTCCTCTTGGGGATCCACATCAACTTGATGTGGATCCTTGGAGTTGTGGTAGCACTCGATGAGGTAGTGCTGGTACTGTCCTTGGGAACCCACTCGACCTTGGCATGGGATTCTTCCTCAAATGACTCAATCTCCTCTTGAAGCTTTCCCTTGCCCTTGTGGTCTTGTGGTGGAAGGTCATCTTGAAAGCTTGTTCGCTTGGGAGGAGTAGGATCATACTTATCCTCTTGGGGAACAAACTTGGGAATGGGATATGGACCTTCTTCCCAAACATCTTCGTTGGCATTGAAGTAGCCATTACCTTGCTTGTGCACGATGTCCACGAATTGCTTACTTCCGGCAAGACTTTTTGTGACGCCCCAGTAGTTAAGCTACAGTAACCACACACTAATGGTGCCACGTCAACGAGTTTAACTAAGTTAAATTCCCACTTGATAAAAGCAAGCCCAATTTCAAATTAAAAGTAACGTCAAATAAATTAATTCATTAAACGGTAAAATAAAAATGTTGGCTCAGTTGCAAATATTGACTATGTAATTGTCATGTTGAAACAATCATCATTTGACTGACAAATAAACCCCTAGGAAATTGATAAGTTGTTCAACCACAAATAACTTGATCATCTTAATTTCTAAAAATGTTCAAAGCTTACAAAATACTCAGAAACTTTTTGTGCAACACCATGATATTGTGCAAGAATTATGTGCCAAATTCATGTGTAGTAAAATTATTTTGATGACTAGAGAAATAGAAAAGCAAAAAAAAGAAATAGATAAAATAAAATAAAAATAAAAGAAAAGAACCCCCCCAACGCTATGAAGGGGTTGTCAATCCCTTATAGATTGCTTGCAAAGTGAGAACTAAAAGCAAAAAGTAAACAAAGCAAAGTAAAAGTAAAAGTGGAGACAATAGTTGTGAATAGACCCGGGGGCTGTAGTGTTCACTAGTGGCTTCTCTCATAAAAGCAAGTAGACGGTGGGTGAACGAATTACTGTCGAGCAATAGATAGAACCGGGCAAAGTCATGACGTTATCTATGGCAATGATCATATCTATAGGTATCACGTCCAAAACAAGTAGACCGATACTTTCTGCATCTACTACTATTACTCAACACGTCGACCGCTATCCAGCATGCATCTAGTGTATTGAGTTCATAAGAACAGAGTAACGCCTTAAGCAAGATGACATGATGTAGATGGACAATCTCAAATCTATGATAAAAGTCCATCTTGTTACCCTTGATGGCAACAACACGATGTGTGCCTTGCTGCCCCTTCTATCACTGGGAAAGGTCACTCCACGGTATGAACCCAAAACCAAGCACTTCTCCCATTGCAAGAATCATAGATCTAGTTGGCAAAACAAAACCCAAGACTCGGAGAGACTTACAAGGATATCAAATCATGCATATAAGAAATCAGCAAAGACTCAAATATAATTTATAAATAATCTGATCACAAATCCACAATTCATCGGATCTCGACAAACACACCGCCAAAGAGGATTACATCGGATAGATCTCCATGAAGATCTTGGAGAACTTTGTATTGAACATCCAAGAGAGAGAAGAAGCCATCTAGCTACTAACTACGAACCTGTAGGTCTGAAGTGGACTACTCACGAGTCATTGGAGAGGCGATGATGTTGATGTAGAAGCCCTCCAATTCTAAAGTCCCCTCTGGCAGGGCACCGGGAAGGGTCTCCAGATGAGATCTCGCGGAAACGAAAGCTTGCGGCGGCGGAAAAGTGTGTTCGTGGACGCCCTGATTTTTCTGGGATTTTAGGGAATTTATAGGCCAAAGAGCTAAGGCAGGGGAGCGCCAGGGAGGCCACAATCCTGGTCGCCGCGGGCCCCGCCTGGCCGCAGCGTCAGGGCTTGTGGGATTCCTATGGGCCTCCTACCTTGGCCCTCAAGTCCCCGATCTTCTTTTGTTCTGGAAAAATTTATTTTGGGGATTTTATTCTGTTTGGACTCCGTTCCAACATCACATCTGAAAAGAGTCAAAAACACAGAAAAAAAAGGAACTGGCACTTGGCACTGAATTAATAAGTTAGTCCCAAAAAAGATATAAAAGTTATATAAAACATCCAAAGTTGACAAGATAACAACATGAAACCATCAAAAATTATAGATACGTTTGAGACGTATCAAGCATCCCCAAGCTTAACTCCTGCTCGTCCTCGAGTAGGGAAGTGATAAAGAATGAATTTTTGATGCTTTCATGCTACCTAGCATAGATGTCCTTTGGAACTCCTCTTATGTGACGTGAATGTTCAGATCCATTAGATTCAAAACAATAGTTTGCTATTGACGTGGAGACAATAATACTTCAAGCAAACTAGCAAGGTAATCATGAACTTTCAAAATAACAAGGCCAAAAGAAAGTTATCCCTACAAAATCATATATTCTGGCTATGCTCTATCATCCTTGCACAACGAATTTAAATCATGCACAACCTCGGTATTGGCCAAGTAATTGTTTTCACACCTTTACTTTCTCAAACTTTTTCAACGCTCACGCAATACATGAGCGTGAGCCATGGTTTTAGCACTATAAGTGGAATGGAGTGTGGTGGAGGTTGCAAGGCAAACAAGGAGAAGATGGTCACATTGACTAGGCATATGAATGAGCTAAGGAGATGCTCATCGATAGGTATCAACGTGAATGAGTAAGGATTGCCATACAAAAGATGCACTAGAGCTAAGAGTATGGGAAAGCTCTTAAAGAAAACTAGTGGGTGTGCATCCAACTTGCTTGCTCACGAAGACCTAAGGCAATTTTGAGGAAGCCTATCATTGGAATATACAAGCCAAGTTATATAATGAAAACTTCCCACTAGCTATATGGTGGTGACAAAACGAGATACTCTCAATCATGAAGATCATGGTGCTTAATATGAAGCACAAGTGTGGAAAGATAGTAGCATTGTCCCTTCTATCTTTTTCTCTCATTTTTTTTGGTGGGCTCTTTGGCCTATTTTTTTATATTTTGGTGGGCATCTTTGGCCTCTTTTTGTAAATGGGCTTCGCTGGGCTATTTTATTTCCTCACATGGTACAATGCTCCATCAATGATGATCATCACACTTACAACTCAAAACTTAGAGCAATGATGACTCTATATGGAATGCCTGCAGTAGTGTACCGTGACAATGATCTAGCATGGCATAGACATCAAAGTAAACATCATGCTAGCTATCTTATGATCATGCAATGGCAATGTAGAAGTGGTGGCACATGTCATGGTGGTAGTTGCATGGCAATATATCTCGAAATGGCTTTGAAAAAGCCATAGTAGGTAGGTATGGTGATTGTTTTGAGGGAGGCTAATGGTGGTTTGATGCACCGGCGAAAGTTGCACGGTACTAAAGAAGATAGTGATGGTGGAAGGTGAAAGTGCATCTAAACCATGGACTCAACATTAGTCATGAAGAACTCATATACTTGTTGCAAAAGTTTTAGTAGTAATCGAAACAAAGCATTCAACGCATACTCCTAGGGGAAGGGTTGGTAGGTATAAACCATCGCGCGATCCCGACCGCCACACAAAGGATGACAATCAATAGACTAATCATGCTCAGACTTCATCACATAGCGGTTCACCATACGTGCATGCTACGGGAATCAATAACTTCAACACAAGTATTTCTAGATCCACAACACCTTACTAATATAACTTCAATATTACCACAACCACAACTCAAAACTAGTTGACATGAATCAACCTTCTCTAACTATTCAATGGACATTGTCATGGTTTTGTCACGGCAGATGTCCTCATGAAAGGACTTAGTGTTGGAGCATTGCACCTTGGTGGCGACTCAAAGGGGTTGTGTGGGAGCGAGACAAAGATTTACCCAGGTTTGGCCCCTCGTGAGGAGGTAAAAGCCTACGTCCTGCTTGGTGTTTTATTGATTAAGTTTTGATTACAAGGGGCGTAACTCGCCTCACCTAGCACTCAATGATTTCTAACCTGCGCTCTCCTTCCCGGGGACTCGCCTTTATATACAAGTCGAGTCCTTAGGGTTTACAAGGGTCCTTTCCTTTACACCAATCGTGATTCTTCCGATCTCTAAGTCGCCATCTTTCCAAGACTCGGAGATCTTCCCTACTATGGACTTCTCCCAAAGGTCCTGAACCGCCATACGACTCCCGGCCTTGCTGGACCAAGGCCGGAACCACTTGGAGATGAGTCGCCAGCTTAGGTGACCCGACCCAACTCGATAAGCAATTTATGCCAGTTCCAGGTGTTTTGTGAGGCCTACTTGCGGATGGAACCCTCAGTTCCTTTATTCTGGTACTTCTTCCATTTGAATCGCCAGACAGAATTTTCCAATGGCCCTAGCTTGGAGCTTGGAGGTGTCAATGTTCAATGCCGTAGGGATAGTTCATTCCCGTCACTCGCCATGCCAAGCCATCCCAAAGGCTGGGGTGAGTCTTGGCTTTACTGCCAGGAGACTTCGCCTGAGGGCGAGAACAAGCTTCTCGGTTATAGGGAAGATCGCCTTCCAACAAATTTAAAACTCCCAGACAAGCTCACCGAAGAAGAGGAGTCAGATTTTATCCCAGTACTGTCCGAGTTAAGATCTCTGACAAACAACGGCCTTACTAGGGTTGACTTGATCCGCTGCTGGGTCGAATGGCGTATCATCCCCTTAAGTCGCCGGGACGGATTAATGTGTGATTTTGACGGCACCCTGGATCACCCCCAGTGCTACTTCCACACGGCTCTGACAGAAAATGATATTGTAACCATCATCAAGAAATTGACCGGCGAACCCGCGGCCAAGTGCGGCCAAATAGGTCTTAAGCCGTTCTGCAAGATCAACCCGGCACCAAAAGTAAATAACCTAAACCGTTTTTTCTTTATTCCTTCCGACTTACTTGAGCTATGACCTCTTATAAAATATGCTATTTCAGAAAGGTGATAAGTTCTGGTCCAAGAGGCCAAAAAAGATGGCCTTGAAGCAAGCCAAGCCGCCTCCAAAGAAGAAGTCCAAGGGCAAGGGCAAAGCCGCCGTCATTGAGCCATCTGAAGCCGATGAATCCCAAGTCCGCGACGTGCTTTCAGAGGTAAAAAATCCATCCTCTTTAACTCGCCATTTATTATTGATAGTCTTATGTTTACGCCTCTCTGTCTCTTGTGTAGAATGAGGACAATGAAAGCCAGGAAGACTCCGTAGATGTAATTTCTGTTTCCTTCGACTCATCTTCTCCTCCACCTAAGCCAGCCAGGTGAATTTGTGGGAAAGTTCCCTTCTCACATCCAAATGCTTGTTTGGATTCAAATTTCCTTTTGAAGAAAGCGCAACATGCTTCAAATCGGAAAACTCGGAGTCATTCTGGAGACTTGGTGTCCGGGCTACCAACAAGAACCAAGAAAAGGAAAAATGAGGTATCTTTTAATAACACCTCTTCATTTCCTTTTGGATCGCGTTTGTAACTCGCACACATCTTTGAAGTATTATTTTTGCAGAGTTCTCCTCCCTCATCCGGCGACTCAGTGATGTCAGCACTTCCACCGATGATCCGCGTCCCAGGGTAAGTCTTTTTTTACATTTACCTTGTCCTGATGGTGGTAATGTCTGTTTCTTTAAGCACACCCCCTTTTCCTTTTAGGGCACAGGCGAAGAAAAGGAAAACTGGCGGGTCAACTCCCATTACAGCTTCGGAGCCTGTTGAAAAATCGGCGCCGATCCAGGATAACCCGACCCAAGATAAACCTGAAGATCAAGTGGACATCCCAAGCTCGCCCAAGGAAACCATGGAAATGCCTAATCCGCCAAGTCCATTGAAAACAACAGAAGACCCAGACGCTGTGGTCATCACCGGCACTCGCTTTTCTAAGCCGGCCACAGCAGTTTTATCAAAACATGTATCATCATCAGCTTAACCTGCTTTTGAGCATGAACTTTCTAAGGCTAAGCTCTCCCAGTATGAGAAACTTGAATTCAGAGAACTTTGCTCTAGCTTCGCAAGTCGCCTGGAGGCGAGTTATGAGATGGAAAAAAGTCTGCTTCTCATGCTGAAGAACCAACATGAGGTACGTGTTATTGCATACTGTATTATCCTTATTAACCCCAAGGGCCGGGTCATCAGTAAAAAGATGAGCCGGGTCTTAATAGTAAAATGAATCTTTCGACCTGTAACCCCAAGGGTCGGGTCATCAGTAAAAAGATGAGCCGGGTCTTGATAATTGAAGAAAAACTTTCGACCTATAACCCCAAGGGCCGGGTCATCAGTAAAAAGATGAGCCGTGTCTTGATAATTGAAGAAAAACTCTCGACCTGTAACCCCCAAGGGCCGGGTCATCTGCAAAAAGATGAGTCGGGTCTTGATAATTGAAGAAAAACTTTTGACCTGTAATCCCCAAGGGTCGGGTCATCTGTAAAAATATGAGTCGGGTCTTGATAATTGAAGAAAAACTTTCGACCTGTAACCCCCAAGGGCCGGGTCATCTGTAAAAAGATGAGCCGGGTCTTGATAATTGAAGAAAAACTTTCGACCTGTATCCCCCAAGGGTCGGGTCATCTGTAAAAAGATGAGCCGGATCTTGATAACTGAAGAAAAACTTTCGACCTGTAACCCCCAAGGGTCGGGCCATCTGTAAAAAGATGAGCCGGGTCTTGATACTGTATAATTTGTCTAAAAAAATTATACATTAGCCCCCAAGTGTCAGGGATGTTGCTTGCAATAATTCTGAGACTTGCCCCTTGACTATATATTTCGACAGGAATCACTTACCCAAACTGAATCAGCATTTGGCGACTTGAAGAAAAATTTAACCAATCAGCAGGATGCCCGGGAAAAAATAGAAGAGAAGTGTCAACTGATCTTATATGAGATGGACAAGCTAAAGGCCGATTTAAAAAAGGCTCAAGCTGATCAAGATGCCTTAATAAAGCGAGCAGAAAAAGCTGAAGCTAAGTTGGATACTGTGCAACAAGAGGTGGCCGGCTTAAAGCGACATATCTCCAACATGGCACAAGCCGTCTTTGGTAAAAACCAACTCCTGACCTTCCACTTTGTAAATAAATAGCTTGTAGAAATCGCCGACCATCATTACTTCTTATGCAGGTCTGAGAGCTGCCAATCTTCAGAACGATTGTGTCCTGATGCTGAAGGCGATTTACACGTTGACGGAGCAATTGTATACCGGAAGTGTGCTGACCGTGAAAGCAGTGATGGGTGCCAAGGAACCCATAACATCAATAAAGAAGATGCTTGGTTGCTTATCTACTCTTCCTCCTCAAATTGGTGAGCTAACTCGGTCTGCCGCCCGAAAAGGAGCACTGACTATGCTGACTCGGTGTCTGGCGTATGCTCCAGAAATAAACCCTGAAGAAGTAGCGGCGGGCTTTCCCCAGCTCAAGGATTATGGGTCAGAATTTGCTGAAGAGGATTACCAGTGTGTTGTCAAAGAATCCCATTTGGCAGCGACTCAGCTTGTTGCAAGCTTGGATTTATCAAAATACCAAGCCTCCTATGACAACAAGAACAAGAAAGTTAACCCGCAAAACCTTTGTAACGACCAGCTTAACTCCGCGTCGACCCAAGAATCCTTTTGACTTGGAGGTGGATCTCTCATCAGTGTTGAATGATGAAGATGAGTTTGCCGCGTTATCCAAGTGTAACTGGGTACTGGGCGACTTGCAAATTGAAGTCGGCCAGAGCTCGCAGTAGGCTGATCCGAGGACATCAGCAGAATAAACCTTCATAGATTTGGTCATAAGAGCCATGTAATAAGTCTTTTTAGAGATCAAACTGCTTGTGTGATGTCTTGAGAAACCCTTATGTCGCCCTTAAGGCGCTTTAGAATGCTTGACCTGCCGTCGAGGCGTTTTTATGATGCTTGACCCGCCATGGCTAGAATGATTTTGATCATCAACCTGTTAGGCTTGAAAACATATATCAAACCATCTCGGTAAGTAATGGATGATAATAAATAATAATCGACCCAAGATATTTGAGGCGAGTCAGAAAAAAGTCTGAAAGACCTTGTGGCAGTGCCGGGAAGGTAAAAAATAGCAATTTCGTCGGCTCATCAGGTCGCGACAGGATAGGACGAGTTAAATAAACTCAAGTGGTACCCGAGGGAGACTTTTTATAAAAAGCTCAAGTATTTAGACCGGCTGATCAGGCACAAGTCAAGCTTCAGTGAAGCGGCTTCAATGAACCAATGGTTTTTCTATTTTCCATGTGAGGCGCTAGCCGGTACCAGACATGTTTTAACCAAGGCGAGTTCAGGGTCCATGAGTGGAATAACTCGCCAAGAGTTCATGGGTCCATATGGCGATTCGGCCAACACACAGTCCATTATAACCATTTGTAATGCGGTAATTTTTCGCAGGCCAAATGGGTAGTAAGGCTGATCTCAGTGAGAGGAAGCCCCCAAGTGACCTATGATTAAGGGAAAGACCATCATAGGATTGTAGAAGCGTATACGCTATTACCACAAAATGACTTGAGAACAAACTGCCCTCAAGTAAGTCGGCCTAATCCATAGAATCATATAAGGCGCCTATGTTTGAATCGCGCGCTTGTGGCGACTTCGATCCTCTTTGGCTTATCGATACCCAGTTTTGTAATAAGCGCATCATGGCGACTTAAGCTCTTTGGTATGGATAGCGTCCATGCTTGGGCGACTTGTTGAAGAATAAAAATAAAGATCCATACTTTTCAATAAGATGAATTAGCAGGAAAGCCCCCAAGGTGGGAGGCATCAATTTTATTGCTTTATAAGAAATGAAAAACTTTCAAAATGTAGAGCTAATAGCTTCAAGTGTAATAAGGCCGCAAGTGGGCTAGGTTCTAGGGGCGAGTTGACTCAGCCTCCGTGGTTGGCCGATCAGGCCGTAGATCCACCAGATAGTAGGACCCGTTGCGAAGGCTTTTGCTGACGACGAACGGTCCTTCCCATGGTGGCGATAACTTATGCATGCCAGTACGATCTTGTATCAATCGAAGCATTAAGTCGCCCTCCTCAAAAGTTCGGCTCTTGACCCGGCGGCTGTGATAACGTTGTAAGTCCTGCTGATAAATGGTCGATCGGGCTGCAGCCAAATCGCGTGCTTCCTCCAAGGCGTTCAAAGAATCTTGACGCGCCAACTCGTTGTCCTGTTCCACATAAGCGGCAACTCTGGGCGAGTCATGCCTAATGTCAATGGGAAGAACAGCTTCTACTCCATATACCAGAAAGAAGGGAGTAAAACACGTAGAACGGTTCGGGGTGGTCCGGATGCTCCATAGTACTGAAGGCAACTCCTCAACCCAACACCCCGGGGTACGTTCCAGGGGAACCATGAGTCGGGGTTTGATTCCTCGCAACACTTCCTGATTCGCCCGCTCCGCCTGTCCATTAGATTGCAAGTGAGCTACTGCAGAAACATCAAGACGGATGTGCTCACGATGGCAAAACTCCTGCATCGCTCCTTGAGACAGATTAGTGCCATTGTCAGTAATAATGTTGTGTGGATATCCGAACTGGAAGATCGATTTTTTCAAGAATTTGACCGCCATCTCCGCATCGCAAGCTCCAACAGGTTCTGCTTCAACCCACTTGGTGAACTTATCAACCGCCACCAGTAGATGAGTTTTCTTGTTGGACGACATCCTAAAGGGGCTAACCATGTCTAACCCCCAGACCGCGAAGGGCCAAGTGATAGGTATCATCCTTAGTTCTTGAGCCAGCACATGGGCCTGTCGTCCATAACCTAGCATTCGTCACATAGACGAACTATCTCCTCTGCATCTGCATGTGCTGTCAACCAGAAAAAACCATGACGGAACGCCTTTGAAACCAAGGAACGTGACCCGGCGTGATGCCCGCAATCTGCGGAATGAATGTCCTTTAGAATTACGCATCCTTCTTCAGAGGAAACACATCTTTGGAAAACCCCGGAAGTGCTTCGTTTATACAGTTCGCCATTGATGATCACCATAGATTTGCTTCGCCGAACGATTTGGCGAGCCAATACTTCATCCGAAGGTAACCTGCCTCGGGCGAGATAGGCCAGATACGAAAGAACCCAATCCGGTGTGACACGGAGAGCCGCCACGAACTGAGACTCAGGGTCTGGTATCACCAACTCCTCCTCCGAGGGTAACCTTACGGAAGGGTTATGCAGAGTATCCAGAAAGACATTGGGCGGAACCGGCTTACGCTGCGAACCGAGACGTGAGAGGGCATCAGCTGCTTCGTTAAGGCACCAGTCGATATGATCGACCTGATAGCCATGGAAGTGACCCGCCACATCAGACACAGCTCTCATTAAGCCGCCATCAGGGGGTACCGAGAATCCCAAGTACCTGAAACTTGTTGAGCCACCAAATCGGAATCGCCAAAACATCTGACCCGTGTAAGGTTCATCTCCTTGGCGAGTCGCAAGCCATGAAGTAAAGCTTCGTATTCCGCAGCGTTGTTGGTACATGGAAACATGAGTCGGAGGACATAACAAAATTTGTCTCCTTGAGGTGATATCAGCACCACGACAGCCCCCGAGCCTTCCAACTGTCTAGACCCGTCAAAATGAATAGTCCAGTATGTAAGGTCAGGTCTGTCTTCCGGGATCTGTAACTCGGTCCAATCATTGACGAAATCAACCAAGGCCTGAGACTTGATAGCCATGCGAGGGGTGTATCGCACGTGGTGCGGTCCAAGTTCGATTGCCCACTTGGCGATTCGCCCTGTCGCTTCCCGATTCTGGATGATGTCCCCGAGGGGAGCGGAGCTAACCACCGTGATGGGATGCTCTTGGAAATAATGTTTGAGCTTCCGGCTTGCCATAAAGACCCCATAAACTAACTTCTGCCAGTGTGGGTACCGCTGCTTGGAAAGAGTTAGCACCTCGCTGATGAAATACACCGGGCGTTGTACTGGATATTCCTACCGTTCCTCCTTCCTTTCGACGACCACCGCCACACTCACCGCTTTGGAGTTTGCCGCGATATACAAAAGCACGGGCTCTTTCTCAGTCGGGGCGGCCAAGACCGGCGGGTTGACCAGCTGCCGTTTTAAGGCTTCGAAAGCTTCATCGGCTTCGTTTGTCCAGACAAAATGGTCAGATTTCCTAAGCAATTGATAAAGGGGAATAGCCTTTTCTCCGAGACGGCTTATGAAGCGACTTAAAGCCTCAATACGACCCGCCATCCGTTGGACTTGATTGACATTCGCTGGTTTCCCAAGGGAAGTAACCGCCTCGATCTTGTCCGGGTTAGCATCAATGTCGTGCTCAGACACCAAGAAACCCAACAATTTTCCTGCAGGAACACCAAAGACACACTTGGTGGGATTTAGCTTCATCTGGTATACCCGCAGATTATCAAAATTTTCCTTTAGATCTCCCAGTAGTGTTTCCTTCCTGTGAGTTTTAACCACAATGTCATCAACATAGGCATGAACGGTGCGTCTGATTTGGCCACGGAGGCAATTTTGGATGCAGCGCTGATAAGTCGCCCCTGCACTCTTTAGTCCGAATGGCATGGACACATAGCAAAAAGCCGCAAAGGGGGTTATAAAAGCTGTTTTCTCCTCATCTTCCACGGCCATCTTGATTTGGTGATATCCGGAATAAGCGTCCAGGAAGCACAAACGTTCGCATCCCGCCACTGAATCAATAATTTGATCGATGCGGGGAAGGGCGAAAGGATCCTTTGGACAGGCTCTGTTAAGATCGGTGTAATCAATGCACATACGGAAGGTACCGTTCTTTTTGAGCACCAGGACCGGGTTAGCCAACCATTTGGGGTGGAAGACCTCTATGATGAATCCGGCGGCTAAGAGACGGGCGACTTCCTCCCCGATTGCCTTGCGTCGTTCCTCATTGAACCTGCGAAGATATTGTTGAATCGGTTTTGCTTTTGGATCAACATTAAGATGGTGCTCAGTGAATTCTCTCGGCACACGAGGCATGTCAGAAGGTTTCCATGCGAAGATGTCCCAATTCTTACGGATGAATTCGATGAGGGCGCTTTCCTATTTGGGGTCCATACCCGTCCCAATAGTGAACTGTTTGGTTGAGTCGCCAGGGACAAAATCCACTATCTTAGTGTCATCTGTTGGCTTGAACTTGAGGGGCGGCTCAGCGTCTGTCATTGGCTTCTTTAAAGGTGACATATCAACAGGATCAACATTGGCCTGGTGATATTTAAGCTCTTCCGCAGCACAGGCGACTTCTGCGTAAGCCGTCTCCTCTTCTTCACACTCTCTTGCAATCCTCCTATCACCATCAACCGTGATGGGTCCTTTAGGACTAGGCATCTTGAGTTTAAGGTAAACATAGCAGGGGCGAGCCATAAACTGGGCGTAAGCCAGCCGCCCAAATAGCGCATGATAGGGGCTTTTTAACTTGACCACCTCAAACATAAGCGACTCACTCCTGTAGTTAGACGTTGTTCCAAACGCAACTGTGAGCCTAACTCAGCCTATGGGATACGCCGATTTACCTGGGACAATCCCGTGGAATACCGTGGTTGAGGGCATCAAATCTTTCTCCAACAGGTTCATCCTTTGGAAGGTGTCGAAGTATAATATGTTGATGTTGCTGCCACCGTCCATCAGTACCTTCGATAAGGTATATCCTCCAACTTGAGGAGCCACGACCAACGGTAAGTCGCCGGGATTGTCAACTCTTGGCGGGTGATCCTCCCTACTCCATGATATAGTCTGCTCGGACCAGTGGAGGTATCTAGGGAGTGCCGGCTCAAATACACTGTACGCTCGGTGACTCACCTTTTTATCACGCCTGCAGGCATTGGTGGTGAAAACGTGGTACTGCCCATTGCTTAACTGCTTGGGGTTGTTGCGCAAGCCGCCATTATCATCCTGCCCCTGCGAAGCCCCCTGTGGGGGTGGTTGTTGAAAAACTCCTAGCAGGTTATACCGTCGTTGGTGATGCACCGGATACTGGCCACTGCTTGGTTGCGAGCCACCCTGAGCCCCGAGTTCGGGGAAGCCGCCGAAGGGGTTCTGGCATTGATTAGGTGCGCCAAATTGTTCCTGCCGTTGGTCCGGGTCACCGCCTTGCCCTTTTTTGATCGCCTCCGCCCGAAACTCCCGCATCACGTAACAGTACTCCCAGGAATGAGTCGCCGGTCCGTCTGCCATGGCGTGGTGCGGGCAGGGGCCCTTGAGTAACTCATTATACTTGCGCGGCTTTTTGCCACTGTAACCCCTATTCTTCTTCTGGCGCTGGTTGCCATTGTTGGTGTTGGTGTTGGCGACTAAGTCCGAAGACTCTTCCTGCCGCCTTCTTTTGCCATTCGCTCCATGATTATGGCGGGCGCGTCCCTGGAACCGGGTATGATTTTTGGATGACTCGCCTTTCCTTGGCGAGTTGTCTTTACCACCATCCTCTCCAGGATCTTTGGTGTCGTCCGCCACAGTGTACCTAGTGAGGGTGTCCATTAGCTCCCCCATGTCTTGGACTTTTCGCTTGAGTCGTCCCAACTTCTGCACCAAGGGCTCGTAGTGGCAGTTCTGCTCCAGGATCAGCACAGCCTAAGCCGCCGTAATACCGTCTGACGAGTGAATGATTTCCGCGACCCGCCGTGACCAGTGTTGGGCCGATTCATCCGGGCGTTGAACGCAGTGTTGTAAATCGACTATTGTCATCGGGCGTTTGCAGGTTCCTCGGAAGTTTTTGACGAAACGCTCTTTTAATTCAGCCCAAGTATGGATGGAGTTGGGGGGCAAGTTCTTTAACCAAGTATGCGTCGTCCCTTCGAGCATCATTGTGAAGTATCTAGCGCAGACTGCTTCGCTTACATCGAGCATGTCCATGGCGATTTCGTAACTCTCGACCCATGACGCAGGCTCAAGGTCCGGAGTGTAGTTAGGCACCTTTCTTGGCCCTTTAAAATCCTTGGGCATTCTCTCTTTGCGAAGGGCGGGGGCTAAGCATGGCACCCCCACTTGTCTGTCGCTTCCAACAAGAGGCGCTGGGGCGACTTGGGTGTCCGGGTGATCCCGACCTGGCGGGTCTCGATGATCAGGCAAGTTGACCTAGGGAAAGGGTCGCGGTCCGCTGGTTATAGCGGGCTGGTCCTCTGGCCGACTTCTGGTGCGGCTTGCCTGGGGAGTGGAGTGCAGCCGATCTAGGCTGTGTGAGAACTGGGCGTTTTGAACCACCGCCGTTTTCAACATCTGAATGGCGTTCCTTGCCTCTATCTCGGCTGGAGTGTTGCCATGAATCGGAAGGGATTCTAAATGGCGATTTGCGGCAAGGATGTTGTCCACCGGGTTGGAAAAGTGACCTTGAGGCGTCTGGAATCGGGGAATGCGATCCACAGCTGGCTGAAACGGCGGGTTTGGTGGCTGGCCCGGCCCTCCCCCCGGGGCGTCTCCTGCCCCGGGAGTTCGTGGAGTGTCGAACAGGCGGGTCGGGTTGAGATCAGGGGGTAAACGACCCTGATGCCTCCGCTGATGGACGGCGTTAGGTGCGCGCTGATGCCTTTCGAGGCGCCAGTTTTTGGTATTCAAGCGAGCTACCTCAGCGGTAATTTGAGCCTGCCGGGTCTCGATCCTGGCGGCCTCCACCTCAGCGTCCCGCTGATCCTTTGCCATCCCATCTCTTAGCTTCGTCAGTTCCGTGTTTACCGTGTCCTGGTTTTCCGATGTTATGGGGGTCGCCATGAGCCTTGTTATTTCCGCCGCTAACTCCACCAAGATCGCGGCCGGGCTTCTAGACGTTTCGCCACTCCCATCTCCGCCTGCCGAGTTTGGCAAGGGTTGAGTCGCCCCTGCCATGTAAACGGCGATCTGACGGCGAGTCCGGTCAAGAACTTCGGGGTCCATGGCTAGTGATAAGCCCCCAAGGCAGCCCCCATGTAGAGACTGAATTGAATCTGAATCGCCCATGGATGATTCGTCATCAGTGTTGACCGGCGTGGTCTCCTGGGTCGCCGATTGTTCTTGTTCCTCAGATTCCTGCGTGAACCCAACAAACACCGACGGGTTAGGTTTGGCGTCGCGACAGGGCGGACGTACCTGGCCGGCTTGACGATGTCGGAGGAGGTGTCCGGCTCATGCATAGGCGATCCAATCATGCCGACGAAGACATTAATCTTGCCGAAGGGGATTCTGTAACCGGATTCGATCGAATCGGCCTCGGGCCCCCATAGCAAGTTGTCGATGTAGTACTTCCCGCGGCGGCTCCGAGTCATGAGCCCCGCTACGTAGCTCCCGGACACTGGTAGGGCTCCCTTTGAGAACTCAACTGCACCGTGCGCAGGCCCCACGGTGGGCGCCAACTATCGTGGTTTTGTCACGGCAGATGTCCTCGTGAAAGGACTTAGTGTTGGAGCCATCACACCTTGGTGGCGACTCAAAGGGGTTATGTGGGAGCGAGAGAGAGATTTACCCAGGTTCGGCCCCTCGTGAGGAGGTAAAAGCCTACGTCCTGTTTGGAGTTTGTATTGATTATGTTTCGATTACAAGGGGGCGTAACTCGCCTGACCTAGCAGTCGATGATTTCTAACCTACCCTCTCCTTCTCGAGGACTCGCCTTTATATACAGGTCGAGTCCTTAGGGTTTACAAGAGTCCTTTCCTTTACACCAATCGTGATTCTTCCGATCTCTAAGTCGCCATCTTTCCAAGACTCGGAGATCTTCCCTACTATGGACTTCTCCCAAAGGTCCTGAACCGCCATACGACTCCCGGCCTTGCTGGACCAAGGCCGGAACCACTTGGAGATGAGTCGCCAGCTTGGGTGACCCGGCTCAACTAGGGCGGGTTACCCAACAGATAATATCCCCAACACACATGAAGGTGGAAGTTTTCATATCCCTTTGGATAACTACCCCTTTTGAGACTACTTTCATAGTATAGATCAACTACCACGCCACGCGCTTCCGTGCTCTAAAAGATAGAAGTTAAACACACAGAGCAAAATCAACTAGCTCAAAAGATATAAGTGAAACACATGTGAGCTGAATTGCCTAATCAAAGGATATAAGTGAAGCTCGACAAAATCACGGTGAGTGCATGTCTCTCTCTCTAGGTGTGCAGCAAGGAAGATTGTGACACAACAAAAATAAAAGACTCGTACGATACAAGACGCTCCAAGCAAAACACATAACATGTGGTGAATAAAAATATAGCCCCAAGTAACGTTACCGATGGATTGAAGACGAAGGAGGGGATGCCTTCCCGGGGCATCCCCAATCTTAGGCTTTTTCGACATCCTCAAATCAACTTGGGTTGCCTTGGGCATCCCGAAGCTTGAGCTCTTGCCACTCTTTATCTCTTTGTCCATAAGAACTTCACCCAAAACTTGAAAACTTCACAACACGAAACTTAAACAGAAACTCGTGATATTATTAGTATAAGAAAGCAAACCACCACTTCCTTAGGTACTGTAGCAAACTTAAATTCTACTTATGTTGATGTTGGGTTACTATATTTTCAATCTTCCATGGCTAATACCCCCCGATACTATCCATAGTTTCATCAAAATAAGCAACCAACTCAACAAAAACAGAATCTGTTAATAGCAGACCAGTCTGTAGCAATCTGTATACTTCGTATACTTCTGGTACTTCAAAAATTCTGAAAACTTCGAAAGTATGAAGAATTTGCGTAACAATCAGCATGAAAAAGAATCAACTCAAAATCTCTTCCAGAAAAAAAACTAAAATTCTTTTCGTGAGCAGAAAGTTTCTGTCTTTTCCAGCACGATCAAACGATCACCCCAAGACTAATCATAACGGTTTTACTTGGCAGAAACGCAAAAGAAACACCAAAAACACAATCATAACAGAATTATGAAAGTGTGGAAAACACAAAACAGAAATAAAAAGGATAGATTCGTTGGGTTGCCTCCCAACAAGCGCTATTGTTTAACGCCCTTAGCTAGGCACAAGGTGATGGAATCACGTATAGTCATCTTTGGTGCTCAAACCATAAGTAGTGTGATCATTTAACATCTTAAGATCTTCATATTTATTGGATGACTCACCACTATCTTTAGGAACAAAAACAGACTGGACGGTCTTTTTTTTGACCGGCTACTGTAGGGAAAACACCCCACAGCCTTTTTCTTTCTTTTATTTCCATATACAAGAGTTATATGTACAAGAAGAGGTTAGGATGTACAAAGGGGTTGGGTAGCTATGAATACAAACCTCAAGGAGGCAGAAAGGAAATCCATTTAAGGAGATCATCCCTGAAACTAGCCTTAATCCTATGAGCTAATAGGGAAATGTCATGAATAAAGCTGGATCTCCATTTTCTGAACCTCGGCTGCTCCTGGTTGAACACCTTGGCATTTCTGACAGTCCAGATGTTCCAACATGCAGCGAACACTACCTCAGCAAAAAGGGGTTGTGGAAGTCTCTCTTAGCAGCCAAAGCAGAGCTCCACATGGATTGACCCTGCCATGTGATCTGCAGGTAGGGCCAAACCCTGGTGCTGAAAAGACAGTTGAAGAATAGGTGATATTTGTCCTCTTTAACTCTGGCATGGCATAAAACACAGAGATTGGAGTCTGAAACATTCCAGTGATGCCGTTCAAGCATGTTTTGGGTGTTGAGCCTATCCATAATTAGCATCCAGGCAAACATCTTGATCTTCATTATACAACAGCTCTTCCAGATCCAGTTCAGTAAAGGGTTTGGGGTAATAGTGCTGTGGATATGAGTATAGTATCTCGTGGCCGTGTAGGCCTTAGCATCCTTACCCCATACCCATATATCAGAAGCCTGGGGATTGATCACCAGGTCTTGAAGCAGGGAGTTGACAGAAAGTAGCTCCTGGTAAGCCTGAGCAGAGAGTGGTAAATGGAACATATTGAGCATACTTTCATCATGAAAGGCTTTAAAAACCTCCTCAGCTGTGCAGAAAGGATCAGTAACAAAGGATAATAGCCTTTGGAATCTAGCAGCCAAAGGCCTAGTAGAATTTCCAACCAACCAGGAGTAAGACCAAAACAGGAAAGTGTCTCCCTTGCTTTGCTCCCCCTTTTCCCCTTGATCCGATTGCTGCGACCAGATGATGGAGCCTAGGAGATGGCGTAAACCGCCGCCGACGACTTCTACCCCGATGGTGCCTACTACTACGTGGAGGCCATTGAAGACCATGAGTAGCTTAGGAGGTTCCCAGGCAGGAGGCCTCACCTCGTTCCATCGTTGTATCTTTTGTGCTAGCCTTCTCTAAGGCATTATCATGTTTCATGTCTGTACTCAGATATTTGTTGTTTCCACTGACTTGTGTGGTTATTGAGCTTCTATATTCTAGCCCTCGAGGCCCCTGGCTTGTAATATGAAGCTTGTATGTTTTTATTTGTCTCTAGAGTTGTGTTGTGATATCTTCCCATGAGTCCTTGATCTTGGTCGTATGCATTTGCGTGTATGATTAGCGTACGATCAAATCGAGGCGTCACAAGTTGGTATGAGAGCTGGCTGCCTATAGGTAGCCCCCTTTCCCACTCCTTGGCCGAAGTTGAGTCTAGTACTTGAAAAACTTACTAACTTTAATGTTGTGGCTTACGGGACCACATCTCAATCGGGTGGTATTAGTATCTATTACTCCTTTTCTATACTCTGGGTTCTACTCTCTCTTCTCTTTCAGGTTAAAGATTTTGCTAACACTAACTCTAGGTTCTCATAAATACTTCCCCCCGAAGAGCCCCTCATCCCAGATGACGAATTGAATCATTAGAAGACTCCGAGTGTACTCTTCGATGTTCTCTCGAAACTTGTGCTCATCGCTTTTGAGATTCCTTTCCTATGTCAACCCCTATGAATGACTACATACAAATGTCGTTCAGACTTTCAGTTTCCAGTCGCTCTTTTTATTGCAAGGTACATTAAAATTATCTTATCGGGGATTTGTTTGTCCTCACTTGTCATGGGTTTCGTAAGTCCTTCGAATTACTATTTGATCTTCTGAAATCCTCAATAGCGTATTGCTCTTGACCTTCCTCATCTGCATGCATTATGGTTAATTCCATGTGTCTAGCAAGTAGCAACCATCATTTGAATCCTTTGTGATTGTCCTTTGGTATTATTTATTTAACATGTGTGTGAATGCACACAATCATCTGTTGATACTCATAAATTAGCTTTCTGGCTCAGACATTTTCTAATCAGGAGCTGGTTCTCGAAAAATCAACCTTTGTTGATTACCCATCTAAGTCCATTCAACTTACTTGTATTTGATCGGAGCATCTGCTTCTGGTACACCAACGTGGAAATCATAATTCCTTTGGTAATTAAGTATCGATATTTTCAGATGTTCTATAATCCGATGCCTTGCATTCTATCTTCCTTTGATTGAGTATCGATACTCACATCAGGTCCTTTGTGGATTGCCAGACCCATTGTTGGGTTATTATCCAACGACGTCCTTTACATTCAAAAATTATTGTGATATTCTTCACATGATACATGATGCCATTGGTAAACTGTATCTCCTTCCTCTTATAAGTTGTATCATATGCTTTTGTCAGCCATGCTCTTCAAGCATGTGTTAATTACTCTTGAAGTTTGTGGTATATGTTCCTAAGATGCCCCGATGGGTTGAACCTATGCCTTCCTAAATCAATATGATCCGAAGAGTTTTCACGAGTCTTACTCTTATGGTGTTTTGCCAGATAACCCTTCAAAGCTATAACCTCATCAAAGGCGAGGAGTAAATGGCGGGTGATTCATTGATGAAGTGGGAGTCGACCTTGAACTTGTGTTCATGCCCATGGAAACGGTGTTGATCCTATCATAGAAACTTCTCATATCAATAATCATTCATTCTATGTTTTAATCTCGTACCTGTGATTTGGTACTTTGCAACCGTGGTTTCGACCATGTAGTTCTACTTTGGTTTCATTCTCAGACAAGTTAAAGTGCTTGTCTTCTTCAGATCAATACAACGATCCAAGCTTTAATGTTGATCTACCTCCGAGTATTATCCCTCGTATATCAAGAATACTGTGGAGCTACATAACTTCTTGTGAGGTCCTCATCAACTATGATATTTCGTTGATTCCAGTTTCCTCATGTTTTGAGTCGTTGGACACTCAAGTACATCGAAAACTGAATCAAGTACCCATTACGATTCAACAACTCTTAGTAGTATTCTTTGCTTATGAGTTTGTACTCGATCATGTCTTGCCAAGCTGTTAAGCTACATCATCATCGTCATACTAAAGCTTGACCATGCTATCTATGCCCTTCATCCCTGGAACACAATTCCAACTGTGCGTTAAGTTTGTATCGAGATTTCAACATCATGTTGGTTGTCCTCAAAGATAATTTCAATTTTGGGCTAGCAATGTTATCTGTATTTTCAGACAACCTTTGCCTCATCATTCCTTGCTATATGTCGTCGTTGATCGATTACATCTTCAGGTTACTTCCCGACACATGTGTCATGATCGCCATCAACATTCTGAGCTCTTCCAGGATATCGATCTAATTCGTGGTGAGAGATACCCTCTTTGCCCCTCGATGATTTGTGTTATCATCGGCAAACCTTATTGCCTTCCCTCCAACACAAACTTGTTCATGTTTTGTGTTGCCCCTTCGGTTCCTTGCTATCCAACTTATGTTATCTTCTACCCTGGAGTATTACCATCTTTTGCGTCAAGAATGTTGTGAGAATTGTTGCACCTTTTAAAGAATTCTTGATATAGTGATACTTCTCGCGGTCACCATTCATTTCTTGGTCCCCGTGTTGTTTCTAACCGGAATACCTACAAGTGAACTCTGATGTGTGATTCCAATACTTCTAGCAACCCCGTTGCTTTGAAGTTAATAGCTGATAGTTTCATTCTTGGTGTGTTGGTTGTTGACTCACCATTCTAGTGTTGGTCGTGCTACTCATTCTATATTTCCGAGTGCATCCTTCGACCAATTTTTAATTGTTGTTGTTCCCTTGAGCATACGACATTATACCATTTGATTTCACAAATGCTATCTCCTTGGTCTTATAATTTTGGAAATTCATCCCCATTGAAATCTTGAGGGATTGTTGTTGAGCCCATCGGCCACAACCTCAACTTCTCCATGTTTCATGATGAAGCTTTTGAAAGAACTATCTTTGTGCCTAGCTCATGAAGAACATGTTTGATCGAAGAAGTGTTTTCCCAAGGTTCATGTGCACTCTTGTCACCATGAATATGTGAAAGTTTTGTTTTGCTTTCTATCGGGTAATACCAAATCATTCGCGCATGTGCGAAGTGTTATATGTTTTGAAGATTTGCTATCTTCACTTCATATAACTTCTCTTAGCACCCTGTTGTCTACTACGCAACCTTCTCCTTGTAGACGTTGTTGGGCCTCCAAGTGCAGAGGTTTGTAGGACAGTAGCAATTTTCCCTCAAGTGGGTGACCTAAGGTTTATCAATCCGTGGGAGGCGTAGGATGAACATGGTCTCTCTCAAGCAACCCTGCAACCAAATAACAAAGAGTCTCTTGTGTCCCCAACACACCCAATACAATGGTAAATTGTATAGGTGCACTAGTTCGGCGAAGATATGGTGATACAAGTGCAATATGGATGGTAGATATAGGTTTTTGTAATCTGAAATTACAAAAACAGCAAGGTAACTAGTAACAAAAGTGAGCACGAACGGTATTGCAATGCGTGGAAACAAGGCCTAGGGTTCATACTTTCACTAGTGAGGTTCTCTCAACAATGATAACATAATTGGATAATGTAACTAGCCCTCAACATGCAACAAAGAGTCACTCCAAAGTTACTAATAGCGGAGAACAAACGAAGAGATTATTGTCGGGTACGAAACCACCACAAAGTTAATCTTTCTGATCGATCTATTCAAGAGTCCGTAGTAAAATAACACGGAGCTAGTCTTTCCGTTCGATCCATCATAGAGTTCGTACCAGAATAGCACCTTAAGATACATATCAACCAAGACCCTAATGTCACCTAGATACTCCATTGTCACCTCAAGTATCCGTGGGCATGATTATACGATATGCATCACACAAACTCAGAATCATCTATTCAACCAACACACAGAACTTCAAAGAGTGCCCCGAAGTTTCTACCGGAGAGTCAAAACGTGTGCCAACCCCTATGCATAGGTTCCCAATGTCACGAACCCGTAAGTTGATCACAACAGATAGACATGTGCAAGACATACATCAAGTGTTCTCAAAGACTCAATCCGATAAGATAACTTCGGAGGGGAAACTCAATTCATTACAAGAAGGGAGAGGGGGAAGAACATCATAAGATCCAACTATAGTAGCAAAGCCCACGATACATCGAGATCAAGACATCTCAAGAACACAAGAGAGAGAGAGAGATCAAACACATAGCTACTGGTACACACCCTGAGCCCCGAGGGAGAACTACTCCCTCCTCGTCATGGAGATCGCCAGGATGATGAAGATGGCCACCGGAGATGGATTCCCCCTCCGGTAGGGTGCCGAAACAGGCTCCAAATTGGTTTTTGGTGGCTACACAGGCTTGCGGTGGCGGAACTCCCGATCTAGGTTTCTTTCTGGAGGTTTCTCGATTTATAGGACCAGATGGCGGTGGAGTTGCGTCAAGTGGGCCCCTGAGGGGCCCTGATACGTCTCAAACGTATCTATAATTTTTGATGGTTTCACGCTGTTATCTTATCTTATTTGTATGTTTTATGTACCTTTTCATATCTTTTTTTGGGACTAACTTATTGATTCAGTGCCAAGTGGCAGTTCCTGTTTTTCCATGTTTTTGACTCTTTTCAGATCTGACTTTGGAACGGAGTCCAAACGGAAGAAAAACCCCGAATTTTTTTTTCCCGAATGGAAGAAGTCCAGGGAGCGTTTGGGCCAGGCCAGGTGGGCCCCAGGGAGCCCACAAGCTCCCACCCCGCCACCAGGGGGAGGCGGCGGTGGGCAAGCTTGTGGCTTCCGTGGCCGCCTCCTGACCTAGGTCTTGCGCCTATATATTCCCAAATATTCCGCAAAAAATCAGGGGAGCCTCGAAAATACTTTTCCGCCGCCGCAAGCTTCCGTTTCCGCAAGATCTCATGTGGAGACCCTTCCCGACGCCCTGCCGGAGGGGACTTTGGAGGTGGAGGGCTTCTTCATCATCATCATCGCCCCTCCAATGACTCGTGAGTAGTTCACTTCAGACCTACGGGTCCGTAGTTAGTAGCTAGATGGCTTCTTCTCTCTCTTGGGTCTTCAATACAAAGTTCTCCATGATCTTCATGGAGATCTATCCGATGTAATCTTCTTTGGCGGTGTGTTTGTCGAGATCCGATGAATTGTGGACTTGTGATCAGATTATCTATGATATATATTTGAGTCTTTGCTGATTTCTTATATGCATGATTTGATATCCTTGTAAGTCTCTCCGAGTCTTGGGTTTTGTTTGGCCAACTAGATCTATGATTCTTGCAATGGGAGAAGTGCTTGGTTTTGGGTTCTGCCATGTGGTGACCTTTCCCAGTGATAGTAGGGGTAGCAAGGCACACATCAAGAAGTTGCCATCAAGGGTAAAAAGATGGGTTTTTTATCATTGGTTTGAGATTATCCCTCTACATCATGTCATCTTGCTTAAGGCGTTACTCTGTTCTTATGGACTTAATACACTAGATGCATGCTGGATAGCGGTCGACGTGTGGAGTAATAGTAGTAGATGCAGACAGTATCGGTCTAATTGTTTCGGACGTGATGCCTATAGAAATAATCATTGCATAGATATCGTCACGACTCTGCACAGTTCTATCAATTGCTCGACAGTAATTTGTTCACCCACCGTCTACTAGCTTTCATGAGAGAAGCCACTAGTAAACACTACAACCCTCGGGTCTATTCACATCCATCGTTTACAACTCCGCTTTTACTTTGCTTTGTTACTTTGTTGCTTTCAGTTCTCACTTGGCAAACAATCTATAAGGGATTGACAACCCCTTCATAGCATTGGGTGCAAGCTTTTGTGTTTGTGCAAGATCTTGAGATACTCTTCCACCGGATTGATACCTTGGTTCTCAAACTGAGGGAAATACTTACCACCGCTACGCTACATCACCCTTTCTGCTTCGAGGGAACACCAACGCAAGGCTCCAAGGCCACGGGGGAAATCCTTTGCATACTTGCCTAGGAAGTCCCTTAAGGCGTAGCCGCAGCAGAAAGATCAAGCCAAGTACTCTCCCGTCGACGTGCCTATTTCTGGCGCCATTGCCAGGGATACCCAGCAAACGTCAGAAGTATTTCTGGCACCGTTGGAAGGTCTTTTGTTGCAGTAGCAGAAGTATTTCTGGCGCCGTTGTCGGGGAGGAGAAATCAAGATCTATCCAAGTAGGTCTCGCAAACTCTTCTCTTGCATTTACTTTTGTTGCCAGTTGCCTCTCGTTTTCCTCTCCCCCACTTCGCATTTGCCGTTTTCATTTGCCTTTCTCCTTCGCCCTTTTCTCTCGCTTGCTTTCTGTTCGCTTGTGTGCCATGTGCCCTCAATATGCTTGCTTCTTCGCTTGCTGAAAATCTAGTGATATGGATCCTCATCCACTTGGTAGTCTCTTTAAAAGACCCACTCGTGTGGAACAAATTGCTATTGAGTTGAGGGAAATTGTCTATTCCTTTGGAGTTTTGCGTAAGATGCATGAATCTGATAATTTTGAGGAAGAAATTCATGAAGTGATTCACGAGGGCTCCTTGGATGAAAAGCATGATTGCAATGATTTCACTACAAATCCTATTCATGACAATCATGCTAAAAATATGCAAAACCCTAAGCTTGGGGATGCTAGTTTTGCTTTGTCCACTACTTGTTGCAATAATCATGATTGGGGTGATGATCTTTCTTATGATTCTGAAAATTTGTTCAAACCTCATGATGAATATGATATTTGCAACAATACTGAAAGTGGGATTGGAGAAGTCATGACTTTATTTGATGATAATCCCACTATTTTTGAAGAGCGTCAACTTGCATGCATGTGGATCATGAAAAAAATATCCTATGGGATAGCTATATTGTTGAATTTGAATATGATCCCACATGTAATTGCTATGAGAGAGGAAAATATTTTGGTAGAAACTTTCATGTTACCAAATCACCTCTCGTGATGTTGAGATTGCTCTTGTCTCTTTCTTCTTCCTTGCATATGGCAACTATTGGTTGTCTTGACAATCTGTTTTCCTATAAAATTCCTATGCATAGGAAGTATGTTAGACTTAGATGTGGTTTTCACATGCTTTAGGATGCTCTCGTTGTGCTTCAATTCTTGTCTTTTGTGAGAGCATCATTGAATGCCTAGCTAAGGGCGTTAAACCATAGCGCTTGTTGGGAGGCAACCCAATGAATTTATCTTTTTCTTTCTGTTTTTGTTTTCCACACTTTCATAATTCTGTTATGATTGTGTTTTTTGTGTTTCTTTTTGCGTTTGTGCCAAGCAAAACCGTTATGATTAGTCTTGAGGATGATCGTTTGGTCATGCTGGGAAAGACAGAAACTTTCTGCTCACGAAAAGAATTTTCATTTTTTCTGTAAGAGATTTTGAGTTGAATCTTTTTGATGATGATTTCTACGCCAATTTTTCAGACTTCCGTAAATTTTCAGAATTGTTTAAATATCAGAGGTATACGAAACATACAGATTGCTACAGACTGGTCTGCTGTTAACAGATTCTGTTTTTGTTGTGTTGGTTGCTTATTTTGATGAAACTATGGATAGTATCGGGGGGTATTAGCCATGGAAGATTGAAAGTACAGTAACCCAACATCAGCACAACTAAAATTTCAGTTTGCTACAGTACCTAAGGAAGTGGTGGTTTGCTTTCTTGTACTAATGTTATCACGAGTTTTTGTTTAAGTTTCGTGTTGTGAAGTTTTCAAGTTTTGGGTGAAGTTCTTATGGACAAAAAGATAAAGAGTGGCAAGAGCTCAAGCTTGGGGATGCCCAAGTCACACCAAGAGATTCAAGGATGCCATAAAAGCCTAAGCTTGGGGATGCCCCGGGAAGGCATCCCCTCTCTCGTCTTCAATCCATCGGTAACGTTACTTGGGGCTATATTTTTATTCACCACATGTTATGTGTTTTTGCTTGGAGCGTCTTGTATCATAGGAGTCTTTTATTTTTGTTGTGTCACAATCATCCTTGTTGCACACCTAGAGAGAGATACATGCACACACCATGATTTTGTCGAGCTTCACTTATATCTTTTGGTAGACAATTCAGCTCACATATGCTTCACTTATATCTTTTAGAGCGCAGCGGTGCGTGGCTTGGTACTTGATCTATGCTTTGAAAGTAGTCTCAAAAGGGGTAGTTATCCAAAGGGATACGAAAACTTCCACCTTCATGTGCATTGAATAGTTAGAGAAGTTTTATTCATCTCAATTAGTTTTGAGTTGTGGTTATGGTAATATAGAAGTCATGCTAGTAAGGTGTTGTGGATCTAGAAATACTTGTGTTGAAGTTAGTGATTTCCGTAGCATGCACGTATGGTGAACCGCTATCTGATGAAATCTGAGCATGATTAGTCTATTGATTGTCATCCTTTGCGTGGCGGTCGGGATCGCGCGATGGTTTATACCTACCAACCCTTCCCCTAGGAGTATGCGTTGAATGCTTTGTTTCGATTACTAATAAAACTTTTGCAACAAGTATATGAGTTCTTCATGACTAATGTTGAGTCCATGGTTTAGATGCACTTTCACCTTCCACCATCAATATCTTCTTAGTGCCGTGCAACTTTCACCGGTGCACAAAACCCACCATTAGCCTCCCTCAAAACAGCCACCATACCTACCTAATATGGCTTTTTCAAAGTCATTCCGAGATATATTGCCATGCAACTACCACCATGATATGTGCCACCACGTCTACATTGCCTTTGCGCGATCGTAAGATAGCTAGCATGATGTTTCCATTGATGTCTATGCCATGCTAGATCGTTGCCACGGCACACTACCGAAGGCATTCCATATAGAGTCATAACTGCTCTAAGTTTTGAGTTGAAAGTGTGATGATCATCATTATTGGAGCATTGTCCCATGTGAGGAAATAAAAGAGGCCAAAGAAGCCCATAAAAAAGAGGCCAAAGATCCCACCAAAGTAAAAATAAAAAATGAGAGAAAAAGAGAGAAGGGACAATGCTACCACTTTTGCCACACTTGTGCATTTTGAGCACCATGATCTTCATGATTGAGGGTCTCTCATTTTGTCACCACCATATAGCTAGTGGGAAATTATCATTATATAACTTGGCTTGTATATTCCAATGATAGGCTTCCTCAAAATTGCCTTAGGTCTTCGTGAGCTAGCAAGTTGGATGCACACCCACTAGTTTTCTTTAAGAGCTTTCACATACTTGTAGCTCTAGTGCATCATTTGTATGGCAATCCTTACTCATTCACATTGATATCTATTGATGAGCATCTCCACAGCTCATTAATATGCCTAGTTAATGTGACTTTCTTCTCCTTTTTGTCTTGCAAACTCCACCACATTCCACACCATCTATAGTGCTATAACCATGGCTCACGCTCATGTATTGCGTGAGAGTTGAAAATGTTTGAGAAAGTAAAGGTGTGAAACAATTACTTGGCCAATACCGGGGTTGTGCATGATTTAAATTCGTTGTGCAATGATGATAGAGCATAGCCAGACTATATGATTTTGTAGGGATAGCTTTCTTTTGGCCTTGTTATTTTGAAAGTTCATGATTACTTTGCTAGTTTGCTAGAATTATTATTGTTTCCACGTCACTAGAAAACTATTGTTTGAATCTAATGGATCTGAACATTCACGTCACATAAGAGGAATTACAAAGGACACCTATGCTAGGTAGCATGAAACCATCAAAAATTCATTCTTATCACTTCCCTACTCGAGGACGAGCAGGAGTTAAGCTTGGGGATGCTTGATACGTCTCAAACGTATCTATAATTTTTGATGGTTTCATGCTGTTATCTTGTCTTCTTTGTATGTTTTATGCAACTTTTTGTATCTTTTTTGGGACTAACTTATTGATTCAGTGTCAAGTGCCAGTTCCTGTTTTTTCCGTGTTTTTGACTCTTTTCAGATCTGATTTTGGAACGGAGTCCAAACGGAATAAAAACCCCGAAATGATTTTTTCCCGAACAAAAGAAGACCAGGGAGCCTTTGGGCCAAGCCAGGTGGGCCCCAGGGAGCCCACAACCTCCCACCACGCCACCAGGGGGAGGCGGCGGTGGGCAAGCTTGTGGCCACCCTGGACGCCCCTGACCTAGATCTTGCGCCTATATATTCCCAAATATTCCGCAAAAAAATCAGGGGAGCCTCAAAAATACTTTTCCGCCGCCGCAAGCTTCCGTTTCCGCGAGATCTCATCTGGAGACCCTTCCCGGCGCCCTGCCGGAGGGGACTTTGGAGGTGGAGGGCTTCTTCATCATCATCATCGCCCCTCCAATGACTCATGAGTAGTTCACTTCAGACCTACGGGTCCGTAGTTAGTAGCTAGATGGCTTCTTCTCTCTCTTGGATCTTCAATACAAAGTTCTCCATGATCTTCATGGAGATCTACCCGATGTAATCTTCTTTGGCGGTGTGTTTGTCGAGATCCGATGAATTGTGGACTTGTGATCAGATTATCTATGATATATATTCGAGTCTTTGTTGATTTCTTATATGCATGATTTGATATCCTTGTAAGTCTCTCCGAGTCTTGGGTTTTGTTTGGACAACTAGATCTATGATTCTTGCAATGGGAGAAGTGCTTGGTTTTGGGTTCTGCCATGTGGTGACCTTTCCCAGTGACAGTAGGGGCAGCAAGGCACACATCAAGCAGTTGCCATCAAGGGTAAAAAGATGGGGTTTTTATCATTGGTTTGAGATTATCCATCTACATCATGTCATCTTGCTTAAGGCGTTACTCTGTTCTTATGGACTTAATACACTAGATGCATGCTGGATAGCGGTCGACGTGTGGAGTAATAGTAATAGATGCACACAGTATCGGTCTCCTTGTTTCGGACGTGATGCCTATAGAAATAATCATTGCATAGACATCGTCACGACTCTGCACAGTTCTATCAATTGCTCGGCAGTAATTTGTTCACCCACCGTCTACTAGCTTTCATGAGAGAAGCCACTAGTAAACACTACGGCCCCCGGGTCTATTCACATCCATCGTTTACAACTCCGCTTTTACTTTGCTTTGTTACTTTGTTGTTTTCAGTTCTCACTTGGCAAACAATCTATAAGAGATTTATAACCCCTTCATAGCGTTGGGTGCAAGCTTTTGTGTTTGTGCAGGATCTTGAGATACTCTTCCGCGGGATTGATACCTTGGTTCTCAAACTGAGGGAAATACTTACCACCGCTACGCTACATCACCCTTTCCGCTTCGAGGGAACACCAACGCAAGGCTCCAAGGCCACGGGGGAAATCCTTTGCATACTTGCCTAGGAAGTCCCTTAAGGCGTAGCCGCAGCAGAAAGATCAAGCCAAGTACTCTCCCGTTGACGTGCCTATTTCTGGCGCCATTGCCAGGGATACCGAGCAAACGTTAGAAGTATTTCTGGCGCCGTTGGAAGGTCTTTTGTTGTAGTAGTAGGCCCACAAGCTTGGTTGGTGCGGCCTGGGGGGCGCGCCAACAGGGCTTGTGGCTTCCTCGGGACCCCTCTCCGGGGTCTTTTTCTTCCGGTATTTTTGATATTTTCCATAAAAAATCATTGCAAAAGAATTATTCCATTTGGACTCCGCGTGAAAAAGGGTCAAAAACATGGAAAGAACAGGAACTGGCACTTGGCACTGAATTAATAGGTTAGTCCCAAAAAAGATATAAAAGGCATATAAAACATCCAAAGTTTGAGAAGATAACAGCATGAAACCATCAAAAATTATAGATACGTTGAAGACGTATCACACCCCAACCCACTGACTGATTTGATCAAGGAAAATTAGTTCCTTCATAAGAGCTAATTGAGGCTTACACAAGGGCCTTGATATCCTCGATGATGGTTCCCAAATCAGAACTCGGTTGCATTTTGTTGTAAGAATTATATGTGGGCACGAATGTCTTGACGTCATGTTCATGTGTTTTACAATCCACCTCATGATTCAAGACCTACTTCCGTAGTCTATATCCCGAGAATCTTGCATCATCATCTTTCTTCTTAGGCACCCTCAGCCTGAGGTGTCCTGACACCAATGAGATCTGAATCTCGGGCAGATATGATGGTTGGAACATTTCCCAATAATTATAACTTTTGTATTTATGTAACCCGGTGCGGTGATGTCTTGTCTAGCACACCTGGCTGGAGGACCTATTGTTATAACATCTTGTTCAACAAGATTCGCCATTCACGCCTGAGGAAATTGTATGACTTAGTTTTATAAGTTGTTCATCATGAATCCTTTGTGTATCCAAGGTTCGACCCTTATATGATGGCCATGTTGATGCTACCTCGAAGCACGGACGTGGTACTTCAAATGTCAATAGGAACATTGGAAGCGCAATGCTAAATTGTTCCTGATCAATTAACCAAACCGTATGGTATGGGTAAACATCATGATACTCCTTCCCCTCTGATCAAAATGGTTATGTACTTTATGACCTATCATGTATACCATACTCTATTTTCCACGGGAATGGTATACTCTAATACTTGTGTGTGTGAACACATTTTCCCTTTCCATTGGTCCATTTGACGTGAAAATCACCTTTTCTTTCCCATTGGTCAGTTTGACCTTTCTTGAATCTGAACTTATCTAAGCAGTGTTAATTCCCTGCTTAGGTAAAAACCTTGGTATACAACTCTGTCAGTAAAACCATGTTACTATCATGGATAACATTCCGGCAGCCGCCCGATGGACGAGTGCCTTGCCTATTGGTCCGCCTCGTTTCAACGAGCAGGAACATGGTTCTATTCATCCCCTGCCCTTGGTACCGACGTTGTTGCCAACATAACTGAGAAGCTATCGTGTGACATGTCTTGCTACCAAGACCGTACAAGATGTCACCACTCTTCCTACTCTTGGCCCGCATGGTGGACCCATAACCCAAGTTCTACACGATCGATACCTGACTCTCCAGTACATCTATGATTCGAAAATATCATTTGCACTTGGCTTTGTATGAATTTTCCGAGCAACCGTCCAATGGAACGATCTATCCTTGTATCAGACACAATACTTATTTTTCATTGCTCTAAATTCCCCTTTCATCTTTGTTAAGCATCAAACGGTTGCCTAACCATTTGAAACCTTTGTACCATCGCATATTACTCTCAATGGGTTCCGTGAGTTACAACTTTAGGAATAATTCATGTCCTCTTCCCTGAGTTCGCCGTCAGATGCCCAACTTTGTGTAGGTACGTTCTTCCAAAGTGTTTCCTATTATTGTATTCATAGGACGATGAAGATCCCGAAGGGAGGATGACGACTCCATTAGGTTGACCTTAATCAAAGTAATGAATACCTCAACAAGGACCAACCCTGTCGATGAGAACAACCAAGACCAGAAGTCTCGTTAGAATTTTGTGTCTAAACGTTTCCCCCTTACCTCTACCTCTTAATTCTCGGGACGAGAATTTATTTTAGTGGTGGAGAGTTGTGACGCCCCGGTAGTTAAGCTACAATAACCACACACTAATGGTGCCACGTCAACGAGTTTAACTAAGTTAAATTCCCACTTGATAAAAATCAAAGCCAATTTCAAATTAAAAGTAAAGTCAAATAAATTAATTCATTAAACGGTAAAATACAAATGTTGGCTCAGTAGCAAATATTGACTATGTAATTGTCATGTTGAAACAAGCATCATTTGACTCACAGATAAACCCCTAGGAAATTGATAAGTTGTTCAACCACAAATAACTTAATCATCTTAATTTCTAAAAATGTTTAAACCTTACAAAATACTTAGAAACTTTTTGTGCAACACCATGATATTGTGCAAGAATTATGTGCCAAATTCCATGTGTAGAAAAATTATTTTGATGACTAGAGAAATAAAAAAGCAAAAAAGGAAATAAATAAAAGAAAAGAACCCCCCCCCCTCACACACACACACACACTTTCTCCCCACAACCACGACCTTTCCCCCCAGGGCGGCCCAACCCCTGCCAGCCGGCGGCCCACCTCCCCTCCGTCGCTACAAAGGGCCACCCCCCACTGACAGCCCGTGTCACCCCATTCACCACCCACCTCGCTCACCCCCTCCCCGCTCCCGATCCAGATCAGATCGGGGCCTCTCCACGCCCGCCTGACACCGGCCGCGCCGGCCCAACGCCACGGCCCCTACCCCGTCGGTCCTCCTCCCCGTCGTCCGTCGCCGGCGTCTGGTCGCGTGCCCTCGCCCCGCGCGACTGTGTCATCGCCTCACCCCGATCCCACGTCACCACCACCCCGTCGCCACCACGCTAGCCCCCGCCCGCCACCGCTCTCGATCCCGCACGGGACAGGCACCCCCGCCCCCACTGCCCAACCTGCGTCGCCGCATCGGCCAGTGCCACACGTCGACACATGTCCTCCCCGGCGGCGCTGCACCACCGGCGTACCACCATGCCACCACCCCGCCTGAGCCTCCTCGAGCCTCTGCCACCCCTGCTCGGTGGTGAGCACACCGGCCCCGGCCACCCTCTCCTCTCCCTCCACTCTGCGCGAGCCCGTGCCCCACATCTTCCCTGCACCCGTAGTGTCGCTTGCTCCTGTCGCTGTTGCCACTGTTGTCTGCTCCTGCAAGCTGCATTGCCGCTGCTCTTGGCTGCCGTCTATTGCTGCTGCTGCTGGTGGCCATGGCCATGACCATGGCCATGTGTTGTGTAGGTGTGTGTATGTACAACCGTGAGGCTGGGTTGTACGAGATTAGTTTTAGGGACTAATTAGTGGCTCGATTATCATATGTACGGCTGATATGTGGTTCCCCTGAATATTAAAAAAAATCAAAATAAGTTTAGTTACTCTCTATGACAGCTGGGTCCCACTGGGCCTTTGACGAGTCAATGTTGGCTAGTCAATTGCTGACTCGGCAGTTGACTGGCCCTACCTGTCAGTCTATGTGCACATTGTTGGGTACACTTGTGTGTACCCGTAGAAATTTAATCATTTAATTTCAATTTAATAAAATTTCAGAAAAAAATAACAAAAATTTAAAAATTAATATGAAATAATCTGTAATCCGGATGAAAATATTTTATACATGAAAGTTGATCAGAAAAACGAGACAAATACGGATACGTTGTCCGTTTATGTGTCACGCGTGTGTAGTATAGCGAACATGGAAATTTTCCATCGTATTCGCCTGTCATGTAATAGCGAGAGACCCAGGAAATATCGTCAGATATTTTCCCGATCCGTCCAAGACGTGTAGTACTGCGTTAGCTCATGCCTAGCACTACCTATAGCCATGTCATACTTTGTGATGCATTTGATTGCTCTGTTATTTATTGTGTTCCCCTCTGTTATTTCCTTTCCGATAGACCCCGAGACCGATGATGATTCGGTGATCGACTACTTCCCGGTCAAGGGTCCATTTTTGTCTGCAGAGCAACAAGGCAAGCAAACCCCCATTGATCATTCCTATATCGCCTATTATTTCTCCCTCATGTTTGCATTAGAATTTTGCTACTGTTGTAGATAGCTCCTATTCTGATGCATAGCCTGTTTTTGATGAACTGCTACTTTACTGTACCGCATTCTAAACTGTTTAGAATAGGTGGAGCAGTTATCCCCTTCGACCCCTTAGACCACTTACCTCCACTTTTTTGTCAAGTCTCGATCAACTGATCGACGAGCCAAGACCCGACACAACACTCCCACCCCCTTAGTTGTACGACACTGCAGAGCTACTATCGAGTACCGAGGGTGACACCTCTTTACGTACTCCTGATGTTATTGTTGTGGTGTAGTTGACCGACGGTGGTTCACGGAGGGTGATTCCTCCTTCACCACTTCCGATAACGACTCTGTCGTACAACCCAAGATGGCCCAACGAGGGTGATTCCTCCCTGGCCACTTTGACGGTTACGTTGTTCGGAGTCCATCGAGGGTGATACCTCGGGTCGTTCTAATGTTTTAGCCACACGGTTACTTGACCTTGTTACTGGGAACATTGATGAATAAATGTTTGGCGGGTGGATTCCCGCGTGGATGTGTCGATGAGTTAATTAAAATGCTAAGGATTTGGGTATTTGATCTGGGTTGGTCAGAGACCTTTTCGCACTAACCGGCTATGCGGGAGAAGTTACGGGTACTCGACGTCGTGCTATCAGCCGAATCTGTTCAGACGTCAGCAATGGAGCGGTACGCGCCCGAATTGTCTGGATTATCACCGCTCTTGTATAATAGGTGCCATGACTGACATGGGCCGCCCATGCATCGTGCATGAGCGCAAAGGGTGATGGGCCCATCACCCCTATGCGCTTAGGATTTAGACCGACGGGCTGGCCTCTTTGTTGAGTCTAGGTGGGGTTGCGACGTGTCGATGTTCCGAGACCGGGCATGAACGAGGAAAGTGTGTCCGGTCAAAGTTTATCGAGCATGACGGGAAACTTGGTGCACCTGTGCATGGATGAAAATTAACTATTCGGATAGCCGTGTCCACGGTTACAGGACGACTTGGAGTTGTGCCCCGATCTTGTACAACTACAACTGTTACTTAACTGGAATGTTTGCTCTAGGATTGCTTCCTCGCACGGAGTCGAGGGAGAATCTCTGGGCATGAATTTAATTAATATTGATGCAACAATATGACTATTAATTGTGTTACCTGCTCTATTCTCGTCTATTGCTGCAAGACCCCTGAAGATACTAGTCTTCGATAGGACTAGGCCTTCTCTCTCTATTCTCGCATTGCTGCACTGAGTCCACATAAACCCTTTCTTTGATACTGATGCATTCTTAACATAGTTCTGATGTCATTCTTGCGAGTACTTTGGATGAGTACTCACCGTTGCTTTGCTCCCCCTTTTCCCCTTGATCTGATTGTTGTGACCACATGATGGAGCCCAGGAGATGGCGTATCCTGTCGACGACGACTGCTACCCCGACGGTGCCTACTACTATGTGGAGGCCGCTAAAGACCAGGAGTAGTTTAGGAGGTTCCCAGGCAGGAGGCCTCGCCTCGTTCGATCGTTGTATCTTTTGTGCTAGCCTTCTCTAAGGCATTAACATGTTTCATGTCTGTACTATGATATTTGTTGCTTCCGCTGACTCGTGTGTTTATCAAGCTTCTATATTCTAGCCCTCGAGGGGCCTGTCTTGTAATATGAAGCTTGTATGTTTTTATTTGTGTCTAGAGTTGTGTTGTGATATCTTTCCGTGAGTCCTTGAGCTTGGTTGTACGCATTTGCGTGTATGATTAGCGTACGATCAAATCGAGGGTGTCACACTCTTGAAGACACCTCTCTCTATAATTCCTTTCAATAAATCGTTCTCTTGCTCAAGTGTAACTTAGCTAAGAGAATCATTAGTGGAATCAAGAGAACAACTAGTAACAACCTAATTTGATCTAACTTTAGCATTGTTGTTACTAGATGAAGAAACTTTATTGCCTTTGTTACTAATGTTCTTAGGTTTAACTTGTGGAACAAAAGTGAGAGTAGTAATTGTTTGGATAGATAGGAGGAACTCTTCTTTCGAAGATCATCATTGATTGCTTTTAGAAACTCATGCTCTTGCTCTAAATTTATCTTCTCGAAGCTTAGCTTCTCATGAGTTCTTTCAAGCTCTCTATGATCTTCTAGAGTAGTTTAATGAGCTAACTTAAGAGTGTTTAATTCTTTAGTTAGTCGTTCAATCTCTTTCTTATCATCATCATACAACTTATCTTGACTAGCATGATTATTTTCAAGTTCATTTTCAATGTTATCACTAGCTTTATCAGAGAGCAAGACATATTCTCCTAACAAGTCATCCTCATCACTATTAAAGTCAAAGTACTCGGGGTGTGATACCCTGGGGCCTTTTGCCATGAAGTAGTTTCCAATCCCTTCATTTGGTGAATCAAATAAGTCATAGGAGTTGGTGGAAACGAGTGCAATATCGGCAACACCTTCATCTTGACTATAGTCACAGCTGGAGTGGTAGCTTCTCTCACATTGGTTGTCAGACTCAGTGCCGGAAACCCATTTACCAACGTTATCTTGATGTCTTATTATTAAGATGCTCTTGGTGTGCTTGTCCTTCTTCTCCGATTCCTTGCCTCCCCGGGAGTGTCTTCGTTCATAATGATCTTATCTAATCATTCTCACTCTACGAGGTGACTCATCTCTTGAGCTTCTTCTTTTAGGTGACTCTTCTCTTCATTTGTGGGGAGCCGAGCACTCATTGTAATAGTGTTCGGGCTTTCCACAGTTGTAGAAGTTTCGATCACGACTAGACGAACGCTTCTCATCATATCTTGAACTTGAGCTTCTCTCTTTGCCTCTACTCTTGTAGAACTTGTTGAAATTTCTGACCATGAGGCTCATCTCTTCATAGGTAACAAGGTTGTCATTTGAACTAGCGGGAGTATCACTTGAAGCTTTGTAATCACCGCTTGACTTGTTGTGCAACTCATCTTTGTCCTTGAGTGATATTTCATGAGCAACAATCCTTACAATGACTTCAGTTGGCTTGAGATCCTTGTAGTTTTGCATCATTTGAATTAATGTGCACACGGTGTTGTATCTTCCATCCAAGGCTCTAAGTATCTTCTTGATGATGAATTTGTCGGTCATCTCTTCACTTCCTAAGCCGGCAAACTCATTTGTAATGAGAGCTAGCCTAGAGTACATCTTAGCGACTCCTTCACCATCCTTCATCTTGAACTTGTCAAGCTGACTTTGAAGCACATCCAACTTAGATTCCTTGACAGAATTAGTACCTTCATGCATATCAACCAAAGTATCCCAAATTTCCTTTACATTATTAAGGCGACTGATTTTGTTGAATTCTTTGGGACACAAGCGGTTGAATAGTATATCACAAGCTTGAGCATTGTATTGCAACATCTTCAACTCATCCGTTGTCGCATCACGATCCGGTTCTCTTCCTTCTCTGAATAAATCACATTGCACACCAACACGAACAGCAACCCAAATGGCGGGATTATCACCAAGAATATGCATTTTCATCTTATGCTTCCAACTAGCAAAGTTTGTACCATCAAAATATGGATCTCTACGGTGATAATTTCCCTCACTAGACGCAATACTCTCCTAGGTTGTGAAACCAATGTAATGGAGACCAAAGCTCTGATACCACTCGTAGGATCGAACGTATGTCTAGAGGGGGTGATTAGACTACTTAAAAAGATAAACTTAGCCTTTTACAATTTTAGTTGTGGGCCAGTTTTAGCAATCAGGATTAGTCAAGTTCACCCTACACATGCTCATCTAAGAGTATTCCAACGAAAAGTAAATACATGCAAATGTAATGTAGAGGGTAAGTTAAGAAGATCAAACGCAAAGGTTGACACGACGATTTTTTGCATGGTTCCAATAGGTGGTGCTATCATATGTCCATGTTAGTGGAGACTTCAACCCACGGAGGGTAACGACTACAAGAGTTCACGGAGGGCACCACCCACAAGGGGTCCACGAAGAAGCGGCCTTGTTTATTCCTACACGGCTTCCATCCACACACGACTATCTGTTGGAAATATGCCCTAGAGGAAATAATAAATTGGTTATTATTATATTTCCTTGTTCATAATAATCATTTATTATCCATGCTAGAATTGTATTGATTGGAAACTCAAACACATCTGTGGATACATAGACAACACACTGTCCCTAGTGAGCCTCTAGTTGACTAGCTCGTTGATCAAAGATGGTCAAGGTTTCCTGGCCATAGGCAAGTGTTGTCACTTTATAACGGGATCACATCATTGGGAGAATGATGTGATGGACAAGACCCAAACTATAAACGTAGCATACGATCGGGTCAGTTTATGGTTACTGTTTTCTACATGTCAATGTATCTGTTCCTATGACCATGAGATCATGCAACTCCCGGACACCGTAGGAATACCTTGTGGGTTATCACATGACGCAATGTAATTGGGTGACTATAAAGGTGCTTTACAGGTATCTCCAAAGGTGTCTGTTGGGTTGGCATGGATCAAGACTGGGATTTCTCACTCCGTGTGACGGAGAGGTATCTCGGGGCCCACTCAGTAATACAGCATCACAACAAGCCTTGCAAACAATCTGGCTAAGTAGTTAGTTACGGGATCTCGTATTACGTAACGAGTAAAGAGACTTGCCGGTAACGAGATTGAACTAGGTATGGTGATACCGACGATCGAATCTCGGGCAAGTAACATACCGAAGGACAAAGGGAGTAGTATACGGGATTATATGAATCCTTGACATAGAGGTTCAACCGATAGTGATCTTCGTAAAATATGTAGGAGCCAATATGGACATCCAGGTCCCGATGTTGCTTATTGACCACAGAGTGTCTCAGGTCATGTCTGCATAGTACTCGAACCCGCAGGGTCTGCACACTTAAGGTTCGGTGACGTTTTGGTATAGTTGAGTTATATGTGTTGGTGACTGAAGTTTTTTTTTGGAGTCCCGGATGAGATCCTGGATGTCACGAGGAGTTCCGGAATGGTCCGGAAATGAAAATTGATATATAGGAAGTTGGTATTTGGATTCCGGAAGGTTTTTGGGCATTGCCGGCAGTGTACCGGGAGTGACGAATGGGTTCCGGGGACCCACTAGGTGGGCCCACCATGCCCCAAGGGGTCCACATGGGTTTATTGGATGCGCAATAAGGCATAATGGGCTGACAAAGTCATCCATGGAAATCCCACGAGGAAAAAGTGGAAAAACCAAAAGAGGTGGGAAATTAAGGAAGGAGTCCTAATCCAAGTGGGATTGGAGGAGGACTCCTCCCTCCTCCACTTCGGCCAACCCAAGGGCTCCTCCCTTGTGTCGCGAAGTCTGCCTCCTCCATCCTCTTATATATACTAGAGGTTTAGGGATTTTGAGACACAACTTTGCCACGTGCTGCCCTCTCCTCTAGATCATAGTTCTTCCTCTAGATCGGTTTTCTGCGGAGCTCAGGCGGAGCCCTCCAGGAATAGATCATCACCATCACCGGCGCATCGTCACGCTGCCGGAGAACTCATTTACTTCCCCACCCCCCTTGCTTGATCAAGAAGGCGGAGATCATCATCGAGCTGTACGTGTGCACAATGCGGAGGTGTTGTCCGTTCGGCACTTGATCGGGACGGATTGTGAGACGGTTCATGGGAAGGTTCGTGGGACGGATCGTGAATACGTACCACTACATCAACCGCGTTTATTAACACTTCCTCTTAGCGATCTACAAGGGTATGTGGATCCGATCTCCCTCTCGTAGATGAACATCACCATGATAGGTCTTCGTGTGCGTAGGAAATTTTTTGTTTCCCATGCAACGTTCCCCAACCTATCAGAGCTAGGTTCATGCGTAGATGTAATCTCGAGTAGAACACAAAAGTTTTTGTGGGAGTTGATGTTCGATTTGCTGCCCTCCTTAGTCTTTTCTCGATTCGGCGGTATTGTTGAATTGAAGCGGCCCGGACCAACCTTACTCGTACGCTTATGAGAGACCGGTTTCATCGACTAACATGCAACTTGTTGCATAAAGATGATTGGCGGGTGTCTGTTTCTTCAACTTTAGTTGAATCGGATTTGACCGAGGCGGTCCTTGGAGAGAGGTTAAATAGCAATTTGCACATCGCCGTTGTGGTTTTGCGTAAGTAAGATGCGATCATATTAGATACCCATAGCAGCCATGTAAAACATGCAACAACAAATTAGAGGACGTCTAACTTGTTTTTGCAGGGTACGCATGTGATGTGATATGGCCAAAGACATGATGTTATATATTGGATGTATGAGATGATCATGTTGTAATAGTTAAATAACGACTTGCACGTCGATGCTACGGCAACCGGCAGGAGCCATAGGGTTGTCTTTAAACTAACGTTTGTGCTTGCACATGCGTTTACTATATTGCTAGGTTGTAGCTTTAGTAGTAATAGAATACATAGCACGAGAACCTCGATGGCGGCACGATGATGGAGATCATGGTGAGGCGCCGGTGACGATGAAGATCATGTCGGTGCTTTGGTGATGGAGATCAAGAAGCACAAGATCATGGCCATGTCATGTCACTTATGAATTGCATGTGATGTTAATCCTTTTTATGCACCTTATTTTTCTTAGAACGACGGTAGCATTATAAAGTGATCCCTCACTAAAATTTCAAGATAAAGTTGTGTTCTCCCCGACTGTGCACCGTTGAGACAGTTCGTCGTTTCGAGACACCACGTGATGATCGGGTGTGATAGACTCAACGTTCACATACAACGGGTGAAAAACAGTTGCACACGCGGAAAACTCGGGTTAAACTTGACGAGCCTAGCATGTACAGACATGGCCTCGGAACACAAGATACCGAAAGGTCCAGCATGAATCGTATGGTTGATATGATTAACATAGAGATGTTTACCACTGAAACTATACTCAACTCACGTGATGATCGGACTTGAGTTAGTGGATTTGGATCATGCGCCACTTGAATGACTAGAGGGATGTCTAATTGAGTGAGATTTCTTAAGTAATATGATTAATTGAACTAATTATCATGAACATAGTCAAAAGGTCTTTGCAAATTATGTTGTAGCTTGCATGTAGCTATAAAGTTTTTATATGTTCGTAGAGAAAATTTAGTTGAAAGATGATAGTAGCAATTTTGCGGACTGAGTCCATAAACTGAGGATTGTCTTCATTGTTGCGCAGAAGGCTTATGTCCTTAATGCACCACTCGGTGTGCTACACCTCGAGCGTCATCTGCGGATGTTGCGAACATCTGACATACACGTTTTTTATGACTACGTGATAGTTCAGTGTGTAATACTTAATGGCCTAGAATTGAGGCACTGAAGACGTGTTGAACGTCACGGAACATATGATATGTTCTAAGAGATGAAATTGGGATTTCATGCTAGTGCCCTTGTTGAGAGGTATGAGACCTCCAACAAGATTCTTTGTCTACAAACTAAAGGAGAAAAGCTCAATCGTTGAGCATCTGCTCAGATTGTGTGAGTGCAACAGTCACTTGAATCAAGTGGGAGTTAATCTTCCAGATGACATAGTGATGGTTCTCCAAAATCACGGCCACCAAGCTACTAGAGCTTCGTGATGAACTATAACATATCAAGGATACATATGATGATCCTTGAGCGATTCGCAATGTTTGACACTTTGAAAGTAGATATCAAGTAGGAGCATCAATTGTTGATGGTTAGTAAAACCACTAGTTTCAACAAGGGCAAGGGCTAGAAGGGATACTTCATGAAACGCAAACCAGTTGCTTCTCTAATGAAGAAACCCAAGGTTGAACCCAAACCCGAGACTAAGTGCTTCTGTTATGAGGGGAAGGTCACTGAGGCGGAACTACCCTAGATACTTGGTAGATGAGAAGGCTGGCAAAGTCGACAGAAGTATATTTGATATACATGATATTGATGTGTACTTTACTAGTACTCCTAGTAGCACGAGGGTATTAGATACCGGTTCAGTTGCTAAGTGTTAGTAACTCAAAATAAAAGCTATGGAATAAACGAAGACTAGCTAAAGGCGAGGTGACGATATGTGTTGGAAGTGTTTCAAAGGTTGATGTGATCAAACATCACACACTCCCTCTACCATCGGGATTAGTGTTAAACCTAAATATTTGTTATTTGGTGTTTGCATTGAGCATGAACATGATTAGATCGTGTATAATGCAATACGCTTGTTCATTTAAAGAGAATAATGGTTATTATTTTTGCTAGAATAAATACCTTCAATGGTTTATTGAATCTCGATTATAGTGATACACATGTTCATAATATTGATGCCAAAAGATACAAAGTAGTAATGATAGTACCACTTACTTGTGGCACTGTCGCTTGAGTCACGTTGGTATAAAATGCATGAAGAAGCTCCATGCGGATGGATCTTGGTACTCACTCATTTTTGAAACGTTTGAGACATGCAAATGAAGAAACTCCATGCAGATGGATCGTTTGGACTCACTTGAGTTTGAATCACTTGAGACATGCAAATCATACCACATGGGCAAGATCTCATGCCACCTAGAACACCATAGTGTGATGGTGTGTCCGAACGTCATAGCCGCTCGCTATTTGATATGGTGCATACTATGATGTCTTTTATCGAATTACCACTATCGTTTATGGGTTATGCATTAGAGACAAGCGCATTCACTTTAAATAGGGCACCACGTATTTCCGTTGAGATGACACTTTATGAACTATGGTTTGGAAAAACCTAAGCGGTCGTTTCTTAAAAGTTTGGGGCTGCGATGCTTATGTTGAAAAGTTTCAGCATCATAAGCTCGAACCCAAAGAGGATAAATGTATCCTCATAGGACACCCAAAACAGTTGGTTATACCTCCTATATTAGATCCGGAAGCAAAGTGTTTGTTTCTAGAAACATGTCCTTTCTCGAGGAAAAGTTTCTCTCGAAAGAATTGAGTGGGAGGGTGGTGGAACTTGATGAGGCTATTGAACCGTCACTTCAACCAGTGTGTAGCAGGGCGCAGGAAGTTGTTCATGTTACACATACGCCAATTGAAGTGGAAACTGATATAGTGATCATTAAGCTTCGGATCAAGTTACTACAAACCTCGTAGGTCGACAAGGTCACATACTGCTACAGAGTGGTACGGTAACCGTGTCTTGGAGGTCATGTTGTTGAACAACAATGAACCTACGAGCTATGGAGAAGCGATGGTGAGCCCGGATTCCGACAAATGGTTGGAGGCCATGAAATCCGAGAGAGGATCCATGTATGAAAACAAAGTGTGGACTTTGGAAGAACTACTTAATGATCGTAAGACTATTAAGTACACATGGATCTTTAAAAGAAGACAGACAATGATGGTGAAAGTCACCATTTAAGAAAGCTCGACTTGTTGCAAAGAGGTTTCCGGCAAGTTCAAGGAGTTGACTGCGATGAGACTTTCTCACTCATAGGGATGCTAAAAGTCTGTTGGAATTATGATTAGCAGTTGTTGCATCTTGCAGATGGATGTCAAAACATTGTTTCCTCGACGGTTTACTTGAGGAAAGGTTGTATGTGATACAACCAGAAGGTTTTGTCGATCCTAAGGATGCTAACAAGTATGCAAGCTCTAGCGATCCTTCTAAAGGAATGGAGTAAGCATCTCGGAGTTGGATATGCGCTTTGATGTGATGATCAAAGCTTTTGGATTTATACGAAGTTTTTCAGAAGTTTGTATTTCCAAAGAAGTGAGTGGGAGCACTATAGAATTTATGATAAGTATATGTGGTTGACATATTGTTGACCGGAAATAATATAGAATTTCTGGAAAGCATAAAGGGTTGTTTGAAAGGAGTTTTTCAAAGGAAAACCTGGATAGAGCTACTTGGACATTAAGCATCAAGATCTATAGAGATAGATCAAAACGCTAAATAACTTTCAATGAAATGCATACCTTGACAAGTTTTTGAAGGAGTTCAAAATAGATCAGCAAAGAAGGAGTTCTTGGTTGTGTTGTAAGGTGTGAATTTGAGTAAGACTCAAAACCCGACCACGGCAGAAGAAAGAGAAAGGACGAAGGTCGTCCCCAACGCCTTTGTCGTAGGCTCTAAAATATGCCATGTTGTGTACCGCACCTCATGTGTGCCTTGCCATGAGTCTGTCAAGGGGTACAAATAGTGATCCATGTTTGAATCACTGAACAACAGTCAAAGTTATCCTTAGTAACAAGTGGACTGAGGAATTTTTCTCGGTTATGGAGGTGATTAAAGTTATCCTTAGTAACTAGTGTATTTGCTTAATGAATCACACATCTGAATTATTGAAAGGTTCAAGTAGTTTCAGAGTGAAGTTGAAGATCGTCGTGACAAGAGGGTAACATGTCTACGATATGATCATAGAGATGAATATTTGAGTTGCGAGTTTGGTGCACAATTAAGACAAATGTGAAAATTGTTTCACATCTCATGCCACCTAGAACAGCATAGTGTGATGGTGTGTCCGAACGTCATAGTCGCGCCCTATTTGATATGGTGCATACTATGATGTCTCTTATCAAATTACCACTGTCGTTTATGGATTATGCATTAGAGACAACCGCATTCACTTTAAATAGGGCACCACGTATTTCCGTTGAGATGACACCGTATGAACTATGGTTTGGAGAAACCTAAGCTGTCGTTTCTTAAAAAGTTTGGGGCTGCGATACTTATGTGGAAAAGATTCAGCATGATAAGCTCGAACCCAAAGCGGATAAATGCATCTTCATAGGACACCCAAAACAGTTGGGTATACCTCCTATCTCAGATCCGGAAGCAAAGTGTTTGTTTGTAGAAACGGGTCCTTTCTCGAGGAAAAGTTTCTCTCAAGAGAATTGAGTGGGAGGGTGGTGGAACTTGATGAGGTTATTGAACCGTCACTTCAACCAGTGTGTAGCAAGGCACGGGAAGTTGTTCGTGTGGCGCCTACACCAATTGAAGTGGAAACTGATGATAGTGATAATTAAGCTTCGGATGAAATTACTACAAACCTCGTAGGTCGACAAGGTCGCATATTGCTACAGAGTGGTACGGTAACCCTGTCTTGGAGGTCATGTTGTTGAACAACAATGAACCTACGAGCTATGCAGAAGCGATGGTGGGCCGGATTCCGGCAAATGGCTGGAGGCCATGAAATCCGAGAGAGGATCCGTGTATAAAACAAAGTATAGACTTTGGAGGAACTACTTGATGGTCGCAAGACTATTAAGTACATATGTTTCTTTAAAAGGAAGACAGATGATGATGGTGAAAAGTCACCATTAAGAAAAGCTTGAATTGTCGCAAAGATGTTTCTGACAAGTTCATAGAGTTGACTATGATGAGACTTTCTCACTCGTAGTGATGCTAAAAGTCTATTGAAATTAATTTGCAGTTGTTGTGTTATTTATGAAATATAGCACATAGGATGTCAAAACATTGTTTCCTCGACGGTTTCCTTGAGGAAAGGTTGTATGTGATACAACCAGAAGGTTTTGTTGATCCTAAGGTTGCTATCAAGTATGCAAGCTCCAGTGATCCTTCTATGGACTCGTGCAAGCATCTTGGAGTTGGAATATACGCTTTGGTGAGATGATCAAAGCTTTTGGGTTTATACAAGGTTTATGAGAAACTTGTATTTCCAAAGAAGTGAGTGGGAGCACTATAGAAATTCTGATAAGTATATGTGGTTGACATGTTGTTGATCGGAAGTAATGTAGAATTTCTGTAAAGCATAAAAGATTGTTTGAAAGGAGTTTTTCAAAGTAAAACCTGGATTGAGCTACTTGAATATTGAGCATCAAGATCTATAGAGATAGATCAAGACACTTGATAAAACTTTCAATGAAATGCATGCCTTGACAAGTTTTTGAAGGAGCTCAAAATTGACCGGCAACGAAGGAGTTCTTGGCTGTGTTGTAAGATGTGAATTTGAGTAAGACTCAAAGCCCGACCACGGCATAAGAAAGAGAAAGGACGAAGGTCATCCTCTATGCCTTAGCCGTAGGATCTAAAGTACGCCAAGCTGTGTACCGCACCTGATGTGTGCCTTGCCATGAGTCTGTCAAGGGGTGCAAAAAGTGATCCAGGAGTGAATCACTAAACAACGGTCAAAGTTATCCTTAGTAACTAGTGGACTAAGGAATTTTTCTCGATTATGGAGGTGATTAAAGAGTTCTTCATAAAGGGTTACGTCAATGCAGGCTTTGACACTAATCTGAATAAATCTGAGTAGTAAACCAGATTCGTATAGTAGAGCAGTAATTTGGAATATTTCCAAAGAACACATAGTAGCAACATCTATGGGATGACATAAAGATTTGTAAAGCACACACGGATCTGAAAGGTTCAGATCCGTTGACTAAAACCTCTCTCACAAGCAAGACATGATCGAACCCCACAACTGTATGGGTGTTAGATTCATTACAATCACATATTGATGTGAACTAGATTACTGAATCTAGTGCAAGTGGGAGACTTTTGGAAATATGCCCTTGAGGCAATAATAAATTGGTTATTATTATATTTCCTTGTTCATAATAATCGTTTATTATCCATGCTAGAATTGTCTTGGTTGGAAACTCAAATACATGTGTGGATACATAGACAACATATTGTCCCTAGTGAGCCTCTAGTTGACTAGCTCGTTGATCAAAGATTGTCAAGGTTTTCTGGCAATAGGAAAGTGTTGTCACTTGATAATGGGATCACATCATTGGGAGAATGATGTGATGGACAAGACACAAACTATAAATGTAGCATATGATCGTGTAAGTTTATTGTTACTATTTTCTGCATGTCAATGTATATGTTCCTATGACCATGAGATCCTGCAACTCCCGGACACCGAAGGAATACCTTGTGGGTTATCAAATGTTGCAACGTAACTGGGTGACTATAAAGGTGCTCTACAGGTATCTCCAAATGTGTGTGTTGAGTTGGCATGGATCAAGACTGGGATTTGTCACTCCGTGTGACGGAGAGGTATCTCGGGGCCTGTTGGAAATATGCCCTAGAGGCAATAATAAATTGGTAATTATTATATTTCCTTGTTCATGATAATCGTTTATTATCCATGCTAGAATTGTATTGATTGGAAACTCAAATACATGTGTGGATACATAGACAACAAATTGTCCCTAGTGAGCCTCTAGTTGACTAGCTCGTTGATCAAAGATGGTCAAGGTTTCCTGGCCATAGACCAGTGTTGTCACTTGATGACGGGATCACATCATTAGGAGAATGATGTGATGGACAAGACCCAAACTATAAACGTAGCATATGATCGTGTCAGTTTATTGCTACTGTTTTTCTGCATGTCTATGTATCTGTTCCTATGACCATGAGATCATGCAACTCCCGGACACCGAAGGAATGCCTTGTGTGTATCAAACATCGCAACGTAACTGGGTGACTATAAAGGTGCTCTACAGGTATCTCCAAAGGTGTCTGTTGGGTTGGCATGGATCAAGACTCGGATTTGTCACTCCGTGTGACGAAGAGGTATCTCGGGGCCCACTCGGTAATACAACATCACAACAAGACTTGCAAGCAATGTGACTAAGGAGTTAGTCACGGGATCTTGTATGACGGAACGAGTAAAGAGACTTGACGGTAACGAGATTGAACTAGGTATAGGAATACCGACGATCGAATCTCGGCAAGTAACATACTGAAGGACAAAGTGAATAATATACGAGATTATGTGAATCCTTAACATGGAGGTTCAACCGATAGAGATCTTCGTAGAATATGTAAGAGCCAATATGGACATCCAGGTGCCGCTGTTGGTTATTTACCAGAGAGTGTCTCAGGTCATGTCTGCATAGTTCTCGAACCCGCAGGGACTGCACACTTAAGGTTCGGTGATGTTTTGGTATAGTTGAGTTATATGTGTTGGTGACTGGAGGTTGTTCGGAGTCCCGGATGAGATCCGGACGTCACGAGGGTTTCTGGAATGGTCCGGAAACAAAGATTGATATATAGGAAGTCTTGTTTTGGTCACCGGGAAAGTTTTCGGCTCATCGTTAGTGTACCGAGAGTGTCGGGAGGGGTACCGGGGACCATCGGGAGGGGTGTCACGCCCCACGAGGCCTCATGGGCTGTGGGAAGAGATAAACCAGCCCCTAGTGGGCTGGAATAAGTTCCCACTAAGTCCCATAAGGTTTGAGAAAAAAACAAAGTGGAAAGAGTTTCCAAGTAGGAAGGAGGAATCCTATTCCAAATAGGATTGGAATAGGACTCCTCCTCTCTCCCTTGCGCAAGGGAAGAGAAGGCTGCCCTAGGGTGCATCCCTCTCCCTCCTTTCCTCCTACATATACTAAGGGTTTGAGGGTTTTAGACACAACTTTGCCACATGCTGTTGCTACTGCAACAAAAGACCTTCCAACGGCGCCAGAAACCAACGTGCTGACGGGAGACTATTCTTGTCTTGATACTCCTCAACAACAGCACCAGGAATCTTTCTGCTACGACTACGCCTTTAAGGACTTCCTTGGAAAATATGCAAAGGATTCCCCCGTGGCCTTAGAGCCTTGCGTTGGTGTTCCCTCAAAGTGGAAAGGGTGATGTAGCACAGCGGCGGTAAGTATTTCCCTCAGTTTTGAGAACCGAGGTATCGATCCAATGAAGGATTGTCACAAGTACCTGCACAAACACAAAGAGCTTGCACCCAATACTATGAAGGGTTTGTCAATCCCTTATAGATTGTTTGCCAAGTGAGAACTGAAAGCAAAAAGAAACAAAGCAAAGTAAAAGCGAAAGTGGAAACGATAGGTGTGAATAGACCCGGGGGCCGTAGTATTCACTAGTGGCTTCTCTCATGAAAGCAAGTAGACGGTGGGTGAACGAATTACTGTTGAGAGATTGATAGAATCGCGCAAAGTCGTGACGTTATCTAAGGCAATGATTATATCTATAGGCATCACGTCCAAAACAAGTAGACCGATACTTTCTGCATCTACTACTATTACTCCACACGTCGACCGCTATCCAGCATGCATCTAGTGTATTAAGTCCAAAAGAACAAAGTAACGCCTTAAGCAAGATGACATGATGTAGATGGAGAAACTCATATCTACAATAAAAGCCGATCTTGTTACCCTTGATGGCAACAACACGATGTGTGCCTTGCTGCCCCTTCTGTCACTGGGAAAGGTCACCACACGGTATGAACCCAAAACCAAGCACTTCTCCCATTGCAAGAATCATAGATCTAGTTGGCCAAACAAAACCCAAGACTCGAAGAGACTTACAAGGATATCAAATCATGCATATAAGAAATCAGCAAAGACTCAAATATATATCATAGATAATCTGATCACAAATCCATAATTCATCGGATCTCGACAAACACACCGCCAAAGAGGATTACATCGGATAGATCTCCATGAAGATCATGGAGAACTTTGTATTAATGATCCAAGAGAGAGAAGAAGCCATCTAGCTACTAACTACGGACCCATAGGTGTGAAGTGAACTACTCACGAGTCATTGGAGGGACGATGATGTTGATGTAGAAGCCCTCCAACTCCAAAGTCCCCTCCGGCGGGGCACCGGGAAGGGTCTCCATATGAGATCTCGCGGAAACGGAAGCTTGCGGTGGAGGAAAAGTGTTTTCGTGGATTCCCCTATTTTTCCGTATTTTAGGGAATATATAGGCGAAGGAGCTAGGCCAGGGGACGCTAGGGAGGCCACAAGCCTGGTAGCCGCCACCCTCCTGGTGGCGGCTACAGGGATTGTGGGGCCCCTGTGGCTCTCCTGCCTTGGCCCTCAAGTCCCCTGATCTTCTTCCGTTCTGGAAAAAATTATTTCAGGGATTTTAGTCCGTTTGGACTCCGTTCCAAAATCAGATCTGAAAAGAGTCAAAAACACAGAAAAACAGGAACTAGCACTTGGCACAGAATTAATAAGTTAGCCCCAAAAAAGATATAAAAGGTACATAAAACATCCAAAGATGACAAGATAACAGCATGAAACCATCAAAAATTATAGATACGTTTGAGACGTATCAAGCATCCCCAAGCTTAACTACTGCTCGTCCTCGAGTAGGGAAGTGATAAAGAATGAATTTTTGATGCTTTCATGCTACCTAGCATAGATGTTCTTTGTAACTCCTCTTATGTGACGTGAATGTTCAGATCCATTAGATTCAAAACAATAGTTTGCTATTGATGTGGAAACAATAATACTTCAAGCAAACTAGCAAGGTAATCATGAACTTTCAAAATATCAAGGCCAAAAGAAAGTTATCCCTACAAAAGCATATAGTCTGGCTATGCTCTATCATCCTTGCATAACGAATTTAAATCATGCACAACCCCGGTATTGGCCAATTAATTGTTTTCACACCTTTACTTTCTCAAACCTTTTCAACTCTCACGCAATACATGAGCGTGAGCCATGGTTTTAGCACTGAGTGGAATGGAGTGTGGTGGAGGTTGCAAGATAAACAAGGAGAAGATGGTCACATTAACTAGGCATATCAATGAGCTGTGGAGACGCTCATCAATAGATATCAATGTGAATGAGTAGGGATTGCCATACAAATGATGCACTAGAGCTAAGAGTATGTGAAAGCTCTTAAAGAAAACTAGTGGGTGTGCATCCAACTTGCTTGCTCACGAAGACCTAAGGAAAATTTGAGGAAGCCTATCATTGGAATATACAAGCCAAGTTATATAATGAAAATTTCCCACTAGCTATATGGTGGTGACAAAACGAGAGACTCTCAATCATGAAGATCATGGTGCTTAACAAGCACAAGTGTGCAAGGATAGTAGCATTGTCCTTTCTCTCTTTTTCTCTCATTTTTTTGGTGGGCTCTTTGGCCTCTTTTTTTGGTGGGCATCTTTGGCCTCTTTTTGTATGTGGGCTTCGCTGGCCTCTTTTATTTCCTCACATGGGAAAATGCTCCATCAATGATGAACATCACACTTACAACTCAAAACTTAGAAAAATGATGACACTATATGGAATGCCTTCGGTAGTGTACCGTGACAATGATCTAGCATGGCATGGACATTAATGGAAACATCATGCTATCTATCTTACGATCATGCAAAGGCAATGTAGACGTGGTGGCACATGTCATGGTGGTAGTTGCATGGCAATATATCTCGGAATGACTTTGAAAAAGCCATAGTAGGTAGGTATGGTGGCTGTTTTGAGGGAGGCTAATGGTGGGTTTTGTGCACCGGCGAAAGTTGCACGTCACTAAGAAGATAGTGATGGTGGAAGGTGAAAGTGCATCTAAACCATGGAATCAACATTAATCATGAAGAACTCATATACTTGTTGCAAAAGTTTTAGTAGTAATCGAAACAAAGCATTCAACGCATACTCCTAGGGGAAGGGTTGGTAGGTATAAACCATCGCGCGATCCCGACCGCCACACAAAGGATGATAATCAATAGACTAATCATGCTCAGACTTCATCACATAGCGGTTCACCATACGTGCATGCTACGGGAATCACTAACTTCAACACAAGTATTTCTAGATCCACAACACCTTACTAGCATAACTTCAACATTACCACAACCACAACTCAAAACTAATTGAGATGAATCAAACTTCTCTAACTATTCAATGCACATGAAGGTGGAAGTTTTCAAATCCCTTTGGATAACTACCCCTTTTGAGACTACTTTCAAAGCATAGATCAACTACCAAGCCACGCACCGCCGTGCTCTAAAAGATATAAGTGAAGCACATAGAGCAAAATCAATTAGCTCAAAAGATATAAGTGAAGCACATGTGAGCTGAATTGTCTACCAAAGGATATAAGTGAAGCTCGACAAAATCACGATGAGTGCATGTCTCTCTCTCTCTAGGTGTGCAGAAAGGATGATTGTGACACAACAAAAATAAAAGACTCCTACGATACAAGACGCTCCAAGCAAAACACATAACATGTGGTGAATAAAGATATAGCCCCAAGTAACGTTACCGATGGATTTAAGACGAAAGAGGGGATGCCTTCCCGGGGCATCCCCAAGCTTAGGCTTTTATGGCATCCTTGAATCATCTTGGGGTGCCTTGGGCATCCCCAAGCTTGAGCTCTTGCCACTCTTTATCTTTTTTTCCATAAGAACTTCACCCAAAACTTGAAAACTTCACAACACAAAACTTAAACAGAAACTCGTGATAACATTAGTATAAGAAAGCGAACCACCACTTCCTTAGGTACTGTAGCAAACTTAAATTCTACTTATGTTGATGTTGGGTACTGTATTTTCAATCTTCTATGGCTAATACCCCCCGATACTATCCATAGTTTCATCAAAATAAGCAACCAACTCAACAAAAATAGAATTTGTTAACACCAGACCAGTTTGTAGCAATCTGTATAGTTCATATACTTCTGGTACTTGAAAAATTCTGAAAATTTACGACAGTCTGCAGAATTTGCGTAGCAATCATCAGCAAAAAGAATCAACTCAAAAGCTCTAACGGAAGAAAAAAAATGAAAGTTCTTTTCGTGAGCAGGAAGTTTCTGTCTTTTCCAGCATGACCAAACGATCATCCCCAAGACTAATCATAACGGTTTTGCTTGGCACAAACGCAAAAAGGAACACACAAAAAACAACCATAACAGAATTATGAAAGTGTGGAAAACACAAAACAGAAAGAAAAATGATAGATTCGTTGGGTTGCCTCCCAACAAGCGCTATTGTTTAACGCCCTTAGCTAGGCATTGATAATTCAATGATGCTCACACAAAAGACAAGAATTGAAGCACAACGAGAGCATCATAAAGCATGTGAAAATCACATCTAAGTCTAACATACTTCCTATGCATAGGCATTTTATAGGAAAACAGATTGTCAAGACAACCAATAGTTACCATATGCAAGGAAGAAGAAAGAGACAATAGCAATCTCCACACAATGAGAGGTAATTTGGTAACATGAAAGTTTCTACCACAATATTTTCCTCTCTCATAGCAATTACATGTGGGATCATAATCAAATTCAACAAAATATCTATCACAAAGGATATTCTTTTCATGATCCACATGCATGCAAAGCCGACGCTCTTCAAAAATAGTGGGATTATCATCTACTAAAGTCATGCCTTCTCCAAACCCACTTTCAATATTATTACAAATATCATTGCAACAAGTACGGGACATAGCAAAACTAGCATCCCCAAGCTTAGGGTTTTGCATATTTTTAGCATGATTGTCACTAATAGGATTTATAGTGAAACCATTGCAATCATGCTTTTCATTCAAGGAGCCCTCGTGAATCACTTCATAAGTTTCTTCATCACGATTTTCAGATTCACGCATCTCAAGCAAAACTCCATAAAGATAGTCAGGTGTACTCAATTCACTAGCAATTGGTTCCACATAAGTGGATCTCTTAAAGAGATTAGCAAGTGGATGGGGATCCATCTCACTAGATTTTCAGCAAGCGAAGATGCAAGCATATTGAAGGCACATAGCACACAAGCAACGGAAAGGCAAACAAGATAAAAGGGCGAACAAAAAAGGCAAACGGAAAAAAGCAAACGAAAAAGGCAAATGTGAAGTGGGGGAGAGGAAAATGAGAGGCAACTGGCAAAAAAGGTAAATGCAAGAGATGAGTTTGTGACACTTACTTGGACAAATATCTCCTTCCCCGGCAACGGCGCCAGAAATACTTCTGCTACTGCAACAAAAGACCTTCCAACGGCGCTAGAAACAAGCGTGCTGACGGGAGACTATTCTTGTCTTGAAACTCCTCAGCACCGACACCAGGAATCTTTCTGCTACGGCTACGCCTTTAGGGACTTCCTTGGAAAATATGCAAAGGATTCCCTCATGGCCTTGGAGCCTTGCGTTGGTGTTCCCTCGAAGCGGAAAGGGTGATGTAGCATAGCGGCGGTAAGTATTTCCCTCAGTTTTGAGAACCAAGGTATTGATCCAGTGAAGGATTGTCAGAAGTACCTGCACAAACAGAAAGATCTTGCACCCAACGCTATGAAGGGGTTGTAAATCCCTTATAGATTGTTTGCCAAGTGAGAACTGAAAGCAAAAAGAAACAAAGCAAAGTAAAAGCGAAAGTGGGAACGATAGGTGTGAATAGACCCGGGGGCCGTAGTATTCACTAGTGGCTTCTCTCATGAAAGCAAGTAGACGGTGGGTGAACGAATTACTATAGAGCAATTGATAGAACCGCGCAAAGTCATGACGCTATCTAAGGCAGTGATTATATCTATAGGCATCACGTCCCAAACAAGTAGACCGATACTTTCTGCATCTACTACTATTACTCCACACGTCGACTGCTATCCAGCATGCATCTAGTGTATTAAGTCCAAAAGAACAGAGTAACGCCTTAAGCAACATGACATGATGTAGATGGACAATCTCATATCTACGATAAAAGCACATCTTGTTACCCTTGATGGCAACCACACGATGCGTGCCTTGCTGCCCCTTCTGTCACTGGGAAAGGTCACCACACGGTATGAACCCAAAACCAAGCACTTCTCCCATTGCAAGAATCATAGATCTAGTTGGCCAAACAAAACCCAAGACTCGGAGAGACTTACAAGGATATCAAATCATGCATATAAGAAATCAGCAAAGACTCAAATATATATCATAGATAATCTGATCACAAATCCATAATTCATCGGATCTCGACAAACACACCGCCAAAGAGGATTACATCGGATAGATCTCCATGGAGATCATGGAGAACTTTGTATTGAAGATCCAAGAGAGAGAAGAATCCATCTAGCTACTAACTACGGACCCGTAGGTGTGAAGTGAACTACTCACGAGTCATTGGAGGGGCGATGATATTGATGTAGAAGCCCTCCAACTCCAAAGTCCCCTCCGGCAGGGCACTGGGAAGGGTCTCTAGATGAGATCTCAAGGATACGGAAGCTTGCGGCGGCGGTAAAGTGTTTTCGTGGATTCCCCTATTTTTCTATATTTTAGGGAATATATAGGCGAAGGAGCTACGTCAGGGGCGCGCGAGGGACACCACAAGCCTGGTAGCCGCCACCCCCCCCCCCCTGGTGGCGGCTACAGGGCTTGTGGGCCCCCTGTGGCTCTCCTGCCTTGGACCTCAAGTCCCCTGATCTTCTTCCTTTCTGGAAAAATTTATTTTGGGGATTTTATTCCGTTTGGACTCCGTTCCAAAATCAGATCTGAAAAGAGTCAAAAACACAGAAAAAACAGGAACTGGCACTTGGCACTGAATTAATAAGTTAGTCCCAAAAAAGATATAAAAGGTACATAAAACATCCAAAGATGACAAGATAACAACATGAAACCAACAAAAATTATAGATACGTTTGAGACGTATGAGCTGCCCTCTCCTCTAGATCGTAGTTCTTCCTCTAGATCGGTTTTATGCGGAGCTCGGGCGGAGCCCTGCAGGAATAGATCACCGCCACCACCGGAGCACCGTCACGCTGCCAGGGAACTCATCTACATCCTCGTCTCTCTTGCTGGATCAAGAAGGTGGAGATCGTCATCGAGCTATACGTGTGCGAAACGCGGAGGTGTCGTCCGTTCGGCACTTGATCGGGACTGGTCGTGGGATAGATCGTGAGATGGTTCGTGGGACGGATCATGGGACGGTTCGTGGGACGGATCGTGAAAATGTACCACTACATCAACCGTGTTTATTAACGCTTCCGCATAGCGATCTACAAGGGTATGTGGATCCGATGTCCCTCTCGTAGATGATCATCACCATGATAGGTCTTCGTGTGGGTAGGAAAATTTTTGTTTCCCATGCAACGTTCCCCAACAGTGGCATCATGAGCTAGGTACGTGCGTAGATGATATCTCGAGTAAAACACAAAAGAGTTTGTGGGTGTTGGTGTTCAATTTGCTACCCTCCTTAGTCTTTTCTTGATTCAGCGGTATTGTTGGATTGAAGCGTCCCGGACCAATTTTACTCGTACGCTTACGAGAGACCGGTTTCATCGACTGACATGCAACTTGTTGCATAAAGATGAATGGCGGGTGTCTGTTTCTTCAACTTTAATTGAATCGGATTTGACCGAGGAGGTCCTAGGAGAAGGTTAAATAGCAATTTGCATATCACCGTTGTGGCTTTGCATAAGTAAGATGCGATCATACTAGATACCCATAGCAGCCACGTAAAACATGCAACAACAAATTAGAGGATGTCTAACTTGTTTTTGCAAGGTATGCATGTGATGTGATATGGCCAAAGAAATGATATGATATATTGGATGTATGAGATGATCATGTTGTAATAGTTAAATATCGACATGCACGTCGATGCGACGGCAACCGGCAGGAGCCATAGGGTTGTCTTTAAACTAACGTTTGTGCTTGCAGATACGTTTACTATATTGCTAGGTACTAGCTTTAGTAGTAATAGCATAGATAGCACGACAACCTCGATGGCGCCACAATAATGGAGATCATGGTGTGACGCCGGTGACGATGAAAATCATGCTGGTGCTTTGGTGATGGAGATCAAGAAGCACAAGATCATAGCCATATCAAGTCACTTATGTTTTGCATGTGATGTTAATCCTTTTATGCGCCTTATTTTTCTTAGAACGACGGTCGCATTATAAGGTGATCCCTCACTAAAATTTCAAGATAAAATTGTGTTGTCCCCGACTGTGCACCGTTGCGACAGTTCGTCGTTTCGAGACACCGCGTGATGATCGGATGTGATAGACTCAACGTTCACATACAACAGGTGCAAAACAGTTGCACACGCGGAACACTCAGGTTAAACTTGATGAGCCTAGCATGTATAGACATGGCCTCGGAACACAAGAGACCGAAAGGTCGAGCATGAATCATATAGTTGATATGATCAACATGGAGATGTTCACCATTGAAACTAAACTCAACTCACGTGATGATTGGACTTGAGTTAGTGTATTTGGATCATGCGCCACTCGAATGACTAGAGGGATGTCTATTTGAGTGGGAGTTCTTAAGTAATATGATTAATTGAACTCATTATCATGAACATAGTTAAAAGTTATTTACAAATTATGTTGTAGCTTGCGTAGTAGCTCTACTTTTTTAGATATATGTTCCTAGAGAAAATTTAGTTGAAAGATGATAGTAGCAATTATGCGGACTGGGTCCATAAACTGAGGATTGTCCTCATTGCTGCACGGAAGGCTTATGTCCTTAATGCACCACTTGGTGTGCTGAACCTCGAGCGTCGTCCGTGGATGTTGCGAACATCTGACATACACGTTTTTTATGACTACGTGATAGTTCAGTGCGTAATACTTCATGGCTTCGAATTGAGGCGCTGAAGACGTTTTGAACGTCACGGAACATATGAGATGTTCTAAGAGATGAAATTGGAATTTCATGCTCGTGCCCTTGTTGAGAGGTATGAGATCTCTGACAAGATTCTTTGTCTACAAAGTAAAGGATAAAAGCTCAATAGTTGAGCATGTGCTCAGATTCCCTCAGTGCAACAGTCGCTTGAATAAAGTGGGAGTTAATCTTCTAGATGATATAGTGATGGTTCTCCAAAGTCACTACCACCAAACTACTAGAGCTTCGTGATGAACTATAACATATCAAGGATACATATGATGATCCTTAAGCTATTCACAATGTTTGACACTTTGAAAGTAGATATCAAGTAGGAGCATCAATTGTTGATGGTTAGTAAAACCACTAGTTTCAACAAGGGCAAGGGCTAGAAGGGATACTTCATGAAACGGCAAACCAATTGCTGCTCTAATGAAGAAACCCAAGGTTGAACCCAAACCCGAGACTAAGTGCTTCTGTTATGAGGGGAAGGTCACTGAGGCGGAACTACCCTAGATACTTGGTAGATGAGAAGGCTGGCAAAGTCGACAGAAGTATATTTGATATACATGATATTGATGTGTACTTTACTAGTACTCCTAGTAGCACGAGGGTATTAGATACCGGTTCAGTTGCTAAGTGTTAGTAACTCAAAATAAAAGCTATGGAATAAACGAAGACTAGCTAAAGGCGAGGTGACGATATGTGTTGGAAGTGTTTCAAAGGTTGATGTGATCAAACATCACACACTCCCTCTACCATCGGGATTAGTGTTAAACCTAAATATTTGTTATTTGGTGTTTGCATTGAGCATGAACATGATTAGATCGTGTATAATGCAATACGCTTGTTCATTTAAAGAGAATAATGGTTATTATTTTTGCTAGAATAAATACCTTCAATGGTTTATTGAATCTCGATTATAGTGATACACATGTTCATAATATTGATGCCAAAAGATACAAAGTAGTAATGATAGTACCACTTACTTGTGGCACTGTCGCTTGAGTCACGTTGGTATAAAATGCATGAAGAAGCTCCATGCGGATGGATCTTGGTACTCACTCATTTTTGAAACGTTTGAGACATGCAAATGAAGAAACTCCATGCAGATGGATCGTTTGGACTCACTTGAGTTTGAATCACTTGAGACATGCAAATCATACCACATGGGCAAGATCTCATGCCACCTAGAACACCATAGTGTGATGGTGTGTCCGAACGTCATAGCCGCTCGCTATTTGATATGGTGCATACTATGATGTCTTTTATCGAATTACCACTATCGTTTATGGGTTATGCATTAGAGACAAGCGCATTCACTTTAAATAGGGCACCACGTATTTCCGTTGAGATGACACTTTATGAACTATGGTTTGGAAAAACCTAAGCGGTCGTTTCTTAAAAGTTTGGGGCTGCGATGCTTATGTTGAAAAGTTTCAGCATCATAAGCTCGAACCCAAAGAGGATAAATGTATCCTCATAGGACACCCAAAACAGTTGGTTATACCTCCTATATTAGATCCGGAAGCAAAGTGTTTGTTTCTAGAAACATGTCCTTTCTCGAGGAAAAGTTTCTCTCGAAAGAATTGAGTGGGAGGGTGGTGGAACTTGATGAGGCTATTGAACCGTCACTTCAACCAGTGTGTAGCAGGGCGCAGGAAGTTGTTCATGTTACACATACGCCAATTGAAGTGGAAACTGATATAGTGATCATTAAGCTTCGGATCAAGTTACTACAAACCTCGTAGGTCGACAAGGTCACATACTGCTACAGAGTGGTACGGTAACCGTGTCTTGGAGGTCATGTTGTTGAACAACAATGAACCTACGAGCTATGGAGAAGCGATGGTGAGCCCGGATTCCGACAAATGGTTGGAGGCCATGAAATCCGAGAGAGGATCCATGTATGAAAACAAAGTGTGGACTTTGGAAGAACTACTTAATGATCGTAAGACTATTAAGTACACATGGATCTTTAAAAGAAGACAGACAATGATGGTGAAAGTCACCATTTAAGAAAGCTCGACTTGTTGCAAAGAGGTTTCCGGCAAGTTCAAGGAGTTGACTGCGATGAGACTTTCTCACTCATAGGGATGCTAAAAGTCTGTTGGAATTATGATTAGCAGTTGTTGCATCTTGCAGATGGATGTCAAAACATTGTTTCCTCGACGGTTTACTTGAGGAAAGGTTGTATGTGATACAACCAGAAGGTTTTGTCGATCCTAAGGATGCTAACAAGTATGCAAGCTCTAGCGATCCTTCTAAAGGAATGGAGTAAGCATCTCGGAGTTGGATATGCGCTTTGATGTGATGATCAAAGCTTTTGGATTTATACGAAGTTTTTCAGAAGTTTGTATTTCCAAAGAAGTGAGTGGGAGCACTATAGAATTTATGATAAGTATATGTGGTTGACATATTGTTGACCGGAAATAATATAGAATTTCTGGAAAGCATAAAGGGTTGTTTGAAAGGAGTTTTTCAAAGGAAAACCTGGATAGAGCTACTTGGACATTAAGCATCAAGATCTATAGAGATAGATCAAAACGCTAAATAACTTTCAATGAAATGCATACCTTGACAAGTTTTTGAAGGAGTTCAAAATAGATCAGCAAAGAAGGAGTTCTTGGTTGTGTTGTAAGGTGTGAATTTGAGTAAGACTCAAAACCCGACCACGGCAGAAGAAAGAGAAAGGACGAAGGTCGTCCCCAACGCCTTTGTCGTAGGCTCTAAAATATGCCATGTTGTGTACCGCACCTCATGTGTGCCTTGCCATGAGTCTGTCAAGGGGTACAAATAGTGATCCATGTTTGAATCACTGAACAACAGTCAAAGTTATCCTTAGTAACAAGTGGACTGAGGAATTTTTCTCGGTTATGGAGGTGATTAAAGTTATCCTTAGTAACTAGTGTATTTGCTTAATGAATCACACATCTGAATTATTGAAAGGTTCAAGTAGTTTCAGAGTGAAGTTGAAGATCGTCGTGACAAGAGGGTAACATGTCTACGATATGATCATAGAGATGAATATTTGAGTTGCGAGTTTGGTGCACAATTAAGACAAATGTGAAAATTGTTTCACATCTCATGCCACCTAGAACAGCATAGTGTGATGGTGTGTCCGAACGTCATAGTCGCGCCCTATTTGATATGGTGCATACTATGATGTCTCTTATCAAATTACCACTGTCGTTTATGGATTATGCATTAGAGACAACCGCATTCACTTTAAATAGGGCACCACGTATTTCCGTTGAGATGACACCGTATGAACTATGGTTTGGAGAAACCTAAGCTGTCGTTTCTTAAAAAGTTTGGGGCTGCGATACTTATGTGGAAAAGATTCAGCATGATAAGCTCGAACCCAAAGCGGATAAATGCATCTTCATAGGACACCCAAAACAGTTGGGTATACCTCCTATCTCAGATCCGGAAGCAAAGTGTTTGTTTGTAGAAACGGGTCCTTTCTCGAGGAAAAGTTTCTCTCAAGAGAATTGAGTGGGAGGGTGGTGGAACTTGATGAGGTTATTGAACCGTCGCTTCAACCAGTGTGTAGCAAGGCACGGGAAGTTGTTCGTGTGGCGCCTACACCAATTGAAGTGGAAACTGATGATAGTGATAATTAAGCTTCGGATGAAATTACTACAAACCTCGTAGGTCGACAAGGTCGCATATTGCTACAGAGTGGTACGGTAACCCTGTCTTGGAGGTCATGTTGTTGAACAACAATGAACCTACGAGCTATGCAGAAGCGATGGTGGGCCGGATTCCGGCAAATGGCTGGAGGCCATGAAATCCGAGAGAGGATCCGTGTATAAAACAAAGTATAGACTTTGGAGGAACTACTTGATGGTCGCAAGACTATTAAGTACATATGTTTCTTTAAAAGGAAGACAGATGATGATGGTGAAAAGTCACCATTAAGAAAAGCTTGAATTGTCGCAAAGATGTTTCTGACAAGTTCATAGAGTTGACTATGATGAGACTTTCTCACTCGTAGTGATGCTAAAAGTCTATTGAAATTAATTTGCAGTTGTTGTGTTATTTATGAAATATAGCACATAGGATGTCAAAACATTGTTTCCTCGACGGTTTCCTTGAGGAAAGGTTGTATGTGATACAACTATTTTTCTGCATGTCAGTGTATCTATTCCTATGACCATGAGATCATGCAACTCCCGAACACCGGAGGAATACCTTGTGTGTATCAAACGTCACAACGTAACTGGGTTACTATAAAGGTGCTCTACAGATATCTCCAAAGGTGTATGTTGGGTTGGCATGGATCAAGACTGGGATTTGTCACTCCGTGTGACGGAGAGGTATCTCGGGGCCCACTCGGTAATACAACATCACAACAAGCCTTGCAAGCAATGTGACTAAGGAGTTAGTCAGGGGATCTTGTATTACGGAACAAGTAAAGAGACTTCCCGGTAACGAGATTGAACTAGGTATGGAGATACGGACGATCGAATCTCGGGCAAGTAACATACCGAAAGACAAAGGGAATAGGTATACGGGATTATATGAATCCTTGACATAGAGGTTCAAATGATAGAGATCTTCATAAAATATGTAGGATCCAATATGGACATCCAGGTTCCGCTGTTGGTTATTGACCAGAGAGTGTCTCGGGCCATGTCTGCATAGTTCTCGAACCCGCAGGGTCTGCACACTTAAGGTTCGGTGACGTTTCAGTATAGTTGAGTTATATGTGTTGGTGACCGAAGGTTGTTCGGAGTCCCAGATGAAATCCCACACGTCACGAGGGTTTATGTAATGGTCCGGAAACGAAGATTGATATATAGGAAGTCCTGTTTTGGTTACCGGAAAAGTTTCAGGCTCATCGGTAGTGTACGGGGAGTGCCGGGAGGGGTGTCACGCCCCAAGGGGGCTCATGTTCTGTGGGAAGAGATAAACCAACCCCTAGTTGGTTGGAATAAGTGCCCACTAAGGCCCATAAGGTTTGAGAAGAAAAAACAAGGTGGAAAGAGTTTCCAAGTGGGAAGGAGGAATCCTACTCCAAATAGGATTGGCGTAGGACTCCTCCTCCATTGGGCAAGGGAAGAGAAGGCTGCTCTAAGGTGCAGCCATCTCCCTCCTCTCCTCCTATATATACTAAGGGTTTTGAGGGTTTTAGACACAACTTTGCCACGTGATGCCCTCTCCTCTAGATCGTAGTTCTTCCTCTAGATCGGTTTTTTGCGGAGCTCGGGCGGAGCCCTGCAGGAATAGATCGCCACCACCACCGGTGCGTTGTCACCCTGCCGGGGAACTCATCTACATCCTCGTCTCTCTTGCTGGATCAATAAGGCGGAGATCATCATCGAGTTATACGTGTGCGGAATGCGGATGTGCCGTCCGTTCGGCACTTGATCACGACGGATCGTGAGACGGTTCGTGGGACGGATCGTGAGACGGTTCGTGGGACGGATCGTGAAGACGTATCACTACATCAACCGAATTTATTAATGCTTCCGCTTTTCAATCTACAAGGGTAAGTGGATCCTATCTCCCTCTCGTAGATGATCATCACCATGATAGGTCTTCGTGTGCGTAGGAAATTTTTTGTTTCCCATGCAACGTTCCCCAACAGGGCCCACTCGTAATACAACATCACAACAAGCCTTGCAAGCAATGTGGCTGAGGAGTTAGTTATGGGATCTTGTATTACGTGACGAGTAAAGAGACTTGCCAGTAACGAGATTGAACTAGGTATGGTGATACCGACAATCGAATCTCGGGCAATTAACATACCGAAGGACAAAGGGAATAGTATACGGGATTATATGAATCCTTGACATAGAGGTTCAACCGATAGAGATATTCGTAGAATATGTAGGAGCCAATATGGACATCCAGGTCCCGCTGTTGGTTATTTACCAAAGAGTGTCTCAGGTCATGTCTGCATAGTTCTCGAACCCGCAGGGTCTGCACACTTAACGTTCGATGACGTTTCGGTATAGTTGAGTCATATGTGTTGGTGAACGAAGTTTTGTTCGGAGTCCCGGATGAGATCCCAGACATCACAAGGAGTTCCGGAATGGTCCGGAAACGAAGATTGATATATAGGAAGTTGGTATTTGGATTCCGGAAGGTTTTCGGGCATTGTCGGCAGTGTACCGGGAGTGACGAATGGGTTCCAGGGGCCCATTGGGTGGGCCCACCAGGCCCGAAGGGGTCCACATGGGTTTATTGGATGCGCAATAAGGCATAATGGGCTGACAAATTCATCCAAGGAAAGCCCATGAGGAAAAAGTGGAAAATCCAAAAGAGGGTGGAAATTAAGGAAGGAGTCATAATCCAAGTGGGATTGGAGGACTCCTCCCTCCTCCACTTCGGCCAACGCAAGGGCTCCTCCCATGTGGCGCCAAGTCTGCCTCCTCCCTCATCTTATATATACTAGAGTTTTAGGGCTTTTGAGACACAACTTTGCCACGTGCTGCCCTCTCCTCTAGATCATAGTTCTTCCTCTAGATCGGTTTTCTGCGGAGCTCGGGCGGAGCCCTGCAGGAATAGATCATCACCATCACCGGCGCGCCGATACGCTATCGGAGAACTCATCTACTTCCTCGGCCCTCTTGCTGGATCAAGAAGGCGGCGATCGTCATCGAGTTGTACGTGTGCGGAACGCGGAGGTGTCGTCCATTCGGCACTTGATCGGGATGGATCGTGAGATGGTTCGTGGGACGGATCGTGAAGACGTACCACTACATCAACCGCATTTATTAACGCTTCCGCTTAGCGATCTACAAGGGTATGTGGATCCGATCTCCCTCTCATAGATGAACATCACCATGATAGGTCTTTGTGTGTGTAGGATTTTTTTTCTTTCCCATGCAACGTTCACCAACACTATCCTCACTCACGGTAGATCTTCACAAAGTAGGCGATATCCTTGCCCTTACAAACTTCTTGGTTCAACTCCACAACACGAAGTAGGAGGCTCCCAAGCGACACCTAACCAATCTAGGAGGCACCACCCTCCAAAAGGTAATAGATGCGTTAGAACGATGAACTCCTTGCTCTTGTGCTTCAAAAGATAGTCTCCTCAACACTCAATCACTCTCACATAGATTTGGCATAGGTAGGAGAGATTGTTCTTGTGGAAAGCAACTTGGGGAGGCTAGAAATCAAGGTTCAAATGGTTGGATTGGAATCTCTTGATCTCAACACATGAGTTGGTGGCTCTCTTTCAAAAAAATGGATCTAACAAGTGTAAGTGTGTTCTGAGTGCTTCCTGTGCGAATGAGAGGGGGTGGATGGGGTATATATAAGCATCTCCCAAAATCCAACTGTTACAACATTATTTCCCAACTCGGTGACACCGAAATGAATCTCGTTGGTACCGAGTTGTACTAAATGTGGCAACTTTTGAATTCTCGGTGAGACCGATATATGAATCTCGGCGGTACCGATACGATGACCTATACTAGTTTCTAAATCTCGGTGAGAGCGATTTCAAACGCGGAAATCCCAATTCTTGAAATCTTCTCAACACAAAGTTGATCAGTGAATCTCGGTGGCACCGGTGTGGAAGTTGGTGGTACCGAGATGGTAGGGTTTGGCATAGGATCTGTCTGATGGAAAATCAGTAGGGCCGAATGGAAAAAGTTGGTGGCACCGATTTTGCTGGAATAGCTTTGGACAAGGATATTTTGTGGCAGAATGGCTAAGTATTTTTGGTGGCTACCTCTAAGCACTTGAGTAACCAATTCATCATAATACCTCACCACCTTTTAATAGTATTGACTTTTCAATGGACTCGAGGTGATTTCTCACAAATGTTAAACTTAGAGTCTTCTTGCTTGAAGCTTGAGCCAATCCCATTCCTTTCCTTGCACCAAGGGGTTTCTCCTCACAATCCTATAGCCAATGCATCTTTGAACTTTTCTGAAATATACTTGGATAAGATCATTAGTCCAATGATACATATGTTGTGATCAATTATCAAAACCACCTTAGAAAGCAACTGTGCTTTCACACGAAAACCCTAACTAAGCGCCCTAGGGTTTTAGCGAGCGAAGTGATACATGGTGTGGTTTTACTACTTTTCTAACATGTTGTAATACCTCCATCCCAAATAGATGGCATATGAATTCAGTCGAAAAGTCAATGAGTTCTAAGTTTGGCAAGGTATATATAAAAATATTAAATTAAACAATATCAAATCAATATTAATATATTTAGTATTAGAAATATTTTCATAATTTACTTATCCAATATTATAGTTGTTGGTTTTTTAAAAATGCCTTTTGGAGCTCACCTTCCATGGCACCCTTTATTTTTGAAAAATTCAAAATTCAAAATTTTGGTTTCAAAATTATATGAAAAAATATGCAAGTACACAAGGATGAAATGTATATATGTGCAAAAATTCAGGATGAAATACCTTAAGATGCGATCTCTGCAAAAAGAAAAAATTCATGAACTTTTGTGATGAATAGTATCATGTGTTAAGAAGCCATAAATTTGTCTTTTTGTACACACCTTGTTTCAACATATTTTGTTCTAAAAATTTGCACACATATGTGTTATGCCTCCATATATATCTGTATTTTTTCAGTTTTTTTTAATGTAAAAAATACGAATTTTGATGAATTTTGAGGTTTTTGAAAAGAGAGCTCTATGGAGTGTGAGCTCCAAAACGGTTTACTCTTGGTATTTTCTCTATATATTTGATCAAACTCAGAAAGAAATGGCTTTTTGACTGAATTTATTGTTGGAAATATGCCCTAGAGGCAATAATAAAATGGTTATTATCATATTTCCTTGTTCATGATAATCGTCTATTATTCATGCTATAATTGTATTAACAGGAAACAGTAATACATGTGTGAATAAATAGATCACAATACGTCCCTAGCAAGCCTCTAGTTGGCTAGCTCGTTAGTCAATAGATGATCATGGTTTCCTGGTCATGGGCATTAGATGTCATTGATAACGAGATCACATCATTGGGAGAATGATGTGATGGACAAGACCCAATCCTAAGCATAGCACTAGATCGTATTGTTCGTATGCTAAAGCTTTTCTAATGTCAAGTGTCTTTTCCTTCGACGGTGAGATTGTGCAACTCCCGGATACCGTAGGAGTGCTTTGGGTGTATCAAACATCACAACATAACTGGGTGACTATAAAGGTGCACTACGGGTATCTCTAAAAGTGTCTGTTGGGTTGGCACGAATCGAGATCGGGATTTATCACTCCGCGTGACGGAGAGGTATCTCTGGGCCCACTCGGTAGAACATCATTATGAGCTCAATGTGACTAAGGAGTTAGTCACACGATGACGTGCTACGGAACGAGTAAAGAGACTTACCAGTAACGAGATTGAACAAGGTATAGGTATACCGACGATCGAATCTCGGGCAAGTTCTATACCGACAAACAAAGGGAATTGTATACGGGATTGATTGAATCCTTGACATCGTGGTTCATCCGATGAGATCATCGTGGAGCAAGTGCGAGCCACCATGGGTATCCAAACCCTGCTGATGGTTATTGACCGGAGAGGTGTCTCGCTCATGTCTGCCTGTCTCCCGAACCCGTAGGGTCTACACACTTAAGGTTCGATGACGCTAGGGTTATAGGGCATTGTTATACGAGGTTACCGAAAGTTGTTCGGAGTCTCGGATGAGGTCCCAGATGTCACGAGGAGCTCCGGAATGGTCCGGAGGTAAAGATTGATATATAGGATGGATGGTTTTGGACACCGGAAGTGTTTCGGGCGTCGCCGGTGACGTACCGGGACCACCAGGACCACCGGAAGTGGCCCCGGGGGTCCACCGGAAAGGGGCAACGACCCCGGGAGGCTAGATGGGCCAAGTGCGGGAGGGAACCAGCCCCTAGGTGGGCTGGTGCGCCCCCCACACTCAGCCCAAGGCGCAAGAGGTGGAGAGGGGGGGAAACCCTAGGCGCTGGTGGGCCTAAGGCCCACCTAGGGGTGCGCCACCCCTCCCCCCTGCCGAGGCCGCCGCACCTCCCATCTGGGGGGCTGCCACACCACCTAGGGTGGGAACCCTAGGGGTGGCACCCCCCCCTCCCCTCCTCCTATATATAGTAGGGGTTTCGGGGCTGTTTTACACACGGTTTTCCCTCTCCCTCGGCGCAGCCCTGCTCTTCTTTCTCCTCCTCTCTGTCGGTGCTTGGCGAAGCCCTGCTGGGAGACCTCGTCTCTCCATCGACACCACGCGGTTGTGCTGCCGGAGATCTTCCCCAACCTCGCCCTCCTCCTTGCTGGATCAAGGTGCGGGAGACGTCGTCGGGCTGCACGTGTGTTAAACGCGGAGGTGTCGTGGTTCGGCACTAGATCGGAATACACCGCGATCTGAATCGCCGCGAGTACGACTCCATCAACCGCGTTCTAGCAACGCTTCCGCTTAGCGATCTTCAAAGGTATGAAGATGCACTCACCCCTCTCTCATTGCTGGTCTCTCCATAGGAAGATCTGAATATGCGTAGGAAAAAAATTGAATTTATGCTATGTTACCCAACAGTGGCATCCGAGCCAAGTTTTCTATGCATAGATTCTATGCACGAGTAGAACACAAAAGGTTGTGGGCGATGATTTGCCAATTGCTTTCTGCTACTAGTCTTATTCTTTTCCGGCGGTATTGTGGGATGAAGCAGCCCGGACCGACCTTACACGTACGCTTACGTGAGACTGGTTCCACCGACAGACATGCACACCGTGCACAAAGGTGGCTAGCGGGTGTCTGTCTCTCCCACTCTAGTCGGATTGGATTTGATGAAAAGGGTCCTTATGAAGGGTAAATAGCTTTGGCATATCATCGTTGTGGTTGTCACGTAGGTAAGAAGGCGTTCTTGCTAGAAACCCAAATCAGCCACGTAAAACTTGCAACAACAATTAGAGGACGTCTGACTTGTTTTTGCAGGGTTTGACATGTGATGTGATATGGCCCAAGTTGTGATGTTGCATGAATGATGTATGAGATGATCATGTTATTGTAATAGGTTTCACGACTTGCATGTCGATGAGTATGACAACCGGCAGGAGCCATAGGAGTTGTCTTAATTTATTGTATGAGATGTAACGCCATGTGCTTACTACTTTTACTTCATTGCTAACGGTTAGCTATAGCGGTAGTGATAGTAGTAGTTGGCATGACGACTTCAGGGAGACACGATGATGGAGATCATGGTGTCACGCCGGTGACAATGATGATCATGCGATGCCTGAAGATGGAGATCGAAAGAGAAAAGATGATAATGGCCATATCATGTCACTATATGATTGCATTGTGATGTTTATCATGTTTTTCATCTTATTGCTTAGAACGACGGTAGCATAATAAGATGATCCCTCTCAAAATTTCGAGAACGTATTCCCCTAAGTGTGCACCGTTGCGAAGGATCGTTGTCTCGAAGCACCACGTGATGATCGGGTGTGATAGATTCTAACGTTCGCATACAACGGGTGTAAGCCAGATTTACACACGCGAAACACCTAGGTTGACTCGACGAGCTTAGCATGTACAGACATGACCTCGATTACAAGAGACCGAAAGGTCGAACATGAGTCATATGGTTGAATAAGATCAGCATGAAGTTGCTCACCATGGTGACTACTCGGTCTCACGTGATGATCGGACACGGGTTAGTCAACATGGATCATGTATCACTTAGATGACTAGAGGGATGTTGATTTAAGTGGGAGTTCATACTTAATTTGATTAAATTAACTTAATTGTCATGAACTTAGTCTAAAAGTTGTCGTTATAAATATTGTAGATGGCCAACGTCAACCTCAATTTCAACGCATTCCTAGAGAAAAACAAGCTGAAAGATGATGGTAGCAACTATGCGAACTGGGTTCGCAACTTGAAGCTCATCCTTGAAGCAGCTAAAAAGGCTTATGTCCTTGATGCGCCGCTAGGTGACCCTCCCGCTCCCGCAGCAGCCCAGGACATTCTGAACGTCTGGCAAACGCGGAGTGATGACTACTCTCTCGTTAGGTGTGGCATGTTATACAATTTAGAAACGGGGCTCCAAAGGTGTTTTGAGCAACACGGTGCATATGAGATGTTCCAAGAGCTGAAGCTAGTTTTTCAAGCTCATGCCCGTGTCGAGAGATATGAAGTCTCCGACAAGTTCTTTAGCTGTAAGATGGAGGAGAACAGTTCTGTCAATGAGCACATACTCAAAATGTCTGGGTTACATGGTCGTCTGACTTTACTTGGAGTCGAACTTCCGGATGATGCTACAATTGACAGAATCCTCTAGTCTCTCCCACCAAGCTACAAAGGTTTTGTGCTGAACTACAACATGCAAGGGATGGAGAAGACCATTCCCAAGTTGTACTCGATGCTCAAGTCTGCAGAAGTAGAAATCAAGAAAGAGAATCAAGTGTAGATGGTCAACAAGACCACTAGTTTCAAGAAGGGCAAGGGTAAGAAGAACTTCAAGAAAGACGGAAAAGCCGTTGCCACGCTCGGTAAGACAAATGCCGGGAAGAAGAAAAAGAATGGACCCAAGCCTGAGACTGAGTGCTTCTATTACAAGGGAAAAGGTCACTGGAAGCGGAACTGCCCCAAATACTTAGCGGACAAGAAGGCCGGCAACGTTAAAGGTATATGTGATATACATGTTATTGATGTGTACCTTACCAGCGCTCGTAGTAGCTCCTGGGTATTTGATACCGGTGTTGTTGCTCACATTTGCAACTCAAAGCAGGAACTGCGGAATAAGCGGAGACTGGCCAAGGACGAGGTGACGATGCGCGTCGGGAATGGCTCCAAGGTCGATGTGATTGCTGTCGGCACGCTACCTCTACATCTACCGTCGGGATTAGTTTTAAACCTTAATAATTGTTATTTATTACCAGCTTTGAGCATGAATATTGTATCAGGGTCTTGCTTAATGCGAGACGGCTATTCATTTAAGTCAGAGAATAATGGTTGTTCTATTTATATGAGTGATATGTTTTATGGTCATGCTCCGCTGGTGAATGGTTTATTCTTGATGAATCTCGATCGTGATGTTACACATATTCATAGTGTGAGTACCAAAAGATGTAAAGTTGATAATGATAGTCCCACATACTTGTGGCACTGCCGCCTTGGTCATATCGGTGTTAAGCGCATAAAGAAGCTCCATACTGATGGACTATTAGAGTCTCTTGACTTTGAATCTTTTGACACATGCGAAACGTGCCTCATGGGCAAGATGACTAAGACTCCATTCTCAGGAATAATGGAGAGAGCAACCGACTTATCGGAAATAATACATACTGATGTGTGTGGTCTAATGAACGTTGAAGCTCGCGGTGGCTATCGTTATGTTCTCACTCGATGATTTGAGTAGGTATGGGTATATCTACTTGATGAAGCACAAATCTGAGACGTTTGAAAAGTTCAAGGAAATTCAGAGTGAGGTCGAGAATCAACGTGACAGAAAAATTAAGTGTCTACAATCTGATCGTGGAGGAGAATATTTGAGTCATGAGTTTGGCACACACCTAAGGAAGTGTGGAATCGTTTCACAACTGACGCCGCGTGGCACACCGCAATGCAACGGAGTGTCTGAACGTCGTAATCGCACTTTATTATGTATGGTACGATCTATGATGTCTCTTACCGACTTACCGCTATCATTTTGGGGATACGCATTAGAAACTGCAGCATTCACTTTAAATAGGGCATCGTCTAAATCCGTTGAGACGACACTGTATGAACTATGGTTTGGCAAGAAACCTAAGTTGTCGTTTCTTAAAGTTTGGGGCTGCGATGCTTATGTGAAGAAACTTCAACCAGAAAAGCTCGAACCGAAAGCGGAGAAATGCGTATTCATAGGATACCCTAAGGAAAATATTGGGTATACCTTCTATCTTAGATTCGAAGGTAAAACCTTTGTTGCCAAGAACGGATCCTTTCTAGAGAAAGAGTTTCTCTCGAAAGAAGTAAGTGGGAGGAAGGTAGAACTTGATGAGGTAATTACACCCCCTCTCGAACAGGAAAGTAGCGCAGCGCGGGAAGTTGTTCCTCTGGCGCCTGCACCAACTGAAGTGGAAGTTAATGATAATGATCATGAAGCTTCGGATCAAGTTACTAATGAACCGCGAAGGTCCACAAGGGCATGCTCCGCACCAGAGTGGTACGGCAACCCTGTGATGGAAATCATGTTGTTGGACAACGGTGAACCTTCGAATTATGAAGAAGCAATGGCGAGCCCGGATTCCAACAAATGGCTTGAAGCTATGAAATCCGACATAGGATCCATGTATGAGAACAAAGTATGGACTTTGGTGGACTTGCCCGATGACCGGCGAGCCATAGAAAATAAATGGATCTTCAAGAAGAAGACAGATGCAAACGGTAATGTAACCGTTTATAAAGCTCGACTTGTCGCAAAGGGTTTTCGACAAATTCAAGTAATTGACTACGAAGATACTTTCTCTCCCGTAGTGAAGCTGAAATCAGTCCAAATCATGTTAGCAATTGCCGCCTTTTATGATTATGAAATTTGGCAAATGGACGTCAAAACAGCATTCCTTAACGGGAACCTTAAGGAAGAGTTGTATATGATGCAACCAGAAGGTTTTGTCGACCCTAAGGGTGCTAACAAAGTGTGCAAGCTCCAGCGCTCCATCTATGGGCTGGTGCAAGCATCTCAGAGTTGGAACATTCGCTTTAATGAGGTGATTAAAGCGTTTGGGTTCATACAAGTTTATGGAGAAGCCTGTCTGTACAAGAAAGTGAGTGGGAGCTCTGTAGCTTTCCTCATACTATATGTGGATGACATATTATTGATGGGGAATAATATAGAGATGTTGGAGAGCATAAAGGCCTATTTGAACAAGAGTTTTTCAATGAAGGACCTTGGATAAGCTACATACATATTAGGCATCAAGATCTATAGAGATAGATCGAGACGCTTCATAGGTCTTTCGCAAAGTACATACCTTGACAAGATATTGAAGAAGTTCAATATGGAAAACTCAAAGAAAGGGTTCTTGCCAGTTTTGCAAGGTATGAGATTGAGTAAGACTCAGTCACCGACCACGACAGCAGATAGAGAGAAGATGGGTACTGTCCCCTACACTTCAGCCGTAGGCTCTCTAATGTATGCCATTTGTGTACCAGACCTGATATAAACCTTGCCATAAGTTTGGTAGGGAGGTACCAAAGTGATCTCGGTATGGAACACTGGACATCGGTCAAGAATATCCTTAAGTACCTGAAAAGGACTAAGGAATGTTTCTCGTTTATGGAGGTGACGAAGAGCTCGTCGTAAAGGGTTACGTCGACGCTAGCTTCGACACAAATCCGGATGACTCTAAGTCACAGACCGGATACGTATATGTTTTGAATGGTGGGGCAGTGAGCTGGTGTAGCAGCAAGCAAGAAGTCGTGGCAGCATCTACATGTGAAGTGGAGTACATAGCTGCTTCAGAAGCGGCTCATGAAGGAATTTGGATGAAGGAGCTCATCACCGACCTTGGAGTGGTTCCAAGCGCGTCGGGTCCAATGACACTCTTCTGTGATAACACTGGGGCCATTGCCATAGCCAAGGAGCCCAGGTTTCACCAGAAGACGAAGCACATCAAACGCCGCTACAGCTCCATCCAAGATCATGTCCAGAGTGGAGTAATAGAGATTTGTAAAGTACATACGGATCTGAATGTTGCAGACCCGTTGACTAAACCTCTTCCACAAGCAAAACATGGTCAACACCATAATGCTATGGGTGTTCGATACATCACAATGTAACTAGATTATTGACTCTAGTGCAAGTGGGAGACTATTGGAAATATGCCCTAGAGGCAATAATAAAATGGTTATTATCATATTTCCTTGTTCATGATAATCGTGGCCGCTGCACCTCCCATCTGGGGGGCTGCCGCACCACCTAGGGTGGGAACCCTAGGGGTGGCACCCCCCTCCCCTCCTCCTATATATAGTGGGGGTTTCGGGGCTGTTTTACACACAGTTTTCCCTCTCCCTCGACGCAGCCCTGCTCTTCTTTCTCCTCCTCTCTGTCAGTGCTTGGCGAAGCCCTGCCGGGAGACCTCGTCTCTCCATCGACACCACGCGGTCGTGCTGCCGGAGATCTTCCCCAACCTCTCCCTCCTCCTTGCTGGATCAAGGTGCGGGAGACGTCACCGGGCTGCACGTGTGTTGAATGCGGAGGTGTCGTGGTTCGGCACTAGATCGGAATCACACCGCGATCTGAATCGCCGCGAGTATGACTCCATCAACCGTGTTCTAGCAACGCTTCCGCTTAGCGATCTTCAAAGGTATGAAATGCACTCACCCCTCTCTCGTTGCTGGTCTCTCCATAGGAAGATCTGAATATGTGTAGGAAATTTTTTGAATTTATGCTACGTTACCCAACATTTATATGTCATGTATTTGGAGACACATGCAACATTTATTGATGCCAAATACACTTTAAAATAATTGTTTTAAAACAAATTATGAGATTCTCCTGAAACTCCAAAAAAACAGATTTTTTTAATACAGTACAAACTCAAGCGCTCACATACATACATAGACTCACCCATATAAACTCATACACACACCCTACTTCTATAAGCATCTTCGAAAGACCGAGCTCACATATCATCTTGAGATTTATAAAATCCCTATAGGCATCTCGTCGTTGACCGAAACGTCTCCTTCCACTCAATGTGCATAGTCAGAAATCCTGAAATAAATTCAGAAATAATGCGAGCACGAGGACTTAAATCCTGATGGATTGAAATACCATAGTCCCTCTAACCATTTAACCGTAGTTGGTTCACAAACTCTAAAACATAGACCTTCCAAACATAAATTTTCTCTATTTTGTTTCTAAAATAAGTGTCTATGATTTTGTATGTATGTACACGGCCACATAACTTGATGTACGACAGAAGATCAAGAAACTCTTAGGCCCCATTTGGATCCTTGTTTTGTTCGTAAATACCCTCGTAATTAATATGGACGTTTCGACATCGTTTTCAATCCACGTAGAAATAACATTGTTTCCACTAATATACACTTGTAGATCTAATTCGAATGTATAAATTTACACCTAATCCAAGCTGGTCCTTAAATCCTTGATTGGATTATCATTTTCAATGCTTTTACATCTGTAAAATATACATACCATGATTCATTATTTTTATCTTTGTTAGAAATCGTGCACGATCGTAAAATACACTTAGGCCCTGATTGAATTGTCGTTTTCTACAATTCTACACCTGTAAAATATACAGACCTCGGCCCATCGTGTTTTTTTTCAGTTGAAAATCATATAAGGTTGATGATATATACCTGTAAAAAATGCGGGTGTATAAATACACCGATTCCAACGGTGTCTAAGGCCCTGATTGGATTGTTGTTTTTCAGATCTTTACACTGGGAAAAGATACACACCTTGCTCTATCGTTTTCCTTTTCAGGTAAGAATCGCATACGGTCAATAAGATACACCTGTAAAATAAATACCAGTGTAGAAAAATACACCGATTTCAAGCAGAGCCTAAGAGAAACTCTAGTAGACCCCGCAAAAATTCGACCCGCAAAACGCATTTGCGGTTTCACGAAGATCGCGTTTGCAGATCGAAAACATGCGCGGCCGAACACAACCCGTATCAAAACCTGCTTAATTTGAAAAAACACTTTCGCGGGAGAAATTGCACAAACATAGTTCATCAGATACTACATAGTTCATCACATGATCAAAAAACTACAAGCATAGTTTATACTACATACTACGTTAAACTAGTAATAGAGGGGTCGGATCTGACGGTGGCGAGGTCCCGGCAAATGGACGACGCCGTGGAAGAGTCGGACGCTCAATCCTCCTTGCCGGAGCTGCACAGGTCGACGTACTTTGCCGCCTGGAGGGCTTCGAGCTCCTCGGCGTGGCGTCGGTGCTCCGCCTCCTCGCGCACGCTCCGCTCGGCGATGGCGGCAGCAATGGCGTCGAAGTCCACGATGTAGTCCTTTGGCCCGACCACGCCGCGACGGACGAGCGGAGCGGGCTCCTGGGGCTCCTCTTTCACCAGGACGAAGGCGAACGGCGCCGGCTCCTCCTCGTCCTCCGACCACTCCCTCTTCACGGGGAGAAAGCCCGCGCCGGAGGACGAGGAGGATCCGGCATAGGAAGATCTCGCGGAGGAGAAGGACGCGCTACGACGGTCGTACTCCTCCGTCTTGCGGCGGTTGAAGCTCGCCGGCGGCGACATCCCGCGGTTGGTCCATGTCGTGGGTATAAGTATGACAGTAGAAGTATGGGGTACGAAAGTATATGGGCAGAACCTTAGCAACGGCGAGGATGTATGAGTTCAGGCCCCTCTATAGTGGAGGTAAAAGCCCTACGTCTCAGTGCTCTTGGGAGCTTTGTGTCGAGTGGATTATAGTATTACAGCAAGTGCCAACCTTTGCACCAGTGGGGAAGGGCCGCTTATATAGAGTGCGCTGCCCTTCATAATGGCCCGGTGGACAAGGGTGGAATAGTGGCGAATAAATGCCTATGTTATAGGTAACGTAAGCTTTAAATGCTAATAATGGTGTATGAAAATGTATGACCGTTGCCCTCCTGGGAGGTTACGATGTACAGAGTGGATTCCAGTCGGTACGTTAGATATGCTCCGAGTGGATCGTCGCCGACTGGATGATGGGGGCGTCTTTAGGTCAGTCGGAACTGTCTAAGGGCCTTGTCTTCTATGAAGGGTAGTCCTTGGGTAGGACCTATAGGGCAGACCTATGACCCTACCCTAGGACTATAACCCCATCATTAGTCCCCGAATGGATCGGGGTTGGAACGATGAAGTGATATCTGGAGTTTGGAACCGACTGGTATCGAGATGACTTTAGCATTGTTTGCCTCGATCCATTTTATCCTTTCAGCCAGTGATCCGAGTGAATAAGCCAGTGAAACAAACCGTGAGGGACCGAGTGCTTCCGCGGAATCTTTCGACGTGACTGGTCAAACTGACAGCGGCGGATTTTCCGGGATCCTCAAATTTCGGTTGTCGCGCGCTTAGCGGGGATGACGACAGCGCCATCGAGTAGGTTTTGCCTCCTTGATTACCGCGCCGTTATCTTCTCCACTAATCTTGCAGCGGCCGGTTGGGGGATAAGATCCTGGGCCCACCTGCTAGTGACCCAATCGGAAGCCTATCAAAGCCTCCCCGGGGGGTTTCCTGTTGCGCTGCTCATCCTCCTCGCATTAATCTCGCTCCTCCTGCAGCTCTCTACACACCTCCAGCCACCTCCTTCTCCTCCTCCTGTGCGGATCCATCGCCCTCGCCATGACGAAGGGGCAGACCAGCAAGCTCGAGGCGCAGAAGAAGAAGAAGAAGAAGGGGGGAGCCTCCACTCAGCGGCGGCAGCGGGCGCTGCAGGCGGGCTGGATCCAGGGGGACTTCCTCCCCTCCTCGGTGACGGAGAACAATGTCCTGCAGCTGGTGGAGCACGTCATGGTCGCCAACAAGTCCTGGAGGCTACCGGAGGGCGAGACGGAGCCGGCGCCGAAGGAGGGGGACGCGTTCTGCTGCTCAGCCACGTGGCCAGAGGCTTCTCCTTGCCTCCCCATCCTTTCTTCCGAGGTATCATGAATTACTTCAAGGCGCAGCTCCATCACTTTCCTCCGAACGCAATAGCTCACCTTTCTGCATTCGTCACCCTCTGCGAGTGCTTCATTGGATGTCCTCCTCACTGGGGGCTCTTTAAGTATGTCTTCTCTGCTAGATCCCAAACTGTTAAAAAGCTTAGCCAGTCGGATGATAAGACACACATCCTCCAGCTCTGCGGGGGTTTAGGCTTCCAGAAGAAAACAAAGAGTAGTTATCCCTCCCTCCAGATATCTGAGTCAGTTAGGAACTGGCAATCGTCCTGGTTCTATTGCCAGGACATTGCTTGTCCGAATGCTTCGAGCGGGTTGCCACCTTTCAGTTTAGACCGTCCGGGCCCTCCCAGGAAGCTTGCGCTCTCTAAGGGAGAAAGAACCCAGATCCAGCCTTTGGTCAACGCGCTGATAGCCGTCGTCCGAAGGGGAGTCACCGGCATGGACCTGCTGGAGACTTTTCTGGGTCGGCGCATCCAGCCGCTGCCGGCCCGAGACCACGCCATGTGGCATTACGCGGGGCCTTCGAATTCCACTCAGTCCCATCCAGAGGACGTGAGCAGGGATACTGTGAGCTTGTGGGTCCGTAGCATTACAGGCACGTGTGATAACCCCGTGGGAGCCCGGCGTGTGAAGCCCTTCCGCACCGAAAATCCTCCTCCGAATGAGGTGAGTACATGTTGTCGAGTGCTTTTAACCTTCTCAGCTTTATTGCTTTTCTTGTCTCGCTGACTGACGTTGCCGACTGTGTTTTGTGCAGGAGTGGACTAACTGGCATTCTGCAGTCTCGAACGGGAATCCAGCCGAGGAAGAGGAGGGCAGCCAGGAGGGCAGCGCGGATAGCACCGAGTACGTCTCTCACAGTGGGGAGACGGAGGAGGAGACGGAAGAGGAGGAGGAGGAGAGTGGAGAGCAGAGCTCATCACCCTCTCCGGCAGAGCACCGAACCAAGCGTCGTCATGACCCCGCTGCTTCACCGGCTCCTCTCGCGGCCCCGAGTGCTCCGCCAGCTCCTCCCGTGGCTCCGAGTGCTCGGAGTGCGAAGAGAACCAGGGGTGCTTCTACCGAGCCCGTGAACTAGCCGTCCAAGGTGGCCAAACCTAGTGGGCCTAAACCTCGGAAAGCCTTGCCCCGGATGCGGATCGTTGTTCCGGTCGCCTCAGCGTAAGTATCCTTACTCTTTCATCTTCCTTCAGTATCCGATTGAACTCCTCTTTTTGGGAACTCATGCTTATCTGTCGAGTGGATTTCACTCAACAGAGCTGCTACCTCCGCCACCTCTCTGCCGCGCCAGGACGATGATCCCATGGACACGGATAACGCTGCCACGTCCCAGCAAGGTACGTTGTCACGACTCCGAGAGCTGTATTACTGTTTCACGAGTGCTGTCTTTGATCTTGACCTTTTTCTGTAATTTTATTTTGTTCAGTCGGGCTTCCTTCGGAGGTGATCCATCTGGACGACGATGACCAAAGGAGGTCGGAGCCAGCTTTGGCGCCTATCCCTGGCGTTATCCAACCTGCTGCCAATCCCGCCATGATCGTGTCGCCGACTGAGACGGTGCCGCCGACTGAGACGGTGGCCCTCACGGCGGAACCGACTGGAGCGGCTGGAGCGGAGCTCGGGATGCCCAGGGAGTCTTCTCCCCGCCGGGTCCGTCGGCTGTTCAATATGATGCCCGACGCCTCCCGAAAGACTAGGTAGGAGCGGCCAAGGACGCCATGGTGCAGGTGGAGCTGATGGTGGGCGAAGCAAAGGGAGCGTATGACTCTATCGCGCCCCTGTACAAGAAGAGCTTGGAGCTTCGGGACGATATCCGAGTAAGTGCGCTAGTAAGTGTTTACATTCCTCTTGGTATCCACTGGGGGTTTCAGCGAGGTACTCGGATACAATAGGTTGGTTTTGTAGTGGGTTCACTCCGAGTGAACCCAGTGGGTGTAGTCCCCGAGACTTCTGCCGAGTGCTTGCACCGACAGTTGTCTTTATATGTATTTTCCGTAATCTGAACAGATCAGAGCTGATCTACCCGAATGGTACCAGTGGGGGCATGCCGAGTGCACCCACTAGGTGTAGTCCCCGAGAGTAGTGTTACTCGGGTCGAGAGATGGGAATCTCATAGTGTTGTTGGTTTGCTATGGAGCTCCATAGGGCCGACCTGTTCGAGCTTCATGCCAGTGGGGTCACTCTCAGTGAACCCACTGGGTGTAGTCCCCAAGACCGCTGTCGATTGCTTGCATCGGCAGGGTCTGAAGAATTTTGAGCTTTGATTGTTTTGTCATATCTGTAGAGACTTTTTCCTTGTTGAATGTGGCTGATCCTCCCTTTGTGTCTCTTTGACAGAAGACTTGTGAAATGGGATCGGTGTACAATGCTCTGAAGGCTGAGAAGACTCAACTTGCTGCGGACTTGGTGGTGGCTGTGAATGACCTGGCTGGCGTGCAGAAGGCTCTTGCTGACCGAGAAAAATCTTTGGAGGAATCTCGGGAGGCTAACAAGGCACTGCTAGCCGAGGTAGAAAAAATGAAGAGGGAGAGATCCGAATGGATGGGCCAGCTGAAGGTGATGAACACTCGGTGCAGAGCGTAGGAGAACTACGTCAGCGACTCGGCGAAGAAGATGGTCGCTCTGCTTGGTGGTAAGTTCTTGCCGAGTGCTTTTTGACTTTGGAGTTCACTCCGCGCTTATTTTATGCTTGTCTTTTCTATGCAGATTTCTGTCGGGACGTTGAGGCTGAAACAGCCGAAATTGAACGGTCGCTTGTTCCGAATGTTCCACTCGGCGATGAAGCTAACCGGGACATGCTCCGAGCGCATTCTCGCCTTAACAGGGTGGGCCCTTTCATTGGCCGCCTGAGAAAAGTTGTCGGCCGAATCGACAAGGAGCTGTGGCCTGAAGACGACTCCCGGAACGAAATAGATGGGTTGATGACTTGGCTGGAGGACGTCCCAAGCAGAGTGCAGGCATGGAAGAAGTCTGCCGCTTGGTGTGGTGCGGACGTGGCGCTGTCTCTGGTCCGAGTGCACTTCAAGGAAGCCCGCGAAGACAAGCTGAAGACGTTGCAGGTCGCCAACACCAAGAAGCTTCGATTCTAAGATTTCATGGAGACCTTCCTCGACACAGCCACTCGGATTGCACACAGAATCGACCTCGACACCTTTGTGGATCCTGCCAGTCCCGGAGACGCTTGATAAACTTTACGTTGAACGCACATTTACCTCGGTATGCCGAGCGGAATCTGTATTAAACTTTGGCCACTACTGTTGGCCGGTACATTCGTGGTTCGGTGTGGATAAACTTGATTCACACCGAGCCGACTGACCGTGGATCCAACTTGAATTCGAATCGGATCTTTTGCTCTTCTTTCGCTGAGTTTTTTTTACACGATTTTGGCTCGTGGTTTTTGTTTGGGCGTCTCTTGGTGAAGCCAATGGCAACCATGCGGAGCATGTAGTTGTCAGTTGTCTTCACATCCACATGAGCCTCAATGAGGGTCTGCTAAGCCTCCGAGTGTATCTCGAGTGCCCACTCGGAGGAAGCTCTTTACTTAGGCGATTCTGAGTCGCAGCTAAGTCTCCGAGTGTGACTTTTGGCGCACTCTCGGAGCGAGTTTTTACTTAGGCGACTCTGGGTCGCGGCTAAGTCCCCGAGTGTGACTTTTGGTGCACACTCGGAGCGAGTTGTTACTCATGTAGTTGTCAGTTGTCTTCACATCCACATGAGCCTCAGTGAGGGTCTGCTAAGCCTCCGAGTGTATCTCGAGTATACACTCGGAGGAAGCTTTTTACTTAGGCGACTCTGAGTCGCAGCTAAGTCCCCGAGTGTGATTTTTTGTGCACACTTGGAGTGAGTTGTTAACTTAGGCGATTCTAGGTCGCAGCTAAGTCCCCGAGTGTGACCGTTAGTGCACACTCGGAGCGAGTTGTTACTCATGTAGTTGTCAGTTGTCTTCACATCCACATGCGCCTCAATGAGGGTCTGCTAAGCCTCCGAGTGTATCTCGAGTATACACTCGGAGGATGCTTTTTTACTTAGGCGACTCTGAGTCGCAGCTAAGTCCCCGAGTGTGACTTTTCGTGCACATTCGGAGTGAGTTTGTACTTAGGCGACTCTGGGTCGCAGCTAAGTCTCCGAGTGTGACTTTTAGTGCACACTCGAAGCGAGTTTGTACTTAGGCGGCTCTGGGTCGCAGCTAAGTCTCCGAGTGTGACTTTTAGTGCACACTCGGAGCGAGTTCGTACTTAGGCGACTCTGGGTCGCAGCTAAGTCTCCGAGTGTGACTTTTAGTGCACACTCGGAGCGAGTTTTTTACTTAGGCGACTCTGGGTCGCAGCTAAGTCCCCGAGTGTGACTTTTAGTGCACGCTCGGAGCGAGTTTGTACTTAGGCGACTCTGGGTCGCAGCTAAGTCTCCGAGTGTGACTTTTCGTGCACACTCGGAGCGAGTTGTTACTTAGGCGACTTTGGGTCGCAGCTAAGTCTCCGAGTGTGACTTTTCGTGCACACTCGGAGCGACTTGTTACTTAGGCGACTCTGGGTTGCAGCTAAGTCTCCGAGTGTGACTCCTAGGGCACACTCGGAGCGAGTTTGTACTTAGGCGACTCTGGGTCGCAGCTAAGTCTCCGAGTGTGACTTTTAGCGCACACTCAGAGCGAGTTTGTACTTAGGCGACTCTGGGTCGCAGCTAAGTCCCCGAATGTGACTTTTAGTGCACACTTGGAGTTAGTTTTTTAGACCGGAGTCTGCAAACGCGGAAGAATTTTGAATCGGCAAGAAATCAATTTTCTTTGTATTACTTCGATGATACTTGTTCTTTACATTGTCTCCGTCGGTGGTTATGTGTAGAAGCGCTTTAGTAGATCTCCATTCCATGCTCGCGGCTCGTCCGTTTCCCTGTCGAGGTTGTAGAGTCGATATGCTCCATTGTTCAGCACCTTAGAGATGATGAACGGTCCTTCCCAGGCGGGAGCCAACCTGTGTGGTCTCTGTAGATCCACTCGGAGCACCAGGTCGCCTGCTTGGAACGTGTGGCTCCTGATGTGTCGCGCGTGAAATCGCTACAGATCTTGTTGATAAATTGTTGAACGGATCAGTGCCATCTCGCGCTCCTCTTCTAAAAGGTCCACTCCGTCTTGCGTGGCTTGCTCTGCTTCGGCTTCGGAGAAGAGTTCGACCCGCGGAGAGTTGTGAAGCAAGTCACTCGGAAGGACTGCTTCTGCTCCATAAATGAGGAAAAACGGGGATCGCCCTGTCGATCTATTCGGAGTCGTGCGGAGGCCCCACAGCACCGAAGGCAGCTCGGTGACCCATGCGCCGGCGGCATGTCCAACTTCTCGCAGGAGTCGAGGCTTCAACCCTTGAAGAATAATCCCATTCGCCCGCTCCGCTTGTCCGTTTGTTTGGGGGTGCGCGACGGATGCAAAATCCACTTGGATACCTTGGCCTGTGAAAAACCTTTGAACCTGTCCGAGTCAAAGTTTGTGCCATTGTCGGTGATTATGCTGTGCGGAACCCCGTATCTGGCAATGATGTCTCTATTTGATGGTCGTAAGGGTGTCAAGCTTCTTGATAGGCTTGGCTTCAATCCACTTGGTAAACTTGTCGACTGCTACCAGCAGATGAGTGAATCCTCCTTGGCCTGTTCTGAATGGTCCGACTATATCTAATCCCCACACGACGAATGGCCAAGCAAGAGCAATTGTCTTCAGCGCAGACGTTGGCTTGTGGGACTTGTTTGAATAGAACTGACAACCTTCGCAACGGTCGACCATATCCTTTGCCATTTCATTCGCGTGCAACCAGAAGAAACCAGCTCTGAATGCTTTGGCGACGATTGCTCTTGAGGAGGCATGATGACCGCAGGTTCCCGAGTGAATTTCTTCCAAGATCAACTGCCCTTCCTCAGGAGAGATACACCGCTGAAGGACGCCTGAAACACTTTCCCTGTATAGCTGGTCATCAATGACGGTGAAGGACTTCGACCTGCGAACAATCTGCCTAGAATCTCCATGATCAAATCAACCACAGCAGGGACCTCGACTTCAGTCGGATCTGTTGAGCTCTTCGGTTGTACTGGTTCCTCTGTAAAAGGATCTTCTTTTACCGAGGGGAGGTGTAGGTGCTCGAGGCAGACATCACTCGGGACCGATCTCCGAGTGGATCCAAGCTTTGCCAATTCATCTGCTACTTGGTTTTTCAGTCGGGGAGCAAGATGAAGTTCCAGGCCTTCGAACTTCTTCTCGAGCTTCCTTATTGCGTTGCAGTATGCAGTCATGGTGGGGTTCCTTACATCCCACTCCTTCATTACTTGATTAACCACTAGATCTGAGTCGCCATAGACCATCAGGCGACGGACGCCGAGTGAGATGGCCATGCGCAACCCGTAAAGGAGAGCTTCGTACTCTGCTTCATTGTTGGAGGAATCAAAATGGATCTGCAACACATACTTGAGTTTATCACCTTTCGGGGATATGAGCACTACGCCGGCGCCGGAGCCATTCAACATCTTGGACCCATCAAAGAACATGGTCCAATGAGCCGAGTAGATGTGAGTCGGTTGCTGTTGTTCTACCCATTCTGCTATGAAGTCAGCTAGAGCTTGAGACTTTATAGCTTTCTTGGCTTCAAACTTGATGTCGCAGCATAGCATCTCCATTGCCAACTTTGCCACTCGGCCTGACACGTCCCGATTGTGGAGAATTTCCCACAACGGAGCATCAGATATGACAGATACCGAGTGGTCTTGGAAATAATGAGCCACCTTCTTTGCAGTCATGTAGATCCCATAAATAAGCTTCTGATAATGGGGATACCTCTGCTTGGAAGGAGTCGGGACTTCGGAAACATAATATACTGGCCGCTGAACCTTGTACGCCTTGCCTACTTCTTCGCGTTCAACTGTCAGAACGGTGCTGACGACTTGATTTGTAGCCGCGATGTACAGAAGAAGGGGTTCTTTACTGAGCGGGGCAGTAAGAACCGACTGAGTGGAAAGCAGGGCTTTGAGATCGTCGAATGCGATTTGGGCTTCGTCTGTCCACTCGAAGGTATCTGATTTCTTCATGAGTCGGTACAGAGGTAACGCCTTCTCGCCGAGTCGAGCGATAAACCTGCTCAAAGCCGCTAGGCAACCTGTGAGCCTTTGAACATCATGTACTCTTACCGACCGCTCCATTCGGACAATGGTCCCGATCTTTTTCGGGGTTGACATCGATCCCTCGTTCAGAAACGAAGAAACCGAGTAACTTCCCGCTCGGAACGCCGAATGAACACTTGGCTGGGTTGAGCTTGATATCGTACCTACGTAGGTTGGCGAATGTTTCTGCCAAGTCAGTCAGCAGGTCGGAACCTTTGCGTGACTTGACGACGATATCATCCATATACGCCTCCACATTTCGACCAATCTGGTCTAGGAGGCATTTTTGGATCATGCGCATAAAAGTTGCTCCTGCATTCTGCAAACCGAATGGCATAGTGATGTAACAGAAACACCCGAATGGGGTGATGAAGGCTGTTTTTAATTCATCTGGACCATATAGACGGATCTGATGATAGCCCGAATAGGCATCAAGGAAGGATAAGCGCTCGCAACCCGCAGTCAAATCAACAATTTGATCAATGCGGGGGAGCGGGAAGTGATCTTTCAGACAGACCTTATTGAGATGCTTGAAATCGATGCACATACGGAGAGACTTGTCCTTCTTGGGCACCATGACAACATTAGCGAGCCACTCAGAGTGGTGTACCTCGCGAATGAAGTTGGCTGCCAAAAGTTTAGCCACCTCCTCTCCGATTGCTTTCCTCTTGTGCGCGGCGGACCGACACAGGCGTTCTCGGACAGGCCGAGCAGCAGGATCCACATGCAGTCGGTGCTCAGCCAACTCCCTGGGTACACCTCGCATGTCAGCAGGCTTCCATGCAAAAATGTCCCAGTTCTCACGGAGGAATTGGATGAGCTCGACTTCCTATTTTGGATCAAGGGTGGTGGAGATGTTTGTCGGGGCGGCGGTGTCGTCCGTCGGATGGATGCTGACTTTCTTCGTGTCTCCCGCCGACTGGAATGCGGACTCGGAAGCTGGCTTCTTTGAACGCATCAGGTCAGCGGGGTCGGCGGTCTTCTTGTACTCATCCAGCTCGAGAATAGCCATCTGCTGATCAGCAATCCTCGACCCCTGCTGCAGACACTCCTCGGCCCGCTGCCGATTGCCTGTGACCGTAATCACACCTTTGGGACCTGGCATCTTCAACTTCAAATAGACGTAACATGGACGGGCCATGAAACATGCATATGCCGGACGGCCCAGAATCGCATGGTATGCACTCTGGAAATCCACCACCTCGAATGTCAGCTTCTCCTTGCGGAAGTTCTTGTCAGAGCCGAAGACGACATCCAACGCAATCTGGCCGAGTGATTTGGCCTTTCTTCCTGGGACGACTCCGTGGAACTGCTTACTGCTCTCGCTAAGTTTGGACATCGGAATGCCCATTCCCTTGAGAGTGTCGGCGTACATGATATTCAAGCCGCTGCCGCCGTCCATGAGGACTTTGCGCAGCCTAACTCCTTCCACCACCGGGTCGACGACCAGAGCCTGCCTCCCTGGGGTGGGTACGTGTGCTGGGTGGTCTGACTGGTCAAAGGTGATCGCAGTCTGTGACCACTTGAGGAACGTGGGAGTGGATGGGGTTGCCATGTTTACCTCCCTGTTGACCAGCTTCAGTCGAGTTTTTCTTTCCACATCAGCAAAAATCATCAGCGTTGCATGGACTTGGAGGAACGGATCCTCCTTGTCCTCATCATCCTGCTCGGTGTCCTTCGCCGAATCCTTGGATGAGGAGGCGACACTGCCGAGTGGTATGCTTCAGCACTATGACATTGCCTTCTTCATCCATTTTCGTGTGGATTGGACACGGTTGATCCAGGATGGAATTTCCTGACTGCCTCTTCTTGGGGGTGTACTGAGCTTTCCCCTTGCCTTTGAACTTGGCAGTCGTAACGGCTGCTGCCTCTGCCTGCGGAGTGGATTGAGCTTTCTGCTTCTGCTTCCGATTGTTGTTCCCATCTCCATCGGCGACTGACTTATGCTTGCCGCTACGTATGCGGTCCTCCTCTTCGCAATTTGCATAGCGCGCGGCTATCTCCATCATCTTGCTCATGGAGATGTCGCCTGTCCGACCGAACTTCAGGTACAGATCTCTGTACCGCACGCCTGCCTTGAAGGCGCAGACTGCTTGGTGCTCCGTGATGTTCTCCACCGTGTGGTAGAGGGTCGTCCAGCGCTGGATGAAATCGCGCAAGGGCTCGTTCTGTTTCTGGACACAGTGCTGGAGCTCTACGAGACCAGCAGGGCGTTTGCACGTACCCTCGAAGGTCCTGATGAAGACTCGGGCCAAATATGCCCAACTGTAGATGCTTGACGGAGCTAACTGGTTCAGCCAGGCTCGCGCCGAACCGTTGAGCATCAGTGGGAGATGTTTCATGGCGACATGGTCATCTCAGCCACCGATCTGGACCTCCACTCTGTAGTCGTCCAACCAAGTTTCTGGTTTGCACTCTCCTGTGAATTTGCTGATTCCCGTCGCCAATCGGAAGTTGGGAGGGATGTCAGCTGAGCGGATGGCCCGACTGAAGCACTCGGGGCCAGAAACAATGGTCCTGCTTCCACTCAGACGGTCTCTATCGTGACCATCACGGTGGGCTCGACTTCTGTCGACCTTCTTCTGGGCGATGTACCCTCTTGCACCAGGCCTTGGATCATGCGCGTCACCGCCCGAACGACGATCATCGTGATGCCGGGGCCCGTAAGGCCCACCCCGCGGAGGAGTACGCGAACGGCGATGATCTTCTGGATGAGACCGAATGGGAAGCGGATTCCGACTCGGGTCCCTGGAACGGATGCCCCCTCTGCGTCGCTGATGAGAGTCGGGACTGAAAACCGACCGATGCGTGTTCGCTTGAACAGAACTGTTGTGGACCCTGTTGTGCGACTGGGAGACCGCCAAATTTTGCTGCTGCGCCGTATGCAACAGGGCACGGATCTGCTCGATTCCTCTACCAGCCTCTGAATCAGTCGGCTGGAGAGAATCGGCTATCCTGGCGGCTACAGCCAAGTTGAGGATGGGTGTGCGGAACACCTCGACGTTGCTCTGGCGAGTGCGTCGACTGGAAGAACGATGGTGTTGACGACGAGCGCCGGATGATTCTCTGAACTCACGCTTGTTCCGACCAGTCCCGAGGGGACTTTCATGGGAATCGGCCATGAGAACTTCGGCTGCAGGCCCGCGACCCGGATACTCGGAAGGTAGCTCAGTCGGAACTGACTCCAAGAACTGGGACGGCGGCGGGACCACAACCGATTCGAGCACCGCCACTTGAGAGGACGCGCTCTGTCGTGCCTGGGCGTGTCGCACCCAACGCTGGAGCCGTGGACGACGGGATCGCTTGTTGCGGCGCGTGACGGGGGCGAAGATCGACACCAGGGTCGATGGCTGCAGAAGAAGAACACCGCAGGAACTGGCACGGAAGTGCGTAGCCCCGCGACTGGGAAGCGCCTCGACGTCGAGGGGCGCATCCCGAAGCCATGCCGAATCGTCGGCGATGAAGGAGAGGGCACCGATGAGGATCCCATGACCCATGCACAGATCTCCACCGGACGACATGACGAAAGTATGAAATCGCAAACTCGCCGGAAGTCGCTTAGACGCCTGCCCCACGGTGGGCGCCAACTATCGTGGGTATAAGTCTGACAGTAGAAGTATGGGGTACGAAAGTATATGGGCAGAACCTTAGCTACGGCGAGGATGTATGAGTTCAGGCCCCTCTACGGTGGAGGTAAAAGCCCTACGTCTCAGTGCTCTTGGGAGCTTTGTGTCGAGTGGATTATAGGATTATAGCAAGTGCCAACCTTTGCACCAGTGGGGAAGGGCCGCTTATATAGAGTGCGCTGCCCTTCATAATGGCCCGGTGGACAGGGGTGGAATAGTGGCGAATAAATGCATACGTTACAGGTAACGTAAGCTTTAAATGCTAATAATGGTGTATGAAAACGTATGACCGTTGCCCTCCTGGGAGATTACGATGTACAGAGTGGATTCCAGTCGGTACGTTAGATATGCTCCGAGTGGATCGTCGCCGACTGGATGATGGGGGCGTCTTTAGTTCAGTCGAAACTGTCTAAGGGCCTTATCTTCTATGAAGGATAGTCCTTGGGTAGGACCTATAGGGCAGACCTATGATCCTACCCTGGGACTATAACCCCATCAGTCCACCTCCGGGCGCCGCGCTTCCTCGCGCCGTCCGTCCGGACGCGCCGCTCGCGCTTCGGGTCCCTCTCACGGCCGGATCTGCTGCCGGAGCCACGTCCGGAGCTCCACATTCGGTCCCACATGGCGGCTGGAGGCGGGGTGGGTGGTCGCTGGCGGCGAGAAATGTGGAGAGGGGAAAGGGGAATCTGGTGGCTCGCGACAGCGGGGATAGGGTTTGGACCTGCAAAATGGTCGCGGAACCGCAGTTATACTGCTCGGGGTGTGCAGTTTGCGGGCTGCGGCAAAAAATTTTACGGGCCGAACGAGTATACGTGCTCTGTTCTAACCAGAAAATTGGACCGATCCCGCATACTTGTTGAAATTTTTACGGGCCAGACGGTTTTGCGGGGTTTGCTAGAGTTGGTCTAAGTGGCCACGCCACGTCCCAGTTGTCACCCTGTGATCTTTTTTTTTTCTTTCTTTCTTTCTTTTGAGCAAAACTCACCGTGTGATCTGAAACCTCAAACCCATCTGGCCGTCGACAAGCCCTCCGCCCCCTTTCGCTGTCGCCGACCCGCCGCCTCCGGCGAGAGCGACTCCACCTCACAACCGTCGGGCGTCCGGCCGTGCTCCACCGCCGACCCGTCTCATCTTCCTATCCAGGTCACCATCCGCTGGCCACTCCCTTCGGATCCTAGGCTCGTCTTCTCCGGATCCAAAGGTACTAGTGAGCTTTCGCCATGTCGAGGCTGCGGGCGCTCTGGCAAGCTTCCGTGAACGCTACCAAGAGAGGTAGGTACCTATCCCCCACCCCCCGCGCAAATATTGTTGATACGCTGTGCCTATTCGGTTCATTTCCTCAACCAGAAACCATAGTCGTCTTGGCTATGATAACCTCGAACTGTTTGTTGTGTGCGAAATGTTAACTGGACAAGGTCAATGTAGGGAATCATGCCTACTCTCACAAGTCCTTAGTGTGAACAACTTAGCTTGCTCGCTAGGAGCCTGAAGATTAGTGCGATGCAGTGCACACGAGGTTATTTCGTAGTGATGAATTGGGATAGGAATTACCATGGATATCAAGTCCAATATCAATGGATCACTAACCGGAGTATTTGTTGAGTATTTCAATTTCACTCCGAACATAACTGATATATAAACCTTTAGTTGCTGCCTATGGCATTGTAAGCTGATTTTCAAGAACCCACTACTCATGCATTTCGGTAACTGTATGGTATGGTAACTAAATTTATCATATTAGGGAAAATAGTGCCGATTTTTCTCCTCTACTCCCTCCGTTCCTAAATATAAGTCTTTTTAGAGATTTCACTAGGAAATTGCATACGGATGTATATAGACATACTTTAGAGTGTAGATTCACTCATTTTACTCCGTATGTAGCCCCTTAGGCCTTGTTTGGTGCGCAGGGTTTGGGGAGGTTTCTAGGGGATTATCCCCGAGGGGGCCAGAAACCCCACGATTCCCTGCATGTCCATTTGGCGGACAGGGTTTGTGGTGAGCAAACCCCTTCAATCCACTCAAATCCACCTCAAACCAAGTGGTTTTGAAGCATCGAGGGAGGGCTAGTGGAACTCGTGCAATGGGGATTCAAGAGGATTGGGTGGAAGAGAGGGATTCACCAAATCCCCTAGAATCCCCACCTCCTTGGGGGCTTGAAAACCACTTATGTCAAACAAGGCCTTAGTGAAATCTCTAAAAAGACTTATATTTAGGAATGGAGGGAGTAATTGGCAACATGTACCCCATGAATTTTCAAACCTTCCCCTAACTCACCTGAATAACTCTTTTGGCATATCTAACCCCATGAATTACGCACGGATTTTGTAACAGTAGTACATCACAATATACACATTATCTTGGGCCTATGCATTAATCTTGTATCTGCATATACCAAATTGGCAGCTGTTGTATGGAATTCAGAAGATTTATTTCCACCAAGTGAAAGATACATCTTCAATTTCAATTCAAAAGATGAGGTGAAGAAGTGGCACTTGTACTCGGATTCAGAGTATGGAGGTAATGCATCAAGTTGATGTTTTCTTGTTTAATGATAGTTGTCACAGTTTCCCTGAATAACTGATATGATAGAATGAAGCGTGTGTGTCCTTTTGTTATTGTGAGATACTCATGAAAGATTTACATTCCCTACATTTCTCCCTGGTACCAACTTGTTATTTTCATTTTATCTCGGAATGTGCAAAGAAGCTGACATGTTGGGTCACTGAAGAATGTTGTCTTTAGATGAATATGTAACTGATTTAGGCGTCCATAGTACTTCCTTGTTTTGAATGAAAATGACTAAAGTCAAGAAAAGCTCTCTTCTTCCAGGGAACAACATAAAATGATTTGCTATCTGGTACTTACATAGTGCAGTCTTTCCTAAAGTTATGTGCTACAGTAGAGCATTACTGTCTGTTTCCTTTGTGCTCAATGCAGACTGCAGAGTATTATTTCTTTTTTTTAGGGACGCAGAGTATTATATCTAATACCAATGTATCTTCCTTGTTTCGAGTAAAATGAATAAAGTCAAGAAAGCTCTCTTCTTCCGGAGAGCAACATAAAATGATTTGCTATTGAGTTCTAGTACTTGAATCTTCCTGATGTATGGTATAGTCCTTCCTAAGGATATGTGCTACAGTAGAGCATTACTGTCCATTTCCTTTGTGCATACCGCAGAGTATTATATCTGAAACCAATTTATTATACTCCTTCCGTAAAGAAATATAAGAGCAGTTAGATCACTAAAGTAGTGATCCAAATGCTTTTATATTTCTTTACAGAGCGAGTACCAGTTTTTCTTTATAGTGAGCCAATTGGGTGTCTATCCATTCCAAACAGGCCATGCCAAATGGTACCCTTTTTCCTTTATACATGAGTAAAACATCAAGACTGTGTAGTGCCCCATGCTTAGAATAATTTTCATGGGATTGCTTCTTACTTCTGATAGAAATTTGATAACCTGTTTTCTCCACCACAGATTATTATCTCTCTGATATATGTATTAAATTTATACACCATCCTTCTGACACCTTTTGTAAAAACTTTGTGTTTGCATCTGTGAGATAATATCATTGAACAGTGTTGTTCTCCAGGTTTATCATCTGCATCACTGGAGATAACTGATAGTGTTTCTGGTGGAGATACTTCATCAACTGGTACTATGTCTTTGACATGCTTACTTTTCCAGCTGGCTCAATCTTTTGAAGTATAGCTCGCATTATGATTTATAATTTCCAGTTTGAAAAAGATAAAAGTGTGTGGTGTGTAATTGCAGTCATGTAGAACCTAGAAGAAGAAATAAGCTTAATTGCTGTCTAAAAATGGGAATGCCTTGTAATACCGTTCACTGTCATTTGTCTGTACTAGTCTAGTTTAGCAGGGAATATCAGCTGCGTCTTTTCTATGTAGTTAATAACAGTTGAATATAATTATATGAAACATGCAGTCCATTTATTCATGACTTCCATAGATCCTATTCCTTACTAGCTCAGCTTAATTTTAAACTTGACAGTTTTGTAATGATTTAACCAACATGTGCACTTGGGAAGGTGTCTTTTCTGGCAACCTCTCCTTGGATATGTCCGAGGGATCACCATGGAGGATCAGGCGAAGTGGTTTCTGCGGAATGCGATCAAAGAAGGTATAGCGTTCTGTCTGCACTGAGGGTTGTAGCTGGTGAAGAGTGTATGTTGACTAGCAAGTCAAAATTCTAATAAAATAAAGTTATTCAATTTAAAAGAAGGGAATGGTCAGTTACTTCAAAAAGTAGAATATATTCAGTAGACACCATAATGCTGAGCATACCCACAGTCGTGCTTCCTAAATCTCACCTTATTTTGTTCTTCCCTGGTTGGGTAATTTATATGCAGTGTCTTAGGATTTGGTCAAAAGCTTAGTTGAGCTTTCATTTGATGTCCACAAAGTAACAAGGATTTCTAATTTTGAGCAATCTCAGTATGGAGACACTATTTTGCTGACTTCATGCGATTCCTTGTTTCAGTTTGATGGTTTCATCGATCTTGATTCATATGACACAATAGCAATTAAGCTCAGAGGGGATGGAAGAACTTACATATCCACTGTACGTATACGACGACTAGAAACAACAATGAATAATTGATGTCCAGTCAATATATTGTTCCATAATCTGAATTTGTATGCAGATATACACAGAGAACTGGGTGAATTCACCTGGACAAGAGGAAGATAACTCGTGGCAGGCTTTCGTGTACGTACCACAGGGTGGCTGGCGCATCCTGAAGGTAATTTCTCTAGTCACAACCGACAACTATGTGTTTGTTCATGATTAAAATACCACTGTTTTTCTCCATCCAGATCCCTCTTGCTAGCTACTTGCCTACATGGAAAGGAAACGTGATCGAAGCGGAGATGGAAATGAATCCTTCTCGCGTCGTGGGAATGTCTGTCTCGTTAAATGCAGAAGGCGGCGTTCCTGGTGCTAAGACTGGGCCAGGCGATTTTAGATTAGACATCGATTGGATCAAGGCGATGAGGGCACTGTGATTTCCACAGCCTGTCTTTCGGCTTTCGCAGTATATTTCTGGTCCTAAAATTCCAAGAGCGTTTCATTCTATGTAGTTGCTCGCCGAGCTCCTTCACAAAAGAGAATCTCATCCTGTATGCAGCTACTTTGTCCTACGGTGATAGATGAGTGTCATCAATAACCAGGGGTATGAACGGTAAAACCATCATACGACAGATTGTCAAATCCTGCATCCATCGTAGATGCATGAAATGTTTCACTTTGTATCGGAGCAGTAACCATGGAAATAGTTATCGGTCCAGCACCATTGAATAAAGAATTTTGAGCAGTTTTAACATGACCCCTCTGGCCCTCTTGCCTGTCATGAAACTTTTTGTACTGTAGAAGTGCATGCTCTAGCCAATGCAATCAAAAGAACGATTTGATGAAAGAGACTAGGCAGCACATTATACGTCACACTCCCCCTCACGTGTGACTTTGATACCATGTAGAAGCGCATGCTCTAACCAATGCAGCCAAAAGATCGATCTGATTGAAGAGACTAGGCAGCACATTATACGTCAACACGTGCTACCTTCCAGATGATAGATGTTCAATCTACAGTTCCGTGAAGCCTACTTGATGTTTTTTCTTTGAATTGTCCACCTGCTAAATCGCACGTTTTTCGCTAGGGTGCTTCAACCTGTCAGACTTGTCAAAGAGTACATTTTGGCCACTAAAATGATGAAAAGCCCGTGCCGGCAGGCGACAGCAAAGGGAAGCTTCTCGGCACAAGGATGCAAAAACGAACGCGGTTCAATCTGAAGAATCTCACAGTAGTTTATTCCATTCCGAGAAAAATAATCCTAAACTCGCTACCGGCCGATTTCCATGAACCAACCCAAGGGAGACTCATCATTTCGACTGGCAGCCACGGGGAAGATGAGCCCAACAAAATTGACTGACCAACAGCCCAACACCGTGGCGAAGACGCGTGGTGCCACCGGCTACTTTCCTCGCTCGCACGTATGCACAGACGACGGCGGGCCCGCCTTCTCTGTCACTGTCACCCTTCGATGAAGCCGGTCATCCGCAACACGGAGTTGCGCAGGTGGCTGAGGTCCCGGTGCGCCCGCCCGGGCCCCGACCGCAGCGAGAACGCCGCCGCCTTCCCCTCCGACCACCTGCGCGACACCATCAGGTGCGGCGGCACCATGGCGCCGTCGTGCTCCTCCTCCTCCTCCTCGTCGTCCAGGTCGGCGCGCCCGCGGGGCAGGTGGGCGGGCCTGGGAATGTCCACGGGCGCAGAGCGCTGCCGGCGGTGATCCCTGGAGGCTCCTCCGGGAGCCGCCGTCGATGGCCCATACGGGCTCCCCGGAGCGCCGTGGCGCGTCTCCGGCCACAGCACCTCGCACTCGGACAGCTCCTCCTGCTCCACCGTCGACATATTTGTGCGGTTTTGTGCTCGCCTGCGTGTTACACTTGGGGACTTTGCCGACTTGGATTGGAAGCTCGATGATCTTTTTGGTTATCGGCGAACAGGGCGCGTATATATAGGGCAGTGGGTGTGGCACCGATGCCGTGTAGGTGTAGCTTCCCACGTACGGCGGCAGCCGCGTGGAGGATGAGGTCGGAGCCGGGTCACGGGCCTACCCGTACCGGGCCAGGTCAAACAGAGGCTGATCCAATCCACCGGGCCACATGGAAATAAATTGGCTATATTCCCCTCAAATAAAAATTTAAAATAAAGTATCTATACAGTGTTTTGCTAAAAAATGTGTTTTGCTCTATACAATGTTCAAACTGTCACCTGGGGTTGTAATCTTTCCCATGTACTCGTACCTTGTGTGAGTGCTAATATATTCAGGCTGGAAAGCTCCTCCTGCTTTTGAAGGTGCATTTTTTAGAATCAAAGGTGCAACCTATTTTGGTCGTATGAGCAGTTTCTTCCTCTGTGTAATTATATAATGAACTGGTACCACTAATCATGAATCCGATCATTGGTGAGAGGTGACGAAGGCCAGAAGGTGCCACGTACACCTGCAGATACAGAATATAAGTCACCCGCAAAAAAAAAGAGACAGAAAATATAAGATTTACAAACAAGGTGCTGAAATTGTTTGAAAGTTGTATCGTTATCTAAAGCACCGCGCGCAGCAGCCAGTTCTGACGAGACCGAATACACGAGCATGGGATCCCATTTTAAAAGTGTGACAAGATTATGCCAGGCTTGATCCAGATTAATTAACCCTCGACTACGTCACACGCGTCCCCTGCTCCCCTGCGAATCTCTCACAGACCTACGCGTGTAATCCTTGGTCCTCGACTGGGAAGCACACGGAATCCATCGTCAAAAACAAGAAAAGCTGATCCTTTTTGTCAAGGTTCAGCACAAAATAAATCCATTTTTTTTTACAAAGGACCCTTCTACATGACATCCATATCCAGCACACCATGCTAGACAACATAACGTCTCGGTCAAAGGCGTCACTGATCATTGCTCACTTGTCACCTTGGCAGAGTAAGAGCAACTCTAGCAAACACCGCATTCGTCCGGCCCGCAACGTGTTTGCAGTTTGCATAAAAATGTCTATGCGGGCTGGCGCGTACGGACGCGGATGCAGACCCCGCATAACGGATCCGTAAAAGAGCATATTCGTGGAATATGCTTTGATGGGGGAAAGCGCGGACTGAAATGTTCCTCCACCAACCGATTTCGCTCATATGTAGGGCACCGCAGCGGCGAGGTGGAAACCCGCGAATACGCGGGTTGGGACCGAGATTTTGCCGTACCCCGCAAAAATATTTGTGGGTCGGGGCGGGATGTGGGGTCTGATCGGGCAGATTTTCCCGCCCCGACCCGCATTTTCGCGGTTATTTTCCGGGTCGGGGCGGGATGCGGGGTGTGCTAGAGTTGCTCTAAGGAAACATGGCGAAAAAGAGTTTTTCCCCGCTTTGTATTACAAAGCAATTAAACAGTACAACCAACGATAGGGCTGGGGCAAAACATCACAGTCACGTCTAAAAAAAGGAAAAATACAAAAAATTAAATGCCTACACCGATGGATCGACACAAAACACAAAAGACTCGCGACCGCTGTGCCTACCAAGAGTCTTCCATCAAGCTCCAGGACTCCAAAGCGCCGGTACCCATCAACACCTCCAGAAAGGAATGCGACTATGACGACGCTGCTGCCAAGGGTTTCCCCCGATACGCGACGAGGCGCGAGGAAGGATAGCCCCGACACCCTTCAGGAAGGTTCAACGACACCCAACGACGTCACCGCGTCAGTGTCGGCCTGGCCGTCAGGGGTTTTCCCCGATCCCAACCTGCACCTTGGGCGCTCCGGAGCGTGCTACCAAGCCGACCTACACCCAGCACCAACACGGTCTTGAGGCCCGTGCGCCGTCTCACCACAGCGCCATAAGGACAGACCTACACAACGATGAAGAGGACTCGGGACTAGGAGCAGTAGCACCTTCGGCACGCGGGAGGGCTCAACCTCCACCGTCAACTACAGTAGCCGACCGGACGTAGTAGCAGGAGCATACCAGGCCCGTGGCCCACAGGCCCGGCCGGGACCCCTCGGAAGCTCCTGCCATCACGCTGCAACTGGCGCACCGTCGGCAACACCACCCCCCGTCCAAGCTGCTCCTCCTCACCACCATGCAGAAGACACCACAGCCACGCCGGTAGCCGGCCCGCTAGGATCCAGATTGGGCCCGTAGGGCCCAGATCTGGGCCGAGGGCGCGCCGTCGGCCACCTCGCCCCACCACGCCGCCAAAGAGCAGCGCCGCCACCTCACCCGCCACCGGCCACCATCAGTGGGTCGCCGAACCGCATCCGGTCGAGCTGCACCGCCGCCGTCCCCTGCCCCGAGAAGGGGAACCGAGCGCGTGGGGAAACGAGGGCCCGCCGCCGCCGGCACGACCCGGGCTAGCGCCTGGGGCGCCCGCCAGCGGTGACGGGGGAGGGGAGCCGGAGGAGGAGGCCGCCTGCGGGACAACAGCTTGCGTGCCACCCCGACCACCTCCCGAGGAGGCGGCGTGAGGTGGATCCGAGAGGAGGGGGAGAGAGGAGGAGGAGCCAGACCGGAGGGAGGGCCGACGACGACAGAGGGGGGAGGGGAACCCTAGGTGTCGCCCCAAATGTTGTACAAGCCCAGAGTAAGGGAACATGACGCTCCAGGTGAGGGCGCCATGCTGGCGCCAGGGCGCCATGCCCCTTGAGTCAACAAAACTAGCTAGGCCCTCTCCTCCCAAACCCTCTATTTCCCCCTTTCTCCACCCCGTCTGTACCGCTCAACCCCATCCCTAATGCCCACTAAATTTCACGAATTGGAGCTCCAAATAATTGAATTATCTTTCCCTAGTCCCCTTCGACCCCTCAAGGTATTCTCCCTCGTTCCTCTTCTTTTTGCTGGTTGAAATCTCCGAATTGTGTCAATTTTGGAAAACCCTAGGCATGGGGATTCCATAAATACCCCATTTCAAAAACCGAAACAATTGAGACCTTTGGAGATTGGATGCAGTTACTAATTCATGATCTGGCATGTCATAATGAAAACTTAATTCTCGATTCTACGAGAATTTTTATGAAAGTGTCCATTTGCTTTTCTTTAATTGAAGTTCATTTTCCTAGAATGTATCCTAATTTTTGGGCTAATTTTTCTTCTGATGATCGATTCAACCTCTAATCAATATACAATTTTGCATTGATTCATTTAGGTGTTTATGTTTGTAGATGGCAAGGATTGTGAATGTGCATCATGTGGACTTTGTATCTTTTGAGAAGGGAGACGCCGAGTATGGTGATTCGAAGAAGAAGCCCGTAGTGATGGTGTTTCCCACAAGTCCTAGCCTTGAGGAGATTGTGGTTGAGCTTTGAAGAAGGTTGAATTGGATGAAAGAAAGCAATGTAGTAGTCTTAATCAGAAGGTATAATGTTGGGTATGGACAACACATTTGTTGGAAAAAAATGCCTCTTGTCTCTGAGTTTCATTGGGAAGCATATAAGGAGAGTGTCTTGGCCTCACAAGGTAAATCATTCGAGTTATTTGCCACAAAGGTTGATGGTGCTCGGTTGCACATTGATTTGAATCAGTGTGCATCTTCATGTGATGTTAGAATCCTGGTTTGAGGGTCACCACATGTCAATTCGGATGTCTATGACACAACAATGAGCCAACCTCCATTGACCCAACCTTTGAGCCCCGTCGAGAATGACCAAATTGATAATCTAGACTTGCACATGGACGGTGATGAGCTTTAGGGTGATGAATCAGAGGCTTATCTTCGTGGTCATTATGTTGATGATGTGGAGGCAAATTGCATGAAATAAGACATGTACCATGACGTTCCATACAATAGATCATATGCGGGGGACTCAGCGGATGAAGGCCCGTACAAAGAAATAGATGAGGATGGTTTGACGGCTAAATAATCCATTGCTTTCAAAAACAAAATAGGTCAGGGTCACGAGAAATCGTTGTTCCATGATGTAAGCCTAACCGATAAGGAGATTGTTGATGGTGGCACGAGTAAAATTCTTTCACCAAGGTTAACTTCAAAGCGAGACATCGGGGCAAGTGTGTATGGTGCTAGTGAAGGAACAATCTTTGAAAGCTTGATATAACTTCAAATATGGATCAAGGACTACACGGTTAAGTTTCATCGACCATTCTTTATGAATAAGTCAAACTCCAAATTGCGATACGTGGTCAACTATGAGGAAAACAAAAATCATTGCCCTTGGGTTCTACGTGCAAGATGGATCAAAGGTGGACCGCAATGGAAGATTACAAATTCCGTGTTTCAACACCGATGCAGTGGCAAGAATGTTGATGATGCTAATGTAAAGGATGATCACCGCCAATTGACCTCCAAGTTCATTGCATATCAACTTTCACCCCCCATAAAGATACTCCTGACATATCCCATTAGGGCATTGATGGAGATGGTGAAGGAGGTCTTCGGGCACACGGTGAAGTATGAGAATGTATAGAAGGCCAAGCAAGCCGCCTTTAACATATTATATGGTGGTCGGAAAGAATCATACCACGCCTTGCTATGGTGTTGAAAGCGATTGCGCCAGATAATCCGGGCATGTACTATGTGGTGGAGCTAGTGTTGGAAATATGCCCTAGACGCAATGATAAATAGTTATTATTATATTTCCTGTTTAAAGATAATCGTTTATTATCCATGCTATAATTGTATTGAATGAAAACATAGATACATGTGTGGATACATAGACAAAAAAATGTCCCTAGCAAGCCTCTAGTTGGCTAGCCAGTTGATCAATGATAGTTAAGGTTTTCTGGCTATGTGCAAGTGTTGTCACTTGATAACTGGATCACATCATTAGGAGAATCATGTGATGGACTAGACCCAAACTATGAACGTAGCATATTGATCGTGTCGTTTTATTGCTATTGTTTTCTGCGTGTCAAGTATTTGTTCCTATGACCATGAGATCATATAACTCACTGGCACCGGAGGAATACCTTGTGTGCATCAAACATCACAACGTAACTGGGTGACTATAAAGGTGTTCGTTGAGTTAGTATGGATCAAGACTGGGATTTGTCATTCCGTGTGACGGAGAGGTATCTCGGGGCCCACTCGGTAATACAACATCACACAAGGCTTGCAAGCAATGTGACTAAGTGTAAGGCACGGGATCTTGTATTACGGAACGAGTAAAGATACTTGCCAGTAACGAGATGGAAATAGGTATGCGGATACCGACGATCGAATCTCGGGCAAGTAACATACTGAAGGACAAAGGGAATGACATACGGGATTATATGAATCCTTGGCACTGAGGTTCAACCGATAAGATCTTCAGATAATATGTAGGATCCAATATGGGCATCCAGGCCGCTATTGGATATTGACCTAGGAGTGCCTCGGGGCATGTCTACATAGTTCTCGAACCCGCAGGGTTTGCACACTTAAGGTTCGGCAATGTTTTAGTATAGTTGAGTTATATGTGTGGTTACCAAATGTTGTTCGGAGTCCTGGATGAGATCACATACGTCACGAGGGTTTCCGGAATGGTCCGGAAACGAAGATTGATATATATGATGGTTTCATTTGGTTACCGGAAGGTTTTCGGGCATTACCGACATTGTACCGGGAGTGACGAATGGGTTCTGAAAGTTCACCGGGAGGGGACAACCCACCCGGAGGAAGCCCAATGGCCTTAGGGTGGCGCACCAGCCCTTAGTGGGCTGGTGGGACAGCCCAAGAGGGCCTTGGCGCCAAGAGAAGAAAAACCAAAGAGAAAGAAAAAAGGGGGAGGTGGGAAGGAAGAGAAGGACTCCACTTTCCAATCCTAATTGGAGTAGGATTCCTCCTCTCCTCCTGGTCGGCGCACCCTTGAGGGCGCCCTCAAGGAAAGCCTCCACCCCCTCCCTCCTATATATAGTGGTAATTTAGGGCTGATTTGAGACAACTTTTGCCACGTGCAACTCAACCCTAAACCACATAGTTCTGTGGAGCTCGGGCGGAGCCTTGCAGGAGTAGATCACCACCACCACCGGAGCGCCGTCATGCTGCCGGAGAACTCATCTACTTCTCCGTCTTGCTTGCTAGATCAAGAAGGCCGAGATCATCGTCGAGTTGTACGTGTGCTGAACGCGGAGGTGCCGTCCGTTCGGCACTAGATCGGAACGGATCGCGGGACGGTTCGTGGGACGGTTCATGGGGCGGATCGAGGGACGTGAAGACGTTCCACTACATCAACTGCGTTTCTTAACACTTCCTGTTGTGCGATCTACAAGGGTACGTAGTGCAAATCTCCTCTTGTAGATGGACATCGCCATGATAGGTCTTCGTGTGCGTAGGAAATTTTTTGTTTCCCATGCAACGTTCCCCAACAGCTAGATGGCGTGAGAACAAGGATATACAACGATGCAACCATCCGAGTATTTGGACGTGCATTCCGGGCTTTTGAGACATGCATTATGGCCTTCAAGTATTGTAGACCGGCTATGTCTATGGATGGCACATTTCTGGCCGGGTAGTTCAAGGGCACATTATTGATCGCCGTTGCTAACGATGGTGGTGACAAATTGGTTCCATTGGATTTCGCTTTGACAAACAAAACTGGGAGTGGTTTCCTAATATGGTGAGGACCAAGGTAATTGGAGCTCAATGAGAGGTTTGCATCATCTGGGACCGCCACCCAGGGATACTCAACGTTGTGGAGATTGGCATTCCAGGACATGCTCACATGCACCATAGGTGGTGCATGAGACATTTTGTGTCTAACTTTTATAATACATGTGGAGATAGAGAACTATTGGCATTCTACATGATTTTTGTCTCGCATTCACCACTAAACATTTGTACAAATTGTGGTACAAAGTGTATTCCAAAGCAAATAATGATGGCAAATAATTCCTAAATAGGAACCTTACCGATAAAGAAAAGTGGGCGCGGGTTTTCGACAACGAAGGAGTTAGGTACGGTGACATGGCAAACAATATGGAAGAGTGTTTCACCATGGTGCTTAAGGGCATCCGTGCATCATTGTGACAACGATAGTGGAGTATACATTTCAAAAGTTGGATATATATTTTCAAAAGTATAGTGAGAAAGAAACCAAGTTGATATCGGGGAAAAACAAGGCAACAAAGATGTATAAGTATCCACCGAAGGTCGACGACTAGAAGGAATACCAAGCAAGGAAGGCGAATTCACACAAGATCGAGTCCTTTGACAACATAGAGTTGATTTACCAAGTTGATGAACATTGATTTTGTTGGGTAACGTAGCATAAATTCAAAAAAATTCCTACGCATATTCAGATCTTCCTATGGAGAGACCAGCAACGAGAGAGGGGTGAGTGCATCTTCATACCTCTGAAGATTGCTAAGCGTAAGCGTTACTAGAACGCGGTTGATGGAGTCATACTCGCGGCGATTCAGATCGTGATGTGATTCCGATCTAGTGCCGAACTACGGCACCTCCGCGTTCAACACACGTGCAGCCCGGTGACGTCTCCCGCACCTTGATCCAGCAAGGAGGAGGGAGAGGTTGGGGAAGAACTCCAGCAACACGACGGCGTGGTGTCGATGGAGAGACGAGGGCTTTGCCAAGCACGGGCAGAGAGGAGAAAGAAGGGCAGGGCTGCGCCGAGGGAGAGGGAAAAGTGTGTCTCCCAATGGCCAAAACCCCTCTCTATTTATAGGAGGAGGGGGGAGGGCTGCGCCACCCCTAGGGTTCCCTCCCTAGGGGCCGACGTCCACCATATGGGAGAGGGGGGGGGGCGGCCAGGGCAGGGAAAGGGGGGGCACCCTAGGTGGGCCTTGGGCCTCCCCTGCGCCTAGGGTTTCCCCTCCCTCCTTCTCTGGTGCGCATGGGCTGGGTGTGGGGGGCGCACCAGCCCACCTAGGGGCTGGTTCCCTCCCACACTTGGCCCATGTAGCCCTCCGGGGCTTGTGGCCCCTCCCGGTGGGCCTCCGGAACCCTTCTGGTGGTCCCGACACTTTGCCGGTGGTGCCCGAAACATTTCCGGCATCCAAACCCATCCATCCTATATATCAATCTTTACCTCCGAACCATTCTGGAGCTCCTCGTGACATCCGGGATCTCATCCGGGACTCCGAACATCCTTCGGTAACCTCGTATAACAATTCCCTATAGCCCTAGCGTCATCGAACCTTAAGTGTGTAGACCCTACGGGTTCAAGAGACACGCAGACATGACCGAGACACCTCTCCGGCCAATAACCATCAGCGGGGTCTAGATACCCATGGTGGCTCCCACTTGCTCCACGATGATCTCATTGGATGAACCACGATGTCAATGATTCAATCAATCCCGTATACAATTCCCTTTGTCTGTCGGTATAGAACTTGCCCGAGATTCGATCGTCGGTATACCTATACCTTGTTCAATCTTGTTACCGGTAAGTCTCTTTACTTGTTCCATAGCACGTCATCGTGTGACTAACTCCTTAGTCACATTGAGCTCATGATGTTGTTCTACCGAGTGGGCCCAGAGATACCTCTCCGTCACGCGGAGTGACAAATCCCGATCTCGATTCGTACCAACCCAACAGACACTTTCAGAGGTACCCGTAGTGCGCCTTTATAGTCACCCAGTTACGTTGTGACGTTTGATACACCCAAAGCACTCCTATGGTATCCGGGAGTTGCACAATCTCACGGTCGAAGGAAAAGACACTTGACATTAGAAAAGCTTTAGCATACGAACAATACGATCTAGTGCTACGCTTAGGATTGGGTCTTGTTCATCACATCATTCTCCCAATGATGTGATCCCGTTATCAACGACATTTAATGCCCATGACCAGGAAACCATGATCATCTATTGACTAACGAGCTAGCCAACTAGAGGCTTGCTAGGGACACATTGTGATCTATTTATTCACACATGTATTACTATTTCCTGTTAATACAATTATAGCATGAACAATAGACGATTATCATGAACAAGGAAATATGATAATAACCATTTTATTATTGCCTCTAGGGCATATTCCCAACAGTCTCCCACTTGCACTAGAGTCAATAATCTAGTTACATTGTGATGTATCGAACACCCATAGCATTATGGTGTTGATCATGTTTTGCTCGTGGAAGAGGTTTAGTCAACGGGTCTGCAACATTCAGATTCGTGTGTACTTTACAAATCTCTATTACTCCACTCTGGACATGGTCCTGGATGGAGTTGTAGCGGCGTTTGATGTGCTTCATCTTCCGGTGAAAGCTGGGCTCCTTGGCTATGACGATGGCCCCAGTGTTATCACAGAAGAGTGTCATTGGACCCGACGCACTTGGAACCACTCCAAGGTTGGTGATGAGCTCCTTCATCCAAATTCGTTCATGAGCCGCTTCTGAAGCAGCTATGTACTCCGCTTCACATGTAGATGCTGCCATGACTTCTTGCTTGCTGCTGCACCAACTCACTGCCCCACCATTCAAAACATATACGTATCCGGTCTGTGACTTAGAGTCATCCGGATCTGTGTCGAAGCTAGCATCGACGTAACCCTTTACGATGAGCTCTTCGTCACCTCCATAAACGAGAAACATTTCCTTAGTCCTTTTCAGGTACTTAAGGATATTCTTGACAGCTGTCGAGTGTTCCATACCGGGATCACTTTGGTACCTCTCTACCAAACTTATGTCAAGGTTTATATCAGGTCTGGTACACAGCATGGCATACATAAGAGAGCCTATGGCTGAAGCGTAGGGGACAGAACTCATCTTCTCTCTATCTGCTGACGTGGTCGGCGACTGAGTCTTACTTAATCTCATACCTTGCAAAACTGGCAAGAACCCTTTCTTTGAGTTTTCCATATTAAACTTCTTCAATATCTTGTCAAGGTATGTACTTTGCGAAATACCTATGAGGCGTCTCGATCTACCTCTATAAATCTTGATGCCTAGTATGTATGCAGCTTCTCCAAGGTCCTTCATTGAAAAACTCTTGTTCAAATAGGCCTTTATGCTCTCCAACATCTCTATATTGTTCCCCATCAATAATATGTCATCCACATACAGTATGAGGAAAGCTATAGAGCTCCCACTCACTTTCTTGTACAGACAGGCTTCTCTGTAAACCTGTATGAACCCAAACGATTTAATCACCTCATTAAAGCGAATGTTCCAACTCCGAGATGCTTGCACCAGCCCATAGATGGAGCGCCGGAGCTTGCACACTTTGTTAGCACCCTTAGGTGCGACAAAACTTTCTGTTTGCATCATATACAACTCTTCCTTAAGGTTCCCGTTAAGGAACACTGTTTTGACGTCCATCTGCCAAATTTCATAATCATAAAAGGCAGCAATTGCTAACATGATTCAGACTGATTTCAGCTTCGCTACGGGAGAGAAAGTCTCTTTGTAGTCAATTCCTTGAATTTGTCGAAAACCCTTTGCGACAAATCGAGCTTTATAAACGGTTACATTACCGTTTGCATCAGTCTTCTTCTTGAAGATCCATTTATTTTCTATGTCTCGCCGGTCATCGGGCAAGTCCACCAAAGTGCATACTTTGTTCTCATACATGGATCCTATCTCGGATTTCATAGCTTCAAGCCACTTGTTGGAATCCTGGCCCACCATTGCTTCTTCATAGTTCGAAGGTTCACCGTTGTCTAACAACATGATTTCCATCACAGGGTTGTTGTACCACTCTGGTGCGGAGCGTGCCGTTGTGGACCTTCGCGGTTCAGTAGTAACTTGATCCGAAGCTTCATGATCATTATCATTAACTTCCTCTTTAGTTGGTGTAGGCGCCACAGGAACAACTTCCCGTGTTGCGCTACTATCCTGTTCGAGAGGGGGTGTAATTACCTCATCAAGTTCTACCTTCCTCCCACTTACTTATTTCGAGAGAAACTCTTTCTCTAGAAAGGATCTGTTCTTGGCAACAAAGGTCTTACCTTCGGATCTAAGATAGAAGGTATACCCAATAGTTTCCTTAGGGTATCCTATGAATACGCATTTCTCCGGTTTGGGTTCGAGCTTTTCTGGTTGAAGTTTATTCACATAAGCATCGCAGCCCCAAACTTTAAGAAACGACAACTTAGGTTTCTTTCCAAACCATAGTTCATACGGTGTCGTCTCAACGGATTTAGACGGTGCCCTATTTAAAGTGAATGCTGCAGTTTCTAGCGGTAAGTCGGTAAGAGACATCATAGATCGTACCATATCTAATAAAGTGCGATTACGACGTTCAGACACTCCGTTGCGTTGTGGTGTGCCAGGCGGCGTCAGTTGTGAAACGATTCCACGCTTCCTTAGGTGACTCGTGACTCAAATATTCTCCTCCACGATCAGATCGTGGACACTTAATTTTTGTGTCACGTTGATTCTCGACCTCACTCTGAAATTCCTTGAACTTTTCAAATGTCTCAGATTTGTGCTTCATCAAGTAGATATACCCATACCTACTCAAATCATCGGTGAGAGTGAGAACATAACGATAGCCACCGCGAGCTTCAATGTTCGTTGGACCACACACATCAGTATGTATTATTTCCAATAAGTCGGTTGCTCTCTCCATTATTCCTGTGAATGGAGTCTTAGTCATCTTGCCCATGAGGCACTGTTCGCATGTGTCAAATGATTCAAAGTCAAGAGACTCTAATAGTCCATCAGTATGGAGCTTCTTCATGCGCTTAACGCCGATATGACCAAGGTGGCAGTGCCACAAGTATGTGGGACTATCATTATCAACTTTACATCTTTTGGTACTTACACTATGAATATGCGTAACATCACGATCGAGATTCATCAAGAATAAACCATTCACCAGCGGAGCATGACCATAAAACATATCACTCATATAAATAGAACAACCATTATTCTCTGACTTAAATGAGTAGCCATCTCGCATTAAGCAAGACCCTGAGACAATGTTCATGCTTAAATCTGGTACTAAATAACAATTATTAAGGTTTAAAACTAATCCCGACGGTAGATGTAGAGGTAGCGTGCCGACGGCGATCACATCGACCTTGGAGCCATTCCCGACGCGCATCGTCACCTCGTCCTTGGCCAGTCTCCGCTTATTCCGCAGTTCCTGCTTTGAGTTGCAAATGTGAGCAACAACACCGGTATCAAATACCCAGGAGCTACTACGAGCGCTGGTAAGGTACACATCAATAACATGTATATCACATATACCTTTAACGTTGCCGGCCTTCTTGTCCGCTAAGTATTTGGGGCAGTTTCGCTTGCAGTGACCCTTTCCCTTGCAATAGAAGCACTCAGTCTCAGGTTTTGGTCCATTCTTTTTATTCTTCCCGGCATCTGACTTACCGGGCGTGGCAACGGCTTTGCCGTCTTTCTTGAAGTTCTTCTTACCCTTGCCTTTCTTGAAAGTAGTGGTCTTCTTGACCATCAACACTTGATGCTCTTTCTTGATTTCTACTTCTCCAGACTTGAGCATCGAGTACAACTCGGGAATGGTCTTCTCCATCCCTTGCATGTTGTAGTTCAACACAAAACCTTTGTAGCTTAGTGGGAGAGACTGTAGGATTCTGTCAATTATAGCATCATCCGGAAGTTCGACTCCAAGTGAAGTCAGACGACCGTGTAACCTAGACATTTTGAGTATGTGCTCACTGACAGAACTGTTCTCCTCCATCTTACAGCTAAAGAACTTGTCGGAGACTTCATATCTCTCGACACGGGCATGAGCTTGAAAAACTAGCTTCAACTCTTGGAACATCTCATATGCACCGTGTTGCTCAAAACGCCTTTGGAGCCCCGTTTCAAAACTGTATAACATGCCACACCTAACCAGAGAGTAGTCATCACTCCGCGTTTGCCAGACATTCAGAATGTCCTGGGCTGCTGCGGGAGCAGGAGGGTCACCTAGCGGCGCATCAAGGACATAAGCCTTTTTAGCTGCTTCAAGGATGAGCTTCAAGTTCGAACCTAGTCCGCATAGTTGCTACCATCATCTTTCAGCTTGTTTTTCTCTAGGAATGCGTTGAAATTGAGGTTGACGTTGGCCATCTACAATATTTATAAAGACCAATTTTAGACTAAGTTCATGACAATTAAGTTCATTTAATCAAATTAAGTATGAACTCCCACTTAAATCGACATCCCTCTAGTCATCTAAGTGATACATGATCCATGTTGACTAAACCGTGTCCGATCATCACGTGAGACGGACTAGTCACCATGGTGAGCAACTTCATGTTGATCGTATTCAACCATAAGACTCATGTTCGACCTTTCGGTCTCTTGTATTCAAGGTCATGTCTGTACATGCTAAGCTCGTCGGGTCAACCTAGGTGTTTCGCGTGTGTAAATCTGGCTTACACCCGTTGTATGCGAACGTTAGAATCTACCACACCCGATCATCACGTGGTGCTTCGAGACAACGATCCTTCGCAACGGTGCACACTTAGGGGAATACGTTCTCAAAATTTTAAGAGGGATCATCTTATTATGCTACCATCGTTCTAAGAAATAAGATGGAAAACATGATAAACATCACAATGCAATCATATAGTGACATGATATGGCCATTATCATCTTTGCTCTTTTGATCTCCATCTTCAGGCATCGCATGATCATCATCGTCACCGATGTGACACCATGATCTCCATCAACGTGTCTCCGTGAAGTCGTCACGCCAACTACTACTTTCACTACCACTATAGCTAACCGTTAGCAATGAAGTAAAAGTAGTAAGCACATGGCGTTGCATCTCATACAATAAATTAAGACAACTCCTATGGCTCCTGCCGGTTGTCATACTCATCGACATGCAAGTCGTGAAACCTATTACAATAACATGATCATCTCATACATCATACATGCAACATCACAACTTTGGCCATATCACATCACATGTCAAACCCTATAAAAACAAGTTAGACGTCCTCTAATTGTTGTTGCATGTTTTACGTGGCTGATTTGGGTTTCTAGCAAGAACGCTTTCTTACCTACGTGACAGCCACAACGGTGATATGCCAAAGCTATTTACCCTTCATAAGGACCCTTTTCATCAAATCCAATCCGACTAGAGTAGGAGAGACAGACACCCGCTAGCCACCTTTATGCACGGTGTGCATGTCTGTCGGTGGAACCAGTCTCACGTAAGCGTACGTGTAATGTCGGTCTGGGCCGCTTCATCCCACAATACCACCGGAAAAGAATAAACTAGTAGCGGCAAGAAATTGACAAATCATTGCCCACAACCTTTTGTGTTCTACTCGTGCATAGAATCTACGCATAGAAAACCAGGCTCGAATGCCACTGTTGGGTAACGTAGCATAAATTCAAAAAAAATCCTACGCATATTCAGATCTTCCTATGGAGATACCAACAACGAGAGAGGGGTGAGTGCAGCTTCATACCTTTGAAGATCGCTAAGCGGAAGCGTTACTAGAACGCGGTTGATGGAGTCATACTCGCGGTGATTCAGATAGCGGTGTGATTCTGATCTAGTGACGAACTATGACACCTCCGCGTTCAACACACGTGCAGCCCGGTGATGTCTCCCGCACCTTGATCCAGCAAGGAGGAGGGAGAGGTTGGGGAAGAACTCCAACAGCACGATGGCGTGGTGTCGATGGAGAGACGAGGGCTTTGCCAGGCACCGGCAGAGAGGAGGAGAAAGAAGGGCAGGGCTGCGCCGAGGGAGAGGGAAAAGTGTGTCTCCCAATGGCCAAAACCCCTCTCTATTTATAGGAGGAGGGGGGAGGGCTGCGCCACCCCTAGGGTTCCCTCCCTAGGGGCCGGAGGCCACCAGATGGGAGAGGGGGGCGGCGGCCAGGGCAGGGAAAGGGGGGGGCACCCTAGGTGGGCCTTGGGTCTCCCCTACGCCTAGGGTTTCCCCTCCCTCCCTCTCTGGTGCGCATGGGCTGGGTGTGGGGGGCGCACCAGCCCACCTAGGGGCTAGTTCCCTCCCACACTTGGCTCATGTAGCCCTCCGGGGATTGTGGCCCCTCCCGGTGGGCCTCCGGAACCCTTCGGGTGGTCCCGGCATTTTGCCGGTGGTGCCCGAAACATTTCCGGCGTCCAAACCCATCCATCCTATATATCAATCTTTACCTCCGGACCATTTCGGAGCTCCTCGTGACGTCCGGGATCTCATCCGGGACTCCGAACATCCTTCGGTAACCTCGTATAACAATTTCCTATAACCCTAGCGTCATCGAACCTTAAGTGTGTAGACCCTACGGGTTCGGGAGATAGGCAGACATGACCGAGACACCTCTCCGGCCAATAACCATCAGCGGGATCTAGATACCCATGGTGGCTCCCACTTGCTCCACGATGATCTCATCGGATGAACTACGATGTCAAGGATTCAATCAATCCCGTATACAATTCCCTTTGTCTATCGGTATAGAACTTGCCCGAGATTCGATCGTCGGTATACCTATACCTTGTTCAACCTCGTTACCGGTAAGTCTCTTTACTCGTTCCGTAGCACGACATCGTGTGACTAACTCCTTAGTCACATTGAGCTCATGATGATGTTCTACCGAGTGGGCCCAGAGATACCTCTCCGTCACGCGGAGTGACAAATCCCGATCTCGATTCGTACAAACCCAACACACAATTTCAGAGGTACCCGTAGTGCACCTTTATAGTCACCCAGTTACGTTGTGACATTTGATACACCCAAAGCACTCCTACGGTATCCGTGAGTTGCACAATCTCACGGTTGAAGGAAAAGACACTTGACATTAGAAAAGCTTTAGCATACGAACAATACGATCTAGTGCTATGCTTAGGATTGGGTCTTGTCCATCACACCATTCTCCCAATGATGTGATCCCGTTATCAATGACATTTAATGACCATGACCAGGAAACCATGATCATCTATTGACTAACGAGCTAGCCAACTAGAGGCTTGCTAGGGACACATTGTGATCTATTTATTCACACATGTATTACTATTTCCTGTTAATACAATTATAGCATGAACAATAGACGATTATCATGAACAAGGAAATATGATAATAACCATTTTATTATTTCCTCTAGGGCATATTTCCAACAGGTTTATCATTGCAACATCCTGCAAAGTAAGCATCATCTCTCCAGCAAAAAAGTGAAAAGTATGTGTCTCACGATGCCATTAGTCAACGAGTGTCGTGATCGCACAGGGGTTCACCTTCGGCATCGTACGTGACACGAGTGAGATAAATAGGAGAAGCCCAATCTTCCGGATATACTCCGTGTGTCACTCTTCATATTCCATCTTGTCATGAAACGCACCGAACCTCAAGTGAATTGGTCAAAAACCCTTTTTTCATCCGCCATGTACTGTCCACGTTGAACTAGATCATATGATGGATGGATAAGAGAAGCGATCCTACAAAATATTACAATGCACATTGTAAGCATCATTGTCATTTGTAAATATCCATATCCATACAACAAATGGATACATGCAATTGCAAATATATATATATCTAAGCCAAATCATCCATACAAGTGAACAGGCATACACACATTTGCAAACAACCTTAGTATACCCTATGTCAAATTTGCTACAAGGAATAAGTGGTACATAAATTCTAAAAAAACTACTCCAAGTACCAAATCCTAATCATACCATACAAATCCCTACCCATACATTTCCAAGACAAGTGCAAATAACAACAAATTTTGAAAAATAAGATGAACTAGGGTTTCTACACATGGGGTCAATGCAAATAAATTAACCAATAAAAAGAGGAGAAAGTTGGGGGAATACCTTGAGGATCAGGAGGGGAAGAAGATCCACCAACTTTCCCCTTTGATTTGCCCTTTTCTGCGACATATTTGGAGGGGGGAGAGAGGGGAGCAGTGTGAGAGAGAGGACGAACACAAAGAGCCCTTGGATCGGGTCTGTAGCGACTCTCCTCGGTGAGTTTTTTTTCAATTGAAGGGGCATAGTACCCCGGACTAGGGCACCATGGTGACGAGCATACCGCCCCATCTTGGGGCAATATCACCTCGGGGATGAGCCCGACCATGGCCAACGTGGCAGGTCAGCGCCGTTGCTTGATGTCTTTGACTGGGGCGTTAGAGAAACTCCAACGGGGCGACCCATTTCGTCCGCCGCCATCCGTTTGGTGTCGCGGAGACAAAAGTGACGGTCCAACGCGCCGACCCATTTTCAAAAAGTGTCCGTGCCGACCCATTTTTGGCCCAAATTTGGGACTGAAATGCGTCGGTGCGAACAAGCGCGCACCCTCTCGATGTCAGCCCCAACCACCGCGGGCAACACAATTTATGACGGTCGCCCTCCTCGGGTCCACGCATCAGTGACCGCGGTCGACCTTTTTTAATCCGAGCGTGCGGTAAGTTTCGGTCATTTGCTTCTAGAACCCCCATCCCCATCTCGCCACCTCGTCGGTGACCAAACCCTAGCCATGGTCGGCTCCTTCCAAAACAAGGGCAAGGCCCCCGTCAACCATAGTCGGCCTCGCCAGCGTCCCGGTGCACCAAGTACGGTGGCATTGGGAGCACCACGTTCCGCTGCAGTACCCCGACATCACCCTCCCACACAACTGGCACATGGATCCGGAGAGGCTCCCGGTGCCGTGTGTGCCGCACTCGACACGCATGCACGTAGAGGAGGTAAGTCGTCGCCGGCGTCAGCTGACGCCAAAGAAGTGGCTCCACCCGACATACGCTGCCGACTCTCCCAACTGGGAGGTCTGGTTCGCGCTTGAGCACGAGGAGCAGCGCCAGCGCGGCGTGCATGACGTGCAGTCGGGAGGCCCTCCACAACCCCCGCCCGCCGTTAGCAACGAGGACCAGGAGGCGGAGGCCCCCTACCAGACGGCGTTGGCTGCCTTTCTTCGCGAGAGCGAGGAGGAGGAGCGGCGCAAGGCCGACAAGGAGGAGGCAGCGTATGATGCGCAGCTCACGGAGGCCATCGCATTGTCCGCCGCCGGCGACTGCGTCGTGCCCCCTCCATCGAAGAGCGAGCCGCAGCCGGAGGTCTACCAGTGGACCCATGCTACGGCAGCAAAAGATCTTCCCTGGCAACGCCGCCAGGAATCCTTCTGCTACGGGCTACGCCTATAGGGACTTCCTTGGCAAATATGCAAAGGATTCCCCCACGGCCTTGGATCCTTGCGTTGGTGTTCCCTTGAAGCGGAAAGGGTGATGTAGCATAGCGGCGGTAAGTATTTCCCTCAGTTTGAGAACCAAGGTATCAATCGAGTAGGAGGATCGCATCAAGTCACAAGTACTTGCACAAACACAAAGAGCTTGCACCCAACGCTATGAAGGGGTTGTCAATCCCTTATAGATTGTTTGCAAAGTGAGAATTGAAAGCAAAAAGTAAACAAAGCAAAGTAAAAGTAAAAGTGGAGATGATAGTTGTGAATAGGACCGGGGGCCGTAGTGTTCACTACTGGCTTCTGTCATGAAAGCAAGTAGACGGTGGGTGAACGAATTACTGTCGAGCAATTGATAGAACCGCGCAAAGTCATGTCGTTATCTATGACAATGATCACATCTATAGGCATCACGTCCAAAACAACTAGACCGATACTTTCTGCATCTACTACTATTACTCCACACGTCGACCGCTATCCAGCATGCATCTAGTGTATTGAGTTCATAAGAACAGAGTAACACCTTAAGTAAGATGACATGATGTAGATGGACAATCTCAAATCTATGATGAAATCCCATCTTGTTACCCTTGATGGCAACAACACGATGCATGCCTTGCTGCCCCTTCTGTCACTGGGAAAGGTCACCGCACGGTATGAACCCAAAACCAAGCACTTCTCCCATTGCAAGAATCATAGATCTAGTTGGCCAAACAAAACCCAAGACTCGGAGAGACTTACAAGGATATCAAATCATGCATATAAGAAATCAGCAAAGAATCAAACATAATTTATAGATAATCTGATCACAAATCCACAATTCATCGGATCTCGACAAACACACCGCCAAAGAGGATTACATCGGATAGATCTCCATGAATATCATGGAGAATTTTGTATTGAAGATCCAAGAGAGAGAAGAAGCCATCTAGCTACTAACTACGGACCCGTAGGTCTGAAGTGGACTACTCACGAGTCATTGGAGGGGCGATGATGTTGATGTAGAATTGCTCCAGCTCCAAAGTCCCCTCCGGCAGGGCACCGGGAAGGGTCTCCAGATGAGATCTCGCGGAAACGGAAGCTTGCGGCGGCGGAAAAGTGTTTTCGTGGACACCTTGATTTTTTCTGCGATTTTAGGGAATTTATAGGCCAAAGAGCTGGGGCAGGGGAGCGCCAGGGAGGCCACAAGCCCCCTGCCTTGGCCCTCAAGTCCCCCGATCTTCTTCTGTTCCGGAAAAATTTATTTCGAGGATTTTATTCCGTTTAGACTCCGTTCGAAAATCAGATCTGAAAAGAGTCAAAAACACAGAAAAAACAGGAACTCACACTTGGCACTGAATTAATAAGTTAGTCCCAAAAAAGATATAAAAGGTAAATAAAACATCCAAAGTTAACAAGATAACAACATGAAACTATCAAAAATTATAGATACGTTTGAGACGTATCAAGCATCCCCAAGCTTAACTCCGGCTCGTCCTCGAGTAGGGAAGTGATAAAGAATGAATTTTTGATGCTTTCATGCTACCTAGCATAGATGTCCTTTGCAACTCCTCTTATGTGACATGAATGTGCAGATCCATTATATTTAAAACAATAGTTTGCTATTGACGTGGAAACAATAATACTTCAAGCAAACTAGCTAGGTAATCATGAACTTTCAAAAATAACAAGGCCAAAAGAAAGTTATCCCTACAAAATCATATAGTCTGGCTATGCTCTATCATCCTTACACAACGAATTTAAATCATGCAGAACCTCGGTATTGGCCAAGTAATTTTTTTCACACCTTTACTTTCCCAAACTTTTCCAACTCTCAAGCAATACATGAGCGTGAGCCATGGTTTTAGCACTATAAGTAGAATGGAGTGTGGTGGAGGTTGCAAGGCAAACAAGGAGAAGATGGTCACATTGACTAGGCATATCAATGAGCTGTGGAGATGCTCATCAATAGATATCAACGTGAATGAGTAGGGATTGCCATACAAACGATGGACTAGAGCTAAGAGTATGTGAAAGCTCTTAAAGAAAACTAGTGGGTGTGCATCCAACTTGCATGCTCACGAAGACCTAAGGCAATTTTGAGGAAGCCTATCATTGGAATATACAAGCCAAGTTATATAATGAAAATTTCCCACTAGCTATATGGTGGTGACAAAACGAGAGACTCTCAATCTTGAAGATCGTGGTGCTTAATAAGAACAAGTGTGGAAAGATAGTACCATTGTCCCTTCTCTCTTTTTCTCTCATTTTTTGGTGGGCTCTTTGGCCTGTTTATTTATTTATTTATTATTTTGGTGGGCATCTTTGGCCTCTTTTATTTCATCACATGGGACAATGCTCCATCAATGATGATCATCACACTTACAACTCAAAACTTAGAGCAATGATGACTCTATATGGGATGCCTTCGGTAGTGTACCGTGACAATGATCTAGCATGGCATAGACATCAATGGAAACATCATGCAATTGCAATGTAGAGGTGGTGGCACATGTCATGGTGGTAGTTGCATGGAAATATATCTCAGAATGGCTTTGAAGAAGCCATAGTAGGTAGGTATGGTAGCTGTTTTGAGGGAGGCTAATGGTGGGTTTTATGCACCGGCGAAAGTTGCATGACACTAGAGAAGATAGCGATGGTGGAAGGTGAAAGTGCATCTAAACCATGTACTCAACATTAGTCATGAAGAACTCATATACTTGTTGCAAAAGTTTTAGTACTAATCGAAACAAAGCATTCAATGCATACTCCTAGGGGAAGGGTTGGTAGGTATAAACCATCGCGCGATCCCGACCGCCACACAAAGGATGACAATCAATAGACTAATCATGCTCAGACTTCATCACACAGCGGTTCACCATACGTGCATGCTACGGGAATCACTAACTTCAACACAAGTATTTTTAGATCCACAACACCTTACTAGTATAACTTCAATATTACCACAACCACAACTCAAAACTAATTGAGATGAATCTAACTTCTCTAACTATTCAATGCACATGAAGGTGGAAGTTTTCATACCCCTTTGGATAATTACCCCTTTTGAGACTACTTTCATAACATAGATCAACTGCCAAGCCATGCACCGCTGTGCTCTAAAAGATATAAGTGAAGCACATACAACAAAAATCAACTAGCTCTAAAGATATAAGTGAAACACATGTGAGCTGAATTGTCTAACCAAAGAATATATGTGAAGCTCGACAAAACCACGGTGAGTGCATGTCTCTCTGTGACATCCTCGACTTTTGCTACAGTAAATATTGTAATTAAGCTACAGTGATCACCCGCAAATGATGCCACATCATCGAGAATTACCGTCGTTGACCCGCATTGAATTTCTATGTGGATTCAGAAATTGAAAACAAAAGATAATTATAATTATAAATTCTTATTAACTATTAAAGAAAGAAAGTATTAAAAATAATAATGATAAAATAAAGAAAAGAAATTAAAAAAAAAATTAGAAAGAAGAAATAATAGAAAAGGAAAACAAAGCAAAACAAAACAAAACAAAAAAAAAGAAAAAAGAAAAAGAGGAAACCCCCCCACCCCCCTGGTCGACTGGGCCATAGTGGCCCAGCCGAGCCAGCCCACCCCGCACCCCCCTCAAACCCTAGGGCGAGGGAGCCCCTCCCCTGCCTCGCTCCCTCCCTCCCACTTGCGCCGCCGCCAGGGGCTCCCTTCCCTCGTCGCCCGCACCACCCCTCGTGGGGGGGCACCTCCCACCGACACCCCTCCCTCTCGTAACACCTCCCCACGAGAGGCTCTCTCCCTCCCAGTTCCCCCACGCACCAGAGCCCCCCACGATCTCCCTGTCCCACCCCGAGCCTCCTCTCCACCTCGCCCCACCCCGGCCGGCGAGCTCCCCCCACCGCCGGCCTCTCCCTCCACCGGCCTCTTCCTCCCCACCCCGAGGCCTCCTCCTCCCCTCGTGCCTCCAGATCTCCCTCCCTACCCCGAGGCCTCCCTCCTCTCGTCCTCGTCTCACTCCCCACCGGCCATCCCGACAACCACCTCGGCCGCCCCCCCCTTCAACTCCGGCGACCACCATGACCGGCCGGCCTCCCTCCCCTTGAGGCCGGGGCAACCCTCGCTGGATCCGGCCGGCCCCTTCTTCACCAGAGGGCTTTCCTCTCCGGCCACGACTCCCGGAGGCCCCCTCCGGCGACCGTCACCGCCGCCACCACGTCCTCACCGGCACCACCGTCATCACCGCGCCATCACCACCGTCGCCTCCGCCTTCCCGCGAACTCCGGCTTCACCGGGCCGTCTCATCAACGTTGGTGAGCCCCTCCTCGGGCTCCTCCCACCATCGCGTTCCCCTCACCGTCCCGGTTCCGTTCCGGCAAACGGGGCTCCGATCCGTCGACGTTTGACTCCGGTAGGAGGAGATGAAGTTGGCTCTCTTCTATGTTCAGAAAGTTAACACAGACTTTGTGTTGTCTGTTAACAGAGAGAGGTGTGAGAGATGAGAGTTAGAAAGAAATAAAATAAAAGATGTATTAGATGCCGTATGTATGTATGTATGAGATGCGATGTATGTATTTGCGTATATAGATATTTGGAGGAATACGATATTTGCATGATTATGTATCTGTGAATAAAATCGAGTTTTTGGCCTAAAGCCACTTACCGGTGGGGCCAACGCACCCCCGTGTCTATGACAGGGAGGCCCCACACCCCCCTTTTAAAGAAAAGTGAAATTAAAATATAAAAATAAAAATACTGTTTTTATTAAATAAATAAATAGATATATCAGTTAATTAATTAATTGGATAATTAGAATAATTAGAGTATGACACATGGGTCCCCCATTAAATTAATCTGATTAATCAATATTTAATCTAAATTAAAACTTGTGCCTATGACGTTCGGGACCCGCTGGTCAGTTGACTAGTCAACTGTTGATGTCAGCATGACATCATACTGATGTCATAATAGCTTTTTATTAAATTATTTAAATCTGTTTTTAATTCCTAATTATTGTATAGAACTTTAAAAATTAATATTAAATAATCCGTAAGTCAGATCAAAATATTTTCAACATGAAAGTTGATCGGCAGAACGAGACGAACCCGGATACATGGCCCGTTCGTCTATCACGCGTCCCTAGCATAGCAAACATGGATCATTTCCATCGTTTCCAGTATGACCGGTAGTAGCCCGAGACCCGGAAAATATCGTCAGATATTCTTCTGACCCGTCTATGACGGATATTGCTGCGTTAGCTCATGTCTAGCCTGCATCTTGCGATGTCATGCTTTGTGTTGCACCGGTGCTATTATTTATTGTTTCTTCCCCCTCTTCTTACCGGTAGACCCCGAGACCGACGCTGCTGCCGGGTACATCTACGACCCTGCCGATCAGTCCTTTGCCACAGAGCAGCAAGGCAAGCAAACCCCCTTGATCATTCCTATATCGCCTATGTCTTTCTTCCTACTGCTTGCATTAGTATTTTGCTACTGTTGTAGTTAGCTCCTATATCTGATGCATAGCCTATTTTTGATGAACTGCTACTTTCAGTCCTGTACCTTTAATATGCTTAGTATAGGTGGAGCAGTCATCCCCTCAGACCCCGTAGTCCAGTTGCCCCGCTTGTTTTCAAATCTCGATCTCTGATCGACGAGCCAGACCCGACACAGCACATACCCCCCCTTCGTTGTACGACGCTACATAGATACTATCGGATACGGAGGGTGACACCTCGCTAAGTACCCCTGATGATATCTGTGTAGTATAGCTAGTCGGTCGTGGTTATCGAGGGTGATTCCTCTTTCACCATTCCCGATGTCGCCTCTGTCGTGCAACCCCTCAAGTGTGGGACCCCCGAGGGCTTGTGATTAAGGGATGCTAGGACTGACGTCGGCCGCCCTCGCATCGTGCAGGAGCGCGGAGGGGAACTGGGCCCATGAACCCTTTGCGCTTAGGATTTAGACTGGTGGGCTGACCTCTCTGATTAGTCTTAGGTGGGGCTGCGATGTGTCGATATTCCGAGGCCGGGCAGGACCCAGAAAAGTATGTCCGTCCAGAGTGTTATCGAGCGTGACGGGACATGTGGTGCACCCGTGCAGGGATGAAAATTAACTATTCGGATAGCCGTGTCCACGGTTACAGGATGACTTGGAGTTGTGCCCCGATCTTTTACAACTACAATTGATACTTAACTGGAATTAGTTTGCCTCGGGATTGCTTCCTCGCAGGGAGTCGAGGGAGGATCTTTAGGCGTGAGCTCACATTAATATTGCTGCAACAATATGACTATTAATGTTTTACCCCCCCTGTTCTACTCTCGTCTTTTGCTGCAAGACCTTGAAGATGCTAGTCTTCGATAGGACTAGGCCGTCTCCCCTATTCTCGCATTGTTGCAGTCAGTCCACTTATATACCCCTTCTTTGATACTGATGCATACTTAGCATAGTTCTGATGTAAGATTTGCGAGTACTTTAGATGAGTACTCACCGCTGATTTGCTCCCCCCTTGTTCCCTTGATCCGTTGCTGCGACCAGATGATGGAGCCCAGGAGATGGAGTTTCCTGCCGACGCCTGCCGTCCCGATGGTGTTTTCTTCTTGAAGGCCGCTGAAGATAGGAGTAGTTAGGAGGTTCCCAGGCAGGAGGCCTCGCCTCGTTCGATCGTGTTCCTTTTGTGCTAGCCTTCTCTAAGGCACCCCATGTTTTATGTCTGTACTCAGTTATTTGTTGCTTCCGCTGACTCGTGTGTTTATCGAGCTTCTGTATTCTAGCCCTCGAGGCCCCTGGCTTGTAATATGAAGCTGATATTGTTTTATTTGTGTCTAGTGTTGTGTTGTGATATCTTCCCGTGAGTCCTTGGGTTTGATCATACGCATTTGCGTGTATGTTTAGCGTACGATTAAACCGAGGGCGTCACAAGTTGGTATCAGAGCCGACTGCCTGTAGGTAGCCCCCTTTCCAACTCCTTGGCCGAAGTTGAGTCTAGTGTTTGAAAAACTTTACTAACACTGATGTTGTGGCTTACGGGCCCACATCTCAATTGGGTGGTATTAGCATCTTTTACTCCTTTCCTATACTCTGGGTCCTACTCTCTCTTCTCTTTCGGGATAAAGATTTTGCTAACTCTAACATTAGGCTCTCGTAAATATTCCCTCCCGGGGAGCCCCGTATTATGAACGATGGCCTTATCCGTCAGAAGAACTGCAGTTACTCTTCGATGTTCTCTTAAGCTGTTGTGCTCATTGCTTCTGCAATTTTCCCTTCCTTCGTCAACCACTACGGATGACTACATACAAATGTCGTTCATACTTTCTTCTCCAATTTCTCTTGTCTTACGAGATGCAACGAATTATCTTATCGGGGATTCGTCCATCATGAGTTGTCAAGGGTTTCGAAAGTTCTTCGACTTACTATTCGTTCTTCCGAAATCCTCCGTAGCCTAATGTTCATGACCTTTCTCACCTGCTTACATTATGGTTAAATCCATATAACTAGCCGCATTCATTAAAATTCCTTTGTGAATTTTCCTGTGATCTTATTGATTCTACCTTTGGGTGAATGCACACAATCATCTGTTGATACTCATGAATTATCTTTCTGGCTCAAACGCCCTCCCAGACGGAGCTGGTTCTCGACAAATCAGCCTTGATTGATTGTCCATCTAAGTCCATTCAACTTACTTGCATGTGATCGGAATATCTGATTATGATACACCAACCTGGAAATACTAATTCATTTCGTAACTAAGTGTCGATATTTTTCAGATATTCTATAAACCGATCAATTGCATCCTGCGTCCCTCTGATTGAGTACCGATACTCACATTAGATCCTTTGTGGATTGCTAGACCCATTGCCGTGTTATTATCCGACGGCATCCTTTGCTTTAGAAAATTATTTTGATTGTTTCCCCTGACACATGATGCCTTTGGTAAATTGTGTCTTCTCCCTCTAATAGAATTGTATCCTATGCTTTGACAGCCATGCTCCTATAGCATGTGTTAATTACTCTTGGAGTTTATGGTATACGTTCCTAAGATGCCCCGACGGGTTGAACCTATGCCTTCCTAAATCGATATGACTCAAAGATTTTTCACGAGTCTTGCTCTTCTGGTGTTTTGTCGGATATCATTTCAAGGCTACAACCTGATCAGAAGCGAGGAGTAAATGGCAGGTGATGCATTGATGAAGTGGGAGTCGACCTTGAACTTTGTGTTCATGCCCATGGAAACGACGTTGATCCTATCATATAGACTTCTCGTATCAATAATCATTCATTCTGTGGTTTAAATCTGGTATTGGTGGCCTTGTCCTTTACAATCATGGTTCTGACCATGTTGTCCTACCTTGATTTCATTCTCAGACGAGTTAAAGTACTTGTCTTCTTCAGATCAACACATTGGTCCAAACCTTAAAGTTGATCTACCTCCGTGTACTATTCCTTGTAGCTCGAGGATATCACGGAGCTATATAACTTCTTATGAGCTTCTCATCAACTATGATATTTTCATTAATTCCAGTTTCCTCGTGTTTGAGGTGTTGGACACGCGAGTACATCGATAACTGAATCGAGTACGCATTGCGATTCAACAACTTTTCGTAATCTTCCTTGTTTACGAGTTTGTACTCGATCATGTCATTCCAAGCTGTTAAGCTACATCATCGTCATGTTGGAGCTCGACCATGCTATCTATACCCTTCATCCCTGGAACACAATTCCAACTGTGTGTTAAGCTTGCATCGAGTTTTCAACATTTTGTTGGTTGTTCTGAAAGGCAATCTCAATTCTAAGCTAGCAGTCTTATCTGTGATTCCGACAACCTCTTGCTTCATCATTCCCTTGCTTGATGTCGTCGCTGAACGATTACGTCTTCATGAAATTTCTCGACAAATGTGTCGTGATCATCATCAGCATTCTGAGCTCTTGCATGGTATTAATCGAATGCATGTTGAAAAATACCATCCTTGCCCCTCGATGATTGTGTTATCGTCGACAACCTTCTTGCCTTCCCTCCTACACAAACATGTATGTGTTTTGTGTTGTCCCATGTGTTCCTCGCTATCCAGCTTATGTTATCTTCTACCTTGGGGTATTACCATCTTTATGTCAAGAATGTCGTAAAAATTGCACACGTCTTAAGAATTCTTGATATAGTAATACCTCTCGCCATCACCATTCATTCTTGGTTCCGTGTTGTTTCAAACCGGAATACCAACAAGTGAACTCTGATGTGTTATTCCAATATTTTTGGCAACTCTGTTGCTTTGAGTTTAACAACTGATTGTTTCATTCTTAGTGTGTTGGGTGTTAACTCATAATTTTTGACATTGGTTGTGCTACTCCATCCGTATTTCCGAGCGCACCATTCAACCAGTGTCTAATTGTTGTTGTTCCCTCGAGCATACGACATTATGCCATTTGACTTGACAAATGCTATATCCTTGATATTGTAATTTTTGAAATTCAACCCTGTCGAAACCTCGAGGGATTGTTGTTGAGCCCATCAGCCACACCTCATCTTCTACATGTTCCACAATGAAGCTCTGGAAAGCATTATCCTTGTGCCTAGCTCATGAAGAATATGTTGGATAGAAGGAGTGTATTCTCCCAAAGTTCACATGCACTCTTTCCGCCGTAAAGATGTGAAAGTTTTGTTTCGCTTCCTCTCGAGAAATACCAAATCATTCACGCATGTGCGAAGCGTTATATGTTTTGAAGATTTGTTATCTTCACTTCATATAACTTCTCTTGGCACGCCAAGCCACTGACTGATTTGATTAAGGAAAAGAGGTTTCTTCATAAGAGCTAATCGAGGCTTATGCAAGGGCCTTGATATCCTCGATGATGGTTCTCAAATCACAACTCACTTAGATTTCGTCGTAAGAATTCTATGTGGGCACGAATGTCTTTACATTGTGTTCATATGTCTTAAATCGAACTCATGGTTCAAGAATTCCTTGTGTAGCTCATATCATGAGAATCTTGCATCTTCATCTTTCTTCTCGGGCATCTTGAGTCTCACATGTCCCGACACCAACCAGATCTGAATCTCGGGCATATATGATGGTTGGAACATTTTCCCAATAATTATAACTTTGGTCTTTATGTAACCTGGTACGGTGATGTCTTGTGTGGCACACCGGGCCGCAGGACCTATTGTTGTAAACTCTTCCCTATGCAAGATTCACCATTCTTCCATGCGGAAACTATATGACTTATTTCATAAGTTGTTACTCATGGATCCTTTTGTATGCCCTAAGTTCGAACTTTACGTGATAACCATGTTGATGCTACCTCGAAGCACGGATGCGGTACTTCTAACATCATCAGGAACGTTGGAAGCGCAATGCTAAATTGTTGCTGATCAATTATCCAAACCGTGTGGTCTGGGTAAACATCATGATTCTTCTTGCCTCTTTATCTAAAAGGCTATGTACTTGGTGACCTATCATGTATACCATATCTCTATGTTTTCCTCGGAAATGGTATACTTTAATACTTGTGTGTGTGAACACATTTTCCTTCCTATTGGTCTGTTTGACCTTTCTTGTAGCATAACTTATCTAAGCAGTGCCAATTCCCTGCTTAGGTAAAATTCTCGGTATACAACTTTGTCAGTAAGACCCTGTTACTATTGTGGATAACATTCCGGTAGCCGCCGGTGGACGAGAACCTTGCCTATTGGTCCGCCTCATTTCAACGAGCAGGAAAAATGGTTCTATTCGTTCCTCGCCCTTGGTACCGACATAACTGACAGGCTATCCTCTGACATGTCTTACTACCAAGACCATATAATATGTCATCCCTCTGTCTACTCTCGGCCCACATGGTGGACCCATAACCCAAAATTCCACAGGATTGAAACCTGACTCTCCTGTACATCTTTTGACTCCGAAGTATCCTTTACACTTGGCTTCGTATGGAATTCCAGAGCCACCATTCAATGGACCAATTACTCTTCGGTCCGGATATTATTCAACATGCCGAAGATCAAGTCCGCATCATTCGTGAGAATCTGAAGTCTACTCAATTCCGTCAGAAAAGTCAGTATGACCGACATCATCAGGATATGGTCTATCAACCTGGCGAAAAGGCATATCTTCGTGTCACAGCAATGAGAGGCGCACACCGTTTTGTAATCAAGGGCAAGTTAGCTCCACGTTATATTGGTCCTTTCACTGTTCTCGAAGGGCGTGGAAGAGTGGCTTATCAATTGGAACTGCCGGCGAACCATTCTCACGTTCACGATGTCTTCCATGTTTGTCAGCTCCGTCGCTGCTTCAAGGATCCTATTCGAGCAGTGGATCATGGTATGCTTGAGCTGCAACAAGACCTCTCTTATAAAGAGCATCCGGTCCGCATTCTCGACCAAGCTGAACATAAGACTCGTCGCAAAGTCCCCAAGTTCCTTAAGGTGCAGTGGTCAAATCATTCTCAAGATGAAGCCACTTGGGAACACGAGGATCATCTTCGTGATGAATACCCCGGGCTCTTTCCCTCTACCTCTTAATTCTCGGGACGAGAATTCTTGTTAGTAGGGGAGAATTGTGACATCCTCGACTTATGCTACAGTAAATATTGTAATTAAGCTACAGTGATCACCCGCAAATGATGCCACATCATCGAGAATTACCGTCGTTGACCCGCATTGAATTTCTATCTGGATTCAGAAATTGAAAACAAAAGATAATTATAATTATAAATTCATATTAACTATTAAAGAAAGAAAGTATTAAAAATAATAGTGATAAAAGAAAGAAAAGAAATAAAAAATAAAAAAAAGAAATTAGAAAGAAGAAATAATAGAAAAGGAAAACAAAGCAAAACAAAACAAAACAAAACAAAAAAAAGAAAAAGAGGAACCCCCCCACCCCCTGGTCGACTGGGCCAAAGTGGCCCAGCCGAGCGAGCCCACCCCGCACCCCCCTCAAACCCTAGGGTGAGGGAGCCCCTCCCCTGCCTCGCTCCCTCCCTCCCACTTGCGCCGCCGCCAGGGGCTCCCTTCCCTCGTCGCCCGCACCACCCCTCGTGGGGGGGGGGCACCTCCCACCGACACCCCTCCCTCTCGTAACCCCTCCCCACGAGAGGCTCTCTCCCTCCTAGTTCCCCCACGCACCAGACCCTCCCACGTTCTCCCTCTCCCACCCCGAGCCTCCTCTCCACCTCGCCCCCACCCCAGCCGGCGAGCTCCCCCCACCGCCGGCCTCTCCCTCCACCGGCCTCTTCCTCCCCACCCCGAGGCCTCCTCCTCCCCTCGTGCCTCCAGATCTCCCTCCCTACCCCGAGGCCTCCCTCCTCTCGTCCTCGCCTCACTCCCCACCGGCCATCCCGAGAACCACCTCGGCCGCCCCCCCTTCAACTCCGGCGACCACCATGACCGGCCGGCCTCCCTCCCCTTGAGGCCGGGGCAACCCTCGCTGGATCCGGCCGGCCCCTTCTTCACCGGAGGGCTTTCCTCTCCGGCCACGACTCAGGGAGGCCCCCTTCGGCGACCGTCACCGCCGCCACCACGTCCTCACCGGCACCACCGTCATCACCGTGCCATCACCACCGTCGCCTCCGCCTTCCCGCGAACTCCGGCTTCACCGGGCCGTCTCATCAACGTTGGTGAGCCCCTCCTCGGGCTCCTCCCACCATCGCGTTCCCCTCACCGTCCCGGTTCCGTTCCGGCAAACGGGGCTCCGATCCATCGACGTTTGACTCCGGTAGGAGGAGATGAAGTTGGCTCTCTTCTATGTTCAGAAAGTTAACACAGACTCTGTATTGTCTGTTAACAGAGAGAGGTGTGAGAGATGAGAGTTAGAAAGAAATAAAATAAAAGATGTATTAGATCCCGTATGTATGTATGTATGAGATGCGATGTATGTATTTGCGTATATAGATATTTGGAGGAATACGATATTTGCATGATTATGTATCTGTGAATAAAATCGAGTTTTTGGCCTAAAGCCACTTACCGGTGGGGCTAACGCACCCCGTTGTCTATGACAGGGAGGCCCCACACCCCCCTTTTAAAGAAAAGTGAAATTAAAATATAAAAATAAAAATACTGTTTTTATTAAATAAATAAATAGATATATTAGTTAATTAATTAATTGGATAATTAGAATAATTAGAGTATGACACATGGGTCCCCCATTAAATTAATCTGATTAATCAATATTTAATCTAAATTAAAACTTGTGCCTATGACGTTCGGGACCCGCTGGTCAGTTGACTAGTCAACTGTTGATGTCAGCATGACATCATACTGATGTCATAATAGCTTTTTATTAAATTATTTAAATCTGTTTTTAATTCCTAATTATTGTATAGAACTTTAAAAATTAATATTAAATAATCCGTAAGTCAAATCAAAATATTTTCAACAAGAAAGTTGATCAGCAGAACGAGACGAACCCGGATACACGGCCCGTTCGTCTGTCACGCGTCCCTAGCATAGCAAACATGGAACATTTCCATCGTTTCCAGTATGACCGGTAGTAGCCCGAGACCCGGAAAATATCGTCAGATATTCTTCTCACCCGTCTATGACGGATATTGTTGCGTTAGCTCATGTCTAGCCTGCATCTTGCCATGTCATGCTTTGTGTTGCATCGGTGCTATTATTTATTGTTTCTTCCCCCTCTTCTTACCGGTAGACCCCGAGACTGCCGATGCTGCCGGGTACATCTACGACCCTGCCGATCAGTCCTTTGCCAAAGAGCAGCAAGGCAAGCAAACCCCCTTGATCATTCCTATATCGCCTATGTCTTTCTTCCTACTGCTTGCATTAGTATTTTGCTACTGTTGTAGTTAGCTCCTATATCTGATGCATAGCCTATTTTTGATGAACTGCTACTTTCAGTCCTGTACCTTTAATATGCTTAGTATAGGTGGAGCAGTCATCCCCTCAGACCCCGTAGTCCAGTTGCCCCGCTTGTTTTCAAATCTCGATCTCTGATCGACGAGCCAGACCCGACACAGCACATACCCCCCCCTTCGTTGTACGACGCTACATAGATACTATCGGGTACGGAGGGTGACACCTCGCTAAGTACCCCTGATGATATCTGTGTAGTATAGCTAGTCGTACGTGGTTATCGAGGGTGATTCCTCTTTCACCATTCCCGATGTCGCCTCTGTCGTGCAACCCCTCAAGTGTGGGACCCCCGAGGGTGATTCCTCTAAGCCCACCTTGACGGGTACATCGTTCGGAATCCAACGAGGGTGATACCTCGGATTCCCCCCCGATGTTACAACCACACAGTTACTCGACCTTGTTACTGGGATAATTGGTGATTAGTTGTAAGACGGGTGGATTCTCGTGAGACTGTGTTGCTGGCCTAATTAAAATGTTAATGGATTTGGGTATTTGATCTGGGTTGGTCGGGGACCTTTTCGCACTAACCGGCTACGCGGGAAGAATTATGGGTACTCGACGTCGCGGTATCAGCCGAAGCTTTTCAGATGTCAGCAATCGTAGTGGCGCGCTCCCGAGTGGTCCCGAGATGCATTGCGCTTGTGATTAAGGGATGCTAGGACTGACGTCGGCCGCCCTCGCATCGTGCAGGAGCACGGAGGGGAACTGGGCCCATGAACCCTTTGCGCTTAGGATTTAGACCGGCGGGCTGACCTCTCTGATTAGTCTTAGGTGGGGCTGCGACGTGTCGATATTCCGAGGCCGGGCAGGACCGAGAAAAGTATGTCCGGCCAGAGTGTTATCGAGCGTGACGGGACATGTGGTGCACCCGTGCAAGGATGAAAATTAACTATTCGGATAGCCGTGTCCACGGTTACACGACGACTTGGAGTTGTGCCCCGATCTTTTACAACTACAATTGATACTTAACTGGAATTAGTTTGCCTCGGGATTGCTTCCTCGCAGGGAGTCGAGGGAGGATCTTTAGGCGTGAGCTCACATTAATATTGCTGCAACAATATGACTATTAATGTTTTAGCCCCCCCTGTTCTATTCTCGTCTATTGCTGCAAGACCTTGAAGATGCTAGTCCTCGATAGGACTAGGCCTTCTCCCCCTATTCTCGCATTGTTGCAGTCAGTCCACTTATATACCCCTTCTTTGATACTGATGCATACTTAGCATAGTTCTGATGTAAGACTTGCGAGTACTTTGGATGAGTACTCACCGCTGCTTTGCTCCCCCCTTGTTCCCTTGATCCGTTGCTGCGACCAGATGATGGAGCCCAGGAGATGGAGTTTCTTGCCGACGCCTGCCGTCCCGATGGTGTTTTCTTCTTGAAGGCCGCTGAAGATAGGAGTAGTTAGGAGGTTCCCAGGCAGGAGGCCTCGTCTCGTTCAATCGTGTTCCTTTTGTGCTAGCCTTCTCTAAGGCACCCCATGTTTTATGTCTGTACTCAGATATTTGTTGCTTCCGCTGACTCGTGTGTTTATCGAGCTTCTGTAATCTAGCCCTCGAGGCCCCTGGCTTGTAATATGAAGCTGATATTGTTTTATTTGTGTCTAGTGTTGTGTTGTGATATCTTCCCGTGAGTCCTTGGGTTTGATCGTACGCATTTGCGTGTATGTTTAGCGTACGATTAAACCGAGGGCGTCACACTCTCTCTCTAGGTGTGCAACAAGGAAGATTGTGACACAACAAAAATAAAAGACTCCTACGATACAAGACGCTCCAAGCAAAACACATAACATGTGGTGAATAAAAATATAGCCCCAAGTAACGTTACCGATGGATTGAAGACGAAAGAGGGGATGCCTGCCTTGGGCATCCCCAAGCTTGATCTCTTGCCACTCTTTATCTCTTTGTCCATAAGAACTTCACCCAAAACTTGAAAACTTCACAACACGAAACTAAAACAGAAACTCGTGATAACATTAGTATAAGAAAGCAAACCACCACTTCCTTAGGTACTGTAGAAAGCTTAAATTCTACTTGTATTGATGTTGGGTTACTGTATTTTCAATCTTACATGGCTAATACCCCCCAATACTATCCATAGATTCATCAAAATAAGCAACCAACTCAACAAAAACAGAATCTGTTAACACCAGACCAGTCTGTAGCAATCTGTATACTTAGTATACTTCGGGTACTTCAAAAATTCTGAAAACTTACGACAGTCTGAAAAATTTGCGTAGCAATCAGCATAAAAAATAATCAACTCAAAAGCTCTTACAGAAAAAAAATGAAAATTCTTTTCTTGAGAATAAAGTTTCTGTCTTTTCCAGCATGACCAAACGATCATCCCCAAGACTAATCATAACGGTTTTGCTTGGCACAAACGCAAAAATAAACACAAAAAACACAATCATAACAGAATTATGAAAGTGTGGAAAACACAAAACAGAAAGAAAAAGGATAGATTCGTTGGGTTGCCTCCCAACAAGCGCTATTGTCTAACGCCCTTAGCTAGGCATTGATAAATCAATGGTGCTCACACAATAGACAAGAATTGAAGCACAACGCGAGCATCATAAAGCATGTGAAAATCACATCTAATTCTAACATACTTCCTATGCATAGGCATTTTATAGGAAAACAAATTGGCAAGACAACCAATAGTTACCAAATGCAAGGAATAAGAAAGAGACAATAGCAATATCAACATAACGAGAGGTAATTTGGTAACATGAAAGTTTCTACCAAAATATTTTCCTCTCTCATAGCAATTACATGTGGGATCATAATCAAATTCAACAATATAGCTATCACAAAGGATATTATTTTCATGATCCACATGCATGCAAAGTTGACTCTCATAAAAAATAATGGGATTATCATCAACGAAAGTCATGACGTCTCCGAACCCACTTTCAATCTTATTGCAAACATCATATTCATCATGAGGCTTAAACAAATATTCAAGATCATAAGAAAAATTATCACCCCAATCACGATCATTGCAACAAGTAGTGGACATAGCAAAACTAGCATCCCCAAGCTTAGGGTTTTGCATATTTTTAGCATGATTGTCACTAATAGAATTCATAGTGAAGCCATTGCAATCATGCTTTTCATTCAAGGAGACCTCGTGAATCACTTCATGAATTTATTCATCACAATTTTAAGATTCACGCATCTCAAGCAAAACTCCATAGAGAAAGTCAAGGGCACTCAACTCACTAGCAATTGGATCAACATAATTGGATCTCTAAAAGAGATTAGCAAGTGGGTGAGGATCCAATCACTAGATTTTCAGCAAGCGAAGATGCAAGCATATTGAAGGCACATAGCACACAAGCGAAAGAAAAGGGTGAACGAAAAAGCCAAATGAAAAAGGCAAACAAAAAAGGCTAATTGGTGAAGTGGGGGAGAGGAAAACGAGAGGCAACTGGCAAACAAAGTAAATGCAAGAGATGAGTTTGTGACACTTACTTGGATAGATCTTGACTTGATCTCTCCTCCCCGGCAACGGCGCCAGAAATACTTCTGCTACGGCAACAAAAGACCTTCCCTGGCAATGGCGCCAGGAATCCTTCTGCTACGGGCTACGCCTATAGGGACTTTCTTAGCAAATATGCAAAGGATTCCCCCGCGGCCTTGGAGCCTTGCGTTGGTGTTCCCTTGAAGCGGAAAGGGTGATGTAGCACAGCGGCGGTAAGTATTTCCCTCAGTTTGAGAACCAAGGTATCGATCCAGTAGGAGGATCGCGTCAAGTCACAAGTACTTGCACAAACACAAAGAGCTTGCACCCAACGCTATGAAGGGGTTGTCAATCCCTTATAGATTGTTTGTAAAGTGAGAACTAAAAGCAAAAAGTAAACAAAGCAAAGTAAAAAAGAAAAGTGGAGACGATAGTTGTGAATAGACCCGGGGGCCGTAGTGTTCACTAGTGGCTTCTCTCATGAAAGCAAGTAGACGGTGGGTGAACGAATTACTGTCGAGCAATTGATAGAACCGCCCAAAGTCATGACGTTATCTATGGCAATGATCATATCTATAGGCATCACGTCCAAAACAAGTAGACCGATACTTTCTGCATCTACTACTATTACTCCACACGTCAACCGCTATCCAGCATGCATCTAGTGTATTGAGTTCATAAAAACGGAGTAACGCCTTAAGCAAGATGACATGATGTAGATGGACAATCTCAAATCTATGATGAAAGCCTATCTTGTTACCCTTGATGGCAACAACACGATGCATGCCTTGCTGCCCCTTCTGTCACTGGAAAAGGTCACAGCACGGTATGAACCCAAGAACAAGCACTTCTCCCATTGCAAGAATCATAGATCTAGTTGGCCAAACAAAACCCAAGACCCGGAGAGACTTACAAGGATATCAAATCATGCATATAAGAAATCAGCAAAGACTCAAATATAATTCATAGATAATCTGATCACAAATCCACAATTCATCAGATCTCGACAAACACACTGCCAAAGAGGATTACATCGGATAGATCTTCATGAAGATCATGGAGAACTTTGTATTGAAATCCAAGAGAGAGAAGAAGCCATCTAGCTACTAACTACGGACCCGTAGGTATGAAGTGGACTACTCACGAGTCATTGGAGGGGCGATGATGTTGATGTAGAAGCCCTCCAGCTCCAAAGTCCCCTTCGGCAGGGCACCGGGAAGGGTCTCCAGATGAGATCTCGCGGAAACGGAAGCTTGCGGCGGCGGAAAAGTGTTTTCGTGGACGCCCTGATTTTTTCTGCTATTTCAGGGAATTTATAGGCCAAAGAGTTAGGGCAGGGGAGTGCCACGGAGGCCACAAGCCTGGTTGCCGCGGCCCCCCTGGCCGCGGCAACAAGGCTTGTGGGCTCCCTGTGGGCCCCCTGCCTTGCCCCTCAAGTCCCCCGATCTTCTTCTGTTCTGGAAAAAATTATTTCGGGGATTTTATTCTGTTTGGACTCCGTTCCAAAATCAGATCTGAAAAGAGTAAAAAACACAGAAAAAACAGGAACTGACACTTGGCACTGAATTATTAAGTTAGTCCCAAAAAAGATATAAAAGGTAAATAAAACATTCAAAGTTGACAAGATAACATGAAACTATCAAAAATTATAGATACGTTTGTGACGTATCAACCGACGAGCTGCACGAGTGGGTGAGCGCGCCACCCATCTGGTTGGCGCGCGAACTGGAACAGGAGGAAGCCTACCTCCTGCACTGGAAGTCGCAGCAGCTGCGGACGGAGCGCGAAGAAGGTTGTCGGCAGATGGAGATGGAGAAGGAGGCGGAGGAGGAACGACGGGAGATGAAGAAGGAGGAGCGCGCCCGGGCTGCGCTGCCACCGCCACGAGCACAACCCACATCGACGGGACGGATGACGGAGGCAGGCAGACAGTTGCGCTCTGGAACACGACGTTTCCATGGGCCGGCCCTACCCCTATGTTAGTCGACCTCACCGACCCCGACGACGCCTAGGGCTGCTTGCCTCGTAGTTAGTTTTTTTATGTTTAATTAATGTAATGTGGACGCGTGGACTCTTGTCGGTCTTCGTGGATGCGTGCTATATATTTTTGTAATGTTTTTTTTTTCACGCGCCGTAAAAATAAATCGAACAAGCGTTGAACGCATGCGCCGATCCCAACAACAAAGCGGAGGCCGGTGTTCGTCTGGCCGATCCAAACGAACGAAAAATAGACAAAATGACCGTTCGTTTAGATCGGCCGATTAGAGTTGCTCTTATATAGTCTAACATGACTCTGTGGGCGCATACGTCACGCAATAAGCACCATTTTGTGATTGTTTTTTGGAAATGTGTTATTTGGAAATGGGTTTATTTTGGGTTGAACTTTGTCAAAAGGGCCACTATTGCAGTTTTTCACAAATGCATCAGCCTGCATTTTGTTAACCATTTCTGGGCCAATAGCAGCGCCTTTCTCCTGCGATGACGCGTGTGTACTGCTGCTGCACCATCGGACCGGTTGCAGTCGCGTAGTAGTACTACCTTGCGAGCGCGATCATTATAGTTTCATCATTGCCGTGTGCACTGCAGCCTTCGTCCGACGCCAAGCCAAGCTAAAGGACGAGAAGCATCCACGTACGTTCCACTCGACGCGTGGTTGATCCAGGGAAAGCAGGCAGAAACTGAGTATAACGCGTCGCATGGTTTTTGCTCGCGTAAGCCCGAATGTCCAGTTCGTTCGTTAGGGCCAGCTTTTAGCTGACTTTTATAATAAACTGGAATAAGCTATTTATATCCAGCTTATTTTAAAATCTTAATTAAATTTATATTTTTAAAGTACAATAATTAAGACTTGATTAATAGATTTTAAAAAATATATTTTTGTTGTGTTTCTAGAATAAGCTTGATAGGCAGTAGCTTATTCTAGAAGCTTAAAAATCCATCAGAAAAATTGCTCCTTAATATTATTAGACGTTGGTACTTGATGTATGCCACTACTCTTTTCGTTTCAAAATATAAAACCTTTTAGAGATTTTACTACGAACTACATATGAAGTAAAATAAATAAATTTATATTCTTAAATATGTCTATACATCTGTATAAACTCCCTCCGTTCCTAAATATAAGTCTTTTAAGCGATTTCACTATGTATCTACATACGAAGCAAAATGATTGAATGTACACTCTAAATTATGTCTATATACATCCGTATGTAGTCTACTAGTGAAATCTCTACAAAGAATTATATTTAGGAACGGAGGGAGTAGTTCATAGTAAAATTTCTAAAATATATTATATTTAGGTACGGAGGAAGTAGTTTGGATTGTCTTGGGAAGTCAATGACGACTTGCTACCAAATCTCACCTCCCACACCAGGCGAACTTTTGGGGCCTTCAGCGTTCAAACCGGTATTTTTCATAGTGTACGGATGTTGAAACTTTTGGCCTAGGACACACCAGAAACTGTTCAAATCTCACCAGGACAAGCAAAATTTTCACAATTCAAACAAGTAACAAGAGAGGCGGTGCGGACTTTTGGAACCTGGGTCTAGACAAACCGTTTAGGCAAGAAATATTTTAAAAATAGTAAAAACATTAAAAAGGTTAAATTTTGTCGGAACAAGCATTGTTGTGTTATTCACGTGTAAAATTTCAGGACAAACTGATTTGCGTGGTATTGTTAGCAAAAAGTCAAAATTACAAGTACAAATTCTTCCTTAATAATAAAGCGCGGACCGCTTTTATCGTCCGTCGTTGGTCATTTTGCAGAAAAGCCCTCACAGTTTCAGGTAATTAACCCGCAGTTCAATTTTAAGTCAGAACGAACCGTTTTTTGTCATTTTGCAGAAAAATCCCTGATGTTTCAGGTAATCAACCCGCCGTCCCTATTTAAGTCAGCCGAAACGTTTTTTGTTTTAACAAAAAAAATCGTGACTTTTTAGTTAATCAATCCATATTTTATCTAAAATAAAATTATCCATATCTTTTAAACCGTAACTCCGATTTTAACATGTTATATATGAAATTTGATTCAAAAAATGTGTAGAATCTAAATAGGATGTTATTTTTAGCTGTTGAAAACTTCTTAAATATTATTTTTGGTGCAAACTTAATCTGTAGTGCACGGTCTTTTTTTTCCTCTCTTTCCGGCGACCATACGAATTGCAATAAACATCCATTAAATTAAAACCAAATTGAGAGGAAAGAAAACATGGTTAACCACACATGCACACCATTGGAAAATCTCGTGGTGAGAAACAACATATTTCTCATCTTATTCCGAGTGATTGTACATTCAAACACGTTTTCGTTGTGTGAGCACTGAGGCCATCGTCGACAACACAAATGTGATGCCATGTGAAAATATATTGCGTTCAAAGCGTGTGTTATTTTCTCTTTCGTTGCAACGCACGGTGTTTTTGCTAGTAAGCTTAACATAGTATCGGTTTTGTTTTTATTCATTAGGAATACCATGAATGACAAAACTTTGCACGAGAATAATACACTAGACAATACGCGTTCCTAAAAAGTTTCAGTTTTTTTTCTATTTTTAAATTTGTTTTTTAATTCTAGTGTGTCTAGACCTAGATTTTGTTGTGTATTTTGGCAAGAGAACTCGCATCTTAGAGCATGGTTAATTGTATAGCTAGTTGCTTGCTATATGGACATGTGAGGTCATCACGAATTAATGTTATTAACTACACATACAATAGAGTTGGCTATAAGAGCATCTATAGCCGAACCCTCAAACCCTCCTCAAAGTCCGAGCAGGCCCCCCGGTCACTGCCCGGTCACAAAAAATCGACATAGACGGGTCTCTCAAACCGGCCTCAAACGCCCGGGCTGACCGACACCTTCTATTTTCAGCCCAAATATAAGGCGGATATGGGGGAGCCCGGGCGCGATCGGACACACCCGCCACATCGGACCCAACAACCCGACCCTACCACAAATTGCACCAAATCCACCCCGTAGAACCGTCGGATCCAGTTTTTGTTTTCCTCTCTTCTTCTGCCGCGCGTCATCCGTCTCGTAGCTCCGCCGCCGCGCGCGCTCCGTTGTCTAGTAGCCTCCGCCACCCCAGCCACTCGATGAAAGGGATTGTCTCTCCCGACCTTTCCGCGCAGGACGTCGTCGCCGGCCCGGAAGACACCGCGGTATGTCCGGCAACTCTCTAGTCGTGCCTTGCGTCGGATGTGTTCGACAGAATGTCTTACCGGATTTGTTGATCAATTTTTTAGGGGAAACGATGGATTCCGATGCTTCGATCGGTGAGGAGTATGGACAGACGAAGCTTGATCAACTGATTCAAGATGAGTTCTTCGATTCATCGGATTCGGACGAAGAAGTGGACATGATGGTGTTCATGAGCATGCAAGAGGAAATGGGCTGGGAAGTGGAGCACATTCTCAATTTCAAGGGCTCAATCAAAGGGAGAACAATCATCAATCGGGACAGGGTATCCAGAGCAAAGCTACTGCAGAAGGATTACTTTGATCTGGATTCAAGTCCCCCCCCCCCCCCGATACATTTTTTCGTCGTCATTTTCACATGCGAAAACCATTCTTCTTGCGCATTGTGGAGGCAGTGGGCGCACATGATGACTACTCCAAGCTCACAAGAGATTGTTGCGCTCAACTCTCTTTCTCTGCCAAGCAGACGTGCACAGTTGCTGTGAGGATGCTTGCACTTGGTACCGCGGTTGATGCCGTTAGTGAGATGTCAGGATGGGGGAGATCACATGCCTGAAAACTACTGTCAAGTTTGCACGTGCTGTGGTGGAGGTGTTTGGAGCAAAGTATCTGAGAGAGCCAAATGCACAGGACACAGAGAAGTTGTTTGCAATTGGAGAGGCCAGTGGGACTCCACGAATGCTCGGATCAATCGATTGCATGCATTATCAATGGAAAACTATCCCAAAGGCTTGCGAGGAATGTACCAAGGTCACTGAAAAGAGGCCACCATCATACTGGCATCACATCACTTATGGATTTATCTTGCTTTCTTTGGAATGCCAGGTTGTCACAACGACATCAATATGCTTCAACGATCTCCGATGTTTAGGAGTCTTTGCAACGGGGAATCACGTGCGTGCAACTACACCGTCAACGACCAATACTACAACACGGGATACTATCTTGCCAATGGCATATATCCTCAATGGGTTGCATTTGTGAAAACTATATTCGAACCACATGGCAGAAAACAAAAGCACTTCGCAACAATGCAGGAATCAGCTAGGAAGGATGTGGAGAGGGCTGTTGGAGTGCTGCAAGCGTGCTGGAGAATTGTTCGTGGGTATGCAATGATGTGGGAACAAGAAACTTTGTGGTAGGTGATGACATGTTGTGTTATTTTGCACAATATGATCGTCGAGGATGAGGGTGATGGTTGATACGTCCCAGACGTATCTATAACTTCTGCTTGTTCCACGATCTTTTGGGTGACATTGTTATATGTTTTGCTACACATTTATAGCATTTTACACATATTTGGACTAACCTACTAACTCAGTGAACCCAATGTTAGTATCTGTCTGGTGATGTCTATTTTGCACGGGCTTTTACCCAATTTTTCGAATCCCGAAAAAATTCCAGAAAAATTATATAAAAAATCAGCGAAACGGAAGCTTCCTGATCACTGAAGATGAGCCAGAGTGGGGCCAGGGGACTCCCAAGCAGCCTGCTAGCGCGGCCAGGACCTAGGCCGCGCCAGGAGGTCGCCTCGGTGGGTCCCACCTCCTCCGGTGCCCTCCTTTGGCCTATATTTAGAGTCCCGAGAGGAAACCCTTGCAGACTTTCTGGAATCGCGAATTTCTCCATCGTTCCGCCGCCGCAGCGCTTCCGAGATCGGGAGCGTCAGGAGACCTCTTCCCGGCACCCTACCGGAGGGAGGATTGACCTCCGGGAGCTTCTCCACCACCATGGACGCTTCCCGGACGTGCCGTGAGTAGTCCTCCTTGGACCATGGGTCCATGACCAGTAGCTATGTGATGTCTTATCTCCAATCTTGTGCTTCAATGGTTAGTCCTTGTGATGTGCCCTACATGATCAAGGCATCTATGCAATTCTCTTGCTATTGCTATGCTTGGTTTGTTGGGATCTAATGGATTATGAGATTATGTTTAGATTGTTATGAGTTATATATTTGATTATCCTTTTATATTATGTTCCTTAGTGATTCATGCACGTTCTCCATTGCTATTTATTGCTTTGGCCGAGTAGTAGATTGTAACTCCAAGAGGGACGTTATGCATGATTGAGTGACAGAAACATGAGACTAGGGGATGTGCTTGTTGCCACGAGGGAAAAAACAACGGTGCTTGTGACCACGGTTGCAAGGATTGTTTACCTTACACATAGTTCGTTAATGCAGTTGTCCGTTGCTTTGAGTTTGCACTTTGGGTGGGGCTCGCAACTTAATACTGGAGAGATGTTCTGGATAGATATCTCAAGGTGGATGATTAGTAAGTAGATGCTGATGAATAAACGGTCTACTTGTCTTGGCGTACTACCCATTACTATTGAACCTCTAACTATCAAGTAGCATAATTAGCATTGCGGTGCGATCATAATTCTATCAATTGCCCAACTGTGATTTGTTTACCCTAGCATAGTTGTTTATCGTCTTTTGGGAGAGAGACATCGCTAGTGAACATCATGTGACTCTGGTCCATATCACCATCATTGTTTACACCTCCATCATTTACCGCTTTCATTTACTTTTCCGTTATAATCGCTATTACTTTCCCGCTTGTGTTTTGATCCTTTGCAAACTACAAGTGAAAGGACGTGGATGTCACCTGGAGGGGGGGGGGTGAATAGGCGCTTTAAAATAATTATGGTTTAGGCTTGAACAAATGCAGAATAAAACTAACGTTTAATTGGTCAAGCACAAAACCTATAACAACTAGGCTCAACTATGTGCACCAATAACTTATGCTAAGCAAGATAAACAACTAAGTGATAGCAAGATATATGACAAGAAACAATATGGCTATCACAAAGTAAAGTGCATAAGTAAAGGGTTCGGGTAAGAGATAACCGAGGCATGCAGAGACGATGATGTATCCCGAAGTTCACACCCTTGTGGATGCTAATCTCCATTGGAGCGGTGTGGAGGCACAATGCTCTCCAAGATGCCACTAAGGCCACCGTAATCTCCTCACGCCCTCGCACAATGCAAGATGCCGTGATTCCACTAAGGGACCCTTGAGGGCGGTCACCGAACCCGTACAAACAAGGTTGGAGCAATCTCCACAACTTAATTGGAGGCTCCCAACAACACCACAAAGCTTCACCACAATGGCATATGGCTTCGAGGTGACCACAAATGCTCGGGGCAATCTCCACAACTTAATTGGAGACCCCGACGCTTGCCCGAAGCATTACACCACAATGATTGAGCTCAAAGGCACCACCAAGCTTCTAGGGATACCAAGTACCCAAAGGTAATAAGCTTCTCAACTTCTCACTTCCACGTATCACCGTGGAGAACTCAAACTGATGCACCAAATGCAATTGCAAGGGCACACAGAGTGCCCAAATCCTTCTCTCCCAAATCCCACCAAAGCAACTAATGCTAGGGAGGAAAATGAGAGGAAGAATGAAGAAGAACACAAAGAACTCCAAGACCTAGACCCAATGGGTTCCCCTCACTTAGAGGAGAAAGTGATTGGTGGAAATGTGCATCTAGATCTCCTCTCTCTTTTCCCTCAAGAACTAGCAAGAATCATTGGAGGGATTGAGAGTTAGCAAGCTCGAAGAAGGTCAACAATGGGGGAAGAACACGAGCTAAAAAGATAAGGTTCAATGGGGAAGAAGACCCCCTTTTATAGGTGGGGGAAAATCCAATCGTTATGCTTCACAGCCCGCATAGAGCGGTACTACCGCTCGGTAGGTTCACCAACCATGCTGAGGCCAAAAAGGATGCGAAAAACAGTCCGACGGAGCGGTACTACCTCTCCTGGAGCGCTACTACCGCTAGGGAGCGGTAGTAAAAAAATACTACCGCTCCGGCGGCGGTACTACCGCTGGCACGAGGAGCGGTACTACCGCTGGATACTGAAACTGCTCTAACTTTCGCATACGGACTCCGAATTCAACAAAACCAAGTTTGTTGGAAAATTAAAGACATGGGATAAAACAATCTTGATAGAAATATCAATAATAATCTAGTGAGAAAGGTACCATTAGAAAACGGTGAGAACCCTTCTTCGAATAAGATCGGTAAAAACACTGAGCATCGAAAACATCATAGAAGGTGCATATGGACTCCGTTTTCGATGAACTCGAGCTTGTCATGAAGATGACCATAAGCTCTAAAACTCACAAAGAGAAACACCAAACAAGAACCAAGAAGTATGATGCAAGGATGCAAATGGTTTGAGCTCTCAACGAACGATACGATCAAGCTACTCACTTGAGAGCCCCCCTTGACAGTACGGCAATATATCCTAAACAGAAAACCTATTAAGGGCAAACCTATACCTTGCACCTCGTCCTCTTGAGCTAGATGACGATGATCTTGGCTTCCTTAAGATGGACCACCTTTCTTGATTGCGTTGGCTAGATGAAGACTAGTTGATTGCTCCCCCATACACACTATGGGTGAGCCGCTCTTCAACATATCTTCACAAGTCCATTGCCACCATCCTCCACCACTTGACATCATCGTCCATGGGTTGTATGAGATCTTCCTCTAGACGCAAACCCATGGAAACACACCTAACCCCACATAGAACTCTCACGAAGACCATGGGTTAGTACACAAACACGTAATGGACAATGCTTACCATACCATGGGAACACTTGATCCCTCTCCGTACATATTGTACACTTTGTGTGTTGATCATCTTGATTTACTCTTTGTCTGGGATCTTGATCAACCTTGATTCTCTATGACCATTCTTTGGATAAGACCTTGAATACCTCCTTGGTCATCATATAAACTCCTTGAACCCAACATATGGACTTCAAGAAGTGCCTATGGACAAATCCTATAAATATAACTTAAGGCAACCATTAGTCCATAGGAATTGTCATCAATTACCAAAACCACATATGGAGAAATATGCTCTATCAATCTCCCCCATTTTGGTAATTGAGGACAACCACTTAAAGAGAGTTTATATAAGGAAATAAGCATAACCAAGCACACACATGCAAAGTAGTAATGCATGCGTACAAGATGTGAATGCTTATGCAATAAAAGCAAAACCCTCTAAGCATAACCAAACTAAACTCTCTAAACTTCTCCCCCATTGGCATCGATAGCCAAAATGGACAAAAAGTTTAGAAAGCCAATATAGTAGGTGGTCCTACAAAAAGTGTTTACTTCTCAACAAATGAGTGCAGAGAAATACACATAGACAATGATAAGAAGTTGGAGGAAAACGAACTATGTCGAGGACCTAAAGATTGCAAATAAAATGATCGTATGCCACAAAGGCATACAAAAATAGAGGCAAGCAATCAAAAGATACCAGATGGAACAAACAATCATATGGTCCTTCGAACCACATGAATAAAAGATATTATGATAAAGGCAACATAGTGTTTTATCAAAGCTAGAGAAGCTCCCCATGATTTGTGCACTAATAAGACATTTTTGTATTTGATACAAGTGCACAAAATAGGGTCGTTGCTCCCCAAAAATTAATAAAAACACACAACGATTGCAAGAAGATAGAGGATATAATAAGCATATCATTTTGCACAAAACAAATGGTTGAGCAACATGTAAAAGAAGCAACTTAAGAATAGGCTCAACCAAAGTAATGTGTGTGAGTCATGGCAAAGCACTTGAGAAGACTAAGATAAGGATGAGCATTACTCATCAACATAGTCTTGATGAAATGAGAAACAAAGTGCAAGACATATCATTCCCCCCCCGCCCACACACACACACTAGAAAATGGGTTCACAAGCTTACTAATAAAAGAAATAAGAACCAACGCTTGTGACAACCCATGGTGAAGATAGGAAATAAGAACCTTGTCAAGAGGAGGGAGACCAATCGAAATGGCAAAACCCTCATCAAGACAAGCATGAGGAGAAATAATCTTCACGGCCAAAGAGTGCATCAATATGTAGGAAAATAAGATACGCACTCAAGACAAATCCTTTCACGAAGCCACCAAAACTGAAAAAGGAAATGCAATGGTGGACGTGAAAGAAAAGAGGATATCAATTAGAGATGTAACTTCTCTCATGTGTAAAAGGTTCTAAGTAGAAGACAATCATGATGATATATATCCATAAAGAAGTATGTACACACGAAATGGTTACAAGAAGGAACAAACAAGATATCCTAAAGGAAGTCATAAATATATCAATAAGATCTTTGCTTGGAAGCATAGCACATGGCCTAATATTTTCTTATTGTACAATATGAACTTCCAACATACGAACATCAAAGACATCCCAACTAGCAATAAGACATCATCGTTTGGATGCTTTGAGAAAGGAAACAAGTACTACAAGAACGAATCAAGAGATTCATGCCATGATGCAACCTGGAAAAGAAAAAACAGGTTTGGGCCTTTGCAAGAAATGAATGCATGAAGTAGATACTGGTTGCCGAGACAAAATTGGATTGATGTAGTAGATAGTTGTTCGTTGATCATCCTAACTTGGCTCCAATAATCACATGGTCTCAACACATTCCATATAGGTGAGCCGAACATCCGACGCATCTCCAATTGTTCCTGGAACAACAAAACAAACAAAATGGTGCCCAAACTCATTGGGACCAAAGAGTTAGATAACCAACAATACATAGGACAAACTCCACATACATATGTGCACATAGATATGAATTTGAATTTCATGCACACTTTAGCCAATTTATGACAAGGTGGAGTTTCCCCTATATATTGGGTCAAAGAAAGAAAGCAAGCAAAAGAAGCTATATATAGTAAATATGCATGCTCAAGGCTTTCAAGAATCAACTCAACACAAAGTTGATAAGACACCAAAAGACAAGGTATCAAGTGATAATAAGATACCAAGCGAAAAACTATCACTTGAAGGATATCAATTAAAAGATACCTCAAGGAATGAGATATATATCCATTGGAACATGCCAAATAAAAGGAAACAAGATACCAATTGAAGGAAAACAAACACGAGGTATGTAGTTTCCAAAAGAGAGCTAAGTTCCAACAAACCAAACCCTCGACAAAGTTTCATGATGGCACAAAGCATCATAAAGAGCAAGACTTGCCTCCCATCAATACACACTCGATGGGGATCAAAAGATTTTATGATGGGCGAATAAAGAGAGTGTTCTAAAGAAAATAGGATAGCTCCCCCAAGGGATGTGCCTTATATAGAATTTGCATTTAAATACAAAACACACAAGATGGGATCATCACTTTCTCTATATCTATAAAAACACTAGACATGTTAAATAGATCCACAAGAGGCAAGGAAGACAAACGAAACACAAAATCCAATGTAAAGACGATTAACAATTTCTACCACATGATGGGAATACCAATTGTCAAGGACAAGAAGTATTTTGGAAATAATACTCATTGGTAGATCGCAAATATATCCAACATCATCTTTAGCCCTAAAACGCAAGCAAATGACACTTGTAGGGCTAACATGCCACCTAGGAACAAGATAATTTACAATATCAACACTAAGTGGCAATACCTCAAATGTACACATTTTCTAGGCTTGTAATATCACATAGCATATTACTCCCCCATAATGTGATAACCCAACAATATTAACAAGTGGCAAATTAAAACCAACAAGAGATAATTAATGGACCATATAGAATTTGAATTTCTCATGAGTAAGACATACCACATAGAAACTAGATAATCTTGAAATATCAATACTAAGTGGTATTCCCCATGTATACACATTTATAGGATTGTGAGATGTGCAAAGCACATAACTCCCCCACAATGGGATAATCCATTAATCTCTCACAAGAGACAACAAAGATACAAACAAGATGCAAAAAGGCTCACTACAAGACTCACATGTACATGATGTGCAAACCAACATACACATACTCGATTACTCAAGATAAGCAAGTTGGAAGCACAACATATACAAACACATGCAAGGTACAAAACCACAACATGCAAAGGGGCAAGTAACTAACAATGTAAACAATTTAAGTACAAGTTACCGTAAGGAGGCACATTGGATATGAGATAGAAACTCGGTAATCCAAATGACTTGGCTTGAGATAATATGAATGATGAAGACCCCTTAATTCTTCATTATGTATCCAAGTCTACAATGTCCTCCACATTCACCTATTGATCAAGTTTGAGCTTGTTGGTCCCCAACCACGTTGGGTCCTAAGAGGTTAGTCACAATAGGCTTGGCAACCCAAATGGTACTTTTCTTGACACCACTTCGAGTACCAAGAAACTTGGCAAACACATTGCCAACCTTATCCTTCCCAAGAGAATAGATATCATCAATATTGACTGGGTTGGATAAATTACCTCTCGTGCAAGAAGAAGCGAACTGACCCTTCTGACGACATAAGTAGCAACATCTACCCTTTAATTTCTTCCCTATTGATTTCTAAACATGAGGAGTGTTGGCTTGGGTCTTCTTGGGATGGGGCCTTTCTTAAACTTGTAGTTGAGTATGTGATTGAACTTGTGGTTGTTTCCCTTGTTGCTTGTGACTTTGGGGCTTCTTCTTTAGTGGGCAAGATCTAACATGGTGCACTTCAATTTTGCACTTGAAGCAAATAATCTTGGTTGAATTCTTGACTTGTTCTTGGCTCTTCTTCTTTAAGCTTTTGGACTTATTCTTCTTGTTGGAGTTGAATCCAAGTCCATCTTTGTCATTTGGGGATTTTTGCCCACAAAAGACATTGTTGAGTGTGGACATTCCTTCATGACTCTTTTCCAAGTCTTTCTTCATGGAAGTGACTTGGGCCTTGAGCTCTTTGATTTCCTCTACATGGTTAGTATCAACACAAGTACTAGAGGAAGTATAAGCTTCATTGTTAGAGCAACAAGGCATGGAAAGTAATTCATCACAAGATGTAGCAGCATTATGAGTAGATGAATTACGAGGACTAGCACATGACAATATAGCATTTTGACTAGAAGTAGTGCTAATGTCCACATGAGGCTCACTCGATGTTACCTTGATAGTAATAGCCTCATGAGCTAATTTTAGCACATTATGGGATACTAGAAGATCACCATGAGAGCTTGTGAGCATTACATGACTTTCTTACAATTTCCCATAATTGCTAGATAGCAACTCAAGTTGAGCCCTTAGCTCAACATTCTCCTTTAAAATGGATGCTTCACAAGAAGTAGAGTTAGTAGCACAAGCGTCATTATTAACAATAAGAGGAGAAGGGAACTTGGCAAGCTCTTTAGCATATGAAGCTTCAAGTTGAGCATGAGACTCGGTGTGTTCGATGAGTGAACTCTTAATAGCCCTTGAGCCATTTTCGAGGTGCTCATAGTCCTCAACGAGTTTAGCATGTGCAACTTCAAGCTTATCGTTTTTAGTTCTAAAATCATTAGCCACTTCGAGAGCTCTATCATGAGATTCCTTTAATCTAGAAAATTCTATAACAAAGGTTTCCTCAAGAGATTCCTTGGTGGTTTGTTTATTTTCAAGAGCTTGAGATAGCTCCACGATCTCGTTAGCGTAATCACGCTCATGACCTTCCATTGTCTCAATGGTGGCCTCATGCTCCTCGAGATGAGCTTCCAACTCCTCAATGTATTTCTTGCCCTCAGTGGCAATAGACATGATTTCCAAGAAGTTGGAACAAACAAGTTTATTCTTATAAAGAGATTTAAAAATCATTTCACCCCTAATTTTTAAGGATGCAATAATATCACTCTCTTCATCATTATTCTCATCCTCATTATCATTAACATCATCATCATGAGATACATTGGGATTCAAAGTAGGAGATACCTTTGAAGCCTTAGCCATAAGGCAAAAGTGAGTAACAGGAGATGATGATGTAGGATCCCTTAAAGCATCATTCAAGGCCACATCTTGTTCCATGGAGTGATGAATTTCCTCTACATTGTTAGCACAACAACTCGAGGATATATATATATATATATATATATATTTATCATGGCAACAAGATATAGGAAGCATATCATCATGAGATTTAGTCAAGCAGTTTTTACATGATATGCAAGGACTATCAACACAAGCATGTAAAACATTTAGAGTGCTCGAAGTGTTAATGCCCAAAGATGAAGCATTGCAATAATATAGTGATGAAGGATCATCAACAATAAACCCACTATCATCATTGCAATGATCACCACTACTCACCATATCATTACCTTGTGGCAATCCACATGTAGGTGAAGTAGATGAAGTTGAGAAGACCACACGACCGGAGGTGGAGGGAGAACAATAATACCCACAAATCTTGGACATACCATATTTATCTTGAAGCTTTGTCCACAATGAGCATCCCGGAATGGCATGAGTTGAAATATAACTACATTGCTCAAAGTATCAAAAAGCACATTAGAAGCTTGAGCATTGAGATAAGAGTTTTTCTCATCCTCTAAAGATATATTTTGAGAATCCTTTGGAGGATAAAAATCCATATCTACAATTCTCTCCAAGTTTGGGTCCATGACCCTAAAGTGATTAAGCATGCGAATTACCCAAACATCAAAATTTGTGCCATCGAAAGTAAGAGTATCAGAGAATCCTAAACCCCCAGTCGGCATCCTTACTCTCTAGGTGGTTAAACCTAATAAAGAGAGACCTAGCTCTGATACCAATTGAAAGAACGTGGATGTCGCCTAGAGGGGGGGGGTGAATAGGAACTTTAAAATAATTACGGCTTAGGCTTGAACAAATGCGGAGGAAAACTAATGTTTAATTTGTCAAGCACAAAACCTAAAACAACTAGGCTCAACTATGTGCACCAATAACTTATGCTAAGCAATATAAACAACTAAGTGATAGCAAGATATATGAGAAGAAACAATATGGCTATCACAAAGTAAAGTGCATAAGTAAAGGGTTCGGGTAAGAGATAACCGAGGCACACAGAGACGATGATGTATCCCGAAGTTCACACCTTGCGGATGCTAATTTCCATTGGAGCGGTGTGGAGGCACAATGCTCCCCAAGATGCCACTAAGGCCACCGTAATCTCCTCACGCCCTAACACAATGCAAGATGTCGTGATTCCACTAAGGGACCCTTGAGGGAGGTCACCGAACCCGTACAAACAAGGTTGGGGCAGTCTCCACAACTTAATTGGAGGCTCCCAACAACACCACAAAGCTTCACCACAATGGCATATGGCTTCGAGGTGACCACAAATGCTCGGGCAATCTCCACAACTTAATTGGAGACCCCGACGCTTGCCCGGAGTTTTACACCACAATGATTGAGCTCCGAGGCACCACCAAGCTTCTAGGGGTACCAAGTACCCAAAGGTATCACCATGGAGAACTCAAACCGATGCACCAAATGCAATGGCAAGGGCACACAGAGTGCCCAAATCCTTCTCTCCCAAATCCCACCAAAGCAACTAATGCCAGGGAGGAAAATGAGAGGAAGAATGAAGAAGAACACGAAGAACTCCAAGACCTAGACCCAATGGGTTCCTCTCACTTAGAGGAGAAAGTGATTGGTGGAAATGTGGATCTAGATCTCCTCTCTCTTTTCCCTCAAGAACTAGCAAGAATCGTTGGAGGGATTGAGAGTTAGCAAGCTCGAAGAAGGTCAACAATGGGGGAAGAACACGAGCTAAAAAGATAAGGTTCAATGGGGAAGAAGACCCGCTTTTATAGGTGGCAAAAAATCCAACCGTTATGCTTCACAACCCGCACAGAGCGGTACTACCGCTCATGGGAGCGGTACTACCTCTTGGTAGGTTCACCAACCATGCTGAGGCCAAAAAGGATGCGAAAAACAGTTCGACGGAGCGGTACTACCGCTCCTGGAGTGGTACTACCTCTAGGCAGCGGTAGTAAAAAATTACTACCGCTTCGGGGGCGGTACTACCGCTGGCACCAGGAGCGGTACTACCGCTGGATACTGAAACTGCTCTAACTTTCGCATACGGACTCTGAATTCAATGAAACCAAGTTTGTTGGAAAATTAAAGACATGGGCTAACACAATGTTGATATAAATATCAATAATAAGCTAGTGAGAAAGTACCATAAGAAAATGGTGAGAAACCTTCTTCGAATAAGACCGGTAAAAACTCTGAGCATCGAAAACATCATAGAAGGTGCATATGGACTCCGTTTTCGATGAACTCGAGCTTGTCATGAAGATGACCATAAGCTCTAAAACTCACAAAGAGAAAAACCAAACAAGAACCAAGAAGTATGATGAAAGGATGCAAATGGTTTGAGCTCTCAACGAACGACACGATCAAGCTACTCACTTGAGAGCCCCCCTTGACAGTACGGCAATCTATCGTAAAACATAAAACCTATCAAGGGCAAACCTATACCTTACACCTCGTCCTCTTGAGCTAGATGACGATGATATTGGCTTCCTCAAGATGGACCACCTTTCTTGATTGCGTTGTCTTGATGAAGACTAGTTGATTGCTCCCCCATACACACTATGGGTGAGCCGCTCTTCAACATATCTTCACAAGTCCATTGCCACCATCCTCCACCACTTGACATCATCCTCCATGGGTTGTATGAGATCTTCCTCTAGACGCAAGCCCATGGAAACACACCTAACCCCACATAGAACTCTCACAAAGACCATGGGTTAGTACACAAACACGTAATGGACAATGCTTACCATACCATGGGATCACTTGATCCCTCTCGATACATATTGTACGCTTTGTGTGTTGATCATCTTGATTTACTCTTTGTCTGGGATGTTGATCAACCTTGATTATCTATGACAATTCTTTGGATAATACCTTGAATACCTCCTTGGTCATCATATAAACTCCTTGAACCCAACAGATGGACTTCAAGAAGTGCCTATGGACAAATCCTATAAATATAACTTAAGGCAACCATTAGTCCATAGGCATTGTCATCAATTACCAAAACCACATATGGAGAAATATGGTCTAACAACAAGGACGGAGAGATTGACAACCTCTCTGTACTCGTTGGGAGCAAATTTATTTGTTGTGTGTGCAGGTCCACGTCTTCTGCTAGCGCCAGGGTAGAAGACACCTACTTGTTGAGCCTAGGAGTCCTCCTGGTTTGATAAGCCTTACAGTCTCCATGTAAGGGAAATCTGCTCCTGACTACATCTTCACCTTCCACTTGGGGTAACCAACGAGGGGCGAGAAGTATATCCATCAACTCGTCATCAATGGTGTTTTAAAAACCAACGGTTTTGAAACACCTAGAGTACACGTTGTAATCCCTGAAGATCAAGATGCAATGCAGCTTGTGAATTTTCTGCACATGCATCAGAATCCCCAAGATCATCACGTGCACACACAACTACTCAATGATCTGGTGGACTATATGTGGACCCACAATAGAAATCAAAGAGTAGATGATTGATTGTGCACTTCAAATAAAATTGATGTAAACCCTTTTTTATGGTACTGCTGATGCAACAAACGACCTTGATACTCCTCAACAACGGCACCAGGAATCCTTCTGCTACGGCTACGCCTTTAGGGACTTCCTAGGAAAATATGCAAAGGATTTCCCCATGGCCTTGGAGCCTTGCGTTGGTGTTCCCTCGAAGCGGAAAGGGTGATGTAGCACAGCGGTGGTAAGTATTTCCCTCAGTTTTGAGAACCAAGGTATCGATCCAGTGAAGGAGTATCACAAGTGCCTGCACAAACACAAAAAGCTTGCTCCCAATGCTATGAAGGGGTTGTCAATCCCTTATAGATTGTTTGCCAAGTGAGAACTGAAAGCAACAAAGTAACAAAGCAAAGTAAAAGCAGAGTGTAAACAATAGGTGTGAATAGACCCGGGGGGCGTAGTGTTTACTAGTGGCTTCTCTCATGAAAGCAAGTAGACGGTGGGTGAACGAATTACTGTCGAGCAATTGATAGAACTGCGCAAAGTCGTGACTTCATCTATCGCAATGATTAGATCTATAGGCATCACGTCCAAAACAAGTAGACCGATACTTTCTGCATCTACTACTATTACTCCACACGTCGACCGCTATCGAGCTTGCATCTAGTGTATTAAGTCCAAAAGAACAGAGTAACGCCTTAAGCAAGATGACATGATGTAGATGGACAATCTCATATCTATGACAAAGCCCACCTTGTTACCCTTGATGGCAACTACACGATGTGTGCCTTGCTGCCCCTACTGTCACTTGGAAAGGTCACCACACGGTAAGAACCCAAAACCAAGCACTTCTCCCTTTGCAAGAATCATAGATCTAGTTGTCCAAACAAAACCCAAGACTCGGAGAGACTTACAAGGATATCAAATCATGCATATAAGAAATCAGCAAAGACTCAAATATATATCATAGATAATCTGATCACAAATCCACAATTCAACGGATCTCGACAAACACACCGCCAAAGAGGATTACATCGGATAGATCTCCATGAAGATCATGGAGAACTTTGTATTGAAGATCCAAGAGAGAGAAGAAACCATCTAGCTACTAACTACGGACCCGTAGGTCTGAAGTGAACTACTCACGAGTCATTGGAGGGGCGATGATGTTGATGAAGAAGCCCTCCAACTCCAAAGTCCCCTTCGGCAGGGCACCAGGAAGGGTCTCCAGATGAGATCTCGCGGAAACAGGAACTTGCGGCGGCGGAACTCCCGATCTAGGTTTCTTTCTGGAGGTTTCTGAATTTATAGGACCATATGGTGGTGGAGTTGCGTCAAGTGGGCCCCCGAGGGGCCCACAAGCTTGATTGGCGCGACCTAGGGGGGTCGCGGCGACAGGGCTTGTGGCGCCCTCGGGACCCCCTCCGGTATCTTTTTCTTCCGGTATTTTTGATATTTTCCATAAAAAATCATCGCGAAAGAATTCCGTTTGGACTCCGTTCCAAAATCAGATATGAAAAGAGTCAAAAACACAGAAAAACAGGAACTGGCACTTGGCACTGAGTTAATAAGTTAGTCCCAAAAAAGATATAAAAGGTAAACAAAACATCTAAAGTTGACAAGATAACAACGTGAAACCATAAAAAATTATAGATACGTTTGAGGCGTATCAGGTACCAACATTTATTTCACGTGCGATGTTTATTTAGCAGATGATCTACGTGCATGGCTTTGTATGGATTTGAGAGTTCGGATATGAGGTATGTGGATGCACAATGCAAAATATGAGGGGCCCTCTGGATGCTTCCGCGGGCATGCGAGGGCGCGTTCGCAGGCGTTTGAGGGGCCGGATTTGAGGGGTACGAATGTAGGTGCTCTAAGTTTATAACTATTTTCAAGTGTCTCTCTATCCCTTTCCTCTCATTAAATGATTTTACCTAGAAGGAGGCATAGAGGCGGGATCTTGCATGAAAGCCCACTCGTTTACTTTTTTGTTTCTTTCTCTCTCTTTGATATAGGCAAAAATGCCATGTAAGGAGGTTTAGGCTACTCATAGTGGGAAGTATCATATACTAGTATCATGCATATGAGAACACCTTGAGAATGCATAGTATCATATATATATATATATGATCTTATTTATTGTCATGCATGACACTTATTTAACATGATATGATATCTACCTATGTTACTCAAACCCTATCTCTATTCTTTAATTCTTCACCACATCAGCATGTTTGTTATTCCCGAGTGCATGATACTAGCTAAGGTACCACCACTATGACCAGCCTTAGAGAATCTACATCCACGGTTTGCAAATCTGGGACCTGAAACGCCCTCGGACGCTAATGGGGTTACCTACCATGGTTAAGGTCATGGACCAGCCATCCAGGGCTCACCTGGGGCCTACACGATCATTAAAGCCCCATGACTACCGATGCAACTTAGGTTTTACTCGGACCCCGTAAGGTCACTCGGACCCCACAAGGTCAATCGGACCCCACAAGGGCAAGTGCCAGCATTCGCACAGAGAGGAGGCATGGAAGATATGGGAGCTGCAATGACCGAGGGACATAACATCTTACGTAAAGTGCAGTGAACACCGACGTTACCTGTAACACCATAGTTAGAGATGATGTTACTAGTAACTTCCGTTGTTATTAGCATTAAACACCCTTGTAATAAGACACCGTGGGTCGAGGTGAAATCTATATGAGCCGCCCGGAGCTCTGGCACAAGGGTTCAACATCCTGTGTATTCACACCCTCATAAGAAAACACTAGCCTCCAGGCTCGAGTTATAGGGTCTTTACCTATTCCGAAAGGGGCCTGAACTTGTACATCCGAGCGTTACACCTGCGCTGTAGCTAGGCTCCGCCCCTTCATTCGTACCCCTGGTATTATTGGCAAGCTCATTCCCTCGACTGTTGGCGCCCACCATGGGGTTGCGCGTTTAGCGAAATCCGATGCACGCGGAGATTCAGTTTGTTCAGCGATCATGAGGACACTCGGCGAATAGTTTTTGTTCGGTTCCCTCAGCTTCAACGCCGATGATTCGGTGTTGCTGCAGAATGCTCCGCTGGACACGGATGTGCTGCCCGCCCATGATGCGGCACATTTCAGTGTGATTACGTACGGAGTCCTTCTCTGGCTGTTGTCGATTCCATACCATTCGACTCCCCTCACCCCGCTATGGGCCCCCGCAGGCGCTCCGAGCGCTCGCCGCTTCTGTGTTGGATCAAGCACGTCGTGACTCTTCATGCCACAACTGGACAGGTGGCCATGCTCGACTCCGACGAGCCAAACCTCGGCTTGTTCCCTTCTACATGTGATGACTCCTTCGATGAGTCTGGGTGCGAGAACAGTGGACCAGCTGCAGAGATTTTGATGGCTAACACGACCAGGGGACCTCCTGGGTACTCCACAGGCAACTTCCGTGGGCGATATTGAGGCGGCCGCAACGACGTCGACTTCGGCACCTACGTTCCCCAGCCCCTCAGTCGGGAGCAATAAAAAGAGCTCAGGCAGAGGAACGATCATGCTCAACTTACCTCCATCACCGGGACTACCCCGGAGGAAATGGCCCTAGAGGCCACACATCAAGCCACCTTGGCTGAGCGCGAGCGGCTCCAAAACTCACTCGACGATCGGGCGGCTAGAGAGCAACCTAGATCTAGTCGCAACCGTGGGCGATTGTTTCCAAACGACCACCCGCGTAACTATCATGTCATGCGCACCCCGTTGTGGAACTTGGCTGCGGCTACTCCGATCGCTGACTCCATTCAGCCGTCTCATTCAACAGCTAGGGAAGGCATTCGGCAGATCCAGTCACTTCTAAAGATTGTCTTGGAGCAAAACTCCGTGGTGTCATAGTCGCACCACCGCATCCATAGCAAATCCATCCGAGCGGACACAGTGCTGTCGGCTCATAGCCCACTAGCACCCGGACAACACCGAAGAACTCCTCCTCCTACGAGAGAACAGTACGTAGACCGGAGCTGCGATGACCGCATCTGTAGTCGTATGCCCCCTCCGAGGGGTGGTTCACTCAGACAACGGTCCTACGAGAGAAGGTGGCCCTATGAGGATGATCGGAGGTGAAGCCCCAGTTACTAGCCTCCGTGCTTGAGACATAGGGTCTTTACCTCTTTCGAGAGAGGCTTGAACTCGTACATCCGAATGTTACACCTATGTTGTAGCTGGCCACTGTCCCTTCATTCGTACCCCAGGTGTTATTGTCAGACTCGTTCCCTCAACAGACAAGTCCGGGCACGTCCGCGGGAACTGACAGGTCAATCCTCAAATTTCCTCGTCCACATCCAACTCTCTCATATTCCATCCTCTAGATCCATGCAAAGTGATGCAAAAAAAATCGTATGAACTACATACTATCCTACTCTTCGTCGTCGGTGGCGGCAGCCCGAGCCACGTCCGCCGCAGCTTGCGTCACCTCCATATGCTTTCGACGAAGACGCCTAGCCTCCACCGTCGACTCCGAGTGGATGGAGTTCAGGATGGACTGATACTTCGCCCGTAGATCCACATCCTCCTCCATCACCAACGCCTCCTCCTCCCCCACATCCAGTGTCGGTGCCTGATACGTCTCCAACGTATCTATAATTTTTGATGGTTCCATGCTATTATCTTGTCAAACTTTGGATGTTTTGTATGCCTTATATATCTTTTTTGGGACTAACTTATTAACTCAGTGCCAAGTGCCAGTTCCTGTTTTTTCCGTGTTTTTGACCTTTTTCATAGGAGAATATTAAACGGCGTCCAAACGGAATAAAACCTCCAAAAAGATTTTTTTTTGGAACAGAAGATACGCAGGGAGCTTGAGAACCAAGGCAGATGGCACCAGGGGAGGCCACAAGCCCACTAGCCGTGGCCTGGGGGGCCCACGCCTAGCAGGCTTGTGGGCCCCCTCGGGCTCCCTTGCCCTAGTTATTCCGCCTATAAATCCCCGAAAAATCTGAAACCACGGGAGGGAGCCACGAAAATACTTTTCCGCCGCCGCAAGCTTCTGTCTCCGCAAGATCCCATCCGGGGAACGTTCTCGTGCCCTGCCGGAGGGGGGATTCGGACACGGAGGGCTTCTTCATCAACACCATTGCCTCTCCGATGGTGCGTGAGTAGTTCACCATAGACCTTCGGGTCCACAACTAGTAGCTAGATGGCTTCTTCTCTCTCTTGGATCTTCAATAGAAAGTTCTCCATGATCTTCATGGAGATCTATCCGATGTAATCCTCTTTTGCAGTGTGTTTGTCGAGATCCGATGAATTGTGGATTTATGATCAGATTATCTTTGAATCTTATTTGAGTTTCTTCTGATCTCTTATATGCATGATTTCATATCCTTGTAATTCTCTTCGACTTGTGGGTTTCGTTTGGCCAACTTGATCTACAGTTCTTGCAATGGGAGAAGTGCTTGGTTTTGGGTTCATACCGTGTGGTGTCCTCACCCAGTGATAGAAGGGGTAGCGAGGCACGCATCATGGTGTTGCCATCAAGGGTAAAAAGATGGGGTTTATATCTATCGCATGAATTTATCCCTCTACATCATGTCATCTTGCTTAAGGCATTACTCTGTTTGTCATGAACTTAATACACTAGATGCATGCTGGATAGCGGTCGATGTGTGGAGTAATAGTAGTAGATGCAGAAGTATCGGTCTACTTGTCTCGGATGTGATGCCTATATGTATGATCATTGCCTTAGATATCGTCATGACTTTGCGTGGTTCTATCAATTGCTCGACAGTAATTCATTCACCCACCGTAATATTTGCTATCTTGAGAGAAGCCTCTAGTGAACACTATGGCCCCCGGGTCTACTTCACATCATATTTTCAGCCCTACACTTTTACATTGTTGCACTTTCCACCTTCAGATGTCACCTTGCAGTTAACCGTGCAGGTGTTGACAACCCCTTTGTAGCGTTGGGTGCAAGTTTGCTGTTTTTGCGCAGGTACTTTGGAGACTTGGCTTGATACTCCTACTGGATTGATATCTTGGTTCTCAAACTGAGGGAAATACTTACTGCTACTGTGCTGCATCACCCTTTCCTCTTCAAGGGAAAAACCAACACAAGATCAAGAGGTAGCAAGAAGAATTTCTGGCGCCATTGCCGGGGAGCATCAAGTCAAGAATAGTCTTCCTCCAACGTGTCAATCTCTGGCACCGGGGATTATTCTAAGTGAAGCTTATCCAAGTAACCGTCGCAAACTCATCTCTTGCATTTACTTTTTTGCCTCTCGTTTTCCTCTCCCCCACTTCTGGAAAACAAAAGTTTACAAAAATATTTGCCTTTTTCGTTCGCCCTTTACTTCCGCTTGCTTTCTGTTCGCTTGTGTGCTTGTCTGCTTGCTGAAGTCACCATGACTGAAAACACAAAACTTTGTGACTTCTCGAGTACTAATAACAATGATTTTATTAGTACTCCGATTGCTCCCGCCACTAGTGCGGAATCATATGAAATCAATGTTGCTTTGCTGAATCTAGTTATGAAAGAGCAATTTTCCGGCATTCCTAGTGAAGATGTCGCATCCCATCTTAATACCTTCATTGAGTTATGCGATATGCAAAAGAAGAAAGATGTGGATAATGATGTGATTAAATTGAAGCTATTTCCGTTCTCATTGTGAGATCGAGCAAAAACTTGGTTTTCATCTTTGCCCAAAAATAGTATTGATTCTTGGAACAAGTGAAAAGATGCTTATATATCCAAGTATTTTCCATCGGCTAAGATTATCTCTCTCCGAAATTATATCATGAATTTTAAGCAACTAGATCATGAACATGTTGCACAATCTTGGGAGATAATGAAATTGATGATTATAAATTGTCCCGGTCATGGCTTTAGCCTTTGGATGATTATACAAATATTCTATGCTGGTTTGAATTTTGCTTCTAGAAATATCTTGGATTCCGCCTCCGGTGGAACTTTCATGTACATCACATTAGGAGAAGATACAAAACTCCTAGACAATATCATGACAAACTATTCTCAATGACACACTGAAAGGTCACCTACTAGTAACAAAGTGCATGCTATAGAAGAAATTAACTCTCTGAGTGCTAACATGGATGAGTTAATGAAATTGTTTGCTAGTAAAGGTGCTCCTTTAGATCCAAATGATATGCCCTTGTCTTCCTTGATTGAGAGTAGCAATGAGAGCTTGGATGTTAATTTTGTTGGTAGGAATAATTTTGGCAACAACAATGCTTTTAGAGGAAACTATATTCCTAGGCCTTTTCCTAGTAATCCCTCTAATAACTTTGGCAATTTATACAACAATGCTCATGGAAATTACAATAAATTACCCTCTGATCTAGAGAGTAATATGAAAGAGTTTATCAACTCGCAAAAGATTTTCAATGCATCCATAGAAGAAAAAGTGCTCAAAATGGATGACTTGGCTAGGAGCATTGATAGAATGTCTCTTGATATTGATGCTTTGTAATTGAGATGTTCTCCTCCCAAGATCAATATGGATGAAACTTTGAAAGCTATGTGTGTTTCCATGAATGAGAGTAAGGAAAGAACCACCCAAATTTGTGCTAGACATGAATGGCTTAAAAAGGCGTGTTCTCGTGATGAGAATCACGAAGATCTTAAAGTGCTTGGTGTGACTCCCATTGAATCCTTGTTTTCTAATGTCAAACCTAATGATGATGGGGCTGGATATGAATCCACTCTTGTTAAAAAACACCCCAACGATTCGGAGTCCATCTATCTTGATGCTAAAAGCATTAAAAGTGGAGTACATGATATCAAAACTTTGAGTACTAATGAAACTACTACTTTGGATTTCAAGGAATTCAATTATGATAGTTGCTCTTTGATTGAATGTATTACCTTGATGCAATCCATGCTAAACTCTCCACACGCTTATAGCCAAAACAAGGCTTTACCGATCATATCGTCGATGCTATGATGAAATATCTTGAAGAGAAACTTGAATTGGAAGTTTCTATTCCTAGAAAACTTCATGATGAGTGGGAACCTACTATCAAAATCAAGATCACAAACTATGAATGCAATGCTTTCTGTGATTTGGATGCCAGTGTTTCCGCGATTCCAAAGTCTCTATGTGATGTTCTAGGCTTCAATGAGATTGATGAGTGCTCTCTTAATTTGCATCTTGTGGATTCTACTGTTAAGAAACCTATGGGAAGGATCAATGATGTTCTTATTATTGCAAATAGGAACTATGTACCCGTAGATTTCATTGTGCTTGATATTGATTGCAATCCAACATGCCCAATCATTCTTGGTAGACCTTTCCTAATGACTATTGGCGCTGTTATCGATATGAAGGAAGGGAATATTGGATTTCAATTTCCATTAAAGAAGGGCATGGAACATTTTCCTAGAAATAAAATAAGATTGCCTCATGAATCTGTGATGAGGGCTACTTATGGTTTGAGTACCAAAGATGACGATACGTGATTCTATCGCATTATGCCTAGCTAAGGGCGTTAAACAATAGCGCTTGTTGGGAGGCAACCCAATGAATTTATCCTTGCTTTCTGTTTTGCTGCATCCACACCATAATATTTCTGTTAAGATTGTGTTTTTTGTGTTTCTTTTTGTGTTTGATCCAAGTAAAACCTTTATGACTAGTTTTGGTGATGGTTGTTTGATCATGTTGGAAAACGACAGAAACTTTTTGCTCACGAGATTATTTTTCATTTTTATCCAGAAAGAGATTTTGAGTTGATTCTTTTTGCTGATGGTTGATATGCCAATTGCCCAAATTGTCGTAAGGTTTCAGGATTTTTGACATAAGAGAAGTATACGAAGTATACAGATTGCTATGAACTGGTCTGTTTTTGACAGATTTTGTTTTTATTGAGTTGATTGCTTATTTTGATGAAACAATGGATAGTATCGGGGGGGTATAGCCATGGGAAAGTGAGAATATAGTAATATAACACCAATATAAATATAAATCAAGTTTTCTACAGTACCTAAAGAGGTGGTAGTTTGTTTTCTTGTGCTAATGATATCACGAGTTTGTGTTTAAGTTTTGTGTTGTGAAGTTTTCAAGTTTTGGATGATTTTCTCATGGACGATGAGATAAAGGGTGGAAATATCTCAAGCTTGAGGATGCCCAAGGCATCCGAAGCCAAATTCAAGGACACCAAAAAGCCTAAGCTTGGGGATTCCCCGGGAAGACATCCCCTCTTTCGTCTTCAATCCATCGGTAACATTACTTTGAGCTATATTTTTATTCACCACATGATATGTGTTTTGCTTGGAGTGTTGCGTATTATAGGAGTGTTTTTCTTTTTGTTGTGTCACAATCATCCTTGCTGCACACCTTTTGAGAGAGACACGCACTCATCATGAATTTGCTAGAATACTCATTGAGCTTCGCTTTTATCTTTTGAGTTAGGCAATTTAGCTCACATGTGCTTCACTTATATCTTTTGAGCTAGATAACTTTGCTCTAAGTGCTTCACTTAGATCTTTTAGAGCACGGCGGTGTCATATTTTGGAGAAATAAGAACTCTCGATCTTCACTTATATCTTTTTGAGAGTGCTCTCTTTGAGTAACTTGGTAGTTGGCTTGTACTATGAAAGTAGTCCTAAAGATGATAGGCATCCAAAGAGGATACAATAAAACTTCCATATTCTTGTACATTGATTAGAAAGAGAAGTTTGATTCCTCTCAATTAGTTTTGAGATATGGATTTGGTAATATTAAGAGTCATGTTAGTAGGGTGTTGTGAATCTAGAAATACTTGTGTTGAAGTTAGTGATTCCCGTAACATGGACGTATGGTGAACCGCTATGTTAGGAAGTCGGAGCATAATTGATTTATTGATTGTCATCATTTGTGTCGCGGTCGGGATCGTGCGATGGTTAACACCTACCAACCCTTCCCCCAGGAGTATGCGTTTAGCACTTTGTTTCGATTACTACTAAAAACTTTCGCAGTAAGTATGTGAGTTCTTCATGACTAATGTGAGTCCATGGTATAGATGCACTTTCACCTTCCACCATTGCTAACCTCTCTAGTACCGTGCAACTTTCGCCCGTGCACAAACTCACCATATACCTTCCACAAAACAGCCACCATACCTACATATTATGGCATTTTCATAGCCATTCTGAGATATATTGCCATGCAACTCCCACAGTTCCGTCTCATGACTTGTGCCGTCACTTTCATATTGCCATTGCATGATCGTAAGATAGCTAGCGAGATGTTTCAATGTCATACGCCAAGCTAGATCGTTGCACATCCCGGTACACTACCGGAGGCATTTCCTATAGAGTCATCATTGTTCTAAGCATTGAACTGTGAGTAAATAAAAGTGTGTTGATCATCATTATTAGAGCACTGTCCCATGTGAGGAATAAAAAAAAGAGGCCAAAGTTGCCCACAAAAAAAATGTGGAAAGAGGCCAAAGAGCCCAAAAAAATGAGATAAAAAGAGAGAAGGGACAATGCTACTATCTTTTTCCACACTTGTGCTTCATAATAGCACCATGTTCTTCATGATTGAGAGTCTCCTGTTTTGTCACCACCATATACTAGTGGGAATCTTCATTATGTAACTTGGCTTGTATATTCCAGTGATGGGCTTCCTCAAAATTGCCCTAGGTCTTCGTGAGCAAGCAAGTTGGATGCACACCCACTAGTTCTCCTTTTGAGCTTTCACACACTTATAGGTCTTAGTGCATCCATTGCATGGTAATCCCTACTCTTTCACATTGATATCTATTGATGGGCATCTCCATAGCCCTTTGATACGCCGAGTCAATGTGACCATCTCCTCGTTTTTGCCTCACAACCTCCACCACACTCTATTCCACCTATAGTGCTATATCCATGGCTCACGCTCATGTATTGCATGAGAGTTGAAAAAGGTTTGAGAAAGTAAGAGTGCGAAAACAATTACTTGGCCAATACCGGGGTTGTGCATGATTTAAAGTCGTTGTGTGGGGATGATGGAGCATAGCCAGATTATATAATTTTATAGGGATAACTTTTTTTGGCCTTGTTATTTCGAAAGTTCATGATTACCTTGCTAGTTTGCTTGAAGTATTATGGTTTTCATGTTAATAGCAAACTATTGTTTTGAATCTTACGAATCTCAACATTCATGTCACATGAAAAAAGTTACAAAGGACAAATATGCTAGGTAGCATTCCACATCAAAAATTCAGTCTTTATCACTTCCCTACTCGAGGACGAGCAGGAGTTAAACTTGGGGATGCTTGATACCTCTCCAACGTATCTATAATTTTTGATGGTTCCATGCTATTATCTTGTCAAACTTTGGATGTTTTGTATGCCTTTTATATCTTTTTTGGGACTAACTTAGTAACTCAGTGCGAGTTCCTGTTTCTTTCCGTATTTTTGACCTTTTTCACAGGAGAATATTAAACGGCGTCCAAACGGAATAAAACCTCCGAAAAGATTTTTTCCGGAACAGAAGATACGCACGGAGCTTGAGAACCAACGCAGAGGGCACCAGGGGAGTCCACAAGCCCCCTAGTCGCGGTGTGGGGGGCGCCTAGTAGGCTTGTGGGCCCCTAGGGATCCTGCCCTAGCTCTTCCGCCTATAAATCCCCAAAAAATCTGAAACCACGGGAGGGAGCCACAAAAATACTTTTCCACCGCCGCAAGCTTCTGTCTCCGGAAAATCCCATATGGGGCACGTTCTGGTGCCCTACCGGAGGGGGGGATTCGGACATGGAGGGCTTCTTCATCAATACCATTGCCTCTCCGATGATGCGTGAGTAGTTCACCATAGACCTTATGTTGGAAATATGCCCTAGAGGCAATAATAAATTAGTTATTATTATATTTCTTTGTTCATGATAATCGTTTATTATCCATGCTATAATTGTATTGATTGGAAACACAGTGCATGTGTGGATACATAGACAAAACACTGTCCCTAGTAAGCCTCTAGTTGACTAGCCCGTTGATCAAAGATGGTCAAGGTTTCCTGACCATAGGCAAGTGTTGTCACTTGATAACGGGATCACATCATTAGGAGAATCATGTGATGTACTAGACCCAAACTAATAGACGTAGCATGTTGATCGTGTCATTTTGTTGCTACTGTTTTCTGTGTGTCAAGTATTTGTTCCTATGACCATGAGATCATATAACTCACTGACACCAGAGGAATGCTTTGTGTGTATCAAACGTCGCAACGTAACTGGGTGACTATAAAGATGCTCTACAGGTATCTCCGAAGGTGTTCGTTGAGTTAGTATGGATCGAGACTGGGATTTGTCACTCCGTGTGACGGAGAGGGATCTCGGGCCCACTCGGTAATACAACATCACACACAAGCCTTGCAAGCAATGTAACTTAGTGTAAGTTGCGGGATCTTGTATTACGGAACGAGTAAAGAGACTTGCCGGTAAACGAGATTGAAATATGTATGCGAATACTGACGATCGAATCTCGGGCAAGTAACATACCGAAGGACAGAGGGAATGACATACGGGATTATATGAATCCGTGGCACTGAGGTTCAAACGATAAGACCTTCATAGAATATGTGGGATCCAATATGGGCATCCTGGTCCCGCTATTGGATATTGACCGAGGAGTCACTCGGGTCATGTCTACATAGTTCTCGAACCCGCAGGGTCTGCACACTTAAGGTTCGACGTTGTTTTTTGCGTATTTGAGTTATATGGTTGGTTACCGAATGTTGTTCGGAGTCCCGGATGAGATCACGGACGTCACGAGGGTTTCCGGAATGGTCCGGAAACGAAGATTGATATATAGGATGACCTCATTTTATTACCGGAAGGTTTTCGGAGTTACCGGGAATGACGAATGGGTTCCGGGTGTTCATCGAGGGGGGGGGGGGGCAGCCCATCCCGGGCAAGCCCATAGGCCTTGGGGGTGGCGCAACAGCCCTTGGTGGGCTGGTGGGACAGCCCAAGAAGGCCCTATGCGCCATAGCTAGAAAATCATAGAGAAAAGAAAAAAAATGAGGTGGGAAAGAAGACAAGGACTCCACCTTCCAATCCTAGTTGGACTAGGATTGGAGGAGGACTCCTCCTCCCTTGGTGGCGCAGCCCTTGGGGATCCTTGAGCCTCAAGGAAAGCCTCCCCTCCCTTCCTCCTATATATATGGAGCTATTAGGGCTGATTTGAGACGACTTTTGCCACGGCAGCCCGACCACATACCTCCACGGTTTTACCTCTAGATCGCGTTTCTGCGGAGCTCGGGCGGAGCCCTGCTGAGATTAGATCACCACCAACCTCCGGAGCGCCATCACGCTGCCGGAGAACTCATCTACCTCTCCGTCTCTCTTGCTAGATCAAGAAGGCCGAGATCATCGTCGAGCTGTACGTGCGCTGAACGCGGAGGTGCCGTCCGTTCGGCACTAGATCGTGGGACGGATCGCGGGACGGTTCTGGGACGGTTCGCGGGGCGGATCGAGGGACGTGAGGACATTCCACTACATCAACCGCGTTCACTAACGCTTATGATGTGCGATCTACAAAGGTACGTAGATCGGAAATCCCCTCTCGTAGATGGACATCACCATGATAGGTCTTCGTGCGCATAGGAAATTTTTTGTTTCCCATGCGACGTTCCCCATCAGTGGCATCATGAGCTAGGTTCATGCGTAGATGTCTTCTCGAGTAGAACACAAAGGTTTTTGTGGACGGTGATGTGCGTTTTGCTGCCCTCCTTAGTCTTTTCTTGATTACGCGGTATTGTTGGATCGAAGCGGCTCGGACCGACATTACTCGTACGCTTACGAGAGACTGGTTTCATCGCTGCGAGTAACTCCATTGCTCAAAGATGACCGGCGAGTGTCGGTTTCTCCAACTTTAGTTGAATCGGATTTGACCGAGGAGGTCCTTGGATGAGGTTAAATAGCAATTCATACATCTCCGTTGTGGTGTTTGCGTAAGTAAGATGCGATCCTACTAGATACCCATGGTCACCACGTAAAACATGCAACAACAATTAGAGGACGTCTTACTTGTTTTTGCAGGGTATGCTTGTGATGTGATATGGCCAACGATGTGATGTGATATATTGGATGTATGAGATGATCATGTTGTAATAGTTAATATCGACTTGAACGTCGATGGTACGGCAACCAGCAGGAGCCATAGGGTTGTCTTTAAACTAGCATTTGTGCTTGCAGATGCGTTTACTATATTGCTAGGACGTAGCTTTAGTAGTAATAGCATTAGTAGCACGACAACCCCGATGGCGACACGTTGATGGAGATCATGGTGTGACGCCGGTGACAAGAAGATCGTGCCGGTACTTTGGTGATGGAGATCAAGAAGCACATGATGATGGCCATATCATGTCACTTATGAATTGCATGTGATGTTAATCCTTTATGCACTTTATCTTGCTTAGAACGACGGTAGCATTATGAGGTGATCTCTCACTAAAATTTCAAGACGAAATTGTGTTCTCCCTAACTGTGCACCGTTGCGACGGTTCTTCTTTTCGAGACACCACGTGATGATCGGGTGTGATAGACTCAACGTTCACATACAACGGGTGCAAAACAGTTGCACACGCGGAACACTCGGGTTAAGCTTGACGAGCCTAGCATGTGCAGACATATCCTCGGAACACATGAGACCGAAAGGTCGAGCATGAATCGTATAGTCGATATGATTAGCATAGAGATGCTTACCACTGAAACTATTCTTGACTCACGTGATGATCGGACTTGAGATAGTGGATTTGGATCATGTACCACTCAAATGACTAGAGAGATGTACTTTTTGAGTGGGAGTTGTTAAGTAATATGATTAATTGAACTAATTGTCATGAACATAGTCTAATGGTCTTTGCGAATTACGATGTAGCTTGCGCTATAGCTCTACTGTTTTTATATGTTCCTAGAGAAAATTTAGTTGAAAGTTGATAGTAGCAAACTTTGCAGAGGATTGTCCTCGTTGCTGCGCAGAAGGCTTATGTCCTTAATGCACCACTCGGTGTGCTGCACCTCGAGCGTCGTCTGTGGATGCTGTGAACATCCAACATACACGTTTCTGATGACTACACGATAGTTCAGTGCAAAATACTTAATGGCTTAGAAGCAAGGCGCCGAAGACGTTTTTAAACGTTACAGAACATAAGTGATGTTCTAAAGAGATGAAATTGTGATTTCATGCTTGTGCCCTTGTTAAGAGGTACGAGACCTTCGACAAGATTCTTTGTCCACAAAGTAAAGGAGAAAAGCTCAATCGTTGAGCGTGTGCTCAGATTGTCTGAGTACGACAATCGCTTGAATCAAGTGGGAGTTAATCTTCCAGATGAGATAGTGATGGTTCTCCAAAGTCACTGCCACCAAGCTGTGAGAGCTTCGTGATGAACTATAACATATCAAGGATAGATACAATGATCCTTGAGCGATTCGCGATGTTTGACACTGCGAAAGTAGAAATCAAGAAGGAGCATCAATAGTTGATGGTTAGTAAAACCACTAAGTTTCAAGAAAGGCAAGGGCTAGAAGGGATACTTCGTGAAACGGTAAAACAGTTGCTGCACTAATGAAGAGACCCAAGATTAAACGCAAACCCGAGACTAAATGCTTCTGTAATGAGGGGAACAGTCACTGAGGCGGAGCAACTCTAGATACTTGGTAGATAAGAAGGCTGGCAAAAGTCGAAAGAAGTATATTTGATATACATGATGTTGATGTGTACTTTACTAGTACTCTAGTAGCACGAGGGTATTGGATACCAGTTCGGTTGCTAAGTGATTAGTAACACGAAATGATAGCTACGGCATAAACGGAGACTAGCTAAAGGCGAGGTGACGATACGTGTTGGAAGTGTTTCCAAGGTTGATATGATCAAAACGTCGCACGCTCCCTCTACCATCGGGATTGGTGTTAAACCGAAATAATTGTTATTTGGTGCTTGCGTTAAGCATGAACATGATTGGATCGTGTTTATTGCAATACGATTATTCATTTAAAAGAATAATGGTTACTCTATTTGCTTGAATAATCACCTTCAATGGTTTATTGAATCTCGATCATAGTGTTACACATGTTCATGATATTGATGCCAAAAGATACGAGGTAATGATGATAGTACCACTTACTTGTGGCACTGTCGCTTGAGTCATGTTGGTATAAATTGGATGAAGAGGCTCCATGATGATGGATCTTTATACTCACCTGATTTTGAATCACTAGTGACATGCAAATCATACCACATGAGCAAGGCCTTGTTTTCATTGAGATGAAACAAGATAGTAACTTGTTGGAAGTGATACATTTTGATGTATGCAGTCCAATGGGTGCTGAGGCACGCAGTGGATATCATTATGTTCTTACTTCAATGACGATTTGAGTAGATACAAGAGTATTTACTTAATGAATCACAAGTCTGAAATATTGAAAAGTTCAATTCTGTTTCAGGAGTGAAGTTCGTCGTAACAAGAAGATAAATTGTCTACGATATGATCATAGAAATGAATATCTGAGTTACGAGTTTTGGTACGCACTTAAAGACAATGTGGAAATTGTTTCGCAGTTCATGCCACCTGGAACATCATAGTGTGATGATGTGTCTGAACGTCATAGCCATGCACTATTTGGTATGGTGCATGCTATGATGTCTCTTATCGGATTACCACTATCGTTTATGGCTTATGCATTAGAGACAACCGCATTCACTTTACATAGGGCACCGCATATTTCCCTTGAGATGACACAATATAGACTGAGGTTTAGAGAAATCTAAACTGTCCTTTCTTGAAAGTTTGGGGCTTCGACACTTATGTGAAAAAGTTTCAGTCTGATAAGCTTGAACCCGAAGCAGATAAATGCATCTTCATAGGATATCCAAAACAGTTGGGTACATCTCCTATCTCAGATCTGAAAGCAAAGTGTTTGTTTCTAGAAACGGATCCTTTCTCGAGGAAAGGTTTCTCTCGAAAGAATTGAGTGGGAGGGTGGTAGAACTTGATGAGGTTACTGAACCATCACTTCAACCAGTGTGTAGCAGGGCACAGGAAGTTGTTCCTGTGGCGCCTACACCAATTGAAGTGAAAGCTGATGATGGTGATCATCGAGCATCGGATCAAGTTACTACAAACCTCGTAGGTTGACAAGGTCGCGTACTACTGCAGAGTGGTACGGTAACCCTGTCTTGGAGGTCATGTTGTTGAGCAACAGTGAACCTACGAGTTATGGAGAAAGAAATGGTGGGCCCGGATTCCGACAAATGGCTGGAAGCCATAAAATCCGAGAGGGGATCCATGTATGAAAACAAAGTGTAGACTTTGGAAGAACTACTTGATGGTCGTAGGACTGTTGAGTAAAGATGGATCTTTAAAAGGAAGATAGACGATGATGGTGATAAGTCACTATTAAGAAAAGCTCGACTTGTCGCAAAGATGTTTCCGACAAGATCAAACAGTTGACTATGATGAGACTTTCTCACTCGTAGCAATGCTGAAAGTCTGTTAGAATTATGTTAGTAGTTGCTGCATTATTTATGAAATATTGCACATAGGATGTCAAAACATTGTTTCCTCGACGGTTTCCTTGAGCAAACATTGTATGTGATACAACTAGGAGGTTTTGTCGATCCTAAAGATACTAGCAAGTATGCAAGCTCCAGCGATCCTTCAATGGACTGGTGCAAGCATCTCGGAGTTGGAATATACACTTTGATGAGATGATCAAAGATTTTGGGTTTGTACAAGGTTTATGAGAAACTTGTATTTCCAAAGAAGTGAGTGGGAGCACTATAGAATTTCTGATAAGTATATGTGGTTGACATATTGTGGATCAAGAAGTAATGTAGAATTTCTGTAAAGCATACAAGGTTGTTTGAAAGGAGTTTTCAAAGGAGTACCTGGATTGCGCTACTTGAACGTTGAGCATCAAAGATCTATGGAGATAGATCGAAAGCGCTTAATGGAAGTTTCAACAAGATGCATGCCTTGACAAGTTTTTGAAGGAGTTCAAAATAGATCAGCAAAGAAGGAGTTCTTGGTTGCGTTATGAGGTGTGAATTTGAGCAAGACTCAAAACCCGACCCCGGCAGAATAAAGAGAATAGACGAAGGTCGTCTTCTATGCCTTGGCCGTAGAATCTGAAGTATGCCATGCTGGGTACTGCACCTGATGTGTGGCTTGACTCAAAGTCTGTTGAGAGGTACAGAGAGTGATCCATGATTGAATCACTAGCAGTGATCAAAATTTATCCTTAGTAACTGATGGACTAAGGAATTTTTCTTGACTATGGAGGTGGTTAAAAAGTTCGTCGTAAAGGGTTACGTCGATGCAAGCTTTGACACTAATCCGAATAACTATGAGTAGTGAAACGGATTCGTATAGTAGAGTAGATATTTGGAGTATTTCCGAATAGCACATAGTAGAAGCATCTATAAGATGACATAAAGATTTGTAAAGAACACACGGATCTGAAAGTTTCAGAACCGTTGACAAAAACCTCTCTCATGAGCAAGACGTGATCAGACCCCATAACTATATGGGTGTTGGATTCGTTGGAATCACATGGTGATGTGAACTAGATTATTGACTCTAGTGCAAGTGGGAGACTGTTGGAAATATGCCCTAGAGGCAATAATAAATTATTTATTATTATATTTCTTTGTTCATGATAATCGTTTATTATCCATGCTATAATTGTATTGATTGGAAACACAGTGCATGTGTGGATACATACACAAAACACTGTCCCTAGTAAGCCTCTAGTTGACTAGCTCGTTGATCAAAGATGGTCAAGGTTCCCTGACCATAGGCAAGTGTTGTCACTTGATAACGGGATCACATCATTAGGAGAATCATGTGATGGACTAGACCCAAACTAATAGACGTAGCATGTTGATTGTGTCATTTTGTTGCTACTGTTTTCTGCGTGTCAAGTATTTGTTCCTATGACCATGAGATCATATAACTCACTAACACCGGAGGAATGCTTTGTGTGTATCAAACGTCGCAACGTAACTGGGTGACTATAAAGATGCTCTACAGGTATCTCCGAAGGTGTTCGTTGAGTTAGTATGGATCGAGACTGGGATTTGTCACTCCGTGTGACGGAGAGGTATCTCGGGGCCCACTTGGTAATACAATATCACACACAAGCCTTGCAAGCAATGTAACTCAGTGTAAGTTGCGGGATCTTGTATTACAGAACGAGTAAAGAGACTTGCCGGTAAAAGAGATTGAAATAGGTATGCGGATACTGACGATCGAATCTCGGGCAAGTAACATACCGAAGGACAGAGGGAATGACATACGGGATTATATGAATCCCTGGCACTGAGGTTCAAACGATAAGATCTTCGTAGAATATGTGCGATCCAATATGGGCATCCAGGTCCCGCTATTTGGTATTGACCGAGGAGTCACTCGGGTCATGTCTACATAGTTCTCGAACCCGCAGGGTCTGCACACTTAAGGTTCGACGTTGTTTTATGCGTATTTGAGTTATATGGTTGGTTACCGAATGTTCTTCGGAGTCCCGGATGAGATCACGGACGTCACGAGGGTTTCTGGAATGGTCCGGAAACGAAGATTGATATATAGGATGACCTCATTTCATTACCGAAAGGTTTTCGGAGTTACCGGGAATGTACCGGGAATGACGAATGGGTTCCGGGTGTTCACCGGGGGGGGGGAGCAGCCCACCCCGGGGAAGCCCATAGGCCTTGGGGGTGGCGCACCAGCCCTTGGTGGGCTGGTGGGACAGCCCAATAAGGCCCTATGCGCCATAGATAGAAAATCAAAGAGAAAAGAAAAAAAAGGAGGTGGGAAAAAAGAGAAGGACTCCACCTTCCAATCCTAGTTGGACTAGGATTGGAGGAGGACTCCTCCTCCCTTGGTGGCGCAGCCCTTGGGGCTCCTTGAGCCTTAAGGCAAGCCTCCCCTCCCTTCCTGCTATATATATGGAGCTATTAGGGCTTATTTGAGACGACTTTTGCCACGGCAGCCCGACCACATACCTCCACGGTTTTACCTCTAGATCGCGTTTCTGCGGAGCTCGGGCGGAGCCCTATTGAGATTAGATCACCACCAACCTCCGGAGCACCGTCACGCTGCCGGAGAACTCATCTACCTCTCCGTCTCTCTTGCTGGATCAAGAAGGCCGAGATCATCGTCGAGCTGTACGTGTGCTGAACGCGGAGGTGTCGTCCGTTCAGCACTAGATCGTGGGACGGATCGCGGGACGGTTCGTGGGACAGTTCGCGGGGCGGATCGAGGGACGTGAGGATGTTCCACTACATCAACCGCGTTCACTAACGCTTATGCTGTGTGATCTACAAGGGTACGAAGATCGGAAATCCCCTCTCGTAGATGGACATCACCATGATAGGTCTTCGTGCGCGTAGGGATTTTTTTGCTTCCCATGCGATGTTCCCCATCACCTTCGGGTCCATAGCTAGTAGCTAGATGTCTTCTTCTCTCTCTTGGATCTTCAATACAAAGTTCTCCATGATCTTCATGGAGATCTATGCGATGTAATCCCCTTTTGCGGTGTGTTTGTCCAGATCCGATGAATTGTGAATTTATGATCAAATTATCTATGAATCTTATTTGAGTTTCTTCTGATCTCTTATATGCATGATTTCATATAATTGTAATTCTCTTCGAGTTGTGGGTTTCGCTTGGCCAACTTGATCTAAAGTTCTTGCAATGGGAGAAGTGCTTGGTTTTTGGTTCATACCTTGCGGTGTCCTTACCCAGTGACAGAAGGGGTAGTGAGGCACGCATCGTGTTGTTTCCATCAAGGGTAAAAATATGGGGTTTATATCTATTGCATGAATTTATCCCTCTACATCATGTCATATTGATTAAGGCGTTACTCTGTTTGTCATGAACTCAATACACTAGATGCATGCTGGATAGCGGTCGATGTGTGGAGTAATAGTAGTAGATGCAGAAAATGTCGGTCTACTTGTCTCGAACGTGATGCCTATATGTATGATCATTGCCTTAGATTGTTGGAATTATGCCCTAGAGGCAATGATAAATAAGTTATTATCATAATTCATGTATCAAGATAATCGTTTATTATCCATGCTATAATTGTATTGAATGAAGACTTAGATACATGTGTGGATACATAGACAAAACACTGTCCCTAGCAAGCCTCTAGTTGGCTAGCCAGTTGATCAAGGATAGTCAGGGTCTTCTGACTATGTACAAGGTGTTGTTGCTTGATAACTGGATCACACAATTGGGTGAATCATGTGATGGACTAGACCCAAACTAATAGACGTAGCATATTGATCATGTCATTTTGTTGCTACTGTTTTCTGCGTGTCAAGTATTTATTCCAATGACCATGAGATCATATAACTCACTGGCACCGGAGGAATGGTTTGTGTGTATCAAACGTCACAACGTAACTCGGTGACTATAAAGATGCTCTACACGTATCTCCGAAGGTGTCCGTTGAGTTAGTATGGATCAAGACTGGGATTTGTCACTCCGTGTGACGGAGAGGTATCTCGAGGCCCACCCGGTAATACAACATCACACACAAGCCTTGCAAGCAATGTGACTTAGTATAAGTCACGGGATCTTGTATTACGGAATGAGTAAAGAGACTTGTCGGTAAACAAGATTGAAATAGGTATGCGGATACTGACGATCGAATCTCGGGCAAGTAACATACCGAAGGACAAAAGGGATGACATACGGGATTATATGAATCCCTGGCACTGAGGTTCAAACCATAAGATCTTCGTATAATATGTAGGATCCAATATGGGCATCCAGGTCCCGCTATTGGATATTGATCGAGGAGTCCCTTGGGTCATGTCTACATAGTTCTCGAACCCGCAGGGTCTGCACACTTAAGGTTCGGCGTTGTTTTATGCGTATTTGAGTTATATGGTTGGTTACCGAATGTTGTTCGGAGTCCCGGATGAGATCACGGATGTCACGAGGGTTTCCGGAATGGTCCGGAGAGGAAGATTGATATATAGGATTACCTCATTTGATTACCGAAAAGTTTTCGGTATTACCGGGAATATACCGGGAGTGACGAATGGGTTCCGGATGTTCACTGGGGGGGTAGCCCACCCCGGGGAAGCCCATAGGCCTTAGGGGTGCCGCACCAGCCCTTAGTGGGCTGGTGGGCAAGCTCAAGAAGGCCCCTGCGCAGGAGAGAAAACAAATCAAAGAGAAAAGGAAAAAAAGGGGGAAGTGGGAAAATAGAGAAGGACTCCACCTTCCAATCCTAGTTGGACTAGGATTGGAGGAGGAAACCTCCTCCCCCCACTTCGGCCGACCCCTTGGGGCTCCTTGAGCCTTAAGGCAAGGTCCCTCCCCTCCCTCCTATATATACTGAGGTATTAGGGCTGATTTGAGACAACTTTGCCACGGCAGCCCGACCACATACCTTCACGGTTTTTCCTTTAGATCGCGTTTCTACGTAGCTCGGGCGGATCCCTGCTGAGATAAGATCACCACCAACCTACGGAGCGCCGTCACGCTGCCGGAGAACTCATCTACCTCTCCGTCTCTCTTGCTAGATCAAGAAGGCCGAGATCATCGTCGAGCTGTACGTGTGCTGAACGCGGAAGTGTCGTCCCTTCGGCACTAGATCGGAGCGGATCGTGGGACGGATCGCGGGACGGTTTGTGGGATGGTTCACGGGGCGGATCGAGAGACGTGAGGATGTTCCACTACATCAATCGCGTTTCTTAACGCTTCCTGTTGTGCGATCTACAAGGATACGTAGATCGGAAATCCCCTCTCGTAGATGGACATCACCATGATAGGTCTTCGTGCGCATAGGAAAATATTTGTTTCCCATGCGACGTTCCCCAACAGTGGCATCATGAGCTAGGTTCATGCGTAGATGTCATCTCGAGTAGAACACAAAAGTTTTTGTGGGCGGTGATGTGTGATTTGCTGCCCTCCTTAGTCTTTTCTTGATTCCACGGTATTGTTGGATCGAAGCGGCTCGGACCGACATTACTCGTACGCTTACAAGAGACTGGTTTCATCGCTACGAGCAACCCCGTTGTTCAAAGATGACTAGCGAGTGTCGGTTTCTCCAACTTTAGTTGAATCAGATTTGACCGAGGAGGTCCTTGGATGAGGTTAAATAGCAATTCATACATCTCCATTGTGGTGTTTGCGTAAGTAAGATGCGATCCTACCAGATACCCATGGTCACCATGTAAAACATGCAACAACAATCACAGGACGTCTAACTTGTTTTTGCAGGGTATGTTTGTGATGTGATATGGCCGATGATGTGATGTGATATATTGGATGTATGAGATGATCATGTTGTAATAGTTAATATCGACTTGCACGTCGATGGTACGGCAACCGGCAGGAGCCATAGGGTTGTCTTTAAACTAATGTTTGTGCTTGCAGATGCGTTTACTATATTGCTAGGATGTAACTTTAGTAGTAATAGCATGAGTAGCACGACAACCCCAATGGTGACACGTTGATGGAGATCATGGTGTGGCGCCGGTGTCAGAAGATCGCGTCGGTGCTTTGGTGATGGAGATCAAGAAGCACGTGATGATGGCCATATCATGTCACTTATGAATTGCATGTGATGTTAATCCTTTTTTGCACCTTATTTTGCTTAGAACGACGGTAGCATTATGAGGTGATCCCTCACTAAAATTTCAAGACGAAATTGTGTTATCCCCGACTGTGCACCGTTGCTACAGTTCGTCGTTTCGGGACACCACGTGATGATCGGGTGTGATAGACTCAACATTCACATACAACGGGTGCAAAATAGTTGCACACGCGGAACACTCGGGTTAAGCTTGACGACCCTAGCATGTGCAGACATGGCCTCGGAACACATGAGACCGAAAGGTCGATCATGAATCATATAGCTGATATGATTAGCATAGGGATGCTTACCACTGAAACTATCCTCAACTCATGTGATGATCGGACTTGAGCTAGTGGAACTGGATCATGAACCACTCAAATGACTAGAGAGATGTACTTTTTTAGTGGGAGTTTAGCAAGTAATTTGATTAGTTAAACTCTAATTATCTTGAACATAGTCTAAGTCCACTTTGAATATATTTGTGTTGTAGATCAATGGCTCACGCGACAGTCACCCTGAATTTTAATACATTCCTAGAGAAAGCTAACTTGAAAGATGATGGAAGCAACTTTGTAGATTGGGCTCATAATCTTAAGTTGCTCCTACAAGCTGGGAAGAAGGATTATATCCTTAATGCTGCGCTAGGAGATGAACCACCCGCCACGGCTGACCAAGATGTTAAGAACGCTTGGTTAACACGTAAGGAGGACTACTCAGTAGTTCAATGTGCAGTCTTGTATGGCTTAGAGCCGGGACTTCAACGTTGCTTTGAGCGTCATGGAGCATATGAGATGTTCCAGGAGTTGAAGTTTATCTTTCAAAAGAACGTCCGGATCGAGAGGTATGAGACCTCCGATAAATTCTATGCTTGCAACATGGAGGAGAATTCGTCTGTTAGTGAACATGTGCTCAAAATGTCTGGGTACTCAAACCGTCTAGCTGAGCTGGGGATTGAACTCCTGCAAGAGGCTATCACTGATAGAATTCTTCAATCACTGCTGCCAAGCTATAAGGGCTTTGTGTTGAACTATAACATGCAAGGGATGAACAAGTCACCGGCGAGTTATTCGCGATGCTGAAAGTCGCAGAGTCAGAACTCCGTAAAGAGCATCAAGTGTTGATGGTGAATAAGACCACTAGTTTCAAGAGAAACGACAAAGGAAAGAAGGGCAATTCGACGAAGAGCGGCAAGCCTGTTGCCAATCCGACGAAGAAACCCAAAGCTGGACCTAAGCCTGAAACGGAGTGCTATTATTGCAAGGGTATGGGTCACTGGAAGCGTAACTGCCCCAAGTATCTGGCTGATAAGAAGGCGGCCAAAGAAAAATCAGGTATATTTGATATACATGTTATTGATATGTACTTAACCAGCTCTCGTAGTAGTGCTTGGGTATTGGATACCGGTTTTGTTGCTCATATTTGCAACTCGAAATAGGAACTGCGGAATAAGCGAAGGCTGGCGAAGGATGAAGTGGCGATGCGCGTGGGAAATGGTTCCACGGTTGATGCAATCGCCGTCGGCATAGTTTCACTTCAGTTACCATCAGGATTAGTTATGAACTTGAATAAATGTTATTTAGTGTCTGCGTTAAGCATGAACATTATATCTGGATCTTGTTTATTGCGAGACGGTTACTCGTTTAAGTCGGAGAATAATGGTTGTTCTATTTCTATGAGTAATATCTTTTATGTTCATGCACCCAATGTGAGAGGATTGTTCATATCGAATCTTGATAGTGATAACACACATATACATAACATTGAGACCAAAAGAGTTAGAGTTAACAATGATAGCGCCATGTTTTTATGGCACTGCCGCTTAGGTCATATTGGTGTAAAGCGCATGAAGAAACTCCATACCGATGGAATTTTGGAGTCAATTGACTTTGATTTACTTGACACGTGCGAACCATGCCTCATGGGCAAGACGACTAAAACTCCGTTCTCCGAAACAATGGAGCGTGCAAGTGACTTATTGGAAATCATACATACCGATGTGTGTGGTCCGATGAGTGTGGAGGCACGCGGCGGATAACGTTATTTTCTCACCTTCACCGACGATTTGAGTAGATATGGTAATGTCTACTTGATGAAGCACAAGTCTGAAATATTTGAAAAGTTCAAGCAATTTCAGAGTGAAGTTGAAAATCATCGTAAGAAGAAGATCAAGTTCCTACGGTCTAATCGTGGGGGTGAATATTTGAGTTTTGAGTTTGGTGCACACTTAAGACAATGTGGAATTGTTTCACAGTTGACACCGCGTGGAACACCACAACGTAATGGTGTGTCCTAACGTCATAATCGTACTTTATTAGAGATGGTGCGATCTATGATGTCTCTTACCGATTTGCCGTTATCGTTTTGGGGTTATGCATTAGAAACAGCTGCATTCACTTTAAATAGGGCACCATCAAAATCCGTTAAGATGACACCATACGCACTGTGGTATGGCAAAAGACCAAAGTTGTCGTTTCTTAAAGTTTGGGGATGTGATGCTTATGTCAAAAAGCTTCAGCCTGAAAAGCTAGAACCCAAAGCGGAAAAGTGCGTCTTCATAGGTTACCCAAAAGAGACAGTTGGGTATACCTTCTATCTCAAATCCGAGGGCAAAGTGTTTGTTGCTAAGAACGGAGCTTTTCTCGAGAAGGAGTTTCTCTCGAGAGAATTGAGTGGGAGGAAGATAGAACTTGATGAGGTTGTCGAACCTCACATCCCTCTGGATGGTGGCGCAGGGCAAGGGGAAACCCCTGTCATTGCGACGCCGGTTGAGGAGGAAGTTAATGATGATGATCATGAAACTCCGGATCAAGTTCCTATCGGACCTCGGAGGTCGACGAGATCGCGTACTGCTCGAGAGTGGTATGGTAATCCCGTCTTATCAATCATGTTGTTAGACAACAATGAGCGTGCGAATTATGAAGAAGCAATGGTGGGCCCGGATTCCATCAAATGGCTAGAGGCCATGAAGTCCGAGATAGGATCTATGTATGAAAACAAAGTGTGGACTTTGGAAGTACTACCTGAAGGTCGCAAGGCTATTCGGAAACAAATGGATCTTTAAGAAGAAGACGGACGCTGACGGTAATGTGACCATTTATAAAGCTCGACTTGTGGTAAAGGGTTTTTCACAAGTTCAAGGAGTTGACTACGATGAGACCTTCTCACCCATAGCGATGCTTAAGTCCGTCAGAATCATGTTAGCAATAGCTGCATTTTTCGATTATGAAACCTGGTAGATGGATGTCAAAACGGCGTTCCTTAACGGTTTCCTTAAGGAAGAGTTGTATATGATGCAACCCGAAGGTTTTGTCGATCCTAAAAATGCTAACAAAGTGTGCAAGCTCCAGCGATCCATTTATGGACTGGTGCAAGCATCTCGGAGTTGGAATAAACGTTTTGATGAGGTGATCAAAGCATTTGGGTTTATACAAGTGGTTGGAGAATCTTGTATTTACAAGAAAGTGAGTGGGAGCTCTGTGGCGTTTCTAATATTATATGTGGATGACATATTGCTGATTGTAAACAACGTGGAGCTTTTGGAGAGCATAAAAGGTTACTTGAATAAAAGTTTCTCTATGAAGTACCTAGGAGAAGCTGCTTACATTCTAGGCATTAAGATCTATAGGGATAGATCGAAACGCCTGATAGGACTTTCACAAAGTACATACCTTGATAAAGTTTTGAAGAAGTTCAAAATGGATCAGTCCAAGAAAGGGTTCTTGCCAGTATTACAAGGTATAAAATTGAGTAAGACTCAGTGCCCAACAACTGAGGAAGATAGAAAGACAATGAGTTCCGTCCCCTATGCTTCAGCCATAGGTTCTATCATGTATGCAATGATGTGCACTAGACCGGACGTTAGCCTCGCCATAAGTATGGCAGGCAGGTTCCAGAGTAATCCAGGAATAGATCACTGGACGGCAGTCAGGAATATCCTGAAGTACCTGAAAAGGACTAAGGAGATGTTTCTCGTATATGGAGGTGACAAAGAGCTCGCCGTAAAGGGTTACGTCGATGCAAGCTTTGACACAGATCCGGACGACTCTAAGTCGCAGACCGGATACGTATTTATTCTTAATGGGGGTGCGGTAAGCTGGTGCAGTTCCAAGCAAAGCGTCGTAGCTGATTCTACATGTGAAGCGGAGTACATGGCTGCCTCGAAGGCAACTAAGGAGGGTGTCTGGATGAAGCAGTTCATGACGGATCTTGGAGTGGTGCCGAGCGCACTGAATCCAATAACCCTGTTTTGTGACAACACGGGTGCCATTGCCTTAGCAAAGGAACCACGGTTTCACAAGAAGACCAGACACATCAAACGACGCTTCAACCTCATCCGCGACTACGTCGAGGAGGAGGACGTGAATATATGCAAAGTCCACACGGATCTGAATGTGGCAGACCCGCTGACTAAACCTCTTCCACGGGCAAAGCATGATCAACACCAGAATTGTATGGGTGTTAGATTTATTACAATGTAATTCGCATGGTGATGTGAGGGCAAGATTAGTGACTCTAGTGCAAGTGGGATACTGTTGGAATTATGCCCTAGAGGAAATGATAAATAAGTTATTATTATAATTCCTGTATCAAGATAATCGTGTATTATCCATGCTATAATTGTATTGAATGAAGACTTAGATACATGTGTGGATACATAGAGAAAACACTATCCCTAGCAAGCCTCTAGTTGGCTAGCCAGTTGATCAAGGATAGTCAGGGTCTTCTGACTATGTACAAGGTGTTGTTGCTTGATAACTGGATCACATCATTGGGTGAATCATGTGATGGACTAGACCCAAACTAATAGATGTAGCATGTTGATCGTGTCATTTTGTTGCTACTGTTTTCTGCGTGTCAAGTATTTATTCCTATGAGCATGAGATCATATAACTCACTGGCACCGGAGGAATGCTTTGTGTGTATCAAACGTAATAACGTAACTGGTTGACTATAAAGATGCTCTACAGGTATCTCTGAAGGTGTCCGTTGAGTTAGTATGGATCAAGACTGGGATTTGTCACTCCGTGTGACGGAGAGGTATCTCGGGGCCCAGTCGGTAATACAACATCACACACAAGCCTTGCAAGCAATGTGACTTTGTGTAAGTCACGGGATCTTGTATTACGGAACGAGTAAAGAGACTTGCCGGTAAACGAGATTGAAATAGGTATGCGGATACTGACGATCGAATCTCGGGCAAGTAACATACCGAAGGACAAAGGGAATGACATACGTGATTATATGAATCCCTGGCACTGAGCTTCAAACGATAAGATCTTCATAGAATATGTAGGATCCAATATGGATATCCAGGTCCCTCTATTGGATATTGACCGAGGAGTCCCTCGGGTCATGTCTACATAGTTCTCGAACCCGCAGGGTCTGCACACTTAAGATTTGGCGTTGTTTTATGCGTATTTGAGTTATATGGTAGGTTACTGAATGTTGTTCGGAGTCTCGGATTAGATCACGGACGTCACGAGGGTTTCCGGAATGGTTCGGAGACGAAGATTGATATATAGGATTACCTCATTTGATTACCGGAAAGTTTTCGGCATTACCGGGAATGTACAGGTAGTGTCGAATGGGTTCCGGATGTTCACCGGGGGGGGGGGGGGGGCAGCCCACCTCGGGTAATCCCATAGGCCTTCGGGGTGCCGCACCAGCCCTTAGTGGGCTGGTGGGCAAGCCCAAGAAGGCCCCTGCACAGGAGAGAAAGAAAATCAAAGAGAAAAAAGGGGGAAGTGGGAAAATAGAGAAGGACTCCACCTTCCAATCCTAGTTGGACTAGGATTGGAGGAGGAATCCTCCTCCCCCCACTTCGGCCGACCCCTTGGGGCTCCTTGAGCCTCAAGGCAAGGTCCCTCCCCTCCCTCCTATATATACTGAGGTATTAGGGCTGATTGGAGACAACTTTACCACGGCAACCCGACCACATACCTCCACGGTTTTTCCTCTAGATTGCGTTTCTACGGAGCTCGGGCGGAGCCCTGCTGAGATAAGATCACCACCAACCTACGGAGCGCCATCACGCTGCCGGAGAACTCATCTACCTCTCCGTATCTCTTGCTGGATCAAGAAGGCCGAGATCATCATCGAGTTGTACGTGTGCTGAACGCGGAGGTGCCGTCCGTTCGGCACTAGATCGGAGCGGATCGTGGGACGGATCGTCGGACGGTTCATGGGACGGTTCACGGGGAGGATCGAGGGACGTGAGGACGTTCCACTACGTCAACCGCATTTCTTAACGCTTCCTGCTGTGCGATCTACAAGGGTACGTAGATCGGAAATCCCCTCTCGTAGATGGACATCACCATGATAGGTCTTCGTGCACGCAGGAATTTTTTTTCCCATGCGACGTTCCCCAACATAGATATCGTCATGACTTTGCGCGGTTCTATCAATTGCTTGATAGTAATTCGTTTACCCACAGTAATATTTGCAATCTTGAGAGAAGCCTCTAGTGAACACTATGCCCCCCCGGGTCTACTTCACATCATATTTTCAGCCCTACACTTTTACTTTGTTGCACTTTCCGCCTTCAGATCTCACCTTGCAGTTAACCGTGAAGGGATTGACAACCCCTTTGTAGCGTTGGGTGCAAGTTTGCTGTTTTTGCATAGGTACTTTGGAGACTTGGCTTGATACTCCTACTGGATTGATACCTTGGTTCTCACACTGAGGGAAATACTTACTGCTACTGTGTTGCATCACCCTTTCCTCTTCAAGGGAAAAACTAACGCAAGCTCAAGAGGTAGTAGTGCCTCCTCCGCCGACTCCTGCTCCTCACCCCCACATCTAGCGTCGGCGCCTCCTTCGTCGGCTCCTGCTTCACCTCCTCTTCCTTCATCACCCCTCCTTCTCTTCCTCCTCTACCTCCTCCTACTGTTCCTCCTCCACCTCCTCCTCCTCCTCGAAATACTTAACTGGATTCAGAGGTAGCCCCATGGCGCTCCGGAGCTGGATCCGCTCAAGGAGCCAAAGCCAATGCAGGATTGTGTAGTGGTGGCGGCAAGGGGGCATGACTGACGAATGAGGCGGACGGGAGGAGGAAAATGTGGAGGGTAGGGTTTGGGTGCCGGCGGTCGGCTTAAATAGCCGGGCTAGGATTACACGGCCCACCGGTGCGGTACCACACGACGTTCACACTACTGCGACGGTGGACCATCGAGTTTTCAGACGATTCCACGCGGGATCACGTCGTCAGGCCAACGTGGCGGGTGTGCCCGGGCTCCCTCATATCCTTCCCATATTTGATTTGAATATGAAGGGTGTTGGTCAGCCCAGGCATTTGAGGCCACTATGAGAGGCCCGGTTGGAACAAAATTTCGTGATTGGTTAGTGATCACACGGACTGTCCAAACGTTCGGGAAGGATACGAGGGATGCGGTTGTAGATGCTCCCACTATTGTACTTGCTCTTACTCTCGCTCCCTTTTTCCATGTAAGAAAATCCTCATAGTAAAGGCCTGTCGAATGCTCCACCTGGAGTGATGCCCCAGCTATACACGTAGGCTAGCATGCTGCTTGCAGGCCAAAGCGGTCTCTTGCAAAAGAACCGGCCTCCTCGCTCAGAATGGTCAAAAAAGTGAGGGAAAAAGCAGGTATGTGTGGTGTGCTGCTCTTGCTAGTACTTGTATGGGAAAAAAACTATGAAAAGCTGGAGTGGTCGTTCCTTGAGGGCATGATGAGGAGAATGGGTTTTGTAGATGCATTTGTGCAGTTAATCATGAAGTGTGTCAGCACAGTCACGTACATATTCTGAATAAACGGGGATATATCCAATACAGTGGTGCCTGGCAGAGGTCTATGGCAAGGCGATCCCATATCGCCGTACCTATTCCTCATATGTGTGGAGGGTTTCTCGGCTTTATTAAACAAGACAAATGAAGAAAACCTCATTCGCGGGATCAAACTGGCCCCCAATGCGCCAAGAGTGAATCATTTGCTGTTCGCTGACGATTCAATATTAGTCATGGAGGCAAATATTGCAAGCGCCCAAACCTCAATAATATTTTGCAGGCTTATGAGGAGTGTTCGGGACAGATGATAAATCGGGAGAAGTCCTCGGTTATGTCCAGCTCAAATGCCTAGCAGAGCTTTAAAAACCTGATTTTACAAGAGCTACAGTTGGGTGTAGAGGGAGAAGGAGGGAAGTACTTGGGTCTGCCGACCTATGTGGGACAGTCAAAGAAGGAATGCTTCGCTTACATAAAGGATAAAATCTCCAGTGGACTAAATGGGAGCTGGGACAGATGCCTCTCCATGGCAGGAAAGGAAATATATGTTAAGGCTATTGCCCAGGAAATACCAACCTATGCTATGGCATGTTTTGATCTCACAAATCCCTTTGTGATGAGATCAGCAAACTTATTTGCCACTATTGGTGGAACAGGCGGGATGAGGAGAACAAGATGCATTGGGTCGGCTGGGAAATAATCAAGCTCTCAAAGAAGGAGGGGGGGGATTAAGCTTCAGAGATCTACACTCGTTTAACATGGCCATGCTGGCAAAACAAGGGTGGAGGTTAATCCAATCTCTAGACTCACTATGTGCTCAGGTCCTCCGAGCCAAATATTTCCCCTCGGGTGATATCCTTGCGGCTGAGCCGGTTAAAGGGATGAGCTATGTGTGGCGAAGTATCCTCAAAGGACTTGAAGTGCCGAAGGAAGGTTTAATATGGAGAATCGGTAGTGGATCAACAATCAAGATATGGGAGGATCCGCGGATCCCTCGTGGTGACACGCGGCGACCAACAACCCACCAAGGCAGATGTCTCATGTCACATGTTTCTGAACTAATCGACCCGCATACAAGATCCTGGGATTCTGACTTGGTGGAGGGCTGCTTCCATCACTTGGACGTCCCTCATATCTTATGTATCCCGATTTTTGAGCATGAGGAGGACTTCCTGGCATGGCATTTTGATTCGAAGGGTATTTTTTCTGTTAAGTCTGCTTATAAGGTGCATGTCAATATGTTGAGAAGGGAGGCAACACGACAGAGCGGGCAAGGTTCGAATAGTGAAGACCATGCAGCTGCGACCTTCACGGGTCTCTGGAAGCTCACTTGCCCACCCAAAGTTCATAACTTTTTGTGGAGACTAGCACATAATAGTCACCCGATGTATATGAACATTAGCAGGAGAGGGGTGGATCTTGATACACGATGTGCAGTTTGCGGGAAGTGGTTTGGGGATGGGTCCATCTCTTCTTGAATTGCAAACAAGTGAAACAGAGGTGGTGAGCGCTGATGCTTGAGGAAGTTAGGCTCAAACTAATGCAATGCAAGTCGGCTATGGAGGTGGTCCAAACCATTCTTGGGTTGCCAGAAGAAAACAAGGTGCAGGTCGTTGCGCTTTTGTGGTGCTGGTGGCATGAGAGGAACAAAGGCAGGCATGGAGAAAAACATGAGCATCGATGAGGTACAGTGCACGGTTCGCAGACATGTTTCTGACTCGCTTGAGTTCTTAAAACCAAAGAAATGTACGCAACCACAATCTGGAGCTGTGTGGGCAAAACCTTCTCAAGATGAGGTCAAAATCAATGTTGATGGGGCCTTTGTTGCTGCATCAGGAAAAGGAGGATGGGGACTTGTGTGCATAGACTCAAATGGAGATGTCCAGTTTGCAGCTGCTGGCTCTAGACTTTATAGTTGTGCCCTCCATGCAGAAGCCGATGCCATGCACAATGCAGTCCTCTTAGCCGACCAGTTGGGGGTTGGCTGAATGTGTTTTGAGACGGACTGCTTGACGATTGCAAATGCCTTGGAGTCCAGTCAGTTCGACCTTGCTCCTCTTGGGACTTTGTTCACGGAGATGAAAATGCATACTCAGTTTATCCATAGTACGGTGGCTTACACACCTCGAGATGGTAATAAGGTAGCTCATATCCTGGCTGCCTTGGGGTTCTGGATTAGGTTGTGGTGTTAGTCGACAATGGTTTGACAAGTACCCCACTGATATAGCCCGTGTTGTAACCGGCGATTGCGCCGTGTCTTAAATGGAATACGTGTGTTCCATATAAAAAAACTATGAAAAGCTAAGGAGAGAGATGAAAAAAAAGATCACCAATGATGATAGTTTGGAACCATAAGTTGGGCAGCTGCTAGACGAAACCATCGTCCTCGTTCATTCATGCACTCGTGGAGGCATGGGGACCGGGATGACAAGAAAAGAACCTGTCATTCTGCCACGCAAGCCAATGGGCGTATCATCTTGGATAGGAGAATTAATTAGACGCTTCTGGTAAGTCAATGATTGATTGCTGAGTTGTTTATACTGGCACGGTGGTAGTCACACAAGAAAAGAGGCTGTGAGACTGAACAGGTGGGCTACAAACTGGCAGAAATATACAGCTTCCCACCGCAAGCAAGAAACCGGAGAAGAGTGCCCGCATTCCGCTTGGCCAGATCATCGTCACCACCACAAGGTCAGCCACAGAACAGTGCGTTTCATTCATGGAGGTGATCGCGGCTTGCAAGCCAGCTACCCAACAAAACCTAGAGAGGAACTCGCGCACTGCATCGTCAATGGTATGCAGACACCTGTACTGACGTACACACCCGGATGACTAGGAGAGGTTACTTGAGGGCACTTGCACACGTAATCAATGGGGAGAGGAGGAGCAAGAAGATAAGGTTATATACGACGTGTCCAATTGTATGCGACCAAGGAAATGATATATGCAGGGTTCACCGGCTGTTGCTTGCGCTGTATGTATCTTTTTTTATTTGAGGGAACATTGCTTGCGCTGATGCATATGCTTTGCTTGCCCTCCAACAGCTGTAAATCTTGGGGAGAGGTTTGATTGGAAATGTTCAACGCATATATGTATGTTCCTTCTTCAAGGATAAGTTTGCACTCTACTTGATTATTTCTCGCTGGGAGTGGGCGATTACTTTCCTTTTGCGTCCAAGCATGGTACTGCTCCTGTCCGGGGGCATGCCCAAAGTTTTCCTTGGCAAGGAAGTAAGAGATAACTACTATGCTGGATGAAGTTAATTTCGTGTATAATAATAGAAACATCTCATGAAAGTTAATCAGCTATTGAGAATGGCACTGTTAACTGTGTGACAGATGACTGATACGCTCCTCCGTGCCGACACGTACGTGAAAACGAAACGAGTGCAAATAACCAGTGAACGGATAAGCACCAGCAGGCTACTCTTTCAAATATAACGTGTGGCCAGGCCACGTATACATGCATTTCTACAAGTAACCATCCGGATTACAGGACTCGCTGTACCATTTCGACGTAAACGGCATGAGAAGCTCGGTTTCACGTCAATTGCGCAAAATGGCTCAAAATTTATTTGAAATGCAACGAACATTTCCAGCAAAAACTTTCGGCACGGCGAGAAAAAAGAACTTTGGGTACTAGTCGAGCATCACCGTCGCCCTCACTCTCCCGACCTTGGGCGCGTCGAGGAGCATCAACATCGCCGCGTCCCTCTTTGCCCTCCGATCAACGATGACGTGCGGCGGCACGAATACTTGGCTGCCGATCATCACGCTGCCGGCGAGGCTCGCGCTGAACTTGCTGAATCCGGCCTGTGGAGCCTGAGGCTTTGCGCCGGTAGCCCTACCGGTCTTCCCCGGGATGTCGATGGGGGAAGAAGCTTTCTGCCAGTTCGGCGCCTTGGTCGGACGGCGGTACTCGCCGGAGCACCCGTCATCGTCTCCGTCGCCGTCGCCGTCGTCGTGAGAGTAGCGCGTCTCGGCTAGATCAGGCTCTTGGGCTGCATCTGGCCACAGTATGTCTGCTTCATGGAATTCTTCCTCCTCCTCCTGCTCTTCTCGTAGCATCTTCTTTTGCTCGACTTACCTCCTAGCTTGGTGTAATTTGGATAGGGTATAAGTACGTATTAAGTAGTAGTATTACATGGCGGATGGGGTGTATATCTAGGACTCTCTACGCCGATTACCCAACTACCCATCCGGCCATGTTTGTCTTATCCTACTACAGTATTATCTTACAGAAGTTACCGACCGTGTTATCAGCTGATACGGTAGTCGTTTGAATGAGTCCAGAGAGGTTACTGAATCAGCAGCGAGTCAGCGACGTGTATAGATGGAGCGTATCATCAAGGAACCACACTGGCATTTGCAGTTTGACCATATGTATATTAATTTTTTCATATGGAGTACTATAGTACTATATGTTATGTCACACACACACACACGTACACAATGAATAAGTTTTACACCGACGGATTTAATTTCATCTCGCTCTTCCAACTCCAACCAATTCACAAATGAGACCGATTGAGGAAAATTCATCGACATTCGTCCTAGCCTCCGCAGCTATCTTATTTACTCTACAAACTGGAGCAACCCAAGAAGAGGGGCATGCTGCATGCATGCATCCAGCATCCATGCATCAGTGCAGCCCGGCCGCGCGCCGTCGGCCACGAGCGAGACGGGCGCACTCCGGCAAGGGCGGGGCGGGGCTAGCTCTCGATGAAGCCGGTCATGCGGAGGACGGAGTCGCGCGTGCGGGTGAGGTCGCGGCCCTTGAGCGTCCGCCCCTGGCCGGAGCACACGGAGGACGCCGCCCTGCGCCGCGCCATCAGCACGTGCGGCGGCTCCACCTCGCCGTCCTCCTCCTCCCCGCGGCCCATCCGCCCGTCCGGCCCGCCGGAGGCCGCCGGGATCTCGATCGGGTGCGTGAACGGCCGCCGCTCCTGCGCCCACGCCGCGCATTTCGCCGACAGGGCCGCGCTCTGCGTCGTCGTCGACATGACCGACCAACCAGCAGCAGGAGCTCGCAGCCGGCCGTAGCTAGCTAGCCGCGAATGAGATGACCGATGAGAGAGCTTGTGGAACACGACGGACGGACAGCTCGCCGAAATCTTTCCCTCTGCGGCTGGGCATGGCCGGAGGGATTTATAGGGCCCGGCAGGCAGGCAGGCAGCTACCTAGGCAGGAGTAGCAGCTAGCTAGCTAGCTAGGTAGCTAAGCTAAGGCACGTTCCGTGTGGAGCTGCACCGCTCTCGCGCTTGTGTGACAGATAAGTATGCGGTTTTGAGGCTTTGACGGGAAGGGAAGGAATAATTCCATAAATCTCCGTCCAATGCCTTGGGCGGCCGGGCTTGCCACGCAACGAAACTGAGGCAGTTCTCATATATATTCCCCTGTGCGTTCACGTAATCGCCTTGTTCAAATTAGGATCGTCGATGTGGCCGGTTGGCTTTGCCTTTCAGGCTCGAGCACCCCCACCTCCTGATTTTGATTTGATTTGATCCATCCGTCGTTTGGTGCTTGATGATTGAATCCGGATGTGATTTTCGGCGATCATGCGTTTTGTCGCAGCGCCAAGAGAGCGCACCGGCCGGGCCGTTTCTTGATTGGTTGTGTTGCCCGTGTGGCATGCATACCCCACGTGTTCTTGGTTTTTGTGTGTGTGCGTGTGCGTGCACGTGCACGTTTGTGGATAACACTGACGTCCGGGGAAGGACTTGCACGCGTGGCGCGCGCCGACGACGATGCTGTGCTGCTCTCGGCAAGAATCTGTGGGTGGACGCGCCGGCAGAAACACTGCTTCACTTGCCAGTAGCACATGCATGTTAAAACAGTACCTGCTCCGTAAAGAAATTAGTGAACTAAACGTTTTTACTGTGTTATTGTTCGATCGCTCAGGCATGCATAGGCAGCATCAGAAGGACCATTTTAGTGGAAAGCAGATCTTGACTCGCTGGTAGGCTTTTGGTACGGTAGCATCGACTAGGACGATGCTCACATGCAACGGGAAACGGTCACGAAGTAGACGTCTAGTATAGACTAGAGGGCTAGGTTCGATGAACTTGTGAACGACTCGTCCAATGATTTCTAGCATCAGCGTGCTATGATCATCTACAACGGCGTACATCAAATTCGGACCCTCATGCGGATGTCGCCGCGTCCGTGAACACTGATCGATTACATCTTAAATTGCCTCTCTGCGTTTTGAATATCTAATTTTGGAAATCTTAAACCCATACAAAACATACGTACGAAGGAAACCGTAGGTAGATTAGTCTATATATACTATCTTAGTCCTCGTCAAAGATGTTCAATATTTACGTGCCTAGTTTCGCGTACATGGACGGAAGCCGCAACTTCCGCTCACCGCCTTGTCCTGTGTCAAGTTCGAGGAAAAGCGCGTCGGTCGCCGCGTGTTCCTACCGGATGTACTGTTGGTTGGCATCGACATAGCTCTCATCCTAGATGAACTTCAAGATGACATGCTGCTCCATCATGTCTATGTTATCTACTGAATCTCTCTCATTGGTATTTATCGAACTAAGACAGAGTAGCTACGGTTTGGTTACAACTCGGGATACACATGCAAGTGCATCAAAAGGAAAACAACAAGAAACGGGATTAGGGATCTAGAGCCACGGGGTGGCAAGTAGGTAGTCGTCGTCGTTCTTTCCTGATCGACCTTTGATGTATCTCTCATTCGGGTCCTAGCATGTTATACTGACTTGTTACTTCACCCACTTTGCACCTGCAACATTTGGGTTGGCCTTGCATGTACGCGTGCTGACTCTACGGACGGGGCCTGGGTTCCAATCGGGTTGTTGTTGGGCCTCTTCATCACTGTCGCTAACACCCCCTCCTCCTTTACTGACGGCTTGTCCCCAAGCCGCTGGATAGGAAAAACGAGACCAAAGCTCACCGGAGTCCTACCAAGTAGGGCCCGAGGCGTCACCCTACCATTTCACCAGGACTTGCTCGACAATACAATTGGCTTTGTTCTTGTGGCGCATGTTGAAAATCTTCAAAGGAACAACAAATTGTCTGTGATCATAGGGAAATACTAAAGATGCCTATAGTGTTGGCGCGTGATGACCCACAAGTGTAGGGGATCTATCGTAGTCTTTTCGATAAGTAAGAGTGTCGAACACAACGAGGAGCAGAAGGAAATGACAAGCGGTTTTCAGTAAGGTATTCTCTGCAAGCACTGAAATTATCGGTAACGGATAGTTTTTTGATAAGGTAATTCGTAACGGGTAGCAAGTAACAAATGTAACAATGATGCAGCAAGGTGGCCCAATCCTTTTTGTAGCAAAGGACAAGCCTGGACAAACTCTTATATAAAGAAAAGCGCTCCCGAGGACACATGAGAATTTATGTCAAGCTAGTTTTCATCATGCTCATATGGTTCGCGTTCGTTACTTTGATAATTTGATATGTGTGTCGACCGGTGCTTGGGTGCTACCCTTACTTGGACAAAGATCCCACTTATGATTAACCGATCTCGCAAGCATCCGCAACTACGAAAGAATAATTAAGATAAATCTAACCATAGCATTAAACATATGGATCCAAATAAGCCCCTTACGAAGCAACGCATAAACTAAGGTTTAAGCTTCTGTCACTCTAGCAACCCATCATCTACTTATTACTTCACAATGCCTTCCTCTAGGCCCAAATAATGGTGAAGTATCATGTAATCGTCGTTCACATGACACCACTAGAGGAGAGACAACATATATCTTATCAAAATATCGAACGAATACCATATTCACATGATTACTTATAACAAGACGTATCCCATGTCCTCACGAAAAAATGTAACTACTCACAAAGCATATTCATGTCCATAATCAGATGAGTATTAATAATCATTAAGGATCTGAACATATAATCTTCCACCAAATAAACCAACTAGCATCAACTACAAGGAGTAATTAACACTACTAGCAACCCACAGGTACCAATCTAAGGCTTTGAGACAAAGATCAGATACAAGAGATAAACTAGGGTTTGGAGAGGAGAAGGTGCTGATGAATATGTTGATGGAGATTGACCCCCTCTCGATGAGAGGATCTTTGGTGATGACGATGGCTTCGATTTCCCCCTCCGGGAGGGAAGTTTCCCCGGCGGAAAAGCTCCGCCGGAGCTCTAGATTGGTTCTGTTGAATTTCTGCCTCGAGACGGCGGCGCCTTGATACGTCTCCGTCGTATCTACTTTTCCTAACTCTTTTGCCCTTGTTTTGGACTCTAATTTGCATGATTTGAATGGAACTAACCCGGACTAACGCTGTTTTCAGCAGAATTGCCATGGTGTTGTTTTTGCGCAGAAATAAAAGTTCTCGGAATGACCTGGAAATTTACGAGGATTTTTTGTGGAATATATAAAAAATACTGGCGCAAGAATCAACCGGAGGAGTGGAGCGAGGAGCCCACAAGCCCACCAGGCGCGCCCCCCTGTTCGCGCCTAGCAGGCTTGTAGGGGCCCTCAGGGCTCCGCTGCCTCCAACTTCAGCTCTATTTAGTCCCTTTCGTTCGGAAACAAATCAGGGAGAAGAGTTCATCGCGTTTTACGTTACGGAAGCGCGGCCACCACCTGTTCTTCCTCTGGAGGGCTGATCTGGAGTCCGTTCTGGGCTCCGGAGAGGGGAGATCGTCGCCATCGTCATCACCAACCTTCATTCATCGCCAATTCCATGATGCTCTTCACCGTTCGTGAGTAATCTCATCGTAGGCTTGCTGGACGGTGATGGGTTGGATAAGATCTATCATGTCATCGAGTTAGTTTTGATGGGGATTGATCCCTAGTATCCACTTTGTCATCAGGTTGATGTTGCTACTACTTTGCCATGCTTAATGGTTGTCACTAGGGCCCGAGTGCCACGATTTCAGATCTGAACCTATTATGTTCTCGTCAATATATGTGTGTTCTTGAGCCTATCTTGCAAGTTGTAGTCACCTACTATGTGTTATGACCCGGCAACCCCGGAGTGACAATAGCCGGAACCACTCCCGGAGATGACCATAGTATGAGGAGTTCATGTATTCACTTAGTGCTAATGCTTTGTTCCGGTTACTTATTAAAAGGAGAACCTTAATATCCCGTAGTTTCCATTAGGACCCCGCTGCCACGGGAGGGATGAACAATAGATGTCATGCAAGTTCTTTTCCCTAAGCACGTATGACTACATATGGAATACATGCCTACATTACATTGACGAACTAGAGCTAGTTACACATCTCTCCGTTTTATAACTGTTGCATGATGAATGCCATCCGGCATAATTATCCATCACCGATCCAATGCCTACGAGTCTTTTCCTACTTGTCCTTGCTACTGCTGTCACTACTGCTACTGTTACTTTGCCGCTACTGTTGTCACTACTTCTACTGTTACTCTGTTGTCACTGCTGTCACTGCTGCTACTGTTACTGTTGCTACTGTTGCTATCACACCACTTTGGTACTGATACTTTGCAACAAATACTAAGTCTTTGAGGTGTGGTTGAATTGACAACTCAACTGCTAATACTCAAGAATATTCTTTGGCTTCCCCTTGTGTCGAATCAACAAATTTGGGTTGAATACTCTACCCTCGAAAACTGTTGCAATCCCCTATACTTGTGGGTTATCAAGACTATTTTCTGGCGCCGTTGCCGGGGAGGCATAGCTCTATTCTCTGAGTCACTTGGGATTTATGTCTGCTGATCACTATGAGGAATCCGAGAGATCCAAAAACTAAAGTCTTGCCCTCAATTACGAGGACAGGTAAGGAACTGCCATCTAGCTCTGCACTTGATTCACCTTCAGTTATGAGTAAGTTTGCAACACCACCTCCTGCTAGAAATTCTGATATGTCGCCTGTGTTTGATGATGCTACTTCTGCTGTCCATGATGCTTGTGATAATGCTTTGCTTGATACTGCTTTGCCACTAGGTGCATTCCTAGATGCAAAAATTGCTAGAGTTGCTGCTAGATGTGATGATACTTCTGAAACTGCTGAGATTATTGAAGTAGAACCTGCTATTTCGCCTGTTAGAACTAGCTCTCCTAGATATGAATTGTCTGATATACCTGAGGGTTATGATATGGAGGAAGAGATAGCTGAGGACTTTCTTGCTTGTAAGGATAGCTATGATCTTGAGAAAATTACCGCGCGAGTGGAAAGAAAAATATTTGAACACTAGGATGAAATACGACCCGAAGTTTGCTACTTCACCTATCTTTGTGACCGATAAGGATTATGAATTCTCTGTCGACCCTGAGTTAATCACTCTGGTCGAATCTGATCCTTTTTACGGTTATGAGTCTGAAACGGTTGTAGCACATCTTACTAAGCTGCACGATATAGCCACCCTATTCACGAGTGAGGAAAAGATGTGCCACTACTATATCCTTAAGCTGTTTCCTTTCTCGCTAAAGGATGATGCTAAGACTTGGTTCACTTCGCTTTCTCATGGTTGTGTGCATCTTCCCCAGGATATGATCTAATACTTCTCTGAAAAATATTTTCCCGCCCATAAGAAGCAAGCTGCCTTGCAGGAAATATACAACTTTGCACAAGTTGAAGAAGAGAGTCTCCCACAAGCTTGGAGGATGCTCGTCCAGCTACCGAATGCTTTGCGTGATCACCCTCTTGAAAAGAATGAAATACTTAATATCTTCTATAATGGACTAATCGATGCTTCTAAGGACCACCAAGATAGTTGTGCTGGTTGTGTTTTCAGGGAACAAACTTAGAACAAGCTGAGATCCTATTGAATAATATCTTGTGAAATGAGAATGCTTAGACTATAACCGAACCACCTCCGAAGCCAACTCCAAAGAAAAGAGGTATTCTATTCCTCAGTCCTGAAGATATGCAAGAAGCTAAGAAATCTATGAAAGAGAAAGGCATTAAGTCTGAACATGTCAAAAATCTACCACCTATCGAAGAGATCCATGGTCTTGATAACCCGACACAGGTAATAGAGGTAAATTCTCTTCGTAGGTTCAATGAGAGTGATATTCCTTTTGATAAACCTGCTAGCTTATGCCTGGATGAATTTGATAACTTTGTTGCCAAACAATAAAGTTTCAATGATTATGTTAGCAGACAATTGGAACAGAATGCTCGCATGCTTAGTCAGTTAAGTGCTTGTGTGGATAGAAATGTCAATGATCTTAAGCTTTTGAGTAAACATGCCTCTATGGTTAATACTCAAGTAGAACAAGTACTTAAGGCTCAAAATGACTTGCTCAATGAGTTGAATGACAATTCTGTTAGAGTCGTCACTTGAGGCGGTAGAATGACCCAGGAACCTTTGTATCCTGAGGGTCATCCTAAGAGAATTGAACAAGATTCTCAAGGAGTTAGCACTGAGGCACCTAGTCATCCTAGAAAGAAAAAGAAATATGATAGGAACGTGCAGGCTAGCAACCCCGTTGCTGTTACACATGAGAATCCAAACGATGTCTTTGTTTCTGATGCTGAAACGCAATCTGGTGATGAACATGAGCCTAATGATAATATCGGTAGTGATGTTCATGTTGATGCTCAACCTAGCAATGATAAGGATGTGGAGATTGAAGCAGTTGACCTTGATAACCCACAACCTAAGAATAGGAGATACGATAAGAACGAATTCATTGCTAGGAAGCATGGTAAGGAAAGGGAACCATGGGTTCAGAAACCCATGCTCTTTCCTCCCAAACCATCCAAGAAAAAGGATGATGAGGATTTTGAGCGATTTGTTGAAATGATTAGACCTATCTTTCTGCAAATGCGTTTGACAGATATGCTCAAAATGTCTCCCTATGCTAAGTACATGAAGGATATTGTGACTAATAAGAGGAGGATACCCGAGGTTGAGATTTCCACCATGCTCGCTAATTACACCTTCAAGGGTGGAACTCCTAAGAAACTAGGTGATCCCGGAGTGCCCACTATACCTTGCTCCATTAAAGGAAACTACGTTAGAACTGCTTTATGCGACCTTGGAGCCGGTGTTAGTGTTATGCCTCTCTCTCTTTATCGTAGACTTGAACTGGATAAGTTGACACCCACTGAAATCTCCTTGCAAATGGCAAACAAATTAACTGCTTTCCTTATCGGCATTTGCGAGGATGCGCCTATTGTGGTTGCTATCGTTACTATCTTAACAGACTTTGTTATCTTGGATATTCCCGAGGATGATGCCATGGCGGTCATCCTTGGAAGACCCTTTTTAAACACTATAGGGGCTATTATTGATTGCAACAAAGGCAATGTCGCTTTCCATGTCAATGGTAATGAGCATACGGTGCACTTTCCGGAGAAACAATATCGAGTACATTGCATCAATGCTATTGAAAAAACTTCATTGATTCTTATTGGGATCTTTGAATGTCCTATACCTACTGTTAAGATGAAGTATGATTTGCTTGTTGGGAATATGCACATCCCCATTGAGGTAACCTAGTGACTATTCGAAAATTCTTCATTTTTACGCGATTTGAAAAAGTTTGTCAAGGAGACTTGATCAACCTCATTGACGGATTTCTTTTGATGACCGTGATGGATGAATCTAAGAGTCACAACCCTCTCTTCCAAACCTTTACCTTTGGTTGCTTAGAAGAAAAATGATAGATTTAGCTTTAGTTTTCCCTCTCTTCTCCTTCTTGTGTCCCGTAGAAAAGTGTCCCGAAAATAAAAGTTCTCCGAATGCCCTGAAAATCAAGTATGATTTTTTTCTATAATTTTTGAAAAATTCTGAGGGAGAGCTAGTCAGGGGGATGCACCGGTGGGCCACAAGCCCAGGAGGCGCAGGAACCCCCCTGGCCATGCCTACCAGGCTTGTGGGGCCCACGTGTCCCCCCTCCACTTATTCCAGCCCCCGTCTCCTTCTCCTACCTCTAGAAAAATTCATTCTACAGCTCAAACTCATGTTCTTGCTCTTCTTGCTGCGATTTTTGATCTCCTTGTGCAAAGCCCCATTCACCAAACTGTTTTAGGGGAATTGTTCCTTGGTATGTGACTCCTCCATTGGTCCAATTAGTTTTTGCTCTAGTGCCTTATTCGTTGCGTATTTTTGCTCCCTTGGTCACCATGTTCTTGAGCTTTTCATGCTAATTTTAGCTGGTCCCAAGTAGTTTTGATGCGTGATATGGCCTCTAGGCACTTGTAGGAGTAGTTGCTATGAGTTTCGTTGGGCCTTGTTCACTTTTCCTTAGAGTCACTAAAAAATTCAGAAATTTTCAGAGAAAGAAAAAGGAAAAGATGAGGAGGTTCCTAAGAGGCTCTTCAAGCCGTGACCCAAGGATGATGAAAATGAGAAGAAGAAACCCAAGTATCCCGTCCCTCGAGTTGCAGAAGTTCGAGCGTGCGAGTGGCCAAGCGATGTGTTCTTACGCGCAGCCGGACTTTATGAGTACTTTTACTACTTGGTGGAGAACGCAGGCCTTACAGCCTTCGATGAAGATAAGTGTCCACAATACCTCCTCCTCACTAATATTTTCGTGCAAAGATTTAACTTCTATCCAAGGAAGAGTCCTCCTATGGTTGAGTACAAGTTATATGATATCCCCCAGCGCATGTCACTTCAGGAATTTTGCAATGTTTGCAAATTACCTTATGTTGGGGATATTCATGAACCTCGTCCACGAGACTTGGAGGCTTTCATAGATACTATTCCTGTAGGAGAGGAGAGAGGAGTGTCTTGCGCTAGAGCTACTAGCATACATTTTCCCGTGCTTCGGTACTTCTCATTATTCGTGGGAAAATGTTTGATTGGCCATGGGAAAGCTGGGGCCCTTAGCTCCCCAGATCTTGCGGTTTTGCGCGAAGCCCTTTATAATGATAAAACTTATAGCTTGGGCGCTATAGTAGCTCAACGGTTGAACACAAACCGTTCTGAAGGGGTTGTTATGGAGGTATTTATGCTACCCGTCTTGCTAGACATTTTGAGATACCTATTAGACTGCACGAGGAAGAAGAGATTCTTCTTCCCGAGAGATATCTAGATTATGATAGCATGGTTCCTCATGACTTTCTTGATAAAGATATAAATAAGAGGATGATTTATAACCTGGTATTTAGTCAGGGTACTCGTGAGACTATTACTTTGCCTTCTCCTTCTTTGTTTAATCTTCATCTAGGAAGGTACATTATTATACCCTCACACATCTACGCATATTGGGACATACACCACCACAGGAGCTCGTGCCCGAGCTACCAGTTGTCGTGGGTATAAGCCTGACAGTAGATGTGTAGGGTACGAAAAGGATGGGCAGAGTCCCAGCTACGGCGAGGTTGTATGAGTTCAGGCCCCTCTACGGTGGAGGTAATAGCCCTACGTCTCAGTGCTCTGGTAGCTTGTTGTCAAGTGGAATATGGAATACAATGATTTGCTAACCCCTGCACCAGCGGGGGAGGGTGGCTTATATAGAGTGCGCTACCCTCCATAACGGTTCCGGTACAGGGGTGGAGTAGTGGCGATTGAATGCGTATGTTACAGGTAAAGTACGTTCTAAATGCTAATAAATGCACCGGGAAACGTACGACCGTTTCCCTCCATGGGGTTTACGATGTTCTGAGTGGCATCGAGTCGGTTAGTTGGATGTTCTCCGAATGCTAGTCTCCGACTGGATGGTCGAGGACCTGTTACCGACTGGACGATGGGGACTCCTTAATTCAGTCGGAACTGACTATGGGCCTTGTCCCTTATGAGGGGTAGTCCTTGGGTAGGACTTACAGGGCAGGCCTATGACCCTACCCTAGGACTATAACCCCCTCATTAGTCCCCGAATGGATTGGGGTTGGAACGACGAAGCGATGCTTGAAGTTTGGATCCGACTGGAACGGATGTGACTTTGGCGTTGCTTGCCTCGATCCATTTTATCTTCTCAGACCAACGATCCGAGTGGAAATATTGTGGAACAAACTGTCGGAAACCGAGTGCTTCCAGGGTATCTCTTGACGTGACCGGTCAACTGACAGCGGCGGATTTTCCGGGATCCTCAAATTTCGGTTTCCGCGCGCTCAGCGGGGATGACGCCATCGCGCTCGAGTAGCGCCTGACGCCTCGATTCTCGCGCCTTCAACTTCTCCACTGATATCTCCGCGGTCGGTCGGGGGATAAGGTTTCGGGGCCACCTGCTAGCGACCCAGTCGGAACCTTACTTAAATCCCAGCGGCAAGGGTTTTTCGTTACACCCGCCGGATCTTTTGCCTTTGCTTCGTCCTCCTCGCCGCCTCCAACGCACCTAACCTCTCCACTCCTCCTTCCCCTCCGCGGATTCGCAGCTTCCCCCATGACCAAGGGTCAGACCAGCAAGATGGAGGCGAGGAAGAAGAAGGGGAAGGCGGCGGCTCCTGCTCAGCGGCGGCAGCGGCCGTTGCCGGCGGGGTGGATCCAAGGCGACTTCCTCCCTCCACGGTGACGGAGGGGGATCTGCTGCAGCTGGTGGAGCACGGCATGATCGTGCACAAGTCTTGGAGGCTGCCGACGGAGAATGAGGTCGAGCCGGTGCCCCGGGAGGGGGAGCGCGTCCTGCTGCTCACCCATGTCTATCGAGGTTTCTCTCTTCCCCCGCATCCTTTCTTCAAGGGAATTATGAACCACTTCGGGGCACAACTTCACCACTTTCCCCCGAATGCTATTGCCCATCTCTCTGCTTTCATAGTTATGTGCGAGTGCTTCATCGGCTGCCCTCCCCATTGGGGGTTGTTCAAACATATATTCTCTGCTAGATCTCAAACTATCAAACGACTCAGCCAGTCGGATGATAAAACACATCTTCTCCAACTCTGCGGAGGCTTAGGTTTCCAGAAAAAGAGTCGGAGTAGTTATCCTGCTCTTCAGCTGAGTGAGTCGGTTAGGAACTGGCAGTCGACGTGGTTCTACTGCCAAGACGTTGCCTGCCCGAATGCCTTGATAGGGTTGCCTCCTTTTAGCTTAGATCGTCCCGCTCCACCTAAGCAGCTCGCGCTCACGAAGGCGGAGAAGATCGACATCCAGCCTCTGGTCGATGCACTCGTAGACGTCGTCAGAAGGGGAGTCACCGGCATGGATTTGCTGGAAACTTTCCTTGGTCGGCGCATACAACCACTGCAGGCTCGCGACTACGCCATGTGGCACTACACGGGGCCCGAAGACTCCACTCGGACCAACGTCTTGAGCGTGACCGAGGAGAAGGTGGTGTCGTGGGTGCTCCAGATCACAGGCGCCTGTGAGAACCCCAGAGGGTCTCGGCGAGTGAGGGCTTTCAGCGCGGACAATCCTCCTCCGAACCAGGTGAGTACCATTTGTCGAGTGCACGTATCTGTTTTAGTTTTATCGATTTCTTGAATCTCTGCCTGTCGTTTGATGTCGCCGACTGTATTTCACGCAGAAGTGGACCAAGTGGTTTTCTCCTGTCTCGAACGGGAACCCGGACGAGGAGGAGGAAGAAGGCAGCCAGGAGGGCAGTGTGGAGAGCGGCGAGTATGTCTCCGACAGTGGGGAGACGGAGGAGTCTGGTGAAGAAGAGGAGGCTGACGAAGAGCAGGACTCGTCGCCTCCGCTGCCAGAGCACCGGACCAAGCGTCGACATGAACCTGCGGTTCCCTCGGCCCCTCCGACATCGTCGAGTGCTCCGCCTGCTGCTCCCGTGGTTCCGAGTGCTCGGAGCACCAAGAGGGCCAGGGACGTTGCTGTCGAGTCCGTGGGTCAGCCTTCCAAGGTGGCCAAACCGAGTGGGTCTAAACCTCGGAAGGCTTTGCCGTGGATAAGGGTCGTCGTTCCCGTCACCTCGACGTAAGTGTACTGTTCCTCTAACTTCTTCTGATATCCGATTGGACTGCTGTTTTATTGGTCGAATGAATTTCACTCGACAGGGTTGCCACCTCTGCCACCTCTCCGGCGCGCCAGGAGGATGATCCCATGGACGCGGACAACGTCTTCTCGTCCCAGCCAGGTGCGTTGTAGCGATTCCGAGAGTTTTGTATTATCGCATCGCGGATTCTGTCTTTGGTCTTGCCCCTTTCTTTTTCTGAGATCCCGCGCCGTTCGGTCTGGCAGGAGCGATTTATGTGGATGAGGGTGACCAGGGGAGACCTGAGCAAGCTGCGAAGCCTGTCCTTGAGGCTACCCCGACAGTTACTGCTCTCGCCGCGGTCGTGCCGCCGACTGAGGAGGCGCTGGTGGCTGTTGAACCCACTGGAACGGGCCTTGGGATGCCCAAGGAGCCTCCAACGATGCCAGGCCCGTCAAATGTCGAGTTCAACATCGAACACCTCCCGGAGGATCAGGTGGGAGCGGCCAAGGGAGCCATGGTGCAGGCAGAGCTGATGGCAGGAGAAGCCAAGAAGGCGTACGACTCCATCGCCTCTCTGTACCAGCGCAGCTTGGAGCTGCGGGACGATATCCGAGTAAGTAGTCTAGTAAGTATTTGCTTTTCTCTTGTTTCTCTTGTAACCCACTGGGTGTGCTCGGATACCGTATGATGTTTGCAATGGGTTCACTCTGAGTGAACCCAGTGGGTGTAGTCCCCGAGACTTCTGTCGAGTGCTTGCACCGGCAGTTGTCTTTATGCATATTGTCTTTGACTTAGTCATATTCGTAAACAATATGGTCGACTGCTAACAGTTGGGGCACTCGGAGTGCACCTACTGTAAGAGTCTCCGAGAGTAATTTTACTCAGGTCGGGTGGTATTAGCCTTGTAGGCGTAAGTGTTGTCATGAATCTCAATAGGGCGGACCTGTTTGAGTTGCATGCCAGTGGGGTCACTCTCAGTGAACCCACTGGGTGTAGTCCCCGAGACCGCTGTCGACTGCTTGCGTCGGCAGGGGTCTGAAGAACTTAGACTTTGTATTGTGGGATGTGTCTGATCGTCTCTTGGCGCTGAGTGGCAGAAAACTTGCGAGATGGAGTCAACATATGAGACTCTGAGGGCAGAAAAGGTGCAATTTGCTGGTGAGCTGGATGCGGCACTGATTGCAATGGCTGGAATGAAGGAAGTGCTGGCAGAACGAGAGAAGTCGTTGGATCAGGCTCGTGAAATGAAAAAAGCGCTGACTGCTGAAGTTGAGAAGATGGGGAAGCAAAGGTCCACGCTGATGGAACAAATGGATGTGCTGAACAAACGGTGTATAGCGCAGGAGAAATACGTGAGTGACTGGCTCGGCAGATGATGACGCGTCTGTGTGGTAAGTCCTGTTTTTCCGAGTGCTTGTGGTACGTGCGTTACACTCGGCGCTGATTGTTTGCTTGCCCTGTGTTTGCAGATTTTTGCGTGGACGCTGAAGCTGAAGCAGCTCACGTGGAGTGGTCGATTCGCGAGAACATTCCACTCGGCGAGGACACCAATCGAGACCTGCTCGCAGCGCACATTCGCGTGGGCAAAGTTGGTCCTTTCATCGGTCGACTGAGAGAAATCGTCGGCCGGATCGACAAGGAGCTTTGGCCGGAAGATGAGTCGCGACAGGAGATGGAAAACTTGATGAGTCGATTGGAGGAGGTCCCCAACCGAGTGCAGTCATGGAAGAAATCTGCGGCTCGTTGTGGTGCAGACGTTGCTCTGTCCTTGGTCCGAGTGCATTGCAAGGAGGTCCACGAGGAGAAGCTGAAAGCGTTGAAGGTCGCCAACACGAAGAAACTTCGATTCATAGACTTCATGGAAACCTTCCTTGAAAGTGCCACCCGCATCGCCGACCGAATCGACCTGGACACCTTCATGGAGCCCTCCAGTCCTGGCGCCAATCCAAACGACGCGTAAGAAAACTTTATCCTCGGTATGCCGAGTGTTGAGTTGTAAGAAACGTTGGCCACTGCTGTTGGCCATCACATTCTTGTTTCGGTGTGGGTAAGCTTGATCCACACCGAGCCACTATCTTTGTGTGAACCTTGAATCGAATCTTTTGCTCTTCTGTTGCAATTTTGACTCGAGTTTTTGTTTGGCGTTTCTTGGTGAAGCCAAAGGCAAACATTCGGAACATGTCAGTTGTCTTGACATCTTCATGAGACTCATTGAGGGTCTGTAGAATTTCCGATTGGATCTGTATGATCACCGAGTGGATCGGTAGGATCGCCGAGTGGATCGGTAGGACGTACTCGGAGGTCAAAGAGTACTTGGGTGATACAGGATCACAGCTAGGTTGTCGAGTGCGACTATCAGGTCGCACTCAGGGCGATTTTGTACTGATGTAGTTGTCAGTTGTTTTGTCGTCCACATGAGTCTCAATGAGGGTCTGCAACTCATGTAGTTGTCAGTTGTTTTGACCTCCACATGAGCCTCAATGAGGGTCTGCAACTCATGTAGTTGTCAGTCGTTTTGACATCCACATGAGCCTCAACGAGGGTCTGCTACTCATGTAGTTGTCAGTTGTTTTGACCTCTAGATGAGCCTCAATGAGGGTCTGTTGAGTTCCCGAGTGTACCTGTAGGATACAGTCGGAGGCATGCGGGTGGTTAGGCGATTCTGGATCGCAGCTAAGTCCCCGAGTGTGACGTTAAGTGCACACTCGGAGAAAGTTTATACTTAGGCGATTCTGAATCGCAGCTAAGTCCCCGAGTGTGACGTTAAGCGCACACTCGGAGAAAGTTAATACTTAGGCGATTTTGGATCGCAGCTAAGCCCCCGAGTGTGACGTTAAGTGCACACTCGGAGAAAGTTAATACTTAGGCGATTCTGGATCGCAGCTAAGTCTCCGAGTGTGACGTTAAGTGCACACTCGGAGAAAGTTAATACTTAGGCGATTCTGGATCGCAGCTAAGTCCCCGAGTGTGACGTTAAGTGCACACTCGGAGAAAGTTAATACTTAGGCGATTTTGGATCGCAGCTAAGTCCCCGAGTGTGACGTTAAGTGCACACTCGGAGAAAGTTAATACTTAGGCGATTCTGGATCGCAGCTAAGTCCCCGAGTGTGACGTTAAGTGCACACTCGGAGAAAGTTAATACTTAGGCGATTCTGGATCGCAGCTAAGTCCCCTAGTGTGACGTTAAGTGCACACTCGGAGAAAGTTAATACTTAGGCGATTCTGGATCGCAGCTAAGTCCCCGAGTGTGACGTTAAGTGCACACTCGGAGAAAGTTAATACTTAGGCGATTCTGGATCGCAGCTAAGTCCCCGAGTGTGACGTTAAGTGCACACTCGGAGAAAGTTAATACTTAGGCGATTCTGGATCGCAGCTAAGTCCCCGAGTGTGACGTTAAGTGCACACTCGGAGAAAGTTAATACTTAGGCGATTCTGGATCGCAGCTAAGTCCCCAAGTGTGACGTTAAGTGCACACTCGGAGAAAGTTAATACTTAGGCGATTCTGGATCGCAGCTAAGTCCCCGAGTGTGACGTTAAGTGCACACTCGGAGAAAGCTAATACTTAGACGATTCTGGATCGCAGCTAAGTCCCCGAGTGTGACGTTAAGTGCACACTCGGAGAAAGTTAATACTTAGGCGATTCTGGATCGCAGCTAAGTCCCCGAGTGTGACGTTAAGTGCACACTCGGAGAAAGTTAATACTTAGGCGATTCTCGATCGCAGCTAAGTCCCCGAGTGTGACGTTAAGTGCACACTCGGAGAATGTTAATACTTAGGCGATTCTGGATCGCAGCTAAGTCCCCGAGTGTGACGTTAAGTGCACACTCGGAGAAAGTTAATACTTAGGCGATTCTGGATCGCACCTAAGTCCCCGAGTGTGACGTTAAGTGCACACTCGGAGAAAGTTAATACTTAGGCGGTTCTGGATCGCAGCTAAGTCCCCGAGTGTGACGTTAAGTGCACACTCGGAGAAAGTTAATACTTAGGCGATTCTGGATCGCAGCTAAGTCCCCGAGTGTGACGTTAAGTGCACACTCGGAGAAAGTTAATACTTAGGCGATTCTGGATCGCAGCTAAGTCCCCGAGTGTGACGTTAAGTGCACACTCGGAGAAAGTTAATACTTAGGCGATTCTGGATCGCAGCTAAGTCCCCGAGTGTGACGTTAAGTGGACACTCGGAGAAAGTTAATACTTAGGCGATTCTGGATCGCAGCTAAGTCCCCGAGTGTGACGTTAAGTGCACACTCGGAGAAAGCTAATACTTAGACGATTCTGGATCGCAGCTAAGTCCCCGAGTGTGACGTTAAGTGCACACTCGGAGAAAGTTAATACTTAGGCGATTCTGGATCGTAGCTAAGTCCCCGAGTGTGACGTTAAGTGCACACTCGGAGAAAGTTAATACTTAGGCGATTCTAGATCGCAGCTAAGTCCCCGAGTGTGACGTTAAGTGCACACTCGGAGAAAGTTAATACTTAGGCGATTATGGATCGCAGCTAAGTCCTCGAGTGTGACGTTAAGTGCACACTCGAAGAAAGTTAATACTTAGGCGATTCTGGATCGCAGCTAAGTTTTTTTTTTGAGACCGGAGTCTGCGACCGCGGAAGAACTTTGAACTTGCAAAAAACTCAATCTGCTTTATATTATTTCACCAATACTTGTTCTTTACATTGCTTCAGTCGACGGTCACGTGTAGAAGCGCTTCAGGAGATCTCCGTTCCATGCTCACGGCTCGTCTGTCTCCTTGTCGACGTTGTAGAGTCTGTATGCTCCATTGTTCAGCACCTTGGAGATGATGAAGGGTCCTTCCCAGGCAGGAGCCAACTTGTGAGGTCTATGCTGATCCACTCGGAGCACCAGGTCGCCTGCTTGAAACGTACGACTCCTGACGTGTCACGCGTGAAAACGCCGCAGATCTTGTTGATAAATGGTTGAGCGAGTCAGTGCCATCTCGCGCTCCTCCTCTAGAAGGTCCACTCCGTCTTGCCTTCCTTGTTCTGCTTCAGCTTCGGAGAAGAGTTCGACTCGTGGAGCATTGTGAAGTAAGTCACTCGGAAGGACTGCTTCTGCTCCGTAGACGAGGAAGAACGGTGATCGTCCTGTAGATCTGTTCGGGGTTGTGCGGAGACCCCAAAGCACTGAAGGTAACTCGGTGACCCATGCGCCAGCAGCATGTCCCACCTCTCGCAAGAGTCGGGGCTTCAAACCTTGCAGAATAAGTCCATTCGCCCGCTCTGCTTGTCCATTGGATTGAGGATGTGCTACGGAAGCAAAATCCACTCGAATACCTTGGCTTGCACAGAAACCTTTGTATCTGTCCGAGTCGAAGTTTGTTCCATTGTCCGTGATTATGCTGTGAGGCACACCGAATCTGCAGATGATGTCCCTGACAAACTTGATGGCTGTTAGGGCGTCGAGCTTCTTGATGGGCTTGGCTTCAATCCATTTTTTGAACTTGTCGACTGCCACCAACAGATGTGTGTATCCTCCTTGGCCTGTCTTGCATGGACCGACTGTATCTAATCCCCATACTTTAAATGGCCAAACAAGAGGGATTGTCTTCAACGCAAATGTCGGCTTGTGGGACTTGTTGGAGTAGAACTGACAGCCCTCACATCGGTCGACCATATCTTTAGCCATCTCGTTTGCCTGCAGCCAGAAGAAACCTGCCCTGAATGCCTTGGCAACGATTGCTCTCGAAGAGGCGTGATGACCACAGGTTCCTGAGTGAATATCTTCCAGGATTAACTGCCCCTCCTCTGGGGAGATGCATCGTTGAAGAACGCCTGAAACGCTTTCCTTGTACAATTGGCCATCAATGACAGTGAATGACTTCGACCTGCGGACTATCTGCCTGGCCTGGACTTCGTCTTCTGGTAGTTCCTGCCTCAGGATATATGCAATGATCGGCACAGTCCAATCGGGGATGACAACAAGAATCTCCATGACCAGATCAACCACCGCAAGTACATCGACTTCAGTCGGATCTGTTGAACTCTTTGGTTGTACTGGTTCCTCTGTAAAAGGATCTTCTTTGACTGAGGGAAGGTGAAGGTGCTTGAGGCAGACGTCACTCGGGACTGGTCTCCGAGTGGATCCGAGTTTTGCTAACTCATCAGCTGCTTGGTTCTTCAGCCTCGGAACATGGTGAAGTTCTAGACCTTCAAACTTCTTCTCAAGCTTCCTCACTGCATTGCAGTATGTGGTCATGGTGGGGTTCCTGACGTCCCACTCTTTCATCACTTGATTGACCACCAAATCCGAATCGTCGTAGACCATCAGGCGACGGACGCCGAGTGAGATGGCCATGCGCAATCCGTAGAGGAGAGCTTCATACTCTGCCTAGTTGTTCGAGGAATCGAAGTGTATCTGTAGCACGTACTTGAGTTTGTCGCCCTTTGGCGATATGATCACAACGCCAGCACCGGAGCCATTCAACATCTTGGACCCATCAAAGAACATTGTCCAATGGGCCGAGTAGATGTGGGTCGGTTGCTGTTGTTCTACCCATTCTGCTATGAAGTCAGCCAGAGTTTGAGACTTAATAGCTTTCTTGGCCTCAAACTTGATATCGCAGTACAACATCTCCATTGCCCACTTCGCCACTCGGCCTGACGCGTCTCGATTGTGGAGAATTTCCGACAACGGAGCATCAGAAACGACAGACACCGAGTGGTCTTGGAAATAATGGGCCACCTTCTTCGCAGTCATGTAGATCCCGTAGATAAGTTTTTGATAGTGGGGATACCTCTGCTTGGAAGGAGTCAGGACTTCGGAGACGTAGTACACTGGCCGCTGAACTTTGTATGCTTTGCCTTGTTCTTCTCGTTCGACTGTAAGAACAGTACTGACGACTTGATTTGTAACCGCGATATACATAAGAAGGGGCTCTTTACTGAGTGGAGCAGTAAGAACCGACTCGGTGGAAAGTAGGACTTTGAGGTCGTCGAATGCGACTTGGGCTTCGTCTGTCCACTCGAAAGTATCTGATTTCTTCATGAGTCGGTACAGAGGAAGCGCTTTCTCGCCAAGTCGACTGATGAACCTGCTCAAAGCCGCTAGGCAACCTGTGAGCCGTTGAACATCGTGTATTCTGGCCGGCCTCTCCATTCGGACGATGGTCCCGATCTTTTCGGGGTTGACATCGATCCTCGTTCAGAAACGAAGAAACCGAGTAACTTCCCGCTGGGAATGCCGAAGGAACATTTGGCGGGGTTGAGCTTGAAATCGTACCTATGAAGATTGGCGAATGTTTCTGCCAAGTCAGTCAGCAGGTCCTAACCTTTGCGCGACTTGACTACGATATCGTCCATATATGCCTCCACATTCCGACCGATCTGGTCGAGAAGGCATTTTTGGATCATGCGCATAAAGGTAGCTCCTGCATTCTTCAAACCGAATGGCATAGTGATGTAGCAGAAGCACCCGAATGGGGTGATGAAGGCTGTTTTTAATTCATCGGAGCCATACAGACGGATCTTATGATAGCCCGAATAGGCATCAAGAAATGACACACGCTCGCAACCCGCAGTCGAATCGATGATTTGATCGATGCGGGGGAGTGGAAAATGGTCTTTCGGGCAGACCTTATTGAGGTGCTTGAAGTCGATGCACATTCGGAGCGACTTGTCCTTCTTGGGCACCATGACAACATTGGCGAGCCACTCGGAGTGGTGAACCTCGCGAATGAAGTTGGCTGCCAGCAGCTTGGTCACCTCTTCTCTGATTGCCTTCCTCTTATGCGCAACGGACCGACGCAGGCATTCTCAGACAGGCCGAGCGGTGGGATCCACATGCAGTCGGTGCTCAGCCAACTCCCTGGGTACACCTGGCATGTCAGAGGGTTTCCATGCGAAGATGTCCGAGTTCTCACGGAGGAATTGGGTGAGCTCGGCTTCCTATTTAGGATCGAGGGTGGTGGAGATGTTCGTCGGGGCAGCAGTGGTGTTCGTCGGGTGGATGCTGACGTTCTTCGTTTCTCCCGCCGACTGGAATGCAGACTCTGAAGCTGGCTTCTTCGAGCGCATCAGGTCGGCGGGGTCGACTGTTTTCTTGTACTCGTCGAGCTCGAGGACGACCATCTGCTGGTCGGCGATTCTTGATCCCTGCTTCAGACACTCTTCGGCCAGCTGCCGATTGCCTGCGATGGTGATCACACCCTTCGGGCCTGGCATCTTCAGCTTCAGGTATACGTAACATGGATGGGCCATGAAACGTGCATACGCTGGGCGGCCCAGAATTGCGTGATAAGCGCTCTGGAAGTCGACCACTTCGAACGTCAGCTTTTCCTTGTGGAAGTTCTTGTCGGAGCCGAAAACGACGTCCAACGCGATCTGGCCGAGTGACTTAGCCTTTCGTCCAGGGACGACTCCATGGAACTGCATGCTGCTCTCGCTGAGTTTGGACATCGGAATGCCCATCCCCTTGAGAGTGTCGGCATACATGATGTTCAAGCCACTGCCGCCGTCCATGAGGACTTTGCGCAGTTGGACTCCTTCCACCACCGGGTCGACGACCAGAGCCTGTCTCCCTGGGGTGGGTACGTGTGCTGGATGATCTGACTGGTCAAAGGTGATCGCAGTCTGAGACCATTTGAGGAACTTGGGGTTGGTAGGGGTGGCCATGTTCACCTCTCTGTTCACCAGCTTCAGTCGACTCTTGCTCTCAACGTCAGCAAAAATCATCAGGGTTGCATGGACTTGGGGGAACGGATCCTCCTTATCCTCCTCATCCTGTTCATGGTCCTTCTCACTCGGTTGCCCTTCGCTGAACCCCTGGATCAGGGGGCGACACTGTCGAGTGGTATGCTTCGCATATATGGGGTTGCCCTCTTCATCCATCTTCGTATGAACCGGACATGGCTGGTCCAGGATGGGGTTATTGAACTGCTTCTTCTTGGGGGTGAACTGAGCCTTCCCTTTGCCCTTGAACTTGGCATTGGTTACGGCTGCAGCTTCTGCTTGCGGAGTGGTTGGAGCTTTCTGCTTCTGCTTTCGAGTGTTGCCCCCATCTCCATCAGCGACTGTTTTGTGCTTGCCGCTTCGGATGCGGTCCTCTTCTTCGCCATTTGCATAGCGTGTTGCTATCTCCATCATCTTGCTCATGGAGATGTCGCCTGTTCGGCCGAACTTCAGGTACAGATCCCTGTACCATACGCCTGCCTTGAAGGCGTAGACTGCTTGATGCTCGGTGACGTTCTCCACCGTGTGGTAGAGAGTTGTCCAACGCTGAATGAAGTCACGCAGGGGCTCATTCTGCTTCTGGACGCAATGCTGGAGCTCCACGAGGCCTGCAGGGCGCTTGCACGTCCCTTCGAAGGTCCTGATGAACACTCGAGCCAGATCTGCCCAACTGTAGATGCTTGAGGGGGCCAACTGATTCAGCCATGCACGCGCCAAGCCATCGAGCATCAGAGGGAGGTGCTTCATGGCGACATGGTCGTCTCCTCCTTCGATCTGGGCTGCTACTCGGTAATCATCTAGCCACGTTTCTGGCTTGGACTCCCGTGTAAACTTGCTAATTCCCGTCGCCAATCGGAAGTTGGGAGGGATGTCAGCCGAACAGATGGCTCGACTGAAACACTCGGGACCAGAAACGATGGTCCTGCTTCCACTCAGACGGTCAATATCGTGACCATCGCGGTGGGCTCGGCCACTGTCGACCCTCCGCTGGGTGATATGCCCTCTTGCGTCGGGCCTTGGGTCGTAAGTGCCGCCGACTTAACGCCGATCATCATGATGTCGGGGCCCGTAGGGCCCACCCCGCGGAGGGGTGCGTGAATGGCGACGATCTTCGGGATTTATGGAACGACTGCCTCCTCTGTGTCGCTGATGAGAACCAGGGCTATGAACTGACCGATGCGTATTCGGATGAACATAACTATTGTAGTTCCTGTTGTGCGACTGGGAGACCGCCGAATTTTGCTGCTGCGCCGTGTGCAACAGGGCGCGGATTTATTCGATTCCCCTACCAACCTCTGAATCACTCGGCTGAAGGGAATCGGCTATCTTGGCAGCCGTGGCCATGTTGAGGAGAGGTGTGCGGAACAGCTCCACATTGCTCCGTCGAGTGTGCCGACTGGCAGAACGGCGAGGCGGACGACGCGCGCCGGACGTTTCGCCGATCTCGTGCTCGTTCCGGCCAGCTTGACGGGGATCTTCATGGGAATTGGCCATGTGTACTTCTGCTGCAGGCCCGCGACCCGCATACTCGGAAGGAAACTCAGTCGGAACCGAGCCTGAGCGCTGGGACGGCGGGGCAACCACAACTGACTCTAGAACCGCCACTTGTGAAGACGCGTTCTGGCGCGCCTGGGCGTGTTGCACCCAACGCTAGAGCCGCGGACGGCGGGACCGCTTGTTGCGGCGCGTGACGGCGGTGTAGGTCGACACCGGAGCCGACTGCTGGAGAAGAAGAAAACCGCGGGCGCCGGCACGGAAGTGCGTAGCCCCGCGACGGGGAAACGCCTCGACGTCGAGAGGAGCATCCCGAAGCCACGCCGAATCATCGACGATGAAGGAGAGAGCGCCGAAGAAGATCTGATGACCCATGCCCGAATCTCCACCGGACGACATGACGAAAGGAAGTAGTCGCAAACTCGCCGGAAGTCACTTAGACGCCTGCCCCACGGTGGGCGCCAACTGTTGTGGGTATAAGCCTGACAGTAGATGTGTAGGGTACGAAAAGGATGGGCAGAGTCCCAGCTATGGCGAGGTTGTATGAGTTCAGGCCCCTCTACGGTGGAGGTAATAGCCCTACGTCTCAGTGCTCTGGGAGCTTGTTGTCGAGTGGAATATGGAATACAATGATTTGCTAACCCCTACACCAGCGGGGGAGGGTGGCTTATATAGAGTGCGCTGCCCTCCACAACGGTTCCGGTACAGGGGTGGAGTAGTGGCGATTGAATGCGTACGTTACAGGTAACGTACGTCCTAAATGCTAATAAATGCACCGGGAAACGTACGACCGTTTCCCTCCAAGGGGGTTACGATGTTCCGAGTGGCATCCAGTCGGTTAGTTGGATGTTCTCCGAATGCTAGTCTCCGACTGGATAGTCGAGGACCTGTTACCGACTGGACGATGGGGACTCCTTAATTCAGTCGGAACTGACTAAGGGCCTTGTCCCTTATGAGGGGTAGTCCTTGGGTAGGACTTACAGGGCAGGCCTATGACCCTACCCTAGGACTATAACCCCATCACTAGTCGAGTACCAGACGCCAGTTTATTAGTGGGAGCCAGAGGAGCTCACACAGCAGTGGCACCCTCACTACACTCCGGAGTACCCCGGAGAGGGGTATTTCCCTCCTTGGGAGTAGACCAACTTAGGCCAAAATCCTAAGCTTGGGGGAGTACGTGTTTCTCACCGACTTTATATTCTTGCTTACGCTTTCACTTTGATAGTCGGTGTTCACACTTTGCCATTGTATCATCCATGCTAGTTTAATTATTTTTCTCGTTTTGTTCTCATGTGTTTGTCTAGTTTAAGAAAACCCAAAAATATTTCTCGTTCTTCTTTTGCTTGTTGGGAGCTTTCCCGTGTAAATAGTTTTCTTTTTCTTTGGGTCAAGGTAGAAGACCATGGTTACAATGTTTAGTGGCTCTCGCATGCATACCTGTTTATCTCTCAAAGAGCCATATTACTTTGTCTTCTCCTTTGTGTTTACTTGCAGATTCCAGCGTAGTCCAATCCACGAGCACTCTTATTATTGTTCACATCATTCGGTCGTGCAAGTGAAAGGGAATAATGACGATATATGATGAAGTGACTGAGCCTGGAAAAGCTGGTATGAACTCAATCTATTTTGTTTTTGTAAATATGACTACCTCATCGTTCCTAATTCAGCTTTGTTGTGAGAGAAACATGTTTGCAATGACAACTTAGAGAGCATAGTTTCTGATACCATGCTTAATTAGCTAGGAGCTTATAATGGTTTGTCTTGGATGCCAACATGAATCTCATGATGATTATGATGTAGTATGATAGGATGGTATCCTCCTTTGAATGATTCAAGTGGCTTGACTTGGCGCATGTTTACGCATGTAGTTGAAACAAATCAACATAGCCTCTATGATATTCATGTTCATGGTGATTTATGTCCTACTCATGCTTGCACTCAATGCTGGTTAATTTCAATGCATTTTGATGACTGTTGTCGCTGTCTAGTGGGTCGCTTCCCAGTCTTTTGCTAGCCTTCACTTGTACTAAGCGGGAATACTGCTTGTGCATCCACTTCCATAAACCCAAAGTTGTTCCATATGAGTCCACCATACCTACCTATATGCGGTATCTACCTGCAGTTCCAAGTAAATTTGCATGTGCCACTCTCTAAACCTTCAAGAAATAATCTGTTGCATGCCCGAACCGCTCATGTGGTGACAAGGGGCGATTAGTATCTTCCATGCTAGACGTGTTATCCTCGATATGTGTTTATTCACTATCACTCATGAGAAAGGGGCCGGTAATTGGAATGCCCAGTTCCATGCTCAAATCGAAAAGATAATTGCAAACAAAACTCCCCCTGGATTGTTGTTGGTATGGACGGCACCCGAGTATTCGGCTAGTTGTGGAGTGTGATTGATCGATGGTGGGGGAGTCAAAGCTTTACTTTTCTGTTTGGGAACCGCCTATAGTATGTGTAGCATGGAAGATGGTGAAATCTATTGGTCATTGCGTTGACAATGAAAGCATGCCACCCAAAATTATTTATCTCTACCTTCAAAGCTTGAGCTCTCGCACCTCTGCAAATCAATGCTTCCCTCTGCGAAGGGCCTATCAATTTATGTTTCTGTTGTGTCATCCTCTTCTTTCAAAAAGAACCAATTAGAGAGCACACCCGTCATTTTTATGCTTTGCTTTTAATTGTAATTGAGTATGACTATGACTGGCTCTTCTTTGCCATGAATTACAATGTTCAGTCAGCCCTTGGTCTTTGAAGGTGCTCTGCATTTATGTTTTGCGGTCTCAAAAAGAGCTAGCGAGATACCATCTATTCATATTGCTTCATGATTGTTTTGATTGAAGTGTTGACGTTTGAAACTTATTATTATTGCTCGCTAGTTGATTATGCCATTGATATGAGTTCCTCTTGAGACCTAAATGTCATTGCTTATGTGGTTTGCTTATGATCTTGCTGAAATTCTGAATATGAGTTAGACATAATTGCAACAACAAGATCAAACAGAGTTCGTAAAAGTTTTTCTTTTGTGTATTTCAGTTTGTCAACTCAATTCCTTGAGGACAAGCAAGGCTTTAAGCTTGGGGGAGTTGATACGTCTCCGTCGTATCTACTTTTCCAAACTCTTCTGCCCTTGTTTTGGACTCTAATTGGCATGATTTGAATGGAACTAACCCGAACTAGCACTGTTTTCAGCAGAATTGCCATGGTGTTGTTTTCACACAGAAATAAAAGTTCTCGGAATGACCTGGAAATTTATGAGGATTTTTTGTGGAACATATCAAAAATATTGGCGCAAGAATCAACCTGAGGAGTGGAGCGAGGAGCCCACAAGCCCACTGCTACTTCTCAAACAACAGCGCGAGAAATTGACAGGTTGACGGAGACTTGCTTGCGTTGGCTTTTCCCTTGAAGAGGAAAGGGTGATGCAGCACAGGAGCAGTAAGTATTTCCCTCAGTTTGAGAACCAAGGTATCAATCGAGTAGGAGAATCTCATCAAGTCCAGAGTACTTGCACAAACACAAAAGAGCTTGCACCCAACGCTTTAAAGGGGTTGTCAACCCCTTCAAGATTGATTGCAAAGTGAGATCTGAAGGCGGAAAGTGCAACGAAGTAAAAAGTGTAAGGCTGAAAATATGGTGTGGAGTAGACCCTGGAGGCCATAGTGTTCACTAGAGGCTTCTCCCATAATAGCAAGTATTACGGTGGGTGAACAAATTACTGTCGAGCAATTGATAGAACCACGCAAAGTCATGACGATATCTAAGGCAATGACAATACATATAGGCATCACGTCCGAGACAAGTAGACCGATACTTTCTGCATCTACTACTATTACTCCACACATCGACCACTATCCAGCATGCATCTAGTGTATTGAGTTCATGACGAACAGAGTAACGCCTTAAGCAAGATGACATGATGTAGAGGGATAATCTCAAACCAATGATGAAAACCCCATCTTTTTACCCTTGATGGCAACAACACGATACGTGCCTCACTACCCCTTCTGTCACTGGGTGAGGTCACCACACGGTATGAACCCGAAACCAAGCACTTCTCCCATTGCAAGAATCATATATCTAGTTGGCCAGACAAAACCCACAACTCGAAGAGAATTACAAGGATATGAAATCATGCATAAGAGAGATCATAAGAAACTCAAATAAGATTCATAGATAATCTGATCATAAATCCACAATTCATCAGATCTCGACAAACACACCGCAAAAGAAGATTACATCAGATAGATCTCCATTAAGATCATGGAGAACTTTGTATTGAAGATCCAAGAGAGAGAAGAAGCCATCTAGTTACTAGCTATGGACCCGCAGGTCTATGGTGAAGTACTCACGCATCATCAGAGAGGTCATGGTGTTGATGAAGAAGCCCTCTGTGTCCGAATTCCCTCTCTCGCAGGGCACCAGAACGTGCCCCAGATGGGATCTTGCGGAGACGGAAGCTTGCGGAGGACGAAAAGTACCTTCGATGATCTCCTGGGTTTTTGTGGAATTTTTGGGGATATATAGGCACAAACCCTAGGGAAAAGGAGGTCCAGGGGCCCCACAAACTTGTGGACCACGGCCTCCCCACTTGGCCGCGGGGTGAGGGCTTGTGGGGCCCCTCGGCCCCCCTGCCTTGGCTCTCGAGTCTCCTGATCTTCTTCCATTACGGAAAATTTCTTTTCGGGGATTTTATTCCGTTTGGACTCCGTTTCAAATTCTCCTCTGAAAGGGGTCAAAAACATGGAAAAAACAGGAACTGGCACTTGGCACTGAGTCCCAAAAAATATATAAAAGGCATACAAAACATCCAAAGTTTGACAAGATAATAGCATGAAACCATAAAAAATTATAGATACGTTGGAGACGTATCAAGCATCCCCAAGCTTAACTCCTGCTCGTCCTCGAGCAGGTAAGTGATAAAGAATGAATTTTTTATGTGGAATGATACCTAGCATAGTTGTCCTTCGCAACTTCTTTCACGTGACATGAATGTTCAGATCCGTAAGATTCAAAACAATAGTTTTTTATTGACATAAAAACAATAATACTTCAAGCAAACTAGCAAAGTAATCATGAACTTTCAAAACAACAAGGCCAAGGAAAGTTATCCCTACAAAATCATATTGTCTGGCTATGCTCCATCATCCTCACACAACTAATGTAAGTCATGCACAACCCCGGTATTGGCCAAGTAATTGTTTTTGCACTCTTACTTTCTCAAACTTTTTATAACTATCACGCAATACAAGAGCGTGAGCCAGGGATATAGCACTATAGGTGGAATAGAGTGTGGTGGTGGTTGTGAGACAAAAAAAGGAGGAGATGGTCACAATTACTCGGCGTATCAAAAGGCTATGGAGATGCCCATTAATAGATATCAATATGAATGAGTAGGGATTGCCATACAAGGGATGCACTAGAGCTATAAGTATGTGAAAGCTCAAAAGGAAAACTAGTGGGTGTGCATCCAACTTTCTTGCTCACGAAGACCTAGGGCAATTTTGAGGAAGCCCATCATTGGAATATACAAGCCAAGTTATACAATGAAGATTCCCACTAGCATATGGTAGTGACAAATCAAGAAGCTCTCAATCATGAAGAACATGGTGCTATTATGAAGCACAAGTGTGGAAAAAGATAGTAGCATTGTCCCTTCTCTCTTTTTCTCTCTTTTCTTTTATTTGGGCTCTTAGGCCTCTCTTTTTTCCTCTCTTTTTTTAGTTTTGGGCTCTTTGGCCTCTTTTTTTTTTATTTCCTCACATGGGAGAATGCTCTAATAATGATGATCATCACACTTTTATTTACTCACAGCTCAAAGCTTAGAAATGATGATGACTCTATAGGAAATGCCTCCAGCAGTGTACCGGGATGGGCAACGATCTAGCATGGCGTATGACGTTGGAAACATCTCGCTAGCTATCTTACGATCATGCAATGGCAATATGAGAGTGATGACACAATTCATGAGACGGAACGGTGGGAGTTGCATGACAATATATCTCGGAATGGCTATGAAAATGCCATAGTAGGTAGGTATGGTGGCTATTTTGAGGAAGGCATATGGTGGGTTTGTGCACCGACGAGAATTGTGCGGCACTAGAGAGGTTAGCAATTGTGGAAGGTGAAGGTGCATCTATACCATGGACTCACATTAGTCATGAAGAACTCACATACTTGTTGCAAAAGTTTTTATTAGTAATCAAAACAAAGTGCTAAACGCATACTCCTAGGGGAAGGGTTGGTAGGTGTTAACCATCGCACGATCCCGACCTCAACACAAAGGATGACAATCAATAGACCAATTATGCTCTGACTTCCTAACATAGCGGTTCACCATACGTGCATGCTACGGGAATCACTAACTTCAACACAAGTATTTCTAGATTCACAACACCCTACTAACATAGCTCTTAATATTACCAAATCCACGTCTCAAAACTAATTGAGAGGAATCAAAAGTTCTCTTTCTACTCAATGCACATGAAGATGGAGGTTTTTGCATCCTCTTTGGGTACCTATCACATTTGGGACTACTTTCATAGCATAAGCCAACTACCAAGTCACGCACCGCCGTGCTCTAGAAGGTATAAGTGAAGCACATAGAGCAAAAGTATCTAGCTCAAAAGATATAAGTGAAGCACTATGAGCATTCTAGCAAAATCACGATGAGTGCATGTCTCTCTCTCTCTTGAAAAGGTGTGCATCAAGGATGATTGTGAGACAACAAAAAGAAAAGACTCCTATGATACAAGACGCTCCAAGCAAAACACATATCATGTGGTGAATAAAAATATATCTCCAAGTAATGTTACCGATGGATTTAAGACGAAAGAGGGGATGCCTTCCCGGGGCATCCCCAAGCTTAGGCTTTTTGGTGTCCTTGAATTTGGCTAGGGATGCCTTGGGAACCACCAAGCTTGAGCTCTTTCCACTCCTTATCTTATCGTTCATGAGAACATCACCCGAAACATGAAAACTTCACAACACAAAACTTAAACAGAAACTCATGATAACATTAGCACAAGAAAACAAACTACCACTTCTTTTGGTACTGTAGCAAGCTTGAATTCTATCTATATTGGTGTTGGGCTACTTTATTCTCATTTTTCCATGGCTAGTACCCCCCGATACTAACCATAGTTTCATCAAAACAAGCAACCAACTCAACAAAAACAGAATCTGTCAAAAACAGACCAATCTGTAGCAATTTGTATACTTCGTATACTTCTGGTACCTCAAAAAATCTGAAAAATTACGACGTCCTGGGAAAAAGTCATATAAACCAGGAGCAAAAAGAATCAACTGAAAACCTCTTTCTGAATAAAAATGAAAAATCATCTCGTAAGCGAAAAGTTTCTGTCTTTTTCCAGCAGCATTAAACAACCATTACCAAGATTAATCATAATGGTTTTGCTTGGCTCAAACACAATCACAACAGAAAAAAAGATAAATTCATTGGGTTGCCTCCCAACAAGCGCTATTGTTTAGCGCCCATAGCTAGGCATTGATAATTCAATGATGCTCACACAAAAGACAAAAATTGAAGCACAACGAGAGCATCATAAGGCATGTGAAAATCACATCTAAGTATAACATACTTCCTATTTATAGGCATTTTATAGGAAAACAGATTGTCAAGACAACCAATAGTTGCCATATGTAAGGAAGAAGAAACAGCCAATAGCAATGTCAACATAACGAGAGGTGATTTAGTGATATGAAAGTTTCTACCACCATATTTTCCTCTCTCATAATAATTACATGTGGGATCATATTCGAATTCAACAATGTAACTATCACATAGGATATTCTTTTCATGATCCACATGCATGCAAAGTTGGCGCTCTTCAAAAATAGCGGGATTATCATCAACTAAAGTCATGACTTCTCCAAACCCACTTTCAATAATATTGCAAATATCATATTCATCATGAGGCTTAAACAAATTTTCAAGATCATAGGAAAAATCATCTCCCCACTCATGATCATTGCAACAAGTAGTGGACATAGCAAAACTAGTATCCCCAAGCTTAGGGTTTTGCATATTTTTAGCATGATTGTCACTAATAGAATTTATAGTGAAACCATTGCAATCATGCTTTTCATCCAAGGAGACCTCGTGAATCACTTCATAAATTTCTTCCTCACAATTTTCAGATTCACGCATCTCAAGCAAAACACCATAAAGATAGTCAAGTGCACTCAACTCACTAGCAATTGGATCAACATAATTGGATCTCTTAAAGAGATTAGCAAGTGGATGAGGATCCATATCACTAGATTTTCAGCAAGCGAAGATGCAAGCATATTGAAGGCACATGGCACACAAGCGAACAGAAAGCAAGCGAGAGAAAAGGGCGGACGAAAAAGGCAAACGAAAAAAGGTAAATTGGTGAAGTGGGGGAGAGGAAAACGAGAGGCAAATGGCAAACAAAGTAAATGTAAGAGATGAGTTTGCGACACTGCTGCGGCAACAAAAGTCCTTCCTTGGCGCTAGGAATTCTTCTTGTTACTTCTCTAGTTTGCGTCGGTTTTTCCCCTAAAGAGGAAAGGGTGATGCAACATAGGAGCAGTAAGTATTTCCCTTAGTTTGAGAACCAAGGTATCAATCCAGAAGGAGGGCCTCGTCAAGTCCAGAGTACCTGCGCGAACACAAAGAAGCTTGCACCCAACGCTTCAAAGGGGTTGACAATCCCTTAAAGGTTGTTTGCAAAGTGAGATCTGAAGGCGGAAAGTGCAACGAAGTAAAAAGTGTAAAGCTGAAAATATGGTGTGGAGTAGACCCTGGAGGCCATAGTGTTCACTAGAGACTTCTCTCGTAATAGCAAATATCACGGTGGGTGAACAAATTACTGTCGAGCAATTGATAGAACCGCGCAAAGTCATGACGATATCTAAGGCAATGATCATACATATAGGCAGCACGTCCGAGACAAGTAGACCGATACTTGCGGCATCTTCTACTATTACTCCACACATCGATCGCTATCCAGCATGCATCTAGTGTATTGAGTTCATGACGAACAGAGTAACGCCTTAAGCAAGATGACATGATGTAGAGGGATAATCTCAAACCAATGATGAACACCCCATCTTTTTACCCTTGATGGCAACAACACGATGCGTGCCTCGCTACCCCTTCTGTTACTGGGTGAGTTCACTGCATGGTATGAACCCAAAACCAAGCACTTCTCCCATTGCAAGAATCATAGATCTAGTTGGCCAAACAAAACCCACGACTCGAAGAGAATTACAAGGATATGAAATTATGCATAAAAGAGATCAGAAGAAACTCAAATATGATTCATAGATAATCTAATCATAAATCCACAATTCATCGGATCTCGACAAACACACCGCAAAAGAAGATTACATCGGATAGATCTCCATGAATATCATGGAGAACTTTGTATTGAAGATCCAAGAGAGAGAAGAAACCATCTAGTTACTAGCTATGGACCTGTAGGTCTATGGTGAACTACTCATGCATCATCGGAGAGGTCATGGTGTTGATGAGGAAGCCCTCCGTGTCCGAATCCCCCTTCCGGCAGGGCACTAGAACGTGCCCCAGATGGGATCTTGCGGAGACAGAAGCTTGCGGCGGCGGAAAAGTGATTTTGATGATCTCCTGATTTTTGTGGGATTTTTAGGGAATTTATAGGCGCAACCCCTAGGTCAGGGGGCGCTCAGGGGGCCCACAAGCCTGGGTGGCGCGTCCTACCCCCTGGCCGCGGGGTGGGGGCTTGTGGGGCCCCTGAGGCTCCCCTGCCTTGGCTCCCAAGCTTCCCGATCTTCTTCCGTTCCGGAAAAAATCTTTTCGGGGATTTTCTTCCGTTTGGACTCCGTTTCAAAATCTCCTCTGAAAGGGGTCAAAAACATGGAAAAAACAGGAACTGGCACTTGGCACTGAGTTAATAAGTTAGTCCCAAAAAATATATAAAAGGCATGCAAAGCATCCAAGGTTTGACAAGATAATAGCATGAAACCATCAAAAATTATAGATACGTTGGAGACGTATGAAGCATCCCCAAGCTTAACTCCTGCTCGTCCTCGAGTAGGGAAGTGATAAAGAAGGAATTTTTGATGTGGAATGCTACCTAGCATAGTTGCCCTTTGCAACTTCTTTCACGTGACATGAATGTTCAGATCCGTAAGATTCAAAACCATAGTTTGCTATTAACATGAAAGCAATAATACTTCAAGCAAACTAGCAAGGTAATCATGAACTTTCAAAATAACAAGGCCAAAGAAAGTTATCCCTACAAAATCATATAGTCTGGCTATGCTCCATCATCCTCACATAACTAATGTAAATCATGCACAACCCCGATATTGTCCAAGTAATTGTTTTCGCACTCTTACTTTCTCAAATTTTTTGTAACTATTACGCAATACATGAGCGCGAGCCATGGATATAGCACTATAGGTGGAATAGAGTGTGGTGGTGGTTGTGAGACAAAAAAGAGGAGATGGTCACATTTACTCTGCGTATCAATAGGCTATGGAGATGCCCATTAATAGATATCAATGTGAATGAGTAGGGATTTCCATACGAAAGGATGCACTAGAGCTATAAGTATGTGAAAGCTCAAAACGAGAACTAGTGGGTGTGCATCCAACTTGCTTGCTCATGAAGACCTAGGGCAATTTTGAGGAAGCCCATCATTGGAATATACATGCCAAGTTTTATAATGAAGATTCCCACTAGCATATGCTATTGACGAAGCAAGAAGCTCTCAATCATGAAGAACATGGTGCTATCATAAAGCACAAGTGTGGAAAAAATAGTAGCATTGTCCCTTCTCTCTTTTCTCTTTTTTTCATTTGGGCTCTTAGGCCTCTTTTTTTTCTCTTTTTTGGGCTCTTTGGCCTATTTTTTTTCCTCACAAGGGACAATGCTCTAATAATGATGATCATCACACTTTATTTACTCACAGCTCAAAGATCACAATGATGATGACTCCATAGGAAATGCCTCCGGCAGTGTACCGGGATGTGCAACGATCTAGCATGGCGTATGACGTTGAAAACATCTCGGTAGCTATCTTATGATCATGCAATGGCAATATGAGAGTCACGACAGAGGTCATGAGACAGAACGGTGGCAGTTGCATGGCAATATATCTTGGAATGGCTATGAAAATGCCATAGTAGGTAGATATGGTGGCTGTTTTGAGGAAGGAATTTGGTGGGTTTGTGCACCAGCGTGAATTGCGCGACACTAGAGAGGCTAGCAATGGTGGAAGGTGAAAGTGCATCTATACCATGGGCTCACATAGTCATGAAGAACTCACATACTTGTTGCGAAAGTTTTTATTAGTAATCGAAACAAAGTGCTAAACGCATACTCCGAGGGGAAGGGTTGGTAGGTGTTAACCATCACGCGATCCCGACCTCAATACAAAGGATGACAATCAATAGATCAATTATGTTCCGACTTCCTAACATAGCGGTTCACCATACGTGCATGCTACGGGAATCACTAACTTCAACACAAGTATCTCTAGATTCACAACACCCTACTAACATAGCTCTCAATATTACCGAATCCACATCTGAAAACTAACTGAGAGGAATCAAAACTTCTCTTTCTACTCAATGCCCATGAAGATGGAGATTTTTGCATCCTCTTTAGGCGTCTATCACTTTTGGGACTACTTTCATAGCATAAGCCAACTACCAAATCACGCACCGCCGTGCTCTAAAAGATATAAGTGAATCACTAGAGCAAAAGTATCTAGCTCAAAAGATATATGTGAAGCACTCTAAGCATTCTAACAAAATCACGATGAGTGCATGTCTCTCTCTCTCTCTCTCAAAAAGGTGTGCAGCAAGGATGATTGTGACACAACAATAAGAAAACACTCCTACTATACAAGACGCTCCAAGCAAAACAAATATCATGTGGTGAATAAAAATATAGCTCCAAGTAATGTTACAGATGGATTGAAGACGAAAGAGGGGATGCCTTCCCGGGGCATCCCCAAGCTTAGGCTTTTTGGTGTCCTTGAATTTTTCTTGGGATGCCTTGGGCATCCCCAAGCTTGAGCTCTTTCCACTCCTTATCTCATCGTCCCTGAGAACATCACAAAAAACTTGAAAACTTCACAACACAAAAATTAAACAGAAACTCGTGATAACGTTAGTACAAGAAAACAAACTACCACTTCTTTTGGTACTGTAGCAAACTTGAATTCCATCTATATTGGTGTTGGGCTACTGTATTCTCACTTTTCCATGGCTAGTACCCCCCCCCCGATACTAACCATAGTTTCATCAAAACAAGCAACCAACTCAACAAAAACAGAATCTGTCAAAAACAGACCAGTCTGTAGCAATCTGTATACTTCGTATACTTCTGGTACCTCAAAAAATCTGAAACATTACGGCGGCCTGGGAAAAAGCATATCAACCAGAAGCAAAAACAATCAACTGAAAATCTCTTTCTGAATAAAAATGAAAAATCATCTCGTGAGCGAAAAGTTTCTGTCTTTTTCCAACAGGATCAAACCACCATTACCAAGACTAGTCATAAAGGTTTTGCTTGGCTCAAACACAAAAAGAAACACAAAAAACAATCACAACAGAATTTTGATGGTGTAGACGCAACAAAACAGAAAAAAAGATAAATTCATTGGGTTGCCACCCAACAAGCGCTATTGTTTAACGCCCTTAGCTAGGCATTGATAAATCAATAGTGCTCACACAAAAGACAAGAATTGAAGCACAACGAGAGTATCATAAAGCATGTGAAAATCACATCTAAGTCTAACATACTTCCTATGCATAGGCATTTTATAGGAAAACAGATTGTCAAGACAACCAATAGTTGCCATATGCAAGGAAGAAGAAAGAGACAATAGCAACCTCCACATAACGAGAGGTAATTTGGTAACATGAAAGTTTCTACCGCAATTTCCTTTCTCATAGCAATTACATGTGGGATCATAATCAAATTCAACAAAATAGCTATAAGAAAGGATATTATTTTCATGATCCACATGCATGTAAAGTTGACACTCTTCAAAAATAGTGGGATTATCATCAACTAAAGTCATGACTTCTCCAATCCCACTTTCAATATTATTGCAAATATCATTGCAACAATTTGTGGACATAGCAAAACTAGCATCCCCAAGCTTAGGGTTTTGCATATTCTTCGCATGATTGTCACTAATAGAATTTATAGTGAATCCATTGCAATCATGCTTTTCATCCAAGGAGACCTCGTGAATCACTTCATAAATTTCTTCCTCGCGATTTTCAGATTCACGCATCTCAAGCAAAACTTCATAAAGATAGTCAAGTGCACTCAACTCACTAGCAATTGGTTCAACATAAGTGGATCTCTTAAAGAGATTAGCAAGTGTGTGAGGATCGATATCACTAGATTTTTAGCAAGCGAAGATGCAAGCATATTGAGGGCACAAAGCACACAAGCAAAGGAAAGGCAAACGAAAAAGGCAAATGAAGAAAAGGGCAAGTTGTGAAGTGGGGGAGAGGAAAACGAGAGGCAATTGGCAAACAAAGTAAATGCAAGAGATGAGTTTGCGACACCTACTTGGATGAGTCCTTGACTTGATCTTCCTCCCCAGCAACGCCGCCATAAATTCTTCTGTTGCGGCAACAGAAGTCCTTCCTTGGCGCTAGAAATTCTTCTTGTTACTTCTCTGGTTTGCGTCGGTTTTTCCCTTGAAGAGGAAAGGGTGATGCAGCACAGGACCTGTAAGTATTTCCCTCAGTTTGAGAACCAAGGTATCGATCCAGAAGGAGGGCCTCGTCAAGTCCAGAGTACCTGCACAAACACAAACAAGCTTGCACCCAACGCTTCAAAGGGGTTGTTAATCCCTTCAAGATTGTTTGCAAGGTGAGATGTGAAGGCGGAAAGTGCAACGAAGTAAAAAGTGTAAAGCTGAAAATATGGTGTGGAGTAGACCCTCGGGGCCATAGTGTTCACAAGAGGCTTCTCTCATAATAGCAAATATCACAGTGGGTGAACAAATTACTGTCGAGCAATTGATAGAACCGCGCAAAGTCATGACGATATCTAAGGAAATGATCATACATATAGGCATCACGTCCGAGACAAGTAGACCAATACTTTCTGCATCTACTACTATTACTCCACACATCGACCGCTATCCAGCATGCATCTAGTGTATTGATTTCATGACGAATAAAGTAACGCCTTAAGCAAGATGACATGATGTAGAGGGATAATCTCAAACCAATGATGAAAACCCCATCTTTTTACCCTTGATGGCAACAACACGATGTGTGCCTCCCTACCCCTTCTGTCACTGGGTGAGGTCACCGCACGGTATGAACCCGAAACCAAACACTTCTCCCATTGCAAGAATCATAGATCTAGTTGGCCAAACAAAACCCACAACTCGAAGAGAATTACAAGGATATGAAATCATGCATAAAAGAGATCAGAAGACACTAAAATAAGATTCATAGATAATCTAATCATAAATCCACAATTCATCGGATCTCGACAAACACACCGCAAAAGAAGATTACATCGGATAGATATCCATGAAGATCATGGAGAACTTTGTATTGAAGATCCAAGAGAGATAAGAAACCATCTAGTTACTAGGTATGGACCCGTAGGTCTATGGTGAACTACTCACGCATCATCGGAGAGGTTATGGTGTTGATGAAGAAGCCCTCCGTGTCCGAATCCCCCTCCGACACGGCACCAGAATGTGCCCTAGATGGGATCTTGCGGAGACAGAAGATTGCGGCGGCGGAAAAGTACTTTTGATGATCTCGTGGTTTTCTGTGGAATTTTTGGGGATATATAGGCGCAAACACTAGGGCAAAGGATGTCTAGGGGGCCCACAAGCCTGTGGGCCGCGGCCTCCCCCCTGGCCGCTGGGTGTGGGCTTGTGGGGCCCATGGGGCCCCCTGCCTTGGCTCTCAAATCTCCTGATCTTCTTCCGTTACGGAAAAATTCTTTTCGGGGATTTTATTCCGTTTGGACTCCGTTTCAAATTCTCCTCTGAAAGGGGTCAAAAACATGGAAAAAACAGGAACTGGCACTTGGCACTGAGTTAATAATTAGTCCCAAAAAATATATAAAAGGCATACAAAACATCCAAAGTTTGACAAGATAATAGCATGAAACCATAAAAAATTATAGATACGTTGGAGACGTATCACCCACCAGGCGCGGGCCCCCCTCGCCGCGCCTAGCAGGCTTATGGGCCCCTCAGGGCTCCGCCGCCTCCAACACCAGCTCTATTTAGTCCCTTTCGTCTAGAAAAAAAATCAAGGAGAAGAGTTTCGCGTTTTTGGATACGGAGGCGCCGCCACCACCTGTTCTTCCTCTCGAGGGCAGATTTGGAGTCTGTTCTGGGCTCCAGAGAGGGGAGATCGTCGCCATCGTCATCACCAACTTTCCTTCATCGCCAATTCCATGATGCTCTTCACCGTTCATGAGTAATCTCATCGTAGGCTTGCTGGACGGTGATGGGTTGGATGAGATCTATCATGTAATCGAGTTAGTTTTGATGGGGATTGATCCCTAGTATCCACTATGTTCTGAGATTGATGTTGCTACTACTTTACCATGCTTAATGCTTGTCACTAGGGCCCGAGTGCCGTGATTTCAGATCTAAACCTATTATGTTCTCGTCAAAATATGTGTGTTCTTGATCCTATCTTGCAAGTTGTAGTCACCTACTATGTGTTATGACCCGGCAACCCCGGAGTGACAATAGCAGGAACCACTCCCGGAGATGAGCATAGTATGAGGAGTTCATGTATTCACTAAATGCTAATGCTTTGTTCCAGTTCTCTATGAAAAGGAGAACCTTAATATCCCAAAGTTTCCATTAGGACCCCGCTGCCACAGGAGGGATGGACAATAGATGTCATGCAAGTTCTTTTCCCTAAGCACGTATGACTACATACGGAATACATGCCTACATTACATTGACGAATTGGAGCTAGTTACATATCTCTCTGTGTTATAACTGTTGTATGATGAATGTCATCCGGCATAATTATCCATCACCGATCCAATGCCTACGAGTCTTTTCCTACTGGTCCTTGCTACGTTACTTTGTCGCTACTGCTGTCACTGCTGCTACTGTTACGTTGCCGCTATTGCTGTCACTGCTGCTACTGTTACTTTGCCGCTACTGCTGTCACTGCTGCTACTGTTACTCTGCTGTCAATGATGTCACTGCTACTACTGTTACTGTTGGTACTGTTGCTATCACACCACTTTGCTACTGATACTTTGCTGCAGATACTAAGTCTTTCAGGTGTGGTTGGATTGACAACTCAACTGCTAATACTCGAGAATATTCTTTGGCTTCCCCTTGTCTCGAATCAACAAATTTGGGTTGCATACTTTACCCTCGAAAACTGTTGCGATCCCCTATACTTGTGGGTTATCGCGCCTCGTCCCTAAAGCTTTGATATGATTTTTTTTCTAGATTAAAACCCTTCATATAGCAGAAGATGGGCACCGGAGGCCTGCCAAGGGGCCTATATGCCTGTAGGGCGCGACGAGGGGGTAGGCCGCGCCCCCTGGCTTGTGACCTCCTGGTAGGTCCCCTCCAGTATTTCTTTCGCCCATTATTTTTTATATATTCAAAAACAATTGTTTGTAACTTTTTAGGACTTTTGGAGCTGTGCAGAATAGGTCTCTCAGATTTTCTCCTTTTCCAGTCCAGAATTCCGACTACCGGCATTCTCCCTCTTCATGTAAATCTTGTAAAATAAGAGAGAAAGGGCATAAGTATTGTACCACAATGTGTATTAACAGCCCATAATGCAATAAATAATGATATAAAAGCATGATACAAAATGGACGTATCAACTCCCCCAAGCTTAGACCTCGCTTGTCCTCAAGCCAAAGCTGAGATTATTAAATATGCCCACATGTTTAGAGATAGAGCTGTCGATAAAATAAAATACGGACATGAAGGCATCATGGTTATATTTAGAACAACAATACATATTGACAAAGAATATCTTATACTAGAGTAATAATTCATTCACAAGGAAAAATATGAATCAAGAACTCCATTGAGAACTAGCAAACTATGATTTCAGTCATTGAAGCAATTCCAATTTATCGCAACATAGGAAAGACTCAATATAAGAGCTTGTAAGGCAAATCCACATACTCAATCATCTTATGGTCTTTCATAATTGCTAACACTCACGCGGTACCTATGAGGTCAAAGCTTCAATCGAACACAGGGAATGATAGGGGCTTATAGTTTTTCTTCCCAACTATTTATCTTGAGGGTAATGTCAACAATAATAGCTCATGATCACCCACATCCGAGTGGATATATTTGTCTAGATCATTCCCCAACACATGACGCTTGCCAAAAGATAAAGGCGAAATAAAGGAATTGGTGAGATCACCACGACTCTTACATAAAGGTGAGTACTAGAAAGTAAAGGTAACAGATAGGCCCTTCGCAGAGGGAAGCAGAGGTTGTCATGCGCTTTTATAGTTGGATGCACAATCCTTTAATGCAAAAGAACGTCACTTTATATTGTCCCTTGTGATAAAGAACTTTATTATGCAGTCTGTCGCTTTTATTTCTTCTATATCACAAGTTCGTGTAAAGTTTATTTTTCTCGCACTAATAAACCGCACATATTCAAAGAGCAATTTTTATTGCTTGCGCTGATGACAACTTACTTGAAGGATTTTACTCAACCCATAGGTAGGTATGATGGACTCTCAAGGCAAAACTTGGTTAAAGGTTTTTGGATGCACAAGTAGTATCTCTACTTGGTGCAGGAGTTTCTGGCTAATATATATGAGGTGGAAGCAGGCGACACATGTTGAAGGATCTACAACCATATAATTTCTATTTGGAAATAAGCAAACATAACTCATTATGTTGTCTTCCTTGTCCAACATCAACTTCTTAACATATTATATTTTAATGAGTGCTCACAATCATAAAAGATGTCGAAGATAATATATTTATATGTGAAGCTCTCTTTCTTTATTACTTCCTTTTAATTGCGACAATGACCAATAGCTTTGTTTGTCAGCTCACAACAAATTTCAGTCGACATACTTTTTATATGTGAAGTCATCACTCCCCATAAGATCATTATGTATGTTGTTTTGTTTTTATTCTATACTTATTTCTATTTATTTTTCTCAAGATCATAGCAAGCAAGCAAAGCCCTCGACTCAAAACTACTCTTTATTATATAACTCTCGGACTTGCTTATATAAGGGGAATAAAAAGAAAAACTCAAAACTAGATCACACTAAAACTTTATTCTACTAGCTCAAGATATAACTAAAAGGATCAAACAAAGAAAAACAAAAAAGTAAAAAGGTGTGATGGTGATACGATACCGGGGTACCTCCCCCAAGCTTGGCACACGCCAAGGGGAGTGCCCATACCCATGTGTTCAGTTGTCTTTCTTCGGAGGTAGTGGTTTTATATTCTTGACGATGATGCCTCTCAGAATGCGATTCTCCTCCTCAAGCTTATTACATCACCGTCTGAGATCCATTATTTCCTTGCAAAGTTTTCCAGTGACGGTTAGAACTCACATAACCCATGGATGTTCCATTGCCGCGGGGGAAAAGGCAACACTCTTTTTCGTATTTTCATAAGTAAAAAAAATTAACATTGGGAGGAATAACCGAATTCGTAATTGCTGAGCTCTGAAGTTCTTCCAACATGGCTTCACGTTGTAAACGAGATGTAACTTCTTGGTCTTCCTCCATAGCATCTATCCTTTTCAAGTCAGCCTCCATCTTTTCCTCCATGGCGTGCCCGAGGTGGTTGGCTTTGGTGAATGCCGTGGCCCCTGGTGTCAGGTGTAAGACACAGTTCTCCCCGACCGACTCTTGCAAAGACATCTTGCTCTAAATCTGCTGCAGAAACAACTCAAAACGAAAATAAGAGATATTGTCGTGATATGAAGGTCAAAACCTTCCGGAGATTATATAATGAATTTTTGCCGACCCGAGGGAGTATTCCACAAGAGAACGGAGTCCAGAGGGTGCACGGGGTGGCCACAAGCCTGCAGGGCCCGCCCACGGGGGTAGGTCGCGCCCTCCTTGCTTGTTGCCTCCTCGTGCACGCTTCGGACTGCTTTAAATTTTCCTAATTTTTTAAATATTAAAAAATTGTAAAAAAATTCATTGAAAATGTTTTGGAGACGTTTTGCTTACCGTAGCACATACCTATTCCTTTTCGGAGTCTGGAACATTCTCATAGGTCTCCCTAATGTACTATTCCGCAGTTATGGTATTGATAATATTAGTTTCAACATTTATAGGAGTACCAGAGATATAATGTCTAATTCTTTCCTTTGTGCCTTTAGCGTTGTTGATTTGATGGCACCGAAATGATATACTTCCTCGATAATGTAAGGCCCTTCCCATTTAGTGAGAATTTTTCCTGCAAAAAATCTTAAATGAGAGTTGTATAACAAGACATGATCACCTACATTGAATTGACGCTTTTGTATCCTTCTATCGTGCCATCTCTTAACCTTTTCTTTAAACAACTTAGGATTCTCATAGGCCTGGGTTACCTATTCATCAAGTGAGCTAAGGTCAACTAACCTATTTTCACCAGCAAGTTTGAAATCATAGTTAAGCTCTTTAATTGCCCAATAAGCTTTATGTTGTAGCTCTTGAGGTAAGTGACATGCTTTACCATAAGCCATTTCATACGGAGACATACCCATAGGAATTTTGTAAGCGGTTCTATCAGCCCATAATGCATCGTCAAGTTTCTTAGACCAATTCTTTCTAGATCTATTAACGGTCTTTTGCAAGATCAATTTAATTTCTCTGTTGCTCAATTCTACTTGCACACTAGACTGAGGATGATAAGGAGACGCAATTCTATGATTAACATCATACCTACCAAGCAATTTATGGAAAGCATCACGAAAATAGTGTGAACCACCATCAGTCATTAAATATCCAAGGACTACAAATCTAGGGAAAATAACTTCTTTCAACATTTTAAGAGAAGTGTTATGATTAGCACTACTAGTTGGAATAGCTTCTACCCACTTAGTAACATAATCAACAGCAAGTAGAATATGAGTATACCCATTGGACATTGAAAAATGTCCCATATAATCAAAACCCCAAACATCTAATGGTTCAATAACTAGAGAGTAGTTCGTAGGCATTTCGTGATGTCTACTAATATTACCAATTCATTGACATTCATCATAAGACAAGACAAACTTACTAGCATCCTTGAAGTAGGCTAATAAAAACCAGATTGTAATACCTTGCGTGCAGTTCTATCTCCAGCGTGATGTCCTCCGTTGGCCTCGGAGTGACACTTGTATAGGATCTGAACCTGTTCATGCTCAGGTACACAATGTCTAATAATACTATCTACTCCTTACTTATAAAGGTGTGAATCTTCCCAAAAGTAATGTCTTAAATCATAGAAGAACTTTTTCTTTTGTTGGTATGTGAAACTAGGCGGTATAAATTTAGCAACGATGTAATTAGCATAGTCAGCATACCAAGGAGCACTGCGTGAAGCATTTATGACAGTTAATTGTTCATCAGGGAAGCTATCATAAATAGGTAGTGGATCATCAAGAACATTATCTAATCTAGACAAGTTATCTGCTACGGCGTTATCAACGCCCTTTCTATCAATAATATGCAAAACAAATTCTTCTAGCAAAAGAACCCATCTAATAAGTCTAGGTTTAGCATCTTTCTTTTCCATAAGGTACTTAGTAGCAGTGTGATCAATGTGAATAGTTACTTTGGAATCAATGATATAAGGTCTAAACTTATCGCAAGCAAACACAACTGCTAAAAGTTCCTTTTCAGTGGTAGTGTATTTTCTTTGAGCACTGTCTAGAGCTTTACTAGCGTAATGGATGACATTTAATTTTTTATCAACTCATTTCCCTAGAACAACACCAACAGCATAATCACTAGCATCACACATAATTTCCAAGGGTAGGTTCCAATCAAGTGGTTGAACAATAGGTGCGGTGATCAAGGTTTTCTTAAGAATTTCAAATGCTTCTACACAGTCATCATCAAAAACAAATGGAGCATCCTATTAAAAAATATTAGTGAGAGGCTTAGAAATTTTAGAGAAGTCTTTAATAAATCTGCTATAGAAACCAGCATGACCAAGCAAACTTCTTATACCTTTAATATTCGTTGGACACGGCATTTTTTCAATATCACAACTTTAGCTTTATCAACTTCAATACCTCTTTCGGAGATTTTATGTCCCAAAACAATGCCTTCATTAACCATAAAGTGGCACTTCTCCCAATTCAAGACAAGATTAGTTTCTTCACATCTCTGCAAAACTGGATCAAGGTTGTTCAAGCAATCATCAAAAGAAGTTCCGTAAATGGAAAAATCATCCATGAAAACCTCAACAATCTTTTCACAAAAGTCACAGAATATAGCCATCATACATCTTTGAAAGGTAGCAGGTGCATTGCATAAACCGAAAGGTATACGTCTATAAGAAAAGGTACAGAAAGGGCAAGTAAAAGTGGTCTTCTCTTGATCCTCTTTTGATACATGTATCTGAGAGAAGCTAGAATAACCATCTAGAAAGCAAAAATGTGTATGTTTGGATAGTCTTTCTAGCATTTGATCAATAAAAGGTAGCGGGTAATGATCTTTCCTAGTAGCCTTATTTAATTTCCTAAAATCAATTACCATTCTATATCCTGTAACAATTCTTTGCGGGATCAATTCATCTTTATCATGAGGAACAACGGTAATACCTCCCTTTTTTGGGGACACAATAATCAAGACTAACCAATCTACTATCAGCAGTAGGATAAATTATACCCGCCTCCAGAAGCTTTAGTATTTCATTTCTTACCACTTCCTTCATTTTAGGATTTAATCGTCGTTGGTGATCAACAGCTGGTTTAGCATCAGGCTCCATATTGATTTGTGCTGACATAGAGTGGGACTAATACGCTTAAGATCATAAAGAGTATATCAAATAGCGACATGATGCTTCCTCAGAGTTTTCAATAATCTCTTTTCTTCATGCACTATATATCTCTTTTTCATCAAGATAAGCATAGTTCAGAGTATCAGGTAATTGTTTAAGCTCAAACACGGGATCGCCCTTGGGTGGAGGAGGATCCCCAAGTATTTCAACAGGCAGGTTGTGTTCCAAAATAGGCTTCCGATCAAAGAAAATCTTATCTATTTCATTCCTTTCATTCATATGCATATCATTTTCATGGTCTAGCAAATATTGTTCTAAGGGGTCAGTAGGAGGCACATCGATAGACGCGAGACCAATAATTTCATCTTTACTAGGCAATTCTTTGTCATGGGGTCGTCTACGAAATTTAGAGAAATTGAACTCATGAGATGCATCCCCAAAACTTACGGTAATCGCTTCTTTTTCACAATCAATATTAGCATTAACAGTATTCAAGAAGGGTCTACTGAATATAATGGGACAAAAATCATCTTGTGCGGAACCAAGAACAAGAAAATCAGTAGGATACTTTATGTTCCCACACAAGACTTCAACATCTATAACAATCCAATTGGTGAAATAGTATCTCTATTAGCAAGGTTGATGGTAACATCAATTTCCTCTAATTCGGTTGGTGCAATATCATTCGTAATTTCTTGGTACAATGTAAAGGGAATAGCACTCACACTAGCACCCTCATCTCATAAGTCATGATAACAATGATCTCCTATTTTAACAAAAACAACAGGCACACCAACAATAGGTCTATGTTTACCCTTACTATCAGGTCTAGCAATCTAGCGGCTTCATCACAGAGTGAATACCATGCCCATCAATATTATAAACCAAGAGATCTTTCACCATAACAATGTTAGGTTTAACTTTAATTTGTTCAGGAGGTATAGATGTTCTAGTACAACTCTTACGAACCATAGTTGAAGCTTTAGCATGTTCCGTTATTCTAACAGGAAAGGGTGGTTTCTCAATATAAGCAGTAGGAATAACAGGATCAACATTATAAATAATATTTTATTCTTCAACATTAATAGGTTCTACCACTTTAACTTCAATAGGAGGATGATATTTAAACCACTTCTCCTTGGGGAGATCAACATGAGTAGCAAAATATGCACAAAATGAAGCTACTACCTCAGAGTCAAGTCCATATTTAGTGCTAAAATCACGAAAATCATTGGTGTCTATAAAGGATTTAACACAATCAAACTTAAGGCTTATACCTAACTCATTACCTTCATCGAGTTCCCAATCTTCATAGTTGCGTTTAATTCTTTCCAATAACTCCCATTTGAATTCAATATCTTTCTTCATAAAGGAACCAACACAAGAAGTGTCAAGCATGGATTGATCATTACAAGAGAGCTGAGCATAAAAATTCCGAATAATAATTTCTCTCGGGAGCTCATGATTGGGGCATGAATATAACATTCACTTAATCCTCCTCCAATCTTGAGCGATTCTTTCTTATTCACGAGGCCAACAATTATAAATATAATTCCGATCACGATGAACCAGCTGCATAGGATAAAACTTCTGATGAAATTCCAATTTCAATCGGTTGTAGTTACATAATCCAATATCATCACATAGCCTATACCATGTCAATACCTTTTCCTTAAAAGATAAAGGAAATACCTTCTTCTTGACATCATCCTTGGGCGTACCTGCAAGCTTAAATAATCCACAAACTTCATCTACATAGATTAGATGCAAATCAAGATGAGTGTTCCATCTCATGCATAAGGATTAGCTGGAAGATTTTCTATCATACCCGAAGGAATTTCATAATAAATATTTTCAGTAGGTGCAACAGGTTGAGGAGCATATCTTTGTGCTTCCAGTCGGGGTGAATATACCCCGAACTAGCCCCTCAAAACATTATTTTCCATAGTGACAAGTGACAGTAAATTTCAGCACAATATATAAATTTTTACTTACCAAATTCCACTCACCAAAGGCGCTTCACTCCCCGGCAATGGTGCCAGAAAAGTGTCTTGATGACCCACAAGTGTAGGGGATCTATCGTAGTCCTTCCGATAAGTAAGAGTGTCGAACCCAACGAGGAGCAGAAGGAAATGACAAGCGGTTTTTAGTAAGGTAATCTCTGCAAGCATTGAAATTATCGGTAATAGATAGTTTTGTGATAAGATAATTTGTAAGGGTAGCAAGTAACAAATGTAACAATGATGCAGCAAGGTGGACCAATCCGCTTCATAGAAAAGGACAACTGTGGACAAACTCTTATATAAAGAAAAGCGCTCCCGAGGACACATGGGAATTTATGTCAAGCTAGTTTTCATCATGCTCATACGATTCGCGTTTGCTACTTTGATAATTTTATATGTGGGTAGACCAGTGATTGGGTGTTGCCCTTACTTGGACAAACATCCCACTTATGATTAACCTCTCTCGTAAGCATCCGCAACTACGAAAGAAGAATTAAGATAACTCTAACCATAGCGTTAAACATACACATACAAATCATCCCCTTACGAAGCAACACATAAACTAGGGTTTAAGCCTTTGTCACTCTAGCAACCCATCATCTACTTATTACTCCCAAATGCCTTCCTCTAGGGCAAAATAACGGTGAAGTGTCATGTAGTCGACATTCACATGACACCACTAGAGGAGAGACAACATATATCTTATCAAAATATCGAACGAATACCAAATTCACATGATTACTTATAACAAGATGTATCCCATGTCCTCTAGAACAACCGTAACTACTCATAAAGCATATTCTGTTGGGGAACGTTGCATGGGAAACAAAATTTTTCCTACGCACACGAAGACCTATCATGGTGATGTCCATCTACGAGTGGAGATTAGATCTACGTACCCTTGTAGATCGCACAACAGGAAGCGTTAAGAAACACGGTTGATGTAGTGGAACGGCTTCATGTCCCTCGAACCGTCCCACGAACCGTCCCGCGATCCGTTCCGATCTAGCGCCAAACGGACGACACCTCTGCGTTCACCACACGTACAGCTCGACGATGATCTCGGCCTTCTTGATCCAGCAAGCAAGACGGAGAAGTTGATGAGTTCTCCGGCAGTGTGATGGCGCTTGGATGGTGGTGATGATCCACTCCTGCAGGGCTCCGCCCGAGCTCCGCAGAAATCTGATCTAGAGGTAAAACTATGTGGAATAGGTTAGAGTTGCACGTGGCAAAGTTGTGTCTCAAAAAGCCCTAAACCACCAATATATATAGGAGGAGCGGAGGGGCTAGCCTTGGGGCTCAAGGCCCTCAAGGGTGCACCGGCCAATGGGGAGGAGTTGGACAACAACCCCAATTCGGTTTGGTGGGGAAGGAGTCATTTCCTTCCTTCCCACCTCCCTCTCTTTTTCTTCTTCTTTCCTTTGTTATTTTTGCTTGTGGCGCCACAGCCTTCATGGGCTGACTCCACCAGCCCATTAAGGACTTGGTGCACCACCCTAGGGCCTTGGGCTCACTCCCGGATGGGTGGGCTCTCCAGATAAACACCCGGAACCCATTCGTCACTCCCGGTACACTTCTGGTAATGCTCGAAACTTTCCGCTGACCAAATGAAACCATCCTATATATAAACCTCGTCTCCGGACCATTCTGGAAACCCTCGTGACGTCCGTGTTCTCATCCGGGACTCTGAACAACATTCGGTAACCACACATATAACTCAACTATACTGAAAACATCATCGAACCTTAAGTGTGCAGACCCTGCGGGTTCAAGAACTATGTAGACATGACCCGAGACACTCCTTGGTCCATATCCAATAGCGGGACCTGGATGCCCATATTGGATCCTACATATTCTCCGAAGATCTTATCGGTTGAACCTCAGTGCCAAGGATTCATATAATCTCGTACGTCATTCCCTTTATCCTTCGGTATCCACACATGTATCTATGTTTTCATTCAATACAATTATAGCATGGATAATAAACGATTATCATGAACAAAGAAATATAATAATAACTAATTTATTATTGCCTATAGGGCATATTTCCAACATATTCATGTTCATAATCAGAGGAATATTAATAATCCTTAATGATCTAAAAATATAATCTTCCACCAAATAAACCAACTAGCATCAACTATAAGGAGTAATGAACACTACTAGCAACCCACAGGTACCAATATGAGGTTTTGAGACAAAGATCGGATACAATAGATGAACTACGGTTTTGAGAGGAGATGGTGCTGATGAAGATGTTGATGGAGATTGACCCCCTCTCGATGAGAGGATTGTGGGTGATGACGATGGCTTCGATTTCCCCCTCCAGAAGGGAAGTTTCCCTCGCAGAATAGCTCCGCTGGAGCTCTAGATTGGTTATGTCGAAGTTCCGCTTCGAGACGGTGGCGCCTCGTCCCGAAAGCTCTGATATGATTTTTTTCAGGTCAAAACCCTTCATATAGCAGAAGATGGGCACCGGAGGCCTGCCAGGGGGCCCACAAGCCTGTAGGGCGCGGCCCGGGGGTAGGTCGCGCCCCCGTGGCTTGTGACCTCCTGGTGGGTCCCCTCCGGTATTTCTTTTGCCCATTATTTTTTATATATTCCAAAACAATTCTCTGTACCTTTTCAGGACTTTTGGAGCTCTGCAGAATAGGTCTCTCAGATTTGCTCCTTTTCGAGTTGCGGGCATTCTCCCTCTTCATGTAAATCTTGTAAAATAAGAGAGAAAAGGCATAAGTGTTGTACCATAATGTGTATTAACAACCCATAATGCAATAAATAATGATATAAAAGCATGATGCAAAATGGACGTACCAGCACTACACACTTGCGCAACTCAAAAACATCTAAAACTGGGTGGATCGTTAATGTCTCCGGCAACTGGATCACACCACCTGACCAATGAGATCCATGACCTTATATGGGCCATAGCATCACAAGGATAGCCTACGACAAGATCTTTGTGCTACTGAGCTCTGAACATACAACTGCAATTTGATGAAAACCATATCGCCAACAGTAAAGACTCGCTCTGACCTGTTTTTGTCTTCATTGTGCTTCATCCTCGTTTGAACACGGAGTAAATGGTGATTGACCAGCTCAGTCATCTCTTTCCTCTCAGATAACCATGTGTTTAAATCTGAGACCGTTGTAGCTGCGCTGGACTCGATCCCATAGTGATGTGGCTCGTGTCCATAAAGAACAAAAAATGGTGACTTGTTGTCGGTGCACTAGAGACTAGGGTCCCTTGTGCCCCAGACTTGTGCACGGGCATCGGCAACGCTCCCGACAGCAATGTGCCAGGAAGACGGCACGGAAGCAATCAAGACCCGCCAAGGCCACGCCCTTCCCTCTGCAGGGGCGTAGGATGCAAGGACTCCATACGCAAGGCCCCGACAAGTCCTCCTTGTCGGGATGACTCCCAAGGCCCCGACAGGAACGCTCCGCTGGGAAGAATACCCGAAGATCAGCAAGAGCGTTGAGTCTATCACACCCGATCATCATGTGGTGTCTCGAAACGATGAACTGTAGGAACGGTGCACAGTCGGGGAGAACACAATTTCGTCTTGAAATTTTAGTGAGAGATCACCTTATAATGCCACCGTCATTCTAAGCAAAATAAGGTGCATAAAAGGATTAACATCACATGCAATTCATAAGTGACATGATATGGACATCATCTTGTGCTTTTTGATCTCCATCACCAAAGCACCAGCATGATCTTCTTGTCACCGGCGCCACACCATGGTCTCCATCATCATGATCTCCATCAATGTGTCGCCACCGAGGTTGTCATGTTATCTATGCTATTACTACTAAACCTACGACCTAGCAATATAGTAAACGTATTTGCAAATACAAACGTTAGTTTAAAGACAACCCTATGGCTCCTATCGGTTGCCATAGCATCGACGTGCAAGTCGATATTAACTATTACAACATGATCATCTTATACATCCAATACATCACATCACGTCATTGGCCATATCATATCACAAGCATACCCTGCAAAAACAAGTTAGGCATCCTCTAATTTGTTGTTGCATGTTTTATGTGGCTACTATGGGTATCTAGTATGATCTCATCTTACTTACACAAAAACCACAACGGAGATGTGGAAATTGCTATTTAACCTCTCCAAGGACCGCCTTGGTCAAAACCAATTCAACTAAAGTTGAAGAAATTGGCACCCGCCAGTCATCTTTATGCAACGAGGTTGCATGTCCATCGATGAAACTAGTCTCTCATAAGCGTACGAGTTACGTCGGTCCGGGCCGCTTCAATCCAACAATACCGCTGAATCAAGAATAGACTAAGGAGGGCAGTGATACGTCTCCATCGTATCTACTTTTCCAAACTCTTTTGGCCTTGTTTTGGACTCTAATTTGCATGATTTGAATGGAACTAACCTGGAGTGACGCTGTTTTCAGCAGAATTGCCATGGTGTTGTTTTTGTGCAGAAATGAAAGTTCTCGGAACGTCCTGAAAATTTACGCAGAATATTTCTGGCAAATATGAAAAATACCTGCGCAAAGATCCACCGGAGGGGACGGGCGAGTGGGCCACAAGCCGTGTCGCCGCGGCCTCCCCCCTGGCCGCGGCGACCAGGCTTGTGGGGCCCACGTGGCTCCACCGCCTATAAATCCAGCGCTATTTATTCCCTTTCGTCTTGGAAAAAAAAATCAAGAGAGAATATTTCATCGCGTTTCATGATCCAGAGGCGCCGCCACATCCCGTTCTTGCCCTGGAGGGCAGATCTGGATTCCGTTTTGGGCTCCAGATCAAGGAGATCGTCCCCATCGTCATCATCAACCTTCTTCCCTCTCCAATTCCATGAAGCTCTTCATCGTTCGTGATTAATCTATTCGTAGGCTCGTTGTGCGGTGATGAGTAGGATGAGATCTATCATGTAATCGAGTTAGTTTTGACGGGGAATTATCCCTAGTATCCACTATGTTCTGAGATTGATGTTGCTACTACTTTGCCATGCTTAATGCTTGTCACTAGGGCCCGAGTGCCATGAATTCAGATCTGAAATTATTATGTTGTCACCAATATATGTGTGTTTTAGATCCGATCTTGCAAGTTGTAGTTACCTACTATGTGTTATGATCCGCCAACCCCGGAGTGACAATAACCGGAACCACTCCCGGTGATGACCATAGTTTGAGGAGTTCATGTGTTCACCAAGTGCTAATGCGTTGGTCCGGTTCATTATTAAAAGGGGAACCTTAATATCCCGTAGTATCCATTTGGACCCCGCTGCCATGGGAGGGATGGACAATAGATGTCATGCAAGTTCTTTTCCCTAAGCATGTATGACTACACACGGAATGCATGCCTACATCACATTGACGAACGGGAGCTAGTCACGTATCTCTCCGAGTTATGACTGTTGCATGATGAATGTTATCCAACAAATCACCGATCCATTGCCTACGAGTTTGTCCCACTGCTGCTGCTGTTACTACTGTTGCTACTGCTGCTACTGTTGTAACTTGCTTGCTCTGCCGTTACTACTGTTGTTGCTACTGTTACTTGCTGCTACCGTTACTTGCTTTGTCCTGCTGTTGCTGTTACTACTGTTGCTACTACTGTTACTTGCTGCTGTTGCTACTTGCTACTGCTGTCACTATTGTCGTTCCTTGCCACTGCTGTTACTCGTTACTCTGCTGCTACCTGCTACAATACTTTTTACTAGCGCCGTTGATACAACCGTTAGAAATAGTCTGCTTTGTCACGAGATCGTTTCTGGCACCGTTGCTATCATACTACTTTGCTTGCAGACACTAATCATTCAGGTGTGGTTGAATCTGACACATTCAGCTGCTAATACTTGAGAATATTCTTTCACTTCCCGTCGTGCGAACCAACAAATTTGGGTTGAATACTCTACCATCGAAAACTGCCGCGATCCCACACGCTGGTGGGCCATTGCAGGACAATTGCTAATTGTTGAGCAACTGGAAGCAACTCTTTTCTGGCGCTGTTGCCAGGGAGGCATCAAGTCAGGAATAGTTGCACGTCAACAACATTTTTCTGGCGCCGTTGCCGGGAAGGATAGCTATATTCTCTGAGTCACATGGGATTTATATCTGCTGATCACTATGAAGAATCTGAAAGATCCAAGAACCAAAGTCTTGCCCTCAACTACGAGGGGAGTTAAGGAACTGCCATCTAGCTTTGCACTTGATTCACCTTCAGTTATGAGTAAGTTTGCGACACCACCTCCTGCTAGAAATCTTGATATGTCGCGTATGCCTGATACTGCTAGAGATGTTATGCCTGATGATGCTTATGATACTACTATGCCTGATACTGCTAGAGATGCTATGCCTGACACTGCTAGAGATGCTATGCCTGATGATGCTTATGATGCTACTATGCCTGATACTGCTAGAGATGCTATGCCTGATACTGCTAGAGATGTTATGCCTGATACTACTAGAGATGCTATGCTTGATACTGCTTTGCCTGATGATGCTAGAGATGCTATTTTGCCTGATGATGCTATGCTTGATACTGCTAGAGATACTACTTTTGCTGATATGCCACTAGGGGTATTCCTTGATGCTCATATTGCTAGAGTTACTGCCAATGCTCGTGATGCTTCTGAAACTGCCGATACTATTGAGATAGAACCTGCTTTTGCTCCTGCTAGATCTAGCTCTCCTAGATATGAATTGCCTGATATACCTGAGGGTTATGTTATGGAGGGAGAGATAGCTGAGGACTTTCTTGCGTGTAAGGATGCCTATGACGCTGAGAAATTATTTCTCAAGTGGAAGAAAAACCTCTGAAAGCTAGGATGAAATACGACCCAAAGTTTGCCACTTCACCTATCTTTATCACCGATGAGCATTATGAATTCTCTGTCGACCCTGAGATAATCTCTCTAGTCGAATCTGATCCTTTCCACGGTTATGAGTCTGAGACGGTCGTAGCCCATCTTACCAAACTACACGATATAGCCACCCTTTTCACTAGTGAGGAGAAGATCCGCTACCACTATATCCTTAAGCTATTTCCTTTCTCTCTAAAGGATGACGCTAAAGCCTGGTTCACTTCTCTTGCTCCTGGATATGTGAGTAATCCGCAGGATATGGTCTATTACTTCTGTGAGAAATATTTCCCTGCCCATAAGAAGCAAGCTGCCTTGCAGGAAATATACAACTTTTCTCAACTCAAAGAAGAGAGTCTCCCACAAGCTTGGGGGAGGCTCATCCAGGTACAGAATGCTTTGCCTGATCACCCTCTTAAGAAGAACGAGATACTTAATATATTCTATAATAGACTTACTGATGCTTCTAGAGACCACCTAGATAGTTGTGCCGGTTGTGTTTTTAGGGAACGAACTATAGAACAAGCTGAGATTCTACTAAATAACATCTTGATCAACGATAATGCTTGGACTATCCCCGAACCACCTCCTAAGCCAACTCCTAAGAAAAGAGGTATTCTATTCCTCAGTCCTGAAGATATGCAAGAAGCCAAGAAATCTATGCAAGAGAAAGGCATTAGATCTGAAGATGTCAAAAATCTACCACCTATCGAAGAGATCCATGGTCTCGATAACCTGATACAAGTAGTAGAAGTAATATCTCTGCGTAGGTTTGATGAGAGTGATGTTCCTTTTGACAAACCTGCTAGCCTATGCTTTGATGAATTTGACAACTTTGTTGCCAAACAACAGAGTTTCAATGATTATGTTAGCTTACAATTGGAACAAAGTACTCGTATGCTTAGTCATTTAAGTGCTTGTGCAGACAGAAATGTCAATGATGTGAAGCTTTTGAGTAACCATGCCTCTATGATTACTACTTAGGTAGAACAAGTACTTAAAGCTCGGAATGAGTTTCTCAATGAATTAAATGACAACTCTGTCAGAGTTATTACTAGAGGAGGCAAAATGACTCAGGAACCTTTGTATCCTGAAGGCCATCCTAAGAGAATTGATCAAGATTCTCAAGGAATTAATGTTGATACACCCAGTCATCCTAAGAAGAAGAAATAGGATGATAGAAACATGCATGTGAGTTCACCAAATACTTTCACACCTAAAGAACCAAATGATATTTCTGCATCTCATGCAGAAACACAATCTGGTGATGAACATGAACCTGGTGACAATATGGACAGCGATGTTCATAATAATGCTCAACCTAGCAATGATAAGGATGTGGAGATTGAACCTACGGTTAATCCTGATAACCCACAACCTAAGAGATACGATAAGAATGACTTCACTGCTAGGAAGCATGGTAAAGAAAGGGAGCCATGGGTTCAGAGACCTATGCCCTTTCCTCCTAAGCCATCCAAGAAAAAGGATGATGAGGACTTTGAGCGCTTTATTGAAATGTTGAGACCCGTCTTTCTGCAGATGCGGTTAGTCAATATGCTCAAAATGTCTCCATATGCCAAGTACATGAAAGATATCGTGACCAATAAACGGAAGATACCAGATCTTGAGATCTGCACCATGCTTGCCAGTTACACTTTCAAAGGTGGAACTCCTAGGAAACTTGGTGATCCCGGAGTGCCCACTATACCTTGCTCCATTAAAGGAAACTACGTAAGAACTGCCTTATGTGACCTTGGAGCCGGTGTTAGTGTTATGCCTCTCTCTCTTTATCGTAGACTTCAATTGGATAAGTTGACATCCACTAAAATTTCTCTGGAAATGGCCGACAAATCAACTGCTTTCCCTGTCGGCATTTGCGAGGATGTGCCTGTTGTGGTTGCTAACACCACTATCTTAACAGACTTTGTTATCTGGGATATTCCTGAGGACGATGCCATGGCTGTCATCCTCGGAAGACCCTTTTTAAACACTGCAGGGGCTGTTATAGATTGCAACAAAGGCAATGTCACTTTCCATGTCAAGTACATTGCATCAATGCTATCGAAAAAATTTCATCGATTCTTATTGGGAGCTTTGAATTCCCTATTCCTCATGTCAAGATGAAGTATGATTTGCTTGTTGGGGAGATTCGTATCCCCATTGAGGTGACTTAGTGGCTATTCGACAATTCTCCGTTTCCTTTTGCGAGTTGAAAAGGTTTTGTCATGAGGATTTGATCAACCCCATTGACGGATTTCTTTCGATGACCATGAAATGGATGAATCAAAGAGTGACATACATCTGTTTTAAGCTTTCACTTTCTGTTGCTTAGAAGAAAAATGATAGATTTAGTTTAGTTTTCCCTGTTTCCTGTTTTAGCGTCCCAAAGAAAAGTACCCCAAAAATAAAAGTTCTCCGATGGTCCTGAAAATCAAATATGATTTTTTCTGGATCTTTTGAAAAATACTGGGACTGAGAGCTGGCCTGGGGGCCACACCAGTGGGCCACAAGCCCTATAGCCGTGGCCTCCCCCCTAGTCGCAGCCACCAAGCTTGTGGGGCCCACAAGGACCCCCTCCACCCATTCCAGCTCCCATCCTCTTCTTCTACCTCCAGAAAAAACATTTCGCAGCTCAAACCCGTGTTCTTGCTCATTTGGCTGTGATTTTCGATCTCCTTGCTCAAAGGACCATTCTCCGAACCGTTTTGGGGAAATTACTCCTTGGTAAGTGACTCCTCCATTGGTCCAATTAGTTTCTACTCTAGTGCTTTATCCTTCGCGTATTCTTGCTACCTTGGTGACTGTCATGGGTATAAGTCTGACAGTAGATGTGTAGGGTACGAAAGGATGGGCAGAGCCTTAGCTACGGCGAGGTTGTATGAGTTCAGGCCCCTCTACGGTGGAGGTAAAAGCCCTACGTCTCAGTGCTCTTGGGAGCTTAGTGTCGAGTGGAATATAGGATTACAGTAAATGCCAACCCCTGCACCAGTGGGGAAGGGCGGCTTATATAGAGTGCGTTGCCCTTCACAACGGCCCGGTGGACAGGGGTGGAGTAGTGGCAACGTATGCCTTAAATGCTAATAATGGGGTATGGAAATGTATGACCATTGTCCTCCAGGGAGGTTACGATGTACAAAGTAGAATTCAGTCGGTACGATAAATATGCTTCGAATGCTCGTCACCAACTGGATGATGGGGGTCCTTAGTTTAGTCGGAACTGTCTAAGGGCCTTGCCCTCTATGAAGGGTAGTCCTTGGGTAGGACCTATAGGGCAGGCCTATGACCCTACCCTGGGACTATAACCCCATCATTAGTCCCCGAATGGATCGGGGTTGGAATGACGAAGTGGTGTTTGGAGTACGGATCCAACTCGTATGGATGTGACTTTGGCGTTGTTTTCCTCGATCCATTTTATTCTTTCGACCAGTGATCCGAGTAAATATACCAGTGAAACGAACCGTCAGGGACCGAGTGCTTCCGCAGAATCTTTCGATGTGACCGGTCAAACTAACAGCGGCGGATTTTCTGGGATCCTCCAATTTCGGTTGTCGCGCACTCAGCGGGGATGTCAACATCGCCATCGAGTAGTTTCTGCCGCCTCGATTAGTGCACCGTTATCTTCTCCACTAACTTCGCAGCAGCCGGTCGGGGGATAAGATTTCAGGGCCACCTGTTAGTGACCCAGTCGGAACCTTATTTAAGCCTCTCCGGCGGGGGTTTCTTGTTGCGCTGCCCTTGTTACTCGCACTCGCCTCGCTTCTCCCGTAGCTCCCTCCGCGTTCCAATCCTCCTCCTTCCTCTCCTCCTCTGCGGATCTGCTGCCTTCACCATGACGAAGGGGCAGACGAGCAAGCTTGAGTCGCAGAAGAAGAAGAAGGCGGCGGCCCCTGCTCAGCGGCGACAGCGGGCACTGCCGGCGGGTTGGATCCAGGGGGATTTCCTCCCCTCCACGGTGACGGCGGACGACTTGCTGGAGCTGGTGGAGCAAGGCATGATTGCCAACAAGTCGTGGAGGCTGCTGGCGGAGGGCGAGACGGAGTCGGCGTCGCAGGAGGGAGAGCGCGTCTTGCTGCTCAGCCACGTGTACAGGGGCTTCTCCTTGCGTCCCCACCCCTTCTTTAGAGGTATTATGAATCACTTCGGGGCGCAGCTCCATCATTTTCCTCCAAACGCGATAGCCCATCTCGCCGCATTCGTCACCCTTTGCGAGTGCTTTATTTAATGTCCCCCCCCCCCGTTGGGGGCTCTTTAAGTACATCTTCTCCGCTCGGTCCCAGACTATCAAAAAGCTTAGCTAGTCGAACAATAAAACCCATCTCCTCCAGCTCTGTGGGGGTTAGGCTTCCAGAAGAAAAGGAAGAGTAGCTACCCCCCTCTCCAGTTGTCCGGGTTAGTTAGGAACTCGCAGTCGACCTGGTTCTACTGCCAGGACATAGCTTGTCCGAATGCCGCGACTGGGTTGCCACCCTTTAGCCTGGACCGTCCGGCCCCTCCGAGGCAGCTTGCGCTCTCAAAGGTGGAAAAGATCCAGATCCAACCTCTAGTCGACGCGCTGATAGCTGTCATCCTCAAGGGAGTCACCGACACAGATTTGCTGGAGACCTTTCTGGGTCGGCGCATCCAGCCGCTGCAAGCCCGACACCACGCCATGTGGCACTACGCGGGGCCTGAGGATTCCACTCGGACTCACCCGGAATGCGTGACCGGGGAGGTTGTGACGGCGTGGGTCCGCGGCCTCACAGGCGCATGCGACAACCCCAGAGGAGCCCGGCGGGTGAAGCCCTTCTGCGTCGATAATCCTCCTCCGAATGAGGTGAGCACCTCTTGTCGAGTGCTTTCAATCTTCTTAGACTTATCGCTTTTCTTGTACCGCCGCCTGACGTCTGGGGTTGTCGACTGTATTTTGTGCAGGAGTGGACCAACTGGCATTCTCCCGTCTCGAACGGGAATCCAGCTGAGGAAGAGGAGGGCAGTGTGGACATCGCCGAGTACGTCTCCGACAGTAGGGAGACGGAGGAGGAGACCGAAGAGGAGGAGGGGGAGGTTGGGGAGCAGAGCTTGCCACCTCCACCATCAGATCCTCGAACTAAGCGCCGTCACGAACCCGCGGCTCCGCCGGCTCCTCCAACGGCCCCGAGTGCTCCGCCAGCCTCTCCCGTGGCTCCGAGTGCTCGGAGCGTGAAGAGGACTAGGGATGCTGCTGCCGAGCCCACGGACCAGCCGTCCAAGGTGGCCAAACCTAGCGGGCCCAAGCCTCGGAAAGCTCTGCCTCGGATGAGGATCACCATTCCAGTCGCCTCAGCGTAAGTGTCTTGTTCTCCCATCTTCTTTCAGTATTTGATTCAACTCATGCTTACCGGTCGAGTGGATTTTACTCGACAGAGCTGCTACCTCCGCCACCTCTCTGCCGCGCCAGGACGATGATCCCATGGATACAGATAACGCTGCCACATCCCAGCAAGGTACGCTGTGACGACTCCGAGAGTTTGTATTGTTGTTTCACCGAGTGTCGTCTTTAATCTTGCCCTTTTTCTGTAATCTCGTGTTGTTCAGTCGGGCTTCCTTCGGAGGTGATTCATCTGGAGGGGGACGACCAAAGGGGGCCAAGGGCAACTTTGGCGCATGTCCTTGAGGTTGTTCCATCTGCTGCTGCTCCCACCATGGACGCGCCGCCAACCGGGACGATGCCGTCAACTGGGGCGGTGCCCCTCGCGGCGGAACCGACTGGAGCGGGACTTGGGAGGCCCAAGGAGTCTTCTATCGTGCCAGGTCCATCGACCGTCCAGTACGACGCCTGACACCTCCCGGAAGACCAAGTGGGAGCCGCCAAGGAGGCCATGGTGCAGGTAGAGTTGATGGTGGGTGATACCAAGGGAGCGTACGACTCCATCGCGTCTTTGTACAAGAGAAGCTTGGAGCTCCGGGACGATATCCGAGTAAGTGCGCTAGTAAGTGTTTAGTTACCTCTTGTAACACACTAGGGGTTTAAGTGATATACTCGGATACAGTAGGATTATTTTGCAGTTGGTTCACTCAGAGTGAACCCAGTGGGTGTAGTCCCCGAGACTTCTGTCGACTGCTTGCACTGGCACTTGTCTTTATATGTATTTCCCGTTATCTGAGCAGATCAGAGCTCATCTGACCGAATATTACCAGTGGGGGCACTCGGAGTGCATCGATTGGATGTAGTCCCCGAGAGTAGTGTTACTCAGGTCGGGCAATAGCATTCTCGTATATTTGTCTGTTTCATGGAGCTCAATAGGGCCGACCTGTTTGAGCTTCATGCCAGTGGGGTCACTCCTAGTGAACCCACTGGGTGTAGTCCCCGAGACCGCTGTCGAGTGCTTGCATCGGCACGGGTCTGAAGAACTTTGATTGTTTGTTTTCCTTTTTGAATTTGTCTGATCTTCCCTTTGCGCTGATTTGGCAGAAGACTTGCGAAATGGGATCCGCGTACAATGCTCTGAGGGCTGAAAAGGTTCAGCTTGCTGCGGAATTGGAGGCGGCTGTGAATGACTTGGCTGGTGTGAAGGGGGCTCTTGCCGACCGAGAGAAGTCTTTGGAGGAGTCCCGGGAGACCAACAAGGCATTTGTGGCCGAAATCGAGAAAATGGGCAAGCAAAGAACTGAACTGATGGGTCAGATGAAGTTGATGAACAGTCGGTGCATTTCGCAGGAGAAGTATGTCAGTGACTGGGCAAGGAAGATGATTGCACTGCTCGGTGGTAAGCTTTTTGCCCAGTGCTTCTTGACTTTGTAGTTCATCCTGCGCTTACTTTCTGCTCATCTTTTCTTGGCAGATTTTTGTCTGGACGCTGAGGCTGAAGCAGCCGACATTGAACGGTCGGTTGTTCCGAATGTTCCACTCGGCGACGAAGCCAATCGGGACATGCTCCGAGCACATATTCGCCTTGGGAGAGTGGGACCTTTCATCGGCCACCTGAGAGAATTCATCGGCCGGATCGACAAGGAGCTCTGGCCCGAAGACAATTCCCGGCAAGAAATAGAAGGGTTGATGACTCGGCTGGAGGACGTGCCGAACCGAGTGCAAGCATGGAAGAAGTCTGCTGCTCGTTGTGGTGCGGATGTGGCGCTATCTCTGGTCCGAGTGCACTACAAAGAAGCTCGCGAAGAAAAGCTGAAGGCGTTGCAGGTCGCCAACACCAAGAAGCTTCGATTCAAAGATTTCATGGAGACCTTCATTGACACAGCCACTCGCATCGCAGACGGGATCGACCTTGACACCTTTGTGGAGCCTGCCAGTCCTGGTGACGCTTGAAAAACTTTATGGTGAACGCACTTTTGCCTCGGAATGCCGAGTGTTATCTGTATCAAACTTTGGCCACTGCTGTTGGCCGTCACATTTGTGGTTCGGTGTGGATAAGCTTGATCCACACTGAGCCGATCCAACTTTGAATTCGAATCGAATATTTTGCTCTTCTTTCGCCAAGTTTTTTTTGACACAATTTTGGCTCGTGGTTTTTGTTTGGCGTTTCTTGGTGAAGCCAATGGCAAACATGCGGAGCATGTACTTGTCAGTTGTCTTCACATCCACATGAGCCTCAATGAGGGTCTGCTAAGCCTCCGAGTGGATCTCGAGGATACACTCGAAGGAAGCTTTTTTACTTAGGCGATTCTGGATCGCAGCTAAGTCTCCGAGTGCGGCTTCTCGTGCGCACTCAGAGTGAGTTGATACTCATGTAGTTGTTAGTTGTCTTCTCATCCACTGAGCCTCAATGAGGGTCTGCTAAGCCTCCGAGTGGATCTCGAGGATACACTCGAAGGAAGCTTTTTACTTAGGCGATTCTGGATCGCAGCTAAGTCCCCGAGTGTGACTCTTCATGCGCACTCGGAGTGAGTTGATACTCATGTAGTTGTGAGTTGTCTTCACATCCACATGAGCCTCAATGAGGGTCTGCTAAGCCTCCGAGTGGATCTCGAGAATACACTCGAAGGAAGCTTTTTTACTTAGGCGATTCTGGATCGCAGCTAAGTCCCCGAGTGCGGCTTTTCGTGCGCACTCGGAGCGAGTTTTGTACTTAGGCGATTCTGGGTCGCAGCCATTGTTGAGGAAATCGTTAACTCGTAACTGCTCGGTTGGCTGACGAGTAGGGAATTAATAGGCTAGTCAGAAATTTAATCGGCCATTTAATCCATTAATCTGGCGATTTATCAGTTAATCGGCTACTCGGTGACCCAACGAGTAGGTATTAATCGGTAAGTTAATTGGTTAATCGGACAAATTCTTGAACAGGGGTCGCAGCTAAGTCCCCGAGTGCGGCTGTTAGTGCACACTCGGAGCGAGTTTGTACTTAGGCGATTCTGGGTCGCAGCTAAGTCCCCCAGTGCGGCTTTTGGCGCGCACTTGGAGCGAGTTTGTACTTAGGCGATTCTGGATCGTAGCTAAGTCCCCGAGTGCGGCTTTTGGTGCGCACTCGGAGCGAGTTTGTACTTAGGCAATTCTGGGTCGCAGCTAAGTCCTCGAGTGCGGCTTTTGGTGCGCACTCGGAGCGAGTTTGTACTTAGGTGATTCTGGGTCGCAGCTAAGTCCCCGAGTGCGACTTTTAGTGCACACATGGAGAGTGTTTGTACTTAGGCGATTCTGGGTCGCAGCTAAGTCCCCGAGTGCGACTTTTAGTGCACAATCAGAGAGAGTTTTTGTTTACTTAGGCGACTCTGGGTCGCAGCTAAGTCCCTGAGTGCGACTTTTAGTGCACCCTTGGAGAGATTTTGTACTTAAGAGATTCTGGGTCGCAACTAAGTTCCTGAGTGCGACTTTTAGTGCACACTCGGAGAAAGTTTTTTACTTAGGCGACTCTAGGTCGCAGCTAAGTCCCCGAGTGCGACTTTTAGTGCACACTCGGAGAGAGTTTGTACTTAGGCGATTCTGGGTCGCAGCTAAGTCCCCGAGTGCGACTTTTAGTGCACACTCAGAGAGAGTTTTTTACTTAGGCGACTCTAGGTCGCAGCTAAGTGCCCAAGTGTGACTTTTAGTGCACACTCGGAGAGAGTTTGTACTTAGGCGATTCTGGGTCGCAGCAAAGTTCCCGAGTGCGAATTTTAGTGCACACTCGGAGAGAGTTTTTTACTTAGGCGACTCTGGGTCGCAGCTAAGTCCCCGAGTGCGACTTTTAGTGCACACTCAGAGAGAGTTTGTACTTAGGCGATTCTGGGTCGCAGCTAAGTCCCCGAGTGCGACTTTTAGTGCATACTCGGAGAGAGTTTTTTACTTAGGTGACTCTGGGTCGCAGCTAAGTCCCCGAGTGCGACTTTTAGTGCACACTCAGAGAGAATTTTTTTACTTAGGCGACTCTGGGTCGCAGCTAAGGCCCCGAGTGCGACTTTTAGTGCACACTCGGAGAGAGTTTGTACTTAGGCGATTCTGGGTCGCAGCTAAGTCCCTGAGTACGACTTTTAGTGCACACTCGGAGAGAGTTTTTTACTTAGGCGACTCTGGGTCGCAGCTAAGTCCCCGAGTGCGACTTTTAGTGCACACTCGGAGAGAGTTTGTACTTCGGCGATTCTGGGTCACAGCAAAGTCCCCGAGTGCGACTTTTAGTGCACACTCGGAGAGAGTTTTTTACTTAGGCGACTCTGGGTCGCAGCTAAGTCCCCGAATGCGACTTTTAGTGCACACTCAGAGAGAGTTTGTACTTAGGCGATTCTTGGTCGCAGCTAAGTCCCCGAGTGCAACTTTTAGTGCACACTCGGAGAGATTTTTTTACTTAGGCGACTCTGGGTCGTAGCTAAGTCCCCGAGTGAGACTTTTAGTGCACACTCGGAGAGAGTTTTTTAGACCGGAGTCTGCAAACGCGAAAGAATTTTGGACCTGCAAAAAATCAGACTGCTTTCTATTACTTCAATGATACTTGTTCTTTACATTGCCTCCATCGGCGGTCATGTGTAGAAGCGCTTCAGGAGATCTCCGTTCCATGCTCGCGGCTCGTCGTTTCCCTGTGGAGGTTGTAGAGTCGATATGCTCCGTTGTTCAGCACCTTAGAGATGATGAAGGGTCCTTCCCAGGTGGGAGCCAACTTGTGAGGCCTCTGCTGGTCCACTCGGAGCACCAGGTCGCCTGCTTGGAATGTGAGACTCCTGACGTGCCGCGCGTGAAATCGCCGCAGATCTTGTTGATAAATTGTTGAGCGAGTCAGCGCCATCTCGCGCTCTTCTTCTAGTAGACCCACTCTGTCTTGCCTGGCTTGCTCTGCTTCGGCTTCGGAGAAGAGTTCGACTCATGGAGAGTTGTGAAGCAAGTCACTCGGAAGGACCGCCTCTGCTCCATAAACGAGGAAGAACGGGGATCGCCCTGTAGATCTATTCAGAGTTGTGCGGAGGCCCCACAACACCGAAGGCAGCTCGGTGACCCATGCGCCGGTGGCATGTCCAACTTCTCGCAGGAGTCGAGGCTTCAATCCTTGAAGAATAAGTCCATTTGCCCACTCTGCTTGCCCGTTTGTTTGGGGATGCGCCACAGATGCAAAATCCACTCAGATACCTTGGCCTGTGCAAAAACCCTTGAATCTGTCCGAGTCAAAGTTTGTGCCATTGTCGGTGATTATGTTGTGCGGGACCCCGAATCTGGCGATAATGTCTCTAACAAACTTGATGGCCGTAAGGGCGTCGAGCTTCTTGATGGGCTTGGCTTCGATCCACTTGGTGAACTTGTCGACTGCTACCAACAAATGAGTGAATCCCCCTTGACCTGTTCTGAATGGACCGACTGTATCTAATCCCCACACTGCGGACGGCCAAACAAGAGGGATTGTCTTCAGCGCAGATGTTGGCTTGTGGGACTTGTTCTAATAGAACTGACAGCCTTCGCATCGGCCGACCATATCCTTTGCCATTTCATTCGCCTGCAACCAGAAGAAGCCAGCTCTGAATGCTTTGGCGACGATTGCTCTTGAGGAGGGATGATGGCCGCAGGTTCCCGACTGAATTTCTTCCAGGATTAATTGTCCCTCCTCAGGGGAGATGCATCGCTGAAGGACTCCTGAAACACTTTCCTTGTACAACTGGCCATCGATGACGGTGAAGGACTTCGACCTGCGGACGATCTGCCTCGCTTGGACTTCGTCTTCTGGTAATTCTTGCCTCAGGATGTACGCAATGAACGACACAGTCCAATCGGGGATGATAGCAAGAATCTACATGATCAAATCAACCACAGCGGGGACCTCGACTTCAGTCGGATCTGTTGAACTCTTCGGTTGTACCGGTTCCTCTGTAAAAGGATCTTCTTTCACCAAAGGGAGATGTAGGTGCTCGAGGCAGACATCACTCGGGATTGGTCTCCGAGTGGATCCGACTTTTGCCAACTCATCAGCTGCTTGGTTCTTCAGTCGCGGAACATGGTGAAGTTCCAGACCTTCAAACTTCTTCTCGAGCTTCCTTACTGCGTTGCAGTATGCAGTCATGGTCGGGTTCCTGACATCCCACTCCTTAATCACTTGATTAACCACCAAATCTGAATCGCCATAGACCATCAGGCGACGGACGCCGAGTGTGATGGCCATGCGCAATCCGTAAAGGAGAGCTTCATACTCTGCCTCATTGTTGGAAGAATCGAAATGTATCTGCAACACATACTTAAGCTTATCACCTTTTGGCGATATGATCACTATGCCAGCGCCGGAGCCATTCAACATCTTGGACCCATCGAAGAACATAGTCCAATGAGTCGAGTAGATGTGAGTCGGTTGCTGTTGTTCTACCCATTCTGCTATGAAGTCAGCCAGAGCTTGAGACTTTATAGCCTTCTTAGCTTTGAACTTGATGTCGCAGTATAACATCTCCATTGCCCACTTCGCCACTCGGCCTGATGCGTCTCGATTGTGGAGGATTTCCGACAATGGAGCATCAGAAATGACGGACACCGAGTGGTCTTGGAAATAATGAGCCACCTTCTTCGCAGTCATGTAAATACCGTAAATAAGCTTTTGATAATGGGGATACCTCTGCTTGGAAGGAGTCAGGACTTCGGAGACATAATATACTGGCCGCTGAACCTTGTACGCTTTGCCTTCTTCTTCGCGTTCAACTGTGAGAACAGTGCTGACGACTTGATTTGTAGCCGTGATGTACAGAAGAAGGGGTTCTTTACTGAGCGGGGCAGTAAGAACCGGCTGGGTGGAAAGCAGGGCTTTGAGGTCGTTGAATGCAGTTTGGGCTTCGTCTGTCCACTCGAAAGTATCTGATTTCTTCATGAGTCGGTATAGAGGTAACACCTTCTCGCCGAGTCGAGCGATAAACCTGCTCAAAGCTGCTAGGCAACCTGTGAGCCTTCGAACATCATGTATTCTGACCGGCCGCTCCATTCGGACGATGGTCCCGATCTTTTCGGGGTTGACATCGATCCCTCGTTCGGAAACGAAGAAACCGAGTAACTTTCCGCTGGGAACACCGAACGAACACTTGGCAGGCTTGAGCTTGATATCGTACCGACGAAGGTTGGCGAATGTTTCTGCCAAGTCAGTCAGCAGGTCGGAACCTTTGCGTGACCTGACTACGATATCATCCATATATGCCTCCACATTTCGACCGATCTGGTCAAGGAGGCATTTTTGGATCATGCGCATGAAAGTTGCGCCTGCATTCTTCAAACCGAATGGCATAGTGATGTAGCAGAAACACCCGAATGGGGTGACGAAGGCTGTTTTTAATTCATCCGGACCATACAGACGGATCTGATGATATCCCGAATAGGCATCAAGGAATGATAAACGCTCGCAGCCCGCAGTCGAATCAACAATTTGATCAGTGCGGGGGAGCGGGAAATGATCTTTCGGGCAGACCTTATTGAGATGCTTGAAGTCGATGCACATACGGAGAGACTTGTCCTTCTTGGGCACCATGACAACATTGGCGAGCCACTCGGAGTGGTGTACCTCGCGAATGAAGTTGGCTGCCAAAAGTTTAGCCACCTCCTCTCCGATTGCCTTCCTTTTGTGCGCGGCGGACCGACGCAGGCGTTCTCGGACGGGCCGAGCGGTAGGATCCACATGCAGTCGGTGCTCAACCAACTCCCTGGGTACACCTGGCATGTCAGCGGGATTCCATCCGAAAATGTCCCAGTTCTCACGGAGGAATTGGATGAGCTCGACTTCCTATTTTGGATCAAGGGTGGTGGAGATGTTCGTCGGGGCAGCGGTGTCATCCGTCGGGTGGATGCTGACTTTTTTCATGTCGCCCGCCGACTGGAATGCGGACTCCGAAGCTGGCTTCTTCGAACACATCAAGTCAGCGGGGTCGGCTGTCTTGTTGTACTCATCCAGCTCGAGGATAGCCATCTGCTGATCGGCAATCCGCGACCCCTGCTGCAGACACTCTTCGGCCCACTGCCGATTGCCTGTGATCGTGATCACACCTTTGGGACCCGGCATATTCAGCTTCAAATACAAGTAACATGGACGGGCCATGAAACGTGCATACGCCGGACGGCCCAGAATTGCATGGTATGCACTCTGGAAGTCCACCACCTCGAATGTCAGCTTTTCCTTGCGGAAGTTCTTGTCGGAGCCGAAAACGACGTCCAACGCGATTTGGCCGAGTGACTTGGCCTTTCGTCCTAGGACGACTCCGTGGAACTGCATGCTGCCCTCGCTATGTTTGGACATCGGAATGCCCATCCCCTTGAGAGTGTCGGCGTACATGATGTTCAAGCCGCTGCCGCCGTCCATGAGGACTTTGCGCAGTCGGACTCCCTCCACCACCGGGTCGACGACCAGAGCCTGCCTCACTGGGGTGGGCACATGTGCTGGATGGTCCGACTGGTCAAAGGTGATCGCAGTCTGAGACCATTTGAGGAACGTGGGGTTGGTTGGTGTTGCCATGTTCACCTCCCTGTTCACCAGCTTCAATCGACTCTTGCTTTCCACGTCAGCAAAAATCATCAATGTTGCATGGACTTGCGGGAACGGATCCTCCTTGTCCTCATCATCCTGCTCGTTGCCCTTCACCGAACCCTTGGATCAGGAGGCGACATTGCCGAGTGGTGTGCTTCGGGAATATGGCGTTCCCTTCTTCATCCATCTTCGTGTGGATTGGACATGGCTAATCTAGGATGGAGTTCCCGAACTGCTTCTTCTTGGGGGTGTACTGAGCTTTGCCCTTGCCCTTGAACTTGGCTTTTGTAACGGCAGCTGCCTCTGCCTGCGGAGTGGACGGAGCTTTCTGCTTTTGCTTCCGATTGCTGTTCCCATCTCCGTCGGCGACTGCCTTGTGCTTGCCGCTACGTATGCGGTCCTCTTCTTCGCCATTTGCATAGCGTGCGGCTATCTCCATCATCTTGCTCATGGAGATGTCGCATGTCCGACCAAACTTCAGGTACAGATCTCTGTACCGCATGCCTGCCTTGAAGGCGTAGACTGCATGATGCTCTATGACGTTCTCCACCATGTGGTAGAGGGTCGTCCAGCGCTGGATGAAATCGCGCAGGGGCTCATTCTGCTTCTGGACAGAGTGCTGGAGCTCCACGAGACCAGCAGGGCGTTTGCACGTGCCCTCGAAGGTCCTGATGAACACTCGGGACAGATTTGCCCAGCTGTAGATGCTTGATGGAGCCAACTGGTTCAGCCACGCTAGTGCCGAGCCGTCGAGCATCAGGGGGAGATGTTTCATGGCGACCTGGTCATCTCCGCCACTGATCTGGACCGCCACTCGGTAGTCGTCCAGCCACGTTTCTGGCTTGGATTCTCTTGTGAACTTGCTGATCCCAGTCGCCAATCGGAAGTTGGGAGGGATGTCAGCCGAACGGATGGCCCGACTGAAGTACTCGGGGCCAGAGACGATGGTCCTCCTTCCACTCGGACGGTCTCTATCGTGACCATCACGGTGGGCTCGACTCCTGTCGACCTTCCTCTGGGCGATGTACCCTCTTGCGTCGGGCCTTGGATCATACGTGTCACCGACTGAACGCCGATCGACGTGATGTCGGGGCCCGTAAGGCCCACCCCGCGGAGGGGTGCGTGAACAGAGACGATCTTCGGGATTCATGGAATGGCTGCCCCCTCTGCGTCGCTGATGAGAGTCGGGGCTGAAAATCGACCGATGCGTGTTCGTGTGAACATAACTGTGGTGGATCTTGTTGTGCGACTGGGAGACCGTCGAATTCTGCTGCTGCGCCGTGTGCAACAGGGCACGGATCTGCTCGATCCCTCGACCAGCCTCTGAATCAGTCAGTTGGAGGGAATCGGCTATCTTGGCAGCGGCAGCCAGGTTGAGGACGGGTGTGCGGAACACCTCAACATTGCTCTGACGAGTGCGTCGACTGGCAGAACGGTGGTGTTGACGGCGAGCGCCGAACGATTCGCCGACCTCGTGCTTGTTCCGACCAGTCCGGTGGGGACTTTCATGGGAATTGGCCATGAGAACTTCGGTTGCAGGCCCGCGACCCAAGTACTCGGAAGGTAACTCAGTCGGAACTGAGTCCAAGCACTGGGACGGCGGCGCGACCACAACCGACTCAAGGACCGCCACTTGAGAAGACGCGCTCTGTCGCGCGTGGGCGTGTCGAATCCAATGCTGAAGCGGCGGACGACGAGACCACTTGTTGCGGCGCGTGACGGGGGCGAAGATCGACCCCGGGGCCGATTGCTGGCGAAGAAGGACGCCGCGGGCATCGGCAAGGAAGTGCGTAGCCCCGCGACTGGGGAGCGCCTCGACGTCGAGAGACGCATCCCGAAGCCATGCCGAATCGTCGACGATGAAGGAGAGTGCGCCGAAGAGGATCTCACGACCCATGCTGAAATCGCCGCCGGACGACATGATGAAAAGATGAAGTTGCAAACTCGCCGGAAGTCGCTTAGACGCCTGCCCCACGGTGGGCGCCAACTGTCGTGGGTATAAGTCTGACAGTAGATGTGTAGGGTACGAAAGGATGGGCAGAGCCTTAGCTACGGCGAGGTTGTATGAGTTCAGGCCCCTCTACGGTGGAGGTAAAAGCCCTACGTCTCAGTGCTCTTGGGATCTTAGTGTCGAGTGGAATATAGGATTACAGTAAATGCCAACCCCTGCACCAGTGGGGAAGGGCGGCTTATATAGAGTGCGCTGCCCTTCACAACGGCCCGGTGGACAGGGGTGGAGTAGTGGCGAATAAATGCCTACATTACAGGTAACGTATGCCTTAAATGCTAATAATGGTGTATGGAAACGTATGACCATTGTCCTCCAAGGAGGTTACGATGTACAGAGTGGAATTCAGTCGGTACGATAAATATGCTTCGAATGCTCGTCACCGACTGGATGATGGGGGGGGTCCTTATTTCAGTCGGAACTGTCTAAGGGCCTTGCCCTCTATGAAGGGTAGTCCTTGGGTAGGACCTATAGGGCAGGCCTATGACCCTACCCTGGGACTATAACCCCATCAGTGACCCTGTTCTTGAGCTTGAAATGTTGATTTTAGTTGGTCCCAAGTAGTTTTAGCACGTGATACGGTCTCTAGGCACTAGTAGGAGTAGTTGCTACGAGGTGTAGTTGGTCTTTATTCACTTTTCTCTTGAACTTCAAAAATTTCAGCAAAAAGAAATTATGTTCAGGAGGAAGTTTCATGGTGGTTCCTCAAGTAAGAAGGGTCCCCGTCTTTCTATTCGGGACCCCGATCCTTATCAACTAAGGGACGCACCGGTACAACCATGTGAATGGCCTTCTGATGAGTTCATGATCGAAGCAGGCTTCAAGGAGGAGTTTGATACACTTGTCCGCAATGCCGGGTTAGAAGAATTCATGTCAGATAAATGTGAACAGTATGATATGCTCACTGCCTCTTTCATGCGTAGATTTAAAATATTTAGTTGGCCGTGACTCATCCATATTGTTTGATCTGTATGATAAATCCTACACCATGGATTTGGAGGATTTCAATAGGATTTGCAAGAGACCCGATGGGGGTAGTCTTAATGATCCTGCTAAGTCTTCGGTTAGAGATTTTTTCTCTAGTATAACTGTTGGAGAAACTCTTGACATCACGCAAGCTACCATTGGAAGCAATCATTTCCCTGCCTTGCACTACTTTGCCCTCTTCATAGGTAGATGCATTAACGGCAAGGTTGAACATTGTCACCTATGCGCATCCGACCTTAGTATCCTTAGGAGCACAGTGACGGGTGACAACAGCTTCAACATGGGAGCTATTATAGCAAGGAGGTTGAATAAGAATGCTATTGATGGGGATTTCTTTGGCGGGATCTATGCCACTCGCATAGCAAATTTTCTTGGAGAACCCATCCGCGCAGGAGATCCCCCGCTCCATACAGCTTTCCTTGACCGCGTCGCTATGACACGCTACCAGTTCCTTGAGAGGGATGATGAATCCCTCCTATACCGATTGATATTTAACCGGCAGCGTGTTTTCCATATTACCCTTCCTGCTCCTGCTCTCTTTGACTTTCAGGTAAAACAGAGATATTACATAACCAGAGGAGAGGCAGAGGAGTATGAGAGGGAGGCGAAGGCTACTCGTCTCCGTGAGGCAGCTATTCAGGCAGTGGCTGCAGCGCTCCCGTATAACCGTGATTATGATTTTGGGTTTCGCCAGGACCGTCCTTGGGAGTAGACCAAGTTAGGCCAAAAGCCTAAGCTTGGGGGAGTACGTGTTCTCACTGACTTTACATTCATGCTTATGCTTTCACTTTGTTAGTCGGCGTTTACACTTTGCCACTGTATTATCCATGCTAGTTTATTTTTGTCCTCTTGTTTTCTTGTTTTGTGTCCTTTTGAGAAAACCCAAAAATATTTTCCTTTCTTCTTTTGCTTGTTGGGAGCTTTTCCGTGTAAATAGTTTTCTTTTTTTCTTTGAGTCGAGGTAGAAGATATTGGTTACAATGTTTAGTGGCTCTCGCATGCATACCTGTTCATTTGTTAAAGAGCCCTATTACTTTGTCTTCTCCTTTGTGTTTGCCTGCAGATTCAGCTTAGTCCAATGCACGAGCACTCTTATTATTGTTCACATCATTCGATCGTGCAAGTGAAAGGCAATAATGATGATATATGATGAAGTGACTGAGACTGGAAAAGCTGGTATGAACTCTATCTATTTTGTTTTTGTAAATGTGACTAGCATGTCGTCCCAGATTCAGCTTTGTTGAGAGAGAACCATGTTTGCAATGACAACTTAGAGATCATAGTTGCTGATGCCATGCTTAATTATCAAGAGCTTATTATGGTTTGTCTTGAATGCCAACATAGATTTTGAGATGACTATGATGTAGTATGATAGGATGGTATTCTCCTTTGAATGATTCAAGTGGCCTGACTTTGCGCATGTTCATGCATGTAGTTGAAACAAAATCAACATAGCCTCTATGATGTTCGTGTTCATGGTGATTCATATCCTGCTCATGCTTCCACTCAATGTTAGTCAAACTCATTGCATCTTCATGACTGTTGTCGCTCTCTAGTTGGTCGCTTCCCAGTCTTTTGCTAGCCTTCACTTGTACTAAGCGGAATACTGCTTGTGCATTCACTTCCATAAACCCAAAAGTTTTTCCATGAGAGTCCACCATACCTACCTATTTGCGGTATCTACATGCCGTTCCAAGTAAATTTGCATGTGCCATTCTCTAAACCTTCATAAAATAATTTGTTTTGCTTGCCCGAACCGCTCATGTGGTGACAGGCTGCTATTGGTATCTTCCATGTTAGGCGTGTTATCCTCGACATGTGTTTATTCACTGTTATTCACGAGAAAGGGGCCGGTAATTGGAATGCCCAGTTCCACGCTTAAATCAAAAACATAACTGTAAAACAAGACTCCCCCCGGATTGATGTTAGTATGGATGGTACCCGAGGATTCGACTAGCCGTGGAGTGTGATTGATTGGTGGTGGGGAGTTAAAACTTTACTTTTCTGTTTGGGAACTGCCTATAGCATGAGTAGCATCGAAGATATTGAGAACTCTTGGTAATTGCGTTGACAATGAAAGCATGCCACCCAAAATTATTATCTCTCTTTTCAAAGCTTGAGCTCTGGCACCTCTGCAAATCAATGCTTCCCTCTACGAAGGGCCTGTCTATTTATTTTCCTGTTGAGTCATCCTATTCTTATATAAGCACCAATTAGAGAGCACCTCTGTCATTTTTATGCTTTGCTTTTGATTGATATTGAGTATGACTATGACTGGATCTTCGTTGCTATGAATTACAATGTTTAGTCAGCCCTTGATCTTTGAAAGTGCTCTGCATTTATGTTTTGCGGTCTCAGAAAGAGCTAGCGAGATACCACCTATTCATATTGCTTCATGCTTGTTTTGATTGAATTGTTGGCATCTGAAACTCATTATTATTTGCTCGCTACCTGATTATGCCATTGATATTAGTTTACCATGAGACCTTTGTGTCGCTTGCTTATGTGGTTAACTTGTGATCTTGCTGAAATTTTGGTTATGAGTTAGACATAGTTGCAACAACAAGATCAAATAGAGTTTAACAAAGTTTTTCTTTCTCTTTCAGTTTCTCAACTGAGTTGCTTGAGGACATGCAAGGTTTTAAGCTTGGGGGAGTTGATACATCTCCATCGCATCTACTTTTCCAAACTCTTTTGCCCTTGTTTTGGACTCTAATTTGCATGATTTGAATGGAACTGACCCGGACTGACGTTGTTTTCAGCAGAATTCCTATGGTGTTATTTTTGTGCAGAAATGAAAGTACTCGGAACGTCCTGAAAATTTACAGAGAATATTTCTGGAAAATATGAAAAATACCTGCGCAAAGATCCACCGGAGGGGACGGGCCAGTGGGCCACAAGCCCTATCGCCGCGGCCTCCCCCCTGGCCGCGGCGACCAGGCTTGTGGGGCCCACGTGTCTCCACCGCCTCCGAATCCAGCGCTATTTATTCCCTTTCGTCCCGGAAAAAATCAAGAGAGAAGATTTCATCGCGTTTCACGATCCAGAGGTGCCGCCACATCCCGTTCTTGTCCTAGAGGGCAGATCTGGAGTCCGTTTTGTGCTCCGGATCAAGGAGATCGTCACCATCGTCATCATCAACCTTCTTCCCTCTCCAATTCCATGAAGCTCTTCATCATTCATGAGTAATCTATTCGTAGGCTCGCTGGGCGGTGATGAGTAGGATGAGATCTATCAGGTAATCGAGCTAGTTTTGACGGGGATTGATCCCTAGTATCCACTATGTTCTGAGATTGATGTTGCTACTACTTTTCCATGCTTAATGCTTGTCACTAGGGCCCGAGTACCATGAATTCAGATCTGAAATTATTATGTTGTCACCAATAAATGTGTGTTTTAGACCCGATCTTGCAAGTTGTAGTTACCTACTATGTGTTATGATCCGGCAACCCCGGAGTGACAATAACCGGAACCACTCCCGGTGAACACCATAGTTTGAGGAATTCATGTGTTCACCAAGTGCTAATGCGTTGATCAGGTTCTTTACTAAAAGGAGAACCTTAATATCCCATAGTATCCATTTGGACCCCGCTTCCACGGGAGGGATGGACAATAGATGTCATGCAAGTTCTTTTCCTTAAGCACGTATGACTACACACGGAATGCATGCCTACATCACATTGACGAACGGGAGCTAGTCACATATCTCTCCGTGTTATAACTGTTGCATGATGAATGTCATCCAACAAATCACCGATCCATTGCCTACGAGTTTGTCCCACTGCTGCTGCTGTTGCTACTGCTGTTACTTGCTTGCTCTGTCGTTACTACTGTTGGTGCTACTGTTACTTGCTGCTACCATTACTTGCTTTGTCCTGCTGCTGCTGTTACTACTGTTGCTACTACTGTTAATTGCTGCTGTTGTTACTTGCTACTGTTGCTACTTGCTACTGCTGTCACTATTGCCGTTCCTTGACACTGTTGTTACTCGTTACTCTGCTGCTACCTGCTACAATACTTTTTACTCGCGCCATTGATACAACCGTTAGAAATAGTCTCCCTTGTCACCAGATCGTTTCTCGCACCGTTGCTATCATACTACTTTGCTTGCAGACACTAATCTTTCAGGTGTGGTTGAATATGACACATTCAGCTGCTAATACTTGAGAATATTCTTTCACTTCCCGTCATGCGAACCAACAAAATTGGGTTGAATTCCCTCGAAAACTGCCGCGATCCCACACGCTGGTGGGCCATTGCAAGACAATTGCTAATTGTTGAGCAACTCGAAGCAACTCTTTTCTGGCTCCGTTGCCGGGGAGGCATCAAGTCAGGAATAGTTGCACGTCAACAGGCAGCAAATCGAACATCATCGTCCACAAAAACTTTTGTGTTCTACTCGAGATAACATTCACGCATGAACCTGACTCTGATACCACTGTTGGGGAACGTTGCATGGGAAACGAAAACTTTCCTACGCACAGGAAGACCTATCATGGTGATGTCCATCTAAGAGTGGAGATTTGGATCTACGTACCCTTGTAGATCGCACAGCAGGAAGCATTAAGAAATGCGGTTGATGTAGTGGAACGTCTTCACGTCCCTCGAACCGTTCCGCGAACCGTCCAGCGATCCGTCCCACGAACCGTTCCGATCTAGTGCCGAACGGACGGCACCTCCGCGTTCAGCACACATACAGCTCGATGATGATCTCGGCCTTCTTGATCCAGCAAGAGAGACGGAGAAGTAGATGAGTTCTCCGGCAGCGTGAAGTTGGTGATGAACTATTCCTGCACGGCTCCGCCCGAGCTCCGAAGAAATCTAATCTAGAGGAAGAACTACAAGGTGTAGGTTTGAGTTGCATGTGGAAAAGTTGTGTCTCAAAAGCCCTAAACCTCTAGTATATATAGGAGGAGGGGATAGACAGCCTTGGGCAGCCTTGGCGCACCAAGGAGTCCTCCTTGGGTCGGCCGAAGTGGGAGAGAGGGAGGAGTCCTTCTCCAATCCCACTTGGACTAGGACTCCTTCCTTATTTTCCCACCTCTTTTGGATTTTCCACTTTTTCCTCATGGGCTTTCCTTGGATGACTTTGTAAGCCCATTATACCTTATTGTGCATCCAATAAACCCATGTGGACCCCTTGGGGCGTGGTGGGCTGCTACTGCAACAAAAGACCTTCCAACGGCGCCAGAAATAGGTGTGTCAATGGCACCAGGAATTCTTGTGCTACGGCTACGCCTTAAGGGACTTCCTAGGAAAATATGCAAATGATTCCCCCCGTGGCCTTGGAGCCTTGCGTTGGTGTTCCCTCAAAGCGGAAAGGGTGATGTAGCACAACGGTGTTAAGTATTTCCCTCAGCTTGAGAACCAAGGTATCGATCTAGTGGAGGAGTATCACAAGTGCATGCACAAACACAAAATGCTTGCTCCCAACGCTATGAAGGGGTTGTCAATCCCTTATAGATTGTTCGCCAAGTGAGAACTGAAAGCAACAAAGTAACAAAGCAAAGTAAAAGCAAAAGTGGAAACGATAGATGTGAATAGACCCGGGGGCCATAGTGTTTACTAGTGGGTTCTCTCATGAAAGCAAGTAGACGGTGGGTGAACAAATTACTGTCGAGCAATTGATAGAACCGCACAAAGTCGTGACGTCGTCTATGGCAATGATTATATCTATAGGCATCACGTCCAAAACAAGTAGACCGATACTTTATGCATCTACTACTATTACTCCACACGTCGACCGCTATCTAGCATGCATCTAGTGTATTATGTCCAAAAGAACAGAGTAACGCCTTAAGCAAGATGACATGATGTAGATGGACAATCTCATATCAACGACAGAGCCCACCTTGTTACCCTTGATGGCAACTACTCAATGTGTGCCTTGCTACCCCTACTGTCACTAGGAAAGGTCACCACATGGTAAGAACCCAAAACCAAGCACTTCTCCCATTGCAAGAATCATGGATCTAGTTGGCCAAACAAAACCCAAGACTCAGAGAGACTTAGAAGGATATCAAGTCATGCATACAAGAAATCAGCAAAGACTCAAATATATATCATAGATAATCTTGTCACAAATCCATAATTCATCGGATCTCGACAAACACACCGCCAAAGAAGATTACATCAGATATGTAGGGAATATATAGGCGCAATATCTAGGTCAGGGGGGCGCCAGGGAGGCCACAAGCCTGCCCACCGCCGCCCCCTGGTGGCGGAGTGGGGGCTTGTGGGCTCCCTATAGCCCTCCTGGCTTTGCCCACAAGCCCCGTTATCTTCTTTCGTTCGGGAAAAAATCATTTCGGGGATTTTATTCCGTTTGGACTCCGTTCCAATATCAGATCTGAAAAGAGCCAAAAACACAGAAAAAATAGGAACTGGCACTTGGCACTGAATTAATAAGTTAGTCCCAAAACATATATATAAAAGGTACATAAAACATCCAAAGATGACAATATAACATCATGAAACCATCAAAAATTAGAGATACGTTTGAGACGTATCAAGCATCCCCAAGCTTAACTCCTGCTCGTCCTCGAATAGGGAAGTGATAAAGAATGAATTTTTGATGCTTTCGTGCTAGCTAGCATAGATGTCCTTTGTAACTCCTCTTATGTGACATGAATGTTCAGATCCATTAGATTCAAACCAATAGTTTGCTATTGACGTGGAAACAATAATGATTCAAGCAAACTAGCAAGGTAATCATGAACTTTCAAAATAACAAGGCCAAAAGAAAGTTATCCCTACAAAAGCATATAGTCTAGCTATGTTCAATCATCATTGCACAACGAATTTAAATCGTGTACAACCCCGGTATTGGCCAAGTAATTGTTTCACACCTTTACTTTCTCAAACCTTTTCAACTCTCACGCAATACATGAGCGTGAGCCATGGTTATAGCACTAAAGATGGTGTGGAGTGTGGTGGAGGTTGCAAGACAAAACAAGGAGAAGATGGTCACATTATCTAGGCATACCAATGAGCTGTGGAGATGCTCATCAATAGATATCAATGTGAATGAGTAGGGATTGCCATACAAATGATGCACTAGAGCTAAGACTATGTGAAAGGTCTTAAAGAAAACTAGTGGGTGTGCATCCAACTTGCTTGTTCACGAAGACCTAAGGCAATTTTGAGGAAGTCTGTCATTGGAATATACAAGCCAAGTTATATAATGAAAATTTTCCACTAGCTATATGGTGGTGACAAAACGGGAGACTGTCAATCATGAAGATCATGGAGCCTAATATGCACAAGTGTGGAAAAAGTGGTAGCATTGTCCCTTCTCTCGTTTTCTCTTATTTATTTTTATTATTTTTTTGGTGGGCTCTTTGGCCTCTTTTTTTATTTTATTTTTATTTTGGTGGGCTTCTTTGGCCTATTTTATTTCCTCACATGGCACAATGCTCCATTAATGATGATCATCACACTTTCAACTCAAAACTTAGAGCAACTATGACTCTATATGGAATGCCTTCGGTAGTGTACCGTTGCAATGATCTAGCATGGCATAGACATTAATGGAAACATCATGCTAGCTATATTACGATCTTGCAATGGCAATGTAGACGTGGTGGCACATGTCATGGTGGTAGTTGCATGGCAATATATCTCGGAATGACTTTGAAAAAGCCATAGTAGATAGGTATGGTGGCTGTTTTGAGGGAGGCTATTGGTGGGTTTTGTGCACCGGAGAAAGTTGCACGTCACTAAGAAGATAGTGATGGTGGAAGGTGAAAGTGCATCTAAACCATGGACTCAACACTAGTCATGAAGAACTCATATGCTTGTTGCATAAGCTTTATTAGTAATCGAAACAAAGCATTCAACGCATACTCCTAGGGGAAGGGTTGGTAGGTATAAACCATCGCGCGATCCCGACCGCCACACAAAGGATGACAATCAATAGACTAATCATGCTCAGACTTCATCACATAGCGGTTCACCATACGTGCATGCTACGGGAATCACTAACTTCAACACAAGTATTTCTAGATCCACAACACCTTACTAGCATAACTTCAATACTACCATAACCACAACTCAAAACTAATTGAGATGAATCAAACTTCTCTACCTATTCAATGCACAGGAAGGTCGAAGTTTTCGTATCCCTTTGGATAACTACCCCTTTTGAGACTACTTTCAAAGCATAGATCAACTACCAAGCCACACACCGCTGTGCTCTAAAAGATATAAGTGAAGCACATAGAGCAAAAGTATCTAGCTCAAAAGATATAAGTGAAGCACATGTGAGCTGAATTGTCTACCAAAAGATATAAGTGAAGCTCGACAAAATCACGGTGAGTGCATGTCTCTCTCTCTAGGTGTGCAGCAAAGATGATTGTGACACAACAAAAATAAAAGACTCCTACTATACAAGACGCTCCCAGCAAAAACACATAACATGTGGTGCATAAAAATATAGCCCCAAGTAACGTTACCGATGGATTGAAGACGAGAGAGGGGATGCCTTCCCGGGGCATCCCCAAGCTTAGCTTTTACGTCATCATCGAATATCTTGGGGTGCCTTGGGCATCCCCAAGCTTGAGCTCTTGCCACTCTTTATCTCTTTGTCCATAAGAACTTCACCCAAACCTTGAAAACTTCACAACACGAAACTTAAACATAAACTCGTGATAACATTAGTATGAGAAAGCAAACCACCAATTCCTTAGGTACTGTAGAAAACTTAAATTCTACTTATGCTCATGTTCGGTTACTGTATCTTCAATCTTCCATGGCTAATACCCCCCAATACTATCCATAGTTTCATCAAAATAAGCAACCAACACAACAAAAACAGAATCTGTTAACAACAGACCAGTCTGTAGCAATCTGTATATTTCGTATACTTATGGTACTTCACGAATTTTGAAAAATTACGACAGTCTGAAGAATTTGCGTAGCAATCAGCAGCAAAAAGAATCAACTCAAAAGCTCTTAGAGAAAAAAATGAAAATTCTTTTCGTGAGCAGAAAGTTTCTGTCTTTTCCAAAATGACCAAACGATCATTCCCAAGACTAATCATAATGGTTTTGCTTGGCACAAACGAAAAAATAAACACAAAAAGCACAATCATAACAGAATTATGAAAGTGTGAAAACACAAAACAGAAAGAAAAAAGGATAGATTCGTTGGGTTGCCTCCCAACAAGCGCTATTGTTTAACGCCCTTAGCTAGGCATTCAATGATGCTCTCACAAAAGACAAGAATTGAAGAACAACGAGAGCATCCTAAGGCATGTGAAAACCACATCTAAGTCTAACATACTTCCTATGCATAGGCATTTATAGGAAAACAAATTGTCAAGACAACCAATAGTTGCCATATGCAAGGAAGAAGAAAGAGACAATAGCAATCTCCACATAACGAGAGGTAATTTGATAACATGAAAGTTTCTACCAAAATAATTTCCTCTCTCATAGCAATTACATGTGGGATCATATCCGAATTCAACAATGTAACTATCACATAGGATATTCTTTTCATGATCCACATGCATGCAAAGTTGACGCTCTTCAAAAATAGTGGAATTATCATCAACTAAAGTCATGACTTCTCCAAACCCACTTTCAATATTATTGCAAATATCATATTCATCATGAGGTTTGAACAAATTTTCAAGATCATAAGAAAGATCATCACCCCAATCATGATTATTGCAAAAACTAGTGGACACAGAAAAACTAGCATCCCCAAGCTTAGGGTTTTGCATATTTTTAGCATGATTGTCACTAATAGAATTTATAGTTAAACCATTGCAATCATGCTTTTCAGCCAAGGAGCCCTCATGAATCACTTCATGAATTTCTTCATCACGATTTTCAGATCCAAGCATCTGAAGCAAAACTCCATAAAGATAGTCAAGTACCCTCAACTCACTAGCAATTCCTTCCACATAAGTGGGTCTCTTAAAGAGATTAGCTAGTGGATGATGATCCATATTAATAGATTTTCAGCAAGCGGAGATGCAAGCATAATGAAGGCACATGGCACTCTAGCAAAGGCAAACGAAAAAGGCAAACAAAAACGGCAAAGGAGAAAGGCAAAAAGGCAAAAGGAAAATGAAAACGGCAAATGTGAAGTGAGGGAGAGGAAAACGAGAGGCAACTGGCAAAAAAATTAAATGCAAGAGATGAGTTTGTGAGACCTACTTGGATAGATCTTGCTCTCTCCTCCCCGGCAATGGCGCCAGAAATACTTCTGCTACTGCAACAAAAGACCTTCCAACGGTGCCAGAAATAGGTGCGTCGACGGCACCATGAATCCTTCTTCTACGGCTACGCCTTAAGGGACTTCCTAGGCAAATATGCAAAGGATTTCCCCCGTGGCCTTGGAGCCTTGCGTTGGTGTTCCCTCGAAGCGGAAAGGGTGATGTAGCACAGCGGTGGTAAGTATTTCCCTCAGTTTGAGAACCAAGGTATCGATCTAGTGGAGGAGTATCACAAGTGCCTGCACAAACACAAAAAGCTTGCTCCCAACGCTATCAAGGGGTTGTCAATCCCTTATAGATTGTTCGCCAAGTGAGAACTGAAAGCAAGAAAGTAACAAAGCAAAGTAAAAGCGAAAGTGGAAACAATAGATGTGAATAGACCCGGGGGCCGTAGTGTTTACTAGTGGCTTCTCTCATGAAAGCAAGTAGACGGTGGGTGAACAAATTACTATCGAGCAATTGATAGAACCGCACAAAGTCGTGACGTCATCTATGGCACAAAGTCGTGACGTCATCTATGGCAATGATTATATCTATAGGCATCACGTCCAAAACGAGTAGACCGATACTTTCTGCATCTACTACTATTACTCCACGTCGACCGCTATCCAGCATGCAACTAGTGTATTAAGTCCAAAAGAACAGAGTAACGCCTTAAGCAAGATGACATGATGTAGATGGACAATCTCATATCAACGACACAACCCACCTTGTTACCCTTGATGGCAACTACTCAATGTATGCCTTGCTGCCCCTACTGTCACTAGGAAAGGTCACCACATGGTACGAACCCAAAACCAAGCACTTCTCCCATTGCAAGAATCATAGATCAAGTTGGCCAAACAAAACCCAAGACTCGGAGAGACTTACAAGGATATCAAATCATGCATATAAGAAATCAGCAAGGACTCAAATATATATCATAGATAATCTGATCACAAATCCACAATTCATCGGATCTCGACAAACACACCGCCAAAGAAGATTACATCAGATAGATCTCCATGAAGATCATGGAGAACTTTGAATTGAAGATCCAAGAGAGAGAAGAAGCCATCTAGCTACTAACTATGGACCCGTAGGTCTGAAGTGAACTACTCACGAGTCATTGGAGGGGCGATGATGATGATGAAGAAGCCCTCCAACTCCAAAGTCCCCTCCGGCAGGGCACCGGGAAGGGTCTCCAAATGAGATCTCACATAAACGAAAGCTTGTGGCGGCGGAAAAGTATTTTCGTGGATCCCTTGATATTTTTCTTATTTTTAGGGAATATATAGGCACAAGATCTAGGTGAGGGGGGCGCCATGGAGGCCACAAGCCTGCCCACCGCCGCCCCCTGGTGGCGGAGTGGGGGCTTGTGGGCTCCTTGTAGCCCTCCTCGCTTGGCCCACAAGTCGCCTGATCTTCTTTCGTTCGGGAAAAAATCATTTCGGGGATTTTATTCCGTTTGGACTCCGTTCCAAAATCAGATCTGAAAAGAGCAGAAACATAGGAAAAACAGGAACTGGCACTTGGCACTGAATTAATAAGTTAGTCCCAAAAAAGTTATGAAAGGTACATCAAACATCCAAAGATGACAAGATAACACCATGAAACCATCAAAAATTATAGATACGTTTGAGACGTATCATGGGCCCACCCAGTGGGCCCCCGGAACCCATTCGTCACTCCGGGCACACTGCCGGTAATGCCCGAAAACTTTTCGGAATGCAAACACCAACTTCCTATATATCAATCTTCGTTTCCGGACCATTCCGGAAACCCTCGTGACGTCCGTGATCTCATCCGGGACTCCGAACAACCTTTGGTTACCAACACACATAACTCAACTATACTAAAACATCATCGAACCTTAAGTGTGCAGACCCTGCGGGTTTGAGAACTATGTAGACATGACCCGAGACACTCCTCGGTCAATATCCAATAGCGGGACCTAGATGCCCATATTGGATCCTACATATTCTACGAAGATCTTGTCGGTTGAACCTCTGTGCCAAGGATTCATATAATCCCGTATGTCATTCCCTTTGTCCTTCGGTATGTTAGTTGCCCGGGATTTGATCGTCGGCATCCGTCTACCTATTTCAATCTCGTTACCGGCAAGTCTCTTTACTCGTTCTGTAATACAAGATACCGTGACTTACACTTAGTCACATTGCTTGCAAGGCTTGTTTGTGATGTTGTATTACCGAGTGGGCCCCGAGATACCTCTCCGTCACACGGAGTGACAAATCCCAGTCTTGATCCATACTAACTCAACGGACACCTTCGAAGATATATGTAGAGCACCTTTATAGTCACCTAGTTATGTTGCGACATTTGATACACACAAGGTATTCCTCCGGTGAAAGTGAGTTATATGATCTCATGGTCATAGGAATAAATAGTTGACATGCAGAAATAAATAGCAACAAAATAACACAATCACATGCTACGTTTATAATTTGGGTCTTGTGCATCATATGATTCTCCTAATGATGTGATCCCGTTATCAAGTGACAATACTTGCCTATGGACAGGAAACCTTGACCATCTTTGATCAACGAACTAGTGAACTAGAGGCTCACTAGGGATAGTGTGTTGTCTATGTATCCACACATGCATTCGAGTTTCCAATCAATACAATTCTAGCATGGATAATAAATGATTATTATGAACAAGGAAATATAATAATAACTAATTTATTATTGCCTCTAGGGCATATTTCCAACAGGACGGTGATAGTTGGACTGACGGACAGTCCGAGGTGAGGTCCTCGTACCCAGGCTTGGCCTACCGAGGGTCTGACCCATACTCGCCGTCGCTACCATCTGACCCGTCCTCGTCACTCGCGCGCGAGGAGGGGCTGTCAGTCCCGCTCAGGCTCTCATTGCAACAGCCGAGGCGCGCACCCGAGCTCCCGTAAATCTTGACGGAGAGCAGGTTGTCCGCCATCAGCTTGAAGCGAAGAACGTGCCCATCCCAGAGGTTATGGGCACGAGCGAAGCTCTTCCACCCAAGGCCGAGGAACAAAAGCCGAGGTCCCGGCTGCTCCACGGCCACTGGGATGCGCCGTTGCCGCAACCGTTCACCTAAAGCTGCAACATCGGGGGCTTCACTTCACTCATCACCTTGGCGAAGGCGGTGGGGAGTCGAAGCCGGGTCCGGATGAGACCTTTCATCCTGACAAGAAACTCCAACGGAGTCCTTTCAACATTAGTCCCCGCGGGAACAAGCCCAGGAGAAGACGGAGATGCTAGTGTTGCACTCCGCATCCCCAGGCCATGGCCTCCACGGCGACCGCGATTCTCGCCCCTCCGCCACTACGGGCGCTCGTGCCGGCCTCCGCGGCCGCACCCCCTGAAATTCTGGCATGATCCGAGTGGGATCCCCTTGCCGCCCTAGCGGCCGAAGGTGGCCTGCCCCATCCCCTAGCCATGGTTAGGGGTGAGTGCCACCTGAAGCTAGAAAAGATTCTACAGATCCAAAGCTAGGGGTGGTGATGTTCTAGGATCTGATGGATGAGCAAAACCCCCTCGCAAACTCCCTAATTTATAGGGCAAGGCGCGAGGCGATAACAACCCTCACTCCAGAAACCGCCACCCCATCCGCCAAGTCGCCCACGATCACGGGCGAACAGAGAACTGCCCCGCTGCACCAATGCATGCGGGGCGGGTCCTGCCATGACTGCGTCCATTATGGCACGAACGCCACTTGCCCAACCTTCACTGCGCATGCTTCATGCATGACAGTAACACATCGGGAGGTGGGGAGGCTACGGTACACCCACTTCTCGACCTCGCGCGATCAATGTGAGACGTGCGGAAGGGACGCCTGCAACGGCTCCAAGACTCCATAGTTCCCTGCTAGAGAAGCATGTGCACTACTTTGGGCCTGGCCCAGCAACGCCCCGTGCGCGTGCGTGGCCCAGGCCCGGGGGCTCCTGTCGGTGCACTAGAGACCGGGGTCCCTTGTACCCCACACTTGTGCACGGGCATTGGCAACGTTCTTGACAGCAGTGTGCCAGGAAGACGGCAGGGATGCAATCCAAGACCCGCCAAGGCCAAGCCCTTCCCTCTGTAGGGGGTAGGATGCAAGGACTCCATATGCAAGGCCCCGGCAAGTCCTCCTTGCTGGGATGACTCCCAAGGCCCCGGCAGGTGATACGTCTCCAACGTATCTATAATTTTTTATGGTTCCATGCTATTATCTTGTCAAACTTTCGATGTTTTGTATGCCTTTTATATCTTTTTTGGGACTAACTTATTAACTCAGTGCCAAGTGTCGGTTCCTGTTTTTTCTGTGTTTTTGACCCTTTTCATAGGAGAATATTAAACGGAGTCCAAACGGAATAAAACCTCCAAAAAGAATTTTTTTTTTCCGGAACAGAAGATACGCACGGAACGTGAGAACCAAGGCACAGGCCACCAGGGGAGGCCACCAGCCCCCTAGGCAAGGCCAGGCGGCCGTGATAACCCACAAGTATAGGGGATCGTGACAGTTTTCGAGGGTAGAGTATTCAACCCAAATTTGTTGATTCGACACAAGGGGAAGCCAAAGAATATTCTCAAGGATTAGCAGTTGAGTTGTCAATTCAACCACACCTAAAAGACTTAGTATCTGCAGAAAAGTATGAGTAGAAGAGTAGTGTGATAGCAACAGTAGCAACAGTAACAGTAGCAGCAGTGACAGCAGTAGTGACAGGGTACCAGTAGCAGAAGTAGCAGCAAAGTAACAGTAGCAAGGACCAGTAGGAAAAACTCGTAGGCATTGGATTGGTGATGGATAATTATCCCGAATGGTATTCGTCATACAACAGTTATAACATGGAGAGAGATGTAACTAGCTCCAGTTCGTCAATGTAATGTAGGCATGCATTCCGTATGTAGTCATACGTGCTTAGGGAAAAGAACTTGCATGACATCTATTTTCCATCCCTCCCGTGGCAGCGGAGTCCTAATGGAAACTATGGGATATTAAGGTTCTCGTTTTAATAGAGAACCGGACCAACGCATTAACACTTGGTGAATACATGAACTCATCATACTATGGTCATCTCCTGGAGTGGTTTCGGCTATTGTCACTGCGGGGTTGCCGGGTCATAACACATAGTAGATGACTAGAACTTGCAAGATAGGATCAAGAACACACATATATTTACGAGAACATAATAGGTTCAGATCAGAAATCATGGCACTCGGGCCCTAGTGACAAGCATTAAGCATGGAAAAGTAGTAGCAACATCAATCTTAGAACATAAGTGGATACTAGGGATCAATCCCCGTCAAAACTAACTCGATTACATGATAGATCTCATCCAACCCATTGCTACTGCAACAAAAGACCTTCCAACGGCGCGAGAAACACGTGCTGACGGGAGACTATTCTTGTCATGATACTCCTCAGCAACGGCACCTGGAATCCTTCTGCTACGGCTACGCCTTTAGGGACTTCCTAGGAAAATATGCAAAGGATTTCCTCCGTGGCCTTGGAGCCTTGCGTTGGTGTTCCCTCGAAGCGGAAACGGTGATGTAGCACAGCGGCGGTAAGTATTTCCCTCAGTTTTGAGAACCAAGGTATCGATCCAGTGAAGGAGTATCACAAGTACCTGCACAAACACAAAAAGCTTGCTCCCAACGCTATGAAGGGGTTGTCAATCCCTTATAGATTGTTTGCCAACTGAGAACTGAAAGCAGCAAAGTAACAAAGCAAAGTGAAAGCAAAAGTGGAAACGATAGGTGTGAATAGACCCGGGGGGCGTAGTGTTCACTAGTGGCTTCTCTCATGAAAGCAAGTAGACGGTGGGTGAACAAATTACTGTCGACCAATTGATAGAACCACGCAAAGTCGTGGCGTCATCTATGGAAATGATTATATCTATAGGCATCACGTCCATAACAAGTAGACCAATACTTTCTGCATCCACTACTATTACTCCACACGTCGACCGCTATCCAGCATGCATCTAGTGTATTAAGTCCAAAAGAACAGAGTAACGCCTTAAGCAAGATGACATGATGTAGATGGACAATCACATATCTACGATAAAAGCCCATCTTGTTACCCTTGATGGCAACAACACGATGCGTGCCTTGCTGCCCCTATTGTCACTGGGAAAGGTCACCACACGGTATGAACCCAAAACCAAGCACTTCTCTCATTGCAAGAATCGTAGATCTAGTTGGCCAAAAAAACCCAAGACTCGGAGAGACTTACAAGGATATCAAATCATGCATATAAGAAATCAGCAAAGACTCAAATATATATCATAGATAATCTGATCACAAATGCACAATTCATCGGATCTCGACAAACACACCGCCAAAGAGGATTACATCGGATAGATCTCCATGAAGCTTATGGAGAACTTTGTATTGAAGATCCAAGAGAGGGAAGAAGCCATCTAGCTAATAACTACGGACCCGTAGGTCTGAAGTAAACTACACACGAGTCATTGGAGGGGCAATGATGTTGATGTAGAAGCCCTCCAACTCCAAAGTCCCCTCCGGCAGGGCACCAGGAAGGGTCTCGAGATGAGATCTCGCGGAAACGGAAGCTTGCGGCGGCGGAAAAGTGTTTTCGTGGATTCCCTGATTTTTTTTGTATTTTAGCAAATATATAGGTGAAGGAGCTAGGTCAGGGGGCGCTAGGGAGGCCACAAGTCTGCTAGCCACCGCCCACCTGGTGGCGGCAACAGGGCTTGTGGGCCCCCTGTAGCTTTCCTGCCTTGGCCCTCAAGCCCCCTGATCTTCTTCCGTTCCAGAAAAAATTATTTCGGGGATTTTATTCCGTTTGGACTCCGTTCCAAAATCAGATCTGAAAAGAGACAAAAACACAGAAAAAACAGGAACTGGCACTTGGCACTGAATTAATAAGTTAGTCCCAAAAAAGATATAAAAGGTACATGAAACATCCAAAGATGACAAGATAACAGCATGAAACCATCAAATATTATAGATACGTTTGAGATGTAGCACCCATCACCGTCTAGCAAGCCTACGATGAGATTACTCATGAACGGTGAAGAGCATCATGGAATTGGCGATGAAGGAAGGTTGGTGATGACGATGGCGACGATCTCCCCTCTCCGGAGCCCAGAACGGACTCCAGATCTGCCCTCGAGAGGAAGAACAGGTGGTGGTGGCGCCTCCGTATCATAAAACGCGATGAACTCTTCTTCTTGATTTTTCCCGGACGAAAGGGGCTAAATAGAGCTGGAATTGGAGGCAGTGGAGCTCCGTGGGGCCCACAAGCCTGCTAGGCGCGGCCAGGGGGGCCGCGCCTGGTGGGCTTGTGGGCTCCACGCTCCACTTCTCCGGTTGACTCTTGCGCCAGTATTTTTTATATATTCCACAAAAATCCCCGTAAATTTCTAGGTCATTCTGAGAACTTTTATTTCTGCGCAAAAACAACACCATGGCAATTGTGCTGAAAACAACATTAGTCCGGGTTAGTTCCATTCAAATCATGCAAATTAGAGACCAAAACAAGGGCAAAAGAGTTTGGAAAAGTAGATACGACAGAGACGTATCAACTCCCCGAAGCTTAAAGCCTTGATTGTCCTCAAGCAATTCAGTTGACAAACTGAAAGAGACAAAAGAAAAACTTCTACAAACTCTGTTTGATCTTGTTGTTGCAATTATGCCTAACTCATATCCATAATTTCAGCAAGATCATAAGCAAACCACATAAGAAAATGACATCTAGGTCTCATGGTAAACTCATATCAATGGCATAATCAACTAGCGAGCAATAATAATAAGTTTCAAATGTCAACACTTCAATCAAAACAATCATGAAGCAGTACGAATAGATGGTATCTCGCTAGCTCTTTCTGAGACTGCAAAACATAAATGCAGAGCACCTTCAAAGACCAAGGGCTGACTGAACATTGTAATTCATGGCAAAGAAGATCCAGTCACAGTCATACTCAATATCAGTCAAAAGCACAGCATAAAAATTACAGAGGTGATCTCTAATTGGTGCTTCGATAAGAAGAGGATGACTGAGCAGAAACATAAATAGATAGGCCCTTCGCAGAGGGAAGCATTGATTTGCAGAGGTGCGAGAGCTCAAGCTTTGAAGACAGAGATAAATAATTTTGGGTGGCATGCTTTCATTGTCAACACAATGACCAAGAGTTTTCACCATCTTCCATGCTACACATACTATATGCGGTTCCCAAACAGGAAAGTAAAGTTGTGACTCCCCCACCAGTGATCAATCACACTCCACGACTAGCAGAATACTCGGGTGCCGTCCATACCAACATCAATCCAGGGGGAGTTTTGTTTGCAATTATCTTTTCGATTTGAGAATGGAACTGGGCATTCCAATTACTGGCCCCTTTCTCGTGAGTGATAGTGAATAAACACATATCGAGGATAACACGCCTAGCATGGAAGATACTGATCGCCCCTTGTCACCACATGAGCGGTTCGGGCAAGCAAAACAGATTATTTCTTGAAGGTTTAGAGAGTGTCACATGCAAATTTACTTAGAACGGCAGGTAGATACCGCATATAGGTAGGTATGGTGGACTCATATGGAACAACTTTGGGTTTATGGAAGTGGATGCACAAGCAGTATTCCCGCTTGGTACAAGTGAAGGCTAGCAAAATATTGGGAAGGGACCAACTAGAGAGCGACAACAGTCATCAAAATGCATTGAGATTAACCAACATTGAGTGCAAGCATGAGTAGGACATAAATCACCATGAACATGAATATCATAGAGGCCATGTTGATTTTGTTTCAGCTACATGCGTAAACATGCGCCAAGTCAAGCCACTTGAATCATTCAAAGGAGGATAGCATCCTATCATACTACATCATAGTCATCTCAAAATTCATGTTGGCATCCAAGACAAACCATTATAAGCTCCTAGCTAATTAAGCATGGCATCAAAAACTATGATCTCTAAGTTGTCATTGCAAACATGTCTCTCTCACAAAGCTGAATCAGGAACGTTGAGCTAGTCATATTTACAAAAACAAAATAGATCGAGTTTATAACAGCTTTTCCATGCTCAGTCACTTCATCATATATCGTCATTATTTCCTTTCACTTGCACGACCAAATGATGTGGACAATAATAAGAGTGCTCGTGCATTGGACTAAGATGGAATCTGTAAGCAAACACAAAGGAGAAGACAAACTAATATGGCTCTTTGAAAGATAAACAGATATGCATGCGAGAGCCACTAAACATTGTAACCATGGTATTCTACCTTGACCCAAAGAAAAAGAAAACTATTTACACGGGGAAATCTCCCATCAAGAAAAAGAAGAACGGGAAATATTTTTGGGTTTTCGCAAACTAAACAAACGCACGAGAAGAAAGCAAGAAAAATAAATAAACTAGCATGGATGATACAGTGGCAAAGTGTGAACATCGACTATCAAAGTGAAAGTGTGAGCATGAATGTAAAGTCGGTGAGAAACACGTACTCCCCCAAGCTTAGGCTTTTGGCCTAAGTTGGTCTACTCCCAAGGAGGGAAATAACCAGCTCTGGGGTACTCCGGAGTGTACTGAGGATGCCACTGCTGTGTGAGCTCCTTTGGCTCCCACTGATAAACTGACGTCTGGTACTCGACTGGTAGCTCGGGCACGGGCGCCTGTGGTTGGGCTATGCCCCAATATGCGTAGATGTCCGAGGGCATAATAATGTACCTGCCTAGATGAAGATTGAACAAAGAAGGAGCAGGCAAGGTAATAGTCTCATGAGTACCCTGACTAACTACGAGGTTATAAATCATCCTCTTATTTATATCTTTATCAAGAAAGTCATGGCAAACCATGCTATCATAACCTAGATATCTCTCAGGATGAAGAATCTCTTCTTCCTCTTCCAGTCTGATAGGTATCTCAAAATGTCTAGCAAGACGAGTAGCATAGATACCTCCATAAACAACGCCTTTAGAACGGTTCGTGTTCAACCGTTGAGCCACTATAGCGCCCAACCTATAAGTTTTATCATTATAAAGGGCTTCGCGCAAAACCGCAATATCTTGGGAGCTAAGGGCCCCAGCTTTCTGATACGTCCATTTTGCATCATGTTTTCATGTTGATATTTATCGCTTCTTTGGCTGTTATTTCACTTCACGATACTATTCTTATGCCTTTTCTCTCTTATTTTGCAAGGTTTACATGAAGAGGGAGAATGCCGGCAACTGGAATTCTGGCCTGAAAGTGTAGCAAAGTTGAGATACCTATTCTGCGCAAATCCAAACGCCGTAAAAATCAACGCGGAATGTTTTCCCGATTTATCAAAAATACTGGGCCGAAGAAGTGCTAGAGGGGCACCAGGGGGTGCCCACAAGCCTACACGGCGCGGCCACCCCCCAGGCCACGCCATGAGGGCTTGTGGGCAGCCCACTGGCCCACTTGCTCCCCTCTTTTGCTATATGGAGGGTTTCGTCCAGAAAAAAAATCAAGGAGGAGCTTTTTCGTGGATTCGCCACCGCCAAAAGGCGGAACTTGAGCAGAACCAATCTAGAGCTCCGGCAGGACGATCCTACCGGGGAAACTTCCCTCCCAGAGGGGGACATCGTCGCCGTCGTCATCACCAACCCTCCTCTCATCGAAGGGGACTCGTCACCATCAACATCTTCATCAGCACCATCTCATCTCCAAACCCTAGTTCATCACTTGTAACCAATCTCCGTCTCGCGACTCCGATTGGTACTTGTAAGGTTGCTAGTAGTGTTGATTACTCTTTGTAGTTGATGCTAGTTGGATTATTTGGTGGAAGAGTTTATGTTCAGATCCTTGATGCTACTGATTACCTCTATGGTCATGAATATGATTATGCTTTGTGAGTAGTTACTTTTGTTCCTGAGGACAAGGGATAAGTCATGTTAATAGTAGTCATGTGAATTTGGTATTCGTTCGATATTTTGATGTGTTGTATGTTGTTTTTCCTCTAGTGGTGTTATTTGAATGTCAACTACATAACACTTCACCATTATTTGGGCATAGAGGAAAGCATTGGGAGGTAGTAAGTAGATGATGGGTTGCTAGAGTGACAGAAGCTTAAACCCTAGTTTATGCGTTGCTTCGCAAGGGGCTGATTTGGATCCACTAGTTTAATGTTGTGGTTAGACTTTGTCTTAATTCTTCTTTCGTAGTTGCGGATGCTTGCGAGAGGGGTTAATCATAAGTGGGATGCTTGTCCAAGTAAGGGCAGTACCCAAGCGCCGGTCCACCCACATATCAAACTATCAAAGTAACGAACGTGAATCATATGAACTTGATGAAACTAGCATGACAGAAATTCTCGTGTGTCCTTGGGAGCGTTTTTCCTCCTATAAGACTTTGTCCAGGCTTGTCCCTTGCTACAAACGGGATTGGGCCACTTGCTACACTGTTCCTACTTTTGTTACTTGTTGCTTGCTACGAATCATCTGACCACACAATCACTTGTTACCGACAATTTCAGTGCCTGTAGATATTTCCTTGGTGAAAACCACTTGTCAGATCCTTCTGCTCCTCGTTGGGTTCGACACTCCTACTTATCTAAAGGACTACGATTGATCCCCTATACTTGTGGGTCGTCAAGACTCTTTTCAGGCGCCGTTTCCGGGGAGTGAAGCGCCTTTGGTAAGTGCAACTTGGTAAGGAAACATTCATATAGTGTGCTGAAATTTGTTGTCACTTGTCACTATGGATACTAATCCTTTGAGGGGCTTGTTCAGGGTATCTTCACCTCGAACGGAAGCACAAAGAGTTGCTCCTCAACCTGCTGCAACTACTGAAAATATTTGCTTTGAATTTCCTTCGGGTATGCTTGAGAAACTGCTGGCTAATCCTTTTACAGGAGATGGAACATCACATCCAGACTTGCATCTAATCTATGTAGATGAAGTTTGTGGTTTATTTAAGCTTGCAGGTGTGCCCGAGGATAAGGTCAAGAAGAAGGTCTTTCCTTTATCTTTGAAGGATAAGTTATTGACATGGTATAGGCTATGTGATGATACTGGATCATGGGACTACAATCGGTTGAAATTGGAATTTCATAAAAAGTTTTATCCTATCCATTTAGTATATCGTGTTCGAAATTATATTTACAATTTTTGGCCTCGTGACAGAGAAAGCATCACTCAAGCTTGGGGGAGGCTTAAATCAATGTTATATTCATGCCCCAATCATGAGCTCTCGATTGAAATTATCATTCAGAACTTCTATGCTCTGCTTTCTCATGATGATCGCACCATGCTTGACACTTCTTGTACCGTCTCTTTTATGAAGAGAGATATTGACTTCAAATGGAATTTATAGGAGAGAATTAAACGCAACTCTGAAGATTGGGAGCTTGAAGAAGGTAAGGAGTCAGGTATGAATTTCACGTTTGATTGTGTTAAATCCTTTGTTGAGACAAATACTTTTTGTGATTTTAGCACTAAGTATGGACTTGACTCTGACATAGTAGCTTCATTGTGTGAATCATTTGCTGCTCATATTGATCTCCCCAAAGAGAAGTGGTTTAAATACCATCCTCCTTTAGAAGTCAATGTAGTTAAACCCACTCCAGTTGAAGAGAAAGTCATTGCCTAGAATGATCCTACTGTTCCCAGTGCTTACATTGACAAACCACCTTTCCCTGTTAGGATAAAGGATCATTCTAAAGCTTCAACTGTGATACATAGAGGCTATATTAGAACACGTACACCCCCTGAGCAAATTAGAGTTGAACCTAGCATTGCTATTATCAAAGATCTTCTGTCTGAAGAAGTTGAGGGACATAATATTCACTTTTGTGAAGATGCTTCTAGAATTGCTAAACCTCATGCTAGCGACAAACATAGGCATGTTGTTGGCATGCCTGTGGTTTCTGTTAAGATAGGAGATCATTGTTATCATGGCTTATGTGATGTGGGTGCTAGTTTTAGTGCAATACCTCAATCCTTATATGATGAAATCAAAGATGAGATTGCACCTGTTGAGATAGAACCTATTGATGTCACTATTCAGCTTGCCAGTAGAGATACTATCTGCCCTATGGGAATTGTTAGGGATGTTGAAGTCTTGTGTGGTAAAACGAAGTATACTGCTGATTTCCTCGTTCTTGCTACCGCACAAGTTAGCTTTTGTCCCATCATATTTGGCAGACCCTTCCTCAATACTGTCAATGCTCATATTGATTGTGAGAAGCAAACTGTCACTGTTGGCTTTGAAGGTGTGTCACATGAGTTCAATTTCTCTAAGTTTGGTAGACAACCTCATGAAAAGGAGTTTCCTAGTAAGGATGAAACTATTGCCTTAGCTTCTATCGCTGTGCGTCCTACTGATCCCTTAGAGCAATACTTGCTTGAGCATGAAAATGATATGCATATGGATGAAAGGGGTGAGATAGATAGAGTTGTCTTAGAACAATATCCTATTCTTAAGAATAACTTGCCTGTTGAACTGCTTGGGGATCCACCCCCACCAAAGGGTGATCCTGTATTCGAGCTTAAACAGTTGCCTGATACTCTTAAGTATGCCTATCTTGATGAAAAATAGATATATCATGTTATAATTAGTGCTAACCTCTCAGAGCATGAAGAAAATAAGTTACTAAAAACTCTGAGGAAGCACCATGCTGCTATTGGATATACTCTTGATGATCTTAAGGGCATTAGTCCTACCCTATGCCAGCACAAGATTAAAACTGATCCTGATTTCAAACTAGTTGTTGATCATCAAAGGAGATTAAATCCTAAGATGAAAGAAGTAGTAAGAAAAGAAATAGTAAAGCTCCTGGAAGCGGGTATTATCTATCCTGTTGCTCATAGTGATTGGGTGAGTACGGCGCATTGCGTCCCTAAGAAGGGAGGCATTACCGTTGTCCCTAATGATAAGGATGAATTGATCCCACAGAGGATTATTACTGGCTATAGGATGGTGATTGATTTTAGGAAATTGAATAAAGCCACTAGGAAAGATCATTAACCTTTGCCTTTTATCGACCAAATGCTAGAAAGGCTGTCCAAACACACACACTTCTGCTTTCTAGACGGTTATTCTGGTTTCTCCCAAATACCAGTTGCACAATTTGATCAAGAGAAAACCACTTTCACCTGCCCTTTTGGTACCTTTGCTTGTAGACGTTTGCCTTTTGGCTTACGTAATGCACCTGCCACTTTTCAAAGATGTATGATGGCTATATTCTCTGACTTTTGTGAAAAGATTGTCGAGATTTTCAAGGATGACTTTTCCGTTTACGGGTCTTCCTATGATGATTGCCTCAGCAACCTTGATCGAGTCTTGCAGAGATGTAAAGACACCAATCTTGTCTTCAATTGGGAGAAGTGCCACTTTATGGTTAATGAAGGCATCGTCTTAGGACATAAAATTTCTGAAAGAGGTATTGAAGTCGATAAGGCTAAGGTTGATGCAATCGAGAAAATGCCATACCCCACAGATATCAAAGGGATAAGAAGTTTCCTTGGTCATGCTGGTTTCTATAGAAGGTTCATTAAAGACTTCTCTAAGATTTCTAGGCCTCTTACCAATCTCTTGCAAAAGGATATTCCTTTTGTCTTTGACGATGATTGTGAGGAAGCCTTCAAAATACTTAAGAGGGCTTTGATAACTGCACCTATTGTTCAACCACCTGATTGGAACTTACCTTTTGAGATCATGTGTGACGCTAGTGATTATGCTGTTGGTGTTGTTCTAGGGAAAAGAGTTGAAAAGAAGTTGAATGTTATTCACTATGCTAGTAAAACCCTAGACAGTGCCCAGAGAAACTATGCCACTACGGAAAATAAGTTTTTAGCAGTCGTGTTTGCATGTGAGAAGTTCAGGTCTTACATAGTTGATTCCAAAGTCACTATTCACACTCATCATGCTGCTATTAAGTACCTCATGGAGAAGAAGGATGCTAAACCTAGACTTATCAGATGGGTTCTCTTGCTACAAGAATTTGATCTACACGCTGTTGACAGAAAGGGTGCTGATAACCCAGTAGCAGATAACTTGTCTAGGTTGGAGAACGTTCTTGATGACCCACAACCTATTGATGATAGCTTTCCCGATGAGCAATTGAATGTCATCAATGCTTCACGTAGTGCACCGTGGTATGCTGATTATGCAAACTATATCGTTGCCAAATACATACCACCTAGTTTCACGTACCAGCAAAAGAAGAAATTCTTCTTTGACTTGAGACATTAGTTTTGGGATGATCCTCACCTTTATAAGGAAGGAGTAGATGGTGTTATTAGACGTTGTGTACCCGAACATGAACAGGGACAGATCCTACAAAAGTGTCACTCCGAGGCCTATGGAGGACACCATGCGGGAGATAGAACTGTACACAAGGTATTGCAATCAGGTTTTTATTGGCCCACTCTCTTCAAGGATGCTTGTAAGTTTGTATTGTGTTGTGACGAATGTCAAATAATGGGTAATATTAGCAAACGTCAGGAAATGCCTATGAACTATTCACTTGTCATTGAACCATTTGATGTTTGGGGCTTTGATTATATGGGACCTTTTCCAAAATCCAATGGGTATACTCACATCTTAGTTGCTGTTGATTACGTCACTAAGTGGGTAGAAGCTATCCCCACTAGTAGTCTGATCACAACACCTCTATCAAGATGCTGAAAGAAGTTACCTTCCCTAGATTTGGAGTCCCTAGATATCTAATGACCGACGGTGGTTCACACTTCATTCATGGTGCTTTCCGTAAAACGCTTGCTAAGTACGATGTCAACCATAGAATTGTGTCTCCCTATCACCCTCAGTCCAGTGGTCAAGTAGAGCTAAGTAATAGAGAGATTAAACTGATTCTACAAAAGACTGTCAACATGTCTAGAAAGAATTGGTCTAAGAAGCTCGATGATGCACTGTGGGCTTATAGAACTGCCTATCCCATGGGCATGTCTCCGTACAAAATGGTGTATGGGAAAGCATGTCACTTACCTCTTGAGCTAGAGCATAAAGCTTATTGGGCAATCAAAGAGCTCAGCTTTGATTTCAAACTTGTCGGTGAGAAGAAGCTATTTGATATTAGCTCGATTGATGAGTGGAGAACTCAGGCATATGAGAATGCCAAGCTATTCAAAGAGAAGGTTAAGAGGTGGCATGATAAGAGGATACAAAAGTGTGATTTCAATGTAGGTGATTATGTCTTGCTATATAACTCTCATTTAAGATTCTTTGCAGGAAAGCTTCTCTCTAAATGGGAAGGTCCCTATGTTGTTGAGGAAGTATATCGTTTCGGTGCTATCAAGATCAACAACACGGAAGGTAATTGTCCGAGAGTGGTAAATGGGCAGAGAATCATGTTGGGGAACGTCGCACGGGAAACAAAAATTTTCCTACGCACACGCAATTCCTATCATGGTGATGTTCATCTACGAGAGGAGATTCAGATCTACATACCCTTGTAGATCGCATAGCGGCAAGCGTTAAGAAACGCGGACGAACAACTTGCGTGATTCAAATCACCGTAGTCGTACACTCCATCCCACGATCTCATCACGATCCGTCCCGCGATCTCATCATGATCCTTCTCGATCTAGTGCCGAACGGACGGCACCTACGCGTTCAGCACACGTACAACTCGATGACAATCTCCTCCTTCTTGATCCAGCAAGAGGGGGCGGAGAGGTAGAAGAGTTCTCCGGCAGCGTGACGGAGCGCCGGTGGTGGTGATGATCTACTCCGGCAGGGCTTCGCCTAAGCTCTGCAGAAATACGATCTAGAGGAAAAACTGCGTGGTATAGGGTCGAGCAACACGTGGAAAAGTTGTGTCTCAAAAACCCTCAATACCTATAGTATATATAGGAGGGAGGGAGGGGAGGAGGCAGCCTCAAACCCTCAAGGTTTGGCCGAAATTGGAGGTGGAGGAGTCCTACTCCAATCCTACTTGGAGTAGGATTCCACCTTCCCACTTGGAAACTCTTTCCACCTTGTGTTTTTTCCTTCTCAAAACTTATGGGCCTTAGTGGGAACTTATTCCATCCCACAAGGGGCTGGTTTATCTCTTCCCGTAGCCCATGAGACCCCTTGGGGCGTGACACCCCTCCCGATGGTACCCGGCATTCCCGGTACACTACCGATGAGCCCGAAACTTTTCCGGTGACCAAAACAGGACTTCCTATATATGAATCTTTACCTCTGGACCATTCCGGAGCTCCTCATGACGTCCTGCATCTCATCTGGGACTCCGAACAACTTTCGGTTACCAACACCTATAACTCAATTATACCGAAACGTCACCGAACCTTAAGTGTGCAGATCCTGCGGGTTCGAGAACTATGTAGACATGACCCAAGGTACTCCTCGGTCAATATCCAATAGCGGGACCTGGATGCCCATATTGGATCCTACATATTCTCCGAAGATCTTATCTGTTGAACCTCAGTGTCAAGGATTCATATAATCCCATATGTCATTCCCTTTGTCCTTCGCTATGTTACTTGCCCGAGATTCGATCGTCGGTATCCGCATACCTATTTCAATCTCGTTACCAGCAAGTGTCTTTACTCGTTCCTTAATAGAAGATCCCGTGACTTACACTTAGTCACATTGCTTGCAAGGCTTGTGTGTGATGTTGTATTACCGAGTGGGCCCCGAGATACCTCTCCGTCACACTGAGTGACAAATCCCAGTCTTGATCCATACTAACTCAACGGACACCTTTGGAGATATCTGTAGAACACCTTTATAGTCACCCAGTTATGTTGTGACGTTCGATGCATGCAAGTATTACTCCGGTGCCAGTGAGTTATATGATCTCATGGTCATAGGAAAAAATAAATGACACGCAGAAAACTATAGCAATAAAACGACACGATCAATATGCTACGTTCATAGTTTGGGTCTTGTCCATCACATGATTCTCCTGATGATGTGATCCCGTTATCAAGTGACAACACTTGTCTATGGTTAGGAAACCTTGACCATCTTTGATCAACGAGCTAGTCAACTAGAGGCTTACTAGGGACAGTGTGTTGTCTATGTATCCACACATGTATTTGAGTTTCCAATCAATACAATTCGAGCATGGATAATAAACGATTATTATGAACAAGGAAATATAATAATAACTAATTTATTATTGCCTCTAGGGCATATTTCCAAAAAATCAAGCATTATATCTCAGGTACTCCCATAAATGTTGAAAGCAATATTATCAAAACCATAACTCCGGAAGAATACCTAAGGGATATTTATCAGCCTGTTTCAAACTCCAAAAACGAAGAGGTATGTGATTCGGTAAGAAAACAGAGTCCAAAACTTTTCGAGTAGGAAATTTTCTCCGTTTTGGAATATTTGAAAAATAAAAAATTGGAAGTAGTCCGAAAAGTGCACGAGGAGGCGACAAGCCTGCACGGCGCGGGCCCACCCCCTGGACGCGTCGTGAGGGCTTGTGGCCACCTCGTGCGCCTCCCGGACTCCGTTTTCGTGCGGGGTACTCCTTCTGGTCTGAAAAAAATCATTATATATACTTCCGTTTGGTCTGACCCCTGCATCACGCAGATTTCCTCTATTTTTCGTTTCGAGCGTGTTTTCCGCCGCAGATTTAGAGCAAGATGTCGTCCTAGGAATCTGTGGGGGAGAACAACCTCCGTCAAATCTATGGAGAAGTTCATTCTGATCTGAAAAGGATGGAGGTCATGGAGGCTAAGGAAAGGCTACCTAAAGAAACCAAGGGCAAAACTAAGGACAAGGATTAGGCATGGGACGAAGTGCAATCTGTGCTCAACAAGGAAGAAGTTGAAGAAGTGGATTTCCTCCAACCCTACCTGCACTTACTGTCTCCATCATTGATTGAACTCTTGAGGTTTTGTGAAACAACTCGTGCTCGCAATACTTGTCTCACTCATGAAGTTGTTTTGCTGGAATAACATATCGCGGATCTTCAAGGTATAAATCAAAGATTAATGGCCCTCTTGGAGTCAAAGATTGCAACAACTCCACCACCATCACCACCAAAGGAAGACAACTCAGCATTGGTATGGGCAATCCCCTTGGCTTGTGCCAAGCTTGGGGGAGTTGCCCCGGTATCGTATCACCATCACATCTTTTGCTTTTACCTTTGTTTTAGTTTTCCTTTTCAGTTTTCTTCTTCTCTAGTAGTTTAAAAGTCTTGAGTTTTGCTTTGTGTCACCCCCGATGTATTCTTGCTCGTGAGCCATATAATAAAGAGTGTCTTAGTTCAAGGGTTTTGCCTCTTGTCATGATCAAAAGAGTGAGAATAGAACAAAAGCATGAAAGATCATGTAATGATCTTATGGGAAGTGATGGCTTCACATATAAAAAGAATGAGGATTGAAACTTATTAAGGGTAGGTAAACATAGACCTTGGTCATGGTTGCAATTAATAGGAAGTGATAAAGAAGGAGAGGTTCACATATAAATATATCATCTCTGACACCATCTATAATTGTGAACACTCACTAAACTATTACATGCCTAGAAGTAGATGTTGGACAAGGAAGACATCATAATGAATTGTGTCTACTTGGCTCCGAATAATGTTATATGATTAGAGATCCCTTAGCATGTGACGATTGCTTCCACCTCATATTAGCCAAAACTACCGCACCAAGTAGAGATACTACATGTGCATCCATAAACCTTCAAACCATTTTTGCCATGAGTGTCCACCATACCTACCTATGGATTGAATAAGATCCCTCAAGTAAGTTGTCATCGGTGCAAGCAATAAAAATTGCTCTCTAATATGTATGATCTATTAGTGTGTGGAAAATAAGCTTTATACGAACCTATGATGAGGAAGACATAAAAGCGACAGACCGCATAATAAAGTTCTTTATCACAGGAGGCAATATAAAGTGACGTTCCTCCGCACTAAGAGGACACGCATCCAAACCTCAAAACCGCATGACAACCTCTGCTTCCCTCTACGAAGGGCCTATCTTGTACCATTACTTTTTTCCCTTGAAAGAGTCATGGTGATCTTCACCAATTCCTTATTTTGCCTTTATCTTGGCTACCGTCATATGCTTGGGAAAGATCTATATTCATATGTCAACTTGGAGGTAAGTATTCATGAATTATTATTGTTGACATTACCATTGAGGTAAATGGTTGGGAGGCAAAACTGTAAGCCCCTATCTTTCTCTGTGCCCAGCTGAAACTTTGATCTCATGAGTACCACGTGAGTTGTAGCAATGGTAGAGAACGAAGGAATGATTGAGTATGTGGATTTGCTTTACAAGCTCTTATTTGACTCTTTCTGATGTTGTGATAAATTGCAATTGCTTCAATGACTAAAGGCTATCGGTTGTTACTTCTCGGTAAGGTTCTTGATCCATGCTTTACTTTGTGAAGGAATTATCACTTTAGCATGAGAGATTATATGTTGGTATTGTTGTTCTGATCTAGATCATGATGCATGCATGTTTGTATCTTGTTTTGTCGACACCTCTCTCCCTAAACATGTGGACATATTTATTGAGCTAGGCTTTCGCTTGAGGACAAGCAAGGTTTACAAGGCTTTCGCTTGGGGGAGTTGATACGTCCATTTTGCATCATGTTTTCATGTTGATATTTATCCCTTCTTTGGTTGCTATTGCACTCCACGGTACTATTGTTATGTCTTTTCTCTCTTATTTTGCAAGGTTTACATGAAGAGGGGGAATGCCGGCAACTGGAATTCTGGCGTGAAAGTGGAGCAAAGTTGAGATACCTATTTTGCGCAACTCAAAACACCGTAAAAATCAAAGAGGAATGTTTTCCCGAGTTATCAAAAATACTGGGCCGAAGAAGTGCCAGAGGGGCACCAGGGGGTGCCCACAAGCCTGCACGGCGCGGCCACCCCCAGGCCGCGCCATGAGGGCTTGTGGGCAGCCCACTGGCCCACTTGCTCCCCTCTTTTGCTATATGGAGGGTTTCGTCCAGAAAAAAAATCAAGGAGGAGCTTTTTCGTGGATTCGCCGTCGCCACGAGGCGGAACTTGAGCAGAACAAATCTAGAGCTTCGGCAGGACGATCCTGCCGGGGAAACTTCCCTCCCGGAGGGGCAAATCGTCGCCATCGTCATCACCAACACTCCTCCCATCGGAGGGGACTCGTCACCATCAACATCTTCATCAGCACCATCTCATCTCCAAACCCTAGTTCATCACTTGTAACCAATCTCCGTCTCGCGACTCCGATTGGTACTTGTAAGGTTGCTAGTAGTGTTGATTACTCTTTGTAGTTGATGCTAGTTGGATTATTTGGTGGAAGAGTTTATGTTCGGATCCTTCATGCTACTCATTACCTCTCTGGTCATGAATATGATTATGCTTTGTGAGTAGTTACTTTTGTTCGTGAGGACATGGGATAAGTCATGCTAATAGTAGTCATGTGAATTTGGTATTCGTTCGATATTTTGATGTGTTGTATGTTGTTTTTCCTTTAGTGGTGTTATGTGAACATCAACTACATAACACTTCACAATTATTTGGGCCTAGAGGAAGGCATTGGGAATTAGTAAGTAGATGATGGGTTGCTAGAGTGACAGAAGCTTAAACCCTAGTTTATGTGTTGCTTCGCAAGGGGCTGATTTGGATCCACTAGTTTAATGCTATGGTTAGACTTTGTCTTAATTCTTCTTTCGTAGTTGCAGATGCTTGCAAGAGGGGTGAATCATAAGTGGGATTCTTGTCCAAGTAAGGTCAGTACCCAAGCGCCGGTCCACCCACATATCAAACTATCAAAGTAACGAACGCGAATCATATGAACATGATGAAACTAGCATGACAGAAATTCCCGTGTGTCCTCGGGAGCGTTTTTCCTCCTACAATACTTTGTCCAGGCTTGTCCCTTGCTACAAAAGGGATTGGGCCACTTGCTGCACCGTTGCTACTTTTGTTACTTGTTGCCTGCTATGAATCATCTCACCACACAATCACTTGTTACCGACAATTTTAGTGCCTGCAGATATTTCCTTGCTGAAAACGACTTGTCAGATCCTTCTGCTCCTCGTTGGGTTCGACAGTCTTACTTATCGAAAGGACTACGATTGATCCCCTATACTTGTGGGTCATCACTTTCCCACTGCCAATCAAACATTTTCCCACGAATAATGAGAAGTACCAAAGCACGGGAAAATGTATGCTAGCAGCTCTAGCGCAAGATACTCCTCTCTCCTCTCCTACAGCAATAGTATCGATGAAAGTCTCCAAGTCCCGTGGACGAGGTTCATGAATATTCCCAACATAAGGTAATTTGCAAACATTGCAAAAATCCCGAAGTGACATGCGCTGGGGGATATCATATAATTTGAACTCAACCATAGGACGACTCTTCCTTGGATAGAATTTAAAACTTTGCACGAAAATATTAGTGAGGAGGAGGTATTGTGGACACTTATCTTCAACGAAGGCGGTAAGGCCTGCGTTCTCCATCAAGTAGTAAAAGTCCTCATAAAGTCCAGCGGCACGTAGGAACACATCACTTGGCCACTCGCACGCTCGAACTTCTGCAACTCGGGGGACCTCTCATTTCCATCATCCTTGGGGTCACGGCTTGAAGAGCCTCTTAAGAACCTCCTCATATTTTCCCTTTTCTATCTCTGAAAATTTCTGAAATTTTCAGTGACTCTAAGGAAAAGTGAAAAAGGCTCAACGAAATTCATAGCAACTACTCCGACAAGTGCCTAGAGGCCATATCACTCATCAAAACTACTTGGGACCAGCTAAAATTAGCATGCAAAGCTCAAGAATAGGGTCACCAAGGCAGCAAAAATACGCAATGTATAAGGCACTAGAGAAAAAACTAATTGGACCAATGTAGGAGTCACATACCAAGGAGTAATTTCCCCAAAACAGTTTGGTGAATGGTGCTTTGCACAAGGAGATCGAAAATCGCAGCAAGAAGAGCAAGAACACGGGTTTGAGCTGCGAAACGATTTTTTCTGCACGTAGGAGAAGCAGATGGGAGCTAGCATAAGTGAAGGGGGACACGTGGGCCCCACAAGCCTGCTAGGCGCGGCGAGGGGGGTGCCCGCGCCTCCAGGGCTTGTGGCCCACTGGTGCAGCCCCCTGACTAGCTCTCCATCTCAGAATTTTTTAGAAGTTCCACAAAAAAATCATACTTGATTTTCACGGCATTCGGAGAACTTTTATTTTCGGGACACTTCTCTACAGGACGCTAAAAGCGGAAAACAGGAAAAACTAAAGCTAAATCTATCATTTTTCTTCTAAGCAACCGAATGTGAAAGCTTGGAACGAAGGTTTGTGACTCCTCGATTCATCCGTCTCATGGTCATCAAAACAAATCCGTCAATGAGGTTGATCAAGTCTCCTTGACAAACTTTTTCGAATCTCAATAAAAAAAGAACGGAGAATTTTCGAATAGTCACTAGGTTACCTCAGTGAGGATGTGCATATCCCCAACAAGCAAATCATACTTCATCTTGACAGTAGGTATAGGGCATTCGAAGCTCCCAATAAGAATCGATGAAGATTTTTTAATAGCGTTGATGCAATGTACCCCATATTGTTTCTTCGCAAAGTGCACCGTATGCTCATTACCATTGACATGGAAAGTGACATTGCCTTTGTTGCAATCAATAACAGCCCCTGCAGCGTTTAAAAAGGGTCTTCCAAGGATGACCGCCATGGCATCATCCTCGGGAATATCCAGGATAACAAAGTCTGTTAAGATAGTAACATTACCAACCACAATAGGAACATCCTCGCAAATGTCGATAGGGAAAGTAGTTGATTTGTCGGCCATTTGCAAAGAGATTTCAATGGGTGTCAACTTATCCAATTCAAGTCTACGATGAAGAGAAAGAGGCATAACACTAACACCAGCTCCAAGGTCGCATAAAGTAGTCCTAACGTAGTTGCCATTAATGGAGCAAGGTATAGTGGGCACTCCGGGATCACCTAGTTTCTTGGGAGTTCCACCCTTGAAGGTATAATTGGCAAGCATGGTGGAAATCTCAACCTGAGGTATCCTCCTCTTATTAGTAACAATATCCTTCCTGTACTTAGCATACGGAGACATTTTGACCATATCTGTCAAACGCATTTATAGAAAGACAGGTCTAATCATTTCAACAAATCGCTCAAAATACTCATCATCCTTTTTCTTGGATGGTTTGGGAGGAAAGGGCATGGGTTTATGAACCCATGGTTCCCTTTATTTACCATGCTTTCTAGCAGCGAAGTCGTCCTTATCGTATCTCTTATTCTTAGGCTGTGGGTTATCAAGATCAACTGGTTCAATCTCGACATCCTTATCGTTGCTAGGTTGAGCATCAACATGAACATCACTATCGATATTATCATTAGGCTCATGTTCACCACGAGATTGTGTTTCGGCATCAGAAACAGAGACATCGTTTGGATTCTCGGGTGTAGCAGCAACAGGGTTGCTAGCGTGCAAGTTCCTATCATCTTTCTTTTTCTTTCTAGGATGGCTAGGTGCATCGGTGCTAACTCCTTGAGAATCTTGTTCATTTCTCTTAGGATGACCCTGAGGATACAAAGGTTCCTCGGTCATTCTACCACCTCTAGTGACGACTCTGACAGAATTGTCATTCAACTCATTGAGCAAGTCATTATGACCCTTAAGTACCTGTTCTACCTGAGTGGTGACCATATAGGCATGTTTACTCAAGAGCTTAAGATCATTGGCGTTTCTGTCCACACAAGCACTTAAATGACTAAGCATACGAGCATTCTGTTCCAATTGTGTGCTAACATAATCATTGAAACTTTGTTGTTTGGCAACAAAGTTATCAAATTCATCCAAGCATAAGCTAGCAGGTTTATCAAAAGAAATATCACTCACATTGAATCTACGAAGAGAATTTACCTCTACTACCTGTATCGGGTTATCAAGACCATGGATCCCTTCGATAGGTGGTAGATTTTTGACATATTCAGATTTAATGCCTTTCTCTTTCATAGATTTCTTAGCTTCTTGCATATCTTCAGGACTGAGGAATAGGATACCTCTTTTCTTAGGACTTTGGCTTTGGAGGTGGTTCAGGAATAGTCCAAGCGTTCTCATTGCACAAGATATTATTCAATAGGATCTCAGCTTGTTCTACAGTTTGTTCCCTAAAAACACAACCGGCACAACTATCTAGGTGGTCCTTAGAAGCATCGGTTAGTCCATTATAGAAGATATCAAGTATTTCATTCTTCTCAAGAGGGTGATCAGGCAAAGCATTCACCAGCTGGACAAGCCTCCCCCAAGCTTGCGGGAGACTCTCTTTTTCAACTTCTGCAAAGTTGTATATTTCCTGCAAGGCAGCTTGCTTGTTATGGGCAGGGAAATATTTTTCAGAGAAGTAGTAGATCATATTCTGGGGGCTACGCACACAACCAGGAGCAAGATAAGTGAACCAAGTCTTAGCATCATCCTTTAGCGAGAAAGGAAACCACTTAAGGATATAGCAGTGGCGGATCTTTTCCTCACTCGTGAATAGGGTGGCTATATCGTGCAGTTTGTTAAGATGGGTTACAACCGTTTCAGACTCATAACCGTGAAAAGGATCATATTCGTCCAGAGTGATTAACTCAGGGTCGACAGAGAATTCATAATACTTATCGGTCACAAAGATAGGCGAAGTAGAAAATTTTGGGTTGTATTTCATCCTAGCGTTCAAAGATTTTTCTTTCCACTTACGCAGTAACTTCTCAACATTATAGCTATCCTTAGAAGCAAGAAAGTCCTCAGCTATCTCTCCCTCCATAATATAACCCTCAGGCATATCAGGCAATTCATATCTAGGAGAGCTAGTTCTAACAGGTGAAATAGAAGGTTCTACTTCAATAATCTCAGCAGTTTCAGAAGTATAATCACATCTAGCAGCAACTCTAGCAATTTGTGGATCAAGGAATGCACCTAGTGGAAAAGCAGTATCAAGCATAGCATCATCAGAAGCATCATGGATAGCAGAAGTAGCATCATCAAGCACAGGCGACACATCAAAATTTCTAGCAGGAGGTGGTGTCGCAAACTTACTCATAACTGAAGGTGAATCAAGTGCAGAGCTAGATGGCAGTTCCTTACCTGTCTCGTAGTTGAGGGCAAGACTTTAGTTTTTGGATCTTTGGTATTCCTCATAGTGATCAGCAGACGTAAATCCCAAGTGACTCAGAGAATAGAGCTATGCTTCCCCGGCAACGGCACCAGAAAAAAATTACGTTGACGGGAGACTATTCTTGACTTGATCCTCCCCGGCAACGGCGCCAGAAAAAAGGTCTTGATAACCCACAAGTATAGGCGATCACAACAGTTTTCGAGGGTAGAGTATTCAATCCAAATTTGTTGATTCGACACAAGGGGAAGCCAAAGAATATTCTCAAGTATTAGTAGTTGAGTTGTCAATTCAACCACACCTGAAAGACTTAGTATCTGCAGAAAAGTATCAGTAGCAGAGTAGTGTGATAGCAACAGTAGCAACAGTAACAGTAGTAGCAGTGACAGCAGTAGTGACAGAGTACCAGTAGCAGCAGTAGCAGCAAAATAACAGTAGAAAGGACCAGTAGGAAAAACTCGTGGGCATTGGATCGGTGATGGATAATTATGCCGGATGGTATTCATCATGCAACAGTTATAACACGGAAAGAGATGTAACTAGCTCCAGTTCGTCAATGTAATGTAGGCATGCATTCCGTATGTAGTCATACGTGCTTAGGGAAAAGAACTTGCATGACATCTATTGTCCATCCCTCCCGTGGCAGCAGGGTCCTAATGGAAACTACGGGATATTAAGGTTCTCCTTTTAATACAAAACCGGACCAACGCATTAACACTTGGTGAATACATGAACTCCTCATACTTTGGTCATCTCCGGGAGTGGTTCCGGCTATTGTCACTCCGGGGTTGCCGGGTCATAACACATAGTAGGTGACTACAACTTGCAAGATAGGATCGAGAATACACATATATTTACGAGAACATAATAGGTTCAGATCTGAAATCATGGCACTCGGGCCCTAATGACAAGCATTAAGCATGGCAAAGTAGTAGCAACATCAATCTCAGAACATAGTGGATACTAGGGATCAATCCCCGTCAAAACTAACTCGATTACATGATAGATCTCATCCAACCCATCACCGTCCAGCAAGCCTACGTTGAGATTACTCACGAACGGTGAAGAGCATCATGGAATTGGCGATGAAGGAAGGTTGGTGATGACAATGGAGACGATCTCCCCTCTCCGGAGCCCAGAACGGACTCCAGATCTGCCCTCTAGAGGAAGAACATGTGGTGGCGGCGCCTCCGTATCGTAAAACGCGATGAACTCTTCTCCTTGATTTTTTTCTGGACGAAAGGGATTAAATAGAGCTGGAATTGGAGGCGGCGGAGCTCCGTGGGCCCCACAAGCATGCTAGGCGCGGCCCGGGGGGCCGCGCCTTGTGGGCTCCACGCTCCACTTCTCCGGTTGACTCTTGCACCAGTATTTTTTATATATTCCACAAAAATCCTAGTTAATTTCCAGGTCATTCCGAGAACTTTTATTTCTACGCAAAAACAACACCATGGCTATTCTGCTGAAAACAGCGTTAGTCCGGGTTAGTTCCATTCAAATCATGCAAATTAGAGACCAAAACAAGGGCAAAAGAGTTTGGAAAAGTAGATACGACGGAGACGTATCAGCCCACGCCTAGCAGGCTTGTGGGCCCCCTGTGGCTCCTCTGTCCTACTTCTTCCGCCTATAAATCCCCAAAAAATCCAAAACCACGGGAGACTTCCACGAAAATACTTTTCCACCCCGCAAGATCCCATCTGGGACACGTTCTGGTGCCCTGTCGGAGGGGGGATTCGTATACGGAGGGCTTCTTCATCAACACCATTGCCTCTCCGATGATGTGTGAGTAGATCACCATAGACCTTTGGGTCCATAGCTAGTAGCTAGATGGATTATTCTCTCTCTTGGATCTTCAATACAAAGTTCTCCATGATCTTCATGGAGATCGATCCGATGTAATCTTATTTTACGGTGTGTTTGTCGAGATCCGATAAATTGTGGATTTATGATCAGATTATCTATGAATCTTATTTGAGTTTCTTCTGATCTATTATATGCATTATTTCATATCCTTGTAATTCTCTTCGAGTTGTGGGTTTTGTTTGGCCAACTTGATCTATGATTTTTGCAATGGGAGAAGTACTTGGTTTTGGGTTCATACCGTGTGGTGACCTCGCCCAGTGACAGAAGGGGTAGCGAGGCACGCATCATGTTGTTTCCGTCAAGGGTAAAAAGATGGGGTTTATATCTATTGCATGAATTTATCCCTCTACATCATGTCATCTTGCTTAAGGTGTTACTCTGTTCGTCATGAACTGAATACACTAGATGCATGCTGGATAGCGGTCGATGTGTGGAGTAATAGTAGTAGATGCAGAAAGTATCGGTCTACTTGTCTCGGACGTGATGCCTATATGTATGATCATTGCCTTAGATATCGTCATGACTTTGCGCGGTTCTATCAATTGCTCGACAGTAATTCGTTCACCCTCCGTAATATTTGCTATCTTGAGATGAGCCTCTAGTGAACACTATGGCCCCGGGGTCTACTTCACATCATATTTTCAGCCCTACACTTTTACTTTGTTGCACTTTTCGCCTTCACATCTCACCTTGCAATCAATCGTGAAGGGATTGACAACCCCTTTGTAGCATTGGGTGCAAGTTTGCTATTTTTGCGCAGGTACATCGGTGCTTCATCTTGATACTCCTACTGGATTGATACCTTGGTTCTCAAACTAAGAGAAATACTTACTGCTACTATGCTGCATCACCCTTTCCTCTTCAAGGGAAAAATCCAATTCCAGCTCAAGAGGTAGCAGCACGCACGCTCCACCGGGAAGAATACCCAAAGATCAGCAAGACCCCGACAAGCTTCCCTTGCCGGGAAGACTCGAGGCCCCTGACAAGCCCTCCTTACCGGGAAAGTATCCAAGCCCCCAACAAGCCTTCCTTGTCAAGAAGGTGACCAAGTCACCCAAAGGAGGCTCCAAGCCAACAACCTCCTATCGCTCGCCAGGTGTCCCCGCAAGTTTCTACCATAATCCGACCGCCCCAGCACATCTCCCGTGTGCCAGCACAGGGCCTGATATGTCTCAAACGTATCTATAATTTTTGATGGTTTCATGATGTTATCTTATCAACTTTGGATGTTTTATATACCTTTTATATCTTTTTTGTGACTAACTTATTAATTCAGCGCCAAGTGTCAGTTCCTGTTTTTTCTGTGTTTTTTGACTCTTTTCAGATCTGATTTTGGAACGGAGTCCAAACGGAATAAAATCCCTGAAATAAATTTTTCCAGAACGGAAGAAGATCGGAGGACATGAGGGCCAAGGCAGGGGGCCCACAGGGAGCCCACAAGCCCTGTTGCCGCGGCTAGGGGGGCCCGCGGCAACCAGGCTTGTGGCCTCCCTGGTGCTCCCCTGCCCTAGCTCTTTGGCCTATAAATTCCCTAAAAATCCAGAAAAAATCAAGGCATCCACGAAAACACTTTTCCGCCGCCGCAAGCTTCCGTTTCCCCGAGATCTCATCTAGAGACCCTTCCCGGTGCCCTGCCGGAGGGGACTGTGGAGTTGGAGGGCTTCTACATCATCATCATCGCCTCTCCAATGACTCGTGAATAGTCCACTTCAGACCTACGAGTCTGTAGTTAGTATCTAGATGGCTTCTTCTCTCTCTTGGATGTTCAATACAAAGTTCTCCATGATCTTCATGGAGATCTATCCGATATAATCCTCTTTGGCGGTGTGTTTGTCGAGATCCGATGAATTGTGGTTTGTGATCAGATTATCTATGAATTATATTTGAGTCTTTGCTGATTTCTTATATGCATGATTTGATATCCTTGTAAGTCTCTCCGAGTCTTGGGTTTTGTTTGGCCAACTAGATCTATGATTCTTGCAATGGGAGAAGTGCTTGGTTTTGGGTTCATACCGTGTGGTGACCTTTCCCAGTGACAGAAGGGGCAGCAAGGCATGCATCGTGTTGTTGCCATCAAGGCTAACAAGATGTGCTTTCATCATAAATTTGAGATTGTTCATCTACATCATGTCATCTTGCTTAAGGCGTTACTCTGTTCTTTTGAACTTAATACACTAGATGCATGCTGGATAGCGGTCGACGTGTGGAGTAATAGTAGTAGATGTAGAAAGTATCGGTCTACTTGTTTTGGACGTGATGCCTATAGATATAATCATTGCCATAGATAATGTCACGACTTTGCGCGGTTCTATCAATTGCTTGACAGTAATTCGTTCACCCACCGTCTACTTGCTTTCATGAGAGAAGCCACTAGTGAACACTACGGCCCCCGGGTCTATTCACAACTATCGTTTCCACTTTCACTTTTACTTTGCTTTGTTTACTCTTTGCTTTCAGTTCTCACTTTGCAAACAATCTATAAGGGATTGACAACCCCTTCATAGCGTTGGGTGCAAGCTCTTTGTGTTTGTGCAGGTACTTGTGACTTGAACGCTCCTTCTACTAGATTGATACCTTGGTTCTCAAACTGAGGGATATACTTACCGCCGCTATGCTACATCACCCTTTCCTCTTCAAGGGAACACCAACGCAAGTGTTGGTGCATAGTTTATGCCTAAGTAATTTTGGTGATTGATGACAGTACCGTAAAGGACTAACCGTGTGTGTTAAGGTTTCAGATAACACACGTCTACGGCACAAGACGACTCGTCTCCTCATTCATGGAACGGAAGCACGGCGCTCTCTACGATTCTCTTTATTTGAGTCATAGGAAAGCCGTACTATTAAGAGGGGATCCGTAGTGGAAAGGTTTGGGTGGAATCTATCTTTGCACGCACACACTTCACATATTCTCCCTTACCTTCATCTTTGGAGCGGCCCCCGCCACTGTGTTTCTTTCCTCCCTGCAAATTGGTCCCCAGCGGTAGTACCGCTGTCCCTAGCGGTAGTACCGCTGGAAGGCTAGCGGTAGTACGCTGAAGCCAGCGGTAGTACCGCTGGCTGGCGGTAGTACCGCCCCTGGTCAGCGGTAGTACCGCTCCAGGAGCTTAGTACCGCCTGCCTAGTGGTAGTTCGTGGACGGACCTTTTTGCGAAGACTTTCTTGGCGGTGGTAGTGCTTTTGCACTACCAGGGGCCCAGCGGTTGTACCGCTGGGGCCAGCGGTAGTACCGCTGCACCCAGCGGTAGTACCGCTAGGCGGCGGTAGTACCGCCCCTGGTCAACGGTAGTACCGCTGGAGTGCGAGCGGTAGTACCGCTGCAGCCAGCGGTAGTACCGCTGGAGCTCGGGCAGAGAGTGGGAAAACGGTCTGATTTTCCCCCCACTATATAAAGGGTTCTTCTAGCTGTGGAACCTTATCTCTTACCTCTCTAAGCTCCATTGTTGCACCCCAAGCTCAAAAGTGCCCGATCTCTCTCCCTAGCCAATCAAACTTGTTGATTCTTTAGGGATTGGTTGAGAAGGCCTAGATCCACACTTCCACCAAGAGAAAAGTTGATTTCCCCACCAATCCCTTGCGGATCTTGTTACTCTTGGGTGTTTGAGCATCCTAGACGGTTGAGGTCACCTCGAAGCCATATTCCATTGTGGTGAAGCTTCGTGGTCTAGTTGGGAGCCTCCAAGCTTTGTGTGGAGTTGGCCCAACCTTGTTTGTAAAGGTTCGGTCGCCGCCTTCAAGGGCACCTATAGTGGAATCACGGTACCTTGCATCGTGCGAAGGCGTGAGGAGAATACGGTGGCCTTAGTGGCTTCTTGGGGAGCATTGTGCCTCCACACTGCTCCAACGGAGACGTACTTCCTGTCAAAGGGAAGGAACTTCGGTAACACATCCTCGTCTCCATCGGTTCCACTTGTGGTTATCTCTATCCTTTACTTTGTATTTGCTTATGCTTGTGACCATATCTTACTTGTCTTAATAGCTCTCGTTGTTATCTTCTTCAGGGTTCACCTCATTGTCGTATTATTTGTGAACCCGTATGTTGTTTACCTTAACTTGCTAAGATTAATTAAAAGTAGTCGTTGTCTATTCACCCCCCCTCTAGCCAACCGTATCGATCCTTTCAATTGGTATCAGAGCCACGTCTCTTTATTAAGGGTTTAACCACAGAGTATGGAAGGCGAAGAGGGAATTAACCATGGTCAACCCGAGGCCATGGACTTGACTTCGGTCACAAGGGACGACTTGAATACGGCTATGGCCGCTCTCAAGACGTCCTTGACGAACGAGGTCAAGACCATGCTTAAAGAGTTAATTGAGGGTTTTAAAAGTTCACCCGAACCGGCTATAGTGGTTAAACCCACCATTTCCGATTCGGAGGCCAACTCCTCTAAGGAAGCGGCTAAAGGTATGCAACCTCCCTCATCTCACGAAAAGGATGGGACTGGAACATATGCCTTAGTTCCACCCCCCATGGTCTATGGAGGATCCGTTCCCGCACCACGTCTTAATCCTGTTGGTCCTCCTCCTAAGCTTGTGAAAGGTGACTTTGCTAACTGGTATTTTCTATTAAGTCTCACTTGAATCACATCTCAACAAACTTGTGGAGAATCATCGAGCAAGGATATTATCCCCATGATCCAAGCAACCTCACTCCAAGAGAAGATGCAAACAATCAATACAATCACTCTGCTTTGTTTATTCTCCAGTCTGCCGTGCCACCTGAAGATCTTCCTCACTTGCGTCCCTTCACTTTGGCCTAGAATTGTTGGGAGCATATTATGGTATTGTACAAGGGAAGCTCAAGCACTCAACGATCCAACTATGAAGTGATACTTGATAAGGCCGATGAGTTTGTGATGAAGGAAGACGAGGACCCTCGTGATCTCTATCGGAGGGTGACTGCTATTGCTGTGGCACTCAAGGATCATGGGAGCAAGGATGTGGATGATACATGGGTCAAGCGCAAGTTCCTTAAAGCCATCATGCCTTTCAACAAAGCCATGTCATCTATCATTCGTCAGCGGCCAGACTTCCACTCCTTGTCTTCCAGTGAGGTGCTGGATGAATTCATTGCAATGTCAATCATGAACGAAATAGCCGACGATGCACTTTCTCGTGTTCGGTCAAAGACAAATTCACCCAACCTTGCGTTGAAAGCAAAAGCAATGCTTGAAGAAGAAGAAGATGAGGAAGAGGAGGGCTGCCCTGAAGAAACAAAGTATGCCTATCATGAGCACATGGCTCTTGCATCAAGGCAATTTTGGGGCAACAAGAGGAACTCAAGACCCTCCTTCACCAAGAACAACTCGAGTGGATTCAAACCCAAGCAACAAGTAAGGACATGTTATAACTGTGGTAACGTGAGTCACTTCATGGCCGAATGTCCCAATGAGAAAAGGGAAGACAATGGAGGCAAGCTCATTCGCAAAGACAAAACCAAGTCATTTCCAATCAAGAACAACTTTGTGAAGAAACCTCACCCAAAAGGGATGGTGGCCCTTGAAGAGTATCCTTCCGATGATGATGGTGGTGATGATGATACAGTGGCAACGGCAACTGTTGCTATTGCCACCACCTCTTCCCAGAAGGTGTCTCTCTTCAACGCCCCCAATGAGAACCACATCACCAAGTGCCTCATGGCAAAAGGTATCAATCAGGTAACTCCCATCATTAAGACCAACATTGCTTCTACTCCTTCATTGTTAAATTGTGTTGAAGATAGTGATGTTGAGGAACTTAATGAGCATGATCTTGATAAGTTTCTGTGCACTATTAAGGGAGAACCCAAGAATCACTTTGTTGCTCTCTTGGAACAACTGGGTGAGGCTACTGACCTCATTGAGTCTCATGAGGAGACCATCTCCGAACTTCAGGGACATAGTCGTGACTATGCCGATGAAATTGCCGAATTGTCTAGTGCTCTAGAAGAGGAGCGCACTCTTTGTTTGGCTCTTGAGGAGTCATATAACGATGACTGCGCTAAAATACAAAAGAAACTAGATCATGATGTTGTTCTTACTCGTATGCTTAAATCTGAAAAGTATGCTCTTGGGGTTAGCCATGACAGACTCAAAAAGGAGTTTGACATACTTGACAAGGCTCACAAGGCCTTGAAAGGTGCTCATTTCTCTCTGAAAGAGTCTCATGATCAACTCCAAGCAAAGCTTACCAAGGAGATCTCTACTTGTCCTCCCTTTGTGTTAATTGATAATGCTTGTGCAACTAACCCCTGTTGTGAGCATGTACATCTTGTGGAGGAAAATGCCAAGTTAAAGGAGAAACTTGAGAAGGGCCTTGTGGCATGCATACAAGGTGAGAAGAGTCTGAACGATCTCTTGAGCACTCAAAAGGGTGTTGTAGGAAAGGAAGGACTTGGACTTACCTCCAAGTCAAAAGGTAAAAGGAGGAACAAGAACAAACGATCTCCCACCCTCATGGACATCTTTGTCAAAGAGGGTGAGGGGACTCGGAAGGTGAACAGGAACAAGGTGGACTATGGGAACCCCAAGAAGGGCAAAACCGTTCCTACTAACACAGCCGGCAAACTCAATTCTTCTTATGTTTTGTGTTGTGCTAGTGATGGGCATGTTTATGCCAGATTTGTTGGTTCCTACGATGAGGATATTGAATGGGCTATCTGGGTTCCTAAGACCCTTGTCTCTAACATGAAAGGACCCATTAAAAATGGGTACCTAAAACAAAGCCTTGATCTATTCCAGGAGTTTGCTTCCGGTGGGGTGTCATGGTTGCTCGATAGTGGAGCAACAAATCATATGACCGGAAGCAAGGACTTAGTGGTGGATGTGCATCCTTCTCCATCTATGCCCACCCATGTCCAATTCGCCGATGCATCCTCTTCAAAGGTATTGGGATTTGGTAAGGTGGTCGTCTCTCAAGATTTATCTATTGAGAAGGTCATGCTGGTTGAGTCACTTGCCTACAATTTGCTTTCGGTTCGTCAACTTGCAATTCTGGGTTTTTCCGCATTCTTTAATATTGACATTGTGGTCCTCCTAAGGAGCAAGACTCTTAAAGTAGCCTATGTTGGACATGTCGAAAATGGTCTTTATGTGGTGAACTTCTCAAAGCGACCCACTAAGACTGCGACATGTCTAATGGCTAAAGTTGACGTGGGCTGGCTTTGGCATCGCCGTTTAGCTCATGTCAATATGAGATCTTTGCAAAGTCTTCTGACAGGGGACCATGTTCGTGGACTAACAAATGTGAGCTTTGCTAAAGATCGTGTTTGCAGTGCCTGCATTGAAGGAAAGATTCATGAAACTGCTCATCGTCTAACGACTCTTATCTACACTAAGAGGCCATTGGAACTTCTCCATATGGATCTGTTTGGTCCTCCATCATTTGATAGTCTTGGAGGCAGAAAGTATTGATTAGTGATTGTCGACGACTACTCAAGATATACCTGGGTATATTTCTTTAAAAAGAAGAGTGAAACTCAACAAACGATCATCAACTTTGCTAATGAAGCGCAACGTCAACATGAAGCAAAGATCTTGATGATTAGGAGTGACAACGGCACCGAGTTCAAGAACTACACCTTAGATGAGTTTCTAGGTGATGAGGGAATAAAGCACCAATATTCTGCACCATATACCCCTCAGCAAAACGGCATGGCAGAAAGGAAGAACCGGACCTTGATAGACGCTGCAAGGACAATGATGGCAGAATTCAAATCTCCATATAACTTCTGGGCAGAGGCCATCAACACAGCATGTCATGCATCCAATCGGCTCTACATCCGCAAAGGCTTGAACAAGACTCCGTATGAGATTCTAACTGGAAACAAACCCAATCTCAAGTACTTCCGGGTATTCGGTTGTAAGTGTTTCATTCTCAAGAAAGGAGCACGGTTAGCTAAATTTGATTCGAGAGCACATGAGGGTATCTTTGTTGGTTATGCTACAAACTCTCATGCTTACCGTGTCCTCAACAAGTCCACCAGACTAATTGAGGAGACGTGTAACGTAGAGTTTGATGAAAATAATGGCTCCCAAGTGGAGCAAAGTGGTCTTTGTGATGTAGGTGATGAAATTCCTCCCCAAGCCATAAGAAGAATGGGGATTGGTCAAATACTCCCCATTGAGGAACCCCTTGTGGCCGAAGGAGAAGGACAATGCTCTACTCAAGTGGAGCCATCACCTCCACAAGCCCCCACACGCTTCCAATGAACAAAGAGAAGACTCTCAACAAAATGAACTAGCTCAAGGTCAAGATAAATTGCCCAACAAAGATGATGTGTCTCAGAATATTCAAGCACTACCCCAAGACTCCGAACCTTCTCATGATCAAGATCAAGTGCAACCCCGAGATCCAGACCAAGTAGAAGCACAAGATCAAGATCAAGAGCAACCACAAACACAAGAACAAACTAGTGAACCTGCTCAAGTCGAAGGACAAGATGATCAGGAGGCTGTTTCACAATTCCCCTCTGGAGCTCCAACAGCCGGCTCAAGACGCAAGGGCAAGCAAAGGAAACAAGTCGATGCTCCCCCGTTAACTAATGAAGAACTCTTGGAGCGTCGAGCAGCTAAGAATGCGAACAAGCTGAGAGTCAAGTCACATCTTATGAAGAATGTACTTGGTAGTTTAAAAAGGGGAGTATCCACCCGTCAACATTTTTGGAATTATTGTGAGCATCACGCGTTTGTTTCGTATTGTGAACCTCAACAGGTACAGGAAGCGCTCGATGATGAGGATTGGCTTATGGCCATGCACGAAGAACTTAACAACTTCGAGCGCAACCAAGTCTGGGATTTAGTGCCTAGGCCAACGGAGGAACATAATGTCATCGGGACCAAGTGGATATTCAAGAACAAGCAAGATGCCAATGGGATTGTGATTCGAAACAAGGCAAGATTGGTGGCTCAAGGCTACTCCCAAGTCGAGGGTATCGACTACGGTGAAACCTTTGCCCCTGTTGCTCGTCTAGAATCTATTCGCATGTTGCTTGCATTTGCTTCTCATCATAACTTCAAATTACAACAAATGGATGTGAAAAGTGCCTTTCTTAATGGTCCCTTAAATGAGTTGGTCTATGTCAAACAACCCCCGGGATTCGAACATCCCAAGCTCCCCAATCATGTGTACAAACTTAATAAGGCACTCTATGGCCTTAAACAAGCCCCACGCGCGTGGTATGAGTATCTTACTGAGTTGTTACAAGATCGTGGGTTTGAAATTGGGAAGATAGATCCCACTCTTTTTACTAAGAGGGTTAAAGGGGATTTGTTCATATGCCAACTATATGTTGATGATATTATCTTTGGCTCTCCTAACATTTCCTTCAATGAAGAATTTGCTGCACTAATGACTGAGAAGTTTGAGATGTCCATGATGGGAGAGTTGAAGTTCTTCCTCGGGTTCGAGATTAAACAAGGTCTAGAAGGGACATTCATCAAACAAGCCAAGTACACTCAAGACATGCTCAAACGGTTCGAGCTCGAAGATGTCAAACCGGTCAAGTTCCCCATGCCAACAAGATGCAAGCTTGACAGTGATCCCAATGGTAAAGCAGTGGATCAAAAGGTATATCGCTCCATGATTGGATCCCTCCTTTACCTTTGTGCATCTAGACCGGATATTATGTTGAGTGTAGGGATATGTGCACGGTTTCAATCCGCACCAAAAGAAAGCCATTGCATGGCTGTTAAGAGAATCTTTCGATATTTGGCTCATACCCCAAACTTTGGCCTCTGGTATCCCAAAGGAGCAAACTTCAATCTAGTTGGCTATTCTGACTCAGATTGGGCAGGAGATTGTGTGGAGAGAAAGTCAACGTCTGGAGGATGCCAATTCCTTGGTCGCTCATTGGTAAGTTGGTCGTCAAAGAAGCAGAATTGCGTCTCCTTATCATCCACCGAAGCTGAGTATGTGGCAGCTGCAAGTTGTTGTGCACAATTGCTATGGATGAGGCAAACTTTAAAGGATTATGGTGTCACTTGTGACAAAGTGCCTCTTCTATGTGACAATCAAAGCGCTATCAAGATTTCCCTCAACCCGGTGCAACATAGCAAAACCAAACATATTGATATTCGTCATCACTTCATTCGTGAACATATCAAGCTAGGTGATATTGAGGTTCATTTCATCCACACCGAAGAGCAACTTGCAGATATTTTCACTAAGCCTCTAGATGAAGCAAGGTTCCGGGAGTTAAGGCATGAGCTAAATATCATTGATTCAAGTAATGTGGATTGAAACTAGGCATGTTGCACCTCACTTTGCATTCCATCTTGGTCTAGATGTAGGCATGGACACAGGGGGAGTGTTGTTCTCTCAATGAACTTTCCCTCCCCCCATTATGCATAAATCAATCTAGTCTTTCACTTTAGCCATTGTCAAATGGCACTTGTGCTTCAAAGACGAGCATTGGTCATGAACCCAAGGATAATTCTTCGCGGTGTCATACCATTGTCTCACACATAGGTGGCCTCGGCAACCGCCCCTCCCACCTTTCTTTGATATAGAAGAAAGGATATACAATGACAAGTCAGTACATTTTTCTAGGTGCTATCTCGTTTTTACTTACTTGTCATTTGCCCAAGTTCTTCTCTTATCCTAGGCCGCGTTGTGACATTTGCAGCGGTACTACCACCAGGGGTAGCGGTACTACCGCCAGGACCCCAGCGGTACTACCGCCAGGGGTAGCGGTACTACCGCCAGGTATGGCGGTACTACCGCCAGGATTCCCATCTAACACGACCGGCTAGGAAATTTTTAGGGCTATCTCAAGGGGGAGCGGTACTACCGCCAGGGGGAGCGGTACTACCGCCAGGACCCCAGCGGTACTACCGCTGCATCCAGCGGTACTACCGCCAGGCAGCGGTACTACCGCTAGGTCCTTAGCGGTACTACCGCTGGCCCGTACCCCTTGGGCTATATAAAGGAGGGGAGCCCGATTTTCTCAGGCTCTTTCTTCTTTCTCGCAGCTCCTCCCTCCCCTAGCCCGAAATCCCCCTGGTTTGATCTCGTTTCGTGGAGCTCCTTCTCTCCGTTGGATTGGAAGGGTTGCTCCACCTCTCCTTCCTCCTCCAAAGGCCATGAATCCCGGTAAAGCTCCTCCCCTTCTTCTATTTGGTTGATGTTCTTGTTCTAGGGTTAGGAGCATTGGGGGATTGGATCCATGTCTTTGATCTTGTGCCTTGTTCTTGGATGGCATGAAGGAGATACTTGAGGGGAGTGCAGGTCCTATGAATCGTTCCTGATTATTTTGCCATGCCCTAGGATTTACTTGTTTTTAGATCTAGCACTTGAACTATGTTTGGATTAGATCTAAAACTTGCTCTCTCTTGCCTAGGCATGTACTTATTTCGGTGATACCTGTGATCCTCATGTGAGTAGGGCTGGGGTGGAGTTCTTAGTGTTCATATACAGCCCATGCCCCTCGTAAAAATCGTGTAGCCCTATGCATGAGGTCTATTTTTATCTGTCAGATCTGAAAGTCAAACCCCAGCGGTACTACCGCCAGGGGTAGCGGTACTACCGCTAGGCCCCAGCGGTACTACCGCCAGGGGTAGGGGTACTACCGCCAGGAGGATTCCCTGTGCATTCTCTTCATGTGCTTGGCAATGAGTGTCTATTTTTCTGTTGTTTTCTAGTTCATTGCTTTGACTCTTTTTGCCGCCTCTTTTCGGTGTGTGTTTTGTGTCACAGGTAGTTCTCGCCGTTCGAACCCCCCACGGGACACGCAGTCAAAGCAGTTTCGCAACCCAGAGGCTCCCGAGGGGTCTGCCACCTCAGGTCTGCAGCCCAAAAAGCAGTCCTTCAAGAAGTCCGCGCACAAGGATAAGGGGATCAATGTCCGAACAATGCCCCCCAAGGACTTTCTGCAGTTTCGCACTCAGAACCATTATCTGAAAGAGAAGGTTGTGATCAAGAATGTTGACCATGTTTGGGCAAAGGATCAGTGCAGGATCTACCGTGATATTGTCGCGCAATTCAAGAAGAACTATGTCCCTGTTCAGTGGATTGACCTAGCTCATCTTCAGCGGAACCTGGACTATTTTGGTGATGCCCTCTCTCTGATTGACAAACTGGGCATCAAGGACATCATCACTTTCAAGACAGATTTTGACCCCACTGCTGTTGCTCAGTTCTATGTCACGGTCCACTTCTCTCCTGATGAAGAGTGCTCTATGGTGTGGATGGCAGGAACTCAGAAGATGACCGGTACCTGGCGTGAATTCATGCAATTCCTCAAGGTTGACTTCCAGGGAGCTGACACTCCACTTGGGTTGCATCCTCATGCTGCAGCCCCCACCGATAGCCCCCCTGCAAAGGACAGATTGCAGAAACTCTATGTGAGGAAGGGTGTGCTCCCCAAACATCTGGACATCATGCATCCGATCCTTCACAACACCCTCTTCCCTCGCATTGGTAACTTTGACGAGGTTCATGGCTCTTTGGCTGAGATGATGCTGCTTTGTGAGGAGGCTATGGCTCAGGAGTCTGCCCCTCTGATATTTCTGATGTGATGTTCACGGAGCTTTGGAACTGCATCATCATGCGTAAGGTTCCCATCTACGGGCCCTATCTGTTCGCTTATATTTGTCAGAAGTGGCAAGAAACTTTTCCAGAGGATGTGCTCTACGCTCAGTCTGACTACATTCGGCACGACCCGATCAAGCTTTGCGTCAAGGAGAAATGGGCGAACCCATCAACTTCCTCTCAGCACATGGATACTGACACAGAGACTGCAGCTGACAGAGGAACCGCCTTTCAGTCCCGCTCTTCTGCCATGCCATCTTGGGCCATCAAACTGCAGGATAAGATGAAGACTCTATTATGTATGCAGGCTAAGGGTCAGTACCAGACGCACGTGGCTCAGAAGGAGAGCCGCCAGAGGCACAAGCGTGTTCTCAGGACTCTTGATGTGGACATCTCCAGCGGATCAAAGGACGACATCACTCCAGAGGCTACTTGGATGCAGGCTCAAGGTTACCAGTGGTCTGGCGATGAGGAGGAAGAGGAGGAGCAGGACGATCAGGAGGGTACCGACGAGTCTGGTGATGCTGAGGATGAGGAGTAACTACCTGTGGCGTTAGGTGTGCCCCTTTTTGGTGTCTTGTGCCAAAGGGGGAGAGAGTCTAGGAATGGATTTGCTTTCATAGTCGAACTTTGCTTTGCTTTGCTTTCTTTCGTGGTTTGCTTCGAACTTGGTTTGCTTCTAGTTTGCTACCGTTTGTGAGACATGAACTTCTGTGAGATTTATTTCCATCATATGCTGTGAGTCATATGCCCCGTATTGTCATATATCTCTCTCTTTTTGTTCTCATATTATTCTCTGTGCAAATCCGGTATTGTCATCAATCCACCAAAAAGGGGGAGATTGTTGGGGCATAGTTTATGCCTAAGTAATTTTGGTGATTGATGACAGTACCGTAAAGGACTAACCGTGTGTGTTAAGATTTCAGATAACACACGTCTACGGCACAAGACGACTCGTCTCCTCATTCATGGAACGGAAGCACGACGCTCTCTACGATTCTCTTTATTTGAGTCATAGGAAAGTCGTACTATTAAGAGGGGATCCGTAGTGGAAAGGTTTGGGTGGAATCTATCTTTGCACGCACACACTTCACATATTCTCCCTTACCTTCATCTTTGGAGCGGCCCCCGCCACTGTGTTTCTTTCCTCCCTGCAAATTGGTCCCCAGCGGTAGTACCGCTCTCCCTAGCGGTAGTACCGCTGGAAGGCTAGCGGTAGTACCGCTGCAGCCAGCGGTAGTACCGCTGGCTGGCGGTAGTACCGCCCCTGGTCAGCGGTAGTACCGCTCCAGGAGCTTAGTACCGCCTGCCTAGCGGTAGTTCATGGACGGACCTTTTTGCGAAGACTTTCTTGGCGGTCGTAGTGCTTTTTGCACTACCAGGGGCCCAGCGGTAGTACCGCTGGGGCCAGCGGTAGTACCGCTGGAGTTCCAGCGGTAGTACCGCTGCACCCATCGGCAGTACCGCTAGGCGGCGGTAGTACCGCCCCTGGTCAGCGGTAGTACCGCTGGAGTGCCAGCGGTAGTACCGCTGGAGCTTGGGCAGAGAGTGGGAAAACGGTCTGATTTTCCCCCCCACTATATAATGGGTTCTTCTAGCTGTGGAACCTTATCTCTTACCTCTCTAAGCTCCATTGTTGCGCCCCAAGCTCAAAAGTGCCCGATCTCTCTCCCTAGCCAATCAAACGTGTTGATTCTTTAGGGATTGGTTGAGAAGGCCTAGATCCACACTTCCACCAAGAGAAAAGTTGATTCCCCCACCAATCCCTTGCGGATCTTGTTACTCTTGAGTGTTTGAGCATCCTAGACGGTTGAGGTCACCTCGAAGCCATATTCCATTGTGGTGAAGCTTCGTGGTCTAGTTGGGAGCCTCCAAGCTTTGTGTGGAGTTGCCCCAACCTTGTTTGTAAAGGTTCGGTCGCCGCCTTCAAGGGCACCTATAGTGGAATCATGATACCTTGCATCGTGCGAGGGCGTGAGGAGAATACGGTGGCCTTAGTGGCTTCTTGGGGAGCATTGTGCCTCCACACCGCTCCAACGGAGACGTACTTCCTGTCAAAGGGAAGGAACTTCGGTAACACATCCTCGTCTCCATCGATTCCACTTGTAGTTATCTCTATCCTTTACTTTGTATTTGCTTATGCTTGTGACCATATCTTACTTGTCTTAATAGCTCTCGTTGTTAGCTTCTTCAGGGTTCACCTCATTGTCGTATTATTTGTGAACCCGTATGTTGTTTACCTTAACTTGCTAAGATTAATTAAAAAGTGGTCGTTGTCTATTCACCCCCCCCCTCTAGCCAACCATATCGATCCTTTCAGCAAGGCTCCAAGGCCGCGGGGAAATCCTTTGCATATTTGCCAAGGAAGTCCCTATAGGTGTAGCCGTAGCAGCAGGATTCCTGGCACCGTTGCCAGGGAAGGTCTATTGTCGCAGTAGCAGAAGGATTTCTGGCGCCGTTGTCGGGGAGGAGATCTATCCAAGTAGGTGTCACAAACTCATCTCTTGCATTTACCTTTTTTGCCAGTTGCCTCTCGTTTTCCTCTCCCCCACTTCACAATTGTTGTTTACATTTGCCTTTCTCCCTTGCCGTTTTCATTTGCCTTTCTCCTTTGCCGTTTTCTTTTGCCTTTTGCCGTTTTCCTTTTCCAGTTTTCTTGCTTGCTTGTGTTCTTGTTGGTTTGTCGAAGTCATCATGGCTGAAAACACCAAACTTTGCGACTTCTCGAGTACCAATAATAATGATTTTATTAGTACTCCGATTGCTCCCGCCACTAGTGCGGAATCGTATGAAATCAACGCTGCCTTGTTGAATCTTGTTATGAAAGAGCAATTCCCTGGCCTTCCTAGTGAAGATGCTGCATCCCATCTCAATACCTTCATTGAACTTTGCGATATGCAAAAGAAAAGAGATGTGGATAATGACGTGATTAAGTTGAAGCTTTTTCCTTTCTCGTTGCGAGATTGCGCAAAAACTTGGTTTTCTTCTTTGCCTAAAAATGGTATCGATTCTTGGGATAAGTGCAAAGATGCTTACATATCCAAGTATTTTCCGCCGGCTAAGATTATCTCTCTACGTAACGATATCATGAATTTCAAGCAACTTGATCATGAACACGTTGCACAACCTTGGGAGAGGATGAAGTTAATGATTAGAAATTGTCCTCTCATGGCTTGAGTTTGTGGATGATTATACAAATCTTTTACGCTGGTTTGAATTTCGCTTCTCGCAATATCTTGGAGTCCGCCTCAGGTGGAACGTTCATGGAAATCAAGTTAGGAGACGCTACAAAACTCCTAGACAATATCATGACCAACTACTCTCAGTGGCACACTGAAAGGTCACCTGCTAGCAAAAAGGTACATGCTATAGAAGAAATTAACTCGCTTAGTGCTAAGATGGACGAGTTGATGAATTTGGTTGCTAGTAGAAATGATCCTTTAGATCCTAATGACATGCCACTATCTTCCTTGATTCAGAGTAACAACGCTAGTCTGGACGTTAATTTTGTTGTTAGCAACAATTTGGCAACAACAATGCTTTTGGAGGAAACTATGTTCCTAGGCCTTTTCCTAGTAACTCCTCTAACAATTATGGAAATTACTACAACAACACTTATGGAAATCACAACAAATTACCCTCTGATTTAGAGAGTAATATCAAAGAGTTCAGCAACTCTCAAAAGATATTCAATGCGTCCATAGAGGAAAAACTACTCAAAATAGACGATTTGGCTAAGAGCGTTGATAGGATGTTTTGTGATATTGATGCTTTGAAAGTTAGATGTGCTCCTCCCAGGGTCAACTTGGATGAAACTTTAAAAGCTATGCGTGTCTCCATGAATGAGAGCAAAGAAAGAACCACCCAAATTCGCGCTAGGCATGAATCGTTTAAAAGGGTGCGTTCTAGTGATGCAAATCACAAAGATCTTAAAGTGCTTGGTGTGAATCCTCTTGAATCTTTGTTTCCGCGTGTCAAACCTATTGATGAAGGGGCTGGATATGAATCCACTTTGGTTGAAAAACGCCCCAATGATTCGGAGCCCACCTATCTTGATGATAAAGGTGTGGAGAGTGGAGTAGAAGAAATCAAAATTTTGGGTAGTAATGAAACTCCCACTTTGGATTTCAAGGATTTCAATTATGATAGTTGCTCCTTGTTTGAATGCATCTCTTTGATGCAATCCATTGCAAACTCTCCACATGCTTATAGCCAAAGCAAAGCCTTTACCGCACATATCGTAGATTCTATGATGAAATCTCTTGAAGAGAAGCTCGAATTGGAAGTCTCTATACCTAGAAAAATTCATGATGAGTGGGAACCTACTATCAAAATCAAAATCAAAAACTATGAATGCAATGCTTTGTGTGATTTGGGTGCTAGTGTTTCCGCGATTCCAAAGTCTTTATGTGATATTCTTGGTTTTCATGAGATTGAAGAGTGTTCTCTTAATTTGCATCTTGTGGATTCTACTGTCAAGAAACCCATGGGAAGGATCGATGATGTTCTTATTGTTGCAAATAAGAACTATGTACCCGTGGATTTCATTGTACTTGACATAGATTGCAATCCTTCATGTCCCATTATTCTTGGTAGACCTTTCCTAAGGACTATTGGTGCTATCATCGATATGAAGGAAGGGAATATTAGATTTCAATTTCCCCTAAAGAAGGGCATGGAGCATTTTCCTAGAAAGAAAATAAGATTGCCTTATGAATCTATGATGAGGGCTACTTATGGTTTGAGCACCAAAGATGACTATACGTGATTCCATCACCTTATGCCTAGCTAAGGGCGTTAAACAATAGCGCTTGTTGGGAGGCAACCCAACGAATCTATCCTTTTTCTTTCTATGTTGTGTTTTCCACACTTTCATAATTCTGTTATGATTGTGCTTTTGTGTTTCTTTTTGCGTTTGTGCCAAGAAAAACCGTTATGATTAGTCTTGGGGATGATCGTTTGGTCATGCTGGAAAAGACAGAAACTTTCTGCTCACGAAAAGAATTTCCATTTTTTTATGTAAGAGCTTTTGAGTTGATTTTTTGCTGCTGATTGCTACGCAAATTCTTCAGACTTCGTAATTGTTCAGAATTCTTTAAGTACCAGAAGTATACGAAGTATACAGATTGCTACAGACTGATCTGCTGTTAACAGATTCTGTTTTTTTTGAGTTGGTTGCTTATTTTGATGAAACTATGGATAGTATCGGGGGGTATTAGCCATGGAAGATAGAAAGTACAGTAACTCAACATCAACATAAGTAGAATTTAAGTTTGCTACAGTACCTAAGGAAGTGGTGGTTTGCTTTCTTATACTAATGTTATCACGAGTTTCTGTTTAAGTTTCGTGTTGTGAAGTTTTCAAGTTTTGGGTGAAGTTCTTATGGACAAAGAGATAAAGAGTGGCAAGAGCTCAAGCTTGGGGATGCCCAAGGCACCCCAAGTTGATTCAAGGATGCTGTAAAAGCCTAAGCTTGGGGATGCCCCGGGAAGGCATCCCCTCTTTCGTCTTCAATCCATCGGTAACGTTACTTGGGGCTATATTTTTATTCACCACATGTTATGTGTTTTGCTTGGAGCATCTTGTATCGTAGGAGTCTTTTATTTTTGTTGTGTCACAATCTTCCTTGCTGCACACCTAGAGAGAGAGACATGCACTCACCGTGATTTTGTCGAGCTTCACTTATATCCTTTGGTTAGACAATTCAGCTCACATGTGCTTCACTTATATCTTTTGAGCTAGTTGATTTTGCTCTATGTGCTTCACTTATATCTTTTAGAGCACGGAAGCGCGTGGTTTGGTAGTTGATCTATGCTATGATAGTAGTCTCAAAAGGGGTAGTTATCCAAAGGGATATGAAAACTTCCACCTTCATGTGCATTGAATAGTTATACGTTTGATTCATCTCAATTAGTTTTGAGTTGTGGTTGTGGTAATATTGAAGTTATGTTAGTAAGGTGTTATGGATCTAGAAATACTTGTGTTGAAGTTAGTGATTCCTGTAGCATGCACGTATGGTGAACCGCTATGTGATGAAGTCTGAGCATGATTAGTATATTGATTGTCATCCTTTGTGTGGCGGTCGGGATCGCGCGATGGTGTATACCTACCAACCCTTCCCCTAGGAGTATGCGTTGAATGCTTTGTTTCGATTACTACTAAAACTTTTGCAACAAGTATATGATTTCTTCATGACTAATGTTGAGTCCATGGTTTAGATGCACTTTCACCTTCCACCATCACTATCTTCTTTAGTGTCGTGCAACATTCGCCGGTGCATAAAACCCACCATTAGCCTCCCTCAAAACAGCCACCATACCTACCTACTATGGCTTCTTCAAAGCCATTCCGAGATATATTGCCATGCAACTACCACCATGACATGTGCCACCACTTCTACATTGCCATTGCATGATCGTAAGATAGCTAGCACGATGTTCCCATCGATGTCTATGCCATGCTAGATCATTGTCACGGTACACTACCGAAGGCATTCCATATAGAGTCATCATTGCTCTAAGTTTTGAGTTGTAAGTGTGATGATCATCATTGATGGAGCATTCTCCCATGTGAGGAAATAAAAGAGGCCAGCGAAGCCCATATACAAAAAGAGGCCAAAGATGCCCACCAAAAAAAAAAAAAAAAAGAGGCCGAAGAGCCCACCAAAAAAAATGATGAGAGAAAAATAGAGAAGGGACAATGCTACTGCCACCTTTCCACACTTGTGCATATTAAGCACCATGATCTTCATGATTGAGAGTCTCTCGTTTTGTCACCACCATATAGCTAGTGGGAAATTTTCATTATATAACTTGGCTTGTATATTCCAATGATAGGTTTCCTCAAATTTGCCTTAGGTCTTCGTGAGCAAGCAAGTTGGATGCACACCCACTAGTTTTCTTTAAGAGCTTTCACATACTCTTAGCTCTAGTGCATCATTTGTATGGCAATCCCTACTCATTCACGTTGATATCTATTGATGAGAATCTCCATAGCTCATTGATATGCCTAGTCAATGTGACCATCTTCTCTTTGTTTGTCTTTGCAACCTCCACCGCACTCCACACCACTTATAGTGCTAAAACCATGGCTCACGCTCATGTATTGCATGAGAGTTGAAAAGGTTTGAGAAAGTAAAGATGTGAAAACAATTACTTGGCCAATACCGGGGTTGTGCATGATTTAAATTTTTTGTGCAAGGATGATAGAGCATAGTCAGACTATATGATTTTGTAGGGATGACTTTCTTTTGGCCTTGTTATTTTGAAAGTTCATGATTACCTTGCTAGGTTGCTTGAATTATTATTGTCTCCACGTCAATAGCAAACTATTGTTTTGAATCTAATGGATCTGAACATTCACGTCACATAAGAGGAGTTACAAAGGACATCTATGCTAGGTAGCATGAAAGCATCAAAAATTCATTCTTTATCACTTCCCTACTTGAGGACGAGCAGGAGTTAAGCTTGGGGATGCTTGATACGTCTCAAACGTATCTATAATTTTTGATGGTTTCACGTTGTTATCTTGTCAACTTTGGATGTTTTATATACCTTTTATATCTTTTTTCGGACGTACTTATTAATTCAGTGCCAAGTGCCAGTTCCTGTTTTTTCTGTGTTTTTTTGACTCTTTTCAGATCTGATTTTGGAACGGAGTCCAAACGGAATAAAATCCCCGAAATAAATTTTTCCAGAAAGGAAGAAGATCGGAGGACGTGAGGGCCAAGGCAGGGGGCCCACAGGGAGCCCACAAGCCCTGTTGCCGCGGCCAGGGGGCGCACGGCAACCAGGTTGTGGCCTCCCTAGTGCTCCCCTGCCCTAGCTCTTTGGCCTATGAATTCCCTAAAAATCGAGAAAAAATCAGGGCATCCACGAAAACACTTTTCCGCCGCCGCAAGCTTCCGTTTCCGCGAGATATCATCTGGAGACCCTTCCCGGTGCCCTGCTGGAGGGGACTTTGGAGTTGGAGGGCTTCTACATCATCATCATTGCCTCTCCAATGACTCGTGAGTAGTCCACTTCAGACCTACGGGTCCGTAGTTAGTATATAGATGGCTTCTTCTCTCTCTTGGATCTTCAATACAAAGTTCTCCATGATCTTCATGGAGATCTATCCGATGTAATCCTCTTTGGCGGTGTGTTTGTCGAGATCCAATGAATTGTGGATTTGTGATCAGATTATCTATGAATTATATTTGAGTCTCTGCTGATTTCTTATATGCATGATTTGATACCCTTGTAAGTCTCTCCGAGTCTTGGGTTTTGTTTGGCCAACTAGATCTATGATTCTTGCAATGGGAGAAGTGCTTGGTTTTGGGTTCATACCGTGTGGTGAGCTTTCCCAGTGACAGAAGGGGCAGCAAGGCACGCATCGTGTTGTTGCCATCAAGGGTAACAAGATGGGCTTTCATCATAAATTTGAGATTGTTCATCTACATCATGTCATCTTGCTTAAGGCGTTACTCTGTTCTTTTGAACTTAATACATTAGATGCATGCTGGATACCGGTCGACGTGTGGAATAATAGTAGTAGATGCAGAAAGTATCGGTCTACTTGTTTTGGACGTGATGCCTATAGATATAATCATTGCCATAGATAACGTCATGACTTTGCGCGGTTCTATCTATTGCTCTACAGTAATTCGTTCACCCACCGTCTAGTTGCTTTCATGAGAGAAGTCACTAGTGAACACTACGACCCCCGGGTCAATTCACAACTATCGTTTCCACTTTCACTTTTACTTTGCTTTGTTTACTCTTTGCTTTCAGTTCTCACTTTGCAAACAATCTATAAGGGATTGACAACCCCTTCATAGCGTTGGGTGCAAGCTCTTTGTGTTTGTGCAGGTACTTGTGACTTGAACGCTCCTCCTACTGGATTGATAACTTGGTTCTCAAACTGAGGGAAATACTTACCGCCGTTGTGCTACATCACCCTTTCCTCTTCAAGGGAACACCAACACAAGGCTCCAAGGCCGCGAGGAAATCCTTTGCATATTTGCCAAGGAAGTCCCTATAGGCGTAGCCGTAGCAGCAGGATTCCTGGCGCCGTTGCCAGGGAAGGTCTGTTGTCGCAGTAGCAGGGCCCAGGTGTCAATTCACCTGGGTACGTGTCGCTACGCCCTTGCGGCAGGTCAGGTGCCAGACAAGGCATTTACTGCCCCTGACACCACCGAAGAAGTAGAGCGGTGAACACTGTTCACTGTACATCCTTTGAGCGCACCGTTGGTGACCCCTTTGCCTATAAAATGAGGCCCAAAGCTCATTCGTAGGAGGTTGGACGTTTTCGGAATCGGAGACTCCCTAATCACCATCTAAGTTACTGTAGCAAAATCAACCTACAGTAAGCCCACAATAAAAACTAAGCAGGAGTAGGGTTTTACGCGCCAAGCGGCCCGAACCTGGGTAAAAAGAATCTTGCCGGTGTTGACCGTTAGTTCCGCTCTCGACGCCATACCTCCCTCTCCACGCCAAACGATCAAGGGACTCCTTGATTTTCCCATAGGTGTTGGTTTTTCCCCGACACTTGCCGTGAGCACTGTACCAACTAGTGTTATACAAGTATTCTACTATAGCTAGTCATGAGCTCCACTTCTCCGGGCATGAATGCACAAAACAACGCAAAAATGTTTCAAGGTACTGATTCACCCTCTCGGTTTCTCCATCGGTTGCTCGGTGGTATGGAGTGCTCATGCGCAGCTTGGTATCAGTTTGTCTGAATAACTCCTGCCAAAACCTGCTGGTGAATATGGGGTCACGGTCAAATAGAATAGACTCCGACAAGCCATGGAGATGGTATATTTCATCGATGTAGACCAAGGCTACATGTTGAGTTGAGAAAGGATGCGCAACGGTATCTTATGGACATCTTCATGACAAGCTCGAGTTCATCGAAAACGGAGTCCATATGCACCTTCTATGATGTTTTTGATGTTGGAAGTTTTTGTCGGTTCTTCATTCGTAGAGGTTTCACATCTCTATATCTTTGGCATTTTCATAACTGCATGTTCTTAAGAGCTTTAGTTTACTCAATTTGGAGCTTGTATGCTAAAGTTATGGCATTTCTAGTATTTCCTGTTTTCTAACTGACAGGTTGTACCACTGCCATAGGCAGTTGTACCACTCTACCCTTGGGTGGTTGTACCGGCCCGCCACCGGTCCACAACCGGTCATCGCTCTGTTTTGCTGCGGATGTTGGGCGCTGGTGGCCCGGTTGTACCGTTATATTAAACATAGCCGGTACTACCGGTTTTCCAAGCGGTTGTACCGCTTGGGACTTAGCCATGCCTAGCGGCCGTGGCTGGTGGAACCTCAGGGCCAAGTCTCTGTTTTGGCCCGGTTGTTGGGCGGTGGGTGGCCGGTTGTTCCTCTAATTTTTGTAGACCGGTTGTATCGCCCTCGTCACCGGTTGTACCACCCTAGTGTAAAAACGGGTGTAACGATCAGATTCGTGGGGACCTATTTAACGGGGTCTTCTTCCCCAAGGTTCCACATCCCTTCCAGCTCGTGTTTGCCCCCCATTGTTGACCTTCTTAGAGCTTGCTAAATCTCAATCCCTTCAATGATTCTTGCTAGTTCTTGAGGGAAAAGAGAGAGGAGATCTAGATCCACATTTCCACCAATCACTTTCTCCTTAATGTGAGGGGAACCCCTTGGATCTTGATCTTGGAGTTCTTTGTGAGCTCCTTGTTCTTCCTCTCACATTCCTCCATAGATTTTGTTGTTGTGGAGGGATTGAGTGTGAGGGATTTAACCACTTTGTGTGTTCTTGCCATTGCATTAGTTGCATCAGTTTGAGTTCTCCACGGTGATATGTGGAAGTGGAAAGTCGAGAAACTTGTTACCCTTTGGTACTTGGTACCCTAGAAATTGTTCTTCATGGATGCTTTGGCGTCCTATAAGCTTGGTGGTGCCTTGGAGCTCAATCATTATGGTGTAAAGCTCCGGGCAAGCATCGGGGTCTCCAATTAAGTTGTGGAGATTGCCCCGAGCATTTGAGGTCACCTCGAAGCCATATGGCATTGTGGTGAAGCTTCGTGGTGTCGTTGGGATCCTCGAATTAAGTTATGGAGATTTCCCAACCTTGTTTGTACGGGTTCAGTGAATGCCCTCAAGGGTCCCTTAGTGGAATCACGACATTTTGCAATCTGCGAGGGCGCGAGGAGATTACGGTGGCCTTAGTGGCATCTTGGGGAGCATTGTGCCTTCACACCGCTCCAAACGGAGTTTAGCATCCACAAGGGTGTGAACTTCGGTATACATCGTCGTCTCCGTATGCCTCAGTTATCTCTTACCCGAGCTCTTTACTTACGCATTTTACTTTGTGATGGCCATATTGTTTCTTGTTATACATCTTGCTATCACTTAGTTGTTTACCTTGCTTAGCATAAGTTGTTGGCGCACATAGGTGAGCCTAGTTGTTTTAGGTTTTGTGCTTGACAAATTAAACGTTAGTTTATTCCGCATTTGTTCAAGGCTAAACTGTAACTATTTTATAGCACCTATTCACCCCCTCTCTAGGCGACATCCACGTCCTTTCAACGGTTCATGCCCCTCGGTGTATTAGACTGAAGACAGTTTTCTTCCTTACGTTTCACTATCGGTGTACTCGAGTCATAGGAAAAGTCATACTATTAAGAGGGGGTCCGCGTCGGAAAGGTTTGGGTGGAATCATCATGTACATGTTTTCTCGCACCCGCTTTCCCGCCTTAGTGTGACCCTAACCTTGCCCCTGCCATGGCTGGAAAGATCCAAGCGGTAGAGCGGTACTACCACTTATCCGAGGTAGTACCGCCCTGGCAAGCGGTAGTACCGCTCTGGGGTGGTAGTGCTCTGGCCAGTACCACTGTCCGTGGGTCTGGACGCTTTTCGTATTGGACTGGGCGGTTTCTCGAGTGGTAGTATTGGGCGGTAGTATCGCCCAGTGAGAGGTAGTACCGCTTATTACTATCGCACGAGGACCCCTCGGTATTTCTGGGCTAGGCCTGCAGCAAAGTTTGGTGCTTATATAGGTACCCCTAATGGGCGGTAGTACCGCTTCCGGCAGCGGTAGTACCATCCCGATAGTACTACCGGCCTGTGCCTGCCGTTGTATTATTGCTCCGTGCCTCAGCGGTAGTACTGCATCCCCCTGGAGCGGTACTACCTCTAATAGGCGGTAGTACCGTTCTCGGGAGCGGTAGTACCGCTCATGTGCAGGCTGAGTAAGTGGGTAACGGTTGGAAATGCCCCTCACTATATAAAGGAGTTTTGTCTCTATGAGAAGTTCACCTTTTTCAACCCTAAGCTTCATTATATTGCCTAACTCAGGCTACCACGGGCCGGCATGGTCAAACCGAAACCAGCCGCTGCCTCTACTTAAGGCGAGGCGCGGAGAGGAGAAGGTATCGAGTTGATCAACAAACCGACGGCGGCGACTACCCCTTACTTGTTCTTCTTCCTCCCCCGATTCCCCTCCATCGAATTTGTGTGATCCACTATAATAGCTACCCGAGACTTGAATTCGTGAGCCATACTAATAGATCGAATGAATCCGGTGCTGGTTACCTAACACATAGACAGATAGATGTGAGGCGCCTCCACCGCTTGAACTCGAGATGCCCTAAACTAATTTGAGTGCAGAAAACAGGTGTCAGCAGGTCGGGTATGCACAGCTCTCAATGCGTGTCATCCTTGCGCAGGGTGGTGATTATGACATGAACGCTTCTTCTGCTGCACTTCACACGCCCGCCTTAGCTGGAACGAGCTTAACTTATATCAAGTGTCAATCAACCAGCTAACAGGAAGTAAGAGAAAGAAACACGTCAATATCCAAGGCTGAAAAACAAAAGCAAAAGGATCGCGCCACGCTGCTTGGCTTGGCGTACGGACCTACCAAAACTGCAAGCCACTGCACGTTAGGCTTCCCCGGCGGGAGATGCGTGTTCTTTATTTTGCTTATTAATTAACTAGTTCAACAAAAGTTCCAAGTGCTGGCAAGCATGTCCAAGCCTGTTGTTGATGGGTTCAGACACGGAAGAACTGAGAAATCCCCACACAAGATATTACCGCGCCAGAACTCTCTATGTTTACCTCCAGCAGCTTTTCCTTTTCTTTTCAGAAAGCAGACTTAAGGACCATGCATGCCTTATGTTACCGTAGTATTAGGTTCTGTGCTCGTATATAAAGTTGGTGAAAATCTTTTGCATGTGAATACAAAGTCGAGCGTCACCATTGCCGTCGTTTTCGTCAACTTTACGTCGACAGAGAATATCCCAGCATCCCCTGAATTTTGAGCGCGCGTTGGAACGGAAAAAGACAACGGAGCAGCGCTCCGTACATGCGTGGGACTCTAGCTAGCGAGGAGTCCCCCGTCGACGGCTTTCTGCTGTGGCAGCATGCACGAAAGCACGCGTGCTGTGTCGTGCTGGCGTAAACCACTGCTGCCGTGCCGGTCATACACCTGTAACGTCGCGGAGTTTGGACAATGGGCGGCCGTGGTTGGTCTGCAGGCCACGGGCGCCGGCGAAGACTGACGGTGGCGTGCGCACTGTGTGGATAAGGACGCAAGCGCGAGCAGCCATTGGCGTCCCGGAGCCTTCAGAACGCGACGCGATTCCGCGACCCTTTTGGCGAATAGCGCATGCACAATGATGTTGTTTTGACTTTGATCCGCGTTGAACTGAGTGTATCTAGACGGGTATAATAAAAAATTCCTGCAGATATTGGTGTACTTTCTAAGAAGTGCAGTGCTGAAGGGTGTGCCGATCAGCATCGTATCATCGGAGACAACACCGATCGATCAACGGTCGGTTTGGTTGCGTGCACGAGGTCCAACCAGCTCCACGTGAAAAAGAAAATCGGTTTTTTGTTTGACTGCATACATTGTTAGGTCTGTATGACACGATGTTTAAAACATTTTTGAACTTGACTCCCTCGTAACGCTCGAATCGGCAATTTCTTCAGAGCTAGGCCCGAACGATGCACGTGGGCGACGGCGGCTGCACGCGAACGGACACTTTCGAGAAGCCGCGTTGCTTCCCAAAGCGTCGGTAGTTATTAGCCTCACCGCTCCCTCTCCTCACCCTCTCTCACTCGCCCAACTCTCACCGACGGCGGCGGATCGGAGGAGATCAAGAAGACCACCAGGCTCCATAACCGGCGAGCGGATCATCACATGGCCCGCAGCAATGGCGGTAAGCACTTTTCTGTTCGTCATGTACTACTTTTTCGCGTTTGATCCGACGGTAGATTCGATCCAGGGCGGAGAGGGGAATGTGGAATAGAGGTACATAAGCATGGCACTTCATACTAGTTGATACGAGTTCATACTAGTTCATAATCGCGCCGTTGAGGCGTACAGATCGGCGGGTCGAGTGGCTGGCCTTCATCTTCTTGTCCATCGCCCTGCAGGGCGGCGGGTCGTCGTCGTCCTCGGCGGAGTCGAGGTCGATCTGCCAGCTACGACGGTCTGCCTCCGGCGTCCTCACTGGCATCTGAACCGGTTCTTCCTCCTCCTTAGGCCCCTCACCGATGACCGCCGATGGCACGATTGCCGTCTCCCAGTACACCGCGACACGGCGGTCATTAGGAGCCCAGTAGTTCTTGTACTTGGACCACATCTTCCTCTGTTTAGCGTCATCGGAGACGGCGTGATTCATGGCCCGGCCAATGATGTCGACTGCCATCACGCCCTTCGCTGTATTAGAAATCAACGCTTTCAACTCTTGTGCAGTGGCCCTCATGAGCACTGCATCAGATTCTTCTGCATGTCAGGCATGGAGCCAAAGTTCGAGCACACCTCCATGGTGTTCTCAAACTTGGTGCGGTCACCATTCGACCACCCGACGAAGAAGGCCCTGCAGCGAATACCCCAAGGGAAGGGGTTGGCGTTGGAGCTGAAGCTGGAGCTGGAGCTCATGGCGATGGAGAGGAGGAAGGTTGATAGTGATAGAAGAGATGGGGTGGGTAAGTAGTGGTGGTCAGGTTGAGTAAATATAGGCGTGATGGAGAGGAGGAAGAGTGACAGTCATGTCGTTTTAACTACATGCTCTTCAATGAGCCATGAACTTTGTTTGTGCCTGACTTCATGAATTGTGTGCAGATCGAGGAGAGCAATGAGATGGGCATGAAGGTGCTCCCGGCCGTTGACAAGAAGGGCAAGGCGGTGGTTCATCCAATGCCCGAGGTGGTGTTGCTGCCCACCGTCGAGGAAGAACCGAAAACACCAACGGTTGGCGACGACGAGCGCATGTAGGATCCCCCTAGCAGCAAGCGCCGCAACTACGGCCACTACCATGAGGAGGGGGCCCAACTCACATCTGCAAGGTCATCCTTGCAGCGAAGCTTGAGTGCATCCCCATGCCCTTGGGACTTCACCTAGCACTTCGCCGCGGTGACGACGGAGTTCAAGCTGAAGAACAACATCGGCTGCTCCTGAAGGGTGACGGTCAAGCTGATAAACGGCAGGGTGACCCTGGATCAGTGTTGGGCCACCTTCGCCGCCGTTCATCAGATCAATATCCGCTACATGGTGACGTTCAAGCTCCTGACTCCCGACACCCTCAAGGTCATCATCTTCGACGACGATGGCATTGAAGTGGTCAACAAGTGTGGGAAGCACGACCAAGCCTTCGCCGCCAGGGACTAGGACGGGGCACCTCCTTCCTAAATACTATCGAGTCTGCTTGAACTATGGTTTATGCATTGAACTGTTTGAACTATCGTTGTGAATTATGTTGTTAAGTAATCTGAAGCTTTGTTTATGCTCTGCTCTGTTTATGATGTGTGGTACATGGTTGTGTCGAAGTGTGCTGGCAACCTTAACAACTAGCCAAAGAGGTTACCACACACCCGGCGTTGCAAACAACCAAACACCATGCCTTGGGTTTGTCCACTAACATACACGCAACCAAACACCAGAGACAGTGTGGTTCAACCCATGCAGACAAGAGGACATGCACGCAACCAAACAACTTGCAGATGATGCAGTTAAGGCTGCTTTTGCTCAACCACGCTGAGTTGAGAAGGCTATGCAATGCAGCCAAACACGCTCCAAGGTACAATATACACCTGTTCCAAGCAATGCATACCGGTTCCCATGTGGAGTAGCACGTGTTCATCTATTTCTTTCAAATTTACGTGGTCGCTCGCCAGCAAGGCCAAGAATGAATGATCACCCGACGAGGACAACAACGGGGCTCCTCACGACATGGACGCCGTCGCTCCACGTGTACGAGCCAGCAGGATATTTCCGGTCCAGACGCCGACCTCTCTTCCCCGTCGCTTCGATCCTTATCGCGAAGGTCTTCTTCTCTCCGGTGCGCGCGAAGGCGAGGCTCGTCGGCGAGACCTTCACGGAGAAGCCCGCGGGCTCAACCACGGCGACGGTGTAACGAGCCTCGTGCTGGCCGACGTTGGTCACCGTCCGGCGCACGGTGGCGGACCTGTTGAGGCCGTGGATGGCGACGGAAGGGTAGTTGAGCTCGTATGGGCGCGGCGTGCTCGCCGGGCACGGGAACGAGTGGTCGAGCTGCGCGCCGCCGCTAGCGCACGCGAAGATGAGGTAGTCCTGGAAGGACGCGTCGTACACCAGGCCCGGGTCCAGCGCGTGCCTGGGCCGGATGTGGCCCGAGCCGTAGTCCATGGGCCCCGCCACCGTTCCGTCCCCGTTCATTATTGGGCCGCCTTCCGCGTTGTTAGCCGTTGCTGCAAAAAAAAAAACGACACACACAGCACACAAGTTGCTCGCCGATCAAACAAACAGAAAGCACACAAGTTGCATTCTCAGATACTCCAGTAATAACAGTGAAGAAGAGGAGAACTTGGGCCGATGCATGGAAACCACGTTGCGGAAGCAGGCATTACCGGTGGTCATGATGGCGGATCGGATTGCGGCGGCGCTCCAGTCGGGGTGGGCAGACTTGAGGAGGACGGCGGTGGCGGAGACGTGGGGGCACGACATGGATGTCCCGGACATGATGTTGTACTTCACCACGCGATTGTCGCCGTCGAGCTTCGTGGGCGACGACGCCTCGCTCCACGCCGCCAGGATGTTCAGGCCCGGTGCCGTAACGTCAGGCTGCACGCTCGCTCACATCGCATGCAGTCAGCACAGATGCTCCGCACGAGTCATCTTGAGAAGATGCTGATGCTAATACAGATGGATGCCGTTTGTGCGCGCACGTACCTTGAGAATGCTGGGCTCAAGGACGTTGGGGCCACGCGACGAGAACTGCGCCATCACCGGCGACGGCTTGACGTCCACGACTGTCCTCGACCGCTCCAGGTAAGCGGTTGGGTTCGCGCTGGAGTTGATGTACTTGAGGATGGTGTTGACGTCGGCCATGGAGACTGCCGTTCCCGGGAGCACGTGCGCGTCGACGGGCACCTCGCTGCCGTACATCGGCGGGTTGCCGAGCACAATCGCGGCGCCGCCCGCCCGCTTCACCTCCAGGCCTTTGCCCACCCTCAGCCCGCTCCCCCTCAAGCACACCACGATTTTGCCTCGCACCTTCTTTGGCGAGAGCGAGTTCGGCAGGCATTGGCTGCGTCCAAATACAAAATTTTGTGCCTTGTTCGATTAGCAAGTGACTGGTAGTACAAGTGCTGTATATATTTTTAAAGAGATTTCAGTACTTGGTAACGTTGGCGGGAGTGCCAGGAACCACGGCGTGTGCTGCATAAACCATTGGATACGTCCGGTTCGCCGGCAGTTGATACGGCGTTACCGTTTGACCCTGATATGGAGGTACGGCAAATCACGCGTCAGTCATTTTAGAGGAAAACAAAAAACAACGTACCTTACGTGACATGAAACTTCTTAGTCGCTTACCATGATCACCATGCCATTGCCAAGCCTGATGGGCGAGTTGAAAGAGCGGTCGATGCTGCTGGCGCCGACCGTGAGTATCCACGGCGCAAGGTTGGACACGGTGGCCGGCGCGGGGCCAGAGTTCCCGCCGCTGCACACGACGACCACGCCGTGCCTGGCTGCGTGCAGCGCGCCGACGGCGATGCCGTCGTCCGGCAGCCGTGGAGGCTTCCCGGAGGACCCGATGGAGACGCTCATCACGTCGACGCCGTCGCCGACCGCGTCGTCCATGGCGGCGAGCATGTCGGCGTCGAAGCATGTGTTCTCGATGTTTGGGTTGGGCCCCGGGATGGGCCAGCAGACCTTGTAGATGGCGAGGCGGGCGAGCGGCGCCCCGCCCGAGGCCGCGCCGGCCGCGAACCCCCCGAGCGCCGCCACGCCCGGCACGGCCCGGCCCGCGACGGTGGACGCGGTGTGGGTGCCGTGGCCGTCGTGGTCGCGCGGCGAGCGGTACGCGTTCGTGGCGTTCAGCCTGCCGTGGTGGGTCTCGTAGGCCTTGAGGTAGTACCGCGCGCCGATCACCTTCCTGCGTGCCGGTGTACGTACGTATGAACTTTAATCTCTCTATGGTGGTGTTTGTTTTCAGGACTTTTTGGTGTAGGGACTAAAAAAAGTCCTATGTAAAACAAACAGAAGGGACTTTTAGGGACTAAAGTGGGGTGTTTGTGACTATTTGAAGAAGTACCTATGTAAGGGACTTTTTGGGACTTTTTGGCATTTTTTCCAACAATGTCCCTACTTTTAGCATGTAATTTAATAACTACTACTACATTACTAAGGATAACATGGTCTTTTTACATATCATTTAATGACCTCTAGTCTCTATTTAGTCCCTGAAAACAAACGGGTAAGGACTAGGGACTTTTAAGTTGGGACTAAAAAAAAGTCCCATGACTTCTCAAACAAACAGGCCTATATCTAACAAACGTGTGGACAAGCACAGTGACGCAAAGATGAGGTTAACAGTCATCTGATTTGGCCTATGAAATAACAGCTGAGTAAACAAGTTTGCATAATTGCGCGTCAAGTTTTCTGCAGCTCTCGAGGGAGCAACATCTGACGCTTTCAGACTGACTGGGATCTCGTTTTACACGGACTGCGAGGAAGGCGTCACGGGATGCTACCTAATCTGCTGCCGCAGCTGCATCATCAGAGAGAAAACTACTCTACCGCAGACTGTTTGTACGTCTGCTGCTAAGACCATCTCCAACAGGCGCCTAAAAAACGACTTTATCGTGCGCTGGTCGTCTGGTTTTGCGCGTCGCGCAGCGCTGGCTCCAACAGCCGCGCTATAATGCATCGCGCACGCCGCTCCAGCAGTGCCCAAAGATGCAGCTCGCACAATTTTTTTTAATAAATAGATTGCATTTAAATAAAAAAGATACAAAGTTATTTTACATAGATAGCAACTAGATAGGTAGTTCGAAAACATAGATAGATAGTTCGGTGCTAGATAGTTTGATAAAAAAAATACTAATCCTAGTCGCTCCAGTCATCTGCATCACCATTGTCGTCGGTGTCGTCGGAGGTTGACAGCCAAATGTCAAACCATCGTTCATCTTCTTCAGTGAAGAAGGAACTCCCGCCTGCATTGACGAGGTCGGCATGCGCACACGCCAAAGCCTTCCGACGACGTCTATCCAACCGCTCCTCGCGGCGCCGGCGCGTGTCCTCCTCGCGACGCCGGTCCCAGTACTCCTGCTCGTAGGCGACGTCTTCCGGGTGGCGCCGGCGCCACTCCGCCATGACCCGCTCGTCCTCCTGGGCGACGAGGAGGTGGCGCTGCATCGCAGTGTGCTCCGCACGGTCTTGTGCGGAGTTAAGGCGAGGCGGCGGGGCGAGGTCTAATGCCTGCTGGAGCGTGCGGACGTCGGGGAAGTTCATCTGCAGTCGCGGCCTGCCTAGGCGCCACGCCGCCGCGTCGAACGCGCGGGCGGCCTCGTGCGTCGTGTCGTACGTGCCGAGGCTCAGCCGGAGATCGCCGGAGCGTATCTCGGCGTAGAACCCGCCGTTGGGGCGCTGGCGAACGCCGCGGTAGCCCGATGCAGACCGGCGGCGCGGCGGCATGGTGGCTCGTCGGCGGCGGTGGCAGCGCGAGAAGGGAGAGAGAGCGCGGCGCGAGAGGCAGGGAGAACGCGACGGCGGCGCGAGCGGCAGAGGAAGAGAGAAGAGAGAACGCGGCACGAGAGGCAGGGCAGCGCGCTGCCTTTTATGGCACGCGCGGGACGCGGCGCCGCAAAAATGACGCACGGGCTGCCGCCTTTTCGCGCGCGCTAGCGGTTCCCTCGCGCGCGGTTTTTTCCCGCCGCCGCTGGAGCGCGCATTTCAGTCCCGCGCGCGGTAAACTGGCGTTTTTTAGCGTGCGCGGCTTTTTGCGCGCCTGTTGGAGATGCTCTAAGCCATGCAGGCAGAGATTATAAAACAAGCTGTGCACTGCAGCCCTGCAGGACTCGGCCGGCAAGGCGCCAAGCTGGAGTCTTGCTCCCGAGCTGGCCCGCCATCTCGGGTTTTTGTTCGGACGTCCACGGTCTGGTCCCGGTTGAAGCGTGCAGCCACCCACGCCGGAGATTCTAGTTTGGATACATCGACGTCGTGGACTGGCTTGGCTATGTGTGTGTGTGCGCGCGCGTGGTGGTTCTCCTTTGGTCGTCAGTCGTCACTGTCTTGTCATCGCAATCATAGGTTGATGCACTGCATGTATGTCTGCCTTTTGTTTTGTTTTGTTGTCTTAGTTCGATATTGTTCTGATTTTTAGTTTGACGAAGTGATCGATATCCATATGGTCACACGATGGAATACGGCAAGAGGCCGTGCATATGTCCCCTATTTCCAGCAAGAATATACTAGCCTGAATAGACCGACCAACCAATCTTCCAGCAATAACAAGGTACCCATGAAGTATGAATTTGTATGTGATAAACTACTAATACCAGCTAAAAGAACTAATACAAGCTGATTATTATACCCTAAAAACATACTACAAGTAATAGCTGACCTGTTGCAGGAGGAGGCATTGAAGGAATCTCCTCCTTGACACACTCCCTTCCACCGCGCGGGCACTGGCCCTAGCCCTTCGTCGCCGAAGCTCCTCGACTCCGGCCAAATCCCTGTAGTGTCAAACAATCGCTTCTTGTCAACGCAGTTCAGTTTCACTCCCCGTGTTTGCCAAAGCAGTTCGGTAGTATTCAGTAGAGCCTTCTCACCGGAGTCCAGCATGCCTACGATGACATTCTCGCCGGCGTGAGCGCCGGACGGCAGCCAGTCCCCGCTGTCCAGGCCTCGGAACCCTTCCTCCAAGCCCACAAACTCCCAAGACCTCGTGGTGTGTGGGGACCACCTCCCGTCGCTCCGAAAGGTAGACACCACCTCAGTCCTCTCTGCAGGAGCAGGAAACTCCACATGCATGGCATGAGCCAGACGAACAAGGACATATACCAACAGTGATAGACAAATCACAATACAGTATTACTCCCTTTTAGAGATTCCACTAAAAGACTATACACGGAGCAAAATAAGTGAATGTATATTCTAAAATATGTCTATGTACATGCGTATGTAGTTCATAGTGTAATCTCTAAAATGTCTTATATTTAGGAACGGACGGAGTATTTATCGTGCATCCATTTTTGAGAAAATCCCTGGTGTCACTGTAGACACTACCTGAAAGCTTTGTGGCTTCATCATCGGAGAGAAGAGCCGCGAAGCCATTCAGGCTGTGCTTGTAGCTGTACAGCAGCGACGCCCGCGCCTCCTCCTCGCTGGTGAACGAGGGAAAAAGAGCGCGTGAATGGTTAGCTGCGACTTGTACACGAAGCCGGACTCGCTAGTATCCCAGTATCCGGCGCTGCCACTGCCACATGTATGTACGCAACTACGCATGCATGCATTCATTAATGGCTGTGTATGTAACGAGTATGTATGTACCTGCCCTTGACGGAGAGGAGGAGGGCATGGTGATCATCAAGGACAGTTTCCTTCGACTTCTCTCCTGCGTGCTCGCCCAGATACACTATATAGACCTGTCCACAACGGCGATATGAAAGTTTAGTAATCCGTCCCTTCTGCAGAGCACGCAGCTCACACAGAATTAAGCGTAGGGAGTTAAGCGAAACAGAAGCATCATGAACGGCAGGACCGTGCCGGCCATGAACTAGTCGAACTAAACCCGTGAGAAATCTGTTGATTAACAGCGAAAAATGGATTGATTGAGATGATGACCTGGCCTTGCTTGGTAGAGGCTGAGGCAGTGAGGAAGGAGAAGAGGAAGAGGAAGAAGAGAAGTCCGGACATGGCCGGTCGTCCGCTGCCTCCTCCTGTCGCCTCCATCGGAACGCCGTATCTCCCTCCGTGTTTCCACGGCTTGGAGGCTGTTTATATATGCACTATACAGAGTTACAGACAGAGGTTCTGTGGCGAGGCGATGGATCGGGCAAAAGGGACACGGTGGAATAGTTTGATTGTCTCTCGCCCTCTAAGACGATACCATCTTTTGCTTCTTGTATTATATTGTTTGTAATTTTTTGCTTTCTTCCCAGTATTCCTTTTTTTCCCTTTTGGAGGAAGAATCTTCCCTAGCCTCAACTTGAAGCTGTGATGACTTATTTAACTTGGATAGTTTGGTCTGGATTGGATACATATACTCTGCATTCTTGGCATTTTCAGCAAGAACAAAAAGAGCTAGTCTGACACTGCAATCGCACCCACTACTGTCTTATCTGTATTTTTACTTTGTTAGAGAAAAGTCACTTGTGTTCTTCACCGCATTCAGGAAAACACACACTTATTATGGTATTACTAATAATATGTGCACCCCGCGTGCAGTGTAGTAAGAATTTTAAGAAATAAGTGTTTTGAAATAGCAGATAAAAGAAAACCAGCTATATCGTCCATATGATGGAGAAATAGTGGAGTTAAATGGAAAGTGTAGGTACAAATTATCTAAACAATATGTGTCAATTTAGTGAGAACACTCGAGGCCAATGGTATGTTAAATGCTTGAGAAGGGCATCTTCAAAGCGGACTCTCAATGTAACCGTCCGGACGTGTTTAGCCATCCAACATGGATGACCACACATATTTTTTTGGTTAATCCGAGACAACTTTGTGTGTGTGTGTGGTGGGGGGTGGGGGGGGAGGGCTTTGTTGGAGTCCGGATAGCATCCATGTAGGGCTTCGACACCCTTGGCCAACCCCCAAAACCCCTTCTCGAGCCCGCGCCTCCATCCCTTCATCTTTGTCTCTTCATCACTTTTATATCTAGCCTGTGTCGTTGCTCCACCACCCTCACTGCAGCGCCACACCCTTGTCAAAACTTGACGAGTCTCTCACCTCCAACTGTACACCTGGGCTCCATGCCACTTCTCCTCCGCCTCCGTCCCAAAACTCTCCTTCGACCGCCTCGCAGGTACCATATGCTCTTATGATACCCACAATGCCCGGCAATTGTTCGGTGAATTACCCAAGCTAATTTCTTCGTCCCTTCTTCTTTGAAGCAATGTATTTGGATACGGAATACATATACGAGCACTATGTTGAAACGTCCGATAAGGAGGACTACACGTATGAGACGGTGATGATGCAGGCAGTCCTTGTAGATGTGGAGCATGCGGAGGAGGATATTCTCAATTTTCAAGGGATCGGTCAACGGTCGTCGAGTGCTCAACTGCAAGAGGGCGCATGTCCATTTGACGCCGATGTACGACTAGTTTTCCCTGGATGCCTTCTTCGCTCACAATATTCACAGGCACTTTCGGATGCGCAAAAACGTTTTCGGTCTTCTCTACCATGGCGTCCAGTCCTTTGATGACTACGTCATCTTGAAGAAAGACGTCATGGGAAGGATTGGGTTCTTTCGTTACCAGAAGTGCACTCACACACTGAAGATGCTTGCATGCACGGCTGTTGAATCGTGGGACTACTACCTATGAATGTTTGAGAGTACATGCGAAGATGCCATGGTCAGGTGTGCAACTGTCGTGGTCGAGGTGTTTCAACCTCAAAACCTGAGAGAAGTAACTTGGTAGACACCGGGAGGATCTTTGAAATCTCGAAAGAAAGAGGGTGGCCAGGTTTAGTCGAATCTCTTGACTATATGCATTGGAAATGGAAGAACGGTCTCAAAGCTTTAGAAGGGCAATACGAGAGTCATGTTTAGAAGCCCACCATCATTCTTAAAGAAGTTGCATCACATGATCTTTGGATTTGGCACGCTTTCTTTGGCGCTACAATGTGCTGCAGCGACCACCATTGTTTGCTAAGATGACTGAAGGAAAAGCTCCTCCTTGCCACTATACTGTTAATCGACATGATTACAACATGGGCTACTATCTGGTTGACGATATCTATCCTATGTGTGTCAACACCATCTCTAACCCAGTTGGACAGAAAAAATATCACTTTGTCGAAAGACATGAAGCGACTAGAAAGGATGTTGAGAGGGTATTTGGAGTTCAGCAAGCACGTTTTGCACTTGTTGGTGGACCTGCTAAAAAAGGGATCTGGAGATCTTGTGGGAGGTGATGACCTGTTGTGTGATCATGCACAACATGATTGTGAAGGATGAGCTGAGGATGCTGCCACAACTCTTGAATTTGAGAACATGGAGGATCCTATCAAACTTTCCGACCAGAATCCGTCTACATTTGAAGAGCTTGTTCAAATGCATCAATAAATTCGGCATCGAGCGACTCATGAGCAACTAAAGGAAGATCTAATTGAGCATTTGTGGGCGGTCAAGGGCGACAACGATGTTGGAGTGTGATATTTAAACTTTTTTAAAATTAGAACTATGTATGCGTCTATTTGAACATGCATACTTCAAAAAATGGGGTCAAATGTATGCGAGCATCGTTGGATGGCTGGCTCCCGCAGGGTCCACCGACTTGTCCATGTCTGCAAACGAAGACGGGGTGCCCGTTTTGTGGGTCAGCGTTGGAGATTGTCATAGCCTTAGAATTGTTTGTAATTAGTTGCATTAACATCTTGGCATCATGATTACATTTTTGAAACTTCGAAATGAGGATTGAAGAAACCCTAGTAGATAATTAATTCAGTTAGGTTTAAATTTAAACATTTTCTGTGAACCCAAAATGGCCTTAAAAAATGTCCATGATTTTTGGATAATGTTGGAAACAACAACCAGAGGTGACGCACATTTTGCCTAGCCATCTTGGATTTTTGAATTAACTCATATTGTATTTGAGTTGGAGTTTAAAATTTACCATTAAATATTGGCTGCTCCAAATATTTTGAAATTTGTTGTGTGTAATGGGGATATGTATCTAGGATAGGGTCACAAGCCTGACCCAGATGTCCTACCTAAGGGTATCTCATTATTAACTTGAAGGTCACAAGGAAGATTCTGATTGGATAGCCATGGCGTCTAAGTCACTTGGTAAGCAATCACTCAGAGTATTTTCCCCTTCACTTGACAACCAACTTCCACTCGGAAGAAACCATTCGACGCAGAAGACCAGAAGCCACTCCAAGGAAGCCAACATGCGAGTGTTCGGCTGTTCATCATGAATAGCATTAATTACGCACGTTATCAGTAACATACACATTTAAACTCTATTGATCGAACCCTTAGATGCTGGGCCTTGATGAGGGGTAGCGCACTCTATATAAGTCACTCATCCCCTCTGGCACAAGGGTTCGTACTCCCTGTAACACATATTCCACACCGCAAGAGCTCAAGAGTAATGATACGTAGGGCTTACCTCCACGAGAGGGCCTGAACTCATACATCTTGCGTACAAGCTTGCCGTAGCTAGGACTCTGTCATCTCCTTTCGTACCCTACATCTCTACTGTGAGGTTCATTCCCACGACAGTGTGGTTTTAAAATATTACCAATATTTCCCAGAAAAATTTACAGAATTAACCAAAATAATTCTGTTTGAAAACCAAAATCAATACAAATTTTCAAGAATAGAAAACAGAAAACAAATAAAGAAAAGAGAGGAGAGAACTAACCTCGTGGCCCAATACTATGCAGCCCATCTCGCTCATAGTGCTAGTCGTCTTCACCGTGTGCTACTAGGCACAGGAGATACACCACACAACGCGCGCGAGGGACCCACGCCACCTGCCTGCCTGCCTGCCCCGTCAGCACGACGCCGAGTATAGAACCGCCATTCCCGTGTGCATCGAGCCCATCCCTTCACCTACCTCGGTGTCCTATCTTCCCTACCTCCATGGCCGCAGCACCCGAAGCCGCGCCGCCCTGAACCTCGCGGCCAAAGCCACTCCCTCGCTCCCACTCCGTGTCCCCGAGCTTAGCATCGACGCCCTCGTCCTCTCCGTCGTGTCAAGCATCGCGGGACGCCTCGAACACCGACCTTGACGTCGTTTTCTTCCACGGGCCATGGATCACCGTCGTCGAATTTGTCGCTGTCCGTGCTTCCCCGAGCTCGATGACGACACCATCGTATGCACCATGAGCTGCTGACCGTTACCCTCCTATTCTCCCAGTCTAATTCTTGTCGTAGCCCCAACAACCACGACCTCGAGCTCCGGTCGCCGCCATGGCCGGTGAGCCTCGTGCCCCCGATATGCTCCGCTTGCAGTAGTGGCACCAGCATGCTCCTCATGACCACAGGACATCGTAAAGCCCTTTGGCTAGCCTCCCCGTACCCTGCATCCTCTCGCCCACTCGGGATCGAACTCCGACCGTTGCACAAATCACCGCCGCTGTTGTTTTAGACCCCCTAGGCTCAAACTCATCACACCGTTGGACGCACACGAACACTAGCATCTTGTAGGGCCAAACCGCTGGTCATTTGGTTGAGGTAGGGCGATTTCCGAGCACCTCTGTCGTCTCGGGCCTCGCCGGTGGGGTTGACCCCATTTGACCAGGGTTTCACCACCGTGGGTCAAAGACATGTGGGGCTAGGCCCGTGACTAATTGGTAGTTAGGATTAAATTAAGAAAGTCACTCATGAGTGGGTCCCATTGGTCTGGTTTGACGTGGACCGGCCCAGTTGCATGCTCAAATCATCCTGAGGCAATGTTGACGTAGTAACGATTTTCTAGAATAAAAATAAAGCAGAAATGATTTATTATTTTCAAAAAATGTTTAGAACTTCTAAAAATAATATAAAATAATCTACACCTCTCACATGAAAATAATTTATATATGAAAAATGATGAGAAAAATATGAAGAATCAGTTTATGCCATGATCTTGCATGTTTGAAAAAGTTAACATCATCAACTAGGACAAATGATGATTTAGGAAAATTTGTTAATTAGTTTTGGATTGGAATTTGATATATAATTAATTCCACTTAAGTTAATATAACTACCTATTGCATTAGGTGAATCTAGTACCTTAACGTGACATATCATCCATCTAGTTGTGCATCACATTGAATGTGTTCCTTTATCTTTTTTGTTGATGTTATTCCTTCTTGATAGATGATGGTTCTCACGTTGAGATCGATGTCATTGATGAAGACTCAATGCTATCTTCAAAAGTGTCAGGCAAGCAACCCCCTTGAGCATACTTATATAAACCCACTCTCTCGCTCGTGCTCTCTTTTACCGCATTAGGAGAACAACGATTCAACTGTTACATGTTCCGGTAGTTGAATCCATTCCTCTGTATTAATAGTCTTTGTCATAGTAAATAGTTGAAACCACTCAGCATGAGTAGTAACTGCTTGTGACTTGTTGTGCCTACTCATCCATGATTGCTTAATATGCCTGCTATGCTTAGAGTCGTGTCGGGTCTGATCCATCTGGGCGATGAATCAGAATGGATGTGTTCATATCCTGTTGTATGAGAGCCAAGTGTGTGAATCCAATTTGGTAAAGGTAGAGATGAGAGGCCATGTAGGAGTACGCAGCGGGTTGTCTCATTGGGGTCGTCCTTAAGAACTGAGTTCTGTGTTTGTGATCCAAGACAACTACTACCACACGTTGGCCCTGAAATATGACCCCGCTCGACTTATTAATCGCCTTGATCTTTGTCCAGGAGTTGAGTTTCTGGTGTTTGTAGGACAAGTTTCGGTGGTCATGTTTAGCGTTACCCGACGGCGTGGGCTTTAGTATGGTAGATGCACAGTGGCACGGTGTACCAAGTGTTACCCGAATGGTGGGCGAAACCCTGCGCACATTGTTTGGGGTCATAGAGGAAACTTTGGCCGGACTTCTTTATGGGTTCAGTCTCAAATAGGTGATAAACCTGGACTACGTTCTCGTGTGGTTAAAGGTCGTTGTATACATCCACGCCGGGCTTCCGCTTGAAGGTTGTCGAGATACATGACGTGTATATGGCGCTAAGTGGTGGAAACATGTGCGAGGAAGTACACCCTTGCAGGGTTAATTCATCTACTCGAATAGCTGCATCCGCGGATATGGACTACCTGGAAAAGTTATATGGTTCATAGATAACTTGAAATGGATACTCAAAAATGCACAAGATAAGTGTGAGTGCTACAGATGGCCTTCTCGTAGGGAGACGGGAGAGGATACATAGTGGTGTATTGATGTGGTTAATATGTGGACTCGTGTGTGATGTCTTACTCCAAACATACTACTTGTAGTCGTAGTACATGCTAGCAAAGAATTAAAGCTAGCTTGCTACAATAAACTCAACACTTCCCTTTGTTGAAAATGATGCGTATGCAAATAGTTCTGATGTAAGTCTTGTTGAGCACCTTTGTCGTCACGGTTGCTTAATTATGTTTTTGTAGAGGAAACCTTAGTCTCACTAATGGTTTTCTATGTGAAGTTCAACATTAACCGGATTAGCTTGGAATCCCAAACAGAGGTTGGCTCCTCTGGTAGGGTCGTTGTAGTTATTTGGGCTCCTTGAACCACTTTTAGTACTCCCTCCATCCGGAATTACTTGTCGCACAAATGTATAAAAATGGATGTATCTAGAACTAAAATACATCTAGATGCATCCATTCCTATGACAAGTATTTCCGGACAAAGGGAGTAGATATTTGTACCGAGACATGTTTTGCTTCCTCTTGTTGCTTGGATGACTTGAGTGTTGGCTCATGTGACCCGTGTTTGTAATATCACACTATATTGGATCTTATGAGTCTTTAATAAATACTTTGAGTAATAGAGTTGTGTTGTGATGCCATGTTGTATCTATACATATCATGCATATTGCGTGTATATTTTGAAATGCATTGTATGTTTGGGATTCGACACCTAGTTGTGTGCCTGTGGTAGCCTTCTTTACAGGGAAATGCATCTTTGCGCTTCCATCGAGCCATGGTAGCTTGCTACTACTCCGGACACATTGATTGGCCGGCAAGTATCCTTCTTTGCTTTTGTGTCTGTCCCTACTGGTAAATGTCACGTGGTGTAATGGATTCCGTGTATCTTGTTATGACTCATCTACACACGTTGTTGACCGACACCTCCATTCCTGGGTTATGTATGTCTGTCCCTGTATGGTTGTGCCACTTGGTTCTATAACTAATCATGTCGACCCAGGTTCTCTGACATATGGTTCCTAACGATATATTCATATACGTAAGCCAAAAGGCACAAATGGTCCCGACCAAGGTAAGGTGGCAGCCGTGGAGCTTACCGTGCATGAGGCCGCAAAGTCATATGATGTGTTACATGCTAGATTCGTATGGTTTAGGATCGGGGTCCCGACAGAGATGCCCTAACATCATATCAAACATTTTGATGTTGCAAAAGTTGTTATAGTTTAATATGACAAAATGACCTCCTGGATAAAGATAATTGACATTTTGACATTATGGATAGATAGATTTTGGTTATGACTATGTATTGTTCCGAATCAAGAACCGTTTTGAAATTTTTTTCACTCCTCCTATCTATATCTACTAATAAAGGGAATAGATATTCTTGGTCTGTCATATTATTTTGCAAAAAAAATCCCTAATGTTGTTGATAATCAAGCTGTAATCCACTTTTAAGTTACTTTTTTGCTTTTGCGGAAATCCCCCTTAATGTTACTAGTAATCAACCCGCGGGACAGTTTTAAGTCATATTTTCACTTTTGTAGGAAAGCCGTGATAATTGGGCTAATCAACCGAGAGTACATATATAATGTTTTAGAAAAATTTCCATATCTTTTAAACGCTTACAAAAAATTTAACATGTTATGTATGAAATTTGATTAAAAAATATGTAGAATTTGAATGTTATTTTACATGTTAACCATTTTAAAACTCTACTTATGGGGCAATCTTAATCAATGGCGCATTATTTGTCTGTCTTTCATACCTGTGCTGATCTGGATTGGTAAAAAACACCTCAACAAAACTAGAATTCGAGACGAAAGAAATCATCTATGACCACACTTGCACGCCTTGCTAAAACCTCATAGGAAAATAGCAGTTTTCTCATCTTATGTCGAGAGAGAGGCGCTTAGGATTGACAACATTCAAACACGTTATGATTGTGTGAGCATTGAGGCCAATGACGCCGAGGGTGGGAAGGAGGATAAATGACGACAAAAATGGGATGCCATGTGTTGAAAGAAAGGAAGTATACCTACCGCGGTACAAATGGGATGCCATTGTGTGTAATTTCTTTGTTCGCTCAAATATCAACCTATGGATTTCTGCTACATGGTCATAGGTTTGTGGTAGGTTTATAGAGACACCGATGTTAAAAGAATCAAGATGGAACTACCGGGAGGTGAATAGTTTAATTACAAACTTTACCTCGTTTCTTACCAATTTAGGCATTGCATCATATCAAATGTTAGCCCAAATATGCTAGAATGAGATAAACAATCTATATGATGTTTGCAAAGTCAATGGACCATTGTAAAACACAGGTAAACATGTGTAACGTCCAAGATGCGGTCCTTTCCGATCTGGGGATCGAGGCCCCGAATTGGAAAGGAGCGCATCTAAGCGTCTCGCAAACAGGTAACACATCACATACATATTAATAAAGATAGACAATCAGGGGTTCAATTGCCTTCTCATAAATATATCAGAGTACATCACGCATACAACCAAAGTAGTTCCGCTACGGTCTACAAAACATAGAAAGGCTATGCTACCCTGCCTGCAGGCCGACGATCACAACCACGCCACAATCTTCTGGATAGTTCACATACAGGCGGTCTGTCTCCTTATCGTACTGCCACGCCAGCTGCGTGCCGTCGGGATCATCTGTCTCTAGAGTACCTGAACCTGTTGGTATTGTGGAGGAATCCGTGAGCCACGGGGACTCAACAATCTAAGACCTTGGTGCCAGAACTAGTCAAGTTATTAGGTAGGATAAGGTGAAGTTGTTTAAGGTTGCAGCATCCTAAGCTTGACTTGGTGGCTAACTTACGTAGAACATTTATGAAGGTGGTCTATACTAGCGGTCGTGAATACTTGATCACTAAGTGATCCTGAACACCTACCTACGTCATTTATAACCCCACCGTGTTCCCGATCGAAGAGAGATCTTCGAGGGGACAGTCACGGATACGCACACAATTGGCAATTTTATTAGCTTTTGTTTAAGTTATCTAATACCGGATGTTAACAAAATATTCCAAGTTGCCACATAACCGCGGGCACGGCTTTCCAAAAGATTAAACCCTACAGGGGTGCTCCAACTAGTCCATCACAAACATACACAGGCCGCAAAGTAATCCTCTATCACGAATCTCGTGATCTCGTCGGATTCCTTAGAGGAAAACCTCAACTCTGCGGAAAACCAAAGCTTCACTCGGATTCCTATACGCAAGATATATCGCTAAGGTAAGGCAAGGCTAGCAGGACCTCCCGACGTGTCGACGACCCTGATAAGAGCCGCGTATCTCAGTCTGAGGACACGCCGGATGAGCTACGCGCACGATGGCCTGATAGAAATCACTCAAGTTGCCCTGAGTTGGCCCCGAGCAGTGCCCAGTTTGGACCAACACTCATGAGGAGCACTGGCCCGGGTTGTTGATTAAGTTCCTCGGGGTAGCTATTCCCTATGCAGATTATTATTAAGTGATTAGCAAATTAACACCAATGTTGGGTCCTGCCGGACAAGCCTTAGCACTACGCAATTTATCGAGGGGGTCCCCATAACAACCCCGAACGTGTTAGGAGCGATCAATATGGAATCAAACACCGGTAGCCGGTAACTATGGCGGCAATAACGGAACAAAGCAAAAGGCAAAAGGCCAGGCCTTCCGTCATTTACCAAGTATATAGGTGCATTAATTAAATAACAAAATTTAAGATAATGATATCAAGCTCATGTTGTCACATGAGACAAAGCACCTGCATCTAGCAACGCTAACATTAGTAGCTGAGCAAAGCCTACTTAGCCATTCAAGTTTTGCTAGGTAAGGGTAGTGTTTGGTTTCATGGCATATGAGGAGGCAATTTAATTCAGTGGTAGGCATCGAGCAATATGACATGGAAACGCAAACTAGCATAACAAGTCTAGAGATGGAATCAAGGTCATATCATCTTGCCTGTGATATCCTCAGCTTGGAATGGTTCTCGATTGTCCTGCACGTACTGTCCTGACTCCACGTATTCATCATCTGATCCCATGCTATCCAACATAAGAATAACATCCAATGAACAACAGCACCTCAAGATGCAACAAGCACATGATGCATGAGATGAAAAATGAGCATGCTTCACTATTTCTATCACCAACACAAGCTTAAGAAGCTAAAACAAGTTCCTGGACAGAACTGCATGCTAACCTATTTTGACATGCATGAGAATGACATGATCAGATGCGTCTCATGAAAACGATGCTAACCACATAAAGAACAATACAATCGGAGCTACGGATCAACGGGAATCAAAGAAACAAGATATGAAGCCCTACGTGTCAAAATCACCACCACACACTCAAATGGCACGAATATGGTATTCCCAGGTTGCCAAGACATAAATCAACCCATCATGGATGGGGTGGAGCAAAGAAGAACACCACAACATCAACTAAGCACTCACAAACATCAAAATAACAACACTACACAATCTGCCATAAACTGCATCATAGCACTTTGTGAGCTACATCCAAAGCACCTACAACCACCCAACTATGACAAATAATATATGTGGCTGTAGATAGCCAAGAATACTACCAGATTAAGCAAGAATCACACAAAAAGGAATTAAACATAGGAAGATACAAGGCTGCAAACTTTCCCAAAACCATCAGATCTCATGGACTTAGTGAAAATTCCTGCACCTAACTTTCTGTGTTTGCTCTGAAGCTTTTTGACAGCAGCCAAAAAAATACCTAAAGGGCTCCAAATGACATGAAATTTTACAGGGATCTAGAAAAACATATCAGGTCCAACTTTCTAGTTGAAAGATAGGGCTAGATCACAACACAATGACCAGCACAACCTCATCTACACGGGAAGAAAATATAAACAGATTCTCAGACTTAGTGAAAATCTCTTAGATTTTCACTAAGCTGGAATTTCATCCACAAGCCTACTTTGGATGGGCACAACTTGCACACATGGATTCCAAATCATGAATTGAAACCAACATGTGGTAGAGGGGGTCACCCTCTACTACCACAATACACAAACAAATACAAGAGCGCATCATAATCCATGGAACCAAGCTCTAAACTTAGAAGAAAATGCAAATATGACTTTTCCAGAAAAATGTTCCAATGGAAAAAATGATTTCACCAATGGATTCCTGGGATCTTTATACCCCCAAACCACATATAAAACACATGCACTTGCTTGGAGCAAGTGAGCTCAAACTAGGAAGGAAAAACTACATAGAATCCAACATAGTGAATAGTGCAACATTTCATGCAACTCTCACTAGAACAACTAACACATAACTATGCTCATGTGCACAAAGACAATATGGACATGAGGGTTTGGACCCCATGTTGGTGTCAAGCACATCACCAACACAAATACTTCTCTCACTATGTCACCCCCCCACACACACTTCATGCCCTCTCTCATATTTAGCATGAGGAGGTGCACAAGTTGCAAATGGGGCTGTTTTCACCACATGCATATCACCAACTCATATGCATGTCATCTAGTAGAAACCACACCACCTACACATGCTAGCAACACAAAAGAATGCTAACACATGCATATGGCACTTACACACACATGCATACATACACTAGCTCCTCCACATGGTGTGCAACACACACACACACATACACCTCTCACATGAACACACACATGCATCACATCATCTGGCACTTCTATAGCAGCAAAGGGAAAAAATAAAATGCCATTGTCATCTAGTGTTTTAGGCACAAGTGTAGCAAGCAAAAGCAAAGGAAAAAAATAGAAATAAGGGAAAAAGAAAATGGGGCAGCCTGGGATTCGAACCCCAGTGCCCCTGGTGCTCTGCAACACACCTAGCCATTACACTACTGCCATAAGCTCGACAGAGAAAGGAAGCAACCAGGGTGACTTGCTCCCTGCTGCTACTGTGCATGAAAAAATCAGAAAACAAAAGAGCGCCGAGGGGGGACCGAACCCGCGCCCTCCAACAGGCACACCACACTCGCTACCACTGGGCTACGTTACGATAACTGACAAAGGAGGGTTGTATTGAGAGGTAAACTACTTCTACTGCGTGGCTTTGCTCTGCACAGCGCAGGGAAGCGCCGGCGACAGGGAGGCCGCCGTGGCTTCTCTGCTGCTGCTGCTGCGCTACGACGAGAGAAGGCACTGTTGTCGAAGCTGCTACGCGGGGGAAGGGTCCCTGCTACTACTGCATCGCCGAGACACACCACAACTCTACTGCACCACTGCACCTGCTACCTGACAGAGAGGCACGCGAGCACTTCGCCGGATCCCGGCCGATCGAAGGAGGAAGAAGGAAGGGGAGGTGCAGCCTCACCTCGGGAAGGAAGGGAAGAGGCCACCCGCTCGAAGGAGTAGCCGTAGGGGAAGAAGACGCCGTCGGTTCTCTGCTGCTGACGAGGTAGAGGAAGACGACGGGAGCTTTGGGGCCGAGACGATGACGCGCTGCTGGCCGTCGTTGTGGTCGCCCCTCGTCCTCAATGCTGGTGGGAATGGGGCGCGGGGAGCCTCCCCGATCTCCTGGACATGGCGACGGCACCGGAAGCCGACGGGAACGGAGGTAGACGACGACGATGACCTCTCTCTCTCTGCTATTCCTACAGGACACTTACCGGCGAGGGACGGAAGGGAGACTAGATGGAGATGGGGAGAGGTGGCGGCGGCGGCTGAGGGGGGAAGAGGAACCCGCACGGACGCCAACGCTTTAAAGGGGGGAAGCCTCGACGTTGCTGCTGCTCACGGCGTCGGCGAGTTCTCTCTCAGCCTCTGACGGAAAGGAGTAGGGGGGAGAGACGGCGTTAGAGAAAGGAGAAGGAGGCGCGGGGATGGGCTACTGGAGCGAGAGCGAAGGAAGTTGGGCCACGGGAGGAGGGTTGTGTCCCAAGTTGGCGCCAGGTATAGAGAAAGAAGCCCTGAGGGGGGGTTTTCTAATTACAGAAAGGCCTGAAAGAAAAGAAATAAAACAAGGCAAAACTACTGGGGATAAATCAAAAGAAAATACCCCTTGGTCATAGAAAAATATGACCTATTTAAATAAAACAAGAACAAGATTTTTAGGAGCAAGCAATATTTGACAAAACAGAATTAATGCCTCTGTTTTGTATTTATTGCACCTGTTTACAACACTTTTAAAATGACCAAACTTGCACAACTTAACACCCACAATCTCCTCTAAATAATAGACATTTTCAAATCAGCTTAAGAGCAAGCAAATATTAGAACTAGGGAATAAAGAGAGAAAAGGGTCTTTGAATTGAGAAGGGCTTTGGAGTAAACAACACCACATCATATCTACTCATCCCACATCTCATGAGCATCACACATGAACTCACAAGATCACAACTCAAGGAAGCATAAGACCACAAAGCAACATCACAAGACATGACATGAAATGATATGTTATGCATGCATGCAAGGGAAGGAAGTAATAAGGGACACACATGAAATCATGGCTCAAAATGACAACATCATATCCAAGACAAGGTGGACCCACTTGCAATAGGTTCCAAATAGGGAAGGATTACACTTGGGGCACTACAACATGTCAGAGTTAGGAATAATGGAAGACACGCCGAAACAAAGATGTATCACCATGTTCACTCCCTTGGAGGGGAGCTACTTGTCGTTGGAGAGGTGGAAATTCCACAAAGGAAGAATGAACACCACAAAGGCTCGCCTTCTTCTCCTTGAGATATCACCGCAAAGTAGATTCCCATCCACTCATGGTAGACTTTGAGATGGTCTCCAAACCTTGAAAAACATTGGGGCAAATGACAAATCGATTTCTCACCTAGAACTCCTACTGCATGGGATTCTCCAATCGCTAAGAGTAACAAGGTCAAAGAAGAAAATTTTGAAGCTTGCTCAAATCATGAATAGGATAGGAAAAGAGAGAGGAATAGATCTTTGCTTGGGGTGGAATTCTCGCTCATATATTTCATAAACTCCACAACAAATTAATAATATCGGATAATTAATAATATATGTCTATGTGCATTGGTCGATGCACATGGCGGCCATTGATATTGCCGCCCAACAATATCCCTCGCCCGATGCAACAAAATCAACAACTGGTTCTAGCAAAAAATACCGAGATGCAACAATTTAGCACATCCACTATCATCCTCGCCGATTGAAGCAAATCTCGTGGAAGGTTTTGGCACGGCACCTCTTCGGCCGGAACACACCCCCGTGTCGCACCTTGCTAGTCCCAGCACCATAGGTCAGCGTCGTAGCATGTCGGCTCCAACATGTCGCTGCTGGATGGGGCGTGGGTCTATAGGTACGCTGACAGCCAGGGAGGTTCGAACAGGTTGAGAGAGGAGGGGGCGAGATCGAATGAGGAATTCAACACCTGCGACTAAGAGAAGTAGAGCGACGAAGATGAAGGAAAAACGAGAGAAACAAATGGATAAGGTGCACATTAGAAAAGAAAGCAATGGAGATGGGGCCAGGACGATGTGCGCGGGTACGTGCGTGTGATTGATGAAGTGTTCCATCGGACGACCGATTAGAATATTTTACCTTTCTCGAAGGAGAGCTGATCGATGTTTTGCGAGGGTGCATGAGTCAAGCACAAAAGAATACGATGGTTCGATGCCGAAAATCGTTTTCTCGGCCGAGGCTCATGTGCACCCGCATTGATGAAAAAAAATCGAAACCAATACTAAAAAGTTCAAACAATCTATTTTTTTACACGATAGATATATAGATGCGTGAGACCCACTATAATTTTTAAATTATTTGAATATCTATATAAAAAAGACAGATTCAAGGTCTCTAAAAAGTTTAATGTTTAAATAGTGTTCTGATCTGATTTTTTTATTGAAAGTTGTTCAGATAGCCAAATGATTTAAAAATTAAAGCAGACCTCATGTAAAAACTTTTCTACCATAAAAATAGATTTTTTTGAATCTTTTAAAAAAAATTATAATTATTTTCTAACCGGGTGCAGATTAGACTTGACACCGAAACGCTACACTCGACCCTAGCTATTGCACATTTTTCTTGTAAACGTCCACATCGACATGCATCCACGTCAACATAGCTATCAACCTCTCATCCTTTTCTCCTTCATCAAGCACGCTTGATGATGACTATGAAGAATAGTGTATTGGATGGAAGCCGGCGACCGGTATGCCCATGCTACACCACGCCTTCTTGTGGTATGCAGTGTGTATACCTGGACATTTTCCGGACCGGGCCGGGTTTCGGGCCGGGCCAAAAAAAACCCGATGCTAAAAATCCAGGCCCGAGCCTGGTCCGGCCCAACCGTTAGGCCTGAATTTTAGGCTCAAGCCTAGCCCGAGACGAAAAAAGGCCGAATGGGCTTGATTGGCCCGGCCCGACTATGGCTTAATTTTATTTTTCAATAGTTCTGAGTCTCGTCCGACATGACTATCAGACTCAACTTTTCGGCCCGAGCCCGATCGGATGGGACAAATAGGGCCGGCCCTACTAGTAGAAAATAGATCTTTCGGCCAGAGCAGAAAAGAGCATTAGTCTCGGTTCAAATTAAAATCGAGACCAATGCGAGGCATTGGTCCTGGTTCGAGTTGCGAGGGAAATAGTCCCGGTTCGTTTCGTTTCATTAGTCCCGGTTCGGACAAAAACCGGGACTAAAGATTCAGCGACTGCCACGTGGCGTGTCGCGTAGCATTAGACCCGGTTTGTAGCCAGAACCGGGACTAATAGTTAGTCTTATGTTCCGGTTCTGGCCACAAACCGGGACCAAAGAGATGCCTATATATACGCCCCTGCCCACCCTCTCCTTTGTTTTTTGCTTGTGTGAGGTGTGCATGCCATGCTCCTGCCACCCTTCTATATATGCATGCACATGAGGTGTTCGATGAAATGTTTGAGCCACACTATTTAAGCTTTCTCCTCTCCAAGCTTCATTTTCCTCAATATTTGTCTAGGTTTGGCGGTGCACCAACTACACAACTGTTCTAAAAGGTTGGCTACTTCATCCTTTCATCTCTCACTGTTATTTTGATTTAGATGCAAAATTTGAGCTCAAATTAACTTCTTAGAGTCTGCACATGTGTAGGGTCCCGTCCCGTGCCCGTCCTCACCGTTGTCGATCGCTCGCGCCGATCTCGTCGCGAGCACCACCGTGGTGAGCCTCTTGTTCTTATCTTATTTTTAAAAGAAAAAAATTCTTCTTTGTATGATTTAGATAGATACTTGTATAAATTACTTACTTTTTTATTATTATTATATAGTGCGATGGTTTTGGTATCCGCCTCCGTTGGTCCTCGTCGTGTCTATGATTCGGATGTGGTATATATTATCTTTTATAACTATTTATTTTATTTAATGTTTATTGAAATTATGACGACCAACGTGACATATATTTTTTAATCTAGGAGGTATGTGAACCGGAAATTCCAACCCACATAGAAATTCTTGTCGAGAAGTTAAATTTGGTTGAAAAAGAAAACAATTACTTGAAGAAAAAATTGAAAATAATTGAAGAGAAGAATATGGAACTGGAGTTGCATGTTGCTGATGTCGTCGATGATCGCAAGATGAAGATGGATGCAATGCGGTTGAAGATGGATGCAATGTGCTTGAAGATGGATGAAATGCGCTTGAAGATTAGGAATATTAGAAAATATGCCATTGATAAAGAGGCTTGGTATCATTATGCTGTTGGGTGAATTGTTAGCTTAGTTACGATTTTGATCGCATTTGTTGTTGCATTTAAATGTTTTACATAGTTGTATGTTGTTTTATGAGAGAACTTTATGTAATTATTTTTGCAATAATAACATTTGATCACTACTGTGCTTTGGTTTTAATGTGATGATGAACTTGTATTAATTTGGTCATTTATCTATTCATGATGTTCCGTAATGGTTTTTGATATACTTAATTTCATAATACAGATGAACCACCAATGGATGTACGGTGACCGACGCACTTCGGAGTACATTACGAACCGGGACTAATGCCCGAGTCACACTTAAGTTCACATAAAATGGTATCCTCGACCGAGGTTAGCAACCTTATCCTTTTCATGTGTAATTGATACAAAAATATTGCATTTGTCCATGTACGGTGGTCATTTCACTATTCATGTATGTTGCAGATCGATCCATCGAAGCGATGGATGTACGGCGAACGACGCGGTTCTGTATTTATTACAGGCCTCCATAAATTTATCGATGTGGTTGAGGCAAACAAAGTGGATAATTTTATGCCTTGTCCATGTGTTGACTATCGAAACGTGAAGGAGTACTCTAGCTCGAAAATCATTCAAGGCCACATGCTTCGGAGAGGTTTCATGCCCACATATTATTGTTGGACCATGCACGGAGAAAGAGGGGTTATGATGGAAGGCAATGAAGAAGAAGATGATTATGACAACTATGCTATGTTCACTGAAGAATACGATGATACTGCAATGAAAGACAATGAATAAGAAGGAGGTGAAGAACAACCGACATCTGATGAGCCCCCTAATGGTCTTGGTCGGGTCATTTCTGATGCAAAGACACAATGCAATACAGATAAGGAGAAGCTGAAGTTGGAGGCCATGCTAAAGGATCATAAAAAGTTGATGTACCCAAATTGCAAAGATGGCAGCACAAAGCTCGGTACCACACTGGAACTGTTGAAATGGAAGGCAGAAATTGGTTTATCTGACAAGGGATTTGAGAAGCTAATGAAAATATTGAAGCTGAAGCTTCCAAAGGATAACGAATTGCCCGAGACTACGTACGAAGCAAAGAAAGCTATCTGTCCTCTTGGATTAGATGTGCAGAATATACATGGATGCATTAATGACTGCATCCTGTACCGCGGTGAGAAGTACGAGAATATGGACAAATTCCCGGTATGTACTGCATGTCGGTACAAGATCAGACACGATGATCGTGGTGATGTTGAGGGCGATGACGAGTCCCCCAGGAAGAAGTTCCTGCTAAGGTTATGTGGTATGCTCCTATAATACCACGGTTGAAACGTCTGTTCAGAAACAATGAGCATGCCAAGTTGATGCGATGGCACAAAGACGAGCGTAAGAAAGACGGGAAGTTGAGACACCTCGCAGATGGGTTGTAGTGGAGGAAAATCGAGAGGGAGTGGCCGGACTTTGGAGATGACCCAAGGAACTTATGGATTGGTCTAAGTACAGACGACATGAATCCTTTTGGGGAGCAGAGCTGCAGTCACAGCACCTGGCCCGTGACTTTATGTATCTACAACCTTCCTCCTTGGTTGTGCATGAAGCGGAAGTTCATTATGATGCCAGTGCTCATCCAAGGACCGAAGCAACCCGGTAATGACATTGATGTGTACCTAAGACCATTAGTTGATGAACTTTTGGAGGTGTGGGCCAAACCAGGTGTACGTGTGTGGGATGAGCACAAACGGCGGGAATTTGACTTACAAGCATTGATGTTCGTACCCATCAATGATTGGCCTGATCTTAGTAACATTTCAGGACAGTCAAACAAGGGATACAATGAATGCACGCACTATTTAGATAAGACTAGAGGTACATATTTGGAAAAATCTAAGAAGGTTGTCTACCTGGGGTGTCGTCAATTTCTTCCGACCAATCATCCCGTAAGAAAGAAAGGCAAGCATTTCAACGGTGAGGCAGATCACCGGAAGAATCCTAACCTCCCTACTGGTGATGAGTTATTGGCTATGGTTAAGGATTAGGGTCAAATAGTAATCTTTGGAAAGGGTCATGGCGGTCAATCTATTCCGAAAGACGACGTTACCGGACACGTGCCCATGTGGAAAGAGAAATCTTTATTTTGGGAGCTACCCTATTGGAAACACCTAGAGGTCCTGTCTTCAATCGACGTGATGCACGTGATGAAGAATCTTTGCGTGAACCTGCTAGGCTTCCTGGGCATGTATGGGAAGACAAAAGATACAACAGAAGCACGAGAGGAGCAGCAACGTGTGAAAGACCCATACGCCGAGAAGACTGATAAAGGGCGTCAATACTTAAGCAGCTACGCTCTTACCAAAGCAGAGAAGGAAATATTTTTTGAATGCCTGAGCAGTATGAAGGTCCCCGCTGGCTTCTCGTCTAATATAAAGGGAATAATAAATATGGCAGAGAAAAAAATTCCAGAACATGAAGTCTCATGATTGCCACGTGATTATGACGCAGTTGCTTCCGGTTGCATTGAGGGGGCTTCTACCGGAAAATGTTCGATTACCCATTGTGAAGCTATGTGCATTCCTCAATGCAATATTTCAGAAGTTAATCGATCAAGAACGTATGGAAAGGCTACAAAAGGATGTGGTCCAATGTCTTGTCAGTTTTGAGTTGGTGTTCCCCCGTCCTTCGTCAATATTATGACGCATCTCGTGGTTCACCTAATCGACGAGATTTCCATTCTCGGTCCTATATTTCTACACAATATGTTCCCCTTCGAGAGGTTCATGGGAGTCTTAAAGAAATATGTTCATAACCGTGCTAGGCCAGAAGGAAGCATCTCCGAGGGCTATGGAACAGAGGAGGTCATTGGGTTGTGTGTAAACTTTCTTCCTGACCTTAAGACGCTTGGTGTTCCTGAATCGCGGCATGAGGGGAGACTGAGTGGAAAAGGCATGCTAGGAAAGAAAGCAGTGATATGTAGGGACGGGCATTCTTTCACTTAAGCACACTACACAGTTCTAAAAAGTTCCACCTTCGTGGCTTCGTATATCGAGGAACACAAGAATTTTGTACGGTCCGAGTTCCCGGGGAAGGCTATCTCGTGGATTGAAGAAAAACACATGTATACTTTCGGCAGTTGGTTGCGAGCACGTCTCATGAATGACAACACTGTTGGAGATCAACTCTACTTGTTGGCCGCGTTACCTTCTTCAACTGTATTACATTTCCAAGGGCACGAGATAAACGGGAATACATTTTACACGACCGGCCAAGATAAAAAGAGCACCAACCAAAACAGTGGTGTCCGCTATGATGCGACAGACGAGAATGGGAAAAAGGACACATACTATGGTTACATAAAGGAGATATGGGAACTTGACTATGGACCTACTTTTAAGGTCCCTTTGTTTCGGTGTAGTTGGGTGAACATGAATGGAGAAGAGGTAAAGGTAGAACAGTTGTACGGAATGACAAGAGTAGATCTCAAGAATCTTGGTTACAGAGACGAGCCATTCGTCCTAGCCAATGATGTGGCTCAGGTTTTCTACGTGAAAGACATGTCCTCCAGACCGAAAAAAAGAAAAAAATAAGCAAATGAATACATTGGACTATGAGCCAAAGCATCACATAGTTCTTTCACGGAAAAGAAACATCGTGGGGATCGAGGACAAGACAAACATGTCAGCATATTATAATAAGTTTGATGAAATTCCGCCCTTCATAGTGAGAATTGACCCAAGCATCCCGCTAAATAATGAAGATTCTCCATGGTTACGGCCAAAGCGATCATAGGCAAGGGATCGAAATATAAATCTATGTAATGTATTAAACTTTATGTGATGTGTACTAATGTATTAAACTTCGAAAGAGATTGTCCGTTTTGTACACGAAGTGCATTCAGTTTTTGTCGTAACCCTCTCAACTTTTTAGCACATGCTATGTGGGTGAAATGATGATACCATGCCAACTTTCAACATTTTCACAGTTCATTTGTAGTTCTTTTCAATTTCAGGGTCAATTAGTTCAAAAAAAAGTAAATGCACGAAAAATACCAAATGAAGTCAGAAAATGTTGAAAATTTATGATGTGCCTTTGAATGGTGCATTTTGAACACACAAAAAGTATGAAGTTCAAAGAAGTTCAAAAAAATGAAATCCCTTTGTAACAGATGAGTTCTCATTCGAAACCCTCATACTTCAAAAGAGATTGTCCGTTTTGTACACAAAGTGCATCCAGTTTTTGTCGTAACCCTCTCAACTTTTTAGCACATGCTTGTGGGTGAAATGATGATACCATGCCAACTTTCAACATTTTCAGAGTTCATTTGTAGTGCTTTTCAATTTCAGGGTCAATTAGCTCAAAAAAATAAGTAAATGCATGAAAAATACCAAATGAAGTCAGAAATTGTTGAAAATTTATGATGTGCCTTTGAATGGTGCATTTTGAACACACAAAACGTATGGAGTTCAAATAATTTCAAAAAAAATGAAATTCCTTTATAACACATGAGTTGTCGTTCAAAGCCCTCATACTTCGAAAGAGATTGTCCGTTTTGTAAACGAAGTGCATCCAATTTTTGTCGTAACCCTCTCAACTTTTTATCACATGCTATGTGGGTGAAATTATGACACCATGCCAACTTTCAACATTTTCAGAGTTCATTTGTAGTGCTTTTCAATTTCAGGGTCAATTAGCTCAAAAAAATAAGTAAGTGCACAAAAAAATGCCAAATGAAGTCAAAAATTGTGGAAAATTTATGATGTGCCTTTGAATGGTGCATTTTGAACACAAAAAAGTATGGAGTTCAAATAAGTTCAAAAAAATGAAATCCTTTTATAACAGATGGGTTCTCGTTTGAAACCGTGATACTTCGAAAGAGATTGTCCGTTTTGTACACGAAGTGCATCCAGTTTTTGTCGTAACCCTCTCAACTTTTTAGCACATGCTTGTGGGTGAAATGATGATACCATGCCAACTTTCAACATTTACAGAGTTCATTTGTAGTGCTTTTCAATTTCAGGGTCAATTAGCAAAAAAATTAGTAAATGCACGAAAAATACCAAATGAAGTCAGAAATTGTTGAAAATTTATGATGTGCCTTTGAATGGTGCATTTTGAACACACAAAACGTATGGAGTTCAAATAATTTCAAAAAAATGAAATTCCTTTGTAACACACGAGTTGTCGTTCGAAACCCTCATACTTCGAAAGAGATTGTCCGTTTTGTAAACGAAGTGCATCCAGTTTTTGTCGTAACCCTCTCAACTTTTTATCACATGCTATGTGGGTGAAATTATGACACCATGCCAACTTTCAACATTTTCAGAGTTCATTTGTAGTGCTTTTCAATTTTAGGGTCAATTAGCTCAAAAAAATAAGTAAGTGCACAAAAAATACCAAATGAAGTAAAAAATTGTGGAAAATTTATGATGTGCCTTTGAATGGTGCATTTTGAACACAAAAAATTATGAAGTTCAAATAAGTTCAAAAAAATGAAATCCCTTTATAACACATGAGTTCTCGTTCGAAACCTTGATACTTCGAAAGAGATTGTCCGTTTTGTACACGAAGTGCATCCAGTTTTTGTCGTAACCCTCTCAACTTTTTAGCACATGCTATGTGGGTGAAATGATAATACCATTCCAACTTTCAACATTTCGAGAGTTCATTTGTAGTGCTTTTCAATTTCAGGGTCAATTAGCTCAAAAAAAGTAAATGCACGAAAAATACCAACTCAAAAGAATTTTCATAAAGTTTTTTTGTTAAAATATTTAATAGAAAAATAAAATAAAAGAGAGAAAAAAATCTTTAATAGCAAAGAATTAAAATATAATCTAGGACTAAGAAATATTAAAGTAAAAAAATAAAAAATGCCACCTATTGGGCCATCACGGCATGCATACGACTAGAAACCCTACACGAAAGATGGGCAAGGATGCAGACCCGCGGGCACAATAGGCCCAACATGCACAGAGAGGATAGTTAGGCCCATAGTCCTGCTTTGGAGAGGGCATGAGAGGCGGGAAGCGAGGGCCTTTAGTCCCGGGTTGGGGCTAGAACCGGGACTAAAGGGGGGGGGGGGTCTTTAGTCCCGGTTCTAGCCCCAACCCGGGACTAAAGTTCTACTACCTGTATCGGGTTATTGAGACCATGGATCTCTTCGATAGGTGGTAGATTTTTGACATCTTCAGATTTAATGCATTTCTCTCGCATAGATTTCTTGGCTTCTTGCATATCTTCAGGCCTGAGGAATATGATACCTCTTTTCTTCAGAGTTGGCTTAGGAGGTGGTTCGGGAATAGTCCAAGCATTCTCATTGCACAAGATGTTGTTCAGTAGAATCTCAGCTTGTTCTATGGTTCGATCCCTAAAAACACAACCAGCACAACTACTAGGTGGTCTTTAGAAACATCGGTAAGTCCATTATAGAAGATATCAAGTATCTCATTCTTCTCAAGAGGGTGATCAGGCAAAGCATTCAGTAGCTGGATAAGCCTCCCCAAGCTTGTGGGAGACTCTCTTCTTCAGCTTGAGCAAAGTTGTATATTTCCTGCAAGGTAGCTTGCTTCTTATGGGCAGGGAAATATTTTTTACAGAAGTAGTAGACCATATCTTGGGGGCTACGCACAGAACCAGGAGCAAGAGAAGTGAACCAGGTCTTAGCATCATCCTTTAGCGAGAAAGGAAACAACTTGAGCATATAGTAGTGGCGGATCTTTTCCTCACTAGTGAATAGGGTGGCTATATTGTGCAGTTTGGTAAGATGGGCTACAACCATTACAGAATCATAACCGCGAAAAGGATCAGATTCGACTAGAGTAATTAACTCAGGGTCGACAGAGAATTCATAATCCTCATCGGTCACAAAGATAGGCGAAGTGGCAAACTTCGGGTCGTATTTCATCCTAGCGTTCAGAGATTTTTCTTTCCACTTGTGTAGAAGTTTCTCAACATCATAGCTATCCTTACACGCAAGAAAATCCTCAGCTATCTCTCCCTCCATAACATAACGCGTATCAGGCATAACAGGCAATTCAGGTATAATAGGAGGTTCTACTTCAATAGTATCAGCAGTTTCAGAAGTATCATCACATCTAGCAGCAGCTCTAGCAATTCGTGCATCAAGGGCACCTAGTGGAAAAGAAGTATCAAGCATGGCAGGCATAGTATCAAGCATAACATCATGAGGCATAGTATCAAGCATAGCATCATCAGGCATAGTATCAAGCATAGCATCATCAGGCATAGTATCAAGCATAGCATCATCATGCATAGTATCAAGCATAGCACCATCAGGCATAGTGTCAAGCATAGCATCATGGACTGCATAAGTAGTATCATCAAGCACAGGCGACATATCATTATTTCTAGAAGGAGGCGAAGTCGCAAACTTACTCAAAACTGAAGGTGAATCAAGTGCAGAGCTAGATGGCAGTTCCTTACCTCTCCTCGTAGTGGAAGGTAGGATTTTAGTTCTTGGATATTTCGGATTCCTCATAGTGATCAGCAGACGTCAATCCCAAGTGACTCAGAGAATATAGCTTTGGTTCCCCGGCAACGGCGCCAGAAAAAGCCTTGATGTCCCACAAGCGTATGGGATCGCAACAGTTTTCGAGGGTAGAGTATTCAATCCAAATTTATTGATTCGACTCAAGGGGAAGCGAAAGAATATTCTCAAGTATTAGCAGTTGAGTTGTCAATTCAACCACACCTGAAAGATTAGTGTGTGCAAGCAAAGTATTAGTAGCATGGTATTACGATAGCAAAGGTCCCAGAAAAAAGCCTTGGTTGACGAGATGTTAGTACCGCTTACCTAGCCTCGGCATCGGCGCCAACAAAGTCTTGCAACAAGTAACATCAGGGTAGCAAGGAACAGTGGTAGCAGTAGTAGCAGCAAAGTAACAAGTAACAACAGTAGCAACAGTAGCAGCAAAGTGGCCCAATCCCTCTTGTAGCAAGGGACAAGCCTAGGCAAAGTAACGTAGCAAGAACCAGTAGTAAAAGACTTGTAGGCAGTGGATCGGTGATGGATGAGTGTGACAGATGTGATTCATCATGTAACAGCTATAACACGGAGAGATATGTGGCTAGCTCCCGTTCATCAATCTAATGTAGGCATGTATTCCGTATGTAGTCATACGTGCTTAGGGAAAAGAACTTGCATGACATCTATTGTCCATCCCTCCCATGGCAGCGGGGTCCAAATGGAAACTACGGGATATTAAGGTTCTCCTTTTAATAAAGAACCGGACCAACGCATTAACACGATGTGAATACATGAACTCCTCATACTATGGTCATCTTCAGGAGTGGTTCCGGCTATTGTCACTCCGGGGTTGCTGGGTCATAACACATAGTAGGTGACTACAACTTGCAAGATAGGATCAAGAACACACATATATTGATGAAAACATTATAGGTTCAGATCTGAAATCATGGCACTCGGGCCATAGTGACAAGCATTAAGCATAGCCAAGTAGTAGCAACATCAATCTAGAACATAGTGGATACTAGGGATCAATCCCCGTCAATAACTAACTCGATTACATGGTAGATCTCATCCAACTCATCACCGTCCAGCAAGCCTACGATGAGATTACTCACGAACGATGAAGAGCATCATGGAATTGCCGATGGAGAAAGGTTGATGATGACGATGGCGACGATTTCCCCTCTCCGGAGCCTGAAACGGACTCCAGATCTGCCCTCTAGATGAAGAACAGGATGTGGCGACGCCTCCATATCGCAAAACGCGATGAAACCTTCTCTCTGATTTTTTTCAGGTGAAACGGAAGATATAGAGCTGAGATTGGGGGCGGTGGTGCCACGTGGGCCCCACAAGCCTACATGGCGCGACCGTAGGGGGTGGTCGCGGCCTATGGGCTTGTGGCCCACTGCCACGCCCCCTCCGGTGGATCTTTGCGCAGGTATTTTTCTTTTATTCCAGAAAAAATCTCCGTAAATTTTCAGGACGTTCCGAGAACTTTCATTTCTGCACAAAAACAACACCATGGCAATTCTGCTGAAAACAGCGTGAGTCCGGGTTAGTTCATTTCAAATCATGCAAATTAGAGTCCAAAACAAGGGCAAAAGAGTTCGGAAAAGTAGATACGACGGAGACGTATCAACTCCCCCAAGCTTAAAGCCTTGCTTGTCCTCAAGCAACTCAGTTGACAAACTGAGAGAGACAAAAGAAAAACTTTGACGAATTCTGTTTGATCTTGTTGTTGCAACTATGTCTAACTCATAACCAGAATTTCAGCAAGAACACAATCAAACCATATAAGCAAATGACATCTAGGTCTCACGGTAAACTCATATCAATGGCATAATCAAGTAGCGAGCAAATAATAATAAGCCTCAAGTGTCAACACTTCAATCAAAACGACATGAAGCAGTACTAACAGGTGGTATCTCGCTAGCTCTTTCTGAGACTGCGAAACATAAATGCAGAGCACCTTCAAAGACCAAGGGCTGACTAAACATTGTAATTCATGGCAATGAAGATCCAGTCATAGTCACACTCAACACACTTAAAAGCAAAGCATAAAAATGACAGAGGTGCTCTCTAATTGGTGCTTTTGTAAGAAGAGGATGACTCAATAGGAACATAAATAGACAGGCCCTTCGCAGAGGGAAGCAGTGATTTGCAGAGGTGCCAGAGCTCAAGCTTTGAAAACAGAGATAATAATTTTGGGTGGCATGCTCTCATTGTCAGCGCAATGACCAAGAGTTCTCAACATCTTCCACGCTACACATGCTATAGGCAGTTCCCAAACAGAAAAGTAAAGTTTTGACTCCCCCACCACCAATCAATCACACTCCACGGCTAGGCGAATCCTCGGGTGCCGTCCATACCGACATCAATCCTGGGGGAGTTCTGTTTGCAATTATCTTTTTGATTTGAGCATGGAACTCGGAATTCGAATTACCGACCCCTTTCTCGTGAATGATAGTGAACAAACACATATCGAGGATAACACGCCTAGCATGGAAGATACCAATAGCTCCCTGTCACCACATGAGCGGTTCGGGCATGCAAAACAGATTATTTCTTGAAGATTTAGAGAATGGTACATGCAAATTTACTTGGAACGGCAGGTAGATACCGCACATAGGTAGGTATGGTGGAACCGTATGGAACAACTTTGGGTTTATGGAAGTGGATGCACAAGCAGTATTCCCGCTTAGTACAAGTGAAGGCTAGCAAAAGACTGGGAAGCGACCAACTAGAGAGCGACAACAGTCATCAAAATGCATTGAGATTAACTAACATTGAGTGCAAGCATGAGTAGGACATAAATCACCATGAACATGAACATCATAGAGGCTATGTTGATTTTGTTTCAACTACATGCGTGAACATGCGCCAAGTCAAGCCACTTGAAACATTCAAAGGAGGATACCATCCTATCATACTACATCATAGTCATCTCAACATTCAAGTGGGCATCCAAGACAAACCATTATAAGCTCCTAGCTAAGTAAGCATGGCATAAGCAACTATGATCTCTAAGCTATCATTGCAAACATGTTTCCCTCACAACAAAGCTGAACCAGGCATAATGAGCTAGTCATATTTACAAAAACAAAATAGATCGGGTTCATACCAGCTTTTCCAGGCTCAGTCACTTCATCATATATCCTCATTGTTGCCTTTCACTTGCACGACTGAGCGATGTGAACAATAATAAGAGTGCTCGTGCATTGGACTAAAGCTGGAATCTGCAGGCAAACACAAAGGAGAATACAAAGAAATATGGCTCTTTGAAAGCTGAACAGGTATGCATGCAAGAGCCACTAAACATTGTAACCAATATCTTCTACCTTGACCCAAAGAAAAAGAAAACTATCTACACGGGAAAGCTCTAAACAAGCAAAAGAAGAAAAGAAAATCTTTTTGGTTTTTTCTCAAACTAGACAGACACACGAAAAGAAAACGAGAAAAAGAAAATAAACTAACATGGATGATACAGTGGCAAAGTGTGAACACCGGCTAACAAAGTGAAAGCATAAGCAAGATTGTAAAGTCGGTGAGAACACATACTCCCCCAAGCTTAGGATTTTGGCCTAACTTGGTCTACTCCCAAGGACGGTCCTGGCGAAACCCAAAATCATAGTCGGGGTTATACGGGAGCGCTGCAGTCACTGCCTGAATAGCTGCCTCACGGAGACGAGCAACCGTCGCCTCCCTCTCATACTCCTATGCCTCTCCTTTGGTTATGTAATATCTCTATTTTACCTGAAAGTCAAAGAAAGCAGGAGCAGGATGGGTAATATGGAAAACACGCTGCCGGTTAAATATCAATCGGTATAGGAGGGATTCATCATCCCTCTCAAGGAACTGGTAGCGTGTCATAGCGACGCGGTCAGGGAAAGCTGTATGGAGCAGGGGATCTCCTTCGCGGATGGGTACTCCAAGGAAATTTGCTATGCGAGTGGCATAAATCCCACCAAAGAAGTCCCCTTCAATAGCATTCTTATTCAGCCTCCTTGCTATAATAGCTCCCATGTTGAAGCTTTTGTCACCCGTCACTGCACTCTTAAGGATACAAAGGTCGGGTGCGCAGAGGTGACAATGCTCAATCTTGCCATTAATGCATCTGCCTATGAAGAGGGCAAAGTAATGCAAGGTAGGGAAATGAATACTCCCCATGGTAGCTTGTGTAATGTATCTAGTTTCTCCAACCGTAATACCAGCGCAAAAATCTCTAACCAAAGATTTAGGAGGATCATTGAGGTTACCCCAAATAGGTATTTTGCAAATTCTACTGAAATCCTCTAAATCCATGGTATACGATTTATCATAGAGATCAAAAAGTACCGATGGCTCACGGCCAGCTGAAAATTTGAATCTACGAATAAAAGAGGCAGTGAGAGCAACATACTGTTCACATTTATCGGAGATGAATTCTTCGAGTCCGACGTTGCGATCAAATGCATTAAACTCATCTTTGAAACCTGCATCAATCATAAATTCATCAGAAGGCCATTCACATGGTTGTACGTGCGCGTCCCTAGGTTGGTAAGGATCAGGCTCCCGAATCGCAAGACGGGGACCTCTCTTGTTTGAGGAACCACCATGATAGTTTCTCCTGAACATCTTCCTTTTCTGAAATTTTCAGTGACCCAAAGGAAAGGTGAACAAGGTTCAACTAAACTTGTAGCAACTACTCCCACAAGTGCCTAGAGACCATATTACGCATCAAAACTACTTGGGACCAGCTAGAATCAGCATACAAAGCTCAAGAACATGGTCAACAAGGCAGCAAAAATACGCGAAGTATAAGGCACTAGAGCAAAAACTAATTGGACCAATGGAGGAGTCTCTTACCAAGGAGTAATTTCCCCAAAACAGTTCGGAGAACGGTGATTTGAGCAAAGATATCGAAAATCCCAGCAAGAGGAGCAAGAACACGGGTTTGAGCTGCGAAACAAATTTTTTCTGGAAGTAGGAAAGCAGATGGGAGCAAGAGTGAGTGGAGGGGGTGCCTGTGGGCCCCACAAGCATGGGTGGCGCGGCCAGGGGGGTGCCCGCGCCCCTAGGGCTTGTGGCCCACTGGTGTGGCCCCCAGACAGACTCTTTGTCCCAGTATTTTTCAAATATTCCAGAAAAAATCATACTAGATTTTCACAGCGTTCAGAGAACTTTTATGTTCGGGGTATTTTTCTACCGGACGGTAAAACAAAAAACAGAGAAAACTAAACTAAATATATCATTTTTCTTCTAAGCAACCGAAAGTGAAAGCTTGGAACGGAGGTTTGTGACTCCTTGATTCATCCATCTCATGGTCATCGAAAGAAATGTGTCAATGGGGTTTATCAAATCCCCTCGACAAAACTTTCTCGAATCGCAAAAGAAGACGGAGAATTTTCGAATCGTCACTAGGTCACCTCAATGGGGATGTGTATCTCCCCAACAAGCAAATCATACTTCATCTTGACACGAGGAATAGGGCATTCAAAGCTCCCAATAAGAATCGATGAAGTTTTTTCGATAGCATTGATGCAATGTACTCGATATTGTTTCTTCGGAAAGTGCACCGTATGCTCATTACCGTTGACATGGAAAGTGACATTGACTTTGTTGCAATCTATAACAGCCCTTGCAGTGTTTAAAAAGGGTCTTCCGAGGATGACAGCCATGGCATCTTCCTCGGGAATATCCAAGATAACAAAGTCTGTTAAGATAGTGGTGTTAGCAACCACAACAGGCACATCCTTGCAAATGCCGATAGGGAAGGCAGCTGATTTGTCGGCCATTTGCAGAGAGATTTTAGTGGGTGTCAACTTATCCAGCTCAAGTCTACGATAAAGAGAGAGAGGCATAACACCAACACCGGCTCCAAGGTCGCATAACGCAGTTCTAACATAGTTGACTTTAATGGAGCTTATAGTGGGCACACCGGGATCACCTAGTTTCTTAGGAGTTCCACCCTTGAAAGTGTAATTAGCAAGCATGGTGGAGATCTCAAGATCAGGTATCCTCCTCTTATTAGTCACAATATCTTTCATGTACTTAGCATACGGAGACATTTTGAGCATATCTGTCAAATGCATCTGCAGAAAGACAGGTCTGATCATTTCAACGAAGTGCTCAAAATCCTCATCATCCTTTTTCTTGGATGGTTTGGGAGGAAAGGGCATAGGTTTCTGAACCCATGGTTCCCTTTCTTTACCATGCTTCCTAGCAGTGAAGTCATTCTTATCGTATCTCTTAGTCTTAGGCTGTGGGTTATCAAGATCAACAGGTTCAATCTCCACATCCTTTTCATTGCTAGGTTGAGCATCTTCATGAACATCACTATTGATATCATCATTAGGCTCATGTTTATCACCAGATTGTGTTTCAGCATCAGAGATAGAGGCACCGTTTGGACTCTCAGGGGTAGCAGCAACAGGTTTGCTAGCATGAAGGTTCCTATCATCTCTCTTCTTTTTTTCTAGGATGACTAGCTGCATCAGTGCTAACTCCTTGAGACTCTTGTTCAACTCTCTTCGGATGACCCTCAGGATACAGAGATTCCTCGGTCATTCTACTGTCTCTAGTAACGACTCTGACGGCATTGTCATTCAACTCATAGAGCAAGTCATTCTGAGCTTTAAGTACTTGTTCTACCTGAGTAGTAACCATAGAGGCATGTTTACTCAGGAGCTTAAGATTATTTACATTTCTATCCACACAAGCACTTAAATGATTGAGCATACGAGCATTCTTTTCCAATTGTCTGCTAACATAATCATTGAAACTTTGTTGTTTGGCAACAAAGTTATCAAATTCGTCCTAGCATAAGCTAGCAGGTTTATCAAAAGGAATATCACTCTCATCAAACCTACGCAGAGAATTTACTTCTACTACCTGTATCGGGTTATCGAGACCATGGATCTCTTCGATAGGTGGTAGATTTTTGACATCTTTAGATTTAATGCCTTTCTCTCGCATAGATTTCTTGGCTTCTTGCATATCTTCAGGACTGAGGAATAGCATACCTCTTTTCTTCGGAGTTGGCTTAGGAGGTGGTCCGGGAATAGTCCAAGCAATCTAATTGCACAAGATGTTGTTCAGTAGAATCTCAGCTTGTTCTACGGTTCGTTCCCTAAAAACACTACCGGCACAACTATCTAGGTGGTCTTTAGAAGCATGGGTAAGTCCATTATAGAAGATATCAAGTATCTCATTCTTCTCAAGAGGGTGATCAGGCAAAGCATTCAGTAGCTGGATAAGCCTCCCCCAAGCTTGTGGGAGACTCTCTTCTTCAGCTTGAGCAAAGTTGTATATTTCCTGCAAGGCAGCTTGCTTCTTATGGGGAGGGAAATATTTTTCAAAGAAGTAGTAGACCATATCTTGGGGGCTACGCAAACAACCAGGAGCAAGAGAAGTGAACCAGGTCTTAGCATCATCCTTTAGCGAGAAAGGAAACAACTTGAGCATATAGTAGTGGCAGATCTTTTCCTCACTAGAGAATAGGGTGGCTATATCGTGCAGTTTGGTAAGATGGGTTACAACCGTTTGAGACTCATAACCGTGAAAAGGATCAGATTCGACTATAGTAATTAACTCAGGGTCGACAGAGAATTCATAATCCTTATCGGTCACAAAGATAGGCGAAGTGGAAAACTTCGGGTCGTATTTCATCCTAGCGTTCAGAGATTTTTCTTTCCACTTGCGCAGAAGTTTCTCGACATCATAGCTATCCTTACACGCAAGAAAATCCTGAGCTATCTCTCCCTCCATAACATAGCGCGTATGAGGCATAACAGGCAATTCAGGTATAGTAGCAGGTTCTACTTCAATAGTATCAGCAGTTTCAGAAGTATCATCACATCTAGCAGCAGCTCTAGCAATTCGTGCATCAAGGGCACCTAGTGGCAAAGCAGTATCAAGCATGGCAGGCACAGTATCAAGCATAGCATCATCAGGCATAGTATCAAACATAGCATCATCAGGCATAGTATCAAGCATACAATCATGAGGCATAGTATCAAGCATAGCATCATCAGGCATAGTATCAAGCATAGCATCATCAGGCATAGTATCAAGCATAGCATCATGGACATCAGAAGTAGGATCATCAAGCACAGGCGACATATCAAGATTTCTAGCAGGAGGTGAAGTCGCAAACTTACTCAAAACTGAAGGTGAATCAAGTGCAGAGCTAGATGGCAGTTCCTTACCTCTCCTCGTAGTGGAAGGTAGGATTTTAGTTCTTGGATCTTTCTGATTCCTCATAGTGATCAGCATACGTCAATCCCAAGTGACTCAGAGAATATAGCTATGGTTCGCCGGCAACGGCGCCACAAAAAGCCTTGATGTCCCACAAGCGTATGGGATCACATCAATTTTTGAGGGTAGAGTATTCAACCCAAATTTATTGATTCGACTCAAGGGGAAGCGAAAGAATATTCTCAAGTATTAGCAGTTGAGTTGACAATTCAACCACACTTGAAAGATTAGTGTCTGTAAGCAAAGTATTAGTAGCAAGGTAGTATGATAGCAACGGTGCCAGAAAAAAGCCTTGGTTGACGAGATGTTAGTACCGCTTAGCTAGCCTCAGCAACGGCGCCAACAAAGTCTTGCAACAAGTAACAGCGGGGTAGCAAGGAATAGTAGTAGCAGCAGCAACAAAGTAACAAGTAACAGCAGTAGCAACAGTAGCAGCAAAGTGGCCCAATCCCTCTTGTAGCAAGGGACAAGCCTAGGCAAAGTAACGTAGCGAGAACCAGTAGTAAAAGACTCGTAGGCAGTGGATCGGTGATGGGTGAGTGTGACGGATTTGATTCATCATGTAACAGCTATAACACGGAGAGATATGCGGCTAGCTCCCGTTCATCAATCTAATGTAGGCATGTATTCCATATGTAGTCATACGTGCTTAGGGAAAAGAACTTGCATGGCATCTATTGTCCATCCCTCCCGTGGCAGCGGGGTCCTAATGGAAACTACAGGATATTAAGGTTCTCCTTTTAATAAAGAACCGGACCAACGCATTCACACGCGGTGAATACATGAACTCCTCATACTATGGTCATCTCCAGGAGTGGTTCCGGCTATTGTCACTCCGGGGTTGCCGGGTCAAAACACATAGTAGGTGACTATAACTTGCAAGATAGGATCTAAAATACACATATATTGGCGACAACATAATAGGTTCAGATCTAAAATCATGGCACTCAGGCCCTAGTGACAAGCATTAAGCATAGCCAAGTAGTAGCAACATCAATCTAGAACATAGTGGATACTAGGGATCAATCCCCGTCAAGAACTGACTCGATTATCCCGTCCAGCAAGCCTACGATGAGATTACTCACGAACGATGAAGAGAATCATAGAATTGTCGATGGAGAAAGGTTGATGATTACGATGGCGACGATTTCCCCTCTCGGAAGCCCGAAACGGACTCCAGATCTGCCCTCCAGATGAAGAACAGGATGTGGCGGCGCCTCCGTATCGCAAAACGCGATGAAACCTTCTCTCTGATTTTTTCCAGGTGAAACGGAAGATATAGAGCTGAGATTGGGGGCGGTGGTGCCACGTGGGCCCTACAAGACTGCATGGCGCGACCATAGGGGGTGGCCGCGGCGTGTGGGCTTCTGGCCCACTCGCACGCCCCCTCCTGTGGATCTTTGCGTAGGTATTTTTCTTTTATTCCAGAAAAAATCTCCGTAAATTTTCAGGACGTTCCGGGAACTTTCATTTCTGCACAAAAACAACACCATGGCAATTCTGCTGAAAACAGCGTCAGTCCGGGTTAGTTCCATTCAAATCATGCAAATTAGAGTCCAAAACAAGGGCAAAAGAATTCAGAAAAGTAGATACGACGGAGACGTATCACCCCCCGACGCCCTCCGATGCCTCCCCCGCGGCCACCCCCTCCCCCACAACTCCGGACGACCCCTTCCCCATCGCCCGCGCCACCCCGGGCCCCTTACCCACCACGGCGCCACCCCCTTCCCCACCGCGGCGCTACCCCCACCGTAAGTTCTTTTTTTTTGCCTTTTTTCATTTCATTGCATGTATATATATATATCATTAGGTTAATTTAGTTAGTTTAGGGCTCTGTTAGTGTTAGTTTAGATCAAATAGGTTAGTTTAGGGCTCTGTTAGTTTAGGTCATTAGTTTAATTTAGTTAGTTTAGTGCTAAATATGTTATTGTTAGTTTAGGTTAAGTAGGTTATTAGTGCAAAAAAGAAGATTTTGGTTAGGTTTTGATTTGGCATATAAATGATTTGACATATAAATGATTTAGGTTTTAGAGTAGATTTGACATATAAATGACATATAAATGATTTAGGTTTTAGAGTAGATTTTACATATAAATAATGATTTGACATATAAATGGTTAAGGATTTCCTTTTATTGTTTTAAGTCTGCTACTCGTATTTCCGTGTTAACATTTTTGAACTATTTGCAAAAGATTGATGAATTTTGACATTTGCAAAAGTTTGTTATGTATTTGCAAATAATTAGTATATATATTTAGACAATGGATTCTCTTAGTCCTTTAATAATAAATGGATTTATCAAGAATGCCACATTATGTATGTGCACAAGTTGATCCAATTTTTTTCCTGATCTCATCTATGTAACCTAGCTAGCTAGCTTCTATATGTCACGTTGTTTGTCAAAGTATTGAAGAAATCCATGGCTTCATCATTACCTGGTAGTAATAGACGCATGATGCTATGAAGCTCTTGAAAGTTGTTTTGGAACGGAGTTCCTGATAGGATAATTTTCTTTTTGGTACGAAGTCCAACAAAGTCCTTCCAAATAGCGATATTTGGATGGTTCTTTTTGAACTGCGTACCAAAAAGCTAATTATCCTATTCGGGATTCCGTTACAAATCAACTTTGTAAAGCTTCATAGCATCATGCGCCTATTACTACCAGGTAATGCTGAAGTCATGGGTTTCTTGAATCCTTTGACAGTAGACAATGCGATATATAGAAGGGTAGATGAGATCAGGAAAAATATGGATCATTTTCTGCACATCCAGAATATCGCCATTTTGTTAAATCCCTTAAAGGTTAAGAGAATCCGTTAGACATATTTTAGAGTATAGATTCACTCATTTTTCTCCGTATGTAGTTTTCTGGTGAAATATTTAAAAGGTCTTATATTTTGGAACGAAGGGAGTACAAGTTTAGAAAAGTTTATTAAATAGTAGTAATTTAAATAGTAGGACATATGATGCCCGGCCCGCATCCTCGTCGTCGACTCGGTGGCGACCACCTGCTTGATAGGCGCCAGCATATGCGGGACTGGGCTCCGTCGGGCTGGCACTAGGAGGAGTTATCTTCCGGGATGCGTAGCTTGGTGAGGAACCGGGCTCCCGTCGTCGGCCCGGAGCTTCTTTGGTGGCAGTCGCGGGGGCCACTTTTCATGCCTAGGGTGCCGACCCCCGAGGAGGAGGTACGTCGCCGTGTCAGGGAGGAGGACGAGCACGTCCATCGCTACATGGAGGCGTTGGATGCCAGGTTCTCTAGTACCTGGAAGGTTCTTCAGGGATCTAACCCGAGCTATGATCCGGTGATGGTCCCTGCTCTTTGGGTGTCCATCACCCGCGCCTTAGTACAACGACGGCTCTTTGTTGGTTGATCAGTTATATATTATTCGAGAGATGTATTACTATATTCGAGAGATGTATTATTTATGTATTCCAGATTATATATTCGATAATATTAAGTGGATTATTGGATGATGCATTAATTAAGCGGATTATTCGATGTATATAAGCGGGAGTTTTAGTTGTTAGTTAATTTAGTTTTTTATGTTTAATTAATTTGTAGATACTATGGATCCAATACACGACACAGACGAATAACATGAAGACGTGATGCATGGTGTCATCCGCGGGGATGATATTTTAGTTGGCGATATCGATGTCACCAATCAGTTTTTGAACGAGTCCAGCGAGGGAGATGAGTCTCTCAACACAGGAGGTAGAAGCTCTGGTGAGGTAGAAGCCCACGCCTCGGGCCAGGGAGGAATCGACGACTCCAATGAGGAAGAAGCCGACGAGGGAGAAGTCGACCGCTCCGTGGAGGTGCATATATATATATATTAATAAATTAATCCTCTGCTATATACATATACTAACACTCTTTATTTTAGCCCTCCGGATCGAGCAAAACTTCAGTACAGACGAAACGAGGCCCAACCAAGAAGATAGATGACGGTGAGAGGTACAGGAACGAAAGAGTCTCAAATATCGGGCAACCAATTGCTCCCACAGATGTAAAGCATAAGTTTGTGAAGGCATGCAGAGTTGTTGTTAGGGACCACATCCCGATCACCACTCAAGAATGGATTAAGCCAAGGGAGGTAGGAGTCTCATATGTCGGCACAGCAGCCAAAGAAAACCTTTGGAGAAAGATCATGCTTCATTTCACCCTGTCGGCGCCAGAGGTGGATCCAGATGAGGAGGAGCCAAGTGAGGAGGAAATGAAGAGGAGAAAAGAGGCCTTAGAGAAAAAAGTCAAGGAGTGGGATCTTAAGAAAATGGCCGATCTATTCATGGGCTAGAAAAAAAGATTGCACCAGGAATTTATCTTGAAAGATAAGACTCCAGATTTCGATAACGGCTATGATAAGATAAAGACTACTGGGCCGAATTTGTGGCGTACAAGAAATCAGAGGAAGCCTTGAAAAAGTCTGCAAAAAATAAGACGAATGCACGTAAGAAGAAGTACCACCATATTATGGGGCATGGTGGCTACGGCGGTCACATGGCTAAGTGGGAAGCACTTGAGGCATCATTTTTGAAGAAAAAATCACTCCACAGCCCTTAATATGGCTCGAACGGGGAAGAAACTGGTTTTACGGGCATGGGGGTTTGTTGGACGAACAAGGGAAAGCAATATATAACCAAAGACACAAAGATAATCCCCTACCCATCAAGGACATTAGACGTGCAGTACATGATGTTGAAGAGGGATGGTTCATTCCCGATAGAGAGAACGCCGAGCTCACACGCGCCCTTGGGAATGATGAACACAAAGGAAGAGCACGAGGCTTACCAGGCTCCCCGCCGTGGATGCTTGCGTTTTCCGAGGAAAGGAAGAGATTTCCCGATAGAAGCCATCAGAGGAGAAGGTAAAAGGAGGCAACTGAGAAAGCGGCTGATGCAGACCAGCCGCATATTCTAGAAGAAGCAGTAAAGCGACTGCAACATGATCAAATCGACAGACAACAAGGTAGCGGCCAATCTCAGCGGCTCATGATAGAAGCTGCATTGATTCGAAAAAGCAGTGTCGCTTCCACGCAGCTCCAGGATGATGGTGATGATGCAGTGACGATGGATCCTCCTCGTCGCTGCCCAGTGGATGATATCATAGAGAGCACACCTTGTGATCTAAAGGTGAAAGTTGCTAACTTAAGGTTGACGGTGGCGGTCGGCATGGCCATACCAATTGGACATAATCCAACTGGGCATTGCTCTCCGGTTCCATAAGGGTACGCTGTCATCGCGGTGGATGAAGTGATGAAAGGTTATCAGGAGCTGAAGCTCGAACACCCTGCATGTGAAGATAGGGATTTGACTCAACTTGGAGAAGTCAAGAAACAAACCGTTGTATGGCCAAAGGAGGACATCTTGCTTCCAAATTGGACGCCAAGGCCACCGACTCCTCAGCGCAGCAATCCTTCTTCGCCTCCACCTTACCAGTCTCCAACGCTATCATCGTCTTCGCTGCCTCACCACTCTCCAACGCAACCGTCGTCTTTGCCACGTCATCAGTCTCCAGCACAGTCAACTCCACCGCCACATCAGCCGTCTCCACCGCCCCGTCAGCCTTCTCCGTCCACTGAGGACCAGAGTAAAAAGCAGAACCATATCACCGCTAATAGTGGAGGCATAAAGGGGTTTCGACCACCAAAACATAAGTTGTCGCCCCTCCCAAAAGTACCTCATAAGGATATGGAGAAGAGACCTTGGGACTATACTAGGGAGGATATTATTAAGAGGACGGACGTCCATCATCAACAGTGGATGGCTGACAAGGCTAACAAGAAGAAGCCGAAAGAGCTAGAGTTCCCGGTTACCCCAGAAGATCACGCCGCGTGCGTGAAAATGCTGAAAACCCTTGCAGATCCCCCACCACTGTTGCCAGCAGACTATGAACGCTCTATTCTCAAGTCGGCTCAGGCAAAAAAGCAGTGGTTGAAGAGTAGTACGTCCAGTTGCGCAGCTCGGACAATAGAAAAACCAATCGTGCCCCCTGCTCAAAGTGTATTCCGATACAAAGGTGTGCTCGAGCGGAGCTGCGGTCGAGCAAAGGAATGATGAAACAGCTGGTATCGATCCGGAGTTTGTTGCACTATACGGAGAAGCGATCGAGGCTCATGGCATGTATATTGATGAGTAGTTGAACCATATGCAGGAATTCGCTGACATAACATACGTGTACCGGTACGGGCTCCTCTCGTCAAACCTGAGTTAGTCAATGATCTACCAACAAAAATGCGAAGATTGCATGACTGGTACATGCGAGCATGTGCTGAACGGCAAAACCGGATCTACTGTGCATATAAAGACGAGCATTACGGGCATGGAGAATGTGTTCTAATGATTGAATTCGACGAATTATTTCAGTTATACAAACAAGAACCCTCGACAAATCTATCATCAGTGCCTATTGTTTGTAAGTATTATTAATTTATGTCATTGAGTCTTACTCAGCTCGTTCTTGCATGTATAATCTTACTCATTGATAACCCACAAGTATAGGGGATCGTAACAATTTTCGAGGGTAGAGTATTCAACCCAAATTTGTTGATTCGACAGAAGGGGAAGCCAAAGAATATTCTTGAGTATTAGCAGTTGAGTTTTCCATTCAACCACACCTGAAAGACTTAGTATCTGCATCAAAGTTTCAGTAACAGAGTAGTGATAGTAACGATAGCAGCGGTAACAATAGCAGTTGTGACAACAGTAGCGGTAACAGTAGAAGCAGTGACATCAGTAGCGGTAAAGTAACGTAGGAAGGACAAGTAGGAAAAGACTCGTAGGCATTGGATCGGTGATGGATAATTATGTCGGATGACATTCATCATGTAACAGTTATAACATGGGGTGATTTGTAACTAGCTCCAGTTCGTCAATGTAATGTAGGCATGTATTCCGTATATAGTCATACATGCTTATGGAAAAGAACATGCATGACATCTATCGTCCATCCCTCCCATGGCAGCGGGGTTTGCTACTTCTCAAACAACAGTGCCAAAAATTGACATGTTTACGGAGACTGGGCTTGCCTTGGTGTTTCCCTTGAAGAGGAAAGGGTGATGCAGCACATGAGCAATAAGTATTTCCCTCAGTTTGAGAACCAAGGTATCGATCCAGAAGGAGGTTCTCGTCAAGTCCAGAGTACCTGTGCAAACACAAAAGATCTTGCACCCAACGCTTCAAAGGGGTTGTCAATCCCTTCAAGATTGTTTGCAAAGTGAGATCTGAAGGCGGAAAGTGGAACGAAGTAAAAAGTGTAAGGCTGAAAATATGGTGTGGAGTAGACCAGGGGGCCATAGTGTTCACTAGAGTCTTCTCTCGAAATAGCAAATATCACGGTGGGTAAACAAATTACTGTCGAGCAATTGATAGAACCGCGCAAAGTCATGACCATATCTAAGGCAATGATCATACATATAGGCATCACGTCCGAGACAAGTAGACCGATACTTTCTTCATCTACTACTATCACTCCACACATTGACCGCTATCCAGCATGCATCTAGTGTATTGAGTTCATGACGAACAGAGTAACGCCTTAAGCAAGATGACATGATGTAGAGGGATAATCTCAAACCAATGATGAAAACCCCATATTTTTACCCTTGATGGCAACAACACGACGCGTGCCTTGCTACCCCTTCTGTCACTGGGCGAGGTCACTGCACGGTATGAACCCAAAACCAAGCACTTCTCCCATTGCAAGAATCATAGATCTAGTTGGCCAAACAAAACCCACAACTCGAAGAGAATTACAAGGATACGAAATCATGCATAAGAGAGATCAGAAGAAACTCAAATAAGATTCATAGATAATCTAATCATAAATCCACAATTCATCGGATCTCGACAAACAGACCGCAAAAGAAGATTACATCGGATAGATCTCCATGAAGATCATGGAGAACTTTGTATTGAAGATCCAAGAGAGAGAAGAAGCCATCTAGATACTAACTATTGAACCGTAGGTCTATGGTGAACTACTCACGCATCATCGGAGAGGTCATGGTGTTGATGAAGAAGCCCTCCGTGTCCGAATCCCCCTCCGGCAGGGCACCAGAACGTGCCCCAGCTGGGATCTTGCGGAGACAGAAGCTTGCGGTGGCGGAAAAGTGATTTCGATGATCTCTTGTTTTTTGGGATTTTTAGGGAATATATGGGCGCAACCCCTAGGGCAAGGGCGCCCAGGGGGCCCACAAGCCTGTGGGCCACGACCTACCCCCTGGCCGCGGGGTGGGGGCTTGTGGGGCCCCTGAGGCTCCCCTGCCTTGGCTCCCAAGATCCCCGATCTTCTTCCGTTACAAAAAAATCTTTTCGAGGATTTTCTTCCGTTTGGACTCTGTTTCAAAATCTCGTGTGAAAGTGGTCAAAAACATGGAAAAAACAGGAACTGGCACTTGGCACTGAGTCAATAAGTTAGTCCCAAAAAATATATAAAAGGCATGCAAAACATCCAAAGCTTGACAAGATAATAGCACGAAACCATCAAAAATTATAGATACGTTGGAGGCGTATCAAGCATCCCCAAGCTTAACTCCTGCTCGTCCTCGAGTAGGGAAGTGATAAAGAACGAATTTTTGATGTGGAATGCTACCTAGCATAGTTGTCCTTTGCAACTTATTTCACGTGACATGAATGTTCAGATCCGTAAGATTCAAAACAATAGTTTGCTATTGACATGAAAACAATAATACTCCAAGCAAACTAGCAAGGTAATCATGAACTTTCAAAATAACAAGGCCAAGGAAAGTTATCCCTACAAAATCATATAGTCTGGCTATGCTCCATCATCCTCACACAACTAATGTAAATCATGCACAACCCCGGTATGATCCAAGTAATTGTTTTCACACTCTTACTTTTTTAAACTTTTTATAACTATCACGCAATACATGAGCGCGAGCCATGGATATAGCACTATAAGTGGAATAGAGTGTGGTGGTGGTTGTGAGACAAAAAGGAAGAGATGGTCACATTGACTCGGCGTATCAAAGGGCAATGGAGATGCCCATTAATAGATATCAATGTGAATGAGTAGGGATTCCCATACAAGATATGCACTAGAGCTATAAGTATGTGAAAGCTCAAAAGGGAAACTAGTGGGTGTGCATCCAACTTGCTTGCTCACGAAGACCTAGGGCAATTTTGAGGAAGCCCATCATTGGAATATACAAGCCAAGTTATATAATGAAGATTCCCACTAGCATATGGTAGTGACAAAGCAAGAAGCTCTCAATCATGAAGAACATGGTGCTATAATGAAGCACAAGTATGGAAAAAGATAGTAGCATTGTCCCTTCTCTCTTTTTCTCTCTTTTTTCATTTGGGCTCTTAGGCCTCTTTTTTACTTTACTTTTCTTTTCTCTTTTTTTTTGTTTTTGTTTTTGGGCTCTTTGGACTCTCTTTTTTTATTTCCTCACATGGGAAAATGCTCTAATAATGATGATCATCACACTTCTATTTACTCACAGCTCAAAATGATGATGACTCTAAAGGAAATGCCTCCGGCAGTATACCGGGATGCGCAACAATCTATCATGGCGTATGACGTTGAAAACATCTCGCTAGCTATCTTACGATCATGCAATGGCAATATGAGAGTGACGACACAAGTCATGAGACGGAACGGTGGGAGTTGCATGGCAATATATCTCGGAATGGCTATAAAATGCCATAGTAGGTAGGTATGGTGGCTGTTTTAAGGAAGGCATATGGTGGGTTTGTGTACCAGCGAGAATTGCGCGGCACTAAAGAGGCTAGCAATGGTGGAAGGTGAAAGTGCATCTATACCATGGACTCACATTAGTCTTGAAGAACTCACATACTTGTTGCGAAAGTTTTTATTAGTAATCAAAACAAAGTGCTAAACGCATACTCCTAGGGGAAGGGTTGGTAGGTGTTAACCATCGCGCGATCCCGAACACAACACAAAGGTGACAATCAATAGATCAATTATGCTCCGACTTCCTAACATAGCAGTTCACCATATGTGCATCCTACGGGAATCACTAACTTCAACACAAGTATCTCTAGATTCACAATACCCTACTAACATAGCTCTCAATATTACCGAATCCACGTCTCAAAACTAATTGAGAGGAATGAAAACTTCTCTTTCTACTCAATGCACATGAAGATGGAGGTTTTTGCATCCTCTTTGGGTACCTATCACATTTGGGACTACTTTCATAGCATAAGCCAACTACCAAATCACGCACCGCCGTGCTCTAAAAGATATAAGTGAAGCACTAGAGCAAAAGTATCTAGCTCAAAAGATATAAGTGAAGCACTATAAGCATTCTAGCAAAATCACGATGAGTGCATGTCTCTCTCTCTCAAAAATGTGTGCAGCAAGGATGATTGTGACACAACAAAAAGAAAAGACGCCTACGATACAAGACGCTCCAAGAAAAACACATATCATGTGGTGAATAACAATATAGCTCCAAGTAATGTTACCGATGGATTGAAGACAAAAGAGGGGATGCCTTCCCGGGGCATCCCCAAGCTTAGTCTTTTTGGTGTCCTTGAATTAGGCTTGGGATGCCTTGGGCATCCCCAAGCTTGAGCTCTTTCTACTCCTTATCTCATCGTCCATGAGAACATCACCCAAAACTTGAAAACTTCACAACACAAAACTTAAACAGAAACTCGTGATAACATTAGCACAAGAAAACAAACTACCACTTCTTTTGGTACTGTAGAAAACTTGAATTCTATCTTTATTGGTGTTGGGCTACTGTATTCTCACTTTTCTATGGCTATTACCCCCCGATACTAACCATAGTTTCATCAAAACAAGCAACCAACTCAACAAAAACAGAATCTGTCAAAAACAGACCAGCCTGTAGCACTCTGTATACTTCGTATACTTCTGTTACCTTCAAAAATCTGAAAAATTAAGACTGCTTGGGAAAAAGGCATATCAACCGGCAGAAAAAAGAATCGACTCAAAATCTCTTTCTGAATAAAAATGAAAAATCATCTCGTGAGCAAAAAGTTTCTGTCTTTTTCCAGCACGATCAAACAACCATCACCAAGACTAGTCATAAAGGTTTTGCTTGGCTCAAACACAAAAAGAAACACAAAAACACAATCACAACAGAATTATGATGGTGTGGACGCAACAAAACAGAAAGAAAAAGATAAATTCTTTGGGTTGCCTCCCAACAAGCGCTATTGTTTAACACCCTTAGCTAGGCATTGATATTTCAATGATGCTCACATAAAAGATAGCAATCGGACATGAAGAGAGCATCATGAAACATGTGAAAATCACATCTAAGTCTAACGTACTTCCTATGCATAGGCATTTTATAGGAAAAAAAATTATCAAAACAACCAATAGCTGCCATATGCAAGGAAGAAGAAAGAGACAATAGCAATCTCCACATAACGAGAGGTAATTTGGTTACATGAAAGTTTCTACCACAATATTTTCCTCTCTCATAGCAATTACATGTGGGATCATATTCGAATTCAACAATGTAACTATCACATAGGATATTCTTTTTATGATCCACATGCATGCAAAGTTGACGCTCTTCAAAAATAGTGGGATTATCATCAATTAAAGTCATGACTTCTCCAAACCCACTTTCAATAATATTGCAAATATCATATTCATCATGAGGCTTAAACAAATTTTCAAGATCATAAGAAAAATCATCGCCCTAGTCATGATCATTGCAACAAGTAGTGGACATAGCAAAACTAGCATCCCCAAGCTTAGGGTTTTGCATATTTTTAGCATTATTGTCACTAATAGAATTTATAGTGAAACCATTGCAATCATGCTTTTCATCCAAGGAGCCCTCGTGAATCACTTCATAAATTTCTTCCTCACAATTTTCAGATTCACGCATCTCAAGTAAAACTCCATAAAGATAGTCAAGTGCACTCAACTCACTAGTAATTGGATCAACATAATTGGATCTCTTAAAGAGATTAGCAAGTGTATGAGGATCCATATCACTAGATTTTCAGCAAGCGAAGATGCAAGCATATTGAAGGAACATGGCACACAAGCGAACAGAAAGCAAGCGAGAGAAAAGGGCGAACGAAAAAGGCAAACGGAAAAGGCAAACGAAAATGGCAAGTTGGTGAAGTGGGGGAGAGGAAAACGAGAGGCAACTGGCAAACAAAGTAAATGCAAGAGATGAGTTTGCGACACCTACTTGGATGAGTTCTTGACTTGATCTTCCTCCCCGGCAACGGAGCCAGAAATCCTTCTGCTACTTCTCAAACAACAGCGCCAAAAATTGACACGTTGACGGAGACTGGGCTTGCATTGTTTTTCCCTTGAAGAGGAAAGGGTGATGCAGCACAGATGCAGTAAGTATTTCCCTCAGTTTGAGAACCAAGGTATCGATCCAGAAGGAGGGTCTCGTCAAGTCCAGAGTACGTGCACAAACACAAAAGAGCTTGCACCCAACGCTTCAAAGGGGTTGTCAATCCTTCAAGATTGTTTGCAAAGTGAGATCTGAAGGCGGAAAGTGCAACGAAGTAAAAAGTGTAAGACTCAAAATATGGTTTGGAGTAGACCCGGGGGCCATAGTGTTCACTAGAGGCTTCTCTCAAAATAGCAAATATCACGATGGGTAAACAAATTACTGTCGAGCAATTGATAGAACCGCGCAAAGTCATGACGATATCTAAGGCAATGATCATACATATAGGCATCACGTCCGAGACAAGTAGACCGATACTTTCTGCATCTACTACTATTACTCCACACATCGATCGCTATCCAGCATGCATCTAGTGTATTGAGTTCATGACGAACAGAGTAACGCCTTAAGCAAGATGACATGATGTAGAGGGATAATCTCAAACCAATGATGAAAACCCCATATTTTTACCCTTGATGGCAACAACACGATGCGTGCCTTGCTACCCCTTCTGTCACTGGGTGAGGTCACCGCATGGTATGAACCCAAAACCAAGCACTTCTCCCATTGCAAGAATCATAGATCTAGTTGGCCAAACAAAACCCACAACTCGAAGAGAATTACAAGGATACGAAATCATGCATAAGAGAGATCAGAAGAAACTCAAATAAGATTCATAGATAATCTAATCATAAATCCACAATTCATCGGATCTCGACAAACAGACCGCAAAAGAAGATTACATCGGATAGATCTCCATGAAGATCATGGAGAACTTTGTATTGAAGATCCAAGAGAGAGAAGAAGCCATCTAGATACTAACTATTGAACCGTAGGTCTATGGTGAACTACTCACGCATCATCGGAGAGGTCACCGTGTTGATGAAGAAGCTCTCCGTGTCCGAATCCCCCCTCCGGCAGGGCACCAGAATGTGCCCCAGATGGGATCTTGCGGAAACAGAAGCTTGCGGCGGCGGAAAAGTGATTTCGATGATCTCCTGATTTTTTTGGGATTTTTAGGGAATATATAGGCGCAACCCCTGGGGCAGAGGGCGCCCACAAGCCTGTGGGCCGTGGCCTACCCCCTGGCCGCGGGGTGGCGGCTTGTGGGGCCCCTGAGGCTCCCCTACCTTGCTCCCAAGCTCCCCGATCTTCTTCCGTTACGAAAAAAATCTTTTCGGGGATTTTCTTCCGTTTGGACTCTGTTTCAAAATCTCCTCTGAAAGGGGTAAAAAACATGGAAAAAACAGGAACTGGCACTTGGCACTGAGTCAATAAGTTAGTCCCAAAAAATATATAAAAGGCATGCAAAACATCCAAAGTTTGACAAGATAATAGCATGAAACCATCAAAAATTATAGATACGTTGGAGACGTATCAGGGTCCTAATGGAAACTTAGGGATATTAAGGTCTCCTATTAATAGAGAACTGGAACAAAGCATTAGCGCATAGTGAATACATGAACTCCTCATACTATGGTCATCTCTGGGAGTGGTTCCGGCTATTGTCACTCCGGGGTTGCCGGGTCATAACAAATAGTAGGTGACTACAACTTGCAAGATAGGATCAATAACACACATATATTGATGAAAACATAATAGGTTCAGATCTGAAATCATGGCACTCGGGCCCTAGTGACAAGCATTAAGCATGGCAAAGTAGTAGCAACATCAATCTCAGAACATAGTGGATACTAGGGATCGAACCCCATCAAAACTAACTCGATTACATGATAGGCCTCATCCAACCCATCACAGTCCAGCAAGCCTACGATGAGATTACTCACGAATGGTGAAGAAAATCATGGAATTGGCAATGAAGGATGGTTGATGATGACGACGGCGTCGATCTCCCCTCTCCGGAGCCTAGAACGGACTCCAGATCTTCCCTCCAGAGGAAGAACAAGTGGCGGCGGTGGCTCCGTGTCGTAAAACATGATGAACTCTTATCTCCTAATTTTTTCTGGGCGAAAGAGACTATATAGAGCTCGAGTTGGAGGCGGTGGAGTTACGAGGGCCTCACAAGCCTGCCAGGCGCGGCCAGGGGGGCCCGCGCCTCCAGGGCTTGTCGGCTCCTCGCTTCGTCCCTCCAGGTAATTCTTGCGCCAGTATTTTTTATATATTCCACGAAAAATCCTTGTAAATTTCCAGGTCATTCCGAGAACTTTTATTTCTGCGCAAAAACAACACAATGGCAATTCTGCTGAAAACAACGTCAGTCCGGGTTGGGTCCATTCAAATCATGCAAATTAGAGTCCAAAACAAGCGCAAAAGAGTTTGGAAAAGTAGATACGATGGAGACGTATCAACTCCCCCAAGCTTAAAGCCTTGCTTGTCCTCAAGCAATTCAGTTGACAAACTAGAAGGGACAAAAGAAAAACTTTTACGAACTTTGTTTGATCTTGTTGTTGTAATTATGTCTAACTCATATTCAGATTTTCAGCAAGATCATAAGCTAACCACATAAGCAATGACATTTAGGTCTCATGGTAAACTCATATCAATGGAAAAATTAACTAGGGAGCAATAATAATAAGTTTCAAACGTCAACACTTCAATCAAAACAAACATGAAGCAATATTTACAGATGGTATCTCGCTAGCTCTTTGTGAGACCGCAAAACATAAATGCAGAGCACCTTCATAGACCAAGAGTTGACTGAACATTATAATTCATGGCAAAGAAGATCCAGTCACAGCCATACTCAATAACAATTAAAAGCAAAGCATAAAAATGACGGAGGTGCTCTATAATTGGTGCCTTTACAAGGAGAGGATGACTCAACATAAACATAAATAGATAGGCCCTTCGCAGAGGGAAGCATTGATTTGCAGAGGTGCCAGAGCTCAAGCTTTTAAAACAGAGATAAATAATTTTGGGTGGCTTGCTTTCATTGTCAACGCGATGACCAAGAGTTTTCACGATCTTCCATGCTACACATATTATAGGCGGTTCCCAAACAGAAAAGTAAAGTTTTGACTCCCCCACCACCAATCAATCACACTCCACGACTAGCCGAATCCTCGGGTGCCGTCCATACCAACAACAATCCAGGGGGAGTTTTGTTTGCAATTATCTTTTCGATTTGAGCATGGAACAGGGCATTCCAATTACCCGCCCATTTCTCGTGAGTGATAGTGAATAAACATGTATCGAGGATAACACGCCTAGCATGGAAGATACTGACCGCCCCTTGTCACCACATGAACGGTTCATGCATGCAAAACAGATTATTACTTGAAGGTTTAGAGAGCGGCACATGCAAATTTACTTGGAACGACAGGTATATACCGCATATAGGTAGGTATGGTGGACTCATATGGAACAACTTCGGGTTTATGGAAGTGGATGCACAAGAAGTATTCCCGCTTAGTACAAGTGAAGGCTAGCAAAAGGCTGGGAAGCGATCAACTAGAGAGCGACAACAGTCATCAATATGCATTGAAAATTAACCAACATTGAGTGCAAGCATGAGTAGGACATAAATCACCATAAACATGAATTTCATAGAGGCTATGTTGATTTTGTTTCAACTACATGTGTAAACATGCGCCAAGTCAAGACACTTGAATCATTCAAAGGAGGATACCATCCTATCATACTACATCATAATCATCTTGAAATTCATGTTGGCATCCAATACAAACCATTATAAGCTCCTAGCTAATTAAGCATGGCATCAGAAACTATGATCTCTAAGTTGTCATTACAAACATGTTTCTCTCATAACAATGCTGAATTAGGAACGATGACCTAGTCATATTGACAAAAACAAAATAGGTCGAGTTCATACCAGCTTTTACAGGCTCAGTCACTTCATCATATATCGTCATTATTGTCTTTAACTTGCACGAACGAATGCTGTTAATAATATTGAGAGTGTTCGTGCATTGGACTAAGCTGGAATCTGCAAGCAAACACAGAGGAGAAGACAAAGCAATATGGCTCTTTGACGGATAAACAAATATCCATGTGAGAGCCACTAAACGTTTTAATCATGGTCTTCTACCTTGACCCAAAGAAAAAGAAAACCATTTACACGGGGAAAGCTCTCAACAAGCAAAATAAGAACAATAAATCTTTTTGGGTTTTCTTTTTAAACACCACTAAGCAAGCTGGAGAGTAAACTTACAACTAATAATAATTTTGTTTTTGTTTTTCTCAGTCTAAACAAACACAAGAGAAGAAAGCGAGAAAAAGAAATAAACTAGCATGGAAGATACAGTGGCAAGGTGTGAACACCGACTATAAAAGTGAATGTGTGAGCATGTATATAAAGTCGGTGAGAAACACGTACTCCCCCAAGCTTAGGCTTTTGGCCTAAGTTGATCTACTCCCATGGCTGGTCCGGGCGATATCCAGAATCATAATGGGGGTTGTACGGGAACGCGGCAGCTACCGCGTGAGTAGGTGCCTCACGGAGGCGAGCAACCTTTTCCTCCCTCTCATACTCCTCTGCCTCTCCTCTGGTTATGTAATATCTCCGTTTTACCTGAAAGTCAAAGAAGGCAGGAGCAGGAAGGGTAATATGGAAAACATGTTGTCGATTAAATATTAACCGGTATAGGAGGGATTCATTATCCCTCTCAAAGAAGTGATAACGTGTCATAGCGGCGCGATCAAGGAAAGCTGTATGGAGAGGGGGATCTATTTCGCGGATGGGTACTCCAAGAAAATTTGCTATGCGAGTAGCATAGATCCCACCAAAGAAATCCCCTTCATTTGCATTATTATTTAGCCTCCTCACGATTATAGCTCCCATGTTGAAACTTCTATCACCCATTACTTCTCTCTTAAGAATACTAAGGTCAGGTGCGCAGAGGTGACAATGCTCAATCTTGTTGTTAATGCATCTACCTATGAAGAGGGCAAAGTAATGCAACGCAGGAAAATGAATGCTCCCATGGTAGCCTGCGTAATATCTCTAGTTTCTCCAACAGTTATACTAGAGATAAAATCTCTAACCGAAGACTTAGGAGGATCATTGAGACTACCCCAATCAGGTATCTTGCAAATTCTATTGAAATCCTCTAAATCCATGGTATACGATTTGTCATAAAGATCAAACAATATAGATGTGTCACGGCCAACTGAAAATTTAAATCTACGAAGAAAAGAGGCAGTGAGAGTACTATAATGTTCACATTTATGGGAGATGAATTCTTCGAGCCCGGCGTTGTGAAAAAATGTATCAAACTCGTCTTTGAAACCTGCATCAATCATGAATTCATCAGAAGGCCATTCACATGGTTGTACCTGTGCGTTCCTCGGTTGATAAGGATTGGGCTCCCGAATCGCGAGACGGGGACCCCTCTTGCTTGGAGAACCACCATGATAGTTTCTCCTGAACATCTTATTTTTTTGAAATTTTTAGTGACTCAAAAGTAAAATGAACAAGGCTCAACAAAACTCATAGCAACTACTCCTACAAGTGCCTAGAGGCCATATCATGCAACAAAACTACTTGGGACCAACTAAAATTAACATGCAAAGCTCAAGAACAGGGTCACCAAGGCAGCAATAATATGTAACAAATAAAGCACTAGAGCAAAAACTAATTGGACCAATGGAGGAGTCACATACCAAGGAACAATTCCCCAAAACAGTTTGGTGAATGGGGCTTTGCACAAGGAGATCGAAAAACGCAGCAAGTAGAGCAAAAAACACGGGTTTGAGCTGTGGAATGATTTTTTTCTGGAGGTAGGAGAAGGAGATAGGAGCTCGAATAAGTGGAGGGGGCCACGTGGGACCCACAAGCCTGCGAGGCGCGTCCAGGGGGGTGCCCGCGCCTCCTGAGCTTGTAGCCCACTAGTGCATCCCCCTGACTAGCTCTCTATCTCAGAATTTTTCCAATATTCCAGAAAAAATCATACTTGAATTTCAGGGCATTCGAAGAACTTTTATTTTCAGGACACTTTTCTATGGGACGGAAAAAACAGAAAACAGGAAAAACTAAAGCTAAATTTATCATTTTTCTTCTAAACAACAAAAAGTAAAAGTTGGGAGCAGAAGGTTGTGACTCTTAGATTCATCCATCTCATGGTCATCAAAAGAAATCCGTCAATGAGGTTGATCAAGTCTCCTTGACAAACTTTTTTCGAATCACATAAAACCGGAGAACTTTTGAATAATCACTAGGTTACCTCAATGGGGATGTGCATATCCCCAACAAGTAAATCATACTTCATCTTGACAATAGGTATAGGGCATTCAAAGCTCCCAATAAGAATTGATGAAGTTTTTTCAATAGCATTGATACAATGAACTCGACATTGTTTCTTCGGAAAGTGCACCGTATGCTCGTTACCATTAACATGGAAAGTGACATTGCCTTTGTTGCAATCAATAACTGCCCCTGCAGTGTTTAAAAAGGGTCTTCCAAGGATGACCGCCATGGCATTATCCTCGGGAATATCCAGAATAACAAAGTCCGTTAAGATAGTAACGTTAGCAACCACAACAGGCACATCCTCACAAATGCCGATAGGAAAACCAGTTGATTTGTCGGCCATTTGCAAAGACATTTCAGTAGGCGTCAACTTATCCAATTCAAGTCTACGACATAAAGAGAGAGGCATAACACTAACACCGGCTCCAAGATCGCATAAAGCAGTTCTAACATAATTTCTTTTAATGGAGCAAGGTATAGTGGGCACTCCGGGATCACCTAGTTTCTTAGGAGTTCCACCCTTGAAGGTGTAATTAGCGAGCATGGTGGAAATCTCAACCTCAGGTATCCTCCTTTTATTAGTCAAATATCTTTCATGTACTTAGCATAAGGAGACATTTTGAGCATATCTGTCAAACGCATTTGCAAAAAGACAGGTCTAATCATTTCAACAAAGCGCTCAAAATCCTCATCATCCTTTTTCTTGGATGGTTTGGGAGGAAAGGGCATGGGTTTCTGAACCCATGGTTCTCTTTCTTTACCATGCTTCCTAGCAATAAAGTCGTTCTTATCATATCTCCTATTCTTAGGTTGTGACTTATCAAGATCAACATGTTCAATCTCCACATCCTTATCATTGCTAGGTTGATCATCAACATGAACACCACTATCAATATTATCACTAGGCTCATGTTCATCACCAGATTGTGTTTTGGCATCAGAAACAAAGACATCATTTGGATTCTTGGGTGTAATAGCAACAGGTTTGCTAGCGTTCAAGTTGCTATCATCTTATTTTTTCCTAATACCAGGATGACTAGGTGCATCAGTTCTAACTCCTTGAGAATATTGTTCAATTCTCTTCGGATGACCCTCAGGAGACAAAGGTTCCTGGGTCATTCTACCACCTCTAGTGAAAACTCTAACAGACTTGTCATTCAACTCATTGAGCAAGTCATTTTGAGCCTGAAGTACTTGTTCTACTTGAGTAGTGACCATAGAGGCATGTTTCCTCAAAAGTTTAAGATCATTGACATTTCTATCCACACAAGCACTTATATGATCAACCATACTAGCATTTTGTCTCAATTGTCTGCTAACATAATCATTGAATCTTTGTTGTTTGGCAACAAAGTTATCAAATTCATCTAAGCATATGCTAGCAGGTTTATCATAAGGAATATCACTCTCATTGAATCTACAAAGAGAATTTACCTCTACTACCTGTCTCGGGTTATCAAGACCATGTATTTCTTTGATAGGTGGTAGATTCTTAACATCTTCAGATTTAATGCCTTTCTCTTGCATAGATTTCTTGGCTTCTTGCATATCTTCAGGACTGAGGAATAGAATACCTCTTTTCTTCGGAGTTGGCTTAGGAGGTGGTTCGGGAATAGTCCAAGCATTATCATTGCTCAAGATATTATTCAATAGAATTTCAGCTTGTTCCACAGTTCGTTCCCTGAAAACACAACCAACACAACTATCTAGGTGGTCCCTAGAAGCATCGGTTAGTCCATTACAAAAGATATCAAGTATTTCATTTTTCTCAAGAGGGTGATCAGGCACAGAATTAAGTAGCCGAACAAGTCTCCCCCAAGATTGTGGGAGACTCTCTCCTTCAACTTGCACAAAGTTATATATATCCTGGAAGGCAGCTTGTTTCTTATGGGCAGGATTTTTTTTTCCAGAGAAGTAATAAATCATATCCTGGGGACTACGCACACAACCAGGAGCAAGAGAAGTGAACCAAGTCTTAGCATCACCCTTTAGTGACAAAGGAAACAACTTAAGGATATAGTAATGTCGAATCTTTTCCTCATTCGTGAATATGGTGGCTATATCGTGCAGTTTGGTAAGATGTGCTACAACCGTTTCAGACGCATAACCATGAAAATGATCAGATTCGACCAAAGTGATTAACTCAGGGTCGACAGAGAATTCATAATCCTTATCAGTAACAAATATAGGCAAAGTAGCAAACTTAGGATCGTATTTCATTCTAGCTTTCAGAGATTTTTCTTTCCACTTGTGCAATAAATTATCAAGATCATAGCTATCCTTACAAGCAATAAAGTCTTCAGCTACCTCCCCTCCATAACATAACCCTTAGGTATATCAGGCAATTCATATCTAGGAGAGCTAGTTCTAACAGGTGAAACAACAGGTTCTACTTCAATAATTTTAGCAGTTTCAGAAGTATCATCACATTCAGTAGCAACTCTAGCAATTTGTGCATCAAGGAATGCACCCAGTGGCAAAGTAGTATCAAGCAAAGCATCATCATAAGCATCATGGATAGCAAAATTAGCATCAACAAGCACAGGCGACACATCAGAATTTCTAGTAGGTGGTGGTGTCGCAAACTTACTCATAACTAAAGGTCAATCAAGTGCAGAGCTAGATGGCAGTTCCTTACCTGTCCTTGTAGTTGAGGGCAAGACTTTAGTTTTTGGATCTCTCGGATTCCTCATAGTGATCAACAGACGTAAATCCCAAGTGACTTAGAGAATAGAGCTAGGCTTCCCCGACAACGGCGCCAGAAAATAGTCTTGATAACCCACAAGTATAGGGGATCGCAACAGTTTTCGAGGGTAGAGTATTCAACCCAAATTTGTTGATTCGACACAAGGGGAAGCCAAAGAATATTCTCGAGTATTATTAGTTGAGTTGTAAATTCAACCACACCTGAAAGACTTAGTATCTGCATCAAAGTTTCAGTAACAGAGTAGTGATAGTAACGGTAGCAGCGGTAACAGTAGCAGTAGTGACAGCAATAGCGGTAACAGTAGCAGCATTGACAGCAGTAGCGATAGATTAACGTAGCAAGGACCAGTAGGAAAAGACTCGTAGGCATTGGATCGGTGATGGATAATTATGTCGGATGACATTCATCATTTAACAATTATAACATGGGGTGATTTGTAACTAGCTCCAGTTCGTCAATGTAATGTAGGCATGTAATCCGTATATAGTCATACGTGCTTATGGAAAAGAACTTGCATGACATCTATTGTGCATCCCTCCCGTGGTAGCGGGGTCCTAATGGAAACTTAGGGATATTAAGGTCTCCTTTTAATAGAGAACCGGAACAAAGCATTAGCGCATAGTGAATACATGAACTCCTCATACTATGGTCATCTCCGGGAGTGGTTCCGGCTATTGTCACTCCGGGGTTGCCGGGTCATAACACATAGTAGGTGACTACAACTTGCAAGATAGGATCAAGAACACACATATATTGATGAAAACATTATAGGTTAAGATCTGAAATCATGGCACTCGGGCCATAGTGACAAGCATTAATCATGGCAAAGTAGTAGCATCAATCTCAGAACATAGTGGATACTAGGGATCAAACCCCATCAAAACTACATTGATTACATGATAGATATCATCCAAATCATCACCGTTCAGCAAGCCTACCATGAGATTACTCACGAACGGTGAAGAGCATCATGGAATTGGCGATGAAGGATGGTTGATGATGACGACGGCGTCGATCTCCCCTCTTCGGAGCCCAGAACGGACTCCAGGTCTACCCTCGAGAGGAAGAATAGGTTGTGGCAGCGGGTCCGTGTCGTAAAATTCGATGAACTCTTCTCTCCTAATTTTTTCTGGGCGGGAGAGACTATATAGAGCTGGAGTTGGAGGCGACGGAGCCACGAGCGCCTCACAAGCCTGCCAGGCGCGGCTAGGGGGCTTGTGGGCTCCTGGCTCCGTCCCTCGAGGTAATTCTTGCGCTTGTATTTTTTATATATTACACAAAAAATGCTCGTAAATTTCAAGGTCATTCCGAGAACTTCTATTTCTGCGCAAAAACAACACGATGGCAATTCTGCTGAAAACAACATCAGTCCGGGTTAGTTCCATTCAAATCATGCAAATTAGAGTCCAAAACAAGGGCAAAAGAGTTCGGAAAAGTAGATACGATGGAGACGTATCACTCATCACTATATTAATTTTGCAGAATGAAGATTCCCGAATGCAAAAGCGGACGAATCTATGACATTGGGTTCATTGACCCGTACTTCATTCATCACCAAAGTATCGCAGCGAAACCCCGCGAGACAGAGAATAACTTGGTACAAGGGTTAAGGTTTTCCGCTACCAAAAGGGAAATACTATTTCCTTACAACTTCAAGTGAGTGTTACTACACACATTCTATTTTCGCTTACTCGATGTTATTATAAGTGTATAATTGACTCGTTATGCGTGTGCAGGTTCGGTTCCACTATATTTTGTTAATCATTGTACCTGACGAGGGACTAGTAGAAGTCATGGACCTGAAACGCACACCCCTCGTTGAATGGGCGAACATGCAGGAATGCCTCCAAAGGTAATTTCAATCATTATGGCACTATATCGACAACTTTTCGTTCATTTCTTGATAGCAAAGAATTAATATAGAACTCCTTTATTCATTTCCTTTTCTTGGCAGGGCTTGGAAATGGTTCACCGCCAAGGCTCGGGGTGTTTGGAAGCCAGAGCTTACATTTAGAAAAATGGATGTAAGTAACTACTAGCTAGATCTGCGCATCTCTTTATTCTAGTTCCAATACCATTATCATTCTTGATTATGTTTTTGATTGAACTCTGTTCTCGTAAAGTGCTTGAGGCAGGAACAGGGGAACAATTTATGTGGATACAATGTTTGTGAGTTCATTCGCCACATGACCCATGAGACGGGCAAAAACCAGGACATAAAAAAAAATTGAAGTACGATAAACAATACTGACAACTTTATTTTATTACCGTCAATTGTGTTTGGTTTCATTGATATATATTGACCCCTTCTTTAAATTAGATCGAACGGTTGTGGGACGGTCTTCTACCACAGGAACGTGTACGAGCAATTCAAGAGGAAATTCCCGGATTCTTAGATGCAGAGGTCCTAGATGTGAAGGGAGAATATTGTTGCACGTTGATGAAATTCAAATGAAATGTTAAAGTGTAAAAGGGATGCATATGTGCATGTGTAACTCGTGTCTACATTTTGTAATACGTTTGACAAAGCACGACGGATGAGATGGTCTAATATATTCGTGACGATGATGTGCAATATAGTTGTTCCTTTATTGCTGTGTATGTACCATCCAATTTAGTGCAAAACAAGAATTAAAAAGTGTTGGAATTATGCCCTAGAGGCAACGATGAATAAGTTATTATTATAATTCCTGTATCAAGATAATCGTTTATTATCCATGCTATAATTGTATTGAATGAAGACTTATATACATGTGTGGATACATAGACAAAACACTGTCCCTAGCAAGCCTCTAGTTGGCTAGCCAGTTGATCAAGGATAGTCAGGGTCTTCTGACTATGTACAAGGTGTTGTTGCTTGATAACTGGATCACATCATTGGGAGAATCATGTGATGGACTAGACCCAAACTAATAGACGTAGCATGTTGATCGTGTCATTTTGTTGGTACTGCTTTCTGCGTGTCAAGTATTTATTCCTATGACCATGAGATCATATAACTCACTGACACCGGAGGAATGCTTTGTGTGTATCAAACGTCACAATGTAATTGGGTGGCTATAAAGATGCTCTACAGGTATCTCCGAAGGTGTTTGTTGAGTTAGTATGGATCAAGACTGGGATTTGTCACTCCGTTTGACGGAGAGGTATGTGGGGGCCCACTCGGTAATACAACATCACACACAAGCCTTGCAAGCAATGTGACTTAGTGTAAGTTGCGGGATCTTGTATTACGGAACGAGTAAAGAGACTTGCCAGTAAACGAGATTGAAATAGGTATGCGGATACTGATGATCGAATCTCGGGCAAGTAACATACCGAAGGACAAGGGAATGACATACGGGATTATATGAATCCTTGGCATTGAGGTTCAAACGATAAGATCTTCGTAGAATATGTAGGATCCAATATGGGCATCCAGGTCCCGCTATTGGATATTGACCGAGGAGTCCCTTGGGTCATGTTTACATAGTTCTCGAACCCGCAGGGTCTGCACACTTAAGGTTCGACGTTGTTTTATGCGTATTTGAGTTATATGGTTGGTTACCGAATGTTGTTCGGAGTCCCGGATGAGATCACGAACGTCATGAGGGTTTCCGGAATGGTCCGGAAATGAAGATTGATATATAGGATGACCTCATTTGATTACCAGAAGGTTTTCGGAATTACTGGGAATGTACCGGGAATGACGAATGGGTTCCGGATGTTCACCGGGGGGGGGGGGGGGGCAGCCCACCTCGGGGAAGCCCATAGGCCTTAGGGGTGCCGCACCAGCCCTTAGTGGGCTGGTGGGCAAGCCCAGAGAGGCCCCTGTGCAGGGAGATAGAAAATCAAAGGAGAAAAAGAGGGGAAGTGGGAAGGAAGGGAAGGACTCCACCTTCCAATCCTAGTTGGATTAGGATTAGAGGAGGAATCCTCCTCCCCCCCTTCAGCCGAACCCCTTGGGGCCTCTTGAGCACCAAGGCAAGGCTCCTCCCCTTCCCACCTATATATACGGAGGTTTTAGGGCTGATTTGAGACAACTTTTCCACGGCAGCCCGACCACATACCTCCACGGTTTTTCCTCTAGACCGCGTTTCTGCGGAGCTCGGGTGGAGCCCTGCTGAGATTAGATCACCACCAACCTCCGGAGCGCCGTCACGCTGCCAGAGAACTCATCTACCTCTCCGTCTCTCTTGCTGGATCAAGAAGGCTGAGATCATCGTCGAGCTGTACGTGTGCTGAACGCGGAGGTGCCGTCCGTTCGGCACTAGATCGGAGCGGATCATAGGACGGATCGCGGGACGGTTCGTGGGACGGTTCGCGGGGCGGATCGAGGGATGTGAGGATGTTCTACTACATCAACCGCGTTTATTAACGCTTCTGCTGTGCGATCTACAAGGGTACGTAGATCTGAAATCCCCCTCGTAGATGGACATCTCCATGATAGGTCTTTGTGCGCGTAGGAAATTTTTTGTTTCCCATGCGACATTCCCCAACAGTGGCATCATGAGCTAGGTTCATGCGTAGATGTCTTCTCGAGTAGAACACAAAAGTTTTTGTGGGCGGTGATGTGCGATTTGCTGCCCTCCTTAGTCTTTTCTTGATTCCGCGATATTGTTGGATCGAATCGGCTCGGACCGACATTACTCGTACGCTTACAAGAGACTGGTTTCATCGCTACGAGTAACTCAGTTGCTCAAAGATGACTGGCGAGTGTCGGTTTCTCCAACTTTAGTTGAATCGGATTTGACCGAGGAGGTCCTTGGATGAGGTTAAATAGCAATTCATATATCTCCGTTGTGGTGTTTGCGTAAGTAAGATGCGATCCTACTAGATACCCATGGTCACCACGTAAAACATGCAACAACAATTAGAGGACGTCTAACTTGTTTTTGCAGGGTATGCTTGTGATGTGATATGGCCAACGATGTGATGTGATATATTGGATGTATGAGATGATCATGTTGTAATAGTTAATATCGACTTGCACGTCCATGGTACGGCAACCGGCAGGAGCCATAGGGTTGTCTTTAAACTAACGTTTGTGCTTGCAGATGCGTTTACTATATTGCTAGGATCTAGCTTTAGTAGTAATAGCATGAGTAGCACGACAACCCTGATGGCGAGACATTGATGGAGATCATGGTGTGGCGCCGGTGACAAAGAAGATCGTGCCGGTGCTTTGATGATGGAGATCAAGAAGCACGTGATGATGGCCATATCATGCCACTTATGAATTGCATGTGATGGTAATCCTTTATGCACCTTATTTTGCTTAGAACGACGGTAGCATTGTGAGGTGATCTCTCATTAAAATTTCAAGACGAAATTGTGTTCTCCCCGACTGTGCACCGTTGCTACAGTTCGTCGTTTCGAGACACCACGTGATGATCGGGTGTGATAGACTCAACGTTCACATACAACGGGTGCAAAACAGTTGCACACGCGGAACACTCAGGTTAAGCTTGACGAGCCTAGCATGTGCAGACATGGCCTCGGAACACATGAGACCGAAAGGTCGATCATGAATCATATAGTTGATATGATTAGCATAGGGATGCTTACCACTGAAACTATCCTCAACTCACGTGATGATCGGACTTGAGCTAGTGGAATTGGATCATGAACCACTCAAATGACTAGAGAGATGTACTTTTTGAGTGGGAGTTTAGCAAATAATTTGATTAAGTTAAAATCTAATTATCTTGAACATAGTCTAAGTCCACTTTGAATACATTTGTGTTGTAGATCATGGCTCACGCGACAGTCAGCCTGAATTTTAATACGTTCCTAGAGAAAGCTAAGTTGAAAGATGATGGAAGCAACTTTGTAGACTGAGGTCGTAATCTTAAGTTGATCCTACAAGCTGGGAAGAAGGATTATGTCCTTGATGCTGCGCTAGGAGATGAACCACCCGCTACGGCTGACCAAGATGCTAAGAACGCTTGGTTAACACGTAAGGAGGACTACTCAGTAGTTCAATGTGCAGTCTTGTATGGCTTAGAACCGGGACTTCAATGTTGCTTTGAGCATCATGGAGCATATGAGATGCTCCAGGAGTTGAAGTTTATCTTTCAAAAGAACACCCGGATCGAGACGTATGAGACCTCCGACAAATTCTATGCTTGCAAGATGGAGGAGAATTCGTCTGTCAGTGAACACGTGCTCAAAATGTCTGGGTACTCAAACCGTCTAGCTGAGCTGAGGATTGAACTCCCGCAAGAGCCTATCACTGACAGAATTCTTCAATCACTGCCGCCAAGCTATAAGGGCTTTGTGTTGAACTACAACATGCAAGGGATGAACAAGTCACCCGGTGAGTTGTTCGCGATGCTGAAAGTCGCAGAGTCAGAACTCCGTAAAGAACATCAAGTGTTGGTGGTGAATAAGACCACTAGTTTCAAGAGAAACGGCAAAGGAAAGAAGGGTAATTCAAAGAAGAGCGGCAAACCTATTGCCAATCCGACGAATAAACCCAAAGCTGGACCTAAGCTTGAAATGGAGTGCTATTATTGCAAGGGTATGGGTCACTGGAAGCGCAACTGCCCCAAGTATCTGGCTGATAAGAAGGCGGCCAAAGAAAAATCAGGTATATTTGATATACATGTTATTGATGTGTACTTTACCAGCTCTCGTAGTAGTGCTTGGGTATTCGATACCGGTTCTGTTGCTCATATTTGCAACTCGAAACAGGAACTGCGGAATAGGCGAAGGCTGGCAAAAGATGAAGTGACGATGCGCGTGGGAAATGGTTCCAAGGTTGATGCAATCGCCGTCGGCACAGTTTCACTTCAGTTACCATCAAGATTAGTTATGAACTTGAATAATTGTTAATTAGTGCCTGCGTTAAGCATGAACATTATATCTGGATCTTGTTTATTGCATGACGGTTACTCGTTTAAGTCAGAGAATAATGGTTGTTCTATTTCTATGAGTAATATCTTTTATGGTCATGCACCCAATGTGAGAGGATTGTTCATATCGAATCTTGATAGTGATAATACACATATACATAACATTGAGATCAAAAGAGTTAGAGTTAACAATGATAGCGCCATGTTTTTGTGGCACTGCCGCTTAGGTCATATTGGTGTAAAGCGCATGAAGAAACTCCATACCGATGGACTTTTGGAGTCACTTGACTTTGATTCACTTGACACGTGCGAACCATGCCTCATGGGCAAGATGACTAAAACTCCGTTCTCCGGAACAATGGAGCGTGTAAGTGACTTGTTGGAAATCATACATACCGATGTGTGTGGTCCGATGAGCATGGAGGCACGCGGCGGATATCGTTATTTTCTCACCTTCACTAACGATTTGAGTAGATATGGTTATGTATACTTAATGAAGCACAAGTCTGAAACATTTGAAAAGTTCAAGCAATTTCAGAGTGAAGTTGAAAATCATCGTAACAAGAAGATCAAATTCCTACGGTCTGATCGTGGGGGTGAATATCTGAGTTTCGAGTTTGGTGCTCACTTAAGACAATGTGGAATTGTTTCACAGTTGACACCGCCTGGAACACCACAACGTAATGGTGTGTCCGAATGTCGTAATCGTACTTTATTAAAGATGGTGCAATCTATGATGTCTCTTACCGATCTGTCGTTATCATTTTGGGGTTATGCATTAGAAACAGCTGCATTCACTTTAAATAGGGCACCATCAAAATCCGTTGAGACGATACCATACGAACTGAGGTATGGAAAAAGACCAAAGTTGTTGTTTCTTAAAGTTTGGGGATGTGATGCTTATGTCAAAAAGCTTCAGCCTGAAAAGCTGGAACCCAAAGTAGAAAAGTGCATCTTGATAGGTTACCCAAAAGAGACAGTTGGGTACACTTTCTATCTCAAATCCGAGGGCAAAGTGTTTGTTGCAAAGAACGGAGCTTTTCTCGAGAAGGAGTTTCTCTCGAGAGAATTGAGTGGGATGAAGATAGAACTTGATGAGGTTGTCGAACCTCTCATCCCTCTGGATGGTGGCGCAGGGCAAGGGGAAACCCCTGTCGATGCGACGCTGGTTGAGGAGGAAGTTAATGATGATGATCATGAAACTCCGGATCAAGTTCCTATCGAACCTCGTAGGTCGACGAGACCGCGTACTACTCCAGAGTAGTACGGAAATCCCGTCTTATCAATTATGTTGTTAGACAACAATGAGCCTGCGAATTATGAGGAAGCAATGGTGGGCCCGGATTCCAACAAATGGCTGGAGGCCATGAAGTCCGAGATAGGATCCATGTATGAAAACAAAGTGTGGACTTTGGAAGTACTACATGAGGGCCGCAAGGGTATTGAGAACAAATGGATCTTTAAGAACAAGACTGACGCTGACGGTAATCTGACCGTTTATAAAGCTCAACTTTTGGCAAAGGGTTTTTCACAAGTTCAAGGAGTTGACTACGATGAGACGTTCTCACCCGTAGCGATGCTTAAGTCAGTCAGAATCATGTTAGCAATAGCTGCATTTTTCGATTATGAAATCTGGCAGATGGATGTCAAAACGGCGTTCCTTAACGGATTCTTTAAGGAAGAGTTGTATATGATGCAACCCGAAGGTTTTGTCGATCCTAAAAATGTTAACAAAGTATGCAAGCTCCAGCGATCCATTTATGGACTGGTGCAATCATCTCGGAGTTGGAATAAACGCTTTGATGAGGTGATCAAAGCATTTGGGTTTATACAAGTGGTTGGAGAATCTTGTATTTACAAGAAAGTGAGTGGGAGCTCTGTGGTGTTTCTAATATTATATGTGGATGACATATTGCTGATTGGAAACAACATGGAGTTTTTGGAGAGCATAAAGGATTACTTGAATAAAAGTTTCTCTATGAAGGACCTAGGAGAAGCTGCTTACATTCTAGGCATTAAGATCTATAGGGATAGATCAAAACGCCTGATAGGACTTTCACAAAGCACATACCTTGATAAAGTTTTGAAGAGGTTCAAAATGGAACAATCCAAGCAGGGGTTCTTGCCAGTTTTACAAGGTACGAGATTGAGTAAGACTCAGTGCCCAGCAACTGATAAAGATAGAGAGCATATGAGCATCGTCCCCTATGCTTCAGCCATAGGTTCTATCATGTATGCAATGCTGTGCACTAGACCGAACGTTAGCCTGGCGATAAGTATGGCAGGCAGGTTCCAGAGTAATCCAGGAGTGGATCACTGAACGGCAGTAAAGAATATCCTGAAGTACCTGAAAAGGACTAAGGAGATGTTTCTCGTGTATGGAGGTGACGAAGAGCTCGCCGTAAAAGGTTACATCGATGCAAGCTTTGACACAGATCCGGACGACTCTAAGTCGCAGACCGGATACGTATTTATTCTTAATGGGGGTGCGGTAAGCTGGTGCAGTTCCAAGCAAAGCGTCGTAGCTGATTCTACATGTGAAGCGGAGTACATGCACTACAAGGACACCCCCTTTAAAGCAACAAAAGTTCTACAATATTTTGACTATATGTTGCCAAAATTATAGTAGATACGCATATATGCGTTGCGGCACTTGCGTTGCGGAGTTACAGCTCGAGACCATACGGTATGACATAGATTGCTACAGATCATAAGCGTCGTGTGCTTAAGATAGTCCTTAGATGAAACTAGGTAGTGTCGAAGGGGATAATCGATACATTGTGAAGTTGGTACTTTTCTTTTGTGAATTTGGTAAAACGTTTAGTTTGTGAAGCTGGTACTAACTTTTTTGAATTGCTGACAGGTTTAGTTTATGAAGCTGGTAGGATCTTTTGTGAATTGCTGACGCATTTACCTTTTACTAAATTCCGGCATATTTTGTTATTAGCTAAATATGATAGTGCCAGCGTGCAACCCTGTCCAACGCCATAGGTATTCAAAATACTGATGGCGTCACCTCCGACGCCACCACTAAATGTTAACAATGATGCCATATTGGTGGCATCGGGTGTCCTTGCCAACGGGTCCCTTTTTGCCACGCCATAGCTGGGCTTTTCTGCACTAGTGGACACGACACCGTCCTGGGTTTAGCAGAACCCAACCTCTCTTAGGCCTGGGCTAGCAACTTGTCGATGACCACCATGGAGTTGTTTGTGAGGCGGTTGTGCCGCCTCGACGAGGATCTCGCAAAGATCAACAAGGAGTGGTCGCTCAGTGAAACTTCCACCGCCGCATGCAGGTGATGCCTCGCCACCCGAGGCACAGTCATCGTGAGCCGATGCGGCCGCCCGCATGATGTAGGAGGAAGCGAAGTGTCACCTCCGCAAATGCTAGGTGAAGGCTGTGCAGGGCTCCCGTGCGCTCTCCCCGACCCTTCCACCAGTAGAAGTACTGCTCCGACAACGACAACACGGACATGGACGGAGGTGCTGCCAATGTTGGCACCGCCTGCCCGGGAGGTTAGTGTCCACCAAAAAATAATTTAGGCTTTTTACTTTTAGTTGAATGGATGAAATATTTGTTCCGTTTAAATGAGTTCTGTCAAGTTGGCATGAATTATTTATGAATTTGTGTGCATTGTTGGTAGACGTTTCGTCGGGACTTTCATATCATTGTGTCCATAGACAAATATGTTGTATGCCTTAGACTGCATATGAGTGCGTGTGCAAACTTTAAAAAATGTTGCTTTAGCCTTTATGTCGATGTGAAATAGCTGGTGGTCTTGGATGGACAACTAGTGAACTTGATTTGTACAAACCTAGAAGAAGCACGTTCCATTTGAAACAAATAAGTATGTAAACTGCCTGTCACGGGCAAGATGATAGTAATAAAATTTATAGTTTGTTTCGCTTCAAATTTTAGACTCCATCGTATTTCTATTTTGGTTTCGCTCCAATATTTTACTTTTCCTCCATTCTCTCCCATTATTAGCAACTAATCTTGATAAAAAAATTAAGTATGCGTGCTTCATTACCATGGCGCCACCTGTCATAGGACCGAGACTAAAGTAAAACAGATCACGATGAGGTAATTGCACCAACAATATCGGAAACCTTCCCCATCATAATGGGACGGTTCCCTTCCATATCGCATCTCCAGTCTTCACGGAATCCGGTGCGAGCAGAGCTTTGGCGCTACCTAGTTCAATTGCACATCGGGTGCTCCGCCTGTACGCCATGGTGCCGCTGGTGCCCGATGCGGGGTAGTGAGCTGGCACTACCGCAAGTCCAAAACCTGCCGCAGAAGACCCGTAGCCAGGGGTCGTTGCACGTTGCAGCAAGAACAATAGCGGGCAGCGAGGCTGTCATCCAGGGAACGCCGCTGCTGAAGCCCAAAGCTCATGGCGCCGCCAGCGAGGCTGTCTTCTAGGGAACGCCACCGACGAAGGCCGGAGATCATGGCGCTGCCAGCGAGGCCATCATCGAGGGAACGCCGATGCTAAAGCCCGAAGGTCATGGCGCCGCCAGCGAGGCCGTCGTCCAGGGAATCGCGGCTGCCGAATCCCGAAGGTCACGGCTCCCTTCCTCGTCTCTTACTGGACTCATCGCACTCTTGGCGACCGGTGAGGAAGTCATCATCACAAGCTAAGCAAGGTTAGTTGTCGATCTACTCTCCCACAGTTCATCCTCTCCTGCTCCCTACTCTACCGATATGTGCTCTTAATCAATTCTGTCATGTTCTGTACTATCGATCGGTGCATCTGTTTTGTTCTTGCCGAGAATGTTGATTCACCTAATCAATGGTCAAGTTCACGTGTACGTGTATATTTAGGGTCAAGTTCACACGTGTACCTGTATGTTTGGGGTCAAGTTTACGACTTCACCTGTACCTGTATATATGCGTGCTGGTGCTACATGTAGATTAATTCAGGTGCGTGTCTGCTAGCTTCGTAAGCTAGCTTGCATGCAAGATAGCTTCTGGTGGCTTTGATCTAGCAGGTTTAAAATAAACATTACCCCTTCTCATGGATTCCAACCAAATTCTGATGTCTCTCCCAGATTGAATTGTAATTTTTTCAAACCTGCTGTGTATATATTGTAGTTTACGAAACAACCTATATTGTATTTTACATAATTTATTTAGACATTTGGTCATTGTCATGTTGCAGCAGAAATGTCACAGACAAGAATTAACAATATTTAATCCAATAAAGAAGATATGACGAAGAACCTTTCGAACATCACAATTCTGGTGAAAAAGATGTCCTATCATTTGATGTCCAAGAAATAACTAATAATGATGAACAAGGTAAGTATGTTGCTGATTCCTTGCTAATTGTGATATATGATATTATTCACCATCAAAACATAATTCATGTCTCTATATATTCAGCTTAAAATTCCAAAAAAAGAGCGTAAGAAGAGGAAGCTGAATTGGAACCTTCCAGAACTGGTATGCCGAGTTGGTTGGGTGCCACCTGTAAGAGTGCTCAAATTCATTTAATATGATTCCATTGTTTTTTACTTTTTTTTGTCATGGGTGATGAGAATGAATCTGCCAATGCTTACTTTGATTTTCTCTAACATGCAGTAAATAAATTATTCTTGCAGAGCCTGAAAAATCATGTCACGGACGTAGCTCTTCTACAATTGTAAGTTGTGGTCCTTAATTTAAATTCGATTGTGTTGAATTTACGAATGAATTTGGTGCAGTGCATATCAATATGGCACTTGTGAAAACTGAAGATTTGGTACGGAGTTGCAAAAAGATGCAAATAAACAAATGTTGCACGGCCTGGAACCTTTGTACATGACTAATATCCTGCCTCTATCTCTATTTCGATCATGTAAATGCATTGTGTGTTAATAGTTCATTTTGTTTGCAGATTAAAAATAAAATTGATGATTATATGGGTGCATGGAAAGTATACTCCCATGATGATGATGATGTTCCGTTTCATCATGATGATGATGGATACTTTTGACTTTTATCTTAGCTGTAGGGATGAGGTTCCCCAGTCAAGTTGTAGTTAAGTTGTAGGGATGCAGATGGATGTTCTAGTTCAAATTTAGATGTCAAGAAAAAATAGACTATGCCTCACATTTGGATGATATTCCTCCTGTAATATCCACTATTGTAACCTAACAGTTTTGTTGAATATATACTATTTCTTCCTCATGTGTATATTCTCTTGTTTTTTCTTCACTTGGAATACATAATTATCACCATTTGGTGGAGCATTGTTGGCAGTATACATATAAAATAATATTATGGACATTTTATGTGTACGAACTCTTCAAGCGTTGCAATTTCTCCGTTGCCAAGCAATGGGATTTTGATTCCTATACATTAAGCACCAACATATAAAAGTGTTGTAGATGTCTGTTTTATGTGTTGTCATCTTGCAACCATTCCTTTTACCAACGGTAGTGTAAGTGTTGTATTATGTGCTAGCAACACTGGATAAGGCAACACATCCCAAACCGTTGGTAAAGTCACTCGCAACGCATATTTGAACTTTTAGATACGGAAAAAGCGTTGCTATAGAGGGGGTCCTGTTGTAGTGATGGCTGCCTCGGAGGCGGGTAAGGAGGGTGTCTGGATGAAGCAGTTCATGACGGATCTTGGAGTGGTGCCAAGCGCACTGAATCCAATAACCTTGTTCTGTGACAACACGGGTGCCATTGCCTTAGCAAAGGAACCACGGTTTCACAAGAAGACCAGACACATCAAACGACGATTCAACCTCATCCGTGACTATGTCGAAGGGGAGGATGTAAATATATGCAAAGTGCACACTAATCTGAATGTAGCAGACCCGCTGACTAAACCTCTTCCACGGGCAAAGCATGATCAACGCCAGAACTATATGGGTGTTAGATTTATTACAATGTAATTCGCACGGTGATGTGAGGGCTAGATTATTGACTCTAGTGCAAGGGGGAGACTGTTGGAATTATGCCCTAGAGGCAATGATAAATAAGTTATTATTATAATTCCTGTATCAATATAATCGTTTATTATCCATGCTATAATTGTATTGAATGAAGACTTAGATACATGTGTGGATACATAGACAAAACACTGTCCCTAGCAAGCCTCTAGTTGGCTAGCTAGTTGATCAAGGATAGTCAGGGTCTTCTGACTATGTACAAGGTGTTGTTGCTTGATAACTGGATCCCATCATTGGGAGAATCATGTGATGGACTAGACCCAAACTAATAGACGTAGCATGTTGATCGTGTCATTTTGTTGGTACTGCTTTCTGCGTGTCAAGTATTTATTCCTATGACCATGAGATCATATAACTCACTGACACCGGAGGAATGCTTTGTGTGTATCAAACGTCACAACGTAACTGGGTGGCTATAAAGATGCTCTGCAGGTATCTCCGAAGGTGTGCTGAGTTAGTATGGATCAAGACTGATATTTGTCACTCCGTTTGACGGAGAGGTATCTCGGGGCCCACTCGGTAATACAACATCACACACAGGCCTTGCAAGCAATGTGACTTAGTGTAAGTTGCGGGATCTTGTATTACAGAACGAGTAAAGAGACTTGCCGGTAAACGAGATTGAAATAGGTATGCGGATACTGATGATCGAATCTCGGGCAAGTAACATACCGAAGGACAAAGGGAATGACATACGGGATTATATGAATCCTTTGCACTGAGGTTCAAAAGATAAGATCTTCGTAGAATATGTAGGATCCAATATGGGCATCCAGGTCCCACTATTGGATATTGACCGAGGAGTCCCTCGGGTCATGTCTACATAGTTCTCGAACCCGCAGGGTCTGCACACTTAAGGTTCGACGTTGTTTTCTGCGTATTTGAGTTATATGGTTGGTTACCGAATGTTGTTCGGAGTCCCGGATGAGATCAGGACATCACGAGGGATTACGGAATGGTCCATAAACGAAGATTGATATATATGATGACCTCATTTGATTACTGGAAGGTTTTCGGAATTACCGGGAATGACGAATGGATTCCGGATGTTCACCGGGGGGGGGGGGGGCAGCCCACCCCGGGGAAGCCCATAGGCCTTAGGGGTTCCGCACCAGCCCTTAGTGGGCTGGTGGGCAAGCCCAAAGAGGCCCCTACGCAGGGAGATAGAAAATCAAAGGAGAAAAAGAAAGGGGAAGTGGGAAGGAAGGGAAGGACTCCACCTTCCAATCCTAGTTGGACTAGGATTGGAGGAGGAATCCTCCTCCCCCCTTTGGCCGAACCCTTGGGGCCTCTTGGGCCCCAAGGCAAGGCTCCTCCCCTCCCACCTATATATACAGAGGTTTTAGGGCTGATTTGAGACAAATTTTCCACGGCAGCACGACCACATACCTCCACGGTTTTTCCTCTAGGTCGCGTTTCTGCGGAGCTCGGGCGGAGCCCTGCTGAGATTAGATCACCATCAACCTCTGGAGCGCCGTCACGCTGCCGGAGAACTCATCTACCTCTCCGTCTCTCTTGCTGGATCAAGAAGGCCGAGATCATCGTCGAGCTGTACGTGTGCTGAACGCGGAGGTGCCGTCCGTTCGGCACTAGATCGGAGCGGATCGTGGGACGGATCGCGGGACGGTTTGTGGCACGGTTCGCGGGGCGGATCGAGGGACGTGAGGATGTTCCACTACATCAACCGCGTTTATTAACGCTTCTGCTGTGCAATCTACAAGGGTACGTAGATCGGAAATCCCCCTCATAGATGGACATCTCCATGATAGGTCTTCGTGCGCGTAGGAAATTTTTTGTTTCCCATGCTACGTTCCCCAACAAAAAGTGCCCAAAACAAATAAATGCGAAAATAGGGGCAGCAAAATAGCCCCATCCAATTGAGTGCAAAACCCTAAACCCTAAAAAGTGCTCAAAAAAGGAGCGAAGCAATAGCCCCGGTTCGTAATAAGAACCGGGACTAATCCCCCTCCCCCTTGTTCCAAGCCCTGCCACGTGGAGGACCATTAGCCCCGGTTCGGGGCCGAACGGGGCTAGCATTAGTCCCGATTGTTTAGTCCCGGTTCATGAACCGGGACTAATGGCCCAACCGAACCGGGGCTATAGGCCCTTTTTCTACTAGTGCCTGGCCCGGGATTTTCGGGTCGGGTCGGGCTAGCCGGGCCGGGATGCCCATGCCAGTGTGTATGTCGAGTGGCATCTAGACTGCAGCTGCCCCCGAAATATGAAAACGAAATCTTTCCTTTCTGGAAAATCTTACACTCGCACAACTCATAAGGATATCTTTAATGCTAACCCGCTAATTTGGTATCCGTCCGACAACAGGGAACTAGTCCGTGGACATAGATATCGGAGTCGGTCATCCAACGTTGTTCGTATACATTCGAAATAATTTTTCAGTATAAAGACAAAATTCATGCAAACACATCGGATTTCATACAAATTAAATGAAAACGTTTACATGTTGGGAATATTTTAACTTAAAAATGTGATATTGTGTGCGTGTCCGGCCTCAGAGAACTCCATTCCCATGACATAGATACACTATACTAGTCTACGGCCGGCCACGAAGGATTCATTTGTCTTTCCCATGTACGGCAGCCCGCTCATCATACCGCCGGGAGCCTCGTAAGTATATTCCTCCTCCGTATCTTTCCTATGTTCAGTTGGCTACTCATCGGAGTGGCAAAGAGGTTGCTTCAATTGGAGGGGAATGGGGCATCTGCTTCCGTGAAGCGCGGACCGGGGTTGAGTTTTAGGGCGGGGGACGATGGTGCCGATGAAAGAGGGCGAGACACGGGCTGTGTAGGTCGGTGACGCGCCGAGAGTGGCCTTCCTAGGATCCAAGCAGTGGTTGCCTCCCATGTTCTACTTTTCCTCGATGTTGGCAGTAGCCACAGACGTGCTGGCCACCGCCTCGTCGATCTCCAAGCTGGCTTCTTTCCCCGCCAATAGGTTGCGGTTCCGCGATCATTGACGTTGCATGGCTCGGCGTATGGCCTAGTCGACGGGAGCCACAATGCCCGTTTCACCATGCTGGCTTGCCGCAACTCGTCACTCATTCGTAAGCTAGCTTGGAGCAGCGAGTTATTGAAACAAGCGCAGTGTGTTGCCTGACTCGTATTTGGCGGGCTCGATTGGCCATCCAGTCGACATTTATACCGGACAACTGCTCTTCTTGCTCGCCACATGCCATGGAAAGTGAAAGAGCATGATGCATGTTTGATTTTGGTAAATTGATGACAATCCCTATGAGTTAATGTTTGTCTTGAATTATATTTGAAGAGTTTTCCCATAGGCGTTGCTTGAAGACCATTTATTTGTTTTAAGGTTATTCGAAGAATATTATGTGTTGACCAAGGTGTTATTCAAGGAGTTATCCAGAGATTGGTCATGTGAGTGTTGAGTCCATTGCAAACATGTCTTGAATAAGAAGATTGTGTGACCATTCATGTTTACCTCCAAGACATCGTATCTATAAATAGAGAAGATAAGATTGAAGGTTGATCAAGACTAAGTATAAAGAGTAGATTCAAGTTGATCGATACACAAAGCATAGAAGATGTACCAAGGGGGATCAAGTGGTCTTATGGTATAATAAGGATTGTTTGTTATGCTTTGTGTACTAACCCATGTTCTTTGTGAGTTTTCTACTGGGGTTAGGTATGTGTGCATGCGCGCGCATCAAAAGGAAGATGTCTTATAACCCATAGAGGATGACATCAAGTGGTGATCGTTATCCTGGTTGCAGTGTACAATTTTAAATGGAGCATCACGAAGAAATCATGCTTGAAGCTTGTCGTCCATTCTCATGATGATATGCTTGCTATATCTTGTTTCCATGATAAAAACACATGTATTTCCTTTACTTGTTGTGCTAACAGTGTATAGGAAAAGCAATGATCTATGGAATAAAATATGGTCTTGAACTGTGCTTCAAGGGACCCTACATCATCATCCATTGGTTCTCACTTTTGCCCCCAGGCTAAGGCTTCAAAGATGTCTTCCACTTTGAATACTAATATATCTCATGGTGATGATGACGATGTTGATAATAATGAGGATGGTATTATTTGTGAAGAGGGTGATAATATTGCTTCCTTAAAAATGAAGCGTGAAATGATTTTTAAAGCTCTCATAAGAATCAAAATACTCATTCCAACTTCATGGAAATCATGTCTATTAGCATTGAGGGCAAGAAGTACATTGAGGAGTTGGAATCTCATCTAGAGGAGTGATACGTCTCCGTCGTATCTACTTTTCATCTGGAGTTCTTCATCTGGAGGGCAGATCTGGAGTCCGTTCGGGGCTCTGGAGAGGGGAAATCATCACCACCATCATCATCAACCTTCCTCCATCGACAATTCCATGATGCTTTTCACCGTTCGTGAGTAATCTCTTCGTAGGCTTGCTGGACGGTGATGAGTTGGATGAGATCTATCATGTAATCAAGTTAGTTCTGACGGGGATTGATCCCTAGTATCCACTATGTTCTAGATTGATGTTGCTACTACTTGGCTAGGCTTAATGCTTGTCACTAGGGCCCGAGTGCCATGATTTCAGATTTGAACATATTATGTTGTCGCCAATATATGAGTGTATTAGATCCTATCTTGCAAGTTGTAGTCACCTACTATGTGTTATGACGCGACAACCCCGGAGTGACAATAGTCGGAACCACTCCGGGAGATGATCATAGTATGAGGAGTTCATGTATTCACCACGTGTTAATGCGTTGGTTCGGTTCTTTATTAAAAGGAGAACCTTAATATCTCGTAGTTTCCATTAGGACCCCGCTGCCACGGGAGGGATGGACAATAGATGTCATGCAAGTTCTTTTCCCTAAGCACGTATGACTACATACGGAATACATGCCTACATTAGATTGACGAACGATAGCTAGTTACATATCTCTCCGTGTTATAGCTGTCACATGATGAATCACACTCGGCGTACTCATCCATCGCCGATCCACTGCCTATGAGTCTTTTAATACTGGTCCTTGCTACGTTACTTTGTCCAGGCTTGTACCTTGCTACAAAAGGGATTGGGCCACTTTGCTACTGCTGTTAGTCTGCTACTGCTGTTCCTTGCTACTCTGCTGTTACTTGTTGCAAGACTTTTTCGACACCGTTGCAGGGGAAGAATAGTTCCCCGTCCACGTGCAACTTACTGGCGCCACCGATACAACAGTTAGGAATAGTCTGCCGTCAACAGTTCTGTTTCTGACACTGTTGCTATCATACTACTTTGCTACTGATACTTTGCTTGCAGGCACTAATCTTTCACGTGTGGTTGAATTTGACAAACTCAGCTGCTAATACTTGAGAATATTCTTTCACTTCCCCTTTGGTGAATCAACAAATTTGGGGTGAATACTCTACCCTCGAAAACTGTTGCGATCCCCTATACTTGAGGGTTATCAAGACCTTTTTGTGGCGCCGTTGCTGGGGAATCATAGCTATATTCCCTGAGTCAATTGGGATTTATGTCTGCTGATCACTATGAGGAATCCGAAAGATCCAAGAACTAAAATCTTGCCTTCCACTACAAGGAGAGGTAAGGAACTGCCATCTAGCTCTACACTTGATTCACCTTCAGTTTTGAGTAAGTTTGCGACTTCGCCTCCTGCTAGACGTCTTGATATGTCGCCTGTGCTTGATGATGCTACTTCTGCTGCCCATGATGCTATGCTTGATACTATGCCCGATGATGCTATGCTTGATACTATGCCTGATACTGCTTTGCCACTAGGTGCATTCCTTGATGCACATATTGCTAGAGTTGCTGCTAGACGTGATCATACTTCTGAAACTGCTGATACTATTGAAGTAGAACCTGCTACTATGCCTGAATTGCCTGTTATGCCTGAACGCTATGTTATGGAGGGAGAGATAGCTGAGGACTTTCTTGCGTGTAAGGATAGCTATGATGTTGAGAAACTACTTCGCAAGTGGAAAGAAAAATCTCTGAACGCTAGGATGAAATACGACCCGAAGTTTGCTACTTCGCCTATCTTTGTGACCGATAAGGATTATGAATTCTCTGTTGACCCTGATTTAATCACTCTGGTCGAATCTGATCCTTTTCACGGTTACGAGTCTGAAATGGTTGTAGCCCATCTTACCAAACTGCATGATATAGCCACCCTATTCACTAGTGAGGAAAAGATCCGCCACTACTATATCCTCAAGGTTTTTCCTTTCTCGCTAAAGGATGATGCTAAGACCTGGTTCACTTCTCTTGCTCCTAGATGTGTGCGTAGCCCCCAGGATATGGTCTACTACTTCTCTGAAAAATATTTCCCTTCCCATAAGAAGCAAGCTGCTTTGCAGGAAATATACAACTTTGCTCAAGCTGAGGAAGAGAGTCTCCAACAAGCTTGGGGGAGGCTCATCCAGCTACTGAATGCGTTGCCTGATCACCCTCTTGAGAAGAATGAAATACTTGATATCTTCTATAATGGACTTGCCGATGCTTCCAAAGACCACCTAGATAGTTGTGCTGGTTGTGTTTGTAGGGAACAAACCATAGAACAAGCTGAGATCCTATTGAATAACATCTTGTGCAATTAGAATGCTTGGACTATTCCCGAACCACCTCCTAAGCCAACTCCGAAGAAAAGAGGTATTCTATTCCTCAGTCCTGAAGATATGCAAGAAGCCAAGAAATCTATGCGAGAGAAAGGCATTAAATCTGAAGATGTCAAAAATCTACCACCTATGGAAGAGATCCATGGTCTCGATAACCCGATACAGGTAGTAGAAGTAAATTCTCTGCGTAGGTTTGATGAGAGTGATATTCCTTTTGATAAACCTGCTAGCTTATGCCTGGATGAATTTGATAACTTCGTTGCCAAACAACAGAGTTTCAATGATTATGTTAGCAGACAATTGGAACAGAATGCTCGTATGCATAGTCATTTAAGTGCTTGTGTGGACAGAAACGTCAATGATCTAAAGCTTCTGAGTAAACATGCCTCTATGGTTACTACTCAGGTAGAACAAGTACTAAAAGCTCAGAATGAGTTGCTCAATGAGTTGAATGACAATTCCGTTAGAGTCGTCACTAGAGGCGGTAGAATGACCCAGGAACCTTTGTATCCTGAGGGTCACCCTAAGAGAATTGAACAAGATTCTCAAGGAGTTAGCACTGATGCACCTAGTCATCATATAAAGAAGAAGAAAGATGATAGGAACTTGCACGCTAGCAACCCTGTTGCTGCTACACATGAGAGTGCAAACGATTTCCCGTCTCTCATGCTGAAACACAATCTGGTGATGAACATGAGCCTAATGATGATATCGATAGTGATGTTCATGTTGATGCTCAATCTAGCAATGATAAGCATGTGGAGATCGAACCTGTTGATCTTGATAACCCACATCCTAAGAACAGAAGATACAATAAGAATGACTTCGCTGATAGGAAGCATGGTAAAGAAAGGGAACCATGGGTTCAGAAACCCATGCCCTTTCCTCCCAAACCATCCAAGAAAAATGATGATGAGGATTTTGAGCGCTAAGTACATGAAAGATATTGTGACTAATAAGAGGAGGATACCGGAGGTTGAGATTTCCACCATGCTCGCTAATTATACCTTCAAGGGTGGAACTCCCAAGAAACCAGGTGATCTCGGTGTGCCCACTATCACTACTGGAATCTGCTAGTTTGCCGACAACTTTAAGCTTTGCCGTCAGCAATTTCACGGGGCTGACGGCAAAGAGACTTTGCCCTCAGCCAAAATAAAAGCTGACGGCATAGTTGGGGCTGACGGCAAATAAAATCTGTGCCGTCCGCTTTATCTAAGCCGGTAGCCAGCTGACGGCAAAGGACAAAAAAGCTGTCGGCATAGAAAGGCTGACGGCATAGGGGCTATAACAGTCGCCGCCTCGACCAGAAAAAAAAATGGGGGCTCTCTTTGCCGACAGCCAACTGAGGGCAAAGACTAACGGCTGTCTTTGCCGACAACTGGCTGAGGGCAAAGAAAAAGAAAACTGCCTTATCCCCCCGTGCCTACCTCTTCTCTCTCTCACCGTTCTCTCTCTCACCCTCCCACGCATACTGCTCTCCCCCGCACTGCGCCGCCCCGCCCTGCGCCGCCCCGCCCGCGCCGCCCCTCGGCCGCCCCGCGCCGCCCTGCGCCGCCCCCTCCGGCTCGGGCCCTCGCCGCTCCGCCCGGACGCGTGCCCGCCGCCAGCCGCCGGCCCCGGCCCCCGCCGCCCCCCGCCCGACGCCGCCAGAGTCCCCTCCTCCTCCCCCGCCGCCCCCCCGCCCGATGCGCCGGAGTCCCCTCCTCCTCCTCCGGCTCGGGCCCCCGCCGCCCCGGCCCCCGCCGCAAGCGCGGGGCCTCTCCCTCCCGCCGGTCCGTCCGCGCCAGCTGCTGTTTTAGTTTTCTGAATTTCAGTGTTAGGAGACTTTGTATTCTTCTTCTAATTTCTTTTGTGAAGCGGAAACCCCTTTCTATTCAGAAATAAATAAAAAATGCCACCGTTAATTTTGTGTTCTTTACCGAGGAGCAGCGCTACTGCAATTACACTGCGCTTCTTAAGATTTGTATAAGAAAAGATAATTGCTTGGAACTCCCAAATTAGGGAAGGAACCTGGAAAATAATTTCTTGGCTTAAGAAATTCTGAGTACATTTTGCCAATACTATTCTTCATTTTACCTCAGTGCTGTAAGTGTTAGGCAGATAAAATCTAGCCTAGGCTGTAAATGTTAGGCAGTATAAACATTTTTTTATTATAATTTTAACTTCAAATCAATATAATGTTCCAGAGGGCTGGACATCTGGTGTATTATGGGCACCAATGTAGTTCCAATTGCAAAATCCTTGCATGGCAAGTTCTACACTGGGAACTGCTATATCATACTCCATGTAAGTCCTTCTCCAGGGTAGGCTGCTTCAGCTGTAAAATCGTACTATACATTTTATTAGCCTATTTACATCACTGAGTAATTTCAAATGTTGTACAATGTGTCAGACAGCTGAAGTCAAGAGCGGAACTCGAGGGCATAATGTGCATTACTGGATAGGGGAGGAGGCCACAGAGGTGTGGTGTGTGTGTTACGACCACATCATTTAATTGGGCTCTCTTGTCACTCTTTTCTTAACTTATGACTTACTTTGTGTCCTGCTGTCCATCTTGCATTGCAGTGACCTAGGAAGATTGTTTGATGGCCTCTGACAAGGCCGTCGAGTTGGATGCGGCGCTGGGCTCTCACGCGATCCAGTACAGGGAAACACAAGGCGAAGAATCCGACAAGTTCTTGTCATACTTCAGACCATGCATCATCCCTGTACAAGGTAGCTTCTCTTCGCACTGGAGAAGAACTGGGGATGAATGTGACGGGACCATGATGTTTCGGTGCGAAGGAGAGCATGTAGCTCGTCTAAGAGAAGTAAAAATTGCTAGATCAAAGAATTTCCAGCATATCTCAGTGAGTCAATGTAAGACTACCAACGACTGACAATTCTGGTGATGTGTGTAGGTTAAATTTTCGCGGTCCTCTCTGGATCATAAGGCGGCATTTATAGTGGACACGCCATCGAAGATTTTCCTTTTCAGTGGTTATAATTCTTGTGTACAAACAAGGGCTATGGCACTAGATGTCATAAAGCATCTGAGAGAAACCCAACACTGTGGCAGATGTGACATCGGGATAATAGGTAGTGTTGAATGAAATTATATCTTCCATTAGCAAGGATAGAATATGCTAAGATTTTTATTTTTGTTTGTTACTGATTGTAGATGATGGAAAGCTTGCTGGTGATTCAGATGCTGGTGAGTTTTGGAACCTCTTTGGAGGCTATGCGCCTATTCCTCGTGATGTACCAGATGCAGACAATGGGGAACCGATGGCTACCTCACCCACGAAACTTTTTTGGTGACTACCCCCAGCTTAATTCAGACTCCATTTGTAACCTTGAGTTAGTATGTAAAACTATATTTGTACACTTTCCTGTATGTAGGATTAACAAGAGAAACCTTGTTCCCATGGAGGCACATTTTTTAGAAAGAGAAATGCTGAAGTCCGACAGAAGTTACATACTCGACTGTGGAGCTGAAATATTCTTGTGGATAGGGATGACAACACTAGTTTCAGAGAGGAAGACATCTGCTACAACATTAGAGGTACGCATAAGGATACCTGATTATTTTCCTTTTTTCTATAATTGCATATCTGCTAGTTATTTTGTAGGTTAACTTGGTACGGAAGTTCCTACCGAAACCACAATTGTTTTCTTAATATGCTCATATGCAGATATTTGTTATCGTCAGAAAAAATATAGTTCAGATGGTTTATAAAAATACAAGTAACAAATGAGGGGGTGCTAACATGCTTGATTAGTGGTATCTACTTTAGTCTTTCCATAAGCTTGAAACAAAGCCGTATTGTTGTAGGAATATGTACACTTACAAGGCAGATCATCAATTGGTCATACTGTTATAATGACCGAAGGTCATGAAGTTGCCGACTTTAAGCTGCATTTTCAGCACTGGCCTAAGAATGGTGTGCAGAAGTTGCACGAGGCAGGGCGGGAGAAAGTGGCAGGTGTGAGGACCATACTATTCTGTATCTATTGGTTCCATTAAATTTGTGAATATCATGGCAAGGTCTAATGCACAATCATGTTGCAGCAATTTTCAAGCATCAGGGCTACGATGTTGCAGAAATTCCAGATGATAAACCTCGGCAGCTCATCAGTAGTAATGGTTGTTTGAAGGTAAAATTCATTGCCTAGATGTGATGCATGCATGAATCTATCTTTTAACAAAATAGGATATACCACAGGTTTGGCTGGTGGACCGTGGTTGTGTAACCCTCCTTTGCACCGAGGAACAGGAGCAACTTTACAACGGAGATTGCTATATCATACAGTACAGCTATGCTGAGGATGGAAAAGATTATCAGCTATTCCTAGCTTGGTTTGGACAAGATAGTGTACAGGTTTACTCTTTGCTAGTCTTGAGTAAATCAAGGCACTCTTTCATATTTTCCCTTGCTAAGGAACACTTCCACCAATCAGAAATTAAAGCCATTATAAACATAGCGATCATGGTTTACGAGTCGCGACTCATGCGAGTCGCTCTGGGGTAGCGACTCGGAAAAAGTTGAGCCTACAGTTGCGACTAGTCATGACTCGCGGCTTGAATCGACACTAAGTTGAGTCGACATTTTTTTGCGATTCATCGATTAGTTGCGCGACTCGAAATCCATGATAGTGATTGGTTCTGTTTATTCATGCGTGTAGCATGTTGTCAGTAGTTTGCATGTTACTTAAATTAGTTTGTGAATTTGGCTACAGGAAGATAGAGTTGCCACAGTTTCTTGCCCCCCTGTCAGTAGAAAGGCATTTTTTATTTATTTCTGAATCGAAATTTCTGGATCAGCTTGGATCAGCATTTGAATATGAGACTTTGTATTCTTCTTCTAATTGCTTAGCTTAATTTAGATAACTTCTTTCTTATTGTATTCTTCTTCTAAATTCTTTCTCATTATGCAGATTTTGATAAAGCAGCATGGCATATGGATGGATGCTCGAGACTTTGTAATGCACTTGTGTAGTCCTAGATGAACTTTGTAATGCAATTGTATTTGTGGATGCACTTGTGATGCTTTGTAATACTTTGTGATCTTGTTTGCACTTTAGTGACATATATTCGTGTTGTTTGCACTTGTGTTGTGCTGTTTGCACTTTGTGATGCACTTGTGGTGCTGTTTAGGGGCAGATTTAATATATATATGTTGCTGTTTGTATCTATGTTTTGCAAATGTAGGGAATTAACAGAAAACAAATATGAAAAAAGCAGAGAGGGTCTTTGCCTACAGCTCACTGACGGCAAAGGCTTTGCCATCGGCGGACTGACGGCAAAGAAGACACGTGGCGGCAACCTGTGTATCCTGGCAATACCAAATTCTCGTCTTTGCCATCAGCTGGGCTCCAGCTGTCGGCAAAGAGGCGGCCAAGGCCCAGGGGTTTCGGCTTTGCTGTCAGCTCCGCTACGGCTGTGGGCAAAGAGGGGACCTAGGGGGCCTAGGGGTTTCGGCTTTGCCTTCAGCTTTGCTACGGCTATGGGCAAAGAGGATAGGCTTTGCCGTCAGCTTTGCTACGGCTGTGGGCAAAGCCTGCCGTTAACCTTCTAACGGAGCTCGGGCTGTGCCGTTGCCGCCACTGCTCTTTGCCGTCAGCCCGTGCCACAAAGCTGATGGCAAAGTCTTTGCCGTCGGTGGAGCTCCGGCTGTCAGCAAAGAAGGTGATTGCCGATAAAATCTTGGGCGGTACCTTTGCCGACAGCTCGCTGACGGCAAAGCCTTTGCCATCAGTTAAACTGTCCTTTGCCATCAGCTCTGGCTGTCGGCAAACCAACAGATTCCAGTAGTGTATACCTTGCTCCATTAAAGGTAACTACATGAGAACTGCTTTATGCGACCTTGGAGCCGGTGTTAGTGTTATGCCTCTCTCTCTTTATCGTAGACTTCAACTGGATAAGTTGACACCCACTAAAATCTCTCTGCAAATGGCCGACAAATCAAGTGCTTTCCCAATCGGCATTTGCGAGGATGTGCCTGTTGAGGTTGCTAAAGTCACCATCTTAACAGACTTTGTTATCTTGGATATTCCTGAGGACGATGCCATGGCGGTCATCCTCAGAAGACCCTTTTTAAACACTGCAGGGCTGTTATAGATTGCAACAAAGGCAATGTCACTTTCCATGTCAACGGTAATGAGCATACAATGCACTTTCCGAAGAAACAATATCGAGTACATTGCATCAATGCTATCGAAAAAACTTCATCGATTCTTATTGGGAGCTTTGAATGCCCTATTCCTCGTGTCAAGATGAAGTATGATTTGCTTGTTGGGGAGATACACATCCCCATTGAGGTGATCTAGTGACTATTTGAAAATTCTCCATTCTCTTTTTTGCGATTCGAAAAGGTTTGTGAAGAAGACTTGATCAACCTCACTGACGGATTTATTTCGATGACCATGAGATGGATGAATCGAGGAGTCACAAACCTCTGTTCCAAGCTTGCACTTTCAGTTGCTTAGAAGAAAAATGATAGGTTTAGTTTAGTTTTCCCTATTTTCTGTTTTAGCGTCTGGTAGAAAAGTACCCTGAAAATAAAAGTTCGCCGAACGTCCTTAAAATCTAGTATGATTTTTTCTAGAATTTTTGAAAAATTCTGAGACAACGAGCTTGTCTGGGGGCCACACCAGTGGGCCACAAGCCCTTGGGGCGCAGGCACCCCCCGATCGCGCCACCCAGGCTTGTGAGGACCATAGGCAACCCCTCCACTCATTCTTGCTCTTATCTCCTTCTCCTACCTCCAGAAAAAATCGTTTCGCAGCTCAAACCCGTGTTCTTGCTCCTCTTGCTGGGATTTTCGATCTCTTTGCTCAAATCACCGTTCTCCGAACTTTTTTGGGGAAATTAGTCCTTGGTAAGTGACTCCTCCATTGGTCCAATTAGTTTTTTGCTCTAGTGCCTTATACTCCGCGTATTTTTGCTGCCTTGGTGACCATGTTCTTGAGCTTTGCATGCTAATTTTAGCTGGTCCCAAGTAGTTTTGATGCGTAATATGGCCTCTAGGCATTGGTTGGAGTAGTTGCTACGAGTTTCGTGGGCCTTATTCACTTTTCCCTAGAATCACTAAAAATTTCAGAAATTTTCAGAGATAGAAAAGGGAAAAGATGAGGAGGTTCTTGAGAGGCTCTTAAAGCCGTGACCCCAAGGATGATGGAAGTGAGAAGAAGCCCAAGTATCTGGTCCCTCGAGTCACAGAAGTTCGAGCGTGCGAGTGGCTAAGCGACGTGTTCTTACGCGCCGCTGGAATTTATGAGGACTTTTATCACTTGGTGGAAAACGCAGGCCTTACCGCCTTCGTTGAAGATAAGTGTTTGCAATACCTCCTCCTCACTAATATCTTCGTACAAAGCTTTAACTTCAATCCGAGGAAGAATCCTCCTATGGTTGAGTTCAAACTTTATGATATCCCCCAGCGCATGTCACTCCAAGATTTTTAAAATGTTTGCAAATTACCTTACGTTGGGGATATTCATGAACCTCGTCCACGGGACTTGGAAGCTTTCATCGGTACAATTGCTGTAGGAGAGGAGAGACGAGTGTCTTGCGCTAGAGCTGCTAGCATTCATTTTCCCGTGCTTCGGTACTTCTCACTATTTGTGGGAAAATGTTTGATTGGTCGTGGGAAGGCTGGGTCACTTAGTTCCCCAGATCTTGTGGTCTTGCGCGAAGCCCTTTATAATGATAAAACTTATGGCTTGGGCGCTATAGTAGCTCAATGGTTGAACCTGAACCGTTCTAAAGGTGTTGTCTATGGAGGTATCTATGCTACCCGTCTTGAAAGACATTTGAGATACCCATTAGACTGGAGGAGGAAGATAAGGTTCTTCCTCCCGAGAGATATGTAGATTATGATAGCATGGTTCGCCATGACTTTCTTGATAAAGATATAAGTAGAAGGATGATTTATAACCTGGTATTTAGTCAGGGTACTCGTGAGGCTATTACTTTGCATGCTCCTTCTATGTTCAACCTTCATGCAGGCAGGTACATTATTATGCCCTCGGACATCTACGCATATTGGGGCTTAGCCCAACCACAGGTGCCCGTGCCCGAGCCACAAGTCGAGTACCGGACGCCAGTTTATCAGTGGGAGCCGGAAGAGCTCACACAGCAGTGGCATCCTCAGTCCACTCCAGAGTACCCCAGAGCTGGTTATTTCCCTCCTTGGGAGTAGACCAACTTAGGCCAAAAGCCTAAGCTTGGGGGAGTACGTGTTCTCACCGATTTTACATTCTTGCTTATGCTTTCACTTTGTTCGTCGTTGTTCACACTTTGCCACGGTATCATCCATGTCAGTTTATTTTCTTTTTCTCGTTTTATTTTCGTGTGTGTGTCTAGTTTGAGAAAACCCAAAAAGATTTTATTTTTCTTCTTTTTGCTTGTTGGGAGATTTCCCGTGTAAATAGTTTTCTTTTTCTTTGGGTTAAGGTAGAAGATATTGGTTACAATGTTTAGTGGCTCTTGCATGCATACCTGTTTAGCTTTCAAAGAGCCATATTACTTTGTCTTCTCCTTTGTGTCTGCCTGCAGATTACAGCGTAGTCCAATGCACGAGCACGCTTATTATTGTTCACATCGTTCGGTCGTGCAAGTGGAAGGCAATAATGACGATATATGATGAAGTGACAGAGCCTGGAAAAGCTGGTATGAACTCGATCTATTTTGTTTTTGTAAATATGACTAGCTCATCATGCCTAATTCAGCTTTGTTGTGATAGAAACATGTTTGCAATGACAACTTAGATATCATAGTTGCTTATGCCATGCTTACTTAGCTAGGAGCTTATAATGGTTTGTCTTGGATGCCCGCATGAATTTTGAGATGACTGTGTTGTAGTATGATAGCATGGTATCCTCCTTTGAATGATTCAAGTGGCTTGACTTGGCGCATGTTCACGCATGTAGTTGAAAAAAAATCAACATAGCCTCTATGATGTTCATGTTCATGGTGATTTATGTCCTACTCATGCTTGCACTCAATGTTAGTTAATCTCAATGCATTTTGATGACTGTTGTCGCTCTCTAGTTGGTCGCTTCCCAGTCTTTTGCTAGCCTTCACTTGTACTAAGCGGGAATAATGCTTGTGCGTCCACTTCCATAAACCCAAAGTTGTTCCATATGAGTCCACCATACCTACCTATATGCGGTATCTACCTGCCGTTCCAAGTAAATTTGCATGTGCCACTCTCTAAACCTTCAAGAAATGATCTGTTTTGCATGCCCGAACCGCTCATGTGGTGACAGGGGGCTATTGGTATCTTCCATGCTAGGCGTGTTATCCTCGATATGTGTTTATTCACTATCATTCATGACAAAGGGGCTGGTAATTGGAATTCCCAGCTCCATGCTCAAATCAAAAAGATAATTGCAAACAAAACTCCCCCAGGATTGATGTTGGTATGGACGGTACTCGAGGATTCGGCTAGCCATGGAGTGTGATTGATTGGTGGTGGGGGAGTCAAAACTTTACTTTTCTGTTTGGGAACCACCTATAGCATGTGTAGCGTGGAAGATGTTGAGAACTCTTAGTCATTGCGTTAACAATGAAAGCATGCCACCCAAAATTATTATCTCTGGTTTAAAAACTTGAGCTCTGGCACCTCTGCAAATCAATGCTTCCCTCTGCGAAGGGCCTGTCTATTTATGTTCCTGTTGAGTCATCCTCGTCTTACAAAAGCACCAATTAGAGAGCACCTCTGTCATTTTTATGCTTTGCTTTGAACTGTGTTGAGTATGACTGTGACTCGATCTTCATTGCCTTGAATTTCAATGTTTAGTCAACCCTTGGTCTTTGAAGGTGCTCTGCATTTATGTTTTGCGGTCTCGGAAAGAGCTAGCGAGATACCACCTATTCGTACTGCTTCATGTTGTGTTTGATTGAAGTGTTGACATTTGAGGCTTATTATTATTTGCTCGCTAGCTGAGTATGCCATTGATATGAGTTTACCGTGAGACCTAGATGTCATTTGCTTATGTGGTTTGCCTGTGATCTTGCTGAAATTCTGGTTATGAGTTAGACATAGTTGTAACAACAAGATCAAACATAGTTCGTCAAAGTTTTTCTTTTGTCTCTTTCAGTTTGTCAACTGAATTTCTTGAGGACAAGCAAGGCTTTAAGCTTGGGAGAGTTGATACGTCTCCGTCGTATCTACTTTTCCGAGCTCTTTTGCCCTTGTTGTGGACTCTAATTTGCATGATTTGAATGGAACTAACCCGGACTAACGATGTTTTCAGCAGAATTGCCATGGTGTTGTTTTTGTGCAGAAATAAAAGTTCTCGGAATGTCCTGAAAATTTACATGGATTTTTTCTAGAAGAAAAGAAAAATAGCTGCGCATAGATCCACCGGAGGGGGCGTGCCAGTGGGCCACAAGCCCACAGGCCGCAGCCACCCCCTAGGCCAAGCCGTGAGCGCTTGTGGGGCCCACGTGGAACCACCGCCCCCAAACTCAGCTCTATATCTTCTGACTCAAAAAAATCAGAGAGAAGGTTTTATCGCGTTTTACGATACGGAGGCGCCGCCACCTCCTGTTCTTCATTTGGAGGGCAGATCTGGAGTCTGTTCGGGGCTCCGGAGAGGGGAAATGATCGCCATCGTCATCATCATCCTTCCTCCATCGACAATTCCATGATGCTCTTCACCGTTCGTGAGTAATCTCATCGTAGGCTTGCTGGATGGTAATGAGTTGGATGAGATCTATCATGTAATCGAGTTAGTTTTGACGGGGATTGATCCCTAGTATCCACTATGTTCTAGATTGATGTTGCTACTACTTGGCTATGCTTAATGCTTGTCACTAGGGCCTGAGTGCCATGATTTCAAATCTGAACCTATTATGTTGTCGCCAATATATGTGTGTTTTAGATCTTTTCTTGCGAGTTGTAGTCACCTACTATGTGTTATGACCCGGCAACCCCGGAGTGACAATAGCCGGAACCACTCCCGGAGATGACCATAGTATGAGGAGTTCATGTATTCACCACGTGTTAATGCGTTGGTCCGGTTCTTTATTAAAAGGAGAACCTTAATATCCCAAAGTTTCCATTAGGACCCCGCTGCCACAGGAGGGATGGACAATAGATGTCATGCAAGTTCTGTTCCGTAAGCACGTATGACTACATACAGAATACATGCCTACATTAGATTGACGAACGGGAGCTAGTTACATATCTCTCCGTGTTATAGCTGTTACATGATGAATCACATCCGGCATACTCATCCATCACCGATCCACTGCCTACGAGTCTTTTACTACTGGTACTTGCTATGTTACTTTGTCCAGGCTTGTCCCTTGCTACAAAAGGGATTGGGCCACTTTGCTACTACTGTTGCTATTGTTGTTACTCTGCTGCTGCTGCTACTGTTGTTCCTTGCTACTCTGCTGTTACTTGTTGCAAGACTTTTTCGACACCGTTGCCGGGGAAGAATAGTTCCCCGTCCATGTGCAACTTACTGGCGCCACCGATACAACAGTTAGGACTAGTCTGCCGTCAACAGTTCTGTTTTTGACACCGTTGCTATCATACTACTTTGCTACTAATACTTTGCTTGCAGACACTAATCTTTCAGGTGTGGTTGAATCTGACAAACTCATCTGCTAATACTTGAGAATATTCTTTCGCATCCCCTTTGGCGAATCAACAAATTTGGGTTGAATACTCTACCCTCGAAAACTGTTGCGATCCCCTATACTTGAGGGTTATCAAGGAGCATGATGACACCATTGAGAAAATGGAAGGTCATGAGCATGATTATACAAACTAGATAGTAGATCTTTCTCAAGCTCTTGATGAAGATCAAACCACCAAGGAAGCTCTCGAGGTGACTTTTGCTCTAGAATTATTTATATTCAATGAGTCCCGTCGTTGTTGGGTAGTATTTATTCTCCATTTCTAGTTCTTAATATAAAAAACAAGCTTGAGTTTTCTCATTTCGGAGCCCGTATGTAGAAGTTATGCCAGTTGAAATCTCATAACAATTTGTGTGTGCTCACGCGGTAGTACCGCTCGATACCATGGTAGTACCGCTAAGGTGGTACTTCCTCTATGGACTACCACTGCTACTACTGCTTAGAAAATTATTTTTGTGCGAGTTCCTGTTACCTGTTTTCTTTAAGTGATAGTACTTCTTAGGTAGTAATTTCGCAGAACAGTGTCGCTCGTACTTCCACTTGGGTTCTACCTTGTGTAAGTCTTTGTTTTAAGCGGTAGTAAAGCAGTTGTAGAGCGGAAGTACACGAAGAAATTCTACTCTCCTTCTCTTCCACGCACACAGGGAGCCTATAAATAACCATTATTCTTGGATATAAATGAATAACCGTCTGGCAATAAACAAGAACCAGATATAATGTTCATGCTGCAAGCACCAAATAATAATTATTTGGGTTTAAAACTAATCATGAAGGTAGATAGGGAGGGAGCATGCGTACGTCAATCACATCAACCTTGGATCCATTTCTAACGTGCATCGTTACCTTGTCCTTAGCTAGTCTTCATTTATTACACAACTCCTATTTTGAGTTATAAATATTAGGAACCAAACCATTATCAAATACCGAGGTGCTACTAAGAGCACCACTAAAGTACACATCAATAACATGTATATCAGGTATACCTTTGTTGGCATTGCCATCCTTCTTATCTGCCAAATACTTGGGGCAATTTCAATTCAAGTGGCCATTCCCGTTGCGAAAGAAACACCAAATCTCGGGTTTTGGTCCAACCTTGGGTTTGTTCACAGGAGCGACAATTGGCTTGCCATTTTTCTTGAAGTTTCCCTTCTTTCCCATACCCATCTTCAAACCGATGGTCTTTTGAACCATCCACACTTGGTGATCTTTCTTGATTTGTACTTCTGTGGTCTTAAGCATCGCGAAAAGCTTAGGGAGTGTCTTGTTCATCCCTTGCATGTTATAGTTCACCACGAAGCACTTGTAGCTTGGTCGTAGTGACTGAAAAACTTTGTCAAATGCAACTTCCCCGAGAATGTTTTGTCCTAAGTGATTTAGGCAGTTGGCGTACCCAGATATTTGAGCACGTGCTAACTAATGGAGTTGTTCTCCTCCATATTACACCTAAAGACCTTCTGTGAGACTACATACCTCTCCACATGGGCGTGAGTCTGAAATACCATTTTTCAGTTTCTCAATAAGTTCATAACATTTACAATCAAGGGAGAGGGTGGTACACTGATGGCACAAGAATTTCTGATGTTTTTTGTACTCATTCTAGCCTGGTTTCATCGAATTTCCATTACTCTTCAGATTTTTCTAAAGCTAATCCTTTGAAAGAGAACAACATCCATTTTCCTAATGGTTGGCAGGAAATATCAATCACAGAAGGAAACCAAGAGGGATTACTGCAAATCAAGCCAAATGAATGGAGCGTTTTCCATAAAGAGATCATTGTCAGCAGCCGGGACAGAAGAAAAGACGATGCTCCAAACGACAGCAAGTGCTCGTATGAGTGGTCAGTTGGACTGGTGCGAGCTCCCCATGTCTATACAAGCAACTTTCGTGAAGGTCCCCAGGGGAGAAGATAAACCTAGCCTCCGCAACACCATTAAGAACAGGAGAAGAAATGATGTGAAGATCCTTCAAAGATCATCGTATTGTTGGTTTTTTCCTATCTATCATCATCGTCACCCCCTTCACTACTATAAGAGGAATTCCAATTTTTAACTCTACTCAATCTCATCTGGAGATCAAGACTATTTGAATTACCCATTTCATCTTATTGTAAATCCTTCTAGTATTATCGATATGGTTTTTATTGCTTTTGTTTGTGTTGCGGTTGATTCCCCTCTTATGATGTGTGAGTAATTCCACTCAGTGTGGGAGATGTAGGTAACTCTTAAGATCAATCTCTGCATATTTTATATGTCATCATTTGCATTCGTCGTAATATGGCCTATCTAGTATGTTGTTAGACTGTGGTGAACTCTATGGATGTTGTCCAATTTAAGGGCCCAGGCAACATGATCTCAATACCTCCACAAGTAACACATATTGTTTAGGAAATCTACGACCTCTGATGTGATAGGTAGATATATATATATATATATATATATATATATATATATATATATATATATATATGAGGACCAAATATAATATGAGATAATGGTGATCCATTGAACTTACTTCTTGATTCCGGCCTAAGGACCTTAATTCTGGAAATGATCACTCCCTGGCCACAGAGAAGCAGGACCATAAAATGAAATATAATCCCACGTGGAGGAGTTCCATGACCCTAGGAAGAACTACCTACAAAACACATATATCAAATGTTATGAATACAATACAAGGTAACTCGTGCTACTTTCGCACTCGCACACTTTATATATTCTTACCATGTGATACGTCTCCAACATATCTATAATTTTTTATTGTTTCATGATACTACATTATCAATCTTATATACATTATATGCTATAATATGTTATTTTATAACATTTTTGGCAATTAATCTATTAACCTAGTGTAGGTGTTAGTTCCTGTTTTTTGTGTTTTTGATTTTTGTAGAAAATCAACACCAAACGAAGGCCATACACGATGAAACTTTTTGATGAATTTTTATAGAGAAAAAGAGATCTAGGGAACCTCAGGAGAAGACCTAGGGAGTCACAAGGTGGAGACGAGCCTAGGGGCGTGCCCAGGGGGTTAGGGCGCGCCCCCTAAACTCGTGGGCCCCTCATGGCTCCTCCCGACCTAGTTCCGCCTGAATAAATTCTCAAATATTCAACAAACGTCAGTGATCAATCCAAAATACCTTTTCCACCACTTCAAGTCTCTGTTCCACCGTGATGCCATCTGGAAACCTTTTTTGGTACCCCGCCAGAGGGGCGATCGATTATGGAGGCCTTCTACATCAACCTTGATGCCTCCATGATGAAGTGTGAGTAGTTGATACGTCCATTTTGCATCATGTTTTATCACTGTTATTTATAGTGTTTTTATGCATTTTGCCACCTGGTGGAGTAATTCTAATGCCTTTTCTCTCATAATATGCAAGGTTTACATCAAGTGAGAGAATGCCGACAGATGGAATTCTGGATGTGAAAAAGCTACATCACAGATACCTATTATGCACATCTCCAATTGGGCTAAAAATGTAAGGAGATTTATTTTACAATAAATTAAAAACACTGGAACGAAGAAGTGTCGAAGGGGGCCCACCAGGCGACCACTAGACACCAGGGCGCGCCAGGCACCCCTCGTGCGGCCTTATGTCTAGTGGGCCACCTAGCTCACCTCTGGCATCCATCTTGTGGTATAAATTCTCCTTCGACCTAAATAAATTAAGGAGACGACTTTTGGTACGAAGCACCGCCATCCATCTTCTGAAAATAGTGTATTGATTCTCCTCGCAGTTTTATAACCTTGTAAGGATCCAGTAAATCGGACCCTTCCTCTTTTCCCGAGGGATGCTCGAGTTGGGTGGTGGGTGGAATGAAATTTCGTGTTCCCATTACATGTGAGTCTGAGACTCTGGCGACCGTGTCCTTCGCTTCAGTGGGGTTTAGCGCTGCATGCTTTGTTTCGTGTTTACAAGACCCTACTACATTGATTCTGGGTCGTGTGGCGGATCATCCACTGGTCTCGATTTCATCTCGGGACGAGATTCGGGTTCCGGATTATAGGAGGAGTACGGGTGATCGGTAACTGGGATGTAGACCATCCTTAGTTACGGTAGTTGATGTGGGGATCCCTTAGACGGTCACTCAATGGTGGCGACCAAATGCGTGATGGGTGGGACATGAATTTCCCTATCGTCGGGTCTAAGCCCGACCCGATCATAGATCGGAGATTGGTCGCCGATCATGCCCATGTATTGGATCTGGTTGTGTAACTCATGTAGTAACGGAGCCTCGGTGGAGTGCTGATGACGAGTTGATGGATATACTTCTCGCCCCCTCGTTGGTTACCCCAAGTGGAAGGTGGAGATGTAGTCAGCAGCAGATTTCCCTTACACGGGGACTTTAAGGTTTATTGAACCACGAGGACTCCGAGGATCAACAAGTAGGTGTTCGCTGCTCTCGCCCTAGCAGAAGACGTGGACCTGCACACACAACAAATAACTTTGCTCCCAACGAGTTGAGAGAGGTTGTCAATCTCTCCGGCCCTGTAGTTTGCAAAGGATCAAAACACAAGCGGAATATCAATAGTGATTGCAACGAAAAAGTAAATAAAAAGAGTAAATGATGGAGGTGTAAACAATGGTGGTAATATGGACCGGAGTCACATGATGTTCACTAATGATGTATCTCTCCCAAAAGACGATAAACAACTATGCTTGGTAAACAAGTTACATCTGGGCAGTTGATAGAATTATAAACGCACCGCAATGCTAATCACGCTAGAAGAAAGTTAGAGGCTCAAAAGTAATGGACAGTATGCCAAGACAAGTAGACCGTTTATCCATCAGCATCTACTCTCTAATCATCCACCTTGAGATATCTATCCAAAACGTCTCGCTCATATTAAGTTGCGAGCCCCACCCAAAGTGTAAACTCAAAGCAACGGACAACTGCATTAACGAACTTTGCGTAAGGTAAACAATCGTTGCAACCGTGGTTACAAGCACCGTTGTTTTCTCCTTGGTGGCAATAACACATCCCCTAGTCTCATGTTTCTGTCACTCAAGCTAGACATCAGGGGGCATGAACCCACAATCATGCAGAACGCTCCCTCTTTGAGTTACAATCCACTACTCGGTCAAAGCAATAAAAAGCAATAGAGAACATGCATGAATTACTCAAGAACATAATATAAAAGGATAACCAAATATATAACTCATCACAATCTGAACATAATCTCATAATCCATCGGATCCAAGCAAACGCAACATAGCAACATCAGGTAAATTACATAGATGCCTCGATCATGTAGGGCAGCTCACAAGAGCTAAACATTGAAGCACAAGATTGGAGAGAAGACATCACGTAGCTACCGGTCATGGACTCATGGTCCAAGGAGGACTACACACGACATGTTCGGGAAGCGTCCATGGTGGTGGAGAAGCTTCCGAAGGTCAATCCTCCCTCCGACAGGGTGCCGGGAAGAGGTCTTCTGACGCTCCCGATCTCAGGAGCGTTGTGGCGGCGGAACGGTGGAGAAATTTGCGATTCTGGATCTTATGATAGGGTTTTCGATCGAAGAGGTAAATATAGGTTGAAGGAGGGCACCACAGGAGGTGGGACCCACCCAGGAGATGTGGTGGCGCGACCAGGAGGGGGCCCGCGCCAGGTGGCCGCCTGGGTGAGGCCTGGCTCCCCTCTGGCCCATCTTGGTGCTTCGTAAAGCTTCCGTCATGCTGCTTTTTATATATTTTCTCAGAATTTTTGGGGCTTTGTAAATTGGGGTAAAAGTCCCTGCAAAAAATACATCGGCAGACAGAAACTGGCACTGGGGGCACTGAGTTAGTAGGTTAGTCCAAATATGTGTAGAAAGGTATAAAAATGTAGCAAAAACATATAACAATGTCACCCAAAAGAGCATGGAACAAACATAAATTATAGATACGTTTGGGACGTATCAAGTCCATACAGTTTTAGTGTTCAGTATTGGCCCACGACATTGATGCCCTACGGTCGTTCGAGGACTTTCCCGGGCTATGTTCGGCTAAGCCGAATCTGGGCGTATTGACCACATCGGGCTCTAAGGCCGGGCCAAGGGTCAAAGTCACCCCGGTAGTGGGATCTGTGGCTTCCAAAGTGAAGGCATTGGGGCTCATGAGCTCCTTGGAAGGAGCTAGGAGCCTTGTTAACACAATATCTCCCTAGGGGTCGTTGGTGAACTCTAGGCCCCCGAACCTTACTTCCTGATCGAGGGTGAAGCATTGAACCTGGCCAATGTGACCGGCCCGATTGGCATGTAGAATGATGCTTCCAAACACGAAGACCTGTCCGGGGACAAAGACGTCCTTGTTGCGGATCTCTTCGCTGATGACTAAGCGTGCCATCAATCCTTCCTGCGATCCTACACCAGAACTCTCAATGAAAGCACCAATGTAGGTGTCAAAACTGGTGGATCTCGGGTACGGGGTCCCGAGTGGTGGACCTTGGATCGATGGGTTACAGGGGACGAAGGAGACATTGTTTACCCAAGTCCGGTCCCTCGTGAGGAGGTAAAACTCTACGTCATGCTTGAATATATTGATGTGTATGAGGATTACAAAGTTGATCTACATCAAGATCGTATGAGCTAAAACCCTAGATGAGTCAACCTGCATATGCGGATGAAACCCTCTGGTTTATATAGATACCAGGAGTTCCTAGGCTTACATACAACCGACCTCTAGATGGGGACAAATGCGCCAATCTAGCCTATTCAACTTGGACGACACGCCAGAATTCGGAGCTTTCCCTTTTGAACACGAGGTCATCACGTAGCCCCGTCTTCAATAATACGGCCCATTAGGACAGCCTCTACGAGATGGGCCGACCATCCGAGGACCCCTTAGTACAAGACTCCCTCAACTCCAAGGTAATATTCTATGAATAATCAAGCTTCTAATCTTGGCGATGCCTCGGAAGGCATCCCCTCGTTTCGTCTCAGTCCATTGGTATGTTACTTGGAGCTATATTTTTATTCATCACATGATATGAGTTTTTCTTGGAGTGTTGATTGCTTTTGTTTGATTTTACTTTCACTATACCACAATCATTGTTTGTTGGACACACCTATTTGAGAGAGATATCACATCATCACAATTTGTTAGAATAGTCTATGTGCTTCACTTATATCTTTTGAGCTTAGTAGTTGCTCTAGTACTTCACTTATATCTTTTTGAGCATGGTGGACTGTAGATTTTATAGACATATTATGATGTCGTTCTTCACTTATATTTATTGAGCGCTGGACAAATAGTGACATCAATTTGCATGAGTCATAACTCATAAGACTAGATCAAAAATAATGAGTATCCAATGAATGATGATAAAAACCATCATCTAGCACATATAGAGAAATTGTGGGTTAATAATATTGATGTGGTGATGTGAAATAGGTGTGAGTGCATTATTATTAATTCAGATAGGTGTCGATATTAGGAGATGTTAAAGTTCTTGTTAATCTAAAAAAATTAAAAAGACACGGTGATGATTTGTGAGCATTTCTATTCCTCGTTGAAAACCATGTGTTGTTTTGAGTCGGAGTCGCCCGATGGTTAAATCCTACCAACCCTCTCTCTCTCGAGGCATGCGAGTAGTACTTTGATTTGTGCTGAAATAATAAAACTTTGCAATAAGTATATGATTTCTTAATGTGTATGTGACACCATGGACTACACATTCTCACCTCCTCATATTTGCTAGCCTCTTCACTACCGTGCATCGTCGTTCTCACCTTGAGGATCGGTGCAACTTTCGTCTGTGCATCCAAACCCCATGACATGACACGCTCTGTTGCCCATAAAATATTTTATATCCCCCTCAAAACAGCCACCATACCTACCTATCATGGCATTTCCATAGCCGTTCCGATATATATTTCCATGCAAACGCCATCATCACTTCACATGACTAGTTCGTTCATCATCATAATGCTTTGCATGATCATATTGAGCTGACATAGTATTTGTGGCAAAGCCCCTATTCATAATATTTTTGATACATGTCATGCTAGATCTTTGCACATCCTGGTACACTGTCAGAGGCATTCATTCAGAGTCATATTGTCCTACCAGTCTTCATGATGAGTTGTAAGTAGATGAAAGAGTATTGATCATCATTATTAGAGCATTGTACCAGTGAGGAAATAAAAATGGGATAAGAAAAATGAGCCCCCCATAAAAAGTATGAGAGGAAAAGAGAGAAGGTACTTTGCTACTATCCTTTACCACACTTGGGCCTCAAAGTGGCACCTTGTTCATAGAGTCTCATGTTATATTATTCTTATGCTAGTGGGAATCACTTTTTCATAAACTTGGCTTGTATATTCTGATGACGGGCATCCTCAAATGCCTGAGGTCTTCATGAGAAAACAAGTTGGATGCACAGCCCACTTAGCTTCAGTGGAGCTTTCATACACTTATACCTCTTGTGCATTGTTTGCATGGCAATCCCTACTGCTCGCATTGATATCTACCGACGGACATCTCCATAGCTCGTTGGTACGCCTAGTTGATGTGAGGCTATCTTCTCCACTTTTTCCCCTTTGAAACCTACCACCATATTCTATTCCACCTTTATGCTATGTCCAATGGTTCACGCTCATGTATTGCATGAAGAACAAAAAGTTGATGCATAATGAAAAAGTATGATCCAACTTCCCGACTTGAACATCGTGGTGCTTGAAATTTGTATTAATGTGATGAAGATGGAGCCATGCCTTGCTAATATAATAAAGATGGATGGGGGGTAAAACAATCTTTAAGGATCGTATACTTTGAAAGATTAATGATTTGCTGCTTATACCGATAAGTTTTTCTATGTTAATGTTTGTTAATTCATCGTTTCTTAGTGAGCATACATGCATAAGGTTACATCATGGATACCATGTCACATAAAAAAATATGTTTTTATCACTTACCTACACGAGGACGAGAAAGAATTAAGATTGGAGATGCATGATACGTCTCCAACATATTGTTGGGGAACGTTGCATGGGAAACAAAAAGTTTCCTACACACACGCAAGACCTATCCATGGTGATGATCAACTACGAGAGGGGAGATCGGATCCACATACCCTTGTAGATCGAGTGCCGAGTATGCTTTTGGAGTATTATGTGATCCACATACCCTTATAGAGAGGGGATATCTATATATTTTTATTATTTCATGCTGGTATATTACCATTCTAGTATGCTTTTGGAGTATTTATTTACTAGTTTATATTATTTTTAAGCACTAACCTATTGATCGAGTCCCGAGCGCAAGTTGCTATTTTCTGCATGTTTTGACTTTGCATGTTATTGTAACCAAACCTGGTCCAATTGCATTGAAACTTTTTGATGATTTTTTCTGGACCAAAAGAAGACCAATGAGCATCAGATGAAAACTGGAGGCCTCATGAGGGGCTCACAAGCTAGCAGCACATGGCTTGGGGGCGACCTAAAAGCCTGTGCCCCCCTCGAGTCCCTCCCGACACTGTTCCTTGGCTTATAAATTCTTATTTATCCTAATAGCACTAGAGGGAGTCCGAAACACTTTTTACGTTGCAACAAGGCTGTGTTCCAATGTGAGGCCATTTGGAGCTCCATTCTGACACCCTGCCGAAGGGGGATCAATCACGAAGGGCCTCTTCATCAACCTTGTTTCCTTGACGATGATGTGTGAGTTTCTCACCACAAATCTACGGGTCCATAGTCAGTACCTAGATGGCAATCTCTCTCTTTTATCTTCAATAAAATGATCAACATATCTTCGCTTTGATCCATATGATGTAATTCCTTTTCTGCGATGCGTTTGTTGGCATCCGTTGAATTGTGGGTTTATGTTTAGATCATCTACGATAAATATTTGAGTCCCTCTGAATACTTATAAGATTCTTATGTGGATGATTATGATAGCTTCGTAATTATCTCCGATCTATTGAAATAGTTTGGCCAACTAGATTGGTATTTCTTTGGTGAGAGAGGTGTGTTGTGGTAGGTTCAACCTGGCGAAGTTCTATATCGCACTGACAGAAGGGGACAAGATGCGTCTTTATGTTGCTGCTACTATGGATAAAATGATGGGTTTTATTAATATTGCTTTAGTTTACTTTGTCTACATCATGTTATCTTACTTCATGCATTACTTCATCCATCATGAACTTAATACGTAGAGAAGCAAGCATAGAAGCGGTCTTGAAGTGAAGTAGTAGTAATAGGTGCCGGCAGGAGTCGACCTATTTGTTTATGGACGTGATGCATATATACACATGATCATTGTCGTGGATATCGGATAACTATCCTATTTTCTGTCAACTGCCTAACAGTAATTTGTTTACCCACCGTATGCTATTTTACATGAGAGATGCCATTAGGGAAAGCTATGGCCCCCGGGTCTATTCACAACATAGTGTTAAAACCTTCATTACCTTGCCGCTATTTACTTGTTTTTATTTTATCTTACTATCTACAATTATCTACACACCTCACTTGGTTGCAAATAACAAGACAAGATGATTGACAACCCTCTTGCCCGTGTTGGGTGCAAGTTGTTTGTTCTTTTGTGTGCAGCCGCTGAAGACGGATGTTGTTCATATTCATATTGGTTTGATAAACCTTGGTTTCATAACTGAGGGAAATACTTACCCACTTTGTGTTGCGATAAATCGTTCCTCTTCATGGAAAACCCAACGCGGATCACGAGTATCACCACCCTGTTGTGAGGTGGCCCCCCTTACACCTCCTGACGTCCTTCTCCGTCTTATGAATTCTAATAAATTCAAAACCCCTAAGGAGCCTCCTGAAGTACTTTTCCCATGCCCGCAAGTCTCCGTTATGCCATGTGCCCATCTGGAGCCCTTTTCGGTGCCTTGCGGAAGGGGGATCTATCACGGAGGGCCTCTACATCATCCTTGTTGCTCCCATGGTGAGGTGTGAGTAGTTTACCACCGCCTACGGGTCCTTAGTTAGTACCTAGATGGCTATCTATCTCTCTCTCTTCATCTTCAATACAATGATCATTGCATCTTTGATTTGAACTATCCAACATAATTCTTTTGTGCGGTGCATTTGTTTGGATCCGATGAATTCTGAGTTTATGTTCAAATTATTCATGATAAAAGGTTTGAGTCTGTTGGTTTTGATTTCCAAAAGCAAACCATTTCTATCAGAAACATTCCTATAATGAATTCCTTAGGAACCTTTAATATAAATGGAATATACTGAACTGTGGTCAACCAATATTGCTAAGTGACACGTCTCCAACGTACCTACTTTTCCAAACTGTTTTGCCCTTGTTTTGGACTCTAATTTGCATGATTTGAATGGTACTAACCCGGACTAACGCTGTATTCAGCAGAATTGCCTTGGTGTTATTTTTGTGCAGAAATAAAAGTTCTCAGATTAACCTAAAAATTTACGGAGAATATTTTTGAAATTAATAAAAATATTGGAGAAAGAATCAACTAGAGAGGGTCCACCAGCTGGCCACAAGCCTGCAAGCCGCACCCCCTGACTTGTGGGGCCCTGTGGCTCCTCCGACCTCGTTTCCACTTCTATATATTCCTATTCAGGGAGAAAAAAGATCAAAGAGAAGAGTTCATTGCGTTTTACGATACGGAGTTGCCGCCACCTCCTGTTCTTCCTCGGGAGGGCAGATCTGGAGTGTGATTTCGGCTCCGGAGAGGGGGAATCGATGTCCTCGTCATCACGAACCATCTTTCATCACCAATTTCATGATGCTCTCTGCCGTTCGTGAGTAATTCCATCATAGGCTTGCTGGACGGTGATGTGTTGGATGAGATATACCATGTAATCGAGTTAGTTTTGTTAGGCATTGACCCCTAGTATCCACTGTGTTCTGAATTGATGTTGCTATGACATTGCTATTCTTAATGCTTGTCACTAGGGCCTGAGTGCCATGATTTCAGATCTGAACCTATTATGTTTTCATGAATATATATGTGTTCTTGATCCTATCTTGCAACTTGTAGACACCTATTACTAGTTATGATCCCCATCCCCCAGGGTGACAATAACTGGGATTCTTTCCAGTGATTACCGTAGTTTGAGGAGTTCATGTATTCACTGAGTGCTAATGCTTTGGTCCGGTTCTCTATTAAAAGGAGGCCTTAATATTCCTTCGTTTCCATTGTCACCCCGCTACCATGGGAGGGTAGGACAAAAGATGTCAATTAAGTTCTTTTGCATAAGCACGTATGACTATATATGGAATACATGCCTACATTACATTGATGAATTGGAGCTAGTTCTGTATCACCATATGTTATGACTGTTGCATGATGAATGCTGATACGTCCCAAACGTATCTATAATTTCTGCTTGTTCCATGATCTTTTGGGTGACATTTTTATATGTTTTTGTCGGGACCCCGATCCTAAGCCATAGGAATCCAGCCTGTAACACATCGCATCCCTTTGTGGTCTCACGCACGGTTAACTCCACGGCTGCAGCCTTACCTTAGCCGGGACCGTTTGCGTCTTTTGACTCACGTATGCGATAGTGTCGCTAGCAATCCAATGTCAAAGAACCCGGATCGACATGTCTAGCCATAAGCCAAAGTGGCAGCACCGCACAAGGACAGGCATACATGACCCAACAAAGCAGGTGTCGGTCATCAACGAATGTAGACGAGTCGTAGCAGGCTACAAGGACTCCATTACATCGCGTGACATTTCCCCAAAGGGGACAGACACAACAGCTAAGAAGGACACATGCCGGTGAACCAATGTGTCCGGAGCAGTAGCGAACTACCAAGGCTTGTTGGATCACATAGGGGCATTTCCTTGTAAGGAGTGCTACTAAAGTTCACGACTAGGTAATTGAACCCCATCCATATCAAGTACGACACACGTACGCATGGCATGCCGATATGTATAGATACATCGATGGCATCACAACATAACCATAAACATACAACCTTTATTTAAGAGGCTCGGAAGAGCCACACACATAATATTACACATTAAGGGTCTCACGACCCATAATAACAGTCATACAAATACAAGCCAGCGGAAGAGTTTAAACTGTCTGAGTACAGACAGGGCAACTAGAAGGCACATGGCCTGACTATACTACAGAGCCGACGTAGGGCGAGATCGTAGCTGGGACACCAGCTACTCGTCGTCGTCGATGTCTACAAAGAACCCTCCATTAGGGTCATTAGCAACCTCTGCAACATTTATTAAGCAAACATGAGTACAAAGGTACTCAGCAAGACTTTCGGAGAACTATCTACTCATGCAAGGTATCAAAAGGTATTGTGGGGTTTCATGCGGGAAGCCAGCATTTGACTCGTGGCTAGACAACTTGCATTTTGAAATTAGTTTTGACAACTTGATTTCTCGCACACGAGTCCACTAACACCACAACAATACACTATCGTGGAATCATTCCGTCTCCATACGGAAATGCCGTCCACGACACTCACGCTTATCTTGACAATTTTATGAGTAGCCATTGAAGTTATCTATGAACAACATATGTCTCCAAGCAGTCCATATCCACGGACGCGGCTATTCGAATAGATCATAACCCCGCAGGGGTGTACTTCGTCACACACGCTCCCGCCACTTATCGCCATGTGCACGTCATGCACCTCGGCAACCTTCAAGCGGAAGCCCAGCGAGGGAGTCGGCCACGACCGTTAACCACACTAGTACCTAGTCCAGGTTTATCGCCTATCTGAGAGTAACCCGTACGGAAGTCCGGCCGAGGTTTCCGCCACGGCCTGAAACAATGTGCGCAGGGTTCCCAAGCCCACCATCCGGGTGCCACTTGGTACACCGTGCCACTGCCTACCGCATCACGGCCCACCTCTCAGGTCAGCACCATGCACGGCCTCCAGCATTTCTATAAACACCAGAAACTACTTGCAACTCCTGGACCGAGTACTAAGTGATTAATAGGCCGAGCGGGGTCATATTTCAGGGCCCAGCATGTGGTAGTATCTAGTCTTGGAATACATACACGGAACTCAGTTCCTAAGGACGGTTCCAATGAAACAACCCGCCATGTACTCCTACACGGCCTTTCACCGGTAACTTTACCAACTCAAGTTCAACACACAACCTTCGCTCACCAAACACGTTCCACAATTCTGTTCATCTCCCAGATGACAGACCGTACACAACTCTAAGCATAGCATGCATAGCAGGATAAGGCACATCACAGCTCAAGCAACTACCAGGTATGCTAGGTTGCAAGGTTTGGCTATTTACTGTGACAAGGTTAAGTCATGCAAAGGAAGTGGGTTCAACTATCGTGGCAAAAGCAGTTGAAGCATTTGATCTTAAATGCAATAAATAGGTGCAGGAGCAAGAACATGGGAGTTATCGGAATGATCAAAGGGGTCGCTTGCCTTGTTGCTCAGAGGAGGAACGATATCCGTCAGACGGATATTCGGTGGAATCCGGGGGTGCGGAGCCTACCGAAATGAATGGCAACATTCAATAACATCATATGCACTCAAAATGATGCATGAGCATGGCATGAGAATGCAAGGTGATAAGTTATTATTTTCAACATGTATTAGGTTTAGAGTTGATTTGAATCACATTCGAATAGCAATTCAAACGGGGTATTCTCGGATACCGGTTTAATTGATTCGACCTGATGCTCAGATCAACTTGATGTTAACATGCATGAAATGTCATGTTATGGTACTGAAATGTAATTAGGACAGTGGTGAACATTGTATATATAATGAAATTTGAATATTTTTGCAAATTCCATTTAAAAGGTGATTATAAGAATTGAATTATTCCTTATTCCACAATTTAGGGTTATGTAACTTTTTCAAACATAGTTGAAAATATCATAATCAGAATCCTTGAATTTTTCTGATACTTTTTCATATATAAATTATTTTCATTGGAGTTACAGATTAATTTCTATGATTTTTACAATTTTTAGCAATTTCCTAAATTAGTTTTATACTGGAAATTCTATTTATTGCATCAGACTGACGTCAGCAGGTCAGCCGACCTGTTCAGGTCAAACCTGACAGGGGGGGCCCACTGGTCAGCCTCTCTGGGACTAATCCCGCGCTGACCAGCTCTAACTGAGGTTTGACTTGGCCTTGGGCCCACTTGTCAGCGACAGATTAAGCTCCTAATCTACTGGATTAGCTTTGCCACGTCGGCATCCACCGGCGGCGAGGTCGTCCTCGCCGGCGGGGAGCCTCCGGCAACCACCAGCACGGCGGAGGGGCTCGGAAACGGCGCACAGGGGGCCAAATGCTGCGCGGAGAGCACCAGAGGAACGACACGTCTCCTGCAGCTTCATTTCTGCACCTAGCCGGGGCTGATCTAGCCGGAGATGACGCCGGCGACGAGCTTGGCGGCGGCCATGGCTCGGGCGTCATCGGGGTCTTTGAATCAGAGGGATCTACGCTCGGTTCTTAGCTTCTACAGCATCTACACGTCGACCTGGAGCTGCTGGTGCCCTCGGAAGGACGAGCTGATCATCGGAGGGCTACCGGCGACGAGCGGCAGCGGCGGTCCTCGTCGGGCTCCGGTGAAACTAGAGCTAGAGGAGGGGATCGACGGGGAAAACTTAGGGGAAATGACCGCATGCTCACGGGGAGTGCAGAGCAGAGCTTAGACGGCTCGGGGAAGGCTTGGGGGCGACGAATCGACGGGAGAGGTCCGGCGGCCGGAGGTGGAAGATGACGGCGTTGCGGGCGTTGCAGGGCTCGAGGAAGCTTCGACTTCTGCAGAGATGACCAGGGCGACGAGGCGGAGCTAATGGCGTGCTCTGGGAGGGAATCCTATGGCCAGGGGCACGGGCAGCTCGAGCTCGAGCTCGGCTCTAATGGCGGCAGCAGGGAGGAGGAGGAGATCCGGGAGGAGGAAGAGAACCGAGGCGGGGAATGGATAGGGGAGGCCCTGGGGAGCTTATCCCCGTCGTCGCACGCGCGAGGCGGCGGCCAGGCAGGCACGCAGGTGCGTGGCCGCGCCGGAGGGGGCGGCGGCCACCTCCTGCTGCCTACTGGCGCGAGGGAGGGGACGAGCCAGGGATGGGCCGGGCTAGGCTTAGGCGACAGGTAAGGTTTTTCCATTTTTTTTCTGTTTTTGTTTTTCTGTTTTGCTAATTAATTCAGCTCCAAAACAAAAAGTAAAAACTATTTTAGACCACCTGAAATATTTGTTATAATATCCCCAACCATTTCCAAGGTGTTCAACATTTTTGGAAATTTATAGTTTTTGATTTCAAATTTAAAACTTGAAACCAGTAGCCTTTTTTCATTTATTCAAAAAGCTTAAGGTGTCAAGAAAATAGTTTTCTCCAATGCTCATTTACTTTCATGATTTATCAGAAAGTTTGAACATTTCTTGAGGCCATTTTGGGTTCATTGATTTTGAACTAGTTTGAGATTTCCTTTAATTGAAATGGTGGCTAGGGTTTTGAGTTTTTCCTTTGCCACTTCGTTGCTTTTGTTGAAACTTCTTAGATGCAAATGCAAAGAAGACATGAGCACAATGCTATCTTGCTTAAGGGTTAGAGATGTGACAGTTTTGCTACACTTTTATATCTTTTTACACATATTTGGACTAACCTACTAACTCGGTGCAACCAGTGTCAGTTTCTGTCTGCTGATGTCTTTTTTGCAGGGGCTTTTACCCACTTTTCCGGAGCCCAAAAATCCCAAGAAAATTATATAAAAATCAGCGCACCATAAGCTTCACGAAGCATGATAGGGGGCCAGAGGGGGGCCAGGGGCCGCCCAGGCGACCTGTGGGCGCGGCTCACCCCAGGCCTCACCGGGAGGCCGCCTGGGTGGGCCCCACGCCCTTTGGTGTCCTCCTTTTGCCTATATTTACCCCTCGACGAGAAAAAACCTACACGGGATCCAGAATCGCGAATTTCTCCATCGCTCCGCCACCGCAGCGCTTCCAAGATCGGGAGCGTTAGGAGACCTCTTCCCAGCACCCTGCCGGAGGGAGGATTGACCTCCGGGAGCTTCTCCACCGCCATGTACGCTTCCCCGACGTGCCATGAGTAGTCCTCCTTGGACCATGAGTCCATGACCAGTAACTATGTGATGTCTTCTCTCCAATCTTGCGCTTCCATGATTAGTCCTTATGAGCTGCCCTACATGATCAAGTCACCTATGCAATTTTCATGCTATTGCTATGCTCGGTTTGTTGGGATCCGATGGATTATGGGATTATTTTCAGATTGTTATGAGTTATATATTTGATTATCCTTTGATATTATGTTCTTTAGTGATTCATGCATGTTTTCCGTTGCTCTTTATTGCTTTGGCCGGGTAGTAGATTGTAACTCCAAGAGGGAGCGTTGTGCATGATTGTGGGTTCATGCCCCATGATGTCTAGCTTGAGTGACAGAAACATGAGACTAGGGCATGTGTTGTTGCTACCAGGGATAAAACAACGGTGCTTGTGACCACGGTTGCAAGGATTGTTTACGTGACGCATAGTTCATTAATGAAGTTGTTCGTTGCTTTAAGATTACACTTTGGGTGGGGCTGGCAACTTAATACCAGCGAGATGTTCTAGATACATATCTCAAGGTGGATGATTAGTAAGTAGATGCTGATGAATAAACGGTCTACTTGTCTTGTCGTACTTCCCATTACTATTGAGCCTCTAACTTTCAGGTAGCATAATTAGCATTGCGGTGCGTTCGTAATTCTGTGAATTGCCCACCCATAATTTGTTTAGCCAAGCATAGTTGGTTATCGTCTTTTGGGAGAGAGACATCACTAGTGAACATCATGTGACTCCGGCCCATATCACCACCATTGCTTACACCTCCATCATTTAATGCTTTCATTTACTTTTTCGTTGCAATCACTATCACTTTTCCCGCTTGTGTTTTGATCCTTTGCAAACTACAAGGCCGGAGAGATTGAAAACCTCTCTGTACTCGTTGGGAGCAAAGTTATTTGTGTGTGTGTGATACGTCCATTTTGCATCATGCTTTTATGTTGATATTTATCGCTTTATGGGCGGATATTACACTTCACGGTACAATACTTATACCTTTTCTCTCTTATTTTGTGGAGAGGTTTACATGAAGAGGGAGAATGCCGGCAGCTGGAATTCTGGCCTGAAAAAGGAGCAAGTTTGAGATACCTATTCTGCGCAACTCCAAAAGCCGTGAAAATCAACGAGGAATTATTTTGGGATTTATAAAAAATACTGGGCGGAAGAAGTACCAGAGGGGAGCCACCAGGAGGCCACAAGCCTGCTAGGGGCGGCCTACCCCATGGCCGCGCCTAGAGGGCTTGTGGGCTCCCTGTTGGCCCTCTCGCTCCCCTCTTTTTCTACAAGGAGGTTTTTGTTCTAGAAGAAAAATCAAGAGGAGGCTTTCGGGAGGAATCGCCGCCGCCACGACTCAGAACTTGAGCAGAACCAATCTAGAGCTCCGGCAGGGCCGTCCTGTCGGGGAAACTTCCCTCCCGGAGGGGGAAATCCGCCATCGTCATCACCAACACTCCTCTCATCGGAGGGGACTTATCACCATCAACATCTTCATCAGCACCATCTCATCTCCAAACCCTAGTTCATCTCTTGTAACCAATCTCCGTCCCGCGACTCCGATTGGTACTTGTAAGGTTGCTAGTAGTGTTAATTACTCTTTGTAGTTGATGCTAGTTGGATTGCTCGGTGGAAGATTATATGTTCAGATCCTTGATCCTATTCAATACCTCTCTGGTCATGAATATAATTATGCTTTGTGAGTAGTTACTTTTGTTCCTGAGGACATGTGATAAGTCATGCTATAAGTAGTCATGTGAATTTGGTATTCGTTCGATATTTTGATGCGTTGTATGTTGTTTTTCGTCTAGTGGTGTTATGTGAACGTAGACTACATAACACTTCACCATTATTTGGTCCTATAGGAAGGCATTGGGAAGTAGTAAGTAGATGATGGGTTGCTAGAGTGACAGAAGCTTAAACCCTAGTTTATGTGTTTCTTCGTAAGGGGCTGATTTGGATCCACTAGTTTAATGCTATGGTTAGACTTTGTCTTAATTATTCTTTCGTAGTTGCGGATGCTTGCGAGAGGGGTTAATCATAAGTGGGAGGTTTCTCCAAGTAAGGGAAGCACCCAGGCACCGGTCCACCCACATATCAAACTATCAAAGTAGCGAACGCGAATCATATGAACATGATGAAAACTAGCTTGACAGAAATTCCCATGTGTCCTCGGGAGCGCTTTACCTCCTATAAGAGTTTGTCCAGGCTTGTCCCTTGCTACAAAAGGGATTGGGACACTTTGTTGCACCCTCGTTACTTGCTACTTTCTATGAATCATCTTATCACACAACTATATGTTACCGATAATATCAGTGCTTGCAGAGAATACTTTGCTGAAAACCACTTGTCAGATCCTTCTGCTCCTCGTTGGGTTCGACACTCTTACTTATCGAAAGGACTACGATAGATCCCCTACACTTGTGAGTCATGAGTGTGCAGGTCCACGTCTTGTGCTTGCGCCAGGGCAGGGGACACCTAGTTGTTTCTCCTAGAAGTCCTCCTGGTTCGATAAACCTTACAATCTCCGTGTAAGGGAAAACTTGTTGTTGACTACATCTCAACCTTCCACTTGGGGTAACCAACAAGGAGCGAGAAGTATATACATCATCTCGTCCTCAAACCCATCCGATATAATCATACATCAGTGATCCATTGCCTATGAGCTTTCCACATATTGATCTTTGCTAAGTTATTTTTCCGTTGCTACTGTTACAATCACTACAAAACTGCTATTGTCACGTTTAGCACCGTTACCGCTACTTCCACACTACTTTGCTACTAAATATGTTGCTGCAGATATTAAGTCTTTCAGGTGTGCTTGAATTGACAAATCAGCTGCTAACACTCGAGAATATTCTTGGGCTCCCCTTGAGTTGAATCAATAAATTTGGATTGAATACTCTACCCTCGAAAACTGTTGTGATCCCCTATACTTGTGGGTTATCAAGACATTTTTCAGTGCCGTTGCGGGGGAGCATAGCTATATTCTCTGAGTCACTTGGAATTTATATCTGCTGATCACTATGAAGAATCTAAAATACGCTAAAACCAAGATATACCCCTCAACTACGAGGACATGTAAGGACCTCCATCTAGTTGTACACTTGATTCACCTTTTGTTATGAGTAAATTTGTGACACCACCACCTGCTACTGAATCTAATATGTCGCAAGTAATTGATGATGCTACTTATATTATGCATGATCTTATGATGATACTTTGCTTGATACTATTATGCCACTTGGTGATTTTCTTGATGAACAAATTGCTAGAGTGAATGCTGAAACTGATGATATTTCTGAATCTGATGAAATTGTTAAACTGAACACTATGATGCACCTGCTAGACCTAGCTCTCCTAGATATGAATTGCCTAATATACCTAAGGGATATGTTATGGAAGGATAATTAGCTAGGGACTTTCTTGCTTGTAAGGATAGAGATGATCTTAAGAAATTGCTATGCAAGTGGAAGGAAAAATCTTTGAATGCTAGAATGCAATATGATCCCAAGTTTGCTACTTAACCTGTATTTGCTACTGATAAGGATTATGAAGTCTGTGTCAATCCTAAGTTAATTACTTTGGTAGAATCTGATCCTTTCCATGGTTATGAATCTGAAACTGTTGTGGCACACCTTACTAAATTGAATGATATAGCCACCCTATTTACTCATGAGGAAAAAAATCCGTTATTACTATATTCTTAAGTTGTTTCCGTTCTCATTAAAGGGTGATGCTAACATATGGTTTAATTCTCTTGCTCCTGGTTGTGTGCGTAGTCCTGAGGATATGATATTTTACTTCTCTAAAAAGTATTTTCCTGCCCATAAGGAACAAGCTGCCTTGCAGAAAATATTTAACTTTGTGCAAATTGAAGAAGAGAGTCTACCACAAGCTTGGGGGAGGCTTCTCCAGTTACTTAATGCTTTGCGTGATCACCCTCTCAAGAAAATGAAATACTTGATATATTTTATAATGGACTAACCGATGCTTCTGGGTACCACCTAGATAGTTGTGTTGGTTGTGTTTTCAGGGAACGAATTGTTAAACAAGCTAAACTACTATTGAATAATATATTGAGCAATGATAATGATTGGAATATTCCCAAACCACCTCCAAAACCAACTCTGAAGAAAAGGGGTATCCTATTCCTCAGTCCTGAAGATATGCAAGAGGCAAAGAAATCTATGGAAGAAAAAGGTATTAAAGTTAAAGATGTTAAGAATCTATCACCTATTGAAGAAATACATGGTCTTGATAACCCGACACACATAGTAGAGGTAAATTCTCTCCGTAGATTTGATGAAGGCGATACTACTTATAATAAGTCCGTTAGCCAATGCTTTGATGAATTTGATAAGTTTATTTTTAAGCAAGAAAATTCCAATGCTTATGTTAGTAGACAATTGAAACATAATGCTTACATGCTTGATCGCTTGGGTGATTATATGAGTAGAACTATTAATGATATTAGGTTGTTAGTAAACATGGTTCCATGGTAACTACCCAAGTAGAACAAGTAATTAAGGCACATACTGATTTGCTCAATGAGATGATTAGTAAGAACAATGATCATTCTGATAGAGTTGTGACTAGAGGTGGTAGAATGACCCAGGAACCTTTGTATCCTAAGGGCCATCCTAAGAGTATTGAGCAAGATTCTCATAGAGTTAATATTGATGCACCTGGTCCTTCTAGTAAAAGGAAAAAAGAATGATGATAGAACTTTGCATGCTGCCAATGAACCTGTTGTAGAGTCACATGAAAACCCAAATGATATCTCTATTTCTGATGTTGAGATACAATCTGGTAGTGAAGATGAACCTAAGGATAATATTAATGATGATGTTCATGTTGATGCTCAACCTAGTAATGACAATGATGTGGAGGTTGAACCTGCTGTTGATCTTGATAACTCACAACCTAGGAACAAGAGATATGATAAAAGAGATTTTGTTGCTAGGAAGCATTGTATAGAAAGATAACCATGGGTTCAGAAACCCATGCACTTTCCTCCTAAATTATCCAAGAAAAAGAATGATTAGGATTTTGAGCGCTTTGTTGAAACGTTGAGACATGTCTTTTTACGTATGTGCTTAACTGATATTCTGAAAATGTCTCCTGATGCTCAGTATGTGAAAGATATTGTTACAAATAAAATAAAGGTACCGGAAGCTGAGATTTCCACCATGCTTGCTAAGTATACTTTTAAGGGTGGAATACCAAAGAAACTAGGAAATCCCGGAGTACCTACTATACCATGCTCTATTAAAGGAAATTATGTTAAACCTGCTTTATGTGACCTCGGAGCTGGTGTCAGTGTTATGCCATTCCCTTTATATCATAGACTCGATTTTAATAAATTGACACCTACTGAAATCTCTCTGCAAATGGCTGATAAATCAACTGCTTTACCCATCGGTATTTGCGAGGATGTGCCTGTTGTGGTTGCAAACATTTCTATCGTAACGGACTTTGTTATTCTTGATATTCCCGAGGACGACAATTTGTTTACTGCAACAAAGGCAATGTCACTTTTTATGTTAATGGTAATGAGCATACGGTACACTTTCCGAAGAAACAACCTCAAGTTCATTGTATCAACTCCATTGAAAAAATTCCAACATTTACTATTGGAGACTTTGAATTCCCTCTCCCTACTGTCAAAAAGAAATAGGATATACTTATTCTTGGGGACATGCATATCCCCATTGAGGTAACCTAGTGTTATTCAAAACAAGTTTGTCAATAAGACTTGATCAACCTTATTGATGGATTCTTTTGACGGGCATGAGATGGATGAATTTAGAAAGCACAACCTTTTGTACCCAACTTTTAGTTTTTGTTCCTTAGTTTTAATTTAGTGTAAATTCTTTTATTTCTTTGTTTTCCGTTTTATCCGTGCAATAGAAAAATGACGAGAAAATAAAAGTTCTCAGAATGTCCTGGAAATTTAGTGTGATTGTTTTTGGAATATTTAAGAATTTTTGGCACTAAGAACACATCAGGGGGATGCACTAATGGGCCACAAGCCTGCAGGGCGTGGCCACCCCCTTAGGCGCGCCCCTGGCTTGTGCGTCCCACATGGGGCCGCTTCACTTATTCCAGTACCCATCCACTTCGTCTTCCTTCAGAAAAAATCCCACCATTGCTCAAACCCGTGTTCTAGGTCATGTTGATGCCATTTTCAATCTCCTTTCTCAAAGCTCCATTAGCAAAACTATTTTAGAGGATTGTTCATCGGTATGTGACTCCTCCTATGGTCCAATTAGTTTTTGTTCTAGTGCCTTATATATTGCAAAATTTTGCTGCTGTGGTGACCTTGTTCTTGAGCTTGCATGTCAAATTTGTAGGGTCCCAAGTAGTTTTGATGCATGATATAGCTTCTAGGCACTTGTGGGAGTACTTGTTACAAGTTTTGATTGAGATTTGTTCACCCTTATCTGGAGTCACTAAATATTTCAGAAATTTTTCGTGGAAATAAAAATGTTAAGGAGATTATACCAAGGTGGTTCCTCGAGCAAGAAGACCAAAAAACTCACGATACGCGAGCCCGACTTTGCACCAACAAGGAAGGCTCAAGTGTGGCCTGGTGAATGGTTGTCGGATCCATTCATGGTCCAGGCCGGATTCATGGAAGAGTTTTACGCGTACATACGAAATGCTGGCCCTGAAGATTTGGTTTCAAACCAATGCAAGAAATATTATAAACTCACCGATTCCTTCGTGCGGAGGTTTGAATTTTCATCCACGCGTAATACGCATTCCATTATATTTAATCTTTATGATGAATCTTATACTATGGACCTAGAGGATTTTAACCATGCATGCAAAATTCCACAATGGGGTAGCCATAGTGACCCTCACAGAATCGAATATAATGATTTTCTTGCTAGCATCACAGTGGGAGAAACTAGAAATATTACACACGCTACCTTGGGGAGCATTCACTTTCCTCCCATATGTTATATTGATCTCTTCATAGGTAGATGTAATAACAGTAAACATGAGCATAGCCACCTTTGCGTACCTGACCTTAGTATTCTTAAGAGTACGGTCATGGGTGATAGACGATATAACTTGGGAGCTATTATTGCTAGTAGGCTACATAAAAATGCTAAGGACGAAGATTTCTTTGGTGGAATTTATGCCACCCGTGTAGCTTATTATCTTGGGATACCTACAAGGGAGAATCATATTGAGTTACCACTTGTTTTCTTGATTATGAGGCTATGGTGCGCTACCTGTTTCTTAAGAGAAATGAACAACCCCTCCTATACCGACTAATTTTTGCTAGACAACATGTTATCCATATTACCCTTACTGCTCCTGCCTTCTTTAACTTTCAGGAAAAACGAAGGTACTTTATAATGAGAGAGGAGGTAAACGAGTACGAGAGAGAGGCGAAATCTGCTCGCCTCCACGCTGAAACCGTTCAAGCGGCAGGCGCCGCAGCCTAGTAAAACCCCAACTACGACTTTGGATATTATCCGGGCCAGCCTCGGCACTAGACAAACTTGCACTACTAGAATTCCTATATTTGCCGTCTGCCAAATCTTTGCCATCAGCCAGCAGACGGCGAAGAACCTCTTTACCGTGTGTTGGCAAAAAACAAACGATAAAGAGGAGGCTGATGGCAAAATACATATTTGCCATCAGCCACCTCTTTGTCGTCTGTCAACGGACGACAAAGGTAGGGATGGCAGACGGCAAAGCTATCCCACCCACCCCTCCTCTCTCCCCATCCCACCCCGGCCCCACCCACCCCTTTGTCGTCTGCCTGACTAGCTTTGCCGTCCGTGGCAGACGGCAAAGGGGATGGACCCCCCAAACATTAACGGTCGCCGCACGCCCCACCTCTCTCCTCTTTCCCACGCACTCTCTCTCACTGCTCTCCCCTCAGCGCCGCCGCAGCCCCTCAGCGCCGCCGCCGCAGCCCCCGGCCCCCAGCGCCGCCGCCGCCCCACCGTCGCCGCCGACGACGCCACCCCCACCCCACCTCCCCACCCCACCGCCGCCCTGCGCCCCCCCCCCCTGCGGCCCTCCTCCTCCTCCCTGCGCCCCCGCCGCCGCCACCCCCACCCCACCTCCCCGCCCCACCCCACCGCCACCCTGCACCCTCCTCCACGGCCGCCCTCCTCCCCCTGCGGCCCTCCTCCCCTGGTAAGTTTCCGTTTCTTCTTTTTTTAATAGTTTTTGTTTAATTAGTTCTTACTTTTAGTTTAGTTTTAGTTTCAGTTTTAGTTTAGGTTTAGTTAGGTTAGTTTCAGTTTTAGTTTAGGTAGGTTCAGTTTTAGTTAGGTTAGTTTCAGATTTAGTTTGGTTAGTTTCAGTTTTAGTTAGGTTAGTTTCAGTTTTAGTTTAGTTTTAGTTTTAGTTTTAGTTTTAGTTTAGGTTTAGTTAGTTTAGGTTTAGAAGAAGAAGAAGAAGGAGAAAGGAGATGAAGAAGAAGGAGAAAGGAGAAGAAAAAAATAAGAAGAAGAAGGAAAAGAAGAAGAAGGAAAAGGAAGGGAAGGAGAAGAACCAAGAAGAAGAAGAAGAAGAAAAATAGGAGAGGAAGAGAAGAATAAGAGGAAAAAAGAAAATAAGAAGAAGAAGAAGAAGAAGAAGAAGAAGAAGAAGAAGAAGAAGAAGAGAAGAAGAAAACAAGAAGAAGGAGAAGAAGAATAAGAGGAAAAAATAAAAAATAAAATAAGAAGAAGAAGAAGAAGAATAAATTAGTAGATTTAGTAGGTAGGTAGTTTCTGTTAGTTAATTAGTAGATTTAGTAGGTAGTTTCCTGTTTAGTAGAAGAAAATAAGAAAAAGTAGAAGAAGAAGAATAAGTAGAAGAAGAAAAAAGGAGAAGAAGAAGAAGAAGAGCTAGAGGAGGAGGAGGAGAAGAAGAAGAATAAAAAGAAGAAGAAGAAGAAGGAAAATAAGAAGGAATAAAAGGAAAAGGCAAAAGGAAAATAAGAAAAGAATAAGAAGAGTGGAGCCCGTATCTAGCAGGGCGACCAGCTGCTCGCCATGGTTTGTCACGGGCAGCGACATGGTCCGCTCATGGCGGATGCCGGCGAGGGCGTGGACAGAGACGACGCAAGCCGTCGCCGTAGAATCTACGGCCGGGTCTGGTGCGTCGTTCGTCTCGTCCGCCTCGGTGTAGTCGACCGACTCCAAGTAGAAGAGGCGGGGGCAGACATGTGTCGGCGTGTAGGGCTCATCGCAGTTAAAGCAGAGACCCTGACGTCGACGCTCCTGCTGCTCGGCCGGGGACAACCTGCGGAAGGTCCGTGTGGCGGCCGGAGGTGCGGCCGTTGCGTCTGGCGGAGGCCGGCCCGATGCTGGAAGGGTCGGCATGGTTCGACTGAGCTGGCGGCCGCCCCGTCCGGGCAGTTGCTGCAGTGCCTGTGCCTGGGTATAGATCGGACCCGAAGATGATCCGGCTGCCCACGCGGGAATTGGCGATGGCGATGACGGGAACTGCACCTGGTGCAGTGGCCGACCGGTGGTTCCGGGCGCTGGAGGTGCTGCTGTCGATGGCGGCGGCGGCTGCTGGTGCGGCGCCGGAGCCTGTGCCGTGGTGGCCGGTAGCGACTGGTGGGGCAGCCCCCCCAGCGGCGCGGTGGTGGCCGGCCACACCGGCCAGGGAGTGCCCGCGGCGTGGTAGTGCTGGAGCAGCAGCTGCGGCGGCGGCGGCGCCCCTCCGTGGAGTGGTTGGAAGGCCGGGGTCGCCCACGGCAGCGACGGCGGCCCGTAGGTAGTGGGGGCGACGCTCGGCGGCGGGGGTTGGGTCCCAGCGAGGTAGAGGCTGATGCCTCGGACCGCTTGGACAAGCTCCCGCAGGGTGCCCGATATCGCCTCGGGTGAGAGTATGGGGAGCGGCTCCTCCGCGGTGATGATCGGCACTGGCGAGGGAGCGGTCCCGGACGTGAGCGGCAGCGGCGGCGGGGCGGTGGTGGTGGTTTGCGGCAGTGGGGCGGTGGTGGTGTTGAGCGGCGGCGGTGGTGGAGGGATCGACATGATCAGCCTGGAATCTCTGGATACCAAATTGGTAGGACTAGGGTTCCTACCAGGCCTCCGGCGTAGGTTGTAAGGGCAGGGAGGAGGGGAGCGAGGGCTGGAGCAGACGCGCCGGCGAGATGGCGCCGTCGTGGCTAGGGTTAGGTGCGGCGGAGGCTAGGGTTCCGGCTCCTTGGAGAGCCGGGCAACAGAAGATAATATCTTTATTGCTTGATCTCAATTGATGTCTTACAACTAGTATTTATAACTCGAGCTTAAGATAACTTTCCTAATGTAATTTACCTAAGATAACTTGCGGGCCAAGCCGCTAATATTAACACCCAATGGGCCTACGCCGGCCATAGGCCAAGCCGGTCATAACACAGGAGGAGGAGGAGGAGGATAAGGCCAAGGACCTTCTATCCTTCTCCTCCTCCTCCTTCTTCTTGATTTCTTCTTCTTCTCCTCCTCCTCCTGTTTCTTCTCCTCTTTCATATTATCCTTGCTTTAATTAACCCAACAATGACATAATTAGCCCATTTAGCTCCAAAATACCATAATAAGCTCAAAATGGCATAAGAACCTTGGTTAGCTCATGAATATTATATACTTAGCTTGTTTTCCTCTAAAATGACATAATTAGCCCATTTAGCTCAAAAAAGACATAATTAGGTAATTTAGCTCCAACAAGAGGAGAAGAGGAGAAGAAATAGGCAAAATGAAAAGAAAGAAGAAGAAGAGATGAAGAAGAAGAGAAGAAGAAGGAGGAGGAGGAGGAGGAGGAGGAGGAGAAGGGCCTTCTCCTCCTCCTCCTCCTCCTTATTCTTGATTTCTTCTTCTTCTCCTCCTCCTCCTCTTTCTTCTCCTCTTTCATATTATCCTTGCTTTAATTAACCCAACAATGACATAATTAGCCCACTTAGCTCCAAAAATACCATAATAAGCTGAAAATGGCATAAGAACCTTGGTTAGCTCAGCTTGTTTTTCTCTAAAATGACATAATTAGCCCATTTAGCTCAAAAAAGACATAATTAGGTAATTTAGCTCCAGCAAGAGGAGAAGAGGAGAAGAAATAGGCAAAATGAAAAGAAAGAAGAAGAAGAGATGAAGAAGAAGAGAAGAAGGAGGAGGAGGAGGAGGAGGAGGAGGAGGAGGAGAAGGGCCTTCTCCTCCTCCTCCTCCTCCTCCTTCTTCTTGATTTCTTCTTCTCCTCCTCCTCCTCCTCTTTCTTCTCCTCTTTCATATTATCCTTGCTTTAATTAACCCAACAATGACATAATTAGCCCATTTAGCTCCAAAATACCATAATAAGCTGAAAATGGCATAAGAACCTTGGTTAGCTCATGAATATTATATACTTAGCTTGTTTTTCTCTAAAATGACATAATTAGCCCATTTAGGTCAAAAAACACATAATTAGGTAATTTAGCTCCAACAAGAGGAGAAGAGGAGAAGAAATAGGCAAAATAAAAAGAAAGAAGAACAAGAGATGAAGAAGAAGAGAAGAAGGAGGAGGAGGAGGAGGAGAGAAGGGCCTTCTCCTCCTCCTCCTCCTCCTCCTTATTCTTGATTTCTTCTTCTCCTCCTCCTCCTCCTCTTTCTTCTTCTCTTTCATATTATCCTTGCTTTAATTAACCAAACAATGACATAATTAGCCCATTTAGCTCCAAAATACCATAATAAGCTGAAAATGGCATAAGAACCTTGGTTAGCTCATGAATATTATATACTTAGCTTGTTTTTCTCTAAAATGACATAATTAGCCCATTTAGCTCAAAAAAGACATAATTAGGTAATTTAGCTCCAACAAGAGGAGAAGAGGAGAAGAAATAGGCAAAATGAAAATAAAGAAGAAGAAGAGAAGGAGGAGGAGGAGGAGGAGGAGGAGGAGAAGGCCAAGGACCTTCTATCCTTCTCCTCCTCCTCCTTCTCCTCCTTCTTGATTTCTTCTTCTTCTCCTCCTCCTCCTCTTTCTTCTCCTCTTTCATATTATCCTTGCTTTAATTAACCCAACAATGACATAATTAGCCCATTTAGCTCCAAAATACCATAATAAGCTGAAAATGGCATAAGAACCTTGGTTAGCTCATGAATATTATATACTTAGCTTGTTTTCCTCTAAAATGACATAATTGGAATATTTAGCTCAAAAAGAAGGAGAAGGAAGAAGAAGAAGAAGAAGAGAAGAAGAATAGAAGGAGAAGGAGAAGAATAAGGAGGAGGAGGAGAAGAAGAAGAAGGAGGAGGAGAAGAAGAGAAGAAGAAGGAGAAGGAGGAGAAGAAGAAGGAGAAGTAGAAGGAGCCCTCCTTCTTCTCCTTTTTCTTCTCTCCTTCTTCTCCTTCTTCTTCTCTTCTTTTTTCTTCTTCTCCTCCTCCTTCTCCTTCTCCTTCCCCTTCCCCTCCTCCTCCTCCTCCTTCTTGTTTTTCTTCTCCTTGTTCTCTTACTGCTTCTTCTCTTTCTTCTTCAATTTAGCTTATTTGTCATATATATGTTGTTGTTCTTCTTCTACTTACTTTCTTATTCCCATTTTGCAGATTGGATGTACTACATGCATGGAAGCTGGCGTTGAAGTGCTTTAGTTTCCGTTTTTATTCGAGTTGATGAACAATGTGTTGGTTCTTTGTATGTGTTGATGAACAATGTGTTGATGAACAATATATGTGCAACTATATGTATGTATATATGGATGAAACTTCGTATGTGTTGGTTCTTTTGATATATGGGATGTACGTTGATGAACAAATGGCATTGATGAGCTTTATATGTATATCATATATGTGTTGTGATCTACTTATGATATATGTGCTCTGAATTATATGTATATGTGATGTGAAATAGAAAAAATAAATAAAAATGGGACAATATAGGCTCTTTGCCGTTTGCCAGCTGATGGCAAAGGCCTTTGTCGTTTGCCAGCAGACGGCAAAGGTGCCACGTGGCGCCCAGCTGTGCAACCTGGGCAGTAGCAGCTGGCCATATAGTCTCTTTGCCGTCTGCCCGCTGGGGGGGCAGACGGCAAAGTAGAGGGCACAGAGGAGGGCACAGAGGTGGGAGGACACGGCAGACGGCAAAGATAGTCAAGGGGGCGGATGGCAAAGATTGCCGAGGAGGCAGACAACAAAGATAGTCAAGAGGGCAGACGGCAACGATAGTCAAGAGGGCAGACGGCAAAGATAGTCAAGAGGGCGGATGGCAAAGGCTCCGTTAACCCCTAACGGAGCTTGGCTGCCGTCCCAAACTCTTTGCCGACTGCTCCTCAGGAAAGCTGACGGCAAAGAGCTTTGCCGTCCGCTTTTGGGGGGCAGACGGCAAAGAAGGTCCTATGCCGTCGTAGGCTGACGCAGAAAATTTGCCGGCCGTGACAATCTTTGCCGTCTGTGGGATTGTCTTTGCCGTCCGGGTAGTTTTCTTTGCCGTCTGTGATGGCAGAAGGCAAAGAAGGTGATTCCTGTAGTGTTAGGCCAAAAGCCTAATATTGGGGGAGTACGTATTTCTCAAACACATTACATTCATGTTCACACACTCATTCTAGTTGTCGGTGTTCATACTTTTTTGTTGTACCATCCATGGTAGTTTATTTATTCTTTTCTTTTCTTCTTGTGTGTTTCATTAACCTTGAGAAAATCCAAAAAAAATAGTTCTAGCTTTACCTTCTAGTTTGTTTAGTTGTAGTGTTAAAATAAAACCCAAAAAGATTTATCGTTCTTCTTTTTGCTTGTTGGGGGCTTTCCCGTGTAAATAGTTTTTATTTCTTCTTTGGGTCGTAACGAGAAGACCAAGATGACATGCTGAGTGGGTCTCATATGCATTATCGTTTATATATCATAGATCCCATATTACCTTGTCTTCTCCTTTGAGTTATTGCTTGCACATGCACATGCACTCTTATTATTATTATTCACACCGTACGATCGTGCAAGTGAAAGGCAATAATGACGATATATGATCAAGTGACGTAGGTGGAGAAAATCTGGTATGAACTTGACCTATTTTGTTTTTGTAAATATGATTAGCTCATCATTCTGGATTCAACTCGTTATGGATTGAACATGTTTGCAATGACAATTAGAGATTATAGTTACGTATGCCAAGCTTAATTAGATAGGTGCGAATAATGGTTTGTCTTGAGTGCCAACATGCATATTAAAATGGTTGTGATGTAGTATGATAGAATGGTATCCTCCTCCAAATGATTCGAGTGGCTTTACTTGGCACATGTTCACGCATGTAGTTGAAACAAAACCAACATAGCCTCCACGATGTTTATGTTCACGTGATTTATATCCTACTCATTCTTGCATTCAATGTGGTTTAATCTCAAAGCATGTTTATGACTGTTCTCGCTCTCTAGTTGGTCGCTTCCCAGTCTCTTGCTAACCTCCACTAGTACTAAGCGGGAATATTGCTTGTGCATACATTTCCAAACCCAAAGTTGTTCCATATGAGTCCACTTTACCTACCTATATACGCTATTTACCTGACGTTCCAAGTAAATTTGCATGTGTCATACTCTAAACCTTCTAATAAATATTCTGTTTTGTATGCCCGAATCGCTCATGTAGTGACTAGGGGATGTCAGTATCCTCCATGCTAGGTGGTTATTCTCACGATATGTGAAGATTCAATATCATTCACAAGAAAGTGGCTGGTATTCGGGATGCCCAGCTCCAATCTCAAAAGTCAAATCAAAGTATAATAAAACAAAACTCCCCCGGGATTGTTGTTTCTATGGACGGTACCCGTGGATTCGGCCCGCCGTGGAGTGTGATCAATTGGTGGAGGGGGAGTAAAAACTTTACTATTCTGTTTGGGAACCACCTATAATGTATCTAGCATGGAAGATATTGATATTTCTTAGTTTTTATGTTGGCAATGACAGCATACCGCCCAAAAATTTGATTCATCCCTGTTTTAAAAGTTTGAGCTCTCGCACCTTCGTAAATCAATGCTTCCCTCTGCGCAGGGCCTATCTATTTTACATTACTATTGAGTCATCCTCTTCTTATAAAAAGGCACCAGTTAGAGAGCACCTCCGACATTTGTATGCTTTGTTATCAATTGATATTGAGAATGAGTATGACGGGATCTCTTTTACCATGAATTACAATGTCTCGTCAGTCCTTGTTCTTCGGAGGTGATATGCATTTATGTTTTGCGATCTCAGAAAGAGCTGGCGAGATACCAGTTTATCATATTGTATTATGATTGTTTTGATAAAGTTGTTGTCATCCGAGACTTATTATTATTTCTCGCTAGTTGATTGTGCCATTGATATAAGTAAATATGAGACCTAAATATTATTGTGAATGTGGTTAGTCTATAATCTTAGCTGAACATCCGATCATCAGTTAGACATATTTACAATAGCAGGATCAAACAGAGTTTGTAAAAGTTTTTATTTATCACTTTCAGTTTATCAATTGAATTTATTGAGGACAAGCGAAGGTTTAAGTTTGGGAGAGTTGATACCTCTCCAACGCATCTACTTTTCCAAACTCTTTTGCCCTTTTTTGGACTCTAATTTGCATGATTTGAATGGAACTAACCCGTACTGACGCTGTTTTCAGCAGAATTAGCTTGGTGTTATTTTTGTGCAGAAATAAAAGTTCTCGGATCTATCTAAAAATTTCCGAATAATATTTTTGGAATTAATAAAAAATATTGGAGAAAGAATCAACCAGAGAAGGGCCACCACCTGGCCACAAGCCTGCATGGCGCTGCCCCCCCCCCTCCCGAGGGCGCGCCCCTGGCTTCTGGGGCCCTTGTGGCTCCTCCGACCTCGTTTCCACTTCTATATATTCCTATTCGGGGAGAAAAATTTTGAGAGAAGATTTCATAGCGTTCTACGATAGGGAGCCGCCGCCACCTCCTGTTCTTCCTTGGGAGGGCAGATCTAGAGTTTGATTGGGGCTCCGGAGAGGGGAAATCGACGCCGTCGTCATCACCAACCATCCTTCATCACCAATTTCATGATGCTCTACGTCGTTCGTGAGTAATTCCAGTGTAGGCTTGCTGGACGGTGATGGGTTGGATGATATTTACCATGTAATCAAGTTAGTTTTGTTAGGGTTTGATCCCTAGTATCCACTATGTTCTAAGATTGATGTTGCTATGACTTTGCTATGCTTAATGCTTGTCACTAGGGCCCGAGTGCCATGATTTCATATCTGAACCTATTATGTTTTCATGAATATATATGTGTTCTTGATCCTACCTTGCAAGTTGTAGACACCTATTACGAGTTATGATCTGCATCCCCCAGGGTGAAAATAACGGGGATTCTTTCCGATGATTACCGTAGTTTGAGGAGTTCATGTATTCAGTAAGTACTAATGCTCTAGTCCGGTTCTCTATTAAAAGGAGGCCTTAATATCCCTTAGTTTCCATTAGGACCCCGCTGACATGGGAGGGTAGGACAAAATATGTCATGCAAGTTCTTTTCCATAAGCGCGTATGACTATATATGGAATACATGCCTACATTACATTGATGAATTGGAGCTAGTAATGTATCACCCTATGTTCTGACTGTTGCATCATGAACGCCATCCGATATAATTATCCATCACTCATCCATTGCCTACGAGATTTCCACATATTGATCTTTGCTAAGTTACTTTTCCGTTGCTATTGTTACAATCACTATAAAACTGCTACTGTCACGTTTGCCACCATTACCATTACTTCCATACTACTTTGCTACTAAATACTTTTCTGCGGATATTAAGTCTTTTGGGTGTGGTTGAATTGAAAACTCAGCTGCTAATACTCGAGAATATTCTTTGGCCACCCTTGAGTCGAATCAATAAATTTGGGTTGAATACTCTACCCTTGAAAAGTGTTGCGTTCCCCTATACTTGTGGGTTGTCACTAAGTCCTGGTATTACTACCACTCACAATTCCTCCCTCCGTCCCAAAATAAGTGACTGAAAAATGACTTAACTTTATACTAAAATTAGTGCAAATTGAGTCAGTTTAGAGTCACTTATTTTGGGACGGAGGGAGTAGATCATAAGGGAATTTCTATCTACACCCAGACTATACTATTAGATTGGGGAGGGAGATCGTTATTAGCAATTGATAAAAAAGAAAGGATATGGGTTCTGAATTCTATATTTCATTCTTATTTACATGATTGTTATAGCTTCGTAAATCTCTCTGATCTCTTGAGTTGGTTTGGCCAACTATATTATTCTTTCTTCAGTGGGAGGTGTGCGTTGTAGTGGGTTGAATCTAGCGGTGCTCCATATCCCTTTGACATAGTAGGGTACAAGACACGTCTTTGTATTGTTGCCACTAAGGATAAAATAATGGGGTTAATTCATATTCATTGAATTCTCTTTGTCTACATCATGTCATTGTTCTCCAAGAATTATTCTATTGTAATTAATATTCTAGATGCATGTCGGATAGCGTTTGATGGGTGGAGTAATAGTAATAGGTGCAAGCAGGAGTCGGGATATTTGCTTATGCACGTGATGCCTATATAAACATGATCATTCTCATGAATAAATATTATATAACTATGCGCTTTTCTATCAATTTCCCAACAGTAATTTGTTTACCCACCGTATGCTTCCTTAATGAGAAATGCCACTAGGGAAAACTATGCCCCCGGGTCTATTCACTAATATATTTACAAAAGCTACAATTACCTCACTGCCTTCATTTAGTTTTTATTTATTTTGCAATTATCAACTATCGTCTACACACTTTACTTGCTTGCAAATAATGCGCCCAAGGGGATTGACAACCCTCTTCCCCACTTTGGGTCCAAGTGCTTGCTTCTTTGTGTGCAGACGCTGAAGCTGGGGGTTGTGTGTTACTCCTATTGGTTCGATAACCTTGGTTCTCACTAAGGGAAATGATCATTACATACAGGCATGATACTTTTGATATGCGTTGGGTTTTTCATGAAGAGGAATGGTTCTCACTGAGGGAATACTTATATATAATGTGATGCATCATCCCCTCCTCTTTGGGGAAAAATCCAACGGAGATCACAAGTATGAGGAAGGATTTGCCGCTCCATTGCCGGGGAGTATCACCAATTTTCTATCAAGTGCATACTCACAACTTATCATGCAATTGTTCCATTTTTTATTTTCTATTATATTTTGATTTCTATAAAAATAAAAATAAAAAATATTTATCTTTGCTAGTTTGGTCATTTGGTTGCAATAATCATGTCATCACACAAAAATAGAAAATAAAGACTTGTGGATCCATGTAAAGTTTTCTATTTTGATCATCTTTGATCAGTTGTGCTCGTGCTGAAACTGCAACTAGCTTAGTTGAGGAAAATTCATTAAATGAGCATGCTCATTCTATGTGTCACCAGTTTCCTCAAAAGGGGAAACTCTTATGGAATCAAATAAACTGTTTGTGATGCTATGCTTGGAATCTGTGTGAAATTTATGATTTTACTTGTTGCTCTGAGAAACCTAAAAAACACCTTCCCTACCTATCTGAGTTTAATGATAATTAAATCTTATCTTCTTATGCCAAGGATGTTTATAGTTACTATGATAATGAACAAAATGAAGAAATTGTTGGTTTTCAGGGTGCTTATGAAGTTGCTTCGTTGATTGAAAAGTATAATGCTACTCTCTACAAATCTCATTTTTTGTCATGCCTAAATATTGCTATGATAACTATGCTCCTAGTTCCTATGTTAAAAAATATTGAGTGTCTGCTGCTTTGGAAGAAAATTTGATTCCTTTGATTCAATTGGAATATCCCCTCTTGATGAACATGATGCTTGCTATTCCTATGGCCACGATGTGATTATCTACGATGCTTATGGAGATGAACTTGCTATAGTTCCTTATGTTAGAAATTAAATTATTGCTACTGCACCCAAAAATCATGATTGCAATGGTGTTACTATAAACTCTATTAATGTCAGTTGTGCTAAGGATACGCAAAGCTATCAGCTTGGGGATGATAATTTTGTTGTCTCCACTACTTATTGCAATGATCGTGATTGGAGTGATTATGTTTCTTTTGATCTTGAAAATTTCTTTAAGCCTCATGATGAGTATGTTATTGATAATAATGTTTGCAATAATATTCAAAGTGGGTTTCGCATAGTATCAACTTTAAGTGTAAATAACCCCACATATTCGGAGAATCTTCAATCTTATGGCATTTTTTAATAAAAGTGGGTTTGGAGAGGTCATGACTTTAGTTAATGTTACTCCCACTATCTTGGAAGATTGCAAAACTTTTGTGCATGTGGATCATGGAGAGAATATTTTATATGAGATATGTATTTTTGAATTTGAATATTATCCTACATGAAACTATTATTAGGGAGGAAAATATGGTTATAGAAATTTTCATGTTACTCATTTACCTCTCTTTTTGTTGAAATTATTAATGCTTTATAATTCTTAAATGCATATGCTAGATACTTTTTGTCTTGATAATTAGTTTTCCTATAAAATGTCTATACATAGGAAGTATGTTAGACTTAGATGTGTTTTTTACATGCTGTATAATGCTCCCTTTGTGCTTCCATTCTTGTCTTCTATGTGAGCGTCATAATTATGTCAAGCCTATCTTCATGGCAGACAACCCAATACTTTCTTTTCTGGTGAGTTGACATGATTATTACTACTATAATGATTGTGATACATGTTTAAATTAGTGTTTGTATCAAGTAAAGCCTTTGGGATGATTTGAATGACGAGTAGAGTTGATACGATGCAAAAAACATAGCCTTTTGAGTCTAGTGGAACATTTCGCTAATTTTACTAGTACCTCTTTATAATCCGAATTTTTTCACAATATTGTTATACAAATTCCACGTGTCTTCCTAGTGTTTCATAATTTTTGGATTTACGTAAGTGGAGTGTCTTTGCTGATCAATATAGACTGTTCTGTTTTACAAAGATTCTATTTTTTGCTTGCATAGTTTGCTTGTTTTTATGATACTATGGACTATATCGGGGGTATAAGTCATGGAGAAGTTAGAATACACTAACTTATGCGATAATAAAATATGAATCAATTTACCTAATGTTTATGGTTCACCTAACCTACTAACGGATCCTATGAGTGTTCTGTTGAGTTTTGTGTGCTGAATTTTTGAAGTTTTGGGCCTTATCACGATGGATCAAGGAATAAGGAGTGGCAAAGAGCCTAAGATTGGGGATGCCAAAGGAACCCCAAGTCAAATTATAGGAATACTCAAGGTTCTAAGCTTGGTTATGTGAAAGTGCGTTATATCAACTATAGGGGGTGAATAGGCGATTTTTAGAATTTCATCGCTGAGGAAATTCCTCGATGATTAATTACGTGCAGCGGAAATGGCGCAGGATCAGAAGTGCAAAGACTACTACAGTAGATTACTTGGTGAAGATTATGAGAATCGGTTTGCACAGTACGCAGGAACAAAGAACACAAGTGAAGATTAACTCGAGTGAAGAATTTGAGGTTGAGGAAATTCAGAGAAATTATTTACACAAATTCTTCAAACAGCACAGACAAAAGTCTTCAACATACAATTTTGAGGAAATGGAAGAGTTGAGGAAATAGAACCCGTAGCTCGATGAAGACAGTAGTTGATGACCCAGTTCCAACTGTTGTGACAGTTGTACATCTGGTTGGGAGCGGCTTGGTATTGAGACCAATGGACACACAGTCCCGGGACACACAGTCCCTACTGTATTCTCCTTGAGCTAAGGACACACAGTCCTCGCCCAACACTCGTGGTAAGTCTTCAGGACAGAATTCCAAACTCTCACAAACTTGGTCACCCGGCGATCCACAATTGACTGCTGGATGCTCTAGACCATGACACCTAACCATCTGGAGGATGCACAATCCTCAAAGTAAAAGGCTTCAGTTCCACACAGGAACAAATTCTTCATTGATGCTCAATCACTTGGTTTTAGGTTTGGGGTTCGGTGTTTGGGGTATTTCCTCACTTGATGATTTCCATCTGGAAGACTGTGAGGAATTTGGGTTTCTCTAAATGACAAGTGTTAGTATCACTCGGAGCAGCCAACCAGCTAGTGGTTGTGGGGGTGGCTATTTATAGTCTGGGAGCATCCCGACATGATTTGACATAAATGCCCTTAAATATTGTGACCATTGGGTGGATAAGATCAGTGAGGTGGCACATGTCGCAGCAACGGTCGAAACTTTCAACTGTGAAAGTCCTCATGTCTCTCATATTCCTCACTTTGAGGCTTTTGTAGGTTTAGGCTTGGGTTGAGTGTTGGGGATATTGCTTATTAAGTGACCCGCCCGATATGGGCCGGGTTACTAGTAAGGCGATTCATCCTTTAGGGCTAGTTGGGCCTCGGCCAGGGCGGTTCAAGGTCGCAGGATGGTTATGATTTACGGAAGGTCTCTGGGTTTTGCAAGACGGCGATTCAGAGACCGCGATGGTCATGATTTGTAGATAGGTTAGAAATCATCGAGTGCTAGGTTTAGGCGAGTTACGCCTTCCTTGTAATCGAATCCATATCAATACACACAAAAGCAGGACGTAGGCTATTACCTCCTCTCGAGGGGCCGAACCTGGGTAAATCGCCGTGTCTCTCTCGCTTAACCCCTTTGAGTCGCCACCAAGGTGCGATGGCTCCAGTATCAGGTCCTTTCACGAGGACATCTGCCGTGACAAAACCACGACAGTTGGCGCCCACCGTGGGGCCTACGCACGGTGGAGTTGAGTTCTCAAAGGGAGCCCTACCAGGGTTTGGGAGTTATGCGGCGGCGCTCATGACTTGGAGCCGACGCGACATAGCCTACATCGACAGCCAGCGATGGGGACCTGAAGCGAATTCTCTCGAATCAGGCTACACGGTCCCCTTCGGCAAGATCAACGTCTTCATCGGCATGATCGGGTCATCTGTTCCTGAGCCGGACATCTCCTTCGACATCGTCGAGCCAGCCAGGTACGTTCATCCAGTCATAACACGGAATCTGACCCGCCCGGTCTTTGTGGGGTTCACGCAGGGGTCGGAGGAGCCAGAGCACGCGGCGACTCAGGAGGTTACCCCCATCAACTCTGACGACGAATCATCCATGGGCGATTCAGATTCCATCCAGTCCCTCCACGGAGACGGTCTCGGAGGCTTGTCATTGGCCATGGATCCAGAAATCCTCGATCAAACCCGCCGCCAGATCGCCATCTACATGGCCGGGGCGACTCAACCTGCACAGAACCCCGCCGGAGGCGATGGGACCGGCGGGACATCCAGAACTGCGTCAGCAGTCCTGGTGGATTTAGTGGTGGAAATCACAAGACTAATGTCAACCCCCCTCACGCCAGAGAACCAAGAAGAGATAAACGTAGAGTTAGCAAAGCTGAGGGAGGCGGTGGCAAAGGCCCATCAGGATGCTGAGACGGAGTCCGCCAGGATGGAAACTCGACAAGCCCAGATTACGGCTGAAAGGATGCGATTGAACACCGAGAACTGGCGGCTTGAAAGACAGCAGCGCGCATCCGACGCCGTCCATCAGCGGAGACACCAGGGACGCCTGCCCCATGATCTCAATCCGACTCGCCTGTTCGACACTCCCCAAGCACCCGGGATGGGAGCCGCCACAGCAGGAGGGCTGGGCCGCCCTCCTAACCCGCCTACTGAGGGTCAAATTCCTCGTTTCCGTACCCCTCGAGGCCACTTCTCTAACCCGGTGGACAACATGCTTGCCGCAACTCGCCATCTGGAGTCTCTTCCGATCCATGGCAACACCCCAGCTGAGATCGAAGCAAGGAACGCCATCGAGATGTTGAAAACGGCGGTGGTCCAAAACGCGCAGTTCTCACACAGCCCTGAGCGATTGCACTCCACCCCCCAGGCGAGCTATACCAGGAGTAGGCCGGAGGATCAGCCAGCCGTAAACAGTGCCCCACGACACTTCCCGCGGGACAACCCGCCCGAGTGGAACCCGCCGGGCAGAGGTCCACTCAACATTCAGGAGGCTCAGACTCCTCCCGCGGGGACCGGAGGGTGAGTTGGGGTGCCCTGCTTGTCCCTGGCCCTTCGAAACGAAAGAATGCTCAAGGATTTCAAAGGACCAAGAAAGGTGCCCAATTACACACCAGATCTCGAACCAACATCTTGGATCGAGGGCTATGAGATCGCCATGGACATGCTCGACGTAAACGAGGCGGTTTGCGCCAGATATTTCACCATGATGCTCGAGGGATCGGCGCGCACTTGGTTGAAAAACTTACCCCCCAATTCCATCCAGTCCTGGGCCGAGCTGAAGGAGCGTTTCATCAAAAACTTCTGGGGAACCTGTAAACGGCCAATGACGATCGTCGACTTGCAACACTGCGTACAACGCCCGGATGAGTCGGCGCACCATTGGTCGCGGCGAGTCGCGGAAATTATCCACTCATTGGATGGCATCACAGCAGCGCAAGCTGTGCTTATCCTCGAGCACAACTGCCACTACGAGCCGCTGGTCCAGAAATTGGGGCGACTCAAACGGAAAGTTCAGGATATGGGCGAACTGATGGATACCCTCACTAGGTACGCCGAGGCCGATGATACCAAGGATCCCGGCGAGGATGGTAAGGGTAACTCGCCCAAGAAGGGCGATTCAACCAAAAACCATACCCGCCTCCAAGGCCGCAATCGTCACAACCAGGGGACCAACGGCAAGCGTAGGCCACATGAGGAGCCCTCGGACCTGGTTGCCAACACCAACGCCAATGACGGCAAAAAGAAGAATCGAGGCTTCAGTGGGAAAAGATCGCGTAATTACGAAGAGCTACTCAAAGGCCCTTGCCCGCACCACGCCACGGCCGATGGCCCGGCGGGCCACTCTTGGGAAAACTGCTTCGTGATGCGAGAATTTCGGGCCGAGGCAATCAAGAAGAGCCAAAGCGAGGATCCGAACCGTCGCCAGGACCAACTCGCCGCGCCCAACCAGAGGGACAACCCCTTCGGCGGTTTTCCCGAACAAGAGGCACAGGGGGGCCCGCAGCCAGGCGGCGGCCAGTACCCGGTGCACCACCAACGGCGGTACAACCCGCCGGGAGTTTTCCAGCAGCCGCCCCCACAGGGGGCTCCGCAGGACCAGGATGACCACGGGGGCTTCCGCAACAATCCTAAACAGCTAAGTAATGGGCAGTACCATGTTTTCACCACTAATGCTTGCAGGCGTGATAAAAAGGTAAATCACCGGGCGTACAGTGTAGTTGAGCTGGCAGTTCCCAGATATCTCCACTGGTCCGAACAGACCATAACATGGAGCAGAGAGGATCACCCGCCGAGAATAGATAACCCGGGCGACCTGGCATTAGTCGTGGCTCCCCAAGTAGGGGGCTACACTCTATCGAAAGTACTAATGGATGGCGGCAGCAGCATTAATATCCTATACTTCGACACCTTCCGGAGGATGAATCTATTAGAGAAAGACTTGATGCCTTCAACCACGGTCTTCCACGGTATCGTCCCGGGAAAATCGGCTTATCCCGTAGGCCGGGTCAGGCTCTCAGTAGCGTTTGGAACTGCGCAGAATTATAGGTCGGAGTCGCTGGTCTTCGAGGTGGTCAAACTAAAAAGCCCGTACCATGCGCTGTTCGGGCGACCGGCTTACGCTCGCTTCATGGCCCGCCCGTGCTACGTCTACCTCAAGCTCAAAATGCCTGGTCCTAAAGGGCCCATCACGGTTGACGGAGATAGAAGAATCGCAAAGGAGTGTGAGGAAGGAGACGCGGCCTATGCGGAAGTCGCCTGCGCGGCGGAAGAGCTCAAAAACCATCGGGCCAATATTGACCCGGCAGACATGTCACCGCTCAAGAAGCCGACTACAGATTCCGAGTCGCCCCTCAAGTTCAAACCAACGGATGACACGAAGACAGTCGACTTCGTCCCTGGCGATTCATCCAAGTAGTTTACCATTGGAACGGGTCTGGACCCCAAATAGGAAAGCACGCTCATCGAATTCATCCGTGAGAATCGGGACATCTTCGCATGGAAGCCCTCTGACATGCCGGGTGTGCCGAGAGAATTCGCTGAGCACCATCTTAATATTGACCCAAAATGCAAACCTGTCCAACAATACCTTCGCAGGTTTAACGAGGAGCGACGGAAGGCGATTGGAGAGGAACTCGCCCGTCTTTTAGCCGCCGGGTTCATCGTGGAAGTCTTTCACCCCAAATGGCTAGCTAACCCGGTGTTAGTACTCAAGAAGAATGGCACGTTCCGTATGTGTATTGACTATACGGACCTCAACAGAGCTTGTCCCAAGGATCCTTTCGCTCTTCCCTGCATCGACCAAATCATTGACTCGGTGGCGGGATGCGAACGATTGTGCTTTTTGGACGCCTATTCAGGTTATCATCAGATCAAAATGGCTGTGGAAGATCAGGAGAAGACCGCCTTCGTAACCCCCTTCGGGGCCTTTTGCTATGTGTCCATGCCGTTCGGGCTCAAGAGTGCAGGGGCGACTTACCAACGCTGCATCCAGAATTGTCTTCATAACCAAATTGGCCGCAACGTTCATGCCTATGTTGACGACATTGTGATCAAGACCCGCCGGGAGGAGACACTTCTGGAAGACCTTAAGGAAACCTTTGATAATTTACGGGTATATCAGATGAAGCTAAATCCTACCAAGTGCGTTTTCGGCGTACCTGCAGGAAAACTACTAGGTTTCTTGGTATCGGAGCGCGGCATCGAGGCTAACCCGGACAAAATTGAAGCGGTTACTTCCCTCGGCAAGCCGATGAATGTTAATCAAGTTCAGCGATTGGCGGGTCGCATCGCGGCTCTGAGTCGTTTCGTGAGCCGCCTCGGAGAAAAGGCGATTCCCCTTTATCAATTGTTGAGAAAGTCCGACCGATTCGTATGGACAGAGGAGGCTGACGAGGCTTTTCACGCCTTGAAACATCAATTGGTTAACCCGCCGGTCCTGGCGGCCCCGACGGAAAAGGAGCCTATGCTCCTGTATATCGCCGTGAATTCCAAAGCGGTCAGCATGGCTGTGGTCGTCGAAAGAAAGGAGGAAGGAAAGGAATACCCGGTGCAACGCCCGGTGTACTTTACCAGTGAGGTGTTAACTCTTTCCAAGCAGCGATACCCACATTGGCAGAAACTGGTCTATGGGGTGTTCATGGCGAGTCGAAAGCTTAAACATTATTTCCAGGAGCACCCGATCACCGTGGTCAGTTCCGCGCCCCTCGATGACGTGATCCAAAACCGCGAGGCAATAGGACGAATCGCCAAATGGGCAATAGAACTCGGGTCGCATCACATACAGTATACCCCCCGCACGGCCATCAAGTCCCAGGCACTAGTTGATTTCGTCAACGATTGGACGGAGCTTCAGGCTCCAGAAGATCAGCCTGACCTTACCTATTGGACTATTTATTTTGATGGATCCAGGCAGTTGGAGGGCTCGGGGGTGGGTGTGGTGTTGATATCCCCTCAAGGAGATAAGTTCTGCTACGTTCTCCGGCTCATGTTCCCTTGCACAAATAATGCGGCAGAATATGAAGCCCTGCTTCACGGTTTGCGACTGGCAAAAGAGATGAACTTAACCCGAGTCAGATGCTTTGGGGATTCAGATTTGGTGGCACAACAGGTTTCGGGCACCTGGGACTCTCGAGATCCTATGATGGTGGCTTACAGGCGAGCTGTATCTGACGTGGCGGGCTATTTTCATGGGTATCAGGTTGATCATGTTGATCGGCGACTCAACGAAGCAGCTGATGCCCTCTCGCGACTCGGCTCACAGAGAAAACCGGTCCCCCCTAATGTTTTCTTGGATGTCTTGCACAAACCATCTATGGCTGTACCCACGGAGGAGGAATTGGCGATACCAGATCCCGAGTCTCAGCTTGTGGCGGCTCTCCATGTCACTCCGGATTGGGCTCTTCCTTATCTGGCTTATCTCGCTCGAGGCGAGTTACCCACTGATGAAGTTTTGGCTCGCCAGATTGTTCGGCGTAGCAAGTCCATGGTCATCATTAATGGCGAGCTATATAAACGAAGTGCTTCAGGGGTCTTTCAGCGGTGCGTCTCTTCCGAGGAAGGATGCATAATCCTAAATGACATCCATTCTGGAGATTGCGGGCATCACGCCGAGTCACGTTCTTTGGTATCAAAAGCCTTTCGACATGGTTTCTTCTGGTTGACGGCTCACGCAGATGCAGAAGATATCGTACGGCGGTGTGAGGGGTGCCAACGATATGGGAGACAGGCTCATGTGCCGGCTCAAGAATTGAGGATGATTCCCATTACTTGGCCTTTCGCGGTCTGGGGGCTGGACATGGTCTGTCCCTTTAAGATGACCTCCAACAAGAAAACTCACTTATTGGTGGCGGTTGATAAGTTCACTAAATGGATTGAGGCGGAACCTGTTGGGGCTTGCGATGCGGAGACTGCGATCAAATTTCTGAAAAAGCTGATTTTCCGTTTAGGATATCCACACAGTATTATCACGGACAATGGTACTAACCTGTCCCAAGGAGCGATGCTGGATTTTTGTCGCCGTGAACATATCCGGCTTGATATTTCAGCAGTTGCTCACCCGCAGTCAAACGGGCAAGCAGAGCGGGCGAATCAGGAAATCCTACGAGGGATTAAACCTCGCCTCATGGTTCCCCTGGAAAGAACTCGAGGGTGTTGGGTTGAGGAACTACCTTCGGTATTATGGAGCATCCGGACCACCCCGAATCGATCCACGGGGTTCACACCTTTCTTTTTGGTCTATGGAGCAGAAGTTGTCCTCCCTACCAACATAAGACATGATTCTCTTAGAATCGCTGCATATGTGGAGCAAGATAATGAGTTGGCGCGTCAGGATTCCTTGGATGCCTTGGAAGAGGCACGTGACTTAGCGGCGGCTCGTTCAGCTATCTATCAGCAAGATCTGCGGCGTTATCATAGTCGCCGGGTTAAGAGTCGGGCTTTCCAGGAGGGCGACTTGGTACTTCGTCTGATACAAGATCGGGCAGGCATGCACAAGCTCTCGCCCCCTTGGGAAGGGCCTTTCGTCGTCAGCAAGAACCTCCGCAATGGCTCTTACTACCTGATGGATCTTCGGCCTGATCGACCGACTACGGAGGCTGAGTCAACTCGCCCTTGGAATATTGCCCATTTGCGGCCTTACTACACTTGAGTTCTTAAAACTCCATGCTTTGTAAGTTTTTCAGTTTCATTATGAAATAATATAATGTTTCCCTGACTTGGGGGCTTCAAAAAAGGAGCAATTTCATGTCATCCTGTTGCGACCTTATGAGCCGACAGAACATGCATTTAGGGTGGGTGCACGAGCTTTCTGACTCGCCTCCCCCTGCCGCGACCGTATGAGCCGACGAAACCTGCATTTAGGGTGGGTGCACGAGCTCTCTGACTCGCCTCCCCCTGTCGCGACCGTATGAGCTGACGAAACCTGCATTAAGGGTGGGTGCACGAGCTTTCTGACTCGCCTCCCCCTGTCGCGACCGTATGAGCCGACGAAACCTGCATTAAGGGTGGGTGCACGAGCTTTCTGACTCGCCTCCCCCTGTCGCGACCGTATGAGCCGACAAAACCTGCATTAAGGGTGGGTGCACGAGCTTTCTGACTCGCCTCCCCCTGTCGCGACCGTATGAGCCGATGAAACCTGCATTAAGGGTGGGTGCACGAGCTTTCTGACTCGCCTCCTCCTGTCGCGACCGTATGAGCCGACGAAACCTGCATTAAGGGTGGGTGCACGAGCTTTTTGACTCGCCTCCCCCTGTCGCGACCGTATGAGCCGACGAAACCTGCATTTAGGGTGGGTGCACGAGCTCTCTGACTCGCCTCCCCCTGTCGCGACCGTATGAGCCGACGAAACCTGCATTAAGGGTGGGTGCACGAGCTTTCTGACTCGCCTCCTCCTGTCGCGACCGTATGAGCCGACGAAACCAGCATTAAGGGTGGGTGCACGAGCTTTCTGACTCGCCTCCCCCTGTTGCGACCGTATGAGCCGACGAAACCAGCATTTAGGGTGGGTGCACGAGCTCTCTGACTCGCCTCCCCCTGTCGCGACCGTATGAGCCGACGAAACCTGCATTTAGGGTGGGTGCACGAGCTTTCTGACTCGCCTCCCCGTGTCGCGACCTTATGAGCCGGCGTATTACTCGTGTTATGATTTGATCTTGGAGATTTTGATCCTTACTGCATATTCGTTGAAACTATTTGTGGTTTCTTTTGTTTTCACGGATAATGTGTTCAAGGTTTCATCCATGGCGGATTAAGCATTGCAGAAGATTTCATCGAAAGACAGTACTGACTATTACATGGCTCTTGGGCCAAATTCAAGAAAGGTCTACTTCCCTAAATCCTGGCGCGAGCTTTGACCGGCTTCGGTTTGTAAATCGCCCAAAACCCAATTGCACTTGGACAAAGAAGCAAAATCATCTTCATCGGTCAAGATGGATGCCAGGTCTGCTTCCCAGTCGAAGGGGTTCTTGGGTCGCCGAGGGATTAGGTTGGTCACCACAAAGGTTGGCGGGCTGATTTTCTTATTCTTACCATCGTAAGCCGCCTGATATTTTGTTAAGTCAAGGCTGGCCGCGAGTTGAGTTGCGGCCAGCCGAGAGTCTTTGACAACCTTCTGGTAGTCTTCTTCCACGAACTCCGAGCAGTCATCTTTAAGCTGAGGGAAGCCGACAGCTACTTCTTCCAAATTAATTTCCGGAGCGTACGCCAAGCAGCGACTCAGAGCCGTTAGGACACCCTTCCGGGCGGCTGACCGGGTTAATTCGCCGATCTGGGGAGGAAGTGTGGATAGATATCCAAGCACCTTCTTGATGGAAGTGATGGGCTCTTTTGCACCTATTACGGCCTTGACGGTCAGCACACTGCCTGTGTACAGCTGTTCCGTCAGCGTATAGATCGCCTTCAGCATCAACACGCAGTCGTCCTGCAGATTGGCGACTCTCGAGCCTGGGATTTGATAACCGGTAAGTTAACATTAAGGAATTTGCCCAAGGAAGAGGATAAGGTTGGAGAGTTAGGTAAAGCTTACCAAAGATGGCTTGTGTCATGTTGGAGATATGGCGCTTTAAGTCGGATAGCTCCTGTTGGACAGTCGCCAGCTTTGCTTCTGCTTTTTCGGCTCTCTCCAAAGCCGCGCTTTGGTCAGCCTGAGTTCTTTCTAACTCGGCTTTGAGCTTTTCCAGTTCAGCCAGAGCCAACTTATATTTGTCTTCCGACTGAGTTCGGGCATCTTGTTGATCAGCCAAGTTTCTCCTTAAGTCGCCCAGGGCCAGTTCGGTCTGGGCAAGGCTTTCCTGCTCAAAATTTAAAACAAAGACAAGTCTCATCAATATTACAAGGCAATACCCCTGACACTTGGGGGCTAATGTATAATTCTCAAGAAAGATTATACAGAAATCAAGACCCGACTCATCCTTTTACTGATGAGCCGGCCCATTGGGGGTTAATGGAGATAGTATAGAGTATAAAAGTTTACCTCATGCTTGTTATTTAACATCTTCAGCCGATTCTTTTCCATCTCATAACTCGCTTCCAGGCGACTTGCGAAGCCAGAACAGAGTTCTTTAAACTCCAGACCTGCATAGTCAGAAAGTTTCGCCTTGGAAGGCCCAGACTCGGGAATGGATGGAGAAGGGGATGCTATATGTTTGGAGAGGATTGTCGTTGCCGGCTTGGAGAAACCAGAACCAGTAATGACTACGGCATCTGGGTCCTCAGCTGTCGCCATTACGATCAGTGATCTAGGGACATCCGTTGATCCTTTGGGCGACTCAGGAAGGTCCGCTTGAATTGCCGACTCGTCTTGACTCGGATCCTCTTGAGTCGGAGTAGCTTTCCTTGGAAGCTCAGAAGTGGCGTCAGGGATTGATCCACTGGTCTTCCTCTTTTTGGCTTGTGCCCTAACGAAAGAGATAGGTGTGTTAAAAAAAATTAAAAAGAGTGCTATTCTCAAGGATCAGGGCAAGAAACTTACCCCGGGACTCGGATCATCGGTGGAAGGGTCGACATCACTGAGTCGCCAGAAGTAGGGGGAGAATCCTGCAGGATTTATACATTGATAATACAGGCGGGTTATGACTGTGACCCAAAAGCAGCACGAACAATGGTTGCTCAAATAAAAAAAAGGAGGTACCTCGCTTGGTTTTCTTTTGTTCGTTGTTGGCAAGCCAGGTATTAGATCGCCGGAGTGACTTCGCGTTTTCCGGTTTGAGGCGTGCTGTGTTCTCTTCAATAAGAAATTTGGGTCCAAATGGGCATCTGGATGTGAGAAGGGGACTTTCCCACATATTCGCCGGGTCGGCTTAGGCGAGGAAGGAGATGAATCGGAGGAGACGGAAATTACCTCGACGGAGTCCTCTTGGCTTCCGTTATCTTCATTCTGTTACAAGAGGAGTGAGAGATATAAATAAAAGTTAAAAGGTGATAGGTGGCGAGTGAAAAAAAGGACGGATTAATACCTCTGAGAGTGCGTCGCCAGCTTGAGATTCGTCGACTTCAGATGGCTCGGCCGCAGTAGATTTACCTTTGCCCTTGTTTTTCTTGGAAGGCGGCTTAGCACTCTTCACGGCTTGTTTCTTAGGTCTCCTAGACCAGAACTTGTCGCCTTTCTGGAAAGGAATATGGCATGAAGTCATGATGGCAGTAAAAAAGATGGAATAAAAAGTTGAGGGCGAGTTAGCTTTGGTTACCTTGGGTGCCGGGTTAATCTTGCAGAAGGGCTTAAGGCCGATTTGGCCGCATTTTGCTGCAGGTTCGCCGGTCAGCTTCCTGATGATGGTGACGATGTCTTTTTCCGTTAATGCTGTGTGGAAGTAGCATTGGGGATGATCCAGAGTGCCATCAAATTCGCACATCAGACCATCTCGGCAGCTCAGAGGAAGGATCCGCCATTCGACCCAGCAGCGGATCAGGTCAACCCCGGTGAGACCGTTGTTCGTCAAGGATCTCAGTTCGAACAGAATTGGGATGAAGTCTGACTCTTCTTCCTCGGTGAGCTTGTCAGGGAGCTTAAAGTTGACCGGAAGGCGGGTTGGCCTATAGCCCAGGAGTTTGTTCTCGCCGGCAGGGGATGTTTCTTTGCAATAAAACCAAGATTCACCCCAGCCTTTGGGGTGGCTAGGCATAGTAAGTGAAGGAAACGGACTGTCCCTGCGACGCTGGACGTTGACCCCGCCAAGTTCCAAACTGGGGCCATTGTGGAATTCCGTTTGGCGATTCAAGTGGAAAAAGTACCAAAACAGAGGGACGGAAGGCTCGATCCGCAAATAAGCTTCGCAAAGAACTTGGAATTGACTTAGGTTGTTTATGGAATTGGGTCCCAAATCCTGGAGTCGGACATTCATGAAGTTCAGAGCGTCCCTAAGGAATTTAGATCCGGGCGGCTTAAAACCCCGTTCCAAGTGTTCCACAAAAACTACTATCTTCCCTTCCTTGGGGTTGGGGAGGTCTTCTCCTAACCCGGTGCGCCATCCAATGACGTCTTGAGGATCCAAGCAGCCCGCTTTCACGTAATTCGCCAAAACAGCATCATCGACTTTGGTAGGAAGCCAATCGCTCTTGAAAACGGCACCCATGCTACAAATAGGTAAGAATATGGTATTACATGTCTCGAACATTTACTATGTGAATCGGGATCAGCTCTTGCTTAACCCGCCGGACTGGGAGGCCGGGTTGGGCTGATGTGGCGACTTATCGGAGCAGGGCTATTCTCAGAAGCGATGTTACTATGGGTGGTGAAATTTATTCTTTCTGAAACACTAAGGGATGGACGAAGTTTCCAAACAACTTTTTACAAACAGTGAATGAAGAATGGATCTGTTGAACAGGTATAAAAACTTGCGGACATGGCTAAAACATGAACGATGTGTGATCAGGGTGGTGCCTCCTGTTTGAAGAAACTAGTGTATTTAGAAAATTCACAAGAGCATAGATGGATAAGACTATTCAAGGCACTGGGTGCCCTAATGGCGTTCGGACTAATCAGTTCGAGGGTAATAGATGGTTACGAGCGGAGAGCTTCGGAACTATGGCAATGGCGGAAGCGTGGCAATGGCGGAAGCATGAACAAGAAGTAAATCTACCCTTAAAGAAGGGGAAACAGGGGCCTAACCTGAAGATCTTGGTCGAAGAAGATCGGCGGTGATGGAGGCTGTTGGAGAAGCGCAGGGGTCCTGGGGAATGAAGGGACCTTCGGCGGGGGCGGAGCCTGGCGGCCGCAATGGCCTGCGGGCGGTGCCGGATCTCCCCGAACGGCGACGGCTTGCGGACAGCCCTGGAGTTCTTCGGACGGGGGTGGAGTTTTCGGCCGGCGGCGAAGCCTTCGGGATGCGGAGCGTCTCTTCTCGCTGCGATAATGGTGGAGGGACTGACGAGACTGGTAGGTGGCCAGTGTCAGCCCTGTCCCTCCCGCCTATTTATAAGGACGGGCGCTGGAATCGAGGCGCCGTGGACAGGAACCGTTTGGAAATAAAGATTCGCCGTGATGACGTCCGAAAATTTTGGGATAATGATGCACTAAAGATCCGTTGGGATTGTGTTAAGTTTCCCGAAAATCGAGGGCTAAGGAAAGTGCTGACGGGAAATGCATTGGCGGCTCGAAGACTTTTTCCGGTACCAGTTGGCGAGTTAAAATTTCTGGCGTAGGGAGGAACACAAAGGAGTGAATCGCCTTCAACTAAAACAGAAGCATTGGCATGAAGATTCAAGTCAATTTGGGGCCTAATGTTGGGGATATTTCTTATTAAGTGACCCGCCCGATATGGGTCGGGTTACTAGTAAGGCGATTCATCCTTTAGGGCTAGTTGGGCCTCGGCCAGGGCGGTTCAAGGTCGCAGGATGGTTATGATTTACGGAAGGTCTCTGGGTTTTGCAAGACGGCGATTCAGAGACCGCGATGGTCATGATTTGTAAAGAGGAAATGACTCTTGTAAACCCTAAAGCCTCGACCTCTATATAAAGGCGAGTTGGAAGGAGGATAGATAGGTTAGAAATCATCGAGTGCTAGGTTTAGGCGAGTTACGCCTTCCTTGTAATCGAATCCATATCAATACACACAAAAGCAGGACGTAGGCTATTACCTCCTCTCGAGGGGCCGAACCTGGGTAAATCGCCGTGTCTCTCTCGCTTAACCCCTTTGAGTCGCCACGAAGGTGCTATGGCTCCAGTATCAAGTCCTTTCACGAGGACATCTGCCGTGACAAAACCACGACATTGAGCATCATGAAAAAATTCATTCTGTAGTATTACTTCGACCCCCTTTAACAGTATGGTGTTCCTATGACTCAAGAGTAAAGAAAAAGAAACAGAAAGAGTAAATCTTCACGCTTCAAAGTCTTCACACTGTTTTTCTTTAGGACACACCGAATTCCTCATCTTCATTATCTTCATGAGGAATATCAATTTCATCGCAATTTCTTTGCGATCAAAGTCTTCAAGTTAAGGCCAAATTCTTCAGCTGAAGACATTCATTTTTAGGGGTCGATATTCATTGTATAACTCAAACTCCTCAGCGATCTATAGAGCCCGTGTACACTTATAAACACATTAGTCTCTTAACGTATAAGTCTTCAAACCACCAAAATCACTAAGGGCACTAGATGCACTTACAATATCCCCCTTTTTGGTGGTTGATGACAATTAGGTTAAGTTTTCAATGGGAATAATAATATGATATGTAAATACTGAGTTTGAGGAATTTGAAATCAAGATACCGAGAGACTCCCCCTGAAGATGTGCATATTTTGAGGAATTTGCTTTGTACAGGAGATGCACATTGATGATTTATATCATGGAGATCTCCTCCTGTATCTTGTAAATCATGTATACATTGGTAATATGAGGAATTGAAAATGCATGATGAAAAATGGTGTCTGCCGAATTTCAGCATGCCTGCATTAATAGACTTTGAGGAATAAGCATGCGAGGAAAAACGTTCAAAAGAGTCAGAGCACCATCGGGCTTAAGTTACAACTCATTACATCAAACACTTCACAAGAGCCAACAGTTTGTAACTTAATAAACTTTATAAGCCCCAAAATAGATCCCGCTTGAAGACTAACTCTCAGATTTCTCCCCCTTTGTCATCAAGTGACTAAAAGGGACAAAACTGAGGACTAATGCCCTTGAACAAAATCACTTCTTGGTTGATGTAGAGGCGTGAGGATTCTTGGACACAGGCTTCTTCCTTGGACCAGTTGCAGTGTCTTGTGATTCTTCATCTGATTCAGCAGTGCGAAATAAAGAAAATGAACTGTCCTCCAAGTTAGGAACTAGAATTGGCTTGAATTTCTTCTTTGGAGGCCACGACCAGTCAAAGTCTTGAGTAAATTCCAATTCCTCTAGTTCCTCTGAAGTCTTCAGATGAGCCAAGGTGGCCCAAGTGCGATCAAACACCTCATGAAGATAATAGTGATTTTTCTTCACTACATTTTGGGCCTCGTTGAGGGTTTTCACAATGGCACCAAACTGGCATTTTACTCACTTGTGATTGCGACCGACTTTTTGATGAAGACTTAGGAGTAGCTCTCTGTTAGTCATCACTCTGGGTGTAGTTGGGCTTGGAGGATCTTGAGTAGCAGTGTCATCACGTGAAGAATATGAATCAGCCTTGCGGAATTGGCCATCAAGGGGCCGATTCCCTTCATCTATCACAGACTTGCCTTTGTCTTCAACAGGTTCAAATGATTTCTTGATGACTTTGATTGGCGGAAGATAGCCGAGGTGATTCTAAAAATGAGCTTGATAGTTGATGCCTGACCTATTTCTAATGAAACTCACGATCCAAGGCGCGTATATCTTCAACTCAAATGCTGACAAAGCATTGTTAGCCAAAGTCCTCAAGAAGAAGTCATGAAGATTCATAGGTGTGCTATGAATGACAGTGAACATGATATTCTTCATGATGCCCATGACATCTTTTTCATCATCATGTCCTTTGATAGGTGCAATGGCATACGACAAGATTTTGACACGGTTCTGGGCTCATACTTCATGTCCTGTACCAGGAATCGTGTCCTTGGGGGTTGGCCCTTGGCCAAAGGATTCATGAGGACTTCCATGAGCTTGTTGGACAGTTCTCGTTCATCATACATCAGAACCGCATCTTCTGAGGGAATTGAAATTGTGAGAGATCGAAGTAATTCACTAGCAGGAGCTTTCTAGTGTGTGTGCTGAGTCATCCAATCCAATATCCAAGTGTTGACATCCTTTGGGTCGCGAGACATATGCCGTGTGGCATAAAATTTAAGAATGATGTTTGTGTTCCAATCACCAATATCAGTACAGAAAGGCAGTAACCCAGCTTCGTGAAGAACATTGAGGACTAGATCAAAGCAAGCTATTTCCTCCATATCACAGTGAGGAATATGGGTATGTTGAAATATCTTGTTTCTCCCACGAAGCAGAGAAGCATAGTATTTAAGATGATTTCTTGTCCAGAACTTCCTGTGTCTGATCCGAAGCTTGTCATATGGATTTTCGCCATTGAAGTACATGCGTTCTTCATAGAATGCCTCTTTTTGAAACTTTGGCGTTTTGGAGAAAGGCTGATTTTGCTGCGGTTGAAGATTCTGCTGCTGTTCTTGAGGAGTAGCCACCACCATTGATGTTTCAGTGTTCACCATGACAATAGCGGTTTCAGTGTGAAATGCAGGAGCATTTTCTTCAGTTTGTGGATTCGCTTCAGCTTGAGGAATTTGCTTGTTGGAGGAGGCAGTTGCAGTATTTGATGTTGCATTGTCTTCAGTTGATTCAGCTGATTCTTGAGCAAATTCCGCTCGAATGCACTTTCCATCAGAACCAGTGAGAATCTCAGTTGCAGTAGGAGTTGGAGGGATTTGAGTTGACCTTGGTGAGCGTGGATGAGTTTCTTCCCAGAAATCATCATGGATTACTGGTGTGCTGCATCCAATATCATCATCACCCACTTGTTCTTCAGTGGTCTTCGAAGTAGTGGTGGACTGAGGAATGTCATCTATTTGTATTTCCTCATCCATTACTTCATCCTCTTCAGCGTCATTCATTTCTTCATCTTCTTCAAGAATGACATAGTCAACTCCGAAGGGAACAATCATGTATGATGGTGCTATATTCAGAGGAGTAGCATCCATCGAGGCTGATGAAGATTCTAACTGAGTAATCTTCAAACGTTTGGCCTCAAGGATTCTGAGGCCATTGAAGCTTTTCTCTTTTTGGCTTCTTTCTCAGCCGCTTTCGTTTTCTTCACGTCTGATGCACATGGAGTTACTTTCTTCACCTTTGAGGGTTGTGGTGAAGGGACAATTTCATCAGGCACTGGTTCAGTGTCAGGCCTGGTAGTTTCTTCAGCTGGAATATTTTGAGGAATATCCTCAACAGTTGTTTCATTAATTTCATATTCCTTAGGTAGGTGAACAGTATAGCTTGGCTGAGGTAGTGTTTGCTGCTTTGGAGGGGCAGTTCTCTTGTTGTATTCATCAACATCAGCTGTTGCAGCCTTGATGAATTTCACTTTGATGCCTTGTCGATCAGAGTAAAGACTTGTATATTTGTTTGTGAGGGTTTTAAGTTCAGCCTGAGTGGATACAAGTGCTTCATGCATCAGGTTGAGGAGATTCTTCTTGAGGAATTTCTCCTTTTTGATTTTGGCAGCCCTTGCTTGCTTGGCTTGCTGCTCTTTCCACTTTGCTTCATTGATGAAAGTAGCCACCATATGGCTGACACCAGGGGGAAGCTTCAAGTCATCAACCAGTGTGTTTGGAACTTCATACCAGAGGTCGATGAAATCCAACAATACCTTCGAATCCATAGCAAGAGTAATGGAACTATCAGAGGCTTGTGCAACTCATTCCTGTTTGTTTCTGATGATTGCTTGGAGTGTTTCATAATGAAATTCTTCACTTCCTTCTGATGCAGAAGGTACGTTGATGACTTTGTTCGGACTTGGCCTGATGCCTCTACCAGCAGTCACTTTAGTCTTCAACAGAGTGGGTGAAGACTTTGAAGCAAAGCCAGTGGCAGATGTCACTGAAGAACTTGATTGTGCAGGTTGAAACTTATTGAGCCGCTTCTATTATGGGGGTGCAGACTGTGGTGCCGTTGAGGATTTTGCTGTCATTGCAACTTTCTGAGGAAATTTCTCTTTTGGCGCTGTAGTTGAAGCTTTTGGTTTCTTCAGCAGAGTCTTCTTCTGAGGAACTTTTGTTGCACAGGCATCAGCAGCTGAAGAAGTGGCTGAAGCAGCAGAATCCTCATTGAATTTGTTCACAGCTGCTTCTGCCTTCTTCTGTAACTTAGACAAATATTTGTCTTTTTCATCAGGATAATCCTTAATAGTTGCTACACTAGAGGGATGAGCTGCTTGTTGATCACCCTGTGGCGATCTTTTGCAAGGTGGCTTGAGGGCGAATTTCTTGGCATATTTCAGAGTCACATATATGTACTCCTTCCACTCCTTAGACCATCTGTGCTCGATCTTTTGAAGCCTTATTTTGCACTTCGCCATGGTCTCTTTACCATGTATTTCCTCATCCGGAGTACAATAGTCAGCATATATATCTTCAGGTATTTCAAATGTTGTGTTGTGTTCCAGCTTCTTTCCTCCATTCTGCTTCCGATCATCGTCCATTTTCTTCAACTGAGGCATTTGCTGAGGAATCTGATCTCTTGATGATTCTGAAGACATAGGTAAAGTTTCTTCTAGAATGCTGCAAATGAGTTAAGTTGATGAGAACCTAGAGATTCATTAGCTGACATTTTGTACCTGTGAAGAGAGTATAGGTGCGAAGAATTTGGAGACGTCATATGCGTTCTCGGATTTGAAGAAATTGTAAAAGTTTAGAAGTAGAGGAATTTGACGAGTGGGTTAAGGAATCTGACTAAGCATTCTGATCTTGGGTTCCAGAGTTGTGCAAATTCGAGAATTTACACAATTGAGGAATCTCGAGAAGAATTTTAGTGGCTTAGTCAAATTCATCAAGTGTTTGAGGAATGAGTGTGCATGGCTGACAGACTTTCTGAGGAAAAACAGATTTCGCGAGTCTGAAGTGAATTAAAAGATCAACACAGGTAGTAAAATAGGATTTTATTTACTCTGTACGAAGAACATGAAGAACTGGAGCAATAAAAGGGATACGTTCCTCGGTTTAGATCTTTAGCACCCTAACTTGGCAACTGAAATCAGCTACGGCGGCGACGGAAGACGATTTTCCGCGGTCGGCGTTAGTTCGGCGAGGGCGAGGGCGAGGTAGAGAAGCTTTTCCTCACCGGCGATGAGGATGCTAGCGGTCGCGCTAGGGTTGAGCTCGAGCATAGAAGACGAGAGGACGAAGAGTCTTGACTGAAGGGGGTAAGGACCTATTTATAGCTCAGGTGAAAAACTGTTTGGCCGAAACTTTCAGACAGAACTGCCCTTTCCCCTTCGTCTCCGCATGACACATGGTGCCCACGACTGAAGCGGTGGAGTTCGTGGTCATCCGATCGTGAGAAGTGGGTCCCGTAACTATGTAACGTTATAAAAACATTTTTTGAATTTTTGAGGATTTTGTTGCAAAGTCCTGAGCTCACAAGGACAAAGTGAGGATTTTGAACAAGTGTCAAGTAGCACGCATATGAAGAATTGAGAATAGATTGGGGTGAGCTTAGCATAGAGGGGAGTCGGTCCCGATCACATTCACTTAGATGAAATATCATATTGAATACTGAGCTATAAGTGAATGTTGTTGAGGACTTTGAAAGCTCATTCTCTCTCTCTATATATATATATATATATATTGATTGCACTCTCATTGTCGCAGTAGAGGGGCACATTCTTCATGTTGATGTCGTAGTCTCTGAGGGTTTGCTTCATCCATAGCAGTGGAGCACAGTAGGATCCAGCAGCAATCTACTCAACTTCGGAAGTGGAGAGAGAAACACAGTTCTGCTTCTTTGAGGACCAGCAGACTAATGATCTTCCAAGGAAATGTCATGTGCCTGATGCTGACTTGCGATCCACATGGTCACCAGCATAATCAGAATCAGAATATCCAACGAGGTGAAGATTTGAGCCCTTGAGGTACCACAATCCTAGTGTTGTTGTGTGAGCTAGTATCGTAGAATGTGTTTCACAACCTTATGGTGTGATTCCTTCGGTTTTGCATGAAAATGAGCACACATGCAAACACTAAGCATTATATCTGGCCTAGATGCACATAGATACAATAAAGAGCCAATCATCGAGCGATATACCCGCTGATCGAAATCTTTACCATTTTCGTCAGTGCAGAGGTGGCCGTTGGTAGGCATAGGAGTCTTGCCGCCTTTGCATTCATGCATGTCGAATTTCCTCAGAACATCCTTGAGGTATTTCTCATGAGATATGAATATGCCATTGCGTTGTCGATGAATTTGAATACCTAAGAAGAATTTCAACTCCCTCTTCATAGACATCTCATATTCTTCACTCATCATGTAAGCAAATTCATCACTGTATCGTTTGTCAGTACAACCAAAGATAATGTCGTCGACATATATTTGGCACACAAATAGTTCATTGTCATAAGATTTTCTGAAAAGAGTTGGATCGAATGAACCAGGTTTGAAGCCTTTCTTCATGAGGAATTCCTTCAATGTGTCATACCACGCCCGAGGGGCTTTCATGAGGCCATGGAGTGCCTTTTTGAGTCTGAAGACTTTGTAAGGATGCTTCGAATCTTCAAAACCTGGGGGCTGAGCAACATATACTTCTTCCTCAAGCTTTCCATTGAGTAATGCACTTTTCACATCCATTTGATATAGAGTAATATTATGATGATTAGCATAAGCAAGTAGTATTCGAATAGCTTCAAGTCTAGCAACAGGTGCAAAAGTTTCATCGAAATCAATTCCTTCAACCTGTGTGTAGCATTGGGCTACAAGCCGTGCCTTATTCCCGACCACTTGACCATCCTCATCTTGCTTGTTTCAGAAAATCCACTTGGTGCTGATGATATTGTGCTTGCAAGGATATGGTCATTTGACGAGTTCCCACACATCATTTAGCTTGAACTGAAGAAGTTCATCTTGCATGGCTTGAATCCACTTAGGTTCCATGAAAGCTTCAGCAACTTTTGAGGGTTCTGTGATAGACACAAAAGAGGAATGCCCACAAAAGTTAACTAAATGTGAAGCTTTTGAGCGAGTGAGAGGACCTGGTGCATTGATGTCATCGAGGAGTTTGTCAAGTTCCACTTCATTTGCAATCCTTGGATGATCTGGTTGAAGACTTTGTTTGGGATGAGGAATTTGATCTGGAGCAATTTGCTCAGGTGCATCTGTCTGAATTTCATCAGTGTTGGGGACGATTTCCTCAAGAATTTCCTCAGTAGGAATGATATACTCAGTGGCTTTGAGCTTGATGGCTTCCTCAGGAGATAATTTATCTAGCACACGAGGTAATTGCTCTCTTTGTGAGCCATTAGTTTCATCGAACCGCACATCTACAGTTTTAACAACCTTGTTGTGATAGGTGTTGAAGACTCTGTAGGTGTGTGAGTCCTTTCTGTAACCAAGCATAAAACCCTCATGTGCTTTAGGTGCAAATTTTGAGCTATGGTGAGGATCTCGAATCCAACATCTTGCACCGAATACTTTGAAATAACTTACATTGGGTTTCTTGTCAGTGAGGAGTTCATATGAGGTTTTCTTGAGGAATTTGTGAAGATATACCCTGTTGATGATGTGGCAAGTGGTGTTGATTGCTTCAGGCCAGAAGCGATGAGGAGTCTGATATTCTTCAAGCATAGTCCTTGCCATTTCAACTAGAGTCCCGTTCTTGCGTTCAACGACGCCGTTCCGTTGAGGATTATAAGGAGCTGATAATTCATGAGTAATACCAAGTTCATCAAGATAATCATCAAGACTAGTGTTTTTGAATTATTTCCCATTGTCACTCCTGATGTGTTTGATTTTGATGCCGAAGTTCGTCGAGGCCCTTGAGGAAAATTGTTTGAAGACTTCGTGCACTTCAGTTTTATACAGAATGATATGTACCCAAGTGTATCGAGAATAGTCATAAAAAACGACAAAGCCATATAAAGATGTTGCATTGGTTAGAGTGGCATAATGATTAGGTACAAATAGATCCATGTGAAGCAATTCAATCGGACGAGTAGTGGTCATGATAGTCTTTGAGGTGTGTTTGGATCTGGTCATTTTTCCAGACTCACAAGCACCGCAGAGGTGGTCCTTGAGGAATTTGACTGATTTGATGCCAATGACATGCTTCTTCTTCGCCAGTGTGTGAAAATTCCTCATGCCTGCATGACCCAGACATCGATGCCATAGCCAGCCTTCTGAGGTTTTTGCTAGTAAGCATGTGTCTGGTTGAGGACCTGTGGAAAAATCAACAATGTACAAATCTCCTCTCCTAAAGCCTTTGAAGACTTTGGATCTGTCAGATTCCATGATGACTACACATCTGTATTTTCCAAAGATAACAACCATATCAAGATCACAAAGCATTGAGATTGACATGAGGTTAAACCTAAGGGATTCGACAAGCATGACTTTGTCCATGTGCCCGTCCTTGGAAATAGCCACTTTGCCAAGTCCCAATACCTTGCTTTTACCTTTATCAGCATAAGTGCTTTGGTTCAGTGGTGATGGAGTCAGTGGCATATTCATCAGCAAGCTTTTATCACCAGTCATGTGGTTTGTGCAACCACTGTCAAGAACCCACTTCGTATTCTTGGGTTTGTCATCCTGCAGATGAATTAGTACAGCTTGCCATCTCATATGCTTCAGACATGAAGAATATGATTTCAATTCCATCGGATAGGAATTTCATCATCAACAGTAAATTTGAGGACGTGTGAAATGTTATTATTTCATCAATTTTAGCTTGCGTACAATCAAGTATTTTCCTCAGGTCTCCAGAAAATTCTTCAGATGATGATTTTCATATGGAGATGTGACCTACAGAAGTGATTAGTTCAATTTCTTCATCACCCACATCTGAAGGGGTGGCAAAGAGTTCATCATCCCGCGAGCACCATGTGAGAAAGGGGGCATTGAAGCTAATGCACTTCGTTTCATGGTAGGGGGTTAGAGTACTCAAATGAATAGACAGAAAAGTTCTTTGAGGATGTATGAACATAATGATTTGAGGAATAATGCTCATATTCATATCCCTTGTAATTTCCCTGCATATCAGAAGCATTAGCACGAGTACGAGCATAGTATTTACTAGTTGAGGATTTTGATCCTCTTGAAGACTTTGGTCCACCTGAGGAATTTGATCTGGGGTTCAGGTTCTTCACGGGTGGTGTCATGAGGACATTCACCTGAAGATTTTCCTCAGGGGTGGTCTATTGCTGCAGTTAGTTCCAACATATCAAGCAAATACTTCACGAGATTGATTTTTAAATAGTTTATAGTTGGAGTCAAATGACTCATTTGAGGAATAGGGTAATTCACAAGCAAAGCCTGTTAGAGTAGATGGATCGACGGGAGGGCCTTTAGCAGCAACCCATGAGGTTTTGGGGTACTGCTCAGCTTTCCAGTATGATCCATTAGCATTCAATTTCCTTTCGAAGGCAATTCCTTCTTTCGTCAGGTTCCTGTTCAAGATCTGCCTTTTGAGCACATCACAAAGGGTTTGATGCCCTTTGAGACTTTTGTATATGCCTGTCACATATAATTCCTTCAACCCTGCATTTTCGTGAGTAGCATTTGTGGTTTCCTCAAGTGAAGAATTTGATACCACAGGAACAGTTGAACAATTTGTCGCGATGGAAGCATTTGATGATTTTGGTGAAGAATTGGCAGTTTCACGCTCGATGCATTTGAGACATGGTGGAGTGAATTCAACCTGAGCGGCACTGATCTGTTGAGCAAGTAATGAATCATTTTCCATTCGAAGATCATCATGAGACGTCTTCAACTTCTCAACATCAAGTTTACTTTGAAGAAATTCATAGGAAAGTTTCCCATGATCAGCCAAGAGTGTGCCATAACGATCTTGAAGACTATCAAATATAGACTAAAGACTTTTCACATCTTCACTGAGGACTTAAGTACGATTCATTTCATCATCAACAGATCATCGCTTCTGTCTAGGAGTTTTTAAGCTTTTCAATGGCACTTTGTTGTTTAGTTGCAATGTTGGCAAGTTTAATGTAACTAGGCTTTTTATAATCATCAGGTTCACAATCACTTGAGTCAGAGGAGGAAGTATCATTCGATACCTTTGAACCTTTTGCCATGAAGCAATAGGTTGGAGTGAAGTCATCAGTGTTGATGGCATTGTCATTTTCTTCAAGGTTGAAGATTGACTTGTTAACAAATGCGGTAGCCAATGCAAGACTTGCCACACGAGACACTGAATCTTCTTTGGATCCTTCCTCTTCATCACATTCCTCATATTCTTCCTCAGAATCCATTTCCTTGCCAATGAGTGCCCGAGCCTTTCTGAAACTTGTCTTCTTGCGCGATGAGGACTTTGAGGATGAGGATTTTGCAGATTTCTTCTTTTTCTTCGAGTCATCAAAACTTTCGTCCTTGTATTTCTTCTTCTTTGATTCCTTCACCCAGCAAGGACAGTCAGCAATGTAGTGACCAGATTTCTTGCATTTGTGGCAGGTTCTTTTCTTGTAATCCTCAGATGAAGATTGTGATTTCCTCATATCTCTTCTTGAAGATTTACCGAACTCCCCACGCTTTGTAAACTTCTGGAATTTCCTCACGAGCATTGCAACCTCCTATCCAAGTTCTTCAGGGTCACCAATGCTGCAATCTGAGTCTTCTTCTTCAGATGGGGAAATAGCTTTGGCCTTCAGTGCACCAGGTCTTGAGTAGCTTGGTCCATATAGATCTCTCTTTTCTTCCTGTTGGAATTCATGAGTATTGAGTCTTTCAAGTATATCAGCATGATGAAGCATCTTATAGTCTCCTCTTTCTTGAATCATCATAACCAGTGTATCAAATGACGGATCCAGAGATCTTAGCAGTTTCTTCACAAATTCAGGTTAGTGATGTCTCGAGCTTCCAATGCTTGCAGTTCATTTGAGATGTCGGTGAGGCGATCAAAGGTATCTTGGCAGCTTTCATTGTCAAGCCTCTTGAAGCAAATGAAGAGATTGCGAAGAATATCAACACGAGAGTCACACTGAGTTGAAATTCCTTCATAGACTTTGGACAGCCTATCCCAGATAAGCTTAGCTGTGCCCAAAGCACTCACTCTGACATACTGACCTTTGTTCAGATGGCCACGGATGATATTCTTCGCTTGAGAATCAAGTTCCTTGAATTTCTTCACATCAGCGGCTGAGATAGTAGCAGTGATGGAGGGAATACCATGTTCCACAATGTACCAAAGATCATTGTCAATAGCCTGAAGATGCATGTGCATCTTGGTATTCCAATAGGGAAAGTCCTCTCCTTCGAAGGTAGGACATCCTGTAGTAACCTTGATCATACCTGTAGTCAACATAACTAAAACTCCAGGTGGTAAACCAAAATCACACAGAACAAGGGAGTACCTTGCTCTGATACTAATTGAAAGTGCGTTATATCGACTAGAGGGGGTGAATAAGCGATTTTTAGAATTTCATCGCTGAGGAAATTCCTTGTGAGGAACTTCCTCAATGATTAATTGCGTGCAACGGAAATGGCGCGGGATCAGAAGTGCAAAGACCGCTACAGCAGATTACTTGGTGAATATTGTGAGAATCGGTTTGCACAGTACGCATGAACAAAGAACGCAGGCGAAGATTAAGTCGAGTGAAGAATTTGAAGTTGAGGAATTTCAGAGAAAGTCTTCAGACAAATTCTTCAAACAGCACAGACGAAAGGATTCAACATACAATTTTGAGGAAATGAAAGATTTGAAGAAATAGAACCCGTAGCTTGATGAAGAGAGTAGTTGATGACCCTGTTCCAATTGTTGTGACAGTTGTACGTCTGGTTTGGAGTGGCTTGGTATTGAAACCAATGGACACACAGTCCCGGGACACACAGTCCCTACCATATTCTCCTTGAGCTAAGGACACACAGTCCTCGCCCAATACTCGTGGTAAGTCTTCATGGCAGACTTCCAAACCCTCACAAACTCGGTCACCCCGCGATCCACAATTGACTGCTGGATACTCTAGACCATGACGCCTAATCGTCTCGAGGATGCACAATCCTCAAAGGTAAAAGGATTTAGTTCCTCACAAGAACAAATTCTTCAGTGATGCTCAATCACTTTGTTTTTGGTTTGGGGTTCAGTGTTTGGGGTGTTTCCTCACTTGATGATTTTCATCTGGAAGACTCAGAGGAATTTGGGTTGATCTAAATGACAAGTGTCAGTTTCTCTCGGAGCAGCCAACTAGCTAGTGGTTGTGGGGGTGGCTATTTATAGCTTGGGAGCATCTTGACATGATTTGACATAGATGCCCTTAAATATTGTGACCGTTGGGTGGATAAGATCAGTGAGGTGTCGCATGTCGCGGCAACGGTCGAAACTTTCAACTGTAAAGTCCTCATGTCTCTCATCTTCCTCACATTGAAGCTTTGATAGGTTTAGGCTTGGGTTGAGAATCATGAGGAAATTCATTCCGTAGTATTACTTCAACCCCCTTTAACAGGACGGTGTTCCTATGACTCAAGAGTAAAGAAAATGAAAAAGAAAGAGTATATCTTCACGCTTCAAAATCTTAAGACTATTTTCTTCAAGACACGCCGGATTCCTCATCTTCAATATCTTCATGAGGATTATCAATTTCATCGCAATTTCCTCGCGATCAAAGTCTTCAAGTTAAGACCAAATTCTTCAGCCGAAGACATTCATTTTTAGGGGTCGATATTCATCGTATAACTCAAACTCCTCAGCGAATTATAGAGCATGTGTACACTTACAAACACATTGGTCTCTTAACCTATAAGTCTTCAAACCACCAGAATCACTAATGGCACTAGATGCACTTACAGTAAGGCAACACCTCTTTCATCTAAATCCATCAGTAAGTCACTTGGAGCTACATTTTTATTCATCACATGATATGAATTTTGCTTGGACTGTCTTGTATTATAGTTTGCTTTTATTTTAGTTTTCCACAATCATTGTTTGCTGGACATGCCCACTTGAGAGAGACACATGTTCACCACGATTTATTAGAGTACTCTTTGTGCCTCACTTATATCTTTTGAGCTAAGCAGTTGCTCTAGTACTTCACTTATATCTTTCAGAGCACGGTGGCATACAGATTTTATAGAAATAATTGCACTCACGTTCTTCACTTAAATTTGTTTGGGAGTTAATAAACAGTGAAGGTAATTTGCATGGCTTATGACACTAGTCCAAAAATAATAGGTATTCAAAGAGTGCATAATCAAAACCTTGATGTAGCACATAAAAGAGAAATTGTGAGTTAATGATATTGATGTGGTAATATAAAAGGGTGCGAGTGCATGGTTGTTGGTTAGTACAAATATAGATAGTTAAAGGTTGTTAATTTGCTATTCATCTAGATATTGGCTATGGGATGGTGATGATGTGTGAGTATTCTTATTCCTCGTGGAAATCGAAGTGTTGTTTATGTCGGGGGAGCACGATGATTAACTCCTACCAACCTCCTCCCTAGTGGCATGCGAGTAGTACTTTACTTCGAGAGAGCTAATAAAACATTGCAATAACTATGTTAGTTCTTTATGACTAATGTGAATCCATGGATGTACGCACTCTCACCACTTCATATTTGCTAGCCTTTTTGGTACCGTGCATTAACCATTCTCACCTCGAGGATCGGTGCAAACTTCGCCGGTGCATCCAAACCCCGTGACATGATATACACTGTTGCACATGAGCATCCTTATATTTTCCTCAAAACAGCCACCATACCTACCTATCATGGCATTTCCATAGCCATTCCGAGATATATTGCCATGCAACTTCCATCCTTACATCATATAACTAGTAAAATCATTGTCATATTGCTTTGCATTATAGTAAGATAGCTAGCATGATATTTCCATGGCTTGTCCAATTTTTGCATCCTCTTTACACTAGATCATTGCACATCCCAGTACACTGCTAGATGCATTTCATATAGATTCATATTGTTTAATAGATTTTCATATCGTGTTGTAAGTAAATAGAAGTGTGATGTTATTCAGTATTAGGGCACTGTCTGAGTGCGGAAAGGATGATGGAGACAACGATTCCCCCACAAGTCGGGATGAGACTTCACACGAAAGAAGAAAAAATAAAAAAATGAAAAAATGAAAAATAAAAAAGCGAAAATATAAAAAATAGAGAAAGAAGAGATGGGACAATGCTACTACCTCTTTTCCAGAGTTGTGCTTCAAAGTAGCACCATGTTTTTCACGTAGAGAGTCTCATGATTTGTCACCTTCATATGCTAGTGGGAATTTTTAATTATAGAACTTGGCTTGTATATTCTGATGATGGGCTTCCTCAAATGCGTGAGGTCTTCATAAGAAAGCAAGTTGGATGCACACCCACTTAGCTTTAGTAGAGCTTTCATACACTTGTAGCTCTAGGCCTCCATTGCATGGTGATACGTCCCAAACGTATCTATAATTTCTGCTTGTTCCATGATCTTTTGGGTGACATAGTTATATGTTTTGCTACACTTTTATATCATTTTACACATATTTGGACTAACCTACTAAATCAGTGCACCCAGTGCCAGTTTCTGTCTGTTGATGTCTATTTTGTAGGGGCTTTTTACATAATTTTGAGAAGCCCGAAAAATACAGAAAAATATATAAAAAAATCAATGAAACAGAAGCTTCGGGATCACCGAAGGAGGGCCACAGGGGGTCCACGGGCCTCCCAGTCGGCCTGCTGGCGCGGTCAGGCCCTAGGCCGCGCCAGGAGGTCGCCTGGGTGGGTCCCACCTCCTCCGGTGCCCTCCTTCGGCCTATATTTTGAGATCCGTGAGGAAACCCTCGCAGACTTTCTGGAATCACGAATTTCTCCATCGTTTCCTTGCTGCAGCGCTTCCAAGATCGAGAGCGTCAACAGACCTCTTCCCGGCACCCTGCCGGAGGGAGGATTGACCTCCGGGAGCTTCTCCACCACCATGGACGCTTCCCGGACGTGTCGTGAGCAGTCCTCCTTGGACCATGAGTCCATGACCAGTAGCTATGTGATGTCTTCTCTCCAATCTTGTGATTCAATGGTTAGTCCTTGTGAGTTGCCCTACATGTTCAAGACATCTATGTAATCCTCTTGCTTTTTCTATGCACGGTTTGTTGGGATCCGATGGATTATGGGATTATGTTGAGATTGTTATGAGATATATATTTGATTATCCTTTTATATTATGTTCCTTAGTGATTCATGCATGTTCTCAGTTGCTTTTTATTGCTTTGGCCAAGTAGTAGATCGTAACACCAAGAGGGAGCGTTATGCATTACCGTGGGTTCGGGCCCCTCGATGTCTAGCTTGAGTGACAGAAACATGAGACTAGGGGATGTACTTGTTGCCACCAGGTAGAAAACAACGGTGCTTGTGACCACGGTTGCAAGGATTGTTTAACTTACCCATATTTCGTTAATGTAGTTGTCCGTTGCTTTGAGTTTACACTTTGGGTGGGGCTTGCAACTTAATATTGTAGAGATGTTTTGGATAGATATCTCAAGGTGGATGACTAGTAAGTAGATGTTGATGAATAAACAGTCTACTTATCTTGGCATACTGCCCATTACTATTGAACCTCTAACTATCAAGGAGCATAATTAGCATTGCGGTGCGATCCTAATTCTGTCAATTGCCCAATTGTGATTTGTTACCCTAGCATAGTTGTTTGTCGTCTTTTGGGAGAGAGAGACATCACTAGTGAACATCATGTGACTCTGGTCCATATCACCATCATTGTTTACACCTCCATCATTTACCGCTTTCGTTTTCTTTTCCGTTGCAATCACTATTACCTTCCCACTTGTGTTTTGATCCTTTGCAAACTACAAGGCCGGAGAGAATGACAACCTCTCTGTACTCGTTGGGAGCAAAGCTATTTGTTTTGAGTGCAGGTCCACGTCTTCTGCTAGCGCCAGGGTGGAATACACCTACTTGTTGAGCATAGAAGTCCTCTTGGTTCGATAAACCTTACAGTCTCTGTGTGAGGGAAATTTGCTGCTGACTACATCTCCACCTTCCACTTGGGGTATCCAACAAGGGGCGAGAAGTATATACATCAACTCGTCATCAAGCGAATTTTTGGCGCCGTTGCCGGGGACTCCACTCTTCAAGATAGGGGAGTTGCGCGCCATCTTTTACCTTTGCTTTTTCGTCTTGTTAGTTTTCTTACTAGTTTTTTCTTTAGAGTCCTATTCAAAAAACCACAAAAAAATTAGTTTCTTTGTTCTTACTTGTTGTCGTTGCTATGGGTTCCACTGAGAACATCATGTTGAGTGACTCCACTAGTCACAACAACAATGATTACACCTTCTCCTCTATTGCTCCAGTTACCACTAAGGGTCTTTTTAAAAGTAAACCATGTGACTATACTAGTCATTATGGAGAATTATGCCCTTGGCATGGTTGCGTCGGGAAGCCACAAGATCTTTGGTTTGAAGTTGCTCCTAAACGTCCCCAAACTTGGGAAGACGTCCAAACTCTTATAATAGAGAGAAAATCAAATGTAGAGGATGACACTATAATTTTACTTAATAGCAATATTATTGATTTTAACAATTGTAGTCTCTCCGAAGTCATCACCTTTTTGCAAAGAATGGCTAAAGACCCCCACACTAGTACACTCAATATTACCTTCACCGAGCATATTACTGTTAGCTGATCCCTGGCAATGGCTAGAAAAATGCTATTCTCGATTCCTCAACAATTAGAAATTGTCTTGCAATGACCCACCAGCACGTGGGATCGAGGCAGTTTTGAGGGTAGAGTATTCAACCCAAATTTGTTGGTTCGCCAGACAGAAAGTGAGAGGATACTCTCAAGTATTAGCAGTTGAATGTGTCAGATTCAACCACACCTGAAAGATTAGTATCTGCAAGCAAAGTATCAACAACAAAGTAGTATGATAACAACGGTGCCAGAAACGATGTGTTGACGGCAGACTATTCCTAACGGTTGTATCACTGGCGCCAGAAGTTGACCGTGGACGGAAAGTATTCTTTCCTGTCAACGGCGCGAGAAAGAGTATTGTAGAAGGTAGCAGCAGTGTAACGAGTAACAGCAGTGGCAAGGAATAGCAGTAGTGGCAGCAGTAGCAAGTAGCAACAGTAGCAAGTAACAGCAGTAGGAAGTAGCAGCAACAGTAGCAAGTAACAACAGCAACAAGAGTAGTAACAGCAGCAAAGCAAAACAAGTAACAGCAGCAGCAACAGTAGTAACAGCAGCAGAGCAAAACAAGTAACAGCAGCAGTGGGACAAACTCGTAGGCAATGGGTCGGTGATTTATTTGGATGATATTCATCATGCACCAGTTATAACACAGATAGATATGTGGCTACTTCCCGTTCATCAATGTGATGTAGGAATGCATTCCGTGTGTCGTCATACGTGCTTAGGGAAAAGAACTTGCATGACATCTATTGTCCATCCCTCTCGTGGCAGCGGGGTCCTAAAGGAAACTACGGGATATTAAGGTTCTCCTGTTAATAAAGAACCGGACCAACGCATTAGCACTTGGTGAACACATGAACTCCTCAAACTATGGTCATCACCGGGAGTGGTTCCGGTTATTGTCACTCCGGGTTGCCGGGTCATAACACATAGTAGGTAACTACAACTTGCAAGATCGGATCTAAAACACACATATATTGGTGACAACATAATAATTTCAGATCTAAAATCATGGCACTCGGGCCCTAGTGACAAGCATTAAGCATGGCAAAGTAGTAGCAACATCAATCTCAGAACATAGTGGATACTAGGGATCAATCCCCGTCAAAACTAACTCGATTACATGATATATCTCATCCTACTCATCACCGCCCAGCGAGCCTACGAATAGATTACTCACGAACAATGAAGAGCTTCATGGAATTGGAGAGGGAAGAAGGTTGATGATGACGATGGCAACGATTTCCCCTCTCCAGAGGCCAAAACGGACTCCAGATCTGCCCTCGAGATGAAGAACAGGATGTGCCGGCGCCTCCGTATCGCAAACGTGACGAAATCTTCTCTCTTGATTTTTCTGGGACGGAAGTGAATTTATAGAGCTGAGTTTGGGGGCGGCAGAGCCACGTGGGCCCCACAAGCTTGCTAGCTGCCACCAGGGGGTGGCGACTACAGGGCTTGTGGCCCACTGGCCCATCCCCTCCGGTGGATCTTTGCGCAGGTATTTTTCATATTTTCCAGAAATATTCTCCGTAAGTTTTCAAGACATTCCGAGAACTTTCATTTCTGCACAAAAACAACACCAAGGCAATTCTGCTGAAAACAGCGTCAGTCCAGGTTAGTTCCATTCAAATCATGCAAATCAGAGTCCAAAACAAGGGCAAAGGAGTTTGGAAAAGTAGACACGATGGAGACGTATCAAATCCCCCAAGCTTAAAACCTTGCTTGTCCTCAAGCAACTCAGTTGACAAACTGAAAGAGAAAGAAAAACTTTGACAAACAGTGTTTGATCTTGTTGTTGCAACTATGTCTAACTCATAACCACAATTTCAGCAAGATCACAAGTTAACCACATAAGCAAGTGACACAAAGGTCTCACGGTAAACTAATATCAATGGCATAATTAGCTAACGAGCAAATAATAATGAGTTTCAGATACCAACACTTCAATCAAAACAAGCATGAAGCAATATGAATAGGTGGTATCTCGCTAGTTCTTTCTGAGACTGCAAAACATAAATGCAGAGCACTTTCAAAGATCAAGGGATGGCTAAACATTGTAATTCATAGCAACGAAGATCCAGTCATAGTCATACTCAATATCAATCAAAAGCAAAGCATAAAAATGACAGAGGTGCTCTCTAATTGGTGCTTATATAAGAAGAGGATGACTCAATAGGAAAATAAATAGATAGGCCCTTCGCAGAGGGAAGCATTGATTTGGAGAGGTGCCAGAGCTCAAGCTTTGAAAACAGAGATAATAATTTTGGGTGGCATGCTTTCATTGTCAACGCAATGACCAAGAGTTCTCAATATCTTCCATGCTATTCATGCTATAGGCGGTTCCCAAATAGAAAAGTAAAGTTTTAACTCCGCCACCACCAATCAATCACACTCCACGGCGAGCCGAATCCTCGGGTACCGTCCATACTAACATCAATCCGGGGGGAGTCTTGTTTTACAGTTATGTTTTCGATTTAGGCGTGGAACTAGGCATTCCAATTACCGGCCCCTTTCTCGTGAATGATAGTGAATAAACACATGTCGAGGATAACACGCCTAACATGGAAGATATCAATAGCCCCCTGTCACCACATGAGCGGTTCGGGCATGCAAAACAGATCATTCTTGAAGGTTTAGAGAATGGTACATGCAAATTTACTTGGAACGGCAGGTAGATACGGCAAATAGGTAGGTATGGTGGACTCTCATGGAAAAACTTTTGGGTTTATGCAAGTGGATGCACAAGCAGTATTTCGCTTAGTACAAGTGAAGGCTAGCAAAAGACTGGGAAGCGACCAACTAGAGAGCGACAACAGTCATCAAGATGCAATGAGTTTGACTAACATTGAATGCAAGCATGAACAGGATATAAATCACCATGAACACGAACATCATAGAGGCTATGTTGATTTTGTTTCAACTACATGCATGAACATGCGCCAAGTCAAGCCACTTGAATCATTCAAAGGAGAATACCATCCTATCATACTACATCACAGTCATCTCAAAATCTATGTTGGCATTCAAGACAAACCATTATAAGCTCTCAGCTAGTTAAGCATGGCATCATAAACTATGATCTCTAAGCTGTCATTGCAAACATGGTTCTCTCACAACAAAGCTGAATCAGGCATGACAAGCTAGTCATATTTACAAAAACAAAATAGATAGAGTTCATACCAGCTTTTCCAGTCTCAATCACTTCATCATATATCATCATTATTGCCTTTCATTTGCACGATTGAATGATGTGAACAATAATAAGAGTGCTTGTGCAATGGACTAAGCTGAATCTGCGGGAAAACACAAAGGAGAAGACAAAGTAATATTGCTCTTTGAAAGCTAAACAGGTATGCATGCAAGAGCCACTAAACATAACCAATATCTTCTATCTTGACCCAAAGAAAAAGAAAACTATTTACACGGGAGAACTCCCAACAAGCAAAAGAAGAAAGAAAAATCTTTTTGGGTTTTCTCAAAAGGACACAAAACAAGAAAACAAGAAAACGAAAATAAACTAGCATGGATAATACAGTGGCAAAGTCTAAACACCGACTAACAAAGTGAAAGCATAAGCATGAATCTAAGGTTGGTGAGAACACGTACTCCCCCAAGCTTAGGCTTTTGGCCTAGCTTTGTCTACTCCCAAGGCGGGAAATAACCAGCTCCGGGATACTCCGGAGCAGACTGTGGATGCCACTGCTGTGTGAGCTCCTCTGGCTCCCACTGATAAACTGGTGTCTGGTACTCGACTGGCGGCTCGGGCATGGGCACCTGTGGTTGGGCCAAGCCCCAATATGCGTAGATGTCTGAGGGCATAATAGTGTACCTGCCTGCATGTAGATCAAACAAAGAAGGAGTAGACAAAGTAATAGTCTCTCGAGTACCCTGACTAAATACCAGGTTATAAATCATCTGTCTACTAGCATCTCTATCGAGAAAATCATGGCGAACCATGCTGTCATAATCCAGATATTTCTTAGGGAGAAGCATCTCTCCTTCCTCCCCAAGTCTAACGGGTATCTCAAAGTGTCTGGCAAGACGGGTAGCATAGATACCTCCATAGACGACACCCTTGGAACGGTTGGTGTTCAACCGCTGGGCTATTATAGCACCTAGGATATTAGTCTTATCATTATAAAGGCCTTCGCGCAAAACTGCAAGGTCTGGAGAGCTAAGTGATCTAGCCTCCCCACGGCCAATCAAACATTTTCCCACAAATAATGAGAAGTACCGAAGCACAGGAAAATGTATGCTAGCAATTCTAGCGCGAGACACTCCTCTCTCCTCTCCAACTGCAATAGTACCTATGAAATCCTCCAAGTCCCGTGGACGAGGGTCACGGATATCCCAACATAAGGTAATTTGCATACATTGCAAAAATCCTGTAGTGTCATGCACTCGGAGATGTCGTATAACATGAACTCAACCATGGGAGGATTCTTCCTCGGATAAAAGTTGAAGCTTTGAACGAAAATATTGGTGAGGAGGAGGTATTGTGAACACTTATCTTCAACAAACGCAGTAAGACCTGCGTTCTCCACCAAGTAATAAAAGTGTTCATAAAGGCCAGCGGCGCGCAAAAATTCATCACTTGGCCACTCACACGCTCGAAATTCTATGACAAGAGGAACCATGTACTTGGGGTGGTTCTTCTCATCCTCCTTGGGGTTACAACTTGAAGAGCCTCTCAAGAACCTGCTCATATTTTCCCTTTTTTAGCTCTGAAAAATTCTGAAATTTTTAGAGACTTCGAAAGAAAAGTGTGTAAGAACCTTTTCAAATCGCAAGAGGAACGGATAATTGTCGAATAGCCACTAAGTCACCTCAATGGGGATATGTATCTCCCCAACAAGCAAATCATACTTGATCTTGACACGAGGAATATGGCATTCAAAGCTCCCAATAAGAATCGATGAAGTCTTTTCAATAGCATTGATGCAATGTACTTGATATCGTTTCTTCGGAAGGTGCACTGTATGCTCATTACCGTGGACATGGAAAGTGACATTGCCTTTGTTGCAATCTATAACATACCCTACAATGTTTAAAAAGGGTCTTCCGAGGATGATAGCCATGGCATCGTCCTCGGGAATATCCAAGATAACAAAGTCTATTAAGATAGTGGTGTTAGCAACCACAACAGGCATATCCTCGCAAATGCCGATAGGGAAATGATTTGATTTGTCGGCCATTTGCAGAGAAATTTTAGTGGATGTCAACTTATCCAATTCAAGTCTACGATAAAGAGAGAGCGGCTTAACACTAACACCGGCTCCAAGGTCACATAAGGAAGTTCTTACGTAGTTTCCTTTAATGGAGCAAGGTATAGTGGGCACTCCGGGATCACCAAGTTTCTTAGGAGTTCCACCTTTGAAAGTGTAATTGGCAAGCATGGTGGAGATCTCAAGATCTGGTATCTTCCGTTTATTGGTCATGATATCTTTCATGTACTTGGCATACGGAGACATTTTGAGCATATCAGTTAACCGCATCTGCAGAAAGATGGGTCTTATCATCTCAACAAAGCGCTCAAAATCCTCATCATCCTTTTTCTTGGATGGCTTAGGAGGAAAGGACATAGGTCTCTGAACCCATGGTTCCCTTTCTTTACCATGCTTCGTAGCATAAAAGTCATTCTTATTGTATCTCTTAGGTTGTGGGTTATCAGGATTAACTGTAGTTTCAATCTCCACATCCTTATCATTGCTACGTTGAGCATTATTATGAACATCGTTGTCCATATTGTCACCGGGTTCATGTTCATCACCAGATTGTGTTTCTACATCAGACACAGAAATATCATTTGGTTCTTCAGGTGTGACAGTATTTGGTGAACTAACATGTAGGTTTCTATCATCCTTCTTCTTCTTAGGATGACTGGGTGCATCAACATTAATTCCTTGAGAATCTTGATCAATTCTCTTAGGATGGCCTTCAGGATACAAAGGTTCCTGAGTCATTTTGCCTCCTCTAGTAATGACTCTGACAGAGTTGTCATTTAATTCATTGAGCAAGTCATTCTGAGCTTTAATTACTTGTTCTACCTGAGTAGTAATCATAGAGGCATGTTTACTCAGAAGCTTCATATCATTGACATTTCTGTCTACACAACCACTTAAATGACTGATCATACGAGTACTTTGTCCCAAATGTCTGCTAACATAATCATTGAAACTCTATTGTTTGGCAACAAAGTTATCAAATTCATCAAAGCATAGGCTAGCAGGTTTGTCAAAAGGAATATCACTCTCATCAAACCTACGCAAATAATTCACATCTACTACTTGTATCGGGTTATCGAGACCATGGATCTCTTCGATAGGTGGTAGATTTTTGACATCTTCAGATTTAATGCCTTTCTCTTGCATAGATTTCTTGGCTTCTTGCATATCTTCGGGACTAAGGAATAGAATACCTATTTTCTTCGGAGTTGGCATAGGTGGTGGTTCGGGAATAGTCCAAGCATTATCGTTGATCAAGATGTTATTCAGTAGAATATCAGCTTGTTCTATAGTTCGTTCCCTAAAAACACAACCGGCACAACTATCTAGGTGGTCTCTAGAAGCATCGGTAAGTTCGTTATAGAAGATATCAAGTATCTCATTTTTCTTAAGAAGGTGATCAGGAAAAGAATTCTGTAGCTGGATGAGCCTCCCCCAAGCTTGTGGGAGACTCTCTTCTTGGAGTTGACCAAAGTTGTATATTTCCTGCAAGGCAGCTTGCTTCTTATGGGCAGGGAAATATTTCTCACAGAAGTAATAGACCATATCCTGGGGACTACTCACAAATCCACGAGTAAGAGAAGTGAACCAGGCTTTAGCGTCATCCTTTAGAGAGAAAGGAAACAGCTTAAGGATATAGTAGTGGCAGATCTTCTCCTCACTAGTGAAAAGGGTGGCTATATCGTGTAGTTTGGTAAGATGGGCTACGACCGTCTCAGACTCATAACCGTGGAAGGATCAGATTCGACTAGAGAGATTATCTCAGGGTCGACAGAGAATTCATAATCCTTATCGGTGACAAAGATAGGTGAAGTGGCAAACTTCGGGTCGTATTTCATCCTAGCTTTCAGAGATTTTTCCTTCCACTTGAGAAGTAATTTCTCAGCGTCATAGGCATCCTTACACGCAAGAAAATCCTCAGATATCTCTCCCTCCATAACATAACCCTCAGGTATATCACGCAATTCATATCTAGGAGAGCTAGATCTAGTAGGAGAAAAAGCAGGTTCTAACTCAATAGTAACGGCAGTTTCAAAAGCATCACGAGCATTGGCAGTAACTCTAGCAATATGAGCATCAAGGAATACCCCTAGTGGCATATCAGGCAAAGCAGTATCTCTAGCAGTATCAAGCATAACATCATCTGACAAAATAGCATCTCTAGCATCATCAGGCAAAGCAGTATTAAGCATAGCATCATGAGGCATAGCATCTCTAGCAGTATCAGACATAGCATCTCTAGCAGTATCAGGCATAGCATCTCTAGCAGTATTAGGCATAGTAGCATCATAAGCATCATCAAGCACAGGCGACATATCAAGATTTCTAGGAGGAGGTGATGTCGCAAACTTACTCATAACTGAAGGTGAATCAAATGCAGAGCTAGATGGCAATTCCTTACCTCCCCTCGTAGTTGAGGGCAAAACTCTGGTTTTTAGATCTTTCAAATTCTTCATAGTGATCAGCAGATATAAATCCCAAGTGACTCAGAGAATATATCAATCGCTTCCCTGGCAACGGCGCCAGAAAAATGTTGTTAGCAGATCCCTGGCAATGGCTAGAAAAATGGTATTCTCGATTGCTCAACAATTAGAAATTGTCTTGCAATGACCCACCAGTGCGTGGGATCGAGGCAGTTTTCGAGGGTAGAGTATTCAACCCAAATTTGTTGGTTCGCCGGACAAGAAGTGAGAGGATAATCTCAAGTATTAGCAGTTGAATGTGTCAGATTCAACCATACCTGAAAGATTAGTATCTGCAAGCAAAGTATCAACGGCAAAGTAGTATGATAACAACGGTGCCAGAAACGATCTGTTGACGGCAGACTATTCCTAACGGTTGTATCAATGGCGCCAGAAGTTGATCGTGGACAGAAAATATTCTTTCCCGTCAACGGCGCGAGAAAGAGTATTGTAGAAGGTAGCAGCAGTGTAACGAGTAACAGCAGTGGCAAGGAATAGCAGTAGTGGCAGCAGTAGCAAGTAGCAACAGTAGCAAGTAACAGCAGTAGGAAGTAGCAGAAACAGTAGCAAGTAACAACAGCAACAACAGTAGTAACAGCAGCACAGCAAAACAAGTAACAACAGCAGCAACAGTAGTAACAGCAGCAGAGCAAAACAAGTAACAGCAGCAGTGGGACAAACTCGTAGGCAATAGGTCGGTGATTTGTTTGGATGATATTCATCATGCAACAGTTATAACAAGGAGAGATATGTGGCTACCTCCCGTTCATCAATGTGATGTAGGCATGCATTCTGTGTGTCATCATACGTGCTTAGGGAAAAGAACTTGCATGCCATCTATTGTCCATCCCTCCCATGGCAGCGGGGTCCAAAAGGAAACTACGGGATATTAAGGTTCTCCTTTTAATAAAGAACCGGACCAACTCATTAGCACTTGGTGAACACATGAACTCCTCAAACTATGGTCATCACCGGGAGTGGTTCCGGTTATTGTCACTCCGGGGTTGCGGGGTCATAACACATAGTAGGTAACTACAACTTGCAAGATCGGATCTAAAACACACATATATTCGTGACAACATAATAATTTCAGATCTGAAATCATGGCACTCGGGCCCTAATGACAAGCATTAAGCATGGCAAAGTAGTAGCAACTTCAATCTCAGAACATAGTGGATACTAGGGATCACTCCCCGTCAAAACTAACTCGATTACATGATAGATCTCATCCTACTCATCACCGCCCAGCGAGCCTACGAATAGATTACTCACTTACTATGAAGAGCTTCATGGAATTGGAGAGGGAAGAAGGTTGATGATGACGATGGCGACGATTTCCCCTCTCCTGAGCCCAAAACGGACTCCAGATCTGCCCTCCACATGAAGAACAGGATGTGGCGGCGCCTCCGTATCGGAAACGCGACGAAGTCTTCTCTCTTGATTTTTTTCTGGGACGAAAGTGAATTTATAGAGCTGAGTTTGGGGGCGGCAGAGCCACGTGGGCCCCACAAGCTTGCTAGCCGCCACGAGGGGGGTGGCGGCTACAGGGCTTGTGGCCCACTGGCCCATCCCCTCCGGTGGATCTTTGCGCAGGTATTTTTCATATTTTCCTGAAATATTCTCCGTAAATTTTCAAGACGTTCCGAGAACTTTCATTTCTGCACAAAGACAACACCAAGGCAATTCTGCTAAAAACAACGTTAGTCCAGGTTAGTTCCATTCAAATCATGCAAATTAGAGTCCAAAACAAGGGCAAAAGAGTTTGGAAAAGTAGATACGATGAAGACATATCAATTACCAATGCTCTTATCAAAGCTAGGTAGGAGAAGCTCAAGTTAGAGACTTCTATTCCTAGGAACCTAGAAGATGGTTGGGATCCTATGGTCAAAATTAAATTGAATAATATCTCTTGCTTTGCTTTGTGTGATGTTGGAGCTAGTGCCTCCGTTATGCCCAAAAGAATGTATAACATGCTTGATTCGATAACCTTTCGATCCATGTTCTTTTGGTGTTCGTCTGGTTGATTCTTCCATAAAGAAACATTTAGGGAGAATTGATGATGTTCTTATTATTGTCAATGATAATTATGTGCGTGTTGATTTTCTTATTATGGACATTGAATGTGATCGTTCATGTCCAATTATTTTGGGACGTCTTTTTCTCCGCACCATTGGTGCTATCATTGACATGAAAGAGGGAATTATTAAATTCCAAATTCCTCTTAAAAGGGAATGGAACACTTCCCTATAAAGAATATTAAGTCACCTTATGAGTCTGTTACACGGGCAAGTTATTCTTTTGGAGTTGATAACACTTGATCTTCTTGCATTGTGCCTAGCTCAAAGGCATAAAAGAAAGCGCTAGTTGGGAGGCAACCCACTTTCTTTTTACTTTCTGTTTTAGTGGTCTTGACGTGTGTTACTACTGTAGCAACATCATTGTATCTTTATTTTTAAGCTTTGTGCCAAGTTATAGCATCCGATTGCAAGAAAATTCAAAAATTGTGACATGCTGTCGAGAAACAGATTCTGTTTGCGTGATGGAAAACTTCGCCAAAAATCGCCAGATCATCTTTTTGATCTGCATTTTTTTGAAAGCATGCTATATATAATTTTAATTATAGAGTATTTTATGAGTTTTTTCATTGTAGTTGCAGAAGTACCCCGAATAAATTATTTACTACCTTATGTTGTGTTTTCACAAATTCGGCCATGTTTTGCGTTTTCATTGTTTTGCGAATCCTAAGCTTGCTTTTTATTTGCAAAAACCCTTTGGCATTCATAATAAGCAGTAGCTTTTCATGAAAATCTTTATTTCCAGCAGGTATTAAATTATTTTATTAAGGGAACTAACCACTCTAATCAGCTTATGATGAGTTTGTATGAAGGGAGTTTTCAAGTATGCGATGGGAGAGATGATGAAAGAAGATACATGAGTGTAAAGCGGTCAAGCTTGGGGATGCCCCCATGCACCCCAAGAAATATTCAAGGATACTCAAGCGTCTAAGATTTGGGATGGCCCCGTGCATTCCCTGCTCTATCAACAATCATCAGTTCGTCCATCTCCATGCTATATTTTTATCACTTCATTTGATATGTGTTATGCTTGGAGAGTCCCGCTATTTTCTTTTTAGTTTTGTTTTAGTTTAGTTTTCTGGTCATAACAAGTCAAAACCTAGCCTACCTTGTTTGGGAGAGAGACACGCTCCATTCCACTCTAGAACACAACATAGCTTTTCATGCTTGTCTTTTTATGTGTTCTTCATCTTTTCGTAGCTACTGTCATGCTTAGCTCTTAGTTTTCATGCTTATATTTTTTAAGAGCTATTATTTAGGTTGATTTTGGAACACCCTTGAGTTATCATGCTTATTTTGTTTAGAGAGTTGGCTCGTTGCACTGAGTTGTCTATCTTGCATGAGTAGGTAAATGAGGTTGCTATTTAAGTATAGTAGTAACTTGCAATAGTTTTGAGGTATTGATTTGAATAATGTTTGGACTATTGGTGCCAAGAGCTTGATCCTATTAGTGATAGGTGTCGTATTTTGGGAAATCCGTGTGTTTTTCAAAAACTAAAATTAAATGAGAACTCTAGCTACTAAATTGATCGCTAACCTCTCGAGGGTTGGAATATATAGAGTACCCTCACGTTACCATGAGTCGAGAATGCGCAAGGATAATCAAACCCCCAAACATTCCTCCTCGGGGTACTTGTTTCTTTGTGGATCTCCTAACTAGATAGAGAGTTACCGATAATAAGTGTATGAGTTCTTCAGACTAATGTGAGTATTCGATTGTTGGCACTTCCACCGTCCATATTTTGCTATCCTCTTCGGTACCGTGCATTTTTCACATTGAGTGTTGGTGCAAACTCCGCCAGTGCATCCAAACCCATGACATGATACGCTCTGTCATACATAAGCCTCATTATATATTTCCTCAAAACAACCACCATACCTGCCTATTAAGGTATTTCCATAGCCTTTCCGAGATACATTGCCATGGAACATCCATCATCTCATGACTTGGTCTACATGCCATACATGCTTTTGCTTGATCATAGAGTCGCATGCTAGTTGGGCCTTGCCCTCATTACTGCTAAATGACGCGCTAGTATCATTGCATATCCTGCTACACTGGCAGAGGCATGCATTTCCATACATAATGATAGATTTCACTTGTCTTTATGTTGAGTACTTCTTATAAAGTGTGATGATTTTTCTTTCTATTCATGTAACACATAGAGTGTTGCCCTTAAGTGAGGAAAAGATCCCAAAGTGGACAAAACAAAAGATCCCAAAGAGGACAAATGAGAGACAAAAGAAAGAGCCAAAAAGTCCACAAAAATAAAAATAAAAGAGAAAAAGAAAAAGAAAAAGAAATAAAAAGAGAGAAGGGGGAAACACTACTATTCCTTTTGAAAGATCCACACTCGTACTCCATTACTATATTGGTACTACATAGAGATTATCATTCATGCATAACTATGTGGGACTCTTACACTTCATGAGCAAACAAGTTGGATGCACCCCCACTAGTTCCATTGGAGAGCTTACCTTAGCTCATATGTGCATCCGTTACATGGCAATCCCTACTCCTCACATCATATCTATCATTTGGCTTTCTCTCGCCTATGGTCGTCCTCATTGATGTGAGCCTTTCACACCTTTTTGTCTTCCTTCCCCATCATTATTCTATTTGCCATTCTAAGTGCCAACATATCTTGCTTACACTCATCCATTGCATGAGTGCTCAAAATCAAAAGGGAGAGGATCATTTTGACTTGTGCCTGACAAGTGGTCTGGGATGAGTCAAAACAAGATTCCGAATGAGACTAAGTGTGAGGTTTAGTAGATTGAGTTCTCAACTAAAAAAATATTTTATCTCTCAACCCATCTCCCACTTCTTGCACGCAAACACCATTTGGAGAAATTCAAGTCATGGACAGCGAGAGCTCTTGCACCGTTATGTTCTTACTTTGCTAAATTCAATACTAGATATAGACTCTTGCTTGTTATTGTCTTCACTTGAATTGCATACCTCACTTGCTTTAATTTGAAGCTCTTATATGTGTGTTAGAATGTCACCATACAAATTATTGTGTTATGATTTATCTACTCAAGGACGAGCAGAAATTAAGCTTGCGGATGTTGATACATCCCAAATGTATCTACAATTTCTGCTTGTTCCATGATCTTTTCGGTGACATTGTTATATATTTTGCTACCAGTTTATATCATTTTACACATATTTAGACTAACCTACTAACTCAGTGCACCCAGTGCCAGTTTCTATCTGCTGATGTCTATTTTGCATGGATTTTTACCCAATTTTCCGAAGCCCTAAAAAATCCAGAAAATATATAAAAAAAATCAACGAAATAGAAGCTTCGGGATCACCAAAGGAGGTACAGAGGGGGCCAGGGGCCTCCCAGGCGGCCTGCTGGCGCGACCAGGCCTTGGGCCGCACCAGGAGGTCGCCTGGGTGGGTCCCACCTCCTTCGGTGCCATCCTTTGGCCTATATTTTGAGATCCATGAGGAAACCCTCACAGACTTTCTGGAATCGCGAATTTCTCCATCGTTCCGCCGCTGCAGCACTTCCAAGATCGGGAGCATAAGGAGACCTCTTCCCGACACCCTGCTCGAGGGAGGATTGACCTCCGGGAGCTTCTCCACCGCCATGGACTCTTCCCGGACATGTCGTGAGTAGTCCTCCTTGGACCATGAGTCCATGACCAATAGCTATGTGATGTCTTCTCTCCAATCTTGTGCTTCAATGGTTAGTCCTTGTGAGCTGCCTACATGATCAAGGCATCTATGTAATCCTCTGGCTTTTGCTATGCTCGGTTTGTTGGGATCCGATGGATTATGGGATGATGTTCAGATTGTTATTAGTTATATATTTGATTATCCTTTTATAGTATGTTCCTTAGTGATTCATGCATGTTCTCCATTTCTTTTTATTTCTTTGGCCAAGTAGTAGATCGTAACTCCAAGAGGGAGCGTTATGGATGATTGTGGGTTCGGGCCCCTCGATGTCTAGCTTGAGTGAAAGAAACATGAGACTAGGGGATGTGCTTGTTGCCACCAGGGAGAAAACAACGGTGCTTGTGACCACGGTTGCAAGGATTGTTTACCTTACACATAGTTCATTAATGCAGTTGTCCGTTGCTTTGAGTTTACAGTTTGGGTGGGGCTCGCAACTTAGTACAGGTTGGATGTTCTGGATAGATATCTCAAGGTGGATGACTAGTAAGTAGATTCTGATGAATAAACGGTCTACTTGTCTTGGCATACTGCCCATTACTATTGAACCTCTAACTATCAAGGAGCATAATTAGCATTGCGGTGCGATCATAATTCTGTCAATTGCCCAACTGTGATTTGTTACCCTAGCGTACTTGTTTATCGTATTTTGGGAGAGGGACATCACTAGTAAACATCATGTGACTCCGGTCCATATCACCATCATTGTTTACACCTCCATCATTTACCGCTTTCAGTTACTTTTACGTTGCAATCACTATTACCTTCACGATTGTGTTTTGATTCTTTGCAAACTACAAGGACGGAGAGATTGACAACCTCTATGTACTCGTTGGGAGCAAAGTTATTTGTTGTGTGTGCAGGTCCACGTCTTCTGCTAGCGCCAGGGTGGAAGACACCTCCTTGTTGAGCCTAGGAGTCCTCTTGGTTTGATAAGCCTTAAAGTCTTTGTGTGAGGGAAATTTGCTGCTGACTACATCTCCACCTTCCACTTGGGGTATACAACAAGGGGTGAGAAGTATATAAATCAACTCGTCATCACATGGAAACCCCGACTCCTCGCATTTATATAAATCATGGGCATATCCCTAACCCGTTGATCGGCCTACTTGATGTAAAACTTTCTTCTCCACTTTCACCCCTTTGAAACCTACCACCATATTATATTCCACCTATATGCTATGTTCATGGTTCACGCTCATGTATTGAGTGGGTAATAAAAAGTTGAAGCACGTTAATAAGTACAATCCAATTGCCTTGGTTAACACCATGGTGGTCGACATTTGTATTTATGTGGTGAAGACGGAGCCATTCCATGCTAATATGATAAAATGAATGGGGGTAAATATTCTTTAATGATCATATATTTTGAACATTATTGATTATGTTACTTATGTTCATTGATATTACTATGTTGATGTTTGTTGATTCATCATTTTTCTCAATGACCATACCTGCAAGAAATTACATGTTGTGTAGCATGTCACATCAATAATTATGTTCTATAATTTACCTACTCGAGGAAGAGAAAGAGTTAAGCTTGGGTATGCTGATACGTATGATACTTGTGATCTGCGTTGGGTTTTCCGTGAAGAGGAACAGGTAATTAGAGCACAATACGGGTAAGTATTTCCCTCAATTAAGAATCCAAGGTTTATCGAACTAATAGGAATATCAATCCTCAATCGTCTTTAGCGAATGCACACAAAAGAGCAAACAACTTGCATCCAACGCGGGCAAGAGGGCTTTCAATCCCCTTGATCTTGTTATTTGCAAGCGAATGAGGTGTGTAGATAATTGTCGAGAGTTTTAACTTGCAAAATAAAATAAAAGACAATAAGAACAGCGAGGAAAATATAAGTTTTTTTAAATTTCTAGGTGAATAGAACCGGGGGCCATAGTGTTCTCTCGTGGCATCTCTCATGAAAGCAATATATGGTGGGTAAACAAATTATGGTTGGGCCCTTGACAGAAAAGCGATCAGTTATGCGATTTTCATGACAATGATCATGTGTATATAGGCATCACGTCCATAAGCAAATAGGTTGACTCCTGTCTGCACCTACTAATATTACTTCACTTCAAGAGTGCTTCTATGCTTGCCTCTCTATGTATTAAGTTCATGAAAAACATAGTAATGCATGGAGAACGATGACATGACGTAGATAAAGTAAACTCAATCTGTATGAATAAACCACATCGTTTTATCCTTAGTGGCAACAACACAAAGACGCAACTTGTCCCCTTCTGTCACTTGGATATAGAAACTCGTCAGGTTAAACCCACTACAACGCACCCCTCTCACTGAAGAAATACTAAACTACTTGGACAAAGCGATTCAATAGATCGGAGAAAGTTACGAAGCTATATATGATGATCATGCAAATAAGAATCATAAAACTCAAAGAAGAATCAAATACTTCTCATGAATAATCTGAACATGAACCCATGATACGTCCATTTTACATCATGTTTTGCTAGTGTTATTTATAGTGTTTTTATGCATTATACCACTTTATGGAGTAATTCTAATGCCTTTTTTCATAATATGCAAGGTTTACACCAAGAGGAAGAACGCCAACACATGGAATTCTGGACCTCAAAAAGCTACATCACAGATACCTATTCTGCACATATCCAAATGGATTGAAACTTCATGAGTAATTTTTATAGAATAAATAAGAAATATTGAAGGAAAGAAGTATTAGAGGGGGCTTCCAGGTGGCCACTAGGCATGAGGCCGCGCCAGCCCCCCCCCCCCCTGGAGCGGCCTTGTAGGTAGTGGGCCACCCACCCCACTTCGGGCAACCATCTTGTGGTATATATTCACTCTTGATCTTAAAAATGAGGAGAGGACTTTCGGGATGGAGCGTCACTGTCTCGAGGTGGAACCTGGACAAGAGCACTTTTTCCCTTTGGCGGAGCGATTCCGCCGGACGACCTTCCCTCCTGCACGGGGAAATCGAGGCCATCGTCATCACCAACAACCCTCTCATCTTGGGGAGGTCAATATTCATCAACATCTTCAACAGCATGATCTCCTCTCAAAACCCTAGTTCATCTCTTGTGCTCAATCTTGTACGGGAACCTCAGATTGGTACCTCGGGGTCACTAGTAGTGTTGATTACATCTTATAGTTGATGCTTTATGGTTTATTTGGTGGACGATCATATGTTCAGATCCAATAAGGTATTTAATACCTTGCTAATCATGAGCATGTTTATCACTTGTGAGTAGTTACTTTTATTCTTGAGGCCACGGGAGAAGTCATGTTGAAAGTAGTCATGTGAAGTAGTCATGTGATTCCCTTAGTGGTGTTATGTGAACGTCGACTACATAACACATCACCATCTTTGGTCCTAAGGTAATGCATTGTGGAGTGTTATTAGATGATGGGTTGCGAGAGTGACAGAAACTTAAACCCTCGTTTATGAGCTATTCCACAAGGGGCTGATTTGGATCCCTATGTTTAATTATATGGTTAGAATTCATTCTTAATACTTTGCTCGTAGTTGGGGATGCTTGTGGGAGGGTTAATCATAAGTGGGAGGCTTGTTCAATTAAGAATAGCACCCAAGCACTCGTCCACCCACATATCAAATTATTAATGTACCGAACGCGAATCAACCCGACATGACGAAAGTGACAAGATGAAATTCCTGTGTGGCCTCAAGAACGCTTTGCTTATTATAAGAAACCGTTCAAGCATGTCCTTTGACACAAAAGGATTGGGATACCTTGCTGCACCAAATGTTACTATTGCTACTCGTTACTTGCTACAGTTATCTTGCTATCAAACAACTTGTTACCGCTATTTCAGTGCTTATAGAAATTACCTTGCTGAAAACTGCTTTTCATTTCCTTTTGCTCCTCGTTGGGTTCGACACTCCTACTTATCGAAAGGACTACGATTGATACCCTATACTTGTGGGTCATCAAGACTCTTTTCTGGCAGTGTTGCCAGTGAATGAAGCGACTTTGGTGAACAGAATTTGGTCAGGGAAAATTTGTATCATGTGCTAAAATTTAATGTTACTCGTCACTATAGAAATTAATCCTTTGAGGGTTTGTTCGGTGTATCTTAACCTTGACCGGCAAAACCAAGAGTTTTCCCGTAACCTAATGAACCTACTGAATTTTTTTATTATAAAATTCCTTCCTGTATGATAGAGAAACTGCTACCTAATCCTTATGCAGGAGATGGAACAAAACATCCCGATATGCAGCTAATTTATGTGGATGAAGTTTGTGGATTATTTAAGCTTGCATGTTTATCCGGAGTTGAAGTCAAGAAGAAGGTTTTTTCTTTATCTTTGAGCGGAAAAACATTGAAATGGTATAGGCTTTGTGATGGTACAAGATTTTGGAACTAGAATCGATTGCAATTGGAGTTTCACCAATAAAATATCATATGCATCTTGTTCCTCGTGATCGGAATTTTATCTATAATTTTTGGCCTCGCGAGGGAGAAAGTATCGCTCTATCTTGGGGGAGGCTGAAGTCAATGTTATATTCGTGCCGCAATCATGACCTCCCGAGAGAAATTATTATTCAGAACTTTTATGCTCGGCTTTCTTGTCATGATCAAACCATGCTCGATACTTCTTGTTCTCGTTCTTTTATGAAGAAGACTATTGAATTCAGGTGGGATCTTTTGGAAAGAATGAAAGCAACTCTAAATATTGGGAACACGAGCGCAACTTTTGTGTCAAATATTTTATGAATACTGTCACAGCCCTAGCTTTCATTTGTTTGCCAAGCATTCATGCATGTATTATAAAAACTTTGATGTTTGAAATAGGAAGTGATCAAAACCCCAATGATTTGAAAAATTGAAAACAAGGCAATAAAAATTAATACCTTAAAAGGGACCAAGAAAATGTTCCAAATACTTGGCAAAATAGTGACATAAAATAAATTTGTCAAACCAAAATTCTAGGTCAGAGGAACTTTTGAAAAAGGATTTTTGAGTTGACCAAATAGCTAATTGGAATGGAATTATTTTGATTCCTTCTATTTAAAAGTTTCAAAAATGTTGAAACTTTTATGTGGCATTGGATATTATTATCTCTGTCACATAATAACATTTTAGGGTTTTATTTTTGGTCAAACAATTTATTTTAAAACCTAAAAGAAAATGCCAGAAAGAAAAGAAAACAGAAAAAGGAAAAGAGAATGAGAGACGTACCTCGCGCTCCTGGTCGGGCCAGCCCACCAGGGCCTCCCCCTGCTCGTCGTCTTCCCCGAGGAGCTGCGTGGCAGCAGCGCGTGCGCCGGCCTCCACCTCCTGCTTGCCACCTCCTTCTCGTCCCCGTCCTTATCTCCTCGTACGGAGATGCCCCAGACCCCCCCCCTCGAGCTCATTCCTCTCTCCCTGGTCTCTCCTCATCTCTCTGTCTCTCCCTCTCCCCTATCGCCATTGACGCCGTAGCCAGCTCACCGTCGACGACGCCCCTCCGGCCACAGAAGCGCCTCCCTGAGCTGCACATCCTCTCCCCCATGACGTGCCGCACCTCTCCGTCGAGAGAATCGAGCCGAAGCCCCTGAATCGAGCTGCCACTGCCGTCTTCCCCATCTCCGGTCACCGAGATCCACCGCCGTCGATCTGCTGCCACCGGGCCTCTCCGACCCCCCGATGCGAGAAATGGAACCCCCGTGAGCCCCGGCTCCTTTTGCCTCTCTTTCCCGCGCGATAGCGTTCCCCTGAGCTCCTCCCCGGTGAGCCCGACTTCCGTCCGCCGCGCACGCTCGTCGCCGGCACCTCTCCCGGCCACCCTAGCCCTCTTTCTACCCCCTGCGAGAACGGCCGCTTCGCCAGCGTCCCGTAGCCGCAAGCCGCGTCACAAATGGACCCCTGTATGCGTGTTCTAGCACAACTCCGGCGAGCCCTCCGCCGCGGCTACAGTCGCCGGCGGCCACCCTCCGGTGGGGGCCGACGTGGCCAATCTTTAGCCAGCACTAACCCCCCCCCCCCAGAGCAAGTGAAAGAGGGCCCCACTAGTGAGTCAAACCTCACTTAGTGTGGGTCAGCGCGGGATTAGCCCCTGGGTCATTGACCAGTGGACCCCACTGGTCAGGTTTGACCTGGCCCAGGCGCTGTTGACTGCTGACGCAGTGATGACATCACAATGACGCAGAATAGCTTTTCTGGTTTAATTTAAATCCAGGAAATTGCTAAAACATGTAAAAATCATAGAAATTAAAATATAACTCGGATGAAAATAATTTATATTTGAAAAAGGATCAGAAAAATCCAAAGAATCTGATTATGGAATTTTCATGCTGGTTTGAGAAAGTTAACCACACCAAATAAGCAAAATGATGACTAGGGTAAATTTAATAAATAGTTTGGAGTTGGAATTTGATTCCTATTTGAATTCCACTTCAATTACTATGTTCAAACATTGAGCTAGCAAAACCAGTACCTCAAATTGCCATCCTCATGCATGTTAAAAACAAGTTATACCTGAGCATCAGGTCGAATCAATTAAAAGGGTATCCGGAAAATAGCTTGTTCAAGTGATGTTTGAATCCTGATTCAAACCCAGCTTCAACCTAAGAAATGGTACCTATTTTGGCCCTGTCACATTTCATCTCCATTTCTTGATCATGCATCATAGTGTTGCATTTCCATGAAGTAATTGTTGTTCCTTTCTTGTTTGCCGGTGTTGTTCCCTCCGGTAGATGATGGTTCCGACGATGTGATCGTTGACATTGATGAAGACTCATTGCTATCTTCAGACGTGTCAAGGAAGCAAACCCCCTTGAGCATATTGATATAAACCCACTCCCTCGCTCCTGCTCTCTTTTAATGCATTAGGACAAACACGATTCAACTGTACATGTTATCGGTAGTTGAGCCCATTCCTCTCCATGACCTGATTTTGTCACAGTAAATAGTTGAAACCACTTAGCATGAGTAGCAATTGCTTGAGCCTTGTTGTGCTTACTCATCCATGCTTGTTTACAATGCCTGCTATGCTTAGAGTCGTGTCGGGTCTGATCCATCTGGATGATGAATTGGAATGGTCGTGTTCATGTCCTACAGTGTGAGAGTAAAAGTGTGAATCCGATTTGGTAAAGGTAGCGATGAGAGGCCATGTAGGAGTACATGGTGGGTTGTCTCATTGGGATCGTCCTTAAAAACTGAGTTCTGTGTATGTTATCCAAGACAAGATACTACCATGCAATGGGCCCTGAAATATGACCCCGCTCGGCTTATTAATTGCCTAGATCTCTGTCCAGGAGTTGTAATTAGTTTCTGGTGTTTGTAGGAAAAGTGTTGGCGGCCATGTTTAGCTCTGCCCGACGGGGTAGGCTTCTCTGCGGTAGATACACAGTGGCACGGTGTACCAAGTGGCACCCGGATGGTGGGCTTGGGAACCCTGCGCACATCGTTTGAGGTCGTAGAGGAAACCTCGGCCGGACTTCCTTGCGGGTTTAGTCTCAAATAGGCGATAAACCTGGACTAGGGTCTTGTGTGGTTAACGGTCGTGGACGACACCCACACCAGTGCTTCCGCTTGAAGGTTTCCGAGATGCATGACGTGCATATGGTGCTAAGTGTTGAGAGCATGTGTGAAGAAGTATACCCCTGCAGGGTGATCTAATCTGTTCGAATAGTCGCGTCCTGGGATATGGACTACTTGGAAGCATTACGTGGTACATAGACAATTTAAATGGATACTCTAAAACATGCAAAATAAGTGTGAGTGCTATGGAAGGCTTTCTCGTAGGGAGACGAGAGTGGATCCATAGTGGTGTATTGAATTGGTGAATATGTGGACTAGTGTGCGCTATCCCACCTCAAAGAAAGAACTTGTAGTCGTAGTACAGGTTAGCCAAGAGTCAAAGCTGGCTTGCTGCAATTAAACCCCACAAATCTTTCATTAAAACATGATGCATATGTAGATAGTTCTGATGTAAGTCTTGATGAGTACCTTTGTACTCACGGTTGCTTTATTTATGTTTTGCAGGGAAGTATTAGACTCATTAAAAGCTTCTACGCGATGTGTTCGATGTTGACCGAAATAGCTTGGGAATCCCAGACAGAGGTCTGGCTCCTTTGGTAGGGTCGTAGTAGCTTTTCAGGCTCTTCCAGCCACTTTTAGTAGATGTCTGTACCCAGACATGTTGTGCTTCCGCTTGATGTTTGTATGACTTGAGTGTCGGGTCACGGGACCCCTATTTGTAATATCATACTATGTTGATTCTTATGAGTCCTTAATAAAAGCTTGAGTCATAGAGTTATGTTGTGATGCCATGTTGTATCTACACATATCATGCATATTGTGTGTATGTTATGAAATGCATTATATGTGTGGGATTCGACACTTAGTTGTGTGCCTTTAGTAGTACTCTTTACAGGGAAATGCCTCTTTGTGCTTCTATCGAGCCTTGGTAGCTTGCTACTACTCTAGACACATTGATTGACCGGCGTGTATCCTTCTTTGCTGCTGTGTCTGTCCCCTCGGGGAAATGTCACGTGGTGTAATGGAGTCCTTGTAGCTTGCTATGACTCGTCTGCACACGTTGTTGATCGACACCTGCTTTGCTGGGTTATGTATGCCTGTCCCTGTATGGATGTACCGCTTCGGTTTATAACTAGTCATGTTGACCCGGGTTCTTTGTCGTTTGAACGCTAGCAACATATTCATATACGTGAGCCAAAAGACACAAACGGTCCCGCCCAAGGTAAGGTGGCAGCCGCGGAGTTTACCGTGCGTGAGGCCGCAAAGTGATGTGATGTGTTACAAGCTAGGTTCTTATGACTCAGGATCGGGGTCCCGACAGCTTTGGTATCAGAGCTTGACTGCATGTAGGATAACCAAGCCAAACTGGTCGATGTTTTGTCTAGCAACTCTTTAGTTATATAAGGGAGTTGTTTGTGGAAGGGAACGTAAGGCTCTTTTACTCCTTTCCTTGTGTCATTCTTATTTTGAGTCATCCTCTTCTTTATTCTACGGGGTTTAAGAATTAGGCTTTCTCATCTATTCATTAGGATGACGAGTTACTATGTTGGAGACTTATAGAAAAGTTGTTGTCTTCCTGGGTCAGTGTCTCCATAAGAATTCAATTGTTATGTTGTTAGTTTTCTTACAGGTTGCCTCATATTTCATGCCCGTACAGCCGTTATGCTGTCCGAGTTTTCCAAAGTTCCCAAATAGTCTGATGCGATTGCAAATTCCTTCCTCTTTTTCGAATGTCTTTTGGCCGGACAAAGCACACTAATAATTGTGTTGAGGTACTCTATTACCTCGACGTTTTGTTGAAGTATTAGGAAAACATGTTACTCCAAAAACTACCCAATAGTCTAGATGTGAGCTATGTCTTCCAGTGCGATAATTCTAGCCATCATTTTAGAAAAAGATCTCGTGATGTTATTTAGTTTTAAGTATTCTATTTCTGGGTCTTTGAATCCAAGGATCATTCTGCTCATCTCTGTTGATAGTGTTGCTAGTTCCCTTAGAATGACTAGTAACCTCGTTGTAGTTCCCAAAGTTCATGGTATATCATTCTTCCAACACCATGAATCATCTTTGGCAGAAGTTCTCCGTGAACTAAAGATCATAACAAGAGTGCTCGTGATGAGTTCTCTAGTCCATATTGTGATTTTTCCTACTTCGCCCTTCTGCATGGGTTATCTGGAAGAATTATGTTGAACCCGTTCGACATTCTAATCCATGTATCCACAACTCAAGAAATCGTGTGCTCTTGAGTTGGCCATATCTAGTTCTATTTTGACCTTCATCATTGAAAGGATAGTCAAGAGTAGTTGTGCATTCATGTCATCGATGTCTTCTATTTCGTGGTTTGTCAAGTTGTTCTATTCTCAAATGACTGGGGGAAGCAAACTCCAGTACCACATCCATTTCTTGGATTGGGTCAAAGTAGTTGTATTCCATAGATCGAAATGCTAACCCAGCTTTTGTTATGTTCTATCTTGGAATATTACCCTCTTGTTGTCAAGAATGTCGTGAGAATTACACCATCTCTTATGAGCTCTTGATGTAGTGATACTTCTCGCTATCATTGTTCATCCCTCGGTTTTCGTGTTGGTTGTAACCGGAATATCGACAAGTGAACCATGATGTGTGAAGTCAATACTCCCAGCAATGTTATTGCTTGGTAGCTAATGGACAATAATTTCACTCTTATGGTGATGGTGATTGAATCGTCATCCTAAGATTGAGCGTGCTACCTAGTCCATGTTTCATTGTGCACTTTTTGATCAATGAGTTAGGATTTTGTCAATCCCTCGCTCTATTGATCACATCATCTTGCCCTGAAAAGCGAGATTGTTCCCGAGCTTAATAATATATCGGTGGTTCGTGATTTTCCGAATATCTTCTCGGAAGTATTACCAAGTTGTTTCCTGACTGTTATGATAGAGCTCGTGATCAAGTTGGTCTTTCTATAAACCAACCCCTTCTCCAAGAATCCATGTTGGATACCTCGAGCTAGTTGGTTAAGCTAAACAACAACTTGGAGAGTTGGAAGATAAAAGCTTCGCCTAAACTTAGCTCATTTAAAAAGGATATTTTTCCTGTTGTGTGAGTCTGAAGAAAGATGATATTTTCATCGGTTGAGTCGTGTGATCAATTGTTGCGTATATTATCTTGTTCAATTTTGATTTGAGTATGGGCTATTGTCAAATCAAACTCACAACCAAAGATTGTAGTAACGGTGTCTTACTCATGGATTTCCTTGAGCCTACACTATTGTATTCTTTGATCTGACCAATGCTATTATCTTGCTCACATAGTTGTGGAAATCCATTTGTATGAGTATCTTGATGAATTGTTGTTGAGCCCATCGGCAACATTCTCATTTGTTCCATGATCTATGTTGGACATTAAGCTAGTGGTGGAAACTTTGTAGACATTGTCTTTGTGTCTCAAACACGAGGTATATGTTAGTTGTAAGGAGTGACTTCCTCTAATTCATGTGCGTCTGATGCAAGTTGCCGCCGTGAATTCGAGAAAAGTTAATTTGTTTCTTCGGAATCATCCCAAGTCAATCATGCACGTGCGAAGTTTTCTATCGTTTGATAGACAGGTCATCCTCACTCCATATGTATCTCCTAGCACACCAAGCCACTGATTGAATTGTTCAAGGAAAATAAGTTAAGTGCCATTCCTGAAGGTACCAGACGAACTTGCACATGGCTTCGTTATCCGCAATGATGGTTCCCATCCAGAACTCGGTAGTGTTTTGATTGTAAGATTTTTCATGTGCTCATCATTGTCTTGGGCAGTGTGTTCACGTGGGTTTTGCAATCCAGCTCATGTTTTGGAGTTGGTTTCCGTAGTTCATTTCCCGAGAGTCTCGCAACGTTATCTCGTCGATTTGTGTTGCAAACCTTCTTTTCAGACGTGCTGAGTCTGAAGCATCGTGTCACCAACCGGAGCTGAATCTCAGGCAGTTATAATGGTTGGAACTTTCCCAAGAATTATAATATTGGTCTCTATGTAACCCGGTAAAGTGGTGAAATGGCTAACACACCTAGCCGGAAGACTTGATATTATAATATCTTGCATCAACAATCTTAGCCATCTTTCGTGAGGTTTTTGTATGACCTATTTTATAAGTTGTTCCTCATGGATCCCCTTTGAGCCCGAAGTCCGACCTATATTTGATGTGCTAGATATAAAGCATGACCTATAATTGGGTTGTGCTAGTACATCAAGGAGAACATTAGAAGCGGAGTGCTAAATGTCTCTCGGTCAATCAACTAGATTTCGTTCCCTTGGCACAGCTAAGGTGAAATCTGAGGAAGTGTTGTCTTCCTTTGTATCTGCATCCTCCATCACTATTCATCATGGTAGTATGTTGTGTCACCAAGATGTTGGCACAGATGTTGGTAAACCTTGATGAATATGGAAATGCTCAAGTTCTTGAGAGCACGCTCAGACACTAGGTTATATCCTCGGTAATACTTGGAATGTGCCTTCCGTTCGCCGAGTTGTTCTATAACTCTAGTTCCTTTCTAACTGAGTATGCAATTCTTTCAACTTCCTTCAACAATCATTTGTAAATTGCCTTACTCTGGTATGAAGAGTTTCAATGATCTTTGGATCAAAATAATTCTTTTTGCCACTTAAAGGAATACCTCTATGAGTCATCTTCTAAGGTGCCCCGTTATGGTATGAAGGGAAATTTAATCCTCGCTACTTTGAAAACCTCGTCACCATCTGTCTTAAGTGTGGATTTGTTGCCTACCAATTGAACCTTTGCCATATGCCTGAATTCCTCGTTTGTGTCATGAGTGTTGTGTCTCAGCTCAAGGGACGTTCCCATGTCTCATTCTATGAGTTGATCTTGAGTTGCTCGATCTTTGAGGAGATCGAATCTTGTAGAGTCTTCCTGTTCTTTTGTCGTCGAGCTAGATGAAGACCTCAAAGACAAAGATGTCAAGATCAACATGACGCAATGAATCAATATCCTCGAGAGGAGCAAATGGATCATGAAGATTGTGATAGTTTAGTGTCCCCTCTTCCTCTTCCAGACTACGCTTGAATCTCGGGACGAGATTCTTGTTTAGTGGGGGTGAGTTGTCACAGCCCTAGCTTTCATTTGTTTGCCAAGCATTCATGTATGCATTATAAAAACTTTGATGTTTGAAATAGGAAGTGATCAAAACCCCAATGATTTGAAAAATTGACAACAAGGCAATAAAAATTAATACCTTAAAAGGGACCAAGAAAATGTTCCAAATACTTGGCAAAATAGTGACATAAAATAAATTTGTCAAACCAAAATTCTAGGTCACGGGAACTTTTGAAAAAGGATTTTTGAGTTGACCAAATAGCTAATTGGAATGGAATTATTTTGATTCCTTCTATTTAAAAGTTTCAAAAATGTTGAAACTTTTATGTGGCATTGGATATTATTATCACTGTCACATAATAACATTTTAGGGTTTTATTTTTGGTCAAACAATTTATTTTAAAACCTAAAAGCAAATGCTAGAAAGAAAATAAAACAGAAAAAGGAAAAGAGAGAGAGACCTACCTAACGCTCCTGGTCGGCCCAGCCCACTAGGGCCTCCCCCTGCTCGTCGTCTTCCCCGAGCAGCTGCATGGCAGCAGCGCGTGCGCCAGCCTCCACCTCCTGCTTGCCACCTCCTGCTCGTCCCCGTCCTCATCTCCTTGCCCGGAGATGCCCCAGACCCCCCTCGAGCTCATTCCTCTCTCCCTGGTCTCTCCCCATCTCTCTGTCTCTCCCTCTCCCCTATCGCCATTGACGCCGTAGCCAGCTCACCGTCGACGACGCCCCTCCGGCCACAGAAGCGCCTCCCTGAGCTGCCCATCCTCTCCGCCATGACGTGCCGCACCTCTCCGTCAAGAGAATCGAGCCGAAGCCCCTGAATTAAGCTGCCACCGCCGTCTTCCCCATCTCCGGTCACCGAGATCCGCCGCCGTCGATCTGCTGCCACCGGGCCTCTCCGACCCCCCCCCCCGATGCCAGAAATGGAACCCCCGTGAGCCCCTGCTCCTTTTCCCTCTCTTTCCCACGCGACAGCGTTCCCCTGAGCTCCTCCCCGACGAGCCCGACTTCCGGCCGCCGCGCACGCTCGTCGCCGGCACCTCTCCTCGCCACCCTAGCCCTCTTGCTACCCCCTGCGAGAACGGCCGCTTCGCCTGCGTCTCGTAGCCACAAGGCACGTCAGAAATGGACCCTTGCATGCGAGTTCTAGGACAACTCCAGCGAGCCCTCCGCGCGGCTATGGTCGCCGGCGACCACCCTCCGGTGGGGCCCGACGTGGCCAATCTTTAGCCAGCGCTAACCCCCCCCCCCCAGAGCCACTGACAGAGGGCCCCACTGGTGAGTCAAACCTCACTTAGTGCGGGTCAGCGCGGGATTAGCCCCTGGGTCACTGACCAGTGGACCCCACTGGTCAGGTTTGACCTGGCCCAGGCGCTGTTGACTGCTGATGCGGTGATGACATCATAGTGACGTAGTAATAGCTTTTCTGATTTAATTTAAATCCAGGAAATTGCTAAAACTTGTAAAAATCATAGAAATTAAAATATAACAAGAATGAAAATAGTTTATATATGAAAAAGGATCAAAAAAATCCAAAGAATCTGATTATGGAATTTTCTTGCTGGTTTGAGAAACTTAACAACACCAAGTAGGCAAAATGATGAGTAGGGTAAATTTAATAAATAGTTTGGAGTTGGAATTTGATTCCTATTTGAATTCCACTTCAATTACTATGTTCAAACATTGAGCTAGCAAAACCAGTACCTCAAATTGCCATCCTCATGCATGTTAAAAACAAGTTATACCTGAGCATCAGGTCGAATCAATTAAAAGGGTATCTGGAAAATACCTTGTTGAAGTCATGTTTGAATCCTGATTCAAACCCAGCTTCAACCTAAAAATCGTAGCTATATTGGCCCTGTCACATTTCATCTCCATTTCCTGATCATGCATCATAGTGTTGCATTTCCGTGAAGTAATTGTTGTTCCTTTCTTGTTTGCCGGTGTTGTTCCCTCCCGCTGGACGATGGTTCCGACGATGTGATCATTGACATTAATGAAGACTCATTGCTATCTCCAGACGTGTCAGGCAAGCAAACCCCCTTGAGCATATTGATATAAACCCACTCTCTCGCTCCTGCTCTCTTTTACTGCATTACGACAAACACGATTCAACTGTACATGTTATCGGTAGTTGAGCCCATTCCTCTCCATGACCTGATTTTGTCACAGTAAATAGTTGAAACCACTTAGCATGAGTAGCAATTGCTTGAGCCTTGTTGTGCTTACTCATCCATGCTTGTTTACAATGCCTGCTATGCTTAGAGTCGTGTCGGGTCTGATCCATCTGGATGATGAATTGGAATGGTCGTGTTCATGTCCTACAGTGTGAGAGTAAAAGTGTGAATCCGATTTGGTAAAGGTAGCGATGAGAGGCCATGTAGGAGTACATGGTGGGTTGTCTCATTGGGATCGTCCTTAAAAACTGAGTTCTGTGTATGTTATCCAAGACAAGATACTACCATGCAATGGGCCCTGAAATATGACCCCGCTCGGCTTATTAATTGCCTAGATCCCTGTCCGGGAGTTGCAATTAGTTTCTGGTGTTTGTAGGAAAAGTGTTGGCGGCCGTGTTTAGCTCTACCCGACGGGGTAGGCTTCTCTGCGGTAGATACACAGTGGCACTGTGTACCAAGTGGCACCCGGATGGTGGGCTTGGGAACCCTGCGCACATCGTTTGGGGTCGTAGAGGAAACCTCGACCGGACTTCCTTGTGGGTTCAGTCTCAAATAGGCGATAAACCTAGACTAGGGTCCTGCATGGTTAACGGTCGTGGCCGACACCCACGCTAGTGCTTCCGCTTGAAGGTTGCCGAGATGCATGACGTGCATATGGTGCTAAGTGGTGAGAGCATGTGTGAAGAAGTATACCCCTGCAGGGTGATCTAATCTATTCGAATAGCCGCATCCTCGGATATGGACTACTTGGAAGTATTACGTGGTAGATAGACAATTTAAATGGATACTCTAAAACATGCAAAATAAGTGTGAGTGCTATGGAAGGCTTTCTCGTAGGGAGACGAGAGTGGATCCATAGTGGTGTATTGAATTGGTGAATATGTGGACTCGTGTGCGCTATCCCACCTCAAAGAAAGAACTTGTAGTCGTAGTACAGGTTAGCCAAGAGTCAAAGCTGGCTTGCTTCAATCAAACCCCACAAATCTTTCATTGAAACATGATGCATATGTAGATAGTTCTGATGTAAGTCTTGCTGAGTACCTTTGTACTCACGGTTGCTTTATTTATGTTTTGCAGAGAAGTCTTAGACTCATTAAAAGGTTCTACGCGATGTGTTCGATGTTGACCGAAATAGCTTGGGAATCCCAGACAGAGGTCTGGCTCCTTTGGTAGGGTCGTAGTAGCTTTTCAGGCTCTTCCAACCACTTTTAGTAGATGTCTGTACTCGGACATGTTGTGCTTCCGCTTGATGTTTGTATGACTTGAGTGTTGGGTCACGGGACCCCTGTTTGTAATATCATACTATGTTGATTCTTATGAGTCCTTAATAAAAGCTTGAGTCATAGAGTTATGTTGTGATGCCATGTTGTATCTACACATATCGTGCATATTGTGTGTATGTTATGAAATGCATTATATGTGTGGGATTCGACACCTAGTTGTGTGCCTTTAGTAGTACTCTTTACAGGGAAATGCCTCTTTGTGCTTCTATCGAGCCTTGGTAGCTTGCTACTACTCTGGACACATTGATTGACCGGCGTGTATCCTTCTTTGTTGTTGTGTCTGTCCCCTCGGGGAAATGTCACGCGGTGTAATGGACTCGTTGTAGCTTGCTACAACTCGTCTACACACGTTGCTGATCGACACCTGCTTTGTTGGGTTATGTATGCCTGTCCCTGTACGGATGTACCGCTTGGGTTTATAACTAGTCATGTCGACCCTGGTTCTGTCTCGTTTGAACGCTAGCAACATATTCATATACGTGAGCCAAAAGACGCAAACGGTCCCGGCCAAGGTAAGGTGGCAGCCGTGGAGTTTACCGTGCGTGAGGCCGCAAAGTGATGTGATGTGTTACAGGCTAGGTTCTTATGACTCAGGATCGGGGTCCCGACAAATACCGATGCTTTCAATGATTTTAGCACTAAATATGGACTTGACTTTGAGATAGTAGCCTCATTGCGTGAAACCTTTGCTACTCATGTTGACCTCCCTAAAGAGAAATGTTTTAAATATCATCCACCTATTAAAGAAAAAGTTGAAGAACCAATTAAAGTTGAGGATGAAACTATCATTTACAATGTTGACCCTATTATGCCTACTGCTTACATTGAGAAACAACCTCACCGTGTTAGGATAAAGGAACATGCTAAAGCTTCAACTGTGGTTAAGAAAATTTATGTTGGAACAACCAAACCCTCTAAGAAAATCAAGGTAGAACCTAGTATTGCTATTGTTAAAGATCTCTTGGTCGATTATATTGATGTGCATGTTATTTATTTCTGTGATGAAGCTACTAGAATTGCCAAATCTAATACTAAAGATAAAAATAGACCCGTTGTTAGCATGCATGTCATATCGGACAAAATAGGAGATCATTGTTATCTTGGTTTATGTGATATGGGTGATAGTGTTAGCGCTATTCCTTTTACCTTATATCAAGAAATTATGCATCACATAGTACCCGTTGAAATACAAGACATATATGTTATTATTGAACTTGCCAATATAGACACCATCACACCACTTGGGATTGTTAGAGATGTTGAAGTCTTGTGTGGAAAAGTAAAATGCCCTACTGATTTTGTAGTACTTGTCTCACCGCAAGATGATTTTTGTCCCATAATATTTGGTAGACCCTTCTTGAACACTGTCAATGCTCAAATAGATTGCAAAAAGGAAATTGTAAGTGTTAATTTTTGTGGTATGTCTCATGAGTTTATTTTCTCTAAGTTCAGTAGGCAACCCCATGATAAAGAATTGCCTAGTAAACATGAATTAATTGGTCTTGATTCTATTGACATTCCTCCTACTGATCCATTAGAACAGTATTTTATAGACCATTAAAATGGTATAAATATGCGTGAAAGAAATGAATAGATACAATGTTGTTTGAGCAAAAGCCTATCCTTCAAAACAACTTGCGTGTTGAAACTCTAGGAGGTCCTCCTCCACCCAAGGGTGATCCTGTGTTTGAATTAAATCAATTACCCGACACTTTGAAATATGCTTATCTTGATGAAAAGAAGATATATCATGTTATTATCAGTGTTAACCTTAAAGAGCATAAAGAAGAAGGATTGTTAAAAACTTTAAGGAAGCACCAAGCTGTTATTGGGTATACTCTTGATGATCTTAAGGGCATTAGTCCCACTCTCTGTCAGCACAAGATTACTATGGAATCGGATGCTAAACCCGTCATTACTCATCAATGCTGCCTGAATCATAAAATAAAGCAAGACAGAATCCCAAAATGAAAGAAGTGGTAAGAAATGAAATATTAAAGCTTTTGGAAGCAGATATAATTTATCCCATAGCTGATAGTAGATGGGTAAGCCTCGTTCATTGTGTTCCTGAGAAAGGATGTATTACTGTTGTTCCTAATGATAAAAATGAACTAATTCCACAAAGAATTGTGACTTGCTATAGAATGGTGATTGATTTTATAAAAATAAACAAAGCTACTAGAAAGGATCATTATCCTTTACCTTTCATAGACCAAATGTTAGAAAGATTATCAGAGCACAACCATTTTTGCTTTCTGGATGATTATTATGGTTCTTCTCAAATACCGGTGTCACAACCTGATCAAGAGAAAACCACCTTCACTTACCCTTTTGGAACCTATGCTTATAGATGTATGCCTTTTGGATTATGAAATGCACCTACTACCTTTCAAAGATGTATGATGATACGTCCCAAACGTATCTCTAATTTCTGCTTGTTCCATGATCTTTTGGGTGACATTGTTACATGTTTTGCTACACTTTTATATAATTTTACACATAGTTGGACTAACCTACTAAGTCAGTGCACCCAGTGCGAGTTTCTCTCTACTGATGTATTTTTTGTAGGGCCTTTTACCCAATTTTCCGAAGCCAGATAAATATATTAAAAAATCAGCGAAATAGAAGCTTCGGGATCACCGAAGGAGGGCCACGGGCCTCCCAGGCGGCCTGCTGGCGCGGCCAGGGCCCAGGTCGCGCTAGGAGGTCGCCTGGGTGGGCCCCACCTCCTCCGGTGCCCCCCTTGGGAAGAGATTCAGTCTCTCTTTTACTCCAAGTTGTATCCTCTTCATGAAGTACATTTGGATCATGGTAACAATGCTTTATGTGATACTTATATTGATGAGTTTATTCATGATCCTACTGAAAATTATTATGATAAGGGAACATATGCTTATAGATATTTCAATAATATCAAGTTCCCTCTCTTTATGTTGATGGTTTTGAAGTTGCACTTGTTTTGCCTTCCTATGCTTATTGCTTTGTGCTTCAATGAATTATTCTATTGCAATATTCCTATGAATAGGAAGCATGTTAGACTAAAATATGTTTGGTATTTTCTTCTTGATGCTCTCTTTTATTCTACAACTCTTATTCCTACGAGAGCATCATTAAAATTTTAAGCCTATCTTTATGGCTGTAGGGCGACAACCCTTGTTACATTTACTTTGAGTTTTTACTTTCCGTTTTAGTGATCTTGGTGTGTGTTACTATTGTAGCAACATCATAGTATCTTTATTTTTAAGCTTTGTGCCAAGTTATAGCCTGTGATTGCAAGAAAGTTCAAAAATTGTGACATGTTGTCCAGAAACAGATTTTGTCTTCTTGACGGAAAAATTTGCCAAACATCACGAGATCATCTTTTTGATCTAAATGTTTTTACAAGCATGCTCTATATAATTGCATTTCTAGCATCTGTTCTGAGTTTTTTTATTTGAGTTCCGGAAGTGCCCCGAATAAATTATTTACAACCTGTTGTTCTGTTTTTCACAGATTCTGTCATGCATTGTGTTTTCATTGTTTTGCGAATCCTAAGCTTGCTTTTTTATTTGCAAAAACCCTTTGGCATTCATGAGAAGCAGTAGCTTTTCATGAGAATCTTCATTTCCAGCAGGTATTGAATTATTTTATTAAGGGAACTAACTACTCTAATCAGCTTATGATGAGTTTTGTATGAAGGGAGTTTTCAAGTATTGTGATGGGAGAGATGATGAAAGAAGATAAAGGAGTGTCAAAGCTTGGGGATGCCCCCATGCATCCTAAGAAATATTCAAGGATACTCAAGCGTCTAAGCTTGGGGATGCCCCCGTGCATCCCCTTCTCTATCAACAATCATCAGGTTGTCCATCTCCATACTATATTTTTATCACTTCATATGATATGTGCTATGCTTCGAGCATCCCGCTATTTGCTTTTTAGTTTTGTTTTAGTTTAGTTTGCTGGCCATAACAAGTTGTAACCTAGCCTACCTTGTTTAGGAGAGAGACACGCTCCATTCCACTCTATAACACAACATACCTTTTCATGCTTATCTTTTTTGTGTGTTCTTCATCTTTTCGTATCTACTGTCATGCCTAGCTCTTAGTTTTCATGCTTATCTTTTTTAGAGCTTTTATTTATGTTGATTTTGGAACTCTCTTGAGTTATCATGCTTATCTTGTTTAGAGTGTTGTCTTGTTGCGCTTAGTTGTGTATCTTGCATGAGTAGGTAATTGAGGTTGCTATTTAAGTATAGTAGTAACTTGCAATAGTTTTGAGGTATTGATTTGAGTAATGTTTGGACTATTGGTGCCAAGAGCTTGATCCTATTAGTGATAGGTGTCGTATTTTGGGAAATCTGTGTGTTTTTCAAAAACTAAAAATTAGTTGACAACTCTAGCTACTAAATTGATCGCTAACCTCTCGAGGGGTTGGAATATATAGAGTACCCTCACGTTACCATGAGTCGAGGATGCGCAAGGATGACCAAACCCCCAAACATTCCTCCTCGGGGTACTTGTCTCTTTGTGAATTTCCTAATTATATAGAGAGTTACCGATAATAAGTGTATGAGTTCTTCGGACTAATGTGAGTATTTGATTGTTGGCACTTCCACCATCCATATTTTTCTAGCCTCTTCGGTACCTTGCATTTCCCTTTCTCACATTGAGAGTTGGTGCAAACTCCGCCGGTGCATCCAAACCCATGACATGATACGCTCTGTCATACATAAGCGTCATTATATCTTTCCTCAAAACACCCACCATACCTACCTATTAAGGCATTTCCATAGCCTTTCCGAGATACATTGCCATGTAACATCCAGCGTCTCATGACTTGATCTTCATGTCATACATGCTTTTGCTTGATCATAGAGCCGCATGCTAGTTGGGCCTTGCCCTGATTAATGCTACATGAAACGCTAGTATCATTGCATATCCTGCTACACTCGCAGAGGCATACATTTGCATACATCATGATAGTTTTCACATGTCTTTATGTTGAGTACTTCTTATAAAGTGTGATGATTTTTCTTTCTATTCGTGTAAAATATGGAGTGTTTCCCTTAAGTGAGGAAAAGACCCCAAAGAGGACAAACAAAAGATCCGAAAGAGGACAAGTGAGAGATAAACAAGAAAGAGCCAAAGAGACCACAAAAAATAAAATAAAAGAGATACAGAAAAAGAAAAAAAGAAGAAGAGAAATAAAAAGAGAGAAGGGGGCAAAATTACTATTCCTTTTGAAAGATCCACACTCGTACTCCATTACTATACTGGTACTACATAGAGATTATCATTCATGCATAACTATATGGGGATCCTTACACTATAGAACTTGGTTTGCATATTCCAATGATGAGCCTCCTCAAATGAGCTCTAGGTCTTCATGAGCAAACAAGTTGGATGCACCCCCACTAGTTCCATTGGAGAGCTTACCTTAGCTCATACGTGCATCCGTTACATGGCAATCCCTACTCCTCACATCATATCTATCATTTGGCTTTCTCTCGCCTATGGTTGTCCTCAATGATGTGCGCCTTTCACACCTTTTTGTCTTCCTTCCCCATCATTATTCTATTTTCCATCCTAAGTGCCAACATATATTGCTTACGCTCATTCATTGCATAAGTGCTCAAAATCGAAAGGGGGAGGATCATTTTGACTTGTGCCTGACAAGTGGTCTGGGGATGAGTCAAAATAAGATTCTGAAGGAGACTAAGTGTGATGTTTAGTAGATTGAGTTCTCAATTAAAAAAATGTTTTATCTCTGAACCCATATCCCACTTCTTGCACGCAAACACCATTTGGAGACATTCGAGTCACGGGCAGCGAGAGCTCTTGCACCTTTATGTTCTTACTTTGCTAAATTCAATACTTCTTGACTTGAATTGCATATCTCACTTGTTTTACTTTGAAGTTCTTATATGTGTGTTAGCATGTCACCACAAAAATTATGTTGTCATCATTGGTCTACTCGAGGACGAGCATAAATTAAGCTTCGGGATGTTGATACGTCCCAAATGTATCTACAATTTCTGCTTGTTCCATGATCTTTTGGGTGACATTGTTACATGTTTTGCTACACTTTTATATCATTTTACACATATTTGGACTAACCTACTAACTCAGTGCACCCAGTGCCAGTTTTTGTCTCCTGATGTATTTTTTGCAGGGGCTTTTACACAATTTTCAGAAGCCCGAAAAAATCCAGAAATATATATTAAAAAAATCAGGAGAACAATAGCTTCGGGATCACCGAAGGAGGGCCACCGGGGGGCCACGGGCCTCCCAGGTGGCCTGCTAGCGCGGCCAAGGCCCAGGCCGCGCGAGGAGGTCGCCTGGGTGGGCCCCACCTCCTCCGGTGCCCTCCTTTGGCCTATATTTATACTTCCGTGAGGAAACCCTCGCAATCTTTCTCGAATCGTGAATTTCTCCATGATTCCGCCGCTGCAGCGCTTCCAAGATCGGGAGCGTCAGATGACCTCTTCCTGGCTCCCTACCGAAGGGAGGATTGACCTCTGGGAGCTTCTCCACCGCCATGGACGCTTCCCGGACGTGCCGTGAGTAGTCCTCCATGGACCATTAGTCCATGACGAGTAGATATGTGATGTCTCCTCTCCAATCTTGTGCTTCAATGGTTAGTCCTTGTGAGCTGCCCTACATGATCAAGGCATCTATGTAATCCTCTTGCTTTTGCTATGCTCGGTTTGTTGGGATCCGATGGATTATGAGATTATGTTCAGATTGTTATGATTTATATATTTGATTATCCTTTTATAGTATGTTCCTTAGTGATACTTGCATGTTCTCTATTGCTTTTTATTGCTTTGGCCAAGTAGTAGATCGTAACTCCAAGAGGGAGTGTTATGCATGATTATGGGTTCGGGCCCCTCGAAGTCTAGCTTGAGTGAGAGAATCATGAGACTAGGGGATGTGCTTGTTGCCACCAGGGAGAAAACAACGGTGCTTGTGACCACGGTTGCAAGAATTGTTTACCTTACACATAGTTCGTTGATGCAGTTGGTCGTTGCTTTGAGTTTACACTTTGGGTGGGGCTCGCAACTTAATACCGGAGAGATGTTCTGGATAGATATCTCAAGGTGGATGATTAGTAAGTAGATGTTGATGATTAAATGGTCTACTTGACTTGGCGTACTGCCCATTACTATTGAACCTCATACTATCAAGGAGCATAATCAGCATTGCGGTGCGATCATAATTCTGTCAATTGCCCAACTGTGATTTGTTTACCCTAGCATAGTTGTTTATCGTCTTTTGGGAGAGAGACTTCACTAGTGAACATCATGTGACTCCGGTCCATATCACCATCATTGCTTACACCTCCACTATTTACCGCCTTATTTACTTTTTCGGTGCAATCACTATTACCTTCCCGCTTGTGCTTTGATCCTTTGCAAACTACAAGGCCGAAGAGATTGACAACCTTTGTGTACTCGTTGGGAGAAAAGTTATTTGTAGTGTGTGCAGGTCCACGTCTTCTGCTAGCGCCAGGGTGGAAGACACCTACTTGTTGAGCCTAGGAGTCCTACTGGTTCGATAAACCTTACAGTCTCTCTCTGAGGGAAATTTGCTGTTGACTACATCTCCACCTTCCACTTGGGGTATCCAACGAGGGGCGAGAAGTATATACATCATCTCATCATCATATGACTCCTATATTATGTGATTTTTGTGAAAATATTGTTGTGGTTTTCATGGATGATTTTTCCGTTTATGAAACTTCTTTTGATGATCTCTTAAACAACCTTGATCAAGTTTTGCAGAGATGTGAGCAAACTAATCTTGTCGGGAGAGGTGCCACTTTATGGTAAATGAAGGTATTGTCTTGGGTCATAAAATTTCCGAACGAGGTATTGAGGTGGATAAGGCTAAAGGTGGTGCAATTAAGAAGATGCCATGTCCTAAAGATATTAAAGGTATCCATAGTTTCCTTGGTCATGCTGGTTTCCATAGGAGGTTTATTAAAGACTTCTATAAAATTTCTAGACCTCTTACCAATTTATTACAGAAGGATGTTCCTTTCGTTTTTATGATGATTTTCTAGAAGCCTTTGAAACACTTAAGAAAGCCTTAACTTCTGCACCTATTGTTCAACCACATGATTGGAACTTGCCTTTTGAAATTATATATGATGCTAGTGATTATGATGTTGGTTCTGTTCTAGAACAAAGAGTTGATAAGAAATTAAATGTTATTCATTATTCTAGTAAAACTCTAGACAATGTCGAGAGAAATTGTGCTACTACTAAAAAGAATTATTAGCAGTTGTCTTTGCTTGTGATAAATTAAGATCTTACATTGTTTATTGTAAAGTAATTGTTCACATTGATCATGTTGCTATTAAATATCTCATGGAAAAGAAAGATGTTAAGCCTAGACTTATTAGGTGGGTTATTTTGCTACAAGAATTTGATTTGCATATCATTGATAGGAAAGGAGTTGAGAACCCCATACCTGGTAACTTGTCTAGGTTAGTAAATGTTCTTGATGACCCACTACCTATTCATGATAGCTTCCCTGATGAAAAACTAGTTGTGGTCAATGTTTCTCATAACACACTGTGGTTTGCTGATTATGCTAATTACATTGTTGCTAAATACATACCACCTAGTTTTACCTATCAGCAAAAGAAAATATTCTTCTTTGGTTTAAGAAATTACTTTTGGGATGACCCACATCTTTATAAAGAGGGAGTAGATGGTATTATTAGACGTTGTATACTTGAGCATGAACAGGAACAAATCCTTCGGAAGTGTCACTCCGAGGCTTATGGAGAACACCATGCGGGAGATAGAACTGCACGCAAGGTATTACAGTCTGGATTTTATTGACATACTCTTTTCAAAGATGCTCGTAAGTTTGTCCTCTCTTGTGATGAATGTCAAAGAATTGGTAATATTGGTAGACATCAAGAAATTTCTATGAATTATTCACTTGTTATTGAACCATTTGATGTTTGGCGATTTGATTATATGGGACCTTTTCCGTCCTCTAATGGGTATACACACATTTTGGTTGATGTTGATTATATTATTAAGTGGGTAGAAGCTATTCCAACCAGAAGTGTTGATCACAACACCTCTATTAAGATTCTTAAGGAAGTTATTTCCCCATGTTTTGGAGTCCCTAGATACTTAATGACTGATGGTGGTTCATATATTATTCATGGTGCTTTTCGTAAGTCGCTCGCTAGATATGATGTTAACCATAGAATTGCATCCCCCTACTATCCTCAATCTAGTGGTCAAGTAGAATAACCAATAGAGAAATAAAATTAATATTGCAAAAGACTATCTATAGGTCCCGAAAGAATTTGTCTAAGAAATTAGATGATGCATTGTGGGCCTACAGAACAACTTGTAAAAAATTGTAGCGACCCGACTCAAGACGAGTCAAGCCTCTCCGTTTCTGTGCCATCCCTGGATCAGTATGCTGGCACACACAGTACATCAATGTATATATCAAAGTGCAATCACATGTAAAATAGTGTAAAACTGATATATACTTTAAATATCTCAGCGGAAGCGGTCAAGGGAGTGGAGTCCCAATAAACACCAACGGCAAGTTGAGTGTAGACCGTAACCCTGAATCGTACTCTTACTCGTCGAAGAAAAATATCTGCAACATAAGACATTGCAGCCGTGTAGGTCAGCATATTGAATATGCCGGCAAGTCACATAAGAGGGGGGTGAAAAGTAATCATCTATACTATATGCATATATGGCAGGTGGGGCTATAAGTTTTTAGCGAAAAGCAAGTTTTCTCCTACAACAAGAGTGGGCTAGAAGCAAAATGTTACTACATTGTTGGTTGTTAACGAGATGGTTCCACCAACCAGTTCTCGTACCCGAGTTGTCAATAGTTTCCCTCATCAAATATATTTAATGGTGTTGAGAAATCCAGATAACTTCAGTTCCTTTGGCTCAAGTTGTCCATGACCGTGGACACGGCTAATCGATTAGGTTTGAGTACTCTGCAGAGTTTTGCACACGTTCCCCACAAGATTTGATCGCCTCCGAGTATGTCCTCGCACTTCAAGGTGTTTGAAGACCGGATGATCAAAACATGGTCTTTCAACGGGTCCCTCTGAATCCCTGTCGGTGCCCATCCATTCCTACCGTTCTTCTACATCTGCTAGCACCGCCTGTCCAGAGTCGCCACGTTGTCCAACCAAGCCAGAGCCCATAATGACTTGTGGCTGTGCAGGTAAGCCTTGGGTCTTGAAAATATGCGTCCGTCTCTTTGAGCCTGGGTGAAGCTTTCCGCAGGATGACATGGCCTCTCCAGCATCCCGGGCATCCACTGGGTTCTCCAGGGAGCCGATCAACCGTCCTTCACCCAGAGTTGCATTGCGTCCGAGGTCTTGAAAATCTTGTCTTATCCGGTCTTGATTATTTAATCAACCTCGCATCACTCGTGATATACACTCAACCGAGAACCCGTCTACTCAAGCATAACATTAAGAAATTGTCGTCCCGGGGCCAAGTATCGGGGTTGTTGTGTGCCTACCACATGATACTACAATCTATACTAAAATTTCCAAGTACCTAAGCAACATGCAATTGGGCATAGGATGGTAGAACTATGATGCATAAAACATAGGTGATAGTATGATCAAAGTGACTTGCCTGGTGGTGTTGACGAAGAAGAGTTTCTCGAGAAAATAACTTGATAGACTACTCGTCACTCTACGATGAAATCTATATAACAAACATATCATTCACATAAGCACTCATACCAGCAATCATTCTAGCAATCAAAACAAAAGAGAGAGCGAAATAGAATCCGAAAGAAACTTCAAATAAGACTAGGGAGTATTCTACTACGTCAAACACTAAATAGTTTTTGTCTAACAGAAAAATAATAACAAGGAACTAAGATATAAGTTTAACTAAGATAAAATAAAGTATTTTTCACAAATCTATTTGAAAGTATTCCCAAACGGGATTTGAAACAATGCGGAAACCAATTGCAAGTTACTAAGGAACTAGCATTGATTTCATGAAAACAAATAAAAATAAAATCAACACTTGTTGATAAACTACTGATAACTAACATAAACAAAACAATAATGTTTCTGAAATAATAAAGAAAATATTTTTAAAACAAAAGTAGAAAAGGAATTAGCCGAAATTCTAAAAGAGGTGAAACAGAAATTGTTTCACATGAAATAATGAGCTAAAATACACAAACAAATCTGAAATTTTTACCACTGGTAACTAAGATCACTAGTAATCAGTACCAAAAGGAATCAAATAAAAATCTATTTTTAAACTCCTGTAATAAGCAAAACAATGTTTAAACTAAATCTGATCTAACTTATATTTAGAACTTTCCAACATAGACAAATTATATGTTTTTACAAACTACAGGAAATTTTTGAGATACTGGAAAAAGAATCAATATCATTGGACTTCGGAATCAAAAGTTGTGGCCAAAACAAAACAGAAACTTTCTGTTTTTGCAATTTAGACAGAAAAACTGAAGCTAACTAGTAACTAACAGAGGGGTACACGTGGCATGTTGTGATAGGCTGCGGGGGCGTTTGTTGCATGGTTAGGAGCAAACAGTCGAGGGCTAGTAAAACTTGCTGGCTAATTGAATAAGTGAAATAAAACCGCCGGTTTTCTACTCTAAACCGAAGGGTTATTCTAGGATCTAATCTAAACCATACATCTAAGATCTAACGGCTACAAAAGAAAAGAAAAAGAAAGAATAGAGGGAATGGAGAGCTACCGTGGTTGTGGGAGCTACTCCGGAGAGGTGGTGTCGCCGGCGAGGGTGAGGAGGCTCCTGGGGGCGGTGGAGAAGACGGGGCGGCGGCGGTGGCAGTCCTCCGGCGAGGGGAGGGGCTCGGGGGGCGGAGAGGGGCGCTGGGGCGCTGCTCCAGGAGGGCCGAAGTGCAGCAGGATCTCGGCTCCGGCGAGGGACGGCTCGGGCGGCGGTTCGTCGAGGTTAGGTTGGGAACGGGGGCGGCCGGGGTGGGGGGTACTTATAGGCCTGGGGAGGGGAGAGGAAAGGAAGGGGGGAGAGGAATCGGCAGGGGATCCCGAGTTCCAGGAGCAGGCTCGGTCTCGGGCATCGATTTGGAAAGAGGAGGAAGATGGTGACTGAGGGAAAGGAGGGGTCGGCCGGCGGGTCCCGCCAGGCAGTGAGAGAGAGTGGGGAAGGAAGGGGCGGTCGGCCGGCTATTAGGGGATTTATTCCCTGGCGGCTAGGATCGGCCCATGGCCTAATAAACGCTCAGGGCGGCGGCTCCAAAAAAAACAGAACTTTCCTATTTTCTAAACCTTTTTCCGAAACATAAAAAAAAGCTAATAAAAGGAAATAAATAAAAATATTTAATATAGGGTATTATATACCAAAAAAATCAGAAAAATATTCTCTACCCGAATAACATTTTTCCAAAGCAAAAATAAAAACTTAAAAAAATGTTTTTTTTCAGAAATTCCCAAATTTGCTTTATTTCTTTTTGCAATTATTTTTGCAAATGATCCTTGGATTTTCTTGGCTCCAACATTTCAGAAATGCCCATACTTTGGAGGGTCATGTTCCTCCTCTCGTTTCTGTTTGACACAAAGTATTTCCCGGCATTTCTTGCACGAAGAAAACAAAAAAAATGCAAGAGAATTCAAATGCAACAATCTCCGTTCAAATTATTTATAGTTGAATAAGTCATGTCATCTTCTCTCTTTGCTTTTAAAAGTTTGAATTTTAATTCACCGGAGAAGGGTAAAGTCATTTTATTCCCTCTCATTCAAAAGTTTCGAAAAGTTTCAAATTTCACACAAGTTTCAGTCACTCAGCAAACAAACAAACAAGCAATCTAATAATTATATTAACATTCCAAAATTTATAATTTTGGGATGTTACAAAAATCCTCTAGGTATGTCTCCTTATAAAATGGTTTATGGAAAATCATGTCATTTACCTCTTGAGTTAGAACATAAAGCTTATTGGGCAATTAAAGAACTCAACTATGATTTCAAACTTGCTAGCGAAAAGAGGTTATTTGATATTAGCTCATTAGATGAATGGAGAACCCAAGATTATGAAAATGCCAAACTATTCAAAGAAAAAGTTAAAAGATGGCCTGACAAAAGAATCCAAAAGCGAGAATTCAAAGTTGGTGAATATGTTCCATTGTACAATTCTCATCTTAGTTTTTTTGCTGGAAAACTTCTCTCCAAATGGGAACGACCATCTATCATCGAAGAAGTTTATTGATGTGGAGCTATTAAGATCAATAAACATGAAGGCACTAACCCGAAGGTGGTCAATGGACACAGAATAAAGCATTATATTTCAGGTACACCTATTAATGTTGAAACAAATATTATTCAAACCATGACACTGGAGGAACACATAAAGGAGACCTTCCACAACACTCCAGAACCCTTAAAAGGAAGAGGTATGTGATATGGTAAGTAAACGGACTTTAAAAAATCTGCATAAATACTTTTTGTTAGTTTTGGAATATTAGAAAAAATAGGAAAATTAGAAACACATGGGAAGGCAACTCATGTGCCCACTAGCCACCAGGGCGGACCAGCCCCACCAGGCGCGCCCTCGTGGGTTGTAGTGGGCCCCTCAAGAACCTTCATGCCTCCATTTTCTTGTAGGACAAGTATTTTCTTATATAAATTCTTTACATATATCTCCCGATGATCTGACCCCAGTACCACGGAGAAATCCTTTGTTCCTGTTGCATGCTGTTTTTCTCGTAGATCTAGATCACCATGGCCTCATCAAGCTCCTCCAAGGACAAGTTCTTTGAGAGGGTCATCAACCCCTAATTGCCAGAGGTGATGAAGCACCCTTGAACCATTGAGATGCGTGAGTGAGTGCTCCACATCTGGGATGTTTAAGGGCCCATAAAGACGAGAACCGTGGAGGCCAGGCTCGAGGAGGTGAACCAAGAGATCTTTAGGTTCCAGGGCATGGTGTAGCGTGGACTCAGTGCCAATCACCTCATGATCACAGAATTCACCCATGATCAAAATTTGGATGGAAGGTCCTTGAAGGATATCGTCTTCATCCTCAACGAGAAAATCAATTTTCTGCAAAGCCAAATATTCTGTCTTCAAAACCAAATCTTTGAGTATGAAGCAAGGTTTACATGTATGAGTTTACCTTCCAGTTGTGGGACTCTGGATACTCGTGCCTCCTCTTATAATGGCGAGCCAGTGCTATGGAAACCGGAGGACAAGTTTGCTTCTACTTCATCATCTACACCGCCACCACCTTCATCTTCATCACCAAAGAATGAGACTTGAGTACACGGGTATGGGCACTCCCCTTGGCTTGTGCCAAGCTTTGAGGAGGTGCCCCGGTATCGTATCACCATCACTCTTACTATATTTATCCATCTTAGTTCAATCTTTAGTTATTTTGTGATTTAGTCAAATAAAAGTTTAGTTCGATCCATCTTTTTGAGTGCTAGTTTCATGATCTATCTATCTATGTAATCGAGTGAGAGTTATATAATAAAGTTTAGTTTGAGTTTTTGCTTCTTTACTTTCTTGTTGCAATCGAAATATAGGAAAATAATGAAAAATATCATATGCTAATCTTATACTCCCTCCGTTCCTAAATATAAGTCTTTTAAGTGATTTCACTATGTGTCTACATTTGAAGCAAAATGATTGAATGCACACTCTAAAGTATGTCTATATACATCCGTATGTAGTCCGCTAGTGAAATCTCTACAAAGACTTATATTTAGGAATGGAGGGAGTAGTAAGTAGTGACATCACATAAGGCAAAGTATAAGTGGTAAAATTTGTTGAAGGTTGACAAACATAGCATTGGTCGGTGATGCAATACATGAAAGAATTACTAAGGGAAGAGAAGATTTACATGCAAATACACTATCATTGACATATTTTGTGATTGTGAGCCCCCATTAATTGTAGTGTGCCAAAGTTGTTGACGTTCGACAAGGAAGACAATGTAATGATTTATGTTTGTTCACATTCACATAGAATTTATATTGTTATAGATCCTATAACATGTGGTGCTTGCCCAATATCTTTCCAAGCCAAAACTCCGCACTAAGTAGGGATACTACTTGTGAATCCAAGACCTTAAACCCAATCCATGTTTTAAGAGTCCACCATACGTACCTATGGATTGAGTAAGATCCTTTAAGTATGTTGTCATCGGTGCACAAGTGTTGGGGATATTACCTGCGGTGTAACCCGCCCTAACTGGGTCGGGTCACTGAAGGGGCGACTCATCCTTTGGTAATACAAGCCTTGGCCCAGGGGGCCCAGGAGCCGGACGACGGTTCAAGAGCTATACAGAGGATAGGTCGCCAAGGAGGTTTCCAGTCTTGGAAAGCACGAAGACTTAGAGATATGGAAAACCATGATCTGTAATGTGGCTAGGACTCTTGTAATCCCTAGGGCTTCGACCAATATATAAAGGCGAGTCCCTGGGGAAGATAGGGCAAGTTAGAAATCATCGAGAGCTAGGTCAGGCGAGTTACGCCCTCATTGTAATCGAAACCATCATCAATCTACACAAAGCAGGACGTAGGCGTTTACCTCCACACGAGGGGCCGAACCTGGGTAAATCTGAGTCTCGCTTTCGCTCACCCCCTTTGAGTCGCCACCAAGGTGCGATGGATCCTTCATTAAGTCCTTCCACGAGGACATCTGTTGTGACAAAACCATGACAATTGGCGCCCACCGTGGGGCTAGCGCACTGTGGAGTTGAGTTCTCAAAGGGAGCCCTACCAGGGTCAGAAAGCTATGCGGTCGGCATAATGACGAAGAGCCGCCGCGGAAAGTACTACATCGACAATTCGCTGTGGGGGCCTGAAGCCGATTCAATCGAATCTGGTTACAAGGTCCCCTTCGGCAAGATCAACATCTTCATCGGCATGATTGGAGCGCCGGTTCCTAAGCCGGACACCTCCACCAATATCGTCGAGCCGGCCAGGTATGCCGTCCCCATCAAACGTCAGGAAAGGAAACACCGTGTTTTCGTCGGTTTTACGCAGGGAGCTGATACGTCTCAAACGTATCTATATTTTTTGATGGTTTCATGCTGTTATCTTGTCATCTTTGGATGTTTTATGTACCTTTTATATCTTTTTGGGACTAACTTATTAATTCAGTGCCAAGTGTCAGTTCCTGTTTTTTCTGTGTTTTTGGCTGTTTTCAGATCTGATTTTGGAACGGAGTCCAAACGGAATAAAATCCCCGAAATGATTTTTTCCCGAACGGAAGAAGATCAGGGGGGCTGTGGGCCAAGCTAGGAGGGCTACAGGGAGCCCACAAGCCCCCACTCCGCCACCAGGGGGAGGCGGCGGTGGGCAGGCTTGTGGCCTCCCTGGCGCCCCCCTGACCTAGATCTTTTGCCTATATATTCCCTAAAAATCAGAAGAAAAAAATCAAGGGAGCGTCGAAAATACTTCTCCGCCGCTGCAAGCTTCCGTTTCCGCGAGATCTCATCTGGAGACCCTTCCCAGCGCCCTACCGGAGGGGACTTTGGAGTTGGAGGGCTTCTTCATCATCATCATCGCCCCTCCAATGACTCGTGAGTAGTTCACTTCAGACCTACGGGTCCGTAGTTAGTAGCTAGATGGCTTCTTCTCTCTCTTGGATCTTCAATACAAAGTTCTCCATGATCTTCATGGAGATCTATCCGATGTAATCTTCTTTGGCGGTGTATTTGTCGAGATCCGATGAATTGTGGATTTGTGATCAGATTATCTATGATATATATTGAGTCTTTGTCGATTTCTTATATGCATGATTTGATATCCTTGTATGTCTCTCCGAGTCTTGGGTTTTATTTGGCCAACTAGATCTATGATTCTTGCAATGGGAGAAGTGCCTGGTTTTGGGTTCTTACCATGTGGTGATCTTTCCCAGTGACAGTAGGGGCAGCAAGGCACACATTGAGTAGTTGCCATCAAGGGTAACAAGGTGGGCTCTGTCGTTGATATGAGATTGTCCATCTACATCATGTCATCTTGCTTAAGCCGTTACTCTGTTCTTTTGGACATAATACACTAGATGCATGCGGGATAGCGGTCGACGTGTGGAGTAATAGTAGTAGATGCAGAAAGTATCGGTCTACTTGTTTTGGACGTGATGCCTATAGATATAATCATTGCCATAGATGACGTCACGACTTTGCGCGGTTCTATCAATTGCTCGGCGGTAATTTGTTCACCCACCGTCTACTTGCTTTCATGAGAGAAGCCACTAGTAAACACTACGGCCCCCGGGTCTATTCACATCTATCGTTTACACCTCCGCTTTTACTTTGCTTTGTTACTTTGTTGCTTTCAGTTCTCACTTTGCGAACAATCTATAAGGGATTGACAACCCCTTCATAGCGTTGGGAGCAGGCTCTTTGTATTTGTGCAGGCACTTGTGATACTCCTTCACTGGATCGATACCTTGGTTCTCAAAACTGAGGGAAATACTTACCACCGCTGCGCTACATCACCCTTTCCGCTTTGAGGGAACACCAACGCAAGGCTCCAAGGCCACGGGGAAATCCTTTGCATATTTGCCTAGGAAGTCCCTAAAGGCGTAGCTGTAGGAGAAGGATTCCTGGTTCCGTTGCTGAGGAGAATCAACACAAGAACAGTCTCCACTCAGCATGTGTTTCTGGCGCCGTTGGAAGGTCTTTTGTTGCAGTAGCAGGAGCCAGTGTACAAGACGAACCGGCAGTCCAGGAGATCACCCCCATCAATTCTGATGACGAGTCATCCATGGGCGAGATAGATTCAATTCATCCCCTTCATGAAGGACAACTCGGAGGGTTATCACTGGCCATGGATCCCGAGATTTTCGAAAGATCCCGTCGACAAATCTCCACCTCAGTCAAACCCACATGGCAACAATGGGACTGGTGAGATGTCGAAAACTCCGGCCAAAGCCATGTCGGACTTGACGGCAGAAATCACCAGACTCATGACAATCGTTGTGACAGCAGAGAATGAGGAAGCGATCAACGCCGAACTGACAAAGCTGCGGGAAGAGATGGCCAAAGCCCAGCGAGACGTGGAAGTGGAAGCCGCCAGGATGGCGGCACAGCAGACCCGGATCGCCGTTGAGACGGAACGGCTGAACACCGAAGGCTGGCGGCTTGAGAGACAAGAGCGTGTGTCCGATTCTATTCATCAGAGGAGGCATCACGGGCTCCTCCCGATGGATCTACATCCAACTCGCCTCTTCGACACACCATGCACTCCTGGGATGGGACCCGATTGGCCCCTGCAGGCCGCCCCAGGGGAGGGTCCGGTTCAACCGCCTAACCCGCCACCAACTCAACCAACGGATGCCCATGCACCTTGCTTCTAGACGCCACGAGGCCACTTCTCAAATCCCGTGGATAACGTGCTAGCGGCAACCCGCCACTTGGAGTCCCTCCCGATCTACGAAAACTCCCCGCCAAGGTGGAAGCGAGAAACGCCATCGAGATGTTGAAGACAGCAGTGGTCCAACACGCGCAATACTCACATAGCCTTGACCGGTTACACTCCACACCCCAGGTGAGTCACACCAGGAGTCGCCACGAGGAACAACCCGCGGTGATCAGTGGGCAACGACGTTTGCCTCAGATCAACCCGCTCGGGATTCACGATACTCGAGCCCAAGACATTGTGGATGCAGCGCGCGCCGCGCGCCTGACGGAGCCGGCGGCTGCGGAGGGTCAGGGTTATCCGGCTTATACCCAAACACCTCGTGCACCACTCGAAGCCGGCGGCACGCACGTTGGGGTGCCTTGTCTCATGCCCGCTCTACGCAATGAGCGGATGCCAAAGGATTTCAAAGGGTCGAGGAAGGTACCAAATTACACACCAGATCTTGAGTCAGGGTCATGGATTAAGAGTTACGAGCTTTAGACGGACATGCTTGACATGAACGAGGCGGTTTGCGCCAAGTATTTCACCATGATGCTTGAAGGGACGGCGTGTGAGTGGTTGAAAAACCTGCCACCTAACTCCATCAACACTTGGGCAGAATTAAAGGAGCGGTTCATTAAGAAATTCCGTGGGACTTGCAAACGGCCAATGACCATTGTCGACTTACAACATTGCGTTCAACGACCGGATGAGTCGGCCCATCACTAGACTCGGTGAGTTGCGGAAGTTATTCATTCATCGAATGACATTTCAGCGGCTCAGGCAGTATTGATTCTGGAGAAAAATTGCCATTACGAGCCTGTGGTGCTGAAGCTGGGGCGACTTAAGCGTAAGGTGCAGAACATGGACGATTTGATGGACACCCTCACCAGATATGCCAAGTCAGATGACACCAAGGATCCTGGGGAGGACGATGACAAGGCTAGCACCGCCAGGAGGGGCGAGTCGTCAAAATGTCACTCCCAGTTTCAAGGATGGGGTAACCACAACCATGGTGGGCAAGGTAAGAGGAGACAAGAGGAAAGTCCCACAGACTTCGTCGCCAATACCAATGCCGGCAACGGGAACCAACGCCAGAAGAAGCAGGGTTTCAGTGGGAAGAGGCTGGGTAACTATCATGAGATGCTCAAGGGCCCCTGTCCACAGCACGCTATGGCTGAGGGACAGGCGACCCACTCCTGAGAGGATTGCTATGTGATGCAGGAGTTCCGAGCTGAGGCGCTCAAGAAAGGCCAAGGAGGTGATCAGGGCCAGCGACAGGAGCAGTTCGGCGCGCTCGGGTCACGCCAAAGCCCATTCAGAGGGTTCCCTAACCCGGGTTCAGAGGGCGGGTCACGGCCTAATAGCGGACAGTACCAAGTTCAGAACCAATAGCGGTATAACCCACAGGGAGTGTTTCAGCAACCTCCCCTCCCCCCCCCCCCCCCCCGCAAGGAGATCCCCAGCGACAGGATGATAATAGTGGTTTTCAAAATAACCCTATGCAGCTGAACAGTGGACAATATCACGTGTTCACCACCAGCACCTGCAAACGGGACCAGAAGGTGAAACATAGAACTTTCAGCGTGGTTGAGACGGCGCTCCCTAGGTACCTCCATTGGTCCGAACAGCCCATAACCTGGAGTAGGGAGGATCACCCGCCCCGAGTTGATAACCCTGGCGACTTGGATTTGGTCGTGCTCCCCAAGTCGGAGGATACACCCTTTCCAAAGTCCTTACGGACGGTGGCAGCAGCATAAACATCCTATACTTCGATACCTTTCGAAGGATGAATCTCTTGGAGAAAGACTTGATGTCGTCGTCCACGGTTTTCCACGGCATTGTTCCGGCTAAGTCGGCGTATCCAATTGGGCGGATTAAACTTAACGTGGCTTTTGGCACATAGTCCAATTACAGGAGCGAGTCACTCATGTTTGAGGTGGTCAAAATCAAGAGCCCTTACCACACATTGTTTGGAAGGCCAGCTTACGCTCGATTCATGGCTCGCCCATGCTATGTTTATCTCAAGCTCAAGATGTCTGGTCCTAGGGGCCCATTACGATCAACGGAGACAGGAAGATAGCCCAAGAGTGTGAAGAAGGAGACGCATCTTATGCCGAGATTGCCTGCGCGGCCGAGGAGCTCAAATTTCACCAAGCCAATGTTGACCCGGCGGATATGACGCCACTCAAGAGGCCAATAATCGACTCTGAGCCGCCCCTCAATTTTAAGCCAACAGATGACACCAAGGTGATAAACTTCATGCCTGGCAACTCAACCAAGCAGTTCACTATTGGGATGGGTCTGGATCCCAAATAGGAAAGCGCGCTCATCGAATTCATCCATGAGAATCGGGACATCTTCGCGTGGAAACCTTCTGACATGCCAGGTGTACCGAGAGAATTCGCTGAGCACCATCTTAATATTGACCCCAAAGTAAAGCCAGTTCGGCAGTACCTTCACAGGTTTAATGAGGAACGACGTAAGGCGATCGGAGAGGAAGTCGCGCGGCTTTTGGCTGCCGGATTCATCATAGAGGTTTTTCATCCTGAATGGTTGGCTAACCCAGTCCTGGTGCTTAAAAAGAACGTCACTTTCCGCATGTGCATCGACCACCGACCTCAACAAAGCCTGTCCAAAGGATCCATTCGCCCTTCCTCGCATTGATCAAATCATTGAATCGATGACGGGTTGTGAGCGTTTGTGTTTTTTGGATGCTTACTCAGGATACCACCAGATCAAGATGGATGTGGCGGACTAGGAGAAAACGTCTTTCATAACCCCCTTTGGAGCCTTTTGTTACGTGTCTATGCCGTTCGGGCTCAAGAGTGCGGGGGCGACTTATCAGCGTTGCATCCAGAATTGTTTGCATAAACAGATCGGACATAATGTCCATGCTTATGTTGACGACATCGTAGTCAAATCTCAGAAGAAAGAGTCGCTCTTGGAGGATCTCAAGGAGAATTTTGACAATTTACGCGTATACCAGATGAGGCTTAACCCCACCAAGTGTGTGTTCGGTGTTCCCGCAGGAAAGTTATTGGGTTTCCTGGTGTCAGAACGCGACATTGAAGTTAACCCGGACAAAATTGAAGCGACCACTTCGCTAGGAAAACCGGCCAATATCAACCAAGTCCAACGCATGGCGGGTCGTATCGCGGCTCTAAGTCGCTTTATAAGTCGCCTTGGGGAGAAATCCATCCCTCTTTATCAGTTGCTGAAGAAAACTGATCGTTTTGTTTGGAGGGACGAAGCCAATGAAGTCTTTGAAGCAACAACTGGCTAATCCACCGGTATCGGCGGCTCCAACAGACAAGGAGCCTATGCTCTTGTACATCGCGGCTAATTCTAAGGCAGTGAGCATGGCAGTGGTCGTCGAGCGGAAGGAAGAAGGGAAGGAATATCCGGTTCAAAGACCAGTATATTTTATCAGCGAAGTCCTGACCCTCTCCAAACAACGCTACCCGCATTGGTAGAAGCTGGTTGATACGTCAATTTTGCATCATGCTTTCATGTTGATATTTATCGCTTTATGGACTGTTATTATACCTTGTGGAACCTTACTTATGCCTTTTCTCTCTTATTTTGCAAGGTTTATTTGAAGAGGTAGAATACCGGCAGCTGGAATTCTGGACTGGAAAAGGAGCAAGCCTGAGTCCTCTATTCTGCGCAACTCCAAATGCCCTGAAAATCAACGTGGATTTTTTTGGGAATATATAAAAAATACTGGGCGAAAGAAGTGTCACAGGGGAGCAACCAGGGGCCCACAAGCCTGGTTGCCGCGACCTACCCCCTGGTTGCGGCAACAGGGCTTGTGGGCACCCTGGTGGCCCACTGGCCCCCCTCTTTTGCTATATGAAGGGTTTCGTCCGGAAAAAAAATCAGGGTGGAGCTTTTTCGTGGATTCTCCGCCGTCACGAGACGGAACTTGAGCAGATCCAATCTAGAGCTCCGGCATGACGATCCTGCCGGGGAAACTTCTCTCCCGGAGGGGAAAATCGTCGCCCTCGTCATGACCAACACTCCTCTCGTCGGAGGGGAGTCATCTCCATAAACATCTTCATCAGCACCATCTCCTCTCCAAACCCTAGTTCATCTCTTGTAACCAATCTCCGCCTCGCGGCTCCGATTGGTACTTGTAAGGTTGCTAGTAGTGTTGATTACTCTTTGTAGTTGATGCTAGTTGGATTACTTGGTGGAAGAGTTTATGTTCAGATCCTTGACGCTATTCATTACACCTCTGATCATGATTATGATTATGCTTTGTGAGTAGTTACTTTTGTTCCTAAGGACATGGGATAAGTCATGATGATAATGGTCATGTGGATTTGGTATTCGTTCGGTATTTTGATATGTTGTATGTTGTTTTTCCTCTAGTGGTGTTATGTGAACGTCGACTACATAACAGTTCACCATACTTGGGCCTAGAGGAAGGCATTGGGGAGTATTAAGTAGATGATGGGTTGCCAGAGTGACAGAAGCTTAAACCCCAGTCTATGCGTTGCTTCGTAAGGGGCTGATTTGGATCCCCTAGTTTAATGCTATGGTTAGACGTTGTCTTAATTCTTCTTTCGTAGTTGCGGATGCTTGCGAGAGGGGTTAATCATAAGTGGGATGCTTGTCCAAGTAAGGGCAGTACCCAAGCGCCGGTCCACCCACATATCAAACTATCAAAGTAACGAAGGTGAATCATATGAACATGATGAAACTAGCATGACAGAAATTCCCGTGTGTCCTCGGGAGCGTTTTTCCTCTTATAAGACTTTGTTCAGGCTTGTCCCTTGCTACAAAAGGGATTGGGCCACTTTGCTGCACCGTTCCTACTACTTGTTACTTGTTACTTTTCGCTTGCTACGTTTCACCTCACTACAACATCACTTGTTACCGCTACTTTCAGTGCTTGCAGTTATTACCTTGCTAAAAATCGTTTATCAGAGCCTTCTGCTCCTTGTTGGGTTCGACACTCTTACTTATCTAAAGGACTACGATTGATCCCCTATACTTGTGGGTCATCAAGACTCTTTTCTGGCGCCGTTGCCGGGGAGTGAAGCGCCTTTGGTAAGTGGAATTTGGTAAGGAAACATTTATATACTGTGCTGAAATTTATTGTCACTTGTCACTATGGAAGCTGTTCCTTTGACGAGTTTGTTCGGGGTATCTTCACCACGAACGGAAGCACAAGGAGTTGTTCCTCAACCTGAGGTACCTACTGAAAATATCTTTTATGAAATTCCTTCGGGTATGCTTGAGAAATTGCTGGTTAATCCTTTTACATGAGATGGATCATCACATCCAGACTTGCATCTGATTTATGTAGATGAAGTTTGTGGTTTATTTAAGCTTGCAGGTTTGCCCAAGGATGAGGTAAAGAAGAAAGTCTTTCCTTTATCTTTGAAGGATAAGGCATTGACATGGTATAGGCTATGTGATGATACTGGATCATGGGACTACAATCGGTTGAAATTGGAGTTTCATCAAAAGTTTTATCCTACGCATTTAGTACATCGTGATCGGAATTATATTTATAACTTTTGGCCTCGTGACAGGGAAAGCATAGCTCAAGATAGGGGGAGGCTTAAATCAATGCTATATTCATGCCCCAATCATGAGCTCTCGAGAGAAATTATGCTCGGCTTTCTCATGAAGATCGTACCATGCTTGACACTTCTTGTACCGGTTCTTTTATGAAGAAGGATATTGACCACAAGTGGAATTTATTGGAAAGAATCAAACGTAACTCTGAAGATTGGGAGCTCGAAGAAGGTAAGGAGTCAGGTATGAATTTCCAGTTTGATTGCGTTAAATCTTTTGTTGAAACAAACACTTCTAGAGATTTTAGCGCTAAGTATGGACTTGACTCTGAGATAGCAGCTTCTCTATGTGAATCTTTTGCTGCTCATGTTGATCTTCCCAATGAGAAGTGGTTTAAGTATCATCCTCCTGTAGAAGTCAACATAGTTAAACCCAATCTAGTTGAAGAGAAAGTCATTGCCTTTAGTGATCCTATTGTTCCTTGTGCCTACGCTGAGAAACCACCTTACCCTGCTAGGAAAAAGGATTATTCTAAAGCTCCAACTGTGATACGTAGGGGTTACATTAGACCACTTGCACCCCCTGAGGAAATTAGAGTTGAACCCAGTGTTGCTATTATCAAAGATCTCTTAGCCGAAGACATAGACGAGCATGTTATCAAATTCTATGAGGACTCCGCTAGAATTAATAAACCTCACGCGAAAGACAAATACGGACCTGTAGTTGGCCTGCCCGTTCTTTCTGTCAAGATAGGAGATCACTGTTATCATGGATTATGTGATATGGGTGCTAGTGTTAGTGCAATACCCCGGTCCCTATATGATGAAATCAAAGATGAGATTGCACCTGCTGAGTTAGAACCCATTGATGTCACTATTACGCTAGCTAATAGAGACACTATCTGCCCTCTGGGAATTGTGAGAGACGTAGAAGTCCTGTGTGGTAAGACGAAGTATCCTACTGATTTCCTCGTCATTGCTACTGCACAAGATAGCTTTTGTCCCATCATATTTGGTAGACCCTTCCTCAACACTGTCAATGCTCATATTGATTGCATTAAACAGGTTGTCACTGTTAGTTTCGAGGGTGTGTCTCATGAATTTAACTTCTCCAAGTTTGGTAGACAACCCCATGAAAAAGATTCGTCTGGTAGGGATGAAATCATTGCTCTTGCCTCTATTGCCGTACCTCCTATGGATCCTTTAGAGCAATATCTGCTTGAGCATGAAAATTATATGCATATGGATGAAATAGATGAGATAGATATAATTGTTTTAGAGCAATATCCTATTCTCCAGAATAATCTGCCTGTTGAACTGCTTGGGGATCCTCCCCCACCAAAGGGTGATCATGTGTTTGAGCTAAAACAGTTACCAGATACTCTTAAGTATGCCTATCTTGATGAGAAGGAGATATATCCTGTTATTATTAGTGCTCACCTCTCGAATCACGAAGAGAAGAAGTTATTAAAAACTTTGAGGAAGCACCGTGCTGCTATTGGATATACTCTTGATTATCTTAAGCGTACTAGTCCCACTCTATGTCAGCACAAGATTAAAACTGATCCTGATTCTAAGCCAATTGCTGATCATCAACGGAGATTAAATCTGAGGATGAAAGAGGTCGTGAGAAAAGAAATATTAAAGCTTCTGGAAGCAGGAATCATTTATCCTGTTTCTCATAGTGATTGGGTAAGCTCAGCACATTGCGTACCTAAGAAGGGAGGTATCACCGTCGTTCCTAATGATAAGAATGAACTAATCCCACAGAGGATTATTACTCGCTATAGGATGGTGATAGACTTCCGAAAACTGAACAAGGCAACTAGGAAAGACCATTATCCTTTGTCGTTTATCGACCAAATGCTAGAAAGGCTATCTAAACACACACACTTCTGCTTTCTAAACGGTTATTCAGGTTTCTCGCAAATAGCTGTTGCACAATCTGATCAAGAGAAAACCACCTTCACCTGCCCCTTCGGTACCTTTGCTTATAGACGTATGCCTTTTGGCCTGTGCAATGCACCTGCCACCTTTCAAAGATGTATGATGGCAATATTCTCTGACTTTTGTGAAAAGATTGTTGAGGTTTTCATGGATGATTTCTCCGTTTACGGTTCTTCCTTTGATGATTGCCTCAGCAACCTTGATCCAGTCTTACAGAGATGGAAAGATACCAACCTCGTCTTGAACTGGGAGAAGTGTCACTTCATGGTTAATGAAGGCATTGTCTTAGGACACAAAATCTCTGAGAGAGGCATTGAAGTTGATAAGGCTAAGGTTGATGCAATTGAGAAAATGCCTTGCCCACAGATATCAGAGGTATACGAAGTTTCCTAGGTCATGCTGGTTTCTATAGAAGGTTCATTAAACACTTCCTAAGATTTCTAGGCCTCTTACCAACCTCTTGCAGAAGGATGTTCCTTTTGTTTTTGATGAGGATTGTGAGCAAGCTTTCGAAATACTTAAGAAGGCCTTGATAACCGCACCTATTGTTGAACCACCTGATTGGAACTTGCCCTTTGAAATCATGTGCGATGCTAGTGATTATGTTGTTGGTGTTGTTCTAGGACAAAGAGTTGACAAGAAGTTGAATGTTATTCACTATGCTAGTAAAACTCTACACAGTGCCCAAAGAAACTATGCCACTACGGAGAAGGAGTTTTTAGTAGTCATGTTTGCATGTGAAAAGTTCAGATCTTATATAGTTGACTCCAAAGTCACTATTCAATCTGATCATGCTGCTATTAAGTACCTTATGGAGAAGAAGGATGCTAAGCCTAGGCTAATCAGATGGGTTCTCCTGCTACAGGAATTTGATTTGCACATTGTTGACCCAAAGGGTGCTCATAACCATGTAGCAGATAACTTGTCTAGGCTAGAGAATGTCCTTGATGACCCACGACCTATTGATGACAGCTTTCCTGATGAGCAATTGAATGTCATCCACATTTCACATAGTGCACCGTGGTATGCTGATTACACAAACTATATCGTAGCCAAATACATACCACCTAGTTTCACCTACTAGCAAAAGAAGAAATTCTTATTTGGTTTGAGACACTACTTTTGGGATGATCCTCACCTTTATAAGGAAGGAGTAGATGGTGTTATTAGACGTTGTGTGCCTGAACATGAACAGGGACAGATCCTGCAGAAGTGTCATTCCGAAGCCTACGAAGGACACCATGCTGGAGACAGAACTGCTCATAAGGTATTGCAATCAGGTTTCTATTGGCCCACTCTCTTCAAGGATGCCCGTAATTTTGTCTTGTCTTGTGACAAATGCCAAAGAATAGGGAACATCAGTAAGCGTCAGGAAATGCCTATGAACTATTCACTTGTCATTGAACCATTTGATGTCTGGGGCTTTTATTATATGGGACCTTTCCCGAGTTCCAATGGGTATACTCACATGTTAGTTGCTGTGGATTATGTCACTAAGTGGGTAGAAGATATCCCCACTAAAAATGTTGATCACCACACTTCTATTAAGATTCTTAAAGAAGTCATCTTCCCAAGATTTGGAGTCCCTAGATATCTGATGACTGATGGCGGTTCACACTTCATTCATGGTGTTTTCCACAAGATGCTCGCTAAGTATGATGTCAACCATAGAGTTGCATCTCCTTATCATCCTCGGTCTAGTGGTCAAGTGGAGTTGAGTAATAGGGAGATCAAATTTATCTTACAAAAGACTGTCAATAGATCTCGAAAGAATTGGTCTAGCAAACTTGACGATGCACTATGGGCTTATAGGACTGTTTATAAGAATCCCATGGGCATGTCTCCATATAAAATGGTTTACGGTAAGGCCTGTCATCTACCTATTGAGCTGGAACACAAAGCTTATTGGGCAATCAAAGAGCTCAACTTCGATTTCAAACTTGCCGGTGAGAAGCGGTTGTTTGATATCAGCTCATTAGATGAACGGAGGGCCCAGGCATATGAGAATGCCAAGTTGTTCAAGGAAAAGATTAAGAGATGGCACGATGAAAGAGTACAAAAACGAGAGTTCAATGTAGGTGATTATGTCCTGCTACACAATTCTCGTTTAAGATTCTTCGCAGGAAAGCTTCTCTCTAAATGGGAAGGTCCCTACGTTGTGGAGGAAGTATATCGTTCCGGTGCCATCAAAATTAATAACACGGAAGGTAATTTTCCTAGGGTGGTAAACGGGCAAAGAATCAAGCATTATATCTCTGGTACTCCCATAAATGTTTAGACCAATATCATCAATATCATAACTCCAGAGGAGTACATAAGGGATGTTTATCAGCCTATTTCATACCCTGAAAACAAAGAGGTATATGTTTCAGAAAGTAATTGGACTCTGAAAGTTTTCCAATAGGAAATTTTCTCTGTTTTGGAATTTATGGAAAATTAGAAAAATAAAAAGCAGTCCGGGGAGCGCACGAGGCGGCCCCAAGCTTGGTTGCCGCGGCTTACCCCACTGGCCGCGGCAACAGGGCTTGTGGGCACCTCGTGTGCCTCCCGGACTCCTTTTTATTGCGGAGCACTCCTTCTGGTCCAGAAAAAATCATTATATATACGCCCGAGGGTTTTGATCTCTGTATCGCACAGTTTTCCTCTGTTTTCGTTTCGAGCCTGTTTCTGCCGCAGATTTAGAGCAAAGATGTCTCAAGAATCTGTTGGGGAGAGCAATCTCCCTCAAGATCATGAAGAAATAGATGTTGATCTGAAAAGAGTAGAAGTCACGGAAGCCAGGGACAAAGCTAAGGAGAAAACCCAAGATAGGGAGGAAGTTCAACCTATGTTCAACATTGAAGACGTTGAAGGAGTAGATTTTCTCCAACCCTTCCTCCATGTGTTGTCTCCATCCTTGATTGAACTCTTGAGGTTTTGTGAAACAACTCGTGCTCGCAATATTTCCCTTTCTCGTGAAGTTGTTTTGCTGGAAAACCATGTCACAGATCTCAAAGGTATAAATCAAAGATTGATAGCTCTCTTGGAATCAAAGGCAAAGACTACTTCAACAACTCCACCACCATCACGACCAAAGGAAGACAACTAAGCATTGGTATAGGCAATCCCCTTGGCTTATGCCAAGCTTGGGGGAGTTTCCCTGGAATCGTATCACATTTATATCTTTTGCTTTTACCTTTGTTTTAATTCTTTCCTTTTCAGTTTTATTTCTTCTCTTAGTGGAGTAAGTCTTTAGTGTTTAGTTTGAGTCTTTTGCTTTGTGTCTCCCCCAATGTATTCGAGCTTGCGAGCTATATAATAAAGAGTATCTTAGTCAAGGGCTTTGCTTTGTGCCGTGATCAAAAGTATGAAAAGAACGATATCATGAAAGATCATGAGATGATCTTATGGAAAGTGATAGCTTCACATATAACAAGTATGATGATTGAAACTTATTGAGAGTAGACCAACATAGACCTCAGTCATTGTTGCAATTAATAAGAAGTAATAAGGAAAGAGAGGTTCACATTTAAATATATCATCTTAGACACTTTCTATAATTGTGAGCACTCACCAAACTATTACATGCTTAGAAGTAGATGTTGGACAAGGAAGACAACATAATGAATTGTGTTTGTTTGGTTCTAAACAATGTTATATGATTAGAGATCCATTAGCATGTGACGATTGCTTCCACCTCATATTAGCCAAAACTCTCGCACCAAGTAGAGATACTACTTGTGCATCCATAAACCTTCAACCCAGTTTTGCCATGAGTGTCCACCATATCTACCTATGGATTGAATAAGATCCCTCAAGTAAGTTGTCATCGGTGCAAGCACTAAAAATTGCTCTCTAATATGTATGATCTATTAGTGTGTGGAAAATAAGCTTTGTACAAACCTGTGATGAGGAAGACATAAAAGCGATAGACTGCATAATAAAGTTCTTTATCACAGGAGGCAATATAAAGTGACGTTCCTCCGCACTAAGAGCACACGCATCCAAACCTCAAAAGCGCATGACAACCTCTGCTTCCCTCTGTGAAGGGCCTATCTTGTACCTTTACTTTTTGCCCTTCTAAGAGTCATGGTGATCTTCACCAATTCCTTTGTTAGCCTTTTTCTTGGTGAACGTCATATGCTTGGGAAAGATCTATATTCATATATCAACTTGGAGCTAAGTACTTATGCTTTATTATTGTTGACTTTACCCTTGAGGTAAATGGTTGGGAGGCAAAATTATAAGCCCCTATCTTTCTTTGTGTCCAACTAAAACTTTGATACCATGAGTACCACGTGAGTTGTAACAATTGTGGAAAACAAAAGTGATGATTGAGTATGTGGATTTGCTTTACAAGTTCTTATTTGACTCTTTCTGATGTTATGATAAATTGCAATTGCTTCGACGACTATGGACTCTTGTTGGCTACTTCTCGGTAAGGTTTTTATTTCATACTTTGCTTTGTGAAGGAATTGTTACTTTCCCATAAGAATCTTTATGATGTATTGATGTTCTATGTGTGATCATGATGCCCTCATGTCCGTATTTTGTTTTATCGACACCTTCATCCCTAAACATGTGGACATGTTTATGGATCTTGGTTTTCGCTTGAGGACAAGCGAGGTCTAAGCTTGGGGGAGTTGATACGTCCATTTTGCATCATGCTTTCATGTTGATATTTATCGCTTTATGGACTGTTATTATACCTTGTGGAACCTTACTTATGCATTTTCTCTCTTATTTTGCAAGGTTTATTTTAAGAGAGAGAATATCGGCAGCTGGAATTCTAGACTAGAAAAGGAGCAAGTCTGAGTCCTCTATTCTGCGCAACTCCAAATGCCTTGAAAATGAGCGTGGATTTTTTTGGGAATATATAAAAAATACTGGGCGAAAAAAGTGTCACAGGGGAGCAACCAGGGGCCCACAAGCCTGGTTGTCGCGGCCTACCCCCCTGGCCGCGGTAACAGGGCTTGTGGGCACCCTGGTGGCCCACTGGCGCCCCTCTTTTGCTATATGAAGGGTTTCATCCAGAAAAAATCAGGGTGGAGATTTTTTGTGGATTCTCCGCCGCCACGAGGCAGAACTTGAGCAGATCCAATCTAGAGCTCCGACAGGACGATCCTGCCGGGGAAACTTCCCTCCCGGAGGGGGAAATCGTCGCCATCGTCATCACCAACACTCCTCTCGTCGGAGGGGAGTCATCTCCATCAACATCTTCATCAGCACCATCTCCTCTCCAAACCCTAGTTCATCTCTTTGTAGTTGATGCTAGTTGGATTACTTGGTGGAAGAGTTTATGTTCATATCCTTGATGCTATTCATTACACCTCTGATCATGATTATGATTATGCTTTGTGAGTACTTACTTTTGTTCCTGAGGACATGGGATAGGTCATGCTGATAATAGTCATGTGAATTTGGTATTCGTTCGGTATTTTGATATGTTGTATGTTTTTTCCTCTAGTGGTGTTATGTGAACGTCGACTACATAACACTTCACCATACTTGGGCCTAGAGGAAGGCATTGGGGAGTAGTAAGTAGATGATGGGTTGCTAGAGTGACAGAAGCTTAAACCCCAGTCTATGCGTTGCTTCGTAAGGGGCTGATTTGGATCCACTAGTTTAATGCTATGGTTAGATGTTGTCTTAATTCTTCTTTCATAGTTGCGGATGCTTGCGAGAGGGGTTAATCATAAGTGGGATGCTTGTCCAAGTAAGGGCAGTACCCAAGCGTCGGTCCACCGACATATCAAACTATCAAAGTAACGAACGTGAATCATATGAACATGATGAAACTAGCATGATAGAAATTCCCGTGTGTCCTCGGGAGCGTTTTTCCTCTTATAAGACTTTGTTCAGGCTTGTCCCATGCTAAAAAAGGGATTGGACCACTTTGATGCACCGTTCCTACTACTTGTTACTTGTTACTTTTCGCTTGCTACGTTTCACCTCACTACACCATCACTTGTTACCGCTACTTTCAGTGCTTGAAGTTATTACCTTGCTGAAAACCGTTTATGAGATCCTTCTGCTCCTCGTTGGGTTTGACACACTTACTTATCGAAAGGCCTACGATTGATCCCCTATACTTGTGGGTCATCACTGGTCTTTGGGGTGTTTATGGCGAGTCGGAACCTGAAGCTCTACTTCCAGGAGCATCCCATCACAGTGGTTAGCTCTGCCCCCCTTGGTGACATTATAAAAAATCGAGAAGCAACTTGGCAGATCGCTAAGTGCGCTATCGAGTTAGGACCTCATCACGTGCGATATACTCCCCGTACATCCATTAAGTCTCAAGCACTAGTGGATTTCATCAACGACTGGACCGAGTTGCAGATTCCCGAAGACAGGCCCGATCACACATACTGGACCATCCATTTCGATGCATCTAGGCAGCTGGAAGGCTCGGTGGCTGGTGTGGTGTTAACTTCGCCTCAGGGTGACAAATTCTGCTATGTCCTCCGACTCATGTTTCCATGCACCAACAATACAGCAGAGTATGAGGCTTTTCTCCATGGGTTGCGACTCGCCAAAGAGATGAACCTCACCCAAGTCAGATGCCTGGGCGACTCAGATCTAGTGGCACAGCAGGCTTCAGGCACCTGGGATTCTAGAGAATCCTTAATGGCGGCTTACACGCGAGCTGTGTCGGACGTGGCGGGTCACTTTCATGGTTATCAAGTGGATTACATTGATCGGCGACTCCATGAAGTAGCAGATGCTCTTTCACGCCTCGGTTCACAGCATAAGCTGGTTCCCCCAATGTCTTTTTGGATGTGTTACATAACCCCTAGGTAAGGCTACCTTCAGAGGAAGATTTGGCGGTGCCGGACCCTGAGTCTCAACTAGTGGCGGCTCTTCGTGCTACCCCAGATTGGGTGATTCCCTACATGGCGTATCTCACGCGAGGTGAGTTACCCACGGATGAGTTATTGGCTCACCAAATCGTTTGTCGATGCAAGTCCATGGTCATACATAACGGAAAGTTGCATAAGCGAAGCACCTCAGGGGTATTTCAAAGGTGTGTCTCTTTTGAGGAAGGATGTATGATTCTCAACGAAATTCATGCAGGCGACTGTGGTCATCATGCTGGGTCACGTTCCCTGATCTCCAAAGCCTTTATGCATGGATTTTATTGGTTGACGGCTCATGCAGATACGGAAGAGATAGTTCGTCAATGTGATGGTTGCCAGAAATTTGGACGCCATATGCACGTGCCGGCTCAGGAATTGCGGATGATCCCAATTACTTGGCCGTTTGCAGTCTAGGGGCTGGACATGGTTGGTCCTTTCAAAATGTCGTCCAATAAAAAGATTCACCTATTGGTGGCGGTTGACAAGTTCACTAAGTGGGTTGAAGCAGAGCACGTTAGTAGCTGTGATGCAGACACGGCTGTCAAATTCTTGAAAAAGTTGATCTTCCGGTTCGGATATCCTCATAGTATCAATATTGACAATGGTACTAATCTATCAAAGGGCGCAATTCAAGAGTTTTGCAGACGAGAGCATATCCGGCTTGACGTTTCTGCAGTCGCACACCCCCACACTAATGGACAGGCAGAAAGGGCGAATCAGGAGATATTGCGAGGAATCAAGCCCCGGCTTATGGTGCCTCTGGAGCGTACTCCAGGATGTTGGTTTGAAGAGTTGCCCTTAGTGTTATGGAGTATCAGAACCACTCCAAATCGCTCCACGGGGTTTACTCCCTTCTTTTTGGTCTACGGGGAAGAGGCAGTTTTGCCAAGTGACATCAGACACGATTCACCACGAATTGCCGCCTATGTGGAACAGGACAACGAGTTGGCACGACAAGATTCGTTGGATGCTTTGGAGGAAGAGCGGGACTTGGCTGCGTCACGATCGGTGGTCTATCAACAGGACTTGCGACGCTATCACAGCCGTCGCGTCAAGAGCCGGACTTTTCAAGAGGGCGACTTAGTGCTCCGGTTGATTCAAGACCACACTGGTATGCATAAGTTATCACCGTCATGGGAAGGACCGTTTGTCATTAGCAAGAATCTTCGGAACGGTTCATACTACTTGGTGGATCTTCGCCCTGATCGACCAACTACAGAGGTTGAGACAACTCGCCCGTGGAATATAGCCCACTTACGGCCTTACTACACCTAGAGCCATGGGCTCCTTTCTTTTCTGCAAATCTGAAAACTTGTAATCTTTTATTTATAAAGCAATAAAGCCGGCACCCACGAACTTTGGGGTCCTTTGCCATTTCAGCTTCTTGAAAGCACGAGTCTTTATTGTTCTATGAGTCGTCCAAGCATGGACGCTATCAGTACCAAAGACCATAAATCACCACACTGCACTTGTTTCAAAATTGGGTACTGGTAAGCCAAACAGGACCAAAGTTGCCACAATTGCACGGTTCAAACATGGGCGCCTTATATGGTTTTGAGAATTAAGCCGGCTTACTAGGGGGCTATTGGTTCCCAAGTCGTTTTGCAGTAAGAGCGTAAATGCTTCTGCAATCCTATGTCCGACTTTTCCCTAATCATAGGTCACTTGGGGGCTTCCACTCACTAAGTTCAGCCTGAATACCCTCTTGGCTAGCAAAAAATTACGGCATTACAAATGGTTATACTAGACTATCTATTGGACGAGTTGCCCTATGGACCCATGTACTCTTGGTGAGTCAATCCACTTTATGGACCCTGAACTCTCCTTGGTTAAAACATGAAAGGTACCGGCTAGAGCCACACATGGAAAATAGAGAAACCATTGGTTCACTGAACCTGCTTCACTGAAGCCTAACTCACGCCTGATCAGCCGGTCTAAAAATTTGGGCTATTGCAAAAGCCTTCTTCGGGTAGCACTAGAGTTTTACAAACTCGTGCTATCCTATCGTAGCTCATCGAGCCGACAAATTTTTACGACTATCTTCGTGGCACTGGCGCAAGATTTCGTAAACCTTGTTTATAACTCGCCGCGAACTCACTGAGCCGGCTCCTTGTTTATAACTCGCCATGACTCATTGAGTCAGCATATGGTGTTTTTTCCGTGACAAACAGGTTGAAGAAGTTTTTTCTTGTCAAAATATGACACTTCCTAAACTATCAAGCATCAAGATTGGTAAAGGCGACTCATGATTTACAAAAAGGATAAACCGTTCAGCAATATCAAGCAAAAGGCATGGATGGAAGATTGTTCCCCTGAATCCTAATAACTATTACATGGATCACACGGCCATACTGGGCGTCATCCCCCGGTCAAGGAAAGATCAAATTGTTTTTCCAGCAAAGATTACACCATGGTTAGATTTAAGTCGCCGAGTTTCCAGTTGCACTTGGACTAGGCGACGAATTCATCTTCATCGTTCAGAAAGACAGATAGGTCTGCTTCAAAGTCGAAGGGATTCTTGGGCCGGCGAGGAGTCAGGCTGATAATTCCAAATGAAGGAGGAGTCACCTTTTTGTTGTTAGGGTCATACGCAGCCTGGTATTTGTTCAAGTCTAAACTGACCGCCAGCTGAGTCGCCACGGCACAGGACTCTTTCACAACCCGGTGGTAATCGTCTTCAGTAAACTCCGACTCGTCATCCTTCAGCTTAGGGTAGTCAGCTGCTACTTCCTCTGGCTTGAGTTCACGGGCATACGCCAGGCACTGACTTAGGGTGGTCAGAGCTACCATGCGGGCGACTGATACGTCCATTTTGCATCATGCTTTTATGTTGACATTTATCGCTTTATAGGATGTTATTACACTTCACAGTACAATACTTATGCATTTTCTCTCTTATTTTACAAGGTTTACATGAAGAGGGAGAATGTCAGCAGCTGGAATTCTGGCCTGAAACAGGAGCAAGTTTGAGATACCTATTCTGCGCAACTCCAAAAGCCGTGAAAATCAATGTGGAATTATTTTGGAATTTATATGAAATACTGGGCGGAAGAAGTACCAGAGGGGAGCCACGAGGAAGCCACAAGCCTGCTAGGCGTGGCCTACCCCCCTGGCCGCGCCTAGGGGCTTGTGGGCTCCCTGTTGGCCCTCTGGCTCCCCTCTTTTTCTATAAGGAGGGTTTCGTTCCAGAAAAAAACAGGAGGAGGCTTTCGGGAGGAATCACCGCCGCCACGAGGCAGAACTTGAGCAGAACCAATCTAGAGCTCCGGCAGGGTCGTTCTGCCGGGGAAACTTCCCTCCGGAGGGGGAAATCGTCGCCATCGTCATCACCAACACTCTTCTCATCGGAGGGACTCATCACCATCAACATCTTCATCAGCACCATCTCATCTCCAAACCCTACTTCATCTCTTGTAACCAATCTCCGTCTTGCGACTCCGATTGGTACTTGTAAGGTTGCTATTAGTGTTAATTACTCTTCCTAGTTGATGCTAGTTGGATTACTCGGTGGAAAATTATATGTTCAGATCCTTTATGCTATTCAATACCTCTCTGGTCATGAATATAATTATGTTTTGTGAGTAGTCACTTTTTTCCCGAGGACATGGGATAATTCATGCTATAAGTAGTCCTGTGAATTTGGTATTCATTCAATATTTTGATGCGTTGTATGTTGTTTTTCCTCTAGTGGTGTTATGTGAACGTCGACTAAATAACACTTCACCATTATTTGGGCCTAGAGGAAGGCATTGGGAAGTAGTAAGTAGATGATGGGTTGCTAGAGTAACAGAAGCTTAAACCCTAGTTATAAGTTGCTAGAGTAACAGAAGTTGTAAGTAGCGGGAGGGGTTAATCATAAGTGGGATGTTTTTCCAAGTAAGGGAAGCACCCAAGCACCGGTCCACCCACATATCAAACTATCAAAGTAGCGAACGCGAATCATATGAACATGATGAAAACTAGCTTGACAGAAATTTCCATGTGTCCTCGGGAGCGATTTACCTCATATAAGAGTTTGTCCAGGCTTGTCCCTTGCTACAAAAGGGATTGGGCCATCTTTCTACACCTTTTCTACTATTGTTACTTACTACTTGCTATGAATCATCTTATCACACAACTATCTGTTACCCGATAATTTCAGTGCTTGCAGAGAATACCTTGCTGAAAACCACTTGTCAGATCCTTGTGCTCCTCGTTGGGTTCGACACTCTTACTTATCAAAAGGACTACGATAGATCCCCTACACTTGTGGGTCATCAAGACTCTTTTCTCGCGCCGTTGTCGGGGAGTGAAGCGCCTTTGGTAAGTGGAATTTGGTAAAGAAACATTTATATAGTGTGCTGAAATTTATTGTCACTTGTCACTATGGAAACTAATTCTTTGAATAGCTTGTTCGGGGTATCTTTACCTCGAACGGAAGCACAAGGAGTTTCTCCTCAACCTGCTGCACCTACTGAAAATATTTGTTATGAATTTCCTTCGGGTATGCTAGAGAAACTGTTGGCTAATCCTTTTACACGAGATGGAACATCACATCCCGACTTGCATCTAATCTATGTAGATGAAGTTTGTGGTTTATTTAAGATTGCAGGTTTGCCTTATCTTTGAGGGATAAAGCATTGACATGGTATAGGCTATGTGACGATACTGGATCATGGTACTACAACCGATTGAAATTGGAATTTCATCAAAAGTTTTATCCTATGCATCTAGTACATCGTGATCGGAATTATAATTATAATTTTTAGCCTCGTGACAGAGAAAGTATCGCTCAAGCTTGGGGGAGGCTTAAATCAATGTTATATGCATGCCCCAACCATGAGCTCTCGAGAGAAATTATTATTCAGAACTTCTATGCTCGGCTTTCTCATGATAATCGCACCATGCTTGAAACTTCTTGTACCGGTTCTTTTATGAAGAGAGATATTGACTTCAAATGGAATTTACTGGAAAGAATTAAACACAAGTCTGAAGATTGGGAGTTGGAGAAGGTAAGGAGTCAGGTATGAATCTCAAGTTTGATTGCGTTAAATCCTTTGTCGAAACAAATACTTTTTGTGATTTTAGCACTAAATATGGACTTGACTCTGAGATAGTAGCTTCATTGTGTGAATCATTTGCTTCTCATATTGATCTCCCTAAAGAGAAGTGGTTTAAATATCATCCTCCCTTAGAAGTCAATGTAGTTAAACCCAATCCAGTTGAAGATAAAGTCATCGCTTATAATGATGCTATTGTTCCTAGTGCTTACATTGAGAAACCACCTTTCCCTGTTAGAATAAAGGATCATTCTAAAGCTTCAACTGTGATTGGTAGGGGCTACATTAAAACACCTACACCCCCTAAGCAAATTAGAGTTGAACCTAGCATTGCTATTATCAAAGATCTCATGTCCGACAATGTTGAGGGCCATGATATTCACTTCTGTGAAGATGCTGCTAGAATTGCTAAACCTCATGCTAGAGACAAACATAGGCCTGTTGTTGGCATGCCTGTTGTTTCTGTTAAGATAGGAGATCATTGTTATCATGGTTTATGTGACGTGGGTGCTAGTGTTAGTGCAATACCTCTATCTTTATATGATGAAATTAAAGACGAGATTGCACCTGTCGAGATGGAACCTATTGATGTCACTATTCAGCTTGCCAATAGAAATAATATCTGCCCTTTGGGAATTTTAAGGGATGTTGAAGTTTTGTGTGATAAAACTAAGTATCCTGCTGATTTTCTCGTTCTTGCTACCACACAAGATAGCTTTTGTCCCATCATATTTGGCAGACCTTTCCTCAATACTGTCAATGCTCATATTGACTGTGAGAAGCAAACTGTCACTATTGGCTTTGAAGGTGTGTCACGTGAGTTCAATTTCTCCAAGTTTGGTAGACAACCTCATGAAAAAGAGTTGTCTAGTAAGAATGAAATTATTTCTCTAGCTTCTATTGTTGTGCCTCCTACTAATCCTTTAGAGCAATACTTGCTTGAGCATGAAAATGATATGCATATGGATAAAAGGGATGAGATAGATAGAGTTATCTTTGAACAACATCCTATCCTTAAGAATAATTTGCATGCTGAAACGAAGATTGATACTTCTGCTTTCTAGATGGTTATTCTGGTTTCTCCAAAATACCTATTGCACAATCTGTTCAGGAGAAAACCACTTTCACCTGCCCTTTCGGTACCTTTGCTTACACACATATGCCTTTTTGCTTATGTAATGCACCGGCCACCTTTCAAAGATGTATGATGGCTATATTCTCTGACTTTTGTGAAAAGATTGTTGAGGTTTTCATGGATGACTTCTCCGTTTACTGGTCTTCTTTTGATGATTGCCTCAGCAACCTTGATCGACTTTTGCACAGATGTAAAGATACCAATCTTGTCTTGAATTGCGAGAAGTGCCACTTTATGGTTAATGAAGGCATCTTCTTGGAACATAAAATTTCTGAAAGAGGTATTGAATTCGATAAGGCTAAGGTTGATGCGATCGAGAAAATGCCATGCCCTATAGAGATCAAAGGTATAAGAAGTTTCCTTGGTCATGCTGGTTTCTATAGAAGGCTCATTAAGGACTTTTCTAAGATTTCTAGGCCTCTTACCAATCTCTTGCAAAAGGATATTCCTTTTGTTTTTGACGATGATTGTGAGGAAGCCTTCGAAATACTTAAAAAGGCCTTGATAACTGCGCATATTGTTCAACCACCTGACTAGAACTTACCTTTTGAAATCATGTGTGATGCTAGTGATTATGCTGTTGGTGCTGTTCTAGGGCAAAGAGTTGATAAGAAGTTGAATGTTATTCACTATGCTAGTAAAACTCTAGACAGTGCCCAAAGAAACTATGCTACTACTGAAAAGGAATTTTTAGGAGTCGTGTTTGCGTGTGAAAAGTTCAGATCTTAGATAGTTGATTCCAAAGTCACTGTTCACACTGATCATGCTGCTATTAAGTATCTCATGGAAAAGAAAGATGCTAAACCTAGACTTATCAGATGGGTTCTCTTGCTACAAAAATTTGATTTGCATGTTGTTGATAGAAAGGGTGCTGAGAACCCCGTAGCAGATAACTTGTCTAGGTTGGAGAATGTTCTTGATGACCCACAACCTATTGATGATAGCTTTCCTGATGAGCAATTGAATGTCATCAATGCTTCACGTAGTACACCGTGGTATGCTCATTATGCAAATTATATCGTTGCCAAATATATACCACCTAGTTTCACATACCAGCAAAAGAAGAAATTCTTCTTCGATTTGAGACATTACTTTTGGGATGATCCTCACATTTAGAAGGAAGGAGTAGATGGTGTTATTAGACAGTGTGTACGTGAGCATGAACATGGACAGATCCTACAGAAGTGTCACTCCGAGGCTTACGAAGGACACCATGCGGGAGATAGAACTGCACACAAGGTATTGCAATCAGGTTTCTATTGGCCTACTCTCTTCAAGGATGCCCGTAAGTTTGTCTTGTCTTGCGATGAATGTCAAAGAATAGGTAATATCATTAAACGTCAGGAAATGCCTATGAATTATTCACTTGTCATTGAACCATTTGATGTTTGGGGCTTTGATTATATAGGACCTTTTCCAAAATCCAACGAATATACTCATATCCTAGTTGCTGTTGACTACGTTACTAAGTGGGTAGAAGCTATTCCAACTAGTACTGCTGATCACAACACCTCTATCACGATGCTTAAGGAAGTTATTTTCCCTAGATTTGGAGTCCCTAGATATCTAATGATCGATGGTGGTTCACATTTCATTCATGGTGCTTTCCGTAAAACACTTGCTAAGTATCATGTCAACCATAGAGTTGCATCTCCCTATCATCCCCAGTCCAGTGGTCAAGTAGAGCTAAGCAATAGAGAGATTAAACTAATTTTGCAAAAGACCGTTAATAGGTATAGAAAGAACTGGTCTAAGAAGCTTGATGATGCATTGTGGGCTTATGGAACTGCTTATAAGAATCCCATGGGCATGTCTCCGTACAAAATGGTTTATGGTAAAGCATGTCATTTACCTCTTGAGCTAGAGCATAAGGATTATTAGGCAATCAAAGAGCTCAACTTTGAGTTCAAACTTGCTGGTGAGAATAGGTTATTTGATATCAGCTCACTTGATGAGTGGAGAGCTCAGGCATATGAAAATGCCAAGTTGTTTAAATAAAAGGTTAAGAGGTGGCATGATAAAAGGATACAAAAACGTGAGTTCAATGTAGGTGATTATGTCTTGCTATACAATTCTCGTTTAAGATTTCTTGCAGGCAAGCTTCTCTCTAAATGGGAAGGTCCTTACATTGTTGAGGAAGTATATCGTTCCGGTGCCATCAATATCAACAACACGGAAGGTAATTTTCCGAGAGTGGTAAATGGGCAAAGAATCAAGCATTATATCTCATGTACTCCCATAAATGTTGAAAGCAATATTATTAATACCATAACTCCGGATAAGGAATATTTATCAGCCTGTTTCATACTCCAAAAATGAAGAGGTATGTGATTCGGTAAGTAAACCGACTCCAAAACTTTTCCAGTAGGAATTTTTCTCCGTTTTGGAACTTTTAGAAAAATAGAAAAATTTAAAGTAGTCCAGAAAGCGCACGAGGAGGCAACAAGCCTGCGAGGCACGGGCCACCCCGTGGCCGCACCTGGGGGCTTGTGACCACCTCGTGTGCCTCCCGGACTCCGTTTTCTTGTGGAGTACTCCGTCTGGTCGGGAAAAATTCATTATATATTCTCCCGAAAGGTCTGACCCTCGTATCACGCAAATTTTCTCTTTTTTCGTTTCGAGCCTGTTTCTGCCGCAGATTTAGGGCAAGGATGTCGTCTCAGGAATCTGTCGGGGAGAACGATCTCCCTCAATTCTATGAAGAAGTAAATGCTGATCTGAAAAGAATGGAGGTCATGGAGGGCAAGGAAAGGCTGCTTGAAGAAACTAAGGGCAAAACTAAGAAGGAGAATCCGGCATTGGACGAAGGGCAATCTGTGCTCAACAAGGAAGAAGCTCAGGAAGAGGATTTTCTTCAACCCTATCTCCACCTTTTACCTCCATCCTTGATCAAACTCTTGAGTTTATGTGAAATAACTCGTGTTCGTAATACTTATTTCACCCGTGAAGTTGTTTTGTTGGAGAAACATATCACAGAACTCCAAGGTATAAATCAAAGATTGATGGCCCTCTTGGAATCAAAAGACAGGACAACTCCACCACCATGACCTCCGAATGAAGACAACTAAGCATGGGTATGGGCAATCCCCTTGGCTTGTGCCAAGCTTGGGGTAGTTTCCCCGGTATCATATCATCATCACATCTTTTGCCTTTACCTTTTCTTAGTTTGATCCTTTTTGGTTTTATCTTTCTCTAGTAGAATAAAGTTCTTAGTGTTTTAGGTTTGAGTTTTGATTTGTGTCACCCCCAATGTATTCGAGCTCGTGACTCATATAATAAAGAGTGGTATAGTTAAGGGCCTTGCTTCATGCCATGATCTAAAGAAAAGAATAATAAAAGCACAAACGCATGAAAGATCATGTAATGATCTTATGGGAAGTGATGGCTTCACATATAAAAAGAATGTTGATTGAAACTTGTTGTGGGTGGACAAACATAGACCTTGGTCATTGCTGCAATTAATAGGAGGTAATAAAGAAAGAGAGGTTCACATATAAATATATCACCTTTGACACTATCTATGATTATGAACACTCAGTAAACTATTATATGCTTAGAAGTAAATGTTCGACAAGGAAGACAACATAATGAATTATGTTTGCTTGGTTCCGAACAATGTTATATGACTAGAGATCGCTTAGCATGTGACGATTGCTTCCACCTCTTATCAGCCAAAACTTCCGCACTAAGTAGAGATACTACTTGTGCTTCCATAAACCTTCAAACCCAGTTTGCCATGAGAGTCCACCATACCTACCTGTGGATTGAAGAAGATCCTTCAAGTAAGTTTTCATCGGTGCAAGCAAGAAAAATTGCTCCCTATATATGTATGATCTATTAGTGTGTGGAAAATAAGCTTTGTACGAACCTGTGATGAGGAAGACATAAAAGTGGCAGACTGCATAATAAAGTTCTTTATCATAGGAGGCAATATAAAGTGACGTTCCTTCACACTAAGAGGTCACACATCCAAACCTGAAAAGCGCATGACAACCTCTGCTTCCCTCTGCAAACGGCCTATCTTGTACCTTTACTTTTTGTCCTTAAAAGTGTCACGATGATCGACACCAATTCCTTATTACGCCTTTATCTTGGCTAACGTCATATGTTAGGGAAACATCTATATTCATATGTCAATCTGGAAGTAAGTATTCATGAATTATTATTGTTGACATTACCCTTGAGGTAAATAGTTGGGAGGCGAAACTATAAGCCCCTATCTTTCTCTGTGTTCGACTGAAACTTTGATCTCATGAGTACCACGTGAGTTGTAGCAATTGTAGAAGAAGAAAGGATGATTGAGTATGTGGATTTTCTTTACAAGCTCTTACTTGACTCTTTCCGACGTTATGATAAATTGCAATTGCTTCAATGACTATAGGCTATTGGTTGTTAATTCTCAATAAGGTTCTTGATCCATACTTTACTTTGTGAAGGAATTATCACTTTAGCATAAAATATTATATGATGTTATTGATGTTCTGATTATGATCATGATGCCTGCATGTCCGTACTTTGTTTTGTCGACACCTCTATCTCTAAACATGTGGGCATATTTATTGATCTCGGTTTTCGCTTGAGGACAAGCGAAGTCTAGGCTTGGGGTAGTTGATACGTCCATTTTGCATCATGCTTTTATGTTGATATTTATCGCTTTATGGGCTGTTATTACACTTCACAGTACAATACTTATGCCTTTTGTCTCTTATTTTACAAGGTTTACATGAAGAGGGAGAATGCCGACAGCTGGAATTCAGGCCTGAAAAAATAGCAAGTTTGAGATACATATTCTGCGCAACTCCAAAAGCCGTGAAAATCAATGACAAATTATTTTGGAATTTATAAAAAATACTGGGCGGAAGAAGTACCAGAGGGGAGCCACCAGGAGGCCACAAGCCTGCTAGGCACGACCTACCCCCCTGGCCGCGCCTAGGGGGCTTGTGGGCTCCCTGTTGGCCTTCTCGCTCCCCTCTTTAGCTATAAGGAGGGTTTCGTTCTAGAAAAAATCAGGAGTAGGATTTCGGGAGGAATCGCCGCCGCCACGAGGCGGAACTTGAGCAGAACCAATCTAGAGCTCCGGCAGGGTCGTCCTGTCGGGGAAACTTCCCTCCCGGAGGGGGAAATCATCGCCATCGTCATCACCAACACTCCTCTCATCGGAGGTGACTCATCACCATCAACATCTTCATCAGCACCATCTCATCTCCAAGCCCTACTTCATCTCTTGTAACCAATCTCCGTCTCGCGACTCCGATTGGTACTTGTAAGGTTGCTAGTAGTGTTGATTACTCTTCATAGTTGATGCTAGTTGGATTACTCGGTGGAAGATTATATTTTCAGATCCTTGATGCTATTCAATACCTCTCTGGTCATGAATATAATTATGCTTTGTGAGTAGTCACTTTTGTTCCTGAGGACATGGGATAAGTCATGCTATAAGTAGTCATGTGAATTTGGTATTCGTTTGATATTTTGATGCGTTGTATGTTGTTTTTCCTCTAGTGGTGTTATCTGAACGTCGACTACATAACACTTCACCATTATTTGGGCCTAGAGGAAGGCATTGGGAAGTAGTAAGTAGATGATGGGTTGCTAGAGTGACAGAAGCTTAAACCCTAGTTTATGCGTTGCTTCGTAAGGGGCTGATTTGGATCCACTAGTTTAATGCTATGGTTAGACTTTGTCTTAATTATTATTTCATAGTTGCGGATGCTTGCGAGAGGGGTTAATCATAAGTGGGATGTTTTTCTAAGTAAGGGAATCACCCAAGCACCAGTCCACCCACATACCAAACTATCAAAGTAGCGAACGCGAATCATATGAACATCATGAAAACTAGCTTGACAGAAATTCCCATGTGTCCTCGGGAGTGCTTTACCTCCTATAAGAGTTTGTACAGGCTTGTCCCTTGCTACAAAAGGGATTGGGCCATCTTGCTGCACCTTTGCTACTATTGTGACTTGCTACTTGCTACGAATCATCTTATCACACAACTATCTGTTACCGATAATTTCAGTGCTTGCAGAGAATACCTTGCTGAAAACCACTTCTCAGATCCTACTGCTCCTCGTTGGGTTCAACACTCTTACTTATCAAAAGGACTACGATAGATCCCCTACACTTGTGGGTCATCAGCGGCTGACCTCTTTAACTCCTCTACTTGTGGTGGCAATGTTGACAAGCAACCGAGCATATTCTTGATGGACTTGATTGGTTCCTTATTGCCCATTACTGCCTTCATCGCCAGCATGCTCCCTGTATACAGTTGCTCCGTAAAGGTGTAAATCGCCTTAAGCTTCAGGATGCAGTCATCTTGGAGATTGGCGGCTCGTGGACCTACAAAGGGTAAAACAATGACAATCAGTAATTGCAAACTAAAATTATGACTTCTCTTGTTGAACGAGGGAATTGCTCCTTACCAAAGATGGCTTGGGTCATGTTGAGACATGTTTTTTTAGCCCGGAGAGCTCCTGTAGGGCGGTTTCTAACTTTGCCTCGGCTTGTTCTGCCCGCTTGAGGAGGGCGGCTTGGTCAGCATTGGCTTTCTTCTCAAAAAATATGTGGTCGGCTTTCATCTTCTCCATGTCATCCAGAGCCAACTGATATTTTTCTTCAGACGCAGTCCGAGCATCCTGCTGTTCGGCGAAGATTTTCTTCAAGTCAGCAAGAGATGACTCGGCCTGGGTTATAGATTCCAGCAAACAAATTTTGGGGAGACAAGTTTCAGAACTGTTGCAAGCAACATCCCTCAAACTTGGGGGCAAATGTATGATTCTATTTGAAAGTCATACAAAATACAAGACCCGGCTCATCTTTCAAAAGATGACCCGGCCCTTGGGGGCTACAGGTTAAAGTTTTTATCCAATGCAAGACCCGACTCATCTTTCAAAATATGACCCGGCCCTTGGGGGCTACAGGTTGAAGTTTTTATCTAATGCAAGACCCAGCTCATCTTTCAAAAGATGACCCGACCCTTGGGGGCTACAGGTTGAAGTTTTTATCTAACGCAAGACACGACTCATCTTTAAAAAGATGACCCGGCCCTTGGGGGCTACGGACAGATATGGGTCTACCAGATATTGCAACAAACATTATTTCATCAAGCAAGACTTGTCTCCTGGAAGGCTAATGGGTGGAAGAACACAAAATCAAGGACGTACCTCATGATTGACTCTCATCACATGGATCAAGCTCTTCTCCATTTCATAACTCGTCTCCAGGCGACTTACGAAGCCAGAGCAAAGTTTGTCGAATTCGAGCTTCTCATAATGGGGAAGCCTCAGCTTAGTGACATCTTGTTCTGCGGAAGGATGGGATTCTTCTTATGTGTGTTTGGATAACACCGCCGCTGCAGGTTTGGAGTAACCGGTACCAGTGATGATTACAGTATCTGGATCTTCAGTCGCCTTGGAAGAGCTCGGCGGGTTAACTTTGTCAGTGGTTTCCTTTAAAGAGCTTGGAGAGTCGTTCCGGATGTCAGGAATGTCATCCGCAGGATCATCATGAGCTGTCGCTTGCTCCTCATCAAGCTCTGGGGCAGAGGTGTTCACGCCTAACACCTCAGTCATCTTAGGAGCAGAAGACAAGTCGCCGGTTTTTCTCTTCTTTGCTTGTGCTCTAAAGTAAAGACATCAAACTTAGAACAAATAACATTATTGGGAAGCGAAAAGGTTAATAAAAGAACTTACCCCTGTACACGAATCATTGGCGGAAGAGCTGACATCACTGAGTCGCCAGATGAAGGAGGAGAAACCTGAAATAATAAAAGTTCAAAGAGTGAATGAGTTGTGAATCACATTTTCTACAAGGAGGAGAGTGTGTTTAACAGGAGTATACCTCACTTGTGCTCTTCCGACCGGTTGTCTTTTCAGGTAACCCGGAAACTAAGTCGCCAGAGCGGCTCCAGGTTTTACGTTTGGGGGTATACTTCGCCTTCTTCAAAAGAAATCAGGGTCCAGATAAGCATTTGGGTGAGACATGGGAACTTTTCCACAAATCCGCCTGGCCGGCCTAGGTGAAGAGGAAGTTGAGTCAGAAGAAACGGAAATTACCTCAACCACGTCATTTTGGATCTCATAGTCATCGTCCTACACATAAAGCTAACAGGATATAAGCATAAGTCGAAACATAATGATGATAAAATAAAGGGTAAATTTTTACCTCTGTCTGTTCTTCGTCGGCTTGGGACTCACCGACCATGGATGAATCCTTGACGGCGGCTTTGCCCTTGCTCGTCTTCTTTTTCTTCTTCTTCGGTGGCGGCTTACTTGTTTTTTGGGCGGTCACCTTTGGCCTTTGAGACCAAAATGGATCACCTTTCTGGTGGATAGAATCAAAATTCAAACCTGGAACACTGGCGCATGCGTTGAAAAAGGTAGAAGGAGGCGACTTAGATTGTTACCGGTGGAGCCGGGTTGGTGAGGCAGAAAGGCTTGAGCCCGACCTTGGCACTGTTTTCCAAGGACTCGCCGTTAATTTCTTGATTATGTCAACAATATATTTCTCGGGGAGTCTTTTATGATGAAAGCATTGTGGATTGTTCACGCTGCCATCGTATTCGCACATCAGACCATTCCGCCGCCTCAAAGGAAGAATATTCCACTCCACCCAGCAACGGAATAGGTCAACCCCGGTGAGCCCATTGTTGGTCAAGGACCGCAGCTCGGAGAAGATGGGGATGAATTCTGATTCTTCTTCTTCGTTAAGCTTCTCTCGCAGCTTGAAGTACTTGGGTAAGCGATCTTCTCTATAACCCGGAAGCGGGTTCTCACCGGGAGGAGAAGTGTCACGGCAATAAAACCAAGACTCGGCCCAGCCTTTGGGATGGTTGGGCAGGAGGACAGACGGATACCTGCGTTCGCAGCGCCGCTGGATGTTGACCCTCCCAAGTTCCAAGTTGGGCCCGTTGGAAAATTCGGTCTGGTGGTTCAGATGGAAGAAGTTCCAAAATAGTGGAACTATGGGCTCTATCTGCAGGTATGCCTCGCAAAATACTTGGAACTGACAAAGATTACTGATGGAATTGGGTCCCAAATCTTGAGGGTGAACATTAAGGAAATGCAGAGCGTCTCTAAAGAACTTTGATCCAGGCGGTTTGAAGCCTCGTTCAAGATGATCAATGAAAATAACTACTTCCCCCTCGGCGGGATTGGGAATCACCTCGCCTGGAGCGGTCCGCCAACCAGTGACTTGCTTACAATCAAGGTGACCCGAGTTGACAAATTTCTCGACAAAGGCGTCATTAATCTTGGTTGGTAGCCAATCACATTTTGAGATGCTAACCATGACTACAAAAAAGAAGAAACAAGGCGGCTCATTAAGGACCATAAAACATGGTAACTCGCGAGTTGCAGTTCTACGATATGTCTGTAAAAGCCCTATGACTCGCCATTAGGTGACTAAAAACCTGGATATGAGGATATTCTAACTCGCCAGTTGAGCGATTTATGGTATGTCTATGAATGTGTTATGACTCGCCCTTTGGCGATCAAAAGCGTAGCTTTGGCAATGTTCTAACTCGCTGTGGTGGAAGATAGCGAGTGGCGATTCAGAAAAGATTCTTTCCTTAGGGATATTCCCGAAGTGGCATAAACAAGTTTCGAAAAGCAAGCAATGAAATATGGATCTATGGGTGGATCAAATTAAGGAGATAATTCCTAAGCAAAGCTGCAAAGACTATGAACGCACGAAAGCGACAAGGGGTGCCTCATGAATCTATAAGGTAAATACATCAAAATGACCAACAGACGTGGCGAAGCTACCGTGCTTTACTACTACGAAGGATCTTTCGGAAATATGGTTGATGGATCTAGAGTGAAAAGGGGATCATCATTGCATTCCGGAGATGAACTTAGACGAACATGGCGGCAAGGTCTAACCCTAATGGGAAAAATGCTTACCTGAGAAAAGAGGACGATCCCCGGAAGAGGATGTGGAAGGTTTGCGGTAGATCCTCTGCCTTCTGTTGTCCTCGAGACGTCCGGGCCGCGGTGGCTGGCGACGAAGCTTCGGGAGCGGCGAAGAGACGGAAGCACTGGCACGAGGAAGACGAAGGTTGACGAGGAGGTCGAAGTGGGGGTAGGTGACGGTGCCCCCACTCCCCCTTGCGGATATTTAAAGGCAAGGTGCTGGAATCGACGCGGCAGGCGCGGGAATAGAGGCGACAAACCGAAAATTTGCAATGATGGTGCTTGGATTTTTGGGATAAATAAATGGCGGTGAGAAAGATCTGTTGGGTAGTTGTGTCGTTACGTCCTGAAATTGGAGGGATAAGGTGATGTCATCAAAAACTGCTTGGCGGCTCAAACAATTCATGATGGATGGCGGCTTGTCGTTCGTCAAGAGATAGGAGTAATACAAGTCGCCCCAAAAATGAGTGAAGTTTATTGGTGTGAATAAATTCAAGACAATCTCGGGCCTAATGTTGGGGATATTACATGCGGTGTAACCCGCCCTAACTGGGCCAGGTTACTGAAGGGGCAACTCATCCTTTGGTAATACAAGCCTTGGTCCACGGGGGCCAGGAGCCGGACGGCGGTTCAGGAGCTATACAGAGGATAGGCCGCCAAGGAGGTTTCCAGTCTTGGAAAGCACGACGACTTAGAGATATAGAAAACCATGATCTGTAATGTGGCTAGGACTCTTGTAATCCCTAGGGCTTCAACCTGTATATAAAGGTGAGTCCTTGGGGAAGATAGGGAAAGTTAGAAATCATCGAGAGCTAGGTCAGGCGAGTTACGCCCTCCTTGTGATCGAAACCATCATCAATCTACATAAAGCAGGACATAGGCTTTTACCTCCACACGAGGGTCCGGACCTGGGTAAATCTCAGTCTCGCTTTCGCTCACCCCCTTTGAGTTGCCACCAAGGTGTGATGGCTCCTTCATTAAGTCCTTTCATGAGGACATCTGTTGTGACAAAACCACGACAACAAGGCAATAAAAATTGCTTCTAACATGGTCAATCATTTAGTGTAAGTGAAAGTAAGAATTGTACGAACTTGTGATGGTGATAATAAAAGCGATAAAACGCATAAAAAGGCTGCCATCATAAGGGGCAATATAACGTAACGTTCCTTTGCACTAAGGGATTTGGCATACAACCAAAAAGCGCATGACAACCTCTGCTTCCCTCTACGAAGGGCCTATCTTTACTTTTATGTATTTACTTTTATACAAGAGTCAAAGTATTTTTCTCTAATCCTTTTTATATTCTCTTTTGCAATCATCATGTGGTGGGGAAATATCTAGACATATATATCCAGTTGAATCTGGTGGTCATGATTCATTATTGTTGACATCACCCTTGAGGTGAATACAATGGGAGGCGACACTTTAAGCCCCTATCTTTCTATGTGTCGGTTGAAACCTTTTGCTCATACGTAGGTGGTGAGTGTTAGAAATCATAGAAGACTAAATGATGGTTGAGTATGTAGACTTTCTTAAAAGCTCTAATATGTGACCCTTCCTGAAAATGTGATGAATTGTGTTGCAAAGTTGTCTAAAAACATAGTTTGTTAGTTTTGAATAGAGTTTATGCTTCATACTTCAAAGTTGTGATGAATTGTTACTTGTTTATGAGAAGTTTTTTTGATGACAGTTATATGATGAAATTGTTGTGATGAAGTATTTTATAAAGTTTTATTTGCTGTTATAATAATGAGCGTGATGCTACTATGTCTGTATTTTTTTATCGACACCTCTCTCTCAAAGCATGTGGTCATCATTTTCATTAATCGGCTTCCGCTTAAGGACAAGCGAGGTCTAAGCTTGGGGAGTTGATACATCCACGTTGCATCATGTTTTCCTACTGCTATTTATAGTGTTTTTATGCATTATACCACTTTATGGAGTATTTCTAATGCCTTTTCTCTCATAATATGCAAGGTTTACACCAAGAGGGAGAATACGGGCAGATGGAATTCTGGACTTGTAAAAGCTACGTTAGAGATGCCAATTGTGACATCTCCAAATCGGTTGAAACTTCACGAGGAATTTTTATGGAATAAACAAGAAATATTGGAGGAAATAAGCACTAGCAGGGGGCTCTGAGGTGGCCACTAGGCACCAGGGCGTGTGAGCCCCCCCTAGCGCGGCATGGTGGGTAGTGGGACACCAAGCCCACTTCTGGCAACCATCTTCTGGTATATATTCACTCTTGACCTAAAAAATGAGGACATGACTTTCGGGACGGAGCGCCGCCGTCTCGAGGCGGAACCTAGGCAGGAGCACTTTTGCCCTCGACCGGAGCGATATTACCGAAGTAACTTCCCTCCCGGTGGGGGAAATTGAGGCCATCGTCATCACCAACAACCCTCTCATCTTGGGGAGGCCATATTCATCAACATCTTCAACAACACCATCTCCTCTCAAAACCCTAGTTCATCTCTTGTGCCCAATCTTGTACCGGAACCTCAGATTGGTACCTGGGGGTGACTAGTAGTGTTGATTACATCTTGTAGTTGATGCTTTATTATATATTTGGTGAAATATCATATGTTCAGATCCAATATGCTATTTAATACATCTGCGACCATGAGCATGTTTATCACTTCTGAGTAGTTACTTTTACCCTTGAGGCCATGGGAGAATTCATGTCGCAAGTAGTCATGTGAAGTTGATATTTGTTTGATATTTTGATGATATGAATGTTGTGATTCCCTTAGTGGTGTTATGTGAACATCGACTACATAACACTTCACCATATTTGGGCCTAAGGGAATGCATTGTGGAGTAATTATTAGATGATGGGTTGCGAGAGTGACAGAAACTTAAACCCTGGTTTATGCGCTATTCCGTAAGGGGCTGATTTGGATCCCTATGTTTAATGCTATGGTCAGATTTCAATCTTAATACTTCTCTTAGTTGCGGATTCTTGCGGGAGGGTTAATAATAAGTGGTAGGCTTGTTCAAGTAAGAACATCACCCAAGAACCGGTCCACCCACATATAAAATTATCAAAGTACCGAACGCGAATCAAACCGACATGACGAAAGTGACTAGATGAAATTCCCGTCTGCCCTCAAGAATGCTTTGCCGATTATAAGAAACCATTCTGGCATGTACTTCTCCACAAAAGGATTAGGCTACCTTGATGCACCTATAGTTACTATTACTACTCGTTACTTGTTACAATTACCTTGCCATCAGACAACTTGTCACCTATATTTCAGTGCTTGCAGAAATCACCTTGCTGAAAAAACGCTTGTCATTTCCTTCTGCTCCTCGTTGGGTTAGACACTCTTACTTATCAAAAGGACTATGCTTGATCCCCTATACTTGTGGGCCATCAACCCACAATTCATCGGATCCCAACAAACACACCATACATGAGAATTAAATCGGATAGATCAAAGCGAATATGCGATGATCATTGTATTGAAGATCAAGAGAGACAAAGATAGCCATCTAGATACTAACTACGGACCATTAGGTCTGTGGTGAACTACTCACACATCATCACGAAGGCAGCAAGGTTGATGAAGAGGCCCTCTTTTATCCATCCCCGCTCCGGCAGGGTGCCAGAACAGAGCTCCAGATGGGATCACCATGAAATAGAGACTTCCAGCGGCGGAAAAAGTGTTTCTCTCTGATATTTAGGGTTTTTGGAATATATGTCAACTTATAGGCCAGATAACGGAGGTAGCGGGGCCACCAGGGAGGGACAAGCCATTAAGGCGCACCGACCCCCCTGGTGTGCCCTGTTGGCTTGTGCCTCCCTCGTGTGGCTTCCTGCCTTCTCCTGAAGCTTCTAGTTCTTCTTTTGGTCCAGAAAAAACACAAAAAAGTTTAGGGGTAATTGGACTTCGTTTGGTAGTGTAAACCTGAAAAGTAAAAACACACACAGAAAACAACAACTAGCACTAGGCACTGGGTCAATAGGTTAGTGCTCAAAAATAATATAAATTGGTAAATTATGACCCAAAATGTGTCCTAGGATGATAATATAATAGCATGTAACAATAAAAAAAATTATAGATACATTTGAGACGTATCAAGCATCCCCAAGCTTAATTCTTGCTTGTCCTCGAGTACCTAAATGATAAAACGACATTTTTGATGTGTAATGCTACCCAATATGTAATCTCTTGCATGTATGTTCATTGAAAATGATGAATTAACAAACATCAACATAGTGATATTTATAAGCACAAGCAATAAAATCATCAATCTTTCGGAGTATACGATCCTAAATAATGTTTACCCCCATTCATCTTTCATATTATCAAGGCATTGCTCCATCTTCACCACATTAATAAAAATGTCAAGCAGCACGTGTCCAAGTCAGGAAATTGGATCATATTTTTTCAATGTGAATCAACTTTTTATTCTTCATGCATTACATGAGCGTGGACCATGGACATAGCATAATGGTGGAACATAATATGGTGGTAGATATCAAAGGGGTAAAACCTGGAGAAGATAGTCTCACGTCAACTAGGCCTACCGACGGGCCATGGATATACCCATCGGTAGATGTCAATGCAGGGAGTAGGGATTACCATGCAAATGAAGCACTACAGTTATAAGTGTATGAAAGCTCAAAGGAAGCTAAGAGGGGTGTGCATCCAACTTGCTTGCTCATGAATACCTTGGGCATTCCAGTAAGCCCGTCATCGACATACAAGCCAAGTTTACAATAATGGAAATATGATTCCCACTAGCATATGAAAATGACATAACATAAGACTCTCTATATGAGGAACAAGGTGCCACTTTGAGGCACAAGTGTGGTAAATGATAGTAGCACAGTCCCTTCTCTCTTTTTCTCTCATTCATTTTTTCATTTTTTATGGTGGGCTCATTGCCCCCCCCCCATTTTTATTTTCCATCCAGAGTATCATCCCGACTTGTGGGGGAATCATAGTCTCCATCATCCTTTCCTCACTAGGACAATGCTCTAATAATGATGATCATCACAATTTTATTTAATTACAACTGAATGAGAACTTGATATGAAACAATACGACTCAAGATGAATGCCTCCTGCAATGTACCAGGATGTGCAATGATCTAGCGTGACATGTATCAGCAATATAATGAATGGTGGATTTGCTTCACATGCTATTTCATCTCTATATGATCATGAAAAGTATTATGATGATGAACTAACTAGTCATATGGTGTAACGATGGAATTTGCATGGCAATATATCTCAGAATGTCTATGGAAAGGCCATGGTAGGTATGTATGGTGGCTGTTTTGAGGAACATATAGGAAGGATTATGTGTGACAGAGTGTATCATGCCACGGGGTTTGGAAGCACCAGTGATATTCGCACTGATCCTCGAGGTGAGAATGGGCAATGCATGGTACCTAAGAGGCTAGCAAAATAAGAGGAGGTGAGATTGCGTATGTCCATGGCTTCGCATTAGTCATGAAGAACTAATATATTTATTGCAAATTTTATTAGTTTTATTACAAATCAAAGCACTACTCGTATGCCCCGAGCGAGGGGGTTGGTAGGAGTTAACCGTCGCGCCCCCCCGACTCGAGACAACACTAGGATTTTAATGAGGAATAGAAATGCTCATACATCCCCACCATGCCTTTTTAACATCTAGACAAACAAGAAACTAACACCTCTTAATACCGGAACTTCTGTGAATCAACAATGATGCACTCACACCTTTTTCATATTACCACATCAATATCATTAACCCATAATTTCTCTTTATGTGCTACATGATGGTTTTGATTATCATTCATTGAATACCTATTATTTTTGGACTAGCTTCAAGACCAATGCAAATTACCATTACTGTTTATTAACTCTCAAATATATGTAAGTGAAGAATGAGAGTGCAAACATTTCTATAAAATCTATACGCCACCATGCTCAAAAAGATATAAGTAAATTACTTGAGCAACTGTTTAGCTCAAAAGATATAAGTGAAGCACATAGAGTATTATAATAAATGATGATGAATGTGTGTCTCTATCAAGCTCATGTGTCCAGAAAATAATGATTGTGGCAAACTAAAAATAAAAAACCAAACTAAAGCAAACGATGCTCCAAGCAAAACTCACATCATGTGATGAATAAAAATGTAGCTCGAAGTGACATACCAATGGATTTAGACGAAAGATGGGATGCCTTCCGGGACATCCCCAAGCTTAGACGCTTGAGTCTTACTAGAATATTACCTTTCCTTGTAAATCTCCAAGCTTAGGCTCTTGCTGCTCTTTATTCATTCGTCCATCGCGATAACACCTAAAACTTGAAAACTTCAATCACATAAAATTCAACAAAACTTCATGAGATCCGTTAGTATAAGCAACATATAAAATACTTAGGTGATGTTATAAATTGATTAATATTTCATTATTTCATAATAGGTACTCTACTGTAAATTCTCCATGGCTTATACCCCCTGATACAATCCATAACATCATCAACACAAGCAAACTATGCAAGCAAAAAACTGAATCTGTCTAAAATAGAACAATCTATAGTGATCCGTAAAGAACCTATAGTTATGAAACTTAAAAGAGTCTGAAAAATTGAAAAGACCTGGGGAATTTGTACATAAATATTGTTTAAAAAATTCAGCTTATAAATACGTTCTAGTAAAACCAGATAAATTCTACACTGGACGTCTAAGTTTCTGTTTTTTTTGTCGTATCAATTCTATTTATCATACAAGTCATCCCACAGCTTTACTTGGAACAAAAAATAATTTAAACATAAAAACATAATCATTACATATTCAATTATTATGTCATCACACTAAGACTTAAACTAAATACAAAATTAAGATAACTATTGGGTTGCCTCCCAACAAGCGCTATTGTTTTATGCCCCTAGCTAGGCATAATACATATGCTCAAGTGGTGTCATCCTTGACAATCAATCCATAAGTAGCCCTTATGACGGATTCATAAGTTGGTTTGATTCTCTTTCTAGGGAAGTGGTATATCCCTTTTTTAATGGAAATTGGAACCTTATGTTTCTCTCTTTCATATACCCCTGGTACTATTGTCGGGACCATTCCCACGACAGTGGGGCTGCCCGAGAGGGACAAGCCATCTGGGCCCGTCGACCCCCCTCCTTGCTCCGTGTTGGCTTGCGCCTCCCTTGTGTGGCTTCTGGCCTTCTCCCGAAGCTTCCATGTCTTCTTTTGGTCCAGAAAAAATCATAAAAAAGTTTCTCGGAAATTGGACTTCGTTTGGTACTGTAAACTTGAAAAGTAAAAAAACACAAAGAAAACAACATCTCGCACTAGGCACTGGGTCAATAGGTTAGTGCTCAAAAATAATATAAATTTATAAATTATGACCCAAAAAGTATCCTAGGATGATAATATATAGCACAAAACAATAAAAAATTATAGATATGTTGGAGAAGTATCAACATCTCCAACATATCCATATTTTTTATTGTTCCATGCTATTATATTATAATTCTTTTCTTTTCAGGAATACTGTACCAAACGAAGTTCAAATACCCCAAAACTCTTTGATGGTTTTTTGTGGACAAAATAAGGACCTGGAAGCTTCGGAGGGAGACCGGATGACCAACGGGGTGGCGCCAAGCCAACAGGGCGTGCCTAGTGGGAGTGGTCATGCCCTGATGACTTGGGACCACCTCCATTGGCCTGTGGCATTCCTTTCCGTCATATAAATTCTCATTAACCCCAAAAATCATAAGGATTCACCCAAAATACTTTTTCTGCCACCGCAAACTTCTATTCCACAATGTGCTGATCTGGAGCCATGTTTTGATGTCATGCCAATGGGGGTCGTTCTTGGAGGGCCTCTACATCATCCTTGTTGCTCCCATGGTTATATGTGAGTATTTGACCATAGACCTACGGGTCTGTAGTTAGTAACTAAATGGCTATCTCGCTCTCTTTGATCTTAAGTACAAAGTTCATCACATCTATGTGATGATCTATTCGATGTAATATTCTTGTGCGGTGCATTTGTTGGGATTCGATGAATTGTGGGTTTATGTTCTGTATATTCATGATATTATAATGAGTTCCTTTCCGATCTTTCATATATATGCATGATTATGATAGCTTCGTAATTCTCTATGATCTATCGATGTAGTTTGGCCAGCTAGATTGATTTATCTTTAGTGAGAGAGGTCTGTTGTAGTGGGTTCAATCTTGCAATGCTCTATATCCTAATGACAGAGTAGGGGACAAGACAATTATTTGTATTTCTATCACTAAGGATAAAACGTTGGTGTTGATTCATATTTATTGGATTTGCTTTGTCTACATCATGTCATTGTTCTCCAAGCATTACACTGTTTTACTTAATACTCTAGATGCATGGTGGATAACGGTCGATGGGTGGAGTAATAATAGAAGATCTAGGTAGGAGTCGGTGTACTTGCTTACATATGTGATTCCTATATGTAATGATCATTGCCACGAATAAGGATTGCATAACTATGCCCTTTCTATCAACATCCCAACAGTAATTTGTTTATCCACCGTATGCCTTCTACGAGAGAGAAGCCTCTAATGAAAACTATAGCCCTTGGGTCTATTCACAAATATAAATACAAAAATACAAAATACCTTGTTTTTCTTATTTACTTTTAATTTATCTCCCATTTATATTTTAAAAACTATCCAATTACACTACGTATTGCTTGCAAGTAACGAGTTCAAGGGAATTGACAACCCTCTTCCCCGGGTTGGGTGCAAGTGTGTGCTCTTTCGTGTGTAGGCGCTAAAGACGGAAAATTGCATGGTTCTTCTATTCGTTCGATGAACTTGGTTCTCACTGTGGGAAATACTCATTAATACTATGTTGCATCATCCCCTCCTCTTCGGGGGAAAAACTCCAACGCACATCACAAGTATGAACCATCATGATGCTCACCATCGGGCGTGAGTAATTCCTTTATAGGCTTGTTGGACAATGATGGGTTTGGATGAGATTTTTCATGTAATCGAGTTATTTTGATAGGGATTGATCTATAGTATCCACTATGTTGTGAGATTGATATTGATATGACTTTGGTATGCTTAATGCTTGTCTCTAGGGCCCGAGTGTTGGAAATATGCCCTAGAGGGAATAATAAATTAGTTATTATTATATTTCCTTGTTCATGATAATCGTTTATTTTCCATGCTAGGATTGTATTGATTGGAAACTCAAATACATGTGTGGATACATAGACAACACACTGTCCCTAGTGAGCCTCTAATGGACTAGCTCGTTGATCAAAGATGGTCAAGGTTTCGTGACCATAGACAAGAGTTGTCATTTGATAATAGGATCACATTATTAGGAGAATGATGTGATGGACAAGATCCAAACTATGAACGTAGCATGTGATCGTCTCAGTTTATTGCTACTGTTTTCTGCATGTCAAGTATCTGTTCCTATGACCATGTGATACGTCCAAAATGCATCACTATTTTGTATCATAATTTGTCTCTATTCATTGGTATATTTCACTTTATGATGATGTACTTATAGTGTTTTGGCTTATTTTACACACTTTACAACTTTCCGGTGCCGAAACAGCAGACGCATGATTCAGCGGAGAAAATAGCACGAAGAGTTGCAATATCAAAACATCTCCAATTGCGCTGAAATTTTGAGGGAAGAAGTTTCCGAACAGGTCCCGAAGACAAGCCAAAGAAGAGCTGGAGGGGGCTACATGTCACCCAGGTGACCTGTTGGCGCCCCCCCCCCCTAGGCCGTGCCAGGAGGCCCCCTGAGTGATGGGCCCAGCCCCCGGTGCTCTCCTATGGCCTATATGTCCCTCTTGACCTAAAAATTCTGGAGACGGAAGAGTCTTCGCGATTCCGCCAGCGCTCCGCTACGGAAAGCTACAAAGAAGAAAAGACCTTTTAGGCGGGCAGATTCCGCCGGGGAGAACTCCTCCCGGAAGGGGAGATCGTCCTCAATGTCATCACCATCGTCACCGGCATCATCGAGATCATCATCAACATCATCACTAATACGTCCATTTTGCATCATGCTATTATGTTGATATTTATCGCTTTATGGGCTGTTATTACACTTCACGGTACAATATTTATGACTTTTCTCTCTTATTTTATAAGGTTTACATGAAGAGGGAGAATGTCGGCAGCTGGAATTCTGGCTTGAAAAAGGAGCAAGTTTGAGATACATATTATGCGCAACTCCAAAAGCCATGAAAATCAACGAGGAATTATTTTGGAATTTATAAAAAATACTGGGTGGAAGAAGTACCAGAGGGGAGCCACCAGGAGGCCACAAGCCTGCTAGGCACGGCCTACCCCCCTGGCCGCACCTAGGGGGCTTGTGGGCTCCCTGTTGCCCCTCTGGTTCCCATCTTTTTGCTATAAGGAGGGTTTTGTTCCAGAAAAATTCAAGATGAGGCTTTCGGGAGGAATCGCCGCTGCCACGAGGCGGAACTTGAGCAGAACCAATCTAGAGCCCCGAGAGGGTCGTCCTGCCGGGGAAACTTCCCTCCCTAAGGGGGAAATTGTTGCCATCGTCATCACCAACACTCCTCTCATCGGAGGGGACTCATCACCATCAACATCTTCATCAACACCATCTCATCTCCAAACCCTAGTTCATCTCTTGTAACCAATCTCCGTCTCGCGACTCCGATTGGTACTTGTAAGGTTGCTAGTAGTGTTAATTACTCTTTGTAGTTGATGCTAGTTGGATTACTCGGTGGAAGATTATATGTTCAGATCCTTGATGCTATTCAATACCTCTCTGGTCATGAATATAATTATGCTTTCTGAGTAGTCACTTTTGTTCCTGAGGACATAGGATAAGTCTTGCTATAAGTAGTCAGGTGAATTTGGTATTCGTTCGATATTTTGATGCGTTGTATGTTGTTTTTCCTCTAGTGGTGTTAACGTTGACTACATGACACATCACCATTATTTGGGCCTAGAGGAAGGCATTGGGAAGTAATAAGTAGATGATGGGTTGCTAGAGTGACAGAAGCTTAAACCCTAGTTTATGTGTTGCTTCGTAAGGGGCTGATTTGGATCCACTAGTTTAATGCTATCGTTAGACTTTGTCTTAATTCTTCTTTCGTAGTTGCGGATGCTTGCAAGAGGGGTTAATCATAAGTGGGATGTTTGTACTAGTAAGGGCAGCACCCAAGCACCGTTCCACCCACATATCAAACTATCAAAGTAGCGAACGCGAATCATATGAATATGATGAAAACTAGCTTGACAGAAATTCACATGTGTCCTCGGGAGCGCTTTACCTGCTCTAAGAGTTTGTCCAGGCTTGTCCCTTGCTACAAAAGGGATTGGGCCATCTTGCTGCACCTTTGCTACTATTGTTACTTGCTACTTGCTATGAATCATCTTATCATACAACTATATGTTACCAATAATTTCAGTGCTTGTAGAGAATACCTTGGTGAAAACCACTTGTGAGATCCTTCTGCTCCTCGTTGGGTTCGACACTCTTACTTATCGAAAGGACTACGATAGATCCCCTACACTCGTAGGTCATCAAAACTCTTTTCTGGCGCCGTTGCCGGGGAATGAAGCGCCTTTGGTAAGTGCAATTTGGTAAGGAAATATTTATATAGTGTGCTGAAATTTATTGTCACATGTCACTATGGAAACTAATCCTTTGAGGAGCTTGCTCGGGTATCTTCACCTCGAACGGAAGCACAAGGATTTGCTCCTCAACCTGCTGCACCTACTGAAAATATTTGTTATGAAATTCCTTCGGGTATGCTTGAGAAACTGTTGGCTAATGCTTTTACAGGAGATGGAACATCACATCCCGACTTGCATCTAATCTATGTAGATGAAGTTTGTGGTTTATTTAAGCTTGCAGGTTTGCCCGAGGATGAGGTCAAGAAGAAGGTATTCCCCTTATCTTTGAGGGATAAATCATTGACATGGTATAGGCTATGTGATGATACTGGATCACGGAACTACAACCGATTAAAATTGGAATTTCATCAAAAGTTTTATCCTATGCATTTGGTACATCGTGATCGGAATTATATCTATAATTTTTGGCCTCGTGATAGATAAAGTATCGCTCAAGCTTGGGGGAGGCTTAAATCAATGTTATATTCATGCCCCAACCATGAACTCTCGAGAGGATTATTATTCAGAACTTCTATGCTCGGCTTTCTCATGATAATCACACCATGTTTGACACTTCTTGTACCGGTTCTTTTATGAAGAGAGATATTGACTTCAAATGGAATTTATTGGAAAGAATTAAACGCAACTCTGAAGATTGGGAGTTTGATGAAGGTAAGGAGTCAGGTACGAATCTCAAGTTTGATTGCCTTAAATCCTTTGTCGAAACAAATACTTTTTGTGATTTTAGCACTAAATATGGACTTGACTCTGAGATAGTAGCTTCATTGTGTGAATCATTTGCTGTTCATATTGATCTCCCTAAAGAGAAGTGGTTTAAATATCATCCTCCCTTAGAAGTCAATGTAGTTAAACCCAATCCAGTTGAAGAGAAACTCATCGTTTATAATGAACCTATTGTTCCTAGTGCTTACATTGAGAGACCACCTTTCCCTGTTAGAATAAAGGATCATTTTAAAGCTTCAACTGTGATACGTAGGGGCTACATTAGACAACCTACACCCCCTGAGCAAATTAGAGTTGAACCTAGCACTGCTATTATCAAAGTCTCCTGTCCGACAATGTTGATGGCCATGATATTCACTTTTGTGAAGATGTTGCTAGAATTGCTAAACCCCATGCTAGAGACAAACATAGGCCTGTTGTTGGCACGCCTGTTGTTTCTGTTAAGATAGGAGATCATTTTTATCATGGTTTATGTGATGTGGGTGCTAGTGTTAGTGCAATACCTCAATCTTTATATGATGAAATTAAAGACGAGATTGCACCTGTCGAGATGGAACCTATTGATGTCACTATTCAGCTTGCCAATAGAGATACTATCTGCCCTTTGGGAATTGTTAGAGATGTTGAAGTCTTGTGTGGTAAAACTAAGTATCATGTTGATTTCCTCGTTCTTGCTACCACACAAGATAGCTTTTGTCCCATCATATTTGGCAGACCTTTCCTCAATACTGTCAATGCTCATATTGACTGTGAGAAGCAAACTGTCACTGTTGGCTTTGAAGGAGTGTCACATGAGTTCAATTTCTCTTGGTAGACAACCTCATGAAAAAGAGTTGTCTAGTAAAGATGAAATTATTGCTCTAGCTTCTATTGTTGTGCCTCCTACTGATCCTTTAGAGCAATACTTGCTTGAGCATGAAAATGATATGCATATGGATGAAAGGAATGAGATATATAGAGTTATCTTTGAACAACATCCTATCCTTGAGAATAATTTGCATGTTGAATTGCTTAGAGATCCACCCCCACCAAAGGGTGATCCTGTGTTTGAGCTTAAGCAGTTACCTGATACTCTTAAGTATGCTTATCTTGATGAAAAAGAGATATATCATGTTATAATTAGTGCTAGCCTTTCAGAGCATGAAGAAAAGAAGTTATTAAAAACTCTGAGGAAGCACCATGCTGCTTTTGGATATACTCTTGATGATCTTAAGGGCATTAGTCCCACTCTATGCCAGCACAAAATTAAAACCGATCCTTATTCCAAACCAGTTGTCGATCATCAACGGAGATTAAATCCTAATATGAAAGAGGTAGTAAGAAAAGAAATACTAAAGCTCCATGAAGCAGGTATTGTCTATCTTGTTGCTCATAGTGATTGGGTGAGTCCGGTGCATTGCGTCCCTAAGAAGGGAGGTATTACCGTTGTCCCTAATGATAAAGATGAATTGATCCCACAGAGGATTATTACTGGCTATAGGATGGTGATTGATTTTAGGAAATTGAATAAAGCCATTAGAAAAGATCATTACCCTTTGCCTTTTATCGACCCAATGCTAGAAAGACTGTCTAAACACACACACTTCTGCTTTCTAGATGGTTATTCTAGTTTCTCCCAAATACTTGTTGCACAATCTGATTAGGAGAAAACCACTTTCACCTGTCCTTTTGGTACCTTTGCTTACAGACGTATGCTTTTTGGCTTATGTAATGCACCTGCTACCTTTCAAAGATGTATGATGGCTATATTCTCTGACTTTTGTGAAAAGATTGTTGAGATTTTCATGGATGACTTCTCCGTTTACGAGTCTTCTTTTGATGATTGCCTCAGCAACCATGATCAAGTTTTGCAGAGATGTAAAGATACCAATCTTGTCTTGAATTGGGAGAAGTGCCACTTCATGGTTAATGAAGGCATCGTCTTAGGGCATAAAATTTCTGAAAGAGGTATTGAAGTCGATAAGGCTAAGGTTGATGTGATCAAGAAAATGCCATGCCCTACAGATATCAAAGGTATAAGAAGTTTCCTTGGTCATGTTGGTTTCTATAGAAGGTTAATTAAGGATTTTTCTAAGATTTCTAGGCCTCTTACCAATCTCTTGCAACAGGATATTCCTTTTGTTTTTGACGATGATTGTGAGGAAGCCTTCGAAATACTTAAAGAGGCCTTGATAACTGCGCCTATTGTTCATCCGCCTGATTGGAACTTACCTTTTGAAATCATGTGTGATGCTAGTGATTATGCTGTTGGTGTTGTTCTAGGACAAAGATATGATAAGAAGTTGAATGTTATTCATTATGCTAGTAAAACTCTAGACAGTGCCCAAAGAAACTATGCTACTACTGAAAAGGAATTTTTAGCAGTCGTGTTTGCATGTGATAAGTTCAGATCTTACATAGTTGATTCCAAAGTCACTATTCACACTGATCATGCTGCTATTAAGTTTCTCATGGAAAAGAAAGATGCTAAACCTAGACTTATCAGATGGGTTCTCTTGCTACACGAATTTGATTTGCATGTTGTTGATAGGAAGGGTGCTGAGAACCCCGTAGCAGATAACTTGTCAAGGTTGGAGAATGTTCTTGATGACCCACAACCTATTGATGATAGCTTTCCTGATGAGCAATTGAATGTCATCAATGCTTCACGTAGTACATTGTGGCATGCTGATTATGCAAATTATATCGTTGCCAAATATATACCACCTAGCTTCACTTACCAGCAAAAGAAGAAATTCTTCTTTGATTTGAGACATTACTTTTGGGATGATCCTCACCTTTATAAAGGAGTAGATGGTGTTATTAGACGTTGTGTACCTGAGCATGAAGAGGGACATATCCTACAAAAGTGTCACTCCGAGGCTTATGGAGGACACCATGTGGGAGATAGAACTGCACACAAGGTATTGCAACCAGGTTTCTATTGGCCTACTCTCTTCAAGGATGCATGTAAGTTTGTCTTGTCTTGTGATGAATGTCAACGAATAGGTAATATCAGTAAACGTCAGGAAATGCCTATGAATTATTCACTTGTCACTGAACCATTTGATGATTGGGTTTTTGATTATATGGGACCTTTTCCAAAATCCAATGGGTATACTCATATCATAGTTGTTGTTGATTATCTTGCAAAGTGGGTAGAAGCTATCCCAACTAGTAGTGCTGATCACAACACCTCTATCAGGATGCTTAAAGAAGTTATTTTCCCTAGATTTGGAGTCCCTAGATATCTAATGACCTATGGTGGCTCACATTTCATTCATGGTGCTTTCCGTAAAATGCTTGCTAAGTATGATGTCAACCATAGAATTGCATCTCCCTATCATCCTCAGTCCAGTGGTCAAGTAGAGCTAAGTAATAGAGAGATTAAACTAATTCTGCAAAAGACTGTTAATAGGTCTAGAAAGAATTGGTCTAAGAAGCTTGATGATGCACTGTGGGCTTATAGAACTGCTTATAAGAATCCCATGGGCATGTCTCCGTACAAAATGGTTTACGGTAAAGCATGTCATTTACCTCTTGAGCTAGAGCATAAGGCTTATTGGGCAATCAAACAGCTTAACTTTGATTTCAAACTTGCTAGTGAGAAGAGGTTATTTGATATTAGCTCACTTGATGAATGGAGAGCTCAGGCATATGAAAATGCCAAGTTGTTTAAAGAAAAGGTTAAGAGGTGGCATGATAAAAGGATACAAAAACATGAGTTCAATGTAGGTGATTATGTCTTGCTATACAATTCTCGTTTAAGATTTTTTGCAGGCAAGCTTCTCTCTAAATGGGAAGGTCCTTACATTGTTGAGGAAGTATATCATTCCGGCGCCATCAAGATCAACAACACGGAAGGTAATTTTTCGAGATTGGTAAATGGGCAAAGAATCAAGCATTATATCTCAGGTACTCCCATAAATGTTGAAAGAAATATTATTAATGCCATAACTCCGGAGGAGTACATAAGGGATATTTATCAGCCTGTTTCAGACTCCGAAAACGAAGAAGTATGTGATTCGGTAAGTAAACCGACTCCAAAACTTTTCCGGTAGGAATTTTTCTCCGTTTTGGAATTTTTAGAAAAATAGAAAATTTTAAAGTAGTCCAGAAAGCACACGAGGAGGCGACAAGCCTGCTAGGCGCGGCCTAGCCCCCTGGCCGCGCCTAGGGGGCTTGTGGGCACCCGTGCCTCCCGGACTCCGTTGTCTTGCGGAGTACTCCTTCTCGTTGGGAAAAAAATCATTATATATTCTCCCAAAAGGTCTGACCCTCGTATCATGCAATTATCCTCTGTTTTCGTTTCGAGCCTGTTTCTGTCGCATATTTAGGGCAAGGATGTCTTCTCAAGATTCAGAGGGGGAGAGCTATGTGGCCGATTACATTGCTAACCCCAAGATCTATGGGGACTTGGATCATTATGGTTGGACCACTGATGAGGAAGAAGATTATGATCCCAAGGGGAAGGAAGGAACAAGTTCCGATGAAGAGGAAGCTCCTCTACCTCAATCTGGAAACACACATGCGGAGTTCAAGAACTCTGCAACAACTCCACCACCATCACCTTCGAAGGAAGACAATTAAGCACGGGTATGGGCAATCCCCTTAGCTTGTGCCAAGCTTGGGGGAGTTGCCCCGGTATAGTATCACCATCACATCTTTTGCCTTTACCTTTTCTTAGTTCGATCCTTTTTGGTTTTATCTTTCTATAGTAGAATAAAGTTCTTAGTGTTCTAGTCTTGAGTTTTCCTTTGTGTCTCCCCCAATGTATTCGAGCTCGTGAGTCATATAATAAAGAGTGTTTTAGTTAAGGGCCTTGCCTCATGCCATGATCTAAAGAAAAGAATGATAAAAGAACAAAAGCATCAAAGATCATGTAATGATATTATGGGAAGTGATGACTTCACATATAAAAAGAATGTTGATTGAAACTTGTTGTGGGTGGAGAAACGTAGACCTTGGTCATTGCTGCAATTAATAGGAAGTAATAAAGAAAGAGAGGTTCACATATAAATATATCATCTTCGACAGCGTCTATGATTGTGAACACTCATTGAACAATTACATGCTTAGAAGTAGATGTTGGACAAGGAAGACAACATAATGAATTATGTTTGCTTGGTTCCGAACAATGTTATATGACTAGAGATCCCTTAGCATGTGACGCTTGCTTCCACCTCATATCAGCCAAAACTTCCGCACAAAGTAGAGATACTACTTGTGCATCCACAAACCTTCAACCCAGTTTTGCCATGAGAGTCCACCATACCTACCTAAGGATTGAAGAAGATCCTTCAAGTAAGTTGTCATCGGAGCAAGCAATAAAAATTGCTCCCTAAATATGTATGATCTATTAGTGTATGGAAAATAAGCTTTGTACGAACCTGTGATGAGGAAGACATAAAGCAACAGACTGCATAATAAAGTTCTTCATCACAAGACGCAATATAAAGTGACGTTCCTCCACACTAAGAGGTCACACATCTAAACCTCAAAAGTGCATGACAACCTGTGCTTCCCTCTGCGAAGGGCCTATCTTGTACCTTTACTTTTTGTCCTTAAAAGTGTCATGGTGATCGACACCAATTCCTTATTTCGCCTTTATCTTGGCTAACGTCATATGCTAGGGAAAGATTTATATTCATATGTCAACTTGAAATTAAGTATTCATGAATTATTATTGTTGACATTACCCTTGAGGTAAGTAGTTGGGAGGTGAAACTATAAGCCCCTATCTTTCTCTGTGTCCAACTGAAACTTTGATCTCATGAGTACCACGTGAGTTTTAGCAATTGTAGGAGACGAAAGGATGATTGAGTATGTGGATTTGCTTTACAAGCTCTTATTTGACTCTTTCAGATGTTATGATAAATTGCATTTGCTTCAATGACTAAAGGCTATTGGTTGTTAATTCTCAATAAGGTTCTTGATCCATACTTTAATTTTTGAAGGAATTATCACTTTAGCATAATAGATTATATGATGATATTGATGTTCTGATTATGATCATGATGCCTGCATATCCGTATATTGTTTTGTCGACACCTCTATCTCTAAACTTGTGGGCATATTTATTGATCTCGGTTTCTGCTTGAGGACAAGCGAAGTCTAAGCTTCGGGGAGTTGATATGTCCATTTTGCATCATGCTTTTATGTTGATATTTATCGCTTTATGGGTTGTTATTACACTTCACGGTACAATACTTATGCATTTTCTCTCTTAGTTTATAAGGTTTACATGAACAGGGAGAATGCCAGCAGCTGGAAATCTGGCCTAAAGAAGGAGCAAGTTTGAGATACCTATTCTGCACAACTCCAAAAGCCGTGAAAATCAACGAGGAATTATTTTGGAATTTATAAAAAATACTAGGCGGAAGAAGTACCAGAGGGGAGCCACTAGGAGGTCACAAGCCTGCTAGGCGCGACCTACCCCCCTGGCCGCGCCTAGGGGGCTTGTGGGCTCCCTGTTGCCCCTTTGGATCCCATATTTTTCTATGAGGAGGGTTTCGTTCCAAAAAAATCGGGAGGAGGCTTTCGGGAGGAATCGCCGCCACCACGAGGCGGAACTTGAGCAGAACCAATCTAGAGCTCCGGAGGGCCATCCTGCCGGTGAAACTTCCCTCCCGGAGGGGGAAATCGTCGCCATCGTCATCACCAACACTCCTCTCATCGGAGGGGACTCATCACCATCAACATCTTCATCAACACCATCTCATCTCCAAACCCTAGTTCATCTCTTGTAACCAATCTCCGTCTCGCGACTCCGATTGGTACTTGTAAGGTTGCTAGTAGTGTTAATTACTATTTGTAGTTGATGCTAGTTGGATTACTCGGTGGAAGATTATATGTTCAGATCCTTTATGCTATTCAATACCTCTCTGGTCATGAATATAATTATGCTTTGTGAGTAGTCACTTCTGTTCTGAGGACATGGGATGAGTCTTGCTATAAATAGTCGTGTCAATTTGGTATTCGTTCGATATTTTGATGTGTTGTATGTTGTCTCTCCTCTAGTGGTGTTATGTGAACGTCGACTATATGACGCTTCACCATTATTTGGGCCTAGAGGAAGGCATTGGGAAGTAATAAGTAGATGATGGGTTGCTAGAGTGACATAAGCTTAAACCCTAGTTTATGTGTTGCTTCGTAAGGGGCTGATTTGGATCCACTAGTTTAATGCTATGATTAGACTTCGTCTTAATTCTTCTTTCATAGTTGCGTGTGCTTGCGAGAGGGGTTAATCATAAGTGGGATGTTTGTCCAAGTAAGGGCAGCATCCAAGCACCGGTCCACCCACATATCAAACTATCAAAGTAGCGAACGCGAATCATATGAACATGATGAAAACTAGCTTGGCAGAAATTTCCATGTGTCCTCGGGAGCGCTTTACCTCCTATAAGAGTTTTTCCAGGCTTGTCCCTTGCTACAAAAGGGATTGGGTCATCTTGCTGCACCTTTGTTACTATTGTTACTTGCTACTTTCTACGAATCATCTTATCACACAACTATCTGTTACCGATAATTTCTGTGCTTGCAGAGAATACCTTGCTGAAAACCACTTGTTAGATCCTTCTGCTCCTCGTTGGGTTCGACACTCTTACTTATCGAAAGGACTACGATAGACCCCCTACACTTGTGGGTTATCAATCACCAACACTAGCACCATCTCCATCTTCATCCCATCTACTTCATCATTGCAATCGGAGTTGTAACTTCCACTATTCATCCCCTCTACTCTACCGGTGTTGATTACTCTTTTATGGCGAATGCTATTGAGTTTTGTTTGAGGATTATTTTTATGACCAGATTGTTAATCATATTTTGATCACCTCTGATCATGATCTCTTTTATGTTTTGTGAGTAGTTCCGTTAGTTATTGAGGACATGGGAAAAGTCTAGATGTTAGTAGTCATATGATGTTGAAGTAATATGTGTTGATTGATATTTAAGTTATGGTGTTATTCTTCTAGTGGTGTTATGTGAACGTCGACTACATAGCACTTCGCTTTTTTAAGGACCTAGGGGAATGCATCGTGTATAAAGAATTCTTATGGTGGGTTGTCGGAGTGATAGAAACCTGAACACCAGTTCGCATACTTATGCATGAGGGAGTATTGGATCCTAAAGCTTATTGCTATGGTTAGGCTTTTCCTTAATTTCTATCTTGTATTTGTGGATGCTTGCAAGAGGGATTAATCATAAGAGTGTACTTGTCTTAGCCTAGACAGTGCACTATTTAAGATCCACCCAAATAACACTTATCAATACAAAACATAGTACTAGACAGAGTATGGCGAAAGCACTTGACTATCTTTCCCGTGTTTCCTAAGGAACGCCTTAGTGTTTATAAGTTTAGTCCCTCGGCTTATCCTTTGTGCTCAAAAGGATTGGGCCACTTGTTGCACCTCAGCACAATTTACTTTACTTGCATTTATTTCCTTGTTGCTTATACTAGAAAACCCATAAAAAGTTACCTTTCAGTACTTGCAGTTATTCCTTGCTCAAGATCTCTTGTCAATACGTTCTGCTCCTCGTTGGATTCGACACTCTTACTTATCGAAAAGGCTATGATAGACCCCCTACACTTGTGGGTCATCAAGACCATTTTTTGGCGCCGCTGCCGGGGAGTGTAGCGCGATTGGTAAGTGAAATTGGTAAGGAAATCTTTACGCTGTACGTGCTGTTTTTGTTTTACTGTTCCTGCTTTTTGTCCCTATGGACCACTCTGCTCTTGGTTTCTTGCTTGTTGGGAACTGCCACAACGCTATTGTGGTGGAGAAGCCTCCCCCACCTACTGAAATTGTGCCTTTTAAAATACCAACTGGTATTATTAATTGTGTTTTGGCTAATCGATATGCAGGAGATAGACATCCAGGTGAACACTTGTTATATATTTCACAACTATCCTCCTTATTTAAGCTTGGAGGTATATCGATAGATTTTGTTATGAGAAAGTTGTTCTCTCTATCATTAAAAGATAAGGATTTGGATTGGGATAGGCTTCTTGATGACTCTCATTTACTAAATTGGCAATATCTTATGCCTCTCTTTTATGCAAAGTTTTATCCTCTCCATGAAATACATCGAGACACGAATTATATTTATAACTTTTGGTCTCGTGACGGAGAAAGCATCGCTCAAGCTTGGGGGATATTGAAATCCTTAATGCTCAAATGTTCCAATCATGAGCTCTCCAAAGAAATTATTCTCACAAATTTTTATGTAAGGCTTTCTCGTCAAGATAAAGAGATGCTTGATGCTTCCTCTAGTGTGGAATTCTCCAACAAAAGCACTGAAGCTAAGTGGGATCTTATTGAAAGGATTCATAAGAACACTACAGACTGGGAGATCGATAAATGTATTGAACCCGTTATAAATTATGAGCATGATTATATTGAGAGCTATGTGAAAACTGATTACTTCAATACCTTTTGTGCTAATATGGTCTTGATTCCCAACTTCTAATTGATTTTTGCAAAGACTTTGCCTCTCATATTGACTCTTCTGAGAAGAAGTAGGACCAACACCATAAACCCTTTAAGGAATTACCTGCTGATATTAATGTTGTTGACCCTATCTTGCGTGTAGTTGAATATGAAAAAAAACCCTTTTCCCGCAAGGATGAGGGAGCATTATTTTGTCACAGGCATCCTGAATAAAAGTGATTGAACGACCAATGAGCATGAGGACCTGATTAAAGTGGATCCTCAAGTTACATTAGTCAAGGATCTTGTTACTAGTAATATTGAGGATTCCAATATAAATTTGTGTGCTATTTCCACTAACCTTGTTGCAGCCAAGAATAAAGGCCCAATTTCAGGTACGCCAGTTGTATCTATTAAAATAGGAGATCATAATTATTATGGGCTATGTGATTTGGGATCCAATGCCAGTGCTATTCCTTTTTCACTTTATCAAGATATTATGAATGAGATTCTACCATGTGAAATTGAATGAGTTGATGTCACTATTCATCTTGCAAACAAAGAAACTATCTCTCCTATTGGAATTGTGCGAGATGTTGAAGTTCTATGTGGAAAGGTAAAATATCCTACCAACTTTCTAATACTTGGTTCAGTACAAGATAGTTTTTGCCCTATTATCTTTGGTAGGCCTTTTCTCAAAACTTGTGGAGCTATTATAGATTGCAAGAAAGGGAAAGTATCTGTTGAATTTAATGGTGAGCCATATGAATTTAACTTTTCTAAATTTTCAAAGAAAACTCATGGTACTGATCTACCTAGTAATGATAAAATTATTGAAGAGATTGCTTCTATTGCTATTCCTCCTAATGATCCTTTCCAGCAATTTATGGAAAACCATGAGAATGATATGCATATGCAGGAAAAGAATGAGTTGGATGACATATTCTTGAGACAACCTGCTATCCTGAAGCACAACCTCCCGGTTCAGCCTTTGGGAATTTTATCAAAACCAAAAGAAGAACCGGTATTTGACCTCAAACCTCTTCCCAGTACGCTCATGTGTTCTTATTTAGATGAAAAGAAAGTATATCATGTTATTGTCAATTCTAACCTTTTAGGATATGAGGAAGAGCGATTATTGGAAGTCCTTCTTAAACACCAGGCGCTATTGGCTATAACCTTGATGATCTTAAGGGGATTAGTCCATATATTTGTCAGCATACTATCAATCTTGAGCTTGATGTTAAACCCGTTGTTGATCATCAACGACGGTTAAACCCGAAGATAAAGGATGTTGTGAGGACCAAAATCCTCAAGCTTTTAGCCGCAGGTATTATCTACCCTATAGCTAATACTAAGTGGGTAAATTCAGTACATTGTGTTCCCAAGAAAGGAGGTACGACTGTGGTTCCTAATGATAAGAATGAACTAATACCTCAAAGAATTATTATTGGATATAGAATGTGCATTGATTACAGGAAGCTGAACAAGGCAACTAGGAAGGACCACTACCCGTTGTCGTTCATCGACCAAATGCTTGAAAGGTTATCCAAAAACACTCATTTTTGCTATCTTGATGGGTACTCTGGCTTCTCTCAAATTCATGTTGATACTGCCGATCAAGAGAAGACCACTTTTACTTGTCCCTTTGGTACTCATGCTTATAGACGTATGCCTTTTGGTTTATGCAATGCTCCTGCTACTTTTCAAAGGTGTATGTCCGCTATCTTTCATGGTTTTTGTGAGGAAATTGTTGAGGTCTTCATGGACGATTTATCTGCCTATGGAACCTCTTTTGACCATTGTCTCCACAACCTTAATAAAGTTTTGCAGAGATGTGAGGAGACGAACTTGGTACTCAACTGGGAGAAGTGCCACTTCATGGTCAATGAAGGAATTGTTCTTGGCCACAAGATTTCTAAAAAAGGAATCGATGTGGACAGGGCAAAGGTTGAAGCAATCGAGAGAATGCCTTATCCAAGGGACATCAGAGGTATTCGTAGTTTTCTCGGTCATGCTGGTTTCTATAGGAGATATATTAAAGACTTTTCTAAAACTTCGAAACCCCTTACTAATCTTCTCCAGAAGGATATCCCTTTTGTGTTTGATGAAGATTGTAAGGAAGCCTTTGAAGTTCTTAAGAAAGCCTTGATAACCGCCCCTATAGTCCAACCACCTGATTGGAATTTGCATTTTGAAATCATGTGTGATTCTAGTGATTTTGCTATTGGAGCTGTGTTAGGACAAAGGGTTGATAATAAATTGAATGTTATCCACTATGCTAGCAAAACCCTTGACACTGCTCAAAAGAATTACACTATTACTGAGAAAGAATTTTTAGCAGTAGTGTTTCCTTGTGATAAGTTTAGGCCTTACATTGTTGGTTCTAAAGTCATCATTCATACTGATCATGCTGCTATTAAGTATCTTATGGAAAAGAAGGATGCCAAACCAAGTCTTATCAGATGGGTCCTTCTTCTTCAAGAATTTGATTTGCAGATTGTTGATAGGAAAGGAGAAGACAACCCTGTAGCAGACAACCTCTCTAGGATGGTGGACATACCACATGATCCTATTCCAGTCAACGATAGTTTTCCTGACGATTAGTTAGCTGTTTTGTAGGTGAAATCTAATTCAAATCCATGGTATGCAGATTATGTTAACTTTATTGTTACAAAGTTTTTGCCTCCGGGTTTAACATTCTAGCAACGGAAGAAGTTCTTGCACGACTTGAGGTAATACTTTTGGGATGACCCACATCTTTTTAGAGAAGGTGCAGATGGGATTGTGAGGAGATGCATACCGGAGCATGAGCAGAAGGATATCTTGAGACAATGTCATAGCAGTCCTTATGGAAGACATCATGCCTGTGAGAGGACCGCACACAAGGTTCTCGGATCAGGTTTTTCTTGGCCTACTCTCTTTAAAGATGCTAGAAATTACGTTTTATCATGTGATAAGTGCCAGAGAGTTGGTAATATTAGTAGGAGGAATGAGATGCCTATGACACTAGTCATTGAGCCCTTTGATTGATGGGGTTTTGATTTTATGGGTCCTTTCCCTCCTTCACACAAATACACCCACATCTTAGTAGCTGTAGATTATGTGACCAAGTGGGTTGAAGCAATCCCCACTGAAAGCGCTGATCATAAGACATCTTTGAAAATGCTCAAGGATGTAATCTTCCCCGGGTTTGGTGTACCTAGGTACCTCATGACCGACGGAGGATCACATTTTACACACGGTGATTTTAGAAAAGCTCTAGCCAAATATGATGTTAATCATAGAATTGCTTCACCTTACCACCCACAAACAAGTGGGCAAGTTGAGCTCACAAATAGAGAGATCAAGTTGATCCTGCAAAAGACAGTGAACAGTTCTAGAAAGGACTTGTCCAATAAGCTAGGAGATGCCTTGTGGGCATATAGAACTGCTTACAAAAATCCCATGGGGATGTCTCTGTATAAGATGGTTTATGGCAAGGCATGACATCTACCTCTAGAGTCAGAACACAAAGCTTTCTGGGCTGTTAGAGAGCTTAATGTTGATCCAAAGCTTGCTAGTGAAAAGCGTCTCATGAACTTGACTTATCTAGATGAGTGGGGAAGTGAAGCTTATGAGAGCGCAATAATGTTCAAAGAAAAGGTAAAGAAGTGGCATGACAATACAATTTTGGAACGCGAATTTAATGTTGGTGACAAAGTTTTGTTGTATAGATCTCGTTTCAGGTTTTCTCCAGGTAAACTACTTTCCAAGTGGGAAGGACCGTACCATATTGAAGAAGTCTACCGCTCCGGTGCAATCAAGATTAATAATTTTGAAGGCACAAAACCACATGTTGTGAATGGGAAAGACTCAAGCATTACATGGCTGGAGACCCCATCAATGTAGAGGTAGATGTGATACAGGTAGCCACTCACGAAGAACATATTGCAACACTGTATCAGACACCGGTAGAAGAAGAATAAGAAAAGGTATGAAATACGGTAAGGAAACTTTGCGAACATCAATAAAAGTTCCATATTATGCGTTTTTGCAAAATTAGGAAAATTCAGAGCCGAAGCGGAGCTAGAGAGGAGCTCCAGGTCACCCAGGCAACCTGCTGGCGCGGGCTGGCCCCTGGCCGCGCCAAGAGGCCGCCTAGACTTCCCGGAGCCCGTCTCCGACTCCACTTTGGCTTGTTACCTTCCTTTTTGTGCAGAAATTATTCCTATATATTTTCCCGAATCGTCCCGACTTTGTATCTTGCGATTTCATGCGTTTTCTTTTCGATATGTTTGTGCCAGGAGAACTTTCAGCAAACTTAGGTGCCACGGCTTCCCCAAAATCTCCCAAGGACAAGTTCCTCATCAACGTCATCAACCCTTACCTCGCAGAGGTAAAGAGACACCCTCAAACACTTTGGGTGGAGGACGGTGTCCTCCACGAAGAAGATTTGAAGGGGCCTGTCAAGGAGGGGAGCACCAGGGCCAGACTGGAAGAACTAGGGCAAGAAGTCATCAAATACAAGTTGATGATCGAGCGTGGTGTCGAGGCTTACTATGATCGCTGAGATGAAGAGGGAACATAAGGAGGAGATGAAGGAAGTGCGATCAATCATATCCGCACTAGAAACCAAAGTGTTCGAGCTTCAAGGGCACATCGATGAGCTTCAAAACCAGAATTGTGAGTATGAACTTAAGTTTTTGCGCATAGGCTTATCTGCCGAAAGCAGGATCTTGGAGACTGAAGAATCCTGTGTGGAGGGAGGACCTCTGCCAGGGAAGCGTTTCACTAAGGATTACCTGAGGAACAAGAACAAGGATTAAGAGTGAAATATTCATGGGTAATGGCATTCCCTTAGCTTGTTCCAAGCTTGGGGGAGTGCCCGATATCTTTATTTTTATCTTTTACCTCTTTTGGTCAAGTTTAGTGTTGTATCATGTCTAGGGAAGTTATCTTATGAAATAGGTGTTTTGCATTGAGGTCTATCACTCCTTTGTGGAGAGTTTGTATCCGTGAGCGTGCAGTGTCTATGATGGAATATTAATGAGAAGTCTATTGGTTTCTTTGCTGGACTTGGTATCCTCTTCATGCAATCGATCTTATATGTTGATTCTTATGGGAGTATTGATCTTACACATGAGGTATGGCTTTGAAAACTTTATTTAATCTTGGCAAACATAGCATTGGTCATAACAACAAGCATGAGTTTTTCTAGTAGCGACATAGACAAAACCTTTATGTTCTTATGCTTGAAGTGTTATGCTGACAAGGAAGACAACTTGATGTTTTATGCCAATTCTTTATGTTAAACTTTATATTGTTTTGCATCCAAGTCAACATTATTTGTCTGCTCTGACAAGCCTTTGCTAGCCAACCCTTGCACTAAGCGGGAATATTGCTTGTGCATCCATACCCTGAAACCTCAACCTTCCCAAGAGTCCACCATATCTCCCTATACATGTTATTTCACCGCCACTCCTAAAGTATATTACTCATGTGCTATCTTTAAACCTTAAAATATTACTCCTTGTTTTGTGCCTCTGTTTTAGCTCATGAGGAAGTAGTAGATAATTCATGATCTTCTCATACTGGATAAGTTTTATCTTGGGTTTGCATGTTATCTACGAACCCCTAATACAAGGAGGGACTGGCATGAGCGTGCCCAGCTCGTAAAAGATAATAACAACAAACAAAACCTCCTTCACGCTTTGTTGATGAGAAATCAGAAAACTTTGGTAGTGATAAACGAAGGAGACTAAGGGGATGTGGACGTCCCCGCTTTGGGAGCCGTTCCTCAAAACTTGTCCAGCATGAGAAGTATTGGGCTATCTACTAGCATTCGTTGACAAACCATGCACCTCTCAAAAGCTTGTTTTACAATCTTGTTGATCTCTAAAAAGCTCTAGCACATGAGTTTTCCCTACTTCCCTCTGCGAAGGGCCAATCTTTTACTTTTATGTTGAGTTAGTAAACCCACTTCTTTCTATGCTAAATAGAGCAGACACTTTATGTTGACAAAGATGCATGCATTTATATTGTTTCATTGAGAATTGACATATCACACCTTTGTTGACATTGTCATTAAGATAATTGAGATGTTTGTTAAGCCTAGCTAAAGCAAACATCTTCCTTTGTGTTATCATTTTCACTTCTTGACTAATAGCATGTTCTTCCAAAAGCTTCAATTGATCTCATCAAAATATGAGAGGAAGAGCAAAAGTTAAAAGTTATTAGTTGTTTTTTGACCAAGGACATGTTTGCCATGTTTGATGAGTTTTCTTAGCCCTACTTTCGATTGTAATTGATATTACTCTTTCATAAGTGCCTTATGAGTTGAGATTGTTGTTGAAGATGGTTGAATTTAGTAGAGAAATTATGATGCTTCTTGTCTGTATTCTTATTTATCGACACTTCACTCTCTAAACTTGTGGACAGGTTTACCAAGCCCGGTATTCGCTTGGGGACAAGCGAAGTCTAAGCTTGGGGGAGCTGATACGTCCAAAACGCATCACTATTTTGTATCATAATTTGTTTCTATTCATTGATATATTTCACTTTATGATGATATACTTATAGTGTTTTGGCTTATTTTACACATTTTACAACTTTCCGGTGCTGAAACAGCACACGCAGGATTCAGCGGACAAAATAGCACGAAGAGTTGCAATATCAGAACATCTCCAATTGCGCTAAAATTTTGAGGGAAGAAGTTTTTGAACAGGTCCCGAAGACAGGCCAAAGAAGAACCGGAGGGGGTCCATAGGTCACCCAGGCGACCTGCTGGCGCGACCCCCCTAGGCCGCGCTAGGAGGCCGCCTGAGTGATGGACCCAGCTCCCGGTGCTCTCCTTTGGCCTATATGTCCCTCTTGACCTAAAAATTCTGGAGACAGAAGAGTTTTCGCGATTCCACTGGCGCTCCGCGGCGGAAACCTACAGAGAAGAAAAGACCTTTCCGGCGGGCACATTCCGCCAGGGAGAACTCCTCCCGGAAGGGGAGATCGTCCTCATCGTCATCACCATCGTCACCAGCATCATCGAGATCATCATCACCATCATCACCAACACCAGCACCATCTCCATATTCATCCCATCTACTTCATCATTGCAATCGGAGTTTTACCTTGCACTATTCATCCCCTCTACTCTACCGGTGTTGATTACTCTTTTGTGGCGAATGCTATTGAGTTTTTTTGGAGGATTATTGATATGACCAGATTGTTAATCATATTTTCATCACCTCTGATCATGATCTCTTTTATGTTTTGTGAGTAGTTCCGTTAGTTCTTGAGGACATGGGAAAAGTCTAGATGTTAGTAGTCATATGATGTTGAAGTAATATGTGTTCATTGATATTTAAGTTATGGTGTTATTCTTCTAGTGGTGTTATGTGAACGTCGACTACATAACACTTCGCCTTTTTAAGGACATAGGGGAATGCATCATGTATAAATAATGGTTATGGTGGGTTGCCGGAGTGACAGAAACCTGAATCCACTTCGTATACTTTTGCATGAGGGAGTATTGGATCCTAAAGCTTATTGCTATGGTTAGGCTTTGCCTTAATTTCTCTCTTGTATTTGCGGATGCTTGCAAGGGGGATTAATCATAAGAGTGTAGTTGTCTTAGCCTAGCCGGTGAACTAGTTAAAATCCACCTGCATAATACTTATCAATACAAAACATAGTACTAGATAGAGTATGGCGAAAACATTTGACTATCTTTCCTGTGTGTCCTCAGGAAGGCCTTAGTCTTTATAAGTTTAGTCCCTCGGATTATCCTTTGTGCTCAAAAGGATTGGGCCACTTTCTGCACCTCGCCACAATTTACTTTACTTGCATTTATTTCCGTGTTGCTTATACTAGAAAACCCATAAAAAGTTACCTTTCAGTACTTGGAGTTATTCCTTGCTCAAGATCTCTTGTCAATACCTTCTGCTCCTCATTGGGTTCGACACTCTTACTTATAGAAAAGGCTAAGATAGACCCCCTACACTTGTGGGTCATCACCATGAGATCATGCAACTCCCGGACACGGGAGGAATGCCTTGTGTGTATCAAACATCACAACATAACTGGGTGACTATAAAGGTGCTCTACAAGTATCTCCGAGGGTGTGTGTTTGGTGGGCGTGAATCGAGACTGGGATTTGACACTCCGTATGACGGAGAGGTATCTCTAGGGCCCACTCGGTAATACAACATCACAAAAAGCTTGCAAGAAATGTGACTAAGGAGTTAGTCACGAGATCCTATATTACGCAACGAGTAAAGAGACTTGCCGGTAACGAGATTGAACTAGGTATAGAGATATCGACGATCGAATCTTGGGCAAGTAACATACCAATAGACAAAGGGAATAGTATACGGGATTCATTGAATCCTTGAGATTGTGTTTCGACCAATAAAAATATTCGTAGAATATGTAGGAACCAATATGGACATCCAGGTCCCGATATTGGTTATTGGCCGGAGAGTGTCTCGGTCATGTCTGCATAGTTCTCGAACCCGCAGGGTCTGCAAACTTAAGGTTTGGTGACAATTTGGTAATAATGATTTATGTGTGGTAGTAACCGAAATTTGTTCGGAGTCTTGGATGAGATCCCGGATGTCACAAGGAGCTCCGAAATGGTCCGGAGGTAAAGATTTATATATGGGAAGTCATATTTTGGCTACCGGAAAAGTTTCAAGTTTTTCCGGTATTGTACTGGGAAGCTTCTAGGAGGTTCCGGAAACTTCTGAAGGAGTCCGGAAGTCCACCAAGGTTTCCAACATGTCCCAAGGGTTTGGATGGGCTGAGGGGAGATGTCGCGTCCTTATTGGGACAAGCGCACAAGTCCCTCAAGGCCCATGCAGTTAGGAAAGGTGGAAAGTCCACCTTTGTATGGAAGGGTAGGAAGGGGACTAGGATTCCACCTCCTCCCCCCTTGGCTCCGCCCTAGGTCTTGGAGGGGCTGTTCCTCACGCCCCTCCAGCTATATATAGAGAGGAGGGGCGCCCCAAGAGCACACACGAAGCCCTTGGCGCCCCTCTCTCTCCCTAGATCGTTTTCTCCTCCATTCGCGGTTTTGGTAGTGGTAAGTGTAACCCTGCAGGGATAGCACCACCACCACCACCACCATGCCGTTTTGTTGCCGGAGAACTCATCTACTACTCTTCCCTCGCTCGCTGGATCGAGGAGGCGAAGACGTCATCGAGTTGTACGTGTGTTGAACGCGGAGGTGTCGTCCGTTCGGTGCTCGATTGGGAGTTCGTGGGACGGATTGTGGTTGGATTTCGAAGACGTGCCACTACATCAACCGCGTTCTTTAACGCTTCCGCTTAGTGATCTACAAGGGTATGTAGATACAATATCTCCTCTCATAGATGGTCATCACCATGGATAGATCTTGTGTGCGTGTAGGAAATTTTTTGTTTCCCATGCGATGTTCCCCAAGATCGAGTGTCATGATTTCAGATTTGAACCTATTATGTTTTCATGAATATGAGAGTGTTTTGCATCCTATCTTGCAAGTTGTATGCACCTATTACGTGTCATGACCCGTGTTAGGGCATATTTCTCCCTAAGTAGTTTTGGTGATTGATGACAATGCATGTGCGGACTAATCGTGTGCATTGAGCATTTCTGATAATTCATGACTAAGCACAAGACGATTCGGTGCCCCTTGGAGTCTTTCAAATATGGTTGCTTTCTACATTTCTCTTTGGTGGATTTGAGTCATAGGAAAGCCGTACTATTAAGAGGGGTTCCCCTTCGGAAAGGTTTGGGTGGAATCAACACGTACACAATTCTATTGCACCACCTTTCCCTTGCTTCAATGGAGCTCCAACTTGTTTCTCCCTCTCTATGCAAAAGGACCAGTGGTAGTACCGCTCGTGCTAACGGTAGTACCGCTCTCTGGGCAGTAGTAGTTTTTTTACTACCGCTCCCTCGGACTTTTTGCGCATCTACAGCCCCAGTAGTGGTAGGCACGGTAGTAATTTGTTTTACTGTCGTGGTTGGTGAACCTACCATGTGGTAGTACCGCTCCTAGCAGCGGTAGTACCGCTCCTAGCAGGCTGTGAGTGGGGGTAACGCTTGGATTCTTTCCCCCACTATATAAAGGGGTCTTCTTCCTAAAGAAGGTACCTCTTATCTCCCTAAGCTCCATTGATGCTCCAAACCTCATTTCCGCCAGATCTCTCTCCCTAGCCAATCAAACTTGTTGATTTCCTAGGGATTGGTTGAGAAGGCCCTAATCTACACTTCCACCAAGAGATATTTGATTCCCCCCACTAATCCCTTTCGGATCTTGTTACTCTTGGGTGTTTGAGCACCCTAGACGGTTGACGTCACCTCGGAGCCACATTCCATTGTGGTGAAGCTTCGTGGTCTTGTTGGGAGCCTCCAAGCTTTGTGTGGAGATTGCCCCAACCTTGTTTGTAAAGGTCCGATCGCCGCCTTCAAGGGCACCAATAGTGGAATCACGGCATCTCGCATTGCGGGAGGGCGTGAGGAGAATAAGGTGGCCCTAGTGGCTTCTTGGGGAGCATTGTGCCTTCACACTGCTCCAACAGAGACGTACTTCCTGTCAAAGGGAAGGAACTTCGGTAACACAACCTCGTCCCCACCGGTTCCACTTGTGGTTATCTCTTACCTTTACTTTGTACTTATTATTGTTGTGTTGTATACCTTGCTTGCACTAGTTGTCATTGTTGTTAGCATCATATAGGTTGCTCACCTAGTTGTTCATCTAGATAACCTTTTGTTGCTAACCCTAATTTGTTAAGAAGAGCAAAAAATTGGTAGTTGCCTATTCACCCCCCCCCCCTCTAGTCAACAATATCAATCCTTTAAATTGGTACCAGAGACACGTTTCTTTATTAAGGGTTTCACTACCCGAAGAGTATGTTTGATGACGGTGAGGTTGGGCACGAAGTGCCCGAGGCTGTGGAGTTGAGTACGGTCACACGGGATGACTTGAATGAGGCTATGGCCTCACTCAAGACATCCATGAAGACCGAAGTCAAGTCCATGCTTAAAGAATTACTTGAGGGGATGAAGAATTCTCCCAAACCTTGGCTTGTGGCTAAACCCACCACATCGGAGTCGGAGGCCAATTCCAAAAAGGAACCAACTAAAGGTACTCGAACTTCTTCCCCTCTTGACAAGAATGGGACGGGAACCTTTGCCTCGGTTCCTCCTCCCCTGGTCTATGGAGGACCGGTACCTACACCGCATATTAATAACCTTGGTCCTCCTCCTAAACTTGTTAAAGGTGATTTCACTAATTGAGTCTTTTGCATCAAGTATCATTTGAATCAGAGCTCAACAAATCTTTGGAGAATCATCGAACAAGGCTTCTACCCACATGATCCAAACAACCTCACTCCAAGAGAAGAGGCGGACAATCAATACAATCATTCCACTTTGTTCATCCTTCAATAAGCGGTTCCTCCCGAAGATCTATCTCACTTGCGCCCCTTCATCCGTGCAAAGGATTGTTGGGAGCACATCATGGTGTTGTACAAGGGGAGCTCAAGCATTCAATGGTCCAACTTTGAAGTGGTTCTGGATGAGGCTAATGAGTTTGTGATGCTAGAAGATGAGGACCCTCGTGATCTCTACCGAAGGGTGACTACTCTTGTCGTTGCTCTCCAAGATCATGGGAGCAAGGATACGGATGACACTTGGATCAAGCGCAAGTTTCTGAAGACCATCATGTCATTCAACAAAGCCATGTCCTCCGTCATTCGTCAAAGGCCGGATTTCCACACCTTGACCTCAAGAGAAGTGTTGGATGAGTTCATTGCCATGAATATCATGAACAAGACCGCCAACAATGCTCTTGCTTGTCTCCGGTCGAAGAAAGCCTCACCCAACCTTGCCTTGAGAGCCAAGGTCATTTTGGATGAAGAAGAAGAAGAGGAAGAAGATGGCTGATCCGAAGACACAAAGTATGCTTATCACGAGCACATGGCTCTTGAATCAAGGCAATTTGGGGAAACAAGAGAAACTCAAGACCCAACTTCTCCAAGAACAACTCAAGTGGGTCCAAGAACAAGCAACGAGTAAGGATATCCTACAACTGCGGCAATGTGAGTCACTTTGTGGCGGATTGTCCTTATGAGAAGAGGGAAGACAATGGGGCCAAGCTCATTCGCAAAGACAAAGCCAAGTGTTTCCCAAGAAAGAACATCTTCACCAAGAAGACTCCTTCAAGGGGTTTGGTGGCCCATGAAGAGTACACCTCCGATGATGACGAAGATGATACAGGCCATGAGGGGATGACAACGGCTACCATGGCTAGTAGCGGGGCCAAGGCCCGGCTAGCCTGGGCAGTTGCCCGGGCTCCACTAGCCAATCCTTCATTAATTTCACTACAGATTGTGTGTCTCATCGTGAGTTTTTATGGACAATTTTAGCTAAATCTCGCAACTCTCATACCCTGCACAGGCTATACAAATGGTCTGGCTCTGCCACTGATCGTGGCCATTGCCACTTCCTCCCCCAAGGTGTCTCTCGTCGGCGTCACCAACGAGAACCGCATCGCCAAGTGCCTCATGGCCAAAGGTATCAATAAGGTAACCCCCAACATCAAGACCACTATCACTACTTCTCCTTCATTGTTAGATTGTGTTGATGATAGTGAAGTAGTGGAGCTTGATGAGAATGAGTTTGAAAAGTTCTTGTCTAAGATCAAAGGTGAATCCAAGAAGCACTTTGTTGCTCTTTTGGAACAACTTGGTGAGGCCGATGATCTCATTTAGACTCATGAGGATACTATCTCCAAGTTGGAGGGACATAGTCGTGATTACACTGATGAGATTGCGTAACTATCCATTGTTCTAGCTCTAGAAGAACAGCCCAAAGTGCAGCTCTCTCTCTCCCTCCACAACTTCGACACCCCGTAGCTAGATTTGTCTGGCACGGCGAAGCCCTGTCGGAATAGCTCCACCATCATCACCGTCACGCCGTCGCGCTGCTGGAGAATATACCTATCTCTTCGCCCCTCTTGCTGGATCAAGAAGGCGGAGATCTTCACCGAGTTGTACATGTGCTGAACGCGGAGGTGCCGTCCTTTCGAAACTAAATCAGAAAGGAGTTCATGGGACGGATCGTGATTGGATCGCAAAGACGTTTGACTACATCAACCGCATTTCTTAACGCTTCCCGCTTAGCGATCTACAAGGGTATGTGGATCCGATCTCACCTCTCGTAGATGATCATCACCATGATAGGTCTTTCGTGCGCATAGGAATTTTTTTCTTTCCAATGCAACGTTCCCCAACACGGTAGTACCGCTCTGCTCGGGCTGTGAATGGGGGGTAATGGTTGGATCTTCTTCCTCAAGAAGGTTACCTCTTACCTCCCTAAGCTCCATTGTTGCTCCAAAGCTCATTTCCACCCGATCTCTCTCCCTAGCCAATCAAACTTGTTGATTTCCTAGGGATTGGTTGAGAAGTCCTTGATGTACACTTCCACCAAGAGATATTTGATTCCCCCACTAATCCCTTGCGGATCTTGTTACTCTTGGGTGTTTGATCACCCTAGACGGTTGAGATCACCTTGGAGCCACATTCCATTGTGGTGAAGCTTCGTGGTCTTGTTGGGAGCCTCCAAGCTTTGTGTGGAGATTTCCCCAACCTTGTTTGTAAAGGTCCGGTCGCCGCCTTCAAGGGCACCAATAGTGGAATCACGACATCTCGCATTGTGTGAGGGCGTGAGGAGAATACGGTGACCCTAGTGGCTTCTTGGGGAGCATTGTGCCTCCACACCGCTCCAATGGAGACGTACTTCCTGTCAAAGGGAAGGAACTTCGGTAACACATCCTCGTCTACACCAGTTCCACTTGTGGTTATATCTTACCTTTACTTTGTACTTATTATTGTTGTGGTGTATTCCTTGCTTGCACTAGTTGTGTTGTTCTTAGCATCATATATGTTGCTCACCTAGTTTTTCATCTAGAGAACCTTTTGTTGCTAACCCTAATTTGTTAAGAAGAGCTAAAAATTGGTAGTTGCCTATTCACCCCCCTCTAGTCAACCATATCGATTTTTTCAATCCGCATACCCCAAGTTGACAATAATTGGGATTTTTTCCGGTGATTTACGTAGTTTGAGGAGTTCATGTGTTCACTATGTGTTAATGATTTGTTCCGCTTCTCTGTTAAAAGGAGGCCTTAATATCCCTTAGTTTCCTTATGGACCTCGCTACCACGGGAGGGTAAGACAAAAGATGTCATGCAAGTTCTTACTATAGGCATGTATGACTATATACAGAATACATGCGTGCATTACATTGATGAATCGGAGCTAGTTCTATGTCTCTCTAGTATGTAACTATTACATGATGAATGTTATCCAATCAATTTTCTTATCCATCACCAATCCAAATGCATATTATTTTCATTCATTGATCTAGCCAAGTTACTATTGTTGTTGCTACTCTTACATCACTACAAAACTGATGATGTTACCGTTACCGTTACTACTACTATTTTGTTGTGCTACTAAAACTTTTGCTACGAAGAGATATACTAGGTGTGGTTGAATTGACAACTCAACTGCTAAGACCAATAAATATTTTTTGTCTCCCCTTATGTCGAATCAATAAATTAGGCTGAAACACTACCTGTGAAAACTATTGTGATCCCCTACACTTGTGGGTTATCAAGACATGTTTATGACGCTGTTGCCGAGGAGCATAGCTCTATTTATTGTGTTCACTTGAGGATATCCAATTGTCACTATGAAGAATATCAAAGGTACCACAACCAAGATCCTACCCTCTAAGACGAGTGGAGGTAAGGAACTGCCATCTAGCTTTGCTTTTGATTCACCTACTATTTTAAATCATCTTATGACGCCACCACTTGATGTTCGTTCTGATATGTCGCAAGTACTTGATGATGCTACTTATGAATTTTACGAGACTCATGATGATGCTATTACTATGCCTGATAAAACTAAAACTATGCCACTTGGCGATTTACTTGATGTTCATATTGTTAGAACTATAGAAATTGAAAATGTTGAAAATGATGAAAACTATGATTCGCCTATTATGCCTAGCTCTCCTAATAGATATGATATGCCTCAAGTACCTAAGGCTTATGTTATGGATGGGGAGATAGCTAGAGACTTTCTTGCTTGCTATGATAGATATGACTTGATAAAATTGCTATGTAAACTAAAAGAAAAATCTATTATGGAGAAAATGAAACATGATCCTGAATTCTCTACTTCTCCTATATGTGTGACTGATAAGGATTATGAATTATGTGTTGATCCTAAGTTAATTACGTTGGTAGAATCTGATCCTTTCAACGGTTATCAAACTGAAATTGTTGTGACACATGAGGGAGTCCGGGATTAAGGGGTCTTCGGGCCACTTAACTGTTCTCATGGCTGGACTCCTGGGTCGTTCGATCGTCGTTGAAGATATTGAGATCAAGATGGACTCTTCCGAAGACTTTGCGTGCAAACCAAGACAACATGCTAATCCGCATATTCCTTTCCTTAATGTAACTGTCATTGTGTAAGCCCTAACTCCCCTCATATCTATTTAAACCGGTAGGTTGTAGTTTGTAGGAGGGCTACACTCATTACAATTAAGGTTTTAGACCACAACATCCAATCTCGGGATAGATCAACTCTGTACTCTATACTACCTCATCAATACAACAAGAGCAGGACATAAGGTTTTACCTCCATCAAGAGGGTTTGAACCTGGGTAAAACATCGTCCCCTTCGTCCCTTGTTACCCATCGATTCTATATCCACAGTTCAGACCCGTTACTCGAGATCATCCGGTTTTGACACTGACATTGGTGCTTCCACTGAGAGTCGGTTGTGAAACTACCAAGGGATCAATGGCCCATCTCATCATCAGCGACAACATCCTCATTGGGGACGTTTTCGTCCCTCGGCAGATCTTCACGTTCATCAACGTCATGCTGCATGCTGATCCAACTGGTCATCTAAACTGGGTCGATAACCTTGCCCCGATCAAGAGATCACGTTGGGAACTTAGAGTTCATGGTCGATCTTGGGGAGACCTTATTCTGACAACACGTTTTACCTTCAATGCTTCGACATCGGGGGAGGCAGATCTCGTCCTCGAGACAACTCTCAACCAGGCTCCGGCCTCAACGCCCGAGCCAGGTGCTTTATGTGGATCATCGTCAAGTGAAGGCAACTCCAGATTGGTTCCGAATATTCCAACAACGACGCCTCAGGTTGACCCTACGAATTCCAGAAGCATGGACGCCATAAGCGTTAAGGAATTAGACAAGTTGCTTGGATGGATTCTGGCCATGGGAGTATCCCATGACCAACCGTCGATCTACGACCAGATCGGGGCCAGAACCGATGACAGGAAAATCCGCATACCACCTATCACACACATGATCAACGTTGTTGAGGAACCGGAGGGAGCTTCACCCTCCCAATCACCGGAACTCTAAACCATCTATATCCTGGTATCCGATAACCCGGTCTCTCTAGATGATCTGGCAATCGAGTTATGCCCCAAACTCAATTCGGGGCACAAGCAATCATGTTCGGCCAGCCGCCGAGGCTCCGAACTCAATGCTCCGGACTCTCAACGGTATTAGGTACAATTGGCAATACCAAAGACACGTGTTCTCTTGAAACACCAAATTTTTTCCACACACCTCCCAACCTAGGCGCCATTTGAGCATCTCAGAAAAGCCTAGCATGCGAGACATCCATTGTGTCCGGCAAAAGCCCGGCGAAACAGTCCAACACTTCTAGGCTAGATTCCTATAGACCATAAACCAGATACCGAACTGCAGCAGCCAGGATATTATAGACATATTCTCGCATAACTACCATGAGGAGAGAATCTTAAATGCCCTCGCCCGTCGTCGCGTACAAAGCCTTACCAAGCTCTCTACATTAATACGCAAATATTGTGCAATAGAAAACACCTCACAGTCTTAGCAATTGCTGTTGGGGAACGTCGCATGGGAAACAAAAAAATTCCTACGCGCACGAAGACCTATCATGGTGATGTCCATCTACGAGAGGGGATGTGTGATCTACGTACCCTTGTAGACCGTACAGCAGAAGCGTTAGTGAATGCGGTTGATGTAGTGGAACGTCCTCACGTCCCTCGATCCGCCGTGCGAACTATCCCGTGATCAGTCCCACGATCTAGTGCCGAACGGACGGCACCTCCGCGTTCAGCACACGTACAGCTCGACGATGATCTCGGCCTTCTTGATCCAGCAAGAGAGACGGAGAGGTAGAAGAGTTCTCCGGCATCGTGACGGCGCTCCGGAGGTTGATGATGATCTCGTCTCAGCAGGGCTCCGCCCGAGCTCCGCAGAAACACGATCTAGAGGTAAAACCGTGGAGATATGTGGTCGGGCTGCCGTGGCAAAGTTGTCTCAAATCAGCCCTAAAACCCCACTATATATAGGAGGAGGAGGGGGAGCCTTGCCTTGGGGTCCAAGGACTCCCAAGGGGGTCGGCCGAACCTAAGGGGGAAGGTCTCCCCCCCCCCCAAACCGAGTCCTACTTGGTTTGGAAGGTGGAGTCCTTCTTCCCTTTCCCACCTCCCCTTTTTTTCTTTTCTCTTTGATTTTTCTTCCAATGCGCATAGGGCTCTTTTGGGCTGTCCCACCAGCCCACTAAGGGCTGGTGCGCCACCCTCAATGCCTATGGGCTTCCCCGGGGTGGGTTGCCCCCCCCCCCCCCGATGAACTCCCGGATCCCATTCATCATTCCCGGTACATTCCCGGTAACTCCGAAAACCTTCCGGTAATCAAATGAGGTCATCCTATATATCAATCTTCGTTTCCGGACCACTTCGGGGACCCTCATGACGTCCGTGATCTCATCCGGGACTCCGAACAACGTTCGGTAACCAACCATATAACTCAAATACGCATAAAACAACGTCGAACCTTAAGTGTGCAGACCCTGCGGTTTCGAGAACTATGTAGACATGACCCGAGAGACTCCTCGGTCAATATCCAATAGCGGGACCTGGATGCCCATATTGGATCCTACATATTCTACGAAGATCTTATCGTTTGAACCTCAGTGCCAAGGATTCATATAATCCCGTATGTCATTCCCTTTGTCCTTCGGTATGTTACTTGCCCGAGATTCGATCGTCAGTATCCGCATACCTATTTCAATCTCGTTTACCGGCAAGTCTCTTTACTCGTTCCGTAATACAAGATCCCGCAACTTACACTAAGTCACATTGCTTGCAAGGCTTGTGTGTGATGTTGTATTACCGAGTGGGCCCCGAGATACCTCTCCGTCACACGGAGTGACAAATCCCAGTCTCGATCCATACTAACTCAACGAACACCTTCGGAGATACCTGTAGAGCATCTTTATAGTCACCCAGTTACGTTGCGACGTTTGATACACACAAAGCATTCCTCCGGTGTCCATGAGTTATATGATCTCATGGTCATAGGAACAAATACTTGACACGTAGAAAACAGTAGCAACAAAATGACACGATCAACATGCTACGTCTATTAGTGTGGGTCTAGTCCATCACATGATTCTCCTAATGATGTGATCCCGTTATCAAGTGAAAACACTTGCCTATGGCCAGGAAACCTTGACCATCTTTGATCAACGAGCTAGTCAACTAGAGGCTTACTAGGGACAGTGTTTTGTCTATGTATCCACACAAGTATTGTGTTTCCAATCAATACAATTATAGCATGGATAATAAACGATTATCATGAACAAAGAAATATAATAATAACTAATTTATTATTGCCTCTAGGGCATATTTCCAACAGTCTCCCACTTGCACTAGAGTCAATAATCTAGTTCACATCACCATGTGATTCTAACGAATCCAACACCCATATAGTTATGGGGTCTGATCACGTCTTGCTCGTGAGAGAGGTTTTAGTCAACGGTTCTGAAACTTTCAGATCCGTGCGTTCTTTACAAATCTTTATGTCATCTTATAGATGTTGCTACTACGTGCTATTCGGAAATGCTCCAAATATCTACTCTACTATACGAATTCGTTTCACTACTCATAGTTATTCGGATTAGTGTCAAAGCTTGCATCGACGTAACCCTTTACGACGAACTCTTTAACCACCTCCATAATCGAGAAAAATTCCTTAGTCCATTAGTTACTAAGGATAAATTTTGACCGCTGCTAGTGATTCAATCATGGATCACTCTCTGTACCTCTCAACAGACTTTGAGTCAAGGCACACATCAGGTGCGGTACACAGCATGGCATACTTCAGATTCTACGGCTAAGGCATAGAAGACGACCTTCGTCTATTCTCTTTATTCTGTCGTGGTCGGGTTTTGAGTCTTACTCAAATTCACACCTTACAACACAATCAAGAACTCCTTCTTTGCTGACCTATTTTGAACTCCTTCAAAATCTTGTCAAGGCATGCATCTTGTTGAAACTTTCATTAAGCGCTTTTGATCTATCTCCATAGATCTTTGATGCTCAACATTCAAGTAGCGCAATCCAGGTATTCCTTTGAAAACTCCTTTCAAACAACCTTATATGCTTTACAGAAATTCTACATTACTTCTGATCAATAATATGTCTACCACATACACTTATCAGAAATTCTATAGTGCTCCCACTCACTTCTTTGGAAATACAAGTTTCTCATAAACCTTGTACAAACCCAAAATCTTTGATCATCTCATCAAAGTGTATATTCCAACTCCGAGATGCTTGCACCAGTCCATTGAAGGATCACTGGAGCTTGCATACTTGCTAGTATCTTTAGGATCGACAAAACCTCCTGGTTGTATCACATACAATGTTTTCTCAAGGAAACCGTCGAGGAAACAATGTTTTGACATCCTACGTGCAATATTTCATAAACAATGCAGCAACTACCAACATAATTCTAACAGACTTTTAGCATCGCTATGAGTGAGAAAGTCTCATCATAGTCAACTGTTTGATCTTGTCGAAAACATCTTTGCGACAAGTCGAGCTTTTCTTAATAGTGACTTATCACCATCATCGTCTGTCTTCTTTTAAAGATCCATTTTTACTCAATAGTCCTATGACCATCAAGTAATTCTTCCAAAGTCTACACTTTGTTTTCATACATGGATCCTCTCTCGGATTTCATGGCTTCCAGCCATTTGTCGGAATCCGGGCCCACCATTGCTTTCTCCATAACTCGTAGGTTCAGTGTTGCTCAACAACATGACCTCCAAGACAGGGTTACCGTACCACTCTGCAGTAGTACGAGACCTTGTCAACCTACGAGGCTTGTAGTAACTTGATCCGATGCTCGATGATCACCATCATCAGCTTTCACTTCAATTGGTGTAGGCGCCACAGGAACAACTTCCTGCGCCCTGCTACACACTGGTTGAAGTGATGGTTCAATAACCTCATCAAGTTCTACCACCCTCCCACTCAATTCTTTCGAGAGAAACCTTTCCTCGGGAAAGGATCCATTTCTAGAAACAAACACTTTGCTTTCGGATCTGAGATCGGAGATGTACCCAACTGTTTTGGATATCCTATGAAGATGCATTTATCCACTTTGGGTTCGAGCTTATCAGACTGAAACTTTTTCACATAAGTGTCGAAGCCCCAAACTTTCAAGAAACGACAGTTCAGATTTCTCTAAACCTCAGTCTATACTGTGTCATCTCAACGGAAATACGCGGTGCCCTATTTAAAGTGAATGCGGTTGTCTCTAATGCTTAACCCATAAACGATAGTGGTAATTCGATAAGAGACATCATAGCATGCGCCATACCAAATAGTGTGTGGCTATGACGTTTAGACACATCATCACACTATGATGTTCTAGGTGGCATGAACCGCGAAACAATTTCCACATTGTCTTAACTGCGTACCAAAACTCGTAACTCAGATATTCATTTCTATGATCATATCCTAGACAGTTTATCCTCTTGTTACGACGAACTTCACTCCGAAACAGAATTGAACTTTTCAATATTTCAGACTTGTGATTCATTAAGCAAATACTCTAGTGTCTACTCAAATTGTCATTGAAGTAAGAACATAATGATATCCACTGCGTGCCTCAGCACCCATTGGACTGCATACATCAAAATGTATCACTTCCAACAAGTTACTATCTTATTTCATCTCAATGAAAACAAGGCCTTGCTCATGTGGTATGATTTGCATGTCACTAGTGATTCAAAATCAAGTGAGTATAAAGATCCATCAGCATGGAGCCTCTTCATGCAATTTATACCAACATGACTCAAGCGGCAGTGCCACAAGTAAGTGGTACTATCATCATTACCTCGTATCTTTTGGCACCAATATCATGAACATGTGTAACACTACGATCGAGATTCAATAAACCATTGAAGGTGATTATTCAAGAAAATAGAGTAACCATTATTCTCTTTAAATGTATAATCGTATTGCAATAAACACGATCCAATCATGTTCATTCTTAACGCAAGCACCAAATAACAATTATTTAGGTTTAACACCAATCCCGATGGTAGAGGGAGTGTGCGACGTTTGATCATATCAACCTTGGAAACACTTCCAACACGTATCGTCACCTCGCCTTTAGCTAGTCTCCGTTTATGCCGTAGCTTTCATTTCGTGTTACTAATCACTTAGCAACCGAACCGGTATCCAATACCCTCATGCTACTAGGAGTACTAGTAAAGTATACATCAACATCATGTATATCAAATATACTTCTTTCGACTTTTGCCAGCCTTCTTATCTACCAAGTATCTAGAGTTGCTCCGCCTCAGTGACTGTTCCCCTCATTACAAAAGCACTTAGTCTCGGGTTTGGGTTTAATCTTGGGTCTCTTCATTAGTGCAGCAATTGTTTTGTCGTTTCACGAAGTATCCCTTCTAGCCCTTGCCTTTCTCGAAACTTAGTGGTTTTACTAACCATCAACTATTGATGCTCCTTCTTGATTTCTACTTTCGCAGTGTCAAACATCGCGAATCGCTCAAGGATCATTGTATCTATCCTTGATATGTTATAGTTCATCACGAAGCTCTCACAGCTTGGTGGCAGTGACTTTGGAGAACCATCACTATCTCATCTGGAAGATTAACTCCCACTTGATTCAAGCGATTGTCGTACTCAGACAATCTGAGCACACGCTCAACGATTGAGCTTTTCTCCTTTACCTTGTGGACAAAGAATCTTGTTGGAGGTATCGTACCTCTTAACAAGGGCACAAGCATGAAATCACAATTTCATCTCTTTAGAACATCACTTATGTTCCGTGACGTTTTAAAACGTTTTCGACGCCTTGCTTCTAAGCCATTAAGTATTTTGCACTGAACTATCGTGTAGTCATCAGAAACGTGTATGTCGGATGTTCACAGCATCCACAGACGACGCTCGAGGTGCAACACACCGAGTGGTGCATTAAGGACATAAGCCTTCTGCGTAGCAATGAGGACAATCCTCGGTTTTACAGACTTAGTCTCCAAAGTTTGCTACTATCAACTTTCAACTAAATTTTCTCTAGGAACATATAAAAACAGTAGAGCTATAGCGCAAGCTACATCGTAATTCGCAAAGACCATTAGACTATGTTCATGACAATTAGTTCAATTAATCATATTACTTAAGAACTCCCACTCAAAAAGTACATCTCTCTAGTCATTTGAGTGGTACATGATCCAAATCCACTATCTCAAGTCCGATCATCACGTGAGTCGAGAATAGTTTCAGTGGTAAGCATCTCTATGCTAATCATATCAACTATACGATTCATGCTCGACCTTTCGGTCTCATGTGTTCCGAGGCCATGTCTGCACATGCTAGGCTCGTCAAGCTTAACCCGAGTGTTCTGCGTGTGCAACTGTTTTGCACCCGTTGTATGTGAACGTTAAGTCTATCACACCCGATCATCACGTGGTGTCTCGAAACGAAGAACTGTCGCAACGGTGCACAGTCGGGGAGAACACAATTTCGTCTTGAAATTTTAGTGAGAGATCACCTCATAATGCTACCGTCATTCTAAGCAAGATAAGGTGCAAAAAGGATTAACATCACATGCAATTCATAAGTGACATGATATGGCCATCATCACGTGCTTCTATCACCAAAGCACCGGCACGATCTTCTTGTCACCGGCGTCACACCATGATCTCCACCATCATGATCTCCATCAACGTGTCGCCATCGGGGTTGTCGTGCTACTCATGCTATTACTACTAAAGCTACATCCTAGCAAAATAGTAAACGCATCTGCAAGCACAAACGTTAGTTTAAAGACAACCCTATGGCTCCTGCCGGTTGCCGTACCATCGACGTGCAAGTCGATATTATCTATTACAACATGATCATCTCATACATCCAATATGTCACATCACATTGTTGGCCATATCACATCATAAGCATACCCTGCAAAAACAAGTTAGACATCCTCTAATTGTTGTTGCATGTTTTACGTGGTGACCATGGGTATCTAGTAGGATCGCATCTTACTTACGCAAACACCACAACGGAGATATATGAGTTGCTATTTAACCTCATCCAAGGACCTCCTCGGTCAATTCCGATTCAACTAAAGTTGGAGAAACTGACACCCGCCAGTCATCTTTGAGCAACGGAGTTACTCGTAGCGATGAAACCAGTCTCTCATAAGCGTACGAGTAATGTCGGTCCGAGCCGCTTCGATCCAACAATACCGCGGAATCAAGAAAAGACTAAGGAGTGCAGCAAAACGCACATCACCGCCCACAAAAACTTTTGTGTTCTACTCGAGAAGACATCTACGCATGAACCTAGCTCATGATGCCACTGTTGGCGAACGTCGCATGGGAAACAAAAATTTTCCTACGCGCACGAAGACCTATCATGGTGATGTCCATCTACGAGAGGGGATGTGTGATCTACGTACCCTTGTAGACCGTACAGCAGAAGCGTTAGTGAACGCGGTTGATGTAGTGGAACGTCCTCACGTCCCTCGATCCGCCATGCGAACTATCCCGCGATCAATCCCACGATCTAGTGCCGAACGGACGGCACCTCCGCGTTCAGCACACGTACAGCTCAACGATGATATCGGCCTTCTTGATCCAGCAAGAGAGACGGAGAGGTAGAAGAGTTCTCCGGCAGCGTGACGGCGCTCCGGAGGTTGGTGATGATCTCGTCTCAGCAGGGCTCCGCCCGAGCTCCGCAGAAACGCGATCTAGAGGTAAAACCGTGGAGATATGTGGTCGGGCTGCCGTGGCAAAGTTGTCTCAAATCAGCCCTAAAACCCCACTATATATAGGAGGAGGAGGGGGGAGCCTTGCCTTGGGGTCCAAGGACTCCCAAGGGGGTCGGCCGAACCTAAGGGGGAAGGTCTCCCCCCCCCCCCAAACCGAGTCCTACTTGGTTTGGAAGGTGGAGTCCTTCTTCCCTTTCCCACCTCCCCTTTTTTTTCTTTTCTCTTTGATTTTTCTTCCAATGCGCATAGGGCTCTTTTGGGCTCTCCCACCAGCCCACTAAGGGCTGGTGCATCACCCTCAATGCCTATGGGCTTCCCCGGGGTGGGTTGCCCCCCCGGTGAACTCCCGGAACCCATTCGTCATTCTCGGTACATTCCCGGTAACTCCGAAAACCTTCCGGTAATCAAATGAGGTCATCCTATATATCAATATTCGTTTCCGGACCATTTCGGAAACCCTCGTGATGTCCGTGATCTCATCCGGGACTCCGAACAACATTCGGTAACCAACCATATAACTCAAATACGCATAAAACAACGTCGAACCTTAAGTGTGCAGACCCTGCGGGTTCGAGAACTATGTAGACATGACCCGAGAGACTCCTCGGTCAATATCCAATAGCGGGACCTGGATGCCCATATTGGATCCTACATATTCTACGAAGATCGTATCGTTTGAACCTCAGTGCCAAGGATTCATATAATCCCGTATGTCATTCCCTTTGTCCTTCGGTATGTTACTTGCCCGAGATTCGATCGTCAGTATCCACGTACCTATTTCAATCTCGTTTACCGGCAAGTCTTTACTCGTTCCGTAATACAAGATCCCGCAACTTACACTAAGTCACATTGCTTGCAAGGCTTGTGTGTGACGTTGTATTACCGAGTGGGCCCCGAGATACCTCTCCGTCACACGGAGTGACAAATCCCAGCCTCGATCCATACTAACTCAACGAACACCTTCGGAGATACCTGTAGAGCATCTTTATAGTCACCCAGTTACGTTGCGATGTTTGATACACACAAAGCATTCCTCCGGTGCCGTGAGTTATATGATCTCATGGTCATAGGAACAAATACTTGACACGCAGAAAACAGTAGCAACAAAATGACACGATCAACATGCTACGTCAATTAGTTTGGGTCTAGTCCATCACATGATTCTCCTAATGATGTGATCCCGTTATCAAGTGACAACACTTGCCTATGACCAGGAAACCTTGACCATCTTTGATCAACGAGCTAGTCAACTAGAGGCTTACTAGGGACAGTGTTTTTTCTATGTATCCACACAAGTATTATGTTTCCAATCAATACAATTATAGCATGGATAATAAACGATTATCATGAAAAAAGAAATATAATAATACTAATTTATTATTGCCTCTAGGGCATATTTCCAACAATTGCAAGTGGAATCAATCCACTAGAGCAGTCCACAGAAGCTTGGACGAAGCACATGCGCCCAACAATGACTGATCGATTGCGGGCCCTCAAGGAAGAAGAACAAACGCCTTGACGGACCCCAAACCGTACTTGATAAACTATTCGATAGCCCATGTCCTATACATTCTGCATTACCCAACACTTACTCGCCTCACATGCTTCGAGCTTGTTGGGTCGTCAAGCTATCATCGGGACTCAACCAGTGCAATGGCGTTCATCCAAACTGCCACACAACAGTGCGAGCGTACTCAGAATTTACGAGACTTTCTCCTCAAATAATCAAAGGAAAAGAGCTCTTCGAGAAACCAACTAGTTATTCTGGGTGGCAGCAACAAATTCTTGGACAAACACGCCTATAACCTTTACGGAGGAAGACCAACCTGGAATACATTTTAACTGAGCACCTGTCGCACTAGTCCTCAATTCCATTATAGATGGTTTCAAACTATCCAAGTACTAATGGATGGCGGCAGCAGCTTAAACCTCATTTATGAGGATACCTTGGATAAAATGCAGTTCGACGGGCCTCGCGTCGAACGAAGCAGCACAACCTTTCGAGGAATTATCCCCAAAAGAGAAGCGTGATGCACATGCCGAGTCTCACTCAATGTAGTATTCGACATCCATAAGAATTACAGGTCCGAAGAACTCATCCGTTCCGAATCCGCATCCGCATCCATTTTTAAGGATATGGTATGCACTTTCATAAATCCGACGAATATGGAGGTGGATACGGACTTTGATCAACCGAATATGTGACGAATATGGTAGAGGATATGGTATTGACAATATCCGATGGATGTGGATTATCCGGTATTTTTATAGGACTATCCGACATTGTCAAATAGAATTATTCGATAAGTTTAGCCCAAGTACAGGAATATTTTTCTTTTTAAGATCTCATACAAATATAATATAATTAATTCCTTATTAAAATCTTACATGCACGTACAGGCACATCCAATAAAGTCAAGAACATGTACTATACTACTTAGTAGTTAACTTAGCTACTATTTAAACGGATTTTATGATAGATTAGAGAACAATATAATTATATGAATCTATAGTGTAAGCTATATATTAATCCCATTAAAAACACGTATTGTATTAGTTAACATGTCGTACAAGAACTGTCGGTCATGCTTACTGGAGCTTGTAAGCTAGTAATCCCATTATAAACAGTAAAAACTGCTTGATTACTTATATATGTATTGCTCTTCTCTATATAGATTGCGTGTAGAAATATATTACGGAAAATATCTTTACTAATATTGTGTCGTTTTTTCATTATAAGAAGTACAAACTGGTTGGTTACTTATATATGTATTGTTTTTCTTTGTATAGATTGCCTGTAGAAATATATTATTGATAATATCTTCATCAATATTGTGTTCGTTTTGGGTCTGAATTCGCTTCGTTTCCGCTCCGAATCTTTAGTCTGATATAATCCGCATTCGAATCCGCATCTAATCATTATTCGCTCCATTCCGAATCGGACAAACAAATATGGTTAAGGATATGAGACGAGTATTATCCGATCTAATCCGATCCGTTTACATCCCTAGGTGCTGCTCCATTCCAAGTCATGAACATTTGGCGAGCGCCATCCTCTATTCTTAAAGAAAAACACTTCTTATCTATAGTCTCGTAACAAGGCAACGCCAGACCACACCATAACTGTAGATTTCAGTTCAATCCCACGGTGGAGACATCAAACTTTAGCCCTTGTGTTTATAATATAATAAATGTTAATTCCTCTCCGCCGATACTAACCACCCGTATGTCACGCATGCATGATTGCATATCCCTTGTATTTCTCATCTGATCCGTCTTTCCCGTTCCCCATCCTCGTTTCTTCCGCATGCACCTCCCTCTGAGATCGCCATCAACATTGTCGCCTCTATTCAACCTGATGCACACCATGATTCCTTCACACCTCGTTGCTGGCCACACTATCCACCGCACGGCCAGATCTAAATCGAAACCCATGCAGAAAAATAGAACTCATTATATGTGTGCAGAAAAATAGAACTAATCAATTTGGATATAATTAGTTTGCAGAACACAATGACGCACCTGCATGTCGGCAATAACTATTGTCAATTTCTAGTTTCTGTTTTTTATGCTTTCACTTGGCATGACTTACGTTGATATCGAATGAAATTGATGCTTCGAGATATCCATGGTTCCTAATCTGATATACGATTTACCTCAATATAACCATGCTTTGAAATATTTATTCTTAAGCATATGTATTTTGAGCATTCTTTCTAGTACTAGTTGTTGCTTTCCATTTCCAATTATTATGCATCATTCGTAAATTGTTTATGCTTCAAAGATTCTTAAAGGTCTTCCAATTATCCATGCTTCGTAAGCATCATATTTATGCTTGGTAAATTGTTTATGCTTCAAAGATTTTTTTCATTAACCTCTTCATGCAAAACATATCGGCGGCTGCTACCCATCATCCGACTGATCCCCACACGGGATAAGTCGCCTTGCAAGCCTTGAGATGCAAAGGACCACATCCCTTGGATCGCTTCTAGTACCACACCTAATGCACGCGGCATGTCCCGCCCATGCAGTATCCATACCTTGCAGTACTGCTACTGCGTTCTTCTCCAACATCGCCTGTTCGTCGGTGCGCTACTGTGACTCGCAATAGCTCGCCATGGCAGCATCGATGGCTTAGTGATACTCCATTCCAGCATTGGCTAAGATCTAACATAGAACCGACGGGCCCGGAGGCGCTCCATTGTAGCTCCCATCTAAGCATCGACGACCCGACAGCGCTCCATTGCAACATGGACTACCCGACGGCGTTCCATTGTAGCTCCATCACAACATCAACGGCCCCGACAATGCTCCATTGCAGCTCCCATCGAAACATTGACGACCCCTGTGGCGTTCCATTGCAGCTCACCGTGCGCCCCAACGATGCTCCATTGCGGCATCACGCGCCCCGACGATATGATCCGGCCATCACAGCACAACCCCGGTTATGCTTCATTGCAGCAGCCATGAGTGTCAGCTATTAGCTCGCCCGCAACGTAGGAGATAGCTCACCTTGCAACACCATTGCTGATGTAGGCGAGCGGCGTCACAATCTCCACCGGTTGGCCTCGTAGCACCAGTGCTCCCGTTCGTTGACTGGCTTGGTAGCACCCGTCGGCGCAGCGGTCTGCAACACAAGGAGTGATTGCAGCTTCGATGGTGCCGCGGTGAATCACTCTCTCATTGAAGCAGGAGATGCGTTCTCCACTTGCAACAGGTGCAGGACCTTGTGCATGCAGGTAGTTGGAGGAGTGCCTCTCACCAGTCTCACGTTGGTTGAGAGAAAGTGAATCGGAGAGCATTGGCTAAGAGGAAAAGCAGAGCGGGGAGGATTCAGTCAAGGAAAAGACGATGCAAGATGAGACGGAGGAGACGGAAGAGGGAGTGGGCCAATGACAAACCAGTCATTGGGCTGACGAGAAAACGGGGACTGGGAGGGCCTGGCCTGATCATTGGGCCAGGCCTGGGCCTGAAAAGTAGGCCCTAGCAGTTATTGGGGCCGGGCCTGGGCTTCAAGAATAGAGCAAAAATCGGCCCGGCCAGCCCTCTCGCAGCAAACAATCAAGAGCCCAACAGCCCGAAGGAAACCCTAGACCAGTCTCCACGACTCCATCAAAACGCACCGCACGCCTCGAGGCTCCAGCGGTCCAGCCCCTCTATCCTCTCTCCTCTGCGCGTGTTACATGGCGGCGGTGGCCGATCCATCTCCAACCTAAGCCTGCACCGCCGGCCGTCCATCTGCCTCTCCCCAACTACAGCGCCGGCGGCCGTCTGCCTCTCCCCAACTACACCGCACCCGCCTCGTCCTACCTCCAGCCACCGCTTCCGTCGCGTTCTGCTCGCCGGTCGCCACATCTACCACCGCACGGAGCAGGACGAAACCCCGCCGGTCGCCACATCTCCTTCACCAAGCCGGACGAAGCCTCGCCGGTCGCCACATCTCCTCCACCAAGCCGACCTCCTCCACCAAGCCGGACGAATGTAGTTTCTTGCTGCTGTACATAGAACAATGGTAGATGATTTTGCTGGTGTACATGAATATAAGTGTGAATGTGTAGATGATTTCGCTGTTGTATAATGATAGACGATTTCTAAAACAATGGGTATAGTTGCTGCTGTTGATATAGATTTCTTGATGTTGATATAGATTTGACATGGATCCGCATGAACTAGAAGGCCTAGAGGGTGCTGAACCAGATGAGTAGAAGAAGTGGAGAAGGCATGTCGAGATGTAACCATCCACGATCCAACATTTTGTAGAGTTCTATGAATTGACTATCTGGCCTGTAATAATACATTTATGCATTTATGTTTCTACAAACTCGAAACTGGAATGTTTTGATACTTTTTGATGCGAAAACAATGCTCTTTACTGCTGTTTTGGTGTTGCTGTGCTGCTATCTATTCTGTTTATTTTTCTGGACATGTACTTTCATTATAATGTCAAGGGCCTTTGGAAGGGCTTAGGGCTTTCGGACTTTCTGCGTTGGGAGGGCATGGGCCTGAGAAACGTAGTATTTTCATGGGCCTGGGTCTTATCTGCACGCCTTGGGCTTGTTGGGGCCTGGGCCGAGGCCCGGCCCGGCCCGGCCCATGGCCAGATAGACGCGCACGCAGCGGTTTATTCTAGCGACGGATCAGTCGGCTGAAATAAAGAGTTTTCCAAACATATCACTCGTGCATGGAGTCATAAGTTGTTTTTTCATTAACTTTAGTCTTCTACTAGTTCTCTTCGACTTTAATTAGTTCTCTTCAACTATAAATATTTAAAAACAAAAAAAATCATTTATCTATAATTTTTTAACCAGGTTCCCGCGGCAGCGGGGCATCATCCAGTACCGACAGAAGTCAAGATTTTTCCGTGCCAAATGAGAAACAGACTTCCTACGTGAGTAGTTCTCCAAACAGCGAAAAAGGAGGGGAATGACTACTTGCTCTAATCCCCCTCCTTGCCCCCCGCCGCCCTTGATGACCTTAGCCGGGGCTTCACGCCGCCGGCGAGCATCTTGTTCCCATCCGCCTCTCCCTCTCATAGCCATCGTCCTCCTACTCGTCTTCCCAACTCCTCCCCGCACTTACGCGCTTCGCGTCCCACTGCGCGAGGTCGCCTCCCTCCTCTCCCTCTCCCACTCCCTCCTCACCCGCATCGCGGTCGCCCGCGCCGACCGCGGGGACGCCGCTGCCGCTGCCCGTGCTCGCCGAATTGCCTCGCACCTATCCCTTCTCTCCTCCCGCGGTGCGTGGGCCCTCGGCTGGGACTACCTCCGACACTACGCTTTCTCCTCCGTCGCCGGATGCGGCTTCTCCTGCGCCACTGCCGCCGCCCGCCTCCTCGCCGCTGCGGCGGAGGCCTCGCGCCTAAATTCACCCGTCGATGCGGCCCAGTGGCTGCGCCGTAATTACGGTGACCTCCTATCGGCCGCTACTCAGCTCCTAAACGGCCTCCTCTCTGCCTTCTCCGAGCAGGTACATGATTTGGTCTTCTTCTTCTTCTTCTTCTTCTTTGAGAAATAACTTGGTGACTAGGTCATCCAACGAATCATATTGCAATGCTCACTCGGTAAATATGTATATTTGTGTTTAGGGGCCGCTAAGGGAGGTGGTGTTGGATCTGAAGTGGGAGGTGGAGGAAGGGGGGTTGCTGAAGGATTGCCTGCAGGTGGGAGCGAGAGATTTGGAGGGCTTGCTTATCATTGCCAAAGATCTCATGTTTGGTGCTTCAAGGGCTTCTTCAGGCCACAGTGAACTCTGAGGTTTGATGACACCTTGTGTTTCACTTCTCTTTCCTTTGAACTATCACATTCCTGCTTATTTGCTTTCAGTTTAGAATTTTGGATCCTATAGCGGTTATACATCCTACCACGGAATCAAATCAGCATCCCGTTACTGATAAGCATTTGAGAGAGTGGATGTGTGAACAATGTAGGATGCATAGTCCATACATGACCTCTTGGCTGTTGAAACTAATAGTAATTGCAGAGTATTTTGGAGCATGTTCTGTTTTGTAGTTGAAAATAGGTCTTCGAAAGATCCAGCAGATTACTGGCTATAAATTATAAGCAGATAACCCTTCTTGCAGTAGCTGAACATACGTGATCTGTCCCGTACAAGAATCACTAACCATACTACCATATCCAAGCAGGTGAGTCCTAACCAAGAAAGTGCAGCTAGTCCATTCTGTCCTCCACCGATGGAGAATGCTTCAGATCAAACAGTTCACCTACACAATTAAAGCTGCTCCGGTTTGGCGACTCTGCATACAGCGCATCATGTTAAGCTATCTTATCTCTTCGGAAAAAGGTTAAGCTGCCTTATCATGTCCAGTTGTTCATGAGCAGAAAAATTAATCCTGCTGTTTAATGACATTATAGCTTTAACTGTGGTTGTAATAGTCTAATAAAATTGTGTTCCTTGTGTCCATTCTGCCTCAGTTGACTTTGGAGTGCTGCTTTTGCTAAGTGATACCTTTTAGATGGTTGCAAGACTTTTGTCACTAGTGTCTTTTCCATTTCAGGATCCATATAAGCATTTTCCTGTTAAAAAACAACTTTGTTGCAAAGTAGATTTTTTTATTTTAATAAATTACGAGATTCCCTTTATTTCAGGTCCTTCATCCATAGGAAAGAATTCTAAAACTAAAGACTAATTGACCTACAACATCTACCATGGGCAACTGCTTGCACAGCGCACTATTTATGCTTTCCTCTTTCTTTCCGAAGTCCAAACACCAGTTCTTGACTGTCGTTGTTTTAACTCCTCACCAGTCCTGAAATGACCACGTTTCTGCTGACATGGCATCCATATGCGTGGAGGGAATACATCAGCTTGTGTGTGCCTGACTGCCTGGTGCCCTATTAGCAAACATGCCCACATCTCTAAGAATACCTATTGTGTTGCTACCATTATGTGCATAACTGTATATACAGGTTGATACATGGGCCTTCGTGTTACTAAACTTCGGAACCCTCTAGTGAAATCTCACAAGTCATTCTGTTACCTCTCAGATTACCTTGTCAATACAGTACTTCTGAACATTCCACGTGGAAACCTCTTCAGGTATGACCTTGACCTTGTTAGTAAAGTTGAGGAATTTTTAAAATAAAGGTAGTCAGGTTGCACTTTACTAAGTACGTACCTGAGTGTCACGTTCATAATTTGAACTACAGTGCTGAGAAAATCGTGATGTAAATTTGTCATGAATAATGTCAGAGAACAACATATTCAATCACATTTTTATGGCTATAAGGCCATGCAAGATCCACCGGACTTCCTTTCTGGATAATATAACATTGTGATGTAAAAGATACGGGCAGGTAACCCAAAAATAATAACATGGATATAAGTTGTCTCGGTTGAACTTGAAAGACTCATTACACCTTGCAAGGGAAAAGGAAAAAAAAATGAAGCAAATTTAGGAAAGAATAAGCATTTCTTTCGTTTGATCCATGAGTTCAGCTAGATAGTTGAAATGCAAAGCTGCTGTAGTGAAGTTTTTTTCTTTTTGAGGAACCTAGGGAAGAGATATGATCAGTAAATTTGCTGTATTCCTGAGATAACTGCGGATTTTAACTTTGATTTTTTATTAGATTTGCGATTGAGACACCTAATTTAGTTTCCCTTGTTGCTGAAAGGTCACTTTGTTAATTAGTGCTGTTGTTATGTGCCTCCTGTATGATTGATGTACTGCTAGAATTACAGACAGGATGACAAGTGGTTAGTTAAGATTTGTATACCACTTTCAGAAACATAAATGTTGTGTTTTGTGCACTTCTAGCATAGTACGACATCAACATTATTTTCTTGAACCGTATCAACATGCATGTCATTTAATATTAGATGTATTGGAAGAAGGGTGGTGAGAAGGCACAAAATTATACAAACTAACATGAAATAAAATCAATAAACTGAAAAGGCAGCCAAACGAAGTCTATATTATTATTATGAAACCCCTAAAAAACTATAAAAGCCCCCAAAAGAAGAAAGCAAAACCAGGGCAATACTTATACTTCAACAGCTATAGCTGCAGGTCATGGGGGCTCGTATCCAGAGGCAGACTCCTGGTTGCTTTGGCTGCTTTGGCGCCGGTCATCTTCCATCGATCGGTCTCGAGCAAAGTCTCCTCCACAAGGGCATAGTATATCATCATTTATCATCATTTTCCTAGTAATGATGCGCAACTGCAAATTAACGAGCTTGGATTAATTTTGCTTTTTTGCTGAGGTCAAGGTCGCTGTGTTCCATCTATTCCCAACAGTTTTGGTTACTACTCCCTCCGTTCCAAAATTCTTGTCTTTGTTTTTTTCTAAAAATGGATGTATGTAAATACTAAAACATGACTAGTTACATTCATATGTAGACAAATTTAAGATAAGAATTTTGAGACGGAGGGAGTAATACATATATCCTGTTTGACTGTATTCTGAACTACGCGTTGTCTAATTAAACAACAGTCTCCATCATTTTTCCCAATATCTGCTGCTAAATGCACCCTAATACTTAAATATATGCATGTACATCCCCGAACTCTGTTAGCCATGATTATGTCAATAGTGTCATTGGTAATGATATTGGGGAGAGTGCTAAGTAGCTCAAAAGAAGAGGGAAGTGGCTGTTCTAATCCGGAGCTTATATGAGCTCAGGCAAACAGTAAAAAAATGAACAAATTCAAAACTAATTTTGTGTGTGTGTGAAACAATGAGAAAATGTTTGTTAGCTTGCAAAATTTCATCACTATACAACATTCGTGGAAATCATGAAAAAATCCGATGCTCTGAATGTTATTTTCAAATGCATTTTGGAGCATCTTTTTTTTTTGCCATATTTTTCATGATGAAATTTTACAACCTATGAAAACATTTATTAATGCTTCACATAAATTTTTCCCTGTTTTTGTGATTTAAGAGCAACTCTAACGGGTCGACCCAAACGGACGACGCTTTTGTACGTTTGGGTCGACCGCCCGTCCGACGTCCGGCCTGTTTTAGATTTGGGTCGGCAGTACATCCAACGCGTCGACCCATATGTGCCGGCTTGGCCGGCTGACCGCCCTATTTAATAAATAGTTTATTTTGCATTGCTTTTGCGTTCAAATATATAGTCAAATAACATAGTTTCAACCGAATAAAATAGCATAATTTTACAAGCTGAATAAAAGTAAAAATGTCTCACATAGTTTTGCAAGCCGAGTAAAGAAGATACATTTATTGGTTGTCAACATGAGCCCACATATGCTTAACCAAATCATTTTGCAGTTGCACATGAGTTTCCCAATCACGCATGTCATGATGAAATTGAATAAACTGTTCAAACGTTGCTGCTCCTTCATGTTCATGCACAATATTCTCGCCCTAAAACTGAAACCCTTGATCGTACAGACGTTCCGAACACTCATCTTCTACGATCATATTGTGCATGATCACACAAGCAGTCATTACCTTCCATAGTTTTTGCGTGTTTCAGGTATTAGCAGGATACCAAACGATGCCCCATTGAGATTGCAAAACATCAAAGGCACGCTCGATATCCTTCCTAGCACTCTCTTGCTCTTGAGCAAATCTTTTCCTCTTCTCTCTGACAGGGTCGGGGATTGTCTTGACAATAGTGGTCCACTGAGGATAGATACCATCACCCACGTAGTATCCTTTGTCGTAGTTGTGGCCGTTGATAGTAAAGTTCATCGGTGGGCTGTTGCCTTTGGCAAGCCTAACAAACACCGGAGAGCGCTGAAGCATGTTGATATCATTGTGTGATTCGACCATGTCAAAGAAAGAGTGCTAGATCCCGAGATCTTGAGACGCCACGGCCTCTAGTATGACAGTGTAAGCCCTGACATGGCCCTTATACTGTCCGTGCCAAGCAGAAGGGCAGTTCTTCCACTCTTAGTGCATGCAGTCTATGCTGCCAAGCATTCCCTGGGAAGCCCCTGCTAGCATTCATCGCCAACAAATGGGATGTATCTTCAGGAGTCGGCTCTCTCAAGTACTCAGGGCCATACACAGTAATAACAGCCTTGCAGAACTTATACAAGGACTCTAGGCATGTAGACTCGCTCATACGTACGTACTCATCAATGAGATCACCGGGCATTCCGTATGCAAGCATTCGGATGGCAGCAGTGCATTTCTGATACGAGGAGAAACCAATCTTTCCAAGGGCATCCTCTTTGCACCCGAAATAGCCATCGTAGCCGACCACCCCCTCTTTAATACGGTTGAAAAGATCCCTACTCGTATGGAAACGCGGCGGAATTTCTGATGTTTGAACAACGGATTTGTTGTATCAAAGTAGTCCTTCCAAAGAAGGAGATGCCCGCTCTCTCGGTTGCGATTCAACGCCGGAAGGTGGCCCGGACTGGAGCCACGGAACAACGACTGCTCGCTATTGAGGCGGTGATGGACCAACATGGCAACCAATATCTCCTCCTCATCGGACAACGAATCGTCGGAGTCGCAAAGGAAATTGTGGAAAAAAACTCGTCGACGGAGTCCATTTTGTACCTTGGCAAACTGTCGAACAACTTGCGAGCGTCGGCGAAGGAGACGCCCGGCGAAGGGGGTGAAGGAGACGAGCGTGCCGGTGAGGCTCTGGCCGGGGTGGCGAGGCGACTTCTTGATCGCGGCCGACAGCTGGCAGATTCATCAAAAAAAATGGACGACGGCGTCGGCGACGAAGGGGCTTGGGTTGTTGTTGGATGGGGGGAGGCCAATGTGCCACCGACCAGCGGGCCCGAGGGGAGAAGAAGGCAAGCGTGTGCACGTTCGTCTCATGTCCGTGCCGACGTAAATCCGGCTCAAAAATGGACCGGGAATGGGTCGCCCGCGGACGAAAAGCAGACGCGTGTCCGTTTGGGTCGGCGCAGGCATAAACGAAATGGGTCGCCCCGTTGGAGTTGCCCTAACTGTTCACTCGATCTCACGGGCTTAGAACAACACTTCCGCTAAGAAGAGTGTTACTGTACCTACTAAAGAAATAAAACTCATTATCAAAGGTAAATAATATATGAAAAGAGGAAGAAGTCGGGCAGAAAGAAAAATTAGAAAGGCACACAAAGTACTAAGTAAAGAGCTAATTCCATTATTCAGAATTTGGCTAGTGGGATTCGATCCTTGGCTGATGGGATAAGGCATGCGCCCTGCTAACCAACTCAGCTTTATGACTCTTTTGTCCACATGGCTGAACACATTGCTATTTGACCTTTCAATAAGAACATACTTCAGAAAATAAAGCAAGTTAGTTATGATGCGTTTGAAGTTCTTTACCGTTGATGCCTAGCTTTTTTTAGTCTGAACACTGCTGATGCCTAGCTTCTTGTCTACATTCTACGTGGGCAAGCATACCTGTTTTTGGTTCAGCTATCAATGTACACGATTGAGCGTGAGCACTTAATTTCAAGGCATTGTCTTCTTTCATTTGATATTCCGTGCAACCATCCCATTTAATGCCAATGATTTTTTATTCAACGTAATCTTTTGATTCACACATCGAGTGCCAATGATAGTAATTTTTTCTCTATGCATTTTTTCTCACCACCGAATGTATATACCCCCGTCCTGGTATCTTTGGCGCGGGAGGGGGGAGGGAGCAGGGGTGATAACTCACACATCGCAGACCTGATAACTTATGTGCTTCGGTCCTGATAACTTTGGCGAGGGGATGGTAAAATATACACACGGTAACTTTAATGTTAGTAGCACAGTAACTTACACTTCATAGCCTGATAACTTATATACCCCGGTCATGGTAACTTTTGACGACGCGCGGGGGTGGGGTGGGGGTGGTGATGAAATATACCACCCGGTAACTTTTGCGTGAATAGCATGGTAACTCACACACTACAAACCAGATAACCTATGTACCCTAGTCCTGATAGCTTTGGCGGCGGGGTAGAGATGGGGGAGTTGTTGAAACACACCACGATAACTTATGTGCAGATAACATGACTTTTTACGTCCCCAAGACATGATAACTTATGTACACCCCTAGGTAGTTTTCGCGGCAGGGCGGGGCGGGGGGGGGGGGGGGGGGTTATAATAGCATGGTAACTCACACATCGTACACCGTGGGTAATTTTTGCGAGCATGGCGGGGGTGAGAATATCCCCCGGTAACTTTTGTGTGAATAGATGGTAACTCATACATCGCAGATCTGATAACTTATATACTTCGATCCTGGTAACTTTGGCGTCGAGGGAGAGGGGGCAGGGGCGGTTGATGGAATATCCCATGATAACTTTTATGTGAATAACATGGTAACTCACACACCGCAGACCTGATAACTTATGCACCTCGGTCCTGATAACTTTGGTATGGGGGAAGGGTTGATGAAATATCCCCCCGGTAACTTTTTGTGTGAATAGATGGTAACTCACACATCATGGAGCCGATAACTTATGCACCTCGGTCATGGTAACTTTGGTGGCGGGGCAGGGAGAGTTGATGAAATATCCTATCAGTAACTTTTCTGTGAATAGCATGGTAACTCACACATCGTAGACCCGATAACTTATGTACACCGGTCCTGATAACTTTGGCGACGGGGGTGAGGGGGAGGGGATTTGATGAAATATCTCCACACACACCCAATATTTTTTGCGTAAATAGCATGGTATTTTCCGCGCCACAGACCTGATTATAGGTGGCCAACAGGCCGACCTGGGTACGGCACAACCCGACACACACCTAAACAGCCCTGGACTACCACGACCCGCAAAGTTCTGTTTATAAAGTGAGTCATGTCGTGTCGGCATGTGGACCGCACCCTACGGCTGAAGCACGTCACCGATGGTAGGTGATACTGTAGACACGATAATTTACTTATAAACATCATGGTAAATTTTCGACCCTGGCAAAAAAAGATAGTTGAAACACCTCCGGTAACTTCAGTTTAAAAACACCATGATAAGTTAGTACTACGGGCATGGTAACTTCTGACCTAAAAAAAGTCGCCAAAACATACCAACATGGGATCTACTTTCGAAGGTCTCGTCGTGACGAATCTTTTATGTGAAAACAATTTTCCGTCGGAGCAATGGTTTAAGCTACAAAACATTTTGAAATCTGAAATTTAATGAAATCTTTGATGATGTGAGCAATCTTTGTCTTACTGCATGCATGAGGCATAGGCATGCAATGCTGGCTCGTTTCTTCGAATCTCACTTCTTACAAATTTTCTACCACCCTAGAAAAAAAGCGGCAGGGGAACGAAGCGGGAGGAGTTGGATGGAAGGAAAAAAAAGAAGGAGGGGAACGAAGCGGGAGGAGTTGAATCGAAGGAGATTACTCGTTCGGATCTATCGCTTATAAACAGAACGTTTGGACATTAGTACAGTCCTTGAAAAAATCTCATTTATCCTGGAGTAGTGAAGCTTTTTGCTATTGTTGTTAGCAACTGCGAACTTTGTTAGCACGTTGCGAAAAACTACACATGGATTTTGTTTTGTTGTACTATACATCAAGAACTAGATCGTGAGGTCAACTTCTCCATCCTTGGTGACTTCTCATGGCCCTCGCCCCTGACCCTTCCCATGTCGCCCCACGCAACGAGGTGTGTGTGGGGGGATGTTGAAAATATGCCCTAGAGGCAATAATAAATTGGTTATTATTATATTTCCTTGTTCATGATAAACATTTATTATCCATGCCTAGAATTGTATTGATTGGAAACTCAAATACATGTGTGGATACATAGACAACACTCTGTCCCTAGTGAGCCTCTAGTTGACTAGCTCGTTGATCAAAGATGGTCAAGGTTTCCTGGCCATAGAATGATATCAGTATGAAAGTAGCATATGATCATGTGAGTTTATTGCTACTGTTTTCTGCATGTCAATGTATCTGTTCCTATGACCATGAGATCATGCAACTACCGGACACCGGAGGAATACCTTGTGTGTATCAAACGTCGCAACGTAAGTGGGTGACTATAAAGGTGATCTACAGGTATTTTTGAAGGTGTCTATTGGGTTGGCATGGATCAAGACTGGTATTTGTCACTTTGTGTGACAGAGAGGTATCTCGGGGCCCACTCGGTAATGCAACATCATAACAAGCCTTGCAAGCAATGTGACTAAAGAGTTAGTCACGGGATCTTGTATTACGGAACGAGTAAAGAGACTTACCAGTAACGAGATTGAACTACGTATGGAGATACCGACGATCGATTCTCGGGCAAGTAACATACCGAAGGACAAATGCAACAACATACAAGATTAATTGAATCCTTGACATAGAGGTTCAACCGATAGAGATCTTCGTAGAATATGTAGGAGCCAATATGGGAATCCAGGTCCCGCTATTGGTTATTGACCGGAGAATGTCTCAGATCATGTCTACATAGTTCTCGAACCCGCAGGGTCTGCACACTTAAGGTTCGGTGACGTTTCGGTATAGTTGAGTTATAGGTGTTGTTGACCGAAGGTTGTTTGGAGTCCCGGATGAGAACCTGGACATCACGAGGAGCTCCAGAATGGTCCGGAGGTAGAGATTGATATATAGGAAGTCCTGTTTTGGTCATCAGAAAAGTTTCGGACTCATCGCTAGTGTATCGGGAGTGCCGAGAGGGTACCGGGGGACCACCGGGAGGGGTGTGACGACCCAAGGGCTTCATGGGCTATGAGAGGAGGTGGACCAGCCCTTTGTGGGCTAGCCAAAGCCTCCCCTAAAGGCCCATGCGGCTAGGAGTGGAGGGATAAGGCAAGAAAGTTTAAAAGGAAAGGAGTAAGAGTCATCCCAAGGGAGTCCACCTCCCTTAGCTTCGGCCGAACCTCTCCTCCTTGGAGAAGGGGCCAAGGCAGCCTCCCCTCTCCCTCCTCCTATATATACTAGAGGTATTGAGGTTTTTTGAGACACAGAAATCAGCCACGTGCTCTCTCTACTTTATCTAGATCGTTATCTCCTCTAGTCTAGTTCGGCAGTGCTTAGGCGAAGCCCTGCTGAATTAGTTCACCACCACCACCACCACGCCGCCGTGTTGGAGAACTCATCTACCTATCCGCCCCTATTGCTGGATCAAGAAGGCGGTGATCGTCATCGAGATGTACGTGTGATGAACGCGGAGGTGCCATCCGTTCTGCACTAGACCGGGATGGGATCGCGAGATGGATCGTGATGAGATTGCGGGACGGGCTGCGATTTGGATCGCGAAGATGTTCCACTACATTAACCGCGTTATATACGCTTCCGCTTAGCGATCTACAAGGGTATGTAGATTCACTCTCCCCTCTCGTAGATGATTATCACCATGGATAGGTATTGCGTATGCGTAGGAAATTTTTTGTTTCTCATGCGACGTTCCCCATCAGGGGGGACCCTAGGTGTTGGAAATATGCCCTAGAGGCAATGATAAATAATTATTATTATATTTCCTGTTTAAAGATAATCGTTTATTATCCATGATATAATTGTATTGAATGAAAACATAGATACATGTGTGGATAAATAGACATAACAATGTCCCTAGCAAGCCTCTAGTTGGCTAGCCAGTTGATCAAGGATAGTCAAGGTTTTCTAACTATGTGCAAAGTGTTGTTGCTTGATAACTGGATCACATCATTAGGGGAATCATGTGATGGACTAGACTCAAACTATGAACGTAGCATATTGATCGTGTCATTTTATTGCTATTGTTTTCTGCGTGTCAAGTATTTGTTCCTATGACCATGAGATCATATAATCCACTGGCACCGGAGGGATGCCTTGTGTGCATCAAACGTCACAACGTAACTGGGTGACTATAAAGGTGCTCTACAGGTATCTCCGAAGGTGTCCGTTGGGTTAGTATGGATCAAGACTGGGATTTATCACTCCGTGTGACGGAGAGGTATCTCGGGGCCCAATTGGTAATACAACATCACACACAAGCCTTGCAAGAAATGGGACTAAGTGTAAGTCACGGGATCTTGTATTACGGAACGAGAAAAGAGACTTGCCAGTAACAAGATTGAAATAGGTATGCTGATACCGACGATCGAATCTCGGGCAAGTAACATATCGAAGGACAGAGGAAATGACATACGGGATTGCGTGAATCCTTGACACTGAGGTTCAACCGATAAGCTATTCGGAGAATATGTAGGATCCAATATGGGCATCCAGGTCCCGCTATTGGATATTGACCGAGGAGTACCTCGGGGCATGTCTGTATAGTTCTCGAACCCGCAGGGTCTGCACACTTAAAGTTCGGCGATGTTTTAGTATAGTTGAGTTATATGTGTGGTTACTGAATGTTGTCTGGAGACGAAGATTGATATATAGGATGACCTCATTTGGTTACCGGAAAGTTTTCGAGCATTACCGGGAATGTACCGGGAGTGACGAATGGGTTCCGGATGTTCACTGGGAGGGGCCCAACCCACCCGGGGAAGCCCATAGGCTTTAGGGGTGCCGCACCAGCCCTTAGTGGGCTGGTGGGACAGCCCAAGAGGCCCTATGCGTAGGAGATAAGAAATCAAAGGAAAAAAGAAAAAAAGTGGGAAGGAAGGGAAGGACTCCACCTTCCAATCCTAGTTGGACTAGGATTGGAGGTGGACTCCTCCACCTCCTTGGACGGTGGACCCTTGGGGTCTTGGACCCCAAGGCAAGCCACCCCACCCCTCCTCCTATATATAGTGAAGGTCTAGGGCTGATTTGAGACAACTTTGCCATGGCAGCCCGACCACAAAACATCACGATTTTTCCTCTAGATCGTATTTCTGCGGAGCTAGGGCGGAGCCCTACAGGAGTAGATCCTTCACCACCACCGGAGCGCCGTCACGCTGCTGGAGAACTCATCTACTTCTCCTTCTTGCTTGCTGGATCATGAAGGCCGAGATCATCGTCGAGCTGTACGTGTGCTGAACGGGGAGGTGTTGTCCGTTCGGCACTAGATCGGAGCGGGTCGTGGGACGGATTGCGGGACGGTTCGTGGGACGGTTCGATGGGCGGATCGAGGGACGTGAGGACGTTTCACTACATCAACCACATTTCTTAACGCTTCCTGTTGTGCGATCTGCAAGGGTACGCAGATCCAAATCTCCTCTCGTAGATGGACATCACCATGATAGGTCTTCGTGCGCGTAGGAATTTTGTTGTTTCCCATGCGACGTTCCCCAAGAGTGGCATCATGAGCTAGGTTCATGCGTAGATGTAATCTCAAGTAGAACACAAAGGGTTTTGTAGACGGTGATGTTCGATTCGCTGCCCTCCTTAGTCTTTTCTCAATTCGACGGTATTGTTGGATTGAAGCGGCCCGGACCGACATTATTCGTACGCTTACGAAAGACTGGTTTCATCGCTTGACATGCAACCTCGTTGCATAAAGATGACTGGCGGGTGTCTGTTTCTTCAACTTTAGTTGAATTGGTTTTGACCGAGGCGGTCCTTGGAGAGGTTAAATAGCAATTTGCACATCTCCGTTGTGGTTTTTGCGTAAGTAAGGTGCGATCTACTAGATACCCATTGCAACCACGTAAAACATGCAACAACAATTAGAGGACGTCTAACTTGTTTTTGCAGGGTATGCTTGTGATATGATATGGCCAATGACGTGATATGATATATTGGATGTATGAGATGATCATGTTGTAATAGTTAATATCGACTTGCACGTCGATGGTACGACAACCGGCAGGAGCCATAGGGTTGTCTTTAAACTAACGTTTGTGATTGCAGATGCGTTTACTATATTGCTAGAACGTAGCTTTAGTAGTAATAGCATGAGTAGCACAACGACCCCGATGGCGACACGTTGATGGAGATCATGGTGTGGCGCCGGTGACAAGAAGATCGTGCCGGTGCTTTGGTGATGGAGATCAAGAAGCACATGATGATGGCCATATCATGTCACTTATTAATTGCATGTGATGTTAATCCTTTTATGCACCTTATTTTGCTTAGAACGACGGTAGCATTATGAGGTGATCTCTCACTAAAATTTCAAGACGAAATTGTGTTCTCCCTGACTGTGCACCGTCGCTACAGTTCGTCGTTTTGGGACACCACGTGATGATCGGGTGTGATAGACTCAACGTTCACATACAACGGGTGTAAAACAGTTGCACACGCGGAACACTTGGGTTAAGCTTGACGAGCCTAGCATGTGGAGACATGGCCTCGGAACACATGAGACTGAAAGGTCGATCATGAATCATATAGTTGATATGATTAGCATAGGGATGCTTACCACTGAAACTATCCTCAACTCACGTGATGATCGGACTTGAGCTAGTGGAATTGGATGATGAACCACTCAAATGACTAGAGAGATGTAATTTTTGAGTGGGAGTTTAGCAAGTAATTTGACTGGTTAAACTCTAATTATCTTGAACATAGTCTAAGTCCACTTTGAAAATATTTGTGTTGTAGATCAATGGCTCACGCGACAGTCATCCTGAATTTTAATAAGTTCCTAGAGAAAGCTAAGTTGAAAGATGATGGAAGCAACTTTGTAGACTGGGCTTGTAATCTTGAGTTGCTCCTGCAAGCCGGGAAGAAGGATTTTGTCCTTAATACTGCGCTAGGAGATGAACCACCCGCCGCGGCAGACCAAGATGTTAAGAGCGATTGGTTAACACGCAAGGAGGACTACTCAGTAGTTCAATGTGCAATCTTGTATGGCTTAGAGCTGGGACTTCAACGTCGCTTTGAGCATCATGGAGCATATGAGATGTTTCAGGAGTTGAAGTTTATCTTTCAGAAAAACGCCCGGATCGAGAGGTATGAGACCTCCGATAAATTCTATGCTTGCAAGATGGAGGAGAATTCGTTTGTCAGTGAACATGTGCTCAAAATGTCTGGGTACTCAAACCGTCTAGCTAAGCTGGGGATTGAACTCCCGCAAGAGGCTATCACTGACAGAATTCTTCAATCACTGCCACCAAGCTATAAGGGCTTTGTGTTGAACTATAACATGCAAGGGATGAACAAGTCACACGACGAGTTATTCGCGATGCTAAAAGCCGCAGAGTCAGAACTCCGTAAAGAGCATCAAGTGTTGATGGTGAATGAGACCACTAGTTTCAAGAGAAACGACAAAGGAAAGAAGGGTAATTCAAAGAAGAGCGGCAAGCTGATAGGTATCCAACGTATCTATAATTTTTGATGGTTTCATGCTATTATCTTGTCAAACTTTGGATGTTTTGCATGCCTTTTATTTATTTTCTCGGACTAACTTATTAACTCAGTGCCAAGTGCCAGTTCCTGTTTTTTCCATGTTTTTGACCCCTTTCACACGAGATTTTGAAACGGAGTCCAAACGGAAGAAAATCCCCAAAAAGATTTTTTCTCGAACGGAAGAAGATCGGAGAACTTGGGAGCCAAGCCTGAAGAGCTCCAGGGGCCCCACAAGCCCCCACCCCGCGGCCAGGGGGGCATGCCATCCAGGCTTGTGGGCCCCCTGGAGGTCCCCTGACTTAGATCTTGCGCCTATATATTCCCAAATATTCCCAAAAAAATCAAGAGACAATCGCAGTTACTTTTCCGCCGCCGCAAGCTTTTGTCTCCGCAAGATCCCATCTGGGGCACATCCTGGTGCCCTGTCGGGGGGGGGGGGGATTCGGACACGGAGGGCTTCTTTATCAACACCATGACCTCTTCGATGATGCGTGAGTAGTTCACCATAGACCTACGGGTCCATAGCTAGTAACTAGATGGCTTCTTCTCTCTCTTGGATCTTCAATACAAAGTTCTGCATGATCTTCATGGAGATCTATCCGATGTAATCTTCTTTTGCGGTGTGTTTGTCGAGATCCGATGAATTGTGGATTTATGATCAGATTATCTATGAATCTTATTTGAGTTTCTTCTGATCTCTTATATGCATGATTTCATATCCTCGTAATTCTCTTCGAGTTGTGGGTTTTGTTTGGCCAACTAGATCTATGATTCTTGCAATGGGAGAAGTGCTTGGTTTTGGGTTCATACCGTGCGGTGACCTCACCCAGTGATAGAAGGGGTAGCGAGGCACGTATCGTGTTGTTGCCATCACTACTGGAATCCAGTTCTTTGCCGTCAGCCAGTTCTTTGCCGTCTGCTAGCTGACGGCAAAGAACCTCTTTGCCATCAGTTGACACAAGGCAGACGGCAAAGGACTGACATATGGCAAAAATACTATTTGCCATGTGTCGGCCCTTTGCCGTCTGCCAGCGGACGACAAAGATACCCAGGGCAGACGATAAAGAGGACGGGTGGGTCCCATGCCTGCCGTGTCCGAAATCCCGGGGTTTTTGCCGTCTGCCATGGGTCCCTTTGCCGTCGGGGGGCGGACGACAAAGGGGCCGCCCTATAACGGCCGTTAACCCCCTCCTCGCTCACTGTCTCTCTCTCCCCCCGGCCACTGTCTCGCTCACTGTCTCTCTCCACCGCGACCGCCTCCCCGCGAGAGCCCCCCCACGGCGAGCCCCCTGCGGCGAGCCCCTCCCCGCGGCGAGCCCCTCCCCGCGAGAGCCCCTCCCCGCGGCAACCCACCCCCGTGGCGACCCACCCCCGCGGCGAGCCCCTCCCCGCGGCGAGCCCCCTGCCGCGTGCCCCTGCCCCTGTGCCGTCGTCCACCGCCGCCGCCGCCGCCCCCTGCCGTCGTCCACCGCGGTGAGTTCTTCTTTGTTTTCTTTTTAAAAAAGTTAATTACTTTAGTTAGTTTATTAGGTTAGTTTTTTATTATATATAGGGTAATTTATTTAGTTTATTTGGTTAGATTATTAGGCTAATTAGGTTAGTTAGTTAGGTTAGAAGAAAAAAAAGAGGAAAACAGAAGGAAAAAAATGAAAAAGAAAAAAGGAAAAGAAGAAAATAATTAGAAGAAGAATGAAAAGAAGAAGGAGACGAAGAATAAGAAGAAGAAGAAGAAGAGGAGGAGGAGGAGAAAAAAAGAAGAAGAAGAAGAAGAAGAGGAGGAGGAGGAGGAGGAGGAAGAGGAGGAGAAAGAAGAAGAAGAAGAAGAAGAAGAAGAAGAAGAAGAAGAAGAAGAAGAAGAAGAAGAAGAAGAAGAAGAAGAAGAAGAAGAAGAAAAAGAATAGGAGGAGAAAAAGAGGAGGGGGAGGAGGAGGAGAAAGAAGAAGAAGAAGAAGAAGAAGAAGAAGAAGAAGAAGAAGAAGAAGAAGAAGAAGAAAAAGAATAGGAGGAGAAAAAGAGGAGGGGGAGGAGGGGGAGAAAAAAGAAGAAGAAGAAGAAGAAGAAGAAGAAGAAGAAGAAGAAGAAGAAGAAGAAGAAGAAAAGAAGAAGAAGAAGAAGAAAAAGAGGAGAGAGGAGGAGAAGAAAGAAGAGGAAAAGGGAACCCCGGCACCCCGAAACTGACCCTCGACCCCCGACCCGTGACGCCCGACGCCACTGACCCCCGACCATCGACCCCCGACGCCACTGACCCCCGACCCTCGACGCCGCTGACCCCCGACGCCACTAACCCTCGACCCCCGACGCCACTAACCCCAACCCAGACCCTCGGACCACGACTCCCGACCCCCGACGCTCGATGCCACCAACCCCCGACCCCGACGCCACTGACACCCGACGTCACTGATCCTCGACCCCCGACGCCACTGACCCCCCCCCCCACAACCGACACCACTAACCCCCGACCCCCGATGCCACCGACACCCGACACCACCGACCCTCGATGGCATTGACTCCCGACGCCACTAAGCCCCGACCCCCGACACCTCTTCTGCCTTCTTTTGAACGAGAAGGTGCTTTTCGGCCTTCCAGAGGCCCACGAGATCATAGTTTTGTAAATTATGAGTTAGGTCACATATTTTCCGATTATGTTAATTATAAAAACATCGTATTTGTGTTGATCGTGTGAATTTCAATGTGCAGTTGTTCGACGACCTCCACGTGCGTTGGACGAGCTCTGCCCTTGCGTTTGTTGGTGAGCACAAATGACTTCTCCTCCTACCCCCTTAATTTGCTCTGTCCCGGTCTTCGTGTCGATGAAACTTGCTAGCTATAGGTTTCTTCAATCATGAGTATGCGTGACCAGTATGCGTCTCCCGTTCGAAAGGGCGACGTATATAAATATGCATTTCTTTGCATATTTATAACCGCCATCCTTTCAAATTGTCCAACATTATCCATGGACAGCCCGAGTATGTGTAGATTGGGTTTGTTTTCCCGTATGCTGTGCTCCGGATCCGATGCGGAATTTCGTCAGTGCCTCCCCTGTTGTTCTCCGGGTACACATCCTCTCTGCTTATTGCCGAGACGTGTATCAAGAGAACAGCGGGGAGGTGTTGCCAAAATTCTGCATCGCATCTGGAGCAGAGCATGGGAAAACGAACCCAGTCTACACATATTCGGGTGGGATTAGGACCTATCTTTACCTATTAGCATGTAGGTTGCATGGACGTAATAAAACAGACAAACTTGATTAGCGTATGAATATAGATGATGAATTATATATTTATTTCTTGTGCCCCCATAGGTAGCTAGGCAACATGAGTGATCGTGCTTGGATGTACACTGGTCACCCTAGTCAGAAGGACATGACCCATGTATGGTTAACAAAAACCAGGGGGTTTGTGAGAGCCGCATTTGCAAATGGCCAGCAAAAAACATGGTGCCCCTGTCCCAACTGCGACAACTGGAAAAAGTAGACAGAGTTTGAAATGGGTAAACACCTGCAGAAGTGGGGTTTTACGCCTAATTATACGGTGTGGACTTTTCATGGTGAGTCTTACCAACGTGCGAGGGCTGAGGTGATTCGTCGTCGCACCGACGAGCATGGTACTGGGATTGAAGACATGGTGCAAGACTTTGATGATGCTCGGGATTCGGACGATGAGATGGAGGAATCTGCAAAGGCCTTCTATGAAATGTTGGATTCTTCAAAACGTCCTCTCCACGAGCAGACTGAGCTTTGTCAGCTGGATGCCATCACGCAAGTAATGGCTCTGAAGGTTCAATTGAACCTAGGCAGAGAATGCTACGACGCGATGATGCCGATATTTGGACGCTTTCTACCCAAAGGCCATGTACTGCCTGCAAACCTGTACCAGTCAGAGAAAATCCTCCGTGTACTTAAGATGCCCTATGAGAAGATACATGCTTGTGAGAATGGATGTGCCTTATTTAGGCTTGAGTATGCGGCCTTGAACTATTGCCCCATTTGCAATTCTTCCAGGTATATTGTGGTAGACAACGGCATGGGTGAGAAGAATCAGACCAAAATCCCCATTAGTGTTCTTCGGTATCTGCCAATAGTACCAAGACTTCAACGTCTTTTCATGGTCGAAGAGACGGCCAGACAGATGACATGGCACAAATTGGGCAAAAGAACAGAACTAGATGCGGATGGGAACAAGATGCTGGTACACACTTCAGATGGTTTTGCGTCGATGCATTACATAAGGATAAATCGGAAGATCCAAGGCAACCTAGAGTTGCCATCAGCATGGATGGGTTCAATGTGTATGGTATGACGGCAGCACAATACAGTTGTTGGCCTGTATTTGTCATTCCACTAAATTTGCCACCCGGAGAGATTATGAAAAGAAAGAACATTTTCCTGACGTTGATAATTCCAGGGCCCAACTATCCGAGGAAGAATATGAATGTGTACATGCAGCCGCTGAAGGATGAGTTGCAAGAAGCCTGGGATAATGGGATCAAGACCTACGACGCGGCTACGAAAACAAATTTCGAAATGCATGTGTGGTACATGTACTCGACGCATGATTATCCGGCGTTTGCGCTATTCGCTGGCTGGTGTGTGCATGGAAGGTTCCCGTGCACCACATGCAAGGCAGCTCTTCAGTTCCGTTGGCTGCAGGCTGGTCGCAAGTATTCTTGCTTCGACATGCATAGACAATTCCTGGATCCTGACCATAAGTTCAGAAAAGACAAGAAGAATTTCATCAAAGGTAGAGTTGTCAAAAACACTGCACCAGCTGCATTGACAGGCCAATAGACCCTTGATCAGTTAAACGCTCTCGAGCCTGATCTTTGCGTCTAGGATACTTCAAAGGGTATAATACGGAACACGCCTGGACTCACAAGTCATGCTTATGGGATCTGCCTTACTTCAAAGACCTCCTTTGCCCACACAACATTCACGTGATGCACACTGAAAAGAATATTGCGGAGGCCATTTTTGGTACATTATTCGGCATATAGGGGAACTCAAAAGACAATCCTAAGGCTAGAATCGACCTGGAGGCTCGATGTGATAGACCGTTGCAAAACTTGCGACAACGGAAAGGAAAGCAAAGCATAGCGAAGCCAAAGGCATGGTTCAATCTTGAAAGGCCGGCTATGAGGGAAATGCTATTGTGGGTGAAAATACGGTTGATGTTCCCCCATGGGTATGCTGCGAATCTAAAGAGGGGAGCGAGTCTTGAGAAATTGAAAATATTTGGGCTCAAGAGTCATGATTGACACATATGGATTGAGCGGGTAATGCCGGTGATGTTGCGTGGCTTTATCCCTGAGGATGAATGGCTAGTACTGGCAGAGCTGAGCTATTTCTTGCGTTCTCTTTGTGCGAAAGAACTATCGCCTGGCGTGCTAGATGAAATGGGAGAGTTGGCGCCGGGTTGATCTGCAAATTAGAAAAGATCTTTCCACCGGGCTTCTTTAATCCAATGCAACATTTGATTTTGCATCTCCCGACCGAGGCAAGAATGGGGGGCCCGTTCAAAATAGATGGTGCTACTCAACTGAGAGGATGCAGAAGACGCTTCGAGCTAAGTGTAAAAATAAACGTAGAATTGAAGCATCGATGGCCGAGGCATTCTTTACTGAGGAGGCGGCAAACTTCGTGACAGCACACTACGAAGCCAAAAATCATCATTTGCATAACCCGAAGCCTCGGTACAATGATGGCGATCCAAAAGAAGTTCGATCCAACCTCAGCCTATTCAAAGGTAAGCTCGCACCATCCGGTGCTTCGAAAGGGAAATCGTTGGATGTCGAAGAATGGTGGACCATTTCTTTGTATATCTTCACCAACCTAACAGAAGTGCGGCCGTACATCGAGTAAGTTCTCGGTAATTTACTGTTCCGCAACTTCTAATTGCTATGAACTACTCTTATTCCCGGATATTTGATATAGTCGATACGTCGTTGAATTCTCGGATGGAGCGGTCATTGAAAAGGATTCCGTCGAAGAGTATGAGCTTCTGGCAAAGCATGGAGGCTACTATCCCGGTTCCATCTCTTGGTTCAAACAAAGGGTAATTAATTACCATTAAGGGCCCATTTGATTTCTTGGTCTAATTTGCGGCTAATGCATCCATTATTTCGTATTAAACTTGTAGGCTGATGCAGAGTCTATGGACGCCGAGTTGAGACAAGTCGCTAATCGTTTTGACTATAAGGACCGTTCATTTGACAAATACAACATCAACGGGTATCACTTTCGTACCTTTGGAAAGAGCTATCTATGCCCGACCTAAAGACTACAAATTGTTCTGTCTCTGCTATCAGCGAAGGAGACATCGAGTATTATGGAAGAGTTGAAGCAATTTATGAACTTCTATTCTATGGTGAAAACCCACCGATCGTCGTAGTCTTCAAATGTTATTGGTTTGAGCCGAGGGAGACTAGAAGGACTCATGAACATATATGACTAGTCGAAATCAACCAAAACACCCACTTAGATGTTCCCGATGTCTATATTACGGCTCAACAGGCGACACAAGTTTTCTATCTACCGTGGGCCTGCCAAACTGATCCAAATCTCAAAGGTCGGGATGTCGTTTATGAAGTGCCACCACATTTTAGACCACCTACCCTCAATGAAGAGGATTACAAACCTCACATTAACCCATGCACATATGAAGGAGAATTCTTCCAAGAAACACGTATGTCCAAGAAACGTTTCAAGAACCGCTCTACTTCACCCCAGAACATTGAAGTAGACAGCGACAGTGAATCCGTCTTAACCCGTGAGCCCGAACAGGAAGAGCTGGAAGAAGAAGAGGTTAGTGCTGCGGATGACCTGTCACTTCTTGACCGATTACATAATGGTGGCCTTCCACATGTTCTTCATGATAGTGATGATGATGATGCATTTATTGATGATAGTGATGATCATGATGCATTTATTGACCCCGAAGCATATATAGACGAGCACGATTGTTATTAGTTCATGTCAGGTATTCAACTATTATACTATATATAAATTTTGAGTTCATGTTAGGTATTCAATTTTTATTAGTCATGTTGGTATTTATGACGATGATAAACTTAAATTGTATACATTTTATTACTCATGTTGGTATTTATTTTGTACTAATTTCATTTACTCTTTGTCATGACAAGTGTTGAAAGATGGTGGGAAAGGGTCGAAAGCACTCCGCGGCTCCTTCTTCATCGGCGGGTGATGGGACGGGTACTTCCATTCCTGCCTCGCCTCTTCGGAGAGCGTTGCTCTCTACTCTGCAAGGAGCTCCCCCCGTGAGAGCAGGTCGACCCCCCCCCCCCCCCCCCCGCGAAGCCGAGAGGTACTAAAGGTACACGTTGTATTCATGTTGGTATTTATGTTGTACTCATGTTGTATGCATATTGGTATTTATATACATTTTATTACTCATGTTGGTATTTATGTTGTACTAAAGGTACACGTGGCCGCGGGAGAGGTAGGGCGGTGGCTGCCATGCCTTCTGAGGTGGCGGCTACACGGTCTCCGCCACCACCCCAAGCTGATTCACTTGAGCACAGGCTTCTAGGGTGGATTCGTCTAAGGTGGAGGCTACACGGTCTCCGGTTCACGAGCCTCGGGTCGACGAGCCTCAGGTCGACGAGCCTTCGACCCACGAGACTCGTGTCCCAGAGGCTTCATTCCAGGCAACTCCGGAGCAAAGCAGGGATGAGGGTACGTCCCAAGAGACCCAGTGGGATGCTGGTAGCGACGAGGAGCTGGGTGAGGGGGCTACCATCTACCAGCGTGGTAGTTCGGGGCTCCCGCTCGTGCCAGCGACCCCCAAGGAGAGGTGGTCGATTAGGCCAAATGGGGACAAGTAAGTTAATTTACTCTTATTTAACCTTTTTCCTTCGCGTTTTCTCAAATATCTAATGTTTTGGCTTTAATTTGTCATACTGTAGGGGTTGGATTGTTGCCAAGGGTGTCCGCAAGCCCAACAACGTCCTTGGTGTGCTTTGCCGTAAAAACTTCCCAGGGTTTGTTACGTTGCCCGGTCGGGAGCGAGAGGTAGGAATGACCTGGGAGCACAACTTGGGTGCCCCGGCCCCGCCGGAGGTGGAGATCGGCGGTGTTTTATGCGACACGAGGGTGGACATGGTGATCCTAAAGTTCTAGGTAATTTCTCCTTCACACAATTATAAATCAACCATAGCTATTTATTGTACTAATCGGTGTTGTCTCGTTTGCAGACCTACTACAGGTGTGAGGAGGGATACGAGGAGGATGCGGCAAAGGTTATCGAAACCGAATGTCGCCGCCTACTTCAAAACTTTCGGCACGAGGCTCGGGTGCAGGCTGTTCGAGACTACTATGCCACGCGGCGTATTAGGATTGACAAGGCGAAGTGCCATGATGCTAAGATGAAGAAGGAGATTACATGAAGGTAATTACATATTTTTAAGGCTTTGTAGTTAGTTTCCTTGATTTGGTTCTTACGCGCTGAAATTTCTCTTTATTAACTTAGGTGCCCCCGAGATGGTGTGTGGATAAGATGGATTGTTGGGAGGCCTTGGTGGATCAGTGGTGCTCCGAAACGTGGGAGGCCATCCACAACAACGCCAAGGAGAGGCGTGGCAAAATGGTTGGCGTGCCACACCATCAAGGGAGCGTCAACTTAATCCAATTTGGCGAGAACTGGGTATGTGGTTTGCTTCACGCCTCATGAAATTCATTCTTAATGCTATCTTGAGCCCTTTACTAATACAATTTCCTCTCTCTCTCTTTTAGGCGCGTCACAATAAGACGGAGGTGCCACAGATGTACGACCTGTATGCGATGGCCCATACTGCCTCGTACAAGAAGGTCGAGGCATTCTCTGAGTCTGACCTCGAGCATCCAGAAAACTTCACCAACATCTCCTCCCACCACAAGCTCGTGAAGTACACAGATCACGGGAAGGCGAGGAAAGGGGAGGACTTTAACCCGAGCGAGGGGCTTATTGAACCAGAGCTGGTGATGATGCTGGCAACGGGAGGCCCCATGGCTCGATCGCCATTGGAGACGACCTTATACGTTGTCCTAGCACTCTCTGGCAGATAAAGGCACGCCAAACGAGCTCTTGTCCGGAGATAACACGTCGTCCACGGCCAGTCGAGCTCGCCATCGAGGTTAGTTTAATGGACTCAACTATCTTTCCGCATTATGTTGTGCGTTGGAACCAATATGATTACATTGCTAACAATGAGTTGTGTTGCACGCTGTTATTCAGAAAGAGAGAGAGGCAGTGCAGGCGGCTATGGTGGAGAAGGATAAGGAAATTAGGGAGCTGGAAGAGAGGACGACTGCATTGGTGGAGGCGGAGAGGGCACGGAATGATGCGCCTAACAGGGCCATATACGAGCTCTTCGTGGTAAGTTTCTTCTTCATGTTATTTCAAATCTTGCATTTGAATGTCCGTTTCATTAATAAATAAAAAGTTTGACTTGTCGAAACCAAATGTACAATCTATGTGCGAGAAGAGCGGCCAAGTCCCTCCGCCGATGCCAGTCATTAGCGTGGCGGGGACGGTGAGTTTCATTTCAATGGAGTGATCTTAAGAGTGTCCTCATGCTAACTACACATTGCAAACGATGTTTGGTGCAGAATATCTCCCGAAACGCATCGCACGACCCTTCTACAGTCGAGCCTTCTCTAGGACAGCCTTCTCCAGGTGAAACAAGCCAGAGCCACCCTGCTTCACCGTTGTGATGACGATAATGGTATGTTATTTCTAGTGTTTTCATAAATAATAGCTAGACTTCCATCTAAATGACATAATTAGCTTAGTTAGCTCCAAAATAGCTATATTGGCTAATTATCCTACGAAATGACATAATTAGCTTAGTTAGCTCCAAAATGACCTATTTAATAAAAAATGACCTATAGTTAGCTAAGTTCTCTCCTAAATGACATAATAAGGCTTACGTAGCTGCAAGATGACCTATTCCCCCTAACTTAGGTATTAAATGGCCTATAATTAGCCTAGCTAGATCCAAAATGGCATAATAAGCATAGTTTGCTCCGGAATGACCTATTTTACCCAAGTTAGCTCCGAAATGACCTATAGTTAGGTAGGGTTCCACCTAAATGACATAATTAGCTTAGTTAGCTCCTAAATGGTCTATTTAATAAAACATGACCTATACTTAGCTAATTATCCTCGAAGTGACATAATTAGCTCCAAAAAGGCATTCTTAGCCAATTTAGCCCGAAGAAGGGGACAAGAGGAGAAGAAAGAGGAAAAATGAAAGGAAGGAAGATGAAGAAGAAGAGAAGAAGAAGAAGAGAAGGAGGAGGATAAGAAGAAGGAGAAGAAGGACGAGAAGAAGGAGAAGGAGCTCCTCCTTGTCCTTCTTCTTCCTCCTTCTCCTTCTCCTTCTTCTTTTCTTCTTCTTCTTCTCCTTCTTCTCCTCCTCCTCCTCCTCCTCCTCCTCCTTCTTTCACTTCTTCTTCTCTTTCTCTTCTTCTATGTAGCTTAGACTCATCCAAGAAAGGCTAAATTAGCTAATTATCCTACGAAATGACATAATTAGCTTAGTTCGCTCCAAAATGACCTATTTAATAAAAAAATGACCTATAGTTAGCTAAGTTATCTCCTAAATGACGTAATAAGGCTTACGTAGCTGCAAGATGACCTATTCGCCCTAACTTAGGTATTAAACGGCCTATAATTAGCCTAGCTAGATCCAAAATGGCTTAATAAGCATAGTTTGCTCCGGAATGACCTATTTTACCCAAGTTAGCTCCGAAACGACCTATAGTTAGGTAGGGTTCCACCTAAATGACATAATTAGCTTAGTTAGCTCCTAAATGGTCTATTTAATAAAACATGACCTATACTTAGCTAATTATCCTCGAAGTGACATAATTAGCTCCAAAAAGGCATTCTTAGCCAATTTAGCCCAAAGAAGGGGACAAGAGGAGAAGAAAGAGGAAAAATAAAAGGAAGGAAGATGAAGAAGAAGAGAAGAAGAAGAAGAGAAGGAGGAGGATAAGAAGAAGGAGAAGAAGGACGAGAAGAAGGAGAAGGAGCTCCTCCTTCTCCTTCTTCTACCTCCTTCTTCCTCCTTCTCCTTCTCCTTCTTCTTTTCTTCTTCTTCTCCTCTTCCTTCTCCTCCTCCTCCTCCTCCTTCTTTTACTTCTTCTTCTCTTTCTCTTCTTCTATGTAGCTTATACTCATCCAAGAAAGGCTAAATTGGCTAATTATCCTACGAAATGACATAATTACCTTAGTTAGCTCCAAAATGTCCTATTTAATAAAAAATGACCTATAGTTAGCTAAGTTCTCTCCTAAATGACATAATAAGGCTTACGTAACTGCAAGATGACCTATTCCCCCTAACTTAGGTATTAAATGGCCTATAATTAGCCTTGCTAGATCCAAAATGGCTTAATAAGCATAGTTTGCTCCAGAATGACCTATTTTACCCAAGTTAGCTCCGAAACGACCTATAGTTAGCTAGGGTTCCACCTAAATGACATAATTAGCTTAGTTAGCTCCTAAATGGTCTATTTAATAAAACATGACCTATACTTAGCTAATTATCCTCGAAATGATATGATTAGCTCCAAAAAGGCATTCTTAGCCAATTTAGCCCGAAGAAGGGGACAAAGAGGAGAAGAAAGAGGAAAAATGAAAGGAAGGAAGAAGAATAAGAAGATAAGAAGAAGAAGGAGAAGGAGGAGGATAAGAAGAAGGAGAAGGAGGAGGAGAAGAAGGAGAAGGAGCTCCTCCTTCTCCTTCTTCTTCCTCCTTCTTCCTCCTTCTCCTTCTCCTTCTTCTTTTCTTCTTCATCTCCTCTTCCTTCTCCTTCTCCTCCTCCTCCTCCTCCTCCTTATTTTACTTCTTCTTCTCTTTTTCTTCTTCTACGTAGCTTAGACTCATCCAAGAAAGGCAAAATTGGCTAATTATCCTACGAAATGACATAATTAGCTTAGTTAGCTCCAAAATGACCTATTTAATAAAAAATGGCCTATAGTTAGCTAAGTTCTCTCCTAAATGACATAATAAGTCTTACGTAGCTACAAGATGACATATTCCCCCTAACTTAGGTATTAAATGGCCTATAATTAGCCTAGCTAGATCCAAAATCGGTTAATAAGCATAGTTTGCTCCTGAATAACCTATTTTACCCAAGTTAGCTCCGAAACGACCTATAGTTAGCTAGGGTTCCACCTAGATGACATAATTAGCTTAGTTAGCTCCTAAATGTTCTATTTAATAAAACATGACCTATACTTAGCTAATTATCCTCGAAATGACATAATTAGCTCCAAAAAGGAATTCTTAGCCAATTTAGCCCGAAGAAGGGAACAAGAGGAGAAGAAAGAGTAAAAATGAAAGGAAGGAAGAAGAAGAAGAGGAGAAGAAGAAGGAGAAGGAGGAGGATGAGAAGAAGGAGAAGGAGATCCTCCTTCTCCTTCTTCTTCCTCCGTCTTCCTCCTTCTCCTTCTCCTTCTTCTTTTCTTCTTCTTCTCCTCTTCCTTCTCCTTCTCCTCCTCCTCCTCCTCCTCCTTCTTTTACTTATTCTTCTCTTTCTCTTCTTCTACATAGCTTAGACTCATCCAAGAAAGGCTAAATTGGCTAATTATCCTACGAAATGACATAATTAGCTTAGTTAGCTACAAAATGACCTATTTAATAAAAAATGACCTATAGTTAGCTAAGTTCTCTCCTAAATGACATAATAAGGCTTACGTAGCTGCAAGATGACCTATTCCCCCTAACTTAGGTATTAAATGGCCTATAATTAGCCTAGCTAGATCCAAAATGGCTTAATAAGCATAGTTTGCTCCGGAATGACCTATTTTACCCAAGTTTGCTCCGAAATGACCTATAGTTAGCTAGGGTTCCACCTAAATGACATAACTAGCTTAGTTAGCTCCTAAATGGTCTATTTACAAAAACATGACCTATACTTAGCTAATTATCCTCGAAATGACATAATTAGCTCCAAAAAGGCATTCTTAGCCAATTTAGCCCGAAGAAGGGGACATGAGGAGAAGAAAGAGGAAAAATGAAAGGAAGGAAGAAGAAGAAGAAGAAGAAGAGAAGAATAAGAAGGAGAAGGAGGAGGATAAGAAGAAGGAGAAGAAGGAGGAGAAGAAGGAGGAGAAGAAGGAGAAGGAGCTCCTCCTTCTCCTTCTTCTTCCTCCTTCTTCCTCCTTCTCCTTCTCCTTCTTCTTTTCTTCTTCTTCTCCTCTTCCTTCTCCTTCTCCTCCTCCTCCTCCTCCTTCTTTTACTTCTTCTTCTCTTTCTCTTCTTCTACGTAGCTTAGACTCATCCAAGAAAGGCTAAATTGGCTAATTATCCTACAAAATGACATAATTAGCTTAGTTAGCTCCAAAATGACCTATTTAATAAAAAATGACCTATAGTTAGCTAAGTTCTCTCCTAAATGACATAATAAGGCTTACGTAGCTGCAAGATGACCTATTCCCCCTAAATTAGGTATTAAATGGCCTATAATTAGCCTAGCTAGATCCAAAATGGGTTAATAAGCATAGTTTGCTCCGGAATGACCTATTTTACCCAAGTTAGCTCTGAAATGACCTATAGTTAGCTAGGGTTCCACCTAAATGACATAATTAGCTTAGTTAGATCCTAAATGGTCTATACTTAGCTAATTTCTCTCCGAAATAACCTATATATACACTTCTTCATCTAGTATTATTCTTCTAACTTTCTTATTTGTCATTTTGCAGATTACCTTCACTTCACGGGAAGCTTGGATTATATTGATGGAATGCTTGAAGATGATTTCTTGTACCATGGCTTGTATTGAAACTATTGTAGTATATGGATATATATGAAACTTTGTATGCATGTGGATGAAACTTGTGTAATATATGGTTTGGTACGGATGCAACTTGCATAATATGTATGCACTATGGATGAGAATTATTTTAATATGGTTATGAGTACGGAACGAAATTTATTTATGACAAATATATATATATATATATATATATATATATATCCTGATTATTGTTAAAAATGCTGGATATAATAAAAAATAAATTAAAAAGGGGTTGGTTCCCTCCTTTGCCGTCTGCCCCCACATGGCAAAGGGGGATGGCAGACGGCAAAGGGGGGAATCTGCCCCCTCTCTCTCCCCTCTTTGTCGTCTGTCCCCACATGGCAAAGGGGGGGGGGGTAGGCAGACGGCAAAGAGGGGAATCTGCCCCCTCTCTCTCCCCTGTTTACCGTCTGCCCCCACATGGCAAGGGGGGGTGGGCAGTCGGCAAAGGGGGGAATCAGCCCCCTCTCTCTCCCCTCTTTGTCGTCTGCCCCCACATGGCAAAGGGGGGATAGCAGACGGCAAAGAGAGGAGGTCTGCCGTTAACACTTAACGGGGCCATTGCAGTATGTGCCGTCCCATTTAGTTTGCCGTCTGCCCCCTCATGGAAAAGATTCTTTGCCGTCTGCTTTAAAAAAGCACACGACAAAGAAGCTCTTCACCGGATTTTTTTACCGTCTAGTTTGTCGTCTACTGACCGACGGCAAAGCCTTTGCCGTTCGTGGTTCCCCCCTTTGCCGTCTGCCATGGCAGACGACAAATTTCTGAATTTCAGTAGTGCATCAAGGGTAAAAAGATGGGGTTTTCATCATTGGTTTGAGATTATCCCTCTTCATCATGTCATCTTGCTTAAAGCGTTACTCTGTTCGTCATGAACTCAATACACTAGATGCATGATGTATAGCGGTCGATGTGTGGAGTGATACGTCTCCATCGTATCTACTTTTCCAAACTCTTTTTCCCTTGTTTTGGACTCTAATTTGCATGATTTGAATGGAACTAACCTGGACTGATGCTGTTTTCAACAGAATTGCCTTGGTGTTATTTTTGTGCAGAAATCAAAGTTCTCCAAACGTCCTGAAAATTTACGGCGAGCATTTTTGGAAAATATGAAAAATACCTGCGCCAAGATCCACCTGAGGGGGTGGGCCACAAGCCCTGCCTCCGCCACCCCCTGGTGGCGGTGGGCAAGCTTGTGGAGCCCACACGTCTCTGCCGCCCCCAACCTCAGCTCTATAAGTTCACTTGCGTTCCAGAAAAAATAAAAAAGAGAAGATTTCATCGCATTTGCGATACGGAGGCGCCCCCAACTGTTGCTGCTGTTGTTACTTGTCTTGCTCTGCTTTTACTATTGTTGCTGCTGCTGTTACTTGTCTTGCTCTGCTCCTATTACTTGTCTCGCTCTGTTGCTACTGTTGCTACTATTGTCGCTTGCTACTGTTGCTACTTGCTACTACTGTCACTACTGTTGTTCCTTGCCACTGCTATTACTCGTTACACTGCTACTACCTGCTACAATCTTGATTCGCTGGTCATTGACGGGAACTAACAATTTCCGTCAACTAGGCAACTTGGCGCCATTGATACAATCGTTAGGAATAGTCTGTCGTCAACAGATTGTTTCTGACACCGTTGTTATCATACTACTTTGCTGTTACTACTTTGCTTGTAGATACTAATCTTCCAGGTGTGGTTGAATTTGACACATTTAGCTGCTAATACTTGAGAGTATCCTCTCACCTCCGATAGGCGTACCAACAAATTTGGGTTGAATACTCTACCCTCGAAAACTGCTGCAAACCCACGCGTTGGTGGGCCGTCAACAACATTCTTCTAGTTTCATTGCTGGGGAGTGCTGGTAGTATTCTTGTGGTGCCGTTGCAGGGGAAGGTTTGTTGTCACAGAATCAACATTCGTCTAGCTATAGCCAGAGAGTGCCAGTCAGCATTTTTCTGGCGTCGTTGCCGGGGAGGTATTGCTATATTCTCTGAGTCACTTGGGATTTATATCTGCTGATCATTATGAAGAATCTGAAGGATCCAAAAACCAAAGTCTTGCCCTCAACTACGAGGGGAGGTAAGGAATTTCCATCTAGCTCTGCACTTGATTCACCTTCAGTTATGAGTAAGTTTGTGACATCACCTCCTGCTAGAAATCTTGATATGTCGCGTGTGCTTGATGATGCTTATGATGCTACTGCTAGAGATGCTATGCTTGATACTATGCATGATATTGCTAGAGATGCTATGTCTGATACTGCTTTGCCTGATACTGCTAGAGATGATATGCCTGATGATGCTATGCTTGATACTGCTAGAGATACTACTTTGCATGATGTTCCACTAGGGGTATTCCTTGATGCTCATATTGCTAGAGTTACTGCCAATGCTCGTGATGCTTCTGAAACTGCTGATACTATTGAGATAGAACCTGCTTTTGCTCCTGTTAGATCTAGTTCACCTAGATATGAATTGCCTGATATACCCGAGGGTTACGTTATGGAGGGAGAGATAGCTGAGGATTTTCTTGCGTGTAAGGATGCCTATGACGCTGAGAAATTACTTCTCAAGTGGAAGGAAAAATCTCTGAAAGCTAGGATGGAATACGACCCGAAGTTTGCCACTTCACCTATCTTTATCACCGATAAGGATTATGAATTCTCTGTCGATCCTGAGATAATCTCTCTAGTCGAATCTGATCCTTCTCACGGTTATGAGTCTGAGACGGTCGTAGCCCACCTTGCCAAACTACACGATATAGCCACCCTTTTCACTAATGAGGAGAAGATCCGCCACTACTATATCCTTAAGTTGTTTCCTTTCTCTCTAAAGGATGATGCTAAAGCCCGGTTCACCTCTCTTGCTCCTGGATGTGTGAGTAGTCCCCAGGATATGGTCTAGTACTTCTGTGAGAAATATTTCCCTGCCCATAAGAAGCAAGCTGCCTTGCAGGAAATATACAACTTTGCTCAACTCCAAGAAGAGAGTCTCCCACAAGCTTGGGGGAGGCTCGTCCAACTAAAATGCTTTGCCTGATCACCCTCTTAAGAAGAACGAGATACTTGATATCCTCTATAACGGACTTACCGATGCCTCTAGAGACCACCTAGATAGTTGTGCCGATTGTGTTTAGGGAACAAACTGTAGAACAAGCTGAGACCCTACTGAATAACATCTTGATCAACGATAATGCTTGGACTATTCCCGAACCACCTCCTAAGCCAACTCCTAAGAAAAGAGGTATTCTATTCCTCAGTCCCGAATATATGCAAGAAGCCAAGAAATCTATGCAAGAGAAAGGCATTAGATCTGAAGATGTCAAAAATCTACCACCTATCGAAGAGATCCATGGTCTCGATAACCCGATACAGGTAGTAGAAGTGAATTCTCTGCGTAGGTTTGATGAGAGTGATATTCCTTTTGACAAACCTGCTAGCGTATGCTTTGATGAATTTGAAAACTTTGTTGCCAAACAACAGAGTTTCAATGATTACGTTAGCAGACACTTGGAACAAAGTACTTATATGCTTAGCCATTTAAGTGCTTGTGTAGACAGAAATGTCAATGATCTGAAGCTTTTGAGTAAAGATGCCTCTATGATTACTACTCAGGTAGAACAAGTACTTAAAGCTCAGAATGACCTGCTCAATGAATTAACTGACAACTCTGTCAGAGTCATTACTAGAGGAGGCAAAATGACTCAGAAACCTTTGTATCGTGAAGGTCATCCTAAGAGAATTGATCAAGATTCTCAAGGAATCAATGCTGAGAGACCTAGTCATCCTAAGGATAAGCAGAAGGATGATAGAAATCTACATGTCAGTTCAAATACTGTCACACCCGAAGAACCTAATGATATTTCTGTGTCTGATGCGGAAACACAATCTGGTGATGAACATGAACCTGGTGACAATATGGACAGTGATGTTCATAATAATGCTCAACCTAGCAATGATGAGGATGTGGATATTGAACCTACGGTTAATCCTGATAATCCACAACCTAAGAGATACGATAAGAATGACTTCACTGCTAGGAAGCATGGTAAAGAAAGGGAGCCATGGGTTCAGAGATCTATGCCCTTTCCTCCTAAGCCATCCAAGAAAAAGGATGATGAGGATTTTGAGCGCTTCGTTGAGATGATAAGACCCATCTTTCTGCAGATGCGGTTAATTGATATGCTCAAGATGTCTCCGTATGCCAAGTACATGAAAGATATCGTGACTAATAAATAGAAGATACCAGATGTTGAGATCTCCACCATGCTTGCCAACTACACTTTCAAAGGTGGAACTCCTAAGGAACTTGGTGATCCCGGAGTGCCCACTATACCTTGTTCCATTAAAGGAAACTACGTAAGAACTGCCTTGTGTGACCTTGGAGCCGGTGTTAGTGTTATGCCGCTCTCTCTTTATCGTAGACTTGAATTGGATAAGTTGACACCCACTGAAATTTCTCTGCAAATGGCTGACAAATCAACTGCTTTCCCTATCGGCATTTTCGAGGATGTGCCTGTTGTGGTTGCTAACACCACTATCTTAACAAACTTTGTTATCTTGGATATTCCTGAGGACGATGCCATGGCTGTCATCCTCGGAAGACCCTTTTTAAACACTGCAGGGGCTGTTATAGATTGCAACAAAGGCAATGCCACTTTCCATGTCAACGGTAATGAGCACACAGTGCACTTTCCGAAGAAACGATATCAAGTACATTGCATCAATGCTATCGAAAAGACTTCATCGATCCTTATTGGGAGCTTTGAATGCCCTATTCCTCGTGTTAGGATGAAGTATGATTTGCTTGTTGGGGAGATACATATCCCCATTGAGGTGACTTAGTGGCTATTCGAAAATTCTCCATTCTATCTTGAGATTCGAGAACGTTTTGTCATGAGGACTTGATCAATCGTATTGACGAATTTCTTTCGATGATCCTGAAATGGATGAATCGAAGAGTCACATACCTCTATTTTGAGCTTTCATTTTCTGTTGCTTTGAAGAAAAATGATGGAATTAGTTTAGTTTTTCCTGTTTTCTGTTTTAGCGTCCCAGAGAAAAATACCTCGAAAATAAAAGTTCTTCGATGGTCCTGAAAATTTAGTATGATTTTTTTTGGAATTTTTGAAAATTACTGGGCCTGAGAACTGGCATGGGGGCCAGACCAGTGGGCCACAAGCCCTGCCACTGCCACCCTCCTGGTGGTGGAGGGCAAGCTTGTGGGGCCCACAGGGACCCCCTCCACTCATCCCAGCTCCCAGCCTCTTCTTCCACCTCCAGAAAAAATTGTTTCGCAACTCAAACCCGTGTTCTTGCTCATTTGGCTGTGATTTTCGATCTCCTTGCTCAAAGCACCATTCTCCGAACCGTTTTGGGGAATTACTCCTTGGTAAGTGACTCCTCCATTGGTCCAATTAGTTTTTGCTCTAGTGCTTTATCCTTCGCGTATTCTTGCTACCTTGGTGACCCTGTTCTTGAGCTAGAAAAGTTGATTTTAGCTGGTCCCAAGTAGTTTTAGCGCGTGATACGGTCTCTAGGCACTAGTAGGAGTAGTTGCTACAAGGTATAGTTGGTCTTCATTCACTTTTCTCTTGAACTTCAAAAATTTCAGCAAAAGGAAATTATGTTCAGGAGGAAGTTTCATGGTGGTTCCTCAAGTAAGAAGGGTCCTCGTCTTTCTTTTCGGGAGCCCGAACCTTTTCAACTAAGGGACGCACCGGTGCAACCATGTGAATGGCCTTCCAATGAGTTTATGATCGAAGCAGGTTTCAAGGATGAGTTTGATACACTTGTCCGCAATGCCGGGTTAGAAGAATTCCTCTCGCATAAATGTGAACAGTATGCTATGCTCACTGCCTCTTTCGTGCGTAGGTTTAAATTTTCAGTTGGCCGTGACTCATGCATACTATTTGATCTGTACGATAAATCCTATACCATGGATTTGGAGGATTTCGATAGGATTTGCAAGATACCCTATGGGGGTAGTATTAATGATCCTTCTAAGTCTTCGGTTAGAGACTTTGTCTCCAGTATAACTATTGGAGAAACCAGAGATTTCATGCGAGCCACCATAGGAAGCATCCATTATCCTGCCTTGCACTTCTTTGCCCTCTTCATAGGTAGGTGCATTAACGGCAAGGGTGCACATTGTCACCTATGCGCTTCCGACCTTAGTATCCTTAAGAGCGCAGTAACAGGTGACAGGAGCTTCAATATGGGTGCTATAATAGCAAGGAGGCTGAATAAAAATGCAAGTGAGGGGGGTTTCTTTGGTGGAGTTTATGCTACACGCTTAGCAAACTTTTTTGGAATCTCCATCCGTTCAGAAGACCCTCCTCTCCGTACAGCCTACCTTGATCGTGTCGCTCTAACACGCTACCAGTTCCTTGAGAGAGATCATGGATCCCTCCTTTACCGCTTGATATTTAACCGGCAGCGTGTTTTCCATATTACCCTTCCTGCTCCTGTTTTCTGTGACTTTTAGGTAAAATAAAGATATTACATACCCATAGGAGAGGCAGAGGAGTATGAGAGGGAGGCGACGGCTGCTCGACTTCGCGAGATAGCTATTCAGGCAGTGGCTACAGCAGTCCCGTATAACACTCATTATGATTTTGGGTTTCGCCAGGACCATCCATGGGAGTAGACCAAGCTAGGCCAAAAGCCTAAGCTTGGGGGAGTACGTGTTCTCACTGACTTTACATTCATGCTTATGCTTTCACTTTGTTAGCCCGTGTTTACACTTTGCCACTGTATTATCCATGCTAGTTTATTTTTGTTTTCTTGTTTTCTTGTTTTGTGTCCTTTTGAGAAAACCCAAAAAGATTTTTATTTCTTCTTTTGCTTGTTGGGATTTTCCCGTGTAAATAGTTTTCTTTTTCTTTGGGTCAAGGTAGAAGATATTGGTTACAATGTTTAGTGGTTCTTGCATGCATGCCTGTTTAGCTTTCAAAGAGCCATATTACTTCGTCTTCTCCTTTGTGTTTGCCTGCAGATTCAGCTTAGTTGAATGCTCTTATTATTGTTCACATCGTTCGATCGTGCAAATGAAAGGCAATAATGATGATATATGATGGAGTGACTCAGACTGAAAAGTTGGTATGAACTCTATCTATTTTGTTTTTGTAAATATGACTAGCTTGTCGACCCAGATTCAGCTCTGTTGTGAGAAAACCATGTTTGCACTGACAACTTAGAGATCAAAGTTTCTGATGCCATGCTTATTTAGCCAGGAGCTTATAATGGTTTGACTTGATTGCCAACATTGATTTTGAGATGACTATGATGTAGTATGATAGGATGGTATTCTTCTTTGAATGATTCAAGTGGCTTGACTTGGCGCATGTTCATGCATGTAGTTGAAACAAATCAACATAGCCTCTATGATGTTCGTGTTCATGGTGATTTATATCTTGTTCATGTTGGGAAACGTCGCATGGGAAACAAAAATTGTCCTACGCGCACGAAGACCTATCATGGTGATGTCCATCTACGAGAGGGGATGAGTGATCTACGTACCCTTGTAGATCGTACAGCAGAAGCGTTAGAGAATGCGGTTGATGTAGTGGAACGTCCTCACGTCCCTCGATCCGCCCCGCGAACAATCCCGCGATCAGTCCCACGATCTAGTACCGAACGGACGACACCTCCGCGTTCAGCACACGTACAGCTCGACGATGATCTCGGCCTTCTTGATCCAGCAAGAGAGACGGAGAGGTAGAAGAGTTCTCCGGCAGCGTGACGGCGCTCCGGAGGTTGGTGATGACGTTGTCTCAGCAGGGCTCCGCCCGAGCTCCGCAGAAACGCGATCTAGAGGAAAAACCGTGGAGGTATGTGTTCGGGCTGCCGTGGAAAAGTCGTCTCAAATCAGCCCTAAAACCTCCGTATATATAGGTGGGAGGGAGGGGGGCCTTGCCTTGGGGTCCAAGGACCCTCAAGGGGTCGGCCGAGCCAAGGGGGAGGACTCTCCCCCCCCCCCCAAACCGAGTTGGACTAGGTTTGGTGGGAGGGAGTCCCCCTCCCTTCCCACTTCCTCCTTTTTTTCTTCTTTTTCCTTTGATTTCTTATCCTTGGCGCATAGAGCCCTCTTGGGCTGTACCACCAGCCCACTAAGGGCTGGTGCGCCACCCTTATGGCCTATGGGCTTCCCCGGGGTGGGTTGCCCCCCCCCCCCCGGTGAACTCCCGGAACCCATTCGTCATTCCCGGTACATTCCCGGTAACTCCGAAAACCTTCCGGTAATCAAATGAGGTCATCCTATATATCAATCTTCGTTTCCGGACCATTCCAGAAACCCTCGTGACGTCCGTGATCTCATCCGGGACTCCGAACAACATTCGGTAACCAACCATATAACTCAAATACGCATAAAACAACGTCGAACCTTAAGTGTGCAGACCGTGCGGGTTCGAGAACTATGTAGACATGACCCGAGAGACTCCTCAGTCAATATCCAATAGCGGGACCTGGATGCCCATATTGGATCCTACATATTCTACGAAGATCTTATCGTTTGAACCTCAGTGCCAAGGATTCGTATAATCCCGTATGTCATTCCCTTTGTCCTTCGGTATGTTACTTGCCCGAGATTCGATCGTCAGTATCCGCATACCTATTTCAATCTCGTTTACCGGCAAGTCTCTTTACTCGTTCCGTAATAAAAGATCCTGCAACTTACACTAAGTTACATTGCTTGCAAGGCTTGTGTGTGATGTTGTATTACCGAGTGGGCCCCGAGATACCTCTCCGTCACACGGAGTGACAAATCCCAGTCTTGATCCATACTAACTCAACTAACACCTTCGGAGATACCTGTAGAGCATCTTTATAGTCACCCAGTTACGTTGCGACATTTGATACACACAAAGCATTCCTCCGGTGTCAGTTAGTTATATGATCTCATGGTCATAGGAATAAATACTTGACACGCAGAAAACAGTAGCAACAAAATGACACGATCAACATGCTACGTCTATTAGTTTGGGTCTAGTCCATCACGTGATTCTCCCAATGACGTGATCCAGTTATCAAGCAACAACACCTTGTTCATAATCAGAAGACACTGACTATCATTGATCAACTGGCTAGCCAACTAGAGGCATGCTAGGGACGGTGTTTTGTCTATGTATCCACACATGTAAATGAGTCTTCATTCAATACAATTATAGCATGGATAATAAACTATTATCTTGATACAGGAATTATAATAATACCTATATTTATTATTGCCTCTAGGGCATAATTCCAACAGTCTCCCACTTGCACTAGAGTCAATAATCCATCCCTCACATCACCATGTGAATTACATTGTAATAAATCTAACACCCATACAGTTCTGGTGTCGATCATGTTTTGGCCGTGGAAGAGGTTTAGTCAGCGGGTCTGCTTCATTCAGATCCGTGTGCACTTTGCATATATTTACGTCCTCTTCCTCGACGTAGTCGCGGATGAGGTTGAAGCGTCGTTTGATGTGTCTGGTCTTCTTGTGAAACCGTGGTTCCTTTGCTAAGGCAATGGCACCCGCGTTGTCACAGAACAAGGTTATTGGATCCAGTGCGCTTGGCACCACTCCAAGATCCGTCATGAACTGCTTCATCCAGACACCCTCCTTAGCCGCCTCCGAGGCAGCCATGTACTCTGCTTCACATGTAGAATCTGCTACGACGCTTTGCTTGGAACTGCACCAGCTTACTGCACCCCCATTAAGAATAAATACGTATCCGGTTTGCGACTTAGAGTCGTCCGGATCAGTGTCAAAGCTTGCATCGACGTAACCTTTTACGGCGAGCTCTTTGTCACCTCCATACACGAGAAACATCTCCTTAGTCCTTTTCAGGTACTTCAGGATATTCTTAACCGTTGTCCAGTGATCCACTCCTGGATTACTCTGGAACCTACCTGCCATACTTATGGCCAGGCTAACATCCGGTCTAGTGCACAGCATTGCATACATGATAGAACCTATGGCTGAAGCATAGGGGATGGAGCGCATATGCTCTCTATCTTCATCAGTTGCTGGGCACTGAGTCTTACTCAATCTCGTACCTTGTAAAACTGGCAAGAACCCTTTCTTGGACTGTTCCATTTTGAACCTCTTCAAAACTTTATCAAGGTATGTGCTTTGTGAAAGTCCTATCAGGCGTTTTGATCTATCCCTATAGATCTTAATGCCTAGAATGTAAGCAGCTTCTCCTAGGTCCTTCATAGAGAAACTTTTATTCAAGTAACCTTTTATGCTCTCCAAAAGCTCTACATTGTTTCCAATCAGTAATATGTCATCCACATACAATATTAGAAACGCCACAGAGCTCCCACTCACTTTCTTGTAAATACAAGATTCTCCAACCACTTGTATAAACCCAAATGCTTTGATTACCTCATCAAAGCGTTTGTTCCAACTCCGAGATGCTTGCACCAGTCCATAAATGGATCGCTGGAGCTTGCACACCTTATCAGCATTTTTAGGATCGACAAAACCTTCGGGTTGCATCATATACAACTCTTCCTTAAGGAAACCGTTAAGGAACGCCGTTTTGACATCCATCTGCCAGATTTCATAATCGAAAAATGCAGTTATTGCTAACATGATTCTGACAGACTTAAGCATCGCTACGGGTGAGAAAGTCTCATCGTAGTCAACTCCTGGAACTAGTGAAAAACCCTTTGCCACAAGTCGAGCTTTATAAACGGTCACATTGCCGTCAGCGTCCGTCTTCTTCTTAAAGATCCATTTGTTCTGAATAGCCTTGCGGCCCTCAGGTAGTATCTCCAAAGTCCACACTTTGTTCTCATACATGGATCCTATCTCGGATTTCATGGCTTCTAGCCATTTGTTGGAATCTGGGCCCACCATTGCTTCTTCATAATTTGCAGGTTCATTGTTGTCTAACAACATGATTGATAAGACGGGATTACCGTACCACTCTGGAGCAGCGCGTGATCTCGTCGACCTGCGTGGTTCAACAGAAACTTGAACTGGAGTTTCATGATCATCATCATTAACTTCCTCCTCAACCGGCGTCGCAACGACAGAGGTTTCCCCTTGCCCTGCGCCACCATCCAGAGGGATGAGAGGTTCGACAACCTCGTCAAGTTCTATCTTCCTCCCACTCAATTCTCTCGAGAGAAACTCCTTCTCGAGAAAAGCTCCGTTTTTAGCAACAAACACTTTGCCCTCGGATTTGAGATAGAAGGTGTACCCAACTGTCTCTTTTGGGTAACCTATGAAGACGCACTTTTCCGCTTTGGGTTCCAGCTTTTCAGGCTGAAGCTTTTTGACATAAGCATCACATCCCCAAACTTTAAGAAACGACAACTTTGGCCTTTTGCCATACCACAGTTCGTATGGTGTCGTCTCAACGGATTTTGATGGTGCCCTATTTAAAGTGAATGCAGCTGTTTCTAATGCATAACCCCAAAATGATAACGGCAAATCAGTAAGAGACATCATAGATCGCACCATCTCTAACAAAGTACGTTTACGACGTTCGGACACACCATTACGTTGTGGTGTTCCAGGCGGTGTTAACTGCGAAACAATTCCACATTGTTTTAAGTGAGCACCAAACTCGAAACTCAGATATTCACCCCCACGATCAGACCGTAGGAACTTGATCTTCTTGTTACGATGATTTTCCACTTCACTCTGAAATTGCTTGAACTTTTCAAATGTTTCAGACTTGTGCTTCATCAGGTAGACATAACCATATCTACTTAAATCGTCAGTGAAGGTGAGAAAATAACGATATCCGCCGCGTGCCTCTACACTCATTGGACCACACACATCGGTATGTATGATTTCCAACAAGTCACTTGCACGCTCCATTGTTCCGGAGAACGGAGTCTTAGTCATCTTGCCCATGAGGCATGGTTCGCACGTGTCAAGTGAATCAAAGTCAAGTGACTCCAAAAGTCCATCAGCATGGAGTTTCTTCATGCGCTTTACACCAATATGACCCAAGCGGCAGTGCCACAAAAATATGGCGCTATCATTGTTTACTCTAACTCTTTTGGTCTCAATGTTATGTATATGCATATCGCTATCAAGATTCAATATGAACAATCCTCACATTCGGTGCATGACCATAAAAGATGTTACTCATAGAAATAGAACAACCATTATTCTCAGACTTAAAAGAGTAACCGTCTCGCAATAAACAAGATCCAGATATAATGTTCATGCTCAACGCAGGCACTAAATAACAATGATTTAAGTTCATCACTAATCCCGATGGTAGCTGAAGTGACACTGTGCCGACGGCGATTGCATCAACCTTGGAACCATTTCCCACGCGCATCGTCACTTCGTCTTTCGCCAGCCTTCGTCTATTCCGCAGTTCCTGCTTCGAGTTGCAAATATGAGCAACAGAACCGGTATCAAATACCCAGGCACTACTACGAGAGCCGGTTAAGTACACATCAATAACATGTATATCAAATATACCTGATTTTTCTTTGCCCGCCTTCTTATCTGCCAGATACTTGGGGCAATTGCGCTTCCAGTGACCCATACCCTTGCAATAGAAGCACTCTGTTTCAGGCTTAGGTCCAGCCTTGGGTTTCTTCGGCGGATTGGCAACAGGCTTGCCGCTCTTCTTCGAATTGCCCTTCTTGCCTTTGCCGTTTCTCTTGAAACTAGTGGTCTTGCTTACCATCAACACTTGATGCTCTTTACGGAGTTCAGACTCTGCGACTTTCAGCATCGCAAACAACTCGCCGGGAGACTTGTTCATCCCTTGCATGTTGTAGTTCAACACAAAGCCTTTATAGCTTGGCGGAAGTGATTGAAGGATTCTGTCAGTGATAGCTTCTTGCGGGAGTTCAATCCCCAGTTCAGCTAGACGGTTTGAGTACCCAGACATTTTGAGCACATGTTCACTGACAGACGAGTTTTCATCCATCTTGCAAGCATAGAATTAATCGGAGGTCTCATACCTCTCGATCCGGGCGTTCTTCTGAAAGATAAACTCCAGCTCCTGGAACATCTCAAATGCTCCATGACGCTCAAAGCGACGTTGAAGTCCCGGTTCTAAGCCATACAAGACTGCACATTGAACTATTGAGTAGTCCTCCTTACGTGCTAACCAAGCGTTCTTAACATCCTGATCAGCCGTAGCGGGTGGTTCATCTCCTAGCGCAGCATTAAGGACATAATCCTTCTTCCCAGCTTGTAAGATTAGCTTAAGATTACGAGCCCAGTCTACAAAGTTGCTTCCATCATCTTTCAACTTAGCTTTCTCTAGGAACGTATTAAAATTCAGGATGACTGTCGCGTGAGCCATGATCTACAACACAAATATATTCAAAATGGTCTTAGACTATGTTCAAGATAATTAGAGTTCAACTTAATCAAATTATATGCTAAACTCCCACTCAAAAAGTACATCTCTCTAGTCATTTGAGTGGTTCATGATCCACTTACACTATCCCAAGTCCGATCATCACGTGAGTCGAGAATAGTTTCAGTGGTAAGCATCCCTATGCTAATCATATCAACTATATGATTCATGATCGACCTTTCGGTCTCATGTGTTCCGAGGCCATGTCTGCACATGCTAGGCTCGTCAAGCTTAACTCGAGTGTTCCGTGTGCGCAATTGTTTTGCACCTGTTGTATGTGAACGTTGAGTCTATCACACCCGATCATCACGTGGTGTCTCGAAACGACGAACTGTAGCAACGGTGCACAGTCGGGGAGAACACAATTTCGTCTTGAAATTTTAGTGAGAGATCACCTCATAATGCTACCGTCGTTCTAAGCAAAATAAGGTGCATAAAAGTATTAACATCACATGCAATTCATAAGTGACATGATATGGCCATCATCACGTGCTTCTTGATCTCCATCACCAAAGCACCGGCACGATCTTCTTGTCACCGGCGCCACACCATGATCATCCATCAACGTGTTGCCATCGGGGTTGTCGTGCTACTTATGCTATTACTACTAAAGCTACATCCTAGCAAAATAGTAAACGCATCTGCAAGCACAAACGTTAGTATAAAGACAACCCTATGGCTCCTGCCGGTTGCCGTACCATCGACGTGCAAGTCGATATTTCTATTACAACATGATCATCTCATACATCCAATATATCACATCACATCGTTGGCCATATCACATCACAATCATACCCTGCAAAAACAAGTTAGACGTCCTCTAATTTTGTTGTTGCATGTTTTACGTGGTGACCAAGGGTATCTAGTAGGATCGCATCTTACTTACGCAAACACCACAACGGAGATATATGAGTTGCTATTTAACCTCATCCAAGGACCTCCTCGGTCAAATCCGATTCAACTAAAGTTGGAGAAACCGTCACTTGCCAGTCATCTTTGAGCAAAGGGGGTTACTCGTAACGATGAAACCAGTCTCTCGTAAGCGTACGAGTAATGTCGGTCCAAGCCGCTTCAATCCAAAAATACCGCGGAATCAAGAAAAGACTAAGGAGGGCAGCAAAACGCACATCACCGCCCACAAAAACTTTTGTGTTCTACTCGAGAAGACATCTACGCATGAACCTAGCTCATGATGCCACTGTTGGGAAACGTCGCATGGGAAACAAAAATTGTCCTACGCGCACGAAGACCTATCATGGTGATGTCCATCTACGAGAGGGGATGAGTGATCTACGTACCCTTGTAGATCGTACAGCAGAAGCGTTAGAGAACGCGGTTGATGTAGTGGAACGTCCTCACGTCCCTCGATCCGCCCCGCGAACAATCCCGCGATCAGTCCCACGATCTAGTACCGAACGGACGGCACCTCCGCGTTCAGCACACGTACAGCTCGACGATGATCTCGGCCTTCTTGATCCAGCAAGAGAGACGGAGAGGTAGAAGAGTTCTCCGGCAGCGTGACGGCGCTCCGGAGTTTGGTTATGACGTTGTCTCAGCAGGGCTCCGCCCGAGCTCCGCAGAAACGCGATCTAGAGGAAAAACCGTGGAGGTATGTGTTCGGGCTGCCGTGGAAAAGTCGTCTCAAATCAGCCCTAAAACCTCCGTATATATAGGTGGGAGGGAGGGGGGCCTTGCCTTGGGGTCCAAGGATCCTCAAGGGGTCGGCCGAGCCAAGGGGGAGGACTCTCCCCCCCCCCAAACCGAGTTGGACTAGGTTTGGTGGGAGGGAGTCCCCCTCCCTTCCCACTTCCTCCTTTTTTTCTTCTTTTTTCCTTTGATTTCTTATCCTTGGCGCATAGAGCCCTCTTGGGCTGTACCACCAGCCCACTAAGGGCTGGTGCGCCACCCTTATGGCCTATGGGCTTCCCCGGGGTGGGTTGCCCCCCCCCCGGTGAACTCCCGGAACCCATTCGTCATTCCCGGTACATTCCCGGTAACTCCGAAAACCTTCCGATAATCAAATGAGGTCATCCTATATATCAATCTTCGTTTCCGGACCATTCCAGAAACCCTCGTGACGTCCGTGATCTCATCCGGGACTCCGAACAACATTCGGTAACCAACCATATAACTCAAATACGCATAAAACAACGTCGAACCTTAAGTGTGCAGACCCTGCGGGTTCGAGAACTATGTAGACATGACCCGAGAGACTCCTCGGTCAATATCCAATAGCGGGACCTGGATGCCCATATTGGATCCTACATATTCTATGAAGATCTTATCGTTTGAACCTCAGTGCCAAGGATTCGTATAATCCCATATGTCATGCCCTTTGTCCTTCGGTATGTTACTTGCCCGAGATTCGATCGTCAGTATCCGCATACCTATTTCAATCTCGTTTACCGGCAAGTCTCTTTACTCGTTCCGTAATAAAAGATCCCGCAACTTACACTAAGTTACATTGCTTGCAAGGCTTGTGTGTGATGTTGTATTACCGAGTGGGCCCCGAGATACCTCTCCGTCACACGGAGTGACAAATCCCAGTCTTGATCCATACTAACTCAACTAACACCTTCGGAGATACCTGTAGAGCATCTTTATATTCACCCAGTTACGTTGCGACGTTTGATACACACAAAGCATTCCTCCGGTGTCAGTTAGTTATATGATCTCATGGTCATAGGAATAAATACTTGACACGCAGAAAACAGTAGCAACAAAATGACACGATCAACATGCTACGTCTATTAGTTTGGGTCTAGTCCATCACGTGATTCTCCCAATGACGTGATCCAGTTATCAAGCAACAACACCTTGTTCATAATCAGAAGACACTGACTATCATTGATCAACTGGCTAGCCAACTAGAGGCATGCTAGGGACGGTGTTTTGTCTATGTATCCACACATGTAAATGAGTCTTCATTCAATACAATTATAGCATGGATAATAAACTATTATCTTGATACAGGAATTATAATAATAACTATATTTATTATTGCCTCTAGGGCATAATTCCAACAGTTCATGCTTGCATTCAATGTTAGTCAAACTCATTGCATCTTGATGACTGTTGTCGCTCTCTAGTTGGTCGCTTCCCAGTCTTTTGCTAGCCTTCACTTGTACTAAGCGGAATACTGCTTGTGCATCCACTTCCATAAACCCAAAAGTTTTTCCATGGGAGTCCACCATACCTACCTATTTTGCGGTATCTACCTACCGTTCCAAGCAAATTTGCATGTGCCATTCTCTAAATCTTCAAGAAATAATCTGTTTTGCATGCCCGAACCGCTCATGTGGTGACAGAGGGCTATTGGTATCTTCCATGCTAGGTGTGTTATCCTCGACATGTGTTTATTCACTGTCATTCACGAGAAAGGGGCCGGTAATTGGAATGCCCAGTTCCACGCTTAAATCGAAAACATAACTGTGAAACAAGACTCCCCCCGGATTGATGTTAGTATAGACGGTACCCGAGGATTCGGCTAGCCATGGAGTGTGATTGATTGGTGGTGGGGGAGTTAAAACTTTACTTTTCTGTTTGGGAACCGCCTATAGCATGAGAGCATGGAAGATATTGAGAACTCTTGGTCATTGCGTTGACAATGAAAGCATGCCACCCAATATTATTATCTTTGTTTTCAAAGCTTGAGCTCTGGCACCTCTGCAAATCAATGCTTCCCTCTGCGAAGCGCCTGTCTAATTATTTTCCTGTCGAGTCATCCTCCTCTTCTATAATCACCAATTAGAGAGCACCTCTGTCATTTTTATGCTTTGCTTTTGATTGATATTGAGTATGACTATGACTGGATCTTCGTTGCTATGAATTACAATGTTTAGTCAGTCCTTGATCTTTGAAAGTGCTCTGCATTTATGTTTTGCGGTCTCAGAAAGAGCTAGCGAGATACCACCTTTTCATATTGCTTCATCCTTGTTTTGATTAAAGTGTTGGTATTTGAAACTCGTTATTATTTGCTCGTTAGCTGATTAGGCCATTCATATTGGTTTACCGTGAGACCTTTGTGTCACTTGCTTATGTGGTTAACTTGTGATCTTGCTGAAATTCTGGTTATGAGTTAGACATAGTTGCGGCAACAAGATCAAATAGAGTTTGTCAAAGTTTTTCTTTCTCTCTCAGTTTGTCAACTGAGTTGCTTGAGGACAAGCGAGGTTTTAAGCTTGGGGGAGTTGATACGTCTCCATCGTTTCTACTTTTCCAAACTCTTTTGCCCTTGTTTTGGACTCTAATTTGCATGATTTGAATGGAACTAACCTGGACTCACGCTGTTTTCAGCAGAATTGCCTTGGTGTTATTTTTGTGCGGAAATCAAAGTTCTCCAAACGTCCTGAAAATTTACGGGGAGCATTTTTGGAAAATATGAAAAATACCTGCACCAAGATCCACCTGAGGGGGTGGGCTAGTGGGCCACATGCCCTGCCTCCGCCACCCCCCTGGTGGCGGTGGGCAAGCTTGTGGGGCCCACACAGCTCTGCCGCCCCCAACCTCAGCTCTATAAGTTCACTTTCATCCCAGAAAAAACAAAAATAGAGAAGATTTCGTCGCGTTTGCGATACGGAGGCGCCGCCACAACCTGTTCTTCATCTGGAGGGCAGATCTGGAGTCCGTTTTGGGCTGTGGAGAGGGGAAATCATCGCCATCGTCATCATCAACCTTCTTCCCTCTCCAATTCCATGAAGCTCTTCATCGTTCGTGAGTAATCTATTCGTAGGCTCGCTAGGCGGTGTTGAGTAGGATGAGATCTATCATGTAATCGAGATAGTTTTGATGGGGATTGATCCCTAGTATCCACTATGTTGTGAGATTGATGTTGCTACTACTTTGCCATGCTTAATGCTTGTCACTAGGGCCCGAGTGCCATAATTTCAGATCTGAAATTATTATGTTGTCACCAATATATGTGTGTTTTAGATCCGATCTTGCAAGTTGTAGTTACCTACTATGTGTTATGATCCGGCAACCTCGGAGTGACAATAACCGGAACCACTCCCGACGATGACCATAGTTTGAGGAGTTCATGTGTTCACCAAGTGCTAATGCGTTGGTCCGGTTCTTTATTAAAAGGAGAACCTTAATATCCCATAGTTTCCTTTTGGACCCCGCTACCACGGGAGGGATGGACAATAGATGTCATGCAAGTTCTTTTCCGTAAGCACGTATGACGACACACGGAATGCATGCCTACATCACATTGACGAACGGGAGCTAGCTATTGGGAAACGTAGCATAAATTCAAAAATTTCCTATGCCATATTTAGATCTTCCTATGCAGAGACCAGCAACGAGAGAGGGGTGAGTGCATCTTCATACCTTTGAAGATCGCTAAGCGGAAGCGTTGCTAGAACGCGGTTTATGGAGTCGTACTTGCGGTGTGATTCTGATCTAGTGCCGAACCACGACACTTCCGCGCTCAACACATGTGCAGCCCGGTGACGTCTCCCGCGCCTTGATCCAGCAAGGAGGAGGGAGAGGTTGGGGAAGATCTCCGGCAGCACGACGTCGTGGTGTCGATGGAGAGACGAGGTCTCCCGGTAGGGCTTCGCCAAGCACCATGGGAGAGGAGGAAGAAGGGGGGTAGAGCTACGCCGAGGGAGAGAGAAAACGGTGTGTCTCACAGCCCCAAAACCCCCACTATTTCTAAGAGGAGGGGAGGGGGTGCACCACCCCTAGGGTTCCCACCCTAGGTGGTGCGGCAGCCCAGATGGGAGAGGGGGGGCGGCCAGGGCAGGGAAAGGGGGCGCCCTAGGTGGGCCTTGGGCCTCCCCTGCGCCTAGGGTTTCCTCTCCCTCCCTCTCTGGTGCGCATGGGCTGGGTGTGGGGGGCGCACCAGCCCACCTAGGGGCTGGTTCCCTCCCGCACTTGGCCCATGTAGCCCTCCGGGGTGTAACATCCCAATTTTCGTAAATTCGGATGTTAATAGATCATTCATTTGCATTCCATATTTTATGCATCATTGTGTTCTTGTGAAAATTTTATCGTCAAGTGACTGCAGGCAATTTATCGGAGCGGAGATAATATGACTTCTCCCCTGTGAGTTAAAGTCATCATTTTTGGTTTTTGCAAATTTTTCCAAACTCCGAATTATTTTAGTCGAGTTTTTTTTTCGATCGCGTTGTGTGATCCTAGTGCATAAAACCTTTTTTTAAAGTTGCATTAGGTGGAACCAGGGTTCCTATATATATTATATATATATATTAGTTGTATATGTTATTTTGTTTTCTCCTAAGTTCTAGTGCATATATGTATATTAGTTCCTACTTTTTGTTAGCTAGGAATATATATATTTTTTTTTACTATTTTGGTTTTCTTTCTTTTCTTTTTTTGCTGCTGTTAGTTTGTTTAAAAAAAATAGAACTGCCAGGCCGAGCCACAAGGGCTCAGCCCAGCCCCCATGCATGCACGCATGCAATTTCCATGCATGCACTCCCTCCCCACGTTCTCCCCCTCCCTTTCCTTATTTCTCTCCTTCCTTCTTTCTCTCCCTCCTTTTCCTTTTACTCCCCACGTTCACCTCTCCCTCTCTTTCCTATTTTCTCTCCCATGATCTCCTTCCCAAAGTTCTCCCTCTCCTTCCTTCTACTCCCCTCCCCTAAGCCTATATAACCCCCCCCACCGTCACCTCTCCCCAACCCTAGCCGCCGTCTCTCCACCGCCGCCTCCACAAGCCGCCGCCGGCGCCTCACCCCACCGCCGCCCTAGCCACCGCCGCGAGCAGCGGCAGCAGCCCGAAAGCTGCTGCACCTCGGCCTCGCCGCGGAGGAGGAGCCCTCCCCGAACTCTCTCTCCACCGCCGCCTCTTCCCCGCGGAGGAGGAACCTCACCGCCGCCGCCCGACGCCCCACCGCCCGGAGCTACTCCCTCCTTCCTCGCCGGTCATCTCCTTTCTTGCCGGTGCAACACCTCCAGCAGCAGGTAGCAACCTCTCTCTCTCTCTATTTCATGCACTCCATCTCAGCCAATAGAACTTGCCACGTGTGCCTCTCTTTAGCACTAGCAGTTTTGTAATTTCTGTCCAGATTTCGAAAACAGAAACTTTCAATCTTGTTTTGATCACAACTTTTTATTCCTACGTCCAATGACATTGATTCCTTTTCCAGTAGCTCACAAATTTCCTGTAGTGTTCAAAAATATATAATTTTTCTGTGTTTGGAAGTTTTAAATATAAGTTAGAGCAGATTTAGTTTAAACACTGTTTTGCCTATTCCAGGAGTTTGAAAAATGATATTGAGTTGATTCTTTTTGCTACTGTTTTCTAGTGATAAAACCTTACTGTAGTAGAATTTTCGGAATTTTCCAAGTATTTTTACTAGTGTTTGCAACAGAAACAAGTTTCTGTCCTACCGACGCGCGATAAAATTCTTTTGCGTAGTCGTTTGCCAATCATTGCAAGTGATGTTATTTTTACTCGTGGCATGATTGAATTGCTTATGGTGTGCTTTGTGTTTGTATCAGTAGATCATCCGGAGTGCGAAGCGTGTTACTTAGAGACGCTCGAGCAGGACAACTATCATCAAGGCAAGTCATCTTTGATCATGTTATTTTACCTATGTTTTCAGTGCATAGTAGATCACCTTCTTTGCCCTATTTGCATGCTGCCTAGGTACTTGGAAACTTTAGTCATAGGTGTAGTATCATGTGGTAGGAACACCAACACCCCGATACTTGGCCCCGGGACGACAATGTTATATATGCTATGCTCTAGTAGACGGGTTATTGGTTGAGTGTATGCCACGAGAGATGCGAGATTGATATAATAACCAAGACCGGACTAAGACAAGATTTTCAAGACCTCGGACGCAATGCAACACTGGGTGAAGGACGGTTGACCGGCTCCCTGGAAAACCCAGTGGATGCCCGGGATGCTGGAGAGGCCATGTCATCCTGCGGAAAGCTTCACCCAGGCTCAAAGGGACGGACGGAGACTTCAAGACTCAAGGCTTACCTGCACAGCCACAAGTCATTATGGGCTCTGGCTTGGTTGGACAATGCGGCGACTCTGGACAGGCGGTGCTAGCAGATGTAGACGAACGGTAGGAATGGATGGGCACCGACAGGGATTCAGAGGGACCCGTTGAAAGACCATGTTTTGATCATCCGGTCTTCAAACACCCAGAAGTGCGAGGACAAACCCGGAGGCGATCAAATCTTGTGGGGAACGTGTGCAAAACTCTGCAGAGTACCCAACCTAATCGATTAGCCGTGTCCACGGTCATGGACAACTTGAGCCGAAGGCATTGAATTTCCCCTGAACTCTCGACACAACTTAATAATGATGTGGGTGTTAACAACTATTCGGGTACGAGAACTGGTTGGCGGAACCATCTCGTTAACAACAAACTATGTGGTAATATTTTGCTTTCAAACCCTTTTGTTGTAGGATAAAACTAGCTTTATGCAAAAACTTAGCTCCACCGGCCAAATATGCATGTAGAGATAGTGATTATTTTACTCCCTCTCTTGATGATTTGCCAGCATATTCAATATGCTGACCTACACGGCTGCAACGTATCATGTTGCAGAGTACTTTTCCGACCAGGAGTGAGGCTACGGTTCTACGCTCAGTGACATGCCCTTGGAGTCGGATGGACTCAACTACTTGATGCTTCCGCTTAGTCTTCGTTAGATAATCTCATGAGTTTGGCCTTCAGGCACTTTATGGTACTCCTTTATTGTAATAAAGTACTCTTTATGAGATTTCGATTAATAAAGCTGTGTGATTGCACTCTTGAATATATACATTATGTACTGTGTGTGTACCAGCATGATCTTGGGATGGTACAGAAACACCAGAGGCTTGACTCGTTGAGTCGGGTCGCTAAGAGAAAATAGGAAAGAGAGGGAGAGGTGAACGTGGGGAGTAAAAGGAAAAGGAGGGAGATAAAGAAGGAAGGAGAGAAATAAGGAAAGGGAGGGGGAGAACGTGGGGAGGGAGTGCATGCATGGAAATTGCATGCGTGCATGCATGGGGGCTGGGCTGAGCCCTTGTGGCTCGGCCTGGCAGTTCTATTTTTTTTTAAACAAACTAACAACAGCAAAAAAAGAAAAGAAAGAAAACCAAAACAGTAAAAAAATATATATATTCCTAGCTAACAAAAAGTAGGAACTAATATACATATATGCACTAGAACTTAGGAGAAAACAAAATAACATATACAACTAATATATATATAATATATATAGGAACCCTAGTTCCACCTAATGCAACTTTAAAAAAAAGGTTTTATGCACTAGGATCACACAACGCGATCGAAAAAAAAAACTCGACTAAAATAATTCGGAGTTTGGAAAAATTTGCAAAAACCAAAAATGATGACTTTAACTCACAGGGGAGAAGTCATATTATCTCCGCTCCGATAAATTGCCTGCAGTCACTTGACGATAAAATTTTCACAAGAACACAATGATGCATAAAATATGGAATGCAAATGAATGATCTATTAACATCCGAATTTACGAAAATTGGGATGTTACACGGGGCTTGTGGCCCCTCCCAGTGGTCCCGACACTTTGCCGGTGGTGCCCGAAACATTTCCGGCGTCCAAACCCATCCATCCTATATATCAATCTTTACCTCCGGACCATTCCGGAGCTCCTCGTGACGTCCGGGATCTCATCTGGGACTCTGAACATCCTTCAGTAACCTCGTATGACAATTCCCTATAACCCTAGCGTCATCGAACATTAAGTGTGTAGACCCTACGGGTTCGGGAGAAAGGCAGACATGACCGAGACACCTCTCCGGCCAATAACCATCAGCGGGGTCTGGATACCCATGGTAGCTCCCACTTGCTCCACGATGATCTCATCGGATGAACCACGATGTCAAGGATTCAATTAATCCCGTATACAATTCCCTTTGTCTATCGGTATAGAACTTGCCCGAGATTCGATCGTCGGTATACCTATACCTTATTCAATCTCGTTACCGGTAAGTATCTTTACTCGTTCCGTAGCACGTCATCGTGTGACTAACTCCTTAGTCACATTGAGCTCATGATGATGTTCCATCGAGTGGGCCAAGATATACCTCTCCGTCACGCGGAGTGACAAATCCCGATCTCGATTCGTACCAACCCAACAGACACTTTCAGAGGTACCCCTAGTGCACCTTTATAGTCACCCAGTTACGTTGTGACGTTTGATACAACCAAAGCACTCCTACAGTATTCGGGAGTTGCACAATCTCACGGTCAAAGGAAAAGACACCTGACATTAGAAAAGCTTTAGCATACGAACAATACGATCTAGTGCTATGCTTAGGATTGGGTCTTGTCCATCACATCATTCTCCCAATGATGTGATCCCGTTATCAATGACATCTAATGCCCATGACCAGGAAACCATGATCATCTATTGACTAACGAGCTAGCCAACTAGAGGCTTGCTAGGGACACATTGTGATCTATTTATTCACACATGTATTACTGTCTCCTGTTAATACAACATGAACAATAGACGATTATCATGAACAAGGAAATATGATAATTACCATTTTATTATTGCCTCTAGCACATATTTCCAACAGTCTCCCACTTGCACTAGTCAATAATCTAGTTACATTGTGATGTATCGAACACCCATAGCATTATGGTGTTGATCATGTTTTGCTCATGGAAGAGGTTTAGTCAACGGGTCTGCAACATTCAGATCCATGTGTACTTTACAAATCTCTATTACTCCACTCTGGACATGGTCCTGGATGGAGTTGTAGAGGCGTTTGATGTGCTTCGTCTTCCGGTGAAACCTGGGCTCCTTGGCTATGGCAATGGCCCCAGTGTTATCACAGAAGAGTGTCATTGGACCCGACGCGCTTGGAACCACTCCAAGGTCGATGATGAGCTCCTTCATCCAAATTCCTTCATGAGCTGCTTCTGAAGCAGCTATGTACTCCGCTTCACATGTACATGCTGTCACGATTTCTTGCTTGCTGTTGCACCAGCTCACTGCCCCACCATTCAAAACATATACGTATCCGGTCTGTGACTTAGAGTCATCCGGATCTGTGTCGAAGCTAGCATCGATGTAACCCTTTACGACGAGCTCTTCGTCACCTCCATAAACGAGAAACATTTCCTTAGTTCTTTTCAGGTACTTAAGGATATTCTTGACCGCTGTCCAATGTTCCATACCGGGATCACTTTGGTACCTCCCTACCAAACTTATGGCAAGGTTTATATCAGGTCTGGTACACAACATGGCATACATAAGAGAGCCTACGGCTGAAGCGTAGGGGACACAACTCATCTTCTCTCTATTTGTTGTCGTGGTCGGCGACTGAGTCTTACTCAATCTCATACCTTGCAAAACTGGCAAGAACCCTTTCTTTGAGTTTTCCATATTGAACTTCTTCAATATCTTGTCAAGGTATGTACTTTGCGAAAGACCTATGAGGCGTCTCGATCTATCTCTATAGATTTTGATGCCTAATATGTATGCAGTTTCTCCAAGGTACTTCATTGAAAAACTCTTGTTCAAATAGGCCTTTATGCTCTCCAACATCTCTATGTCATTCCCCATCAATAATATGTCATCCACATACAGTATGAGGAAAGCTACAGAGCTCCCACTCTCTTTCTTGTACAAACAGGCTTCTCCGTAAACCTGTATGAACCCAAACGCTTTAATCACCTGATTAAAGCGAATGTTCCAACTCCGAGATGCTTGCACCAGCCCATAGATGGAGCGCTGGAGCTTGCACACTTTGTTAGCACCCTTAGGGTCGACAAAACCTTCTGGTTGCATCATATACAACTCTTCCTTAAGGTTCCCGTTAAGGAACGCTGTTTTGACGTCCATTTGCCAAATTTCATAATCATAAAAGGCGGCAATTACTAACATGATTCGGACTGATTTCAGCTTCGCTATGGGAGAGAAAGTCTCTTCATAGTCAATTCCATGAATTTGTCGAAAACCCTTTGCGACAAGTCGAGCTTTATAAACGGTTACGTTACCGTTTGCATCAGTCTTCTTCTTGAAGATCCATTTATTTTCTATGGCTCGCCGGTCATCGGGCAAGTCCACCAAAGTCCATACTTTGTTCTCATACATGGATCCTATCTCGGATTTCATAGCCTCAAGCCATTTGTTGGAATCCGGGCCCGCCATGGCTTCTTCATAGTTCGAAGGTTCACCGTTGTCTAACAACATAATTTCCATTACAGGGTTGCCGTACCACTCTGGTGCGGAGCGTACCCTTGTGGACCTTCGAGGTTCAGTAGTAACTTGATTCGAAGCTTCATGATCATTATCATTAACTTCCTCTTCAGTTGGTGTAGGCGCCACAGGAACAACTTCCCCCGCTGCGCTACTATCCTGTTCGAGAGGGGGTGTAATTACCTCATCAAGTTCTACCTTCCTCCCACTTACTTCTTTCGAGAGAAACTCTTTCTCTAGAAAGGATCCGTTCTTGGCAACAAAGGTTTTACCTTCGGATCTAAGATAGAAGGTATACCCAATAGTTTCCTTAGGGTATCCTATGAATACGCATTTCTCCGCTTTGGGTTCAAGCTTTTCTGGTTGAAGTTTCTTCACATAAGCATCGCAGCCCCAAACATTAAGAAACGACAACTTAGGTTTCTTGCCAAACCATAGATCATACGGTGTCGTCTCAATGGATTTAGACGGTGCCCTATTTAAAGTGAATGCTGCAGTTTCTAATGCGTATCCCCAAAATGATAGCGGTAAGTTGGTAAGAGACATCATAGATCGTACCATATCTAATAAAGTGCGATTACGACGTTGAGACACTCCGTTGCGTTGCGGTGTGCCAGGCGGCGTCAGTTGTGAAATGATTCCACACTTCCTTAGGTGTGTGCCAAATTCGTGACTCAAATATTCTCCTCCACGATCAGATCGTAGACACTTAATTTTTCTGTCACGTTGATTCTCGACCTCACTCTGAAATTCCTCGAACTTTTCAAATGTCTCAGATTTGTGCTTCATCAAGTAGATATACCCATACCTACTCAAATCATCGGTGAGAGTGAGAACATAACGATAGCCACCGCGAGCTTCAACGTTCATTGGACCACACACATCAGTATGTATTATTTCCAATAAGTCGGTTGCTCTCTCCATTATTCGTGGGAATGGAGTCTTAGTCATCTTGCCCATGAGGCACGGTTCACATGTGTCAAATGATTCAAAGTCAAGAGACTCTAATAGTCCATCCGTATGGAGCTTCTTCATGCGCTTAACGTCGATATGACCAAGGCGGCAGTGCCACAAGTATGTGGGACTATCATTATCAACCTTACATCTTTTGGTACTCACACTATGAATATGCGTAACATCACGATCGAGATTCATCAAGAATAAACCATTCAACAGCGGAGCATGACCATAAAACATATCACTCATATAAATAGAACAACCATTATTCTCTGACTGAAATGAGTAGCCGTCTCGCATTAAGCAAGATCCTGATACAATGTTCATGCTTAAAGCTAGTACTAAATAACAATTATTAAGGTTTAAAACCAATCCCGACGGTAGATGTAGAGGTAGTGTGCCGACGGCGATCACATCGACCTTGGAGCCATTCCCGACGCGCATCGTCACCTCGTCCTTTGCCAGTCTCCGCTTATTCCGCAGTTTCTGCTTTGAGTTGCAAATGTGAGCAACAGCACCGGTATCAAATACCCAGGAGCTACTACGAGCGCTGGTAAGGTACACATCAGTAACATGTATATCACATATACCTTTAACGTTGCCGGCCTTCTTGTCCGCTAAGTATTTGGGGCAGTTCCGCTTCCAGTGACCCTTTCCCTTGCAATAGAAGCACTCAGTATTAGGCTTGGGTCCATTCTTTTTCTTCTTCCCGGCATCTAGCTTACCGGGTGAGGCAACGGCTTTGCCGTCTTTCATGAAGTTCTTCTTACCCTTGCCCTTCTTGAAACTAGTGGTCTTGTTGACCATCAGCACTTGATGCTCTTTCTTGATTTCTACTTCTGCAGACGTGAGCATCGAGTACAACTCGGGAATGGTCTTCTCCATCCCTTGCATGTTGTAGTTCAGCACAAAACCTTTGTAGCTTGGTGGGAGAGACTGGAGGATTCTGTCAATTATAGCATCATCCGGAAGTTCGACTCCAATTGAAGTCAGACGACCGTGTAACCCAGACATTTTGAGTATGTGCTCACTGGCAAAACTGTTCTCCTCCATCTTACAGCTAAAGAACTTGTCGGAGACTTCATATCTCTCGACACGAGCATGAGCTTGAAAAACTAGCTTCAGCTCTTGGAACATCTCATATGCACCGTGTTGCTCAAAATGCCTTTGGAGCCCCGTTTCCAAACTGTATAACATGCCACACCTAACCAGAGAGTAGTCATCACTCCGTGTTTGCCAGACGTTCAGAATGTCCTAGGCTGCTGCCGGAGCGGGAGGGTCACATAGCGGCGCATCAAGGACATAAGCCTTTTTAGCTGCTTCAAGGATGAGCTTCAAGTTGCGAACCCAGTCCGCATAGTTGCTACCATCATCTTTCAGCTTGTTTTTCTCTAGGAATGCGTTGAAATTGAGGTTGACGTTGGCCATCTACAATATTTATAAAGACAACTTTTAGACTAAGTTCATTTAATCAAACTAGCAAAAATGCCCGTGCGTTGCACCGGGAAAAAAACATCACACCCTTTAACCATCGCCTGTTACACGACTAATTGTTTGATTTATGACATCAACTAATCTCAAAATAAAGAATTATGCTTTCACTTTACCATCTTTCCAAAATGGCTAACAAATGTTTGCATTGTTTGGTTTGCGGCTTTGTTAGTTTTACTCTCACCTTCACCTCCACTCATGGTGGTGAACTTATTGTCCGGTGTCAATGCGAGGCATATGTACTCTGAGATACATAAGGACCAGGAATCTATTGGGTTAATTGTTGTAACCAGCTTGCTTTTAAAAATAACAAAACTATCATGGCCAGCTTATTAACCAAGAACCAAAAACATGGATAATTAATTTTCTAAAGTTAAGAATTTTTTCTCATGAATTTATAACAATCTTCTAAAAATCTAGAACAGTTTTATCCTAAACCTAAAACTTTGTTCTTAAATCTATGATGAACTCCCAACATTTCCTGAAAAAAGACAGGTGAAACTATCCGGTCCGGGCATCTTTTCACGATGCATATCAAATATGGCATTTTTATTTCCTCTAAAATTTGGGCGCTTCTAGTTCTAGCAGCTCACAAGGTTAAAACCAAGAACGTCAAAATTCAGTGTGGCGGTCCTTGGCAAATAAACTCCAAGAAGTTGATCAAAGTAGTTCCACACCACTTCATTTTATTTATTTCTGGTCCAAAACAATACTGCCATCAACCTGAAGTGAAGGGATCCAAATTTTCGTTATTCTCACAATAGCCTTTAAGTGAAAAAAACTGGTGTTGCAATCACCTTCTTTGAGCGGAAGAAAGCGAGAGCGCTACTGCCAAATACATCTTTGCAGGGAACCAAGACACTCATCATTTTCAAATTTCCCCTGAAGGTGTGCGCTTCCCACGTCAAACTTCTATGGTTTCTATTAATGTCAAGCTGTAGGATGATCTCATGCACGGTAAGAGTTTTCAATCTGATATCAGTCAAAAAATTATCTGACCAGGCCTTCTATTTCTCCAACGTAAGCATCTCTGCGGCTTGAACTTGGAGTCAGGAGTTAGGAGAAAATGACAGTGGTCGGATTCAGTAGAGGAGAGGGCCTGCAACATGGCATTGGGTTCAGCCTCACGCCACTATTGGTTATACAGGACTCGGTCAAGCGTGACAAGAATTGTGTTGAATTGTTCATTGCTCCATTTGTATCAGACCCTTGTCGAAATTACCATTGTTCTTATCCTCAGCTGCAACAATCATATTAAAATCGCTAAGAACAAGCAACATATATCCAATTGGTCAATAATTTACCACAATACAAAGCTAGAAACAGGAATATAATTTCGTGTCCTTCATCAACCCAGATTAAAACAAGAAAATAGGATTTGGGATTATATGAGAACAACTCTAATAAATTCAGAATACAGCTATATGCAGCATCGGTTGTGGCTACAGGACAACATTTGGTTTTACTGTTCTATTATAAAACAAAGAGAAGCCAAGCAAGTTGTAACCCGCATGTCGTCGTTGTGCTCGATTGCAGTTCTCACTTGTACATTTAGTTAAGTGACTCAGGTTGTTCTGGGGAAGCGGCGTCATTTCTTCTAGCTAGTTCACACATCGTCCTCTTGCTATCTTACAGTCTTGCGGTACTGGCAGCATCCATGACGAATCCACACACCAGGAATCTTGGGTAGTTGGAGCTGCATCCACGCGCCACCAAGGTGACTCAACTTAGTAATGGCACTAACCACAAACATTAGACTAACATTACAGCGAGGAAGGGAAAAGACAAAGAAAATTGCAAGTCGCTACAATTGTGAAATCCACTCCTAGTCACTGGTCATTTTGTCAAATACCTTATGTGCACTGCTTGAAACATCACCATAAAGAGGGGAGCAATGCAAGGAGACGGACCAGGGCATCAACAGACGGGGGTATCCATGACTAGAAGATAAGAGGGTACATGCGTGTGTGTTTCACCTGGTCGGGGAGGTCAAGTCGTCCTCATGGGGCACTCTCTGATGCCGCCATAGCCCAACCTCGCAGAGTGCCACGGCACCGGTAACATGAGGAGAGAGACCACACAGAGCGAGCAGACGACACGACTGCACTCGGGCAAGGTCCACACACATGCCCAAACATCAGTAACACGTTGAACGCCCTATGGCAGTGGCAGGATCCTCGAAGGATCCATGCGGTGAGGTCGATGGATCCGGCGTCCGGGGCCATCAGCGCCGCTCCTTCACTTCCTCAGTGTGACTCGCCCTCCCCGTCACTCCTCCTCGAGACCCCAGTTCGACAGTCCCTTCAGTCAGAGATTGAGGTATTACATGACGACACGCCGAGAGATCAAATGGGTAATCCAACTTAGACACGGGGAGGTCAGAGATTGAGAAGCCTACGACGGTGGAGGCCGGAGAGGACTCGTGCTTGCGGATAGGTGACGGTGCTCATGGCCAGCGAATGCGGCCGGCGACAAACAGGTAATGGTGGTGCGTGCTCACGATGGCGAACGCGGCTAGCAATGGCGAACTCGGACCGCGCGGGCAGGGCCTGCTTGAGGGGCTTCAGGAGCACGGGGATGAGCACCTTCACACGGCCGAATTCCCGTTCGGGCCAGTGCCGACAGCGTAGCGCGGGTGCGCGTCGCCCCTGTTCCACCTCGCCCCACAAACATGCCCCGCCGGCCACCGAAGCACCGGCTCCCTTCTGCCTCGACCCCGCCAGCGGAGCGCCAGCCGCCGACGACCTGTGCCCACCCCTCCAAGGCCTCGTCCCCGGCCTGCCCGAGTCTTCCCTTGCTTCACCTTGCCGTGTGGTCACCTTTCCCCTGCTCTAGCTCGCCGTGCGGACAGATCTGAGCAGCCAGCCATGGACGTGTGTGGATAAGAAGACACTGACCACGAGGAGGGATTGATTTGCAAAACCAAAACTTTTTTTCAGTCAGATCCACTTACACAGGGACTGCGGGTTGAATACATAAAACAGCAGAGACGTTTTTGTAAAAATACCGCAACGGACGACAGAAGCACTCCGTGCTTTATTATTAGGGAGAGATTAAGTATGAACTCCCACTTAAATCGACATCCCCCTAGTCATCTAAGTGATACATGATCCATGTTGACTAACCCGTGTCCGATCATCACGTGAGACGGACTAGTCACCATGGTGAGCAACTTCATGCTGATCGTATTCAACCATACGACTCATGTTCGGCCTTTTGGTCTCTTGTATTCGAGGTCATGTCTGTACATGCTAAGCTCGTCGAGTCAACCTAGGTGTTTCGCGTGTGTAAATCTGGCTTACACCCATTGTATGCGAATGTTAGAATCTATCACACCCGATCATCACGTGGTGCTTCGAGACAATGATCCTTCGCAACGGTGCACACTTAGGGGAATACGTTCTCGAAATTTTAAGAGGGATCATCTTATTATGTTACCGTCGTTCTAAGCAATAAGATGAAAAACATGATAAACATCACAATGCAATCATATAGTGACATGATATGGCCATTATCATCTTTGCTCTTTCGATCTCCATCTTCAGGCATCGCATGATCATCATCGTCACCGGCGTGACACCATGATCTCCATCATCGGGTCTCCGTGAAGTCGTCACACCAACTACTACTATCACTACTACTATAGCTAACCGTTAGCAATGAAGTAAAAGTAGTAAGCACATGGCGTTGCATCTCATACAATAAATTAAGACAACTCCTATGGCTCCTGCCGGTTGTCATACTCATCGACATGCAAATCGTGAAACCTATTACAATAACATGATCATCTCATACTCATACATGCAACATCACAACTTTGGCCATATCACATCACATGTCAAACCCTGCAAAAACAAGTTAGACGTCATCTAATTGTTGTTGCAAGTTTTACGTGGCTGATTTGGGTTTCTAGCAAGAACGCTTTCTTACCTACGTGGCAGCCACAACGATGATATGCCAAAGTTATTTACCCTTCATAAGGACCCTTTTCATCAAATCCAATCCGACTAGAGTAGGAGAGACAGACACCCGCTAGCCACCTTTATGCACGGTGTGCATGTCTGTCGGTGGAACCAGTCTCACGTAAGCGTACGTGTAATGTCGGTCCGGGCCGCTTCATCCCACAATACCGCCAGAAAAGAATAAGACTAGTAGCGGCAAGCAATTAACAAATCATCGCCCACAACCTTTTGTGTTCTACTCGTGCATAGAATCTACGCATAGAAAACCTGGCTCGGATGCCACTGTTGGGAAACATAGCATAAATTCAAAATTTGCCTACGCCATATTCAGATCTTCCTATGGAGAGACCAGCAACGAGAGAGGGGTGAGTGCATCTTCATACCTTTGAAGATCGCTAAGCGGAAGCATTGCTAGAACGCGGTTGATGGAGTCATACTCGCGGCGATTCAGATCGCGGTGTGATTCCGATCTAGTGCCGAACCACGACACCTCCGCGTTCAACACACGTGCAGCCCGGTGACGTCTCCCGCGCCTTGATCCAGCAAGGAGTAGGGAGAGGTTGGGGAAGATCTCCGGCAGCACGACGACGTGGTGTCGATGGAGAGACGAGGTCTCCCGGCAGGGCTTCGCCAAGCACCGTGGGAGAGGAGGAAGAAGGGGGCAAGGTTGCGCTGAGGGAGAGGGAAAACGGTGTGTCTCACAGCCCCAAAACCCCCACTATTTATAGGAGGAGGGGAGGGGGGTGCGCCACCCCTAGGTTTCCCACCCTAGGTGGTGCGGAAGCCCAGATGGGAGAGGGGGCGGCGGCCAGGGCAGGGAAAGGGGGGGCGGCGCCCTAGGTGGGCCTTGGGCCTCCCCTGCGCCTAGGGTTTTCCCTCCCTCCCTCTCTGGTGCGCATGGGCTGGGTGTGGGGGAGCACCAGCCCACCTAGGGGCTGGTTCCCTCCCGCACTTGGCCCATGTAGCCCTCCGGGGCTTGTGGCCCCTCCCGGTGGGCCTCCGGAACCCTTCCGGTGGTCCCGGCACTTTGCCGGTGGTGCCCGAAACATTTCCGGCGTCCAAACCCATCCATCCTATATATCAATCTTTGCCTCCGGAACATTCCAGAGCTCCTCGTGATGTCCAGGATCTCATCCGGGACTCCGAACATCCTTCGGTAACCTCGTCTAACAATTCCCTATAACCCTAGCGTCATCGAACCTTAAGTGTGTAGACCCTACGGGTTCGGGAGACAGGCAGACATGACCGAGACACCTCTCCGGCCAATAACCATCAGCGGGGTCTGGATACCCATGGTGGCTCCCACTTGCTCCACGATGATCTCATCAGATGAACCACGATGTCAAGGATTCAATCAATCCCGTATAAAATTCCCTTTGTCTGTCGGTATAGAACTTGCCGGAGATTTGATCGTCGGTATACCTATACCTTGTTCAATCTCGTTACCGGTAAGTCTCTTTACTCGTTCCGTAGCACGTCATCGTGTGACTAACTCCTTAGTCACATTGAGGTCATGATGATGTTCCATCGAGTGGGCCCAGAGATACCTCTCCGTCACGCGGAGTGACAAATCCTGATCTCGATTCGTACCAACCCAACAGACACTTTCAGAGGTAACCGTAGTGCACCTTTATAGTCACCCAGATACGTTGTGACGTTTGATACACCCAAAGCACTCCTACTGTATCCGGGAGTTCCACAATCTCACGGTCGAAGGAAAATACACCTGACATTAGAAAAGCTTTAGCATACGAACAATACGATCTAGTGCTATGCTTAGGATTGGGTCTTGTCCATCACATCATTCTCCCAATGATGTGATCCCGTTATCAATGACATCTAATGCCCATGACCAGGAAACCATGATCATCTATTGACTAACGAGCTAGCCTACGAGAGGCTTGCTAGGGACACATTGTGATCTATTTATTCACACATGTATTATTGTTTCCTGTTAATACAACATGAGCAATAGACGATTACCATGAACAAGGAAATATGATAATAACCATTTTATTATTGCCTCCAGGGCATATTTCCAACACTAGCCACATATCTCTCCGTGTTATAACTGTTGCATGATGAATATCATCCAAACAAATCACTGACCCATTCCTACGAGTTTGTTCTAATGTTGTTGTTGCTGTTACTTGTCTTGCTCTGCTGTTACTACTGTTGCTGCTGCTGTTACTTGTCTTGCTCTGTTCTTACTACTGTTGTTGCTGCTGTTACTTGTCTTGCTCTACTGTTGTTACTTGTCTTGCTCTGCTGCTACTGTTGCTACTACTGTCGCTTGCTACTGTTGCTACTTGCTACTGTTGTCACTACTGTTGTTCCTTGCCACTGCTATTACTCGTTACACTGCTGCTACCTGCTACAATCTTGATTCGCTGGTCATTGACGGGAACTGACAATTTCCGTCAACGAGGCAACTTGGCGCCATTGATACAATCATTAGGAATAGTCTGTCGTCAACAGATCGTTTCTGACACCGTTGTTATCATACTACTTTGATGTTACTACTTTGCTTGTAGATACTAATCTTCCAGGTGTGGTTGAATTTGACACATTTAGCTGCTAATACTTGAGAGTATCCTCTCACCTCCTATAGGCGTACCAACAAATTTGGTTTGAATACTCTACCCTCGAAAACTGTTGCAAACCCACGCGTTGGTGGGCCGTCAACAACATTCTTCTAGTTTCATTGCTGGGGAGTGCTGGTAGTATTCTTGTGGTGTCGTTGCAGGGGAAGGTTTGTTGTCACAGAATCAGCATTCGTCTAGCTATTTCCAGAGAGTGCCAGTCATGGAGTAATAGTAGTAGATGCGGAAAGTATCGGTCTACTTGTCTCGGACATGATGCCTATATGCTAGATCATTGCCTTAGATATCGTCATGACTTTGCGCGGTTCTATCAATTGCTCAACAGTAATTTGTTCACCCACCGTGATATTTGCTATTATGAGAGAAGCCTCTAGTGAACACTATGGCCCCCAGGGTCTACTCCACACCATATTTTCAGCCTTACACTTTTTACTTCGTTGCACTTTCCGCCTTTAGATCTCACTTTGCAAACAATCTTGAAGGGATTGGCAACCCCTTTGAAGCGTTGGGTGCAAGCTTGTTTGTGTTTGTGCAGGTACTTTGGACTTGACGAGGCCCTCCTTCTGGATCGATACCTTGGTTCTCAAACTGAGGGAAATACTTACTGCTCCTGTGCTGCATCACCCTTTCCTCTTCAAGGGAAAAACCGACGCAAACCAGAGAAGTAACAAGAAGAATTCCTACGCACCAGGGAAGGACTTTTGTTGCTGCAACAGAAGAATTTTTGGCGCCATTGCCGGGTAGGAAGATCAAGTCAGGAACTCATCCAAGTAGGTGTCGCAAACTCATCTCTTGCATTTACTTTGTTTTCCAGTTGCCTCTCATTTTCCTCTCCCCCACTTCACCAATTTGCCTTTTTCGTTCGCTTCTTTGTTCGCCCTTTTCTATCGTTTGCTTTCTGCTCGTCTGTGTGGGATAGTCTATCCTGATGGCTAGATCCACCACTTTGAACGATACTCCCGAGAACGAAGTTCTCAATTTCAAACAAATTGAGGGAGAAAACTTACAGGACGCTTGGTATAGGATTTGCAATGCTCAGAGTAGATCTACTCATAAGCAATCCACTACCGTCTTGCTTCGCAGTTTTTATGTGGGTATTTCTCCTTGGAATAGGTATATTCTTGACACCATTGTAGGTGGAAATTTCTTGGGTAGCCATACCGTTGATTCTTACGGAGCTGTGATAAATTTGGAAGGCTCACCCCCACTCATGGTTAATGGAACTACCTTAACTCTGGAACATGTGATGCGTAGGCTGGACGCTATTGAAAATAAAGTTGCTACGATTGAACTCATTGAGAGTTTGGATAAAAAGATCCACAATCAAATTACTCAGTACGGATCCAAGGTGGGAATGATTTTGAAAAACTTAAAGGAGAAGGAACCCACGGTTAATGAAAAGCTAGGTCATGATTCCGCCAGGATTGGCAAACTAGAGGATGTTATAACCAACTTGGGTTCCGCTTTTGCCGCTGTGCAGAATACTCCAAATTTTGCCCACAATAAAATCACCAAGTCTGTCTTTGTTCCTAAAAGTAGTGATGAATCATCTAGTAAGTAAGATGAAAACCTCAAGATGATAAGTGATCATGCTACTTATGGTTTGAGCACCAAAGACGACGATACGTGATTCTATCGCTCCTATGCCTAGCTAAGGGCGTTAAACAATAGTGCTTGTTGGGAGGCAACCCAATGAATTTATCTTTTTCTTTCTGTTTTGTTGCGTCCACACTTTCATAATTCTGTTTTGATTGTGTTTTTTGTGTTTCTTTTTGTGTTTGAGCCAAGCAAAACCTTTATGACTAGTCTTGGTAATGGTTGTTTGATCCTGCTGGAAAAAGATAGAAACTTTTCGCTCACGAGATGATTTTTAATTTTTATTCAGAAAGAGATTTTGAGTTGATTCTTTTTGCTGCTGATTTATATGCTTTTTCCCCAGACCGTCGTAATTGTTCAGATTTTTTGAGGTAACAGAAGTATACGAAGTATACATATTGCTACAGACTGGTCTGTTTTGGATAGATTATGTTTTTGTTGAGTTGGTTGCTTGTTTTGATGAAACTATGGTTAGTATCGGGGGTACTAGCCATGGAAAAGTGAGAATACAATAGCCCATCATCAATATAGATGGGATTCAAGTTTGCTACAGTACCAAAAGAAGTGGTAGTTTGTTTTCTTGTACTAATGTTATCACAAGTTTCTGTTTAAGTTTTGTGTTGTGAAGTTTTCAAGTTGTGGGTGACGTTCTCATGGACAAAGAGATAAGGAGTGGAAAAGTCTCAATCTTGGGGATGCCCAAGGCATCTCAAGCCAAATTCAAGGACACCAAAAAAGCCTAAGCTTGGGGATGCCCTGGGAAGGCATCCCCTCTTTCGTCTTCAATCCATCGGTAACATTACTTGGAGCTATATTTTTATTCACCACATGATATGTGTTTTGCTTGGAGCGTCTTGTATCTTAGGAGTCTTTTCTTTTTGTTGTGTCACAATCATCATTTATGCACACCTTTTTGAGAGAGAGAGAGACATGCACTCATCGTAATTTTTCTAGAATGCTCATAGTGCTTCACTTATATCTTTTGAGCTAGATACTTTTTCTCTAGTGCTTCACTTATATCTTTTGAGCTAGATGCTTTTTGCTCTTGTGCTTCACTTATATCTTTAGAGCACGGCGGTGCGTGATTTGATAGTTGGATTATGCTATGAAAGTAGTCCCAAATGTGCTAGGTACCCAAAGAGGATGCGAAAACCTCCATCTTCATGTGCATTGAATAGAAAGAGAAGTTTTGATTCCTCTCAATTAGTTTTGAGACGTGGATTCGGTAATATTGAGAGTTATGTTAGTAGGGTGTTGTGAATCTAGAGATACTTGTGTTGGAGTTAGTGATTCCCGTAGCATGCACGTATGGTGAACCGCTATGTTACGAAGTCGGAGCATAATTGATCTATTCATTGTCATCCTTTGTGTTGAGGTCGGGATCACGCGACGGTTTACAGCTACCAACCCTTCCCCTCGGAGTATGAGTTTAGCACTTTGTTTCGATTACTAATAAAACTTTCGCACTAAGTATGTGAGTTCTTCATGACTAATGTGAGCCCATGGTATAGATGCACTTTCACCTTCCACCATTGCTAACTTCTCTAGTACCGCGCAACTCTCGTCGGTGCACAAAACCACCAAATTCCTTCCTCAAAACAGCCACCATACCTACCTACTATGGCATTTTCATAGCCATTCCGAGATATATTGCCATGCAACTCCCACAGTTCTATCTCATGACTGGTGCCGTCACTCTCATATTGCCATTGCATGATCATACTAGATCGTTGCACAGCCCGGTACACTGCCGGAGGCATTTTCTATGGAGTCATCATCATTGTGATCTTTGAGCTTTGAGCAACTAAAAAGTGTGATGATCATCATTATTAGAGCGTTGTCCCATGTAAAAAAAAGAGGCCAAAGAGCCCCAAAAAATCAAAAAAAGAGAGAAAATAAAAAAGAGGCCTAAGAGCCCAAAAAAATGAGAGAAAAAGAGAGAAGGGACAATGCTACTATCTTTTTCCACACTTGTGCTTCATGTTAGCACCATGTTCTTCATGACTGAGAGCTTCTTGCTTTGTCACTACCATATGCTAGTGGGAATCTTCGTTTTATAAATTGGCTTGTATATTCCAATGATGGGCTTCCTCAAAATTTCCCTAAGTCTTCGTGACCAAGCAAGTTGGATGCACACCCACTAGTTTTCCTCTTGAGCTTTCACATACTTATAGCTCTAGTGCATCTCTTGTATGGCAATCCCTACTCATTCACATTGATATCTATTAATGGGCATCTTCATAGCCTATTGATACGCCGAGTCAGTGTGACCATTGATGACCCACAAGTATAGGGATCAATCATAGTCCCTTCGATAAGTAAGAGTGTCGAACCCAATGAGGAGCAAAAGGCTCTGATAAACGGTTTTCAACAAGGTAATAATTGCAACCACTGAAAGTAGCGGTAACAAGTGATGGTATAGTGAGGTGAAACGTAGCAGGTGAAAAGTAACAAGTAACAAGTAATAGCAACGGTGCAGCAAAGTGGCCCAATCCCTTTTTTAGCAAGGGACAATCCTGAACAAAGTCTTATAGGAGGAAAAACGCTCCCGAGGACACACGGGAATTTCTGTCATGCTAGTGTCATCATGTTCATATGATTCGCGTTCGTTACTTTGATAGTTTGATATGTGGGTGGACCGGCGCTTGGGTACTGCCCTTACTTGGACAAGCATCCCACTTATGATTAACCCATCTCGCAAGCATCCGCAACTATGAAAGAATAATTAAGACAACATCTAACCATAGCATTAAACTAGTGGATCCAAATCAGCCCCTTACGAAGCAACGCATAGACTGGGGTTTAAGCTTCTGTCACTCTAGCAACCCATCATCTACTTACTACTCCCCAATGCCTTCCTCTAGGCCCAAATAATGGTGAAGTGTTATGTAGTCGACATTCACATGACACCACTAGAGGAAAAACAACATACAACACATCAAAATACCGAACGAATACCAAATTCACATGACTACTATTAGCATGACTTATCCCATGTCCTCAGGAACAAAAGTAACTACTCACAAAGAATAATCATAATCATGATCAGAGAGGTAATGAGTAGCATCAAGGATCTGAACATAAACTCTTCCACCAAGTAATCCAACTAGAATCAACTATGAAGAGTAATCAACACTACTAGCAACCTTACAAGTACCAATCGGAGTTGCGAGACAAAGATTGGTTACAAGTGATGAACTAGGGTTTGGAGATCAGATGGTGCTGATGAAGATGTTGATGGTGACGAGTCCCCTCCGATGAGAGGAGTGTTCGTGATGACGATGGCGACGATTTCCCCCTCCGGGAGGGAAGTTTCCCCGGCAGGATCGTCCTGCCAGAGCTCTAGATTGGTTCTGCTCAAGTTCCGCCTCGTGGCGGCGGAGAATCCACAAAAAAGCTCCGCCCTGATTTTTTCCGGATGAAACCCTTCATATAGCAGAAGAGGGGGCCCAGTGGGCCACCAGGGTGCCCACAAGCCCTATAGCCGCGGCCAGGGGGGCAGGCCGCGGCTACCAGGCTTGTGGGCCCGTGGCAGCTCCCCTCTCACACTTCTTTCGCCCAGTATTTTTTATATAATCCCAAAAAATTCCACGTTCATTTTCAGGGCATTTGGAGTTGCGCAGAATAGAGGACTTAGACTTGCTCCTTTTGAAGTCCAGAATTCCAGCTGCCGGTATTCTCCCTCAAATAAACCTTGCAAAATAAGAGAGAAAAGGCATAAGTATGGTACCACAAAGTATAATAACACTCCATAAAGCGATAAATTTCAACATGAAAGCATGATGCAAAATGGACGTATCAACTCCCCCAAGCTTAGACCTCGCTTGTCCTCAAGCGAAAACCAAGATCCATAAACATGTCCACATGTTTAGGGATGAAGGTGTCGATAAAACATAATATGTACATGAGGGCAGCATGATCACACATAGAACAGCAATACATCATAAAGATTCTTATGGGAAAGTAACAATTCCTTCACAAAGCAAAGTATGAATCAAAAACCTTACCTAGAAGTAGCCAACAATAGTCCATAGTCATTGAAGAAATTGCAATTTATCATAACATCAGAAAGAGTCAAATAAGAGCTTGTAAAGCAAATCCACATACTCAATCATCTCTTTTGTTTTCCACAATTGTTACAACTCACGTGGTACTCATGGCATCAAAGTTTCAGTTGGACACAGAGAAAGATAGGGGCTTACAATTTTGCCTCCCAACCATTTACATCAAGGGTAAAGTCAACAATAATAAAGCATAAGTACTCATCTCCAAGTTGATATATGAATATAGATCTTTCCCTAGCATATGACGTTCACCAAGATGAAGACGGAAAAGGGAATTGGTGTTGATCACCATGACTTTCACAAGGACAAAAGGTAAAGGTACAAGATAGGCCCTTCGCAGAGGGAAACAGAGGTTGTCATGCGCTTTTGAGGTTTGGATGCGTGTCCTCTTAGTGCGGAGGAATGTCACTTTATATTGCCTCCTGTGATAAAGAACTTTATTATGCAGTCTGTCGCTTTTATGTCTTCCTCATCACAGGTTCGTATAAAGCTTATTTTCCACACACTAATAGATCATACATATTAGAGAGCAATTTTTATTGCTTGCACCGATGACAACTTACTTGAGGATCTTATTCAATCCATAGGTAGGTATGGTGGACACTCATGGCAAGACTGGTTTGAAGGTTTATGGATGCACAAGTAGTATCTCTACTTGTTGCGGGAGTTTTGGCTAATATGAGGTGGAAGCAATCGTCACATGCTAAGGGATCTCTAATCATATAACATTGTTTGGAATCAAGCAAACACAATTCATTATGTTGTCTTCCTTGTCCAGCATCTACTTCTAAGCATGTAATAGTTTGGTGAGTGCTCACAATTGTAAAAAGTGTCTAAGATGATATATTTATATGTGAACCTCTCTTTCCTTATTACTTCTTATTAATTGCAACAGTGACTGGGGTCTATGTTGGTCTACTCTCAACAAGTTTCAATCATCATACTTGTTATATGTGAAGCTATCACTTTCCATAAGATCATTGCTACTGCAACAAAAGACCTTCCAACGGCACCAGAAACACGTGTTGACGGGAGACTGTTTCTATCTTTTCATGAGCAGAAAGTTTCTGTCTTTTCCAGCATGACCAAACGACCATCCCCAAGACTAATCATAACGGTTATGCTTGGCACAAACGCAAAAAGAAACACGAAAAACACAATCATAACAGAATTATGAAAGTGTGGAAAACACAAAACACAAAGAAAAAGGATAGATTCGTTGGGTTGCCTCCCAACAAGCGCTTTTGTTTAACGCCCTTAGCTAGGCACTGATTTCAATGATTCTCACATAAAAGGTAAGGATTGAAACACAACGAGAGCATCATGGAGCAAACAGCTAGCATATTTAAGTCTAACCCACTTCCTATGCATAGGGATTTTGTGATCAAACAATTTATTGGAGCAAGAATCAACTAGCATAGGAAGGCAAAACAAGCATAGCTTCAAAAATTTCAACATATGGAGAGGAAGCTTGATACTATTGCAATAAGTAGAAGCATATGATCCTCTCTCATAGTAATTTTCAGTAGCATCATGAATGAATTCAACAATGTAACTATCACAAAGGATATTATTTTCATGATCCACATGCATGCAAAGTTGACGCTCTTCAGAAATAGTGGGATTGTCATCAACCAAAGTCATGACTTCTCCAATCCCACTTTCAATATTGTTGCAAATATCATAATCATCATGAGGCTTGAACAAATTTTCAAGATCATAAGAAAGATCATCACCCTAATCATGATTATTGCAACAACTAGGGGACATAGCAAAACTAGCATCCCCAAGCTTAGGGTTTTGCATAATTTTAGCATGATTATCACTAATAGAATTTATAGTGAAACCATTGAACCATGCTTTTCATCCAAGGAGATCTCGTGAATCACTTCATAAATTTCTTCCTCACAATTTTGAGATTCACGCATCTTAAGCAAAACTCCAAAAATATAGTCAAGTGCACTCAACTCACTAGCAATTCGTTCCACATAAGTGGGTCTCTTAAAGAGATTAGCTAGTGGATGAGGATCCATATCAATAGATTTTCAGCAAGCAAAGATGCAAGCATATTGAAGGCACATAGCACACAAGCGAACAGAAAGAAAGCGAGAGAAAAGGGCGAACGAAAAGGCGAACGAAAAAGGCAAATGAAAAAGGCAAATGAAAACGGCAAATGTGAAGTGGGGGAGAGGAAAACGAGAGGCAACTGGCAAAAAAGTAAATGCAGGAGATGAGTTTGTGAGACCTACTTGGATAGATCTCTCCTCCCCGGCAACAGCGCCAAAAATACTTCTGCTACTGCAACAAAAGACCTTCCAATGGCGCGAGAAACACGTGCTGAATGGGAGACTGTCCTTGTCTTGATTCTCCTCAGCAACGGCACCAGGAATCCTTCTGCTACGGCTATGCCTTTAGGGAATTCCTAGGCAAATATGCAATGGATTTACGTTGGTGTTCCCTCGAAGCGAAAAGGGTGATGTAGCGCAGCGGTGGTAAGTATTTCCCTCAGTTTTGAGAACCAAGGTATCGATCCAGTGAAGGAGTATCACAAGTGCATGCATAAACGCAAAGAACCTGCTCCCAATGCTATGAAGGGGTTGTCAATCCCTTATAGATTGTTCGCAAGGTGAGAACTGAAAGCAACAAAGTAACAAAGCAAAGTAAAAGCGGAGGTGTAAACGATAGATGCGAATAGACCCGGGGCCGTAGTGCTTACTAGTGGCTTCTCTCATGAAAGCAAGTAGACGGTGGGTGAACAAATTACTGTCGAGCAATTGATAGAACCGCGCAAAGTCGTGATGTCATCTATGGCAATGATTATATCTATAGGCATCACGTCCAAAACAAGTAGACCGATACTTTCTGCACCTACTACTATTACTCCACACGTCGACCGCTATCCAGCATGCATCTAGTGTATTAAGTCCAAAAGAACAGAGTAACGCCTTAAGCAAGATGACATGATGTAGATGGACAATCTCATATCAACGACAGAGCCCACCTTGTTACCCTTGATGGCAACCACTCAATGTGTGCCTTGCTGCCCCTACTGTCACTGGGAAAGGTCACCACATGGTAAGAACCCAAAACCAAGCACTTCTCCCGTTGCAAGAATCATAGATCTAGTTGGCCAAACAAAACCCAAGACTCGGGGAGACTTACAAGGATATCAAATCATGCATATAAGAAATCAGCAAAGACTCAAATATATATCATAGATAATCTGATCACAAATCCACAATTCATCAGATCTCGACAAACACACCACCAAAGAAGATTACATCGGATAGATCTCCATGAAGATCATGGAGAACTTTGTATTGAAGATCCTAGAGAGAGAAGAAGCCATCTAGCTACTAACTACGGACCCGTAGGTCTGAAGTGAACTACTCACGAGTCATTGGAGGGGTGATGATGATGATGAAGAAGCCCTCCAACTCCAAAGTCCCCTCCGGCGGGGCACCGGGAAGGGTCTCCAGATGAGATCTCGCGAAAACGGAAGCTTGCGGCGGTGGAAAAGTATTTTTGTGGCTCCCCTGATTTTTTCTGATTTTTAGGGAATATATAGGCGCAAGATCGAGGTCAGGGGGGCTCTAGGGAGGCCACAAGCCTGCCCACCGCCGCCTCCCCCTGGTGGCGGAGTGGGGGCTTGTGGGCTCCCTGCAGCCCTCCTGGCTTGGCCCACAGGCCCCTTGATCTTCTTCCGTTCGGGAAAAAATCATTTCGGGGATTTTATTCCGTTTGGACTCCGTTCCAAAATCAGATCTGAAAAGAGCCAAAAACACAGAAAAAACAGGAACTGGCACTTGGTACTGAATTAATAAGTTAGTCCCAAAAAAGATTAAAAGGTACATAAAACTTCCAAAGATGGCAAGATATCAGCATGAAACCATCAAAAATTATAGATACGTTTGAGACGTATCAATCATCTCATGATCTTTCATGCTATCGTTCTTTTCATACTTTTGATCACGGCACAAACAAAGCCCTTGACTAAGATACTCTTTATTATATAGCTCGCAAGCTCGAATACATCGGGGGAGACACAAGGCAAAAGACTCAAACTAAACACTAAAGACTTATCCCACTAAGAGAAGAAACAAAAACTGAAAAGGAAAGAACTAAAACAAGGTAAAAACAAAAGATATAAAGGTGATACGATACCAGGGCAACTCCCCCAAGCTTGGCACAAGCCAAGGGAGTTGCCCATACCAATGCTTAGGTGTCTTTCTTTGGTGGTGATGGTGGTGGAGTTGCAACATGAGTGTGATCCTCCGTCTTCCAAGGCATAGGTGCTCCATCACGGCAGGATGAATGAGTCGCCGGAATCCTCAAATCTGCAGCCAACCGTATTGATTTAAATCTATACTCATACTCATAGTTTTGGTTCTGCAGGTCATAGATCTGGCCCTAGAGTTGATCAACCCTGTCATAGAGCCTGGAGAGGTGCTTCCCAATGTCATTGGCATCCATCTTGTGCTTGTTGGTGAACTCCATGATCATCATGTGGTTGGCGTTGAGTCCACGTTCCACCATCCCTTGGCACTTGAAGACTTGTTGCTCCATTGCTTTGAGCCTCGTCTCCATGCTTCCGGTCTTCTTAGGCCCCTCAACATCACGGATGTGCAACATCCCCTCACTCATCTTGATAGATTGAGGGTGCTGCAACACTTCCGCGAGGTAAGGATTGATAACCTTCTCAAAGACCTTGTCCTTGCGAGCTTTTGGGGAAGCCATAGCAGTCTAGATCTGCAGCAAAATTGGCTCGAAACGAAAACAGAGGAAAACTGCGTGATACGGAGATCAAAACCCTCGGGCGTATATATAATGATTTTTTCTGGACCAGAAGGAGTGCTCCGCAAGAAAACGGAGTCCGGGAGGCACACGAGGTGCCCACAAGCCCTGTAGCCGCGACCAGGGGGGGAGGTCGCGGATACCAAGCTTGTGGCCGCCTCGTGCGCTCTCTGGACTGCTTTTGATTTTTCTATTTTTCCATAAATTCCAAAATGGAGAAAATTTCCTACCGGAAAAGTTTTGGAGTCCAATTACTTACTGAAACACATACCTCTTCATTTTCAGAGTCTGAAACAGGCTGATAAACATCCCTTATGTACTCCTCTAGAGTTATGATATTGATGATATTGGTCTCAACATTTATGGGAGTACCAGAGATATAATGCTTGATTCTTTGACCATTTACCACTCTCGGAAAATTACCTTCCGTGTTGTTTATTTTGATGGCACTGGAGCGATATACTTCCTCGACAACGTAGGGACTTTCCCATTTAGAGAGAAGCTTGCCTGCGAAGAATCTTAAGCGAGAATTGTATAGCAGGACATAATCACCTACATTGAACTCACGTTTTTGTGTTCTTTTATCGTGCCATCTCTTAACCTTTTCCTTGAACAACTTGGCATTCTCATATGCATGGGCCCTCCATTCATCTAATGAGCTCATATCAAACAACCGCTTCTCACCGGCAAGTTTGAAATCGAAGTTGAGCTCTTTGATTGCCCAATAAGCTTTGTGTTCTAGCTCAAGAGGTAAATTACAGGCCTTACCATAAACCATTTTATATGGCGACATGCCCATGGGATTCTTATAAGCAGTCCTATAAGCCCATAGTGCACCGTCAAGTTTGCTAGACCAATTCTTTCGAGATCTATTGACAGTCTTTTGTAAGATCAATTTGATCTCCCTATTACTCAACTCCACTTGACCACTAGACTGAGGATGATAAGGAGATGAAACTCTATGGTTGACATCATACTTAGCGAGCATCTTGCTGAAAACACCATGAATGAGGTGTGAACCGCCATCAGTCATCAGATATCTAGGGACTCCAAATCTTGGGAAAATGACTTCTTTAAGCATCTTAATAGAGGTGTGGTGATCAGCATTTCTAGTGGGATAGCTTCTACCCACTTAGTTACGTAATCAACATCAACTAAGATGTGAGTATACCCATTGGAACTCGGGAAGGGTCCCATATAATCAAAGCCCCAGACATCAAATGGTTCAATGACAAGTGAATAGTTCATAGGCATTTCCTGGCGTTTACTGATGTTCCCTATTCTTTGGCATTCGTCACAAGACAACACAAACTTACGGGCATCCTTGAAGAGAGTGGGCCAATAGAAACCTGATTGCAATACCTTATGAGCAGTTCTATCTCCAGCATGGTGTCCTCCGTAGGCTTCGGAATGACACTTCTGCAGGATCTGTCCATGTTCATGTTCAGGCACACAACGTCTAATAAGACCATCTACTCCTTCCTTATAAAGGTGAGGATCATCCCAAAAGTAGTATCTCAAATCAAAGAAGAATTTCTTCTTTTGATGGTAGGTGAAACTGGGTGGTATGTATTTGGCTACGATATAGTTTGTGTAATCAGCATACCACGGTGCACTATGTGAAGTACGAATGACATTCAATTGCTCATCAGGAAAGCTGTCATCAATAGGTCGTGGTCATCAAGGACATTCTCTAGCCTGGATAAGTTATCTCCTACAGGGTTATCAGCACCCTTTCGGTCAACAGCATGCAAATCAAATTCTTGTAGAAGGAGAACCCATCTGATTAGCCTAGGTTTAGCGTCCTTCTTCTCCATAAGGTACTTAATAGCAGCATGATCAGAGTGAATAATGACTTTGGAGTCAACTATATAAGATCTGAACTTTTCACATGCAAACACGACTGCTAAAAATTCCTTCTCCGTAGTAGCCTTATCTTAGAGAAGTCTTTAATGAACCTTCTATAGAAACCGGCATGACCTAGGAAACTTCGTATACCTCTGATATCTGTGGGGCAAGGCATTTTCTCAATTGCATCAACCTTAGACTTATCAACTTCAATGCCTTTCTCAGAGATTTTGTGTCCTAAGACGATGCCTTCATTAACCATGAAGTGGCACTTTTCCCAGTTCAAGACAAGGTTGGTATCTTTGCATCTCTGTAAGACTCGATCAAGGTTGTTGAGGCAATCGTCAAAGGAAGAACCGTAAACAGAGAAAACATCCATGAAAACCTCAACAATCTTTTCACAAAAGTCACAAAATATAGCCATCATACATCTTTGAAAGGTGGCAGGTGCATTGCAAAAGCCAAAAGGCATACGTCTATAAGCAAAGGTGCCGAAAGGGCAGGTGAAAGTGCTTTTCTCCTGATCAGATTGTGCAACACGTATTTGCGAGAAACCTGAATAACTGTCTAGAAAGCAGAAGTGTGTGTGTTTAGATAGCCTTTCTAGCATTTGATCGATAAACGGCAAAGGATAATGGTCTTTCCTCGTTGCCTTGTTCAGTTTTCGGAAGTCTATCACCATCCTATAGCCAGTAATAATCCTATGTGGAATTAGTTCATTCTTATCCTTAGGAACGACGGTGATACCTCCCTTCTTGGGTACACAATGTACTGGACTTACCCAATCACTATGAGCAACATGATAAATGATTCCTGCTTCCAGAAGCTTTAATATTTCTTTTCTCATGACCTCTTTCATCCTAGGATTTAATCTCCATTGATGATCAGCAACTGGCTTAGAATCAAGATCGGTTTTAATCTTGTGCTGACATAGAGTGGGACTAATACCCTTAAGATCATCAAGAGTATATCCAACAGCAGCACTGTGTTTCCTCAAAGTTTATAATAACGTCTTCTCTTTGTGATTCGAGAGGTGAGCACTAATAATAACAGGATATATCTCCTTCTCATCAAGATAGGCATACCTAAGTGTATCTGGTAACTGTTTTAGCTCGAACACAGGATCACCCTTTGGTAGGGGAGGATCCCCAAGCAGTTCAACAGGCAGATTATTCTTAAGAATAGGATATTATTCTAAAACAATTTTATCTATCTCATCTCTTTCATCCATATGCATATCATTTTCATGCTCAAGCAGATATTGCTCTAAAGGATCCGTAGGAGGCACGGCAATAGAGGCAAGAGCAATGATTTCATCCCTACCAGACGACTCTTTTTCATGGGGTTGTCTTCCAAACTTGGAGAAGTTAAATTCATGAGACACACCCTCGAAACTAACAATGACAGTCCGTTTAACGCAATCAATATGAGCATTGACCGTGTTGAGAAAGGGTCTACCAAATATGATGGGCAAAAGATATCTTGTGCAGTAGCAAGGACGAGGAAATCAGTAAGATACTTCGTCTTACCACACAGGACTTCTATGTCTCTCACAATTCCCACAGGGCAGATAGTGTCTCTATTAGCTAGCGTAATAGTGACATCAATGGGTTCTAACTCAGCAGGTGCAATCTCATCTTTGATTTCATCATATAGGGACCGGGGTATTGCACTAACACTAGCACCCATATCACATAAACCATGATAACAGTGATCTCCTATCTTGACAGAAACAACGGGCAGGCCAACTACAGGTCCGTATTTGTCTTTCGCGTGAGGTTTAGCAATTCTAGCGGAGTCCTCATAGAATTTGATAACATGCCCGTCTATGTCTTCGGCTAAGAGATCTTTGATAATAGCAACATTGGGTTCAACTCTAATTTCCTCAGGGGGTGCAAGTGGTCTAATGTAACCCCTACGTATCACAGTTGGAGCTTTAGAATAATCCTTTTTCCTAGCAGCGTAAGGTGGTTTCTCAGTGTAGGCACAAGGAACAATAGGATCATTATAGGCAATGACTTTCTCTTCAACTAGATTGGGTTTAACTATGTTGACTTCTACAGGAGGATGATACTTGAACCACTTCTCTTTAGGAAGATCAATATGAGCAGCAAAATATTCACATAGAGAAGCTACTATCTCAGAGTCAAGTCCATACTTAGCGCTAAAATCTCTAGAAGTGTTTGTTTCAACAAAAGATTAAACGCAATCAAACTGGAAATTCATACCTGACTCCTTACCTTCTTCAAGCTCCCAATCTTCAAAGTTACGTTTGATTCTTTCCAATAAATTCCACTTGTGGTCAATATCCTTCTTCATAAAGAACCGGTACAAGAAGTGTCAAGCATGGTACGATCTTCATGAGAAAGCCGAGCATAAAAGTTTTGAGTGATAATTTCTCTCGAGAGCTCATGATTGGGGCATGAATATAGCATTGATTTAAGCCTCCCCCAAGCTTGAGCTATGCTTTCCCTGTCACGAGGCCAAAAGTTATAAATATAATTCCGATCACGATGTACTAAATGCATAGGATAAAACTTTTGATGAAATTCCAATTTCAACCGATTGTAGTCCCATGATCCAGTATCATCACATAGCCTATACTATGTCAACGCCTTAACCTTCAAAGATAAAGGAAAGACTTTCTTCTTTACCTCATCCTCGGGCAAACATGCAAGCTTAAATAAACTACAAACTTCATCTACATAGATTAGATGCAAGTCTGGATGTGATGATCCATCTCCTGCAAAAGGATTAGCCAGCAGTTTCTCAAGCATACCCGAAGGAATTTCATAAAAGATATTTTCAGTAGGTACCTTAGGTTGAGGAGAAACTCCTCGTGCTTCCGTTCGTGGTGAAGATACCCCGAACAAATTCCTCAAAGGAACAGTTTCCATAGTGACAAGTGACAATAAATTTCAGCACAATATATAAATGTTTCCTTACCAAATTCCACTTACCAAAGGCGCTTCCCTCCTCGGCAACGGCGCCATAAAAGAGTCTTGATGACCCACAACTATAGGGGATCAATCATAGTCCTTTCAATAAGTAAGAGTGTCGAACCCAACGAGGAGTAGAAGGCTCTGATAAATGGTTTTCAGCAAGGTAATAACTGCAAGCCCTGAAAGTAGCAGTAACAACTGATGGTGTAGTGAGGTGAAACGTAGCAGGTGAAAAGTAACAAGTAACAAGTAATAGCAACGGTGCAGCAAAGTGGCCCAATCCCTTTTGTAGAAAGGAACAAGCCTGAACAGAATCTTATAGGAGGAAAAACGCTCCCGAGGACACACGGGAATTTCTGTCATGCTAGTTTCATCATGTTCATATGATTCGCCTTCGTTACTTTGATAGTTTGATATGTGGGTGGAACGGCGCTTGGATACTGCCCTTACTTGGACAAGCATCCCACTTATGATTAACCCCTGTAGCAAGAATCCGAAACTAAGGAAGAAGAATTAAGACAACGTCTAACCATAGCATTAAACTAGTGGATCCAAATCAGCCCCTTACGAAGCAACGCATAGACTGGGGTTTAAGCTTCTGTCACTCTAGCAACCCATCATCTACTTACTACTCCCCAATGCCTTCCTCTAGGCCCAAATAATGGTGAAGTGTTATGTAGTCGACGTTCACATAACACCACTAGAGGAGAAACAACATACAACACATCAAAATCCCGAACGAATACCAAATTCACATGACTACTATTAGCATGACTTATCCCATGTCCTCAGGAACAAAAATAACTACTCACAAAGCATAGTCATAATCATGATCAGAGAGGTAATGAGTATCATCAAGGATCTGAACATAAACTCTTCCACCAAGTAATCCAACTAGCATCAACTACAAAGAGTAATCAACACTACTAGCAACCTTACAAGTACCAATCGGAGTCGCGAGACAGAGATTGGTTACAAGTGATGAACTAGGGTTGGAGATGAGATGGTGTTGATGAAGATGTTGATGGTGAAGAGTCCCCTCCGACGAGAGGAGTGTTGGTGATGACGATGACGACGATTTCCCCCTCTAGGAGGGAAGTTTCCCCGGCAGGATCGTCCTGCCAGAGCTCTAGATTGGTTCTGCTCAAGTTCCCCCTCGTGGCGGCGGAGAATCCACGAAAAAGCTCCGCCCCGATTTTTTTCCGGACGAAACCTTTCATATACCAGAAGAGGGGGGGCAGTGGGCCACCAGGGTGCCCACAAGCCCTGTAGCCGTGGCCAGGGGGCAGGTCATGGCTACCAGGCTTGTGGGGCCCTGGCAGCTCCCCTCTCGCACTTCTTTCGCCCAGTATTTTTTATATAATCCCAAAAAATTCCACGTTGATTTTCAGGGCATTTGGAGTTGCGCAGAATAGAGGACTCAGACTTACTCCTTTTCTAGTCCAGAATTCTAACTGCCGGTATTCTCCCTCTTCAAATAAACCTTCCAAAATAAGAGAGAAAAGGCATAAGTATGGTACCACAAAGTATAATAACCGTCCATAAAGCGATAAATATCAACATGAAAGCATGATGCAAAATGGACGTATCAACCATCTCCTCCTTTTTGTCTCACAACCACCACCACACTCTATTCCACCTATAGTGATATATCCATGGCTCGCGCTCATGTATTGCGTGATAGTTATAAAAAGTTTGAGAAAGTAAGAGTGTGAAAACAATTACTTGGCCCATTCCGGGGTTGTGCATGATTTACATTAGTTGTGTGAGGATGATGGAGCATAGCCAGACTATATGATTTTGTAGGGATAACTTTCTTTGGCTTGTTATTTTGAAAGTTCATGATTACCTTGCTAGTTTGCTTGAAGTATTTTTGTTTTCATGTCAATAGCAAACTATTGTTTTGAATCTTACGGATCTGAACATTCATGCCACGTGAAATAAGTTGCAAAGGACAACTATGCTAGGTAGCATTCCACATCAAAAATTCATTCTTTATCACTTCCCTACTCCAGGACGAGCAGGAGTTAAGCTTGGGGATGCTTGATACGTCTCCAACGTATCTATAACTTTTGATGGTTTCATGTTATTATCTTGTCAAACTTTGGATGTTTTGCATGCCTTTTATTTATTTTCTGGGACTAACTTATTAACTCAGTGCCAAGTGCCAGTTCCTATTTTTTCCATGTATTTGACCCCTTTAAGAGGAGATTTTGAAACAGGGTCCAAACGGAAGAAAATCCCCGAAAAGATATTTTCTGGAATGGAAGAAGATCGGAGAACTTGGGAGCCAAGCCAGAAGAGCCCCAGGGGCCCCACAAGCCCCCACCCCGCGGCCAGGTGGGCGCGCCATCCAGGCTTGTGGGCCCCCTGGAGGTCCCCTGACCTAGATCTTGCGCCTATATATTCCCAAATATTCCCAAAAAAATCAAGAGACGGTCGCAATTACTTTTCCGCCGCCGCAACCTTCTGTCTCCGCAAGATCCCATCTCAGGCACGTCCTGGAGCTCTGTCGGAGGGGAGATTTGGACACGGATGGCTTCTTCATCAACACCATGACCTCTCTGATGATGCGTGAGTAGTTCACCATAGACCTACGGGTCCATAGCTAGTAACTATATGGCTTCTTCTCTCTCTTGGATCTTCAATACAAAGTTCTCCATGATCTTCATGGAGATCTGTCCGATGTAATCTTCTTTTGCGGTGTGTTTGTCGAGATCCGATGAATTGTGGATTTATGATCAGATTCTCTATGAATCTCATTTGAGTTTCTTCTGGTCTCTCTTATGCATGATTTCATATCCTTGTAATTCTCTTCGAGTTGTGGGTTTTGTTTGGCCAACTAGATCTATGATTCTTGCAATGGGAGAAGTGCTTGGTTTTGGGTTCATACCGTGCGGTGACCTCACCCAGTGACAGAAGGGGTGGCGAGGCACATATCGTGTTGTTGCCATCAAGGGTAAAAAGATGGGGTTTTCATCATTGGTTTGAGATTATCCCTCTACATCATGTCTTCTTGCTTAAAGCGTTACTCTGTTCGTCATGAACTCAATACACTAGATGCATGCTGGATAGCGGTCGATGTGTGGAGTAATAGTAGTAGATGCAGAAAGTATCGGTCTACTTGTCTCGGACGTGATGCCTATATGCTAGATCATTGCCTTAGATATCGTCATGACTTTGCGCGGTTCTATCAATTTCTCGACAGTAATTTTTTCACCCACCGTGATATTTGGTATTATGGGAGAAGCCTCTAGTGAACACTATGGCCCCCAGGGTCTACTCCACACCATATTTTCAGCCTTATACTTTTTACTTCGTTGCACTTTCCGCCTTCAGATCTCACTTTGCAAACAATCTTGAAGGGATTGACAACCCCTTTGAAGCGTTGGGTGCAAGCTTGTTTGTGTTTGCGCACGTACTTTGGACTTGACTAGGCCCTCCTTCTGGATCGATACCTTGGTTCTCAAACTGAGGGACATAGTTACTGCTCCTGTGCTGCATCACCCTTTCCTCTTCAAGGGAAAAACCGACGCAAACCAGAGAAGTAACAAGAAGAATTCCTACGCACCAGGGAAGGACTTTTGTTGCTGTAGCACAAGCTTGTTGCCAATCCGACGAAGAAACTCAAAGTTGGACCTAAGCCTGAAACGGAGTGCTATTATTGCAAGGGTATGGGTCACTGGAAGCGTAACTGCCCCAAGTATCTGGCTGATAAGAAGGCGGCCAAGAAAAAATCAGGTATATTCGATATACATGTTATTGATGTGTACTTAACCAGCTCTCGTAGTAGTGCCTAGGTATTCGATACCAGTTCTGTTGCTCATATTTGCAACTCGAAACAGGAACTATGGAATAAGCGAAGACTGGAGAAGGATGAAGTGACGATGCGCGTGGGAAATGGTTCCAAGGTTGATGCAATTGCCGTCGGCACAGTTTCACTTCAGTTACCATCAGGATTAGTTATGAACTTAAATAAATGTTATTTAGTGCCTGCGTTAAGCATGAACATTATATCTGGATCTTGTTTATTGCGATACGTTACTCATTTAAGTCAGAGAATAATGGTTGTTCTATTTCTATGAGTAATATCTTTTATGGTCATGCACCCAATGTGAGAGGATTGTTCATATTGAATCTTGATAGTGATAATACACATATACATAACATTGAGACCAAAAGAGTTAGAGTTAACAATGATAGCGCCATGTTTTTATGGCACTGCCGGTTAGGTCATATTGGTGTAAAGCGCATGAAGAAACTCCATACCAATGGACTTTTGGAGTCACTTGACTTTGATTCACTTGACACGTGCGAACCATGCCTCATGGGCAAGATGACTAAAACTCCGTTCTCCGGAACAATGGAGCGTGCAAGTGACTTGTTGGAAATCATACATACCTATGTGTGTGGTACGATGAGTGTGGAGGCACGCAGCGGATATCGTTATTTTCTCACCTTCACTGACGATTTGAGTAGATATGGTTATGTCTACTTGATGAATCACAAGTCTGAGACGTTTGAAAAGTTCAAACAATTTCAGAGTGAAGTCGAAAATCATCGTAACAAGAAGATCAAGTTCCTACGGTCTCATCGTGGGGGTGAGTATCTGAGTTTCGATTTTGGTACTCACTTAATACAATCTGGAATTGTTTCACAGTTGACACCGCCTGGAACACCACAACGTAATGGTGTGTACGAACGTCGTAATCATACTTTATTAGAGATGGTGCGATCTATGATGTCTCTTACCGATTTGCCATTATCATTTTTGGGCTATGCATTAGAAACAGCTGCATTCACTTTAAACAGGGCACCATCAAAATCCGTTGAGAAGACACCACACGAACTGTGGTATGGCAAAAGACCAAAGTTGTCGTTTATTAAAGTTTGGGGATGCGATGCTTATGTCAAAAAGCTTCAGCCTGAAAAGCTGGAACCCAAAGCAGAAAAGTGCGTCTTCATAGGTTACCCAAAGGAGACAGTTGGGTATACCTTCTATCTCAAATCCGAGGGCAAAGTGTTTGTTGCTAAAAACGGAGCTTTTCTTGAGAAGGAGTTTCTCTCGAAAGAATTGAGTGGGAGGAAGATAGAACTTGATGAGGTTGTCGAACCTCTAATTCCCCTTGATGGTGGCGCAGGGCAAGGGGAAACCCCTGTTGCTGCGGCACCGGTTGAGGAACAAGTTGATGATAATGATCATGAAACTTCGGATCAAGTTACTGTCGGACCTCGCAGGTCGAGAAGATCACGTACTACTCCTGAGTGGTACGGTAATCCTGTCTTATCGATTATGTTGTTGGACAACAATGAACCTGTGAATTATGAAGAAGCAATGGTGGGCCCGGATTCCAACAAATGGCTGGAGGCCATGAAGTCCGAGATAGGATCCATGTACGAGAACAAAGTGTGGACTTTAGAAGTACTACCTGAAGGCCGCAAGACTATTCAGAACAAATGGATCTATAAGAAGAAGACGGATGCAAACGGCAATGTGACCGTTTATAAAGCTCGACTTGTGGCAAAGGGTTTTTCACAAGTTCAAGGAATTGACTACGATGAGACTTTCTCACTGGTGGCGATGCTTAAGTCTGTCCGAATCATGTTAGCAATAGCTGCCTTTTACGATTATGAAATCTGGCAGATGGATGTCAAGACGGCGTTCCTTAACATTTCTTAAGGAAGAGTTGTATATGATGCAACTCGAAGGTTTTGTCGATCCTAAGAATGCTAACAAAGTATCCAAGCTCCAGCGATCCATTTATGGACTGGTGCAAGCATCTCAGAGTTGGAATAAGCGCTTTGATGAGGTGATCAAAGCATTTGGGTTTATACAAGTGGTTGGAGAATCTTGTATTTACAAGAAAGTGAGTGGGAGCTCTGTGGCGTTTCTAATATTATATGTGGACGCCATATTGCTGATTGGAAACAACGTGGAGCTTTTGGAGAGCATAAAAGGTTACTTGAATAAAAGTTTCTCTATGAAGGACCTAGGAGAAGCTGCTTACATTCTAGGCATTAAGATCTATAGGGATAGATCGAAACGCCTGATAGGACTTTCACAAAGCACATACCTTGATAAAGTTTTGAATAAGTTAAAAATGGATCAGTCCAAGGAAGGTGTTGGGGAACATCGCATGGGAAACAAAAAATTTCCTACGCGCACGAAGACCTATCATGGTGATGTCCATCTACGAGAGGGGATGTGTGATCTACGTACCCTTGTAGACCGTACAGCAGAAGCGTTAGTGAACGCGGTTGATGTAGTGGAACGTCCTCACGTCCCTCGATCCGCCCCGCGAACTGTCCCGCGATCAGTCCCACGATCTAGTGCCGAACGGACGGCACCTCCGTGTTCAGCACACGTACAGCTCGACACTGATCTCGGCCTTCTTGATCCAGCAAGAGAGACGGAGAGGTAGAAGAGTTCTCCAGCAGCGTTACGGCGCTCCGGAGGTTGGTGATGATCTCGTCTCAGCAGGGCTCCGCCCGAGCTCCGCAGAAACGCGATCTAGAGGTAAAACCGTGGAGATATGTGGTCGGGCTGCTGTGGCAAAGTTGTCTCAAATCAGCCCTAAAACCCCACTATATATAGGAGGAGGAGGGGGAGCCTTGCCTTGGGGTCCAAGGACTCCTAAGGGGGTCGGCCGAACCAAGGGGGAAGGTCTCCCCCTCCCAAACCGAGTCCCACTTGGTTTGGAAGGTGGAGTCCTTCTTCCCTTTCCCACCTCCTTCTTTTTTTTCTTTTCTCTTTGATTTTTATTCCAATGCGCATAGGGCTCTTTTGGGCTGTCCCACCAGCCCACTAAGGGCTGGTGCGGCACCCCCAATGCCTATGGGCTTCCCCGGGGTGGGTTGCCCCCCCCCCCCCGGTGAACTCCCGGAACCCATTCGTCATTCCCGGTACATTCCAGGTAACTCCGAAAACCTTTCGGTAATCAAATGAGATCATCCTATATATCAATCTTCGTTTCCGGACCATTTCGGAAACCCTCGTGACGTCTGTGATCTCATCCGGGACTCCGAACAACATTCAGTAACCAACCATATAACTCAAATACGCATAAAACAACGTCGAACCTTAAGTGTGCAGACCCTGCGGGTTCGAGAACTATGTAGACATGACCCGAGAGACTCCTCGGTCAATATCCAATAGCGGGACCTGGATGCCCATATTGGATCCTACATATTCTACGAAGATCTTATCGTTTGAACCTCGGTGCCAAGGATTCATATAATCCCGTATGTCATTCCCTTTGTCCTTCGGTATGTTACTTGCCCGAGATTCGATCGTCAGTATCCGCATACCTATTTCAATCTCGTTTACCGGCAAGTCTCTTTACTCGTTCTGTAATACAAGATCCCGTAACTTACACTAAGTCACATTGCTTGCAAGGCTTGTGTGTGATGTTGTATTACCGAGTGGGCCCCGAGATACCTCTCCGTCACACGGAGTGACAAATCCCAGTCTCGATCCATACTAACTCAACGAACACCTTCGGAGATACCTGTAGAGCATCTTTATAGTCACCCAGTTACGTTGCGACGTTCGATACACACAAAACATTCCTCCGGTGTCCGTGAGTTATATGATCTCATGGTCATAGGAACAAATACTTGACACGCAGAAAACAGTAGCAACAAAATGACACGATCAACATGCTACGTCTATTAGTTTGGGTCTAGTCCATCACATGATTCTCCTAATGATGTGATCCCGTTATCAAGTGACAACACTTTCCTATGGCCAGGAAACCTTGACCATCTTTGATCAACGAGCTAGTCAACTAGAGGCTTACTAGGGACAGTGTTTTGTCTATGTATCCACACAAGTATTGTGTTTCCAATCAATACAATTATAGCATGGATAATAAACGATTATCATGAACTAAGAAATATAATAATAACTAATTTATTATTGCCTCTAGGGCATATTTCCAACAAAAGGGTACTTGCCAGTATTACAAGGTATAAAATTGAGTAAGACTCAGTGCCCAGCAACTGAGGAAGATAGAAAGACAATGAGTTTCGTCCCCTACGCTTGAGCCGTAGGTTCTATCATGTATGCAATGTTGTGCACTAGACCAGACATCAGCTTGGCCATAAGTATGGCAGGCAGGTTTCAGAGTAATCCAGGAGTGGATCACTGGACGGCGGTCAAGAATATTCTGAAGTACCTGAAAAGGACTAAGGAAATGTTTCTCGTGTATGGAGGTGACAAGGAGCTCGTCGTAAAAGGTTACGTCGACGCAAGTTTTGACACCGATCCGGTTGACTCTAAGTCTCAAACCGGATACGTATTTATTCTAATGGGGGTGCGGTAAGCTGGTGCAGTTCCAAGCAGAGCATCGTAGCAGATTCTACATGTGAAGCGGAGTACACGGCTGCCTCGGAGGCAACAAAAGAGGGTGTCTGGATGAAGCAATTCATGACAGATCTTGGAGTTGTGCCAAGTGCACTGGATCCATTGACTCTGTTATGTGACAACACTGGTGCCATTGCCTTAGCAAAGGAACCAAGGTTTCACAAGAAGACCAGACACATCAAACGACGCTTCAACCTCATCCGCGACCATGTCGAAGGAGAGGACATGAATATTTGCAAAGTGCTCACGAATCTGAATGTAGCATACGCGCTAACTAAACCTCTTCCACGGGCAAAACATGATCAACACCAGAACTGTATGGGTGTTCGATTTATTACAATGTAAATCGCATGGCGATGTGAGGACTAGATTATGGACTCTAGTGCAAGTGTAAGACTGTTGGAAATATGCCCTAGAGGCAATGATAAATAGTTATTATTATATTTCCTATTTAAAGATAATCGTTTATTATCCATGCTATAATTTTATTGAATGAAAACATAGATACATGTGTGGATAAATAGACATAACAATGTCCCTAGCAAGCCTCTAGTTGGCTAGCCAGTTGATCAAGGATAGTCAAGGTTTTCTGACTATGTGCAAAGTGTTGTTGCTTGATAACTGGATCACATCATTAGAGGAATCATGTGATGGACTAGACCCAAACTAAGAACGTAGCATATTGATCGTGTCATTTTATTGCTATTGTTTTTTGCGTGTCAAGTATTTGTTCCTATGACCATGAGATCGTATAATCCACTAGCACCGGAGGGATGCCTCATGCCTTGTGTGCATCAAACGTCACAACCTAACTGGGTGACTATAAAGGTGCTCTACAGGTATCTCTGAAGGTGTCCATTGGGTTAGTATGGATCAAGACTGGGATTTGTCACTCCGTGTGACGGAGAGGTATCTCGGGGCCCACTCGGTAATACAACATCACACACAAGCCTTGCAAGCAATGTGACTAAGTGTAAGTCACGGGATCTTGTATTACGGAACGAGAAAAGAGACTTGCCAGTAACCAGATTGAAATAGGTATGCGGATACCGAAGATCGAATCTCGGGCAAGTAACATACCGAAGGACAGAGGGAATGACATACGGGATTGCCTGAATCCTTGACACTGAGGTTCAACCGATAAGCTATTCGGAGAATATGTAGGATCCAATATGGGCATCCAGGTCCCGCTATTCGATATTGACCGAGGAGTACCTCAGGGCATGTCTGTATAGTTCTCGAACCCGCAGGGTCTGCACACTTAAGGTTCGACGATGTTTTAGTATAGTTGAGTTATATGTGTGGTTACCGAATGTTGTTCGGAGTCCCGGATGAAATCACGGACGTCATGAGGGTTTCTGGAATGGTCCAGAGACGAAGATTGATATATATGATGACCTCATTTGGTTACCGGAAAGTTTTTGGGCATTACCGGGAATGTAACGGGAGTGACGAATGGGTTACGGATGTTCATCGAGAGGGGGCCAACCCACCCGGGGAAGCCCATAGGCTTAAGGGGTGCCACATCAGCCCTTAGTGGGCTGGTGGGACAGCCCAAGAGGCCCTATGCGTAGGAGATAAGAAATCAAAGGCAAAAGAAGATAAAAAGGTGGGAAGGAAGGGAAGGACTCCACCTTCCAATCCTAGTTGGACTAGGATTGGAGGTGGACTCCTCCACCTCCTTGGTCGGCGGACCCTTGGGGTCTTGGACCCCAAGGCTAGCCTCCCCACCCGTCCTCCTATATATAGTGAAGGTCTAGGGCTGATTTGAGACAACTTTGCCACGGCAGCACGACCACAAAACATCACGGTTTTCCCTCTAGATCGTATTTCTGCGGAGCTCGGGAGGATCCCTGCAGGAGTAGATCCTTCACCACCACTGGAGCGCCATCATGCTGCCGGAGAACTCATCTACTTCTTTGTCTTGCTTGCTGGATCAAGAAGGCCGAGATCATCGTCAAGTTGTACGTGTGCTGAATGCGGAGGTGCCGTCCGTTCGGCATTAGATCGGAGCGGATCGTGGGACGGTTCGCGGGGCGGATCGAGGGATGTGAGGACGTTCCACTACATCAACCGCGTTTCTTAACGCTTCATGTTGTGCAATCTACAAGGGTACGTAGATCCAAATCTCCTCTCGTAGATGGACATCACCATGATAGGTCTTCGTGCGCGTAGGAATTTTTTTGTTTCCCATGCGACGTTCCCCAACAGTAGGGCCATCGCATCCTCGACTCTCTCACAGCTCTCCTTCCTACGTGTCGTTGGGCTAGGCCTGATCGGCGTCAACAGCGGTGGGTCCTGGCACGGGCGGCGCATTGGCGGCGGGGCCACCACGTCCTCGACTCCCTCCCATCTCTCCTTCCTGCGCGCCGCCGGGAAAATCCCGGCCGGCGTTGACAGCGGCGGGACCTCTCATTCCCTCAGCTGCAGGACCTGGCGCGGCCGGCGGTCGACGGGGGGGCTTCCACGTCCTTAACTCCCTCCCATGTCTCCTTCATGCGTGTCGCCGGGCGAAGCCCGATCAACGTCAACAGCGACGGGACCTCTCATCCCCTCAGCTGTAGGACCTGGCGGGGGTGACGGTTAGCGGCAGGGCACGCGGCGAGGACTCACGGGGCGACGGCGGGAGCTGAATCCCCGTGGTGGTCGTCTGAGGAGACGCTCGGGCGCTCCTGTGGTGGCCGGTGGTCAATTTTTTCTAGATCTGGTCGTCGACGCCTCGGGAGGCGCGTGCCTACCTTTCCATGGTTGGTGCATCGCGGTGGCTAGGGACGACGGTGGCGTGACCAGATCGGTCTGTTGCGCCATGTCTGGATCTGGGCCCAGGTGTGGGCCTTGGTCCCTGGATTGCGGTCGACACGATGGCAAGTGCGTCATGTCGGCAGCTGGGCAGATCCATTAGGATTCTACCCTTATCTAGTCCATGACAGCACAAGCAACTCAGTGGGAAACCCTAGGTATCCTTGGGATCGAGCGATGGCGGTGCTTTTGCATTGTAGTCCCTCTTTAGGGCATCATTTTGGAGTTTGCTCCGGTTGAAGGGACCGACGACGTCGGCGGCACACGCCTGGTGACACAATTGTCAATGAAAAATGGCGACGACTACGTTCATGGCGGACGATGGTGACGTCTTTGATGACGTTCCCTTGTCGAGGCATCGTCGTTTGCAGTTTGGGTCATCAGGCTCAGCATGCTCTGGGGGAAACCCTAGATCTGGGTCTTCCGGAAGGCATTAGTATCACTTTTTCTCGTGGAGGCAACATTTTGGAGCAAGTGATGGCTGAAGGGGACAAGAGGAGGAGCGGTGTTGCATCTACCGCATGGCCGACGACGGATCACGGCGGACGCGTGTGGATGGGCACGTGCAGGATGGTGGCGTTGTGTGGCACCGTGGTGGCGTCAACGGCATGCCAAACAAGGTCGATGTGTCAATTCCAGCTCTGGAAATTCATGATGGGAATGGGTCGGGTCACTGACCCGGCCCAAAAAAACGAGATAATGGGTTGTGTGGGTTGGCCTCGAACCATAGTTGGGGTCGGTGGAGCCGGCACCGACTGACCGAATGGGTCAGCAGGGTCGACTCACCTCCGCGGCTGGTTCTGCCCTTATCGTGGCCCCGTCCATCCCTTCCGCCGACGGCGTGCCTCCCGCTTGGTCTCGTTCCTGGCGCACCTGCCGCTCGTCGTTTTGCCGTCCAGCTCGTCGCTTGGCCGCAGTTGACATATCTATACTTCTTTTGCTATTGACGTGTGATAGTCTAGTTGTTCTGCTACTGTTGACGTAACTGAACTTTGCATTGTAACATTTTTCATGATACCAAATTCATGCCATGACACAAATGTTTTGAATTTTTTAGAAACACAATTTTTAACCCGCAGTGCGGATAAATATAGATGATGATTTTATTGTTCATCGAGCTTGTTGCTAGTATGGAGGAGTTTTCTACTCGTGATCTTGTGCAAATGTTTTTTTATTCAACTTGTTAATTTTGTAGTTCCCTGTTCAGATACACAGCTGAAAAAACTTTTTTTTTCTGTAGCTGCAACATGTCTGACTACCTGTAATACTAAATAACAACTAGAGTTTGGGACGACCGAAGATACCCATCGGGCCAGCAAGGCCATGGGCATTTAAAAAATGGGTCGCCCCGCGGCCTCATAAAGTGGCCTTGAGGCTATGAGGCCAGGTCCAAGGCCAGGGCCAGGCCCATTCCCATCATGACTGGGAAATGGACCGGTGGAAGATGGCGGCGGCAGCGAGAGTGCGCCGGACCGGTGTGGGACCCAGTCCCGGTATGTGGCTGGACTAGGGCATCCGACTATAGATGTTAGGGTTTGGTGCGATGCATGTTTGGTATTTCCTCTGTTATTCGGCACAACTTCATCAAGGGGATTAGAATAGCAACAGGTGTTGCCTAGATGACGGCTTCAGACTAACTCATGTATTATTTTATATGGTTTTTGAATAAATAATAAAATGATTGCCTACATCATTCAGATGCGGAGGTTGGGAGTATATTCTGTTTTCCTGAGAAAAAAACTCGATCCTAAATACAGTTTAGGGTATGTAATCTATCTGATTGGGACTTCTGGTCGAGGCCACATTCGGCGGTGAGTCGTTACCAGTGCAAGGACCATGTCTCCCTCCCGCACGTACTGACGTATAACGTACACATGCAACAGTGAGATACCGTGCTACTACAGTACTCCCAACGTTCACTGTTAAAAGAATTATTTATATATATATAGGTTGACTATTCATCCTTCTTTATTTTCACATCAATCCATCATAATTTTGTATTTCAAATTTTTTTCTTACTTCATACATAAAAAGAGATAGTTAGAAAATATATAGTCGCCACAAAAAATATTTTATGTCACGTAAAATTACAAACATAAAAATATTGTGTAAAATATACATGAAATGTGATTTTTCGGATCTTATGATCTATATTTTTAATTTTTTACATCAAATTTTACGTATTAATCAATATTAATGTAACTATTGGTATTTGAAATGTAATTTATTTATTAAACGTTTATAAGATTATCTGGATGAAGAATAATTTATTTTGCATCCTGGAAGACGAATAGACTTTCTATATGTATATCCAACTGGGCTCAGCTTCCTTTTCATTACTTTCATAATGAAAATATAACAAGGTTCACATCAATTTGAGATTAACAGAAAACTACCCAAAAAAAAAAGCAAACAAGAAACCAAAAGGGGAGGTGAATTGGAGCATCATTAGAAAACCCAAAGCGAGCGCCCCTGAAAGCTGAAACGGAGCACCTATCATGGACGAAAACCTGATGACATTTAACCACCATACAAAAGCACTATCTAAACCTAAAAACATCCACCATCACGCGACAAGGAACAATAACTATCCCAGAAAGCACCAATCCTCAGCACAGGCATCAAACCCTAGTGAGCACATGATACTATCATAGAGATTAGTCTGCCCTTGTCTCCGCACCATCACCCAGCCTGGGCCTGCCACAAGTGTTAGATTTATCAGCCAGAATGGCCGCAACCCGCACCATCTTGTTGACACCAGCCTGGAAACCATCTCTGTCACGTGCCTTGAGTAAACCTGTCCAATACATCGGGAAAGAACACGCAGTGAAAACGGCTTGTAAAGGAGTGTGCATGGCATGTTTTCAAAGGTAATTTTGTTCCAGATGCATCAGATTCCGTAGCAAATGGACACAATAATCATCATGTAATACTTCTCCCCACCAGGAAGGAGTTTATACAGCCAAGCCCAACTTTACCACAAAGAATTCGGACAACAAAAAGAACCCACAGGCCACAGCCAGACTGAAAGCCCCTCAAACAGTCTGTGCAAAAGAACAAGTAAAGGAGAGATGCTTAGCCGTCTCAATGTTACTACAGAAAGAGCAACAAGGTTCCCATGCCACTTCCTTTTTTGCATGTTATCTCTAGTAAAAACGACATTTTCAAAGAACTGCCATAAAATGATTTTAATTTTAAGAGGAATCTTAGCTTTCACTATTCATCATCCAGGGTGCAGAATAAGTTACTCTTCATCCGAGGTAATTTTACGATTGTTTCATACAGAAATTACATATGATATACAAATAGTTACATTTATATTGATTCACAACGTAAAATTTGGCATAAAAAACAAAATTATGGGTCACAAGACCTGAAAATTTGTTTTTGTGTATATTTTACACTATAATTTTACGTTCATAAATATAAGTAACATAAAATAATTTTACGGTGAATATGTATTTTCTTACATCTCCTTTTTAGGTGTGAATTAAGATAAAATTTACGGGACGTAAAAATACGATGCATTGATATTAAAATAGGAGGGGGTGAAGAATAACTATTCCTCATCCAGGATGACGAATAGCGCGACTATATATATACTCTTGGGAGTACATACTCCCGCTCTTCATGTACCACATGGATGACTCTTTTATACCTCATTATTATTTTTAATATACTTCATTAATAATTACTAGATACCTTAAAGTGGGTTTCATGAAAAATATCATGTGAGTTTACATATTTTCAAAGGTTTACGTACATACTGCTTTATTTATAGGTGAAAAAGGTATAATATAAAAAGTAAGTCGCAAATAATATTTTTTCAACAAAACTCATATTGAGGTATCTTAGACTATTTAATGAAGTATATTGATAATGATAAAGAGGTATAATCAATGCGTATATCTATATCTAATAATAAAGAGGCTATTGCTTCCGTCGGGAAACTCACCGTGACATTTTTATAAAAAAGCCCCTGTAAATTTTGTTATTCAACCCGTGCTCCATTATTTATCTGCAAGGTAAAAGGAAAAAACCGATTCGCTGCAAAAATTATGCCCGTACGCATCGCTTCCTCCCGTCGACCCTGGGCCACCCTGGCCTGTGCCCAGGCCGCCGCAACACCACTCGCCGTCGCGGCCGACCTCAATCGCCACCGCTGTCGATCTCAACCCACCCGCCTTTGCGGCTGTACCTCTCCCCGCTCACTGCCCCCGTTGCGGCGCTCGAGCGCATTGCGTCGACCCTGGTCCACCCTGGCGTGTGCCCAGGCCGCTGCCACACCACTCGCCGCCGCGGCCGACCTCAACCACCACTGTTGTCGATCTCAACCCACCCACCTCTGCGGCCGTACCTCTGCCCGCTTGCTGCCCCCGTTTCGGCGCTCGAGCGCAGCTTCTGGATCAAATCAACGCGACAGCTACAGTGACTGGGGATGATGCGTCTGCTCGATGCAGAACGGCGGCGGCGCGACGGAGCGAAGTACTTGCAGGTGGAGGCGGGCCTCCATGGCTCACACGGGGAACTCCGAGGTTATGGCGCGGCAACGGCGACTCCTTATGGCCAAATAGAGGTGCCTAACCCTTGCTCCCCTCATCGTATCCCCTTCTCCGGCAGGAACTCATCATCTGGTGAGATCCCCTTCCCATGCCTCCAACCGTGTGCCAAGCACCGGCAAGAAATTTTGTTTTGTGGGAATTTGTTTGTTGATGAATGAATGTATTGAATGTAAGATTGTATTGTTGTAGAGACAGAGAATGGAACACCACCTTCAGTTTGTCATCTGATCCCACCTTCTCTACCCCATGAGTGAAATAAGATAACAGTCCATTGATCAATTCACGTAGCCTCTTTGTTTTGCTTTGCTTGTCCCGCTCAATTTCTCATCATGGTGGAATTAACAATAGATGGATTGATTTCTTAACAAAATAGGATAGGACTGACTACATTAGTTAGTTAGCTTATTATTTTAATAAATCAAAATGATTATAAAAAAATTAAAAGCGTGTTGTATTTTTTTCTCCCGTTGCAACGCACCGGCCCTTTTGCTAGTGAAATATATATATATATATATATATATATATATATATATATATATATATATATATATATGTGTGTGTGTGTGTGTGTGTGTGTGTGTGTGTGTGCATCTTAGTATGTTTTATTCACTTGTTTCATTTTATATGTAATTTATATTAAAATATCTAAAACATCTTATATTTGTGAACTGATGGAGCATTACAAACTGAAAGTTCTCTCTAGAATATTTTATCATGCCATCTCTTAACACCTTGAATCAGTGCTTGTTGGAATTAGTGGTTAGTCGGGGCCCATGTACTGCGAGTGACTTGATGATGAGAACAATTATGTAACCTTTCCTGTTTGTTTTCCCCTGCATGGCTCCACCAACCGGTCACCTTATGTTTACCAGCAGTTCTTACGTATACTAAAGAAATGCCTGCCGTGGTAACTCCAACTTCCAAATGCTCGCACTCAGTTTGGCGCGGTTTGAGACGTGAATGCGCGTGACATCCATGGTACGCGGCCGAACGCCAGGCCCAACTTCTACACAGGAAATAACGTAATGTGGGCGAGCTAATAAATAAACTGCCACACAAGCATCAGCCAGTACTCCGTAACTTGTAGAGCTTGGCTTCAAGCTGCCATTGTCTCCAGCGTTGGGGTCTGGCAATACGAGCCGAGAAATCAACTAAAAAAACGAGCAGAGAAATCAAGACAAAACAGCACCTAGTCATGTTTTTTCTTTCATGCGTTTAATCACGTGTTCCGTTTGATTGATCCGGCGTTACAAACTAGAGACGCCATGACGGTACTGTCTTTGGTGTGCCATCAGCTCATCATACCTAAACAGGACTAATCGGCATCATATCTTTACCTATATTTGTGGCCTTGATCCTCACCAACCTGTGTATTCATTGTTAGATTCGAACCCTTTTAGAAATGACACAGCATCCATCAGTAGTGAGTAATGAGTAGTGACTGACTGCTCAGGAGAAGCCGTATGAAGCCTCTCCACTGACGATTGATGAATTATCTGTCGGTAGTGTGAGGATCGGCAACCCTTTAGTTGACACTGTATTTGTACACGTTGGTGTTCGGCCTTTCACTATTTATTTACGGATGCATCAACCTGCTTTGTCGTGGTTTTGTCATGGTAAATGTTTTCGTGAAAGAGCTTAGGTATAAGGTCATCACAACTATGTCATAGATTGAGAGAGGTTGGTCGAAATCGAAAGACGCGAGTTTATTCAAGTTTGGCCCCTTCTATGGAGGTAAAAATATACGTCATGCTTGTGTTCTATTGATGAAAAATCTCGATTACAAGGGTACGAAATCGCTACCTCTAATTTTAAGAGTTTTTAATCAGTCTATCTCTAATGATTTGTTTTGTCCAATGACGGAGCCAGAAACTAAATATAAAAGGGACCGAAACATGTCATATAATGCTAGAGGGGACCAAATCATCTAAACCTACCTAATTTTGTCTGACAAATAAAGGATTAAGAGTACATATAGGTGTATTTGTGAGAGCATAGTGGGTGGGGGGGGGAGGGGACCAAATCATCTAAACCTACCTAATTTTGTCTGACAAATAAAGGATTAAGAGTACACATAGGTGTATTTGTGAGAGCATAGTGGGTGGAGGGGGGGGGGGGGAGGCCCTTGCCAGCACCCACTGCCTCCGCGACTGGTCTTGTCTAACTTCACTTGTCCCTCTTGGGTGCTCTTTCCTTCCTTATATAAGTTGAAGGGGATAGACTTACATAGAGTCCTACTAAAACTTGGACTAGCTTTTCTTGAATCATAATTCGGCTCTCGCTCCTCTTCCCGGGCCTTCTTTGTGAGCCGCCCTTTAGGCCTCTTCATGAGCCACCCCAATGTCGTCTTGCACACTGGGCCTTGGGACTTGTCGTCCAGGGTGACCCGACGAGCGGGGTGACCCACGAGCCGCGTGGTGGTGGACAGGGTCATACCTTTTGGCCGGGTCAAACAGTTGGGTATATACCCCCAACATGCTTGCTAGTGGTATCTAACTCTTAGTGGTCGGGCTCCTGTCATCGAAAACAAACTCATCATTGATGTGAAGTCGGCTATCAATCAATACTCCCTCCGCCTCCATTTTAATTTATCCTAAGTCAAATATCTTTAAGTTTGATCGTGTATGCCAAAAAATATACTAACATGTACAACCCAAAAAAAATTTCCATTAGATTCATCACAAAAAGTATTTTGACATTATACATATTTTATGTAAATTTGCGAGTATATACATATTTGATGTTGTACATGTGAATATATTTTTCTATATACATGGTCAAACTCAAACCTAGAAACATATAAACCCCCGGGAAAGAAAAACTCAGACCTATAACTCGAAGTATTAGAAACCAAGTTATAGTACATCCATTATACCCCCCCCCCCCCCCCCTCAAAAAAAATATATACTCCTAGCAAGGCCTTCCATAAAAATCAATACATAGGTGGATGTGTCACGTTCTTGCAATGTTGCTGGAGTGTCTGATTGGCATAGGGTCGTTTCCCAGGCCAACAGATCCAGCAATTTTGCGGCATTGTCCATGCTATGCTATGCTACTTCGTCTTCATCCCAAATGGCGTCTTAAAATTCGGTGCTTTACGTCTGTCCTAGTTAAGTCAGGTTGTTGGGAGCCTGGTACTAGTAATAAATCGGTTGCGCTGCGGTGCATGACTCTCAAGGTAAGCCGTTCTCTTCTCCAACTCTAAGCAGCCATTGTCAGAGGTTGACCAAACACGATCGTACCATTCCCTGCAGGTGCAAGGTTTACATCAGATTCTCTGAAACAACCACCCTATCCTGCCCTTTTGGCCACTCACGGGACACGGCTGCGACCCGACCATTTACAATCACTGACTCGTCCTTTGCAAGTTTGTTCCTGCATGGAAACGAAGCGCCAGAGCCGCCCCGGCCTCTGTCTACCTGCAGCCGCGAGTAACGCGCCGCCGTGGTAGGTCGTCTTGCTCCAGGCTCTACTAGCTGTTTTGCTTAATTCCGATGGGTCGCCCTCTCCTCCGGGTGACATGCATGCATGCGTGCATGTGCTGTGCGCCAGCGGGTTTTGAGCGGCGCGGAATGCAGGCCAGCTCGGGTTTGTTGTGCTTCGCGCTGCCGCAAGCGCTGGGAAACCTGCATGATTTGGGGGCGGCCGACCGCCCTTCAACTTGAAGGCGCTCACCGCTCGCGTTGCCTCCTCCTCCTACCGGCATTAATGGAGGTGCCACCTATGCTCGTCGACGGACTCCATGCCGTGGTTTATGGCCCGTCTCACGGGCTAGTGTCGACGTACGTCGTCCATGCCTAATTACTTGCCGCTGCGGCCTAACGGCAGCCTCACTTAAGGTGATGAAATGCTTCCTTGGTTGGTACTCCACCGGTACTGCCTTGTACCTGTAATTTTCGTGGAAACGATCATTCGCGAGTCACAGTGCGAGCAGACCAACTTTTTCTACAGGAACGAAGCAAGTTTGTGGTTTTTCTCACAGCTCCCAGAGACTGCGTGTTGTTTTCCTTGCATTTAATTTGTTTGAGGTGCTTAAATTGATGACCCTCAATAGTGAAGTTGGTGAAGTTGATCTTTATATCGAAAAAAAAAGAATGAAGCTGATAAAACTACAGAGCAGTTGCACCAGGAGGGGGGGCTTGCACGAATGCAGGTACTTACTTCAAGAGGGGTGTGTGAAAATGCCCTCCTCGGCTTGTCCTATTCTGAAACGAAAAACATGGCACTGTGGCACACGGTAAAAACTGTTCATGTGCTTCACTGGATGACGCCCACGGGTGCGGCGCAGACCCACGCCACACCGAACCAAACCACCGGTACCAGTAATTAAGCATGGCACTAGCAGTACAGAACTTGCCATGCAGGCGATGCAAGCACCATGCAGTACCCACTTGCCATGCATTTTGCCAGTGCGCTGCGGAGTGATACTAACAAGATGCATGTACTACCAGTAGTATGTTCACTGAACTGAACCCCGTTGGCCGGGAGAATTAAATGAACTGTATGCAAAAGCTGCTGCAACATACTACCCACAGATCCGTCTAAGCACTGCAGGCGGGCCAGTGATTAAACTTCCACTCGACCGCTGCAGCAGCCAGCTAAGTGCAACCGTACGTACCACAGATCCGTCTGAAAGCCGGGTGGAATTAACTGTATTTTCGGCCAACACTGAATTAAGTTACACCCAAAGCTCGATCATTCGATCAGTACTACGTACTCCCTCCGTTTCTAAATACTATAAGTCTTTAAAAATGTTTTATTAATAGACTACATACAGATGTATATAGACATATTTTAGAGTGTAGATTCATTCATTTTGTTTCATATGTAGACTTCTATTTATATTTTGGAACGGAGGGAGTACGTAGTAGTGTACTGGACTACTGGGGCTAGCTCGCCCACCAAGCGCGACCAACAATCTATCTATCTACGCAAGTGGAGGTGGAGCGCGCCCACACGAGTGACGAGTCCATCTGCTATCACTGCAGCTTCCTTCCGGTACCGCTCCATCGCCGCCCCAGCAGCCCTGCCCGCGCGGCGCCTATATATATGTTTGCCCAGTCCCGTGTGTCATGTGCAAGCGTGACTCGTGCTAGCTCCTCTGGTCGACCACCCTCTCCGTCCATATCCACTTCCACTTCTCTCTCCTCCTCGTCCATCGATCAATCTCCTCTGCACTACCCGTGTGCCTAGCTGTAGCTACTAGCTAGCTAGAGCCTAGAGCTACCTCTCTCGTCGGAAGCTAGCTAGCTAGCCGTGTGCGTGCGCGGGCGCCATGGATCTGTGGCGGCTGGCGTGCATGGTGGCGGCGGCGGCGGTGGCGACGGTGGCGAGGAGCGACCCGCAGGTGCCGTGCTACTTCATCTTCGGCGACTCGCTGGTGGACAACGGCAACAACAACTACATCGTGTCCCTGGCGCGCGCCAACTACCCGCCCTACGGCATCGACTTCGCCGGCGGCCCGTCCGGGCGCTTCACCAACGGCCTCACCACCGTCGACGTCATCGGTAATCAATTAATTAAGTAACCTGGCCGTCGTCAAACCCAGATTAATTAACCTGGCCGTCGTCAGCATGCACTACCTACCTGCCTGTATATACACAGGAGCTCAGCTAACTACTACAGGGTACGTAGTAGCTAGGATAGATGAATTGTCGTCTACTTCTACACCTACACTAGCGCATTCGGACACGATCGGCCATGGATGTTTATGGCGGTCATGGGTGATGCGTGCATGCATTGCATGCGTATCTGGGTCAGGTGATAGATAGAAAACGGTGGCAGCTGGCCTGGCATTCCGATCCTTCCCAAGTACAGCAGTAGCAGTAGTAGAAATAGTCAAGGTGGGTGTGTAAATAGAGGAATGTGGCCGTAGCTTTTCTTGGCTTGGCACCCGTCACGTCCGAGCGTGGGCCAACCCGCCGATATAGTACTTGCAGCGTTCGGTGAGGGCTACAAGGAATTAAATTTGCCGGGGCGGGCATAGATCCATGCACGCATCACGAACTCACCACTAGCTAGATCCATCGTCTCGCCTCGTCGCGTTGCAGATAACAAAAACATGATAGTTGTTCTAGTAAAGAGATTTCTACGTACGTACGCGCGCATGGTACTCCTACATGTGCAGCATCAATGGTGGTTACGTACGTCACGGCTCAAAACGTTAACCTTGTTGTGATTTTACCATGCATGCAGCTCAACTTCTGGGCTTCGACAATTTCATCCCTCCCTACGCCGCGACGGGCGGCGACCAGCTCCTCAACGGCGTCAACTTCGCCTCCGCCGCCGCCGGGATCCGTGCCGAGACCGGCCAGCAGCTGGTACGTAGTCGTAGAGTATATATACAGATCACAAGCTCACAACCATCATGCTATATACGTACATAGCCAAAAAATGATGTCATGGTGGAATGAATCGGCGCGGCGTGATGCTGCAGGGCGGTCGGATCCCGTTCGCGGGGCAGGTGCAGAACTACCAGACGGCGGTGCAGACGCTGGTGAACATCCTGGGCGACCGGGACACGGCGTCGGAGCGGCTGAGCCAGTGCATCTTCACGGTGGGCATGGGCAGCAACGACTACCTCAACAACTACTTCCAGCCGGCCTTCTACAGCACCGGCAGCCGCTACACGCCGGAGCAGTTCGCCGACTCGCTCATCTCCGACTACCGCCGCTACCTCCAGGCCATGTACAGCTACGGCGCCCGGAAGGTGGCCCTGATCGGGGTGGGCCAGGTCGGCTGCGCCCCCAACGAGCTCGCCCGCTACAGCCCCGACGGCGCCACCTGCGTCGGCCGCATCGACGACGCCATCCAGATCTTCAACCGCCGGCTCGTCGGCCTCGTCGACCAGATGAACGCCCTCCCCGGCGCCCACTTCACCTACATCAACGCATACAACATCTTCAACGACATCCTCGCCAACGCCGCCGCCTACGGGTTCACGGAGTCCACCGCCGGGTGCTGCGGCGTCGGCCGGAACAACGGGGAGGTCACGTGCCTGCCGTACCAGGCGCCCTGCGCCAACAGGGACCAGCACATCTTCTGGGACGCCTTCCACCCGTCGGAGGCGGCCAACATCATCGTCGGCCGGAGGTCCTACCAAGCCCAATCGCCCAACGACGCCTACCCGGTGGACATCAGCACGCTCGCGTCCCTTTGATCCCGTCAGTAGTATGACACCATCTCTGCGAGTGAGTGAGTGAGTGGTCGATCCAGTACCCATTTCCGCTCGCCAACAAACAAGGGCATGTAAATGGATTAGTAGTAATTCTTTTCGATCCGTAAACGCGCCTGCATTAGCCTGTCTTCTTTTCTTTTTTTGGTTCGTTTTGCCTTTTGCGATGAATACGCCATGCATGCAGTTTGTAACAGGTATAGACAATAACTGGTTTTCATCTCAAGGATTAAGGAGTGCCTGAATAATCGGCGCAAGTGAGCAGCCATCTCCGTTCGTGTTCAGTGGAGAGAGAGACAGGGATATGTTCAGAATTAATTGGTTAATTAATTGGACTGTTATAAAGACTATGGGTTTCATTCATTCAGAGACTTGTTGTGGTTGTGCTCCATTTCGTGTTGAGCAAATCACATCACATTTCATTCACATGTACAGCCTGAATGCTTCATTCATCATCTCTTATGTACAGCAAGGTATCTTGCCAAGCCCAACCAACAGATCAAACGCACGCACACGGCACAAGGATAACAACCGCTCAAGCATATTGATCACAGCACACGGCAGCCATTTCCATTTCCATTTCCACTCGTTTCTCTTCTCCCGGTTGAAAGAATGTCTTTCACTTCACCACAAGCTAAATAGAATTAGGCTCTCTTGGCTTCCTGCTCAGCCTGCATGCACAAGTCAAGCCATCGATCGCATCAGGAAGGAGGAAAACAAGATGGAGAGAAACATTAAGAAACAAAAGAGCATGTATGCAGGTGGTGTAGGGAACAAGGATGACTCACGGCCTGGATGATCTTCTCCAGAGCGCCGGGGCCGTGCGTCTCGATGAAGCGCTCGACGGACTTGCGCGCGTCGAGGCTCATCATCTGCAGCACCTTCCTCTGCCTCTCGCTGTAGCCGGGGCTCACGTACTGGCCGATCTTGAAGTAGCGCCGGACGTGCGTCTCGTAGATGTAGGCCGCGCCGTTGAAGATTGGCAGCACCAGCCAGCAGCAGAAGAGGAGCTTCATGTATGGCCAAAGAGGGAGCCTGAAACATACATACATACATACATAGGCAGAGCGAAATCTTGAGAAACCCAGTGCCCCCGAGAACAGTATCTGAACTAGTCAAGCAGAGGAGGAGAAATGGGTCATGGTTGCTGCTGGCTTACCACTGGAGAGCCTTCCAGCATGAGAGCTCAAAGAGGGTGATCAGGGAGTACAGCACCCAGTAGGTGAGCCATTGCTGATCATCCAGGGAAGAAGGGCTCTCGATCGCGCGCATCGACGCGTACCTGATAGTGCAGGAAAACCATGTCAGGATTCAGAGCACAGCGTTGAAATACCTCTCAAGCCAACCGTTGTTTCTGATGAATCACTTACAGCGGATAAAGCAGCATGATTCCTGGCCTGTGAAGCGCAACATAGGAGAAACACGGATTTTATTAGAGTGCAAGTCTGGAAGTTCACAAGGAAATGAACAAAAGCAGCAGCTGAAAGAATGAGGCATGAAATGCGAATACAAAGGTGTGCTCTGCTTACCCAACAAGGGAATCCAAATGCCTGGCAAGGGCACCGACAACACCCATGATTCGTCGCCGCGGCTTGCGAGAAGCTTTCTCCGAGGTTCTTGATGTTCTCGGTTTGTCGGTATGGAGCGGTGTAGATGACAAGAGACACACATGATGGTTTTATACCTCTGTTGGGGCAGTTTAAAACTGGGGTTTAAAGGGGGGCAAGGAAGGAACCCTTGCAGATACGATGCCAAGTCTCCCTTACTCTTGCTCCAAGGAAAGAAAGAACAATCTGAGATGGTCTCAAGCGATTGCACGCCTCGCCAGCACCCTTTTGCAAGGTTGCACGGCCGGAGGGCTACCTAGGTGACATGCATCAGAAGTTTCTGTTTTTAGTTCAGTTCAGAATCAGTGGGCGCGGCTTTCTGAAAGACAAAGGGTTCCTTGGCAGCTTTCCCAGCAGCATATGATGGCTTTATTTTCTGGGCCCAAGACTATGCAGATTACAGATTTGAACCGATATGTGTTAAGGGGTCAGAACATATACACTATTTGACGATTTAAATGTCCCCGTGCTTGCATTAGGATATGCCATGGTAATGTATATTCTAAGAAAAATATTCTTGCACATTTGGCCGCGAAGTTTTTACAAGAATAGGAGCAATCGAATGATTGCTAAACTAACATCTTTTGAAATGTAGAAAAGGCTACTTCAGCTTCCCTTTTGCTGACTACTCAAATACTTCCTTCGTCGGAAAATAAGTGTCTCGACTTTAGTATAACTTTGTATTAAAATCAGTACAAAGTTTAGACACTTATTTTGGAACGGGGGAGTACTAAAAAAGCTCCAGAACTGTAAGCGGAACAGGAACACTCCACTGTTTCTTTCTGAAGATTCCACTATACCAACTGAAAATTTAGTGGAATGAAGCATCTTCGGATGATCATTCGGCTTTTGACCTGGCTTAAGAGTGGTTTTGGCTCCTGCAACCATGCTTACAGTCCCTGGCCTTGCTTCAACAACTGGAACTGAATTTCCCCCTAAAGTGTAGTTTTCATTTTCGGATATTTTTGTCGCATGTCCTGCTATTTTTGTTACTAAAGTCAAGCATCCGCGGGCCAACTGTGTCATTTAGTGACCAGCCAAATGAGTATTTTTCCATGCTTGGGAACATTGAAGTTGATAGTTCCTGTTTGTCTGAAACTAGCTGCCTCTTTGCAGGTTGCTGTGAAACATTATCTGCACAACCTGGTCTCTTGCCCCTTTCATCAACCATGGAAACACCCTTCCTGCCATCCATATTCAAGACACCGCCAGTGCATGTCAGGCTGATTGCTGAAATGGACTTGCTTGCCATACTAGTTGAAAGAGAAGGATGTGCTCCCTGATAAGAGTATCTGGAATCGGCATTTCTTGTACAGTAGTCATGAAACCTACTTGCCGCACTAGTTGGAAGAGAAGGATGTGCTCGCTGATAAGAGTTTCTGGACTCGGCATTTTTTGTACCGTAATCATGAGAAAATATGTTTGATGCCGAAAATAGATTCGCTCCAGCTACTTGGCAGGGAGGTTGGTGGGCAGGAACAGATCTAGGATCTTCGTAAACAAATGAAGTGGGATTTTGGTACTCCCCCCGCATGCTTGTATTTAATGACCACTGTGGAAATGAAGAAGAAGATCGATTTACTGCTGAACCAACAAAAGTGTGTTCTGCATACATGCTTGATGCAGGATTGCCTGACTGCAAGTATTGGTTCCGAGGAATGCTTGTCAACTTGGGTGGCTGAGACAATTCCGTATGCCTGGTCCTTGAGTTACCTATGATGGATTCCTTGTTTACCTGAGCTTGCTGGCCAAATTGACTGCCCGAATTCCAAGTCCAATCTTTAACTGCTGAAGAAACAATATTAGTCTGTGGCGGCCTATGATTTTGAGCATCAGTGACAATAGGCCTTGCCTCTGCAAAATTACTGCTGGGGATCCTTGGCAAATTGTTGTTGTTGTTGTTGTTGTTGCTGTTGTTGTTATTGTTGTGGATCCTTGGCAAAGTATCTGAAGATTCATGAACACGAGTTCTCAGCATCACAGAATCATGATAAGGGAACACCCTCTTTGGGGGCAACTGGCATGAAATTGATGAGGGATGGTCTCCTTCCATAATATTTTTGTCAATCCAGACTTTCCCCGTAGTTGGTACCTCCTGCTCCATTCTACCTTTAGAAAGTGAAACTGTCTTGCCCATTAAGCGCATGGTGGGTTGGTGCAGATGACAATTATCACGTCTCACAAAACCATCCGGGTCCTTTTTGCCAGCTTGAGAATCGCTGAAACCAATCTTATTTTGACCTTGTATAGTACTGGCCATGCCACCCACCTGCTTCTCTTGTTGGTATCTTACTGTGTTCATTGATCGTCCATTCACAAAGTTAGTTTCACCTGTTCTCGGATCATAGCTTGAGATCTCCATCTTTTCAAGGCCAGGTAGCTTCATAAAAGGCAAATTGATACTTGCCGGAGAGCGAGCTGGGTAAAATTTTGAGTGCCAGCTACCTTGGTCATCTATAGATAATGATGTGCATGTATCCACAGACTTTCTACTTCCATGATGCACATTGCTTGCAACTTTACAAGGATTAGAAGCAGGGACATACTCCTGGGCAGGCACAATCCTGCAAGAAGACATGCCATCTGCGTTTATTCCTGCATTGAAAGTCCTCTGTGATATAACCGAGGGCGATAGACTGCCTTCACATGAAGGATAGTATTCGGTTGGAACCAATCGACCAGAAATATCAGTGCTCTTCTTGCCATGGGCTGCTGTATCTCTATCTTTTTCAATTGCTTCAGTTCTGGTTCTCACAGCCACTGAACTAGTACCAGGTCTTGTCATTTCCTGAAAGCGGTTTGTGTTACTGTAGAAACAACTCTGCGGGTGGTTGCTAGAACCAGATTTCGCTCCCTCGTTACAATAAGAACTTAAAGTAGGAACATGAGTAGATTTCCGCTGCACTTCAGGAAGACAGGTTTTCGCCACAGTGATGCTTGTATGATTTATATCATGGACTGCTGGATCTCCATCTTTTTCAATTGCTCCAGTTCTGGTTCTCACAGCCACTGAACTGGTACCAGGTCTTGTCATTTCCTGAAAGAACTTTGTGTTCGTGTAGAAACAACCCTGCGGGCGGTTGCTAGAACCAGATTTTGCTCCCTCGTTACAATAAGAACTTAAAGCAGGAACATGAGTAGATTTCAGCTGCATTTCAGGAAGACAAGTTTTCGCCATCGTGACAGTTGTATTATTTAGACCATGGACTGCTGCATCTCTGTCTTCTGTAATTGCTTCAGTTCTGGTTCTCACAGCCACTGAACTGGTACCAAGTCTTTTCATTTCCTGAAAACAGTTTGTGTTTGTGTGGAAAGGACCCTTTGGACGGTTGCTACAACCAGATTCTGCTCTGCCATTACAATAAGAACTTAAAGCAGGAACATGGGTAGATTTCAGCGGCATTTCAGGAAGACAAGTTTTCTCCACGGTGACACCTGTATTGTTTAAACCATGGACTGCTGCATCTTCTTTTTTAATTGCTTCAGTTCTGGTTCTCACGGCCACTGAACTGGTACCAGGTCTTTCCATTTCCTGAAAGCAGTTTGTGTTCATGTAGAAACAACCCTGCGGACGGTCGCTCGAACCAGATTTTGCTCCCTCGTTACAATAAGCAGGAACATTGGTAGATTTCAGCTGCATTTCAGGAAGAGAAGTTTTCGCGACACTAGTATGATTTAGCAGACCATCAAACTCAGCAGAGGAAGAATGACTCCTTCCTGCATCATTGGGAAAGATGCATGTTGACCCCTTATCAGGAGTCTGTTCCTTCTTCACTAAGTCTTCAACGTGGAGTGATGTTTGCTTTGAAATGTCAACAAAAGACATTAGTTTCAATGGTTCAGTTTCTGATATGGCATCTGATCCATTTTGATTTTCTACAAAAGAATCTTCTATATTAGTAGGGAGTATGTCAACTCCAGTACGAAACATAACTTTTGAGCTTTCTAAAAGAGGCAGATCTCCAAAAATGTCATCCTTGGGAGGGCATGCAACATGATTCACTACTTCACAGCCAGGATTTACAGGATAATCAATTGGCCTGCTGATTTTTATGCTTTGTTCGTGGTCCATTGCTCTCCCGGACTGTTTCTTCATGCTGTTTCTGTGGGTTGACATCTGATTCTGTCGCTCTTGCAATTTCTTCCTCATAACGAGTTCTCTCAGTGCAGGAATAGTACAGCCTTTTCGTTTTCTCAACAAACCCTTATGGAGCATGAGTTGAAGTAAGCGAGATGTTGGTTGGGGTTTAGAGGTTCTCTCCTGTTAAAGAAGACATCTTACATAGTATTAGCTGAAAATAACAAGGTAAGCTGACTACATAGAAGAAATGCGAACATGGAATTAGGTGGTTACTCCAAAAAACTTATATATAATCTGACCAATAAATAAACTGTATAGATGCACTTTCAACGTTTCTTTGACACACATTTTCAAAGAAAGAGCAACGAGCATGTTTAAAATTATGGAAAAGTAAATGTGGATATAGCTAACCTAAATCTAGAACATGTAACTTAACAATATGTCAACACCATAGGGCAGTCGAAATTTTGAGGTCATTTCACCATGTCAGTAGGTTAATTGACCAAAATTCACTGTGGAACGGTATCATAGCCAGCAATGGTAAATAAATAACACCCTCCTTGAACGCTGAGAGGCTGACAGAGAAGAAGAGACTATAGAAATCAAGAGAAGAACTTTCATTGTTTAGGGATATTGATGACTCATTGATTTAATTATGTTGAAGCCGTTTCATTTCCACTGCTGGCTAGGATACCACCGTAGCAAAGTTTGATGGTATAAGCTGCACAGGTACAGAACCACCATTCCAGACTGCCTTCGGTTGTAAATTGATCTAGTTTTGCAACATTGGTGGTATAAGGCAGTAAGTGGTCCGAGAGGTAAAATTGGCTTATTCCTTTCTACAATTCATCAAGTAGGTACAAACTATGTGCACCATGGCCTCTTCTAGCATCATAAGAACATGAACATAAATTCAATGGATTTTTTTCCCAGAACACATAAACTCCTCGCACAAATAGAAAAATAGAGTTACATCTGTACAAGCCTAAGACTAGGCCGAAAAATAGAGTTACATCTGTATAAACCGCTCGCGTCTTGAACGCTACATCAACACACCTTGCCACATCCCTCGTTTGTCGCAACCTGGTTGGCCCATGATGAGCCATCGGTAGTAGCCCAAGAACCTGGTTGGCCCACCACACCAGCAACAGAGACCACCCCACGCCTTGCATCAAGTCCAGCATGAGCCTACCACAGCGACAACACCATCAACCACCTCCTGCCAGACGCTGGCCAACCTCACGCAGCCAGCCAAAACAACCACCACACACCAAGAACGCATCATGGACCACCTACAGGCACAGCTCCACTCTCGCAGGCATGCGAGATACCACAATGATGCCAGCCAGGCCACATGTCTCTCCGGGCTACAAGCCTCGACTGACATATCTAGAACGCCCAAGTCCCAGGGATCCCGAGCCAACATTGGCGCGTTTTGTTCGGCTCAAGAGACGAGACAACTAGCAGTTGAGGAGGAGAGAGGTGGCCGAAAGATCCCACCGCCAACATAGGCAATGGTTACAGGGAGGAGAAGACCCACACATCAACGCCCTAGCAGGGACTAGCGCCACGCACCACGGCATAACGGCGCTGCCACTGCAATGAACAGAAGCTCACCATGCTGGCGTTGCCAACCTAGCTTCCGTGATGAGGAGCATCACACTGACATTACCATGGAGTCACCGCCAAGGCCAAGTGGACCATTGACAAGAGCACGCACACGCGCTATACAAACTGAGGTGACTTCATTCCTCTTAGACCTACCTTTGCATTTGAATGAGACTTGGCTACTACCTCAAGCCGACGCCCTATGCCTGCTTAGGTACAAAGGCAAGGACTTATGAGATCCCGGCTTAATAGGAATGATAGACTACTCATATCAACAAGGTGCACCTTCTTCTTCGGGAGCCCATCCGAAAGAAACCTCAAAGTTATGTGTGCTTGGCTTGGAGTAATTTGAGGATGGGTGAGAGACTAGGAAGTTGATCCCGGCTGCGCACGAGTGAGCACAAAGTGCGCAAGAAAGATGGTATGTGGGGCCAATCTAGATTCCAGGCGTAATGGCCAAGAAACGGTGGGTTTGGCCGAGGCATTACAATTGGTATCAGAGCCAACCCTCGCGGTTACATGGGCGTATGCGGGTCAGTATGCATACATGGGACACATGTAGGTGATGGAACTGGCACGCACAGACGTGTGCCAAGAGGGAACCTTCCTGCTAGGCCAACGGGATGCCGGTTCCTTTGACGGGGGTGTATGTGACATACCGACTCAATAGGAATAATAGACCACTCATATCAACAAGGAGCACCTTCTTTTCCTAGAGTCTATCCAAAAGAAACCTCAAAGTTAAGCATTTTTGGCTTGGAGCAATTTGGGGATGGGTGACCAACTGAGAAATTAGTCTCGGGTTCGCACGAGTGAGGACAAAGTGCGCACGAAAGACTAGTGTCGGTATGTGGGGTCAGTCTAGATCCCAACCACAATGACCAGGAATCAGTGGGATCAACGTCCGCCGTCCTCTTCTCTTTGGATTGGGGACAAACTACCTCTCACGTCGTGCATCTCTCATAGAGTTTTAGGGGTGAACTATCTTTATGTTTACTTCCTTTGTTTGTTGTTGGTCTTCATGATCATCTTATAGATTTGAGTTAGTACTTTGGTTGTGAACCTTATCCTTGTGTGTGTGTTCCTCTTATTTTTCCTTGTTCCTCGTGTTCATCCATGAATCCTTCAATCATGAAGATCACGCTACCCTTACGGTTTGCCCAATATCACTCCGAGAACCAGGGGGCATGAACCATGCCTTCATTGCCATACAAATACCGGCGACAGGTCCTGATGCCGCACAGATGGGGAGTTGTCAGCTGACGAGCCACCAATGCAGCCAACTGACAGCACCAAGCCCTTGTCGCCTCGGGCTGCCGCTCGTGGACCCATCCTTCCCCGCCACGGCAGACCAGAGCAAGCCCGACCACCGCCATCCGAGGAGAACAACAAGGGGTGTGGCTTTTCGTTCAATTAAGCAAGGTATCAGATTACTACATCTGAATCCTATGTGCAGAGGAATAGGATGCAACTCTCGATGTATTGATCGGGTGCAAGCGCACGTAAATATAATGTACAAGGTGGGCCACAACCTCAACTATATAAAGATCTATGAGGTGGGCCAGGTATACAGATATATATATGCTAAATATACTCCACACACCCCTGCAGTCGAAGCGTCACCGGTGCTAACGCAAACACTGGACCAGAAATCCTCAAAAGACACCGTAGGCAAGCCCTTGGTCATGATATCAGCAAATTGTTGGGAAGTAGGGACGTGTAAGACACGTACATGACCAAGGGCCGCCTGTTCCCGAACAAAATGAATATCCAGCTCAATATCCTTGGTACGACGATGATGAACCGGGTTGGCGGAGAGGTAGACGGCAGAAACATTGTCGCAGTACACCACATTGGCCTTATCAATAGGGCATGAAAGCTCGAGGAGTAGTTGACGAAGCCACGAACACTCTGCGAGCAAATTCATTATTTTGACCCTTAGCCATTAGTTTGGCACAATTTGACCCTGTGTGCAAAAGTTTTTCGGATCTGACTTTTTCCTACCGCCATTGTCTTTGGCGGTAGGGTAACAGATCCTACCGCCAAGGCCTATGGCGGTAGGACTTACCAACGTCATCACGTCCGTTCGGTGCGAAAAAACCCTACCTCCAGAGTATGTGGCGGTAGGATGTGTTACCCTACCGCCACAGTCTATGGCGGTCTGTGGCGGTAGGGACCTATCGATAAGGTCCCTATCGTCATAGACTATGGCGGTAGGGTCTTTTTCGCACCGAACGAACGTGACGGTGTAAGCAAATCCTACCACCATAGGCCTTGGCGGTAGGATGTGTTACCCTACCGCCAAAGACAATAGAATGGCGGTAGCAAGAAGGTCAGATCCGAAAAACTTTTGTACATAGGGTCAAATCGTGCTAAACTAATGGAAAAGGGTCAAAACAGTGAATTTGTCCACACTCGGCGACAACGTTAGCCACGGCGCGATACTCAGCCTCAGCACCACAACGAGAAACCGTGGGTTGCCACTTGGACGACCAGGAAATGTGCGATGGTCCAAGGAAGACACAATATCCCGAAGTGGAGCGGCGTGTATAGGGATGAAAACGGACGGAACTGAGTGCTACCATATTTGTTTTCATATTGTTTTGCAGAATCAGAAACGAATACAAAAACCCCGAAAATAATACGGAAACATATACTACCGGAAACAGACACAGAGCGGATACGGACACAGAAGTGGGCCTTGACCAAAACCTTTAAACCCCTTGAATCATAGAGTAATACACACAACATAAAAGTAATGAATTGCTAACATGGCTACAAAATAATTTGATTATATTAGCAGCATATCCTAGTATTGTATTAGTACATGACAATTGTGTATAGGGTCTAGTTGAGCACGTATATGATAGTATAAGTTGGGCCTCAAATTATCCATTATGCTCATTGTGTCATTACGTATTATTTGGTGGTTGAGCTAGAAAGAAGCCATAGGTCTAGAGTAAAAATGGGAAATTCCATATTCACGGAAACGGAAAGTTCCATTTCCACGTACCTTCCACCGGAAAACACTGTTCCATTTTTGTTTCCGTTTTCACATTAAAAATTCCATTTCCATTTCCGTTTTGCAAATTTTCATTTCCGCTTCCATATTTCCTCACCGTTTTCATTTTTCCTCCGGAAAAGCGGAAAGTTTTCACTCCATTTTCATCCCTAGGCGTGTATCTAGGCAGCCGACCCAATCAGCTTCAGAGTAAGCTATGATGTGAGTGGCGATGGAGGCGTGTAACATGATGCCAAGATCTATACACCCCTAGATATACCGAAGAATCCGCTCCACCACGGTCCAGTGAGCATCGCCGGGAGCGTGCATATGAAGGCACACCTGCTGAACAGCGTACTGCAGCTTCGGTCGAGTGAGAGTGCCATTGTGACCGGCACGGGTGAAGATTAACAAGGAGGGTGGCGGTGGCAAGAGCATCTGGCCAGAACTGTGGTGGCATGTAGGCGTGAAAGAGAAGAGTGCAAACACACTCGTTGAGAGTGCAAAGGATGCGTTCAGCGCGGCCGTTTTGCTGAGAGGTGTAAGGGCAAGTGAGTCGGAAGATGGTGCCGCGGGTGGAAAGGAGTGAGCGTATGGAGAGGTTATTAAGCTCTTTCTCGTTGTCGGTGTGGAGAGCGAGTATGGAACAACCGAATTGTGTGGAGACGTAGGAGTAGAAAGCAATGTGGGTGGCAGGAACATCGGATTTCCTACGAAGAGGGAACGTCCACACAAAGTGTGAGTAATCATCAAAGATAACAAGATAGTAAAGAAAACCGGAATTACTCGAAATAGGAGAGGTCCATACATCGCAATGAAGTAGCTCAAAAGGAAAAGACGCAACTTTGGAGGAGGAACTAAAGGGTAGGCAAACATGTTTGCCAAGACGACATGCTTCATAGGAATGAGCAGTTGTTTTATTATATATAAAAGAAAAACTCATTATGTGATGAAGCGAAGTGGAATTCGGGTGCCCAAGGCGTACATGCCAAAGATCGACGTCAACGGAGAGAGCTCGTGGTGCAGCGGAGGTGGAGGATGGCAGCTGAACTGGATACAGATAATCGGGACTGTCACATCGGTGGAGAACCATCCTGGTGCCCGCGTCCTTAACAGAAAAACCAACTTCGCCAAATTTCATAGTTACATAATTATCACGGGAAAGTTTACGAACACAGACTAAGTTGTGAATAAGCTCAGGAGAGACAACGAGATCTTGAAGAGAAAGTGGCCTAGATGTGGAAGGAAAACTAGTGGAACCAACACGAGAGATAGGGAAGCCGGCACCATTACGAACAATGATGCGGGGAGAAGTGGAAGTGGGAAAAGGAATGGAAAGGTTACCCCGGTGTGCTGCCATGTGTGCGCTCACCCCCACTGGTGTAGGGCGCCACAGGCGCCTGCTGAAGGGCGGCTAGGAGCGACGGGTCCACCGAGGGATACCCGTGGTGGCAGGGTTGGCCACCATAGGCGCCGTAGGGGGCGCCAGCCAGAGCGGCGGCGTAAGCCTGAGACGAAGGGAGGAGACCGGCGTGGCCGGGCTGCGCGGGAGCGTCGTAGCCCGGCTGCTGCATGGCGAGCATCGCCTGGTGCGCCGGCGGATGCAGGCCAAGAAGACCCGAGGCAGGGGCCGCGGCAGATGCATGTTGTAGGCATGCACGACCCCCGTCCAGGGGTTGTAGCCACCACTCCAAGGCGGCGGAACCTACGTGTTGGAGAAGCGCGGCTGACCGCCGTCGGCGCCAGAGCCGCCACCGTTGCGGTTGCCACCACGACCACGGCGACAGTTGCCATTGCCGCCGTTGCGTTGCTGCTGCTAGGAGAGCGGGAACGGCACCATAGGGCCCGGCTGCGGAGCCGGTGGCCATAGCTGGAGCGGCGGTGCGGGGGGTAGAGGCGCGGGAGAGGCCGGCGGCGAGGGCAGTGTGAACGGCGCACGTACGCGTGTTCTTCATCTGCCGTTCTTCAAGGCGGAGGTAGGCCACCACACGCTCGAAGGTGGGGTTGACCATGAGGGTGAGGTTGGAGGCGGCGTTGCTGAAGTCCTTGTTGAGGCCGGCGGTGAGGGTGGAGAGGAGGAGCTCATCTCCAACCTTGAAGCCGGCGTCATTAAGCTCATCGGAGAGGGTCTTGTGGCGGAGACAATAGGCGTCGATGGATGACTCGTTTTGGTGACTCCCAAAGAACTCCCGTTGCAAGAACACAACGCGTTGGAGCTTGTTGTTGGTGAAGAGGCCGTTGATCTTGGTCCACACCATGTAGGCATCGTCCCCATCGCGAACGACGATACAGAAGATGTCCGACGAGACGGTGAGGAAGAACCACCGGATGAGGGTGCGTCGTGGCCCATGGCGAGGAGGTTGCGAAGCCGTCAACGTGATCACCAAGATTGTACTCCCGGAAGAGGAGATTGAAGTAGGTCGACGTGAACGGAGAGAGGAACGTCGCGGATGTGGATGGCGTTGGGAACCTCTGAGTCGGAGTCGGAGGAGGAACCGAAGGGGTTGATGTTGTGGCCGGAGGAAGACATGGTGGTGGCAGGAGGGAACGGCGGCACGGTAGGGTTTGGGTAGAGAGGAGGGAGAGGTGCATGGGAGAAGGGGCGCGGCGGCAATTGGAGGAGCGCGGCAGCGTGGGTGGTGGGAGGCGCACGCGGCAGCCGGAGGAGGAGGTGGCGCGGCAGCAGAGGAGGAGACGCAGCGCCGCGGCGGCTAGGGTAGGGATCGTGGTAAGTTTGATACTATGTAGAGGAATAGGATGCAACTCTCGATGTATTGATCGGATGCAAGCGACGTATATATAATATACAAGGTGGGATACAACCTCAACTATACAAAGATCTATGAGATGGATCAGGTATACATATATACATGCTAAATAGACTCAACACTATGCATTAAAATTTAAAATCTACTTCCAGTGTCCACCTTCAAATGGCTAAGACAACCACATTGCAGCAGAAGTTTTAACCGCGGTGCTACATAATGTGGCCATTGTTTGGCGCATTGCATTCACCGTTCATGTCTACCAGTAGAAACATACATATAGTCTACATTTTTTAAGGGGATGCATAGTCTACATTTTAGCAAGCAAATAACATAAATTACCAATGTGACAAGGGCCTTCACAAAAGCTAGTAATACTAAACTGAACATGATGTATGAAGTTGTAAACCCAGAGAACGGTTATTAGCGAATGCTGGGGGGAAGGGCAAGCAAAGCGGGGGCACCAACCGTACCTTGTGCTTCAAATAGAAGAGAGATTGGAGCGCTCTCTGCCGTTTGTTAGCCCTCCCGGCACCGCCGCTCCCGCGAGACCCCTTCCTCTTCGTTGCCTTCCTCAAACCATCTTCCATGCCGCCACCCACGGCGAAGTCTCGGCCCGCAGCGCAAAAACCCGGCCGCGCCCGCGCCGCCGCAACCCCGTCGGCCCACCAGCGCGACCGCGGCGTCGGGTCCATCGGCGGGAGCTGCGGCGTCTCCGTAGTCCCGTCCTCGACGCCTCCGAATGGCCAGCACTTGGCCGCGTCCACGGCCCGCATCATGCTGGCGAACCCCCTGCGGCATTCGGTCGACCAGTCACAGTCAGCATGCATCAGCCGCGTGTGCCGAGAAAAACAAGCGGAGGGTACCGTATGGAGAAGGCCTCGGCCGCCGCGGCCGAAGCGGCGGCGGAGGCTGCGGCCATTTGGCTTCCGCCTCGCCGGCGAGGGTTGGCCGGCCGGGTGGGCTGCGAAACTACGAGCGAGAGTGGGAGGGAGAGGGAGAATAGGCCGAACGAACTGACAAAAAGAAGTGGGGACGCCTGGGAGGGTGTGATGAGGCGGGGCCCAGTGCGCAGCGGATTCGACGCTGGACCTGACCAGATTTCTTTTTATTACTCCCTGTTGCGTCGGCAGACGCGCATGGTCTTCTTCCCGGGATTGTGCGCTGTACCGTCGTGGTGGCCCAAAAAGCCCGAGGGGACGAACAAGAAGAGACAGCCGGCCGTCTGAATTTGACAAAACATATTACTAAAAGAACAGATATTATTTTTAACACGAGGAGGGGACCAGAAGGAAAATACTCTTATTGCGTCAAAATGTCGAGCTTTCGCGCAGCCGAACCCCGATCGAGCGAATTGGGCCATAGGCAGCCGGTTTTGAAAACCTTCAAGAACGATCCCTGATAGCGAGCCTACCTTTTTTTGTTTTTATACAGTTTTAGCGGTTTTATTTTGCGTTTGTTTTTATTTATTTTTGGTTTTTGTTTTTCTGTTCATTTATTTTTTTGGTTTTTTCCTGTTTCTTTTTTCATTTCTTTGTTTTATGTTTTTGTTTATTTTTCAAGTTCATATTTTCTTGATTTTCATTTTTTTATGTTTTTGTTTGTTTTAGAAAACTCAGTTACAAATTTACAAAATGTTTGTGATTTTCCAAAATTGTTATTCTATTTACAAAAATATTTCCCTTTAACGACTTTTGTAGCCTGTTTCAAAAATTGCTCGGATTTTCAGAAAATATTCATGTTATTTCCATTTCGTCCATAATTTCATAAAATGTTCATGATTTTCCTAAAAATTTCGTTTGTTTGAAAAAATGATTCATTTTTAAAAATTTTGTATTGGTTTCTTAAAATGTTGATAAGTTGAAAATTGTTCCCTATTCTTCAAATTATGTTCATAAATTCAAAAAATTGGTAATTTTTTAAATAATGTTTGGAATTTCTAAATTTTGATCACATTTTAAAAATTGGTGATTTTTCAAATAATGTTTGATTTTTCAAATAATGTTCTTTATCTGTTTCTAAAAAATTGTTTACAAGTTTAAAAAATATTCGTGATTTTCAAAACTGTTTGCCTATTTGAAAAAATGTTTGTCTTTTCCAACTTTTCTTCTAGGTTTGAAAAATTGCTCAGATGTTCAAAAAATGTTCATGTTTTTTCAGTTTGTTCATTATTTCATAAAATATTCATGATTTTCATAATAAGTTTGCATGCTTGAAAATTTGTTTCACTCTTGTAATTTTTGTCTAGGTTTCTCAAAATGTTGAGAAGTTGAAGTTTGTTCCCCATTTTTCAAATTTTGTTCACAAACTCAAAAATTGTTCGTGGTGTTTTAAATAATGTTTGCATTACAAAAAAATCACATTTTTAAAAAATGTTCCTATTTTCACATTTTTAGTCACAATTCAGAAAAAGTACAAAAAATCAAAAAAATCGCGTTTCCAAATTTTGTTCGCAATTTTAGAAAATGTTTGGAACTTTAAAATGTGTTCCTGTTTTCAGAAAATATTTGGAAGTTTTGGAATTTTGTTCACGTTTAAAAAAATGTCTCGTGCATTCAACTTTTTTCCGCAATGTTAACAACTATTATGAATTTCCAAACAAAATCATTTTTTCAAAAATGTATGGAGTTCAAAATTATGTTCGCATTTTAAAAAATTGTTTGCATTTTCAAAAAAAATGTTCGGGATTCTAAATTGTGTTGGGTTTAGAAAAAGTTTACTGTTCAAATTTTGTTCCGGATTCTAAACATTCTTCAGAATTTATAAATTTGTTTGTGTTTTCAGAAAACCGCACTTTCAAATTGAAGAAAATAATGAATAGGAAAAACAAATAGAAGAATAAAAAAATGAATTTTGCCCCCTACCGTAGGAAGCGAACAAAAACTCGCTCACAAACGGAAGAAACACAAAATGGCCCAGAAAGCCTGCCAAGTGCACCCTGTGTGCGAAGCAGCACATACTTGACACGGTAAGCGTCACATAGGAGCTCTCGGACGAGAAGGCCCCCCAATTCCCCGAAGCTGCTTTCATACAGACTTGGCCATGAAAAACCCGGCCTGGCCACCCCGACCCGACCCGACCCAAAATTCATGGGCCAGGCTGGGCGTGGACTTCCCGCGGGCCGGATCCGGGCCTGAGAATCAAGCCCGAAGGTCTGGCCATGCCGGATCGCGGCCTAAGGAAACCACTTTTTACGCCTATGCCGGGTCGGGCCGGGCTTGGACATGAGTTTTGTACCGTCGGCTTTTTTAGGCCCGCCCGAGCCCGAGTTTTGGCTAGGTATACTCTTATATATCAAAAATTGTAGCGCACTAGAAGAAGGACTCTAAAAGAAAGCAAGATTACGAACATGTCCTCCCTAAATGCAAACAAGACCTTAAAAGAAAAGGAGAAAAGCAATCCAGTCCTACTACATCGAGCGACCTCGCCGGAGATGTGACTACCACCATCTCGAGCATGATCCTTGCCATCTCTCGGCAAAGAAAGAAGGGCCTTTCCATGGAGGTTGTACAAGTGCTTGCTGGAACCATATGCTTGTTTGATCCTCTGTTCCCGCAGCGGAGGTCGAAGTAGTGGAAAACGATCGACCGGTGAACTCCATGCATCATCCACCCCATGGAGTTTCTTGATGAGAAGAGTAGCAAGCACCGGGCTGCCACCCTCTTCCTCACCACCATTGCAGCGAAGAGAGGACCTGTAAGGCACCCGCTTCACTCGACCAAGAAATCCACGGAGCTTATTTGGGAAGCTCCCGCCAAATCTGGCATGTACAGCCACTGTTCACTGAGGGATCCACCCCCTTCCGACGCGGCTCGAGCACGTTGGACAGAAGCATCGCATTGATAACGACATAAAGCCAATCCTAAAGACTACTCTAGCTAGGCTACTATATATAAGGAGGACCCGAGCACCTCTCCATAGCCTTCGTGGGCTCGCAACGTCGTTGGACGAGGCGTAGGATTGGGCCGGTGAGCCTTGGTCGACTCTCAAGAGCACGGGCGGTGGAATAGAGGGGCAGAGAGAAGGGGAGGAGGAGATATCTTTTTTGTGTGAAAACATATAGCTAAGTTTTAAAAAAGAATAAGAATAACTAAGTTTTAGATATGTCACAGAAATCAACCGTCAGATCTAAGAACATCAACAGGGGCTGTCAAACCCACCCAAACGCTCAAACAGTCTAACCCGATAGAACAAAAAATTGCCATCCAATCGGGCTCTCGAGAACCACACATATCCAACCCATATGTTGGGGGATATAGGGAGGTCCGAATGTGCATGGATACCGTCTGTGACATCCTCGACTTTTGCAACAGTAATTATTGTAATTAAGCTACAGTGATCACCCGCTAATGATGCCACGTCATCGAATTCCCATCTCAGAACCGCGTTGATTCGAGTCTGTCCGGATCCAAAATTTGAAAACAAAAGAAAAGTACTTTATAAATTCATGTTAAATATCAAAAGAATATAAGTATAAAAAAAAGGTATTTAAAAAGAAAAATCAAATAGTAAAATAAATAATGAAAGAAAGAAAAGAAAAGAAATTAAAAAAAGGAAATCAGACCCTCCCCCCTGGCCCGACTGGGCCAAGGTGGCCCAGCCGGCCACTCCCGCCCAAACCCTAACGCCCCCTGGCGAGGGAGCCCCTCCCTGGCTCGCTCCCTCCCCTCCCCTTAGCCGCCGCCAGCCCCCTCCCGCTGGCCCCACTCCCCACGCCCTCCCACCTCTCTCGTAACCCCCACCCCCACCGAATCTCTCTCTCTCTCGTATCCCTCTCCCTCCCCTCACTCTCGGTCCCAACCGAGACCGAGCCTCCCCACAGCCCTCCACTCCCACGTCGCCTCCTCCCTCCCAGGTCCTCCCGCCGGCGGCCTCCCCCCCGTCGGCCCCTCTACTCCCGGCCGGCGAGCCCCCTCCCCTACCTCCTCCACCCTCTCGGCCCCAAGCCCCGGCGGTTCCCTCTTCCCTCACCCGGCCGGAGGTCCCTCCCGTCGAGCCCCTACTCCGACGGTGCCCCGGCGAACCCCCCCCCCCCCCTCACCAGCCGCTCCTCCCCATCGGCGCCTCGGTCGGGGCCTTGCCGGCCATGGCGGCCCCGCCTCGGCCTCCCTCCGCTCGCCCCGGCCGAAGACTGCGCCGGCCGGCCCCTGCACCGCCGACCGAGCTCCCTCCGGTGCCTCCTCCTTGCCAGGCCGCCCCGCCTCCACTACACCGCCCCACCGCCGGATCGGCCTCGCCGGGCTGCAACACCACGTCGGCCATCGCCCTCCCTCGAGCCCGCTTTGCACCTCTACGGGCTCGGTGAGAACAACCCCTCTTCTCCTCTCTGCCCTCCGGATCCATTCCGACGAACGTCGCCGCATTCCGACGCCGTTAGGGTGAGATGAGGTTGTCACCTTCCTCCTCTCTGTTGAGAGAGGAGCAGGGAGAGTTGTACAAAGAGATGCAGAAGAGAGAAAGTTAATAATAAAATGCATATGTATGTATATAAAAAATTATGTATGTATGAATTTATGCATGTATATACGTATAATAGATATTACTGGATGTGAGAGTTTGTGTGTTGTGTATGCGTGTGCGTGTAGTGTTTGTGTGCTCGTTGTCCCGATGACATGCGGGGCCATGTCCCTAAAGATAATAATAATAAAAATAATGTTCATGTTTTTATCAAATAAATAAATAGATATATTAGTTAAATTAATTAATTAGCAGAATGAGAGAATGACACGTGGGTCCCCCACTAAATTAATCTGATTAATTAATAATTAATTTTAATAAAAACTTGTGCCTATGACGTTCGGGACCCGCTGGTCAGTTGACCGGTCAACTGCTGATGTCATACTCACATCGCGATGATGTCATAATAGGATTTTATTAAAATAATTAAATCTGTTTTTAATCCCTAATTATTAAATAAAACTTTAAAAATTAATATTAAATAATCCGTAAGTAAGATCGAAATAATTTCAACATGAAAGTTGATCAGCAAAACGAGACGAACCCGGATACACGGTCCATTCGTCTGTCACGCGTCACTAGCATAGCAAACTTGGAACTTTTCCATCGTTTCCAGTATTACCGGTAGTAGCCCGAGACCCGGAAAATATCGTCAGATATTCTTCCGACCCATCTATGACGGATGTTGCTGCGTTAGCTCATGTCTAGCCTGCATCTTGCCATGTCATGCTTTGTGTTGCATCGGTGCTATTATTTATTGTTTCTTCCCCCTCTTCTTACCGGTAGACCTCGAGACTGACGCTGCTGCCGGGTACATCTATGACCCTGCCGATCAGTCCTTTGCCGCAGAGCAGCAAGGCAAGCAAACTCCCCTTGATCATTCCTATATCGCCTATGTCGTTCTTCCTACTGCTTGCATTAGTATTTTGCTACTGTTGTAGCTAGCTCCTATATCTGATGCATAGCCTGTTTTTGATGAACTGCTACTTTCAGTCATGTACCTTTATCCTGCTTAGAATAGGTGGAGCAGTCATCCCCTCTGACCCCGTAGTTCAGTTGCCCCGCTTGTTCTCAAATCTCGATCCCTGATCGACGAGCCAGACCCGACACAACACATTCACCCCCCCCCCCTTCGTTGTACGACGCTACAGAGATACTATCGGATACCGAGGGTGACACCTCACTAAGTACTCCTGATGATATCTCTGTAGTATAGCTAGTCGGTCATGGTTATCGAGGGTGATTCCTCTTTCACCATTCCCGATGACACCTCTGTCGTGCAACCCCTCAAGTGTGGGACCCCCGAGGATGATTCCTCTAAGCCCACCTTGATGGGTACATCGTTCGGAATCCAACGAAGGTGATACCTCAGATTTCCCCCGATGTTACAACCACACAGTTACTCGACCATGTTACTGGGATCATTGGTGATTAGTTGTAAGACGGGTGGATTCCCGTGAGACTGTGTTGATGGCCTAATTAAACTGCTAATGGATTTGGGTATTTGATCTGGGTTGGTCAGAGACCTTTTCGCACTAACCGGCTACGCGGGAAGAATTATGGGTACTCGGCGTCGCGGTATCAGCCGAAGCTTTTCAGATGCCAGCAATGTAGCGGCGCGCGCCCGAGTGGTCCCGAGATGCATCGCGCTTGTGATTAAGGGATGCTAGGACTGACGTCGGCCGCCCACGCCACGTGCAGGAGCGTGAAGGGGAACTGGACCCATGAACCCTTTGTGCTTAGGATTTAGACCGGCTGGCTGGCCTCTCTGATTAGTATTAGGTGGGGCTACGACGTGTCGATATTTCAAGGCCGGGCAGGACCCAGAAAAGTATGTCCGGCCAGAGTGTTATCGAGCGTGACGGGACATGTGGTGCACCCCTGCAGGGATGAAAATTAACTATTCGGATAGTCGTGTCCACGGTTACAGGACGACTTGGAGTTGTGCCCCGATATTTTACAACTACAATTGTTACTTAACTGGAATTAGTTTGCCTCGGGATTGCTTCCTCGCAGGGAGTCGAGGGAGGATCCTTAGGCGTGACCTCACTTTAATACTGCTGCAACAATATGACTATTAATGTTTTACCCCTGTTCTACTCTCGTCTATTGCTGCAAGACCCTGAAGATGCTAGTCTTCGATAGGACTAGGCCTTCTCTCTCTATTCTCGCATTGCTGCAGTCAGTCCACATATAACCCCCTTCTTTGATACTGATGCATAATTAGAATAGTTCTGATGTAAGACTTGCGAGTACTTTGGATGAGTACTCACCGCTGCTTTGCTCCCCCCTTGTTCCCTTGATCCGTTTGCTGCGACCAGATGATGGAGCCCAGGAGATGGAGGTCCCCGCCGCCGACGACTGCTACCCCGACGGTGCCTACTACTACGTGGAGGCCGCTGATGATCAGGAGTAGTTAGGAGGTTCCCAGGCAGGAGGCCTCGCCTCGTTCGATCGTTGTATCTTTTATGCTAGCCTTCTCTAAGGCACCCCATGTTTTATGTCTGTACTCAGATATTTGTTGCTTCCGCTGACTCGTGTGTTTATCGAGCTTTCGTATTCTAACCCTCGAGGCCCCTGGCTTGTAATATGAAGCTGATGTTATTTTATTTGTGTCTAGAGTTGTGTTGTGATATCTTCCCGTGAGTCCTTGGGTTTGATCGTACGCATTTGCGTGTATGTTTAGCGTACGATTAAATCGAGGGCGTCACAAGTTGGTATCAGGCCGACTGCCTGTAGGTAGCCCCCTTTCCAACTCCTTGGCCGAAGTTGAGTCTAGTGTTTGAAAAACTTTACTAACACTGATGTTGTGGCTTACGGGCCCACATCTTAATTGGGTGGTATTAGTATCTTTTACTCTTTTCCTATACTCTGGGTTCTACTCTCTCTTCTCTTTCGGGTTAAAGATTTTTCTAACTCTAACATTAGGTTCTCGTAAACATTTCTTCCCGAAGAGTCTCGTATTCCAGACGATGGCTTTATCCCTTAGAAGAACTGCAGTTACTCTTCAATGTTCTCATGAGCTGTTGTGCTCATTGCTTCTGCAATTTTCCCTTCCTTCGTCAACCACTACGGATGATTACATACAAAGGTCGTTCATACTTTCTTCTCCAATTGCTCTTGTTTTACGAGATGCAACGAATTATCTTACCGGGGATTCGTCCATCATCAGTTGTCATGGGTTTCGAAAGTTCTTCGACTTACTATTCGGTCTTCCGAAATCCTCCGTAGCCTATTGCTCTTGGCTTTTCTCACCTACTTGCATTATGGTTAAATCCATATGTCTAGCAGCATTCATTAAAATCCTTTGTGATTTTCCTATGATCTTATTGACTCATCCTCTGTGTGAATGAACACAATCATCTGACGATACTTATGAATTTTCTTTCAGACTCAGACGTCCTTTCAAACAGAACTGGTTCCCGACAAATCAATTTTTATTGATTCTCCATCTAAATCTATTCAACTTACTTGTATTTGATCGGAGCATCTAATTATGATACAGCAACCTGGAAATCCTAATTCCGTTGGTAATTAAATATCAATATTTTTCAAACGTTCTATTAACTAATGCATTGCATCCTGTCTCCCTCTGATTGACTACCGATACTCACATCAGATCATTTGTGGATTGCCAGACTCATTTGAGTTATTATCCGACGGCATCCTTTGCTTTCGAAAATTCTTGTGCCTGTTTCCCCTGACACATGATGCCATTGGTAAATTGTGTCTTCTCCCTTTGATAAGTTGTACCATACGATTTGTTAGCCATGCCCTTCAAGCATGTGTTAATTACTCTTGAAGTTTGTGGTATATGTTCCTAAGATGCCCCGACGGGTTGAACCTATGCCTTCCTAAATCGATATGACTCAAAGAGTTTTCATGAGTCTTACTCTTCTGGCGCTTTGCCAAATATCTTTTTAAAGCTGCGACCTGATCAAAGGCGAGGAATAAATGGCAGGTGATGCATTGATGAAGTGGGAGTCGACCTTGAACTTTGTGTTCATGCCCATGGAAACGACGTTGATCCTATCATACAAACTTCTCGTAACAATAATCAATAATTCTATGATTTGATCTGGTATCTGTCGTTTGGTACCTTACAATCGTGGTTCCGACCATGTTGTCCTACCTTGATTTCATTCTTAGACGAGTTAAAGTACTTGTCTTCTTCAGATCAGTACATCGGTCCAAACCTTAAAGTTGATCTACCTCTGAATATTATTCCTTGTAGCTCAAGGATATCGCGGAGCTATGAAACTTCTTGTGAGCTCCTCATCAACTATGATTTTTTCCTTAATTTCAGTTGCCTCATGTTTGAGTTGTTGGACACGCGAGTACATCGATAACTGAATCGAGTGCACGTTGCAATTCAACAACTCTTAGTAATCTTCCTTGCTTACGAGTTTGTACTCGATCATAACAATCCAAGCTGTTAAGCTACATCATCATCGTCATGTTGGAGCTCGACCATGCTACCTATACCGTTCATCCCTGGAACACAATTCCAACTATGTGTTTGGCTTGCATCGTCCTTTCCACATCATGTTGGTTGTCCTGAAAGGCAATCGCAATTCTAAGCTAGCAGTCTTATCTGTGATTTAGACAACCTCTTGCTTCATCATTCCATTGCTTGATGTCGTCGCCGATCATTTACATCTTCGTGAAGCTTCTCGACAAAGGTGTCGTGATCATCATCGGCATCCCGAGCTCTTGCAGGGTATCAATCGAATGCATGTTGACAAATACCATCGTTGCCCCTCGATGATATGTTTTATCATCGACAACCTTCTTGCCTTCCCTCCTACACAAACATGTTCATGTTTTGTGTTGTCCTTCGAGTTCCTTGCTAATTCAGCTTATGTCACCTTCTACCTTGGGGTATTACTATCCTTTCTGTCAAGAATGTTGTGAGCATCATTGCACCTCTTAAGAATCCTTGACATAGTAATACCTCTCACCATCACCACTGATTTCTTGGTCCCAAGTTGTTTCTAACCGGTATACCGACAAGTGAACTCTGATGTGTGATTCCAATACTTTTGTCAACCCTATCACCTTGAGGTTAATAACTGATTGTTTCCTCCTTAGTGTGTTGGGTATTGACTCATCATTTTAGCATTGGTCATGCTACTCACTAAGTATTTCCGAGTGCACCCTTTTACCAATGTTTAATTGTTGTTGTTCCCTCGAGCATACGACATTATACCATTTGATTTGACAAATGCTATCTCTTTGATATTATAATTTTGGCTGTCAAAATTTTGAGGGATTGTTGTTGAGCACATCGGCCACACCCTCAACTTCTCTATGTTCCACGATGAAGCTCTTGAAATCATTATCCTTGTGCCTAGCTCATGAAGAATATGTGGATAGTAGAAGTGTATTTTCCCAAAGTTCACGTGCACTCTTTCCACCGTGAATACGTGAAAGTTTTGTTTCGTTTCCTCTCAGGAAATACCAAATCATTCAAGCACGTGCGAAGTGTTGTATGTTTTGAAGATTTGCTATCTTCACCCCATATAATTTCTCTTAGCACCCCAAGCCACTGACTGATTTGATCAAGAAAAAGAAGTTCCTTCCTAAGAATTAATCCAGGCTCACACAAGGGCCTTGATATCCTCGATGATGGTTTTCAAACCAGATATCAGGTGCATTTTGTTGTAAGAGTTCTATGTGTGCACGAATGTCTTGTCACTGTGTTCATGTGTCTTGCAATCGAACTCATGATTCATGAATTGCTTGTGTAGCTCATATCATGAGAATCTTGCATCTTCATCTTTCTTCTCAGGCATCTTGAGTTTGAGGTACCGTAAGACCAATCAGATCTGAATCTCGGGCAGATATGATGGTTGGAACATTTTCCCAATAATTATAACTTCGGTCTTATGTACCCGGTATGGTGATGTCTTGTATGGAACACCGGGCCGGAGGACCTATTGTTGTAAATTCTTCCATATGAAAGATTTGTCATCTTCCATGCGAAAACTGTATGAATAATTTTGTCAGTTGTTCCTCATGAATCCTCTTTTTGTACCCATTGGTCCGGCCCTTACCTGATGACCATGTTGATGCTACCTCGAAGCATGAATGTGGTACTTCAATTGTCAACGGGAACATTGGAAGCGCAAGGCTAGATTGTTCCTGATCAATTATCCAGACCGCATGGTATGGGTAAACATCATGATTCTTCTTGACTCTTTATCAAAATGGTTATGTACTGGATGACCTATCATGTATACCATACTCTATGTTTTCCTCGGGAATGGTATACTCTAATACATGTGTGTGTGAATACAGTTTTCCTTCCCATTGGCCTGTTTGACTTTTATTGTGGCATAACTTATCTAAGCAGTGTTAATTCCCTGCTTAGGTAAAATTCTCGGTGTACAACTCTGTCAGTAAGACCGTGTTACTATTGTGGATAACGTTCTGGTAGCCGCCGGTGGACGAGAACCTTGCCTATCGGACCGCCTCGTTTCAACGAGCAGGAAAATGGTTCTAGTCGTCCTCCGCCCTTGGTATTGATTTTGTTACCAACATAACTGACATGCTATCCTCTGACATGTCTTGCTACCAAGACAATGTAAGGTGTCATCCCTCGGCCTACTCTCGGGCCACATGGTGGACCCATAACCCAAAGTTCCACAGGATTGAAACCTGACTCTCCTGTACATCTTTGATTCCAAAGTATCCTTTACACTTGGCTCATATGGAATTCCCGAGCCACCGTTCAATGGACTGATCACTCCTTGGTCCAGATGTTATCCAACATGCTAAAGATCGAGTCCGCATTAATTACAACAATCCGAGGGCTACTCAGTTCCGTCAGAAAAGTCAGTATGACCGACATCATCAGGATATGGTCTATCAACCTGGCGAAAAAGCATATCTTCGTGTCACACCAATGAGAGGCGCACACCGTTTTGTAATCAAGGGCAAGTTAGCTCCTCGTTATATTGGTCCTTTCACTGTTCTCGAAAGGCGTGGAAGGGTGGCTTATCAACTGGAACTGCCGGCGAACCTTTCTCAGGTTCACGATGTCTTCCATGTTTCTCAGCTCCGTCGTTGCTTCAAGGACCCTATTCGAGCAGTGGATCACGATATGCTTGAACTACAACAAGACCTCTTTTATAAAGAGCATCCGGTCTGCATTCTCGACCAAGCTGAACGTAAGACTCGTCGCAAGGTCACTAAGTTCCTTAAGGTGCAGTGGTCAAATCACTCTGAAGATGAAGCCACTTGGGAACGCGAGGATCATCTTCGTGATGAATACCCCGGGATCTTTCCCTCTACCTATTAATTCTCGGGACGAGAATTCTTGTTAGTAGGGGAGAATTGTGACATCCTCGACTTTTGCAACAGTAATTATTGTAATTAAGCTACAGTGATCACCCGCTAATGATGCCACGTCATCGAATTCCCATCTCGGACCCGCGTTGATTCGAGTCTGTCCGGATCCAAAATTTGAAAACAAAAGAAAAGTATTTTATAAATTCATGTTAAATATCAAAATAATATAAGTATAAAAAAGGTATTTAAAAAGAAAAATCAAATAGTAAAATAAATAATGAAAGAAAGAAAAGAAAAGAAATTAAAAAAAAAGGAAATCAGACCCTCCCCCCTCTGGCCCGACTGGGCCAAGGTGGCCCAGCCGGCCACTCCCGCCCAAACCCTAACGCCCCGTGGCGAGGGAGCCCCTCCCTGGCTCGCTCCCTCCCCTCCCCTTAGCCGCCGCCAGCCCCCTCCCGCTGGCCCCACTCCCCACGCCCTCCCACCTCTCTCGTAACCCCCACCCCCCACCGAATCTCTCTCTCTCTCTCGTATCCCTCTCCCTCCCCTCACTCTCGGTCCCAACCGAGACCGAGCTTCCCCACAGCCCTCCACTCCCACGTCGCCTCCTCCCTCCCAGGTCCTCCCGCCGGCGGCCTCCCCCCCGTCGGCCCCTCTACTCCCGGCCGGCGAGCCCCCTCCCCTACCTCCTCCACCCTCTCGGCCCCAAGCCCCGGCGGTTCCCTCTCCCCTCACCCGGCCGGAGGTCCCTCTCGTCGGGCCCCTACTCCGACGGTGCCCCGGCGAACCCCCTCACCAGCCGCCCCTCCCCATAGGCGCCTCGGTCGGGGCCCCGCCGGCCATGGCGGCCCCGCCTCGGCCTCCCTCCGCTCGCCCCGGGCCGAAGACTGCGCCGGCCGGCCCCTGCACCGCCGACCGAGCTCCCTCCGGTGCCTCCTCCTTGCCAGGCCGCCCTGCCTCCACTACACCGCCCCACCGCCGGATCGGCCTCGTCGGGCTGCAACACCACGTCGGCCATCGCCCTCCCTCGAGCCCGCTTTGCACCTCTACGGGCTCGGTGAGAACAACCCCTCTTCTCCTCTCTGCCCTCCGGATCCATTCCGACGAACGTCGCCGCATTCCGACGCCGTTAGGGTCGTGCAGGTGGAGATGAGGTTGTCACCTTCCTCCTCTCTGTTGAGAGAGGAGCAGGGAGAGTTGTACAGAGAGATGCAGAAGAGAGAAAGTTAATAATAAAATGCATATGTATGTATATAAAAAATTATGTATGTATGAATTTGTGCATGTACATACGTATAATAGATATTACTGGATGTGAGAGTTTGTGTGTTGTGTATGCGTGTGCGTGTAGTGTTTGTGTGCTCGTTGTCCCGATGACATGCGGGGCCATGTCCCTAAAGATAATAATAATAAAAATAATGTTAATGTTTTTATCAAATAAATAAATAGATATATTAGTTAAATTAATTAATTAGCAGAATGAGAGAATGACACGTGGGTCCCCCACTAAATTAATCTGATTAATTAATAATTAATCTTAATAAAAACTTGTGCCTATGACGTTCGGGACCCGCTGGTCAGTTGACCGGTCAACTGCTGATGTTAGACTCACATCGTGATGATGTCATAATAGGATTTTATTAAAATAATTAAATCTGTTTTTAATCCCTAATTATTAAATAAAACTTTAAAAATTAATATTAAATAATCCGCAAGTCAGATCGAAATAATTTCAACATGAAAGTTGATCAGCAAAACGAGACGAACCCGGATACACGGTCCATTCGTCTGTCACGCGTCCCTAGCATAGCAAACTTGGAACTTTTCCATCGTTTCCAGTATTACCGGTAGTAGCCCGAGACCCGGAAAATATCGTCAGATATTCTTCCGACCCGTCTATGACGGATGTTGCTGCGTTAGCTCATGTCTAGCCTGCATCTTGCCATGTCATGCTTTGTGTTGCATCAGTGCTATTATTTATTGTTTCTTCCCCCTCTTCTTACCGGTAGACCTCGAGACTGACGCTGCTGCCGGGTACATCTACGACCCTGCCGATCAGTCCTTTGCCGCAGAGCAGCAAGGCAAGCAAACTCCCCTTGATCATTCCTATATCGCCTATGTCTTTCTTCCTACTGCTTGCATTAGTATTTTGCTACTGTTGTAGCTAGCTCATATATCTGATGCATAGCCTGTTTTTGATGAACTGCTACTTTCAGTCCTGTACCTTTAACCTGCTTAGAATAGGTGGAGCAGTCATCCCCTCTGACCCCGTAGTTCAGTTGCCCCGCTTGTTCTCAAATCTCGATCCCTGATCGACGAGCCAGACCCGACACAGCACATTCACCCCCCTTCGTTGTACGATGCTACAAACATACTATCGGGTACCGAGGGTGACACCTCACTAAGTACTCCTGATGATATCTCTGTAGTATAGCTAGTTGGTCGTGGTTATCGAGGGTGATTCCTCTTTCACCATTCCCGATGACACCTCTGTCGTGCAACCCCTCAAGTGTGGGACCGCCGAGGGTGATTCCTCTAAGCCCACCTTGATGGGTACATCGTTCGGAATCCAACGAGGGTGATACCTCAGATTTCCCCCGATGTTACAACCACACAGTTACTCGACCATGTTACTGGGATCATTGGTGATTAGTTGTAAGATGGGTGGATTCCCGTGAGACTGTGTTGATGGCCTAATTAAGCTGCTAATGGATTTGGGTATTTGATCTGGGTTGGTCGGAGACCTTTTCGCACTAACCGGCTACACGGGAAGAATTATGGGTACTCGGCGTCGCGGTATCAGCCGAAGCTTTTCAGATGCCAGCAATGTAGCGGCGCGCGCCCGAGTGATCCCGAGATGCATCGCGCTTGTGATTAAGGGATGCTAGGACTGACGTCGGCCGCCCACGCCACGTGCAGGAGCGTGAAGGGGAACTGGACCCATGAACCCTTTGTGCTTAGGATTTAGACCGGCGGGCTAGCCTCTCTGATTAGTATTAGGTGGGGCTACGTGTCGATATTTCAAGGCCGGGCAGGACCCAGAAAAGTATGTCCGGCCAGAGTGTTATCGAGCGTGACGGGACATGTGGTGCACCCCTGCAGGGATGAAAATTAACTATTCGGATAGTCGTGTCCACGGTTACAGGACGACTTGGAGTTGTGCCCCGATATTTTACAACTACAATTGTTACTTAACTGGAATTAGTTTGCCTCGGGATTGCTTCCTCGCAGGGAGTCGAGGGAGGATCCTTAGGCGTGACCTCACTTTAATACTGCTGCAACAATATGACTATTAATGTTTTACCCCTGTTCTACTCTCGTCTATTGCTGCAAGACCCTGAAGATGCTAGTCTTCGATAGGACTAGGCCTTCTCTCTCTATTCTCGCATTGCTGCAGTCAGTCCACATATAACCCCCTTCTTTGATACTGATGCATAATTAGAATAGTTCTGATGTAAGACTTGCGAGTACTTTGGATGAGTACTCACCGCTGCTTTGCTCCCCCCTTGTTCCCTTGATCCGTTTGCTGCGACCAGATGATGGAGCCCAGGAGATGGAGGTCCCCGCCGCCGACGACTGCTACCCCGACGGTGCCTACTACTACGTGGAGGCCGCTGATGATCAGGAGTAGTTAGGAGGTTCCCAGGCAGGAGGCCTCGCCTCGTTCGATCGTTGTATCTTTTATGCTAGCCTTCTCTAAGGCACCCCATGTTTTATGTCTGTACTCAGATATTTGTTGCTTCCGCTGACTCGTGTGTTTATCGAGCTTTCGTATTCTAACCCTCGAGGCCCCTGGCTTGTAATATGAAGCTGATGTTATTTTATTTGTGTCTAGAGTTGTGTTGTGATATCTTCCCGTGAGTCCTTGGGTTTGATCGTACGCATTTGCGTGTATGTTTAGCGTACGATTAAATCGAGGGCGTCACAAGTTGGTATCAGGCCGACTGCCTGTAGGTAGCCCCCTTTCCAACTCCTTGGCCGAAGTTGAGTCTAGTGTTTGAAAAACTTTACTAACACTGATGTTGTGGCTTACGGGCCCACATCTTAATTGGGTGGTATTAGTATCTTTTACTCTTTTCCTATACTCTGGGTTCTACTCTCTCTTCTCTTTCGGGTTAAAGATTTTTCTAACTCTAACATTAGGTTCTCGTAAACATTTCTTCCCGAAGAGTCTCGTATTCCAGACGATGGCTTTATCCCTTAGAAGAACTGCAGTTACTCTTCAATGTTCTCATGAGCTGTTGTGCTCATTGCTTCTGCAATTTTCCCTTCCTTCGTCAACCACTACGGATGATTACATACAAAGGTCGTTCATACTTTCTTCTCCAATTGCTCTTGTTTTACGAGATGCAACGAATTATCTTACCGGGGATTCGTCCATCATCAGTTGTCATGGGTTTCGAAAGTTCTTCGACTTACTATTCGGTCTTCCGAAATCCTCCGTAGCCTATTGCTCTTGGCTTTTCTCACCTACTTGCATTATGGTTAAATCCATATGTCTAGCAGCATTCATTAAAATCCTTTGTGATTTTCCTATGATCTTATTGACTCATCCTCTGTGTGAATGAACACAATCATCTGACGATACTTATGAATTTTCTTTCAGACTCAGACGTCCTTTCAAACAGAACTGGTTCCCGACAAATCAATTTTTATTGATTCTCCATCTAAATCTATTCAACTTACTTGTATTTGATCGGAGCATCTAATTATGATACAGCAACCTGGAAATCCTAATTCCGTTGGTAATTAAATATCAATATTTTTCAAACGTTCTATTAACTAATGCATTGCATCCTGTCTCCCTCTGATTGACTACCGATACTCACATCAGATCATTTGTGGATTGCCAGACTCATTTGAGTTATTATCCGACGGCATCCTTTGCTTTCGAAAATTCTTGTGCCTGTTTCCCCTGACACATGATGCCATTGGTAAATTGTGTCTTCTCCCTTTGATAAGTTGTACCATACGATTTGTTAGCCATGCCCTTCAAGCATGTGTTAATTACTCTTGAAGTTTGTGGTATATGTTCCTAAGATGCCCCGACGGGTTGAACCTATGCCTTCCTAAATCGATATGACTCAAAGAGTTTTCATGAGTCTTACTCTTCTGGCGCTTTGCCAAATATCTTTTTAAAGCTGCGACCTGATCAAAGGCGAGGAATAAATGGCAGGTGATGCATTGATGAAGTGGGAGTCGACCTTGAACTTTGTGTTCATGCCCATGGAAACGACGTTGATCCTATCATACAAACTTCTCGTAACAATAATCAATAATTCTATGATTTGATCTGGTATCTGTCGTTTGGTACCTTACAATCGTGGTTCCGACCATGTTGTCCTACCTTGATTTCATTCTTAGACGAGTTAAAGTACTTGTCTTCTTCAGATCAGTACATCGGTCCAAACCTTAAAGTTGATCTACCTCTGAATATTATTCCTTGTAGCTCAAGGATATCGCGCTTGTGATTAAGGGATGCTAGGACTGACGTCGGCCGCCCACGCCACGTGCAGGAGCGTGAAGGGGAACTGGACCCATGAACCCTTTGTGCTTAGGATTTAGACCGGCGGGCTGGCCTCTTTGATTAGTATTAGGTGGGGCTACGTGTCGATATTTCGAGGCCGGGCAGGACCCAGAAAAGTATGTCCGGCCAGAGTGTTATCGAGCGTGACGGGACATGTGGTGCACCCCTGCAGGGATGAAAATTAACTATTCGGATAGTCGTGTCCACGGTTACAGGACGACTTGGAGTTGTGCCCCGATCTTTTACAACTACAATTGTTACTTAACTGGAATTAGTTTACCTCGGGATTGCTTCCTCGCAGGGAGTCGAGGGAGGATCCTTAGGCGTGACCTCACTTTAATACTGCTGCAACAATATGACTATTAATGTTTTACCCCTGTTCTACTCTCGTCTATTGCTGCAAGACCCTGAAGATGCTAGTCTTCGATAGGACTAGGCCTTCTCTCTCTATTTTCGCATTGCTGCAGTCAGTCCACATATAACCCCCTTCTTTGATACTGATGCATAATTAGAATAGTTCTGATGTAAGACTTGCGAGTACTTTGGATGAGTACTCACCGCTGCTTTGCTCCCCCCTTGTTCCCTTGATCCGTTTGCTGCGACCAGATGATGGAGCCCAGGAGATGGAGGTCCCCGCCGCCGACGACTGCTACCCCGACGGTGCCTACTACTACGTGGAGGCCGCTGATGATCAGGAGTAGTTAGGAGGTTCCCAGGCAGGAGGCCTCGCCTCGTTCGATCGTTGTATCTTTTGTGCTAGCCTTCTCTAAGGCACCCCATGTTTTATGTCTGTACTCAGATATTTGTTGCTTCCGCTGACTCGTGTGTTTATCGAGCTTTCGTATTCTAGCCCTCGAGGCCCCTGGCTTGTAATATGAAGCTGATGTTATTTCATTTGTGTCTAGAGTTGTGTTGTGATATCTTCCCATGAGTCCTTGGGTTTGATCGTACGCATTTGCGTGTATGTTTAGCGTACAATTAAATCGAGGGCGTCACACTGTCGTCACATAGGACCGACCCGCTTTGTCCTGCGTCGTCCTCATCATTGCCCCCCCCCAAGAAAACCACTCGCTCTTACAAACCCTCAACCTCAGTCCTCTCACCCTCTTCACTCCCCTCGCATCTCCTCCACTTCGTCTCCCAATCTCTCCCTCCCGCTCCGCCATGGCCAGGTCCGACCATGACTCCAGCAGCGTGACCAATCTCACAGACTATGACGACCTCTTGAAGGAGGACTAGGGCTTCGACAACGATGCGCCAAACGACGAGGAGCTCATGGTCCGCATCGCCATCCCACAGTTGTAGATGGACACCGGCATGATCACAATATCCGTGGCATCCGCCGCTAGCTCCTCCAAGTCATACTGCCGCAATACGGCTTGCATTCACCTATCCCGCTTTACACCACTCTTGATCTAGTGCAGGGCGTCACCTTCCCCTATAGCGCGAGCTCCACCTAAGCATCATTGGGTACTCGTGCCCGATGTCTGCCTAGTGGGACCTGGGGTACCACGGCTCGCCAGCCGCTGGCCGGAGGACGACGCACAGGCTGGCCTCACAGAGACAATCATGCCTTAGGTGCTCTGGGAGGATCCGCCTCGCGAGGGCATGCTGGTCAGGTCCCTCCCTGTCGGTCACGCCCTACCGGGCCTTCAAACGACACGGTGCCCCGCGAGGCCCCCTCCTGTGAGGCGGCCTCGTGAGGCTTGGCGCACGACACCAAGCGTAGCGCCCTACGCCCATCATGTGGGTGGCACGCTCGTGTGAAGAAGGACAACACGTATCGCGCGAGTCAACACGGATAGGGAGTATTTCCCTTCTGATGATTGGGAGGCAGCATGAGCTGCTCCCTCGAAAAGTAGGTAGTCAAAGCTTACCATTTTGGTGATAGAGGATCATGACGGATTGGTGCTGCAGGGAGGAGTTCATCGCCGAGCCCACAGGCGTGTCACGAAGGCTACATTGTCAAGCGAAGACCACCTTTAATCGGGATAGGACTGGATTCATGTCCCCCTTCAAATTGCCTCTCTTTGGCTACCCTGTCCTGCTCATGTTTTCGAGGAAGAGGACCAAGGCACTACAAGAGGGGAAGGACCGCGTTGATGTAAGTGAGGAGCGATTTTCTCCCCCCAAAACCTACCTGTACTAGAGCTTCAAGCTCTCTCCTTTCCCAAGAAAGAGAATCACAAGCAGGAGTAGGGTTTTACGCTATCGACGGCCCGAACCTGGGTAGCTCGTGTTTCCCCATTACTTCCATCGAGGAGGAGTGAGTCCACTGTCGGTTTTGCTGTGTATGTCATCGTGTTGTATGTCGCAAGCCTAGCCCCGAGTGTTCGAACCTCGTTCTTGGAGAATCTCGTGGGCGCAGATCCAGACTCTGACATTTGTCACGCTAGGTAGGGGGCATGTTGTCTTCGCGCCCTCGTCCTTGATGCGAGCATCAACATGGATGAAGCCGCCACCCGTCGGGAGCGTGCCATGCGCCGAGCTTCCACCAAGGCACCCGCGGCACCCGCCGCCTGTGGCGCTCCGGGGTGGCATTCCTGGGCCGCCATAGAGCATGTTGGGGAGCGCATCGCCTCCTCCGTCCACCCGTCTATGAACGAGAAAGCACGTGACCGCTCCGCCACCGTCTCCTTGCTCGGGCACCCCACCAACGACTATGAGGCATGGCTCGAGCACATCACCGAGCTCGTCGATGCTGCGCACACCACCCCGGGCCATGACGGTACGACGCCCTCCCGCTTCATTCTCCCTCTGGCATTGTGCACTGGCCAGGACGAGCACGAGGCTCCGCCTCACCCTCCTCCTCCGGCGTACGCGATGTATCCGCCCGAGGGGCAATGGCACCAACGGCCGATGGCAAGAGTTTCCAGACCATCCACCACCGCCCCGAGGACACGCACACGGGCCATGAGAGAATGCCCAACTACCACGATCGTGTTCTCGAAGACGTCGCCATTGTCGGGCACCAGAACTGTGCGGTCCTCAATGGGGGCGTCTCCACCACTGAGGGCTACTTGGCCCTCACCCCCGAGCTGCGCCGCATAGTGTGGCCCAACAAGTTCAAGCTGGAGCTCCCTCTTTGCTACGACGGTAGAGCCAACCCCACGGAGTTCCTCGTGCTTTACACCATTAGCATCTAGGCAGCGAGCGGGACCATCGGGGCATGGCAAACTGGTTCCTCGTGCCCCTCAAGGACGTTGAGTGCGCATGGCTCATGAACCTCCCCGAGGCGTCGATGTCTTCATGGGAGGACTTGTGCAAGAAGTTCGTCGGCAACTTCGCACGCACGAGCGACCGCCCCGTCACACCCAACGACTAGCGAACCGTGCGCTAGCACACCGACGAGCCCCTCCGCAAGCTCATCCAGTGCTTCAGCCAGGTGCGTAATTGGATCCCGAGGGCCTCCGATGCCACCATCATCTCTGCCTTCACCAACAGTGTCACCAACGTGAAGATGCGTGAGAAGCTCTCTGTCAGGGACGAGCTCTACTCCTCAGCAGAACTCTTCTTCCTCGTCGACCGTTGCGCCAATGCCGAGGAAGGGCGCCTTTTCCTCCACGTCATCCCTCGCACCGAGCCTGGTGTGGTGAAGCCCAAGGACAAGGACCTGAAGCGCAAGGGCCCTATCATGATCGCGATGGAGCCCGAGCAAAAGCGCGGGCGTGACCGCGACGAAGCACATATAAATCCATTAGGCGCCTGTTGGAAATATGCCCTAGAGGCAATAATAAATTAGTTATTATTATATTTCTTTGTTCATGATAATCGTTTATTATCCATTCTATAATTGTATTGAATGGAAACACAATACTTGTATGGATACATAGACAAAACACTGTCCCTAGTAAGCCTCTAGTTGACTAGCTCGTTGATCAAAGATGGTCAAAGTTTCCTGACCATAGGCAAGTGTTGTCACTTGATAACGGGATCACATCATTAGGAGAATCATGTGATGGACTAGACCCGAATTAATGAACGTAGCATGTTGATCGTGTCATTTTGTTGCTACTATTTTTCTGCATGTCAAGTATTTGTTCCTATGACCATGAGATCATATAACTCACTCGCACCGGAGGAATACCTTGTGTGTATCAAACGTCACAACGTAACTGGGTGACTATAAAGATGTTCTACAGGTATCTCCGAAGGTGTCCGTTGAGTTAGTATGGATCAAGACTAGGATTTGTCACTCCGTGTGACGGAGAGGTATCTCGGGGCCCACTCGATAATACAACATCACACACAAGCCTTGCAAGCAATGTGACTTAGTGTAAGTAACGGGATCTTGTATTACGGAACAAGTAAAGAGACTTGCCGGTAAACGAGATTGAAATAGGTATGCGGATACTGACATCGAATCTCGGGCAAGTAACATACCGAAGGACAAAGGGAATGACATACGGGATTATATGAATCCTTGGCACTGAGGTTCAATCGATAAGATCTTCGTAGAATATGTAGGATCCAATATGGGCATCCAAGTCCCGCTGTTGGATATTGACCGAGGAGTCCCTCGGGTCATGTCTACATACTTCTCGAACCTGCAGGGTCTGCACACTTAAGGTTTAGCGTTGTTTTATGCGTATTTGAGTTATATGGTTGGTTACCGAATGTTGTTCAGAGTCCCGGATGATATCACGGACGTCACGAGGGTTTCCGGAATGGTCCGGAAACGAAGATTGATATATAGGATGACCTCATTTGATTACCGGAAAGTTTTCGGACATTACCGAGAATGTACTGGGAGTGATGAATGGGTTCTGGATGTTCACCGGGGGGGGGGGGGGGGGGCAGTCCACCCGGGGGAATCCCATAGGCCCCAGGGGTGCCGCACCAGCCCTTAGTGGGCTGGTGGGACAGCCCAAGAGGTCCTATGCGCAGGAATCAAAGAAAAAAAAAGGGGAAGTGGGAAAGTGGAGAAGGACTCCACCTTCCAATCCTAGTTGGACTAGGATTGGAAGGGGAGGACTTCCCCCCTTGCTTCGGCCGACCCCTTGGGGCTCTCTTGAGCCTCAAGGCAGGTCCCTCCCCCTCCCTCCTATATATATTGAGGTATTAGGGCTGATTTAAAAAAACTTTGCCACGACAGCCCGACCACATACCTCCACGGTTTTTCCTCTAGATCGTATTTCTGCGGAGCTTGGGCGGAGCCCTGCTGGGATAGATCACCATCAACCTCCGGAGTGACGTCACGCTGTCGGGGAACTCATCTACCTCTCCGTATCTCTTGCTGGATCAAGAAGGCCGAGATCATCGTCGAGCTGTACGTGTGCTGAACGCGGAGGTGCCGTCCGTTCGGCACTAGATCGGACCGGATCGTGGGACGGATCGCGGGACGGTTCGCGGGATGGTTCGCGGGGCGGATCGAGGGACGTGAGGACGTTCCACTACATCAACCGCGTTTCTTAAGGCTTCCTGCTGTGCGATCTACAAGGGTACGTAGATCCAAATCCCCTCTCGTAGATGGACATCACCATGATAGGTCTTCGTGCGCTTAGGAATTTTTTTGTTTCCCTTGCGACGTTCCCTAATAGTGCCTACCATAGTGTGAACTCCCACAACACCGAGGATTGATATGAGCTCAGGTAGCTTCACGAGGGCTGCACGGACCACCGTGACAATAGCAATGAGAAAGGATCCACGGGACGTAGCCGTCGCGGCAGCCGCCGCTGATGGGACAATAACACCGATGCTAGTGGAAACAACCGTCGGAGCTAGCAGAACCAGCTGCGGCAGGCTGATCCTCAGGCCAACTACGCCCCGTCGTGCGCCAACAAGTCCCCTCCTGCTAAGAACGTCGGGGCTACCAAGAGCCCCGTTGGGTGGCCTACATCCTGGGCGGTGCCTAGGCTCCCACCTCCAACCGACACTTCAACCAGTTCTCTCGCGAGGTGAACGCGGCCCTCCCGGCGCCCGGTTCCAACAACCGCCTCTAGTGGTCTAAGCTTCGCATCGCCTTCAATGCCAGTGACCACCCTAAGACCACAAAGGCCATGGGCGTCGCCCCCTTGCTGTACACTCCCACTATTAACAAATGTGGCGTCACCAAGACGCTCGTCAATAGTGGGGCAGGGCTCAACGTCTTCTTTATGGAGACCTTTGAGATGCTCAAAGTGCCCTACGAGCGCCTGATGCTCATACGTCTCCATCGTATCTATAATTTTTGATTGTTCCATGCCAATATTATACAACTTCAACATATTTTGGCAACATTTTATATGATTTATTGGACTAACATATTGATCCAGTGCCAAGTGCGAGTTCCTGTTTGTTGCATGTTTTTTGTTTTGCAGAATATCCATATCAAACGAAGTCCAAACGCGATAAAAATTTACAGAGAATTATTTTGGAATATATGTGATTTTTGGGAGGTGGGATCAACGTAGACGGAGGCCCACACCCTCCACTAGACACCAGGGCGCGCCTGGTCCCCCTTAGAGCGGGGGTGGTGTCTACTGGGCACCTTTTAAGTCGGTTGAAGATCTTATTTGGGTGCAAGAAACCTAATTTATGGATAAAATTCCCCTCAAAATTTCATCCTGATTGAAGTTACGGATATCCACGAATTTAAGAAACGGTGAAGGGACAGAAAACAGGAACGCGAAATAGAAGAGAACATAGAGGGAGATCTAATCTTGGAGGGGCTCCTGCCCCTCCGCTGCCATGGAGGCCATGTACCATAGGGTAAACTCTCCTCCGATCTAGGGGAGACCAAAGAAGAATAAGAATAAGGAGGGGGGCTCTCTCCCCCTCTCTCTCGGTGGTGCTAGAGTGACGTCGGGGCAAGGAGCGTGACGACGATCTATTTCAACAATCTTGCCGCTGTCAACGTCAACTCCCCCCCTCTATGTAGTGGTGCAACACCTCTTTTCCCATTGTAACTCTCTACTTAAACTTGGTGCTCAACACTACATACTATTTCCCAATGATATGTGGTTATCTTATGATGTTTGAGTAGATCCGTTTTGTCCTACGGGTTAATTGTGATATGATGTTATTGATATGAGTTGTGTGTTGATATGGTGCTGTCCTAAGTAAGCACACATGAAGGATACACACTGGAGGGTTTGTAATATGTTCATTATTCACTTATAGTGGATGGCGAGAGTGACAGAAACATACACGCGAGTAAGGGAGTTGTGCGCGTATGGGAGTAAAGAGGACTTGATGTTTAATGCTATGGTTGGGTTTACCTTAATGATTTCTAGTAGTCGCGGACGCTTGCTAGAGGTCCAATCTTAAGTGCATATGATCCAAGTACGAAAAGTGTGTTAGCGTATGCCTCTCCCTCATTGCACATCATAAGTATCTATCATTTTATATTCAATTGCCTATGGACAATCTTTTTCTTGCATTATGCAAAAACCTTTCTACTAAATAACCCTAACTTTTATTTCCACGCTCTTTATTTTCTTGCAAAACAGCACCTAACTTTTATTTATTTATTTTTTATTATATTGCAAACCTATCTATTACACCTACTAAGTACTTCTAATTTTATTCTTGTTTTAGGTAAAGAAAATGTTAAGTGTGTGTAGAGATGTATAAGTGGTCGATAGAACTTGAGGGAACATTTGTTCTACCTTTAGCTCATCATTGGGTTCGACACTCTTATTTATCGAAAAGGGCTATAAACGATCCCCTATACTTGTGGGTTATCAAGACCTTTTTCTGGCGCCGTTGCCGGGGAGCAATATCGTGGGGTGAATATTCTCGTGTGTGCTTGTTTGTTTTATCACTAATTATTTTTTATTTTCTCGTATTAGTTGTTTTATATCTTTAGTTATGGATGGAATACGAAACACCAAAAAAATTAGTGGTACTTGCACTCATGGAGATGAGGAACCTCCTATACCCTCGATGCTAGTTATGTGAAACATGTTAATTACTCATTTGATAATCCTGAGAAATCCTCATTAAACTTTATAATGGGAGATATGTTGGATCAACATGAGTACTTTAGGGATTATCGCTTATCTCAAAAAGGGAAACACTTATGGGATCAAATTATAATTTTGCATTGGTTTGCTTGGGATGCATGTTTGAGATCTGATTATACTTGTAGCTCCAAGATTAAGGGTCTACACCTTCCCTTTCAATGTGAATCTAATGATAATAAAACCTTTGTTGCTCATGCTAACAGTATATATGATTACTATGATGTGGAACGAATAGAACAATTTGTTGCTTTTAAAGGTGCTTATGAAATTGCTTCTTTGCTTGAAAAGTATGATGATGTTCCTTACAATCTGAAATTTTTGCCATACTTAAATATTTCTATGATAATTATGATTACAATGATAATATTAATGAATTTATTGAAAGAATGACGGCTGCCTTGGAAGACATTAAGATTTTGCAGGAATCTATGGAAGAAGAAATTTCTGAAAATGTGAGATGATTGGATGCAAAACACGATGAGGAGAGCGAGGAACAAAAGGAGGAAGAGCGGATTAGTTACCCGTGGCCACCGTCTAATGAGAGTAACTCTTCAACTCATACATTTTTGAATTTTCCTTCGCACATACCGAAGGATGAATGCTATGATGATTGCTATGATTCCGTTGATTCTTTTGAAATATCCCTTTTTGATGAAATTGATACTTGCTATACTTGTGGCCATGATGCCAATATGAATTATTCTTACGGAGATGAACTTGCTATAGTTACTTATGTTAATCATGAAATTGTTTCTATTGCACCCACACATGATAGCCCTATTATATTTTTGAATTCTCCCAACTACACTATATCTGAGAAGTTTGCACTTATTAAGGATTATATTGATGAGTTGTGTTTTACTACTTCACATGATGATTTTGATGGATATAAAATGCATGTGCTTGCTGCTCCTACTTGCAATTATTATGAGAGAGGAACCAAATCTTCACCTCTCTATGTTTCCAATACGTTAAAATTGCAGGAAGCTACTTATGCTATTTATTGGTCTTTACTTTGTGTGAATGAATTGTTGTTTTATGACATGCCAATGCATAGGAAAAGAGTTAGAATTTGTTGTAACATGATATATGTTGCTTTGTGCTCACTACTAAATTACAAATCATTGTTAATGAAATTTGGCTTTGATATCCCTTGGGATCCGGGTGAATCCATTACTTGAGCACTTTATGCCTAGCTTAATGGCTTTATAGAAAGCGCTGCCAGGGAGACAATTCAGAAGTTTTAGAGTCATTTATTTATGTTGTGTGATTTTAAAATATTTAAAAACAAAAAATATAAAGTGGGGAACTTAAAACTTAAAAAAAATAAAAGTGAAAGTGAGAAGGACGAGCACCGTTGAAGTGGGGGCTAGCCTTGAACTTTTTTCATGCCCATGGAAACATTGTGAATCTGGATTACAGAAACTTTTCAACAAAAATAATTATCCCATTGTATACATACCATTGTATTATAAAAATAATGTGCCAATATTTGCCTTTAGGATGATTAGATTGCTTGCTGGTATGTGCGGTGCAAAAACAGAAATTTTGGCTGTAGTGCGTTAATTTAGATTTTTTACTGGAATGTCGAAAGTTTCTAATTTTTTTACACAATAATGCTATGAAATGTTTTTATTTCTTCCTAATTTTTCATAATTTCTTAAGTTACATAAGTATGTCCAATGCTCAAATTATTACAGTGTCTTGTTTTTGACACACTCTGTTTTTTATGCATTGTTTTGCTCGTTTTGATGAAACTATCGATTGTATCGATGGTATAAGCCATGGGGAAGTTATATTATGGTAGATAAAATTAAAAAAAACAAAATATGAATGGGTTTTCAATAGTTGTTAAGGTAGTAATTTGCATTATTATACTAACGGATCTCATGAGTTTTCTCTTAAGTTTTGTGTGGATAGAATGTTCGAAGTTTGAGGAGGTCTCAGTGTGAGGAGATGGAAGAGTTCAAGCTCGGGGATGACCAAGGCACCGCAAGTAAATATCCAAGGAGACTAAAGAGTCTAAGCTTGGGAATGCCCCGGAAGGCATCCCATCTTTCTTCAACAAGTATCAGTATGTTTTTGTCTTTGTTTCCTTCATGTGATATGCGTAATCTTGGAGCATCTTTTGTGTTTAGTTTTCACTTTTATTTTATGCACCATGATGGTATGAGATAGTCCATGGTTGATTTATAGAATGATCATTGCACTTCACTTATATCTTTTGAGTATGGCTTTATAGAATGCTTCATGTGCTTCACTTATATCATTTGAAGTTTGGATTGCCTGTTTCTCTACATATAGAAAACCGTTATTTGTAGAATGCTCTTTTGCCTCACTTATATTTATTAGAGAATGGTATTTTGTAGAAATAATTAAACTCTCATGCTTCACTTATATCTATTTAGAGAGTCAAAAGGAATTGGTCATTTACATGGTTAGTCATAAAATCCTACACAAAACATGTAGATCACTGAGTATGATATGTTTGATTCCTTGCAATTGTTTTGCGACATTAAGATAGTAATATGTGGGTGCACTAGTTGATGATTGTGTATTAGTAAGAATATTGATGTTAAGGTCTGTGATTCCCGAAGCATGCACGTATAGTATTTGGTTATACGATGAAGTTGGAGCATAATTTATCCTTGATTGAAATCCCTTGTGTTATTATAATCAGAGTCGCACGATGGTTAAATCCTACCAACCCTCTCCCTTGGGGCATGCCAGTAGTGCTTTGCTCAAAGAGAGCCAATAAAATCTTACAATAAGTATGTGAGTTCTTTGTGAGTAATGTGAATCAATGGATATATGCACTCTTACCTTTCCGCAATTTGCTAGCCTCTATGGTACCATGCATTTCCCTTTCTCACCTCGAGAGCCGGTGCAAACTTTGCAGGTGCATCCAAACGCCATGATATGATGCGCTCTATCACACATAAGCCTTATTATCTCTTCCTCAAAATAACCACCATACCTACCTATTATGGCATTTCCATAGCCATTCCGAGATATATTGCCATGCAACTTCCACCGCTTCCATTTTTATGACTTGAGCATTCATTTTCATATTGCTTTGCATGATCGTAAGATAGCTAGAATGATATTTCCATGGCTTGTCCGTTTTTATGTCAGTGCTACGCTAGATCATTGCACATCCTGGTACATTGCCACATGCATTCATATAGAGTCAAACTTTGTTCGAGGTATCGAGTTGTAATATTGAGTTGTAAGTAAATAGAAGTGTGATGATCATCATCATTAGAGCATTGTACCAGTGAGGAAAGGATGATGGAGACTATGATTCCCCCTCAAGTCGGGATGAGACTCCGAACGAAAAATGAAAAAATGGGGGAGGGCAAATGAGCCCACCACAAAAAGGAAAAAAAGAGAAAGAAAGAAAAAATGAGAGAAAAGAGAAAAGAGAGAAGGGGCATGCTAATTCCACACTTGTGCTTCAGAGTAGCACCATGTTTTTCATATGGAGAGTTTCCTATGTTGTCACTTTCATATACTAGTGGGATTTTTTCATTGTAGATTTTGATGCACACCCACTTAGTTTTCTTATTGAGCTTTCATACACTTATAGCTCTTTGTCATTGTTTTCTCCGGACAGATGCCATGGGGAGGCTAATCGTACGTGGTTGGGAACGAAAGGACGCCGTCGAGCTCCCGGAACGGGATTGGGTATGAGCAACGTGAGACACACGAAGTACCCAGGTTCGGGGCCCTCTTTGGGAGGTAACTCCCCTAGTCCTGCTGGAGTGTTGATGATCCGGTTGAGGATACCATATGCTCCTTGAGGTGTATGTGGGAGGAGGAAGAAGGAGCTCGGTGCTCTCTTTTCCCCTCTTATGTGAGTGTGTGTGTTCGGTCGACCCTTTTCATGAGGCTAGGCGAGGGGTTTTTATAGGCCAACCCCATGGCTTACAATAGGAATAGAAGGAACTAGGTGGGACCCGGCTGGCAGCTCTGGAGCCGGCCAGGGGGCCAACCGGCTAGAGAAGTCCTGTCGCAAGTGGGGGCTCGCCGGCTGCTGGGTCTCGCCTGGAGTCGGGGCCCATCGGCCGAGCCCTGCCATTGGTGTGTGCTTACGTTGTGGCATGTGCCGTACTATGCGCGTTGCCCTGCGCAGCCGGCTTCGGTCATCGTATGACCGGTTGCACTGTTGCCCATGCCAGGGCAGGTAATGGAGTGGACGGGGGCGTGCTCGTCAGTGTGCCGTCTCGGCTGCTCGTAGTTAACGACGGTTAGTGATACGTCCCCTCCATTGTAGCCTTGCACGGTCGGGTCGGAGGTACCCGAAGTGTTGTAGTTGTACCTTTGGTGACGATGCCCCTGACGTAGCTTGTCAGGTGATGCGACTGGAGTTAACCCGTCGGCTGGCGGGGGGGGGGGGGGTTGAGTACGACGGGGGAGTAACGTCGCCTGATCCGGCTTGGCCGTGTAGCCGACCCCCGGGGGAGCCGGTCACCCTGTATATGTTTTTTCAAAAGGGGGTTTGTGGAATCCTTGCTTTTGGCCTACCCTGGGGCTATCCCCCCGTTAGTAGTCCCCGAAGCAGGGGAGTCCTGCCGGCTCAGAGCGACGAACCTCGTGATCTTAGATTTCGCTCCCAAGCGTGACGCACGGCTGCGGCCGGATCACCGGCTTGTTGGAGTCGTTCGGGCTATAGCCGACCATTGTGCGAGCCGCCTCGGGCTCTCCAACACGCACAGGGGAAGCACCACGTGTGGCGCCCCGCAGACCAACGCCTGGCAGGCCACGCACGTAACGAGACCGGGCCGTGGAGCGGGGCCAGTCCGGCGGTAGCCTCAGCCCAAGCGCGCAAAATTTCTATGGGTTTGAGTGCGACGGTTGGCGCTCCCGAGGCGTAATCATACCGCCCACGCGACACGGAGGTAATGGGGGGCATGTGCGTCAGATCCCTCCCCACTACCCCGCGCGGGGTTTAAATGGGCAGGAGGGGGGGCGAGAGAGCCATTTGCCTCCCCGTCCAAACACCATGTCTTCTCCGACGCCTCTCCCTCCCTGTCGAAGAGATAGAGAGAGACGCCGCTGGTAGGCCCACCGTTGTCATTTGCAGTTGTGGCCCGATGCGCCCTCTCCGCCTTTGACCTCACCCTCCAAGCTGTCGGCGAACATGTCGCCAACCCGCGATGCCTGGGACGGGAGCGACATTGATGAGGAGCACATCGACGTCCTCTGCCACCGCCGCAAGCTGCCACCTGCCTCGCTCGTCGCCGCGCATGTCCCGGGGGCGAAGAACTCTTCAGACCCATGGGAAGGCGAGGTGGTGGTGTTGGTCGAGCACTTTGCTCGAGGGCTCGGGCTGACGACCGTCTAGCCACCATGGTGTCGCATCGAGTCCAGCCGCTGCAACGCCGGTCGCATCTCATCTGCCAGATGAAGGTCAGGCACGACCTGTGCCGACTCTCGGCAAAGGAGCTGCTGGTGCACTGCATGGCCTGACGGGTGGACCTCATCTCCGACAACCCGATGGATGAGGACGAATGGAGATGGGGGCAAGGTCCCCTACTACCAGGACCCTCCGGCCCCAATGGTGACTCACCGACTCCCTTCCTTTTGATGTTCTTGTTGTGTTCTATGTCTTGATGCCGGATACCGAGCTCTTTTCTCGGATCCAGATCTATGACCGGCCGGTTGACGACTTGCTGGAGTCGGATCCGTAGGAGATCAAGGATGCCGACGAGGTGGAGCCGCGGATGGCGGCCCGTGCTGGAGATGACGCGGCTGGGGACGACGGGGGGCGGGGGGGGGGGGGGAGTCAGATGGCTCCGAATCGGCTGGTGGGTCCTTTAAGACCGTGTTGCGAGGTTGGTCTGATGACGATGTTGAGTCGTTGGAGCCGCGCGATGTAGCCGCCGTGGAGGACTCTGAGGCACCGGAAGACGCTGCCGGCGTGCCGAGGAGGCGAGTGCGCCGAGCTGGCCATGCCTCGGCCTGGGACGAATCGAAGGCCAGGAGGCGGGGCAAGCTGCCGGTGGGAGCTCGCCCATCCTCCAAGCGAGGCGCCGGTGGGCCTCCGGCTGGGAGCCGCAGATGCGTCGGGAAGAAGCAGCGGGTCGTGCGAGCTGGGCCCTCCAGACGGTTGGTTCCTGTTAGTTCTGTGTAAGTTTCCCAACCGGCCTACCCTCGGTTGGTTTTTCTTCGCAAGGTTTTGGTACTCATCAGAAGACGAGGAACAGGGATCCTGGCGCCCTAGAAAATCGGCTCGACCGACAACGACGGAGGGCGGAGGGGAATCCGCGAGGGAGCGTGCCGGCTGGGCCGAGATGGAGTCGACGAAGGACCCCGAGGGACCTGAACAAAGGCCCAACGACGCCCCGGAGGAGCCTGAGGTGGCCCCGCAGGGGCCTGAAGCCGCACCGCAAGGGACCGAGGTGGCGCCGCCGGGGGCTGAAGCCACGCCTGCGGTGCCCGAAGTTGCGCCGGACACTTCACCGGAGGTGCCGGAGGCCGACCTCCCGCCGCCCTAAATGGAGGCCCCGCACGGCGAGGTCGATGCCGCCGATGGCTTAGCAGTGGAGGAAGGCGTGGCCTCAGGAGCCGAGGCCTCCGCTTTGAAGGAGCCCCGTCAGTCTGACTCGCCGACGGAGCCGACCAGGGATACTCCTCCAGGAGTCGGCGCCATGGTGGTGTCGGGGCGCGGCCCGGCCGCATCCGGGACCATTTTCGGCGCTGAGAGCCGGTCGATGAAGACCTGGGGCGCAGTCGGTGGGTGTCTTGCGGGAGGGCCCCCTGGCGCTCTAGTGAGCGGGGTCCCCGCATTGATTGCAGGGTTCGTCCAGTGCCGCAATCACGTGGCGCAGGTGGCCCAGCCGACACGGGATCGACTGCTTCACGTGGAAAACTCGGTCGGGGTATGTTTCTTACCCCTTAAATTTTCTTTACTTTTGGGATTTCTTCTGATTCTTCCTCCAGTGGGGGCGCACCAGTGTACCCATTGGGTGTAGCCCCCAAGACTCGAGCCGGCTAGGAAATAGTCGGGTCGAGTCCATTTTGCTTTGAGTCTTCGTCTTTTTGGTTTCAGTGGGCGCGCACGAGCGCACCCATTGGGTGTAGCCCCTGAGGGTCGGGATGGCTGGGAATTAGCTTTGAGCCATAATCCTTGTGGAACCTTTCTTTTCTCTTGCAAGAGTACCATGACCGTTGGGTGACTGCCCACAATATGTTGCTGGGTCGGCACAAGGAGGCGGAGGGCCAGCTGGCCAAACTCCGGAGCCGGCTGGATCAAGCCGGCCAGCAGCGTGACGCCCTGCATGCCGGGTGCATCCGGCTGCACCAGAAGGCGGACCTTCTTCAGGCGGAGAAGGAGGACCGCGAGGTGGCCCAACGTGTGGAGGAGGAGCAGCAGGACGTGGCCCACCGCGAAGCCTTGGGGCAGCGGTACGCGACCCATGCTGCGGAGCTGGAGCGGCTGGACAAGGTCCACCACGATGAGTCGGAGCAACTGAAGGCGGCTCATGCCGCGACCCTGAAGGCCAAGTATGACCGGCTGGCGTAGGAGGTCGAGGCGGCGCGAGCCAAGCTCGCTAGCCAGGTCAAGGCATACGCGACCCGGGAGCGTGAACTCGAGGAGGAAGCGCACGAGGTGGATGCGCTTCTATCGAGTAAGTTTTGTTGTCCTATTTTGTTTTTCTTGCGCCGATTTGAATGTGGCCCCTTTCTTCTTCTTTCTTACGTCGGGCACCTGCCCTTCTTCCTAGACCTGAGGACGCAAGACGTGGCAGAAGCAGCTGTGATGTTCCACCGCCTAGATCAACAGGACACAGACGTTCACATCGAGATGTTCGTCGGTTGGACCGTTGAGGAGCTCGAGCTTGCCTCCAAGGCCCATTGGATGGAGCTAAAGCGAGCCCTGGCTAGGTTCCACGAGGCCCAGCTTGTCATGGTTTGCACGCTCTAGACGAGTGTGGTGGATCCAGAATTCATGAGCCGGGTGGCGAGGTGGCTGAAAGCTGGCAGCATCCGGCTGGGCGACTGGCGAGCCTCGGCAACGCGATCCCGCATGTACATGGCGCTCCAGGTCGCCAGGTTGTGGTACCCGGACCTTGACTTCGGCCTTCTTGCAGCCCAGCGCACCGACAAGGAGTCGGAGCTAGCGACGGTCAAAGACGAGATGCTCCTACAGGCCAGTGCCCTTGCGTCATTTGCCCTGTTTTACGAGTACGTTCCCGAGCGGATGGCCGACGGCAGCGTGATTCTGGAGTCCCAATACCGGCTGGCCCTTCACGGCCCTGAAGTCAGCACCGAGAAGACGGAGCTCGAGGGCACCGACTCCAGCAACGCCGCGTACGTCGACCCCTCGATGGAGGAGGATACGAGCACGAAGGGTGGCACGGGTGGCGGCGGAGCCGGAAACGGAGCGTCCACCTCTGGCGCCACGGGCGACGTTGGAGCCAAGGACGGAGCCGGCGCCGAGTAGAATTTCTTATTGCATTTTGCATAGTTTGCAGTTCCACCCACTAGGGGTGTAATGTACTGAACTTGTGGTTGTGGGCCGTTTAAGCTTGTAATATATGTGTGTTTGTTTGGAAAATTTGTGCTTGCTGACTTGTCTTCTGTTTTCTCTTCCTTTGGCTTCTATTTTTCCAAAGCCTTGCCCTTCTCCGGCTTCCGCCCCACCATCCCGACAGCCGGGAGCCGATCTGTGACAGGGACGGGGCTTCTACCTTTGGGGGGGGGTGTTGGCCGTGGATTTTTTGGAGCCGCGAGAACATTTAGACCTAAGGTGAGTGCGACAGAGGCTGGGTGAAAATAATCGCAGAGGGTTCGACTAGCCCGAGTCGGCTGTGTGTTTGTAGTCGGTGTTGGCATGCTGCAAGTTTTTTCTGGCCCAAAGTCCCGCTAGCGGGACAGCCGGGAGCCAGTCTGTAGCCAGGCAGGGTGGTAAAGGTTGTTTTGCTTGGCTTGCATTACTCGACCGGCTACGAAGTAGACAAAGGGCGCAGGCCGGCCAGCGAGCCCCCGGTTCGAGGAGTACTATCAGGTACTATGTGTTGTTGTGCAGCGCCCTGCTGATGATGAAGGTTCCTTCCCATGGGGAGGACAGCTTGTGTTGGCCGGCGGTCCTTTGGATTCGCGTGAGTACTAGGCCCCCTTCGCAGAAGGAGAGGGGTCGGATACGCTTGGTGTGGTAGTGGCGAAGCTTCTGTTGGTAGATGGCCGTCCGCTTTAAAGCTAGCTCATGTGCCTCCTCGGGCAGGTTGACGTCATCTTCTCTTGCCTCTTTTGCATCCGTCTCCGTGTACATACTGAGCCGAGGCAAGTCGAATTTGATGTTTGTGGGGATGATCGCCTCATACCCTTACACGAGGAAGAATGGAGAGAAACCGATTGACCGGTTGGGCGTGGTGTGAAGTCTCCACAAGACGGGTGGGAGCTCCTCGATCCAGCAGCCGGCCGACCAGATCAGTGGCATCCCGAGCCGCGGCTTGATGCCGGCTAGGATGATTTTTTCCCTTTCGGCCTGGCCGTTTGACTGTGGGTGGGCCACTGACGCAAGGTCGAGTTGGATGCCTTCCTTTGAGCAGGAAAGTGCCATCGCACCTTTGGCGAAGTTGGTGCCATTGTCGGTGATGATGTTGTGGGGGACGCCGTAGCAGACGGTGATATCCTTGACGAATCAGACGACCGTGCGGTCGTCCAGCTTCTTGATGGGTCTTGCTTCAATCCACTTCGTGAACTTGTCGACGGCTACCAGGAGATGCGTCATGCCGCCTCTAGCAGTCTTGAATGGCCCCACCATGTCGAGTCCCCAGACGGCGAAAGGCCATGAGTGGGGAATGGTTTTGAGGGCCGTAGCCAGGAGATGGCTTTGCGTGCTGAAGTGCTAGCAGCCTCGCACTCATCGACGAGCTGCTTTGCCTCCTCCAGAGCCGTTGGCCAGTAGAACCCGTGGCGGAAGGCTTTGGTCACCAGGGCTTTCGAGGTGGCATGGTGCCCGCCCTCGCCCTAGTGGATGTCTTTGAGGATCTCTTGCCCATTTTCTGATTCGACGCAGCTCTATAAAATGCCAATCGCGCTGTGACAAACCAGCGCGCGGTTGATGATGAGATAGGCAGTGGATTGGCGTTGGATCTGCCGGGCTTTGTCTTCGTCTGAAGGAAGCTCGTTGCTTACTAGGTGAGCGAGGATGGGCTGGGCCCAAGTCGGTGCAGAGATTGGAGCCGAAGCTGGCTCGAGCAGGGGGACCGGGGGAGGCGGAGCCCTTGGGCTTCCGATCGGAGTCCCTGAGGCGGAGTCGTGAGTCCCAGGGTCCGTGGCGGAAGACGACGTGCCTTCCGTTGCCACGACGGCTAGGAATCCTAAGTCGGCCACCATAGGACCATCCGAAGCTGGCAATGCGGGTGTGGCTGGGGGAGCCCGCGAAGACGCGAGATAGGATGGATCCGCCGGCACGAAGATGGATGCCAACTCCGTAGACATCTTGACCGAGGGCTTGCGTAGTTGCTCGAGGGAGACACCGGCTGGGAGCGCCTGCCGGGTGGAGCCGATTTTTGCCAGCGCGTCCGCCGCCTCATTGTCCGCTCGGGGGACATGGTGAAACTCACAGCCCTCAAAGGAGCCAGTGAGCTTTTGGACGAGGAAGCAGTAGCTAGCCATGTTGGCATCCCTGGCGTCTCATTCGCGAGATACTTGTTGCACCACCAAGTCCGAGTCGCCGAAGCAGAGGATCCGCCGGATGCCAATCTCCCTGGCGAGCCGGAGGCCGTGGACGAGCGCCTCATACTCAGACACATTGTTGGAGGTGGAGAAGTGGATCTTGAAAGCATACTTGAGCTGATCCCCTTTTGGAGAAGATAGGACAATGTCGGCTCCCAAGTCGGCTCGCATCTTGGAGTCGTCGAAGTGCATGCACCAATGCCTGGAGTCTGGAGGCGGCGGTGTGAACCGGGTCTCTGTCCAGTCGACGAGGAAGTCGGCCACCACCTGGGACTTGATGGACGTGCATGGCTCGTATTGGATGTCATGGTCGGCCATGGCGATGGTCCACTTGGCGATCCGGCCGGTTGCCCATGGTGATGGTGTGCTCCTAGAAGTATTGCTTCAACTTCTTGGCGGCAAAGTATATGCCGTAGCACATCTTCTGGTAGTGGGGGTAGTTCTACTTGGAGGCGGAGAGGACCTCGCTCAGGTAGTAGATGGGGCGCTGAACCGGCAACGCCTTGCCTTCCTCAGGCCGCTCCACCACAAGAACGACACTGACCACTCGCGTAATTGTCGTGATGTATGCGAGCATGGGCTCCTTCTTAGTCGGCGCGGCCAAGACGGGCGTACTGGAGAGGACGTGCTTGAGGTCGCGGAAGACCTCGTCCGCCTGGTCGGTCCACTCAAACTTGGTTGTCTTCTTCATGAGCTGTTAGAGTGGCAGCACTTTCTCGCCCAGTCGGCTCACGAACTGGCTGAGCGAGGCCAAGGAGCCGACGAACTTCCGGACATAGCGATGCTGCACCGGCTTGTGCACGCGCTCGATGGACCTGATCTTCTCTGGGTTAGCTTTGATGCCAAGTGCTGGTATGAAGTAACCGAGGAGTCGACCAGCCGACACACCGAAAACGCACTTCTCCGGGTTGAGCTGGATCCGGTATTCACACAGGTTGGTGAACGTCCCTCGGAGGTTGTCAAGGAGGCTGAAGTGCTTCATGGACTTGACGACAATGTCATCAACATATACATGCACGTTCCCGCCGATTTGCGGTAGGAGACACTTCTGCATGCAGCGCTGGAAGGTGGCGCCTGCATTCTTCAGGCCGAATGACACGGTGATGTAGCAGTAGGCTCTGGATCAGGTGATGAAGGAGGACTTCAGGTGATCAGCCGGATCCAACTTAATCTGGTGGTAGCCGAGTAGGCATCCAGGAAGGATCGCAAATCGCAGCCGGCCATGGAGTCAATCACCTGATTGATTCGGGGCAAGGCGACCGGATCCTTCGGACAAGCCTTGTTCAAGCTCGTCTAGTCGATACACATGTACCAGGTTTTGTTCTTCTTGAGCACCAGGACTGGGTTGGCCAGCCAGTCCGGGTGGAAAACTTCCATGATGAAGCCGGCTACAAGCAGCCGGGCAACTTCTTCTCCAATCATGCGCCACTTCTCTTCACAGTCCGGCTTCGCATTCGGTCACACATGAAGCTTGTGCTCGGCGAACTTCCTCGGAACACTCGACATGTCTTTTGGAGACCATGCAAAAATGTCCCCATTCTCATGGAGGAAGTCAACGAGCTTGCCTTCCTATTTGCTGCTGAGGGTGGCGCCGATGGTGACGCACCGCTTCGGGTTGGCCGGGTCGAGTGACACCTGCTTGGTCTCTTTGGACGGCTCGAAAGTCGCCTTGCTGGCCGACTGGGATGGGGGAGTCAGCACGGCTGGTTGCTCGGTGGCCTAGGCCACGAGCCGGTCAAGATGATGCTTCTCCTCTGCAATCACCAGTGCCTCGGCCAGCCGACTACCATCGTGGGCGCACTCGATCGACTTCTTGTAGTCGTCGGATATGGCGATCATACCCTTGGGACGCGACATCTTCATCTTGAGGTAAGCATAGCGCGGGATCGCCATGAACTTGGCGAGCGCTGGCCTGCCGAGGAGCACGTGATAGGGGCTGTGGAGATCCACCACCTCGAACCACACCGTCTCATGGCGGAAGTGAGCCTTGTCTCCAAACAGGACGTCGAGCTGGATCTTTCCGATGGGGGAGCAGGATTGCCCTGGAACTATGCCATGGAACACCATCCGGGTCGGTGATGACCCACAAGTATAGGGGATCAATCGTAGTCCTTTCGATAAGTAAGAGTGTCGAACCCAACGAGGAGCAGAAGGCTGTGATAAACAGTTTTCAGCAGGTAATAACTGCAAGCACTGAAAGTAGCGGTAACAAGTGATGGTGTAGCGAGGTGAAACGTAGCAGGTGAAAAGTAACAAGTAACAAGTAGTAGCAATGGTGCAGCAAAGTGGCCCAATCCCTTTTCTAGCAAGGGACAAGCCTGAACAAAGTCTTATAGGAGGAAAAGCGCTCCCGAGGACACACGGGAATTTCTGTCATGCTAGTTTCATCATGTTCATATGATTCGCGTTCGTTACTTTGATAGTTTGATATGTGGGTGGACCGGCTCTTGGGTACTGCCCTTACTTGGACAAGCATCCCACTTATGATTAACCCCTCTCGCAAGCATCCGCAACTACGAAAGAAGAATTAAGACAACGTCTAACCATAGCATTAAACTAGTGGATCCAAATCAGCCCCTTACGAAGCAACGCATAGACTGGGGTTTAAGCTTCTGTCACTCTAGCAACCCATCATCTACTTACTACTCCCCAATGCCTTCCTCTAGGCCCAAATAATGGTGAAGTGTTATGTAGTCGACGTTCACATAACACCACTAGAGGAAAACAACATACAACACATCAAAATACCAAAAGAATACCAAATTCACATGACTATTATTAGCATGACTTATCCCATGTCCCGAGGAACAAAAGTAACTACTCACAAAGCATAATCATATTCATGACCAGAGAGGTAATGAGTAGCATCAAGGATCTGAACATAAACTCTTCCACCAAGTAATCCAACTAGCATCAACTACAAAGAGTAATCAACACTACTAGCAACCTTACAAGTACCAATCGGAGTCGCGAGACGGAGATTGGTTACAAGTGATGAACTAGGGTTTGGAGATGAGATGGTGCTGATGAAGATGTTGATGGAGATGACTCCCCTCCGATGAGAGGAGTGTTGGTGATGACGATGGCGACGATTTCCCCCTCCGGGAGGGAAGTTTCCGTGGCAGGATCGTCGTGCCGGAGCTCTAGATTGGTTCTGCTCAAGTTCCGCCTCGTGGCGGCGGAGAATCCACGAAAAAGCTCCGCCCTGAATTTTTTCTGGACGAAACCCTTCATATAGCAGAAGAGGGGTGCCTGTGGGCCACCAGGGTGCTCACAAGCCCTATAGCCGCGGCCAGGGGGGCAGGCCACGGCTACCAGGCTTGTGGGCCCTTGGCAGCTCCCCTCTGGCACTTCTTTCGCCCAGTATTTTTTATATATTCCCAAAAAATTCCACGTTGATTTTCAGGGCATTTGGAGTTGCGCAGAATAGAGGACTCAGACTTGCTCCTTTTCCAGTACAGAATTCCAGCTGCTGGTATTCTCCCTCTTCAAATAAACCTTGCAAAATAAGAGAGAAAGGGCATAAGTATGGTACCACAAAGTATAATAACAGTCCATAAAACGTTAAATATCAACATGAAAGCATGATGCAAAATGGACGTATCAACTCCCCCAAGCTTAGACCTCGCTTTTCCTCAAGCGAAAACCAAGGTCCATAAACATGTCCACATAATTAGGGATGAAGGTGTCGATAAAACATAATACGGACATGATGGCATCATGATCACACATAGAACATCAATACATCATAAAGATTCTTATGGGAAAGTAAAAATTCCTTCACAAAGCAAAGTATGAATCAAAAACCTTACCAAGAAGTAGCCAACAACAGTCCATAGTCATTGAAGCAATTGCAATTTATCATAACATCAGAAAGAGTCAAATAGGAGCTTGTAAAGCAAATCCACATACTCAATCATCTCTTTTGTTTTCCACAATTGTTAAAACTCACGTGGTACTGATGGCCTCAAAGTTTCAGTTGGACACAGAGGAAGATAGGGGCTTATAATTTTGCCTCCCAACCATTTACCTCAAGGGTAAAGTCAACACTAATAAAGCATAAGTACTCATCTCCAAGTTGATATATGAATATAGATCTTTCCCTAGCATATGACGTTCACCAACATGAAGACGGAATAGGGAATTGGTGTTGATCACCATGACTTTCACAAGGACAAAAGTAAAGGTACAAGATAGGACCTTCGCAGAGGGAAGCAGAGGTTGTCATGCGCTTTTGAGGTTTGGATGCGTGTCCTCTTAGTGCGTAGGAACGTCACTTTATATTGCCTCCTGTGATAAAGAACTTTATTATGCAGTCTGTCGCTTTTATGTCTTCCTCATCACAGGTTCGTATAAAGCTTATTTTCCACACACTAATAGATCATACATATTAGAGAGCAATTTTTATTGTTTGTACCGATGACAACTTACTTGAGGGATCTTATTCAATCCATAGGTAGGTATGGTGGATACTCATGGCAAGACTGGTTTGAAGGTTTATGGATGCACAAGTAGTATCTCTACTTGGTGCGGGAGTTTTGGCTAATATGAGGTGGAAGCAGTCGTCACATGCTAGGGGATCCTTAAACATATAACATTGTTTGGAATCAAGCAAACACAATTCAATATGTTGTCTTCCTTGTCCAACATCTATTTCTAAGAATGTAATAGTTTGGTGAGTGCTCACAATTGTAAAAGGTGTCTAAGATGATATATTTATATGTGAACCTCTCTTTCCTTAGTACTTCTTATTAATTGCAACAATGACTGGGGTCTATGTTGGTCTATTCTCAACAAGTTTCAATCATCATACCGGTTATATGTGAAGCTATCACTTTCCATAAGATCATCTCATGATCTTTCATGCTATCGTTCTTTTCATACTTTGATCACGACACAAAACAAAGCCCTTGACTAAGATACTCTTTATTATATAGCTCGCAAGCTCGAATACATCGGGGGAGACACAAGGAAAAAGACTCAAACTAAACACTAAAGACTTGTCCCACTAAGAGAAGAAAATAAAAACTGAAAAGGAAAGAACTAAAACAAAGGTAAAAGCAGAAGATATAAAGGTGATACAATACCAGGGCAACTCCCCCAAGCTTGGCGTAAGCCAAGGGAGTTGCCCATTCCAATGCTTAGTTGTCTTCCTTTGGTGGCGGTGGAGGAGTTGTTGCAGCATGAGTCTGATCCCCTGTATTCCAAGGCATAGGTGCTCCATCATGGCAGGATGAACGAGTCGCCGGAATCCTCAAATCTGCAGCCAACCGTATTGAATTAAATCTATGCTCATACTCACAGTTTTGGTTCTGCAGGTCATAGATCTGGCCCTGGAGTTGATCAACCCTGTCATAGAGCCTGGAGAGGTGCTTCCCAATGTCATTGGCATCCATCTTGTGCTTGTTGGTGAACTCCGTGATCATCATGTGGTTGGCGTTGAGTCCACGCTCCACCATCCCTTGGTACTTAAAGACTTGTTGCTGCATTGCTTCGAGCCTTGTCTCCATGCTTCTGGTCTTCTTAGGCCCCTCAACATCACGGATGTGCAACATCCCCTCACTCATCTTGATAGGTTGAGGGTGCTTCAACACTTCCGCGAGGTAAGGATTGATAACCTTCTCAAAGACCTTGTCCTTCGGAGCTTTTGAGGAAGCCATAGAAGTCTAGATCTGCAGCAGAAACAGGCTCGAAACGAAAACACAGGAAAACTGCGCGATACGGAGATCAAAACCCTCGGGCGTATATATAATGATTTTTTCTGGACCAGAAGGAGTGCTCCGCAAGAAAACGGAGTCCGGGAGGCACACGAGGTGCCCACAAGCCCTGTAGCCGCGGCCAGGGGGGCAGGCCGCGGCTACCAAGCTTGTGGCCGCCTCGTGCGCTCTCCAGACTGATTTTTATTATTCTATTTTTCCATAAATTCCAAAACGGAGAAAATTTCCTACTGGAAAAGTTTTGGAGTCCAATTACTTACCGAAACACATACCTCTTCGTTTTCAGAGTCTGAAACAGGCTGATAAACATCCCTTATGTACTCCTCTGGAGTTATGATATTGATGATATTGGTCTCAACATTTATGGGAGTACCAGAGATATAATGCTTGATTCTTTGCCCATTTACCACTCTCGGAAAATTACCTTCTATGTTGTTGATTTTCATGGCACCGAAACGATATACTTCCTCGACAACATAGGGACCTTCCCATTTAGAGAGAAGCTTGCCTGCGAAGAATCTTAAGCGAGAATTGTATAGCAGGACATAATCACCTACATTGAACTCGCATTTTTGTATTCTTTTATCGTGCCATGTCTTAACCTTTTCCTTGAACAACTTGGCATTCTCATATGCGTGGGCCCTCCATTCATCTAATGAGCTGATATCAAACAACCGCTTCTCACCGGCAAGTTTCAAATCGAAGTTGAGCTCTTTGATTGCCCAATAAGCTTTGTGCTCTAGCTCAATAGGTAAATGACAGGCCTTACCATAAACCATTTTATACGGCGACATGCCGAGGGGATTCTTATAAGCAGTCCTATAAGCCCATAGTGCATCGTCAAGTTTGCTAGACCAATTCTTTCGAGATCTGTTGACAGTCTTTTGTAAGATCAATTTGATCTCCCTATTACTCAACTCCACTTGACCACTAGACTGGGGATTATAAGGAGATGCAACTCTATGGTTGACATCATACTTAGCGAGCATCTTGCGGAAAAGACCATGAATGAAGTGTGAACCGCCATCAGTCATCAGATATCTAGGGACTCCAAATCTTGTGAAAATGACTTCTTTAAGCATCTTAATAGAGGTGTGGTGATCAACATTTCTAGTGGGATAGCTTCTACCCACTTAGTGACGTAATCAATAGCAACTAAGATGTGAGTATACCCATTGGAACTCGGGAAGGGTCCCATATAATCAAAGCCCCAGACATCAAATGGTTCAATGACTTGTGAATAGTTCATAGGCATTTCCTGACGTTTACTGATGTTCCCTATTCTTTGGCATTCGTCACAAGACAAGACAAACTTACGGGCATCCTTGAAGAGAGTGGGTTAATAGAAACCTGATTGCAATACCTTATGAGCAGTTCTATCTCCAGCATGGTGTCCTCCGTAGGCTTCGGAATGACACTTCTGCAGGATCTGTCCCTGTTCATGTTCAGGCACACAATGTCTAATAACACCATCTACTCCTTCCTTATAAAGGTGAGGATCATCCCAAAAGTAGTGTCTCAAATCAAAGAAGAATTTCTTCTTTTGCTGGTAGGTGAAACTGGGTGGTATGTATTTGGCTACGGTATAGTTTGCGTAATCAGCATACCACGGTGCACTATGTGAAGTGCGGATGACATTCAATTGCTCATTGGGAAAGCTGTCATCAATAGGTCGTGTGTCATCGAGGACATTCTCTAGCCTGGACAAGTTATCTGCTACTGGGTTATCAGCACCCTTTCAGTCAACAACGTGCAAATCAAATTTCTGTAGCAGCAGAACCCATCTGATTAGTCTAGGCTTAGCATCCTTCTTCTCCATAAGGTACTTAATAGCAGCATGATCAGAGTGAATAATGACTTTGGAGTCAACTATATAAGATCTGAACTTTTCACATGCAAACACGACTGCTAAAAATTCCTTCTCCGTAGTGGCATAGTTTCTTTGGGCACTGTCTAGAGTTTTACTAGCATAGTGAATAACAATCAACTTCATGTCAACTCTTTGTCCTAGAACAACACCAACAACATAATCACTAGCGTCGCACATGATTTCAAAGGGCAAGTTCCAATTAGGTGGTTGAACAATAGGTGCGGTTATCAAGGCCCTTTTAAGTATTTCGAAAGCTTCCTTACAATCCTCATCAAAAACAAAAGGAACATCCTTCTGCAAGAGGTTGGTAAGAGGCCTAGAAATCTTAGAGAAGTCTTTAATGAACCTTCTATAGAAACCAACATGACCTAGGAAACTTCGTATACCTCTGATATCTGTGGGGCAAGGCATTTTCTCAATTGCATCAACCTTAGCCTTATCAACTTCAATGCCTTTCTCAGAGATTTTATGTCCTAAGACGATGCCTTCATTAACCATGAAGTGGCACTTCTCCCAGTTCAAGACGAGGTTGGTATCTTTGCATCTCTGTAAGACTCGATCAAGGTTGCTGAGGCAATCGTCAAAGGAAGAAACGTAAACGGAGAAATCATCCATGAAAACCTCAACAATCTTTTCACAAAAGTCAGAGAATATTGCCATCATACACCTTTGAAAGGTGGCAGGTGCATTGCATAAGCCAAAAGGCATACGTCTATAAGCAAATGTACCGAAAGGGCAGGTGAAATTGGTTTTCTCCTGATCAGATCGTGCAACAGGTATTTGCGAGAAACCTGAATAACCGTCTAGAAAGCAGAAGTGTGTGTGTTTAGATAGCCTTTCGAGCATTTGGTCGATAAACGGCAAGGATAATGGTCTTTCCTGGTTGCCTTGTTCAGTTTCCGGAAGTCTATCACCATGCTATAGCCAGTAATAATCCTCTCTGGGATTAGTTCATTCTTATCATTACGAAGAACGGTGATACCTCCCTTCTTAGGTACGCAATGTACTGGACTTACCCAATCACTGTGAGCAACAGGATAAATGATTCCTGCTTCCAGAAGCTTTAATATTTCTTTCCTCACGACCTCTTTCATTCTAGGATTTAATCTCCGTTGATGATCAGCAACTGGCTTAGAATCAGGATCGGTTTTAATCTTGTGCTGACATAGAGTGGGACTAATACCCTTAAGATCATCAAGAGTATATCCAATAGCAGCACGGTGCTTCTTTAAAGTTTTTAATAACTTCTTCTCTTCGTGATTCGAGAGGTGAGCACTAATAATAACAGGGCATATCTCCTTCTCATCAAGATAGGCATACTTAAGTGTATCTGGTAACTGTTTTAGCTCGAACACAGGATCACCCTTTGGTGGGGGAGGATCCCCAAGAAGTTCAACAGGCAGATTATTCTTAAGAATAGGATATTGTTCTAAAACAATTTTATCTATCTCATCTCTTTCATCCATATGCATATCATTTTCATGCTCAAGCACATATTGCTCTAAAGGATCCATAGGAGGCATGACAATAGAGGCAAGAGCAATGATTTCATCCCTACAAGACGACTCTTTTTCATGGGGTTGTCTTCCAAACTTGGAGAAGTTAAATTCATGAGACACACCCTCGAAACTAACAGTGACAATCTGTTTAACGCAATCAATATGAGCATTGACAGTGTTGAGAAAGGGTCTACCAAATATGATGGGACAAAAGCTATCTTGTGTAGTAGCAAGGATGAGGAAATCAGTAGGATACTTCGTCTTACCACACATGACTTCTACGTCTCTCACAATTCCCACATGGCAGATAGTGTCTCTATTAGGTAGCGTAATAGTGACATCAATGGGTTCTAACTCAGCAGGTGCAATCTCATCTTTGATTTCATCATATAGGGACCGGGGTATTGCACTAACACTAGCACCCATATCACATAAACCATGATAACAGTGATCTCCTATCTTGACAGAAACAACGGGCATGCCAACTACAGGTCCGTATTTGTCTTTCACGTGAGGTTTAGCAATTCTAGCGGAGTCCTCACAGAATTTGATAACATGCCCTTCTATGTCTTCGGCTAAGAGATCTTTGATAATAGCAACACTAGGTTCAACTCTAATTTCCTCAGGGGGTGCAAGTGGTCTAATGTAACCCCTACGTATCACAGTTGGAGATTTAGAATAATCCTTTTTCCTAGCAGGGTAAGGTGGTTTCTCACTGTAGGCACAAGGAACAATAGGATCATTATAGGCAATGACTTTTTCTTCAACTAGATTGGGTTTAACTATGTTGACTTCTACAGGAGGATGATACTTAAACCACTTCTATTTGGGAATATCAATATGAGCAGCGAAAGATTCACAAAGATAAGCTACTATCTCAGAGTCAAGTCCATACTTAGCGCTAAAATCTCTAGAAGTGTTTGTTTCAACAAAAGATTTAACGCAATCAAACTGGAAATTCATACCTGACTCCTTACCTTCTTCAAGCTCCCAATCTTTAGAGTTACGTTTGATTCTTTCCAATAAATTCCACTTGTGGTCAATATCCTTCTTCATAAAAGAACCGGTACAAGAAGTGTCAAGCATGGTACGATCTTCATGAGAAAGCCGAGCATAAAAGTTTTGAGTGATAATTTCTCTCGAGAGCTCATGATTGGGGCATGAATATAGCATTGATTTTAGCCTCCCCCAAGCTTGAGCTATGCTTTCCCTATCATGAGGCCAAAAGTTATAAATATAATTCCGATCACGATGTACTAAATGCATAGGATAAACTTTTGATGAAATTCCAATTTCAACCGATTGTAGTCCCATGATCCAGTATCATCACATAGCCTATACCATGTCAACGGCTTATCCTTCAAATATAAAGGCAAGACTTTCTTCTTTACCTCATCCTCGGGCAAACCTGCAAGCTTAAATAAACCACAAACTTCATCTACATAGATTAGATGCAAGTCTGGATGTGATGATCCATCTCCTGTAAAAGGATTAGCCATCAGTTTCTCAAGCATACCCGAAGGAATTTCATAAAATATATTTTCAGTAGATACCTTAGGTTGAGGAGCAACTCCTCATGCTTCCGTTCGTGGTGAAGATACCCCGAACAAATTCCTCAAAGGAACAGTTTCCATAGTGACAAGTGACAATAAATTTCAGCACACTATATAAATGTTTCCTTACCAAATTCCTCTTACCAAAGGCGCTTCACTCCCCGGCAACGACGTTAGAAAAGAGTCTTGATGACCCACAAGTATAGGGGATCAATCATAGTCCTTTCGATAAGTAAGAGTGTCGAACCCAACGAGGAGCAGAAGGCTCTGATAAACAGTTTTCAGCAAGGTAATAACTGCAAGCACTGAAAGTAGCGGTAACAAGTGATGGTGTAGTGAGGTGAAACGTAGCAGGTGAAAAGTAACAAGTAACAAGTAGTAGAAACCGTGCAGCAAAGTGGCCCAATCCCTTTTGTAGCAAGGGACAAGCCTGAACAAAGTCTTATAGGAGGAAAAACGCTCCCGAGGACACATGGGAATTTCTGTCATGCTAGTTTCATCATGTTCATATCATTCACGTTTGTTACTTTGATAGTTTGATATGTGGGTGGACCAGCGCTTGGGTACTGCCCTTACTTGGACAAGCATCCCACTTATGATTAACCCCTCTCGCAAGCATCCGCAACTACGAAATAAGAATTAATACAACATCTAACCATATCATTAAACTAGTGGATCCAAATCAGCCCCTTACGAAGCAACGCATAGACTGGGGTTTAAGCTTCTGTCACTCTAGCAACCCATCATCTAATTACTACTCCCCAATGCCTTCCTCTAGGCCCAAATAATGGTGAAGTGTTATGTAGTCGACGTTCACATAACACCACTAGAGGAAAAACAACATACAACACATCAAAATACCGAACGAATACCAAATTCACAAGACTATTATTAGCATGACTTATCGCATGTCCTTAGGAACAAAAGTAACTACTTACAAAGCATAATCATATTCATGACCAGAGAGGTAATGAGTAGCATCAAGGATCTGAACATAAACTCTTCCACCAAGTAATCCAACTAGCATCAACTACAAAGAGTAATCAACACTACTAGCAACCTTACAAGTACCAATCGGAGTCGCGAGACGGAGATTGGTTACAAGTGATGAACTAGGGTTTGGAGATGAGATGGTGCTGATGAAGATATTGATGGAGATGACTCCCCTCCGACGAGAGGAGTGTTGGTGATGACGATGGCGATGATTTCCCCCTTCGGGAGGGACGTTTCCCTGGCAGGATCGTCCTGCCGGAGCTCTAGATTGGTTCTGCTCAAGTTCCGCCTCGTGGCGGCGGAGAATCCACGAAAAAGCTCCGCCCTGATTTTTTTCCGGACGAAACCCTTTATATAGCAGAAGAGGGGGCCAGTGGGCCACCAGGGTGCCCACAAGCCCTATAGCCACGACCAGGGTTGTAGGCCGCGGCTACCAGGCTTGTGGGCCACTGGCAGCTCCCCTCTGGCACTTCTGTCGCCCAGTATTTTTTATATATTCCCAAAAAATTCCACGTTGATTTTCAGGGCATTTGGAGTTGCGTAGAATAAGGACTCAGACTTGCTCCTTTTACAGTCCAGAATTCCAGCTGCCGATATTCTCCCTCTTCAAATAAACCTTGCAGAATAAGAGAGAAAAGGCATAAGTATGCTACCACAAAGTATAATAACAGTCCATAAAGCGTTAAATATCAACATGAAAGCATGATGCAAAATGGACATATCAGTCGGCTGCAGGTTTTTCTCTGTGAGCCCTAGCTTGAGTAGCGTGTCGTGCTACATGATGTTGATGTTCTTCCCGCCGTCTACTAGCACCCGCGAGAATCGGCAAGTGAGCCTCTTGGAGGCGATGGTGGGGTCGACGATGAGGGTGTAGCTGCCGGGGTTTGGCATCACAGCCGAATGGTCAGTCCGACTCCAAGTGACCGGCTTCTCGAACCAGTGCATGAACTTTGGGACCGAGGGCACGGTGGCATTCACCTCGTGCCAGCGCTGATGCTGGATGTGCTTGTCGTCGCCTTCACGGGTGAAGACGATGCAAGCCCCATCTTAGTTGGGGGACTGGTCATGGAGACGGTCGTCGTTGGGGGGAGTCGGAGCCGGAGCCGGAAGGCCCTCACCTCGGGCTAGCCGCTAGGAGAAGCCGCACTGCTAGAGCGTGTGCCTAGCCGGCTTGGCCCCGGTGTGCATCTTGTAGGGGGCGTCGAGCATCTGCTCCAAGGTGAGCTTAGGCTGCTAGACGCCCTTGCCGTCACACTAGTGCTGGCTAGCGGCCTGCGCAGCCGGCTGCTCTTCCTCCGCACTGGCGACCTGCTTGCTCCCATACTGGGGATCTAGCTGGTAGTATTTCCGATTGTTGTTTTGCACCACATCGTAGAGTCGGCCGTGGCGTATTTGTCCGCCTTGGCCATGAGCCCGGCCAGAGTGGCCAGCTCCGAGCACATGAGCTTGTGCTTGAGGAGGGTGTTGTCTCGGCATACCTCGATGAAGTACCGGACGTCTTGAACCTTGTGCACCCCTTCTCAGGAATTGCGAAGCTTGGTCCAGCGCGTGAAGTACTTGCGGAGAGGCTCCTGCTCCGCTTGGACGCACATGGCCAACTAGCGGGGACGACCAGGGCGCTTGTAGGTGCTGGTGAAGTTGCAGACGAATGCCTCCTCGAAGTCCACCCATGCATTGATGTTACAGACCGACAGGTTGTTAAGCCAGGTGCGTGCGGAGGCGGTCACCATGAGCGGGACGTAGCGCACCGCGGCGCGCTTGTTGCCCCGCGCGATGCTGACTGTGGTGATGTACGATCAGCCAATCTTCCGGCTTGGCAGTCCCACTGTACTTCGGGGTGTCTCAAGGGAGAGTGAAGCCGGTGGGAAACGGCTCCTCGCGGATCAGGGGACCGAAGCATGCTGGGCCAATCAGACCCTCCTCCTCAACGAGGGCGGACTGGGCCAGCCGGTCGATCCGGATGTGGGAGTCATTCTCGCTTTGAGTGGCGCACGATCAGAGCAGGCGAGTGAGCTCGGTCCGTATGGAGGGAGCCCCTCAGTTTGGCCATTCCCGCCTTAGAGGCACGGTGTTGGCGCGGGCGGACTGTCCCTCGCCCTCGAAGAAGTCATCGCGCCAGCTGGAGTTCGCCGGTTGCTCGTTGTTGCGCCGGGAGCGCCCCTCGCGGATCCCGTTGGAGCGCCGACTCGAACCGCAGGGGGATGAAGACTGCTGGGCCAGCTGGCGACCGAAGGCCGGCCGCAGGTCCTCGGCATGTGGCGGAGGCCACTCAGCGCGAGGAGAGTCCGGCTGAAAGCGGGCCTGTTGTGCGTTAGCGGCGGCGATGAGGTCCTTGATGTGCTTTTTGTGTTGCGCATGTTCCTCACCCTCCATGGTGGCCAAGTCCTTGTAGGACACGTGGGCGGCCCTCATGTTGACCGCAGGATTGTCATAGGTGGGGAGCTTGCCACCGAGGATATGAGTGACTACACGTCCGTGACTACAAACCGCACTGCCTCAGCTCGGCTAGTCGCCAGCCGGGGTGAGGCCATAGGCGGAGTTGTACTCGCGTTGTGTAGCCTCCATCCGGCGTTTGGCAGACGCGGGGTGTTGTCTCCCACAAACAGCTGCTCAAGGGCCGTCTCCAGCTCGGCCCTCGCCGTGGGTGGGTTAGCTATTGGCGTGAGGTACTTAGCCCCTACAGCATAGAGCGGAGAGGATCGGAGGGGCCAGGGCGAGCCGTGGCCGCGGCCGTGCGCACCTCGGCTCTGGCGGGAGCAGGGATGTGGCAGAGCTGGTGACCATCACCATCGCATGGGCATGAGAGCCAGGGGGTCGCCCAAGGCAGTCAATCCCGCGGATGATGGTGGGTTGGAGCAGTCGAGCACCTCGCTGGGGTACTCGTCGAGCGCTGGAGCATCGTCAAGTCGCAGCTTGCTGAAGAACTTGCAGAGAGTGTCGATGACGGTCAAGGCGAGGCTAATGCATGCGTTGTCAGAAGGAGCGGCGGCGTCTCCTGTATAGCAGGCCGAGCCGGAGCACAATGCCGCAGAAGCCTCCACGAGGGAGAGCTCCACGGGCATGCTGATCAGCCCGGACGCGGGGCGTATGGCGGAGTTGGTGAAGGGTCCCGCCCGGAGCGTGACTCCGACCGATGCCGCGGACGGCCCCACGGTGGGTGCCAACTATCGTTTTCTCCGGACAGATGCCATGGGGAGGCTAATCGTACGTGGTTGGGACCGAAAGGACGCAGTCGGCTTCCGGGGACGGGATTGGGTACGAGCAACGCGAGACACCTGAAGTACCCAGGTTCGGGGCCCTCTTCGGGAGGTAACACCCCTAGTCGTGCTTGAGTTGGTTGATGATCCGGTTAGGGATACCATATGCTCCTTGAGCTGTATGTGGGAGGAGGAAGAAGGAGCTCGATGCTCTCTTTTCCCATCATGTGTGAGTGTGTGTGTTCGGCGGACCCTTTGCATGGGGCTGGGTCAGAGGGTTTTATAAGCCAACCCCATAGCTTACAATATGTATAGAAGGTACTAGGTGGGACCCGGCTGGCAGCCTCTAGAGCACGCCAGGGGGCCCACCGGCTGGAGAAGTCTTGTCACAAGTGGGGGCCAACCGGCTGTTGTGTCCCGCCTGCAGTCGGGGCCCGCCGACCGAGCCCCGCCATTGGTGCGTGCTTGCTACACCATGGCGTGCACCGCACTACGCGTGTCGCCTTGCATAGCCGGCTTCAGTCATTGTACGACCGGTTGGACTGTTGCCCACGCCGGGGAAGGTAATGGACTGGACGGGGGCATGCTCGTCATTGTACTGTCTCGGCTGGTCGTAGTCGACGACGGTCAGTGATACGTTCCCTCCACTGTAACCTCACATGGTCAGGTCGGAGGTACCCGAAGTGTTGTAGTTGCCCCTAATGTACCTTGTCAGGGTGATGCGACCGGAGCTGACCTGTCGGCTGGCGGGGGGTAGTCGAGTCGGACGGGGGAGTAATGTCGCCCGATCCGGCTCGGCCATGCAGTCGGCGAGACGCAACCGGCCCCCGGGGGGAGCCGGTCGCCCTGCATATGTTTTTTCAAAAAGGGGGGGTTCGTGGATTCCTTGCTTTTGGCCTACCCCGGGGTTATCCCCCCATCACTCTTAGTGCATTTGTTGCATGGCAATCCCTACTCCTCACATTGATATCAATTGATGGGCATCTCCATAGCCCGTTTATACGCCAAGTTCATGCAAGACTTTATTCTTCACTTTTACCCCTTTGAAACCTATCACCATATTCTATTCCACCTTTATGCTATATCCATGGTTCACGCTCATGTATTGAGTGAGTAATAAAAAGTTGGAACGCATTAAAAAGTACGATCCAATTGCTTGATTTGACATCGAGGTGCTCATGATTTATACCTTATGCTAGGAATACCAAGCATGATAGGGTATATGATTCTGTAGGGATAGCTTTCTTTAGCATTGTTATTTTGAAAGGACGTGATTATTTGCTAGTAAACATGAGTATGGATGTCTTTTTGTCAAATGATAGATTATTGCCTTGAACCCCTTGTATCTTAATATTCATGCCATGATTAGATTTATGATCAAGATTATGCTAGGTAGCATTCCACATCAAAAATTATATTTTTTATCATTTACCTACTCGAGGACGAACAAGAATTAAGCTTGGGGATGTTGATACCTCGTCGTCGTATCTATAATTTTTTATTGTTCCATGCCAATACTATACAACTTTCACATATTTTTGGCAACATTTTATATGATTTATTGGACTAACATATTTGATCCAGTGCCAAGTGCGAGTCCATGTTTCTTGCATGTTTTTTATTTCATATAATATCCATATCAAACGAAGTCGCAATGCGATAGAAATTTAAGGAGAATTATTGTGGAATATATGTGATTTTTGGAAGGTGGAATCAACGTAAACGGAGGCCCATGGCCTCCACTAGACACCAGGGTGTGCCTGGGCCCCCTAGCGCGGGGTGGTGTCTAGTGGGCACCCCTTAAGTCGATTGGGGCTCTTCTTCGGGCGCAAGAAACTTAATTTATGGATAAAAATCCCCTCAAAATTTGAGCCAGGTCGAAGTTACGGATTTTCGAGAATTTAAGAAACGGTGAATGGACAAAAAACAAGAACGCGAAACAGAAGAACAGAGAGGGAGATCCAATCTCGGAGGGGCTCCTACCCCTCCGTTGCCATGGAGGCCATGTACCATAGGGGAACTCTCCTCTGATCTAGGGGGGAGGCCCAAGAAGAAGAAGAAGAAGAAGGAGACGCCGGAGTGCCGCCGGGGCAAGGAGTGTGACGGCGATCTACATGAACAATCTTGTCGCCGTCAATACCAACTCTCCCCCCTCTATGCAGCAGTGTAACACTTCTTTTCCCGTTGTAATTCTCTATTTAAACATGGTTCTCAACACTACATACTATTTCCCAATGATATGTGGTTATCCTATGATGTTTGAGTAGATCCGTTTTGTCCTATGGGTTATTTGTGATATGATATTATTGATATGAGTTGTGTGTTGATATGGTGTTGTCGTAAGGTGCCTTCCATGATGCACACATGTGAAGGATACATGTTGGAGGGTTTGCAATATGTTCATGATTCGCTTATAGTGGGTGGCGAGAGTGACAGAAACTTACACCCGAGTAAGGGAGTTGTGCGTGTATGGGAGTAAAGAATACTTGATGTTTAATGCTATGGTTGGGTTTACCTTAATGATTTCTAGTAGTTGATGATGCTTGCTAGAGGTCCAATCATAAGTGCATATGATCCAAGTACAGAAAGTGTGTTAGCGTATGCCTCTCGCTCATTGCACATCATAAGTATCTATCATGTTCTATTCAATTGCCTATGGACAATCTTTTTCTTGCGTTACACAAAAAGCTTTCTACTAAACAACCCCTAACTTTTATTTCCATGCACTTTATTTTCTTGCAAAACAACACCTAACTTTTATTTACTTGTTCTTTATTATTTTTCAAACCTATCTATTACACCTACTAAGTACTTCTAGTTTTATTCTTGTTTTAGGTAAATCAAACGTTAAGTGTGCGTAGAATTGTATCGATGGTCGATAGAACTTGAGGGAATATTCGTGCTACCTTTAGCTCCTTGTTGGGTTCGACACTCTTATTTATCAGAGTAAATTCCAATTTTTACCCTCTAGTTGTGCATTTGTGACACATATTACCCCATTTAATGGATATTTTATTGAAATATCAGATTTTAAAGACATTTAACATGGTATTATCCTAGTTTTTTTTGCTTGTTCACATTAGATAGGATCGGCATGTTGCTTGAATAATTTGTAAAAAATTGTAAAGACCAAAGGGCATGATTGACGATCATGTCCAGTCTTTTCTTGTCCACCTGTTCCATTACTCGTCCTCACCCATATATTGTTTGGACCCCAGGCGTCACCTCACACCTTTTCTAATGGACACGCAACAGAAAACGCGGACCCAAAGCTTCTTAAAAGGGCATTCTAGATGACTTTTCACTCGACGAGGTAATCATCGTCACAAATGCATATCGAGGGAGTAAAATCGGGAATTCACTATATTTATCGATAAGGGCTATAAACGATCCCCTATACTTGTGGGTTATTAGATGCCCACCAGGCCATTCTCCGGTGTCACCGACAGCTCCACTCTTCCCTTGGGGCACGTGCGCCTTCCCGTCACCTTCGGCACCCGCGAGAACTACCACATAACGTTCATCGATTGCGATGTGGCGCACATCATCCTACCCTACAACATCATCCTAGGATATTGGACGCTCTCCAAGTTCATGCCCATGACCTACCATGCCTACGGCCTCGTCAAGATGCTTGGCTGCGGCGACACAATCACCATCTGCTGCGACGAGAAGGACGCGGTGCGCACCCTCAAGCATTCGTATGAGGTTGTGATACCTCTTGATCTTGCGTTGGTTTTCCCTTGAAGAGGAAAGGGTGATGCAGCACAGTAGAAGTAAGTATTTCCCTCAGTTTGAGAACCAAGGTATCAATCCAGTAGGAGTATCAAGGCAAGTCTCCAAAGTACCTACGCAAGAACAAACAAACTTGCACCCAACGCTATAAAGGGGTTGTCAATCCCTTCACGATTGATTGCAAGGTGATATCTGAAGGCGGAAAGTGCAACAAAGTGAAAGTGTAGAGCTGAAAATATGATGTGAAGTAGACCCGGGGGCCATAATGTTCACTAGAGGCTTCTCTCATGATAGCAAGTAATACGGTGGGTGAACGAATTGCTGTCGAGCAATTGATAGAATCGCGCAAAGTCATGATGATATCTAAGGCAATGATCATACATATAGGCATCATGTCCGAGACAAGTAGACTGATACTGTCTGCATCTACTACTATTACTCCACACATCAACTGCTATCCAGCATGCATCTAGTGTATTGAGTTCATAACAAACAGAGTAACGCCTTAAGCAAGATGACATGATGTAGAGGCATAAATTAATGCAATACATATAACCCCCATCTTTTTACCCTTGATGGCAACAACACGATGCGTGCCTCGCTACCCCTTCTGTCACTGGGTGAGGACACCGCATGACATGAACCCAAAACCAAGCACTTCTCCCATTGCAAGAATTATAAATCAAGTTGGCCAAACGAAACCCATAACTCGAAGAGAATTACAAGGATACAAAATCATGCATATAAGAGATCAGAGGAGACTCAACTAATATTCCTAGATAATCTGATCATAAATCCACAATTCATCGGGTCTCGACAAACACACCGCAAAATAAGATTACATCGGATAGATCTCCATGAAGATCATGAAGAACTTTGTATTCAAGATCCAAGAGAGAGAAGAAGCCATCTAGCTACTAGCTATGGACCCGAAGGTTTGTGGCGCATCATCGGAGAGGCAATGGTGTTGACGAAGAAGCCCTCCGTGTCCGAATCCCCCCTCCGCCAGGGAACCAAAACATGCCCCAGATGGGATCTTGCGGAGACAGAAGCTTGCGGCTGCGGAGAAGTATTTTCGTGGCTCTCTCTCGTGGTTTCAGATTTTTAGGGAATTTATAGGTAGAAGAAGTAGGGCAAAGGAGCTATGGGTGGTCCACAAGCCTGGTAGGCGCGCCCCCAAGGCCGCGGCTAGGGGGCTTGTGGCCTCCCCCAGGATCCTTTGCCTTGGTTCTCAAGTTCCCTGCATATCTTCTGTTCCAGAAAAAATCATTCCAAAGATTTTATTCCGTTTGGACTCCGTTTAATATTCTTCTCTGAAAAGGGTCAAAAACACGGAAAAAACAAGAACTGGCACTTGGCACTGAGTTAATAGGTTAGTCCCCAAAAAGATATAAAATGCATACAAAACATGCAAAGTTGACAAGATGATAGCATGGAACCATAAAAAATTATAGATACGTGGGAGACGTATCAGGTTGCTACCCCGACATACCCGTGCCGACGAGGACGAACCGGGGCTTTCTGAGGGGACGCCTGCGAAGAAGAAGCCTCTTCTCCCCTAGGAGCGAGCCGAGCTTCACAAGGTGTCGCTAGTCAGGTGCATCCCGGGCCCCTCCTATGCGCCCCCAACACCCCTCCTTGAAATAGGAAGGCGCGCTCGTCGGCCCTCTCCATGCAAGCCCTAGTATGCCATCATGAATGACGCCAGGCACGCCCAGCCTACCGAGGGAGGTGATCGAGCACAACCAAGTCATGCGCTAGGGCGCACGACCCGTCAGCAAGCCCCAAAGCGCAAAAAATCGTCCGTGAAGCACCCAAACCCAAGTGGATCGTCAACCCCACCCCCATATCCAAGCCGCACAATGGCATGCGCATGTGCGTCGACTTTGTCTCCCTCAATACGGCTTGCCTTGTGAGGCCCGTCTCTCCTTCGTATCCACTCATGCACATGCCTTTCGGCGTGGAGAGCACCACATCCATCTCCACGAGGCTCGTGCGCATGAGCTTGGAGTCCCACATCTCACATATGGTGTACAATCGCCGACCGCCCCCCTGCGGCCTGATACGTCTCCATCGTATCTACTTTTCCAAATTCTTTTTCCCTTATTTTGGACTCTAATTTGCGTGATTTGAATGGAATTAACCTGGACTGGCGCTGTTTTCAGCAGAATTGCCTTGGTGTTATTTTTGTGTAGAAATCAAAGTTCTCCAAACGCCCTGAAAATTTACGGGGAGCAGTTTTGGAAAATATCAAAAATATCTACGCCAAGTTCCACCTCAGGGGGTGGGCCAGTAGGCCACAAACCTTGGCTCTGCCACCACCACCCCTGGTGGCGGTGGGCAGGCTTGTGGGGCCCACACGGCTCTGCCGCCCCCAACTCTAGCTCTATAAGACCCCTTTCGTCCGAGAAAAAATAAAAAGAGAAGTTTTCGTCGCGTTTGCGATACGGAGGCGCTGCCACCACGTGTTCTTCATCTGGAGGGCAGATCTGGAGTCCGTCTTGGGCTCCGGAGAGGGGAAATCATCGCCATCGTCATCATCAACCTTCTTCCCTCTCCAATTCCATGAAGCTCTTCGTCGTTCGTGAGTAATCTATTCGTAGGCTCGCTGGGCGGTGATGAGTAGGATGAGATCTATCATGTAATCGAGTTAGTTTTGATGGGGATTGATCCCTAGTATCCACTATGTTCTGAGATTGATGTTGCTACTACTTTGCCATGCTTAATGTTTGTCACTAGGGCCCGAGTGCCATGATTTCAGATCTGAAATTATCATGTTGTCACCAATATATGTGTGCTTTAGATCCGATCTTGCAAGTTGTAGTGACCTACTATATGTTATGATCCGGCAACCCCGGAGTGACAATAACCGGAACCACTCTCGGTGATGACCATAGTTTGAGGAGTTCATGTGTTCACCAAGTGCTAATGCGTTGGTCCGGTTCTTTATTAAAAGGAGAACCTTAATATCCCATAGTTTCCTTTGGACCCCGCTGCCACAGGAGGGATGGACAATAGATGTCATGCAAGTTCTTTTCCCTAAGCACGTATGACGACACACGGAATGCATGCCTACATCACATTGAGGAACGGGAGCTAGCCACATATCTCTTCGTGTTATAGCTGTTGCATGATGAATATCATCCAAACAAATCACCGACCCATTGCCTACGAGTTTGTCCTACTGCTGCTCCTACTGTTTCTACTACTGTTGCTACTGCTGCTACTACTGTTGCTACTACTGTTACTTGTCTTGCTCTCCTGCTACTGTTGCTACTACTGCCGCTTGCTACTGTTGCTACTTGCCACTCCTGTTAGTACTGCTTTTCCTTGCTGCTGCTACTGCTCGTTACTCGCTACTTTGCTGTTACTACTTTGCTTGCAGATACTAATCTTTCAGGTGTGGTTGCATCTGACAAATTCAGCTGCTAATACTCGAGAGTAACCTCTCACCTCCTGTCTGGTAAACCAACAAATTTGGGTCGAATACTCTACCATCGAAAACTGCTGCAAACCCACGCGCTGGTGGACCATCAACAACATTCTTCTAGTTCCGTTGCCGGGGAGTGCTAGCAACATTCTTCTGGTGCCGTTGCAGGGGAAGGATTGTTGTCATCAGCATTCGTCTAACCATCGCCAGAGATTGCAATCAGCATTTTTCTGGCGCCGTTGCCGGGGAGGTATTGCTATATTCTCTGAGTTACTTGGGATTTACATCTGCTGATCACTATGAAGAATCTGAAGGATCCGAAGATCAAAGCCTTGCCCTCAACTATGAGGGGAGGTAAGGAATTGCCATCTAGCTCTGCACTTGATTCACCTTCAGTTATGAGTAAGTTTGCGACATCACCTCCTGCTAGAAATCTTGATATGTCGCCTATGCTTGATGATGCTTGTGATACTACTGCTAGAGATGCTATGCTTGATACTATGCCTGATACTGCTAGAGATGCTATGCTTGATACTATGCCTGATGATACTATGCTTGATACTATGCCTGATACTGCTAGAGATGCTATGCTTGATACTGCTTTGCCTGATGATGCTAGAGATGCTATTTTTCCTGATGATGCTATGCTTGATACTACTAGAGATACTCCTTTGCCTGATGTTCCACTAGGAGTGTTCCTTGATGCTCATACTGCTAGAGTTACTGCCAATGCTCGTGATGCTTCTGAAACTGCTGATACTATTGAGATAGAACCTGCTTTTGCTCCTGCTAGATCTAGCTCTCCTAGATATGAATTGCCTGATATACCTGAGGGTTACGTTATGGAGGGAGAGATAGCTGGGGATTTTCTTGCGTGTAAGGATGCCTATGACACTGAGAAATTACTTTTCAAGTGGAAGGAAAAATCTCGGGAAGCTAAGATGAAATACGACCCGAAGTTTGCCACTTCGCCTATCTTTGTCACCGATAAGGATTATGAATTCTCTGTCAACCCTAAGATAATCTATCTAGTCGAATGTGATCCTTTTCACGGTTATGAGTCTGAGACGGTCATAGCCCATCTTGCTAAACTATCCGAAATAGCCAACCTTTTCACTAATGAGGAGAAGATCCGCCACTACTATATCCATAAGCTGTTTCCTTTTTCTCTAAAGGATGACGCTAAATTCTGGTTCACCTCTCTTGCTCCTGGATGTGTGCATAGTCCCCAGGAGATGGTCTATTACTTCTGTGAGAAATATTTCCCTGCCCATAAGAAGCAAGCTGCCTTGCAGGAAATATACAACTTTGCTCAACTCCAAGAAGAGAGTCTTCCACAAGCTTGGGGGAGGCTCGTCCAGCTACAGAATGCTTTGCCTGATCACCCTCTTAAAAAGAACGAGATACTTGATATCCTCCATAACAGACTTACCGATGCCTCTAGAGACCACCTAGATAGTTGTGCCGGTTGTGTTTTTAGGGAACGAACTGTAGAACAAGTTGATGCCCTACTGAATAACCTCTTGATCAACGATAATGCTTGGACTATTCCCGAACCACCTCCTAAGCCAACTCCTAAGAAAAGAGGTATTCTATTCCTCAGTCCTGAAGATATGCAAGAAGCCAAGAAATCTATGCAAGAGAAAGGCATTAGATCTTAAGATGTCAAAAATCTACCACCTATCGAAGAGATCCATGGTCTCGATAACCCGATACAGGTAGTGGAAGTGAATTCTCTGCGTAGGTTTGATGAGAGTGATATTCCTTTTGATAAACCTGCTGGCCTATGCTTTGATGAATTTGACAACTTTGTTGCCAAACAACAAAGTTTCAATGATTATGTTAGCAGACATTTGGAACAAAGTACTCGTATGCTTAGCCATTTAAGTGCTTGTGTAGACAGAAATGTCAATGATCTGAAGCTTCTGAGTAAACATGCCTCTATGATTACTACTCAGGTAGAACAAGTACTTAAAGCTCAGAATGACCTGCTCAATGAATTAAATGACAACTCTGTCGGAGTCATTACTAGAGGAGGCAAAATGACTCAGGAACCTTTGTATCCTGAAGGTCATCCTAAGAGAATTGATCAAAATTCTCAAGGAATCAATGCTGATGCACCTAGTCATCCTAAGGAGAAGAAGAAGGATGATAGAAACCCACACGCCAGTTCACCAAATACTGTCACACCTGAAGAACCTAATGATATTTCTGTGTCTGATGCAGAAACACAATCAGGTGATGAACATGAACCTGGTGACAATATGGGCAGTGATGTTCATAATAATGCTCAACCTAGCCATGATGAGGATGTGGAGATTGAACCTATGGTTAATCCTGATAATCCACAACCTAAGAGATACGACAAGAATGACTTCACTGCTAGGAAGCATGGTAAAGAAAGAGAGCCATGGGTTCAGAGACCTATGCCCTTTCCTCGTAAGCCATCCAAGAAAAAGGATGATGAGGATTTTGAGCGCTTCATTGAGATGATAAGACCCGTCTTTCTGTAGATGCGGTTAACTGATATGCTCAAGATGTCTCCATATGCCAAGTACATGAAAGATATCGTGACTAATAAACGGAAGATACCAGATCTTGAGATATCCACCATGCTTGCCAACTACACTTTTAAAGGTGGAACTCCTAAGAAATTTGGTGATCCCGGAGTGCCCACTATACCTTTCTCAGTTAAAGGAAACTACGTAAGAACTGCCTTATGTGACCTTGAAGCCGGTGTTAGTGTTATGCCGCTCTCTCTTTATCGTAGACTTGAGTTGGATAAGTTGACACCCACTGAAATTTCTCTGCAAATGGCCGACAAATCAACTGCTTTCCCTATTGTCATTTGCGAGGATGTGCCTGTTGTGGTTGCTAATACCACTATCTTAACAGACTTTGTTATCTTGGATATTCCCGAGGACGATGCCATGGCTATCATCCTCGGAATACCCTTTTTAAACACTGCAGGGGCTGTTATAGATTGCAACAAAGGCAATGTCACTTTCCATGTCAACGATAATGAGCACACAGTGCACTTTCCGAAGAAACGATATCCAGTACATTGCATCAATGCTATTGAAAAGACTTCATCGATTCTCATTGGGAGATTTGAATGCCCTATTCCTCGTGTCAAGATGAAGTACGATTTGCTTGTTGGGGAGATACATATCCCCATTGAGGTGACTTAGTGGCCATTCGAAAATTCTCCGTTATCTCTTGCGATTCGAGAAGGTTTTGTCATAAGGACTTGATCAGTCCCATTGACGGATTTCTTTCGATGATCATGAAACGGATGAATCAAAGAGTCACACACCTCTGTTTTGAGCTTTCATTTTCTGTTGCTTAGAAGAAAAATGATAGAATTAGTTTAGTTTTTGTTGTTTTCTGTTTTAGCGTTCCGGAGAAAAATACCTCGAAAATAAAAGTTCTCCGATGGTCCTGAAAATTTAGTATGATTTTTTCTGGAATTTTTGAAAATTTCTGGGCCTGAGAGCTGGCCTAGGGGCCTGACGAGTGGGCCACAAGCCCTGCCACCGCCACCTACCCCCCTGGTGGCGGGGTGCAAGCTTGTGGGGCCCACAGGCACCCCCTCCACTCATTCCAGCTCCCAGCTTCTTCTTCCACCTCCAGAAAAAATTGTTTCGCAGCTCAAACCCGTGTTCTTGCTCATTTGGCTGTGAAGCACCATTATCCGAACCGTTTTGGGGAAATTTCTCCTTGGTGAGTGACTCCTCCATTGGTCCAATTAGTTTTTGCTCTAGTGCTTTATCCTTCGCGTATTCTTGCTACCTTGGTGACCCTATTCTTGAGCTTGAAGGGTTTATTTTAGCTGGTCCCAAGTAGTTTTAGCACGTGATACGGTCTCTAGGCACTAGTAGGAGTAGTTGCGACGAGTTGGGTTAATCTTTGTTCACTTCTCCTTCGAAGTCTCTAAATTTTTTAGAATTTTTCAGAGCTAGAAAAAGGAAAAGATGAAGAGGTTCTTGAGAGGCTCTTCAAGCCGTAACCCCAAGGAGGATGAGAAGAACCACCCCAAGTACGTAGTCCCTCGAGTCATAGAAGTTCGAGCGTGCGAGTGGCCAAGTGATGAATTTTTGCGCGCCGCCGGACTTTATGAAGACTTATATTACTTGGTGGAGAACGCAAGTCTTACTGTGTTCGTTGAAGATAAGTGCTCACAATACCTCCTCCTCACCAATATTTTCGTTCAAAGCTTCAACTTTTATCCAAGGAAGAATCCTCCCACGGTTGAGTTCATGATATACGATGTCCCCCAGTGCATGACGCTGCAGGATTTTTGCAATGTATGCAAATTACCTTATGTTGGGGATATCCGTGACCCTCGTCCACGGGACTTGGAGGATTTCATTGGTTCTGTTGTTGTTGGAGAGGAGAGAGGAGTGTCTCGCGCTAGAATTGCTAGCATACATTTTCCTGTGCTTCGGTACTTCTCACTATTTGTGGGAAAATGTTTGATTGGACGTGGGGATGCTGGATCACTTAGTTCTCCAGACCTCGCGATTTTGCGTGAAGGCCTTTATAACGATAAGACTTATAGCTTAGGCGCTATAGTAGCTCAACGGTTGAACCTGAACCGTTCTAAAGGTGTTGTCTATGGAGGTATCTATGCTACCCGTCTTGCCAGACACTTTGAGATACCCATTAGACTAGGAGAGGAAGGAGAGAGATGCTTCTCCCTGAGAGATATCTGGATTATGACAGCATGGTTCGCCATGATTTTCTGGATAGAGATGCTAGTAGACGGATGATTTATAACCTGGTGTTTAGTCAGGGTACTTGAGAGACTATTACTTTGCCTGCTCCTTCTTTGTTCGATCTTCATGCAGGCAGGCACACTATTATGCCCGGGGACATCTACGCATATTGGGGCTTGGCCCAACCACAGGCGCCCTTGCCCGAGCCGCCAGTCGAGTACCAGACACCAGTTTATCAGTGGGAGCCAGAGGAGCTCACACAGCAGTGGCATCCACAGTCTGCTTCGGAGTATCATGGAGCTGGTTATTTCCCACCTTGGGAGTAGACCAAGCTAGGCCAAAAGCCTAAGCTTGGGGGAGTACGTGTTCTCACCGACTTCACATTCATGCTTGTTGGGAGCTTTACCGTGTAAATAGTTTTCTTTTTCTTCGTGTCAAGGTAGAAGATATTGGTTACAATGTTTATTGGTTCTTGTATGCTTACCTGTTTAGCTTTCAAAGAGCCATATTACTTTGTCATCTCCTTTGTGTTTGCCTGCAGATTCAGCTTAGTCCAATGCGCTTATTATCGTTTTCATCGTTTGATCGTGCAAATGAAAGGCAACAATGATGATATATGATGAAGTGACTAAGACTGAAAAGCTGGTATGAACTCTATCTATTTTGTTTTTGTAAATATAACTAGCTTGTCGACCCAGATTTAGCTTTGTTGTGAGAGAACCATGTTTGCAATGACAACTTAGAGATCATAGTTTCTGATGCCATGCTTATTTAGCTGAGAGCTTATAATGGTTTGTCTTGATTGCCAACATAGATTTTGAGATGACTATAATGTAGTATGATAGAATGGTATTCTCCTTTGAATGTTTCAAGTGGCTTGACTTGGCGCATGTTCATGCATGTAGTTGAAACAAAATCAACATAGCCTCTATGATGTTCGTGTTCATGGTGATTTATATCCTGTTCATGCTTGCATTCAATGTTAGTCAAACTCATTGCATCTTGATGACTGTTGTCGCTCTCTAGTTGGTCGCTTCCCAGTCTTTTGCTAGCCTTCACTTGTACTAAGAGGAATACTGCTTGTGCATCCAGCTCCATAAACCCAAAAGTTTTTCCATGAGAGTCCACCATACCTACCTATTTGCGGTATCTACCTGCCATTCCAAGTAAATTTGCATGTGCCATTCTCTAAACCTTCAAGAAATAATCTGTTTTGCATGCCCGAACTGCTCATGTGGTGACATAGGGCTATTGGTATCTTCCATGCTAGGAGTGTTATCCTCAACATGTTATTATTCACATTCATTCACGAGAAAGGGGCCGCTATTTGGAATTCCCAGTTCCACGCTTAAATCGAAAACATAACTGTAAAACAAGACTCCCCCCGGATTGATGTTAGTATGGACGGTACCCGAGGATTCGGCTAGCCGTGGAGTGTGATTGATTGGTGGTGGGGGAGTTAAAACTTTACTTTTATGTTTGGGAACCGCCTATAGCATGAGTAGCATGGAAGATATTGCGTTGACAATGAAAGCATGCCACCCAAAATTATTATCTCTGTTTTCAAAGCTTGAACTCTGGCACCTCTGCAAATCAATGCTTCCCTCTGCGAAGGGTCTGTCTATTTATTTTCCTGTTGAGTCATCCCCCTCTTATACAAGCACCAATTAGAGAGCACCTCTGTCATTTCTATGCTTTGCTTTTGATTGATATTGAGTATGACTATGACTGGATCTTCGTTGCTATGAATTACAATGTTTAGTCAGCCCTTGATCTTTGAAAGTGCTCAACATTTATGTTTTGCGGTCTCAGAAAGAGCTAGCGAGATACCACCTATTCATATTGCTTCATGCTTGTTTTGATTGAAGTGTTGGTATTTGAAACTCATTATTATTTGCTCGTTAGCTGATTATGCCATTGATATTAGTTTACCGTGAGACCTTTGTGTCATTTGGTTATGTGGTTAACTTGTGATCTTGCTGAAATTCTGGTTATGAGTTAGACATAGTTGCAACAACAAGATCAAACAGAGTTTGTCAAAGTTTTTCTTTCTCTCTCAGTTTGTCAACTGAGTTGCTTGAGGACAAGCAAGGTTTTAAGCTTGGGGGAGTTGATACGTCTCCATCGTATCTACTTTTCCAAATCTTTTGCCCTTGTTTTGGACTCTAATTTGCATGATTTGAATGGAACTAACCTGGACTGACGCTGTTTTCAGCAGAATTTCCTTGGTGTTATTTTTGTGCAGAAATCAAAGTTCTCCAAACGTCCTGAAAATTTACGGCGAGCAGTTTTGGAAAATATCTACGCCAAGTTCCACGTTAGGGGGTGGGCCAGTGGGCCACAAGCCCTGGCTCCGCCACCACCCCCTGGTGGCGGTGGGCAGGCTTGTGGGGCCCACATGGCTCTGCCGCCCCCAACTCCAGCTCTATAAGATCTCTTTCGTCCCAGAAAAATAAAAAGAGAAGTTTTCGTCGCGTTTGCGATACGGAGGTGCCGCCACCACCTGTTCTTCATCTGGAGGGCAGATATGGAGTCCATCTTGGGCTCCGGAGAGGAGAAATCGTCGCCATCATCATCATCAACCTTCTTCCCTCTCCAATTCCATGAAGCTCTTCGTCGTTCGTGAGTAATCTATTCGTAGGCTCGCTGGGCGGTGATGAGTAGGATGAGATCTATCATGTAATCGAGTTAGTTTTGATGAGGATTGATCCCTAGTATCCACTATGTTCTGAGATTGATGGTGCTACTACTTTGCCATGCTTAATGCTTGTCACTAGGGCCCGAGTGCCATGATTTCAGATCTGAAATTATTATGTTGTCACCAATATATGTGTGTTTTAGATCCGATCTTGCAAGTTGTAGTTACCTACTATGTGTTATGATCCGGCAACCCCGGAGTGACAATAACCGGAACCACACCCGGTGATGACCATAGTTTGAGGAATTCATGTGTTCACCGAGTGCTAATGCGTTGGTCCGGTTCTTTATTAAAAGGAGAACCTTAATATCCCGTAGTTTCCTTTTGGACCCCGCTGTCACGGGAGGGATGGACAATAGATGTCATGCAAGTTCTTTTCCCTAAGCAGGTATGACGACACACGGAATGCATGCCTACATCACATTGACGAACGGGAGCTAGCCACATATCTCTCCGTGTTATAGCTGTTGCATGATGAATATCATCCAAACAAATCACCGACCCATTGCCTACGAGTTTGTCCTACTGCTGCTCCTACTGTTGCTACTACTGTTGCTACTGCTGTTACTTGTCTTGCTCTGCTGCTGCTACTACTGTTGCTACTGTTGTTACTTGTCTTGCTGTGCTGCTACTGTTGCTACTACTGTCGCTTGCTGTTGCTACTTGCCACTGCTGTCACTACTGCTTTTCCTTGCCGCTGCTACTGCTCGTTACACTGCCGTTACTCGCTACTTTGCTGTTACTACTTTGCTTGCAGATACTAATCTTTCAGGTGTGGTTGAATCTGACAAATTCATCTGCTAATACTCGAGAGTATGCTCTCACCTCCTGTCTAGTAAACCAACAAATTTGGGTCGAATACTCTACCCTCGAAAACTGCTGCGAACCCACGCGCTGGTGGGCCATCAACAACATTCTTCTAGTTCCGTTGCCGGGGAGTGCTAGCAGCATTCTTCTGGTGCCGTTGCAGGGGAAGGATTGTTGTCATCAGCATTCGTCTAGCCATCGCCGGAGATTGCAATCACGGCCCAAGGAATGATGGTGGAGGGTGTTTCGGTAAAAAACACGTGGAATGCCCTCCATCACCATAAGTTCTATCTGTGCTCCATGGATACGAGTGAGTCGGGGATGTACACGCCCCGTGGCTCTCTCTACACACGCTGCCTTCGGAACGTGAGAGCCCCTTCCCACTTTTGTGGAAGCCTCATGCTCCGCGTTGGCGGAACTCTCCTACCCAACTTCGTGGAAGCTCCATGCTCCGTGTTGGGGGAAATCTCCTACCCACTTTCATGGAAGCCCCATGCTCCGTGTTGGGAGGAATCTCCTACCCATTTTCGTTGAAGCCCCATGCTCCATGCTGAGGGAAATCTCCTACCCACTTTTGTTCGGAAGCCCCTATTGGGGAACGTTGCATGGGCAACTAAAATTTGCCTATGCTCGCCAAGAACAATCTGTGGAGACTACCATCTACGAGAGGGGAGTGCATCTACATACCCTTGTTGATCGCTAAGTGGGAAACGTTAAGAAACACGATTGATGTAGTTGAACGTCTTCGCGATCCAATCACGACCCTTCCCGATCCAACGCCAAACGGACGACACCTGCGCGTTCAACACACGTACAACTCAATGACCTCTCCGCCTTCTTGATCTAGCAAGCAAGGGTGTGGAGATAGAAGAGTTTTCCGGAAGCGTGATGACGTGGCATCGATGGTGGTGGAGTTGTTCCGGCACGGCTTCACCAAGTACTATCAAAACCAATCTAGTGGAGAGAACTGATCTAGAGGGAGACAGGGCTGCGTCGTGGCCTTTTTAGGTGCGGCACCCTCTATCCTCTTCACTATATATGGGGGAAAGGGAGGAGGGACTGCGCCCTAGGGTTCCCCCCTAGGGGGCGGCGACCAAGAGGAGGAGGGGTGACGGCCCTAGGGTTGGCTTGCCACCCAAGTTAAGATGGCGCCAACTCCTAGGGTTGGCCCTCCACCAGTTTAGCCAGATGGGCCTAGGTGGTGAGGGGCTCCCAGCCCACCAGGGACTAGTGCACACCCTTCTCAGCCTATGTGGCCCTTTTCGGTGGACCCCGGGAACCCTTCGGCACTCCGTGGTACACTACCTGTGATGCCCGAATTCCTTCTGGTGACCAACACAAAACTTCCCATATATCAATCTTCACCTCCAGACCATTCCGAAACTCCACCTGACGTCCGAGATCTCATCCGGGACTCCGAACAACCTTCGGTCACCAACATACATAACATAACAATACCAAATCATCACCGAACGTTAAGTGTGCAGACCCTGCGCGTTCGAGAACTATGCAGACATGTCCGAGACACTTTGAGGTCAATAACGAATAGCGGGGCCTGGATGCCCATATTGGCTCCTACATATTCTACGAAGATCTTTATCGGTCAAACCATGATGTGAAGGATCAAACCAATCCTGTATGCAGTTCACTTTGTCCATCGGTATGTTACTTGCCCGAGATTAGACCGTCGGTATCTCCATACCTAGTTTAATCTCGTTACCAGCAAGTCCGTTTACTCGTTCGGTAACACAAGATCCCTTGACTAACTCCTTAGTCACTTTTCTTGAAAGCTTATTGTGATGTTGTATTACCGACTGGGCCCCGAGATACCTCTCCGTCACACGGAGTGACAAATCCTAGCCTTGATCCATGCCAACTCCACACACACCTTCGGTGATACCTGTAAAGAATCTTTATAGTCACCCAATTACATCGCAACATTCGATACACTCAAGGCATTCCTCCGGTGTCAGTGAGTTGCATGATCTCATGGTCATAGGAACAGATACATTAACATGCAGGAAGCAATAACAATAAACGGGATATGATCAAATGCTATGCTTAAGGTTTGGGTCTTATCCATGACATCATTCTCCTAATGATATGATCCCATTATCAAATCACAACTCATGTCCATGGCTAGCAAAACTTAGTCATGTTTGATCAACAAGCTCGTCAAGTAGAGGCCTACTAGGGATACTTTATTGTCTATGTATCCACACATGTATTTTAGTTTCCAATCAATACAATTAGCATGGATACTAAACGATCATCATGAATAAGGAAATATAATAATAACCACTTTATTATTGCCTCTAGGGTATATTGTCAACAGTGTCCCACTTGCACTAAAGTTAATTTTGGAAATATGCCCTAGAGGCAATGATAAATAGTTATTATTATATTTCCTGTTTAAAGATAATCATTTATTATCCATGCTATAATTGTATTGAATACATAGATACATGTGTAGATACATAGACAAAACAATGTCCCTATTAAGCCTCTAGTTGGCTAGCCAGTTGATCAATGATAGTCGAGGTTTTCTGACTATATGCAAGTGTTGTCACTTGATAACTGGATCACATCATTAGGACAATCATGTGATGGACTAGACCCGAACTATGAACATAGCATATAGATCGTGTCGTTTTATTGCTATTGTTTTTTGCGTCTCAAGTATTTGTTCCTATGACCATGAGATCATATGACTCACTGGCACCGGAGGAATACCTTGTCTGCATCAAACGTCGCAACGTAACTGGGTGACTATAAAGATGCTCCACAGGTATCTCCGAAGGTGTCTGTTGAGTTAGTACAGATTGAGACTGAGTTAGTATGGATCGAGACTGCGATTTGTCACTCCGTGTGACGGAGAGGTATCTCGGGGCCCACTCGGTAATACAACATCACACACACAAGCCTTGCAACCAATGTGACTAAGTGTAAGTCACGGGATCTTGTATTACGGAATGAGTAAAGAGACTTGCCGGTAACGAGATTGAAATAGGTATGTGGATACCGACGATCGAATCTCGGGCAAGTAACATACCGAAGGATAAAGGGAATGACATACGGGATTATATGAATCCTTGACGTTGAGGTTCAACTAATAAGATCTTCGGAGAATGTGTAGGATCCAATATGGGGATCTAGGTCCCGCTATTGGAAATTGACCGAGGAGTGCCTCGGGTCATGTGTGCATAGTTCTCGAACCCGCAAGGTCTGCACACTTAAGGTTCGCTGATGTTTTAGTATAGTTGAGTTATATGTGTGGTTACCGAATGTTTTTCGGAGTCTCAGATGAGATCACGGACGTCACGAGGGTTTCCGGAATGGTCTGGAAACGAAGATTGATATATAGGATGGTTTCATTTTTGTCACCGGAAAGTTTCGGGCAATTCCAGGAGTGTACAGGGAGTGACGAATGGGTTCTGGGTGTTCACTGGGAGGGGCCCACCCACCCGGGAGTGATCCCAAGGCCCTAGGGTGGCGCATCAAGCCCCTAGTGGGCTTGTGGAGTCAGCCCAAGAGGGCTATTGCGCCACATAAGAAAATACCAAAGGAAAATAGAAAAAATAAAAGGAAAGAGGGAGGTGGGAAGGAAGAGGAGGACTCCTCCTTCGCAAACCGAATTGGAGGAGGAGTCCTCCTCCTCCTAGCGGCCGACGCACCTTGAGGGCCTTGTCCCTCAAGGCTAGCCCCTCCCCCTCCCTCCTATATATAGTGGTGGTTTAGGGATTTTTGAGACATAACTTTGCCACATGCAACTCTAGCCTATTCCACAAATTTTTACCTCTAGATCGGATTTCTGCGGAGCTCGTGCGGAGCCGTGCAGGAGTATATCATCACCGCCACTGGAGCGCCGTCACGCTGCCGGAGAACTCATCTACTTCTCCGTCTTGCTTGCTGGATCAAGAAGGCCGAGATCACCGTCGAGCTGTACGTGTGATGAACGCGGAAGTGCCGTTCGTTCGGCGCTAGATCGGAACGAATCATGGGACGGATCGCGGGACGGTTTGTGGGACGGTTTGAGGGACGTGAACACGTTCCACTACATAAACCGCGTTTCTTAACGCTTCCCGCTGTGTGATCTACAAGGGTACGTAGATCTAATCTCCACTCGTAGATGGACATCACCATGATAGGTCTTCGTGTGCGTAGGAAATTTTTTGTTTCCCATGCAACGTTCCCCAACAGTGGCATCATGAGCTAGGTTCATGCATAGATGTTATCTCGAGTAGAACAAAAAAGGTTTTGTGGACGGTGATGTTCGATTTTCTGCCCTCCTTAGTCTTTTCTCGATTCGGCGGTATTGTTGGATTGAAGCGGCCCGGACCGACATAACTCGTACGCTTACGAGAGACTGGTTTCATCAATTGACATGCACCCTCGTTGCATAAAGATGACTGGCGGGTGTTGGTTTCTTCAACTTTAGTTGAATTGGTTTTGACCGAGGCGGTCCTTGGAGAGGTTAAATAGCAATTTGCACATCTCCGTTGTGGTCTTTGCGTAAGTAAGATGCGATCATACTAGATACCCATAGCAGCCATGTAAAACATGCAACAACAAATTAGAGGACGTCTAACTTGTTTTTTGAGGGTATGCTTGTGATATGATATGTCCAATGATGTGATGTGATATATTGGATGTATGAGATGATCATGTTGTAATAGTTAATATCGACTTGCACATCGATGCTACGGCAATCAGCAGGAGCCATAGGGTTGTCTTTAAACTAACGTTTGTGTTTGCAGATGTGTTTACTATATTGCTAGGTTATAGCTTTAGTACTAATAGCATAGATAACACGACAACCTAGATGGCGACATGTTGATGGAGATCATGGTGTGGTGCCGGTGACAAGAAGGTCATGCCGGTGCTTTGGTGATGGAGATCAAGAAGCAGAAGATTATGGCCATATCATGTCACTTATGAATTACATGTGATGTTAACCCTTTTCTGCGTATTATTTTGCTTAGAACGACGGTAGCATTATAAGGTGATCTCTCACTAAAATTTCAAGACGAAATTGTGTTCTCCCCGACTGTGCACCGTTGCGACAGTTCGTTGTTTCGAGACACCACATGATGATCGGGTGTGATAGACTCAACGTTCACATACAACGGGTGCAAAACAGATGCACGCGCGGAACACTTGGGTTAAACTTGACGAGCCTAGCATGTGCAGACATGGCCTCGGAACACATGAGACCAAAAGGTCGAGCATGAATCGTATAGTTGATATGATTAGCATAGGTATGCTTACCACTGAAACTATTCTCAACTCACATGATGATCGGACTTGAGTTAGTAAATTTGGATCATGTACCACTCAAATGACTAGAGAGATGTACTTTTGAGTGGGAGTTTATTAGTAATTTGATTAATTAAACTCTAATTATCTTGAACATAGTCTAAGTCCACTTTGCAATATTTGTGTTGTAGATCAATGGCTCACGCAACAGTCACCCTGAATTTCTATACGCTCCTAGAGAAATCTAAGTTAAAAGATGATGGCAGCAACTTTGTAGACTGGGCTCGTAATCTTAAGTTGCTCCTACAAGCTGGAAGAAGGATTATGTCCTTAATGCCGCGCTAGGAGATGAACCACCCGCTACGGCTGATCAAGATGTTAAGAATGCTTGGTTAACACGTAAGGAGGACTACTCAGTAGTTCAATGTGCAGTCTTGTATGGCTTAGAGCTGGGACTTCAACGTTGCTTTGAGCGTCATGGAGCATATGATATGTTCTAGGAGTTGAAGTTTATCTTTCATAAGAACGCCCGGATCGAGAGGTATGTGACCTCCGATAAATTCTATGCTTGCAAGATGGAGGAGAATTCGTCTATCAGTGAACATGTGCTCAAAATGTCTGGGTACTCAAACCGTCTAACTGAGTTGGGGACTGAACTCCCGCAAGAGGCTATCACTGATAGAATTCTTCAATCACTACCACTAGGCTACAAGAGCTTTGTGTTGAACTATAACATGCAAGGGATGAACAAGTCACCCGGTGAGTTATTCGAGATGTTGAAAGTCGCAGAGTCAGAACTCCGGAAAGAGCATCAAGTGTTGCTGGTCAATAAGACCACTAGTTTCAAGAGAAACGGCAAAGGCAAGAAGGGTAACTCCAAGAAGAGCGGCAAGCTTGTTGCCAATCCGACGAAGAAACCCAAGGCTGGACCTAAGCCTGAAATAGAGTGTTATTATTGCAAGGGACTGGGTCACTGGAAGCGCAACTGCCCCAAGTATTTGGCTGATAAGAAGGCGGCCAAGGAAAAATCAGGTATATTCGATATACATGTTATTGATGTGTACTTAACCAACTCTCGTACTAGTGCCTGGGTATTCGATACCAGTTCTGTTGCTCATATTTGCAACTCGAAACAGGAACTATGAAATAAACAAAGGCCGGCGAAAGATCAAGTGACGATGCGTGTGGGAAATGGTTCCAAGGTTGATGCAATCCCCGTCGGCAGAGTTTCACTTCAGTTACCATCAGGATTAGTTATGAACTTAAATAATTGTTATTTAGTGCCTGCGTTAAGCATGAACATTATATTTGGATCTTGCTTATTGCGAGACAGTTACTCGTTTAAGTCATAGAATAATGGTTTTTCTATTTCTATGAGTAATACCTTTTATGGCCATGCACCCAATGTGAGAGGATTGTTCATATCGAATCTTGATAGCGATGATACACATATACATAATATTGAGACCAAAAGAGTTAGATTTAACAATGATAGCGCCATGTTTTTGTGGCACTGCCGCTTAGGTCATATTGGTGTAAAGCGCATGAAGAAACTCCATTCCGATGGACTTTTGGAGTCACTTGACTTTGATTCACTTGACACGTGCGAACCATGCTTCATGGGTAAGATGACTAAGACTCCGTTCTCCGGAACAATGGAGTGTGCAAGTGACTTGTTGGAAATCATACATACCGATGTATGCGGTCCGATGAGTGTGGATGCGCACGGTGGATATCGTTATTTTCTCACCTTCACTGGCAATTTGAGTAGATATGGTTATGTCTACTCGATGAAGCACAAGTCTGATACGTTTGAGAAGTTCAAGCAATTTCAGAGTGAAGTTGAAAATCATCGTAACAAGAAGATCAACTTCCTACGGTCTGATCGTGGGGGTGAATATCTGAGTTTCGAGTTTGGTGCTCACTTAAGACAATGTGGAATTGTTTCACAGTTAACACTGCCTGGAACACCACAGCGTAATGGTGTGTCCGAACGTCGTAATCGTACTTTGTTAGAAATGGTGCGATCTATGATGTCTCTTATCAATTTTCCGTTATCGTTTTGGGGTTATGCATTAGAGACAGTTGCATTCACTTTAAATAGGCCACCATCAAAATCCGTTGAGACGACACCATACGAACTGTGGTATGGCAAAGGACCAAAGTTGCCATTTCTTAAAGTTTGGGGATGTGATGCTTATGTCAAAGAACTTCATCCTGAAAAGCTGGAACCCAAAGCGGAAAAGTGCGTCTTCGTAGTTTACCCAAAGGAGACAGTTGGGTACACCTTCTATCTCAAATCTGAGGGCAAAGTGTTTGTTGCTAAAAACATAGCTTTTCTTGAGAAGGAGTTTCTATCGAAAGAATTGAGTAGGAGGAAGATAGAACTTGATGAGGTTATCGAACCTCTAATCTCTCTAGATGGTGGCGTAGGGCAAGGGGAAACCCCTGTCGTTGCGACGCCGATTGAGGAGGAAATTGATGATGATGATCATGTAACTTCGGATCAAGTTCCTATCGGACCTCGCAGGTCGAGAGGATCACGTACTGCTACTGAGTGGTACGATAATCTTGTCTTATCTATTATGTTGTTAGACAACAATGAACCTGCGAATTATGAAGAAGCATTGGTGGGCTCGGATTCCAACAAATGGCTGGAGGCATGAAGTCCGAGATAGGATCTATGTACGAAAACAAAGTGTGGACTTTGGAAGTACTACCTGAAGGCCGCAAGGCTATTCAGAACAAATGGATCTTTAAGAAGAACACAGACGCATACGGTAATGTGACCGTTTATAAAGCTCGACTTGTGGCAAAGGGTTTTTCACAAGTTCAAGGAGTTGACTACGATGAGACGTTCTCACCGGTAGCGATGTTTAAGTCCGTCCGAATAATGTTAGCAATAGCTGCATTTTTCGATTATGAAATCTGGCAGATGCATGTCAAAACGGCGTTCCTTAACAATTTTCTTAAGGAAGAGTTGTATATGATGCAACTCGAAGGTGTTATCGATCCAAATAATACTAACAAAGTGTGCAAGCTCCAGCGATCCATTTATGGACTGGTGCAAGCATCTCGGAGTTCGAATAAGTGCTTTGATGAGGCGATCAAAGCATTTGGGTGTACACAAGTGGTTGGAGAATCTTGTATTTACAAGAAAGTGAGTGGGAGCTCTGTGGCGTTTCTAATATTATATGTGAATGACATATTGCTGATTGGAAATAACGTGGAGTTTTTGGAGAGCGTAAAGGATTACTTGAATAAAAGTTTCTCTATGAAGGACCTAGGAGAAGTTGCTTACATTCTAGGCATTAATATCTATAGGGATAGATCGAGACGCCTGATAGGACTTTCACAAAGCACATACCTTGATAAAGTTTTGAAGAAGTTCAAAATGGATCAGTCCAAGAAAGGGTTCTTGCCAGTATTACAAGGTATAAATTGAGTAAGACTCAGTGCCCATCAACTGCGGAAGATAGAGAACAAATGAGTTCCGTCCCCTATGCTTCAGCCATAGGTTCTATCATGTATGCAATGATGTGCACTAGACCAGAGTCAGCTTGGCCATAAGTATGCAGGCGGGTTTTAGAGTAATCCAGGAGTGGATCACTGGACAGCGGTCAAGAATATTCTGAAGTACGTGAAAAGGACTAAGGAAATGTTTCTCGTTTATGGATGTGACGAAGGGCTCGTCGTAAAGGGTTACGTCGATGCAAGCTTCGACACTGATCCAGATGACTCTAAGTCTCAGACCGGATACATATTTATTCTTAATGGGGGTGCGGTAAGCTGGTGCAGTTCCAAGCAAAGCGTCATAGCAGATTCTACATGTGAAGCGGAGTACATGGCTGCCTCGGAGGCAGCAAAGGAGGGTGTATGGATGAAGCAGTTCATGACGGATCTTGGAGTTGTGCTGAGCGCACTAAATCCAATAACTCTGTTCTCTCACAACACTAGTGCCATTGCTCTAGCAAAGGAACCAAGGTTTCACAAGAAGACCAGGCACATCAAACGACGCTTCAACCTCATCCGCGACTATGTCGAAGGAGAGGACGTGAATATTTGCAAAGTGCACACGGATCTGAATGTAGCAGACCCGCTGACTAAACCTCTTCCACGGGCAAAACATGATCAACACCAGAACTGTATGGGTGTTAGATTTATTACAATGTAAATCGCATGGCGATGTGAGGACTAGATTATTGACTCTAGTGCAAGTGGGAGACTGTTGTAAATATGCCCTAGACGCAATGACAAATAGTTATTATTATATTTCCTGTTTAAAGATAATCGTTTATTATCCATGCTATAATTATATTGAATACATAGATACATGTGTGGATACATAGACAAAACAATGACCCTAGCAAGCCTCTATTTGGCTAGCCAGTTGATCAATGATAGTCAAGGTTTTCTGACTATATGCAAGTGTTGTCACTTGATAACTAGATCACATCATTAGGAGAATTATGTGATGGACTATACCCAAACTATGAATGTAGCATATTGATCGTGTGGTTTTATTGCTATTGTTTTCTGCGTGTCAAGTATTTGTTCCTATGACCATGAGATCATATGACTCACTGGCACCAGAGGAATACCCTGTGTGCATCAAACGTCACAACGTAACTGGGTGACTATTGATAACCCACAAGTATAGGGGATCGCAATAGTTTTCGAGGGTAGAGTATTCAACCCAAAATTTTTGATTCGACTCAAGGGGAAGCCAAAGAATATTCTCAAGTATTAGCAGTTGAGTTGTTAATTCAACCACACCTGAAAGATTTAGTATCTGCAGCAAAGTATCAGTAGCAAGGTAGTGTGATAGCAATAGTAGCAACAGTAACCAGTAGCAGCAAAGTGACAGTAGTAGCAGCAAAGTAACAGCAGTAGCAACAGAGTAACAGTAGCAAAAGTGACAGCAGTAGCGGCAAAGTAACGTAGCAAGGACCAGTAGTAAAAGACTCGTAGGCATTGGATCGGTGATGTATGATTATGCCGGATGCTATTCATCATGCAACAGTTATAACACAGAGAGATATGTAACTAGCTCCAGTTCGTCAATCTAATGTAGGCATGTATTCCGTATGTAGTCATACGTGCTTAGGGAAAAGAACTTGCATGACATCTATTGTACATCCCTCCCATGGCAGCGGGGTCCTAATGGAAACTATGAGATATTAAGGTTCTCCTTTTAATAAAGAACCAGACCAACGCATTAACACTTGGTGAATACACTAACTCCTCATACTATGGTCATCTCCGGGAGTGGTTCCGGCTATTGTCACTCCGGTGTTGCCAGGCCATAACACATAGTAGGTGACTACAACTTGCAAGACAGGATCAAGAACACACATATATTTGCGACAACATAATAGGTCTAGATCTGAAATCATGGCATTCACGCCCTAGTGACAAGCATTAAGCATGGCAAAGTAGTAGCAACATCAATCTCACAACATAGTGGATACTAGGGATCAATCCCCGTCAAAACTAACTCGATTACATGATAGATCTCATCCAACCCATCACCGTCCAGCAAGCCTATGATGAGATTACTCACGAACGGTGAAGAGCATCATGGAATTGGCGATGAAGGAAGGTTGGTGATGACGATGGTGACGGTCTCCCCTATCCGGAGCCCAGAACGGACTCCAGATCTACCCTCAACAGGAAGAACAGGAGGTGGCGGCGCCTCCTTATCGTAAAACGCGATGAACTCTTCTCCTTGATTTTTTTTTCTGACGAAAGGGAGTAAATAGACCTGAGATTGGAGGCGGTGGAGCGTTGTGGGCCCCAGAAGCCTACCAGGTGCGGCCAGGGGGGGGGCGCCTGGTGGGCTTGTGGGCTCAGAGCTCCACCTCCTCTGTTGATTCTTGCGCTAGTATTTTTTATATATTCCACAAAAATTCTTCGTAAATTTTCAAGTCATTCCGAGAACTTTTATTTCAGCGCAAAAACAACACCATGGCAATTCTGCTAAAAACAACGTTAGTCCGGGTTAGTTCCATTCAAATCATGCAAATTAGAGTCCAAAACAAGGGCAAAAGAGTTTGGAAAAGTAGATACGATGGAGATGTATCAATTCCCCCAAGCTTAAAACCTTGCTTGTCCTCAAGCAATTCAGTTGAAAAACTGAAAGAGACAAAAGAAAATCTTTTACGAACTCTGTTTGATCTTGTTTTTGCAACTATGTCAAACTCATATCCAGAATTTCAGCAAGATCACAAGCAAACCACATAAGCAAATGACATCTAGGTCTCACGATAAACTCATATCAATGGCATAATCAACTACGAGCAAATAATAATAAGTCTCGAACGTCAACACTTCAATCAAAACAATCATATAGCAGTATGAACAGATGGTATCTCGCTAGCTCTTTCTGAGACCGCAAAACATAAATGCAGAGTACCTTCAAAGACCAAGGGCTGACTAAACATTGTAATTCATGGCAAAGAAGATCCAGTCACAGTCATACTCAATCACATTTAAAAGCAAAGCATAAAAATGACAGAGGTGCTCTCTAATTGGTGCTTTTATAAGAAGAGGATGACTCAACAGGAACATAAATAGACAGGCCCTTCGCAAAGGGAAGCATTGATTTGCATGTTGGGTAACGTAGCATAAATTCTAAATTTTCCTACGCCATATTCAGATCTTCCTCTGGAGAGACCAGCAACGAGAGAGGGGTGAGTGCATCTTCATACCTTTGAAGATCACTAAGCGGAAGCGTTGCTAGAACACGGTTGATGGAGTCGTACTCGCGGCGATTCAGATTGCGGTGTGATTCCGATCTAGTGTCGAGCCACGACACCTCTGCGTTCAACACACGTGCAGCCCGGTGACGTCTCCCGCACCTTGATCCAGCAAGGAGGAGGGAGAGGTTGGGGAAGATCTCCGGCAGCACGATGGCGTGGTGTCGATGGAGAGACGAGGTCTCCTGGCAGGGCTTCGCCAAGCACCGTGGGAGAGGAAGAAGGAGGGAAGCAGGGCTGCGCCGAGGGAGATGGAAAACTGTGTGCCAAACAGCCCCAAAACCCTCTCGATATATAGGAGGAGGGGAGGGGGTGTGCCACCCCTAGGGTTCCCACCCTAGGTGGTGCGGCAGTCCAGATGGGAGAGGGGGGCGGCAACCAGGGCTCGGAGAGGGGGTGGCGCACCCCTAGGTGGGCCTTGGGCCCACCAGCGCCTAGGGTTTCCCCTCCCTCCCTCTTAGTTGCGCATGGGCTGGGTGTGGGGGGGGCCACCAACCCACCTAGGGGCTGGTTCCCTCCCGCACTTGTCCCACGTAGCCCTCCGGGGCTTGTGGCCCCTCCCGGTGGGCCTCCGGAACCCTTCCGGTGGTCCCGGCACTTTGCCGGTGGTGCCCGAAACATTTCCGGCGTCCAAACCCATCCATCCTATATATCAGTCTTTACCTCTGGACCATTCCGGAGCTCCTCGTAACGTCCGGGATCTCATCCGGGACTCCAAACATCCTTCGGTAACCTCGTATAACAATTCCCTATAACCCTAGCGTCATCGAACCTTAAGTGTGTAGACCCTACGGGTTCGGGAGGCATCAGACATGACCGAGAAACTCTGCGGCCAAAAACCATCAGCGAGATCAGGATACACATGGTGGCTCCCACATATTCCATGATGATCTTATCGGATGAACCACGATGGCAAGGATTCAATCAATCCCGTATACAATTCCCTTTGTGTGTCGGTATAGAACTTGCCCGAGATTCGATCGTCGGTATGCCTATACCTTGTTCAATCTCGTTACCGGTAAGTCTCTTTACTCGTTCCGTAGCACGTCATCTTGTGAATAACTCCTTAGTCACATTGAGCTCATGATGATGTTCTACCGAGTGGTCCCAAAGATACCTCTCCATCACATGGAGTGACAAATCCCGATCTCGATTTGTACCAACCCAACAAACACTTTCGGAGGTACCCGTAGTGCACCTTTATAGTCACCTAGTTACGTTGTGACGTTTGATACACCCAAAGCACTCCTACGGTATCCGGGAGTTGCACAATCTCACGATCGAAGGAAAAGACACTTGACATTTAGAAAAGCTTTAGCATACAAACAATACGATCTAGTGCTATGCTTAGGATTGGGTCTTGTCCATCACATCATTCTCCCAATGATGTGATCCCGTTATCAATGACATCTAATGCCCATGATCAGGAAACCATGATCATCTATTGATTAACGAGCTAGCCAACTAGAGGCTTGCTAGGGACACATTGTGATCTATTTATTCACACATGTATTACTGTTTCCTGTTAATACAATTATAGCATGAACAATAGACGATTATCGTGAACAAGGAAATATGATAATAACCATATTATTATTGCCTCTATGGCATATTTCCAACAGTCTCCCACTTGCACTAGAGTCAATAATCTAGTTACATTGTGATGTATCAAATACCCATAGCATTATGGTGTTGATCATGTTTTGCTCGAGGAAGAGATTTAGTCAACGTGTCTGCAACATTCAGATCCGTGTGTACTTTACAAATATCTATTACTCCACTCTGGACATGGTCCTGGATGGAGTTGTAACGACGTTCGATGTGCTTGGTCTTCCGGTGAAACCTGGGCTCCTTGGCTATGGCAATGGTCCCAGTGTTATCACAGAAGAGTGTCATTGGACCCGATGCGCTTGGAACCACTCCAAGGTCGGTGATGAGCTCCTTCATCCAAATTCCTTCATGAGCCGCTTCTGAAGCAGCTATGTACTCCGCTTCACATGTAGATGCTATCATGACTTCTTGCTTGCTGCTGCACCAGCTCACTGCCCCACCATTCAAACATACATGTATCCGGTCTGTGACTTATAGTCATCCGGATCTGTGTCAAAGCTAGCATCGACGTAACCCTTTACGATGAGCTCTTTGTCACCTCCATAAACGAGAAACATCTCCTTAGTCCTCTTCAGGTACTTAAGGATGTTCTTGACCGCTGTCCAGTGTTCCATATCGGTATCACTTTGGTACCTCCCTACCAAACTTATGACAAGGTTTATATCAGGTCTGGTACACAGCATGGCATACATTAGAGAGCCTACGGCTGAAGCGTAGGGGACAGTACTCATCTTCTCTCTATCTGCTGCCGTGGTCGGTGACTGAGTCTTACTCAATCTCATACCTTGCAAAACTGACAAGGACCCCTTCTTTGAGTTTTCCATATTGAACTTCTTCAATATCTTGTCAAGGTATGTACTTTGCGAAAGACCTATGAGGCATCTCGATCTATCTCTATAGATGTTGATGCCTAATATGTATGCAGCTTCTCCAAGGTCCTTCATCGAAAAACTCTTGTTCAAATAGGCCTTTATGCTCTCCAACATCTCTATATTATTCCCCATCAATAATATGTCATCCACATACAGTATGAGGAAAGCTACAGAGCTCCCACTCACTTTCTTGTACACACAGGCTTCTCCATAAACCTGTATGAACCCAAACGCTTTAATCACCTCATTAAAGCGAATGTTCCGACTCCGAGATACTTGCACCAGCCCGTAGATGGAGCGCTGGAGCTTGCACACTTTGTTAGCACACTTAGGGTCGACAAAACCTTCTGGTTGCATCATATACAACTCTTCCTTAAGATTCCCGTTAAGGAATGTTGTTTTGACGTCCATTTGCCAAATTTCATAATCATGAAAAGCGGCAATTGCTAACATGATTCAGACTGACTTCAGCTTCGCTACGGGAGAGAAAGTCTCTTCGTAGTCAACTCCTTGAATTTGTCGAAAACCCTTTGCGACAAGTCGAGCCTTATAAACGGTCACATTACCGTTTGCATCAGTCTTCTTCTTGAAGATCCATTTATTTTTTATGGCTCGCCGATCATCGGGCAAGTCCACCAAAGTCCATACTTTGTTCTCATACATGGATCCTATCTCGGATTTCATAGCCTCAAGCCATTTGTTGGAATCCGGGCCCGCCATTGCTTCTTCATAGTTCGAAGGTTCACCGTTGTCTAACAACATGATTTCCATCACAGGGTTGCCGTACCACTCTGGTGCGGAGCGTACCCTTGTGGACCTTCGCGGTTCAGTAGCAACTTAATCCGAAGCTTCATGATCATCATCATTAACTTCCTCTTCAGTTGGCGTAGGCGCCACAGGAACAATTTCCCGCACTGCACTACTCTCCGGTTCGAGAGGGGGTGTAATTACCTCATCAAGTTCTACTTTCCTCCCACTTACTACTTTCGAGAGAAACTCTTTCTCTGGAAAGGATCCGTTCTTGGAAACAAAGGCTTTACCTTCGGATCTATGATAGAAGGTATACCCAATAGTTTCCTTAGGGTATCCTATGAATACACATTTCTCCGCTTTGGGTTCGAGCTTCTCGGGTTGAAGTTTCTTCACATAAGCATCGCAGACCCAAACTTTAAGACACGACAGCTTAGGTTTCTTGCCAAACCATAGTTCATACGGTGTCGTCTCTATGGATTTAGATGGTGCTCTATTTAAAGTGAACGCTGCAGTTTCTAATGCGTATCCCCAAAATAATAGCGGTAAGTCGGTAAGAGACATCATAGATCGTACCATATCTAATAAAGTGTGATTACGATGTTCAGACACTCCGTTGCGTTGCGGTGTGCCAGGCGGCATCAGTTGTGAAACGATTCCACACTTCCTTAGGTGTGCGCCAAACTCGTGACTCAAATATTCTCCTCCACGATCAGATCGTAGACACTTAATTTTTCTGTCACGTTGATTCTCAACCTCACTCTAAAATTCCTTGAAATTTTCAAACGTCTCAGATTTGTGCTTCATCAAGTAGATATACCATACCTACTCAAATCATTGGTGAGAGTGAGAACATAACGGTAGCCACCGCGAGCTTCAACGTTCATTGGACCACACACATCAGTATGTATTATTTCCAATAAGTCGGTCGCTCTCTCCATTATTCCTGAGAATGGAGTCTTAGTCATCTTGCCCATGAGGCACGGTTCGCATGTGTCAAATGATTCAAAGTCAAGAGACTCTAATAGTCCAGCAGTATGGAGCTTCTTCATGCGCTTAACACCAATATGACCAAGGCGGCAGTGCCACAAGTACGTGGGACTATCATTATCAACTTTACATCTTTTGGTACTCACACTATGAATATGTGTAACATCACGATCGAGATTCATCAAGAATAAACCATTCACCAGCGGAGCATGACCATAAAACGTATCAGTCATATAAATAGAACAACCATTATTCTCTGACTTAAATGAGTAGCCATCTCGCATTAAGAAAGACCCTGATACAATATTCATGCTCAAAGCTGGTACTAAGTAACAATTATTAAGGTTTAAAACTAATCCCGATGGTAGATGTAGAGGTAGTGTGCCGACGGCGATCACATCGACCTTGGAGCCATTCCCGACGCGCATCGTCACCTCGTCCTTGGCCAGCCTCCGCTTATTCCGCAGTTCCTGCTTTGAGTTGCAAATGTGAGCAAAAACACTGGTATCCAATACCCAGGAGCTACTACGAGAGCTGGTAAGGTACACATCAATAACATGTATATCATATATACCTTTAACGTTGCCGGCCTTCTTGTCCGCTAAGTACTTGGGGAAGTTCCGCTTCTAGTGACCTTTTCCCTTGCAATAGAGGCACTCAGTCTCAGGCTTGGGTCCATTCTTTTTCTTCTTCCCGGTATCTGGCTTACCGGGCGCGGCAACGGCTTTGCCGTCTTTCTTGAAGTTCTTCTTGCCCTTGCCCTTCTTGAAATTGGTGGTCTTATTGACCATCAACACTTGATGCTCTTTCTTGATTTCTACTTCTGTAGACTTAAGCATCGAGTACAACTCGGGAATGGTCTTTTCCATCCCTTGCATGTTGTAGTTCAGCACAAAACCTTTGTAGCTTGGTGGGAGAGACTGGAGGATTTTTTCAATTATAGCATCATCCGGAAGTTCGACTCCAAGTGAAGTCAGACGACCGTGTAACCCAGACATTTTGAGTATGTGCTCACTGACAGAACTGTTCTCCTCCATCTTACAGCTAAAGAACTTATCGGAGACTTCGTATCTATCAACACGGGGATGAGCTTGAAAAACTAGTTTCAGCGCTTGGAACATCTCATATGCACTGTGTTGCTCAAAATGCCTTTGGAGCCCCATTTCCAAACTGTATAACATGCCACGCCTAACCAGAGAGTAGTCATCACTCCGTGTTTGCCAGACATTCAGAATGTCCTGGGCTGCTACAGGAGCAGGAGGGTCACCTAGCGGCGCATCAAGGACATAAGCCTTTTTAGCTGCTTCAAGGATGAGCTTCAAGTTGCGGACCCAGTCCGCATAGTTGCTACCATCATCTTTCAGCTTGTTTTTCTCTAGGAATGCGTTGAAATTGTGGTTGACGTTGGCCATCTACAATATTTATAAAGACAACTTTTAGACTAAGTTGATGACAATTAAGTTCATTTAATCAAATTAAGTACGAACTCCCACTTAAATCGACATCCCTCTAGTCATCTAAGTGATACATGATCCATGTTGACTAACCCGTGTCCGATCATCACGTGAGATGGACTAGTCGTCATGGTGAGCAACTTCATGCTGATCGTATTCAACCATACGACTCATATTCGACATTTCGGTCTCTTGTATTCGAACTCATGTCTGTACATTCTAAGCTCGTCGAGTCAACCTAAGTGTTTCGCGTGTGTAAATGTGGCTTACATCCGTTGTATGCGAACGTTAGAATCTATCACACCCGATCATCACATGGTGCTTCGAGACAACGATCCTTCGCAACGGTGCACACTTAGGGGAATACGTTCTCGAAATTTCTAAGAGGGATCATCTTATTATGCTACCGTCGTTCTAAGCAATAAGATGAAAAACATGATAAACATCACATGCAATCATATAGTGACATGATATGGCCATTATCATCTTTGCTCTTTCGATCTCCATCTTCAGGCATCGCATGATCATCATTGTCACCGGCGTGACACCATGATCTCCATCATCATGGTATCCATCATCGTGTGTCCGTGAAGTCGTCACGCCAACTACTACTACCACTACTACTATAGCTAACCATTAACAATGAAGTAAAAGTAGTAAACACATGGCGTTGCATCTCATACAATAAATTAAGACAACTCCTATGGCTCCTGCCGGTTGTCATACTCATCGACATGCAAGTCGTGAATCCTATTACAATAACATGATCATCTCATACATCACACATGCAACATCACAACTTTGGCCATATCACATCACATGTCAAACCCTGCAAAAACAAGTTAGACGTCCTCTAATTGTTGTTGCAAGTTTTACGTGGCCGATTTGGGTTTCTAGCAAGAACGCCTTCTTACCTACGTGACAGCCACAACGGTGATATGCCAAAGCTATTTACCCTTCATAAGGACCCTTTTCATCAAATCCAAACCGACTAGAGTGGGAGAGACAGACACCCGCTAGCCACCTTTATGCACGGTGTGCATGTCTGTCGGTGGAACCTGTCTCACGTAAGCGTACGTGTAAGGTCGGTCCGGACCGCTTCCTCCCACGATACCGCCGGAAAAGAATAATACTAGTAGCGGCAAGAAATTAACAAATCATCGCCCACAACCTTTTGTGTTCTACTCGTGCATGGAATCTACGCATAGAAAACCTGGCTCTGATACCACTGTTGGGTAACGTAGCATAAATTCAAAATTTTCCTACGCCATATTCAGATATTCCTATGGAGAGACCAGCAACGAGAGAGGGGTGAGTGCATCTTCATACCTTTGAAGATCGCTAAGCGGAAGCGTTGCTAAAACGCGGTTGATCGAGTCGTACTCGCGGCGATTCAGATCGCGGTGTGATTCCGATCTAGTGCCGGACCACGTCACCTCTGCGTTCAACACACGTGCAGCCCGGTGACGTCTCCCACACCTTGATCCAGCAAGGAGGAGGGAGAGGCTGGGGAAGATCTCCGACAGCACGACGGCGTGGTGTCGATGGAGAGACGAAGTCTCCTGGCAGGGCTTCGCCAAGCACCGTGGGAGAGGAGGAAGGAGGGAAGCTGGGCTGCACCGAGGGAGATGGAAAATTGTGTGCCAAACAACCCCAAAACTCTCTCTATATATAGGAGGAGGGGAGGGGGTGCGCCACCCCTAGGGTTCCCACCCTAGGTGGTGCGGCAGCCTAGATGGGAGAGGGGGGCGGTGGCCAGGCCAGGGAGAGGGGGTGGAGCACCCCTAGGTGGGCCTTAGGCCCACCGGCGTCTAGGGTTTCCCCTCCCTCCCTCTTGGTTGCGCATGGGCTGGGTGTGCGGGGCACACCAGACCACCTAGGGGCTGGTTCCCTCCCGCACTTGGCCCACGTAGCCCTTCGGGGCTTGTGGCCCCTCCCGGTGGGCCTCCGGAACCCTTCCGATGGTCCCGACACTTTGCCGGTGGTGCCCGAAACATTTCCGGCGTCCAAACCCATCCATCCTATATATCAATCTTTACCTCCGGACCATTCCGGAGCTCCTCATGACGTCCGGGATCTCATCCGGGACTCCGAACATCCTTTGGTAACCTCGTATAACAATTCCTTCTAACCCTAGTGTCATCGAACCTTAAGTGTGTAGACCCTACGGGTTCGGGAGGCATGCAGACATGACCGAGACACTCTCCGGCCAATAACCATCAGCGGGATCTGGATACCCATGGTGGCCCCCACATGTTCCCCGATGATCTCATCGGATGAACCACGATGTCAAGGATTCAATCAATCCCGTATACAATTCCCTTTGTCTGTCGGTATAGAACTTGCCCGAGATTCGATCGTCGGTATGCCTATACCTTGTTCAATCTCGTTACCGGTAAGTCTCTTTACTCGTTCCGTAGCACGTCATCCTGTGACTAACTCCTTAGTCACATTGAGCTCATGATGATGTTCTACCGAGTGGGCCTAGAGATACCTCTCCGTCACACGGAGTGACAAATCCGGATCTCGATTCGTACCAACCCAACAAACACTTTCAGAGGTACCCGTAGTGCACCTTTATAGTCACCCAGTTACGTTGTGACGTTTGATACACCCAAAGCACTCCCACGGTATTCGGGAGTCGCACAATCTCACGGTCGAAGGAAAAGACACTTAACATTTAGAAAAGCTTTAGCATACAAACAATACGATCTAGTGCTATGCTTAGGATTGGGTCTTGTCCATCACATCATTCTCCCAATGATGTGATCCCGTTATCAATGACATCTAATGCCCATGATCAGGAAACCATGATCATCTATTGATTAATGAGCTAGCCAACTAGAGGCTTGCTAGGGACACATTGTGATCTATTTATTCACACATGTATTACTATTTCCTGTTAATACAATTGTAGCATGAACAATAGACGATTATCATGAACAAGGAAATATAATAATAACCATATTATTATTGCCTCTAGGGCATATTTCCAACATTGCAGAGGTGCCAGAGCTCAAGCTTTTGAAAACAGAGATAATAATTTTATGTGGCATGATTTCATTCTCAACGCAATGACCAAGAGTTCTCACCATCTTCCACGCTACACATTCTATAGGCAGTTCCCAAACAGAAAAGTAAAGTTTTGACTCCCCCACCACCGATCAATCACACTCCACGACTAGCCGAATACTCGGATGCCGTCCATACCAACATCAATCCAGGGGGAGTTTTGTTTGCAATTATCTTTTCGATTTGAGCATGGAACCGGGCATTCCAATTACCGGCCCCTTTCTCGTGAATGATAGTGTAGAAACACATATCGAGGATAACAAGCCTAGCATGGAAGATACTGATAGCCCCCTGTCACCACATGAGCGCTTCGGGCATGCAAAACAGATTATTTCTTGAAGATTTAAAGAGTGGCACATGCAAAATTTAGTTGGAACGGCAGGTAGATACCGCATATAGGTAGGTACGGTGGACTCATAGTGAACAACTTTGGGTTTATGGAAGTGGATGCACAAGCAGTATTCCCGCTTAGTACAAGTGAAGGCTAGCAAAAGACTGGGAAGCGACCAACTAGAGAGCGACAACAGTCATCAAAATGCATTGAGATTAACCAACAATGAGTGCAAGCATGAGTAGGACATAAATCACCATGAACATGAATATCATAGAGGCTATGTTGATTTTGTTTCAACTACATGCATGAACATGCGCCAAGTCAAGCCACTTGAATCATTCAAAGGAGGATACCATCCTATCATACTACATCACAGTCATCTCAAAATTCATGTTGGCATCCAAGACAAACAATTATAAGCTCCTAGCTAATTAAGCATGGCATCAGAAACTATGATCTCTAAGTTGTCATTACAAACATGTTTCTCTCACAACAAAGCTAAATCAGGAACGATGAGCTAGTCATATTTACAAAAACAAAATAGATCGAGTTCATACCAGCTTTTCGAGGCTCAGTCACATGATCATATATCGTCGTTATTGCCTTTAACTTCCACGACCGAATGATGTGAACAATAATAAGAGTGCTCGTGCATTGGACTAAGCTGGAATCTGCAGGCAAACACAAAGGAGAAGACAAAGTAGTATGGCTCTTTAACAGATAGAAAGATATGCTTGCGAGAGCCACTAAACACTGTAACCATGGTCTTCTACCTTGACCCAAGGAAAAAAGAAAACTATTTACACGGGAAAGCTCCCAACAAGCAAAAAGAAGAAAAGAAAATCGTTTTGGGTTTTTCTCAAACTAGACAAGAACACGAAAAGAAAACGAGAGAAAGAAAATACACTAGCATGGATGATACAGTGGCAAAGTGTGAACACCGACTAACAAAGTGAAAGTGTAAGCAAGAATATAAAGTCGGTGAGAAACACGTACTCCCCCAAGCTTAGGCTTTTGGCCTAAGTTGGTCTACTCCCAAGGAGGGAAATAACCAACTCTGTGGTAGTGTGGAGTGTACTGCGGGTGCCACTGTTGTGTGAGCTCCTCTGGTTCCCACTGATAAATTGGCGTCTGGTACTCGACTGGTGGCTCGGGCACGGGCACCTATGGTTGGGCTATGCCCCAATATGCGTAGATGTCAGAGGGCATAATAATGTACCTGCCTGCATGAAGATTGAACAAAGAAGGAGCAGGCAAAGTAATAGTCTCACGAGTACCCTGACTAAATACCAGGTTATAAATCATCCTTCTATTTATATCTCTATCAAGAAAGTCATGGCGAACCATGCTATCATAGTCTAGATATATCTCAGGAAGAAGAATCTCTTCTTCCTCGTCCAGTCTAATAGGTATCTCAAAGTGTCTAGCAAGACGGGTAGCATAGATACCTCAATAGACAACGCCTTTAGAACGGTTCGTGTTCAACCGTCGAGCTACTATAGCGCCCAAGCTATAAGTTTTATCATTATAAAGGGCTTCGCGCAAGACCGCAAGATCTGGGGAGCTAAGGGACCCAGCTTTCCCACGGCTAATCAAACATTTTCCCACGAATAATGAGAAGTACCGAAGCACGGGAAAATGTATGCTAGCAGCTCTAGCGCAAGACACTCCTCTCTCCTCTCCTACAACAATAGTATCTATGAAAGACTCCAAGTCCCGTGGACAGGTTCATGAATATCCCCAACAAAAGGCAATTTGCAAACATTGCAAAAATCCTGGAGTGACATGCGTTGGGGGATATCATATAATTTAAACTCAACCATAGGAGGATTCTTCCTTGGATAGAAATTAAAGCTTTGTAGGAAAATATTGGTGAGGAGGAGGTATTGCTGACACTTATCTTCAACGAAGGTGGTAAGGCCTGCGTTCTCCACCAAGTAATAAAAGTCCTCATAAAGTCCGGCGGCGCGTAAGAACACATCGCTTGGACATTCGCACGCTCGAACTTATGCAACTCGGGGGACCGGATACTTGGGTTTCTTCTACTCATTCCCATCATCCTTGGGGTCACGGCTTGAAGAGCCTCTTAAGAACCTCCTCATCTTTTCCCTTTTCTATCTGTGAAAATTTCTGAAATTTTAGTGACTCTAAGGAAAAGTGAACAAGGCTCAACTAAACTCGTAGCAACTACTCCCACAAGTGAAACTACTTGGGACCAGCTAAAATTAGCATGCAAACACAAGCACATGGTCACCAAGGCAGCAAAAATACGCGAAGTATAAGGCACTAGAGAAAAAACTAATTGGACCAATGGAGGAGTCACTTACCAAGGAGCAATTTCCCCAAAACAGTTTGGTGAATGGTGCTTTGCACAAGGAGATCGAGAATCCCAGCAAGAAGAGCAAGAACTCGGGTTTGAGGTGCGAAACAATTTTTTCTGGAGGTAGGAGAAGTAGATGGGAGCTAGAATGAGTGGAGGGGGTGCACGTGGGCCCCACAAGCCTAGTAGGCGCGCCCAAGGGGGGTGCCCGCGCCTCCAGGGCTTGTGGCCCACTCGTGCAGCCCCCTGACTAGCTCTGTATCTCAGTATTTTTCAAAAATTCCAGAAAAAATCATATTTGATTTTTCGGACGTTCGGAGAACTTTGATTTTGGAGTAATTTTCTACGGGACGCTAAAAGCAGAAAACAGGGAAAACTAAACTAAATCTAAATTTTTTCTTGTAAGCAACTAAAGGTGAAATCTTGGAACAGAGGTTTGTGACTCCTCGATTCATCCATCTCATGGTCATCGAAAGAAATGCGTCAATGAGGTTGATCAAGTCTCCTTGACAAACTTTTTCGAATCGCAAAAGAGAACGTAGAATTTTTGAATAGTCACTAGGTTACCTCAATGGGGATATGAATATCCCCAACAAGCAAATCATACTTCATCTTGACAGGAGGTATAGGGCATTCAAAGCTCCCAATAAGAATCGATGAAGTTTTTTTGATAGCAGTATTGCAATGTACTCGATATTGTTTCTTCGGAAAGTGCACCGTATGCTCATTACCGTTGACATGGAAAGTGACATTGCCTTTGTTTCAATCTATAACAGCCCCTGTAGTGGTTAAAAAGGGTCTTCCAAGGATGACCGCCATGGCATCATCCTCGGGAATATCCAGAATAACAAAGTCCGGCAAGATAGTAACGTTAGAAACCACAACACGCACATCCTCGCAAATGCCGATAGGGAAAGCAGTTGATTTGTCGGCCATTTGCAGAGAGATTTCAGTGGGTGTCAACTTATCCAGTTAAAGCCTACGATAAACAGAGAGAGGCATAACACTAACACCGGCTCCACGGTCGCATAAAGCAGTTCGAACGTAGTTACCTTTAATGGAGCAAAGTATAGTGGGCACTCCGGGATCACCTAGTTTCTTAGGAGTTCCACCCTTGAAGGTATAGTTAGAAAGCATGGTGGAAATCTCAACCTCAGGTATCCTCCTATTATTATTCACAATATCCTTCATGTACTTAGCATACGGAGACATTTTGAGCATATCTGTCAAACACATTTGCACAAAAAACAGGTCTAATCATTTCAACAAAGCGCTCAAAATCCTCATCATCCTTTTTCTTGGATAGTTTGGGAGGAAAGGGCATGGGTTTCTGAACCCATGGTTCACTTTCTTTACCATGCTTCCTAGCAGCAAAATCGTTCTTATCGTATCTCTTATTCTTAGGATGTGGGTTATCAAGATCAACAGGTTCAATCTCCACATCCCTATCATTGCTAGGTTGAGCATCGTCATGAACATCACTATTGGTATTATCATTAGGCTCATGTTCATCACCGGATTGTGTTTCAGCATTAGAGGCAGAGACATTGTTTGGATTCTCACGTGCAACAACAATAGGGTTGCTAGCGTGCAAATCCCTATCATCTTTATTCTTCTTCCTAGGATGACTAGGTGCATCAGTGCTAACTCCTTGAGAATCTTGTTCAATTCTCTTAGGATGACCCTCAGAATACAAAGGTTCCTGGGTCATTCTACCGCCTCTAGTGACGACTCTGACATAATTGTCATTCAACTCATTGAGCAAGTCATTCTGAGCCTTAAGTACTTGTTCTACTTGAGTAGTAACCATAGAGGCATGTTTACTCAAGAGCTTAAGATCATTGACATTTCTATCCACACAAGCACTTAATGAGCATTCTGTTCCAATTGTCTGCTAACATAATCATTGAAACTTTGTTGTTTGGCAACAAAGTTATCAAATTCATACATGCATAATCTAGCAGGTTTATCAAAAGGAATATCACTCTCATCGAACCTACGAAGAGATTTACTTCTACTACCTGTATCGGGTTATCGAGACCATGGATCTCTTCGATAGGTGGTAGATTTTTGACATCTTCAGATTTAATGCCTTTCTCTTTCATAGATTTCTTAGCTTCTTGCATATCTTCGGGACTGAGGATTAGAATACCTCTTTTCTTTGGAGTTGGCTTAGGAGGTGGTTCGGGAATAGTCCAAGCATTCTCATTGCACAAGATGTTATTCAATAGGATCTCAGCTTGTTCTACAGTTCGTTCCCTAAAAACACAACCGGCACAACTATGTAGGAGGTCTCTAGAAGCATTGGTAAGTCCATTATAGAAGATATCAAGTATTTCATTCTTCTCAAGAGGGTGATCGGGCAAAGAATTCAGTAGCTGGACGAGCCTCCCCCAAGCTTGTGGGAGACTCTCTTCTTCAACTTGTGCAAAGTTGTATATTTCCTGCAAGGCAGCTTGCTTTTTATGGGCAGGGAAATATTTCTCAGAGAAGTAGTATATCATATCCTGGGGGCTACGCACACAACCAGGAGCAAGAGAAGTGAACCAGGTCTTAGCATCATCCTTTAGCGAGAAAGGAAACAGCTTGAGGATAAAGTAGTGGCGGATATTTTCCTCACTCGTGAATAGGGTGGCTATATCGTGCAGTTTGGTAAGATGGGCTACAACCGTTTCAGACTCATAACCGTGAAAAGGATCAGATTTGACCAAAGTGATTAACTCAGGGTCGACAGAGAACTCATAATCCTTATCGGTCACAAAGATAGGCGAAGTAGCAAACTTCGGGTCGTATTTCATCCCAGCGTTCAGAGATTTTTCTTTCCACTTAGGCAGTAAGTTCTCAACATCATAGCTATCCTTACAAGCAAGAAAGTCCTCAGCTATCTCTCCCTCCATAACATAACGCTCAGGCATATCAGGCAATTCATATCTACGAGAGGTAGCTCTATCAGGCAAAATAGCAGGTTCTACTTCAATAGTATCAGCAGTTTCTGAAGTATCATCACATCTAGCAGCAACTCTAGCAATTTGTGCATCAAGGAATGCACCTAGTGGCAAAGCAGTATCAAGCATAGCATCATCATAAGCATCATGGGCAGCAGAAGTAGCATCATCAAGCATATGCGACATATCAAGATTTCTAGCAGGAGGTGGAGTCGCAAACTTACTCATAACTGAAGGTGAATCAAGTGCAGAGCTAGATGGCAGTTCCTTACCTGTCCTCGTAGTCGACGGCAAGATTTTTGTTCTTGGATCTTTCGGATTCCTCATAGTGACCAGCAGACGTAAATCCCAAGTGACTCAGAGAGTATAGCTGTGCGTCCCCGGCAACGGCGCCAAAAAAGGTCTTGATAACCCACAAGTCTAGGGGAATACCCTGTGTGCATCAAACGTCACAACGTAACTGGGTGACTATTGACAACCCACAAGTATAGGGGATCGCAATAGTTTTCGAGGGTAGAGTATTCAACCCAAATTTATTGATTCGACTCAAGGGGAAGCCAAAGAATATTCTCAAGTATTAGCAATTGAGTTGTCAATTCAACCACACCTGAAAGATTTAGTATCTGCATCAAAGTATTAGTAGCAAGGTAGTGTGATAGCAACAGTAGCAACAGTAACCAGTAGCAGCAAAGTGACACTAGTAGCAGCAAAGTAACAACAGTAGCAACAGAGTAACAGTAGCAAAAGTGACAGCAGTAGCGGCAAAGTAATGTAGCAAGGACCAGTAGTAAAAGACTCGTAGGCATTGGATCGGTGATGTATGATTATGCCGGATGCTATTCATCATGCAATAGTTATAACACGGAGAGATATGTAACTAGCTCCAGTTCGTCAATCTAATGTAGGCATGTATTACGTACGTAGTCATACGTGCTTAGGGAAAAGAACTTGCATGACATCTATTGTCCATCTCTCCCGTGGCAGCGGGGTCCTAACGGAAACTACGAGATATTAAGGTTCTCCTTTTAATAAAGAACCGGACCAACGCATTAACACTTGGTGAATACATGAACTCCTCATACTATGGTCATCTCCGGGAGTGGTTCCGGCTATTGTCAGTCTGGGTTGCCGGGTCATAACACATAGTAGGTGACTACAACTTGCAAGATAGGATCAAGAACACACATATATTAGCGACAACATAATAGGTTCAGATCTGAAATCAAGACACTCGGGCCCTAGTGACAAGCATTTAGCATGGCAAAGTAGTAGCAACATCAATCTCAGAACATAGTGGATACTAGGGATCAATCCCCGTCAAAACTAACTCGATTACATGATAGATCTCATCCAACCCATCACCGTCCAGCAAGCCTACGATGAGATTACTCACGAACGGTGAAGAGCTTCGTGGAATTAGCGATGAAGGAAGGTTGGTGATGATGATGGCGACGATCTCCCCTCTCCGGAGCCCAGAACGGACTCCAGATCTGCCCTCCAGAGGAAGAACAGGAGGTGGCGGCACCTCCGTATCGTAAAACGCGATGAACTCTTCTCCTTGATTTTTTTCGGGGCGAAAGGGACTAAATAGACCTGAGATTGGAGGCGGTGGAGCGTTCTCGGCCCCACAAGCCTGCCAGGAGCGACCAGGGGGGTGCGCCTGGTGGGCTTGTGGGGTCACAGCTCCACTTCCTCCGTTGATTCTTGCGCCATTATTTTTTATATATTCCACAAAAAAAAATTGTAAATTTTTAGGTCATTCCGAGAACTTTTATTTCTGCGCAAAAACAACACCATGGCAATTCTGCTGAAAATAGTGTTAGTCCGGGTTAGTTCCATTCAAATCATGCAAATTAGAGTCCAAAACAAGGGAAAAAGAGTTTGGAAATGTAGATACGATGGAGACGTATCAACTATAAAGGTGCTCTACAGGTATCTCCAAAGGTGTACGTTGAGTTAGTATGGATCGAGACTGGGATTTGTCACTCCGTGTGACGGAGAGGTATCTCGGGGCCCACTCGGTGATACAACATCACACACAAGCGTTGAAAGCAATGTGACTAAGTGTAAGTCACGGGATCTTGTATTATGGAACGAGTAAAGAGACTTGCCGGTAACGAGATTGAAATAGGTATGCGGATACCACGATCGAATCTCGGGCAAGTAACATACCGAAGGACAAAGGGAATGACATACATGATTATATGAATCCTTGACACTGAGGTTCAACTGATAAGATATTCGGAGAATATGTAGGATCCAATATGGGCATCCAAGTCCCGCTATTGGATATTGACCGGGGAGTTCCTCGGGTCATGTGTGCATAGTTCTCGAACCCGCAGGGTCTGCACACTTAAGGTTCGATGATGTTTTAGTATATTTGAGTTATATGTGTGGTTACCGAATGTTGTTCAGGGTCCCGGATGAGATCACGGATGTCACGAGGGTTTCTGGGATGGTCCGGCAACGAAGATTGTTATATAGGATGGTTTCATTTGGTCACCGGAAAGTTTCGGGCAATTCCAGCAGTATACCGGGAATGACGAATGGGTTCCGGGTGTTCACCGGGAGGGGCCCACCCACCCGGGAGTGAGCCCAAGGCCCTAGGGTGGCGCACCAAGCCACTAGTGGGCTGGTGGAGTCAGACCAAGAGGGATATGGCGCCACGTAAGGAAATACCAAAGGAAAAAAGAAAAGTAAAAGGAAAGAGGGAGGTGGGAAGGAAGAGGAGGACTCCTCCTTCCCAAACCGAATTGGAGGAGGAGTCCTCCTCCTCCTGGCGGCCGACGCACCTTGAGGGCCTTGTCCCTCAAGGCTAGCCCCTTCCCCTCCCTCCTATATATAGTGGTGGTTTAGGGCTTTTTGAGACATAACTTTACCACGTGCAACTCTTGCCTATTCCACATAGTTTTACCTCTAGATCGGATTTCTGCGGAGCTCGTGCGGAGCCCTGCAGGAGTATATCATCACCACCACTGGAGCACCGTCAGAATGCCGGAGAACTCATCTAGTTCTCCGTCTTGCTTGCTGGATCAAGAAGGCTGAGATCATCGTCGAGCTGTACGTGTGCTGAACGCCGAGGTGCCGTTCGTTCGGCGCTAGATCGGAACGGATCGTGGGACGGATCGCGGGACGGTTCGTGGGACGGTTCGAGGGACGTGAACATGTTCCACTACATCAATCGCGTTTCTTAACGCTTCCCGCTGTGCGAGCTACAAGGGTATGTAGATCTAATCCCCACTCGTAGATGGACATGACCATGATAGGTCTTCGTGTGCGTAGGAATTTTTTTGTTTCCCATGCAACGTTCCCCAACAGTTAATAATATAGTATTACAAAGTAATGAATCTAAAACCCATAAAGTCATGGTGCTGATCATGTTTTGCTGGTGGAAGAGGTTTAGTCAATGGGTCTGCAACATTAAGATCCGTATGTATTTTGCAAATGTTTATGTCCTCCTCCTTAATATAATCACAGATGGAATTGAAGCGTCACTTTATGTGTCTGACCCTTTTGTGAAACATTGGTTCCTTGGCTAGAGAAATGTCATGAGTGTTGTCACAAAACATGATCATTGGATCTAGTGCATTGGGCACAACTCCAAGATCTGTCATGAACTTCTTCATCCAGACACCTTCCTTCGCTGCTTCCGAAGCACCTATGTACTCCACTTCACATGTAGAATTAGCTACCATGCTTTTCTTGGAACTACACGAGCTAAACACTCCACCATTTAGAATAAATATGTATCTGGATTGAGAATTAGTGTCATCTAGATCAGCATCAAAGCTTGCATCAACGTAACCCTTTACGACGAGCTCTTGATCACCTCCATAAATGAGAAACATCTCCTTAGTCCTTTTCAGGTACTTGAGGATATTGTTGACCGTTGTCCAGTATTCCACTCCTGGATCACTTTGAAACCTTCCAGCCATACTTATGGCAAGGCTGACATCTTCTCTTGTGCACAACATCACATACATTATAAAGCCTATGTCTGAAGCATAGAGGATGTCACTCATCTTTTCTCTATCCTCTGTACTCGCTGGGCATTGAGTCTTACTCCACTTCACACCTTATAGGATAGGCAAGAACCCCTTCTTGGACTGGTCCATTTTGAACTTCTTCAAAACCTTATCAAGGTATGCGCTTTGTGAAAGTCCAATTAAGCGTCTCGGTCTATCCCTATAGATCTTTATGACTAATATGTAAGCACCTTCTCTGAGGACTTTCATTGAATTACTCTTGTTCAAATATATCTTCACCCTTTCCAAAAATTCTATATTGTTTCCAATCAGTAATATGTCTGGCGGGACCCCGATCCTAAGCCATAGGAATCCAGCCTGTAACACATCGCATCTCTTTGCGGTCTCACGCACGGTTATCCCCACGGCTGCAGCCTTACCTTAGCCGGGACCGTTTTCGCCTTTTGAATCGCGTATGCAATTGTGTCCCTAGCAATCCAGTGACAAAGAACCCGGATCGACATGTCTAGTCATAAACCAAAGCGGCAGTTCCGCACAGGGACGGGCATACATGACCCAGCAAAGCAGGTGTCGGCCACCAGCGAATGTAGACGAGTCGTAGCAAGCTACAGGGACTCCATTACATCGTGTGACATTTCCCCAAAGGGGACAGACACATCAGCTAAGAAGGACACATGCCGGTAAACCAATGTGTCCAGAGCAGTAGCGAACTACCATGGCTCATTGGATCACAAAGGGGCATTTCCCTGTAAGGGATGCTGCTAAAGCCTACGACTAGGTAATCGAACCCCATACATACCAAGTACAACACACGTACGCATGGCATACCAATATGTATAGATACATCGATGGCATCACAACATAACCATAAACATACAAACTTTATTTAGAAGGCTCGGAAGAGCCACACACAAAATATTACACAGTACGGGTCTCACGACCCATTATCACAAGTCATACACACAATTCTTACAAGCCAGCGGAAGAGTAAAGCTGTCTGAGTACAGACAGATGGAAAGATAAAGGCACATGGCCTGACTATCTATAGACCAGCCTAGGGCCAGACCGTAGCTGGGATACCAGCTACTTGTCGTCGTCGATGTCTAGGTAGAACCCTCCATTAGGGTCATTAGCAACCTCTGCAACAATTATTAAGCAAACATGAGTACAAGAGTACTCAGCAAGAGTTTAGGATAAGCTATCTACTCATGCAATGTATCAATAAGGAATTGTGGGGTTTCATGCAGAAAGCCAGCATTTGACTCATGGCTAGACAACTTGCATTTTTAAATAATTTTGACAACTGGATTTTCGCACACGATTCCACTAACACCACAACAATACTCCATCGTGGAATCATTCCGTCTCCATACGGAAATGCCGTCCACGACACTCACGCTCTCGCCACTTATCGCCATGTGCACGTCATGCACCTCGGCAACCTTCAAGCGGAAGCCCAGCGAGGGAGTCGGCCACGACCGTTAACCATGCTAATACTTAGTCCAGGTCTATCGCCTATCTGAGGGTAACCCGCACGGAAGTCCGGTCGAGGTTTCCGCCACGGCCCCAAACGATGTGCGCAGGGTTCCCAAGCCCACCATCCGGGTGCCACTTGGTACACCGTGCCACTGCCTACCGCATCACAACCCACCTCTCACGTCTGCGCTATGCACGGCCTCCAGCATGACTATAAATACCAGAAACTACTTGCAACTCCTGGACCGAGTACTAAGCTGTAAATAAGTCGAGCGGGGTCATATTTCAGGGCCCAGCATGTGGTAGTATCTCGTCTTGGATTACATACATGGAACTCAGTTCCTAAGGACGGTTCCAATGAAACAACCCGCCATGTACTCCTACATAGCCTTTCACCGGTACCTTTACCAAATCAGGATCAACACACAACCTTTACTTACTGAACACATTCCCACAATTCTGTTCATCACCCAAATGACAGACCATACACAACTCTAAGCATAGCAGGCATAGCAGGATAAGGCACATCATGGCTCAAGCATCTACCAAGTATGCTAGGTTGCAAGGTTCAGCTATTTACTGTGACAAAGACAGGTCATGCAAAGGAAGTGGGTTCAACTAACGTGGCAAAAGCATTTGAAGCATTTGATCCTAATGCAATAAGTAAGTGGAGGAGTGAGAACATGGGATTTATCGGAATGTTCAAAATGGTTGCTTGCCTTGTTGCTCAGCAGAGGGACAATATCCGTTAGTCGGATATTCGGTGGAATCCGGAGCAGCGGAGCCTACCGATAGAAATGACATCAATCAATAACAATCATATGCAACAAAATGATGCATGGGCATGGCATGAAGATGCAAGGTGATAGGGTAATGTAGCTATCATTTATTAAGTTTGAAGTTGATTTGAATCAAGATTCAAATATCACTTCAAACAAGGTATTTTTAGATACCCTTTTAATTGATTCGACCTGATGCTCAGGTCATCTTGTTGTAACATGCATGGGAATGATATGTTAAGTTGCTGGTTGTGTTTGAGCATTGTTTGGTCATGGCATTTGAAGTGGAATTCAAATGGATTTCAAATTCCAAATATATATTACTTAATATGGTTATCCTAATCATCATTTAATCTGTTTGGTGATGTTAACATTTTCGAACATGTTTGAAAATATCAAAATCAGATTCCTTGGATTTTTCTGATACTTTTTCATATATAAATTATTTCCATTGGAGTTACAGATTATTTTCTATGATTTTTAGAAGTTTTGGGAATTTTCTGGAATTCTTTTAAATCAGAAAACACTTTACTGCATAAGTAGGTCCAACTGGCCGTTGAAAGTCAAACCTGACCAGTGGGACCCACTGGTCAGTGACTCTGGACAGTTTTGGATTAAATTTGAACTTAATTAGCTAATTAACAGAACTGGACCCACATGTCAGTGACTGATTAGTTTAATTAATTTTATTATTATTAACTCTAATCATCCAGAGGCTGGCCCCACGTGTCAGTGGCTCAGGCCAGCTGAGATCCACCGGCGGCGAGGTGGTTCTTGCCGGCGTTGAGCCTCCGGTAACCACCGAGACGGCGGAGGGGCTTGGAAATGGCGCACAGGCAGCCAAACTCCGCGTTGAGTGCACCAGAAGAACACCACGACTCGCGCAGTTCCACTTTTGCACTCAAGCGAGGTTGATCTGGCCGGAGAAGGCACCGACGATGAGCTTGGCGGCGGTCGAAGCTTGGGCATCATCGGGCTAGTCGAATCCGAAGGAGAAAAGCACGGGACTGAGCACCTACGGCATCTACTCGACGGCCTGAAGCTACTGGTGGCCTCAGAAGGACGAGCCGTTCATCGGAGAGCTACTCGCGATGAGCTCCCGCGGTGGATCTCGTCGGGCTCCGGTGAAAACAGAGCTAGAGGAAGGGATCGATGGGGAAAAGTGAGGGGAAAGCTGCGCAAGCTCACGGGGAGTGCAGGGGTAGCGCTAGTTTGCTCGAGGGTGGCCTATAGAGAGAGAACGCCGACGACGAGCGTCGGTGACCCAAGGAAGAAGACGGTGGCTCCTGGTCGACTCACGGCTTCCGGGCGTCGGGCTCATAGCTGGAGAGCTTCAGGAGGATGTGGCGGAGCTATTGCACGGCTCAGGAGGGAATGCCCTTGGCTAGAACGATGGCGAGCTCGAGCTCGAGCTTGGCTCTAGTGGCGGTAGTGGGGAAACGAAGCAGAGGGGGAGAATGAGGAGGGATTGGGCTCGGGCACGTCTGTGGGGAGGTTATCCTCGCCTTGCCAGCGCACCGAGGCGTCCACGCAGGCAGGGAGCTGCGCGGAGGCGCCATACATCGCGACAGCCAACTCCTGCTGCCCACTGACGAGGAGGAAGACGACAGAGGAGCTGTTGGGCTGGGCTGAGGTGAGCGACACGTAAGCTTTTCTTCATTTTTTCTGTTTTGTTTTCTGGTTTGCTAACTAATTTGATTTGCTATTTATTTTAGCTCCAAATAGTTTATAAAAATATTTTGAACACACCAGAATATTAGTTGGAATATTTCCAACCATTCCTGAAGTTTTCAACATTTTTGAAAACTTAAAAGTTTTTGAATTCAAATTTAAACTTGAATTCAGTGGCTTTTGCATTTAAACAAAATTCCAAATCTGTTTTAAAAATAGTTTTCTTCCCTGATTATTTGTTTTCATGAATTATCAGAAAAGTTGAACTTTTCTGGAGGCCATTTTGGGTTCATTGATTTTGACAAGTTTTTGAATTTCCTTTAAATTGAGAAGTGGCTAGGGTTTTTGGGTTTTGCTTCACCACTTGCTTTGATCTTGTTGCAATTTTCTTGGATGCAATGCAAAGAAGATATGAGCACAATGCTAAACTTTGGTTAGGGTTCCAGGGATGTGACAACTCACCCCCACTCAAAAGAATCTCGTCCCGAGATTTAGAAGTCGTCGGGAATAGCGCGGGATACTCTTGTCGAAGACGATCCTCTCTTTCCCATGTTGCCTCTTTTTCAGAATGATTTGACCATTGAACTTTAAGAAACTTGAGGTTTCGACGTCGAGTGGTACGCTCTGCTTGTTCAAGAATACGCACAGGGTATTCTCGGTATGAAAGGTTATCTTGGAGATCAAGCATTTCGTGGTCCACTTCACGGATAGGATCCGAAAAGCAACGCCTGAGTTGCGAAACGTGGAAGGCATCATGAACCTTGGAAAGATGTGGAGGAAGTTCCAATTGGTAGGCAACTTCTCCTCGTTTGGCAAGAATGTGAAAAGGACCAATGTAACGAGGAGCCAACTTGCCCTTGATACCGAATAGATGGGTACCCTTCAAAGGTGTAACCCGAAGGTAAGCCTTCTCGTCAACTTCAAAGGTCACAACCTTATGATGACGATCATATTGGCTCGTTTGACGAGACTGGGCTGTTTTCAACTTTTCACGAATAATGTGAACCTGCTCTTCTGCATCCTGGATCATATCCGGGCCAAAGAGTTGCCTCTCTCCAGTTTCTAACCAATTAAGAGTTGTTCGACATCTTCGTCCATAGAGAACTTCAAAAGGAGCTTTGCCCAAACTTGATTGATAACTATTATTATAAGCAAATTCGGAGAATGGAAGGCACTTCTCCCAATTCATACCGAATGATATAACACAAGCTCGGAGCATATCTTCTAGGATTTGATTCACTCTTTCTACTTGACCACTTGATTGAGGATGGAAAGCAGTGCTAAAAGATAAGTGAGTCCCCATAGCATTCTGAAAACTTTCCCAGAAACGAGAAGTAAAGATACTTCCACGGTTTGAGTTAATCTCCAGGGGAACACCATGAAGGGGTACTATTCGAGAGATATATAACTCTGCTAGCTGGCTAGCTATTATACTCTCACGAACTGGAAGAAAATGAGCTGCTTTGGAGAGACGGTCAATGACCACAAAGATAGCATTATTTCCTTTCTTGGTCTTGGGAAATCCGGTAATGAAATCCATACTGACTTTATCCCATTTCCATTCAGGGATAGCTAAAGGTTGAAGGGTGCCAGCAGGCCTTTGATGTTCTGCCTTAACTCGACGACAAACGTCGCAGTTAGCAACGAACTCAACAATTTCTCTCTTCATCCTAGTCCACCAAAACCTCTGGCGTATGTCTTGATACATATTAGTACTACCAGGATGAATGGTGAGAGGAGAATCATGAGCTTCCTTCAGGATTAACTGCCTTAGATGTGGATTCTTAGGAACCACTAGACGATTCTGGAAGAACACAACACCTTGATCATTCATGGAGAATGCATTAGCGTTTCCGGTAATAATATTCTCCTTGATCCGTGATATACCCTTATCACGCTTCTGGCCAGCAATAATTTGATCCTTAAGAGTAGGCTTCGCCACCAGGGTAGAAAGGAATCCTTGAGGAACAATATGGAGATTTAACTTCCGAAATTCCTCATAGAGATGTGGTTGACCTCGTTGTAGCATCAAATTGTTACAATAAGACTTACGACTTAGTGCATCAGCCATAACATTGGCCTTCCCCGGGGTGTAAGTTATCCCTAAGTCGTAATCTGTGATCAACTCAACCCACCGTCTTTGCCTGAGATTCAAATCCGGCTGGGTGAAGATATATTTCAGACTTTGGTGATCAGTGAATATTTTGCAACGATTACCAAGAAGGTAATGTCGCCAGGTTTTAAGTGCATGGACTACAGCTGCAAGCTCAAGATCATGTGTGGGATAATTATCCTCGTGTGGACGCAACTGTCGAGATGCGTATGCAATCACATGACGATCTTGCATGAGAATGTAACCTAATCCTTGTCGCGAGGCATCGCAGTAGATAACAAAGTCCTTAGAAAAATCTGGTGGTAGCAACACAGGTGCGGAAGTCAGGCGTCTTTTCAGTTCGTGAAAACTATGCTCACACTGTGGTGTCCACTCGAACTTTTTATCTTTCTTGAGGAGTTCAGTTAGAGGTTTTGCAACCTTGGAGAAATTCTCGATAAAGCGGCGACAATAGCTCGCTAGACCAAGAAAACTCCTAACTTGCTTAACCGATTCAGGTTGAGTCCAATCAAGGACAGCTTGGACTCTCTCGGGATTGACAGCAATACCCTTACCAGAGATTACGTGACCTAGATAGGTCACTTGTGGTAACCAAAATTCACATTTTGGAAACTTGGCACAAAGGCGATGCTCTCGAAGTTTCATCAATACCAGCCTTAGATGCTCGGCATGTTCTTGTTCGTTCTTCGAGTAGATGAGAATATCATCGAGGTATACCACGACGAATTTATCCAAATACTCCATGAAGATTGAATTCATCAAGCGAGAGAAGGTGGCTGGGGCATTGGTTAAACCGAAGGACATGACGGTGTACTCGTATTGGCCATAACGAGTGACAAAAGCCGTTTTTGGAATGTCCCCGTTCTTGATCTTGATTTGATGGTATCCCAACCTCAAATCCATTTTGAGAAGACTGAGGATCCAGCGAGCTGATCATACAGGTCGTTGATCCTGGGGAGCAGATACTTGTTCTTTATGGTGACCAGATTAACTGGTCGGTAATCTACAACCATCCGATCCGTTCCGTCTTTCTTCTTGATGAAGAGGACGGGACAAGCCCAAGGAGAAGAGCTAGGACGAATGAAACCTTTATTCAAGGCCTCATCTAGTTGCTTCTTAAGTTCGGCTAGCTCCAGGGGTGCCATCTTATATGGTCTTCTCGCTATTGGAACAGTTCCTGGAACAAGATCTATCACAAACTCTACATCTTTGTCAGGTGGAATTCCTGGCAGTTCCTCGGGAAAAACATCCGGGAAGTCACGGACTACCGGAATGTCTTCAAGTTCCGGAAGAGGGTTGGCATTGAGGGAATAGAGTTGGCATTTGGCAACTCGAGTAGAGACATTAACTATCTCACCCGAGGGATGGGTAAGCTGAACATTTCTGGAATGAGTATCAATCTTGGCATAGTGAGCTGACATCCAGTCCATACCCAAGATGATATTAATATCCGAATATTTCAGGGCTATCAATGATGCTAGAAAAACTAGCCTGTCTACTAGAATTTCATTGTTATAGGTTATCCTGGAGGTTTGCCACTTACTACCAGGGGTTTGGACAACCAATGGAATTGGCATATCACAGAAAGACATGTTATGCAACTGTGCATAACTTTCTGAAATGAAGGATTGAGAAGACCCAGTGTCAAAAAGAACACACGCTGGGTGATGATTAACAAGAAGTGTACCCAGAATGACGATGGGATCCTCTACGGCTTCTTCTGCTGAAACATAGTTCACACGGCCACGTGCAGGAGTTGGCTTCACATAGTAAGCTTTGCCCGACTTGCCTTGCCCAACGGACTTTCCGGGTTGCTTGGCACCCACATTCTGAGGACACTCACGGGAATAGTGCTGTTGGCACGTGGTTCTCCACACTTGTAACAGATAACTTGATTGGCACGTGGTGCTGTTGGAAATATGCCCTAGAGGCAATAATAAAATGGTTATTATCATATTTCCTTGTTCATGATAATCGTCTATTGTTCATGCTATAATTGTATTAACAGGAAACAGTAATACATGTGTGAATAAATAGATCACAATGTGTCCCTAGCCAGCCTCTAGTTAGTTAGCTCGTTAGTCAATAGATGATCATGGTTTCCTGATCATGGGCATTAGATGTCATTGATGACGGGATCACATCATTGGGAGAATGATGTGATGGACAAGACCCAATCCTAAGCATAGCACTAGATCGTATTGCTCGTATGCTAAAGCTTTTCTAATGTCAAGTGTCTTTTCCTTCGACTGTGAGATTGTGCAAATCCCGGATACCGTACGATTGCTTTGGGTGTATCAAACGTCACAATGTAACTGGGTGACTATAAAGGTGCACTACGGGTATCTCTGAAAGTGTCTGTTGGGTTGGTACGAATGGAGATCGGGATTTGTCACTCCGTGTGACGGAGAGGTATCTCTGGGCCCACTCGGTAGAACATCATCATGGGCTCAATGTGACTAAGGAGTTGGTCACACGATGACGTGCTACAGAACGAGTAAAGAGACTTACCGGTAACGAGATTGAACAAGGTATGGGTATACCGACGATCGAATCTCGGGCAAGTTCTATACCGATAGACAAAGGGAATCGTATACAGGATTGATTGAATCCTTGACATCATGGTTCATCAGATGAGATCATCGTGGAGCAAGTGGGAGACACCATGGGTATCCAGACACCATGGGTCATGTATGCCTGTCTCCCGAACCTGTAGGGTCTACACACTTAAGGTTCGATGACGCTAGGGTTATAGGGAATTGTTATACGAGGTTACCGAAAGTTGTTCGGAGTCCCGGATGAGATCCCGGACGTCACGAGGAGCTCCGGAATGGTCTGGAGGTAAAGATTGATATATAGGATGGATGGTTTTGGACACCGGAAGTGTTTCGCGCGTCACCGGTAACGTACCGGGACCACCGGAGGTGGCCCCGGGGGTCCACCGAAGGGGGGCAACGACCCCAAGAGGCTAGATGGGCACAGTGCGGGAGGGAACCAACCCCTAGGTGGGCTGGTGCGCCTCCCACACCCAGCCCAATGCGCAAGTGGTGGGGAGAGGGGCAACCCTAGGCGCAGGTGGGCCTTAGGCCCACCAGGTGGTGCGCCACCCCCTCCCACCCTAGCCGCCCCCCCCCCCTCTCCCATCTGGTGGCCGCCGGACCCTAGGGAGGGAACCCTAGGGGTGGCGCAGCCATCCCCCCTCCTCCTAAAAATAGAGAGGGGTTTTGGCCATTGAGGGACACGATTTTCTCTTTTTCTCGGTGCAGCCCTGCCCTTCTTCCTCCTCCTCTCTGCCGGTGCTTGGCGAAGCCCTACCGGGAGACCTCGTCTCTCCATCGACACCACTCTGTCGTGCTGCTGTAGTTCTTCCCCAACCTCTCCCTCCTCCTTGCTGGATCAAGGTGCGGGAGACGTCACCGGGCTGCACATGTGTTAAACGCAGAGGTGCCGTAGTTCGGCACTAGATCGGAATCGCTGCGAGTACGACTCCATCAACCGCGTTCTAGCAACGCTTCCGCTTAGCGATCTTCAAAGGTATGAAGATGCTCTTACCCCTCTCTCGTTTCTGGTCTCTCCATAGGAAGATCTGAATATGCGTAGGAAAATTTTGAATTTATGCTACATTACCCAACAGTGGCATCCGAGCCAGGTTTTCTATGCGTAGATTCTATACACGAGTAGAACACAAAAGTTGTGGGCGATGATTTGTCAATTTGCTTGCCGCTACTAGTCTTATTCTTTTCCGGCGGTATTGTGGGATGAAGCGGCCCGGACCGACTTTACACGTACGCTTACGTGAGACTGGTTCCACCGACAAACATGCACACCGTGCATAAAGGTGGCTAGCGGGTGTCTGTCTCTCCTACTCTAGACGGATTGGATTTGTTGAAAAGGGTCCTTATGAAGGGTAAATAGCTTTGGCATATCATCGTTGTGGCTGTCACGTAGGTAAGAAGGCGTTCTTGCTAGAAACCCAAATCAGCCACGTAAAACTTGCAACAACAATTAGAGGACGTCTAACTTGTTTTTGCAGGGTTTGACATGTGATGTGATATGGCCAAAGTTGTGATGTTGCATGTATGATGTATGAGATGATCATGTTATTGTAATAGGTTTCACGACTTGCATGTCGATGAGTATGACAACCGGCAGGAGCCATAGGAGTTGTCTTAATTTATTGTATGAGATGCAACGCCATGTGCTTACTACTTTTGCTTCATTGCTAACGGTTAGCTACAATAGTAGTGATAGTCGTAGTTGGCGTGACGACTTCACGGATACACGATGATGGAGATCATGATGATGGAGATCATGGTGTCACGCCGGTGACGATGATGATCATGTGATGCCTGAAGATGGAGATCGAAAGGGCAAAGATGATAATGGCCATATCATGTCACTATATGATTGCATTGTGAAGTTTATCATGTTTTTCATCTTATTGCTTAGAACGACGGTAGCATAATAAGATGATCCCTCTTAAAATTTCGAGAACGTATTCCCCTAAGTGTGCACCGTTGCGAAGGTTCGTTGTCTTGAAGCACCACGTGATGATCGGGTGTGATAGATTCTAACGTTCGCATACAACGGGTGTAAGCCAGATTTACACACGTGAAACACCTAGGTTGACTCGACGAGCTTAGCATGTACAGACATGACCTCGAATACAAGAGACCGAAAGGTCGAACATGAGTCGTATGGTTGAATACGATCAGCATGAAGTTGCTCACCATGGTGACTAGTCCGTCTCACGTGATGATCGGACACGGGTTAGTCAACATGGATCATGTATCACTTAGATGACTAGAGGGATGTCGATTTAAGTGGGAGTTCATACTTAATATTATTAAATGAACTTAATTGTCATGAACTTAGTCTAAAAGGTTTGTCGTTATAAATATTGTAGATGGCCAACATCAACCTCAATTTCAACGCATTCCTAGAGAAAAACAAGCTGAAAGATGATGGTAGCAACTATGCGGACTGGGTTCGCAACTTGAAGCTCATCCTTGAAGCAGCTAAAAAGTCTTATGTCCTTGATGCGCCGCTAGGTGGCCCTCCTGCTCCCGCAGCAGCCCAAGACATTCTGAACGTCTAGCAAACGTGGAGTGATGACTACTCTCTGGTTAGGTGTGGCATGTTATACAGTTTAGAAATGGGCCTCCAAAGGCGTTTTGAGCAACACGGAGCATATGAGATGTTCCAAGAGCTGAAGCTAGTTTTTCAAGATCATGCTCGTGTCGAGAGATATGAAGTCTCCGACAAGTTCTTTAGTTGTAAGATGGAGGAGAACAGTTCTGTCAGTGAGCACATACTCAAAATGTCTGGGTTACACGGTCGCCTGACTTCACTTGGAGTCGAAGTTCCGGATGATGCTATAATTGACAGAATTCTCCAGTCTCTCCCACCAAGCTACAAAGGCTTTGTGCTTAACTACAACATGCAAGGAATGGAGAACACCATTCCCGAGTTGTACTCGATGCTCAAGTCTGCAGAAGTAGAAATCAAGAAAGAGCATCAAGTGTTGATGGTCAACAAGACCACTAGTTTCAAGAAGGGCAAGGGTAAGAAGAACTTCAAGAAAAACGACAAAGCTGTTGCCGCGCCCGGTAAGCCAGATGCCCGGAAGAAGAAAAAGAATGGACCCAAGCCTGAGACTGAGTGCTTCTATTGCAAGGGAAAGGGTCACTGGAAGCGGAACTGCCCCCAAATACTTGGCGGACAAGAAGGCCGACAACGTTAAAGGTATATGTGATATACATGTTATTGATGTGTACCTTACCAGCACTCGTAGTAGCTCCTGGGTATTTGATACCGGTGTTGTTGCTCACATTTGCAAATCAAAGCAGGAACTGCGGAATAAGCGAAGACTGGCCAAGGACGAGGTGATGATGCGCGTCGGGAATGGTTCAAAGGTCGATGTGATCGCCGTCGGCACGCTACCTCTACATCTACCATCGGGATTAGTCTTAAACCTTAATAATTGTTATTTAGTACCAGCTTTAAGCATGAACATTGTATCAGGGTCTTGCTTAATGCGAGACGACTACTCATTTAAGTCAGAGAATATTGGTTGTTCTATTTATATGAGTGATATGTTTTATGGTCATGCTCCGCTGGTGAATGGTTTATTCTTGATGAATCACGATCGTGATGTTACACATATTCATAGTGTGAGTACCAAAAGATGTAAAGTTGATAATGATAGTCCCACATACTTGTGGCACTGCCGCCTTGGTCATATCGACGTTAAGCGCATGAAGAAGCTCCATACTGATGGACTATTAGAGTCTCTTGACTTTGAATCATTTGACACATGCGAACCGTGCCTCATGGGCAAGATGACTAAGACTCCATTCTCAGGAATAATGGAGAGAGCAACCGACTTATTGGAAATAATACATACTGATGTGTGTGGTCCAATGAACGTTGAAGCTCGCGGTGGCTATCGTTATGTTCTCACTCTCACCGATGATTTGAGTAGGTATGGGTATATCTACTTGATGAAGCACAAATCTGAGACATTTGAAAAGTTCAAGGAATTCTAGAGTGAGGTCGAGAACCAACGTGACAGAAAAATTAAGTGTCTACAATCTGATCGTGGAGGAGAATATTTGAGTCACGAGTTTGGCACACACCTAAGGAAGTGTGGAATCGTTTCAGAACTGACGCCGCCTGGCACACCGCAACGCAACAGAGTGTCTGAACATCGTAATCGCACTTTATTAGATATGGTACGATATATGATGTCTCTTACCGACTTACCGCTATCATTTTGGGGATACGCATTAGAAACTGCAGCATTCACTTTAAATAGGGCACCGTCTAAATCCGTTGAGACGACACCGTATGAACTATGGTTTGGCAAGAAACCTAAGTTGTCGTTTCTTAAAGTTTGGGGCTGCAATGCTTATGTGAAGAAACTTCAAACAGAAAAGCTCGAACCCAAAGCGGAGAAATGCGTATTCAATGGATACCCTAAGGAAACTATTGGGTATACCTTATATCTTAGATCCGAAGGTAAAACCTTTGTTGCCAAGAACAGATCCTTTCTAGAGAAAGAGTTTCTCTCAAAAGAAGTAAGTGGGAGGAAGGTAGAACTTGATGAGGTAATTACACCCCCTCTCGAACAGGATAGTAGCGCGGCGCGGGAAGTTGTTCCTGTGGCGCCTACACCAACTGAAGAGGAAGTTAATGATGATGATCATGAAGCTTCGGATCAAGTTACTGCTGAACCGCGAAGGTCCACAAGGGCACGCTCCGCACCAGAGTGGTACGGCAACCCTGTGATGGAAATCATGTTGTTAGACAACGGTGAACCTTCAAACTATGAAGAAGCGATGGCGGGCCCGGATTCCAACAAATGGCTTGAAGCTATGAAATCCGAGATAGGATCCATGTATGAGAACAAAGTATGGACTTTGGTGGACTTGCCCGATCACCGGCGAGCCATAGAAAATAAATGGATATTCAAGAAGAAGGCTGATGCAAACGGTAATGTAACCGTTTATAAAGCTCGACTTGTTGCAAAGGGTTTTCGACAAATTCAAGGAGTTGACTACAAAGAGACTTTCTCTCCCGTAGCGAAGCTGAAATCAGTCTGAATCATGTTAGCGATTGCCGCCTTTTATGATTATGAAATTTGGCAAATGGACGTCAAAACAGCGTTCCTTAACGGGAACCTTAAGGAAGAGTTGTATATGATGCAACCAGAAGGTTTTGTCGACCCTAAGGGTGCTAACAAAGTGTGCAAGCTCCAGCGCTCCATCTATGGGCTGGTGCAAGCATCTCGGAGTTGGAACATTCGCTTTAATGAGGTGATTAAAGCGTTTGGGTTCATACAGGTTTACGGAGAAGCCTGTCTGTACAAGACAGTGAGTGGGAGCTCTGTACTTTCCTCATACTGTATGTGGATGACATATTATTGATGGGAAACAATACAGAAATGTTGGAGAGCATAAAGGCCTATTTGAACAAGAGTTTTTCAATGAAGGACCTTGGAGAAGCTGCATACATATTAGGCATCAAGATCTATAGAGATAGATCAAGACACCTCATAGGTCTTTCGCAAAGTACATATCTTGACAAGATATTGAAGAAGTTCAATATGGAAAACTCAAAGAAAGGGTTCTTGCCAGTTTTGCAAGGTATGAGATTGAGTAAGACTCAGTCACCGACCACGGCAGCAGATAGAGAGAAGATGAGTTATGTCCCCTACGCTTCAGCCGTAGGCTCTCTAATGTATGCCATGATGTGTACCAGACCTGATATAAACCTTGCCATAAGTTTGGTAGGGAGGTACCAAAGTGATCCCGGTATGGAACACTGGGCAGCGGTCAAGAATATCCTGAAGTACCTGAAAAGGACTAAGGAAATGTTTCTCGTTTATAGAGGTGACGAAGAGCTCGTCGTAAAGGGTTACGTCGATGCTAGCTTCGACACAGATCCGGATGACTCTAAGTCACAGACCGGATACGTATATGTGTTGAATGGTGAGGCAGTGAGCTGGTGCAGCAGCAAGCAAGAAGTCGTGGCAGCACCTACATGTGAAGTGGAGTACATAGCTGCTTGAGAAGCGGCTCATGAAGGAATTTGGATGAAGGATCTCATCACCGACCTTGGAGTGGTTCCAAGCGCGTCGGGTCCAATGACACTCTTCTGTGATAACACTGGGGCCATTGCCATAGCAAAGGAGCCCAGGTTTCACCGGAAGACGAAGCACATCAAACGCCACTACAACTCCATCCAGAACCATGTCCAGAGTGGAGTAATAGATATTTGTAAAGTGCACACGGATCTGAATATTGCAGACCCGTTGACTAAACCTCTTCCACGAGCAAAACATGATCAACACCATAATGCTATGGGTGTTCGATACATCACAATGTAACTAGATTATTGACTCTAGTGCCAGTGGGAGACTGTTGGAAATATGCCCTAGAGGCAATAATAAAATGGTTATTATCATATTTTCTTGTTCATGATAATCGTCTATTGTTCATGCTATAATTGTATTAACAAGAAACAGTAATACATGTGTGAATAAATAGATCACAATGTGTCCCTAGCAAGCCTCTAGTTAGCTAGCTCGTTAGTCAATAGATGATCATGGTTTCCTGATCATGGGCATTGGATGTCATTGATGACGGGATCACATCATTAGGAGAATGATGTGATGGACAAGACCCAATCCTAAGCATAGCACTAGATCGTATTGCTCGTATGCTAAAGCTTTTCTAATGTCAAGTGTCTTTTCCTTCGACCGTGAGATTGTGCAACTCCCAAATACCGTAGGAGTGCTTTGGGTGTATCAAATGTCACAACGTAACTGGGTGACTATAAAGGTGCACTACGGGTATCTCTGAAAGTGTCTGTTGGGTTGGTACGAATCGAGATCGGGATTTGTCACTCCGTGTGACGGAGAGGTATCTCTGGGACCACTCGGTAGAACATCATCATGAGCTCAATGTGACTAAGGAGTTGGTCACACGATGACGTGCTACGGAACGAGTAAAGAGACTTACCGGTAACGAGATTGAACAAGGTATAGGTATACCAACGATCGAATCTCGGGCAAGTTCTATACCGATAGACAAAGGGAATCGTATACGGGATTGATTGAATCCTTGACATCGTGGTTCATCCGATGAGATCATCATGGAGAAAGTGGGAGCCACCATGGGTATCCAGACCCCGCTGATGGTTATTGGCCGGAGAGGCGTCTCGGTCATGTTTGCCTGTCTCCCGAACCCGTAGGGTCTACACACTTAAGGTTCGATGATGCTAGGGTTATAGGGAATTGTTATACGAGGTTACTGAAAGTTGTTCGGAGTCCCGGATGAGATCCCGGACGTCACGAGGAGCTCCAGAATGGTCCGGAGGTAAATATTGACATATAGGATGGATGGTTTTGGACACCGGAACCACCGGAGGTGGCCCCGGGGGTCCACCGAAGGGGGGAAACGACCCCAAGAGGCTAGATGGGCCAAGTGCGGGAGGGAACCAGCCCCTAGATGGGCTGGTGCGCCTCCCACACGCAGCCCAATGCGCAAGTGGTGGGGAGAGGGGGCAACCCTAGGCGCAGGTGGGCCTTAGGCCCACCAGGTGGTGCGCCACCCCCTCCCACCCTAGTCGTCGCCCCCCTCTCCCATCTGGTGGCCGCCGGCCCCTAGGGAGGGAACCCTAGGGGTGGCGCAGCCCTCCCCCTCCTCCTATAAGTATAGAGGGGTTTTGGCCATTGAGGGACACGGTTTTCTCTCTCTCTCGGCGCGGCCCTGCCCTTCTTCCTCCTCCTCTCTGCCGGTGCTTGGCGAAGCCCTGCCGAGAGACCTCGTCTCTCCATCGACACCACGCCGTCGTGCTGCTGGAGTTCTTCCCCAACCTCTCCCTCCTCATTGCTGGATCAAGGTGCGGGAGACGTCACCGGGCTGCACGTGTGTTGAACGCGGAGGTGCCGTAGTTCTGCACTAGATCAGAATCGCTGCGAGTACAACTCCATCAACCGCGTTCTAGCAACGCTTCCGCTTAGCGATATTCAAAGGTATGAAGATGCTCTTACCCCTCTCTCGTTGCTGGTCTCTCCATAGGAAGATCTGAATATGCATAGGAAAATTTTGAATTTATGCTATGTTACCCAACAGGTGCAGCATTGCTAGCTGGACCACCATAGGTTTTTGCTGGAGGGTTGGTTTGATTCGTTTGAGGCGCCACATAGGATGGCCTCGGAGTGTATCTTGGCGGCAGAGAACTGTTTGGAACCCACAGCCTGCATTTTGGAAACGCGGAACCAGATGACGAGGCAAAGTCACGGGAGTGCTTCTTTGTGGCTTCATAGTCGGTATGACCACTCTCGGCACCGATCGCCTTGTTGACCAGGGCTTGGAAGCTTGTACATTCATGGAGGCGCAAATCACGACAAATCTCAGGGCTCAGACCCTTACGGAATATTGCTTGCTTCTTGGCATCAGTAGACACCTCCTCTATTGCATAGCAGGCGAGGTTACCGAACTCGGGGCTATAGGCATCCACGGTCAACTTTCCCTGGGTGAATGCACAGAACTCCTCTCTCTTTCTGTCCATCAGGCCCTCTGGAATATGGTGCAGACGAAGGCTGCACTAAAGTGTGCCCATGTGGCTGCTGGTTCAGCATGACGCATAGCTTCAAAGTTCTCCCACCACATATTGGCGGGTCCTTCCAGAAAATACGTCGCAAAGGTCACCTTGTCGGCCTCAGAAACATTCGCAGAACGAATCTTACGTGAAATACTGCACAGCCAATCATCAGCATCGAGGGGATCGACGGAGTGATGGAACTTTGGAGGATTCAGCTTCACAAAGTCATTGAGGGACACTGCAACATTCCTAGGCTAACGAGCCGTATTTTGCTCAATACGCTCTAACAGTCGGTTGGTCTCCCTTTTGTTTCTCTCTGCCTCAAGCATAACTTCCGCCAGAGAGGGCGGGTGAGTCAGTTCTTCCTGCGACACTTGACTACCCTCGCCTTGCTCATGAGCAGGGGCACGGTTCGACATGGTGAACACCATCCTCACAAGCAAACTCACAGCTTAGACCAATATCATCATCAATTATAGCTATGGATTAAGAATGCACTGAACACATGGAATGCGGAAATGAATATCCGAACAGCATGGTAACAAGCAACTGCTATATATACACCATGGTTCATACACACCCTTACATAGTTCAGTACAACCTTAACCGAAGAACAAACTACTGAAAATATGAAACTACTCATCAGAGGCTTCCAAGCTTCCTATACATTATTTATCTATGCCTCCGGAATTCATTTCATGACACAAGCATACCTCACAAGTCACACAGGACTGTGAAAGTATAGCTACTACCATACTATCCTTCCACTCACGGTTCAGGCATCCGCATAGAACACCTCATGAAGATTGCCTCCATGGCCTGGAAGCTCAACCTGCGGATCAGGAAATACTCCAGCTTGAGATCCCTGGGATCCGTAAGGACACGGATGTGGCCTTGGTCCCCTGACTGGTGGTAGTAGCGGTCCCCGAAGAGGGGTGACTCCTCCTATAGTCGGCCAGTCAACATGAGCCGGAAGATGGGTTCTAGCAGGGTTCAACATCTCCATATCTCCATACCCTGTCTGGACTACCGGTGCCAGCTGCGTCAAAGCCGTCCACAGACGGGCACGTGTAGCATAAAGCTCCATACGAAGAGCATGAGCATGCCTGTCTCTATTCTCTAGCATCTCAGCAGTGGACTGCAGCAGTGGATCCTCCATGGAGGAATCAAAGTAGACCCCACTGAGGTATCCCTCTTCACCTGCTGAGAGGCACGAACATAGCAGAACTCTGAATTCTGCAGCAGTGCATGTCTAGCCCTCATGATGGTCAGCATTGAATAGGCAGCATCTTGTACTGCCATGTCAACAGTGACTCCCAATCCATAAGACCAATGGATTGGCTCCTCAGCTCCAGGGTAGTCTGGGAATACCCTAACAGTGCAGAGGTACTGGCTCTGATTAAAATCCCGGTACTGCTCCTCCACTGTGTACTCTGGGTACCAGCGGTAATCGGACACTGACATCATCCTGACTAGCATGGTCGTATGACCCGGCACATCAATGCACCTAGTCAGATGAACCACTTGACGAGAAGGACGGCCACGCATCTGAAAATAGAGAGTAATGCAAAAGCATTAGAGCTCTGAACGCAAAATTGGGCAGCATAACGGCTGTAAATGCTCAAAAACAATTTTGAGACAACCCATAAAATAGGATAGCGTAACCACTCAACTATCAAGTTCAATTCTCTGATCATCAAGCTTACTTCCTTTTCCTAGGGATAAAAGAAACCCAAAATAACTATCGACCCATAGTCCTATAATCTACCGATCATAAACACGAGCCTAGAAGAAGATGAGTAACTTAGTCCTTAATCCCCGTAGCAAAGACGAGGATGACCAGAATAGAATAACTTGAGAAGAGAACAAGAGTCTTACGTTCCCTTCCACAAACAATTCCCTTATATATAACTAAAGCAATTCTAGACTCAACTTCGACCAGTTTGGCTTAGTAATCCTACAGTCAGTCCGGCTCTGATACCAACGCTGTTGGGACCCCGATCCTAAGCCATAGGAATCCAGCCTGTAACACATCACATCTCTTTGCAGTCTCACGCACGGTTATCCCCACGGCTGCAGCCTTACCTTAGCCGGGACCGTTTGCGTCTTTTGACTCGCGTATGCAATTGTGTCGCTAGCAATCGAGTGACAAAGAACCTGGATCGATATGTCTAGTCATAAACCAAAGCGGCAGTTCCGCACAGGGACAGGCATACATGACCCAGCAAAGCAGGTGTCGGCCACCAGCGAATGTAGACGAGTCGTAGCAAGCTACAGGGACTCACACAACAGCTAAGAAGGACACATGCTGGTCAACCAATGTGTCCGGAGCAGTAGCGAACTACCATGGCTCGTTGGATCACAAAGGGGCATTTCCCTGTAAGGGATGCTGCTAAAGCCTACGACTAGGTAATCGAACCCCATACATACCAAGTACAACACACGTACGCATGGCATACCAATATGTATAGATACATCGATGGCATCACAACATAACCATAAACATACAAACTTTATTTAGAAGGCTCGGAAGAGCCACACACATAATATTACACAGTAGGGGTCTCACGACCCATCATCACAAGTCATACACACAATTCTTACAAGCCGGCGGAAGAGTAAAGCTGTCTGACTACACACAGATGGAAAGATAAAGGCACATGGCCATCCTAGGGCCAAACCGTAGCTGGGATACCAGCTACTCGTCGTCGTCGATGTCTAGGTAGAACCCTCCATTAGGGTCATTAGCAACCTCTGCAACAATTATTAAGCAAACATGAGTACAAGAGTACTCAGCAAGACTTTACGATAAGCTATCTACTCATGCAATGTATCAATAAGGAATTGTGGGGTTTCATGCACAAAGCCAGCATTTGACTCATGGCTAGACAACTTGCATTTTTAAATAATTTTGACAACTTGATTTTCGCACACGATTCCACTAACACCACAACAATACTCCATCGTGGAATCATTCCGTCTCCATACGGAAATGCCGTCCACGACACTCACGCTTATCTTGACAATTTTACGAGTAGCCATTAAAGTTATCTATGAACAACATATGTCTCCAAGTAGTCCATATCCGCGGACGCGGCTATTCGAATAGATCATAACCCTGCAGGGGTGTACTTCTTCACACATGCTCTCGCCACTTATCGCCATGTGCACGTCTTGCACCTCGGCAACCTTCAAGCGGAAGCCCAGCGAGGGAGTCGGCCACGACCGTTAACCACACTAATACTTAGTCCAGGTCTATCGCCTATCTGAGAGTAACGCGCACGGAAGTCCGGGCGAGGTTTCCCCCACGGCCCCAAACAATGTGCGCAGGGTTCCCAAGCCCACCATCCGGGTGCCACTTGGTACACCGTGCCACTGCCTACCGCATCACAGCCCACCTCTCAGGTCAGCGCTATGCACGGCCTCCAACATGACTATAAACACCAGAAACTACTTGCAACTCCTGGACCGAGTACTAAGCGGTTAATAAGTCGAGCGGGGTCATATTTCAGGGCCCAGCATGTGGTAGTATCTCGTCTTGGATTACATACACGGAACTCAGTTCCTAAGGACAGTTACAATGAAACGACCCGCCATGTACTCCTACATATCCTTTCACCGGTACCTTTACCAAATCAGGTTCAACACACAACCTTTACTTACTGAACACATTCTCACAATTCTGTTCATCACCCAGATGACAGACCATACACAACTCTAAGCATAGCAGGCATAGCAGGATAAGGCACATCATGGCTCAAGCATCTACCAGGTATGCTAGGTTGCAAGGTCCAGCTATTTACTGTGACAAAGATAGGTCATGCAAAGGAAGTGGGTTCAACTAACGTGGCAAAAGAATTTGAAGCATTTGACCTAATGCAATAAGTAAGTGCAGGAGCGAGAACATGGGATTTATCGGGATGTTCAAAATGGTTGCTTGCCTTGTTGCTCAGCAGAGGGACAATATCCGTCAGTCAGATATTCGGTGGAATCCGGAGGAGCGGAGCCTACCGATAGAAATGACATCAATCAATAAGAATCATGTGCAACAAAATGATGCATGAGCATGGCATGAAGATGAAAGGTGATAGGCTAATGTACCTATCATTTATTAAGTTTGAAGTTGTTTTGAATCAAGATTCAAATATCACTTCAAACAAGGTATTTTTAGATACCTTTTTAATTGATTCGACCTGAAACTCAGGTCATCTTGTTGTAACATGCATGGGAATGATATGTTAAGTTGCTGGTTGTGATTGAGCATTGTTTGGTCATGGCATTTGAAGTGGAATTCAAATGGATTTCAAATTCCAAATATATATTACTTAATATGGTTATCCTAATCATCATTTAATCTGTTTGGTGATGTTAACATTTTCAAACATGTTTGAAAATACCAAAATCAGATTCCTTGGATTTTTTGATACTTTTTCATATATAAATTATTTCCATTGGAGTTACAGATTATTTTCTATGATTTTTAGAAGTTTTGGGCATTTTCCGGAATTCTTTTAAATCAGAAAACTCTTTACTGCATCAGCATGGCATCAGCAGGTCCAACTGGCCGTTGAAAGTCAAACCTGACCAGTGGGACCCACTGGTCAGTGACTCTGGCCAGTTTTAGATTAAATTTGAACTTAATTAGCTAATTAACAGAACTGGACCCACATGTTAGTGACTGATTAGTTTAATTAATTTTATTTTTATTAACTCTGATCATCCAGAGGCTGGCCCCACGTGTCAGTGGCTCAGGCCAGCTGAGATCCACCGGCGGCGAGGTGGTTCTTGCCGGCGGTGAGCCTCCGGCGACCACCGAGACGGTGGAGAGGCTCGGAAACGGCGCACAGGCAGCCAAACTCCGCGCTGGGTGCACCAGAAGAATGCCACGACTTGCGCAGGTCCACTTTTGCACTCAGGCGAGGATGATCTGGCCGGAGAAGGCACCGGCGACGAGCTTGGCGGTGGCCGAAGCTCGGGCATCGTCGGGCTAGTCGAATCCGAAGGAGAAAAGCACGGGACTGAGCACCTACGGCATCTACTCGACGGCTTGAAGCTACTGGTGGCCTCAGAAGGACGAGCCGTTCATCGGAGAGCTACCGGCGACGAGCTCCCGCGGCGGATCTCATCGGGCTCCGGTGAAAGCAGAGCTAGAGGAAGGGATAGATGGGGAAAAGTGATGGGAAAGTTGTGCAAGCTCACGGGGAGTGTAGGGGTAGCGCTAGTTTGCTCGGGGATGGCCTGTAGAGAGAGAACGCCGGCGACGAGCGTCGGTGACCCGAGGAAGAAGACGGTGGCTCTTGGTCGACTCACGGCTTCCTGGCGTCGGGCTCGTAGCTAGAGAGCTTCAGGAGGATGTGGCGGAGCTATTGCGCGGCTCAGGAGGGAATGCCCTTGGCTGGAATGACGGCGAGCTCGAGCTCGAGCTCGGCTCTAATGGCGGCAGTGGGGAAACGAAGCAGAGGGGGAGAATGAGGAGGGATTGGGCTCGGGCACGTCTGCGGGGAGGTTATCCTCGCCTTGCGAGCGCACCGAGGCGTCCAGGCAGGCAGGGAGCTGCGTGGAGGCACCGGACGTCGCGGCGGCCAGCTCCTGCTGCCCACTAGCGAGGAGGAAGACGACACAGGAGCTGCTCGGTTGGGCTGAGGTGAGCGACAGGTAAGCTTTTCTTCATTTTTTCTGTTTTGTTTTCTGGTTTGCTAACTAATTTGATTTGCTATTTATTTTAGCTCCAAATAGTTTATAAAAATATTTTGAACACACCATAATATTAGTTGGAATATTTCCAACCATTCCTGAAGTTTTCAACATTTTTGAAATCTTAAAAGTTTTTGAATTCAAATTTAAACTTGAATTCAATGGCTTTTTGCATTTAAACAAAATTCCAAATCTGTTTTTAAAATAGTTTTCTTCCCTGATTATTTGTTTTCATGATTTATCAGAAAAGTTGAACTTTTCTTGAGGCCATTTTGGGTTCATTGATTTTGACAAGTTTTTGAATTTCCTTTAAATTGAGAAATGGCTAGGGTTTTTGGGTTTTGCTTCACCACTTGCTTTGATCTTGTTGCAATTTTCTTGGATGCAATGCAAAGAAGATATGAGCACAATGCTAAACTTTGGTTAGGGTTCCAGGGATGTGACAATGTCATCCACATAATATTAGAAACGCCATAGAGCCCCACTCACTTTTTTGTAAATACAAGCTTCTCCATAAACTTGTATAAATCCGAACACTTTGATCAACTCATCAAAGCGAATATTCCAACTCTAAGATGTGTGCACCATTCCATAAATGGATCGCTGGAGCTTGCATACTTTGTCAGCATTCTCTCAATCGAATAAACCTTCTAGTTGCATCATATACAACTCTTCCTTAAGGAAACCATTAAGGAACGCTCTTTTCACATCCATGTGTCAAATTTCATAATCGAAAAATGCAGCTATTGCTAACATGATTCTGACGGACTTAAGCATCGCTACACGCGAGAAATTCTCATCGTAGTCAACTCCTTGAACTTGTGAAAATCCCTTTGCCACAAGTCGAGCTTTATAAACGGCGATATTACCGTATGCGTCTGTCTTCCTATAAAAGATCCATTTGTTCTAAATAGCCTTCCGGCCTTCAAGTAATACTTCCAAAGTCCTTACTTTGTTTTCCTACATGGATCCCATCTCGAATTTCATGGCCTCTAACCATTTGTTGGAATCTGGGACCATCATCGCTTCTCCATAGCTCGTGGGTTCATCGTTGTCCAACAACATAACCTCCAAGACAGGATTACAGTACCACTCAGGAGAAGCACGTACCCTTGTCGACCTACGAGGCCCGATAGTAACTTGATCCGAAGCTTCATGATCACCATCATTAGCTTCCTCTTCAACTGATGTAGGCACCACAGGAACATCTTCCTACGTCATGCTACTCTCTGGTTGAAGTGACGGTTCAACAACCTCATCAAGTTCTATCTTCCTCCCACTCAATTCTTTCAAGAGAAATTATCTCTCGAGAAAGGACCCGCTCTTAACGACAAACACTTTACCCTCAGATCTAAGATAGAAATTGTACCCTACAGTTTCCTTCAGGTATCCTAAGAAGACGCATTTATCCGCTATGGGTTCGAGCTTATAAGGTTGAAGCCTTTTGACATAAGCATCACAACCCCAAACTTTAAGAAATGAAATCTTAGGTTTCTTGACAAACCATAATTCATACGGTGTCGTCTAAACAAATTTAGATGGAGCCCCATTTAAAGTGAATGCACTTGTCTCTAATGCATAACCCCAAAATGATAGTGGCAGATCGGTAAGAAACATCATAGAATGTACCATATCCAATATAGTACGATTACGACGTTCGGACACACCATTATGCTATGGTCTTCGAGGCGACGTGAGTTGTGAAACAATTCTACATTGTCTCAAGTGCATGCCAAATTCATAACTCAGGTATTTGCCCCCTCGATTAGATCATGGGAATTTAATCTTCTTGTTATAATGATTCTCAACTTCACTCTGAAATTGCTTTAACTTTTCAAACATTTCAGACTTGTGCTTCATCAACTAAATATACCCATATCTACTTAAATCATTGGTGAAGGTGAGAAAGTAACAATATCCACCGCACACATCAACACTACTTGGACCGCAGACATCAGTATGTATGATTTCCAACAAGTCACTTGCATGTTCCATTGTACCGGAAAATTGGATTTTAGTCATCTTGCCCATGAGGCATGGTTCACATGTGTCAAGTGATTCAAAATCAAGTGACTCCAACAGTCCATCAACATGGAGCTTCCTCATGTGTTTTACACCAATATTACCTAAGCGGTTGTGCCACAAGAAAGTGTTACTATCATTATTAACTCTACATATTTTCGCATCAATGTTATAAACACGTGTATCATCACTATCGACATTCAACAAGAACAAACCATTAACGTCGGGTGCATATAAAAATATATTACTCATATAAATAGAACAACCATTGTTCTCTGATTTAAATGGGTAACAATCTCATATTAAACAAGATCCACATATAATGTTCATGCTTAACACACGCACCAAATAACAATTATTTAGGTTCATCACTAATCCCGATGGTAATCGAAGAGCGAGTGTGCCAATGGCGATCACATCAACCTTGGAACCATTTCCCACACGCATCGACACTTCATCCTTTGCCAGCCTTCGTTTATTCTGTAGTTCCTGCTTCAAGTTACAAATATGAGCAACCGAACCGGTGTCAAATACCCAGGTACTACTATAAGGTACACATCAATAATGTGTAGATCATATATACCTTTGTTGATGCTGCCAGCCTTCTTATCGCCCAGATACTTGGGGAAGTTCCGCTTCTAGTGGCCACTTCCCTTGCAATAGTAGCACTCAATCTTAGGCTTGGGTCCAGCCTTGGGTTTCTTCACGGGAGCGGAAACTTCTTTACTGGTCTTCTTGAAGTTACCCTTCTTTCCCTTGCCCTTCTTGAAACCAGTAGTTTTATTGACCATCAACACTTGATTCTCCTTCTTGATTTCTACTTCCGCAACTTTTAGGATCGCGAACATCTCGGAGACTGGCTTTATCATCCTTGCATATTATAGTTCATCAAGAAGCTCTTATATCTAGGTGGCAGTGACTGAAGAACTCTATTAGTGACCGTCTCATGCGGAAGCTCAACTCCTAGCCGAGTCAAATAGTTGTAGTACCCGGACATTGTGAGTATGTGCTCACTGGCATAACTATTCTCCTCCATCTTGCACACAAAGAAATTATCGGAGGTCTCATACCTCTCGATCCGGGCAATTGCTTGGAAAACAAAGTTCAACTCCTGGAACATATCATATGCTCCATGATGTTCAAAACGCCTTTGAAGTCCTGATTCTAAGCCGTATAGCATGGCACACTGAACTATCGTGTAGTTATCAACACGTGTCTGTCAGACATTCACAACATCCACAGACGACACCAAAGGGGGTGGTGCACCAAGCGGTGCATCAAGGACATAAGCCTTTTGCGAAGCCGTGAGGATAATCCTCGGATTAAGGACCCAGTCAACAAAGTTACTTCCATCATCTTTCAGTTTAGCTTTCTCTAGGAACGCATTAAATTCAGGGGAACTACCGCACGAGCCGTTGATCTACAACATAATTTGCAAAGACAACTTAGACTATTGTTCATGATAATGAGTTCAATTAATCATATTACTTAAGAACTCCCACTCAACTCAACATCCCTTAGGTTGTTCGAGTGTGACATGATCCAAATCCACCAACCCAAGTCCGATCATCACGTGAGATGAGGTGGTTTCAATGGTGAACATCTCCATGTTGATCATATCTACTATACGACTCATGTTTGACCTTTTGGTCTCCTGTGTTCCAAGGCCATGTCTATACATGCTAGGCTCGTCAAGTTTAACCCAAGTGTTCTGCATGTGCAAAACTTGCTTACACCTGTTGTATGCGAACGTAGAGTCTATCGCAGTCGATCATCAGGTGGTGCCTTGAAACGACGAACCTTCGCAACGGTGCACACTTGGAGAGAACACAATTTTATCTTGAAATTTTAGTGAGGGATCATCTTATAATGCTACCGTCGTCCTAAGAAAAATAAGATGCATAAAAGGATTAACATCACATGCATATCATAATAGTGACATGATATGGCCATCATTATATTGTGCTCTTGATCTCCATTTTCAAAGCACCGGCATGATCTCCGTTGTCACCGGCATGACACCATGATCTCCACCATCATGATCTCCATCACCGTGTCTCCATTGAGGTTGTTGCGCCAACTATGCTTCTACCACTATTGCTAACTCATAGCGACCAAGTAGAGGAAAAAGGAAAAAATAATTAAAGAAACCACTGTGGGTCCTGCCGGTTGTCGTACTCATCGACATGCAAGTCATGATAATATATACAAAACATGATCATCTCATACATCACATATATTTCATCATGTTCTTGGCCATATCATATCACAACTTACCCTACAAAAACAAGTTAGATGTACTCTACTTTGTTGTTGCATGTTTTATGTGGCTCCTATGGGTGACTCATAAGAACCGTTATTACCTACGCAAAGCCACAACCTTCTACATGGACCGCCTCTGTCGAATTTGATTCAACTAAAGCGGGAGAGACAGACAACCGCCAACCATGTTTATGCAACAAGTTGCATGTCAATCGATGGAACCAGTCTCTCGTACGTGGACGAGTAAGGTTGGTTCGGGCCGCTCCATCCCACAATACCGTCAAATCAAAGTAAGACTAAGTAAGTAAGCAATATGAATATCAACGCACACGAACTCTTTTGTATTCTACTCGTGCATGTTATCTACGCATAGACCTTGCTCTAATACCATTGTTGGGGAACGTTGCATGGGAAACAAAAAAATCCTACGCTCACCAACAACAATCTATGGAGACTAACATCTATGAGACGGGGAGTGCATCTACATACCCTTGTAGATTGCAAAGCGGGAAGCGTTAATAAATGTGGTTGATGTAGTCGAACGTCTTCGTGATCCAATCACGACCGTCTCAGTCCAGCGTCGAATGGACGACACGTCCTCGTTCAACACACGTATAGCTCGAAGACGTATCTGCCATTTTGATCTATCAAGCAAGGGCGGGGAGGTAGAAGAGTTGCCTAGCAGCGTGACAACATGGAGGCGGCAGTGGTGGAGCTGTTCCGGCAGGGCTTCGCCAAGCACTACCGAAAACGATCTAGTAGAGAAAACTAGTCTAGAGGGAGACACGGCTGCATCATGGCAATTTCACGTGCGTCAACCCTCTCTCCTCTCCACTATATATATGGGGAAGGGAGGAGGAGTTACTTCCTAGGGTTCCCCCCCTAGGGGAGCGACAACCAAGAGGAGGAGGGGCAGCGGACCTAGGGGTGGATTGCCACCCAAGTAAGGTTGGCGCCACCTCCTATGGTTGGCTCTCCACTAGCCCAACCACATGGGCCAAGGTGGGAGGGGCGCCCAGACCACCAATGACTGGTGTGCACCCTTCTCAGCCGACGTGGCCCCTTTGGGGCTTGTCGCCCCTTTCCGTGGACCCCCGGAACCCTTCGGCACTCCCCGGTACACTATGGGTGATGTCCGAATTCCTTCCGGTGACCAATAAGGAACCTCCCATATATCAATATTCACCTACAGACCATTCCGAAACTCCACGTGACGTCCGAGATCTCATCCGGGACTCTGGACAGCCTTCATTCACCAACATACATAACTCAAAAATACCAAATCATCACCGAACATTAAGTGTGCACACCGTGCGGGTTCGAGAACTATGCAGACATGACCGAGACACTCTCAAGTCAATAACCAATAGCGGGATCTGGATGCCCGTATTGGCTCCTACATATTCTACGATGATCTTTATCGGTCAAACCAAAATGACAAGGATCCAACCAATCTCGTATGCAGTTCCCTTTGTCCATCGGTACGTTACTTGCCCGAGATTCGATCGTCGGTATCTCCATACCTAGTTCAATCTTGTTACCAACAAGTCCCTTCACTCGTTCCGCAACACAATATCCCTTGACAAACTCCTTAGTCATATTGCTTGCAAGCTTATTGTGATGTTGTATCCGAGTGGGCCCCGAGATACCTCTTCATCACACGGAGTGACAAATCCCAATCTTGATCCATGCCAACTCCACGGACACCTTCGGTGATACCTGTAGAGCATATTTATAGTCACCCAGTTACGTTGCGAGTTTGATACAAACAAGGATTTCCCCTGGTTTCAGTGAGTTCTATGATCTCTTCGTCATAGGAACAAATCCATTAACATGCAGAAACAGTAGCAGTAAACTGGATACGATTAAACATTGTGCTTAAGGTTTGGGTCTTATTCATCACATCATTCTCCTAATGATGTGATACTATTATCAAATGAAGGTATAGTACTCGTGCATAAAATTTCTGAATGAGGCATCTATGTAGACAAAGCTAAAGTTGATGCAATAGATAAAATTCCCGTGGATTTCTTGTCCATTTGCTCACATATGCTTGGTTGGTTTCAATTGTAGGTGTTTCATGGTTTAGAGGCATTCAAGGTTCAGCACGACGACAAAGCCTTCCATCTTTCCCATTGTTGGACTATCATCAACGGGGAGGAGAAGTTAAAGGCGCAAAATGCTTCCCTCTTGGCACGTGGGGGGAAAGAAGTTGTGCAGGACCACGGTGACGGCGAGAAGGCCTGACCGCAGGGGAAGACCAACTCAAAGAAGGAGGATAGGCGGGATGCGGCATCTATCTCCTTGCTTGAAAAGGTGGATGGCATGATAAGCAAGAAGGACTTGAGGGACGAGAAGCACCGGCAAGAAAAAGAAGAGCAAATGCACGCCTTCATGGAAATCCAAAGGAGGAGGCTCGAGATGGACGCAGAGAGGCAAGCCAAGATGCTTGAGTTGGAGGAGGCGAAGCAAGCCAAGATGCTAGAGATCGAGGCCACCAATGCCACGACCAAGGAGAAATAAGTGGCCCTCGCAAGCATGAAGACGAGTGCAGAGATCATGAAGGTTGGTCTTAACACCATCGTCGAGAAAGAGGCAATGATTCGAAAATATGCAGGCCTAAATGCTCAAGTTCAATCAGTTATGGTGAGAGATCACGGAACCTTTTTTATATGCCGGGAAATGTGCTGGCATGACCACGGGCCGGCATGGCGTGGTCGAATGCCCGCCCCTTTTGGCGTGTTGGCATGTGTGCCGGCCGCTGGCAAGTGTACCAGCATGAACTGCATGGTGGTTTTTAATGTAGGCTGACAATGTATGCGAGCCGCTGGCATGGTGCCGGAATAACACTTGGGCATTGGCATGCTGGCATGTTTTATCTAATGTGCGAACATAAAATGGGTCACATGCGTTGGGTGCGCGGCATACAAAAAGAAAAGCGGGCAGATGTGGAGCGAGCGGTGATACGTCTCCGTCGTATCTACTTTTCTGAACTCTTTGCCCTTGTTTTGGACTCTAATTTGCATGATTTGAATGGAACTAACCCGGACTGACGCTATTTTCAGTAGAATTGCCATGGTGTTGTTTTTGCGCAGAAATAAAAGTTCTCTGAATGACCTGGAAATCTATGTGGAATTTTTCTAGAATATATAAAAAATACTGGCGCAAGAATCAACTGGAGGGACGGAGCCAGAAGCCCACAAGCCCACCAAGCCCGACCACCCACCCTGGCCGGGGCTGGCAGGCTTGTGAGCTCCTCGGAGCTCCGTCGCCCCCAATTCCAGCTCTATATAACCTCTTTCGTCCGGAAAAAAATCAGGGAGAAGAGTTCATTGCATTTTACGATAGGGAGGCGCCGCCACCTCCTGTTCTTCCTTTGGAGGGCAGATCTGGAGTCCGTTCTGGGCTCCGGAGAGGGAAAATCGTCGCCATCGTCATCATCAACCTTCCTTCATCGCCAATTCCATGATGCTCTTCACCGTTCGTGAGTAATCTCATCATAGGCTTGTTGGACGGTGATCAGTTGGATGAGATCTATCATGTAGTCGAGTTAGTTTTGACGGGGATTGATCCCTAGTATCCACTATGTTCTGAGATTGATGTTGCTACTACTTTGCCATGCTTAATGCTTGTCACTAGGGCCCGAGTGCCATGATTTCAGATCTGAACCTATTTTGTTCTCACCAATATATGTGTGTTTTAGATCCTATCTTGCAAGTTGTAGTCACCTACTATGTGTTATGACCCGGCAACCTCGGAGTAACAATAGCCGGAACCACTCCCGGAGATGACCGTAGTGTGAGGAGTTCATGTATTCACCAAGTGTTAATGCGTTGGTCTGGTTCTTTATTAAAAGAAGAACCTTAATATCCCGTAGTTTCCATTAGGACCCCGCTGCCACGTGAGGGATGGACAATAGATGTCATGCAAGTTCTTTTCCCTAAGCACGTATCACTACATGCGGAATACATGCCTACATTAAATTGACGAACGGGAGCTAGTTACATATCTCTCCGTGTTATAGCTGTTACATAATGAATCACATCCAGCATAATCATCCATCGTCGATCCAATGCCTACGAGTTTTTCCTACTTGTCCTTGCTACGTTACTTTGCCGCTACTATTGTCACTGCTGCTGCTGTCACTCTATTGCTACTGCTGTTACTTTGCTGCTACTGGTTACTGTCGCTACTGTTGCTATCATACTACCTTGCTACTGATACTTTGTTGCAGACACTAAATCTTTGAGGTGTGGTTGAATTGACAACTCAACTGCTAATACTTGAGAATATTCTTTCGCTTCCCCTTGAGTCGAATCAATAAATTTGGGTTGAATACTCTACCCTCAAAAACTGTTGCGATCCCCTATACTTGTGGGTTATCAAGACCTTTTTCTGGCGCCGTTGCCGGGGAGGCACAGTTATATTCTCTGAGTCACTTGGTATTTACGTCTGCTGATCACTATGAGGAATCCGATAGATCCAAGAACTAAAGTCTTGCCCTCAACTACGAGGACAGGTAAGGAACTACCATCTAGCTCTGCACTTGATTCAACTTCAGTTATGAGTAAGTTTGCGACATCACCTCCTGCTAGAAATCTTGAAATGTCGCATGTGCTTGATGATGCTACTTCTGCTGCCCATGATGCTTATGATGATGCTATGCCTGATACAGCTTTGCCTAATGATGCTATGCTTGATACTGCTTTGCCTGATGATGTTATGCCTGATACTGCTTTGCCTGATGATGCTATGCTTGATACTGCTTTTCCACTAGGTGCACTCCTTGATGCATAAATTGCTAGAGTTGCTGCTAGATGTGATGATACTTCTGAAACTGCTGATACTATTGAAGTAGAACCTGCTATTTTGCCTGCTAGAACTAGCTCTCCTAGACATGAATTGCCTGATACGCGTGAGTGTTATGTTATGGAGGGAGATATGGCTGAGGTTTTTCTTGCGTGTAAGGATGGCTATGATGTTGAGAAACTACTGCTCAAGTGGAAAGAAAAATCTCTGAACGGTAGGATGAAATACGACCCAAAGTTTGCTACTTCGCCTATCTTTGTGACCGATAAGGATTATGAATTCTCTGTCGACCTTGAGTTAATCACTCTGGTCGAATCTGATCCATTTCACGGTTATGAGTCTGAAACGGTTGTAGCCCATCTTACCAAACTGCATGATATAGCCACCCTATTCATGAATGAGGAAAAGATCCGCCACTACTATATCCTCAAGCTGTTTCCTTTCTCGCTAAAGGATGATGCTAAGACTGGGTTCACTTCTCTTGCTCCTGGTTGTGTGCGTAGCCCGCAGGACATGGTCTACTACTTCTCTGAAAAATATTTCCCTGTCCATAAGAAGCAAGCTGCCTTGCAGGAAATATACACCTTTGCTCAAGCTGAAGAAGAGAGTCTCCCACAAGCTTGGGGGAGGCTCGTCCAGCTATTGAATGCTTTGCCTGATCACCCTCTTGAGAAGGATGAAATACTTGATATCTTCTATAATGGACTTACCGATGCTTCTAAAGACCACCTAGATAGTTGCGTTGGTTGTGGTTTTAGGGAACGGACCGTAGAACAAGCTGAGATCCTATTGAATAGCATCTTGTGCAATGAGAATGCTTGGACTATTCCCGAACCACCTCCTAAGCCAACTCTGAAGAAAAGAGGTATTCTATTCCTCAGTCCCAAAGATATGCAAGAAGCTAAGAAATCTATGAAAGAGAAAGGCATTAAATCTGAAGATGTCAAAAATCTACCACCTATCGAAGAGATCCATGGTCTCGATAACCCGATACAGGTAGTAGAAGTAAATTCTCTGCGTAGGTTCGATGAGAGTGATATTCCTTTTGATAAACCTGCTAGCCTATGCCTGGTTGAATTTGATAACTTTGTTACCAAACAACAGAGTTTCAATGATTATGTTAGCAGACAATTGGAACAGAATGCTCGTATGCTTAGTCATTTAAGTGCTTGTGTGGACAAAAATGTCGATCTTAAGCTCCTGAGTAAACATGCCTCTATGGTTACTACTCAGGTAGAACAAATACTTAAAGCTCAGAATGATTTCCTCAATGAGTTGAATGACAATTCTGTCAGAGTCGTCACTAAAGGTGGTAGAATGACCGAGGAACCTTTGTATCCTGAGGGTCATCCGAAGAGAGTTGAACACGATTCTCAAGGAGTTAGCACTGATGCACCTAGTCATCCTAGAAAGAAGAAGAAAGATGATAGGAACCTGCACGCTAGCAACCCTGTTGCAGCTACACCTGAGAGTCCAAACGATGCCTCTATTTCTGATGCTGAGACACAATCTGGTGATGAACATGAGCCTAATGATGGTATCAATAGTGATGTTCATGTTGATGCTCAACCTAGCAATGATAAGGATGTGGAGATTGAACCTGTTGATCTTGATAACCCACAGCCTAAGAATAGAAGATACGATAAGAATGACTTCGCTACTAGGAAGCATGGTAAAGAAAGGGAACCATGTGTTCAGAAACCCATGCCCTTTCCTCCCAAACCATCCAAGAAAAAGGATGATGAGGATTTTGAGCGATTCGTTGAAATGATTAGACCTGTCTTTTTGCAAATGCGTTTGACAGATATGCTCAAAATGTCTCCGTATGCTAAGTACATGAAAGATATTATGACTAATAAGAGGAGGATACCTGAGGTTGAGATTTCCACCATGCTTGCTAACTATACCATCAAGGGTGGAACTCCTAAGAAACTAGGTGATCCCGGTGTGCCCACTATACCTTGCTCCATTAAAGGTAACTATGTTAGAACTGCTTTATGCGACCTTGGAGCCGGTGTTAGTGTTCTGCCTCTCTCTCTTTATCGTAGACTTGAACTGGATAAGTTGACACCCACTGAAATCTCTTTGCAAATGGCCGACAAATCAAGTGCTTTCCCTATCGGCATTTGCGAGGATGTGCCTGTCATGGTTGCCAATGTCACTATCTTGACATACTTTGTTATCTTGGATATTCCCGAGGACGATGCCAAGGCGGTCATCCTTGGAAGACCCTTTTTAAACACTGCAGGGGCTGTTATAGATTGCAACAAAGGCAATGTCACTTTCCATGTCAACGGTAATGAGCATACGGTGCACTTTTCGAAGAAACAATATCGAGTACATTGCATCAATGCTATCGAAAAAACTTCATCGATTCTTATTGGGAGCTTTGAATGCCCTATACCTCCTGTCAAGATGAAGTATGATTTGCTTGTTGGGGAGATACACATCCCCATTGAGGTGACCTAGTGACTATTCGAAAATTCTCCGTTCTCTTTTGCGATTCGAAAAGGTTTGTCGAGGAGACTTGATCAACCTAATTGATGGATTTCTTTCGATGATCATGAGAACGATGAATCGAGGAGTCACAAACCTCTGTTCCGAGCTTTCACCTTCGGTTGCTTAGAAGAAAAAGGATATGTTTAATTTAGTTTTCCCTGTTTTCTGTTTTAGCGTCCCATAGAAAAGTACCCTGAAAAAAAAAGTTCTCCGAACGTCCTGAAAATCAAGTATGATTTTTTCTGGAATTTTTGAAAAATACTAAGACGAATAGCTAGTCTGGGAGATGCGCTAGTGGGTCACAAGCCCACCAGGCCCGGCCACCCCCCTGGCCGGGGCTGGCAAGCTTGTGGGGCCCACGTGCACCCCCTCCAGTCATTCTAGCTCTCATCCACTTCTCCTACCTCTAGAAAAAATATTTTCGCAGCTCAAACCCGTGTTCTTGCTCCTCTTGCTAGGATTTTCGATCTCCTTCCTCAAAGCACCATTCTTCGAACTCTTTTGGGGAAATTACTCCTTGGTAAGTGACTCCTCCATTGGTCCAATTAGTTTTTGCTCTAGTGCCTTATACTCCGCGTATTTTTGCTGCATTGGTGACCATGTTCTTGAGCTTTGCATGCTAAGTTTAGCTAGTCCCAAGTAGTTTTGATGCGTAATATGGCCTCTAGGTACTTGTGGGAGTAGTTGCTACGAGTTTAGTTGAGTCTTGTTCACTTTTCCTTTGGGTCACTGAAAATTTCAGAAAAGGAAGATGTTCAGGAGAAACTATCATGGTGGTTCCCCAAGCAAGGGAGGTCCCCGTCTTGCGATTCGGGAGACCGATCCTTACCAACCGAGGAACGCACCGGTACAACCATGTGAATGGCCTTCTGATGAATTCTTGATTGAGGCAGGTTTCAAAGACGAGTTTGATACACTTGTTCACAACGTCGGACTAGAAGAATTCATCTGCGATAAATGTGAACAGTATGTTACACTCACTGGCTCTTTTGTTCGTAGATTCAAACTTTTAGTTGGTCGTAATACATCTGTACTGTTTGATCTCTATGACAAATCGTATACCATGGATTTAGAGGATTTCAATATAATTTGCAAGATACCTATTTGGGGTAGTCTCAGTGATCCTCCTAAATCTTCGGTTAGAGATTTTTTTTCTCTAGTATAACTGTGGGAGTAACTAGAGATATTTCGCACGCTACCATGGGGAGCATTCATTTTCCTGCCTTGCATTACTTTGCCCTCTTCATAGGCAGATGCATTAATGGCAAGATTGATCATTGTCATCTCTGCGCACCAGACCTTAGTATTCTTAAGGGCGCAGTAACGGGTGATAAAAGCTTCAACATGGGAGCTATAATAGCAAGGAGGCTGAATAATAATGCCAATGAAGGGGATTTCTTTGGTGGGATTTATGCCACTCGCATAGAAAATATCCTTGGAATACCCATCCGCGAAGGAGATCCCCCGCTCCATACAGCTTTCCTTGACCGCGTTGCTTTGACACGCTACCAATTCCTTGAGAGGGATGATGAATCCCTCCTATACCGTTTAGTATTTAACCGGCAGCGTGTTTTCCATATTACCCTTCCTGCTCCTGCCTTCTTTGACTTTCAGGTAAAACGGAGATATTACATAACCAGAGGAGAGGCGGAGGAGTATGAAAGGGAGGCAAAGGTTGCTTGTCTCCGAGAGGCAGCTAATCAGGAAGTGGCTACAGCGCTCCCGTACAACCCCCATTATGATTTCGGATATCGCCCGGACCATCCATGGGAGTAGACCAACTTAGGCCAAAAGCCTAAGCTTGGGGGAGTACGTGTTTCTCACCGACTTTACATTCTTGCTTATGCTTTCACTTTGTTCGTTGGTGTTCACACTTTGCTACTGTATCATCCATGCTAGTTTATTTATTTTTCTTGTTTTCTTTTCGTGTGTCTGTCTAGTTTGAGAAAGCCCAAAAAGATTTTCTTGTTCTTCTTTTGCTTGTTGGGAGCTTTCCCGTGTAAATAGTTTTGTTTTTCTTTGGGGCAAGGTAGAAGATCATGGTTACAATGTTTAGTGGCTCTCACATGCATATCTACTTATCTGTTAAAGAGCCATATTACTTTGTCTTCTCCTTTGTGTTTGCCTACAGATTCCAGCTTTAGTCCAATGCACGAGCACTCTTATTATGGTTCACATCATTCGATCGTGCAAGTGAAAAGCAATAATGACGATATATGATGAAGTGACTGAGCCTGGAAAAGCTGGTATGAACTCGATCTATTTTGTTTTTGTAAATATGATTAGCTCATTGTTCCTGATTCAGCTTTATTGTGACAGAAACATGTTTGCAATGACAACTTAGAGATCATAGTTGTTGATGCCATGCTTACTTAGCTAGGAGCTTATAATGGTTTGTCTTGGATGCCCACATGAATGTTGAGATGACTATGATGTAGTATGATAGGATGGTATCCTCCTTTGAATGATTCAAGTGGCTTGACTTGGCGCATGTTCACGCATGTAGTTGAAACAAAATCAACATAGCCTCTATGATATTCATGTTCATGGTGATTTATGTCCTACTCATGCTTGCACTCAACGTTAGTTAATCTCAATGCATTTTGATGACTGTTGTCGCTCTCTAGTTGGTCGCTTCCCCAATCTTTTGCTAGCCTTCACTTGTACTTAGCGGGAATACTGCTTGTGCATACACTTCCATAAACCCAAAGTTGTTCCATATGAGTCCACCATACCTACCTATATGCAGTATCTACCTACCATTCCAAGTAAATTTGCATGTGCCATTCTCTAAACCTTCAAGAAATAATCTGTTTTGCATGACCGAACCGCTCATGTGGTGATAGGGGGATATCAGTATCTTCCATGCTAGACGTGTTATCCTCGATATGTGTTTATTCACTATCATTCACGAGAAAGGGGCCGGTAATTGGAATGCCCAATTCCATGCTCAAATCTAAAAGATAATTGCAAACAAAACTCCCCCTGGATTGATGTTGGTATGGATGGCACCCGAGTATTCGGCTAGTCGTGGCGTGTGATTGATTGGTTGTGAGGGAGTCAAAACTTTACTTTTCTGTTTGGGAACCGCCTATGGCATGTGTAGCGTGGAAGATGGTGAAAACTCTTAGTCATTGCGTTGACAATGAAAGCATGCCACCCAAAATTATTATCTCTGTTTTCAAAGCTTGAGTTGTGGCACCTCTGCAAATCAATGCTTCCCTCTGTGAAGGGCATGTCTATTTATTTTCCTGTTGAGTCAACCTCCTCTTATAAAAGCACCAATTAGAGAGCACCTCTGTCATTTTTATGCTTTCCTTTTAACTGTGTTGAGTATGATTGTGACTGGATCTTCTTTGCCATGAATTACAATGTTTAGTCAGCCATTGGTCTTTGAAGGTGCTCTGCATTTATGTTTTGCGGTCTCAGAAAGAGCTAGCGAGAAACCATCTATTCGTGCTGCTTCATGATTGTTTTGATTGAAGTGTTGACGTCTGAGACTTATTATTATTTGCTCGCTAGTTGATTATGCCATTGATATGAGTTTACCGTGAGACCTAGATGTCATTTGCTTATGTGGTTTACTTGTGATCTTGCTGAAATTCTGGATATGAGGTAGACATAGTTCCAACAACAAGATCAAACAGAGTTCGTCAAAGTTTTTCTTTTGTCTCTTTCAGTTTGTCAACTGAATTGCTTGAGGACAAGCAAGGCTTTAAGCTTGGGGGAGTTGATATGTTTCCGTCGTATCTACTTTTCCGAACTCTTTTGCCCTTGTTTTGGACTCTAATTTGCATGATTTGAATGGAACTAACCCGGACTGACGATGTTTTCAGCAGAATTGCCATGGAGTTGTTTTTGCGCAGAAATAAAAGTTCTCAGAATGACTTGGAAATCAACGTGGAATTTTTCTAGAATATATAAAAAATAATGGCGCAAGAATCAACTGGAGGGACGGAGCCAGGAGCCCACAAGCCAACCAGGCCCGACCACCCCCCTCGCTAGGGCTGGCAGGCTTGTGAGCTCCTCGGAGCTCCACCGCCCCCAATTCCAGCTCTATATAACCTCTTTCGTCCGGAAAAAAAATTAGGGAGAAGAGTTCATCGCGTTTTACGATACGGAGGCGCCGCCACCTCCTGTTCTTCCTCTAGAGGGCAGATCTGGAGTCCGTTCTGGGCTCCGGAGAGGGGAAATTGTTGCCATCGTCGTCATCAACCTTCCTTCATCGCCAATTCCATGATGCTCTTCACCGTTCGTGAGTAATCTCATCGTAGGCTTGCTCGACGGTGATGAGTTGGATGAGATCTATCACGTAATCGAGTTAGTTTTGATGGGGATTGATCCCTAGTATCCACTATGTTCTGAGATTGATGTTGCTACTACTTTGCCATGCTTAATGCTTGTCACTAGGGCCCGAGTGCCATGATTTTAGATCTGAACCTATTATGTTGTCGCCAACATATGTGTGTTTTAGATCCTATCTTGCAAGTTGTAGTGACCTACTATGTGTTATGACTCGGCAACCCCGGACTGACAATAGCCGGAACCACTCCCGGAGATGACCATAGTATGAGGAGTTCATGTATTCACCAAGTGTTAATGCGTTGGTCCGGTTCTTTATTAAAAGGAGAACCTTAATATCCCATAGTTTCCATTAGGACCCCGCTGCCACGGGAGGGATGGACAATAGATGTCATGCAAGTTCTTTTCCCTAAGCACGTATGACTACATACGGAATACATGCCTACATTAGATTGACGAACGGGAGCTAGTTACATATCTCTCCGTGTTATAGCTGTTACATGATGAATCACATCCGGCATAATCATCCATCACCGATCCAATGCCTATGAGTTTTTCCTACTGGTCCTTGCTACGTTACTTTGCCGCTACTGCTGTGACTCCTGCTGCTATTACTCTGTTGCTACCGTTGTTACTTTGCTGCTACTGGTTACTATTGCTACTGCTTTTATCATACTACCTTGCTACTGATACTTTGATGCAGACACTAAATCTTTCAGGTGTGGTAGAATTGACAACTCAACTGCTAATACTTGAAATATTCTTTTGCTTCCCCTTGAGTCGAATCAATAAATTTGGGTTGAATACTCTACCCTCGAAAACTGTTGCGATCCCTTATACTTGTGGGTTATCAAGCGGCCGACCCAAACGGACAAAATCGCCATCCGTTTGGGTCGGCCCGTTGGAGTTGCTCTTGTAAAACTTCTTTTGTTGAGTATGTGTGTTGGTATTGATTATGTGTATCTTAGTTATAGAAGGCCGGGTGTGAGTTCACGTTGATTTGTATTCTTCTGACAAAATATATTAATTAATAGAATACACCCTTTATCAGAAAAATCTCTTTTAGAGAGGTTTCGTGACAATATGCTCGCATTATCTACTCCCTTCGTCGGACTACACATGAACATATCTAGACATCAACTTTGTTATGTATGAATACATATAGAAATCTCTAAGAGCATCTATAGCCGGACCCTCATATCCGGGCCATCAAACGCCCGCGGACACGTCCGGGCACGTCCGCGGACGCATCTGGACGGCCCCTCATATTTTAGTTTGTGCATCCACATACCTCATATCCGGACTCTTAAATCCATACAAGCCATGTACATAGATCATTTGATAATAAACGTCGGACATAAAATAAATGTTGGTACCGAACATAAAAAGGGCATACATCAGTTTTATTGGAAGTGCACAATCAATCATCTCCTCTTTGATTTTCATTGTGGGTCCACATTTGGTCCGACACATCATTGAGTAGTTGCACGTGCACGTGATGATATCGGATATTCTGATGCATCTACGGAGAATTCATAAGTTGCATTGCATCTTGATCTTCATGAATTTCAACTTGTATTACAGGTCTTTCAAAATCATTTGTCTGGGATACACCATCAGCCTCATCCTTGACGATCATATTGTGCAAAATAACACAACATGTCATCACCTTCCACAAAGTTTCTTAGTCACACATCATTGCAGCCCCACGAATAATTCCCCAACATGCTTGCAACACTCCAAAAGCCCTCTCCACATCCTTCCTAGCTGGTCCCTGCATTGTTGCAAAGTGCTTTTGTTTTCTACCATGTGGTTTGGATATGGTCTTCACAAATGGAGCCCGGTGAGGATATATGCCATCAACAAGATAGTATCCCATGTTGTAGTCTCAACCGTTGACGGTGTAGTTGCACGGAGGTGATTCCCCGTTGCAAAGCCTCCTAAACACCGGAGATCGTTGAACCACGTTGATGTCATTGTGAGAACCAGACATTCGAAAGAAACCATGCCAAATCCATAAGTCATGTGATGCCATCGCCTCTAATATGATGGTGGCCTCTTCTGTGTGACATTGGTACATTCCTCGCAAACCTTTGGGGCAGTTTTTCCATTGCCAATGCATGCAATCGATTGATCCGATCTTTCCTGGAAAACCCCTGGCCTATCCAATTGCTTTTTTGTGTCGTGTGCATTTGTCTCTCTAGGATACTCTCCTCCAAACATCTTCACCACAATACGGACAAACTTGACAGTAGTTTTCAGGCATGTGCTCTCCCCTATCTTGACCATCTCACCAACGGCATCAACCATAGTACCTAGTGCAAGCATCCTCATAGAAGCCATGTACTTATGCTTGTAAGAGAAACAGAGTTGACCGCAACAATCACGTGTGAGCTTGAAGTAGTCATCGCGTACCTTGAGTGTTGTGACACCCAGGGACTCATGCGAGAGTAATCCCTATAATTAAGCAGCATTAATCACACGCTAATGGTGCCATGTCAACAAGATTAACTAAGCCAAATTGCTACTTGTTAAAAAATCAAAGACAATTTCAAATTTGAAAAACAAATCAAATTACTATTTCTTCAAAATGATAAACTAAAATGTTCATAGTGTTGTAATTAATCCCTCGAAATTCAGAATGGTGAAAACCATATTTTACAAGGTATGCAAATGCTCCAAGATTACTAAAACATGGGATAAATCAATTCAGTAAATATTTTTTATATATTCAAATGTGCACATTATTTTATTTAAATACTAAATTTAATGCGATAGTGGCCTAGGTAGTGATGCTAATTTAGGTGCTACAATTATATGTTACAAAATTGAAAGGAATTCACAAAAGAAATAAATAAAAGACAATAAAATGTAAACTAAAATAAAGGAAAGCCCCCCCTCGGGGGCCTCGGCCCAGCTCGCCGGCCCCCAGCCACCCCCGACGGCCCACCACTCACCTCTCCCCCTTGCCTAAGGGGCAACTCCCACTAACCCTACTTTTCCCCCATCTCCCCTCCCTACTCCCCCTCACCACTCACCCCTAGCAGCCCCCTCCCGTGCGGCTCCCCGCGGCCCGACGCGCCGGCCCCGGTCGCCCTGTCGGCGCCCCATTGTCGTCCACCGCCCGCCAGCGGCCTCTCTTCCCTGCTGGCGCCTCCCCGACCTCCTCCCCGCGCCCACTGCCACCTCCCTACACCACAAGTGAGCCACGGGCTCCACCCCTCCTCTCCTCTCTCCCTCCCTCTCTCGGCCATTGCGCCCTCTCAGTCCGGCGACCGTCCCAACCGTCCCCTGGAGACGAGCGCCCCACCTACCCCGGTCGTGCAACTCTACCCCCCTTCCCGAAGCCCGCTGCCAGGCTGCCTTCCCCCCGTCGGTCCCGCTGGCCTCGGCGACCCCGGCCTTCGGCCGCCACCGCCCGCACTCGCCGCCACTCCCTGCTCCCTGCGGACGATGCCGGGAGAATCTTCTCCCCCCGGCGGCGGCCCTAACCGCCTCCACACCGGCCGCCGAGGCCCTGGCCGACCCTCGGTTGTTTTGGTTAGTGGGGATTGAACTCCCCAACTAACCCCACTGACAGAGGAGGCCCATGCCCCCTAAACATATATAAATACTAAATAAAATAAATAAGATAGTTAATTAATTAACTTAATTAGATTAATTAGATGATTTAACACCCTTTTAAGATTAAGCACACAATGACATGTGGGCCCCATCATTTTAATACTAACTAAATCTGTTAATTAATTTAATTAATGTGTCAATGACATGTGGGTCCCACCCCCTAATTAAATCTGTTTAAAATTAATTTAACTTAATTAACCTGTGTCAATGACAACAAGGGCCCACTAGTTAGTTTGACCAGTCAACTAAAACTGTTGAGTGGTGATGTGAGCATGACATCATGTTGGTGTCATAAATATTTATTGAAATAAAATAAATTTATTTTATTCCTAAATATTAATAAAAAAATTAATATAAAATAATTTGTAATCCGGATGAAAATAATTTATACAGGAAAACTGATAAAAAATGATACTCGCCCGCACACGTTGTGCATTCGTGTGTCACGCGTCCCTAGCATACAGAACATGAATCTTTTCCATCGTTTTTGCCTCTCCCGTAGTAGCCACAGACCTGGGAAATATCATCAGATATTTTCTCGATCCATCCATGACGTATAATACTGCGTTAGCTCATGTCTATCGCTCCTTATTTCCATGTCATGCATTGTGATGCATTTGTGTGATTTATATTTATTGTCTCTTCCTCCTCTTCTCTCTGGTAGACGCTGACGCAGACGCTGCTGCCGGGTAAGATTACCATCGTTATGACCATACCTTTGCCGCACAGCAACAAGGCAAGCAACCCCCTTGATCATTCCTATATCGTCTATTCTTTATCCCTCATGATTGCATTAGATTTTGGTACTATTGTGGATAGCTCCTATTCTGATGCATATCGTGTTTTTAATGAACTGCTACTTTACTCTACGCACTTTAAAATGTTTAGTATAGGTGGAGCAGTGATCCCCTTTGACCCCCTTAGTCCAGTTTCCCCTGCTTTTTCATCAAGTCTCGATCATCTGATCGACGAGCCAAGACCCGTCACATCACTCACACCCCTTAGTTGTATGACTCTGCAGAGCTACTATCAGGTACCAAGGGTGACACCTCGTTACGTACTCCTGATGTTAGTCTTGTAGTGTAGTTAACCGGTGGTGGTTCATGGAGGGTGATTCCACCTTCACCACCTCCGATAACGACTCTTTCGTACAACCCATCAAGCGTGCTCCATCGAGGGTGGTTCCTCCCTGACCACCTTGACGATTACATCGTTCGGAATCCATCGAGGGTGATACCTTGGATCCCTCTGATGTTACAGCCGCACGGTTACTTGACCTTGCTACTGGGAACATGATGAGGTGTGTTGCGGGTGAATTCACGCATGAATGTGATGAGGTGTGGCCGGGCTTTCTGGGCCCTTGCCACACATCCTCGAGACGGGGCGACGGGACCACGTATTGTGGATTGCCGATCGTCGTCGTAGTGTTAATTAAAATGCTAATGGGATTTGGGTATTTGATCTGAGTTGGTCGGGAGACCATTTCACACTAACCTTCACGTGGAGAAGTTATGGGTACTCGACGTCATGGTATCAGCCGAAGATCTACAGACGTCAGCAATGGAGCGGCGCATGCCCGAGTGGTCCATGTAAGCATCATACTTGTATAAGAGGTGTCACGACTGACCTCGGCCGCCCTTGCATCGTGGAGGAGCGCAAAGGGTGATGGGCCCATGACACCTGCACGCTTAGGATTTAGACTGGTGGGCTGGCCTCTCTGTTAAGCCTAGGTAGGGCTGCAACGTGTTGATGTTCTGAGGCCGGGCATGACCCAGGAAAGTGTGTCCGGCCAGAGTTTATCAAGCGTGTTGGGTACTCTGGTGCACCCCTGCATGGATGTAAATTAACTATTTGAATAGGCGTGTCTATGGTTACAAGACGACTTAGAGTTGTGCCCCGATCTTATACAACTTCAACTCTAAGTTAACTGAAATGTTTGCTCCGGGATTGCTTTATTGTAGGGAGTCGCAGAAGAATCTCTCAGCATGACCTTAATTAATATTGCTGCAACAGTATGACTCCTTAATTGTGTTACTTGCTTGATAACCCACAAGTATAGGGGATCACAACAGTTTTCGAGGGTAGAGTATTCAACCCAAATTTATTGATTCGACTCAAGGGAAAGCCAAAGAATATTCTCAAGTATTAGCAGCTGAGTTGTCAATTCAACCACACCTGAAAGATTTAGTATCTGCGTATCAGTAGCAAAGTAGGGTGATAGCAGCAGCAGCAAAGTAACGGCAGTAGCAACAAAGTAACGTAGCAAGGACAGTAGTAAAAGACTCGTAGGCATTGGATCGGTGATGGATGATTATGCCGGATGTGATTCATCATGCAACAGTTATAACACGAAGAGATAAGTAAGTAGCTCCAGTTCGTCAATCTAATGTAGGCATGTATTCCGTATGTAGTCATACGTGCTTAGGGAAAAGAACTTGCATGACATCTATTGTCCATCCCTCCCGTGGCAGCGGGGTCCTAATGGAAACTACGGGATATTAAGGTTCTCCTTTGAATAAAGAACCGGACCAAAGCATTAACACTTGGTGAATACATGAACTCCTCATACTATGGTCATCTCCGGGAGTGGTTCCGGCTATTGTCACTCCGGGGTTGCCGGGTCATAACACATAGTAGGTGACTAGAACTTGCAAGATAGGATCTAAAACACACATATATTGGCGAGAACATAATAGGTTCACATCTAAAATCATGGCACTCGGGCCCTAGTGACAAGCATTAAGCATGGCAAAGTAGTAGCAACATCAATCTCAGAACATAGTGGATACTAGGGATCAATCCCCGTCAAAACTAACTCGATTACATGATAGATCTCATCCAACCCATCACCGTCCAACAAGCCTACGATGAGATTACTCATGAACGGTGAAGAGCATCATGGAATTGGCGATGAAGGAAGGTTGATGATGACGATGGTGATGATCTCCCTTCTCTGGAGCCCAGAACGGACTCCAGATCTGCCTTTCGGATGAAGAACAGTAGGTGGCGATGCCTCCGTATCGTAAAACGCGATGAACTCTTCTCCCTTATTGTTTTTCCGGGCGATACGGACTAAATAGAGCTGGATTTGCACGCGGTGGAGCGTCATGGGCTCCACAAGCCTGCCAGGCACGACCAGTGGGGCCCGCGCCTAGTGGGCTTGTGGGCTCACGGCTCCACTTCCTCCGCTGATTCTTGCGCCAATATTTTTCATAAATTCCAGAAAAATTCTCCATAAATTTTTAGGTCATTCCGAGAACTTTTATTTCTGCGCAAAAACAACACCATGGCAATTCTGCTAAAAACAGCGTTAGTCCGGGTGAGTTCCATTCAAATCATTCAAATTAGAGTCCAAAACAAGGGCAAAAGAGTTCGGAAAAGTAGATACGACGGAGACATATCAATTCCCCCAAGCTTAAAGCCTTGCTTGTCCTCAAGCAATTCAGTTGACAAACTGAAAGAGACAAAAGAAAAACTTTGACGAACTCTGTTTGATCTTGTTGTTGCAACTATGTCTAACTCATATACAGAGTTTCAGCAAGATCACAAGCAAACCACAAAAGCAAATGACATCTAGGTCTCACGGTAAACTCATATCAATGGCATAATCAACTAGCGAGCAAATAATAATAAGTCTCAAATGTCAACACTTCAATCAAAACAATCATGAAGCAGTACGAACAGATGGTATCTCGCTAGCTCTTTCTGAGATCGCAAAACATAAATGCAAAGCACCTTCAAAGACCAAGGGCTGACTAAACATTGTAATTCATGCCAAAGAAGATCCAGTCACAGTCATACTCAACACAGTTAAAAGCAAAGCATAAAAATGACAGAGGTTCTCTCTAATTGGTGCTTTTATGAGAGGAGGATGACTCAACAGGAACATAAATAGATAGGCCCTTCGCAGAGGGAAGCATTGATTTGCAGAGGTGCCACAACTCAAGCTTTGAAAACAGAGATAATAATTTTGGGTGGCATGCTTTCATTGTCAACGCAATGACTAAGAGTTCTCAACATCTTCCACGCTGAAAGTGCAGTCATGTCCTTAGTCGAGTTTTGGTGTTAATGAGAACACATACATAGGAAACTAATCTTATTTGTTGAGTGTATCTCAAGATGGCTTTTAAAGTACTCTTAGTAGATCGAGAATTATGTGCCAAGGTGGCTTGAGAAGATCGGGACTTATATGTCAAGAAGGCTCGGGATTAAGAAAAGATGATGTAGCCTATCCTTTAATTTACTATTCTTGAGTATAGAGATCCCGCACTATTAAGAGGGGATCACGAGTTTTGTGATGAACTTGCTAAAACTACATTTGTGCTTTTCTGCTCATACCACATCTCGACTGCTCTGCTTTGATCTCAAAACAGAACCAACGCCTCGGACATCCGGCTTCCTCCGGACGTCCGAGGGTCGGACGCCTGACCACTTCGGAAATCCGGAACCCTATACCAGAGCCAAAGTCTCGGACATCCGGCTCCCTCCGGACGTCCGAGGACCGGACGCCCAACCACTTCGGAAAACCGGAACCTTGCACCAGAGTCAAATAACTCAGACTTATGGCCTCCCCGTGTCGTCCGAGGGCCGGACATCCGACCACTTTCGACCTTCTCTTCGGACGTCCGGTCCCTGTTCGACTACACAGTGGCAAACTGATATGAACACTCCGTCGGTTGTCCGACGCGTGTCAGACGTCCGGAAACCGTTGGACGTTCGACCACTGTCAGACTTAAGTGACCCCAACGGTTATTTTAGTCTCCCCACTATATATACCCCCCTCCCACTTCGTGAGAGGGGGTCCAACACAGCAAGAACACTTACAAGAACACCTTCTTCCTCACTCACTCTTGCATACACCCAATCTTAGATCCCAAGAGCATTTGTGAGCCCCTTTGAGTGTTGTTCCAATCAAAAGATAGATCGTCTCCTTCTCCTCCTCTCCACCAAAGCGATTTGTGATTTGAGCAAGTTTTGAGCAATCCCCGTGATCTTGTTACTCTTGGAGGTTGGAGACTCCTAGGCGGTAGGAGTCTTCGGAGAGGAATCAAACCTTTGTGATTACCCCCCGAAAAGTTTATGAAGGTTTGGAAGCCACCTAAAAGCTTACCACTAGTGGTTGAGAAACGCCTTCGTGGTGTTGTCTCAAAGGGAGAATAGGGTGAGCCTTCGTGGCGTTGGTGTGCCTTCGTGGTAACATCCGCCCCTCTAACGGTGACGTAGCTTCCCTCCAAGGAAGTGAACACCGGGATACATCCTCGTCTCTCTTGGAGTTTTGGTTATCCCTAACCCTAACTCTCTACTTGTGCTAATCCTTATTACGTACTTGCATTTGATTATAGTTTATCGGTTGCCTTACTTTACTCTAAATAGCTTACTCTTGTCTTTGCAATTATTAGGCTCACTCTCATATTCTGCACCATTGCCTAAAATTGCTAAGTAACTATTAAAATTTGGAACTGTACCTATTCACCCCCCCCCCCCTCTAGGTCCATCTTGATCCTTTTCACACGCTACACATGCTATAGGCGGTTCCCAAACATAAAAGTAAAGTTTTGACTCCCCCACCACCAATCAATCACACTCCATGACTAGCCGAATACTCGGGAGCCGTCCATACCAACATCAATCCTGGGGGAGTTTTGTTTGCAATTATCTTTTCAATTTGAGCATGGAACTGGGAATTCCAATTACCGGCCCCTTTCTCGTGAATGATAGTGAATAAACACATATCAAGGATAACACGCCTAGCATGGAAGATACTGATAGGCCCCTGTCACCACATGAGCGGTTCGGGCATGCAAAACAGATTATTTCTTGAAGATTTAGAGAGTCGCACATGAAAATTTACTTGGAACGGCAGGTAGATACCGCATATAGGTAGGTATGGTGGACTCATAAGGAACAACTTTGGGTTTATGGAAGAGGATGCACAAGCAGTATTCTTGCTTAGTACAAGTGAAGGCTAGCAAAAGACTAGGAAGCGACCAACTAGAGAGCGACAACAGTCATCAAAATGCATTGAGATTAACTAACATTGAGTGCAAGCATGAGTAGGACATAAATCACCTTGAACATGAATATCATAGAGGCTATGTTGATTTTGTTTCAACTACATGCGTGAACATGCGCCAAGTCAAGCCACTTGAATCATTCAAAGGAGGACACCATCCTATCATACTACATCATAGTCATATCAAAATTCATGTTGGTATCCAAGACAAACCATTATAAGCTCCTAGCTAATTAAGCATGGCATCAGAAACTATGATCTCTAAGTTGTCATTGCAAACATGTTTCTCTCACAACAAAGCTGAACTAGGAACAGTGAGCTAGTCATATTTACAAAAACAAAATAGATCGAGTTCATACCAGCTTCTCAAGGCTCATCACTTCATCATATATTGTCATTATTGCCTTTCACTTGCACGACGAATGATGTGAACAATAATAAGAGTGTTCGTACATTGGACTAAAGCTAGAATCTGCAGGCAAACACAAAGGAGAAGAAAAAGTAATATGGCTCTTTGACAGATAAGCAGATATGCATGCGAGAGCCACTAAACATTGTAACCATGGTCTTCTACCTTGACCTAAAGAAAAAAGAAAACTATTTACACGGGAAAGCTCCCAACAAGCAAAAGAAGAAAAAGAAAATGTTTTTGGGTTTTCTCAAACTAGATAGACACACGAAAAGAAAACGAGAAAAAAAAATAAACTAGCATGGATGATACAGTGGCAAAGTGTGAACACCGACCAACAAAGTGAAAGCATAAGCGAGAATGTAAAGTCGGTGAGAAACACGTACTCCCCCAAGCTTAGGCTTTCGTCCTAAGTTGGTCTACTCCCAAGGAGGGAAATAACCAGCTCCGGGGTACTCCGGAGTGGAGTGAGGATGCCACTGTTGTGTGAGCTCCTCTCGCTCCCACAGGTAAACTGGCGTCTGGTACTCGACTGGTGGATCGGGCACGGGCACGTGTGTTTGGGACAAGCCCCAATATGTATAGATGTCCGAGGGCATAATAATGTACATGCATGCATGAAGATTGAACAAAGAAGGAGCGGGCAAAGTAATAGTCTCACGAGTACCCTGACTAAATACCAGGTTATAGATCATCCTTCTATTTATATCTCTATCAAGAAAATCATGGAGAACCATGCTATCATAATCTAGATATCTCTCAGGAAGAAGAATCTCTTCTTCCTCGTCCAGTCTAATAGGTATCTCAAAGTGTCTGGCGAGACAGGTAGCATAAATACCTCCATAGACAACATCTTTAGAACGGTTCATGTTCAACCGTTGAACTACTATAGCGCCTAAGCTATAAGTTTTATCGGTATAAAGGGCTTCACGCAGAACCGCAAGATCTGGGGAGCTAAGGGACCCAGCTTTCCCACGGCCAATCAAACATTTTCCCACAAATAGTGAAAAGTACCGAAGTACGGGAAAATGAATGCTAGCAGCTCTAGCGCAAGACACTCCTCTCTCCTCTCCTACAGCAATTGTATCGATGAAAGCCCGTGGACGAGGTTCATGAATACCCCCAACATAAGGTAATTTGCAAACATTGCAAAAATGCTGGAGTGACATGCGCTGGGGGATATCATATAAATTGAACTCAGCCATAGGAGGATTCTTCCTCGGATAGAAGTTAAAGCTTTGTACGAAGATATTAGTGAGGAAAAGGTATTGCGGACACTTATCTTCAACGAAGGCGGTAAGGCCTGCGTTCTCCACCAAGTGATAAAAGTCCTCATAAAGTCCGACGGTGTGTAAGAACACATCGCTTGGCCACTCCCACGCTCTAACTTCTGCAACTCAAGGTACCGGATACTTGGGCTTCTGATCACTTCCATCATCCTTGGAGTCACGGCTTGAAGAGCCTCTTAAGAACCTCCTCATCTTTTCCCTTTCCTATCTCTGAAAATTTCTGAAATTTTTAGTGACTCTAAGGAAAAGTGAACAAGGCTCAACAAAACTCATAGCAACTACTCCCACAAGTGCCTAGAAGCCATATTACGCATCAAAACTACTTGGGACCAGCTAAAATTAGCATGCAAAGCTCAAGAACAGGGTCACCAAGGTAGCAAAAATACGCTAAGTATAAGGCACTAGAGCAAAAACTAATTGGACCAATGGAGGAGTCACTTACCAAGGAGTAATTTCCCCAAAACAGTTCACAGAATTGTGCTTTGAGCAAGGAGATCGAAAATCCCACCAAGAAGAGCAAGAACACGGGTTTGAGCTGCAAAACAATTTTTTGTGGAGGTAGGAGAAGCAGATGGGAGCTAGAATGAGTGGAGGGGTGCACGTGGGCCCCACAAGCCTGGTAGGCGTGGCCAGGGGGGTGCCCGCGCCTCCAGGGCATGTGGCCCACTGGTGCATCCCCAGACTAGCTCTTCATCTCAGTATTTTTGGGGTACTTTTCTACGGGACGCTAAAAGCAGAAAACAGGGAAAACTAAACTAAATCTATCATTTTTCTTCTAAGCAACCGAAGGTGAAAGCTTGGAACAGAGGTTTGTGACTCCTCGATTCATCCATCTCATGGTCATCGAAAGAAATTCGTCAATGAGGTTGATCAAGTCTCCTTGACAAACCTTTTCGAATCGCAAAAGAGAATGGAGAATTTTCGAATAGTCACTAGGTTACCTCAATGGGGATGTGAGTATCCCCGACAAGCAAATCATACTTCATCTTAACAGGAGGAATAGGGCATTCAAAGCTCCCAATAAGAATCGATGAAGTTTTTTCGATAGCATTGATGCAATGTACTCGATATTGTTTCTTCGGGAAGTGCACCGTATGCTCATTACCATTGACATGGAAAGTGACATTGCCTTTGTTGCAATCTATAACAGCCCCTGCGGTGTTTAAAAAGGGTCTTCCGAGGATGACCGCCATGGCATCGTCCTCGGGAATATTCAGAATAACAAAGTCTGTTAAGATAGTGACGTTAGCAACCACAACAGGCACATCCTCACAAATGACGATAGGCAAAGCAGTTGATTTGTCGGCCATTTACAAAGAGATTTTAGTGGGTGTCAACTTATCCAGTTCAAGTCTATGATAAAGAGAGAGAGGCATAACACTAACACCGACTCCCAGGTCGCATAACGCAGTTCTAACGTAGTTACCTTTAATGGAGCAAGGTATAGTGGGCACACCGGGATCACCAAGTTTCTTAGGAGTTCCACCCTTGAAGGTATAATTAGCGAGCATGGTGGCAATCTCAACCTCAGGTATCTTCCTCTTATTAGTTACAATATCTTTCATGTACTTAGCATACGGAGACATTTTGAGCATATTTGTCAAACGCATTTGCAGAAAGACAGGTCTGGTCATTTCAACAAATCGCTCAAAATCTTCATCATCCTTTTTCTTGCATGGTTTGGGAGGAAAGGGCATGGGTTTCTAAACCCATGGTTCCCTTTCTTTACCATGCTTCCTGATACGTCTCCAACGTATCTATAATTTTTGATGGTTTCATGCTATTATCTTGTCAAACTTTGGATGTTTTGTATGACTTTTATATATTTTTTTGGGACTAACCTATTAACTCAGTGCCAAGTGCCAGTTCCTGTTTTTTCCGTGTTTTTTACCCCTCTCAGAGGAGGATTTTGAACAGAGTCCAAACGGAATGAAACTGCCAAAAAGATTTTTTCCGAAACAGAAAAAGATCGGGAAGCCGGAGAATCAGGGCAGGGGGCCTGCAGGGACCCCACAAGCCCTCATGGCGCGGCCAGGGGGCCCACGCCACCCTGGCTTGTGGGCTCCCTAGGCCACCTCTGCCCTAGGTTTTGCACCTATATATTCCCTGAAATCCTAGAAAAAATCAGGAGATCATCGAAAGTACTTTTCCGCCATCGCAAGCTTCTGTCTTCGTAAGATCCCATCTGGGGCACGTTCTGGTGCCCTGTCGGAGGTGGTATTCGGACACGGAGGGCTTCTTCATCAACACCATGACCTCTCCGATGATCCGTGAGTAGTTCACCATAGACCTACGGGTCCATAGGTAGTAGCTAGATGGCTTCTTCTCTCTCTTGGATCTTCAATACAAAGTTCTCCATGATCTTCATGGAGATCTATCCGATGTAATCTTCTTTTGCGGTGTGTTTGTCGAGATCCGATGAATGGTGCATTTATGATCAGATTATCTATGAATCTTATTTGAGTTTCTTCTGATCTCTCTTATGCATGATTTCATATCCTTGTAATTCTCTTCGAGTTGTGGGTTTTGTTTGGCCAACTAGATCTATGATTCTTGCAATGGGAGAAGTGCTTGGTTTTGGGTTCATACCATGCGGTGAACTCACCCAGTGACAGAAGGGGTAGCGAGGCACGCATCGTGTTGTTGCCATCAAGGGTAAAAAGATGGGCTTTTCATCATTGGTTTGAGATTATCCCTCTACATCATGTCATCTTGCTTAAGGCGTTACTCTGTTCGTCATGAACTCAATACACTAGATGCATGCTGAATAGCGGTCGATGTGTGGAGTAATAGTAGTAGATGCAGAAAGTATCGGTCTACTTGTCTCAGACGTGATGCCTATATGTATGATCATTGCCTTAGATATCATCATGACTTTGCGCAGTTCTATCAATTGCTCGACAATAATTTGTTCACCCACCATAATACTTGCTATTTTGAGAGAAGCCTCTAGTGAAACACTATGGCCCCCCGGGTCTACTCCACACCATATTTTCAGCCTTACACTTTTTACTTCGTTGCACTTTCCGCCTTCAGATCTCACTTTGCAATCAATCTTGAAGGGATTGACAACCCCTTTAAAGCGTTGGGTGCAAGCTCTTTTGTGTTTGCGTAGCTACTCTGGACTTGACGAGATTCTCCTACTGGATTGATACCTTGGTTCTCAAACTGAGGGAAATACTTACTGCTCCTGTGCTGCATCACCCTTTCCTCTTCAAGGGAAACACCAACGCAAGCCTAGTCTCCGTCAACGTGTCAATTTCTGGCGCTGTTGTCTGTTGCCGTAGCAGAAGAATTTCTCGCGCCGTTGCCGGGGAGGATCAAGTCAAGAACTCTTCCAAGTAAGTGTCGCAAACTCATCTCTTGCATTTAATTTTTTTGCCTCTCGTTTTCCTCTCCCCCACTTCTGAAAAACAAAAAATTACAAAAAAATCTTTGCCTTTTTTGTTTGCCTTTTTCGTTTGCCTTTTCGTTCGCCCTTTTCTCTCGCTTGCTCTTTGTTCGCTTGTGTGCCATGTTCCTTCAATATGCTTGCATCTTCGCTTGCTGAAAATCTAGTGATATGGATCCTCATCCACTTGCTAATCTCTTCAAGAGATCCAATTATGTTGATCCAATTGCTAGTGAGTTGAGTGCACTTGACTATCTTTATGGAGTTTTGCTTGAGATGCGTGAATCTGGAAATTGTGAGGAAGAAATTTATGAAGTAATTCATGAGGGCTCCTTGGATGAAAAGCATGATTGCAATGGTTTCACTATAAATTCTATTAGTGACAATCATGCTAAAAATATGCAAAACCCTAAGCTTGGGGATGCTAGTTTTGCTATGTCCACTACTTGTTGCAATGATCATGAGTGGGGCGATGATTTTTCTTATGATCTTGAAAATTTGTTTAAGCCTCATGATGAATATGATATTTGCAATATTATTGAAAGTGGGTTTGGAGAAGTCATGACTTTAGTTGATGATAATCCCACTATTTTTGAAGAGCGTCAACTTTGCATGCATGTGGATCATGAAAAGAATATCCTATGTGATAGTTACATTGTTGAATTCGAATAGCATCCCACATGTAATTATTATGAGAGAGGAAAATATGGTGGTAGAAACTTTCATATCACTAAATCACCTCTCCTTATGTTGAGATTGCTATTGTCTCTTTCTTCTTCCTTGCATATGGTAACTATTGGTTGTCTTGACAATCTGTTTTCCTATAAAATGCCTATGCATAGGAAGTATGTTAGACTTAGATGTGATTTTCACATGCTTTATGATGCCCTCATTGCGCTTCAATTCTTGTCTTTCATGTGAGCATCATTGAAATCCTTACGCCTAGCTAAGGGCGTTAAACGATAGCGCTTGTTGGGAGGCAACCCAATGAATTTATCTTTTTTCTTTCTGTTTTTTTGCGTCCACACTTTCATAATTTTGTTGTGATTGTGTTTTTTGTGTTTCTTTTTGTGTTTGAGCCAAGCAAAACCTTTATGACTAGTCTTGGTAATGGTTGTTTGATCCTGGTGGAAAAAGACAGAAACTTTTCGCTCACGAGATGATTTTTCATTTTTATTCAGAAAGAGCTTTTGAGTTGATTATTTTTTCTGCTGGTTGATATTCCTTTTGCCCAGTAGTCGTAATTTTTCAGAATTTGTGAGGTACAAGAAGTATACGAAGTATACATATTGCTACAGACTGGTCTGTTTTTGACAGATTCTGTTTTTGTTGAGTTGGTTGCTTGTTTTGATGAAACTATGGCTAGTATCGGGGGCTACTAGCCATGGAAAAGTGAGAATACAGTAGCCCAACACCAATATAGATAGAATTCAAGTTTGCTATAGTACCAAAAGAGGTGGTAGTTTGTTTTCTTGTGCTAATGATATCACGAGTTTCTGTTTAAGTTTTGTGTTGTGAAGTTTTCAAGTTTTGGGTGATGCTCTCATGGACAAAGAGATAAGGAGTGGAAAGAGCTCAATCTTGGGGATGCCCAAGGCATCCCAAGTCAAATTCAAGGACACCAAAAAGCCTAAGCTTGGGGATGCCCCGGGAAGGCATCCCCTCTTTCGTCTTCAATCCATCGGTAACATTACTTGGAGCTATATTTTTATTCACCACATGATATGTGTTTTGCTTGGAGCGTCTTGTATCGTAGGAGTATTTTCTTTTTGTTGTGTCACAATCATCCTTGTTGCACACCTTTTTTACAGAGAGAGACATGCACTTATCGTGATTTTGTTAGAATGCTCATAGTGCTTCACTTATATCTTTTGAGCTAAATAATTTTGCTCTATGCGCTTCACTTATATCTTTTAGAGCACGGCGGTGCGTGACTTGGTAGTTGGCTTATGCTATGAAAGTAGTCCCAAAGGTGATAGGTACCCAAAGAGGATACAAAAACCTCCATCTTCATGTGCATTGAGTAGAAAGAGAAGTCTTGATTCCTCTCAATTAGTTTTGAGACGTGGATTCGGTAATATTAAGAGTTATGTTAGTAGGGTGTTGTGAATCTAGAAATACTTGTGTTGAAGTTAGTGATTCCGGTAGCATGCACGTATGGTGAACCGCTATGTTAGGAAGTCGGAGCATAATTGATCTATTGATTGTCATCCTTTGTGTTGAGGTCGGGATCGAGCGATGGTTAACACCTACCAACCCTTCCCCTAGGAGTATGCATTTAGCACTTTGTTTCGATTACTAATAAAAACTTTCGCAACAAGTATGTGAGTTCTTCATGACTAATGTGAGTCCATGGTATAGATGCACTTTCACCTTCCACCATTGCTAGCCTCTCTAGTGTCGCGCAACTTTCGTCGGTACACAAACCCACCATATGCCTTCCTCAAAACAGCCACAATACCTACCTACTATGGCATTTTCGTTGCCATTGCGAGATATATTGCCATGCAACTCCCACCGTTCCGTCTCATGACTTGTGTCTTCACTCTCATATTGCCATTGCATGATCTTAAGATAGCTAGCGAGATGTTTCAACGTCATATGCCAAGTTAGATCGTTGCATTGCCGGAGGAATTTCCTATAGAGACATCATCGTTCTAAGCTTTGAGCTGTGAGTAAATAAAAGTATGATGATCATCATTAGAGCATTGTCCCATGTGAGGAATAAAAAAAAGAGGCCAAAGTGCCCAATAAAAAAAAGAGAAAAAAGAAAGGCCTAAGAGCCCAAATAAAAAAAGATAAGAGAGAAAAAGAGAGAAGGGACAATGCTACTATCTTTTTCCACACTTGTGCTTCGTAATAGCATCATGTTCTTCATGATTGAGAGATTCTTGCTTTGTCACTATCATATGCTAGTGGGAGTCTTCATTATATAACTTGGCTTGTATATTCCAGTGATGGGCTTCCTCAAAATTGCCCTAGGTCTTCGTGAGCAAGCAAGTTGGATGCACACCTAGTAGTTCTACTTTTGAGCTTTCACATACTTATAGCTCTAGTGCATCCCTTGCATGGCAATCCCTACTCATTCACATTGATATCTATTAATGGGCATCTCCATAGCCTTTTGATACGCCGAGTCAATGTGACCATATCCTCCTTTTTTGTCTCACAACCACCACCACACTCTATTCCACCAATAGTGCTATATCCATGGCTCACGCTCATGTATTGCGTGATAGTTATAAAAAGTTTGAGAAAGTAAGAGTGTGAAAACAATTACTTGGCCAATACCAGGGTTGTGCATGATTTACATTAGTTGTGTGAGGATGATGGAGCATAGCCAGACTATATGATTTTGTAGGGATAACTTTCCTTGGCCTTGTTATTTTAAAAGTTCATGATTACCTTGCTAGTTTGCTTGAAGTATTATTGTTTTCATGTCAATAGCAAACTATTGTTTTGAATCTTACGGATCTGAACATTCATGTCACATGAAAGAAGTTGCAAAGGATAACTATGCTAGGTAGCATTCCACATCAAAAATTCAGTCTTTATCACTTCCCTACTCGAGGACGAGCAGGAGTTAAGCTTGGGGATGCTTGATACGTCTCCAACGTATCTATAGTTTTTGATGGTTTCATGCTATTATCTTGTCAAACTTTGGATGTTTTGTATGCCTTATATATATATTTTTGGGACTAACCTATTAACTCAGTGCCAAGTGCCAGTTCCTGTTTTTCCATGTTTTGACCCCTTTCAGAGGAGGATTTCAAACGGAGTCCAAACGGAATGAAACTCCCAAAAAGATTTTTTTTTTCCGAAACAGAAAAAGATCGGGAAGCCGGAGAATCAGGGCAGGAGGCCTGCAGGGACCCCACAAGCCCTCATGGCGCGGCCAGGGGGCCCACGCCACCCTGGCTTGTGGGCTCCCTAGGCCACCTCTGCCCTAGGTTTTGCACCTATATATTCCCTGAAATCCTAGAAAAAATCAGGAGATCATCGAAAGTACTTTTCCGCCGTCGCAAGCTTCTGTCTTCGTAAGATCCCATCTGGGCCACGTTCTGGTGCCCTGTCGGAGGGGGGATTCGGACACGGAGGGCTTCTTCATCAACACCATGACCTCTCCAATGATCCGTGAGTAGTTCACCATAGACCTACAGGTCCATAGCTAGTAGCTGGATGGCTTCTTCTCTCTCTTGGATCTTCAATACAAAGTTCTCCATGATCTTCATGGAGATCTATACAATGTAATCTTCTTTTGCGGTGTGTTTGTCGAGATCCGATGAATTGTGCATTTATGATCAGATTATCTATGAATCTTATTTGAGTTTATTCTGATCTCTCTTATGCATGATTTCATATCCTTGTAATTATGTTCGAGTTGTGGGTTTTCTTTGGCCAACTAGATCTATGATTCTTGCAATGGGAGAAGTGCTTAGTTTTGGGTTCATACCGTGCGGTGACCTCACCCAGTGACAGAAGGGGTAGCGAGGCACGCATCATGTTGTTGCCATCAAGGGTAAAAAGATGGAGTTTTCATCATTGGTTTGAGATTATCCCTCTACATCATGTCATCTTGCTTAAGGCATTACTCTGTTCATCATGAACTCAATACACTAGATGCATGCTGGAGAGCGGTCGATGTGTGGAGTAATAGTAGTAGATGCAGAAAGTATCGGTCTATTTGTCTCGGACGTGATGCCTATATGTATGATCATTGCCTTAGATATCGTCATGACTTTGCGCGGTTCTATCAATTGCGCGACAGTAATTTGTTCACCCACCGTAATACTTGCTATTTTGAGAGAAGCCTCTAGTGAAACACTATGGCCCCCAGGTCTACTCCACACCATATTTTCAGCCTTACACTTTTTACTTCGTTGCACTTTCCGCCTTCAGATCTCACTTTGCAGTCAATCTTGAAGGTATTGACAACCCCTTTAAAGCGTTGGGTGCAAGCTCTTTTGTGTTTGCGCAGGTAATCTGGACTTGACGAGATTCTCCTACTGGATTGATATCTTGGTTCTCAAACTGAGGGAAATACTTACTGCTCCTGTGTTGCATCACCCTTTCCTCTTCAAGGGAAAAAACAACGCAAGCCCAGTCTCCGTCAACGTGTCAATTTCTGGCACTGTTGTCTGTTGTTGTAGCACTTCCTAGCAGCCAAGTCATTCTTATCGTATCTCTTATTCTTAGGTTGTGGGTTATGAAGATCAACTGGTTCAATCTCCACATCCTTATCATTGCTAGGTTCAGCATCATCATGAACATCACTATTGATATTATCATTAGGCTCATGTTCATCACCGGATTGTGTTGCAGCTTCAGAGACAGAGACATTGTTTGGATTCTCGGGTGTATCAACATCTGGGTTGCTAGCATGCAAGTTCCTATCATCTTTCTTCTTCTCTCTAGTATGACTAGGTGCATCAGTGCTAACTCGTTGAGAATCTTATTCAATTCTCTTCGGATGACCCTCGGGAAACAAGGGTTCCTGGGTCATTCTACCGCCTCTAGTGACGACTCTGATGGAGTTGTCATTCAACTCATTGAGCAAGTCATTTTGAGCTTTAAGTACTTGTTCTACTTGAGTAGTAACCATAGAGGCATGTTTACTCACAAGCTTAAGATCATTGACGTTTCTATCCACACAAGCACTTAAATGACTAAGCATACGAGCATTATATTCCAATTGTCTGCTAACATAATCATTGAAACTCTGTTGTTTGGCAACAAAATTACCAAATTCATCCAGGCATAAGCTAGCAGGTTTATCAAAAGGAATATCACTCTCATCGAATCTACGTAGAGAATTTACTTCTACTACCTGTATCGGGTTATCGAGACCATGGATCTCTTTGATAGGTGGTAGATTTTTGACATCTTCAGATTTAATGCCTTTCTCTTTCATAGATTTCTTAGCTTCTTGCATATCTTCAGGACTGAGGAATAGAATACCTCTTTTCTTTGGAGTTGGCTTAGGAGGTGGTTCGGGAATAGTCCAAGCATTCTCATTGCACAAGATATTATTCAATAGAATCTCAGCTTGTTTTACGGTTCGTTCCCTAAAAACACAACCGGCACCACTATCTAGGTGGTCCTTAGAAGCGTCGGTAAGTCCATTATAGAAGATATCAAGTATTTCATTCTTCTCAAGAGAGGGTGATCAGGCAAAGCATTCAACAGCTGGACGAGCCTCCCCCAAGCTTGTGGGAGACTCTCTTCTTCAACTTGTGCAAAGTTGTATATTTCCTGCAAGGCAGTTTGCTTCTTATGGGTAGGGAAATATTTTTCAGAGAAGTAGTAGACCATATCCTGGGGCCTACGTACACAACCAGGAGCAAGAGAAGTGAACCAAGTCTTAGCATCATCCTTTAGTGCGAAAGGAAACAGCTAAGGATATAGTAGTGGCGAATCTTTTCCTCACTCGTGAATAGGGTGGCTATATCGTGCAGTTTGGTAAGATGGGCTACAACCGTTTCAGACTCATAACCGTGAAAAGGATCAGATTTGACCAGAGTGATTAACTCAGGGTCGACAGAGAATTCATAATCCTTATTGGTCACAAAGATAGGCGAAGTAGCAAACTTCGGGTCGTATTTCATCCTAGGGTCACAGATTTTTCTTTCCACTTGAGCAGTAATTTCTCAACATCATAGCTATCCTTACACGCAAGAAAATCCTCAGCTATCTCTCCCTCCATAACATAACGCTCAGGCATATCAGGCAATTCATTTCTAGGAGAGCTAGTTCTAGCAGGCAAAATAGCAGGTTCTACTTCAATAGTATCAGCAGTTTCAGAAGTATCATCACATCTAGCAGCGATTCTAGCATTTTGTGCATCAAGGAATGCACCTAGTGGCAAAGCAGTATCAAGCATAGCATCATCAGGCAAAGCAGTATCAAGCATAGCATCATCAGGCAAAGCAGTATCAAGCATAGCATCATCATAAGCATCATGGGCAGCAGAAGTAGCATCATCAAGCACACGCGACATATCAAGATTTCTAGGAGGAGGTGATGTCGGAAACTTACTCATAACTGAAGTGAATCAAGTGCAGAGCTAGATGGCAGTTCCTTACAAGTCCTCGTAGTTGAGGGCAAGACTTTAGTTCTTGGATCTATCGAATTCCTCATAGTGACCAGCAAACGTAAATCCCAAGTGACTCAGAGAATATAGTTGTGCTTCCCCGGCAACGGCGCCAGAAAATAGTCTTGATAACCCACAAGTATAGGGGATCGCAACGGTTTTCGAGGGTAGAGTATTCAACCCAAATTTATTGATTTGACTCAAGGGGAACCCAAAGAATATTCTCAAGTATTAGCAGCTGAGTTGTTAATTCAACCACACCTGAAAGATTTAGTATCTGCAGCAAAGTATCAGTAGCAAAGTAGGGTGATAGCAGCAACATCAAAGTAACGGTAGTAGCAGCAAAGTAACGTAGCAAGGACCAGTAGTAAAAGACTCGTAGGCATTGGATCGGTGATGGATGATTATGTTGGATGTGATTCATCATGCAACAGTTATAACACGGAGATATAAGTAACTAGCTCCAGTTCGTCAATCTAATGTAGGCACGTATTCCGTATGTAGTCATACGTGCTTAGGGAAAAGAACTTGCATGACATCTATTGTCCATCCCTCCCGTGGCAGCGGGGTCCTAATGGAAACTATGGGATATTAAGGTTCTCCTTTTAATAAAGAACCGGACCAACGCATTAACACTTAGGGAATACATGAACTCCTCATACTATGGTCATCTCCGGGAGTGGTTCCGGCTATTGTCACTCCGGGGTTGCTGGGTCATAACACATAGTAGGTGACTACAACTTGCAAGATAGGATCTAAAACACACATATATTGGCGAGAACATAATAGGTTCAGATCTGAAATCATGGCACTCGGGCCCTAGTGACAAGCATTAAGCATGGCAAAGTAGTAGCAACATCAATCTCAGAACATAGTGGATACTAGGGATCAATCCCCATCAAAACTAACTCGATTACATGATAGATCTCATCCAACCCATCACCGTCCAGCAAGCCAACGATGAGATTACTCACGAACGGTGAAGAGCATCATGGAATTGGCGATGAAGGAAGGTTGATGATGACGATGGCGACGATCTCCCCTCTCCTGAGCCCAGAACGAACTCCAGATCTGCCCTCCACATGAAGAACAGGATGTGGCGGCGCCTCCGTGTCGTAAAACGCGATGAACTCTTCTCCCTTATTTTTTTCCGAGCGAGACGGACTAAATAGAGCTGGATTTGGAGGCGGTGGAGCGTCGTGGGCTCCACAAGCCTGCCACGCGCGGCCAGGGGGGCCCGCGCCTGGTGGGCTTGTGGGCTCACGGCTCCACTTCTTCCGCTGATTCTTGCGCCGGTATTTTTCATAAATTCCAGAAAAATTCTGTGTAAATTTTCAGGTCATTCCGAGAACTTTTATTTTTGCGCAAAAACAACACCATGGCAATTCTACTGAAAACAACGTTAGTCCGGGTTAGTTTCATTCAAATCATGCAAATTAGAGTCCAAAACAAGGGCAAAAGAGTTTGGAAAAGTAGATACGGCGGAGACGTATCATTTCTCTACTCTCATCTATTGCTGCAAGACGTTGAAGATGCTAGTCTTCGATAGGACTAGTCCACTCTCTCTATTTCTCGCATTGCTGCAGTCAGTTCATCTATAACCCCCTTTCCTTTGATACTGATGCATATACAGTATAGTTCTGTTATCATTCTTGCGAGTACTTTGGATAAGTACTCACCATTGCTTTGCTTCCCCTATTCCCCTTGATACAATTGCTCCGATCAGATGATGGAGCCCAGAAGATGGCGTATCCCGCCGATGACGTCTACTACCCCGACGGTGCCTACTACTATATGGAGGCCGCTGACGACCAGGAGTAGTTTAGGAGGTTTCCAGACAAGAGGCCTCGCCTTGTTGGATCGATGTATCCTTTGTGCTAGCCTTCTCTAAGGTATTTTCAAGTTGTAAGTTTGTACTCAAATATTTATTGTTTCCGCTGACTAGTGTGCTTCTCGAGCTTCTGTATTCGAGGTCTTGAGGCCCTGGCTTGCAAAATGAAGCTTGTATGCTTTTATTTGTGTCTAGAGTTGTGTTGTGATATCTTCCCGTGAATCCTTGATCTTGGTCGTACACACTACATGTATGACCAGCGTACGGTCAAATCAAGGGCGTCACAACTGCATTCATAATGCACAAGAACAATGGTTTTCGCATGCAAAAACGACGACGAAAAAATGTATTAGCGGGAAAGTTGAGTTTGTATTAAAGTAATCCTTTTGCAGTAGCTTTGCTCCGGATACCCTAGCCCGATTGATGGCTCTTCTCCCTTTGATTGAGTCCTTGTAATTGAGAATGTGCTCCACCTTTCGATCCATTTCCTCTTGCATGCTCATGAGCATCATTATGTTCACTTCTTCATCTGAATCCGATGAATCGAAGAACTCATCTTGAATCAGTTGATCAAGCTTCGTCTGTCCATACTTCTTGCCAAACAAAGCATCGAAATCGATCATTTCTCCTAAAAATTTAACCAACAAATTTAGTTACACATTCTGTCGAACACATCTGACGCAAGGCACATCCAGAAAGTTGCCGGACGTACCGTGTTATCTTCTAAGTCGATGTTGATGTCCTGCATGGAGAGATGGTCCCTTTCACTCAGTGATTGGGGTGGCTCCCTTTCACTGAGTGGCTCGGGTGACAGAGGCTACTAGACGACGAAGCGCGCACGGCAAAGCTGCAAGATGGATGGTGCACGGACAAAGAAAAGCGTTATCTTCTAAGTCGATGTTGATGTTCTACGCAGATAGATGGTCCCTTTCACTCAGTGAGTGGGGTGGATCCCTTTCACTGAGTGACTCGGGTGACAGAGGCTACTAGACGACGGAGCGCGTGCGGCGAAGCTGCAAGATGGATGGCGCATAGACAAAGAAAAGCATTATCTTCTAAGTCGATGTTGATGTTCTGAGATGGTCCCTTTCACTCAATGACTGGGGTGGCTCCCTTTCACTGAGTGGCTCGGGTGACAGAGGCTACTAGACGACGGAGTGCGCGGCGAAATGGATGGCGCACGAACAAAGAAAAGAGGAAAACAAGAATTGAATCCGTCAGCTCTGCATGATGGATTTGATGTAATTTATGATAAGATCGATTTGTCGGGACTGATGTAGCGGGTGTCGGTCAGTCCGGACGTTTAAGACCTGTGGCGGGTGACGGCTAGCTAAACGGTATGTCCATGTGTCTGAGGTTGGCGGGTGACGCTTAGCTAAACGGTTTGTCCATGTGTTTGAGGTTAGCTAAACGGTCTGTTCATGTGTTTGAGGAGGGTTTAAGAGATCCGTCCATGTTTAAGGAGGGTTTAAGAGATCCGAGTGTAGATGCTTAAAAATACTATAATTTAGAAACGGAGGGAGCAGTTGTAATGCAAATAATAAGCAGTACTGGGCGTCGACGCACCGGCGCCCCAGCTTAGGCCGGTCAATCCTGCATCGTCCGATTAGAGTTGTTGTAACCATTGGATCTGCTCTGTCTGTCTGGCAAAAAATAAACAATCCCAGACCGCGCATGCATAGGAGAAGTCAACGACGAGATCTGAGGCGGCCGCAGCTAGCCAACTTCCGTCAATGGTGGACTCCGCGCTTGCCGCTGCCGTCGCTCACAGCATCGCGCGTCTACGGCCCTTGCAGCTTGCAGCAGACCCGGCGAGCTATGATCGCGCGCAGCCCCGGCGAGTGGCAACGGCCACCGGCCCGGGCGAACGGCGCCCATCCCCGGCGAGGATGCCATTAACCCAGTCCCGCGCCCACAGCCACCTCTTTTCCCAGCTTCAGCGGACGAGCTGCATAACTGCGACGGCAAGGCACACCCACGATACAGGATGCTGGAACTAACATCGATTTTTGTTGCATGCTTCAACCGGCATCACAATTTGCTACAACCGGCATCGCTATTTGCTGCAACTAGTGTTGCATTTTGCTACATCGCACATGGCTTTGCGATTTTTGCTACAACCGGCAATGAAAAAAGTTACATCCGGTGACATGATTTGCTGCAATGGCCACGGCGAAGTTTTTGGTGACAACGGTGGCGTTGTGATTTTTGCTGCAACCTTGTCGGTCCTTCGTTGTAGCTTTTTTTCATCAACGGTTGTAACATTTTATGTCAACGGTTGCAACATTCTGTCATGACAATGACCGCTTGCAGCTTTTTATATGTCTGGTTGCAGCTTTATTCATCAACGGTTGTAGCATTTTATGTCAACGGTTGCAGCATCCCGCCATGACAATGACCGCTTGCAGCTTTTTATATGTCCGGATGAAGCTTTTTCATCTGGGTTTGAAGCTTTTTTTACAGCGGTTGTAGCATGAGCGTAAAAAATGGTTCCATCGCCGTCCAGAAGCTTTTTTTACAGCGGTTGTAGCATGAGCGTAAAAAATGGTTCCATCGCCGTCCAGCAGCAGCCCCATGTCCACAAGCGCGTCCGCTTGCGGCACTAACTCGAAGGCCTCCCCGGTGATGTGACCCCACCGGCGAAACCATGAGAAGCTTGGCTGGAGGACGAGATGCTCGTAGAAGCACGGGGGGAGAAGAAAGTTTCTCGCCGCATCAGGTCGGCGTCCTCAACGACGACGGCCGGTGGTCGCCCTCAAGAGAGCAGAGAAGGTGGGGGGGGGGGGGGGAGGGAGAAGGTCGCTCGGAGAGAGAAGGGTGCTCGTGTGTGGTCAGAAACTAGCGCGAGGGGATAAGAATGCATCTAATCGCATCAGACGTCGCGCGATGGACCGACCCGAGCGAGGGGACGTCGCGCGATGGACCGACCCGAGCGAGGGGATAAGACTGCATCTAATCGCATCAGACGTCGCGCGATGGACCGACCCGAGCGTTCGGTCCATCGCGTTCGGCCGACAAACGTTTACCAAATAATAATCACGCGAATGACGTTGGATTAGAATCAAACGCAACTTGCACCTGCACTGTCATTTCCCGACTTTCCACCGACGACTCTTCCGGAAAAAACACGACAAGCAAACATTTTTTTTTTTTGGAGGGGAACAGAAGTTGAAAGAAGATATGCAATTTCACTGAGCAACCAGTCGATCTGTCACGGGAAGGGTGCGTGCTGCTTCATGTCCGTGGGCGTGACGTCCACGGCGAACCCCTTGCCGTGCAGCCGCCAGTAGTCGGCGTTCGGGTTGATCCACTCCGGCTCATCCATCTCCACCCTCTGAGCCTTGAGCCCACGAGCCGAGCTGTCCACCTTGCACCTCTCGTCGCGTGCGCGCACCAGCTCGGCGCGCACCCGGCCCGGCTCCACGGCCTGCGGCGACATCATGAGCGCCGGCGCGCCAAGGGGCAGCCGGTCGCCACGGTCCACCTGCCATGTGCACCAGAACTTGCCGTACGTCTTGGCCATCCTGGCCATCTCCGAGGTCTGCAGCATCTCCGGCACGCCCACGTCGGTCCACAGCCCGGCCTTGACCTCGTAGGCGTGCGAGTGCCACAGCTTCTGCTCCTCCGGCGGCAGCGCCTCGAAGATGTCGTCCGACACGATGTACTCCACGCCTGCAATATCCATTCCAAGCTCATGAGCGATCCAACGTACAAACCGCAAACGTAATGGCCGGCGAGGCTTCGGGCCAGCCATTGACGTACCGATGAGGCGGGCCGAGGGCTTGTCGGAGTCGTAGACGGCGCACTGGAGGACGTCCTGGTTGAGGCGGGAGACGAAGTGGTGGACCTCGAGCTGCCGGTGCATGTCATGCGCGTACAGCGCGAAGCTGCACGCGTGCTGCTTCATCTGGCGCACCGGCTTCAAGGGCTGCAGCACCTGAGCTCCCATGTCGATCGCCTGCGAGGAGACCGTGGTCGGCCTGCCCGGCGGCGGCGGCGCCGTCCCACCGCCACCGGTGCCCGATGCCGGCGTGGGCTCTGGGTTCTGATCACTAGAGGACATCGCTTCTCGCGCGTTGGCAGATTGCAGCAGGCTGATTAGGGATCAGTCGAGGGCCGGTCTTCTTATCCTCGTAACTTCGAGGCATTCGGGCGAGCTGCCCTGACGACGCGTGCTGCTTTAGGCGCAGGACGTGGCGTGCAAGCAGAAGGCCCGAGAACGATGAGTAGGAGCTTCCACCGCAGAACGTGGCGCCTAAGGCCGATACACGACTCAAAAACTTGGTAGATCATCCTAGAGGCCTTCTATTTCTATCTAAAAATAACTTGGAACTCCATAGGTTTTCTACAAATCACGATTTTAAATAATTTAAATGGTTTTTGAAGACTTAATATCCTCTAAGACAATAATCTTCCCAGAATTGAACAGTTGAGGGCAGCAATGCTTTACCATCCAAGTCACGTCCTGGGCGGCTACTGTTTTGTGGGCCCTAGATGTAAGTGGCCAAGCGTTGTGGGATTTCTGATCTCAACTGATTTTAGCCTCTTCAATTCTAGTAAGACTAGTTGGATGCCCGTGCGTTTCCGCGGGATAACAAACTGAGACATATTTATCTTCATCATCCATTCTAAAACATGGAAATCATTAGTAATGTACATGACCACATAACTAATATTTCCACTTCCGAAGATAAATAATTGTGCAACTCCACTATGAATGCTCACACTCACGATAGCCTCAAACCCATAATCCTACCGTGTTAAAAAACTGGACATGATCCAAAAGATAAATAAACTTGAACAAATTCGCAAGCCACCACGGAAGGAGTCAGGGTTGTGCTCTTCGCTGCGCTATGAAAGAATGGCAATATTTTCGCCTCAACCTGAACCTAAAATGCAGCACCAGACCAGAATTTATGATGGAATATAAATTATGTTACTTCTATCCTAAGCGGCTGCCAACTAACATGATCAACATTGCAGCTCACAGCTTGTGGGAAAAATTGAAATACAACAAGTTGGCTTCAATTATAGAAACTTACAAACTAATTTGATCATTTGCGTTTTCCCGATTGACATAGGAAATTACTTTATTCAACACCAAAAATAGGTGCCACCAAAAATGATAGAATGGCAAGGCAGCTACAAAGTTCTTCATCTCCATCTATCCCCTCCTTTGTGACATGGCTCTACAACACATTTGCTTAACCATCGACCATCGGCTCAACCTGTAGGCCCTCTACCATCAGACAAGGGTTGGACTAAACCTGAACCATAATAAATATATTTTGTGGTCACGAGTAGGTTGAATTTTCCATGGTTTGCATGAGTCCTCCTACCTTTGGAATAAATTAAAAGAACTGAGCCTACAATAGTATGATGCTCCAGCCACCTTCTTCCTTGCCTAAGAAAATCAAGGTAAATGTGCATGACAAAAATAATATAAATATCCTACTATGTCTAACAAGATTACTAAAACCGGAATAATGGCATCATACAAATTGATAAAAATAGTACAAAAATGCTGACACCTGGAAACAAGCCTCTGATCTGATTCCAAAATTATCCAAAATAGTACATAACTGATAGACTGATAAGCAACTTGTGAATATGTATAACTGGACACAATTGAATAGCACAAAACTTGAATTCTTGCTCTATGGCTGCCATGCCATGGCATTTCCAATCATTTCTTCCACTTGTCAGGCTACCTTAGTCTCAACAGAATTCAGAGGACTACTCTGCAAAGACATACCTAATCTGGATAACAAAGTTTCAAGATATGGTAGGATAACTTCACAGAAAACCATCAATGCATAGTGTGATTTCTCCTGCAAATTCATATTCATTATTCCATTACTTAATTACCACAGAGATGTCATGCAAAAGTTAACCTATATTCATGATGCATTACCTTCTACCATCCACTCTTGATCCTTTCAAGATTCTAAACAACTCGGCGACATTCCTCCAATTAATCCTTGAATTGTTTCCACCACCAAAGTTGAAAACAACTGCAGAAACACAAAATTATCGTGAATTAGTTTGCACCAGCCAAATTCATGACATGTGCGACAAAGTCAACAACAACCGCTGCAAGATAGGGCGTACGTGAACCACACTTTGTCCGGTTCCGCTGCTGAGCTGCGAGAGAAGTTCTTCGCCACTGCCACCAAGCCTCCATGAACCAGCCGCCCATTGATGCGCTGAATCACAAGGCGGTGGTCGTCCGCGGGGTGCCGCCCATGTGCACATGCTCCAACATCACCAGAACAAAGCATACCTGAACGAAATAGCGCCGCCGGCCATCCTACCTCCTGCCCTCTCCTGTTCCAGCAGCCCACCGTCCCTCCCAGCCTTGCTTGTTCATCACCAAGAGGTGGAGGAAGAACCTGTCCAGTTCGTACATGCCAGGCGGTGCTTTGGATCTGTACACAATCCATGGATCCCCCACCGACCGCGATACAGATGGAGAGCAGATCACAAGGTAGCGTGGAGATGGGTGTTGGTGTGGGATGGCGTGCACTGGCGGTGATGATTTTTGGGAGGAGGAAGACGAGATTGGGAGCGAGGGGTTGGGGAGAGGTGGAGCGCTACATGTTTGTATTGCGGCAGTTTGTTCTCCTTTGTTTCGAGCCTCAATGGGTGGGAGAGTGGGCACGTTTTTCGGGTTGGGTGTCCCGTATTTGGCGTGACAAGCCTTCTGAGAAGTAGAATAAGATGACACAGTATGGACTGATCGACAGTACTGAGTTTCACTCGGTTTCAGATACCATACATCTGTATTTCACCGTTATATCTCTTTCGTGTAAGCCTTAAATCTTTTTGCATTTTTGTATATACACATTACATGACAGAATGACCCATTAGCAACATGTAGTGCAAAGTGTTAATTACAAGTCTGTAGGTTTGGGCATTCTTCTCCTTTTTTTAGTTCTTAACGTTTTGGAATTGCAATTTATTTGTATGTATTTTCTAATTCTTGATTACATACATATACTAATCGCTAGTATGAAGCTACAACTCAACACCTTATCAGATCTAACAAAACAATAAGGAAACTGTAAACCACATTCTTTGGCCTATACTACCCATGCTTCAGCCCTGGACCATCTTTTCCCTTCTCCAGGAGCTGGTATTTCAGTAGTCAGACCGATGTAGTACTCACTGAAAGTTCTGGTACAGGAGTTTTGCCCATTGTGAGGAGCATCATTGTGCTTGTCTTGCAGGAATTATGCAGGGCAGCATGACTGTAAATGTTGACCCTTCATTCTCTTTGCTAAGCACAGTGAGAGTACCACCCATCAAGTCCACCTGAATCATTGTGAAAAATCAAATAGCTGTTACACAATTTTACAAAAACACCTTAATATCCTAATGTTGTCTTTCTGATGAACCAAACATTCAAACTAAACAAATTCATACCAACTGCTTGCAGACAGCAAGGCCAAGCCCCGTCCCACCATATTTTGTTGTATGTTCCTCATTGGCATGCATATACCTCTTGAACAGAAACGGCAATGACTTCTGTGCAAATGATCATAAGCCAAAAGAACCAACAAATACGAATCAGAAGCATATTCCAGAAACTATAAAATGTTTACCCGTCAAGAAGTATGCAAATTATGATCATGAAGATATATAACCAAAGTTGTAGCGAAAACCTGCTATTCCTATTCCAATGTCATAAACATCGAAGCGAAGCCAAACAGCTTCCCCCGTAGAATTTTCATTTGATGGAATGCCATTCTGATGAGCATCTTCACGGTTTGAGCAACGCAAGGTATCTTTATCAGAAATTTTTGGCCAGACAGGATAATATTCTGTCTCAGCGTTAATTGGGCTTGCAGAATGAGGTCTTATATGTTCTATTTGGCATTCCAGTTGCTGCTTATCTACAACATTAAGGTTTATCCCAACCTTCCCGTCTTGTGTAAACTTCACCGCATTGCTGAAACTGTTTCAAACATTAAATATTATCAAATATACATTTCATACTACCTCCATTTCAGTTTACAAGGCCACTTCATATTTTTCTGTCTAACTTTGAGCATCAATTTTATCAACAAAAAGTGATATATGCCACAAAAAAGTATTGTCTTTGGTTGCACCTTTGAAAGAACTTTCACATGATATATTTTTGATGACATATAACCCATATTTTGTTGATTAAAATTATAAGTCAAAAAACGGACTAGCCTTGTATACAGAAATGGAGGGAGTATTATCTTTAACAAACATCTTAAGAAGGACAGTATGCCTAATAAATGAAATGGAAGCTTACCTGATCAAGTTTGTCAGAATTTCCTGAATCTTTAGCGCATCACCGATGACCTACACACGCATTGAAAAAACATAGCTGAACTTGAAGATATCATTTGTAAATTGTAAGTCAGTTGGATACCTCAACCTCGAAAGATCTCTCCTACTTAACAGTTCATAAATATTATATTTAAGGCAATTGAAGTCAAGTTGCATATACATTAAAAGACCTGAACAATACAGACAAAAAGTATGGAACAAAAGATGGATTATTGTCAGTACCTCCGATGGAACATCATCACCTATGCGCCCTTCAAGAGTCAGCTCCTTCTTCATAAATGAAGAAGCAGTTTGAAGTACATGTTCAACTACTTCCCTTGGCCTAAATATCGCAGATTGTAGTTTGATAACTCCTAAAATAATAAAGGTAGGGAAAATCTACTTCAGATCTCAAGCGTGTTCAACACATATAAGATACATAGATAATTAGAGAAACAAATAATAATGCACATGCGACTTTTGAGATTATTTCCGAAACGGTACCTAAAACTCATCTCTATCCGGAAACATCGTTCTTGACTTATTTGCTACACATAACTAATATATATGTGGCCCTATGCCAAATTAAAAATAGTCAAAAATATTACTCGCTCCATCCGGAATTACTTGTCGCAGAAATGGATGTATCTAGATGTATTTTTTGTTTTATATACATTCATTTCTATCCATTTATACGACAAGTAATTCAGGACGGAAGGAGTACTACATACTATATGTATATATGGATGAATCAACCAGTGTTATCGTGGCTTTGCATTATAAGAATTGAATCAGTACTAATTATCAACCAATTGCCAAATTAGTTATGCGCTCAGCCAGTCGGAGCTATCTAGGAAACACAACAATGTAACTAATTAAAGGAACAACGCATCATTAAGCGCCTTTCAAAGTACAAAAATGCCCGGGATCCCTACCCGCAGCCCTGCATAGATAGCCTAATAGTCCATTTCCTAACAAGGATTTCTCTTAAATACCATATTCTTTGAAATACCTGATTCCACTTTGGAGAGACCAAGGATGCCATCGATCGATTGTAACACAGCATTTCCAGAGGATAACATAAGCTCTAGCAATTGATGTTGTTCTTGATCCAGTTTGGTAGTTGCAAGAAGCTCAGCTATCCTAAGGACTTCTGAAAGGGGAGATCCGATCTCATGTGACATTGTGGCTAACATTTGTTTTGCTTGCGGTGTGTCCTCTGCATTGTTGACAAGTGGAAGTACTCAGTGTAATTCTGAATCAAAATGCAATAAGTCAATGCTAGAGTAAAATGTACACCATGCAAACCTGTAATATTAGGTGATCTGCTATGCTTTGTTTCCTTGGCTTTTTGAACAGCTTCCCTCACCCTTATGTCTGCCATTTTCTCTCTTGTTTTGACCTGAAGTTCAAGGAAGTAGACGCAGTTCAGAAGCGTGGAATAAAATGTAATTCAATGTAGAACGACATGAAATGAGATTCAGTTCGAAGAAATTTATTTTCAAATGAAAATGGTATCTTAGCTCATGCGGAAAATACCCTCAAAGTTAAATAATAGTTTGTGAGATCACTTCACAATACTTTTCATCGCACTATCAAAGAAGAAATCATGGAGACCAACAAGGATTGGGGTGCTATTTTATTCATGGAGACCAACATGGATGGCGATGCTATTTTTATTCATGAAGATCAGCAAGGATGACGATGCTATTTATTAACGGAAACCAACAAGGATGACGATGATATTTTCACTAAAGAAAAAGGTGTACAATTGTGCACAAGAAACAAGGGAAACAAAAAACACATAATCAGTCTCGAAATAATACTGAGACCATAATAATATCTTATTATTCTCTAGATTTTGAAAGAATGGAAATTGAAGAAACATGAATATGATAGAAATGAATATAACAAATCACCTCGTCTGTTATGTCCAGTGCAACATAATTCACACCGATTGTTTCCCCTATTTTACTGAAAACTGGTTCGATGTATACCACAAAGGTCTTTGGTCCGAACAATGGAGTGTTAAATAAAAACTCTCTCTTAATCGGTATACCTTGGCCATAACCTCTCTCTTGACCTTATTCATCTCATCTATACCCTCTCCTGACAATATCTCATGGTCTGTTTTACCAATAACATCCTGAAAACAAATTGTGAACCAGCAAAAATACAACTTAATTTCACGATTAAAGAGCAGTGCACTGTATGGAGCGGAAAAATCAATGGCAAAGGCATTCACCTCATCCGCAAGTGTCGGAAAGTGATTAAAAATGTAGCGGTACCGTAACTCGACATCCTGAAAAGAAGAAATAAATTGTTATTATTATTACCATATATCATCAAATTTAAGGGGAAGTTGGAAAAGGTGTGGAAAAGCACTAACGGCAGACCTGATGAGCAATCACAATGGGGGCACTTTGAAGAATCAGGTGCAAGAAATAATCGGCCCGTTTTAACATGACAGAGAATTCCCCCGCGAGTGTTTCTGGCTGAAATTTCTTGAGATATTCCCCAGCTTCTCCTCCAACGAACGCTCCCTTTGCAAGCTTCCCGCATGCGCTTTATCCGACCGCAGCGCTCGCCGTTTCCAGTAGGGGTACTGTCATGCTCTGCATCTTCTTCAAGATCCTCGTCATGAGAAGGGTCATTAATCTCTTGTCTCGAACACTTGAGGGCATTGTGACGTTGGTCCTTCTCCATGATTTGCTGCTTCTTTTGCTCAATCTCTTCTTGCTGTTGGGAGAGACGACCAAGCTCTTCACTCAGGAGCCGGGCATTGTTGGCCCTCCTGTATTCCCAGTGCTTCACGAAGTATTGCATTTGAGAAGCAGCTTTCTCGGTATCTGCGATTTCCGCTAGCCGGCTGAGATCCACACGAGCGGGCTGCTCTCTGAATTCAACATCCTTGAGTGCGTCTTCGTGGTCCTTCCCGTGATTCTCCATTTTGTACCGTCTTCTTTCTCGATAGTTAGCACTGTCGTTACATGGTCCAAACAGGATAAAATATGTTTAATCAAACGACGTTAGCGATTGTTGCACATGAGGGGTGTTGATTACTAACGAATGCAGCTGATAAACGCTCGCTTCATTATGGAGGGTATCGTGCGAATCGGAGCTGTAGCTGAACCCAGTCCCAGTTGGCTGATCAACAAAGATAAGATTCGACTCGTGCAGCAGTCAATATCCAGTTCCAAACAGAGAGAAGATTAATCATACAGGGTTCTAAACCAAAGATCGAGGAGCAGAATACAGTATCCAAACAATTGCTCTGTAAGAAAAATACCACACGGATTGGTTGATTAGCACACAAACTGCGTGTATATATCTACCTGATCCCAGCCAAACTCATTCCAGAGCAGCGACATGTTGCCCGCGATGTGGAAGGGGCCATTCTCGTAGAAGAGGGCTAGCTCGCTGCTGCATCCGGGCCCTCCCGTCAGCCAGATCACCACGGGGTCCTCCTTCTTGTGTCGCCTGGATTCGAAGAAGAAGTAGAAGAGCCTACACGCAACAGTGGCAGATGTCAAAGGTACAGGAACAGGATCCTCACGGGCAAGGCAGTACGAAGGAAGAGGACGGCCGGAGACTGGACGAGTGAGCTCGCTCACCTGGCATCGTGGGTGGTGGGGAGGCGGTAGTACCCGGCGTGGTTCCCGAGGTTGCTCACCGACGTGTTGCCGCCGCCATCGTCTCCGGCCACCAGGGACGCAAGGCGGATCGGCCTCTCGACGATGGTTCCGGCCGGGAGAGCGTCGCCTCTGCCGACGCCGGCGTATCGGTCGACTCGGTCCTTGAACTTGGAGAGGAAGCACTCGTGGTCGTCGCCGACCGAAGCAATGCGCTGCTGTGCGCCCAGCTTGTCCACGTTCACCTCCTTGAGCTCCCCCTCCGGTATGGCTAGCACCGTCGTCCGCGCGCGGTCGTAGGTGGGCAGCTTCTCCAGCGCCGCCCATCGTAGCGCCTCCTCGTCGTCCTCGTCCCGCAACGACCGCGACCGCGAGAACAGGTCGTCCCTGCCGTGCGACCACACCGAGCTCTCCTGACGCAGGCTGCGTCCGAACGCGCGGGGGAGGGGCGGCACCGAGCGGCGCGGGGGCGGCCGCGAGCTCGCGGGGCGGGGGCGAGGGCGGGCCCGAGCGGCGCCGGGAGCGGCGGCTAGCACGCGGGGGCGGGGGCGAGGGCGGGCGACCGAGCGGCGCCGGCTAGCGCGCGGGGGCGGGGTGAGGGCAGGACCGGGTGGCGTCGGGAACGGTTCCACCCTAGGGAGGGCGATTCTAGCGTAGACGAGGCCTATGGATCTGGTTTTCTTTACTGAACTGTTTGGTTTTCGGAGGGTTGAAAAAAATATCAGTGATAGGAGAACGTGGGTGGGGGGACGAGCGAACGAGAGGTCGAACCATCACGACGGCACATCCTGCTTTAATAGTAGAGATTATTGTCTTAGAGAATATTAAGTCTTCAAAAACCATTTAAATTATTTTAAATCGAATCTTTTCTCCTGATGTGAGAGGCAGCGGCGTGGCGGCTGGGCATCTCCTCGCTAGTTGTGTGCCCCCTCGATGGTCAGTTGCTGCTGCGGGAAGGAGAGGGGTTGAGGTGATTTGCAGCGTTGTGGGCGGCATTTGTGTCCTATCGTTTTCCTGTGTTTATCCAATCTCATTTTACTCTTAACACATTATTACCATGTTTTATAATGAAGCAATTTTTTTGGGCCTCTTCTGCGATAAATACGATACCAATGGAGGGCTTACCCGACGAGTCTCCCGATCCCATCTTCGAGTGAAATTCTTCACATGTAATTAAAAAGGGGTCGTGATATTCATCATACGTGTGGCATCTCACGGGTGCTTGTCACATGTCCCGTGTGGAACTAAGCAGAATAGCCCGCACTCGCACGACCGACCGTCCCCTCCTACCGCCCGCACATCTGGCGTCCCACTCAGCCACCCGCGTGTCCGGGCGTGTCACCCCATGGCCCACACGTCTGGGCGTGCCACCCCACGGCCTGCATGACAAGCAACTCGGCCATTCCCGCGTGAGAGAGTAGCCACTCTGCGGCCCAAAATCTCGCTTAACCCTCTTCCGTCTCCCACCTCCCAATCCACAATTTTGCCCTACCTCCCTTCTCGTGGCTCACAAATTGTCATGGCAATCAGAGCAAAAACATAGCACCGCGTGGACGAAGAACATGACAACGAACCCTTTCTCATGATGAGAAACCTCATGGATCCGGCTGTTCTCATGTCCCATGCCCTTACAAAATTTCCATCGAATTTTCCATCATGGATCCAAGTTGTCCTAGAGTTTTCCACATGGATCCAAAACCTCACGGATCCACCTGTTCTCCTCTCCCTTCCAAAATCAACTAAATTGCAATCCTATGTCCTAGATTTGATATGTATATTAGTTGCCATCAAGTTCGTAGAAGCTGGAAATTTCGAGTTCCATCAAATTGATCAACTCAAAAGTAAGATCATGTGCATTTAGAATCAAAGGTAGTGTGAGGGGAGAGGTGGGTACGAGGGAGGGGTAAGCCAAAGCAGAGTTTTTCATGAGGAGATTGGAGGAAAAAATTGCCGCCCAACTTTGCTGGTAGTTGCCACCCGGTTATAGCAATAGTTGTCGCCGACACTTCATCGTAGTTGCCATCCTGGTTGTACAAGTAGTACACATAAGGATGCATTGCCAAAAAGATGCACGGCTATAATGTTTTAGTTGCCATGCTATGCTAGGGATGTATGCCATCCATATGATAATATTGATGTGTCTCTTTTAGTTGAACTAATAGAATAGTATGGGAAGAATAATGCATACTCATGCATACCTTGATTGAACATTCTACAAGAAGCAAATGGATCGTGGAGATAGCTCTAATCCTTGGTTTTTGGACAACCACAAGACCCCCTTGGGATGGGCTAGGGTACAATGAACTCATTTCAGCAGGTCCATTGCTGCTACTACTACAACAATACACAAACATGGGTAGGATACGCGAAGGAAAAAGTCAGATTTTCCATGTTTGTAGAGATAAAAATGGCATAAGATTTATGTTTATGTTGACATGTTCGCATGGTCTTACCATACAACTACACTACCAGGAGTCCCGTGGCAAGATGCACCACAAGGAGTTATCGATACTACAGATGCAGGACACCAACTACAAGTAGCACATGAATCAAGCTATTGTGAACCCCAAAAATCATGCAAATAATTAATGTCACAAAAATAAGAAACATGCCAACTAAAAATATGAGATCGTCAAAACACTAAAAGAGGAACATGGATGGTGACCTGACAAACTTACAAATTTTCGGAACGCAGGAACATCAAGCAACACGTGGCAACATCTCGCAATGGGAGACCTGTCATCAACATATTTTGCATGTGAGATATAGTAAGACTGCTCACACGCATGACGTGTCAAAGGAAATTAAGAAAATATGTAGCAATTACCAAGAGATGACAAAATGAAACGAATGCCACTTGCATCGAAAACTGAAACTAGAACTCTGATAGAATGAAGTTGTCAAGCCTGGTCAACTACATTTGCCATCTATGTGCACATTTGCCAATATTGTCCAACTACAGTTGCCATCTATGGTCAAATGTAGTTGCCATGTGTGCTCAACTACAATTGCCATGTCTTCTCAACTGCAGTTTCCATGGTTGCTCAACTTCAGTCGCCATCTCAGGTCAATTGCAGATGCCATGCTAGGCCAACTGTTGTTGCCATCTCAGGTCAATTTGCAGAAGCCATGCCTGGCCAACTAAAGTTGCCATGCTTGGTCAATAGCAGTTAACATCTCTGGTCAATTGTAGTTGCCATGGGCTCGGTTACTACAAGGCCATAGGCAAATAAAAGAAACTAGAAAGTACAACAGAGGTCAGCTTAGGTGCTACAAGGCACGAAAGAACAAGAAAGTTAAAGGTGTTGTGCCAGTCGTGCCACAACAAAGAAGAGGCATCATTCTCGAGATAGGATGCCCTACCAAAATGAGGCTAAACATAGATGGATCTTGGTGGGTGGACTTAGAGTTTGTTGACGATTATAACCATGCTATGATCAAGAAATTTGACCTGGTAAAATTTCTGAGTGCCCATAGAGGATTCACTTCCGAGGAGAAGCAATTTATAAGATTGTTGCATGATTGCAATGACAATACTTCAAGAACGGTCCAAATAGAGTCCTTGATCCACAACAAAGATGGGAACCTGAGTAGAATGCCCTACCTACTAGTAGACATCACAAACGTGAAGGCAAAGTACCACAAAGAAAGCAAGTTGGCTGACATAGAAGACACAGTTGCCTAATTTGAAGAGAAAGCAAAAGAAGATCATGATTTCTTCTACAGAATAACACTCGATGATGAAGACCGTGTCAAAAACATGTACTAGATGGATGGCGTGGCTAGGAGATCCTACAAGAATTTTTGTGACTGCATTTCTTTCTATGCGACATGTCTAACGAATATGTACAAGATGCCATGTGCTCCATATATAGGCATAAATAACCACAACGAGTCCTTGCAGCTCGGTTGTGGCCTTGTGTGGGACGAAGATATCGATGGCTAAACATAGTTGTTCAATACCTTCTTGGAGTGCATGGGTAGACTTCCTCCAATGAACATAATAACATACCAAGACTTTAGCATGCGTGGAGGCATAAATGAGGTCTTCCCCATGGCAGTGCACAAGCACTACAAATGGTATATTATCAGGAAGACAGAAGAGACTCTAGGACCGTTCTTTGCTGACCGACAAGATCTACATAAGGCATTAAAGTTGTGTGTGGACCAAAACTTTACAGTGGAAGAGTTTGAATGGAGTTGCGTGGCTACAATTGAAAAATACCAAGTTTGGGACAATGAGACCCTTCAGAAAATGTGGGAGAAGCAGATGTACTAGGTGCGAGCCTACTTTATGCAGTGCTTCTACCCATTTCTGCGTACTACGCAACGTAGTGAGGGTTTCAATGTTGTTTTGAAGCGTTAAGTGAGCCCTCACAACTCATTGCTACAGTTTGCCAAGAAATATACAATTTTGCAAGAAAAAATACTGGGATCGAAGCTGCAGCAAGAAGCAAACACGATGCTTAAGCAACCTAAATTGATCACATACTTATCAATGAAGAGGCAGATGAGAAAAATATACACCAACAAAATATTTTTCAAGTAAGTGTATGCTCGTATAGTCTTAGTTGGCGTGTATGGCAAAATATATTCACCATCACGCTTAATAAAAAATGGTTATGAAAAAATAAGAACCATGTTGTATGCTTTGTGCTGCAAAAGTAACAAACAAATAACAAATATGTTTGTCATGAGTAATGGAATGAAGATGTCATGTATAATGAACAATATTTGCAAGGATGAAAATGGGCTGCAAATGACTAATTGGAAAACAAATCATAGTTGACATGTGGCTTTGCAAAAATGTAGTTGCCATCTTGAATGTTATGTATTTGCCATGTGAAATGTAGTGTAATTGCCATGTAGAATGCAATGTAATTGCCATATAAGATGAACTATGTTTGTCGTGTGAAGAATACATTGCAGTTGCCATATTAAAACAACCATAGTTTCCATGTGCATAACACTTTGTTTTCCATGTTGAATGCACTATGATTGCCATGCTTGACCTGCTATGGTATGTGATGTACACTTGCTAGATTCACATGTGCATAAGATGTTATAGAGCAGAATGATTACCGTGTGCACCAGACTTTTCTATGATGTGAACTAAACTGTAGTTGTCATGTGGAAACAACCAAACATGCCACGTGTCCTATGCTTTGTTTTGCAAATTTGAATTTAGAATTGTTCCTATTTTATGGCCTACTTCAAAACAATCAAGTATTGCTAAAAAAGAAATGAGAAATTAACAAGCACAAAACATGCAGGTTCCAGGAAGAAATAAAGCGATCCTCCTCATATGCCACTTATCAGATTGAAGAATGGACTTTCAAGGTGTGTAGTCTGAGGGACTTGTCTGATTCAGAACCTGAAGATCCGGAGAAAGGAAACAATTACTATGTGAAGACCAACATAAGTGAAGGTGAGTACTATTGTGAATGTTGCAAGTATGAACGGTGCGGGATTCTGTGCTGCCAGATAATCAAAGTTATGTATGTGCACGCGGTAAGGCATTTGCCCCGCCATTTCTTATGTCGGCAATGGACTTGGGACGCTCACGAGGCGCTTGGCCCACAAACATCAAATGCAGTCTTGGATGTGCATGAGGACAGAGCAGAGGCAAACATGGACTCCGTGAGGCACATGGTCTTGACTAAGAACTAGAACTAATAGACGATGCATGCAAGAGCCATGAGATGGCAAGAGTGGCAGATGAACACACGAAGGCCCTAAAAAGAGATCTCGATGGGATGAAAAAAAGGAAGGTCGATGAGGCCTTACACAGATTCCCACACAATTCTAATGCGCCTTCATCCACGGGGCCGTCCTTTGAAAACTCATAAGTAGGGTCTCGAGCATCAAACACGCAAACACATGCCAGAAACCCGCCACGTTCCATCACAAAAGGGCGTTTAAAAGAGGTGACATACAAGTCAGTGTTAGAAATTCGAGCAAAGCACAAGAAACCAAGGAAAGGAGCTGGCAACCTGTAGGAAACTATGGGGTGCTACATTTCCGGTTAGTGACAAATTTTGTAACATGGTTGATGTTGTGTTAGAAATGTCAGCACTACTTGTGTTGGCTTACAGAAAATGGAAAATGTGTCATGTATCTAGTACTAAAACTGCCATGGGATAGCTGCTCCGTTTGTGTTGCATACATTCTTAGGAAAATAATAGTTTCCATATATACTGTATGTGCCATGTGAGAACTAATGTATTGTCCACATACGAATCGTTTGAAAAAATAACTATCATCTATGTACTACTGAAATTGCCGTGTGAGAGGTACCACATTTGCGAATGTATGAAGTAATGTACTTGATATGTTTAGTGTGCACTACTCAAAGCACGGTCCTATCTAGAAAATGGATGTGTGGTCCGTAGAATGTTTGCCCAATTTTCAAAAGTGTTGTAGTTGTCATGTGGACAGTTGATACGTCTCCAACGTATCTATAATTTTTGATTATTCCATGCTATTATATTATATGTTTTGAATGTTTTATATGCATTAATAAGTTGTTTTATATTATTTTTGGGACTAACCTATTAACCTAGAGCCTAGTGCTAGTTTCTGTTTTTTCCACGTTTTTGAATATTGCATATAAGAAATATTAACCGGAGTCCAAACGGAATAAAATCTCCGGAAAGATTTTTCTTGTACCAGAAGACACGCAACAGACTTGGAGTAGGGGGCAAGGCAGTTGTCGGGAGGCCGCAAGTGTGCAGGGCGCGCCATGGGGGGTGGCCGCGGCCCTAGCTTGTGGGCCCCGTACAGGTCTCCTACCCCTAATTCTTGGCCTATAAAATCCCAAATATTCTAGAAACTCAGAAGAGAGCCACGAAAATACTTTTACGCCACCGGGAGCCTCTGTTCCCGAGAGATCCAATCTGGGAGCCTTTTCCGGTAATCTGTCGGAGAGGGAATTGATAACGGAGGGCATCTACATCAACTCCATTGTCCCTCCGATGATGTGTGAGTAGTTCACCAGAGACCTACGGGTCCATAGCTAGTAGCTAGATGACTTCTTCTCTCTCTTCGAACCTCAATACCATGTTCTTCATGATCTTCATGGAGATCTATCCGATGTAATACTCTTTTGCGTTGTGTTTGTCAAGATCCGATGAATTGTGAGTTTATGTTCAGATTATCCATGAATATTATTTGAGTATCTTCTGAATTCTTATATGCATGATTTCATATCTTTGCAAGTCTATTTGAATTATTTGTTTGATTTGGCCAACTAGATTGGTAATTCTTGCAATGGGAGAAGTACTTAGTTTTGGATTCAATCTTGCGGTGTCTTCACCCAGTGATAGTAGGGGTAGCGAGCCACATATTGCATTGTTGTCATCAAGGGTAAAAATATGGGGTTTTCATCATATTGCTTGAGTTTATCCCTCTACATCATGTCATATTACTTAATGCGTTACTCTGTTCTTCATGAACTTAATACTCTAAATGCACGCAGGAGTTGGTCGATGTGTGGAGTAATAGTAGTAGATGCAGAATCGTTTCGGTCTACTTGATACGGACGTGATGCCTGTATGCATAATCATTGCCTTGGATATCTTCATAATTATTTGCTTTTCTATCAATTGCTCGGCAGTAATTTGTTCACCCACCGTATTATTTTCCTTTATGAGAGAAGCCTTTAGTGAAACCTATGGCCCTCGGGTCTATTTTCCATATCATATTTTTAGATATATAAACCAAAAATACCGAAAATACTTTGCTATAATTTATTTACTTTAGTTTTACTTTCAGATATATCAATATTTTATACCTATCTCTATCAGAACTCGTAAGAATTTGAGATTTGCATGACGGATTTGTGACACACCACCACCACCACCACAACCACCACTTCCTAGTAGTCTATAGGTTCATATTCTTCTATGTTCCTATTGCGGTTAACCATGCCAGGATTACAAGCCAACGAAATCAACTGGGAGATCCTTACCAACGAGGAGCTCCATGATAAATTTCAGCAAATGATGGCTGACCATGTACAAGAATTCGTGACCAACCTTGGACATGCCATGAAGAAGCTAGACGGTTTTGAGAAGACATTAGACACCAAGATGGACGCCAAGTTCAATGAGGTGCTTGCCCGTCTATCACCACCAGTTGCAGCTTCCGTCCCTCTCCAACAACAACAACAACATGAGGAACACGACCCGAATTTTGTGGGACGAGCGCGACGTGTTGTTTCTCCTGCTGTTACTTTTGTGGTTTTTGTGGCTGTTGCTGCTACTATTAGGGCTGGGCATTTGGTTCCCCCGAACCGATCGGTTTGGGTCTTCGGCTTACTCTAAAATTCGGTTTCTAGATTTTGTGGACCGATCTGTTTCCTAGAAAAATACTAACCGACAGATCGGTCTAGCAATACTTCGGTTCGGATCTCGGTTATGACCAAACAACACCGATGATCCGCAAGACCTACATCAGCGTATACCATTCTAAAATATTGAGCAAATTTTAGCACATAGTCTGATATAAAAATGATAATTCAAACACAACTGAACATCCAGATTTCAGATTTGGCTAAAAAACAGAACAAAGTCTGTCTTGAACACAAGTGGCAAAAAGAAAACCGAGCAGGCAACAAAGTTCTAGGCATACAACCAATATGGCATCGGCAAAGATCAGTTACAGAAAAAGTACATGCTAATTACAAGATGTAATCCATTCGCCGCCTCCATCACCTCATCCATATCTACACGTGCACTTGAAATTTAGATCCCCAGATTCGTGCGCTTCCCCGCTCCCTTCTCTCCTCCATCACATAGACACATACCAAGATTTCCAGCTCGGATTTGTGCATCCTGCTTCAGCGGGAGCCGTTTCTCTTCGCGACGGGTGGAATAGATAGTCGCCGCCTCACCGATCATCTTCCATTGCCACGAGCGGTAGCACTGCCGTCATCGGTGGAAAGGATAGGAGCAGAGGGTTGGGCTGGAACGTGGAAGTGGAGCATCATCGTCGGCCAAGGGAATGGATAGAAGTAGTAAGCAGGGTGCGGATAGAAGTAGTAAGCAGGGTGCCTTCGGGTTCGGTCTCGGTTACTTCGGTTCGGTATTTCGGTCATCGGTTTATATGCCCACCCCTAGCTACTCTAGTTGAGCAGAAATGAGATGGTGATTACGATGACGAGGGAGAAGTTGCTCCAAATCAGCACCAGGGACAACCACCACCACAAGCACTAGGTCGACCAGATGAATACAATCGTAATGGTAGGGCTGCATCACCCCCTCACGTACGGGATTATGATCATCTCCCTAAACTTAAATTGAATATTCCTACATTTGATGGTAGACATGTTCCTGATATATATATCTTACTTGGGCTGCTTTGTAAACTGCTATGCATACTTGTTGGGTTCCACCATATTACTCAACGTGAATTACTTCAAAAATTGCAGCATTTAAGACAAGGAATTTTTTTGTAGAGCGAATATTATCATGAATTACAAACTGACATGATTAGATGTGGTATTGTTGAGGACAAAGAAGCTATGCTTGCACATTTTATGGGTGGATTAAATAGAGATAATCAAACTATTTTAGAGTATAAGGAGTATAACACTATCACTCATTTATTTCATCTTGCTTGCAAAGCTGAACGTGAAGTGCATGATCGACATGCATTGACCAGAACTAATTTTTCTACAGGTCGCACTTCATCATGGAAGCCCCGAACCTCATTTGCTTCCACACGTACTGCTGCGTCACCGCCTATTTTAGACACTAACCCCAGCCGAGATAGCAGGAACGGGTAGCTGCCCCACCTTCCACCAAGAGCACACCTTTCAGTCCTACACAAAACTCTTCTTCATCCGTTGCATCCACAAGGCGAACACATGAGGTTATATGTCATCGCTGCAAGGGTGAAGGTCACAATGCGAGAGACTGCCCATACAAGCGTGTTATGATTGTTACTGAGCTTGGTGGATATGACTCCGTGAGTGATTATGATGAGGAGACTTTGGTTCTTCTTGCAAGTGACGAACAGTGTGTCGACGATACTGAACAGGAGACACGATACATGGCCGCTAACTACGCCGACAGGTATGAAAGTATAGTTGTTCAATGTGTTTTGAGTGTGCATGTAACACATGTTGAGAAAAATCAGCAGCATAGTTTGTTCCATACAAAGAGAGTTGTGAAGGAATGTTCTGTTCGCATCATCATTGATAGAGGGAGTTGCAACAACTTGGCTAGCATGGAGATGATGAAGAAACTGTCTCTCACCAACGTACCACATCTTTATTATATCCGTTCATGTGCATTTTAACATTGTTACATATTCTGATTATGTTGATTGTGATGTGATATCCATGCAAACATGCTCTTTTTTACTTGGTAGACCATAGCAATTTGATAATAATTCTGCACAACATGGTAGGAAAAATCATTATACTCTTGTTTATAAGGATAACAATATAACTTTACTTCCTATGTCTACTAAACATATTATGAAAGATGACATTGCTAGAGTTAGTAAAGCAAAACAGGAGCTAAACAAAAGAATTTGAGCAACACGACAAACCTAGTAAACCATCATCTAGTGTTGCATCTAAAATGAAATTAAAGAATGGACGTTTACTTGCTACTAAATCTGATATTATCGATCTGAATTTTACTACATCGTTTGCTATGCATTTGTGTGTAAAAATGTATTATTTTCATTCGAGGATGTGCTTCTTTTTTTGCCTCCACCAGGAGTTCGCTAACATCTTTCTACAAGACTTGTCATCGGGATTATCACCTATTAGGTGGATTGAGCATCAGATTGACTTAATTTTCAGTGCACTTCACATGTGGCAATAGCACTTGGCTAGTAGTCCTTTTGGCCAAAAATTCGAGTTTAACATCATCGATCCAGTTATATTTCTAAAAAAGAAGAAACTCCCGAGTACATAAAAATAACACCGTGTAATGCTTCATGAAAAACACTGTCTAATGCTACAGAGAGGTAGCACATAGAAAAACAGTGCAAAATATCTACAAGCAGCTATCTCGTTTATCCAAGACTTGAGTACCCAATTGCCATCAGGAGGGACTTCATGTAGTTTTATCTCACAGCATCAGCACAAAAGCGCCAACGAATTGCTCAAAGCCCTTGCGCAATAACCCCAGCATCACCTGGCAACTGAAGATTTTGTGAAGCAAACGAGGGCAAAAAAATTCCGAAACAGAGCAACAAAAAATAAAACTCGGAACGGCAAAGGGTAGAGAGATGAAGGAGGTGCTGCCATCAGAAGGGATGGTAAATAACTTGTGATCTCATCGCATCAGGCAAAACCATGCCATGAATTGCTCAAAGCCCTTGCGCAATAACCCAAACATCACTTGGCAGCAAGAAGAATAATAAGAAGAAGCACATCCTCTCCGGGAAGGATGAAAGAAACAAGAAACGCGCGCGAGATCTCGGAAGAAAACACCAGCAAAACGTATCTGGACGCGACGCAGATCGCGATCTGCGATGGCGGCGGCGGCCTGGGTTGGAGCAGGAAGGGGGGCGCAGGTCTTTTATACAGGAAGGCGACCAAGCCCGACGCACCTACCATCTGGAAATTCCGTAAACCCAACCAGAAGACGTCTACCGGTTGTACAAAACAACGCGCGAAGGCGTATTCCTGGAGAGAGGAAAGGGACAGAGGAGTCGCGCACTCTCGCTCGGCTGAGACTGAGAGAGCCGAAGGCAGAGGCATCCAAGACGGTGGCGGAAAATGGCGTGCGGTCTCCTGCCGCTGCTCCACACCCACCTCTCCCCTCCGCCTCGTTTCCTCCTGCCCTCCCTCGTCGCGCCCAGGACCCTGCCCCTGGCCCCTCGCCGGACCGGTGTTTCGCGGCACCTGTCCCCCGCCCCTCCGCGCTCGCTCCCGGACATTGCCGCGGCGGCGGCGAGCCTCCGGGACGCGGTCGCCGGCGCCTTCCAGGCGTCTCCGCCCACGTGGAGCTCGGCTGCCGCGACCAACCTCACCGTCTTCGTCGCGGGCTCGCCGCTGCTCCTCTCCGGCCTCTCCGCCTCCGGCTTCGCGGCCGCCTACGTCCTCGGCACCCTCACGTGGCGCGCATTTGGGCCCCGGGGCTACCTCCTTGTCGCCGCCTACTTCGTCGTGGTGAGTGGATCGGTTGCTGCTGCGCATCCATGGCGTAGGGTTTCTGAATTGCATGTCTGAGGTGCTGTGGTAAATCTGAAAATTCAGCAATGCGGCCGTTTTTGTCACGGTTTAGAATAACTATCCAGGGGTTGCCATCGACCGATGATCTTCATTTTTTAAGAGGGCATGTTTCATCGATGTTCTCTCCTCACAGCCCAGGAAATAATATTTTAGCGATTGCGTTATCTTCGGGGCTGTTTGGATTGCCCTTCCAAAATTTTGGTCGTTGACCAATGCCACCTCTGCAGATCCCTTTCGCACGCCGTCATTTTGGTAGGGCTGCTGTGGGCTGGGAGAATGTTTTCTAGTGTCTTTCAGCAGTTGATGCAAAATAGCAATTTCCCACACCCAAGTTTTTCAAAATTGTACTAAGAGATAAACTAGCTTCATAGAATTGATTACAGGCAAAATAGTTTCGTATTTCTGTCTCGCTCAAGTTTGTACACGAATTGACCGGAAATCTGAGTTACTCTAGATTCGTACCCATGGAAATCTATAGATCAGTGGTGGAGATAGAATCTTTTCAAAGCCTAGGCAAATCGCAATCCGGAGTGCCTAGAAAGCTAGAATGCCATTTTAGGTGCAGTTGCTGTGACATTAACCGAGGTTAGGTAGATCATCCTGCTGCCAGCAATCTGGAAAGGAAGGTTTCACCTCCCCTGCTATAGGGAGAGAAACGGGCTAGTAAGGGGGTCGTTCTTTTCCATATGCTGCTTATGTATGAAATAGGGATAGTCTTGATTTGGCAATCCTGCCAGTTAGGAAATCAAGGATTTGCCAAAACGTCCAAACTTCCTTTATTTGTTCTGCCCTTTGAAACTGCAGATGAATCACGAATGAGTGATCATTGCATGTTTTAATCTTCAAATCAGGTGGAGGTTGTCCATAAGAGATACACTTTTCTGCAGTTTATGATTTGCCCTTGGTAAAGGAGAATTGAGATTGGTATTTCCTGTGAAATTATTTAAACATGTATTGCCATAAAATAATCATAATGTATGATTATTTTGTTCATTGATGAGCAATGTTTGCTGTGCAACTTCCACTGCCTGTTCAGAAAGCAAGCAATTCTAAATTTATGGATGTATGCGTTATGTTGATTGTAGGGCATAGTTCCATGACCCTCCTTCCTTAGGCTGATTGCACTACCTGATAAAGGCATCATAATTTATGAATGTATGTGTTCAGTCTTGGTTATTCATTTTGCTTTTGATACACAGGGCACAGCAGTCACCAAGTTAAAGATAAAACAAAAAGAAGCTTTCGGGGTGGCCGAGAAAAAAGGAGGAAGGAGAGGGCCTGGTAGTGTTATTGGTTCTAGTGCTGCTGGTTGTGTCTGTGCTCTCCTATCAGTATATAATGTGGGTGGTGGAGCATTAGGGGAACTCTGGACACTTGGATTTGTTGCTAGTTTCTGTACTAAACTCAGTGATACGGTTTCCAGTGAAATAGGGAAGGCATATGGAAGAACAACGTAAGGTCCCTGTCACTTACCACTCTATTTGCATGACCTTTAGATAGTTGATGGTTTATTTGGTGCTTGCCTGTGCAAGCTTAGTAAATTGTACTCCTAATTGTTGAAGTTTCAATACCATACTTAGAGCTCAGTTTTGTTCTTTTTGTAGAGTAGGTACCTAGTGACAACATTTAAGGTTGTTCCAAGAGGTACAGAAGGTGCAGTCAGTGTTGAGGGCACTCTTGCTGGAATTGTAGCATCAATGTTTCTTGCAGGGATTGGTTATATTCTGGAGCAGGTAAGCAAAATTTCAAAATTATGTACTATGGACATCTTCTTCAGTTATTTAACTATAATCAGACTTGCATGTGTCATGTTGTTTATATTCCTGCTTTCTCATGCTCTTATAATCTGATAGTCAATGGCTAGAACACATACTAGAGCAACGTTGGGAGCATAAGACCTGCAATGCTGAGCTCCTGGCATATGACACCTAGGAGGCTAGTAATCACAATTTTGATATGAAAGTGGCAGTAATTATGTACTTTTACCTTGGACTGTAAATCAGGAATATGGTTATTGAAAAAAACTGCTTTGTTTCACAGGTAAATCTACCACAAGGTGTGGTATGTGTTCTTGCATCCCAGATTGCAAATTTTGGCGAGAGTTTGATTGGCGCAACACTGCAGGATAAGGAAGGTTTTGAATGGGTGAGCCTGAACTTTCGGATGCTGAATACTGATGCTTTAAATACAATCTTGTTAAGATATTACTACTAACCTGTTTGCCTTTTGTATTTTGCCTAAAAGAATATTTAGGGCCTCTTTTGATAGAAGAATTTCATAGGAATTTTGGAGGATTCAATCCATGGGCATTTCTCCTATAGAAGCCCTTTGGATCATAAATGGGTTCAACAAATTTCTATGGAATCCATAACTATACACTCCATTCCATAGGAATCTCAACATGAACTCAGACCTCATTTTATTTTTCCTTTGAGAAGTCCAATGCACTTGCACTCTATCTCTCTCTACCCTCTCTCCTCAATCCTCTAAAATTATTGTGTTTATTTCCTGTGCGCCATCCAAAGATACCTCTTATAAAATTGACGTGTTTCGAAATTCAGTAGGAATTCATAGTACATGACATCAATCTTACATTTTCCCTATCCCTACATTTTCAAATTCCTGCAATCCAAAGAAGCTCTTATTTCCCCTAGTAAGCTGTGTTTGCCTTTTGTGTTCTGTTATACTCTCGTTGTTGAAATTTCAGCCTCTCATATTTGCATCACCATATTGGTCTGCCTGAACACTGTGAGTACCTAGATAAAGTCCCCTTTTGGCATTGTGATGGATTGTGATAATGTTATTTGGTTGGACTCCTTTTGGAATCTGAGTGTTGGGCTGGCTAGATTGTTCTTAATCTACTACATCCGTTCCTAAATATAAGTCTTTTTAGAAATTCCACTGGAGACTTCTCCCTTCGTCCTGATTTACTTATCGCACAAATGTATAAAATTGGATGTATCTAGAACTAAAATACATTTAGATACATTCATTCTTATGACAAGTATTTCCGAACGGAGGGACTACATGCGGAGCAAAATGAGTGAATCTACACTTTAAAGTATGTCTATATACATCCGTATGTAGTCCGTACTGGAACCTCTAAAAAGACTTATACTCCGTCTGTTCCTAAATATAAGCCTTTTTAGAGATTCCAATATGGACTACATACGGATGTATAAGTGAATCTACACTCTAAAATAGGACTGTATAGATCCGTATGTAATCCATATTGAAAATCTGTAGAAAAGATTTATATTTAGAAATGAAGGGAGTATATTATTATTGCACTCTGAAACACACGAGATCAAATGTTAGAAGACAACTATTGCACTTTAATCTGATCTACTCCCTCCGTTCCTAAATATAAGACCTTTTAGAGATTTCACTATGAACTACATACGGATGTATATAGACATATTTTGGAGTGTAAATTCACTCACTTTGCTTTGTATGTAGTTTATAATCGAATCTCTAAAAGGTCTTATATTTAGGAACGAAGGGAGTACCAAACAGAGTAAGATTGAGAGCTATGAAAAATAAGTACAGACGTCACAACAATCGCAAATTGCCCAATGCCATAGTGGAATTTTTCAAACAGGGGAATCTTGCATGTGCCGGTTATACTTATCTCTTTTGGACAATCTTCCTCTCTTTGTACTCAACATGCATTCCTAGGTCGTTTGTACCCTAAATGACAGGCGGGCATTTTTCAGTGAATGTCATGGTGTAGTTGCCATCATATAACCCCCATTCGCTGGTGCTTGTCTCTGTAATGTAGTTTCATGAAGGCCTAAACGATATATCAGCCTATGGCGTAACGCAAATGCCATTGTAATAAATAAATTAATAGGTCTATTTTTTGGCATTGGCTGAACCAGTCGATGCATAATCTAGAAATGCATCTTTTCGAGGCTTGCGGGTGCAGAATTTACCAATTTAATATCCATGTTTCTGTTACGTTAGGCTCAGTATTAGGCATGTAAAATGAACGCCGGAATTATCGATGTCTGTGCAGCACTCTTGATCCCTCTTCTCTTAGGTGTGCCAAGTAAAACCTCAGGCTAATTAGATATGGAACATCCAGTCAACAGAATTAGTGTAGGCCCTTGTCTCCCGGACAATAACCAGGAATTATGGTGTCATCCGCGTTGATCTCCACAGCTCCACTCCTATTCAAGCTGTTCTTTGGTTTACTGTTCCAGGGTCACATTATCTGCACATTATTTATATTGTTATGTTGATAACACCAGGGGTTTCCCACAAAGCTAAAAAGTGATTATCTATTTCTCTATGCAGCTGAACAATGATGTTGTCAACGTGCTCAATATCTCCGCCGGCGCCGTTTTGTCTGCTCTAATGCAGCAGTTACTCGTGAGCTGGCGCTCATGATCCTTCTTTCCTGACTTCTCTGCAGTGCATCCGCTCTCACAGTCTCTTAGGATGAGTGTGGTCTGGGTGAGTTGATGCAAGTATGAGTCAAGATGTGTGTTTGGTTGATTGTACGAATATGGTGCATGAGACATGCTGTATAAGACAGACGTTGATTGGTAGGCTGCATCAATACTTGTTTTCTTTGTCTACCAGAGACACGGCAAACCTGAATTGAAATCAAACTGAAATCTGAGGTGAAAATTAATGGAGACAACAAAAACAAGTAATTCCTTGGCGTACTAACAACTACTCCCTCGGTTCCAAAATAAATGATTCATTTTTGTACTAACTTTAATACAAAATAGAGTCATTTTTGAGTCACTTATTTTAAGAGGGAGGGAGTATTTGATTTCAGTTTGGAGACAAAGAAAATAAATCTAAACTGAAATGTGAACTGAAATCAAACTCCCTAAAATTTTCTGTGTACCAGATTTTAGTTTGGAAGTAAAACAAATTTGAACTGAAATCTAAACCAAACTGTAAGAGGGAGTGGGAGACCACTGTGGATGGGGCTTTGGCGAGGAGATGGCCGTGGCGGACATGGGTTAATGGGAGGACATGCTAGCGCCGGAGATTCAACTGCAGTAACTGGATTGGCGGCGGCGACATGGTTCAAGGGTAGAGATGGGGAAGAAACGCGGCGCTGGTTGTGGATCGCGACGCGCAAGTGCTCCCTCTCCCTCACCCTTCTTCCTCTCGGGCGGTGGCGGGCGGCGTGGCGAGCTTGTCGGCAGGCGCGGGTGTGCGTGAGGACGGCGAAGTTCGGTGACCGCGGAGGAGCGTCGACGACGTTGTCATCCGGCGAGGGCGTGAAGGAGCTTCAGCGACGTTTTCATCCGGCGAGGGCGTGTGGAGGCGTGCTGACGGAGTCATCCACGTGCGAGGATGTGGAGAAGCGGCGTTATCCTTCGACAAGGACGGCGACGGCATGGAAAGACGATTGGGGTGAGTTGGATAGTAGACGACGAGGCGGAGTGGTGGACTGCATCGCGGGTGCAGGCAAAAGGCAAGAGCGAGCCTGCATAAAAGAAACGCTCCGATCCTACGTTAACTAAACATGGACTATTTTGCATCTCGGATGCGAGCCAGGTGAGAACCACCCAACCAAACACGCCCTTAGTGACATACATAGATGGCTGCTGGCATTGGCTTGTAGGACCCGCGATTGAGTGTATGCACGTCCGTGTATGCAAGTTGCTTTCGTTGTTACGTGATTCTCCTTTGTGACACGTCTTCATGTGCTGCTAATCTGAGCTTACTAGCATCGATTTGTGAAGGAAAATTCTCTGCCGAAGCCTTTCTTGTTCCAGAGATACCGAGCTGGCTGGCGTGCAAAGTGTACTAGCTAGTAGCTAGCCGTACCTATACTGCTGTGATCTCCAAACAATGCTCTCATCCTAGTTAAAATTAGCCCGTGACGGGACTTGTTGCACGGTTTATGATCCATGATCGCGAGATGATAAAGGTGCAGCTCCACGGTTCTTGTCAGCTGCAAACCTCACATCACATGTCGCCTTGCTTTTGTAGGGAATCCTAAATTGATCGATCGTGTCAACCTGCCATACGGCGGACATGCACCGATGCCCGCGCTTCCCACTAGTGGATGAGCCAGACATATTTACGTCACGTTGGCCAGGGCGTGTTGTCACGGCACACACATGAGTGAGGGCTTGATGGTATGGCGCGCATGGTACTACTGCAGGCCATAGCCTCGTACGACCTCACTTTTGTCCCACCACGCCTTGGTCTGTGGGCTAGATCATGCATTGCTAGCAGACTAGTAGTAGTAGTACTATGTTTTCCTTGCAGCTGTGTGACTTTCTGTCTCATCGGCCCTTGCTTTTGCTTCTGCTTAGGTTTGTTGCTATCGACTGGAGACATCAAGAGCATCTCAAAGTAGTTGTCTATATAGACGTCTATATTAGTTTTTCCTGATATGAGTTCAAAACAAGCGTTTAACAGTTTGTTTATATGGTCGTTCAAACATGCATATCTTCTAAATCGACCTCGACAATGTCCATGCCTGGATAATGTGAAGGCGTTGCCTAACTCCACTACAGACACGATTTCTTCCTTTCTTAATCAGCGGCCCACCGCTCATGGTCCCTATATATAGACGTTCTAATGTAAAATTGGACGTGTATATGAGAAAAAAAATCTAAACCATTGTTTATATGAATATATAGACATCAAAATATACACATGCTATTGAAGATGCTTTAATGGAGGTAATAACATTACAGGTCCTAAAACTTGCACGACATGTGAGGCTTTAGTCCTAAAACTTATATGAAGATGAACTAACTAGTTTTAGAACTTAGACCAACCAAACGCAACCACTTGGCGCCAGCATGGTGGAGACAGTCAACGATGGTGTTTTTGCATATATCCCCTTGCCATTTGTCTAATTCAACCCGCATTACACAACACATGAATTAATTTATGTGTTGTAGATTTGGAATTCTCCTTCGTGTACTCCCTCCTCTGCTACTCATTCCTCTGCTACTCCCTTCTCTATTCCCGGCTCTCTTCCTCACTGCCGCCGTCCAGGCCGCCACCGTCATCCAGCCAGCTCGCTGGCATGCCTTCCTGGAACGACCAATACAACTTCTCGTCGGACGAGAGCTCCGTCACTAGCCAGGTTGACATCTACCTCCGACAACTAGGGTTAGTCAAATTGGGGATTTGTACTGAGCTGGTCTGCTCTAGTTCCACGTGCCACCATTTCTTCTCGAAATTGAGAGGGTTGGCTACAGATCTACCTACTAGATGAACACCTTGTCGCGTGTGAGAAATTTGTAGCATTTGATTCACTGGATAGTGGTAGGAGATTCTTGGGTCGTGCACAAAAGGTTGGTGCATTTTGAGTTAACTGAAAATTCAGTTAGCCCATCAATTTCAGTTTGCATGCTATTGCCATTTAAGAGGAGATGTGCTAACTATATCTACAATTATTTGAACTTTGTTTAGTGTTCAAAGTTAACTGAATTTTTTCATGTAACTCAATTTTATTGATTTTGCTTAGTTCTTGCAATCAACTAAATTTTGTTCATTGTTAAGAGCTAATTTTCTTTCAACTGAATTGCTAGGAAGGACCTAAATGCCCCTTTGTGAAGTGGGTTGACCCTGAGTAGCCTGCCCGTTTGAAGATGAGTCTAGCTAGGATCTGGGCATGTTTGATGATGAGAACAGTCTCAGGCTGAGGCACAATGTAGTTAATGCTGAAGAAAACTTCAGGATTATGCGAGAGAAGGAAAAGATGGAGAAATAACTGAGGTTTTTTAAGGTTGATTTTGCTAAGATGGTGGTTGATAAGGAGCAGGCATTGACAGAACTAGGAAATACACAGCTAGCTCTGAGTGGCCTAAAGCAAGAGCTTGAGAAGAAGAGTCTATGTGAAAAATCTGCCGCAAACATTCATCACGTGTTGAGGGCCAAGGCAGAGAAAGATAAGGACCCGATGAAGCAGGAGAGGGACAATTTCATTAAAGAAAGAAGAAACTCCTTGAAGATAGGGACAATTTGGTGTTACAAAGAGATGAGTTGAAGAAAGAGAAGAAGTTGGAGTTCATGATTGGAGATATGTTCAAACATAAGGAGGAAACCAAGGACAAGATATGGAAGCTTAAGGAAATCCTTAATGAATTTGAGTGATTGAATGGTGTTCCATAGTTCGTAGCTCTTAATTTGTTGAACTTAAAGTAATTTGTGTACTGAAGTGCATTATGTGTTTGTGAGCTAAATTGGTCTCACTATTTAATACTCCCTCCGTCCCAAAATTCTTGACTTAGGTTTGCCTAATAATGAATGTACCTAAATACTAAAACATGACTAGATACATTTATATTTAGACATATCTAAGATAAAAAAAATTGGGACGGAGGGAGTAGATCACTAAATTTGATTGTCAACTAAATTTGTGTCATTGTTCTTGTTAACTGAATTTATTTGAGTTAGTTAACTGAATTTTTGACAGTGTTCATTGTTAACTAATTGTTTGACAGTGTTCATAGTTAACTGAATATTTGACAGTGCTCAAAGTTATCTGAATTTTTGATAGTGTTCATTGTTAACTAAAAAAATCAGAGTGCTCAAAGTTATGTGGATTTTTGACAGAGTTCATAGTTAAGTGAATTTTTTAGAGTGCTCATAGTGTACTGAATTTTTGACAGTGCTCAAAGTTAACGGATTTTTTTGACAGTGCTCAAAGTTAACTGATCTTTTGACAATGCTCATAGTTAACTGAATTTTTGACAGTGCTCAAAGTTAAGTGACTTTTTGGGAGTGCTCATATTTAATTGAATTTTGACAGTGCTCAAAGTTAACTGAATTTAATCATGTTAGCTGAATTCATCAAGTTAACTGAATTAATCGAGTTAACTGAATAAATCCAGTTAACTCTGACTTTTCTGCTATTTGGCTTGCTGTTTTTGCATGCTATCCTAACTGGATTGAGATAAGTGTCAGCAAAGAAAGTACCTACTCATGCATTTCCTAAACTAACCATGCTATTTTGATACAATGTAGTGCATGTACCTACAACTTGTTGCATGCTATGTTAAGAAACTTGTACACATGGCATATCATGTTGTAGCAATTGAGCTCATGCACACAGAAACAATCTGACCTAACATCGGCAACACATAGCATAGCATTAGCAAGGAACAAATCAATATTACATATACATAGCAACATAGGAACATAACATTTCAGAGAGTTAAGATGTTCAACTAAAACATAGCAACATATCAAAGCTAGGTCTTGCTTCACATCACTCCATTACAGATAACTTTGTGCTGAAATATACAAGCACACCTAACCAAAATAGATCTAACTTATATGCTAAAATATACCAACATATCTAACCAAGACACTACTACTTATAACTTATATGTTGTAATATAATAACATACCTAAATTGTTCTTCAACAGTTGTAATCGTTCAGTTCTTCTTGAGTAGCTCCAGGCGCTCTGAGCGGTGCATCACTTCCACCGCAACCGGACTCTTATTTGACCCTCTCCTCTTCTTCTTGACCCCCTCTTGTTCCTCCTACACCTCCTCCTTTATGATGATCGACGCATCTGGAACCTCCGGCAACTCCTCCACGTTAATGGGAAGGTTCTTGTCACCCTCTTCGGCAGCGACGGCTAGTGAAACCATCTGCACCTTCGGCTCGTTGTCGAAAAGGACAATCACCTCCTCCTTCTGCTTGCAAGATGAGTCGCTATCTTGATCGTAGCCAGAGTCATCGTCCATGTCATTGGAATCCAACGACTCGTCTTCAGAGTTGTCATTGGGGAGGAGGACCTCAGGATTGAAGCGGTCCCAATAACGCGTGTTGACAGGCGCAAGGAGGGCGACGACGACTTCGATGATGTCCTCCGTCCTTGATGCAAGGCGGGTAGGATCCAATTGCGGTGGCGTCATCTTGGAAGAGCGATACATCCACCATTAGGCGCGCTTCTTCGAGCCGGGGAGCGCTAAACCTCCCTCGTTGCTCACAGGAGGACGACAACCGGAGGGACATCGTAGCCCTTGGGGAGCGCATGAAACTTCTTGTTGTCGCGCATGACCTTAATAAGGCCACGCGCATGGTTGCGCATCATCTCGGCGCATGGGAACCACCGCACAACTTTTCACGGATTTCCTTGTCGTTGTCGGCCATATCTTTCATGGTCTACTGCCAGCCTAGGCTCTTGTCCATGGTGCCGGTGATGGCATGGGTGGTCGACGAGGGTTTTCTATGGCGTGGTGGAGTGGGGAGAGATGAGTGGTGAGATGGGGAACGGTGGAGTGCGAAGAGACATGAGTAGGAGGGGGTGGTGGGTGGACGCGTATTAAAAGTCGTGGGAAACCCAAACATCCAGTGTTTAGCAATGCACGCTCGCTGCACAGCGTGTGCAACGCACGCTAGCATGTCTAGTATGTTAAACAAGCAACAAGTTGTTATCAAACTAAGTAGTACCAATCTAGAAAATTCCTATTGTTATCCCACTAGCACTGTGAACAACATATCAAACAAAAGGTCCTCGGTTTGAGCCCGAGGCCTACCATTTGCTTTTTTGTTAACCTTTATAAATTCAGTTAACTAGAACATTAGAATGGAGCTATAATATTAAAATTCAGTTGGAAACATAAGATTCATCCTGAACATTGAACTAACCACATCAAATTCAGTTAACCATATATCTCCGCCACAATATTTTGTTACAAAAAAGGCAATGAATGACATTGTTTGTCAGCAAAAAATATGGTAATGAATGCCACTGTTTGCCAACAAAAAAGGGGCATGCAACCGTGCTTAACATAAAAAAGGCCAGTTTATGAGTTACATCATTGTAGGCCTTAACAAAAAAATGTCACTAAAAATTGCCATTAGATCACGGCTCATGTGCTTCCTCTGGCAGGACACAATCTTTAGGAGGAGCATTGAGATTATGAGTTTGGCTCCCCAAGTCTTCTCCAAATAGTAACCAATATGCCCTCTACCCTGGAATACTCCCCCCACCATATGGATTTCTTCCTCCACTCCATGGAGCTTCATATGGAATTCTTCTTCCTTTGCCTCTCCCTGCATTTGCATTTCTTGCTCCTCTTCCTCTCCAAGCATGTACATTTGTGTCTCCTCTTCCAGATGTTTTCCCTGCACGTGCATCTACATTTCCGCCTCCTCTTCCTCTCCCACCATCTGCATTTCTACCACCTCTTCCCCTATGACCATCCACATTTCTTTGTCTCTTCCTTCCTCTTCCCCCGTGAGCAGCTCGAGAACCTTCTCGTGTTTCAGCTCTTGTGGTTGCCCTTGTCTACCTTGCTATGTTCATTTCTGTGATCATCCTTGGCTGAGGTATTGCAGCACGAGCAGCAATAACAAATGAAGATTGCTCTCGCAGTGGGCCTTGAACCCTTTGAGGAGCTCTTCTTGCAAGCTCTCTTTGAGCCATGTTGAACACCATACTTTTTGGTGACTCAGCTGGATCTGACCTAGGATCCGGCTGGTTAGGGAAGATGTTCTGCACAAGACATATTTAGTTAAATTCAGTTAAGTTCGGGTAGTTTTAGAGAAGCACAGTTGTAGCTAAATGCAATTAAGTTCAGGTAGTTTCAAAGAAGTAGAATTACAACTAAATTCAATTAAGTTCACGTAGTTTCGGAGAAGCACAATTGCAGCTAAATTCAATTAAGTTGACTTAGTTTCGCAGAAGCACAATTACAACTAAATTCAGTTAAGTTCAGGTACTTTCAGAGAAGCACAATTGCAACTAAATTCAGTTAAGTGCATATACATGAAGAAAAGTTGGGTCATCATAGTTTTCATCAACCACCTCTACCCCTTCTTGAATTTGAGCTTCCTCACATGTGTAATGCCCCTTTTTGTTGTGATCAGCTCTCCCACAGATTGAGCAGTGCATTGTAACACCTTTTCTGTTCAAAACCCCAACACTAAGTAACAACCCGAGACCGATTCCTTCCATTATTGTTAACATGATGTAGTTTGCTGCATTTAAATTTTGCATTACATCATTTCATCATGCCATCATGTCATTTTTTTCTAACTCAAGTAAATAAATTGCATATGTCTTTGATCTATTTAAATTGAGGGATTTCACATGGTGACTTCTCTTTATAATATATCCTCCCAATATTATTAGGGAGCTATAATAAAATATTCCAACCTGTAATTAACCTGAACGCACTTGCAAAATAAATCCCATGCCTTCTTCTACTTCAAGCTAGACCTATAAACGTCGCCGTAAGTCTTCCTGCATTTTGTCGAGGCTCCACCAAAAAGCTCACCGTTTTTTGGACCTTCCTAGCATCTAATTCCAATTAAAAACCATTGGAAGAGAATTCAAATGAGTTTGTATTCAAACCTTTCAATATGTCTCGTTGCAATTTTTCTAGATCAAGCTATTTTTTTGTGAGTCCGGGAAAATCAACCCCTTCCTATTCCTTCTCCACTCCTTTATTTCCTATCTTTTCTCTTGCTATTTATTTTTTCTGTTTATGGGGGAATAAGAGAAATATGAGAGAGAGAAGAGGCTGCAGCCCGCCCCATTTGACCTTCGAGCCTAGCCGAACCCCTCCTTAACCCTAGCCCATCCCGAGGGAAGATCAAATCCTAGGGGCCAATCGATCCGTGTCCTCCACTCCTTTATTTCCTATCTTTTCTCTTGATATTTTTTTTTCTGTTTATGGGGAAATAAGAGAAATATGAGAGAGAGAAGAGGCTGCAGCCCGTCCCATTTGACCTTCCAGCCCAGCCGAACCCCTCCTTAACCCCAACCCATCTCGAGGGAAGATCAAATCCTAGGGGCCAATTGATCCCTGTCTTCCACTACCTCGATCCTATCTCCCCCTGACGGTGCCACCAATACACGCACTCCCACGCGATGCACGCACACACACATCATGGTGTGGAGACACAATGCTGCCCAAGAAGCCACTAGGGCCACTGTAATATCCTCACGCACTCGCACAATGCAAGATAACGTGATTCCACTAAGGGACCCTTGAGGACAGACACTGAACCCGTACAAATGGCAACCCTTGGGTGTGGTCACCAAACCCATTTGGCAACCCTTGGTGGCGATCACGGGAACCCGTACAAAGTTCTCGGGGCAATCTCCACAACCTAACTGGAGACCCCGACGCTTGCCCGGAGCTTTACACCATAAGGATTGAGCTCCAAGGCACCACCAAGCTTCTAGGACGCCAAAGCACCCAAGATGAACAAGCTGTAGGGTATCAAGCACCCAAGAGTAATAAGCTTCTCAAACTTCACGTCCATGTATCACCATGGAGAACTCAAACTGATGCAATTAATTCAATGACAAGAACGCACGAAGAACTCAAAGATCTAATCCCTCACATTAAAATCCCTCCATAACAACAAAAGATATGGAGGAATATGAGAGGAATAACAAGGATCTCACAAAGAACTCAAAGATCTAGATCCAAGGGGTGCCCCTCACATAGAGGAGAAAATGATTGGTGGAAATGTGGATCCAGATCTCCTCTCTCTTTTCCCTCAAGAACTAGCAAGAATCATTGGAGGGATTGATAGTTAGCAAGTTCGAAGAAGGTCGATAATGGGGGACAAACACCAGCTCAAAGGATAGGGTTCAATGGGGAAGAAGAGTCCCTTTTATAGGAGGGTAAAAATCCAACGGTTACCCCCTCAACCCGCACACAAGCGGTACTACCCCTCGAGAGAGCAGTACTACCTCCCATAAGAGGTAGCACCGCTAATGGGAGCGGTACTACCGCTCGGGCAGCAGAGCCAAAGATCGGAGGGTAGGCAGGCAAGTGGTAGTACCGTCGGAGTGGTACTACCGCTGCCAGGAGTGGTACTACTGCTGCTAGGGATAGTACCGCCTGCTACTACCGCTCACGATCTACACAGGATTCTAGCCCAAGAAAACATGGGAGGAAGTGGTGCGGTAGTAACAAGCGATACTACTGCTGGCAAGCGGTACTACCATGCTGAACTACCAGCAAAAAACCGCCCAGTCTAACACAAAAAGTGTCAAGACCCCAAGGAAGCGGCACTGGCCAGGGGCACTACCGCCCAAGAGCGGTACTACCGCTGGCCAGGGCAATACTACCGAAGATAATATGTAGTACCGTTACTAGGAGCGGTACTACCGTTGGGATCTATCCGGACCAGAATGGAAGCAACATATGAATGTAGGAACATGAGAACTGCCATAACTTCTATAAATGAGATATGAATGGAGCAAACTGAAGCTTGTTGGGTTTAGGATGATAGGAGAAAACTCAAACTTAAGAAGAGGCAGTATGAAAATGCCAATGATATAGAGATGTGAAACCTCTATGAATGAAGAATCGGTAAAAACTCCAACATTGAAAACATCATAAAATATGCTTATGGATTGTGTTCTCCATGAACTCAAGCTTGTCATGAAGATGGCCATAAGCTCTAAAAGTCACACAGAGAAACACCAAACAAGAACCAAGAAATATGATGCAAGGATGCAAATGGTTTGAGCTCTCAACGAACGATACATACAAGCTACTCACTTGAGAGCCCCCCTTGATAGTACGACAATCGTTCCTATAACCCGATCTCCCAACTACCACCATGAGACCGGTAAAATAGAAAACCTACCAAGGGAAACCTATACCTTCCACATAGTCCACTTGAGCTAGATAATGACGATCTTGACTTCCTCAAGATCGACCACCTTTCTTCATTGTGTTGGCTCGATGGAGACTAGTTGATTGCCCCCCATACTCCACTATGGGTGAGCCGCTCTTCGACACATCTTCACAAGTCCATTTTCACCAGAATGGATGGAAAACTTCAAGCATGATCTCTTCATGATGCTCCACTTGAACTTGCACACCGCAATTTTGATGACGATCACCATTTGATGTCATCCTCCATTGGTTGTATGAGATCTTCCTCTTGATGCAAGCCCATGGAAACATACCTAACCCCGCATAGAACTCTCATATAGACCATGTGTTAGTACATAAAGCGTAATGGACAATGCTTACCGTACCATGGGACCACTTTATCCTTCTCGGCACATATTCTATGCTTTGTGTGTTGATCAACTTGATTCACTCTTTGACCTAGTCTTGATCAACCTTGTATATTATCTTCTCTATGACAAATCTTTGTATAAAACCTTGAACACCACCTTGGTCACCATATAAACTCCTTGAAACCAACAGATGGACTTCAAGAAGTGTCGATGGACAAATCCTTCAAATATAACTTAAGGCAACCATTAGTCCATAGTGATTGCCATCAATTATCAAAACCACACATGGAGAAGTATGCTCTAACATGGAGGATTTGCTAAGGACTGTGAGGTGAAGCCCCAAATGAAGGAAAGAAATACATTGTCTCTTGGACTAATACTTTTACCTAGTATATTTCAGATATAGTCCAGAGAGAGGATTGACTAAGGATTGTGAGGAGAAGCCCCAATGAAGGAAATAAATAGGATTGGCCAAGCTTCAAGATTCAAGACTCTACATTTTATATTTTATGAGAAATCACATTTGAGTCCATAGGAAAGCCAATACTATTAAAAGGGGATGAGGTGGCTATGATGATCTAGTTGCTCAAGTGCTTAGAGATTAGCCACCAAAAATACTCATGAATTCTCCCAAAAATATTTAGTCAAGAATCCTAAATATGCAAAATTCGGTGCCACCAACTCATGTGTTTAGATCAAGATATTTCATTCCTACCATATGAATCTTGATTTCTAGACTCCACAAGTTGCTTTCCACCCAATCAATCTCTTCTAACCAAGCAAAATCTGTGAGAGAGTGATTGAGTGTTGAGGAGACTATCTTTTGAAGCACAAGAGCAAGGAGTTCATCATACTACCACATATATTACCTTTTGGAGAGTGGTGTCTCCTAGATTGTTTAGGCTTCACTTGGGGGCCTCCTACTTTGTGTTGTGGAGTTGAACCAAGGAGTCTATAAGGGCAAGGAGATCGCCTACTTCGTGAATATCTATCCCAAGTGAAGCTAGTCCTTCCTGGACGTAACCGTGGTGGAATAGACAAGGTTGCTTATTTGTGGACCCCTTGTGGGTGGAACCCTCCGTGGACTCACGCAGCCATTATCCTCTGTGGGTTGAAGTCTTCATCAACGTGGACGTGTGATAGACCACCTACCAGAATCACGCCAAAAAACTCCATGTCAATCTTTGTGTTTGCTCTTCCTAAACCCTACTCCTTACTTTACATGTGCATGTATTTACTTACCGTTGCTATACTCGTAGACTTGCATGTGTAGCGTGTGTTTGACTTACTATAAATGCTAAAATCTGCCAACAACTAAAATTGGACAAAGGCTAGGTTTTAATTTTGCAAGTAGTCTATTCACCCCCTCTAGACATCCCTTCTAGTGATCCCACAATTGGTATCACAACTTTTGTATCCATAGCCTTGGTTTTATCACCATTGGAGTAAGATGGATGTATCTAGTTTTGGGAATATTAGTTGTAGCATGCCTATTCTCAATGGGGAGTACTATAGTCAATGGAAAGGTGATTTGCTTGATATATTTGATAAATTCTATTTGAGAAAGTATGTTGAAAATCCCTATGTGCCTCTCATTGATCCCTTACATCCTACTCTTGAGGAATAAGTTAATATCCTTTGCAATCTTAAAACTATTAATCTCATCATTAGAGGATTGCCAAGAATTGTGATTAATCAAATGAACGACTTTGAGTGTGCTTACACTTTGTGGAAAGATATAATAATTATTCCTTGAAAAAGCTTGATATCATTTTCCAAAAATCTACTTTCTTACACAAAATGAAGCCCAATGATCCAAACTTTGACAATCATCTATTTGAGCTTTGTGGCCTCTGCTACCTCTTGAGCTTGCGTTGGTTTTCCCTTGAAGAAGAAAGGGTGATGCAACAAAGTAGATAAGTATTTCCCTCAGTTTGTTGGGAACCAAGGTATCAATCCAGTAGGAGGAACAAGCAAGGCTCCAATGGTAGTACCTCCACAAATATCAAACACTTCCACCCAACGCTATAAAGGGGTTGTCAATCCCTTCAGAGTTGTTTGCAAGGGTGAGATGTGATAGAGATAGATATAAATATGGATAGATCTGAAAGTAAAACTAAAGTAAATAAATTGTAGTAAAGAATTTTTGGTATTTTTGGTTTATAGATCTGAAAATATAATATGGAAGATAGACCCCGGGGCCATAGGTTTCACTAGAGGCTTCTCTCATAAAGGAAAATAATGCGGTGGGTGAACAAATTACTGTCGAGCAATTGATAGAAAAGTGAATAACCATGAAGATATCTAAGGCAAATATTATGCATATAGGCATCACGTCCATATCAAGTACACCGAAACGATTCTGCATCTACTACTATTACTCCACACATCGACCGACTCCTGCCAGCATCTAGAGTATTAAGTTCATGAAGAACAGAGTAACTCATTAAGTAAGATGACATGATGTAGAGGGATAAACTAAAGCAATATGATGAAAACCCCATCTTTTTATCCTTCATGGCAACAATACAATACGTGCCTCACTACCCCTACTGTCACTGGGTGAGGACACCTCAAGATTGAACCCAAAACTAAGCACTTCTCCAGTTGAAAGAATTACCAATCTAGTTGGCCAAACCAAACAAATAACTCAAAGAGACTTGCAAAGATATATAATCATGCATATAAGAATTCAGAAGAGACTCAAATAATATTCATAGATAATCTGAACATAAACTCACAATTCATCGGATCTCCACAAACACAGCGCAAAAGAGTATCACATAGGATAGATCTCCATGAAGATCATGAAGAACATGGTATTGAAGATCAAAGAGAGAGAAGAAGCCATCTAGCTACTAGATATGGACCCGTAGGTCTGTGGTGAACTACTCATGCTTCATCGGAGGGGCAATGGAGTTAATGTAGATGCCCTCCATGATCAACTTCCTCATCGGCAGATTACCAAAAAAGGATCCTAGATTGGATCTCTCGGAAACACAGGCTCCCGGCGGCGTAAAAGTATTTTCGTGGCTCTTTTTGGCGATACGGGAATATTTGGGAATTTATGGAACACGAATTAGGGTTAGGAGACCTGTAGGGGGCCCACAAGCCAGGGGCGCGACCACCCCCCTAGGGCGCGCCCTCCAGGCTTGTGGCCTCCCGGCAACTGCCTCCCCCCTACTCCAAGTCTCTTGTGTGTATTCTGGTCTAGAAAAAAAAATCTTTTCAGAGATTTTATTCCGTTTGGACTTTGTCTAATATTCCTTATGTGTAATATTCAAAAAGATAGAAAAAACAGAAACTGGCACTAGGCTCTAGATTAATAGGTTAGTCCCAAAAATAGTATAAAACAGCATATAAATGCATATAAAACATCCATATAATATAATAGCATGGAACAATAAAAAATTATAGATACGTTGGAGATGTATCAGCATCTCCAAGCTTAATTCCTGCTCGTCCTCGAGTAGGTAAATGACAAAAACAGAATTTTTGATGTGGAATGCTACCTAACATATTTATCCATGTAATATTCTCTAATGTGGCATGAATATTCAGATCCATAAGACATAAAAAAGTCTAATATTGACATAAAAACAATAATATTACAAGCATACTAATAAGACAATTGCTTCCTTTCAAAATAACATGGTCTTACAAAGTTATCCCTACAAAATCATATGGTCTGGCTATGCTCCATCTTCACCACACGACGTATCTAAATCATGCACAACCCCGATGAAAATCAAGCAATTATTTCACACTTTTTATGTTCTCAAACCTTTTCAACTCTCATGCAATACATGAGCGTGAGCCATGGATATAGCACTATAGGTGGAATAGAAAGTGGTGGAGGTTGCAAAAAGAAAGGAAGAAGATAGTCTCACATCAACTAGGCATATCAACGGGCTATGGAGATACCCATCAATAGATATTAATGTGAGTGAGTAGGGATTGCCATGCAACAAATGCACTAGAATTATAAGTGTAAGAAAGCTCAAAAAGAAAACTAAGTGGTTGTGCAAACGATGTAATCCCACTAGTTATATGAAATTGAGAACATAGGAGACTCTCTATGAAGAACATGGTGCTATTTTGAAGCACAAGTGTGGAAAAAGATAGTAACATTGTCCCTTCTCTCTTTCTCTCATTTTGTTTATTTTTTTGTTTTTTTGGATGTGCTTATTTGGCCTCTTTTATTTTTTATGGGCTTCGCTGGCCTATTTTATTTTTTTGTAAAGTCCGAAGACTCATCCCAACTTGTGAGGGAATCGTAGCTTCCATTATCCTTTTCTCACACAGGACAATGCTCTAATAGTGCAAATCATCACATTTTTATTTACTTACAACTCAAAGATAACAACTCGATATCTAGAACAAAGTATGACTCTATAAGCAATATGAAAGCGATGGCGTGTGTCCTAAAAACTAGACGGTGGTGTTGCATGGCAATATATCTCGGAATGGCTATGAAAATTCCATAATAGGTAGGTATGGTGGGTATTTTGAGGAAAATATATGGTGGCTGTTTTGAGGAAGGTGGGTTTAATGTACCGGCGAGAGTTGCGCGATACTAGAGAGGCTAGCAAAGGTGGAAGGGTGAGAGTGTGTATAATCCATGAAATCAACATTAGTCATAAAGAACTCACATACTTATTGCAAAAGCCTATTAGTTATTGAAGCAAAGTATTAAACGCATGTTCCTAGGGAAAGGGTTGGTAGGAGTTAACCATCGCGCGATCCTGACCTCCACACAAAGGTTGACAATCATTGAACAAATCATGCTCCGACTTCATAACATAACAGTTACCATACGTGCATGCTACGGGAATCACAAGTTTGAACACTAGTATTTCTTATAATTAAAAATTACTTACTAGCATGACTCTCATATTACCATCTTCACATCTCAAAACTATATGCAAGGAATCAAACTTCTCATCATATTCAATGCACTTAATATGATTATTTTTATTATATCCCTCTTGGATGCCTATTATATTAGGACTAAATTCATACCTAAACCAATTACCATGTTGTTTAAAGAACTCTCAAAATAATATAAGTGAAGTACAAGGGTTTCATAATTTCTATAAAATAAAACCTCGCCGTGCTCTAAAAGATATAAGTGAAGCACTAGAGCAACATTGCCTAGCTCAAAAGATATAAGTGAAGCACATAGAGTATTCTAATAAATTCACGATTTAGCGTGCCTCTCTCAAAATATGTGTGCAGCAAGGATGATTGTGGTAGAATTAAAAGTAAAGACTCATAGCATACAAGACGCTCCAAGGAAAACACATATCATGTGGTGAATAAAAATATAGCCTCAAGTAAATTTACCGATGGATTGAAGATGAAAGAGGGGATGCCTTCCTGGGAATCCCCAAGCTTAGTCTTTTTGGTATCCTTGAATATGTATTGGGGTGCCTTGGGCATCCCCAAGCTTAGTCTCTTGCCACTCCTTATTCCATAGTCCATCAAATCTTTACCCAAAACTTGAAAACTTCACAACACAAAACTCAACAGAAAACTCATGAGATCCGTTAGTACAAGAAAAATAAATCACCACTTCAGGTACTGTTGTGAACTCATTCTTTATTTCTATTGATGTAATATTTATTGTATTCCAACTTCTCCATGGTTCAAACCCCCGATACAACCCATAGATTCATACAAATAAGCAAACAACACAAAGAAAACAGAATTTGTCAAAAACAGAACAATCTGTAGCAATCTATAAACTTCGAATACTTTTGTAACTCCAAACATTCTGAAACATTAGGACAATTAGGGAAATTTGTATATCAATCTTGTGTAAAAAATTCAGATCAAAAGCACGTTCTAGTGAATTAAAAAAATTCCTGAACTGAAAGCAAAAGTTTCTGTTTTTCAGCAAAATCAACTTGCAAACACCGTAGACCATCCCAAAGGTCTTAGTTGGCTCGAACACTAATTAAAATAAGAAAACACAGTCATTGTTGGGGGAACGTCGCATGGGAAACAAAATTTTACCTACGTGCACGAAGACCTATCATGGTGATGTCCATCTACGAGAGGGGATGTGTGATCTACGTACCCTTGTAGACCGTATAGCAGAAGCGTTAGTGAACGCGGTTGATGTAGTGGAACGTCCTCACGTCCCTCGATCCGCCCCACGAACCGTCTCGCGATCAGTCCCACGATCTAGTGCCGAACGGACGGCACCTCCGCGTTCAACACACGTACAGCTCGACGATGATCTCGGCCTTCTTGATCCAGCAAGAGAGACGGAGAGGTAGAAGAGTTCTCCGGCAGTGTGACGGTGCTCCGGAGGTTGGTGATGATCTTGTCTCAGCAGGGCTCCGCCCGAGCTCCGCAGAAACGCGATCTAGAGGAAAAACCGTGGAGGTATGTGGTCGGGCTGCCGTGGGAAAGTCGTCTCAAATCAGCCCTAAAACCTCCGTATATATAGGGGGAAGAGGGGGAGCCTTGCCTTGGGGTCCAAGGAACCCTAAGGGCTTCGGCCGAGCCAAGGGGGGAAGGTCTCCCCTTCCAAACCGAATACAACTTGGTTTGGAAGGTGGAGTCCTTCTCCCTTTTCCCACCTCCTCTTTTTTTTATTTTCTCTTTGATTTTTCTTCCTATGGCGCATAGGGCTCTTTTGGGCTGTCCCACCAGCCCACTAAGGGCTGGTGTGCCACCCCCAAGGCCTATGGGCTTCCCCGGGGTGGGTTGCCCCCCCGGTGAACTCCCGGAACCCATTCGTCATTCCCGGTACATTCCCGGTAACTCCGAAAACCTTCCGGTAATCAAATGAGGTCATCCTATATATCAATCTTCATTTCCGGACCATTGCAGAAACCCTCGTGACGTCCGTGATCTCATCCGGGACTCCGAACAACATTCGGTAACCAACCATATAACTCAAATACGCATAAAAGAACGTCGAACCTTAAGTGTGCAGACCCTGCGGGTTCGAGAACTATGTAGACATGACCCGAGAGACTCCTCGGTCAATATCCAATAGCGGGACCTGGATGCCCATATTGGATCCTACATATTCTACGAAGATCTTATCGTTTGAACCTCAGTGCCAAGGATTCATATAATCCCGTATGTCATTCCCTTTGTCCTTCGGTATGTTACTTGCCCGAGATTCGATCGTCAGTATCCGCATACCTATTTCAATCTCGTTTACCGGCAAGTCTCTTTACTCGTTCCATAATACAAGATCCCGCAACTTACACTAAGTCACATTGCTTGCAAGGCTTGTGTGTGATGTTGTATTACCGAGTGGGCCCCGAGATACCTCTCCGTCACACGGAGTGACAAATCCCAGTCTCGATCCATACTAACTCAACTAACACCTTCGGAGATACCTGTAGAGCATCTTTATAGTCACCCAGTTATGTTGCGACGTTTGATACACATAAAGCATTCCTCCGGTGTCAGTGAGTTATATGATCTCATGGTCATAGGAACAAATACTTGACACGCAGAAAACAGTAGCAACAAAATGACACGATCAACATGCTACGTCTATTAGTTTGGGTCTAGTCCATCACATGATTCTCCTAATGATGTGATCCCGTTATCAAGTAGCAACACTTGCCTATGGCCAGGAAACCTTGGCCATCTTTGATCAACGAGCTAGTCAACTAGAGGCTTACTAGGGACAGTGTTTTGTCTATGTATCCACACAAGTATTGTGTTTCCAATCAATACAATTATAGCATGGATAATAAACGATTATCATGAACAAATAAATATAATAATAACTAATTTATTATTGCCTCTAGGGCATATTTCCAAGAGTCTCCCACTTGCACTAGAGTCAATAATCTAGTTCACATCACCATGTGATTCCAACGAATCCAACACCCATATAGTTATGGGGTCTGATCACGTCTTGCTCGTGATAGAGGTTTCAGTCAACGGTTCTGAAACTTTCAGATCCGTGTGTTCTTTACAAATCTTTATGTCATCTTATAGATGCTACTACTATGTGCTATTCGGAAATACTCCAAACATCTACTCTACTATACGAATCCGTTTCACTACTCATAGTTATTCGGATTAGTGTCAAAGCTTGCATCGACGTAACCCTTTACGACGAACTCTTTAACCACCTCCATAATCGAGAAAAATTCCTTAGTCCATCAGTTACTAAGGATAAATTTTGACCGCTGCTAGTGATTCAATCATGGATCACTCTCTGTACCTCTCAACAGACTTTGAGTTAAGGCACACATCAGGTGCGGTACTCAGCATGGCATACTTTAGAGTCTACGGCTAAGGCATAGAAGACGACCTTCGTCTATTCTCTTTATTTTGCCGTGGTCGGGTTTTGAGTCTTACTCAAATTCAGACCTCACAACGCAACCAAGAACTCCTTCTTTGCTGATCTATTTTGAACTCCTTCAAAACTTGTCAAGGCATGCATTTTGTTGAAACTTCTATTAAGCGTTTTCGATCTATCTCCATAGATCTTTCATGCTCAACATTCAAGTAGCTCAATCCAGGTATTCCTTTGAAAACTCCTTTCAAACAACCTTGTATGCTTTACAGAAATTCTACATTACTTCTGATCCACAATATGTCAACCACATATACTTATCAGAAATTCTATAGTGCTCCCACTCACTTCTTTGGAAATACAAGTTTCTCATAAACCTTGTACAAACCCAAAATATTTGATCACCTCATCAAAGTGTATATTCCAACTCCGAGATGCTTGCACCAGTCCATTGAAGGATCACTGGAGCTTGCATACTCGCTAGTATCTTTAGGATCGACAAAACCTCCTGGTTGTATCACATACAATGTTTGCTCAAGGAAACCGTCGAGGAAACAATGTTTTGACATCCTATGTGCAATATTTCATAAATAATGCAGCAACTACTAACATAATTCTAACAGACTTTCAGCATCGCTACGAGTGAGGAAGTCTCATCATAGTCAACTGTTTGATCTTGTCAGAAACATCTTTGCAACAAGTCGAGCTTTAATAGTGACTTATCACTATCATCGTCTGTCTTCCTTTTAAAGATCCATCTTTACTCAATAGTCCTATGACCATCAAGTAGTTCTTCCAAAGTCTACACTTTGTTTTCATACATGGATCCTCTCTCGGATTTCATGGCTTCCAGCCATTTGTCGGAATCTGGGCCCACCATTGCTTTCTCCATAACTCGTAGGTTCACTGTTGCTCAACAACATGACCTCCAAGACAGGGTTACCGTACCACTCTGTATTAGTACGTGACCTTGTCAACCTACGAGGCTTGTAGTAACTTGATCCGATGCTCGATGATCACCATCATATACTTTCACTTCAATTGGTGTAGGCGCCACAGGAACAACTTCCTGCGCCCTGCTACACACTGGTCGAAGTGATGGTTCAATAACCTCATCAAGTTCTACCACCCTCCCACTCAATTCTTTTGAGAGAAACCTTTCCTCGAGAAAGGATCCGTTTCTAGAAACAAACACTTTGCTTTCGGATCTGAGATAGGAGATGTACCCAACTGTTTTGGATATCCTATGAAGATGCATTTATCCGCTTTGGGTTCGAGCTTATCAGACTGAAACTTTTTCACATAAGTGTCGAAACCCCAAACTTTCAAGAAACGACAGTTTAGATTTCTCTAAACCTCAGTCTATACTGTGTCATCTCAACGGAAATACGTGGTGCCCTATTTAAAGTGAATGCGGTTGTCTCTAATGCTTAACCCATAAATGATAGTGGTAATTCGATAAGAGACATCATAGCATGCACCATACCAAATAGTGTGTGGCTATGACGTTCAGACACATCATCACACTATGATGTTCTAGGTGGCATGAACCGCGAAACAATTTCCACATTGTCTTAACTGCGTACCAAAACTCGTAACTCAGATATTCATTTGTATGATCATATCGTAGACAGTTTATCCTCTTGTTACGACGAACTTCACTCCGAAACAGAATTGAACTTTTCAATATTTCAGACTTGTGATTCATTAAGCAAATACTCTAGTATCTACTCAAATAGTCATTGAAGTAAGAACATAATGATATCCACTGCGTGCCACAGCACCCATTGGACTGCATACATCAAAATGTATCACTTCCAACAAGTTACTATCTTATTTCATCTCAATGAAAACAAGGCCTTGCTCATGTGGTATGATTTGCATGTCACTAGTGATTCAAAATCAAGTGAGTATAAAGATCCATCAGCATGGAGCCTCTTCATGCAATTTATACCAACATGACTCAAGCGGCAGTGCCACAAGTAAGTGGTACTATCATCATTACCTCGTATCTTTTGGCACCAATATCATGAACATGTGTAACACTACGATCGAGATTCAATAAACCATTGAAGGTGATTATTCAAGAAAATAGAGTAACCATTATTCCTTTTAAATGAATAATCGTATTGCAATAAACACGATCCAATTATGTTCATGCTTAACGCAAGCACCAAATAACAATTATTTAGGTTTAACACCAATCCCGATGGTAGAGGGAGCGTGCAACGTTTGATCATATCAACGTTGGAAACACTTCCAACACGTATCGTCACCTCGCCTTTAGGTAGTCTTCGTTTGTGCTGTAGCTTTCATTTCGTGTTACTAATCACTTAGCAACCGAACCGGTATCCAATACCCTCATGCTACTAGGAGTACTAGTAAAGTACACATCAACATCATGTATATCAAATATACTTCTTTCGACTTTTTCCAGCCTTCTTATCTACCAAGTATCTAGAGTTGCTCCGCCTCAGTGACTGTTCCCCTCATTACAGAAGCACTTAGTCTCGGGTTTGGGTTTAATCTTGGGTCTCTTCATTAGTGCAGCAACTGTTTTGCCGTTTCACGAAGTATCCCTTCTAGCCCTTGACTTTCTTGAAACTTAGTGGTTTTACAAACCATCAACTATTGATGCTCCTTCTTGATTTCTACTTTCGCAGTGTCAAACATCGCGAATCGCTCAAGGATCATTGTATCTATCCTTGATATGTTATAGTTCATCACGAAGCTCTCACAGCTTGGTGGCAGTGACTTTGGAGAACCATCACTATCTCATCTGGAAGATTAACTCCCACTTGATTCAAGTGATTGTCGTACTCGGACAATCTGAGCACACGCTCAACGATTGAGATTTTGTCCTTTACTTTGTGGACAAAGAATCTTGTCGGAGGTCTCGTACCTCTCAACAAGGGCACGAGCATGAAATCACAATTTCATCTCTTTAGAACATCACTTATGTTCCGTGACGTTTCAAAACGTCTTCGGTGCCTTGCTTCTAAGCCATTAAGTATTTTGTACTGAACTATCGTGTAGTCATCAGAAACGTGTATGTCGGATGTTCACAGCATCCACAGACGACGCTCGAGGTGCAGCACACCGAGTGGTGCATTAAGGACATAAGCCTTCTGCGCAGCAACGAGGACAATCCTCGGTTTTACAGACTCAGTCTGCAAAGTTTGCTACTATCAATTTTCAACTAAATTTTCTCTAGGAACATATAAAAACAGTAGAGCTATAGCGCAAGCTACATCGTAATTCGCAAAGATCATTAGACTATGTTCATGATAATTAGTTCAATTAATCATATTACTTAAGAACTCCCACTCAAGAAGTACATCTCTCTAGTCATTTGAGTGGTACATGATCCAAATCCACTATCTCAAGTCCGATCATCACGTGAGTCGAGAATAGTTTCAGTGGTAAGCATCTCTATGATAATCATATCAACTACACGATTCATGCTCGACCTTTCGGTCTCATATGTTCCGAGGCCATGTTTGCACATGCTAGGCTCGTCAAGCTTAACCCGAGTGTTCCGCGTGTGCAACTGTTTTGCACCCGTTGTATGTGAACGTTGAGTCTATCACACCCGATCATCACGTGGTGTCTCGAAACGAAGAACTGTCGCAATGGTGCACAGTCGGGGAGAACACAATTTCGTCTTGAAATTTTAGTGAGAGATCACCTCATAATGCTACCGTCGTTCTAAGTAAGATAAGGTGCAAAAAGGATTAACATCACATGCAATTCATAAGTGACATGATATGGCCATCATCATGCGCTTCTTGATCTCCATCACCAAAGCACCGGCACGATCTTCTTGTCACCGGCGTCACACCATGATCTCCATCATCATGATCTCCATCAACGTGTCGCCATCGGGGTTGTCGTGCAACTCATGCTATTACTACTAAAGCTACGTCCTAGCAGTATAGTAAACGCATCTGCAAGCACAAACGTTAGTTTAAAGACAACCCTATGGCTCCTGCAGGTTGCCGTACCATCGACGTGCAAGTCGATATTAACTATTACAACATGATCATCTCATACATCCAATATATCACATCACATCGTTGGCCATATCACATTACAAGCATACCCTGCAAAAACAAGTTAGACGTCCTCTAATTTTGTTGTTGCATGTTTTACGTGGTGACCATGGGTATCTAGGAGGATCGCATCTTACTTACGCAAACACCACAACGGAGATATATGAGTTGCTATTTAACCTCATCCAAGGACCTCCTCAGTCAAATCCGATTCAACTAAAGTTGGAGAAACTAACACCCGCCAGTCATCTTTGAGCAACGGAGTTACTCGTAGCGATGAAACCAGTCTCTCGTAAGCGTACGAGTAATGTCGGTCCGAGCCGCTTCGATCCAACAATACCGCGGAATCAAGAAAAGACTAAGGAGGGCAGCAAAACGCACATCACCGCCCACAAAAACTTTTGTGTTCTACTCGAGAAGACATCTATGCATGAACCTAGCTCATGATGCCACTGTTGGGGAACGTCGCATGGGAAACAAAAATTTTCCTACGCGCACGAAGACCTATCATGGTGAAGTCCATCTACGAGAGGGGATGTGTGATCTACGTACCCTTGTAGACCGTACAGCAGAAGCGTTAGTGAACGCGGTTGATGTAGTGGAACGTCCTCACGTCCCTCGATCCGCCCCGCGAACCGTCCCGCGATCAGTCCCACGATCTAGTGCCGAACGGACGGCACCTCCGCGTTCAGCACACGTACAGCTCGACGATGATCTCGGCCTTCTTGATCCAGCAAGAGAGACTGAGAGGTAGATGAGTTCTCCGGCAGCGTGACGGCGCTCCGGAGGTTGGTGATGATCTTGTCTCAGCAAGGCTCCGCCCGAGCTCCGCAGAAACGCGATCTAGAGGAAAAACCGTGGAGGTATGTGGTCGGGCTGCCGTGGGAAAGTCGTCTCAAATCAGCCCTAAAACCTCCGTATATATAGGGGGAAGAGGGGGAGCCTTGCCTTGGGGTCCAAGGACCCCTAAGGGCTTCGGCCGAGCCAAGGGGGGAAGGTCTCCCCTTCCAAACCGAATCCAACTTGGTTTGGAAGGTGGAGTCCTTCTCCCTTTTCCCACCTCCTCTTTTTTTTCTTTTCTCTTTGATTTTTCTTCCTATGGCGCATAGGGCTCTTTTGGGCTGTCCCACCAGCCCACTAAGGGCTGGTGTGCCACCCCCAAGGCCTATGGGCTTCCCCGGGGTGGGTTGCCCCCCCGGTGAACTCCCGGAACCCATTCGTCATTCCCGGTACATTCCCGGTAACTCCGAAAACCTTCCGGTAATCAAATGAGGTCATCCTATATATCAATCTTCGTTTTCGGACCATTCCGTAAACCCTCGTGACGTCCGTGATCGCATCCGGGACTCCGAACAACATTCGGTAACCAACCATATAACTCAAATACGCATAAAACAATGTCGAACCTTAAGTGTGCAGACCCTGCGGGTTCGAGAACTATGTAGACATGACCCGAGAGACTCCTCGGTCAATATCCAATAGCGGGACCTGGATGCCCATATTGGATCCTACATATGCTATGAAGATCTTATCGTTTGAACCTCAGTGCCAAGGATTCATATAATCCCGTATGTCATTCCCTTTGTCCTTCGGTATGTTACTTGCCCGAGATTCGATCGTCAGTATCCGCATACCTATTTCAATCTCGTTTACCGGCAAGTCTCTTTACTCGTTCCGTAATACAAGATCCCGCAACTTACACTAAGTCACATTGCTTGCAAGGCTTGTGTGTGATGTTGTATTACCGAGTGGGCCCCGAGATACCTCTCCGTCACACGGAGTGACAAATCCCAGTCTCGATCCATACTAACTCAACTAACACATTCGGAGATACCTGTAGAGCATCTTTATAGTCACCCAGTTACGTTGCGACGTTTGATACACACAAAGCATTCCTCCGGTGTCAGTGAGTTATATGATCTCATGGTCATAGGAACAAATACTTGACACGCAGAAAACAGTAGTAACAAAATGACACGATCAACATGCTACGTCTATTAGTTTGGGTCTAGTCCATCACATGATTCTCCTAATGATGTGATCCCGTTATCAAGTAACAACACTTGCCTATGGCCAGGAAACCTTGGCCATCTTTGTTCAACGAGCTAGTCAACTAGAGGCTTACTAGGGACAGTGTTTTGTCTATGTATCCACACAAGTATTGTGTTTCCAATCAATACAATTATAGCATGGATAATAAACGATTATCATGAACAAAGAAATATAATAATAACTAATTTATTATTTCCTCTAGGGCATATTTCCAACAGTCATTACAGAGGTAATAATATGTGCAACACTCAAAAACACAAGGAAAAACATAAAAATAAAAGTGGGTTGCCTCCCAACAAGCGCTATTGTTTAACGCCCCTAGCTAGGCATGATGATTTTAATGATGCTTGCATAAAGGTAAAGAATTGAAACATAAAGAGAGCATCATGAATCATATGGAAAGCATATTTAAGTCTAACCCACTTCCTATGCATAGGGATTTTGTGAGCAAACAAATTATGGGAACAAGAATCAATTAGCATAGGAAGGCAAAACAAGTATAACTTCAAAATTTCCAACACATAGAGAAGAAACTTGATATTATTGCAATATGTAAAAGCATATGTTCCTTTCTCATAGTAATTTTCAGTAGCATCGTGAATAAATTCAACAATATAACTATCACATAAAGCATTATTTTCATGATCCACATGCATAAAAGTCTTACAATCTTCCAAGGTAGTGGGATTAACATTAACTAAAGTCATGACCTCTCCAAACCCACTTTTATCAAAAAAATCATAAGATTGAGCACTCTCCAAATATGTGGGATTAGTTTTACCTGTTGTTCACATTCTTCCAAACCCACTTTTGATACTATTGCAAACCTTATTATCAATAACATATTCATCATTAGGATTAAATAAATTTTCAAGATCATAAGAAGCATCGCTCCAATCATGATCGTTACAATGAGTAGTGGACATGAAAAAGTTTCATCCCAAGCTTGTATTTTTGCATATCCTTAACATAATTGACATTAATATAATTTATAGTAACATCATTGCAGTCATGCTTTTCAATCAAGGAAACATCGTGAATCACTTCAACACAATTTTCAGATTCACGAATCTCAAGCAAAACTTCATGGAGATAATCAAGTACACTCAACTCAGTAGCAATTGGTTCATCATAATTGGATCTCTTGAATTTTAGCAAGCAAAGATGCAAGAAAATAGAAAGCAGATGGTAACACAAGTAGACAAAAAGAGATCCGGCGAGAAAAAGGCGAATAAAACGACAAATTGGTGAAGTGGGGGGAGAGGAAAACGAGAGGCAAATAAGGTAAATGCAAGAGTTGAGTTTGTGATGGGTACATGGTAGTCTTGATCTTGCTATGTATCCTCCCCAACAACGACGCTAGAAATCCTTCGTGCTACCTCTTGAGCTTTCTTTGGTTTTCCCTTGAAGAGGAAAGGGTGATGCAACAAAGTAGACAAGTATTTCCCTCAGTTTGTTGAGAACCAAGGTATCAATCCAGTAGGAGGAACAAGAAAGGCTCCAATGGTAGTACCTGCACTATTGGAAATATGCCCTAGAGGCAATGATAAAATAGTTATTATTGTATTTCCTATTTCAAGATAATCATTTATTATCCATGTTATAATTGTATTGAATGAAAACATAAATGCATGTGTGGATATATAGACAAAACAATGTCCCTAGTAAGCCTCTAGTTGACTAGCCAGTTGATCAACGATGGTTATGGTTTTCTGACCATATGCAAGTGTTGTCACTTGATGACTCAATCACATCATTGGGAGAATGATGTGATGGACAAGACCCAAACTATAAACGTAGCATGTGATTGTGTCATTTTGTTGCTATTGTTTTCTGCGTGTCAAGTATTCATTCCTATGACCATGAGATCATGTAACTCACTGACACCGAAGGAATACCTTGTGTGTATCAAACGTTGCAATGTTACTGGGTGACTATAAAGGTGCTCTACATGTATCTCCAAAGGTGTCCATTGAGTTAGCATGGATCAAGAATGTAATTTGTCACTCCGTGTGACGGAGAGATATCTCGGTGCCCACTCGGTAATACAACATCACAATATAAGCCTTGCAAGCAATGTGACTAAAGTGTTAGTCACGAGATCTTGTATTACGGAACGAGTAAAGAGACTTGTCGGTAACGAGATTGAAATAGGTATAGGTATAGGCACAGAGGTTCACCTGATAAGATCTTCGTAGAATATGTAGGATCCAATATGGACATCCAGGTCCTGCTGTTGGATATTGACCGAGGAGTGCCTCAGGTCATGTCTACATAGTTCTCGAACCCGCAGGGTCTGCGCACTTAAGGTTCGGTGACGTTTCGGTATAGTTGAGTTATAGGTGTTGGTGACCGAAGGTTTGTTCTGATTCCCGAATGAGATCACGAATGTCACGAGGGTTTCCTGAATGGTGCGGAAACGAAGATTGATATGTAGGGTTGTTTCATTTGGCCTCCGGAAATATTTCGGGCATTACCGACAGTGTATCAGGAGTGATGAATGGGTTCCGGGTTTTTACCGGGAGGGGGCCACCCGCCCGGGAGAGAACCTAATAGTCCATGGGTGGCGCACCAGCCCTTGGTGGGCTGGTGAGGCCAGCCCAATAGGTCTATTTTGGCCAAGTGGAAAAAAATCAAAGGAGAAAGAAAAAAGGAAAAAAGAGGAGGTGGTAAGGAAGGAAGGGATTCCTCCCTCCAAACCGACTTGGAGGATGATCCGTCCTCCCTTCGGACGATGCCCCAAGGGCAAGCCCCACCCCTTGTCTCCTCCCATATATACTTGAGGTTTAGGGATTTTTGAGATATAACTTTGCCATGTGCAACCCTAAAGCTCTACTTCATAGTTCTTCCTCTACATCGGTTTTCTGCGGAGCTCGGGCAGAGCCCTGCAGGAATAGATCATCACCATCACCGGCGCGCCGTCACGCTGCCGGAGAACTCATCTACTTCCGCGTCTCTCTTGCTGGATCAAGAAGGCGGAGATCGTCATCGAGCTGTACGTGTGCTGAACGCGGAGGTGGCGTCCGTTCGGTGCTAGATCGGGACAGATCGTGGGACGACAGTGATTTGAATCACGAAGTTGTTCCACTACATCAACCGCATTTCTTAACGCTTTCCGCTTAGTGATCTACAAGGGTATGTGGATCCAATCTCCCTCTCGTAGATGAACATCACCATGATAGGTCTTCGTGTGCGTAGCATTTTTTTTGTTTCCCATGCAATGTTCCCCAATAGTGGCATTATGAGCTATGTTCATGCGTAGATGTAATCTTGAGTAGAACACAAAAGTTTTTGTGGGCATTGATGTTCGATTTGTTGCCCTCCTTAGTCTTTTCTCGATTCGGCGGTATTATTGGATTGAAGCGGCTCGGACCAACATTACTCGTACGCTTACGAGAGACCGGTTTCATCGACTAACATGCAACTTGTTGCATAAAGATGACTGGCGGGTGTGTGTTTCTTCGACTTTAGTTGAATTGGATTTGACCGAGGCGGTCCTTGGAGAGAGGTTAGATAGTAATTTGCACATCTCCGTTGTGGTTTTGCGTAAGTAAGATGCGATCATACTAGATACCCATAGCAGCCATGTAAAACATACACCAACAAATTAGAGGACCTCTAACTTGTTTTGCAGGGTATGCATGTGATGTGATATGGCCAAAGACATGATGTGATATATTGGATGTATATTGGATGGGACGGCAGTGATTTGAATCATGAAGTTGTTCCACTACATCAACCGCGTTTCTTAACGCTTTCTGCTTAGCGATCTAGAAGGGTATGTGGATCCAATCTCCCTCTCATAGATGAACATCACCATGATAGGTCTTCGTGTGCGTAGCATTTTTTTTGTTTCCCATGCAACGTTCCCCAACAGTGGCATTATGAGCTATGTTCATGCATAGATGTAATCTCGAGTAGAACACAAAAGTTTTCGTGGGCGTTGATGTTCGATTTGTTGCCCTCCTTAGTCTTTTCTCGATTCGGCGGTATTGTTGGATTGAAGTGGCTCGGACCAACATTACTCGTACGCTTACGAGAGACCGGTTTCATCGACTAACATGCAACTTGTTGCATAAAGATGACTGGCGGGTGTCTGTTTCTTCAACTTTAGTTGAATTGGATTTGACCGAGGCGGTCCTTGGAGAGAGGTTAAATAGCAATTTGCACATCTCCGTTGTGGTTTTGCGTAAGTAAGATGCGATCATACTAGATACCCATAGCAGCCACGTAAAACATACACCAACAAATTAGAGGACGTCTAACTTGTTTTGCAGGGTATGGATGTGATGTGATATGGCCAAAGACATGATGTGATATATTGGATGTATGAGATGATCATGTTGTAATAGTTAAATATCGACTTGCACGTCGATGCTACGACAACCGGCAGGAGCCATAGGGTTGTCTTTAAACTAACATTTGTGTTTGCAGATGCGTTTACTATATTGCTAGGTTGTAGCTTTAGTAGTAATAGCATAGATAGCACGACAACCTCGATGGCGGCACGTTGATGGAGAGCATGATGATGGAGATCATGGTGTGGCGCCGGTGACGATGAAGATCATGCCAGTGCTTTGGTGATGGAGATCAAGAAGCACAAGATCATGGCCATATCATGTCACTTATGAATTGCATGTGATGTTAATCCTTTATGCACCTTATCTTGATTAGAACAACGGTAGCATTATAAGGTGATCCCTCACTAAAATTTCAAGATAAAATGGTGTTCTCCCCGACTGTGCACCGTTGCGACGGTTCGTCGTTTCGAGACACCACGTGATGATCGGGTGTGATAGACTCAACGTTCACATACAACGGGTGCAAAATAGTTGCACACACGGAACACTCAGGTTAAACTTGACGAGCCTAGCATGTGCATACATGGCCTCGGAACACAAGAGACCAAAAGGTCGAGCATGAATCGTATGGTTGATATGATTAACATAGATATGTTTACCACTGTAACTACACTCAACTCACGGGATGATCGGACCTGAGTTAGTGAATTTGGATCATGCCACACTCAAATAACTAGAGGGATGTCTATTTGAGTGGGAGTTTATTAGTAATATGATTAGCTGAACTCTAATTGTCTTGAACATAGTCTAAGTCCACTTTGCAATATTTTATGTTGTAGATCAATGGCTCACGCAGTAGCAATCTTGAATTTCAATACGTTCCTAGAGAAAGCTAAGCTGAAAGACGATGGTAGCAACTTTGTAGGCTGGGCTCGTAATGTGAGGCTCATCCTACATGCTGGGAAAAAGAATTATGTCCTTGATGCAGCGCTAGGAGATGAACCACCCGCTACGTCTGATCAAGATCTTTTGAACCCTTGGCAAGCACGTAAGGAGGACTACTCAGTAGTTCAATGTGCAGTCTGTTGAAAATATGCCCTAGAGGTAATGATAAAATAGTTATTATTATATTTCCTGTTTCAAGATAATCGTTTATTATCCATGCTATAATTGTATTGAATGAAAGCATAGATACATTTGTGATATATAAACAAAACAATGTCCCTAGTAAGCCTCTAGTTGACTAGCCAGTTGATCAAGGATGGTTAAGGTTTACTGACCATATGCAAGTGTTGTCACTTGATAACTGGATCACAACATTAGGAGAACGATGTGATGGACAAGACCCAAATTATAAACGTAGCATGTGATCATTTCATTTTTTTGCTATTGTTTTCTGTGTGTCAAGTATTCATTTCTATGACCATGAGATCAAGTAACTCACTCACATCGGAGGAATACCTTGTGTGTATCAAACGTCACAACGTTACTCGGTGACTATAAAGATGCTCTACACGTATCTCTGAAGGTGTCCGTTGAGTTAGCATGGATCAAGACTAGGATTTGTCACTCCGTGTGACGGAGAGGTATCTCAGGGCCCACTCGGTAATACAACATCACATATAAGCCTTGCAAGCAATGTGACTCAAGTGTTAGTCACGGGATCTTGTATTATGAAACGAGTAAAGAGACTTGCCGGTAACAAGACTGAAATAGGTATAGAGATACCGACGATCAAATCTCGGGCATGTAACATACCGAAGGACAAAGGGAATGTTATACGGGATTATATGAATCCTTGGCACAGAGGTTCAACCGATAAGATCTATGTAGAATAAGTAGGATCCAATATGGACATCCAGGTCCCGCTATTGGATATTGACCGGGGAGTGTCTCAGGTCATGTCTGCATAGTTCTCGAACCCACAAGGTGTGCACACTTAAGGTTCGGTGACGTTTCGGTATAGTTCAGTTATAGGTGTTGGTGACCGAAGGTTGTTCGGAGTCCCGGATGAGATCACAGACGTCACGAGTGTTTCCGGAATGGTCCAGAAACAAAGATTGATATATAGGATGGTTTCATTTGGTCACCGGAAAGATTTTGGGCATTACCGCCAGTGTATCGGGAGTGACGAATGGATTCCGGGTTTTCACCGGGAGGGTCCCACCCACCCGGGAGTGAGACCAATAGTCCTAGGGTGGCGCACGAGCCCTTAGTGGGCTGGTGAGGCCAGCCCAAGTGGGCTATAGCGCTAGGAAAGAAAACCAAAAGAAAAGAAAAAAAGAGGGAGGTGAGAAGGAAGAGGAGAACTCCTCCTTCCCCAAACCGAATTGGAGTTGGAGTCCTCCTCTCCACTTCGGCCGATGCCCTAGGGGCTCCCTTGAGCCGCAAGGCTAGCCCCTCCCCTCCTCCTATATGTACTAGAGGTTTTAGGGTTTTTGAGACACAACTTTTGCCACGTGCAACTCAAACCTCTACTTCGTAGTTCTTCCTCTAGATCGGTTTTCTGCGGAGCTCTGGCGGAGCCTTGCAGGATTGCATCTTCACCATCACCAGCGTGCCGTCACGCTATCAAAGAACTCATCTACTTCCCCGTCTCTCTTGCTGGATCAAGAAGGCGGAGATCGTCATCGAGCTGTACGTGTGTTGAACGCGGAGGTGCCGTCCGTTTGGTGCTTGATCGGGACGGATCGTGGGACGACAGTGATTTGAATCACGAAGCTGTACCACTACATCAACCATGTTTCTTAACGTTTCCCGCTGAGCGATCTACAAGGGTATGTGGATCCGATCTCCCTCTCGTAGATGAACATCACCATGATAGGTCTTCGTGTGCGTAGGAATTTTTTTTGTTTCCCATGCAACGTTCCCCAACAGTGGTATCATAGTTAGGTTCATGCGTAGATGTTATCTCGAGTAGAACACAAAAGTTTTTCTGGGCGTTGATGTTCGATTTACTGCCCTCCTTAGTCTTTTCTCGATTCGACGGTATTGTTGGATTGAAGCGGCCCGGACCAACATTACTCGTACGCTTACGAGAGACCGGTTTCATCGACTAACATGCAACTCGTTGCATAAAGATGACTGGCGGGTGCCCGTTTCTTCAACTTTAGTTGAATTGGATTTGACCGAGGCGGTCCCCGGAGAGAGGTTAAATAGCAATTTGCACATCTCCGTTGTGGTTTTTGCATAAGTAAGATGCGATCATACTAGATACCCATAGCAGCCACGTGAAACACGCAACAACAAATTAGAGGACGTCTAACTTGTTTTTGTAGGGTATGCATGTGATGTTATATGGCCAAAGACATGATGTGATATATTGGATGTATGAGATGATCATGTTGTAATAGTTAATATCGACTTGCACGTCGATGCTACGGCAACCGGCATGAGCCATAGGGTTGTCTTTAAACTAACGTTTGTGTTTGCAGATGCCTTTACTATATTGCTAGGTTGTAGCTTTAGTAGTAATAGCATAGATAGCACGACAACCTCGATGGCGGCACGATGATGGATATCATGGTGTGGTGCCGGTGACGATGAAGATCATGCCAGTGCTTTGGTGATGGAGATCAAGAAGCACAAGATCATGGCCATATCAAGTCACTTATGAATTTCATGTGATGTTAATCCTTTTATGCACCTTATCTTGCTTAGAACGACGGTAGCATTATAAGGTGATCTGTCACGCCCAAGATGCGATCCTATCCTCAATTTGGCACGAAGGCCTCGTCAGGGATAGAAGCGCATCTCGTCGTGTCGCAAGAATGGATATCGTTACAAGTACATGTACTGAAAAGAAGAGATATATAAAAGAGTGGGCTTACACTCGCCACAAGTTACATCAGAGTCACATCAGTACATTACATAATCATCAAGAGTAAGAGCAGGGTCCGACTACGGACGAAATCAAACGAGAAAAATAAGAACGACGTCCATCCTTGCTATCCCAGGCTGTCGGCCTGGAACCCATCCTAGATCGATGATGAAGAAGAAGCAACTCCAAATGAACAATCAATGCGCTCGCGTCAAGTAACCTTTACCTGTACCTGCAATTGGTGTTGTAGTAATCTGTGAGCCACAGGGGACTCAGCAATCTCATTTCCAAAGGTATCAAGACTAGCAAAGCTTAATGGGTGAGACATGGTTAAGTGGTGAGGTTGCAGCAGCGACTAAGCATATATGAGGTGGCTAACTTACGAGTACAAGAAATAAGAGGGGGAAGATCCACGCATAACGGACGTGAACTACTGATGATCAAATGAATGATCCTGAACACCTACCTACGTCAGACATAACCCCACCGTGTCCTCGATCGGAGAAGGAACTCACGAAAGAGATAGTCACGGTTACGCACACAGTTGGCATATTTTAATTAAGTTAACTTCAAGATCTAGAACCAGTGTTAAACAAAGCTTGCACGTTGCCACATAACCGCGGGCACGGCTTTCCGAAAAAGATTTAACCGAGCAGGGGTGCTCCAACTAGTCCATCACAAATTACCACAAGTCGCAAAGAAATCCTCAATCACGAAGCTCGCGATCTCGTCGGATTCCCTAGTGGAAAACCTCAACTCTGAGATTACCCAAAGCATCACCGGAATCCCGATACACAAGATATCTCGTCAAAGGTAAAACTAATCCAGCAAGGCCGCCCGACGTGTCAACGATCCCGATAGGAGCCGCGTATCTCGTTCTTAGGACACGACGGATAAGCACAGCGTATGGTGGCCTGATAGAAATCTCCCGAGTTGCCCCGGGTTGGCCCCGCAAACGGCTCAAGTTTTTGGACCAGCACCAACAACACTGGCCCCCCTGTATTATGTGAAATTACTCCTCGGGTTCATGGCGCCCTATGCTTTCAGTATTAACAAGTTATTATGTTGGGCAAATGTAGTACCAATGTTGGGCCTTGCTGGACCAGCTTTAATCTAAAACGAATTATCAAGGGGGTCCCCATAACAACCCCGATCGTGTTAGGAGCGCTCATTTATGGAACATAACACCGGTAGCCGAAACTAAGGCGGCAAAGGTGGAACAAAACACCAGGCTAGAAAGGCCAATCCTTCCACCTTTTACCAAGTATATAGGTGCCTTAAATTTAAATAGCATATAGTATGGTGATATGACAAGGAACCCATGTTATCACGTGGAAGCAACTACACCTGCAACTAGCAATGCTAACAACAGGGTTAAGCAAGCAGTAACATAGCAAATCAGTGGTTTGCTAGGTCGTACAGGTTGAAGGTGATCATGGCATTGTTGAGAGGCTGATATTTAACATGTGGTAGGCAACGAGACATAATCGATAGAAGCGGTAAAACTAGCATGGCAATGATAGTAATGGTATCTGGGGAAAAGGTCATCTTGCCTGAGATCCCGCTTGGAAGAAGAACAACTCCAAGAAGTCGACGAACCATCGTAGTTGAACGGGTCCTCACATTCCGACACGCTTGTGGAACTCTATCGAGACGGAGCAAACCAGAAACAAACATCAACACAAATATTCACCGCACGATGCACAACATGATGCACAACCTACTATGATGCATGATGAGTTCAAAATGCAAGGGATGACATGGCAATTCACCTCACACAACACTACACATTAAGTGAAGCTCGATATGCAACGAGTTGCATATCGACGAAACTCCACGTTTAATTATTAGTTCACTCTCGTTTAATAACACGACAATATTAAAATGTTGTTAACATGGCAAGGGGTGAAGCACAAATTAAACTACCTATCTAGGCATTTTAAATGAGGCCACAAATGACATATAGCATCTCCGAAATGACCCCACGTGTTAAATCTTAATTCTGTCCAGATTTGTCCTAATCACATTTTATGTTTGTTAAACAACGAAACAAAGTGGAGCATGAGATTCTACACGTCGTTCTACTCGACTTACATATATAGATCATCTCCAACGGAGCTACGGTTAATTAACTACGACCTAAATCGTTTTTAACACGTTGGCACGCAAACCGAAACAAACAGCACGCTAACAACCTTAAACATGCATGAGAGATGGAAATTATTAATCAACGCGAAATTCTAGTCAAGTTACATATTTAGATCACTCCGATCCGATGCACGGTTGAAACGTTATGGACGTTTAAAACAGTGGCATTTACTCTAAATATGCAGACACATATGCTGCATCAAAAGTGCAGAAACACACTAATATGTTGGGCTCGCTGCAGTAAAAAAATGTGTGTAGCCAGGGATTCGAACCCTGGTCTACTGAGTAGAAATGTGTGGCGCTGGCCACTAGGCTAGACCTGCCATCGTGGCTAAGTTACAGGTGCGGGCTAGGTGTAGCGCCACATGAAGCACAGCTTACAGCTAATATGACCAAAAAGATTAACGAAACTAGGCATGGTGCGGCTGGGATTCGAACCGCAAACCTCATGGTCGAGGAGCGGATCGGCTACCAGCTAGGCTAGCAACAAGCTTGTGAAATAAAACAACACCGAGGCTTTCAATCAATAAACCTTCGGACGTTCTACAGGAAACCAAAAAAATGCAGGAACAACCTGTAGTGACAGCGCGATGTGGGCTTCAGTTCGTCAGGAACGAACTGATTGCAGCGCGGGCGACTAGAGGGGCGGCTCTGAAGGTCGGGTTGGGGCGCTAGGTCACGGATCCGTCCGCAGGGCACCGGATCCAGAGGGAATTGGGGCGGAGGTCCCATGGAGGGTGCTCCATCGACGCCATGAGCGAACCTGAAGCTCCTGCAGTTCCTGCTCTCATACAGAAAAGAGAGAGAGCATCAGAGATTAGAGGGAGCAGAGGAAAAACGTCGGGAGGAGAAGACGATCTGATCTGCTGGGTGCGCTCTCGACGGGCTGGTGGCGAAGGAACTTGGGGCGGCGCGGCGCGCAGGGAATCGGAGCAGGGACACGCCTCGAGGGGCACGGGTGCCAGGGACTGGGCCTGCTCTGACTTGGGGTCGATCGAGGAGGGATGAGGGCATCGGCTCTGGTTTTGGCTCGGCATGGATATGATGCCTGATTGGTAGGTGGAGGAAAACGAGGAAGGAGACCAGGTGGTGTGTGGCGCTGGCGCTCATGGGACAGGGGGAGAATTTCTAGGGTTTGGTCTAATTGTACTAGGTAGTCTATATATATCTGGTGGGTTAGGGTAGATTGGGCTAAATCACATATAAATAGCAAACGAAACTAAATGGGGTCTAATTAGAGCCCTCCGATTTAGATCGGACGGCCAATATAATTAGGTTAGGGTGACCAATGGACAAACCGGTGACGATTTGCAGTAAAAATGGGTTGATGTGGACCCAACGGTCACAAGCACCCGGTTCGGGTTTCGGGAGCTTTTCGGACTAGGCTGCACGTATGGTCGGTGCACTGTGTAGAGGGGCTCACCAGGGATGAGAGGGCAAACGGCAGCGCGGCAACGATTTTTAAAACACCGATGACCGTCCGATGGTAGACCGAATATGGTGCCGCTACGGTCGACCGTTCGGGTACCAGACGAACTCCGATCGCGATGAAATTCGACATGCGGCCTAGCTATATTAAAATAAGATCGCACGTCAAATCTCAACCCGATCAGAGAAAGTTTTATGCACACTTTTAAAGCAGGGTGACGACGATGCCGCGGGCGCGTGCGTGTGCGGTCGGACTCAGAACGAACAACGACGAGAACCGACAACTACCAACGGATGCAAGTTTTGAAAACTGGCGGCAACGGAGATGCCGATGCAATGCTGATGATGCGCATGATGCGATGAAGATGCTACAAAAGAAAAATAGACACACGACGAAAACGGAAAGGAAAGGGAATCTTCTGGAACGTCGGCATCGGGCTGTCACAACTCTCCTACACTACAAGAGGATCTCGCCCCGAGATCCAAGAATGAAAGGGGAAGAGGATGAGAAAACAAGAGGTAAAACTTAGTCGCTTCTTTGACAAATGAGTGAAAACAATGAACCTTGAAGGTTGCAAAGCGTTGAGGAGTGATATGAGAAAGAAGCAAGAATTCACGGAAAATTTCGGCAGCACTTCGGTAGGAAAATGGGACAAAAATTCGAAAAGGAGAGAGAATTAGACAATATTCATAACAAACAACTAAATAGAGCAAGGGAACACCATGATCTTGGTAGAACAACATAATAGACCCAAAAGAGCAACATCACAAAGCCTCCGGAACAAGAGAATATGAACTAGCTCATACGGAAGAAGAGAATGAAGAAAGAATGACAACTATCATCACAATAGGATTGAAGAGCCTCCGGACAGAGAATTGACACAGTAGTTGGAAAACCAACAACGAAAAGAACAAGATAGTAGTGGGCTTATGAAAATCATCTCAACAAATATGAGGTGACAAACAACCACTAAAAGAAACAAGGATAGATTGGGAGAAACAAGATATGAACACTTTCTAACACTAAGAGGCTACATCGAGAACTCGGATTAATGGCAAGAACCATAATAGCATAATCCATAGGAAAAGCTTTAGGTAAAATCCAAACCAAAATAGCTCAATGAAGAAATCATGGGTTGAAATACCTCATTATCAAAGAATTGGTGGGTTTAATTATCTCATTCTTGAAAGGAAATCTCTACGAACTCCTACACTAACAAGAATGCTATAATACCACCTCAAAGGATAAAGGAAGAACAATTGCACATATAAATGCAAGAGAAAAATATACTTGAGGTTCTCCAACAAGAATCTTGAAGAACATTTGATAATGGATTAAAACCTTGATGCACCACCAAGAAGGACCTCCGTATACAAATGAACGATGCAAAGATATGAAGGTAGAAAAGAATATGATTATGACCTGCCAAGATTTAGATGAAGCCTCACAAAGAGATTCTTGAGAAAACTTGGAACTCCGGAAAAGAAAAGATAAGAACACTTGAGAAAAGAATTGATATCATGAGCCACTCCGGAAGAAGAATTCAGATCATTTGATGAAACAAGAATAAGAATTATGTTATGCTAATCCTTCATCAAGTTAAATTGACGACAATAAACGGATTTAGCATACCACTTATTCCTCTTGAAAGAATTTTGAAGAGATTGGGAGATAAGCACCACTTGAGGCATAATTGAAGGAAGCACCGGTAAGAATTCACAGTTGAATGGAAAACCAAGAATCAATGGAGAAACATGAGAACGAAGAGATCATGAGCCACCTGAGAGAAGAAAAACTTAAACAAGGCACGGGAATAATTGAGAGCCGAACGAAGAGACAACAATGGAGAAGAATTGAGGATGAAAGCTGAAAGCTGAGAACGAAGAATCTTCTAACATGATGGCCTTCGGAGGAACGAGAATGAAAACAACTCAGAAATGCACCGGATAGCAAGAAAGGGATACTCATGATAGAAACAATTGAATATGATAGCACCAAGCTGAAATGATAATCTCCACAGGAATGAACCAAGATTTGAGAGAAACACTCCTCTGAATTTGCAAGCTGAGAATGATGACGAGTAACACACCAAGAATAGCTGAGACACTCCGGACTAACGAAGAATGAAAGGTTGAGCCAAATATGAGAATTAATTCGAATAGATCTTAAAGAAGGGATATGACTGATGAAATTCATACTTACGTCAGAGTTGAAAAGAATTAACGATCTCCGGGAAAAGATTAAAAGAGCCAGGAAAGATCCTGGGAAAGAACCTGTGGGTTATGGGCCCACTCAAAGAAACCACCGTTGAAACAATAGATTAGAAAGAGAGATTGCACCGGTATAAAGAAAACTAGATGAGGTTAGCACCTCGAAATAATTAAAGAATTGAAAACAAGAAACTCTCAGACATCTTTAACGCTCCGAATGGAATAGAGTTGAACTAAATTCGCCTCTATAGGAAAGAAGATAGGCTGAAATGAATCTCCAACATAGGAAAGAATTACAAGCACAAAAAGGATATGATGAACACGGACAACTGAATTAAATTCGCCGGTAAGGATGACAAGAATGAACAAATATGACACGAATCTTCTGAGAATCTTCACAATGAATCGCCGGACAGGACACGGAATAAAAGATAATGGAAGCAACAATGAAAAGAAAACTCTTGGATGAAAATACAATCACTGAAGAAAAGGGTGGGAGGGCGGGGAAAAACAAAGACGACTTGGAACAGACGAGATGAACTCCGGCATAAAAGAGAGACTGATCTTGCAAAAAAATTGGAGAGGATGGAATTACTGAAGAGGAGCACACCGGTTGAAAAGAATTGAAAAGACACTTTGAATGAACAAAAGAATTAATACTCTCATAAAAATATGAGAACACCTCTTAGAAAAGATCTGAAATCACCACTTGACATCGAAGCAACTTGAATTACCATATTCCAACAAAACAAAGGCTGAGGGTTATGAAACAAGCCAGAACAAACTCATGAGAAATATTTCGTCCGATATCTTTGTGGACAGAATCCACTAGATTTCGAACCCCAACCTAACATCATGCATTTGTTGGAAGAATGTCCTATAAGTAACTACTTGAATTCCCACCTATGAATTCCCTAAATAACTGGTCATGCAATCTGGTACACGGATACAAGGAGTAATATCACACAACTCCTATACTAACCCGTCACCTGTATCACATCCGTCAACACACAACCAGAATCTCGGACCTTGATCTACAACAGACCCTCGTGATCACAATGATACAAAGTATGGCAGTACTCCCGAACAATCTGCACCAGTACTGGGGACATTGGGGTTATCTCGCCACTACTAGTATTGAAGCAATTACGAACATCCTTCGTTCTGAGATACTAAGAAATCTGAATGATAACGATGTGCTCAAGAATCCCCTGGAGCTCAAATCCCCTGAGACTTAAAGTAGATAGGAGGCACCAAGAGAGAGCTCCGTCACATCGGCATCATATAGATTCCAAGAATATCCGCGTGATCCTAAAAAAAATTGAGTGAGAAGAGGAGTAGAATTAAATTATTACGTCAAGATTCCTCACCAGAGCATAGAAGAGGAGAAAAAAGAATCCTACTCTCCGATATATAACTAGACTCAAAGCAGTTTTTCACTAGACTCGACTCGGCCAAGTTCGATCAATCAAGGGGGCTCCTAGGTCGGTACTGCTCTGATACCAACTTGTCACGCCCAAGATGCGACCCTATCCTCAATTTGGCACGAAGGCCTCGCCAGGGATAGAAGCGCATCTCGTCGTGTCCCAAGAATGGATATCGTTACAAGTACATGTACTGAAAAGAAGAGATATATAAAAGAGTTGGCTTACACTCGCCACAAGTTACATCAGAGTCACATCAGTACATTACATAATCACCAAGAGTAAGAGCAGGGTCCGACTACGGACGAAATCAAACGAGAAAAATAAGAACGACGTCCATCCTTGCTATCCCAGGCTGTCGGCCTGGAACCCATCCTAGATCGATGAAGAAGAAGAAGAAGCAACTCCAAATGAACAATCAATGCGTTCACGTCAAGTAACCTTTACCTGTACCTGCAACTATTGTTGTAGTAATATGTGAGCCACAGGGGACTCAGCAATCTCATTTCCAAAGGTATCAAGACTAGCAAAGCTTAATGGGTGAGACATGGTTAAGTGGTGAGGTTGCAGCAGCGACTAAGCATATATGAGGTGGCTAACTTACGAGTACAAGAAATAAGAGGGGGAAGACCTACGCATAACGGACATGAACTACTGATGATCAAATGAATGATCCTGAACACCTACCTACGTCAGACATAACCCCACCGTGTCCTCGATCGAAGAAGGAACTCACGAAAGAGACAATCACGGTTACGCACACAGTTGGCATATTTTAATTAAGTTAACTTCAAGTTATCTAGAACCAGTGTTAAACAAAGCTTCCACGTTGCCACATAACCGCGGGCACGGCTTTTCGAAAAAGATTTAACCCTGCAGGGGTGCTCCAACTAGTCCATCACAAATTACCACAAGCCGCATAGAAATCCTCAATCACGAAGCTCGCGATCTCGTCGGATTCCCTAGTGGAAAACCTCAACTCTGAGATTACCCAAAGCATCACCGGAATCCCGATGCACAAGATATCTCGTCAAAGGTAAAACTAATCCAGCAAGGCCGCCCGACGTGTCGACGATCCCAATAGGAGCCGCGTATCTCGTTCTCAGGACACGACAGATAAGCACAGCGTACGATGGCCTGATAGAAATCTCCCGAGTTGCCCTGGGTTGGCCCCGCAAACGGCTCTAGTTTTTGGACCAGCACCAATAGCACTGGCCCCCCTGTATTATGTGAAATTACTCCTCGGGTTCATGACGCCCTATGCGTTCAGTATTAACAAGTTATTATGTTGGGCAAATGTAGTACCAATGTTGGGCCTTGCCGGACCAGCTTTAATCTAAAACGAATTATAAAGGGGGTCCCCATAACAACCTCGATCGTGTTAGGAGCGCTCATTTATGGAACATAACACCGGTAGCCGAAACTAAGGGGGCAAAGGTGGAACAAAACAGCAGGCTAGAAAGGCCAAGCCTTCTACCTTTTACCAAGTATATAGGTGCCTTAAATTTAAATAGCATATAGTATGGTGATATGATAAGGAACCCATGTTATCACGTGGAAGCAACTACACCTGCAACTAGCACGCTAACAACAGGGTTAAGCAAGCAGTAACATAGCCAATCAGTGGTTTGCTAGGTCGTACAGGTTGAAGGTGATCATGGCATTGTTGAGAGGCTGATATTTAACATGTGGTAGGCAACGAGACATAATCGATAGAAGCGGTAAAAATAGCATGGCAATGATAGTAATGGTATCTGGGGAAAAGGTCATCTTGCCTGAGATCCCGCTTGGAAGAAGAACAACTCCAAGAAGTCGATGAACCATCGTAGTCGAACGGGTCCTCACATTCCGACACGCTTGTGGAACTCTATCGAGACTGAGCAAACCGGAAACAAACATCAACACAAATATTCACCGCACGATGCACAACATGATGCACAACCTACTATGATGCATGATGAGTTCAAAATGCAAGGGATGACATGGCAATTCACCTCACACAACACTACACATTAAGTGAAGCTCGATATGCAACGAGTTGCATATCGATGAAACTCCACGTTTAATTATTAGTTCACTCCCTTTTAATAACACGACAATATTAAAATGTTGTTAACATGGCAAGGGGTGAAGCACAAATTAAACTACCTATCTAGGCATTTTAAATGAGGCCAGAAACGACATATAGCATCTCCGAAATGACCCCACGTGTTAAATCTTAATTCTGTCCAGATTTGTCCTAATCACACTTTATGTTTGTTAAACAACGAAACAAAGTGGAGCATGAGATTCTACACGTCGTTCTACTCGACTTACATATATAGATCATCTCCAACGGAGCTACGGTTAATTAACTATGACCTAAATCGTTTTTAACACGTTGGCACGCAAACCGACACAAACAACACGCTAACAGCCTTAAACATGCATGAGAGATGGAAATTATTAATCAACGCGAAATTCTAGTCAAGTTACATATTTAGATCACTCCGATCCGATGCACGGTTGAAACGTTATGGACGTTTAAAACAGTGGCATTTACTCTAAATATGCAGACACATATGCTGCATCAAAAGTGCAGAAACACACTAATATGTTGGGCTCGCTGCAGTAAAAAAATGTGTGTAGCCAGGGATTCGAACCCTGGTCTACTGAGTAGAAATGTGTGGCGCTGGCCACTAGGCTAGACCTGCCATCGTGGCTAAGTTACAGGTGCGGGCTAGGTGTAGCGCCACATGAAGCACAGCTTACAGCTAATCTGACCAAAAAGATTAGCGAAACTAGGCATGGCGCAGCTGGGATTCGAACCGCAAACCTCATGGTCCAGGAGCGGATCGGCTACCAGCTAGGCTAGCAACAAGCTTGTGAAATAAAACAACACCGAGGCTTTCAATCAATAAACCTTCGGACGTTCTAGACGAAACCAAAAAAATGCAGGAACAACCTGTAGTGACAGCGCGATGTGGGCTTCAGTTCGTCAGGAACGAGCTGATTGCAGCACGGACGACTGGAGGGGCGGCTCCAAAGGTCGGGGATGGGGCGCTAGGTCGTGGATCCGTCCGCAGGGCACCGGATCCAGAGGGAGTTGGGGCGGAGGTCCCGTGGAGGGTGCTCCATCGACGCCATGAGCGAACCTGAAGCTCCTGCAGTTCCTGCTCTGATACAGAAAAGAGAGAGAGCATCAGAGATTAGAGGGAGCAGAGGAAAAACGGAGGGAGGAGAAGACGATCTGATCTGCTGGGTGTGCTCTCGATGGGCTGGTTGCGAAGGAACTTGGGGCGGCGCGGCGCGCAGGGAATCGGAGCAGGGACACGCCTCGAGGGGCACGGGTGCCAGGGACCGGGCCTGCTCTGACTTGGGGTCAATCGAGGAGGGATGAGGGGATCGGCTCTGGTTTTGGCTCGGCATGGATCTGGTGCCTGATTGGTAGGTGGAGGAAAACGAGGAAGGAGACCAGGTGGTGTGCGGCGCCGGCGCTCATGGGACAGGGGGAGAATTTCTAGGGTCTGGTCTAATTGTACTAGGTAGTCTATATATATCTGGTGGGTTAGGGTAGATTGGGCTAAATCACATATAAATAGCAAACGAAACTAAATGGGGTCTAATTAGAGCCCTCTGATTTAGATCGGACGGCCAATATAATTAGGTTAGGGTGACCAATGGACAAACTGGTGACGATTTGCAGTAAAAACGGGTTGATCTGGACCCAACGGTCACGAGGACCCGGTTCGGGTTTCGGGAGGTTTTCGGACTAGGCTGCACGTATGGTCGGTGCACGGTGTAGAGGGGCTCAGCAGGGATGAGAGGGAAAACGGGTGGCGCGGCAACGATTTTTAAAACACCGATGACCGTCCGATGGTAGACCGAATACGATGCCGTTACGGTCGACCGTTCGGGTACCTGACGAACTCCGATCGCGACGAAATTCGACAGGCAGCCTTGCTATATTAAAATAAGATCGCACGTCAAATTTCAACCCGATTAGAGAAAGTTTTATGCACACTTTTAAAACAGGGTGACGACGATGCCACGGGCGCGTGCGTGTGCGGTCGGACTCAGAACGAACAATGACGAGAACCGACAACTACCAACGGATGCAAGTTTTGAAAACTGGAGGCAACGGAGATGCCGATGCAATGTTGATGATGCGCATGATGCGATGAAGATGCGACAAAAGAAAATAGACACATGACGAAAATGGAAAGGAAAGGGAATCTTCTGGAACGTCGGCATCGGGCTGTCACATGATCCCTCACTAAATTTCAAGATAAAATTGTGTTCTCCCTGACTGTGCACCATTGCGACAGTTTGTCATTTCGAGACACCACGTGATGATCGGGTGTGATAGACTCAACGTTCACATACAACGGGTGCAAAACAGTTGCACATGCGGAACACTCGGGTTAAACTTGACGAGCCTAGCATGTGCAGACATGGCCTCGGAACATGAGAGACCGAAAGGTCAAGCATGAATCGTATAGTTGATATGATTAGCATAGAGATGTTTACCACTGAAACTACGCTCAACTCATGTGAAGATCAAATTTGAGTTAGTGAATTTGGATCATGCCACACTCAAGTAACTAGAGGGATGTCTACTTGAGTGGGAGTTTATTAGTAATTTGATAAGTTAAACTCTAATTATCTTGAACATAGTCTAAGTCCACTTTGCAATATTTTATGTTGTAGATCAATGGCTCACGTAGTAGCGACCCTGAATTTCAATAAGTTCCTAGAGAAAGCTAAGCTGAAAGATGATGGTAGGAACTTTGTAAACTGGGCTCATAATCTTAGGCTCATCCTACAAGCTGGGAAAAAGAATTATGTCCTTGATGCTGCGCTAGGAGATGAACCATCCGCTACATCTGACCAAGATGTTTTGAACGCTTGGCAATCACGTAAGGAGGACTACTCAGTAGTTCAATGTGCATTCTTGTATGGCTTGGAACCGGGATTTCAACGACGCTTTGAATGTCATGGAGCATATGAGATGTTCCAGGAGTTGAAGTTTATCTTTCAGATGAACGCCCAGATCGAGAGGTATGAGACCTCCGATAAATCCTATGCTTGCAAGATGGAGGAGAATTCGTCTGTTAGTGAACATGTGCTCAAAATGTATGGGTACTCAAACCGTCTAGCTGAGCTCAGGATTGAACTCCCGCAAGAGGCTATCACTGACATAATTCTTCAATCACTGCCACCTGGCTACAAGAGCTTTGTGTTGAACTATAACATGCAAGGGATGAACAAGTCACCCGGCGAGTTATTCGCGATGCTGAAAGTCGTAGAGTGAGAACTCCGAAAAGAGCATTAACTGTTGATGGTCAATAAGGCCATTGGTTTCAAGAGAAACGACAAAGACAAGAAGGGTAGCTCCAAGAAGGGCGGCAAAACTGTTGCTACTCCATTGAAGAAACCCAAGGCTAGACGTAAGCCGAAAACTAAGTGCTATTATTGCAAGGGGATGGGTGATACGTCTCCAACGTATCTATAATTTTTGATGGTTTCATGCTATTATCTTGTCAAACTTTGGATGATTTGCACGCCTTTTATTTATTTTTTGGGACTAACTTATTAACTCAGTGCCAAGTGCCAGTTCCTGTTTTTTCCATGTTTTTTACCCCTTTCAGAGGAGATTTTGAAACGGAGTCCAAACGGAGGAAAATCCCCGAAAAGATTTTTTTGGAACGGAAGAAGATCGGGGAACTTCGGAGCCAAGCAAGAGGAGCTTCAGGGGCCCCACAAGCCCCCACCCCGCGGCCAGGGGGGCCGCGCCATCCAGGCTTGTGGGCCACCTGGACGCCCTTTTCCCTAGGACTTTCGCCTATATATTCCCATAAATTCCAGAAAAAGTCAGGAGATCATCGTAATCACTTTTCCGCCGCCGCAAGCTTCTGTCTCTGCAAGATCCCATCTGGGGCACGTCCTGGTGCCCTGTTGGAGGGGGGATTCGGACACGAAGGGCTTCTCCATCAACACCATGACCTCTCCGATGATGCGTGAGTAGTTCACCATAGACCTACGGGTCCATAGCTAGTAACTAGATGGCTTCTTCTCTCTCTTGGATCTTCAATACAAAGTTCTCCATGATCTTCATGGAGATCTATCCGATGTAATCTTCTTTTGCGGTGTGTTTGTCGAGATCCGATGAATTGTGGATTTATGATCAGATTATCTATGAATCTTATTTGAGTTTCTTCTGATCTCTCTTATGCATGATTTCATATCCTTGTAATTCTCTTCGAGTTGTGGGTTTTGTTTGGCCGACTAGATCTATGATTCTTGCAATGGGAGAAGTGCTTGGTTTTGGGTTCATACCGTGCGGTGACCTCACCCAGTGACAGAAGGTGTAGCGAGGCACGCATCATGTTGTTGCCATCAAGGGTAAAACGATGGGGTTTTCATCATTGGTTTGAGATTATCCCTCTACATCATGTCATCTTGCTTAAGGCATTACTCTGTTCGTCATGAACTCAATACACTAGATGCATGCCGGATAGCGGTCGATGTGTGGAGTAATAGTAGTAGCTGCAGAAAGTATCGGTCTACTTGTCTCGGACGCGATGCCTATATGTATGATCATTGCCTTAGATATCGTCATGACTTTGCGCGGTTCTATCAAGTGCTCGACAGTAATTTGATCACCCACCGTGATACTTGCTATTTTGAGAGAAGCCTCTAGTGAACACTATGGCCCCCAGGGTCTACTCCACACCATATTTTTAGCCTTACACTTTTTAGTTCGTTGCACTTTCCGCCTTCAGATCTCACTTTGCAAACATTCTTGAAGGGATTGACAACCCCTTTGAAGCGTTGGGTGCAAGCTTGTTTGTGTTTGCGCAGGTACTCTGGACTTGATGAGACCCTCCTTCTGGATCGATACCTTGGTTCTCAAACTGAGGGAAATACTTAGTGCTCCTGTGCTGCATCACCCTTTCCTCTTCAAGGGAAAACCAACGCAAGCCCAGTCTCCGTCAACGTGTCAATTTCTGGCACAGGTTGTTTGAGAATTAGTAGAAGGATTTCTGGCGCCGTTCCCGGGGAGGAAGATCAAGTCAAAAACTCATCCTAGTAGGTGTCGCAAACTCATCTCTTGCATTTACTTTGTTTGCCAGTTGCCTCTCGTTTTCCTCTCCTCCACTTCACCAATTTGCCTTTTTCCTTTGCCTTTTTCGTTCGCCTTTTCGTTCACCCTTTTTCTCGCCTGCTTTTTGTTTGCTTGTGTGCTTGCTTGCTTGTTGAAGTCACCATGAACGAAAACACCAAACTTTGTGACTTCTCGAATACTACTAATAATGATTTTATTAGTACTCCGATTGCTCCCGCCACTAGTGCGGAGTCATACGAAATCAATGCCGCTTTGCTGAATCTTGTTATGAAAGAGCAATTCTCTCGCCTTCCTAGTGAAGATGCCGCATCCCATCTCAATACCTTCATTGAGCTTTGCGATATGCAAAAGAAAAAAATATGTGGATAATGACGTGATTAAATTGAAGCTTTTTCCTTTCTCGTTGCGAGATTGCGCAAAAACTTGGTTTTCTTCTTTGCCCAAAAATAGTATTGATTCTTGGGATAAGTGCAAAGATGCTTATATGTCCAAGTATTTTCCGCCGGCTACGATCATCTCTCTCCGTAATGATATCATGAATTTCAAGCAACTTGATCATGAACATGTTGCACAAGCTTGGGAGAGAATGAAATTAATGATTAGAAATTGTCCCGCTCATGGCTTGAGCCTTTGGATGATTATTCAAATCTTTTACGCTGGCTTGAATTTCGCTTCTAGAAATATCTTGGACTCCGCCTCAGGTGGAACGTTCATGGAAATCACGTTAGGAGAAGCCACAAAGCTCTTAGACAACATCATGACGAACTACTCTCAGTGGCACACTCAAAGGTCACCTACTAGTAAGAAGGTACATGCTATAGAAGAAATTAACTCGTTGAGTGCTAAGATGGACGAGTTAATGAATTTGGTTGCTAGTAGAAGTGCTCCTTTGGATCCTAATGATATGCCTTTGTCTTCTTTGATTGAGAGTAGCAACGCTAGCTTGGATGTTAATTTTGTTGGTAGGAATAACTTTGGCAACACCAATGCTTCTAGAGGAAACTATGTTCCTAGGCCTTTTCCTAGTAACTAATCTAATAACTTTGGCAACTCGTACAACAATACTCATGGAAATTACAATAGATTACCCTCTGATCTAGAGAGTAATATCAAAGAGTTCATCAACTCTCAACAGATTTTCAATGCGTCCATAGAGGAAAATCTACTCAAAATTGACAATTTGGCTAAAAGCGTTGATAGGATTTCTTGTGATGTTGATGCTTTGAAAGTTAGATGTGCTCCTCCCAAAATAAACATGGATGAAACTTTGAAAGCTATGCGTGTTTCCATGATTGAGAGCCAAGAAAGAATCACCCAAATTCGTGCAAGACATGAATGGCTTAAAAAGGCGCGTTCTCGTGATGAGGATCACGAAGATCTTAAAGTGCTTGGTGTGACTCCCATTCAATCTTTGTTTTCTTTTGCCAAACCTAATGATTATGGGGCTGCATATGAATCCACTTTGGTTGAAAAGTGGTCCAATGATTCGGAGTCCATCTATCTTGATGCTAAAAGCATTAAAAGTGGAGTAGAAGACGTTAAAACTTTGAGTAGTATTGAAACTACTACCGTGGATTTCAAGGAATTCATTTATGATAGTTGCTCCTTGATTGAATGCATTTCTTTGATGCAATCCATGTTGAACTCTCCACACGCTTATAGCCAAAACAAAGCCTTTACCGATCATATTGTCGAAGCTATGATAAAATCTCTTGAAGAGAAACTTGAATTGGAAGTCTCTATCCCTAGAAAGCTTCATGATGAGTGGGAACCTACCATCAAAATCAAAATTAAAAACTATGAGTGCAATGCTTTGTGTGATTTGGGTGCTAGTGTTTCTGCGATTCCAAAGTCTTTATGTGATGTTCTGGGTTTTAATGAGATTGAAGAGTGTTCTCTTAATTTGCATCTTGCTTATTCTACTGTCAAGAAACCCATGGGAAGGATCAATGATGTTCTTATTATTGCAAATAGGAACTATGTACCCATGGATTTCATTGTGCTTGACATTGATTGCAATCCTTCATGCCCCATTATTCTTGGTAGACCTTTCCTAAGGACTATCGGTGCTATCATCGATATGAAGGAACAGAATATTAGATTTCAATTTCCTTTAAGGAAGGGCATGGAACACTTTCCTAGAAAGAAAATAAGATTGCCTTATGAATCCATGATGAGGGCCACTTATGGTTTGAGCACCAAAGACGACGACATGTGATTCTATCGCTTCTTTGCCTAGTTAAGGGCGTTAAACAATAGCGCTTGTTGGGAGGCAACCCAATGAATTTATCTTTTTCTTTCTATTTTGATGCGTCCACACTTTCATAATTCTGTTGTGATCATGTTTTTTGTGTTTCTTTTTGTGTTTGAGCCAAGCAAAGCCTTTATGACTAGTCTTGGTAATGGTTGTTTGATCCTGCTGGAAAAAGACAGAAACTTTTCGCTCACGAGATGATTTTTCTTTTTTATTCAGAAAGAGATTTTTAGTTGATTATTTTTGCTGCTGATTGATATTCTTTTTACCCAGACCGTCGTAATTTTTCAGATTTTTTGAGGTACCAGAAGTATACGAAGTATACAGATTGCTACAGACTGGTCTGTTTTTGACAGATTCTGTTTTTGTTGGGTTGTTGCTTGTTTTGATTAAACTATGGTTAGTATCGGGGGGTACTAGCCATGGAAAAGTGAGAATACAGTAGCCCATCATCAATATAGATGGAATTCAAGTTTGCTAAAGTACCGAAAGAAGTGGTAGTTTGTTTTCTTGTACTAATGTTATCACGAGTTTCTGTTTAAGTTTTGTGTTGTGAAGTTTTCAAGTTTTGAGTGATGTTCTCATGGACAAAGGGATAAGGAGTGGAAAGAGCTCAAGCTTGGGGATGCCCAAGGCACCCCAAGCCAAATTCAAGGACACCAAAAAGCCTAAGCTTGGGGATGCCCCGGGAAGGCATCCCCTCTTTCGTCTTCAATCCATCGGTAACATTACTTGGAGCAATATTTTTATTCACCACATGACATGTGTTTTGCTTGGAGCGTCTTGTATCTTAGGAGTATTTTATTTTTGTTGTGTCACAATCATCCTTGCTGCACACCTTTTTGAGAGAGAGAGACATGCACTCATCGTGATTTTGCTAGAATGCTCATAGTGCTTCACTTATATCTTTTGAGCTAGACACTTTTGCTCATAGTGCTTCACTTATATCTTTTGAGCTAGATACTTTTGCTCTTGTGCTTCACTTATATCTTTAGAGCACGGTGGTGCGTGATTTGGTAGTTGGCTTATGCTATGAAAGTAGTCTCAAATGTGCTAGGTACCCAAAGAGGATGCAAAAACCTCCATCTTCATGTGCATTGAGTAGAAAGAGAAGTTTCGATTCCTCTCAATTAGTTTTGAGACATGGATTCGGTAATATTGAGAGTTATGTTAGTAGGGTGTTGTGAATCTAGAAATACTTGTGTTGAAGTTAGTGATTCCCGTAGCATACACGTATGGTGAACCGCTATGTTAGGAAGTCGGAGCATGATTGATCTATTGATTGTCATCCTTTGTGTTGAGGTCGGGATCGCGCGATGGTTTACACCTACCAACCCTTCCCCTCGGAGTATGCGTGTAGCACTTTGTTTCGATTACTAATAAAAACTTTCGCAATAAGTATGTGAGTTCTTCATGACTAATGTGAGCCCATGGTATAGATGCATTTTCACCTTCCACCATTGCTAGCCTCTCTAGTGCCGCGCAGTTCTCACCGGTACTCAAACCCACCAAATTCCTTCCTCAAAACTGCCACCATACCTACCTACCATGGCAATTTCATAGCCATTCCGAGATATATTGCCATGCAACTCGCACCGTTCCGTCTCATTACTTGTGCCGTCACTCTCCTACTGCCATTGCATGATCGTAAGATAGCTAGCGAGATGTTTTCAACGTCATGCGCCATGCTAGATCGTTGCATCCCGGTACACTGCCGGAGGCATTTCCTATGGAGTCATTATCATTGTGATATTTGAGGTGTGAGTAAATAAAAGTGTGATGATCATCATTATTAGAGCATTGTCCCATGTGAGGAATAAAAATAGGCCAAAGAGTCCAAAAACAAAAAAAATAGAAAAGAAAAAAAGAGGACTAAGAGCCCAAATAAAAAAAAGAGAGAAAAAGAGAGAAGGGACAATGCTACTATCTTTTTCCACACTTGTGCTTCATGTAGCACCATGTTCTTCATGATCGAGAGCTTCTTGCTTCGTCACCACCATATTCTAGTGTGAATCTTCATTATATGACTTGGCTTGTATATTCCAATGATGGGCTTCCTCAAAATTGCCCTAGGTCTTCGTGAGCAAGCAAGTTGGATGCACAACCACTAGTTTTCCCTTTGAGCTTTCACATACTTATAGCTCTAGTGCATCTCTTGTATGGCAATCCCTACTCATTCACATTGATATCTATTAATGGGCATATCCATAGCCTATTGGTACGCCGAGTCAATGTGACCATCTCCTCCTTTTTGTCTCACAACCACCACCACACACTATTCCACCTATAGTGCTATATCCATGGCTTGCGCTCATGTATTGCGTGATAGTTATAAAAAGTTTGAGAAAGTAAGAGTGCGAAAACAATTACTTGGCCAATTCCGGGGTTGTGCATGATTTACATTAGTTGTGTGAGGATGATGGAGCATAGCCACACTATATGATTTTGTAGGGATAACTTTCTTTGGCCTTGTTATTTTGAAAGTTCATGATTACTTTGCTAGTTTCCTTTAAGTATTATTGTTTTCACGTCAATAGCGAACTATTGTTTTGAATCTTACGGATCTGAACATTCATGTCACGTGAAAGAAGTTGCAAAGGACAAATATGCTAGGTAGCATTCCAGATCAAAAATTCATTCTTTATCACTTCCCGACTCGAGGACGAGCAGGAATTAAGCTTGGGGATGCTTGATACGTCTCCAACGTATCTATAATTTTTGATGGTTTCATGCTATTATCTTGTCAAACTTTGGATGTTTTGCATGCCTTTTATTTATTTTTTGGGACTAACTTATTAACTCAGTGCCAAGTGCCAGTTCCTGTTTTTTCCATGTTTTGACCCCTTTCAGAGGAGATTTTGAAACGGAGTCCAAATGGAAGAAAATCCCTGAAAAGATTTTTTTTTTGGAACGGAAGAAGATCGGGGAACTTGGAGCCAAGCCATAGGAGCTCCATGGGTCCCACAAGCCCCCACCCCGCGTCCAGGGGGGCCGCGCCATCCAGGCTTGTGGGCCCCCTGGACGCCCTTTGCCCTAGGACTTTCGCCTATATATTCCCATAAATTCCAGAAAAAATCAGGAGATCATCGTAATCACTTTTCTGCCGCCGCAAGCTTCTGTCTGCGCAAGATCCCATCTGGGACACGTCCTGGTGCCGTGCTGGAGGGGAGATTCGGACACGGAGGGCTTCTCCATCAACACCATGACCTCTCCGATGATGCGTGAGTAGTTCACCATAGACCTACGGGTCCATAGCTAGTAACTAGATGGCTTCTTCTCTCTCTTGGATCTTCAATACAAAGTTCTCCATGATATTCATGGAGATATATCTGAGATAATCTTCTTTTGCGGTGTGTTTGTCGAGATCCGATGAATTGTGGATTTATGATCAGATTATCTATGAATCTTATTTGAGTTTCTTCTGATCTCTGTTATGCATGATTTCATATCCTTGTAATTCTCTTCGAGTTGTGGGTTTTGTTTGGCTAACTAGATCTATTACTCTTGCAATGGGAGAAGTGCTTGGTTTTGGGTTCATACCGTGCGGTGACCTCACCCAGTGACAGAAGGGGTAGCGAGGCACGCATCGTGTTGTTGCCATCAAGGGTAAAAAGATGGGGTTTTCATCACTGGTTTGAGATTATCCCTCTACATCATGTCATCATGCTTAAGGCATTACTCTGTTCGTCATGGACTCAATACACTAGATGCATGTTGGATAACGGTCGATGTGTGGAGTAATAGTAGTAGATGCAGAAAGTATCGGTGTACTTGTCTCGGACGTGGTGCCTATATGTATGATCATTGCCTTAGATATTGTCATGACTTTGCGCGGTTCTATCAATTGCTCGACTATAATTTTTCACCCACCGTGACACTTGCTATTTTGAGAGAAGCCTCTAGTGAACACTATGGCCCCGAGGGTCTACTCCACACCATATTTTCAGCCTTACACTTTTTACTTTGTTGCACTTTCCGCCTTCAGATCTCACTTTGCAAACAATCTTGAAGGGATTGACAGCCCCTTTGAAGCGTTGGGTGCAAGCTTGTTTGTGTTTGCGTAGGTACTCTGGACTTGACGAGACCCTCCTTCTGGATGGATACCTTGGTTCTCAAACTAAGGGAAATACTTACTGCTCCTGTGCTGCATCAACCTTTCCTCTTCAAGGGAAAAACCAACGCAAGCCCAGTCTTCGTCAACGTGTCAATTTCTGGCACTGGTTGTTTGAGAAGTAGCAATGGGTCACTGGAAGCGCAACTGCCCCAAGTATTTGGCTGATAAGAAGGCGGCCAACGCCAAACCAGTTATATGTGATATACATGTTATTGATGTGTACCTAACCAACTCTCGTAGTAGTGCCTGGGTATTTGATACCGGTTCTGTTGCTCATATTTGCAACTTGAAGCAGGGACTGCGGAATAAACGAAGGTTGGCGAATGATGAAGTGACGATGCGCGTGGGAAATGGTTCCAAGGTTGATGCAATCGCCGTCGGCACAGTCACTTCAGTTACCATCAGGATTAGTTATTAACTTAAATAATTGTTATTTAGTGCCCGCGTTAAGCATGAACATTATATCTGGATCTTGTTTATTGCGAGACGGTTACTCATTTAAGTCAGAGAATAATGGTTGTTCTATTTTTATGAGTAATATCTTTTATGATCATGCACCCAATGTGAGGGGTTTGTTGATATTGAATCTTGATTGTGATGACACATATGTACATTGTAAGTGCATCTAGTGCCCCTTAGTGATTTTGGTGGTTTGAAGACTTATAGGTTAAGTATCTGATGTGTTTGTAAGTGTACACATGATCTATAAGTCATTGAGGAGTTTGAGATATTTGAAGAATATCGACCCCTAAAAATATTTGTCTTCAGTTGAAGAAATTGGTCTGAAGCTGAAGAAATGAATCGCGAGGAATCTGCGATGAAATTGATATTCCTCATGAAGATACTGATATTGAGAAGTCCGGTGGTTCCTGAAGAAAATCATTCTGAAGAATTTGAAGCATGAAGATTTACACTTTCTGTTTTACTTTCTTCGCATTTGAGTAATAGGAATACCGTACTATTAAAGGGGCTCGAAGTTACACTATGGAATGAATTTCCTCATGATTCTCAACCCAAGCCTAATCCTACCAAAAGCCTCAAGTGAAGAATATGAGTGACATGAGGACTCTCATAGTTGAGGGTTCCGACCGTTTCGATAACCACGCCAAGCCACTGGTCTTATCCACTCCAACGGTCATATTATTTAAGGGCATTAGTGTCAAATCATGTCGGGATGCTCCGAGGCTATAAATAGCCACCCCCTCAACCACTACCTGGTTGGCTGCTCCGTTAGAAATTGACACTTGTCATAAGAGCAACCCAAATTCCTCAGAGCCTTCGAGAGTAAATCATCAGTGAGGAAATACACCACCCACCGAAACCACAAACCAAACCTAGTGATTGAGCATCACTGAAGAAGTTGTTCCTGTGTGGGACTGAAGCCTTTTACCTTTGAGGACTGTGCATCCTCCAGACGGTTAGGCGTCATGGTCTAGAGCAATCCAGCAGTCAATTGTGGATCGCCGGGTGACCAAGTTTGTGAGGGTTTGGAAGTCTGCCCTGAAGACTTACCACGAGTGTTGGGCGAGGACTGTGTGTCCTTAGCTCAAGGAGAATACGGTAGGGACTGTGTGTCCCGGGACTGGGTGTCCTTTGGTTTCAATACCAAGCCGCTCCAAACCGGATGTACGACTGTCACAACAGTTGGAACTGGGTCATCAACGACTGTCTTCACTGAGAAATGGGTTCTAATTCCTCAACTCTTTACTTTCCCGTATTATGTGTTGATGACTTTCACTGTGACTGTTTGAAGAATTTGCTGAAGACTTTCTCCGAATTTCCTCAACCCCAAATTCTTCACATTAGTCATTTCTCATCTGTATTCTACGTGCCTGCTCACTGTGCAATCTGTTTTCACATTCTTCACTCTGAAAAACTGCTGTTGTGAAACTTTGCACTTCTGATCCTTTACTGTTTCCGCTGTAAGTTAGTCATTAGTGAGGAATTTCCTCAAAAGGAATTTCCTCAGTGATGAAATTCTAAAAATCTCCTATTCACCCCCCTCTAGTTGATATAACGCACTTTCAATTGGTATCAGAGCAAGGTACTCCCTTGTTCTGTGTGATTTTGGTTTTAACCACCTGGACTTTTAGTTATGTCGACTGCAGGCATGTTTAAGGTGACTGCAGCATGTCCTACCAACGAAGGAAAGAACTTTCCCTTCTGGAAGAACAAAATGCAAATGCATTTACAAGCTATTGATAATGATCTCTGGTATATTGTGGAAAATGGTGTCCCCATTATCTCTGCCAGTGTCACTGCGGCTGATGTGAAGAAATTCAAGCAACTCGATTCTCAAGCGAAGAACATCATCTGTGGCCATCTGAGCCCAGGCCAGTTTGGAAGAGTAAGTGCTTTGGGCTCTGCAACACTGATCTGGGAGAGACTGTGCAAGGTAAATGAAGGAGTATCAACCCAGCGTGACTCTCGTGTTGATATTCTTCGCAATCTCTTCAATCGCTTCAAGAGACATGACAATGAAAGCTGCCAAGACACCTTTGACCGCCTCACTGACATATCAAATGAACTGCAAGCACTGGGAGCTCGAGACATCACTGATCATGAAGTTGTGAAGAAACTGCTGAGATCTTTGGATTCTTCATTTGACACTTTAGTTCTGATGATTCAAGAAAGACCAGACTACAAGATGCTGGATCCAGCTGATATACTTGAAAGGCTAAATACTCATGAATTCCAGCTAGAAGAAAAGAGAGATCTATATGGACAAAGCTATTCCAGACCACGTGCACTGAAGGCTAGAGCAATTTCCTCATCTGACGAAGAAGACATAGATGACAACATTTGTGACCCTGAAGAATTTGGACAGGAGCTTGCTATGCTTGTGAGGAAATTCCAGAGATTTACACGACGTGGTCAGTTCGGTAAATCTTCAAGAAGAGACATGAGGAAATCAGAATCTTCATCTGAGGACTACAAGAAACGAACCTGTCGCAAGTGCAAGAAATCACGTCATTACATTGCTGATTGTCCCCGTTGGGGAAAGGAATCAAAGAAGAAGAAATACAAGGATGACAGTTCTGATGACTCGAAGAAGAAGAAGAAATCTTCAAAATCCTCATCTTCAAAGCCCTCATCGCACAAGAAGACTAGTTTCAGAAAGGCTCGGGCACTTATTGGCAAGGAAATGGACTCCGAGGCAGAATCAGAGGAATGTGATGAAGAAGAGGGTTCTGACGAAGACTCAGAATCTGGACAGGCTAGTCTTGCACTGGCAACCACCTTTGTCAGCAAGTCAATCTTCAACCTTGAAGAAAATGATTGCACCATCCATGCTGATGACTATGCTGATGACTTCGCTCCAACCTATTGCTTCATGGCAAAGGGTTCGAAGGTACCAAATAATGCCTCCTCCTCTGATTCAAGTGACTGTGAACCTAATGATAATAAGAAACCCAGTTACAGTAAACTTGCTATCATTGCCACTAAACAACAAACTGCTCTGGAAAAGCTTCAGAAACTGCTAGACAAAAGTGATGATCTGTTGAATGACGAAATGAACCTTACCCAAATCCTCACTGATGACATGAAAAGTCTTCAGTCTAGATTTGATAATCTTCAGGATCGTTATGATACACTCCTCACTGATCATGAGAAGCTTTCCTATGAATTTCTTCAAAGGAAGCTTGATCTTGAGAAGCTGAGGATGTCTCATGATGATCTTCGTATGGAAAATGATTCATTACTAGCTCAATAGATCAGCACTAGTCAAGTTAAATTTATTCCTCCATGTCTTAAATGCACTGAACGTGAAACTGCTAATTCCTCACCAGAATCATCAAATGCTACTATTGCTACAAATTCTTTAACTGCACCTGCTGTGTCTATTTCCTCACTTGAGGAAAACACAAATGTTACTGATGAAAATGCAGGGCTGAAGGAATTGTATGTGACAGGCATATACAAAAGCCTCAAAGGACATCAAACCCTTTGTGATGTGCTCAAAAAGCTGATCTTGAACAGGAACCCGAGGAAAGAAGGAATTGCCTTTGAGAGGAAATTAAATGCTGATGGATCTTATTGGAAACGTGAGCAGTATCCCAAAACCTCATGGGTTGCTGCTACTGGGCCTCCTTTTGATCCATCTAATCTAACTGGCTTTTCATGTGAATTATCCTATTCCTCGGATGAGTCATTTGATTCCAACTATAAACTGTTCAAAAATCAATCTGGTGAAGTATTTGCTCGATATGTTGGAACTAACTGCAGGAATGGCCCTCCTCTGAAGAAAATCTGGGTTCCCAAAAGCTGTCTTGAAAATCTTCAGGTGAATGTCCTCATGACACCACCACTGAAGAATCTGAACCCCAGATCAAATTCCTCAGGAGGACCAAACTCTTCAAGAGGATCAAAATCCTCAACTGGTCAAAACTATGCTCGTACCCGTGCTTATGCTTCTAACATGCAGGGAAACTACAAGGAATATGAATATGAGCGTTACTCCTCAAATCATTATGTTCATAAATCCTCAAACCAGTTCTCTGCATATTCATATGAGTACTTTAACCCCCCTACTGTTAAGAGAAGTGCATTGGCTTCAATGCCACCTTTCTCATATGGTGCTCGCAGGATGATGAACGCTTTGCCACCCCTTCAGATGTGGGTGGTGAAGAAATCAAACTAATCACTTTTGCAGGACAGGTCTCCAGATGAAAATCATCATCTGAAGAATTTGCTGGAGACCCGAGGAAATGCTTGATAGGACGCAAGCTAATGATTGATGAAATAGAAATATTTCACACGTCCATACATTTCTGTTATGATGAAATTACTGATCAGATGAAATTAGTATCATATTCTTCAAAACTGAAGCATACGAGATGGTAAGCTGTACTAATTCATCTGCAGGATGACAAACCCAAGAATACTGAGTGGGTTCTTGATAGTGGCTGCACACATCACATGACTGGTGATAAAAACTTACTGATGAATATGCCACTAACTCCATCACCTGTGAAGCAAATCACATATGCTGACAAAGGTAAAAGCAAGGTATTGGGACTTGGCAAAGTGGCTATTTCCAAGGATAGGCATATGGACAAAGTGATGCTTGTTGAATCCCTTGGTTTTAACCTTATGTCAGTCTCAATGCTTTGTGATCTTGATATGATTGTTATCTTTGGTAGATATAGATGTGTAGTCATCATGGAATCTGACAAATCCAAAGTCTTCGAAGGTGTAAGAAGAGGGGATTTGTACATTGTTGATTTCTCTACAGGTCCTCAACCAGCCACTTGCTTACTAGCAAAAACCTCAGAAGGATGGCTCTGGCACCAAAGACTAGGTCATGCAGGCATGAGGAATTTGCACACGCTCGCGAAGAAGAAGCATGTCATCGGCATCGAATCAGTCAAATTCCTCAAGGATCATCTCTGCGGTGCTTGTGAATCTGGGAAAATGACCAGATCCAAGCATCCCTCTAAAACCATCATGACTACTACACGTTCATTCGAATTGCTTCATATGGATTTATTTGGACCTACTCACTATGCCACACTAACCAATGCAACATCTTTATATGGCTTCGTCATAGTTGATGATTATTCCAGATACACTTGGGTGCATATCATAGTGTATAAAACTGAAGTGCAGGAAATCTTCAAACGGTTTTCTTCAAGGGCCTCGACGAACTTTGGCATCAAGATCAAACATATCAGGAGTGATAATGGAACCGAGTTCAAAAACACCGGTCTTGATGATTATCTTGATGAACTTGGTATTACTCACGAATTGTCTGCTCCTTATACTCCTCAGTGGAATGGTGTCGTCGAAAGGAAGAACAGGACTCTGGTTGAAATGGTGAGAACTATGCTTGAAGAATATCAGACTCCTCGTCGCTTTTGGCCTGAAGCAATCAACACTGCATGCCATATCATCAACAGGGTATATCTTCACAAATTCCTCAAGAAAACCTCATATGAACTCCTCACTGACAAGAAACCCAATGTAAGTTATTTCAAAGTCTTCGGTGCAAAATGCTGAATTAGAGATCCTCACCATAGCTCAAAATTTGCACCTAAGGCACATGAAGGTTTTATGCTCGGTTATGGAAAGGACTCGCACACTTACACAGTCTTCAACAACTATCACAACAAAGTTGTTGAGACTGTAGATGTGCGGTTCGATGAAACTAATAGCTCGCAAAGAGAGAAATTGCCTTCTGATCAAGATAAGCTGTCTCCTGAGGAAGCCATAAAGCTCAAGCCTACTGAAGACATTGTCCCAACCGAGGAAATTGATGAAGAAACGATCCCCATCGCTGATAAAAACCAAGAAGATGCTCCTGAGGAAATTGCATCAGCACCACTTCCTCAGCCCAAACAAAATCCTCAACCAGCTCATCCGAGGATTGCAAACGAAGTAGAACTTGACAAAATCCTCAATGACATCAACGCGCCAGGTCCTCTCACTCGCTCAAAAGCTTCACACTTAGTTAACTTTTGTGGGCACTATTACTTTGTATCCATCACAGAACCCTCAAAAGTTGTTGAGGCCTTTCTGGAACTGGAGTGGATCCAAGCTATGCAAGACGAACTTCTTCAATTCAAGCTGAATGACGTATGGGAGCTCATCAAACGACCAGATCCTCGCAAGCACAACATCATCGGCACCAAGTGGATTTTCCGAAACAAGCAAGATGAGGACGATCAAGTGGTGAGGAACAAGGCACGACTTGTAGCCCAAGGCTACACCCAGGTTGAAGGAATAGATTTTGATGAAACTTTTGCACCTGTTGCTAGACTTGAGGCTATTCGAATATTACTTGCTTATGCTAATCATCATAACATCACCTTATATCAAATGGATGTGAAAAGTGCATTCCTCAATGGTAAGCTTGAGGAAGAAGTATATGTTGCTCAGCCTCCAGGTTTTGAGGATCCAAAGAATCCAGACAAAGTCTTCAGACTCAAAAAGGCTCTGTATGGCCTCAAGCAAGCCCCTCAGGCATGGTATGATACATTGAAGGAATTCCTCATGAAGAAAAGCTTCAAACCTGGTTCACTCGATCCAACTCTTTTCATAAAATCCTATGATAATGAGATATTTGTGTGTCAAATATATGTTGATGATATCATATTTGGCTGTACTGACAAAAGATACAGTGATGAATTTGCCTACATGATGAGTGAAGAATATCAGATATCCATGATGGGGGAGCTGAAATTCTTCTTAGGTCTTCAAATTCGTCAACAAAGCAATGGAATCTTCATATCACAGGAGAAATACCTCAAGGATGTTCTGAGGAAATTCGACATGCACAAATGCAAAGGTGCCAAGACTCTGATGCCTACCAACGGCCACCTCGGCACTGATGAAAATGGTAAAGATTTCGATCAGCAGGTATACCGTTCTATGATTGGCTCCTTATTGTATCTATGTGCATCTAGGCCAGATATAATGCTTAGTGTTTGCATGTGTGCACGTTTTCAAGCAAAACCGAAGGAATCACACCATAAGGCTGTGAAACATATTCTTCGATACTTAGCTCACACACCAACACTAGAATTATGGTATCCCAAGGGCTCCAATCTTCATCTGGTAGGGTATTTTTTATTCTGACTATGCTGGTGACCGTGTGGATCGCAAGTCAACTTCTGGCACATGCCATTTCCTCGGAAGATCACTAGTTTGCTGGTCCTCAAATAAGCAGAACTGCGTATCACTTTCCACTGCTGAAGCTGAGTACATTGCTGCTGGTTCTTGCTGTGCTCAATTGCTATGGATGAAGCAAACCCTCAAGGACTACGGCATCAACATGAAGAATGTGCCTCTCTACTGTGACAATGAGAGTGCTATCAAGATTGCATACAACCCAGTACAACACTCGAAGACCAAGCACATCCAGATTCCTCATCATTTTCTTCGGGACCATGTCCTCAAGGGCAATATCCTCATCGACCATGTGAAGACTGATGATCAACTCGCAGATATCTTCACTAAGCCCTTGGATGAGAAAAGGTTTTGCAAGTTGCGGTGTGAGCTAAATATCTTAGAATCTTCAAATGTTTTGTAAAAACATGCACACATCCTAACACTTATGCAAAGTTGATGACTTAGATGTGCAACACATGATGAAACGATTTTCTTCAATTGATGAAGAATGTCACTCTCAATGTGAAGAAATTAACAAAGAAATTGATTCTCACGGCCCTACGACAATTGTACGCGGCGTCTGTAATCAACATTCTTATATGGTGGGTAACGCCACCGCCCAATGTGAAATTCCTCAAGTTGATTTTCTTCAAATGATCAATTTCCTCACAATGCGTTTTTCTTCAAAACAGCTGTTCTTCATTGTGATGAGATATTACAAAATCTTCAAAAACACTTGATGACTTTCATTTGACTAGATAGACTGAGATTTCTAGTCCTCAACAAGATTCACTTATTGCTATTTCTTCAAGTTGATGTTTCTGCTAAGTGAATGTCATCGGACCCTACTTTCCCTCTATGCTATACTTGTCCAGTCTATTCAATTCTTCATATGCGTTCTACTTGAAACTTTGTTCAAAATCCTCACTGCATCCTTGTCAGCTGATGATTCTGTAACAAAAATCCTCAAATCTTCAAAAATTGTTTCTTTAAAGACACAGTAACTGAACCCCCACTTCCCACGATCGGATAACCATGATCTCCACTATCGCCACCGCATCGTATGGGAGCTACACGTGTCCTGCGGAGACGTAGAGGCAGGGGCTATTTGGTCCGACATTTTCGCGCCAAACTGTAACTTTTGGCTATAAATATGTCCTTATCCCCCTCGGCATCCTCTTCTTCGCCTCATCGCTCTCCTGCCACAGCACACTCCACCGAACCCTAGCGCCACCGCTGGTAGTCTCGTCGCCGGTGAGGAAGAGCTTCACTGCCTCGACCTCTTCGTCGCTAGAACCACGCCGGAGTCGGACCATCTTCGTCCGCCGCCGCCGTAGACGTCCTCTTTCACCAAGTTAGGGTGCATTGGACACTCGAACGAAGAGCCTCTCCACACACAACTTTCTGTGTTCTTCGTACGCACCTTCCAGGGTAAATATATCCCATTTTTACAGCAAGTTAGATCTAAAATTTTACATCCTCTATGTGAAATCTGTTTCTCCTCAAGATACGATGCGCAGTTGATTCCTCAAACACTACCTATCACCACAATCATTGATGAACTATACTAAGCATCTAAGATTATCACGAGATTCCTCAATTGTGCGAATTTTCGGATCTGTACAACTCTGGAACCCACTGGTAAATTCCTCAACCATTGGTTATATTCCTCAATCTGTCAAACTTTTCCATTTTCTTCAAATCTGAGAACGCATATGACCTCTCCAAATTCCTCGCAACTATACTCTGTTCACACGTACACACGTGTCAGCTGATGAATCTCTCGGTTCTCATCACATTAACTCATTTGCAGCATTTCTGGAAGAAACTCTTCAAGGCTCATCAGAATCCTCAAGAGTTCAAAATCATCAGCAAAATCCTCAACTGAGGAAAATGCAGGAAGACAGAAAACAGAAGGGAGGAAAGAAACTTGAGCAAAACACAGCTGCTGATATCCCAGAGGACATTTACATGGACTATTGCACGCCTGATGAACATGAGACAATGGCCAAGAGAAAGATACGGCTGCAGAAGATTGAACACCGATGGGCGAAGGAATGGAAGGAGTACAGGTTTGTGACTCCCAAATATGCGAAGAAATTTGCTTTGAAGCCTCCTGGCAGAAGGGCCCCACTTGAGGATCATCAAGTAGCATATCCCTCAAGCCTCAAGACCATTGATGATTATCCAGATGAAAAGGAAAAGCATCTGGCTAAGCTCAAGAAGCAGGCAGAAGCTGTAGTGAGGAAATTTAATGAATCCTCAGCTGCTGCCTCAGGTGCTGTTAATTCCTCAGCTGCAGAAACCTCAGGCTCAGAAATTCCTCAAATGCAGTCTGTGCCATCAAAGCCAAGGGCTCCAAAGCCTCAAGAGAAGTCTGCTCAGGCTTCTGTCACAAAACCCTCAGCACCAAAACCCTCATTACCAAAACCTTCAACACCAAAACCATCAACACCAAAGCCCCCAGCACCAATCTCCTCAGTATCAAAATCCTCAGCTCCAACCCCAAAGCCTCAAGAGAAACCAGTACAGAAGCAAGTCGTGAAGCCTACGACCGCCAGCTCCAGCTCCTCACTCCCAGCTACAACTAGCTCAGAGACAAAGTCTTCAACACCTCCTGTGAAGACTTTGGCAACTGCTGAACGTGCACCTCTGCCCAGCCCCAGCAAAATCATCGCAGTCCCGTCTGCATCAGAGGGAAGTGATGAATATGATGATGAAACCCTGCAAGCCATCATCAGAAACAAGCAAAAAAGAGTAGCTCAAGCATCACACAGTGCTATTCCTCTGGCCATGGACCCCAAGGTCCTCCTTGACTACATCAATATCTGGTATGAGGACCCAAACACTCCTATTGATGATTTGAAGCTTCCCCCTGGCATCAGCCACATGGTGGCTACTTTCATAAATGAAGCCAAGTGGAAAGAATAGCAGGCCAGGCAGGCAAAGGTTGCAAAGATCAAAAAGGAGAAATTCCTCAGGCAGAATCTCCTCAAACTGACTCCTGATGCACTGGTGACAACACAGGCAGAGGTGCAGAAATTAACTGACAAGTACACCAAGCTGTCAGATCGCAAAAACCTCAAGAGCAATTTCATCAAGCTGGCCACTAGTGCTGTTGATGACAACAACAAGAGAACTGCACCCCCAGCACCAACTCCTCAGCCCTTGATCGAGGAGCCAGCAGATGCATCTCCTCATGAGGAGGAAACTCCTCAAGCTGAGTAAGTACACCAAGAGCGCCTTGTTGATGAACCGGCCATTGAAGAAATCATCACGGAAACTCCAACTGATGAAATTGCTGCCACTGATGAGACTGCTCCTGATCCAGCTGCTTCATCAAAGCAGGCTGATGACTCTGTTCCAGCTGGTTCTTCAATACCAGCTGAAGAAACTGTAGAGAGAACACCTTCACCAAAATCTTCACAGGTGAAGAAGATAATTCCTTCTGCATCAGACGTGAAGAAAACAAGGGCTGCTGAAAAGGAAGCCAAGAAGAGAAAAGCCTCCTCAGCAGTAGAAGAGACAGAGACAAAGCGCCTCAAAGAAATTGAAGAAACTGCTCCTCTGGACCCGGTGCCTCTCAATGTCGCCCCTTCCTATGAGATGGTCGACATTTATGACCCAGCTACGAAGGCAGATGAGGAAATGAAGGATGTCGCTCCTGAGGAACACACTGATGAGGAAATTCAGATTGACGACAGTCCTCAACCTCTTATTCCTCAGACAGAAACTGCTTAAGCATCAGCTGCACCAGCTCATGAAACTGCTTCTGCCACAGAACCAGCTGAGGAAAAACAAGCTGAAAATCCTCAAGCTGACGAAATTCAACACTCTGAGCAGACTCCTCAAGATGAGGAACAGGCTGATCCAACTCCTCCAACTCAGAAAGAAGCAGAAATTCCTCAGCCTGAAGCTCAGCCAGAGAAAGCACCATCTCCTTAGCATGAAGTACCAGCTGATGAAATTCCTCACCTTGAGGAAAATACTGAAGAAAATGTACCCATCCAAGACAATGCATTCATTGTGCTCAACCCAGAGACTGCTATTGTTGTCTCCCCCCTATTCCTCAGCAAAATCTTCAGCCAGTTCAGCGTCAGCCATTCTCCAAGCGTCCAAAGTTTCAGAAAGAAAATTTCTTTGAGGAATGCATGTACTTCATCAGGGAGAACCCTTATGACAAGCCTCAAATGAGGCATCTGAAGTTTTGTACTAGGACTCAGATGAACTACTATGCCTCTGTGCTCTATGGACGAAACAAGATATTCCAGCACAGGCATATTCCTCATGTTGATCTTGAAGCAATACCTTGCCTAGAGCCAGTCCTCAGTGTACTCCACGATGCAGGTTTGCTCCCAATGTGCTCAGACATATCAGACTGGAACAGCGAGCTTATTCTTCAGTTCTATGCCACTCTTCACATATCTGGCAACCCTGAAGACATCAACACTTGGGTGTTTGACTGGATGTCACAAAACACTCACTACAAGGCTCCTGCTTCTGAACTCCTCAGAGAACTGCCCATACCAATTCCCTCAGATGGGGCAGTGAAGCTTTATGGTGAGCGTGAGCTGCCAAATGGAATGATGGAAGTCCTCATGAAGCCTTTGGCTGCAGGCAAATCTTCAAGAACAACCTTCCTCGTCCACTAGCTCAAGTACACACCCTAGTCTGTTTACAGAATCCTCTGCAGTGTGCTAGCACCGATCAAAGCCCATGACGATGAAGAAGATGTTGTAGGCCTCATGAAGAATATCCTCTTCAACATTATTCACGGTATTCCTATCAATATCCATGATTTCTTCTTGAGGACTTTGGCCGACAATGCCATGTGCCCCTTTGATCACAAGATATATGCCCCATGGATCATGAGATTCATCAGGACAAGGACACGCATCAACTTTCACGCTGATTGTCAAAACCATGTTGGTTATATGCCTCCTATCCGAGTCAACAAGAATACTTTCGAGCCCATTGAAGGAAAAGGAAAATCCGTGATTGAAGAAGGCAGCAGGCCCCTTGATGGCCAGTTCAGAGAGCCAGAAGCTTATTCTTCATGTGACGATACTAAGACTCGTCCAGCAAGCCCCGTTCCTCCTCGCGTGCTGAATACCAGAGAGCTCCTCCTCAGTCTTCACCAGAAGGTGGATCGCAACCACAAATGGGTCAAACGCCAGTTTGGTGCCATTGTGAAAACCCTCACTGAAACACAGAACTCTGTGAAGATTAACCATCACTATCTGCATGAGGTTTTCGATTGCACCTGGGCTACACTTGCAAATCTGAAGACTTAGACTGAGCTTGAAGAACTGGACTTTGAGCGAGACTTTGACTCGTCGTGGCCTCCCAAGAAGAAGTTCAGGCCCATTCCAGTGCCAGACCTTGAAGACAACTCCTTTTCTTCATTCCGCACTGCTGAATCTGATGAAGAACAGCTCGACACTGCAACCGGCCCAAGGAAGAAGACTACTCCCAAGAAGCATCACGGCTCTTCCTCAACCGCCAAGAAATGAAGTCTTCACGGGCGTTAGTCCTCAGTTTGTCCCTTTTTGTCAATTGATGACAAAGGGGGAGAAACTCGAGAGTTAGTCTTCAAGCGGGATATTTTTGGGGCTTATAAACTATATTTAAGTTACAAACTCTTGGCTCTTCTGAAGTTTTTATGTAATGAGTTGTAACTTAAGCCCGATGGTACTCTGACGCTTTTGAACGTTTTTCTTCGCATGCTTATTCCTCAAGTTTTAATGCACGCATGCTGGAATTCGTGAGATACCATTTGTCATCATGCATCTTCATTTTCTTCATATGATATGTTATATGTATGCATGATGTACAAGACTCAGGGGGAGATCTCCATGATATAAATCATCAATGTGCATTTGCTGTGAAAAGAAAAATCCTCAAGATATGCACATCTTCAGGGGGAGTCTCTCTGAATCTTGTTTTCAAATTCCTCAAATGAGTATTTACACTTCATATTTTTAATCCCTGTTGAAGACTTAACCTAATTTTCATCAACCACCAAAAAGGGGGAGATTGTAAGTGCATCTAGTGCCCCTTAGTGATTTTGGTGGTTTGAAGACTTATAGGTTAAGTATCTAATGTGTTTGTAAGTGTACACAGGATCTATAAGTCATTGAGAAGTTTGAGATATTTGAAGAATATCGACCCCTAAAAATATATGTCTTCAGTTGAAGAAATTGGTCTGAAGCTGAAGAAATGAATCGCGAGGAATCTGCGATGAAATTGATATTCCTCATGAAGATACTGATATTGAGAAGTCCGGTGGTTCCTGAAGAAAATCATTCTGAAGAATTTGAAGCATGAAGATTTACACTTTCTGTTTTATCTTCGCATTTGAGTAATAGGAACACCGTATTGTTAAAGGGGGTCGAAGTTACACTATGGAATGAATTTCCTCATGATGCTCAACCCAAGCCTAATCCTACCAAAAGCCTCAAGTGAGGAATATGAGTGACATGAGGACTCTCATGGTTGAGGGTTACGACCGTTTCGATAACCACGCCAAGTCACTGGTCTTATCCACTCCAACGGTCATATTATTTAAGGGCACTAGTGTCAAATCATGTCGGGATGCTCCCAGGCTATAAATAGCCACCCCCCTCAACCACTAGCTGGTTGGCTGCTCCGTTAGAAACCGACACTTGTCATAAGAGCAACCCAAATTCCTCAGAGCCTTCGAGAGTAAATCATTAGTGAGGAAATACACCACCCACCGAAACCACAAACCAAACCTAGTGATTGAGCATCACTGAAGAAGTTGTTCCTGTGTGGGACTGAAGCCTTTTACCTTGAGGACTGTGCATCCTCCAGACGGTTAGGCGTCATGGTCTAGAGCAATCCAGCAGTCAATTGTGGATCGCCGGGTGACCAAGTTTGTGAGGGTTTGGAAGTCTGCCCTGAAGACTTACCACGAGTGTTGGGCGAGGACTGTGTGTCCTTAGCTCAAGGAGAATACGGTAGGGACTATGTGTCCCGGGACTGGGTGTCCTTTGGTTTCAATACCAAGCCGCTCCAAACCAGATGTACGACTGTCACAACAGTTGGAACTGGGTCATCAACGACTGTCTTCACTGAGAAACGGGTTCTAATTCCTCAACTCTTTACTTTCCCGTATTATGTGTTGATGACTTTCACTGTGACTGTTTGAAGAATTTGCTGAAGACTTTCTCCGAATTTCCTCAACCCCAAATTCTTCACGTTAGTCATTTCTCATCTGTATTCTGCGTGCCTGCTCACTGTGCAATCTGTTTTCACATTCTTCACTCTGAAAAACTGTTGTTGTGAAACTTTGCACTTCTGATCCTTTACTGTTTCCGCTGTAAGTTAGTCATCAGTGAGGAATTTCCTCAAAAGGAATTTCCGCAGTGATGAAATTCTAAAAATCTCCTATTCACCCACCTCTAGTCGATATAACGTACTTTCATACATAAGATTGAGACCAAAAGATGATGAGTTAACAATGACAGCGCCACCTTTTTGTGGCACTGCCGCTTAGGTCATATTGGTGTAAAGCGTATGAAGAAACTCCATGATGATGGGATTTCGGAGTCACTTGTTTTCCAATCACTTGACACGTGCGAACCATGCCTCATGGGCAAGATGACTAAGACTCCGTTCTCCGGAACAATGGAGCGTGCAACTGACTGGTTGGAGATCATACATACTGATGTGTGCGGTACAATGAGTGTGGAGGCGCGCGGCGGATATCGTTATTTTCTCACCTTCACTGATGATATGTGTAGGTATGGATATATCTACTTGATGAAGCAAAAGTCTGAAACGTTTGAAAAGTTCAAGCAATTTTAGAGTGAAGTTGAAAATCATCGTAACAAGAAGATCAAGTTCCTACGATCTGATTGAGGGGGTGAATATCTGAGTTTCGAGTTTGGTGCTCACTTAAGAGAATGTGGAATCGTTTCACAGTTGACACCGCCTGGAACACCACAGCGTAATGGTGTGCCCGAACGTCGTAATCGTACTTTGTTAGATATGGTGCGATCTATGATGTCTCTTACCGATTTGCCGCTATCGTTTTGGGGTTATACATTAGAGACAGTTGCATTCACTTTAAATAGGGAACCATCAAAATCCGTTGAGACAACATCAAAATAGGGCACCCGAAGGTTTTGTCGATTCGAAGAATGGTAACAAAGTATGCAAGCTCCAGCGATCCATTTATGGACTGGTGGAAGCATCTCGGAGTTGGAATAAGCGCTTTGATGAGGTGATCAAGGCGTTTGGGTTTATACAAGTTGTTGGAGAATCTTGTATATACAAGAAAGTGAGTGGGAGCTCTGTAGCGTTTCTAATATTATATGTGGATGATATATTGCTGATTGGAAACAATGTGGAGTTTTTAGAGAGCGTAAGGATTTCTTGAACAAATGTTTTTCAATGAAAGACCTAGGAGAAGCTGCTTACATTTTAGGCATTAAGATCTATAGAGATAGATCGAGGTGCCTAATAGGACTTTCACAAAGCACATACCTTGATAAAGTTTTGAAAAAGTTCAAAATCGAGCAGTCCAAGAAGGGGTTCTTGCCAGTGTTACAAGGTATAAAGTTGAGTAAGACTCAATGTCCACAAACTGAGGAAGATAGAGAAAAGATGAGTATTGTCCCCTATGCTCCAGCCATAGGGTCTATCATGTATGCAATGATGTGCACAAGACCTGACGTCAGCCTGGCCGTAAGTATGGCAGGCAGGTTTCAAAGTGATCGAGGAGTGGAACACGGGGCGGCGGTCAAGAATATTCTGAAGTACCTGAAAAGGACTAAGGAAATGTTTCTCGTTTATGGAGGTGACGAAGATCTCGTCGTAAAGCGTTACGTCGATGCAAGCTTTGACACTGATCCGGATGACTCTAACTCTCAAGCCAGATACGTATTTATTCTTAATAGGGGTGCGGTAAGCTGGTGCAGTTCCAAGCAAAGCATCGTAGCAGATTCTACATCTGAAGCGGAGTACATGGCTGCCTCGGAGGCAGCTAAGGAGGGTGTGTGGATGAAGCAGTTCATGACAGATCTTGGAGTTGTGCCGAGCGCACTAAATCCAACAACTCTGTTCCGTGACAACACTGGTGCCGTTGCTCTAGCCAAGGAACCAAGGTTTCACAAGAAGACCAGACACATCAGACGATGCTTCAACCTCATCCACGACTATGCCGAAGGAGAGGACGTAAATATTTGCAAAGTGCACATGGATCTGAATGTTGCAGATCCGCTAACTAAACCACTTCCACGAGCGAAGCATGATCAACACTAGAACTATATGGGTGTTAGATTCATTCCCATGTAAATCGCATAGCGATGTGAGACTAGATTATTGACTGTAGTGCAAGTGGGAGACTGTTGGAAATATGCCCTAGAGGCAATGATAAAATAGTTATTATGGTATAATTGTATTGAATGAAAACATAAATGCATGTGTGGATATATAGACAAAACAATGTCCCTAGTAAGCCTCTAGTTGACTAGCAAGTTGATCAAGGATGGTTAAGGTTTTCTGACCATATGCAAGTGTTCTCACCTGATGACTGGATCACATCAATGGGAGAATGATGTGATGGACAAGACCCAAACTATGAACGTAGCATGTGAGCGTGTCATTTTGTTGCTATTGTTTTTTGCGTCTCAAGTATTCATTCCTATGACCATGAGATCATGTAACTCACTGACACCGGAGTAATACCTTGAGTGTATCAAACGTCGCAACGTTGCTGGGTGACTATAAAGGTTCACTACATGTATCTCCAAAGGTGTCCGTTGAGTTAGCATGGATCAAGATTGGGATTTGTCACTCCGTGTGACACAGAGGTATCTCGGGGCCCACTCGATAATGCAACATCACAATATAAGCCTTGCAAGCAATGTGACTAAAGTGTTAGTCACGGGATCTTGTATTACGGAACGAGTAAAGAGGCTTGCCGGTAACGAGATTGAAATAGGTATAGGGATACCGACGATCAAATCTGAGGCAAGTAACATAACAAAGGACAAAGGGAATGGTATACGGGATTATATGAATCCTTGGCATAGAGTTTCAACCGATAAGATCTTCGTAGAATATTTAGGATCCAATACAGACTTCCAGGTCCCGCTGTTGGATATTGACCGGGGAGTGTCTCACGTCATGTCTGCATAGTTCTCGAACCCGCAGGGTCTGCACACTTAAGGTTTAGTGACGTTTTGGTATAGTTGAGTTATAGGTGTTTTTGACCGAAGGTTTGTCCGGATTCCCGGATGAGATCACAGACGTCACGAGGGTTTTTGGAATGGTCCGAAACGAAGATTGATATATAGGATTGTTGCATTTGGCCTGCGGAAATATTTCGGGCATTACCGGAAGTGTATCGGGAGTGACGAATGGGTTCCGGGTTTTTACCAGGAGGGGGCCACCCACCCGGGAGAGAACCTAATATCCCATGGGTGGCGCACAAGCCCTTGGTGGGCTGGTGAGGCCATCCCAATAGGGCTATTTCGGTCAAGTGGGAAAAATCAAAGGAGAAAGAAAAAAGGAAAGAAAAAAAGAGGAGCTGGGAAGGAAGGAAGGGATTCGTCCCTCCATACCGACTTGGAGGAGGATCCCTCCTCCCTTTGGCCGGCGCCCCAAGGGAAAGCCCCACCCCTTGGCTCCTCCTATATATACTTGAGGTTTAGGGCTTTTTGAGATATAACTTTGCCACGTGCAACCCTAAAACTCTACTTCATAGTTCTTCCTCTAGATCGGTTTTGTGCGGAGCTCGGGCGGAGCCATGCAGGAAGAGATCATCACCATCACCGACGCGCCGTCACGCTGCTGGAGAACTCATCTACTTCCCCGTATCTCTTGCTGGATCAAGAAGGCGGAGATCATCATTGAGCTGTACGTGTGCTGAATACGGAGGTGCCGACCGTTCAGTGCTAGATCGGGACGGATCGTGGGATGACGGTGATTTGAATCACGAAGTTGTTCCACTTCATCAACCACATTTCTTAAAGCTTCCCGCTTAGTGATCTACAAGGGTATGTGGATCCTATCTCCCTCTCGTAGATGAACATCACCATGATAGGTCTTCGTGTGCGTAATTTTTTTTGTTTCCCATGCAACGTTCCCCAACATGCACAAATATCAAACACTTGCACCCAACGCTATAAAGGGGTTGTCAATGCCCTCAGAGTTATTTGCAAGGCTGTGATCTGATAGGGATAGATATAAAATATGGATAGATCTCAAAGTAAATAAATCACAACAAAGTATTTTTGGTATTTTTGGTTTATAGATCTGAAAATATAATATGGAAGATAGACCCAGGGGCCATAGGTTTGACTAGAGGCTTCTCTCATAAAGGAAAATAATCCGGTGGGTGAACAAATTACTGTTGAGCAATTGATAGAAAATCGAATAATCATGAAGATATGTAAGGCAATGATTATGCATATAGTCATCACGTCCATATCAAGTAAACCGAAACGATTCTGCATCTATTACTATTACTCCACACATTCACCGACTCCTGCCAGCATCTAGAGTATTAAGTTCATGAAGAACAGAGTAACACATTAAGTAAGATGACATGATGTAGAGGGATAAACTCAAGCAATATGATGGAAACCCCATCTTTTTATCCTTGATGGCAACAATAAAATACGTGCCTCGCTACTCCTACTGTCACTAGGTGAGGACACCGCAAGATTGAACCCAAAACTAAGCACTTCTCCCATTGCAAGAATTACCAATCTAGTTAGCCAAACCAAACCAATAACTCGAAGAGACTTGCAAAGATATGAAATCATACATATAAGAATTCAGAAAAGACTCAAATAATATTCATAGGTAATCTGAACATAAACTCACAATTCATCGGATCTCTACAAACACACCGCAAAAGAGTATTATATTGGATAGATCTCCATGAAGATCATGAAGAACATGGTATTGAAGATCAAAGAGAGAGAAGAAGCCATCTAGCTACTAGCTATGGACCCGTAGGTCTGTGATGAACTACTCACGCTTCATCGGAGGGGCAATGGAGTTGATGTAGATGTCCTTCGTGATCAATTCCCTCTCCGGCATATTACCAGAAAAGGCTCCTAGATTGGATCTCTCGGAAACAAAGGCTCCCGACGGCGTAAAAGTATTTTCGTGGCTCTTTCTGGTGATACAGGAATATTTGGGAATATATAGGACAAGAATTAGGGTTAGGAGACCTTTAGGGGCCCACAACCAAGGGGTGCGCGACCACCCCCCTAGGGCGCGCCATGCAGGCTTGTGGCCTCCCTGCAACTACCTTGCCCCCTACTCCAAGTCTGTCGCGTGTCTTCAGGTCTATAAATAAAATCGTTCCAGAGATTTTATTCCGTTTGGACTCCATTTAATATTCCTTATCCGCAATATTGAAAAACGTGGAAAAAATCAGAAACTGGAACTAGGCTCTAGATTAATAGGTTAGTACCAAAAATAATATAAAACAACATATAAATGCATATAAAACATCCAAAACATATAATATACTAGCATGGAACAATCAAAAAATATAGATACGTTGGAGACGTATTAGCATCCCCAAGCTTAATTCCTGCTCGTCCTCGAGTAGGTAAATGATAAAAACCGAATTTTTGATGTGGCATATATCTAACATATTTATCCATGTAATATTCTCTAATGTGGCACGAATATTCAGATCCATAAGACTAAAAACAAAAGTCTAATATTGTTAAAAAAATCAATAATATTTCAAGCATACTAGTAAGGCAATTGCTTCCTTTCAAAATAACATGGTCTTAGGAAGTTATCCCTGCAAAATCATATGGTATGGCTATGCTCCATCTTCGCCACACAACGTATCTAAATCATGCACAACCCCAATGAAAATCAAGAAATTGTTTCACACTTTTTATGTTCTCAAACCTTTTCAACTCTCACACAATACATGAGCGTGAGCCATGGATATAGCACTATAGGTGGAATAGAATGTGGTGAAGGTTGCAAAAAGAAAGGAAGAAGATAGGGTCACATCAACTAGGCATATCAACGGGCTATGGAGATGCCCATCAATAGATATTAATGTGAGTGAATAGGGATTGCCATGCAACAAATGCACAAGAGCTATAAGTGTATGAAAGCTCAAAAAGAAAACTAAGTGGTTTTGCAACGATGTAATCCCACTAGTTATATGAAAGTGACAACATAGGAGACTCCCTATGAAGAACATGGTGCTATTTTGTAGCAAAAGTGTTGAAAAAGATAGTAACATTGTCCCTTCTCTCTTTCTCTCATTTTTTTTGGATTGGCTTCTTTGGCCTCTTTTATTTTTTATGGGCTTCGCTGGCCTCTTTCATATTTTTGGAAAGTCCGGATACTCATCCCAACTTGTGAGTGAATCATAGCTTCCATCATCCTTTTCTCACATGGGACAATGCTCTAATAATGCAAATCATCAGACTTTTATTTACTTACAACTCAATATCTAGAACAAAGTATGACTCTATAAGCAATATGAAAGTGATGGCGTGTGTCATAACTAGACGGTGGTGTTCCATGGCAATATATCTTGGAATGGCTATGAAAATGCCATAATAGGTAGGTATGGTGGCTGTTTTGAGGAAAATATATGGTGGCTATTTTGAGGAAGGTGGGTTTAATGTACCGGCGAGAGTTTTGTGGTACTAGAGAGGCTAGCAAAGGTGGAAGGGTGAGAGTGCGTATAATCCATGAACTCAACATGAGTCATAAAGAACTCACATACTTATTGCAAAAGCCTATTAGTTATCGAAGCAAAGTATTAGATGCATGCTCCTAGGGAAGACGAGAAGTTTGACATCAAATATGGGAAGACCACGAGGAGTCTCAGTATTAGGGAAAATCTTAGAGACTACATGGCCATAGGAAAGGAGTGGATACTCGACACTGGATGCACCGATCACATGACCGGGGATATATACATGTTTCAAGAGATCACACCATACCATGGACCATGAAGGTATGTGACTTTTGGAGACAACTCCAAGGGTAAGGTACTTGTTCTCGATAAGGTGGCCATATCTCATGATCCATTCAAAATGTCATGCTTGTTGAATCACTTGGCAACAATCTTCTTTCCATATCTAGATTTGCGGACTTTGGTTTCAAAGTGCTATTTACGGAAGTTGATTGCCAAGTGTTTCATCAAGATAATCATAACATGGTCTTTATCGGTTTTCGTAGAGGTGACCTATAAATTGTCGATTTCACTAAAAAATCCAAACCTCGTACATGTCTTATTGCAAAATATTCTAAAGGTTGGTTATGGCATAGAAGGCTAGGACATGTTGGTACGCATAATCTAGACAAGCTTATCAAAGGTGATCATATTCTTGGTGTTAAAGCTGTTATATTTGACAAAGATAGACTTTGTAGTGCTTGTCAAGCAGGGAAACAAGTAGGTGGAAGTCATCCCGTGAAGAACATCATGACTACTACAAGGCCACTCGAGCTCCTTCACATGGATCTCTTTGGTCCCAATGCTTACAAGAGCCTCGATGGAAATTATTTTGGTCTAGTTATAGTTAATAATTTTTCCACATTTACGTGGGTATTCTTTCTTGATGACAAGTTGCGGGTACAAAAGATCTTCAAGAACTTCACTCAGAAAGCCCAAAATCAGTTCAAAGTGAAGATCAAGAAAGTTCAGAGCGACAACAGATCGAAGTTCAAGAACACAAATGTGGATACTTTTCTTGACAAAGAATGTATCTCAGATGAGTTCTCGACTACGTACACACCTCAACAAAATGGAGTTGTTGAGAGGTAGAATCAGACTCTCATAGATATGGCTAGAACGATGCTTGACGAATACAAGAAGCCACGACATTTTTGGGGCACAAGTCGTGGAAACAGCTTGTCATGCCAAAAACCTACTCTACCTACACAAGCTTCTCCGTAAAACGACATACGAGCTACTCACCAGTAACAAACCCCAAGTTGGATACTTTCTGGTATTCAGCTCAAAGTGCTACATTCTTGATAAGCATCATCGTTCTAAATTTGCTCCAAAATCTCATGAAGGTTTCCTAATTGGTTACGGATCAAACGCTCACACTTACCGCGTCTACAACAACTTCATTCAAAAGGTTGAAGAGATGGTAGATGTGAAGTTTAATGAATCTAATGGTTCGCAAGTCAAACAATGGTCAAATGATGTAGGAGATAAGGAACATTCATAAGCCATTCAGGACCTGTCCATCGGCAAGATTCGTCCCAAGGAGGTGAAGGAAATTACTTCATCAACACAAGTGGAAGATCCTACTTCGCGTCAAGGCGAACCACAAAACGACATGGAGGTATCCACAAGCGGTACACGACAAGATGAAGAGGAGGAATAAGTACATCGTGATGATTGATATGTCTCAAACGTATCTATAATTTTTGATGGTTTCATGCTGTTATCTTGTCATCTTTGGATGTTTTATGTACCTTTTATATCTTTTTTGGGACTAACTTATTAATTCAGTGCCAAGTGCCAGTTCCTGTTTTTCTGTGTTTTTGGCTCTTTTCAGATCTGATTTTGGAATGGAGTCCAAACGGAATAAAATCCCAAAAATGATTTTTTTCCCGAATGAAAGAAGATCAGGGGGATTGTGGGCCAAGCGAGGAGGGCTACAGGGAGCCCACAAGCCCCCACTCCGCCACCAGGGGGCGACGGTGGGCAGGCTTGTGGCCTCCCTGGCGCCCCTGACCTAGATCTTGCGCCTATATATTCCCTAAAAATCAGAAAAAATCAAGGGAGCCACGAAAATACTTTCCGCCGCCGCAAGCTTCCGTTTCCGCGAGATCTCATCTGGAGACCCTTCCCGGTGCCCTGCCTAAGGGGACTTTGGAGTTGGAGGGCTTCTTCATATTCATCATCGCCCCTCCAATGACTCATGAGTAGTTCACTTCAGACCTACGGGTCCGTAGTTAGTAGCTAGATGGCTTCTTCTCTCTCTTGGATCTTGAATACAAAGTTCTCCATGATCTTCATGGAGATCTATCCGATGTAATCTTCTTTGGCGGTGTGTTTGTCGAGATCCGATGAATTGTGGATTTGTGATCAGATTATCTATGATATATATTTGAGTCTTTGCTGATTTCTTTTATGCATGATTTGATATCCTTGTAAGTCTCTCCTATTCTTGGGTTTTGTTTGGCCAACTAGATCTATGATTCTTGCAATGGGAGAAGTTCTTGGTTTTGGGTTCTTACCGTGTGGTGACCGTTTCCAGTGATAGTAGGGGCAGCAAGGCAAATATCGTTTAGTTGCCATCAAGGGTAACAAGGTGGGCTCTGTCGTAGATATGAGATTGTCCATCTACATCATGTCATCTTGCTTAAGGCGTTACTCTGTTCTTTTGGACTTAATACACTAGATGCATGCTGGATAGCGGTCGACGTTTGGAGTAATAGTAGTAGATGCAGAAAGTATCGGTCTACTTGTTTTGGACGTGATGCCTATAGATATAATCATTGCCTTAGATATCATCACGACTTTGTGCGGTTCTATCAATTGCTCGACAGTAATTTGTTCACCCACTGTCTACTTGCTTTCATGAGAGAAGCCACTAGTAAACACTATGGCCCCGGGTCTATTCACATCTATCGTTTCCATTTTCGTTTTTAAGTTTGCTTTGTTACTTTCCTGCTTTCAGTTCTCACTCGGCGAACAATCTATAAGGGATTGACAACGCCTTCATAGCATTGGGAGCAAGCTTTTTGTGTTTGTGCAGGCTCTTGAGATACTCCTTCACTGGATGGATACCTTGGTTCTCAAACTGAGGGAAATACTTACCACCGCTGTGCTACATCACCCTTTCCGCTTCGAGGGAACACCAACGCAAGGCTCCAAGGCCACGGGGGAAATCCTTTGCATATTTTCCTAGGAAGTCCCTTAAGGCATAGCCGTAGAAGAAGGATTCCCGGTGCCGTTGCTGAGGAGTATCAAGCAACACTCCTATTTCTGGCGCCGTTGGAAGGTCTTTTGTTGCAGTAGCAGAAGTATTTCTGGCGCCGTTGCCGGGGAGGAGAGATCTATCCAAGTAGGTCTCACAAACTCATCTCTTGCATATACATTTTTTTCCAGTTGCCTCTCGTTTTTCTCTCCCCCACTTCACATTTGCCGTTTTTGTTTGCCTTTCTCCTTTGTCGTTTTCTTTTGTCTTTTGCCTTTTGCCGTTTCCCTTTGCAGGTTTTCTTGCTTGCTTGTGTGCTTGTTTGTTTGTCGAAGTCATCATGGCTGAAAACACCAAACTTTGCGACTTCTCGAGTACCAATAATAATGATTTTATTAGTACTCCGACTGCTCCTGCCACTAGTGCGGAATCGTATGAAATCAACACAACTTTGTTGAATCTTGTTATGAAAGAGCAATTCTCTGGCCTTCCTAGTGAAGATGCCGCACCCCATCTCAATACCTTCATTGAGCCTTGTGATATGTAAACGAAAAGAGATGTGGATAATGACGTGATTAAGTTGAAACTTTTTCCTTTCTCGTTGCGAGATTGCGCAAAAACTTGGTTTTCTTGTTTGCCTAAAAACAGTATCGATTCTTGGGATAAGTGCAAAGATGCTCACATATCCAAGTATTTTCCGCCGGGTAAGATCATCTCCTTACGTAACGATATCATGAATTTCAAGCAACTTGATCATGAACACGTTGCACAATCTTGGGAGAGGATGAAACTTATGACTAGAAATTGTCCCGCTCATGGCTTGAGTTTGTGGATGATTATACAAATCTTTTACGCTGGCTTGAATTTTGCTTCTCGCAATATCTTGGACTCCGCCTCAGGTGCAACGTTCATGGAAATCACGTTAGGAGACGCTACAAAACTCCTAGACAATATCATGACCAACTACTCTCAGTGGCACACTGAAAGGTCACCTGCTAGCAAAAAGGTACACGCTATAGAAGAGATAAACTCGCTTAATGCTAAGATGGACGAGTTGATGAATTTGGTTGCTAGTAGAAACGCTACTGTAGATCCTAATGACATGCCACTATCTTCCTTGATTGAGAGTAGCAACGCTAGTTTGGACGTGAATTTTGTTGGTAGGATCAATTTTGGCAACAACAATCCTTTTAGAGGAAAACTATGTTCCTAGGCCTTTTCCTAGTAACTCCTCTAACAATTATGGCAATTCCTACAACAACACTTATGGAAATCACAACAAATTACCCTCTGATTTAGAGAGTAATATCAAAGAGTTCATCAACTCTCAAAAGATTTTCAATGCGTCCATAGAGGAAACACTACTCAAAATAGACGATTTGGCTAAAAGCGTTGATAAGATGTCTTGTGATATTGATGCTTTGAAAGTTAGATGTACTCCTCCCAAGGTCAACTTGGATGAAACTTTGAAAGCTATGCATGTCTCCATGAATGAGAGCAAAGAAAGAACCGCCCAAATTCGCGCTAGGCACGAATGGTTTAAAAGGGTGCGTTCTAGTGATGCAAATCACGAAGATCTTAAAGTGCTTGCTGTGTCTCCTCTTGAATCTTTGTTTTCGCGTGTCAAACCTATTGATATAGGGGCTGGATATGAATCCACTTTGGTTGAAAAACGCCCCAATTATTCGGAGTCCACCTATCTTGATGATAAAGGTGTGGAGAGTGGAGTAGAAGAAATCAAAATTTTGGGTAGTAATGAAACTCCCACTCTGGATTTCAAGGAATTCAATTATGATAATTGCTCCTTGTTTGAATGCATTTGTTTGATGCAATCCATTGCAAACTCTCCACACGCTTATAGCCAAAGCAAAGCCTTTACCGTGCATATCGTAGATGCTATGATGAAATCTCTTGAAGAGAAGCTCGAATTAGAAGTCACTATACCTAGAAACTTCATGATGAGTGGGAAACTACTATCAAAATCAAGATCAAAAGCTACGAGTGCAATGCTTTGTGTGATTTGGGTGCTAGTGTTTCCGCGATTCCAAAGTCTTTATGTGATATTCTTGGTTTTCATGAGATTGAAGAGTGCTCTCTTAATTTGCATCTTACGGATTCTACCGTCAAGAAAACCATGGGAAGGATCGATGATGTTCTTATTGTTGCAAATAAGAACTATGTACCTGTGGATTTCATTGTACTTGACATAGATTGCAATCCTTCATGTCCCATTATTCTTGGTAGACCTTTCCTAAGGACTATTGGTGCTATCATCGATATGAAGGAAGGGAATGTTAGATTTCAATTTCCTTTAAAGAAGGGCATGGAGCACTTTCCTAGAAAGAAAATAAGATTGCCTTATGAATCTATGATGAGGGCTACTTATGGTTTGAGCACCAAAGATGACTATACGTGATTCCATCACCTTTCGCCTAGCTAAGGGCGTTAAACAAAAGCGCTTGTTGGGAGGCAACCCAACGAATCTATCCTTTTTCTTTCTGTTTTGTGTTTTGCACACTTTAATAATTCTGTTATGATTGTGTTTTTTGTGTTTCTTTTTGCGTTTGTGCCAAGCAAAACCGTTATGATTAGTCTTGGGGATGATCGTTTGGTCATGCTGGAAAAGACAGAAACTTTCTGCTCACGAAAAGAATTTTCTTTTTTTTCTGTAAGAGCTTTTGAGTTGATTCTTTTTGTTGCTGATTTCTACGCAAATGCTTCAGACTGTCGTAATGTTTCAGAATTTTTTAAGTACAAAAGTATACAAAATATACAGATTGCTACAGACTGGTCTGCTGTTAACAGATTCTGTTTTTGTTGTGTTGGTTGCTTATTTTGATGAAACTATGGATAGTATCGGGGGGTATTAGCCATGGAAGATTGAAAAAACAGTAACCCAACATCAGCACAAGTAGAATTTAAGTTTGCTACAGTACCTAAGGAAGTGGTGGTTTGCTTTCTCATACTAATGCTATCACGAGTTTTTGTTTAAGTTTCGTGTTGTGAATTTTTCAAGATTTGGGTGAAGTTCTTATGGATAAAGAGATAAAGAGTGGCAAGAGCTCAAGCTTGGGGATGCCCATGGCACCCCAAGGGATTCAAGTATGTCGTAAAAGCCTAAGCTTGGGGATGCCCCAGGAAGGCATCCCCTCTCTCGTCTTCAATCCATCGGTAACGTTACTTGGGGCTATATTTTTATTCACCACATGTTATGTGTTTTTGCTTGGAGCGTCTTGTATCGTAGGAGTCTTTTATTTTTGTTGTGTCACAATCATCCTTTCTGCACACATATAAAGAGATACATACACTCATCGTGATTTTGTCGAGCTTCACTTATATCTTTTGGTAGACAATTCAGCTCACATGTGCTTCACTTATATCTTTTGAGCTAGATACTTTTGCTCTATGTGTTTCACTTATATCTTTTAGAGCACAGCGGTGCGTGGCTTGGTAGTTGATCTATGCTTTGAAAGTAGTCTCAAAAGGGGTAGTTATCCAAAGGGATACGAAAACTTCCACCTTCATGTGCATTGAATAGTTAGAGAAGTTTGATTCATCTCAATTAGTTTTGAGTTGTGGTTATGGTAATATTGAAGTTATGCTAATCAGGTGTTGTGGATCTAGAAATACTTGTGTTGAAGTTAGTGATTCCTGTAGCATGCACGTATGGTGAACCGCTATGTGATGAAGTCTGAGCATGATTAGTCCTTTGATTGTCATCCTTTGCGTGGCTGTTGGGATCGCGCGATGGTTTATACCTACCAACCCTTCCCCTAGGAGTATGCGTTGAATGCTTTGTTTCGATTACTAATAAAACTTTTGCAACAAGTATATGAGTTCTTCATGACTAATGTTGAGTCCATGGTTTAGATGCACTTTCACCTTCCACCATCACTATCTTCTTAGTGCCGTGCAACTTTCGCTGGTGCACAAAACCCACCATTAGCCTCCCTCAAAACAGCCACCATACCTACCTACTATGGCTTTTTTTCAAAGTCATTCCGAGATATATTGCCATGCAACTACCACCATGACATGTGCCATCACTTCTACATTGCTATTGCATGATCGTAAGATAGCTAGCATGATGTTTCCATTAATGTCTATGCCATGCTAGATCATTCTCACGGTACACTACCGAAGGCATTCCATATAGAGTCATCGTTGCTCTAAGTTTTGATTTGAAAGTGTGATGATCATCATTAATGGAGAATTGTCCCATGTGAGGAAATAAAAGAGGCCAAAGATGCCCACCAAAATAAAATAAATAAAAAAAGGCCAAAGAGCCCACCAAAAAAAAGAGAGAAATAGAGATAAGGGACAATGCTACCACTTTTCCACACTTGTGCATATTAAGCACCATGATCTTCATGATTGAGAGTTTCTCATTTTGTCACCACCATATAGCTAGTGGGAAATTTTCATTGTATAACTTGGCTTGTATATTCCAATGATAGGCTTCCTCAAAATTGCCTTAGGTCTTCGTGAGCAAGCAAGTTGGATGCACACCCACTAGTTTTCTTTAAGAGCTTTCACATACTCTTAGCTCTAGTGCATCATTTGTATGGCAGTCCCTACTCATTCACATTGATATCTATTGATGAGCATCTCCACAGCTCATTGATATGCCTAGTTAATGTGACCATCTTCTCCTTGTTTTGTCTTGCAACCTCCACAACACTCCACACCATCTATAGTGCTAAAGCCATGGCTCACGCTCATGTATTGCGTGAGAGTTGAAAAGGTTTGAGAAAGTAAAGGTGTGAAACAATTACTTGGCCAATACCGGGGTTGTGCATGATTTAAATTGGTTGTGCAATGATGATAGAGCATAGCCAAACTATATGCTTTTGTAGGGATAACTTTCTTTTGGCCTTGTTATTTTGAAAGTTCATGATTACCTTGCTAGTTTGCTTGAATTATTATTGTTTCCACGTCAATAGCAAACTATTGTTTTGAATCTAATGGATCTGAACATTCACGTCACATAGGAGGAGTTACAAAGGACATCTTTGCTAGGTAGCATGAAAGCATCAAAATTTCATTCTTCATCACTTCCCTACTCGAGGACGAGCAGGAGCTAAGCTTGGGGATGCTTGATACGTCTCAAACGTATCTATAATTTTTGATGGTTTCATGTTGTTATCTTGTCATCTTTGGATGTTTTACGTACCTTTTATATCTTTTTTGGGACTAACTTATTAATTCAGTGCCAAGTGCCAGTTCCTGTTTTTGTGTGTTTTTGGCTCTTTTCAGATCTGATTTTGGAACGGAGTCCAAACGGAATAAAATCCCCGAAACGATTTTTTTCCCGAACGGAAGAAGATCAGGGGGCTTGTGGGCCAAGCCAGGAGGGCTACACGGATCTCACAAGCCCCCACTCCGCCACTAGGGGGGTCGGCGGTGGGCAGGCTTGTGGCCTCCCTGGCGCCCCCTGACCTAGATCTTGCGCCTATATATTCCCTAAAAATCAGAAAAAAAATCAAGGGAGCCACGAAAATACTTTTCCGCCGCCGCAAGCTTCCGTTTCCGCGAGATCTCATAAGGGGACCCTTCTCGGCGCCCTACCGGGGGGGACTTTGGAGTTGGAGGGCTTCTTCATCATCATCATCGCCCCTCCAATGACTCGTGAGTAGTTCACTTCAGACCTACGGGTCCATAGTTAGTAGCTAGATGGCTTCTTCTCTCTCTTGGATCTTCAATACAAAGTTCTCCATGATCTTCATGGAGATCCATCCGATATAATCTTCTTTGGCGGTGCGTTTGTCGAGATCCGATGAATTGTGGATTTGTGATCAGATTATCTATGATATATATTTGAGTCTTTGCTGATTTATTTTATGCATGATTTGATATCCTTGTTAGTCTCTCCGAGTCTTAGGTTTTGTTTGGCCAACTAGATCTATGATTCTTGCAATGGGAGAAGTGCTTGGTTTTGGGTTCTTACCGTGTGGTGACCTTTCCAAGTGACAGCAGGGGCAGCAAAGCACACATCATGTAGTTGCCATCAAGGGTAACAAGGTGGGATCTGTCGTAGATATGAGATTGTCCATCTACATCATGTCATCTTGCTTAAGGCGTTACTCTGTTCTTTTGGACTTAATACACTAGATGCATGCTGGATAGCGGTTGATGTGTGGAGTAATAGTAGTAGATGCGGAAAGTATCGGTCTACTTGTTTTGGTCGTGATGCCTATAGATATAATCATTGCCTTAGATATCGTCACGACTTTGCGCGGTTCTATCAATTTCTCGACAATAATTTGTTCACCCACCATCTACTTGCTTTCATGAGAGAAGCCACTAGTAAACACTACGGCCCCCGGGTCTATTCACATCTATCGTTTCCACTTTCGTTTTTACTTTGTTTTGTTACTTTGCTGCTTTCAGTTCTCACTTGGCAAACAATCTATAAGGGTTTGACAACCCCTTCATAGCGTTGGGAGCAAGCTTTTTGTGTTTTGCACGCTCTTGAGATACTCCTTCACTGGATCGATACCTTGGTTCTCAAACTGAGGGAAATACTTACCACCGCTGTGCTACATCACCCTTTCCGCTTCGAGGGAACACCAACGCAAGGCTCCAAGGCCACGGGGGAAATCCTTTGCATATTTTCCTAGGAAGTCCCTTAAGGCGTAGCCGTAGCAGAAGGATTCCTGGTGTCGTTGCTAAGGAGTATCAAGCAACACTCCTATTTCTGGCGCCGTTGGAAGGTCTTTTGTTGCAATAGCAATGATCCACCTCAACCTCCTGCATCATCACCTCAAGCAGACGATACCTTCAACGACAACGAAGAAGATGATGATGATGAGGAAGCTCCACCATCCAAGAAGCAAAAGCTATCACGAGTTCGAGCACGATTCAACAAGTATCATCTGCTAGATCAAATCTTGGACGACATACAAACAGGGAGAATCACTCGCTCTCAAACTCGTTTAGCTAACTTTTGTGAGCATTACTCATTTATCTCTATCATTTATCCTATGAAGGTAGAAGAAGCACTTCAAGACCCGGATTGGGTGAATGCCATGCACGAACAACTACACAACTTTGAGAGGAATGAAGTATGGACACTAGTGGAGAAGACCAAGGACGAGCACAACATCATTGGTACAAATGGGTGTTTCGGAACAAACAAGATGAAGAGGTCCAAGAGGTACACAATAAGGCACGTCTCGTAGCTCAAGGTTACACGCAAGTCAAAGATATGGGCTATGGTGAGACCTATGCCCCTGTTGCTAGAATTGAAGTCGTTCGCATTCTTCTTGCTTATGCAAGTCACCATGATATTACTCTGTACAAAATGGATATCAGAAGTGCTTTTCTAAATGGTGAAATTGAGGAGGAGGTTTATTTCAAACAACCTTCTCACTTTGTGAACCCTAAGAAACCTAATTATGTTTATAAACTTTGTAAAGCTCTATATGTACTTAAACAAGCCTCTCGAGCTTGGTACAAATGTCTAACGAAGTTTTTATTGAAAAGGGTTTTGAGATTGGTAAAATTGATTCAACCTTATTCACTAAAATAGGTAATGGAGAAGTATTCGTGTGCCAAATTTATGTGGATGGTATTATCTTTGGATAACTCACATTTTAATGAAAAGTTTGGAAGGTTGATGTCCGAGAAGTATGAGATGTCCACGATGTATGAGCTGAAATTCTTTCTTGGTTTGCAAATCAAACAAACAAGAGAAGGTACGTTTATTTCTCAAACGAAGTACACCAAGGACTTGATCAATAAGTTCAACATGCAAGAATGCAAAGGTATGAAAACTCCCATGCCAACTAGTGGACATGTTGACCTCACCAAGGAGGATAAATTAGTTGATCAAAAGGTTTATCGAAAAATGATCGGTTCATTGCTATATCTATGTGCCTCCCGTCCCGATATCATGCTAAGTGTGTGCATGTGTGCCTGATATCAAGCGGCGGGCGGCGCCCAAGGAGTTTTATATAAAGTTCGTCAAAAGAATTGTGAGATACTTGATACATACACCAAACTTGGGCATTTGGTATCCCAAGGGATCTTCTTTTAATCTTGTTGGATATTTCAACTTGTACTATGCCGAACACATGATTTATAGAAAATACACCTCGGGTACATGTAAATTTGTTGGGAGATCTCTTGTGTCTTGTTCATCCAAGAAACAAAACTCGGTATCTCTATCTACCGCCAACGCAAAATACATTGCCGCGGGATCACGTTGTGCGCGATTGCTATGGATGACGCAAACTCTTAAGGATTATGGCATTCATGTGCAACATGTTCCGTTGTTGTGTGATAATGAAAGTGCTACTAAAATTTCTCATAATCTCATGCACCATTCTTGAACTAAACATATTTAAGTTTGACATCATTTCATTCGTTATCATGATGGCAAAGGAGATTCATGCACTATTCTTGAACTAAACATATTCAAGTTCGGCATCATTTCATTCGCCATCATGTTGGTAAAGGAAATATTAATCTCAAGCATGTTCATACCGTTAAACAATTGGCCTATATCTTTACCAAGCCAGTTGATGAGAAAGTGTTTTGTCACCTGAGGAGTGAGTTGAACATCATTGATGCTTCAAACTTGAGCTAGACTCACTCGGATGCATGCAAGGGCATGAGCTTACTTGACTATTCCATGATGTTACTGATTTGATACTATCTTATATCTTGGAAAACTATGCTTCCTTGTATGGCATCTAACCTTTTGTAGGTACTTGGAAGAACTACACTCCAAAAGATTGCCATCAATTCACATCAAAAGCAATCTTGTCATGGCCAAGTATCAACAACCTTTTCTTTGGATATGAAGGAAGAAGACAACAAAATCTTATCCTTGACAACTATTTGATGAATAAATTCACTCTTGTCATTTGGATATATTATGTTCTTCCTTGCACGGCGAACCTATGCGGGTGAAAAGTGAACCGGAACAACAAAGATTGCTCCCAATTCAAGATGAACTTCATCAACATTGAGCATTGATGACCCACAAGTATAGGGGATCTATTGTAGTCCTTTCGATAAGTAAGAGTGTCGAACCCAACGAGGAGCATAAGGATCTGACAAGTGGTTTTCAGCAAGGTAAATTCTGCAAGCACTGAAATTATCGGTAACAAGTGATTGTGTGGTGAGATGATTCGTAGCAAGCAACAAGTAACAAAAGTAGAAACAGTGCAGCAAAGTGGCCCAATCCCTTTTGTAGCAAGGTACAAGCCTGGACAAAGTCTTATAGGAGGAAAAATGCTCCCGAGGACACACGGGAATTTCTGTCATGCTAGTTTTCAGCATGTTCATATGATTCGCGTTCGTTACTTTGATAGTTTGATATGTGGGTGGATCGGCGCTTGGGTACTGCCCTTACTTGGACAAGCATCCCACTTATGATTAACCCCTCTCGCAAGCATCCGCAACTACGAAAGAAGAATTAAGACAAAGTCTAACCATAGCATTAAACTAGTGGATCCAAACTAGGGTTTAAGCTTCTGCCACTCTAGCAACCCATCATCTACTTACTACTTCCCAATGCCTTCCTCTAGGCCCAAATAATGGTGAAGTGTAATGTAGTCGACGTTCACATAACACCACTAGAGGAAAAACAACATACAACACATCAAAATATCAAACGAATACCAAATTCACATGACTACTATTAGCATGACTTATCCCATGTCCTCAGGAACAAAAGTAACTACTCACAAAGCATAATCATATTCATGACCAGAGAGGTAATGAGTAGCATCAAGGATCTAAACATAAACTCTTCCACCAAGTAATCCAACTAGCATCAACTACAAAGAGTAATAACACTACGAGCAACCTTACAAGTACCAATCGGAGTCGCGAGAGGGAGATTGGTTACAAGTGATGAAGTAGGGTTTGGAGATGAGATGGTGCTAATGAAGATGTTGATGGTGACGAGTCCCCTCTGATGAGAGGAGTGTTGGTGATGACGATGGCGACGATTTCCCCCTCCGGGAGGGAGGTTTCCCTGGCAGGATCGTCCTGTCGGAGCTCTAGATTAGTTCTGCTCAAGTTCCGCCTCGTGGCGGCACCGTATCCACGAAAAAGCCTCCTCTTGATTTTTTTCGGACGAAACCCTTCATATAGCAGAAGAGGGGGGCAGTGGGCCAGCAAGGAGCCACAAGCCCCCTAGCCACCGCACCTACCAGGCTTGTGGCCTCGTGGTTTCGCTCCTCTGGCACTTCTTCGGCTCAGTATTTTTTATAAATCCAGAAAAAAATCATCGTTGATTTTTACGGCGTTTGGAGTTGCGCAGAATAGGTATCTCAAACTTGCTCCAATTTCAGGCCAGAATTCCAGCTGCCGGCATTCTCCCTCTTCATGTAAACCTTATAAAATAAGAGAGAAAGGCATAAGTATTGTACCGTGAAGTGAAATAACAGCCCAAAACGCGATAAATATCAACATGAAAACATGATGCAAAATGGACGTATCAACTTCCCCAAGCTTAGACCTCGCTTATCCTCGAGCGAAAGCCTAGCTCAATAAATATGTCCACATGTTTAGGGAGAGAGGTGTCGACAAAACAAGATACGAACATGCAGGCATCATGATCATGATCAGAACATCAATACCAACATATAATCTCTCATGCTGAAGTGATAATTCCTTCACAAAGTAAAGCATGGATCAAGAACCTTACCAAGAAGTAACAACCGATAGCCTTTAGCCATTGAAGCAATTGCAATTTATCACAACATCAGAAAGAGTCAAATAAGAGCTTGTAAAGCAAATCCACATACTCAATCATCCTTTCGTTCTCTACAATTGCTACAACTCACGTGGTACTCATGGGATCAAAGTTTCATCTGGACAGAGAGAAAGATAGGGGCTTATAGTTTTGCCTCCCAACTGCTTACCTCAAGGGTAATGTCAACAGTAATAATTCATGAATACTTACTTGCAAGTTGACATATGAATATAGATCTTTCCCTAGCATATGACGTTAGCCAAGATAAAGGCGAAACAAGGAATTGGTGAAGATCACCATGACTCTTTCAAGGGCAAGAAGTAAAGGTACAAGATAGGACCTTCGCAGAGGGAAGGAGAGGTTGTCATGCGCTTTTGAGGTTTGGATGCATGTCCTCTTAGTGCGGAGGAACGTCACTTTATATTGCCTCCTATGATAAAGAACTTTATTATGTAGTCTATCGCTTTTATGTCTTCCTCATCACAGGTTCGTACAAAGCTTATTTTCCACACACTAATAAATCATACATATTAGAGAGCAATTTTTATTGCTTGCACCGATGACAACTTACTTGAGGGATCTTATTCAATCCATAGGTAGGTATGGTGACAGTCATGACAAAACTGGGTTGAAGGTTTATGGATGCACAAGTTGTATCTCTACTTGGTGTGGGAGTTTTTGGCTAATAAGAGGTGGACGCAATTGTCACATGCTAAGGGATCTCTAATCATATAACATTGTTCGGAACCAAGCAAACACAATTCATTATGTTGTCTTCCTTGTCCAACATCTACTTTTAGGCATGTAATAGTTTAGTGAGTGTTCACAATCATAGATGGTGTCAGAGATGATATATTTATATGTGAACCTCTCCTTCCTTGTCACTTCCTATTAATTGCAACAATGACCAAGGTCTACGTTTGTATACCCTCAACAAGTTTCAATCATCATTCTTGTTATATGTGAAGCCATCACTTCCCATAAGATCATTACATGATCTTTCATGCTTTTGTTCTTTTCTCACTCTTTTGATCATGGAAAGAGGCAAAACCCTTCAACTAAGACACTCTTTATTATAAGGATCACGAGCTCGAATACATCAGGGGTGACACAAAGCAAAACTCAAGACTAAAACACTAAGACTTTTCATCTACTAGAGAAAGAGAAAACTGAAAAGGAAAATTAAAACAAAGGTAAAGGCAAAAGATGTGACGGTGATACGATACCGGGGCAACTCCCCCAAGCTTGGCACAAGCCAAGGGGATTGCCCATACTCATGCTCAGTTGTCTTCCTTTGGTGGTGATGGTGGTGGAGTTGTTGCAATCTTTGATTCCAAGAGGGCCATCAATCTTTGATTTATACCTTGGAGATCTATGATATGTTTCTCGAGCAAAACAACTTCACGAGTGAGATAAGTATTGCGAGAATGAGTTGTTTCAGAAAACCTCAAGAGTTCAATCAAGGATGGATTCAGTAGATGGAGGTAGAGTTGGAGGAAATCCACTTCTTCAACTTCTTCCTTGTTGAGCACAGATTGCACTTCGCCCCACGCGTGATTCTTCTCCTTAGTTTTGCCCTTGGTTTCTTTAGGTAACCTTGCCTTAGCCTCCATGACCTCCATCCTTTTCAGATCATCACTTATTTCTCCATAGACTTGAGGGAGATTGTTCTCCCCCACAGATTCCTGAGACGACATCTTGCTCTAAATCTGCGACAGAAAACAGACTCGAAACGAAAACAGAGGAAATCTGCGTGATACGAGGGTCAGACCAAACGGGAGTATATATAATGATTTTTCCAGACAAGAAGGAGTACTCCGCACAAAAACGGAGTCCTTGAGGCACATGAGGTGGCCACAAGCCCCCCAGGCGCGTCCAGGGGGTGGGCCCGCGCTTGGCAGGCTTGTCGCCTCCACGCGCGCTTTCCGGACTACTTCCATTTTTTTCTATTTTTTCAAATATTCCAAAACGGAGAAAAATTCCTACTCGAAAAGTTTTGGAGTCTGTTTTCTTACCGAATCACATACCTTTTCATTTATGGGAGTCTGAAACAGGTTGATAAATATCCCTTAGGTATTCTTTCGGAGTTATGGTATTGATAATATTGCTTTCGACATTTATGGGAGTACCTGAGATATAATGTTTGATTCTCTGCCCATTTACAACTCTTGGACAATTACCTTCCATGTTGTTGATCTTGATAGCACCAGAATGATATACTTCCTCAACAATATAGGGACCTTCCCATTTAGAGAGAAGCTTGTCTGCAAAGAATCTTAAACGAGAATTATATAGCAAGACATAATCACCTCCATTGAACTCACGCTTTTGTATCTTCTTATCATGCCACCTCTTAACCTTTTCTTTGAACAACTTGGCATTCTCATATGCCTGAGTTCTCCATTCATCAAGCGAGCTAATGTCAAATAGCCTCTTCTCACCAGCAAGTTTGAAATCAAAGTTGAGTTCTTTGATTGCCCAATAAGCTTTATGCTCTAGGTCAAGAGGTAACTGGCATGCTTTACCGTACACCATTTTGTACGGTGACATACCCATGGGATTCTTATAGGCAGTTCTATAAGCCCACAATGCATCATCGAGCTTCTTAGACCAATTGTTTCTAGACCCGTTGACAGTCTTTTTGCAGAATCAGTTTAATTTCTCTATTGGTTAGCTCTACTTGACCACTGGACTGAGTATGATAGGGAGACGCAATTCTATGGTTGACATCGTACTTAGCAAGCGTTTTACGGAAAGAACCAAGAATGAAATGTGAACCACCATCGGTCATTAGATATCTAGGGACTCCAAATCTAGGGAAAATAACTTCTTTAAGCATCCTGATAGAGGTGTTGTGATCAACACTACTAGTGGGGATAGCTTCTACCCACTTAGTGACGTAATCAACAACAACTAGGATATGAGTATACCCGTTGGATTTTGGAAAAGGTCCCATATAATCAAAGCCCCAGACATCAAATGGTTCAATGACAAGTGAATAGTTCATAGGCATTTCCTGACGTTTACCGATATTACCTATTCTTTGGTATTCGTCACAAGACAAGACAAACTTATGGGCATCCTTGAAGAGAGTGGGCCAATAGAAACCTGATTGCAATACCTTGTGTGCAGTTCTATCTCCCACATGGTGTCCTCCGTAGGCCTCGGAGTGACACTTCTGTAGGATCTATCCCTGTTCATGTTTAGGTACACAACGTCTTGTAGCGACCCGACTCAAAACGAGTCAAGCCTCTGTGTTTCTGTGCCATCCCTGGATCAGTATGCTGGCACACACAGTACATCAATGTATATATCAAAGTGCAATCACATGTAAATAGCGTAAAACTGATATATACCTTAAATATTTCAGCAGAAGCAGTCAAGGGAGTGGAGTCCCAGTAAACACCAACGGCAAGTTGAGTGTAGACCGTAACCCTGAATCGTACTCTTACTTGCCGAAGAAAAATGTCTGCAACATAAAACGTTGCAGCCGTGTAGGTCAACATATTGAATATGCCGGCAAGTCACATAAGAGAGGGGTGAAAAGTAATCATCTATACTATATGCATATATGGCAGGTGGGGCTATAAGTTTTTAGCGAAAAAGCAAGTTTTCTCCTACATCAAGAGAGGGATAAAAGCAAAATGTTACTACATTGTTGGTTGTTAACGAGATGGTTCCACCAACCAATACTCGTACCCGAGTTATCAATATTACCCACATCAAATATATATAATGGTGTTGAGAATTCCAGATAACTTTAGTTCCTTTGGCTCAAGTTGTCCATGACCGTGGACAGGGCTAATTGATTAGGTTTGAGTACTCTGCAGAGTTTTGCACACGTTCCCCCACAAGATTTGATCGCCTCCGTGTATGTCCTCGCACTTCAGGGTGTTTGAAGACCGGATGATCAAAACATGGTCTTTCAACGAGTCCCTCTGAATCCCTGTCGGTGCCCATCCATTCCTACCGTTCTTCTACATCTGCTAGCACCGCCTGTCCCGAGTCGCCGCGTTGTCCAACCAAGCCAGAGCCCATAATGACTTGTGGCTGTGCAGGTAAGCCTTGGGTCTTGAAAATATCCGTCCGTCTCTTTGAGCCTGGGTGAAGCTTTCCGCAAGATGTCATGGCCGTCTCCAGCATCCCGGGTCATCCACTCGTTTCTCCAGGGAGCCGATCAACCGTCCTTCACCCAGATTTGCATTGCATCACGAGGTCTTGAAAAGTCTTGACTTAACCGGTCTTGGTTATTAAAGTATCCTCGCATCACTCGTGATAAACTCTCAACCAGAATCCCGTCTACTCAAGCATAGCAATATGGAATTTGTCGTCCCGGGCCTAGTAACGGGGTTGTTGGGTGCCTACCACATGGTACTACAATATGTAACCATAATTTCCAAGTACCTAGTGAGCATGCAATTGGGCATAGGATGGTAGAACTACAATGCATAAAACATAGGTGATACATGATCAAATGACTTGCCTAGCGATGTCGATGAAGAAGAATTTCTCGAGAAATAACTTGATAGACTACTCGTCACTCTCCGATCAAATCTATATAACAAACATATCATTCACATAAGCACTCATACTAGCAATCATTCTAGCAATCAAAACAAAAGAGAGAGTGAATAAGAATCCGAAGGAAACTTCAAATAAGACTAGGGAGTCTTCTACTACATCAAACACTAAAATAGTTTTTGTCTAGCAGAAAATAATAACAGGGAACTAAGATATAAATTTAACTAAGATAAAATAAAGTATTTTTCACGAAACTATTTGAAAGTATTTCCAAACGGGATTTGAAACAGTGGAGAAACCAATTGCAAATTATTAGAGAACTAGAATTGATTTCATGATAACATATAAAAATAAAAACTTGTTGCATACCTACTGTTAACTAACAGAAACAAAACATAATCTTTCTGAAATATAAAACAAAATAATTTAAAAAAATTATAGAAAAGGAAATAGCCATAATCCTAAAAGAGGTGAAACATAAATTTTTTCACAAGAAAGAATGAGCTAAGATACTCAAACAAATCTGAAATTTTTACCACGCATAAATAAGATCACTAGTGATCAGTAGCAAAAAGAATCAATTTAAAAGCTATTTTTAAACTCCTGGAATAGGCAAAACAAGGTTTAAACTAAATCTGATCTAATTCAAATTTGAAAATTTCAAACATAGACAAATTATATGTTTTTAAAAAGTACAGAAAAATTGTGATCTACTGGAAAAAGAATCAACCTCATTCGAGTTGTGGATCAAAAGTTATGAGCAAAAGAAAATTTGAATCTGCCTCTGTTTTTGAATTAAAACGGAAAAATAAAACAAACAGGGAATCCACGTGGCGGCTTCTGATTGGCTGATTGGTGTGCGTTGCATAGGCTAAACAGCGGACGGCCGCTATATAAGCAACCGCTTCGGCTAAACTTACTAATAAGGAAAAACCGTTGGTTCTTTTAAAAGAACCGAAGGGGTATGCTGGATCTAATCTAACCCATTGATCTAAGATCCTATGGTGGAAAAACAACAAAAAGAAAAACTAGAGGAGGGAGAGGATCTCACCGTGGACACAGGAGGCTGGGAGCTCCGGTGGCTGCTCCGGCGAGGGTGGAGAGGCACTCCAGCCAGGGGGGACTGGTCGCCGGCAGGGTGGGGCGGCGGAGGAGGGGGCAGTCGGCTCCGGGGCGTCGGGGAGGCAGCAGGGGAGGCGTCCGGGGCGACGGGGAGGCAGCAGCAGCGGCTCCCTGCTAGCTCGAAGGGGAGCTCCGGCGAGCTGTGCGGGCGTGGCGTGGTGGCTGGGCAGGGGCGGCGGGGTGGGGAACGGGGCGAGGGCGGCTCGGGGGTCCGGTTTTCATAGGGGGAGGGGGGCATAGAGGGGTAGGAAATCGGGGCTGCCATGGAAGGTGCGCTGCTTGCTGGAGAAAGGAAAGTCACGGGAGAAGAAAGGAGGAAGGAAGAAGAAAGAAGGAAGAAAAAAAAGAAAGGAAAGAAAAGAAAGAGAAAGGAGAGAAAAAAATAAAGAAAGGAAGGGGTGCGCTCGAGGTGCTGGGCGGTTGGGCAAGGGATTTGGATCCCAGCGATCCAGGAGTCTAGCCCCGATTTGTTTTTGTTGTTTTTTTTACAGCAAGAGAAAAATAATAAAAGGAAACAAAATAAAAATATTTATATACCAAAATTTTCAGAAAAATATTTCCTACTCGTTTATGATTTTTCCAACACCAAAATAAAAACTTTCACAAAATGTTTTTTTTCAGAAAAATCCCTTATGCTATATTTTCTTTTGGCAAAAAAATTTCCCCATAAACTTTTGTCTTCTTGGCTCAAAATATTTCAGAAATGCCTCACATTTTGGAGGGTCATTTTCCTCCGCTCTTTCTTGCGTGCTAGAATTTTGTTGGGGCATTTTCCCGGGGAAGAAAAATATAGAAGCAAGGGCAAATATTTTGAAAGGATTCAAATGCAAACTCCGTTCAAATTCTCATTGTTGAAGAAGTCATGTCATCTTCTCTCTTTGCTTTTTTTTAAAAAGATTGAATATGAATTCATCGGAGATGGGGAAAGTCATTTTATTCCCTCTCATTCAAAAGTTTTTGAAAGTTTCAAATTTCACTCAAGTTTCAATAACTCAAGCAAACAAACAAACAATCTAATAATTATTCTAACATTCCAAAATTTGGGATGTTACACGTCTAATAACACCATCTACTCCTTCCTTATAAAGTTGAGGATCATCCCAGAAGTAATGTCTCAAGTCAAAGAATAATTTCTTCTTTTGCTGGTATGTGAAACTAGGTGGTATATATTTGGCAACGATATAGTTTGCATAATCAGCATACCACGGTGCACTACGTGAAGCATTGATGACATTGAATTACTCATCGGGAAGCTATTATCAATAGGTTGTGGGTCATCAAGAACGTTCTCCGACCTAGACAAGTTATCTGCTACAGGCTTATCAGCACCCTTCCTGTCGACAACGTGCAAATCAAAATTTTGTAGCAAGAGAACCCATCTCCTAAGTCTAGGTTTAGCGTCCTTCTTCTCCATGAGGTACTTAATAGCAGCGTGATCAGTGTGAATAGTGACTTTGGAATCAACTATGTAAGACCTGAACTTTTCACATGCAAACACGACTGCTAAAAATTCCTTCTCCGTAGTAGCATAGTTTCTTTGGGCATTGTCTAGAGTTTTACTAGCATAGTGAATAACATTCAACTTCTTATCAACTCTTTGCCCTAGGACAACACCAACAGCAAAATCACTAGCATCACACATGATCTCAAAAGGTAGGTTCCAATCAGGTGGTCGAACAATAGGTACAGTTATCAAAGCCTTCTTAAGTATTTCGAAGGCTTCCTCACAATCATCGTCAAAAACAAAAGGAATATCCTTTTGCAAGAGATTGGTAAGAGGCCTAGAAATCTTAGAGAAATCTTTAATGAACCTTCTATAGAAACCAGCATGACCAAGGAAACTTCTTATACCTTTGATATCTGTGGGTTATGGCATTTTCTCGATTGCATCAACCTTAGCCTTATCGACTTCAATACCTCTTCAGAAATTTTATGTCCTAAGACGATGCCCTCATTAACCATAAAGTGGCACTTCTCCCAATTCAAGACAAGATTGGTATCTTTACATCTCTGCAAGACTCGGTCAAGGTTGCTGAGGCAATCATCAAAAGAAGACCCAAAACGGAGAAGTCATCCATGAAAACCTCGACAATCTTTTCACAAAAGTCAGAGAATATAGCCATCATACATCTTTGAAAGGTGGCAGGTGCATTACATAAGCCAAAAGGCATACGTCTATGAGCAAAGGTACCGAAAGGGCAGGTGAAAGTGGCTTTCTCCTGATCAGATTGTGCAACGGGTATTTGGGAGAAACCAGAATAGCCATCTAGAAAGAAGAAGTGTGTGTGTTTAGACAGTCTTGCTAGCATTTGGTCAATAAAAAGCAAAGGGTAATGATCTTTCCTAGTGGCCTTATTCAATTTCCTAAAATCGATCACCATCCTATAACCAGTAATAATCCTCTCTCGGATCAATTCATCCTTATCATTAGGGACAACGGTAATGCCTCCCTTCTTAGGAATGCAATGCATCGGACTCACCCAATCGCTATGAGCAACAGGATAGATAATACCCGCTTCCAGGAGCTTTAGTATTTCTTTTCTTACTAACTCTTTCATCTTAGGATTTAATCTCCTTTGATGATCAACAACTGGCTTGGAATCAAGATTAGTTTTAATATTGTGCTGACATAGAGTGGGACTAATGCCCTTAAGATCATCAAGAGTATCGGGATATATCTCTTTTTCATCCAGATAAGCATACTTAAGAGTATCAGGCAACTGTTTAAGCTCGAACATAGGATCACCCTTTGGTGGGGGTGGATCCCCAAGAAGTTCAACATGCAAGTTATTCTTAAGGATAGGATATTGTTCTAAGACAACTCTATCTATCTCATCCCTTTCATCCATATGCATATCATTTTCATGCTCAAGCAAGTATTGCTCTAAGGGATCAGTAGGAGGTACGGCAATAGAAGCTAAGGCAATAGTTTCATCCTTACTAGGCAACTCCTTTTCATGAGGTTGTCTACCAAACTTAGAGAAATTGAACTCATGTGACACACCTTCAAAGCCAACAGTGAAAGTTTGCTTCTCACAGTTAATATGAGCATTGACGGTATTGAGAAAGGTCTACCAAATATGATGGGACAAAAGCTATCTTGTGCGGTAGCAAGAACGAGCAAATCAGCAGGATACTTCGTTTTACCGCACAAGACTTCAACATCCCTAACAATTCCCACAGGGTAGATAGTATCTCTATTGGCAAGCTGAATAGTGACATCAATAGGCTCTATCTCAATAGGTGCAATCTCGTCTTTGATTTCATCATATAAGGATTGAGGTATTGCACTAACACTAGCACCCACGTCACATAAACCATGATAGCAATGATCTCCTATCTTAACACAAACAACAGGCGTGCCAACAACAGGCCTATGTATGTCTCTAGCGTGAGGTTTAGCAATTCTAGTAGCATCTTCACAAAAGTGAATATTATGTCCCTCAACATCGTCGGACAAAAGATCTTTGATAATAGCAATGCTAGGTTCAAATCTAATTTTCTCAGGGGGTGTAGGTGTTCTAATGTAGCCTCTATGTATCACAGCTGAAGCTTTAGAATGATCCTTTATCCTAATAGGGAAAGGTGGTTTCTCAATGTAGGCATTGGGAACAATAGGATCATTATAGGCAATGGCTTTCTCTTCAACTGGATTGGGTTTAACTACATTGACTTCTAAAGGAGGATGATATTTAAACCATTTCTCTTTGGGGAGACCAATATGAGCAGCAAATGATTCACATAATGAAGCTACTATCTCAGAGTCAAGTCCATACTTAGCGCTAAAGTCACAAAAAGTATTTGTTTCAACGAAGGGTTTAACGCAATCAAACTTAAAATTCATACCTGACTCCTTATGTTCTTCAAGTTCCTAATCTTCAGAGTTGCATTTAATTCTCTCCAATAAATTCCATCTGAAGTCAATACCTCTCTTCATAAAAGAACCGGTATAAGAAGTGTCAAGCATGGTGCGATCATCATGAGAAAGCCGAGCATAGAAGTTCTGAATGATAATTTCTCTCGAGAGCTCATGATTGGGGCATGAATATAACCATTTAAGCCTCCCCCAAGCTTGAGCGATGCTTTCTCTGTCACGAGGACAAAAATTATAAATATAATTCCGCTCACGATGTACTAAATGCATAGAATAAAACTTTTGATGAAATTCCAATTTCAACCGATTGTAGTCCCATGATCCAGTATCATCACATAGCATATACCATGTCAACGCCTTATCCTTCAAAGGTAAAGGAAAGACCTTCTTCTTGACCACATCCTCGGGCAAACCTGCAAGGTTAAATAAACCACAAACTTCATCTACATAGGTTAGATGCAAGTCTCGATGTGATGTTCCATCTCCTGTAAAAGGATTAGCCAGCAGTTTCTCAAGCATACCCGTAGGAAATTCAAAGAAAATATTTTCAGTAGGTGCAGCAGGTTGAGGGGCAACTTTTTGTGCTTCCGTTCGATGTGAAGAAACCCCGAACAAGCCCCTCAAAGGATTAGTTTCCATAGTGACAAGTGACAATAAATTTCAGCACACTATATGAATATTTCCTTACCAAGTTCCACTTACCAAAGGCGCTTCACTCCCCGGCAACGGCAACAAAAAAGAGTCTTGATGACCCACAAGTATAGGGGATCTATCATAGTCCTTTCGATAAGTAAGACTGTCGAACCCAATGAGGAGCACAAGGATCTGACAAGTGGTTTTCAGCAAGGTAAATTCTGCAAGCACTGAAATTATCGGTAACAAGTGATTCTGTGTTGAGATGATTCGTAGCAAGCAACAAGTAACAAAAGTAGCAACGGTGCAGCAAAGTGTCCCAATCCCTTTTGTAGCAAGGGACAAGCTTAGGCAAAGTCTTATAGGAGGAAAAACGCTCCCGAGGTCACACGGGAATTTCTGTCATGCTAGTTTTCATCATGTTCATATGATTCGCGTTCGTTACTTTGATAGTTTGATATGTGGGTGGACCGGCGCTTGGGTACTTCCCTTACTTGGACAAGCATCCCACTTATGATTAACCCCTCTCGCAAGCATCCACAACTACGAAAGAAGAATTTAGACAAAGTCTAACCATAGCATTAAACTAGTGGATCCAAATCAGCCCCTTACGAAGCAACGCATAAACTAGGGTTTAAGCTTCTGTCACTCTAGCAACCCATCATCTACTTACTACTTCCCAATACCTTCATCTAGGCCCAAATAAGGTGAAATGTTATGTAGTCGACGTTCACATAACACCACTAGAGGAAAAATAACATACAACACATCAAAATATCAAATCAATACCAAGTTCACATGACTACTATTAGCATGACTTATCCCATGTCCTCAGGAACAAAAGTAACTACTCACAAAGCATAATCATATTCATGACTAGAGAGGTAATGAGTAGCATCAAGGATCTGAACATAAACTCTTCCACCAAGTAATCCAACTAGCATCAACTACAAAGAGTAATTAACACTACTAGCAACCTTACAAGTACCAATCGGAGTCGCGAGACGGAGATTGGTTACAAGTGATGAACTAGGGTTTGGAGATGAGATGGTGCTGATGAAGATGTTGATGGTGACGAGTCCCCTCCGATGAGAGGAGTGTTGGTGATGACTGATACGTCTCCGTCGTATCTACTTTTCCGAACTCTTTTGCCCTTGTTTTGGACTCTAATTTGCATGATTTGAATGGAACTAACCCGGACTAACGCTGTTTTCAGCAGAATTGCCATGGTGTTGTTTTTTTGCAGAAATGAAAGTTCTCAGAACGTCTTGAAAATTTACGGAGATTTTTTCTGGAATAAAAGAAAAATACCTACGCAAAGATCCACCTGAGGGGGTGTGCCAGTGGGCCACAAGCCCACACGGCGCAGCCACCCCCCTAGGCCGCGGCATGCAGGCTTGTGGGGCCCACGTGGCACCACCGCCCCCAATCTCAGTCCTATATCTTCTGTTTCGCCTGGAAAAAAATCAGAGAGAAGGTTTCATTGCGTTTTGCAATATGGAGGCGCCGCCACATCCTGTTCTTCATCCGGAGGGCAAATCTGGAGTCCGTTTCGGGCTCCGGAGAGGGGAAATCGTCGCCATCGTCATCATCAACCTTTCTCCATCGACAATTCCATGATGCTCTTCATCGTTCGTGAGTAATCTCATCGTAGGCTTGCTGGACGGTGATGAGTTGGATGAGATCTATCATGTAATCGAGTTAGTTCTTGACGATGATTGATCCCTAGTATCCACTATGTTCTAGATTTATGTTGCTACTACTTGGCTATGCTTAATGCTTCTCACTAGGGCCCGAGTGCCATGATTTCAGATCTGAACCTATTATGTTGTCGTCAATATATGTGTGTTTTAGATCCTATCTTGCAAGTTGTAGTCACCTACTATGTGTTATGACCCGGCAACCCCAGAGTGACAATAGCCGGAACCACTCCCGGAGATGACCATAGTATGAGGAATTCATGTATTCATCGCGTGTTAATGCGTTGGTCCAATTCTTTATTAAAAGGAGAACCTTAATATCCCGTAGTTTCCGGACCCCGCTGCAACGGGAGGGATGGACAATAGATGTCATGCAAGTTCTTTTCCCTAAGCACGTATGACTACATACGGAATAAATGCCTACATTAGGTTGATGAACGTGAGATAGCCACATATCTCTCCGTGTTATAGCTGTTACATGATGAATCACATCCGTCACACTCATCCATCACCGATCCACTGCCTACGAGTCTTTCACTGCTGGTCCTTGCTACGTTACTTTGCCTAGGCTTGTCCCTTGCTACAAGAGGGATTGGGCCACTTTGCTGCTGTTACTTGTTACTTTGTTGCTGCTGTTACTACCATTCCTTGCTACTCTGATGTTACTTGTTGCAAGACTTCATTGGTGCTAACATCCCGTCAACAAGGCCTTCTCTTGCGCCGTTGCTGGGGATTGCCAAAGCTTTTTCTGGTGTGGTTGCTATCGTACTACCTTGCTACTGATACTTTGCTTGCAGACACTAATCTTTCAGGTGTGGTTGAATTGACAACTCAGCTGCTAATACTTGAGAATATCCTTTAGCTTCCCCTTGTGAGAGAATCAATAAATTTGGGTTGAATACTCTACCCTCGAAAACTGTTGCGATCCCATACGCTTGTGGGACATCAAGGCTCTTTCTGGCACCGTTGCCGGGGAAGCACAGCTATATTCTCTGACTCACTTGGGATTGACGTCTGCTGATCACTATGAGGAATCTGAAAGATCCAAGAACTAAAATCCTACCTTCCACTACGAGGAGAGGTAAGGAACTGCCATCTAGCTTTGCACTTGATTCACCTTCAGTTTTGAGTAAGTTTGCGACTTCGCCTCCTGCTAGAAATCTTGATATGTCGCATGTGCTTGATGATTCTACTTCTGCTGCCCATGATGCTTATGATGCTATGCTTGATACTATGCCTGATGATGCTATGCTAGATGCTATGCCTGATACTGCTTTGCCACTAGGTGCATTCCTTGATGCACAACTTGCTAGAGCTGCTGCTAGATGTGATGATACTTCTGAGACTGCTGATACTATTGAAGTAGAACCTGCTACTATGCCTGAATTGTGTGTTATGCCTGATAGGCGCTATGTTATGGAGGGAGAGATAGCTGAGGATTTTTCTTGCGTGTAAGGATAGCTATGATGTTGAGAAACTCCTGCGCAAGTGGAAAGAAAAAATCTCTGAACGCTAGGATGAAATACGACCTGAAGTTTGCCACTTCGCCTATCTTTGTGACTGATAAGGATTATGAATTCTCAGTCGACCCTGAGTTAATCACTCTGGTCGAATCTGATCCCTTTCACGGTTATGAGTCTGAAACGGTTGTAGCCCATCTTACCAAACTGCACGATATAGCCACCCTATTCACTAGTGAGGAAAAGATCCACCACTACTGTATGCTCAAGCTGTTTCCTTTCTTGCTAAAGGATGATGCTAAGACCTGGTTCACTTCTCTTGCTCCTAGTTGTGTGCATAGCCCCCAGGATATGGTCTACTACTTCTCTGAGAAATATTTCCCTGCCCATAAGAAGCAAGCTGCCTTGTAGGAAATATACAACTTTGCTCAAGCCAAAGAAGAGAGTCTCCCACAAGCTTGGGAGGCTTATCCAGCTACTGAATGCTTTGCCTGATCACCCTCTTGAGAAGAATGAAATACTTGATATCTTCTATAATGGACTTCCCGATGCTTCCAAAGACCACCTAGATAGTTGTGCCGATAGTGTTTTTAGGGAACGAACTGTAGAACAAGCTGAGATTCTATTGAATAACATCTTGTGCAATGAGAATGCTTGGACTATTCCCGAACCACCTCCTAAGCCAACTCCGAAGAAAAGAGGTATTCTATTCCTTAGTCCCAAAGATATGCAAGAAGCCAAGAAATCTATGCGAGAGAAAGGCACTAAATCTGAAGATGTCAAAAATCTACCACCTATCGAAGAGATCCATGGTCTCGATAACCCAATATAGGTAGTAGAAGTAAATTCTCTGCGTAGGTTTGATGAGAGTGATATTCCTTTTGATAAACCTACTAGCTTATGCATGGATAAATTTGATAACTTCGTTGCCAAATGATATGTCTCAAACGTATCTATAATTTTTGATGGTTTCATGCTGTCATCTTGTCATCTTTGGATGTTTTATGTACCTTTTATATCTTTTTTGGGACTAACTTATTAATTCAGTGCCAGTTCCTGTTTCTTCTGTGTTTTTGGCTCTTTTCAGATCTGATTTTGGAACGGAGTCCAAACGGAATAAAATCCCTGAAATAAATTTTTCCCGAACGGAAGAAGATCACGGGGCTTGAGGGCCAAGGCATGAGAGCTACAGGGGGCCCACAAGCCCTGTAGCCGCCACCAAGGGGACGGTGGCTAGCAGGCTTGTGGCCTCCCTGGCGCCCCCCTGACCTAGCTCCTTCGCCTATATATTCCCTAAAATACAGAAAAAATGAGGGAATCCACGAAAACACTTTTCCGCCGCCGCAAGCTTCCGTTTCCGCGAGATATCATCTGGAGACCCTTCCCGGTGCCCTGCCGGAGGGGACTTTAGAGTTGGAGGGATTCTACATCAACATCATCGCCCCTCCAATGACTCGTGAGTTGTTCACTTCAGACCTACGGGTCCGTAGTTAGTAGCTAGATGGATTCTTCTCTCTCTTGGATCTTCAATACAAAGTTCTCCATGATCTTCATGGAGATCTATCCGGTGTAATCCTCTTTGGCGGTGTGTTTTTCGAGATCCGATGAATTGTGGATTTGTGATCAGATTATCTATGATATATATTTGAGTCTTTTCTGATTTCTTATATGCATGATTTGATATCCTTGTAAGTCTCTCCGAGTCTTGGGTTTTGTTTGGCCAACTAGATCTATGATTCTTGCAATGGGAGAAGTGCTTGGTTTTGGGTTCATACCGTGTGGTGACCTTTCCCAGTGACAGTAGGGGCAGCAAGGCACGCATCGTGTTGTTTCCATCAAGGGTCACAAGATTGGCTTTTATCGTAGATATGAGATTGTCCATCTACATCATGTCATCTTATTTAAGGCGTTACTCTGTTCTTTTGGACTTAATACACTAGATCCATGCTGGATAGCGGTCGACGTGTGGTGTAATAGTAGTAGATGCAGAAAGTATCGGTCTACTTGTTTTGGACGTGATGCCTATACATATAATCATTGCCATGGATGACGTCATGACTTTGCGCTATTCTATCAATTGCTCGACAGTAATATGTTCACCCACCGTCTACTTGCTTTGATGAGAGAAGCCACTAGTGAACACTACGGCCCCCGGGTCTATTCACACCTACCTTTTCCACTTTCGCTTTCACTTTGCTTTGTTACTTTGTTGCTTTCAGTTCTCACTTGGCAAACAATCTATAAGGGATTGACAACCCCATCATAGCGTTGGAAGCAAGATTTTTGTGTTTGTGCAGGTACTTGTGATACTCCTTCACTGGATCGATACCTTGGTTCTAAAAACCGAGGGAAATAGTTACCGCCACTGTGCTACATCACCTTTTCCGCTTCGAGGGAACACCAACGCAAGGCTCCAAGGCCACGGGGGAAATCCTTTGCATATTTGCCTAGGAAGTCCCTATAGGCGTAGCCATAGCAGAAGGATTCCTGGTGCCGTTGGTGAGGAGTATCAAGACAAGAAAATCTCCCGTCAGCACGAGTTTCTGGTGCCGTTGGAAGGTCTTTTGTTGCAGTAGCACCAAACAACAGAGTTTCAACGATTATGTTAGCAGACAATTGGAAAAGAATGCTCGTGTGCTTAGTCATTTAAGTGCTTGTGTGGACAGAAATGCCAATGGTCTTAAGCTCCTGAGTAAACATGCCTCTATGGTTACTACTCAGGTAGAACAAGTACTTAAAGCTCAGAATGACTTGCTCAATGAGTTGAATGACAATTCTATAAGAGTCGTTACTAGAGGCGGTAGAATGACCCAGGAACCTATGTATCCTGAGGGTCATCCGAAGAGAGTTGAACAAGAGTCTCAAGGAGTTAGCACTGATGCACCTAGTCATCCTAGAAACAAGAAGAAAGATGATAGGAACCTACACGCTAGCAACCCTGTTGCTGCTACACCTAAGAGTCCAAACGATGCCTCTGTCTTTGATGCTGAGACGCAATCTCGTGATGAACATGAGCCTAATGATGATATCAATAGTGATGTTCATGTTGATGCTCAACCTAGCAATGATAAGGATGTGGAGATTGAACATGCTGATCTTGATAACCCACAGTCTGAGAATAAGAGATACGACAAGAATGACTTTGCTGCTAGGAAGCATGGTAAAGAAAGGGAACCATGGGTTCAAAAACCCATGCCCTTTCCTCCCAAACCATACAAGAAAAAGGATGATGAGGATTTTGACCGATTTGTTGAAATGATCAGACATGTCTTTCTGCAAATGTGTTTGACAGATATGCTCAAAATGTCTCTGTATGCTAAGTACATGAAAGATATTGTGACTAATAAGAGGAGGATACCAGAGGTTGAGATCTCCGCCATGCTTGCCAATTATACCTTCAAGGGTGGAACTCCTAAGAAACTAGGTGATCCCGGTGTGCCCACTATACCTTGCTCCGTTAAAGGTAACTATGTTAGAACTGCTTTATGCGACCTTAGAGCTGGTGTTTGTATTATGCCTCTCTCTCTCTCTTTATCATAGACTTGAACTGGATAAGTTGACACCCACTGAAATCTCTCTGCAAATGACCGACAAATCAACTGCTTTCCCTATCGGCATTTGCGAGGATGTGCCTGTTGTGGTTGCTAACACCACTATCTTAACAGACTTTGTTATCTTGGATATTCCTGAGGACGATGCCATGGCGGTCATCCTTGAAAGACCCTTTTTAAACACTGCAGGGGCTGTTATAGACTGCAACAAAGGCAATGTCACTTTCCATGTGAACGGTAATGAGCATACGGTGCACTTTCCGAAGAAACAATATCGAGTACATTGCATCAATGCTATCGAAAAAACTTCATCGATACTTATTGGGAGCTTTGAATGCCCTATTCCTTGTGTCAAGATGAAGTATGATTTGCTTGTTGGGGAGATACACATCCCCATTGAGGTGACCTAGTGACTATTCGCAAATTTTCCGTTCTCTTTTGCGATTCGAGAAAGTTTTGTCGAGGGGATTTGATCAACCCCATTGACGGATTTCTTTCGATGACCATGAGATGGATGAATCGAGGAGTCACAAACCTCTGTTCCAAGATTTCACCTTCAGTTGCTTAGAAGAAAAATGATAGGTTTAGTTTAGTTTTCCCTTTTTTCTGTTTTAGCGTCCGCTAGAAAAGTACCCCAAAAATAAAAGTTCTCTGAACGTCCTGAAAATCAAGTATGATTTTTTCTGGATTTTTTGAAAAATACTAGGACAAAGAGTCTGTCTGGGGGACACACCAGTGGGCCACAAGCCCTAAGGGCGCGGGCACCTCCCTGGCCGCGCCACCCAGGCTTGTGGGGCCCTCAGGGACCCCCTCCACTCATTCTTGCTCTCATCCGCTTCTCCTACCTCCAGAAAAAATCATTTCGCAACTCAAACCCGTGCTCTTGCTCCTGTTGCTGGTATTTTCGATCTCTTTGCTCAAATCACCGTTCTTCGAACTATTTTGGGGAAATTACTCCTTGGTAAGTGACTCCTCCATTGGTCCAATTAGTTTTTGCTCTAGTGCCTTATAGTCCGCGTATTTTTGCTGCCTTGGTGACCATTTTCTTGAGCTTAGCTTGCTGATTTTAGCTAGTCCCAAATAGTTTTGATGCGCAATATGGTCTCTAAGCACTTGTGGGAGTTGTTGCTACGAGTTTAGTTGAGCCTTGTTCATTTTTCCTTTGGGTCACTGAAAAATTCAAAAAAGGAAGATGTTCAGGAGAAACTTTCATGGTGGTTCCTCAAGCAAGAGAGGTCCCCATCTTGCGATTCGGGAGCCTGATCCTTACCAACCAAGGGACGCGCATGTATAACCATGTGAATGGCCTTCTGATGAATTTATGAATGAGGCAGGTTTCAAAGATGAGTTTGATGCACTTGTTCACAACATCGGACTCGAAGAATTCATCTCCGATAAATGTGAACAGTATGTTGCTCTCACTGCCTCTTTTGTTCGTAGATTCAAATTTTCAACTGGCTGTGAGACATCGGTACTGTTTGATCTCTATGATAAATCTTATACCATGGATTTAGAGGATTTCAGTAGAATCTGAAAATACCTATTTGGGGTAGCCTCAATGATCCTCCTAAATCTTCAGTTAGAGATTTTTGCTCTGGTATTACTGTTCGAGAAACTAGAGACATTACGCAAGCTACCATGGGGAGCATTCATTTTCCTGCCTTGCATTATTTTGCCCTCTTCATAGGCAGATCCATTAATGGCAAGATTGAGCATTGTCACCTCTGCTCACCCGACCTTAGTGTCCTTAAGAGCACAGTGATGGGTGACAAAAGCTTCAACATGGGAGATATTATAGCAAGGAGGCTGAATAAGAATGCAATTGAAGGGGATTTCTTTGGTGGGATCTATGCCACTCGCATAGCAAAGTTTCTTGGAGTACACATCCGCGAAGGAGATCCCTCGCTCCATTCAGCTTTCCTTGACCGCGTCGCTTTGACACGCTACCAGTTCCTTGAGAGGGATGATGAATCCCTCCTATACCGATTGATATTTAACCGGCAACGTGTTTTCCATATTACCCTTCCTGCTCCTTCTTTCTTTGACTTTCAGGTAAAATAGAGATATTACATAACTAGAGGAGAGGCAAAGGAGTATGAGAGGGAGGCAAAGGCTGCCCGTCTCCATGAGGCAACTATTCAGGCAGTAGCTGTAGTACTCCCGTATAACCCCGATTATGATTTTGGGTTTTGCCAGGACCATCCTTGGGATTAGACCAAGTTAGGCCAAAAGCCTAAGCTTGGGGGAGTACATGTTCTCACCGACTTTACATTCTTGCTTACGCTTTCACTTTGTTAGCCGGTGTTCACACTTTGCCACTGTATCATCCATGTTAGTTTATTTTCTTTTTCTTGTTTTCTTTTCGTGTGTCTGTCTAGTTTGAGAAAACCCAAAAAGATTTTCTTTTCTTCTTTTGCTTGTTGGGAGCTTTCCCGTGTAAATAGTTTTCTTTTTCTTTGGGTCAAGGTAGAAGATATTGGTTACAATGTTTAATGGCTCTTGCATGCATACATGTTTAGCTTTCAAAGAGCCATATTACTTTGTCTTCTCCTTTGTGTTTGCCTGCAGATTCCAGCTTTAGTCCAATGCACAAGCACACCTATTATTGTTCACATCGTTCGGTCGTGTAAGTGAAAGGCAATAATGACGATATATGATGAAGTGACTGAGCCTGGAAAAGCTGGTATGAACTCGATCTCTTTTGTTTTTCTAAATATGACCAGATCATCATGCCTAATTCACCTTTGTTGTGAGGGAAACATGTTTGCAATGACTACTTAGAGATCATAGTTGCTTATGCCATGCTTACTTAGCTAGGAGCTTATAATGGTTTGTCTTGGATGCCCACATGAATGTTGAGATGACTATGATGTAGTATGATAGGATGGTATCCTCCTTTGAATGTTTCAAGTGGCTTGACTTGGCGCATATTCACGCATGTAGTTGAAACAAAATCAACATAGCCTCTATGATATTCATGTTCATGGTGATTTATGTCCTACTCAAGCTTGCACTCAATGTTAGTTAATCTCAATGCATTTTGATGACTGTTGTCGCTTCCCTGTCTTTTGCTAGCCTTCACTTGTACTAAGCGGAATACCGCTTGTGCATCCACCTCCATAAACCCAAAGTTGTGCCATATGAGTCCACCATACCTACCTTTATGGGGTATCTACCTGCCGTTCCAAGTAAATTTGCATGTGCCACTCTCTAAATCTTCAAGAAATAATCTATTTCGCATGCCCGAACCGCTCATGTGGTGACAGGGGGCTATTGGTATCTTCCATGCTAGGCGTGTTATACTCGATATGTGTTTATTCACTATCATTCACGAGAAAGGGGGCGGTAATTGGAATTCCTAGTTCCATGCTCAAATCGAAAAGATAATTGCAAACAAAACTCCCCCAGGATTGATGTTGGTATGGACGTTACCCGAGGATTCGGCTAGCCGTGGAGTGTGATTGATTGGTGGTGGGGGAGTCAAAACTTTACTTTTCTGTTTGGGAACCGCCTATAGCATGTGTAGCGTAGAAGATGTTGAGAACTCTTAGTCATTGCATTGACAATGAAATCATGCCACCCAAAAATATTATCTCTGTTTTCAAAGGTTGAGCTCTGGCACCTCTGAAAATCAATTCTTCCCTCTGCGAAGGGCCTGTCTATTTACGTTCCTGTTGAGTCATCCTCCTCTTACAAAAGCACCAATTAGAGAGCACCTCTATCATTTTTATCCTTTTCTTTCAATTGTGTTGAGTGTGACTATGACTGGATCTTCATTGCCTTCAATTACAATGTTTAGTCAGTCCTTGGTCTTTTAAGGTGCTCTCCTTTTATGTTTTGCGGTGTCAGAAAGAGCAAGCGAGATACCATCTATTCGTGCTGCTTCATGTTGTTTTGACTGAAGTGTTGACACTTGAGGCTTATTATTATTTTCTTGCTAGTTGATTATGCCATTGACATGAGTTTACCGTGAGACCTAGATGTCATTTGCATATGTGGTTTGCTTGTGATATTGCTGAAATACTAGTTGTGAGTTAGACATAGTTGCAACAACAAGATCAAACAGAGTTCGTCAAAGTTTTTCTTTTGTCTCTCTCAGTTTGTCAACTGAGTTGCTTGAGGACAAGCAAGGCTTTAAGCTTAGGGGAGTTGATATGTCTCCGTCGTATCTACTTTTCCGAACTCTTTTGCCCCTGTTTTGGACTCTAATTTGCATGATTTGAATGGAACTAACCCAGACTGACGCTGTTTTCAGCAGAATTGACATGGTCTTGTTTTTGTGCACAAATGAAAGTTCTCGAAACGTCCTGAAAATTTACGGAGATTTTTTCTGGAATAAAAGAAAAATACCTGCGCAAAGATCCACCTAAGGGGGTGTACGAGTGGGCCACAAGCCCACACGGCACGGCCACCCCCTAGGCCGCGCCATGCAGGCTTGTGGGGCCCACATGGCACCACCGCCCCCAATCTCAGTCTTATATCTTAGGTTTCTCGTGGAAAAAAATTAGAGAGAAGGTTTCATCACGTCTTGCGATACGGAGGCGCCGCCACATCATGTTCTTCATCTGGAGGGCAGATCTGGAGTCCGTTTCGGGCTCCGGAGAGGGGAAATCGTCGCCATCGTCATCATCAACCTTTCTCCATCGATAATTCCATGATGCTCTTCATCATTCGTGAGTAATCTCATCGTAGGCTTGCTGGATGGTGATGAGTTGGATGAGATCTATCATGTAATCGAGTTAGTTCTTGACGGTGATTGATCCCTAGTATCCACTATGTTCTAGATTGATGTTGCTACTACTTGGCTATGCTTAATGCTTGTCACTAGGGCCCGAGTGCCATGATTTCAGATCTGAACCTATTAAGTTGTCACTAATATATGTGTGTTTTAGATCCTATCTTGCAAGTTGTAGTCACCTACTATGTGTTATGACCCGGCAACCCCGGAGTGACAATAGCCGGAACCACTCCCGGAGATGACCATAGTATGAGGAGTTCATGTATTCACTGCGTGTTAATGCGTTGGTCCGGTTCTTTATTAAAAGGAGAACCTTAATATCCCGTAGTTTCAATTAGGACCCCGCTGCCATGGGAGTGATGGACAATAGACGTCATGCAAGTTCTTTTTCCTAAGCACGTATGACTACATATGGAATATATGCCTACATTAGATTGATGAACTTGAGCTAGCTACATATCTCTCCGTGTTATAGTTGTTAGATGATGAATCACATCCGTCACACTGATCCATCACCGATCCACTGCCTACAAGTCTTTCACTACTGGTCCTCGTTATGTTACTTTGCCTAGGCTTGTCCCTTGCTACAAGAGGGATTGGGCCACTTTGGTGTTGTTACTTGTTAGTTTGCTGCTGATGTTACTACTGTTCCTTGCTACTCCGATGTTACTTGTTGCAAGACTTCGTTGGCGCTAACATCCTGTCAACAAGGCCTTTTCTAGCGCCATTACTGGGGATTGCCAAAGCTTTTTCTGGTGCCGTTGCCATCGTACTACCTTGCTACTGATACTTTGCTTGCAGACACTAATCTTTCAGGTGTGGTTGAATTGACAACTCAGCTGCTAATACTTGAGAATATCCTTTAGCTTCCCCTTGTGAGCGAATCAATAAATTTGGGTTGAATACTCTACCCTCGAAAACTGCTGCGATCCCATACGCTTGTGGGACATCAATGAGGATTGCAATGATTTCCCCCTCCTGGAGGGAAGTTTCCCCGGCAGGATCGTCCTGCCAGAGCTCTAGATTGGTTCTGCTCAAGTTCCGCCTCGTGGTGGTGGCGAATCCATGAAAAAGCCTCCTCTTGATTTTTTTTTCGAACGAAACCCTTCATATAGCAGAAGAGGGGCCAGTGGGCCAACAGGGAGCCCACAAGCCCCCTAGGCGCGGCCAGGGGGGTGGCCGCGCCTACCAGGCTTGTGGCCCCCTGGTTGCGCTCCTCTGGCACTTCTTCGACCCAGTATTTTTTATAAATCCAGAAAAAAATCATCGTTGATTTTTAAGGCTTTTGGAGTTGCGTAGAATAGGTATCTCAAACTTGCTCAATTTCAGGCCAGAATTCCAGCTGCCGGCATTCTCCCTCTTCATGTAAACCTAGCAAAATAAGAGAGAAAAGGCATAAGTATTGTACCGTGAAGTGAAATAACAGCACAAAAAGCGATAAATATCAACATGAAAACATGATGCAAAATGGACGTATCAAGCATCCTTAACAAGTTCACCTACGTGTCACCTCATTGGCATCATTCAAAGGTATGTACTCATATCCTTGATAAAACTTTGCTCCAAGTCATGAGGTAAAGAAACTCAAGTGATATGAAAACATTAGAATGCTTAACGAAAATGATAACCCCATTTTGCGCTTAACAAGGAGTATGACCTATTGATGACCCACAAGTATAGGGGATCAGTCGTAGTCCTTTCAATAAGTAAAAAATGTCAAACCCAAAGAGGAGCTGAAGGAAATGATAAGCAGTTTTCAACAAGGTATTTTCTACAAGTGTTGTTAGTAATAGTGATAGATAGTTTTGTAGTAAGATAGTTCGTAATCGGTGACAAGTAACAATAGTAACAAAGGTGCAGCAAGGTATCCCAATGCTTTTTATGGAAAAGGACAGGCCTGAAAGTACTCTTATATAAAGCAAGTGCTCCCGAGGACACATGGGAATATATGTCTAGTCATGTTCATCTTATTGAGTTGATTCACGTTATAATTTGATATATGGATGGACCAGTGCTAAGGTGTTGTTCTTACTTCAACAAACAACCTACTTATGATTAACCCCTCTCACAAGCATCTGCAACTACGAAAGAAGAATTAAGATAAATCTAACCATAGCATGAAACATAGGATCCAAAATAGCCCCTTATGAAGCAACACATAACTTGGGGTTTAAGCTTCTGTCACTCTCGCAACCCATCATCTACTTGTTACTCCACAATGAGTTCTCTTAGGCCCATAACTTGGTGAAGTGTCATGTAGTCGATGTTCACATGACACCACTAAAGAAAGTAAAAACATACATATCATCAAAATATCGAACGAATAACGACTTTATAAGATTACTTATAACCAGACTTCTCCCATGTCCTCAGGAACAATAGTAACCACTCACACCTCATAAACATGTTAAACATCATAGGTATATTAATTATGATTAAGGATTTGAACATTAAGTAATCCAACTAGCATCAACTACAAGATGTAATTAACACAACACTACTGAAATTTCGAAATTTGTCGTCTGCCATGGCGGACGGCAAAGGGGGGAACCACTGACGGCAAAGGCTTTGCCGTCGGTCACCAGACGGCAAAGTAGACGGCAAAAAATATCCGGTGAAGAGGTTCTTTGCCGTCTGAATTTTTAAAGCAGACGACAAAGAATCTTTGCCATGAGGGGACAGACGGCAAATTAAATGGGACGACACATACACCAACGGCCCCGTTAAGTGTTAACGACAGGCCTCCTCTCTTTGCCGTTTGCCATCCCCCCTTTGCCATGTGGGGGCAGACGGCAAAGGGGGGAACCAGCCTCCTCTCTCTCTCCCCTCTTTGCCGTCTGCCATCCCACCTTTGCCATGTGGGGGCAGACGACAAAGAGGGGAGAGAGAGGGGGCTGGTTCCCCCCTTTGCCATGTGGGGCTGATGGCAAAGAGGGGGAACCAGCCCCTCTCTTTCCCCTCTTTGCCGTCTGCCATCCCCCCTTTGCCATGTGGGGGCATACAGCAAAGGGGGGAACCAGCCCCCTCTCTCCCCCTTTGCCGTCTGCCATCCCCCCTTTGCCATGTGGGGGCAGACGACAAAGGAGGGAACCAGACCCTTTTTTAATTTATTTCTTATTATATCCAGCATTTTTCACAATAATCAGGATATATATATATATATATATTTGACATAAATAAATTTCTTTCCGTACTCATAACCATATTAAAATAAATTTCATCCATAGTACATACATATTATGCAAGTTGCATCCGTACCAAACCATATATTACACCAGTTTCATCCACATGCATACAAAGTTTCATATATATCCATATACTACAATAGTTTCAATACAAGCTTCCGTCAAGCCATGGTACAAGAAATCATCTTCAAGCATTCCATCAATATAATCCAAGCTTCCCGTGAAGTGAATGTAATCTGCAAAATGACAAATAAGAAAGTTAGAAGAATAATACTAGATGAAGAAGTATATAGGTTATTTCGGAGAGAAATTAGATAAGTATATGCCATTTAATAGCTAATTTAGGTGGAATATGTCATCTTGGAGCTAGATAGCCTTATTATCTCATTTAGGAGAGAACTTAGCTAAGTATAGATCATTCTAGAGCTAACTTGGATAAAATATGTCATTTTGTAGCCAACTATGATTATTAATCCATTTTGACCTTATTATGTCATTTTGGAGCTAAATTAGTCATTTTAATGAGCTAACCAAGGTTCTTATGATGTTTTTACCTAACTATGCTAATTATGTCATTTTGGAGGATAATTAGCTAAATATGTCTTTGTTGGGGAAAATAACCTACGTAGAAGAAGAAAGAGAAGAAGCAAGAAGAGAAGAAGAAGGAGAAGAAAAAGAAGAAGAAGGAGGAGGAGGAGGAGAAGGAGGAGGAGAAGGAGAAGAAGAAGAAAAGAAGAAGGACAAGAAGAAGGAGAAGAAGGAGAAGGAGCTTCTCTCCTCCTTCTCCATCTCCTTCTTCCTCCTCCTTCTCCTTCTTCTTCTCTTCTTCTTCTTCTTCCTTCCTTTCATTTTTCCTCTTTCTTCTCCTCTTGTCCCCTTCTTCGGGCTAAATTAGCTAAGAATGCCTTTTCGAGGATAATTAGCAAAGTATAGGTCATGTTTTATTAAATAGACCATTTTGGAGCTAACTAAACTAATTATGTCATTTAGGTGGAAGCCTAGCTAACTATAGGTCGTTTCAGAGCTAACTTGGGTAAAATAGGTCATTCTGGAGCAAACTATGCTTATTAAGCCATTTTCGATCTAGCTAGGCTAATTATAGGCCATTTAATACCTAAGTTAGGGGGAATAGGTCATCTTGCAGCTATGTAAGCCTTATTATGTCATTTAGGAGAGAACTTAGCTAACTATAGGTCATTTTTTATTAAATATGTCATTTTGGAGCTAACTAAGCTAATTATGTCATTTTGTAGGATAATTAGCCAATTTAGTCTTTCTTGGATGAGTCTAAGCTACGTATAAGAAGAGAAAGAGAAGAAGCAAGAAGAGAAGAAGAAGTAAAAGAAGAAGGAGGAGGAGGAGGAGGAGAAGGAGAAGGAAGAGGAGAAGAAGAAGAAAAGAAGAAGGAGAAGGAGAAGGAGGAAGAAGGAGGAAGAAGAAGGAGAAGGAGGAGCTCCTTCTCCTTCTTCTCCTTCTTCTTATCCTCCCCCTTCTCTTCTTCTTCTTCTTCCTTCCTTTCATTTTTCCTCTTTCTTCTCCTCTTGTCCCCTTCTTCGGGCTAAATTAGCTAGGAATGCCTTTTTGGAGCTAATTATGTCATTTTGAGGAGAATTAGCTAAGTATAGGTGATGTTTTATTAAATAGACCATTTTGGAGCTAACTAAGATAATTAGGTCATTTAGGTGGAAGCCTAGCTAACTATAGGTCGTTTCGGAGCTAACTTGGGTAAAATAGGTCATTCCGTAGCAAACTATGCTTATTAAGCCATTTTGGATCTAGTTAGGCTAATTATGGGCCATTTAATACCTAAGTTAGGGGGAATAGGTGATTTTGCAGCTACGTAAGCCTTATTAGGTTATTTAGGAGAGAACTTAGATAACTATAGGTCATTTTTTATTAAATATGTCATTTTGGAGCTAACTAAGCTAATTATGTCGTTTTGTAGGATAATTAGCCAATTTAGTCTTTCTTGGATGAGTCTAAGCTAGGTAGAAGAAGAGAAAGAGAAGAAGCAAGAAGAGAAGAAGAAGTAAAAGAAGAAGAACGAGGAGGAGGAGGAGGAGGAGGAGGAGAAGGAGAAGGAAGAGGATAAGAACAAGAAAAGAAGAAGAAGGAGAAGGAGAAGGAGGAAGAAGGAGGAAGAAGAAGGAGAAGGAGGAGCTCCTTCTCCTTCTTCTCCTCCTTCTTCTCCTTCTTCTTATCCTCCTCCTTCTCTTCTTCTTCTTCTTCCTTGCTTTCCTTTTTCCTCTTTCTTCTCCTCTTGTCCCCTTCTTCGAGCTAAATTAGCTAAGAATGCTTTTTTGGAGCTAATTATGTCATTTCAAGGATAATTAGCTAAGTATAGGTCATGTTTTATTAAATAGACCGTTTTGGAGCTAACTAAGCTAATTATGTCATTTAGGTGGAAGCCTAGCTAACTATAGGTCGTTTCGGAGCTAACTTGGATAAAATAGGTCATTCCGGAGCAAACTATGCTTATTAAGCCATTTTGGAGCCACCTAGGCTAATTATAGGCCATTTAATACCTAAGCTAGGGGGAATAGGTCATCTTGCAGCTACGTAAGCCTTATTATGTCATTTAGGAGAGAACTTAGCTAACTATAGGTCATTTTTTATTAAATAGGTCATTTTGGAGCTAATTAAGCTAATTATGTCAGTTTGTAGGATAATTAGTCAATTTAGTATTTCTTGGATGAGTCTAAGCTACGTAGAAGAAGAGAAAGAGAAGAACCAAGAAGAGAAGAAGAAGTAAAATAAGAAGGAGGAGGAGGAGAAGGAGAAGGAAGAGGAGAAGAACAAGAAAAGAAGAAGGAGAAGGAGAAGGAGGAAGAAGGAGGAAGAAGAAGGAGAAGGAGGAGCTCCTTCTCCTTCTTATCCTCCTTCTTCTCCTTCTTCTTATCCTCCTCCTTCTCTTATTCTTATTCTTCCTTCCTTTCATTTTTCCTCTTTCTTCTCCTCTTGTCCCCTTCTTCGAGCTAAATTAGCTAAGAATGCCTTTTTGGAGCTAATTATGTCATTTCGAGGATAATTAGCTAAGTATAGGTCATGTTTTATTAAATAGACCATTTTGGAGCTAACTAAGCTAATTATGTCATTTAGGTGGAACCCTAGCTAACTATAGGTCGTTTCGGAGCTAACTTGGGTAAAATAGGTCATTCCGGAGCAAACTATGCTTATTAAGCCATTCTGGAGCTACCTAGGCTAATTATAGGTCATTCAATACCTAAGTTAGGGGGAATAGGTCATCTTGCAGCTATGTAAGCCTTATTATGTCATTTAGGAGAGAACTTAGGTAACTATATGTCATTTTTTATTAAATAGGTCATTTTCGAGCTAACTAAGCTTATTAAGCCATTTTGGAGCTAACTAAGCTTATTAAGCCATTCCAGAGCAAACTATGCTTATTAAGCCATTTTGGAGCTAACTAAGCTAATTATGTCATTTAGATGGAAGTCTAGCTAATTTTTATTAAAACACTAGAAATAACATACCATTATCGTCATCACGGCGGTGAAGCACGGTGGCTCTAGCTTGTTTCACCTGGAGAAGGCTCAACTGTAGAAGGGTCGTGCGATGCGTTTCGGTAGATATTCTGCACCAAACATCGTTTGCAATGTGTCTTTAGCATGAGGACACTCTTAAGATCACTGCACTGAAATGAAACTCACCGTCCCCGCCACATTAATGACTGACATCGACAGAGGGACTTGGCCGCTCTTCTCGCACATAGACTTTACATTTTGTTTCGACAAGTCAAACTTTTTATTTATTAATGAAACGGACATTCAAATGCAAGATTTGAAATAACATGAAGAAGAAACTTACCACAAAGAGCTCGTATATGTCTCTGTTAGACGCATCATTCCGTGCCCTCTCCGCCTCCACCAATGCAGTCGTCCTCTCCTCCAGCTCCCTAATCTCCTTATCCTTCTCCGCCATAGCCGCGTGCATTGCATCTCTCTCTCTGTATGAATAGCAGCCTGCAACACAACTCATTGTTAGCAATGTAATCATATTGGTTCCAACGCACAACATAATGCGGAAAGATAGTTGAGTCCATTAAACTAACCTCGATGGCAAGCTCGACTCGCCGTGGACGACGTGTTATCTCCGGACATGAGCTCGTTTGGCGTGCCTTTATCTGCCGGACAGTGCTAGGACAACGTATAAGGCTGTCTCCAATGGCGATCGAGCCATGGGGCCTCCCGTTGCCAGCTATCATCACCAGCTCTGGATCAATAGGCCCCTCGCTCGGGTTAAAGTCCTCCCCTTTCCTTGCCTTCCCGTGATCTCTGTACTTCACGAGCTTGTGGTGGCAGGAGATGTTGGTGAAGTTTTCTGGATGCTCGAGGTCAGACTCAGAGAATGCCTTGACCATCTTGTACGAGGCAGTATGGGCCATCGCATACAGGTCGTACATCTGTGGCACCTCCGTCTTATTGTGACGCGCCTAAAAGAGAGAGAGAGTAAAATTGTATTAGTAAAGGGCTCAAGATAGCATTAAGAATGAATTGCATGAGTCATGAAGCAAACCACATACCCAGTTCTCGCAAAATTGGATTAAGTTGACACTCCCTTGATGGTGTGGCACACCATCCATTTTTCCACGCCTCTCCTTGGCGTTGTTGTGGATGGCCTCCCACGTTTCGGAGCACCACTGATCCACCAAGGCCTCCCAACAATCCATCTTATCCACACACCATCTCGGGGGCACCTAAGTTAATAAAGAGAAATTTGAGTGCGTAAGAACCAACTCAAGGAAACTAACTACAAAGCCTTAATAATATGTAATTACCTTCATGTAATGCTCCTTCTCCATCTTAGTATCACGGCACTTCGCCTTGTCAATCCTAATACGCCGCGTGGCATAGTAGTCTCGAACAGCCTGCACCAGAGCGTCGTGCCGAAAGTTTTGAAGTAGGCGGCGACATTCAGTTTTGATAACCTTTGCCGCGTCCTCCTCGTATCCCTCTTCACACTTGCAGTAGGTCTGCAAACTAGACAACACCAATTAGTACAATAAATAGCTATGGTTGATTTATAATTGTGTGAAGGAGAAATTACCCAGAACTGTCGGATCACCATGTCGGCCCTCGTGTGGCACAAAACACCGTCGATCTCCACCTCCGGGGCGGCCGGGGCACCCAAGTAGTGCTCCCAGGTCATTCCTACCATCGCTCCCGACCGAGCAACGTAACAAACCCTGGGAAGTTTTTACGGCAAAGCACACCAAGGACGTTGTTGGGCTTGCAGACACCCTTGGCAACAATCCAACCCCTACGGTATGACAAATTAAAGCCAAAACATTAGATATTTGAGAAAACGCGAATGCAAAAGGTTAAACAAGAGTAAATTAACTTACTTGTCCCCATTTGTCCTAATCGACCACCTCTGCTCGGGGGTCGCCAGCACGAGCGGGAGCCCCGAACTACCACGCTGGTAGACGGTAGCCCCCTCACCCAGCTCCTCGTCGCTACCAGCATGGCCACTTGGCTCAGCCCAGGTATCCCACTGGGTCTCTTGGGACGTACCCTCATCCCTGCTTTGCTCCGGAGTCGCCTAGAACGAAGCCTCTGGGACACGAGTCATGTGGGTCGAAGGCTCGTCGACCTGAGGCTTGTCGACTCGAGGCTCGTGAACTAGAGACCGTGTAGCCTCCACCTCAGATGAATCCACCCTAGAAGTCCTATGCTCAGGTGAATCGGCTTGGGGTGGTGGCGGAGACCGTGTAGCCTCCACCTCAGAAGGCATGGCAGCCACCGCCCTACCTCTCCCACGGCCACGTGTACCTTTAGTACAACATAAATACCAACATGAGTAATAAAATGTATATAAATACCAATATGCATACAACATGAGTACAACATAAATACCAACATGAATACAACGTGTACCTTTAGTACCTCTCGGCTTCGCGGGGGGTCGACCTCCTCTCACGGGGGGCGCTCCTTGCAGAGTAGAGAGCAACGCTCTCTGAAGCTGCGAGGCAGGAATGGAAGTACCCATCCCATCACCCGCCGATGAAGAAGGAGCCGCGGAGTGCTTTCGACCCTTTCCCACCATCTTTCAACACTTGTCATGACAAAGAGTAAATGAAATTAGTACAACATAAATACCAACATGAGTAATAAAATTTATAAAATTTATGTGTATCATCGTCATAAATACCAACATGACTAATGAAAATTGAATACCTAACATAAACTCAAAATTTATATATAGTATAATAGTTGAATATCTGACATGAACTAATAACAATCGTGCTCGTCTATATATGCTTCGGGGTCAATAAATGCATCATGATCATCACTATCATCAATAAATGCATCATCATCATCACTATCACGAAGAACATGTGGAAGGCCACCTTTATGTAATCGGTCAAGAAGTGTCAGGTCATCCTCAGCAGTAACCTCTTCTTCTTCCAGATCTTCCTGTTCGGGCTCAAGGGTTAAGACGGATTCACTGTTGCTGTCTACTTCAATGTTCTGGGGTGAAGTAGAGCGGTTCTTGAAACGTTTCTTGGACATACGTGTTTCTTGGAATAATTCTCCTTCATATGTGTCTGGGTTAATGTGAGGTTCATAATCCTCTTCATTGAGGGTAGGTGGTCTAAAATGTGGTGGCACTTCATAAACGGCATCCCAACCTTTGAGATTTGGATCAGTTTGGCAGGCCCACGGTAGATAGAAAACTTGTGTCGCTTGTTGAGCCATAATATAGACATTGGGAACATCTAAGTGGGTGTTTTGGTTGATTTCGACTAGTCCTATATGTTCATGAGTCCTTCTTGTCTCCCCGGCTCAAACCAATAACATTTGAAGACTACGACGGTCGGTGGGTTTTCAGCATAGAATAGAAGTTCATAAATTGCTTCAACTCTTCCATTATACTCGGTGTCTCCTTCGCCGATAACAAAGACAGAACAATTTGTAGTCTTTAGGTCGGGTATAGATAGCTCTTTGCCAAAGGTACGAAAGTGATACCCGTTGATGTTGTATTTGTCAAATGAACGGACCTTATAGTCAAAACCATTAGCGACTTGTCTCAACTCGGCGTCCATAGACTCTGCATCAGCCTACAAGTTTAATACGAAAGAATGGATGCATTAGCCGCAAATTAGACCAAGAAATCAAATGGGCCCTTAATGGTAATTAATTACCCTTCGTTTGAACCAAGAGATGAAACCGGGATAGTCGCCTCCATGCTTTGCGAGAAGCTCATACTCTTCGACGGAATCCTTATCGATGACCGCTCCATCCGAGAATTCGGCGACGTATCGACTATATCAAATATCCGGGAATAAGAGTAGTTCAAAGCAATTAGAAGTTGCGGAACAATAAATTACCGAGAACTTACTCGATGTACGGCCGCACTTCTGTTAGGTTGGTGAAAATATACAATGAAATGGTCCGCCATTCTTCGACATCCAACAATTTCCCTTTCGAAGCACCACATGGTGCGAGCTTACCTTTGAATAGGCTGAGGTTGGATCGAACTTTTTTGTATCGTCATCATTGTATCGAGGCTTCGGGTTATGCAAATGATGATTTTTGGCTTCGTAGTGTGCTGTCATGAAGTTTGCCGCCTCCTAAGTAATGAATGCCTCGGCCATCGATGCTTCAACTCTACGTTTATTTTTACATTTAGCTCGAAGCGTCTTCTGCGTCCTCTCAGTTGAGTAGCACCATCGATTTTGAACGGGCCCCCCATTCTTGCCTCGGTCGGGAGATGCAAAATCAAATGTTGCATTGGATTAAAGAAGCCCAGTGGAAAGATCTTTTCTAATTTGCAGATCAACTCCGGCGCCAACTCTTCCATTTCATCTAGCACGCCAGGCGATAGTTCTTTCGCACAAAGAGAACGGAAGAAATATCTCAGCTCTGCCAGTACTAGCCATTCATCCTCAGGGATAAAGCCACGCAACATCACCGGCATTACCCGCTCAATCCATATGTGCCAATCATGACTCTTGAGACCAAACATTTTCAATTTCTCAAGACTCGCTCCCCTCTTTAGATTCGCAGCATACCCATCGGGGAACATCAACCGCATTTTCACCGACAATAGCATTTCCCTCATAGCTGGCCTTTCAAGATTGAACCATGCCTTTGGCTTCGCTATGCTTTGTTTTCCTTTCCGTTGTCGCAAGTTTTGCAACGGTCTATCACATAGAGCCTCCATGTCGATTCTAGCCTTAGGATTATCTTTTGACTTCCCCTCTATGCCGAACAATGTACCAAAAATGGCCTCCGCAATATTCTTTTCAGTGTGCATCACGTCGATGTTGTGTGGGCAAAGGAGGTCTTTGAAGTAAGGCAGATCCCATAAGCATGACTTGTGAGTCCACGCATGTTCCGTATTATACCCTTTGAAGTATCCTGGACGCAAAGGATCAGGCTCGAGAGCGTTTAACTGATCAAGGGTCTGCTGGCGTGTCAACAGAGCTGGTGCAGTGTTTTTGACAACTCTACCTTTGATGAAAATTTTCTTGTCTTTTCTGAACTTATGGTCATGATCCAGGAATTGTCTATGCATGTCGAAGAAAAAATACTTGCGACCAGCCTCCAGCCAACGGAACTGAAGAGCTGCCTTGCATGTGGTGCACGGGAACCTTCCATGCACACATCAGCCAGCGAATAGCGCAAACACCGGATAATCATGCGTCGAGTACATGTACCACACATGCATTTTTAAATTTGTTTTGGTAGCCGCGTCGTAGGTCTTGATCCCATTATCCCAGGCTTCTTGCAACTCATCCTTAAGCGGCTGCATGTACACATTCATATTCTTCCCCGGATAGTTGGGCCCTGGAATTATCAACGTCAGGAAAATGTTCTTTCTTTTCATAATCTCTCCGGGTGGCAAATTTAGTGGAATGACAAATACAGGCCAACAACTGTATTGTGCTACCGTCATACCATCCACATTGAACCCATTCGTGCTGATGGCAACTCTAGGTTGCCTTGGATCTTCCGATTTATCCTTATGTAATGCATCGAAGTGCCTCCACGCAAAACCATCTGAAGTGTGTACCAGCATCTTGTTCCCATCCGCATCTAGTTCGATTGTTTTGCCCAATTTGTGCCATGTCATCTGTCTCGCCGTCTCTTCGACCATGAAAAGACGTTGAAGTCATGGTACGATTGGCAGATACCGAAGAACACTAATGGGGATTTTGGTCTGATTCTTCTCACCCATACCGTTGTCTACCACAATATACCTGGAAGAATTGCAAATGGGGCAATAGTTAAAGGCCGCATACTCAAGCCTAAATAAGGCACATCCATTCTCATAGGCATGTATCTTCTCATAGGGCATCTTAAGTACACGGAGGATTTTCTGTGACCGGTACAGGTTTGCAGGCAGTACATGGCCTTTGGGTAGAAATCTTCCAAATATAGTCATCATCGCGTCGTAGCATTCTGTGCCTAGGTTGAATTGAGCCTTCAAAGCCATTACTTGCGCGATGGCATCCAGCTGACAAAGCTCAGTCTGCTCGTGGAGAGGATGTTTTTAAGACTCCAACATTTCATAGAAGGCCTTTGCAGATTTCTCCATCTCATCGTCCGAATCCCGAGCATCATCAAAGTCTTGCACCATGTCTTCAATCCCGGTACCATGCTCGTCGGTGCGACGACGAATCACCTCAGCTCTGGCACGTTGGTCAGACTCACCATGAAAATTCCACACCGTATAATTAGGCGTTCAACCCCACTTCTGCAGGTGTTTACCCATTTCAAACTCTGTCTGCTTTTTCCAGTTGTCGCAGTTGGGACAGGGGCACCATGTTTTTTTGCCGACCATTTGCAAATGCGGCTCTCACAAACCCCCTAGTTTTTGTTAACCATTCATGGGTCATGTCTTTCTGACTAGGGTGACCAGTGTACATCCAAGCACGATCACTCGTGTTGCCTAGCTACCTATGGGGGCACAAGAAATAAATATATAATTCATCATCTATATTCATACGCTAATCAAGTTTGTCAGTTTTATTAGTCCATGCAACCTACACGCTAATAGGTAAAGATATGTCCTAATCCCACCCGAGTATGTGTAGATTGGGTAGGTTTTCCCATGCTGTGCTCCAGATGCGACGCAGAATTTTGGTAGCACCTCCCCGCCATTCTCCTGATACACGTCTCGGCAATAAGCAGAGAGGATGTGTACCCGGAGAACAACAGGGAGGCACTGACGAAATTCTGCATAGGATCCAGAGCACAACATACGGGAAAACAAACCCAATCTACACATAGTCGGGTTGTCCATGGATAATGTTGGACAATTTGAAAGAATGGCGGTTATAAATATGCAAAGAAATGCATATTTTTAGATGACGCCCTTTCGAACGGGAGACACATACTGGTCACCCATACTCATGATTGAAGAAACCTATAGCTAGCAAGTTTCATCGACACGAAGACCGGGACAGAGCAAATTAAGGGGGTAGGAGGAGAAGCCATTTGTTCTCACCAACAAACGCAAGGGCGGAGCTCGTCCAACGCACGTGGAGGTCGTCGAACAACTGCACATTGAAATTCACACGATCAACACAAATATGATGTTTTTAACATAATCGGAAAATATGTGACCTAACTCATAATTTACAAAACTATGACCTCGCCAGCCTCTAGAAGGCCGAAAAGCACCTTCTCGTTCAACAGTAGGCAGAAGAGGTGTCGGGGGTCGGGGCTTAGTGGCGTCGAGGGTCGGTGGTGTCGGGTGTCGGTGGCGTCGGGGGTCGGGGGTTAGTTGCGTCGGTGGTCGGGGGTCTGTGTCGTCGGAGGTCGAGGGTCACTGGCGTCGGGGGTGGGGTCTTTTCGGTCAACAAGAGGCCGAAGAGGTGTCGGGGGTCGGGGGTCGAGGGTCGGGGGTTGGTGGCGTCGGGTGTCGGGGGTCGAGGGTCGGGGATTGGTGGCGTCGGGCGTCGGGGGTCGTGCGCCGGGGGTCGGGGGTCGGGGTCTTCTTCTTTCTTCTTCTCCTCTCTCCTCTTTTTCTTCTTCTTCTTCTTCTTCTTCTTGATCATCTTCCTATTATTATTATTCTTCTTCTTTTTTTCTCCTCCTCCACCTCCTCCTCTTCTTATTCTTCTTTCTTTTCTCTTTCTCCTCCTCTCCTCTTTCTTCTTCTTCTTTTTTCTTCTACTTTATTATTATCTTATTTTCTTCTAAGTTTTTTTCTATCTATTTTTTTATTTTCTATCTACTTTTTCTACCTAATAAACTAACTATGTAATTTGATAGTCATTAACAAGTCAAAACCTTATCATAGAGATCCTACTATTAAAGATTGTAGCAAATCTGAGAAAGAGAGAGAGGACTGACCTGAACCAAGGAAGAGGCGGTCACCACTGTCGCAGTTGAGGAGGCGAGGAGGGGGTCTGGCCGGCGATGGGAGGGTGAGGGCGAGGGCGAGGGAGGCGGCGAGGGAGGACGGCGAGGAGGGCGCGGGCGCGGGCTGAGGGTGGACGACGAGGGAGGCCGAGGGCGAGGGCGCGGGCGGAGGGAGGACGGCGAGGAGGGCAAGGGCGCGAGCGAAGGGAGGATGGTGAGGAGGGTAAGGGCGAGGGCGCGAGTGGAGTGAGGACGACCAGGAGGGCGAGGGTGAGGGCGCGGGCGGAGGGGGGACGGCGAGGGAGGACGGCGGACGGCGAGAGAGGGGGTGACAGAGACAGAGAGAGGGGGCGAGGGCGATGGCTGGATCTGTTGGAGAGAGTGGGACGTGGGGTGGGGGAGACGGCCGTTAGGGGGCCTTCTCTTTGTCGTCCGCCCCCCGACGGCAAAGAGGTGTAAGGCAGACGGCAAAGAGAGTGGCCGTTATGGGGTGGGAGGGGGTGTGTGGTGGGTCGCCCCGTGCTCTTTGCCGTCTGCCCTGGGTCTCTTTGCCGTCCACTGGCAGACGGCAAAGGGCCGACACATGGCAAATAGTATTTTTGCCACCAGTAAGCCCTTTGTTGTCCGCCTTGTGTCAACTGACGGCAAACGGGTTCTTTGCGATCAGCCAGCAGACGGCAAAGACCTGACTGACGGCAAAGAACTGGATTCCAGTAGTGCAACTAGCAACCGACAGGTACCAATCTAAGGTTTTGAGACAAAGATTGAATACACGAGATGAACTAGGGTTGGAGATGAGATGGTGCCGGTGAAGATGTTGATGAAAATTGGTCCTCCCACGAAGGAGGAAGCATTGGTGATGACGATGGCTTCGATTTCCCCTTCTCAAAGAGGAAGTCCTCCGACAGAATCGCTTTGTCGTAAAGCAAAAGGGCCTCTGCGAGGTTTCCTCCTCGAGGTGGCGGCGCTTTGTCCCGAAAGTTATCTCTTAAATTTTTTTCTAGTGTAAAAAATACCATATAGGAGAAGAGGGACATCGGAGGGCCAGCGGGGGCCCCACAAGCCATCAGGGGCGCGGCCACGTCGGCGCCTGTTGGCTTGTGCCCACTGTTGGGGAACGTCGCATGGGAAACAAAAAATTTCCTACGCACACGAAGACCTATCATGGTGATGTCCATCTACGAGAGGGGATGAGTGATCTACGTACCCTTGTAGACCATACAGCAGAAGCGTTAGTGAACGCGGTTCATGTAGTGGAACGTCCTCTCGTCCCTCGATCCGCCCCGCGAACAATCCCGCGATCAGTGCCACGATCTAGTACCGAACGGACGGCACGGCACCTCCGCGTTCAGCACACGTACAGCTCGACGATGATCTCGGCCTTCTTGATCCAGCAAGAGAGACGGAGAGGTAGAAGAGTTCTCCGGCAGCGTGACGGCGCTCCGGAGGTTGGTGATGACCTTGTCTCAGCAGGGCTCCGACCGAGCTCCGCAGAAACGCGATCTAGAGGAAAAACCGTGGAGGTATGTGGTCGGGCTGCCGTGGAAAAGTCGTCTCAAATCAGCCCTAAAACCTCCGTATATATAGGTGGGAGAGAGGGGACCTTGCCTTGGGGCTCAAGGAGCCCCAAGGGGGTCGGCCGAGCCAAGGGGGGAAGGTCTCCCCCCCAAACCGAGTTGGACTTGGTTTGGTGGGTGGGAGTCCTTCCTTCCCTTCCCACCTCCTCTTTTTTTTCTTTCTCTTTGATTTTTCTTTCTAATGCGCATAGGGCCCTTTTGGGCTGTCCCACCAGCCCACTAAGGGCTGGTGCGCCACCCTCAAGGCCTGTGGGCTTCCCGGGGTGGGTTGCTCCCCCCCCCTCGGTGAACTCCCGGAACCCATTCGTCATTCCCGGTACATTCCCGGTAACTCCGAAAACCTTCCGGTAATCAAATGATGTCATCCTATATATCAATCTTCGTTTCCGGACCATTCCGGAAACCCTCGTGACGTCCGTGATCTCATCCGGGACTCAGAACAACATTTGGTAACCAACCATATAACTCAAATACGCATAAAACAACGTCGAACCTTAAGTGTGCAGACCCTGCGGGTTCGAGAACTATGTAGACATGACCCGAGAGACTCCTCGGTCAATATCCAATAGCAGGACCTGGATGCCCATATTGGATCCTACATATTCTACGAAGAACTTATCGTTTGAACCTCAGTGCCAAGGATTCATATAATCCCGTATGTCATTCCCTTTGTCCTTCGGTATGTTACTTGCCCGAGATTCGATCGTCAGTATCTGTATACCTATTTCAATCTCGTTTACCGGCAAGTCTCTTTACTCGTTCCGCAATACAAGATCCCGCAACTTACACTAAGTTACATTGCTTGCAAGGCTTGTATGTGATGTTGTATTACCGAGTGGGCCCCGAGATACCTCTCCGTCACACGGAGTGACAAATCCCAGTCTTGATCCATACTAACTCAACTAACACCTTCGGAGATACCTCTAGAGCATCTTTATAGTCACCCAGTTACGTTGCGACGTTTGATACACACAAAGTATTCCTCCAGTGTCAGTGGGTTATATGATCTCATGGTCATAGGAACAAATACTTGACACGCAGAAAACAGTAGCAACAAAATGATACGATCAACATGCTACGTCTATTAGTTTGGGTCTAGTCCATCACGTGATTCTCCTAATGACGTGATCCAGTTATCAAGCAACAACACCTTGTTCATAATCAGAAGACACTGACTATCTTTGATCAACTGGCTAGCCAACTAGAGGCTTGCTAGGTACAGTGTTTTGTTTATGTATCCACACATGTAAATGAGTCTTCATTCAATACAATTATAGCATGGATAATAAACGATTATCTTGATACAGGAATTATAATAATAACTATATTTATTATTGCCTCTAGGGCATAATTCCAACAGTCTCCCACTTGCACTAGAGTCAATAATCTATCCCACACATCATCATGTGAATTACATTGTAATAAATCTAACACCCATACAGTTCTGGTGTTGATCTTGCTTTGGCCGTGGAAGAGGTTTAGTCAGTGGGTCTGCTACATTCAGATCCGTGTGCACTTTGCAAATATTTACGTCCTCCCCTTTGACGTAGTCGCGGATGAGGTTGAAGCGTCGTTTGATGTGTTTGGACTTCTCGTGAAACAGTGGTTCCTTTGCTAAGGCAATGGCACCCGTGTTTTCACAGAACAAGGTTATTGGATTCAATGCGCTTGGCACCACTCCAAGATCCGTCATGAACTGCTTCATCCAGACACCCTCCTTAGCTGCGTCCGAGGCAGCCATGTACTCCGCTTCACATGTAAAATCTGCTACGACGCTTTGCTTGGAACTGCACCAGCTTACCGCACCCATTAAGAATAAATACGTATCCGATTTGCGACTTAGAGTCGTCCGGATCTGTGTCAAAGCTTGCATCGACGTAACCTTTTACGGCGAGCTCTTCGTCACCTCCATATACGAGAAACATCTCCTTAGTCCTTTTCAGGTACTTCAGGATATTCTTGACCGCCATCCAGTGATCCACTCCTGGATTACTCTGGAACCTACCTGCCATACTTATGGCCAGGCTAACGTCCGGTCTAGTGCACAGCATTGCATACATGATAGAGCCTATGGCTGAAGCATAGGGGACGGAGCGCATATGCTCTCTATCCTCATCAGTTGCTGGGCACTGAGTCTTACTCAATCTCGTACCTTGTAAAACTGGCAAGAACCCCTTCTTGGACTGTTCCATTTTGAACCTCTTCAAAACTTTATCAAGGTATTTGCTTTGTGAAAGTCCTATCAGGCGTTTTGATTTATCCCTATATATCTTAATGCCTAGAATGTAAGCAGCTTCTCCTAGGTCCTTCATAGAGAAACTTTTATTCAAGTAATCATTTATGCTCTCCAAAAACTATACGTTGTTTCCAATCAGCAATATGTCATCCACATATAATATTAGAAACGCCACAGAGCTCCCACTCACTTTCTTGTAAATACAAGATTCTCCAACCACTTGTATAAACCCAAATGCTTTGATCACCTCATCAAAGCGTTTGTTCCAACTCCGAGATGCTTGCACCAGTCCATAAATGGATCGCTGGAGCTTGCACACCTTGTTAGCATTCCTAGGATCGACAAAACCTTCGGGTTGCATCATATACAATTCTTCCTTAAGGAAACCGTTAAGGAACGCTGTTTTGACATCCATCTGCCAGGTTTCATAATTGAAAAATGCAGCTATTGCTAACATGATTCTGACGGACTTAAGCATCGCTACGGGTGAGAATGTCTCATCGTAGTCAACTCCTAGAACTTGTGAAAAACCCTTTGCCACAAGTCGAGCTTTATAAACGGTCACATTGCCATCAGCGTCCGTCTTCCTCTTAAAGATCCATTTGTTCTGAGTAGCCTTGCGGCCCTCAGGCAGTACCTCCAAAGTCCACACTTTGTTCTCATACATGGATCCTATCTCGGACTTCATGGCTTCTAGCCATTTGTTGGAATCTGGGCCCACTATTGCTTCTTCATAATTTGCAGGTTCATTGTTGTCCAGCAACATGATTGATAAGACGGGATTACCATACCACTCTGGAGCAGCACGTGGTCTCGTCGACCTGCGTGGTTCGACAGAAACTTGAACCGGAGTTTCATGATCATCATCATTAACTTCCTCCTCAACCAGCGTCGCAACGACAGAGGTTTCCCCTTGCCCTGCGCCACCATCCAGAGGGATGAGAGGTTCGACAACCTCGTCAAGTTCTATCTTCCTCCCACTCAATTCTCTCGAGAGAAACTCCTTCTCCAAAAAAGCTCCGTTTTTAGCAACAAACACTTTGCCCTTGGATTTGAGATAGAAGGTGTACCCAACTGTCTCTTTTGGGTAACCTATGAAGACGCACTTTTCCGCTTTGGGTTCCAGCTTTTCAGGCTGAAGCTTTTTGACATAAGCATCACATCCCCAAACTTTAAGAAATGACAACTTTGGTCCTTTGCCATACCACAGTTCGTATGGTGTCGTCTCAACGGATTTTGATGGTGCCCTATTTAAAGTGAATGCAGCTGTTTCTAATGCATAACCCCAAAACAATAACGGTAAATCAGTAAGAGACATCATAGATCCCACCATCTCTAATAAAGTACGATTACGACGTTCGGACACACCATTACGCTGTGGTGTTCCAGGCGGTGTCAACTGTGAAACAATGCCACATTGTCTTAAGTGAGCACCAAACTCGAAACTCATATATTTACCCCCACGATCAGACCGTAGGAACTTGATCTTCTTGTTACGATGATTTTCAACTTCACTCTGTAATTGCTTGAACTTTTCAAATGTTTCAGACTTGTGCTTCATCAAGTAGACATAACCATATCTACTCAAATCGTCAGTGAAGGTGAGAAAATAACGATATCCGCCGCGTGCCTCCACGCTCATCGGACCACACACATCGGTATGTATGATTTCCAACAAGTTACTTGCACGCTCCATTGTTCCGGAGAACGGAGTCTTAGTCATCTTGCCCATGAGGCATGGTTCGCACGTGTCAAGTGAATCAAAGTCAAGTGACTCCAAAAGTCCATCAGCATGGAGTTTCTTCATGCGCTTTACACCAATATGACCTAAGCGGCAGTGCCACAAAAATATGGTGCTATCATTGTTAACTCTAACTCTTTTGGTCTCAATGTTATGTATGTGTGTATCACTATCAAGATTCAATATGAACAACCTCTCACATTGGGTGCATGACCATAAAAGATGTTACTCATAGAAATAGAACAACCATTATTCTCTGACTTAAAAGAGTAACCGTCTCGCAATAAACAAGATCCAGATATAATGTTCATGCTCAATGCAGGCACTAAATAACAATGATTTAAGTTCATAACTAATCCTGATGGTAACTGAAGTGAAACTGTGCCGACGGCGATTGAATCAACATTGGAACCATTTCCTACGCGCATCGTCACTTTATCTTTCGCCAGCCTTCGTCTATTCCGCAGTTCCTGTTTCGAGTTGCAAATATGAGCAACAGAACCGGTATCGAATACCCAGGCACTACTACGGGAGCCGGTTAAGTACACATCAATAACATGTATATCAAATATACCTGATTTTTCTTTGGCCGCCTTCTTATCTACCAGATACTTGGGGCAATTGCACTTCCAGTGACCCATACCCTTGCAATAGTAACACTCTGTTTCAGGCTTAGGTCCAGCTTTGGGTTTCTTCATCGGATTGGCAACAGGCTTGCCGCTCTTCTTTGAATTACCCTTCTTGCCTTTGCCGTTTCTCTTGAAACTAGTGGTCTTATTCACCATCAACACTTGATGCTCTTTACGGAGTTCAGACTCTGCGACTTTCAGTATCGCAAACAACTCGCCGGGAGACTTGTTCATCCCTTGCATGTTGTAGTTCAACACAAAGCCTTTATAGCTTGGCGGCAGTGATTGAAGGATTCTGTCAGTGATAGCCTCTTGCGGGAGTTCAATCCCCAGCTCAGCTAGACGGTTTGAGTACACAGACATTTTGAGCACATGTTCACTGACAGACGAGTTCTCCTCCATCTTGCAAGCATAGAATTTATCGGAGGTCTCATACCTCTCGATTCGGGCGTTCTTCTGAAAGATAAACTTCAACTCCTGGAACATCTCAAATGCTCCATGACGCTCAAAGCGACGTTGAAGTCCCGGTTCTAAGCCATACAAGACTGCACATTGAACTACTCAGTAGTCCTCCTTACGTGCTAACCAAGCGTTCTTAACATCCTGATCAGCCGTAGCGGGTGGTTCATCTCCTAGCGCAGCATTAAGGACATAATCCTTTTTCCCAGCTTGTAAGATTTAGCTTAAGATTACGTGCCCAGTCTACAAAGTTGCTTCCATCATCTTTCAACTTAGCTTTCTCTAGGAACGTATTAAAATTCAGGGTGACTTTCGCGTGAGCCATGATCTACAACACAAATATATTCAAAGTGGACTTAGACTATGTTCAAGATAATTAGAGTTTAACTTAATCAAATTATTCGCTAAACTCCCACTCAAAAAGTACATCTCTCTAGTCATTTGAGTGGTTCATGATCCACTTACAATAGCTCAAGTCCGATCATCACGTGAGTTGAGTATAGTTTCAGTGGTAAGCATCCCTATGCTAATCATATCATCTATATGACTCATGATCGACCTTTCGGTCTCATGTGTTCCGAGGCCATGTCTGCACATGCTAGGCTCGTCAAGCTTAACCCGAGTGTTCCGCGTGCGCAACTGTTTTGCACCCGTTGTATGTGAAAGTTGAGTCTATCACACCCGATCATCACGTGGAGTCTCGAAATGACGAACTGTAGCAACGGTGCACAGTCGGGGAGAACACAATTTCGTCTTGAAATTTTAGTGAGAGATCACCTCATAATGCTACCGTCGTTCTAAGCAAAATAAGGTGCATAAAAGGATTAACATCACATGCAATTCATAAGTGACATGATATGGCCATCATCACGTGCTTCTTGATCTCCATCACCAAAGCACCGGCACGATCTTCTTGTCACCGGCGCCACACCATGATCTCCATCAACGTGTCGCCATCGGGGTTGTCGTGCTACTCATGCTATTACTACTAAAGCTACATCCTAGCAAAATAGTAAACGCATCTGCAAGCACAAACATTAGTATAAAGACAACCCTATGGCTCCTACCGGTTGCCGTACCATCGACGTGCAAGTCGATATTATCTATTACAACATGATCATCTCATACATCCAATATATCACATCACATCGTTGGCCATATCACATCACAAGCATACCCTGCAAAAACAAGTTAGACGTCCTCTAATTTTGTTGTTGCATGTTTTACGTGGTGACCATGGGTATCTAGTAGGATTGCATCTTACTTACGCAAACACCACAACGGAGATATATGAGTTGCTATTTAACCTCATCCAAGGACCTCCTCGGTCAAATCCGATTCAACTAACGTTGGAGAAACCGACACTTGCCAGTCATCTTTGAGCAACGGGGTTACTCGTAGCAATGAAACCAGTCTCTCGTAAGCGTACGAGTAATGTCGGTCCAAGCCGCTTCAATCCAACAATACCGCGGAATCAAGAAAAGACTAAGGAGGGCAGCAAAACGCACATCACCGCCCACAAAATTTTTTGTGTTCTACTCGAGAAGACATCTACGCATGAACCTAGCTCATGATGCCAATGTTGGGGAACGTCGCATGGGAAACAAAAATTTTCCTACGCACACGAAGACCTATCATGGTGATGTCCATCTACGAGAGGGGATGAGTGATCTACGTACCCTTGTAGACCGTACAGTAGAAGCGTTAGTGAACGCGGTTGATGTAGTGGCACGTCCTCTCGTCCCTCGATCCGCCCCGCGAACAATCCTGCGATCAGTCCCACGATCTAGTACCGAACGGACGGCACCTCCGCGTTCAGCACATGTACAACTCGACGATGATCTCGGCCTTCTTGATCCAGCAAGAGAGACGGAGAGGTAGAAGAGTTCTCCGGCAGCGTGACGGCGCTCCGGAGGTTGGTGATGACCTTGTCTCAGCAGGGCTCCGCCCGAGCTCCGCAGAAATGCGATCTAGAGGAAAAACCGTGGAGGTATGTGGTCGGGCTGCCGTGGAAAAGTCGTCTCAAATCAGCCCTAAAACCTCCGTATATATAGGTGGGAGAGAGGGGACCTTGCCTTGGGGATCAAGGAGCCCCAAGGGGGTCGGCCGAGCCAAGGGGGGAAGGTCTCCCCCCCCCCCCCAAACCGAGTTGGACTTGGTTTGGTGGGTGGGAGTCCTTCCTTCCCTTCCCACCTCCTCTTTTTTTTCTCTTTGATTTTTCTTTCTAATGTGCATAGGGCCATTTTGGGCTGTCCCACCAGCCCACTAAGGTCTGGTGGGACACCCTCAAGGCCTATGGGCTTCCCCGGGGTGGGTTGCCCCCCCCCCCCCGGTGAACTCCCGGAACCCATTCGTCATTCCCGGTACATTCCCGGTAACTCCGAAAACCTTCCGGTAATCAAATGAGGTCATCCTATATATCAATCTTCGTTTCTGGACCATTCCGGAAACCCTCGTGACATCCGTGATCTCATCCGAGACTCCGAACAACATTCGGTAACCAACCATATAACTCAAATACGCATAAAACAACGTCGAACCTTAAGTGTGCAGACCTTGCGGGTTCGAGAACTATGTAGACATGACCCGAGAGACTCCTCGGTCAATATCCAATAGCGGGACCTGGATGCCCATATTGTATCCTACATATTCTATGAATAACTTATCGTTTGAACCTCAGTGCCAAGGATTCATATAATCCCTTATGTCATTCCCTTTGTCCTTCGGTATGTTACTTGCCCGAGATTCGATTGTCAGTATCCGTATACCTATTTCAATCTCGTTTACCGGCAAGTCTCTTTACTCGTTCCGTAATACAAGATCCCACAACTTACACTAAGTTACATTGCTTGCAAGGCTTGTATGTGATGTTGTATTACCGAGTGGGCCCCGAGATACCTCTCCGTCACACGAAGTGACAAATCCCAGTCTTGATCCATACTAACTCAACTAACACCTTCGGAGATACCTCTAGAGCATCTTTATAGTCACCCAGTTACGTTGCGACGTTTGATACACACAAAGTATTCCTCCGGTGTCAGTGGGTTATATGATCTCATGGTCATAGGAACAAATACTTGACACGCAGAAAACAGTAGCAACAAAATGACACGATCAACATGCTATGTCTATTAGTTTGGGTCTAGTCCATCACGTGATTCTCCTAATGACGTGATCCAGTTATCAAGCAACAACACCTTGTTCATAATCAAAGACACTGACTATCTTTGATCAACTGGCTAGCCAACTAGAGGCTTGCTAGGGACAGTGTTTTGTCTATGTATCCACACATGTAAATGAGTCTTCATTCAATACAATTATAGCATGGATAATAAACGATTATCTTGATTCAGGAATTATAATAATAACTATATCTATTATTGCCTCTAGGGCATAATTCCAACACCCAACTGGTTGCCCATCTTCGGTATATTTTTGGCCCAATTGTTCTTATATATTCCAGAAAAATTCTCCGTGAAGTTTCACGTCATTTGGAGTAACTTGATTTTTCTGCCCTTCATGATGTAACTTGTATATTGTATATTTTTCTGCCCTTCATGATGCAACTTGATTTTTCTGCCCTTCATGATGTAACTTGTATATTCCAGAAAAATTCTCCGTGAGGTCTTCGGTATATTGTCTTAGTTTCTCGGTCTAGAATTCCAGTTTCGAGATAATTCCCTCTTCATGATGTAACTTGCATATTGGGAGAGAAGAGGCATAATAATTACATAATAATAAGGAATAATAGACAATAATAAGACAAGTATCAATAAAGATTCATGATGCAAAATGGACGTATCAACTCCCCCAAGCTTAGACCTCGCTTGTCCTCAAGCGAAAGCCGAGCTCGAGAATAATGGCCACATGATTTGAGAGGGAGAAGTCGATAAAAGTAAAATACGAACATGAGAGCATCATGAATATTAGCATAATAGCAACTATTTTATCATATATCTTCTCAGAAACAAGTAACAATCTATTCACAAATATTAGAGTACGAAGCATAAACTTTATTGACAAACAAAAATCTATGTTTCGGGTCATTAGGAATCATAATTAAACATATTTTAGAGAAGAGTCTATGTAAGAGATTTCTTATTAGCAAGTTCACATACTCAACTATCATTTATTCTTCTATGATTGCTCGTACTCAAGTCATTTTTGGATCTCATGTTTTCATAGGGCACATTGGAAGAGAGGGCCTTAAATGATTTGCCGCCCAACTCATTTACCTCAAGGATAATGTCAACAATAATGAATCATGATAATCTACATTCACTTGGATATATAAATCTGAATCTTTCCTCAACACATGATGCTTGCCACTATATAATTAATAGGTAGAAAGAAGAATGAATTTAGTGACTCATGCACAAGAGTGAACTTCAAAGATAAAATATAGACCCTTTGCAGAGGGAAGGAAAGGTTGTCATGCGCTTTTAGGTTTTTGAATGTGCAAACTTTTAATGCAAAGGAATGTCACTTTATATTGCCCCTTGTGATAGCAGCCTTTATTATGCAGTATGTCACTTTTATTTCTTTGCCATCACAAGATTGTACAAAGTTTATTTTCCCCTGCAATAAAAGATCATACATATTTAGGAGCAACTTTATATTGCTTGGTGCACCGATGACAACTTACTTGAAGGATCATACTCAATACATGGGTAGGTATGGTGGACTCTCATGGCAAGAAACTGGGTTTCACGGTTATGGATGCACAAGTAGTATATCTAGTTCTCCACTTAGTGCGAAGTTTTTGGGCTAGCAAAAGGTCTAATCAAGCATCACATGTTACAGGATCCAGGACCATATAACTTCTATATGAATGTAAAATACCATTACCATTATGTTATCTTCCATGTACTACGTCAACACTTGATCATTATATAATATTTGATGACGGCTCACAATTATAAAAGATGTCCAAGATAGTGTATTTATATGAGAATCTCCTCTCCTCTTTCATAGTCTTGCTTAGATTATAACCATGACTAATACTATGTTTGTTTATTTTCAACAACCTTCATCACTTATACTCTTTACTATGTGAAGTCATTACTCTTCATGGGATAAACATATGATCTTTCTATATAAAATACTTTTTATTGCTATGCTGTCATGATGGGTGTAATGGGGGCAAAGCACACATACTCAACTAATGTTTATTATATAAATCTCACACTCGGTTACAAAGGTAGATATATCTCAAAGGAAAATACTAAGTAAAAGCAAACCTGAAATTCTAAATGTCTAATCCATTAAAACTAAACAATAAACTAAGATATATAATGGTGGTGCAAGTGATGGTGATACGATACTAGGGCATTTCCCCAAGCTTGGAGTAAGCCAAGGTTGATGCCCATACCATGTACTCAAGCGTCCTCCTTAGGTGATGGCGGTGGTGTAGTCAAATTATTCTTCTCCAGCTTACGTCGAAGGATAAAATTCTCCTCCCTCAAGCCATTGTATTCTTGCTCAAGATTCAATACCTTTTTGCATAGTGCCATCTTGCTTTCCTGCATAAAATATGACGGGATAAATTGATCCTTAGACTCATTTACCCTTTTTGGGACACTTGACTTCTTGAATTCCACATGCATATCTTCAAGTTGAGGACAAAAGGAGCTTCATCTTCATCTGAACCGGTGTCAGGACTGGCCTCTTCTATTTCTTCCAAGTCATCCTCTTCTCCCTCGCCCGAAGACCATAGGTAAGGGTAAATATCTCCAAAGATCTTTGGGTCCACGGTATAGTGGGAAACATAGCTCTCTCCATGCGAATCTTGAGAAGAGACATTCTCATATCTGTTAGGAAAACAACTGGAAACAAGAACAAAGAAAAACCTTGTAGTGCGGTAGTCAAACCAACCGCAAGTATATATAATGATTTTTTCTGGACCAGAATACATGCTCGGGAAGAAGTCGGAGTCTGGGAGGCACACAAGGGCCCCACAAGCCATCAGGGCGCTGCCAAGGGGCGCGCCCTGTTGGCTTGTGCCACCCTCGTGGGTCCCATGGATTCCTTTTTATTTTTATGTTTTTTCTAAAATACCAAAACTGACAGAAATTATTTTTTTGAAATTTTTGGAGATAGTTTACTTACTGTACCACGTAGATACCGCTTTTTAGGTTTCTAGAGTGTTTCGGAAGACTTCCATTATGTGCTCTTTTGGTGCTATGACTTGGGTGATATTAGTCTCCTCATTAATGGGTGCAGTTGAAATATAATGTTGATTCTTTGCCCATTCATCACTCTCGGGGTTTTTACCTTCAAAGTTATTAATTTTTATGGCACCGGAGCGATAAACCTCCTCGACAACATAGGGTCCTTCCCATTTAGAGAGTAGTTTACGTGCAAAGAATCTGAAACGAGAATTGTACAAAAGCACTAGGTCTCCAACATTGAGTTATTGTTTGTGAATTCTCTTGTCATGCCATATTTTAACGTTCTCTTTAAATAACTTAGCATTTTCATAAAATTTCATCCTCCATTCATGTAATGAGATAAAATCGAATAACCTATTTTCACCAGCAAGTTTGAAATCATAGTTAAGTTATTCAATTACCCAATAAGTTTTATGTTCTAGCTCAAGAGGTAAATGACAAGCTTTTTCATAGACCGTTTTGTACGGGGACATCCCCATAGGATTCTTGAAAGCATTCCTATAGGCCCAAAGAGCATCATCTAGTTTCCTATACCAATTCTCCCTAGATCTATTGGCAGTCTTTTGCAGGATTAATTTTATTTCGTGATTGCTCAACTCAACTTGACCACAAGATTGAGGATGATAAGGTGATGCAATCCTATGGTTAAAATCATATTTAGCTAGAATTTTACAGAAAGCACCATGAATAAAATGTGAATCACCGTTAGTCATTAAATATCTAGGGACACCAAACCTCGGAAAGATAATATCTTTAAGCATTTTAATACAAGTGTCATGATCAACACTACTAGTTGGATTAGCTTCTACCCATTTAGAATCAATCAGCACCAACTAGAATATGAGTATATATATTCGAGGAAGGAAAAGGTCACATAAAGTCAAAACCCCACACATCGAATGGTTCAATAGCAAGTGAATAGTTCATAGGCATTTCTTTACGTCTACCAATATTACCTACTCTTTGGCATTCATCACAATAAAGGACGTACTTAGGGGCATCTTTAAAAAGAGTAGGCCAATAGAAACCAGATTGTAATACCTTGTGTGTCGTCCTGTCACTAGCATGATGTCCTCCATAATCTTCAGAATGGCATTTCCTTAGGATCCATTCTTTTTCATGCTCACATATACAACGTCTAATAATACCATCTACTCATTCTTTATAAAGATGTGGGTCATCCCAAAAGTAATGCCTTAAGTCATAAAATATTTTTTTCTTTTGTTGATAGGTGAAGCTAGGTGGAACACATTTGGCCACAATAAAATTAGCATAATCAGCATACCAAGGAGACCTACGTGAAGTATTAATAGTAGCCAGTTTCTCATGAGGGAAATTATCATCAATCGGTAGTGTGTCATCACGAACATTTTCCATTCTAGACAAGTTATCAGCTACAAAATTATCATCTCCCTTTCTATCAACGACATGCAAATCAAACTCTTGAAGTAAAAGAATCCACCTAATGTGTCTAGGTTCACGTCTTTCTTTTCCATAAGGTACTTAATAGCAGCCTGGTCGACGTGTATAGTTACTTCAGAATCAACAATGTAAGGTCTAAATTTATCACATGCAAACACAACTTCTAAAAATTCCTTTTCTGTAGTAGCATAATTTCTTTGAGCAGTATCTAGGGTCTTACTAGCATAATGAATAACATTCAATTTCTTGTCTACTCTTTGCCCTAGGACATCACCAACAACATAATCATTAGCATCACACATAATTTCAAAGGGTAAATTCCAATCAGGTGGTTGGACGATAGGTGCATAAATTAACACTTTCTTAAGTATTTCAAAGGATTCTACACAATCATCATTAAAAACAAAGGGAAGATCTTTTTGAAGAAAATTAGTTAATGGCCTAGAATCATTGAGAAATCTTTAATGAAACGCTTATAGGAACCAACATGACCAAGGAAACTTCTTATACCTTTGATATCCTTTGGGCAAGGCATTTTCTCTATTGCATCAACATTGGCTTTATCCACCTCAATACCTCGTTTAGAAATTTTATGCCCAAGCACTATACCTTCGTTCACCATACAGTGGCACTTCTCCCAATTCAAGACAAGATTAGTTTCTTCACATCTATGCAACACTCAATCAAGGTTGCTCAAGCAATCATCAAAAGAAGTCCCGTAAACAGAGAAGTCATCCATGAAAACCTCAACAATCTTTTCACAAAAGTCAGAGCATATAGCAGTCATACATCTTTGAATGGTAGCAGGTGCATTGCATAGACCAAAAGGCCTACGCCTATAAGCAGAAGTTCCAAAAGAGAAAGTAAAGGTAGCTTTATGTTGGTCCTCTTTTGACAGAGGTATTTGAGAAAATATAGAATACCCATGAAGGAAACAAAAGTTTGTGTCTTAGATAATCTTTCTAACATTTGATCAATAAAAGGCAAAGGATAGTGTTTTTTCCTAGTAGCTTTATTAAATTTCCTAAAATCAATAACCATCCTATAACCAGTTACTGTCCTTTTTGGAATGAGTTCATTTTTATCGTTGGGAACAACAGTTATACCACCTTTCTTAGGAACACAATGAACAAGACTTACCCATCTACTATCAACAATAGCATAAAATATACCTGCTTCCAGAAGTTTTAATATGTCAGTTCTTACCACCTCCTTCATTTTAGGATTGAGGCGGAGTTGATCTTCTGCTGACAAAGAGTACGTCTTATGCCTTTAAGATCATCAAGAGTATAGCCAATAGCAGTCATGTGGACCTTTAAGGTTTTCAGTAATCTCTTTTCTTCATGCTCTAAAAGGTTAGCACTAATAATAATAGGATATATCTTCTTGACATCAAGATAAGCATATTTCAAAGTATCAGGTAAAGACTTGAGCTTAAACACGTGGTATCCTTTTGGTGGAGGAGGGCCACCTAAAATTTCGACGGGTAAGTTGTGCTTAAGAATAGACTGCTCATCAAGAAGTATCATATCTAATTCATTTCTTTCATGTAAGTACATATCATTCTCATGGTCTAGCAGATACTATTCTAATGGATCTGTAGGAGGTACAACAAGAGAAGCAAGACCAATTATTTAATATTTATTAGGCAATTCCTTTTCATGTGATTGTTTACCAAACTTCGAAAAATTGAACTCATAAGAAATATCACCAAAGGTAACTTTGACCTTCTCGGTAGAACAATTAATTTGAGCATTAGCAGTATTCAAGAAAGGTCTACTGAATATAACGGGGCAAAAGTTATCTTGTTCTGAACCAAGTACTAAAAAATCAGTGGGGCATTTGACTTCTCCACACAATAATTCAACATCTCTAACAATCCAAAGTTGCGATATAGTATCTCGGTTCGCAAGTTTAATAGTAACATCTATGTCTTCAATTGAAACGGTGTTATATCATGCATAATTTCTCCAATCTTAACTGTGATAAAAGGTGTCTACCACTGGTTTATTTTTATCAAGTTCATCCTATTTATTTCTAACAGGCTTTGCAATTCTAGTAGCTTCATCACATGGGTAAATAACTTGCCCATCAATGTTATTAGCTAGGAGATCATTAACCATAGCAACCTTATGCTCAACATTTATTTGGTCAAAAGGTTTAGGTGTCCTAACATGACTTCTATTAACCACTGTTGCCGCCCTAGCATGCTCTCTAATCTTAACAGGAAAAGGGGGTTTCTCAATGTAAGCAATAGGAACAACTGGATCCACATGGTTAATAATTATTTCTTATTTCTTTATTTCAACAAGTTCATCATGTAATTTTTCAGTAGGGGGATGGAATTTAAACTAATTCTCGTTGGGGAGATCAACGTAAGTGGCAAAAGTTTCACAGAAGGTAGCTACTATCTCAGGATCAAGACCATATTTGTTGCTAAACTCATGAAAAGGAGAAGTTTCCATGAAAGATTTAACGCACTCAAAATTGAATTTTATACCTAATGAGTTACCTCCATCGAGTTCCCAATCTTCAGAATTGCGTTTAATATCTCCTAGAAGATTACATCTGAATTCAATAGTGTCCTTCATATGGGAACCAACCACACAAGCGTCGAGCAATGTTTGATCATCATGAGAAAGCCGAGCATAGATTTTTTGTATGATCAATTGTCTTGGGAACTCATGGTTAGGGCAAGTGTGCATCATAGATTTAAGCCTCCCCCAAGCTTGAGCGATGATTTCTCCTTCATGAGGACAACAATTATAAATAAAATTCTGATCATGATGAATCAAATGCATAAGATAAAACTTCTGATGAAATTCCATTTTCAAGTGATTCCAATCCCATGATCCAATATCATCTAATAGCATGTACCACAATAGTGATTTCCATACAAATATAAAGGGAAAACTTTCTTGTTCACTTTGTCTCGTGGTAGACCTGAAAGCTTAAACAATCCGCAAATCTCATCAACATATATTTAATGATTATCAGGATGAGTTAAATCGTTATAAGAATTAGCTAACAGTTTCTCTAACATACCCGAAGGAATCTCATAATAGATATTTTCAATGATACATCTCCATCGTATCTATTTTTTTTATTGTTCCATGCTGTTATATAATCATTCTTGGATGTTTTACAATCATTGTATAGTCATTTTATATCATTTTTTGGTACTAACCTAGTGACATAGTGGCCAGTGCCAGTTGATGTTTTCTGCATGTTTTTTACATCGCAGGAAATAAATACCAGATGTAGTCCAAATGCAGCGAAACTTTTTGTGGATTCTTTGGGGCCCAGAAGACATCCAGTGGGCCAGGAACACACGTGAGGGGAGCTCCGATGGGAGCGCAACCCACCAGGGCGCGCCTGGGCCTAGGCGCCCCCCGGTGGGTTGTGCCCTCCTCGTTGGCCTCATGCACCGCCTCTTTGCTCTATAAATACCCCAATATTCCACAAACCCTAAGGAGGGGGTGAAAATCAATTCCAGTCACCGCAGAGTCCAGAAACACAAGATCCAATCTGGACACCATCACAGAGGGGTTCATCATGTCCATTAGTGCCTCTCCGATGATGTGTGAGTAGTTCTTTGTAGACCTATGGGTCCATTGTTAGTAGCTAGATGGCTTCCTCTCTCTCTCTCTCTTGATTATCAATACAATGGTCTCTTGGAGATCCATATGATGTAAGTCTTTTTGCGATGTGTTTTTTGGGATCCGATGAACTTTGAGTTTATCATGAGATCTATGTTTTTATCCATGAAAGTTATTAGAGTCTTCCTTGATCTCTTATATGCGTGATTGATTATAGCCTCGTATTTCTTCTCTGATATTTGGATTTTTTTTGGCCAACTTGATCTATTTATCTTGCAATGGGAAGAGGTGCTTTGTGATGGGTTCGATCTTACAGTGCTTGATCCCAGTGATAGAAAGGGAAACGACACGTATGTATTGTTGCTAGTAAGGATAACAAGATGGGGTCTATTTCTACATAAATAGATTTTGTCTACATCATGTCATCATTATTATTGCATTACTCCGTATTTCTGTGCACTTAATACACTAGATGCATGCTGGATAGCGGTCGATGCGTGGACTAGTAGTAGTAGATGCAGGCAGGAGTCGGTCTACTAATCTTGGACGGGACGCCTATATAATGATCATTGCCTGGATATCGTCATGATTATTTGAAGTTCTATCAATTGCCCAACAATAATTGTTTTCCCACCGCTTGCTATTTTTCGCGAGAGAAGCCACTAGTGAGACCTACGGCCCCGGGGTCTCTTTTCATCATATTTGCCTTTGCAATCTATTTTCCTTTTCTTTTATTTTAAGATCTATTAAACCAAAAATACAAAAATACCTTCCTGCAATTTATTTGTTCTGCGATCAATTTATCCTATCTACCACTTTTACCTCACGTTAGTTTCCTATCTCGAGGCACCGTACCAGAAAGGAATTTCTATCGCCGTTGCCGCGGAAGATCAAGTCAAGATAGTCTCCCGCCAACATGCCAATTTCTAGCGTCGTTGCCGGGGAGGGATTGACAACCCCTTTAACACATCGGGTTGCGAGTATTTGTTATTTGTGTGCAGTTGTTGTTTACATGGTGTGAGGAGGTTCTCCTACTAGTTCGATAACCATGGTCTCATCACTGAGGGAAATACCTACCGTTGCTATACTGCATCATCCCTTCCTCTTTGGGGAAATACCGACGTAGTTCTAGCAGACATCATTGAGCGACTATTTTCTCAACTTCCGTTCGAGGCGAAGATTCCCCGAACAAGCTACTCAAGGGGTGCCCGTTTATACTAGAAGCAACAATAAATTTCAACACGTACCGAAAATGTCTCCTTACCAATTTCCACTTACCAAAGGCGCTTCACTCCCCGGCAACATCGTCGAAAAAAAGTATTTATCACCCACAAGTATAGGGGATCGTTCTAGTCCTTTCAATAAGTAAGAGTGTCAAACCCAACGAGGAGCAGAAGGAAATGATAAGCAGTTTTCTGCAAGGTATTCTTTGCAAGTGTTGTAAGTAGCAGTGATAGATAGTTTTGTAGCAAGATAGTTCTTAACCGGTGTCAAGTAAAAATAGTAACAAAGTTGCAACAAGGTAGCCCAATCCTTTTTATAGCAAAGGACAGTCCTAAAAGTACTCTTATATAAAGTAATTGCTCCCGCGGACACATGGGAATATACGTCTAGTCATGTACACCATATTGAGTTGATTCGCTTTCGCTACTTTGATAATTTGATATGTGGGTGGACCGGTGCTAAGATGTTGTTCTTACTTCAAGTAACAATCTACTTATGATTCACCACTCTCGCAAGCATCCGCAACTACGAAAGTAGAATTAGGATAAATCTAACCATAGCATGAAACATGAGGAGCCACATGAGCCCTTTATGAAGCAACACATAAAGTCAGGTTTAAGCTTTTGTCACTCTTGCAACCATCATCTACCTATTACTCCACAGTGACTTCCCTTAGGACCATAACATGGCTAAGTGTCATGTAGTCGACGTTCACATGACACCATTAGAGGAAGTAACAACATACATACCATCAAAATATCAAACGAATACCAACTTTATATGATTACTTATAACCAGACTTCGCCCATGTCCCGAGGCACAATAGTATCTACTCACACCTCATCAACATGTTCAACATCAGAGGTATTATGATAATGATTCAGGATCTGAACATAATGTCTTCCACCAAGTAACCCAACTAGCGTCAACTACAAGATGTAATTATGACAACTAGCAACCCATAGGTATCAATCTAAGGTCTTGAGACAAAGATTGAATACACGAGATGAATTAGGGTTGGATATGAGATGGTGCTGGTGAAGATGTTGATGAAGATTGGTCCTCCCACGAAGGAGGAAGCATTGGTGATGACGATGGCTTCGATTTCCCCTTCCTAGAGAAGAATTTATTCGACGAAATCTCTCTGCCAGAGAGCAAAAGGGCCTCTGTCCAAGTTTCCGACTCTAGACTGGGACACTTAATCCCGAAAGTTATCTCTTTTTATAGGGTAACACACCATATAGGGGATTAGGGCATCAGAGGGCCAGTAGGGCCCGACATGCCATCAGGGTGCGCCCAGGGGGGCGCCCTGTTGGCTTGTGCCGAGCCGGTTGCCCCTCTCCAGTATATTTTTGGCACAATAGTTCTTATGTATTCCAAAAACAATTCTCCATGAAGTTTCACGTCATTTGGAGCAACTTTATTTTTCTGCCCTTTTCTCGGTTTCTCGATCTAGAATTCCAATTTCGAGATACTCCCATCTTCATGATGTACCTTGTATATTCAGAGAGAAGAGGCATAAGAATTACATAATAACAGGTAATAATGGACAGTAATAAGACAAATATCAATAAAGATTCAGGATGCAAAATGGACGTATCACCTATGATCAAGCATTCTTGCTTCGATTCTTAAGTCAATATACTCTATTATAGGTGACCTAGTCACCAACAAACATCTAGATGAAGTTTCTTGTATGGTCCATATTTTTATTGCATGTTTTCTTAGAACCATTCATATCTCATCTAGTTGTGAAAATTCATTTCAAATCATTTGAATATTTTCTAAGAGCTTTGGCAAAATATCTAAGAATCTTTATTTACAAAATGACCAAGAAGGATTTACGTGTATTTTGAAAAGATCCCATATTTTCAAGTATTTAAGATTCAATTTGCAACTTAGTCTCTCTGAACTGGGAAAATTGGTTATACCGACTTCTTCAAGAGGCCTAAGATCATTCTCGGTTCTACTGAGTAATTTTGCCTTGGAGACTCAGAATTTTGATATTACGTGTGTTCTTAGTGATTATCTCAATTTTGCCAACGGAGGATTCCTTCTAAAAAGTTCACAAAATGCAAAAGGGGGGAGAAATTTTAAGGAACCCTTATATACTCAAGGGGGAATTTCAAGGAACCCTTATCTACTTAAGGGAGAGAAATATCAAGGAACCCTTATCTATATCAAAGGAAGAAAAATCCAGGATCCCTTACTCTCAAGGAACCCTTACCCTCTGACCTTTTTGGAAATTAATGCCAAAGGGGGAGAAATATAAAAAATTATGCTTGAAGAGGGAGAAATCTTTAATGGGGAGATATCAAAGGGGGAAATCCTTAAGGGATAAAGTTATCTAAGCCTATGCTTACCCAAAGGAGGTGAACTACAAGAAGGCAAAGCTTCTTACATTGTTCTTCTCTCACCCTACCTATTCCCAATATATATATATATATATATATATATATATATATATATATATATATATATATATATATATATGATAGGGGGAGAGGAAATCCTACATATTCATACTTAGGGGAAAAATATCTATATATTCTTGGAGACATATCTATCCTAACATAGGGTGAGAGATTATCTATCGTCAAATCCTATTTTGAATATATCTTCGATGTCTTGGTAATTTTGAAGCTCTTTGCATCTTTACAATAGAATACCCTTGTGTTATCTAACAATTGTTTTCTTAAGTGTGTTCCCACTGCTAAGATGCTCAAGAACTCCAAGGTAAGTATATGCATCATATCCTTGTTCAGGATGATCTCTTGTCGCTTACACATATTGTTTGTAGGAGTGAGTCTTGAACATGGAGACACTTGATTCACCTATGTTTGATGCATGTAGCCAAGATACTCATGACTCCTCATGTCCCTTTCTACAATTTGTGTGTCCATTCATTCCAAAGCAACTGTCCTTTGAAGGGGATTGCACACATTTAGGGTGAGCTTGTACTAGTCATGTATCTTTCAAAGTTGTCATATTCTAATGCATATCTCTATTTGATGCTTTGATTATATGTTTTCATAAATTACCAAAAAGGGGAGATTGAAAGCACATATGCTCCCTTGGTGGTTTTGATAATCCATTTCAACATACATTTTCTCTTAGACTAATACTTTTACCTAGTATATTTCAGATATAGTCCACATAGAGGATTGGCTAAGGATTGTGAGGAAAAGCCCCAATGAAGGAAATAATAGGATTGTCCAAGCTTCAAGATTCAAGACTCTACATTTTATATTTTGTGAGAAATCACATTTGAGTCCATAGGAAAGCCGATACTATTAAAAGGGGATGAGGTGACTATGATGATCTGGTTTCTCAAGTGCTTAGAGATTAGCCGCCAAAAATACGCATGAATTCTCCCACAAATATTTTGTCCAAAATCCTAAATATCCAAAATTTGGTGCCACCAATTTTTTCTATTTGGCCCTACCGACTTTTACCCACACAGATCCTATGCCAAACCCTAGCTTCTCGGTGACACCAAGTCTTGTTTCAGTATGATCGAGAATCAGTGACTTACTCTGTGTCCACCTATTTTTAAGAATTAGAATTTCCGAGGTTTAGGAATCGATGCGAGCAAGTCTAGTAACTATAGGTTGGCCAAAATCAGACCCACCGAGATTCATATATTGGTCTCACCGAAACGCCAAAAGTTGCGACATTTTGCACTAGTCGGTGTAACCGAGTTGGGCAATAATGTTGTAACGGTTAGATTTTTAGATATTCTTATATATACCCTTCCACCACCTCTCATTCATAGAGGAAGAATATACAAACACTTTACACATCCATTTTTCTGAGAGAGAGCCACCTACTCATGTGTTAAGATCTATATATTCCATTCCTACCATATGAATCTTGATTTCTAGCCTCACCAAGTTGCTTTACACCCAATCAATCTCTTCTACCAAAGCCAAATATGTGAGAGCCTCCTACTTCGTGTTGTGTAGTTGAACCAAGAAGTCTGTAAGGGAAAGGAGCCGCCTACTTCGTGAAGATCTACCCCGAGTGAGGCCAGTCCTTCGTGGACGTAAGCCATGGTGGAATAGACAAGATTGCTTATTCGTGGGCCCCTTGTGGGTGGAGACCTCAGTGGACTCGTGCGGTCGTTACCCTCCGTGGGTTGAAGTCTCCATCAACGTGGACGTATGATAGCACCACTTATCAAAACCATGCCAAAAATATACGTGTAAATCTTTGCTTTTGATCTTCCTAAACCCTACTCCTTACTTTACATGTGCAAGTCCTTACCTTCTCCTGCTATACTCGTAGACTTGCATGTGTAGGGTGTGTTTTTTTTTGACCGGCTACTGTAGGGAAAACCCCCCACAGCCATTTTCTGTATTGCAACTATGAAAACTTTATGTACAAGAGGTGGTATAGAATGTACATAGAGGGGGGGTGGAGCAGAGAGATACAGACCTCAAGGAGGCAAAAAGGAAATCCACTTAAGGAGATCATCCCTGAAACTAGCCTTAATTCTATGAGCTAATAAAGAAATATCATGGATAAATCCAGCTCTCCATTTCCTGAACTTTGGCTATTCCTGGTTGAAAACTTTTGCATTTCTGGTGGTTCAGATATTCCAACAGGCAGTGAAAACAACCTCAGCAAAGAACGGATGGGGGAAGTTCTTTCTAGCTGCAGCAGTAGCAGTCCAAATAGAAGACCCCTGCCAAGTGATCTGTAGGTAGTTCCAAACCCTGATACTGAACAGGCATGTGAAAAATAAATGATCTCTGTCTTCCTTGACTCTGGCATGGCATAACACACAGAGATTAGAATCAGAAACCTTCCAGTGACGCCGTTCCAGCATGTCCTGTGTGTTCAGCCTATCCATAATGAGCATCCAGGCAGACATATTAACTTTCATGGTACAGCAACTTTTCCATATCCAGTTAAGCAGAGGGTTAGGCACAATACTGCTATGAACATGAGCATAGTAGGCCTTGGGTGTATAGCCCTTAGCATCCTTGCGTCATACCCATCTGTCAAAGGCATGGTGATCCAGATCCAGATCCAGAACTAAAGATTGGACAGCAGACAGTTCCTGATAGGCTTGAGCAGATAGTGGAAGGTGAAACAGAGAGAGCAGACGATCTTCAGAAAAAGCAGCAAAAACTTCTTGAGCTGTGCAAAAAGGATCAGCTACAAAGGAGAACAATCGCTGGAATCGAACTGCCAAAGGCATAGTGGAGTTGCCAAGTAGCCAGGAATCAGACCAGAACAAGAATGAATCACCCTTATTAGGCAAGACATAAGTAACAGCTCTGAATTGGTCAAGACGCTTGCATATGTCCTTCCACCAAAAGGAGCCACAAAGTGCAGTGCCCTGAGGTACAGTGTGGTGGTAGTAAGTGTTCCAAATCAGATGAACCCATGGGATATCAGCATGATTAAGGAATTTATCAGCATGTTTGAGCAGAAGAGCTTCATTCTGAACGGCTAGATTCACAATCCCTAACCCCCCTTTATTCTTAGGCCTGCATACCAGTGGCCAACCAGCAAGAGAGGGTGCATGATCATTCCCATTTCTTCGCCATAGGCATTGACGTTGAATCCGCTCCAATTGCTTCAGAATCCCTGGTGGCAGAGCCAGACTGCATAAGAAGAAGAGGGGAACAGCAGACAATGCTGAGTTGACATATTGTAATCTGCCCCCCTGAGCAAGAAATGAGGAACTAGCACTGAGCCTTCTTTCCATTTTATCCACCAGAGGCATGAGATCGATGATTCGGGGTTTAGTGATTCCAACAGGCAGTCCCAGATATGTGAAGGGTAGAGTTCCCACTTTACAGCCAATGGAATCCGCCAGATCCTGCAGATGCTGAGAAGGAATGTTGACAGGTAAGAGGGCAGATTTGTGATAATTGACCTGTAACCCACTGGACTGAGAGAAAAGCAAAAGCATTTCCTTAAGCTGCAATAATTGTGATTTGTCAGCTGGTAAGATGATGAGAGTATCATCAGTATATTGCACTATAGGGTAATCTGTATCATGGGTAGGAATGGGCAGCTGAATCAGTCCATCCACCCGCAGTTTATTGACCAGAGTTTGTAGAAAATCAGTAGCAATAGCAAACAGCAAAGGGGACAAAGGATCTCCCTGTCTGACACCTTTTTTGCACATGAACTTCTTCCCAGGCACACCATTGATTAGAACTGAAGAAGATCCAGAGGCTAGAAGCTGCTTGACCCAAAGGATCCATCGATCATTAAAGCCCTTGGCTCGAAGAATCTGGAAGATGAATGCATGCTCCACAGAATCAAATGCCTTTTCAAAATCCAACTTAAGGATAACTATAGGTTTCTTGGATTGATGACATTGATGTAGGTACTCGAGAGTCCAGCCCACACAATCCTGAATAGTTCTGGATTTGATAAAACCATATTGATTCTTATGAAGACATTTAACAATCTGCAATTGTAGCCGATTGGCAAGCATTTTGGACAAAAATTTAAGACCCATGCCCGTAAGAGATATTGGTCTATAATCTCCCACCTGCTCAGGTGGCCTGGTTTTGGGAATGAGTGTAATATAGGAAGAATTCATGTTTACTAGCTGAGCCTGACCAGCATGACATTCAGCAGCAAGTTGATAAAACTCAGGGGAAATAATATGCCAGCATTTTTTGAAAAAAAGTCCATTGAAACCATCAGGTCTAGGGGCTTTGTCAGTAGGCATATGATGCACAGTTTTATCCATTTCACATTTGGAAAAGGGCTTGGTGAGAATGTCAAGACCCTGAACTTCCTCCAGTAGGGAGTCAAGGTCAAAAGCCATATTAATGCTAAGAGAAGTTCCCATGCGATCCTTGAAAGATGCCCAGAAGCATGCAGCAATTTGATCATGATCAGAGATAATAGACCCATCAGTTAACTTGAGAGAGGCAATAGAATTCTTCCTGTACCTTTCAGTGGCCATAGCATGAAAGAATTTGGTATTTTCCTCACCAACCTTGATGAATCGAATAGTGGCCCTCTTCTTCCAGTATAAACATTGAAGGTGTAATAGATGTTCCAAATGCAGTTTAACTAGATTCCTGAAGTTAGCTTCCGGCCTGAATAAGTATCTCATCTCTTCCAGCTCATCCAAGCATAGCACCACTTGGTTACATTTGGAAATAAGGTGCTTTAACTGAGATAGGGACGTCTGCCATTTCTTCAGAGCCTGGCGAAGATGCTTCATCTTATCCATGATAATAGCAGATATGTGAGTCTTTCGTGAAGGAATGAGCCACGATTGTTGCACACATTCCATGAAGCCCTCCATTTCAACCCAGTAGTTCTCAAATCGAAATAAGTTGCATTTGGGGATGGAGGTGTTGACAGAGACCACACAGGGCACATGATCAGACGCAGTCTTTGCCAGAGGGAGCACTTGGGTGAGAGGATAAGAAGAGATCCAATTGGTGGATGTAAAGAACCAATCCAACTACTCCAGGAGAGGATTGTCTTGCATATTGGACCAAGTGTAGGATCTTCCTTTGATGGGAAGCTCCAATAGTCCCAAATGCCCAATAATTTCATTGAAGATGAACATGTCATTTACATCAGCCCCAGGGAGGTTTCTGTTGTCAGGGGATCTAATGAAATTAAAGTCCCCAAGAAGGAGCCAGTTAGCCCCAGTGGGTATATGAAGATTGTAAAGCCAACTCACAAAAAGATCCCGGGCCTCCCCATGACATGGTCCGTAGACATTAACCAAGGTCCATGATTCACTTGTGTGCTTAGAGGTAAAGGAGATGACTAAGCCATATGGGGTGCACTGTACTAAGTGACCAGTGAGAATAGAGGAGTTCCGCAGGGTAATGAGCCCTCCTGATGCACCCCTGGAGGGGGAATAAGCAAATTGATCAAAACGTTTGGGGCAGAAACCTTTAACTGCTCGAAAATCAATAGACTGCATCTTTGTTTCCTGCAGGCACACCACCGTAGCAAGGCTCTCATCGATTTTTTTACGGACCGCCCGTTGTCTATGATCTGAATTGAGGCCACGCACATTCCAGCAAAAAACACGCCAACTCCTTGTGGAACGACTATCCATTGCAGATTAGAGATATAGCAAAAGCAAGGCTATGTAATAGCCACTGCAACCGAAGTTTCAAGCACCAAACTACAGCAGAAGTTCGACAATACATAAAAACATGACAGTAGCAGCTTAATATGAGCGGATTAAACATCAGAAGATTTGGGTGCAGAGTCATCAGGATCTTCCATAAGACGATCTGCCGTGAGCTTCTCCGAGGCAATGCCCAATGACTGCCCTACTGTTGGGGAACGTCGCATGGGAAACAAAAAATTTCCTACGCGCACGAAGACCTATCATGGTGATGTCCATCTACGAGAGGGGATGAGTGATCTACGTACCCTTGTAGATCGTACAGCAGAAACGTTAGAGAACGCGGTTGATGTAGTGGAACGTCCTCACGTCCCTCGATCCGCCCCGCGAACAATCCCGCGATCAGTCCCACGATCTAGTACCGAACGGACGGCACCTCCGCGTTCAGCACACGTACAGCTCGACGATGATCTCGGCCTTCTTGATCCAGCAAGAGAGACGGAGAGGTAGAAGAGTTCTCCGGCAGCGTGACGGCGCTCCCGAGGTTGGTGATGATCTCGTCTCAGCAGGGCTCCGGCCGAGCTCCGCAGAAACGCGATCTAGAGGAAAAACTATGGAGGTATGTGGTCGGGCAGCCGTGAGAAAGTCGTCTCAAATCTGCCCTAAAAGCCCCATATATATAGGAGGAGGGAGGGGGACCTTGCCTTGGGGTCCAAGGGACTCCCAAGGGGTCGGCCGAGCCAAGGGGGGGAGGACTCCCCCCCCAAACCGAGTTGGACTTGGTTTGGTGGGAGGAGTCCCCCTCCCTTCCCACTTCTTCCCTCTTTTTTTTTCTTTTCCTTTGATTTCTTTCTCTTGGCGCATAGGCCCCCTTGGGCTGTCCCACCAGCCCACTAAGGGCTGGTGTGTCTCCCCAAAGCCTATGGGCTTCCCCGGGGTGGGTTGCCCCCCCCCCCCCCGTTGAACTCCCGGAACCCATTCATCATTCCCGGTACATTCCCGGTAACTCCGAAAACCTTCCGGTAATCAAATGAGGTCATCCTATATATCAATCTTCGTTTCCGGACTATTCCGGAAACCCTCGTGACATCTGTGATCTCATCCGGGACTCCGAACAACATTCGGTAACCAACCATATAACTCAAATACGCATAAAACAACGTCGAACCTTAAGTGTGCAGACCCTGCGGGTTCGAGAACTATGTAGACATGACCCGAGAGACTCCTCGGTCAATATCCAATAGCGGGACCTGGATGCCCATATTGGATCCTACATATTCTACGAAGATCTTATCGTTTGAACCTCAGTGCCAAGGATTCGTATAATCCCGTATGTCATTCCCTTTGTCCTTCGGTATGTTACTTGCCCGAGATTCGATCGTCAGTATCCGCATACCTATTTCAATCTCGTTTACCGGCAAGTCTCTTTACTCGTTCCGTAACACAAGATCCCGCAACTTACACTAAGTTACATTGCTTGCAAGGCTTGTGTGTGATGTTGTATTACCGAGTGGGCCACGAGATACCTCTCCGTCACACGGAGTGACAAATCCCAGTCTTGATCCATACTAACTCAACTAACACCTTTGGAGATACCTGTAGAGCATCTTTATAGTCACCCAGTTACGTTGCGACGTTTGATACACACAAAGCATTCCTCCGGTGTGAGTGAGTTATATGATCTCATGGTCATAGGAACAAATACTTGACACGCAGAAAACAGTAGCAACAAAATGACACGATCAACATGCTACGTCTATTAGTTTGGGTCTAGTCCATCACATGATTCTCCTAATGATGTGATCCCGTTATCAAGTAACAACACTTGCCTATGGCCAGGAAACCTTGGCCATCTTTGATCAACGAGCTAGTCAACTAGAGGCTTACTAGGGACAGTGTTTTGTCTATGTATCCACACAAGTATTGTGTTTCCAATCAATACAATTATAGCATGGATAATAAACGATTATCATGAACAATGAAATATAATAATAACTAATTTATTATTGCCTCTAGGGCATATTTCCAACACCTACTTCTTGGAGTACTGGGATAGGAGTGGCCGGAGGTACATCTTCAGATTCCTGGGACGTTGAGGGCATAGGCTTGGCCTTCAGCTTCCTCTTCTTGGGGATGTGTGCAGGCAGCTCGTGCAAAGTTGGCTTGAAGCCATCACGTTTGATTGAGCCACGAGTACATCGCCTCACCGAGGAGTCCACCACTGGGGTGGCCTTCTTGCGGGACCCCTTCTTGGACGGAGCAGGAGAGCGGAAAGATAAGTCCTCTGAAGAAGAAGCTGGGCTGATAGGGGATGCCTCCTGTATAGAGAGCGAGGAAGCAGGGTCCGACAGTGAGGGTCCTGGAGTGTCAGCATCAAAAGCCACGTCCCAGGATCGCTTGGGGATCAGGATGGGCTGAAGGAGTGGCATCTGGAACTGGCGTGGTATATGCAGAGCAGCAGCAGGGCCCATCAGATTCTCAAAAGTGCGCGTCGAGGACATCAGTGGAGGCAAGGGTGGCCCAAATAAAACCCTAGGCACCTCAACAGTGATGTTGGACTGATCAGGTGGAGGGGCAGTATAGATAACCATGGCCAGAGGGTTTGTTTCCTCCTCCTCCAGTCTAGGCTCTTCCACCTCCAGCTCGGCCCCATTGGCCCGACCAGCAATAGCAACATCAACACGAGCCTCTAGCCCAGCATTGTCCGGGGCATCAGCGAGAACAGCAGCATCAACAATTTCAACATCAATATTGGCGGCATCAGGAAGATGTAGGGGCAGCTCTGGAATGACCGGTTCCTCCACCATCAGACCCTGCTGTGGATCAAGGTCGACCAATTCATGAACCGAGTCCGAGGAGGAGGGACTTGGCTGATCAATCACCATTGATTCTGGTCTTGAACTGGATCGACAGCAGGCGCATCAGCGGGCGCAGCAGGTGCCGCAGCATGTTCCCAGCCTCCTCCGTCAGCAGGTGGCTGACCCCGGTCTCCAGCCTCAAGGTTGACGGGTGGCTGGCCCCAGCCACCTTCATCAGCATCCGTAGCAGCAGGCCCAGGATCTCCTGGGGCTAATGGCACCGCATTCCATCCTAGAGCAGGATATGGGGGCAAAGCAAATTGCAGATTGTGATGAACAAGTTGCCCAGGGAGTGGATGAGGATTGCCATTGAGAGGCATCGGATCCTCATCATTGGGGAGAATCTCAGCAGCCGCCGTACCCAAAATGTACACAGGAGCAGACCAGGACACCCGTGCGCCACCCCAGGCCGAATATTCTGAGAAACTGATGCTGCGGGGTACTAGCCGGTCTTCAGGAAAGGCAGCAAAAACAATAGAGCGAACCAAATATGGGTCGTCTTGGACCCAATGATGAAACTCCCCGAAGGTGTTAACGGCCGCCCTAAGATCTTCGGTGTTACGGTAATCCAAAGGCACCCCCAGAAGCATGAGGCAGCCCTGGCGAAAACCCTCTTGGCCACGGAAGCCGAGACCGTGATCATGACGGATGAATCGCACCACCGAGTTTGCAAGAGGCTGCGGTACCATGTGGACTGTAGCATAACTCTCCGCTGCATCCCGGAGCTCGAACAAACCTACCCCCTCAATCCAGGGCTGAGCAGACCGGACATGGAAGCCTTGATGTAGGAGAAGGGCAGCAACTTCCTGTCGTACCTGAATCACCTCATCAGCAGGTGGCGCTCGATGAACCGTGGCAATGACGAAGCGCTCATGGCGCCGGGTGATGGGTACTGCCGGCGTGGTGAAAGTCTGTGGCAGCCGATCGGCCCCTCCATCAATGATGTTGTGACCAGGCGGGAGGAAGAACTCTGGATCAAGCTCGAAGTTTGCCATTGCTGGAGGTGGTGGCGGAGTGATGGGTGGTGTCGCCGAGGGAGTTCGAGGAGACGACGGCGATGAGACAGGACGGAACTGCTTGGCAGGGGTTGCTGTTTCGCCAAGGGTATCAGCAGTTCCCAAGATATCAGCGACACGGGAGGTGGTGGGTCTCTTGCAGTTCCCAGTAAGACAATTATTACGCATAAAAGAGACTCCGCTAGATCGTGCGCGGCCCACCATACTGTCAGAGAAGCCAGGCGAAGCCGTATAGTTCGCGGCTAGATGGCCCCGTGCGTTGCAAATAGAGCAAGAAAAGATATCCTCGACCATGCCATTAATAAGCTCGTCAAAGGCCATGTGGGCCTCTTGAGAAGAGGGAATATCCATCATGGATTGAGTATCAGGCCCAGAGGATGAAATAACCTCAGCAGGCTCATTAATAAGAGTGGAGATTTTTTTCAGAATCCAGACTTGCCCCCGACAACGGAATCCCACTATTCTCGGTTGGATTAGCTGTATCCTTATGCTGCGCCTGGGAGGTTCCGAAAATTTTGGCAGTTTGAAAATTTTCGCTGGAAGAACCGGGAGAGGAAACTTGGCAAGGAACGGTGTCAAACGTAATGTGCGGCGAGGCTACCGTCCACCGGAGTTCAGCCGGCGGTGGTGCGGAGATGATCACACGTTCAGGGGTAGGCACCGAATAACCAGCGTGCTCAAGAGTGACTAACTCATCATGGGAAACAGGATATCTATAACCCTTGCAAACCTCATATTGCTGTAGGGATGCAAAAGATAAATTCTTACGAACAGAAGATCCAGATTTGAGAGAAGACTTAAGAGGTCTGGAATGCATGGCCATCAGACCTAGAGAAGCCCTCCGCTTGGAGGGGCTCACAATAATCCACTCAGCATCACATTGCTTCTTCCAGAGAGCAAATTCCCGACGCCAATTGGGACCTCCATGTCCCCAAAGATGGAAGAAGCGCTTAAAATTTGAGCATGTGAAAGAGCGCACGTCCAAAATATGAAAGCCAACTTGCATGCATGAGACCTTGAAAGAGAAAACCGAATCCGTGATTTGAGAAACCAGAAACTCAATAGCCGAACCACCAATCACCGATTCCAGAGCGGCAGCCATAGTGTCAGGCGATAGCCGGAAAACGTGACGTCCAAAAGAGATCACCATAATGAAGGGGCGACGATGCTTCATAGGATGCATCGTAAAACCCGAGTGGCGATAAACCCCATGAGAGAAAGCCAATCCATGCGAGAAATCCAGATCCAACGTGGAACCTCCCATGCAGGCCATGACCGGCCACGAGAGAAGTGTAGAGAAGGTTCAACTGAGCAGATGGGCGGCAAGGGTGGACGAGATTCCGGCTAGAATTCCAGATCGCCATTGAGTCGCCGCCCGGGGAGGTGGGAGGGAGACGTCATCGATTTCGTCAATGATTGGACCGAGTTACAGATCCCGGCCCGTGTAGGGTGTGTTTGACTTGCTATAAATGCTAAAATCTGCCAACAATTAAAATTAGAAGAGGCTAGGTTTTAATTTGTCATGTAGTCTATTCACCCCCCTCTAGACATCCCTTCTAGTGATTCCACAAAATGAGGTTGTGCTAAAATTTAGGGGCATTTGCATGTACAAAATAAAAGGAGAGGAGGAGGAGGTCATGGCAATGCTGCCCAAGTAGCAAAATGGAAGGGTTTACCCACCAATGATTGTTCCCTATCCAATAAAGAGTTACTGGAGATAGAAGGGAAGTAGGCGGGGTTGTGGTAAAAAGTTAGGAGCAAGGAGAATCTGTTTGGGGTATCTTTGCTTGTCCACTAGTTCATGGCAGTAGGTGTTTGTTGCCCTCCTAGGGCATCTAGGGCTATACAAGGACTGTCAAAATTGACAGGGTTAGGCATGGGCTCAATTTGAACTTGATCAACATTTTTCACCTCATTAGGAGAAACTTTCTAATTAAACATTTCAAACCCTAGTAATCAACAAAATTGGATTTAGTGTGATTTGAGCAAGTAGATTTGTTCTCCTTGATGCACCACTTGGTGTGCATGCATTATTAGAGGATTAGAACATGCCCACAAAGTTTGAGAGCAAACGGTGATAGTTGGCAATGTAAAGTTGCTCAAAGTTGGATCTGAACAAAAAGGATTTTGGGGCACTTTTGTGAACAAAAACAATTTACATTCACATAAAACTTGGCAATATTATCACATGGGGCATATGTGACTTGCTATAATTTTCCTAGACTTATTTGATTATATTTCTTATAGAAATAATTCAAATACTTAAAATATAGAGAAAGTGTTTTGGAAGGTTTTGTCCAATATTTTGAACATGACCGTGTGATGAAACTCATATATATGGAAAATATATGTCTAGTGTGTTTCCCTAAATTTTTCTCAAATATTTTTTCCCTATAAAAGACAATTTCTAGCCTCGGAAAAGGGTATTTAAATAAAATACAAAAATAGACTTTAAAATGATATTTTTGTGGTTTTAGGAAGTCTTATATATAATAGGCTTCAACTAAAATCCTTGGTATAAAAGCTTTACCCTAATTTGAGGACTTGTAGTACAAACCTCTCTTCACGGGGTTTTGAAAACCTAACTCAAATAAATGATTTTTCGACAAAATAATATTTTATAAAAAAATTGTTTTTATGTCCTACACATATGGCATGATCATTGGGCAAAGATTTGGATCAAGGAGATGAGTCTTGGGAGTAGGAGGAACATTATGATTGAGGAGCACACTCACACAAGCAATCAAATAACAATCAAGTCAAGCATCACAACACACAAAAACTTTTTGTTGGTCCTAATTTTTTAAGCTTTATTAATATAATGAGGTGATACAAATGCAGGGTGTGACATCACAATGTCTTTAGACCTCAAATTTTCTGCCACCGTTCCATCTACACCATCACTCGACAAATTTTGTGCACCAATAGTAAGCAAATTCTCTGCAACATCAATCAACAAGTTCTCTGCACGAGCAATAAGCAAGTTCTCTGCACCTTCAGTGAGAAATGAGCTAACACTGATAGATGCTGGCTCTTCTACTGTTCCATTTGATGCAACCTCTGAAATTGGATCTTCAACATTGACCAATATGAGGTTGTGAGAAGATACTAGAGTGACTGCACCAATATTAGAGTTGGACATTCTCATAGGGCTCTCAACTAATGGGAGCTTCAATACCAAATCTTGTCTGAAACGACAGATAAAATCTGAATGGTCAACCATGATTGCAATCACTTTATGTTAAGCACTAGCTCTGATCATATGCTGCAACTCCTACTCACCTCTAATTCTCACCATCCCATTTGAAATTGTTTTGTGAGGTCTGCACCAATATATGATGTGCTCACCCGCATGATATGCCGATCATATTAAGTATTCTTCAAGGATTGCATATGAGAAATTGCAAGAATCAACATAATCAAGAACCTCCACATAAGAGTTATAGTACTCCCTCTCATTGCTTGCTCCATGGATAGGGCTACCATGCTCTAGTTCTAGTGTAAAAATGGAGTATCCACACTTTGTGCCATTGCTGAATCACACACTCCATCCAAAAAGTGCAAAATGTAAGCATTACAAGAGAGCATCAACACAACTGCAGAAAATGAGTAAACTGAAGGAGCATAGTTAACTAAAGGTATTCAGTTAAGTGAAGAAATTCAGTTAACTGCAAAAATACGCACCAAATTCCATAGAAAAATACATTATTGTACTGAAAATACTCAAATAATTGTTATGTACTATGGTATAGATGATGTTGCTGCATGGCATTACTCGAATTTTACCACTAACACATCGTAAGCATAAATGAACTACAAAGTTCATATTTTTTTCACCAAACTTTCAACTGGACAGATCTAAGGCAAAACCCTAGGCCCAGTTTCATAGTCATTGACGAAAAATTAAACATAAAGTACATCAACCCACTATCATGGACTGAAATCGCCCGTTTCTTCTCAAAAATCCCCTTCTTTATAGTCCAAAACCATAGAGCGAAATCATCACCGAATACACATGATTTACTACGCATGGAAGGTCCACAGACACCGCCTACCACCGAACAAGCCTCAAACACAGACCAAACTTACCGATCCACCGGAGCAAAGGGAGAAAATCAGGAGAGGCAGGTGAGGGAGTCCGGGATTCTAGGGTCCTCGGGCGGCCTGTTTGTCTATGTCGGGTTGGCCCATTGAGCCGTACTATTGAAGATCAGGCTAATGATGACCTCTACTCTCGAAGGAATGTTCCGAAGATTGGCGTGTACTTCAAGCTTAGAAGGACTAGGTCGGCTCATCTACGCCTGATTATGGTCGGTAACTTGTAACCCTAGGATCCATGGTGTCTATATAAATGAAACGCCCCTATCCATGTAGAGGAGGCTGAATCATCTAGACTTTAGCATATACGATCTCGAGGTAGATCTTTTGTGTAACCATCTTCATCAATACAATCAAGCCATACGTAGAGTATTACTTCCATAGGAGGGCCCAAACCTAGGTAAACCGTTGTCTCCCCCTTCTTCCTACAACCCATCGATCCAAGGTCCACACTTCGGGACCCCCTACTCCAGATCTGCCGGTTTTGACACCGACATTGGTGCTTTCACTGAGAGTTCCACTGTTGGATCGGTGAGAAGATCGATGGCTTGCTTAACCTTCAGCGACAGAATCAACAACGGATACATCTTTGTCACCACGCAGGTTCTCTCGTTCGGCAGCATTACACTGTGTGCACACCCAACCGCCCGTCTTTGCCACATCAGAGGATTCGTCCCCGATCAGCAAACAAGGTTAGGGAGTTTTGAATTTCCAACCCATCCGCAGAGCGATCTGGTCCTCGCAAGAATCCCGTCTTCGGTCGATGAGATCAAAAACCGTGAAGCTTTATTTCAGGTCCCACGTCCAGCCATGTCCTCGGATCCCTCTCTTCCGAAGAGTCGGCCCCAAGACCGGACCCTACCATGTCGCCTGGATCACAACAAATGACTTTTGCTGAACACGCCTCCCTCACGGAGGTCCCGGAGGCTAACTCCGAAAAACATCCAGCGATGTGCCAGGACGAGCCCTCAGTGTTAAACGAGATTTTCGGCCAAAACCAATCGTTGCACATCTCAACCAGCCCGACATGCTCGCAGTTCGTATCTGAGTCGGAATATGAGGACTTTTACGGGTCACCCACCACCCACTTGGTAGCTACCGTCGAAGATTTAACCGATGCGTTAGACTACGGCTCCGAGGAGCTTGAGGGCACGGAAGACGAGGCCGATGAACCCACTACTACAGATATAGGGTAATGGGCCGCAACTTATACTTATGATGTCCACATGGTGGACACGCATGGTAACACTACAAGAATCAGGCATTTTTCCATCAGGATACTACAGACGGCAAAGAACAAATTACAGACGGCGAAAATTTTGCCGTGAGCCCACGACGGCAAACAATGTCGGCGTACACCATGCCCGCAAAGGTAGTTTTGCCGTCAACTGAAGGGAGAGTAGACGGCAAAGAATTTGCCGTTAGTCAACCTTGTTTGTCGTCAACAAGAACTACCAAACGGCAAAAAAAGTATCTAACAGAATGGCGTGCCTAGTGAACAATGTGAGTTTTTTGCCGTCAGCAAGAACTACCAGATGACAAACCTATACTAGATCTTTGCCGTCAACCTCAATGCCCGAGATGGTGAAGCATTGTATTATTATTAAAAAAAAGTTGAACCGACAATGTACACCTCAAAATAACGTAGGCAAAAATCTCAAACATAAATTTGTTTGAACTGTCTATTTTCCTAATGGAGAATCAGAAAAGGGCCTTGAAACCGCAGTCAATCAGTGCATACAAATCTGAACAAGGACCCTGACATTAGCCCAATTTCTAGAGCAATCCTCGCATATTACATAATGCACCCTGAAACTAAAGATAAAAAAGCAATACAGTCCTTGGTCTTCTTATACACTGCCTTCTCGCGTTTCTCCTTGAAGTCCAGGCGTTGCACATCATGTAGACAGGGGGCGAGTAGACCCGGAGGTCAGGGAGGCAGGATGTTGACGGGACTCAGCGGTGATGAGATTTGGCAAGGCGCGGGTGGGGGAGATGTTGCGGCTGCAAGCGGCGAGGCGGGAGGTGTTTTAGGCCCGCTAGCGGCAGGTGTGGAAGGCCGCCCCGACGATGTGGTGACGACAGGAGGCCGTGGTTGGCGGCGGCGACCGGCTGGCGCAACCGTCCGCCCCGACCAGGAGTTCGCGACATGAGAAGGCAGGACGTCGCACGCGATAGGAGTCGGGGTTCGGCGGGCGGCAAGCGCGGTCGCCCCGACCGGGAGGTGGCGCGAACAACAACCGGGAGGTGGCTCCCGGAATTGACCAAGAGGTGGCAATTTGATTCTGAGGCCGGCGAGTAGCGAGAACGCCCGCCGCGACAGCGAGGTGGCGATGGGATCCCGAGGCCAGTGGGCGGATGTGATTGTGCCTGGCTCGCCGGAGTTGGAGGTGTGTGGAGAGGGCACGGTGGTGGGGTGGTTGTCGGGGAACAAACAGTGGGGTGGAGAGAAGAGATGGAGACGTGAGGTGCAGCACTAGGGAGAGAAGAAACCTGAGGTGGGGTGGGGAGGTGATGGAGACCTGACGTGAGGTGGGGGTGGGCCAGTGGGGATGGAGACGTGCGAGGTGGGGCGGGATCTAGAGCCTTGTGGACTGGTGCGGGAGATGTGTGGTGTGGATGCTGCCAAGTCATCAATCCGCGAGAGAGACCCGCGTGGTGTCTTTTTTTTTGCCGTGTGTAAAATAAACTACAGACGGCAAAGATTTTTTGCCGTCATCACTTTTGTTACATACGGCAAAATATGTCTTTGCTCTCATCAGTTTTTATTATAGACTGCAAAAAATGTATTTGCCGTCATCAGTTGTTTTTTACACACACCAACATATCTTTGCCATCAATAGTTTTTATTATAGACGGAAAAATTTGGCTATGCTCTCAGTAATTCTTTGCCGTCAGCAGCTGACGACAAAATAGCTCTTTGTCATCATCCACGACGAAAAGTTGACGGCAAAGATCTTAACATACGGCAAAATACGTGATTCCCGTAGTGTAACAACGGGACTCCCCCCCACCCCCCCGAGCCAAATGATGACTTGACAAATCCACGGAGGAGCAATCGAAGCGTCGAAAGCAGCGTAAGTGTGCTAAAGCGAACAAGGGAAAAATCCATGCACAAGGCAGTGGGGAAAATAAAACCCCAGAGGACCATGGTAACCTCGAAATTCTAGAACATCCACAAGAGAAAGCGGACAAGCCCGAGGAGCAGGACGACCCCGACGACATCAGTAAGCCAAACGGCGATGATTACCCCCCCCCCCCCCCGTCGACGACTACCCGGAGGATGAAGCCTTCGTAGTTCTCGATGACATTGGAGGTCAGGAAGAGTTTCGATAGCTACTCCTAGTTACCGCTCAAAGCTTAAAAGCGAAGGAACGACAACTCGAGGCCGAACAAGACACTATAAACAGCAGGTGGACTAATGTACTCGCCGCCAAAGAAGAGTACGGCCCTGGATGGACTGATTAGAAGAAGAGTTACCCACCTCGCTGACTGCTGCCACAATTCGATGACGAGGCCCTGAAACCCGGATCCCCAAGCGCACAGATTACGACCAACCTGACCGCCCGCTCCGAGGGCGCGACAGGGCGGTGGAGGACGCCGAATACTATCTCGGGCCTCCCGGCGGGAAGGGGAAGGAAAAAGTGGACCCTCGAGGCAGACACGACCTATGATACAACCTGGATAACAAGACAGGTTGCAACATGTCCATTTACGGGTCCAGAAGGTACTCCCCCACTAGATGGGATGGAGAGCCACCTCAGTTCCCTACTACACCTTAGACCGGGATTCATACCGGTATCAATCCAAGACCGACCTCCGGCACAAGATACCCAGACTAGAGGCGCCGCACACCCACTATGATTCACAGACGAAGTAATGCAACACCAATTTCCGGAGGGATTCAAACCCGTCGACATAGAGCAGTACGACGGAACTACGGATCCCTACGTATGGATAGAAGACTTCCTTCTCCACATTCATATGGCAAGAGGGGATGATCTCCACGCCATCAAATACTTACCCCTCAAGTTGAAATGTCCAACATGGCACTGGTTAAACAACCTGCCCGAGGACTCGATCGGAAGCTGGGAAGAGCTCGAAGAAGCCTTCCTGTCCAATTTCCAAGGGACCTATGTCCCACCCCTGGATTCCTCCGACCTAAATAATGTCATCCAAAAGGCGGGCGAATTAGCCAGAGAGTTCTGGAACCGGTTATTAACGAACAAAAACCAAATTGTGGACTCCCCGCACGCTGAAGCAATAGCGTCTTTTAGGCAAAACATTTGAGACGAGTGGTTGGATTGCCAGCTCGGACATGACAGGCTGAGGACAATGTCTGCCCTCACATCCCTCATGACCCACTTTTGCGTGGCCGGGGACAACTGGCTAACTCGGCGTAGCCACAACACCGACGACCCTGGAACCTCTGAGGTTCGGGACGAAAAATGCAAGCCAAGGAAAAAAACAAGAATAAGCACCGCCTCCCCGTCGGCAACACCGAATACATAGAAGTAAATGGTGGATTCCGTAGCTCCAAGCCAGGACAACGGAAGAAACCCTTCAAAGGGAACAAAGACAGGCCAACACAATGGGAAAAAATTATGGAATGACCCTGTCAAATCCACGACACCCAAGACAAGCCAACCACTCACACCAACCATAATTGTTGGGTATTCAAGTAGGCCGGCAAAGCAGCGGCCGAAGAACAAGGCAGGAGCCCTCAAAGAGAAGACAACGAGGAGACCCGTGGCCTTAACAATGGGGGCCAAAAACAGTTCCCTCCTGAGGTAAACATCGTAAACATGATTTACGTGACTCACATACCCAATAAGGAGCGGGAGCAAACCCTCTGAGAAGTCTAAACCGTAGAACCTCTAGCTCCAAAGTATAATCCACAGTCGTCTTGCCCGATCACATTCGACCGCAGGGATCATCCGACCAGTATCTGTCACGGAGGGTCGGGCGCTCTCGTTCTAGATCCCATCATAGATGGATACTTCCTCACCAAAGTCCTCATGGATACGGTGAAAAAGATGGGATTGACCCATCCAGAATAAAACCAAGCAACAGTACCTTTAAAGGAGTGATTCCAAGCGTTGAAGCCCACTGCTCTAGTACCATAACGCTGGAAGTCGTGTTCGGATCACCCGATAACTTCCGCAGCGAAGAATTGATCTTGGACATTGCCCCCTTCCGCACCGGGTACCACACACCGCTCAGCTGCACCGCCTTCGCTCGATTCAACATGGTGCTTCACTATGCCTATCTCAAGATCAAGATGCCCAGACCCCGAGGAGTCATCACCGTCAATGGTGATACAAAATGATCTCTCCGGACCGAAGAACACACTGCAGCCTTAGCAGCCGAAAGCGAGAACAACAGTGAAATGTCAAGTCACAAGTTGATCAAGCCTCGACATGCAGGTAAGTGATCCCGAGCTCAATCAGGTCCGCCAGAGCATGTCCTGAGCACCTTCAAGGTATGTCCCTCGAGTACACAATTCCATTCTCTGAATAACATGGGATGTTGTGGGAGCATTCGAACAAGTACCATATGCTCGGATAAACCAAACTATGGTACCAGCTTCTTCTCGGACACATAAGGGATACCGTAAAGAGACTCCCAAGTGTCAAGATCTATGTCATCGGCAGCTTCTCATGGCTCTTCAATTGAAAGCCTGTCTTCCATCTTCAACAACCTTTGAAGGACCTACGCCCTTCAATGTTTTGGAGAGTTAATGCAACTAGGAGCTAGGTGTACGTAAAGTCACTCACAAAAGGCTGGAGGGAGCCAGGTGTACCTCAAGTCACTCGCAAAAGGCTGGAGGGGAGGCGTTGCTTAATTTCGATAATTTCCTGTACACGGTGGCCTTGGTGCCGAGAATTATGAAAACTAGTCATTAACCCGTGCATCTGCACGGCCTAGCTATTATAAAGATACACAATTATTATTAAAGGTGTATTAAAATGAAAAATATTGAGCTCACATAATCCTAACAAAAAAGCTTTTATATGTAAAATTTATTCATATTATTACAAAAATCACTGATATTCCTTCAACTATGGTTTATTCACAGGTTTTTATTCATATATGTTTTTCCAATGCACGACAATTTATGCATACTTTTCTACTTGTCTTACAATTACGTGATTTCACATATAAAATAAATGACCTAGTTAGGGGTGATATATGTGAGGGATATTTAAGTATATGGGGTGGGAATTCCTTTTTCCATCATTAATAGGCCTATTTTCCTTAACGTGAGGCTTGAGGACTCAATATTTGTACATTTCTATTTTCTTACTTCAAACGGACGGTTACATAGTTTATGTTTTCTTGGGAATTGGGATGTGGATCCTTTTTCATATGTAAATTCAGAATGTATCTGTCTAGAACGCAATCAAATGATATAGTGTCTCATAATACTTGGGGAAAGTGTTTAACACTAAACACTTAGAAGTTAATGGATCTGGTTGAGAAATGTCCCTCATTGAAATATTCGACGTTCTACTTTTCCATCCAAGTGTATACACATTGATATTCCAAACCCTAGAAAAAACATTGATATTCCTTCATTTATATTTCATAATGCGATTAAGTTCATATATGTTTTTTGATTTGTGACTATGCATATTTCCTTCTTGTTTACAAATTAGGTGATTTCACATATTAAATTGATTGTGTTTCTTGTGATAATATCTAGGAGCCATATGGAGTTATTTCGACTGGATCTTATTTTTGGTATTTGTTTTTCAATTATTACGCATAATTTTGTTTCATCATTTGTGGATTCCTTTTTTTTGCGTGGCTGCAGGTTCCTTATTTGTATGTGGTTGTTTCTTTCTTCAAGAGTACATGCACGTGATCCATAAAAAATAAATAAATAAGAGTACATGCACATGGTGTACATGTTATTTTGTACGTATCTTTTTTTCCTTTTTTTCAAAAAGGAGAAGGCACGTGCCTTTTTTTTAGTTAGGCATGATTTTTAGAAGTTGAACTACAGAGCTTTTCTTGCGGGTGTATAGCGAGAGCGGATGTTTGGAGCTCGGCCTTCGTGGAGGCCGAAATTTTTGAATAATTCAAAATTCAAAATTTTTGGTTTAAAAAAATCTGAAGAAAATATATGCAAGTAAAAAAGGATGTTATGTGTATGTGTGCAAAAATTTAGGATAAAATATCTTAAAATACGATCTGCACAAAAAAGTCAAGTTCATAACCTGAAACGATGAATAGTGTCATGTGTAAAAAAGCCTTAGATTTGTCTTTTTTGCACATCACTCATTTCATTGTATTTTCTTCTGAAAATTTACACACATGTGTGTTACGCCTTCACTTATCCCTATATTTTTTCTCATATTTTTTTAAAATATGAAAATACGAATTTTCAAGAAATTTGAGTTTCAAATTTAAAGACCTCCATGGAGCTCGGGAGCCAAAAGCAATTTCCGGTGTATAGCTCTCTTTTATAGCATCATGACTCTTTTTTCTCCACGTGACATAGCCCTTTAATAATACGAAGTGTCTCAGTATTGTACGTGAGTGTTTAGATGATCTTTTCTAATCATGATGGCTATATTTGATAGTGTTAGTATTAAAAATATATTTGACAGTGTTAAGACTATCTTTTTTTTCCGCGTGATGTCTTCTTTTTGTAATAGGAATTGTCTTTTGTCTCTATACGTGTGGGTTTAATTCTTCAGGTGATTTTTTATAAGGCAAGGTCTTTTAATAGATCTTGATCATTAAAGTTTTAATCTAACGGCTAAATTAATTTTGATGATGTGGATTAACGTGAAAGCTTGTATGATGCATCCAATTAGAAAATATAAGATTCCCCGCTCATATTTGTCACAGCTGCTCCTCTTTCCCTTTTAATTTACTTATTTTTATGCATGTTTCTCTACTGCGTGGCGCTAACAGGACAAATTTATTTCATGATTGCTAAAAAGTGTGACCGGCTACTAAACCCGGGTTGGGATAAATTCACCGCCCCGAGTACTACACTGTCATTCTTTCTTTTACATTTGTGTTCGGTTTCTCGGGATTTTGCATTATATGCATCGGTTCTGAATTATGACTTGGGTCTACAGTTGGATTGCTCCGAGATTATTCACATAGTTGATAGAGGCTATTCCGTGTCACACGGACGGGTTTGCAATTAACTAAACCCCGCGGTAATCATTCCGATCTTCAATTTTTTCGATTACTGCAACAAGGGTTGGGGGCTTGTCATTAGCCCCGCATTATAAACATTCCTAAGGCTAAGTGAAAGCGATAAAGCCTGATAGTCTGATTACCTCGTTTGCCTCCTACACTACCAGCTTCGGGCACGGATTAAATCGTCTAAGGGCTATGTGCGGACAATGCAACACCCCGAGTAGTATCTACATGGGGGCTGAAGCCGACGACTGGCAACTTTCAGATTAAAACGGCCACAATAGGAATCAAAATAATATAAAGCATACTCAACTTAGGACATGTATTGCTTAAGGCAAATTATTCTCAGTTACATCAACATATATTTATTCTAATGCTACATCCTTGGAGCATTGCGATTCGATTGTCCGAGCACCTTCCATGGCGGAAGAGAAGTACAACTCAGGGCGTGTGTGCTCCTTTCTGGTGGGCGGCAGATTATTAGCCATCTTCAGTGGCTTTACCCCCAAGAAGTGCACTATCATCCGCACGAAGGCTATCCGAGCCCCCTCTATACATGATGAGTGTTGTAGGGCTTGAATCCGAGGTGCGGTGTCGATCAGATTCCGCACCAAGGCGAAGTAGCTGTTCAGCAAGGGCTCGGTAGGCCACAACCGAACACACATGTCCTTCATAGCCAGCTCGGCCATCATGTGTAGCTCCAGGAGTTGCTTCATTTGGTAGCTCATACTAGGGTTAGACTCAGCGGTCTCAAACCGAGCCCAGAACAGCCGTTGCTCGGCATCCCCGTCATGAGCCGCAAAGTACTTGGCTGCATCCGCTGCACTTTGCGGAAGGTTGGTGAAGGCGCGTGCGGAATGCCATACCCGCGTAAGAAAGGCAAACCGGTTCCCACCAAACGCACACTGCAGTAAGTATGGCTTACTGGTTTCCATCAGCTTGGCCTGGTGCACCTCTTCTTCATAGAACCTCCGGTCCACCCACTCTGATTATAGCTCGTCGGATAGCTTGGTCTGCTCGGCTGCTTGATCTTTGGCTTTTTGCTCAAAGGCCTCACACTTCGACCTCACCTCCTCCAGCTCTTGTTGGACCTCCGTCACCCTGGCCTCATATTGCTTGTTAATGGTCTTCAGGGTGTCCAGCTTGGCAGCCGCTTGTTCGGTCGCCGCCTTGTGGGAAAACGCCTCTTGTTTGGCCCTCTCCACCTCGGCTCGGAGCTTTTCAAGCTCTTTGTCTTGAGTTGTTGATCAAAGATAAAATGACAATGGTCATATGGCAGGGCTAGGACATTCCGTCGGATATTACTAAAATGCAGTACTCTTATACAACTTACCCCGCTTCTCGTCAAACCGGCCATTGATGTGCTCAATCTCTTCATCGGACATTTGCAGTTTCCGTTTACTTCGGCTATTTCCAACGCATTACCATTGGCGAACGATGACGAGGCCTACAAAGTGCACAATCTGCCAGCATGGTTTCAGCCTATTTAACTAACCTGGCTTAACCAAGTTTCTTAAGACAAGTGTTCTAAGCAAAGTCTTCGGACAATTTTTGGTGCAATCCTTTTTTGAGCAACGAGTTAGCTTTTCCAGGTCCCCTGGCTCTCTGGCTGTCATACCAGTAAAAATATATTTTAAATATATAAAAACAATATTAATGAATGAGTGTTTTACCTTAAAGCGCGTCAATAAGCCAATAAAGGCTTCATTCATTCCGTTGTTAACAGACTGAATGCTCTCCATAACCACACCCATTAAGGTGTGGTGCTCATGAGCAATGAAGGAGTTGGCTAGAATCTCCTCCATCATTGCCGACCACTCGACCGTAGCCCGTTCTGGATGGGCGGCACCGAGGGTGTCGCCGAAGACGTTGGAGGGAGCTCGGGCGAATTACGACCCTCCCTTCCACCTTCTGAAGGGTTGATCTCCCGGGTTGAGTTGCCCGGGGAACTGGCTTGAGACACAGCCTCCTCGTTCACGATGCCTGGCACGTCTTTTGTAGCCAGGACCTCCTGGTCCTCGGTGTCCGAGGTGTTCACCTCGGCCATCACCTCCTGGCCCCTCGCATCAGGCGGGGCTTGATGGAAAGCCACTTCCACGGCCTCATTAGAGGCCTGGCGAAGGGAGGTGCGGGACACATTCCCGCTCTCGCCAGCTCGGCTGGCAGAAAATCTCCCCCCGAGATCTGATCTGTTGGCAGGTCTCGAATGGGGCTGCGATAAGTAAGGCACATGACCGACTAGTTAAACATAAAACTCGGTGTGGAGTCCACTCAATAAAGTCATCGGATTCCATACCTTCGGGTCGGAGGCTTGACCCTGGGGGCTTGGCGGTGAACCATCTCGAACTCCCTGACCTCGTCGTCGGAGTCCAAGCAGTTATCAAGAAGAATAACCTTGCTTTTACAAGGCCTCTTCGGAGCAACAGGAGGCAGGGCCTCTTCGCCCCCCTCTGGCATGGCTCTCTTCCCTGATTGCGAGGAGTCCTTCTCCTCCTCATCTTCCGCGTCCTCCTCCTCTCGGGTAGAGGAAGCATGTGTGTCCCGAGACTTTGTGTCCGGGAGTCCTCGGTAACAAAGACCCCCACAAGTCTCCTTCTCTTTTTTTCTTTGGCTCCGATACGGTGTACGGCATCGGAACCAGCATCGCGGTCAGCAAATCCGGCCGAGGCCCTTCGGGTAGAGGGGCTGGTTCGTGGATATTCACGCCTTGGTCAGCCATTCATGTTGGAACAATATGAGGAAAACTAACACTTCCATTAAAAAAGAGAAGCCTTCGACATGTACATACTCAGACATACCTCGACTGGGGGTGTCTTGTCATCCAAATATATGTCTTCTTCCTCGGTCGGCCACTCCTAGGGTTTGAAAAATATCTTCCATATATCCTCGTGGGTGATGCGGAAGAATTCTTTTATTACCCGGGGTTCGTCAGGCTTGTAAACCCACATCGGGTTGGCCCAGTGCTCGCAGGGTAGGATACGCCAATGAAGCGTGACCTGGATCAGGTCAGTCAGATGGATGTTTGTCGCCACCATCTGTTTGAGGTGTTTCTGCATCATCTTTACATCTACGGGTGACTCCCAATCTATGGCTTTTTCTAACCCAGGAGGTTAGCCTCACTGGTGGGCCGGACTTGAATTCGGCGGGTGCTTCTGAGTTTGCTTCTCGTGATTCAGTGATGTAGAACCCCTCCTTCTGCCAGCCCTTGATAGTGTCTATCAAGGTGCCCTCCGACCATACTATTTTCCAAAGCTTGCTTATCACCGCCCCACCGCAATCCGCGTTCTCGCTGCTCACCGATTTTGGCTTGACGTTGAACATCTTGAGCCATAGCCCGAAATGCGGATGAACCCGCAAGAAAGCTTCACATACGATGATGAAGGAGGTGATGTGCATGATGGAATTGGTAGGAAGGTCATGGAATTTTAATTCATAGTAGAACATGAGGCCCGTGACGAAAGGTTGAAGGGGAAAGCCAAGGCCCCGGAGGAAATGGGGAATGAACACTACCCGCCCACCTAGCCTTGGTGTAGGAATCACCTGGCTTGCCTCCGCTGCCCGATGAGCAAGGTTGGGGGAAAGATACCCGAAGCGCTTTACCTCCCGGATGTCAGCTTCAGTGGCGGTCAACACCTCCCTCTTGCCCTGAGAGTCGGCAATGGTGCAAGCTCGAAGATGGCGGCGAGAAAGGAGAACGAAAAGGGCATTAGATCTGGGTGCTCGAGCTTGGAGGAGGCAAGAGTGAAGCCGAGGATGCAGGTGGTAAAGATTTGTGGATCTTCGTTCCTTTTTATAAGGCACTTTAATACCAAGGATCCCTCTTACTGCGTCAGTTGCTCCGCCACTCCCCAGAAATTATCAAACCGTTGCGCGCGTAGGTAAGCCTATGCAGTTATTCGTATCCCGGCAAATGTGGAGGCACGATCTCCTCGTTGAGAGAATGTGCCCCTTGAAACATAGCCTCGAGCCAAGGTTTGAGTCGACCTTTCATGAGAAAAACCTGACAATTGAGGGACTATTCACACATGGGATTTTAAATGCCTTTGATAAAAAATACGAGTTTTAAAGACATGCAGGTTAGTGGAGCAATCAAATCAGAGTCAATCGAGCATGAGGGGAAATCACCTTGCAAGCCGATTACCGTTGATATGTGGGGTGGCCGAAGACTGAACACACCGGTGTTGAAGGCTAGTTCGGGGGCTACTGAGGGAGTCTGGGATTGTAGGGTCCTCGGGCTGTCGGTTAGTTTATGTCGGGTTGGCCCATTGGGCCGTACTATTGAAGATCGGGCCTTATGATGACCTCTACTCTCGAAGGAATGTTCTGAAGATTGGCGTGTACTTCAAGCTTAGAAGGACTAGGTCAGCTCATCTACCCCTGATTATGGTTGGTAACTTGTAGCCCTAGGGTCCCTCGTGTCTATATAAACCAGAGGCCCCTATCTGTGTAGAGAAGGCTGAATCATCTAGGGTTTAGCATATACGATCTCGAGGTAGATCTACTCTGTAATCATCTTCATCAATACAATCAAGCAGGATGTAGGGTATTATCTCCATAGGAGGGCCCGAACCTGGGTAAACCGTTGTCTCCCCCTTCTTCCTACAACCCATTGATCCAAGGTCCACAGTTCGGGACCCCTACCCGAGATCTGCCGGTTTTGACACCGACATTGGAGCAAGAAAGTGGAGGAGACGAAACAGAGGAGAGGTGAATGAATCATAGTCGGGAGGGAGGACACCGTGTTAGCGGACTAGGTGTGCGGGTGAAGGCGGTTGCGGACCGCCAACCCACTCTAGCGCCGCTGCCATGAGTGCTCATGTCAGCCACCAGGCAGCGATCGGCGTCACCCCGATAGGAGAACGAGCGACGAGCGAGTTGACGAAAGATTGAGCATGACAAAATCAATTCAGGTGGATAACTTAACAATCACGTGTTGTACTGTGGGTTGAATTAGACAAACGACGGGGGGTATGTGCAAAAACGCAGTCACTGACTGCCTCCGTCATGCCGGCACCAAGTGGCTGTGTATGATAGGTCTAGGACTAAACGTGCATCTCGAGGACAAGTTATAAGACTAGTTATATCACTTTTATAAGTTCTAGGACTAAGTGCGTGTTTGGGACTACTCCACTTTACCAAAATAAGCTTCACTTTATCAAATTTACTTTGGAGCAGTTTCATACAAAAGCTATAGTATTGCCAAGAGAATGTTTGGATTCCATCTAGCTCGAGCTTCAAGAATGGAAAATTTGGTGAAAGGAATCTATTTGATTGGTTGAGGGGGGAAATGAAGGGGTATCCACTTACTGGTGGCAGTGTTGGGTAATTTCCTCCCTGTTGGGTTACGTAGCATAAATTCAAAATTTTCCTACGCATATTCAGATCTTCCTATGGAGAGACCAGCAACGAGAGAGGGGTAAGAGCATCTTCATACCTTTGAAGATCGCTAAGCGGAAGCGTTGCTAGAACGCGGTTGATGGAGTCGTACTCGCAGCGATTCCGATCTAGTGCCGAACTACGGCACCTCCGCGTTCAACACACGTGCAGCCCGGTGACGTCTCCCGCACCTTGATCCAGCAAGGAGGAGGGAGAGGTTGGGGAAGAACTCCAGCAGCACGATGGCGTGGTGTCGATGGAGAGATGAGGTCTCCCGGCAGGGCTTCGCCAAGCACCGGCGGAGAGGAGGGGGAAGAAGGGCTGAGCTGCGCCGAGGGAGAGGGAGAAGTCTATCTCCCAATGGCCAAAAGTGCCCGGTATATATAGGGGAAGGGAGGGGCTGCGCCCCCTTGAGGGTTTCCCCCTCCCGGGGGGCGGCAGCCCTAGATGGGGGCTAGTGTGGCAGCCAAGGGGGGAGGAGGGGTGTGGCGCACCCCAGGTGGCCCTTAGGCCCACCTGACTTAGGGTTTGCCCCCCCCCCTTTTCTCTCCCCTGCGCATTGGGCTGAGTGGGGAGGCGCACCAGCCCACCTAGGGGCTGGTTCCCTTCCCCACTTGGCCCATCTTACCTCCCGGGGTAGTTGCCCCCCTTCGGTGGACCCCCGGGGCCACCTCCGGTGGTCCCGGTGGTCCCGGTACGTTACCGGTGATGCCCGAAACACTTCTGGTGTCCGAAACCATCCGTCCTATATATCAATCTTTACCTACGAACCATTCCGGAGCTCCTCGTGACGTCCGGGATCTCATCCGGGACTCCGAACAACTTTCGGTAACCTCGTATAACAATTCCCTATAACCCTAGCGTCACCGAACCTTAAGTGTGTAGACCCTACGGGTTCGGGAGACAGGGAGACATGACCGAGACACCTCTCTGGCCAATAACCATCAGCGGGGTCCGGATACCCATGGTGGCTCCCACTTGCTCCACGATGATCTCATCGGATGAACCACGATGTCAAGGATTCAATCAATCCCGTATACAATTCCCTTTGTCTGTCGGTATAGAACTTGCCCGAGATTCGATCGTCGGTATACCAATACCTTGTTCAATCTCGTTACCGGTAAGTCTCTTTACTCGTTCCGTAGCACGTCATCGTGTGACTAACTCCTTAGTCACATTGAGCTCATGATGATGTTCTACCGAGTGGGCCCCAGAGATACCTCTCCGTCACACGGAGTGACAAATCCCGATCTCGATTCGTACCAACCCAACAGACACTTTCGGAGGTACCCGTAGTGCACCTTTATAGTCACCCAGTTACGTTGTGACGTTTGATACACCCAAAGCACTCCTACGGTATCCGGGAGTTGCACAATCTCACGGTCGAAGGAAAAGATACTTGACATTAGAAAAGCTTTAGCATACGAACAATATGATCTAGTGCTATGCTTAGGATTGGATCTTGTCCATCACATCATTCTCCTAATGATGTGATCCCGTTATCAATGACATCTAATTCCCATGATCAGGAAACCATGATCATCTATTGACTAACGAGCTAGCCAACTAGAGGCTTGCTAGGGACACTTTGTGATCTATTTATTCACACATGTATTACTGTTTCCTGTTAATACAATTATAGCATGAACAATAGACGATTATCATGAACAAGGAAATATGATAATAACCATTTTATTATTTCCTCTAGGGCATATTTCCAACACTCCCAACTCCGGCTTCTACAGTTTTTTGGAGCACCCTCTCAAGAGCTTCATTAAAACTTTGGAGTTGTATCCGAGATTCTAGTTTTTTTTTTGCGGAGCGGCATATTGTGGAACTAGCTTGTTTGACTTGTGTTTTCTCGGGCGGAGCTGAATTTTAAGGAGCAGAGCAGTCCTAAACATGCTCTAAACCATCACATGTCGTGCAAGTTCTGAGACCAGGAGTGCTATTACCTCTTATTAATGCCTTTTGAAATGTTTGAGTACTTCATTTTGATTCTGTTATTTACATCTCAGTTCCTTAGTTTCGATGCTAGTACTATTTTCTTTTTGTTAGAGCATCTCCAACAGCTCGTCTAAACGGATGTCTATAGTCGTTTAAACCATGAAGGCTAAAAAACGAGCCTCCAACAGCTCGTCCAGACGGACGTCTAAACTTGGACGTCGTCCAAATCGAGCTCCACAACGTCCAGCCCTGGACGGTGTGGACCCGTTGTCCATAGCGAACGGGGTGCCAGATTTCTCCTTTGCGCCAAGAGGAGGAAGAGGCGAGGGCGGATCCCGCCGCCGTCGCGCTCTAGGGTGGAGGGAAGGGCGGATCCCGACGCCGCCGCGCTCTGGGTTGGAGGAAAGGGCGGATCCCGCCGCCGCCACTCTCTAGGGTGGAGGGAAGGGCGGATCCCGCCGCCGTCGCGCTCTCGGGTGGAGGAAAGGGCGAATCCCGCCCTCCGCCGGAGAGGGAGGAACGGGCGCAGGGGGTGTGAGGAACGAGCGTGGGGGGGGAGGGGAGGAAGGAACGGGAGCAAGAAATGCATTTGGACTGAAGGTGTGTGTGTTTCTAATTTTTTTGCAGATGGAAGACGTTGGACGTTTTCTTGAGAATAATGTTGTAATACTAACCTTCAACAAAACTAAGTTTCGAGAAAGATTGGATTTTCTTTGAAGTAGTCGTTCGAGAGTAGAATAAATCTGGCACCTCTTTCGCGATACAAATACCGCCGCCCCAGCGTCGAACAGCCGTGACGTCGACCAATCGTCTCCTCTTCCTCCTAGCACTCCGCAAATGCTGTAAGAATTAGATCGTCATCGTCCGATGAAGACGATGACGACGAATTGACGAGCATGTCCGAAATGAATCATGTTTCATTCATTGTGTTGTGGGAGAGAAGACACAAGACTTAAAAGAGAGATTAGAGAAGCACAAAATGAAATGATCTAAGAGAGGTGTGAATGGGTGACATATATATATAGGACTGTAATAGAGCAGTTGGAATAGAGCCGTTGGAGGTTATAAAATGATAGTTGAATTGGTAGTTATAAAATATTATTAAAATATAAAAAAGAATATAAATAATTTATATATAGACGTTCTGCTATAAAATTGAACGTGTATACGAAGGAATCTTTTTAGATCATTGTCTATATGAACATATAGATATCCAAATATAAATATATGCTATCGGAGATGCTCTTAGTGTTTATGTTTGCTGTTTGCGGAGAAGGCTCATGAGCTTGTATTGGCCAAACAAAACGTGTCTCCTTCACCGGTCACCGCCACTTGAATTCAGCAACCTTCTTGCTGGCTGTGTCAGCAGCACCACACCTTTGAGACAGATGGACACCAACACGCATGTAGGTATTACTCGTCCAAACCTCGCTGCATGAGTAATGCAGCGATGGGGTCCCTCTCTCTTGTACTTGGCCTGATAACCCAGTTTTACTCAGTGACTTAACTACTGCCTGACCAGTCAACTTATCTTATGTAGCAGTAGTACTGCTGGCTCTGTCCTTCTATAGCGAGGACCATATGCGCGGTTCCTTGTGGGAAAAATGACGTGCCACACTGTGTGGTGCCTCCTACTGTGCAGACAGCAGCCTCCTGTGCGCTGCTCGTACTAGTCCTAAATCGTGTGGAGGCCGATGGTTTTTCCGGCGCCCCATGCGCAAACCTTTCTTTGCACGATGCTCTTTCTCTCTCTCTCTCTGGCCATGGCCGGTCACATCAGGCTCGTCACGTCAATCACCGTTCACTGGCCCCATCCGCGTCGCCCACGCGGCCGAGCCGGGCTCTGCTGCTCTTAAACCCCGGAAAAACCACGCTTACCAAAGGCAAAGCCCACGAGCGGAACGCACGAGCAAATGGACGCCACGATGCCGGCCTCCATCGCGGCCTTCCTGTGCCTGCTCTCGGTGGCGGCGGCCATGGACCCGGCGGAGAGGGAGACGCTGTTCCTCGTCATGGACGCCGTCTCCTCCGACCGGGACTGGCGCTCCGAGAGCCCCGACCCCTGCGGCGCGCCCTGGCCGGGGCTCGAGTGCAAGCCGGCGCCCGGCAGCGCCGCCCCGCTGCACGTCACTCGGCTGGACTTCGGCGTGGAGCCCAACCCGTCGTGCAAGGACGCGGCCGCCTTCCCGCCCCAGGTGCTCACCCTGCCCCGCCTCCAATCCCTCTTCTTCGTCGAGTGCTTCAACAACCCGGCCGCCGTCACCGCCCTCGTCCTCCCGTCCGCCAACCTCTCGTCGTCCACCCTGCAGCAGCTCAGCATCAGGGCCAACCCGTCGCTGTCCGGCGTCATGCCGCCGCAGCTTGTCAGGCTCAGGTCTCTCCAGGTGCTCACCATCTCCCAGAACGGCCTCGTCCGCGGTGAGATCCCGCAGGGCATCGGCGAGCTCAAGTCGCTGGTGCACCTCGACCTCAGCTACAACTCCCTCTCCGGGCCGGTGCCGAGCCGGATCAGCGAGCTCCAGGGCCTGGTCGGCCTCGACCTCAGCTACAACTCGCTGTCCGGCCCCATCCCCAGCCGGATCGGCGACCTGCGCCAGCTGCAGAAGCTGGACCTGAGCTCCAACAACCTCACCGGCGGCATTCCGGACACGGTCGCCAACCTCACCGCCCTTACCTTCCTGGCGCTGAGCAACAACGGCCTCAGTGGGCACTTCCCTCCTGGCCTCTCCGGTCTCCGGAACCTCCAGTACCTGATCATGGACAACAACCCGATGGACGTGCCGCTGCCGTCTGAGCTCGGCAGCCTCGCCCGTCTTCAAGAACTCCGGCTAGCTGGGTCCGGCTACTCGGGGCCGATCCCGGCAGCGTTTGGTCAGCTAGCGAGCCTGACGACGCTTTCGCTCGAAGACAACAACCTCACGGGTGAGATCCCGGCGGGGCTGAGCAGGCTGCACAGGATATACCACCTGAACCTGAGCAACAACGGGCTGGGCGGGGCCGTGCCGTTCGACGGCGCGTTCCTGCGGCGGCTCGGCCGCAACCTCGACCTCAGCGGCAACTCGGGGCTGTGCCTGGACGACCGGGACGTCGTGCGGGACGCCGGCATCGGCGTTGGTGCCTGCCATGGCGGGGGCGGCCGCGATGGTTCGTTGGCGCGTGACTCGGTGAGCAGTGCTACAAGGGGAGTGATGACGCGGGCCTCCACGGACAGTTTCCGGTTTCACCTGCTCGGCCCAGTATGCGTGGTAGTGATCTCCTGCATTTTTCTCCCTTCGAATGAGTATGCGTAGTGTTGACAGGATTCGTGTGCTGGTTACTGCCGATGTACGTATTTGTGTGTTGTAAACCCAACTTGTGATGCTAAGGGCTCCAACGGGTCGATCCAAACGGACAGCGATTTCGTTCGTTTTTTGTTCGTTTGGTTCGGCCGATCCAAACGGACAGCGATTTCGTTCGTTTTTGTTCATTTGGTTCGGCCAGGTGGACACGAATGTTCGTTTTCGCAAATGGGTCGGCTCGTGCGTCCAACGCTTGCGGACCCATTTTTTACCGACGAGAAAAAGAAAAAGATAAAGCATCATTAAACATTAAAAGTCGACCACGAAGACCGACGACAGTCCACGCGTCCGCAATACATTAAATTAAAATAAAATAAAAGACCTAAAACTACGGCCATGCAGCCTTAGGCGTTGTTGTCGTCGTCGTTGGGGCCGGTGAGGTCGACCAGCGTTGGCGCACGGCCGGCCCAGGGAACGCCGAGTTCCAGAGCGCAGTTGCGTGTGCCTCCGTTGTGTGCCCCGCCAGCGCGGGCTGTGGTGATGGCGGTGGCAGCACAGCACCACGAGCATGCTTCTCCTCCTCCGCCTCCCGTCGCTCCTCCTCCTTCTCCAGCTCCATGAGTCGCGGGCCTTTGGCGCGCTCCGCCTGCAGGTGCACCGACCTCCAGTGCTCGAGGTAGGCCTCCTCCTACAGCGGGGTCGCGCCCAGCCACATGGCAGCGCACTGACGAATTTCTGAACGACGTCGGTCCACTGGTAGAACTGCCGCGACAGCGCTGGCTCGGGCTCGTGCTCCAGCGGAGGTGGCACGACCCAGTCGCCGACGGCCGACAGTGCCATGTCCTCTGCGAGCTGCCACTGGTACGCCGCCTCCTCTTCGGCCATGCACCGCGCTTCTTCCTCGCCGTCGCGGAGGACACCAGCGAGCGCCGCCTGGTAGGCGGCCTCAGTCCCCTGGTCCTCGTCGCTGACGACACGCAGGGGCGGCGGAGGGCCTCCTGGCTGCACATGGCGCACGCCACAGCGGTGCTGCTCCTCGTGCTCCACCGCAAACCACACCTCCCAGTTAGGGGAGTCGGCCGCGTATGTGGGGTCTCGCCGCTGCTCCGTCGTCGGCACACACCGTCGCTTGGTCACCGCCTCCAGATGCACCCGCGCCGACCGCGGCACGGCCGACACGGGAATCCTCTTCGCATCCAGGTGACAGCCGTCGGTAGCGTGACGTCGGGGTAAGAGAGTGTGACACGGTGCTTCCAATGCCACCGTGCTTGGTGCACTGGAACACTCACGCGCTGGCGAGGCCGGGAAGACGACGGCGGGGAGGTGGTGCGGGGGAAGTGCGGGGCCTTGCCCTTGTTTGGGAAGCCGCCGACGATGGTGGGCTAGGGTTTGGTCGCTCGGTCGCCCAGGAGGTGGCCAGATGGGGACGGGGGCGGGTTTTGGAAACACATGGCGGAACCCACCGCACGCTCGGATTAAAAAAGGCCGCCCGCGGTCGGCGACGCGTGGGCCCGAGGATGGCGGCCGTCATAAATTATGTTGACCACGGTGGTTGGGGGCGGACACCGAGGGGGCGCGCGTGCGTCCGCTTCGCGTCCGCGCCGACACATTTCAGTCCCAAATTTGGGTCGGAAATGGGTTGGTGCGGACGCGAAGTGGACGCGTTTTGGCAATGGGTCGGCACGTTGGGCATCATTTTTGTCCGCGCCGACCCAAACGGACGGCGGTGGACGAAATGGATCGCCCCGTTGGAGTTGCTCTAATTTGTCTATGGTGAGGCATACAACATAGTTGTAGCTGAGGTCGAGGCCGCTCGTCAGCTTCAACGGGAGGGTAGGAGCTATGGCATTTTTGTGACCCGAGGAGGGGCGACCTACGGTGCACTACTCTTCTTCGTCGTCATTTTTCAACGAATACGTCTATCGCCTCATCGAACTCCTTGTACGCAGCCTTCAGTTCTGCATGATGCTGGTTGTATTGCCAGCGATCGAGGCGGATCTGGCGGATGGAGCAATAGGATTCGAGCAGCGCTGCTTGCTCCATCGGGTTTGCTTCTCGCGTGAGTGACCTGCCGGCGGTGAGCTGCTTCTCCGCCTGTTGGTGCTCTTGGATGAGGGTGGTGGTTGTGCTCCTGGAGGAGGTGGTGGTTGTAGACGGTGTCGGCGTGTGTCTCCCAGAACTGCTCCTCTCACATCGTGTCCATGTAAAGGGCACAGACCTCGCCGATAGTAATGGTGCAATGCACTGACGAGGGTGGGGCGAAAGGGGAGAAGGGTGGTGCCGACTCGTCGACGGCCGCGTCTTCCATTGCATCGTTGCTATCCTCCGGTTGCCTGCCGACCAACTAACCGAAAGCAATGTTGGCCATCTCCTCCTTCTTTTGGTTCGTCGTCAGATCGTCCCACATAGAGTTGGAGCCTAAGGAAGCCATGATGGGAGTGGTGCCGAGAGGAGAAAGGATCGGAGGCGGATGACTGCGGCTATGGCTGGGGCAACACTTTATATAGTAATGGAGGGTGACCGAGTGACATACGAGTGGCGCCAGAGTAGACGCCTCGTCAACCGCGTGGCATTAGTGGGGGCAGCAAACAGACGGGCGAGAACCGTTGTGTCGTTTGAACATGGAGCAGTCGCCTACAAGGGGAAGCGACGCCCTCTCGACCAATGCGCCATTTCAATGTCGGTGTCAGTGAGAGGTCATGTCTACTCTGGTCGGGCATGGATGTGGCACTAGCGTCGGTCTTCAAGAGAAAGTACGTCTGAACCACTGCTACCTCTAGAGCTTGCGTTTGTTTTTTCCCTTGAAGAGGAAAGGGTGATGCAGCACAGTAGCAGTAATATTTCCCTCTGTTTGAGAACCAAGGTATCAATCCAGTAGGAGTATCAAGATGAGGCACCAATGTACCTGCGCAAAATAGCAAACTTGCACCCAACTCTACAAAGGGGTTGTCAATCCCTTCATGATTGATTGCAAGGTGAGATCTGAAGGCGGAAAAGTGCAACAAAGTAAAAGTGTAAGGCTGAAAATATGATGTGAAGTAGACCCGGGGGCCATAGTGTTCACTAGAAGCTTCTCTCAAGATAGCAAATATTACGGTGGGTGAACGAATTACTGTTGAGCAATTGATAGAACCGCGCAAAGTCATGACGATATCTAAGGCAATGATCATACATATAGGCATCACGTCCGAGACAAGTAGACCGATACTTTCTGCATCTACTGCTATTACTCCACACATCGACCGCTATCCAGCATGCATCTAGTGTATTGAGTTCATGAAAAATAGAGTAACACCTTAAGCAAGATGACATGATGTAGAGGGATAAATTCATGCAATAGATATAAACCCCATATTTTTACCCTTGATGGCAACAACACGATGCGTGCCTCGCTACCCCTTCTGTCACTGGGTGAGGTCACCGCACGGTATGAACCCAAAACCAAGCACTTCTCCCATTGCAAGAATCATAGATCAAGTTGGCCAAACAAAACCCACAACTCGAAGAGAATTACAAGGATATGAAATCATGCATATAAGAGATCAGAAGAAACTCAAATAGGATTCATAGATAATCTGATCGTAAATCCACAATTCATCGGATCTCGACAAACACACCGCAAAAGAAGATTACATCGGATAGATCTCCATGAAGATCATGGAGAACTTTGTATTGAAGATCCAAGAGAGAGAAGAAGCCATCTAGCTACTAGCTATGAACCCCGAAGGTCTATGGTGAACTACTCACGCATCATCGGAGAGGCAATGGTGTTGATGAAGAAGCCCTCCGTATCCGAATCCCCCCTCCGGGAGGGCACCAGAACGTGCCCCAGATGGGATATTGCGAAGACAGAAGCTTGCGGCTGCGGAAAAGTATTTTCGTGGCTCTCTCCTGTGGTTTTGGATTTTTCGGGGATTTATAGGCGGAAGAAGTAGGGCAGAGGAGCCACAGGGGGGCCACAAGCCTGCTAGGCGCCCCCTGGCGCCCTCTGCCTTGGTTCTCAAGCTCCGTGCGTATCTTCTGTTCCATAAAAAATATTTTCGGAGGTTTTATTCCGTTTGGACTCCGTTTAATATTCTCCTCTAAAAAGTGTCAAAAACACGGAAAAAACAGGAACTGGCACTTGGCACTGAGTTAATAGGTTAGTCCCAAAAAAGATATAAAAGGCATTGTCGGGGGGATAACCCCGGGGTAGGCTCATCGAGCCTGCTCCTTCATTTCCTGCCCAAAGGATATGAACAAACACAGTTTCCCAAGGCCCAAGTCTTCTGGCCGGCTAGGCCGCGCCTAGCGGCTGGAGGACGAGGCGGCCATTCTTTGTGGCCGGCCAGGCAACCCCTGCCGGCTAGAGTCGAGACGGCTACCTCTTCCTGACCGGCTTGGTCAATCCAGCCAGCTAGGAACGAGGCGGCCGTGCCCAACCCGGCTAACCAAGCAGGCTAGCCGGCCGAGGATCACAAGTCACATCAGATCGTAGGTCAGGATGAGACCTTACGAGTAAAGGTAGCTATGCGTCAGCAAAGGTACTGGATCAGAGCGTCCGACAGGTACGAGCGTCGGCGGCCACACCGCTGACCTACCCGGCTCTGATCCATCACCTAGCATACTGTCGGACCATCACACTCCCACTCCATTACTGCACTCGGCGTGGGGAACAGTGGAGGCGGTCGTACTACCTGCCCATGACGAATCTTGCTCGACGACACTCGACGTACAGCGCGTGCTCGGCGTCAACCTTACGCGAGAGATCCATTGGCCAGTCGGCGGGTCCCACAGCCAATCGAGACCATGCATCCGGCAGGCCCCTCAAGCGACAAGACAAGACTCTCGTGGGCCCCTGGTCAGTCGGCGAGGCTGCCAGCCGGGTCCCACTCTTGTACCCTTTATCCATATTGTAGGCCGGTGGGTTCGTCTATAAAACCCCCCGGTCACCCTCCATGCAGGGGGACGGATCTTTCCACGGTCGAACAACACTTCACACCCACCAACCACAAAGAGAGAGGCAGAGACGAGCCGGCTGCTCCCCTCTTCCTCCTCCCAACATAGCTCCAGGAGCGACATTGTAATCCATTCGTACACATCAAACACTCCGGCAGGACTAGGGGTCTTATCTCTACGGAGAGCCCTGAACCTGGGTACATCGTGTGTTCCATGCTTGTACCAACCTCGTTCCCAGCGCCCTCCTTTGCCCTTCGGTTCTCACCGACTTTAGCCTACATATGGCATATGTTGTGATTATTCACCGACATTTGGCGCCCACCGTGGGGCCGATCCCGGCATCGGCTGGCTTTACGCGCTGGGCGGGGGCCCGCACCTACGCCACCGGATGCATCACGTCCGGATCGGTTTGCATGCCCGTGGAGCCCGCTTTCGACGAGGCAACACCGATGATGATCAACATCCCCATCCACCATGCGGAATCGGACGAAGATTCTGATGACGAGGCGCTTCCTAGCATCGTCGTCGCTGCTATGGAGAACCTTAGCGTTCTTTTTAGCGACCTATGTCTCAACAACGGTCCGCGCTACTTCGACGAGGACTTCGACGTTGAGGCGCTCTGCGCCAGCTTCAGCAGGCTCTCTATCGCTGAGACATCTGCCCATGACGTGTATCCCAGCAACGTCCTCGTCTTCGATGGCCCTCCGCCGTCAGTGGGGTTCTTCACCCCATACCATGTCGCCGCCGTCTCCAACATCGTGGAGGTGATGGTTGTCGGTGCTGGCACCAGCGCGGCGTGCCAACGCGGCTCATGGCAAGGCGTCAGCAGACGCTGGTGAGCCCGCTGTTGCCACCGCTGATACTCTTCAGGACGCCATCGCCGGCTTGAAGACACCCGTCGCTGCTTCCGCAAACCCTAGCGACACCCGGGCCTCACTGGAGGAGGCTCGCAAACGTATCTTGGAGGACGACATTGCCGTTGCCTCGGCAAAACGTCTGATGGAGGCCACGCCGCACGAGTATAACTCCGCATACGGCCTCACCCCGATTGCCTAGGCCCCTAGCCGGCTTGGATTGGTCCGCAGCCGCGGCCGGTTCATTGCCGAGGTCCTAGGTGGCGATCAGCCCACCTACGAGACCCCTGCAGCCAACATGCGGGCGGCGCAGGAGGCCATGGAGGAGATGGCGAGCCTGGAAGGCGAGGAGCGCGCTTTCCAGGAGAAGCGGGTCAAGGATCTCCTTGACACCGCCACCCAGCAACAAACTCGGCTTGACCCCGGTCAGGCCCAGTCAGAGTCTCTGGGACCCAACTCCGGAGCATGCCGCAACCCTAGCGGTCAGCATCATGCAGAGGGATCTTCCTCGCACCGCACCTCCAGCCGGAAGGGCAAGGGAAGCCAAGACCGGCGCTCTCAGCACCAGAGCGAGCACACTTCGAGCAAGCGTCGCGGAGGCGACGAGGGCGATTCAGAGTGTGAGATTCTTCATCTGAGAAGAACTCATATCTTTGGTTCGCGAGACGCCTCCACTCTCGCTACTCGGATTGACGCTCGCACTCCCCAGGATGATCGGGATGCCCGCAGGCGCCTCCTCGTCCTCGCCTAGTCAGCCCTCCTGGAGGAAGACGGCCCTATCGGTCCGGCTTGCTTTTGTCCCCAGATCTGAGGGGAGTCGTTCCCCCGAGGTTTCACCCTGCCTCGGGACACGCCCAAATACAACGGCACGGCCAAGCCAGAGGACTCGTTGATCGACTACACCACGGTCGTCGGCATCGCCAGGGGCAACAAGCGCGTAGCGGTCCGCTACGTGCCACTCATGTTGGCCAGCTCGGCTCGAACTTGGCTTAACAGCCTTCCGGCCGGCAGCGTCAACTCCTGGGTGGACTTCGAGGAGGCGTTCGTCCGCAACTTGGCACCTACAAGTGACCTAGCCGGCCTCACGAGCTGGCCATGTGCATCCAGAAGCCCGATGAACCCCTTCGCGACTACGTCACCCGGTGGACAGAGCTCCGCAATTCCTGCGAGGGGGTGCATGAGGTACAAGCCATCTAGTACTTCATCAACGGTTGCCGAGACGGCACCCTCCTCAAGCACAAGCTTATGTGCTCCGAGCCCACATCTCTGGCAGTGCTCATGGCCAAGGCGGACAAGTACGCCACGGCCGACTCGGCAATGCGCGTCAAGGTGACCGCCTCGGACAAGACTGTCCCCACGCCGGCTACTCCCAAGCCGGCTGGAGATAATCGAGGCGGCCAGAACAACAACAAGCACAAGGCGGATCAGATGGATTCGCGCTCCAACAACAAGTGGGTAGCCAGCGTGGAGGGCGAGACGTCGGCTCCTCAAGCAGGCCCTCCACGGAAGCGTTCCAACAGGAACAACGCCAACTGGCTGCCCAAGCAGTCCTTCAAGCAACTGCTCGACGCCCCCTGCAAGATACATTCTGGGGCGCAGCCGTCCAACCACACCCTTCGACATTGCAGCTTCGCACGCCGGCTGTCGCAAGGGGATGGCCTGCCGGTTCCCCCAGGTGTGCAGGCGGCGCCTCGCGCACCGGCTCCTGGTCCTGCTCTGGCTCCACCACCGCCGCCTCGCGACGACGGCCTCCTCCATGACGACTACCCTCATCGAGACGGAGAATTCGTCGTCTTCACTAGAGAAGGCGACGACAAGCACAGCTTGCGCCAGAGACGGCGCGAGGTGAATGCCACGGTTCCCCCGGTTCCCGAGTACATGCATTGGTCTGACAAACCAATCACATGGAGCCGGGTGGACCATCTTGCGGTGATGCCCAACCCGGGCTCATACGCGCTCGTCCTCGACCCCACCATCGCCTCCAAGAGGCTCACCTGCCGGTTCTCCCGGGTGCTGGTCGATGGTGGCAGCAGCATCAACATCCTCTACCTCGACACTCTCCTCAAGCTCGGGCTCAAGGAGACGGACGTCCTGCCGACCAGAACTGTCTTCCACGACATCGTGCCTGGGCAGTCCGCTCGCCCATTGGCAAAATCCAGCTGGACATCCTCTTCGGCGACAAAGCTCACTTCCGCCGAAGAGTCCATATGGTTCGAGGTAGTGGACCTCAGCAGCCCGTATCACGCGCTGCTGGGCAGACCGGCTCTGGCCAAATTCATGGCTATCCCGCACTACACCTACTTGAAGATGAAGATGCCGGATCCCAAGGGCATCATCATTGTTGCTGGCGACTACAAGAAGTCGCTCGAGTGTGACCAAGATAGCAGCCGCCTCGTCGACGCCCTGGTGATCGCTAAGGAGAAGCGGCAGATCGACCGGCTCGTGGCCCAAGCCACCGAGCAGCTGGCGATTCCTTCTCCTCCATCCCAGTCGGCCGGTGGGGGCTCTTTCAAGCTGGCCAAAGAGACCAACTCATGAAGAAAACGACAAAATTCGAGTGGAACGACCAGGCGGACGAAGCCTTCCGCGACCTCAATCGGGTCATCTCGAGTTTGCCAATCTTGGCAGCACCGACTGAAGGGGAACCCATACTCATATACATTGCCGCGACCACCCGTGTGGTTAGTGTAGTGTTGGTAGTTCAGCGCAAGGAGGAGGGCAAGGCACTGCCAGTGCAGCACCCTGTATACTACCTTAGCGAGGTCTTGTCCGCCTCCAAGCAGAACTACCCACATTACCAAAAAATGGGTTATGGTGTTTACCTTGCTGCAAAGAAGTTGAAGCAATACTTCCAAGAGCATGCCATCACTGTGGTGAGCACTGCTCCACTTTTAGAGATCATGGGCAACCGTGATGCCACGGGCAGGATTGCCAAATGGTCCATCGCCATGGCGGACCATGATATTCGATACGAGCCTCGCACCGCCATCAAATCTCAGGTGGTGGCCGACTTCTTAGTCGACTGGGCCGAGACCCAGTTCGAGCCGCCGCCTCCAGACTCTACGCATTGGCGGATGCACTTCGACGGCTCGAAGATGCGAACGGGTCTGGGAGCCGGCATCGTCTTGACGTCTCCGAAAGGGGACCAGCTCAAGTATGCTCTCCAGGTCCACTTCGCCGCCTCCAACAACGTCGCCGAGTACGAAGCACTGGCTCACGGCCCCCGGCTCGCCAAGGAGATTGGCATCCGGCGTCTCATATGCTTCGGCGATTCAGACTTGGTGGTACAACAAGTTTCTGGCTAATGGGACGCCACAGACGCCAACATGGCAAGCTATCGCTTCCTCATCCAGCAGCTCAGCGGCCCCTTCGAGGGCTGTGCGTTCCACCACGTTCCCAGAGCAGACAATGAGGCGGCTGATACACTAGCAAATATTGGCTCCATGAGACAGGCTATTCCAGCCGACGACTCCCTCGAGCTACTCCATAAGCCGTCTATCAGGTCGTCTCCCGAGTCGGCATCAATCTTCGTGCCGGCTGACTCTATGGTGCAAGCGCCGTTGGCTCCACCAGCTACGCCGGCTACAGCTCCTGTGCCGGCTACGTTGGCCACGCCGACTCCAATAGCGGCACCGGCTGAGTCCACGGTGCAATCGCTGTCGGCTCCACCAGCTACACCGGCTATAGCTCATGTAGCGGCTACACCGGCCGCGTCGACTCGAACAGACGCACCGGCTACAACAACAACTCCGGCTCCACCCTGCCTCGAATCCTGTCGTCTCGACACCCAGTGGGTGGACGTCATGGAGGTAGACGGCAAGCCAGCTGCCACAGCAGCACCAGAGACACCTCGTCTCAAGTCCACGACCACAACTTCACCAAGCTCGGGGGCTGCAGAAGCCCCTAACAGTCAGGTTGAGGCGGAGCCAGCCCTTGTGTCGACTCCGTCATGGGCTCAAATTATCCTGACCTTCCTCCTTCGCGGCGAGCTTCCTCAAGACGAGGCGGAGGCAAGGCAGATCCAACGCAGGTCTGCAGCCTACACCATCATCAATCGTGAGCTGGTGTGGTGCAGCGTGACCGGCGTGTTCCAACACTGCATCGAATCAGAGAAAGGACAGGAGATCCTCACAGACATTCACCAGGGGGAGTGTGGGCATCATGCCGCCTCTAGAACCCTGGTGGCCAAGACGTTCCGCCGCGGATTCTACTGGCCCACGACCCTCGAGGAGGCTGTGGATGTGGTCGACAAATGCGAAGGCTGCCAATTCTTCAGCGCAAAGAGCCACATGCCACCTTCGGCCCTCAAAACCATCCCCCTGTCGTGGCCGTTCGCCATCTGGGGACTGGACATGGTAGGGCCCTTTAAGACGGCTCGTGGTGGAATGACCCATCTCTTGGTAGCCGTCGACAAATTCACCAAGTGGATTGAAGCCAGACCTATCAAGAAGCTTGATGGCCCCACGGCCGTCAAGTTCATCACGGACATCTCTGTTCGATATGGCGTCCCCCACAGCATCATCACCGACAACGGCACCAACTTGGCCAAAGGCGCACTGGCGCTCTACTGTTCCAAGGTAGGCATCCGGCTCGATTTGGCGTCAGTGGCACATCCCCAGTCGAATGGCCAAGCGGAGAGGGCCAACAGCCTGATTCTGGCCGGGATCAAGCCAAGACTGGTGGCGCCACTTGTCAGATCGGCCGGCTGTTGGATCGAAGAACTGTCGGCTGTGTTATGGAGCCTCCTCACCACGCCCAACTGGTCGACCGGCTTCACTCCGTTCTTCCTCGTATATGGGTCCAAGGCTATTATTCCCACGGATATCGAGTTTGACTCGCCTCGGGTCACCCTATACACGGAAATGGAGGCGAAGGAAGCAAGAGAAGATGGCGTGGACCTCCTCGAAGAAGCAAGGGATTTGGCCTTGATCCGGACGGCCATCTATCAACAGAAGCTGAGATACTACCATAGCAAAAAGATCAAGTCTCTCTCTTTCAGGGAGGGAGATTTGGTCCTCAGAAGAGTCCAGCGCACCGCCGGCCAACACAAGCTCTCATCCCCATGGGAGGGACCCTTCATCATCAGTAGGGCGTTGCACAACAACGCTTACTACTTGATCGATGCCCAAAAGCCAAGGAAGCGCAAGAGGGACGACTCCGTCCAGGAGACAGAGCGTCCATGGAATGCGGCGTTGCTTCGCCCGTTCTATTGCTAGAAGGCAAGTATCAAACAATGGAAAGAGCATGCAAATGTATCTTTCTCCCTCTTTAGGGATCCTCAATGAATGCAATAAAAAGAGCATGCCTCATGCTTCTTTTTAGATTTCATATCGAGAGTGCTCACTCTGTGTACACCCCTTGCCGGCTTCAATAAGCCCGGGGGTTACACTGTGTACTCCCCTTGCTGGCTTCAATAAGATCGGGGGCTACGCCGCGTACGCCCCTTGCTGACTTCAACAAGCTCGGGGGCTCGCTAGCCACTCGGATGCCTTCCCTATATTGTAGAAGAACACATAGTGTAAGCCGGACCGATCCCTGGTCACCTCGTACGAGCCTGCGGACTGGCTCCAGCCGTCTGGCTTGTGAGGCGACGCCAGGTAAGGCCGGATGTATGCAAAGTTCGACTACGAAAGGGTCACCGGCTCGGGTTGGCTCGATCAAATTTATGATCTCATTGAGGCCGGCCTCTGCTGGTTTATGTCTTAATCTTTAAGTCTTGATGGCTTCGAAAAATCTAAGTCTTGTGTTCTAAGGCTAGAAACCTCGACCGAGTCACAGACCGGCTCCCGGCTGTCGGGCTGGCGGGGTGGAAACTTAGGAATACAAGGATTGGAGAAAGAGGAGTCAACCAGGAATCAAAAGATAAAGATATAAAACAGCACGCAAGGCCATACGAATATAATGTTGAATACATACATTCAAAATGCATTGGCCCACGGAAGACGTTCATTACATACCCCAGTGGGTGGAACAACACGACACCGGCTACGGGGCTGCTGCCTCATCGGTCGCCCCGGCCGCTGCTCCTAAAGTGGTGGCTTCACCATCCCCGGCTGCTCCCTAGGCGGTTGTGCCGTCTCCTTCGCGAGGGCTCCCGGCTCCATCCGCACCGGAGTCGGCGTACGCCGCACCGCTGGAGGCGGCAACAGAATCCACAACGTGGGCCGCCTCACCGGAGCTGCCATCGGGGTCATAGGGCTGAAGGCCGTGTTGATCTTCAGGGATCACACCGCCATCTTCACCCTGCTCCAAAACAAAATCATCCCAAGCGGCATACTCGGCAATGCCGCTGGCCCTCACGCGCAGCGCCTCCTCCACGCCCTGCAGCTCCGCCTCCGAGCCGTCGCGTTGAGCGACGAGCTTGCCCAAGTCCAGGTTTCGATACCATGACTTGGTCAAGCGCAGGGCCATGTAGGCTTCAGCGCGTGCGACAGAGGCACGCCAGGCATCCAGGCGTTCCTCGCCAGCTGCAAGCCAGCGGGCGAGTCGGCTCATTGACGCCGTCTCCACGCCATCCGGCCACAGGGCCGCCACCATCGACGAGCCTGCAACCTGGAGCTGAGCCACAGACTCGCCCAGGGCGTGCAGGCGGGCCCGGAGGCCCACCCCGATCTCCTCCAAACTCCAGCCGGAGGTAGTATCTACCTCCCGCCCAGCCGCGCGGCGCTCCTCACGGCTCACCTTGACGGCAGTGTCGGCTGCGACCTGGGTTGCAGGGAAGAGACCTAAGACAGGAAAACAAGGGCGCAGAAGCGAGTAAGAAGAGGAGACGGCTAAGAAAGCTCAAGACAAAACAAAAGAGAGAGACTCACGACGGAAGGCGCCATCGGTCTCATGGGCGCTCTCCAGGAACTCGAGCTCCCGCACCTTGCTTACATGAGTAAGGCGGGCAACCTCCTCCTCGAGAGCCACCGCAGACTCCAAGGCCTTGGCCAGCTGCGACTGCTTCTGTACAAGGGCCTCCTCCTTCTCCCTCAAGGCGGCGTCCTTGAGGGCCATCTCCTTGAGATGAACCGACGCAAGGCGATCCACGTCGGCAGAGTAGGAGGCCTCCTTCTCCTGCAGCGTGCCGCGCAGCTGCTCCAGCTTGACCCGGTTGGCCGCCTCGGGCTCCTTCTTCTCTGTCTGGAGAAGAGCCAGCTGCTCCTGGAGCCGGTTGCCAGCACCACGCAGAGCATCCCACTCCATGGCAACTTCGCCCAACCGGACTTCGAGCTCGGCGATCTGGCCATCAGCGGCCAGGTGCTGAGCCCGCAGCTCATTATAAGTGTGTGCCTGAGCATCATAAAGCTCCTTCCAAAAAAGCAAAGAAGAAGCAGGATTAAGAATCGGCCTGGTTAAAACCTAGCCAGCCCGATTCTCGGGGGCTACACCCAGTGGGTGCTCTAGCACGCCCCCACTAAAGAAGCAAAGCAAGAAAAGAAGCTCAAAGAGATTCGGCCCGGCCGATGATCGGCCGACCCGATTCTCGAGGGCTACACCCAGTGGGTGCGCTGTTGCGTCCCGACTGACGCAAGAAGAAGAAAAAAGGAGAAATTCAAACCCAAGAGGAGGCACTTACCCTGGTGCGGGCCTCCACGCGCTCCTTATCGCCGCACACCACGCGGGTCGACTGCTCCACCTTGGACCGGCCGCTGGAAAACAGCGACACCAGCTCCGGGACACCGGTGAGCGTAGTATCGACGGGCCATCATGCGCGCGCCGAGTTGGCCGCCTGCCATGTCTTCATGGGCCGGCTCCCGACCCGGTCTCCAGCTCCCGACGCAGCTGGACCGTGCTGGGGAACGACGATGGCGCCGGCTCCAGGTGCTGGCTCGGCGGCCGGCTCCGTCATCATCCCGGTCGTCACTGCCTCCTGAACGGGAGGTGGATGGGCCGCTTCCGGTGCATCCATGGCCACCCCTGGTGCATCAGGGGTCGCGTCCGGCGCATCCAGGATCAGTTCCTGCGCGTCGAGCGCCGCCTCGGCCCTGGGGGAGTCGGGGATCGTATCCAAGTCCACCGGCGCCGAAGCGTCTGGCTCAGAGGGTTGGGCCCCTTCAGCTCTCGAGGCGTGCCTCGAAGCTGCCTCGCTAACTGGCTCCTCCACGCGAGCATGCGCGGAGGGGCCATGTCTAGCCTTCGCACGCTTCTCAGCCGGCTTCTCGGCCCAGCTGGGGCGAGACTGGCCCACGACCGTCTTCCCCGCGGCCACGTCCCACCGGCGCTTGGACCGCTCCTCAAGCTCCCTCTGGGCAGCATCAGCTGCTTCCCAGCCAGCCCGCTCGGCTACGGAGGCGGTGTCTTCCTCCACATCCTCTGCCTCCCTGTCGAGCGAAGTTTTTAAGGAACGAAGCTTCCACAAGATAAACGAAGAAAAGGGGGAGGGAATCTTACCCCACGACCATCGGCACCTGCCTCCGGCCAGCACCACGACGCTTCTTGGCGCCGCGTGCCCGTGCTCCGGCTGGAGGACCCGGTGCCGGCCGCTTAGGAGCCGGCATGGATGTTGTGGCACCCTTGCCCTTCCTCCCGGCCGCCTCGTTGGCGGCGGTTGCCCCGGCCCTTTCACGCCGGGCGCGCGCCAATGGCGGGCTGGTAACCTCCTCCACCCCGTCGGAGTCCTCCTCGAAGGCTGCACCAGAGAAGAATGAGGGAGTCTCGTCGTCATCCGTCCAGTCTGCGACGGAGGGCTGTGGGCACTCACCAGACAGCTCTCTCCCTTCTGACTCCAGGGCGTTCTCCGAGCCTGCGGAGGAGTCCGAGCGGGATTCAATCACGCCTTCGTCCTCAATCTCCGAGGCGTCGGACACATCCGCGTCGGGAGCGGGTGGACGGAGGGATCCCTGCAGCCTCTCAAACGGCTGCGAAAAAGGATTCGATCGCCGGCTCAGCAAGATGGCCGGTTGCAAGGCGAACAACGAAGAACAAAGAAACCACTTACCATTGGAGGCGGATGGGACCTGTTGAAGGGGGTCATCCCCCACGACCAGTTCCCCCTGTCGTCCATGTGGGCGGTGGAGATCAGGTTCACCCTTTGCGCTACCATGCTCGGGGTGAACCTCTTGGTGGACAGCCTGCAGGGATCATGCCAGACGCTCATCTGGCAGACCAGATGTGGCCGCCTCTGCAGCGGCAGTATCCGGCGGGTAACCATAGTGGTGAGCAGGTCGCGGCGGAGGAGGCCGCTCTTCTCTAGGATCTCGAGGTGGGCACAGATCAGCGCCACCTCGAGAATCGGCTTGGGGATCTTCGTCGCCCAGTTCAACCTCGTCGGCGGGTCGATGTTGAACGGGGGCATGTTGAGGGAGCCCTGGGCAGGGTCGGCGTTCTTCACATAGAAGAAGCCCTTCTGCCACTGCTTGATGGACTCCTGCAGCGGCATCTGGGGGAAGCCTGACTTAGAGCGATGGTGCACCAGCGCGGCTCCGCACGACGCCATCGGGCGCGGTCCGGTGAGCTTCTCCACCTCGGACTTCTCCATGGCGATGGATTGCTGCTTGAAGAAGAACAAGCTGCGCCACAGATCGACGCGGGGCTCGATCCCCACAAAGCCCTCGCACAGAATCACAAAGGCCAACAGCTGCAGTATGGCGTTCGGCGCCAAGTGATGCGGCTGCAGGCCAAAGAAGTGAAGCCACTTGGAGAAGAAGGCGGTGGCTGGAAGCCCGAAGCCCCGGTAGAAATGCTGGTTGAAGACCACGACCTCTCCCACGGCGGGTGTGGGAGCGGTCTCGGTGCCGAGGAGCCGCACCAGCAACTCGGAGGCTGGGGGCAGCAGCCGGTGATGACGGAGCGCCTCGATGTGCTCTTCACCGATCTCGCTACCCAGCCAGGCTCCCTGCGACGAGGGACCTTTTCGAGGAAGAGCCGCCGACCATGGTTGCGGGCGGCTAAAACTCGAAGGGGGTTGGTGGCTTTACGACGACAAAGGCGAGGAAGACGAAGAAGGCGAGCTCTTTCTCTCTGGGCTCAGGGAGGAAGAGAGCGTGGATGCGGGGCGAGAAGGGGGGCGAATGGCCTCCTCGGAAACCCCGCATCCCATTTAAACCCCACGAAGCGTCGTGGGGAGGGGTTCTGGTGCGTGCGGGACCCCCACTAACCCCGTGTATTACGGGCGGTAACACTTCCGTAAGCCCAACCGTCGCGGAGTAAATCCGCAGAGGATCTCTCGCACGGAGGCCGAGGGGGCGTCATGGCGGGACCCACGGCCTAGGCCCGGTCCCGTCACCAGTAATCACCATCATTACATCAGGCAGGGCCTGGCACGGGGCACTCTCTGGACGACCTACGATGAAGCCGAGGCGTCGCTTCGAAGCCAGCCGGTTTCGGAGCCAGAGCCCCCCATCACGAATGGCGGCAGAAATACCAAGGCAAATCATCAAGCCGGTGAGGCCGCCCTACCGCAGGCGGCAAGCCTCTCCAGCTTCGGGGACTACTGTCGGGGGGAAAACCCCGGGGTAGGCTCATCGAGCCTGCTCCTTCATTTCCTGCCCAAAGGATATGAATAAACACAGTTTCCCAAGGCCCAAGTCTTCTGGACGGCTAGGCCGCGCCTACGGCTGCAGGACGAGGTGGCCATTCTCTCTGGCCGGCCAGGCAACCCCTGCCGGCTAGAGTCGCGACGGCTACCTCTTCCTGACCGGCTTGGTCAATCCAGCCTCCTAGGAACGAGGCGGTCGTGCCCAAGCCGACTAACCAAGCAGGCTAGCCGGCCGAGGATCACAAGTCTCATCAGATCGTAGGTCAGGATGAGACCTTACGATTAAAGGTAGCTACGCGTCAGCAAAGGTACTGGATCAGAGCGTCCGGCAGGTACGAGCATTGGCGACTGCTGATGCAACAAAAGACCTTCCAACGGCGCCAGAAACACGTGCAGACGGGAGACTTTTCTTGTCTTGATTCTCCTTAGCAACGGCACCAGGAATCCTTCTGCTACGGCTACGCCTTTTGGGACTTCCTAGGCAAATATGCAAAGGATTTCCCTGTGGCCATGGAGCCTTGCGTTGGTGTTCCCTCGAAGTGGAAAGGGTGATGTAGCGCAGCGGTGGTAAGTATTTCCCTCAGTTTTTAGAACCAAGGTATGGATCCAGTGAAGGAGTATCACAAGTACCTGCACAAACACAAAGAACCTGCACCCAATGCTATGAAGGGGTTGTCAATCCCTTATAGATTGTTTGCCAAGTGAGAACTGAAAGCAACAAAGTAACAAAGCAAAGTAAAAGCGGAGGTGTAAACGATAGGTGTGAATAGACCCGTGGGTCGTAGTGTTCACTAGTGGCTTCTCTCATGAAAGCAAGTAGACGGTGGGTGAACAAATTACTGTTGAGCAATTGATAGAACCGCGCAAAGTCGTGATGTCATCTATGGCAATGATTATATCTATATGCATCACGTCCAAAACAAGTAGACCGATACTTTCTGCATCTACTACTATTACTCCACAAGTCGACCACTATCCAGCATGCATCTACTGTATTAAGTTCATGAGAACAGAGTAACGCCTTAAGCAAGATGACATGATGTAGATGGACAATCTCATATCTACGACAAAGCCCATCTTGTTACCCTTGATGGCAACTACACGATGTGTGCCTTCCTGGCCCTACTGTCACTGGGAAAGGTCACCACACGGTAAGAACCCAAAACCAAGCACTTCTCCCATTGCAAGAATCATAGATCTAGTTGGCCAAACAAAACCCAAGACCCGGAGAGACTTACAAGGATATCAAATCATGCATAATAGAAATCAGCAAAGACTCAAATATATATCATAGATAATCTGATCACAAATCCCTAATTCATCGGATCTCAACAAACACACCGCCAAAGAAGATTACATCAGATAGATCTCCATGAAGATCATGGAGAACTTTGTATTGAAGATCCAAGAGAGAGAAAAAGCCATCTAGCTACTAACTACGGACCCGTAGGTCTGAAGTGAACTAGTCACGAGTCATTGGAGGGGCGATGATGTTGATGAAGAAGACCTCCAACTCCAAAGTCCCCTTCGGAAGGGCACCGAGAAGGGTCTCCAGATGAGATCTCGCGAAAACGGAAGCTTGCGGCGGCGGAGAAGTGTTTTCGTGGACGCCCTGATTTTTTCTGGATTTTTAGGGAATATATAGGCCAAAGACCTAGGGCAGGGGGGCCACAGGGAGGCCACAAGCTTGGTTGCCGCGGCCTCCCCCCTGGTCGCGACAACATGGCTTGTGGGCTCCCTGTGGGCCCACTTGCTTGGCCCTCAAGCCTCCTGATCATCTTCCATTCTGCAAAAAATCATTTTGGGGATTTTATTCCGTTTGGACTCCGTTCCAAATTCAGATCTGAAAAGATTCAAAAACACAGAAAAAAACAGGAACTGGCACTTGGCACTGAGTTAATAAGTTAGTCCCAAAAAAGATATAGAAGGTAAACAAAACATCCAAAGTTGACAAGATAACAACGTGAAACCATCAAAAATTATAGATACGTTTGAGACGTATCAAGCATCCCCAAGCTTAACTCCTGCTCATCCTCAAGTAGGGAAGTGATAAAGAATGAATTGTTGATGCTTTCATGCTACCTAGCATAGATGTCCTTTGTAACTCCTCTTATGTGACGTGAATGTTCAGATCCATTAGATTCAAAACAATAGTTTTCTATTGACGTGGAAACAATAATAACTCAAGCAAACTAGCAAGGTAATCATGAACTTTCAAAATAACAAGGCCAAAAGAAAGTTATCCCTACAAAATCATATAGTCTGTATATGCTCTATCATCATTGCACAACGAATTTAAATCATGCACAACCCCGGTATTGGCCAAGTAATTGTTTTCACACCTTTACTTTCTCAAACTTTTTCAACTCTCACGCAATACATGAGCGTGAGCCATGGTTTTAGCACTATTAGTGGTGTGGAGTGTGGTGGCGGTTGCAAGAAGAACAAGGAGAAGATGGTCACATTAACTAGGCATATCAATGAGCTGTGGAGATGCTCATCAATAGATATCAATGTGAATGAGTAGGGATTGCCATACAAATGATGCACTAGAGCTAAGAGTATGTGAAAGCTCTTAAAGAAAACTAGTGGGTGTGCATCCAACTTGCTTGCTCACGAAGACCTAAGGAAATTTTGAGGAAGCCTATCATTGGAATATACAAGCCAAGTTATATAATGAAAATTTCCCACTAGCTATATGGTGGTGACAAAACGAGAGACTCTCAATCATGAAGATCATGGTGCTTAATATGCACAAGTGTGGAAAGGTGGTAGCATTGTCCCTTCTCTCTTTTTCTCTCATTTTTTGGATGGGCTCTTTGGCCTCTTTTTTTTTATTTGGTGGGCATCTTTCGCCTCTTTTATTTCCTCACATGGGACAATGCTCCATCAATGATGATCATCACACTTACAACTCAAAACATAGAGCAACGATGACTCTATATGAAATGCCTTCGGTAGTGTACCGTGACAATGATCAAGAATGGCATAGACATAAATGGAAACATCATGCTAGCTATCTTATGATCATGCAATGGCAATGTAGACGTGGTGGCACATGTCATGGTGGTAGTTGCATGGCAATATATCTCGGAATGACTTTGAAAAAGCCATAGTAGGTAGGTATGGTGGCTGTTTTGAGGGAGGCTAATGGTGGGTTTTGTGCAGCGGTGTAAGTTGCACGACACTAAAGAAGATAATGATGGTGGAAGGTGAAAGTGCATCTAAACCATGGACTCAACATTAGTCATGAAGAACTCATATACTTGTTGCAAAAGTTTTAGTAGTAATCGAAACAAAGCATTCAACGCATACCCATAGGGGAAGGGTTGGTAGGTATAAACCATCACGCGATCCCGACCGCCACGCAAAGGATGACAATCAATAGACTAATCATGCTCAGACTTCATCACATAGCGGTTCACCATACGTGCATGCTACGGGAATCACTAACTTCAACACAAGTATTTCTAGATCCACAACACCTTACTAGCATAACTTCAATATTACCATAACCACAACTCAAAACTAGTTGAGATGAATCAAACTTCTCTAACTATTCAATGCACATGAAGGTGGAAGTTTTCGTATCCCTTTGGATAACTACCCCTTTTGAGACTACTTTCATAGCATAGATCAACTACCAAGCCACGCACCGCCGTGCTCTAAAATATATAAGTGAAGCACATAGAGCAAAATCATCTAGCTCAAAAGATATAAGTGAAGCATATGTGAGCTGAATTGTCTACCAAAGGATATAAGTAAAGCTCGACAAAATCACGGTGAGTGCATGTCTCTCTCTCTAGGTGTGCAGCAAGGATGATTGTGACACAACAAAAATAAAAGACTCATACGATACAAGACGCTCCAAGCAAAACACATAACATGTGGTGAATAAAAATATAGCCCCAAGTAACGTTACCGATGGATTGAAGACGAAAGAGGGGATGCCTTCCCGAGGCATCCCCAAGCTTAGGCTTTTACAGCACCCTTGAATCTCTTGGGGTGCCTTGGGCATCCCCAAGCTTGAGCTCTTGCCACTCTTTATCTTTTTGTCCATAAGAACTTCACCCAAAACTTGAAAACTTCACAACACGAAACTTAAACAGAAACTCGTGATAACATTAGTATAAGAAAGCAAACCACCACTTCCTTAGGTGCTGTAGCAAACTTGAATTCTACGTATGCTGATGTTGGGTTACTGTATTTTCAATCTTCCATAGTTTCATCAAAATAAGCAACCAACACAACAAAAAACAGAATCTGTTAACAGCAGACCAGTGTGTAGCAATCTGTATACTTCGTATACTTCTGTTACTTCAAAAATTCTGAACAATTACGATAGTCTGAACAATTTTCTTAGCAATCAGCAGCAAAAAGAATCAACTCAAAAGCTCTGACAGAAAAAAATGAAAAATCTTTTTGTGACCAGAAAGTTTCTGTCTTTTCCAGCATGACCAAACGATCATACCCAAGACTAATCATAACGTTTTTGCTTGGCACAAACGCAAAAAGAAACAGAAAAAACACAAACATAGCAGAATTATGAAAGTGTGGAAAACACAAAACAGAAAGAAAAAGGATATATTCGTTGGGTTGCCTCCCAACAAGAGCTATGGTTTAACGCCCTTAGCTAGGCATAAGGTGATGGAATCACGTATAGTCATCTTTGGTGCTCAAACCATAAGTAGCCCTCATCATAGATTCATAAGGCAATCTTATTTTCTTTCTTGGAAAGTGCTCCATGCCCTTCTTTAGAGGAAATTGAAATCTAATATTCCCTTCCTTCATATCGATGATAGCACCAGCAGTCCTTAGGAAAGGTCTACCAAGAATAATGGGACATGAAGGATTGCACTCTATGTCAAGTACAATGAAATCCACATGTACATAGTTCTTATTTGCAACAATAAAAACATCATCGATCCTTCCCATGGGTTTCTTGACAGTAGAATCCGCAAGATGCAAATTAAGAGAACACTCTTCAATCTCATGAAAACCAAGAATATCACATAAATATTTTGGAATCGCGAAAACACTAGCACCCAAATCACACAAAGCATTGCACTCATAGTTTTTTATCTTGATTTTGATAGTAGGTTCCCACTCATCATGAAGTTTACTAGGTATAGAGACTTCTAGTTCGAGCTTCTCTTGAAGAGATTTCATCATAGCATCTAAGATATGCGCGGTAAAGGCTTTGCTTTGGCTATAAGCATGTGGAGAGTTTGCAATGGATTGCATCAAAGAGATGCATTCAAACAAGGAGCAACTATCATAATTGAATTACTTGAAACCCAAAGTGGGAGTTTCATTACTACCCAAAATTTTGATTTCTTCTACTCCACTCTCCACACCTTCATCATCAAGATAGGTGGACTTCGAATCATTGCAGCGTTTTTCAACCAAAGTGGATTCATATCCAGCCCCTTCATCAATAGGTTTGACACGCGAAAACAAAGATTCAAGAGGAGACACACCAAGCACTTTAAGATCTTCGTGATTTGCATCACTAGAACACACCCTTTTAAACCATTCATGCCTAGCACGAATTTGGGCGGTTCTTTCTTTGCTCTCATTCATGGAGACACACATAGCTTTCAAAGTTTCATCCAAGTTGACCTTGGGAGGAGCACATCTAACTTTCAAAGCATCAATATCACAAGACATCCTATCAACGCTCTTAGCCAAATCGTCAATTTTGAGTAGTTTTTCCTCTATGGACGCGTTGAAAATCTTTTGAGAGTTGATGAACTCTTTGATATTACTCTCTAGATCAGAGGGTAATTTGTTGTGATTTCCATAAGTGTTGTTGTAGGAATTTGCATAATTGTTAGAGGAGTTACTAGGAAAAGGCCTAGGAACATAGTTTCCTCTAAAAGCATTATTGTTGCCAAAATTGTTCGTACCAACAAAATTAACGTCCAAACTAGCTTTGCTACTATCAATCAAGGAAGATAGTGGCATGTCATTAGGATCTAAAGGAGCGTTTCTACTAGCAACCAAATTCATCAACTCGTCCATCTTAGCACTAAGCGAGTTAATTTCTTCTATAGCGTGTACCTTTTTGCTAGCAAGTGACCTTTCAGTATGCCACTGAGAGTAGTTGGTCATGATATTGTCTAGGAGTTTTGTAGCGTCTCCTAACATGATTTCCATGAACGTTCCACCTGAGGCGGAGTCCAAGATATTGCGAGAAGCGAATTCAAACCAGCGTAAAAGATTTGTATAATCATCCACAAACTCAAGCCATGAGTGGGACAATTTATAATCATAAGCTTCATCCTCTCCCAAGATTGTGCAACGTGTTCATGATCAAGTTGCTTGAAATTCATGATATCGTTACGTAAGGAGATGATCTTAGCCGGCGGAAAATACTTGGATATGTAAGCATCTTTGCACTTATCCCAAGAACCGATACTATTTTTGGGAAAAGAAGAAAACCAAGTTTTTGCGTGATCTCGCAACGAGAAAGGAAAAAGCTTCAACTTAATCACGTCATTATCCACATCTATTTTCTTTTGCATATCGCAAAGCTCAATGAAGGTATTGAGATGGGATGCGACATCTTCACTAGGAAGGCCAGAGAATTGCTCTTTCATAACAAGATTCAGCAAAGCTGCGTTGATTTCATACGATTCCGCACTAGTGGCGGGAGCAATCGGAGTACTAATAAAATCATTATTATTAGTGCTCGAGAAGTCGCAAAGTTTGGTGTTTTCAGCCATGATGACTTCAACAAACAAACAAGCACACAAGCAAGCAGGAAAACCGGCAAGGGAAAACGGCAAAGGAAAACGGCAAAAAGGCAAAAGAAAAGGGAAAAGGAGAAAGGCAAATGAAAACGACAAATGTGAAGTGGGGGAGAGGAAAACGAGAGGCAACTGGCAAAAAAGTAAATGGAGGAGATGAGTTTGTGAGACCTACTTGGATAGATCTTGATCTCTCCTTCCCCGGCAATGGCGCAAGAAATACTTCTGGTCATGCAACAAAAGACCTTCCAACGGCGCCAGAAACACGTGCTAACGGGAGACTTTTCTTGTCTTGATTCTCCTCAGCAACGGCACCAGGAATCCTTCTGCTACGGCTACGCCTTTAGGGACTTCCTAGGCAAATATGCAAAGGATTTCCCCGTGGCCTTGCAGCCTTGCGTTGGTTTTCCCTCGAAGCGTAAAGGGTGATGTAGCGCAGCGGTGGTAAGTATTTCCCTCAGCTTTGAGAACCAAGGTATCGATCCAGTGAAGGAGTATCACAAGTACATGCACAAACACAAAGAACCTGCACCCAACGCTATGAAGGGGTTGTCAATCCCTTATAGATTGTATGCCAAGTGAGAACTGAAAGCAACAAAGTAACAAAGCAAAGTAAAAGCGGAGGTGTAAACGATAGGTGTGAATAGACCCGAGGGTCGTAGTGTTCACTAGTGGCTTCTCTCATGAAAGCAAATAGACGGTGGGTGAACAAATTACGGTTGAGCAATTGATAGAACCGCGCAAAGTCGTGACGTCATCTATGGCAATGATTATATCTATAGGCATCACGTCCAAAACAAGTAGACCGATACTTTCTGCATCTACTATTATTACTCCACACGTCGACCGCTATCCAGCATGCACATAGTGTATTAAGTTCATGAGAACAGAGTAACGCCTTAAGCAAGATGACATGATGTAGATGGACAATCTCATATCTACGACAAAGCCCATCTTGTTACCCTTGATGGCAACTACACGATGTGTGCCTTGCTGCCCCTACTATCACTGGGAAAGGTCACCACACGGTAAGAACCCAAAACCAAGCACTTCTCCCATTGCAAGAATCATAGATCTAGTTGGCCAAGCAAAACCCAAGACTCGGAGAGACTTACAAGGATATCAAATCATGCATAATAGAAATCAGCAAAGACTCAAATGTATATCATAGATAATCTGATCACAAATCCAAAATTCATCGGATCTCGACAAACACACCACCAAAGAAGATTACATCGGATAGATCTCCATGAAGATCATGGAGAACTTTGTATTGAAGATCCAAGAGAGAGAAGAAGCCATCTAGCTACTAACTACAAACCCGTAGGTCTGAAGTGAACTACTCACGAGTCATTGGAGGGGCGATGATGTTGATGAAGAAGCCCTCCAACTCCAAAGTCCCCTCCGGCAGGGCACCGCGAAGGGTCTCGAGATGAGATCTCACGGAAACGGAAGCTTGTGGCGGCGGAAAAGTGTTTTCGTGGACGCCTTGATTTTTTTTGGGTTTTTAGGGAATATATAGGCCAAAGACCTAGGGCAGCGGGGCCACAGGGAGGCCACAAGCTTGGTTGCCGCGGCCTCCCCCTGGCCGCGGCAACAGGGCTTGTGGGCTCCCTATGGGCCCACTTGCTTGGCCCTCAAGCCTCCTGATCTTCTTCCGTTCTGGAAAAAAACATTTTGGGGATTTTATTCCGTTTGGACTCCGTTCCAAAATCAGATCTAAAAAGAGTCAAAAACACAGAAAAAACAGGAACTGGCACTTGGCACTGAGTTAATAAGTTTGTCCCGAAAAAGATATAAAAGGTAAACAAAACATCCAAAGTTGACAAGATAACAATGTGAAACCATAAAAAATTATAGATACGTTTGAGACGTATCAGCGGCCACACCGCTGACCTACCTCCATCACCTAGCATAGTGTTGGACCGTCACACTCCCACTCCATTACTACACTCGGCGTGGGGAACAGTGGAGGCGGTCGTACTACCTGCATGATACGTCTCCATCGTATCTACTTTTCCAAAGTTTTTTGCCCTTGTTTTGGACTCTAATTTGCATGATTTGAATGGAACTAACCTGGACTAACGTTGTTTTCAGCAGAATTGTCTTGGTGTTATTTTTGTGCAGAAATCAAAGTTCTCCAAACGTCCTGAAAATCTACGGGGAGCAGTTTTGGAAAATATAAAAAATATTTGCGCCAAGTTCCACCTGAGGGGGTGGGCCAGTGGGCCACAAGCCCTAGCTCCGCCACCACCCCCCTAGTGGCGGTGGGTAGGCTTGTGGAGCCCACACGGCTCTGCCGCCCCCAACCTCAGGTCTATAAGTCCCCTTTCGTCCCAGAAAAATAAAAAGGGAAGTTTTCGTCGCGTTTGCGATACGGAGGCGCCGCCACCACCTGTTCTTCATCTCGAGGGCAGATATGGAGTCCGTCTTGGGCTCCGGAGAGGGGAAATCATCGCCATCGTCATCATCAACCTTCTTCCCTCTCCAATTCCATGAAGCTCTTCGTCGTTCGTGAGTAATCTATTCGTAGGCTCGCTGGGCTGTCATGAGTAGGATGAGATCTATCATGTAATCGAGTTAGTTTTAATGGGGATTGATCCCTAGTTTCAACTATGTTCTGAGATTGATGTTGCTACTACTTTGCCATGCTTAATGCTTGTCACTAGGGCCCGAGTGCCATGCTTTCAGATCTGAAATTATTATGTTGCCACCAATATATGTGTGTTTTAGATCCGATCTTGCAAGTTGTAGTTACCTACTATGTGTTATGATCCGGCAACCCCGGAGTGACAATAACCGGAACCACTCCCGGTGATGACCATAGTTTGAGGAGTTGATGTGTTCACCAAGTGCTAATGCGTTGGTCCGGTTCTTTATTAAAAGGAGAACCTTAATATCCCGTAGTTTCCTTTTGGACCCCACTTCCATGGGAGGGATGGATAATAGATGTCATGCAAGTTCTTTTCCCTAAGCACGTATGACGACACATGGAATGCATGCCTACATCACATTGACGAACGGGAGCTAGCCACATATCTCTCCGTGTTATAACTGTTGCATGATGAATATCATCCAAACAAATCACCAATCTATTGCCTTCGAGTTTGTCCCACTGTTGTTGTTACTTGTCTTGCTCTGTTGCTGCTACTACTGTTGCTACTGTTGTTACTTGTCCTGCTCTGCTGCTACTGTTGCTACTACTGTTGCTACTTGCTACTGCTGTCACTATTGATGTTCCTTGCCACTGCCATTACTCGCTACTTTGCTATTACTACTTTGCTTGCAAATACTAATCTTTCAGGTGTGGTTGAACCTGATAAATTCAGCTGCTAATACTTGAGAGTATTCTCTCACCTCCCGTCGTGCGAATCAACAAATTTGGGTCGAATACTTTACCCTCGAAAACTGCTACGATCCCACGCGCTAGTGGGCGTCAACAACATTCTTCTAGTTTCAATTGCCGGAGAGTGCTAACAGCATTCTTCTGGTGCCGTTGCAAAGGGGAAGAACAGTTGACATCAAGCATTTTTCTGGCGCCGTTGCTGGGGAGGTATTGCTATATTCTCTGAGTTACTTGGGATTTATATCTGCTGATCACTATGAAGAATCTGAAGGATCCGAAGACCAAAGTCTTGCCCTCAACTACGAGGGGAGGTAAGGAATTGCCATTTAGCTCTGCACTTGATTCACCTTCAGTTATGAGTAAGTTTGCGACATCACCTCCTGCTAGAAATCTTGACATGTCGCCTGTGATTGATGATGCTTATGATGCTACTGCTAGAGATGCTATGCTTGATACTATGCGTGATACTGCTAGAGATGCTATGTTTGATACTATGCATGATGATACTATGCTTGATACTGCTAGAGATGCTATGCTTGATACTGCTTTGCCTGATGATGCTAGAGATGCTATTTTGCCTGATGATGCTATGCTTGATACTTCTAGAGATGCTACTTTGCCTGATGTTCCACTAGGAGTGTTCCTTGATGCTCATATTGCTAGAGTTACTGCCAATGCTCGTGATGCTTCTGATGCTGCCGATACTATTGAGATAGAACCTGCTTTTGCTCCTGCTAGATCTAGCTCTCCTAGATATGAATTGCCTGATATACCTGAGGGTTACGTTATGGAGGGAGAGATAGCTGAGGATTTTCTTGCATGTAAGGATGCCTATGACGCTGAGAAATTACTTCTCAAGTGGAAGGAAAAATCTCGGGAAGCTAAGATGAAATATGACCCGAAGTTTGCCACTTCACCTATCTTTATCACCGATAAGGATTATGAATTCTTTGTCGATCCTGATAATCTCTCTAGTCGAATCTGATCCTTTTCACGGTTATGAGTCTGAGACAGTCGTAGCCCATCTTGCCAAACTACACGATATAGCCACCCTTTTCACTAATGAGGAGAAGATCCGTCACTACTATGTCCTTAAGTTGTTTCCTTTCTCTCTAAAGGATGACGCTAAAGCCTGGTTCACCTCTCTTGCTCCTGGATGTGTGAGTAGTCCCCAGGAGATGGTCTATTACTTTTGTGAGAAATATTTCCCTGCCCATAAGAAGCAAGCTGCCTTGCAGGAAATATACAACTTTGCTCAACTCCAAGAAGAGAGTCTTCCACAAGCTTGGGGGAGGCTCGTCCAGCTACAAAATGCTTTGCCTGATCACCCTCTTCAGAAGAACGAGATACTTGATATCCTCTATAACGGACTTACCGATGCCTCTAGAGACCACCTAGATAGTTGTGCCGGTTGTGTTTTTAGGGAACGAAATGTAGAACAAGCTGAGACTCTACTGAATAACATCTTGATCAACGATAATGCCTGGACTATTCCCGAACCACCTCCTAAGCCAACTCCGAAGAAAAGAGGTATTCTATTCCTCAGTCCCGAAGATATGCAAGAAGCCAAGAAATCTATCCAAGAGAAAGGCATTAGATCTGAAGATGTCAAAAATCTACCACCTATCGAAGAGATCCATGGTCTCAATAACCCGATGCAGTAGTAGAAGTGAATTTTGTGCGTAGGTTTGATGAGAGTGATATTCCTTTTGATAAACCTGCTAGCCTATGCTTTGATGAATTTGACAACTTTGTTGCCAAACAACAGAGTTTCAATGATTTTGTTAGTAGACATTTGGAACAAAGTACTCGTATGCTTAGCCATTTAAGTGCTTGCGTAGACAGAAATGTCAATGATCTGAAGCTTCTGAGTAAACATGCCTCTATGATTACTACTCAGGTAGAACAAGTACTTAAGGCTCAGAATGACCTGCTCAATGAATTAAATGACAACTCTGTCAGAGTCATTACTAGAGGAGGCAAAATGACTCAGGAACCTTTGTATCCTGAGGGTCATCCTAAGAGAATTGATCAAGATTCTCAAGGAATCAATGCTGATACACCCAGTCATCCTAAGGAGAAGAAGAAGGATGATAGAAACCTGCATGCAAGTTCAACAAATACTGTCACACCTGAAGAACCTAATGATATTTCTGCGTCTGATGCAGAAACACAATCTGGTGATGAACATGAACCTGGTGACAATATGGACAGTGATGTTCATAATAATGCTCAACCTAGCAATGATGAGAATGTGGAGATTGAACCTACGGTTAATCCTGATAACCCACAACCTAAGAAATACGATAAGAATGACTTCACTACTAGGAAGCATGGTAAAGAAAGAGAGCCATGGGTTCAGAGACCTATGCCCTTTCCTCCTAAGCCATCGAAGAAAAAGGATGATGAGGATTTTGAGCTCTTCGTTGAGATGATAAGACCCATCTTTCTGCAGATGCGGTTAACTGATATGCTCAAGATGTCTCCGTATGCCAAGTACATGAAAGATATTGTGACTAATAAACGGAAGATACCAGATCTTGAGATCTCCACCATGCTTGCCAAGTACACTTTTAAAGGTGGAACTCCTAAGAAACTTGGTGATCCCGGAGTGCCCACTATACCTTGCTCTATTAAAGGAACCTACGTAAGAACTGCCTTATGTGACCTTGGAGCCGGTGTTAGTGTTATGCCGCTCTCTCTTTATCGTAGACTTGAATTGGATAAGTTGACACCCACTGAAATTTCCCTGCAAATGGCCGACAAATCAACAGCTTTCCCTATCGGCATTTGCGAGGATGTGCCTGTTGTGGTTGCTAACACCACTATCTTAACAGACTTTGTTATCTTGGATATTCCCGAGGACGATGCCATGGTTGTCATCCTCGGAAGACCCTTTTTAGACACTGCAGGGGCTGTTATAGATTGCAACAAAGGCAATGTCACTTTCCATGTCAACGGTAATGAGCACACAGTGCACTTCCGAAGAAACGATATCAAGTACATTGCATCAATGCTACCGAAAAGACTTCATCGATTCTAATTGGGAGCTTTGAATGCCCTATTCCTTGTGTCAAGATGAAGTATGATTTGCTTGTTGGGGAGATACATATCCCCACTGAGGTGACTTAGTGGCTATTCGAAAATTCTCCGTTCTCTCTTGCGATTCGAGAAGGTTTTGTCATGAGGACTTGATCAACCCCATTGATGGATTTCTTTCGATGGCCATGAAACAGATGAATCAAAGAGTCACATGCCTCTGTTTTAAAGCTTTCATTTTCTTTTGCTTAGAAGAAAAATGATAGAATTAGTTTAGCTTTTCCTGTTTTCTGTTTTAGCGTCCGAAGAAAAATACCTCGAAAATAAAAGTTCTCCGATGGTCCTGAAAATTTAGTATGATTTTTTCTGGATTTTTTGAAAATTCCTGGCCTGAGAGCTGGCCTGGGGGCCAGACTAGTGGGCCACAAGCCCTGCCACAGCCACCTACCCCCTGATGGCTGAGTGCAAGCTTGTGGGGCCCACAGGCACCCCCTCCACTCATTCCAGCTCCCAGCCTCTTCTTCCACCTCCAGAAAAAATTGTTTCGCAGCTCAAACCCGTATTCTTGCTCTTTTGGCTGTGATTTTCGATCTCCTTGCTCAAAGCACCATTCTTCGAACTGTTTTGGGGAAATTACTCCTTGGTAAGTGACTCCTCCATTGGTCCAATTAGTTTTTTCTCTAGTGCTTTATCCTTCGCGTATTCTTGCTACCTTGGTGACCCTGTTCTTGAGCTAGAAAGGTTGATTTTAGCTGGTCCCAAGTAGTTTTAGCGCGTGATACAGTCTCTAGGCACTAGTAGGAGTAGTTGCTACAAGTTGGGTTAATCCTTATTCACTTTTCTTTCGAAGTCTCTAAAAATTTCAGAATTTTCCAGAGCTAGAAAAAGGAAAAGATGAGGAGGTTCTTGAGAGGCTCTTCAAGCCATAACCACAAGGAGGATGAGAAGAACCACCCCAAGTACGAAGTCCCTCGAGTCATAGAAGTTCGAGCGTGCGAGTGGCCAAGTGGTGAATTTTTGCACGCCGGCGGACTTTATGAAGACTTTTATTACTTGGTGGAGAACGTAGGTCTTACTGCGTTCATTGAAGATAAGTGCTCACAATACCTCCTCCTCACCAATATTTTTGTTCAAAGCTTCAACTTTTATCCGAGGAAGAATCCTCCCATGGTTGAGTTCATGATATACGATGTCCCCGAGTGCATGATGTTGCAGGATTTTTGCAATGTATGCAAATTATCCGTGACCCTCGTCCACGGGACTTGGAGGATTTCATTGGTTCTATTGCTGTTGGAGAGGAGAGAGGAGTGTCTCGCGCTAGAATTGCTAGCATACATTTTCCTGTGCTTCGGTACTTCTCATTATTTGTGGGAAAATGTTTGATTGGCCGTGGGGAGGCTGGATCACTTAGTTCTCCATACCTTGCGGTTTTGCGCGAAGGCCTTTACAACGATAAGACTTATAGCTTGGGCGCTATAGTAGCTCAACGGTTGAACCTGAACTGTCTCTAAAGGTATTGTCTATGGAGGTATCTATGCTACCCCTCTTGCCAGACACTTTGAGATACCCATTAGACTGGGAGAGGAAGGAGAGATGCTTCTCCCTGAGAAATATCTGGATTATGACAACATGGTTCGCCATGATTTTCTGGATAGAGATGCTAGTAGACGGATGATTTATAACCTGGTATTTAGTCAGGGTACTCAAGAGACTATTACTTTGCCTGATCCTTCTTTGTTCGATCTTCATACAGGCAGGTACACTATTATGCCCTCGGACATCTACGCATATTGGGGCTTGGCCCAACCACACGCGCCCGTGCCCGAGCCGCCAGTCGAGTACCAGACGCCAGTTTATCAGTGGGAGCCAGAGGAGCTCACACAGCAGTGGCATCCACAGTCTGCTCCGGAGTATCCTGGAGCTGGTTATTTCCCACCTTGGGAGTAGACCAAGCTAGGCCAAAATCCTAAGCTTGGGGGACTACGTGTTCTCACCGACTTTACATTCATGCTTATGCTTTCACTCTGTTAGCCGGTGTTTACACTTTGCCACTGTATTATCCATGCTAGTTTATTTTTGTTTTCTTGTTTTCTTGTTTTGTGTCCTTTTGAGAAAACCCAAAAAAAAATTCTTTCTTCTTTTGCTTGTTGGGAGCTTTCTCGTGTAAATAGTTTTCTTTTTCGTTGTGTCAAGGTAGAAGATATTGGTTCCAATGCTTAGTGGCTCTTGCATGCTTACCTGTTTAGCTTTCAAAGAGCCATATTACTTTGTCTTCTCCTTTGTGTTTGCCTGCAGATTCAGCTTAGTCCAATGCGCTTATTATTGTTCACATCGTTCTATCGTGCAAGTGAATGGCAATAATGATGATATATGATGAAGTGATTGAGACTAAAAAGTTGGTATCAACTCTATCTATTTTGTTTTTGTAAATATGAACCCAGATTTAGCTTTGTTGTGACAAAACCATGTTTGCAATGACAACTTAGATATCATAGTTTCTGATGCCATGCTTATTTAGCCGATGGCTTATAATGGTTTGTCTTGATTGCCAACATAGATTTTGAGATGACTATGATGTAGTATGATAGGATGGTATTCTCCTTTGAATGTTTCAAGTGGCTTGACTTGGCGCATGTTCATGCATGTAGTTGAAACAAAATCAACATAGCCTCTATGATGTTCGTGTTCATGGTGATTTATATCCTGTTCATGGTTGCATTCAATGTTAGTCAAACTCATTGCATCTTGATGACTGTTGTCGCTCTCTAGTTGGTCGCTTCCCAGTCTTTCGCTAGCCTTCACTTGTACTAAGCGGAATACTGCTTATGCATCCACTTCCATAAACCCAAAAGTTTTTCCATGAGAGTCCACCATACCTACCTATTTGCGGTATCTACCTCGCGTTCCAAGTAAATTTGCATGTGCCATTCTCTAAACCTTCAAGAAATAATCTGTTTTGCTTGCCCGAACCGCTCATGTGGTGACAGGGGGCTATTGGTATCTTCCATGCTAGGAGTATTATCCTCGACATGTGTTTATTCACAGTCATTCACGAGAAAGGGGCCGGTAATTGGAATGCCCAGTTCCACGCTTAAATCGAAAACATAACTGTAAAACAAGACTCCCCCCGGACTGATGTTAGTATGGACGGTACCCGAGGATTCGGCTAGCCGTGGAGTGTGATTGATTGGTGGTGGGGGAGTTAAAACTTTACTTTATTGTTTGGGAACCACCTATAGCATGAGTAGCATGGAAGATATTGAGAACTCTTGGTCATTGCGTTGACAATGAAAGCATGCCACCCAAAATTATTATCTCTGTTTTCAAAGCTTGAGCTCTGGCACCTCTGCAAATCAATGCTTCCCTCTGCGAAGGGCCTGTCTATTTATTTTCCTGTTGAGTCATCCTCCTCTTATTTAAGCAACAATTAGAGAGCACCTGTGTCATTTTTATGCTTTGCTTTTGATTGATATTGAGTATGACTATGACTGGATCTTCGTTGCTATGAATTACAATGTTTAGTCAGCCCTTGATCTTTGAAAGTGCTCTACATTTATGTTTTGCGGTCTCAGAAAGAGCTAGCGAGATACCATCTATTCCTATTGCTTCATGCTTGTTTTGATTGAAGTGTTGGTATTTGAAACTCATTATTATTTGCTCGTTAGCTAATTATGCCATTGATATTAGTTTACCGTGAGACCTTTGTGTCATTTGCTTATGTGGTTAACTTGTGATCTTGCTGAAATTCTGGTTATGAGTTAGACATAGTTGCAACAACAAGATCAAACAGAGTTTGTCAAAGTTTTTCTTTCTCTCTCAGTTTGTCAACTGAGTTGCTTGAGGACAAGCAAGGTTTTAAGCTTGGGGGAGTTGATATGTCTCCATCGTATCTACTTTTCCAAACTCTTTTGCCCTTGTTTTGGACTCTAATTTGCATGATTTGAATGGAACTAACCTCGACTGACGCTGTTTTCAGCAGAATTGCCTTGGTGTTATTTTTGTGTGCAGAAATCAAAGTTCTCCAAACGTCCTGAAAATCTACGGGGAGCAGTTTTGGAAAATATAAAAAATATCTGCGCCAAGTTCCACCTGAGGGGGTGGGCTAGTGGGCCACAAGCCGTGGCTCCGCCACCACCCCCCTAGTGGCGGTGGGCAGGCTTGTGGGGCCCACACGGCTCTGCCGCCACCAACCTCAGGTCTATAAGTCCCCTTTCGTCCCAGAAAAAATAAAAAGAGAATTTTTCGTCGCGTTTGCGATACGGAGGCGCTGCCACCACCTGTTCTTCATCTGGAGGGCGGATCTGGAGTCCGTCTTGGGCTCCGGAGAGGGGAAATCGTCGCCATCGTCATCATCAACCTTCTTCCCTGTCCAATTCCATGAAGCTCTTCGTCGTTCGTGAGTAATCTATTCGTAGGCTCGCTGGGCGGTGATGAGTAGGATGAAATCTATCATGTAATCGAGTTAGTTTTGATGGGGATTGATCCCTAGTATCCACTATGTTGTGAGATTGATGTTGCTACTACTTTGCCGTGCTTGATGCTTGTCACTAGGTCCCGAGTGCCATGATTTCAGCTCTGAAATTATTATGTTGCCACCAATATATGTGTGTTTTAGATCCGATCTTGCAAGTTGTAGTTACCTACTATGTGTTATGATCCGGCAACCCCGGAGTGACAATAACCGGAACCACTCCCGGTGATGACCATAGTTTGAGGAGTTGATGTGTTCACCAAGTGCTAATGCGTTGGTCCGGTTCTTTATTAAAAGGAGAACCTTAATATCCCGTAGTTTCCTTTTGGACCCCGCTGCCACGGGAGGTATGGACAATAGATGTCATGCAAGTTGTTTTCCCTAAGGACGTATGGCGACACACGGAATGCATGCCTACATCACATTGACGAACGGGAGCTAGCCACATATCTCTCCGTGTTATAACTGTTGCATGATGAATATCATCCAAACAAATCACCGACCCATCGCCTACGAGTTTGTCCCAATATTGATGTTACTTGTCTTGCTCTGCTGCTGCTACTATTGTTGCTACTGTTGTTACTTGTCCTGCTCTGCTGCTACTGTTGCTACTACTGTCGCTTGCTACTGTTGCTACTTGCTACTGCTATCACTATCGTTGTTCCTTGCCACTGCCGTTACTCGCTACTTTCCTATTACTACTTTGCTTGCAGATACTAATCTTTCAGGTGTGGTTGAACCTGATAAATTCAGCTGCTAATACTTGAGAGTATTCTCTCACCTCCCGTCGTGCGAATCAACAAATTTGGGTCGAATACTCTACCCTCGAAAACTGCTACGATCCCACGCGTTGGTGGGCGTCAACAACATTCTTCTAGTTTCGATTGCCGGAGTGTGCTAACAACATTCTTCTCGCGCCGTTGCAAAGGGGAATAACAGTTGACATCACTGCACTTGACGAATCTCGCTGGACGGCGCTCGACGCACAACGCGTGCTCGGCGTCAACCTTACGTGAGAGATCCATTGGCCAGTCGGCGGGTCCTGATACGTCCATTTTGCATCATGCTTTCATGTTGATATTTATTTCTTCTTGGGCTGTTATATTACTTGTGGTACCATATTTATGCCTTTTCTCTCTTATTTTGCAAGGATTATTTGAAGAGGGATAATTCAGGCAGCTGGAATTCTGGACTGGAAAAGGAGCAAATCCTAGCCCACTATTCTGCACATCTCCAAATGCCCTGAAAATTTATGTGGATTTTTTGTGGAATATATTAAAAATACTGGGCGAAGAACTACCGGAGGGGGCCACCAGGGCCCCACAAGCTTGCCCACCGCCAATACCCCCCTGGTGGCGCAGGGCGGGCTTGTGGGCTACCTGAAGGCCCACTAGCCCCCCTCTTTTGCTATATGAAGCATCCTGGTCTGGAAAAAATCAATCGGGAGCTTTTTCGTGGTTTCGCCGCCGCCACGAGGCGGAACTTGAGCAGATCCAATCTAGAGCTCCGGCAGGACGATCCTGCCGGGGAAACTTCCCTCCCGGAGGGGGGAATCGTCGACATCGTCATCACCAACACTCCTCTCGTCGGAGGGGAGGCATCTTCATCAACATCTTCATCAGCACCATCTCCTCTCCAATCCCTAGTTCATCTCTTGTAACCAATCTTCGTCTCGCAACTCAGATTGGTATTTGTAAGGTTGCTAGTAGTGTTGATTACTCTTTGTAGTTGATGCTAGTTGGATTATTTGGTGGAAGAGTTTATGTTCACATCCTTGATGCTATTCATTACACCTCTGGTCATGATTATGATTATGTCTTGTGAGTAGTTACTTTTGTTCCTGGGGACATGGGATAAGTCATGTTAATAATAGTCATGTGAATTTGATATTCGTTCGGTATTTTGATATGTTGTATGTTGTTTTTCCTCTAGTGGTGTTATGTGAACGTCGACTACATAACGCTTCACCATATTTGGGCCTAGAGGAAGGCATTGGGAAGTAGTAAGTAGATGATGGGTTGCTGGAGTGATAGAAGCTTAAACCCCAGTCTATGCGTTGCTTCGTGAGGGGCTGATTTGGATCCACTAGTTTAATGCTATGGTTAGACTTTGTCTTAATTCTTCTTTTGTAGTTCCGGATGCTTGCGAGAGAGGTTAATCATAAGTGGGATGCTTGTACAAGTAAGGGCAGTACCCAAGCGCCGGTCCACCCACATATCAAACTATCAAAGTAACGAACGCGAATCATATGAACATGATGAAACTAGCATGACAGAAATTCCCGTGTGTCCTCGGGAGCGTTTTTCCTCCTATAAGACTTTGTTCAGGCTTGTCCCTTGCTACCAAAGGGATTGGGCCATTTGCGGCACCGTTGCTACTACTTGTTACTTGTTACTCTTTGCTTGCTACGTTTCACCTCGCTACACAATCACTTGTTACGGCTACTTTTAGTGGTTGCAGTTATTACCTTGCTAAAATCCGTTTATCAGAGCCTTCTGCTCCTCGTTGGGTTCGACACTCTTACTTATCGAAAGGACTACAATTGATCCCCTATACTTGTGGGTCATCAGGGCCCACAACCAATCAAGACCATGCAGCTGGCGGGCCCCTCAAGCGACAAGACAAGACTCTCATGGCCCCCTGGTCAGCCAGCGAGGCTGCCAGCCGGGTCCCGCTCTTGTACCCTTTATCCATATTGTAGGTCAGTGGGTTCGTCTATAAAACCCCCTGGTCACCCTCCATGCAGGAGGGCGGATCATTCCACGGTCGAACAACACTTCACACCCACCAACCACATAGAGAGAGGCAGAGACGAGTCGGCTGCTCCCCACTTCATCCTCCCAACACAGCTCCAGGAGCTACATTGTAATCCATTCATACACATCAAACACTCCGGCAGGACTAGGGGTCTTATCTCTATGGAGAGCCCTGAACTTGGGTGCATCGTGCGTTCCATGCTTGTACCAACCTCGTTCCCAGCGCCCTCCTTTGCCCCTTCGGTTCTCACCGACTTTAGCCTACCTATGGCATATGTTGTGAGTATTCACCGACAGGCATACAAAACATCCAGAGTTTGACAAGATAATAGCATGGAACCATCAAAAATTATAGACACGTTGGAGACGTATCAACCACCATTCAGACCGATATTGACCCTTGTTCAATGGTTTCCGAGGTCCATACAACACTTTCCAGATGGCGGGCGGGCGGTTTGCGGGTTCACCTAATTATTATTATCTTTTTTTGCGAGACAAATTTGTCATTAAGAACCCTAGCTTTCGGCTTCACCCGTCTGAGGTACGTATTCGGAGTATTCGATCGCAACAATCGCACGGGTGCTCCCTTTATCCTCTAGCCGAACAATCGAGAACGTAGAGGATAAACACAGGATCCATGCAACCCATCTTGGTAAAATCTTAAGTCAAACGTAGTGCATATTGAGGCTTTAAGTACAATAAGAGCAGACGTATTATAGAAACAATGCACAAATGTATTGTTATCGGCTTTTCAAAGCTCCCAGGTGTATACAGAAATTACATATTTCATGGACACGGTTTGGTTAATCCGAACATGAACTGGGATACGCTAATCCCTTGACAGAGGAAAAAGGATACATGGAAAAATTGAAAAAAGGATAACGAGGAAATGAATAAGCGTAACTGCGTCAGCTTAGGTGTAGAAACACCGAAGACGAGCCGTGTTCCATGGGTTTGGTTCAAGACGATTGTCCGACGCGTTGCGGGGACGATATGCCCATCCGGTAAATACGTCATAGATGATGACATGTCCTGCCATTTGTGTGCAAGTTTTTTTTTCTCAAGGAGGCGCAACACAAGCTCGCACAGGTTGTAAATCTTTGCGTGAACTTCCCTGTTCTAACAGTGTCGAGCCTGTTGTTCATAAAAGGTGGATCGTGCCATAGCTATGACACGTTCTTTTTCTAGTGCGTCCAAGTCATCTTGTCGACCCAGCTCCGCTTATTTTTCCTCGTAAATGTGCACTTTAGTTTCATCATGGATAATGTCACGGGAGAGGACTGCCTCCGCCTCGTACACCATAAAGAATGGTGTGTAACCCGTGGACCTGTTCAGAGTTGTACGCAAGTCCCACAATACAGAGTCAAGCTCCACTACCCAATGACAATCAGATTCTTTGAGAGATCATACTAGACGAGGTTTGATTCCAATCATGATGAGACCGTTAGCCCGTTCAACCTGTCCATTTGTTTGTGAGTGATAGACGGAGGCGTAGTCGAGCTTGATGTCCAAGTTCGCGCACCAGTCCTTAACCTCCCGGGTTGTAAAATTAGTCCCATTATCCGTGATTATACTGTGCCGAATGCCATAACAGTGAACCACATCTGATATAAACTCGATGACCGGTCCGGACTTGGCAGAAGTTACAGGTTTAGCTTCGATCCACTTAGTAAATTTATCGACCATAACCCGTAAGTATTTCTTTTTCTTGGTTCCTCCTTTCAAAGGTCCAACCATGTCCAGCCCCCAGGCCACGAACGACCAAGTGATTGATCGGGAACGTTGCATGGGAAACAAAAAAATTCCTACGCACACGAAGACCTATCATGCTGATGTCCATCTACGAGAGAAGATTTGGATCTACGTACCCTTGTAGATCGCACAGTAGGAAGCGTTTAAGAAACGTGGTTGACGTAGTGGAACGTCCTCACGTCCCTCGATCCGCCCCGCGAACCGTCCCACGAAACCGTCCCACGATCCGTTCCGATCTAGTGCTGAACGGACGGCACCTCCGCGTTCCGCACACGTACAACTCGACAATGATCTCGGCCTTCTTGATCCAGCAAGCAAGACAAAAAAGTAGATGAGTTCTCCGGCAGCGTGACGGCGCTCCGGTGGTGGTGATGATCTACTCCTGCAGGGCTCCGCCCGAGCTCCGCAGAAATCTGATCTAGAGGTGGAACTATGTTGTTTAGGGTTGAGTTGCACGTGGCAAAAAGTTGTCTCAAATCAGCCCTAAAACACCACTGTATATAGGAGGGAGGGGGGAGGAGGCTTGCCTTGAGGGCCAAGCCCTCAAGGGTGCGCCGGCCAAGGAGGAGGAGGACTCCTCCAATTCGGTTTGGGGAAGGAGGAGTCCTCCCCTTCCTTCCCACCTCCCCTTTTTCCTTTTCTTTTTCTTTCCTTCTTCGTATTTCTATAAGTGGCGCCATGGGCCCCTTGGGCTGACTCCACCAGCCCACTAGGGACTTGTGGCGCCACCCTATGCCCTTGGGCTCACTCCTGGGTGGGTGGGCCCCTCCCAGTGAACTCCCAAAACCCATTCGTCACTCCCGGTACACTACCGGAATTGCCCAAAACTTTCCGATAACCAAATGAAACCATCCTATATATCAATCTTCGTTTTCGGACCATTCCGGAAACCCTCGTGACGTCCGTGATCTCATCCGGGACTCCGAACAACATTCAGTAACCACACATATAATTCAATTATACTAAAACATCACCGAACCTTAAGTGTGCAGACCCTGCATGTTCGAGAATTATGTAGACATGCCCCGAGGCACTCCTCGGTCAATATCCAATAGCGGGACCTCGATGCCCATATTGGATCCTACATATTATCCGAAGATCTTATTAGTTGAACCTAAGTGCCAAAGATTCATATAATCCGGATGTCATTCCCTTTGTCCTTCGGTATGTTACTTGCCCGAGATTCGATCGTCGGTATCCGCATACCTATTTCAATCTCATTACCGACAAGTATCTTTACTCGTTCCGTAATACAAGATCCCATGACTTACACTTAGTCACATTGCTTGCAAGGCTTGTGTGTGATGTTGTATTACCGAGTGGGCCCCGAGATACCTTTCCGTCACAAGGAGTGACAAATCCCAGTCTTGATCCATACTAACTCAACGTACACCTTCAGAGATACGTGTAGAGCACCTTTATAGTCACCCGGTTACGTTGTGACGTTTGATGCACACAAGGTATTCCTCCAGTGCCAGTGAGTTATATGATCTCATGGTCATAGGAACAAATACTTGACACGTAGAAAACAATAGCAATAAAACGACACGATCAATATGCTACGTTCATAGTTTGGGTCTTGTACATCACATGATTCTCCTAATGATGTGATCCCGTTATCAAGTGACAACACTTGTCTATGGTTAGGAAACCTTGACCATCTTTGATCAACGAGCTAGTCAACTAGAGGCTTACTAGGGACAGTGTTTTTTTTATGTATCCACACATGTATTTGAGTTTCCAATCAATACAATTATAGCATGGATAATAAACGATTATCACGAACAAAGAAATATAATAATAACTAATTTATTATTGCCTCTAGGGCATATTTCCAGCAATACCCACAATGGGGTACGTCCAGAAACCTCGTGAAGGCCTCCCATCCGAGAAGGGCGTGATAGCCGCTTTTGAAGGGTACGATATGGAAGGTGAGCTCTTCGGGCCTATAATTCTCGTAGGTGCCAAAGGAACTTTTGCGTCCATTAGAAGAAATTCTAAAAATTACCGAAGCGTCGAAAGTGTTAAATTTTTACACAAGATTGATATACAAATTCCCTATGTTTTCCAAATTTTTCAGAATTTTTGGAGTTACAGAAGTATGAGTAAAATTCAAGTCATTACACACTGTTCTGTTTTTTATAGATTCTGTTTTCTTTGTGTTGTGTACTTATTTTGGTGGTTCTATGGTTTGTATCGGGGCGTATAAGTCATGGTAAAGTTAGAATATGGTATGTATAATGAAAAACAAAATTGGAATAGGTTTTCAACATTACCTAAAGTAAAGTTTGGTTTTCTTATACTAATGGATCTCATGAAGGTTTTGTTGAGTTTTGTGTGATTGAAGTTTTCATGTTTTGGGTGAGATCACGATGGATGAAGGAATAAGGAGTGATAAAAGTCTAAGCTTGGGATTCTCCATGGCACCCCAAGGTAATATCCAAGGAGTACCAAGCAACTAAGCTTGGGGATGCCCTCAAAGGTATCCCCTTTTTCTTCTAACAATCATCGGTAATTTTTCTTGAAGCTATATTTTTATTCATCACATATCATGAGTTTTGCTTGGAGCGTCTTGTATTATGTGAGTCTTTGGTTGCTTTGTTGGTTATTTTTTCATAATAAACCTTTCTGGACACACCCATTTGAGAGGGCTAAATTATGCTATGATTTGCTAGAATTGCTCTTTATGATTCACTAAAAACATTTAGAGCCATGTAATTGCTCTGGTGTTTGACTTATATCTTTTTGAGCACGGTGGTGCTGTTATTTTGAAGAAGTTTTCTCTCATGCTTCACTTAGATTATTTTTAGAGTTAGTAATTCTTTTAAAGAAATCCTCTCTTGCTTCACTTATATTAGTTTGACAGTTGAAATTTTTAATGGAACTCGTGTTCTCGTTCTTCACTTTTATTTGTTTGAGAGCTTGTTATTTGCAATGGTTGCTTTGAATGAACTTAGTCCCAAAGTGATAGATATCCAGGGGAGATATAATAAAAACTTTCATGAAGACTTGTGGATGTTAACTTTATTCTTTGCAATAGTATTGCGATATGAAAATAGTGATATGTGAGTTATGTGGATGAGTAATTATGATTTAGTAAGAATATTGGTGTTAAGGTTTGTGATTCCCTATGCATGCACATGAAGTCAATCATTATGCTATGAAATTGCATCCTGCTTGTGTTGCATTATTCAGTGTTAATTATGTTTAATGTTCTCTTATGATGGTTTTCGTTCCTTGATTGGGCGCTTCTCAATATATTTGCTAGCCTTCACTTGTACTAAGCAGGAATACTGCTTGTGCATCCAAATCCTAAACCCAAATTTGTGTCAAATGAGTTCACCATACCTACCTATAGGCGGTATTTCAACGACGTTCTAAGTAAATTTGCAAGTGCCAACTCTAATGTTCAAAATAAATTTCTGTTTTGTGTGCGCGTACCGCTCATGAAGCGGCGAGGGGTGGCTGGTATCTTCAATGTTAAATAAGTTATTATGAAGACGAGTGTTTATTCAGTTGTCATTGCACGATAATATTGCAGTAATAGGGATGCCTAGTCCCGAAATACAAAGAAAATTTATTTTATGTTGTCAAATAATAATTTCCTTGGAAAGTGTTGATATGGACGGTACCCGTGGATGCGGCTAGCCGTGGAATGTGGAAGAATGATGAAAAAAGGAATAAACTTTATTTTTAGTTCGGGAACTATCTATGATTTATTTAGAATGGAAGATATGGGGAACTCTTAGTCGCTTTCGTTGACACGAAAAGCATGCAACCCAAAATATTTTATCTCTAAATTTTTCACGTTGAGCTCTAGCACCTCTACAAATCTTTGTTTGCCTCTACGAAGGGCCTATCTATTTACTTTATGCATTTTTTTATTTTGAATTTTAATCTCCGTCTTCTCTTATAAAGAACCAACTGAGGAGCACCATTATCGTATTTGAGCATTGGATGTAGCTAATATTTGGGTGTGTTGCATGAGTGGATCGATGATGGAGCATGATGGGCTAGGGATAGTGTTCTTTGGCGTTGATATTTCGAAAGACTTGGTTGCTTGTTGATATGCTTGAGTATTGAATTTTCATGTCAAATTATAGACTATTGCTTTGAATCATCTACAAGTCCATATGTCCATGCGAAAAAGAAAATAGTATGATGCACGTGTTAGGCAACATTCCACATCAAAAATTCTGTTTTTATCATTTCCCTACTCGAGGACGAGCCTGAATTAAGCTTGGGGATGCTGATACGTATCCAACGTATCTATAATTTTGTACTACTCCATGTTGTTATATTATCATTCTTGGATGTCTTATAATCATTTTATAGAACTTTATGTCATTTTTGGGACTAACCTATTGACATAGTGCCAGTGCGAGTTGTTATTTTTTTCCTTCGTACAAAATCAATATAGGATGAAGTCCAAATGCTACGGAACATTTTGGCGATTTGTTTTGGACCAAAAGGAAACTTGAGGATCAAGGATTCTTACCAGGGGAGGCCCACGCGGCCCACAAGGCACCAGGGTGTGCCCTGGTGGGTAGTGGGGGCCTCGGGCACCTCCTCCGACGCGTAAGAGCTCTATAAATACCACAGTATTCCAGAAACCCTAGAGAAGACGAAAAATCGTTTCAGCCGTTGCAAGTTTGAGAAGCCATGAAATCCAATCTAGAACCTGTTCCGGAGAGGAACACTATCACGGAGGGGTTCATCGTCCTCATTGGTGCTCCTCCGATGATGCGTGAGTAGTTCATATCAGACCTACGGGTCCATAGGCAGTAGCTAGATGGTTTTCTCTCTCGTTTTTCTTCTCAATATAATGGCCTCTTGGAAATCGATTTGATGTAAATCTATCTTTTGCGGTGTATTTGTTGGGATTCGATAAATTATGAGTTTATGATCACATCTATGAAATTATATCCATTCTTAATTATTATATCCTTTTATTTATTCTTTGATATTTGGGTTTTGTCTTGCCAATTTGATCTTTTATTTTACAATGGGAAGAGGTGCTTTGTGATGGGTTTGATGTTGTGGTGCTCAATCTCAGTGACAGAAAGAGACATGACATGCATGTATCATTGCTACTAAGGATAAAACGACGGGGTCTATTGCTGCATGAATATAACTTGTCTACATCATGTCATCATTCTTAAATAAGTACTCCGTTTTCCCATGAATTTAATACACTAGATGCATGCTCGATAGCGGTCGATGTGTGGAGTAATAGAAGTAGATGCAGGCAGAAGTCGGCCTACTTCTCTTGGACGTGATGCCTATATACATGATCATTATCTTGGATATCATTATAATTATTCGCTCTTCTATCAATTGCCCAACAGTAATTTGTCTACCCACCGTTTGCTATTTTCTCGAGAGAAGCCACTAGTGAAACCTATGTGCCCCGGGTCTATTTTACATCATCTATTTGCAATCTCTGTTTTGCTATTCGTGTTTATATTTCATTTGCTCTTTTATTTTCAGATCTATATTATAAAAAAATATCCAAAAAATACCTTGTTGCGTTTTATTTACCATCACTTTATTTGCATATATCAATCTATCATTTTACCATTTTATTTTACCCATGAGGGATTGACAACCCCTACACGCGTTGGGTTGCGAGGATTTGTTATTTGTGTGCAGGTACCGCTTACATAGTCTTGTGGATCTTTCTACTGGATTGATACCTTGGTTTCATAACTTAGGGAAATACTTGTCGTCGTTGTGCTACCTCACCCTTTAAGCTCGAAGGGAAACCAACGCAATCAGCAAGGAGTTAGTGTGTTTCCATGGGCTTGCGTCAAGAGGAAGATCTCATTCAACCCATGGAAGAGTGAGGTGTGCAATTTCAAGTGGAGCATCATGAACAGATCATGCTCGAAACTTGCCAACCATTGTGGTGGAAATGGACTTGTGAAGATGTGCTGAAGAATGACTCACACATAGTGGCGTACGGGGGAGCAATCTAGTAGTCTTCATCAAGCCGCCGCAATCAAGATAGGTGGTCCATCTCGAGGAGGACAACATCGTCATCATCTAGCTCAAGTGGACTATGCGCAAGGCAAATGTTTTCTCTTGATAGGTTTTCTATTTTACTGGTCTCATAGTGTTAGTTGGGAGACCGGGTTATAGGATCCATTGTCGTACTATCAAGGGGGGCTCTCAACTGAGTAGCTGGATCGTATCGTTCATTGGCAGCTCAAACCATTGCATTCTTGGCATCATCATATTTCTTGGTTCTTGTTTGATGTTTCTGTTTGTGAGTTGTAGAGCTTATGTTCATCTTCATGACAAGCTCGAGTTCATCGAAAATAGAGTTCATATGCATCTTCTACGATGTTTTCAATGTTGGAGTTTTTGTCGGTTCTTCATTCATAGAGGTTTCACATCTTTATATCATTGGCATTTTCATACTACCTCTTCTTAAGATAACCAACAAGTTGTTTAGATACAACTCGTTGTGTGCTATCCAATAAGCTTGAGTTTGCTCGATTCGGAGCTCATTTGTAAAAGTTATGTTAGTTCTGGTCTTACTTGATTTCTTGTTGCGGTTGTACTGCTAGTCCGAACGGTTGTACCGCTTGGCCGGTACGTCCAATGCAACTACCGCCCCAGGGGTGATTCCATGGGGTTGCTGATCTCTGGTTGATGCCACCGGTTGTACCGCTACCTCCGAGCGGTTGTAACGCTTATGATCATGCCAACCCTGGAGAGTAGCTGTAGGCGGTTGTACCAGCCTTGTACCGCCCTACCACCGGACACATCTATGTTTTGGTGCGGTTTTTGAGCGGTGGTTGTGCGTTTGTTTGGGTTACTCGTTTCAACCGGTACTACCGCCCGCGCCCCCGGTTGTATCGCTTGGTACAGTTTCTGTAGGGTACCCGTGTTTTCCGGTTGTACCGCTCGTGTATTATTCTACACATGACATGCAGAATCGTGGGGACCTATAAAAGGGGGTCTTCTTCACCGTTGGTCACCAATTCTTAAGCTCGTGTTCTTCCCCCATTTTTGACCTTCTTCGAGCTTGCTAACTCTCAATCCCTCTAATGATTCTTCCTCGTTCTTGAGGGAGAAGAGACAGGAGATCTAGATCCACATTTACAACAATCACTTTCTCCTCTTTGTGAGGGGAACCCCTTGGATCTAGATCTTGGAGTTATTCGTGTTCTTCTTTGTTCTTCCTCTCATTTTCCTCCATAGCATTAGTTGTTGTGGTGGGATTTGGGGGAGAAGGACTTGGGCACTTAGTGTGCCCTTGCCATTGCATTTGGTGCATAGGTTTGAGTTCTCCACGATGATACGTGGAAGTGAAGTTTGAGAAGCTTATTACACTTGGGTGTTTGGGCACCCTAGAGCATGTGCCTCTTGGGTGCTTTTGCACCCTAGATGGTTGGTGGTGTCTTGGAGCTCAATCATTATGGTGTAAAGCTCCGGGCAAGTGTTGGGTCTTCAATTAGGTTTAGGAGATTTCCCCAAGCATTTGAGGTCACCTCAGAGCCACAATCCATTATGGTGAAACTTTGTTGTGCTGTTGGGAGCCTCCAATTAAGTTGCGGAGATTGTCCCAACCTTGTTTGTACGGGTTCGGTGACCACCCTCAAGGGTCCCTTAGTGGAATCAGACATCTTGCATTGTGCGAGGGCGTGAGGAGATTATGGTGGCCCTAGTGGCTTCTTGGGGAGTATTGTGCCTTCACACCGCTCCAAACGGAGATTAGCATCCGCAAGGGTGTGAACTTTGGGATACATCATCGTTTGCACGTGCCTCGGTTATCTCTTATTCGAGCCCTTTACTTATGCACTTTACTTTGTGATAGCCATAATGTTTCATGTCATATATCATGCTATCACTTAGGGTGTGTTTGCTTTCGATCACGGGCCGGAATGGAAAGGGTCCATTTCGCCCCTGGGCCTCGTCCTCCTGTTTAGTTGGATCGGGGACCGGAATCAACTCGTGCTCTCGAACCGAATATACCGTCAATATACGGAACGCGAGCGTTCCTCCAAATCGGAGGCATCACGTGAAACGGCCTCTCGCGAGGCGCATTCATCTCATACCCCCGACGCTACCCCGTGCCGCTGGCCCCTCCTCCCGCGTCGCCGACCCCTTCTCCCGCGCGGCCAACCCCTCCCCCATGCGTCGTCGGCCCCTCCCCCGTGCCGCCAGCCCCTCCTCCCGCGCCGCTGGCCCCTTCCCTCCTTCGATCCATGTCCACGGCCGCTCCCCTCCTTCGATCCGCACCGCCGTCCCCTTCCCTCCTTCGATCTGTGCCGTCGGCCCCTTCCCTCCTTCGATCCGCATCCACGCCGTCGCCGGCATCTAGCGTTCAACCGACAGCAGTGGGGTGACGGGCGATTTGTCCTTGCCTTTTGAAAATGTTTATATTTATGCATGTCTAAATTTGTTAATAAATATATGATTGTGTATGTAGACTAATGATGTCATTTACTTGATGTCATTTACTTGGAATGATTGTGAAGCAAGTTACAAATTAGTCTTGATGAAACTACAAATAAAATGTGTTTTTGGAATTACAAAAATGTTGTTGAAAATACAATCTATTGCATAGTTGACAGAAAAGCAAACACAAATTTTTCATTCCATTTCATTCCACTGCACCAACCAAACATTGAGACGAAACCGTTCCATTCCACCTCATTATTCATACCAAATACATAGATGGAACTATTCCATTCCCGTGGAACGGAACCATAACATTCCGTTACACTTTGTTCCCGAACCAAACACACCCTTAGTTGTTTATCTTGCTTATCATAAATTGTTGGTGCACATAGACGAGCCTAGTTGTTTTAGGTTTTGTGCTTGACTAATTAAACCTTAGTCTTATTCCATATTTTTTCAAGCCTAAACTATAATTATTTCAAAGCGTCCATTCACCCCCCCCTCTAGGCGACATCCACGTCTTTTCAAGGATGCTCTCCTTGCGTTTCGTATTCTTGAGATGCAACAAACTTTGAAGAAAATACACACACATCACATCACAATTGCATACAAAATATAGAATCCCATGAAAATTAAAGCCCCTCCCCAAAGAAAAAACTTTGTATACCTCTTGATCATTTCACCGAACAAGTTGGAACGCTAGCGGTTGTGGCAATAGATGACTCCGGCTCGGGTGGTGGTGGGAGGCAAGGGAAGAGTCCTTAGAGCAACTCCAACATCCTTTATATATTGAATTGCTAAAAAATTGTTATAGCAAGAGGAGAGAGATGGTTTACAAACCCAACATGTTTTTTTGCTTTGGTAGCCTTTGTATATTGGATTGCTATATTTACACAAAACACACAATGACATGGGAACACTTTGTCATAGACACATTGCAAAGTAGCATACGTACATATATATGTATACTTGCACAACTCGCGTCCACGTACACATGCGTATACTTACACACATGCAACACACACGCACACACATGTACACACACATACACATGCATACATACGTATACGTACACAAAAAACATGTACACATGCATCACACACACACCTACACATGTAACATACACACATACACGCACACGTACACATGCAACACACACACGTACACACACACACGTACATATGCAACACATACATGTACACGCACACACACAGCGCACGCGCATCACACACACTAGAATACAGACCCACCTGTCATTGAGATAAAGTGAGGTTTTAGGAGACTTGCTAAAAATTTATAAAGTGACCTTTGGCTTGGCAAATATGCAAAGTGTGGGTGCAAATATAGCAAACTTTGTAAAAAATTTTATGAAAACCACTTATACAAAAGCTGTTGAAAAAGGTTTTTTAATCAAAATTCATAAAGTAACAAATGAGTATAAATATACAAAGGCTGTTGAAGATACTCTTAGGTAGTAACACAGGAGCCACTCTCGTCGTGGGAGGGATCGGCAGCGACAGAGCCGTTGGCGTTGTCGCCTTCTCCTTCACATGGGCAAGAACCATGGTCGATGGTCCTGCGATGGTTTCTTCCCCGCGACCTTCTTTGGTTGCTCGGGAGCCTTGGCGGCGGCGACGGTGTCATTTAGGGCTTCCGCGCCGATCGGGGCCCTGGGTCATGGCTGCAGATGTCCTTGTTGCCACGGGTGACGGGAACCACTCGGCGAGTGCGGGTGTGACGAGAGTAATGGGGAGGCGGCGACGATGATAGTCGCGTGAGAGCTGTTTTCCATGGCGTACCCATGGCCGGCGGTGGTCGCGACGTGGCATGATGCGGCGGTGGAAAATTTCAGTTCTGACGGTTGGGGCTTCCGCGGCAACGTAGTTCGTTTTTGGTTGAATGGTAATGGCGACCTAAATTTGTCACTTGTATCAATTTTTTTCAGGATAAAAAAATATTTGATCATCGCATAGGTACATATAAGCATAAATGTACTGCTGGAGCCAGTTTTGGCCCCCAAAGACCAAAAACAAAGGTTTTTTTTATTACGGTTGTGTTTTTAATCATAGCTGTCTTTTTTGTCCGCTGTTAGAGAGAAGCTCTAAAGGGAATCGTTTCTGGCCGGTGCGCCGGCCGAACCGTTCGGCCGCACGCGGCCCGCGCGGTGAGCGCTGACTGAGCATGCAACATTTTTGTGTCTAAAATGTTGCAATCAGCATCATATTTGCTACAAACGTTTTTGTTTGCTATATTTGTTCAATAAAAAAGCTGCATATACGTTTGGTTGCAACTCCAGTTCGTCGGATTTTTCGTTAAATTGATGTTTTTTACTTTTGCTACAACCGTGTTAATTTTTGCTACAACCGGCATCATTTTTTGCTGCAACCGTTCACTAAAAAGTTGCATACACGTTCACGTAGATATTTGTTACAACCGGCATTTGACTTTTGCTACCACGCAACATCAGCTTCGTTTCTTTCCTACGATCACGTAGATATTTTTTTTACTATAATTTTTATTTTTTGTTGTAACCGTTAAAAAAATTGCTGCATCGTGTCCGATTTTTACTGCATCAAAAAAAATATTGCATGTAGATTCAACAGTATGGACGTGCGGGGTTGGTGGATCGTACGGCCCGGCGTGCGGCCAGCTCTAAACGCCGGCGAACGGAAAACTCCATGGTCGTAGTAACACGACACACAGTCTGCCATTGCATTGCAAGTACCTTGCTCCCAGAGGGCAGCACGTGAGTAATAGTTTAGCTATTTAGCCGAAATGACAACTCCCGAAAGGGCTCCCGACGGGCGGGACACCTCGGGGCTCGGCGCGCCACCGCCGGCAGACACGGACAGAAAGCGAGCAACTGTTGCCAACTGTGGGTTGGCGCTGCGTCCGCCGATGTACGGGCGCCACCGGTACCCACTACCTCAGGCCATCCCTGTCGTCCTGTCCGCCGCGGTTCTGTTTGATTAGCGAGTGGTAACCTGCATGAACTTGACGTGGTGCAGTGGCAGCCGAGGCGTGCACGAATAGTGGCGGGGCGCCGTGGGACACAGCCGCACGGACCGATAGAAGGCGGGGTGGAGGTGCAGCACTGATGTCAAGTAGAGAGGGACGTGCCAAATTGAGGGCATGTACAATGGACTAATTTGGCCCCTTAAACGTTGTTGGACGCGTATGCCATTATTGACCGGTCCGTTTTATATTTATTATTCTACATTTGCGTATCTCATATTCGATATCTTATATCCATATTACATATGCAATATCTAGCCACTCTACATGATCTTAACAGACAACTAAATCAGAATCAAACGAACACAAAATCGATTGCAAACGAACATCAACAAACTCTTCATCATCCAAAAGACCACCTCAGTTCGTCATCGGACAAATTCTTAAACTTCTACGACTAAAATGGATATAACCATATGTGGAGGGGGACCGGATCATCACGTCCTCGTCGGGCCTTTGCCTTTCCGGTTGCCGTCGCAGCTATAGGCGTCCGCGGCTGGTGAAGGGTCTTGGTCGTCCAACGAGGAGCTGCAGCTGTCGTCGTCGTCGGAGTTAGAGAGGACAATGAGCCCCTTCATCCGACGGACCGTCTTGTCCTGCTCTCGCTTCAACTTGGCGACCCGAGTCGTCTCCGTCGCTGCCTCCTTCGCCCGGCGCTCCGACTACTTAATAGCAAGCCGGGACGCCTTAGCGTTCTTCCGTCGGAGGCAGCAAGCGTCTGTTTCCGTCGTCATGAGGTATCGGCGGTAGATCGATGCGAGGAGCTGCTCGACCTCGTTTGCTTCCACCTGCATCCCGCGACGGTGGCGCGTGGACTGTTCCGTTGCATCCCTCTCCCTTGCCCGCTACCTCATGCGACGGATGGCACACGTCTTCGATTTCGAAATGCGTGTGCGGGTCGGCGGAGCGGGCAATAGCACATAGTGTTGTCCTAACGGAGGAGCGACCGACGGGGGAAGCAGACGACACGGGGGTGGTGCGTGCTACGCTGTCCTGGCGGAGCTGCGCGCGGACCGTCACGGTCCAGCTCCGACAACCGCGTTGCGGCGACACTCTAGATCTGGAACTGCAGCCGGAGTCCATCCTTGAACCGTTCCACGACAATGTAGAGGGCCAGCTCCTCGTTCTAGTCAAAGTTGGAGCCGGAGTGGGTGCCGGAGGTGGACATCGGAGTGGATGAGATCGAAATCCAAGAGAAAGAGGAAAGGACGAAGAGAGGGAGAGTGAGCTAGGGTCTGAAGCGAGGCGTCTGGATTGGTTATTCTGTAGGACAACGATGGAGTCGATGGTGGACCAGGCTTATCAGCTAGGACGTGGCGGATGCGCCCGAGCATGATTGGACCGTTCATATCCGTTTTAGATTTGGATTTAATATGAGGGGTATTGATTAGTCCGGACATTTAAGACGGGTTTGAAAGGTTTGATTAGATCGCATTTGTATGATCGGTTTGTGATTGGATAGACTGTTTGAACGTTTGAGAGGCATACAAGAGGTGTGAGTGTAGATCGATGTACGATGAACTTGTAATAGGTGAGAAATTATTTTCCAGCGAACTGCCCTCGTCCTTGTATTGGGTACACGTTCTTTTGAGTAAAATGCATGTATGGTCCTGCAAGTTGGTGGTGATGTCCACAACCATCCTGGAACTCGCGAACCGCCTCAATACGGTCCGGAGAGGCAGTCACGAATGATCCTTCTCTTCTTCTTTTCTTTTGAGGGGAGCGAACGTTCCTTCTCCTTTTTCTAGGACTAGCAAAAGGACCCGTGCGTTGCAACGGGAGAAAAACAGTTATAATCTCCAATGGCGCTTAGGACATTTCTAGAAATGCATGAACATTTTTTGAATTAGCAAACATTTTTTTCAATTGCACTCAAAAAATAACACACAAACTTTTTTTCAAAATCCTGGACTTTTATTGTTTTCACCAACATTGTTCTCAAAATTATGAACATTTTTTTAAATATGCGAATATTTTTACAAAAATCCTGAGAAGTTTTTGAATTCACAAACATTTTATTTTTTCTTCAAACTTTTATTTCCAAATTCCCAGTTTTATAAATTGCAAAAGTTTTTCAAAGTTCTAAATTATTTAAACTAAAAAATGGAACAGAAAAATGAAAATAAAAAACGAGACTAAAAACAGAGGCACGAACTGTTTTGAAGATTTTTACACGGACTTTTGTTTAAAATCGTTGAATTTTTTATTTTATGGACATTTTCTCAAAGTTTAAACATTTTTTATATGCAAACATTTTTCAAAACTCCTGAGTAGTTTTTGAATTCTCAAAAAAACTATGTTTTTTTGAATATTTTATTTCGAAATTCTCAGTTTCTTAAAATTGAGAAAAGTTGTTTGAAGTTCTAAATTATTTAAAGTAGAAAAACAAAATGTAACTGAAAAGAAAAATAAAGAAAACTAAACTAAAAAAACAGGCGCCCACGCATGGGCCGGTCTAAACAGGTGTGTTGCATCTTTTTCCAACGCCCAGACCGTAATATAGGAGGTGGCTACATGGGCCGGCCCAGTCCGGATATTTTCCTGTTTGAAACATTTTTTATGACTTATAGGTGGCATTGGTGGGTAATTTTAATCAACTTTAAGGACAATTTGGATGACGTACGGAAGAAGCACTATTTGCTTTATTAATAGGTAAAGATTTTAGGAAGGGGGCGAACGATCCAAAAAAAATGACTCCAACTCAAGGGCCCAACGGGTCCAATGTTAGGTCTACGGAGCACCGTTAAAAAATGAAAAAGCAGTTCAAACAAAAAAACTGATGTTGCGTTTCAACAAAATAAAAAAAAATGCTAGTGTGTCAGACATGTTTGCCAGGTCATAAGAAAAAAAAACAGAAACTTTAAATACAGTTTGCCATGACGCACTATCTAGAATTGGCACGAAGCTAATAATTGATTAGGTTAATTTGATAAATACCATTCGAATATTGGCGATTTCAAGAAACGCCACAGCAATTTTTAAACTTTTAAAGATGCCATTTCCGGTGCCGTTTTTTGAAGTCTGCAGTGGCGTTTTCCAGATTTGGAATATTTATAGTGACTTTTTCAAAGCTTGCAAATTACAGTGGCGTTCCACGGACTTGCGAGAATTTGAATGGCATTTATCCAATTAACCCTAATTGATTTACTTGTTATATAAGAGAAACAAAACTATAGTTGGCATGATTTATTGATTTTTTTATAATTTTTACATGTATACCCCGAATATTTAAAATTTATCTATCTTATAACCGAATTTAAAAATATGCCATATGAAAGTTTAAAAAAAAAATGTCAAATGTTGTTGTGTTGGTAGTACAAAAAACATTGCCGTCCGTGAAAGACTAAATTTGCTCTCCAGTACATAAAAATAACAGTAGAAAAAGAAATTTAAATCGCCCCAGAGGTGACAGGGAGAATTTTATCATCGAAAACATGTTTTTTTCTCTGAAAATGGAAACGTAAAAAGTTAAAATTTGTCATGAGCCTAATATGAACATGATCCTAGAAGCCACCATGTTTGAAAAACAAAAATTCCTAATTTTTTTGACATGTGAATATTATAAAAATGTGTATATTTGTCATTAATATATAAGTTTCCCATGTGACAGATTAAACAATTCATAAAATTGCGGTGTGCACATTATTAAAATTTATAAATGTGCCATGTTTAGAAAACAAAATGTTATAATTTTTTCATGTGACCGCTATATATTTTCCGAAAAATTGCAATGTTTAGAAAATGTTTTTCCTTACAAAATGCCCCCAAAACATGTAAAATTGTCATGAGACAAAAGTAGAAACAATTACAAAAATTGTCATGAACAAGGGATAATAATCCTTAAACCTTGCCATGGGAGCATTACAAAATGTTGTAATTTGCCATGTGCAGAAGACAAAAATGTTATGAATTAGCCATCTGACCAGGAGACTATTTGTAAATTTTCCATGTGTAAACAACAATTTTTCTTACAGTAAGCAAAAACAAATATCTAAAATCTGCCATGAAACTATTAGAAACAATTCCAAAAAAAATACCATGCCTTATACACCAAAAAGAGAAAAATTGCCATCTAAAATATGTTTTATTTGTTTCTTGAAATTTCTATCATTGAAGAGAATAGAAAAAATGTATGTGCCTAACGCAAAACATTATCCTAGAAGGAACCGTTGTTTCACAAGACTTTTTTTGTAAAACTTGATAAGTGAACATTACAAAAATGTGCAATGTTATGGCCAAGAATATATAAAATTGCCATGTGAGAAGTTTAAAATCCTTAAAGCTGCCATGTAGACATTCCGAAGATATATACAATTTGCCATGTTTGGAAAACAAAATGTCATGAACCAGCCAAGTGACCATATATGAATTTGCCATGTTATGAACATGCATAGAGGAAAGTTTGCTATTATCGACGGCAAACCTATATAAATCCTATTAAAATCATGGCCAATTTCTGATGTGTGAAAACCTAAAGTTGCATTAAGACCGTTTTGTAAGACCTCTAAAATCTTGCCACCAATTAATGTGTAAGAAAAATGCCAACCTAAAGGTGCCATATTAATTGCCAAAAGGAAAAAGAGCATACATAAAATATTTTTTCGAAAAAGAGGATTGTATTATTATTCTAAAAACATAGTGTTAGAGGTCTGAATGTTGCATTTAAATTGTGAGGATATACAAAGAACATATAATGGAATTTGCCATAGAGATAACCTAATAGTTACCCACAAGAAGTCATCACATTGAAAATGCATGGAGAAGGATTTGAAAGCATGAGTTGCCAACCTGAAAAATGGCACATAATTTTCCATGACAAACAATCCTAAGTCGATGTTATGTCGTTGCAAGAATTTCTTAATAATTTTGATTTTTTTTATAAACATAACGCGAACTATATGTCTACTATAATAGTAATTATGGGGTTAATAGAGAATTGTTCCTCAAGAACTTGTCAAATTAAAAATGTTTCGAATAATCACATGACTATTTTAGAAGAAATGTGTTTCCGAAAAATCATGGCAAGATTCGGAATTATTGTAAACCACGTGCCAACCTAAGTATTCATATGCATGAAAATTGTTTCTCCCCTAAGATTCATATGAATTTATGTATATGTAAAAATAGAGAAGAAAAATTGACATGAGTAGGGAAAAAGCCAACAATATCAAATATTAATTTGCAATGGAATAAGAAAATTGAGGGAATTTAATTTCCTAAAAAAATCATGGGAATTGATAAAAGCTTTTGGTGGCGTTCATGCCCCACAAGTATAGGGAATCAATCGTAGTCCTCTTGATAATTAAGAGTGTCGAACCCAACGACTAGCAGCAGGAAATGATAAGTGGTTCTCACTAAGGTATTCTTTGCAAGCACTCAAAGTGACTATAATAGGTGGTTTGTTAGCAAGGTAATTGGTAGCAAGTTGCATGTAAAAATAGTAACAAGGTGCAACAAGGTAGAAAAACCCTTGTTATGCACATGCAAAAAGTGTTTCTTGTAATAAGCAAATGTTCTTGAGGACACATGGAAATTCCGTCTAGTCATGCCTATGATGTTTGAGTTAATTCGCGTTCACTACTTTGATAAATTGTAATGTGGGTAGATCGGTGCCAAGCCGTTGTTCTTACTTGAACAAGAAACCTTCTTACGATTGCCCCCTTTCGCAAGCATCCGTATATGCGAACGAAGAATAAAGATAAATCTAACCATAGCATGAAACATATGGATCCAAAATCAACCCCTTACGAAATAGTACATAAACTTGGGTTTAAATTTCTGTCAGTCTCTCAACCCATCATCTACTTCCAATTCCACGATGCTTTCCCCAGGATCAAATATGGTGAAGTGTCATGTAGTCGACGTTCACATGACACCACTAGAGAAACACAACATACATGTCATCAAAATATTGAACGAATACTAACTTCATATGATAGTTTATTTATAACAAGACTTATCCCATATCCTCGAGAACAAGCGAAACTACTCATAAAGCATATTTATGTTCATGATCAGAGATGATAAATATGTAATTGAAAATCTGAACATATAATCTTCCACCAAGTAAACCAACTACCATCAACTACAAGATGTAATCAACAGTACTAGCAACCCACATGCACTACTGGAATCCAGTTCTTTGCCGTCAGCCGTGTCTTTGTCGTCTGCTGGCTGATGGCAAAGAACCTCTTTGCCGTCAGTTGACACAAGGCGGAAGGCAAAGGGCTGACTGATGGCAAAAATACTATTTGCCATGTGTCGGGCCTTTGCCGTCTGCCAGCGGACGACAAAGGGACCAAGGGCAGACGACAAAGAGCACGGGTGGGTCCCATGCCTGCCGTGTCCGACGGAAGGCTACCTTTGCCATGGGTCGGCCTTTGCCGTCTGCCGTGGGGCCCTTTACCGTCAGGGGGCGGACGGCAAAGGGGCCGACCGTGTAACGGCCGTCTTCTCCCCCTCGCGCTCACTGTCTCTCTCTCCCCCCACAGTACTGTCTCTCTCTCCCCCTCGCGCTCACTGTCACTCGCCCCCCACCGTCGCCCCGCCTCGCTCCCACCGGCGACCCCCTCCCCGCGGCCACCCCGACCCCCCCCCCCCCCCGCGGCCACCCCCTCCCTGCGGCCACACCCCTTCCCACGAGGACCCCTCCCTGCGGCCACCCCCTCCCCGCGGCCACACCCCTCCCGGCGACCCCTCCCTGCGGCCACCCCCTCCCCACGACCACACCCCTCCCGGCGGCCACACCCCTCCCTGCGGCCACCCCCTCCCCGCGGCCACACCCCTCCCGCGGCAACTTCCCTGGTGAGTTCATTTTCTTTTTTTTTCTTTTTTTCATTTCAGTGCAGCTGTTAGTTTAGGTTACTCTAAGTGTTAATTAGGTTAATGTTAGTTTAGGTTAATTAGGTTACTATTAGTTTAATGTTAATTAGGTTATTGTTAGTTTAGGTTAATTAGGTTACTATTAGTTTAGTATTAATTAGGTTACTGTTAGAAGAGGAGGAGGAGGAGGAGGAGAGAAGAAGAAGAAGAAGAAGAAGAAGAAGAAGAAGAAGAAGAAGAAGAAAAAGAAGAAGAAGAAGAAGAAGAAGAAGAAGAAGAGAGAAAAGAAGAAGAAGAAGAAGAAGAAGAAGAAGAAGAAGAAGAAGAGAGAAGAGGAGGAGGAGAAAGAAGAAGAAGAAGAAGAAAAAGAAGAAAAAGAGGAGAGAGGAGAAGAAGAAAGAAAAGGACCCCGACCCCCAGCCCACGACCCCCGACGCCCGACGCCACCAACCCCCGACCCCCGACGCCACTGACACCTGACTCCCGACCCCCGACACCCGACACCACTGACCCCCGACCCCCGACCCTCGACCCCCGACCCCCGACGCCCGACGCCACCAACCCTCGACGCCCGACGCCACCAACCCCCGACCCTCGACCCCCAACCCCCGATGCCACTGACACCCGACTCCCGACCCCTGACCCCCGACGCCCGACACCACTGACCCCCGACCCCCAACTCCCGACGCCCGACACCACTGACCCCCGACCCCCGACCCCCTACGCCCGACACCACTGACCCCGACCCCCGACCCCCGACGCCACTGATCCTCGACCCCCGACCCCCTACCCCCGACCCCGACGCCACTAACCCCCAACCCCGGGCCCCCGACACCTCTTTGGCCTCTTGTTGATCGAAAAGACCCCAACCCCCGACGCTAGTGACCCTCGACCCCCGACGACACTGACCCCCGACCATCGACGCATTTAACCCGACTCCCGACCACCGACACCCGACACCACCGACCCTCGACGACACTGACTCCCGACGCCAGTAAGCCCCAACCCCCGACACCTCTTCTGCCTTTTGTTGAACGAGAAGGTGCTTTTCGGCCTTCAAGAGGCCCACGGGGTCATAGTTTTGTAAATTATGAGTTAGGTCACATATTTTCTGATTATGTTAATTATAAAAACATCATATTTGTGTTGATCGTGTGAATTTCAATGTGCAGTTGTTCGACGACCTCCACGTGCATTGGACGAGCTCCGTCCTTGCGTTTGTTGGTGAGCACAAATGACTTCTCCTCCTACCCCCTTAATTTGCTCTGTCCCGGTCTTCGTGCCGATGAAACTTGCTAGCTATAGGTTTCTTCAATCATGAGTATGCATGACCAGTATGCGTGTCCCGTTTGAAAGGGCGACATCTATAAATATGCATTTCTTTGCATATTTATAACTGTCATCCTTTGGAATTGTCCAACATTATCCATGGACAGCCCGAGTATGTGTAGATTGGGTTTGTTTTCCCGTATGCTGTGCTCCGGATCCGATGCGGAATTTCCTCAGTGCCTCCCCTGTTGTTCTCCGGGTACACATCCTCTCTGCTTATTGCCGAGACGTGTATCAGGAGAACAGCGGGGAGGTGCTACCGAAATTCTGCGTCGCATCTGGAGCAGAGCATGGGAAAACGAACCCAATCTACACATACTCGGGTGGGATTAGGACCTGTCTGTACCTATTAGCGTGTAGGTTGCATGGACGTAATAAAACTGACAAACTTGATTAGCGTATGAATATAGATGATGAATTATATATTTATTTCTTGTGCCCCCATAGGTAGCTAGGCAACATGAGTGATCGTGCTTGGATGTACACTGGTCACCCTAGTTAGAAAGACATGACCCATGAATGGTTAACAAAAACCAGGGGGGTTTGTGAGAGTCGCATTTGCAAATGGCCAGCAAAAAACATGGTGCCCCTGTCCCAACTATGACAACTGGAAAAAGAAGACAGAGTTTGAAATGGGTAAACACGTGCAGAAGTGGGGTTTTACGCCTAATTATACGGTGTGGAATTTTCATGGTGAGTCTGACCAACGTGCCAGAGCTGAGGTGATTCGTCGTCGCACCGACGAGCATGGTACCGGGATTGAAGACATGGTGCAAGACTTCGATGATGCTCGGGATTCAGACGATGAGATGGAGGAATCTGCAAAGGCCTTCTATGAAATGTTGGAGTCTTCAAAACGTCCTCTCCACGAGCAGACTGAGCTTTGTCAGCTGGATGCCATCGCGCAAGTAATGGCTCTGAAGGCTCAATTCAACCTAGGCACAGAATGCTACGACGCGATGATGACGATATTTGGACGCTTTCTACCCAAAGGCCATGTACCGCGTGCAAACCTGTACCAGTCAGAGAAAATCCTCCGTGTACTTAGGATGCCCTATGATAAGATACATGCCTGTGAGAATGGATGTGCCTTATTTAGGCTTGAGTATGCAGCCTTGAACTACCGCCCCATTTGCAATTCTTCCAGGTATATTGTGGTAGACTACGGCATGGGTGAGAAGAATCAGACCAAAATCCCCATTAGTGTTCTTCGGTATCTGCAAATCGTACCAAGACTTCAACGTCTTTTCATGGTCGAAGAGACGGCCAGACAGATGACATGGCATAATTTGGGCAAAAGAACCGAACTAGATGCGGATGGGAACAAGATGCTGGTACACACTTCAGATGGTTTTGCGTGGAGGCACTTAAATGCATTACATAAGGATAAATCGGAAGATCCAAGGCAACCTAGAGTTGCCATCAGCACGGATGGGTTCAATGTGTATGGTATGACGGCAGCACAATACAATTGTTGGCCTGTATTTTTCATTCCACTAAATTTGCCACCCGGAGAGATTATGAAAAGAACGAACATTTTCCTGACGTTGATAATTCCAGGGCCCAACTATCCGGGGAAGAATATGAATGTGTACATGCAGCCGCTTAAGGATGAGTTGCAAGAAGCCTGGGATAATGGGATCAAGACCTACGACGCGGCTACCAAAACAAATTTAAAAATGCATGTGTGGTACATGTACTCGACGCATGATTATCCGGCGTTCGCGCTATTCGCTGGCTGGTGTGTGCATGGAAGGTTCCCGTGCACCACATGCAAGGCATCTCTTCAGTTCCGTTGGCTGCAGGCTGGTCGCAAGTATTCTTGCTTCGACATGCATAGACAATTCCTGGATCCTGACCATAAGTTCAGAAAAGACAAGAAGAATTTCATCAAAGGTAGAGTTGTCAAAAACACTTCACCAGCTGCGTTGACAGGCCAACAGACCCTTGATGAGTTAAACGCTCTCGAGCCTGATCCTTTGCGTCCAGGATACTTCAAAGGGTATAATACGGAACACGCCTGGACTCACAAGTCATGCTTATGGGATCTGCCTTACTTCAAAGACCTCCTTTGCCCACACAACATTGACGTGATGCACACTGAAAAGAATATTGCGGAGGCCATTTTTGGTACATTGTTCGGCATAGAGGGGAAGTCAAAAGATAATCCTAAGGCTAGAATCGACCTGGAGGCTCTATGTGATAGATCGTCGCAAAACTTGCGACAACATAAAGGAAAGCAAAGCATAGCGAAGCCAAAGGCATGGTTCAATCTTGAAAGGCGAGCTATGAGGGAAATGTTATTGTGGGTGAAAATGCGGTTGATGTTCCCCGATGGGTATGCTGCGAATCTAAAGAGGGGAGCGAGTCTTGAGAAATTGAAAATATTTGGGCTCAAGAGTCATGATTGGCACATATGGATTGAGCGGGTAATGCCGGTGATGTTGCGTGGCTTTATCCCTGAGGATGAATGGCTAGTACTGGCAGAGCTGAGCTATTTCTTCCGTTCTCTTTGTGCGAAAGAACTATCGCCTGGCGTGCTAGATGAAATGGAAGAGTTGGCGCTGGAGTTGATCTGCAAATTAGAGAAGATCTTTCCACCAGGCTTCTTTAATCCAATGCAACATTTGATTTTGCATCTCCCGATCGAGGCAAGAATGGGGGACCCGTTCAAAATCGATGGTGCTACTCAACTGAGAGGATGCACAAGACGCTTCGAGCTAAGTGTAAAAATAAATGTAGAATTGAAGCATCGATGGCCAAGGCATTCATTACTGAGGAGGCGGTAAACTTCATGACAGCACACTACGAAGCCAAAAATCATCATTTGCATAACCCGATGCCTCGGTAAAATGATGGCGATCCATAAAAGTTCGATCCAACCTCAGCCGATTCAAAGGTAAGCTCGCACCATCTGGTGCTTCGAAAGGGAAATCGTTGGATGTCGAAGAATGGCGGACCATTTCTTTGTATATCTTCACCAACCTAACAGAAGTGCGGCCGTACATCGAGTAAGTTCTCGGTAATTTATTGTTCCGCAACTTCTAATTGCTATGAACTACTCTTATTCCCGAATATTTGATATAGTCGATACGTCACCGAATTCTCGGATGGAGCGGTCATCGAAAAGGATTCCGTCGAAGAGTATGAGCTTCTCGCAAAGCATGGAGGCTACTATCCCGGTTTCATCTCTTGGTTCAAACAAAGGGTAATTAATTACCATTAAGGGCCCATTTGATTTCTTGGTCTAATTTGCGGCTAATGCATCCATTCTTTCGTATTAAACTTGTAGGCCGATGCAGAGTCTATGGACGCCGAGTTGAGACAAGTCGCTAATGGTTTTGACTATAAGGTCCGTTCATTTGACAAATACAACATCAACGGGTATCACTTTCGTGCCTTTGGCAAAGAGCTATCTATGCCCGACCTAAAGTCTACAAATTGTTCTGTCTCTGCTATCGGCGAAGGAGACACCGAGTATTATGGAAGAGTTGAAGCAATTTATGAACTTCTATTCTGTGGTGAAAACCCACCGACCGTGGTCGTCTTCAAATGTTATTGGTTTGAGCCGAGGGAGACTAGAAGGACTCATGAACATATAGGACTAGTCTAAATCAACCAAAACACCCACTTAGATGTTCCTGATGTCTATATTACGGCTCAACAGGCGACACAAGTTTTCTATCTACCATGGGCCTGCCAAACTGATCCAAATCTCAAAGGTTGGGATGTCGTTTATGAAGTGCCACCACATTTTAGACCACTATCCTCAATGAAGAGGATTACGAACCTCACATTAATCCAGACACATATGAAGGAGAATTCTTCCAAGAAACACGTATGTCCAAGAAACGTTTCCAGAACCGCTCTACTTCACCCCAGAACATTGAAGTAGACAACGACAGTGAATCCGTCTTAACCCCTGAGCCCGAACAGGAAGAGCTGGAAGAAGAAGAGGTTACTGCTGCGGATGACCTGTCACTTCTTGACCGATTACATAATGGTGGCCTTCCACATGTTCTTCGTGATAGTGATGATGATGATGCATTTATTGATGATAGTGATGATCATGATGCATTTATTGACCCCAAAGCATATATAGACGAGCACGATTGTTATTAGTTCATGTCAGGTATTCAAATATTATACTATATATAAATTTTGAGTTCATGTTAGGTATTCAAATTTTATTAGTCATCTTGGTATTTATGAGGATGATACACTTAAATTATATACATTTTATTACTCATGCTGGTATTTATGTTGTACTAATTTCATTTACTCTTTGTCATGACAGGTGTTGAAAGATGGTGGGAAAGGGTCGAAAGCACTCCGCGGCTCCTTCTTCGTCGGCGGGTGATGGGATGGGTACTTCCATTCCCGCCTCGCCTCTTCGGAGAGCGTTGCTCTCTACTCTGCAAGGAGCGCCCCCCGTGAGAGGAGGTCGACCCCCTGCGAAGCCGAGAGGTACTAAAGGTGCTTGTTGTATTCATGTTGGTATTTATGTTGTACTCATGTTGTATGCATATTGGTATTTATATACATTTTATTACTCATGTTGGTATTTATGTTGTACTAAAGGTACACGTGGCCGCGGGAGAGGTAGGGCGGTGGCTGCCATGCCTTCTGAGGTGGCGGCTACACGGTCTCCGCCACCATCCCAAGCTGATTCACCTAAGCACTCGACTTCTAGGGTGGATTCGTCTGAGGTGGAGGCTACACGGTCTACGGTTCACAAGCCTCAGGTCGACAAGCCTTCGACCCACGAGACTCGTGTCCCAGAGGCTTCATTCCAGGCGACTCCGGAGCAAAGCAGGGATGAGGGTACGTCCCAAGAGACCCAGTGGGATGCTGGTAGCGACGAGGAGCTGGGTGAGGGGGCTACCATCTACCAGCGTGGTAGTTCGGGGCTCCCGCTCGTGCCAGCAACCCCCGAGCGGAGGTGGTCGATTAGGCCAAATGGGGACAAGTAAGTTAATTTACTCTTATTTAACCTTTTGCGTTCGTGTTTTCTCAAATATCTAATGTTTTGGCTTTAATTTGTCATACTGTAGGGGTTGGATTGTTGCCAAGGGTGTCCGCAAGCCCAACAGCGTCCTTGGTGTGCTTTGCCGTAAAAACTTCCCAGGGTTATTTACGTTGCCCGGTCGGGAGCGAGAGGTAGGAATCACCTGGGAGCACTACTTGGGTGCCCCGGTCCCGGCGGAGGTGGAGATCGACGGTGTTTTGTGCGACACGAGGGCGGACATGGTGATCCGAAAGTTCTGGGTAATTTCTCCTTCACACAATTATAAATCAACCATAGCTATTTATTGTACTAATCGGTGTTGTCTCATTTGCAGACCTACTACAGGTGTGAGGTGGGATACGAGGAGGATGCAACAAAGGTTATCGAAACCGAATGTCGCCGCCTACTTCAAAACTTTCGGCACGAGGCTCGGGTGCAGGCTGTTCGAGACTACTATGCCACGCGGCATATTAGGATTGGCAAGGCGAAGTGCCCTGATGCTAGGATGGAGAAGGAGCATTACATGAAGGTAATTACATATTATTATGGCTTTGTAGTTAGTTTCCTTGATTTGGTTCTTACGCACTCAAATTTCTCTTTATTAACTTAGGTGCCCCCGAGATGGTGTGTGGATAAGATGGATTGTTGGGAGGCCTTGGTGGATCAGTGGTGCTCCGAAACGTGGGAGGCCAGCCACAACAACGCCAAGGAGAGGCGTGGCAAAATGGTTGGCGTGCCACACCATCAAGGGAGCGTCAACTTAATCCAATTTGGCAAGAACTGGGTATGTGATTTGCTTCATGCCTCATGCAATTCATTCTTAATGCTATCTTAAGCCCTTTACTAATACAATTTTCCTCTCTCTCTCTTTTAGGCACGTCACAATAAGACGGAGGTGCCACAGATGTACGACCTGTATGCGATGGCCCATACTGCCTCGTACAAGAAGGTCAAGGCATTCTCTGAGTCTGACCTCGAGCATCCAGAAAACTTCAACAACATCTCCTCCCACCACAAGCTCGTGAAGTACAGAGATCACGGGAAGGCGAGGAAAGGGGAGGACTTTAACCCGAGCGAGGGGCCTATTGATCCAGAGCTGGTGATGATAGCTGGCAACGGGAGGCCCCATGGCTCGATCGCCATTGGAGACGACCTTATACGTTGTCCTAGCATTCTCCGGCAGATAAAGGCACGCCAAATGAGCTCTTTTCCGGAGATAACACGTCGTCCACGGCCAGTCGAGCTCGCCATCGAGGTTAGTTTGATGGACTCAACTATCTTTCCACATTATGTTGTGCGTTGGAACCAATATGATTACATTGCTAACAATGAGTTGTGTTGCAGGCTGCTATTCAGAAAGAGAGAGAGGCAATGCAGGCGGCTATGGCGGAGAAGGATAAGGAAATTAGGGAGCTGGAGGAGAGGACGACTCCATTGGTGGAGGCGGAGAGGGCACGGAATGATGCGTCTAACAGGGCCATATACGAGCTCTTCGTGGTAAGTTTCTTCTTCATGTTATTTCAAATCTTGCATTTGAATGTCTGTTTCATTAATAAATAAAAAGTTTGACTTGTCAAAATCAAATGTACAGTCTATGTGCGAGAAGAGCGGCCAAGTCCCTAAGCCGATGCCAGTCATTAACGTGGCGGGGACGGTGAGTTTCATTTCACTGGAGTTATCTTAAGAGTGTCCTCATGCTAACTACACACTGCAAACGATGTTTGGTGCAGAATATCTCCCGAAACGCATCGCACGACCCTTCTACAGTCGAGCCTTCTCCACGGCAGCCTTCTCCAGGTGAAATAAGCCAGAGCCACCGTGCTTCACCGCTGTGATGACGATAATGGTATGTTATTTCTAGTGTTTTAATAAAAAATAGCTAGACTTCCATCTAAATGACATAATTAGCTTAGTTAGCTCCAAAAAGGCTAAATTGGCTAATTATCCTGCGAAATGACATAATTAGCTTAGTTAGCTCCAAAATGACCTATTTAATAAAAAATGATCTATAGTTAGCTAAGTTCTCTCCTAAATGACATAATAAGGCTTACGTAGCTGCAAGATGACCTATTCCCCCTAACTTAGGTATTAAATGGCCTATAATTAGCCTAGCTAGATCCAAAATGGCTTAATAAGCATAGTTTGCTCCGGAATGACCTATTTTACCCAAGTTAGCTCCGAAACGACCTATAGTTAGCTAGGGTTCCACCTAAATGACATAATTAGCTTAGTTAGCTCCTAAATGGTCTATTTAATAAAACATGACCTATACTTAGCTAATTATCCTCGAAATGACATAATTAGCTCCAAAAAGGCATTCTTAGCTAATTTAGCCCGAAGAAGGGGACAAGAGGAGAATAAAGAGGAAAAATGAAAGGAAGGAAGAAGAAGAAGAAGAGAAGGAGGAGGATAAGAAGAAGAAGGAGGAGAATAAGGATAAGGAGCTCCTCCTTCTCCTTCTTCTTCCTCCTTCTTCCTCCTTCTCCTTCTTCTTTTCTTCTTCTTCTCCTCTTCCTTCTCCTTCTCCTCCTCCTCCTCCTCCTCCTCCTTTTACTTCTTCTCTTTCTCTTCTTCTACGTAGCTTAGACTCATCCAAGAAAGGCTAAATTGGCTAATTATCCTACGAATGACATAATTAGCTTAGTTAGCTCCAAAATGACCTATTTAATAAAAAATGACCTATAGTTAGCTAAGTTCTCTCCTAAATGACATAATAAGGCTTACGTAGCTGCAAGATGACCTATTCCCCCTAACTTAGGTATTAAAAGGCCTATAATTAGCCTAGCTAGATCCAAAATGTCTTAATAAGCATAGTTTGCTCCGGAATGACCTATTTTACCCAAGTTAGCTTCGAAATGACGTATAGTTAGCTATGGTTCCACCCAAATGACATAATTAGCTTAGTTGGCTCCTAAATGGTCTATTTAATACAACATGATCTATACTTAGCTAATTATCCTCGAAATGACATAATTAGCTCCAAAAAGGCATTCTTAGCCAATTTAGCCCGAAGAAGGGGGCAAGAGGAGAAGAAAGAGGAAAAATGAAAGGAAGGAAGAAGAAGAAGAAGAGAAGAAGAAGAAGTAGAAGGAGGAGGATAAGAAGAAGGAGAAGAAGGAGGAGAAGAAGGAGAAGGAGCTCCTCCTTCTCCTTCTTCTTCCTCCTTCTTCCTCGTTCTCCTTCTCCTTCTTCTTTTCTTCTTCTTCTCCTCTTCCTTCTCCCTCTACTCCTCGTTCTCCTTCTCCTCCTCCTCCTCCTACTCCTTATTTTACTTTTTCTTCTCTTTCACTTCTTCTACGTAGCTTAGACTCATCCAAGAAAGGCTAAATTGGCTAATTATCCTATGAAATGACATAATTAGTTTAGTTAGCTCCAAAATGACCTATAGTTAGCTAAGTTCTCTCCTAAATGACATAATAAGGCTTACGTAGCTGCAAGATGACCTATTCCCCCTAACTTAGGTATTAAATGGCCTATAATTAGCCTAGCTAGATCCAAAATGGCTTAATAAGCATAGTTTGCTCCGGAATGACCTATTTTACCCAAGTTAGCTTCGTAACGACATATACATAGCTAGGGTTCCACCCAAATGACATAATTAGCTTAGTTAGCTCCTAAATGGTCTATTTAATAAAACATGACCTATACTTAGCAAATTATCCTCGAAATGACATAATTAGCTCCAAAAAGGCATTCTTAGCCAATTTAGCCCGAAGAAGGGGACAAGAGGAGAAGAAAGAGGAAAAATGAAAGGAAGGAAGAAGAAGAAGAAGAGAAGAAGAAGAAGGAGAAGGAGGAGGATAAGAAGAAGGAGGAGAAGAAGGAGAAGGAGCTCCTCCTTCTCCTTCTTCTTCCTCCTTCTTCCTCCTTCTCCTTCTCCTTCTTATTTTATTCTTCTTCTCCTCTTCCTTCTCCTTCTCCTCCTCCTCCTCTTGCTCCTCCTGCTCCTTCTTTTACTTACTCTTCTCTTTCTCTTCTTCTACGTAGCTTAGACTCATCCAAGAAAGGCTAAATTGGCTAATTATCCTACGAAATGACATAATTAGCTTAGTTAGCTCCAAAATGACCTATTTAATAAAAAATGACCCATAGTTAGCTAAGTTCTCTCCTAAATGACATAATAAGGCTTACATAGCTGCAAGATGACCTATTCCCCCTAACTTAGGTATTAAATGGCCTATAATTAGCCTAGCTAGATCCAAAATGGCTTAATAATCATAGTTTGCTCCGGAATGACCTATTTTACCCAAGTTAGCTCCGAAACGACGTATAGTTAGCTAGGGTTCCACCCAAATAACATAATTAGCTTAGTTAGCTCCTAAATGGTATATTTAATAAAACATGACCTGTACTTAGCTAATTATCCTCGAAATGGCATAATTAGCTCCAAAAAGGCATTCTTAGCCAATTTAGCCCGAAGAAGGGGACAAGAGGAGAAGAAAGAGGAAAAATGAAAGGAAGGAAGAAGAAGAAGAAGACAAGAAGAAGGAGAAGGAGGAGGATAAGAAGAAGGATAAGAAGGAGGAGAAGAAGGAGAAGGACCTCCTCCTTCTCCTTCTTCTTTTCTTCTTCTTCTCCTCTTCCTTCTCCTCCTCCTCCTCCTCCTCCTCCTTCTTCTTTTACTTCTTCTTCTCTTTCTCTCCTTCTACGTAGCTTAGAGTCATCCAAGAAAGGATAAATTGGCTAATTATCCTACGAAATGACATAATTAGCTTAGTTAGCTCCAAAATGACCTATTTAATAAAAATGACCTATAGTTAGCTAAGTTCTCTCCCAAATGACATAATAAGGCTTACATAGCTCCAAGATGACCTATTCCCCCTAACTTAGGTATTAAATGGCCTATAATTAGCCTAGCTAGATCCAAAATGGCTTAATAAGCATAGTTTGCTCCGGAATGACCTATTTTACCCAAGTTAGCTCCGAAACGACCTATAGTTAGCTAGGGTTCCACCCAAATGACATAATTAGCTTAGTTAGCTCCTAAATGGTCTATTTAATAAAACATGACCTATACTTAGCAAATTATCCTCGAAATGACATAATTCGCTCCAAAAAGGGATTCTTAGCCAATTTAGCCCGAAGAAGGGGACAAGAGGATAAGAAAGAGTAAAAATGAAAGGAAGGAAGAAGAAGAGAAGAAGAAGAAGGAGAAGGAGGAGGATAAGAAGAAGGAGGATAAGAAGGAGAAGCAGCTCCTCCTTCTCCTTCTTCTTCCTCCTTCTTCCCCCTTCTCCTTCTCCTTCTTCTTTTCTTCTTCTTCTCCTCTTCCTTCTCCTTCTCCCCCTCCTCCTCCTCCTCCTTCTTTTACTTCTTCTTCTCTTTCTCTTCTTCTACGTAGCTTAGACTCATCCAAGAAATGCTAAATTGGCTAATTATCCTATGAAACGACATAATTAGCTTAGTTAGCTCCAAAATGACCTATTTAATAAAAAAATGACCTATAGTAAGCTAAGTTCTCTCCTGAATGACATAATAAGGCTTACGTAGCTGCAAGATGACCTATTCCCCCTAACTTAGGTGTTAAATGGCCTATAATTAGCCTAGCTAGATCCAAAATGGCTTAATAAGCATAGTTTGCTCCGGAATGACCTATTTTCCAAGTTAGCTCCGAAACGACCTATAGTTAGCTAGGGTTCCACCCAAATGACGTAATTAGCATAGTTAGCTCCTAAATGGTCTATTTAATAAAACATGACATATACTTAGATAATTATCCTCGAAATGACATAATTAACTCTAAAAAGGCATTCTTAGCCCATTTAGCCCGAAGAAGGGGACAAGAGGAGAAGAAAGAGGAAAAATGAAAGGAAGGAAGAAGAAGAAGAAGAGAAGAAGAAGAAGGAGAAGGAGGAGGATAAGAAGAAGGAGAAGAAGGAGGAGAAGAAGGATAAGGAGCTCCTCCTTCTCCTTCTTCTTCCTCCTTCTCATTCTCCTTCTTCTTTTCTTCTTCTTCTCCTCTTCCTTCTCCTTCTCCTCCTCCTCCTCCTTATTTTACTTATTCTTCTCTTTCTCTTCTTCTACGTAACTTAGACTCTTCCAAGAAAGGCTAAATTGGCTAATTATCCTACGAAATGACATAATTAGCTTAGTTAGCTCCAAAATGACCTATTTAATAAAAAATGACCTATAGTTAGCTAAGTTCTATCCTAAATGACATAATAAGGCGTACGTAGCTGCAAGATGACCTATTCCCCCTAACTTAGGTATTAAATGGCCTATAATTAGCCTAGCTAGATCCAAAATGGCTTAATAAGCATAGTTTGCTCCGGAATGACCTATTTTACCCAAGTTAGCTCCGAAACGACCTATAGTTAGCTAGGGTTCCACCCAAATGACATACTTAGCTTAGTTAGCTCCTAAATGGTCTATTTAATAAAACATGACCTATACTTAGCTAATTATCCTCGAAATGACATAATTAGCTACAAAAAGGAATTCTTAGCCAATTTATCCCGAAGAAGGGGACAAGAGGAGAAGAATGAGGAAAAATGAAAGGAAGGAAGAAGAAGAAGAAGAGAAGAAGAAGAAGGAGAAGGAGGAGGATAAGAAGAAGGAGAAGAAGGAGGAGAAGAAGGAGAAGGAGCTCCTCCTTCTCTTTCTTCTTCCTCCTTCTTCCTCCTTCTCCTTCTTATTTTCTTCTTCTTCTCCTCTTCCTTATCCTTCTCCTCCTCCTCCTCCTCCTCCTTTTACTTCTTATTCTCTTTCTCTTCTTCTATGTAGCTTAGACTCATCCAAGAAAGGCTAAATTGGCTAATTATCCTACGAAATGACATAATTAGCTTAGTTAGCTCCAAAATGACCTATTTAATAAAAAATGACCTATAGTTAGCTAAGTTCTCTCCTAAATGACATAATAAGGCTTACGTAGCTGCAATATGACCTACTCCCCTAACTTAGGTATTAAATGGCCTATAATTAGCCTAGCTAGATCCAAAATGGCTTAATAAGCATAGTTTGCTCCGGAATGACCTATTTTACCCAAGTTAGCTCCAAAACGACCTATAGTTAGCTAGGGTTCCACCTAAATGACATAATTAGCTTAGTTAGCTCCTAATTGGCCTATACTTAGCTAATTTCTCTCCGAAATAACCTATATACACTTCTTCATCTAGTATTATTCTTCTAACTTTCTTATTTGTCATTTTGCAGATTACATTCACTTCACGGGAAGCTTGGATTATATTGATGGAATGCTTGAAGATGATTTCTTGTACCATGGCTTGTATTGAAACTTGTAGTATATGGATATATATGAAACTTTGTATGCATTTGGATGAAACTGGTGTAATATATGGTTTGGTACGGATGCAACTTGCATAATATGTATGCACTATGGATGAGAGTTATTTTAATATGGTTATGAGTACGGAAAGAAATTTATTTATGTCAAATATATATATATATATATATATCCTAATTATTGTTAAAAATGCTGGATATAATAAAAAATAAATGAAAAAGGGGCTGGTGCCACCCTTTGCCGTCTGTCCCCACATGGCAAAGGGGGGATGGCAGACGACAAAGAGGGGAGAGAGAGGGGCTGGTTCCCCCCTTTGCCGTCTACCACCACATGGCAAAGGGGGGAATCAGCGCCCTCTCTCTCCCCTCTTTGCCGTCTGCCCCCACATGGCAAAGGGTTATGGCAGACGGCAAAGAGGGGAGAGAGAGGGGGTTGGTTCCCCCCTTTGCCGTCAGCCCCCACATGGCAAAGGGGGGATGGCAGACGGCAAAGAGAGGAGGCCTGCCGTTAACACTTAACGGGGCCGTTGCAGTCTGTGCCGTCCCATTTAATTTGTCGTCTGCCCCCTCATGGCAAAGTTTCTTTGCCGTCCATTTTGAAAAAGCAGACGGCAAAGAACCTCTTCACCGGATTTTTTTTACCGTCTACTTTGCCGTCTGCTGACCGACGGCAAAGCCTTTGCCGTCCGTGGTTCCCCCCTTTGCCGTCCGCCATGGCAGATGGCAAATTTCTTAATTTCAGTAGTGATGTACCAATATGAGGTTTAAGGACAAAGATTGGATACAAGAGATGAACTAGAGTTTGAGATGAGATGGTGATGGTGAAGATGTTTGTGGAGATGAGTCATATCATGATGGAGGAAGCATTAGTGATGATGAAGGCTTGATTTCCCCCTCCTGGAGGGAAGTATCCAAGACAGAATTGCTTCGCCGGAGAGCAAAAGTGTTCTTGTCCAGGTTCTGCCTCGAGGCGGCGGTGCCTCGACTGGAAAGTGATCTCTTGATTTTTTAGGGTAAGTGTCACCATATAGGATAAGGGGGACACATAGGCCTGCCAGGGGTCCCACAAGCTCATATGGCGCGCCACGGGGGGGGGGGGGAGGGCTCCACCTGGGATTATGGCCCACTAGCAGCTCTCTGTTGGAGCATATATCTCCATATGTGGTTTTGGTACTTGATGACAATTCCTATGGACTAATGGTTGCCTTAAGTCACATTTATAGGATTTGTCCATAGGCACTTCTTGAAGTCCATCTGTTGGGTTCAAGGAGTTTATATGATGACCAAGATGGTATTCAAGGTATTATCCAAAGAATGGTCATAGAGACACATGGTTGATCAAGATCTCAGACAAAGAGTAAATCAAGATGATCAACACACAAAGCGTACAAGATGTACCGAGAGGGATCAAGTGATCCCATGGTATGGTAAGCATTGTCCATTACGTGTTTGTGTACTAACCCATGGTCTTCGTGAGAGTTCTATGTGGGGGTTAGGTGTGTTTACATGGGATTGCGTCAAAGGGAAGATCTCATACAACCCATGGAGTATGAAGTCAAGTTGTGATCGTCATCAAGATTGCGATGTGCAAGTTCAAGTGGATCAGCACGAAGATAGCATGCTTGAAGCTTGCCGTCCATTGTGGTGGCAATGGACTTGTGAAGATATGCTGAAGAGTGGCTCACCCATAGTGAGTATGGGGGAGCAATCAACTAGTCTTCATCAAGCCAACACAATCAAGAAAGGTGGTCCATCTTGAGGAAGCCCAGATCATCATCATCTAGCTCAAGAGGACGAGGTGCAAGGTATAGGTTTGCCCTTGATAGGTTTTCTGGTTAGGATAGATTGCTGTTATATCAAGGGGGGCAGTCAAGTGAGTAGCTTGATCGTATCGTTCGTTGAGAGCTCAAACCATTTGCATCCTTGCATCATACTTCTTGGTTCTTGTTTGGTGTTTCTCTTTGTGAGTTTTAGAGCTTATGGTCATCTTCGTGACAAGCTCAAGTTCATCGAAAACGGAGTCCATATGCATCTACTATGATGTTTTCGATGTTGGAGTTTTTGCCGGTTCTTCATTCATAGAGATCTCACATCTCTATATCTTTGGCATATTCATAACCGCATGGTCTTAAGATTTCCCTTGTCGTCCTGAATCCAACAAGCTTGGGTTTGCTCGATTCGGAGCTCGTATGCGAAAGTTATGGCTGTTTTAGTGGCGAGCGGTAGTACCGCTGGACCTAGCGGTAGTACCGCTGGAGTTGGCGGTAGTACCGCTGGCCCTAGTGGTAGTACCGCTGGCTGGCGGTAGTACCGCCCCTGGTCAGCGGTAGTACCGCTCCAGGAGCTTAGTACCGCCTGCCTAGCAGTTGTTCGTGGACGGACCTTTTTGCAAAGACTTTCTTGGCGGTGGTAGTGCCGTTGCACTACCAGGGGCCCAGCGGTAGTACCGTTGGAGTGCGAGCGGTAGTACCGCTAGCTGGCGGTAGTACCGCTGCAGCCAGCGGTAGTACCGCTGGAGCTCGGGCAGAAAGTGGGGGTAACGGTCTGATTCCTTCCCCCACTATATAAAGGGGGTCTTCTTCCCCCCTTGTTCTTATCCATCCGTTGAGCTCTTGTTCTACCTCCATTGTTGACATTCTTAGAGCTTGATTACTCTCTATCCCTCCAATGATTCTTGATTGTTCTTGAGGGAAAAGAGAGAGGAGATCTAGATCCACATCTCCACCAATCACTTTCTCCTCTATGTGAGGGGAACCCCTTGGATCTTGATCTTGGAGTTCTTTGTGAGCTCCTTGTTCTTCCTCTCATATTTCTCCATAGCTTTTGTTGTTGTGGAGGGATTTGAGTGTGAGGGACTTGACCACTTCGTGTGTTCTTGCCATTGCATTAGTTGCATCGGTTTGAGTTCTCCACGGTGATACGTGGAAGTGAGAAGTTGAGAAGCTTACTACCTTTGGTACTTAGTACCCTTGATATTGTTCTTCGTGGATGCTTTGGCGTCCTAGAACCTTGGTGGTGTCTCGAAGCTCAATCATTGTGGTGTGAAGCTCCGGGAAGCATCGGGGTCTCCAATTAGGTTGTGGAGATTGCCCCGAGCAATTTGTACGGGTACCGGTAACCGCCCCCAAGGGTTGCCACGTGTACGGGTTCGGTGACCGCCCCCAAGGGTTGCCATTTGTACGGGTTCGGTGACCGCCCTCAAGGGTCCCTTAGTGGAATCACGACATCTTGCATTGTGCGAGGGCGTGAGGAGATTACGGTGGCCTTAGTGGCATCTTGGGGAGCATTGTGCCTCCACACCGCTCTAACGGAGATTAGCATCCGCAAGGGTGTGAACTTCGGGATACATCATCGTCTCCCCATGCCTCGGTTATCTCTTACCCGAACCCTTTACTTATGCACTTTACTTTGTGATAGACATATTGTTTATTGTAATATATCTTGCTATCACTTAGTTGTTTATCTTGCTTAGCATAAGTTGTTGGTGCACATAGGTGAGCCTAGTTGTTTGTAGGTTTTGTGCTTGACATATTAAACGTTAGTTTTATTCCGCATTTGTTCAAGCCTAAACCTTAACTATTTTAAAGTGCCTATTCACCCCCCCTCTAGGCGACATCCACGTCCTTTTCACTCTCCCTGTGACGATACTTCTTCCATTATTTTTTATATATTCCAGAACAATCCTCCCTAAATTTCAGGTCATTTGGACCTTTGGAAAGTATCCCTCTCGGATGTAGCTTTTTCAGGTCCAGAATTCCAGTTGTCGGTAATTTCCCTCGTCAAATAAATCTTGCAAATTAAGAGAGTAAAGTCATAAGAATTGTATCGTAGTGACCAAAAATATTATAAATAATTGTAGGAAATCATGATACAAAATGGACGTATCAACTCCCCCAAGCTTAGACATGTCTTGTCCTCAAGCGAATATCGAACTCGATAATCATGACTACATGTCTAGAGAGAGAGAGAGAGAGAGTGAGAAGTCGATAAAACAAAATATGAACATAGTAGCACCATGGACATTATTATAGCAGAAAGTAATCATCATAATGTTCTCATATCAAAATAACAATTCATTATTAACTTCAAAAGTATAAGAAATAAGCTTTCTTGAAAACTAAACAACTATGCTTTTAGTCATCGAAGCAATTACACTTCATCATCATTATTGGGATAGTCTATGTAAGAGCCTTTTGATTTAGGAAATTCCACATATTCAACCATCATATAGTCTTCCATGATTGTTGGCACTCAAAGCATATTTTTAGAACAAATAGTCTCAATCAAACACAGAAGAAGATATGGGCTTAATGTTTTGCCCCCAACTTATTTATCCTGGGGATAATGCCAACAATAATAGCTTATGATTTCCTACATTACACTCGATATATATGCCTATATGTTTTACCATCACATGATCCTTGCTAGATAAAGAGTTACTGACCGATTAGTATAACCGACTCTTGCACATAAATTAAACACTTCAACATAAATAAAGACATTACGGTACATGCCCTTTGTAGAGGGAATCAGAGGTTGTCATGCGCTTTTAGTTTTTGGATGTGCAATCTCTTAATGCAAAGGAAAATCACTTTATATTGCCCCTTATGATATCAGCCTTTATTATGCAGTCTACCGCTTTTATTTCTTTTCCATCACAAGTTCGTACAAAGCTTATTTCCCTTTCAATAACATATCCTACATATTTAGGAGCATTTTTTATTGCCTTTTGCACCGAAGATAAGTTACTTGAAGGATCTTATTAAATCTATAGGTAGATATGGTGGACTCTTGTGGAAAGAAATTGAGTTTAGGGCATTCACATGCACAAGTAGTATTTCTACTCAGTGCGGAATTTTGTCCAGCAAAAGTTAGGCACAAGCACCACATCTTAGAGGATCCATGACAATATAACTTATATATGAATGTAAACAAACACAACCCATTACGTTGTCTTGCTTGTCCAACCTCAACTACTTACTTAGGTTCGGAAGTAATTAATAGGTGTTCACAATCATACAAGATGTCCCACATGGTATATTTACATGTGAGATCTGATACGTTTCCAATGTATCTATAATTATTTATTGCTTCGTTCTACTTTTGTTGCAATCTTATATAATTTAGAGTCCATTTTATATCATTTTTTGGGAACTAACCTATTAATCTAGTTCCTAGTGCGAGTTCCTATTCAGAAATCAGTACTAAGAAAAGTCCAAACAGAATGAAACTTTATGGTGAATTTTCTAGACCAACACGGACATATGGAGCATCAGGAGGAGACTTGAAGCCACATGATAGGGCCACAAGCTCAAGCGGCGTGCCTCCAGGGCGGTGTCAAGTGAGCTTGTGGCCCCTCATCTTTCTCCTCCCTCGCATGTTTCTCCTATAAATTCAAAAAAAATCGAGAAACCCTGAAAGGAGACGTGAAACAATTTTTCCACCGTCGCAAGTTTCTGTTTAAGTGCGATCACATCTTGAGGATTCTGCTGGTACACTGCCAGAGAGGGAATCGACCACGGATGAAATCTACATCAACCTTGTTGCATCCATGATGATGTGTGATTAGTTCACCACAGACCTACTGTTCCATAGTGATTATCTAGATGGATCTCTCTCTCTCTCTGGGTGATCTTCAATACCATGTTCTCTTCGAAGATCAATCCGATGTGATCGTATTTTGTTGTGTGTTTGTTCTGATCCAATGAATCATCCGTTTATGATGAGTTTATTCACCGAAAGTAACCGAGTCTTCTCTAAAATTTATAATGACATTATTATGTATGATTGTTATATCTATGTATGCTTTCCTATCTATGAGTCTTCTTTGGCCAAGTAGTGTTGGGGAACGTCGCATGGGAAACAAAAAAATTCCTACGCTCACCAAGATCAATCTATGGGGACCAACATCTATGAGAGGGGGAGTGCATCTACATACCCTTGTAGATCGCTGAGGAGAAGCATTGAGAAACGTGGTTAATGTAGTCGACCGTCTTTGCGATCCAATCACGATCCATCCCGTGATCTAATCACGACTCGTCCCGTGATCCAATCATGAATGTACCGATCAAGTGCCGAATGGATGAAGCTCCTCGTCATGTCCAGGATCTCACCCGAGACACCAAACAACCTTAGTTTACCAACACAATAAATCAACTATATCGTCACTGAACGTTAAGTGTGCACACCCTGCGGGTTCGACAACTATGTAGACATGACCGAGACATGTCTATGGTAAAAAATCAATGGTGGGACATGGATGCCCATATTGGCTCCTACATATTCTACGAAGATCTATATTGGTTGAACTAGCAATGTAAAGGATTCAGCTAATCCTGTATGCAGTTCCCTTTGTCCATTGGTATGTTACTTGCCCGAGATTCGATCGTCGGTATCTCCATACCTGGTTCAATCTCGTTACTCACAAGCCTCTTTACTCGTTCTGTAATACAAGATCATGTGACTAACTCCTTATCCACATTGCTTGCAAGCTTATTGTGATGTTGTATTACCTAGTGGGCCCCAAGATACCTCTCCCTCATACAAAGTGACATATCCCACTCTTTATCCATGCCAACTCCACACACACACACCTGGAGATACCTGTAGAGCATGTTTATAGTCACCCAGTTACATTGTGATGTTTCATACACACAAGGATAAGAAGAAGAAGTAGAAGGAGGAGGATAAGAAGAAGGAGAAGAAGGAGGAGAAGAAGGAGAAGGAGCTCCTCCTTCTCCTTCTTCTTCCTCCTTCTTCCTCCTTCTCCTTCTCCTTCTTCTTTTCTTCTTCTTCTCCTCTTCCTTCTCCCTCTACTCCTCGTTCTCCTTCTCCTCCTCCTCCTCCTCCTACTCCTTATTTTACTTTTTCTTCTCTTTCACTTCTTCTACGTAGCTTAGACTCATCCAAGAAAGGCTAAATTGGCTAATTATCCTATGAAATGACATAATTACTTTAGTTAGCTCCAAAATGACCTATAGTTAGCTAAGTTCTCTCCTAAATGACATAATAAGGCTTACGTAGCTGCAAGATGACCTATTCCCCCTAACTTAGGTATTAAATGGCCTATAATTAGCCTAGCTAGATCCAAAATGGCTTAATAAGCATAGTTTGCTCCGGAATGACCTATTTTACCCAAGTTAGCTTCGTAACGACATATAGATAGCTAGGGTTCCACCCAAATGACATAATTAGCTTAGTTAGCTCCTAAATGGTCTATTTAATAAAACATGACCTATACTTAGCAAATTATCCTCGAAATGACATAATTAGCTCCAAAAAGGCATTCTTAGCCAATTTAGCCCGAAGGAGGGGACAAGAGGAGAAGAAAGAGGAAAAATGAAAGGAAGGAAGAAGAAGAAGAAGAGAAGAAGAAGAAGGAGAAGGAGGAGGATAAGAAGAAGGAGGAGAAGAAGGAGAAGGAGCTCCTCCTTCTCCTTATTCTTCCTCCTTCTTCCTCCTTCTCCTTCTCCTTCTTATTTTCTTCTTCTTCTCCTCTTCCTTCTCCTTCTCCTCCTCCTCCTCTTGCTCCTCCTGCTCCTTCTTTTACTTACTCTTCTCTTTCTCTTCTTCTACGTAGCTTAGACTCATCCAAGAAAGGCTAAATTGGCTAATTATCCTACGAAATGACATAATTAGCTTAGTTAGCTCCAAAATGACCTATTTAATAAAAAATGACCCATAGTTAGCTAAGTTCTCTCCTAAATGACATAATAAGGCTTACGTAGCTGCAAGATGACCTATTCCCCCTAACTTAGGTATTAAATGGCCTATAATTAGCCTAGCTAGATCCAAAATGGCTTAATAATCATAGTTTGCTCCAGAATGACCTATTTTACCCAAGTTAGCTCCGAAACGACGTATAGTTAGCTAGGGTTCCACCCAAATGACATAATTAGCTTAGTTAGCTCCTAAATGGTATATATAATAAAACATGACCTGTACTTAGCTAATTATCCTCGAAATGGCATAATTAGCTCCAAAAAGGCATTCTTAGCCAATTTAGCCCGAAGAAGGGGACAAGAGGAGAAGAAAGAGGAAAAATGAAAGGAAGGAAGAAGAAGAAGAAGACAAGAAGAAGGAGAAGGAGGAGGATAAGAATAAGGATAAGAAGGAGGAGAAGAAGGAGAAGGACATCCTCCTTCTCCTTCTTCTTTTCTTCTTCTTCTCCTCTTCCTTCTCCTCCTCCTCCTCCTCCTCCTCCTTCTTCTTTTACTTCTTCTTCTCTTTCTCTCCTTCTACGTAGCTTAGACTCATCCAAGAAAGGATAAATTGGCTAATTATCCTACGAAATGACATAATTAGCTTAGTTAGCTCCAAAATGACCTATTTAATAAAAAATGACCTATAGTTAGCTAAGTTCTCTCCCAAATGACATAATAAGGCTTACATAGCTCCAAGATGACCCATTCCCCCTAACTTAGGTATTAAATGGCCTATAATTAGCCTAGCTAGATCCAAAATGGCTTAATAAGCATAGTTTGCTCCGGAATGACCTATTTTACCCAAGTTAGCTCCGAAACGACCTATAGTTAGCTAGGGTTCCACCCAAATGACATAATTAGCTTAGTTAGCTCCTAAATGGTCTATTTAATAAAACATGACCTATACTTAGCTAATTATCCTCGAAATGACATAATTCGCTCCAAAAAGGGATTCTTAGCCAATTTAGCCCGAAGAAGGGGACAAGAGGATAAGAAAGAGTAAAAATGAAAGGAAGGAAGAAGAAGAGAAGAAGAAGAAGGAGAAGGAGGAGGATAAGAAGAAGGAGGATAAGAAGGAGAAGCAGCTCCTCCTTCTCCTTCTTCTTCCTCCTTCTTCCCCCTTCTCCTTCTCCTTCTTCTTTTCTTCTTCTTCTCCTCTTCCTTCTCCTTCTCCTCCTCCTCCTCCTCCTCCTCCTTCTTTTACTTCTTCTTCTCTTTCTCTTCTTCTACGTAGCTTAGACTCATCCAAGAAATGCTAAATTGGCTAATTATCCTATGAAACGACATAATTAGCTTAGTTAGCTCCAAAATGACCTATTTAATAAAAAAATGACCTATAGTAAGCTAAGTTCTCTCCTAAATGACATAATAAGGCTTACGTAGCTGCAAGATGACCTATTCCCCCTAACTTAGGTGTTAAATGGCCTATAATTAGCCTAGCTAGATCCAAAATGGCTTAATAAGCATAGTTTGCTCCGGAATGACCTATTTTACCCAAGTTAGCTCTGAAACGACCTATAGTTAGCTAGGGTTCCACCCAAATGACGTAATTAGCATAGTTAGCTCCTAAATGGTCTATTTAATAAAACATGACATATACTTAGATAATTATCCTCGAACTGACATAATTAACTCTAAAAAGGCATTCTTAGCCCATTTAGCCCGAAGAAGGGGACAAGAGGAGAAGAAAGAGGAAAAATGAAAGGAAGGAAGAAGAAGAAGAAGAGAAGAAGAAGAAGGAGAAGGAGGAGGATAAGAAGAAGGAGAAGAAGGAGGAGAAGAAGGATAAGGAGCTCCTCCTTCTCCTTCTTCTTCCTCCTTCTCATTCTCCTTCTTCTTTTCTTCTTCTTCTCCTCTTCCTTCTCCTTCTCCTCCTCCTCCTCCTTATTTTACTTATTCTTCTCTTTCTCTTCTTCTACGTAACTTAGACTCTTCCAAGAAAGGCTAAATTGGCTAATTATCCTACGAAATGACATAATTAGCTTAGTTAGCTCCAAAATGACCTATTTAATAAAAAATGACCTATAGTTAGCTAAGTTCTATCCTAAATGACATAATAAGGCGTACGTAGCTCCAAGATGACCTATTCCCCCTAACTTAGGTATTAAATGGCCTATAATTAGCCTAGCTAGATCCAAAATGGCTTAATAAGCATAGTTTGCTCCGGAATGACCTATTTTACCCAAGTTAGCTCCGAAACGACCTATAGTTAGCTAGGGTTCCACCCAAATGACATACTTAGCTTAGTTAGCTCCTAAATGGTCTATTTAATAAAACATGACCTATACTTAGCTAATTATCCTCGAAATGACATAATTAGCTACAAAACGGAATTCTTAGCCAATTTATCCCGAAGAAGGGGACAAGAGGAGAAGAATGAGGAAAAATGAAAGGAAGGAAGAAGAAGAAGAAGAGAAGAAGAAGAAGGAGAAGGAGGAGGATAAGAAGAAGGAGAAGAAGGAGGAGAAGAAGGAGAAGGAGCTCCTCCTTCTCTTTCTTCTTCCTCCTTCTTCCTCCTTCTCCTTCTTATTTTCTTCTTCTTCTCCTCTTCCTTATCCTTCTCCTCCTCCTCCTCCTCCTTTTACTTCTTATTCTCTTTCTCTTCTTCTATGTAGCTTAGACTCATCCAAGAAAGGCTAAATTGGCTAATTATCCTACGAAATGACATAATTAGCTTAGTTAGCTCCAAAATGACCTATTTAATAAAAAATGACCTATAGTTAGCTAAGTTCTCTACTAAATGACATAATAAGGCTTACGTAGCTGCAATATGACCTACTCCCCTAACTTAGGTATTAAATGGCCTATAATTAGCCTAGCTAGATCCAAAATGGCTTAATAAGCATAGTTTGCTCCGGAATGACCTATTTTACCCAAGTTAGCTCCAAAACGACCTATAGTTAGCTAGGGTTCCACCTAAATGACATAATTAGCTTAGTTAGCTCCTAATTGGCCTATACTTAGCTAATTTCTCTCCGAAATAACCTATATACACTTCTTCATCTAGTATTATTCTTCTAACTTTCTTATTTGTCATTTTGCAGATTACATTCACTTCACGGGAAGCTTGGATTATATTGATGGAATGCTTGAAGATGATTTCTTGTACCATGGCTTGTATTGAAACTTGTAGTATATGGATATATATGAAACTTTGTATGCATTTGGATGAAACTGGTGTAATATATGGTTTGGTACGGATGCAACTTGCATAATATGTATGCACTATGGATGAGAGTTATTTTAATATGGTTATGAGTACGGAAAGAAATTTATTTATGTCAAATATATATATATATATATATATCCTAATTATTGTTAAAAATGCTGGATATAATAAAAAATAAATGAAAAAGGGGCTGGTGCCACCCTTTGCCGTCTGTCCCCACATGGCAAAGGGGGGATGGCAGACGACAAAGAGGGGAGAGAGAGGGGCTGGTTCCCCCCTTTGCCGTCTACCACCACATGGCAAAGGGGGGAATCAGCGCCCTCTCTCTCCCCTCTTTGCCGTCTGCCCCCACATGGCAAAGGGTTATGGCAGACGGCAAAGAGGGGAGAGAGAGGGGGTTGGTTCCCCCCTTTGCCGTCAGCCCCCACATGGCAAAGGGGGGATGGCAGACGGCAAAGAGAGGAGGCCTGCCGTTAACACTTAACGGGGCCGTTGCAGTCTGTGCCGTCCCATTTAATTTGTCGTCTGCCCCCTCATGGCAAAGTTTCTTTGCCGTCCATTTTGAAAAAGCAGACGGCAAAGAACCTCTTCACCGGATTTTTTTTACCGTCTACTTTGCCGTCTGCTGACCGACGGCAAAGCCTTTGCCGTCCGTGGTTCCCCCCTTTGCCGTCCGCCATGGCAGACGGCAAATTTCTTAATTTCAGTAGTGATGTACCAATATGAGGTTTAAGGACAAAGATTGGATACAAGAGATGAACTAGAGTTTGAGATGAGATGGTGATGGTGAAGATGTTTGTGGAGATGAGTCATATCATGATGGAGGAAGCATTAGTGATGATGAAGGCTTGATTTCCCCCTCCTGGAGGGAAGTATCCAAGACAGAATTGCTTCGCCGGAGAGCAAAAGTGTTCTTGTCCAGGTTCTGCCTCGAGGCGGCGGTGCCTCGACTGGAAAGTGATCTCTTGATTTTTTAGGGTAAGTGTCACCATATAGGATAAGGGGGACACATAGGCCTGCCAGGGGTCCCACAAGCTCATATGGCGCGCCACGGGGGGGGGGGGGGGGGGCTCCACCTGGGATTATGGCCCACTAGCAGCTCTCTGTTGGAGCATATATCTCCATATGTGGTTTTGGTACTTGATGACAATTCCTATGGACTAATGGTTGCCTTAAGTCACATTTATAGGATTTGTCCATAGGCACTTCTTGAAGTCCATCTGTTGGGTTCAAGGAGTTTATATGATGACCAAGATGGTATTCAAGGTATTATCCAAAGAATGGTCATAGAGACACATGGTTGATCAAGATCTCAGACAAAGAGTAAATCAAGATGATCAACACACAAAGCGTACAAGATGTACCGAGAGGGATCAAGTGATCCCATGGTATGGTAAGCATTGTCCATTACGTGTTTGTGTACTAACCCATGGTCTTCGTGAGAGTTCTATGTGGGGGTTAGGTGTGTATACATGGGATTGCGTCAAAGGGAAGATCTCATACAACCCATGGAGTATGAAGTCAAGTTGTGATCGTCATCAAGATTGCGATGTGCAAGTTCAAGTGGATCAGCACGAAGATAGCATGCTTGAAGCTTGCCGTCCATTGTGGTGGCAATGGACTTGTGAAGATATGCTGAAGAGTGGCTCACCCATAGTGAGTATGGGGGAGCAATCAACTAGTCTTCATCAAGCCAACACAATCAAGAAAGGTGGTCCATCTTGAGGAAGCCCAGATCATCATCATCTAGCTCAAGAGGACGAGGTGCAAGGTATAGGTTTGCCCTTGATAGGTTTTCTGGTTAGGATAGATTGCTGTTATATCTAGGGGGGCTCTCAAGTGAGTAGCTTGATCGTATCGTTCGTTGAGAGCTCAAACCATTTGCATCCTTGCATCATACTTCTTGGTTCTTGTTTGGTGTTTCTCTTTGTGAGTTTTAGAGCTTATGGTCATCTTCGTGACAAGCTCGAGTTCATCGAAAACGGAGTCCATATGCATCTACTATGATGTTTTCGATGTTGGAGTTTTTGCCGGTTCTTCATTCATAGAGATCTCACATCTCTATATCTTTGGCATATTCATAACCGCATGGTCTTAAGATTTCCCTTGTCGTCCTGAATCCAACAAGCTTGGGTTTGCTCGATTCGGAGCTCGTATGCGAAAGTTATGGCTGTTTTAGTGGCGAGCGGTAGTACCGCTGGACCTAGCGGTAGTACCGCTGGAGTTGGCGGTAGTACCGCTGGCCCTAGTGGTAGTACCGCTGGCTGGCGGTAGTACCGCCCCTGGTCAGCGGTAGTACCGCTCCAGGAGCTTAGTACCGCCTGCCTAGCAGTTGTTCGTGGACGGACCTTTTTGCAAAGACTTTCTTGGCGGTGGTAGTGCCGTTGCACTACCAGGGGCCCAGCGGTAGTACCGCTGGGGCCAGCGGTAGTACCGTTGGAGTGCGAGCGGTAGTACCGCTAGCTGGCGGTAGTACCGCTGCAGCCAGCGGTAGTACCGCTGGAGCTCGGGCAGAAAGTGGGGGTAACGGTCTGATTCCTTCCCCCACTATATAAAGGGGGTCTTCTTCCCCCCTTGTTCTTATCCATCCGTTGAGCTCTTGTTCTACCTCCATTGTTGACATTCTTAGAGCTTGATTACTCTCTATCCCTCCAATGATTCTTGATTGTTCTTGAGGGAAAAGAGAGAGGAGATCTAGATCCACATCTCCACCAATCACTTTCTCCTCTATGTGAGGGGAACCCCTTGGATCTTGATCTTGGAGTTCTTTGTGAGCTCCTTGTTCTTCCTCTCATATTTCTCCATAGCTTTTGTTGTTGTGGAGGGATTTGAGTGTGAGGGACTTGACCACTTCGTGTGTTCTTGCCATTGCATTAGTTGCATCGGTTTGAGTTCTCCACGGTGATACGTGGAAGTGAGAAGTTGAGAAGCTTACTACCTTTGGTACTTAGTACCCTTGATATTGTTCTTCGTGGATGCTTTGGCGTCCTAGAACCTTGGTGGTGTCTCGAAGCTCAATCATTGTGGTGTGAAGCTCCGGGAAGCATCGGGGTCTCCAATTAGGTTGTGGAGATTGCCCCGAGCAATTTGTACGGGTACCGGTAACCGCCCCCAAGGGTTGCCACGTGTACGGGTTCGGTGACCGCCCCCAAGGGTTGCCATTTGTACGGGTTCGGTGACCGCCCTCAAGGGTCCCTTAGTGGAATCACGACATCTTGCATTGTGCGAGGGCGTGAGGAGATTACGGTGGCCTTAGTGGCATCTTGGGGAGCATTGTGCCTCCACACCGCTCTAACGGAGATTAGCATCCGCAAGGGTGTGAACTTCGGGATACATCATCGTCTCCCCATGCCTCGGTTATCTCTTACCCGAACCCTTTACTTATGCACTTTACTTTGTGATAGACATATTGTTTATTGTAATATATCTTGCTATCACTTAGTTGTTTATCTTGCTTAGCATAAGTTGTTGGTGCACATAGGTGAGCCTAGTTGTTTGTAGGTTTTGTGCTTGACATATTAAACGTTAGTTTTATTCCGCATTTGTTCAAGCCTAAACCTTAACTATTTTAAAGTGCCTATTCACCCCCCCTCTAGGCGACATCCACGTCCTTTTCACTCTCCCTGTGACGATACTTCTTCCATTATTTTTTATATATTCCAGAACAATCCTCCCTAAATTTCAGGTCATTTGGACCTTTGGAAAGTATCCCTCTCGGATGTAGCTTTTTCAGGTCCAGAATTCCAGTTGTCGGTAATTTCCCTCGTCAAATAAATCTTGCAAATTAAGAGAGTAAAGTCATAAGAATTGTATCGTAGTGACCAAAAATATTATAAATAATTGTAGGAAATCATGATACAAAATGGACGTATCAACTCCCCCAAGCTTAGACATGTCTTGTCCTCAAGCGAATATCGAACTCGATAATCATGACTACATGTCTAGAGAGAGAGAGAGAGAGTGAGAAGTCGATAAAACAAAATATGAACATAGTAGCACCATGGACATTATTATAGCAGAAAGTAATCATCATAATGTTCTCATATCAAAATAACAATTCATTATTAACTTCAAAAGTATAAGAAATAAGCTTTCTTGAAAACTAAACAACTATGCTTTTAGTCATCGAAGCAATTACACTTCATCATCATTATTGGGATAGTCTATGTAAGAGCCTTTTGATTTAGGAAATTCCACATATTCAACCATCATATAGTCTTCCATGATTGTTGGCACTCAAAGCATATTTTTAGAACAAATAGTCTCAATCAAACACAGAAGAAGATATGGGCTTAATGTTTTGCCCCCAACTTATTTATCCTGGGGATAATGCCAACAATAATAGCTTATGATTTCCTACATTCCACTCGATATATATGCCTATATGTTTTACCATCACATGATCCTTGCTAGATAAAGAGTTACTGACCGATTAGTATAACCGACTCTTGCACATAAATTAAACACTTCAACATAAATAAAGACATTACGGTACATGCCCTTTGTAGAGGGAATCAGAGGTTGTCATGCGCTTTTAGTTTTTGGATGTGCAATCTCTTAATGCAAAGGAAAATCACTTTATATTGCCCCTTATGATATCAGCCTTTATTATGCAGTCTACCGCTTTTATTTCTTTTCCATCACAAGTTCGTACAAAGCTTATTTCCCTTTCAATAACATATCCTACATATTTAGGAGCATTTTTTATTGCCTTTTGCACCGAAGATAAGTTACTTGAAGGATCTTATTAAATCTATAGGTAGATATGGTGGACTCTTGTGGAAAGAAATTGAGTTTAGGGCATTCACATGCACAAGTAGTATTTCTACTCAGTGCGGAATTTTGTCCAGCAAAAGTTAGGCACAAGCACCACATCTTAGAGGATCCATGACAATATAACTTATATATGAATGTAAACAAACACAACCCATTACGTTGTCTTGCTTGTCCAACCTCAACTACTTACTTAGGTTCGGAAGTAATTAATAGGTGTTCACAATCATACAAGATGTCCCACATGGTATATTTACATGTGAGATCTGATACGTTTCCAATGTATCTATAATTATTTATTGCTTCGTTCTACTTTTGTTGCAATCTTATATAATTTAGAGTCCATTTTATATCATTTTTTGGGAACTAACCTATTAATCTAGTTCCTAGTGCGAGTTCCTATTCAGAAATCAGTACTAAGAAAAGTCCAAACAGAATGAAACTTTATGGTGAATTTTCTAGACCAACACGGACATATGGAGCATCAGGAGGAGACTTGAAGCCACATGATAGGGCCACAAGCTCAAGCGGCGTGCCTCCAGGGCGGTGTCAAGTGAGCTTGTGGCCCCTCATCTTTCTCCTCCCTCGCATGTTTCTCCTATAAATTCAAAAAAAATCGAGAAACCCTGAAAGGAGACGTGAAACAATTTTTCCACCGTCGCAAGTTTCTGTTTAAGTGCGATCACATCTTGAGGATTCTGCTGGTACACTGCCAGAGAGGGAATCGACCACGGATGAAATCTACATCAACCTTGTTGCATCCATGATGATGTGTGATTAGTTCACCACAGACCTACTGTTCCATAGTGATTATCTAGATGGATCTCTCTCTCTCTCTGGGTGATCTTCAATACCATGTTCTCTTCGAAGATCAATCCGATGTGATCGTATTTTGTTGTGTGTTTGTTCTGATCCAATGAATCATCCGTTTATGATGAGTTTATTCACCGAAAGTAACCGAGTCTTCTCTAAAATTTATAATGACATTATTATGTATGATTGTTATATCTATGTATGCTTTCCTATCTATGAGTCTTCTTTGGCCAAGTAGTGTTGGGGAACGTCGCATGGGAAACAAAAAAATTCCTACGCTCACCAAGATCAATCTATGGGGACCAACATCTATGAGAGGGGGAGTGCATCTACATACCCTTGTAGATCGCTGAGGAGAAGCATTGAGAAACGTGGTTAATGTAGTCGACCGTCTTTGCGATCCAATCACGATCCATCCCGTGATCTAATCACGACTCGTCCCGTGATCCAATCATGAATGTACCGATCAAGTGCCGAATGGACGAAGCTCCTCGTCATGTCCAGGATCTCACCCGGGACACCAAACAACCTTAGTTTACCAACACAATAAATCAACTATATCGTCACTGAACGTTAAGTGTGCACACCCTGCGGGTTCGACAACTATGTAGACATGACCGAGACATGTCTATGGTAAAAAATCAATGGTGGGACATGGATGCCCATATTGGCTCCTACATATTCTACGGAGATCTATATTGGTTGAACTAGCAATGTAAAGGATTCAGCTAATCCTGTATGCAGTTCCCTTTGTCCATTGGTATGTTACTTGCCCGAGATTCGATCGTCGGTATCTCCATACCTGGTTCAATCTCGTTACTCACAAGCCTCTTTACTCGTTCTGTAATACAAGATCATGTGACTAACTCCTTATCCACATTGCTTGCAAGCTTATTGTGATGTTGTATTACCTAGTGGGCCCCAAGATACCTCTCCCTCATACAAAGTGACATATCCCACTCTTTATCCATGCCAACTCCACACACACACACACCTGGAGATACCTGTAGAGCATGTTTATAGTCACCCAGTTACATTGTGATGTTTCATACACACAAGGCATTCCTCCGGTGTGAGTGAGTTACATGATCTCATGGTCATAGGAACAAAATGATTGACATGTAGAAAGCAATAGGAGTCAACTGGATACAATCAAACACCATGCTTAAGGTTTGGGTCTTGTCCATCACATCATTCTCCTAATGATGTAATTATTATCAAATGACAACTCATGTATATGGCTGGGAAATCTTCACCATCTTTGATCAACGAGCTAGTTCAGAAGAGGCATACTAGGGCCACTTTTTTGTCTATGTACCCACACATGTATTTCAATATCAGTCAATACAATTATAACATGGATAATAAATTATTATCATGAATAGGGAAATACGATAATAACCAATTTATTATTGCCTCTAGGGCATATTCTGAAAAGTCTCCCACTTGCCCTAGAGTCAATAATCTAGTATTACAAGGTAATGAATCGAACACCCATAGAATTGTGGTGTTGATCATGTTTTGCTCGTGGAAGAGGTTTACTCAACGGATGTGCAACATTCAGATATGTATGTACTTTGCAAATATTTATGTCCTCCTCCTTGATATACGCGGATGGAATTGAAGCAACGCTTTATGTGTCTGGTCCTTTTGTGAAACCTTGTTTCCTTGTCTAGAGCAATGGCACCAGTGCTATCACAAAATAGGGTCATTGGATCGAGTGCATTGGGCACAACTCCAAGATCCATCATGAGTTGCTTCATCTAAACACCTTCCTTTTCTCCTTCCGAAGCAGCTATGTACTCCGCTTCACATGTAGAATCAACTACCACACTTTGCTTGGGACTGCACTAGCATATCGCTCCAGCATTTAGAATAAATATGAATCCGGTTTGAGACATAGAGTAATCCAGATCTGTGTCAAAGCTTGCATCGACGTAACCCTTTATGACGAGCTCTTGATCACCTCCATAAACAAGACATATCCCAAGTCCTTTTCAGGTACTTAAGGATATTCTTCACCATTGGCCAGTGTTCCACTTCTAGATCACTTTGAAACCTTCCCGCCATACTTATGGTAAGGCTAATAGCTGGTCTTGTGCATAGCATCGCATACATAATGGAGCCTATGGTTGCAGCATAGGGGATGACACTCATCATCTCTCTATCCTGTGTAGTCGCTCGACATTGAGTCTTACTCAACTTCACATCTTGTAGGACATGCAAGAACACCTTCTTCGACTTCTTCAAAACCTTATCAAGGTATGTGCTTTGTGAAAGTCCAATTAAGCGTCTTGATCTATCACTATAGATCTTGATGCCTAATATGTAAGCAGCTTCTCCGAGGTCCTTCATTGAAAAACTCTTGTTCAAATATATCTTCATGCTTTCCAAAAATTATATATTGTTTCCAATCCGCAATATGTCATCCACATGAAATATTAGATACGCTATAGAGATCCCACTCATTTTCTTGTAAATAGAAGCTTCTCCATAAACTTGTATAAATCCAAACGCTTTGATCACCTCATCAAAGCGAAGATTCCAACTCTCAGATGCTTGCATGAGTCCATAAATGGATCGCTGGAGCTTGCATATTTTTTCAGCATTCTCTGCATCTACAGAACCTTCCGATTGCATCATATACAACTCTTACTTAAGGAAACCATTAAGGAACTTGTTTTGTCATCCATCTGCCAAATTTCATAATCAAAAAATGCAGCTATTGCTAACATGATTCTGATGGACTTAAGCATCATCACTACGGGTGAGAGAGTCTAATCATAGTCAACTCCTTGAACTTGTGAAAACCCCTTTGTAACAAGTCGATCTTTATAGAGGCAACATTACCGTCCGCGTCTGTCTTCCTCTTAAAGATCCATTTGTTCTGAATAGCCTTTCGACCTTCTGGTAATACTTCCAAAGTCCACACTTTGGTTTCATATGTGGATCCTATCTCGGATTTCATGGCCTTTATCCATTTGTTGGAATCCGTGCCCACCATCGCTTCTCCATAGCTCGTAGGTTCATACATACTTTGATGGAGGCCAACTGCTGCTATGGGGAGCGTATCCCTATTTAGCTAATGTGGTATGTGACTGCGGTGGGGCACGAGCCCATTTATGCTCCTTGACGGACAAGTTTGGCCTAGGAGTCATATCACCGGCCTCTACTTCGGTTGCAAAAGGTGCAATGTGTTACTCAGTCTGGAGGGATCGCTCGGTGTTACAATTGACTGTAGTAACAACCTTGGGTCCTCGCATCTTCAGCTTGAGGTATGCATAACGGGGGACGGCACTGAAGCGAGCAAACGTTGTACGACCGAGGAGTGCGTGATATCCGCTGTGGAAATGGACAATGTCGAAGATCAAATCTTCGCTGCAAAAGTTGTCGGGTGAGCGAAACACTACCTCTAGGGTTATCGTGCTCGAACAGCGAGCCCCAACGCGAGGAATTACTCCTTTGAATGTGGTTTTGGTGGATTTAATTTTTGATGGATCAATGCCCATTTTTTGCACTCTATCCTCGTAGATGAGATTAAGGATGTTGCCTCCATCCATGAGGACTCGTGTGAGATGGTACCCATCAATGATGGGATAGAGTATTGATACTTCTCCATCGTATCTACTTTTCCCAACGCTTTTGCTCTTGATTTTGGACTCTAATTTGCATGATTTGAATGAAACTAACCCGGACTTGCGTTGTTTTCAGGAGAACTACCATGGTGTTTTTTTTGTGCAAAAAATAGAACTTCTCGGAATTAAACGAAACTTTCTCGAGATTTTTTATGGAATAAAAAAATACTAGAACCAAGACCCACTAGAGGGGAGGCCCCACGCGCCCACTAGGCACGAGGGCGCGCCACCCCCCTAGCGCAGCGTAGTGGCTAGTGGGGCCCACGGGGCTCGGCTGACCCTAACTCCAGCACTATAAAAAACTATTTTTTCAGAAAAACAGGAGAGGAAATTTCATTGCATTTCATGTGGTGCCACCGCCACCTCGTGTTCTTCATCGCGAGGCCAAATCTCGAGTCCGTTTTGGGCTCCGGAGAGGGGAATCTTTGGTCTTCGTCATCACCAACCCTCATTCGTTGCCAATTCCATGATGCTCTCCACATGAAGTGAGTAATCCCTTCATAGGCTTGATGGTCGGTGAGGAGCTCGATGAGATTCATCATGTAATCGAGTTAGTTTTGTTAGGGCTTGATCCCAAGTATCCACTATGTTCGGAGATTGATGTTTTTATGACTTTCCCATGCTTAATGCTTATCAGTATGGCCCGAGTGCCATGATTTTAGATTTAAATAGTTTATGTTTTCACCATTATATATATGTTCTTGATCGGATCTTGCAAGTTATATGCACCTACTACGTGTTAGGATCCGCATACCTCCGCATACCCCAAAGTGACAATAATTGGGATTCTTTTCGGTGATAGCCGTAGTATGAGGAGTTCATGTATTCACTATGTGTTAATGCTTTGTTCCGGTTCTCTATTAAAAGGAGGCCTTAATATCCTTAGTTTCCATATGGACCCCGCTGCCACGGGAGGCTCGGACAACAGATGTCATGCAAGTTCTGTTCCATAAGCATGTCTGACTATTTATGGAATACATGCCTACAGTATATCGATGAAGGGGAGCTAGTTCTGTGTCGCACTATGTTATGACTAAAACATAATGAATATTATCCAGCAATACCGCTCATCTAGTGCCTACAAGTTTTCCACGCAACGTTCTTGCTAAGTTACTACTATTGCTACTGCTGTTACAACTGCTACAAAACTGCTATCACTATTATCGTTGTTGCTGCTAGTGTTACCACTTGTATCAAAACTATCATACTACCGTGCTATTGATCAATGTGCTGCAAATACTAAATCTCCAAGTGTGGTTGAATTGACAACTCAGCTGCTAATAACTGCAAATATTATTTGGCTCCCCTTGTGTCGAATCTATAAATTTGGGTTGAATACTCTACCCTCGAAAACTATTGCGATCCCATATACTTGTGGGTTATCAAAAACGTTTTCTCGCGCCGTTGCCGGGGAGCATAGCTATATTTGTTGAGTCACTTGGTATATCTATTTACTGATCACAATGAAGAATCTGAAAGATACAAGAACCAAGATCGCGCCGTCTAAGAAGGGGGGAGGTAAGGAACTGCCATCTAGTTCTACACTTGATTCACCTTCTGTTTTGAACACACTTGCATGTCACACCCTGTTTTTACCTTACTTCAATTGTAGCCTCTTCAAAATTCTGAGTTTATTAAAAAAAATTAAACAAGTGCTATGAGTGCCATGATTGCCATTATCTGTATGTATGCTTGAATGAATGGACCCAAAAAGAGTATTTTTATAACATGATATTTCCATAAAAACCTTTTTTCTCATTTTTGACTATTTCAAAACCTTGCTTTGGGTTTGCACTACAAGTCTCTGATTTCAAGGGAGTGCCTTCACCCAAAGATTGTACTATGGTTTTAGCACTATTTTAACTCCCCGAAATCATAAAATGATTATTTTATAAAATATTTTTCTATTTTATTAGCATGTCCTTTTCTGCGACGATAAATGACATTTCTGGATGGAAAATTACTTTTCTACCTTCGAAAAATCTGAGAAAAATTGGAGATACCTACAAGACATATATTTCCCATACATAAGGTTTTTAAACCCTATTTATGTTCAAAATATTTGAGCGAATCCTTGAAAACCCAATCTGTTTGTTTTGACCTTTTGAAATATTTCCAAAGGAAATATTTCAAATAAATTCCCAGAAAATTCTAGCATGCTTCTCAAACTATATTTGGTGTTCATGCCAAGTTTCACCTCATTAGAAGGTGATTTGGTTCACCAAATAATCCTAAAACACTCTCTGTCCAAAATCAAGTTGTAGCAACTCTACATAACAAAGTTTGTCCAAATGGCCTAAAACTTTGCACGGGTGCTCAACATCCCAAATGAGGAGTCCTTGCCAAAAATTGGATTTGTGGGGATTAATTTACCCATATTCCCTTTTGAAAGCACAATATTGCCCATTTGGGGGTGATTTCAACTTTTCATTGCCAAACTTGTCCAATGGAGCTCAAATTTGGTGGAGCATCCTCTTTTTGAATCAAACCCAATCGTGTTAACTCTCAGCACCAGTGGTGGAGGTTAACTACCCCAAACACGTGTCGAACACCTTCTCCATTATGGTCAAACATCTCTTAACCCTCACTACACCCATACCCTTTCCACTAAACTCTTAGTGCACGTTCCCAGCACCACTCCTCAACTGCAGACGAGTGGCCCTTGTCTGGTTCCAAGCAGAACAGCCAAAATCTCCATTCTAGTTTCTGGCTCAAAACTCGCACCTCCTCCCCAAGCTCTCCCTTTGAGCATGCCAACATGCCGTGGCATGCCAAAACTGCACTCTCGGAGCACTACAGGGCGCACCCGAGGCAAAGGAGGCCAGCCCCGACTGGCTCTCACCTCCCCTCGGTGTCTTTCCGCGTCTCCGACAACCCACCTGAATTAGGGTAGCCTCAAGGCCCCTCATCCTCCTCTATGCTGGCGAGGGCGACGCGTGCCCTCGTGTGCCAGATTCAGCCAAAAGAACGTGGCCACGCAGCTCACGCGCGCCACGTCCCCTCTCTCTCTCCTGTTGAGTCTCTGGGGTCTCAAACCACGTCCGCAAGACCGTGTTATTGAACCCGAGCTCTCTATCCCTCTCTAGCAGCCGCGATGAAACCACCAGTGCACTCCCGCGCGGTGCACCGTTGCTGGCCTACAAATAGGCCTCCCCTCGCTCCAGCGCCCCCACACCTCTCCTCCAGAACCTCAATCGAGGCCCCAACCACCCCATTCAAGCACAAAGAGCTCCGGTTCTCGAGATCGACCGAGGCCCCGCTGCTTCGAAGCTCCGTCGATCTCGGGCTACGGGCCAACTCTCTCGCTCCTCTCACCTCCTCCGTGACTGTAGTGAGCTCAGGGAGAGCTATGGTTCTCGAGATCGACCGAGGCCCCGCTGCTTCGAAGCTCCGTCGATCTCGGGCTACGGGCCAGCTCTCTCGCTCCTCCGTGACCGCATCTCACTTCCTCGAGCTTTTCCTTGCCCATAGCACCCAGCTCCACCACCTCCCGTAGCACCTCCGCCATGGCCACCTCGTCGCCGGTGACCCAGGGCCTCCCCATCGTTCCTTCTACCACCGCAGGTAGGCGGCGATGCGCTGGTTCCATTCCTGCCGTCGTTGGGACACGAGGGCGTCGGTATCACCGTCGGCGTGCCTCCCCTTCCTCTGTCCAGAGAAGGAAGACGACCCTGATAGGCATGCCCCACCTGTCGGTGGTCCGTCTCTTCCCCTCTCTCCTCTCTCTGTCGCCGACCACAGGGGCCCGCGCGTCAGGTTTGAACCTGACGGCGCGCACGCCTAGGCTGCTGGCTGGCTAACTGGCTGGTTGGCCAGTCGGGCCGCCCCAGCCACTAGTCGATCAAGGCCAGGGGTTAGCCCCTTTTACTTTTTTGCTTTGTTTCTGTTTTTAAAAGATTTTTGCAGAATTTATTACAAAATGAAATTTAATTGTTTTTTCACCACAATTCCTCTAAAAATATCTAGAATTTAATAGAACTGTTGTACTGTTTTTTATGAAAACTTTTGTGTATAGTTATAATTAAAAGGCTTATTTTGAATATTTTAGCTCCTCTTAATTGGATTGTAAAAATAATATTTTCTTCAAAACCAGAGACAAATATTTTGAAAATTAGATTATATTTTTATGAGAATAGGATAACATTTTTAAAGTGAGTTTGTGCTATGTTTTTGAGTGAGCTACTTATATTATTATTATTACGACGATAGATTCCGCATTCGGCGAAGGAGTTGGACTCGAAGACCCCGGATACCAAGTTGATCAAGGCAAGCGGCCCTTTGACCATTCTAAGAAATACTCCTACACATGACACATTGGTTACTTTATTCCGATGCATATAGTTAAGGTTATTCGGTGCACTCAGCATGGTGTTACCGATGGCTCCTCCGGAGCACTTGCATCGAGCATGATCCTACCATGTATGAGGGTCACGCTGTTGATATGTTGACAAGTAGACAGTAGTGCTACACATAGTAGAAGCATATGCATGGTAACATAGAGTTGATATCAAAGATTTTATGAAAACCACGTTGGATGCCACTAATGCCCGAGGGTGATGATATGAGTTAGGTGGCCAGTTGTGAAGCAGTGGTGCACCGGGTAAAGTTTCGTGTGAGTGGTTTCGGAAACAGGAATAGATTTATGATGTGTCGATCGTCCCAACCTTACATGTACGACCATCATACCCCTTTATGGGACGGGGCTTTGTTGATTACTTTGGTCGGTGCTAGTAAAGAGGCCACATTACTAGTGGCGGGAGTGATATGTGGTCAGTCTCATGACGGGGTCGTCTCAGGTAGGTCGACTATGCCATTTTTACGTGTTCCGCACACACCGTTGATCCCCGCATGGATGATACGGTCTAGAGTTGGTGCTCGTAAGACGTACATCATGTGGGATGGGTACCAATCGAGTGGACTCTTTGTCTAGTGTCGTGAGGGGAAAGGCAATAATCGAGTACTTACCTCGGGTATGTTATATACCCTGAGTCGTGGATGATGTGAAAGTTTCCCGGATCTTGTGGGTATAGCGTAGAACCTCTGGAGAGTGTAAAACTATTCGAATAGCCATGTCAATATTCAAGGACAGTTGGGTAATCCTGTTTAAACGACGTCTAGTCGTTTTCGCACAAACCAAATTGTGTGTGTGTGTGTGTGTGTGTGTGTGTGTGTGTGTGTTTAAAGGTGTTATCTGAAAGAGTTGATATGTTCAAGTTTGGTGACTTGGCATATCCGGTGAACTCGAAGTGTTCAGCCCTCAACAGTTATGTTGATATATGTAACCTGTTCTTCTGAATACCATCTAGCTTATGATGCATACCCGTCTATGATCATGTTTACTTACAATCAAGCTTGCTTTCCGTAAATGTTGCATATCACTTATTATCATACCAATTGCATTATCCATATCATGGGCTGTTCGCAAGTACATTCAAAGTACTCACTGGCTTGCCACTGGTTATGTTATTGACCAGACATGGAAGAACCAGCGTTTGGAGAAGAATTCGTCATCGGAGACAGACACACGAAGTAGGACGCTTCCCAGTCAGAATGTCGGTTGGTGAAAGCTGATGGCATGGGCTCTCGTTTGTTATCAAGATTCCGCTAGTAGTTGTATCGGTGTGATTGACCTTATAGGCCCTACTTATGTGAGACTTGACCTTGATGGTCATTTGTTGTATCAAACGGTATGTTGGATGTAAGACTCTTAATATTCAGTATTTGTGTGTACGATGAGCATTAATCTCTGGGATCACTGAGCACGTTCATTCGGCGGTCTCGACTCGTAAGTCGGGGTCCCCACAAAGCTGGTATCACAGCCAGGTTGACTGTAGAAAGCCTTAGGTAGCATGGATGATAGCCGAGACGATTAGCACACTCAGCCCTTACACCTGAGAATTCTACACCCTACTACTGTTTCATACCACCCATAGATTTCTAACCCTGTCATAAAAACCTTGTAGATTGCCGTCGTAGCTCAGATTCTTCTGGAAACTGGCTTCCCCTTGCTTTTCGAAGACAGCCTGGAGAAGTGTCAAGTATGCTGCACGCCCATTTTCCTCTACCACGAGCACTGGGTCAACGCCGACACAAAGGAATATCACGTAGACGTGATAGTGAAGGCAAACGACTCCCCAACTAGTTGGTTCTTTGAAGGACCACATATGGAGAATCTGATGTTGGCAGTGGAGACAGCAACACGAGAGGCGCTCGTGCATCTCCGTGATATCCTTCCTGAGATGGCCAACGAGCCGGCTACTCGTCACCTGCCTTTTGTTAAGGACGGGATTGACGAGAGCTGGACACTCAACCCATCCCCGGAAGATGGTACGCCACTCAGGTTTTAGACCTACTATAGCCTCTCCGCCGACACCTTAACTCACCTTCTGATCAAGGAATCTGTGACGCTTCACCAAGAACTACACCAGGTCAAGGACCTACTTCGCATGGAAAAGATGAAGACCCGCAAGGTCAAGAAGGAAGGAGCACCTGGAGGGCAGCCTACTATTGCCTTCCGAGGAGGGATACCACCGCTCCAGGCCACTCCCATACAGAGTCCATGTAATGGTTCATGATAACCACGAGTGTTGTGTGCTTCCTATTCATGTTTGGATGCAAGCCGCATTTCTGCCTTAGGCAGCTTGTAAGCGACTGCATCACTTGTTTTAAGTAAGTAATTGCATTAGTTTCCTCAAACTTTTTTTTGTCCCACACACTTCACATTACCGAACCCCCTTATCTAGGAGCGTCATCCCTTATGATTCCTCGGCCACTTCGGATTACTGACATGTCTGCTCCCAAACAGATGGTGATTTCTACCCGCACTAGCACCTTCAGCAACCCCAGCACTAGCACTTCTAGCCAACAGGGCCAAGCTAGAGGAACCGGTGCGTCTGCCCAAGCTCGAGAACACCCCGAGTAGTAGCAGGGCGACATTCCCCCCCCCCACCGCCTCCTCTGGAGAGCATGAGCATGGCTCAGTTACTCCAAGCTCTCCGAGGGGAACGTCAAGCCAACAATGCCACCATCCAACAGCTCGCTCAAGTCTTAGTGAACAATCTGCCGCAGAACAGAAATGGTAATAGTCGCTCCACTCTATCCGAGTTTATGAGGACTACGCCTCCCATATTCACGGAGACAACTGAACCGTTGGATGACAATGAATGGATCCGCACCATCGAAGACCTCCTCGCGCTGGTCAAATGCACCGACGACCGCGAGAAAGTCATTTATGCTTCTCACCGTCGTGGAGGCACGACCAGGGCTTGCTGGGACTGGTTCCACATCATGCGGGCGGGACATACTATATCTTGGACTGACTTCAAGGAAGGATTCTGCGCTGCTCACATTCCCCTGGAATGATGACCATTAAGAAGCGAGAATTCCGAGCTCTAAGGCAAGGCAGTGGAACCGTCAAGGAGTACCTGAGAAGTTTAACCTTTTGTAAAGATATGCACCAGAAGATGTCAACACTGAAGCTGCGAAGGTGGAACGCTTCATGGAAGGACTCCAGTAGTCTCTTCAGTATCAGCTTGTTGTCTGTGAATGTCGGACCTTCTGCGATCTGGTAAACAAGGCCCTTATGCTGGAAGATAAGAGTCACGCAATGGATGACACATGTAAGCGTAAGCTTATGGGTAATGGAGGTTCCAATAACCAGAAGGCACGTTTGTGGCAATCTGCCCCGGCAAGACCTAGCTACCACCAACAGCAGTATAAGGCACCAATGTTCCGCCAGAACTACCAGCCCCAAGCCAGAGATCAATCCACCCAACAGCAGTGGAGTCAGGCCAAACATTCCAGGACAGGTCACCTGATTTGGATGTGGTCAGACTGGGCACTACTCCAGGCAGTGCCCCAACAAGAAGTCCGATGCACCACGCCCAATGTGTCTAATCCAGGACAAGGTCATGGAGCACCAGACATGAACCAACCTCCCCACAACCAGCAGTATCACAGCAGGGGACGCGTAAATCACATCTCTACAAAAGAAGACCAGGAAGACCCGTACTGCATTCTGGGTACGTTCCTCGTCAACTCCACCCCAGCAACAGTATTGTTTGATTGTGGTGCTTCGCATTCTTTCGACACCCAAAAGTTTGCGGAAAAGTGTGGTTTGAAGCCTACTCTCCTTAATGGGAAACTGGCAGTACATACCCCGGAAGTAGTACTAAGGACCAACCTAGGATGTAGAGGAGTTGGGATCCACATCAATGGGATAAGCTTCATAGCATATCTCATTGTCATTAAGTCGCAAGGCTTAGACGTGATCCTTGGTATGGATTGGTTGGCCAGGCACCAAAGCATACTGGACTGCGCCAAAAGGGCTATTGCCATGACAAGTGACCAAGGTGTAAAAGTCAAGTATGTCCCTAAACCTACCTCCACTCAGGTTCATCGGGTCAATTGCCTATCGGAAGAAGAGTTGGACCAAGTACCAATAGTCTGTGAGTACCCAGACTTCTTTCCTGATGAGCTGCCTGGGATGCCTCCTGACCGAGACATCGAGTTCATCACTGAGCTCATGCCGGGATCAAGGCCTATCTATAAGAAGCCTTATAGGATGGGATCCGAAAAGCTAGCCGCGTTGAGGAAGCAGTTGGATGAGCAACTCAGGAAGGGATTCATCCGTCCAAGTGCATCACCTTGGGGATCACCTGTTCTGTTCGTGTCCAAGAAGGATGGGACTATCAGGCTCTACGTCGATTACCATTCCCTCAATGAAGTCATGATCAAGAACAAGTACACTCTCCCCAAGATTGAAGACCTATTAGACCAGTTAAATGGTGCCAAGGTATTTTCCAAGATCGACCTTAGATCTGGATATTACCAGCTGAAGATCCAACTTGAGGACATACCTAAGACGCCATTCGTAACCCGGTACGGTCTATACGAGTGCACAGTCATGTCGTTTGGGTTGACCAATGCCCAGCATACTTCATGTACCTCATGAACAAAGTCTTCATGGAATACCTGGATAAGTTTGTCGTCGTCTTCATCGATGACATATTAATCTTCTACAAGGCCGAAGAAGAACATGATCAACACTTGAGGCTAGTGTTGGAGAAGCTTCGAGAACACCAACTTTATGCGAAGTTTAGCAAATGCAAATTCTAGCTGCACGAAGTTGGATTCATGGGTCGTACTATGACGGCAAACGGATTGGCAGTCGATCCTTCCAAGATTACCACGGTAACTATATGGGAGTCGCGAATCAATGTGAAGGAAGTCAGAAGCTTCCTCGAACTCGCGGGATACTACCGCAAGTTCGTGGAACGATTCTCCCACATCGCCCAACCAATGACTCAACTCTTGAAGAAGGGTAAGAAGTTTGAATGGACGCCGGAGTGCGAAGAAAGCTTCCAAGAGCTGAAGACGAGACTGACTACCGCCTCGGTACTGGCTACTCCGGATATGAGCAAGGAGTTTGTGATATACTGTGATGCCTCAAGAACCGGGATCGGTGGCATCCTAATGCAAGACGGTAGGGTCGTGGCTTACTTGTCATGGCAACTGTGCCCGCATGAGGAGAAGTACGCCACTCATGACCTCGAGTTGGCAGCTGTAGTGCATGCCCTGAAGACATGATGACATTACCTTCTGGTGAAGCGATGTGAAATGTACACCGACCACAAGAGTCTGAAGTATATTTTTACTCAAAGGGAGTTGAATATGAGGCAGCGAAGATGGTTGGAGCTGATCAAAGACTACGACCTCAGCATTCAATACCACCCCGGTAAGGCCAACGTGGTGGCCGATGCCTTGAGCCGGAAGGCCTACACCTTGAACGCCATGCTCAAGGAAAGGCTACCCGCCTTATATGAGGAGCTGGAAAGCTTCAGGTTGGAGCTAGTTGAACCAGGATTCCTAGTTAACCTCGAAGTCGAACCCACTCTAGCACACGACATCAAAGAGGCCCAGAAGGGACACCAGAGCATTGAAGGCATCAAGAAGAAGATCCAGGAAGGCAAGGCCCCTGAATTCTCAATGGATGAGAAAGGAGTCGTGTGGTTTGGGAAGCATTTATGTGTACCCAACAATGCTGAGCTCAAGAAGTTAATCTTGCAAGAAACCCATGACACACCCTACTCAATTCACCCCGGTGGGACCAAGATGTATCAAGACCTTCGAGAAAGGTTTTGGTTGCATGGTGTGAAGAGAGAAATAGCTTCCTATATCGCCAAGTGCGATGTGTGCCAGCGTGTCAAGGCTGAGTACCCGCGACCTGTCGGACTGCTGCAACCTCTCGAGGTGCCCGAATGGAAGTGGGACCGAGTCGGCATGGACTTCTTCACCGGTCTACCTAGGCCCAGCAAGGGGCATGACTCCATATGGCTCATTGTCGACCATCTGACCAAGGTCTCTCACTTCATTCCAGACAGGACCACTTATGGTGGTGACAAGCTGGCAAGTCTCTACATTGAGCGTATTGTGAGCCTCCATGGAGTTCCCAAGGAAATTGTATCTTACCGAGGCACGCAGTTCACCTCAAGATTCTGGAAGAAGTTCCAAGAAGCTCTCGGAACCAAGCTCTCTTTCAGCACCGCCTTCCACCGGCAGACGGGCAGACAGACAGAGCGAGTGAATCAGATACTTGAGGGTATGATCCGCACTTGTGTCTTAGCACATGGGACGAAATGGGAAGATGCTACTTCTCAAACAACAACGCCAGAAATTGACACGTTGACGGAGATTGGGCTTGCGTTGGTTTTTCCCTTGAAGAGGAAAGGGTGATGCAGCAGAGGAGCAGTAAGTAATTCCCTCAGTTTGAGAACCAAGGTATCGATCCAGAAGGAGGGTCTCGTCAAGTCCAGAGTACATGCGCAAACACAAACAAGCTTGAACCCAACGCTTCAAAGGGGTTGTCAATCCCTTCAAGATTGTTTGCAAAGTGAGATCTGAAGGCGGAAAGTGCAAAAAAGTAAAAAGTGTAAGGCTGAAAATATGGTGTGGAGTACACCCTGGGGGCCATAGTGTTCACTAGAGGCTTCTCTCAAAATAGCAAGTATTATGGTGGGTGAACAAATTACTATCGAGCAATTGATAGAACCGCGCAAAGTCATGACAATATCTAAGGCAATGATCTAGCATATAGGCATCACGTCCGAGACAAGTAGACCGATACTTTCTGCATCTACTACTATTACTCCACACATCGACCGCTATCCAGCATGCATCTAGTGTATTGAGTTCATGATGAACAGAGTAACGCTTTAAGCAAGATGACATGATGTAGAGGGATAATCTCAAACCAATGATGAAAACCCCATCTTTTTACCCTTGATGGCAACAACACGATACGTGCCTCGCTACCCCTTCTGTCACTGGGTGACGTCACCGCACGGTATGAACCCAAAACCAAGCACTTCTCCCATGGCAAGAATCATAGATCTAGTTGGCCAGACAAAACCCACAACTCGAAGAGAATTACAAGGATATGAAATCATGCATAAGAGAGATTAGAAGAAACTCAAATAAGATTCATAGATAATCTGATCATAAACCCACAACTCATCGAAACTCGACAAACACACCGGAAAAGAAGATTACATCGGATAGATCTCCATGAAGATCATGGAGAACTTTGTATTGAAGATCCAAGAGAGAGAAGAAGCCATCTAGTTACTAGCTATGGACCCGTAGGTCTATGGTGAACTACTCACGCATCATCGGAGAGGTCATGGTGTTGATGGAGAAGCCTTCCGTGTCCGAATCCCCCCTCCGGCAGGGCACCAGGGCGTGCCCCAGATGGGATCTTGCGGAGACAGAACCTTGCGGCGGCGGAAAAGTGATTACGATGCTCCCCTGATTTTTTGGGAATATTTGGGAATTTATAGGCGCAAGATCTAGGTCAGGGGACCTCTAGGGGGCCCACAAGCCTGCATGGCGCGACCCCCCTGACCGTGGGGTGGGGGCTTGTGGGGCCCCTGGGGCTCTTCTAGCTTGGCCACCAAGCTCTCCGATCTTCTGTTCCAGAAAAAAAATCTTTTCGGGGATTTTCTTCCGTTTGGACTCCGTTTCAAAATCTCCTCTGAAAGGAGTAAAAAACAGGAGCTGGCACTTGGCACTGGATTAATAAGTTAGTCCCAAAAAATAAATAAAAGGCATGCAAAACATCCAAAGTTTGACAAGATAATAGCATGAAACCATCAAAAAATATAGATACGTTGGAGACGTATCAGAAGATTGTGTGCCATTCGATGAGTTCTCATACAACAACAACTATCAGTTCGGTCTCAAGATGGCCCCATTTGAAGTGCTATACGGATGGAAGTGTGGCACCCCGCTCAACTGGTCTGAAACTGGTGAAGGATTGATATTCGGACCAGATGTTCTTCATGAAGCAGAAGACAAGGTGCAACTTTTCATGGAACACGTGAAAGCATCCAAGTCGCGACAGAAGAGCTATGCGGATTCTTGCCGCAGGGAAAGTGGAGTTCAACCTCGGAGACTAGGTGTACCTTTGCGTCACACCTCTCAAGAGAACCAAGCGTTTCCATGCCAAGGGGAAACTTGCTCCAAGGTTCATTGGACCTTTTAAGATCACGGCAAGGCATGGAGAAGTTGCTTACCAGTTGGAGCTACCTCCGAAACTTTTGGGTGTTCACAACGTCTTCCACGTGTCACAACTCCATAAGTGCGTGCAAGCGCCAAACTGTCCAGATCTTTATAAGGACATTGACCATCAAGCCACTGACCTTCAGCCAGACCTCACTTATCACGAGAGGCCAATTCGCATCCTGGACGAAACCGAGCGTTGTACCAGGAGCCGCACCATCAAGTACTTCAAGGTCCAGTGGAGCAACCACACCGTAGCAGAAGCAACATGGGAGCATGAAGACTATCTCCGGTCCAAATTTCCGTACCTTTTTAGCACCTAGCTTAGGAATCTCGGGGACGAGATTCTTGTAAGGGGGCTAGGTCTCTCACACCCTGTTTCTACCTTACTTTAATTGTAGCATCTTCAAAAATCTGAGTTTATTAAAACTTTTTAAGCAAGTGCTATGAGTGCCATCATTGCCATTGTTTGTATGTATGCTTGAATGAATGGACCGAAAAATAGTATTTTTATAACATGATATTTCCATAAAAACCTTTTTCTTATTTTTGACTATTTCAAAACCTTGCTTTGGATTTGGAGTACAAGTCTCTGATTTCAAGGGAGTGCCTTCACCCAAAGATTGTATTATGGTTTTAGAACTATTTTAACTCTCCCAAATCATAAAATGATTATTTTATAAAATATTTTTCTATTTTATTTGCATGTCCATTTCTGAGACCAGAAATGATATTTCTGGATGGAAAATTACTTTTCTACCTTAGAAAAACCTGAGAAAATTGGGAGATACCCAGAGGACATATATTTTCCATACATAAGATTTTCAACCCCTATTTATGTTCAAAATATTTGAGAAAATTCTTGAAAACCTATTCTATCTGTTTTGACCTTTTGAAATTTCCAATAAATTCCTCGAAAACTCCATCATGCTTCTCAAACTATATTTGGGGTTCATGCCAAGTTTCACATCATTCCATGGTGATTTGGTTCACCAAATAATCCTAAAACCCTCTCTGTCCATAATCAAGTTATAGCTACTCTACATAGAAAAGTTTGTCCAAATGGCCTGAAACTTTGCACGGGTGCTCAATATCCCAAATGGGGATTCGTTGCCAAAAATTGGATTTGTGGGGATTAATTTACCCACATTCCCTTTTGAAAGGACAGTACTGCCCATTTGGGGGTGATTTCAAGTTTGCATTGTCAAACTTGTCCAATGGAGCTCAAATGTGATGGATCATCTTGTTTTTGCATCAAACCCAATCATGTTAACTCTCAGCACCAGTGGTGGAGGTTAACTACCCCAAACACCTGTCGAACACCTTCTACCATTATCGTCAAACAACTCTTAACCCCTCTACACCCATACCATTTCCACTAAACTCTTAGTGCAGGTTCCCAGCACCACTCCTCAACTGCAGACGAGTGGGCCCAATCTGGTTCCAAGCAGAAGAGCCAAAATCTCCATTCTAGTTTCTTGCTCAAGACTGGCACCTGCTCCCCAAGCTCTCCCTTTGACCAGCAGTGATACCATTGGCTCTCAAACATCTGAGGAGTATCTAAACCAACCCCCGGACACGCCACACATAGCCAAAGCACCCCAGAGAGCGCCAGCATGTCGTGGCATGCCAAAAATGCGTTCTGGGCACGCTACAAGGCGCACCCGAGGCAAAGGAGGCCAACCCCGGCTGGTTCTCACCTTCCCTCAGTGTCTCTTCGCGTCTCCGACAACCCACCTGAATCAGGGCAGCCTCAGGGCCCCTCCTCCCCCTCTGTGCTGGCCAGGGCGACGTGTGCCCACGCGCGCCAGATTGGGCGAAAAGAACGCGGCCACGCAGCTCACGCGTGCCATGTCCCCTCTCCCCCGTTGAGTCTCTGGGGTCTCAAACCACGTCTACAAGACCGTGGTATCAAACCCGAGCTCTCTCTCCCTATTCAGCAGCTGAGGTGAAACTACCAGCACGCTCTTGCGTGGTGCACCGTTGTTGGCCTATAAATAGGCCTCCCCCTCGCTCCAACACCCCACACCTCTCCTCCAGAACCTCAATCGAGGCCCCAACCACCCCATTCGAGCACAAAGATCTCCAGTGCTCGAGATCGACCGAGGCCCCGACGCTTTGGAGCTCCGTCGATCTCGGGCTACGGGCTAACTCTCGCGCTGTTCCCACATCCTCCGTGACCGCAGTGAGCTCAGGGAGCTTCTCCATCACTTCCCAAGCTATTCCCTTCCCATAGCAACCAGCTCCACCACCTCCCGTAGCACCTCCGCCGCGACCACCTCGTCTCTGGTGACCCAAGGCCTCCCCGTCGTTCCTTCGACCACCAGCAGGTAGGCGGCGATGCGCTGGTTCCATTCTTGCCGTCGTTGGGACACGAGGGCGCCGGTATCGCCGCCGGCGTACCTCCCTTCCCTCTGTCCATAGGAGGAAGACGACCCCGATAGGCATGTCCCACCTGTCGGTGGCCCGTCTGTCCCCCTGTCCTTTCTCTGCCGCTGACCACACGGGCCCGCGCGTCAGGGTTTAACCTGACGGCGCGCGCGCCTAGGCTGTTGGCTGGCTAACTGGCCAGTTGCCAGTTGGGCCGGCCCAGCCACTGGCCGAGCCAGGCCAGGGGTTAGCCCCTTTTTCTTTTTTTCTTTATTTCTGTTTTTAAAATATTTTTGCAGAATTTATTACTCAATCAAATTTAATTATTTTCCCACCACAATTCCTCTAAAAATATGTAGAATTTAATAGAACTGTCATACTATTTTATGAAAACTTTTCTGCATGGTTATAATTAAAAGGCTTATTTTGAATATTTTAGCTCATGTTAATTGGATTTAAAATTAATCTTTTCATCAAAACCTTAGACAAATATTATTAAAATTATATTATAGATTTATCAGAATACGATAACATTTTTAAAGTGAGTTTGTGCTTTGTTTTAGAGTGAGCTACTTATATTATTATTATTATTATTATTATTATTATTATTATTACGACGATAGATTCTACGTTCGATGAAGGAGTTGGACTCGAAGACCCCGGATACCTAGATGATCAAGGCAAGCAACCCTTTGACCATGTCTAAGAAATACTCCTATGCATAACACATTGGTTACTTTATTACGATGCATATAGTTAAGGTTATTCGGTGCACTCAGCATGTTGTTACCAATGGCTCCTCCGGAGCACTTGCATTGAGCATGATCCTACCACCTATAAGGATCACGACGTTGATATGTTGACAAGTAGACAATAGTGCTACACATAGTAGAAGCATATGCATGGTAACACAGAGTTGATATCAAAGGTTTTATGAAAACCCCGTCGGGTGCCACTAATGCCCGAGGGTGATGATGCTGAATTAGATGGCCACTTGTGAAGCAGTGGTGCATCGGGTAAAGTTTCGTGTGAGTGGTTTCGGAAACAGGAATCGATTTATGATGTGTCGATCGTCCCAACCTTACATGTACGACCACGATACCCCTTTATGGGACGGAGCTTTGTTGATTACTTTGGTGGGTGCTAGCAAAGAGGCCACATTACTAGTGGCGGGAGTTATATGTGGTCACTCTCGTGATGCGGTGGTACCAGGTAGGTTGACTATGCCGTTTTTACTTGTTCCGGGCACAGCGTTGGTCCCCGCATGGATGATACGGTCTAGAGTTGGTGCTCGTAAGATGTACATCATGTGTGCTGGGTACCAATCGAGTGGACTCTTTGTCTAGTGTCGTCAGGGGAAAGGAAATGATCGGGTACTTACCTCGGGTATGTTATATACCGCGAGTCGTGGATGACACTGAAGTTTCCCGGATCTCGTGGGTACATCGTACAACCTCTGTAGAGTGTAAAACTATTCGAACAGTCGTGTCCATGGTCAAGGATAGTTGGGTAATCATGCTTAAACTACGTCTTGTCGTTTCTGCATAAACCAAGTGTGTGTGTGTGTGTGTGTGTGTTTAAAGGTGTTATCTCAAAGAGTTGATATGGTCAAGTTTGGTGACTTGGAAAATCGGGTGAACCCGAATTGTTCAGCCCTCAGCAGTTATGTTGATATCTGTAACATGTTCTTCTGAATACCATCTAGCTTATGATGCATACCCGTCTATGATCATGTTTATTTACAATCAAGGTTGCTTTCCGCAAATACTGCATATCACTTATTATCATACCAATTGCACTATCCATATCATGGGCTGTTTGCGAGTACATTCAAAGTACTCACTGGCTTGTCATAGGTTATGTTATTGACCAGACATGGAAGAACTGGAGTTCGGAGAAGAATTCGTCATCGGAGACGGACACATGAACTAGGACGCTTCCCAGTCAGAATGTGTGTTGGTGAAGGCTGATGGCATGGGCTCCCGTTTGTTATCAAGATTCCGCTAGTAGTTGTATCGGTGTGATTGGCCTTATAGGCCCTACCTATGTGAGACTTGACCTTGATGGTCATTTGTTGTATCAAATGGTATGTTGGATGTAAGACTCTTAATATTCAGTATCTATGTGTTCGGTGAGCATTGACCTATGGGATCACTGAGCACGTTCATTCGTCGATCTCGACTCGTAAGTCGGGGTCCCCACATTGCAACACCACCACCACATGTTGTTAATCATGATATGTCGCAAGTTATTGATGATGCTACCTCTGCTATGAATGATGCTAGTACCTTGCTTGATGATTATGTGCCACTAGGTGAATTTATTGATGAACAACTTGCTAGAGCTAAAGAAATTGAGCATGCTGAAATTGATGAAATCTTCGAAACTGGAAATATTGAAACACCTTTTAGACATGACTATCCAAGAACTGAAATGCCTGAAATACCTGAAGGTTATGTTATGGATTAAGAAATAGATAGAGACTTCCTTTCTTGTGAGGATGGAGAAGATCTTATGGAACGACCATGCAAGTTGAAAGAAAAATCCTCGAATGCTAGAATGAAATATGATCCTAAGTTTGCTACTTCACCTATCTTTGTTATCGATAAGGATTATGAATTCTCTATCGACCACAGATAACTAGTATGGTTGAATATGATCCTTTTCATGGCCATGAAAATGAAACTGTTGTGGCACATCTCACTAAGTTAAACGATATGGCCACCCTATTTGCTCATGATGAGAAAATTTGCTACTACTCTATTCTCAAATTATTTCTGTTCTCATTAAAGGTGATGCTAAGGTTTGATACAATCGTGCTCCTGGTTGTGCGCGTAGTCCCAAGGATATGATTTATTACCTCTCTAAAAAATATTTTCCTACTCATAAGAAAGAAGCTTCCTTACAGGAAATATTTAACTTTGTGCAAATTGAAGAAGAGAGTCTGCCACAAGCTTGGGGAGGCTTCTCCAATTACCTAATGCTTTTCCTGATCATCCTCTTAAGAAGAATGAAATAGTAGATATATTTTATAATGGACTAAACGATGCTTCTAGGAACCACCTAGATAGTTGTGCTCGTTGTGCTTTGAGGGAACGAACTGTTGAACAAGTTGAGGAGTTATTGACTAACATACTGAAGAATCATGATGAATGGAAACTTCCTGAACCGCCACCTAAACCCACTCGTAATAAGAGGGGTATCTTATTCCTTAGTCCTAAAACTATGCAAGAGGCAAAGAAATGTAAGAAGGAAAAAGGCATTAAAGCTAAAGATGTTAAGAATTTACCACCTATCAAAGAGAATACATGGTCTCCAAACACCACCATATGTGGTGGAGGTAAATTCTATTTTAAAGTTTGATGAACGTGACATCCCTTACAATAAACATCCTACTCAATAATTATATGAGTTTGATAATTATATTATAAAGCAAGATCATTTCAACTCCTATGTTATGAAACAATTGAAACAAAACTCTGATATGAATGCTCACTTAAGTGACTTATTATTTAGAATCACAATTGATGTAAGAGGTGTAGGAAAACATGCTTCTATGGTTCAAACCCAACTAGAGCAAGTTGCTAAATCTCAAAGTGAACTACTTCATGAAATGAATGATAATATGAATGATCATGATGTTAGAGTAATGACTAGAGGAGGAACAATAACTCAAGATCCACTATATCCAGAAGGTCATCCTAAAAGTACTGAATAATATTCACACAGAATTAAAATTGATGCACCTAGTCCTTCTAGGAATAAAAAGAAAAGAAAAATGATAGGACCTTGCATACTTCTAGTGAACCTGAAATAGAAAAACCTTCTGATAATGCTAATGACATCTCTATCACTGATGTTGAAACTCAATCTGGTAGTGAGCTTTCAACTAGTGATAATAAAAAATATAATGATGATGCTCATGTAGATGCTCAACCTAACAATGACAAAGAACCAGATAATGATGTTGAGATAGAACCTCCTTTTGATCTTGATAGCCCGCAACCTAAGAATAAGTGTTATGATAAAAGATATTTTGTTTCTAGAAAGCATGGCAATGGAAGAGAGCCATGGGTTCAAAAACCCATGCCTTATCCACCTAAACCAACTAAGAAAACAGATGATGAAGAATTTGAACGCTCTGCTGAAATGCTTAGGTCACTCTTTTTGCGTACTCGTTTAAGTGATCTTTTAAAGATGCCCCCTTATGCTAAGTATATGAAAGACATCATAACTAATAAAAGAGAAATACTTGAAGCTGAAATCTTCACTATGCTTGCTAATTACTCTCTAAAGGAAGAAGTACCAAAAATACTAGGAGATCCAAGAATACCAACTATACCATGTTGTGAAAACTGCTTTATGTGATCTAGGAGCTGGTGTTAGCGTTATGCCTTTCTCTTTATACAAAATACTTGACTTGAATAAACTCACACCTACTCAAATCTCATTGCAAATGGCTGACAAGTCAACTCCCATACCTATCAGTATTTGTGAACATGTGCCCGTTGTTGTTGCTAATATTACTATCTTGTCAGATTTTGTTTTACTTGATATGCCCGAGGGTGAAAACATGTCGATTATCCTTGGTAGAACTTTCTAAAATAGTGCAGGGACTCTTATTGATTGCAAGGAAAAGCAAAGTCACTTTTCATGTCAATGGTAAAGAACATACGATGCATTTTCCGAGGAAACAATTCCAAGTGAATGGTGTTAATGTTATTGAAAAATCTTCGACTATCACCAATGAAAGCTTTCAACTACCCCTACGCGCTGCCAAAAATAAATATGAGATACTTATTGTTGGGTATATGCACATCCCGTTGAAGTAACTTCGTGTTTTACGAAAATGCTTCGGGTTCATGCTAATTGGAAGTTGTTGTTAATAAGACTTGATCAACGTTGTTAATGGATCGTTTTCGACAAGCATGAGGTCGATGAATTTAGTAGGCAAAAGTTTCCGTACCCACTTTACTTTTCCTGTTATTTTTATTTAAATACAATAAATACTAGGTTTATCCAATTTTGAGAATTCTCCGTGCAATAAAAAAGTGCCCAAAAATAAAAGTTCTCCAAATGACCTAAGATTTTCACACGATTTTTTCCGAATATTTGAGAATATGTCGCACTGAATACATCAAAGGGAGATGTCCCAGGTGTCCACTAGGCACGAGGGCGTGCCACCCCCACCACACATGCCTTGGTGGGTAGTGGGCCCCTCGGGAGTACCCTCACTTATCCCTTCAGCTCACTTTCTCTCTTACCTTGAGAAAAAAAATCCATGTATCTCTCTCTCTCTCTCTCTCGTGTTCATGCTCTCAAATCCGCAGATTTCGATCTCTTTGCTGGAAACTCCTTTTCTGAAACTGTTTTGGGGGATTGCTCCTTGGTATGTAACTCCCCCACTCCTCCAATTAGTTTAATTTCTTTAATGGTTTATCTTAAAAGTAATAAGCTATTCTAGGTGTTGTTGTAGATGAGCTTGCATGTTGAATTTTTGAAGTTCCATGTAGTTTGAATGCTTGTTTTAGGTTCTAGGAATCCTTACGAGTAGTTGCTATCATTGTTGCGAAGTTTTGTTAACTTTATGTTGTGACCCAAAAAAATTCAGAAATTTGTTCTTGGAAAAATGAACCTCTTCCGGAGGAGTTCATCCAAGAAGAATGACAAGGGGGTTGTTGGTGAATCATCTACTGCTGGACTCACCACCCTGCGATTAACGGAGGCCCGACCATGCGAATGGCCACACATTCCCTTTGTGGAACAAGCCGGATTCTCCCCTGAGTTCACACAATTCATGGCAAATGCTGGGTTAAGAAACTTCATCGCAGATGACTGTGACCAATACCATACCCTCACTAATTCCTTCGTGCAAAATTTCAATTTTCTAAATAGACATGATCCACCTTCAGTGCGGTTTAATTTATATGCTGAAACCCGCCAAATGTCGCTTACTGAATTCTCTGAGATATGTTTAATTCCCTCTCATTGGGGAGTTAAGAGAACCGAAGCATGTTGAATTTGAGGATTCCTCCTCACCTTAACAATGGGTGAGGGAAGGGGCATGTAGAAAGTCACTGCCATTGGCCTGCAGTTTCCTTCGGTGCATTACTTTGCTTTATTTGTCATGAAGTGTTTAACTGCTAGGGAACAAGGTAGTATACTTAGCACTCCTGACCTTGCTATTGTACATCGAGCACTCCATAATGATCACACCTTTAATTTGGGAGCTATTATTGCTCGTCGTTTACACACTAACAGGTCTAATGGTAAAATCCACGGTGGTATTTATGCCACTCGCTTAGCAAAACGCTTTAACATCCCTTTTCGCCATGATGATTATCTTTTACCACGAGTTTATCTAGACCACCAGTCTATGGTGGATCACCATTTTATTCACAGTGATGATTCCTTGGATAACATTTGTTATAACTTGGTTTTTAGTGAGGTTACCCGTGATGTTATTTTGTTGCCTCCATGTGCCTTTTTTGATTCTCTTGCCAGGAACGGATACATGATCATGCCTGATGATATTATTGCCTACTGGAATGCCCACGCAGCGGCTTAGGAGGATCCCGAGGAGTGTGACTCTCTAGTGTCGCCACCCAAACACTTCGACATGAGATCGGACAACTACCACGAGTGGTGATTACCAAGCTAGGTCAAAAGCCTAAGCTTGGGGCAGTACGTGTTTCCACCGATTTCACATTCGTGCTCGCATATTCTAGTTGTTGGTGTTCACACTTTTTCATTTTATTATCCATGTTAGATATATTTTTATTGCATTCTTCTTGTGTGTTTGAAAAATTTAAAAAAATCTAAAAATATTTATCACTTCTTTTTGGTTTTTATTTCTAGCATAATTACTTGTAGTGTTAAGAAAACCCAAAAGATTTCAGTTTTCTTCTTTTGGTTGTTGGGATCTTTCCCATGTAAATATTTTTCTTGGTTTAGTTTTCCCTTCTTTAATTTGCTTTCTTCTAGAAAAACTAAAAACTCCAAAAATATTTTTGCGTGTTTCTCTGAATTTCTTTTCCCTTCTTTGAGTTATACGCAAGAGGAATACCACAATGAAAATATTGAGTGGCTCTCATATGTATTGTTATTGATCTAATAAATAGGCTACACTACCTTGTATTTTCCTTTTGAATAAATGTTGCAGATTCTAGCTTAGTCCACGACACTCTTGCACTATCGTTATTTTCTTATCGCTCGGTCATTTAAGTGAAAGGCAATAATGACGACACTTGATGAAGTGACTGTGGCAGAGAGAAACAAATATGAACTCAACTTGTTTTTGTTTCTACAAATATTTTTAGACGAGTATCCATGATTTAGCTTATTATGACCAAACATGTTTGCAATGAAAATTAGAGATTATAGTTGTTCGTGTCATGCTTAAGTAGCTAGGAGTGGATAATGATTTATCTTGGATGTCAACATGCATTAAAGCGGTTGTGATGTAGTATGATGATACAATATCCTCCTCAAAATGTTGGAGTGGCTTGACTTAGCACATTTTCACGCATGTAGTTGAATCAAAACCAACATAGCCTCCACGATATGTATGTTCATGGTGTTTATATACTGCTCATGCTAGTATGCAATGATAATTATTCATAAGCATGTTCATGACCATCTTCGCTCTCTATCTGGTCGCTTCCCAACCTATTGCTAGCCTTTGCGTGTACTAAGCGGGAATACTGCTTGTGCACCAAAATCCTTCAAACAAAGTTATTCCACATTAGTAGACTATATCTACCTATATGCGGTATTACCCTGCCTATCCAAGTAAATTTGCATGTGCCACATCTAATATTTCAAATGAACTTCTGTTTTGTGTGCCTCGACCGCTCATGGAGCGAGAGGGGCGGTTAGTATCTTCCATGCTAAGCAGGTTATTCTGATGATGAATGTTTATTCACTTGTCCTTGCACGAGAGGGGCTGGTAAAAAGGGACTCCCAATCCCGAAATCATAAATCATAAATAATTAAACAAAAAAACCCTCGTTTGTTGTTGGTGTGGACGACACCCATGGATTCGGCTAGCCATGGAGTGTGTTCGTTGTTGGAGGGGGGTAAACCTTCAATTTTACCACTTGGGAACCGCCGCTAATTTGTTTAGCATGAAAGATTTCGAAAACTCTTGATCGTAACATTGACAGGAAGGGTGTACCTCCCAAAATAATTTATCTCAGATTTTCGTTATGAGCTCTGGCACCACTGCAATCCTTGCTTCCCTCTGCAAAGGGACTTTCTATTTACTTTCATGTTATTTTATTTTACTTGGAGTCATCACCTTCTCAAATAAGTACCAGACCTGAGAGCACGTTTGTCATCCTCATGCTTTGTGTTTGGTTAAACATTGTTTGCAACATGACTAGATCTCCTCTAGCATGAATTACAATGTCTAGTCGTTGCTTGAACTTTGGAGGTGCTCTGCATTTATGTTTAGCGGTCTCATAAAGGGCTAGCGAGATACCACTGTTGTCATATTATATCATAATTTTTTTAACAAAGTTTTGGCGTTTGAGTTATCTTATTATTGCTCGCTAGTTGATTATGCCATTGATTTGAGGTAAATAGGTTCTAAGGGTTATTACTGATATGATTAGTCATGATTTATGCTAGAAACCTGGGTGCTCTCTAAGCATGTATGTGTAAACAAGAACAAAAGAGTTCGTAAAAGTTTTTATTTTTCACTTTCAGTTTGTCAACTGAAATGCTTGAGGACAAGCAATGGGGGAGTTGATACACCTCAATCATATCTACTTTTCCTAACGCGTTTGCTCTTGTTTTGGACTCTAATTTGCAGGAGTTGAAGGAAACTAACCCGAACTGGCGTTGTTTGCAGCAGAACTACCATGGTGTTGTTTTTGTATAGAAACAGAAGTTCTCGGAATTGAACAAAACTTTTCTTATATAAATACTGGAACCAAGACCCACTGGAGGGGAGGCCCCACGTGCCCACTAGACACCAGGTAGCGCCACCCCTCTGGCACGACCTAGTGGCTAGTGGGGCCCATGGGGCTCGGTTGACCCTAACTCCAGGACTATAAAATCCTATTTTCGGAGAAAAAATAGGAGAGGAAGTTTCATTGCATTTCATGATACGGTGCCATCGCCAGCTCCCGTTCTTCATCGGGAGGCCAAATCTGGAGTCCGTTTTGGGCTCCGGAGAGGGGAATCTTTGGTCTTCGTCATCACCAACCCTCCTTCGTTGCCAATTCCATGATGCTCTTCATAGGAAGTGAGTAATCCCTTCATAGGCTTGCTGGTCGGTTAGGAGTTGGATGAGATTAATCATGTAATTGAGTTAATTTTGTTAGGGCTTGATCCCAAGTATACACTATGTTCGGAGATTGATGTTGCTATGACTTTGCCATGCTTAATGCTTGTCACTAGGCCCCGAGTGCCATGATTTCAGATGTGAACCGTTTATGTTTTCACCATTATATCTATGTTCTTGATTGGATCTTGCAAGTTATGTGCACCTACTACGTGTTAGGATCTGCATAACCCAAAGTGACAATAATTGGGATTCTTTTCGGTGATTACCGTAGTACGAGGAGTTCATGTATTCACTATGTGTTAATGATTTATTCCGGATCTCTATTAAAAGGAGGCCTTAATATCCCTTAGTTTCTGTATGGACCACGCTGCCACGGTCGGGTAGGACAAAAGATGTCATGCAAGTTCTTTTCCATAAGCACATATGACTATTTACGGAATACATGCCCACAATATATCGATGAACGGGAGCTAGTTCTGTGTCGCACTATGTTATGACTGATACATAGTGAATATGATCCGGCAATACCACCGATCCAGTGCCTACAAGTTTTCCACGTATTGTTCTTGCTAAGTTACTTCTGTTGCTACTGCTGTTACAACTGCTACAAAACTGCTATCACTGTTACCGTTACTGCTTCTACTCTTACCACTGCTATCAAAACTATCATACTACTGTGCTACTGATAAATGTGCTGCTGATACTAAATCTCCAAGTGTGGTTGAATGGACAACTCAGCTGCTAATACCTGCAAATATTCTTTGTCTCCCCTTGTGTCGAATCTATAAATTAGGGTTGAATACTCTACCCTCGAAAATTATTGCGATCCCATATACTTGTGGGTTATCAAGGACCAAAGCTGTTGACCCCATGTCGAATACTGGTAGGGTGTTTCGTGTGATCATAGGTGATCGGGCATGCCAACCATGGATTGTACTTTGAGGCTATTGGCTCTATAGCATATACATCCTGAATCGCACACTTCCTCTACTTTTTGGGCAAGTGGGTGGCGTAGATCTTGTTCACCATTTTTTACTTCAGGGTGAAACTGCTTTTTACTCCTGTTGTTCAGGCGACGAGGTTGTTTGTCGTATTCACTGCAGGGGCTTTTGGCCCCGTCTTCGGCCAAGCTCTTGCTCGCCGCCTTGATTATCCAATAGTTATGGTTGGTGTGAGTAGCGGGTTTGTTCTGAGTGCCGTGTATCTCAGAGGGCTCTCAAGTATTTTGTCCAACGCGGTTGGCCCATCCCGATTTCCTTTTATAGGTTTGTTCTTGGGTGAGTTATTGAATCCAATATTGGCAGTCGTGTCATCAGCCTCACCACTATTGTGTCGATGCTTATTCTGGTTGCATCGTGGATTTCCATTACTGTCTCGTACTATAGAAGTACCGGGGTTTGAGGGAGGGTTACTTCAACGATCCAACCAAGTATCCTCACTCATGCAATGACGGGTCATGAGAGAAGTGAGGACGGCCTCTTGGGGAACGTTGCATGGCAACAAAATGTTTCCTATGCACATACAAGATCTATCCATGGTGATGACCATCTACGAGAGGAGAGATCGGATCCACATACCCTTGTAGATCGCTAAGCGAGAAGCGTTAAGAAACGCGATTGATGTAGTCGAACATCTTCGAGATCCAAATCGCAAGCCATCCCATGATCCAATCACGATCTAGCGCCGAACGGACGACACCTCCGTGTTCAGCACACGTACAACTTGATGACGATCTCCAACTTCTTGATCTAGCAAGAGGGGGTGGAGAGGTGAAAGCACAATTCCTCCCTAGGGTGGTTTTGATAATTGATCACAACATATGCATCATTGGACTAATATATCTTCCAAGTATATTTTAGAAAAGTTCAAAAGATGCTATGGCTAAAGGCTTATGTGGAGATGCCCCTTGATGCAAGAAAGTAATAATATTGGCTCAAGCCTCAAGCTAGTAGACTCTTCATTTTATATTTGTGAGAAATCACTTTTGAGTCCATAGGAAAGCCAATACTATTAAAAGGGGGTGAGGTAGTAAAATCAACTGATTGCTCAAAGTGCTCAAAGTTAGCCACCAAAATACTCAGTCATTTTTCCCACATAACCATTCTGCCCATTTCCACATACTCAAATTCGGTGTCACCAACTTTCATATTTCGGACCCACCGAGTTTGACCTCAAACACAAACCCTAGCCATTCCCACCAAATGGTGCAACCGAATCCATATCGGTGCTACCGAGTTTAGTGTGACCAACTTTGTGTTGCCTTAGTATACAAAATCGAAATTTCCGAGTTTGAGTATCGGTGCCACCGAGTTTGGCCATCTGGGCGTTAGCCACCTTTTCGGTGCCACCAAGTTGTGTATATCGGTCCCACCAAGATTCAAAAGTACTACCTTTGTGTGAATCGGTACCATCGAGTTTATGACTTTGGTGTCACCGAGTTTGTCACTTTAGGTGTAACAGTTGGATTTTGTGTGTTGCCTATATAAACCCCTTCACCCACCTCTCATTCATGGGAGAAGCACTCACAACACACACTTCATTGCCACATCCATTTTCTGAGAGAGAACCACCTACTCATGTGTTGAGACCAAGATATTCCAATCCAATCATTTGAAACTTGATCTCTAGCCTCCCCAAAGATCTTTCCACCAAATCAATCTCTCCTACCCATTCCTATTCTGTGAGAGAGTGATTTTTTGTGTTGACACTATCTTTAGAAGCACAAGATCAAGGAGTTCATTGATCTACCCCATCTATTACCTTTTGGAGGGTGGTGCCTCATAGATTGGTTAGGTGTCACTTGGGAGCCTCCTACTTCGTGTTGTGGAGTTGAACCAAGATGTTCGTAAGGGCAAGGAGATCGCCTACTCCGTGAAGATCTACAGTGAGTAAGGCTAGTCCTTCGTGGGCGGAAGACGTGGTGGAATAGACAAGGCCGCTTCTTCATGGACCCCTTGTGGGTGGAGCCCTCCATGGACTCTCGCAGCCGTTGCCCTGTGTGGGTTGAAGTCTCCACTAACATGGACGTACGATAGCGCCACCTATAGAAACCATGCCAAAAATCAGTTTGTCAACCTCATGCATTTGATTTCCCTACCTTACTCCTTTACTTTACACTTGCATGTTTTACTTTCTGCTTCTACACTCTTAGAACTGCATGTGGAGTGTGTACTTGACTTGCCCTAACTGCCAAAGCTGCCTCTCAACTAAAATTGGGAAAAGGCAAAAAAATATCTTGTCAAGTAGTCTAATCACCCCCACCCTATAGACATACTTTCAATCCTACAAATGGTATCAGAGCTTTGGTCTCCATTACATTGATTTCACAACCTAGGATATTATGGCGTCTAGTGAGAGAAATTATCACCGTAGAGGTCCATATTTCGATGGCACTAATTTTGCTAGTTGGAAGCATAAGATGAAAATACATATTCTTGGTTTTAGTCCTCATGTTTGGGTTGTTATTCGTGTTGGTGTGCAAGGTAACTTCTTTGGAGAAGGGCATGAACCTGATCGTGATCCGATAACTCATGAACTGAAGATGTTGCAACTCAATGCTCAAGCATGTGACATAATCTTCAACTGTCTGTGCCCCAAAGAATTAAACAAAATCAGTCATCTTGAGAATGCAAAAGAAATTTAGGATACTTTGGTCGATATGCACGAAGGTAATGATTCTGACAGAGAATTTAAGTTGTATGTTCTTCAAAGTCAACTTGACAAGTTCAAGATGAAGGATGGTGAAGGTGTCGCTGAAATGTACTCTAGGCTATCTCTCATCACCAATGAGATTGTCGGCTTAGGAAGCGAAGAGATGACCGACAAATTTATCATCAAGAAGATAGATATCTTGATGGAAAATATGACATAGTCTGCACATTGATTCAAATGATGCCAACCTACAAAGATCTCAAGCCAACTGAAGTCATTGGTAGGACTGTTGCTCATGAGATGTCACTCAAGGACAGAGATGAGCTGCACAACAAGTCAAGCGGTGCTTACAAAGCTTCATGTGATGCTCCCGCTACTTCAAAGGACAATCTTGTCACTGATGCAGAGATAAGCCTCATGGTTAGAAAATTCAACAAGTTCTACAAGAATAGAGGAAAAGAGAGAAGCTCAAGCTCAAGACATGATGAGAAGCGTTCGTCCAGTCGTGACCGAAACTACTACAATTGTGGGAAGCCCGGACACTACTCCAATGAGTGCTCGGCTCCCTACAAACAAAGAGACGAGTCACCTCGAAGACGAAGCACAAGAGATGAGTCACCTCGCAAAGAGAGAAGAAGTAGAGAAGATCGTTATTAATAAAGACACTCACGGAGAGGCGAGGAATTGGAGAAGGACAAATACACCAAGAGCAGCTCAAGAAGAAGACATGAAGCTCATGTTGGTGAATGGGTTTCTGGCTCCGAGTCTGACAACCATTCCGAGAGAAGCTATCACTCCAACTCCTACTATAGTGAAGAAGAAGGTGTTGTTGGCATTGCACTTGTTTCCTCCAACACCTACGACTTATTTGGTTCACCAAATGAGGGGTTCGGAAACTGCTTCTAGGCTAAAGGCCCCAAGGTATCACACCCCGAGTATCTTGGTTTCAATAGTGATGAGGATGACTTGTTAGGAGAAGATGACTTGCTCTTTGATAAAACTAGTGATTGCAATGAACTTGCTAATTAGCATGCCAGTCAAGAGAAATCGAATGATGATGATAAGAAAGAAATTGAACGACTAAATCAAGAATTAAAAACTCTCAAGTTAGCTCATGAGAATACTCTAGGAGATCATAGAGAGCTTGCAAGAACCCATGAGAAACTACGCTTCGAGAAGCTCAATTTGGACCAAGAGCACGAGTTCCTAAAAGCGATCAATGATGATATTCGAAAGAAGAGTTCTTCTTATCTAGCCAAACGATTACTCTTGTCTAATTTTGTTCCACAAGTTAAACCCAGGAACACTAGTTACAAAGGCAAGAAAGTTTCTTCATCTAGTAACAACCATGCTAAAGCTAAACCTAAAGATGTTGCTAGTACCTCTCTTGATTCCACTAATGATTCTCTTAGCCAAGTTACACTTGAGCAAGAAAACAATTTATTGAAAGGGATTATAGAGAGAGGTGTCTTCAAGAGTCTTTCCGGAAGTAATAAATTTGAGGAAATTGTGCGCAATCGAAGAGGACATCGGAAGAAACAAGGTGTTGGCTACTTCAATATCAACGGAGATGATTGGGAAGAAGGTCCATACCCCATTCCTAAGTTTGTTCCCTAAGAGGAGAAGTATGATCCTACTACTCACGAAGGAACAAGCTCACAAGATGTCCTTCTACCACAAGACGACAAGGGCAAGGAAAAGCTTCAAGATGGCATTGACCTATTTGAAGAAGAACCCCAAGCCAAGGTCAAGTGGATTCCCAAGGACACTACTATCTCTACCTCATCTAGTGCTACAACAACTCCAAGGATTCCCATCAACTTGATGTGGATCACCAAGAGGAAGAAGTAGAAGGTTCTTGAGGGGTGACTCCGCCAATGAAACTCATTCTTATTCATTTTGGCAAGAACTATATGCAATCAACCTCAACCATATGCATTAGCTCAAGGAGTCACACATTCCCTCAAAGGTAAGCAAGGAACAAGTTAATAAATGCATCTTTGAACATCATCCCATGTGTGTTTCACTCCATGTCCATAGATATTCTTGCATGTGTTCCTTTTTCTTTGTCCCCGATAAGATAATTCGTTGCATCTCGTAAAACAAGAGCAATTGGAAAATATAGTATGGACGACATTTGTATGTCGTCGTCCATAGGGGTTGAAGGACGAGGGGAAATTGCAAGAGCGATGGGCACAAGTTCTCAAGAGAACATCGAAGAGTAACTACAGTTCTTCTGATGGGCACAAGTTCTTAAAAGAGCATCGAAGAGTAACTGCAAGAGCGATGTGCACAAGTTCTCATTCATGGAAACACGCATAGATTTCAAAGTTTCATCCATATTAATCTTGGGAGGATCACATCTTAATTTCGAAGCATCAACATCAAGAGACATTCTATCAACGGTGCTAGCCAAGTCATCAATTTTGAGAAGTTTTTCTTCTATGGACACATTGAAAATCTTTTGCGAGTTGATAAATTCCTTAATATTACTCTCAAGGTCAGAGGGTAATTTATTGTAGTTTCCATGAGCATTGTCGTAGGAATTGCCAAAGTTATTAGAGGGATTACTAGGAAAAGGCCTAGGAATAAAGTTTCCTCTATAAGAATTGTTGTGGCCAAAATTATTCCTACCAACAAAATTAACATCCAATTTTTCATTGCTACTCTTAATCAAGGAAGACAAGGGCATATCATTTGGATCTAAAGGAGCACTTTTACAAGCAAACAATTTCATTAACTCACCATCTTAGCACTTAAAGAGTTAATTTCTTCTATAGCATGCACTTTTTTACTAGTAGGTGACCTTTCAATGTGCCACTGAGAATATTTGTCATGATATTGTCTAGGATTTTTGTGGCTTATCCTAGTGTGATTTCCATGAAAGTTCCACCGGAGGCGGAATCCAAGATATTTCTAGAAGCAAAATGCAAACCAGCATAGAAAACTTGTATAATCATCCACAGACTCAAGCCACGAGCGGGACAATTTCTAATCATCAATTTCATTCTCTCCCAAGATTGTGCAACATGTTCATGATCTAGTTGCTTAAAATTCATGATATCATTACGAAGAGAGATAATCTTAGCCGGTGGAAAATACTTGGATATATAAGCATCTGTGCACTTGTTCCAAGAATCAATACTATTTTTGGGCAAAGATGAAAACCATGTTTTTGCTCGATCTCACAATGAGAACAGAAATAGCTTCAATTTAATAGCATCATAAACCACATCTTTCTTCTTTTGCATATCGCATAACTCAATGAAGGTATTAAGATGGGATGCGCCATCTGCACTAGGAAGGCCGGAAAATTGCTCTTTCATAACAAGATTCAACAAAGGAGCATTGATTTCATATGATTCCGCACTAGCGGCGGGAGCAATCGGAGTACTAATAAAATCATTATTATTAGTATTCAAGAAGTCTTAAAGTTTGGTGTTTTCAGTCATGGTGACTTCAGCAAGCAGACAAGCACAAAAGCGAACACAAAGCAAGCGAAAGACAAGGGCGAATGAAAAAGTTAAATATTTTTGTAATTTTTTGTTTTTCGGAAGTAGGGGAGAGGAAAACGAGAGGCAAAAAAGTAAATGCCAGAGATGAGTTTGTGAAGGTTACTTGGATAAGCTTCACTTAGAACAGTCCCCGATGCTAGAAATTGTCACGTTGGAGGAAGACTATTCTTGACTTGATACTCCCCGGCAACTGCGGCAGAAATTGGCATGTTGACGGCATACTATTCTTGACTTGATACTCCCCGGCAACGGCGCCAGAAATTGGCACGTTGATGGGAGACTATTCTTGACTTGATCCTCCCCGACAATGGCGCCAGAAATTCTTCTTGCTACCTCTTGAGCTTGCGTTGGTTTTTCCCTTGAAGAGGAAAGGGTGAAGCAGCACAACAGCAGTAAGTATTTCCCTCAGTTTGAGAACCAAGGTATCAATCCAGTAGGAGTATCAAGGCAAGTCTCCAAAGTACCTGCGCAAAAACAAGCAAACTTGCACCCAACGCTAGAAAAGGGTTGTCAATCCCTTCACGGTTAACTGCAAGGTGAGATCTGAAGGCGGAAAGTGCAATAAAGTAAAAGTGTAAGGCTGAAAATATGATGTGAAGTAGACCCGGGGGCCATAGTGTTCACTAGAGGCTTCTCTCAAGATAGCAAATATTACGGTGGGTGAACGAATTACTGTCGAGTAATTGATAGAACCACGCAAAGTCATGATGATATATAAGGCAATAATCATACATATAGGCATCACGTCCGAGACAAGTAGACCGATACTTTCTGCATCTACTACTGTTACTCCACACATCGACCGCTATCCAGCATGCATCTAGTGTATTGAGTTCATAACAAACAGATTAACGCCTTAAGCAAGATGACATGATGTAGTGGGATAAATTCATGCAATAGATATAAACACCATCTTTTTACCCTTGATGGCAACAACATGATGCGTGCCTCGCTACCCCTTCTGTCACTGGGTGAGTACACCGCACTGTATGAACCCAAAACCAAGCACTTCTCCCATTGCAAGAATTATAGATCAAGTTGGCCAAACCAAACCCACAACTCAAAGAGAATTACAAGGATACGAAATCATGCATATAAGAGAGATCAGAGGAAACTCAAATAACATTCATAGATAATTTGATCCTAAATCCACAATTCATCGGTTCTCGACAAACATACCGCAAAAGAAGATTACATCCGACAGATCTCCATGAAGATCATGGAGAACTTTGTATTGAAGATCCAAGAGAGAGAAGAAGACATCTAGCTACTAGCTATGGACCCGAAGGTCTTTGGTGAACTACTCACGCATCATCGGAGAGGCAATGGTGTTGATGAAGAAGCCCTCCATGTCCGAATCTCCCCTCCGGCAGGGCACCAGAACATGCCCCAGATGGGATCTTGCGGAGACACAAGCTTACGACGGCGGAAAAGTATTTTCGTGGCTCTCTCCCGTGGTGTCAGATTTTTAGGGAATTTATAGGCGGAAGAAGTAGGGCACGGGAGCCACGGGGAGCTCACAAGCCTGCTAGGCCCGCCCCCTAGGCGGGGCCTGGTGGGCTTGTGACCTCCTCCGAGGTCCCCTGCCTTGGTTCTCAAGTTTCCTGCGTGTCTTCTGTTATGGAAAAAATTATTCCACAGGTTTTATTCCGTTTGGACTCCGTTTAATATTCCCCTCTCAAAAAGGTCAAAAACACGGAAAAAACAGGAACTGGCACTTGGCACTGCGTTAATAGGTTAGTCCCAAAAAAGATATAAAATAGCATATTCATGCATACAAAACATCCAAAGATGACAAGATAATAGCATGGAACCATCAAATATTATAGATACAATCGAGACGTATCAGGCCCCCGGGTCTACTTCACATCATATTTTTAGCTCTACACTTTTACTTTGTTGGACTTTCCACCTTCAGATCTCACCTTACATTTAATCGTGAAGGGATTGACAACCCGTTTATAGCGTTGGGTGCAAGTTTGTTTGTTTTTGCACAGTACTTTGGAGACTTGCCTTGATACTCCTACTGGATTGATACCTTGGTTCTCAAACCGAGGGAAATACTTACTGCTGCTGTGCTGCATCACCCTTTCCTATTCAAGGGAAAAACCAACGCAAGCTCAAGAGGTAGCAAGAAGAATTTCTAGCGCAAGTCAAGAATAGTCTCCCGTCAACGTGCCAATTTCTGGCGCCGTTGCCGAGGAGTATCAAGTCAAGAATAGTCTTCCTTCAATGTGTCAATTTCTGGCACCATGGATTATTCTAAGTGAAGCTTATCCGAGTAACTGTCGCAAACTCATCTCTTTCATTTACTTTTTTGCCTCTCGTTTTCCTCTCCCCCACTTATGAAAAACAAAAATTTACAAAAATATTGGCCTTTTTCGTTCGCCCTTTTCTTTCGCTTGCTTTCTGTTCGCTTGTGTGCTTGTTTGCTTGCTAAAGTCACCAGGACTAAAAACACCAAACTTTGTGACTTCTCGAATACTAATAATAATGATTTTATTAGTACTCCGATTGCTCCCGCCACTAGTGCGGAATCATATGAAATCAATGCTCCTTTGCTGAATCTTGTTATGAAAGAGCAATTTTCCGGCCTTCCTAGTGAAGATGCCGCATCCCATCTTAATACCTTCATTGAGTTATGCGATATGCAAAAGAAGAAAGATGTGGATAATGATGTGATTAAATTGAAGCTATTTCCGTTCTCATTGCGGGATCGAGCAAAAACTTGGTTTTCATCTTTGCCTAAAAATAGTATTGATTCTTGGAACAAGTGCAAAGATGCTTATATATCCAAGTATTTTCCACCGGCTAAGATTATCTCTCTCCGTAATGATATCATGAATTCTAAGCAACTAGATCATGAACATGATGCACAATCTTGGGAGAGAATGAAATTGATGATTAGAAATTGTCCCGCTCATGGCTTGAGCCTTTGGATGATTATACAAATCTTCTATGCTGGTGTAGCGACCCGACTCAAAACGAGTCAAGCCTCTGTGTTTCTATGCCATCCCTGGATCAGTATGCTGGCACACACAATACATCAATGTACATATCAAAGTGCAATCACATGTAAATAGCGTAAAACTGATATATACCTTAAATATTTCAGCGGAAGCAGTCAAGGGAGTGGAGTCCCAATAAACACCAACGACAAGTTGAGTGTAGAACGTAACCCTGAATCGTACTCTTACTCGTCAAAGAAAATATCTGCAACATAAGACGTTGCAGCCGTGTAGGTGAGCATATTGAATATGCCGGCAAGTCACATAAGAGAGGGGTGAAAAGTAATCATCTATACTATATGCATATATGGCAGGTGGGGCTATAAGTTTTTAGCGAAAAGCAAGTTTTCTCCTACATCAAGAGAGGGCTAAAAGCAAAATGTTACTACATAGTTGGTTGTTAACGAGATGGTTCCGCCAACCAATTCTCGGACCCGAGGTGTCAATAATTACCCTCATCAAGTATATTTAATGGTGTTGAGAAATCCAGATAACTTCAGTTCCTTTGGCTCAAGTTGTCCATGACCGTGGACACGGCTAATCGATTAGGTTTGAGTACTCTGCAGAGTTTTGCACACGTTCCCCACAAGATTTGATCGCCTCCGTGTATGTCCTCGCACTTTAGGGTGTTTGAAGACCGGATGATCAAAACATGGTCTTTCAACGGGTCCCTCTGAATCCCTGTCGGTGCCCATCCAATCCTACCATTCTTCTACATCTGCTAGCACCGCCTGTCCAGAGTCTCCGCGTTGTCCAACCAAGACAAAGCCCATAATGACTTGTGGCTGTGCAGGTAAGCCTTGGGTCTTGAAAATATCCGTCCGTCTCTTTGAGCCTTGGTGAAGCTTTCCGCAGGATGTCATGGCCTCTCCAGCATCCCGGGTCATCCACTGGGTTCTCCAGGGAGACGATCAACCGTCCTTCACCCAGAGTTGCATTGCGTCCGAGGTCTTGAAAATCTTATCTTAACCGGTCTTGATTATTTAATCAACCTTGCATCACTCGTGTTATGCACTCAACCGAAATCCCGTCTACTCGTCACTCTCCGATGAAATCTATATAACAAACATATCATTCACATAAGCACTCATACTAGCAATCATTCTAGCAATCAAAACAACAGAGAGAGCGAATAGGAATCCGAAGGAAACTTCAAATAAGACTAGGGAGTCTTCTACTACGTCAAAGACTAAATAGTTTTTGTCTAACAGAAAATAAAACACTAAAATAGAAAAAATAACAGAAAACAAAATATAAAATAACTAAGATAACAGAAGTAAAATTTACAAAAAAATATTTTTTATAAGTATTTTCAAAATAGGAAATCAAACTAGCAATGCAATCAATTCGCAAGTTAGTATAGAACTAGAATTGATTCCATGCAAACAAATAAGAATAAATAAAATAAAATTTTGTTGTTGTTGAAAAGTTACTGGTAAATATCAAAAAACAAAATATAACCTGTCACAATTACAACAAAAAAAATATTAAGAACAATTAATACAAAAGAAATAGCAAGAAAACAAAAAAGGCTAAAACAGAATCTGTTTTTCTTAAAACCCGAAGTACAATTATTTAAAAAAATTTGAAACTTAAACTACTGAAATATATGATCAATAGGAAACAGCAGCAAAAAGAATCAAATTAAAAGCTATTTTCAAACTCCCGGAATAAGCAAAACAAGCTTTAATTCAAATCTGATCTAACTCAATTTTTATAAATCCAAACATAGACAAATTATATATCTACAGAAACTACATAAGATTTGTGATCCAACACAAAAAGAATCACCTAATTCGGAGTTATAGACTAATAGATATGAATTTTCTAAGATTGCAATTTTCTAAAAAAACTGCAATACGAGATTTCGTGAATCTCACCATGGGTGACACAGAGGAAGAACTCCGGCGAGGTAGCTGCTCCGGCGAGGTGGGGTGGTCGCCGGCGTGTGGGGAATCGGCGGAGGAGGGGTGGGGTGCGCAGGGGTGTGGTGCAGCGAGGGTAGGGGCCATGGGGAGGTCGGCAGGGAGCTCCTGGACTCGACCGGGGCAGGGTTACTCCGGCGAGGTGGCCGGCGGCTAGAGGCGATGAGGGTGGCGTCTCTTTGGGAAAATGGAACGAGGACGCCGGGTGGGTTCTTATAGGGGGCTCGGGAGGAGCTGGGATGGAAGGGAGAGGGAGATCGGGAAGGGAGGATTTCCGTGTCCATGGCTAAGGAAGGTCGTGTGCACGTGAGGAAGGAGATAGAGGAAGAAGAAGATCCTGTTGGGCCAGTTTTTGGGAAGGTCTTAATGGGCCACCGTTTATTTCCATTTAAACATGATTTCTTTCCTTTTTCAAAACTAGGAAACTAAAACGATAAAAGGGAAATCAAATCAATTCGAAATATAGAGTTTCTATATACTAAAATTATCAGAAAAATAAAATCTAAATGATGGACATTTTTCCACGGCCAAAATAAAAACTTAAAAAAAAGTTTTTCCAAAAAATCCCTAAAAGCATTATTTCTTTTTGCAATTATTTTCTCAAATTAAATTTTGGTTTTTTCTTGGCTCAAAATATTTCAATGAATGGCCCTGGTTTTTGGAGGGTCATTTTCCTCCGCTCTTTCTTGCGTGCAAGAATTTTGTCGGGGCATTTTCTCAGGGAAGAAAAATATAGAAGCAAGGGCAAATATTTTGAAAGGATTCAAATGCAAACTCCGTTCAAATTCTTTATAGTTGAAGAAGTCATGTCATCTTCTCTCTTTACTTTTAAAAGGTTGAATTTGAATTCATCGGAGATGGGGAAAGTCATTTTATTCCCTCTCATTCAAAAGTTTTTGAAAAGTTTCAAATTTCACACAAGTTTCAATCACTCAAGCAAACAAACAAACAATCTAATAATTATATTAACATTCCAAAATTTATAATTTTGGGATGTTACAAACTACCACACTTAAAATGAATCTCGTCCTCGAGATTCGAAGAGGCTAGAAAGAAAAGGTTTAGGTTTTGGAGGTCTTCGAACAAATCCAACCTCCGGCAAAGCGGGATGCTACCACACTTAAAATGAAGATTACTGGTCCCTCAAAAATGTTTTAACGATCCTCTGGGGTTTTGGCAACTGACTTCGCACAGTCTTCATATCTTCCGCTATATTCATAACGTCTCCATCAAAAACGAGGGCTCTTCCGTTGATATAAGCTTCTTCCGTTACTGGGTCTTCTTAACTGACAGTCTCGTGGTCAATTCTAAATAACATATCGATGGTTCTCATGGTGGTCTACCATTTGTGGTTATCCTGCAGAGAGAGGGGTCTTGGTTTCATTCTCACTGTAAAATTTCCTACGCGTGACAACAATTGCCATGTACATGGGGCTTTCATCATACCATTCTAAGGCTTCAACAAAAGCTTCAAAGAACGTCGTCTTTCACTATGGGTAAGTCTCTCAGATTTACCATTCCGAATAGCAAGAGAATGATAATAGTAAGTCGTCATGGTGGCCAAGCCATGTCACACTGAAATCATTACCTCGTATAAGGCTTGGTGAATCTCGTATTCTAACACTTGGGCATCCTCACAAGCATTGCAGAATTTCTCTTGTCCACGAATGGAGTTTGGATAATCCATTGGTTCTGCAAGCTGAACAAAACATCTATCGTAACTTCACAACTCTCAGGCTGTCGTATGTTCCTAAGAAAACGTTTGCTGATCCATCATAGCTTCTTCCATAAATCATATTCATTTCATAATCAATCCTTTATTACATCCTTGCTTTCTTCAAAATTCTAACTCAAAAGTAATTTATTACAAATGCTGCCATCCACATTGTTTGGTATGGTCAAGCATTTGTGCCAACTTTATTCATCTGTCTCTCTCGGAGGTACTTTAGTTCCACTCAAACTTTCCGAGGTGCTCCTTGAAATCATCCATCTTTTGCTTCATCATGGTGGTCATGAGCTTCATCTCCATCATCTCCGCACGTACCGTACTCAGGTATTCCTGGGTATGACGGAGTCTTGCTTCAAGTATTTCCCCAATCTGACGTATGGCTTCCATGGCAGCTTCACGAACAACATCAAAGAAGGTTGCTCATGGTACACGTGAAATGAAAAAGTATTGCCCCATAGTCTTTGGACAAACTCCTTTCACATGGTGGAGGTGTACTTCCACGTACCAAAGTTCCACTCCATTTTCCATAAATGGGTAGCCTTTGTAGACTGCATCTCCTTCAAGATGAATGTGCTTCATCATGTCCTTCAGAATTTTTGGGTAATCATGATCACTGGTCAGGGTCATGATCGTTTCTGGGCCCTTGAGGAATGACTCGTAGAGAGTTGTCATCTGCAGGTGTCAGTAAATGGGTACTCAGAGGAATGTATGTGTCTCCTTGGTAATCATGGTACACTCCTACTCAATGGATCCTGTGGGTTTACCGATTACTACCACACTTAAAATGAATTATACTCATGCCTGCATAGACCATATTTTCTCATATCCTCATAATGTTCAGAGATCTTTGCTCGTAGAGAAACAACGCATATATTTTCAACATAGGCAATCATGAGACAATACATTCCATTTATTCATGATGTTATTACAATCTCAGGGACTTCTGTTACAAAAATTTCGCTCCATAATCTCAATGAAAAACAAGAGTGCTTCGGATCACACTTATTGCCCTGGTCAAAACTTAACTACTCCATTCTAGCTTTCTTCCTTTGCGGACGATCGCTAGCAAAATGTCCTACTTCCTTGCAACGAAAGCAAATGAGTACTGACAAGTCTCGAGGCTTCTTAGCTTTTGCTTTTGCTCCTTGGATTTCCGGCTTCCTTCCTGAGCACATGTATTTGTGGTGGCCAAATTCCATACACTTGTAACATCTGACATGACTCAGGTCTATATCTACAGAGATTTGGCTCTTCCGAGGGTACTTTTTCTTCTTTCCGGAATCCTTTATTTTGGCCAGTTCTTCTATTTCAAGTGGATCAATCTCCACTTTTTCCGTCGGGAAGTTTCCCAGATACTCTTGGCTTCCCTTCGTGCAATCCTGTGAATAATGTCCTTCTTCTCCACATGAGTAACATGCATTGGAGAAAAATCTGGTCAGACCTTGTCCATCAGGGTCTTCAATATTTTCGTTCATCACCGGTTCTTCTAGAATCTTCTTCTTGAGGGTTTCCTTCACTGCATCTTTCTGCTGCTTGTCAACTTGTTGCACCTTGGGGTAAATGTGACACTGAGCTGGGTAGTGGGTGGTTCCTTCACAAAGGAAACAAGTCACCTGACTACTTGGGCACTCCTCAGCTGGGTGATTTTCTTCACAATGAGTGAATCCATCCTTGTGTTCTTCCTGGGTGTGTCCTATTTCTCCACAGATCTTGCATGCACAAGTCTTGTTCTTCGGATTATCATAGCACTTCTGAATAAGTCGGGATCTTAACAGAGTGTTCTTGAATTCGTCCCAACTTTCTGCTCCACTAAATCCTTGTATGGCATGGTGCATTTTCCACCACATAGCAGCACTTTGGGTAAAATACTGGAGAGCATGTTCCACTTCATACTTCCTTGAGATCAAGTTACTCCCGAAGTGGTTCTCCATGTTCTGAATCCATATTTCAGCTTGCAGTTGGGTCATTGGTCCAGAGACTACAAGTCCAGCTTCATACTCCATCTCGTAGGGTTGAGGTTTTGGGGATGAGACGGGTCAGAGAGGGAGGGAGATACACACAATACAAACAATATTTTTTTGAGATAGGTTTTATTTGTGGCCGTCGGAAAACACACACCAATGACGGCGCACAAATCATCGTATCTAACGTTGGCATATAACAGGGGTTTGGACTTCTAATGGTCATATAAATATTCGAAAGCTTCGGGGTCTTCGAGTTCTTCGGGTCTTGAGAGTCTTCAATTGGTGTAGCTTCAACTGCATGATGAAATCCTCTTTACTTTGAAGTGGGAGTCGGTTGATCCTTCACGTGGTCAAAGGGGAAAGGGCATTGTCTAACTATTTGAGGTGAGAGAGAACGTTTGATGAAATCAGAAGAGATGAGAAGTAAAAGGTGTTCTTGAAAAATAGAAATTTTTGAGAGATCCTTTCCTAAGAAGTTTCTAGTTTCCAGGGTCATGTCCTACAGTCAACATGTGCTCTGATACCATTTCTATAGCGACCCGACTCAAAACGAGTCAAGCCTCTATGTTTCTGTGCCATCCCTGGATCAGTATGCTGGCACACACAATACATCAATGTATATATCAAAGTGCAATCACATGTAAATAGCGTAAAACTGATATATACCTTAAATATTTCAGCGGAAGCAGTCAAGGGAGTGGAGTCCCAATAAACACCAACGGCAAGTTGAGTGTAGACCGTAACCCTGAATCGTACTCTTACTCGTCGAAGAAAATATCTGCAACATAAGACGTTGCAGCCGTGTAGGTCAGCATATTGAATATGCCGGCAAGTCACATAAGAGAGGTGTGAAAAGTAATCATCTATACTATATGCATATATGGCAGGTGGGGCTATAAGTTTTTAGCGAAAAGCAAGTTTTCTCCTACATCAAGAGAGGGCTAAAAGAAAAATGTTACTACATAGTTGGTTGTTAACGAGATGGTTCCGCCAACCAATTCTCGGACCGGAGTTGTCAATAATTACCCTCGTCAAGTATATTTAATGGTGCTGAGAAATCCAGATAACTTCAGTTCCTTTGGTTCAAGTTGTCCATGACCGTGGACACGGCTAATTGATTAGGTTTGAGTACTCTGCAGAGTTTTGCACACGTTCCCCACAAGATTTGATCGCCTCCGTGTATGTCGTCGCACTTTAGGGTGTTTGAAGACCGGATGATCAAAACATGGTCTTTCAACGGGTCCCTCTGAATCCCTGTCGGTGCCCATCCAATCCACCGTTCTTCTACATCTGCTAGCACCGCCTGTCCAGAGTCGCCGCATTGTCCAACCAAGCCAGAGCCCATAATGACTTGTGGCTGTGCAGGTAAGCCTTGGGTCTTGAAAATATCCGTCCGTCTCTTTGAGCCTGGGTGAAACTTTCCGCAGGATGTCATGGCCTCTCCAGCATCCCGGGTCATCCACTGGGTTCTCCAGGGAGCCGATCAACCGTCCTTCACCCAGAGTTGCATTGCGTCCGAGGTCTTGAAAATCTTGTTTTAACCGGTCTTGATTATTTAATCAACCTTGCATCACTCGTGTTATGCACTCAACCGAAATCCCGTCTACTCAAGCATAGCAATATGAAATTTGTCGTCCCGGGCCAAGTAACGGGGTTGTTGGGTGCCTACCACATGATACTACAATCTATACTAAAATTTCCAAGTACCTACTCAGCATGCAATTGGGCATAGGATGGTAGAACTACGATGCATAAAACATAGGTGATAGTATGATCAAAGTGACTTGCCTGGTGATGTTGACGAAGAAGAATTTCTCGAGAAAATAACTTGATAGACTACTCGTCACTCTCCGATGAAATCTATATAACAAACATATCATTCACATAAGCACGCATACTAGCAATCATTCTAGCAATCAAAACAACAGAGAGAGCGAATAGGAATCCGAAGGAAACTTCAAATAAGACTAGGGAGTCTTCTACTACGTCAAACACTAAATAGTTTTTGTCTAACAGAAAGTAAAACACTAAAATAGAAAAAATAACGGAAAACAAAATATAAAATAACTAAGATAACAGAAGTAAAATTTACAAAACAGTATTTTTATAAGTATTTTCAAAATAGGAAATCAAACTAGCAATGCAATCAATTCGCAAGTTAGTATAGAACTAGAATTGATTCCATGCAAACAAATAAGAATAAATAAAATAAAATTTTGTTTTTGTTGAAAAGTTACTAGTAAATATCAGAAAACCAAATATAACTTGTCACAATTACAAAAAAAAACAAATTAAGAACAATTAATACAAAAGAAATAGCAAGAAAACAAAAAAGGCTAAAACAGAATCTGTTTTGCTTAAAACCCTAAGTAAAATTATTTAAAAAAATTGAAACTTAAACTACTGAAATATATGATCAATAGGAAACAGAAGCAAAAAGAATCAAATTAAAAGCTATTTTTAAACTTCCGGAATTAGCAAAACAAGCTTTAATTCAAATCTGATCTAACTCAATTTTTATAAGTCCAAACATAGACAAATTATATATCTGCAGAAACTACATACAATTTGTGATCCAACGCAAAAAGAATCACCTAATTCGGAGTTATAGACTAATAGATATGAATTTTCTAAGATTGCAATTTTCTAAAAAAACTGCAATACGGGATTTCGTGAATCTCACCATGGGTGACAGAGAGGAAGAACTCCGGCGAGGTAGCTGCTCCGGCGAGGTGGGGAGGTTGCCGGCGGGGTGGGGAATCGGCGGAGGAGGGGTGGGGCGCGCAGGGGTGTGGTGCAGCGAGGGTAGGGGCCATGGGGAGGTCGGCAGGGAGCTCCTGGACTAGACCGGGGCAGGGTTACTCCGGCGAGGTGGCCGGCGGCTAGAGGCGATGAGGGTGGCGTCTCTTTGGGAAAATGGAACGAGGACGCCGGGTGGGTTCTTATAGGGGGCTCGGGAGGAGCTGGGATGGAAGGGAGAGGGAGATCGGGAAGGGAGGATTTCCGTGTCCATGGCTAAGGAAGGTCGTGTGCACGTGAGGAAGGAGATAGAGGAAGAAGAAGATCCTGTTGGGCCAGTTTTTGGAAAGGTCTTAATGGGCCACCGTTTATTTCCATTTAAACACAATTTCTTTCCTTTTTCAAAACTAGGAAACTAAAACGATAAAAGGGAAACCAAATCAATTCGGAATATAGAGTTTCTATATACTAAAATTATCAGAAAAATAAAATCTAAATGATGGGCATTTTTCCATGGCCAAAATAAAAACTTAAAAAAAATGTTTTTCCAAAAAATCCCTAAAAGCATTATTTCTTTTTGCAATTATTTTCTCAAATTAAATTTTGGTTTTTTCTTGGCTCAAAATATTTCAATGAATGGCCCTGGTTTTTGGAGGGTCATTTTCCTCCGCTCTTTCTTGCGTGCAAGAATTTTGTCGGGGCATTTTCTCGGGGTAGAAAAATATAAAAGCAAGGGCAAATATTTTGAAAGGATTGAAATGCAAACTCCGTTCAAATTCTTTATAGTTGAAGAAGTCATGTCATCTTCTTTCTTTGCTTTTAAAAGGTTGAATTTGAATTCATTGGAGATGGGGAAAGTCATTTTATTCACAAGTTTCAATCACTCAAGCAAACAAACAAACAATCTAATAATTATATTAACATTCCAAAATTTATAATTTTGGGATGTTACAGCTGGTTTGAATTTTGCTTCTAGAAATATCCTGGATTCCACCTCCGGTGGAACTTTCATGGAAATCACATTAGGAGAAGCCACAAAATCCTAGACAATATCATGAGAAACTATTCTCAATGGCACACTGAAAGGTCACCTACTAGTAAAAAAGTGCATGCTATAGAAGAAATTAACTCGTTGAGTGCTAAGATGGATGAGTTAATGAAATTGTTTGCTAGTAAAGGTGCTCCTCTAGATCCAAATGATATGCCCTTGTCTTCCTTGATTGAGAGTAGCAATGAAAGCTTGGATGTTAATTTTGTTGGTAGGAATAATTTTGGCAACAACAATGCTTATAGAGGAAACTTTATTCCTAGGCCTTTTTCTAGTAATCCTTCTAATAACTTTGGCAATTCCTACAACAATGCTCATGGAAATTACAATAAATTACCCTCTAATCTTGATAGTAATATCAAAGAGTTTATCAACTCGCAAAAGATTTTCAATGAGTCCATAGAAGAAAAACTTCTCAAAATTGATGACTTGGCTAGGACCGTTGATAGAATGTCTCTTGATATTGATGGTTTGAAATTGAGATGTGCTCCTCCCAAGATCAATATGGATGAAACTTTGAAAGCTATGCTTGTTTGCATGAATGACAGTAAATAAAGAACCACCCAAATTCATGCTAAACATGAATGGCTTAAAAAGGCTTGTTCTCGTGATGAGAATCACGAAGATCTTAAAGTGCTTGGTGTGACTCCTATTGAATCCTTGTTTTCTAATGTCAATCCTAATGATTATGGGTCTGGATATGAATCCACTTCGGTTGAGAAATGCCCCCAATGATTCGGAGTCTATCTATCGTGATGCTAAAAGCATTGAAAGTGGAGTAGAAGATATCAAAACTTTGAGTAGTAATGAAATTACTACTTTGGATTTCAAGGAATTCAATTATGATAGTTGCTCTTTGATTGAATGCATTTCCTTGATGCAGTCCATGCTAAACTCTCCACACGCTTATAGCCAAAACAAGGCCTTTACCGATCATATCGTTGGTGCTATGATGAAATCTCTTGAAGAGAAACTTGAGTTGGAAGTTTCTATTCCTAGAAAACTTCATGATGAGTGGGAACCTAGTATCAAAATCAAGATTAAAAACTATGAATGCAACGCTTTGTGTGATTTGGGTGCTAGTGTTTCCGTTATTCCAAAGTCTTTATGTGATGTTCTAGGCTTCAATGAGATTGATGAGTGCTCTCTTAATTTGCAACTTACGGATTCTACTGTTAAGAAACCTATGGGAAGGATCAGTGATGTTCTTATTATTGCAAATAGGAACTATGTACCCGTAGATTTCATTGTGCTTGATATTGATTGCAATCCGACATGTCCTATCATTCTTGGTAGACCTTTCCTAAGGACTATTAGTGGTGTCATTGATATGAAGGAAGGGAATATTAGATTTCAATTTCCATTAAAGAAGGGCATGGAACATTTTCATATAAAGAAAATAAGATTTCCTTATGAATCCATGATGAGGGCTACTTATGATTTGAGCACTAAAAACGACGATACTTGATTCTATCACCTTATGCCTAGCTAAGGGCGTTAAACAATAGCGCTTGTTGGGAGGAAACCCAATGAATTTATCTTTGCTTTTTTTCTTTCTGTTTTATTGTGTCCGCACCATCATAATTCTGTTATGATTGTGTTTTTGTCTTTCTTTTTGTGTTTGTGCCAAGTAAAACCTTTATGACTAGTTTTGGCGATGGTTGTTTGATCGTGCTGAAAAAGACAGAAACTTTGTGCTCACGAAATTATTTTTCATTCCAATCCAAAAAGAGATTTTGAGTTGATTTGTTTTGATTCTGGTTGATATACAAATTTCCCTAATTTTCGTAATTTTTCAGAATTTTTGGGATACCAAAAGTATACGAAGTATACAGATTGCTACAGACTGGTCTGTTTTTGACAGATTCTGTTTTTGTTGTGTTGATTGCTTATTTTGATGAAACTATGGATAGTATCAGGGGGTACTAGCCATGAAAAAGTGAGAATACATTAATATAACACCAATATAAACAAAAATCAAGTTTGCTACAATACCTAAAGAGGTGGTGGTTTGTTTTCTTATGCTAATGTTATCACGAGTTTGTGTTTAAGTTTTGTGTTGTGAAGTTTTCAAGTTTTGGGTGATGTTCTCATGGACAATGGGATAAAGAGTGGAAAGAGCTCAAGCTTGGGGATTCCCAAGTCATACCAATCCAAATTCAAGGACACCAAAAAGCCTAAGCTTGGGGATGCCCCGGGAAGGCATCACCTCTTTCGTCTTCAATCCATCGGTAACGTTACTTGGAGCTATATTTTATTCACTACATGATATGTGTTTTGGTTGGAGTGTTGTGTATTATAGGAGTCTTTTCTTTTTGTTGTGTCACAATCATCCTTGGTACACACCTTTTTTGAGAGAGACATGCACTCATCGTGAATTTGCTAGAATACTCATTGAGCTTCGCTTATATCTTTTGAGTTAGGCAATTTAGCTCGCATGTGGTTAACTTATATATTTTGAGCTAGATAACTTTGATCTAGTGCTTCACTTAGATCTTTTTAGAGCACGACGGTGTCATATTTTGGAGAAATAAGAACTCTCGATCTTCACTTATATCTTTTTGAGAGTGCTCTCTTTGAGTAACTTGGTAATTGGCTTGTGCTATGAAAGTAGTCCTAAAGATGATATGCATCCAAAGAGGATATAATAAAAACTTCCATATTCATGTGCATTGATTAGTAAAGAGAAGTTTGATTCCTCTCAATTATTTTTGAGACATGTATTTGGTAATATTACAGTTATGTTAGTAGGGTGTTGTGAATCTAGAAATACTTGTGTTGAAGTTAGTGATTCCCGTAGCATGCACGTATGGTGAACCGCTATGTGAGGAAGTCGAAGCATAATTGATTTATTGATTGTCATCCTTTGTGTTGCGGTCGGGATCGCGCGATGGTTAACACCTACCAACCCTTCCCCTAGGAGTACGCGTTTAGTACTTTGTTTCGATTACTAATAAAACTTTTGCAATAAGTATATGAGTTCTTCATGAGTAATGTGAGTCCATGGTATAGATGCACCTTCACCTTCCACCGTTGCTAGCCTCTCTAGTGTCGCGCAACTTTCGCCGGTGCACAAAACCACCATATACCTTCCTCAAAACAGCCACCATACCTACCTATTATGGCCTTTTCATAGCCATTCTGAGATATATTGCCATGCAACTCCCAACGTTCCGTCCCATGACTTGTGCTGTCACTTACATATTGCCATTGCATGATCGTAAGATAGCTAGCGAGATGTTTCAACGTCATACACTAAGCTAGATCGTTGCACATCCCGATACATTGTCCGAGGCATTTCCTATAGAGTCATCATTGCTCTAAGTATTGAGTTGTGAGTAAATAAAAGTATGATGATCATCATTATTAGAGCATTATCCCATGTGAGGAAATAAAAAAAGAGGCCAAAGATGCCCACCAAAAAAAGAGAGGCCAAAGAGCCCAAAAAAAAAGGAGAGAGAAAAGGAGAGAAGGGACAATGCTACTATCCTTTTCACACTTGTGCTTCACAATAGCACCATGTTCTTCATGATCGAGAGTCTCTTGTTTTGACACTTCTATATACTAGTGGGAATCTTCATTATATAACTTGGCTTGTATATTCCAATGATGGGCTTCCTCAAAATTGCCATAGGTCTTCGTGAGCAAGCAAGTTGGATGCACACCCACTAGTTCTCCTTTTGAACTTTCACACTCTTATAGCTCTAAGTGCATCAGTTGCATGGTAATCCCTACTCATTAACATTGATATCTATTGATGGGAATCTTCATAGCCCTTTGATACACCGAGTCGATGTGACCATCTTCTCCTTTTTGCCTCACAACCTCCACCACACTCTATTTCACCTATAAGTGCTATATCCATGGCTCACGCTCATATATTGCGTGAGAGTTGAAAAAGGTTTGAGAAAGTAAGAGTGCAAAAACAATTACTTGGCCAATACCGGGGTTGTGCATGATTTGAATTCGTTGTGTGGGGATGATGGAGCATAGCTAGACTATATGATTTTGTAGGGATAACTTTCTTTGGCCTTGTTATTACGAAATTTCATGATTACCTTGCTAGTTTGCTTGAAGTATTATTGTTTTAATGTCAATAGAAAACTATTTTTTGAATCTTATGGATCTGAACATTCATGTCGCACGAAAGAAGGTGCAAAGGACAAATATATTAGGTAGCATTCTACATCAAAGATTCAGTCTTTATCACTTCCCTACTCGAGGACGAGCATGAGTTAAGCTTGGGGATGCTTGATACGTCTCCAACGTATCTATAATTTTTGATGGTTCCATGCTATTATCTTGTCAACTTTGGATGTTTTGTATGCATTTTATATCTTTTTTGGGACTAACCTATTAACTCAGTGCCAAGTGCGAGTTCCTCTTTTTTCCGTGTTTTTGACCCTTTTCACAAAAGAATATCAAACGGAGTCCAAACGGAATAAAATCTTCGGAATGATTTTTTCCGGAACAGAAGATACACAGGGAACTTGAGAACCAAGGCAAGGATCCCGGGGGAGGCCACAAGCCCCCTAGCCACGGCCTGGGGGGCGCCTAGCCGGATTGTGGGCCCCCCATGGCTCGTTTGCCCTACCTGTTTCGCCTATAAATTCCCTAAAAATCTGAAACCACGGGGGAGAGCCGTGAAAATACTTTCCCGCCGCCGCAAGCTTCTGTCTATGCAAGATCCCATCCGGGGACCGTTCTGGTGCCCTGCCGGAGGGGGATTCAGACATGGAGGGCTTCTTCATCAACACCATTGCCTCTCCGATGATGCGTGAGTAGTTCACCAGAGACCTTCGGGTCCATAGCTAGTAGCTAGGTAGCTTCTTCTCTCTCTTGGATCTTCAATACAAAGTTCTCCATGATCTTCATGGAGATCTATCCGATGTAATCTTCTTTTGCGGTGTGTTTGTCGAGATCCGATGAATTGTGGATTTATGATCAGATTATCTATGAATATTATTTGAGTTTCTTCTGATCTCTTATGTTCATGATTTCGTATCCTTGTAATTCTCTTCGAGTTGTGGGTTTCATTTGGCTAACTTGATCTATAATTTGTGCAATGGGAGAAGTGCTTGGTTGTGGGTTCATACCATGCGGTGTCCTCACCCAGTGACAGAAGGGGTAGCGAGGCACGCATCATGTTGTTGCCATCAAGGGAGAAAGATGGGGGTTATATCTATTACATGAATTTATCCCTCTACATCATGTCATCTTGCTTAGGGCGTTACTCTGTTTGTTATGAAATCAATACACTAGATGCATGCTGGATAGCGGTCGATGTGGGGAGTAATAGTAGTAGATGCACAAAGTATCGGTCTACTTGTCTCGGACGTGATGCCTATATGTACGATCATTGCCTTAGATATCATCATGACTTTGCGCGGTTCTATCAATTGCTCGACAGTAATTCGTTCACCCACCGTAATACTTGCTATCATGAGAGAAGCCTCTAGTGAACACTATGCCCCCGGGTCTACTTCACATCATATTTTCAGCTCTACACTTTTACTTTGTTGCACTTTCCACCTTCAGATCTCACCTTGCATTTAATAGTGGAGGCATTGACAACCCCTTTATAGCGTTGGGTGCAAGTTTGTTTGTTTTTGCATAGGTACTTTGGAGACTTGCCTTGATACTCCTACTGGATTGATACCTCGGTTCTGAAACTGAGGGAAATACTTACTGCTGCTGTGCTGCATCACCCTTTCCTCTTCAAGGGAAAAACCAACGCAAGCTCAAGAGGTAGCAGCAGTCAGCTCTGATACCAACTTGTGATGCCCTCGGTTTAATCGTACGCTAATCATACACGCAATTGTGTACTATCAAACCCAAGGGCTCACGGGAAGACATCACAACACAACTCTAGACACAAATAAAATAATACAAGCTTCATATTACAAGCCAGGGGACTCGAGGGCAAGAATACAGAAGCTCGATAAACACACGAGTCAGCGGAAGCAACAATATCTGAGTACAGACATAAAACAAGGGACGCCTTAGAGAAGGCTAGCACAAAAGAAGCACGATCGAATGAGGCGAGGCCTCCTACCTGGGAACCTCCTAACTACTCCTCGTCTTCAGCGGCCTCCACGAAGAAGTCACCATCGGGGTGGCAGGCGTTTGCAGGAAACTCCATCTACTAGGCTCCAACATCTGGTCGCAGCAACGGATCAAGGGGACAAAGGGGGAGAAAAGCAACGGTGAGTACTCATCCAAAGTACTCGCAAGTCTTACATCAGAACTATTCTAAGTATGCATCAGTATCAAAGAAGGGGTGGTTAAATGTGGACCGACTGCAGCAATGCGAGAATAGAGAGAGATGGCCTAGTCCTATCGAAGACTAGCATCTTCAGGGTCTTGCAGAAATAGACGAGAGTAGAACATGTAACGCAATTAATAGTCATATTGTTGCAGCAATATTAATATGAGGGCACGCCCAGAGATACTCCCTCGACTCCCTGTGAGGAAGCAATCCCAAGGCAACTAATCCAGTTAAGTAACCATTGTAGTTGTATAAGATCAGGGAACAACTCCATGTCGTCCTGTAACCGTGGACACGTCTATTCGAATAGATAAGTTCTTCCCTGCAGGGGTGCACAAAATATTCCTCGACGCGCTCGATAACACTCTGGCCGAACATACTTTTCTAGGTCCTGCCCGGCCTCGGAATATCGACACGTCGCAGCCCCACCTAAGCTCAGCAGAGAGGCCAGCCCGCAGGTCTAAGTCCTAAGCACAAAGGGGTCATGGGCCCACTTACCCTCCGCGCTCCTGCACGATGTTAGGGCGGCCGATGTCAGTCCTGGCACCCCTTAATACAAGAGCGATGCATCTCGGGACCACTCGGGCGTGCGCCGCTACATCGCTGACGTCTGAAGAGCTTCGGCTGATACCTCGACGTCGAGTACCCATAATTCTTCCCACGCAGACGGTTAGTGCGTAATAAAACATTCCGACCAACCCAAATCAAATACCCAAATCCATTATCATTTTAATTAGGCCATCGACACAATCTCGCGGGAATCCACCCGTCTAACAACTAATCACCAATGATACCAGTAACATGGTCGACTAACTGTGTGGTTGTAACACCGGGGGGAATCCGAGGTATCACCCTCGTTGGATTCCGAATGATGTATTTGTCAAGGTGGTCTTAGAGGAATCGCCCTCGGGGGTCCCACACCTGAGGGGTTGCACGACAGACGCATCGTCGGGAATGGTGAAAGAGGAATCACCCTCGATAACCACGACCGACTAGCTATACTACAAAGATATCATCACGGGTACTTAGCAGGTGTCACCCTCGGTACCCGATAGTATATCTGTAGCGTCGTACAACTAAGGGGATGTATGTGTTGTGTCGGGTCTGTCTCGTCGATCAGGGATCGAGATTTGAAAACAAAGATGGGCAACTGGACTACGGGGTCAGAAGGAATGACTGCTCCACCTATACTAAGCAGATTTAAAGTACAGTACTGAAAGTAGCAATTCATCAAAAACAGGCTATGCATCAGATATAGGAACTAACTACAACAGTAGCAAAATACTAATGCAAGCATGAGGGAGAAAGACATAAGCGATATAGGGGTGATTAAGGGGGTTTGCTTGCCTTGCTGCTCTGCGGCAAAAGGCTGGTCGGCAGGGTCGTAGATGTACCCGACAACAGCGTCAGCCTCGGGGTCTACCCGTAAGAAGAGGGGGCGGAAACAATAAATAAAATCAATAGGTGCAACACTAAGCATGACAGGGCAATGTGGGGACTAGGCATGAGCTAACACACCAGCATCCCTCATAGACGGGTCGGAAAAATATTTAACGATATTTTCCGGGTCTTGGGCTACTACCGGTTGGACAGAAAACGATGGAAAAGTTCCACATTTGCTATGCTAGGGACGCGTGACACACGAATGGACCGTGTATCCTGGTTCGTCTCGTTCTGCTCATCAACTTTCATGTTGAAAGTATTTTGATCTGACTTACGGATTATTTTATATTAATTTTTAAAGTTTTATTCAATATTTAGGAATTCAAAACAGATTTAACTAATTTGGTTAAATGCAATTATGACATCAGCATGATGTCATGCTGACATGAGCAGTTGACTTGTCAACTGACGAGTGGGTCCCATGCGTCATAGACACACATTTTTAATTAGGTTTAAATAGTAATTAATTAGATTAATTTAGTGGGGGACCCACGTGTCATACTTTAATTATTCTAATTACCTATTTAATTAATTAACTAATTAATTAAATAATATATCTATTTATTTATTTATTAAATAAAAAACATATTTTTATTTTTTATTTTATTTTTATTATCATTTTTTAACAGCGAGTGGGGCCTCCCTCTAAGTGGGAGTGGGGGTTTGGCTACACCACAATTTACACACACACATATTTGCAACCATACATAACATAATGTATTCTATTTTCTTTCATACATGCATATATACGCAATACATACATACATACATTAGTACATACATACGTATTTCATACATAATACATACACACTTTTAATATATTCTTATTTTTCTTTTATAACTTCTCATATCCAACCTCTGTGTCTCTCAACAGAGACATCTCTCTCAACACACAGAGGGGGGAGGCAACTCCACCATCTCCTACCGGAGCACAACGACGTCGGAACGCAACGGCGACCGCCGGAATGGATCGGGATGGCGCAAGGAAGAAGACGGTGGGAGGAGCCCGAAAAAAGGGCTCACCGGCGTTGATGGGAAGGCCCAGTGAAGCCGGAGTTCTCGGGGAGGGGCGGAGGAGACGGAGAGGAGGAGCTCCCGGTGATGGTGGTGGCCGGCGGGGAAGCTCCGGTGACGCGGGTGGGGCCGGGGACGGCTGGATCCGGCCCGGAGGAGGCGAGGCGGCCGCCGGAGAGTTGATACGTCTCAAACGTATCTATAATTTTTAATGGTTTCACGTTGTTATCTTGTCATCTTTGGATGTTTTATGTACCTTTTATATCTTTTTTGGGACTAACTTATTAATTCAGTGCCAAGTGCCAGTTCCTGTTTTTTCTGTGTTTTTGGCTCTTTTCAGATCTAATTTTGGAACGTAGTCCAAACGAAATAAAATCCCCGAAATGATTTTTTCTCGAATGGAAGAAGATCAGGGGGCCTGTGGGCCAAGCCAGGAGGGCTTCTAGGAGCCCACAAGCCCCCACTCCGCCAGCAGGGGGAGGCGGCGGTGGCAGGGCTTGTGGCCTCCCTGGCCGCCCCCTGACCTAGATCTTTGGCCTATATATTCCCTAAAATACAACAAAAAATCAGGGGAGCCTCAAAAGTACTTTTCCGCCGCCGCAAGCTTCCGTTTCTGCGAGATCTCATGTGGAGACCTTCCCGGCACCCTGCCAGAGGGGACTTTGAAGTTGGAGGGCTTCTTCATCATCATCATCGCCCCTCCAATGACTCGTGAGTAGTTCACTTCAGACCTACGGGTCCGTAGTTAGTATCTAGATGGATTCTTCTCTCTCTTGGATCTTCAATACAAAGTTCTCCATGATCTTCATGGAGATCTATCCGATGTAATCTTCTTTGACGGTGTGTTTGTCGAGATCTGATGAATTGTGGATTTGTGATCAGATTATCTATGATATATATTTGAGTCTTTGCTGATTTCTTATATGCATGATTTGGTATGCTTGTAAGTTTCTCCGAGTCTTGGGTTTTGTTTGGCCAACTAGATCTATGATTCTAGCAATGGGAGAAGTGCTTGGTTTTCATGAGATTGAAGAGTAGGGGCAACAAGGCACACATTAAGTAGTTGCCATCAAGGGTAACAAGATGGGTTGTGTCGTTGATATGAGATTGTCCATCTACATCATGTCATCTTGCTTAAGGCGTTATTCTGTTCTTTTGGACTTAATACACTAGATGCATGCTGGATAGCGGTCGACGTGTGGAGTAATAGTAGTAGATGCAGAAAGTATCGGTCTACTTGTTTTGGACGTGATGCCTATAGATATAATCATTGCCATAGATATCGTCAAGACTTTGCGCGGTTCTATCAATTGTTCGACGGTAATTTGTTCACCCACTGGCTACTTGCCTTCATGAGAGAAGCCACTAGTAAACACTACGGCCCCCGGGTCTATTCACATCCATCGTTTACACCTCCGCTTCTCACTTGGAAAACAATCTATAAGGGATTGACAACCCCTTCATAGCGTTGGGAGCAGGTTCTTTGTGTTTGTGCAGGATCTTGTGATACTCCTCCACTGGATTGATACCTTGGTTCTCAAACTGAGGGTAATACTTACCACCGCTGTGCTACATCACCCTTTCCGCTTCGAGGGAGCACCAACGCAAGGCTCCATAGCCGTAGCAGAAGGATTCCTCGTGCCGTCGACACGACTATTCCTGTCACCGTTGCTGGGGAAACACAACTCACATCAGAAGTATTTCTGGCGCCGTTGCCGGGGAGGAGAGATCAAGATCTATCCAAGTAGGTCTCACAAACTCATCTCCTTCTTCTACATTTTTGCCAGTTGCCTCTCGTTTTCCTCTCCCCCACTTCACATTTGCCGTTTTCATTTGCCTTTCTCCTTTGCCGGTTTTCTTGCTTGCTTGTGTGCTTGTTTGTTTGTTGAAGTCATCATGGCTGAAAACACCAAACTTTGCGACTTCTCAAGCACTAATAATAACGATTTTCTTAGTACTCCGATTGCTCCCGCCACTAGTGCGGAATCGTATGAAATCAATGCAGCTTTGCTGAATCTTGTTATGAAAGAGCAATTCTCTGGCCTCCCTAGTGAAGATGCCGCATCCCATCTCAATACCTTCATTGAGCTTTGTGACATGCAAAAGAACAGAGATGTGGATAATGACGTGATTAAGTTGAAACTTTTTCCTTTCTCTTTGCGAGATCGCGCAAAAACTTGGTTTTCTTCTTTGCCTAAAAATAGTATCGATTCTTGGGATAAGTGCAAAGATTCTTACATATCAAAGTATTTTCCGCCGGCTAAGATCATCTCCTTACGTAACGATATCATGAACTTCAAGCAACTTGATCATGAACACGTTGCAGAATCTTGGGAGAGGATGAAGCTTATGATTAGAAATTGTCCCGCTCATGGCTTGAGTTTGTGCATGATTATGCAAATCTTTTACGCTGGCTTGAATTTTGCTTCTCGTAATATCTTGGACTCCGCCTCAGGTGGAACATTCATGGAAATCACGTTAGGATTCGCTACAAAACTCCTAGACAATATCATGACCAACTACTCTCAGTGGCACACTGAAAGGTCACCTACTAGCAAAAAGGTGCACGCTATAGAAGAGATTAACTCGCTTAGTACTAAGATGGACGAGTTGATGAATTTGGTAGCTAGTAGAAATGCTACCGTAGATCCTAATGACATGCCACTACTTTCTTTGATTGAGAGTAGCAACGCTAGTTTGCACATGAATTTTGTTGGTAGGAACAATTTTGGCAACAACAATGCTTTTAGAGGAAACTATGTTCCTAGGCCTTTTCCTAGTAACTCCTCTAACAATTATGGAAATTACTACAACAAAACTTACGGAAATCACAACAAATTACCCTCTGATTTAGAGAGTACTATCAAAGAGTTCATTGACTCTCAAAAGATTTTCAATGCGTCCATAGAGGAAAGACTACTCAAAATAGACGATTTGGCTAAGAGCATTGATAGGATGTCTTGTGATATTAATGCTTTGAAAGTTAGATGCGCTCCTCCCAAGGTCAACTTGGATGAAACTTTGAAAGACTATGCATATCTCCATCAATGAGAGCAAAGAAATAACCGCCCAAATTCGCGCTAGGCATGAATGGTTTAAAAGGGTGCGTTCTAGTGATGCAAATCACGAAGATCTTAAAGTGCTTGGTGTGTCTCCTCTTGAATCTTTGTTTTCGCGTGTCAAACCTATTTATGGAGGGGCTGGATATGAATCCACTTTGGTTGAAAAACGCCCCAATGATTCGGAGTCCACCTATCTTGATGATAAAGGTGTGGAGAGTGGAGTAGAAGAAGTCAAAATTTTGGGTAGTAATGAAACTCCCACTTTGGATTTCAAGGAATTCAATTATGATAATTGCTCCTTGTTTGAATGCATTTCTTTGATGCAATCCATTGCAAACTATCCACATGCTTATAGCCAAAGCAAAGCCTTTACCGCGCATATCGTAGATGCTATGATGAAATCTCTTGAAGAGAAGCTCGAACTAGAAGTATCTATACCTAGAAAACTTCATGATGAGTGGGAACCTACTATCAAAATCAAGATCAAAAACTATGAGTGCAATGCTTTGTGTAATTTGGGTGCTAGTGTTTCCGCGATTCCAAAGTCTTTATGTGATATTCTTGGTTTTCATGAGATTGAAGAGTGTTCTCTTAATTTGCATCTTGCGGATTCTACTGTCAAGAAACACATGGGGGGGATCGATGAATTTCTTATTGTTGCAAATAAGAACTATGTACCCGTGGATTTCATTGTACTTGACATAGATTGCAATCCTTCATGTCCCATTATTCTTGGTAGACCTTTCCTAAGGACTATTGGTGCTATCATCGATACGAAGGAAGGGAATATTAGAAATTCAATTTCCTTTAAAGAAGGGCATGGATCACTTTCCTAGAAAGAAAATAAGATTGCCTTATGAATCTATGATGAGGGCTACCTATGGTTTGAGCACCAAAGATGACTATACGTGATTCCATCACTTTTTGCCTAGCTAAGGGCGTTAAACAAAAGCGCTTGTTGGGAGGCAACCCAACGAATCTATCCTTTTTCTTTCTGTTTTGTGTTTTCCACACTTTCATAATTCTGTTATGATTGTGTTTTTTTGTTTCTTTTTGCGTTTGTGCCAAGCAAAACCGTTATTACTAGTCTTGGGGATGATCATTTGGTCATGCTGGAAAAGACAGAAACTTTCTACTCACGAAAAGAATTTTCGTTTCTTCTATAAGAGTTTTTGAGTTAATTCTTTTTTCCGCTGATTGCTACACAAATTCTTCAGAGTGTCGTAGATTTTCATAATTTTTGAAGTACCAGAGGTATACGAAATATACAGATTGCTACAGACTGGTCTGCTGTTAACAAATTCTGCTTTTGTTGTGTTGGTTGCTTATTTTGATGAAACTATGGATAGTATCGGGGGAATTAGCCATGGAAGATTTAAAATACAGTAACCCAACATCAACACAAGTAGAATTTAAGTTTGCTATAGTACCTAAGGAAGTGGTGGTTTTCTTTCTCATACTAATGTTATTATGAGTTTCTGTTTAAGTTTCGTGTTGTGAAGTTTTCAAGTTTTGGGTGAAGTTCTTATGTACAAAAAGATAACGAGTGGCAAGAGATCAAGCTTGGGGATGCCCAAGGCACCCCAAGAGATTCAAGGATGCCGTAAAAGCCTAAGCTTGGGGATGCCCCGGGAAGGCATCCTCTCTCTCGTCTTCAATCCATCGGTAACGTTACTTGGGGCTATATTTTTATTCACCACATGTTATGTGTTTTTCCTTGGAGCGTCTTGTATCGTAGGAGTCTTTTATTTTTGTTGTGTCACAATCATCCTTGATGCACACCTAGAGAGAGAGACATGCACTCACCGTGATTTTGTCGAGCTTCACTTATATCTTTTGGTAGACAATTCAGCTCACATGTGCTTCCCTTATATCTTTTAAGCTAGATACTTTTGCTCTCTGTGCTTCACTTATATCTTTTAGAGCGCAGTGGTGTGTGGCTTGGTAGTTGATCTATGCTTTGAAAGTAGTCTCAAAAGGGGTAGTTATCCAAAGGGATACGAAAACTTCCACCTTCATGTGCATTGAATAGTTAGAGAAGTTTGATTTATCTCAATTAGTTTTGAGTTGTGGTTATGGTAATATTGAAGTCATGCTAGTAAGGTGTTGTGGATCTAGAAATACTTGTGTTGAAGTTAGTGATTCTCATAGCATGCACGTATGGTGAACCTCTATGTGATGAAGTCTTAGCATGATTAGTCTATTGATTGTCATCCTTTGCGTGGCGGTCGGGATCGCACGATGGTTTATACCTACCAACCCTTCCCCTAGGAGTATGCTTGAATGCTTTGTTTCGATTACTAATAATTTTTTTGCAACAAGTATATGAGTTCTTCATGACTAATGTTGAGTCCGTGGTTTAGATGCACTTTCACCTTCCATCATCACTATCTTCTTAGTGCCGTGCAACTTTCACCGGTGCACAAAACCCAACATTAGCCTCCCTCAAAACAACCACCTTACCTACCTACTATGGCTTTTTCAAAGTCATTCCGAGATATATTGCCATGCAACTACCACCATGACATGTGCCACCACGTCTACATTGCCATTGCATGATCGTAAGATAGCTAGCATGATGTTTCCATTAATGTCTATGCCATGCTAGATCATTGCCACGGTACATTACCGAAGGCATTGCATATAGAGTCATTATTGCTCTAAGTTTTGAGTTGAAAGTGTGATGATCATCATTAATGGAGCATTGTCCCATGTGAGGAAATAAAAGAGGCCAAAGAAGCCCACCAAAAAAAAGGGGCCAAAGAGCCCACCAAAAAAAAGTAAAAAAAAATGGGAGAAAAAAAGAGAAGGGACAATGCTACCACTTTTTCCACACTTGTGCATATTAAGCACCATGATCTTCATGATTGACAGTCTCTCGTTTTTTCACCACCATATAGCTAGTGGGAAATGTTCATTATATAACTTGGCTTGCATATTCCAATGATATGCTTCCTCAAAATTGCCTTAGGTCTTCGTGAGCAAGCAAGTTGGATGCACACCCACTAGTTTTCTTTAAGAGCTTTCACATACTCTTAGCTCTAGTGCACCATTTGTATGGCAATCCCTACTCATTCACATTGATATCTATTGATGATCATCTCCACAGCTCATTGATATGCCTAGTTAATGTGACTATCTTCTCCTTTTTTGTTTTGCAACATCCACCACACTCCACACCATCTATAGTGCTATAACCATGGCTCACGCTCATGTATTCTGTGAGAGTTGAAAAGGTTTGAGAAAATAAAGGTGTGAAACAATTACTTGGCCAATACCGGGGTTGTGCAAGATTTAAATTCGTTGTGCAATGATGATAGAGCATAGCCAGACTATATGCTTTTGTAGGGATAACTTTCTTTTGGCCTTGTTATTTTGAAAGTTCAAGATTACCTTGCTAGTTTGCTTGAATTATTATTGTTTCCACGTCAATAGCAAACTATTGTTTTGAATCTAATGGATCTGAACATTCACGTCACATAAGAGGAGTTACAAAGGACATCTATGCTAGGTAGCATGAAAGCATCAAAAATTCATTCTTTATAACTTACCTATTCGAGGACGAGCAGGAGTTAAGCTTGGGGATGCTTGATACGTCTCAAACGTATCTATAATTTTTGATGGTTTCACGCTGTTATCTTGTCATCTTTGGATGTTTTATGTACCTTTTATATCTTTTTTGGGACTAACTTATTAATCAGTGCCAAGTGACAGTTCCTGTTTTTCTGTGTTTTTGGCTCTTTTCAGATCTCATTTTGGAACGGAGTGCAAACGGAATAAAATCCCCGAAATGATTTTTTCCCGAACGGAAGAAGATCAGGGGGCCTGTGGGCCAAGCCAGGAGGGCTTCTGGGAGCCCACAAGCCCCCACTCCGCCACCAGGGGGAGGTGGCGGTGGCAGGGCTTGTGGCCTCCCTGGCCGACCCCTGACCTAGATCTTTGGCCTATGTATTCCCTAAAATACAACACAAAATCAGGGGAGCCTCGAAAATACTTTTCTGCCGCCACAAGCTTCCGTTTCCGCGAGATATCATCTGGAGACCTTTCCCGGCACCCTGCCGGAGGGGACTTTGAAGTTGGAGGGCTTCTTCATCATCATCATCGCCCCTCCAATGACTCGTGAGTAGTTCACTTCAGACCTACGGGTTCGTAGTTAGTAGCTAGATGGCTTCTTCTCTCTGTTGGATCTTCAATACAAAGTTCTCCATGATCTTCATGGAGATCTATCCAATGTAATCTTCTTTGGCGGTGTGTTTGTCGATATCCGATGAATTGTGGATTTGTGATCAGATTATCCATGATATATATTTGAGTCTTTGCTGATTTCTTATATGCATGATTTGATATCCTTGTAAGTCTCTCCGAGTCTTGGGTTTTGTTTGGCCAACTAGATCTATGATTCTTACAATGGGAGAAGTGCTTGGTTTTGGGTTCTACCATGTGGTGACCTTTCCGAGTGACAGTAGGGGCAGAAAGGCACACATTAAGTAGTTGCCATCAAGGGTAACAAGATGGGCTCTGTCGTTGATATGAGATTGTCCATCTACATCATGTCATCTTGCTTAAGGCGTTACTCTGTTCTTTTGGACTAAATACACTAGATGCATGCTGGATAGCGGTCGACGTGTGGAGTAATAGTAGTAGATGCAGAAAGTATTGGTCTACTTGTCTTCGACGTGATGCCTATAGATATAATCATTGCCATAGATATCGTCACGACTTTGCGCGGTTCTATCAATTGCTCGTCAGTAATTTGTTCACCCACCGTCTACTTGCTTTCATGAGAGAAGCCACTAGTGAACACTACGACCCCCGGGTCTATTCACATCCATCGTTTACACCTCCGCTTTTACTTTGCTTTGTTACTTTGTTGCTTTCAGTTCTCACTTGGCAAACAATCTATAAGGGATTGACATGTTGGAATTATGCCCTAGAGGCAATAATAAATATAGTTATTATTATAATTCCTGTATCAAGATAATTGTTTATTATCCATGCTATAATTGTATTGAATGAAGACTCATTTACATGTGTGGATACATAGACAAAACACTGTCCCTAGCAAGCCTCTAGTTGGCTAGCCAGTTGATCAAAGATAGTCAGCGTCTTCTGATTATGAACAAGGTGTTGTTTCTTGATAACTGGATCACGTCATTAGGAGAATCACGTGATGGACTAGACCCAAACTAATAGACGTAGCATGTTGATCGTGTCATTTTGTTCCTACTGTTTTCTGCGTGTCAAGTATTTGTTCCTATGACCATGAGATCATATAACTCACTAACATCGGAGGAATAATTTGTGTGAATCAAACGTCGCAACGTAACTGGGTGACTATAAAGATGCTCTACAGGTATCTCCGAAGGTGTTCGTTGAGTTAGTATGGATCAAGACTGGGATTTGTCACTCCGTGTGACGGAGAGGTATCTCGGGGCCCACTCGGTAATACAACATCACACACAAGCCTTGCAAGCAATGTAACTTAGTGTAAGTTGCGGGATCTTGTATTACGGCACGAGTAAAGAGACTTGCCGGTAAACGAGATTGAAATAGGTATGCGGATACTAACGACCGAATCTCGGGCAAGTAACATACCGAAGGACAAATGGAATGACATACGGGATTATATGAATCCTTGACACTGAGGTTCAAACGATAAGTTCTTCGTAGAATATGTAGGATCCAATATGGGCATCCAGGTCCAGCTATTGGATATTGACCGAGGAATCTCTCGGGTCATGTCTACATAGTTCTCGAACCCGCAGGGTCTGCACACTTAAGGTTCGACGTTGTTTTATGCGTATTTGAGTTATATGGTTGGTTACCGAATGTTGTTCGGAGTCCCGGATGAGATCACAGAATTCACGAGGGTTTCCGGAATGGTCCGGAAACAAAGATTGATATATAGGATGACCTCATTTGATTACCGGAAGGTTTTCGGAGTTACCGGGAATGTACCGGGAATGACGAATGAGTTCCGGGAGTTCACCGGGGGGGGGGGGGGGTCAACCCACCCCGAGGAAGCCCATAGGCCTTGAGGGTGGCGCACCAGGCCTTAGTGGGCTGGTGCGACAGCCCAAAAGGGCCCTATGCGAATTGGAAGAAAAATCAAAGAGAAAGAAAAAAAAGGAGGAGGTGGGAAGGGAAGGAAGGACTCCCACCCACCAAACCAAGTCCAACTCAGTTTGGGGGGGGGGGGAGACCTTCCCCCCTTGGCTCGGCCAACCCCCTTGGGGCTCCTTGAGCCCCAAGGCAAGGTCCCCTCTCTCCCACCTATATATACAGAGGTTTTAGGGCTGATTTGAGACGACTTTTTCCACGGCAGCCCGACCACATACCTCCACGGTTTTTCCTCTAGATCGCGTTTCTGCGGAGCTCGGGCGGAGCCCTGCTGAGACGAGATCATCACCATCCTCCGGAGCGCCGTCACGCTGCCGTAGAACTCTTCTACCTCTCCATCTCTCTTGCTGGATCAAGAAGGCCGAGATCATCGTCGAGCTGTACGTGTGCTGAACGCGGAGGTGCCATCCGTTCGGTACTAGATCGTGGGACTGATCGCGGGATTATTCGCGGGGCGGATCGAGGGACGTGAGAACGTTCCACTACATCAACCGCGTTCACTAACGCTTTTGCTGTACGGTCTACAAGGGTACGTAGATCACTCATCCCCTCTCGTAGATGGACATCACCATGATAGGTCTTCGTGCGCGTAGGAAATTTTTTGTTTCCCATGCGACGTTCCCCAACAGTGGCATCATGAGCTATGTTCATGCGTAGATGTCTTCTCGAGTAGAACACAAAAGTTTTTTGTGGGCGGTGATGTGCGTTTTGCTGCCCTCCTTAGTCTTTTCTTGATTCCGCGGTATTGTTGGATTGAAGCGGCTTGGACCGACATTACTCGTACGCTTACGAGAGACTGGTTTCATCGCTACGAGTAACCCCGTTGCTCAAAGATGACTGGCAAGTGTCGGTTTCTCCAACTTTAGTTGAATCGGATTTGACCGAGGAGGTCCTTGGATGAGGTTAAATAGCAACTCATATATCTCCGTTGTGGTGTTTGCGTAAGTAAGATGCGATCCTACTAGAAACCCGTGGTCACCACGTAAAATATGCAACAACAAAATTAGAGGACGTCTAACTTGTTTTTGCAGGGTATGCTTGTGATGTGATAGGGCCAACGATGTGATGTGATATATTGGATGTATGAGATGATCATGTTGTAATAGATAATATCGACTTGCACGTCGATGGTACGGCAACGGGCAGGAGCCATAGGGTTGTCTTTATACTAATGTTTGTGCTTGCAGATGCGTTTACTATTTTGCTAGGATGTAGCTTTAGTAGTAATATCATGAGTAGCACGACAACCTCGATGGCAACACGTTGATGGAGATCATGGTGTGACGCCGGTGACAAGAAGATCGTGCCGGTGCTTTTGGTGATGGAGATCAAGAAGCACATGATGATGGCCATATCATGTCACTTATGAATTGCATGTGATGTTAATCCTTTTATGCACCTTGTTTTGCTTAGAACGATGGTAGCATTATGAGGTGATCTCTCACTAAAATTTCAAGACGAAATTGTGTTCTCCCCGACTCTGCACCGTTGCTACAGTTCGTCGTTTCGAGACACCACGTGATGATCGGGTGTGATAGACTCAACGTTCACATACAACGGGTGCAAAATAGTTGCGCTCGCGGAACACTCGGGTTAAGCTTGATGAGCCTAGCATGTGCAGACATGGCCTCGGAACACATGAGACCGAAAGGTCGATCATGAATCATATAGATGATATGATTAGCATAGGGATGCTTACCACTCAAACTATACTCAACTCACGTGATGATCGGACTTGAGCTAGTGTAAGTGGATCATGAACCACTCAAATGACTAGAGAGATGTACTTTTTGAGTGGGAGTTTAGCGAATAATTTGATTAAGTTAAACTCTAATTATCTTGAACATAGTCTAAGTCCACTTTGAATATATTTGTGTTGTAGATCATGGCTCACGCGACAGTCACCCTGAATTTTAATACGTTCCTAGAGAAAGCTAAGTTGAAAGATGATGGAAGCAACTTTGTAGACTGGGCTCGTAATCTTAAGCTAATCTTACAAGCTGGGAAGAAGGATTATGTCCTTAATGCTGCGCTAGGATATGAACCACCCGCTACGGCTGATCAGGATGTTAAGAACGCTTGGTTAGCACGTAAGGAGGACTACTTAGTAGTTCAATGTGCAGTCTTGTATGGCTTCGAACCGGGACTTCAACGTCGCTTTGAGCGTCATGGAGCATTTGAGATGTTCCAGGAGTTGAAGTTTATCTTTCAGAAGAATGCCCGGATCGAGAGGTATGAGACCTCCGATAAATTCTATGCTTGCAAGATGGAGGAAAACTCGTCTGTCAGTGAACATGTGCTCAAAATGTGTGGGTACTCAAACCGTCTAGCTGAGCTGGGGATTGAACTCCCGCAAGAGGCTATCACTGATAGAATCCTTCAATCACTACCGCCAAGCTATAAAGGCTTTGTGTTGAACTACAACATGCAAGGGATGAACAAGTCTCCCGGCGAGTTGTTTGCGATGCGGAAAGTCGCAGAGTCTGAACTCCGTAAAGAGCATCAAGTGTTGATGGTGAATAAGACCACTAGTTTCAAAAGAAACGGCACAGGCAAGAAGGGTAATTCAAAGAAGAGCGGCAAGCCTGTTGCCAATCCAACGAAGAAACCCAAAGCTGGACCTAAGCCTGAAACGGAGTGTTACTATTGCAAGGGTATGGGTCACTGGAAGCGCAATTGCCCCAAGTATCTGGCAGATAAGAAGGCGGCCAAAGAAAAATCAGGTATATTTGATATACAAGTTATTGATGTGTACTTAACCGGCTCTCGTAGTAGTGCCTGGGTATTCGATAACGGTTCTGTTGCTCATATTTGCAACTCGAAACAGGAACTGCGGAATAGACGAAGGCTGGCGAAAGATGAAGTGACGATGTGCGTAGGAAATGGTTCCAAGGTTGATGCAATCGCCGTTGGCACAGTTTCACTTCAGTTACCATCAGCATTAGTTGTGAACTTAAATAATTGTTATTTAGTGCCTGCGTTGAGCATGAACATTATATCTGGATCTTGTTTATTGCGAGACGGTTACTCTTTTAAGTCAGAGAATAATCGTTGTCCTATTTCTATGAGTAACATCTTTTATGGTCATGCACCCAATGTGAGAGGATTGTTCACATTGAATCTTGATAGCGATACACACATACATAACATTGAGACCAAAAGAGTTAGAGTTAACAATGATAGCACCATATTTTTGTGGCACTGCCACTTAGGTCATATTGGTGTAAAGTGCATGAAGAAACTCCATGATGATGGACTTTTGGAGTCACTTGACTTTGCTTCACTTGACACGTGCGAACCATGCCTCATGGGCAAGATGACTAAGACTCCGTTCTCCAGAACAATGGAGCGTGCAAGTGACTTGTTGGAAATCATACATACCAATGTGTGTGGTCCGATGAGCGTGGAGGCACGTGGCGGATATCGTTATTTTCTCACCTTCACTGACGATTTGAGTAGATATGGTTATGTCTACTTGATGAAGCACAAGTCTGAAACATTTGAAAAGTTCAAGCAATTTCAGAGTGAAGTTGAAAATCATCGTAACAAGAAGATCAAGTTCCTACGGTCTGATCGTGGGGGTGAATATCCGAGTTTCGAGTTTGGTGCTCACTTAAGACAATGTGGAATTATTTCACAGTTGACACCGCCTAGAACACCACAGCGTAATGGTGTGTCCGAATGTCGTAATCGTACTTTATTAGAGATGGTGCGATCTATGATGTCTCTTACCGATTTGCCGTTATCGTTTTGGGGTTATGCATTAGAAACAGCTGCATTCACTTTAAACAGGGCACCATCAAAATCCGTTGAGACGACACCATATGAACTGTGGTATGGCAAAAGGCCAAAGTTGTCGTTTCTTAAAGTTTGGGGATGTGATGCTTATGTCAAAAAGCTTCAGCCTGAAAAGCTGGAACCCAAAGCGGAAAAGTGCGTCTTCATAGGTTACCCAAAAGAGACAGTTGGGTACACCTTCTATCTCAAATCCGAGGGCAAAGTGTTTGTTGCTAAAAACGGAGGTTTTCTCGAGAAGGAGTTTCTACGAGAGAATTGAGTGGGAGGAAGATAGAACTTGACGAGGTTGTCAAACCTCTCATCCCTGTGGATGGTGGCGCAGGGCAAGGGGAAACCTCTGTCATTGCGACGCCGGTTGAGGAGGAAGTTAATGATGATGATCATGAAACTCTGGTTCAAGTTTCTGTCGAACCACGCAGGTCGACGAGACCACGTACTGCTCCAGAGTGGTACGGAAATCCCGTCTTATCAATCATGTTGTTGGACAACAATGAACCTGTAAATTATGAAGAAGCAATGGTGGGCCCAGATTCCAACAAATGGCTAGAAGCCATGAAGTCCGAGATAGGATCCATGTATGAGAACAAAGTGTGGACTTTGGAGGTACTGCCTGAGGGCCGCAAGGCTATTCAGAACAAATGGATCTTTAAGAGGAAGACGGACGCTGACGGCAATGTGACCGTTTATAAAGCTCGACTTGTGGCAAAGGGTTTTTCACAAGTTCAAGGAGTTGACTACGATGAGACATTCTCACCTGTAGCGATGCTTAAGTCCGTCAGAATCATGTTAGCAATAGCTGCATTTTTCAATTATGAAATCTGGCAGATGGATGTCAAAACGGCGTTCCTTAACGGTTTCCTTAAGGAAGAATTGTATATGATACAACCCGAAGGTTTTGTCGATCCTAAGAATGCTAGCAAGGTGTGCAAGCTCCAGCGATCCATTTATGGACTGGTGCAAGCATCTCGGAGTTGGAACAAACGCTTTGATGAGGTGATCAAAGCATTTGGGTTTATACAAGTGGTTGGAGAATCTTGTATTTACAAGAAAGTGAGTGGGAGCTCTGTGGCGTTTCTGATATTATATGTGGATGACATATTGCTGATTGGAAACAACGTGGAGTTTTTGGAGAGCATAAAGGATTACTTGAATAAAAGTTTCTCTATGAAGGACCTAGGAGAAGCTGCTTACATTCTAGGCATTAAGATCTATAGGGATAGATCAAAACGCCTGATAGGACTTTCACAAAGCACATACCTTGATAAAGTTTTGAAGAGGTTCAAAATGGAACAGTCCAAGAAGGGGTTCTTGCCAGTTCTACAAGGTACGAGATTGAGTAAGACTCAGTGCCCAGAAATTGCTGAAGAACGAGAGCATATGCGTTCCGTCCCCTATGCTTCAGCCATAGGTTCTATCATGTATGCAATGCTGTGCACTAGACCGGACGTTAGCCTGGCCATAAGTATGGCAGGTAGGTTCCAGAGTAATCCAGGAGTGGATCACTGGACAGCGGTCAAGAATATCCTGAAGTACTTGAAAAGGACTAAAGAGATGTATCTCGTGTATGGAGGTGACGAAGAGCTCACCATAAAAGGTTATGTCGATGCAAGCTTTGACACAGATCCGGACGACTCTAAGTCGCAAACCGGATACGTATTTATTCTTAATGGGGGTGCGGTAAGCTGGTGCAGTTCCAAGCAAAGCGTCGTAGCAGATTCTACATGTGAAGCGGAGTACATGGATGCCTCGGAGGCGGCAAAGGAGGGTGTCTGGATGAAGCAATTCATGACGGATCTTGGAGTGGTGCCAAGCGCACTGAATCCAATAACCTTGTTCTATGACAACACGGGTGCCATTGCCTTAGCAAAGGAACCACGGTTTCACAAGAAGTCCAGACACATAAAACGACGCTTCAACCTCATCCGCGACTACGTCGAAGGGGAGGACGTGAATATATGAAAGTGCACACGGATCTGAATGTAGCAGACCCGCTGACTAAACCTCTTCCACGACCAAAGCATGATCAACACCAGAACTGTATGGGTGTTAGATTTATTACAATGTAATTCGCATGATGATGTGAGGGCTAGATTATTGACTCTAGTGCAAGTGGGAGACTGTTGGAATTATGCCCTAGAGGCAATAATAAATATAGTTATTATTATAATTCCTGTATCAAGATAATCGTTTATTATCCATGCTATAATTGTATTGCATGAAGACTCATTTACATGTGTGGATACATAGACAAAACACTGTCCCTAGCAAGCCTCTAGTTGGCTAGCCAGTTGATCAAAGATAGTCAGTGTCTTCTGATTATGAACAAGGTGTTGTTGCTTGATAACTGGATCACGTCATTAGGAGAATCACGTGATGGACTAGACCCAAACTAATAGACGTAGCATGTTGATCGTGTCATTTTGTTGCTACTGTTTTCTGCGTGTCAAGTATTTGTTCCTATGACCATGAGATCATATAACTCACTAACATCGGAGGAATACTTTGTGTGTATCAAACGTCGCAACGTAACTGGGTGACTATAAAGATGCTCTATAGGTATCTCCGAAGGTGTTCGTTGAGTTAGTATGGATCAAGACTGGGATTTGTCACTCTGTGTGACGGAGAGGTATCTCGGGGCCCACTCGGTAATACAACATCACACACAAGCCTTGCAAGCAATGTAACTTAGTGTAAGTTGCGGGATCTTGTATTATGGAACGAGTAAAGAGACTTGCCGGTAAACGAGATTGAAATAGGTATGCGGATACTAACGATCGAATCTCGGGCAAGTAACATACCGAAGGACAAAGGGAATGACATACGGGGTTATATGAATCCTTGACACTGAGGTTCAAACGATAAGTTCTTCGTAGAATATGTAGGATCAAATATGGGCATCCAGGTCAAGCTATTGGATATTGACCGAGGAATCTCTTGGGTCATGTCTACATAGTTCTCGAACCCGCAGGGTCTGCACACTTAAGGTTCGACGTTGTTTTATGCGTATTTGAGTTATATGGTTGGTTACCGAATGGTGTTCGGAGTCCCGGATGAGATCACGGACATCACGAGGGTTTCCGGAATGGTCCGGAAACGAAGATTGATATATAGGATGACCTCATTTGATTACCGGAAGGTTTTCGAAGTTACCGGGAATGTACCGGGAATGACGAATGGGTTCCGGGAGTTCATCGGGGGGGGCAATCCACCCTGAGGAAGCCCATAGGCCTTGAGGGTGGCGCACCAGCCCTTAGTAGGCTGGTGGGACAGCCCAAAAGGGCCCTATGCGCATTGGAAGAAAAATCAAAGAGAAAGAAAAAAAGGAGGAGGTGGGAAGGGAAGGAAGGACTCCCACCCACCAAACCAAGTCCAACTCGGTTTGGGGGGGGGAGACCTTCCCCCCTTGGCTCGGCCGACCCCCTTGGGGCTCCTTGAGCCCCAAGGCAAGGTCCCCTCTCTTCTACCTATATATACGGAGGTTTTAGGGCTGATTTGAGACGACTTTTTCCACGGCAACCCGACCACATACCTCCACGGTGTTTCCTCTAGATCGCGTTTCTGCGGAGCTCGGGCGGAGCCCTGCTGAGACGAGATCATCACCAACCTCCGGAGCGCCGTCACGCTGCCGGAGAACTCTTCTACCTCTCCGTCTCTCTTGCTGGATCAAGAAGGCCGAGATCATCGTCGAGCTGTACGTGTGCTGAACGCGGAGGTGCTGTCCGTTCGGTACTAGATCGTGGGACTGATCGCGGGATTTTTCGTGGGGCGGATCGAAGGACGTGAGGACGTTCCACTACATCAACCGCGTTCACTAACGCTTCTGCTGTACGGTCTACAAGGGTACGTAGATCACTCATCCCCTCTCGTAGATGGACATCACCATGATAGGTATTCATGCGCGTAGGAAATTTTTTGTTTCCCATGCGACGTTCCCCAACATGACAACCCCTTCGTAGCGTTGGGAGTAGGTTCTTTGTGTTTGTGCAGGATCTTGTGATACTCCTCCACTGGATTGATACCTTGGTTCTCAAACAGAGGGAAATACTTACCACCGCTATGCTACATTACCCTTTTCCGCTTCGAGGGAACACCAACGCAAGGCTCCATAGCCGTAGCAGAAGGATTCCTGGTGCCGTCGACACGACTATTCTTGTCGCCGTTGCCGGGGAAGCACAGCTGACATCAAGAGCCGTCGGAGAGGCACTGGTGGTGGTGAGGTCTCCGCATGGGGGAGTGTCGCCGACGAGAAGGGGGTCGTCCGATGGATGGGGTTGCAGGGGTGCCCAGGTGGGGGGATGGTGCCGGCGCTGGTTGCTTCTGGTGCGAGGGAGTGGGACGACGGGCGCCAGGGAGGGGAGCCAGGGGAGGCGCTCGGGATCCAGGGGGTTGCGGGGGCGAGGGGGACCTGGCGACGGGAGGAGAGGCAGGGGGAGCGGGATCCGAACTCGGGAGGGTTCGGTTTGGCGTGGAGGGAGTGGGCGTCTCGGGCGTGGGGTGGGGAGGCTCTCATGGGAGAGGGATTCTGGTGCGTTCGAGGGGAGAGGGGGGTCCTGGCGAGTGAGCGGGGGAAGGGTGGCGGCGGCCAGGGGGGTTGGGGAGTGCGTGGGCTAGGGTTAGCTCGTGGTGGGGGGGCTTTATACCCCCACCCACACGTGGGCCGAAAGGGATATGGCGAGCTGGGCCACTTGGCCCAGTTGGCACGAGGGTTTCCTTTTTCCTTTTTTTACCTTTTCCTTTATTATGTATTGTATTATTATTTTCATATACTTTTACTATTTTTTAATACTTTCTTTCTTTTATTTATTTTTGTCTTACATTTTTTGTTTTAAATATATAGGGCTTACAAATTCTAAAACGCCCGATTTGTTATTATAATCTATTAGGGAATTTTTATAACTCATCAGACATCTTTATTTTCGCAAATCGATAATTTTCCCCGTTTGATTTTATTTTTAAATTTCGAATTCGAATTGTTTTGAACTAACACGAGATCAACGATATGGAATCTCGGTGACGTGGCATCGTTAGCGTGTGATCACTGTAGCTTAATTACATTCAATACTGTAGCAAAAGCTGAGGATGTCACAACTCTCCCCTACTAATAAGAATTCTCATCCCGAGAATTAAGAGGTAGAAGGAAAGAGCTCGGGGTATTCATCACGAAGATGATCCTTGCGTTCCCAAGTGGCCTCATCTTCAGAATGATTTGACCGCTGCACTTTAAGGAACTTGGTGACTGTGCGACGAGTCTTACGTTCGGCTTGGTCGAGAATGCGGACCGTATGCTCTTTATAAGAGTGGTCTTGTTGCAGCTCAAGTATATCATGATCCACTGCTCGAGTAGGATCCTTGAAGCAACAGCGGAGCTGAGAATCATGGAAGACATCGTGAACCTGAGAAAGGTTCGCCAACAGTTCCAATTGATAAGCCACTCTTCCACGCCTTTCAAGAACAGTGAAAGGACCAATATAGCGAGGATCTAACTTGCTGATGTTCCCAAAACGGCGTGCACCTCTGATTGGTGTGACACGAATATAAACCCTTTCGCCAGGTTGATAGACCATAGCTTGGTGATGACGGTCATACTGACTCTTCTGACGAGACTGAGTAGCCTTCAGATTGTCATGAATAGTGCAGACTTGATCATTAGCATGTTGGATAACATCTGGACCGAAGAGTGATCGGTCCATTGAACGATGGCCCTGGAATTCCATACGAAGCCAAGTGTAAAGGATACTTTCGAGTCAAGGGTGTATAGTAGAGTCAGGTTTCAATCCAATGGAACTTTGGGTTATGGGTCCACCATGTGGGCCGGGAGTAGGCAGAGGGGTGACATATTATACGGTCTTGGTAGTAAGACATGTCAGTTATGTTGGTAAGAACGTCGGTACCAAGGGCGGGGGACGAATAGAACCATTTTTCCTGCTCGTTGAAACGAGGCGGACCAATAGGCATCGTTCTCGTCCGCCGGCGGCTACCGGAATGTTATCCACAATAGTAACATGGTCTTGCTGACACAGTTGTATACCGAGATTTTTACCTAAGGAGGGAATTAACACTGCTTAGATAGATTATGTCATAAGAACGTCAAACAAACCAATGGGAAGGAAAATGTGTTCACAAACACAAGTATCAAAGTGTACCATTCCTGAGGAAAACATAGAGTATGGTATACATGATAGGTCATTAAATGCCTATCCATCTGGATAAAGAGGCAAGAAGAGACATGATGTTTACCCATACCATATGGTTTGGATAATTGATCAGGAACAATTTAGCATTGCGCTTCCAATGTTCGTGTTGAAATTTGAAGTACCACATTCGTGCTTCGAGGTAGCATCGACAAGGTCATCACGTAAAGGTCGGACTTATGGGTATACAAGAGGATTCATGAGGATCAACTTATGAAATAAGTCATATAGTTTCCGCATGAAAGGATGGAGAATCTTAAATATGGAAGAATTTATAACAATGGGTCCTTCGGCCCGGTGTGCCAGACAAGACATCACCGTACCGGTTACATCAGGACCAAAGTTATAATTATTGGGAAAATGTTCCAACCATCATATTTGCCCGAGATTCAAATTTTATGGGTGTAGGGCCACCTCAGACTCAAGATGCCTGAGAAGAAAGATGAAGATGCAAGATTCTCATGATATGAGCTACACAAGCAATTTTTTAATCATGAGTTAGATTGTAAGACATATGAACACAATGTCAAGACATTCGTGCCCACGTAGAATTCTTACGTCAAAATGCAACCGAGTTCTAATTTGAGAACCATCATCAAGGGATATCAAGACTCCATGTGTAAGTCTGGATTAGCTCTTATGAAGGAACTTATTTTCCTTGATCAAATTAGTCAGTGGCTTGGCGTGCTAAGGGAAAGTTATATGAAGTGAAGATAGAAAATCTTCAACACATATAACACTTCGCACATGCGTGAATGCTTTTGTATTTCCCAAGAGGAAGCGAACACAAACTTTCACATATTCATGGCGGAAGGAGTGCACGTGAACTTTGGGAAAACATTTCTGCTACCAAACACATTCTTCATGAGCTAGGCACAAGGATAATGCTTTCAAGAGCTTCATCGCGGAACATGGAGAAGTTGAGGGTGTGGCTGATGGGCTCAAGCAACAATCCATCAAGATTTTGACAGGGATGAATTTCCAAAATTTATAATATCAAGGAGATAGCATTTGTCAAGTCAAATGGTATAATGTCGTATGCTCGAGGGAACAACAACAATTAAACATTGGTCGAAGTGTGCACTCGGAAATACGGACGGAGTAGCACAACCACTGTCAAAAATGATGAGTCAACACCCAACACGCTAAGAATGAAACAATCAGTTGTTAACCTCAAGGCAATAGGGTTGCCAGAAGTGTTGGGATCACACATCAGAGTTCACTTGTTGGTATTCCGGTTTGAAACAACACGGGACCAAGAAATGTATGGTGGTGGGGAGAAGTATTACTATATCAAGAATTCTTAAGACGTGTGCAATCCTCATGACATTCTTGACATACTAGATAGTAATACTCCAAGGTAGAAGGTAACATAAGCTGAATTAGCAAGGAACTCAAAGGACAACACAAAACATGATCAAGTTTGTGTGGGAGTGAAGGCAACAAGGTTTGTCGATGATAACACAAATCATCGAGGGGCAAGGATGGTATTTCTCATCATGCATCCGATCGGTGCCATGGAAGATCTCAGAATGCTGATGATGATCACGACACAATTGTCGATAACTTCACGAAGATGTAATCGATCAACGACGACATCAAGCAAGGGAATGGTGAAGCTACATGTTACCAGAAACACAATTAAGAATGCTAGCTTAGAATTGAGATTGCCTTTCAGGACAAACAACATGATGTGGAAAGCTCGATGCAAGCTTAACGCATAGTTGGAATTGTCTTCCAGGGATGAAGGGTATAGATAGCATGGTCGAGCTCCAACATGACGATGATGATGTAGCTTAACATCTTGGAATGACATGATCGAGTAGAAACTCGTAAACAAGGAAGATTACCAAAAAGTTGTTGAATCGCAATGCATACTCGATTCAGTTATCGATGTACTCGCGTGTCCACAACTCAAACACGAGGAAACATGAATTAATGAAAATATCATATTTGATGAGGAGCTCTCAAGAAGTTATATAGCTCCGCGATATCCTCGAGCTAAAAGGAATAATACTCGGAGGTAGATCAACATTAAGGCTTGGACCGATGTATCGATCTGAAGAAGACAAGTACTTTAACTCGTCTAAGAATGAAATCAAGGTAGGACAACATGGTCGGGACCATGATTGTAAAGTACAAAAGCACAGATACCAGATCAAATCATATAATGAATGATTATTGATACGAGAAGTTTCCATGGTAGGATCAACGTCGTTTCCATGGGCATGAACACAAAGTTCAAGGTCGACTCCCACTTCATCAATGCATCACCTGCCATTTACTCCTCGCCTTTGATCAAGTTGTAGCTTTGAAAGGATACTCGGTAAAGCACCAGAAGAGTAAGACTCATGAAAACCTTTCGAGTCATATTGATTTGGAAGGAATGGGTTCAATACATCGGGGCATCTTAGGAACATACACCATACACTCCAAGAGTAATTAACACATGCTTGAAGAGCATGGCTGACAAGGGCATAGGATACAACTCATCAGAAGGAGAAGACATAATTTACCAATGGCATTATGTATCAAGGGAACAATATCACAAGAATGTTTTGAATGTAATGGATGTCGTCGGATAACAACCCAGTGATGGGTCTGACTATCCACAAAGGACCTGATGTGAGTATCGGTACTCAAACAGAGGGAGGTAGAATGCCAGGCAAGGGATTACATAACATCTGAAAATATTGATAATTAATACCAAAGGAATTATGATTTCCAGGTTGGGGTATCATAATCAGGTGCTCCGATCAAATACAATAAGTTGAATGGATTTAGATGGAAAACTACCACAGTTGATTTGTCGAGAACCAGCTCTGTCTGGAAGGACATCTAAGCCGGAAAATTATTTATGAGTATCAACACATGATTGTGTGCATTCACACAAAGGTAGAATCAATAAGATCACAGGAAAATCACAAAGGATTTTAATGAATGCTGCTAGATGTATGGATTTAACCATAACACAAGCAGGTAAGAAAGGTCAAAAGCAATAGGTCACTGGGGATTTCGAAAGATCGAATAGCAGTTCGAAGAACTTTCGAAACCCAAGACAACTGATGATGAACGAATCCCCGATAAGATAATTAGTTGCATCTCGTAAACCAAGAGCAATTGGAAAATATAGTATGGACGACATTTGTATGTCGTCGTCCATAGGGGTTTACGGAGGAAGGGAAATCGCAAGAGCGATGGGCACAAGTTCTCAAGAGAACATCGAAGAGTAACTGCAGTTCTTCTGACGGATAAAGCCATTGTCTCGAATACAAGGCTCTCCGGGAGGAAGTATTTACGAGAACCTAATGTTAGAGTTAGCAAATTCTTTATCCCGAAAGAGAAGAGAGAGTAGAACCCAGAGTATAGGAAAGGAGTAAAAGATACTAATACCACTGATACGTCTCAAACGTATCTATAATTTTTGATGGTTTCATGCTGTTATCTTGTCAACTTTGGATGTTTTGTATACCTTTTATATCTTTTTGGGGACTAACTTATTAATTCAGTGCCAAGTGCCAGTTCCTGTTGTGTTTTTGACTCTTTTTAGATCTGATTTTGGAACGGAGTCCAAACAGAATAAAATCCCTGAAATAAATTTTTCCAGAACGGCAGAAGATTGGAGGACTTGAGGGCCAAGGCAGGGGGCCCACAGGGAGCCCACAAGCCCTGTTACCGCGGCCAGGGGGGCTGCGGCAACCAGGCTTGTGGCCTCCCTAGCGCTCCTCTGCCCTAGCTCTTTGGCCTATAAATTCTCTAAAATCACAGAAAAAATCAGGGCATCCACAAAAATACTTTTCTGCCACCGCAAGCTTCAGTTTCCGCGAGATCTCATCTCAAGACCCTTCCCGGTGCCGTGCCGGAGGGGACTTTGGAGTTGGAGGGCTTCTACATCAACATCATCGCCTCTCCAATGACTCGTGAGTAGTCCACCTCAAACCTACGGGTCCGCAGTTAGTAGCAAGATGGCTTCTTCTCTCTCTTGGATCTTCAATACAGAGTTCTCCATGATCTTCATGGAGATCTATCTGATGTAATCCTCTTTGGCGGTGTGTTTGTCGAGATCCGATGAATTGTGGATTTGTGATCAGATTATCTATGAATTATATTTGAGTCTTTGCTGATTTCTTATATGCATGATTTGATATCCTTGTAAGTCTCTACGAGTCTTGGGTTTTGTTTGGCCAACTAGATCTATGATTCTCGCAATGGGAGAAGTGCTTGGTTTTGGGTTCATACCGTGCGGTGACCTTTCCCAGTGACAGAAGGGGAAGCAAGGCACGCATCGTAGTGTTGCCATCAAGGGTAATAAGATGGGCTTTCATCATAAATTTGCGATTGTCCATCTACATCATGTCATCTTGCTTACGGCGTTACTCTGTTCCTTTGAACTTAATACACTAGATGCATGCTGGATAGCGGTCGACGTGTGGAGTAATAGTAGTAGATGCAGAAAGTATCGGTCTACTTGTTTTGGATGTGATGCCTATAGATTTAATCATTGCCATAGATAACGTCACGACTTTGCGCGGTTCTATCAATTGCTCGACAGTAATTCGTTCACCCACCGTCTACTTGCTTTCATGAGAGAAGCCACTAGTGAACACTACGGCCCCCAGGTCTATTCACAACTATCGTCTCCACTTTCACTTTTACTTTGCTTTGTTTACTTTTTGCTTTCAGTTCTCACTTTGCAACAATCTATAAGGGATTGACAACCCCTTCATAGCGTTGGGTGCAAGCTCTTTGTGTTTGTGAAGGTACTTGTGACTCGACGCGAGCCTCCCACTGGATCGATACCTTGGTTCTCAAACTGAGGGAAATACTTACCGCCGCTGTGCTACATCACCCTTTCCTCTTCAAGGGAACACCAACGCAAGGCTCCAAGGCCGCGGGGAAATCCTTTGCATATTTGCTAAGGAAGTCCCTATAGGCGTAGCCCGTTGTAGCAGGATTCCTGGCGCCGTTGCCAGGGAAGGTCTATTGTCGCAGTAGCAGAAGGATTTCTGGCGCCGTTGCCGGGGAGGAGGATCGCTTGCCGAAGAAGATCAAGACAAGAATAATCTCCCATCAACACACCTATTTCTGGCGCCGTTGCCGGGGAGGAGAAATCAAGTCAAGATCTATCCAAGTAAGTGTCACAAACTCATCTCTTGCGTTTACCTTTTTTGCGAGTTGCCTCTCGTTTTCCTCTCCCCCACTTCACATTTTCCGTTTTCATTTGCCTTTCTCCTTTGCCGTTTTCATTTGCCTATTTCGTTTGCCTTTTTCTCTCGCTTGCTTTCTGTGCCATGTGCCTTCAATATGCTTGCATCTTCGCTTGCTGAAAATCTAGTGATATGGATCCTCATCCACTTGCTAATCTCTTTAAGAGATCCACTTATGTGGAACCAACTGCTAGTGAATTGAGTGCATATGACTATCTTTACGGAGTTTTGCTTGAGATGCGTGAATATGAAAATCGTGATGAAGAAACTTATGAAGTGATTCACGAGGGCTCCATGAATAAAAAGCATGATTGCAATGGTTTCACTATAATTCCTATTAGTGACAATCATGCTAAAAATATGCAAAACCCTAAACTTGGGGATGCTAGTTTTGCTGTGTCCCCTACTTGTTGCAATAATCATGATTGGGGTAATGATCTTTCTTATGATCTTGAAAATTTGTTCAAGTCTCATGATGAATATGATATTTGCAATAATACTGAAAGTGGGTTTGGAGAAGTCATGACTTTAGTTGATGATAATCCCACTATTTTTGAAGAGCGTCAACTTTGCATGCATGTGGATCATGAAAAGAATATCCTATGTGATAGTTACATTTTTGAATTCGAATATGATCCCACATGTAATTGCTATGAGAGAGGAAAATATTTTGGTAGAAACTTTCATGTTACCAAATTACCTCTCGTTATGTGGAGATTGCTATTGTCTCTTTCTTCTTCCTTGCATATGGTGACTATTGGTTGTCTTGACAATCTGTTTTCCTATAAAATGCATATGCATAGGAAGTATGTTAGACTTATATGTGACTTTCACATGATTTATGATGCTCTCCTTGTGCTTCAATTCTTGTCTTTTGTGTCAGCATCATTGATGCCTAGCTAAGGGCGTTAAACAATAGCGCTTGTTGGGAGGCAACCCAACGAATCTATTTTTTTTCTTTCTGTTTTGTGTTTTCCACCACTTTCATAATTCTGTTATGATTGTGGTTTTTGTGTTTCTTTTGCGTTTATGCCAAGCAAAACCGTTATGATTAGACTTGGGGATGATCGTTTGGTCATGCTGGAAAAGACTGAAACTTTCTTCTCGCGAAAAGAATTTTCATTTTTTTCTCTAAGAGATTTTGAGTTGATTCTTTTTTCTGCTTATTGCTACACAAATTCTTCAGACTGTCGTAATTTTTCATAATTTTGGAAGTACCAGGAGTATACGAAGTATACAGATTGCTACAGACTGGTCTGTTGTTAACAGATTCTGTTTTTTGTTGAGTTGATTGCTTATTTTGATGAAACTATGGATAGTATCGGGGGGTATTAGCCATGGAAGATTGAAAATACAGTAACCCAATATCAACATAAGTAGAATTTAAGTTTTCTACAGTACCTAAGGAAGTGGTGGTTTGCTTTCTTATACTAATGTTATCACGAGTTTCTGTTTAAGTTTCGTGTTGTGAAGTTTTCAAGTTTTGGGTGAAGTTCTTATGGACAAAAAGATAAAGAGTGGCAAGAGCTCAAGCTTGGGGATTACCAAGGCACCCCAAGTTGATTCAAGGATCCGTAAAAGCCTAAGCTTGGGGATGCCCCGGGAAGGCATCCCCTCTTTCGTCTTCAATCCATCGGTAACATTACTTGGGGCTATATTTTTATTCACCACATGTTATCTGTTTTGCTTGGAGCGTCTTGTATCATAGGGGTCTTTTATTTTTGTTGTGTCACAATCTTCCTTGTTGCACACCTAGAGAGAGAGACATGCACTCGCCATGATTTTGTCGAGCTTCACTTATATCCTTTGGTTAGACAATTCAGCTCACATGTGCTTCACTTATATCTTTTGAGCTAGTTGATTTTTCTCTATGTGCTTCACTTATATCTTTTAGAGCGCGGAAGCACGTGGCTTGGTAGTTGATCTATGCTACGATAGTAGTCTCAAAAGGGGTAGTTATCCAAAGGGATATGAAAACTTCCACCTTCATGTGCATTGAGTAGTTGGAGAAGTTTGATTCGTCTCAATTAGTTTTGAGTTGTGGTTGTGGTAATATTGAAGTTATACTAGTACGGTGTTGTGGATCTAGAAATACTTGTGTTGAAGTTAGTGATTCCCGTAGCATGCACGTATGGTGAACCGCTATGTGATGAAGTGTGAGCATGATTAGTCTATTGATTGTCATCCTTTGTGTGGCGGTCGGGATCGTGCGATGGTTTATACCTACCAACCCTTCCCCTAGGAGTATGCGTTGAATGCTTTGTTTCGATTACTACTAAAACTTTTGCAACAAGTATATGAGTTCTTCATGAGTAATGTTGAGTCCATGGTTTAGATGCACTTTCACCTTCCACCATCACTATGTTCTTTAGTGCCGTGCAACTTTCGCCGGCGCACAAAACCCACCATATAGCCTCCCTCAAAACAGCCACCATACCTACATACTATGGCTTTTTCAAAAGCTATTTCGAGATATATTGCCATACAACTACCACCATGACATGTGCCACCACTTCTACATTGCCATTGCATGATCATAAGATAGCTGGCATGATGTTTCCATTGATGTATATGCCATGCTAGATCATTGTCACGGTACACTACCGAAGGCATTCCATATAGAGTCATCATTGCTCTAAGTTTTGAGTTGTAAGTGTGATGATCATCATTGATGGAGCATTGTGCCATGTGAGGAAATAAAAGAGGCCAAAGATGCCCACCAAATATGTATATATATATATATAAGAGGCCAAAGAGCCCACAAAAAAATGAGAGAAAAAGAGAGAAGGGACAATGCTGCCACCTTTCCACACTTGTGCATATTAAGCACCATGATTTTCATGATTGAGAGTCTCTCGTTTTGTCAGCACCATATAGCTAGTGGGAAATTTTCATTATATAACTTGTCTTGTATATTCCAATGATAGGCTTCCTCAAAATTGCCTTAGGTCTTCGTGAGCAAGCAAGTTGGATGCACACCCACAAGTTTTCTTTAAGAGCTTTCACATACTCTTAGCTCTAGTGCATCAATTGTATGGCAATCCCTACTTATTCACGTTGATATCTATTGATGAGCATCTCCATAGCTCATTGATATTCCTAGTCAATGTGACCATCTTCTCCTTGTTTCTCTTGCAACCTCCACCACACTCCACTTCACATAGAGTGCTAAAACCATGGCTCACGCTCATGTATTGCATGAGAGTTGAAAACGTTTGAGAAAGTAAAGGTGTGAAAACAATTACTTGGCCAATACCGAGGTTGTGCATGATTTAAATTCGTTGTGCAAGGATGATAGAGCATTGCCAGACTATATGATTTTGTAGGGATAACTTTCTTTTGGCCTAGTTCTTTTGAAAGTTGATTATCTTACTAGTTTGCTTGAAGTATTATTGTCTCCACATCAATAGCAAACTATTGTTTTGAATCTAATGGATCTGAACATTCACGTTACATAAGAGGAGTTACAAAGGGCATCCATGCTAGGTAGCATGAAAGCATCAAAAATTCATTCTTTATCACTTCCCTACTTGAGGACGAGCAGGAGTTAAGCTTCGGGATGGTTGATACGTCTCAAACGTATCTACAATTTTTGATGGTTTCATGCTGTTATCTTGTCAACTTTGGATGTTTTGTATATCTTATATATCTTTTTTGGGACTAACTTATTAATTCAGTGCCAAGTGCCAGTTCCTATTTTTTCTGTGTTTTTGACTCTTTTCACATCTGATTTTGGAACGGAGTCCAAACGGAATAAAATCCCCAAAATAAATTTTTCCAGAACGGAAGAAGGTCGGAGGACTTGAGGGCCAAGGCAGGGGGCCCACAGGGAGCCCACAAGCCTTGTTGCCGCGGCTAGGGGGGCCCGCGGCAACCAGGCTTGTGGCCTCCCTGGCGCTCCCCTGCTCTAGCTCTTTGGTCCATAAATTCCCTAAAATCGCAGAAAAAATCAGGGCATCCATGAAAATACTTTTCCGCCACCGCAAGCTTCCGTTTCCGCGAGATCTAATATCGAGACCCTTCCCGGTGCCCTGTCGGAGGGGACTTTGGAGTTGGAGGGCTTCTACATCAACATTATCGCCTCTCCAATGACTCGTGAGTAGTCCACTTCACACATACGGGTCCGTAGTTAGTAGCAAGATGGCTTCTTCTCTCTCTTGGATCTTCAATACAAAGTTCTCCATGATCTTCATGGAGAACTATCCAATGTAATCCTCTTTGGCGGTGTGTTTGTCGAGCTCCGATGAATTGTGGATTTGTGATCAAATTATCTATGAATTATATTTGAGTCTTTGCTGATTTCTTATATGCATGATTTGATATCCTTGTAAGTCTCTCCGAGCCTTGGGTTTTGTTTGGCCAACTAGATCTATGATTCTTGCAATGGGAGAAGTGCTTGGTTTTAGGTTCATACCGTGCGGTGACCTTTCCCGGTGACAGAAGGGGCAGCAAGGCACGCTTCATGTTGTTGCCATCAAGGGTAACAAGATGGGCTTTCATCATATATTTGAGATTGTCCATCTACATCATGTCATCTTTCTTAAGGCGTTACTCTGTTCCTTTGAACTTAATACACTAGATGTATGCTGGATAGCGGTCGACGTGTGGAGTAATAGTAGTAGATGCAGAAAGTATCGGTCTACTTGTTTTGGACGTGATGCCTATAGTTATAATCATTGCCATAGATATCGTCATGACTTTGCGCGGTTCTATCAATTGCTCGACAGTAATTCGTTCACCCACCGTCTACTTGCTTTCTTGAGAGAAGCCACTAGTGAACACTACGGCCCCCAGGTCTATTCACAACTATCGTCTCCACTTCCACTTTTACTTTGCTTTGTTTACTTTTTGCTTTCAGTTCTCACTTTGCAACATTCTATAAGGGATTGACAACCCCTTCTTAGCGTTGGGTGCAAGCTCTTTGTGTTTGTGCAGGTACTTGTGACTCGACGCGAGCCTCCCACTGGATCGATACCTTGGTTCTCAAACTGAGGGAAATACTTACCGCCGCTGTGCTATATCACCCTTTCTTCTTCAAGGGAACACCAACGCAAGGCTCCAAGGCCGTGGGGAAATCCTTTGCATATTTGCCAAGGAAGTCCCTATAGGAATAGCCTGTAGCAGCAGGATTTCTGGCGCCATTGCGAGGGAAGGTTTGTTGTCGCAGTAGCAACCACCCAATTGGGATGTGGGCCCGTAAGCCACAACATCGGTGTTAGTAAGGTTTTTCAAACACTAGACTCAACTTCGGCCAAGGAGTTGGAAAGGGGGCTACTACAGGCAGTCGGCTCTGATACCAACTTGTGACGCCCTCGGTTTAATCATACGCCAATCATACATGCAAATGCGTACGATCAAACCCAAGGACTCACGGGAAGATATCGGAACACAACTCTAGACACAAATAAAATAATACAAGCTTCATATTACAAGCCACGGGCCTCGAGGGCTAGAATACAGAAGCTCGATAAACACACGAGTCAGCGGAAGCAACAATATCTGAGTACAGACATAAAGCAAGGGGTGCCTTAGAGAAGGCTAGCACAAAACAAGCACGATCAAATGAGGCGAGGCCTCCTGCCTGGGAACCTCCTAACTACTCCTGGTCTTCAGCGGACTACACGAAGAAGTCACCATCGGGGTGGCAGGCGTCGGCAGGAAACTCCATGTACTGGGCTCCAACATCTGGTCACAGCAACAGATCAAGGGGATAAAGGGGGAGCAAAGCAATGGTGAGTACTCATCCAAAGTACTCGCAAGTCTTACATCAAAACAATTCTAAGTATGTATCAGTATCAAAGAAGGGGGGTGGTTAAATGTGGACTGACTGCAGCAAAGCAGGAACAGAGAGAGAAGGCCTAGTCCTATCGAAGACTAGCATATTTAGGGTCTTGCAGCAATAGACGAGAGTAGAACAGGTAACACAATTAATAGTCATATTGTTGCAGCAATATTAATATGAGGGCACGCCCAGAGATACTCCACCGACTCCGTGTGAGGAAGCAATCCCGAGGCAACTAATCCAGTTAAGTAACCATTGTAGTTGTATAAGATCAGGGCACAACTCCAAGTCGTCGTGTAACCGTGGACACGGCTATTCGAATATATAAGTTCTTCCCTGCAGGGGTGCACAACATATTCCCCGACGCGCTCGATAACACTCTGGACGGACATACTTTTCTGGGTCCTGCTCGGCCTCGGAATATCGACACGTCGCAGCCCCACCTAAGCTCAGCAGAGAGGCTAGCCCGCCGGTCTAACTCCTAAGCACAAAGGGGTCATGGGCCCACTTACCCTCCGTGCTCCTGCATGATGCGAGAGTGGCCAATGTCAGTCCTAACACCCCTTAATACAAGAGCGATGCATCTCGGGACCACTCGGGCGCGCGCCGCTACATCGCTGACGTCTGAAGAGCTTCGGCTGATACGCGACGTCGAGTGTCCATAATTCTTCCCGCGCAGACGGTTAGTGCGTAATAAGGCCTTTCGACCAACCCAGATCAAATACCCAAATCCATTATCATTTTAATTAGGTCATCGACACAATCTCGCGGGAATCCACCCGTCTAACAACTAATCACCAATGATCCCAGTAACATGGTCGAGTAAATGTGTGGTTGTAACATCGGGGGGAATCCGAGGTATCACTCTCGTTGGATTCCGAACGATGTATCCGTCAAGGTGGTCTTAGAGGAATCACCCTCGGGGGTACCACACCTGAGGGGTTGCATGACAGAGGCATCGTCGGGAATGGTGAAAGAGGAATCACCCTCGATAACCATGACCGACTAGCTATACTACAGAGATATCATCAAGAGTACTTAGCGAGGTGTCACCCTCGGTACCCGATAGTATCTCTGTAGCTCGTACAACTAAGGGGGTGTATGTGCTGTGTCGGGTCTGTCTCATCGATCAGGGATCGAGATTTGAAAACAAAGCGGCGCAACTGGACTACGGGGTCAGAAGGGATGACTGCTGCACCTATACTAAGCAGATTTAAAGTACAGTACTGTAAGTAGCACTTCATCAAAAACAGGCTATGCATCAGATATAGGAACTAACTACAAGAGTAGCAAAATACTAATGCAATCATGAGGGAGAAAGACATAGGCGATATAGGGATGATCAAGGGGGTTTGCTTGCCTTGCTGCTCTGCAGCAAAAGGCTGGTCGGCAGGGTTTCAGATGTACCCGGCAGCAGCGTCAGCCTCGGGGTCTACCGGTAAGAAGAGGGGGGAGAAACAATAAATAAAAGCAACAGGTGCAACACTAAGCATGACATGGCAATATGCAGACTAGGCATGGGCTAACGCAACAACATCCGTCATAGACGGGTCAGAAGAATATCTGACAATGTTTTCCGGGTCTCGGGCAACTACCGGTCGGATGGAAAACGATGGAAAAGTTCCACGTTTGCTATGCCACGGACGCGTGACACACGAATGGACCGTGTATCCGGGTTCGTCTCGTTCTGCTGATCAACTTTAATGTTGAAATATTTTGATCTGACTTACGGATTATTTTATATTCATTTTTAAAGTTTTATTCAATATTAAGGAATTAAAAAGAGATTTAACTAATCTGGTTAAATGCAATTATGACATCAGCAGTTGACTGGTCAACTAACCAGTGGGTCCCATGCGTCACAAACACACATTTTTAATTAGGTTTAAATAGTAATTAATCAGATTAATTTAGTGGGGGACCCACGTGTTATACTCTAATTATTCTAATTACCTATTTAATAAATTAAATAATTAATTAAATAATATATATATTTATTTATTTATTAAATAAAAACATATTTTATTTTTATATTTTATTTTTATTATCTTCGGGATGGTTGATACGTCTCAAACGTATCTACAATTTTTGATGGTTTCATGTTGTTATCTTGTCAACTTTGGATGTTTTGTATATCTTATATATCTTTTTTGGGACTAACTTATTAATTCAGTGCCAAGTGCCAGTTCCTATTTTTTCTGTGTTTTTGACTCTTTTCACATCTGATTTTGGAACGGAGTCCAAACGGAATAAAATCCCCGAAATAAATTTTTCCAGAACGGAAGAAGGTCGGAGGACTTGAGGGCCAAGGCAGGGGGCCCACAGGGAGCCCACAAGCCTTGTTGCCGCGGCTAGGGGGGCCCGCGGCAACCAGGCTTGTGGCCTCCCTGGCGCTCCCCTGCTCTAGCTCTTTGGCCTATAAATTCCCTAAAATCGCAGAAAAAATCAGGGCATCCATGAAAATACTTTTCCGCCACCGCAAGCTTCCGTTTCCGCGAGATCTAATATCGAGACCCTTCCCGGTGCCCTGTCGGAGGGGACTTTGGAGTTGGAGGGCTTCTACATCAACATTATCGCCTCTCCAATGACTCGTGAGTAGTCCACTTCACACATACGGGTCCGTAGTTAGTAGCAAGATGGCTTCTTCTCTCTCTTGGATCTTCAATACAAAGTTCTCCATGATCTTCATGGAGATCTATCCAATGTAATCCTCTTTGGCGGTGTGTTTGTCGAGATCCGATGAATTGTGGATTTGTGATCAAATTATCTATGAATTATATTTGAGTCTTTGCTGATTTCTTATATGCATGATCTGATATCCTTGTAAGTCTCTCCGAGCCTTGGGTTTTGTTTGGCCAACTAGATCTATGATTCTCGCAATGGGAGAAGTGCTTGGTTTTAGGTTCATACCGTGCGGTGACCTTTCCCGGTGACAGAAGGGGCAGCAAGGCACGCTTCATGTTGTTGCCATCAAGGGTAACAAGATGGGCTTTCATCATAAATTTGAGATTGTCCATCTAAATCATGTCATCTTTCTTAAGGCGTTACTCTGTTCCTTTGAACTTAATACACTAGATGTATGCTGGATAGCGGTCGACATGTGGAGTAATAGTAGTAGATGCAGAAAGTATCGGTCTACTTGTTTTGGACGTGATGCCTATAGTTATAATCATTGCCATAGATATCGTCATGACTTTGCGCGGTTCTATCAATTGCTCGACAGTAATTCGTTCACCCACCGTCTACTTGCTTTCTTGAGAGAAGCCACTAGTGAAACAGAAAGGCCCCCAGGTCTATTCACAACTATCGTCTCCACTTCCACTTTTACTTTGCTTTGTTTACTTTTTGCTTTCAGTTCTCACTTTGCAACATTCTATAAGGGATTGACAACCCCTTCTTAGCGTTGGGTGCAAGCTCTTTGTGTTTGTGCAGGTACTTGTGACTCGACGCGAGCCTCCCACTGGATCGATACCTTGGTTCTCAAACTGAGGGAAATACTTACCGCCGCTGTGCTATATCACCCTTTCTTCTTCAAGGGAACACCAACGCAAGGCTCCAAGGCCGTGGGGAAATCCTTTGCATATTTGCCAAGGAAGTCCCTATAGGAATAGCCTGTAGCAGCAGGATTTCTGGCGCCATTGCGAGGGAAGGTTTGTTGTCGCAGTAGCAACCACCCAATTGGGATGTGGGCCCGTAAGCCACAACATCGGTGTTAGTAAGGTTTTTCAAACACTAGACTCAACTTCGGCCAAGGAGTTGGAAAGGGGGCTACTACAGGCAGTCGGCTCTGATACCAACTTGTGACGCCCTCGGTTTAATCATACGCCAATCATACATGCAAATGCGTACGATCAAACCCAAGGACTCATGGGAAGATATCGGAACACAACTCTAGACACAAATAAAATAATACAAGCTTCATATTACAAGCCACGGGCCTCGAGGGCTAGAATACAGAAGCTCGATAAACACACGAGTCAGCGGAAGCAACAATATCTGAGTACAGACATAAAGCAAGGGGTGCCTTAGAGAAGGCTAGCACAAAACAAGCACGATCAAATGAGGCGAGGCCTCCTGCCTGGGAACCTCCTAACTACTCCTGGTCTTCAGCGGACTACACGAAGAAGTCACCATCGGGGTGGCAGGCGTCGGCAGGAAACTCCATGTACTGGGCTCCAACATCTGGTCACAGCAACAGATCAAGGGGATAAAGGGGGAGCAAAGCAATGGTGAGTACTCATCCAAAGTACTCGCAAGTCTTACATCAAAACAATTCTAAGTATGTATCAGTATCAAAGAAGGGGGGTGGTTAAATGTGGACTGACTGCAGCAAAGCAGGAACAGAGAGAGAAGGCCTAGTCCTATCGAAGACTAGCATATTTAGGGTCTTGCAGCAATAGACGAGAGTAGAACAGGTAACACAATTAATAGTCATATTGTTGCAGCAATATTAATATGAGGGCACGCCCAGAGATACTCCACCGACTCCGTGTGAGGAAGCAATCCCGAGGCAACTAATCCAGTTAAGTAACCATTGTAGTTGTATAAGATCAGGGCACAACTCCAAGTCGTCGTGTAACCGTGGACACGGCTATTCGAATATATGAGTTCTTCCCTGCACGGGTGCACAACATATTCCCCGACGCGCTCGATAACACTCTGGACGGACATACTTTTCTGGGTCCTGCTCGGCCTCGGAATATCGACACGTCGCAGCCCCACCTAAGCTCAGCAGAGAGGCTAGCCCGCCGGTCTAACTCCTAAGCACAAAGGGGTCATGGGCCCACTTACCCTCCGTGCTCCTGCATGATGCGAGAGTGGCCAATGTCAGTCCTAACACCCCTTAATACAAGAGCGATGCATCTCGGGACCACTCGGGCGCGCGCCGCTACATCGCTGACGTCTGAAGAGCTTCGGCTGATACGCGACGTCGAGTGTCCATAATTCTTCCCTTGCAGACGGTTAGTGCGTAATAAGGCCTTTCGACCAACCCAGATCAAATACCCAAATCCATTATCATTTTAATTAGGTTATCGACACAATCTCGCGGGAATCCACCCGTCTAACAACTAATCACCAATGATCCCAGTAACATGGTCGAGTAAATGTGTGGTTGTAACATCGGGGGGAATCCGAGGTATCACTCTCGTTGGATTCCGAACGATGTATCCGTCAAGGTGGTCTTAGAGGAATCACCCTCGGGGGTACCACACCTGAGGGGTTGCATGACAGAGGCATCGTCGGGAATGGTGAAAGAGGAATCACCCTCGATAACCATGACCGACTAGCTATACTACAGAGATATCATCAAGAGTACTTAGCGAGGTGTCACCCTCGGTACCCGATAGTATCTCTGTAGCTCGTACAACTAAGGGGGTGTATGTGCTGTGTCGGGTCTGTCTCATCGATCAGGGATCGAGATTTGAAAACAAAGCGGCGCAACTGGACTACGGGGTCAGAAGGGATGACTGCTGCACCTATACTAAGCAGATTTAAAGTACAGTACTGTAAGTAGCACTTCATCAAAAACAGGCTATGCATCAGATATAGGAACTAACTACAAGAGTAGCAAAATACTAATGCAATCATGAGGGAGAAAGACATAGGCGATATAGGGATGATCAAGGGGGTTTGCTTGCCTTGCTGCTCTGCAGCAAAAGGCTGGTCGGCAGGGTTTCAGATGTACCCGGCAGCAGCGTCAGCCTCGGGGTCTACCGGTAAGAAGAGGGGGGAGAAACAATAAATAAAAGCAACAGGTGCAACACTAAGCATGACATGGCAATATGCAGACTAGGCATGGGCTAACGCAACAACATCCGTCATAGACGGGTCAGAAGAATATCTGACAATGTTTTCCGGGTCTCGGGCAACTACCGGTCGGACGGAAAACGATGGAAAAGTTCCACGTTTGCTATGCCAAGGACGCGTGACACACGAATGGACCGTGTATCCGGGTTCGTCTCGTTCTGCTGATCAACTTTAATGTTGAAATATTTTGATCTGACTTACGGATTATTTTATATTCATTTTTAAAGTTTTATTCAATATTAAGGAATTAAAAAGAGATTTAACTAATCTGGTTAAATGCAATTATGACATCAGCATGATGTCATGCTGACATCAGCAGTTGACTGGTCAACTAACCAGTGGGTCCCATGCGTCACAAACACACATTTTTAATTAGGTTTAAATAGTAATTAATCAGATTAATTTAGTGGGGGACCCACGTGTTATACTCTAATTATTCTAATTACCTATTTAATTAATTAAATAATTAATTAAATAATATATATATATTTATTTATTTATTTATTAAATAAAAACATTTTTATATTTTTATATTTTATTTTTATTATCTTTTTTTAACAGCGAGTGGGGCCTCCGTGTAAGTGGGAGTGGGGGTTTGGCTACCCCACAATTTACACACACACATATTTGCAACCATACATAACATAATGTATTCTGTTTTCTTTCATACATGCATATATACACAATACATACATACATACATACATACATATTTCATACATAATACATACACGCTTTTAATACATTCTTATTTTTCTTTTCTAACTTCTCATCTCCAACCTCTTTGTTTGTCTCAATAGAGACATCTCTCTCAACACACATGGGGAGGAGGCAACTCCACCATCTCCTGCCGGAGCACAACGACGTCGGAACGCAACGGCGACCGCCTGAACGGAACCGGGGATGGCGCAAGGAAGAAGACGGTGGGAGGAGCCTAAAAAAGGGCTCACCGGCGTTGACGGGAAGGCCCGGTGAAGCCAGAGTTCTCGGGGAGGGGCAAAGGAGTCGATGAGGAGGAGCTCCGAGTAGTGGTGGTGGCCGGCGGGGAAGCTCCGGTGACGCGGGTGGGGCTGGGGCCGGCCGGATTCGACCCGGAGGCGGCGAGGCGGCCGCCGGAGGGGCACTGGTGGTGGTGAGGATCGCCGCATGGGGGAAGGTCGCCGACGGGAAGGGGGTTGGTCGATGGATGGGGTTGCATGGGGTGCCGAGGTGGGGGGATGGGGCCGGCGCTAGTTGCTTCTGGTGCGAGGGAGTGGGATGACGGGCGCCAGGGAGGGGAGTCAGGGGAGGCGCTCGGGATCCACGGGGTTGTGGGGGCGAGGGGGGCCTGGCGACGGGAGGAGAGGCAGGGCAAGCGGGAGCCGAACTAGGGAGGGTTCGGTCTGGCGTGGAAGGAGTGGGGGTCTCGAGCGTGGGGTGCGGAGGCTCTCGTGGGGGAGGGATTCTGTAGCACTCGAGGGGAGAGGAGGGGTCCTGGCGAGTGAGCAGGGGAAGGGTGGCGGCGGCCACGGGGGTTGGGGAGTGCATGGGCTAGGGTTAGCCCCTAGTGGGTGGGGGCTTTATACCCCCACCCACAAGTGGCCGAAAGGGATATGGCGAGCTCGGCCACTTGGCCGAGTTGGCCACGGGGGTTTCCTTTTTCCTTTTTTTTACCTTTTCTTTGATTATTTATTTTATTCTTTTTTTAATATTCTTTTACTATTTATTACATTTTTTAATACTTTCTTTTATTTATTTATTTTTGTTTTACATTTTCTCATTCAATTATATAGGGTTTACAAATTCTAAAACACCCGATTTATTATTATAATCTATTAGGGAATTTTTATAACTCACGAGATATATTTATTTTTGCAAATCGATAATTTTCCCCCTTTGATTTTATTTTTAAATTTCGAATTCAAATTGTTTTGAACTAACGCGAGATCAATGATATGTAATCTCGGTGATGTGGCATCGTTAGCGTGTGATTAGTGTAGCTTAATTACATTCAAAACTATAACAAAAGCTGAGGATGTCACAAATAGTATTGCAGCGGAAAGTAAACATGCAAGTGTAAATAGAGGAGTAAGGAAGGGAGATCAAACACATAAGGTTGACACGGCGATTTTTGGCATGGTTCTGATAGGTGGCGCCATCGTACGTCCATGTTAGTAGAGACTTCAACCCACACAGGGTAACGGTTGCGAGAGTCCACGGAGGGCTCCACCCATGAAGGGTCCACAAATAAGCGGCCTTTTCTATCCTATCACGGCTTCCGTCCACGGAGGACTAGCCTTATTCATGTAGATCTTCACAAAGTAGGCTATCTCCTTGCCCTTACAAACATCTTGGTTCAACTCCACAACACGAAGTAGGAGGCTCCCAAGCGAGACCTAACCAATCTAGGAGGCACCACCCTCCAAAAGGTAATAGATGGGGTAGATCAATGGACTCCTTGCTCTTGTGCTTCTAAATATAGTCTCCTCAACACAAATCTCTCTCACAAAATATGCATGGGTAGGAGAGATTTATTTGGTGGAAAGTAGTTTGGGGATGCTAGAGATCAAGATTCAAATGATTGGATTGGAATATCCTGGTCTCAACACGTGAGTAGGTGGTTCTCTCTGAGAAAAGAGATCGGGAATTGAAGTGTGTATTCTGAGTGCTTGTCCCACGAATGAGAGGTGGGTGAAGGGGTATATATAGGCAGCAGCCAAAATCCAACCGTTACACACAATAGAGCAAACTCGGTGACACCGAAGTGGACAACTCGGTGGTACCGATTAGCACTAAAGTGGTGAACTTTTGAATCTCGGTGAGACCGATATATAGAACTCGTTGGCACCGAAAAGTGACTAACGGTCCGATGGACAAACTCGGTGGCACCGATACTCAAACTCGGAAATTCCGATTTTGTGTATCTTGGCAATAGAATGTTGGTCACACTGAACTCGGTAGCACCGATGCAGTTTCGGTTGCACCGATTTGGTGGGAATGGCTAGGGTTTTGTCTTAGGTTCAAACTCGGTGGGTCTGATGTGGCAATGTTGGTTACACCGAATTTTTGTATGTGGAACTTGCAGAGTGGATATGTGGGGGAAAATGACTGAGTGTTTTGGGGGCTAACTTTGAGCATTTGAGAAATCAGTTCATTTTACTACCTCACCCCCTTTTAATAGTATTGACTTTCCTATGCAGTCAAAAGTGATTTCTCAGAAATATAAAATGAAGAGTCTTGTAGATTGAAGCTTGAGCCAATATTATTCCTTTCTTGCATCCAAGGGCATCTCCACATAAACCTTAAGCCATAACATCTTTTGAACTTTTCTGAAATATACTTGGAGAACACATTAGTCCAATGATGCATATGTTCTGATCAATTATCAAAACCACCCTAGGGAGCAATTGTGCTTTCAATCTCCCCCTTTTTGGTAATTTATGACAACATATAGATCAAAGGTTCGATAAAAGATATAATCAATGATTAGCATCGACGCTTTGAGAAGTATGTGAAAAGCAAGAGCTCCCCACTAAATTTGTGCGTTATTTAAAATTTGTGTTTGAATGCAAATGCACAATCGATTAGGATCATGGGTTACTCTTCCATGTCACATACATCTTGGTGGTGCATAAAAAGAATAGCAATGCACATGACACCAACAAGATAAGTGAATGATCATCACATGGATAGATAAAAGATAATATCGTAGCATCACACGAGATAAGGTGTATGATCACACATGGATAGGATAAAGTCATCCAAAAACCAAAGTTTTTTTAAAATCAAACGATAGCAAATAAAGAAAAAATCTCTCTCTCACACGAAGTCTATGATCTATACATTTCTCCCCCTTTGAAAACAAGTTACCAAAAATTTCAAAAGTATAGAACTACTCGTCTCTCTGGGCAGGTGATGAAGCAGTCGATAGAACGGCGTCTGCGAAGACTTCTGCTGACGTCCCTGGAGCTGGAGGGGTTGATACTGAAGGAGCTTGAGCTGGAGCTGGTGTTGAAGGTGTTGAACCTTGTGCTGAAGTTGTCTGTCTTGTCTCCGGAGCAGGAACAACAACTGACCGAGGCCTGGTGTTGTACTGTGTAGTAGTGGGAGGAGGAGACTCATCCTTGTCATCATCATCTTCATCTTCATCCTCTGAGTGTATAATCTCCACAGAGTCAACTTCATGTTGAAGTTGTCTGACAATGGTGGTCAACTCAGTTACCTTCATATCCATGTTGTGGAATTTTGTCTCCACAACTCTCTCAAAGCTCTTAAAATTTTGCATAATCTCCTGAATGTTCCTCTCCATGCCTTGGATAGTGCTCACTAGAAATGCCATTTGCTCAGCTTGAGTTCTGAGCTGTGGAACTGGAGTGGCCTATTTCTAGCAGCTTCAGCCTCTGCTGCCTCTGCTTCCATTCTTGCTGCAACTGAGTTGGGATCATTTTCATCCATCACAACCTCATTATCTTCAAACTCAGGTTGAAGTGGTAGAAGGGGACGATCAAGTTGATATGCATGCTTGCCTAGCTTGGCATTGATGAGCTTCTAAATATAAGGTGCATATCCACAAGATCTCTTTTGATCCGCAACAGTCCTTCGAATAGTCTCAACTATCAAGTCCATCACTCTAAATTTGGTATGGGTATTAGGTAGGTGCGCCAGGTTGATTGAATATCCTCTCATCATCTTCTCATCTCCTGACTTAGGCATGAGAGTGTATCACAGTATAGTGTTTGTCGTGGGAATACCATCTTGTAGACAATATACTGAGCCAAGCTTGTGACTCGCAAAGTACTGATGTGGAATGATCTTGTACATGTTGGCCATGGAGTTGTGATTCCGCTTAGCATCTGCATACACATCTACATATGCTTCTTCCTGCTTGGGAACACCAATGATAGCAGCCCATTCAGCAATTGCAGCATCGTACCTGTGTCCATCGGTCATTCAAACTAAAGAGTCATCATAGAAATGAAGTGTTGCATAGAATTGCGTGATCATCTCGTCATTCCATGGGGTCATCTCTTTCCCAACAAAATCTTCTATGTCAACTAGCCTGAAGTTCTCTTGAACATGTGGAAAGAAATTCTCATTCTCCTTGATGTATGCCCAGTCGACATACCTCATATCACTGACAGCTGGACTCTTGTCATACAAGACAGTCTCATAAAAATCTTGTTGTTCCTTGGTGTGAAACATTGGATCAACAACAGTTCTTCTTCTGGCAGCTTATGGATCTGCAGCTCTCCACTATCTTAATCCGGCATCCATCCTCTTCTTCATGTCTTCTGCTACACGATGAGCATCATTATGGATTGGAACGTATGATCTGAGCTTCCAGAAAACAGGAGCATTCTCATCTTTTTCCTCTTCTGCATCATGGGCACTGGATGTGGGGCCTTTACACTTAGCAGCTGCAGGTACATCTCTCGTGGTCTTCTTGCAAGCTACATCCTTCTTTGCTTTAACAGCAGGCTTTGGAGCACACTTCATTGCATCACCCATCAGCTTCTTCTTCTTGGGAGGAACTGGGATCTCCTGAGGAGCTTCTTCCTAAGCTTCTTCTGGGTTTTCAAACATAGAAGTCTTTCTGCCAACAAGATGGATAGTTCTCTTCCTGGGCCTCTTCACACCAGCCTTCTTTGCAAGTGCATCCTTGGCAATAGCTTTGCCCTTCTTGGCATAATCAGGTGCTCTCTGTTCAACAGCACTCGCAGATATCTTCCTGACAACTTTCCTTGGACGAGCCTTTGGAGGGGCTGAAGTTTCTTCTAGCAAAAAGTCCGAGTCTTCCTCATCAGAAACTATCTTTGTCTTTTTCCTGGTGGCTGCCTTGGGCAAGCCATGGGAACTACGAGAATTAGGGTCTGAAGCAGTCCTCTCTCGACTAGTGCCAACATCCATATCGATACTCTGCTCTCTGAAATCATTCTGACTGTCATCTGAACCTGACATACGGACAGACACACAACAACAAATAGCAGAACCTGTGAAGTGTATGTAGGAAAGATAGAGTGGATGAGCATCAGAATATTCAGAGATTTTTAGAAAATTTGAAGTCTGAAACTCAGGGTATGATCTTCTGTGGGATGTAAATCGGTGGCACCGAGTTGGAATTTTCGAAGTCATCGAGAAAACAAACTAGCTTAACAGAAACTTGGCACTCATTTTTGGTGGCACCGAAAATAGCTGCTCGGTCTAACCGAGTTGCTTCTCAGGAACCCTAAAATGGGAATCGGTGGAACCGATTTTACAAACTCGGTCTCACCGTTTTGCTTCTGCGGCAGATCTGATCCGAAATTTCCTACTTCTCCTAATCTACTGATTTTATCTCGTGGACAAGAGGTTTGCACAAATTGGAAAGAAGAACTAAAAGATCCAATGTGTGATAAATGGACGGGGAACGCAAACGGGATCGAACCATACCCTAGCTTGGTGGCGGTTTGACTATGACGACGACGAAGCAACAGATTTCGTCGATGACGACGAGTCCCAGCAGCTGCGGCGCTCGGGGACTCAAGGCGATGACGCGGGGTCTCGGGGGCGGCGAGGGTTTGGCGAACGAACCGTTTTGAGGAAGTGAAATCAAAAGGTCTGGTCCGCATGTATATATACCCGTGCGCTGTGAGTGTCACTGAGATGGCAAAATCGGTGTCACCGAGTTCCTCAACTGTTAGTATACAGGGAAACTCGGTGTAACCGAGTTGGGGATTGTAGTGGTACCGAGATGAGAAAACTTGATCAACTTTCGAAAATCGGTGGTTGTAAGTTTGTGGAGATGGTCACACCGAGTTTTTCAAAGAGGTATTGGAAGGCAGCCTTTGATGATACTGAACTCCGAGTGCACCTTCTGAAAGGATCGATATGGTTGACAAAAGGGGGTGAATAGGGAACTACCAAGTTTTTAGCTTTTCTTAACAAGTTAGAGTTAGCAACATAAAGGTTCTCTAAAATAATAACTAGGACAACAACCTATATGATGCTACCAACTATAATCTCTAAAGCAAGTAAGAAATACTCTACAACAATAACATACACAATGTAAAGGTAAGAGATAACCACAAGTGGAATCGATGAAGACGAGGATGTGTTACCGAAGTTCCTTCCCTTTGACAGGAAGTACGTCTCCGTTGGAGCGGTGTGGAGGCACAATGCTCCCCAATATGCCACTAGGGCCAGCGTATTCTCCTCATGCCCTCACACAATGCAAGGTGTCGTGATTTCACTATAGGTGCCCTTGAAGGCGGCGGCCGAATCTTTACAAACAAGGTTGGGGCAATCTCCACACAAATCTTGGAGGCTCCAACAAGACCATGGAGCTTCACCACAATGGAATGTGGCTCCGGGGTGACCTCAACCGTCTAGCATGCTCAAACACTAAAGACTAACAAGATCCGTAAGGTATTAGTGGGGTGAATCAAATTTCTCTTGGTGGGAGTGTAGATCTTGGCCTTCTCAACCAATCCCTAGGAAATCAACAAGTTTGATTGGCTAGGGAGAGAGATCGGGCACATATGAGCTTAGGGTGCAACAATGGAGTCTTGGAGGGTCAAAGGTAGGGTTCACGGAGTGGAAGAACCCTTTATATAGTGGGGGAACAAATCCAACCGTTACTCCCACTTACTGCACGAGCAGAGCGGTACTACCGCTCAGGGGTAGCGGTACTACCGCTGCCACCAGCGGTACTACCGCTGCCCCCAGCGGTACAACCGCTAGGACTAGAGCGGTACTACCGCTTTACCCAAGGTAGTGCAAGAGCTACTACTAGGCCTACCACCGTTGAGAAAGTCTTCGCAAAAAGTCCGACGTAGCACAACCGCTAGGAGAGCGGTACTACAGTCTTGGAGCAGTACTACCGCTAACCAGGGGGCGGTAATACCGCTTACTAGAGGTACTACCGCTCACTAGCAGTACTACCGCTAGAGCCTTTTTCCCAACAGAGAGAGAGAGAAAGAACAAGGTGGGAGCTCCATAGCAGCAAGGGAAAAGAGGTGGAGATAAAATGTGCGTGTGAGAGTTTGATTCCACCCAAACCTTTCTGACACGGATCCCCTCTTAATAGTACGGTGTTCCTACGACTCAAAACCACCAAAGAGAACCGTAGAAGCCACCGTGCTTCTAATCCATGGAGGGGTGCCGAAACGTCTTGTGCCTTTGTCATGTATTATCTGAAATGCTCAATGCACACGATTAGTCCGTTGAGGTATTGTCATAAATCACCAAAATCACTTAGGGATAAATATGCCCTAACAATCTCCCCCTTTTTGGTGAATTGGTGACAATACCGGATTTGTAAATAAGGAAAGTATACTGAATACAACAGCAAACCCAAAGTCTATGGTCTAGGGACTGGCTCCCCCTGGATGAGTGCATGATTTAGGTTAGTGCTATGAACAATAGTGCACCCGGTCCAAGGAGACGACCCCCCTAGAAATCATAGGCTAGTACTCCTTGCAATGACCTGATACAACATTAAGTGAGGAAGCAAGGTAAAGCATGTGAGCATGAAGATAATTAATAAAGGTAATGTAGGTATGGCATATGAGAAAAAAAAGTCTCACAGCCATGAAAGGTAATCGAACACGATAAGACCAGCCAAGTTCAACACAGAAATACTCACAAAATGATAAAGCAAAGCAAATCCAAATCCCTACACTCTCCCCCCCCTTTGGCATCAAGACACCAAAAAGGGCAGAGAAGACACCTAGGACATTGGTGGTAGCTCAGGCATCCGCATGAGACATGTCTGTAGCATCCGCATCCTCCTCATCCTCCTCCTCCTCAGCCGGCTCCTCCTCCTCGGCGTCCTTGTCATATGCCTCCTCCTGAGCATCGGACTCATCCCACTGGAAGTCTCGTGTGTCCATCCAGTCAGCCTCTGGAGTGATGATGTCCTTAGAGCCGCTCGAAATATGCACATCAAGCGTCCTTGATACGTCCATTTTGCATCATGCTTTTATGTTGATATTTATCACTTTATGGGCTGTTATTACACTTCACGGTACAATACTTATGCCTTTTCTATCTTATTTTACAAGGTTTACATGAAGAGGGAGAATGTCGGCAGCTGGAATTCTTGTCTGAAAAGGGAGCAAGTTTTAGATACCTATTCTGCGCAACTCCAAAAGCCATGAAAATCAACGAAGAATTATTTTGGATTTTATAAAAAATACTGGGTGGAAGAAGTACCAGAGGGGAGCCACCAGGAGGCCACAAGCCTGCTAGGCGCGGCCTACCCCCCTAGCCGCGCCTAGGGGGCTTGTGGGCCCCCTGTTGCCCCTCTGGCTCCCATCTTTTGCTATAAGGAGGGTTTCGTTCCAGAAAAAATCAGGAGCAGGCTTTCGGGAGGAATAGCCGCCGCCACGAGGCGGAACTTGAGCAGAACCAATCTAGACCTCCGGCAGGGCCGTCGTACCGAGGAAATTCCCTCCTGGAGGGTGAAATCGTCGCCATCGTCATCACGAACACTCCTCTCATTGGAGGGGACTCATCACCATCAACATCTTCATTGGCACCATCTCATCTACAAACCCTAGATCATCTCTTGTAACCAATCTCCGTCTCACGACTCCAATTGGTACTTGTAAGGTTGATAGTAGTGTTAATTACTCTTTGTAGTTGATGCTAGTTGGATTACTCGGTGGAAGATTATATGTTCATATCCTTGATGCTATTCAATACCTCTCTAGTCATGAACATAATTATGCTTTGTGAGTAGTCATTTTTGTTCCTGATGACATGGGATAAGTCTTGCTATAAGTAGTCATGTGAATTTGGTATTCGTTCGATATTTTGATGCGATGTATGTTGTCTTTTCCTCTAGTGGTGTTATGTGAATGTCGACTACATAACACTTCACCATTATTTGGGCCTAGAGGAAGGCATTGGGAAGTAATAAGTAGATGATGGGTTGCTAGAGTGACAGAAGCTTAAACCCTAGTTTATGCGTTGCTTCGTAAGGGGCTGATTTGGATCCACTAGTTTAATGCTATGGTTAGATTTTGTCTTAATTCTTCCTTCGTAGTTGCGGATGCTTGCGAGAGGGGTAAATCATAAGTGGGATGTTTGTCCAAGTAAGGGCAGCACCGAAGCACTGGTCCACCCACATATCAAACTATCAAAGTCGCGAACGAGAATCATATGAACGTGATGAAAACTAGCTTGACAAAAATTCCCGTGTGTCCTCGGGAGCGCTTCACCTCCTATAAGAGTTCGTCCAAGCTTGTCCCTTGCTACAAAAGGGATTGGTACACTTTGTTGCACCTTTGTTACTATTGTTACTTTCTACTTGGTACGAATCATCTTATCACACAACTATCTGTTACCGATAATTTCAGTGCTTGCACACAATACCTTGCTGAAAACCACTTGTCAGATCCTTCTGCTCCTCGTTGGGTTCAACGCTCTTACTTATCGAAAGGACTACGATAGATCCCCTAAACTTGTGGGTCATCAAGACTCTTTTCTGGCGCCGTTGCCGGGGAGTGAAGCGCCTTTGGTAAGTAGAATTTGGTAAGGAAACATTTATATATTGTGCTGGAATTTATTGTCACTTGTCACTATGGAAACTAATCCTTTAGGAGTTTGTTCGGGGTATCTTCACCTCGAACGGAAGCACAAGGAGTTGCTCCTCAACCTGCTGCACCTACTGAAAATATTTGTTATGAAATTCCTTCGGGTATGCTAGAAAAGTGTTGGCTAATCCTTTTACACGAGACGGAACATCACATCCCGACTTGCATCTAATCTATGTAGATGAAGTTTGTGGTTTATTTAAGCTTGCAGGTTTGCCCGAGGATGAGGTCAATAAGAAGGTCTTTCCCTTATCTTTGAGGGATAAAGCATTGACATGGTATAGGCTATGTGATGATACTGGATCATGGAACTACAACCGATTGAAATTGGAATTTCATCAAAAGTTTTATCCTATCATTTGGTACATCGTGATCGGAATTATATTTATAATTTTTGGCCTCGTGATAGAGAAAGTATCGCTCAAGCTTGGGGGAGGCTTAAGTCAATGTTATATTCATGCCCCAACCATGATCTCTCGAGAGAAATTATCATTCAGAACTTCTATGCTCGGCTTTCTCATGATAATCGCACCATGCTTGACACTTCTTATACCGGTTCTTTTATGAAGAGCAATATTGACTTCAAATGGAATTTATTGGAAATAATTAAACGCAACTCTGAAGATTGGGAGTTTGATGAACGTAAGGAGTCAGGTATGAATCTCAAGATTGATTGTGTTAAATCCTTTGTCGAAACAAATACTTTTTGTGATTTTAGCGCTAAGTATGGACTTGACTCTGAGATAGTAGCTTCATTGTGTGAATCATTTGCTGCTCATATTGATCTCCCTAAAGAGAAGTGGTTTATATATCATCCTCCCTTAGAAGGCAATGTAGTTAAGCCCAATCCAGTTGAAGAGAAAGTCATCGCTTATAATGATCCTATTGTTCCTAGTGCTTACATTGAGAAACCACCTTTCCGTGTTAGGATAAAGGATCATTCTAAAGCTTCAACTGTGATATGTAGGGGCTACATTAGAACACTACACCCCCTGAGCAAATTAGAGTTGAACCTAGCATTGCTATTATCAAAGATCTCCTATCCGACAATGTTGAGGGCCATGATATTCTCTTCTGTGAAGATGCTGCTAGAATTGCTAAACCTCATGCTAGAGAAAAAAATAGGCATGTTGTTGGCATGCCTGTTGTTTCTGTTAAGATAGGAGATCATTGTTATCATGGTTTATGTGACGTGGGTGCTAGTGTTAGTGCAATACCTCAATCTTTATAGGATGAAATTAAAGACGAGATTGCACCTGTTGAGATGGAACCTATTGATGTCACTATTTAGCTTGCCAATAGAGATACTATCTGCCCATTGGGAATTGTTAGAGATGTTGAAGTCTCGTGTGGTAAAACTAAGTATCATGTTGATTTTCTCGTTCTTGCTACCACACAACATAGCTTTTGTCCCATCATATTTGGCAGACCTTTCCTCAATACTGTCAATGCTCATATTGACTGTGAGAAGCAAATTGTCGCTGTTGGCATTGAAGGTGTGTCACATGAGTTCAATTTCTCCATGTTTGGTAGACAACCTCATGCAAAAGAGTTGTCTAGTAAGGATGAAATTATTGCCATATCTTCTATTCTTGTGCCTCCTACTGATCCTTTAGAGCAATACTTGCTTGAGCATGAAAATGATATGCGTATGGATGAAAGGAATGAGATAGATAGAGTTATCTTTGAACAACATCCTACCCTTAAGAATAATTTGCCTGTTGAACTGCTTGGAGATCCACCCCCACCAAAGGGTGATCTTGTGTTTGAGCTTAAGTAGTTACCTGATAGTCTTAAGTATGCTTATCTCGATGAAAAAGAGATATATCCTATTATAATTAGTGCTAGCATTTGAGAGCATGAAGAAAAGAAGTTATTAAAAACTCTGAGGAAGCACCGTGCTGCTATTGGATATACTCTTGACGATCTTAAGGGCATTAGTCCCACTCTATGCCAGCACAAAATTAAAACCGATCCTTATTCCAAACGAGTTGTTGATCATCAAAGGAGATTAAATCCTAAGATGAAAGAGGTAGTAAGAAAAGAAATACTAAAGCTCCTGGAAGCAGGTATTATCTATCGTGTTGCTCATAGTGATTGGGTGAGTCTGGTGCATTGCGTCCCTAAGAAGGGAGGTATTACCGTTGTCCCTAATGACAAAGATGAATTGATCCCACACAGGATTATTACTGGCTATATGATGGTGATTGATTTTAGGAAATTGAATAAAGCCACTAGGAAAGATCATTACCCTTTGCCTTTTATCGACCAAATGCTAGAAAGATTGTCTAAACACACACACTTCTGCTTTCTAGATGGTTATTCTGGTTTCTCCCAAATACTTGTTGCACAATCTAATCAGGAGAAAACCACTTTTACCTGCCCTTTCGGTACCTTTGCTTACAGACGTATGCATTTTGGCTTATGTAATGCACATGGCACCTTTCAAAGATGTATGATGGCTATATTCTCTGACTTTTGTGAAAAGATTGTTGAGGTTTTCATGGATGACTTCTCCATTTACGGGTCTTCTTTTGATGATTGCCTCAGCAACCTTGATCGAGTTTTGCAGAGATGTAAAGATACCAACCTTGTCTTGAATTGGGAGAAGTGCCACTTTATGGTCAATGAAGGCATCGTCTTAGGACATAAAATTTCAGAAAGAGGTATTGAAGTCGATAAGGCTAAGGTTGATGCTATCGATAAAATGCCATGCCCTACAGATATCAAAGGTATAAGAAGTTTCCTTGGTCATGCTGGTTTCTATAGAAGGTTCATTAAGGACTTTTCTAAGATTTCTAGGCCTCTTACCAATCTCTTGCAAAAGGATATTACTTTTCTTTTTGACGATGATTGTCAAGAAGCCTTTGAAATACTTAAGAAGGCCTTGATAACTGCACCTATTGTTCAACCACCTAATTGGAACTTACCTTTTGAAATCATGTGTGATGCTAGTGATTATGCTGTTGGTGTTGTTCTAGGACAAAGAGTTGATAAGAAGTTGAATGCTATTCATTATGCTAGTAAAACTCTAGACAGTGCCCAAAGGAACTATGCTACTACTGAAAAGGAATTTTTGGCAGTCGTGTTTGCATGTGAAAAGTTCAGATCTTACATAGTTGATTCCAAAGTATAGGTAATGCTATGGTTAGATTTTGTGGAAGAACTAGTTTAATGCTATGGTTAGATTTTATCTTAATTCTTCTTTCTTAGTTGCGGATGCTTGCGAGAGGGGTTAATCATAAGTGGGATGTTTGTCCAACTAAGGGCAGCACCCAAGCACCGGTCCACCCACATATCAAACTATCAAAGTAGCGAACGTGAATCATATGAACATGATAAAACTAGCTTGACAGAAATTCCCATGTGTCCTCGGGAGCGCTTCACCTCCTATAAGAGTTCGTCCAGGCTTGTCCCTTGCTACAAAAGGGATTGGGCCACTTTTCTGCACCTTTGTTGCTATTGTTACTTGCTACTTGCTACGAATCATCTTATCACTCAACTATCTGTTACCGATAATTTCAGTGTTTGCACAGAATAACTTGTTGAAAACCACTTGTCAGATCCTTCTGCTCCTCGTTGGGTTCGACACTGTAACTTATCGAAAGGACTACGATAGATCCCCTACACTTGTGGGTCATCAGTCCTCAAGACACGCTTGTGCCTCTGACGGTTCTCCTTTTGGGCCACATGAGTCTGATACTGTCCCTTGGCCTGCATGCAGAAGAGGGTCTTCATCTGGTCCTTCAGCTTCATGGCCAAAGATGGCACATCAGAGGAGCGGGTATGCGAGGCAGGGCCTCCCTCAGCAGCAACAGTCTCCCTATCAGTCTCCATGCGTTGAGCAGAACTAGAAGATGAGGTGTTGGTCCACTTCTTCTTATGGTGCAGCTTGATAGGATCATGGCTAACACACCCAGAGCCAGGAGGAAAGGGCACTTGCGGAAAGGACTGTGCCCACTTTTTCTTGATGAAAAAGAACAAGTAAGGCCCATAGATGGGGACCCTACGGTGAAAGATTGAACTCTTAAGCTCAGAGAACATCACATCAGATACGTCGAGTGGCCCAGTGTTCTTTGTCCTTCCCTCCTCACACATCAGAAGCGTGTCCACAAGATAGGAATGAACCTCGTCTTTGTTGCCAACACGAGGAAACTGCGTGCTCCGGAAGATCCGGTGCATGATATCCAAGAGCGGGGGAAGCACATTCTTCCTCACATAGAGATGCTATAGCTTGTTCTTGGGGGTGGCACCAGGTTGGGCATGAGGGTGCAAGCCAACAGTAGTCCGCGGCCCCTCGTCAGGCACATTCAGAAGCTTCATGAACTCTACCCAAGTTCCAGACATTCTCTTGCCATTCGTCATCCAAGTCATAGTATGATCCTCATCACTATGAAAGTGGACAGTGACATAGCATTGAAACACAATCTCCGGATCAAAGTCATGATGGAAGGTGATGACGTCGTCAATACCAAGTTGCTCAATCAAAGAGAGGGCCTATCCAAACTAATCAGGATACTTCTGGAGATGATGGAGATCAATCCACTGCACAGGGACATAGATCTTCTTGAAGGACAGGATCACATCTTGGTATACCAGGGCTTGCTGCTTTGTCCAGAACAAATCACGACCTTTGAGCTGAGCTCTCTCATTGACATGAGGATTGCTCCCATGGCACCACATAAACTCTTTAGGAGGCATAGTGTTGTAGTCAAGGTTGGCCTCCTTTTCCTTCGATGTTGTCTGCTTGAAATGGCGCTTTGGAGGATTGGGATTGAAATTTTATGAACCTTCTGGGCGGTCAGGATTGCGGAACCTCTTCCACTGGGTGTCACAGATCGGGTTAGAACGACGGGAACCACCACCTATGACACACAACACAAACACGCAAAAAAGGCGACAAAAAGAGTCATGGCAAGGTCCAGAGCACATAAGAAGAAGCACAAGACGCCAAAGTAAATCAGCCATAGATGGCACATTGGTAGTACCGCTAGCCGAGGGCGGTAGTACCATCGCCAAGCGGTAGTACCGCCAGGCAAGCGGTAGTACCGCTGCCCCCAGCGGTAGTACTGCTGCCCCCAGTGGTAGTACCGCCTGGGATGGAACGGTAGTACCGCGCGGGGCTGGATTTTTAGATGGGATCCACATCTAAACCACATCCATAACAATGTTGACACGAACTAGCGGATTTTAAAACATGTAGAACTCTAGGGCATGTCAGATTGATTCAAGTAAAAACATTGGACCTAAAATCTCCTAAGATTTCTCCTCCGTTCCATCTAAAAACTAAGCATAAATCATAACAATGAATCTAGTACATCAAGCTCCTAACCCTAGAAGCAAGCACACCAACCAAGAGAGGAAGGAGAGGAGCTGTACTGGAATCCATAGCACCCAAAGGAGGAAGGAGTGTTGGGTTACGTTGCATGGGAAACAAAAAAATTCCTACGCACACGAAGACCTATCATGGTGATCTCCATCTATGAGTGGAGATTAGATCTACATACCCTTGTAGATCGTACAGCGGGAAGCGTTAAAAGCGCGGTTGATGTAGTGGAACATCTTCACGTCCCTCGAACCGTACCACGAACCGTCCCGCGATCCGTCCCATGATCCGTTCCGATCTAGCGCCGAACGGACGACACCTCCGCGTTCAGCACACGTACAGCTCGACAATGATATCGCCATCTTTATCCAGCAAGCAAGATGGAGAAGTAGATGAGTTCTCCATCAGCGTGATGGTGCTACGATGGTGGTGACGACCTACTCCTGCAAGGCTCCGCCCGAGCTCCGCAGAAATCCGATCTAGAGGTAAAACTATGTGGAATAGGCTAGAGTTGCACGTGGCAAAGTTGTGTCTCAAAAATCCCTAAACCACCACTATATATAGGAGGGAGGGGGAGGGGCTAGCCTTGAATCACAAGGCCTCAAGGTGTGCCGACCGCGAGGAGGAGGAGGACTCCTCCTCCAATTCGGTTTGGGAAGAAGGAGTCCTCCTCTTCCTTCCCACCTACCTCTTTCCTTGTTTTTCTCTCTTTTCTTTTGGTATTTTCTTATGTGGCGCCATAGCCCTCTTGGGCAGACACCACCAGCCCACTAGGGGCTTGGTGCGCCACCCTAGGGCCTTGGGATCACTGCCCGGTGGGTGGGCCCCTCTCAGTAAACACCCGGAACCCATTCGTCACTCCCAGTACACTGCCGGAATTGCCCAAAAAAATTCGTTGACCAAATGAAACCATCCCATATATCAATCTTCGTTTCCGGACCATTCTGTAAACCCTCGTGACGTCTGTGATCTCATCCGGGACTCCGAACAACATTCGGTAACCACACATATAACTCAACTATACTAAAACATCATCAAACCTTTAGTGTGCAGACCCTGCGGGTTCGAGAACTATGTAGACATGACCCGAGGCACTCCTCGGTCAATATCCAATAGCGGGACCTGGATTCCCATATTGGATCCTACAAATTCTCTGAAGATCTTATCGGTTGAACCTCAGTGTCAAGGATTCATATAATCCCATATGTCATTCCCTTTGTCCTTCGGTATGTTACTTGCCCGAGATTCGATTATCGGTATCCGCATACCTATTTCAATCTCGTTACCGGCAAATCTCTTTACTCGTTCTGTAATACAAGATCTCGTGACTTACACTTAGTCACATTGCTTGCAAGGCTTGTGTGTGATGTTGTATTACCGAGTGGGCCCCGAGATACCTCTCCGTCACTCGGAGTGACAAATCCCAGTCTTGATCCATACTAACTCAAAGGACACCATCAGAGATACCTGTAGAGCACCTTTATAGTCACCCAGTTACGTTGCGATGTTTGATGCACACAAGGTATTCCTCCGGTGCCAGTGAGTTATATGATCTCATGGTCATAGGAATAAATACTTGACACGCAGAAAACAATAGCAATAAAATGACTCGATCAATATGCTACGTTCATAGTTTGGGTCTAGTCCATCACATGATTCCCCTAATGATCTGATCCAGTTATCAAGCAACAACACTTGCATATAGTCAGGAAACCTTGACTATCCTTGGTCAACTGGCTAGCCAACTAGAGGCTTGCTAGGGACATTGTTTTGTCTATGTATCCACACATGTATCTATGTTTTCATTCAATACAATTATAGCATGGATAATAAACGGTTATCTTGTAACAGGAAATATAATAATAACTATTTGTCATTGCCTCTAGGGCATATTTCCAACAGTCTCCCACTTGCACTAGAGTCAATAATCTAGACCTCACATCGCCATGTGATTTACATTGTAATAAATCTAACACCCATACAATTCTGGTGTTGATCATGTTTTTCCCGTGGAAGATGTTTAGTCAGCGGGTCTGCTACATTCAGAGTCGTGTGCACTTTGCAAATATTCATGTCATGTCCTTCGACATAGTCGCGGATGAGGTTGAAGTATCGTTTGATGTGTCTGGTCTTCTTGTGAAACCTTGGTTCCTTTGCTAGAGCAATGGCACTAGTGTTGTCACAGAACAGACTTGTTGGATTGAGTGCGCTTGGCACAACTCCAAGATCCGTCATGAACTGCTTCATCCAGACACCCTCCTTTGTCGTCTCCGAGGCAGCCATGTACTCCGCTTCACATGTAGAATATGCTACGATGCTTTGCTTGGAACTGCACCAGCTTACCGCACCCCCATTAAGAATAAATATGTATCCGGTTTGCGACTTAGACTCATGCGGATCGGTGTCAAAGCTTGCCTCGACGTAACCGTTTACGACGAGCTCTTTGTCACCTCCATAAACGAGAACCATTTCCTTAGTCCTTCTCAGGTACTTCAGAATATTCTTGACCGTTGTCCAGTGATCCACTCCTGGATTACTCTAAAACCTGCCTGCAATACTTTTGGCCAAGCTAACGTGTGGTCTAGTGCACATCATTGCATACATGATAGAACCTATGGCCGAAGCATGGGGGACGGAACTCATTTGTTCTCTATCTTCTGAAGTTGCTAGGCACTGAGTCTTACTCAATTTTATACCTTGTAACACTCGCAAGAACCCTTTCTTGGACTGATCCATTTTGAACTTCTTCAAAACTTTATCAAGGTATATGCTTTGTGAAAGTCGTATCAGGCGTCTCGATCTATCCCTATAGATCTTAATGCCTAGAATGTAAGCAGCTTCTCCTAGGTCCTTCATAGAGAAACTTCTATTCAAGTAATCCTTTACGCTCTCCAAAAATCCAAGTTGTTTCCAATCAGCAATATGTCATCCACATATAATATTAGAAACGCCACAAAGCTCCCACTCACTTTCTTGTAAATACAAGATTCTCCAACCACTTGTATAAACCCAAATGCTTTGATCACCTCATCAAAGCATTTATTCCAACTCTGAGATGCTTGCACTAGTCCATAAATGGATCGCTGGAGCTTGCATACTTTGTTAGCATTCTTTGGTCGACCAAACATTTGGGTTGCATCATATACAACTATTCCTTAAGAAAACCGTTAAGGAACGTTGTTTTGACATCCATCTGCCAGATTTCATAATCGAAAAATGCAGCTCTTGCTAACATGATTCGGACGGACTTAAGCATCGCTACCGGTGAGAACGTCTCATCATAGTAAACTCCTTGAACTTGTGAAGAACACTTTGCCACAAGTTGAGCTTTATAAACGGTCGCATTATCGTCTGCGTCCGTCTTCTTCTTAAAGATCCATTTGTTCTGAATAGCCTTGTGGCCTTCTGGTAGTACTTCGAAAGATACATAGATCCTATCTCGGACTTCATGGCCTCCAGCCATTTGTTGGAATTCGGGCCCACCATTGCTTCTTCATAATTCGCAAGTTCATTGTTGTCTAACAACATAATTGATAAGACACGATTACCGTACCACTCAGGAGTAGTACATGATCTTGTCGACCTGCGAGGTCCGATAGGAACTTGATCTGAAGTTTCATGATCATTATCATCAACTTCCTCCTCAACCGGCGTCGCAACGACACGGGTTTCCCCTCACCCTGCGCCACCATCTAGAGGGACTACATGTTCGACAACCTCATCAAGTTCTATATTCCTCCCACTCAATTCTTTCGAGAGAAACTCCTTCTCAAGAAAAGCTCCATTTTTAGCAACAAACACTTTGCCCTAGGATTTGAGATAGAAGGTGTACCCAACTGTCTCCTTTAGGTAACCTATGAAGACGCACTTTTCCGCTTTGGGTTCGAGCTTTTTAGGCTGAAGCTTTTTGACATAAGCATGACATCCCAAACTTTAAGAAACGACAACTTTGGTCTTTTGCCATACCAAAGTTCGTATGGTGTCGTCTCAACGGATTTTGATGGTGCCCTATTTAAAATGAATGCGGCTGTCTCTAAAGCATAACCCCAAAACGATAACGGCAAATCGGTAAGAGACATCATAGATCGCACCATTTATAACAAAGTACGATTACGATGTTCGGACACACCATTACGCAGTTATGTTCCAGGCGGTGTAAATTGTGAAACAATTCCACATTTTCTTAAGTGAGCACCAAACTCGAAACTCAAATATTCACCCCCATGATCAGAACGTAGGAACTTGATCTTCTTGTTACAATGATTTTCAACTTCACTCTGAAATTGCTTGAGCTTCTCAAACGTTTCAGACTTGTGCTTCGTCAAGTAGATATATCCATACCTACTCAAATCGTCACTAAAGGTGAGAAAATAACGATATCTGTCGCGCACTTCCACACTCATCGGACCGCACACATCGGTATGTATGATTTCCAACAAGTCACTTGCTCGCTCCATTGTTCCGGAGAATGGAGTCTTAGTCATCTTGCCCATAAGGCATGGTTCGCACGTGTCAAGTGATTCAAAGTCAAGTGACTCCAAAAGTCCATCAGAATGGAGTTTCTTCATGCGCTTTACACCAATATGACCTAAGCGGTAGTGCCACAAAAACATGGCGCTATCATTGTTAACTGTAACTCTTTTGGTCTCAATGTGATGTATATGTGTATCATCGCTATCAAGATTCAATATGAACAATCCTCTCACACTGGGTGCATGACCATAAAAGATATTACTCACAGAAATAGAACAACCATTATTCTGTGACTTAAACGAGTAACCATCTCACAATAAACAAGATCTAGATATAAAGTTCATGCTTAACGCAGACACTAAATAATAATTATTTAAGTTCATAACTAATCCTGATGGTAATTGAAGTGAAACTGTGCCGACGGCGATTGCATCAACCTTGGAACCATTTCCCACGTGCATCGTCACTTCATCCTTCGCCAGCCTTCGTTTATTCCGCAGTTCCTGTTTCGAGTTGCAAATATGAGCAACAGAACTGGTATCGAATACACAGGCACTACTACGAGAGTTGGTTAAGTACACATCAATAACATATATATCGAATATACCGGATTTTTCCTTTGACGCCTTCTTATCAGCCAAATACTTGGGGCAGTTGCGTTTCAAGTGACCCAGTCCCTTGCAATAATAACACTCTGTTTTAGGCTTAGGTCCAGCCTTGGGTTTCTTCGTCGGATTGGCAATGGGCTTGCCATTCTTCTTGGAGTTACCCTTCTTTCCTTTGTCGTTTCTCTTGAAACTAGTGGTCTTATTGACCATCTACACTTGATGCTCTTTCCGGAGTTCTGACTCTGCGACTTTCAACATCGCGAATAACTTGTCGGGTGACTTGTTCATCCCTTGCATGTTATAGTTCAACACAAAGCTCTTGTAGCTTGGTGGCAGTGATTGAAGAATTCTGTCAGTGATAGCCTCTTGCGGGAGTTCAATCCCTAGCTCAACTAGACAGTTTGAGTACCCAGACATTTTGAGCACATGTTCACTGACACACGAATTCTCCTCCATCTTGCAAGCATAGAATCTATCAAAGATCTCATACCTCTCGATCTGGGCGTTATTCTGAAAGATAAACTTCAACTCCTGGAACATCTCATATGCTCCATGACGCTCAAAACGATGTTGAAGTCCCGGCTCTAAGCCATACAAGACTGCACATTGAACTACTGAGTAGTCCTCCTTACGTGTTAACCAGGCGTTCTTAACATCTTGGTCAGCCGTAGCGTGTGGTTCATCTCCTAGCGCATCATTAAGGACATAATCCTTCTTCCCAGCTTGCAGGAGCAACTTAAGATTACGAGCCCAGTCTACAAAGTTGCTTCCATCATCTTTCAACTTAGCTTTCTCTAGGAACATATTAAAATTCAGGGTGACTGTTGCGTGAGCCATTGATCTACAACACAAATATTGCAAAGTGGACTTAGACTATGTTTAAGATAATTAGAGTTTAATTAATAAAATTACTAATAAACTTCCACTCAAAAAGTACATCTCTCTAGTCATTTGAGTGCTACATGATCCAAATTCACTAACTCAAGTCCGATTATCACGTGAGTTGAGAATAGTTTCAGTGGTAAGCATCTCTATGGTAATCATATCAACTATACGATTCATGCTCGACCTTTAGGTCTCATGTGTTCCGAGGCCATGTATGCACATGCTAGGCTTGTCATGTTTAACCCGAGTGTTCCGAGTGTGCAACTGTTTTGCACCCGTTGTATGTGAACGTTGAGTCTATCACATCCGATCATCCGTGGTGTCTCGAAACGACGAACTGTCGCAACGGTGCACAGTCGGGGAGAACACAATTTCGTCTTGAAATTTTAGTGAGATATCACCTTATAATGCTACCGTCGTTCTAAGCAAAATAAGGTGCATAAAAGGATTAACATCACATGCAATTCATAAGTGACATGATATGACCATCATCTTGTGCTTCTTGATCTCCATCACTCAAGCACCGGCATGATCTTCCTGTCACCGGCGCCACACCATGATCTCCATCGACGTGTCGCCATCGAGGTTGTCGTGCTATCTATGCTATTACTACTAAAGCTACGACCTAGCAATATAGTAAACTCATCTGCAAACACAAACGTTAGTTTAAAGACAACCCTATGGCTCCTGTCGGTTGTCGTAGCATTGACGTTCAAGTCGATATTAACTATTACAACATGATCATCTCATACATCCAATATATCACATCACATCATTGGCCATATCATATCACAAGCATACCCTGCAAAAACAGGTTAGACGTCCTCTAACTTGTTGTTGCATGTTTTACGTGGCAGCTATGGGTATCTAGTATGATCGCACCTTACTTACGCAAAAACCACAACGGAGTTGTGCAAATTGCTATTTAACCTCTCCAAGGACCGCCTCGGTCAAAACCAATTCAACTAAAGTTGAAGAAACTGACACCTCCCAAGCATCTTTATGCAACAAGGTTGCATGTCAATCAATGAAACTAGTCTCTCGTAAGCATACGAGTTATGTCGGTCCGGGCCGCTTCAATCCAACAATACCGCTAAATCAAGAAAAGACTAAGGAGGGCATCAAATCGAACACCACCGTCCACAAAACCTTTTGTGTTCTACTCGAGATAACATCTACACATGAACCTAGCTTATGATGCCACTGTTGGGGAACGTTGCATGGGAAACAAAAAAATCCTACACACACGAAGACCTATCATGGTGATGTCCACGTACGAGTGGAATTAGATCTACGTACCCTTGTAAATCGCACAGCGGGAAGCGTTAATAAACAAGGTTGATGTAGTGGAATGTATTCACATCCCTCGAACCGTCCCACGAACCATCCCGCGATCCGTCCCACGATCCGTTCCGATCTAGAGCCAAACGGACGGCACCTCCGCGTTCAGCACACGTACAACTCGACGATGATCTTGGCCTTCTTGATCGAGCAAGCAAGACGAAGAAGTAGATGAGTTCTCCGGAAGCGTGACGGCTCTCCGTTGGTGGTGACGATCTACTCCTCCAGGGCTCCGCCCGAGCTCCACACAAATCCGATCTAGAGGTAAAACTATGTGGAATAGGCTAGAGTTGCACGTGGCAAAGTTGTGTCTCAAAAAGCCCTAAACCACAACTATATCTAGGAGGGAGGGGAGGGGCTAGCCTTGAGGCACAATACCTCAAGGTGCGCCGACCGCCAGGAGGAGGAGGACTCCTCCTCCAATTCGTTTTGGGAAGGGGGAGTCCTCCTCTTCCTTCCCACCTCCCTCTTTCCTTTTTTCTCTTTTCTTTTGGTATTTTCTTATGTGGCGCCATAGCCCTCTTTGGCTGACTCCACCAGCCCACTAGGGGCTTGGTGTGCCACCTTAGGGCCTTGGGCTCACTCCCGGGTAGGTGGGCTCCTCCCGGTAAACACCCAGAACCCATTCGTCACTCCCGGTACACTGCTGGAATTGCCCGAAACTTTCCGGTGACCAAATGAAACCATCCTATATATCAATCTTTGTTTCCGGACCATTCCGAGAACCCTCGTGCCGTCCGTGATCTCATCCGGGACTCCTAACAACATTCAGTAACCACACATATAACTCAACTATACTAAAACATCATCGAACCTTAAGTGTGCAGACCGTGCGGGTTCGAGAACTATGTAGACATGACCCGTGGCACTCCTCGGTCAATATCCAATAGTGGGACCTGGATGCCCATATTGGATCCTACATATTCTCCGAAGATATTATTGGTTGAACCTCGGTGTCAAGGATTCATATAATCCCGTATGTCATTCCCTTTGTCCTTCGGTATGTTACTTGCCCGAGATTCGATTGTCGGTATCCGCATACCCATTTCAATCTCGTTACCGACAAGTCTATTTACTCGTTTTGTAATACAAGATCCCGTGACTTACACTTAGTCACATTGCTTGCAAGGCTTGTGTGTGATGTCGTATTACTGAGTGGGGCCCGAGATACCTCTCCATCACACGGAGTGAAAAATCCCAGTGTTGATCCATACTAACTCAAAGGACACCATCGGAGATACCTGTAGATCACCTTTATAGTCACCCAGTTATGTTGCGACGTTTGATGCACACAAGGTATTCCTCCGGTGCCAGTGAGTTATATGATCTCATGGTCATAGGAATAAATAGTTGACACGCAGAAAACAATAGCAATAAAATGAAACGATCAATATGCTACGTTCATAGTTTGGGTCTAGTCCATCACATGATTCTCCTAATGATGTGATCCAGTTATCAAGCAACAACACTTGCACATAGTCAGAAAACCTTGACTATCCTTGATCAACTGGCTAGCCAACTAGAGGCTTGCTAGGGACATTGTTTTGTCTATTTATCCACACATGTATCTATGTTATCATTCAATACAACTATAGCATGGACAATAAACGATTATCTTGTAACAGGAAATAAAATAATAACTATTTATCATTGCCTCTAGGGCATATTTCCAAGAAGGAGGAGGGGGAGCAATCCCTCAAACTGGAAAGGGAGGAGAAGCTCCGCGGAGGACGATCAGACCTGGGGGATTTTGGGATATAGAGAGAGAGAGCTGCACGAAGAAGAAGCAAATGGGGCAGAGAAAATGGCCCCCTCCCTTTGTATACCCCCTAGGGCACGGTCAGGGCGGTAGTACCGCTCGGGTCAGAGCGGTAGTACCGCTGGGCTGGCTGTAGTACTGCTCGAGTCATGAGCGGTAGTACCGCTCCTCCTGAATAGGTGCAGAATCTAGCCAACCTAGCCCTAGCCAGTGGTAGTACCGTGTTGGTCATTGCGGTAGTACCGCTCGGGTCATAGAGGTAGTACCGGTACACGAGCGGTAGTACCTCTCCCCCTGGCGGTAGTACCGCTTCCTCTGAACGGTAGTACCACTCCAGAAAACACATAGAGTTTCAGAACTTGCCAGAACAACGTGAAATCATCGTGGGCACCAACTAGTCAGTATGGGAGAAAAAATCACAAGTAAAATATACTCACTCGCCATATTATAACCTTCCTTTATCGGGAGAGAAAGGGGCGATGGCCGGAGCCACCTATGTTTGAGACAAAAGGTATGACACCGCGAAGAATTACTTCTTGGGTTCATGACCAATGCTCATCTTTGAAGCACAAGTGCCATGAATAATGGCCGATGTGAAAGACTTGATCAATTTATGCATAATGGGGGGAGGGAAAGTTCATTGAGAGAACAACACTCCCCCTATGTCCATGCCTACACCTAGAACGATATAAAATGCGGAATGAGGTGCAGACTGCCTAGTTTCAATCCACATTACTTGAATCAATGATATTTAGCTCATGCCTTAACTCCCGGAACCTTGCTTCATTTAGGGGCTTAGTGAAAATATCTGCAAGTTGCTCTTGAGTGTTGATGAAGTGAACCTCAATATCACCATGCTTGATATGCTCACGAATGAAGTGATGGCGAATATCAATGTGCTTGGTCTTGCTATGTTGCACCGGATTGAGGGAAATCTTGATAGCACTTTAATTGTCACATAGAAGAGGCACTTTGTCACAAGTGACACCGTAATCCTTTAAAGTTTGCCTCATCCATAGCAACTGTGCACAGCAACTCGCAGATGCAACATACTCAGCTTCGGTGGAAGACAATGAGACACAGTCCTGCTTCTTTGAAGACTAACTTACCAGTGAACGACCAATAAATTGACATCCTCCAGAAGTTGAATTCCTCTCCACACAGTCTCCCACCCAATCTGAGTCAGAATAGCCCACTAGGTTGAAGCTTGCTCCTTTGGGATACCATAGGCCAAAGTTTGGGGTATGGGCCAAATATCGAAAGATTCGTTTGACAGCCATAAAATGGCTTTCCTTTGGTGCAGTTTGAAACTGTGCACAAATCCCTACACTCAACATGATATCTGGTCTAGATGCACAGAGGTAAAGAAGGGATCCAATCATGGAGCGATATACCTTTTGATCCACTGCTTTACCATTGGGATCACTGTCAACCTTGTATCTGGTTGGCATGTGAAACTTGACTGGCTTGACATCCTCTAACTCGAACCTCTTGAGCATGTCTTGGGTGTAATTGGCTTGTTTGATTAAGGTTCCTTCTAAACCTTGTTTAATCTCGAACCCGAGGAAGAACCTCAACTCACCCATCATTGAAATCTAAAATTTCTCGGTCATTAGTGCAGCAAATTCTTCATTGAAAGATTCGTTAGGGGAACCAAAAATAATATCATCAACATATAGTTGGCATACGAACAAATCCCCTTTGACCTTCTTGGTAAAAAGAGTGGGATCAATCTTCCCAATTTCAAACCCACGATCTTGTAATAACTCGGTAAGGTACCCATACCACGCACGTAGGGCTTGTTTAAGGCCATAGAGTGCCTTATTAAGTTTATATACATGATTGGGGAGCTTGGGATGTTCGAATCCCGGGGGTTGTTTGACATATACCAACTCATTTAAAGAACCATAAAGAAAATCACTTTTCACATTCATTTGTTGTAATTTGAAATCCTGATGAGATGCAAATGCAAGCAACATGTGAATAGATTCTAGACGAGCAACAGAGGAAAGGTTTCACCGTAGTCTATACCCTCGACTTGGGAGTAGCCTTGAGCCACCAATCCTGCCTTGTTTCGAACCACAATACCATTGGCATCTTGCTTGTTTTTGAAGATCCATTTGGTCCCATGACATTATGTTCCTCCTTCGGTCTTGGCACTAATTTCCAGACTTGATTACGCTCAAAGTTGTTGAGTTCTTCATGCATGGCCATAAGCCAATCCTCATCATCGAGCGCTTCCTGTACGTGTTGAGGTTCACAATACAAAACAAACGCGTGATGCTCACAATAATTTAAAATTTGTTGACGAGTGGATACTCCCCTTTTTAAACTTCCAAGCACGTTCTTCATAAGATGTGATTTGACTCTCAGCTTGGATGCAATCTTGGCTGCGCGACGCTCCAAGAGTTCTGCGCTTGATAATTGGGGAGCATCAACTTGATCACGTTGCTTGGCCTTGATTTTGATCCTTCCTTGGAACCGCGACCTCTCTTAGGTGCTGCAGAAGGAAATTGAGAAACAACATCCCGGTCCACTTGATTTTCGTCTTGAGCAGGCTTACTTGTTTGTTCTTGATCTTGTGGCTGCTCTTGATCTTGATCTTTTGGCAGCACTTGATCTTGATCTTGAGAAGATTCGGAACCTTGTGTAAGCACTTGGACATCATGTGGTGCATCACCATCTTTGAGTGGTTGATCTTGCCCTTGATCCTGTTTAGCTGGTTGAGGGTTTTTTCTTTGTTCATCGGAAGCGTGTGGGGCTTGCGAGGGTGATGGCTCCACGTGAGTAAAGCATTGGCCTTCTCCTTCGGCCACAAGGGGTTCCTCAATGGGGAGTATTTGATGAATCCCTATTCTTCTTATGGCTTGGGGAGGAATTTCATCACCTACATCACAAAGACCACTTTGCTCCACTTCGGAACCATTATTTTCATCAAACTCCACGTTACACGTTTCCTCAATGAGCCCGGTGGACTTGTTGAGGACACGGTAAGCATGAGAGTTTGTGGCATAACCAACAAAAATGCCCTCTAGAGATATAGAATTAAATTTAGCTAAACGTGCACCTTTCTTGAGAATGAAACTATTACACCCGAATACCCTGAAGTACTTGAGGTTGGGTTTGTTTCCGGTGAGAATCTCATATGGGGTCTTGTTCAAGCCTTTGCGGATATAGAGCCGATTGGATGCATGACATGCTGTGTTGATGGCTTCGGCCCAAAATTTATACGGAGATTTGAATTCTGCCATCATTGTTCTTGACGCGTCCATCAACATCCGGTTCTTCCTCTCCACCACACCATTTTGTTGAGGGGTGTATGGTGCTGAATATTGACGCTTGATTCCCTCATCACTAAGAAACTCATCCAAGGTGTAGTTCTTGAACTCTGTGCCGTTGTCACTTCTAATCATCAAAATCTTTGCTTCATGTTGATGTTGAGCTTCATTAGCAAAGTTGATGACGGTTTGTTGAGTCTCACTCTTCCTCTTGAAGAAATATACCCAAGTGTATCTTGAGTTATCATCAACAATCACCAAGCAGTACTTTCTGCCCCCAAGACTATCATAAGATGGAGGGCCAAAGAGATCCATATGAAGGAGCTCCAAAGGCCTCTTAGTGTAAATGAGAGTCGTTGGACGATGAGAAGTTTCGTGAGCCTTCCCTTCAATATAGGCACTGCAAGCACGATCTCTGGCAAAACTCACATTCGTTAGTCCACGAACATGGTCCCCTTTGAGGAGACTTTGCAAAGATCTCATATTGACATGAGCTAGCCGGCGATGCCAAAGCCAGCCCACATCAACTTTAGCCATTAGACAAGTCGCGGTCTTAGTGGGTCGCTGTGAAAAGTTCACCACATAGAGACCATTTTCGACATATCCAACATAGGATACTTTAAGAGTCTTGCTCCACAAAAGGACCACGGTATCAAGATTAAAGAATCTGGCAAAGCCCACAATTGAAAGTTGACGAACAGAAAGTAAATTGTAAGCAAGGGACTCAACAAGCATGACCTTCTCAATAGAAAACTCTTGAGATATGACCACCTTAACAAATCCCAATACCTTGGACGTTGAAGCATCAGCAAATTGGACATGGGTGGGCATAGATGGGGAAGGATGAACGTCCACCACTAAGTCCTTTTTTCCGGTCATATGATTTGTTGCTCCACTATCGAGCAACCATGACACCCCACCGGAAGCAAATTCCTGCAATAGATCAAGGCTTGGTTTTAGGTACCCATTTTTGAATGGGTCCTTTGATGTTAGAAACAATGGTCTAAGGAACCCAAATAGCCCATTCAATGGACTCAGAGTAAGAACCAACAAATCTGGCATAAACATGCCCATCACCAGCACGACATAAAACATAAGATTGATTAAATTTGCCGGCTGTGTTGGTAGGAATGGTTTTGCCCTTCTTGACACTACCATCCTCCACCTTATTCCTGTTCTCCTTTTGAGTCCCTTCGCCCTCTTTGACAAAGATGTCCATGAGGGTAGGAGATCGCTTGTTCCCGTTCTTCCTTTTCCTTTTCGACTTGGATGTAAATCCAAGTCCCTCCTTTCCTACAACTCCCTTTTGATTACTCAAAAGGTAATTTAAGTTCTTCTCGCCTTGGATGGATGACACAAGGCCCTTCTCAAGTTGATCCTTCAACTTAGAATTTTCCTCCACAAGATGTACATGCTCACAACAAGGGTTAGTTGCACAAGCATTATCAATTATAACAAAAGGAGGACAGGTAGAGGTCTCCTTGGTAAGCATTGCTTGGAGTTGATCATGAGACACTTTCAGGGAGAAATGAGCACCTTTCAAGACTTTGTGAGCCTTGTCAAGTGTATCAAACTCCTCCTTGAGTCTGTCATGGCCAACCCCAAGTGCAGCCTTTTCAGATTTAAGCACACGTGTAAGGACAATAGCGTGATCTAGCTCCTTTTGTAATTTAGCACAATCATCGTTGTGTGACTCCTCAAGAGCCAAACAAAGACTGCGCTCTTTTTCTAGAGCAATAGATATTTCAAAAATCTCATCAGCATAGTCACGACTATGACCTTGCAGCTCGGAGATAGTCTCCTCATGAGACTCGATGAGGTCATTAGCCTCACCCAGTTGTTCCAAAAGAGCAACAAAGTGCTTCTTGGATTCTCCTTTGATCTTACACAGAAATTTCTCAAAATCATTCTCATTAAGTTCCACAACATCACTATCATCAACACAGTTTAACAATGAAGGAGCAGTAGTGATGCTGGACTTAATGTTGGGTCTTACCTGATCGATAAATTTGGCCATAAGGCACTTGGCGATGCGGTTATCATTGGGGGTGCCGAAGAGAGACACCTTGGGAGAGGGGTGGCAATGGCTACAATAGTCATTGCCACCTCATCATCATCATCGGAGGGGTACACTTCAAGTGCCACCATACCCTTTGGATGGGGTTTCTTGACAAGGTTGTTCTTGTTTGGGAAATACTTGATTTGTCTTTGCGAATGAGCTTGCCTTCGTTGTCTTCCTTTTTCTCATAGGGACACTCTGTCACTGATATGTCTCAAACGTATCTATAATTTTTGATGGTTTCACATTGTTATCTTGTCTTCTTTGGTTGTTTTATGTACCTTTTATATCTTTTTTGGGACTAACTTATTAATTCAGTGCCAAGTGTCAGTTCCAGTTTTTTCCGTGTTTTTGACTCTTTTCACATCTGATTTTGGAACGGAGTCCAAACGGAAGAAAAACCCTGAAACGATTTTTTCCCGAACGGAAGAAGATCAGGGGGCTTTTGGGCTAAGCCAGGTGGGCTCTAGGGAGCCCACAAGCCCCCACTCCGCCACCAGGGGAGGAGGCGGTGGGCAGGCTTGTGGCCTCCCTGGCCGCCCCCTCACCTTGGTCTTTGGCCTATAAATTCCCAAATATTCCGCAAAAAATCAGGGGAACCTCGAAAATACTTTTCCGCCGCCGCAAGCTTCCGTTTCCGCGAGATCTCATCTGGAGACCCTTCTCAGCACCCTGCCGGAGGGGAATTTGGAGTTGGAGGGCTTCTTCATCATCATCATCGCCCCTCCAATGACTCATGAGTAGTTCACTTCAGACCTACGGGTCCGTAGTTAGTATCTAGATGGCTTCTTCTCTCTCTTGGATCTTCAATACAAAGTTCTCCATGATCTTCATGGAAATCTATCCGATGTAATCTTCTTTGGCGGTGTGTTTGTCGAGATCCGATGAATTGTGGATTTGTGATCAGATTATCTATGATATATATTTCAGTCTTTGCAGATTTCTTATATGCATGATTTGATATCCTTGTAAGTCTCTCCGAGTCTTGGGTTTTGTTTGGCCAACTAGATCTATGATTCTTGCAATGGGAGAAGTGCTTGGTTTTGGGCTCTTCCATGTGGTGACCTTTCCCAGTGACAGTAGGGGCAGCAAGGCACACATAAAGTAGTTGCTATCAAGGGTAAAAAGATGGGGTTTTTATCATTGGTTTGAGATTATCCCTCTACATCATGTCATCTTGCTTAAGGCGTTACTCTGTTCTTATGGACTTAATACACTAGATGCATGCTGGATAGCGGTTGACGTGTGGAGTAATAGTAGTAGATGCAGAAAGTATCGGTCTACTTGTTTCGGACGTGATTCCTATAGATATAATCATTGCATAGATATCGTCACGACTTTGCGCGGTTCTATCAATTGCTCGACAGTAATTTGTTCACCCACCGTCTACTTGCTTTCATGAGAGAAGCCACTAGTAAACACTATGGCCCCTGGGTCTATTCACATCCATCGTTTACACTTCCGCTTTTACTTTGCTTTGTTACTTTGTTGCTTTCAGTTCTCACCTGGCAAACAATCTGTAAGGGATTGACAACCCCTTCATAGCGTTGGGTGCAAGCTTTTGTGTTTGTGCAGGATCTTGAGATACTCTTCCGTCGGATTGACACCTTGGTTCTCAAACTGAGGGAAATACTTACCGTCGTTGTGCTACATCACCCTTTCCGCTTCGAGGGAACACCAACGCAAGGCTCCAAGGCCACGGGGGAAATCCTTTGCATACTTGCCTAGGAAGTCCCTTAAGGCGTAGCCGCAGCTGAAGGATTCCTGGTGCCGTCGACACAACTATTTCTGGCACCGTTGCAAGGGATACACAGCAAACATCAGAAGTATTTCTGGCACCGTTGCCGGGGAGGAGAAATCAAGATCTATCCAAGTAGGTCTCACAAACTCTTCTCCTGCATTTACTTTTGTTGCGAGTTGCCTCTCGTTTTCCTCTCCCCCACTTCACATTTGCCGTTTTCATTCGCCTTTCGCCTTCGCCGTTTTCTTTTGCCTTTGCCGGTTTTATTTCTTGCTTGTGTGCTTGTTTGATTGTTGAAGTCATCATGTCTGAAAACACCAAACTTTGCGACTTCTCGAGCACTAATAATAATGATTTTATTAGTACTCCGATTGCTCCCGCCACTAGTGCGGAATCGTATGAAATCAACGCAGCTTTGCTGAATCTTGTTATGAAAGAGCAATTCCCTAGCCTTCCTAGTGAAGATGCCGCATCCCATCTCAATACCTTCATTGAGCTTTGTGATATGCAAAAGAAAAGAGATGTGGATAATGACGTGATTAAGTTGAAACCTTTTCCTTTCTCGTTGCGAGATCGCGCAAAAACTTGGTTTTCTTCTTTGCCTAAAAATAGTATCGATTCTTGGGATAAGTGCAAAGATGCTTACATATCCAAGTATTTCCGGCGGCTAAAATCATCTCCTTACGTAACGATATCATGAATTTCAAGCAACTTGATCATGAACACGTTGCACAATATTGGGAGAGGATGAAGCTTATGATTAGAAATTGTCCCGCTCATGGCTTGAGTTTGTGGATGATTATACAAATCTTTTACGCTGGCTTGAATTTTGCTTCTCGCAATATCTTGGACTCCGCCTCAGGTGGAACGTTCATGGAAATCATGTTAGGAGACGCTACAAAACTCCTAGACAATATCATGACCAACTACTCTCAATGGCACACTGAAAGGTCGCCTGCTAGCAAAAAGGTGCACGCTATAGAAGAGATTAACTCGCTTAGTGCTAAGTTGGACGAGTTGATGAATTTGGTTGCTAGTAGAAACACTACCGTAGATCCTAATGACATGCCACTATCTTCTTTGATTGAGAGTAGCAACGCTAGTTCGGACGTGAATTTTGTTGGTAGGAACAATTTTGGCAACAACAATGCTTTTAGAGGAAACTATGTTCCTAGGCCTTTTCCTAGTAACTCCTCTAACAATTATGGCAATTCCTACGGAAACACTTATGGGAATCAAAACAAATTACCCTCTCATCTAGAGAGTAATATCAAAGAGTTCATCAACTCTAATAAGATTTTCAATGCGTCCATAGAGGAAAAACTACTCAAAATAGACGATTTGGCTAAGAGCGTTGATAGGATGTCTTGTGATATTGATGCTTTGAAAGTTAGATGCGCTCCTCCCAAGGTCAACTTGGATGAAACTTTGAAAGCTATGCGTATCTCCATGAATGAGAGCAAAGAAAGAACCGCCCAAATTCGCGCTAGACATGAATGGTTTAAAAGGGTGTGTTCTTGTGATGCAAATCACGAAGATCTTAAAGTGCTTGGTGTGTCTCCTCTTGAATCTTTGTTTTCGCGTGTCAAACCTACTTATGGAGGGGTTGGATATAAATCCACTTTGGTTGAAAAACTCCCCAATGATTCGGAGTCCACCTATCTTGATGATAAAGGTGTGGAGAGTGGAGTAGAAGAAGTCAAAAATTTGGGTAGTAATGAAACTCCCACTTTGGATTTCAAGGAATTCAATTGTGATAATTGCTCCTTGTTTGAATGCATTTCTTTGATGCAATCCATTGCAAACTCTCCACATGCTTATAGCCAAAGCAAAGCCTTTACCGCGCATATCGTAGATGCTATGATGAAATCTCTTGAAGAGAAGCTCGAACTAGAAGTCTCTATACCTAGAAAACTTCATGATAAGTGGGAACCTACTATCAAAATCAAGATCAAAAACTATGAGTGCAATGCTTTGTGGGATTTGGGTGCTAGTGTTTCCGCAATTCTAAAGTCTTTATGTGATATTCTTGGTTTTCATGAGATTGAAGAGTGTTCTCTTAATTTGCATCTTGCGGATTCTACTGTCAAGAAACCCATGGGGAGGATCGATGATGTTCTTATTGTTGCAAATAAGAACTATGTACCCGTGGATTTCATTGTACTTGACATAGATTGCAATCCTTCATGTCCCATTATTCTTGGTAGACCTTTCGTAAGGACTATTGGTGCTATCATCGATATGAAGGAAGGGAATATTAGATTTCAATTTCCTTTAAAGAAGGGCATGGAGCACTTTCCTAGAAAGAAAATAAGATTGCCTTATGAATCTATGATGAGGGCTACCTATGTTTTGAGCACCAAAGATGACTATACGTGATTCCATCACTTTTGCCTAGCTAAGGGCGTTAAACAAAAGTGCTTGTTGGGAGGCAACCCAACGAATCTATCCTTTTTCTTTTTTGTTTTGTGCTTTCCACACTTTCATAATTCTGTTATGATTGTGTTTTTGTGTTTCTTTTTTCGTTTGTGCCAAGCAAAACTGTTATGATTATTCTTGGGGGTGATCGTTTGGTCATGCTGGAAAAGACAAAAACTTTCCGCTCACGAAAAGAATTTTTATTTTTTCTGTAAGAGATTTTGAGTTGAATCTTTTTGCTCCTGATTGCTACGCAAATTCTTCGGACTGTCATAATTTTTCAGAATTTGTTAGGTAATAGAGGTATACGAAATATACAGATTCCTACAGACTGGTCTGCTATTAACAGATTCTGTTTTTGTTGTGTTGGTTGCTTATTTTGATGAAACTATGGATAGTATCGGGGGGTATTAGCCATGGAATATTTAAAGTACAGTAACCCAACATCAGCACAAGTAGAATTTAAGTTTGCTACATTACCTAAGGAAGTGGTGGTTTGCTTTCTTTTACTAATGTTATCACAAGTTTCTGTTTAAGTTTCGTGTTGTGAAGTTTTCAAGTTTTGGGTGAAGTTCTTATGGACAAAAAGATAAATAGTGGCAAGAGCTCAAGCTTGGGGATGCCCAAGGCACCCCAAGTTTATTCAAGGATGCCGTAAAAGCCTAAGCTTGCGGATGCCCCGAGAAGGCATCCCCTCTTTCGTCTTCAATCCATCGGTAACGTTACTTGGGGCTATATTTTTATTCACCACATGTTATGTGTTTTGCTTGGAGCGTCTTGTATCGTAGGAGTCTTTTATTTTTGTTGTGTCACAATCATCCGTTCTGCACACCTAGAGAGAGAGAGACATGCACTCACCGTGATTTTGTCGAGCTTCACTTATATCCTTTGGTTAGACAATTCAGCTCGCATGTGCTTCACTTATATCTTTTGAGCTAGTTGCTTTTGCTCTATGTGCTTCACTTATATCTTTCAGAGCACAATGGTGCGTGGCTTGGTAGTTGATCTATGCTTTGAAAGTAGTCTCAAAAGGAGTAGTTATCCAAAGGAATACGAAAACTTCCACCTTCATGTGCATTGAATAGTTAGAGAAGTTTAATTCATCTCAATTAGTTTTGAGTTGTGGTTATGGTAATATTGAAGTCATGCTAGTAAGGTGTTGTGGATCTAGAAATACTTGTGTTGAAGTTAGTGATTCCCGTAGCATGCACGTATCGTGAACCGCTATGTGATGAAATCTTAGCATGATTAGTCTATTGATTGTCATCCTTTGTGTGGCGGTCGAGATCGCGCGATGGTTTATACCTACCAACCCTTCCCCTAGGAGTATGCGTTGAATGCTTTGTTTCGATTACTACTAAAACTTTTGCAACAAGTATATGAGTTCTTCATGAGTAATGTTGAGTCCATGGTTTAGATGCACTTTCACCTTCCACCATCACTTCCCTACTTGAGGAAGAGCAGGAGTTAAGCTTGGGGATGCTTGATACGTCTCAAACGTATCTATAATTTTTGATGGTTTCACGTTGTTATCTTGTCTTCTTTGGTTGTTTTAAGTACCTTTTATATCTTTTTTGGGACTAACTTATTAATTCAGTGCCAAGTGCCAGTTCCTGTTTTTTCCGTGTTTTTGACTCTTTTCAAATCTGATTTTGGAACGGAGTCCAAACGGAAGAAAAACCCCGAAATGATTTTTTTCCCGAACGGAAGAAGACCAGGGGCCTTTTGGGCCAAGCCAGGTGGGCTCCAGGGAGCCCACAAGCCCCCACTCCGCCACCAGGGGGAGGTGGCGGTGGGCAGGCTTGTGGCCTCCCTGGCCGCCCCCTGACCTAGGTCTTTGGCCTATAAATTCCCAAATATTCCGCAAAAAATCAGGGGAGCCTCGAAAATACTTTTTCGCCGCCGCAAGCTTCCGTTTCCGCGAGATATCATATGGAGACCCTTCCCGACACCCTGCCGGAGGGGACTTTGGAGTTGGAGGGCTTCTTCATCATCATCATCGCCCCTCCAATGACTTGTGAGTAGTTCACTTCAGACCTACGGGTCCGTAGTTAGTAGCTAGATGGCTTCTTCTCTCTCTTGGATCTTCAATACATAGTTCTCCATGATCTTCATGGAGATCTATCCGATGTAATCTTCTTTGGCGGTGTGTTTGTCGAGATCCGATGAATTGTGGATTTGTGATCAAATTATCTATGATATATATTTGAGTCTTTGCTGATTTCTTATATGCATCATTGGATATCTTGTAAGTCTCTCCGAGTCTTGGGTTTTGTTTGTCCAACTAGATCTATGATTCTTGCAATGGGAGAAGTGCTTGGTTTTGGGTTATGTCATGTGGTGACCTTTCCTAGTGACAGTAGGGGTAGAAAGGCACACATCAAGTAGTTCCATCAAGGGTAAAAAGATGGGGTTTTTATCATTGGTTTGAGATTATCCCTCTACATCATGTCATCTTGCTTAAGGCGTTACTCTGTTCTTATGGAATTAATACACTAGATGCATGTTGGATAGCGGTCGACGTGTGGAGTAATAGTAGTAGATGCAGAAAGTATCGGTCTACTTGTTTCGGACGTGATGCCTATAGATATAATCATTGCATAGATATCATCACAACTTTGCGCGGTTCTATCAATTGCTCGACAGTAATTTGTTCACCCACCGTCTACTTGCTTTCATGAGAGAAGCCACTAGTAAACACTACGGCCCCCGGGTCTATTCACATCCATCATTTACACCTCCGCTTTTACTTTGCTTTGTTACTTTGTTGCTTTTAGTTCTCACTGGGCAAACAATCTATAAGGGATTGACAACCCCTTCATAGCGTTGGGTGCAATCTTTTGTGTTTGTGCAGGATCTTGAGATACTCTTCCGCCGGATTGATACCTTGGTTCTCAAACTGAGGGAAATACTTACCGTCATGTGCTACATCACCCTTTCCGCTTCGAGGGAACACCAACGCAAGGCTCCAAGGCCACGGGGGAAATCCTTTGCATACTTGCCTAGGAAGTCCCTTAAGGCGTAGCCGCAGCTGAAGGATTCCGGGTGCCATTGACACAACTATTTCTGGCGCCGTTGCAAGGGATACACAGCAAACATCAACCACGAAGTGACTCACATTGCCGCAGTTATAGGATGTCCTCACACGCTGTTTGGTCTTGAACCCACTTGAGTTATTCTTAGAGAAATTGGGCCTTGAGTTTCTCTTGTTGCCCCAGAATTGCCTTGACGCAAGAGCCATGTGCTCGTGATAAGCATGCTTACTGTCTTCACGGCAGCCTTCCTCTTCCTCCTCCTCCTCTTCTTCTTCAGAAGCAGCCTTGGCTTTTAAGGCAAGGTTGGGTAAAGCTGTCTTTGACCGAACACGAGCAAGAGCATTATCAGCGGTCTTGTTCATTATAGACATAGCAATGAATTCATCCAACACCTTACTGGAGGACAAGGAGTGGAAATCTAGCCGTTGGCGAATGACGGATGGCATGGTTTTGTTGAATGGCATGATGGCCTTGAGAAACTTGCGCTTGATCCATGTGTCATCCACATCCTTGCTTCCATGATCCTTGAGGGCAACAGCAATAGAAGTCACCCTTTGATAGAGATCTCGAGGGTCCTCATCTTCCTTCATCACAAACTCATCGGCCTCATCAAGAACCACTTCATAGTTGGACCGTTGAATGCTTGAGCTTCCCTTGTACATCACCATAATGTGCTCCCAATAGTCCTTAGCCTGAGTGAAGGGTCGCAAGTGAGGAAGATCTTCGGGAGGCACTGCGGACTGGAGAATGAATAATGCAGAGTGGTTATATTGGTTGTCCGCTTCTTCTCTTGGAGTGAGGTTTCTTGGGTCATGCGGATAGTAGCCTTGCTGAATGATTCTCCGTAAGTTTGTTGAGCTGTGATTCAAATGAGACTTAACGGAAAACTCCCAGTTAGCAAAATCACCCTTAACAAGCATAGGAGGAGGACCAACAGGATTGATACGCGGTGTAGGAATCGGTCCTCCATAGACCATGGGAGGTGGAACTGAGGCATAGGTTCCAGTCCCATTATTGTCCAAAGGGGAAGAAGGTCACATACCTTTAACCGCTTCCTTGGAGGAATTGGCCTGCGAATCTATGTTGGCGGGTTTAACCACCAATGTCGGTTCGGGAGAACTTTTAATCCCCTCAATTAACTCTTTAAGCATGGTCTTGACTTCGTTCGTCAAGGAAGTCCTGAGGTTGGCCATAGCCGCATTCAAGTCGTCCCTTGTGACTGAAGTCAAGGCCACGGCCTCGGGTGGTCCATGGACTACCCCCTCATCGTCATCCATACTCTTCGGGTGGTGAAACCCTTAATAAAGAGATGTGGCTCTGATACCAATTGAAAGGATCGATATGGTTGACTAGAGGGGGGTGAATAGGAAACTACCAATTCTTAGCTTTTCTTAACAAGTTAGGGTTAGCAACATAAAGGTTCTTGCTACGGCGATAGAGATCTTCTGTCATCTCTTGAGCTTGCGTTGGTTTTTCCCTTGAAGAGGAAAGGGAGATGCAGCACAGGAGAAGTAAGTATTTCCCTCGGTTTGAGAACCAAGGTATCAATACAGTAGGAGAATCTCGTCAATTCCAGAGTACCTGCACAAACACAAAAGAGCTTGCACCCAACGCTATAAAGGGGTTGTCAATCCCTTCAAGATTGATTGCAAAGTGAGATCTGGAGGCGGAAAGTGAAACGAAGTAAAAGAGTAAGGCTGAAAATATGGTGTGGAGTAGACCCGGGGGCCATAGTGTTCACTAGAGGCTTCTCTCAAAATAGCAAATATTACGGTGGGTGAACAAATTACTGTCGAGCAATTGATAGAACCGCGCAAAGTCATGACGATATCTAAGGCAATGATCATACATATAGGCATCACGTCCGAGACAAGTAGACCGATACTTTCTGCATCTACTACTATTACTCCACATATCGACCGCTATCCAGCATGCATCTAGTGTATTGAGTTCATGAGAAACAGAGTAACGCCTTAAGCAAGATGACATGATGTAGAGGGATAATCTCAAACCAATGATGAAAACCCCATCTTTTTACCCTTGATGGCAACAACACGATGTGTGCCTCGCTAACCCTTCTGTCACTGGGTGAGGTCACCGCACGGTATGAACCCAAAGCCAAGCACTTCTCCCATTGCAAGAATCATAGATCTAGTTGGCCAAACAAAACCCACAACTCGAAGAGAATTACAAGGATATGAAATCATGCATAAGAGAGATCAGAAGAAACTCAAATAAGATTCATAGATAATCTGATCATAAATCCATAATTCATGAGATCTCTTCAAACACACCACAAAATAAGATTACATCGGATAGATCTCCATGAAGATCATGGAGAACTTTGTATTGAAGATCCAAGAGAGAGAAGAAGCCATCTAGCTACTAGCTATGGACCCGTAGGTCTATGGTGAACTACTCACGCATCATCGGAGAGGTCATGGTGTTGATGAAGAAGCCCTCTGTATCAGAATCCCCCCCCTCCGACAGGGCACCAGAACGTGCCCGAGATGGGATCTTGCGGAGACACAAGCTTGCGGCAACGGAAAAGTACTTTCGATGATCTCCTGATTTTTTCTGGGGTTTTAGGCAATTTATAGGCGAAAGACATAGGGCAGAGGTGGCCCAGGGAGCCCACAAGCCTGGGAGGCGCGGGCCCCCCTGGCCGCGGCTAGGGGGCTTGTGGGGTCCCTGTAGGCCCCCTGCCCTAATTCTCAAGCTTCCCGATCTTTTTATGTTTCTGAAAAAATCTTTTTGGCAGTTTCGTTCTGTTTGGACTACGTTTAAAATCCTCCTCTGAAAGGGGTAAAAAACATGGAAAAAACAGGAACTGGCACTTGGCACTGAGTTAATAAGTTAGTCCCAAAAAATATATAAAAGGCATACAAAACATCCAAAGTTTGACAAGATAATAGCATGAAACCATCAAAAATTATAGATACGTTGGAGACGTATCAATCATCCCCAAGCTTAACTCCTGCTCATCCTCGAGTAGGGAAGTGATAAAGAATGAATTTTTGATGCGGAATGCTACCTAGCATAGTTGTCCTTTGCAACTTCTTTCATGTGACATGAATGGTCAGATCCGTAAGATTCAAAACAATAGTTTTCTATTGACATGAAAACAATAATACTTCAAGCAAACTAGCAAGGTAATCATGATTTTTCAAAATAACAAGGCCAAATAAAGTTATCCCTACAAAATCATATAGTCTGGCTATGCTCCATCATCCTCACACAACTAATATAAATCATGCACAACCCCGGTATTGGCCAAGTAATTGTTTTCGCACTCTTACTTTCTCAAACTTTTTATAACTATCACGCAATATGTGAGCGTGAGCCATGGATATATCACTATAGGTGGAATAGAGTGTGGTGGTGGTTGTGAGACAAAAAGGAGGAGATGGTCACATTGACTCGGCATATCAAAAGGCTATGGAGATGCCCATTAATAGATATCAATGTGAATGAGTAGGGATTGCCATACAAAGGATGCACTAGAGCTATAAGTATGTGAAAGCTCAAAAGGAGAACTAGTGGGTGTGCATCCACTTGCTTGCTCACGAATACCTAGGGCAATTTTGAGGAAGCCCATCATTGGAATATACAAGCCAAGTCATATAATGAAGATTCCCACTAGCATATGGTGGTGACGAAATGAGAGGCTCTCAATCATGAAGAACATGGTGTTATTATGAAGCACAAGTGTGGAAAAAGATAGTAGCATTGTCCCTTCTCTCTTTTTCTCTCTTCGTTTTTTATTTGGGCTCTTAGGCCTCTTTTTTCTCATTTTTTTTATTTGGGCTCTTTGGCCTCTTTTGTTTATTTACTCACATGGTACAGTGCTCTAATAATGATGATCATCACACTTTTATTTACTCACAGCTCAAAGCTTAGGAATGACTCTATAGGAAATGCCTCCGGTAGTGTACCGGGATGTGCAACGATCTAGCTTGGCGTATGACGTTGAAACATCTCGCTAGCTATCTTACGATCATGCAATGGCAATATGAGAGTGAAGGCACAAGTCATGAGACGGAACGGTGGGTGTTGCATGGCAATATATCTCGGAATGGCTATGAAAATGCCATAGTAGGTAGGTATGGTGGCTGTTTTGAGGAAGGCATATGGTGGGTTTGTGTACCGGCGAGAATTGTGCGGCACTAGAGAGGCTACCAATGGTGGAAGGTGAAAGTGCATCTATACCATGGACTCACATTAGTCATGAAGAACTCACATACTTATTGCGGAAGTTTTTATTAGTAATCGAAACGAAGTGCTAAACGCATACTCCTAGGGGAAGGGTTGGTAGGTGTTAACCATCGCGCGATCCCGACCTCAACACAAAGGATGACAATCAATAGATCAGTTATGCTCCGACTTCCTAACATAGCGGTTCACCATCCGTGCATGCTACGGGAATCACTAACTTCAACACAAGTATTTCTAGATTCACAACACCCTACTAACATAACTCTAAGTATTACCAAATCCACATCTCAAAACTAATTGAGAGGAATCAAGACTTCTCTTTCTACTCAATGCACATGAAGGTGGAGGTTTCTGTATCCTCTTTGGGTACCTATCACCTTTGGGACTACTTTAATAGCATAAGCCAACTACCCAATCACGCATCGCCGTGCTCTAAAAGATCTAAGTGAAGCACATAGAGCAAAATTATCCAGCTCAAAAGATATAAGTGAAGAACAATGAGCATTCTAGCAAAATCACGATGAGTGCATGTCTCTCTCTAAAGGTGTGCATCAAGGATGGTTGTGACACAACAAAAAGAAAGACTCCTAAGATACAAGATGCTCCAAGCAAAACACATATCATGTGGTGAATAAAAATATAGCTCCAAGTAACGTTACCGATGGATTGAAGACGAAAGAGGGGATGCCTTCCCGGGGCATCCCCAAGCTTAGGCTTTTTGGTGTCCTTGAATTTGGCTTGGGATGCCTTGGGCATCCCCAAGCTTGAGCTCTTTCCACTCCTTATCTCTTTGTCCATGAGAACATCACCCAAAAAACTTGAAAACTTCACAACGCAAAACTTAAACAGAAACTCGTGATAACATTAGCAGAAGAAAACAAACTACCACCACTTTAGGTACTGTAGAAATCTTGATTTTTATTTAGAATTGTGTTGGGCTACTGTATTCTCACTTTTCCATGGCTAGTACCCCCCGATACTAACCATAGTTTCATCAAAACCAGCAACCAACTCAACAAAAACAGAATCTGTCAAAAATAAACCAGTCTGTAGAAATCTGTATAATTCGGATACTTCTGCTACCTCAAAATTTCTGAAAATTTACGAATGCCTGGGAAAAAGGCATATAAACCAGCAGCAACAAGAATCAACTCAAAATATATTTCTGAATAAAAATGAAAAATCATCACGTGAGCAAAAAGTTTCTGTCTTTTTCCAGCAGGATGAAACAACCATTACCAAGACTAATCATAAAGGTTTTGCTTGGCTCAAACACAAAACGAAACACAAAAGACACAATCATAACAGAATTATGATGGTGTGGACGCAACAAAACATAAAGTAAAAGAAATAAATTCATTGGGTTGCCTCCCAACAAGCGCTATCGTTTAACGCCCTTAGCTAGGCATTGATAATTCAATGATGCTCACTCAAAAGACAAGAATTGAAGCACAACGAGAGCATCATAAAGCATGTGAGAATCACATCTAAGTCTAACATACTTCCAATGCATAGGCATTTTATAGAAAAACAAATTGGCAAGACAACCAATAGTTACCAAATGCAAGGAAGAAGAAAGAGACAATAGCAATCTCAACATAACGAGAGGTAATTCGGTAACATGATAGTTTCTACCACAATATTTTCCTCTCTCATAGCAATTACATGTGGGATCATATTCAAATTCAACAATATAGTTATCACATAGGATATTCTCTTCATGATCCACATGCATGCAAAGTTGACGCTCTTCAAAGATAGTGGGATTATCATCAACTAAAGTCATGACTTCTCCAAACCCACTTTCAATATCATTGCAAATATCATATTCATCATGAGGCTTAAACAAATTTTCAAGATCGCAAGAAAAATCATTACCCCAATCATGATCATTGCAACAAGTAGTGGACATAGCAAAACTAGCATACCCAAGCTTAGGGTTTTGCATATTTTTAGCATGATTGTCACTAATAGAATTTATAGTGAAACCATTGCAATCATGCTTTTCATTCAAGGATCCCTCGTGAATCACTTCATAAATTTCTTCATCACGATTTTCAGATTCACGCATCTCAAGCAGAACTCCATAGAGAAAATCTAGTGCACAAAACTCACTAGCAATTGGATCAACATAATTGGATCTCTTAAAGAGATCAGCAAGTGGATGAGGATCCATATCACTAGATTTTCAGCAAGCGAAGATGCAAGCATATTGAAGGCACATAGCACACAAGCAAAGGAAAGGCAAACGAAAAAGGCAAACGAACAAAAGGGCAAATATTTTTTTGTAAATTTTTGTTTTTCAGAAGTGGGGAGAGAAAAACGAGAGGCAAAAAAGGTAAATGCAAGAGATGAGTTTGTGAAACTTACTTGGATGAGTTATTGACTTGATCCTCCCCGTCAACGGCGCCAGAAATCCTTCTGCTACGGTGACAAAGATCTTCTGTCGTCTCTTGAGCTTGCGTTGGTTTTTCCCTTGAAGAGGAAAGGGCGATGCAACACAGGAGCAGTAAGTATTTCCCTCAGTTTGAGAACCAAGGTATCAATCCAGTTGGAGAATTTCGTCAAGTCCAGAGTACCTGCACAAACACAAAAGCGCTTGCACCCAATGCTATAAAGGGGTTGTCAATCCCTTCAAGATTGATTGCAAAGTGAGATCTGAAGGCAGAAAGTGAAACAAAGTAAAAGAGTAAGGCTGAAAATATGGTGTGGAGTAGACCCGGGGGCCATAGTGTTCACTAGAGGCTTCTCTCAAAATAGAAAATATTACGGCGGGTGAAAAAATTACTGTCGAGCAATTGATAGAACCGCGCAAAGTCTTGACGATATCTAAGGCAATGATCATACATATAGGCATCACGTCCGAGACAAGTAGACCGATACTTTCTGCATCTACTACTATTACTCCACACATCGACTGCTATCCAGCATGCATCTAGTGTATTGAGTTCATGACAAACAGAGTAACGCCTTAAGCAAGATGACATGATGTAGAGGGATAATCTCAAACCAATGATGAAAACCCCATCTTTTTACCCTTGATGGCAACAACACGATGCGTGCCTCGCTACCCCTTCTGTCACTAGGTGAGGTCACCGCACGGTATGAACGCAAAACCAAGCACTTCTCCCATTGCAAGAATCATAGATCTAGTTGGCCAAACAAAACCCACAACTCGAAGAGAATTACAAGGATATGAAATCATGCATAAGAGAGATCAGAAGAAACTCAAATAAGATTCATAGATAATCTGATCATAAATCCACAATTCATCAGATCTCGAAAAACACACTGCAAAAGAAGATTACATCGGATAGATCTCCATGAAGATCATGGAGAACTTTGTATTGAAGATCCAAGAGAGAGAAGAAGCCATCTAGCTACTAGTTATGGAACCGTAGGTCTATGGTGAACTACTCACGCATCATCGGAGAGGTCATGGTGTTGATGAAGAAGCCCTCCGTATCTGAATCCCCCCCTCCGGCAGGGCACCAGAACGTGCCCCAGATGGGATCTCGCAGAGACAAAAGCTTGCAGCGGCGGAAAAGTACTTTCGATGATGTCCTGATTGTTTCTAGGATTTTAGGGAATTTATAGGCGAAAGACCTATGGCAGAGGTGGCCCAGGGAGCGCACAAGCGTGGGAGGCGCGGCCCCCCTGGCCGAGGCTAGGGGGCTTGTGGCGTCCCTGCACGCCCCCTGCCCTGATTCTCAGGCTTCCCGATCTTTTTCTGTTTCGGAAAAAATCTGTTTGGCAGTTCCGTTCCGTTTGGACTCCGTTTAAAATCCTCCTCTAAAAGGGGTCAAAAACGTGGAAAAAACAAGAACTGGCACTTGACACTGAGTTAATAAGTTAGTCCCACAAAATATATAAAAGGCATACAAAACATCCAAAGTTTGACAAGATAATAGCATGAAACCATCAAAAATTATAGATACGTTGGAGACGTATCAGTTCTCTAAAATAATAACTAGGAGAGCAACCTATATGACGCTACCAACTATAACCGCTAAAGCAAGTAAGAAATACTCTACAACAATAACATACACAGTGTAAAGATAAGAGATAACCATAAGTGGAACCGATGAAGACGAGGATGTGTTACCGAAGTTCCTTCCCTTTGACAGGAAGTACGTCTCTGTTGGAGCGGTGTGGAGGCACAATGCTCCCCAATAAGCCACTAGGGCCACCATATTCCGCTCACGCCCTCACACAATGCAAGGTGTCGTGATTCCACTATAGGTGCCCTTGAAGGCGGGGCCGAACCTTTACAAACAAGGTTGGCACAATCTCCACACAAAGCTTGGAGGCTCCCAACAAGACCACGGAGCTTCACCACAATGGAGTGTGGCTCTCGGGTGACCTCAACCGTCTAGGGTGCTCAAACACCCAAGAGTAACAAGATCCGCAAGGGATTAGTGGGGGGAATCAAATTTATCTTGGTGGAAGTGTAGATCTTGGTCTTCTCAACCAATCCCTAGGAAATCAACAAGTTTGATTGGTTAGGGAGAGAGATCGGGCACATATGAGCTTAGGGTGCAACAATGGAGTCTTGGAGGGTCAAAGGTAGGGTTCACGGAGTGGAAGAACCCTTTATATAGTGGGGGAACAAATCCAACCGTTACCTCCACTTACTGCACGAGCAGAGCGGTACTACAACTCAGGGGTAGAGGTACTACCGCTGCCCCCAGCGGTACTACCCCAAGCCCCAGCGATACTACCGCTAGGACTAGAGCGGTACTACCGCTTTACCCAAGGTAGAGCAAGAGATACTACCGGGCCTACCATCGCTGAGAAAGTCTTCGCAAAAAGTCTGACGTAGCACAACCGCTAGGAGAGCGGTACTACAGTCTTGGAGCGGTACTACCGCTAACCGGGGGGTACTACCGCTCAATGGCGGTACTACAGCTCACCTCTAGCGATACTACCGTGTAACGCCCAAGATATGATCCTATCCTTATTTTGGCTCGAGGGCCTCGACAGGGATAGAAGCGCATCTCATCGTTTCGCAAGAATGAATATCGTTACAAGTACACATACTGAAGAGAAGAGTATATGGAATTGGCTTACACTCGCCACAAGCTACATCAGAGTCACATCAGTACAATACATAAACATCATGAAGAAGAGCAGGATCCGACTACGGACGAAAAACAAACGAGAAAAGAACGACGTCCATCCGTGCTATCCCAGGTTGCCGGCCTGGAACCCATCCTAGATCGATGAACAAGAAGAAGAAGAAACTCCAAATGAACAATCATCGCGCTCACGTCTTAATCACCTTACATGTACCTGCAACTGGTGTTGTAGTAATCTGTGAGCCACAAGAGACTCAGCAATCTCATTTCCAAAGGTATCAAGACTAGCAAAGCTTAATAGGTGAGGTATGGTCAAGTGGTGAGGCTGTAGCAAGAGACTAAGCATTATATGAGGTGGCTAACTTATGAGTACAAGACTAAAGAGGGGGAAGATCTACGCACAGCGGACGTGAACTACTGGTGATCAAATGAATGATCCTGAACACCTACTTACGTCAAACATAACCCCACCGTCTCCTCGATCAGAGAAGGAACTCGCGAAAGAGACAATCACGGTTACACACTCCGTTGGCAAGTTTTAATTAAGTTAACTTCAAGTTGTCTAGAACCAGTGTTAAACAAAGTTTCCACGTTGCCACATAACCGCGGGCGCGGCTTTCCGAAAGATTTAACCCTGGAGGGGTGCTCCAACTAGTCCATCACAAATTACCACAAGCCGCATAGAAATCCTCGATCACGAAGCTCGTGATCTCGTCGGACTCCTTAGTGGAAAACCTCAACTCTGAGATTACCCAAAGCATCACCGGAATCCCGATGCACAAGATATTTCGTAAAAGGTAAAACTAATCCAGCAAGGCCGCCCGACCTGTTGACGAACCCGATAGGAGTCACGTATCTCGTTCTCAGGACACGACCGGATGGGAAAGCCTACAGGTACCAAACCTCGAGTTGCCCCGTGGTGGCCCCGCAGTCTGCCCTTTTCTGGACCAATACTCATGAGGAGCACTGGCCCGGGGGGTTGATTAATTATCCTCGGGGTCCGGAAAGTCCCTATGCAATTTAATTAGGTTATTAGGCGAATGAAAAAAATCAAAGTTGGGCCTTGCCAGCCCAGCTTTAATCTAAAACGAATTATCACGGGGGTCCCCATAACAACCCCGATTGTGTTAGTAGCGCTCAATTATGGAACATAACACCGGTAGCCGAAACTAAGGGGGCAAATGTGGAACAAAACCCCATTCTAGAAAGGTCGAGCCTTCCACCTTTTACCAAGTATATAGGTGCATTAAATTATATATCATTAATATGGTGATATAACAAGGAACCCATGTTATCACATGGAAGCAACTGTACCTGCAACTAGCAACGCTAACACATGGTTAAGCAAGCGGTAACATAGCCAATCAGTGGTTTGCTAGGTTGTGAACAGGTTGAAGGTTTTCATGGCAATCTTGAGAGGCTGATATTTAACAGGTGGTAGGCAGCGAGACAATGACGATAGAAACGATAATACTAGCATGGCAATGATAGTAATGGTATCTGGGGAAATGGTCGTCTTGCCTGAGATCCCACTTGGAAGAAGAATGACTCCGTGAAGCACGCGAACCGACGTAGTCGAAGGGATCCTCACTTTCCGACACGCTTGCGGAACTCTAGCGAGACGAAGGAAACCGGAGACAAGCATCAACATAGATATTCACCATGGCACATGGACGAAAAGATGCAATCCACATATTATGCTTGTTCAGATGAATATATGCAGGACATGGCATGGCAATTCACAACAACCAAACACTACACATTCAGTGAAGTTCAATATGCAATGAGTTGCATATTGACGAAACTCCACATACGAATTATTTAGTTCTATCCCGATTACGTATGCGACAATATTAATTGTAGTTAAACATGGCAAGAGGTGAAGCGTAACTAAGCTATCTATCTATGCATTTTAAATGGGGTCGGAAACGACATATATCTTCTCCGAGATGACCTCATACGTCAATTTATAATTCTGTCCAGATCTGAATTAACACGTTTTTATATTTGTTAAACAGCAAAATAAATAGGTTCATGTGAAACTACATGTCATTTCAATCAATTTGCACATAGAGAACATCTCCAACGGCGCTATGGTTCAAAAGATACGAACACCGCAATATATGATGGCATGAATGCAATATGGTTGCAACGACAGTCACAAGCATCCAAATCAAGAAGGTAGCAACGAAATATGAAACTACACATGATTCTAAGAAAGTTTCATATAGGACACGATTAAAACGGAGCAACGGTTCAACAACTACAAGCTATACAAGCAATAGTCATAATCTGCCAAAATCAGCCACATAGCATTTTCTACACCCTCGAACAACTAGCTACACAATTCCAAAATGCTCAAACAAGGCATGAGACAGTAGAGGGAAAGATGCATTACAACATACTACTAATAACATCTAGCATGGAAGCATGGATCACTAGGAAAAGAACTCACAAAATGGCATCTCACACCAGTTTCAGACTTAGTGAAAATATCAGTTTTTGTCAGTGCAGTTTTCGATCTGAAGGCATATTGACAACAGCAAAACTATATTCTACATGGCACCAAATGGCATGAAAATTCACAGAATTCTAGATAATCTTAAGCACTACAACTAACTCCATTGCACCAACCTCAAAAGAGCAATAGATCACCAGATAAACTCATGACAAGACAGTAACAAAATATAACAGATTCCAGACTTAGAAATATTTCAGCATCTCTAAATAAGCACTATTTCCTAGCATGTTGATAACAAGCAAACAACACCTAAACATGGATTTCTAATGCAACCAAAATTACGAGAGGCTAGCCTACACATCCAAGGGCATATCTCTAGTTGACAACTCATTCATATCATGCACGGAATAAATCCCACAAAATAAACAAAAGGGCAACACAGCAAAATATCACGCGTACTAACTTGCCCAAAAGCTAAAACTAAATGCACAGTTAAATTCTATGGATTTTTCTACCCCGAGAACATATATAACATGAGGGGTTGCAAAAATAAAAATAACGTCACACGTATATGCAAGAATATGTCCTAAACATGACATGGCAAACTAGCAAAGTAACCTACATGCAAAAAATACAAGAAACTACTCTAAAACACATGGCAAAAGGTCCCTAAAATCATGAGCATCTCATCTACGGGGTTTGAGCAATCCGGACACGCACGAAAATAGCTACGGAATAATTAACATATTAGGACAGCACGTAACTCTAGATAAACACCATGTCAAACCACTCCAAACATGCATGCAAGTTGAAAAATATTAATCTACATGGAAAACTACACAAGTTACACATTTAAATCATCGCGATCCGACGCACGGTTTGGAATCTACGCTCGTTTCATTATCTAACATTTTCCTGAAATAATAAATCCGGATAAATCTGAAATAATTCTACCGGGCCGGAATCCCTAAGTGGGACGAAACAGCAGCGAGCACAATTCTATGATGCGCACAGGGCGAAGGATAAAAGGGAGGGGCGGCTGGGTCACCTGATGGGCCAAGGCCCGGCATGTGGCGCTGCTTGTTGGGCCTACGCGCCCACGACCCACGACGGCGCGGTCAACGTGGCGCGGCCGCCAGATCGGGGCGTGCGGGGCCTGGAGGAAGCATTGGGCCGGAACGCCTGGTGGCCCACGCGCATGACGGCGCGGTCAACGGGGCCGCCCTCCGATCTGGATCCCGACCTGGACCGGATCGGGCGAGACGGCGGCGCCCCTGCGGCGATGGCGGACAGCGGTCGGGTCCGGGGCTACGAGGGAGGCCGAGGGGTGGCGACCGGCGGAGCTGGCGGTGGCGGGGAACTGGGCGCGCGCAGGCGAGGCGGCGGCGCGGGGAGAGGAAGCAGCGAGCTACAGGCGGCGGGGCGGCGGCGCAAGAGAGGCGTTGGGGCAGCCGACGGGCCGGGAGGCGCTGGATCCGGCTGGACCTCGCCGGTTCCGGGCCGGACGGCCGCGGCGCGACGAAGGGGCAGCTAGGGCTGCTCGGGAGGCGGGGCAGGCTGCCATGGGAGGGGAGCTCGAGGCTCTCTAGCGAGCACAGCCCGACGGCGGCTGGATTTGGGCCCAACGGGCCTCGGATGGGCTCGGGTGGGCCCGTGGCGGCTGAGGAGGAGAGAGGAGGGAGGTTGGCTGCGCTAGGGTTTGAGGGGTGGCGCGGAAAACAAGGGAGAGATGGGGTTTGATTAGGAAGGTGGGGGTTGTTTAAATAGGGAAGGGGGCTAGGTTTAGCAGTTTTTCGCCCCGGTTTCAACCGCTCGATCGGAATCGAACGGTCTCGCACACGGGGACGGCTCAGTGGTTATGTAGAGTGGCTAGGCGGAGGGTATAGGGAAAACGGGCGACCCGGCAATGAGATTTAAAACACTGAAACATGTCCGACGAATAACCGAAGATGGTGCCCCTACGGTCGACCATTCAGGTACCAGATGGACTCCGATTGCGACAAAATTTGGCACGCAGCCTACCTACGTCTAAATAAGACCGCACGCCAAGTTTAAACCCAATCAGAGAAAGTTTTATACACACTTTTAAAAACAAGGTTTTGACGATGCCGCGGGCGCATGCGAGTGTGGTCGGGCTCAACACGGTCAACGACGAACACGGAGGGAACCGGCAACTAACAACGGATGCAACTTTCGAAAACTGGCGGCAACGGGATGCCAATGCAATGCAGATGATGCACATGATGCGATGATGATGCGACAAATAAAAATAAACACACGGCAACCACGGACTAATGGGGAATCTTCTGGAACGTCGGTCTCGGTCTGTCACATACCGCTAGAGGCCTTTTGCCAAGAGAGAGAGAAAGAACAAGGTGGGAGCTCCATAGCAGCAATGGAAAAGAGGTGGAGATAAAATGTGCGCGTGAGAGTTTCATTCCACCCAAACCTTTCCGACAAGGATCCCCTCTTAATAGTACAGCGTTTCTACGACTCAAAACCACCAAAGAGAACCGTAGAAGCCACCATGCTTCTAATCCACGGAGGGGTGCCGAAACATCTTGTGCCTTTGTCATGTATTATCTGAAATGCTTAATGCACACGATTAGTCCGTTGAGGTATTGTCATCAATCACCAAAATCACCTAGGGATAAATATGCCCTAACACCTTCACACAGAGGGATCGACAAGTGCTTGCTCAGGTTTTGTGATGAAGCATGAATAGAACTTGAGATGAGATAGCACAAATAGCTAGAGAAGGGTCCTAGGCATTCTTGTACATCCAATTGGCAAAAGATAAAACAAAAGCCATATAACAACAATTGGATGTCCTCGAATGATTAAATTCATGGAGACCAACATGCTCACACAATAAGAATGATGGTACAAACATGGTGAACAAGCACAAACATCCTAGCAGCTATCAAGCACTTGTGCGATGACAAGGTCATCTATATATGAGTATATTGACATTGGAGCCAAGAAAGAATACTTGATAATAGGTCATACTCATCGTTAAGCACAAGTGGGGTTACCACTTTTACATAAGCATTAGTGTGTTCATATCCTTAGGAGATGCTTATACTCAAGTATTAGAGTAAAGCTCCCCCTTGATATGATATCCCCACAAATATGGATCAACTAACCTTGGGGTTTGTCGTGGAAGACATCAAGTAGGTGAAGTAGTGGTGGATGCTCAAAGTTGATGAAGATCATCTTGAGTTGGGAGCAATCTTTGTTGTTTTCATACTCTTCTCACCTACACGGGTTAGTCTCAAAGAAAAAAGGAACATATGCAAGTATATCTATGGACATGGCGTGAAGCACAAATGGAATGATGTCCAAACATGCATTGATTACCTAGTTCCTTGCTTACCTTTGAGGGAATGTGTGACTCCTTGAACTAATGCATAAGGTTAAGGTTGATTCCATATAGTTCTTGCCAAAATGAATAAGAGTGAATTTCATTGGCAGAGTCACCCCTCAAGAACTTGTAGTTCTTCCTTTGGGGAATCCACATCAAATTGATGGGAATCCTTGGAGTTGTTGTAGCACTTGTTGAGGTAGAGCTAGTAGTATCCTTGGGAACCCACTCGACCTTGGCTTGGGTTTCTTCTTCAAATAGGTCAATGTCGTCTTGAAGCTTTCCCTTGCCTTTGTGGTCTTGTGGTGGAAGGTCATCTTGTGATCTTGTTCCTTCGGAAGGAGTGGACTTCTCCTCTTGGGGAACAAACTTGGCAGTGAGATATGGACCTTCTTCCCAAACATTTCCGTTGACGTTGAAATATCCAACACCTTGTTTCTTCTGATATCCACCTTGCTTGCTCACAATTTCCTCGAATTTCTTACTTCCGGCAAGACTCTTGAAGACACCTCTCTCTATAGTCCCTTTCAATAAATCATTTTCTTTCTCAAGTGTAACTTGGCTAAGAGAATCGTTAGTGGAATCAATAGATTTACTAGCAACAACATTATTGGATTTATCTTTAGCACTATTGTTACTAGATGAATAAACCTTCTTGCCTTTGTTTCTAGTGTTCTTAGGCTTGACTTGTGACACAAAATTATAAGTAATCGTTTGGCTAGATAAGAAGAACTATTCTTTCGAAGGTCATCATTGATTGATTTTAAGAACTCATGTTCTTGCTCCAAGTTGAGCTTCTCGAAGTGTAGTTTCTCATGGGTTCTTGCAAGCTCTCTCTGATCTTCTAGAGTAGTGGCATGAGCTAACTTGAGAGTTTTTAATTCTTGAGTTAGTCGTTCAATCTCTTTCTTATCGTCATCATTCGATTTCTCTTGACTAGCATGATAACTAGCAAGTTCATTTTCAATGCAATCACTAGTTTTATCTACAAGTAAGTCATCTTCTCCTAACAAGTCATCCTCATCACTATTGAAATCAAGATACTCGGGGTGTGATACCTTGGGGCCTTTAGCCATGAAGCAGTTTCCGACTCCCTCATTTGGTGAATCAAATAAGTCGTAGGAGTTTGAAGAAACAAGTGCAATGCCGGAAACACCTTCATCTTGACTATAGTCGGAGTGGGAGTGATAGCTTCTCTAGGAGTGGTGATCAGATTCGGAGCCACAAACCCTTTCACCAACATGAGCTTGATGTCTTCTTCTTCAACTGCTCTTGGTGTACTTGTCCTTCTTCTGAAATTCCTTGCCTCTCCGTTAGTGTCTTTGTTCATAGTGATCTTCTCTACTCCTTCTCTCTCTGCGAGGTGACTCATCTCTTGAGCTTCGTCATCAAGGTGACTCTTCTCTTCTTTTGTAGGGATCCGAGCACTCATTTGAGTAGTGCCGGGTTTCCCACAACTGTAGCAGTTTCGGTCATGACTTGACAAACGCTTTTCATCATGTCTTGAACTTGAGCTTCTATCTTTGCATCTACTCTTGTAGAACTTGTTGAATTTTCTCACCATGAGGCTTACCTCTTCATCAATGACAAGATTGTCTTTTGAAGTATCGGGAGCATCGCATGAAGCTTTATAAGAACCACTTGACTTGTTGTGCAGCTCATCTTTGTATTTGAGTGACATCTCATGAGCAAGAATCCTACCAATGACTTCAGTTGGCTTGAGATCTTTGTAATTTGGCATCATTTGGATCAATGTGCACACTATGTCATACTTGCCATCAAGAGCTCTCAATATCTTCTTGATGATGAATTTGTCGGTCATCTCTTCGCTTCCTAAGCCGGCAATCTCATTGGTGATGAGAGCTAGCCTAGAGTACATTTCAGCGACTCCTTCACCATCCTTCATATTGAACTTGTCAAGTTAACTTTAAAGCACATCCAATTTAGATTCTCTGACAGAATCAGTACCTTCGTGCATATCAAGCACAGTATCCCAAATCTATTTTGCATTCTCAAGACAACTGATTTTGTTGAATTCTTTGGGATAAAGGCAGTTCAAGATGATATTGCAGGCTTGAGCATTAAGTTGCAACATCTTCAGTTCATCAGTTGTCGCATCACGATCTAGTTCATTCCCTTCTCTAAAGAAGTTACCTTGCACACAAACAAGAATAATAGCCCAAACATGAGGATTAAAGCCAAGAATGTGCATCTTCATTTGATGCTTCCAACTAGCAAAATTAGTGCCATCGAAGTAAGGACCTCTACGATGATAATTTCCCTCACTACATGTCATACTCTTCTAGGTTGCTAAACCAATGAAATAGATACCAAGGCTATGATACCACTTGTAGGATTGAAAGAATGTCTAGAGGGGGCTGATTAGACTACTTGATAAGATATTTTTTTGCATTTTCCCAATTTTACTTGAGAGGCAGCTACAGCAGTTATAACACGTCAAGTACACCCTACACATGCAGTTCTAAAAGTATTGCAGTGTAAAGTAAACATGCAAGTGTAAATAGAGGAGCAAGGAAGGGACATCAAACGCATAAGGTTGACACATCGATTTTTGGCATGCTTCCGATAGGTGGTGCTATTTTACGTCCATGTTAGTGGAGACTTCAACCCATAGAAGGTAACGGCTGCGAGAGTCCACGGAGGGTTCAACCCATGGAGGGTCCACAAAGAAACGGCCTTGTCTATCCTACCACGGCTTCCGTCCTCGGAGGACTAGCCTTACTCATGGTAGATCTTCATGAAGTAGGCGATCTCCATGCCCTTACAAACATCTTGGTTCAACTCCACGACATGAAGTAGGAGGCTTCCAGGCGACACCTAACCAATCTAGGAGGCGCCACCCTCCAAAAGGTAATAGATGGGGTAGATCAATGAACTCTTTGCTCTTGTGCTTCTAAAGATAGTCTCCTCAACACAAATCTCTCTCACACAGAATTTGCATGGGTAGGAGAGGTTGATTTGGTGGAAAGGAGTTTAGGGAGGCTAGAGATCAAGATTCAAATGATTGGATTGGAATATCTTGGTCTCAACACATGAGTAGGTGGTTCTCTCTCAGAAAATGGATCTGGAAATGAAGTCTATGTTCTGAGTGCTTCCCCCACGAATGAGAGGTGGGTTAAGGGGTATATATAGGCAGCATCCAAAATACAAATGTTACACACAAAAAAACAAATTCGGTGACACCGAAGTGGACAACTCGGAGGTACCGATTAGCACTAAAGTGGTGTACTTTTAAATCTCGGTGAGACCGATATATAGAACTCGGTGGCACCAAAAAGTGACTAACAGTCAGATGGCCAAACTCGGTGGCACCGATACTCAAACTCGGAAATTCCGATTTTGTGTATCTTGGCGACAGAATGTTGGTCACAATGAACTCGGTAGCACCGATGCAGTTTCGGTTGCATCGATTTGGTGGGAATGGCTAGGGTTCTGTCTTAGGTTCAAACTCGGTGGGTCTGATGTGGCAATGTTGGTTACACCAAATTTTTGTATGTGGAACTTGACAGAGTGGATATGTGGGGGGAAACGACTGAGTGTTTTGGTGGCTAACTTTGAGCATTGGAGCAATCAGTTCGTTTTACTACCTCACCCCCTTTTAATAGTATTCGCTTTCCTATCGACTCAAAAGTGATTTCTCACAAATATAAAATGAAGAGTCTTCTTGCTTGAAGCTTGAGCCAATATTATTCCTTTCTTGCATCCAGGGTCATCTCCACATAAACCTTAAGCCATAGTATATTTTGAACTTTTCTAAAATATACTTGGAAAACACATTAGTCCAATGATGCTTATGTTGTGATCAATTATCAAAACCACCCTAGGGAGAAATTGTACTTTCAACTTGTCGATCCCTCTATGTGAAGGTGCACTCGGAGTTCCGTATCGTCAAAGGCTGCCTTCCAAAACCTCTTTGAAAATCTCGGCGAGACCAACTCCACAAACTCGGTTCCACCGAATTTCCAAAGCTAATCTTGTTTTTCAGTCTCGGTACAACCGAAATCACCAACTCGGTTATACCGAGTATCCGTGTCAACTCACAGTAGAGGAACTCGGTGACACGGATTTCGCAATCTCGGTGACACCGACAGCGAACAGGTATATATTCCAGCGGACTGGTTCTTTGAACTCAGATCATCAAAACCATTCGCTTCAAAGCCCTAAGATGTCCCCAAGACCCCTCGTCGTCGCCTTTGCCTCCCTGAGTGCCTCCGCCATTGGGAATCGCCCTTGTCGACGGATTCTTCACTGCCATCGCCGCCTTAGCCGGATCGCCACAAAGTTAGGGTACAAATTCGATCTCCTTCTGCATTCCCCTATCCGATTCTTACGCTTTGGTAACGTTTATCTACAAGCCACCATGTGCAAACCCTTCCCCTTCCACTAGAGTATCTCATAGCTATACCTCGGCAAATCTCAGGCTGGGCCGAAAAAAGCCCGTGGTACAAAACACAGGCCCGAGCTCGGCCCGACCCGACCATAGGGCCTAGATTTTGGGCCCAAGCCCGGCCCGGCCCGGCCAGCACGACCCAACATAGGCATAAACTCGGTTTTTCTAGGCCCGAGCCGAGCCTGTGGGCAAAGTCAGGTCGGGCCGACCGCGCCGGGCTTCCCATGGCCAGATATACTTGTAGCATAGAGGAAGTTGAAATTCTGGATCTGATATGCCGCAACATGCAACTCGGTGAAACCGATTTTCCTTTTAGGGTTCCTGAGAAGCAACTCTCTAAGACCAAGCAGCTCTTTTCGGTCCCACCGAAATTGACTTCCAAGTTTCTATTAAGCGAGTAAGCTTTCTCGATGACTCCGAAAATGCCAACTCGGTGCCACCGATTTACATTCTGCAGAAGATCATACCCTAAGTTTCAAAGTTCAAATTTTGAAAAATCCTTTGTGTGTTTTGTGATGCTCAACCCTTCTACCTTTCCTATACCTACTTCATAGGTTTGCTAGTCTGCTGCTGAGTTTCTACTTGTCTGCCAAGATGTTTGGATCAGAAGATAGACGGAATGATTTTAGAGAACCAAGTGTTGAGATGGACCCAGGCACTAGTCCAGAGAAGACTGACTCTGACCCTAGATCCTACACCTCCCATGGCTTGCCCAAGGCAGCCACCAGGCAGAGGAAGAAACTAAACTCAAATGAAGAGGACTCGGGCTTTGTGCCAGAGGAAACTTCAGCTCCTCCAAAGTCTCCTAAGAAGGTTGTGAGGAAAAAGTATGCAAATCCTGTTGATCTTAGAGCTCCTGATTACACAAGGCAGGGGATGACACTTTCCCTTGAAAATCCTCCTAAGAAGGTCGGTGCAAAGAAAGCAAGGAAGAGGGTAGTTCATGTTGTGGGGAGACAGACTTCCATGTATGAGGAACCTGAATAAGATGCTGGTGAAGATGAGATCTGAACTCTTCCTAAGAAGAAGAAGCTCATGGCTGATGCCATGCCCAAGAAATTTGCTCCTAAGCCTCCATCCAAGGCTAAGAAGGTTGTAGCTTATAGAAAGACTACAAAGGATATTCCTGCAGCCGCCAAGGAGAAAGGCCTTGCTTCCAGTGCCCTTGCTGCAGAGGAAGAAGATGGGAATGCACATGTTCTCAAGAAGCTCCGACCAACCCTGCTAGTACACAATGCTACTCACCCAGTAGCGGAAGATATGAGGAAGAGGAAAGATGCAGGTTTGAGGAAATGGAGAGCTGCTGATCCATATGCCATCCGGAGAAGAACTGATGTTGATCCAAGGTTTTACACCAAGGAACAACAAGATTTTTATGAGACTGTCCTGTTTGACAAGAGTAGAGTTGTCAGTGATATGAGATATGTTGACTAGGCTTACATCAAGGAAAATGAAAAATTCTTTCCGCACATGCACGAAAATTTCAGGCTAGTGGACATTGAAGATTTTGTTGGAAAAGAGATGACCCCATGGAATGATGAGATGATCATGCATTTTTACTCAACTGTTCATTTCTATGGATATTGTTCTTTGGTGTGGATGACTGATGGTCACAAATATGAGTCTACAATTGATGAGTGGGCCACTATCAATGGTGCCCCCAAGCAGAAAGAGAGTGATGTGGATGTGTATTCTGAAGCAAAGATGAGCCACAACACCATGGCAAATATGTACAAGCCAATTCCTCACAAGTATTTGGCTAGTCACAAGATGGGCTCAGTATACTTTTTGCAAGCAGGGATACCCACAACTAACACCATTCTAAGACACACCTTGATGCCCAAATTAGGCGATGATAGGATGCTTCGAGGACACTCCATCAATCTGTTGCATCATTTGGACTCTCACACTAGATTCAGAGTGATGGACTTGATAGTAGAGACTATCCGGAGGACTCCTGCTGATCAGAAAAGATCTTGTGGATATGCCCCTTACATTCAGATGCTTATCAATGCCAAACTAGGCAAGCATGCATATCTCCTTGATCATCCCCATCTACCCCTTCAGCCAGAATTTGAAGACAATGTCGTGGTGATGGATGAAAATGATCCCACCTCAACTGCATCAAGAATGGCAGCAGAGGCAGCACAAGCCGAGGCTGCTAGAAATGAGCCGCCACCAGTTCCATAGCTCAGAAGTTAAGCTGAGAAAATGGCATTCCTAGTTAGATCTATCCAAGGTATGGAGAAGAACATCCAGGAGATACTTCAAAATCAGAAAAGCCTTGAGAGAGTCGTGGAAACAAAGTTTCATGACATGGATGTGAAGGTAACAAAGTTGACCACTACAGTCAAATAGCTTCAACATGAAGTGGACTCAGTGGAGATCCCACACTGAGATGATGATGATGAAGAAGATGATGATGATGAAGAAGATGATGATGAAGAACAATCACCTCCTCTCATTACCACATGATTCAGCACCCAGTCTAGATCAGTTGTTGTAACTGCTCAGGAGACAATACACACTTCATCATCTCAAGCATTAGCACCTTCAGCACCAGTTCCCGCTCAAGCACCTCCAGTATCCACTCCTCCAGCTCCAGGACATTCAACAGATGCCTTCGTGGACGCTCTTTTCTTGACTCTGTAATCAGCTGCCCATAGAAATGTGTAGTTCTATACCTTTTGAACTTTTTGGTAACTTGTTGCCAAAGGGGGGTAAATGTATAGATCATAGACTTCGAGAGAGGGAGACAACTTTTGACTTTATTTGCTCTCATTTGGTTTTAAAAAACTTTGGTATTTTGGATGACTTTATCCCGTTATCTGTGTTTGATCATACGCTTTGCTTGGTTGATGCTACACTATTATCTTTTAGCTATCTATGTGATGATAATTCACTTATCTTGTTGGCGTCATGTGCATTACTATTCTTTCTTATCTTGTATGCGCACCACCAAGATGTATGTCACATGGAAGATTGACCCGTGATCCTAATCGATTATGCACTTGCATTCAAATGCAAATTTTAAATAATGCACAAATTTAGGGGGGAGCTCTTGCTTGAGGTAATAACACCAATGGTGTCCAAACTTGCCATCGATGTTCACTTTGATGCCTGAACTTGAAAAATACACCGAATTTGTTTCAAAACTTGGCAATATGGTTCAAATATGGTTCAAATCATGTCTAGATATGTATGTATTACTGACTAGACATGCCATCATGGTGTGGGGCCCACTTACAGTGCCGGAAAGACTGACACAAAGAGTATGTCTCACTTACCATCGGGTCCCACCTCTCAATACACAACTATAATAAACCAAAAAAAGGTTAGGTTGGAGTCGAACCAGGGGACTGTGCTCCACGAATGACCTGCGTGACTACTTCCACGAGATAAAATTCTTGTCTACTCATCATCACTAGCACAGTTTATCTACCTCACAAGACCATCGAGTTAAATGGGGTAAAGTTAGTGCAACCCATTTTCCACCTATTAGTTGTTGTTTTTCATTTTGGAAATTACAAGATATTCACGTAGTATAGAAAGTGTTCACGCTTTTAGGAAATGTATTTCTAGTTGTAAAAAGTGTCCATGTATTTTAGTTACATAAATGTGTTTGTCAAAATATATATTTTTGAATGAAAATAAATTTTAAAATATGTGTAAAAAATATATAACAACCTAGTGTGGCCCAAGGATTTTATAAATTCTTATATTTAAATTAACACATTTTAAACTATACATACATTTTTCTAGTTAAAAAATATTTTAAGACAGTAAGATTCTAGATTTATCTTGTTACTATTACAATATCTTACATATGTTCTAAAATTTCCAAAAATGAAAAAAAGGACACATGTGGAAGGGTCACATAAAAAGGAAACAACTAAAATTCTAAAAGGGGAGCACGTGGATATATCTTTTAAAGATGAAGATTTTGAAAATTAGATGTACATTTCAAAATGTATAATTTTTTTAAATTGTAAAATTATTTTATTATATAGTAACATACTTTTAAAAGTTCCGACAATATTTTATTAATTATTTATCATTATTTAAATTTATGAATTTTTTAAACTAAATTTAATGTTTTCTTAATATTGTAATTATAGTTTGAACACTTTTGTGATTTCTAAGGAAGGAAAATAACTAACATGTGGAAAATGGATGGCATTGATTGCAACCCATTTAACTCCGTAGTGGAGTTAGTTAAATAAACACGGGCGGCGCGTAGTACACAACAAACTTACCTTGATTATTTGGTTAGCCCAAGTCATCGATAGCATACAGGTCGTGTGTACGAATACCAAGATACCTTTATTTTTTATTAATTTTAGTTGTTCATTGGCAGGTGGAACCTGATGGTCATTGAGTCATACACACTTTCTATGTTAGTTTGTCTATCACTCTAAATGGGCCCCTCGCCATGCTGGCATGCCTAGTCAGTTGTACATACGTATCTCGACGTTAGTTGAACCATATTTGAACCATACATCCAAGTTATAGAACCATATCAATGTATTTTTCAAGTTCAGACACCAAATTGATTATCGATGACAAGTTTAGGCACTACTAGTGTTATTACGTCCTCTTGCTTTTCACATACTTCTCAAAGTGTTGATGCTAATCATTGATTATATCTTTTTTCGAAGCTTTGATCTATATGTTGTCATCAATTACCAAAAGGGGGGGATTGAAAGCACAATTGCTCCCTAAGGTGGTTTTCATAATTGATCACAACATATGCATCATTGGACTGATATGTTTTCCAAGTATATTTCAGAAAAATTCAAAATATGCTATGGCTAAAGGCTTATGTGGAGATGCTCGTTGATGCAAGAAAGGAATAAGATTGGCTCAAGCTTCAAGCTAGAAGACTCTTCATTTTATATTTGTGAGAAATCACTTTTGAGTCCATAGGAAAGCCAATACTATTAAAAGGGGGTGAGGTAGTAAAATGAATTGATTGCTCAAAGTGCTCAAAGTTAGCCACCAAAATACTCAGTCATTTCTCCCACATAACCATTCTATCCATTTCCACATACTCAAATTCGGTGTCACCAACTTTCATATTTCTGACCCATCGAGTTTAACCTCACAGAGAAACCCTAGCCATTCCCACCAAATTGGTGCAACTGAATCCATATCGGTGCTACCGAGTTCAGTGTGACCAACTTTGTGTTGCCTCGGTACACAAAATCGGAATTTTCGAGTTTGAGTACCGGTGCCACCGAGTTTGGCCATCTGACTGTTAGCCACCTTTTTTGTGCCACCCAGTTGTGTATATCGGTCCCATCGAGATTCAAAAGCTACTGCCTTTGTGTGAATCGGTACCACCGAGTTTATGAATTCGGTGTCACCGAGTTTGTCACTTTAGGTGTAACGGTTGGATTTTGGGTGCTGCCTATATATACCCCTTCACCCACCTCTCATTCGTGGGGGAAGCACTCGGAACACACACTTCATTACCAGATCCGTTTTCTGAGAGAGAACTACCTACTCATGTGTTGAGACCAAGATATTCCAATCCAATCATTTGAAACTTGATCTCTAGCCTCCCAAAACAGCTTTCCACCAAATCAATCTCTCTTACCATGCCTATTCTGTGAGAGAGTGAATTTGTGTTGAGGAGACTATCTTTAGAAGCACAAGAGCAAGGAGTTCATTGACCTACCACTTCGTCTTGTGGAGTTGAACCAAGATGTTTGTAAGGACAAAGGAGATCGCCTACTTCGTGAAGATCTACCATGAGTAAGTCTAGTCCTTCGTGGGCGGAAGCCGCGGTGGAATAGACAAGGCCGCTTCTTCGTGGACCCCTCGTGGGTGGAGCACTCCGTGGACTCTCGCAGTCGTTACCCTCCGTGGGTTGAAGTCTCCACTAACATGGACGTACGATAGCACCACCTATCGGAACCATGCCAAAAACCGTCGTGTCAACCTCATGTGTGTGATCTCCCTACCTTACTCCTTTACTTTACACTTGCATGTTTTACTTTCCACTGCTACACTCCTAGAACTGCATGTGTAGGGTGTACTTGACTTTCCACAATTCCCAAAGCTGCCTCTGAACTAAAATTGGGAAAAGGCAAAAAATTATCTTGTCAAGTAGTGTAATCACCCCTCCCCCCTCTAGACATACTTTGCATCCTACAAGAGGTAGATGACTTCTCCGACAGCACGACGGCGTGGTGGCGGTGGTGGTGGACTAATCCGGCAGGGCTTCGTCGAGCTCTACCGAACTAATCTAGACGAAGGAGACGATCTATGGAGGATAGACCAGTACATGGCTTTTAAGGTGGTGGCTGCATGAAAACCTCCCCTATATATAGGAGGAAGGGGTAGGTGGGCTTCCTTGGTCCCTCCTCCAAGGAGAAGGGGTTCGGGCGAAGTGGGGGGAGTCCACCTCCCACAAGGGAGGTGGAAACCATTGGGAAGACTCCTCTCCACATCCTCCTCCTCGGCTTGGCGCATGGGCCTCTTTGGGGCTCGATGCCCAAGCCCACCAGGGGCTAGTGCGCCACCTCCTAGACCCATGTGCCCCCCCCGGGGTGGGTGGGCCCCTTCCGATGCACCCCGAGAACCCTTTCGACACTCCTGGTACATTATCGGAAATCCCCGAAACTATTTCGGAACCTGGATACCACTTTCCTATATATTAATCTTTACCCACGGACCATTCCTGAGCTACTCATGACGTCCGGGGTCTCATCCGAGACTCCGAACAAACTTCGGTCACCAACACACATAACTCAATAATACCGAAACGTCATCGAACCTTAAGTGTGCAACCCTGCGGGTTCGAGAACTATGTACACATGACCGAGACACTCTCCGGTCAATAACCAATAGGAGGACCTAGATGCCATATTGGTTCCTACATATTTTACAAAGTTCTTTATCGTTTGAACGTCTATGTCAAGGATTCTGTTAATCCCGTACGTTGTTACCTTTGTCCATCGGTATGTTACTTGCCCGAGATCCGATCGTTGGTATCTACATACCTAGTTCAATCTCGTTACTAGAAAGTCTGTTTACTCATTCTGTAATACAAGATCCCTTGACTAAATCCTTAATCACATTGCTTGCAAGCTTCTTGTGATGTTGTGCTACTTCTCAAACAACAGCGCCAGAAATTGACACGTTGACGGAGACTTGCTTGTGTTTGTTTTTCCCTTGAAGAGGAAAGGGTGATGCAGCACACGAGCAGTAAGTATTTCCCTCAGTTTGAGAACCAAGGTATCAATCCAGTAGGAGAATCTCATCAAGTCCATAGTACCTGCACAAACACAAAAGAGCTTGCACCCAACGCTATAAAGGGGTTGTCAATCCCTTCAAGATTGTTTGCAAAGTGAGATCTGAAGGCGGAAAGTGCAACGAAGTAAAAAGTGTAAGGCTGAAAATATGGTGTGGAGTAGACCCGGGGGCCATAGTGTTCACTAGAGGCTTCTCTCAAAATAGCAAGTATCACGGTGGGTGAACAAATTACTGTCCAGCAATTGATAGAACCGCGCAAAGACATGACGATATTTAAGGCAATGATCATACATATAGGCATCACGTTCGAGACAAGTAGACCGATACTTTCTGCATCTACTACTATTACTCCACACATCAACCGCTATCCAGCATGCATCTAGTGTATGATGACATAATGTAGAGGGATAATCTCAAACCAATGATGAAAACCCCATCTTTTTACCCTTGATGGCTGATACGTCCATTTTGCATCATGCTTTCATGTTGATATTTATCGCTTTTTGGATTGTTATTATACTTTGTGGAATCTTACTTATGCCTTTTCTCTCTTATTTTGCAAGGTTTATTTGAAGAGGGAGAATACCGACAGCTGGAATTCTGGACTGGAAAAGGAGCAAGTCTGAGTGCTCTATTCTATGCAACTCCAAATGTCCTGAATATCAACGTGGATTTTTTTTGGATTTTATAAAAAATATTGGGCGAAAGAAGTGTTAGAGGGGAGCAACCAGGGGCCCACAAGCCTGGTTGTCGCGGCCTACCCCCTGGCCGCGGCAACAGGGCTTGTGGGCACCCTGGCGGCCCACTGGCCCCCTCTTTTGCTATATGAAGGGTTTCGTTCCAAAAAAATCATTCGGGAGCTTTTTCGTGGTTTCGCCGCCGCCACGAGGCGGAACTTGAGCAGATCCAATCCAGAGCTCCGGCAGGACGATCCTGTCGGGGAAACTTCCCTCCCAGAGGGTGAAATCGTCGCCTTCGTCATCACCAACACTCCTCTCGTCGGAGGGGAGGCATGTTCATCAACATCTTCATCAGCACCATCTCCTCTCCAATCCGTAGTTCATCTCTTGTAACCAATCTCCATCTCGCGACTCCGATTGGTACTTGTAAGGTTGCTAGTAGTGTTGATTACAATTTGTAGTTGATGCTAGTTGGATTACTTGGTGGAAGAGTATATGTTCAGATCCTTGATGCTATTCATTACACCTCTGATCATGATTATGATTATGCTTTGTGAGTAGTTACTTTTGTTCCTAAGGACATGGGATAAGTCATGCTAATAATAGTCATGTGAGTTTGGTATTCGTTCGGTATTTTGATATGATGTATGTTGTCTTTTCCTCTAGTGGTGTTATGTGAACGTCGACTACATAACACTTCACCATATTTGGGCCTAGAGGAAGGCATTGGGGAGTAGTAAGTAGATGATGGGTTGCTGAAGTGACAGAACCTTAAACCCGAGTCTATGCATTGCTTCGTAAGGGGCTGATTTGGATACACTAATTTAATGCTATGGTTAGACGTTGTCTTAATTCTTCTTTCGTAGTTGCGGATGCTTGCGAGAGGGGTTAATCATAAGTGGGATGATTGTCCAAGTAAGGGCAGTACCCAAGCGCCGGTCCACCCACATATTAAACTATCAAAGTAACGAACGTGAATCATATGACCATGATGAAACTAGCATGACAGAAATTCCCGTGTGTCCTCGGGAGCGCTTTTCCTCTTATAAGACTTTGTTCAGGCTTGTCCCTTTCTACAAAAGGGATTGGGCCACTTGCTGCACCGTTGCTACTACTTGTTACTTGTTCTTTTCGCTTTCTACATTTCACCTCACTACACCATCACTTGTTACCGCTACTTTCAGTGCTTGCAGTTATTACCTTGTTGAAAACCTTTTATCAGAGCCTTCTCCTCCTCGTTGGGTTCGACACTCTTACTTATCGAAAGGACTACGATTGATCCCCTATACTTGTGGGTCATCAAGACTCTTTTCTGGCACCGTTGCCGGGGAGGTAAGCGCCTTTGGTAAGTGGAATTTGGTAAGGAAACATTTATATACTGTGCTAAAATCCATTGTTACTTGTCACTATGGAAACTGTTCCTTTGTGGAGTTTGTTCGGGGTATCTTCACCACGAATGGAAGCACGAGGGGTTGCTCCTCAACCTGAGGTACCTACTGAAAATATCTTTTATGAAATCCCTTCGGGTATGCTTGAGAAACTGCTGGCTAATCCTTTTACAGCAGATGGATCTTCACATCGAGACTTGCATCTAATCTATGTAGATGATGTTTGTGGTTTATTTAAGCTTGCAGGTTTGCCCGAGGATGAGGTAAAGAAGAAAGTCTTTCCTTTATATTTGAAGGATAAGGCGTTGACATGGTATAGGCTATGTGATGATAATGGATCATGGGACTACATTCGGTTGAAATTGGAATTTCATCAAAAGTTCTATCCTATGCATTTAGTACATCGTGATCGGAATTATATTTATAATTTTGGCCTCGTGAGAGGGAAAGCATAGCTCAATCTTGGGGGAGGCTTAAATCAATGCTATATTCATGCCCCAATCATGAGCTCTCGAGAGAAATTATCACTCAAAACTTTTATGCTCGGCTTTCTCATGAAGATCGTACCATGCTTAACACTTCTTGTACCGGTTCTTTTATGAAGAAGGATATTGACCACAAGTGGAATTTATTGGAAAGAATCAAACGTAACTCTGAAGATTGGCAGCTGGAAGAAGGTAAGGAGTCAGGTATGAATTTCCAGTTTGACTGTGTTAAATCTTTTGTTTAAACAAACACTTCTAGAGATTTTAGCGCTAAGTATGGACTTGACTCTGAGATAGTAGCTTCTCTATGTGAATCTTTTGTTGCTCATGTTAATCTTCCCAAAGAGAAATGGTTTAAATATCATCCTCCTGTAGAAAGCAACATAGCCAAAACCAATCTAGTTGAGGAGAAAGTCATTGCTTTTAGTGATCCTGTTGTCCCTTGTGCCTACGCTGAGAAACCACTGTACCCTCCTAGGATAAAGGATTATTCTAAAGCTCCAACTGTGATACGTATGGGTTACATTAGACCACTTGCACCCCCTGAGGAAATTAGAGTCGAACCTAGTGTTGCTATTATCAAAGATCTCTTAGCCGAACACATAGATGGGCATGTTATCAAATTCTGTGAGGACTCTGCTAGAATTGCTAAACCTCACGCGAAAGACAAATACGGACGTGTAGTTGGCCTGCCCGTTGTTTCTGTCAAGATAGGAGACCACTATTACCATGGTTTATGTGATATGGGTGCTAGTGTTAGTGCAATACCCCGTTCCCTATATGATGAAATCAAAGATGAGATTGCACCTGCTGAGTTAGAACCCATTGATGTTACTATTATTCTAGCTAATAGAGACACTATTTGCCCTCTGGGAATTGTGATAGACGTAGAAGCCTTGTGTAGTAAGACGAAGTATCCTACTGATTTCCTCGTCCTTGGTATTGCACAAGATAGCTTTTGTCCCATCATATTTGGTAGACCCTTTCTCAACACTGTCAATGCTCACATTAATTGCATTAAACAAACTGTCACTATTAGTTTCAAGGGTGTGTCCCATGAATTTAACTTCTCCAAGTTTTGAAGACAACCCCATGAAAAAGAGTCGTCTGGTAGGGATGAAATCATTGCTCTTGCCTCTATTGTCGTACCTCCTACGGATCCTTTAGAGCAATATATGCTTGAGCATGAAAATGATATGCATATGGACGAAAGAGATGAGATAGATAAAATTGTCTGAGAACAATATCCTATTCTCAAGAATAATCTGCCTGTTGAACTGCTTGGGGATCCTCCCCCACCAAAGGGTGATCCTCTGTTCGAGCTGAAACAGTTACCAGATACTCTTAAGTATGATTATCTTGATGAGAAGGAGATATATCCTGTTATTATTAGTGCTCACCTCTCGAATCACGAAGAGAAGAAGTTATTAAAAACTTTGAGGAAGCACCGTGAGGCTATTGGATATACTCTTGATGATCTTAAGGGTATTAGTCCCACTCTATGTCAGCACAAGATTAAAACCGATCCTGATTCTAAGCTAGTTTCTGATCATCAAAGGAGATTAAATCCTAGGATGAAAGAGGTCGTGAGAAAAGAAATAGTAAAGCTTCTGGAAGCAGGAATCATTTATCCTGTTGCTCATAGTGATTGGGTAAGTCTAGTACATTGCGTACCTAAGAAGGGAGGTATCACCGTCGTTCCTAATGATAAGAATGAATTAATCCCACAAAGGATTATTACAGGCTATAGGATGGTGATAGACTTCCGGAAACTGAACAAGGCAACTAGGAAAGACCATTATCCTTTGTCGTTTATTGACCAGATGCTAGAAAGGCTATCTAAACACACACACTTCTGCTTTCTAGACGGTTATTCAGGTTTCTCGCAAATACCTGTTCCACAATCTGCTCAAGAGAAAACCACCTTCACATGCCCCTTCGGTACCTTTGCTTATAGACGCATGCCTTTTGGCTTGTGCAATGCACCTGCCACCTTTCAAAGATGTATGATGGCTATATTCTCTGACTTTTGTGAAAAGATTGTTGAGGTTTTCATGGATGATTTCTTCGTCTACGGTTCTTCCTTTGACGATTGCCTCAGTAACCTTGATCGAGTCTTACAGAGATGCAAAGATACCAACCTCGTCTTGAACTAGGAGAAGTGCCACTTCATGGTTAATGAAGGCATTGTCATAGGACATAAAATCTCAGAGAGAGGCATTGAAGTTGATAAGGCTAAGGTTGATGCAATTGAGAAAATGCCTTGCCCCAAAGATATAAGAGGTATACGAAGTTTCCTAGGTCATGCTGGTTTCTATAGAAGGTTCATTAAAGACTTCTCTAAGATTTCTAGGCCTCTTACCAACCTCTTGCAGAAGGATGTTCCTTTTGTTTTTGATGAGGATTGTGAGGAAGCTTTCAAAATACTTAAGATGGCTTTGATAACCGCACCTATTGTTCAACCACCTAATTGGAACTTGCCCTTTGAAATCATGTGTGATGCTAGTGATTATGTTGTTGGTGCTATTCTAGGACAAAGAGTTGACAAGAAGTTGAATGTCATTCACTACGCTAGTAAAACTCTAGACAGTGCCCAAAGAAACTATGCCACTACAAAGAAGGAGTTTTTAGCAGTCATATTTGCATGTGAAAGTTCAGATCTTATATAGTTGACTCCGAAGTCACTATTCACTCTGATCATGCTGCTATTAAGTACCTTATGGAGAAGAAGGACGCTAAGCCTAGACTAATCAGATGGGTTCTCCTGCTACAGGAATTTGATTTGCACGTTGTTGACCGAAAGGGTGCCGATAACCCTGTAGCAGATAACTTGTCTAGGCTAGAGAATGTCCTTGATGACCCACGACCTATTGATGACAGCTTTCCTGATGAGCAATTGAATGTTATTCGCACTTCACATAGTGCACCGCGGTATGCTGATTACGCAAACTATATCATAGCCAAATACATACCACCCAGTTTCACCTACCAGCAAAAGAAGAAATTCTTCTTCGATTTGAGACACTACTTTTGGGATGATCCTCACCTTTATAGGGAAGGGGTAGATGGTGTTATTAGACATTGTGTGCCTGAACATGAACAGGGACAGATCCTGCAGAAGTGTCATTCCGAGGCCTACGGAGGACACCATGCGGGAGACAGAACTGCTCATAAGGTATTGCAATCAGGTTTCTATTGGCCCACTCTCTTTAAGGATGCCCGTAAGTTTGTTTTGTCTTGTGACGAATGTCAAAGAATAGGGAACATCAGTAAGCGTCAGGAAATGCCTATGAACTATTCACTTGTCATAAAACCATTTGATGTCTGGGCTTTGATTATATGGGACCTTTCCCGAGTTCCAATGGGTACACTCACATCTTAGTTGTTGTGTATTATGTCACTAAGTGGGTAGAGGCTATCCCCACTAAGAATGTTGATCACCACACCTCTATTAAGATGCTTAAAGAAGTCATTTTCCCAAGATTTGGAGTCCCTAGATATCTGATGACTCATGGCGGTTCACACTTCATTCATGGTGCTTTCCGCAAGGTGCTCGCTAAGTATGATGTGAACCATAGAGTTGCGCTCCTTATCATCCTCAGTCTAGTGGTCAAGTGGAGTTGAGTAATAGGGAGATCAAATTGATCTTACAAAAGACCATCAATAGATCTCGAAAGAATTGGTCTAGCAAACTTGACGATGCACTATGGGCTTATAGGACTACTTATAAGAATCCCATGGGCATTTCGCCGTATGAAATGGTTTATGGTAAGGCCTGTCATTTACCTCTTGAGCTTGAACATAAAACTTATTGGGCAATCAAAGAGCTCAACTTCAATTTCAAACTTTCCGGTGAGAAGCGGTTGTTGATATCAGCTCATTAGATGAATGGAGGGCCCAGGCATATGAGAATGCCAAGTTGTTCAAGGAAAAGGTTAAGAGATGGCAAGACAAAAGAATACAAAAACAAGAGTTCAATGTAGGTGACTATGTCCTACTATACAATTCTCGTTTAAGATTCTTTGCAGGCAAGCTTCTCTCTAATTGGGAAGGTCCCTACGTTGTCGAGGAAGTATTTCGTTCCGGTGCCATCAAAATCAATGACACGGAAGGAAATTTTCCTAGAGTGGTAAACAGGAAAAGAATCAAGCATTATATATCTGGTACTCCCATAAATGTTGAGACCAATTCATCAATATCATAACTCCAGAGGAGTACATAAGGGATGTTTATCAGCCTGTTTCAGACCCTAAAAACCAAGAGGTATGTGTTTTGGTAAGTAATTGGACTCCGAAACTTTTCCAATAGGAAATTTTATCCGTTTTGGAATTTATGGAAAATTAGAAAAATAAAAAGCAGTCCGGGGAGCGCACGAGGTGGCCACAAGCTTGGTTGCCGCGGCCTACCACCCTAGTCGCGGCAACAGAGCTTGTGGGCAGCTCGTGTGCCTCCCGGACTCCGTTTTCCTGCGGAGCACTCCTTTTGGTCCAGAAAAAATTACTATATATACGCCTGAGGGTTTTGATCTCCGTATCGCGTAGTTTTCCTCTGTTTTCGTATCGAGCCTGTTGTCTGCCGCAGATTTAGAGCAAAGATGTCTCAGGAATGTGTTGGGGAGACTAATATTCCTCAAGTTCATGAAGAAGAAGATGCTGATCTGAAAAGAGTAGAAGTCACGGACAAAACTACGGAGAAAACCCAAGCTAGGGAGGAAGCTGAACCTAGGTTCAACATTGAAGACATTGAAGGAGTAGATTTTCTCCAACCTTTCCTCCATGTGTTGTCTCCATCCTTGATCGAACTCTTGAGGTTTAGTGAAACAACTCGTGCTCGCAATATCTCCCTTTCTCGTGAAGTTGTTTTGCTGGAAAACCATGTCGCAGATCTAAAAGGCATAAATCAAAGATTGATAGCTCTCTTGGAATCAAAGATGGAGGATCAGACTACTCCAACAACACCACCACCATCACCACCAAAGGAAGACAACTAAGCATTGGTATGGGCAATCCCCTTGGATTTTGCCAAGCTTGGGGGAGTTCCCTGGTATCGTATCACCTTTATATCTTTTGCTTTTACCTTTGTTTTAGTTCTTTCCTTTTCAGTTTTTATTTCTTCTCTTAGTAGAATAAGTCTTTAGTGTTTTAGTTTGAGTCTTTTACTTTTGTCTCTCCCCTGATGTATTCGAGCTTGCGAGCTATATAATAAATAGTATCTTAGTCAAGGTCTTTGCGTTGTGTCGTGATCAAAAGTATGAAAAGAATGATAGCATGAAAGATCATGAGATGATCTTATGGAAAGTGATAGCTTCACTTATAACAAGTATGATGATTGAAACTTGTTGAGAGTAGACCAACATAGACCTCAGTCATTGTTGCAATTAATAAGAAGTAATAAGGAAAGAGAGGTTCACATATAAATATATCATCTTAGACACATTCTATAAGTGTGAGCACTCACCAAACTATTACATGCTTAGAAGTAGATGTTGGACAAGGAAGACAACATAATGAATTGTGTTTGCTTGGTTCCAAACATTGTTATATGATTAGAGATCCCTTAGCATGTGACGATTTCTTCCACCACATATTAGCCAAAACTCCCGCACCAAGTAGAGATACTACTTGTGCATCCATAAACCTTCAACCCAGTTTTGCCATGAGTGTCCACCATACCTACATATGGATTGAATAAGATCCCTCAAGTAAGTTGTCATCGGTGCACGCAATAAAAATTTGCTCTCTAATATGTATGATCTATTAGTGTGTGGAAAATAAGCTTTGTACGAACCTGTGATGAGGAAGACATAAAAGCGACAGACTGCATAATAAAGTTCTTTATCACAGGAGGCAATATAAAGTGACGTTCCTCCGCACTAAGAGGACACGCATCGAAACCTCAAAAGCGCATGACAACCTCTGCTTCCCTCTGCGAAGGGCCTATCTTGTACCTTTACTTTTTCCCCTTGTAAGAGTCATGGTGATCTTCACCAATTCCTTATTTAGCCTTTTTCTTGGTGAACGTCATATGCTTGGGAAAGATCTATATTCATATATCAACTTGGAGCTGAGTACTTATGCTTTTTTATTGTTGACTTTACCCTTGAGGTAAATGGTTGGGAGGCAAACTATAAGCCCCTATCTTTCTCTATGTCCAACTAAAACTTCGATACCATGAGTACCACGTGAGTTGTAACAAAAGAGATGATTGAGTATGTCGATTTGCTTTACAAGCTCTTTTTGACTCTTTCTGATAATATGATAAATTGCAATTGCTTCAATGACTATGGACTGTTGTTGGCTACTTCTCGCTAAGGTTTTTGTTTCATACTTTGCTTTGTGAAGGAATTGTTACTTTCCCATAAGAATCTCTATGATGTGTTGATGTTCTATGTATGGTCATGATGCCCTCATGTCCGTATTTTGTTTTATCGACACCTTCATCCCTAAACATGTGGACATGTTTTGGGTCTTGGTTTTCGCTTGAGGACAAGCGAGGTCTAAGATTGGGGGAGTTGATACGTCCATTTTGCATCATGCTTTCATGTTGACATTTATCGCTTTTTGGACTGTTATTATACTTTGTGGAATCTTACTTATGCCTTTTCTCTCTTATTTTGCAAGGTTTATTTGAAGAGGGAGAATACCGGCAGCTGGAATTCTGGACTAGAAAAGGGGCAAGTCTGAGTGCTCTATTCTGCGCAACTCCAAATGTCCTAAAAATCAACGTGGATTTTTTTTGGATTTTATAAAAAATACTGGGCGAAAGAAGTGTCAGAGGGGAGCAACCAGGGGCCCACAAGCTTGGTTGTCGTGGCCTACCCCCCCTGGATGCGGCAACAGGGCTTGTGGGCACCCTGGAGGCCCACTGGGATTGGGCCTAGAGGAAGTCATTAGGGAGTAGTAAGTAGATGATGGGTTGTTGGAGTGACAGAAGCTTAAACCCGAGTCTATGTGTTGCTTCATAAGGGTCTGATTTGGATCCACTAGTTTAATGCTATGGTTAGACGTTGTCTTAATTCTTCGTTCATAGTTGCGGATGCTTGCGAGAGGGGTTAATCATAAGTGGGATGCTTGTCCAAGTAAGGGCAGTACCCAAGCGCCGATCCACCCACATATCAAACTATAAAGTAACGAACGTGAATCATATGAACATGATGAAACTAGCATGACAGAAATTCCCGTGTGTCCTCGGGAGATTTTCCTCTTATAAGACTTTGTTCAGGCTTGTCCCTTCCTACAAAAGGGATTGGGCCACTTTGCTGCACCGTTGCTACTACTTGTTACTTGTTACTATTCGCTTGCTACGTTTCACCTCACTACACCATCACTTGTTACCGCTACTTTCAGTGCTTGCAGTTATTACCTTGTTGAAAACCTTTTATTAGAGCCTTCTCCTCCTCGTTGGGTTCGACACTCTTACTTATCTCAAAGGACTACAATTGATCCCCTATACTTGTGGGTCATCAATGGCAACAACATGATGTGTGGCTCGCTACCCCTTCTGTCACTAGGTGAGGTCACCGCACGGTATAAACCCAAAACCAAGCACTTCTCCTATTGCAAGAATTATAGATCTAGTTGGCCAAACAAAACCCACAACTCAAAGAGAATTACAAGGATATGAAATCATGCATACGGGAGATCAGAAGAAACTCAAATAAGATTCATAGATAATCTGATCAGAAATCCACAATTCATCGGATCTCGACAAACACACCGCAAAAGAAGATTACATCGGATAGATCTCCATGAAGATCATGGAGAAGTTTGTATTGAAGATCCAAGAGAGAGAAGAAGCCATCTAGCTACTAGCTATGGACCCATAGGTCTATGGTGAACTACTCACGCATCATCGGAGAGGTCATGGTGTTGATGAAGAAGCCCTCCGTGTCTTAATCCCCCCTCCGGCAGGGCACCAGAACGTTCCCCAGATGGGATCTTGCGGAGACAGAAGCTTGCGGCGGCGGAAAAGTACTTTCGATGATCTCCTGATTTTTTATGGATTTTTAGGGAATATATAGGTGCAAAACCTAGGGCAGAGGTGGCCCAAGGAGCCCACAAGCCTGGACGGTGCGGGCTCCCCCCTAGCCGCAACATGAGGGCTTGTGGGGTCCCTGAGGACCCCCTGCCTTGGTTCTCAAGTCTCCCGATTTTCTTCCGTTCCGGAAAAAATCTTTTCGGAAGTTTTATTCCATTTGGACTCCGTTAAAAATCCTCCTCTGAAAGGGATCAAAAACATGGAAAAACAGGAACTGGCACTTGGCACTGAGTTAGTAAGTTAGCCCCAAAAAATATATAAAAGGCACACAAAACATCCAAAGTTTGACAAGATAATAGCATGGAACCATCAAAAATTATAGATACGTTGGACACGTATCATGTTGTATTAAAGAGTGGGCCCTAGAGATACCTCTCCGTCATACGGAGTGACAAATCCCTATCTTGATCCATGCCAACCCATCATACACCCTCGGAGATACCTGTAGAGAACCTTTATAGTCACTCAGTTACGTTGTGACGTTTGATACACACAAGGCATTCCTCCGGTGTCCGGGAGTTGCATGATCTCATGGTCATAGGAACACATATTTGACATGCAGAAAACAATATCAATAAACTGACACAATCATATGCTACGTTCGTAGTTTGGGTCATGTCCATCACATCATTCTCCTAATGATGTGATCTCGTTATCAAATGACAACGCATGTCTATGGTAGGAAACCTTGACCATCTTTGATCAACGAGCTAGTCCATTAGAGGCTTACTAGGGACAGTGTGTTGTCTATGTATCCACACATGTATTTTAGTTATCAGTCAATACAATTCTAGCATGGATAACAAACGATTATTATGAACAAGTAAATGTAATAATAACTATTTTATTATTGCCTCTAGGGAATATTTCCAACACCATTGTCCTCGGCCTTTCCTGTCCAAGCGACCGGGCTAGCCATTCATTTCATATGTTTTTCTGGAAGGAAGTTAGTGCCTCAGCATCCAAAAAATCAACAATCTGATTTTTCTTGGTGAGAAATGTGTTCCAGAATTTCCGAGATGTCTCATCGGGCTTCTGGATTATGTGGCTTAAGTCATCGGAACCAGGTGGTCGAACATAAGCGCCTTGAAAGTTGTCTCAAAATCATCTTCAAGATCCTCCCAATTCTCGATTTAGTTTTCTGGGAGGTTGTTCAGCCAGTGCCTAGACATCCCTTTGAGCTTTAGTAGTAAGTATTTGATGGCATGGATATCATCTCAGCGAGCCATGTGGATGTGGAGGAGGAAATCTTTGATCCATATGACCGGATCTGTTGTTCCATCGTACTGCTCCATATTTATGGGTTTAAACCCTTTTGGGAACTGATGTCGCATCACTTCATTTGTGAAGAACATTGAGTGAGCACCTCCCTTTACCTGAGTTGTGTCATTCTGGAGATTGGACAAGGTCCTACGATCCTGCGTACCCCGAACTCCATCGTTCTTATTGGGTTGAGCTTGGTATGTGTCTTGTCTCACGGGAGTATGACTTTTGGATCCGTAAATGGATGTGGTTTGTCCTGCTTCAGACTTAATGGTCCGCCGCAGATCATATGAGTCTCCAGTTTGAACCGGTTCCTTTTTCTTGTCCTATCCTCGAGGAGGACGTCTGATTGATCGTCTTATTCGAATCAGGGTGGTGCAGGCTCCAAGGCCTCATCTCCGAATTCTGGCAACAACTGCCAACGCGGGTAACTTTTGGTTTGCCCCTATCGATCATGTCCGTACCCCTCTTCGACGGCCAAGACCTTTGCACATCTTTCATTGATGGAGTCTTGTTCGGCTTTGAGCTGTTTCTGCTTTACTTTAAGACTCCGAGCAGTGGCTATGAGCTTCCGCCTGAATACTTCCTCATCCAGTGGGTCTTCTGGGACGATGAAATCCTCGTCTCCCAAGCTCTCCTCCTCGATCGGAGGGACATAGTTGTTGTCTTCCGAATTGCCGAGATCTTCAAGTTGGTCCGTATCCATGTATCTTGGTAGGTCAGGGTCGTATTCGGGGTCAGAAGGTTTTGGGGATTTAGCGAGATTTTCCGTATTCCCAGGGTGTGGATTTTTCCCCTATGCCTGCATTGCTTTCCTTGCCCTTACGAGCTTTAGACTTTTTGCACTAGCGATGGCGCTTGTCGGGTTTGTTGCCACTGTTCTTTATTGGTGTGTCATCATCGCTTTTCCATGTATCCCCCTCGTCCTTGGGGGTGCCCACCATGTAGATGTCGTACACGGAGGTGGCGGTCCATCGTCCCATTACACGAGGACTCATGATACGTCTCCGTCGTATCTACTTTTCTGAACTCTTTTGCCCTTGTTTTGGACTCTAATTTGCATGATTTGAATGGAACTAACCTGGACTAACGTTGTTTTCAGCAGAATTGCCATGGTGTTGTTTTTGTGCAGAAATAAAAGTTCTCGGAATGTCCTGAAAATTTACGGAGAATTTTTCTGGAATAAATGAAAAATACCTGCGCAAAGATCCACCGGAGGAGATGTGCGAGTGGGCCACAAGCCCGTGGGCCGCGGCCACCCCCCCCCCCCCTGACCGCGCCATGAGGGCTTATGGGGCCCACGTGGCACCACCGCCTCTAAACTCAGCTCTATATATTCCGTTTCGCCCGGAAAAAATCAGGGAGAAGGATTCATCGTGTTTTACGATATGGAGGCGCCGTCACCTCCTGTTCTTCATCTGGAGGGCAGAACTGGAGTCCATTTTGGGCTCCGGAGAGGGAAAATCGTCGCCATCATCATCATCAACCTTCCTCCATCGCCAATTCCATGATGCTCTTCATCATTCGTGAGTAATCTCATCGTAGGCTTGCTGGACGGTGATGAGTTGGATGAGATCTATCATGTAATCGAGTTAGTTTTGACGGGGATTGATCCCTAGTATCCACTATGTTCTAAGATTGATGTTGCTACTACTTTTTCATGCTTAATGCTTGTCACTAGGGCCCGAGTGCCATGGTTTCAGATCTGAACCTATTATGTTGTCGCCAATATATGTGTGTTTTAGATCCTATCCTGCAAGTTGTAGTCACCTATTATGTGTTATGACCCGGAAACCCCTGAGGGACAATAGCCGGAATCACTCCCGGAGATGACCATAGTATGAGGAGTTCATGTATTCACCAAGTGTTAATGCATTGGTCCGGTTCTTTATTAAAAGGAGAACCTTAATATCCCATAGTTTCCATTAGGACCCCGCTGCCACGGGAGGGATGGACAATAGATGTCATGCAAGTTCTTTTCTCTAAGCATGTATGACTACATACAGAATACATGCCTACATTAGATTGACGAACGGGAGCTAGTTACTTATCTCTCCGTGTTATAGCTGTTACATGATGAATCACATCCGTCATACTCATCCATCATCGATCCACTGCCTACGAGTCTTTTACTACTGGTCCTTGCTATGTTACTTTGTCGCTGATGTTGTCACTGCTGCTACTGTTACTCTGCTGCTACTGTTGTTACTTGCTGCTGCTGTCACTACTGTTGTTCCTTGCTGCTGCTGTCAGTACTGTTGTTACTTATTACTTTGCTGCTACTTGTTGCAAGACTTTTCTAGGCGCCATTCATACAACAAGTTAGGAATAGTTTGCCGTCAACAAATCGTTTCTGGCACCGTTGCTATCATACTACTTTGCTACTGATACTTTGCTTGCAGACACTAATCTTTCAGGTGTGGTTGAAACTGACAAATTCAGCTGCTAATACTTGAGAATATTCTTTCGCTTCCCTTTGTGTCGAATCAATGAATTTGGGTTGAATACTCTACCCTCGAAAACTGTTGCGATCCCCTACACTTGTGGGTTATCAAGACCTTTTTCCGGCGCCGTTGCCGGGGAAGCACAACTATATTCTCTGAGTCACTTGGGATTTACGTATGCTGATCACTATGAGGAATCCGAAAGATCCAAGAACTGAAATCTTGCCTTCCACTACGAGGACAGGTGAGGAACTGCCATCTAGCTGTGCACTTGATTCACCTTCAGTTATGAGTAAGTTTGCGACATCACCTCCTGCTAGAAATCTTGATATGTCGCATGTGCTTGATGATGCTACTTCTGCTGCCCATGATGCTTATGATGATGCTATGCGTGATGATATTATGCTTGATACTATGCTGATGATGCTATGCTTGATACTATGTCTGATGATGTTATGCTTGATACTATGCCTGATGATACTATGCTTGACACTATGCCTGATGATGTCATGCTTGATACTGCTTTGCCACTAGGTGCATTCCTTGATGCACAACTTGCTAGAGTTGCTGCTAGATGTGATGATACTTCCGAAACTGCTGATACTATTGAAGTAGAACCTTCTATTTTGCCTGCTAGAACTAGCTCTCCTATGCCTGAATTGCCTGATATGCCTGATACGCATTATGTTATGGAGGGAGAGATAGCTGAGGACTTTCTTGCGTGTAAGGAAAGCTATGATGTTGAAAAAATACAGCTCAAGTGGAAAGAAAAATCTCTGAACGCTAGGATGAAATACGACCCGAAGTTTGCCACTTCACCTATCTTTGGGACCGATAAGGATTATGAATTCTCTGTCGACCCTGAGATAATCACTCTGGTCGAATCTGATCCTTTTCACGGTTATGAATCTGAAACGGTTGTAGCCCATCTTACCAAACTGCACGATATAGCCACCCTATTCACTAGTGAGGAAAAGATCCGCCACTACTATATCCTCAAGTTGTTTCCTTTCTCGCTAAAGGATGATGCTAAGACCTGGTTCACTTCTCTTGCTCCTGGTTGTGTGCGTAGCTCCCAGGATATGGTCTACTACTTCTCTGAAAAATATTTCCCTGCCCATAAGAAGCAAGCTGCCTTGCAGGAAATATACAACTTTGCTCAACCTGAAGAAGAGAGTCTCCCACAAGCTTGGGGGAGGCTCATCCAGCTACTGAATGCTTTGCCTGATCACCCTCTTGAGAAGAACAAAATACTTGATATCTTCTATAATGGACTTACCGATCCTTCCAAAGACCACCTAGATAGTTGTGCCAGTAGTGTTTTTAGGGAACGAAACATAGAACAAGCTGAGATTCTATTGAATAACATCTTGTGCAATGAGAATGCTTGGACTATTCCCGAACCACCTCCTAAGCCAACTCCAAAGAAAAGAGGTATTCTATTCCTCAGTCCTGAAGATATGCAAGAAGCCAAGAAATTTATGCGAGAGAATGGCATTAAATCTGAAGATGTCAAAAATCTACCACCTATCGAAGAGATCCATGGTCTCGATAACCCGATACAGGTAGTAGAAGTAAATTCTCTGCGTAGGTTTGATGAGAGTGATATTCCTTTTGATAAACCTGCTAGCTTATGCATAGATGAATTTGATAACTTTGTTGCCAAAAAACAAAGTTTCAATGATTATGTTAGCAGACAATTGGAACAAAATGCTCGTATGCTTAGTCATTTAAGTGCTTGTGTGGACAGAAATGTCAATGATCTTAAACTTCTGAGTAAACATGCCTCTATGGTTACTACTCAGGTAGAACAAGTACTTAAGGCTCAGAATGACTTGCTCAATGAGTTGAATGAAAATTCCGTCAGAGTCGTCACTAGAGGCGGTAGAATGACCCAGGAACCCTTGTATCCTGAGGGTCATCCGAAGAGAATTGAACAAGATTCTCAAGGAGTTAGCACTGATGCACCTAGTCATCCTAGAAATAAGAAGAAAGATGGTAGGAACCCGCACGCTAGCAACCCTGTTGCTGCTACACCTGAGAGTCCAAATGATGTCTCTGTCTCTGATGCTGAAACACAATCTGGTAATGAACATGAGCCTAATGATAATATCAATAGTGATGTTCATGATGATGCTCAACCTAGCAATGAAAAGGATGTAGAGATTGAACCTGTTGATCTTGATAACCCACAACCTGAGAATAGAAGATACGATAAGAACGACTTCGCTGCTAGGAAGCATGGTAAAGAAAGGGAACCATGGGTTCAGAAACCCATGCCCTTTCCCCCCAAGCCATCCAAGAAAAAGGATGATGAGGATTTTGAGCGATTTGTTGAAATGATCAGACCCGTCTTTCTGTACATGCGTCTGACGGGTATGCTCAAAATGTCTCTGTATGCTAAGTACATGAAAGATATTGTGACTAATAAGAGGAGGATACCCGAGGTTGAGATTTCCACCATGCTTGATGTACTATGTGTGCCAGCATACTGATCCAGGGATGGCAAAGAAACACAGAGGCTTGCCTCATCTTGAGTCGGGTCGCTACAGAAATGGTATCAGAGCACATGTTGACTGTAGGACGTGACCCTAGAAACTGGAAATTTCTTAGGATAGGATCTCTCAAAAATCTTATTTTCGAGAACACCTTTCACTTCTCATCTTTTCTGATTTCATAAACGTTCTCTCTCACCTCAAATAGTTAGACAATGCCCTTTCCCTTTTGACCACATGAAGGATCAACCGACTCCCACGTCAAAGTAAAGATGATTTCATCATGCAGTTGAAGCTACACCCATTGAAGACTCTCAAGACCCGAAGAACTCGAAGACCCTGAAGTGTCCAAATAATTATATGACCATTAGAAGTCCAAACCCCAATTATATACCCACGTTAGTTACGATGATTTGTGAACCGTCTTTGGTGTGTGTTTTCCGACGGCCACAAATAAAAATCTATTCTCAAAAAATATTTTTTTGTATTGTGTGTATCTCCCTCCCTCTATTACCCGTCTCATCCCCAAAACCTCAACCCTACCAGATGGAGTATGAAGCTGGACTTGTAGTCTCTGGACCAATGACCCAGCTAGAAGCTGAGATATGGATTCAGAACATGGAGAACCACTTCGGGAGCAACTTGATCTCAAGGAAGTATGAAGTGGAACACGCTCTCCAATACTTTACCCAAAGTGCTGCTATCTGGTGGAAAATGCATCATGCCATACAAGGATTTAGTGGAGCAGAAACTTGGGACGAATTCAAGAACACCCTGTTCAGATCCCGTCTTATTCAAAAGTGCTATGATAATCCGAAGGAGAATACTTGTGCATGCAAGATCTGTGGAGAAATAGGAAACACCCAGGAAGAACACAAGGATGGATGCACCCATTGTGAAGAAAATCACCCAGCTGAGGAGTGCCCAAGCAGTCAGGTGACTTGTTTCCTTTGTGAAGGAACCACCCACTTCCCAGCTCAGTGTCACATTTACCCCAAGGTAGAACAAGTTGTCCAGCAGCAGAAAGAAGCAATGAAGGAAACCCTCAAGAAGAAGATTCTAGAAGAACCGGTGATGAACGAAAATATTGAAGACCCTGATGGACAAGGTCTGACCAGATTTTTCTCCAATGCATGCTACTCATGTGGAGAAGAAGGACATTATTCACAGGACTGCACGAAGAGAAGCCAAGAGTATCTGGGAAACTTCCCGACGGAAGAAGTGGAGTTTGATCCACTTGAAATAGAAGAACTGGCCAAAATAAAGGAGTGTGGAAAGAAGAACAGGTACCCTCGGAAGAACCAAATCCCTGCAAAGATAGACCTGAGTCATGTCAGATGTTACAAGTGTATGAAGTTTGGCCACCACAAATACATGTGCTCAGGAAGGAAGCCGGGAACCCAAGGAGCAAAAGCAAACACTAAGAAGCCTCGAGACTTGTCAGAAATCATTTGCTTTTGTTGCAAGGAAGCAGGACATTTTGCTAGCGATTGCCCGCAAAGGAAGAAAGCTAGAATGGAGTAGTTAAGTTTTGACCATGGCAATAAGTGTAATCTGAAGCACTCTTGTTTTTCATGAGATCATGGAGTGAAAAAAAAATTGTAACAGAAGTTCCTGAGATGGTAATAACATCATGAATAAATGGAATTTATGATTGCCTATGTTGAAACTGTATGCGTTGTTACTCTACGAGCAAAGATCTCTGAACAATTATGAGGATATGAGAAAATATGCTCTATGCAGGCATGAGTATAATTCATTTAAGTGTGGTAGTAATCAGTAAAACTCCACAGGATCCACTGAGAAGGAATGTACCATGATTACCAAGGAGACACATACATTCCTCTGAGTACCTATTTACTGACACCTGCAGATGACAACTCTCTACGAGTCATTCCTCAAGGGCCCCAAAATGATCATGACCCTGACCAGTGAGCATGATTACCCGAAAATCCTGAAGGACATGATGAAGCACATTCATCTTGAAGGAGATGCAGTCTACAAAGGCTACCCATTCATGGAAGATGGAGTGGAACTTTGGTACGTGGAAGTACACCTCCACCATGTGAAAGGAGTTTGTCCAAAGACTATGGGGCAATACTTTTTCATTTCACGTGTACCACGAGCAACCTTCTTTGATGCTGTTCGTGAAGCTGCCATGGAAGCCATACGTCAGATCGGAGAAATACTGGAAGCAAGACTCCGTCATACCCAGGAATACCTGAGTGAAGTGCATGCTGAGATGATGGAGATGAAGCTCATGACCACCATGATGAAGCAAAAGATGGATGATTTCAAGGAGCACCTCGGAAAGTTCGAGTGGAACTAAATTACCTCCAAGAGAGGCAGATGAATAAAGTTGGCAGAAATGCTCGACCATACCGACCAATGGGGATGGCAGCATTTGTAATGGAGTACTTTTGAATTGGAGTTTTTGATAAGAAATTAAGGATGTAATAAAGGATTGATTATGAAATGGATATGATTTATGGAAGAAGCTATGATGGATCAGCAACGTTTTCTTAGGAGCATACGAAAACCTCAGAGTTGTGAAGATACGATAGATGTTTCGTTCAGCTTGCAGAACCAATGGATTATCCGAACTTCGTTCGTGGACAAGAGAAATTCTGCAACGCTTGTGAGGATGCCCAAGTGTTAGAATGCGAGATTCGCTAAACCTTATACAGAGAAATGATTTGGGTGCGGAATGGATTGATCACCATGACGACTTACTCTTATCATTTATCTTGCTATTCGGAACGGTAAATCTGAGAGACTTACCCATATAGAGAGACGACATTCTTTGAAGCTTTTTCTTAAGCCTTAGAATGGTATGATGAAAGCCCCACGTACATGGCATTTGTTGTCACTCGTAGGAAATTTTACGGTGAGAATGAAACCAAGACCCCTCTCTCTGCAGGATAACCACAAATGGTAGACCACCATGAGAACCATCGATATGTTATTTAGAATTGGCCACGAGACTGTGAGTTAAAGAAGACCCAGTAACGGAAGAAGCTTATATCCACAGGGGAACCCTCGATTTTGATGGAAAACATTATGAATATAATGGGAGAGTATCACCAAAGGATTTAATATGAAGACTGTGCGATGTCAGTTGCCAAAACCCCAGAGGAAATCATTAAAGCATTTCGAGGGACCAGTATCTCTCATTTTAAGTGTGGTAGCATCCCACCTTGCCAGAGATTGGAATTGTTAGAAGACCCCCAAACCCTAACCTTTCTTTCTAGCCTCTTCGAATCTCGAGGGCGAGATTCATTTTAAGTGTGGTAGTTTGTAACATCCCAAAATTATAAATTTTGGAATGTTAATATAATTATTAGATTGATTGTTTGTTTGTTTGCCTGAGTGATTGAAACTTGTGTGAAATCTGAAACTTTTCAAAACTTTTGAATGAGAGGGAATAAAATGACTTTCCCCTTCTCCGGTGAATTCAAATTCAATCTTTTAAAAGCAAAGAGAGAAGATGACATGACTTCTTCAACTATAAATAATTTGAACGGAGATATTTGCATTTGAATTCTTTTGCATTTCCATTCGTTTTCTTCGTGCAAGAAATGCCGGGAAATACATTCTAGAGAGGAGGAACATGACCCTCAAACCCACGGGCATTTTAAAAGTTATTTGAACCCTAAAACTTAGAGCGTGTTTTGAAAATTATTTGTAAAAGAAAATAAATCTTTTAGGCAAATTTGTGAAAATAATTTTTTCTGAAGTTTTTATTTTTGCCGTGGAAAAATGCCCATTATTTATATTTTATTTTTCTGATAATTTTAGTATATAGAAACTCTTTATTCCGAATTGATTTGATTTCCTTTTTATCGTTTTAGTTTCCTAGTTTTAAAATAGGAAAGGAAATCACTTTTATTAGGAAACTCCAGGTGGCCCATTAAGACCTTTCCCTAGTTTGGCCCAACAGAGAATCATCTTCTTCCTCTCTCTCTTCCCCACGTCACAGGAAGCTTTCCTTCCATGGAGAGGGAGATCTGCACCTCCGGGATTCGCGAAGCACCTTCCCTCCCAGCGCCTCCCGTCGCCTCTATAAGAACCCCCATGGCCTCCTCGTTCCATTCCCGTTGAAACCACTCCCTCTCCTGTAGTTTTTAAAATCATATAATTTGTCTATGTTTGAAATTCTCAAATTTGAGTTAGATCAGATTTAGTTTAAACCTTGTTTTGCCTATTCCAGGAGTTTAAAAATAGCTTTTAATTTGATTCCGTTTGTTACTAATCACTAGTGATCTTATTTACCAGTGGTAAAAATTTCAGATTTGTTTGAGTATTTTAGCTCACTGTTTCTTGTGAAACAATTTCTGTTTCACCTCTTTTAGGATTGCGGCTAATCCCTTTTCTATTTTTTTTTAAATATTTTCTTTATTATTTCAGAAAAGATTATTGTTTTGTTTATGTTAGTTAAACAGTAGTTTTGCAACAAGTTTTTATTTTATTTTTATTTGTCTTCATGAAATCAATTCTAGTTCCTTAGTAACTTGCAATTGGTTTCTCCACTGTTTCAAATCCCGTTTGGGAATACTTTCAAATAGTTTTGTGAAAAATACTTTATCTTATCTTAGTTAAACTTATATCTTAGTTCCTTGTTTTTATTTTCTGTTAGACAAAAACCATTTAGTGTTGATGTAGTAGAAGACTCCTAACTTTAGTGAAGTTTCTTTCGGATTCCTATTCGCTCTCTCTTTTGTTTTGATTGCTAGAATGATTGCTAGTATGAGTGCTTATGTGAATGATATGTTTGTTATATAGATTTCATCGGAGAGTGACGAGTAGTCTATCAAGTTATTTCTCGAGAATTTCTTCTTCGTCAACATCACGAGGCAAGTCATTTTGATCATGTTATTGTCCTATGTTTTCGATGCATGGTAGTTCACCTTTCTTTGCCCATTTTGCATGCTGCCTGGGTACTTGGAAATTTTAGTATAAGTTGTAGTATCATGTGGTAGGCACATAACAACCCCGATACTTGGCCCCGGGACGACAATTTCTTAATGCTATGCTTGAGTAGACGGGTTTTCGGTTGAGTGCATGACACGACTGATGCAAGGTTGATTAAATAATCAAGACCGGTTAAGACAAGATTTTCAAGACCTCGGACGCAATGCAACTCTGGGTGAAGGACGGTTGATCGGCTCCCTGGAGAACCCAGTGGATGCCCGGGATGCTGGGGACGGCCATGACGTCCTGCGGAAAGCTTCACCCAGGCTCAAAGAGACGGACGGATATTTTCAAGACCCAAGGCTTACCTGCACAGCCACAAGTCATTATGGGCTCTGGCTTGGTTGGACAACGCGGCGACTCCGGACAGGCGGTGCTAGCAGATGTAGACGAAGGTAGGAATGGATGGGCACCGACAGGGATTCAGAGGGACCCGTTGAAAGACCATGTTTTGATCATCCGGTCTTCAAACACCCTGAAGTGCGAGGACATACTCGGAGGCGATCAAATCTTGTGGGGAACGTGTGCAAAACTCTGCAGAGTACTCAAACCTAATCGATTAGCCGTGTCCACGGTCATGGATAACTTGAGCCAAAGGAACTGAAGTTATCTGGATTTCTCAACACCATTAAATATATTTGATGAGGGTAATTATTGACAACTCGGGTACGAGAACTCGTTGGCGGAACCATCTCGTTAACAACCGACAAAGTAGTAACATTTTGCTTTTAGCCCTCTCTTGATGTAGGAGAAAACTTGCTTTTCGCTAAAAACTTATAGCCCCACCTGCCATATATGCATATAGTATAGATGATTACTTTTCACCCCTCTCTTATGTGACTTGCCGGCATATTCAATATGCTGACCTACACGGCTGCAACGTCTTATGTTGCAGATATTTTTCTTCGACGAGTAAGAGTACGATTCAGGGTTACGGTCTACACTCAACTTGCCGTTGGTGTTTATTGGGACTCCACTCCCTTGACTGCTTCCGCTGAGATATTTAAGGTATATATCAGTTTTACGCTATTTACATGTGATTGCACTTTGATATATACATTGATGTACTGTGTGTGCCAGCATACTGATCCAGGGATGGCAAAGAAACACAGAGGCTTGCCTCATCTTGAGTCGGGTCGCTACAGAAATGGTATCAGAGCACATGTTGACTGTAGGACGTGACCCTAGAAACTGGAAATTTCTTAGGATAGGATCTCTCAAAAATCTTATTTTCGAGAACACCTTTCACTTCTCATCTTTTCTGATTTCATAAACGTTCTCTCTCACCTCAAATAGTTAGACAATGCCCTTTCCCTTTTGACCACATGAAGGATCAACCGACTCCCACGTCAAAGTAAAGATGATTTCATCATGCAGTTGAAGCTACACCCATTGAAGACTCTCAAGACCCGAAGAACTCGAAGACCCTGAAGTGTCCAAATAATTATATGACCATTAGAAGTCCAAACCCCAATTATATACCCACGTTAGTTACGATGATTTGTGAACCGTCTTTGGTGTGTGTTTTCCGACGGCCACAAATAAAAATCTATTCTCAAAAAATATTTTTTTGTATTGTGTGTATCTCCCTCCCTCTATTACCCGTCTCATCCCCAAAACCTCAACCCTACCAGATGGAGTATGAAGCTGGACTTGTAGTCTCTGGACCAATGACCCAGCTAGAAGCTGAGATATGGATTCAGAACATGGAGAACCACTTCGGGAGCAACTTGATCTCAAGGAAGTATGAAGTGGAACACGCTCTCCAATACTTTACCCAAAGTGCTGCTATCTGGTGGAAAATGCATCATGCCATACAAGGATTTAGTGGAGCAGAAACTTGGGACGAATTCAAGAACACCCTGTTCAGATCCCGTCTTATTCAAAAGTGCTATGATAATCCGAAGGAGAATACTTGTGCATGCAAGATCTGTGGAGAAATAGGAAACACCCAGGAAGAACACAAGGATGGATGCACCCATTGTGAAGAAAATCACCCAGCTGAGGAGTGCCCAAGCAGTCAGGTGACTTGTTTCCTTTGTGAAGGAACCACCCACTTCCCAGCTCAGTGTCACATTTACCCCAAGGTAGAACAAGTTGTCCAGCAGCAGAAAGAAGCAATGAAGGAAACCCTCAAGAAGAAGATTCTAGAAGAACCGGTGATGAACGAAAATATTGAAGACCCTGATGGACAAGGTCTGACCAGATTTTTCTCCAATGCATGCTACTCATGTGGAGAAGAAGGACATTATTCACAGGACTGCACGAAGAGAAGCCAAGAGTATCTGGGAAACTTCCCGACGGAAGAAGTGGAGTTTGATCCACTTGAAATAGAAGAACTGGCCAAAATAAAGGAGTGTGGAAAGAAGAACAGGTACCCTCGGAAGAACCAAATCCCTGCAAAGATAGACCTGAGTCATGTCAGATGTTACAAGTGTATGAAGTTTGGCCACCACAAATACATGTGCTCAGGAAGGAAGCCGGGAACCCAAGGAGCAAAAGCAAACACTAAGAAGCCTCGAGACTTGTCAGAAATCATTTGCTTTTGTTGCAAGGAAGCAGGACATTTTGCTAGCGATTGCCCGCAAAGGAAGAAAGCTAGAATGGAGTAGTTAAGTTTTGACCATGGCAATAAGTGTAATCTGAAGCACTCTTGTTTTTCATGAGATCATGGAGTGAAAAAAAAATTGTAACAGAAGTTCCTGAGATGGTAATAACATCATGAATAAATGGAATTTATGATTGCCTATGTTGAAACTGTATGCGTTGTTACTCTACGAGCAAAGATCTCTGAACAATTATGAGGATATGAGAAAATATGCTCTATGCAGGCATGAGTATAATTCATTTAAGTGTGGTAGTAATCAGTAAAACTCCACAGGATCCACTGAGAAGGAATGTACCATGATTACCAAGGAGACACATACATTCCTCTGAGTACCTATTTACTGACACCTGCAGATGACAACTCTCTACGAGTCATTCCTCAAGGGCCCCAAAATGATCATGACCCTGACCAGTGAGCATGATTACCCGAAAATCCTGAAGGACATGATGAAGCACATTCATCTTGAAGGAGATGCAGTCTACAAAGGCTACCCATTCATGGAAGATGGAGTGGAACTTTGGTACGTGGAAGTACACCTCCACCATGTGAAAGGAGTTTGTCCAAAGACTATGGGGCAATACTTTTTCATTTCACGTGTACCACGAGCAACCTTCTTTGATGCTGTTCGTGAAGCTGCCATGGAAGCCATACGTCAGATCGGAGAAATACTGGAAGCAAGACTCCGTCATACCCAGGAATACCTGAGTGAAGTGCATGCTGAGATGATGGAGATGAAGCTCATGACCACCATGATGAAGCAAAAGATGGATGATTTCAAGGAGCACCTCAGAAAGTTCGAGTGGAACTAAATTACCTCCAAGAGAGACAGATGAATAAAGTTGGCAGAAATGCTCGACCATACCGACCAATGGGGATGGCAGCATTTGTAATGGAGTACTTTTGAATTGGAGTTTTTGATAAGAAATTAAGGATGTAATAAAGGATTGATTATGAAATGGATATGATTTATGGAAGAAGCTATGATGGATCAGCAACGTTTTCTTAGGAGCATACGAAAACCTCAGAGTTGTGAAGATACGATAGATGTTTCGTTCAGCTTGCAGAACCAATGGATTATCCGAACTTCGTTCGTGGACAAGAGAAATTCTGCAACGCTTGTGAGGATGCCCAAGTGTTAGAATGCGAGATTCGCTAAACCTTATACAGAGAAATGATTTGGGTGCGGAATGGATTGATCACCATGACGACTTACTCTTATCATTTATCTTGCTATTCGGAACGGTAAATCTGAGAGACTTACCCATATAGAGAGACGACATTCTTTGAAGCTTTTTCTTAAGCCTTAGAATGGTATGATGAAAGCCCCACGTACATGGCATTTGTTGTCACTCGTAGGAAATTTTACGGTGAGAATGAAACCAAGACCCCTCTCTCTGCAGGATAACCACAAATGGTAGACCACCATGAGAACCATCGATATGTTATTTAGAATTGGCCACGAGACTGTGAGTTAAAGAAGACCCAGTAACGGAAGAAGCTTATATCCACAGGGGAACCCTCGATTTTGATGGAAAACATTATGAATATAATGGGAGAGTATCACCAAAGGATTTAATATGAAGACTGTGCGATGTCAGTTGCCAAAACCCCAGAGGAAATCATTAAAGCATTTCGAGGGACCAGTATCTCTCATTTTAAGTGTGGTAGCATCCCACCTTGCCAGAGATTGGAATTGTTAGAAGACCCCCAAACCCTAACCTTTCTTTCTAGCCTCTTCGAATCTCGAGGGCGAGATTCATTTTAAGTGTGGTAGTTTGTAACATCCCAAAATTATAAATTTTGGAATGTTAATATAATTATTAGATTGATTGTTTGTTTGTTTGCCTGAGTGATTGAAACTTGTGTGAAATCTGAAACTTTTCAAAACTTTTGAATGAGAGGGAATAAAATGACTTTCCCCTTCTCCGGTGAATTCAAATTCAATCTTTTAAAAGCAAAGAGAGAAGATGACATGACTTCTTCAACTATAAATAATTTGAACGGAGATATTTGCATTTGAATTCTTTTGCATTTCCATTCGTTTTCTTCGTGCAAGAAATGCCGGGAAATACATTCTAGAGAGGAGGAACATGACCCTCAAACCCACGGGCATTTTAAAAGTTATTTGAACCCTAAAACTTAGAGCGTGTTTTGAAAATTATTTGTAAAAGAAAATAAATCTTTTAGGCAAATTTGTGAAAATAATTTTTTCTGAAGTTTTTATTTTTGCCGTGGAAAAATGCCCATTATTTATATTTTATTTTTCTGATAATTTTAGTATATAGAAACTCTTTATTCCGAATTGATTTGATTTCCTTTTTATCGTTTTAGTTTCCTAGTTTTAAAATAGGAAAGGAAATCACTTTTATTAGGAAACTCCAGGTGGCCCATTAAGACCTTTCCCTAGTTTGGCCCAACAGAGAATCATCTTCTTCCTCTCTCTCTTCCCCACGTCACAGGAAGCTTTCCTTCCATGGAGAGGGAGATCTGCACCTCCGGGATTCGCGAAGCACCTTCCCTCCCAGCGCCTCCCGTCGCCTCTATAAGAACCCCCATGGCCTCCTCGTTCCATTCCCGTTGAAACCACTCCCTCTCCTGTAGTTTTTAAAATCATATAATTTGTCTATGTTTGAAATTCTCAAATTTGAGTTAGATCAGATTTAGTTTAAACCTTGTTTTGCCTATTCCAGGAGTTTAAAAATAGCTTTTAATTTGATTCCGTTTGTTACTAATCACTAGTGATCTTATTTACCAGTGGTAAAAATTTCAGATTTGTTTGAGTATTTTAGCTCACTGTTTCTTGTGAAACAATTTCTGTTTCACCTCTTTTAGGATTGCGGCTAATCCCTTTTCTATTTTTTTTTAAATATTTTCTTTATTATTTCAGAAAAGATTATTGTTTTGTTTATGTTAGTTAAACAGTAGTTTTGCAACAAGTTTTTATTTTATTTTTATTTGTCTTCATGAAATCAATTCTAGTTCCTTAGTAACTTGCAATTGGTTTCTCCACTGTTTCAAATCCCGTTTGGGAATACTTTCAAATAGTTTTGTGAAAAATACTTTATCTTATCTTAGTTAAACTTATATCTTAGTTCCTTGTTTTTATTTTCTGTTAGACAAAAACCATTTAGTGTTGATGTAGTAGAAGACTCCTAACTTTAGTGAAGTTTCTTTCGGATTCCTATTCGCTCTCTCTTTTGTTTTGATTGCTAGAATGATTGCTAGTATGAGTGCTTATGTGAATGATATGTTTGTTATATAGATTTCATCGGAGAGTGACGAGTAGTCTATCAAGTTATTTCTCGAGAATTTCTTCTTCGTCAACATCACGAGGCAAGTCATTTTGATCATGTTATTGTCCTATGTTTTCGATGCATGGTAGTTCACCTTTCTTTGCCCATTTTGCATGCTGCCTGGGTACTTGGAAATTTTAGTATAAGTTGTAGTATCATGTGGTAGGCACATAACAACCCCGATACTTGGCCCCGGGACGACAATTTCTTAATGCTATGCTTGAGTAGACGGGTTTTCGGTTGAGTGCATGACACGACTGATGCAAGGTTGATTAAATAATCAAGACCGGTTAAGACAAGATTTTCAAGACCTCGGACGCAATGCAACTCTGGGTGAAGGACGGTTGATCGGCTCCCTGGAGAACCCAGTGGATGCCCGGGATGCTGGGGACGGCCATGACGTCCTGCGGAAAGCTTCACGCAGGCTCAAAGAGACGGACGGATATTTTCAAGACCCAAGGCTTACCTGCACAGCCACAAGTCATTATGGGCTCTGGCTTGGTTGGACAACGCGGCGACTCCGGACAGGCGGTGCTAGCAGATGTAGACGAACGGTAGGAATGGATGGGCACCGACAGGGATTCAGAGGGACCCGTTGAAAGACCATGTTTTGATCATCCGGTCTTCAAACACCCTGAAGTGCGAGGACATACTCGGAGGCGATCAAATCTTGTGGGGAACGTGTGCAAAACTCTGCAGAGTACTCAAACCTAATCGATTAGCCGTGTCCACGGTCATGGACAACTTGAGCCAAAGGAACTGAAGTTATCTGGATTTCTCAACACCATTAAATATATTTGATGAGGGTAATTATTGACAACTCGGGTACGAGAACTCGTTGGCGGAACCATCTCGTTAACAACCGACAAAGTAGTAACATTTTGCTTTTAGCCCTCTCTTGATGTAGGAGAAAACTTGCTTTTCGCTAAAAACTTATAGCCCCACCTGCCATATATGCATATAGTATAGATGATTACTTTTCACCCCTCTCTTATGTGACTTGCCGGCATATTCAATATGCTGACCTACACGGCTGCAACGTCTTATGTTGCAGATATTTTTCTTCGACGAGTAAGAGTACGATTCAGGGTTACGGTCTACACTCAACTTGCCGTTGGTGTTTATTGGGACTCCACTCCCTTGACTGCTTCCGCTGAGATATTTAAGGTATATATCAGTTTTACGCTATTTACATGTGATTGCACTTTGATATATACATTGATGTACTGTGTGTGCCAGCATACTGATCCAGGGATGGCAAAGAAACACAGAGGCTTGCCTCATCTTGAGTCGGGTCGCTACAGAAATGGTATCAGAGCACATGTTGACTGTAGGACGTGACCCTAGAAACTGGAAATTTCTTAGGATAGGATCTCTCAAAAATCTTATTTTCGAGAACACCTTTCACTTCTCATCTTTTCTGATTTCATAAACGTTCTCTCTCACCTCAAATAGTTAGACAATGCCCTTTCCCTTTTGACCACATGAAGGATCAACCGACTCCCACGTCAAAGTAAAGATGATTTCATCATGCAGTTGAAGCTACACCCATTGAAGACTCTCAAGACCCGAAGAACTCGAAGACCCTGAAGTGTCCGAATAATTATATGACCATTAGAAGTCCAAACCCCAATTATATAACCACGTTAGTTACGATGATTTGTGAACCGTCTTTGGTGTGTGTTTTCCGACGGCCACAAATAAAAATCTATTCTCAAAAAATATTTTTTTGTATTGTGTGTATCTCCCTCCCTCTATTACCCGTCTCATCCCCAAAACCTCAACCCTACCAGATGGAGTATGAAGCTGGACTTGTAGTCTCTGGACCAATGACCCAGATGGAAGCTGAGATATGGATTCAGAACATGGAGAACCACTTCGGGAGCAACTTGATCTCAAGGAAGTATGAAGTGGAACACGCTCTCCAGTACTTTACCCAAAGTGCTGCTATCTGGTGGAAAATGCATCATGCCATACAAGGATTTAGTGGAGCAGAAACTTGGGACGAATTCAAGAACACCCTGTTCAGATCCCGTCTTATTCAAAAGTGCTATGATAATCCGAAGGAGAAGACTTGTGCATGCAAGATCTGTGGAGAAATAGGAAACACCCAGGAAGAACACAAGGATGGATGCACCCATTGTGAAGAAAATCACCCAGCTGAGGAGTGCCCAAGCAGTCAGGTGACTTGTTTCCTTTGTGAAGGAACCACCCACTTCCCAGCTCAGTGTCACATTTACCCCAAGGTAGAACAAGTTGTCCAGCAGCAGAAAGAAGCAATGAAGGAAACCCTCAAGAAGAAGATTCTAGAAGAACCGGTGATGAACGAAAATATTGAAGACCCTGATGGACAAGGTCTGACCAGATTTTTCTCCAATGCATGCTACTCATGTGGAGAAGAAGGACATTATTCACAGGACTGCACGAAGAGAAGCCAAGAGTATCTGGGAAACTTCCCGACGGAAGAAGTGGAGTTTGATCCACTTGAAATAGAAGAACTGGCCAAAATAAAGGAGTGTGGAAAGAAGAACAGGTACCCTCGGAAGAACCAAATCCCTGCAAAGATAGACCTGAGTCATGTCAGATGTTACAAGTGTATGAAGTTTGGCCACCACAAATACATGTGCTCAGGAAGGAAGCCGGGAACCCAAGGAGCAAAAGCAAACACTAAGAAGCCTCGAGGCTTGTCAGAAATCATTTGCTTTTGTTGCAAGGAAGCAGGACATTTTGCTAGCGATTGCCCGCAAAGGAAGAAAGCTAGAATGGAGTAGTTAAGTTTTGACCATGGCAATAAGTGTAATCTGAAGCACTCTTGTTTTTCATGAGATCATGGAGTGAAAAAAAAATTGTAACAGAAGTTCCTGAGATGGTAATAACATCATGAATAAATGGAATTTATGATTGCCTATGTTGAAACTATATGCGTTGTTACTCTACGAGCAAAGATCTCTGAACAATTATGAGGATATGAGAAAATATGCTCTATGCAGGCATGAGTATAATTCATTTAAGTGTGGTAGTAATCAGTAAAACTCCACAGGATCCACTGAGAAGGAATGTACCATGATTACCAAGGAGACACATACATTCCTCTGAGTACCTATTTACTGACACCTGCAGATGACAACTCTCTACGAGTCATTCCTCAAGGGCCCCAAAATGATCATGACCCTGACCAGTGAGCATGATTACCCGAAAATCCTGAAGGACATGATGAAGCACATTCATCTTGAAGGAGATGCAGTCTACAAAGGCTACCCATTCATGGAAGATGGAGTGGAACTTTGGTACGTGGAAGTACACCTCCACCATGTGAAAGGAGTTTGTCCAAAGACTATGGGGCAATACTTTTTCATTTCACGTGTACCACGAGCAACCTTCTTTGATGCTGTTCGTGAAGCTGCCATGGAAGCCATACGTCAGATCGGAGAAATACTGGAAGCAAGACTCCGTCATACCCAGGAATACCTGAGTGAAGTGCATGCTGAGATGATGGAGATGAAGCTCATGACCACCATGATGAAGCAAAAGATGGATGATTTCAAGGAGCACCTCGGAAAGTTCGAGTGGAACTAAATTACCTCCAAGAGAGGCAGATGAATAAAGTTGGCAGAAATGCTCGACCATACCGACCAATGGGGATGGCAGCATTTGTAATGGAGTACTTTTGAATTGGAGTTTTTGATAAGAAATTAAGGATGTAATAAAGGATTGATTATGAAATGGATATGATTTATGGAAGAAGCTATGATGGATCAGCAACGTTTTCTTAGGAGCATACGAAAACCTCAGAGTTGTGAAGATACGATAGATGTTTCGTTCAGCTTGCAGAACCAATGGATTATCCGAACTTCGTTCGTGGACAAGAGAAATTCTGCAACGCTTGTGAGGATGCCCAAGTGTTAGAATGCGAGATTCGCTAAACCTTATAGAGAGAAATGATTTGGGTGCGGAATGGATTGATCACCATGACGACTTACTCTTATCATTTATCTTGCTATTCGGAACGGTAAATCTGAGAGACTTACCCATATAGAGAGACGGCGTTCTTTGAAGCTTTTGCTTAAGCCTTAGAATGGTATGATGAAAGCCCCACGTACATGGCATTTGTTGTCACGCGTCGGAAATTTTACGGTAAGAATGAAACCAAGACCCCTCTCTCTGCAGGATAACCACAAATGGTAGACCACCATGAGAACCATCGATATGTTATTTAGAATTGGCCACGAGACTGTGAGTTAAAGAAGACCCAGTAACGGAAGAAGCTTATATCAATATGCTGACCTACACGGCTGCAACGTCTTATGTTGCAGATATTTTTCTTCGACGAGTAAGAGTACGATTCAGGGTTACGGTCTACACTCAACTTGTCGTTGGTGTTTATTGGGAATCCACTCCCTTGACTGCTTCCGCTTAGATATTTAAGGTATATATCAGTTTTACGCTATTTACATGTGATTGCACTTTGATATATACATTGATATATTGTGTGTGCCAGCATACTGATCCAAGGATGGCACAGAAACACAGAGGCTTGACTCGTCTTGAGTCGGGTCGCTACAGAATGCCCTATTCCTCGTGTCAAGATGAAGTATGATTTGCTTGTTTGGGAAATTCACATCCCCATTGAGGTGACCTAGTGACTATTTGAAAATTCTCCGTCTTCTTTTGCGATTCGAGAAAGTTTTGTTGAGGGGATTTGATCAACCCCATTGACGGATTTCTTTCGATGACCATGAGATGGATGAATCGAGAAGTCACACACCTCTCTTCCAAGCCTTCACTTTAGGTTGCTTAGAAGAAAAATGATAGATTTAGTTTAGTTTTCCCTGTTTTCTGTTTTAGCGTTCGGTTGAAAAGTACCCCGAAAATAAAAGTTCTCCGAACGTCCTGAAAATCAATTATGATTTTTTCTGGATTTTTTGAAAAATACTGGGACAAAGAGCTTGTCTGGGGGCTATACCAGTGGGCCACAAGCCTGTGGGCCGCGACCACTCCCCTGGTCGCGCCACCCAGGCTTGTGGGGCCCACAGGCACCCCCTCCACTCATTCTTGCTCTCTTCTGGTTCTCCTACCTCCAGAAAAAATCGTTTCGCAGCTCAAACCCGTGTTCTTGCTCCTCTTGCTGGGATTTTCGATCTCTTTGCTCAAATCACCATTCTCCGAACTATTTTGGGGAAATTACTCCTTGGTAAGTGACTCCTCCATTGGTCCAATTAGTTTTTTCTCTAGTGCCTTATACTCCACGTATTTTTGCTACCTTGGTGACCCTGTTCTTGAGCTTTGCATGCTAATTTTAGCTGGTCCCAAGTAGTTTTGATGCGTAATATGGCCTCCAGGCATTTGTGGGAGTAGTTGCTACAAGTTTAGCTAAGCCTTGTTCATTTTTCCTTTGGGTCACTGAAAATTTCAAAAGAAGGAAGATGTTCGGGAGAAGCTTCCATGCTGGTTCCTCAAGCAAGAGAGGTCCCCGTCTTGCGATTCAGGATCCTGATCCTTACTAACCAAGGGACGCGCAGGTACAACCATGTGAATGGCCTTCTAATGAATTTATGATTGAGACAGGTTTCAAAGATGAGTTTGATGCACTTGTTCACAACGTCGGACTCGAAGAATTCATCTCCGATAAATGTGAACAGTATGTTGCTCTAACTTCCTCTTTTTTTCATAGATTCAAATTTTCAGCTGGCCGTGAGACATCAGTACAGTTTGATCTCTATGATAAACCGTATACCATGGATTTATAGGATTTCAATAGAATTTGCAAAATACCTATTTGGGGTAGCCTCAGTGATCCTCCTAAATCCTCGGTTAGAGATTTTGTCTCTGGTATTACTGTTGGAGAAACTAGAGACATTACGCAAACTACCATGGGGAGTATTCATTTTCCTGCCGTGCATTACTTTGCCCTCTTCATAGGCAGATGCATTAATGGCAAGATTGAGCATTGTCACCTCTGCGCACCCGACCTTAGCATCCTTAAGAGCGCAGTGGCGGGTGACAAAAGCTTCAACATGGGAGCTATAATAGCAAGGAGGCTGAATAAGAATGCTAATGAAGGGGATTTCTTTGGTGGGATCTATGCCACTCGCATAGCAAATTTTCTTGGAGTATCTATCCGCGAAGGAGATCCCCCGCTCCATACAGCTTTCCTTGACTGCGTTGCTTTGACACGCTACTAGTTCCTTGAGAGGGATGACGAATCCCTTCTATATCGTTTGATATTTAACCGGCAGCGTGTTTTCCATATTACCCTTCCTCCTCCTGCCTTCTTTGACTTTCAGGTAAAACGTAGATATTACATAACTAGAGGAGAGGCAGAGGAGTATGAGAGGGAGGCAAAGGCTGCTCGTCTCTGTGAGGCAGCTATTCAGGTAGTGGCTGCAGCGCTCCCGTATAACCTTCATTATGATTTTGGGTATCGCCGAGACCATCCTTGGGAGTAGACCAACTTAGGCCAAAACCTTAAGCTTGGGGGAGTACGTGTTCTCAACGACTTTACATTTTTGCTTATGCTTTCACTTTGTTCATCGGTGTTCACACTTTGCCACTGTATCATCCATGCTAGTTTATTTTATTTTTCTCGTTTCCTTTTCGTGTGTCTGTCTAGTTTGAGAAAACCCAAAAAGATTTTCTTTTTCTTCTTTTGCTTGTTGGGAGCTTTCTCGTGTAGATAGTTTTCTTTTTCTTTGGGTCAAGATAGAAGATATTGGTTACAATGTTTAGTGGTTCTTGCATGCATACCTGTTTAGCTTTCAAAGAGCCATATTACTATGTCTTCTCCTTTGTGTTTGCCTGCAGATTCCAGCATAGTCCAATGCACGAGCACTCTTATTATTGTTCACATCGCTCGGTCGTGCAAGTGAAAGGCAATAATGACGATATATGATGAAGTGACTGAGCCTGGAAAAGCTGGTATGAACTCGATCTATTTTGTTTTTGTAAATATGACTAGCTCATCATGCCTGATTCAGCTTTGTTGTGAGAGAAACATGTTTACAATGACAACTTAGAGATCATAGTTGCCTATGACATGCTTACTTAGCTAGGAGCTTATAATGGTTTGTCTTGGTTGCCAACATGAATGTTGAGATGACTATGATGTAGTATGATAGGATGGTATCCTCCTTTGAATGTTTCAAGTGGCTTGACCTAGCGCATGTTTACGCATGTAGTTGAAACAAAATCAACATAGCCTCTATGATATTCATGTTCATGGTGATTTATGTCCTACTCATGCTTGCACTCAATGTTAGTTAATCTCAATGCATTTTGATGACTGTTGTCGCTCGCTAGTTGGTCGCTTCCCAGTCTTTTGCTAGCCTTCACTTGTACTAAGCGGGAATACTGCTTGTGCATCCACTTCCTTAAACCCAAAGTTGTTCCATATGAGTCCACCATACCTACCTATGTGCGGTATCTACCTGCCGTTCCAAGTAAATTTGCATGTGCCACTCTCTAAACCTTCAAGAAATAATCTGTTTTGCATGCTCGAACCACTCATGTGGTGACAGGGGGCTATTAGTATCTTCCATGCTAGGCGTGTTATCCTCGATATGTGTTTATTCACTATCATTCACGAGAAAGGGGCCGGTAATTGGAATTCCCACTTCCATGCTCAAATCGAAAAGATAATTGCAAACAAAACTCCCCCAGGATTGATGTTGGTATGGGCGGTATCCGAGGATTCGGCTAGCCGTGGAGTGTGATTGATTGGTGGTGGGGGAGTCAAAACTTTACTTTTCTGTTTGGGAACCGCATATAGCATGTGTAGCGTGGAAGATGTTGATAACTCTTAGTCATTGCGTTGAGAATGAAAGCATGCCACCCAAAATTATTACCTCTGTTTTCAAAGCTTGAGCTCTGGCACCTCTGCAAATCAATGCTTCCCTCTGCGAAGGGTCTGTCTATTTATGTTCCTGTTGAGTCATCCTCCTCTTACAAAAGCACCAATTAGAGAGCACCTCTGTCATTTTTATGCTTTGCTTTTAGCTGTGTTGAGTATGATTGTGACTGGATCTACTTTGCCATGAATTGCAATGTTTAGTCAGCCCTTGGTCTTTGAAGGTGCCCTGCATTTATGTTTTGCGGTCTCAGAAAGAGCTAGCGAGATACCATCTGTTCGCACTGCTTCATGTTGCTTTGATTGAAGTCTTGACATTTCAGGCTTATTATTATTTTCTCGCTAGCTGATTATGCCATTGATATGAGTTTACCGTGAGACCTAGATGTCATTTGCTTATGTGGTTTGCTTGTGATCTTGCTGAAACTCTAGATATGAGTTATACATAGCTGCAACAACAAGATAAATAGAGTTCGTCAAAGTTTTTCATTTGTCTCTTTCAGTTTGTCAACTGAATTGCTTGAGGACAAGCAAGGCTTTAAGCTTGGGGGAGTTGATACGTCTCCATCGTATCTACTTTTCCGAACTCTTTTGCCCTTGTTTTGGACTCTAATTTGCATGATTTGAATGGAACTAACCCGGACTAACGTTGTTTTCAGCAGAATTGCCATGGTGTTGTTTTTGTGCAGAAATAAAAGTTCTCGGAATGTCCTGAAAATTTACGGAGAATATTTCCGGAATAAATGAAAAATACCTGCGCAAAGATCCACCGGAGGAGGTGTGCCAGTGGGCCACAAGCCCCTGGGCCGCGGCCACCCCCCTGGTCGTGCCGTGAGGGCTTGTGGGGCCCACGTGGCACCACCGCATCCAAACTCAGCTCTATATATTATGTTTTGCCCAGAAAAAATCAGGGAGAAGGATTCATCGCGTTTTACGATACGGAGGCGCCGCCACCTCCTGTTCTTCATCTGGAGGGCACATCTGGAGTCCATTTTGGGCTCCGGAGAGGGAAAATTGTCGCCATCGTCATCATCAACCTTCCTCCATCGCCAATTCCATGATGCTCTTCATCGTTCGTGAGTAATCTCATCGTAGGCTTTGCTGGACGGTGATGAGTTGGATGAGATCTATCATGTAATCGAGTTAGTTTTGACAGGGATTGATCCCTAGTATCCACTATGTTCTAAGATTGATGTTGCTACTACTTTGCCATGCTTAATGCTTGTCACTAGGGCCCGAGTGCCATGATTTCAGATCTGAACCTATTATGTTGTCGCCAATATATGTGTGTTTTAGATCCTATCCTGCAAGTTGTAGTCACCTACTATGTGTTATGACCCGGCAACCCCGGAGTGACAATAGCCGGAACCACTCCCGGAGATGACCATAGTATGAGGAGTTCATGTATTCACCAAGTGTTAATGCGTTGGTCCGATTCTTTATTAAAAGGAGAACCTTAATATCCCATACCCCGGAGCGACAATAGCCGGAACCACTCCCGGAGATGACCATAGTATGAGGAGTTCATGTATTCACCAAGTGTTAATGCGTTGGTCCGATTCTTTATTAAAAGGAGAACCTTAATATCCCATAGTTTCCATTAGGACCCCGCTGCCACGGGAGGGATGGACAATAGATGTCATGCAAGTTCTTTTCCCTAAGCACGTATGACTACATACGGAATACATGCCTACATTAGATTGACGAAGGGGATCTAGTTACTTATCTCTCCGTGTTATAGTTGTTACATGATGAATCACATCTGTCATACTCATCCATCACCGATCCACTGCCTACGAGTCTTTTACTATTGGTCCTTGCTACGTTACTTTGTCGCTATTGATGTCACTGCTGCTACTGTTACTCTGTTGCTACTGCTGTTACTTGCTGCTGTTATCACTACTGTTGTTCCTTGCTGCTGCTGTCACTACTGTTGTTACTTTTTACTTTGCTGCTACTTGTTGCAAGACTTTTCTAGGCGCCATTGATACAACAAGTTAGGAATAGTCTGCCGTCAACATATCGTTTCTGGCACCGTTGCTATCATACTACTTTGCTACTGATACTTTGCTTGCAGACACTAATCTTTCAGGTGTGGTTGAAACTGACAAATTCAGCTGCTAATACTTGAGAATATTCTTTCGCTTCCCTTTGTGTCAAATCAATAAATTTGGGTTGAATACTCTACCCTCGAAAACTGTTGCGATCCACTACATTTGTGGGTTATCAACTGGGTGATTGAATAGTTGTGTCAATATCTTCGACTTCTTCAAAGGATAAGTCTAACAGATCGGTTAGATCTTCGATAGTGGCGATGAAGTGGGTGGTGGGTGGGGAATAAAGTTCCCCGCACCTATTCCCTAGACTGGGAGGGTCCTGGTTTGGGATCGGTCCATCTGAATCATCAGCGTTTGGGTTTGAGTCATCGTCTCGTTCGACCATGAGAGATTTGCCGAATGATCCATGGAGCCCCAGCGGACCTACACTCCACTGCTTTAGTGGTGGGAATGTGTTCGGGCAGGGTTACCCTTGAGCCTTCGAACACCATGGTTAGATCTTAGCTCGAGGCCGAACTGAGGTTAGAATCTATTCTGGACTCGAGGTCGGGAAGGAGACCCAAAGTTAAGGCTTCGAATTTTCGAGCTCTTCAGTGAAAGCCGAGACCTTTGAGAGGATCAGATCGCCCTGGGTGTCCGCAACAGCTTCCAAATCAACGAACTTGAATCCGTCGACTGGGGTGAGCCCGCTAATCTGATGATGAATTGTCTGTTGGAAATATGCCCTAGAGGCAATAATAAATTAGTTATTATTATATTTCTTTGTTCATGATAATCATTTATTATCCATGCTATAATTGTATTGATTGGAAACACAGTGCATGTGTGGATACATAGACAAAACACTGTCCCTAGTAAGCCTCTAGTTGACTAGCTCGTTGATCAAAGATGGTCAAGGTTTCCTGACCATAGGCAAGTGTTGTCACTTGATAACGGGATCACATCATTAGGAGAATCATGTGATGGACTAGACCCAAACTAATAGACGTAGCATGTTGATCGTGTCATTTTGTTGCTACTGTTTTCTGCGTGTCAAGTATTTGTTCCTATGACCATGAGATCATATAACTCACTGACACCGGAGGAATGCTTTGTGTGTATCAAACGTCGCAACGTAACTGGGTGACTATAAAGATGCTCTACAGGTATCTCCGAAGGTGTTCGTTGAGTTAGTATGGATCGAGACTGGGATCTGTCACTCCGTGTGACGGAGAGGTATCTCGGGGCCCACTCGGTAATACAACATCACACACAAGCCTTGCAAGCAATGTGACTTAGTGTAAGTTGCGGGATCTTGTATTACGGAACGAGTAAAGAGACTTGCCGGTAGACGAGATTGAAATAGGTATGCGGATACTGACGATCGAATCTCGGGCAAGTAACATACCCAAGGACAAAGGGAATGACATATGGGATTATATGCATCCTTGGCACTGAGGTTCAAACAATAAGATCTTCTTAGAATATGTAGGATCCAATATGGGCATCCAAGTCACTCGGGTCATGTCTACATAGTTCTCGAACCCGCAGGGTCTGCACACTTAAGGTTCGACATTGTTTTATGCGTGTTTGAGTTATATGGTTGGTTACCGAATGTTGTTCGGAGTCCCAGATGAGATCACGCACGTCACGAGGGTTTCCGGAATGGTCCGGAAATGAAGATTGATATATAGGATGACTTCATTTGGTTACCGGAAGGTTTTCGGGCATTACCGGTAATGTACCGGGAATGACGAATGGGTTCCGGATCTTCACCGGGAGGGGGGACCACCCACCCGGGAGGTCCCAAGGACTTTGGGGGTGGCGCACCAAGTAGGTGAGGTCAGCCCAAGGCTGTCTTGCGCAAGAGAAAGAAAAAACCAAAAGAAGAGAAAAAAAAGGAAAGGTGGGAAAAGTGAGAAGGACTCCACCTTCCGATCCTAGTTGGACTAGGATTGGAGGAGGACTCCTCCTCCCTTGGTGGCGCAGCCCTTGGGGCTCCTTGAGCCACAAGGCAAGCATCCCCTCCCCTCCTCCTATATATATGGAGCAATTAGGGCTGATTTGAGACAACTTTTCAAGGGCAGCCCGACCACATACCTCCACGGTTTTACCTCTAGATCGCGTTTCTGCGGAGCTCGGGCGGAGCCCTATTGAGATTAGATCACCACCAACCTCCGGAGCTCCGTCACGCTGCCGGAGAACTCATCTACCTCTCCATCTCTCTTGCTGGATCAAGAAGGCCGAGATCATCGTCGAGCTGTACGTGTGCTGAACGCGGAGGTGTCGTCCGTTCGGCACTAGATCGTGGGACGGATCGCGGGACGGTTCGCGGGGCGGATCGAGGGACGTGAGGACGTTCCACTACATCAACCGTGTTCACTAACGCTTATGCTGTGTGATCTACAAGGGTACATAGATCGGAAATCCCCTCTCGTAGATGGACATCACCATGATAGGTCTTCGTGCGCGTAGGAAAATTTTTGTTTCCCATGCGACGTTCCCCAACAGTGGCACCATGAGCTAGGTTCATGCGTAGATGTAATCTCGAGTAGAAAACAAAAGTTTTTGTGGGCGGTGATGTGTGTTTTGCTGCCCTCCTTAGTCTTTTTTGGATTCCGTGGTATTGTTGGATCGAAGCGGCTCGGACCGACATTACTCGTACGCTTACGAGAGACTGGTTTCATCGCTACGAGTAACTCCCTTGCTCAAAGATGACCGGCGAGTGTCAGTTTCTCCAACTTTAGTTGAATTGGATTTGACCGAGGAGATCCTTGGATGAGGTTAAATAGCAATTCATATATCTCCGTTGTGGTGTTTGCGTAAGTAAGATGCGATCCTACTAGATACCCATGGTCACCACGTAAAACATGTAACAACAATTAGAGGACGTCTAACTTGTTTTTGCAGGGTATGCTTGTGATGTGATATGGCCAACGATGTGATGTGATATATTGGATGTATGAGATGATCATGATGTAATAGTTAATATCGACTTGCACGTCGATGGTACGGCAACCGGCAGGAGCCATAGGGTTGTCTTTAAAATAACGTTTGTGCTTGCAGATGCGTTTACTATATTGCTAGGACGTAGCTTTAGTAGTAATAGCATGAGTAGCACGACAACCCCGATGGCGACACGTTGATGGAGATCATGATGATGGAGATCATGGTGTGACGCCTGTGACAAGAAGATCGTGCCGGTGCTTTGGTGATGGAGATCAAGAAGCACATGATAATGGCCATATCATGTCACTTATGAATTGCATGTGATGTTAATCCTTTATGCACCTTATCTTGCTTAGAACGACGGTAGCATTATGAGGTGATCTCTCACTAAAATTTCAAGATGAAATTGTGTTCTCCCCGACTGTGAACCGTTGCGACAGTTCTTCGTTTCGAGACACCACGTGATGATCGGGTGTGATAGACTCAACGTTCACATACAACGGGTGCAAAACAGTTGCACACGCGAAACACTCGGGTTACGCTTGACGAGCCTAGCATGTGCAGACATGGCCTCGGAACACATGAGACCGAAAGGTCGAGCATGAATCGTATAGTTGATATGATTAGCATAGAGATGCTTACCACTGAAACTATTCTCGACTCACGTGATGATCGGACTTGAGATAGTGGATTTGGATCATGTACCACTCAAATGACTAGAGAGATGTACTTTTTGAGTGGGAGTTCTTAAGTAATATGATTAATTGAACTAATTTTCATGAACATAGTCTAATGGTCTTTGCGAATTATGATGTAGCTTACGCTATAGCTCTATTGTTTTTATGTTCCTAGAGAAAATTTAGTTGAAAGTTGATAGTAGCAAACTTTGCAGAGGATTGTCCTCGTTGCCGCGCAGAAGGCTTATGTCCTTAATGCACCACTCGGTGTGCTGCACCTCGAGCGTCGTCTGTGGATGCTGTGAACATCCGACATACATGTTTTTTATGACTACGCGATAGTTCAGTGCAAAATACTTAATGGCTTAGAAGCAAGGCGCCGAAGACGTTTTGAAACATCACGGAACATAAGTGATGTTCTAAAGAGAAGAAATTGTGATTTCATGCTTGTGCCCTTGTTAAGAGGTAAGAGACCTCTGACAAGATTCTTTGTCCACAAAGTAAAGGAGAAAAGCTCAATCGTTGAGCATGTGCTCAGATTGTCTGAGTATGACAATCGCTTGAATCAAGTGGGAGTTCATCTTCCAGATGAGATAGTGATGGTTCTCCAAAGTCACGGCCACCAAGCTGTGAGAGCTTCGTGATGAACTATAACATATCAAGGATAGATACAATGATCCTTGAGCGATTCGCGATGTTTGACACAGCGAAAGTAAAAATCAAGAAGGAGCATCAATAGTTGATGGTTAGTAAAACCACTAAGTTTCAAGAAAGGCAAGGGCTAGAAGGGATACTTCGTGAAACAGCAAAACAGTTGCTGCACTAATGAAGAGACCCCAGATTGAACCCAAGCCCGGGACTAAGTGCTTCTGTTATGAGGGGAACGGTCACTGAGGCGGAGCAACTCTAGATACTTGGTAGATAAGAAGGCTGGCAAAAGTCAAAAGAAGTATATTTGATATACATGATGTTGATGTGTACTTTACTGGTACTCCTAGTAGCACGAGGGTATTGGATACCGGTTCGGTTGCTAAGTGATTAGTAACACGAAATGAAAGCTACGGCATAAACGGAGACTAGCTAAAGGCAAGGTGACGATACGTGTTCGAAGTTTTTCCAAGGTTGATATGATCAAACGTCGCACGCTCCCTCTACCATCGGGATTGGTGTTAAACCTAAATAATTGTTATTTGGTGCTTGTGTTAAGTATGAACATGATTGGATCGTGTTTATTGCAATACGATTATTCATTTAAAGAGAATAATGGTTACTCTATTTGCTTGAATAATCACCTTCAATGGTTTATTGAATCTCGATCGTAGTGTTACACATGTTCGTGATATTGGTGCCAAAAGATACGAGGTAATGATGATAGTACCACTTACTTGTGGCACTGCCGCTTGAGCCATGTTGGTATAAATTGCATGAAGAGGCTCAATGCTGATGGATCTTTATACTCACTTGATTTTGAATCACTAGTGACATGCAAATCATACCACATGAGCAAGGCCTTGTTTTCATTGAGATGAAACAAGAATAGTAACTTGTTGGAAGTGATACATTTTGATGTATGCAGTCCAATGGGTGCTGAGGCACGCAGTGGATATCATTATGTTCTTACTTCAATGACGATTTGAGTAGATACAAGAGTATTTAATTAATGAATCACAAGTCTGAAATATTGAAAGGTTCAATTCTGTTTGAGGAGTGAAGTTCGTCGTAACAAGAGGATAAACTGTCTATGATATGATCATAGAAATGAATATCTGAGTTACGAGTTTTGGTACGCAGTTAAGACAATGTGGAAATTGTTTCGCAGTTCATGCCACCTGGAACATCATAGTGTGATGATGTGTCTGAACGTCATAGCCACACACTATTTGGTATGGTGCATGCTATGATGTCTCTTATCGAATTACCACTATCGTTTATGGGTTATGCATTAGAGACAACCGTATTCACTTTAAATAGGGCACCGCGTATTTCCGTTGAGATGAGACAGTATAGACTGAGGTTTGGAGAAATCTAAACTGTCGTTTCTTTAAAGTTTGGGGCTTCGACACTTGTGTGAAAAGGTTTTAGTCGAATAAGCTCAAACCCAAAGTGGATAAATGCATCTTCATAGGATATCCAAAACAGATGGGTACATCTCCTATCTCAGATCCGAAAGCAAAGTGTTTGTTTCTAGAAACGGATCCTTTCTCGAGGAAAGGTTTCTCTCGAAAGAATTGAGTGGGAGGGTGGTAGAACTTAATGAGGTTATTGAACCATCACTTCAACCAGTGTGTAGAAGGGCGCAGGAAGTTATTCTTGTGGCGCCTACACCAATTGAAGTGAAAGCTGATGATGGTGATCATCGAGCATCGAATCAAGTTACTACAAATCTCGTAGGTTGACAAGGTCGCGTACTACTGCAGAGTGGTACGGTAACCCTGTCTTAGAGGTCATGTCGTTGAGCAACAATGAACCTACGAGTTATGGAGAAAGCAATGGTGGGCCCGGATTCCGACAAATGGCTGGAGGCCATGAAATCCGAGAGAGGATCCATGTATGAAAACAAAGTGTAGACTTTGGAAGAACTACTTGATGGTCATAGGACTATTGAGTACAGATGGATCTTTAAAAGGAAGACAAATGATGATGGTGATAAGTCACTATTAAGAAAAGCTCGACTTGTCGCAAAGATGTTTCCGACAAGATCAAACAGTTGACTATGATGAGACTTTCTCACTCGTAGCGATGCTAAAAGTCTGTTAGAATTATGTTAGTAGTTGCTGCATTATTTATGAAATATTGCACATAGGATGTCAAAACATTGTTTCCTCGACGGTTTCCTTGAGCAAACATTGTATGTGATACAACCAGGAGGTTTTGTCGATCCTAAAGATACTAGCAAGTATGCAAGCTCCAGCGATCCTTCAATGGACTGGTGCAAGCATCTCAGAGTTGGAATATACACTTTGATGAGATGATCAAAGATTTTGGGTTTGTACAAGGTTTATGAGAAACTTGTATTTCCAAAGAAGTGAGTGGGAGCACTATAGAATTTCTGATAAGTATATGTGGTTGACATATTGTGGATCAGAAGTAATGTAGAATTTCTGTAAAGCATACAAGGTTGTTTGAAAGAAGTTTTCAAAGGAGTACCTAGATTGCGCTACTTGAACGTTGAGCATCAAAGATCTATGGAGATAGATCGAAAGCGCTTAATGGAAGTTTCAACAAGATGCATGCCTTGACAAGTTTTTGAAGGAGTTCAAAATAGATCAGCAAAGAAGGAGTTCTTGGTTGCGTTGTGAGGTGTGAATTTGAGTAAGACTCAAAACCCGACCCCGGCAGAATAAAGAGAATAGACGAAGGTCGTCTTCTATGCCTTGGCCGTAGAATCTGAAGAATGCCATGCTGGGTACCGCACCTGATGTGTGCCTTGACTCAAAGTCTGTTGAGAGGTACAGAGAGTGATCCATGATTGAATCACTAACAGCGGTCAAAATTTATCCTTAGTAACTGATGGACTAAGGAATTTTTCTCGATTATGGAGGTGGTTAAAGAGTTCGTCATAAAGGGTTACGTCGATGCAAGCTTTGACACTAATCCGAATAACTATGAGTAGTGAAACGGATTCGTATAGTAGAGTAGATATTTGGAGTATTTCCGAATAGCACATAGTAGCAGCATCTATAAGATGACATAAAGATTTGTAAAGAACACACGGATCTGAAAGTTTCAGAACCGTTGACTAAAACCTCTCTCACGAGCAAGACGTGATCAGACCCCATAACTATATGGGTGTTGGATTCGTTGGAATCACATGGTGATGTGAACTAGATTATTGACTCTAGTGCAAGTGGGAGACTGTTGGAAATATGCCCTAGAGGCAATAACAATATTAGTTATTATTATATTTCTTTGTTCATGATAATCGTTTATTATCCATGCTATAATTGTATTGATTGGAAACACAGTGCATGTGTGGATACATAGACAAAACACTATCCCTAGTAAGCCTCTAGTTGACTAGCTCGTTGATCAAAGATGGTCAAGGTTTCCTGACCATAGGCAAGTGTTGCCACTTGATAACGGGATCACATCATTAGGAGAATCATGTGATGGACTAGACCCAAACTAATAGACGTATCATGTTGATCGTGTCATTTTGTTGCTACTGTTTTCTGCGTGTCAAGTATTTGTTCCTATGACCATGAGATCATATAACTCACTGACACCGGAGGAATGCTTTGTGTGTATCAAACGTCGCAACGTAACTGGGTGACTATAAAGATGCTCTACAGGTATCTCTGAAGGTGTTCGTTGAGTTAGTATGGATCGAGACTGGGATTTGTCACTCCGTGTGACGGAGAGGTATCTCGGGGCCCACTCGGTAATACAACATCACACACAAGCCTTGCAAGCAATGTGACTTAGTGTAAGTTGCGGGATCTTGTATTACGGAACGAGTAAAGAGACTTGCCGGTAAACGAGATTGAAATAGGTATGCGGATACTGACGATCGAATCTCGGGCAAGTAACATACCGAAGGACAAAGGGAATGACATACGGGATTATATGAATCCTTGGCACTGAGGTTCAAACGATAATATCTTCATAGAATATGTAGGATCCAATATGGGCATCTAGGTCCCGCTATTGGATATTGACCGAGGAGTCACTCGGGTCATGTCTACATAGTTCTCGAACCCGCAGGGTCTGCACACTTAAGGTTCGACGTTGTTTTATGCGTGTTTGAGTTATATGGTTGGTTACCGAATGTTGTTCGGAGTCCCGGATGAGATCACGGACGTCACAAGGGTTTCCGGAATGGTCCGGAAATGAAGATTAATATATAGGTTGACTTCATTTGGTTACCGGAAGGTTTTCGGGCATTACCGGTAATGTACCGGGAATGACGAATGGGTTCCGGATCTTCACCGGGAGGGGGGACCACCCACCCGGGAGGGCCCAAGGACTTTTGGGGTGGCGCACCAAGTAGGTGGGGTCAGCCCAAGGCTGTCTTGCGCAAGAGAAAGAAAAAACCAAAAGAAGAGAAAAAAAAGGAAAGGTGGGAAAAGAGAGAAGGACTCCACCTTCCAATCCTAGTTGGACTAGGATTGGAGGAGGACTCCTCCTCCCTTGGTGGCGCAGCCCTTGGGGATCCTTGAGCCTCAAGGCAAGCCTCCCCTCCCCTCCTCCTATATATATGAAGCAATTAGGGCTGATTTGAGACAACTTTTCAAGGGCAGCCCGACCACATACCTCCACGGTTTTACCTCTAGTTCGCGTTTCTGCGGAGCTCGGGCGGAGCCCTGCTGAGATTAGATCACCACCAACCTCCGGAGCGCCGTCACGCTGCCAGAGAACTCATCTACCTCTCCGTCTCTCTTGCTAGATCAAGAAGGCCGAGATCATCGTCGAGCTGTACGTGTGCTGAATGCGAAGGTGTCGTCCGTTCGGCACTAGATCGTGGGACGGATCGCGGGACGGTTCGTGGGACGGTTCGCGGGGCGGATCGAGGGACGTGAGGACGTTCCACTACATCAACCGCGTTCACTAATGCTTCTGCTGTGCGATCTACAAGGGTACGTAGATCGGAAATCCCCTCTCGTAGATGGACATCACCATGATAGGTCTTCGTGCGCGTAGGAAATTTTTTGTTTCCCATGCGACGTTCCCCAACATTGTCTTACCATGTGGGTGGTACTGCTGAAAGCACAGGATTGGTCGAAGGTGAGGATGTCGTGGGCGTTGATGTTATCTCTAGTAACCAAGCGAGCCATCGGTCTTTTTTGCAATCCCACAATGGAGCTCTCAATGAAAGCACCAATGGCCATGTTAAACCGGCTAATCTCGAGTAGGGGGTCTGAACTATGGATCTAGGATCGAGGGGTAAGAAGAGACGAAGAAGACATTGTTTTACCCAGGTTCGGTCCCTCTTGATGAAGGTAAAATCCTACGTCTTCCAATTGTTGTTATTGATGGAATAGTACACATTACTGACTTGATCTACTGTGAGATTGGATGTTGTGGTCTAAACCCTAATTGTGACGAGCTTAATGTATCCTACGAGCTATGACCCCTCGCTTATATAGATGACAAGGGTGCTAGGGTTACACAAGGTCGGTTACAATAGAGAAGGAATATGTTGATTACTACATCGCCTTGGATTGTACGCCAAATCTTCCGAAGAGTCCATCTTGAGTCTGAAGCTTCTACTAAAAGTCAAAAAGGCCTGGGAGTCCGGTCCATGAGAATAGGCAGCCGGCCCGAGGACCCCTTAATCCAGGACTCCCTCAAGCGGTAAGACCCTAATCTTGGGTATGCCCAAGGCACCACAAGGTAAAATTCAAGGAATACCCAAGCGTCTAAGCTTTGGGATGACCCGGATGCATCCCCTCTTTCGTCCACAATCCATTGATATGTTACTTGGAGCTATATTTTTATTCATCACATCATATGAGTTTTTCTTGGAGCTTCATGTATTGTAGTTTGTTTGTTTTTTAGTTTACGGCAATCAATGCTTTCTTGGCACATATTTTGATAGAGATACACACACATCATAATTTATTAGAATTCTCTTTACGCTCCGCTTATATCTTTTGAGTTAAGGTAATTATGGTCATGTGCTTGACTTATATCTTGAGAGAATGGAAGAAATATATTTTTTGGAAATCCCTAGAACTCTCATTCTTCACTTAAATATTTTTGGGTGTCTCTGAAATAGGAAGTGGTAATTTGCATTGGTTATATGTTTAGTCAGAAAATGGTAGGTATACAAGAGGGATATAAAACAAACTTGCATGTAGATCACTAAATGCAGAATGTATGACCAACAGTGTTGAAATTATAATAGAAAGCCTTACTAGCTTGTGGAAATTGATTGGTAAGAATAATTATATTAAGATTTGTGGTCCACCATTCAATAAAGTGCTGGTAGTGGCATGATCGGGAAGTTGGAGTGTCTTGTATCCTTGATTGAAAACCTTGTGTGTTGTCCAGGCGCGGGAGGGGGGGTGGTTAACTCCTCCAACATCCTCCCTAGGATTATGCGATGAGTGCTTTGCTTCAAGGGAGATAATAGAGGACACAATAAGTGTTTGAGTTCCTTGTGACTAATGTGATTTTGTGGACCGTAAGCACTTCTACCCCTTCCGCAATTTGCTAGCCTCTTCAGTAACGTGCATTGCTCATTCTCACCTTGAGATTGGCGCATACTTTGCCGGTGCATCTAAACCATGTGATATGATATGCTCTATCACACATTAGCCTTATTATACCTTCCTCAAATCAGCCACCATACATGCCTGGCATTTCCATAGCCATCTCGAGATATATTGCCATGCAACTTCCATCATTCTTATGAATTGAGCATCCATAGTTATTTTGCTTTGCATGATCATACAGTTAACATTATATGTGTGGTACGGATACCGTTCATCACTGCATACATGTTACACGAGTATCATTGCACATCTTGGTAAACTCCCAGAGGCATTCATATGTAGTCATATGGTCTATTCAATTTTTATTAAGTTGTAAAGAAAATAGAAATGTATGATCATCATTATTACAGCATTGCCCCAATGAGGAATATAAGGATGACACACACAAATGATTTATCCAAAGAATGAGGATGACGTTTCGTACTTAGAAAAAAGGAAGAAGAAAAAAGAAAAAAAAAGAAAAAAGAGAAAAAGAAAGAAGGGGCATGCCACTATCCTTTGTTACATTTGTGCTTCAAAATATCATCATGTTCTTCATATAGAGAGTCTCCATGATTTGTCACTTTCATATACTAGTGGGAATTTTTACCTTATTTAACTTTCCTTGTATATTCCGATGATGGGATTCCTCAAATGCCCAAGGTCTTCATGAGCAAGAGAGTTAGATGCACATCCCACTTAGTTTCCGTAGAGAGCTTTCATAAACTTACAACTCTGGTGCATCAAAATTTGCATGTCAATCCCTACTCCACACATTGATATTGATTGAAAGGCATCTCCATAGCCTGACGATCCACCTAGTTGGTGTGAGGCTATCCAGACTTGACACAAAGGTGCTTAAAAACTATGTGAATGATAGGTTAATAGTTTAGTTCACTTGTTTATCCCTATCATCATTCTATTCCACCTCAAGTGTTGAAAGTCCATGGCTCGCGCTAAGGTATTGAGTGAATTTGAAAAGGCTGGAGCGCATGAAAAAGTATGAGTCAAATGCTTGGTTAGGCACTGGGGTGATCATGATCTATACTTGATGTTAGGAAGACGGAATTATGCCATTGCTTACATGATTAAGTGAATGGGGGGACAACATTATTTAGTGTTGTTATTTGAAAAACAATTTTAATTTGCTAACATTCATCTTTATTAACATTTTGATATCTATTAAGTCATTATCTCTCAACATTTATATCATAAAAGGTTACATGATAAACATGCTAGGCAACATTCAACATTAAAAAAATCTGGTTTAACCGTTTACCTACTCAAGGATGAGCAGGAATTAAGCTTGGGGATGCTTGATATGTCTCCAATGTACCTATAATTTTGTATTATTTCATGCTACTTTTGTATCAATCTTATATACTTTAGAGGCCATTTTATATCATTTTTTGGGAACTACCCTATTTTCCTAGTGCGCAATGTGAGTTTTTGTTTTTGCCTATTTTCTTGTTTCACACGAAACCATTACCAAACAAAGTCCAAACGGAAAGAAACTTTACAGTGATCTTTTTGGACCAACACGGACCCCTAGAGCATGTGGAGGATACATTAAGCCACACGAAAGCGCTACAAGCTCATGCGAGGCGCCCCCACGGGTCGTCGTGTGATCTTGTGGGGCCCGTGCCTCTCCTATGCTGCCTCTTCGTCCTATAAATTGACATATATTCCGAAAACCTTAAAAGGAGCACCAGAACAATCTTTCCACCGCTGCAAGTCACTGTTTTTGTGTGATCACATCTCGAGGCCTCCGTCGGTACTCTGCCGGAGGGGGAATCGATCTCGGAGGCCATGTACATCAACCTTGTTGCCTGCATGATGATGTGTGAGTAGTTCACCACATACCTATGGGTCCATAATGATTAGCTAGATCCCTCTCCCTTCTCTCTCTCTATGATCTTGAATATCATGTTCTTTTCGGAGATCAATCCGATGTAATCCTCTTTTGCGGTGCGTTTTTTGGGATTCGATGGATTGTGGGTTTATGATCAGATTATCCATTAAAAGTAACTCGGTCTTCTTTGAAATTTATAGTGACTTTATTATCTATGATTGTTATAGATGTGTATGCTTTCCGATCTATGAATCTTTTTTATCCAAGTAGATGAGTAGATCATTAGAGGGAGTAGTGCATAGTAAGTTCAATCTTGCAGTGTCCAGAAGGGGTAGCGAGGCATGTATTTGTATTGTTTCTACTAAGGATAAAATGATGGGTATTTGAACATATTGCTTGTCACAGTTTGTCTACATTATGTCATCTTGCTTAAAGCGTTACTTTGTTTGTCATGAATTTAATAACATAGATGCATGTTTGATAGAGGTTGATTGGTGGAGTAATAGTAGTAGTTGCAGGAAGGAGTTGGTCTATTTGTCATAGACGTAATGCCTATGTACATGATCGTACCATGAATAAATCCATAACCATGTGATTTTCTATCACTTGCCCAACAATAATTCGTTTACCCACTATATGCTATGTTTTTTAGAGAGATGCCTTTAGTGAAAACTATGACCCCTAGGTCTATTCCGCATATTTTTGAAAGCTCCATTTACTTCCTGTAATTTATTTACCTTTTATTTACTTTGAATTTATTTACCAACTACTATTAGATTTAATCCTTTCAATTAACAAGTACAATAGGATTCACAACCCTCTTGCCCGCGTTGGGTGCAAGTATTTGCTCTTGTGTGCGCATGTACTGTCGACGGTTAATTGCATGCTTCCCCTATTGGTTCGGTAAACCTTGGTTCTCATTTAGAGAAATACTTGTTGCTACTCTACTACATAAGTGCATTAGAAGTACGATCCAATTACCTGATTTGACACCGAGGTGCTCATGATTTATACTTACGTGGTGAGGATGGAGTCATGCCATGCTTATATGATAAAATGAGTCACTAATAGGGAAAAGGTTAGTAGTACCGCTTGTTTTTGGGATATCAGTGGTGTGGGTACCTGCGCTACTATTACCGTGCTACAACTAATTGTAGCAGTCGCACTTGTTGTCACACACCACTACTATACTTACGTAGCAGTAGCGTGGGTTGGTCAAGCACTACCTGCAACTTAGTTAGCGTAGCGCGCGTTCATAAACAGTGCTACTACTAATCACTACTGCAGGATGTTGCTAATGCGAAACTACAATCAGAGACCCTTCGACGAAACTGTGTGCAATGCATGAATCACAAACGGTGATGTAAAAAAAGATGCAAAATGTTTGTGATGCCAGAGACATCAAACACGATTCAGATTAGAATTGAGCATATGATGCATGGAATACGGTTCACTCTAATGAAATGTTTGCGATGAGGCAAAACAACAGAAACGAGCAGCCAGATGAAGGTGTGTGCGCTATATGACATATAGTTCACTCGTATGAACTGTCTGTGATTAGGCAACACAATAGAAACAGATGACCAAATCAAGGCGTGTGCGATATACGACATACAGTTCACTTGGATGAACCGTTTGCGATTAGACAACACAACAAAAACGATTCAACTTAACAAGATGTGTGTGATACGCGACAAACAAGTGAGTAATCATAAATGTGTGGGAATACCAACAACAACATAGCCGATTCGTTTTAACAAGTTGTGTGTGTTGTGAGCAAACAATTGCTGGTATACAATTGTGAGTGATTGATGAAATCATCACCCATGGGTTCCATTGTTTTGTCCATTGTGCAATGTGATTTGCTCTATCCGCACAACATCTGTGCTATGTCTATAGAACATCAACATATATACTTATAAGGACAACATTGTGTAACCAAATTAAGCATACAATTACATGAGGGACTACACACATCACATTTCCACACACCAAAGTAAGCAATTACATGCATACTAAACTACAAGAAACAAGCATCTAATCATCTACTTCATGTTGTCACGACGCTTGCCATTGCTTTGCTTCCAGTTGGATCCCTGGCCGTTTTGGGGAAGAAGGCACTTCCTCATGTCAATAATCCGCATGTACATCTTGTAGCTCGTGTACGCCTCCTTGGACGCATACATGACGTGAGCTTTGTCGAGTTTCTCCATTCAAACGAGTGCGAGGCACATTTTTCCTTGTTCCATCAATCCTTCATGTCTCTTTAGTAGGGGTCGATGATGGCCTCGGCGAGGTGAACCAGTGAGTCCTTCTCATGCTTCTTGCTGCCCTAGATCTTGCATTGGGCGTGGATGTCGACAAGATTCTGGCACGCGATGCCCGAATTCTTGAGCACCTTTACATCGTTGGTGATGTCCACCATAGCGAATATGTAGTGGTGGCTGTTGACAAACCTGGCGAAATGCTCGCAAGGCCTTGTGGCCAGGAAATAGTGGTAGACGAGGACGTGATTGCGCATGCACATGTGGCGACGGTGACCTTGGGATGAGACCCGAAACGAGCGCGTGTGTACTCGAGGTCGAACCCGACCACCTTGTACTTCTCCTCAACAAGCAACACCTCCATGATGTGGATGGAGTGCTCCACCGAGACCGGGTTGGTTGTGTACACCACTTAGAGCTCTGTGAACCTTCTGTGGGTGTCCACCACGACATGCATGGTGAACTGCTGCTCGTCATCGGCAGTCACTTGGAGCGCCATTGGATCCGTGCAGGATACCTCTAAGAATTTGTCGTGGTGGGTGTGCTTCTTGCAAAACTAGGGTGCGATCGAAAGGTTGAAGAGAAACAAGCGTTAAATGGCCGCTGTAATAAATGGGGGCCGACCAGCCTGTAATTGTCATGTCTTGTCATCGCGGTCATATCGAAGGATTCTAGTGCATGCTTGAGCACCCCACACGTGGGATCAAAGAGGCGCCAAAGGTATCATTGATGAGCGAAGCCTGTTCACGTGCAACCACGCAGTTTACCACGCGCAACCATGCAAGATACCCGCCCAGTTAGTTTGGCCACGCGTCGGCTAGAAGAGGGGCAAATCTTGGGTGTTTATTGGCAAAAAGCTTTGCAAAAAGGAAGTGTGTCGAATGACTTTGATCATAAGTTTACTCGTGAGTGATGAGGTCAAATTTACACATAAGGGTGATGATGGAAACTCGAGTGCGATAATTAATTCTGCGGTCTAGAGGGCACACCATTGAAGAAACCAACTGTGTGTAATAATGTCCAAGATCACAATCGAGTTAGCTATACAGATTGTTTGCAATGACACCGACAAGGGGAACACATTCGAGAATGATTAATAAAATCTAAGTCCATTGCATATTAAGGTCAAAATAGTACTACCAATATACAAGTCGCATACGATGCCATTTCAATGATTGTACCACATAAGCCTGAAATATTACAGGGTTCAAATTCTAGTGTTATATGACTCAAATTCCAAGATTACAAGGTTCAAACTGGTATTAGAAATGAAATTCAGCTCATTCAACTGCAAATGCCCGTGCTGATTAGCTAAACATGGATATAAAAGAGATTCAAACTAATATTACCACTTGCAAGGCTACTTTCGAAACCTCGTCATTTTTGCACGGGGGTCACCCACTCAAAAGTCATGTATGGGTTAACACAATGACTCCCAATTACTCTGTCATCTGAAGTTCCAAAATGAAATTCAGCTTTTTGGAGCCTTTTCCATTATGTAGTAGCCGCCCGCGCTGATCAACAAACCATTCATTTTTGCGAAATAAATGTAGGGCGAACCTCATTACCTTCAGCACCCTTGCTATAATAACAAAGAATGTGGCGAATATAATCTCTGGTAAGGTCCCTCGTTAGGAGTTCAAAGTAATTTCTGATAGATGCAGATCTAGGCATTCGATGTGATTGTTATATTGTATCACATTATCCACCACCACGCTTATTCTTATCTCCAAAAAAAGAGAACCTATTAGTGCCTACATGCAGTTTTGAACACTACTACATGACTATTTCGTTTGCAGGATTTGTAAAATGCACTAGCGTGCCATCTTTGATCTCACATGATTAACATGGGCATTTGATTACGATCTATAAAAATGTAGCCTTCTTCACAAGAGGTTGGAGTTGATGAAAAATTCCCTAAGAAAATTAGTACAGATGAATCCAATGGAGAAATTCTTATGTATTGTAACCATATGAATCAAGCAACCAATATGGGGGGGGCATGTATGTACTGAAATCCTCTAGAATCCCTTCAGAAATCTTCGTACATTGTCATTGTAAACTTGGGAAAAGGTGCCCAAAATTGAAATCCCTTATGGTTAACATTTAACAGAAAAGGACCATCACTTCAATATATAGCTTCTACAGGCAAGGAAAGCATCTCAGGAAACTGATAACTTTTTCCAGGTTGGGGCTGATAGATTCTAGTTCCAAGTCCTTGATTGCGCATATTCGGGGTCAAGCTTGTCGGAATTATTTTCTGGATGACAGACGAACATACATCTTCAAAATTATAAATAATGTTAATTTCAAGAAGGAGGGGTAGAAGGCGACTGTTGTACCTGAATGGGCGTGGATCCAATAACAAGTTCGAAGTATTTGACACACGATTAGCTCACCACTGTCAATTTCGGCGTAGAAATGACACTGATTCTTGTTGGACCTTGTTGATCAACTACAAGTAATCTCTCAAGTGAAGGGGTGTCCTCAGTGACCATACCGTGGTACACCTTTTGTGATCTCTTATTTCAGCACCAGCAACACACACAAACAATCTGGAGAGTCATGGAGGTGATGTAGAAGCTACTCAACCCATTGGTCGCCCGAAGACGAAGGTACCCGAGTGCAGTACAGCCGCGGAGCACGCGCTCCATGTCATCCTTTCGGATGCAGACGGTGATGAGCTCAAGGTGCTTCAGTCGTGGTAGAAAAAGAGCGGGTGTGTCATTAAGGGGGATGTCAGTTCATGAACTTGGCGAGGCGCAGCGTGGGCGCGAGGTGGAATGCGGATGTTGGCAGCGAGCGCATATGCCCATCATTAAAACTGAGCTCTTCGAGTTGATCTAGGGCGCGGGATCGGAACCACTCGCCAAGCTTGGCTTGGTCCTTGCCATTGGAACGGAACATGCCCGTGCTAAGGCCTCTGATTGGGCCATGGTGACTGTAGAGGATCTGGGACAACGTGTCCAAGCTTTTGCGATAGCCATGACAGAGCTTGTGGGCATCGATCAGGTCGAGAGCGGTGGAGTGCCATAGGGGGCGCCATCGTCGGGAAACAACGGTTGTCCGTGCCCCATATTTGTTTGGGAGGAGGGAGATGATGACTATCATCATATCATGAGGGAGCTTGTTGATCAATTCTAGGCCTGCTGGAGTCGCTTGTGGTTCTTGCTCGACCCGTCTCCTCTTGTTGACAGCCTGGTTCTCCACCTCCACAGTCTCCTCGTCAGCGATGCTTTCTGATAGAAGTGGGAGTACATGGAATATTTGGTTAAAACAGGGCAAAAGGAAAGTGTATTGTTAACTACAAGTTAGTAGGTAGGAATAGAGTAAGAAAATGGAATAACAATTGGTTCCTTAAATACTACACAATTCCTTTAACATTGTCAGGTAAGTCAACATGCAAATACTTGAAAAGAACACTTACTTCAAACAAAGTCTAGACGAATGATATCATCGGGGAAGTTAGCATATATCTCATGACTAAGCTCTTGCATGTGAGTGCAATTTTAGTGTGAGATTTTAGTACATAAAACTTAGAAATTTCTGTCCAAAGGCGTGTGCCACAATAAGAGTGACCACTTTCATCAAGTCTCACAGAAGCAACGATTGTAAATCCATAGTTTGTGTTCAGTATGACATTCGTGAAGTCTTGAGTTATGTAAATGACGAGATTGTGTACTACACATGATGTTGCATAGCAAGGAATGTGTTCCAGAAAATGTTAGGATTGTTAAATAATATGGTAATATGTAAATATGGGCGAAATTGAAAAAACAGTACAACAATTGAAATCAAAGGACAAAAATCTATAATTAAACAGATATTATGTTAAGAGAGCATATTCTATTAGCATGTAAAATTACAAGTCCAAACTCTAATTCATTTACATGGTATGTAAAAACAACAAATTAAATAATAAATAGCACCACCACTATTGTTGTTGATTTCTTTCCATACCTCATAAATGACTTTGTTTTTGACCTTGGAATTTCCCACACCAATAGAACATGAGAGGGTGGTGTTTCTTATCCATAGATAAAACATCACCCACTTTCTTTTTCCAGGGGAAGAACACCACCCACATACTTCCTCCATTCTTAAGTACTTTCTTCGTTACTAAATATAATCCTTTTTAGAGATTTTACTATGAGCAGGCGTTTTGGTGACCGGGCTCCATGGAACCCTCTTTATTATTTTATTTTTTAAAATCAAACTTTTCGACTTCAAAAAATTCTGAAAAAATGCAATTATACAAGGATGAAATGTATATGTGTATAAAAATTCAGCATGAAATACACTTAAATGCGACCTCTACAAAAAGGACAAATTTCTGGACTTTGAGGATGAATAGTATCATGTGTTAAAAAGTGTGAGATTTGTCTTTTTTGCATAACCCTCCTTTCAACGTATTTCGTCCTAAAAATTTACACATATGACTGTTATGTCTTCATGTATATCTGCATTTTTTAGATTTTTTTGAATTGTAAAAAATATATGAATTTTGATGAATTTTGGGTTTTCAAAAATCGACCTTCATGGAGGCCGAGCTCCAAAAGGCATTTTCGTTTTACTATGAATTACATAAAGTGCAAAATTAGTGAATAGTAGAATCTCTAGAAATACTTATATCTAAGAACAAAGGGAGTATAAGTCTTTTTAGAGATTTTAATAAAGACTACATATAAATGTATTATATAGTGTGCATTCACTTATTTTGCTTCATACATACTTTGTATTGAAATATCTAAAAGTGCTTATATTTAGAAATAAAGAAATTAATATCCTTTATTTTTAAAGGATTTTCAAAAACTTCTAAACATGGTTTCTACAATTATTTATTGTATTGTAATTTGGTTTCCACCAGATATTCACTCCCACTAAAAAACGGCACGATAAATGGCAGCTGAAACGAGTACGTGGCATATATGCGCCACTCTTAGCGGGGATTCAGAAATTCGGTCCACACAAGACACCGGCCCGATCCAAATAGACGAATGCTTTGTTCATATTTTGTCTGTTTGAATTGGTTCGTCCGTCTTTTTTGTAAATGGGTGAACTATGCGCCCAACGCGTTGATCCATTTTTCTTTCGCGAGAAAGGTTTACAGTCAATTTTTCTGATCGCTTTGATAAATATTACATAAAATAAAATTTATTTCTAGATTAATAAATGTTTAATACAAAACATTGCATAGTTGAAGAATTATAAAAATATCTCATAGTTGATACAATTAAGATAAAAGATTGTCGATACATCTACTAATTGCGGACATGAATCCATATATGCTCAACTAAATCATTTTACACATGCATGTGAGTATCGCAATCACACATCTTATGATGAAATTCGACGAACCGTACAAACGTTGTGTAATTCCCCAGAGTGTAACTTGCCATATTTGGAACCTTCATGTGTGGGTCCATGATGTCATTGACTTGTGAGATATATGTCATGTGTTATTTCATGTGATCATACATTGTCTCCCCTTTGCATTCATGCATCCATATCATCATGCCTTCTTTGTGTTTGTTGTTGTTGTGGATCCATGGATGTGATATGTGATATTTATGTGCTATGTGATGTGGAGTGGTGTTTGAAAGTGGGTTACAACTATGTTAGATTTCAACTAGGTTTCAAAACCCCCCCTTCTTTATTTCTCAAGCTCAAGATTTACTTGCTCTAACCCTTGTTCAAAAATGTTTATATTTTAGAGTGTTTTCTGGTGGATGTGGTGCTATGTCTAATGTGTTTTGAAACTATGTTTGAGAGGGGTGTTTATTCACAAAACAGATTATTTAATTCTGATTTGTAAATATTTAAGTGCTCCAAAAATCCTCTTTTCATTTTATTTTATTGGGCCATAATTCCCTTATAACCAGGGGCATTTTTGTTTTATTTTAGGGTCAACGGTGTTGCCTATGTGCTTTTATTTGTCTCTCTTTTGTTTTTAAATAGAAAAACCAGTGGGTTTTTCTTTCTTACGTGGCGCCTCCGAGTGGGCCTCCTCCTCCTCGCTGGCCCAGCTGAACTCCTCGTGCGGCAGCCCTCTCCTGTTGACGCATCTTCCTCTTCCCCCTCCTTTCCGTCAGTCCTTCAGAGAGAGAGCGAGACAGAGCGCCGACGCCGAGGCTCACGGACGTCGAGGCGGCCTCCCTCGCCCCCCTATTTATTCCTGGGCGTCCGAGCCGTGATCTAGGGTTCCTCCAAGCGCCGCCACCTCCTTTCCCATCTTCCTCCTCCCTCTCCCTCGTCGACAGAAGGTAGGCGAGCTCCTCCTCCGCCATGGCCGATCCTTGATGAGATCGCCGACGACAACAGCGTGTCCCTCCTTCCTCTCCAAGCGATCCAAGAGCACGCGGGACCTCAGGGGAGTCTGTTCCCATAGCTAATCGACGACGAACGCCTCTGCTTCCACTACATCGACGACGACCCCTTCCTCTCTGACGACTTCCTCCGCAACTGCTTCTTCCTCGACGTCCCCTTCTTCCTCTCCAATAGGCGTGGCCTCCTCGACCAGTGGGTGAGCAGAAGCACTCCTCCCCCTTCCCGTGTCGGCAGATCGCGCGTAGAGCCGTAGCAGCGCCGCCGTAGCTTCTCTCTGTCGCCGGCGCCACCGTGCACATTGTTGTGTAGTTGTAGAGCGTTTCGCGCCGCGTTTAGTGGTGGAATGGAACCGTGAGAGTCCCCTCTTCCTCCCAGCGACGAGTCGTTGTCCAATTCATAGTGAATCGCCGGCGCTGACCTTCCCCTATTCCGGCCACCGTTGGTTGTAGCAGATCCAGAGAGGGTTGTTCAAAAGAGCAAAGCCCCCCTCTCTGTTAAGAAACGATAGCGCAACGCAGTGGCAGTAGGGTGTTTTGTCTCCGCGCAGGTCGTGGGTTCGAGCCCCCGCAGCGCACCCCTTTTGCTTAATTGATTTTTGTGGCACAATAGCAACATAGGAAGCATATCCTGCTTCCTCTCCCCTCTCTGTCGAGCCAAGAGGGATAACAAAGTGGTAGTGGGTGTGTTTGTGTGCAGTATGACTTGGGTTCGATCCCCCAAGCCTCCCCTTTTATTTTTTGCTTTTCTTCTTTGTTGTTCTATGTAGTGTAAGTTGTTGCTTGCTTGGGCAGCACTATTTTGTTGCCTAAGATCTCAAACCAGTAGGTTTTCACCTTGTTTTAGTTAGGTGCATGCGTAGGGAGTTAGTGATGCTTGTGTATGTGTGTAGGAGGTCATGTGGTGCAACTTCCATGTGGTGTGTGCTTGTGTGTGTGCATGTGTGAGTATGCCACACACATGCCCAAGGCATGGTTTTTCCTTAGTGAGCACTTGTGTGCAAGCATGTATATGTGTGTGTTAGTGGTAGTTGATGTGAGTGTAAGTATGTGTGTGTTTTAAAAACTAGCATGTGTAGGTGTGTGTGCTTGAGCACTTGTGATGCTAGCATGTATGTGTGTGTCTGGTGGTGTGCTAAGGCACATGAACATGAGGGCTACCCCTCATGTGCACCATGGGAGATGTGAGTGTGAGTAAGTGCATGTGTAGGTGATGAACTAATGAGTACCACATGTGGTATGGCACTATTTGTATCTATATGATTCCATGTAGATTTTCCTTTCAACTTTGTGCCTACATGTTGTATGCAAGTACCTAGGTATTATATATGTTTTTGGCCTAGAATCTTCCTAGGAATCCATTGGTGGAATCAGATTTCACTTTGGAATACTTTCTGGAAAAGTCATTTTTCTGTCTTGATGCTATGTTTAGAGCTTGGTGCCATGTGGTGTGATGAGCCCATGGGGATGAATCCTTGATTTGGCAGTAGTGGGTGAACCCCTCTATAGCATGGTGGTTTTGTTTTATGCTTAGGAGTTTGCATGTGCAAGTTGTGCCTTGTCAAAGTAGGCATTGGCTGAAATTGTCAGCTTGGTGAAAATCTATGATTTTCACTAAATCTGAGAAACTGTTGTTATTTTCTTCCCTTGTTGTTGTGATTGCAAAAGCTCATGTGTTGGGAATCAGCCCTTGCAATCAACTAGAGAGTTGGAGATTTTGTGTTTGTCTAGCTCTCTGTTAAAATTCATGCACTTGCACTTCCTGTAGCTATTGTTTTGGAGGCTGTCAAAATGCTTCAGAGCATAAACAGCTGGTGAGAATCTGAGATTTTCACTAAGTCCCTGAAATCTGTTATTTTTGTCCAAGTTAGCACCTGTAGATCTTTCTCTGTGTAACTCCTTTGTATTATCTTCTTGATCATGCTTGTAGAGCTTTTGAATAGCTTTTGCCACATATCTTGTTTGGCACATTTGGGTGGCTATAGGTGCTTTGCATGTTGCTCTCAAACTGCTATGATGCTGCTTAGGACAGATTGCATAGTTTTGTTGTTTTGGAGCTTGTGAGTGCGTAGTTGGTGGTGTGGTGAGTTTCTTTGCACCACCCCATCTATAGTTGTTTTTTGATCATGTGGCGACCTGGGAGTACCAGAAGTGTGCCATTGGAGGTGGTTGTGGTGGAATTGATCCGTAGGACTCCATATCTTGTTTCGTAGTTTCCGGTTGATCTGTAGCTCCGTTCTCTATGTTCTTTATATGGTTTTGCATCATTTTATCGTGATGCACCTGTTCATGTCATCTTCATGCATGTCAAGATAGCTTAGAGTGAAGTTTTTTCCAGAAATTTATCTTCTCTTCTCATGTATATGCAAGTGACTAGTTTAGAGATGCATGCTTCATTCTCATCTCATGCATCATGTGTTTGTTGCATCATGTTGTGTTGGTGTTCATTGGCTGTCATTTTTATCTTGGGTAGCACCGGGATTGGAGAGCGAGTTCGTGGATTCAGGAGAGTACGTGCAGGACGAACAAGAGCAGTTCCAAGCTGAAGACATCACAGGCAAGATGTCCGTGACCTTGATACCGTATCTAGCTTTGTTATGCATAGATTCACGTTTCCTTCGATTATGCTCGCTACCTACCACTTGATATAATTGCCTCCTGATATTGCCATGAAAACCCAAACACCTGCCCCTCCTAGCTAATGTTGTTTAGCTAAGTAGGTGTGCTCAGCTTCTAATGATAGTGTTGCTAGTTGCAGGTGCCAGTTGTCTCGTGTGTCAACATGAGTATTTGATATCATTATGTTTTAAACTGCTATTTAATTAATGCACCTATATACTTGATAAATAATGGAAGGCCTAGCTTTTGCCGGGTGATTTGTTCCGTTATTGCCGCCTTAGTTTCCGGCTACCGGTGTTTGATTCCATAACTGATCGCTCCTAACACGTTCGGGGTTGTTATGGGGACCCCCTTGATAAATCGTGTAGTGTTAAGACTTGTCCGGCAGGGCCCAACATTGGTTCTAAGTTGCTGATCACTTAATAATAATTCTGCATAGGGAATATCTACCCCGAGGATTTAATCAAAAACCCGGGCCAGTGCTCCTCATGAGTGTTGGTCCAAACTAGAGCACCGTGCGGGGCCATCCTGGGGCAACTCGGGAGATTTCTCTGCCCACCGTACGCTTTGCTTATCCGGCGTGTCCTGAGACTAAGATACGCGGCTCTTATCGGGGTCGTCAACACATCGGGAGGTCCTGCTAGTCTTGTCTTACCTCAGCGATATATCTTGTGTATAGGAATCCCGGTGAAGCTTTGGTTCTCCCCAGAGTTGAGGTTTTCCTCTAAGGAATCCGACGAGATCACGAGATTCGTGATAGAGGATTACTTTGCGGCCCGTGACCGTTTGTGATGGACTAGTTGGAGCACCCCTGCAGGGTTTAATCTTTCGGAAAGCCGTGCTTGCGGTTATGTGGCAACATGGATTATTTGTTAACATCCGGTTATAGATAACTTGAACTTAATCTAATAAAATTGCCAACCGTGTGATTGTCCCCTTCGAAGACCTCTCTTCGATTGGGAACACGGTGGGGTTATGTTTGACGTAGGTAGGTGATCAGGATCACTTAGTGATCATCTAGCCTTCGACCGCTTGCGTAGACCACCACATCTATATCTTTGTTCTTCGTAAGTTAGCCACCATAAATGCTTAGGATGCCGCAACCTGATACGTCCATTTTGCATCATGCTTTCATGTTGATATTTATCGCTTTATGGACTGTTATTATACTTTGTGGTACCATACTTATGCCTTTTCTCTCTTATTTTGCAAGGTTTATTTGAAGAGGGAGAATACCGGTAGCTGGAATTCTGGACTGGAAAAGGAGCAAGTCTGAGTCCTCTATTCTGCGCAACTCCAAATGCCCTAAAAATCAACGTGGATTTTTTTGGGAATATATAAAAATACTGGGCGAAAGAAGTGTCAGAGGGGAGCTGCCAGGGGCCCACAAGCCTGGTTGCCGCGGCCTACGCCCCTGGCCGCGGCAACACGGCTTGTGGGCACCCTGGTGGCCCACTGGTCCCCCTCTTTTGCTATATGAAGTGTTTCGTCCGAGAAAAAATCAGGGTGGAGCTTTTTCGTGGATTCTCCGCCGCCACGAGGCGGAACTTGAGCAGAACCAATCCAGAGCTCCGGCACGATGATCCTGCCGGTGAAACTTCCCTCCCGGAGGGGGAAATCGTCGCCATCGTCATCACCAACACTCCTCTCGTCAGAGGGGAGTCATCTCCATCAACATCTTCATCAGCACCATCTCTTCTCCAAACCCTAGTTCATCTCTTGTAACCAATCTCCATCTCGCGACTCCGATTGGTACTTGTAAGGTTGCTAGTAGTGTTGATTACTCTTTGTAGTTGATGCTAGTTGGATTACTTGGTGGAAGAGTTTATGTTCAGATCCTTGATGCTACTCATTACACCTCTGATCATGATTATGATTATGCTTTGTGAATAGTTACTTTTGTTCCTCAGGACATGGGATAAGTCATGCTGATAATAGTCATGTGAATTTGGTATTCGTTTGGTATTTTGATATGTTGTATGTTGTCTTTTCCTCTAGTGGTGTTATGTGAACGTCGACTACATAACACTTCACCATCTTTGGGCCTAGGGGAAGGCATTGGGGAGTAGTAAGTAGATGATGGGTTGCTAGAGTGATAGAAGCTTAAACCCCAATCTATGCGTTGCTTCGTAAGGGGCTGATTTGGATCCACTTGTTTAATGCTATGGTTAGACGTTGTCTTAATTCTTCTTTCGTAGTTGCGGATGCTTGCGAGAGGGGTTAATCATAAGTGGGATGCTTGTCCAAGTAAGGGCAGTACCCAAGCGCCGGTCCACCCACATATCAAAGTATCAAAGTAACGAACGCGAATCATATGAACATGATGAAACTAGCATGACAGAAATTCCCGTGTGTCCTCGGGAGCGTTTTTTCTCTTATAAGACTTTGTTCATGCTTGTCCCTTGCTACAAAAGGGATTGGGCCACTTTTCTGCAGCATTGCTACTACTTGTTACTTTTTACTTTTCGCTTGCTACGTTTCACCTCACTACACCATCACTTGTTACCGCTACTTTCAGTGCTTGCAGTTATTACCTTGCCGAAAACCGTTTATCAGAGCCTTCTTCTCCTCGTTGAGTTCGACACTCTTACTTATCAAAAGGACTACGATTGATCCCCTATACTTGTGGGTCATCAAGACTCTTTTTTGGTGGGTTGCCGGGGAGGGAAGCGCCTTTGGTAAGTGGAATTTGGTAAGGAAACATTTATATACTGTGCTGAAATTTATTGTCACTTGTCACTATGGAGACTGTTCCTTTGAGGAATTTGTTCGGAGTATATTCACCACGAACGGAAGCACGAGGAGTTGCTCCTCAACCTGAGGTACCTACTGAAAATATCTTTTATGAAATTCCTTCGGGTATGCTTGAGAAACTACTGGCTAATCCTTTTACAGGAGATGGATCTTCACATCCAGACTTGCATCTAATCTATGTAGATGAAGTTTGTGGTTTATTTAAGCTTGCAGGTTTGCCCGAGGATGAGGTAAAGAAGAAAGTCTTTCCTTTCTCTTTGAAGGATAAGGCGTTGACATGGTATAGGCTATGTGATGATACTGGATCATGGGACTACAGTCAGTTGAAATTGGAATTTCATCAAAAGTTTTATCCTATGCATTTTGTACATCGTGATCGGAATGATATAACTTTTGGCCTCATGACAGGGAAAGCATAGCTCAAGCTTGGGGGAGGCTTAAATCAATGCTATATTCATGCCCCAATCATGAGCTCTCGAGAGAAATTATCACTCAAAACTTTTATGCTCGGCTTTCTCATGAAGATCGTACCATGCTTGACACTTCTTGTACCGGTTCTTTTATGAAGAAGGATATTGACCACAAGTGGAATTTATTGGAAAGAATCAAACGTAACTCTGAAGATTGGGAGCTTGAAGAAGGTAAGGAGTCATGTATGAATTTCAAGTTTGATTGCGTTAAATCTTTTGTTGAAACAAACACTTCTAGAGACTTTAGCGCTAAGTATGGACTTGACTCTGAGATAGTAGCTTCTCTATGTGAATCTTTTGCTGCTCATGTTGATCTTCCCAAAGAGAAGTGGTTTAAGTATCTCTGCCTGTAGAAGTCAACATAGTTAAAACCAATCTAGTTGAAGAGAAAGTCATTGCCTTTAGTGATCCTATTGTTCCTTGTGCCTACGCTGAGAAACCACCTTACCCTGCTAGGAAAAAGGATTCTTCTAAAGCTCCAACTGTGATACGTAGGGGTTACATTAGACCACTTGCACCCCCTGAGGAAATTAGAGTTGAACCTAGTGTTGCTATTATCAAAGATCTCTTAGCCGAAGACATAGACGGGCATGTTATAAAATTCTGTGAGGACTCCGCTAGAATTGCTAAACCTCACGCGAAAGACAAATACAGACCTGTAGTTGGCCTGCCCGTTGTTTCTGTCAAGATAGGAGATCACTGTTATCATGGTTTATGTGATATGGGTGCTAGTGTTAGTGCAATACCCCGTTCCGTATATGATGAAATCAAAGATGAGATTGCACCTGCTGAGTTAGAAACCATTGATGTCACTATTACACTAGCTAATAGAGACACTATCTGCCTTGTGGGAATTGTGAGAGACGTAGAAGTCCTGTGTGGTAAGGCGAAGTATCCTACTGATTTCCTCGTCCTTTCTACTGCACAAGATAGCTTTTGTCCCACAATATTTGGTAGACCCTTTCTCAACACTGTCAATGCTCAAATTGATTGCGTTAAACAGACTATCATTGTTAGTTTCGAGGGTGTGTCTCATGAATTTAACTTCTCCAAGTTTGGAAGACAACCCCATGAAAAATAGTCGTCTGGTAGGGATGAAATCATTGCTCTCGCCTCTATTGTCGTACCTCCTACGGATCCTTTAGAGCAATATCTGCTTGAGCATGAAAATGATATGCATATGGATGAAAGAGATGAGATAGATAAAATTGTTTTAGAACAATATCCTATTCTCAAGAATAATCTGCCTGTTGAACTGCTTGGGGATCCTCCCCCACCAAAGGGTGATCCTGTGTTCGAGCTAAAACAGTTACCAGATACTCTTAAGTATGCCTATCTTGATGAGAAGGAGATATATCTTGTTATTATTAGTGCTCACCTCTCGAATCACGAAGAGAAGTTGTTAAAAACTTTGAGGAAGCACCGTGCTGCCATTGGATATACTCTTGATGATCTTAAGGGTATTAGTCCCACTCTATGTCAGCACAAGATTAAAACCGATCCTGATTCTAAGTCAGTTGCTGATCATCAACGGAGATTAAATCCGAGGATGAAAGAGGTCGTGAGAAAAGAAATATTAAAGCTTCTGGAAGCAGGAATCATTTATCCTGTTGCTCATAGTGATTGGGTAAGTCCAGTACAATGCGTACCTAAGAAGGGAGGTATCACCGTCGTTCCTAATGATAAGAATGAACTAATCCCACAGAGGATTATTACTGGCTATAGGATGGTGATAGACTTCCGGAAACTGAACAAGGCAACCAGGAAAGACCATTATCCTTTGCCATTTATCCACCAAATGCTAGAAAGGCTATCTAAACACACACACTTCTGCTTTCTAGACAGTTATTCAGGTTTCTCGCAAATACCTGTTGCACAATCTGATCAGGAGAAAACCACTTTCACCTGCCCCTTCGGTACCTTTGCTTATAGACGTATGCCTTTTGGCTTGTTCAATGCACCTGCCACCTTTCAAAGATGTATGATGGCTATATTCTCTGACTTTTGTGAAAACATTGTTGAGGTTTTCATGGATGATTTCTCCGTTTATGGTTCTTCTTTTGACGATTGCCTCAGCAACCTTGATCGAGTCTTACAAAGATGCAAAGATACCAACCTCGTCTTGAACTGGGAGAAGTGCCACTTCATGGTTAATGAAGGCATCGTCTTAGGACACAAAATCTCTGAGAAAGGCATTGAAGTTGATAAGGCTAAGGTTGATGCAATTGAGAAAATGCCTTGCCCCACAGATATCAGAGGTATACGAAGTTTCCTAGGTCATGCTGGTTTTTATAGAAGGTTCATTAAAGACTTCTCTAAGATTTCTAGGCCTCTTACCAACCTCTTGCAGAAGGATGTTCCTTTTTTTTTGATGAGGATTGTGAGGAAGCTTTCGAAATACTTAAGAAGGCCTCGATAACCGCACCTATTGTTCAACCACCTGATTGGAACTTGCCTTTTGAAATCATGTGCGATGCTAGTGATTATGTTGTTGGTGCTGTTCTAGGACAAAGAGTTGACAAGAAGTTGAATGCCATTCACTACGCTAGTAAAACTCTAGACAATGCCCAAAGAAACTATGCCACTATGGAGAAGAAGTTTTTAGCAGTCGTGTTTGCATGTGAAAACTTCAAATCTTATATAGTTGACTCCAAAGTCACTATTCACTCTGATCATGCTGCTATTAAGTACCTTATGGAGAAGAAGGACGCTAAGCCTAGGCTAATCAGATGGGTTCTCCTGCTACAGGAATTTGATTTGCACGTTGTTGACCGAAAGGGTGCTGATAACCTGTAGTAGATAACTTGTCTAGGCTAGAGAATGTCCTTGATGACCCACGACCTATTGATGACAGCTTTCCTGATGAGCAATTGAATGTCATCAGCACTTCACATAGTGCACCGTGGTATGGTGATTACGCAAACTATATCGTAGCCAAATACATACCACCCAGTTTCACCTACCAGCAAAAGAAGAAATTCTTCTTTGATTTGAGACACTAATTTTGGGATGATCCTCACATTTATAAGGAACGAGTAGATGGTGTTATTAGACATTGTGTGCCTGAACATGAACAGGGGCAGATCCTGCAGAAGTGTCATTCCGAAGTCTATGGAGGACACCATGCTGGAGACAGAACTGCTCATAAGGTATTGCAATCAGGTTTCTATTTTCCCACTCTCTTCAAGGATGCCCGTAAGTTTGTCTTGTCTTGTGACGAATGCTAGAGAATAGGGAACATCAGTAAGCGTCAGGAAATGCCTATGAACTATTCACTTGTCATTGAACCATTTGATGTCTGGGGCCTTGATTATATGGGACCTTTCCCAAGTTCCAATGGGTATACTCACATCTTAGTTACTGTGGATTACGTCACTAAGTGGGTAGAAGCTATCCCCACTAGAAATGCTGATCACCACACCTCTATTAAGATGCTTAAAGAAGTCATTTTCCCAAGATTTGGAGTCCCTAGATATCTGATGACTGATGGCGGTTCACACTTCATTCATGGTGTTTTCCGCAAGATGCTCGCTAAGTATGATGTCAACCATAGAGTTTCATCTCCTTATCATCCTCAGTCTAGTTGTCAAGTGAAGTTGAGTAATAGGGAGATCAAATTGATCTTACAAAAGACCGTCAATAGATCTCGAAAGAATTGGTCTAGCAAACTTGACGATGCACTATGGGCTTATAGGACTGCTTATAAGAATCCCATGGGCATGTCGCCGTATAAAATGGTTTACGGTAAGGCCTGTCATTTACCTCTTGAGCTGGAACACAAAGCTTATTGGGCAATCAAAGAGCTCAACTTTGATTTCAAACTTGTCGGTGAGAAGCGGATGTTTGATATCAGCTCATTAGATGAATGGAGGGCCCAGGCATATGAGAATGCCAAGTTGTCCAAGGAAAAGGTTAAGAGATGGCACGATAAAAGAATACAGAAACGAGAGTTCAATGTAGGTGATTATGTCCTGCTATACAATTCTCGCTTAAGATTCTTCGCAGGCAAGCTTCTCTCTAAATGGGAAGGTCCCTACGTTGTCGAGGAAGTATATCGTTCCGGTGCCATAAAAATCAATAACACGGAAGGTAATTTTCCTAGAGTGGTAAATGGGCAAAGAATCAAGCATTATATCTCTGGTACTCCCATAAATGTTGAGACCAATATCATCAATATCATAACTCCAGAGGAGTACATAAGGGATGTTTATCAGCCTGTTTTAGACCCTGAAAATGAAGAGGTATGTGTTTCGGTAAGTAATTGGACTCCGAAACTTTTCCAATAGGAATTTTTCTCCGTTTTGGAATTTATGGAAAATTAGAAAAATAAAAAGCAGTCCGGAGAGCGCACGAGGCGGCCACAAGCTTGGTTGTCGCGGCCTACCCCTTGGCCGCGGCAACAGGGCTTGTGGGCACCTCGTGTGCCTCCCGGACTCCGTTTTCTTGTGGAGCACTCCTTCTGGTCCATAAAAAATCATTATATATACGCCCGAGGGTTTTGATCTCCGTATCGCGCAGTTTTCCTCTATTTTTGTTTCGAGCCAGTTGTCTGTCGCAGATTTAGAGCAAAGATGTCTCAAGAATTTGTTGGGGAGAATAATCTCCCTCAAGTTCGTGAAGAAGTAGATGCTAATCTGAAAAGAGTAGAAGTCACGGAAGCCAGGGACAAAGCTAAGGAGAAAACCCAAGCTAGGGAGGAAGTTCAACCTATGTTCAATATTGAAGACGTTGAAGGAGTGGATTTTCTCCAACCCTTCCTCCACGTGTTGTCTCCATCCTTGATTGAACTCTTGAGGTTTTGTGAAACAACTCGTGCTCGCAATATTTCCCTTTCTCGTGAAGTTGTTTTGCTGGAAAACCATGTCGCAGATCTCCAAGGTATAAATCAAAGATTGATAGCTCTCTTGGAATCAAAGGCAAATACTCCACCACCATCACCACCAAAGGAAGACAACTAAGCATTGGTATGGGAAACTCCCTTGGCTTATGCCAAGCATGGGGGAGTTGCCCTGGTATCATATCACCTTTATATCTTTTGCTTTTACCTTTGTTTTAGTTCTTTCCTTTTTAGTTTTTATTTCTTCTCTTAGTGGAATAAGTCTTTAGTGTTTAGTTTGAGTCTTTTGCTTTGTGTCTCCCCCGATGTATTCGAGCTTGCAAGCTATATAATAAATAGTATGTTAGTCAAGGGCTTTGTTTTGTGTCGTGATCAAAAGTATGAAAAGAACGATAGCATGAAAGATCATGAGATGATCTTATGGAAAGTGATAGCTTCACATATAACAAGTATGATGATTGAAACTTGTTGAGAATAGACCGACATATACCTCAGTCATTGTTGCAATTAATAAGAAGTAATAAGGAAAGAGAGGTTCACATATAAATATATCATCTTAGACACTTTCTATAAATGTGAGCACTCACCAAACTATTACATGCTTAGAAGTAGATGTTAGACAAGGAAGACAACATAATGAATTGTGTTTGCTTGGTTCCAAACAATGTTATATGATTAGAGATCCCTTAACATGTGACGATTGCTTCCACCTCATATTAGCCAAAACTCCCGCACCAAGTAGAGATACTACTTGTGCATCCATAAACCTTCAACCCAGTTTTGCCATGAGTGTCCACCATACCTACCTATGGATTGAATAAGATCCCTCAAGTAAGTTGTCATCGGTGCAAGCAATAAAATTTTCTCTCTAATATGTATGATCTATTAGTGTGTGGAAAATAAGCTTTGTACGAACCTGTGATGAGGAAGACATAAAAGCGGCATACTGCATAATAAAGTTCTTAATCACAAGAGGCAATATAAAGTGACGTTCCTCCGCACTAAGAGGACACGCAACCAAATCTCAAAAGCGCATGACAACCTCTGCTTCCCTCTGCGAAGGGCCTGTCTTGTACCTTTACTTTTTGCCCTTGTAAGAGTCTTGGTGATCTTCACCAATTCCTTATTTAGCCTTTTTCTTGGTGAACGTCATATGCTTGGGAAAGATCTATATTCATATATCAACTTGGAGACGAGTACTTATGTTTTATTATTGTTGACTTTACCCTTGAGGTAAATGGTTGGGAGGCAAAATTATAAGCCCCTATCTTTCTCTGTGTCCAACTGAAACTTTGCTACCATGAGTACCACGTGAGTTGTAACAATTATGGAAAACAAAAGAGATGATTGAGTATGTGGATTTGCTTTACAAGCTCTTATTTGACTCTTTCTGATGTTATGATAAATTGCAATTACTTCAATGACTATGGATTGTTGTTGGCTACTTCTCGGTAAGGTTTTTATTTCATACTTTGCTTTGTGAAGGAATTGGTAATTTCCCATAAGAATCTCTATGATGTATTGATGTTCTATGTGTGATCATGATGCCCTCATGTGCGTATTATGTTTTATCGACACCTTCATCCCTAAGCATGTGGGCATGTTTATGGATCTTGGTTTTCGCTTGAGGACAAGCGAGGTCTAAGCTTGGGGGAGTTGATACGTCCATTTTGCATCATGCTTTCATGTTGATATTTATCGATTTATGGACTGTTATTATACTTTGTGGTACCATGCTTATGCCTTTTCTCTCTTATTTTGCAAGGTTTATTTGAAGAGGGAGAATACCGGCAGCTGGAATTCTCGACTCGAAAAGGAGCAAGTCTGATTCCTCTATACTGCGCAACTCCAAATGCCCTGAAAATCAACGTGGAATTTTTTGGGAATATATAAAAAATACTCGGCGAAAGAAGTGTCAGAGGGGAGCTGCCAGGGGCCCACAAGCCTGGTTGTCGCGGCCTACCCCCTGGTCGCGGCAACAGGGCTTGTGGGCACCCTGGTGGCCCACTGGCCCCCCTCTTTTGCTATATGAAGGGTTTCGTCCGAGAAAAAAATCAGGGTGGAGCTTTTTCGTGGATTCTCCGCCGCCACGAGGCGGAACTTGAGAAGAACCAATCTAGAGCTCCGGCAGGACGATCCTGCCGGGGAAACTTCCCTCCCGGAGGGGGAAATCGTCGCCATCGTCACCACCAACACTCCTCTCATCGGAGGGGAGTCATCTCCATCAACATCTTCATCAGCACCATCTCCTCTCCAAACCCTAGTTCATCTCTTGTAACCAATCTCCGTCTCGCGACTCCGATTGGTACTTGTAAGGTTGCTAGTAGTGTTGATTACTCTTTGTAGTTGATGCTAGTTGGATTACTTGGTGGAAGAGTTTATGTTCAGATCCTTGATGCTACTCATTACACCTCTGATCATGATTATGATTATGCTTTGTGAGTAGTTACTTTTGTTCCTGAGGACATGGGATAAGTCATGCTGATAATAGTCATGTGAATGTGGTATTCGTTTGGTATTTTGATATGTTGTATGTTGTCTTTTCCTCTAGTGGTGTTATGTGAACGTCGACTACATAACACTTCACCATATTTGGGCCTAGGGGAAGGCATTGGGGAGTAGTAAGTAGATGATGGGTTGCTAGAGTGACAGAAGCTTAAACCCTAATCTATGTGTTGCTTCGTAAGGGGCTGATTTGGATCGAGTAGTTTAATGCTATGGTTAGACGTTGTCTTAATTCTTCTTTCGTAGTTGCGGATGCTTGCGAGAGGGGTTAATCATAAGTGGGATGCTTGTCCAAGTAAGGGCCGTACCCAAGCGCTGGTCCACCCACATACCAAACTATCAAAGTAACGAACGCGGATCATATGAACATGATGAAACTAGCATGACAGAAATTCTCGTGTGTCCTCGGGAGCGTTTTTCCTCTTATAAGACTTTGTTCAGGCTTGTCTCTTGCTACAAAAGGTATTGGGCCACTTTGCTGCACCGTTGCTACTACTTCGTACTTGTTACTTTTTGCTTGCTACGTTTCACCTCACTACACCATCACTTGTTACCGTTACTTTCAGTGCTTGCAGTTATTACCTTGCTGAAAACCGTTTATCAGAGCCTTCTTCTCCTCGTTGAGTTAGACACTCTTTCTTATCGAAAGGACTACGATTGATCCCCTATACTTGTGGGTCATCACAACCTAAACACTGAACCTTCCGCACCTAATAACTTGACTAGTTTCGGTACCAAGGTCATAGATTGCTGAGTCCCCGTGGCTCACAGATTACTTCAACACACCAACACGTACAGGTACGCCCGACGCAGGTGATCCGGAGGCCACGCAGCTGGCGTGGCAGTACAATGAGGAGAACGACCGCATGTATGTGAACTATCCAGAAGACTGAGGCCGTGGTCGTGATCGTGGGCAAGCATGCGGGATAGCATAGCCTTTTCTTATGTTATGTAGTCCACAGCGGAACTACCTTGTCTGAATAAATGTGTGGATGTAACTCTGATATTATCTATGTGAGATGGCAAACGATTCCCTATTTGTCATTCGTATATTATGTATGAGCTATGTTTTATCTTGCTTGCGAAACGCATAGATGCGATTCTTTCCTTTTGGGGGCATCGCCCCCTAAATAGGAAAGGACCGCATCTTAGTTGTTACACGTTGCCTCTCATCCATGCTCACGCACAACATTGTCACCCTGAAACTCAAACCCTTGATCACAGAGACGTTTTGGACGCTCATCCTCTATGATCATGTTGTGCATGATCACACAAGTTGTCATCACCTCCACAATTTTTTTGTGCTCCATATCTCGCATGATATCGAACAATGCCCCATCGAGATTGAAGCACGCCAAAGGTACGCTCTACATATTTTCTAACACTCTCCTGTTCTTGGGCAAATATATTTCTCTTTACTCTTACAGGATTGGAGACTGTCTTCACAAGAGTAGACCACTGTGGATAGATGTCGTCATCTAGATAGCATCATTGGTGTATTGGTGACCATTGCTCTCAACATTGACCTCTGGGCAATTGCCTTCTGCCATCCTAGAAAACACCGAAGAGCGCTGGAGCACATTGATATCGTTGTGAGATCCGGCCATGCCGAAGAAAGCATGCCAAATACAGAGATCTTCGGAAGCCATGACCTCAAGTATGATAATGCAAGCTCGGACATGGCCCTTATACTGCGCTTGCCAAGCAGAAGGGCAGTTCTTCCACTTCTAGTGCATACAATCTATGCTACCAAGCATCCCTGGGACCCCCCTACCCGCATTCATCGACAACAACCATGTTGTATCGGCAATAGTTGGCTCTCTGAAGTACTCCGACCCAAACACAGCTATGACAGCCCTACAGAATCTATACATGGACTTAAGGCAGGTCGACTCACTCATCCGAACATACTCATCAATGAGATCGTCGGCGACTCCATATGCAAGTACCTGAATGACAACACTGCATTTCTGATAAGAGGAGAAGCCAATCTTTCCAAGGGCATCCGTCTTGCACTCGAAATAGTTATCGTACTCAACCACCTCCTCTCGAATACGATTGAAAACATGTCTAGCAATCCGAAAACGACGGCGGAACAAGTGATGTTTGAAGAGCGGATTTGGGGTCTCGAAGTAGTCTTTCCAGAGTAGGAAATGAACACTCTCCCGGTTGCGATTCGGTGCCGACGTGTGCCCCGGTATGGAGCCCTTAAACTGTGACCGCTCCATACTTACATGGTCATGGACGACCAATGTAGCCGCCACCATCTCCTCATCATCAGATGAAGAATTATTTGAGTCCAAAAGAACGTTATAGAAAAAAAATTGTTCAAGAATTCATCTGGTTTGTCAGTTAATTGGCGAGTTAATCTCTACTCATCGGGTGGCCGAATCGAATAACACCTATTCATCGTGTTAACTTGCCAGACCGATTAAATGGTTTGTCAGACCGATTAAATGGCCCGTTAGATCAATTAATCATTTGTCAGGCCGATTAAACATTGTTGGCCCGCTAACTCATGGGATAAACAAAGCCTGATTATTTGGCTTGTAACCCTTTCTAGCCTCTCTTACTCACAAAGAGCTAGGGTTTAGCACTCCACCCGCTCCTCTCATCCCTCCCGACCTAGATGGCGGTTGACCAGGTCCTCCACGACACGCTGTCGCTTCCCCTATTGCCATGTATGCCGTCTGGTTCTCTTCTCCTTTTGTGCACTCCTACTTGTCCTCCTCCTTCGAGACCCGCACCACCGGCAACCGACCCGTTTAGATGCCATGCGAGCCCGCCATCACCTTTCATCGTGTGCCATCTATTGTTAAAAAAAATGTCGCCCTTTGCTTCATATTTGCATCCTAGATTTTTTTTCTCCATGCAAAATTTGCTTCTATTGAGTTTAAAATTACATCGATTAATGATCGACCGACTAATCTGGTTAATAGGCCGATTCAACGGTTAATCGCTACTCCTAAGTCGAGCGAGCAGCTACTAGTTTATGATTTCCTCAACGTTGGAAAAATACTCGTCATCGGAGTCCATTTATACCTTGGACAAAGCGTGGAACACCTTGCGAGCGTTATGGAAGACTCCTGCTCAAGAGGAGCAGCCCGCCGAGAGAAAGTGGCGGAGCTGGGCGACGACCGCGGGAGACGAGGCTGCTGGAAGGTGAGTCCGTGGGATGGATGGCTGACGGCGATGGCGAAAGCAGCAACGGGGGTCGGAGGCGGGGGGTGCGCGGGGCCGGTCTGGTGATTTGAGGGCGAAGGAGGAAGGGGATACCGACGTACATGACTCCCATGCTAGGGAAAAAGAAGGCCACACAACGCACGTGTTTGCTTCGTGTCCACGACGATGCAAATGCCGCTTAAATTAGACCTGCAATAGATCACAAACGATGAAAAACGAAACACATCCATTTGAATCAACCCATTAAACCAATTTTTGTATTCACGACGACTCAAACGTAGTACCAACACTGTTGAACCCGCACCGCTCACCAAGCACCAGCGCACCGGGAACAAAGAACCGTCCCGTCGCGTCGCGTCCACCCCGGCGGAAAACGACAGATCGCGATGGAATCCTCCCCGACCCACGCGCCTCTGCCCGTTGTCCGATTGGCCTCCCCACCGCACCAGCGAGTCGCACGAACCGGCGCGCGCCACGGGCGCGCGCGCGCGGGCCCACCCGCAGTCGCCGTCGCCGTGGGCCCCCCCCGGTGTTGCGGGAATCGAATCTCTCCTCCCCCTTTCCCCCGGTCCCGTGAGCGACGCATCGCTCCCCAGTCTCTCCGCCCCCCTCTCCCTCTCTCCCTCCGTCCGCCCTCCGCATCTCCTCGCCGCCGCCGCCGCCGCCGCGCCTCTCCCCGGGGAGCCAGGTAGGGGATCCCACCTCGCCACCTCTTCCCTTCCCCCGCCTCCCGAGCCCCTCCCCGTCCGAGAATTCCGCGAGGCGCTTGGGTTTTTGGGTGGACCGTGAGTTTTTCTTTCATCGCTCCGGGAGCGAGCGGGATTCGCTCGCCACCTAATCCGCAGATCCGTGAGCTCCCGAGCTTAGCATGCCGTGCTGGTTTCTCGGCGTTGCTGCGGGTCTCAGGTTGAATTGGGTGGGAAGAGCCGGAGCTCTGTTCTGGGGGGAAATGGCCCTTCTCCTTTCGGAATTAGAAGCATTTCTGCCCGCGTTTCATCCCCAGCGGTCGGAGGCGCGGAGTTGCAATTCAACTCACGGACCAGCTGGATCTGTCCTACTTAAATGGAACAGCCAGCGCGCTTTATTCATGCCGCCCGCCGTTAATTTTGTACTGTGATATCCCAGTCTTCGTTTCCTGAAGTGTAGTTTGGTGTGATTGCGATTTAAGGTGGAAGATGGAGGCAGGCGGCAAAGATGGCAACCCTTTGAAGAATTACCGTATTGGGAAGACCCTGGGGATTGGTTCCTTCGGGAAGGTCAAGATTGCTGAGCATATCAAAACTGGCCACAAGGTGGCCATCAAGATCCTTAACCGCCGGAAAATAAAAAACATGGATATGGAAGAGAAAGGTTGGTAATTTCACTTGCTCTGCTGAGCTCATTCAGTTGGTATAGGGCTTCCTATTCTGTACACCAACATAACACACAATTAGTTTCTTTCTGTGATGTTCTAGTTTTGCTCCTGTTGTATTAATTACCACTCATAAATGGAAATTTGGCATGCTACTATTCTTCTATTAATAACATATATTCCCTGTGATCCAGCTGTTGTAGTAATTACCATTCTCATAAATGGAGTACTGTTGTTTTTCTATCTTTACATTGATGTAGGGAACTATGATTGACATGAGCAAGCACACCAGCCATGTGAATGTAGCACCGCTCTTGATTATCAATTTCGTATAGAAACTGTTTAAGAAAATATTCACTGCTCAAGTGTGCTATTATATAGCTATCATTATTCATCATGTGGAAGGACATATTTGCGTGGTATTTCTCTTTTACTATTGGAAGGGGTAAATGGTTAATTTGCAACCTTGAACAACTTTTTCTTCCACTCCACCGATTATCTGTTACCTTCTGTTCTTGTTTGTGTCTTATATAGTTGTTTGATCTAAAATGAAGCCTCCAGATAATTTTGTTCCATTCTTTTCTTGCAGTGAAAAGAGAGATCAAGATATTAAGATTATTCATGCACCCGCATATCATCCGCCTTTATGAAGTGATAGAGGCACCAGCTGATATTTATGTGGTTATGGAGTATGTTAAGTCTGGTGAATTGTTTGATTACATTGTTGAGAAAGGTAGGCTACAAGAGCAAGAGGCCCGCCGTTTCTTTCAACAGGTAAGCTCTCTTTTATTCTTGAACCCTTTATTCTGAAGATTGTACTCAGCGTCCTAGTTTCTAGACTCTAAAGTTTGGATTAATCTTTTTTTTTTTGTTCTTGTTTGTGACTTATTTTGATGATGTATCAACAATGGCACGTGAAATATAGTTTGCTAGGAATTCGCAGAGTGCAGACACAATAATGATGTTTATCATTCCACTCAGACCCTTGAATGTGACTGGTTACTTTGTTTTCTGTCTTTGTACAGATCATATCTGGTGTTCAATATTGCCACAGAAACATGGTGGTGCACCGCGATCTAAAGCCAGAGAACCTTCTTCTGGATAATAATTGTGATGTTAAGATTGCGGATTTTGGCTTAAGTAATGTTATGCGTGATGGCCACTTTCTTAAGACAAGTTGTGGTAGCCCAAATTATGCAGCTCCCGAGGTATACATCCTTGAACTATTTTCAGACACAAAGGACATGGCATCATTTATCTTTGTTTCTAGTCTCTTTGGTGTCACTGTATAATATACTTTCTGTTATCTAGGTTATATCTGGAAAACTGTACGCTGGGCCTGAAGTTGATGTATGGAGCTGTGGTGTTATTCTTTATGCTCTTCTATGTGGTACTCTTCCATTTGATGACGAGAACATACCCAACCTTTTTAAGAAAATAAAGGTTAGCAAATACCTGTGTAGTTTGTATTTGAATGGTGCATCGGTGCCTGATTCTAGTGATATTAATAATATATTCCATTTTTCATTTCAGGGTGGAATATATACACTTCCGAGCCATTTATCAGGCCCAGCAAGGGATTTGATTCCGAGGATGCTAGTTGTTGATCCTATGAAAAGGATAACCATTCAGGAAATACGCGAGCATCCATGGTTTGAAGCTCAACTTCCACGATACTTAGCAGTGCCTCCACCAGATACCGCACAACAAGTTAAAAAGGTATAATTAGCACTTTGCACCGCTTCCTATATGGAACTCAGTTGAACTATGATATAGAGTAATAGTGTTTCTCTGTTTGTTAGTTATGCCAAATATTCCGCTAGTATTTTAGTCCGTAAGGATATTCTTATATTGTTGATATCTCCTTTTTGGGCATTAACTTGGTTAATTTTATATGTGGTGAAAAATGTGTCCATCATTTTTCTTTATGATTTATAATGGTGTGTTATAAAGTTTTATTCTGGGGTCTGTACATTACCCTTCTGCCTTGTGCCATTTTATTTACGAACTTTTACGTAAAATTCCTAATTAACTACTCCCCCCCCCCCTCTGAATTTCACGGGGGTGGGCCCCTCCTACCCCCATCTCCAATTCTAAGTTGCCATCAGGCTAATCGCGTAAGACTACGTAAAATCCTTTCGTAGTTGTACCATTGCTCATGCATGGGAGTGCTCACTGGTTTCTTAAATTTTTATATGTATTGGAGTCCATCTTGCAGTTCTCTGTGTGACTGTCCAGATGGGAGCTGGCAGATTTTTTTATTCGCGTATTGCTTCATTTAAGCCCTCGAATAATGTGTTGGTTTCTCTCATGATTTTGTAGATTGATGAAGAATCTCTTGGTAAAGTCATCAGTCTGGGATTTGACAAAAACCTGTTGGTTGAATCAATTCATAATAGATTGCAAAATGAGGTAACTCTTTTTACGTTCTGTTGTCTGCATATGCCTGTTACATTAACGATTGTGACTAATTTATCTGCACACTGCAGGCAACAGTTGCATATTATTTATTTTTGGATAATAAGAATCGCACAACAACTGGCTATCTCGGAGCTGAATATCAAGAAGCTATGGTGAGTTACTGTGTTCACCTCTTTGCCTCCCCTGATTCTATTTTAATATTCTGACTGCTGCATGTGTTGTTAGATTATTGATTTCTATTAACTTTGGCATCAAGGAATCTTCATTCTCACCCATTACTCCAAGTGAAACACAAAGTCCAGCACATGGAAATCGGCAACAACCATATATGGAATCTCCAGTTGGCTTGAGGCCACATTTTCCAGCCGATAGGAAATGGTCTCTTGGGCTTCAGGTAATCTATGTTTAGTTTGGTTCTGGTGCTTTTGTTAAGCTATTTCTTCTTATATTTCAATTAACATTTTCGTATTCATTTTGACAGTCTCGAGCACATCCAAGAGAAGTTATGACTGAAGTGCTCAAGGCTCTGCAAGAACTGAATGTATACTGGAAAAAAATTGGACACTATAACATGAAATGTAGATGGAGTCCTGGCTTTCCTGGTCAGGACAATATGAATCATACCAATTATAACTTTATTGCAGAGCCTATTGAAACCGATGACGTGGGTGACAAGTTAAATCTAATTAAGTTCGAACTTCAGGTAAATTGCAAATCCATCTGTATACATCCAATGAAAAGTCCTGATGCAAATACAGCGATGTGATGCATGAGTACTTATGCGTGTCTTTCTCCTTATGCTTAAACAGTGTACCAGATCTTGACCTTTTAGTCACTAAGAATGCTAGCAGCCCCTTGCATTTCAATGCTTGTCTCTACATGATATTTTAAGTTTTTAACTAGGAAGTTATACACACAAGATGATAACTCTTCACATATCCCTGCATCTCTTTTACTTTGAAATCGGCGCAATAGGTTCATGAATCTATCACAATTGGAATTATATTTCCATTGTATACACGCACCCCTGTTTCCATACACCTAATGCTTGCATGCCTCCACTTGATGCTTACTGCAATGAGTATCATACGGAAACCCAAACTCAAACTCTCATTATTCGCGTCGCATCTTACTTCAGTTGTGCGTTTGATGATGATCCCGACATGCCTCCACAGGCCTATACGATTGGAATCACATTTTTCTCTTTCCTTTTTCCGCTTATGCATTTGAAACAACATGTTCTCTTTTATCTGTGTTGCATCCTCCTTAGTTGTCTCTGTTTCTGACATTGCAGCTTTACAAAACAAAGGACGAGAAATACCTTCTGGATTTGCAAAGGGCCAGCGGGCCGCATCTCCTCTTTCTTGATCTATGTGCCGCCTTCCTAGCGCAGCTGAGAGTCCTCTGATACCAACGTGCCCGGGGAATGTATGTTGTACCACTCTAAAGAGATGTAAATAGTACGCTTTCTCCAGCGGATCAAAGTTGTGGAGTATGTAGACATGCGGAGCTGTTGTGTGCTCATTTCGGCGCCTATAAGCTGAATTTAGACCTGGCAAGTGAAGCAAGCAAGAAACCAGTGCCATCAGGTTGTTTCCAGCTGCCGCCAAAGGCACTAGGATATAAAAGTATTATTGATTAATCCTATTTTGGCCCCTTGGGACATACTGTACTACTCTACTGCTGTTTACCTGCATGTAATTTTTACTGGCTGGGTCTCCAGACCAGACCACGCACACCAATAATTTCTTCAGTTGCAATGGTTAATGAAAGCTAAGCACATGCAACTCTATACTGCATCAAGTTTGTTGTTTATATACTGCTTCGGGGTGAGGTGGATTCTTTGCCAGTCTAATCTCTGCTGCCGCGTCCATTGATTGCAAAGCAGCGTGGCACGTCTGTTGAAGAATCTTCCATAATCGTTCGGTTTAGCGTGGTCAATCAGTACAGCTGTGCCATTGGCTGAGAACAATGCGGCAACCACCGTGGAGCGTCGCCTAGTAGCAATTTTAAAACATTCAATCTGTTTCTGCAAATGCAAGCTTGCTCAGCTTTGGACACCACCACGATGGGAGGACACTTCTTGCACGCGACCGCGACGGCACAATGTTGGCAGCCTGCGACTCGGGCTCCGGCTTGGATTGAGTTCTTTGGAAAGGAGAAAACGCCTCCATGCAGATCCTCTCCATTCGCTTGCTCTTGCTTTGAATCCACGCACCGGTCATCATCAAGCAAAGCTATTAAAGGCTTGTTAATCTGAACTGCCTTTTAAACGAAAAATGTTCCCTGCATTGCGTTGCGCCAGAGCATCTCCAACTGAACAGATGGAGTAAAACAATGACAATGCCCAAAAAAACTGCCGTTTAGGAACCAAAAAAAAAAAAACAGCTTCAGCAAATGATGTATAAAGATTTGGGATTGAGATCCGGTAACATGCAATAGACATGTCATCAATGAACAGTAGCAGTCACAATGCCCCCTCTTCATGCGACCTTGTCGAGAATGAACGACACGAGTAACAAGACACGTTCCCCCCCTCCCGCGGCTAGGGTTTGTCTCCTGCGAGGCGATCCGATCGCCTTCGAGTTCTGTCCTACTTCGATCGTCCTTGGTCTGTGCCTTCGCCGTCCCTGGCGGACTCCCGAGACCGTGTACGGATGGCGTCCCCCTTGGATGCCCACTCCGCAACAAGCGGTGGTGCCGCGGCGGCCGCAAAACCCGACGTGGAAAACTTCTTCGACCAGTTCGATCTCAATGATGGAGATTTTGAGGATGTAGAGATTGATGAGGAAGACCTTGAGATTCAAGAAAGTGTCCGGTGCCTTGCCCTAGCCAGGGTTCATGCCGAGAAGAACTTCGGTCAATCTGCCTTCTACAAGGATATGCGGGCGGCATGGAACACGACGCAGGGCGTGAGGTTTTGGTCTGTTGGTCCTAATAGATTCGTCGTCAAGGCCTCGTGCCTGGGGATTGGGAACGCATCATTACGTAAGGTCCATGGCTGTTCCGTAACTGGGTTGTGCTAATCTGCCCGTATGATGGTTTCAGTAAAGCTGAGGACGTTGTGTTCGTTCATATGCCAATTTGGCTTTAGATTCACAAGCTACCAGACCCATATTGCAAGGTGAATATCGTGTAAAAACTCTTGAAGGGTGCTGGGGAGATCTTGGAGATGCGTCTGAATGGCAACATCCAAGGTGATTATGTCATGGTGAGGGTGAATCATGATATCCAACAGCCCCTTACGGAATTTGTCAGTATTGTACGCGCGAAAGAACGACAAGTTTACCTTGTTCGCTATGAGAAGTTGGCCAGGTTATGCAAGGTGTGTGGGCTAGTAGGTCATAGGAAAAGGAGTGTGGACTGGGAATACATGATGAGAAGAAACTGAAATTCGGGATTGGTTGTATGGTGATGCTCCTAATCGCTCATGTTCAGAAACTGTTCCTGTCAAGGCAGCTGGGCCTCGCCCCCCGGGGAGGGCTAAAAGCCCAAACGCCCCGTTAAGATTGACCCCGACATCATGGACACGACATCGAGTTCGGTGAAGAACCTTCGTGTCGAGATGGATGTTGATAGGGATGTGAGGAAGAGGTTAAACATGGATGCTGGTACACCGACACCTCTACTTGCTATCATCGATGGTAGTGGCATGGATATAGGGAAGGATAAATCTCCCACGAGCGACATCTCAAGCAGTAAGCATCTTAAGCTCTCGAAGGATTCTGACAAGAATGAGATATCGACGGCCTCCCCCGAGGAGGACCGTTGGACACAATGATTATACTATCATGGAACTGCGCGCGGGGGGGGGGGGGAGGGGACCGCCGGACAGTTCTGGCCCTCTCTAAAGCCAATAACCCCAAACTAATCTTTCTTTGTGAGACTAGACAAGAGGCCATGAAAGTGGAAAAGTTTGATATGGAGACTTGGTCTGAAAGGTTTCCATGGTGTGAGTAGTGATGGTAGAAGCGGTGGTCTGGCACTATTCTGGGACGAGTCCTTGACTGTAACAGTATTCTAAGCTTGCATCCAATTCATTGATGTGAGGATTGTGGAGGAAGGATCTGATATTCCGCGGGAAAGTACCTTCGTCTATGGTGAGCCGTGAGAGGAAAATAGGCAGCGTATGTGGGATCACTTATGTCGTCTCTCGGCTGTCTCACAGGAGCCATGGTTTGTTTGTGGCGATTACAATGAAGCACCGTGGCAGCATGAGCACCTCATGAGGATGATGTGGGCTAAAATTCAAATGTCGGCCTTCATAGACAACCTCTTGACGTGTGAGCTGGAGGAGCTCGGTTTTTGTGGTCTGCCATACACATACAATAACGGACGGGAAAACACTCGCAATGTCCAGGTCCGCTTGGACCGGGCGTCTGCGGATGAAGCTTGGTTGGATGTCTTTCCAGTGGCACGTGTTTTTCACCTCGCCATGTCGTGCTCAGACCACAACCCCCTCTTGCTAAAACTTGAGGGTGTTACTGAGTAGAGAAGACGTCATTCTGTTCCGAGCTATGAAATAATGTGATGGCTTTCCTGACCGGTTTTATCAATGGAATTGGGCGGTGCTCAAGGATGAAATTGTTGCTGCGTCCAAGACTTCTTTGTCACGGGGATTATGTCATATGGGGTGAAAACACGGCGATAGTGCTTATCCCAAAAGTTCCTCACCCGAAGGAGTTCAAGGATTTTTGGCCAATTAGATTATGTAATGTGGTGTACAAAGTTGTCTCCAAATGTATGGTGAATAGGTTACGATCCTTCCTCATAGAGCTTATATATGAAAACCAGAGTGACTTCATTCCAGGAAGGCTCATATGTGATAACTCTATCATTGCGTTCGAATGTATTCACCATATACAGTCACTCAAGAATAACTCACCAACTTTATGTGCTTACAAGTTGGACTTATCTAAGGCCTATGATCGAGTTTATTGGGATTTTTTGGAGAAGGCATTGGACAAATGGGGCTTCTCGCAGCACTGGATTTCTCGCATGATGACATGCATTACCTCGGTAAAATATTCAGTGAAGTTCAATGGAAAATTGTTGGAGGCCTTCTCCCCATCCAAGGGATCCGTCAAGGTGATCCGTTATCACCCTTCATATTCCTCTTTGTAGCCGACGCTCTTTCATCTCTGATTAATAAGGCTATGCGGGAGGAAGGACTCCAAGGGGTGAAAATATGCAAAACTGCTCCTGAAATATCTCATCTCCTATTTGCGCGCGACTCACTCCTATTTTTCCATGCGTCACATCAGCAAGTAGTCTTGGTTAAAGGTTCGTTGAACACTTACATGACGGCGTCTGGCCAGCTGATTAACCCGTCGAAGTGCTCCATCCTATTTTCAGATCATTGCTTACCTAGTGTGGTTCAGGACATGAAGAGTGTGTTGGAGATAACCCAATAGGTTTTTTTAACCCAAGTACTTGGGTCTTCCGGTTCCTGAGGGGAGAATGCACAAAGGAATTTTTGAAACACTCGAGGAATGTTTAAGAAAAAAAATTATTGATTGGAGTGAGCAATATACCTCTTGAGGAAACAAGGAGATCCTTATCAAGTCGGTAGCTCAGGCCATCCCAACTTATGTCATGAGTGTGTTTAAACTCCGAGCCTCAACCTATGATGAGCTAACACGTATGATCCGTCAGTATTGGTGGGGTGTTGATAATGGGAAGAAGAAAATGGCTTGGATGAGTTGGGACAAGTTGCAGCTTCCTAAGTCCATGGGGGCATGGGTTTTAGGGATATGAGGGCCTTTAATCAGGCCTTGCTAGCGAGACAGGCCTGGAAACTGTTAGACTCGTGAGACAGTTTGTGTGCACGCTTACTGAAGGCAAAGTATTTTCCTTCAGGTCATCTGCTTGACACGGTCTTCCCTGGTAATGGCTCCGTAGTTTGGAAGGGTATTCTACATGGCGTGGAGCTGTTGAAAAAGGGTATTGTCTGGCGTGTGGGCAACGGTACTTCAACTCGCACATGGAGGGACACCTGGATCCCGCGACCCTATTCCTTTCGGCCCACCACTCCGAAGGGTACCTGTCGGTTTAACCATGTGTCTGACTTCTTGGATGGCAATTAAGCATGGAGAATTGACCGAATGCGACGATCCTTTTGGGCGATGGATGTGGATCACATCGTGAAAATCAGAACATCACCTAGACAATGGTGAGATTTTCTATCTTGGTTCCCTGAAAAAGGTGGCATGTTCACGGTGAAAAGTGCATATCGGTTAGTCACACAAGATCATAACATGAACAACTCAGCGGGTGTATCAAGCACTAAGGATGACTATCGCACACTATGGAATTGTGTATGGAAGTCGGCCGTCCGTCAGAAAATGAAGATCACCGCTTGGAAGGTGGTGACCGGGACACTACCTACACAATAGTGCAAGTGGTACAGACACCTCTCTACATGATCGACATGCCTTTGTGCGGTGTAGAAGAGGAGAGAACCTTCCATGCGTTGATTTCATGTTTGCAAGCTCGAGTTCTTTGGGTAAATATGCGACGGAGGTGGCCTCTTACAGGTGATGACCTTCTCATTGATAACGGAAAGGAGTGGTTCATGAACTTGTTGAGTACGTCCTCTGATGAAGTTCGTGATATGATGATCATGTTAATATGGCGGATTTGGCATTTGCGCAATGATAGGATCCATGGGAAGGACACCCCACCCGTTTGTGCCACGGTTGAGTTTCTGGATAGCTACTATAAATTCATCATGCTTGCTGGGAGGTACTCGCATGAGGAAATCTTGAAAGGGAAGATGTCTATCTCGGCCCTTGATATGCCTCCTCACAGGGAGACGAAACCTCCGGTTCCCTCGCCTGCACCGTCCCCACACATGGTGGCTCTCTCGGTCGATGGCTCCTTCCGGGAGGACGATGGCTCTGCGGCGGCGGGCATGGTTCTCAGAGATAACGAAGGGTTGATTATATTTGCGGTATATTGGTTCATATTCCACTGTAATGACCCATTGAAAGCGGAACTACATGCAATCATGCAAGGCATGGCGTTGGCGATTCAACACTCCAACCATCCAGTGGTTCTACAGTCGGACTCTTCCGAAGCTCTTTCAAGTTTGTCTAATTATGCATTGATACGTTCGGCGTATGGTGAGTTAGTTCTAGAGATTAAGGAACTTTTTGATAGTAGGGAGTTTTTTCCTCTGAAAATTAGTCATACTCAAAATAGAGTTGCCGATCGGTTGGCCAATTATAGCCGGTCTGAGCGAGCCACCGCCATATGATTGGGCTCGGTTCCATCATGTATTGAGGATTTGTGGGATCTCGACTGTAACTCTATCAAATTGCAATAAAAACTTCCTTACCCCCGAAAAAAAAGAGAATGAACGGTTCCGGCTATAGAAACCCATGGATAGTCACGCATCTAGAGTATCCTGTAAATAGTGGGCAATCTACAGTGCTATGTTGCTGCTATATTTGATCTGGGCCGTCCTTTCTTGATCCAACGGTCATGTTATAGCGTAACATGCTATGGATATGTCACTGTTGTCCATTTGTTTGGTTATGCACTTTTTGTTTATTGTCTCAAATTTTAGCTTAAAGTGATGTATATTTGCAGCACCACTAGCGGCTGCCCAAAATTCTTTTGATGTGGTAGGAACCCATCCGCAGGTGTGAACTTTCACCGCCACCACGCTGCCTCACCCGGCCTCTCGGCTCTGGCCCAGCCGCCGTCGCCGCCGCCCCATCGGCCACCGTGAATCTTGCCGTCCCTCAATGATATCTGCCACGTCGCCTTCAACCCACCGAGCTCACAACGCGGTTGCCCCATCCCACCCCTCGGTGTCTTCCGCCCCGTCCCGCCGTCGTCCCTAATTCCGTTGTTACTGCGGCGGTCCTCATCGAGCTCCTCTATGTGAACTTCCCTGCTATCAGATTCCGTCATCACTAACTCCGTCCTCGTCAAGCTCCTCTCTGCCATTGGATCGTCATGTTTTGTATGGTTCTCAATTTCAACTTTTTAGGCCCCAATTTACCGTTGAAATATGAGATGGGCTTCCATAAGAAAATTTAAAAAAATCTCTAAGGATGCATGTAGGTGTTCGAATGATAAGGGGTGGTGAAAAGTTTAGTCCCACCTTGCGAGCGCTAGTGGAGAAGGAGTTGGACCTGTTTGTAAGGATCTCTCTTCCACATGCTATTCGAGCATGAGAAGAGAAGATGGCCTCCCGCACTCCTCCTTCGTCGCCCTCCACGCCACGGCTCGTCACACCACGCCGCGGGTTGCGTGATTGAGCCGAGCCGACCTCATACCTACGCGCTTATTTTTTCCGATCAGGAACGAAGAATATGTACCGATGCTCCTCCCAACCCTAGCCGTCACGAACGGATCACATCTGCTCCACGCGCTCTTCCTTTTGTTGCTGCTACCGTCAGCGTCTCCGTCCCATTCACCGCGTACACGGTCGAGGGAGAGCAGTTCTTCGAAACCCCGCCTCTTCGACAGGGACGAAGCCAACATGCAAACATAGGAGGGGGGGGGGGGCAAGTTTGTTTATGAAGGGAGCAAAGTTCATATGAAATGTTTTTTTTGGTTACAATAACCACCATAATAGTAGAAAAATCAATTTGTTAGGGGGGGTCTAGCCCCCCCTTGCCCCCCCTAGAATCATCCCTGCTCTTCGGATCCTGTACGGGAGAGGGGCGATTAGATTTTTGGGGAGCGACTACGCGACTGCTCCCCTCTGTTCGTCGCCTTCGTCATCGTCATGTCTTCACCAACGATGCCGACCGCATCGCCCTCGAGAAGGCCGAAGCCGACAAGAAGGCGGACGAGGTAACTGTCGCCGCCACTGCTGCTGCTACGGGCAACTGTCCGATCGAAGGGTATAACTCGTTTATCCCGTTCATGTCTATTTTAGTCTTAACAGTACTAACCATATCCATAGATGTCTCTACTATATGTGTAGTAAATGCTAGTATGCTTCGTAATCAGTATGTCATTAATCTAGTCAATCTTTGATAGTGATTATCTCATTGATTAATTTAATAAAAAAATTACCTATTTACTCAATATTTACATCATCTGTTATGGCAAAAAAAATGTGTTCCCAAAAAACTTCTCTCTTGGCATCAATTTTTTACATCATCTTGGAGATGTTTTTACTGTTGTTTTATTGATGCTCTTCAAGTCGTTTATCGTTACATTCGCTGAAAATGTCCCTTGCGACGGTTCTGAATGCAAAAAGAAACCGCAACGCAAGAAAATGGATGACAAAACATTCGGTCGAAACGAGTGAAGATTGAAGGCGGGCGATCCCGAGAACAATAGAAGCAGATAAATTCGGCCGCGATCAGCCCCGTTTCGATAAAATCAAATCAAGTAGTAGTACGTATACATGAGTAACACGACAGTAAAACACACGAGACCAAACGCCCGTTGAATCCCACATCAAGCGAGTATAGAATACAATGTTCCCTCCCATCCCGGGGACGGCATCGGGAGCAGAGCAGAGCAGCGGCGTCGGCGCTATCTCCTGGCGTGCGCGGCGCCGGCGGGCTGGTCGCAGGAGAAGACCTGCTTCGGGAGCCGCCACGCCTCCGCTGCGCCGAAGCACATGTCGTCCAGCGCCTCGCTGCGGCACCACCGGCACCTCCCTCCGCCGCCGATCGCCAAGCACTTGCCGCGCGTGGCCAGATCCCGGCACCCCGCCTCTGCCCTCCCAGACCCGGCAGCAGCCTTGCCCTTGCCTTTGCCCGCCGCAGCGGCGGCTACCGGCGCAGCCCCCGAGCAGACCAGGAGCAGCGCGAGCAGCACCAGCGCCGCGGATCTGGCCCTGGCCATGAGGTGAGAAACAGAGACGGTCTGGAGCGGTCGAGTATCGGACAGGCGGACGGCAGTCTAGATATTTGGACTCCAGATCGCGAGTCGGACGGTGGGCCTCTCCTCTCTTTGACGGGAAAATGAAGTTGACGCCTTTTCTCCTCCAGGCTTCCAACATTTGGGCCGGCGTACCCAACGATTGGCTTGGCTATGACTTATTTAGCTGTGAATTTTCCCTCAAAAAAGAAAAAGAGCGAGCTGTGAATTGCCTAAAAAAAAAGTGAATAGCCTAAAAAAATAGTTGCGAATTCCCCATTCCTCAAAAAAGGAAAAAGCTGTAAATTCTCCCCTAAAAAAAAACAAAAACCTGTGATTTCTCAAAAAAAAGAGCAAGTTCACCGTCTTTTTTTTGTTTCTGGACACTTAGGACTTTTGAAAATCAAAAGTACAAACACCCTTTAAAATAAGGGAAATACATTGAGGTCCCTAAGGATGATCATCTTCTTCACCTCAAACATATCGACGACTGTTGGGGAACGTTGAATGGGAAACAAAAAAAAATTCTACGCACACGAAGACCTATCATGGTGATGATCATCTATGAGAGGGAGTTTGGATCCACATACCCTTGTAGATCGCTAAGCGAAAGCGTTAATAAACGCGGCTGATGTAGTGGTACGTCTTCACGATCCGTCCCACGAACCGTCCCACGATCCGTCCCGATCAAGTGTCGAACGGACGACACCTCCGCGTTCCACACACGTACAGCTCGATGACGATCTCTGCCTTCTTGATCCAGCAAGAGAGACGGGGATGTAGATAAGTTCCCCGGTAGAGTAACGGCGCTCCGGTGGTGGTGGTGATTTATTCTTGCAGGGCTTCGCCTAAGCACCGCAGAAATCCGATCTAGAGGTGAAACTCTGTGGTATAGGCTAGAGTTGCACGTGGGAAAGTTGTGTCTCAAAAAGCCCTAAACCCTCTAGTATATATAATAGGAGGGAGGGGCTAGCCTTGAGGCTTAAGGAGAGCCTCCTTGGCTCGGCCCGAAGTGGAGGAGGGAGGAGTCCTCCTCCAATCCCACTTGGATTAGGACTCCTTCCTAAATTGCCCACCTCTTTTAGACTTTCGTCCTTTTTTCCTCATGGGTTTTCCTTGGATGACTTGCCAGCCCATTAAGCCTTATTGCGCATCCAATAAACTCACGTGGACCCCTTGGGGTATGGTGGGCCCACCCAGTGGGCCCCCGGAACCCATTCGTCACTCCCGGTACACTGTCGGTAATGCCCGAAAACCTTCCGTAATCCAAATACCAACTTCCTATATATCAATCTTCGTTTCCGGACCATTCCGGAACTCCTTGTGATATCCGAGATCTCATCCGGGACTCCGAACAAAACTTCGGTCACCAACACATATAACTCAACTATACCGAAACATCACCGAACCTTAAGTGTGCAGACCCCGTGGGTTCGAGAACTATGCCGACATGACCTGAGACACTCTCCGGTCAATAACCAATAGTGGAACCTGGATGTCCATATTGGCTCCCACATATTCTACGAAGATCTCTATCGGTTGAACCTCTATGTCAAGGATTCAGTTAATCCCGTATGTTGTTCCCTTTGTCCTTCGGTATGTTACTTGCCCGAGATTCGAACGCCGGTATCTCCATACCTAGTTCAATCTCGTTACCGACAAGTCTCTTTACTTGTTCCGTAATACAAGATCTCGTAACTAACTCCTTAGTCACATTGCTTGCAAGTCTTGTTGTGATGTTGTATTCCGAGTGGGCCCCGAGATACCTCCCCGTCACACGGAGTGACAAATACCAGTCTTGATCCATGCCAACCCAACATACACCTTTGGAGATACCTGTAGAGCACCTTTATAATCACCCAGTAACGTTGTGACGTTTGATACACACAAGGTATTCCTCAAGTGTTCGGGAGTTGCATGATCTCATGGTCATAGGAACAGATACATTGACATGCAGAAAAACAGTAGCAATAAACTGACACAATCATATGCTACGTTTATAGTTTGGGTCTTGTCCATCACATCATTTTCCTAATGATGTGATCTCGTTATCAAGTGACAACACTTGCCTATGGCTAGGAAACCTTGACCATCTTTGATCAACGAGCTAGTCAACTAGAGGCTCACTAGGGACAGTGTGATGTCTATGTATCCACACATGTATTTGAGTTTCCAATCAATACAATTCTAGCATGGATAATAAATGATTGTCATGAACACGGAAATATAACAATAACCAATTTATTATTGCCTCTAGGGCATATTTCCAACAATTACGTGTTGCTGCTACTTCCTCTCTGTTGTCGGAGCTAGACAATTGTTGTTGGTTGTGAACTGAAGCTGACTTGGCCATGGTCCTAACGTACCTTTGTCCTAGAGAAGAAACCGTCGAAGCCGTCACCATCGAAAGATCAACCGATCCACTATCCCAACATCGCCCCGTTTTCAAAAACCCATCGCAACATCCAAAAAGACCGCATGCATCGCGTTGCAGCAGATGCCACACCAAAGTGACAAAGAGGAGGCTGGCAGTAGCGGAGACAGGGGGACCAGCAGGGGCCCTGCCCCCCATAATGTCACTGATTTATGCCTAATAGTAGTCTAAACAATGATGTTTTTGCTGTTAAAATAGTGTATTTTAGTGGACTGGCCCTCCCCAAGGATGTTTAGCAACGTTCGCCCCTCCCCATTCGATTTTCCTGGCTCCGCCACTGGAGGCCGGAGGACAAAAGGACAAAGGGAAGCCACGGTTATCACTACATCGACAAACCCTAACTTCACCGATGAGAGAGATTGTTGGTAATCTATGCCAATGAGCCATCGAAGCCACCCCAACCCACATCACTAAGATGGGAGGCTCGAGGAAACTTTATTCTCCAGATCGACTCCACCACATAACCATACTAAAAGCTCCAAAGTAGGGAAAACATATCCGATAGAATTGGGTTTCCAGCACTCCCACTGTGACAGCTCGATGCCGACGTTCCAGAAGATTCCCCTTTCTTTCCGTTTTCGTCGTGTGGGTATTTTCCTTTGTCGCATCATCATCACATCATTCACATCATCTGCATTGCATCGACGTCTTCGTTGCCGCCCGTTTTCAAAACTTGCATCCGTTGTTAGTTGCCGGTTCTCGTCGTTTTCCGTTCTGAGTCCGACCGCACACGCACGCGCCCGCGGCACCGTCGAAACCCTGTTTTTAAAGTGTGCGTAAAACTTTCTCTGATTGGGTTGAGATTTGACGTGCGGTGTTATTTTAATATAGGTAGGCCGCCTGTCAAGTTTCGTCGCAATCGGAGACCGTCTGGTACCCGAACGGTCGCCCGTAGCGACACCGTATTCGGGCTACCGTCGGACGTTTGTCGGTGTTTTCAAATACGTCGCCTGGTGCCCGTTTCCCCCTCGTCTTAGCCCATCTACACATCCCATTAGTGCCACCTAGCCACATCCTCCGTTCGTGGTCGTCGGATCGCGATCGGACGGACGAGGTCCACCCACCATAGCCCAACCCTATATAAGCACCACCCCATGAAGAGTCCTCTCTCACTCCACTAGGGTTCCCCCTAGTCATTTTTGCAGCCACCCCCCTAGAAAAATCCCACCTACTAGCTCCACCTCCTCTCTCCCCGAAATCCAATCTCAGGTCAGATCTGGACCATTGGATATCCATCCAAAGGCCTAGATTTGCCCAAAAATCCCACCTACCGGACAATGTCCACTCTAGTGGACAATGTCCGGGCGACCACAGGGGATTCTCCCTCTCCCCGAGCTCCTCCCGCAGGAGCACGCCCTGCCTGCCCGAGAGCCTCCCACTGGTCGCCGCGCCGCCGCCGGCTGCCTTGGCCGTCGGGGCCCCCTCCTCGCCGCCCCGATTTGCAGCGCCGCTCCTCCCTGCTGGAGCCCCAACCGCGCCGCCATCCATCATCCTCCTACCGAGGCTTCCCCGCTCGCCGCCAAGGCCTTGTCGCGTTCCGCCCTAAGCCCCCGCGCCGGATGCAACCTCGCCGGCCGGATCTACCGCCCCCGCCGTCCCTCGGCCACCCCTGCCGGTGCCTCGCCCTGCCTCACCTCCTGCTCGCCGAAGCTGCCCTCCATGGTCTCGTGCTCGTGGAGGAGCACGGGAGGGCCGAGCCGTGCCCAGCCTGGACGTTGACCGCCTCGCCCCGCCTGGGCCTTCCCAGTGCCGCGGCCCACCAGCGGCCCAGCACCAGCGTCCGACCGGTTGTGTCCTTTCGGCCCAGGAGCCCCGCGGCCCATCTCCTCCTTCCACGAGAACGGCCCCGAGCCCCAAGGTGAGCTCTATTCCCCGCCCCAGCGTTTTTTTGCTATGTTGCGCTGCCTGCTTAGGCCCGTTAGGCAGATTCGGCCCGATAGGTTCTTATTAGATTTTTTTTCGGCTTAGTTAAATTTCAGAGTTTAGGCGCATATTAATTCGTCCGTAACTTTTTACCCGTGTGTCGGATCGGAGCGAGTAGTATATGTATTTCGCGTAGTTTCTCGTGTAGAACACGTTGGCGCTACTTGCATATTTGTTTGACGCCGTTTAGCATGCCGAATGCATCGTTTGGCGTGCTGTCCCATTAGGTTTAGTCGCGTATTTAATTTTCCGCGCGTGTTCCAAGTGCTCGTATGCCGTATTAGGAATGCCCATGTTTTAGGAACCTATTTTCCATGTATTTTAGAGCGTACATTTGTATTTTTGCGTGTAGGGAATTGCCTCTAGTTTATTTTTCTGTATATAGGTTATTTTCATGCATTTATGTGTGGCTTTATTTTTGTTGTGCAACCCCACATATTTTATATGTTTTCGGGGTAGAAAAATCCATGGGATTTTTCTGTGCAATTAGTTTTAGCTTTTGAGCAAATTAGTTCGCGCGATATTTTGCCGTGATTCCCTTTTGTTTATTTCGTCGGATTTATTCCGTGCTTCGTTTGACGGAGTTGTCACCTAGAGAGTTGATCTTGGATGTTTTTGTCTAGCCCCTGGTAATTTTAGTTGCAATAGAAATGCATATTTAGGTGTGTTTTGATTGCCCTCAAGTTGCTAGAAATAGTGCTGTTTTGGACGTGCTGAAATATTTCTAAGTCTGGAATCTGTTATATTTTGTTGCTGTCTTGTCTTGCTTCTATCTTGTGATCTGTGGCTCTTTTGAGGTTGGTCCAATGGAGTTAGTTGTACCCCTTGTGCTTCTCTAGCATGCTGTAAATTTTCATGCCATTTGGAGACCTGTAGCTATAGGTTTTGCTGCTGTCAATATGGCTTCAGATCGAAAACTGCACTTTCATGAGGTGTAATTTTCACTAAGTCTGAAATAGTGTGTGAGATGCCATTTTGTGTCTTCTTTCCCTAGTGACGCATGATGCCATGCTAGTTATTGTTAGTTGTTTGTAGTAGTGAGTCTTGCCCTCTTTCGTTCCATGCCTTGTTTGAGTTTATCGGAGTTGTGTAGCTCGTAGTTGTGGGGCGTAGAAAATGCTATATGGCTGATTTTGGCAGATTGTAGTGATTTCTTGTTTTGCTCGTAGTTGTTGAACCGTAGCTCCGATTTGATCGTGTCCTACATGAAACTTGCTTAGAATCTCGTGTAGTTTCATTTTCTCTTGCTGGTTGCATGCGTTGAAGTGCTCGTAGCCGCTGTTGCACACATATTGCATTCATGCCATCATATCTTGCGGTGCTTGTAACTTTTGATTCGTAGCTCCGTTGGAGATGTTCTCTATGTGTAGATTGCTTGAAATGACGCGTAGAATCACGTGAACCTATTTGTTTTGCTGTTTAACAACTAATTAAATGTGTTAGTACATATCTGGTCAGAATTGTAAATTAACATGTGAGGTCGTTTCGGAGATGCTATATGTCATTTCCGACCTCATTTAAAATGCCTAGATAGGTAGATTAGTTACGCTTCACCTCTTGCCATGTGTAACCACATTTAATATTGCCATGTATTTAATCGGGATAGAACTAAATAATTAACGTGGAGTTTCGTCAATATGCAACTCGTTGCATATTGAACTTCACTTAATGTGTAGTGTTTGATTGTGTGAATTGTCATACCGTGACTTGCATATATTCAGCTGCTCATGCATCATATGTGTTGTGCATCGTGTGGTGAATATCGGTGTTTATGCTTGTTTCCGGTTTCCTCCGTCTCGATAGAGTTCCGCAAGCGTGTCGGATGTGAGGACCCGTTCGACTACGTCGGTTCGTCTGCTTCACGGAGTCATTCTTCTTCCAAGCGGGATCTCAGGCAAGATGATCATTTCCCCAGATACCATTACTATCATTGCCATGCTAGTCATTTCGATGCTGTCGATTATGTCTCGTTGCCTACCACCTGTTAAATATTAGCCTCTCGACAATGCCATGAAAACCTTCAACCTGTTCAACCTAGCAAACCACTGATTGGCTATGTTACTGCTTGCTTAACCCTGTTGATAGCGTTGCTAGTTGCAGGTGCAGTTGCTTTCATGTGAAAACATGGGTTCCTTGTTATATCACCATATTAATGCTATTTAATTTAGTGCACCTATATACTTGGTAAAAGGTGGAGGGCTCGGCCTTTCTAGCCTGGTGTTTTGTTCCACCTTTGCCCCCTTAGTTTCGGCTACCGGTGTTATGTTCCATAATTGAGCGCTCCTAACACGATCGGGGTTGTTATGGGGACCCCTTGATAATTCGTTTTAGATTAAAGCTGGTCTGGCAAGGCCCAACTTTGGTACTACATTTGCCTAAACACCTAATAAAATTGCATAGGGACTTTCCGGACCCCGAGGATAATTTAATCAACCCCCGGGCCAGTGCTCCTCATGAGTGTTGGTCCCACCTGAGCGATGTCCGGCGCCCCTCTGGTCACCCGGAGGTTTAGCGATCCCGACGTCTAGCTCATCCGCCGTGTCCTGAGAACGAGGTACGCGACTCCTATCGGGATCGTCGACACGTCGGGCGGCCTTGCTGGATTAGTTTTACCTTTGACGAGATATCTTGTGCATCGGGATTCCGGGGATGCTTTGGGTAATCTCAGAGTTGAGGTTTTCCACTAGGGAATCCGACAAGATCGCGAGCTTCATGATTGAGGATTTCTATGCGGCTTGTGGTAATTTGTGATGGACTAGTTGGAGCACCCCTGCAGGGTTAAATCTTTCGGAAAGCCGTGCCCGCGGGTATGTGGCACCGTGGAAGCTTTGTTTAACACTGGTTCTAGATAACTCAAAGTTAATTAATTAAAATATGTCAACTGTGTGCGTAACCGTGACTGTCTCTTTCGTGAGTTCTTTCTCCGATCGAGGACACGGTGGGGTTATGTCTGACGTAGGTAGGTGTTCAGGATCATACATTTGGTCATCAGTAGTTCACGTCCATTTTGCGTAGATCTTCCCCCTCTTTATTCTTGTATTCGTAAGTTAGCCACCTCATACATATGCTTAGCCGCTGCTGCAACCTCACCACTTAACCATGCCTCACCTAATAAGCTTTGCTAGTCTTGATACCTTTGGAAATGAGATTGCTGAGTCCCCTGTGGCTCATAGATTACTACAACACCAGTTGCAGGTACAGGTAAAGGTTACTTGACGCGAGCGCGTTGATTGTTCATTTGGAGTTGCTTCTTCTTCTTCTTCTTCATCGATCTAGGATGGGTTCCAGGTCGGCAGCCTGGGATAGCAAGGATGGACGTCATTCTTATTTTTCTCGTTTGTTTTCGTCCGTAGTCGGACCCTGCTCTTACTCTTGATGATTATGTAATGTACTGATGTGACTCTGATGTAGCTTGTGGCGAGTGTAAGCCAACTCTGTATATATATCTCTTCTTTTCAGTACATGTACTTGTAACGATATCCATTCTTGCGACACGACGAGATGCGCTTCTATCCCTGACGAGGCCTTCGTGCCAAATTGAGGATATGGTCGCATCTTGGGTGTGACACCCACACCGGTGGAGGAGCAGGGAAGGAGGCCAAGGACTTATTGGTGGGTGAGGACTGGTTGCATGGTGAGCCCAAGAATCTCCTCTCTAGGGTTTGAGGAGGATCTTCGTTATAATATAAGGAAAAACATCTTTCTAATATACAATATATTGAAGGGAACTATGCAGTAGCCTAGTGTCCAAGGGTCACAGTGACGAACCCTGCATCCAGAATTCGATTCCCATCGGGATCGAATATCTGGCGCCTCACCCGGGCGGAGTTTTTCTATAATAGAATATCCTGAATGCTAGTGTATATAGTATAAATAAGAAAATCTTAGTTAAGAGGGTTCATGTAAAGAACATGTTCCAAATCACGATCGATTCCCTTTTCAAAACCTGCTGTAGCAGCTCGTGCTCTTTTTGCATGCCATAAATGGTCCACAAAAAAGAAGATTCCTAGAACAAAATGAGAAGTCGATAACCAAGTTTTAGAGACATAATTAACTGCATTGATCTCGGTCGCTACGCCACCCACGGAATTTAAAGAGCTTAAAGGAGCGTGGGTCATATATTCTGCCGAGCGTCGTTCTTGCCAAGGTTGTATGTCTTTTTTCAACCTACTCAAGTCCAAACCGTTGTGGCCCCTTAGAGGTTCTAACCATGGAGCACGAAGGTCCCAAAAACGCATAGTTCCTCCTCCAAAGATAACCTCCCTAGTTGGGGAACGCATTAGATATCGAATATCCTGAATGCTAGTGTATATATTCAAAATTATCCTTCTCTACGTCCATTAAGGAGGAGGGGAAACTCTGGATACCTTTGTGACCATGTAGCAATCATACTATGTATTCCTCTTTTTAACTAATGAAGTAAAACAAATATTTTGCCTCCGTTTCAAAAAGGAAAAATATTGTTCTTAAGATAATGTCAAAAAGGTTTGTCATCATTCTTGTTCCTCAAGTGGATGCTAGGAACGTTCTTTCACACCGTTGTATACAATATGTTTCTTCTTCATCTTCTTTTATCAAAAAGAAAAACAATAAATTTTTTTTTTGTCTCTCAAGGGTCGAACAATGCAGCGACACAATCACGTCATAAAGTAAAGTAAACCAACTGCGGGTCAATGGCCTTGGGAATGGCCCTAGCCGGAGCGTCATCCAGGCCAGCGTTGAGCAGGGAGTCGGCCAGGTTCCGTGCAAACGCCATGTAGCTTTGGTAATCGAGCTCTGCTTTGACTTCTCCGCTATGTGACTCCAGTGCAGCAGCACTAGCTGTGGTGGTATCGGCGACCCCGTTGTTCGGCACGACGCGGCTGTACAGCCAGTCCCCGGATTTCCAGTCGAAGGTGTAGAGCGGCAGAAACCGGTGGCCGAAACTGGCGACGAAGTCTATGGCCTCCAGCACGAACTCCGCCTCGCGCGTCGACGTGTAGTACGCCAGGCTCACACGCGTCCACCCTGGTCGCACTCCGTGATAGCCCTGCATGGATCGATCCATCAGAGTTGTCCAAATTAATCCGTAGGTGTAGAGAAATACTACTAGTAAAACTGTTTAGTTTTGGTTACCATCTCGACGGCGGATTTGATGGCTTTGGCTCGCGCCGGTGTGATGCCGAGCAGACGGTGGCCGTAAGGCCCCGCGCGCCTGCACGCCGAACAGGTCGTTCAGCAGCTTCGTCACGAACCGGCAGTGCAACTGCGGCCTCGCCGCCCCCAGCTCCTTGTTCTCGTCGACAACCGGAGGATGCACCACGAAGGAGAGCACCGGGAGCCGGCCTGCGGTGGTGCCGGGGTCGCCGCCGAGCAGGAGCCGCAGGTTCGGGTTGGCGGCCGTCCGGATCCGGCCGAGGGCGAGGGAGAGCATGCGCTGCTCGCCCTCCTCGATGCACTCCGCCCCGACCCACTCCTTCACCTTGAACGCCAGCGCTGCTCGGACCTTCTGTATGATCGCCGGTGTCCCCGCGTCTTCGCGCTCCTCCGTGTCCTCGCAGTACACCGTGTCTCCGTAGGCGCTGACGTAGAGGACGGTGCCCCCGCCGCTGGTTGACGGCGCGGTGCGGCGGAGGCGGTAGAGCCGCGACGCCATCGCGAGGACGCCCGGGCTGCCGGGCCCGCCGAGGAACTTGTGCGCGCTGAGGAAGACGGCGTCGTAGCCATCCGGTTCCCCGGACCTCATGTCGATGTCGACGTAGGGCGCGCTGCATGCGAAGTCGAAGCAGGCGAAGGCGCCGTGCCGGTGCAGCAGGCGCGCCAGAGCCCGCGTGTCGGTGCGCAGCCCGGTGACGTTGCTGCACGCCGAGAAGGAGCCCAGCATGGGCCGCCCCGCGCGCTCCGGCGCTGCCAGCGCCGCCTCCAGGGCTGCCATGTCGACGAGGCCGTCGTCCTGCCGCAGCCTGATCTCCACCACCTCCGCGAGGCTCTCCCGCCACGAGAGCAGGTTGGAGTGGTGCTCGTACGGCCCGACGAACACCACCCACCGGTCGGACGGCGGCAGGACCTCCAGGACCCTCGACCGCAGCGTGGGAGGGACGGCCATGCCGGTCACCTCCTGGAGGCGCTTGATGGCGGCGGTGCAGCCCGTGCCGCAGAAGAGCAGCACGTCCTGTGGGCCGCCTCCCAAGCTGCGCTTCACGTACCACACCGCATCCTCAGCCAGCCTGCTCGTGTGCATGCCCACGTAGCTGTCCACCGTGTGCGTGTTGCCTACACCGTCCATGCACACATAAGTACACGTCACTATTTTTTAACAATACAGACGCAAACATTTATATATATATATATATATATATATATATATATATATATATATATATATACACGCATTAATTATACGGAAGAAGTTGTAAGAAAGAGTAAGCAGAATACGTATTTGTTAATGGCGCGCACCGTAATACGGGAGAAGGTTCCGCTCCACGAACTGCTCGATGAAGAGCAGGCAGCGGCCGGACGCCGTGTGGTCGGCGTACGTGATGCGGCGAGTCCCGAACGGCGACGCGAACTCTGCTTCCGCGCCGATGATCTGTGACCTGAGCCACTCGAGCTTCACTGCGGCGTCGTCGTCCGTCTCATCGTTGCTTCCCTCACCGTCACCGAGCACAAGATCGTCGAACGGGAGGACATCAGCATTTGATGCAGGAGATGTGGCACCGGCAGTGCAGACAGTGTCCGTAGCAGCAGTAACAGAAATGGGCACGGGCAGCGCGGCAAGAAGAGGCATGATGGATGATACGGTAACTGATTTCTGGATAGGTTTAGTGGTGTCGACACAAACAGAAGATCGAAGATGATCGGTGAATGGATTCCGAGTGTAGAGTCATTTTGTATATATAGAGAGAGCTAAGACTACTGATGCTGGTTTAGTTTGACCTGAAGTGTTGTGCACGTCGGAGTTCGGAGTCCAGACAGGAGATGATCTGTGTGCCCCTTCCCGTAGAATTGTCAGTGGACATTTGCTGACTTGCTGTGTTGGACTCGTGCATCTGTAAGCAAGGTGGCGAGCCGTGCTAGATGGAATGGAAACAGGAAGCATGGGCAGGGTCGATTGCCCTCCGATCACTAGAAATCAAATACCACCGACGATGTTGTTGCGGCTGCGAAGCGAAACACTGCTGAAGCTAACGCCCAGACCGTGTGCTCGATGGCCTCTGATTCTGATTTCGGCTCAGTGGGCGTGCCCGGAGGCGTCGGCCGGACGCCGCGACGCGGGTTGCGTCATTCAACCAATCAAAACAAGCCAAGTCGTCCCGCCAATGCATTGCGCACTGGTTCTCTTGCATGCCTTAGAGCATCTCCAGTCTAAACGGACGTGTAAAAAAAACGATATGACCTAAAAACCAGTGTTTAGCAGTTCGTCTAAACGGACGTAAAAATATGCGCATTGTCTAAATGGGACTCAATGTCGTCCACGGTTGAACGATGTGAACCTGTAACCCGTCGTCCAAAGCTTAACCGAAGGCCAGGTTTCTCCTTCCCGCGGAGACCAGGAAGGGGAGCGCCACCATCGCGAGAACACCGCCGTGCCGCACCACCGCATCGGGCCGAGGTATGCCCTTTTTGATCCAATAGATAGAGATAGAGGAGGGGATCCCGCTGGACTGCTGGATCCATCCGCTACAGTCGGGCTGGATCCAGATGCTGTTGTCGCCGTCACGCTCGGGAAGGGAGGGAGAGGGGAGGGTCGCCGCCGTCGCCATGCAAGGGGAAGGGGAGGGCCGCCATCGCCGCCACGTTCGGGGGGGGGGGGGGGGGGTCGCCACGACGCTACTCCAGCAACAGTCGCCGTGTAGGGGGGAGACGAACGGGAGCAGGGGGGTGTGCTTTGTCTCTCGCCTTTGGGTAGGGGCATTTGGACGCGTGAATGTCTAAATGTGTGTTTTCTCTCAATTTTTTGCAGATGGAAGACGACGGGTGTTTTCTTGACATGTTGAACTTTGGTGTATCATCACAAGCGAGGATAGTCCAGTTGGGGAGCAAGAGATGTCGTCTATATTAGAAACATTGCGTTATTCCATAACTGAAATTGTACATGATAAGATTCAACTACATTATTACAACTCGTACATAATTATTCATCTGCAAACTTCTGCCGCATGTGCTCAAGTAGATCATCTTGAAGCACAGAGTGAAATGCATTGTTTGTGATCCCTTGATTCATTTGAATAAACATACTCATTGTGTTGTAGGAGAAGACACACGGACTTGAAAGAGAGATCAGAGAACCACAAGATTAAATGATTTGAGAGAGGTGAGAATGAGTGTTATATATAGGCCTAGAATAAAGCTGTTCGAATAGAGCCGTTGAAGGTTATAAAATGGTAGTTGATTTGGTAGTTAGAACATAATATTAAAATATAGAAAAGATAACATAAACGCCCTGCTGTAAAATTAGACGTGTATATGAAATAATTTTTTTAAACCATTGTCTATATGAATATATATACATCCAAATATAGACAAGGTATTGGATATAATCTAAGGTTGGTGAGGGTGGGGAGTAACTTACATGAGTGTCATGCATATGACACTAAGTTTAAGTTACTATCTTTATAGTGCAAAGTAACTTATTAGTAGTGTTGTAGACAAAAATGCCTTTTGGAGCTCGGCCTTCATGAAGGCCGGTTTTTGAAAAACCCAAAATTCATGAAAATTTATATTATTACAATTATGGATATACATGGGGGCATAACATACATGTGTGTAATTTTTTAGGGCGAAATACGTTCAAATGAGGGTTGTGTAAAAAAGACAAATCTCAAGCTTTTTAACATAGGATACTATTCATCCTCAAAGTTCAGAAATTTGTCTTTTTTGTACAGGTTGCATTTAAAGGTATTTCATCATGAATTTTTACACACACATACATTTCATATTTTTCAGAATTTGTTAAAGTCAAAAAGTTTAACTTTCGATTTTTTTCAAAAATAAAGAGCTCCATGGAGCTCGGTCACCAAAACGCCCTACTCTGTTATAGATGAATTCATTTATTAATTTGTAGATTCATCTTTTTTGGAAAGCATTATGTTATAGTAATATACTTCCTCTGTATCAAAATACTTGTAACTAGAGAAAAACTAGCACATGTTCCTCCAACTATAAGTATTTTGGTACAAAAGGAGTATTATGTTACTTTAAACACCTCTCGCCTCGTTAACTACATGACACACAAGTAAATTTGTCTTAGAATATGTTATGTTACTAGCTATGTAACTCCCACTATGACCAGCCTTACCTGGCCTAACCTGATTGTGTTTCTCATGTCTTATTATCAACTATTTTTATCACAAGTACGTAAAGTTTGTGTATCATTGATTGATAAAAACAGTGAGAGAGGGTATATGGATAGCGTCATGGTACACGACGGGCTGCTCTGCCCAAAAGAGGCTAAGAGCATCTCTAGCGGACATGCTATATTCCCAGCCCGGAAAACCAGTTTCGGATACCCTAAAACTGATTTTTCGGATTGTAAACTCGTCCGACGGAACAAATACAAAATTTGGTATTAGAAAATTCAGAAAACAAGTAAGTGCTAGAAATTATTCATCGGCGACCATAGCAAACACAGTTCATCATTATAAACGAACACGATAGTTCATACAAACCCTAGTTCACCGTCGTGCTCAATCGTCGATTTTGAGGTAGTCCTTGACGACAGACTTGGGCAGCTCCCACGCGAGCTCGTACTCTTTCTTGGTGGCTTCGAGGCGGCAATGAGGGTGACCATAGCAAACACAGTTCATCATCATAAATGGACATGATAGTTCATACAAACCCTAGTTCACCGTCATGCTCAATCGTCGATGTTGAGGTAGTCCTTCACGACAGAATTGCGCAGCGCCCACGCGAGCTCGTACTCTTTCTTAGTGGCTTCGAGGCGGCAATAGCACCTTCTTCACCGTTCGCCATCATCTAACCTCCATCTACATTGTTGCTCCATCTCCACCTCACACAAGAAGGGAGAAGATCAAGGGGAGAATAGGAGGCTCCACCAACACGCGTCGTTTGCACTGCGTCGTCATCACTGGTGTCACCTTCATCACCACCATGATCGGTGCCACCATCTCTGCCAGCGTCCCCATCTCCATCACAGCCATACATTCTTCATTCACTGGCTCGACGTTGCCTTGTAACATATGATGGGGAACGTCGCATGGGAAACAAAAAAATTCATATGCTCACTAAGATCAATATATGGATATCAACATCTACGAGAGGGGGAGTGCATCTACATACCCTTGTAGATCGCTAAGCGGAAGCGTATATAACGCGGTTTATGTAGTCGTACTCTTCACGATCCAATCGCGATCCGATCCGATCTAGCGCCGAACGGATGACACCTCCACGTTCAGCACACGTGCGGCTTGATGACGTCCCCTCCTTCTTGATCCAGCAAAAGAGGACGGAGCAGTACATGGGATCTCAACCAACACGACGACGTGGTGGAGATGATGGTGGAGCAATCCCAGCAGGGTTCGCCAAGCGCCTCCGGAACTGCGAACGAGGAAGAACGGGAGAGAGGGGAGGCCGCACGGCGTGGGAATCACTGTGTATATCCCTCCCCCTCTCCTCTACTATATATAGGAGGCAAGGGGCAGGTTTGGGTCACAGCCCATGTCCCCACCTCCAAGGAGGGCCGACGACTAGGGTGGAGTCCTCCCTTGTCCCCCTCCTCCAAGGCACCTCCGAGATGCCTTGTCCCTTTGGAACTCTTGCGCCCAAGCCAATTTCGCCTCTAGGGGCTAGTGCCCCTGTCCTAGGGTGGCTAGGGAACCACCCCTACAGCCCATGTGAGCCCATGGGGCAGGTAGACCCCCGGAACCCTTTTGGCACCCACGTACACTATTGATAATGCCCGAAACTTTTTCGGTAGGCAAAATAGGACTTCCCATATATAAGTCTTTACCTTCGGACCATTCCGGAACTCCTCGTGACATCCAGTATCTCATTCGAGACTCCAAACAACATTCGGTCACCAACGTACATATCCCAATACTACTCTAGCATCAATCATCGTTAAGTGTGCGGACCCTACGGGTTCGAGAATCATGTGGACATGATCGAGACACCTCTCTGATAAATAACCAATAGCGGGACATGGATGCCGATATTGGTACCCACATATTCCACGAAGATCATTACCGGTAGAACCATGATGTCAAGGATTCACTCAATCCCGTATGCAGTTCCCTTTGTCCATCGGTTACTTGCCCAAGATTCGTTCGTTGGTATCTCCATACTAGTTCAATCGTGTTACTAGCAAGTATATTTACTTGTTCCGTAACGCAAGATCCCATGACTAACTTTTTAGTCACATTGCTTGCAAGCTTCTTGTGATGTTGTAGTACCGAGTGGTCCCATAGATACCCCTCCATCATACGGAGTGACAAATCCCAGTCTTGATCTATGCCAACCCAACACACCCTCGGAGATACCTGTAGAGCATCTTTATAATCACCCATTTATGTTGTGACGTTTGATACACACATGGCATTCCTCCAGAGTCAGGGAGTTGCATGATCTCATGGTCATAGGAACACATACATTAACATACTGAAAGCAATAGCAATAAACTTAGTCATACGATCAAATGCTATGCTTACAGTTTGGGTCTTTTCTATCACATCATTCTCATAATGATGTGATCCCGTTATCAAATGACAACTCATGTCTATGGCTAGGAAACCTTAACCATCTTGGATCAAGGAGCTAGTCTAGTAGAGGCTTACTAGGGACACTTTGTTGTTTATGTATCCGCACATGTATTTGAGTTTCCAATCAATACAATTATAACACGGATAATAAATGATTATCATGAACAAGGAAATATGATAATAGCCAATTTATTATTGCCTCTAGGGCATATTTCCAACAGCCTCCCACTTGCACTAGAGTCAATAATCTACTTCACATCACCATGTGATTAACATCCAATGAGTTCTCGGGTTTGATCATGTTTTGCTTCTGAGAGAGGTTTTAGTCAACGAATCTCCAACATTCAGATTCATGTGTACTTTGCAAATCTCTATGTCATAATGTAGATGCTGCTACCACGCTCCATTTGGAGCTATTACAAATGACTACTCCACTATACGAAGCTGGTTTGCTACTCAGAGTCATCCAGATTGGTGTCAAATCTTGCATCGACGTAACCCTTTATGACGAACTCTTTTATCACCTCCACAATCGAGAAACATTTCCTTAGTCCTCTATTTACTAAGGATAACTTTGACTACTGTCCAGTGATCCACTCCGGGATCACTCTTGTACCCCTTGACAGACTCATGGCAAGGCACACACCATGTGCGGTACACAGCATGTCATACTATAGAGCCTACGACTAAGGCATAGGGGACGACCTTCGTCCTTTCTCTTTCTTCTGCCGTGGTGGGGCTTTGAGTCTTACTCAAACTCACACCTTACAATATAGTCAAGAACTCCTTCTTTGACTGATCCATTTTGAACTCCTTCAAAATCTTGTCAAGGTATGTCTTTATTAAAAGTTTTATCAAACGTCCTGATCTATCTCTATAGATCTTGATGCCCAATATTTTAAGTAGCTTTATCCATGTTTTACTTTGAAAAACTCCTTTCAAACAACCCTTTATGGTCTCCAGAAATTCTACATCATTTTCGATAAACAATATGTCAACCACGTATACTTATGATAAATTTTATAGTACTCCCACTCACTTTGTTGTAAATACAAGTTTCTTCATACTATGTATAAACCAAAAGCTTTGATCACTCATCAAAGTGCTTATTCCAACTCCAAGATGCTTGCACCAGTCCATAAATGGATCACTAGAGCTCGCATGCCTTTTAGCATCCTTAGGATCGACAAAACCTTCAGGTTGTATTACATACAACCTTTCTCAAGGAAACCGTTTAGGAAACAATGTTTCGACATCCATCTACGAGATTACATAATTGAAAAATGCAGCAACTGCTAACAAAATTCCAACAGACTTTAGCATCGCTACGAGTGAGAAAGTCTAATCGTAGTCAACTCCTTGAACTTGTCAGAAACCTCTTTGCGACAAGTTGAGCTTTCTAAATGTGACATTTACCATTAGTGTATGTCTTTGTTTTAAAGATACATTTGTACTTAATAGCCTTACGACCATCAAGTAGTTCTTCCAAAGTCCACACTTTGTTTCCATACATGGATCCTATCTTGGATTTCATGACCTCTAGCCACTTGTCGGAATCCGGGCCCACCGTCGCTTCTCCATAGCTCGTAGGTTCATTTTTGTCCAACGACATGACCTCCAAGACATGATTACCGTACCACTCTGGAGTAGTACGTGTCCTTGTCGACCTACGAGGTTTGGCAATAACTTGATCTGAAGCTTCATGATTACCATCATTAGCTTCTTCTTCAACTCGTGTAGGCGCCACAGGAACATCTTCCTAGGCCCAACTACTCTCTCGTCAAAGTGACGGTTGAGTAACCTCATCAAGTTCCACAATCCTCCCACTCAATTCTTTCGAGAGAAACTCTTTCTCGAGAAAGGACCTGTTCTTAGCAAAAAAACACTTTCCCTTCGGATCTGAGATAGGAGGTATACCCAACTGTTTCCTTTGGGTATCCTATGAAGATGCATTTATCCACTTTGGGTTTGAGCTTATCAGGCTGAAGCCTGTTGACATAAGCATCGCAACCCCAAACTTTGAGAAATGACAGCTTAGGTTTCTTGCCAAACCATAGTTATTACGGTGTCATCTCAACGGAATTATATGGTGCCCTATTTCAAGTGGATGTGGTTGTCCCAAATGCATAACCCCAAAACGATAGTGGCAAATTGCTTTGTCTCGCAGATGTGTTGGTTTCCCTCCAAGCTTAAAGGGTGATGTAGCACGCTGATGACAAGTACTTCCCTGAGTTAAGAAGCCAAGGTATCAATCCGGTAGGAAGATCCACAAGACTATGTAAGCAACACCTGCACACAAATAGCAAATCCTTGCAACCCAATGCGTGGAGGGGCTGTCAATCCCTCATGGGTAAAGTAAGGATATATTGTTAGATGCAAATAAGAGTGACATCAAATAGAACGCAACAAGTTATTTTTGGGTTTTTTGATAATAAGATCTAAAAACAGAAGAGCAAATAAAGTAGAAAAGCAAATAGAAAAGTAGAGATTGCAAATAGATGATGTGAAGTAGACCTGGGAGCCGTAGGTTTCACGAGTGACTTCTCTCGGGAAATAGCAAACGGTGGGTAGACAAACTACTGTTGGAACATTGATAGAAGAGCAAATAATGATGATGATATTCAAGACAATTATCATGTATATAGGCATGATGTCCAAGATAAGTAGACCGACTTCTGCGTGCATCTACTTCTATTACTCCACACGTCGACCGCTATCCAGCATGCATCTAGTGTATTGAGTCCATGGAGATACGGAGTAATGCCTTAAGAACGATGACATGATGTAGACAAGATCTATTCATGTAGGAATAGACCCCCATCATTTTATCCTTGATAGCAACGATACATGTGTGTCATGTCTCTTTCTGTCACTGAGATTGAGCACCGTAAGATCGAACCCATCACAAAGGACATCTTCCCATTGCAAGATAAAAGATCAAGTTGTCCACACAAAAACCAAATATCGGAGAGGAAATAAGAGGATATAATAATAAAACATTAATATGTTTCATAGATTTGATCATAAACTCATAAACTCACAATTCATCGAATCCCAACAAACACACCGCAAAAGAAAGAGTTACATCATATGGATCTCCAAGAGACCATTGTATTGAGAAAGAAAACGAGAGACAAAGCCATCTAGCTACTGCCTACGGACTCATAGGTCTGATATGAACTACTCATGCATCATCGAAGGAGCACCAATGAGGATGGTGAACCCATTCGTGATCGTGTTCATCTTTGGAACGGGCTCTAGATTGGATTTGGTGGCTGTGGAACTTTCTGCGGCTGAAACAATTTTACGTCGACTCCTCTAGGGTTTTCTGAATATTAGGGTATTTCAAGAGCTTAGAGGTGGTGGAGAAGCTTCCCGGGGGCCCCACTAGACACCACGCCGCGCTAGGGGGCTCTGGCGCGCCTTGATGTCTAGTGCCCCCCTGGGCCTCGTCTGCTGCTCATTCTTGGCTCCCAAGTTTCCTTCTGGTCCAAAAAAATCTCCCTAAAGTTTCGTGGCAATTGAACCTTGTGTGATATGGATACTATGTGAACGAAAAAACAAAAAATGGCACTAGGCACTATGTCAATAGGTTAGACCCATAAAATGATATAAATTTGCTATAAAATGATCATAAAACATCCAAAATTATAATATAATAGAATGGAACAATCAAAACTTATAGATACGTTGGAGACGTATCACAAATGAGTAAGAGAAATCATAGTACGCACCATATCCAATAGGGCACGACTATGACGTACAGACACACCATCACACTATGGTATTCCAGGTGGCATGAGTTGTGACACAATTTCCACACTTTCTTAAACGTATACCAAACTTGTAACTCAGATATTCACCTCCACGATCACATCCTAGACATTTTATCCTCTTGTCACGATGCTCTTCAAATTCACTCTGAAGTTGCTTGACCTTTTCAACATTTCACACTTGTGATTCATCAAGTAAATATACCCGTATCTACTCAAATCATGTGTGAAGCAAGGAAATAACGATATCCACTGTGTGCTTCAAGACTCATTGGACTGCATACATCAAAATGTATTATTTCCAATAGGTCACTTGCGAGCTCTATCTCACTTGAAAATGGGTCTTATTCATCTTGCCCAAGAGGTCTGGTTCGCATCAAGTGATTCAAAAATCGAGTGAGTCCAAAGATCCATCAGCATGGAGTTTCTTCATGCGTTTTACACTAATATGACCTAACCGACAGTGCCAAAAGTAAGTGGTACTATCATTGCTAACTTCACATCTTTTGGCATCAATATTATGAACATGTGTATCACTACGATCGAGATTCAATAAACCATTCGCATTGGGTGCATGGTCATAAAAGATATTATTCATGTAAATAGAATAACCCATTATTCTCTATCTTACGTGAATAATCATCTCGCAATAAACAAAATCAGTATAATGTTCATGCTCAACGGAGACACCAAATAACATTTATATAGGTTTACCACTAATCCCGAAGGTAGATGGAGCGTGCGATGGTTATCACATCAACCTTGGAAACGCTTCCAACACACGTTGACACCTCACCCTTAGCTAGTCTCTGTTTATTCCGCAACTCCTGTTTCGAGTTACCAATATTAGCAACTGAACTGGTATCAAATACGCAGGAGCTACAACGAGCACAAGTAAGGTACATGCCAATAACATGTATATCAAATATACTTTTGTTGACATTGCCAGCCTCCTTATATACCAAGCATCTGGGATAGTTCCGCTCTGAGTGTCCATTCCCCTCACAACAGAAGCACCCAGTCTCGGGTTTGGGTTCAACCTTGGGTTTCTCCATTGGAATGACAACTGGCTTGCCATTCTCGAAGTTTCCCTTCTTTCCCTAGCCCTTCTAGAAACTAGTGGTTTTACTAACCATAAACACTTCATGCTCCTTCTTGATTTCTACCTTCACGATGTAAAACATAGAGAATAGCTTAGGGATCATCATCTCCATACCTGACATGTTATAGTTCATCACGAAGCTCCATTAGCTTGGTGGCAGTGACTTGGAGAACTATGTCAATCACTATCTCATTTGGAAGATCAACTCCCACTTGATAAAAGCGATTGTAGCACCCAGGCAATCTGAGCACATGCTCATCGATTGAGTTATTCTCCTTCATCTTGTAGGCAAAGAATCTTGTCGGAGGTCTCATACCTTTCAACACGGGCATGAGCCTGAAATCCCAATTTCAGCTCTTGGAACATCTCATATGCTCCGTTACATTTAAAACGTCTTTGGAGCCTCAGTTCTAAGCCGTAAAGCATGACACATTAAACTATCAAGTAGTCATCCAAAGCGCATGTGTCAGATGTTCGCAACATCCACATATGACGCTTGGGGTGAGACACCGAGCGGTGCATCAAGGACATAAGCCTTCTGTGCAGCGATGAGGACAATCCTAAGTTTACGGACCCAGTACGCATAATTGCTACCATCATCTTTCAACCTAGTTTTGTCTAGGAACATATCAAAAATACAAGGGGAGCTACAACGCGAGCTATTGTTCTACAACATACTTTGCAAAAACAACTTAGACTATGTTCTTGATAATGAGTTCAATTAATCATAGTATTACTTAAGAACTCCCACTCAAGTCAACATCCCCCACGTTGTTTGAGTGTAACATGATCCAAATCCACCAACTTAAGTCCGGTCATCACGTGATATGAGAAGGTTTCAATGGTGAACATCTCCATGTTGATCATATCTATTGTATGACTCATGTTTGACCTTTTGTTTTCTTGTGTTCCGAGGCCATGTCTATATATGCTAGGCTCGTCAAGTTTAACCCAAGTGTTATGCATGTGCAAAACTGGCTTACACTCGCTGTATGCAAATGTAGAGTCTATCACAGCCGATCATCATGTGCTGCCTGGAAATGACGAACCTTCGCAACATTGCACACTTGAGGAGAAAAGAATTTTATCTTGAAATTTTAGTGAGGGATCATATTATAATGCTACCATCGTCCTATGCAAAATAAGATGCATAAAAGGATTAACATCGCATGCAAATCATATAAGTGACATGATATGGCAATCATCATCTTGTGCTTTTGATCTCCATCTCCAAAGCACCGGCATGATCTTCGTCGTCCCCGGCATGGGACAATTATCTCCATCATCGTGTCTCCATTGGGTTGTTGTGCCAATTATGCTTCTGCAACTATTGCTAACTCATAGCGATAAAGTAAAGCAAAAAGGCACAAATTAATTAAAGACAACCCTAGGGCTCCTGCCTGTTGTTGTACTCATCGACATGCAAGTCGTGATCATCTATAGAAAACATGATCATCTCATACATCACATATATCTCTTCATGTCTTTGTACATATCATATCACAACATACCCTGCAAAAACAAGTTAGACGCCCTCTACTTTGTTGTTGCATGTTTTACGTGGCTGCTATGGGTAACTAGCAAGAGCCTATCTTACCTACGCAAAGCCACAACGGTGATATTCAAGTTGCTATCTAACCTTGTACAAGGATCATGTGTGTCTAATCCGATTCAACTAAACTGGGAGAGACAGACACCCGCCGGCCATCTTTATGCAACAAGTGGCATGTGAGTCGATGGAATCGGTCTCTCGTACATGGATGAATAAGGTTGGTCCATGTTGCTTCATCCCACAATACCATTGAATCAAGATAAGACTAAGGAAGTAAGCAATCTAAACATCAATGCCCACAAACACTTTGTGTTCTACTCGTGCATGTTATCTACGCATAGACCTAGCTCATGATGCCAATGTTGGGGAACGTCGCATGGGAAACACAAATGTTCCTACGCTCACCAAGATCAACCTATGGAGATCAACATCTATGAGAGGGGGAGTGCATGTACATACCCTTATATATCACTAAGCGAAGCATATATAACGCGGATGATGTACTCGTACTCTTGACGATCCAATTGTGATCCAATCCGATCTAGCGCCGAACGGACGTCACTTCCGTGTTCAGCACATGTGCGGATCGATAATGTATCCTCCTTATTGATCAATCAAGATAGGAAGGATATGTAAATGGGATCTCAACCAACACGATGGCATGGTGGAGATAATGGTGGAGCAATCCCAGCACAGCTTCTCTAATCACCTCCGGAACTGCGAACGAGGAAGAACGGGAGAGAGGGGAGTCCACAGAGCGTGGGAATTGTTGTTTATAGCCTTTCCCCTCTCCTTTAATATATATATAGGAGGCAAGGGGCAGTTTCAGGTCGCAGCCCTTGGCCCCTCCCCCAAGGAGGGCCGACGGCTAGGGTGGAGTCCTCCCTCCACAACGAAGGAAGGAGTCCCCCTCCTCCAAGGCACCTCCCGGGTGCCTTATCCCTTTGGGAATCTTGCCCCCAAGCCAATTTCGCCTCTACGAGATGGTGCCCCTAGCCTAGGGTGTCTAGGGCACCACCCCTACAGCCCATGTGGGACCATGGGGCAGGTGTACCCCTGAAACCCTTTTGACACCCTCGTACACTATAGGCAATCCCCGAAACTTTTCCGGTAGGCAAAATAGGACTTACCGTATATGAATATTTACCTCTGACCATTCCGGAACTCCTAGTGACATCCGGGATCTCATCCAGGACTCCGAACAGCATTCAGTCACCAACGTACATATCCCAGTACACTGTAGCATCAATCGAGCGTTAAGCCTGCGGACCCTACGGGTTCGAGAATCATGTGGACATGACCGAGACACCTCTCGTGTCAATGACCAATAGCAGGACCTGGATGCCGATATTGGTTCCCACATGTTCCACGGAGATCATTATTGGTCGAACAACGATGCCAAGGATTGAGTCAATCCCCTATGCAGTTCCCTTTGTCCAACGGTATGTTACTTGCCCGAGACTCGATCGTCGGTATCTCCATACCTAGTTCAATCTCATTATTGGCAAGTCTTTTTTACTTGTTCCGTAATACAAGACCCCTTGACTAACTCCTTAGTCACATTGCTTGCAAGCTTCTTGTGATGTTGCATTACAGAGTGGGCCTAGAGATATCTCTCCGTCATACGGAGGGACAAATCCCAGTCTCAATCCATGCCAACCCAACAGACACCGTCGGATATACGTGTAGAGCATATTTATAATTACTCAATTACGTTGTGACATTTGATACACACAAGGAATTCCTCGAGTGTCAGGGAGTTGCATGATCTCATGCTCATAGGAATAGATACATTGACATGCAAAAAACATTAGCAATAAACTTAGTCATATGATCAAATGCTATGCTTCCAGTTTGGGTCTTGTCCATCACATCCCGTTATCAAATGACAACTCATGTCTATGGCTAGGAAACCTTAACCATCTTTGGTCAACAAGCTAGTCAGTAGAGGCTTACTAGGTACACTTTGTTGTCTATGTATCCACAAATGTATTTGAGTTTCCAATCAATACAATTATAGCATGGAGAATAAGCGATTATCACGACCAAGGAAATATGATAATAACCAATTTATTATTGCCACTAGGGCATATTTCCAACAATAGAACCCTCTCCTCTATGTGTACCATTAACATGTTTGAGTAGCTGCACTAATTCTTAGTGATACAAATGAGCTCTTTGTGATTGTAATTAATTACTTCCATGCAATAAAATATTTTCTTCTTACATGTTCGAGTAAGTATCATTCATGAGAGTTGCGAGGAGGCCTCGCTTGCATTATTATCGTGATTGGTCATGAAGTTGTTATTACTATTGTAGATGGATCAGTGTCATTGGATAGTAGACAATTATCTTTGAAATTTGCGCATTTACAATTGACATAGGAGTAACAGGTTAACTCACAATTAGATGTGTCAAATAGAAAACCCTTAACTATTGTAGTGGGAACCATCATGGTGAAACTACAGTAGTGGCATATGCAACATAAAATCTGTACGTGATTAGAACGTGTTATGTACCGAGGACCGCCCACATATGCATATGAATAATTGATTATGAATGCGATAGAGAGTGTTTGTTGTGCACTTGTTGGGCATGTTATATTTAGTGATGATTTCAGAACCCTCGAGAACACTTTACCGCTCAAGCGTCATCTCACTAATGTAGTACTCCCTCTGTCTCATAATGTAAGACATTTTTACAAGCTATGTTAGCTTGCAAAAACATCTTATATCAAGGAGTATATTTTTATTTCATGTTTTAACCTTCCAGTTCGTAGTGTAGTAAAACCCTTTTATTTCATTTTCTGAGAAACTAGTAGAGTAGACTATTTGCAAACTCCAATTTCGGTGTGTATGTAACTGCGTAAGTGACATCGTAGTTGCAGGGTGTGTGGTGCCTTTGTTTCCGCTGCTTTTGGTTCGTCACGAAAGTGCTACAACAACCACATGCACCTATAGGTCATCGGGCCTTGCTTCCTAGCTTCTCCATTGTACCTGAGCATGTAAAGTGTGTCCACTTGAGGTAGTAGCCATGCCTCATGTCAATACATAGGGGGCTCAAAGAAGAGAGTGGTAACCTGGATTTTGATAGCTCTTGCACAGGCTCTAGACATTAGTGTGCATGGTGCTTGGGGAAATGGTGGTGTATCCATGATGATGGTCATAGGGTGCTCCACACCACAACTCCCTATAGAAAATACACCACAACTCCCTCTAGAAAATCAAACGTCCAACTTGGCGAGAGAAAGAAGAATAGATTAGAGAGCATATATGAATAAGAACTATGCTAAGAAGAAACCAAATAGATCTTGGAAGACTTCATGAATAAATATAATTATAAAGTGAAAATTCACCATATCCCAACAAATAAACCACAAGAATTAGACCATGTTATATTTGTATTAAGAAACATGTGAGAAAAAACCAACTAGTTGCTCCTATGGACCCATAGTCTAATGTAAATCACTCATGAGTGATATGTCTCCAACGTATTGATAATTTATGAAGTGTGCATGCCATATTTACCCAAGTTTGATATATATTGATGTAATTTTATATGATCTAAATGGAATTAACCCGAACTGATGTTGTTTTCAGCACAATTACCACGATTTTCTTTTTGTGCAGAAAATAAAAGTTCTTGGAACTGAACAAAACTTTTTGATGTTTTTATGGATCAAACGAGGCCCACGGAGCACTGGAGGGATGCCAGGGGATGGACAAGGAGGTCACAAGCCCAGTGGTGACCCCCTAGGGCGTGCCCCCTCGAGCTTGTGGGTCCCTCGGGCATCTCCCTCGTGTGAAACCGACGGCCAAAAATCCCATAAATCCTAAAAACTCCAGAACTAAACCTTGAACTTTGCTCCGCCACCGCAAGCCTCTATTTTGAAGAGATCTCATTCGGGCCCCTATTCCGGCACCCTGTCAGAGGGGGAAATCATCATCGGATGCCATTTTCATCATCTAGGTGGTCTCCATGACAAGGAGGGAGTAATTCACCCTCGGGGCTGAGGGTATATACGTGTAGCTATGTGTTTTGATCTCTCTCTCTCTCATGTTCTTGAGATAGCACGATCTTGATGTATCACGAGATTTGCTAATATAATTAAAATATGTGGTATTCTTCCCTTGCTATATTGATATGATGAATTGAGTCTTTCCCTTTGAGGATTTGTTATGGTTGATTGGATTTGAGAACACTTGATATGTGTCTTGCATGTGTGACAATGGGGTATTCTATTGAGTCACTTGATCTATGTTTTGGTAATCAACTTACGGATTCCCGTGACATTGGAGTGATCTATGCATATAGGTTAATGCATGTTTTTGTCCTACTTTCTTCAATAGAAATCTTGGGGTACTCTTTGAAGTTCCTTGTGTTGGATTAAATATGATGAATCTGAAATCGTTTGATGCATGTCGAATAGTCAACTCATCGATACTTGTGGTGACATTAGAGTATCTGGGTGACATTAGAGTTGATTGATACGTCCATTTTGCATCATGCTTTCATGTTGATATTTATCGCTTTATGGACTGTTATTATACTTTGTGGAACCTTACTTATGCCTTTTCTCTCTTATTATGCAAGGTTTATTTGAAGAGGGAGAATACCGACAGCTGGAATTCTAGACTGGAAAAGGAGCAAGTCTGAGTCCTCTATTCTACACAACTCCAAATGCCCTGAATATCAACGTGGATTTTTTTGGAATTTATAAAAAATACTGGGCAAAATAAGTGTCACAGGGGAGCAACCAGGGGCCCACAAGCCTGGTTGCCGTGACCTACCCCCCTGGCCGCGGCAACAGGGCTTGTGGGCACCCTGGAGGCCCATTGGCCCCCCTCTTTTGCTATATGAAGGGTTTCGTCCGGAAAAAAAATCAGGGTGGAGCTTTTTCGTGGATTCTCCGCCGCCACGAGACGGAACTTGAGCAGATCCAATCTAGAGCTCCGGCACAACGATCCTGCCGGGGAAACTTCCCTACCGGAGGGGGAAATCGTCGCCATCGTCATCACCAACACTCCTGTCGTCGGAGGGGAGTCATCTCCATCAACATCTTCATCAGCACCATCTCCTATCCAATCCCTAGTTCATCTCTTGTAACCAATCTCCATCTCGCGACTCCGATTGGTACTTGTAAGGTTGCTAGTAGTGTTGATTACTCTTTGTAGTTGATGCTAGTTGGATTACTTGGTGGAAGAGTTTATGTTCAGATCCTTGATGCTATTGATTACACCTCTGATCATGATTATGATTATGTTTTGTGAGTAGTTACTTTTGTTCCTGAAGACATGGGATAAGTCATGCTAATAATAGTCATGTGAATTTGGTATTCGTTCGGTATTTTGATATGTTGTATGTTGTTTTTCCTCTAGTGGTGTTATGTGAACGTCGAATACATAACACTTCACCATATTTGGGCCTAGAGGAAGGCATTGGGGAGTAGTAAGTAGATGATGGGTTGCTGGAGTGACACAAGCTTAAACCCCAGTCTATGCGTTGCTTCGTAAGGGGCTGATTTGGATCCATTAGTTTAATGCTATGGTTAGACGTTGTCTTAATTCTTCTTTCGTAGTTGCGGATGCTTGCGAGTGGGGTTAATCATAAGTGGGATGCTTGTCCAAGTAAGGGCAGTACCCAACCATAGGTCCACCCACATATCAAACTATCAAAGTAACAAACGCGAATCATATGAACATGATGAAAATAGCATGACAGAAATTTCCGTGTGTCCTCGGGAGCGTTTTTCCTCTTATAAGACTTTGTTCAGGCTTGTCCCTTGCTACAAAAGGGATTGGGCCACTTGCTGCACCGTTGCTACTACTTGTTACTTTTCGCTTGCTACGTTTCACCGCACTACACCATCACTTATTACCGCTACTTTCAGTGCTCGCAGTTATTACCTTGCTGAAAACCGTTTATCACAGCCTTCTACTCCTCGTTGGGTTCGACACTCTTACTTATCAAAAGGACTATGATTGATCCCCTATACTTGTGGGTCATCAAGACTCTTTTCTGGAGCCGTTGTCGGGGAGGGAAGCGCCTTTGGTAAGTGGAATTTGGTAAGGAAACATTTATATATTGTGCTCAAATTTATTGTCACTTGTCACTATGGAAACTGTTCGTTTGAGGAGTTTGTTCGGGGTATCTTCACCACGAACAGAAGCACGAGGAGTTGTTCCTCAACCTGAGGTACCTACTAAAAATATCTTCTATGAAATTCCTTCGGGTATGCTTGAGAAACTGCTGGCTAATCCTTTTACAGGAGACGGATCTTCACATCCAGACTTGCATCTAATCTATGTAGATGAAGTTTGTGGTTTATTTAAGCTTGCAGGTTTACCCGAGGATGAGGTAAAGAAGAAAGTCTTTCCTTTATCTTTGAATGATAAGGCATTGACATGGTATAGGCTATGTGATGATACTGGATCATGGGACTACAATCGGTTGAAATTGGAATTTCATCAAAAGTTCTATCCTATGCATTTAGTACATCGTGATCGGAATTATATTTATAACTTTTGGCCTCGTGACAGGGAAAGCATAGCTCAAGCTTGGGGGAGGCTTAAATCAATGTTATATTCATGCCCCAATCATGAGCTCTCAAGAGAAATTATCACTCAAAACTTTTATGCTCGGCTTTCTGATGAAGATCGTACCATGCTTGACACTTCTTGTACCGGTTCTTTTATGAAGAAGGATATAGACCACAAGTGGAATTTGTTGGAAAGAATAAAATGTAACTCTGAAGATTGGGAGCTTGAAGAAGGTAAGGAGTCAGGTATGAATTTCCAGTTTGGTTGTGTTAAATCTTTCGTTGAAACAAACACTTCTAGAGATTTTAGCGCTAAGTATGGACTTGACTCTGAGATAGTAGCTTCTCTATGTGAATCTTTTGCTGCTCATGTTGATCTTCCCAAAGAGAAGTGGTTTAAGTAGCATCCCCCTGTAGAAATCAACATAGTTAAACCCAATCTAGTTGAGGAGAAAGTCATTGCTTTTAGTGATCCTATTGTTCCTTGTGCCTACGCTAAGAAACCACCTTACCCTGCTAGGAAAAAGGATTATTCTAAAGCTCCAACTGTGATACGTAGGGGTTACATTAGACCACTTACACCCCCTGAGGAAATTAGAGTTGAACCTAGTGTTGCTATTATCAAAGATCTCTTAGCCGAAGACATAGACGGGCATGTTATCAAATTCTGTGAGGACTCTGCTAGAATTGCTAAACCTCACGCGAAAGACAAATACAGACCTGTAGTTGGCCTACCCGTTGTTTCTGTCAAGATAGGAGACCACTGTTACCATGGTTTATGTGATATGGGTGCTAGTGTTAGTGCAATACCCCATTCCCTATATGATGAAATCAAAGATGAGATTGCACCTACTGAGTTAGAACCCATTGATGTCACTATTACGCTAGCGAATAGAGACACTATTTGCCCTCTGGGAATTGTGAGAGACGTAGAAGTCCTGTGTGGTAAGACGAAGTATCCTACTGATTTCCTCGTCCTTGCTAATGCACAAGATAGCTTTTGTCCCATCATATTTGGTAGACCCTTTCTCAACACTGTCAATGCTCACATTGATTGCATTAAACAGACCGTCACTGTTAGTTTCGAGGGCGTGTCTCATGAATTTAACTTCTCCAAGTTTGGACGACAACCTCATGAAAAAGAGTCGTATGGTAGGTATGAAATCATTGCTCTTGCCTCTATTGCCGTACCTCCGATGGATCCTTTAGAGCAATATCTGCTAGAGCATGAAAATGATATGCATATGGATGAAAGAGATGAGATAGATAAAATTGTTTTAGAACAATATCCTACTCTCAAGAATAATCTGCCTGTTGAACTGCTTGGGGATCCTCCCCCACCAAAGGGTGATCTTGTGTTCGAGCTGAAACAGTTACCACATACTCTTAAGTATGCCGATCTTAATGAGAAGGAGATATATCCTGTTATTATTAGTGCTCACCTCTCGAATCACGAAGGGAAAAAGTTATTAAAAACTTTGAGGAAGCACCGTGCTGCTATTGGATATACTCTTGATGATCTTAAGGGTATTAGTCCCACTCTATGTCGGCACAAGATTAAAACTGATCCTGATTCTAAGCCAGTTGCTGATCATCAACGGAGATTAAATCCGAGGATGAAAGAGGTCGTGAGAAAAGAAATATTAAAGCTTCTGGAAGCAGGAATCATCTATCATGTTTCTCATAGTGATTGGGTAAGTCCAATACATTGCGTACCTAAGAAGGGAGGTATCACCGTCGTTCCTAACGAGAAGAATGAACTAATCCCGCAGAGGATTATTACTGGCTATAGGATGGTGATAGAATTCCGGAAACTGAACAAGGCAACCACGAAAGATCATTATCCTTTGCCATTTATCGACCAGATGCTAGAAAGGCTATCTAAACACACACACTTCTGCTTTCTAGACGATTATTTAGGTTTCTCGCCAATACCTGTTGCACAATTTGATCAAGAGAAAACCACCTTCACATGCCCCTTCGGTACCTTTGCTTATAGACGCATGCCTTTTGGCTTGTGCAATGCACCTGCCACCTTTCAAAGATGTATGATATATTCTCTGACTTTTGTGAAAAGATTGTTGAGGTTTTCATGGATGATTTCTCCGTCTGCGGTTCTTCCTTTGACCATGCCTCAACAACCTTGATCGAGTCTTACAGAGATGCAAAGATACCAACCTCGTCTTGAACTGGGAGAAGTGCCACTTCATGGTTAATGAAGGCATCGTCTTAGGACACAAAATCTCTGAGAAAGGCATTGAAGTTGATAAGGCTAAGGTTGATGCAATTGAGAAAATGCCTTGCCCCACAAATATCAGAGGTATACGAAGTTTCCTAGGTCATGCTGGTTTCTATAGAAGGTTCATTAAAGACTTCTCTAAGATTTCTAGGCCTCTTACCAACCTCTTGCAGAAGGATGTTCCTTTTGTTTTTGATGAGGATTGTGAGGAAGCTTTCGATATACTTAAGAAGGCCTTGAGAACCGCACCTATTGTTCAACCACCAGACTAGAACTTGCCCTTTGAAATCATGTGTGGCGCTAGTGATTATGCTGTTGGTGCTGTTCTAGGACAAAGAGTTGACAAGAGGTTGAATGTCATTCACTACGCTAGTAAAACTCTAGACAGTGCCCAGAGAAACTACGCCACTACGGAGAAGGAGTTTTTAGCAGTCGTGTTTGCATGCGAAAAGTTCAGATCTTATATAGTTGACTCCAAAGTCACTATTCACTCTGATCATGCTGCTATTAGGTACCTTATGGAGAAGAAGGACGCGAAGCCTAGGCTAATCAGATGGGTTCTCCTGCTACAGGAATTTGATTTGCACGTTGTTGACCGAAAGGGTGCTGATAACCCTATAGCAGATAACTTGTCTAGGCTAGAGAATGTCCTTGATGACCCACGACCTATTGATGACAGCTTTCCTGATGAGCAATTGAATGTCATCAGCACTTCACATAGTGCACCGTGGTATGGTGATTACGCAAACTATATCGTAGCCAAATACATACCACCCAGTTTCACCTACCAGCAAAAGAAGAAATTCTTCTTTGATTTGAGACACTAATTTTGGGATGATCCTCACCTTTATAAGGAACGAGTAGATGGTGTTATTAGACGTTGTGTGCCTGAACATGAACAGGGGCTGATCCTGCAGAAGTGTCATTCCGAAGTCTATGGAGGACACCATGCTGGAGACAGAACTGCTCATAAGGTATTGCAATCAGGTTTCTATTTTCCCACTCTCTTCAAGGATGCCCGTAAGTTTGTCTTGTCTTGTGACGAATGCCAAAGAATAGGGAATATCAGTAAGCGTCGGGAAATGCCTATGAACTATTCACTTGTCATTGAACCATTTGATGTCTGGGGCTTTGATTATATGAGACCTTTCCTGAGTTCCAATGGGTATACTCACATCTTAGTTGATGTGGATTACGTCACTAAGTGGGTAGAAGCTATCCCCACTAGAAATACTGATCACCACACCTCTATTAAGATGCTTAAAGAAGTCATTTTCCCAAGATTTGGAGTCCCTAGATATCTGATGACTGATGGCGGTTCACACTTCATACATGGTGTTTTCCGCAATATGCTCGCTAAGTACGATGTCAACCATAGAGTTGCATCTCCTTATCATCCTCGGTCTAGTGGTCAAGTGGAGTTGAGTAATAGGGAGATCAAATTGATCTTACAAAAGACCGTCAATAGATCTCGAAAGAATTGGTCTAGCAAACTTGACGATGCACTATGGGCTTATAAGACTGCTTATAAGAATCCCATGGGCATGTCGCCGTATAAAATGGTTTACTGTAAGGCCTGTCACTTACCTCTTGAGCTAGAACACAAAGCTTATTGGGCAATCAAAGAGCTCAACTTCGATTTCAAACTTGCCGGTGAGAAGCGGTTGTTTGATATCAGCTCATTAGATGAATGGAGGGCCCATGCATATGAGAATGCCAATTTGTTCAAGGAAAAGGTTAAGAGATGGCACGATAAAAGAATACAAAAACGTGTAACATCCCAAATTTTGGAATGTTAAAATAATTATTAGATTGTTTGTTTGTTTGCTTGAGTGATTGAAACTGGTGTGAAATTTGAAACTTTTCAAAAAAAAAATTATGAGAGGGAATAAAATGACTTTCCCCATCTCCGATGAATTCAAATTCAATCTTTTAAAAGAAAAGAGAGAAGATGACATCACTTCTTCAACTATAAAGAATTTGAACGGAGTTTGCATTTGAATCCTTTCAAAATATTTGCCATTGCTTCTATATTTTTCTTCCCCGAGAAAATGCCCCGACAAAATTCTTGCACGCAAGAAAGAGCGGAGGAAAATGACCCTCCAAAAAACCAGGGCCATTCATTGAAATATTTTGAGCCAAGAAAAAACCAAAATTTAATTTGAGAAAATAATTGCAAAAGGAAATAATGCTTTTAGGGATTTTTTTGGAAAAACATTTTTTTTAAGTTTTTATTTTGGCCGTGGAAAAATGCCCATCATTTAGATTTTATTTTTCTCATAATTTTAGTATATAGAAACTCTATATTCCGAATTGATTTGATTTCCCTTTTATCGTTTTAGTTTCCTAGTTTTGAAAAAGGAAAGAAATCGTGTTTAAATGGAAATAAACGGTGGCCCATTAAGACCTTTCCAAAAACTGGCCCAACAGGATCTTCTTCTTCCTCTATCTCCTTCCTCACGTGCACAGGACCTTCCTTAGCCATGGACACGGAAATCCTCCCTTCCCGATCTCCCTCTCCCTTCCATCCCAGCTCCTCCCGAGCCCCCTATAAGAACCCACCCGGCGTCCTAGTTCCATTTTCCCAAAGAGATGCCACCCTCATCGCCTCTAGCCGCCGGCCACCTCGCCGGAGTAACCCTGCCCCGGTCGAGTCCAGGAGCTCCCTGCCGACTTCCCCATGGCCCCTACCCTCGCTGCACCACACCCCTGCGCGCCCCACCCCTCCTCCGCCGATTCCCCACCCCGCCGGCGACCTCCCCACCTCGCCGGAGCAGCTACCTCGCCGGAGTTCTTCCTCTCTGTCACCCATGGTGAGATTCACGAAATCCCGTATTGCAGTTTTTTCAGAAAATTGCAATCTTAGAAAATTCATATCTATTAGTCTATAACTCCGAATTAGGTGATTATTTTTGCGTTGGATCACAAATGTTATGTAGTTTCTGTAGATATATAATATTACTATGTTTGGATTCATAAAAATTGAGTTAGATCAGATTTGAATTAAAGCTTGTTTTGCTTATTCCGGGAGTTTAAAATAGCTTTTAATTTGATTCTTTTTGCTGCTGCTTCCTATTGATCATATCATTCAGTAGTTTAAGTTTCAAATTTGTTTCAATATTTTTACTTAGGGTTTTAAGCAAAACAGATTCTGTTTCAGCCTTTTTTGTTTTCTTGCTATTTCTTTTGTATTAATTGTTCTTAATTTGTTTTTTTTTTGTAATAGTGACAAGTTATATTTTGTTTTTTGATATTTACCAGTAAATTTTCAACAACAACAAAATTTTATTTTATTTATTCTTATTTGTTTGCATGGAATCAATTCTAGTTCTATACTAACTTGCGAATTGATTGCATTGCTAGTTTGATTTCCTATTTTGAAAATACTTATAAAAAATATTGTTTTGTAAATTTTACTTCTGTTATCTTAGTTATTTTATATTTGATTTCTGTTATTTTTTCTATTTTAGTGTTTTATTTTCAGTTAGAACAAAAACTATATAGTGTTTGATGTAGTAGAAGGCTTCCTAGCTTCTTTGAAGTTTCATTTGGATTTTTATCCGCTCTCTCTTATTGATTTTTGATTGCATCAACTTTTATTGCTGTTTGTTAATTGATTGCTAGCATGATTGCTAGTGTGAGTGCTTATGTGAATACTATGTTTGATTATATAGATTTCATCGGAGAGTGACGAATAGTTCTATCACGTATTTCCCGAGAACGAAAATTCTTCTTCGTCAACATCACCAGGCAAGTCACTTTGATCATACTATCACCTAAGTTTTATGCATTGTAGTTCTACCATCCTATGCCCAATTGCATGCTGCTTAGGTACTTGGAAATTTTAGTATAGATTGTAGTATCATGTGGTAGGCACACAACAACCCCGATACTTGGCCCCGGGACGACAAATTTCATATTGCTATGCTTGAGTAGACGGGATTTCGGTTGAGTGCATAACACGAGTGATGCGAGGTTGATTAAATAATCAAGACCGGTTAAGACAAGATTTTCAAGACCTCGGACGCAATGCAACTCTGGGTGAAGGACGGTTGATCGGCTCCCCGGAGAACCCAGTGGATGACCCGGGATGCTGGAGAGGCCATGACATCCTGCGGAAAGCTTCACCCAGGCTCAAAGAGACAGACGGATATTTTCAAGACCCAAGGCTTACCTGCACAACCACAAGTCATTATGGGCTCTGGCTTGGTTGGACAACGCGGCGACTCTGGACAGGCGGTGCTAGCAGATGTAGAAGAACGGTAGGAATGGATGGGCACCGACAGGGATTCAGAGGGGCCCGTTGAAAGACCATGTTTTGATCATCCGGTCTTCAAACACCCTGAAGTGCGAGGACATATATGGAGGCGATCAAATCTTGTGGGGAACGTGTGCAAAACTCTGCAGAGTACTCAAACCTAATCGATTAGCTGTGTCCACGGTCATGGACAACTTGAGCCAAAGCAACTGAAGTTATCTGGATTTCTCAAAACCATTATATATATTTGATGAGGGTAATTATTGACAACTCGGATACGAGAACTGGTTGGCGGAACCATCTCGTTAACAACTAACAAAGTAGTAACATTTTGCTTTTAGCCCTCTCTTGTTGTAGGAGAAAAATTTGCTTTACGCTTAAACTTACAACCCCACCTGCCATAGATGCATATAGTATAGATGACATTTTACCCCTCTCTTATGTGACTTGCTAGCATATTCAATATGCTGACCTACACGGCTGCAACGTCTTATGTTGCAAATATTTTTCTTCGACGAGTAAGAGTATGATTCAGGGTTACGGTCTACACTCAACTTGCCGTTGGTGTTTATTGGGACTCCACTCCCTTGACTGGTTCCGCTGAAATATTTAAGGTATATATCAGTTCTACGCTATTTACATGTGATTGCACTTTGATATATACATTGATGTACTGTGTGTGCCAGCATACTGATCTAGGGATGGCACAGAAACACAGAGGCTTGACTCGTTTTGAGTCGGGTCGCTACAGAAATGGTATCAGAGCACATGTTGACTGTAGGACGTGACCCTAGAAACTGGAAATTTCTTAGGAAAGGATCTCTGAAAATTTCTATTTTCAACAACACCTTTTACTTCTCATCTCTTCTGATTTCATCGAATGTTCCTTCTCACCTCAAATAGTTAGACAATACCCTTACCCCTTTGACGACATGAAGGATCAAGTGAGTCCCACTTCAAAGTAAAGAGGATTTCATCACGCATTAAAGGTGCACCAATTGAAGACTCTCAAGACCCGAAGAATTCGAAGACCCTGAAGCGTTTGAATATTTATATGACCATTAGAAGTCCAAACCCCTGTTGTGTACCCACGTTAGATACGGTGATTTGTGAGCCGTCATTGGTGTGTGTTTTCCGACAGCCACAAATAAAACCTATTCTCAAAATTTGTATTCTGTGTATCTCCCTCCCTCTCTTACCCGTCTGATCCCCAAAACCTCAACCCTACCAGGTGGAGTATGAAGCAGGACTTGTAGTCTCTGGACCAATGACCCAACTGGAAGCTGAAATATGGATTCAGAACATGGAGAACCACTTCGGGAGCAACTTGGTCTCAAGGAAGCATGAAGTGGAACACGCTCTTCAGTACTTTACACAAAGTGCTGCTATCTGGTGGAAAATGCATCATGCCATACAAGGATTTAGTGGAGCAAAAAGTTGGGACGAATTCAAGAAGACTTTGTTAAGATCCCGTCTTATTCAAAAGTGCTATGATAATCCGAAGGAGAAGACTTGTGCATGCAAGATCTGTGGAGAAATAGGACACACCCAGGAAGAACACAAGGATGGATGCACTCATTGTGAAGAAAATCACCCAGCTGAGGAGTGCCCAAGCAGTCAGGTGACTTGTTTCCTTTGTGAAGGTACCACCCACTACCCAGCTCAATGTCACATTTACCCCAAGGTACAACAAGTTGTCAAGCAGCAGAAAGATGCAGCGAAGGAAACACTCAAGAAGAAGATTCTAGAAGGACCGGTGATGAACGAAAATATTGAAGACCCTGATGGACAAGGTCTGACCAGATTTTTCTCCAATGCATGCTACTCATGTGGAGAAGAAGGACATTATTCACAGGACTGCACGAAGAGAAGCCAAGAGTATCTGGGAAACTTCTCGACGGAAAAAGTGGAGTTTGATCCACTTGAAATAGAAGAACTGCCAAAATAAAGGAGTCCGGAAAGAAGAGAAAGTACCCTCGGAAGAGCCAAATCTCTACAGACATAGACCTGAGTCATGTGAGATGTTACAAGTGTATGGAATTTGGCCACCACAAATACATGTGCTCAGGAAGCAAGCCGGAAACCCAAGGAGCAAAAGCAAACACTAATACGCCTCGAGACTTGTCAGAACTCATTTGCTTTCGTTGCAAGGAAGCAGGACATTTTGCTAGCGATTGTCCACAAAGGAAGAAAGCTAAGAAGGAGTAGTTAAGTTTTGACCGCGACAATTAGTGTAATCTGAAGCACTCTTGTTTTTCATGAGATCATGGAGTGAAATTTTTGTAACAGAAGTCCCTGAGATTGTAATAACATCATGAATAAATGGAATTTATTGTCTCATGATTGCCTATGTTGAAACTGTATGCGTTGTTTCTCTTCGAACAAAGATCTCTGAACAATTATGAGGATATGAGAAAATATGGTCTATGCAGGCATGAGTATAATTCATTTTAAGTGTGGTAGTAATCGGTAAACCCACAAGATCCACTGAGCAGGAATGTGCCATAACTACCAAGGAGACACATACATTCCTCTGAGTACCTATTTACTGACACCTGCAGATGACAACTCTCTACGAGTCATTCCTCAAGGGCCCAGAAATGATCATGACCCTGACCAGTGATCATGATTACCCGAAAATCCTGAAGGACATGATGAAGCACATTCATCTTGAAGGAGATGCAGTCTACAAAGGCTACCCATTCATGGAAAGTGGAGTAGAACTTTGGTATGTGGAAGTACACCTCCACCATGTGAAAGGAGTTTGTCCAAATACTATGGGGCAATACTTTTTCATTTCACGTGTACCGCGAGCAACCTTCTTTGATGTTGTTCGTGAAGCTGCCATGGAAGCCATACGTCAGATCGGAGAAATACTTGAAGCAAGACTCCGTCATACCCAGGAATACCTAAGTGAGGTACGTGCGGAGATGATGGAGATGAAGCTCATGACCACCATGATGAAGCGAAAGATGGATGATTTCAAGGAGCACCTCGGAAAGTTAGAGTGGAACTAAAGTACCTCCAAGAGAGACAAATGAATAAAGTTGGCAGAAATGCTTGACCATACCGAACAATGTGGATGGCAGCATTTGTAATAAATTACTTTTGAGTTAGAATTTTGAAGAAAGCAAGGATGTAATAAAGGATTGATTATGAAATGAATATGATTTATGGAAGAAGCTATGATGGATCAGCAAACGTTTTCTTAGGAACATACGAAAGCCAGAGAGTTGTGAAGATACGATAGATGTTTTGTTTAGCTTGCAGAATCATTGGATTTATCCGAGCTTCATTCGTGTACAAGAGAAATTCTGCGACGCTTGTGAGGATGCCCAAGTGTTAGAATACGAGATTCACTAAGCCTTATACAAGGTAATGATTTCAGTGCGACATGGCTTGGCCACCATGACGACTTACTATTATCATTCTCTTGCTATTCGAAATGGTAAATCTGAGAGACTTACCCATAGTGAGAGACGACGTTCTTTGAAGCTTTTGTTTAAGCCTTAGAATGGTATGATGAAAGCCCCATGTACATGGCATTTGTTGTCACGCGTAGGAAATTTTACGGTGAGAATGAAACCAAGACCCCTCTCTCTGCAGGATAACCACAAATGGTAGACCACCATGAGAATCATCGATAGGTTATTTAGAATTGATCACGAGACTGTCAGTTAAGAAGAACCAGTAAAGGAAGAAGCTTATATCAACAGAAGGACCCTCGTTTTAATGGAAACGTTATGAATATAGCGGAAGATATGAAGACTGTGAGGAGTGAGATGCGAAAAACCCCAGAGGTTTGTTAAAATCTTAAGGGACCAGTAGCACTCATTTTAAGTGTGGTAGCATCCCACTTTGCCGGAATTTGGATTTGTTAGAAGACCCCCAAACCCTAACCTTTCTTTCTAGCCTCTTCGAATCTCGAGGACGAGATTCATTTTAAGTGTGGTAGGTTTGTAACATCCCAAATTTGGGAATGTTAAAATAATTATTAGATTGTTTGTTTTTTTGCTTGAGTGATTGAAACTTGTGTGAAATTTGAAACTTTTCAAAAACTTTTGAATGAGAGGGAATAAAATGACTTTCCCCATCTCCGATGAATTCAAATTCAATCTTTTAAAAGAAAAGAGAGAAGATGACATGACTTCTTCAACTATAAAGAATTTGAACGGAGTTTGCATTTGAATCCTTTCAAAATATTTGCCCTTGCTTCTATATTTTTCTTCCCCGAGAAAATGCCCCGACAAAATTCTTGCACACAAGAAAGAGCGGAGGAAAATGACCCTCCAAAAAACCAGGGCCATTCATTGAAATATTTTTAGCCAAGCAAAAACCAAAATTTAATTTGACAAAATAATTGCAAAAGGAAATAATGCTTTTAGGGATTTTTTTGGAAAAACATTTTTTTTAAGTTTTTATTTTGGCCGTGGAAAAATGCCCATCATTTAGATTTTATTTTTCTCATAATTTTAGTATATAGAAACTCTATATTCTGAATTGATTTGATTTCCCTTTTATCGTTTTAGTTTCCTAGTTTTGAAAAAGGAAAGAAATCGTGTTTAAATGGAAATAAACGGTGGCCCATTAAGACCTTTCCAAAAACTGGCCCAACAGGATCTTCTTCCTCTATCTCCTTCCTCACGTGCACACGACCTTCCTTAGCCATGGACACGGAAATCCTCCCTTCCCGATCTCCCTCTCCCTTCCATCCCAGCTCCTCCCGAGCCCCCTATAAGAACCCACCCGGCGTCCTCGTTCCATTTTCCCAAAGAGATGCCACCCTCATCGCCTCTAGCCGCCGGCCACCTCGCCGGAGTAACCCTGCCCCGGTCGAGTCCAGGAGCTCCCTGCCAACTTCCCCATGGCCCCTACCCTCGCTGCACCACACCCCTGCGCGCCCCACCCCTCCTCCGCCGATTCCCCACCCCGCCGGCGACCTCCCCACCTCGCCGGAGCAGCTACCTCGCCGGAGTTCTTCCTCTCTGTCACCCATGGTGAGATTCACGAAATCCCGTATTGCAGTTTTTTCAGAAAATTGCAATCTTAGAAAATTCATATCTATTAGTCTATAACTCCGAATTAGGTGATTATTTTTGCGTTGGATCACAAATGTTATGTAGTTTCTGTAGATATATAATATTACTATGTTTGGATTCATAAAAATTGAGTTAGATCAGATTTGAATTAAAGCTTGTTTTGCTTATTCCGGGAGTTTAAAATAGCTTTTAATTTGATTCTTTTTGCTGATGCTTCCTATTGATCATATCATTCAGTAGTTTAAGTTTCAAATTTGTTTAAATATTTTTACTTAGGGTTTTAAGCAAAACAGATTCTGTTTCAGCCTTTTTTGTTTTCTTGCTATTTCTTTTGTATTAATTGTTCTTAATTTGTTTTTTTTGTAATTGTGACAAGTTATATTTTGTTTTTTGATATTTACCAGTAACTTTTCAACAACAACAAAATTTTATTTTATTTATTCTTATTTGTTTGCATGGAATCAATTCTAGTTCTATACTAACTTGGGAATTGATTGCATTGCTAGTTTGATTTCCTATTTTGAAAATACTTATAAAAAATATTGTTTTGTAAATTTTAATTCTGTTATCTTAGTTATTTTATATTTGATTTCTGTTATTTTTTCTATTTTATTGTTTTATTTTCAGTTAGAACAAAAACTATATAGTGTTTGATGTAGTAGAAGGCTTCCTAACTTCTTTGAAGTTTCCTTTGGATTTTTATCCGCTCTCTCTTATTGATTTTTGATTGCATCAACTTTTATTGCTGTTTGTTAATTGATTGCTAGAATGATTGATAGTGTGAGTGCTTATGTGAATACTATGTTTGATTATATAGATTTCATCGGAGAGTGACGAATAGTTCTATCACGTATTTCCCGAGAACGAAAATTCTTCTTCGTCAACATCACCAGGCAAGTCACTTTGATCATACTATCACCTATGTTTTATGCATCGTAGTTCTACCATCCTATGCCCAATTGCATGCTGCTTAGGTACTTGGAAATTTTAGTATAGATTGTAGTATCATGTGGTAGGCACACAACAACCCCGATACTTGGCCCCGGGACGACAAATTTCATATTGCTATGCTTGAGTAGACGGGATTTCGGTTGAGTGCATAACACGAGTGATGCGAGGTTGATTAAATAATCAAGACCGGTTAAGACAAGATTTTCAAGACCTCGGACGCAATGCAACTCTGGGTGAAGGACGGTTGATCGGCTCCCTGGAGAACCGAGTGGATGACCCGGGATGCTGGAGAGGCCATGACATCCTGCGGAAAGCTTCACCCAGGCTCAAAGAGACGGACGGATATTTTCAAGACCCAAGGCTTACCTGCACAGCCACAAGTCATTATGGGCTCTGGCTTGGTTGGACAATGCGGCGACTCTGGACAGGCGGTGCTAGCAGATGTAGAAGAACGGTAGGAATGGATGGGCACCGACAAGGATTCAGAGGGACCCGTTGAAAGACCATGTTTTGATCATCCGGTCTTCAAACACCCTGAAGTGCGAGGACATACACGGAGGCGATCAAATCTTGTGGGGAACGTGTGCAAAACTCTGCAGAGTACTCAAACCTAATCGATTAGCCGTGTCCACGGTCATGGACAACTTGAGCCAAAGGAACTGAAGTTATCTGGATTTCTCAACACCATTATATATATTTGATGAGGGTAATTATTGACAACTCGGATACGAGAACTGGTTGGCGGAACCATCTCGTTAACAACCAACAAAGTAGTAACATTTTGCTTTTAGCCCTCTCTTGTTGTAGGAGAAAAATTTGCTTTATGCTAAAACTTACAACCCCACCTGCCATATATGCATATAGTATAGATGACATTTTACACCTCTCTTATGTGACTTGCCAGCATATTCAATATGCTGACCTACACGGCTGCAACGTCTTATGTTGCAGATATTTTTCTTCGACGAGTAAGAGTACGATTCAGGGTTACGGTCTACACTCAACTTGCCATTGGTGTTTATTGGGACTCCACTCCCTTGACCGCTTCCGCTGAGATATTTAAGGTATATATCAGTTCTACGCTATTTACATGTGATTGCACTTTGATATATACATTGATGTACTGTGTGTGCCAGCATACTGATCCAGGGATGGTACAGAAACACAGAGGCTTGACTTGTTTTGAGTCGGGTCGCTACAAAACGAGAGTTCAATGTAGGTGATTATGCCCTGCTATACAATTCTCGTTTAAGATTCTTTGCAGACAAGCTTCTCTCTAAATGGGAAGGTCCCTACGTTGTCGAGGAAGTATATTGTTCCGGTGGCATCAAAATCAATAACACGGAAGGTAATTTTCCTAGAGTGGTAAACAGGCAAAGAATCAAGCTTTACATCTCTGGTACTCCCATAAATGTTGAGACCAATATCATCAATATCATAACTCCAGAGGAGTACATAAGGAATGTTATTAGACTGTTTTAGACCCTGAAAACCAAGAGGTATCTGTTTCAGTAAGTAATTGGACTCCGAAACTTTTCCAATAGGAATTTTTCTCCGTTTTTAGAATTTTTGGAAAATTAGAAAAATAAAAAGCAGTTCGGAGAGCGCACGAGGCGGCCACAAGCTTGGTTGCCGCGGCCTCCCCCCTGGCCGCGACAATAGGGCTTGTGGGCAGCTCGTGTGCCTCCTGGACTTCGTTTTCTTGCGGAGCACTCCTTCTGGTCCAGAAAAAATCATTATATATACACCCGAGGGTTTTGATCTCCATATCATGCAGTTTTCCCGTGTTTTCGTTTTGAGCCTGTTTCTATTGCAGATCTAGATCGTCATGACTTCCCCAAAAGCTCCTAAGGACAAGATCTTCGAGAGGGTCATCAATCCCTACCTCACGGAGGTATTGCAGCACCCTCAATCTATCAAGATGAGCGAGGGGATGTTGCACATCCGTGATGTTGATCGGGCCTAAGATGACCGGAAGCATGGAGACGAGGCTCGAAGCAATGGAGCAACAAGTCTTCAAGTGCCAAGGGATGGTGCAGCATGGACTCAACACCAACCACATGATGATCACAGAGTTCACCAACAATCACAAGATGGATGCCATTGACATTGGGAAGCACCTCTCCAGGCTCTATGACAGGGTTGATCAACTCCGGGGCCAGATCTATGACCTGCAGAACCAAAACTGTGAGTATGAGTATAGATTTAAATCAATACGGTTGGCTGCAGATTTGAGGATTCCGGTGACTCGTTTATCCTGCCATGATGGAGCACCTATGCCTTGGAAGACGGAGGATCAGACTACTTCAACAACACCACCACCATCACCACCAAAGGAAGAAGACTAAGCATTGGTATGGGCAACTCCCTTGGCTTATGCCAAGCTTGGGGAAGTTGCCCTGGTATCATATCACCTTTATATCTTTTGCTTTTACCTTTGTTTTAGTTCTTTCCGTTTCAGTTTTTATTTCTTCTCTTAGTGGAATAAGTCTTTAGTGTTTAGTTTGAGTCTTTTGCTTTGTGTCTCCCCCGATGTATTCGAGCTTGCGAGCTATATAATAAAGAGTATCTTAGTCAAGGGCTTTCCTTTGTGCCGTGATCAGAAGTATGAAAATAATGATAGCATGAAAGATCATGAGATGATCTTATGGAAAGTGATAGCTTCACATATATGATGATTGAAACTTGTTGAGAATAGACCAACATAGACCCCAGTCATTGTTGCAATTAATAATAAGTAATAAGGAAAGAGAGGTTCACATATAAATAAATCATCTTAGACACTTTCTGTAATTGTGAGCACTCACCAAACTATTACATGCTTAGAAGTAGACATTGGACAAGGAAGACAACATAATGAATTGTGTTTGCTTGGTTGCAAACAATGTTATATGATTAGAGATCCCTTAGCATGTGACGATTGCTTCCACCTCATATTAGCCAAAACTCCCGCACCAAGTAGAGATACTACTTGTGCATCCATAAACCTTCAACCCAGTTTTGCCATGAGTGTCCATCATACCTACCTATGGATTGAATAAGATCCCTCAAGTAAGTTGTCATCGGTGCAAGCAATAAAAATTGCTCTCTAATATGTATGATCTATTAGTGTGTGGAAAATAAGCTTTGTACGAACCAGTGATGAGGAAGACATAAAAGCGACAGACTGAATAATAAAGTTCTTTATCATAGGAGGCAATATAAAGTGACGTTCCTCCGCACTAAGAGGACACACATCCAAACATCAAAAGCGCATGACAACCTCTGCTTCCCTCTGCGAAGGGCCTATCTTGTACCTTTTTTCCCCCTTGTAAGAGTCATGGTGATCTTCACCAATTCCTTATTTAACCATTTTCTTGGTGAACGTCATATGCTTGGGAAATATCTATATTCATATATCAACTTGGAGCTGAGTACTTATGCTTTATTATTGTTGACTTTACCCTTGAGGTAAATGGTTGGGAGGCAAGACTATAAGCCCCTATCTCTCTCTGTGTCCAATTGAAACTTTGATATCATGAGTACCACGTGAGTTGTAATAATTGTGGAAAACAAAAGAGATGATTGAGTATGTGGATTTGCTTTGCAAGCTCTTATTTGACTCTTTCTGATATTATGATAAATTGCAATTGCTTCAATGACTATGGACTGTTGTTGGCTACATCTCGGTAAGGTTTTTGTTTCATACTTTGCTTTGTGAAGGAATTGTTACTTTCCCATAAGAATCTCTATGATGTATTGATGTTCTATGTGTGATCATGATGCCCTCATGTCCGTACTTTGTTTTTTCGCACCTTCATCCCTAAACATGTGGACATGTTTTGGGTCTTGGTTTTCGCTTGAGGACAAGCGAGGTCTAAGCTTGGGGGAGTTCATACGTCCATTTTGCATCATGCTTTCATGTTGATATTTATCGCTTTATGGACTATTATTATACTTTGTGGAACCTTACTTATGCCTTTTCTCTCTTATTATGCAAGGTTTATTTGAAGAGGGAGAATACCGGCAGCTGGAATTCTGGACTGGAAAAGGAGCAAGTCTGAGTCCTCTATTCTACACAACTCCAAATGCCCTGAAAATCAACGTGGATTTTTTTTTGTAATTTATAAAAAATACTGGGCAAAATAAGTGTTAGAGGGGAGCAACCAGGGGCCCACAAGCCTGGTTGCCGCGGCCTACCCCCCTGGCCGCGGAAACAGGGCTTGTGGGCACCCTAGTGGCCCACTGGCCCCCCTCTTTTGCTATATGAAGGGTTTCGTCCGGAAAAAAAAATCAGGGTGGAGCTTTTTCGTGGATTCGCGGCCGCCACGAGGCGGAACTTGAGCAGATCCAATCTAGAGCTCCGACAGGACGATCCTGCCGGGGAAACTTCCCTACCGGAGGGGGAAATCGTCGCCATCGTCATCACCAACACTCCTCTCGTCGGAGGGGAGTCATATCCATCAACATCTTCATCAGAACCATCTCCTCTCCAATCCCTAGTTCATCTCTTGTAACCAATCTCCGTCACGCGACTCCGATTGGTACTTGTAAGGTTGCTAGTAGTGTTGATTACTCTTTGTAGTTGATGCTAGTTGGATTACTTGGTGGAAGAGTTTATATTCAGATCCTTGATGCTATTCATTACACCTCTGATCATGATCATGATTATGTTTTGTGAGTAGTTACTTTTGTTCCTGAGGACATGGGATAAGTCATGCTAATAATAGTCATGTGAATTTGGTATTCGTTCGGTATTTTGATATGCTGTATGTTGTTTTTCCTCTAGTAGTGTTATGTGAACGTTGACTACATAACACTTCACCATATTTGGGCCTAGAGGAAGGCATTGGGGAGTAGTAAGTAGATGATGGGTTGCTGGAGTGACAGAAGCTTAAACCCCAGTCTATGCGTTGCTTCGTAAGGGGCTGATTTGGATCCATTAGTTTAATGCTATGGTTAGACGTTGTCTTAATTCTTCTTTCATAGTTGCGGATGCTTGCGAGAGGGGTTAATCATAAGTGGTATGCTTGTCCAAGTAAGGGCATATCCCAAGCGCAGGTCCACCCACATATCAAACTATCAAAGTAACGAACGAGAATCATATGAACATGATGAAAATAGCATGACAGAAATTCCCGTGTGTCTTCCGGAGCATTTCTCCTCTTATAAGACTTTGTTCAGGCTTGTCCCTTGCTACAAAAGGGATTGGGCCACTTTCTGCACCGTTGCTACTACTTGTTACTTGTTACTTTTCGCTTGCTACGTTTCACCGCACTACACCATCACTTGTTACCGCTACTTTCAGTGCTCGCAGTTATTACCTTGCTGAAAACCGTTTATGAGAGCCTTCTCCTCCTCGTTGGGTTCGACACTCTTACTTATCGAAAGGACTACGATTGACCCCTATACTTGTGGGTCATCATTGATTGATGTGTATCATAGGTGTAATTCAAGTACGAACTCTAGGCATGTTTGCGACACTTACAGGGATGGCTTAATGGATTGATCGGAAAGGATAACTTTGAGGTCTATACTTTATAGTCTATATTTTAACATTGAATAGCTTGCTACTTGATCATGAGAAGTTTGATGAAATGAGGTACTGTTTACAATGTATTTTGATGCTAGGAAAATTATTTGAAATTATCTTTGATCAAAATTATGCACTATGCTAGCATCCATACTTTATAAATTATTTCTTTTTTCATTTACCTACTCGAGGAGGAGTACAAATTAAGCTTGGGGATGCTAATACGTATCTGATATTTGTGATCTGCGTTGGGTTTTCCGTGAAGAGGAATGGGTTATCATAGCACAATGTCGGTAAGTATTTCCCTTAGCTATGAAACCAAGGTTTATCAAACCAATAGGAATATCAACCACAACCGTCTTCAGCAGCTGCACACAAAACAACAAAGAACATGCACCAAACGCGAGCAAGAGGGTTGTCAAACATGTTGTTCTTGTTATTTGCAAGCATGTGAGGGGCGTTGATAATTGTAGATATCAAGATAAAATAAAACAAGTAAATGGCAATAAGGTGTTGCAGGTTTTTTATATATGTTGTGAATAGACCCGGGGGCCATAGTTTTCCCTACTGGCATCTCTCATGAAAAATAGCATAAGGTGGGTAAACAAATTACTGTCGGGCATTTGACAGAAAAGCGGATAGTTATACGATATTCACGGGAATGATCACGTGTATATAGGCATCACGTCCATAAACAAATAGGCTCACTCCTGCCTGCACCTATACTATTACTCCACCCATCGACCGCTATCCAGCATGCATCTAGACTATTAAGTAAAACAAAGTAGTGCATGGAGAACAATGACATGATGTAGACAAAGTAAACTCAAGCAATATGAATAAAACCCATCGTTTTATCCTTAGCAGCAGAAACACAAAGACGCATCTTGCCCCCTCCTGTCACTGGGATATATTAATTCGCGAGGTTGAACCTACTACAACGCACATCTCTCAGTAAAGAAATATCAATCTAGTTAGCCAAACTATTTCAATAGATTGGGGAGAATTACGAAGCTATCGTAATCAAGCACATAAGAATCATATAAGTATTCAGAGGAGACTCAAATATTTATCATGAATAATATGAACATAAACTCACAATTCATCGAATCCCAACAAACGCTCCGCACAAAAGGAATTACATCATGTGGATCAAAGCGAAGATGGGATGATCATTGTATTGAAGATCAAAGAGAGATTGCCATATATGTACTGGCTATGGACCCATATGTGTGTGGTGAACTACTCACACATCATCATGATGGAAACAAGGTTGATGAAGAGGCCCTCCGTGATTGATCCCCCCTGTGACAGAGTGCCGGAACGGAGCTTCAGATGGCCTCACGTCGGAACAGAGACTTGCGACACCGTAAAAAGTGTTTCGGGAATCCCTCTCATGTTTTTTGGGTATATGGGAATTTATAAGCCATAGAACAGAGTCAGGAGGGCCTCAAGGGGCCCACAAGCCAAGAGGGCACCCCGAGGCCATGTTGGGTGGGCTTGTGGGACCCTCGTGTAACATCCCAGATCCGACGCTCGAGAAGATTCCCCTTTTACTCCGTTGTCTTCGTGTGATTAGTTCGTTCGTTGTATTCATCATTGCATCATGCGCATAATCCGCATTGCATCGGCACTCCGTTGTCATCATTGTTTTCAAACTCGCATATGTTGTTAGTTGTAGGTTCTCTTTGTTTTGTCGTCAGTCATTTTGAGACCAACCACACACGCACGCGTCCATGGGATCCATAAAATATTGTTTTTAAAAGTGTGTATAAAACTTTCTCCGAATGGGTTGAAAGTTATCGTGCAGTCTTATTTTATTGTAGGTGGACCACGTGCCAAATTTCATCGCATTCAGAGCTCGTTTGATATCTGAACGGTTAAACATATATAACGGCACTATAGCCGGTTTAATCATCACACATTTTCGGTATTTAAAAACCTATCACGGGATACTATCTTCCTCTCTTCTCAACCCATGGTCACTATACACAAGCCACCTAGCCCAGCTAGTCCCCCTCTGCTTGTGGACCGTCTGATCGAGATCAAACGGTTCGAAAATGGAACAAAACCCTCAAACCCTCGCCCCTTGCTATTTATAGTCCCCATCTAGTCCATTTTGGACATCCCTAGTCAAAAACAAGCCTCCCCTACCTCCAGCCTCGTGTTCCATGCCGCTAGCCACCTCTACCTCGTAGCAGCCATCACTTCTCATGTTCCGTGTCGGTCGGACCCCCTGTCACCACATGGCGCTCACCCAGCGATTGAGCCGCCACCAACCACCGCCTCCCTCCACTCCTAAGCTGCCAAGTGGCTCTAGCCACCACTCCCTGCGAGATTTGCCCACCCGGGCCCGAAACCGGCCCACCGTGGCCCATCTTGTCGTTGTCGCAGCTCGAGCGCCAACCCGCATGAGCCGGTCGTGCCTTGCTTTCCCCTAGTGCCCAAGCTCCCGCTAGATCCATGCCTCCAGCCCCAGATTAGTCAGGTCTTCTGTTGTCGGTTGGAGCACCGCTGCCACCGTCGATGGTGCAGGCCCGCACTTCGCCTCCGTGTCTACTCCTCCTCGCCCTTCCTCTCTTTCTCCCTCTCACCTCGGCCTCTCTCTCACCGCAAGGACTGTCGCCGTCCCTTGTCCGCCTGAGCTCACCATCGGTGAGAATGGGTGTCGTGATCTCAGATCCGATGAGATCAGCCGCCGCGTGACTAATGTCTACTAGACAACCTTCTTCTTGTAGACTCGTGTTGGGCCTCCAAGTGTAGAGTTTTGTAGGACAATATCAAGTTTCCCTAAAGTGGATGACCTAAGGTTTATCAATCCATGGGAGGCGTAGGATGAAGATGGTCTCTCTCAAGCAACCCTGCAATCAAAAAACAAAGAGTCTCTTGTGTCCGCACCATACCCAATACAATGGTAAATTGTATAGGTGCACTAGTTCGACGAAGAGATGGTGATACAAGTGTAATATGGATGGTAGATATAGGTTTTTGTAATCTGAAAATATAAAAACAGCAAGGTAAAAAATAGTAAACAACGAGCAAAACGTTGTATAAATGCTTGGAAACAAGTCCTAGGGTCCATACTTTCACTAGTGCAAGTTCTCCCAACAATACTAACATAGTTGAATCATATATAAATCCATCACGTGCGACAAAGAGTTAACTCCAAAGTCACAAATAGCGGAGAACAAACGAAGAAATTATTGTAGGGTATGAAACCACTTCAATGTTATCTTTTCCGATCAATCTTATGAGCTATCCCTATAAGTGTCACGAACATCCCTGGAGTTCGTACTAAAATAACACATTAAGATACACATCAACCAAATCCCTAATGTCACCTAGATACTCCAATGTCACCGCAAGTACCCATGGGCTTGATTATATGATATGCATCACACAATTTTAGATTCATCATGTTCAATCCAACACAAAGAATTTCAAAGAGTGCCCCAAAGTTTCTACCAGAGAGTCAAGACGACAACATGTGCCAACCCCTATGCATAGATTTCCAAGGTCACGGAACCCGCAAGTTGACCACCAAAACATACATCAAGTGGATCAATAGAACACCCCATTGTCCCCACGGATATCCCATCGCAAGACATACATCAAGTGTTCTCAAATCCTTAATGACTCGATCCGATAAGAAAACTTCAAAGGGAAACTCAATTGATCACAAGAACATAGAGAGTGGAAAACTCCATATGATTCATCTATATTAATAAAGCTCGCGAGACATCAAGATCGTGCCATCCCAAGAACACGAGAGAGACAGAGATCAAACACATAGCTACTGGTACATACCCTCAGCCCCGAGGGTGAACTGATCCCTCCTCGTCATGGAGACCGCGGTGATGATGAAGATGGCCTCTGGTGATGGTATCCTCCTTCGACAGGGTGTCGGAACGGGCTCCCGATAGGTTTCATCGCTTTGGAGGCTTGCAGTGGTGGAACTCCCGATCTAGGTTTCCTTCTGGAGGTTTCTTGATTTATATGATTTTTTGGCGTCGGTCTCACATCAGGAAGATTCCCGAGGAGGTCACAACCACACGGCCACGGTGAGGGGGTGGCCGCGCCTAGCACACTTGTGACCTCCCGATCCACTTCCTGGCCCAGCTCTTCGCTCCAATAATTTTTATATTTTCCAAATATATTCTCCGTAAATTTTCAGCCCATTCTGAGAACTTTTATTTATGCAAAAAACGACACCATGGTAGTTCTGCTGAAAACAACGTCAGTCCGGGTTAGTTCTAATAAAATCGTACCAAAATCTTATAAAATTGTTGTAAACATGGCATGAATACATCATAAATTATAGATACGTTGGAGACGTATCAGCATCCCCAAGCTTAATTCCTGCTGGTCCTTGAGTAGGTAAATGATAAAAGAAATAATTTATGAAGTGTGAATGCTAGCAAGTGCATGATACGTCCATTTTACATCATGTTTTTATGTTGATATTTATCGCTTTTTGGGCTGTTATTACACTTCTTGGTACAATACTTATGCCTTTCCTCTCTTATTTTGCAAGGTTTACATGAAGAGGGAGAATGCCGGCAGCTGGAATTCTGGCCTGAAAAAGGAGCAAGTTTGAGATACCTATTCTGCGCAACTCCAAACGCCGTAAAAATCAACGAGGAATTTTTTCCCGATTTATCAAAAAATACTGGGCCGAAGAAGTGCCAGAGGGGCACTAGGGGGGGGGGGTGTCCACAAGCCTACACGGCGCGGCCACCCCCCAGGCCGCGCCATGAGGGCTTGTGGGAAGCCCACTGGCCCACTTGCTCCCCTCTTTTTCTATATGGAGGGTTTCGTCTAGGAAAAAAATCAAGGAGGAGCTTTTTCATGGTTTCGCCGCCGCCACGAGGTGGAACTTGAGCAGAACCAATCTAGAGCTCCGGCAGGATCGTCGCCATCATCATCACCAACACTCCTCTCATCGGAGGGGACTCGTCACCATCAACATCTTCATACGCACCATCTCATCTCCAAACCCTAGTTCATCACTTGTAATCAATCTCCGTCTCGCGACTCCGATTGGTACTTGTAAGGTTGCTAGTAGTGTTGATTACTCTTTGTAGTTGATGCTAGTTGGATTACTTGGTGGAAGAGTTTATGTTCAGATCCTTGATGCTACTCATTACCTCTCTGATCATGAATATGATTATGCTTTGTGAGTAGGTACTTTAGTTCCCGAGGACATGGGATAAGTCATGCTATAAGTAGTCATGTGAATTTGGTATTGGTTCGATATTTTGATGTGTTGTATGTTGTTTTTCCTCTAGTGGTGTTATGTGAACGTCGACTACATAACACTTCACCATTATTTGGGCCTAGAGGAAGGCATTGGGAAGTAGTAAGTAGATGATGGGTTGCTAGAGTGACAGAAGCTTAAACCCTAGTTTATGCGTTGCTTCGTAAGGGGCTGATTTGGATCCACTAGTTTAATGCTATGGTTAGACGTTGTCTTAATTCTTCTTTCATAGTTGCGGATGCTTGCGAGAGGGGTTAATCATAAGTGGTATGCTTGTCCAAGTAAGGGCATATCCCAAGCGCAGGTCCACCCACATATCAAACTATCAAAGTAACGAACGCGAATCATATGAACATGATGAAACTAGCATGACAGAAATTCCCGTGTGTCCTCGGGAGCGTTTTTCCTCCTATAAGACTTTGTCCAGGCTTGTCACTTGCTACAAAAGGGATTGGGCACTCTACTGCACCGTTGCGACTTTTGTTACTTGTTGCTCGCTACGAATCATCTCACCATACAATCACTTGTTACCGACAATTTCAGTGCCTAGAGATTTTACCTTGCTGAAAACCACTTGTCAGATCCTTCTGCTCCTCGTTGGGTTCGACACTCTTACTTATCAAAAGGACTACGATAGATCATCTATACTTGTGGGTCATCAGGACTCTTTTCTGGCGCCGTTGTCGGGGAGTGAAGCGCCTTTGGTAAGTGGAATTTGGTAAGGAAACATTTATATAGTATGCTGAAATATATTTTCACTTGTCACTATGGAAAATAATCATTTGAGGGGCTTGTTCGGGGTATCTTCACCTCGAACGGAAGCACAAATAGTTGCTCCTCAACCTGCTGCACCTACTAAAAATATTTGCTATGAATTTCCTTCGGGTATGCTTGAGAAACTGCTGGCTAATCCTTTTACAGGAGATGGAACATCACATCCAGACTTGCATCTAATCTATGTAGATGAAGTTTGTGGTTTATTTAAGCTTGCAGGTTTGCCCGAGGATGAGGTCAAGAAGAAGGTCTTTCCCTTATCTTTGAGGGATAAGGCGTTGACATGGTATAGGCTATGTGATGATACTGGATCATGGAACTACAATCGGTTGAAATTGGAATTTCATCAAAAGTTTTATCCTATGCATTTAGTACATCGTGATCGGAATTATATTTATAATTTTTGGCCTCGTGACAGAGAAAGCATCTCTCAAGCTTGGGGGAGGATTAAATCAATGTTATATTCATGCCCTAACCATGAGGTCTCGAGAGAAATTATCATTCAGAACTTCTATGCTCGGCTTTCTCATGATGATCGCACCATGCTTGACACTTCTTGTACCGGTTCTTCTATGAAGAGAGATATTGACTTCAAATGGAATTTATTGGAGAGAATTAAACGCAACTCTGAATATTGGGAGTTTGATGAAGGTAAGGAGTTAGGTATGAATTTCAAGTTTGATTGCATTAAATCCTTTGTTGAAACAAATACTTTTTGTGATTTTAGCGCTAAGTATGGACTTGACTCTGAGATAGTAGCTTTGTGTGAATCATTTGCTGCTCATATTGATCTCCCCAAAGGGAAGTGGTTTAAATATCATCCTCCCTTAGAAGTCAACATAGTTAAACCCAATCTAGTTGAAGAGAAAGTCATTGCCTATAATGGTCCTATTGTTCCCAGTGCTTACATTGAGAAACCACCTTTCCCTGTTAGGATAAAGGATCATTCTAAAGCTTCAACTGTGATACGTAGAGGCTACATTACAATACCTACACCCCCTGAGCAAATTAGAGTTGAACCTAGCATTGCTATTATCAAAGATCTCGTGTCCGACAATGTTGATGGCCATGATATTCACTTCAGTGAAGATGCTGCTAGAATTGCTAAACCACACACTAGAGACAAACATAGGCGTGTTGTTGGCACGCCTGTTGTTTCTGTTAAGATAGGAGATCATTGTTATCATGGTTTATGTGATGTGGGTGCTAGTGTTAGTGCAATAAGTCAATCCTTATATGATGAAATCAAAGACGAGATTGCACCTATTGAGATAGAACCTATTGATGTCACTATTCAGCTTGCCAATAGAGATACTATCTGCCCTGTGGGAATTGTTAGGGATGTTGAAGTCTTGTGTGGTAAAACGAAGTATCCTGCTGATTTCCTCGTTCTTGCTACCACCCAAGATAGCTTTTGTCCCATCATATTTGGCAGACCCTTCCTTAATACCGTTAATGCTCATATTGACTGTGAGAAGCAAACTGTCACTGTTGGCTTTGAAGGTGTGTCACATGAGTTCAATTTCTCCAAGTTTGGTAGACAACCTCATGAAAAAGAGTTGCCCAGGGACTCCGTGTGACAACAGAACTTCCCCTGCAACGGCACCAGAAGAATGCTACTAGCACTCCCCGGCTACGAAACTAGAAGAATGTTGTTGACGGCCCACCAGCGCGTGGGATCGCAGTAGTTTTCGAGGGTAGAGTATTCGACCCAATTTGTTGATACGCCTATAGGAGGTGAGAGGATACTCTCAAGTATTAGCAGCTGAATGTTTCAGATTCAACCACACCTGAAAGATTAGTATCTGCAAGCAAAGAGTCAGCAGCAAAGTAGTATGATAACAACGGTGTCAGAAACGATCTGTTGACGGCATACAATTCCTAACTGTCGTATCAATGGCGCTAGAAGTTGCCCGTTGATGGAAATTGTCTGTTCCCGTCAACGACCAGCGAATCAAAATTGTAGCAGGTAGCAACAGTGTAACGAGTAATAGCAGTGGCAAGGAACAACAGTAGTGACATCAGTAGCAAGTGGCAACAATAGCAAGCGACAGTAGTAACAACAGTAGCAGCAGAGCAAGACAAGTAACAGTAGCAGCAGCAGAGCAAGACAAGTAACAGCAGCAGTAGGACAAACTCGCAGGCAATGGGTCGGTGATTTGTTTGGATGATATTCATCATGCAACAATTATAACATAGAGAGATATGTTGCTAGCTCCCGTTCATCAATGTGATGTAGGCATGCATTCCGTGTGTCGTCATACGTGCTTAGGGAAAAGAACTTGCATGCCATCTATTGTCCATCCCTCCCGTGGCAGCGGGGTCCAAAAGAATACTACGGGATATTAAGGTTCTCCTTTTAATAAAGAACATGAACAATGCATTAGCACTTGGTGAACACATGAACTCCACAAACTATGATCATCACCGGGAGTGGTTCCGGTTATTGTCACTCCAGGGTTGCCGGGTCATAACACATAGTAGGTAACTACAACTTGCAAGATGAGATCTAAAACACACATATATTGGTGATAACATAATAATTTCAGATCTGAAATCATGGCACTCGGGCCCTAGTGACAAGCATTAAGCATGGCAAAGTAGTAGCAACATCAATCTCATAACATAGTGGATACTAGGGATCAATCCCCGTCAAAACTAACTCGATTACATGATAGATCTCATCCTACTCATCATTGCCCAGCGAGCCTACGAATAGATTACTCACGAATGATGAAGAGCTTCATGGAATTGGAGAGGGAAGAAGGTTGTTGATGACGATGGCGATGATTTCCCCTCTCCGGAGCCTAAAACGGACTCTAGATCTGTCCTCCAGATGAAGAACTAGATGTGGCGGCGCCTCTGTATCGCGAACGCGACGAAATCTTCTCTTCTGATTTTTTTTCTGGGTGAAAGTGAATTTATAGAGCTGAGATTGGGGGCGGCAGAGCCACATGGGCCCCACAAGCTTGGTTGCCGCGGCCAGGGGGGTGGCCGCGGCAACAGGGCTTGTGGCCCACTAGCCCACCCCCTCTGGTGGATCTTTGCGCAGGTACTTTTCATATTTTCCAGAAAAATTCTCTGTAAATTTTCAGGACGTTCCGAAAACTTTCATTTCTGCACACAAAAACAACACCATGGCAATTCTGCTGAAAACAACGTCAGTCCGGGTTAGTTCCATTCAAATCATGCAAATTAGAGTCTAAAACAAGGGCAAAAGAGTTTGGAAAAGTAGATACGACGAAGACGTATCAAACTCCCCCAAGCTTAAAACCTTGCTTGTCCTCAAGCAACTCAGTTGACAAACTGAAAGAGAAAGAAAAACTTTGACAAACTCTATTTGATCTTGTTGTTGCAACTATGTCTAACTCATAACCAGAATTTCAGCAAGATCACAAGTTACCCACATAAGCAAGTGACACAAAGGTCTCACGGTAAACTAATATCAATGGCATAATCAGCTAACGAGAAAATAATAATGAGTTTGAAATACCAACAATTCAATCAAAACAAGCATGAAGCAATATGAATAGGTGGTATCTCGCTAGCTCTTTCTGAGACCGCAAAACATAAATGCAGAGCACTTCCAAAGATCAAGGGCTGACTAAACAATGTAATTCATAGCAACGAAGATCCAGTCATAGTCATACTCAACATCAATCAAAAGCAATGCATAAAAATGACAGAGGTGCTCTCTAATTGGTGCTTAAAAGAAGAGGATGACTCAATAGGAAAATAAATAGATAGGCCCTTCGTAGAGGGAAGCATTGATTTGCAGAGGTGCCAGAGCTCAAGCTTTGAAAACCGAGATAATAATTTTGGGTGGCATGCTTTCATTGTCAACGCAATGGCCAAGAGTTCTCAATATCTTCCATGCTACTCATGCTATCGGCGGTTCCCAAATAGAAAAGTAAAGTTTTAACTCCCCCACCACCAATCAATCACACTCCACGGCTAGCTGAATCCTCAGGTACCGTCCATACTAACATCAATCCAGGGGGAGTCTTGTTTTACAATTATGTTTTCGATTTAAGCGTGGAACTGGGCATTCCAATTACCGTCCCCTTTCTCGTGAATGACAGTGAATAAACACATGTCGAGGATAACACGCCTAACATGGAAGATATCAATAGCTCCCTGTCACCACATGAGAGGTTCCGGCATGCAAAACAGAATATTTCTTGAAGGTTTAGAGAATGGCACATGCAAATTTACTTGGAACGACAGGTAAATACCGCAAATAGGTAGGTATGGTGGACTCTCATGGAAAAACTTTTGGGTTTATGGAAGTGGATGCACAAGCAGTATTCCGCTTAGTACAAATGAAGGCTAGCAAAAGACTGGGAAGCGACCAACTAGAGAGTGACAACGGTCATCAAGATGCAATGAGTTTGACTAACATGGAATGCAAGCATGAACATTATATGAATCACCATGAACATGAACATCATAGAGGCTATGTTGATTTTGTTTCAACTACATGCATGAACATGCCCCAAGTCAAGCCACTTGAATCATTCAAAGGAGAATACCATCCTATCATACTACATCATAGTCATCTCAAAATCTATGTTGGCATTCAAGACAAACCATTATAAGCTCCTAGCTAAATAAGCATGGCATCAGAAACTATGATCTCTAAGTTGTCATTGCAAACATGGTTCTCTCACAACAAAGCTGAATCTAGGACAAGCTAGTCATATTTACAAAAACAAAATAGATAGAGTTCATACCAGCTTTTCCAGTCTCAGTCACTTCATCATATATCATCATTATTGCCTTTCACTTGCACGATCGAACGATGTGAACAATAATAAGCGTGCTCATGCAATGGACTAAGCTGAATCTGCAGGCAAACACAAAGGCGAAGACAAAGTAATATGGCTCTTTGAAAGCTAAACAGGTATGCATACAAGAGCCACTAAACATTGTAACCAATATCTTCTACCTTGACCCAAAGAAAAAGAAAACTATTTACACGGGAAAGCTCCCAACAAGCAAAAGAAGAAAGGAAAATATTTTTGGGTTTTCTGAAAAGGACACAAAACAAGAAAACAAGAAAACGAAAATAAACTAGCATGGATAATACAGTGGCAAAGTGTAAACACCGGCGAACAAAGTAAAAGCATAAGCATGAATGTAAGGTCGGTGAGAAGACGTACTCCCCCAAGCTTAGGCTTTTGGCCTAGCTTGTTCTACTCCCAAAGTGGGAAATAACCAGCTCTGGGATACTCTAGAGCAGACTGTGGATTCCACTGTTGTGTGAGCTCCTCTGGCTCCCACTGATAAACTGGCGTCTGGTACTCGACCGGCGGCTCGGGCACGGGCACCTGTGGTTGGGCCAAGCCCCAATATGCGTAGATGTCCGAGGGCATAATAATGTACCTGCCTGCATGAAGATCGAACAAAGAAGGAGCAGGCAAAGTAATATCTCTCGAGTACCCTGACTAAATACCAGGTTATAAATCATCCGTCTACTAGCATCTCTATCCAGAAAATCAAGGCGAACCATGCTGTCATAATCCAGATATTTCTCAGGAAGAAGCATCTCTTCTTCCTCGCGAAGTCTAATAGGTATCTCAAAGTGTCTAGCGAGACGAGTAGCATAAATACCTCCATAGACGACACCTTTGGAACGGTTTGTGTTCAACCGCTGAGCTACTATAGCACCTAGGCTATAAGTCTTAGTGCTATAAAGGCTTTCGCGCAAAACCGAAAGATCTGGAGAGCTAAGTGATCCAGCCTCCCCACGACCAATCAAACATTTTCCCACAAATAAAGAGAAATACCGAAGCACACGAAAATGTATGCTAGGAATTCTAGCGCGAGACACTCCTCTCTCCTCCCCAACAACAATAGTACCTTTGAAGTCCTCCAAGTCCTGTGGACAGGATCATGAATATCCCCAACATAAGGTAATTTGCATGGATTACAAAAATCCTGTAGTGTCATGCACTGGGGGATATCGTACAACATGAACTCAACCATGGGAGGATTCTTCCTCGGATAAAAGTTGAAGCTTTGAACGAAAATATTGGTGAGGAGGAGGTATTGTGAGCACTTATCTTCAACGAATGCGGTAAGACCTGCGTTCTCCACCAAGTGATAAAAGTCTTCATAAAGACCGACGTCGCGTAAAAATTCATCACTCGGCCACTCGCACGCTCGAACTTCCGTGACTCAAGGAACCACGTACTTGGGGTGATTCTTCTCATCCTCCTTGGGGTTACGACTTGAAGAGCCTCTCAAGAACCTCCTCATCCTTTTCCTTTTCTTGCTCTGAAAAATTCTGAAATTTTTAGAGACTTCAAAAGAAAACTGAATAAAGATTAACCCAACTCGTAGCAACTACTCCTACTAGTGCCTAGAGACCGTATCACGCGCTAAAACTACTTGGGACCAGCTAAAATCAACATTTCAAGCTCAAGAACAGGGTCACCAAGGTAGCAAGAATACGCGAAGCATAAAGCACTAGAGCAAAAACTAATTGGACCAATGGAGGAGTCACTTACGAAGGAGTAATTTCCCCAAAACGGTTCGGAGAATGGTGCTTTGAGCAAGGAGATTGAAAATCACAACCAAATGAGCAAGAACACGGGTTTGAGCTGCGATTTTTTTTTCTGGAGGAAGAAGAAGAGGATGGGAGCTGGTATGAGTGGAGGGGGCCCCTGTGGGCCCCACAAGCTTGCTCCCCGCAGCCAGGGGGGTAGCCCGCGGTGACAGGGTTTGTGGCCCACTGGGGTGGCCCCCAGGCTAGCTCTCTGTCCCAGTATTTTTCAAATATTCCAGAAAAAATCATACTAGATTTTCAGGACCATCGGAGAACATTTATTTTCGGGGTATTTTTCTCCGGGACGCTAAAACAGGAAACAGGGAAAACTAAACTAAACCTATCATTTTTCTTCTAAGAAAAAGAAAGTGAAAGCTTAAAACAGAGGTAACTCTTTGTTTCATTCATTTCATGGTCATCGAAAGAAATCCGTCAATGGGGTTGATCAAATCCTTATGACAAAACTTTCTCGAATCGCAAGAGAGAACGGAGAATTTTCGAATAGCCACTAAGTCACCTCAATGGGGATATGAATCTCCCCAACAAGCAATTCGTACTTCATCTTGACACGAGGAATAGGGCATTCAATGCTCCCAATAAGAATCGATGAAGGTTTTCGATAGCATTGATGCAATGTACTTGATATCGTTTCTTTGGAAAGTGCACGATATTCTCATTACCGTTGACATGGAAAGTGACATTGCCTTTGTTGCAATCTATAACAGCCCCTGCAGTGTTTAAAAAGGGTCTTCCGAGGATGACAGCCATGGCATCGTCGTCGGGAATTTCCAAGATAAGAAAGTCTGTTAAGATAGTGGTGTTAGCAACCACAACAGGCACATCCTCGCAAATGCCAACGGGGAAAGCAGTTGATTTGTCAGCCATTTGCAGAGAGATTTCAGTAGGTCTCTGACATCAGCTGTGCTTCCCTCGCAGTGGCTCCAGAAAAGTGATGATCCTGCAACCTCTAGTGTTAGCTAGACGAATGCTTATAACAACTAACCTTCTCTTGCAACGACACCAGAAGAATGCTGCTAGCACTCCCCAGCAATGAAACTGGCAGAATGTTGTTGATGGCCCACCAGCGCATGGGTTCGCAGCAGTTTTCGAGGCTAGAGTATTCGACCCAATTTGTAGGTACGCTAGTGAGGAGGTGAGAGTATACTCTCAAGTATTAGCAGCTGAATTTGTCAGATTCAACCACACCTGAAAGATTAGTATCTGCAAGCACAATAGTGACAACGAAGTAGTAACAGCGAAGTAGCAGGTATCGGCAGTGTAACGAGCAATAGCAGTGGCAAGGAACAGCAGTAGTGACAGCAGTAGCAAGTAGCAACAGTAGCAAGCGACAGTAGTAGCAACAGTAGCATCAGAGCAAGACAAGTAACAGTAGTAGCAACAGTAGTAGCAGCAGAGCAAGACAAGTAACAACAATAGCAACAGTAGGACAAACTCGTAGGCATTGGGTCGGTGATTTGTTTGGATGATATTCATCATGCAACAACTATAACACGGAGATATATGTGGCTAGCTCCCGTTCATCAATGTGATGTAGGCATGCATTCCATGTGTCATCATACGAGCTTAGGGAAAAAACTTGCATGACATCTATTGTCCATCCCTCCCGTGGCAGCGGGGTCCAAAAGGAAACTACGGGATATTAAGGTTCACCTTTTAATAAAGAACTGGACCGACGCATTAGCACTTGGTGAACACATGAACTCCTTAAACTATGGTCATCACCGGAAGTGGATCCGGTTATTGTCACTCCGGGGTTGCCGGATCATAACACATAGTAGGTAACTACAACTTGCAAGACCGGATCTAAAACACACATATATTGGTGACAACATAATAATTCCATATCTGAAATCATGGCACTCGGGCCCTAGTGACAAGCATTAAGCATGGCAAAGTAGTAGCAACATCAAATCTCAGAACATAGTGGATACTAGGGATCAATCCCCATCAAAACTAACTCGATTACATGATAGATCTCATCCTACGCATCACCGTCCAGCGAGTCTACGAATAGATTACTCACAAACGACGAAGAGCTTCATGGAATTGGAGAGGGAAGAAGGTTGATGATGACGATGGCGACGATTTCCCCTCTCCGGAGCCCAAGATGGACTCCAGATCTGCCCTCATGATGAAGAACTGGTGGTGGCGGCGCCTCCGTATCGAAAACACAATGAAAACTTCTCTTTTTATTTTTTCTCGGACGAAAGACAACTTATAGAGCTTGAATTGGTGGTGGCAGGTGCCTGTGGGCCCCACAAGTCTGCCCACCGCCACCAGGGGGGGTGGTGGCGGAGCAGGGGCTTGTGGCCCACTAGCCCACCCCCTGAGGTGGATTCTCGCGCGGGTATTTTTGATATTTTCCAAAACTGCTCCCCGTAAATTTTCAGACGTTTGGAGAGCTTTGATTTCTACACAAAAATAACACCGAGGCAATTCTGCTGAAAACAGCGTCAGTCCAGGTTAGTTCCATTCAAATCATGCAAATTATAGTCCAAAACAAGGGCAAAAGAGTTTGGAAAAGTAGATACGTTGGAGATGTATCAACTCCCCCAAGCTTAAAACCATGCTTGTCCTCAAGCAACTCAGTTGACAAACTGAGAGAGAAAGAAAAACTTTGACAAACTCTGTTTGATCTTGTTGTTGCAACTATGTCTAACTCATAACCAGAATTTTAGCAAGATCACAAGGTAACCACAAAAGCAAATGACACAAAGGTCTCACGGTAAACTAATATCAATGGCATAATCAGCTAACGAGCAAATAATAATGAGCTTCAAATACCAACACTTCAATCAAAGCAAGCATGAAGCAATATGAATAGGTGGTATCTCGCTAGCTCTTTCTGAGATCGCAAAACATAAATGCAGAGCACTTTCAAAGATCAAGGGCTGACTAAACATTGTAATTCATAGCAACGAAGATCCAGTCATAGTCATACTCAATATCAATCAAAAGCAAAGCATAAAAATGACACAGGTGCTCTCTAATTGGTGCTTATATAAGAGGAGGATGACTCGACAGGAAAATAATTAGACAAGCCCTTCGCAGAGGGAAGCATTGATTTGCAGAGGTGCCAGAGCTCAAGCTTTGAAAACAAAGATAATAATTTTGGGTGACATGCTTTCATTGTCAACGCAATGACCAAGAGTTCTCAATATCTTCCATGCTACTCATGCTATAGGCAGTTCCCAAACAGAAAAGTAAAGTTTTAACTCCCCCACCACCAATCAATCACACTCCACGGCTAGCCGAATCCTCGGGTACCGTCCATACTAACATCAATCCGGGGGGAGTCTTATTTTACAGTTATGTTTTCGATTTAAGCATGGAACTGGGCATCCCAAATACCGGCCCGTTTCTCGTGAATGACTGTAAATAAACACATGTCGAGGATAACACTCCTAGCATGGAAGATACCAATAGCCCTCTGTCACCACAAGAGCGGTTCGGGCATGCAAAACAGATTTACTTCTCGAAGGTTTAGAGAATGGCAAATGCAAATTTACTTAGAACGACAGGTAGATACCGCAAATAGGTAGGTATGGTGGACTCTCATGGAAAAACTTTTGGGTTGATGGAAGTGGATGCACAAGCAGTATTCCCGCTTAGTACAAGTGAAGGCTAGCAAAAGACTGGGAAGCGACCAACTAGAGAGCGACTACAGTCATCAAGATGCAATGAGTTTGACTAACATTGAATGCAAGCATGAACAGGATATAAATCACCATGAACACGAACATCATAGAGGCTATGTTGATTTTGTTTCAACTACATGCATGAACATGCGCCAAGTCAAGCCACTTGAAACATTCGAAGGACAATACCATCCTATCATACTACATCATAGTCATCTCAAAATCTATGTTGGCAATCAAGACAAACCATTATAAGCTCTCAGCTAAATAAGCATGGCATTAGAAATTATGATCTCTAAGTTGTCATTGCAAACATGGTTCTCTCACAACAAAGCTAAATCTGGGTTGACAAGCTAGTCATATTTACAAAAACAAAATAGATAGAGTTCATACCAGCTTTTCAGCCTCAGTCACTTCATCATATACCATCATTGTTGCCTTTCATTTGCACGATCGAATGATGAAAACGATAATAAGCGCATTGGACTAAGCTAAATCTGCAGGCAAACACAAAGGAGAAGACAAAGTAATATGGCTCTTTGAAAGCTATACAGGTAAGCATGTAAGAACCACTAAGCATTGTAACCAATATCTTCTACCTTGACACAAAGAAAAATAAATTTATTTACACGAGAAAGCTCCCAACAAGCAAAAGAAGAAAGAAAAATCTTTTTGGGGTTTCTCAAAAGGACACAAAACAAGAAAACAAGAAAATGAAAAGAAACTAGCATGGATAATACAGTGGAAAAGTGTAAACACCGGCTAACAAAGTGAAAGCATAAGCATGAATGTAAATTCGGCGAGAACACGTACTCCCCCAAGCTTAGGCTTTTGTCCTAGCTTGGTCTACTCCCATGGATGATCCTGGCGAAACCCAAAGTCATAATGAGTGTTATACTGGAGTGATGCAGCCACTGCCTGAATAGCTGTCTCGCGAAGTCGAGCAGCCGTCGCCTCCCTCTCATACTCCTATGCTTCTCCTATGGTTATGTAGTATCTTCGTTTAACCTGAAAGTCAAAGAAAGCAGGAGCAGGAAGGGTAATATGGAAAACACGCTGCCGGTTAAATATCAAGCGGTATAGAAGAGATCCATGATCTCTCTCAAGGAACTGGTAGCGTGTTAGAGCGACACGATCAAGGTAGGTTGTACGGAGAGGAGGGTCTTCCGAATGGATGGATACTCCCAGAAATTTGCTAAGCGTATAGCATAAACTCCACCAAAGAAATCCCCCTCACTGGCATTTTTATCCGGCCTCCTTGCTATAATAGCTCTCATATTGAAGCTCCTGGCACCTGTTACTGCGCTCTTACGGATACTAAGGTCGGAAGCGCATAGGTGACAATGTGCACCCTTGCCATTAACGCACCTACCTATGAAGAGGGCAAGGTAGTGTAGGGCAGGGAAATGTATGCTTCTTATGGTGGCTTGCGTGATATCTCTGGTTTCTCCAACAGTTATACTGAAGACAAAGTCTCTGACCGAAGACTTAGGAGGATCATTAACACTACCTCCATCGGGTATCTTTCAAATCCTATTGAATTCCTCCAGACGCACGGTATATGATTTATCGTACAGATCAAACAATATGGATGATTCACGGCCAACTAAAAATTTAAACCTACGCACGAAAGAGGCAGTGGGCATAGCATACTGTTCACATTTATCTGAGAGGAATTCTTCTAACCCAGCATTGCGGACAAGTGACTCAAACTCATCCTTGAAGCCTGCTTCGATCATGAACTCATCGGAAGGCCATTCACATGGTTGCACCGGTGCGTCCCTTAGTTGAAAAGGTTTGGGCTCCCGAAAGGAGAGACGAGGACCCTTCTTACTTGAGGAACCACCATGAAACTTCCTCCTGAACATAATTTCCTTTTGCTGAAATTTTTGAAGTTCAAGAGAAAAGTGAATGAGGACCAACCATACCTTGTAGCAATTACTCCTACTAGTGCCTAGAGACCGTATCACGCGCTAAAACTACTTGGGACCAGCTAAAATCAACATTTCTAGCTCAAGAACAGGGTCACCAAGGTAGCAAGAATACGCGAAGGATAAAGCACTAGAGCAAAAACTAATTGGACCAATGGAGGAGTCACTTACCAAGGGGCAATTTCCCCAAAATAGTTCGGAGAATGGTGCTTTGAGCAAAGAGATCGAAAATCACAGCCAAATGAGCAAGAACACGGGTTTGAGCTGCGAAACAATTTTTTCTGGAGGTGGAAGAAGAGGCTGGGAGCTGGAATGAGTGGAGGGGGTGCCTGTGGGCCCCACAAGCTTGCACCCCGCCACCAGGGGGGTAGGTGGCGGTGGGGGGCTTGTGGCCCACTAGTCAGGCCCCCTGACCACCTCTCAGGCTCATAAATTTTCAAAAATTCCAGAAAAAATCATACTAAATTTTCAAGACCATCGGAGAGATTTATTTTTGAGGTATTTTTCTCCGGGAAGCTAAAACAGAAAACAGGAAAAGCTAAACTAATTCTATCATTTTTCTTCTAAGCAACAGAAAATGAAGACTCAAAACAAAGGTATGTGACTCTCTGATTCATCCATTTCATGGTCATCGAAAGAAATCCGTCAATGGGATTGATCAAGTCCTTATGACAAAACCTTCTCGAATCGCAAGAGAGAACGGAGAAGTTTCGAATAGCCACTAAGTCACCTCAATGGGGATATGGATCTCCCCAACAAGAAAATCATACTTCATCTTGACACGAGGAATAGGGCATTCAAAGCTCCCAATGAGAATCGATGAAGTCTTTTCAATAGCATTGATGCAATGTACAGGATATCATTTCTTCGGAAAGTGCAATGTGTGCTCATTACCGTTGACGTGGAAAGTGACATTGCCTTTGTTGCAATCTATAACAGCCCCTGCAGTGTTTAAAAAGGGTCTTCCAAGGATAATAGCCATGGCATCGTCCTCGGGAATATCCAAGATAACAAAGTCTGTTAAGATAGTGGTATTAGCAACCACAACAGGCACATCCTCGCAAACGCCGATAGGGAAAGCAGTTCATTTGTCGGCCATTTGCAGAGAAATTTTAGTGGGTGTCAACTTATCCAACTCAAGTCTACGATAAAGAGAGAGCGGCATAACACTAACTCCGGCTCCAAGGTCACATAAGGCAGTTCTTACGTAGTTTCCTTTAATGGAGCAAGGTATAGTGGGCACTCCGGGATCACCAAGTTTCTTAGGAGTTCCACCTTTGAAAGTATAATTGGCTAGCATGGTGGAGATCTCAAGATCTGGTATCTTCCGTTTATTAGTCACGATATCTTTCATGTACTTGGCATACGGAGACATCTTGAGCATATCAGTTAACCGCATCTACAGAAAGACGGGTCTTATCATCTCAACGAAGCGCTCAAAATCCTCATCATCCTTTTTCCTGAATAGCTTAGGAGGAATGGGCATAGGTCTCTGAACCCATGGCTCTCTTTCTTTACCATGCTTCCTAGTAATGAAGTCATTCTTGTCGTACGTCTTAGGTTGTGGATTATCAGGATTAACCATAGGTTCAATCTCCACATCCTCATCATGGCTAGGTTGAGTATTATTATGAACATCACTGTAAATATTGTCACCAGGTTCATGTTCATCACCAGATTGTGTTTCTGCATCAAACGCAGAAATATCATTTGGTTCTTCAGGTGTGATAGTATTTGGCAAACTCGCGTGCAGGTTTCTATCATCCTTCTTCTTCTCCTTAGGATGACTGGGTGCATCTGCATTAATTCCTTGAGAATCTTGATCGATTCTCTTAGGATGACCTTTAGGACACAAAGGTTCGTGAGTCATTTTGCCTCCTCTAGTAATGACTCTAACAGAGTTGTCATTTAATTCATTGAGCAGGTCATTCTGAGCTTTAAGTACTTGTTCTACCTGAGTAGTAATCATAGAGGCATGTTTACTCAGAAGCTTCAGAGCGTTGCCATTTCTGTCTACACAAGCACTTAAAACATGCGATCCTACTAGATACCCATGGTCACCACGTAAAACATGCAACAACAATTAGAGGACGTCTCACTTGTTTTTGCAGGGTATGGTTGTGATGTGATATGGCCAACGATGTGACGTGATATATTGGATGTATGAGATGATCATGTTGTAATAGTTAATATCGACTTGCACGTCAATGGTACGGCAACCGGCAGGAGCCATAGGGTTGTCTTTAAACTAACGTTTGTGCTTGCAGATGCGTTTACTATATTGCTAGGATGTAGCTTTAGTAGTAATAGCATGAGTAGCACTACAACCCCGATGGCGACACGTTGATGGAGATCATGGTGTGGCGCCGGTGACAAAGAAGATCGTGCCGGTGCTTTGGTGATGGAGATCAAGAAGCACGTGATGATGGCCATATCATGTCACTTATGAATTGCATGTGATGTTAATCCTTTCTTGCACCTTATTTTGCTTAGAACGACGGTAGCATTATGAGGTGATCTCTCACTGAAATTTCAAGACGAAATTGTGTTCTCCCCGACTATGCACCGTTGCTACAGTTCGTCGTTTCGAGACACCACGTGATGATCGGGTGTGATAGACTCAACGTTCACATACAACGGGTGCAAAACAATTGCAAACGCGGAACACTCGGGTTAAGCTTGACGAGCCTAGCATGTGCAGACATGGCCTCGGAACACATGAGACCGAAAGGTCAATCATGAATCATATAGTTGATATTTTTAGCATAGGGATGCTTACCTCTGAAACTATCCTCAACTCACGTGATGATCGGACTTGAGCTAGTGGAATTGGATAATGAACCACTCAAATGACTAGAGAGATGTACTTTTTGAGTGGGAGTTTAGCAAGTAATTTGATTAAGTTAAACTCTAATTATCTTGAACATAGTCTAAGTCCACTTTGAATATATTTGTGTTGTAGATCATGGCTCACGCGACAGTCACCCTGAATTTTAATACGTTCCTAGAGAAAGCTAAGTTGAAAGATGATGGAAGCAACTTTGTAGACTGGGCTCATAATCTTAAGTTGCTCCTGCAAGCTGGGAAGAAGGATTATGTCCTTAATGCTGCGCTAGGAGATGAACCACCCGCTACGGCTGGCCAAGATGTTAAGAACGCTTGGTTGACACGTAAGGAGGACTACTCAGTAGTTCAATGTGCAGTCTTGTACGGCTTAGAGCCGGGACTTCAACGTCGCTTTGAGCGTCATGGAGCATATGAGATGTTCCAGGAGTTGAAGTTTATCTTTTAGAAGAACGCCCGGATCGAGAGGTATGAGACCTCCGATACATTCTATGCTTGCAAGATGGAGGGGAATTAGTCTGTCAGTGAACATGTGCTCAAAATGTCTGGGTACTCAAATCGTCTAGCTGAGCTGGCGATTGAACTCCCGCAAGAAGCTATCACTGACAGAATTCTTCAATCACTGCCGCCAAGCTATAAGGGCTTTGTGTTGAACTACAACATGCAAGGGATGACAAAGTCACCCGGCGAGTTGTTCGCGATGCTGAAAGTCGCAGAGTCAGAACTCCGTAAAGAACATCAAGTGTTGATGGTGAATAAGACCACTAGTTTCAAGAGAAACGGCAAAGGAAAGAAGGATAATTCAAAGAAGAGCGGCAAGCCTGTTGCCAATCCGACGAAGAAACCCAAAGGTGGACCTAAGCCTGAAATGGAGTGCTATTATTGCAAGGGTATGGGTCACTGGAAGCGCAACTGCCCCAAGTATCTGGCTGATAAGAAGGTGGCCAAAGAAAAATCAGGTATATTTGATATACATGTTATTGATGTGTACTTAACCAGCTCTCATAGTAGTGCATGGGTATTCGATACCGGTTCTGTTGCTCATATTTGCAACTCGAAACAGGAACTGCGGAATAAGCAAAGGCTAGCCAAGGATGAGGATACGATGCGTGTGGGAAATGGTTCCAAGGTTGATGCAATCGCCGTCGGCACAGTTTCACTTCAGTTACCATCAGGATTAGTTATGAACTTAAATAATTGTTATTTAGTGCCTACGTTAAGCATGAACATTATATCTGGATCTTGTTTATTGCGAGACGATTACTCGTTTAAGTCAGAGAATAATGGTTGTTCTATTTCTATGAGTAATATCTTTTATGGTCATGCACCCAATGTGAGAGGATTGTTCATATTGAATCTTGATAGTGATAATACACATATACATAACATTGAGACCAAAAGAGTTAGAGTTAACAATGATAGCGCCATGTTTTTGTGGCACTGCCGCTTAGGTCATATTGGTGTAAAGCGCATGAAGAAACTCCATACCGATGGACTTTTGGAGTCACTTGACTTTGATTCACTTGACACGTGCGAACCATGCCTCATGGGCAAGATGACTAAAACTCCGTTCTCCGAAACAATGGAGCGTGCAAGTGACTTGTTGGAAATCATACATACCGATGTGTGTGGTCCGATGAGCGTGGAGGCACGCGACGAATATCGTTATTTTCTCACCTTCACTGGTGATTTGAGTAGATATGGTTATGTCTACTTGATGAAACACAAGTCTAAAACATTCGAAAAGTTCAAGCAATTTCAGAGTGAAGTTGAAAATCATCGTAACAAGAAGATCAAATTCCTACGGTCTGATCGTGGGGGTGAATATCTGAGTTTTGAGTTTGGTGCTCACTTAAGACAATGTGGAATTGTTTCACAGTTGACACCGCGTGGAACACGACAACATAATGGTGTGTCCGAACGTCGTAATCGTACTTTATTAGAGATGGTGCGATCTCTGATGTCTCTTACTGATTTGTCGTTATCGTTTTGGAGTTATGCATTAGAAACAGCTGCATTCACTTTAAATAGGGCACCATCAAAATCCGTTGAGACGACACCATACGAACTGTGGTACGGCAAAAGACCAAAGTTGTCGTTTCATAAAGTTTGGGGATGTGATGCTTATGCCAAAAAGCTTCAGCCTGAAAAGCTAGAACCCAAAGCGGAAAAGTGCATCTTCATAGGTTACCCAAAAGAGACGGTTGGGTATACCTTCTATCTCAAATCCGAGGGCAAAGTGTTTGTTGCTAAGAACGGAGCTTTTCTCGAGAAGGAGTTTCTCTCGAGAGAATTGAGTGGGAGGAAGATAGAACTTGATGAGGTTGTCGAACCTCTCATCCCTCTGGATGGTGGCGCAGGGCAAGGAGAAACCCCTGCCGCTGCAACGCCGGTTGAGGAGGAAGTTGATGATGATGATCATGAAACTCCAGATCAAGTTCCTATCGGACCTCGCAGGTCGACGAGACCGCATACTACTCCAGAGTGGTACGGTAATCCCGTCTTATCAATTATGTTGTTAGACAACAATGAGGCTGCGAATTATGAAGAAGCAATGGTGGGCCCAGATTCCAACAAATGGTTGGAGGCCATGAAGTCCGAGATAGGATCCATGTATGAAAACAAAGTGTGGACTTTGGAAGTACTACCTGAGGGCCGCAAGGCTATTCAGAACAAATGGATCTTTAAGAAGAAGACGGACGATGACGGTAATGTGACCGTTTATAAAGCTCGACTTGTGGCAAAGTCCGTCAGAATCACAAGTTCAAGGAGTTGACTACGATGAGACGTTCTCACCCGAAGCGATGCTTAAGTCCGTCAAAATCATGTTAGCAATAGCTGCATTTTTCAATTATGAAATCTGGCAGATGGATGTCAAAACGGCGTTCCTTAACGGTTTCCTTAAGGAAGAGTTGTATATGATGCAACTCGAAGGTTTTGTCGATCCTAAAAATGCTAACAAAGTGTGAAAGCTCCAGCGATCCATTTATGGGTTGGTGCAAGCATCTCGGAGTTGGAATAAACGCTTTGATGAGGTGATCAAAGCATTTGGGTTTATACAAGTGGTTGGAGAATCTTGTATTTACAAGAAAGTGAGTGGGAGCTCTGTGGCGTTTCTAAGATTATATGTGGATGACATATTGCTGATTGGAAACAACGTGGAGTTTCTGCAGAGCATAAAGGATTACATGAATAAAAGTTTCTCTATGAAGGGCCTACGAGAAGCTGCTTACATTCTAGGCATTAAGATCTATAGGGATAGATCGAAACGCCTGATAGGACTTTCACAAAGTACATACCTTGATAAAGTTTTGAAGAGGTTCAAAATGGAACAGACCAAGAAGGGGTTCTTGCCAGTTTTACAAGGTACGAGATTGAGTAAGACTCAGTGCCCAGCAACTGATAAAGATAGAGAGCATGTGAGCACCGTCCCCTATGCTTCAGCCATAGGTTCTATCATGTATGCAATGTTGTGCACTAGACCGGACGTTATCCTGGCCATAAGTATGGCAGGCAGGTTCGAGAGTAATCCAGGAGTGGATCACTGGACGGCGGTCAAGAATATCCTGAAGTACCTGAAAAGGACTAAGGAGATGTTTCTCGTGTATGGAGGTTACGAAGAGCTCGCCGTAAAAGGTTACGTCGATGCAAGCTTTGACACAGATCTGGACGACTCTAAGTCGTAGACCGGATACGTATTTATTCTTAATGGGGGTGCGGTAAGCTGGTGCAGTTCCAAGCAAAGCGTCGTAGCTGATTCTACATGTGAAGCGGAGTACATGGCTGCCTCGGAGGCGGCTAAGGAGGGTTTCTGGATGAAGCAGTTCATGACGGATCTTGGACTGGTGCCAAGCGCACTGAATCCAATAACCTTGTTCTGTGACAACACGGGTGCCATTGGCTTAGCAAAGGAACCACGGTTTCACAAGAAGACCAGACACATCAAACGACGCTTCAACCTCATCCGCAACTACGTCGAAGGGGAGGACGTAAATATATGCAAAGTGCACACGAATCTGAATGTAGCAGACCCGCTGACTAAACCTCTTCCACGGGCAAAGCATGATCAACACCAGAACTGTATGGGTGTTATATTTATTACAATGTAATTCACATGGTGATGCGAGGGCTAGATTATTGACTCTAGTGCAAGTGGGAGACTGTTGGAATTATGCCCTAGAGGTAATGATAAATAAGTTATTATTATAATTCCTGTATCAAGATAATCTTTTATTATCCATGCTATAATTGTATTGAATGAAGACTTAGATAGATGTGTGGATACATAGACAAAACACTTTCCCTAGCAAGCCTCTAGTTGGCTAGCCAGTTGATCAAGGATAGTCAAGGTCTTCTGACTATGTACAAGGTGTTGTTGCTTGATAACTGGATCACATCATTGGGAGAATCATGTGATGGACTAGACCCAAACTAATAGATGTAGCATGTTGATCGTGTCATTTTGTTGCTACTGTTTTCTGCGTGTCAAGTATTTATTCCTATGACCATGAGATCATATAACTCACTGACACCGGAGGAATACTTTGTGTGTATCGAACGTCACAACGTAACTGGGTGGCTATAAAGATGCTCTACAGGTATCTCCAAAGGTGTCCGTTGAGTTAGTATGGATCAAGACTGGGATTTGTCACTCCGTATGACGGAGAGGTATCTCGGGGCCCACTCGGTAATACAACATCACACACAAGCCTTGCAAGAAATGTGACTTAGTGTAAGTTGCGGGATCTTGTATTACAGAATGAGTAAAGAGACTTGCCGGTAAACGAGATTGAAATAGGTATGCGGATACTGACGATCGAATCTTGGGTAAGTAACATACCGAAGGACAAAGGGAATGACATACGGGATTATATGAATCCTTGGCACTGAGGTTCAAACGATAAGATCTTCGTAGAATAGGTAGGATCCAATATGGGCATCCAGGTCCCGCTATTGGATATTGACCGAGGAGTCCCTCGAGTCATGTCTACATAGTTCTCGAACCCGCAAGGTCTGCACACTTAAGGTTCGACGTTGTTTTATGCGTATTTGAGTTATATGGTTGGTTACCGAATGTTGTTCGGAGTCCCGGATGAGATCACGGACGTCACGAGGGTTTCCGGAATGGTCCGGAGATGAAGAGTGATATATAGGATGACCTCATTTGATTACCGGAAGGTTTTTGGAATTACCGGGAATGTACCGGGAATGACGAATGGGTTCCGGATGTTCACCGGGGCGGCAGCCCACCCCGGGGAAGCCCATAGGCCTTAGGGGTGCCGCACCAGCCCTTACTGGGCTGGTGGGCAAGCCCAGAGAGGCCCCTGCGCAGGGAGATAAGAAAATCAAAGAGAAAGAAAAAAAAAAGGGGAAGTGGGAAGGAAGAGAAGGACTCCACCTTCCAATCCTAGTTGGACTAGGATTGGAGGAGGACTCCTCCTCCCCCCCCCCTTCGGCCGAACCCCTTGGGGCTCCTTGAGCCCCAAGGCAAGGCCCCTCCCCTCCCACCTATATATACGGAAGTTTTAGGGCTGATTTGAGACAACTTTTTCACGGCAGCCCGACCACATACCTCCACGGTTTTTCCTCTAGATCGCGTTTCTGTGGAGCTCAGGCGGAGCCCTGCTGAGATTAGATCACCACCAACCTCCGGAGCGCCGTCACGCTGCCTGAGAACTCATCTACCTCTCCTTCTCTCTTGCTGGATCAAGAAGGCCGAGATCATCGTTGAGTTGTACGTGTGCTGAATGCGGAGGTGCCGTCCGTTCGGCACTAGATCGGAGTGGATCGTGGGACGAATCGCGGGATGGTTCGTGGGACGATTCGCGGGGAGGATCGAGGGACGTGAGGACGTTCCACTACATCAACCGCGTTTAGTAACGCTTCTGCTGTGTGATCTACAAGGGTACGTAGATCTGAAAATCACCCTCGTAGATGGACATCACCATGATAGGTCTTCGTGCGCGTAGGAAATTTTTTGTTTCCCATGCAACATTCCCCAACAAACCGCTCCTTCTTTATCACTTCCTATTAATTGCAACAATGACCAAGGTCTAGGTTTGCCTACCCTCAACAAGTTTCAATCCTCATTCTTTTTATATGTGAAGCCATCACTTCCCATAAGATCATTACATGATCTTTCATGCTTTTGTTCTATTCTCACTCTTTTGATCATGGCAAGAGGCAAAGCCCTTCAACTAAGACACTCTTTATTATATGGCTCACGAGCAAGAATACATCGGGGGTGATACAAAACAAAACTCAAGACTAAAACACTAAGACTTTTAAACTACTAGAGAAAAAAAACTGAAAAGGAACAAACTAAAACAAAGGTAAAGGCAAAAGATGTGATGGTGATACGATACTGGGGCAACTCCCCCAAGCTTGGCAAAAGCCAAGGGGATTGCCCATACCAATGCTCAGTTGTCTTCCTTTGGTGGTGATGGTGGAGTTGTTGCAATCTTTGACTCCAAGAGGACCATTAATCTTTGATTTATACCTTAGAGATCTGCGATATGTTTTTCCAGCAAAACAACTTCACGAGTGAGACAAGTATTGCGAGCACGAGTTGTTTCACAAAACCTCAAGAGTTCAATCAAAGATGGAGACACTAGGTGGAGGTAGGGTTGGAGGAAATCCACTTCTTCAACTTCTTCCTTGTTGAGCACAGATTGCACTTCGTCCCATGCGTGATCCTTCTCCTTACCTTTGCCCTTGGTTTATTTAGGTAGCCTTTCCTTAGCCTCCATGATCTCCATTCTTTTCAGATCAGCATGAACTTCTCCATAGATTTGACTGAAATTGTTCTCCCCCGCAGATTCCTGGGACGACATCTTGCTCTAAATCTGCGGCACAAAACAGGCTCGAAACGAAAAACAGAGGAAATCTGGGTGATGTAGGGGTCAGACCAAACGGGAGTATATATAATGATTTTTTCAGACTAGGAGGAGTACTCCGCACGAAAACGGAGTCCGGGAGGCGCACGAGGTGGCCACAAGCCCTCACGGCGTGGCCAGGGGGTGGGCCCGCGCCATGCAGGCTTGTCGCCTCCTCGCACACTTTCCGGACTACTTCCAATTTTCATATTTTTCAAATATTCCAAAACGAAGAAAATTTCCTACTGGAAAATTTTTGGACTCTGTTTTCTTACCGAATCACATACATCTTCGTTTTCGGAGTCTGAAACAGGCTGATAAATATCCCTTAGGTATTCTTCCGGAGTTATGGTATTGATAATATTGCTTTCAACATTTATGGGAGTACCTGAGATATAATGCTTGATTCTCTGCCCATGTACAACTCTTGGACAATTACCTTCCGTGTTGTTGATCTTGATAACACCGGAACGATATACTTCCTCAACAACATAGGGACCTTCCGATTTAGAGAGAAGCTTGCCTGCAAAGAATCGTAAACGAGAGTTATATTGAAAGACATAATCACCTACATTGAACTCACGCTTTTGTATCCTCTTATCATGCCACCTCTTAACCTTGTCTTTGAACAGCTTGGCATTCTCATATGCCTGAGTTCTCCATTCATCAAGCGAGCTAATATCAAATAACCTCTTCTCACCGGCAAGTTTGAAATCAAAGTTGATCTCTTTGATTGCCCAATAACCTTATCTTTGAAATCAAGAGGTAAGTGACATGCTTTCCCATACACCATTTTGTACGGAGACATGCCCATGGGATTCTTATAGGCAGTTCTATAAGCCCACAGTGCATCATCGAGCTTCTTAGACCAATTCTTTCTAGACATGTTGACAGTCTTTTGCAGAATCAGTTTAATCTCTCTATTACTTAACTCTACTTGACCACTGGACTGAGGGTGGTAGGGAGATGCAATTCTATGGTTTACATCATACTTAGCGAGCGTTTTATGGAAAGCACCATGAATGAAGTGTGAATCACCGTCGGTCATTAGATATCTAGGGACTCCAAATCTAGGGAAGATAACTTCTTTCAGCATCTTGATAGAGGTGTTGTGATCAGCACTACTAGTGGGGATAGCTTCTACCCACTTGGTGACATAATCAACAGCAACTAGGATATGAGTATACCCGTTGGATTTTGGAAAAGGTACCATATAATCAAAGCCCCAAACATCAAATGGTTCAATGACAAGTGAATAGTTCATAGGCATTTCCTGACGTTTGCTAATATTACCTATTCTTCAACATTCGTCACAAGACAAGACAAACTTACGGGCATCCTTGAAGAGAGTGGGCCAATAGAAACCTGATTGCAATACCTTGTGTGCAGTTCTATCTCCCGCATGGTGTCCTCCGTAGGCCTCGGAGTGGAACTTCTGTAGGATCTGTCCCTGTTCATGTTCAGGTACACAACGTCTAATAACACCATCTACTCCTTCCTTATAAAGGTGAGGATCATCCCAAAAGTAATGTCTCAAGTCAAAGAAGAATTTCTTCTTTTGCTGGTATGTGAAACTAGGCGGTATATATTTGGCAACGATATAGTTTCCATAATCAGCATACCACGGTGCACTACGTGAAGCATTGATGCCATTCAATTGCTCATCGGGAAAGCTATCATCAATAGATTGTGGGTCATCAAGAACGTTTTCCAACCTAGACAAGTTATCTGCTACTGGGTTATCAGCACCCTTTCTGTCGACAACGTGCAAATCAAATTCTTGTAGCAAGAGAACCCATCTGATAAGTCTAGGTTTAGCGTCCTTCTTCTCCATGAGGTACTTAATAGCAGCATGATCAGTGTGAATAGTGACTTTGGAATCAACTATGTAAGACCTAAACTTTTCACATGCAAACACGACTACTAAAAACTCCTTCTCCATAGTAGCATAGTTTCTCTGGGCACTGTCTAGAGTTTTACTAGCATAGTGAATAACATTGAACTTCTTATCGACTCTTTGCCCTAGAACAACACCAATAGCATAATCACTATCGTCACACATGATCTCAAAAGGCAAGTTCCAATCAGGTGGTTGAACAATAGGTGCGGTTATCAAAGCCCTCTTAAGTATTTCGAAGGCTTCCTCACAATCATCGTCAAAGACAAAAGGAATATCCTTTTGTAAGAGATTGGTAAGAGGCCTAGAAATCTTAGAGAAGTCTTTGATGAACCTTCTATAGAAACCAGCATGACCAAGGAAACTTCTTATTCCTTTGATATCTGTGGGGTATGGCATTTTCTCGATTGCATCAACCTTAGCCTTATCGACTTCAATACCTCTTTCAGAAATTTTATGTCCTAAGATGATGCCTTCATTAACCATAAAGTGGCACTTCTCCCAATTCAAGACAAGATTGGTGTCTTTACATCTCTGTAAGACTCAATCAAGGTTGCTGAGGCAATCATCAAAGGAAGACCCGTAAACGGAGAAGTCATCCATGAAAACCTCAACAATCTTTTCACAAAAGTCAGAGAATATAGCCATCATACATCTTTGAAAGGTGGCAGGTGCATTACATAAGCCAAAAGGCATACGTCTATAAGAAAAGGTACCGAAAGGGCAGGTGAAAGTGGTCTTCTCATGATCAGATTGTTCAACTGGTATTTGGGAGAAACCAGAATAACCGTCTAGAAAGCAGAAGTGTGTGTGTGTGGACAACCTTTCTAGCATTTGGTCGATAAAAGGCAAAGGGTAATGATCTTTCCTACTGGCTTTATTCAGTTTCCTAAAATCGATCACCATCCTATAGCCAGTAATAATCCTCTGTGGGATCAATTCATCCTTATCATTAGGGACAACGGTAATGCCTCCCTTCTTAGGGACGCAGTGCACCGGACTCACCCAATCACTGTAAGCAACAGGATAGATGATACCCGCTTCCAGTAGCTTTAGTATTTCTTTTCTCACTACTTCTTTCATCTTAGGATTTAATCTCATTTGATGATCAGCAACTGGTTTGAAGTCAGGATCAGTTTTAATCTTGTGCTGACATAGAGTGGGACTAATGCCCTTAAGATCATCAAGAGTATATCCAATAGCAGCACGGTGCTTCCTTAGAGTTTTTAGTAACTTCTTTTCTTCATGCTCTCAGAGTCTAGCACTAATAATAACAGGATATATCTCCTTTTCATCAAGATAGGCATACTTAAGAGTATCAGGAAACTATTTAAGCTCGAACACGGGATCACCCTTTGGTGGGGGTGGATCCCCAAGCAGTTCAATAGGCAGGTTATTCTTAAGGATAGGATATTGTTCTAAGACAACTCTATCTATCTCATCCCTTTCATCCATATGCATATCATTTTCATGCTCAAGCAAGTATTGCTCTAAGGGATTAGTAGGAGGCACGACAATAGAGGCTAAGGCAATAGTTTCATCCCTACTAGGCAACTCCTTTTCATGAGGTTGTCTACCAAACTTAGAGAAATTGAACTCATGTGACACACCTTCAAAGCCAACAGTGACAGTTTGCTTCTCACAATCAATATGAGCATTGAAAGTATTGAGAGAAGGCCTACCAAATATGATGGGACAAAAGCTATCTTGTGCGGTAGCAAGAACGAGGAAATCAGCAGGATACTTCGTTTTACCACACAAGACTTCAACATCTCTAACAATTCCCACAGGGCAGATAGTATCTCTATTGGCAAGCTGAATAGTGACATCAATAGGCTCTATCTCAACAGGTGCAATCTCGTCTTTGATTTCATCATATAAGGATTGAGGTATTGCACTAACACTAGCACCCACATCACATAAGCCATGATAGTAATGATCTCCTATCTTAACAGAAACCACAGGCATGCCAACAACAGGCCTATGTTTGTCTCTAACGTGAAGTTTAGCAATTCTAGCAGCATCTTCACAGAAGTGAATATTATGTCCCTCAACATCGTCGGACAGAAGATCTTTGATAATAGCAATGCTAGGTTCAACTCTAATTTGCTCAGGGGGTGTAGGTGTTCTAATATAGCCTCTACGTATCACAGTTGAAGCTTTAGAATGATCCTTTATCCTAACAGGGAAAGGTTGTTTCTCAATGTAAGCACTGGGAACAACAGGGTCATTATAGGCAATGAATTTCTCTTCAACTGGAGTGGGTTTAACTACATTGACTTCTAAAGGAGGATGATATTTAAACCACTTCTCTTTGGGGAGATCAATATGAGCAGCAAAGTATTCACACGATGAAGCTACTATCTGAGAGTCAAGTCCATACTTAGCACTAAAATCACTAAAGTTATTTGTCTCGACAAAGGATTTAACGCAATCAAACATGAAATTCATACCTGACTCCTTACCTTCTTCAAGCTCCCAATCTTCAGAGTTGCGTTTAATTCTTTCCAATAAATTCCATTTGAAGTCAATATCTCTCTTCATAAAAGAACCGGTACAAGAAGTGTCAAGCATGGTGCGATCATCATGAGAAAGCCGAGCATAGAAGTTTTGAATGATAATTTCTCTCAAGAGCTCATGATTGGGGCATGAATATAGCATTGATTTAAGCCTACCCCAAGCTTGAGAGATGCTTTCTCTATCACGAGGCCAAAAATTATAAATATAATTCCGATCACGATGTACTAAATGAATAGGATAAAACTTTTGATGAAATTCCAATTTCAACCGTTGTAGTCCCATGATCCAATATCATCACATAGCCTATACCATGGCAACGCCTTATACTTAAAAGATAAAGGAAAGACCCTCTTCTTGACCTCATCCTTAGGCAAACCTGCAAGCTTAAATAAACCGCAAACTTCGTCTACATAGATTAGATGTAAGTCTGGATGTGATTTTCCATCTCCTATAAAAGGATTAGCCAGCAATTTCTCAAGCATACCCGAAGGAAATTCATAGCAAATATTTTCAGTAGGTGCAGCTGGTTGAGGACCAACTATTTGTGCTTCCGTTCGAGGTGAATATACCCTGAACAAGCCCCTCAAAGGATTAGTATCCATAGTGACAAGTGACAATAAATTTCAGCACACTATATGAATGCTTCCTTACCAAGTTCCACTTCCCAGAGGTGCTTCACTCCCCGGCAACGGCGCCAGAAAAGAGTCATGATGACCCACAAGTATAGGGGATAAATCATAGTCCTTCCGATAATTAAGAGTGTCGAACCCAACGAGGAGCAGAAGGATTTGACAAGTGGTTTTCAGCAAGGTAAAATCTGCACGCACTGAAATTGTCGGTAACAAGTGATTGTGTGGTGAGATGATTCGTAGCAAGCAACAAGTAACAAAAGTAGCAACGGTGCAGCAAAGTGGCCCAATCCCTTTTGTAGCAAGGGACAAGCCTGGACATAGTCTTATAGGAGGAAAAATGCTTTGGAGGACACACGAGAATTTCTGTCATGCTAGTTTCATCATGTTCATATGATTCGCGTTCTTTACTTTGATAGTTTGATATGTGGGTGGACCAGCGCTTGGGTACTGCCCTTACTTGGACAAGCATCCCACTTATGATTAACCCCTCTCGCAAGCATCCGCAACTACGAAAGAAGAATTAAGACAAAGTCTAACCATAGCATTAAACTAGTGGATCCAAATCAGCCCCTTACGAAGCAACGCATAAACTAGGGTTTAAGCTTCTGTCACTCTAGCAACCCATCATCTACTTACTACTTCCCAATGCCTTCCTCTAGGCCCAAATAATGGTGAAGTGTTATGTAGTCGACATTCACATAACACCACTAGAGGAAAAACAACATACAACATATCAAATTACCGAACGAATACCAAATTCACATGACTACTATTAGCATGACTTATCCGATGTCCTCGGTAACAAAAGTAACTACTCACAAAGCATAATCATATTCATGACCAGAGAGGTAATGAGTAGCATCAAGGATCTGAACATAAACTCTTCCACTAAATAATCCAACTAACATCAACTACAAAGAGTAATCAACACTAGTAGCAACCTTACAAGTACCAATCGGAGTCGCGAGACGGAGATTGGTTACAAGTGATGAACTAGGGTTTGGAGATGAGATGGTGTTGATGAAGATGTTGATGGTGACGAGTCCCCTCCGATGAGAGGAGTGTTGGTGATGACGATGGCGACGATTTCCTCCTCCGGGAGGGAGGTTTCCCCGGCAGGATCGTCCTGCCGGAGCTCTAGATTGGTTCTGCTCAAGTTCCGCCTCGTGGCAACGGTGAAACCACGAAAAAGATCCTCCTTGATATTTTTTCCAGACGAAACCCTTCATATAGAAGAAGAGGGGGTCAAGTAGGCCAACAGGCTACCCACAAGCCCTCATGGCGCGGCCTGGGGGGTGGCCGCGCCGTGCAGGCTTGTGGGCAACCCCTGGCGCCCCTCTGGCACTTCTTTGGCCCAGTATTTTTGATAAATCCAGAAAAAAAATCCTCGTTGATTTTTACGGCGTTTGGAGTTGCGCAGAATAGGTATCTCAACTTTGCTCCACTTTGAGGCCAGAATTCCAGTTGCCGGCATTCTCCCTCTTCATGTAAACCTTGCATAATAAGAGAGAAAAGACATAAGAATTGTATCGTGAAGTGAAATAACAACCCAAGAAGCGATAAATATCAACATGAAAACATGATGCAAAATGGACGTATCACATAGCAATCCGACTGAGCTAATACTTGCTATCAGGCCAAAGCACTCGGCTAACGACCATGAAGCAAGCACTAGCATGGAAAAGCCACGAGACCCTAAATACACTCAGCCAAACTGGTGTCCTCCAGGGCTAACAAAGACACAAAAGAGGAAATTACTGTTGGAAATATGCCCTAGAGGCAATAAAAAAGTGGTTATTATTATATTTCCTAGTTCATGATAATTTTCTATTATTCATGCTGTAATTGTATTAACCAGAAACCGTAATACATGCGTGAATGCATAGACCACAATGTGTCCTTAGTGAGCCTCTAGTCGGCTAACTCGTTGATCTATAGATGGTCATGGTTTCCTGATCATGTACATTGGATGTCATTGATAACAGGATCACATCATTAGGAGAATGATGTGATCGACAAGACCCAATCCTAAGCATAGCACTAGACCGTGTTGTTCGTGTGCTACAGCTTTTCTAATTTCAAGTATCATTTCCTTAGACCATGAGATTGTGAAACTCCCGGACACCGTAAGAGTGCTTTGGGTGCATCAAACGTCACAACGTAACTGGGTGATTATAAAGGTGCACTACAGGTATCTCTGAAAGTGTTTGTTGGGTTGGTACGAATCGAGATTGGGATTTGTCACTCGTGTGACGGAGAGGTATCTTTGGGCCCACTCGGTAATGCATCATCATACTGAGCTCAATGTGATTAAGGAGTTAGCCACGGGATGATGTATTACGGAACGAGTAAAGAGACTTACCGGTAATGAGATTGAACAAGGCATGGGGATACCGACGATCGAATATTGGGCAAGTATTATACCGGTAGACAAAGGGAATTGCATACTGGATTGATTGAATCCCCGACATCGTGGTTCATCCGATCAGATCATCATGGAACATGTGGGAGCCAACATGGATATCCATACCCCGTTGTTGGTTATTGACCGAGAGGTGTCTCGGTCATGTCTGCATGGTTCCCGAACCTGTATGGCCTACACACGTAAGGTTCGATGACGCTAGATTTATAATGGGAATAGTATGTGGTTAACGAAGGTTGTGCGAAGTCCCGGATGAGATCCTCGACGTCACTAGGAGTTCTAGAATGGTCCGGAGGCAAAAATTCTTATATAGGAAGTGGAGATTTGATCACTAGGAAACATTTCGGGAATCGTCGGTATTGTACGAGGACCACCAGAAGGGTTCCGGGGGTCCACCGGTAGGTGCCACCAGCCCCGAAGGGGTACCTGGGAAAAAAGTGGATGGAAACAAGCCCCTAGGTGGGCTACTGCACCACCCACCTTGGCCCAAGGCGCACAAGAGGGCAAAGGAGGGCTAACCCTAGGCGTGGGGGCTGCCTTGGGTGGCAAGCTACCCTAGGGCGCCGCCTCTACCTCCACTTGGTTCGCCGCCCCTCCCATCTAAGGGTTGTCGCACCACCTAGGGAAACCGTAGGGGCGGATCACCCTCCTCCTCCTCCCCCCTATATATATGTGAGGGTCTAGGGCTGCTAGAGTGATACGTCCCAAATGTATCTATAATTTCTGCTCGTTCCATGATCTTTTGGGTGACATTGTTATATGTTTTGCTACACTTTTATATCATTTTACACATATTTGGACTAACCTACTAACTCAGTGCACCCAATGCCAGTTTCTGTCTGCTGATGTCTATTTTGCTGGGGCTTTCACCCAATTTTCCGAAGCCCGAAAAATTACAAGAAAAATATATAAAAAATCAACATAACGGAAGCTTCGAGATCATCGAAGATGGGCCACACGGGGGTCCAGGGGCCGCCCAGGCGACCTGCTGGCACGGCCTACCCCCTGGCCGCGCCAGGAGGCCGCCTAGGTGGGCCCCACCTTCTCTGGTGCCCTCCTTTAGCCTATATTTAGTCCTCCGAGAGGAAACCCTTCCACAACTTCTAGAATCGCAAACTTCGCCATCATTCCGCCGCCGCAGCGCTTCCGAGATCGGGAGCGTCAGGAGACCTCTTCTCGGCACCCTGCCGGAGGGAGGATTGACCTCCGGGAGCTTCTCCACCGCCATGGACGCTTCCCGGATGTGCCGTGAGTAGTCCTCCTTGGACCATGGGTCCATGACCAGTAGCTATGTGATGTCTTCTCTCCAATCTTGTGCTTCAATGGTTAGTCCTTATGAGCTGCCCTACATGATCAAGGCATCTATGTAGTTCTCTTGCTATTGTCATGCTCTGTTTATTGGGATCCGATGGATTATGAGATTATGTTCAGATTGTTATGAGTTATATATTTGATTATCCTTTTATATTATGTTCCTTAGTGATTTATGCATGTTCTCCGTTGCTATTTATTGCTTTGGCCGAGTAGTAGATTGTAACTCCAGGAGGGAGTGTTATGCATGATTGTGGGTTCATGCCCCTCGATGTTTAGCTTGAGTGAAAGAAACATGAGACTAGGGGGTGTGTTGTTGCCACCAAGGAGAAAACAACGGTGCTTGTGACCACGGTTGTGAGGATTGTTTACCTTACGCATAGTTCGTTAATGCAGTTGTTCGTTGCTTTGAGTTTACACTTTGGGTGGGGCTCGCAACTTAATACCGGCGAGATGTTCTGGATAGATATCTCAAGGTGGATGATTAGTAAGTAGATGTTGATGAATAAACGGTCTACTTGTCTTAGCGTACTGCCCATTACTATTGAGCCTCTAACTATCAAGTAGCATAATTAGCATTGCGGTGCATTCATAATTCTGTTAATTGCCCAACTGTGATTTGTTTACCCAAGCATAGTTGTTTATCATCTTTTAGGAGAGAGACATCACTAGTGAAAATCATGTGACTTCGGTCCATATTACCATCATTGTTTACACCTCCATCATTTACCGCTTTCATTTACTTTTCCGTTGCAATCACTATTACCTTCCCACTTGTGTTTTGATCCTTTGCAAACTACAAGGCCGGATAGATTGACAACCTCTCACTACAGGAATCACCTTCTTTTCCGTCAGCCATAACATACGACAAAGATGACTCCACCGACGACATTGAGTAATACACAGACGGCAAAGAAAACTCTTGTCGGCAAAGATTCCGCGTCAGCTTACGACGGCATTGTAGCTTCTTTGCCGTGAGCCTTCCCTAAGCGGACGGTAAAGAGTTTTTCCGATAGTGAACTTTAATAATTGTTATTTAGTACCATCTTTAAGCATGAACATTGTATCGGGATCTCACTTGATGCAAGATGGCTACTCATTTAAATCTGAGAATAAAGGTTGGTCTATTTATATGAGTGGTATGTTTTATGGTCATGCCCCGCTGGTTAATAGTTTATTCCTAATGAATCTCGACCGTGATGTTACATGTATTCATAGTGTGAGTGCTAAAACATGCAAGGTTGATAATGATAGTCCCACATACTTGTGGCACTGCCGCCTTGGTCATATCGGCGTAAAGCGCATGAAGAAACTCCATACAGATGGACTTTTGGAGTCAGTTGATTTTGAATCATTTGACACATGCAAACCGTGCCTCATGGGCAAGATGACCAAGACTCCGTTCTCCGAAATAATGGAGCGAGCAACTAACTTGTTGGAAATAATACATACCGATGTATGCGGTCCAATGAGCATTGAAGCTCGCAGTGGCTATCGTTATGTTGTCGCCCTCACTGATGATTTAAGTAGATATGGATATGTCTACTTAATGAAGCACAAGTCTGAAATCTTTGAAATGTTCAAGGAATTTCAGAGTAAGGTAGAGAATCAACGCGACAAGAAAATAAAGTTTCTACGATCTGATCGTGGAGGGAATGGTTCCAAGGTCGATGTGATCACCGTCGGCACGCTACCTCTTCATCTACCTTCGGGATTAGTTTTAAACCTTAATAATTGTTATTTAGTACCAGCTTTGAGCATGAACATTGTATCAGGATCTTGCTTGATGCGAGATGGCTACTCATTTAAATCTGAGAATAATGGTTGTTCCATTTATATGTGTGATATGTTTTATGGTCATGCCCCGCTGGTCAATGTTTTATTCTTGATGAATCTCGAACGTGATGTTACACATATTCATAGTGTGAGTACCAAAAGATGTAAGGTAGATAATGATAGTCCCACATAATTGTGGCACTGCCGCCTTGGTCATATCGGTGTCAAACGCATGAAGAAACTCCATACAGATGAACTTTTGGAGTCTCTTGATTTTGAATCATTTGACACATGCGAACCGTGCCTCATGGGCAAGATGACCAAGACTCCGTTCTCCGAAAAAATGGAGCAAGCAACCAACTTATTGGAAATAATACATACCGATGTGTGTGGTCCAATGAGCGTTGAGGCTCACAGTGGCTATCGTTATGTTCTCACCCTAACTCTTGACTTAAGCAGATATGGGTATGTCTACTTAATGAAACACAAGTCTCAAACCTTTGAAAGGTTAAGGAATTTAAGAGTGAGGTAGAGAGTCAAAGTATCAAGAAAATAAAGTTCCTACGATCTGATTGTGGAGGAGAGTATTTGAGTCACGAGTTTGGCATGCACTTAAGAAAATGTGGAATTGTTTCACAACTCACGCCGCCTAGCACACTTCAGCATATCGCTGTGTCTGAACGTTGTAATCGCACTTTATTGGATATGGTGTGATCTGTGATGTCTCTTATTGACCTACCGCTATCATTTTGGGTATATGCATTGGAAATTGTCGCACTCACTTTAAATAGGGCGCCGCCTAAATCCGTTGAGACGACACCGTATGAATTATGGTTCGGCAAGAAACCTAAGCTGTCGTTTCTGAAAGTTTGGGGCTGCGATGCTTATGTGAAGAAACTTCAACCTGAGAAGTTCGAACCCAAAGCGGAAAAATGCGTCTTCATAGGATACCCTAAGGAAACTATCGGGTATAACTTCTATCTTAGATCCGAGGGCAAAATCTTTGTTGCCAAGAACGGATCCTTTCTAGAGAAAGTGTTTCTCTAGAAAGAAGTAAGTGGGAGGAAAGTAGAACTTGATGAGGTAATTGTACCTCCTCACGGACCGGAGAGTAGCGCAGCACAGGAAAATGTTTATGTGGAGACTACACCGACTAGAGAAGAAGATCATGATGATGATCATGAATCTTTCGATCAAGTTCCTACTGAACCTCGAAGGTCCACAAGGACACGTTCCGCGCAAAGTGGTACGGCAATCCTGTCATGGAAATCATGTTGTTGGACAACAGTGAACCTTCAAACTATGAAAAAGCGATGGCGGGCCCGGATTCCAACAAATGGCTTGAAGCCATGGAATCTGAGATAGGATCCATGTATGAGAACAAAGTATGGACTTTGGTGGACTTGCCCGATGATCGGCGAGCCATAGAAAATAAATGGATCTTTAAGAAGAAGACTGACGCGGATGGTAATGTGACCATCTATAAGGCTCGATTTGTCGCTAAGGGTTATCGACAAGTTCAAGGAATTGACTATGATGAGACTTTCTCACCTGTAGCGATGCTGAAGTCCTTTCGGATCGTGTTAGCAGTTGCCGCATTTTATGATTATGAAATCTTGCAAATTGACGTCAAAACGACATTCCTAAATGACATTCTTAAGGAAGAATTGTATATGATACAACCAGAAGGTTCTGTCAATCGTAATAATGCTGACAAGGTATGCAAGCTCCAACGCTCCATCTATGGGCTGGTGAAAGCATCTAGGAGTTGGAACATTCGCTTTGATGAGATGATCAAAGCGTTTGGGTTTGTACAGACATATGGAGAAGCCTATATTTACAAGAAAGTGAGTGGGAGCTCTATAGCATTTCTCGTATTATATGTGGATGACATATTGTTGATGGGAAATGATATAGAAATTTTGGAAAGCATAAAGGCCTATTTTAATAAGAGTTTTCCAATGAAGGACCTTGGAGAAGCTGCATACATATTAGGCATCAAGATCTATAGAGATAGATCGATACGCCTCATAGGTCTTTCACAAAGCACATACCTTGACAAGATATTGAAAAGGTTCAATATGGATAAGGCCAAGAATGGGTTCTTGCGTGTACTACAAGGTGTGAGGATGATTACAGCTCAACGACCGACCACGGCAGAAGATAGAGAGAAGATGAGTACCGTCCCCTATGATTCAGCCATAGGCTCTATCATGTATGCCATGTTGTGTACCAGACCTGATGTTAACCTTGCCATAAGTTTGGTAGGGAGGTACCAAAGTGATCCAGGAGTGGATCACTGGACAGCGGTCAAGAATATCCTTAAGTACATGAAAAGGACTAAAGATATGTTTCTCCTTTATGGAGGTGCCGAAGAGCTCGTCGTAAAGGGTTATATCGATGCTAGCTTCGACACAGATCTGAATGACTCCAAGTCACAAACCGGATGCGTGTATATATTTAATGGTGGGGCAATCAGCTGGTGCAGTTGCCAGCAAAGCATCGTGGTGACATCTACATGTGAAGCAGAGTACATAGCTGCTTCAGAAGTAGCACAGGAAGGAGTCTAGATGAAGTAGTTCATCACCGACCTAGGAGTGATTCCCAGTGCGTCGGGCCCGATGACTCTCTTCTGTGATAAACTGGAGCCATTGCCATTGCAAAGGGGCCCAGGTTTCACAAGAATACCAAGCACATCAAGCGTGATTCAACTCCATTCGTGGATACATCCAGGATGGAGATATAGATATTTGTAAAGTACATACATATCTAAATGTCACAGATCCGTTACTAAACCTCTTCCACGAGCAAAACATCATCAGCATCAGAACTCTATGGGTGTTCGATTCATCACAATTTAACTAGATTATTGACTCTAGTGCAAGTGGGAGACTATTGGAAAGATGCCCTAGAGGCAATAATAATGTGGTTATTATTATATTTCCTAGTTCATGATAATTGTATATTATTCATGCTATAATTGTATTAACCGGAAACCGTAATACATGTGTGAATGCATAGACCACAATGTGTCCCCAGTGAGCCTCTAGTTGGCTAGCTCGTTGATCAATAGATGGTCATGGTTTCTTGATCATGGACATTGGATGCCATTGATAACGGGATCACAACATTAGGAGAATGAGGTGACGGACAAGACCAATCCTAAGCATAGCACTAGATCATGTTGTTCATTTGCTAAATATTTTCTAATGTGAAGTATCATTTCCTTAGACCATGAGATTGTGCAACTCCCAGATACCATAAGAGTGATTTGGGTGTATCAAACATCACAACGTAACTGGGTGATTATAAAGGTGCACTACAGGTATCTCCGAAAGTGTCTGTTGGGTTGGTACGAATCGAGATTGGGATTTGTCACTCCATGTGACGGAGAGGTATCTCTGGGCCCACTCGGTAATGCATCATCATACTCAGCTCAATGTGACTAAGGACTTAGCCACGAGATGATGTATTATGGAACGAGTAAAGAGACTTGCCGGTAACGAGATTGAACAAGGTATCGGGATACCGGGGATCGAATCTCGGGCAAGTATCATACCGGTAGACAACGGGAATTGCATACAAGATTAATTTAATCCTCGACATCGTGGTTCATCCGATGAGATCGTCGTGGAACATGTGGGAGCCAACATGGATATTGATACGTCTCCCTCGTATCTACTTTTCTAAACTCTTTTGCCCTTGTTTTGGACTCTAATTTGCATGATTTGAATGGAACTAACCCGGACTGACGCTGTTTTCACCAAAATTGCCATGGTGTTGTTTTTGTGCAGAAATAAAAGTTCTCTGAATGTCCTGAAAATTTACGGAGATTTTTTCTAGAATAAAAGACAAATACCTGTGCAAAGTTCCACGTGAGGGGGCGTGCCAGTGGTCCACAAGCCCCTTGGTCGCGACCACCGCCTATGGCCGCGCCATGAGGGCTTGTGGGGCCCACGTGGCACCACCACCCCAATCTCAGCTCTATATCTTCCGTTTCGCCTGGAAAAAAATTAGAGAGAAGGTTTCATCGCATTTTGCGATATGGAGCCGCCGCCACATCCTGTTCTTCATCTGGAGGGCAGATCTGGAGTCCGTTTCGGGCTCCAGAGAGGGGAAATCGTCGCCATCGTCATGATCAACCTTTCTCCATCGACAATTCCATGATGCTCTTCATCGTTCTTGAGTAATCTCATCGTAGGCTTGCTGGACGGTGATGAGTTGGATGAGATCTATCATGTAATCGAGTTAGTTCTTGACGGGGATTGATCCCTAGTATCCACTATGTTCTAGATTGATGTTGCTACTACTTGGCTATGCTTAATGCTTGTCACTAGGGCCCGAGTGCCATGATTTTAGATCTGAACCTATTATGTTTTTGCCAATATATGTGTGTTTTAGATCCTATCTTGCAAGTTGTAGTCACCTACTATGTGTTATGACCCGGCAACCCCGGAGTGACAATAGTCGGAACCACTCCCGGAGATGACCATAGTATGAGGAGTTCATGTATTCACCGCATGTTAATGCGTTGGTCCGGTTCTTTATTAAAAGGAGAACCTTAATATCCCGTAGTTTCCATTAGGACCCCGCTGCCACGGGAGGGATGGACAATAGATGTCATGCAAGTTCTTTTCCCTAAGCACGTATGATTACATACGGAATACATGCCTACATTAGATTGATGAACAGGAGCTAGCCACATATCTCTCCATGTTATAGCTGTTACATGATGAATCACATCCGTAATACTCATCCATCACCGATCCACTGCCTACGAGTCTTTTACTACTGGTTCTCGCTACGTTACTTTGCCTAGGCTTGTCCCTTGCTACAAGAGGGATTGGGCCACTTTGCTGCTGCTGTCACTTTGCTCCTATCGCTACTGCTGTTATTTGTTACTTTGCTGCTGCTGCTACTATTCTTCCTTGCTACTCCGTTGTTACTTGTTGCAAGACTTTGTTGGCGCTAACATACCGTCAACAAGGCTTTTCCTCGCACCATTTCTCGGGATTGTTAAAGCTTTTACTCGTGCCATTGATACAACAGTTAGGAATAGTCTGCCTTGTCACGAGATCGTTTCTAGCTCCATTGTTATCATACTACCTTGCTACTGATAGTTTGCTTGCAGACACTAATCTTTCAGGTGTGGTTGAATCTGACACTTTCAGCTGCTAATACTTGAGAATATCCTTTAGCTTCCCCTTGTGAGCGAATCAATAAATTTGGGTTGAATACTCTACCCTCGAAACTGTTGTGATCCCATACGCTTGTTGGACATCAATTCTTTTTCTGGCGCCGTTGCCGGGGAGGCACAGCTATATTCTCTGAGTCACTTGGGATTGACGTGTGCTGATCACTATGAGGAATCCAAAAGATCCAAGAACTAAAATCCTGCCTTCCACTACGAGGAGAGGTAAGGAATTGCCATCTAGCTCTGCACTTGATTCACCTTCAGTTTTGAGTAAGTTTGCGACTTCACCTCCTGCTAGAAACCTTGATATGTCACCTGTGCTTGATGATGCTACTTCTGCTGCCCATGATGCTTATGATGCGATGCTCGATACTATGCCTGATGATGTTATGCTTGATACTATGCTTGACGATGCTATGCTTGATACTATGCCTGATGATGCTATGCTAGATACTTTGCATGTTATGCCTCATACGTGCTATGTTATGGAGGGAGAGACAGCTGGGGATTTTCTTGCGTGTAAGGATAGCTATGATGTTGAGAAACTTTTGCGCAAGTGGAAAGAAAAATCTCTGAACGCTAGGATGGAATACGACCCGAAGTTTGCCACTTCACCTATCTTTGTGACCGATAAGGATTATGAATTCTCTGTCGACCCTGAGTTAATCACTCTAGTCGAATCTGATCCTTTTCACGGTTATGAGTCTGAAACGGTTGTAGCCCATCTTACCAAACTACATGATATAGCCACCCTATTCACTAGGGAGGAAAAGATCCGCCACTACTATATGCTCAAGCTGTTTCCTTTCTCGCTAAAGGATGATGCTAAGGCTTGGTTCACTTCTCTTGCTCCTGGTTGTGTGCGTAGCCCCCAGGATATGGTCTACTACTTCTCTGAAAAATATTTCCCTGCCCATAAGAAGCAAGCTGCCTGGCAGGAAATATACAACTTTGCTCAAGATGAAGAAGAGAGTCTCCCACAAGCTTGGGGGAGGCTTATCCAGCTACTGAATGCTTTGCCTGATCACCCTCTTTAGAAGAATGAAATACTTGATATCTTCTATAATGGACTTACCGATGCTTCCAAAGACCACTTAGATAGTTGTGCCGGTAGTGTTTTTAGGGAACGAACTGTAGAACAAGCTGAGATTCTATTGAACAACATCTTGTGCAATGAGAATTCTTGGACTATTCCCGAACCACCACCTAAGCCAACTCCGAAGAAAAGAGGTATTCTATTCTTCTGTCCTGAAGATATGCAAGAAGCCAAGAGATCTATGTGAGAGAAAGGCATTAAATCTGAAGATGTCAAAAATCTACCACCTATCGAAGAGATCCATGGTCTCGATAACCCAATACAGGTAGTAGAAGTAAATTCTCTGAGTAGGTTTGATGAGAGTGATATTCCTTTTGATAAACATGTTGGCTTATGCATGGATGAATTTGATAACTTCATTGCCAAACAACAGAGTTTCAATGATTATGTTAGCAGACAATTGGAGCAAAATGCTCGTATGCTTAGTCATTTAAGTGCTTGTGTGGATAGAAACGTCAACGATCTTAAACTTCTGAGTAAACATGCCTCTATGGTTACTACTCAGGTAGAACAAGTACTTAAAGCTCCAAATGACTTGCTCAATGAGTTGAATGACAATTCCGCCAGAGTCGTCACTAGAGGCGGTAGAATGACCCAGGAACCTTTGTATCCTGAGGGTCATCCAAAGAGAATTGAACAAGATTCTCAAGGAGTTAGCACTGATGCACCTAGTCATCCTGGAAAGAAGAAGAAAGATGATAGGAACCTGCACGCTAGCAACCCTGTTGCTGCTACACCTGAGATTCCAAACGATGCCTCTGTCTTTGATGCTGAAACACAATCTGGTGATGAACATGAGCCTAATGATAATAGCAATAGTGATGTTCATGTTGATGCTCAACCTAGCAATGAAAAGGATGTGGAGATTGAACCTAGTGTTGATCTTGATAACCCACAGCCTAAGAATAAAAGATACGATAAGAATGACTTCGCTGCTAGGAAGCATGGTAAAGAAAGGGAGCCATGGGTTCAGAAACCTATGCCCTTTCCTCCCTAACCATCCAAGAAAAAGGATGATGAGGATTTTGAGTGATTCGTTGAGATGACCAGACCAGTCTTTCTGCAGATGCGTTTGACAGATATGCTCAAGATGACTCCGTATGCTAAGTACATGAAAGATATTGTGACTAATAAGAGGAGGATACCTGATCTTGAGATCTCCGCCATGCTTGCCAATTACACTTTCAAGGGTGGAACTCCGAAGAAACTAGGTCATCCCGGTGTGCCCACTATACCTTGCTCCATTAAAGGCAACTACGTTAGAACTGTGTTATGCGATCTTGGAGCCGGTGTTAGTGTTATGCCTCTCTCTCTTTATCGTAGGCTTGAACTAGATAAGTTGATACCACTGAAATCTCTCTGCAAATGGCCGACAAATCAACTGCTCTCCCTATCGGCATTTGCGAGGATGTGCCTATTGTGGTTGCTAACACCACTATCTTAACAGACTTTGTTATCTTGGATATTCCCGAGGACGATGCCATGGCCGTCATCCTCGGAAGACCCTTTTTAAACACTACAAGGGCTGTTATAGTTTGCAACAAAGGCAATGTCACTTTCCATGTCAATGGTAATGAGCATGCGGTGCACTTTCCGAAGAAACAATATCGAGTACATTGCATCAATGCTATCGAAAAATTTCATCGATTCTTATTGGGAGCTTTGAATGCCCTATTCCCCGTGTCAAGATGAAGTATGACTTGCTTGTTGGGGAGATACACATCCCCATTGAGGTGACCTAGTGACTATTCGAAAATTCTCCGTCTTCTTTTGCGATTCGAAAAGGTTTTGTCGAGAGGGTTTGATCAACCCCATTGACGGATTTCTTTCGATGACCATGAGATTGATGAATCAAGGAGTCACAAACCTGTGTTCCAAGCTTTCACTTTAGGTTGCTTAGAGGAAAAATGATATGTTTAGTTTAGCTTTCCCTGTTTCCTGTTTAGCGTCCGGTAGAAAAGTACCCCGAAAACAAAAGTTCTCTGAACGCTGTGAAAATCAAGTATGATTTTTTCTGGATTTTTTGAAAAATACTGGGACAAAGAGTCTGTCTGGGGGCACACCAGTGGGCCACAAGCCCTAGGGACACGGGCACCCCCCTGGTCGTGCCACCTAGGCTTGTGGGGCCCACAGGCACCCCCTCCACTCATTCGTGCTCCCATCCTGTTCTCCTACCTCCAGAAAAAATCGTTTCGCAGCTCAAACCCGTGTTCTTGCTCCTCTTGCTGGGATTTTCGATCTCTTTGCTCAAATCACCGTTCTCCGAACTGTTTTGGGGAAATTAATCCTTGGTAAGTGACTCCTCCATTGGTCCAATTAGTTTTTGCTCTAATGCCTTATACTCCGCGTATTTTTGTTGCCTTGGTGACCATGTTCTTGAGCTTTGTATGATGATTCTAGCTGGTCCCAAGTAGTTTTGATGCATAATATGGTCTCTAGGCACTTGTTGGAGTAGTTGCTACAAGTTTCGTTGAGCCTTATTCACCTTCCCTTAGAATCACTAAAAATTTCAGAAAATTTCAGAGATAGAAAGGGAAAAGATGAGGACGTTCTTAAGAGGCTCATCAAGCCGTGACCCCAAGGATGATGGGAGTGAGAAGAAGCCCAAGTATTTGGTCCCTTGAGTCGCAGAAGTTCGAGCGTGCGAGTGGCCAAGCGACGTGTTCTTACGCGCCGCTGGAATTTATGAGGACTTTTATCACTTGGTGGAGAACGCAGGCCTTACCGCCTTCGTTGAAGATAAGTGTCCGCAATACCTCCTCCTCACTAATATCTTCGTACAAAGCTTTAACTTCTATCCGAGGAAGAATCCTCCTATGGTTGAGTTTAAACTTTATGATATCCCCCAGCGCATGTCACTTCAGGATTTTTGCAATCTTTGCAAATTACCTTATGTTGGGGATATTCATGAACCTCGTCCACGGGACTTGGAAGCTTTCATCGGTACAATTGTTGTAGGAGAGGAGAGAGGAGTGTCTTGCGCTAGAGCTGCTAGCATTCATTTTCCCGTGCTTCGGTACTTCTCACTATTTGTGGGAAAATGTTTGATTGGCCATGGGAAAGCTGGGTCACTTAGTTCCCCAGACCTTGCGGTCTTGCGCGGAGCCCTTTATAACGACAAAACTTATAGCTTGGGCGCTATAGTAGCTCAACGGTTGAACCTGAACTGTTCTAAAGGTGTTGTCTATGAAGGTATCTATGCTACTCGTCTTGCTAGACACTTTGAGATACCTATTAGACTGGAGGAGGAAGAAGAGATTCTTCTTCCCGATAGATATCTAGATTACGATAGCATGGTTCGCCATGACTTTCTTGATAGAGATATAAATAGAAGGATGATTTATAACCTAGTATTTAGTGAGGGTACTCGTGAGACTATTACTTTGCGTACTCCTTCTTTGTTCAATCTTCATGCAAGCAGGTACATTATTATGCCCTCGGACATCTACGCATATTGGGGCTTGGCCCAATCACAGGTGCCCGTGCCCGAGCCGCCAGTCGAGTACCAGACGCCAGTTTATCAGTGGGAGCTAGAGGACCTCACACAACAGTGGCATCCTCAGTCCACTCCGGAGTACCCCAGAACTGGTTATTTCCCTCCTTGAGAGTAGACCAAGTTAGGCCAAAAGCCTAAGCTTGGGGGAGTACGTGTTCTCACTGACTTTACATTCTTGCTTATGCTCTCACTTTGTTAGCCGGTGTTCACATTTTGCCACTGTATCATCCATGCTAGTTTATTTTCTCTTTCTCGTTCTCTTTTTGTGTGTCTGTCTAGTTTGAGAAAACCCAAAAATATTTTCATTTTCTTCTTTTGCTTGTTGGGAGCTTTCCCGTGTAGATAGTTTTCTTTTTCTTTGGGTCAAGGTAGAAGATATTGGTTACACTATTTAGTGGCTCTTGCATGCATACATGTTTAGCTTTCAAAGAGCCATATTACTTTGTCTTCTCCTTTGTATTTGCTTGCTGATTCCAGCTTTAGTCCAATGCACGAGCACTCTTATTATTGTTCACATCATTCGGTCATGCAAGTGAAAGGCAATAATGACGATATATGATGAAGTGACTGTGCCTGGAAAAGCTGGTATGAACTCGGTCTATTTTGTTTTTGTAAATATGACTAGCTCATCATGCCTGATTCAGCTTTGTTGTGAGAGAAACATGTTTGCAATGACAACTTAGAGATCATAGTTTCTTATGCCATGCTTACTTAGCTAGGAGCTTATAATGGTTTGTCTTGGTTGCCCACATGAATGTTGAGATGACTATAATGTAGTATGATAGGATGGTGTCCTCCTTTGAACGTTTCAAGTGGCTTGACTTGGCGCATGTTCATGCATGTAGTTGAAACAAAATCAACATAGCCTCTATGATGTTCATGTTCATGGTGATTTATGTCCTGCTCATGCTTGCACTCAATGTTAGTTAATCTCAATGCATTTTGATGACTCTTGTTGCTCTCTAGTTGGTCGATTCCCAGTCTTTTGCTAGCCTTCACCTGTACTAAGCGGGAATACTGCTTGTGCATCCACCTCCATAAACCCAAAGTTGTGCCATATGAGTCCACCATACCTACCTATGTGCGGTATCTACCTGCCGTTCCAAGTAAATTTGCATGTGCCACTCTCTAAATCTTCAAGAAATAATCTGTTTTGCATGCCCGAACAGCTCATGTGGTGACAGAGGGCTATTGGTATCTTCCATGCTAGGCGTGTTATCCTCGATATGTGTTTATTCACTATCATTCACGAGAAAGGGGCCGGTAATTGGAATTCCCAGTTCCATGCTCAAATCGAAAAGATAATTGAAAACAAAACTCCCCCGGGATTGATGTTGGTATGGACGGTACACGAGGATTCGGCTAGCCGTGGAGTGTGATTGATTGGTGGTGGGGGAGTCAAAACTTTACTTTTCTGTTTGGGAACCGCCTATAGCATGTGTAGCGTGGAAGATGTTGAGAACTCTTAGTCATTGTGTTGACAATGAAAGCATGCCACCCAAAATTATTATCTTTGTTTTCAAAGCTTGAGCTCTGGCACCTCTACAAATCAATGCTTCCCTCTGCGAAGGGCCTGTCTATTTATGTTCCTGTTGAGTCATCCTCCTCTTACAAAAGCACCAATTAGAGAGCACCTCTGTCATTTTTATGCTTTGCCTTTAACTGTGTTGAGTATGACTATGACTGGATCTTCATTGCCTTGAATTACAATGTTTAGTCATCCCTTGTTCTTTGAAGGTGCTTTGCATTTATGTTTTGCGGTCTCAGAAAGAGCTAGCGAGATACCATCTATTCGTACTGGTTCATGTTGTTTTGATTGAAGTGTTGACACTTGAGGCATTATTATTATTTGCTCGCTAGTTGATTATGCCATTGATATGAGTTTACCTTGAGACCTAGATGTCATTTGCTTTTGTGGTTTGCTTGTGATGTTGCTGAAATTCTGGTTATGAGTTAGACATAGTTGCAACAACAAGATCAAACAGAGTTCGTCAAAGTTGTTCTTTTGTCTCTCTTAGTTTGTCAACTAAGTTGCTTGAGGACAAGCAAGGCTTTAAGCTTCGGGGAGTTGATACGCCTCCGTCGTATCTACTTTTCCGAACTCTTTTGCCCTTTTTGGACTCTAATTTGCATGATTTGAATGGAACTAACCCGGACTGACGCTGTTTTCAGCAGAATTGCCATGGTGTTGTTTTTGTGCAGAAATAAAAGTTCTCGGGATGTCCTGAAAATTTATGGAGATTTTTTCTGGAATAAAATAAAAATACCTGCGCAAAGTTCCACGTGAGGGGGCATGCCAGTGGGCCACAAGCCCCTGGGCCGCGGCCACCCCCTATGGCCGCGCCATGAGGGCTTGTGGGGCCCACGTGGCACCACCGCCCCCAATCTCAGCTAAATATCTTCCGTTTTGCCTGGAAAAAATCAGAGAGAAGGTTTCATCACGTTTTGCGATACGGAGGCGCCGCCACATCTTGTTCTTCATCTGGAGGGCAGATCTGGAGTCCGTTTCGGGCTCCGGAGAGGGGAAATCGTCGCCATCGTCATCATCAACCTTTCTCCATCGACAATTCCATGATGCTCTTCATCGTTCGTTAGTAATCTCATCGTAGGCTTGCTGGACGGTGATGAGTTGGATGAGATCTATCATGTAATCGAGTTAGTTCTTGACGGGGATTGATCCCTAGTATCCACTATGTTCTAGATTGATGTTGCTACTACTTGGCTATGCTTAATGCTTGTCACTAGGGCCCGAGTGCCATGATTTCAGATCTGAATCTATTATGTTGTCGCCAATATATGTGTGTTTTAGATCCTATCTTGCAAGTTGTAGTCACCTACTATGTGTTATGACCCGGCAACCCCGGAGTGACAATAGCCGGAACCACTCCCGGAGATGACCATAGTATGAGGAGTTCATGTATTCACCGCGTGTTAATGCGTTGGTCTGGTTCTTTATTAAAAGGAGAACCTTAATATCCCGTAGTTTCCATTAGGACCCGCTGCCACGGGAGGGATGGACAATAGATGTCATGCAAGTTCTTTTCCCTAAGCACGTATGACTACATACGGAATACATGCCTACATTAGATTGATGAACGGGAGCTAGCCACATATCTCTCCGTGTTATAGCTGTTACATGATGAATCACATCCGTAATACTCATCCATCACCAATCCACTGCCTACGAGTCTTTTACTACTGGTTCTCGCTACGTTACTTTGCCTAGGCTTGTCCCTTGCTACAAGAGGGATTGGGCCACTTTGCTGCTGCTGTCACTTTGCTGCTGTCGCTACTGCTGTTACTTGTTACTTTGCTGCTGCTGCTACTACTGTTCCTTGCTACTCCGCTGTTACTTGTACCAAGACTTTGTTGGCGCTAACATACCGTCAACAAGGCTTTTCCTAGCTCCGTTGCTGGGGATTGTCAAAGCTTTTATTGGCGCCATTGATACAACAGTTAGGAATAGTCTGCCTTGTCACCGGATCGTTTCTGGCTCCGTTGTTATCATACTGCCTTGCTACTGATACTTTGCTTGCAGACACTAATCTTTCACATGTGGTTGAATCTGACATGTTCAGCTGCTAATACTTGAGAATATCCTTTAGCTTCCCCTTGTGAGCGAATCAATAAATTTGGGTTGAATACTCTACCCTCGAAACTGTTGCGATCCCATACGCTTGTGGGACATCAGATATCCAGACCCCGTTGTTGGTTATTGACCAGAGAGGTGTCTCGGTCATGTCTACATGGTTCCCGAACCCATAGGGTCTACACACTTAAGGTTCGATGACGCTAGAGTTATAATGGGAATAGTATGTGGTTACCTAAGGTTGTTCGGATTCCCGGATGAGATCCCGGATGTCACGACGAGTTCCAGAATGGTCCGTAGGTAAAGATTCATATATAGGAAGTGGAGATTTGATCGCCGGAAATGTTTTGGGAATCGTCGGTATTGTACCGGGACCACCGAAAGGGTTCCGGGGGTCCATCGGGAGTGTTCTGGGGATCCACCGGGATGGGCCACCAGCCCCAAAGGGGTACGTGGGCCAAAATTGGTTGGGAACAAGCCCCTAGGTGGGCTCGTGCGCCACCCACCTTGGCCCAAGGCACACAAGAGGGCAAGGGAGGGCTAACCCTAGGCGTGGGGTTGCCTTGGGTGGCAAGCCACCCTAGAGCGCCGCCTCCTCCTCCACTTGGGCCGCCGCCCTCCCATCTAAGGGCTGCCGCACCACCTTGGGAAACCCTAGGGGTCGCGCACCCTCCTCCTCCTCCCCCTATATATATGTGAGGGTTTCGGGCTGCTAGAGACATAAGTTTTATCCTCCCTCGATGCAGCCCTACCTCTCCTCCTCGTCGTCCTCCGTAGCGCTTGGCGAAGCCCTGCCGGAGTACCACGCAGCTCCACCGTCACCACGTCGTCGTGCTGCCGGAGCTCTCCCTCAACTTCTCTCTCCTTGCTGGATCAAGGTGAAGGAGACGTCACCGGGCTGCACGTGTGTTGAACACAGAGGCCGAGAAACAAAGGGATAAATTATTCAATGACACTCGACCCATGATACCTACAAAACAAGTGTGGAAGTCTAAACAAATACAAAATGCAGTGGCTTCTACATCTATTACAGCAATACCTGCACCATCGAAAGAGGAGGATGTAGTTATGACATCGTCTCGATTGCTTATTGCTTCCTCTTCACTTGAACATATTTCAGATTCCATGGACACACCCGAGGAGGAAGATGATATTTTTGTTGGGGGACGTTGCATGGGAAACAAAAAAATTCCTACGCACACGAAGACATATCATGGTGATGTTCATCTACGAGAGGGAGATCGGATCCACATACCGTTGTAGACGTCTCAGCGGGAAGTGTTTAAGAAACGCGGTTGATTCAGTGGTACAGCTTCATGATTCAAATCACTGTCGTCCCACGATCCATCCCACAATCTGTCCCGATCTTGCACCGAACGGACGACACCTCCGCGTTCAGCACACGTACAGCTCGATGACGATCTCCGCCTTCTTGATCCAGCAAGAGAGACGGGGAAGTAGATGATTTCTCCGGCAGCGTGACGGTGCGCCGGTGATGGTGATGATCTATTCCTGCAGGGCTCCGCCCGAGCTCCGTAGAAAACCGATCTAGAGGAAGAACTACGAGGTATAGGTTTGAGTTGCACGTGGCAAAGTTGCCTCAAACAGCTCTAAACCTCTAGTATATATAGGAGGAGGGAGGGGGCAGGCCTTGTGACACAAGGGAGGAGCCCTTGGGTCGGCCGAAGTGGAGGAGGGAGGAGTCCTCCTCCAATCCCACTTGGATTAGGACTCCTTCCTTAATTTCCCACCTCTTTTGGGTTTTCCACCTTTCCTCACGGGCTTTCCTTGGATGACTTTGTCAGCCCATTATGCCTTATTGCGCATCCAATAAACCCACATGGACCCCTTGGGGCATGGTGGGCCCACCCAGTGGGGCCCCGGAACCCATTCGTCACTCCCGGTACACTGTCGGCAATGCCCGAAAACCTTCGGGAATCCAAATACCAACTTCCTATATATCAATCTCCGTTTCCGGACCATTCGGGAACTCCTCGTGATGTCCGGGATCTCATCCGGGACTCTGAACAAAACTTCAGCCACCAACACATATAACTCAACTATACTGAAACGTCACCGAACCTTAAGTGTGCAGACCCTGCGGGTTCGAGAACTATGCAGACATGACTTGAGACACTCTGTGGTCAATAACCAACGGGACCTCGATGTCCATATTGGCTCCTACATATTCTATGAATATCTCTATCGGTTCAACCTCTATGTCAAGGATTCATATAATCCCGTATACTATTCCCTTTGTCCTTCGGTATGTTACTTGCCCGAGATTCGATCGTCGACATCTCTATACCTAGTTCAATCTCGTTATCAGCAAGTCTCTTTACTCGTTCCATAATACAAGATCCCGTAACTAACTCTTAGGTCACATTGCTTGCAAGGCTTGTTGTCATGTTGTATTACCGAGTGGGCCCCGAGATACCTCTCCGTCACACGGAGTGACAAATCCCAGTCTTGATCCATGCCAACCCAACAGACACCTTTGGAGATACCTGTAGGGCACCTTTATAGTCACCCAGTTACGTTGCGACGTTTGATAACCCACAAGATATTCCTCCGGTGTCCGTGAGTTGCATGATCTCATGGTCATAGGAACAAATACATTGACATGCAAAAAACAGTAACAATAAACTGACACGATCATATGCTACGTTTATAGTTTGGGTCTTTACCAACACATCATTCTCCCAATGATGTGACCCCGTTATCAAGTGACAACACTTGCCTATGGCCAGGAAACCTTGACCATCTTTGATCAACGAGCTAGTCAACTAGAGGCTCACTAGGGACACTGTGTTGTTTATGTATCCACACATGTATTTGAGTTTCCAATCAATACAATTCTAGCATGGATAATAAACGATTATTATGTACAAGGAAATATAATAATAACTAATTTATTACTGTCTCTAGGGCATATTTCCAATAGTCTCCCACTTGCACTAGAGTCAATAATCTAGTTCACATCACTATGTGATTTTGATGATTCTAACACACATACAGTTCTGGGGTTTGATCATGTCTTGCTTGTGAGAGAGGTTTTAGTCAACGGGTCTGAACCTTTCAGATCCGAGTGTGCTTTACAAATCTCTTTGTCATCCTGTAGGTGCTGCTACCAATGTGCCATTTTGGAAAATTTCCAAATGACTGCTCCACTATACGAATCCGCTTTACTACTTATTGTTATTAGGATTAGTGCCTAAGCTTCTATCAACGTAACCCTTTACGACGAACTCTTTAATCACCCCCATAATCGAGAAAAATTCCTTAGTCCACTAATTACTAAGGATAACTTTGACTGTTGTTTAGTGATTCAATCCTGGATCACTTTTGTACCCCTTGACAGACTCATGGCAAGGCACACATCAGGTGCGGTACTCAGCATGGCATACAGAGCCTACGACTAAGGCATAGGGGACAACCTTCGTCCTTTCTCTTTCTTCTGCCATGGTCGGGCTTTGAGTCTTACTCAAATTCACACCTTACAACACAGCCAAGAACTCCTTCTTTGTTGATCTATTTTGAACTCCTTCAAAAACTTATCAAGGCATGCATTTCATTGAAAGTCCTATTAAGTGTTATGATCTATCTCTACAGATCTTGATGCTCAATGTTCAAGTAGCTCTATCCAGGTTTTCCTTTGAAAAACTCCTTTCAAACAACCCTTTATGCTTTATAGAAATTCTACATTACTTCCGATCAACAATATGTCAACCACATACACTTATCAGAAATTCTATAGTGCTCCCACTCACTTCTTTGGAAATACAAGTTTCTCATAAACCTTGTATAAACCCAAAAGCTTTGATCATCTCATCAAAGTGTATATTCCAACTCCGAGATGCTTGCATACTTGTTAGCATCCTTAGGATCCACAAAACCATCTGGTTGTATCACATACAACCTTCCCTCAAGGAAACCGTCGACGAAACAATGTTTTGACATCCTATGTACAATATTTCATAAATAATGCAGCAACTGCTAACATAATTCCAACAGACTTTTAGCATCGCTATGAGTGAGAAAATCTCATCATAGTCAACTCTTTGAATTTGTCGGAAACATCGTTGCGACAAGTCAAGCTTTTCTTAATGGTGACTTTTCACCATCATCGTCTGTCTTCCTTTTAAAGATCCATCTGTATTTAATAGTCTTACGACCATCAAGTAGTTCTTCCAAAGTCTACACTTTGTCTTCATACATGGATCCTCTCTCGGATTTCATGGCCTCCAGCCATTTGTCGGAATCCGGGCCCACCATCACTTCTCCATAGCTCATAGGTTAATTGGTGTCCAACAACATGACCTCCAAGACAGGGTTACCGTACCATTCTGTAGTAGTACGTGACCTTGTGAACCTACGAGGTTTGTAGTAACTTGTTCCGAAGTTTCATGATCACTATCATTAGCTTCCACTTAAATTGGTGTAGGCGCCACAAGAACAACTTCATGCGCCCTGCTACGCACTGGTTGAAGTGACGGTTCAATAACCTCATCAAGTTCCACCACCCTCCCACTCAATTATTTCGAGAGAAAACCTTTCCTCGAGGAAGGACCCGTTTCTAGAAACAAACACTTTGCTTCCGGATCTGATATAGGAGGTATACCCCACTATTTTGGGTGTCCTATGAAGATGCATTTATCCGCTTTGGGTTCGGGGTTATCATGCGAAACTTTTCCACATAAGCATCGCAGCCCCAAACTTTTAAGAAACGACAGCTTAGGTCTCTCTAAACCATAGTTCATACTGTGTCATCTCAATGGCAATATGCGGTGCCCTATTTAAAGTGAATGTGGTTGTCTCTAATGCATAACCCATAAACGACAGTGGTAATTTGATAAGAGACATCATAGTATGCACCATATCAAATAGGGCGCGGCTATGACGTTCGGACACACCATCACACTATGGTGTTCTAGGTGGCATGAATTGCGAAACAATTTCCACATTGTCCTAACTGTGTACCAAAACTCGCAACTCACATATTCATCTCTATGATCATATCGTAGACAGTTTATCCTCTTGTCACGACGATCTTCACTCTGAAATAGATTTGAACTTTTCAATATTTCAGACTTGTGATTCATCAAGTAAATACTCCTGTATCTACTCAAATCGTCAGTGAAGTCAGAACGTAACAATATCCACTGCATGCCTCAGCACTCATTGGATTGTACACATAAAAATGTATTACTTCCAACAAGTTACTTTCTTGTTCCATCTCACTGGAAAACGATGCCTTCAGTCATCTTGCCCATGTGGTATGATTTGCATGTCTGTAGTGATTCAAAATCAAGTGAGTCCAAACGATCCATCTCCATGGAGTTTCTTCCTGCGTTAATACCAATAGGTATGGTTTGCATGTTTCAAACATTTCAAAAATGAGTGAGTACAAAGATCCATCACTATGGAGCTTCTTCATGTATTTTATACTGACATGACTCAAGTGGCAGTGCCACAAGTAAGTGGTACTATCATTACTACTTTGTATCTTTTGGCATCAATATTATGAACATGTGTATCACTACGATCGAGATTCAGTAAACCATTGCAGGTAATTATTCAAGCAAATAGAATAACCATTATTCTATTTAAGTGAATAATTGTATTGCAATAAACACGATACAATCATGTTCACGCTCAACGCAAACACCAAATAACAATTATTTAGGTTTAACACCAATCCCGATGGTAGAGGGAGCGTGCGACGTTTGATCACATCAACCTTGGAAACACTTCCAACACTTATCGTCACCTTGCCTTTAGCTAGTCTCCGTTTATTCCATAGCTTTTATTTTGAGTTACTAACACTTAGCAACTGAACCAGTATCTAATACCCTCATGCTACTAGGAGTACTAGTAAAGTACACATCAATATCATGTATATCAAATATACTTTGTCGATTTCGCCAACCTTCTTATCTACCAAGTATCTAGGGTAGTTCCGCCTCAGTGACCGTTCCCCTCATAATAGAAGCACTTAGTCTCGGGTTTGGGTTCAACCTTGGGTTTCTTCATTAGAGCACCAACTGGTTTCCATTTCATGAAGTATCCCTTCTAGCCCTTGCCCTTCTTGAAACTAGTGGTTTTACTAACCATCAACAATTGATGCTCCTACTTGATTTCTACTTTTGCGGTATCAAACATTGCGAATCGCTTCAAGGATCATCATATCTATCCTTGATATGTTATAGTTAATCACGAAGCTCTAGCATCTTGGTGGCAGTGTCTTTGGAGAACCATCACTATCTCATCTGGAAGATTAACTCCCACTTAATTCAAGCAATTGTTGCACTCAGACAATCTGAGCACATGCTCAACGATTGAGCTTTTCTCCTTTTATTTTGTAGCCAAAGAATCTTGTCGGAGGTCTCATACCTCTTAACAAGGGCATGAGCATGAAATCCCAATTTCATCTCTTGGAACATCTCACGTGTTCCGTGGCGTTTTCAAAACGTCTTCGGCGCCTCAATTCTAAGACGTTAAGCATTACGCACTAAACTATCACGTAGTCATCAAAACGTGTATGTCAGATGTTCGCAACATCCACAGATGATGCTCGAGGTGCAGCACACCGAGCGGTGCATTAACGACATAAGCCTTCTGTGCAGCAATGAGGACAATCCTCAGTTCATGGACTCAGTCCACAAAATTGCTACTATCATCTTTCAACTAAATTTTCTCTAGGAACATATAAACACAGTAGAGCTACAGCGCAAGCTACAACGTAAATCGCAAAGACCTTTTGACCATGTTCATGATAATTAGTTCAATTAATCATATTACTTAAGAACTCCCACTCAAATAGACATCCCTCTAGTCATTCGAGTGGCGCATGATCCAAATCCACTAACTCAAATCCGATCATCACGTGAGTTGAGTGTAGTTTCAGTGGTAAACATCTCTATGCTAATCATATAAACTATACGATTCATGCTCGACCTTTCGGTCTCTTGTGTTCCGAGGCCATGTCTGCACATGCTAGGCTCGTCAAGTTTAACCCGAGTGTTCTGCATGTGCAACTGTTGTGCACCCGTTGTATGTGAACATTGAGTCTATCACACCCGATCATCACGTGGTGTCTCGAAACTATGAACTCTCGCAACGGTGCACAGTCGGGGAGAACACATTTTTATCTTGAAATTTTAGTGAGGGGTCACCTTATAATGCTACCGTCGTTCTAAGCAAGATAAGGTGCATAAAAGGATTAACATCACATGCAATTCATAAGTGACATGATATGGCCATGATCTTGTGCTTCTTGATCTCCATCACCAAAGCACCGGCATGATCTTCATTGTCACCGGCCCACACCATGATCTCCATCATCGTTCCACCATCGAGGTTGTCCTGTTATCTATGCTATTACTACTAAAGCTACAACCTAGCAATATAGTAAACGCATCTGCAAACACAAACGATAGTTTAAAGACAACCCTATGGCTCATGCCGGTTGTCGTAGCATCGACGTGCAAGTCGATATTAACTATTACAACATGATCATCTCATACATCCAATATATCACATCATGTCATTGGCCATATCACATCACAAGCATACCCTGCAAAAACAAGTTAGACGTCCTCTAATTTGTTGTTGCATGTATTACGTGGCTGCTATGGGTATCTAGTATGATCGCATCTTACTTACGCACAAACCACACCGGAGATGTGCAAATTGCTAAGTAACCTCTCTTCAAGGACCGCCTCGGTCAAATCCAATTCAACTAAAGTTGAAGAAACAGGCGCCCCCCAGTCATCTTTATGCAACGTGTTGCATGTTAGTCGATGAAATCGGTCTCTCGTAAGCGTACGAGTAATGTTGGTCCGGGCCGCTTCGATCCAACAATACCGTCGAATCAAGAAAATACTAAGGAGGGCAGAAAATCGAACATCAACGCCCACAAAAACTTTTGTGTTCTACTCGAGCTAACATCTACGCATGAACCTAGCTCTGATACCACTGTTGGGGACATTGCATGGGAAATAAAAACTTTCCTACGCACACGAAGACCTATCATGGTGATGTTCATCTACGAGAGGGAGATTGGATCCACATACCCTTGTAGACCGCTCAGCGGGAAGCGTTTAAGAAACGCGGTTGATGTAGTGGTACAGCTTCGTGATTCAAATCACCGTCGTCCCATGATCCGTCTCGATCTAGCACCGAACGGACGGCACCCCCGCGTTCAGCACACGTACAGCTCGATGACGATCTCCGCCTTCTTGATCCAGCAAGAGAGACGGGGAAGTAGATGAGTTCTCCGGCAGCGTGACGGCGTGCCGGTGATGGTATTGATCTATTCCTGCAGGGCTCCGCCCGAGCTCCGTAGAAAACCGATCTAGAGGAAGAACTACGAGGTATAGGTTTGAGTTGCACGTGGCTAAGTTGTCTCAAACAGCCCTAAACCTCTAGTATATATAGGAGGAGGTAGGGGCAGGCCTTGAGCCACAAGGGAGGAGCACTTGGGTCGGCCGAAGTGGAGGAGGGAGGAGTCCTCCTCCAATCCCACTTGGATTAGGACTCCTTCCTTAATTTCCCACCTCTTTTGGATTTTCCACTTTTTCCTCATGGACTTTCCTTGGATGACTTTGTCAGCCCATTATGCCTTATTGCGCATCCAATAAACCCACGTGGACCCCTTGGGGTGTGGTGGGCCCATCCAATGGGCCTCCAGAACCCATTCGTCACTCCTGATACACTACCAGCAATGCCCGAAAACCTTCGAGAATCCAAATACCAACTTCCTATATATCAATCTTCATTTCTGGACCATTACGGAACTCCTCGTGACATCCGGGATCTTATCCGAGACTCCGAACAAAACTTCGGTCACCAACACATATAACTCAACTATACTGAAACATCATCGAACCTTAAGTGTGCAGACCATACGGGTTCGAGAACTATGCAGACATGACCTGAGACACTCTTTGGTCAATAACCAACAGCGGGACTGCTACGGCGCCAGGAATCCCCGACGGCCTCTTGAGCTTGCATTGGTTTTTCCCTTGAAGAGTAAAGGGTGATGCGGCACAGGAGCAGTCAGTATTTCCCTCAGTTGAGAACCAAGGTATCAATCCAGTAGGAGAATCAAGCCAAGTGTCCAGAGTACCTGCACAAACACAAACGAGCTTGCACCCAACGCTATAAAGGGGTTGTCAATCCCTTCAAGATTGATTGCAAAGTGAGATCTGAAGGCGAAAAGTGCAACGAAGTAAAAGTGAAAGGCTGAAAATATGGTGTGGAGTAGACCAGGGGCCATAGTGTTCACTAGAGGCTTCTCTCAAAATAGCAAATATTACGGTGGGTGAACGAATTACTGTCGAGCAATTGATAGAACCGCGCAAAGTCATGATGATATCTAAGGCAATGATCATACATATAGGCATCATGTCCGAGACAAGTAAACCGATACTTTCTGCATCTACTACTATTACTCCACACATTGACCGCTATCCAACATGCATCTAGTGTATTGAGTTCATGACAAACAGAGTAACGCCTTAAGCAAGATGACATGATGTAGAGGGATAAACTCAAACCAGTGATGTAAACCCCATCTTTTTACCCTTGATGGCAACAACATGATGCGTGCCTCGCTACCCCTTCTGTCATTGGGTGAGGTCACCGCATGGTATGAACCCAAAACCATACACTTCTCCCATTGCAAGAATCATAGATCAAGTTGGCCAAACAAAACCCACAACTCGAAGAGAATTACAAGGATATGAAATCATGCATAAAAGAGATCATAAGAAACTCAAATAAGATTCATAGATAATATGATCACAAATCCATAATTCATCGGATCTCGACAAACACACCGCAAAAGAAGATTACATTGGATAGATCTCCATGAAGATCATGTAGAACGTTGTATTGAAGATCCAAGAGAGAGAAAAAGCCATCTAGCTACTAGCTATGGACCCGTAGGTCTATGGTGAACTAATCACGCATCATCGGAGAGGTCATGGTGTTGATGAAGAAGCCCTCCATATCCGAATCCCCCTCCGGCAGGGCACGAGAACGTGCCCCAGATAGGATCTTGCGGAGACAAAATCTTGCAGCGGCGGAAAAGTATTTTCGTGGATCTCTTACGCAGTTTTGGATTTTTCCTGAATTTATAGGCGGAAGAGGTAGGGCACACGAGCCACAGGGGGGCCACAAGCCTGCTAGGCGCAGGCCCCCCTGTCCGCGCCTAGGGGGCTTGTGGGGTCCCGTGGTGGCCTCTGCCTTGGTTCTCAAGTCCCGTGCGTATCTTCTGTTCTGGAAAAAATATTTTCGGAAGTTTTATTCCGTTTGGACACCGTTTAAAACCCTCCTCTAAAAAGGGTCAAAAACACGGAAAAAACAGGAACACGCACTTGGCACTGAGTTAATAAGTTAGTCCCAAAAAAAGATATAAAAGGCATACAGAACATCCGAAGTTTGACAAGATAATAGCATGGAACCATAAAAAATTATAGATACGTTGGGGACGTATCAAGCATCCCCAAGCTTAACTCCTGCTCGTCCTCGAGTAGGGAAGTGATAAAGACTGAATTTTTGATGTGGAATGCTACCTAGCATAGTTGTCCTTTGCAACTTCTTTCATGTGACATGAATGTTCAGATCCGTAAGATTCAAAACAATAGTTTGCTATTGACATGAAAACAATAATACTTCAAACAAACTAGCAAGGTAATCATGAACTTTCGAAATAACAAGGCCAAACAAAGTTATCCCTACAAAATCATATAGTCTGGCTATGCTCCATCATCCCCACACAACTAATTTAAATCATGCACAACCCCGGTATTGCCCAAGTAATTGTGTTCGCACTCTTACTTTCTCAAACCTTTTTCAACTCTCACGCAATACATGAGCGTGAGCCATGGATATAGCACTATGGTGGAATTGAGTGTGGTGGTGGTTGTGAGACAAAAAAGGAGGAGATGGTCACATTGACTCGCCGTATCAAAGGGCTATGGAGATGCCCATTAATAGATATCAATGTGAATGAGTAGGGGTTTCCATACAAAGGATGCACTAGAGCTATAAGTATGTGAAAGCTCAGAAGGAGAACTAGTGGGTGTGCATCCAACTTGCTTGCTCACGAAGACCTAGGGCAATTTTGAGGAAGCCCATCATTGGAATATACAAGACAAGTTATATAATGAAAATTCCCACTAGCATATCGTGGTGACAAACCAAGAGGCTCTCAATCATGAAGAACATGGTGCTATTATGAAGCACAAGTGTGGAAAGAGATAGTAGCATTGTCCCTTCTCTCTTTTTCTTTTTTTTTGTTTGGGATCTTTGGCCTCTTTTTTTCTCTTTTTTTTATGTGGGCAACTTTGGCCTTTTTTTTATTTCCTCACATGGGACAATGCTCTAATAATGATGATCATCACACTTTTATTTACTCACATCTCAAAGCTTAGAATGATGATGACTCTATAGGAAATGCCTCCGGGTGTCTACCGGGATGTGCAACGATCTAGCTTGGCGTATGATGTTGAAACATTTCGCTAGCTATCTTACGATCATTTAATGGCAATATGATAGTGACGGCACAAATCATGAGATGGAACGGTGGGAGTTGCATGGCAATAGATCTCGGGATGGCTATGAAAATGCCATAGTAGGTAGGTATGGTGGTTGTTTTAAGGAAGGCATATGGTGGGTTTGTGCACCGGCAAAAATTGCGTGGTACTAGAGAGGCTAGCAATGGTGGAAGGTGAAAGTGAATCTATACCATGGACTCACATTAGTGATGAAGAACTCACATACTTATTGTGAAAAAAATTATTAGTAATCGAAACAAACTGCTAAACTCATACTCCTAGGGGAAGGGTTGGTAGGTGTAAACCATCCCGCGGTCCCGACCGCGACACAAATGATGAAAATCAATAGATCAATTATGCTCCGACTTCCTAACATAGCGGTTCACCATACGTGCATGTTACGGTAATCACTAACTTCAACACAAGTATTTCTAGATTCACAACACCCTACTAACTTGACTCTTAATATTACCAATTCCACGTCTCAAAACTAATTGAGAGGAATCAAAACTTCTCCTTCTACTCAATGCACATGAAGATGGAGGTTTTATTGTATCCTCTTTGGGTACCTATCACTTTTGGGACTACTTTCATAGCATAAGCCAACTACCAAGTTACGCACCGCCGTGCTCTAAAAGATCTTAGTGAAGCACATAGAGCAACATAGTCTAGCTCAAAAGATATAAGTGAAGCACAAAGAGTATTCTAGCAAATTCACGATGAGTGTGTGTCTCTCTCAAAAGGTGTGCAGCAAGGATGATTGTGACACAACAAAAATAAAAGACTCCTACGATACAAGACGCTCCAAGCAAAACACATATCATGTGGTGAATAAAAATATAGCTCCAAGTAATGTTACCGATGGATTGAAGGCGAAAGAGGGGATGCCTTCCCGGGGCATCCCCAAGCTTAGGCTTTTTGGTGTCCTTGAATTTGGCTTCGGGTGCGTTGGGCATCCCCAAGCTTGAGATATTTCCACTCTTTATCCCTTTGTCCATGAGAACATCACCCAAAACTTGAAAACTTCACAACACAAAACTTAAACAGAAACTCGTGATATCATTAGCACAAGAAAACAAACTACCACCTCTTTTGGTACTATAGAAATCTTGATTTCTATTTATATTGGTGTTAGGTTACTATATTCTCACTTTTCCATGGCTAGTACCCCCCGATACTATCCATAGTTTCATCAAAACAAGCAACCAACACAACAAAAAACAGAATCTGTCAAAAACAGACCAGTCTGTAGCAATCTGTATACTTCGTATACTTCTGGTACCTCACAAATTCTGAAAACTTACGACAGCCTGGGAAAAAAGGCATATCAACCAGCAGCAAAAAGAATCAACTCAAAAGCTCTTTCTGAATAAGAATGAACAATAATTTCGTGAGCGAAAAGTTTCTGTCTTTTTCCAGCAGGATCAAACAACCTACACCAAACTAGTCATAAAGATTTTGCTTGGCTCAAACACAAAAAGAAACACGAAAGACACAATCATAACAGAATTATGATGGTGTGGACGCAACAAAACTGAAAGAAAAAGATAGATTCATTGGGTTGCCTCCCAACAAGCGCTATTGTTTAACGCCCTTAGCTAGGCATTGATAATTCAATGATGCACACACAAAATACAAGAATTGAAGCACAACGAGAGCATCATAAAGCATGTGAAAATCACATCTAAGTCTAACATACTTCCTATGCATAGGCATTTTATAGGAAAACAGATTGTCAAGACAACCAATAGTTACCAAATGCAAGGAAGAAGAAAGAGACAATAGCAATCTCAACATAACGAGAGGTAAATTGGTAACATGAAAGTTTCTACCACAATATTTTCCTCTCTCATAGCAATTACATGTGGGATTAGAATCAAATTCAACAATATAGCTATCACAAAGGATAATCTTTTCATGATCCACATGCATGCAAAGTTGACGCTCTTCAAAAATAGTGGGATTATCATCAACTAAAGTCATGACTTCTCCAAACCCACTTTCAATATTATTGCAAATATCATATTCATCATGGGGCTTAAACAAGTTTTCAAGATCATAAGAAAAATCATTACCCCAATCATGATCATTGCAACAAGTAGTGGACATAGAAAAACTAGCATCCCCAAGCTTAGGGTTTTGCATATTTTTAGCATGATTGACACTAATAGGATTTATAGTCAAACCAATGTAATCATGCTTTTCATTCAAGGAGCCCTCGTGAATCTCTTCATAAATTTCTTCATCACGATTTTCAGATTCACGCATCTCAAGCAAAACTCTATAGATAAAGTCAAGTGCACTCAACTCACTAGCAATTGGTTCAACATAATTTGATCTCTGCAAGAGATTAGCAAGTGGATGAGGATCCATATCAATAGATTTTCAGCAAGCCAAGATGCAAGCATATTGAAGGCACATAGCACACAAGCGAACAAAAAGCAAGCGAGAGCAAAAGGCAAACGAAAAAGGCAAAAAAAATTGTAATTTTTTGTTTTTCAGAAGTGGGGGAGAGGAAAACGAGAGGCAAAAAAACAGTAAATACAAGAGATGAGTTTGCGACACTTACTTGGATGAGCTTCACCTAGAATAATCCCTGGTGCCAGAGATTGACACGTTAACGGGAGACTATTCTTGACTTGATCCTCCCCGGCAACGGCGCGAGAAATCCTTCTACTACAGCGCTAGGAATCCCCGACGGCCTCTTGAGCTTGCGTTGGTTTTTCCCTTGGAGAGGAAAGGGTGATGCAGCAAAGGAGCAGTAAGTATTTCCCTCAGTTGAGAACCAAGGTATCAATCCAGTAGGAGAATCAAACCAAGTGTCCAGAGTACTTGTGCAAACACAAACGAGCTTGCACCCAACGCTATAAAGGGGTTGTCAATCCCTTCAAGATTGATTGCAAAGTGAGATGTGAAGGCGGAAAGTGCAATGAAGTAAACGTGAAAGGCTGAAAATATGGTGTGGGGTAGACCCGGGGGCCATAGTGTTCACTAGAGGCTTCTCTCAAAATAGCAAATATCACGGTGGGTGAACAAATTACTGTCGAGCAATTGATAGAACCGCGCAAAGTCATGACGATATTTAAGGCAATTATCATACATATAGGCATCACGTCCGAGACAAGTAGACCGATACTTTCTGCATCTACTACTATTACTCCACACATCGACCGCTATCCAGCATGCATCTAGTGTATTGAGTTCATGACGAACAGAGTAACGCCTTAAGCAAGATGACATGATGTAGAGGGATGATCTCAAACCAATGATGAAACCCCCATCTTTTTACCCTTGATGGCAACAACATGATGCGTGCCTCGCTACACCTTCTATCACTGGGTGAGGTCACCGCACGGTATGAACCCAAAACCAAGCACTTCTCCCATTGCAAGAATCATAGATCTAGTTGGCCAGACAAAACCCACAACTCGAAGAGAATTACAAGGATATGAAATCATGCATAAGAGAGATCAGAAGAAACTCAAATAAGATTCATAGATAATCTGATCATAGATCCACAATTCATCGGATCTCGACAAACACACTGCAAAAGAAGATTACATCGGATAGATCTCCATGAAGATCATGGAGAACTTTGTATTGAAGATCCAAGAGAGAGAAGAAGCCATCTAGTTACTAGCTATGGACCCGTAGGTCTATGGTGAACTACTCACGCATCATCGGAGAGGTCATGGTGTTGACGAAGAAGCCCTCCGTATCCGAATCCCCCCTCCAGCAGGGCACCAGAACGTGCCCCAGATGGGATCTCGCGGAGACAGAAGCTTGCGGCGGAGAAAAAGTACTTTCGATGATCTCCTGTTTTTTTGGGATTTTTAGGGAATATATAGGCTCAACCCCTAGGTTAGAGGGCGCCCAGGGGTCCCACAAGCCTGTGGGCCGCGGCCTACCCCCCTGGACGCGGGGTGGGGGCTTGTGGGGCCCCTGAGGCTCCCTTGCCTTGGCTCCCAAGCTTCCCGATCTTCTTCTGTTACGAAAAAAATCTTTTCGGGGATTTTCTTCCATTTGGACTCTGTTTTAAATCTCCTCCGAAAGGGGTCAAAAACATGGAAACAACATGAACTGGCACTTGGCACTGAGTTAATAAGTTAGTCCCAGAAAATATATAAAAGGCATGCAAAACATCCAAAGTTTGACAAGATAATAGCATGAAACCATCAAAAATTATAGATACGTTGGAGACTTATCAAGCATCCCCAAGCTTAACTCCTACTCGTCCTCGAGTAGGGAAGTGATAAAGAATGAATTTTTGATGTGGAATGCTACCTAGCATAGCTGTCCTTTGCAACTTCTTTCACGTAAAATGAATGTTCAGATCCGTACGATTCAAAATAATAGTTTGCTATTGACATGAAAACAATAATACTTCAAGCAAACTAGCAAAGTAATCATGAACTTTCAAAATAACAAGGCCAAGGAAAGTTATCCCCACAAAATTATATCGTCTGGCTATGCTCCATCATCCTCACACAACTAATGTAAATCATGCACAACCCCGGAATTGGCCAAGTAATTGTTTTCACACTCTTACTTTCTCAAACTTTTTATAACTATCACGCAATACATGAGCATGAGCCATGGATATAGCACTATAGGTGGAATAGAGTGTGGTGGTGGTTGTGAGATAAAAAGGAGGAGATGGTCACATTGACTCGGTGTATCAAAAGGCTATGGAGATGCCCATTAATATATATCAATGTGAATGAGTAGGGATTGCCATACAAGAGATGCACTAGAGCTATAAGTATGTGAAAGCTCAAAAGGAAAACTAGTGGGTGTGCATCCAACTTGCTTGCTCACGAAGACCTAGGGAAATTTTGAGGAAGCCCATCATTGTAATATACAAGCCAAGTTATATAATGAAGATTCCCACTAGCATATGGTAGTGACAAAGCAAGAAGCTCTCAATCATGAAGAACATGGTGCTATTATGAAGCACAAGTGTGGAAAAAGATAGTAGCATTGTCCCTTCTCTCTTTTTCTCTCTTTTCTTTTTTTCATTTGGGCTCTTAGGCCTCTTTTTTTGGGCCCTTTGGCGTCTTTTTTTTATTTCCTCACATGGGACAATGCTCTAATAATGATGATCATCACACTTTTATTTACTCACAGCTCAAAACAATGATGACTCCATACGAAATGCCTCTGGCAGTGTACCGGGATGTGCAACGATCTAGCATGGCGTATGACGTTGAAACATCTCGCTAGCTATCTTAGGATCACGCAATGGCAATATGAGAGTGACGGCACAAGTCATGAGACGGAATGGTGGGAGTTGCATGGAAATATATCTCGTAATGACTATGAAAATGCCATAGTAGGTAGGTATGGTGGTTGTTTTGAGGAAGGAATATGGTGGGTTTGTGCACCAGGAGAATTGCGCGGCACTAGAGAGGCTAGCAATGGTGGAAGGTGAAAGTGCATCTATACCATGGACTCACATTATTCATGAAGAACTCACATACTTGTTGCGAAAGTTTTTATTAGTAATCGAAACAAAGTGCTAAACGCATACTCCGAGGGGAAGGGTTGGTAGGTGTTAACCATCGCGCGATCCCGACCTCAACAAAAAGGATGACAATCAATAAATCAATTATGCTCCAACTTCCTAACATAGCGGTTCACCATACGTGCATGCTACGGGAATCACTAACTTAAACACAAGTATTTCTAGATTCACTGCACCCTACTAACATAGCTCTTAATATTACCAAATCCACGTCTCAAAACTAATTGAGAGGAATAAAAACTTCTCTTTCTACTCAATGCACATGAAGATGGAGGTTTTTGCATCCTCTTTGGGTACCTATCACATTTGGGACTACTTTCATAGCATAAGCCAACTACCAAATCACGCACCCGTGCTCTAAAGATATAAGTGAAGCACTAGAGCAAAAGTATCTAGCTCAAAAGATATAAGTGAAGCACGATGAGCAAAAGTATCTTGCTCAAAATATATAAGTGAAGCACTATGAGCATTCTACCAAAATCACGATGAGTGCATGTCTCGCTCTCTCAAGAATGTGTGCAGCAAGGATGATTGTCACACAACAAAAAAAAGACTCCAAAGATACAAGACGCTCCAAGCAAAACACATATCATGTGGTGAATAAAAATATAGCTCCAAGTAATGTTACTGATGGATTGAAGGCGAAAGAGGGGAAGCCTTCCCGGGGCATCCCCAAGCTTAGGCTTTTTGGTGTCCTTGAATTTGGCTTGGGGTGCCTTGGTCATCCCCAAGCTTGAGATATTTCCACTCTTTATCTCTTTGTCCATGAGAACATCACCCAAAACTCGAGAACTTCACAACACAAAACTTAAACAGAAACTCATGATATCATTAGCACAAGAAAACAAACTACCACTTCTTTTGAAACTGTAGCAAACTTGAATTCTATCTATATTGGTGTTGGGCTACTGTATTTTCACTTTTCCATGGCTAATACCCCCCGATACTAACCATAATTTCATCAAAACAAGCAACCAACTCAACAAAAACAGAATTTGTCAAAAACAGACCAATCTGTAGCAATCTGTATACTTCGTATACTTCTGGTACCTCAAAAAATCTGAACAATTACGACAGCCTCGGGAAAAGGCATATTAACCAGCAGCAAAAATAATCATCTCAAAAGCTCTTTCTGAATAAAAATGAAAAATCATCTCGTGAGCGAAAAGTTTTTGTCTTTTTCGAGCAGGATCAAACAACCATTACCAAGACTAGTCATAAAGGTTTTGCTTGGCTCAAACACAAAAAGAAAGGCAAAAAACACAATCACAACATAATTGTGATGGTGTGGACGCAACAACACAGAAAGAAAAATATAAATTCATTGGGTTGCCTCCCAATAAACGCTATTGTTTAACGCCCTTAGCTAGGCATAAAAGCGATAGAATCACGTATCGTCGTCTTTGGTGCTCAAACCATAAGTGGCCCTCATCATGGATTCATAAGGCAATCTTATTTTCTTTATAGTAAAGTGTTCCATGCCCTTCCTTAAAGGAAATTGAAATCTAATATTCCTTTCCTTCATATCGATGATAGCACCGATGGTCCTTAGGAAAGGTCTACCAAGAATAATAGGGCATGTAGGATTGCAATCAATGTCAAGCACAATGAAATCCACGGGTACATAGTTCCTATTTGCAATAATTAGAACATCATTAATCCTTCCCATGGGTTTCTTGACAGTAGAATCAGCAAGATGCAAATTAAGAGAACACTCTTCAATCTCATTAAAACCCAGAACATCACATAAAGACTTTGGAATCGCAGAAACACTAGCACCCAAATCACACAAAGCATTGCATTCATAGTTTTTGATTTTGATTTTGATGGTAGGTTCCCACTCATCATGAAGCTTTCTAGGGATAGAGACTTCCAATTCAAGTTTCTCTTCAAGAGATTTTATCATAGCTTCGATGATATGATCGGTAAAGGACTTGTTTTGGCTATAAGCGTGTGGAGAGTTTAACATGGATTGCATCAAAGAAATGCATTTAATCAAGGAGAAACTATCATAATTGAATTCATTGAAATCCACAGTAGTAATTTCATTACTACTCAAAGTTTTAATGTCTTCTACTCCACTTTTAATGCTTTTAGCATCAAGATAGATGGACTCCGAATCATTGGGGCACTTTTCAACCAAAGTGGATTCATATCCAGCCCCATAATCATTAGGTTTGACACAAGAAAACAAAGATTCAATGGGAGTCACACCAAGCACTTTAAGATCTTCGTGATTCTCATCACGAGAACACACCTTTTTAAGCCATTCATGTCTAGCACGAATTTGGGCGGTTCTTTCTTGGCTCTCAATCATGGAAACACGCATAGCTTTCAAAGTTTCATCCATGTTAATTTTGGGAGGAGCACATCTAACTTTCAAAGCATCAACATCACTAGAAATTCTATCAACGCTCTTAGCCAAATCATCAATTTTGAGTAGCTTTTCCTCTATAGACGCATTGAAAATATTTTGAGAGTTGATGAACTCTTTGATATTACTCTCTAGATCAGAGGTTAATTTATTGTAATTTCCATGAGTATTGTTGTAGGAGTTGCCAAAATTATTAGAGGAGTTACTAGGAAAAGCCCTAGGAACTTAGTTTCCTCTAAAAGCATTGTTGTTGCCAAAGTTATTCCTACCAACAAAATTAACGTCCAAGCTAGCGTTGCTACTCTCAATCAAAGAAGACAAGGGCATATCATTAGGATCCAAAGGAGCACTTCTACTAGCAATCAAATTCATTAACTCGTCCATCTTAGCACTCAACGAGTTAATTTCTTCTATAGCGTGTACCTTCTTACTAGTAGGTGACCTTTCAGTGTGCCACTAAGAGTAGTTTATCATGATGTTGTCTAGGAGTTTTGTGGCTTTCCCTAACGTGATTTCCATAAACGTTCCACCTGAGGCGGAGTCCAAGATATTTCTAGAAGCGAAATTCAAGCCAGCGTAAAAGATTTGAATAATCATCCAAAGACTCAAGCCATGAGCGGGACAATTTCTAATCATGAATTTCATTCTCTCCCAAGATTGTGCAACATGTTCATTATCAAGTTGCTTGAAATTCATGATATCATTATGGAGAGAGATGATCTTAGCCGACGGAAAATACTTGGATATATAAGCATCTTTGCACTTATCCCAAGAAACGATACTATTTTTGGGCAAAGAAGAAAACCAAGTTTTTGTGCGATCTCGCAACGAGAAAGGAAAAAAGCTTCAATTTAATCACGTCATTATCCACATCTCTCTTGTTTTGCATGTCGCAAAGTTCAATGAAGGTATTGAGATGGGATGCGGCATCTTCACTAGGAAGGCCGGAGAATTGCTCTTTCATAACAAGACTGAGCAAAGCGGAATTGATTTCGTATGACTCTGCACTAGTGGTGGGAGCAATCGGAGTACTAATAACATCATTATTATTAGTATTCGAGAAGTCACAAAGTTTGGTGTTTTCATTCATGGTGAATTCGGCAAGCAGGCAAGCACACAAGCAAACAAAGAGGACGCGAGAAAAAGGGCGAACAAAATGGCGAACGAAAAAGGCAAACAAAAAAGGCAAACGAAAAAGGCAGTATTGTGAAGTGGGGGAGAGGAAAATGAGAGGCAACTAGCAAACAAAGTAAAAGCAAGAGATGAGTTTGTGACACCTACTTGGATGAATTCTTGACTTGATCTTCCTCCCCGACAATGGCGCCATAAATCCTTCTGCTACGGCAACAAAAGTCCTTCCTTGGCCCTAGGAATTATTCTTGTTACTTCTCTGGTTTGTGTCGGTTTTTCCCTTGAAGAGGAAAGGGTGATGCAGCAGAGGAGCAGTAAGTATTTCCCTCAGTTTGATAAACAAGGTATCGATCCAGAAGGAGGGTCTCGTCAAGTCCAGAGTACCTACGCAAACACAAACAAGCTTGCACCCAACGCTTCAAAGGGGTTGTCAATCCCTTCAAGATTGTTTGCAAAGTGAGATCTGAAGGCGGAAAGTGCAACGAAGTAAAAAAAGCGTAAGGCTGAAAATATGGTGTGGAGTAGACCCGAGGGCCATAGTGTTCACTAGAGGCTTCTCTCAAAATAGCAAATATCACGGTGGGTGAACAAATTACTGTCCAGCAATTGATAGAACCGCGCAAAGTCATGACGATATCTAAGGCAATGGTTATACATATAGGCATCACGTCCGAGACAAGTAGACCGATACTTTCTGCATCTACTACTATTACTCCACACATCGACCTCTATCCAGCATGCATCTAGTGTATTGAGTTCATGACGAACAGAGTAACGCCTTAAGCAAGATCACATGATGTAGAGGGATAATCTCAAACCAATGATGAAAACACCATCTTTTTATCCTTGATGGCAACAACATGATGCGGGCCTCGCTACCCCTTCTGTCACTGGGTGAGGTCACCGCACGGTATGAACCCAAAACCAAGCACTTCTCCCATTGCAAGAATCATAGATCTAGTTGGCCAGACAAAACCCACAACTCGAAGAGAATTACAAGGATATGAAATCATGCATAAGAGAGATCAGAAGAAACTCAAATAAGATTCATAGATAATCTGATCATAAATCCACAATTCATCGGATCTCGACAAACACACCGCAAAAGAAGATTACATCGGATAGATCTCCATGAAGATCATGGAGAACTTTGTATTGAAGATCCATGAGAGAGAAGAAGCCATCTAACTACTAGCTATGAACCCATAGGTCTATGATGAACTACTCACGCATCATCGGAGAAGTCATGGTGTTTATGGAGAAGCCCTCCGTATCAGAATCCCCCCTCTGGCAGGGCACCAGAACATGCCCCAGATGGGATCTTCCGAAGATAGAAGCTTGCGGCGGCGGAAAAGTATTTTTGTGGATCTCTTACGCAGTTTTGGATTTTTCCTCAATTTATAGGCGGAAGAGGTAGGGCAGACGAGCCACAGGGGGCCCACAAGCCTGCTAGGCGCGGTCCCCCCTGGACGCGCCTAGGGGGCTTGTGGGGTCCCCTGGTGGCCTCTGCCTTGGTTCTCAAGTCCCGTGCGTATCTTCTATTCTAGAAAAAATCTTTTCGGAGTTTTATTCCGTTTGGACACCATTTAAAATCCTCCTCTGAAAAGGGTCAAAAACACGGAAAAAAAAAGGAACTGGCACTTGGCACTGAGTTAATAAGTTAGTCCTAAAAAGATATAAAAGGAATACAAAACATCCAAAGTTTGACAAGATAATAGCATGGAACCAAGAAAAATTATAGATATGTTGGAGACGTATCAGGGACCTCGATGTCCATATTGGCTCCTACATATTCTACGAACATCTCTATCGGTTGAACCTCTATGTCAAGGATTCATATAATCCTGTATACTATTCCCTTTGTCCTTCAGTATGTTACTTGCCCGATATTCGATCGTCGGTATATCTATACCTAGTTCAATCTCGTTATCGGCAAGTCTCTTTACTCATTCCGTAATACAAGATCCCATAACTAACTCCTTAGTCACATTGCTTGCAAGGATTGTTGTGATGTTGTATTACTGAGTGGGCCCCGAGATACCTCTCCGTCACACGAAGTGACAAATCCCAGTCTTGATCCATGCCAACCAAACATACACCTTTGGAGATACCTGTAGAGCACCTTTATAGTCACCCAGTTACGTTGCAACGTTTGATAGCCCACAAGGTATTCCTCCGGTGTCCAGGAGTTGCATGATCTCATGGTCATAGGAACAGGTACATTGACATGCAGGAAACAGTAACAATAAACTGACACGATCATATGCTACGTTTATAGTTTGGGTGTTGTCCATCACATCAATCTCTCAATGATGTGATCCCTTTATCAAGTGACAACACTTGCCTATGGCCAGGAAACCTTGACCATCTTTGATCAACGAGCTAGTCAACTAGAGGCTCACTAGGGACAGTGTGTTGTCTATGTATCCACACATGTATTTGAGTTTCCAATCAATACAATTCTAGCATGGATAATAAATGATTATTATGGACAAGGAAATATAATAATAACTAATTTATTATTGCCTCTAGGGCATATTTCCAACAATTTTGGACTATGAGCTTACACCAATTCATGAAGGTATGGATATCAATATGGTGTATTATTTACCCGCTGAATTTCGTGCTCTGGATGAAGAAAGGGAGGTGGCTCAGCTAGATTTTGGCCCTAAAAATGCAATATTTGAGAGGCCAAAAGAACTGGTGACATACTTGAAACGGTTGTATCTAAGAGGTCACATTAATGGATCACCACTCACTCGGATGCTTGTTGACGATGGTGATATGGTGAATCTTATGCCCTATTCGGTTTTCAGGAAGTTGGGCTTGCTCGACGAAGAATTGATAAAAACCAATATGGTACTAATGGATTTGAAGGCAAAGAGAAAACTGATGCCAAAGGTGTGATGTATGTGGAGCTTAGAGTCGGAAGCAAAACTTTGGCTACTGCATTCTTTGTCGCCGAAGTGCAAGGTAACTATAATGTGATTCTAGGCCGCGATTGGTTTCATGCAAAACAGTGTGTGCCATCTACTACGCACCAGTTTCTAATTGAGTGGGTTGATAATGAAGTCGAAGTCTTTCATGCGGATAACTCTGTGTGTGTTGCTTTGGTCGATACATCGGTGGATTGGCAACATCCCAATGCTACTTGCTTGACAGGGCGCGGCCTATCAGAGTTTGATTTTCTCAGCGCTACAAAGAGTGGTTTTGTGCTAGTTTCTTTAAAGCCGGTTGCTGGCAATCGGCTGCAAAGCATAATGAATTAAAATGGATCCTAATTCTGAGTTGTTACAAAAGCGACTTGCAAAATATCGGTCTGATGAGAATGATATGTATGAGTCTATAGAGGAGTTAGATGATATGGATAAACTCGAACAAGGTTTCACATCGTTTGATCCATTAGAAGAGGTAGATATAGGAGATAGTTCAATTCCTAGGCCGACATTTGTAAACAAAAATTTATGAGTTGATCGTAAAGTTAGATTGATTGAGTTGTTGAAAGAATATGTTTGTTGTTTTGCATGGGAATATCATGAGATGCCAGGTTTAAGCCGGGCGCTAGTGGAGCATCGGTTGCCTATAAAAGCCGGTTTTAGACCTTACAAGCAATCATCAAGAAAGTTTAATCCAAAAACGTATGACCAAATCAAGGATGAGATCGGTCATTTACTGTAGGCTATTTTTTTAGACCTTGCAGGTATGACGAGTGGACTTCTAACATTGTACGAGTGGAGAAAAAGGGCTCGAGCAAGTTAAGGGTGTGCATTGATTTCAGAGATTTGAATAGGGCAACACCCAAAGATGAGTATCCCATGCCCATAGCTCATATGCTTATTAATGATGCTTCTGGACATAAGGTCATTAGCTTTGTTGATGGTAATGCGGGGTATAACCAGATTTTTATCGTTTGAGAGGACATGTCCAAAACGGCTTTCCATTGCCCCGGTTTCCTTGGTTTATTTGAGTGGACGGTGATGACCTTTGGATTAAAGAATGTTTGCACCACTTATCAAAGAACTATGAATATAATTTTTCATGATTTACTCGGTGTTATACTTGAGGTGTATATTGATGATATTGTTGTCAAATCATATGCTTTTGAATCTCATCTAGCCGATTTGCATTTAGCCTTTGAAAGAATGAAAAAATATGGATTGAAGATGAATCCTTTGAAATGTGCAATCCGCATGTCAGCTGGAAAGTTTTTGGGTTTCGTCATTCATGAAAATGGTGTAGAGATTGATCCCAAGAAGGTAGAATCTATACAAAAAGTGGGGGATCCAACATGCAAGAGAGATATGCAAAAATTCCTTGGCAAAGTCAACTATTTAAGAAGATTCATAACCAACTTGTCAGGGAAAGTTGATGCATTCACTCACATCCTTCAGTTAAAGAATGGTGCCAATTTTACTTGGGGTCCAAAGCAGCAAGAAGCATTTGATATGATCAAGAATTATTTGTGCACTCCTCCCGTGATGAGACAACCCAAGCATAGGGAGTCATTTAATCTTTAAATTAAAGCAGATGAAGGTGTTATTGGTGCTGTTTTGACTCAAGAGACCAAAGGAAAAGAGCATGCTATTACATATTTGAGCCGGCGTTTATTGGACGCCGAGACAAGGTACACATTTATTGAAAAATTATGCCTTTGTTTATATTACGCGTGCACAAAACTGAGACATTACTTAGTGTCGACTGCTTGCATAATCGCTTGTCAACCCGATGTCATTAAGTATATGTTGCATACACAATATGTTGCATAGACAAATTCTTAGTGGTAGAATTGGCAAGTGAGCTTATGCTTTGATTGAATATGATTTGGCCTATGAATCTTTGAAATCCATGAAAGGCCAAATAGTTGCTAATTTCATTGTTGAGCATCGGATTAGTGACAAGCATGATGTTGATATAAACATTGTCTCGGTAGTACCGTGGAGATTATATTTTGATGGTTCAGTTTGTAGCAATGGCCAACCTGTTGGTATTGTTTATATATCTCCTCATGGTGCTGCTTTTAAAGCCTCGTGTCGCTTAGAATATTTGTGCACCAATAATCAAGCCGAATATGAAGCATTGTTATTTGGCCTAGAGATGTTACTAGCTATAGGTGCTACACATGTTGAGGCTTTTGGTGATTCGTTATTGGTGGTACAAAAAATGAGTTTTTTAATGTTTTGACGAATCACTTAATATTTATCTTGATAAATGTCTAGATATAATTTCTGCTTTGGATTGTTTTAGCATTGCTCATATATCTAGACATGACAATTGGAGAGCGAATGATTTGGCACAACAAGGATCCGGCTATCATGTTCACCATGGCATGTTTCATATTTATCAAAAGCTGATGTCTAGCTTTGCCAATATAAGAGAGGCAAAACTAGAACATACAACTTCGGCCACTAATAAAAAATCAGGTACGAAGCCCATTGTTGATTACTTGCTCGATCCGAGTGAAAGGTTGGACAGGGTTGTTCGGCGTATGGCTTTCAAATATGTAATGAGGGATGATCACCTTTATCGCCGAATGGTTGATGGTATTCTTTTGAAGTGCTTGGATGAAAACCAAGCTAGAATTGCTATGGGAGAGGTACATGAAGGTATTTGTGGAACTCATCAGCCAGCTCCCAAGATGAAGTGGTTGTTGCGACGTGCTGGGTTTTATTGGCCGACGATGATCAATGATTGCTTCAAATATTATAAAGGATGTGAAGCTTGTCAAAAGTTTTGTGATATTCAATTGGCTCGTTCTGCCATGTTAGATCCTATTATCAAACCCTGGCCTTTTAGTGTAGCGACCCGACTCAAAACGAGTCAAGCCTCTATGTATCTGTGCCATCCCTGGATCAGTATGCTGGCACACACAGTACATCAATGTATATATCAAAGTGCAATCACATGGAAATAGCGTAAAACTGATATATACCTTAAATATCTCAGCGGAAGCAGTCAAGGGAGTGGAGTCCCAATAAACACCAACGGCAAGTTGAGTGTAGACCGTAACCCTGAATCGTACTCTTACTCGTCGAAGAAAAATATCTGCAACATAAGACGTTGCAGCCGTGTAGGTCAGCATATTGAATATGCCGGCAAGTCACATAAGAGAGGGGTGAAAAGTAATCATCTATACTATATGCATATATGGCAGGTGGGGCTATAAGTTTTTAGCGAAAAGCAATTTTTCTCCTACATCAAGAGAGGGTTAAAAGCAAAATGTTACTACGTTGTTTGTTGTTAATGAGATGGTTCCGCCAACCAATTCTCGTACCCGAGTTGTCAATAATTCCCACATCAATATTATTATTTGTGTTGACAATTTCAGATAACTTCAGTTCCTTTGGCTCAAGTTGTCCATGATCGTGGACACGGCTAATCGATTAGGTTTGAGTACTCTACAGAGTTTTGCACACGTTCCCCACAAGATTTGAACGCCTCCGAGTATGTCCTCGCACTTCAGGGTGTTTGAAGACCGGATGATCAAAACATGGTCTTTCAACGGGTCCCTCTGAATCCCTGTCGGTGCCCATCCAATCCTACCGTTCTTCTACATCTGCTAGCACCGCCTGTCCAGAGTCGCCGCGTTGTCCAACCAAGCCAGAGCCCATAATGACTTGTGCAGGCAAGCCTTGGGTCTTGAAAATATCCGTCCGTCTCTTTGAGCCTGGGTGAAGCTTTCCGCAAGATGGCATGGCCGTCTCCAGCATCCCGGGTCATCCACTGGTTTCTCCAGGGAGCCGATCAACCGTCCTTCACCCAGAGTTGCATTGCATCACGAGGTCTTGAAAAGTCTTGACCTAACCGGTCTTGATTATTAAAGTATCCTCGCATCACTCGTGATAAACTCTCAACCAGAATCCCGTCTACTCAAGCATAGCAATATGAAATTTGCCGTCCCGGGCCTAGTAACGGGGTTGTTGGGTGCCTACCACATGATACTAAAATATGTAACCAAAATTTCCAAGTACCTAGTCAGCATGCAATTGGGCATAGGATGGTAGAACTACGATGCATAAAACATAGGTGATACATGATCAAATGACTTGCCTGGTGATGTTGACGAAGAAGAATTTCTCGAGAAATAACTTGATAGACTACTCGTCACTCTCCGATGAAATCTATATAACAAACATATCATTGACATAAGCACTCATACTAGCAATCATCCTAGCATTCAAAACAAAAGAGAGAGCGAATAGGATTCCAAAGGAAACTTCAAATAAGACTAGGGAGTCTTCTACTACATCAAACACTAAATAGTTTTTGTCCAACGGAAATTAATAACAGGGAACTAAGATATAAATTTAACTAAGATAAAATAGAGTATTTTTCACAACACTTTTTGAAAGTATTTCCAAACGGGATTTGAAACAGTGGAGAAACCAATTGTAAGTTATTAGGGAACTAGAATTGATTTCATGATAACATCTAAAAATAAAAATCAAAAATGTTGCAAACCTACTGGTAACTAACAGAAACAAAACATAATCTTTCTAAAATATAAAAGAAAATAATTTAAAAACAGTTATAGAAAAGGAAATAGCCATAGTTCTAAAAGAGGTGAAACAGAAATTGTTTCACGAGAAACAATGAGCTAAAATACTCAAATAATTCTGAAATTTTTACCACTGATAATTAAGATCACTAGTGATCAGTCGCAAAAAGAATTAAATTACAATCTATTCTTAAACTCCTGGAATAAGCAAAACAAGGTTTAAACTAAATCTGATCTAATTCAAATTTGAAAATTTCAAACATAGACAAATTATATGTTTTTAAAAACTACAGAAAAATTGTGATCTACTGGAACAAGTTTCAACTCCAGTGGAGTTCTGGATCAAAGGTTATGATCAAAACAAGATTGGAACTTTCTCTGTTTTGGAATTAAAACAGAAAACTAAAATCTGAATTCTATCGGATAGGGGTACACGTGTCTCTCTCTGGTTGGTTGGGAGGTTGTTTGCTGCGGTAGTTACTAGCACACGGCCGCAATATAACAAAAAAACGTTTCGGCTGAGAGGTAGCGAGGGCAGGGGGCGAGGTGGTGCTGCGGCGTGGGGAGGAGGGGGGCGAGGGGGGCTCGGGGGTGGCGACTTATATAGGGGGTGCAGGGGGTGCCGAGGGAAGGAAGGGGAGGGGGAAATCGGGAGGGATCCGAGCGATCCAGGAGGTTGCGGGAGGTGCGCCATGGATGGGGGCAGTGGCGCTGGGAAGGAAGGCCTTGTGGGGAAGAAAAGGAAAGAAGAAGAAAGGAAGGAAAGAAAGAAAAAGAAAAATAAAAGGGAAAAAAAGAAAAGGAAAGAAGGGGTGCGAGGGGGCTGGAGGTGGCGGTTTGCCACGGATCTGGCTCCGAGGGATGGGAATCTGGCCCAAAAAAATCTCCCGTTTTTTTTTGTATTTCTTTTAAAACAGCAAGAAAAGAATAAAAGGAAATAATTTATATGGAGTATTATATACCGAATCGATCAAAAAAATATTTCCTAATTGATTATCATTTTTCCAAAACCAAAATAAAAACTTTTTAAAAAAATGTTTTTTTCAGAAAAATCCCTAAGGCTTTATTTTCTTTTTGGCAATTAATTTCTCCATATAACTTGGGTCTTCTTGGCTCAAAATATTTCAGAAATGCCTTACATTTTGGAGGGTCATTTTCCTCCGCTCTTTCTTGCGTGCAAGAATTTTGTCGGGGCATTTTCTCGGGGAAGAAAAATATAGAAGAGGAAAAGAAAAAAATTTGAAAGAATTCAAATGCAAACTCCATTCAAATTCTTTATAGTTGAAGAAGTCATGTCATCTTCTCTCATTGCTTTTGAATTTGAATCTACCGGAGAAGGGGAAAGTCATTTTATTCCCTCTCATTCAAAAGTTTTTGAAAAGTTTCAAATTTCACTCAAGCTTCAATCACTCAATCAAACAAACAATCATTCTAATAATTATTTTAACATTCCAAAATTTGGGATGTTACAAACCTACCACACTTAAAATGAATCTCGTCCTCGAGATTCGGAGGGGCTAGAAAGAAAGGTTTGGGTTTGGGGGTCTTCTAACAAATCCAACCTCCGGCAAAGTGGGATGCTACCACACTTAAAATGAGAGATACTGGTCCCTTAAGATTTTAACAATCCTCTGGGGTTTTGGCAACTGACATCGCACAGTCTTCATATTAAATCCTTTGGTTATGCTCTCCCGTTATATTAATAACATTTTCCATCAAAATCGAGTGCTCTCCCGTTGATATAAGCTTCTTCCGTTACTGGGTCTTCTTAACTGACAGTCTCGTGGTCAATTCTAAATAACATATCGATGGTTCTCATGGTGGTCTACCATTTGTGGTTATCCTGCAGAGAGAGGGGTCTTGGTTTCATCCTCACCGTAAAATTTCTTACGCATGACACAAATGCCATGTACATGGGGCTTTCATCATACCATTCTAAGGCTTAAACAAAAGCTTCAAAGAACGTCGTCTCTCACTATGGGTAAGTCTCTCAGATTTACCATTCCGAATAGCAAGAGAGTGATAATAGTAAGTCGTCATGGTGGCCAAGCCATGTCGCACTGAAATCATTACCTTGTATAAGGCTTAGTGAATCTCGTATCCTAACACTTGGGCATCCTCACAAGCATTGCAGAATTTCTCTTGTCCACGAACGAAGTTCGGATAATCCAATGATTCTGGAAGCTGAACAAACATCTATCGTTTCTTCACAACTCTCAGGTTTTCGTATGCTCCTAGGGAAATGTTGTTGATACAAGTATCCTTCTCCAAAAGTTAGTACTAGATCCTTGTTAGTCCCGGGGTCTGTGGGTTTCGGGCATACTTGGAGGTACTCCGCCTTTAAATTTCCATAGTGTTTCATTCCGTCATATTCTTGGGGTAACCATGATATAATAATAATCCTCAGACTTATTTTTGGTACGCACTCTACTCTGTGGGATGCTTTCCGTTGGTGTGTTTACCATGAAAATGTATTTGTTCATCCATAAATCATACTCATTTCATAATCAATCCTTTATTACATCCTTAATTTCTTCTCAAAAACTTCAATTCAAAAGTACTCTATTACAATGCTGCCATCCACATTGTTCGGTATGGTCAAGCATTTCTGCCAACTTTATCCATCTGTCTCTCTTGGAGGTACTTTAGTTCCACTCGAACTTTCCGAGGTGTTCCTTGAAATCATCCATATTTTGCTTCATCATGGTGGTCATGAGCTTCATCTCCATCATCTCCGCACGTACCTCACTCAGGTATTCCTGGGTATGACGGAGTCTTGCTTCAAGTATTTCTCCGATCTGACGTATGGCTTCCATGGCAACTTCACGAACAGCATCAAAGAAGGTTGCTCGTGGTACACGTGAAATGAAAAAGTATTGCCCCATAGTCTTTGGACAAACTCCTTTCACCTGGTGGAGGTGTACTTCCACATACCAAAGTTCTACTCCACTTTCCAAGAATGGGTAGCCTTTGTAGACTGCATCTCCTTCAAGATGAATGTGCTTCATCATGTCCTTCAGGATTTTCGGGTAATCATGATCATTGGTTAGGGTCATGATCGTTTCTGGGCCCTTGAGGAATGACTCGTAGAGAGTTGTCATCTGCAGGTGTCAGTAAATAGGTACTCAGAGGGATGTATATGTCTCCTTGGTAGTTATGGTACATTCCTACTCAGTGGATCCTATGGGTTTACCGATTACTACCACACTTAAAATGAATTATACTCATGCCTGCATAGACCATATTTTCTCATATCCTCATAAATGTTCAGAGATCTTTGTTCGAAGAGAAACAACGCATACAGTTTCAACATAGGCAATCATGAGACAATAAATTCCATTTATTCATGATGTTATTACAATCTCAGGGACTTCTATTACAAAAAATTTCACTCCATGATCTCATGAAAAACAAGAGTTCTTCAGATTACACTAATTTCCGCGGTCAAAACTTAGTTACTCCTTTTTAGCTTTCTTCCTTTGTGGACAATCGCTAGCAAAATGTCCTGCTTCCTTGCAACGAAAGCAAATGAGTTCTGACAAGTCTCGAGGCGTCTTAGTGTTTGCTTTTGCTCCTTGGGTTTCCAGCTTCCTTCCTGAGCACGTGTATTTGTGGTGGCCAAATTCCATACACTTGTAACATCTGACATGACTCAGGTCTATATCTACAGAGATTTGGCTCTTCCGAGGGTACTTTTTCTTCTTCCCGGACTCCTTTATTTTGGCCAGTTCTTCTATTTCAAGTGGATCAATCTCCACTTTTTCCGTCGGGAAGTTTCCCAGATAGTCTTGGCTTCTCTTCGTGCAATCCTGTGAATAATGTCCTTCTTCTCCACATGAGTAGCATGCATTGGAGAAAAATCTGGTCAGACCTTGTCCATCAGGGTCTTCAATAATTTCATTCATCACCGGCTCTTCTAGAATCTTCTTCTTGAGTGTTACCTTCATTGCTTCTTTCTGCTGTTGGACAACTTGTTGTACCTTGGGGTAAATGTGACACTGAGCTGGGTAGTGGGTGGTTTATTCACAAAGGAAACAAGTCACCTGACTACTTGGGCACTCCTGAGTTGGGTGATTTTCTTCACAATGAGTGCATCCATCCTTGTGTTCTTCCTGGGTGTGTCCTATTTCTCCACAGATCTTGCATGCACAAGTTTTCTCCTTCGGATTGTCATAGCACTTCTGAATAAGTCGGGATCTTAACAGAGTCTTCTTGAATTCGTCCCAAGTTTCTGCTCCACTAAATCCTTGTATGGCATGGTGCATTTTCCACCAGATTGCAGCACTTTGTGTAAAGTACTGAAAAGCGTGTTCCACTTCATACTTCCTTGAGATCAAGTTGCTCCCGAAGTGATTTTCCATGTTCTGAATCCATATTTCAGCCTCCAGCTGGGTCATTGGTCCAGAGACTACAAGTCCAGCTTCATACTTCATCTGGTAGGGTTGAGGTTTTGGGGATGAGACGGGTAAGAGGGGGAGGAAGATACACACAGTACAAACAATATTTTTGAGAATAGGTTTTATTTGTGGCCGTCGGAAAACACACACCAGTGACGGCTCACAAATCATCGCATCTAACGTGGGTATATAATTGGGGTTTGGACTTCTAATAAACATTGGAACGTTTCGGGGTCTTCGAGTTCTTCGGGTCTTGAGAGTCTTCAATTGGTGTAGCTTCAACTGCATGATGAAATCCTCTTTACTTTGAAGTGGGAGTTGGTTGATCCTTCACGTGGTCAAAGGGGAAAGGGCATTGTCGAACTATTTGAGGTGAGAGAGAACGTTTGATGAAATCAGAAGAGATGAGGAGTAAAAAGTGTTCTTGAAAAATAGAAATTTTGAGAGATCCTTTCCTAAGAAATTTCCAGTTTCTAGGGGTCACGTCCTAGAGTCAACATGTGCTCTGATACCATTTCTGTAGCGACCCGACTCAAAACGAGTCAAGCCTCTGTGTATCTGTGCCATCCCTGGATCAGTATGCTGGCACACACAGTACATCAATGTATATATCAAAGTGCAATCACATGGAAATAGCGTAAAACTGATATATACCTTAAATATCTCAGCGGAAGCAGTCAAGGGAGTGGAGTCCCAATAAACACCAACGGCAAGTTGAGTGTAGACCGTAACCCTGAATCGTACTCTTACTCGTCGAAGAAAAATATCTGCAACATAAGACGTTGCAGCCGTGTAGGTCAGCATATTGAATATGCCGGCAAGTCACATAAGAGAGGGGTGAAAAGTAATCATCTATACTATATGCATATATGGCAGGTGGGGCTATAAGTTTTTAGCGAAAAGCAAGTTTTCTCCTACATCAAGAGAGGGTTAAAAGCAAAATGTTACTACGTTGTTTGTTGTTAACGAGATGGTTCCGCCAACCAATTCTCGTACTCGAGTTGTCAATAATTCCCACATCAATATTATTATTGTGTTAAGAATTTCAGAAAACTTCGGTTCCTTTGGCTCAAGTTGTCCATGATCGTGGACACGGCTAATCGATTAGGTTTGAGTACTCTGCAGAGTTTTGCACACGCTCCCCACAAGATTTGATCGCCTCCGAGTATGTCCTCGCACTTCAGGGTGTTTGAAGACCGGATGATCAAAACATGGTCTTTCAACGGGTCCCTCTGAATCCCTGTCGGTGCCCATCCAATCCTACCGTTCTTCTACATCTGCTAGCACCGCCTGTCCAGAGTCGCCGCGTTGTCCAACCAAGCCAGAGCCCATAATGACTTGTGGCTGTGCAGGTAAGCCTTAGGTCTTGAAAATATCCGTCCGTCTCTTTGAGCCTGGGTGAAGCTTTCCGCAAGATGTCATGGCCGTCTCCAGCATCCCGGGTCATCCACTTGTTTCTCCAGGGAGCCGATCAACCGTCCTTCACCCAGAGTTGCATTGCATCACGAGGTCTTGAAAAGTCTTGACTTAACCGGTCGTGGTTATTAAAGTATCCTCGCATCACTCGTGATAAACGCTCAACCAGAATCCCATCTACTCAAGCATAGCAATATGAAATTTGTCGTCCCGGGCCTAGTAACGGGGTTGTTGGGTTCCTACCACATGATACTACAATATGTAACCAAAATTTCCAAGTACCTAGTCAGCATGCAATTGCGCATGGGATGGTAGAACTGAGATGCATAAAACATAGGTGATACATGATCAAATGACTTGCCTGGTGATATTGACGAAGAAGAATTTCTCGAGAAATAACTTGATAGACTACTCGTCACTCTCCGATGAAATCTATATAACAAACATATCATTCACATAAGCACTCATACTAGCAATCATCCTAGCAATCAAAACAAAAGAGAGAGCGAATAGGATTCCAAAGGAAACTTCAAATAAGACTAGGGAGTCTTCTACTACATCAACCACTAAATAGTTTTTGTCCAACGGAAAATAATAACAGGGAACTAAGATATAAATTTAACTAAGATAAAATAGAGTATTTTTCACAAAACTTTTTGAAAGTATTTCCAAACGGGATTTGAAACAGTGGAGAAACCAATTGTAAGTTATTAGGGAACTAGAATTGATTTCATGATAACATATAAAAATAAAAATCAAAACTTGTTGCAAACCTACTGGTAACTAACAGAAACAAAACATAATCTTTCTGAAATATAAAGGAAAATAATTTAAAAACGATTATAGAAAAGGAAATAGCCCTAATCCTAAAAGAGGTGAAAAAGAAAATACTCAAATAATTCTGAAATTTTTACCACTGATTACTAAGATCACTAGTGATCAGTAGCAAAAAGAATTAAATTAAAATCTATTCTTAAACTCCTGGAATAAGCAATACAAGGTTTAAACTAAATCTGATCTAATTCAAATTTGAAAATTTCAAACATAGACAAATTATATGTTTTTAAAAACTACAGAAAAATTGTGATCTACTGGAACAAGTTTCAACTCCATTGGGGTTCTGGATCAAAAGTTATGATCAAAACAAGATTGAAACTTTCTCTGTTTTGGAATTAAAACAGAAAACTAAAATCTGAATTCTATCGGATAGGGGTACACGTGTCTCTCTCTGGTTGGTTGGGAGGTTGTTTGCTGCGGTAGTTACTAGCACACGGCCGCAATATAACAAAAAACGTTTCGGCTGAGAGGTAGCGAGGGCAGGGGGCGAGGTGGTGCTGCGGCATGGAGAGGAGGGGGGCGAGGGGGGCTCGGGGGTGGCGACTTATATAGGGGGTGCAGGGGGTGCCGAGGGAAGGAAGGGGAGGGGGAAATCGGGAGGGATCCGAGCGATCCAGGAGGTTGCGGGAGGTGCGCCATGGATGGGGGCAGTGGCGCTGGGAAGGAAGGCCTTGTGGGGAAGAAAAGGAAAGAAGAAGAAAGGAAAGAAAGAAAGAAAAAGAAAAATAAAAGGGAAAAAAAGAAAAGGAAAGAAGGGGTGCGAGGGGGCTGGAGGTGGCGGTTTGCCACGGATCTGGCTCCGAGGGATGGGGATCTGGCCCAAAAAAATCTCCCGTTTTTTTTTGTATTTCTTTTAAAACAGCAAGAAAAGAATAAAAGGAAATAATTTATATGGAGTATTATATACCGAATCGATCAAAAAAATATTTCCTAATTGATTATCATTTTTCCAAAACCAAAATAAAAACTTTTTAAAAAAATGTTTTTTTCAGAAAAATCCCTAAGGCTTTATTTTCTTTTTGGCAATTAATTTCTCCATATAACTTGGGTCTTCTTGGCTCAAAATATTTCAGAAATGCCTTACATTTTGGAGGGTCATTTTCCTCCGCTCTTTCTTGCGTGCAAGAATTTTGTCGGGGCATTTTCTCGGGGAAGAAAAATATAGAAGAGGAAAAGAAAAAAAATTGAAAGAATTCAAATGCAAACTCCATTCAAATTCTTTATAGTTGAAGAAGTCATGTCATCTTCTCTCATTGCTTTTGAATTTGAATCTACCGGAGAAGGGGAAAGTCATTTTATTCCCTCTCATTCAAAAGTTTTTGAAAAGTTTCAAATTTCACTCAAGCTTCAATCACTCAATCAAACAAACAATCATTCTAATAATTATTTTAACATTCCAAAATTTGGGATGTTACATTTAGAGGATGGGGTTTAGATTTCATTGGAGAAATTCATCCATCTTCTTCAAAGGGGCATCGGTTCGTATTGGTGGCAACCGATTACTTCACTAAATGGTGTGAAGCGGTACCTCTCAAAAACAGGAGACATACGGAGGTAATTCAATTCATAACTGTGCACATTATTCATAGCTTCGGCATTCCGCAAACATTAACTACATATCAAGGTTCATCTTTTATGTCACATCGAGTTGAAGAATTTGCCGAGTCTTACAAGATAAAGTGCTCAATTCCTCTCCGTATTATGCCCAATCTAATGGACAAGCTGAGTCTAGCAATAAAATATTAATCAAGCTCGACAAAAAGAAGATTGAGGATAATCCAAGGAGATGGCATGAGTTGTCTGAATCGTTGTGTCCACATAGAATCTCAAAGCATGGTGCTACGAAAGTAACCCCTTATAATCTAGTATATGACCAAGAAGCCGTTTTTCCACTAGAGGTAAATGTGAATGCTTTGTGAATAGCCAAACAAAATGACTTATTGGTCGTGGACTTTTATAACTTAATGATGGACAATATTGACGAGGTTGCCGATAAAGTTTGAATATTTTAAACGCTATAGAAAGAGACAAGTTAAGAGTGGCAAGAGCTTATAATAAAAAGGCCAGGTTGAAGAATTTTCAAGTTGGCGATCTCGTGTGGAAAGTGATCCTACCGATTGGTTCAAGAGATAGAAATTTGGGAAGTGGTCTCCAAACAGGGAAGGTCCTTTTAAGATTGCAAGAGTAGTTCCTGGAAATTCATATTTGGTGAAATCAATTCAAGGGACAATGCTACCTCGTGCTCTAAATGGCAAGTATCTGAAGAAATACCATTTGAGTTTGTGGCAAGAAGCAGCTTAAGTAAGCATGGCCGATATATGATTATCGCCCTAAGAAGAATAAGTGGCAGATGGAGTGTTGACATCGTCCTAAGGACAAATACACTGCGGATTATTTTTTGGCATACAAGCTTTGCTGAAAAACCGGGGTGCATGTGTTGACACCTGATTTTGGCACGGTACGAAACACAATCAAGATAGCCTCCAATGAAAAGGTGTTAAAAATGAAAATGTTTTACAATGCCGAATGGAACAATTTTGATGTGTAGGCCATCATTGTCCAATCTCATCTTAAGGGCCGAAAATGTATTCGAAATACCGGCAGAGTGAAAAGATGTCGAGTGAAGATTGTCGGCCTAGTGAAAAGACGTCGAGTTAAGATTTCCGGCTGAGTGAGACGTCGAGTGAAGATTGTCGGTCGAGTGAAGATTGCCAGCCTAGTGAAAGAAATCACAAAAATATAAAGCTTGTTGTTTAGGTGAAATCCTATTATTAGGATGAAGGAATATGATCATGTGATCCGAGTGAAGAATCCTAATATCGGATTGAAAAGGTTTGAATCGGAAGCTAAAAAGATAGGTGCAAAGAGTTGTCTAGATGTCTTCATATGGAAAACTGTTTAACATTAAAGTTATGCATATCATCGAGGCAGTTAACTTTGCTTTTGGAGTCATAATTATCTTGAGATGATATACAGCCTGCAGAAGCGATACAAGATTCGGATAGTATAGTGATCCGAGTGGCCAGATCCGACTAGGAATTGAAGATGACCTCGTGGAGTATTCGAGATGGCCTTATTTGGAAAAATGATCAATAGAACAATTGTTCATATCATCGAGATGACTGATTTTGATATATAAATCATCTCCATCGAAGATCGCATGCATATTTTATGGCCCGCGCAAGTAGCAAGACATGAGTTTGGGTCAGTTTCGGGTTGAATCCGAGTTAGACTAGAATTAGGACTCTAGGACATGATTTGGTGTGATTTTCTTGTAAGGGAAGCCTAGATGAACCCTTCGCTTGTACGGGACGTCCAGCCGCCTCATGTATATATTGGAGGTGATGGCCGATTGAAACACACACAATCGAAACATCAATATACTACTTCTTTATCTATGTTTTATCTCTCCATCGTTTTTATCTCTCGTTCTTTGTTGTTCCTCGAGTTTGAGAGCTGAGAATACCGAGGCTCTAGGGGCGAGCGAAACGACCTAGGGAAGCCCATAGCCGCTGCACTCCCTGACGGGGTCCCTCCCGGGCGTGTGGGGCTTCCGGTTTTCAAAACCATCCGCTGATTGTCTTGCGTATCGCGATGTTGGTCGGATCTCCTTCGACGTGAGCTGCGGTGCATCACCCCCGGCGTCGAGGGTACACATGACATGTTCATGTGTCAACAGATAGGAATCATCTACATGTTCAAAAATCTGTTGCAAAAGTCCATTCTATTGTAATTGTCAAAACTATTATTTTTTTCAATCGTGTGTGGATGGTTGCATCTAATCCGTAGGCCTTTTGCATATGGTTCCTTCGTGAAAATTGCTCTATGTGATGTCTACATTGATGCCAAGCCATTGGTCGCCATGCAAATATTCTCTACCATATCAATATGTTGCTCCCAAAGTGATATCCTGTTCAAACTGCTAATCTGTTATGTTAAGTTCCATTTTGCGAAGCTCGGATTAAACAAACCATGCCTCTTTCGAATGTGTGGAACAGAGTGATTTGTAGTATGCTATGTCTAGTTGTTGTTAGTAGGTTTCCCATACCATGTATGTCATGCTTATCTGTAGTTTTCATTATGTTAACATGCTAAGATGATGTTGTTGTTTCGTAGGTTCAAATAATTCTAAGTCTCAGAATCTAAATATTTCAGATTGCTATGTTGTGTTAATGCTAGCTATGAATGTGTGCATATTTAGACCTAGCTAGTGTGGAATGAAATGAAGTGCATCATGCCTAATACCATGTGGTAACTTTTATTGCCATTATATGCCTTGTAGTATGTGTTTTTCTTGCTACCAATATGCCTTGATGATAAAAATTGCACTGTTAAAACTGATAATTTCACTAAGTGTGAAACTCTGTTCAACTTGCCATTTTGTGAGATCATTTCCTAGTGATCCATGCTTCTATTAAATTTTCCATTAGGAGTTGATTGTTGTGCATCTTGTCAACTATTATCCCACATCTTATTTGTGTTGGGGAATGTCGCATGGGAAACAAAAAAATTCCTACGCGCACGAAGACCTATCATGGTGATGTCCATCTACGAGAGGGGATGTGTGATCTACGTACCCTTGTAGACCGTACAGCAGAAGCGTTAGTGAACGCCGTTGATGTAGTGGAACGTCCTCACGTCCCTCGATCCGCCCCGCGAACCGTCCCACGATCTAGTGCCGAACGGACGGCACCTCCGCGTTCAGCACACGTACAGCTCGACGATGATCTCGGCCTTCTTGATCCAGCAAGAGAGACGGAGAGGTAGATGAGTTCTCTGGCAGCGTGACGGCGCTCCGGAGGTTGGTGATGATCTTATTTCAGCAGGGCTCCGCCCGAGCTCCGCAGAAACGCGATCTAGAGGTAAAACCGTGGAGATATGTGGTCGGGCTGCTGTGGCAAAGTTGTCTCAAATCAGCCCTAAAACCTCCGTATATATAGGGGGAAGAGGGGAAGCCTTGCCTTGGGGTCCAAGGACCCCCAAGGAGTTCGGCCGAGCCAAGGGGGGAAGGTCTCCCCTTCCAAACCGAATCCAACTTGGTTTGGAAGGTGGAGTCCTTCTTCCCTTTCCCACCTCCTTCTTTTTTTTCTTTTCTCTTTGATTTTCTTCCTATGGCGCATAGGGCCTTCTTGGGTTGTCCCACCAGCCCACTAAGGGCTGGTGCGCCACCCCCAAGGCCTATGGGCTTCCCCGGGGTGGGTTGCCCCCCCCCCCCCGGTGAACACCCGGAACCCATTCGTCATTCCCGGTACATTCCCGGTAACTCCAAAAACCTTCCGGTAATCAAATGAGGTCATCCTATATATCAATCTTCGTTTCCGGACCATTCCGGAAACCCTCGTGACGTCCATGATCTCATCCGGGACTCCGAACAACATTCGGTAACCAACCATATAACTCAAATACGCATAAAACAACGTCGAACCTTAAGTGTGCAGACCCTGCGGGTTCGAGAACTATGTAGACATGACCCGAGTGACTCCTCGGTCAATATCCAATAGCGGGACCTGGATGCCCATATTGGATCCCACATATTCTACGAAGATCTTATCGTTTGAACCTCAGTGCCAAGGATTCATATAATCCCGTATGTCATTCCCTTTGTCCTTCGGTATGTTACTTGCCCGAGATTCGATCGTCAGTATCCGCATACCTATTTCGATCTCGTTTACCGGCAAGTCTCTTTACTCGTTACGTAATACAAGATCCCGCAACTTACACTAAGTCACTTTGCTTGCAAGGCTTGTGTGTGATGTTGTATTACCGAGTGGGCCCCGAGATACCTCTCCATCACACGGAGTGACAAATCCCAGTCTCGATCCATACTAACTCAACGAACACCTTCGGAGATACCTGTAGAGCATCTTTATAGTCACCCAGTTACGTTGCGATGTTTGATACACACAAAGCACTCCTCCGGTGTCAGTGAGTTATATGATATCATGGTCATAGGAACAATTACTTGACACGCAAAAAACAGTAGCAACAAAATGACACGATCAACATGCTACGTCTATTAGTTTGGGTCTAGTCCATCACATGATTCTCCTAATGATGTGATCCCGTTATCAAGTAACAACACTTGCCTATGGCCAGGAAACCTTGGCCATCTTTGATCAACGAGCTAGTCAACTAGAGGCTTACTAGGGGCAGTGTTTTGTCTATGTATCCACACAAGTATTGTGTTTCCAATCAATACAATTATAGCATGGATAATAAACGATTATCATGAACAAATAAATATAATAATAACTAATTTATTATTGCCTCTAGGGCATATTTCCAACAGTCTCCCACTTGCACTAGAGTCAATAATCTAGTTCACATCACCATGTGATTTCAACGAATCCAACACCCATATAGTTATGGGGTATGATCACGTCTTGCTCATGAGAGAGGTTTTAGTCAACGGTTCTGAAATTTTCAGATCCGTGTGTTCTTTACAAATCTTTATGTCATCTTATAGATGCTGCTACTATGTGCTATTCGGAAATACTCCAAATATCTACTCTACTATACGAATCCATTTCACTACTCATAGTTATTCGGATTAGTGTCAAAGCTTGCATCGACGTAACCCTTTACGACGAACTCTTTAACCACCTCCATAATCGAGAAAAATTCCTTAGTCCATTAGTTACTAAGGATAAATTTTGACCGTTGCTAGTGATTCAATCATGGATCACTCTCTGTACCTCTCAACAGACCTTGAGTCAAGGCACACATCAGGTGCGGTACACAGCATGGCATACTTCAGATTCTACGGCTAAGGCATAGAAGACGACCTTCGTCTATTCTCTTTATTCTGCCGTGGTCGGGTTTTGAGTCTTACTCAAATTCACACCTTACAACTCAACCAAGAACTCCTTCTTTGCTGATCTATTTTGAACTCCTTCAAAAACTTGTCAAGGCATGCATCTTGTTGAACTTCCATTAAGCGCTTTTGATCTATCTCCATAGATCTTTGATGCTCAACGTTCAAGTAGCTCAATCCAGGTATTCCTTTGAAAACTCCTTTCAAACAACCTTGTATGCTTTACATAAATTCTACATTACTTCTGATCCACAATAAGTCAACCACATATACTTATCAGAAATTCTATAGTGCTCCCACTCACTTCTTTGGAAATACAAGTTTCTCATAAACCTCGTACAAACCCAAAATCCTTGATCATCTCATCAAAGTATATATTCCAACTCCGAGATGCTTGCACCAGTCCATTTAAGGATCGCTGGAGCTTGCATACTTGCTAGTATCTTTAGGATCGATAAAACCTCATGGTTGTATCTCATACAATGTTTGCTCAAGGAAACCGTCGAGGAAACAATGTTTTGACATCCTACATGCAATATTTCATAAATAATGCAGCAACTACTAACAGACTTTTAGCATCGCTACGAGTGAGAAAGTCTCATCATAGTCAACTGTTTGATCTTGTCGGAAACATCTTTGCGATAAGTCAAGCTTTTCTTAATAGTGACTTATCACTATCATCGTCTGTCTTCCTTTTAAAGATCCATCTTTACTCAATAGTCCTATGACCATCAAGTAGTTCTTCCAAAGTATACACTTTGTTTTCATACATGGATCCTCTCTCGGATTTCATGGCTTCCAGCCATTTGTCGGAATCTGGGCCCACCATTGCTTTCTCCATAACTCCTAGGTTCACTGTTGCTCAACAACATGACCTCCAAGACAGGGTTACCGTACCACTCTGTAGTAGTACGCGACCTTGTCAACCTACGAGGCTTGTAGTAACTTGATCCGATGCTCGATGATCACCATCATCAGCTTTCACTTCAATTGGTGTAGGCGCCATAGGAACAACTTCCTGCGCCCTGCTACACACTGGTCGAAGTGATGGTTCAATAACCTCATCAAGTTCTACCACCCTCCCACTCAATTCTTTCGAGAGAAACCTTTCCTCGAGAAAGGATCCATTTCTAGAAACAAACACTTTGCTTTCGGATCTGAGATAGGAGATGTACCCAACTGTTTTGGATATCCTATGAAGATGCATTTATCCGCTTTGGGTTCGAGCTTATCAGACTGAAACTTTTTCAAATAAGTGTCGAAACCCCAAACTTTCAAGAAACGACAGTTTAGATTTCTCTAAACCTCAGTCTGTACTGTGTCATCTCAACGGAAATATGTGGTGCCCTATTTAAAGTGAATGTGGTTGTCTCTAATGCTTAACCCATAAACGATAGTGGTAATTCGATAAGAGACATCATAGCATGCACCATACCAAATAGTGTGTGGCTATGACGTTCAGACACATCATCACACTATGATGTTCTAGGTGGCATGAACCGCGAGACAATTTCCACATTGTCTTAACTGCGTACCAAAACTCGTAACTCAGATATTCATTTCTATGATCATATCGTAGACAGTTTATCCTCTTGTTACGACGAACTTCACTCCAAAACAGAATTGAACTTTTCAATATTTCAGACTTGTGATTCATTAAGCAAATACTCTAGTATCTACTCAAATCGTCATTGAAGTAAGAACATAATGATATCCACTGCGTGCCTCAGCACCCATTGGACTGCATACATCAAAATGTATCACTTCCAACAAGTTACTATCTTATTTCATCTCAATGAAAACAAGGCCTTGCTCATGTGGTATGATTTGCATGTCACTAGTGATTCAAAATCAAGTGAGTATAAAGATCTATCAGCATGGAGCCTCTTCATGCAATTTATACCAACATGACTCAAGCGGCAGTGCCACAAGTAAGTGGTACTATCATCATTACCTCGTATCTTTTGGCACCAATATCATGAACATGTGTAACACTACGATCGAGATTCAATAAACCATTGAAGGTGATTATTCAAGAAAATAGAGTAACCATTATTCTCTTTAAATGAATAATCGTATTGCAATAAACACGATCCAATCATGTTCATGCTTAATGCAAGCACCAAATAACAATTATTTAGGTTTAACACCAATCCCGATGGAAGAGGGAGCATGCGATGTTTGATCATATCAACCTTGGAAACACTTCCAACACGTATCGTCACCTCGCCTTTAGCTAGTCTCCGTTTATGCCGTAGCTTTCATTTCGTGTTACTAATCACTTAGCAACCGAACCGGTATCCAATACCCTCATGCTACTAGGAGTACTAGTAAAGTACACATCAACATCATGTATATCAAATATACTTCTTTCGACTTTTGCCAGCCTTCTTATCTACCAAGTATCTAGAGTTGCTCCGCCTCAGTGACTGTTCCCCTCATTACAGAAGCACTTAGTCTCGGGTTTGGGTTTAATCTTGGGTCTCTTCATTAGTGCAGCAACTGTTTTGCCGTTTCACGAAGTATCCCTTCTAGCCCTTGCCTTTCTTGAAACTTAGTGGTTCTACAAACCATCAACTATTGATGCTCCTTCTTGATTTCTACTTTTGCAGTGTCAAACATCGTGAATCGCTCAAGGATCATTGTATCTATCCTTGATATGTTATAGTTCATCACGAAGCTCTCACAGCTTGGTGGCAGTGACTTTGGAGAACCATCACTATCTCATCTGGAAGATTAACTCCCACTTGATTCAAGTGATTGTCGTACTCAGACAATCTGAGCACACGCTCAACGATTGAGCTTTTCTCCTTTACTTTGTGGACAAAGAATCTTGTCGGAGGTCTCGTACCTCTCAACAAGGGCACGAGCATGAAATCACAATTTCATCTCTTTAGAACATCACTTATGTTCCGTGACGTTTCAAAACGTCTTCGGTGCCTTGCTTCTAAGCCATTAAGTATTTTGCACTGAACTATCGTGTAGTCATCAAAAACGTGTATGTCGGCTGTTCACAGCATCCACAGACGACGCTCGAGGTGCAGCACACCGAGTGGTGCATTAAGGACATAAGCCTTCTGCGCAGCAACGAGGACAATCCTCTTCAAAGTTTTCTACTATCAACTTTCAAGTAAATTTTCTCTAGGAACATATAAAAACAGTAGAGCTATAGCGCAAGCTACATCGTAATTCGCAAAGACCATTAGACTATGTTCATGACAATTAGTTCAATTAATCATATTACTTAAGAACTCCCACTCAAAAAGTACATCTCTCTAGTCATTTGAGTGGTACATGATCCAAATCCACTATCTCAAGTCCGATCATCACGTGAGTCGAGAATAGTTTCAGTGGTAAGCATCTCTTATGCTAATCATATCAACTATACGATTCATGCTCGACCTTTCGGTCTCATGTGTTCCGAGGCCATGTCTGCACATGCTAGGCTCGTCAAGCTTAACCCGAGTGTTCTGCGTGTGCAACTGTTTTGCACCCGTTGTATGTGAACGTTGAGTCTATCACACCCGATCATCACGTGGTGTCTCGAAACGAAGAACTGTCGCAACGGTGCACAGTCGGGGAGAACACAATTTCGTCTTGAAATTTTAGTGAGAGATCACCTCATAATGCTACCGTCGTTCTAAGCAAGATAAGGTGCAAAAAGGATTAACATCACATGCAATTCATAAGTGACATGATATGGCCATCATCATGCGCTTCTTGATCTCCATCACCAAAGCACCGGCACGATCTTCTTGTCACCGGCGTCACACCATGATCTCCATCATCATGATCTCCATCAACGTGTTGCCATCGGGGTTGTCGTGCTACTCATGCTATTACTACTAAAGCTATGTCCTAGCAATATAGTAAACGCATCTGCAAGCACAAACGTTAGTTTAAAGACAACCCTATGGCTCCTGCCGGTTGCCATACCATCGACGTGCAAGTCGATATTAACTATTACAACATGATCATCTCATACATCCAATATATCACATCACATCGTTGGCGATATCACATCACAAGCATACCCTGCAAAAACAAGTTAGACGTCCTCTAATTTTCTTGTTGCATGTTTTACGTGGTGACCATGGGTATCTAGTAGGATCGCATCTTACTTACGTAAACACCACAACGGGAGATATATGAATTGCTATTTAACCTCATCCAAGGACCTCCTCGGTCAAATCCGATTCAACTAAAGTTGGAGAAACTGACACTTGCCAGTCATCTTTGAGCAACGGGGTTACTCGTAGCAATGAAACCAGTCTCTCGTAAGCGTACGAGTAATGTCGGTCCAAGCCGCTTCAATCCAACAATACCGCGGAATCAAGAAAAGACTAAGGAGGGCAGCAAAACGCACATCACCACCCACAAAAAATTTTGTGTTCTACTCGAGAAGACATCTACGCATGAACCTAGCTCATGATGCCACTGTTGGGGAACGTCGCATGGGAAACAAAAAATTTCCTACGCGCACGAAGACCTATCATGGTGATGTCCATCTACGAGAGGGGATGTGTGATCTACGTACCCTTGTAGACCATACAGCAGAAGCGTTAGTGAACGCGGTTGATGTAGTGGAACGTCCTCACGTCCCTCGATCCGCCCCGCGAACCGTCCCGCGATCAGTCCCACGATCTAGTGCCGAACGGACGGCACCTCCGCGTTCAGCACACGTACAGCTCGACGATGATCTCGGCCTTCTTGATCCAGCAAGAGAGACGGAGAGGTAGATGAGTTCTCCGGTAGCGTGACGGCACTCCAGAGGTTGGTGATGATCTTATTTCAGCAGGGCTCCGCCCGAGCTCCGCAGAAACGCGATCTAGAGGTAAAACCGTGGAGATATGTGGTCGGGCTGCCGTGGCAAAGTTGTCTCAGATCAGCCCTAAAACCTCCGTATATATAGGGGGAAGAGGGGAAGCCTTGCCTTGGGGTCCAAGGACCCCCAAGGAGTTCGGCCGAGCCAAGGGGGGAAGGTCTCCCCTTCCAAACCGAATCCAACTTGGTTTGGAAGGTGGAGTCCTTCTTCCCTTTCCCACCTCCTTCTTTTTTTTCCTTTTCTCTTTGATTTTCTTCCTATGGCGCATAGGGCCTTCTTGGGCTGTCCCACCAGCCCACTAAGGGCTGGTGCGCCACCCCCAAGGCCTATGGGCTTCCCCGGGGTGGGTTGCCCCCCCCCCCCCCCCGGGGTGAACACCCGGAACCCATTCGTCATTCCCGGTAACTCCGAAAACCTTCCGGTAATCAAATGGCGTCATCCTATATATCAATCTTCGTTTCTGGACCATTACGAAAACCCTCGTGACGTCCGTGATCTCATCCGGGACTCCGAACAACATTCGGTAACCAACCATATAACTCAAATACGCATAAAACAACGTCGAACCTTAAGTGTGCAGACCCTGCGGGTTCGAGAACTATGTAGACATGACCCGAGTGACTCCTCGGTCAATATCCAATAGCAGGACCTGGATGCCCATATTGGATCCCACATATTCTACGAAGATCTTATCGTTTGAACCTCAGTGCCAAGGATTCATATAATCCCGTATGTCATTCCCTTTGTCCTTCGGTATGTTACTTGCCCGAGATTCGATCGTCAGTATCCGCATACCTATTTCAATCTCGTTTACCGGCAAGTATCTTTACTCGTTCCGTAATACAAGATCCCGCAACTTATACTAAGTCACTTTGCTTGCAAGGCTTGTGTGTGATGTTGTATTACCGAGTGGGCCCCGAGATACCTCTCCGTCACACGGAGTGACAAATCCCAGTCTCGATCCATACTAACTCAACGAACACCTTCGGAGATACCTGTAGAGCATCTTTATAGTCACCCAGTTACGTTGCGACGTTTGATACACACAAAGCATTCCTTCGGTGTTAGTGAGTTATATTATCTCATGGTCATAGGAACAAATACTTGACACGCAGAAAACAGTAGCAACAAAATGACATGATCAACATGCTACGTCTATTAGTTTGGGTCTAGTCCATCACATGATTCTCCTAATGATGTGATCCCGTTATCAAGTAACAACACTTGCCTATGGCCAGGAAACCTTGGCCATCTTTGATCAACGAGCTAGTCAACTAGAGGCTTACTAGGGACAGTGTTTTGTCTATGTATCCACACAAGTATTGTGTTTCCAATCAATACAATTATAGCATGGATAATAAACGATTATCATGAACAAAGAAATATAATAATAACTAATTTATTATTGCCTCTAGGGCATATTTCCAACAATTTGAGCATTTTATAATTTTGTAGGTGGCTGTTTTGGTGTGTGTAAAATGGCATGTTGCTGTTTTGGGCAGATTATACTATATCTTATATGGGTTGTATTTGTTGAATCGTTGCTCCGTTTTGAACATGCCATATTTGAAAGTTGCTTAGAATTTCATGTAGTTTCACAATATCGTGCTGCATACATGATTTAAAATATTTGTGGCTGTCATTTGCATACATTTTGCATTCATGGCATATTATGTTGTGATATCATATCTTTTAGACCATAGCTTTGTTTTAGATGATCTATATATGTAAATCGACTAGAATGACATGTAGAATCACATGGTACAATTTATTTTACTGCTTAACAAATATAAAAAATGTTTAGTTCAGATCTGGTCAAATTTCGAAATTAACATATGGGGTCGTTTCAGAAATACTATAAGTTGTTTCCGACCTCATTTAAAATTCCTAGATAGTGTAGTTTATTTATGTTTTGCCTCTTGCCATGTTTAGCAACATTTACTATTGTATTGTACCTAAACGAGAGTGAGCTAAGTAATTCAAGTGTGGAGTTTCGTCAATATGCAACTCTTGTATATTGAGCTTCACTTAATGTGTAGAAGTTGATTGTTGTGCTTGTCATGCTTCGCATATTTAAATGGACAAGCATCATATTTGATTGTGCATCATGTAATAAATATGTTGTGGGGTTTATAGTGTGTCGATTGTTTGTTTCCCGTTTGCTTCTTCTCGGTAGAGTTCTGAAAGGGTTCGGAGTGTGAGGATTCGTTCGACTACGCCCGTTCGTCTACTTCACGGATTCGTTCTTCTTCCAAGCGGAATGTGACGAAAGATGATCATTTCCCTAGATACCACTATTATCATTGCTATGCGAGTTGTCTCATATCTATCTCTATGTCTCGCTCACTACCACCTGTTATGTCAAGCCCCCAACATTGCCATGAAAAGCATCTAACCCCTTCACATCCGAGCAAACCTTTGTTTGGCTATGTTACCGCTTGCTGAGACCTTATTATAGCGTTGCTAGTTGCAGGTGCAAGTTGCTTTTGTTGGAAATATGCCCTAGAGGCAATAATAAAATAGTTATTATTATATTTCCAGTTCATGATAATTGTCTATTATTCATGCTATAATTGTATTAACCAGAAACCGTAATACATGTGTGAATATATAGATCACAATGTGTCCCTAATGAGCCTCTAGTTGGCTAGCTTGTTGAGCAATAGATGATCATGGTTTCTTGATCATGGACATTGAATGTCATTGATAACGGGATCACATCATTGGGGAATGATGTGATGGACAAGACCCAATCCTAAGCATAGCACTAGATTGTGTTGTTCGTCTGCTAAAGTTTTCTAATGCCAAGTATCATTTCCTTAGACCGTGAGATTGTGCAACTCCTGGATACCGTACGGGTGCTTTGGGTGTACCAAACGTCACAACGTAACTGGGTGATTATAAAGGTGCACTACGGGTATCTCCAAAAGTGTCTGTTGAGTTGTACGTATCGAGACCGGGATTTGTCACTCCGTGTGACGGAGAAGTATCTTTGGGCCCACTCGGTAATCCATCATCATACTGAGCTCAGTGTGACTAAGGGGTTAGCCACGGGAGGATGTATTACGGAACGAGTAAAGGGACTTGACGGTAACGAGATTGAACAAGGTATAGGGATACCGACGATTGAATCTCGAGCAAGTATCATACCGATAGACAAAGGGAATTGCATAGGGGATCAATTGAATCCTTGACATTGTGGTTCATCCGATGAGATCATCGTGGAACATGTGGGAACCAACATGGATATCCAGACCCCGCTATTGGTTATTGGCCGGAGAGATGTCTCGGTCATGTTTGCACGTCTCCCGAACCCGTAGGGTCTACACACTTAAGGTTCGATGACGCCAGCGTTATAGGGAAATAGTGTACGTGGTTACCGAAGGTTGTTCGGAGTCCCGGATGAGATCCAGATGTCACGAGGAGCTCCAGAATGGTACGGAGGTAAAGATTTATATATAGGAAGTGAGATTTTGAACACCGGAAATGTTCTGGGCGTCACCGGTAACGTACCGGGACCACCAGAAGGGTTCCAGGGGTCCACCGAGAGGGGCCACCGCCCCAAAGGCTAGCATGGGCCAAAAGGTGGAGGGGAACCAGCCCAGATTGAGCTGGTGCGCCTCCCACCTAGGCCCAAGGCGCAAGGAGAGGTGGAGGGGGCAAACCCTAGGCGTAGGAGGGGCCCAAGGCCCACCTGGGTGCGTCACCCCTCCTCTCCCTGTTGTGGTCGCCGCCCTCTGTCCCAGATGGGGCTGTCGCACCCCTTAGGGGTGGGAACCCTAAGGGTTGGCACCTCCTCCCTCTCCCCCTATATATAGTGGTGGTTTTTGGCTTTTGGAGATACAATTTCTTCCTCTCCCGGCGCAGCCCTACACCTCTCTCTCCTCGTCCTCCGCATAGCTTGGCGAAGCTCTGCCGGAGAACCTCGTAGCTCCACCGCCATCACGCCGTCGTGCTACCGGAGCTCTCCCTCAACCTTTCCCTCCTCCTTGCTGGATCAAGGCGTGGGAGACATCACCGGGCTGTATGTGTATTGAACGCGGGGGTGTCGTAGTTCGGCACATAGATCGGAATCCACCACTATCTGAATCACAGCGAGTATGACTCCATCAACCGCGTTCATAGTAACGCTTCCGCTTAGCGATCTTAAAAGGTATGAAGATGCTCTACAACCTCTCTCGTTGTTGGTTTCTCCATAGATAGATCCTTGTATGGCGTAGGAATGTTTTTGAAATTACTACGATCCCCAACTGTGGCATCCGAGCCAAGGTTCTATGCGTAGATTCTATGCACGAGTAGAACACAAAAGTTGTGGGCGCTGATTTGTCAACTTGCTTGTTGTTACTAGTCTTATATTTTTTCGGCGGTATTGTGGGATGAAGCGGCCCAGACCGACTTTGCACGTACGCTTACGTGAGACTGGTTCCACCCACAGACATGCACTTGGTGCATAAGGTGGCTAGCGGGTGTCTGTCTCTCCCACTTTAGTCAAATTGGATTCGATGAAAAGGGTCCTTATGAAGGGTAAAAAGCATTGTCATATCAACGTTGTGGCTGTCATGTAGGTAAGAAATGTTCTTGCTAGAAACCCAAACCAGCCACGTAAAAATTTGCAACAACAATTAGAGGACAGGTAACTTGTTTTTGCAGGGTATGCTATGTGATGTGATATGGCCAAAAGGATGTGATGTTACATATGTGATGTATGAGATTGATCATGTTCTTGTAATAGGATTCACGACTTGCATGTGGATGAGTATGACAACCGGCAGGAGCCATAGGAGCTGTCTTAATTTATTGTATGAGATGCAACGCCATGTTGATTACTTTACTTTATCGCTAATGGATAGCTATAGTAGTAGAAGTAATAGTTGGCGTGACAACTTCACGGAGACACAATGATGGAGATCATCATGTCATGTCGGTGACGATGATGATCATGGTGCCTCGAAGATGGTGATCAAAGGAGCAAGATGATATTGGCCATATCATGTCACTATATGATTGCATGTGATGTTTATCATGTTTTACATCTTATTGCTTAGAACGACGGTAGCAAATATAAGATGATTCCTCATTAAAATTTCGAGATAAGTATTCCCCTAAGTATGCACCGTTTCGAAGGTTTGTTGTCTCGAAGCACCACGTGATGATCGGGTGTGATAGATTCTAACGTTCGCATACAACAGGTGTAAGCCAGTTTTACACACGCAAAACACTTAGATTGATTCGACGAGCCTAGCATGTACAAACATGGCCTCGAATACGGGAGACCGGAAGGTCGAACATGAGTCGTATGGTTGATACGATCAGCATGGAGATGCTCACCATTGATGACTAGTCTGTCTCACGTGATGATCGGACACGGGCTAGTCGACGTGGATCATGTAACACTTGGATGACTAGAGGGATGTCGATCTAAGTCGGAATTCATTAGTAATTTGATTAGATGAACTTAATTATCATGAACTTAGTCTAAAGTTGTCCTTACAAATATTGTAGATCCAATAGCCAACGCAAATGTCCCATTCAACTTCAACGCGTTCCAAGAGAAAACCAAGATGAAAGACGATGGGAGCAACTATGCGGACTGGGCTCGTAACTTAAAGCTCATCCTCATGGCTTCCAAGAAGGCATATGTCCTTAATTCACCGCTAGGTGATCCTCCCGTTCCTGCGGCAACCCAGGACGTTAGGAACGCTTGGCAGTCGCAGAGTGATGACTACTCTCTCGTTCAATGCGGCATGTTTTACAGTTTAGAACCGGGGCTCCAAAGGCGTTTTGAGCAACATGGAGCAGATGAGATGTTCGAGGAGTTGAACCTTGTTTTTCAAGATCATGCTCGGGTCGAGAGATATGAAGTCTCCGACAAGTTCTTTAGCTATAAGATGGAGGAGAATAGTTCTGTCAGTGAGCATATACTCAGAATGTCTGGGTTGCACAACCGCTTGACTCAACTCGGAGTTGAACTTCCGGATGATGCGGTAATTGACAGAATCCTCCAGTCGCTTCCACCTAGCTACAAAGGCTTTGTGATGAATTACAACATGCAAGGGATGGAAAATACTATTCCCAAGTTGTATTCAATGTTGAAATCTACAAAGGTAGAAATCAAGAAAGAGCATTGCTACCTCTTGAGCTTGCGTTGGATTTTTCCCTTGAAGAGGAAAGGGTGATGCAGCACAGTAGCAGTAAGTATTTCCCTCAGTTTGAGAACCAAGGTATTAATCCAGTAGGAGTATCAAGATTAAGCACCGATGTACCTGCGCAAAAACAGCAAACTTCCACCCAACGCTACAAAGGGGTTGTCAATCCCTTCACGATTGATTGCAAGGTGAGATCTGAAGGCGGAAAGTGCAACAAAGTAAAAGTGTAAGGCTGAAAATATGATGTGAAGTAGACCCGGGGGCCATAGTATTCACTAGAGGCTTCTCTCAAGATAGCAAATATTATGGTGGGTGAACGAATTACTGTCGAGCACTAGATAGAACCGCGCAAAGTCATGACGATATCTAAGGCAATGATCATACATATAGGCATCACGTCTGAGACAAGTAGACCGATACTTTCTGCATCTACTACTATTACTCCACACATCGACCGCTATCCAGCATGCATCTAGTGTATGGAGTTCATGACGAACAGAGTAACGCCTTAAGCAAGATGACATGATGTAGAGGGATAAATTCATGCAATAGATATAAACCCCATCTTTTTACCCTCGATGGCAACAACGCGATGCGTGCCTCGCTACCCCTTGTGTCACTGGGTGAGGTCACCGCACGGTATGAACCCAAAACCAAGCACTTCTCCCATTGCATGAATCATAGATCAAGTTGGCCAAACAAAACCCACAACTCGAAGAGAATTACAAGGATATGAAATCATGCATATAAGAGATCAGAAGAAACTCAAATAAGATTCATAGATAATCTGATCATAAATCCATGCTACTTCTCAAACAACAACGCCAGAAATTTACACGTTGACGGAGACTTGCTTGCGTTGGTTGTTCCCTTGAAGAAGAAAGGGTGATGTAGCATAGGAGTACTAAGTATTCCCCTCAGTTTGAGAACCAAGGTATCAATCCAGTAGGAGAATCGCGTCAAGTCCAGAGTACCTACGCAAACACAAAAGAGCTTGCACCCAACGCTATAAAGGGGTTGTCAATCCCTTCAAGATTGATTGCAAAGTGAGATCTGAAGGCGGAAATTGCAACGAAGTAAAAGAGTAAGGCTGAAAATATGATGTGAAGTAGACCCGGGGCCATAGTGTTCACTAGAGGCTTCTCTCAAAATAGAAAATATTACGGTGGGTGCACAAATTACTGTCAAGTAATTGATAGAACCGCGCAAAGTCATGACGATATCTAAGGCAATGATCATACATATAGGCATCACGTCCGAGACAAGTAGACCGATACTTTCTGCATCTACTACTATTACTCCACACATCGACCGCTATCCAGCATGCATCTAGTGTATTGAGTTCATGACGAACAGAGTAACGCTTTAAGCAAGATGACATGATGTAGAGGGATAAACTCAAACCAATGATGAAAACCCCATCTTTTTACCCTTGATGGCAACAACATGATGCGTGCCTCGCTACCCCTTCTGTCACTAGGTGAGGTCACCGCATGGTATGAACCCAAAACCAAGCACTTCTCCCATTGCAAGAATCATAGATCAAGCTGGCCAAACAAAACCCACAACTCAAAGAGAATTACAAGGGTATGAAATCGTGCATAAGAGAGATCAGAAGAAACTCAAATAATATTCATAGATAATCTGATCATAAATCCACAATTCATCGGATCTCGACAAACACACTGCAAAAGAAGATTACATCGGATAGATCTCCATGAAGATCATGGAGAACTTTGTATTGAAGATCCAAGAGAGAGACGAAGCCATCTAGCTACTAGCTATGGACCCATAGGTCTATGGTGAATTACCCATGCATCATCGGAGAGGTCATGGTGTTGATGAAGAAGCCCTCCGTATCCGAATCCCCTCCGGCAGGGCACCAGAACATGCCCTAGATGGGATCTTGCGGAGACAGAAGCTTGCGGCGGCGGAAAAGTATTTTCGTGGATCTCTTGATTTTTTCTGGGATTTTAGTGAATATATAGGCGAAAGACCTAGGGCAGAGGAGGCCCAGGGAGCCCACAAGCCTGGGAGGCGCGGGCCCCCCTGGCCGTGGCTAGGGGGCTTATGGGGTCCATGGTGACCCTCTACCTTGGTTCTCAAGTCTCCCGATCGTCTTCTGTTTTGGAAAAAATCTTTTTGGAAGTTTCATTCCGTTTGGACTCCGTTTAAAATCCTCCTCTGAAAAGGGTCAAAAACACGGAAAAAACAGGAACTGGCACTTGGCACTGAGTTAATAAGTTAGTCCCAAAAAAGATACAAAAGGCATACAAAACATCCAAAGTTTGACAAGATAATAGCATGAAACCATCAAAAATTATAGATTCGTTGGAGACTTATCAAGCATCCCCAAGCTTAACTCATGCTCGTCCTCGAGTAGGGAAGTGATAAAGACTGAATCTTTTATGTGGAATGCTACCTAGCGTAGTTGTCCTTTATAACTTCTTTCATGTGACATGAATGTTCAGATCCGTAAGATTCAAAACAATAGTTTGCTATTGAAATGAAAACAATAATACTTCAAGCAAACTAGCAAGGTAATCATGAACTTTCGAAATAACAAGGCCAAGAAAGTTATCCCTACAAAATCATATAGTTTGGCTATGCTCCATCATCCCCACACAACTAATGTAAATCATGCACAACCCCGGTATTGGCCAAGTAATTGTTTCCGCACTCTTACTTTCTCAAACCTTTTACAACTATCATGCAATACATGAGCGTGAGCCATGGATATAACACTATAGGTGGAATAGAGTGTGGTGGTGGTTGTGAGACTAAAAGGAGGAGATGGTCACATTGACTCGGCGTATCAAAGGACTATGAAGATGCCCATTAATAGATATCAATGTGAATGAGTAGGGATTGCCATAAAAGGATGCACGAGAGCTATAAGTATGTGAAAGCTCAAAAGGAGAACTAGTGGGTGTGCATCCAACTTGCTTGCTCACGAAGACCTAGGGCAATTTTGAGGAAGCCCATCGTTGGAATATACAAGCCAAGTTATATAATAAAGATTACCACTAGCATATGGTGGTGACAAAACGAGAGGCTCTCAATCATGAAGAACATGGTGCTATTATGAAGCACAACTGTGGAAAAAGATAGTAGCATTGTCCCTTCTCTCTTTTTTCTCTCTCTCTCTTTTTATTTGGGCTCTTTGGCCTCTTTTTTTTATTTTTTTATTTCCTCACATGGGACAATGCTCTAATAATGATGATCATCACACTTTTATTTACTCAGAGCTCAAAGCTCAGAACGATGATGACTCTATAGGAAATGCCTCCGGCAGTGTACCGGGATGTGCAACGATCTAGCTTGGCGTATGACGTTGAAACATCTCGCTAGCTATCTTACGATCATGCAATGGCAATATGATAGTGACGGCACAAGTCATGAGACGGAACAGTGGGAGTTGCATGGCAATATATCTCGGAATGGCTATGAAAATGGCATGGTAGGTAGGTATGGTGGATGTTTTGAGCAAGGCATATGGTGGGTTTGTGCACCGGCGAAAGTTGCGCGGCGCTAGAGAGGCTAGCAATGGTGGAAGGTGAAAGTGCACCTATACCATGGACTCACATTAGTCATGAAGAACTCACATACTTGTTGCGGAAGTTTTTATTAGTAATCGAAACAAAGTGCTAAACGCATACTCCTAGGGGAAGCGTTGGTAGGTGTTAACCATCGCGCGATCCCGACCGCAACACAAAGGATGACAATCAATAGATCAATTATGCTCTGACTTCCTAACATCGCGGTTCACCATACGTGCATGTTACGGGAATCACTAACTTCAACACAAGTATTTCTAGATTCACAACACCCTACTAACATAACTCTTAGTATTACCAGATCCACGTCTCAAAACTAATTGAGAGGAATCAAAACTTCTCTTTGTACTCAATGCACATGAAGATGGAGGTTTTTGTATCCTCTTTAGGTACCTATCACATTTGGGACTACTTTCATAGCACAAGCCAACTACCAAGTGACGCACCGCCGTGCTCTAAAAGATCTAAGTGAAGCACACAGAGCAAAATGGTCTAGCTCAAAAGATATAAGTGAAGCACGATGAGCATTCTAGCAAAATCACGATGAGTGTGTGTCTCTCTCAAAAGGTGTGCAGCAAGGATGATTGTGACACAACAAAAAGAAACGACTACTACGATACAAGACGCTCCAAGCAAAACACATATCATGTGGTGAATAAAAATATAGCTCCAAGTAATGTTACCGATGGATTGAAGACGAAAGAGGGGATGCCTTCCCGGGGCATCCCCAAGCTTAGGCTTTTTGGTGTCCTAGAATTTGGCTTGGGATGCCTTGGGCATCCCCAAGCTTGACCTATTTCCACTCTTTATCCATTTGTCCATGAGAATATCACCCAAAACTTGAAAACTTCACAACACAAAACTTAAACAGAAACTCGTGATATCATTAGCACAAGAAAACAAACTACCACCTCCTTAGGTACTGTAGCAATCTTGATTTCTATTTGTATTGGTGTTAGATTACTATATTCTCACTTTTCCATGGCTACTACCCCCCGATACTATCCATAGTTTCATCAAAACAAGCAACCAACTCAACAAAAAAACAAAATTTGTCAAAAACAAACCAGTCTGTAGCAATCTGTATACTTCCTATACTTATGGTATTTAAAGAATTCTGAACAATTAAGACTGCCTGGGCAAAAGGCATATCAACCAGAAGCAAAAAAGAATCAACTCAAAAGCTCTTTCTTAATAAAAATGAAAAATAATTTCGTGAGCGAAAAGTTTCTGTCTTTTTCCAGCAGGATCAAACAACCATCACCAAGACTAGTCATAAAGGTTTTGCTTGGCTCAAACACAAAAAGAAAGGCAAAAGACACAACCATAACAGAATTATGATAGTGTGGACGCAACAAAACAGAAATAAAAATATAAATTCATTGGGTTGCCTCCCAAAAAGCGCTATTGTTTAACGCCCTTAGCTTGGCATAAAGCGGTAGAATCATGTATCGTCGTCTTTGGTGCTCAAACCATAAGTAGCCCTCATCATGGATTCATAAGGCAATCTTATTTTCTTTCTAGGAAAGTGTTCCATACCCTTCTTTAAAGGAAATTGAAATCTAATATTCCCTTCCTTCATATCGATGATAGCACCGATAGTCCTTAGGAAAGGTCTACCAAGACTGATAGGGCATGTAGGATTGCAATCAATGTCAAGCACAATGAAATCCACAGGTACATAGTTCCTATTTGCAATAATAAGAACATCACTAATCCTTCCCATGGGTTTTTTGATAGTAGAATCCGCAAGATGCAAATTAAGAGAACACTCCTCAATCTCATTAAAACCCAGAACATCACATAAAGACTTTGGAATCGCGGAAACACTAGCAGCCAAATGACACAAAGCATTGCATTCATGGTTTTTGTTTTTTATTCTGATAGTACGTTCCCACTCATCATGAAGCTTTCTAGGGATAGAAACTTCCAATTCAAGTTTCTCTTCAAGAGATTTTATCATAGCTTCGACGATATGATCGGTAAAGGCCTTGTTTTGGCTATAAGCGTGTGGAGAGTTTAGCATGGATTGCATCAAGGAAATGCATTGAATCAAGGATCAACTATCATAATTGAATTCCTTGAAATCCAAAGAAGTAATTTCATTACTACTCAAGGTTTTAATATCTTCTACTCCACTTTCAATGCTTTTAGCATCAAGATATATGGACTCCGAATCATTGGGGCGTTTTTCAACCAAAGTGGATTCATATCCAGCCCCATCATCATTAGGTTTGACACAAGAAAACAAAGATTCAATGGGATTCACACCAAGCACTTTAAGATCTTCGTGATTTTTATCACGAGAACACGCCTTTTTAAGCCATTCATGTCTAGCACGAATTTGGGCGGTTCTTTCTTTGCTCTCACTCATGGAAACACGCATAGCTTTCAAAGTTTCATCCATATTGATCTTGGGAGGAGCACATCTCACTTTCAAAGCATCAATATCACTAGACATTCAATCAACGCTCCTAGCCAAATCGTCAATTTGAGTAGTTTTTCTCTATGGACGCACTGAAAATCTTTTGCGAGTTGATAAACTCTTTGATATTACTCTCTAGATCAGAGGGTAATCTATTGTAATTTCCATGAGTATTGTTGTAGGAGTTACTAGGAAAAGGCCTAGGAACATAGTTTCCTCTAAAAGCATTGTTGTTGCCAAAATTATTCCTACCAACAAAATTAACATCCAAGCTAGCGTTGCTACTCTCAATCAAGGAAGACAAGGGCATATCATTAGGATCTAAAGGAGCACTTATACTAGCAACCAAATTCATTAACTCATCCATCTTAGCACTCAACGAGTTCATTTCTTCTATAGCGTGTACCATTTTACTAGTAGTTGACCTTTCAGTGTGCCACTGAGAGTAGTTCGTCGTGATATTGTCTAGGAGTTTTGTAGCTTCTCCTAACGTGATTTCCAAGAACATTCCACCTGAGGCGGAGTCCAAGATATTTCTAGAAGTGAAATTCAAGCCAGCGTAAAAGATTTGTATAATCATCCAAAGAGTCAAGCCATGAGCGGGACAATTTCTAATCATCAATTTCGTCCTCTCCCAAGATTGTGCAACATGTTCATGATCAAGTTGCTTAAAATTCATGATATCATTACAAAGAGAGATAATCTTAGCCGGCGGAAAATACTTGGATATATAAGCATCTTTGCACTTATTCCAAGAATCAATACTATTTTTGGGCAAAGACGAAAACCAAGTTTTTGCTCAATCTCGCAACGAGAAAGGAAAAAAGCTTCAATTTAATCACATCATTATCCACATATTTCTTCTTTTGCATATCGCAAAGCTCCTTGAAGGTATTAAGATGGGATGCGTCATCTTCACTACGAAGGCCGGAGAATTGCTCTTTCATAACAAGATTCAGCAAAGCAGCATTGATTTCATATGATTCCGCACTAGTGGCGGGAGCAATCGGAGTACTAATAAAATCATTATTATTAGTATTCGAGAAGTCTCAAAGTTTGGTGTTTTCAGTCATGGTGACTTCAGCAAGCAAGCAAGCACACAAGCGAAGAGAGAGCAAGCGAGAGAAGAGGGCGAACGAAAAAGGCAAACGAGAAAGGCAAACAGAAAAAGGGCAAATATTTTTGTAAATTTTTGTTTTCCAGAAGTGGGGGAGAGGGAAACGAGAGGCAAAAAAGTAAATGCAAGAGATGAGTTTGCGACACTTACTTGGATGAGTTCTTGACTTGATCCTCCCCAGCAACGGCGCCAGAAATCCTTCTGCTACATCTCAAACAGCAGCGCCAGAAATTGACACGTTGACGGAGACTTGCTTGTGTTGGTTTTTCCCTTGAAGAGGAAAGGGTGATCCAGCATAGGAGCAGTAAGTATTTCCCTCAGTTTGAGAACCAAGGTATCAATCCAGTAGGAGAATCGCGTCAAGTCCAGAGTACCTGCGCAAACACAAAAGAGCTTGCACCCAACGCTATAAAGGGGTTGTCAATCCCTTCAAGATTGATTGCAAAGTGAGATCTGAAGGCGGAAAGTGCAACGAAGTAAAAGAGTAGGGCTGAAAATATGATGTGAAGTAGACCCGGGGGCCATAGTGTTCACTAGAGGCTTCTCTCAAAATAGAAAATATTACGATGGGTGAACAAATTACTGTCGAGCAATTGATAGAACCGCGCAAAGTCATGACGATATCTAAGGCAATTACCTCTTGAGCTTGCGTTGGATTTTTCCCTTGAAGAGGAAAGGGTGATGCAGCACAGTAGCAGTAAGTATTTCCCTCAGTTTGAGAACCAAGGTATTAATCCAGTAGGAGTATCAAGATTAAGCACCGATGTACCTGCGCAAAAACAGCAAACTTCCACCCAACGCTACAAAGGGGTTGTCAATCCCTTCACGATTGATTGCAAGGTGAGATCTGAAGGAGGAAAGTGCAACAAAGTAAAAGTGTAAGGCTGAAAATATGATGTGAAGTAGACCCGGGGGCCATAGTATTCACTAGAGGCTTCTCTCAAGATAGCAAATATTATGGTGGGTGAACGAATTACTGTCGAGCACTAGATAGAACCGCGCAAAGTCATGACGATATCTAAGGCAATGATCATACATATAGGCATCACGTCTGAGACAAGTAGACCGATACTTTCTGCATCTACTACTATTACTCCACACATCGACCGCTATCCAGCATGCATCTAGTGTATTGAGTTCATGACGAACAGAGTAACGCCTTAAGCAAGATGACATGATGTAGAGGGATAAATTCATGCAATAGATATAAACCCCATCTTTTTACCCTCGATGGCAACAACGCGATGCGTGCCTCGCTACCCCTTCTGTCACTGGGTGAGGTCACCGCACGGTATGAACCCAAAACCAAGCACTTCTCCCATTGCATGAATCATAGATCAAGTTGGCCAAACAAAACCCACAACTCGAAGAGAATTACAAGGATATGAAATCATGCATATAAGAGATCAGAAGAAACTCAAATAAGATTCATAGATAATCTGATCATAAATCCATGCTACTTCTCAAACAACAACGCCAGAAATTTACACGTTGACGGAGACTTGCTTGCGTTGGTTGTTCCCTTGAAGAAGAAAGGGTGATGTAGCACAGGAGTACTAAGTATTCCCCTCAGTTTGAGAACCAAGGTATCAATCCAGTAGGAGAATCGCGTCAAGTCCAGAGTACCTACGCAAACACAAAAGAGCTTGCACCCAACGCTATAAAGGGGTTGTCAATCCCTTCAAGATTGATTGCAAAGTGAGATCTGAAGGCGGAAATTGCAACGAAGTAAAAGAGTAAGGCTGAAAATATGATGTGAAGTAGACCCGGGGCCATAGTGTTCACTAGAGGCTTCTCTCAAAATAGAAAATATTACGGTGGGTGCACAAATTACTGTCAAGCAATTGATAGAACCGCGCAAAGTCATGACGATATCTAAGGCAATGATCATACATATAGGCATCACGTCCGAGACAAGTAGACCGATACTTTCTGCATCTACTACTATTACTCCACACATCGACCGCTATCCAGCATGCATCTAGTGTATTGAGTTCATGACGAACAGAGTAACGCTTTAAGCAAGATGACATGATGTAGAGGGATAAACTCAAACCAATGATGAAAACCCCTTATTTTTACCCTTGATGGCAACAACGCGATGTGTGCCTCGTTACCCCTTCTGTCACTGGGTGAGGTCACCGCATGGTATGAACCCAAAACCAAGCACTTCTCCCATTACAAGAATCATAGATCAAGCTGGCCAAAGAAAACCCACAACTCGAATAGAATTACAAGGATATGAAATCATGCATAAGAGAGATCAGAAGAAACTCAAATAATATTCATAGATAATCTGATCATAAATCCACAATTCATCGGATTTCGACAAACACACTCCAAAAGAAGATTACAACGGATAGATCTGCATGAAGATCATGGAGAACTTTGTATTGAAGATCCAAGAGAGAGAACAAGCCATCTAGCTACTAGCTATGGACCTGTAGGTCTATGGTGAACTACACACGCACCATCAGAGAGGTCATGGTGTTGATGATGAAGCCCTCCGTATCCGAATCCCCCTCCGATAGGGCACCAAAACGTGGCCCAGATGGGATCTTGCGGAGACAGAAGCTTGCAGCGACGGAAAAGTATTTTTGTGGCTCTCTTGATTTTTTCTGTGATTTTAGGGAATATATAGGCGAAATACCTAGGGTAGAGGAGGCCCAGGGAGCCCACAAGCCTGGGAGGCACGGGCCCCCCTGGCTGCGGCTAGGGGGCTTGTGGGGTGCGTGGTGATGCCTTGGTTCTCAAGTCTCCCGATCGTCTTCTGTTTCGGAAAAAATCATTTTGGAAGTTTCATTCCGTTTGGACTCCGTTTAGAATCCTCCTCTGAAAAGGGTCAAAAACACGGAAAAACAGGAACTGGCACTTGGCACTGAGTTAATAAGTTAGTCCCAAAAAAGATATAAAAGGCATACAAAACATCCAAAGTTTGACAAGATAATAGCATGAAACCATCAGAAATTATAAATACGTTGGAGACGTATCAATCCACAATTCATCGGATCTCGACAATCACACCGCAAAAGAAGATTACATCGGATAGATCTCCATGAAGATCATGGAGAACTTTGTATTGAAGATCCAAGAGAGAGAAGAAGCCATCTAGCTACTAGCTATGGACCCGAAGGTCTATGGTGAACTATTCACGCATCATCGGAGAGGCAATGATGTTGATTAAGAAGCCCTCCGTATCCGAATCCCCCCTCCGGCAGGGCACCAGTACGTGCCCCAGATGGGATCTTGCGGAGGCAGAAGCTTGCGGCGGCGGAAAAGTATTTTCGTGGATCTCTCTCGTGGTTTTGGATTTTTCGGGGATTTATAGGCGGAAGAAGTAGGGCAGACAAGCCACAGGGGGGCCACAAGCATGCTAGGCATGGGCCCCCTGGCCGCGCCTAGGGGGCTTGTGGCCTCCCCTGGTGGCCTGTGCCTTGGTTCTCACGCTCCCTGCGTATCTTCTATTTCGGAAAAAAATCTTTTCGGAGGTTTTATTCCGTTTGGACTCCGTTTAGTATTCTCCTCTGAAAAGGGTCAAAAACACGGAAAAAACAGGAAGTGGCACTTGACACTGAATTAATAAGTTAGTCCCAAAAAAGATATAAAAGGCATACAAAACATCCAAAGTTTGACAAGATAATAGCATGGAACCATAAAAATTATAGATACGTTGGAGACGTATCAAGCATCAAGTGTTGATGGTTAATAAGACCACCAGTTTCAAGAAGGGCAAGGGTAAGAAAAGCTTCAAGAAATACGGCAAAGCTGTTGCCGCGCTCGGTAAGCCAGTTACCGGGAAGAAGTCAAAGAAAGTACCTAAGCCTGAGACTGAGTGCTACTACTGCAAGGGAACCGGTCACTGGAAGCGGAATTGCCCCAAGTACTTAGCGGACAAGAAGGCCGGCAACGTCAAAGGTATATGTGATATACTTGTTATTGATGTGTACCTTACCAGCGCTCGTAGTAGCTTCTGGGTATTTCATACCGGTGTTGTTGCTCACATTTGCAACTCTAAGTAGGAACTACAGAACAAGCGTAGGCTGGCTAAGGACGAGGTGACAATGCACGTCGGGAATGGTTCCAAGGTCGATGTGTTCGCCGTCGGCATGCTACCTCTACATCTACCTTCGGGATTAGTTATAAACCTTAATAATTATTATTTAGTACCATCTTTAAGCATGAACATTGTATTGGGCTCTCGCTTGATGCCAGATGGCTACTCATTTAAATCTGAGAATAAAGGTTGTTCTATTTATATGAGTGGTGTGTTTTATGATCATGCCCCGCTGGTTAATGGCTTATTCCTAATGAATCTCGATCGTGATGTTACACATATTCATAGTGTGAGTGCTAAAAGATGCAAGGTTGATAATGATAGTCCCACATACTTGTGGCAATGCCGCCTTGGTCATCTCGGCGTAAAGCGCATGAAGAAACTCCATAAAGATGGACTTTTGGAGTCACTTGATTTTGAATCATTTGGCACATGCAAACTGTGCCTCATGGGCAAGATGACCAAGACTCTGTTCTTCGGAATAATGGAGCGAGCAACTAACATGTTGGAAGTAATACATACCGATGTATGTGGTCCAATGAGCGTTGAAGCTCGCGATGGCTATCGTTATGTTCTCACCCTCACTGATGATTTAAGTTGATATGGATATGTCTACTTGATGAAGCGCAAGACTGAAACCTTTGAAAAGTTCAAGGAATTTCAGAGTGAGGTGGAGAATCAACACGAAAAGAAAATAAAGTTTCTACGATCTGATCGTGGAGGAGAATATTTGAGCCATGAGTTTGGCACACACCTACGGAAATGTGGAATTGTTTCACAACTCACTCTGCCTGGCACACCGCAGCGTAACGGTGTGTCTGAACGTCGTAATCGTACTTTATTGGATATGGTGCGATCTATGATATCTCTTACCGATTTACCACTATCATTTCGGGGATATGCATTGGAAACTGTCGCATTCACTTTAAATAGGGCACCGTCTAAATTCGTTGAGACGACACCATATGAATTATGGTTTGGCAAGAAACCTAAGTTGTTGTTTCTTAAAGTTTGGGGCTGCGATGCTTACGTGAAGAAACTTCAACCAGAGAAGCTCGAACCCAAAGCGAAAAATGTGTCCTCATAGGATAACCTAAGGAAACTATTGGGTACACCTTCTATCTTAGATCCGAAGGCAAGATCTTTGTTGCTAAGAACAGATCCTTTCTAGAGAAGAGTTTCTCTCGAAAGAAGTAAGTGGGAGGAAAATGGAACTTGATGAGGTAATAGTACCTCCTCTCGAGCCGGAGAGTAGCGTGGCGCAAGAAAATGTTTCTGAGGCGCCTGCACCGGCTAGAGATGACGTTAATGATGATGATCATGACACTTCAGATCAAGTTGCTATTGAACCTTGAAGGTCGACAAGGATACGCTCGGCACCAGAGTGGTACGGCAACGCTGTCATGGAAATCATGTTGTTAGACAACAGTGAACCTTCGAACTATGAAGAAGCGATGGTGGGCCCGGATTCCAACAAATGGCTTGAGGCCATGAAATCCGAGATAGGATCCATGTATGAGAACAAAGTATGGACTCTGGTAGACTTGCCCGATGATCGGAGAGCCATAGAAAATAAATGGATCTTCAAGAAGAAGACTGACGCGGATGGTAATGTGACCATCTATAAGGCTTGACTTGTCGCTAAGGGTTATGGACAAGTTCAAGGGATTGACTACGATGAGACCTTCTCACCCGTAGCCATGTTGAAGTCGGTCCGAATCATGTTACAATTGCCGCATTTTATGATTATGAAATCTGGCAAATGGATGTCAAAACAACATTCCTGAACGGCTTTCTTAAAGAAGAATTGTATATGATACAGCTGGAAGGTTTTGTGGATCCTAGCAGTGCTAACAAGGCATGCAAGCTCCAGCGCTCCGTCTATGGGTTGGTGCAAGCATCTCGGAGTTGGAACATTCGCTTTGATGAGGTGATCAAAGCGTTTTGGTTTATACAGACTTATGGAGAAGCCTGTATTTACAGGAAAGTGAGTGGGAGCTCTGTAGCATTTCTCATATTATATGTGTATGACATATTGTTGACGGGAAATGATATGGAACTATTGGAAAGCATCAAGGCCTATTTGAATAAGAGTTTTTCAATGAAGGACCTTGGAGAAGCTGCTTACATATTAGGCATCAAGATCTATAGAGATAGATCAAGACACCTCATAGGTCTTTCACAAAGCACATACCTTGACAGGATATTGAAAAAGTTCAATATGGATAAGGCTAAGAAGGTGTTCTTGCCTGTATTGCAAGGTGTGAGGTTGAATGTGACTCTACGACCGACCACGGCGGAAGATAGAGAAAAGATGAGTACCTTCCCCTATGCTTCAACCATAGGCTCTATCATGTATGCCATGTTGTGTACCAGACCTGATGTGAACCTTGCCATAAGTTTGGTAGCGAGGTACCAGAGTGATCCAGGAGTGAATCATTGGACAGCGGTCAAGAATATCCTAAATTACCTGAAAATGACTAAATATATGTTTCTCGTCTATGGAGGTGCCGAAGAGCTCGTCGTAAAGGGTTACGTCGATGCTAGCTTCGGCATAGATCCGGATGACTCCAAGTCATAAACTGGATACATGTACATTTTGAATAATGGGGAAGTAAGTTTGTGGAGTTGCAAGCAAAGCGTCGTGGCGGCATCTACATGTGAAGCGAAGTACATAGCTGCTTCGGAAGCTGCACTTGAAGGAGTCTAGATGAAGGAGTTCATCACCGACCTAGCAGTGATTCCAAGTGCGTCAGGCCCGATGACTCTGTTGTATGACAACACTAGAGCTATTGCTATTGCAAAGCAGCCCAGGTTTCACAAGAAGACCAAGCACATCAAGCGCTGCTTCAACTCCATTCGTGGATACATCCAGGATGCAGATATAGATATTTGTAAAGTACATACGAATCTGAATGTCGCAGACCCGTTAACTAAACCTCTTCCACGGGGAAAGCATGATCAGCACCAGAACTCTATGGGTGTTCGATTCATCACAATGTAACTAGATTATTGACTCTAGTGCTAGTGGGAGACTGTTGGAAATATGCCCTAGAGGCAATAATAAAGTAGTTATTATTATATTTCCAGTTCATGATAATTGTCTATTATTCATACTATAATTGTATTAACCACAAACCGTAATACATGTGTGAATATATAGATCACAATGTGTCCCTAATGAGCCTCTAGTTGGCTAGCTCGTTGATGAATAGATGATCATGGTTTCTTGATCATGGACATTGGATGTCATTGATAATGGGATCATATCATTGGGGAATGATGTGATGGACAAGACCCAATCCTAAGCATAGCACTAGATCGTGTTGTTCGTGTGCTAAAGCTTTTCTAATGTCAAGTATCATTTCGTTAGACCGTGAGACCGTGCAACTCTCGGATACCGTAGGGGTGCTTTGGGTGTACCAAACTTCATAATGTAACTGGGTGGTTATAAAGGTGCACTACGGGTATATCCGAAAGTGTCTGTTGAGTTGTACGTATCGAGGCCGGGATTTGTCACTCCGTGTGACGGAGAGGTATCTCTCGGCCCACTCGGTAATCCATCATCATATTGAGCTCAGTGTGACTAAGGGGTTAGCCACGGGATGATGTGTTACGGAACGAGTAAAGAGACTTCTCGGTAACAAGATTGAACAAGGTATAGGGATATCGATGATCAAATCTCGAGCAAGTATCATACCGATAGACAAAGGGAATTGCATACGAGGTTGATTGAATCCTTGACATTGTGGTTCAACCGATGAGATCATCGTCGAACATGTGGTAACCAACATGGATATCCAGACCCCCACTGTTGGTTATTTGCCGGAGAGATGTCTCGGTCATGTCTGCACGTCTCCCGAACCCATAGGGTCTACACACTTAAGGTTTGATGAAGTCAGGGTTATATCTAAATAGTGTATGTGGTTACCGAAGGTTGTTCGGAGTCCCGGATGAGATCCCGAACGTCACGAGGAGCTTCAGAATGGTCCGAAAGTAAAGATTTATATATAGGAAGTGAAATTTTGGACATCGGAAATGTTTCGGGCGTCATCGGTAATGTACCGGGACCACCAGAAGGGTTTCGAGGATCCACCGGGAGGGGCCACCAGCCACAAAGGCTAGCATGGGCCAAAAGGTGGAGGGGAACCAGCCCAGAGTGGGCTCGTGCGCCTCCAGCCTAGGCCCAAGGCGCAATGAGAGGTGGAGGGGGGCAAATCCTAGGCGCAGGAGGGGCCCAAGGCCCACCTGGGTGCGCCACCCCTCCTCTCCCTGCCCTGGCCGCCGCCCTGTGCCCAAGATGGGGTTGTCGCACCCCTTAGGGGTGGGAACCCTAAGGGTTGGCACCTCCTCCCTCTCCCCCTATATATAGTGGTGGTTTTTGACTTTTGGAGATACAATTTCTTCCTCTCCCGGCGCAGCCCTACACCTCTCTCTCCTCGTCCTCCGCATAGCTTGGCGAAGCTCTGCCGGAGAACCTCATAGCTCCACCGCCACCACGCCGTCGTGCTGCCGGAGCTCTCCCTCAACCTCTCCCTCCTCCTTTCTGGATCAAGGCATGGGAGACGTCACCGGGCTGTACGTGTGTTGAACGTGGAGGTGTCGTAGTTTGGCACATAGATCGGAATCCACCGCGATCTGAATCGCAGTGAGTACGACTCCATCAACCAGGTTCATAGTAATGCTTCCGCTTAGCGATATTCAAAGGTATGAAGATGCTCTACAACCTCTCTCGTTGCTGGTTTATCCATAGATAGATCCTTGTATGTCGTAGGAAATTTGTTGAAATTACTACGATCCCCAACAGCTTTCCATGTGACAATATGGATTCCTTGTTATATCAAAATATTATTGCTATTTAATTTAATGCACCTATACACTTGGTAAAAGGTGGAAGGGTTGACCTTTTGGCTCGGTGTTTTGTTCCACCTTTGTTGCCCTAGTTACTTGTGTACCGGTGTTATGTTCCATATTGAGTGCTCCTAACATGCTTGGGGTTGTTATGGGGACCCCCTTGATTTTTGTTTTGGGATAAACTCTTCCGGCAAGGCCCAACATTGGTACTCTATTTTCCCAACATAATAATACTGAACACCGTTAGTAACACACAAGGAGTTAGCACTACACGTGGATTAATTCAACATAATACATGGAGGGACAATGCTGATGGTGCTGGTCCTAAATAGAGCCACTTGCGAGGCCACCCCGGGGCAACTCGGGGGATTTCTATGTGGCCACTATACATATTGCTCATCCGGTAGTGTCGTGAGAAAGAGATACACGCGACTCCTATTAGGATCTGGCCTGTTGGGCGGTCTTGTTGGATTTTCTTTACTCTTATCGAATTTCTTATGCACTGGGATGTCGAGGATACCTCGGGCTATCTTAAGGTTCAGGTTTTCTCTCCAGGACAGCTTGTGATAGTTTGTGATGGACTAATTGGAGCACCCGTGCTCGGTTAAATCTTTCAAAAATTTGTGCTCGCGGTTATGTGGCAACTTGGTAACTTTGTTTGACACCGAGTCATAGCTAGCTTGAAGTAAACTCAACTAAAATATGCCAACTGTGTGCATAACCATGATTGTCTCTATTCATGAGTTCTACACCCAAGAGAGGTTATGTTTGACTCGTAAGTAGGTGTTCGGGATCACTTCTTGATCATTTTAGTTCACGTTCGTTTATGCATAGACCACCCCCTCTTATTCTTGTACTCGTAAGTTAGCTATTCAAATAAATGCTTAGTTGCTTGCTCGAGCCTTGCCACTTAACCATATCTCACCCATTAAGCTTTGTTAGTCTTGATACCTTTGGAAATGAGATTGCTAAGTCCCTGTGGCTCACAGATTACTACAACAACAGTTATAAGCACATGTAAAGTGATACTTTGACATGAGTGCATGATTTTTCTATTTGGAGTTTCTTCTTCTTCATCATTAATCATAAGATAGTTTCCAGGCTGGCAGCATGGGCTAGCAGGGATGAACGTTGTTTTTTATCGTTTCTTTTCGTCCATAATCGGACCCTGCTCTTTTGAATGGTGCTTGAATGTATGCTTGTTTTGAGATGATCATGATTAGATTGTGGTGAGTGTAGGCAAATTACATATACTCATCTCTTCTTTAAATGTACTTGTAACAATACACCTTCTTGCAAAACGATGAGATGCGCTTCTATCCCGTCGAGGCCCTCGTGCCAAAATAAGGATATGATCGCATCTTGAGCGTTACACCTTGTGTGGCCCCGAGCCTTCCTCCGATGCGTGTTGCTCTTCTTTTGGTTCAGAAAAAATCACCAAAAAGTTTCACGTCCATTGGACTTTGTTTGGTATGGAAAACCTCAAAAGTGAAAAACATGCAGAAAACAACACGAGGCAGTGGGCACTGGGTCAATAGATTAGTGCTCAAGAATAATATAAATTGGTACATAAATACCCCAAAAGTATTCTAGAATGATAATATATCAGCATGGAACAATAAAATATTATAGATACGTTGGAGACGTATCAAGCATCCGCAAGCATAATTCTTGCTCGTCCCCGTGTAGGTAAATGATAAAAAAGAATTTTTGATGTGACATGCTATCCATGATGTAAGATTATGCATGTGTGCTCATTGAGAAACAATGAATTAACAAATATTAACACAATAATACTTATAGGTATAAGCAGCAAATCCTTAATCTTTCAAAGTATACGATCCTCAAAGATTGTTTTACCCCTATCCATCTTATTATATTAGAAAGGCATGGCTCCATCTTAACCACATTAATACAAATGTTAAGCACCACGGTGTCCAAGTCAGACAATTGGATCGTACTTTTTCAATATGCATCAACTTTTTATTCGTCACACAATACATGAGCGTGAACCATTGGACATAGCATAAAGCTGGAATAGAATATGGTGGTAGGTTTCAAAGGGGTAAAAAGTGAACAAGATAGTCTCACATCAACTAGGCATACCAACGGGCTATGGAGATGCTCGTCGATAGATATTGATGCCTGGAGTAGGGATTGCCATGCAAATGATGCACTAGAGCTATAAGTGTATGAAAGCTCCACTGAAGCTAAGTGGGGTGAGCATCTAACTTGCTTGCTCATGAAGACCTCGGGCATTTGAGGAAGATCGTCAATGGAATATACAAGCCAAGTTTATGAAAAAGTGATTTCCACTAGCATATGAATGATATAACATGAGGCTCTATATGAAGAACAAGGTGCCACTTTTAGGCACAAGTGTGGTAATGGCTAGTAGCAAAGTCCCTTCTCTCTTTTTCTCTCATTAATTTTTTTTTCATTTTCTTTTTCTTTTTTTATAGTGGTCTCATTTGGCCTCACCCATTTTTATTTCCTTGGTGGGACAATGCTCTAATAATGATGATGATCACACATTTATTTACTTACAACTCAATATGAAAACTGATAGGACGATATGACTGTGTATGAATGCCTCTGGCGGTGTACCAGGATGTGCAAAGATCTAGCGTGACATGTATAAAAAATATGATGAACAGTGGATTTGCCACAAATACTATGCCAGCTCTATATGATCATGCAAAGCATTATGATGATGAACAAACTAGTCATGTGAAGTGATGATGGCAATTGCATGACAATATATCTCACAATGGCTATGGAAATGACATGATAGGTAGGTATGGTGGCTATTTTGAGGAGGATATAAAAAGTATTATGTGCAATAGAGTGTGTCATGTCACGGGGTTTTGATGCACCGGCGGAAGTTGCACCGATCCTCAAGGTGAGAAGGGACGATGCACGATGCCGAAGAGGCTAGCAAATATGAGGAGGTGAGATTGTATATGTCCATGGTATCACATTAGTCATGAAGAACTCATGTACTTATTGCAAAGTTTTATTAGTTTTATCGCAAATCAAAGTACTACTCGCATGCCCCAAGGGAGAGGGTTGGAAGGAAGTAACCATCGCACGACGCGGACTCAAAACAACACTAGTATTTGAACGAGGAATAGAAATGCTAACACATCATCACCATGCCCTTTTAATTTTTAGATGAACAAGAAGTCTAACATCTCTTGATATTGACACCTCTATGAATTAATAATAACGAACTCACAGCTTTTTCATATCACCACATCAATACATTAACCCATAATTTCTCTATATGTGTTACATGATGGTTTCAATCATCACTCACTGAATACCCATTATTTTTTATCTAGTCTTATGACCCATGCAAATTATCGTCAATATTTATTAAACTTTCAAACAAATATAAGTGAAGAACGAGAGTATAATATTTCTATAAAATGTACACTCCACCATGCTTAAAAATATATAAGTGAAGTACTAGAGCAAGTGCTAAGCTCAAAAGATATAAGTGAAGCACATAGAGTATTCTAACAAATTGTGATGATGTGGTAACTCTCTCAAATAGGTGTGTCCAGCAAATGATGATTGTGGCAAACTGAAAGTAAAAGCAAACAAAAGCAAACGACGCTCCAAGCAAAACTCATATCATGTGATAAATAAAAATGTAGCCCCAAGTGGCATACCGATGGATTGAGACGAAAAGCGGGCATGCCTCATGGGGCATCCCCAAGCTTAGACGCTTGAGTCTTCCTATAATATTACCTGGGGTGCCTTGGTCATCCCCAAGCTTAGGCTTTTGCTACTCCTCAATCCTTTGTTCATCGGGATAATACCCAAAACTTGAAAACTTCAATAACATTAAACTCAACAAAACTTTGTGAGATCCGTTAGGATAAGCAACATATCAAATACTTTCAGGTGTTGTTATAAGTTAATTCTTATTTTATTTTAGCATAAGGTACTATATTCAAACTTCTCCATGGCTTATACCCCCCCCCCGATACAATCCATAGCATCATCAAAACAAGCAAACTATGCAAGCGAAAAACAGAATCTTACTGAAACAGAACGGTCTGTAGTAATCTGTAATGAACCTATACTTATGTAACTCCAAAAATTCTGACAAATTTGGAGGACGTGAGGAATTTTTATAGAAATACTGTGTAAAAAATTCAGCTTAAAAAGACGTTCGAGTAAAATTAGATAAATTATGCACTGAACGTCAAAATGTATGTTTTTGCACCGTATCAATTCTACTCATCATACAAAGTGTTTCGGGACTCCCTCTGATGTTTCGAGACTCTCTCTGATGTTTCGAGACTCTCTCTGATGTTTCGAGACTCCCTCCGTAATTGATTGCCTCTCCGTCAGAGTGCCGGAACGCAACTCCAGATGGCCTCCCGTCGAAACAGAGAATTACGACGACGTAAAAATGGTTTCGGGACCCCTCTGATGTTTTTAGGATATATGTAAATTTATAAGCAAGATAACAAAGTCGGAAGGACCTCGAGAGCCCCAGAAGCCAACATGACGCCCCCAGACCACGTCGGGTTGGCTTGTGTGGCTCTCGGCCTTCTTCCGATACTTGTTTCTCTTCCTTTGGTCCAGAAACAATCACCAAGAAGTTTCACATCAATTGGACTTCGTTTGGTATGGAAAAGCTGAAAAGTGAAAACATGCAGAAAACATGAACTAGCACTCGTCACTGGGTCAATAGGTTAGTGCTCAAAAATAAAAAAATGGTAAATAAATATCCCAAAAGCACTCTAGTATGATAATATATCAACATGGAACAATAAAAAATTATAGATACGTTGGAGACGTATCAGTATCCAATGTATCTATAATTTATGAAGTATTCATGCCATGTTTGCAATAATTTTATATGGTTTTGACGCATTTTTATATGATTTCTATGGAGTAACTTATTAATCTAGTGCCAAGTGTGAGTTCATGTTTTATGCATGTTTTTTGTTTTGCAGAAATATCAAACAAAGTCCAAACACAATAAAATTTTACAAAAAAATATTTTAGAATATATGTGAAATTTTAGGAAGAATCAATGCAAGGCGATGCTCGAGGGCCCTACATGGCAACAGGGTACACCCACCCATGTGGGCGCTCCGGGTTGCCTTATGGGCACCTCGTAAGGCGGTTGGAGCTCGTCTTTCGCCGCAAGAAAGATAATTTCTGGATAAAAATTCTCTTAAAATTTCAGGCCAATCCGAGTTACGAATCTCCGGGAATAGAAGAAATGGCGAAACGCGAGGAAACATACGCGAACGAGAGAAGAAAACACATAGAGAGAGATCCAATCTCGGGGGGCTCTCACCCTCCGAGCGCCATGGAGGCCAAGGACCAAAGGGGAGAACTTGTCCCCATCTAGGGGGATGCATTGGAAAGGATCGATATGGTTGACTAGAAGGGGGGTGAATAGACAACTACCAACTTTTTTCTTTTATTCAATAAATTAAGTTTAGCAACAAATAGGTTATCTAGAAGTGCAACTAGGTAAGCAACTTATATGATGGAAAGTAATCGAGATGGTGGCATGGACCAAAGGCACGAGTACAAGGCACGACCAAGGAGTTAAGGGACGGGCTAGGGGTGGTTGTGCTCTGGACTGCCTCCGAGGACTGGTCTTGTCCCATGTGCTTGGCAACAGAGGAGTGTAGAGGAGCGGACGTCGTCGTTCGATTAGATACGAAGCAAAGGGAAACAACCTAGCAACTCCCCTTTAAGAATAAAGATTAATTAATGTGATTAAGCGACACATACAAAGATTAATTAATTCGATTGAGCGACATATGAAAAGATTAATTAATGTAGTTGAACTATGTATGGTAAGATTAATCAATTGAAAATTGGTGGTTAGAGATTGATCTCATTGATTCTTGTCCATAAAGACACTACTAAATAACTTGCACCCATACGAAAAGTTTTGATACATCCAAATTTTCTCAAATTATAAAAGTCGGTATAACAAATGGGAAGGTGTGTTTGAGTTGAGAAAAAATCGGAAAAATGTGCAAGGGATAAAACCCGGCATAAAAAAGGATGGTGGAAGGTGAGGCGAAACAACTAAGCCCCCCCCCCCTAGAAGTAAAGATTTGACGACGTGTGGTAAAGTTAATTAATATAAATTGGATAAAGTATAGAAAAATTAATTAATGCGATTGAGCGACGCATGATAAGATTAATTAATTTAGATCTAGTCTATGAGAATTGATTAGAGATTGATCCTTATTGATTTTTTCCTACAAATACATGTTTGAATAATCACGTGAAATTTTTCCATACATTCAGATTATGAGTTTCCTTAGTTACGATCGATTGATATGGCAAGAAAAACCAATAATGAAATCAGATTAAGGTGGGATTTACGTTAAAAAATCTGTTGGGGAGAGGGGTTTACGAAGCAAGAAGATGGAGTAAAATGCATCAGTGCACCCTAAACTTGCTGGCTAGGACTAAAACAGTCCTCAAACTGTGAAACTGCATTAATACAGTCCTAATACTTGTTCCTACAGTGTTTATACGGTCCTCCAATTTGGTTCATAGGTCCTGGCGTACAGGCAACATACGAAAGGGCTGTACATAGACTAGCCACGTCAGCATGAGGAAGTAAAGAGATGTGCACTTTGTGTTCGGCCCCTGCTGCACGTACAAAATTCCCCATCTGCCCTGATCTGGACGAGACTCTCTTCTTCCCCTGTTTCCCCTGATCTGGACGAGACTCTCTTCTTCCCCTGTTTCGAGTCACGAGCACAGAGAGTAGGGACACGGTGGAAGGGGCTGGTTGATCGGCACCTCTGACGGTCTATGCGAGCACCAGGAACGGTGAAGGAACGCAGAGCCGCACTCCCGTAACTACTAGCGGCGGTTCACGGCAGCAATGGTCGGCCCTGTACAACGCCATGAGAAAGGGGTGGCACCCACGTACGGTGAGTGTCAAATTTCCCACATGATTGTGAAAATTTGCCCATGAAAAGTGTTTCCCACTAGATTAGGCAGTTGTTTAGCGATCCCCCATGATTTATGCACTAATTTGGTGGCATCTGACTCACATTAGGCTAGGGTTTAGGTAATTGTAGGGTTTATCTCAAACTGAATGACTGAATTAGTTAAACTTTGCTCTTTTTGCAGTGAAAGACAGTAACTTTTTCACTTTGGAATTTGTTCATGGAGGATTTTTCCATGGCAATGGAAGAAACAGAGCCTATCTGAATGGGAAAAAGACTTGCTACGATTTTTGTGAAACTGAGTGTGTATGCATGAAGATGTTTGAAGATTTGGTAGAGCATATTGGGTATGAGATGGATGGTAGGGTTTCCATGTATTGGTTGCTACCTGGCTCTCAACTGAATGAAGATGGTGCAAGGTTGTTATCGAAGGAAGACGAAGTTTGTATTGACATTGTGAGAATGATAAAAGGAGGGCACCGATACTTGATGATTTTTCTAGATCATGAAAGCAGCTACAATGGTGGAGGAGGATCAACATGGGATGATGTGCTTGCCACTCCACTAGTATATTTACCTCATGTTATCAGTCCTAAGAAGAAAATCATGGATGTTGTTAGTGGTGAGGAGCAAAGCACAATTGATGGCAGTTATGTTGACGACAACACCATTTGTGAGGCCAATAAATTTGCAAGCAATGAGGAAGTTGTTAGGTTGAGGCCAAGAGCAAAGCGAGGAAATGTCGATGAAGAAGGATGTGACGATGATGATGATGATGATGATGATGATGATGATGATGATAGTGAAGATAGTGATTATGTTCCCGAGATTGTAGACAGTGATTATGAATTGGAGGATGGTGATGGGGACTTGGTGCAGGATCAACTACATACTGTTAGTGATAGGAAAGGGAAGAAAGTGGTTGAGGATTGTAAATCTGAAGATGAGAAATTAGAAGCTCCAGAGTCGGACGAGGATGAGATGAAGTTCAATTTCAAATCTTTTACAGCAGAAGATATGCATGATCCAAAGTTCCATGTGGGGCAGCTATTCTCATCTGTTGATTTGCTACGAAGAGCAATCAGGGAGTATAGTGTGAAAGAGAGAGTGAGCATCACATTTCCCAAGAATGATAAATGTAGGATTGGAGCTAAGTGTGAGGATGGATGTCCATGGTATCTTTATGCCTCATTGGACAAAAGGACAGATTCAGTTATGGTGAAAACCTTCAATGATGTGCATCATTGTAGCAAGAAGTGGCAAGTGAGGGCATTTACTGCCAAGTACATTGCTAACAAGTATGTAGAGAAAATAAGAGCTAATGAGAAGATGACCCTCAAGGGATTGGCAGCACTTGTGCAGGAAGATTTCAACATGACAATTAAAAGAGGGAAGCTAGGGAGGGCCAGAGGACTAGCTTTCAATATTATATATGGAGATGAAATAGCACAATACAACAAGTTGTGGGACTATGCAAATGAGTTGAGGAGATCCAATCCAGGAAGTACATTTTATTTAGACCTTGCTGAAGATGGCCAGTTTGAGAAATGCTACTTTTCCTTTGATGCTTGTAAGAGGGGTTTCCTATCAGCTTGTAGGCCTATTCTTTTCCTCGATGGTTGTCATTTGAAGACACAATATGGAGGCATCCTACTTAGTGCAGTAGGAATGGATCCAAACGATTGCATAATTCCTATTGCACATGCAGTGGTTTCGAGAGAAGATACAAAGGCCTGGAGGTGGTTCTTGACAACTTTAAAGAAAGATCTTGGTATTGTGAATAGTGCTCTTTGGACTATCATGTCTGACAAGCAAAAGGTGAGTGTGTCTTACCTTTTTTTCAAGATTTCCTTACTGTACAGGGCTGCATTTAAATATTGTTAACACTTGCTTTATTAATTTACTTATGGCAGGGTCTAATAAAGGCAGTGAAAGAATTGTTTAGTGGTTCCCCACATAGATTTTGTGTTAGGCATCTTTGGCAGAATTTCAACAAAAATTTTAAAGGCGAGGCCCTCAAAAACCAACTCTGGAAATGTGCTAGAAGTAGTACTGAAGGGAAATTTAGACAGAACATGAATGAGATGTTAGTTCTAAACAAAGAGGCACATGATTGGCTAGAGGAGTTGGATCCTACAACATGGGTTAGGGCATTTCAAAATGAATTCCCAAAGTGCGATGTCTTGTTGAACAATAATTCTGAGGTGTTCAACAAGTATATATTGGATGCAAGAGAGATGCCTATAATCAGCATGTGCCAGAGGATTAAGGGACAACTAATGGGAAGAAATCATAGCAAGTTGCAGGAGGCCTTGAAGTGGCCAGGTACTATATGTCCAAAGATAAGGAAAAAATTGGACAAGAATGTGGAATTTGCTAGAACTTGCTATGCTTCACCAGCTGGAATGGGAATCTTTAATGTGAATGATAGAGGCGTGGACTACGGGGTTGATTACCACTTGAGGAAGTGCAGCTGTAGGAGATGGGATTTGTCTGGCATTCCATGCAGTCATGGAGTAGCTGCTCTCAGATATGACAAAATCAATCCAGAGGATTATGTCAACTCATGTTATTCTATTGCAACATATTGCAAGGCATATGAAAACATTATTATGCCATGTAGAGATATTAGTGAGTGGAGCAAAATGAATGGCAGAACTATCGCACCACCACCATTCATAAAGCAAAAAGGAAGGAGGAGGAAGAACAGGAGAAAACAGCCAGAAGAGAAACAGGGCAAAAAAGGAGTAAAAATTACAAGGGCAGGGGCAATAATCCATTGCAGCTATTGTGGAGTTGCTGGCCATAACATTGGTGGTTGTACGGACTTCAAGTTAGGTTTAAAACCAAAGAAAAAGTCTGAAAGGGTCAGAGTGAGAGCAGAGCCTGATGTTTCCTCCTCCTCGGATGAGGAAGAAGCAGTTCTAACTCATGTGAGTCCCTATATCTAGCTACATGGACTTCATTATGTTAGTAATTATATGCTTCAACATGTAAAAAATGTCCCGCTTTTACTGTTTGTAGGAACAGAATCAGCAGACAGAAGGTTTAATTCAAGAGCCACTACATGTGTATCAGCCTGACATAATTAATATTTTAACACAGGAGGTACTTACATATCATTTGTTTTCATTTCACATAATAAGTTCATGTACAAATGTTTCATCTATGATCGTAAAATTGAATTCTGTTTCAGAGAGAAGCAAGCCAGAGGGAAGCAAGCCATAGGGAAGCAGTCCATCAAGGCCCGTTGCCAAATTCTGTTTTCATAGAGGAGCATGTCATGTCTCAGCCCCCAGTTATCCCTACTACAGCAACAAAGGAGGGCAATATTCACAGGAAAAGAGAGGTTCTAGCATTGGCAAAGCTAAGAGCTGCAGCTGAGAAAAGAGAAGTTGCAGACCTTGCAAAGTTTGAAGCAGCTATGGCAAAGTTGAAAGAAGAAGAGGACAAAATTAAGTTTGCAGCTCAAAAGAGAAAGGAAGAGTTGGAAGCTAAGAAACAAGCAGCTGAGGAAAAGAAGAAAACTATTCTAGAGGAAAAGAGACTTGCTGCAGAAGAGAAGAGAAGAGCTACTGAGGAAAAAAAGAGAAAAGCCCAAGAGGAGAAACTTCAAATGGCAGAGAAGAAAAGGAAAATGATGGATGAGAGGAAAAGAACTGCAGAGATGGAAAAACAAAAGAAGGTTGCTGAGAAGAGAAGGATTTCAGAGGAAAAGAAAATGATTACAAATAAAAAATACCAGCAGGAGGAGGCAGCTTTTCTAATACATCAAGCAGAGGAGTTTGAGAGGCACGAGAGTTGGAGAAAATTCAAGGAGGATGAGGAGGCTGCAAGGCAAAATGCTTGGGAGCAACAGAACAATCAACAAGACACGACAAGGAATGAAGAATGGGAGCTGAGAAAGAGGAGAGCTGAAGAAACAAACAAGAAAGCAATGGATGACAATATGGCAGGTCAAGCAAGGAAGCAAGCTGCGTTGGAGGAACAAATAAAACAAAGAGCTGCAGCAACTAGTTCAAGGGCCGAGGAGGCAAGATTTAATCCATGCCCTATTCAAGGAAATAATACAAAGAAAAAATCTGCAGCTACCAATCAGAACATGACATGTTTTAAGAAACCTAGAAAGGTTAACATGTTCGATGAATTTAGGTAAAGGGACGTGAAGTTTGGAACAATCCTCATCTCTTTTTTGTGTTTCTGCTTATGATCAGGCGCAAAACTTGTAATGGCAATATTTTTTTTAGGATCATTGCGTTGATCATGAAGTGGAAGAGCTGTCTTTTATTAGGAAACAACTATTACAGACTTTGTGTTATTTGTACTGTGCAACTTAATTGACCAGATTGTTCAAGTGCAAATATAATGCTTATGTGTGCTTAATTTGTGCAAATCTGATGGCCGGCAACATGCGTGGTAGCTACATGAGTGCGACAGCTGATGGAGGGATTTGGGCGCTGCAGGAGCACATGGCGAGGGTTAGTGATTTAAGAGCGATTTGGGGATTTCTGCCCACTAGAGACCAAGTCAACTCAGCCTACGAACGCTCACGTGGCCACCCCAATATGCTCTGTACAGCGAATTCGTATGTTGCCTGTACGCCAGGACCTATGAACCAAATTGGAGGACCGTATAAACACTGTAGGAACAAGTATTAGGACTGTATTAATGCAGTTTCACAGTTTGAGGACTGTTTTAGTCCTAACCAGCAAGTTTAGGGTGCACTGATGCATTTTACTCCAAGAAGATGACCTACAAATTGGACAATTAGGAGTAGAGACTAGTACGTTCTAAAATAAATGACTTACCTATGTATTGATTTTATATAAAAGATAATACAAAATTTAATCACTTATTCGGAGAGTGAGAGAGTAATTCAAGAGATATGACGATCTTATCTACTGTATCATGCTTTGTCACCCGTCCTTAAATATCCCATGTATGTCCTTCATCAGACACCGTGAAAATATCCCCGATACTTTCTGCGGCTTCAGTTCCTGACAGAAGAAGGGCCCGCAACGGTATGCATCACGCATCACAGATTCGCAGTCGGCAGCTCGCTGCCATCAACGAAGCGTGTGAGGGATTCGCGTCCTCACAGGTCCCAATCCCACCAACGCTCGTTCTGGAACAACAGCGACTGTATTTGAGCTTCTTCCCGCAAAGGCCAACTTGTGACTGGATTTGAGCTTACCGGTGCGTGCATGCGCGGTGACGGTACAAATACAGGCATACAGCAGTGCCAAGTGCCGACTGATACCGTAAGTTTGTATTCTATACGCGTTTCACTTCTTAACATGTCACTTTCTCGAAATAACAAGTTGTTACATTGCCCAAATAGCAGCAGAGAAAGCGGCGGCCAAACTTTAATATTTGGTCGCCTTCCATCCTTGTCTTAGTTGTGTAATCAACCATCGCATTAGCGAATTATTTATTTAGTGTTATTACAAGGCAACTACTCGTTGCAATCAGACATTGACCTTTGCTTATGCGTTAGGTACCGCGTCCCGTAAGTTCAATTGGCTCTACGGGAAACAACCAGCCATCAAGCTCGTCAACGTCCATCGCAGATTAACAACAATTAACATCATCAATTACCTTACGTCCACATTACGTTCTTCTTCCGAGACTCCGGTCCTGACCAACTGCGGCACAAAAACAAGGACGTGATATTGCTAGCCGTGTCGCGTCGCCTTTGAGCATATCACCAAAGGTAGGCACTTATCCACACGCTGGCAGATGTTATTTTTCATAGTAAAAACAGAAAATCATAGGATCGCACGACGTTTTCTTTCCTCGCATTAGTATATAGCATTTGGACTAGTCATAATCGGGAGTAACTTAGACTAATAACATACGTATATTATTTAATCTATGTTACTATCTTTATGATGAGGAATAACATATATGTGGTGTCATGCAATACTCCATTTGAAAGCTAAATATATGTATAATAGTATTAGTGGGATTGGGCTCCGTATCGCTCCCTCGAGGGCGATCGCGGAGCCAACCCCAGTGCCCCGGCCGCCGCCCCCTTCCCCCTCTCCTCCACCTCGCCGTCCCTAGAGACATGTGCGGGCTAAGCCCGGACGCCGTCGGTGATGAGGACGACGGGGATCTAGGTTGCAGCCCAACGGTCTGGAGAGGCCGGTGGCGCGAGATCGCTTTTCGGTCTTCGTTTTCCCGGTGGTTCGATGCTGCTTCGACGGCTTTGTGGGAAAGGCGAATCACGAAGGGATGTGGTCATGGTAGACTGGTCGGCGGTGCCTCCGGCCAGATCTAATCTGGCCGGTGCCGCTAGCGGTGATTGCCATCTCGTTCGTCGGAGGTGGTCGGCCTGAGGTTGGATGGTCAGATCTCGAGATCCGTCATCTAGTTCCGATTGCAAGTCAGGAAGACATAGTTGCCGGTGAAAACTGAGCGGATGGCAGGCGATGGCGGCGTTTTGCGTCGTTACCTTGATGAATGCATCGTCGTGTAACTACTCTTGTCTCACTCGTGCTGCTTCGGGGAAACCCTAGGATCTAGTCTTCCAGATCGGACAATGGTGGTATTGTGGTCTTGTTTTCTCTCTTGGGAGCATCGTTCGTGGATCAGAGCTAGAAGACATATGCAGGAGGTGGAGCGGCTTCGTCTTGCATGAAGCTTTCGGTGGAGATGTCAAGTCATGCCTGCCCAACAGATGATACGTTTGTCATGCCTGATCGGCAGGTACTACACACGACAAATCTTCCAGGATCTTCGCGTCTGTACGGACGAGTGTGGGGCGATGGCGCCGTTGGGTGCCGTGGTGGCGTTGACGGATGGATGGACTAGCAAGGAGGATCCGGATCTCTCTCCTGAAGATGGCTGAGCGGTTTGATGATCATGATCACATCTAAAACGTGTGCATGTGGTGTATGCTTTAGGTGTGTTGTACCGGTTATGGGTTACGATACGTTATGTGGATGGATCGACGATGACACTGGTTTAGATTTGGGGAGTGAGAGCACTCCATATTATCGAGATTTGTAGGTGTGAGCGGCGGCTTCGGATGGCTTGATGCATGTTTTTATTAGTCCTATGTTGAATAATAAATAAAGATGGTTGTATGTACCGATTGATACAAAAGCCGGGATTTTAACCTATTTTTCCAAAAAAATGCAATAGTCCATTTATTAGGTTATAGATTCATTTTGTTTTCATATGTGTGATGTTACTCATAATATGAGTAACTAACTATGTTACTACGTACTTCAAGTGTCTCTCTTCATTAGTTAAGTGTCACGTTATCTTTTTTGTTTAGATGTCATTTATGTTACTTTTGATGTTATTTTGAGGTAGTCTTAGAACAAGTCTAGCATACCTCTCAAAAATGATGAAACCCGTATAAATTAATGTTATCGGTTCCACGGTGTTAAAAACTATCTCAAATAGAGCCCGTAAAAGTGATCTAACCCGTAAAAATCTTACAGGCCCATGAGAATCCCTTCCGTGACCTTTTATTTTCAGATTTGAAGGCAAAACTAAAGGGTTCCTGTAAACCGGTTAACACTATGCAACAAGAAAATTTCATTGTGCGCACACGCGCTTCGGTACCCTCCATCATGAAACTTGCCGGAAACTCAAGCAACTACGGAGGAGCTTGCTACGACGATGAAGGAGGAGTTGTTGGATAGATCTTGCCACGGACGGGCTGGCTAACTAGCAAGCTGTTGGATTGATCAGGTCACACACGAGCTAGCTTCGTGCGCTGTCCTGACCATCGACGGCTTCCTATTTTACCGCTTTGTGCGTTGTTCATAGACACGGGTAAGGGAAAGAAGAAGACGTGAACGGATATTCGGTTTACATTTTAAGTTTTAAGGGGTATATGGCCACGGCTCAAGCAGACCCTTAAAACACGTTTTTTACGAATTAAAACTGCATTTTCAGTTTCACGGTTTAAGGAAGCTACTAGAGTTGTTTTTAGCTGCAGGCGGAAGCACAAGCACTTTCTCTTATTTGCATTTCCAAGCTAAACGTTTTATATTATGGGATGGAAGAGTAGGAGTGAAAGCAACGCCGCACCAACTAAACGAGTTGTGCCTAGCGCAACAAACTCCGTAGCTGCAATCTGGCAAGCTATTTAGCCTCCGTCATACATGAAATTTTGCTTCTTTCATGCTACTAGTAAATGTGTACGTGCACGCACGTATATCCATATAACAATGTCTGTCTATGTTTCTCGGTTCGTGAAAAAAAATTATCACTTAGGAAAGTAGACCTCACATGTCCAACTAAAACAAAGAAAGATAAAAGCAAAGATATGTCCAGTTGTATCAAGATCTACATTAAAACCTAATTTTTGGAATAGAATATTGGTGAGATAATCACCATAAAAACTGGCCTATACTATAACAGGTACAGTATGTTACTACTAATTAATATAAATGTCACACTTTGAATCAAAAATTTCCAATGCATTTTCTTACTACCTATGGCCAGCAATAACCCCAACTCTTGCTAATGTACTCAAAGCCACTTGTCAGCCAAAAGAAATGACAACTATACCCATTCTTGGTCGTCAGCAGTGCGACTAACTGTTGTTCGTCCTCGGCAGTGCTTCCGGATTATACCTATGAGATGGCACGGTGAGACCCTCCATTACTGACCAGCCGAGCAACTAAAAATGTCAAAAAAATGCACTGCATGTTGTGTGAAAGAAAAACAGATCAGAAACATATATGTAATTCTCTATTGGGAAGTTTGAAGCCCTTTGTTTTACGGGAAGCAACAACGGAAGATTTGTATATCACTGTTGTAGATTAGTTAATTATCATGTGGTACCATTCTGTTATATGCAAGATAAATTTGTACCTTACATCTGCATGAAAATTGCCCTTCTCCCTTGGTTGCGTGATGGTGTCACTTTTTGCTTGACAAATTCATGGTGTTGTATGGGTATCGCAGAGTCGTGTTAGATATTTGATTGATGAAATGGTATTGCACAAGATGTCGATTACGATAACAGAAGCTACTCAAGCCAATTCAGCATCATCATCCAAATATGGTTGCATGTGTATATCTTCTAAGGACATGCCATCTCAGGAAGTGCAGACTGAACCCTCTTTTAAAGTATGAACTATTATTCCAATTTTGATTTGTGGTCATACAAAATATACATAAAATTTGAAGCACAATGCTCACGAAAATGCACTCACCCAAATAGCTCTTCCGCAGACTTAAGGGGAAACCTGGACTTATCATTCTTAATCAGAGTCTTCCATTAGAGAGGCCCAGATGAATCAACTATGTTTCCTTGACAATATTAATATTTCCAATATGAATCTCGTGTAAAATAAATCAATAAATGAACAATTCAATATATTTCTAAAATTGTCATTCTCAATATATAGCTTTGCGCATAATACAGCTGGGGCTTGTTTTTCCCAATCACTGACAATTATTTGCATCATTAATTTATACAACCTACAAAGGAATGCCTACCTACAAATTCAGCAGAATATTGATTATATCAAACGATAAAGACCATGGATAAAATAACACATCTGCCGTAACAGTGATACAAAACTAACATTACCGGACCATTCATTGCTTTTGGTGAAGTCAGTGCCAAGAATTAGATTTGATGATTCACGCCCAACTTGTCCCAATGCGGCGATGACCTGATAACCTGAATTTATGCATAACAACGGGTCTATACTGATTTCCAATGCCCCTCACCAGATTGTCTCTTGTACGGTACAAATAAAAACAAACATCTCTCCGTCTTTGATTTTTCACTCTCACATCTTCGCAAAGCCCACGAAGAAGTAACTATTTTCTCCTCCACTTCTATATATGTTGTAAATATATAATTTGACGGTATGTTTATTGACGTCATCACATTTTATAAAGCAGCTGAAAAGATCAGACCATATAGTGTTCATGGAAGTGAATGCGGACCTCCTTGTCGATTGTTTGGCAGTTATCCCTTTTGCGGTCAAAGATAATATTGTGATTGTGATCCAAATAGTCTCGTGCAGCAACGACGCCAAACACTTCCAGCGGCCAGCGCAATCCATCTTGTAATCCTGCAACTTTGACTGAAAAGACCTGCAGAGTTCTTATGGGATGGGCTGTACCACCTGACGACTTATTGTCCGTGTAAAGCATGGATGGGATACGCGTTGCATACCGATATCAAATTTGGTCAACCAATCAACATGCTTACAGCAGCAATGGAGATCATCCAGTAAGGGAGAGGGGATTTGGCTTTGGCTTATTACTTGTCTGCTCGAATTCACCGAAGGATTTGGGCCAGAGGAATTCCCAGAACTCGCGGAACTTCATGGCCTCGAAGGCATGCCAGTCGGAGGTATCCTCGTCGGGATCCATGTCCCTAAGCCACAAGGCCTCCATGTCTTCCAGGATCCACTCCTTGCGGCACTCAACGGCCTGGGGGTCTCCCGTGGCGATCCATTTCCTCAGGGCGATGGACTGCTCCGGTCGGTCATGGTTCCTGCGCGCTTCCTCCGCCTTGGCCCTGTAGACGGCCGCCGCCGCGACGTCAGCGAGGGAGGGCGCGAGGACCGGCGGCGACTGGTGCGGGGCCGGCGTCCGAGCGAGGGCTCGACAGCCGACGCCGAGGCCGTGGCGGGGGGTCGGGTGGGAGACGCTGCGCACGGGTGGGAGATGCTCGAGTCGTGCGTGGGAGATGGCAGAGTTTCGTCCGCTCACGTAAATTGCTAAGCGTACACAGTGGGGGTTATTTTTCATGTAAACGGTTAGATCTAATTAGGTGGGTCGGATCGTGTGGTGGTATTTTATCTAGAATGTCCTGTGTACGTGTTTTCGGATGAGTTTAGGGAAGAATATGTTCGCTTGTTTATTAGTAGTATAGATATGCACGCTGGCCACTAGGAAAGCTTCATCCTACGTATTGTTGTAAGCCTTGTTAGGGCATCTCCAATGGTTGTAAGATAGTTGTTGGTAATTTTGACACATAGAATTTTTGATGATGTGTCATTGCAATAAATGAGGAAAGAGAACAAGGTTGTATGTAAATTAACCAACACCCTTGCACAAGCTCCAATGTAGAATGAGAGAGCACCTTATTTATTACCTCACATCTTATTGGACAAACTAGATACAACCCATTGGAGTAGTTGTATGTTAAGGTGTTGGCTGATGACATGACATATTTTACTAACAAGCTAACCAACAAACTGTTGGAGATGCCCTTACCCACATCCGCCATACCTTGAAACTGTTTCTGTCTTGGCCACTGGTCGTGCACGCTTTTATGGATCGTCCTCTCAAGATCCCCGTGCTTTTAGTTAAGAGAAGAAGGCGACGCATGAACGAAGATCCGTCCTGCGTCGGCACGAGGAACTAGTACTACACCACCGGTACGCGGTCGTAGCACACGGCACGGCGTCACTGGCACAGCCAAACCTGCGGAGACAACGAGCGCACGCCCTCCTAATTCAGGGGAGATAGTACGCACCAACATTTCTGCGCAAGTATTCAGGAGAGACGGTACGCACCAACCTGGGGAGTACTACTTAAAAAACATTTTTGCGCAAGCCCAGTCCCCAACCGAACACGCTAGCCGAGCCGCGACCCAGCCAGCCAAAACGAGACGAGCAGATTGTTATCCACGGTTTTTATTTTCTTGTCTCGCCGCAACGAAAGTGCGAAGGTGAAACCGAGACCGAGCGGCGAAGCAGGTCGGCGTGCGTGCGTGCCCCGGCGTCGGTTGTCGCGGGGCGCCGCGCGCCGGCCGTTCTTATCCACTCCGGCGCGGTGAGCCGAAGCGGCGTCGCGGGCCACGCGGCCGAATCGCTGCCAGTGACCCCTCGCGCCCGTGGATCCACGTCGACCAGGTCAAGCAACCCCCCAGGCATTATCCCCCCACCCCACCCTCACCACTAGCCCCACTATTATTATCAACGCGTCGGCGTCGCCCGCCCGCCTCTCCCTCCCTCCTCCCCCTCCCCCTTTCCCCATTCGATCCCCCCCTCCCCCGCCCCCGCCTCCTCGCCCAACCGACCCGATTCCATCGTCCACCTCGACCGAGCCCAGCGCCCCGCGGATGGAGATCTCCTTCGAGGCGTGGGAGGGGGTGCAGCGGCATGGCCAGGACATCGCCGACCGCCTCGCGCAGGGCTTCACGGGCCTGCTGCAGGCGCCGCCGCACTTCCCGTGGCCGCCCGTGTCGCACAAGCTCGTGCCCTTCGAGATCGACCTCCCCGTCGTGCCCTTCGGCGCCGCGCGGCGTGGGGCCGCCGGCAAGGACTTCTTCCCCACCGCCGCCGTCGCCTCCGTCATCGACATCGGCGGCAGGCTCGGCCAGGCCGGCGTCGAGATCGGAACCTCCGTCGGCGGGGCCGTGCAGCACGCCGTGCGCCAGCTCCCCGTGCCCTTCCAGGGCGCCCAGATCCGCCGCCGCAAGCTGCGGACGCCGCCTTCCGCCGACGGGGCCGTCGGCGTCTCCGCCGAGAGGGCCGTCGACAGGTGCCCTCTCGAGGCGGCCGCCGCGGCCGCGGCCGCGGCGACCGGCAGTGCTGCCGCGTCGACCGTCAGCGGTGTCAGAGGCGGGGACGACCTGGATGAAGACGATGACGGATATGGCTGCGAAATCGGAACCCTGGGAAACTTTAAGAAGGCCAAGGTACAATTCAACCCCTTCCTCTACTAGTTCTATTGTGGGTTTGAGTGCGTTTGCATCTAGCAACCTTTAATTCAGGCTTTACTCCAGTTGAAAGTACTAAAATCTTATAATTACATACAATCTGATTATCACTGAAGTGTTGTTTAGTCACTTATTAAAATTACAATCGTGACTAGCATACGTAAGCTAAACCTTAAAATTTTGATGAGCTCGAATTGTTGCCCCTGCTTGTTTAGTAGGGCCAAGCCGCCTGTACCATCATTACACAACATAACACTTTGCTCTTCTCTTGATGAACATTCAGGGTACCGTAAATATGTCAGCCACGTACAACACCAGGAACAACGATATTGAGAGTTCTGTTGTTGCACGTGGAGACTTGTGGAGGCTAGAGGCATCACGCAGTGGTTCAACTTCTGGAAACGATACTTCGCCTCTTTACCTTGTTCAGTTGGGGCCTTTACTATTTGTTCGAGACTCTACACTCCTACTGCCTGTTCATCTGTCAAAGCAACATCTGCTGTGGTATGGCTATGATCGCAAGGTACTCATATCCTTTATGTTGCCTTCTCCCAATATGTTATACCCATTCATTCATTATTTGATAGTCTTTTGTTTGATGGGAATTCATGGTCTCTTCGTTTCGTTATATGCTACTGTATTATATATCCTGAATCTTTACTGAAAAGGTTTGTTTCATATGCAGAATGGAGTGCATTCCCTCTGTCCAGCTATTTGGTCGAAACAGAGGAGATGGCTGATGATGTCGATGATGTGTCTTAATCCAGTAGCCTGCGTAAGTATGAGCATGCTGTTTATTTAAGTTTCTGCGCAGTACAGTTATTCTCATATGCTGTGATGTAATGTGTTGAAATCGACACTGTTTGTGCTTTCCGATGTGCTTTCTTTGCATTATAGTAATGGGATGAATCATATATGCTGCCATGGTTCTTTGGTTAGTGGCCATTGAACGTTTCTTTGTTATTTGCTAGAAAAGCCTGTCCAGTTGACCTATTTGGATCTTTATTCCACCGGATAACCAGTGAGTAATAGTTCTGCACAACTAGTGTGCCAGCATTTTTCGGTTGTCAGTAGAATTGGTGAGGAGTCGTATAAAATATCTAGGCCATTCACAATGGTAACCATGCTTTTAAAATTATTAACAGGCACAACTTAGTTTGGATATTTGTTGTTATAAGTTGGTTTTATCTAATAGAATAACACTTTTTTGGTTACAGTCCTTTATGGATCTACAGTTCCCTAATGGGCAAGTAACGTACGTTGCTGGAGAAGGGATAACAGCGAGTGGTTTTGTTCCATTGTTTGGTGGGTTGCTTCAAGCTCATGGGAAATTCCCAGGAGAAACAAGAATGAGCTTCTCTTGCAAGGTTAGTGTTTCCAACTTAGTTTCCTTAAGGTCATTTGTAGTATCATCAAAACTTACTGCTTTCTGCAAGTCAATGCCCATGGGTTGTGAGCTTCCTCCTTGAAGATTCCAGTTCTGCTGCTATTTCTGAAAATAAATTACTGCTAGTCATATAGATCAAAGTTGTAAGTTACATTTGACCAGTGTCTGATTGAAAATTTCTTGTAATAATTAAAATTGATAATACGCTGACTTGTTAGCAAAAATACTATGTATATGTCAGATGTGGTCTGGTGAAATTTTATCATACATGGAGCTGCACATAAATTTGCACATACCGTATTTGTCTTATCTTTCTAGTTTTATTTCTTGTGACGGGAGCAAATATTTATGATCTATTCTGTTTCAGTGATCTTTTCATCTTCTTAAGAAGAACCAGAGTGACTCTTTAATCTTTCGCATTGCATTTTTTCAATATTAGTTATTACAAAATTTTACCTTATGTAACTTTCAACCTTACTCTTATTTTTTGTTTACTTTATTTAAGAACAAGCGAGGCACAAGGTTCACTCCTATGTTTCAATGGCCTGACAAATCTCTTTCACTTGGAGTTACTCAAGCCTTGGCATATAAAAGATCTGGTCTTATGGTGAGGCCCAGCATACAAGTCAGGTAATTCATTTGGATAATTATGGAGCCTTTTGTGATCAATTGAGTAGAATGTGAATGACAATAGTTTTGCATTGTTTACTACTCCCTCTGTCCCAAAATAAGTGACGTAAATTTTGTACTAAGTTAGTACAAATTTTGTACTAAAACTGCGACACTTATTTTGGGACGGAGGGAGTACTATGTTAGATGTGTTGATTTGGTGCTTAAAGCACGCCTTGTTGCATTCCGTTTTTTTATGAAGCTATTATTTTGTTGACTCAGCATTGCATTACTTTCTGATAAATGAATAGCTAGGACAGATCAGATCAGAATCTTCCATTGCTAGTGATAAAAGTTTTAAACTTCTCATAGATTGGAATCTGTCATTGTTATTTTTCTCACTACATGGAATAATTATGCTATATTCTTTTTTGCGTGCATTAATCTTGCGGAACATGTGAAATTCTTTTGATGCTGGATGGTATTGGCTTTTAAGGAATTTTGTTAAATGTTTGCTTTTGCACCGCTTGCTCATTTTTGTGCTAAAACTATGGGCCTCTGGCTGTACAATAGCGCTATTTTTCTTGACGTCACCCTCAAATGACCAAGAGACTCAGGAGATGTTATTGATCAACTTGTATCCTCTGTGCTGTTAGTTCGTTCTGTGCATCCTGTTTTTGTTTTAACACCCTTCGTGGCATTCTACTCTACAGTGTCTGCCCTACATTTGGAGGAAGTGATCCTGGTGTACGTGCAGAAGTCATCCATTCATTGAAGGAGGAACTAAATGTGATGTGTGGTTTATCGTGCTCAAGAAATCCGTCAGCTTTTACCGCTCTTTCTGTAAGTTTTCTTTGTTGAAATGATGCCTCTGCTTGATGCTTTTCTGATTACCACAGTTTGACTGTAACTTCGATTCTACCCTGGCTCTAACTGTACCTATATATGACAGATTGGGCGGTCAAAGTGGAATGGTCAGGTGGGCAGTTCTGGAGTAGTAGTCACGTTGGAAACACCTCTAAATAACATCGGAAGGCCATCTTTATCTGTGCAAGTAAATGGTGGTTTTGAGATTTGAAGTTCTGCGCAGGAGTTGTACATACCATTGTACATAACACCACCACCACTAATTTTGATGTGCTGGGATAGCGCATCGGCCCGTTACATGTATGCGGAAATGAGATGCAGCTTGTCTTTGTGGCCATAGGTCTTGACTTAGAAAATCAACCGGTCTATTACATATGCAGACAGTGACTCCGATATTTGCCGAAGAGACTGGTGAAGCAATCACGAGTTCAAGCACTTCCTTTGGGAAGTAGAGAAAAAATAAGTTAAAGCCTAGTAAGCTCAACCCTAGTTCGCCTTTGTAAGGTGGCAAAGGAAATGCTGTGGACTACTATGTGTCATGCAAAGAAGATTGGCAAATTGGATAATTGCTGGTGCTGGAATGTTTGCCAATTTTGTGACTTGTGCTGGATTATTTTTGTCTCCACCGCAGTTGATTGGTGCATTGTTGGCATCTGAGACAAAAGGTGAACTTGGGTGGATGAATTGGCGTGCTTATTTTTCTTCCTGCACTCTTGTATTCCTCTACGTGTAACCCTAATTGAAGACTTGCTTATACTTTGTCTGGCGGAACAGCTAATCTCTTCTGCCTTGCCTAGTTGTATGCTGTCTGATTATCACTGTTGGAAATGTGTCTGCCTTGCCTAGTTGTATGCTGTCTGATTATCACTGTTGGAAATGTTGAACTTTGAGAAGTCAAGTGTCCACCAACTTGTTTGGGACTAAAGGCTTTGTTGTTGTTGTTGAGAAGTCTAAGTGTCCAACAAGTACTGAAATTATAGCAAATTAACAAGCTGAACTTGGTGCCGGCTAGATGGTGTTTTAGATAACTCTGTCGTTATGCTGGACGACCGTCGGGCCGCTGCCTGCTGTTAACAAGCTGGATTTGTGCTGGCTAGATGGCGTCGCAGTTGTGCCGACTAGGTGGTGTCGCAGGCCCGTTTACGGACTACTACTCCAGGATAAGCGCATGATTAGAAGGATAAACGGCATCCGTGGTGGCAATCTACTTTAGAGCCGCTGCATCTGTCCCTAAGATAAACCTTCGACAATCCATATCGTTGTGCCTCAGCTTGGAGAGGATCAACTATGTTCACCAAATTCCTAGCTCCTAAACAAGCCCTTGGTCATTTTTAACGGCATACAACCCCATCAGCGTGCCTGAAAGCAACATAAGCGTTGATCTTCAAAAATCACTCGGGGGAGGAGTTTGGACCTGTTTCTTCTGTTTCTTAGATAGTGCTTCATGTCTTCAGCAAAATTCAGCTAATCTAAACATGCAACCTCATCAGGGGATCTGTTCTTTTCTCCTGGTTTGGCCTTATTTCCTTCAAGCCACCAAATCCACAACAAAGGTGCACACTTTCATGCGTTCTTCCTCTAGCAGCTGCAGGATTTCTTCCATCATGTAGGAACATTTCGTAATCACACCATTATCTTCCTGGCTGCATTCAACTAGTTTCAGTCGACGATCTTACAGTAGTGTTGGCCTTCATATGGCCGTCTCAAACTCACATTTCAGAAAACAGGGGCCCTCATCGTCGAATAATATAAAACAAACCAGGCTTCTTGTGTCCAACTCTATTCTCCTCTATATTCTATTTTCATTCAGCACCATGCTATTATTTGATAGCAGCCAAAGGAAACGAAGGAAGCTTACCTGAATACGCTTCCACTATTTGTGTCACCATTGGACGTGAATGCCGTAACATGAATTGATTCTCTTGCTTGGCAATTTCAGTTGACCTGATGTGCAGATTTTTACTGAGAACGCCGCCTTTTTATAATGTCATGCTGGCAAATCTTCGAAGTCTTCATGAATTGGGATTTGTAGGATACCTCGGACATCATCCTCATTGAAAATCTGTTGGAGAAGCTGGTATCCTAAGTTCCTGAAATAGGATCTACTCCTATCAGTTAGCTCACTTGACAAGGTGGTTAACTTTTATAGAGGTGGCTCTTCTAGTGACACACCTTGGCAGCCACAGATCTGTCCATATGTCTATACTTCTCCCGTAAAATTCCATTTTTCATCAATCGGTCCCCTGTTAGAATACTTCTCCACTGAGATGTGTCATTCTTGGGCTAAAAAAGTAGCACATTCTTCTTTGGGCGCAGCTTTTGATTCCTTTTTAATCCTCATTTTTTTTGATTCGTTTTAATCTACCACAACCTTCAGCATTTTGCAACATAGTCGAAAAGCTCTGAAACTTGAAAGAGAAGATGTGCGTGTTATATGAGGCCTAACCTATTGCCATGAATAATAACTTTGAAAAGAGATGCTAGGCCTTGTACAATGCAAGGTGTTTAGAGAAATAAATCAGGCTTTCCTTAAGTACCGTCGCCTTTTTATAATGTCATGCTGGCAAATCTTCGAAGTCTTCATGATTTTTTTATAATGACAAGGTGGTTAACTTTTCTAGAGGTTAACTTCAATCCTATCTGTTAGCTCACTTGACAAGGTGGTTAACTTTTATAGAGGTGGCTCTTCTAGTGACACACCTTGGCAGCCACAGATCTGTCCATATGTCTATACTTCTCGAGTAAAATTCCATTTTTCATCAATCGGTCCCCTGTTAGAATACTTCTTCAGTAAGATGTGTCATTCTTGGGCTAAAAAAGTAGCACATTCTTGTTTGGGCGCAGCTTTTGATTCCTTTTTAATCCTTAATTTTTTTTGATTCGTTTTAATCTACCACAATCTTCAACATTTTGCAACATAGCCGAAAAGCTCTCAAACTTGAAAGAGAAGATGTGCGTGTTATATGAGGCCTAACCTATTGCCATGATAATAACTTTGAAAATAGATGCTAGGCCTTGTACAATGCAAGGTGCTTAGAGAAATAAATCAGGCTTTCCTTAAGTACCGCCGCCTTTTTATAATGTCATGCTGGCAAATCTTCGAAGTCTTCATTATTATTTTTATAATGACAAGGTGGTTAACTTTTATAGAGGTTAACTTCAATCCTATCAGTTAGCTCACTTGACAAGGTGGTTAACTTTTATAGAGGTGGCTCTTCTAGTGACACACCTTGGCAGCCACAGATCTGTCCATATGTCTATACTTCTCGAGTAAAATTCCATTTTTCATCAATCGGTCCCCTGTTAGAATACTTCTTCAGTAAGATGTGTCATTCTTGGGCTAAAAAAGTAGCACATTCTTGTTTGGGCGCAGCTTTTGATTCCTTTTTAATCCTTAATTTTTTTTGATTCGTTTTAATCTACCACAATCTTCAACATTTTGCAACATAGCCGAAAAGCTCTCAAACTTGAAAGAGAAGATGTGCGTGTTATATGAGGCCTAACCTATTGCCATGATAATAACTTTGAAAATAGATGCTAGGCCTTGTACAATGCAAGGTGCTTAGAGAAATAAATCAGGCTTTCCTTAAGTACCGCCGCCTTTTTATAATGTCATGCTGGCAAATCTTCGAAGTCTTCATTATTATTTTTATAATGACAAGGTGGTTAACTTTTATAGAGGTTAACTTCAATCCTATCAGTTAGCTCACTTGACAAGGTGGTTAACTTTTATAGAGGTGGCTCTTCTAGTGACACACCTTGGCAGCCACAGATCTGTCCATATGTCTATACTTCTCGAGTAAAATTCCATTTTTCATCAATCGGTCCCCTGTTAGAATACTTCTTCAGTAAGATGTGTCATTCTTGGGCTAAAAAAGTAGCACATTCTTGTTTGGGCGCAGCTTTTGATTCCTTTTTAATCCTTAATTTTTTTTGATTCGTTTTAATCTACCACAATCTTCAACATTTTGCAACATAGCCGAAAAGCTCTCAAACTTGAAAGAGAAGATGTGCGTGTTATATGAGGCCTAACCTATTGCCATGATAATAACTTTGAAAATAGATGCTAGGCCTTGTACAATGCAAGGTGCTTAGAGAAATAAATCAGGCTTTCCTTAAGTACCGCCGCCTTTTTATAATGTCATGCTGGCAAATCTTCGAAGTCTTCATTATTATTTTTATAATGACAAGGTGGTTAACTTTTATAGAGGTTAACTTCAATCCTATCAGTTAGCTCACTTGACAAGGTGGTTAACTTTTATAGATGTGGCTCTTCTAGTGACAGACCTTGGCAGCCACAGATCTGTCCATATGTCTATACTTCTCGAGTAAAATTCCAATTTTCATCAATCGGTCCCCTGTTAGAATACTTCTCCAGTAATATGTGTCATTCTTGTGCTAAAAAAGTAGCACATTCTTGTTTGGGCGCAGCTTTTGATTCCTTTTTAATCCTCATTTTTTTATTCGTTTTAATCTACCACAATCTTCAACATTTTGCAACATAGCGAAAAGCTCTCAAACTTGAAAGAGAAGATGTGCGTGTTATATGAGGCCTAACCTCACTAGTAGAAAACGGGCCTTTGGCCAGGACCCTTTAGTCCCAGCCTGCCTCTGGACCGGGACTAAAGGCCCGGCCATGTCGCCCCAATTCCCTATGCCTCCCTCGAGGCTATAGTCCCGGCCCGTAAGGAACCTTTAGTCCCGGTTCATGTCCCAAACCGGGACTAAAGGGCTACGCGGTGGGCAGCCCGCATGTGCGTCACCTTTAGTCCCGGTTTGTGTCTCAAACCGGGACTAAAGTCCTCTGCCTATATATAGCACAGCCCCCCTCTCCCCACTTCGTTGCATTTTTCTTGGATGGAGGATTGTGGGTGGGTGCTTGCTCTCCACTTTTTTTGATGCACTAGAGGTGTTTGTTGAAATGTGTGTTAGAGCGATGCCGCTTCAGTTCACCGAACACAATTACGATATGAGATGCCCGAGCCATGCTTAAACCTCTTCCTATTTATTTCTACTGATTCTAAAAGGTTAGCAACTATATTTCCTCGTTTAGACCGTGCGGTACTAATTTTTAGGATCGTGATTGTATTTGATATACTGTCGTATAACGTAGAGATGAGCCATCATGGATGTACGGTGATCGACGCACAACCGCTTACAGAGAAGGTGTGCATTCTTTTCGAGATGCAGCCGATGCGAACAAGCATGGTGGTGGCTATATGTTTTGTCCATGTGTTGAATGTCGGAATGAGAAGGATTACACTTCCTCAAGAGTCATTCAGAGCCACCTGCTTCGGTCCGGTTTTATGTCGGGCTATAATGTTTGGACCAAGCACGGAGAAAGAGGGGTTATGATGGAAGACGACGATGAAGAAGAAGAGAACGATGATGACAACTACCGATCTATGTTCCATGAGTATGCTGATACCGCAATGGAAGACAATGAAGAAGAAGATCAGGATGAAGAACGGGAACCAGATGAGCCCGCTGATGATCTTGGCCGGGTCATTTCTGATGCACGGCGAGGTTGCGACACGGAAAAGGAGAGGTTGCAGTTCGAGCAGATGTTACAGGACCACAACAAATTGTTATACCCAACTTGTGAAGATGGCCAGAAGAAGCTGGGTAGCACACTGGAATTGCTAAAGTGGAAGGCAGAGACCGGTGTGACTGACTCGTCATTCGAAAAGTTGCTGGTACTCATGAAGAAGATGGAGTTCAAATAAGTTCAAAGAAATGAAATCCCTTTGTAAGAGATGAGTTCTCGTTCGAAACCCTGATACTTCGAGAGAGATTGTCCGTTTTGTACACGAAGTGCATACAGTTTTTGTCGTAGCCCTCTCAACTTTTTAACGCATGCTATGTGGGTGAAATGATGATAGCATGCCAACTTTCAACATTTTCAGAGTTCATTTGTAGTGTTTTTCAATTTCAGGGTCAACTAGCTCAAAAAAATAAGTAAATGCACGAAATATACCAAATGAAGTCAGAAATTGTTGAAATTTTATGATGTGCCTTTTAATGGTGCATTTTGAACACACAAAAAGTATGGAGTTTAAATAAGTTCAAAAAAATGAAATCCCTTTGTAAGAGATGAGTTCTCGTTCGAAACCCTCATACTTCGAGAGAGATTGTCCGTTTTGTACACGAAGTGCATCCAGTTTTTGTCGTAGCCCTCTCAACTTTTTAACACATGCTATGTGGGTGAAATAATGATAGCATGCCAACTTTCAACATTTTCAGAGTTCATTTGTAGTGCTTTTCAATTTCAGGGTCAACTAGCTCAAAAAAATAAGTAAATGCACGAAATATACCAAATGAAGTCAGAAATTGTTGAAATTTTGTGATGTGCCTTTGAATGGTGCATTTTGAACACACAAAAAGTATGGAGGTCAAATAAGTTCAAAAAAATGAAATCCCTTTGTAAGAGATGAGTTCTCGTTCGAAACCCTGATACTTCGAGAGAGATTGTCCGTTTTGTACACGAAGTGCATCCAGTTTTTGTCGTAGCCCTCTCAACTTTTTAACACATGCTATGTGGGTGAAATGATGATAGCATGCCAACTTTCAATATTTTCAGAGTTCATTTGTAGTGCTTTTCAATTTCAGGGTCAACTAGCTCAAAAAAAAAAGTAAATGCACGAAATATACCAAATGAAGTCAGAAATTGTTGAAATTTTGTGATGTGCCTTTGGTGCATTTTGAACACACAAAAAGTATGGAGTTCAAATAAGTTCAAAAAAATGAAATCCCTTTGTAAGAGATGAGTTCTCGTTCGAAACCCTCATACTTCGAGAGAGATTGTCCGTTTTGTACAGGAAGTGCATACAGTTTTTGTCGTAGCCCTCTCAACTTTTTTAAACATGCTATGTGGGTGAAATGATGATAGCATGCCAACTTTTAACTTTTTCAGAGTTCATTTGTAGTGCTTTTCAATTTCAGGGTCAACTAGCTCAAAAAAATAAGTAAATGCACGAAATATACCAAATGAAGTCAGAAATTGTTGAAATTTTGTGATGTGCCTTTGAATGGTGCATTTTGAACACACAAAAAGTATGGAGTTCAAATAAGTTCAAAAAAATGAAATCCCTTTGTAAGAGACGAGTTCTCGTTCGAAACCCTCATACTTCGAGAGAGATTGTCCGTTTTGTACACGAAGTGCATCCAGTTTTTGTCGTAGCCCTCTCAACTTTTTAACACATGCTATGTGGGTGAAATGATGATAGCATGCCAACTTTCAACATTTTCAGAGTTCATTTGTAGTGCTTTTCAATTTCAGGGTCAACTAGCTCAAAAAAAAGTAAATGCACGAAATATACCAAATGAAGTCAGAAGTTGTTGAAATTTTGTGATGTGCCTTTGAATGGTGCATTTTGAACACACAAAAAATATGGAGTTCAAATAAGTTAAAAAAAATGAAATCCCTTTATAAGAGATGAGTTCTCGTTCGAAACCGTGATACTTCGAGAGAGATTGTCCGTTTTGTACACGAAGTGCATCCAGTTTTTGTCGTAGCCCTCTCAACTTTTTAACACATGCTATGTGGGTGAAATGATGATAGCATGCCAACTTCCAACATTTTCAGAGTTCATTTGTAGTGCTTTTCAATTTCAGGGTCAACTAGCTCAAAAAAAAAGTAAATGCACGAAATATACCAAATGAAGTCAGAAATTGTTGAAATTTTGTGATGTGTCTTTGAATGGTGCATTTGAACACGCAAAAAGTAGGGAGTTCAAATAAGTTCAAAAGACCATTGCAGAACATATGACCAAATTAATACAAGTTCATCATCACATTAAAGCCAAAGAACAGTAGTGATCAAATGTTATTATTGCAAAAAATAAATACATAAAGTTCTCTCATAAAACAACATACAACTATGTAAAACATTTAAATGCAACAACAAACGCGATCAAAATCGCAACTAAGGTAACAATTGACCCAACAGCATAATGATACCAAGCCTCTTTATCAATGGCATATTTTCTAATATTCCTAATCTTCAAGCGCATTTCATCCATCTTCAAGCGCATTGCATCCATCTTCAACCGCATCGCATCGATCTTCATCTTGCGATCATCGATGACATCGGCGACATGCAACTCCAGTTCCATATTCTTATCCTCAATTATTTTCAATTTTTTCTTCAAGTATTTGTTTTCTTTTTCAACCAAATTTAACTTCTCGACAAGAATTTTTATGTGGGTTGGAATTTCCGGTTCACATACCTCCTAGATTAAGAAAATATATGTCACATTGGTCGTCATAATTGTCATAAACACTAAATGAAACAAATAGTTATAAAAGATAGTATATACCACATCCGAATCATAGACAGGACGAGGGCCGACGGAGGCGGATACCAAAACCATCGCACTATATAATAACAAAAAATAATGAAAGTGAGTAATTTATACAAGTATGTATCTAAATCATACAAGTAAGATTTTTTTGATTTTAAAAAGAAGATAAGAACAAGAGGCTCACCACGGTGGTGCTCGCAGTTGGTGCACGACCAAACCTAGACAAATATTAAGGAAAATGGAGCTTGGAGGTCGAGCTTGGAGAGGAGAAAGCTTAAGTAGAGTGGCTCGGGCATTTCATCGAACACGTCATGTGCATGAACTAGAGTGGCAAGAGCATGGCATGGTCACACTTCAACAACCAAAAAACAGGGGATATGGCGGGCAAGGGCGAGGGTTTATATAGGCAAAACTTTAGTCCCGGTTCGTGCCATGCCCCGGGACTAAAGGCCACTGCTTCCCGCCTTCTTGTCTGCCGAAAAAGGGTCTTTAGTCCCGGGTCGTGGCTCCACCCGGGACTAAAGACCCCCTTTAGTCCCGGTTCTTGCCACGCCCCGGGACTAAAGGCCCCTGTTTCCCGCCTTTTGGTCTGCCCGAAAAAGGGTCTTTAGTCCCGGGTCGTGGCTCCACCCGAGACTAAAGGGGTCTTTAGTCCCGGTTCGTGGCTCCACCCGGGACTAAAGATCCACCTGTATAAGCGGGAGTTAGAAAATTTCGAACCCAAATCGTCCATTTTCTCTTCTTCTTCCTCTCGTTCTCCTGTCCGGCGCGGCAAGCGACGAACTCGACGACGCCATCAGGCTGCCCGCCGTCCTGCTTGCCGTCGCCTGCCGTCCTCCTCGCCGTCGCCGTCGTCCTGCTCGCCGCCGCCGTCCTCCTCGCCGCGCGCCGCCCTCCTCGCCGCGCGTCGCCGTCCTCCTCGCCGCGTACCGTCGACACCTCCGGCCGGTAAGCCCCACGCCCCCTCCTCCCCAACACTCCCGCCAGCACAAGCAAAGAAGAAAAAGGAGAAGAAAGGAAGAAAAAGGAGAAGAAAGGAAGAAAAAGGAGAAGAAAGGAAGAAAAAGGGAAGAAAGGAAGAAAAAGGAGAAGAAAGGAAGAAAAAGGAGAATAAGAAGAGGAGGAGAAGAAAAGAAGAAAAAGGAGAATAAGAAGAGGAGGAGAGGAGAAGAAGAGGAAAAATAGAAGAAGAGGAGAGGAGAAGTAGTAGAAGAAGAGGAGAAGTAGAAGTAGAAGAAGAGGAGAAATAGAAGAAGAGAAAAAATTAGTTTAGGGTTAGAAGAAGAAGAAATATTTTTTTTGTCATTTAATTTTGCTATTGTATAGTGTATATTCTTAAGTGTTAATAGTGTTTCTTAGATTATTGCTATTGTATATGCTTAAGTGTTAATAGTTTAATTTTTCTATTGTATATGCTTAAGTGTTAATAGTTTGTTTTTAGCAACAAAATTAATAGAACTAGTTTAATTTTGCTATTGTATATGCTTAAGTGTCCGGGACTGGGCTCCGCCCGGCTGGTATTTTAGAGTTTAGGTTCTAGCCAAGACTCGGGACTAAAGGTCCTCCTATATAAAACAAGCCTTCGAAGTTTCCGCCCGGCTAGTTTGTTAGTTTATTAGTTAATAAAATGTCCGTTTTTTGCAGAACTATGGATCCACATATCAGGAACCTCGAAGAGGAAGAACTTCTTGAAGATATAATCAAAGACGACCCCAACGTTGAACCAGCCGAATCTCCGACGTCATATCTAAACGACTCCGGATATGGAATGGAGGTCGAGCGACACGAAGATGAAGCCGATGGGGCAGGAGATAGGTCCAATGACGGAGAAGGTGATAGCTCCACTGATGGAGAAGCCGGTGGAGAAGCCGGTGAAGAAATAATAAAGTCCGGCGAGGTATACATATGAAGTTCGACAATCACTTGTAATATGTGAAAAATATTGGAGATAGCTCTATATTGTATACATATACATTCATTTGACGAATGTTTCTCCCTCTTAGGCCTCCACATCGACGAAATCTACGAAACGAGGCCCGACTAGAAAGTTGGATGCACGGACGCATTACACCTTTGAGGTGATAATGCCTACGGGCGAACCCAAGCTTCCTAAGAATGCTGCTGACACATTCAAGAAGCAATGCGGAGTTCTCGTTAGGGATCACGTCCCGATCAGCGTTCGGGAGTGGAACAAGCGCAAAGGGGCAGCCGATAGTGACTATGTCGCCGAAAGGTACAAAGATAATCTTTGGAATGATCTCATGTCACATTTCAACCTGCGAGAATGTGAGAATGAAGACGCCGCAGACAAACTGAGGGCCAAAGTCAAGCAGTGGACTCTAAAGAAGATGGCCGAACTGTTCCGTAGCTGGAAGAAGAAGCTATGGAAAAACTATCTGGAGACAAAGAAAGTGCCAGTATTCGAGGGGTATCTAGCCAAGCAGGCGAATCACTGGAAGGAATTTCAAGAGTACAAGGAGTCAGAAGATGCCCAGGCATTATTAGAAAAGAACAAGATAAATGCCGACAAGAAGAAATATCACCACAAGCTGGGGCCAGGGGGCTATGAGACTGCCATCCCAAAGTGGGAAAAGAAAGAGCAAGATCTGATAGATAAAGGCATCGTACCTGAACCACTCCGTGATGAGTGGGAATTGAGAGCAAGAAATTGGTTCCTTGCGCATGGTGGGTCGTACGACGAAACAACAGGGGACCTCATCTGCAATGACAATCTTAGGATACCCAGGAAGAATTGGAAAAGGATAGTGAAAGAAATTAAGGAGGGACAAAGAAAGTTCACTGCAGATAGAGATAAATATTTGCCCACACTGGTCCTCGGCAATGACGAACATGGAGGACGAACGCGAGGCTTCGGTCCATCTTACCCGTGGTGGCTTGGGTTTGCGAGAGACCAAGACACTTACAGAAGCCGAGAGAGAGCAAAGAAGCGACAGCAGGATGAGGAGAATGACAAGTTCAACCAGTTGCTTGCCAGGATTAACGAGCAACAGAAGCACATTGATGAGCTTAGAGGAGTACCGCGCTAGGAAGATCCTGCACTTGATATTACCGGCGCCCCATCTAAGCGGAAAAGCAGCGTGGCTGAATCTGAGGCCCCGCCCGACGATGAACCAAGAATGATAGAGGGCGGTCCCGGCTACCCCGTGGATGGAATCAAGGAGTCAACATCATGTGAACTCCATCAGAAATTCAAGAACATATCCATGAAGGTGGCCGTCGGACAAGCTTTACCTTCTGGCCCTGATGCATGCTGGCATGGCCGTGAGATTCCAGCTGGCTTTGCTAAAGTCGGGGTGGATGAAATCATGACGGGGTTTAGTGATATGGAGCTCGACATAGCTGGACCCGAAGATGAGAGGACACTCGGAGAAGTACTGGGTGGAGTCATCCTATGGGACAAGAACTACATCAAGCTTCCAGGCTCGGCCCCAAGGACAACACCGCCTCCGAGTCGTCGCAGGTCACCTACACCTCCATTACCTTCAAGCCCTCCACATGACGTCGGCCAGCACAACACGAGTCCATCTCGATCACCGCCGCTGGACTTGAGTCGTCCGTCTCCGCCGCCGCCCGCTCCGGATACAAAGCCTGAGCCTGCCACGGATACAAAGCGGGAGCGTGCCACCAAGAACGCTCCGCCGCCGCCCGCTCCGGATACAAAGCCTGAGCCTGCCACGGATACAAAGCGGGAGCGTGCCACCAAGAACGCTCCGCCGCTGCCCGCTCCGGATACAAAGCCTGAGCCTGCCACGGATACCAAGCGGGAGCATGCCACCAAGAACGCTCCGCCGCCGCCCGCTCCGGATACAAAGCCTGAGCCTGCCACGGATACAAAGCAGGAGCGTGCCACCAAGAACGCTCCGCCGCCGCCCGCTCCGGATACAAAGCCTGAGCCTGCCACGGATACAAAACGGGAGCGTGCCACCAAGAACGCTCCGCCGCCGCCCGCTCCGGATACAAAGCCTGAGCCTGCCACGGATACAAAGCGGGAGCGTGCCACCAAGAACGCTCCGCCGACGATTCCTAAGCCACAGAGCACCCCAAAGCGCAAACGGTCGCCCCTCCCAAAGGTACGTCATGCTAATCTTCCTATCGGACCTTATGATCGTACCCCCTTCCATCACAGTATGACTTACACCATAAGCTTGATGACTATACACGCACATTGCAGAAGGAAGTGAAAAAGAGCAGATCACGTGCAAGCCCTCCACATGACGTTGGCCAGCACAACACGAGTCCATCTCGATCACCGCCGCCGGACTTGGGTCGTCCGTCTCTGCCGCCGCCCGCTCCGGATACTAAGCGGGAGCGTGCCACCAAGAACGCTCCGCCGACGATTCCTAAGCCACAGAGCACCCCAAAGCGCAAACTGTCGCCCCTCCCAAAGGTACGTCATGCTAATCTTCCTATATCAGACCTTATGACTTACACCATAAGCCTGATGACTATACACGCACATTGCAGAAGGAAGTGAAAAAGAGCAGATCACGTGCAAGTGCAAGTGGGAGAAAATCAAGTTCAACTACAAGCAAGAAAAAATCAGACGTTCCTCAGCTTGGACAACAGGCCAAACAGTCGATCCCACCCCTCAAGGTGTTAACCGAGAATGTTCCCCCTTCGGTGCAGGGGCTAGCTTTAGAAAGTGCAAAGGAGTTGGCGGCTGCATGTGGTGTCTCGGTTGAAGAATTGCTGTCTTCCCAAGACGACAAGATACCCAAGGCTGTGGTAGCCCCTAAGCCACAGTTTGTCATGGGTGAGCCTTTGGTCAACAAAGATGATCTCCCAACAAATATGCGTTACTTGCATCAATGGTACTTAAGTGAATCAAAGAATGGGAGAACGATGATCGTGCTGAGTGTCTCACAGGAGTACTACGGCCGCCCCGAACAAATCCATATCGACTTTGATGAACTCTTCCAGATGTACAATGGCGACGCCCTCGACAAATCGCTTATGAGTTGCTATTGTCTATAAGTTTTTCAATTCGTTGTCTACATATAACTTGTTTAGTTATTTCAATTCATTGTCTATATATAACTTGTACTCTATTATGCAGAATGAAGATTCTGGATTGTAAAAGTAAGAGCATCCTAAATATTGGGTTTATTGACCCAGATAAAATACATATAGCGACGCTAAATAATTATCCCAAGGAGACGGAGGAAAACCTTCTAAGGTTTCTAATAGATCAAAATTTCTGTGACCACATACTGTTTCCATACAACTTCACGTGAGGGTCTTTACTCTATTGTGTCCATTCACTTATAAGTGTAATTGATAAGTTACTGACACACACACACACACATATATATATATATATATACATGTGCAGCTTCCATTGGATTCTGTTGGACATTCAAATTGATAAGGGAAGAGTTGATGCCTTCGACCCATTATCGAGACCCTTGGAACAGTTCCAAAGCCTGCAGGACATGCTCCAAGGGTAATTTTAATCATTCTTGCGCTCTATCGGTCTCTTTCGATGATTTTTTGATATATCAATTAATGAAAAACTTAGAAAATCATTATCCTTGTCGGGCAGGGTTTGGAAGCGGTTCAAGTGCGTGACTCCCGGTAACTTTCATGAGAAGCTGACCTTTAGAGCGGCTCAGGTAAGTAGTAGTATGATATACTTCTATTAATTTTCTATATATTTATGATGCTAGATTATTATTTTGATTATATATATTCTATTCTCGTAAATTGCGACCAGCAGCCACGGGGAACGCATCTATGCGGATACTATGTTTGCGAGACCATTCGCACGTTTACCTCTGAGCACAAGGATCACAGATTCGACGTAAGCAATGAACATTCACACCTCTATTTTTACCCGTCATTCTTTGTTATCATGATTGATATTCATATTCATCTCCTCTTCTTATATAGCACACGGCCATGACGACGAAGGTCCTACCAGAGCAACGCGCGATTGCTGTTGCAGAGGAGCTTGCGACCTTTCTGAGGACGGAAGCTATAGATGACAAAGGACGATTTAGTGTAGCTAGGGACCATTACTGATGTTCGTCCATGTAATCGAATAGACGGGCTCTAGTCCCGATAATTCAGATCTCCATGTAATTGTATATATATGCTCGTTTATAAGATAAGTTAATCTTATATATATATATGCATAATTATTTCTATTTAAATTATATGAAAACTAATTCCCGAACACCAAACGAGGCATCAAGTTAATCTCCCGAACACCTAAACCCTAAACCCCTAAAACCCAAAAATAATTTCATTCAAAAAAACCCCCAAAAATAAGCAAAATCTGAAAAATCTTTAGTCCCGGTCCATGTAACGAACCAGGACTAAAGGGCCTGCCCCTGGGGCGCTACGAGCCGCCCACGTGGAGCACCTTTAGTCCCGGCGTGTAACAGGGCCGGGACGAAAAGGTTAGGCCTTTAATCCCGCCCCTTTAGTCCCGGTTGGTGAACCGGGACTAAAACCCCTTATGGACCGGGGCTAAAGGGAGGAGGGAGCTGCGACGAGCTGGTTGGTTGGATTGGATCTGGGACGATCCCGAGGAGGGAGATGGAACAAGGGGTGGCGGCGGCTGGGTGTTTGGATGGGACATTCCTCCTAAAATCTAGGTTTGGATCTATATATAGCTAGTAGTTAGATATAGGGGCATCTGGACCCTCCGATTTAGATCGGATGGTCGAGATAATTAGGTTAGGGAGTGCAATGGACAAACCGATGACGATTTGCGGTAAAACGGGGTTTATCCGGATCCAATGGTCACGACCGCCGGGCTCGGGTTCCAGGAGGTTTTCGGACTGGACTGCGTGCAGGTCGGTGCACTGTGCAGAGAGGCTAGCCGGAGATGAGAGGGAAAACGGGCAGCCCGGCAACGAGATTTTAAATACCGGAAAACGTCCGACGATAGACCGAATACAGTCCGCTACGGTCGATCGTTCGGGTACCAGACGGACTCCAATCGCGACGAAATTTGACACGCGGCCTACCTATAATAAAATAACACCGCACGTCAAATCTCAACCCAATCAGAGAAAGTTTTACGCACACTTTTAAAACAGGGTTTGACGATGCCGCGGGCGCGTGCGTGTGTGGTCGGGCTCCGAACGGACAACGACGAGAACCGACAACTAACACGGATGCAAGTTTGAAAACTGGCGGCAACAGAGATGCCGATGCAATGCAGATGGTGCGAATGATGCGATGATGATGCGACAAACTAAAATACCCACACGATGGAAACGGAAAGGAAAGGGGAATCTTCTGGAACGTCGGCATCGGGCTGTCACACCTTGACAGCCACAGATCTGTCCATATGTCTATACTTCTCCCGTAAAATTCCATTTTTCATCAATCGGTCCCCTGTTAGAATACTTCTCCAGTAAGATGTGTCATTCTTGTGCTAAAAAAGTAGCACATTCTTGTTTGGGCGCAGCTTTTGATTCCTTTTTAATCCTCATTTTTTTTGATTCGTTTTAATCTACCACAATCTTCAGCATTTTACAACATAGTCGAAAAGCTCTGAAACTTGAAAGAGAAGATGTGCGTGTTATATGAGGCCTAACCTATTACCATGAATAATAACTTTGAAAAGAGATGCTAGGCCTTGTACAATGCAAGGTGTTTAGAGAAATAAATCAGGCTTTTCTTAAGTACCGTCGCCTTTTTATAATGTCATGCTGGCAAATCTTCGAAGTCTTCATGATTTTTTTATAATGACAAGGTGGTTAACTTTTATAGAGGTTAACTTCAATCCTATCAGTTAGCTCACTTGACAAGGTGGTTAACTTTTATAGAGGTGGCTCTTCTAGTGACACACCTTGGCAGCCACAGATCTGTTCATATGTCTATACTTCTTCAGTAAAATTCCATTTTTCATCAATCGGTCCCCTGTTAGAATACTTCTCCAGTAAGATGTGTCATTCTTGTGCTAAAAAAGTAGCACATTCTTGTTTTGGCGCAGCTTTTGATTCCTTTTTAATCCTTATTTTTTTGATTCGTTTTAATCTACCACAATTTTCAGCATTTTGCAACATAGCCGAAAAGCTCTGAAACTTGAAAGAGAAGATGTGCGTGTTATATGAGGCCTAACCTATTGCCATGATAATAACTTTGAAAAGAGATGCTAAGCCTTGTACAATGCAAGGTGCTTAGGGGAGGTGCTTAGGGAAATAAATCAGTCTTTCCTTAAGTACCGATGCTTATTTTTACAGGGTAGACGTTTAGTTAGGCGTCTCTCATAGGCATCGATGTTTTAGAAAACTGCTGGTTTATTTTGCTAAGCACCTCCCTAAGCACTTAGTGTTGTACAATGCCATGCACCCAAAAGATACCTCTCCGACGTAATCAACCTGATTTAGAATTGCGTCCATAACTCCCTGAAGTAAGTTAAGTTTCAACTCTTGCATTAACGAGCTCTAAACGCTCGAAGTAAAACTGAGATTTGTAACCGGCTACCACCCGTGGCCATATATAAGCAACTGAAGCTTTACACATTCCCTGAACAAGATTGCTACAGCTGCAAGGCAGACCACTTCTCTTCAGTCTCTGGACGCAGCGATGGAGACCGCTCCCTCCACTTTGGTGTCCCTTCTCCTCCTCCTCTTCCTCCTCTCCTCACCGGCCGCCGTGCCCACCGCCATGGCCCGGCCAAGCGTCGACGGGCTCACCCCCGACGCCCTCCTCTGCTCACCCGCCGCCGCGCCCTCCGCCTTGGCCCCTGGCGCCGACGAGCACGCATCCGACCGCGACGTGTACATAGTCTTCGTCAGCCGCGCCGATTACACCGACTCCGTGGACTACGACGTCCGGCTGCTCGCCTCCGTCGTCGGAAGGTTGGTTGCGAGTTGTGCGGCAAGCAAACATTTCCGCGTCCGTCCACGGTGCACAACGCACGGGAACAGCGCCGCCCGTCCTTCTCTTACGATGATCGTCGATGACAGTTCTGTTGTTTCTACAGCTCGGAGGAAGCCAAGAAGGCCATGATCTACCACTACAGCGGTCTCGGGTTCGCGGCGAGGCTCAAATCTACTGAAGCCGACCAGTTATCAAGTGAGCGCGGCTGATCATCCACCGAGTTTACATGCATTCAGAACGATGTTGTCAGTTTTTTTTTTTTTTTGGATCATGGCTCAGCTTTTTTGCTTGACTTGTGCAGGGAAGGAGGGCATTGCAACCTTCAAGGACGAGACGTACTACGTGGAGAAAGACGGCCGCTTGCCTCGATTCTTTGAAGAGAATGTCTGAAGATCAAATGTTTACCCAACTACTATCACTACGTACGACCTGAAACATGTCACTATGAAAGAACAAACGCTTGCAAGTTCATACCATATAGTGCTAGAAAAATAACGAGTGAAGCTCCGGGTGAGATGAATGACGATTCAGAAAGTTTTACTTCATGTCTAAGCTGATAATATCTGAGGGCCTCGTATACAAGTTCATGCAGATTTTCTGTAGCCCAGATGGTCCAATTTGTTTGAGTCAGTCAATTTTCAGCAACTTCTTTATGATTCATGCTAACTCGAGCCTAGAGCGAGTGAGAGGCGGTGATGACAGACGGTGGGTTGAGGTTGAATAAACCGACAAGCCAAATTGACCGCGGGCTTGAAAATTATCAGGCAACTACACTATAGGCAATCCTAAATTTTCAGGAAGCCAACTTCCTATGCTTCAGCTACATTTGACAACTAGAAACACAGTCTCTTATCTCAAATTCTCAATTTTCACAATAAAAGTCGCTATAAGAAAACCACAATAAAGAATATAGCTTAAGTGTGCCAACTCTATGCACACGACAGACTCCATATTAAAGGTTATACATGTCACGATAATAACCCCTCTGGTACGACTCGTCATGGCAGATATCATGATGGTTGACCACGAGCTGACTCTTGAAGAAGAGGAAACGAGCATCTCTGGCGGCCCGGCTGTCGAGGCACAAGAGCTCCTGCTGCTTCCTCACCCATTGTTCAGGAGGAGCCCTGCCATAAACCTCTCTTGTAGTATCGTCCATGCAGTGGAACTCCATGGTCTTGAGGAACCTGCTCCTCCCGTGAAGGAACTTGGCCATGTCCCTCTGCCACTCCTGCCCTCGGTAAACTTCGAACACCACCTTCTCGAGGTGGTTGTCGATGCAAGGAACGGATGCCAGGACGTCCCATGATCCCGGGGAGCCGTCACGAGCCTCAGACCAAGAGTCCGACTGTTACAAAAATTTCAATCAGGATACACCAATGCCAATTTGGGCAAACATGCGTGGTCTATCAATGCAAGGGACAACTTGGAGTAGATATCTGATATAAACAGTTGAGCGAGCAGACAGAATAATTCACCTTGATGTAGATCGTCTCCAAGCAAGGGAACACCTTGAGCAGCTGCATAAACCAGTTGATGTAATGTTTGTTGACATGCCCCTCCGGTGTGTGCCTCAGCTCGCTATTGTCTTGAGGCTTGGCATAATGGTTTCAGCGTGAATATTCATTTTCTGGATTTGCATCAATTTGAAATTTTGAATGGTCAATAAGTATTACTCCCTCCGTTCCTAAATATAAGTCTTTTTAGATGTTTCATTAAGGGACTACATACGGATGTATATAGACATATTTTAAAATATAAATTCGTTGATTTGCTCCGTATGTAATCTTCTAGTGAAATCTCTAGAAAAACTTATAGAGTAATATTTAGGAACAAAGGGCCTAGATGAACACGATTGCAAGGTCAATTCCTGGTTGCTTCATTTGTAGGCTTACCCTGAAATTGGTGAACTTGGTGTTTCCAAATTCAATCTCGTTGTTCATGCCGAGGTAGCCTAAGAACTCCAGCTTCGGCGCGTGGACGATCTTGATTTTGGTCGCTCTCATGTCCATGTAGCCGCCGAGCACCCAAACCAGGTTGGGAGCGTCGTCGATGAAGAGCTCCTTGAAGTCGCCGCTGCTGCTCAGGACCTTGAGGCTCCGAGACCGGACATGGAGGCAGTCGCACTTGCTGATGGACTGGATCCTCAGGTGCTCCAGCGACGTGCAGTGCGAGAGCAGGGAGTTGAGCGAGTCCTCGGAGATCTTGACGTCGGACAGGTCCATCTCGGTGAGGGCGGCGAGGGATGCGGCGGCGGCCTCGGTGACGTCAGGGAAGGTGCCGTTAATCACGTGGAGGCGCTTCAGGGATGCGCAGGCGAATAGGGATTCCGGAACCATCTGCCTCCGCCTCTCGCTGAAGTGGAGGTTGAGTTCTTCGATGCCGCGGTTCGCCAGATCCCGGAGCCAGCCGTCGACGGCGCCCTCGTCCTCGTGGCGGAAGGAGAGCCTGCACGTGCTGAATGAGCGCACGGGCTCGGTGGGGTGGGCGGCGAGGATGGAGGTGATGGCCTCGACGGCCTTGTCGGGGCGAATACTGCCGGCCTTGAAATCGAGGAGGGTGGATGGGAAGAGGCGGCGCCAGCGGGAGCCGAGGATTGAAGACCTCGCCGCTTCTTCCATGCCGAGGCGGGAGAGGATGGTCACAAGGATGATGTCTGGGAGGTCGCTGAGGCGGTCGTCCCCGACGGCGGCCGCCATCTCCGGTGAATTTGTGCGATCCTAGGTATTGCTGCGGCGGCGCGGTGGTAGATCGGTTAGGGAATTTGGGTTTTTTGTCGAGGGTAATCTCTCCCTCCTTTTATATATATATATATATATATCTATATCTATATCTACCTAATATATAATATATATATATATATACCTAATAATAAAGCGACTATTGCTTTCGTCGAAAAACCCATCGCAACATTTTTATAAAAAGCCCCTGTAATTTTTGTTATTCAACCCAGGCTCCATCATTTATCTGCAACGCAAAAGAAAAAACGATTTGCCGCAAAAATTATACACATACGCATCGCCGCCACACCACTCGCCGTCGTGGCCGACCTCAACCGCCACCGCTGTCGATCTCAACCCACCCGCCTCCGCGGCCGTACCTCTCCCCACTCATTGTCCCTGTTGCGACGCTCGAGCGCATCGCGTCGACCCTGGTCCACCCTGGCCTATGCCTAGGCCGCTGCCACACCACTCGCCGTCACGGCCAACCTCAACCACCACTGATGTCGATCTTAACCCACCCGCCTCCGCGGTCGTACCTCTGCTCGCTTGGTTACCCCGTTTCGGCGCTCGAGCACAGCTTCTGGATCAAATCAACGCGACAGCTACAGTGACTGGGGATGATGCGTCTGCTCGATGCAGAACAGTGGCGGCGCGCGGATAAGGCGTGGCAGAGAGAAGTACTTGCAGGTGGAGGCGAGCCTGCATGGCTCACACGGAGAACTCCGAGGCTATGGCGCGGCAACGACGACTCCTTATGGCCAGATAGAGGCGCCTAACCCTTGCCCCCCCTCATCGGATCCCCTCCTCCGGCAGGAACTCTTCATCTGGTGAGATCCCCTCCCCATGCCTCCAACCGTGTGCCAAGCACCGGCAAGAAATTTTGTTTTGTGCGGATTTGTTTGCTGATGAATGAATGTATTGAATGTAAGATTGTATTGTTGTAGAGACAGAGAATGGAGCACCATCTTCAGTTTGTCATTTGATCCCACATTCTCTACCCATGAGTGAAATAAGATAACAGTCCATTGACCAATTCACGTAGCCTCATTGTTTTGCTTTGCTTGTCCCGCACAATTTCTCATCATGGTGGAATTAACAATGGACGGGTTGATTTCTCGACAAAATAGGATAGGAGTGACTACATTAGTTAGTTAGCTTATTATTTTAATAGATCAAAATGATTATAAAAAGATTAAAAGCGTGTGGTATTTTTTTCTCCCGTTGCAACGCACGTGTGCCCAGGCCGCCGCCACACCACTCGCCGCCGCGGCCGACCTCAACCGCCACCGCTGCCGATCTCAACCCACCCGCCTCCGCGGCCGTACCTCTCCCCACTCACTGCCCCTGTTGCGGCGCTCGAGCGCATCGCGTCGATCCTCGTCCACCCTGGCCTGTGCCCAGGCCGCTGCCACACCACCCGCCGCCGCGGCCGACCTCAACCACCACTGTTGTCGATCTCAACCCACCCGCCTCCGCTGCCGTACATCTGCCCGCTTGCTGCCCCCGTTTCGGCGCTCGAGCACAACTACTGGATCAAATCAACGCGACATCTAGAGTGACTGGGGATGATGCGTCTGCTCGATGCAGAACGGCGGCGGCGTGCGAATAAGGCGCGACAGAGCGAAGTACTTGCAGGTGGAGGCGGGCCTCCATGGCTCACACGGGGAACTCCGAGGTTATGGCGCGGCAACGTCGACTCCTTATGGCCAGATAGAGGGAAAACCCACCACGGCATTTTTATAAAAAACCCCGTGTAATTTTTGTTATTCAACCCGCGCTACATCATTTATCTACAACGCAAAAGGAAAAAACGATTCGCTATAAAAATTATACCCGTACGCATCACCTCCTCCCGTCGTTCCTGAGCCACCCTCGCCTATGCCCAGGCCGCCGCTGAAAAGGATCGAGATGGACCTAGAGGGGGGGGGTGAATAGGTAGAAATCCAAATTTTAATAATTACTTGGCAATTTTAGGCTAAAGTGCGGAATATAAGTGTAAGCCTAATAATTGCTATGACAAAGAGTAAGCTATTTGGAGTGAAGCAAAGCAAACGGTAAACAATAAGAAAATATAAGTATGTAATAAGGATTAACACAAGTAGAGATTTAGGGTTAGGAATAACCGAAACTCCGAGAGAGACAAGGATGTATCCCGATGTTCACTTCCTTGGAGGGAAGCTACGTCACCGTTAGAGGGGCGGATGTTACCACGAAGGCACACCAACGCCACGAAGGCTCACCCTATTCTCCCTTTGAGATAACGCCACGAAGGCGTTTCTCAACCACTAGTGGTAAGCCTTGAGGTGGCTTCCAAACCTTCACAAACTTTCCGGGGGATATCACAATGGTTTGATTCCTCTCCGAAGACTCCTACCGCCTAGGAGTCTCCAACCTCCAAGAGTAACAAGATCACGGGGATTGCTCAACACTTGCTCAAATCACAAATCACTTTGGTGGGAAGGAGGAGAGGGAGACGATCTATCTTTTGATTGGAACAACACTCAAAAGGACTCAAATGCTCTTGGGGTCTAGGATTTGGTGTAGACAAGAGTGAGTGAGAGGAAAGGTGTTCTTGGGTGTATTATTGCTGTGTTGAACACCCTTTCACGAGGTGGGAGAAGAGTATTTATAGTGTGGGGTGAAATCCAGCCGTTGGAGGTGCAATAAGTCACACAAGGTCCGGACGTCCGACACTTGTCGGAAGTCCGGGCGTCCGTGAGGGTCCGGACATCCGACAGGGGTCGGTCGTCCGAGACGTGTAGACATGACTGGAACTCTTCTGAATTCATCAGCGGCCGGACGTCCGACAGGGGTCGGTCGTCCGAGGCCTGTAGATGTGCGTGAACATATTTGAATTCATCAGCATACGGACGTCCGGAGTAGCCCGGAAGTCCGTGTTATACAACACAAGTTCTACTGGTGCTGGCTTCCGGATTTCCGATGGGTGTCGGCCATCCGACGCTCGGACATCCGGAGGGAGCCGGATTTCCGAGATATAGTGCACACATTCTACTGGTGTTGACCTCCGGATTTCCGGAGCTTGGCCGGACGTTCGGCCCTCGGTCGTCCGGAGGGAGCCGGATTTCCGAGATATAAGCCTTACAGACTACTGGTGTCTGGCTGCGGATTTCCGGAGGGAGCCGGATGTCCGGCCCTCGGACGTCTGGAGGGAGCCGGATGTCCGAGGTAATTGGACATATATTGAATTGTAGACAGTGGACAATATGTGGTGTTTGCTATGTTTGTAGAGATATGGTATGAGCAAGTTTATCGCAAAGCCTGTGATCCCCTCTTAGTAGTGCGGGATCCCTATACTCAATATCAGTAAACTCAAAAGACTGTTCTACAACATCTCTTCTTAATCCCGAGTCTTCTCGAAATATACATCACCAATCTTTTCAGGCAACCTTTGGCACATAAATCTTAATCTACTAAAGTACTTGCCGTCCTGAGATACACTCAACAAATAGGATTAGCTTCCTATGTATGTGTTGTCATTAACACCAAAAGACAATTAGGGGCATAGCATGCACTTTCAATCTCCCCCTTTTTGGTAGTTGATGACAACATATACATAGGTCTCAAAAATGTTAAAACATACATTATAGTCTAGGAGATATTTAGTACGGAGCTCCCCCTGAAGATATGCATGATAAAGAAATCGAAGCTCCAAATGGATCAACATGGAAGGATACTAGATCATCATAGAAATAAAGGAGGAAGACATAATATTCTATGATGATATCATAGCAAGTCACAACAATTCATAAGTAGCCATACATGAGTTTTATCCATTACATTAAATCTCCAAAGACTAAAAAATGACGTTTAACTACGATACATTACTCCCCCTTTGGCACCAAGTACCAAAAAGGGAGCCATCAATAGCACCAACCAAGCTCAAGGCGCATCACCATCATCATCAGCATCATCAGCCAAACCACTGCCCCCAGCCTCGTCAAAGAACTCAGACCACTCAGGACCAGAAGGGAAGCCAAAATCAATGGAAGGAGCAGCAGGAGGGGCCTCATCATCACTCACATCAAGATCGCCCGAGGCTCTCAAACGAGCCTTGAGGGCATTCTGAGAGGAAACTAAGCGGGAAACCACATCATGGGTTTGACCATACTGAAAGGAGACAACCTTCATCAAAGCAGAGTGAGCTTTGCCAAGGAATTTGGCAATGCGACCGAGAGAAGCGGAGCTAGATGAAGAGGTGGCAGCCCGTGCAGCAGTGCGGCGAGTGGTAGTAGAGGAAGAAGGGGCATTCTTGGGAGCAAAGTCATCCGCCATGTGAGCGGGAATGGACCACTTGCGATGGATGTGAGTGGTAGCCACGGAGAAATCAGCAACGTGGTTAATAAGTGCCTAGATGAAAGGAGCGTGAGGAAAGGCTCGCTTGTACTGAAAGCTAGCAAGCCGAATCTCATGCCATAGGAAATGGGGCACATTGATTTTGCTCTTGGGGTTCTCGAACAAGTGGTACATGATATCGATACAATAGCCACTGCAAGAACCCTTATCACCCATCTTGGGATAGATGGTGCGGATGACACACTGAAAGATAATGAAGTAAGGTGAGCGCCAAACGGATACCTGGTTAAGGTCCTTCAGGCGCTCATCCGCATCAAGTTCACGAAGTGGTTTGAGTAGGTGTCCACACACGTCAATAGTCTTAGGCGCATGGCTAGGATCATCCTTATGTATTTTATAACCGGAATGGGGAAAACCGAGTGCGGCAACAAACGTAGCATAAGTGGCTTCGAAACGAACGTCAGAGGTGATCCAGGTGATAGTGTTGTCGGAGCCAAAATGACATGTGGCATAGAACTGGTGAATGGCAGCAGCATTATAGTCGCAATGAAAAGCAAACGGGGCGGCAAGCCCTGATGACTCAATAAGCTCAATGGCACCCGGATATTTCGCCGGGTGCATGCGAATGTGCTCAACATCAATGTAAAGATGATTAGATAACCCCTTAGGAACTATGACGATGGAGAAGATGTCCGCCTGGACGTTTGTGCGGAAACGTGAATCCGTAGAATCACTGCCGACTTCGTATTGATTTACGTCGCGGCGGAAAGTAAGATAGGAAGCTGCCCCAAGTGTGGTGAAGTTTGGGATATTACGACCTAACGTGGCAGGAGGCTCTAAGGAGATGCGGTGAGCTTCACCTTCAGGCTGGGCAGGGGGCGGTTGTGGCATGTAGGACGCCCTGCGAGACCTGAGCTTGGACCTTCGAGCGACGGGTTGAGGAAGTTCCTCGGCGGCAAGCTCCTCCTCGAAGTCGGGGTCAGCATCATCAGACGGCGAGGGAGACGGCGAACGCCGGGGCAGAGAATGCCGAGCAGTCCGTTTGAAGGGACGGTGTGGCTCATCCGATTCCGACCCCGTGTTCATAGGGGTGCGAGACGATGAGCCGGCCACGGTCCTCCGAGCGGTGTGCTTGGTCTTGCCCATGAAGCCCTACGCGTATGAAAACTCCCCAAATGAGGAACGAGCATGGAGATACATGAGATAAATCAAATCCAACGCAAAAGGAGACGGAGGAGCGACCTGAGGATGGATCCCGCGAAGAATACGGAGGAAGAAGGAGGGGATCCGTGGAGGAGATCGGCTCGAGCTCGAGGATGGCGGCGCTGGGGAGGAGCTCCTCGAGCAGTTCCCTGTGCTGGCGGTGGCGGCTGGGGGAAAAGGGGGCGCTGGGGATTAGGGCAAAAGCCCAGCCCCGCGCCCAGCTTTATATAGGGGCCCCGAGTCGTCGGACGTCCGGAGGTTGTTCTTGAGTCGGACGACCGACACTGGTCGGACGACCGGAGGACGGACGACCGAGAGGCGTCGGACGTTCGAGAGAGAGAGGAGAAGGGAGAGGCCAGTTCTGATAATTTTTGTTTTGATGATGATGACTTGCATGGTATATATAGAAAAAAACGAGCACTGTTTTCCTAGAAGCATTACATGCATGAAATGATCTGTGCGGACGTTGTAGGCTTAAAAACATATAGAATTACGACGCACTCCCCCTAAATATATGCGCACATCAAGACACAACCATAATGTGAATGTATGTATGTGTGCAAGATTTCAAGATATGTTGTCAAGCTCCAAGATACCAAGTTCACGCCTAAGTTGACAGAACCTAGCTACGCTAAGTGGCTTGGTGAAAATGTCGGCTAGCTGCATGTCGGTACCCACATGGGTAATATCAATGTCACCCTTTTGCACATGGTCTCTCAAGAAGTGATACCTAATATCAATATGTTTTGTGCGAGGGTGATCAATGGGGTTCACGGAGATCTTTATGGCACTTTCATTATCACAGAGAAGAGGAACGTGTCGATACGTGATACCATAATCCTTCAGTGTTTGCCTCATCCATAGCAATTGAGTAGCGCAGCTTGCGGCTGCAATATATTCGGCCTCGGCCGTGGAGAGAGAAACACAGTTCTGCTTCTTCAAGGACCAACTTACCAACGAGCGTCCAAGAAACTGACATGCACCGGAAGTGGATTTCCGTCCCACTTTATCACCGGCCCAATCCGCATCAGAATACCCAATAAGATCAAACTTTGCATCCTTAGGGTACCATAAGCCTAACTTTGGGGTGTGAACAAGGTATCTAAGAATGTGCTTAACCGTCGTGTGATGGCTTTCCATAGGGGAAGCTTGAAATCTAGCACATATTCCTACACTTAACATGATGTCCGGTCTAGATGCGCAAAGGTAAAGCAGGGAACCAATCATGGAGCGATAAGTAGATGGGTCAAAAGGAATACCGCTTGAGTCTTCATTTAGAACTACATCGGTGGCCATGGGTGTCTTCATTGGTTTAGCATTTGTCATATCAAATTTCTCAAGAATGTCCTTGAGATACTTAGTTTGAGACAAGAAAATCCCTTCTTGAAATTGTTGTATTTGAAAACCAAGAAAGAACTTCAAGTCCGTGTTGAGTGACATCTCAAAGGTCTTGGTCATGGAGGCCGCAAACTTCTTGCACAAATGAATGTTAGGAGAACCAAAAATGATGTCATCTACATAGATTTGGCATAAGATCAAATCACCATTTTCCCTCTTAGTAAAAAGAGTGGGATCGATCACCCCCACCACAAAGCCATCATCGAGTAGGAACTTCTTAAGATGATCGTACCAAGCACGGGGTGCTTGTTTAAGACCATAAAGTGCCCTGTGAAGTTTATATACATGGTCTTTGTGATGAGGGTCAACAAACCCAGGTGGTTGTGATACATATACCTCTTCTTGTAGAGGACCGTTAAGAAAAGCACTTTTCACATCCATTTGATGCAAGGTAAAACCATTAAAAGCAGCATAGGCCAATAAAATGCGAATGGACTCAAGACGAGCAACAGGGGCGAAAGTTTCACCAAAGTCCAAACCTTCAACTTGGGAGTACCCCTGTGCTACTAACCTTGCCTTGTTGCGTAGAACAGTCCCGTTCTCATCTTCCTTGTTCTTGAAAATCCATTTAGTTCCAATGACATTATGTTCCTCAGTTGGTTGTTCTACTAATGACCATACTTCGTTGCGTGTGAAACTGTTTAGCTCCTCTTGCATAGCAAGTAGCCAGTCATTGTCACATAATGCATCCTGAACCCTGTGTGGCACAATACTATAGACAAACGAAAAGTGAGCACAAAAGTTTGTTAATTGTTTACGAGTCACTCTACCTTCCGATACGCGTGTGAGGATTTGATCAATATCAACACGACCGGCCACACGTGGCATGATGGAGGTCAAGGTTTCACGAGGTTCAACTTCGCTTCCATCATCAATGTCCTCAACATATGGATCATTTATGTGCGGAGGAAGATATTCCTCTTCGCGTTGCACCTGTTGAGGTTCATCATCAAGCATACCCATACTTTGGTCTACCTCTTGAAGATCATCTTGTTCTTGAGTGTCATCAGGGTGAGAGACATGTTCTCCCACTTGATCCTCAACAACTGGCATGATGGGTGTGCTAATATCTTGTGGAGGTACGGGCAGTGAACTGTCTTGAGGATGCGAGATGTTCTCATCATCTTCATCATCATCATGGGGTCTTTGTTCCATAGGCAGAAGTGCACCTACACCCATGTTTAAGATATCTTGTGGAGAGTCTTCTTCACCTGCATCATTTAGATCAACTTGCTCCCCATGGGAGCGGTTAAATTCATCAAACGTCATGTCACAGGTTTCTATAACACATCCAGTGGATTTGTTATAGACTCTGTAGGCGTGAGAGTTTGACCCATAGCCAACAAAAATCCCCTCAGTTGTTTTGGATTGAAATTTCCCTAACCGTTCCCGTTTGTTGAGGATGAAGCATTTGCATCCAAACACACGAAAGTACTTAACATTGGACTTGTTCCCAGTTAGGAGCTCATATGGAGTTTTCTCCAATATTGACCGGAGGAAGAGTCGGTTTGATGCATGACATGCTGTGTTGACGGCCTCAGCCCAAAAGCTATGTGGTGACTTGTATTCATCTAACATGGACCTTGCCATTTCCACAAGTGTCCGGTTCTTCCTCTCTGCCACACCATTTTGTTGGGGGGTGTAAGGTGCGGAGTACTGATGTTCAATCCCCTCATCGCTAAGAAAATCTTCTAGGGTGTAGTTCTTGAACTCAGAGCCATTATCACTTCTTACTGCCTTGATGTCCTTGTCAAACTTCCGCTGGGCTTGTTTGGCAAAGTCAATGAAGGTGACCTTCGTCTCGTCCTTGGACTTGAGAAAGAACACCCATGTATATCTTGAGTAATCATCAACAATGACTAGGCCATACTTTTTCCCTCCAAGACTTGCCCATGAAGGAGGCCCAAATAGATCCACATGAAGGAGCTCTAACGGCCTTGAAGTGGATACAACGTTCTTGGGCGGATGTCTTGATTGATGTTGCTTCCCAGCTATGCATGCACTGCACACACGATCTTTCTTAAAAGATACATTTGTTAGTCCAAGAATGTGATTACCGTTTAAGAGATTTTGAAGATTTTTCATGCCAACATGGGCGAGCCGGCGATGCCATAGCCATCCCATGTCGGCCTTGGCCATTAGACAAGTTGTATGGAAAGTGCTCTTTTTTGAGAAATCAACCGTGTAAAGGTTGCCATCCAACTCTCCAACAAAAGCCACTTCAAGAGTGTCTCTCTTAAAGACTTTCACATCCGTTAGTCCAAATAGTGTGTCATAACCGACGGAAGCCAATTGACGAACTGAAAGTAAATGATATTGAAGAGATTGGACAAGCATGACATTTGCAATAGACATGTCATTAGTGATTGCCACCTTGCCCAACCCAATTACCTGCCCTTTCGACCCTCCACCAAATACAATGCTCATGTATGGTCGAATGGCTTGCATGAAGTCATAGAGCAAGTTACTATCTCCGGTCATATGATTGGTGCATCCACTGTCGATCACCCATTTTGCTCCACCGGAGAAAACAGCCTGTAAAGAATTAAGACTTGGTTTGAGGTACCCATTTTGTCATGGGGCCTTTCACATTAGTTACAAGAGTCTTAGGGACCCAAATGGCATAGAATCGAAATGCATTACGGGGACCAACGAATTTAGCATAAACTTCTCCTTCCTTTGATTTGCGTAGTACATAGGATGGAGGCATGAATTCGGTTGTCTTGTTGTGAGTAGACGGACCCCTAGTGGCCGATCCACTCACAACCTTACCTTTCTCCGTGTGTCCCTATGGTACAAATATTTCCTTAAGAGGAGTGGTACATTTCAGAGGAGATGCACTTTTCTTGGCAGTGCTTGGGTTGAACCCAAGCCCTTTCTTGGCGACACCTCCATTGTGTCGACTTAAGATCTCATTCAGAGTCTTTTGTCCTTGTGCACATGTCATGAGACCTCTGTCTAGCTGTGCCCTTAACGAACAGTTTTCCTCAAGGATAGATGTCAGTTCACTACCAGGGTTAGTAGTGCAGGTATCAACATTGATAATAGGTGAGGAGTAGGCCTTAGCTAGAGTGACAAGATAAGTGACCTTAAGTGCCTCAAAGCTCTTTATAAGAACAGTGAGTTTCTCTTCCTTGTCTTTGAGAGATAAGGATATACGCTCACAGTCCTTAGAAAGGGAAGCATGAGAGTTCACAAGTCGGTCTTTATCATTTAGTAATTCTCTGCACACATTTTCAGCCTTTTTCAAGGAGGCAAGATCATTAGCATGTTTATCAAGGTTTTCACCTACTTTTGAACATAATGCATCATTTTGTGCTTCCTCATAAAGGACTTTCTGCTCAAGGAGTTCATTTCTCTCCTTCTCCTCAGTGACGAGGGTTTCGAGTTCGTTGATGGTATTGGTGTGCTTACTCACCATTTCCATAAGTATGCGAAACATAGTGAGCTTCTTTCCTTTAAGAGAGCACATAAATTTGTTCATTTTAGCAAACATGGGATGATCTAAATCATCATCCTCATAATGATCTTCCGCATCAAGATACTCATCAGGTCATATGATTGGTGCATCCACTGTCGATCACCCATTTTGCTCCACCGGAGAAAACAGCCTGTAAAGAATTAAGACTTGGTTTGAGGTACCCATTTTGTCATGGGGCCTTTCACATTAGTTACAAGAGTCTTAGGGACCCAAATGGCATAGAATCGAAATGCATTACGGGGACCAACGAATTTAGCATAAACTTCTCCTTCCTTTGATTTGCGTAGTACATAGGATGGAGGCATGAATTCGGTTGTCTTGTTGTGAGTAGACGGACCCCTAGTGGCCGATCCACTCACAACCTTACCTTTCTCCGTGTGTCCCTATGGTACAAATATTTCCTTAAGAGGAGTGGTACATTTCAGAGGAGATGCACTTTTCTTGGCAGTGCTTGGGTTGAACCCAAGCCCTTTCTTGGCGACACCTCCATTGTGTCGACTTAAGATCTCATTCAGAGTCTTTTGTCCTTGTGCACATGTCATGAGACCTCTGTCTAGCTGTGCCCTTAACGAACAATTTTCCTCAAGGATAGATGTCAGTTCACTACCAGGGTTAGTAGTGCAGGTATCAACATTGATAATAGGTGAGGAGTAGGCCTTAGCTAGAGTGACAAGATAAGTGACCTTAAGTGCCTCAAAGCTCTTTATAAGAACAGTGAGTTTCTCTTCCTTGTCTTTGAGAGATAAGGATATACGCTCACAGTCCTTAGAAAGGGAAGCATGAGAGTTCACAAGTCGGTCTTTATCATTTAGTAATTCTCTGCACACATTTTCAGCCTTTTTCAAGGAGGCAAGATCATTAGCATGTTTATCAAGGTTTTCACCTACTTTTGAACATAATGCATCATTTTGTGCTTCCTCATAAAGGACTTTCTGCTCAAGGAGTTCATTTCTCTCCTTCTCCTCAGTGACGAGGGTTTCGAGTTCGTTGATGGTATTGGTGTGCTTACTCACCATTTCCATAAGTATGCGAAACATAGTGAGCTTCTTTCCTTTAAGAGAGCACATAAATTTGTTCATTTTAGCAAACATGGGATGATCTAAATCATCATCCTCATAATGATCTTCCGCATCAAGATACTCATCAGAAGGGGTAGAAACTAGACTGAAATAGTTTAACCGTGGGGTTACCTTAACCTTATCATGGGAGCTTTGGTCTTCCTCATCTCCCATGGCAGTCTTTGCCATCAAACACTTGTGAACGTTGCCCTTGTAGTCCTTCATATAGTTGTAGTGAACAACATCACCACTTTTGTTGACTAGCCTCAAGGTACTCTGTGTATCTTGAGCTACTCCGGCAACTCCACCAACATCTTCTGGATATGATTCTTCTTGTGCAACCATTGCTCTTCCATCTTTCCTCTTGGACTTGGAGTTCATAGGGTTTGGTAACTTCTTCTTTACAAAGGTCTTTGGAAACCTTGGTTTGTCTTCTCTCTTCTCATAAGGGCAGTCGTTGGAGAAGTGGTTGGTTTCCTCACAGTTATAGCATTTCCTTACCTTCTTCTTTGGGAATCTTCCCTTGAACTTTCCTGCACTGAACTTCTTCACAAAGAGAGCAATGTCCTCAAATGATGGGCTTTCATCAGAGTCAACATCATCACCCTCTTGACAGTCATCATCACCTTCTTCTTCTTCACTTTCTTCTTCGTCATACTCATGCTTGGCTTTCAAAGCAAGATTGATCTTTGATGTTGAAGTGCCATGCATGGCTAGGTGCTTTGTTGCATTTGCCTTTGACTCTTCAAATAATTGTAAAGTGGATATGATGTCATCCGGAGTCATTTCTTTGAACGCATGATGCTGTTTCATGTCCCATACCATTTGATGGTGATATGGAGCAAGAGCGTGAAGTAAATTGTCCACAAGGAATCTCTTGGTCAGATTGAAACCATCTTGCATCTTGTCACAGTCACATGACTCAATGTCTGCGGCGAGAGTCATGAGCCGTTCTAGTAGCTGCTTGGGAGATTCACCCTTTTCCATACAGAAATTATGTAATTGCCCCTTGGCAATTTCATATTGAGCAAGCCGAAGAGTGGAGGTACCGGTCTTGGTCCTTATGATGCTGTCCCACAATTCCTTGGCACTTGTGATGTGAATGTAAGGTCTTCGTTGCTTGTCATTCATTCCTTTTCTTATGCACATGATCGCAGTGTCATTGAGATGCTTGTCATAAGTTTCTCTGGGCGCGAGGCATCTTGGATCAACATGATTGTACCCATGTTCGAGGATGTCCAACATCTCATCATTGGCGTACCTAAGATGATCGTGCATACCAACTCTCCACAAAGCAAAATCGGAATTGTCATCAAGCAAGGGAGGTTTTCCTCCAGGATTGTACTTAGGTTTCTCAATTTGAGATCTAGCATAAAGCCATGGAACACTGGTTTGGTTCCTTTCTGGAGGAGGTTGGCCAAATGGAGTACCGTGCACGTGGGGCCCTAAGGCCCTCGGGGACGTGGTTGTCCCCGTGGTTAGTGATGCTAGTCTCATTTGGATCATGGTCTCAAGAGAAGCATCATGCTCCTCTTTTTGCTTGGCAAGGGCCCGTTCGAGGTCCTCAGAGGTGAAAGACTTGACTTCCGAGGAAGTCTTGTCCCTCTGCACTGGAGCTACCGTAGCAGGATTCAAGTCCATCTCGCTCTAGGGCGGTTAAGCCACACAAATAGAGCACGAGGCTCTGATACCAATTGAAAAGGATCGAGATGGACCTAGAGGGGGGGGGTGAATAGGTACAAATCCAAATTTTAATAATTACTTGGCAATTTTAGGCTAAAGTGCGGAATATAAGTGTAAGCCTAATAATTGCTATGACAAAGAGTAAGCTATTTGGAGTGAAGCAAAGCAAACGGTAAACAATAAGCAAATACAAGTATGTAATAAGGATTAACACAAGTAGAGAGTTAGGGTTAGGAATAACCGAAACTCCAAGAGAGACAAGGATGTATCCCGATGTTCACTTCCTTGGAGGGAAGCTATGTCACCGTTAGAGGGGCGGATGTTACCACGAAGGCACACCAACGCCACGAAGGCTCACCCTATTCTCCCTTTGAGATAACTCCACGAAGGCGTTTCTCAACCACTAGTGGTAAGCCTTGAGGTGTCTTCCAAACCTTCACAAACTTTCCGGGGGATATCACAATGGTTTGATTCCTCTCCGAAGACTCCTACCGCCTAGGAGTCTCCAACCTCCAAGAGTAACAAGATCACGGGGATTGCTCAACACTTTCTCAAATCACAAATCACTTTGGTGGGAAGGAGGAGAGGGAGACGATCTATCTTTTGATTGGAACAACACTCAAAAGGACTCACAAATGCTCTTGGGATCTAGGATTTGGTGTAGACAAGAGTGAGTGAGAGGAAAGGTGTTCTTGGGTGTATTATTGCTGTGTTGAACACCCTTTCACGAGGTGGGAGAAGAGTATTTATAGTGTGGGGTGAAATCCAGCCGTTGGAGGTGCAATAAGTCACACACGGTCCGGACGTCCGACACTTGTCGGAAGTCCGGGCGTCCGTGAGGGGCCGGACGTCCGACAGGGGTCGGTCGTCCAAGACCTGTAGACATGACTGGAACTCTTCTGAATTCATCAGCGGCCGGACGTCCGACAGGGGTCGGTCGTCCGAGGCCTGTAGATGTGCCTGAACATATTTGAATTCATCAGCATACGGACGTCCGGAGTGGCCCGGAAGTCCGTGTTATACATCACAAGTTCTACTGGTGGTGGCTTCCGGATTTTCGATGGGTGTCGGCCATCCGACGCTCGGACATCCGGAGGGAGCCGGATTTCCGAGATATATTGCACACATTCTACTGGTGTTGACCTCCGGATTTCCGGAGCTTGGCCGGACGTCCGGCCCTCGGTCGTCCGGAGGGAGCCGGATTTCCGAGATATAAGCCTTACAGACTACTGGTGTCCGGCTGCGGATTTCCGGAGGGAGCCGGATGTCCGGCCCTCGGACGTCTGGAGGGAGCCGGATGTCCGAGGTAATTGGACATATATTGAATTGTAGACAGTGGACAGTATGTGGTGTTTGCTATGTTTGTAGAGATATGGTATGAGCAAGTTTATCGCAAAGCCTGTGATCCCCTCTTAATAGTGCGGGATCCCTATACTCAATATCAGTAAACTCAAAAGACTGTTCTACAACATCTCTTCTTAATCCCGAGTCTTCTCGAAATATACATCACCAATCTTTTCAGGAAACCTTTGGCACATAAATCTTAATCTACTAAAGTACTTGCCGTCCTGAGATACACTCAACAAATAGGATTAGCTTCCTATGTATGTGTTGTCATTAACACCAAAAGACAATTAGGGGCATAGCAAGCACTTTCAGCTGCCACACCACTCGCCGCCGCGGCCGACCTCAACCGCCAACGCTGCCGATCTCAACCCACCAGCCTCCGCGGCCGTATCTCTGCCCGCTCACTGCCCCTGTTGTGGCGCTCGAGCGCATCGCGTCGATCCTGGTCCACCCTGGCCTGTGCCCAGGCCGCTGTCACACCACCCGCCGCCACGACCGACCTCAACCACCACTTTTGTCGATCTCAACCCACCCGCCTCCGCGGCCGTACCTCTGCCCGCTTGCTGCCCTCGTTTTGGCGCTCGAGCACAACTTCTGGATCAAATCAACGCGACTGCTACAGTGACTGGGGATGATGCGTCTGCTCGATGCAGAACGGCGGCGGCGTGCGAATAAGGCGCGGCGGAGCGAAGTACTTGCAGGTGGAGGCGGGCCTCCATGGCTCACACAGGGAACTACGAGGTTATGGCGCGGCAACGTCGACTCCTTATGGCCAGATAGAGGCGCCTAACCCATGCTCCCCTCATCATATCCCCTCATCCGACAGGAATTCATCATCTGGTGAGATCCCCTCCCCATGCCTCCAACCGTGTGCCAAGCACCGACAAGAAATTTTGTTTTGTGGGGATTTGTTTGCTGATGAATGAATGTATTGAATGTAAGATTGTATTGTTGTAGAGACAAAGAATGGAACACCACCTCCAGTTTGTCATCTGATCCCACATTCTCTACCCCATGAGTGAAATAAGATAACAGTCCATTGATCAATTCACGTAGCCTTTTTGTCTTGCTTTGCTTGTCCCGCTCAATTTCTCATCATGGTGGAATTAACAATGGACAGGTTGATTTCTCAACAAAATAGGATAGGACTGACTATCCTATATATCATCATATACTAGCAAAAGGGCCCGTGCGTTGCAACGGGAGAAAAAAATACCACACGCTTTTAATCTTTTTTTAATCATATATATATATATATATATACACACACACACACACACACTAGCAAAAGGGCCCGTGCGTTGCAACGGGAGAAAAAATACCACACGCTTTTAATCTTTTTATAATTATTTTGATTTATTAAAATAATAAGCTAACTAACTAATGTAGTGAGTCCTATCCTATTTTGTTGAAAAATCAACCCGTCCATTGTTAGTTCCACCATGATGAGAAATTGAGTGGGACAAGCAAAGCAAAACAAAGAGGCTACGTGAATTGATCAATTGACTATTATCTTATTTCACTCATGTGGTAGAGAATGTGGGATCAGATGACAAACTGAAGGTGGTGTTCCATTCTCTGTCTCTACAACAATACAATCTTACATTCAATACATTCATTCATCAGCAAATAAATCCCCACAAAACAAAATTTCTTGCCGGTGCTTGGCACACGGTTGGAGGCATGGGGAGGGGATCTCACCAGATGATGAGTTCCTGCCGGAGGAGGTGATACAATGAGGGGAGCAAGGGTTAGGCGCCTCTATATGGCCATAAGGAGTCGTCGTTGCCGCGCCATAACCTCGGAGTTCCCCGTGTGAGCCATGGAGGCCCGCCTCCACCTGCAAGTACTTCGCTCCGTCGCGCCTTATCCGCGCGCCGCCGCCGTTCTGCATCGAGCAGACGCATCATCCCGAGTCACTATAGCTGTCGCGTTGATTTGATCCAGAAGCTGTGCTCGAGTGCCGAAACGGGGGCAACAAGCGGGCAGAGGTACGGCCGCAGAGGCGGGTGGGTTGAGATCGACAACAGTGGTCGTTGAGGTTGGCCGCGGCGGCGAGTGGTATGGCAACGGCCTGGGCACATGCCAGGGTGTACGAGGGTCGACGCGATGCGCTCGAGCGCCGCAACGGGGGAATGAGTGGGGAGAGGTACGACCGCGGAGGCGGGTGGGTTGAGATCGGCAGCGGTGGCGGTTGAGGTCGGTCACAGCGGCGAGTGGTGTGGCGGCGGCCTGGGCACAGGACAGGGTGGCCCAGGGTCGACGGGAGGAGGCGATGCGTACGGGTATAATTTTTGCAGCGAATCATTTTTCCTTTTGCGTTGCGGATAAATGATGAAGCGCGGGTTGAATAACAAAAATTACAGGGGCTTTTTCAAAAAATGCCTCGATGGGTTTTCCGACGGAAGCAATAGCCGCTTTATTATTAGGTATAGATATAATATGGGTCGCGCTATTCGTCATCTTGGGTGAGGAATTCTTATTCCTCACCCCTGTGCAATTCTACAACCGTGACTCGAAAACGTAAGAAAAAATTAGACTTGAGGTAATATTACACTCTTGAGGAAGGAAGTTTCTCTTTCACCGTATGAAAAGATGTGAGGTAATTTTACAACATGCGTGATGTAAATTCACGTCCTGCATGTGTTGAAAAATATGGTGCGGTGATATATCACTAAAAGTTGTTCGGTAATTTTATATTAGAAGTGAGGTAATTTTACATCATGCATGTTAAAAACTTACGTTGTGCATGTGAGAATAAATATGGCTCGATGAAATGGCTAGGGTGAAGAATAACTTATTCTTCACCCTGGGTACCTAATAGAGTGTCTATAATATATATATATATATATATATATAATATTATATATAATAATAAAGCACCGGTTGCTTCCGTTGTCCGTCGTTGGCACTGTTGGCCCAGACCCGACCTTGTCGATGCTATTGTCGAGTACTTTCCGACAATACGCACCAACGAGCCGCCGAGTCAACCGAAGAACGCAACGCTTTGTACCTAATAAGCAGGCTGGCAGGCAGGTGGATGGATACTACTCACGTAACCTAGCTAGCTTGGATCGAGTCGCCGAAACACAACAAAAACGATTGACGCGAGTTGATGGCAAAAACCAGGTGCGTGTCGCACCTATTGTGTTGTATTGCTTTGTCTGATCTGATTACAAGGGGTAGCTTACACGAGTATATAAAGAACTAAAGCTAGCCTAATACATAATCGAGTTGGTTGATTATTCCGGTCCAACCCGGACACGGACAACATGGTTATTTCCAACAATCACCCCCTAAACACGATGTCCTCACTTCACAGCTTGGACGCCGATCCTTCTCCGCATGTCTGTAAACTTCTGTCGTCCCAAAGACTTGGTCAGGATATCTGCAAGCTAGTCGTCGGTGCAAACGTAGTTGACTTTAATCTTGCCTTCTTCCACGCACTGCCGTATGTAGTGATACCTCGTATCAATGTGCTTGCTCCTGTCATGATGCATTGGATTCTTACATAGAGCAATCGTAGACTTGTTGTCAACATAGAGCACCATTCCTTTCGTTTCCTTGTGTGTGAGGTCACCGAGTAGCCTTTCTAAAAACACACCTTGACACGCCGCGGTTGCAGCTGCAATATACTCCGCTTCATAGGATGATAGCCAACTCACTATGCTCCTGCCCAAGAAATATGCCACTCCCGAGGTACTTTTACGGTTGTCGACATCTCCTGCGAGGTCACTATCACTATAGCCAAGTAGCTCCACCATCTCCTTCTTCTTCCCTCTCAAATAGACACAACCTAAGTTTGTTGTCCCTTTGATGTATCTGAGTATATGTTTCACAGCTGCCCAATGTTCCTTCGTGGGTGCTTCCATGAAGCGACTCACTATGCCAACGGAATAGGCCAAGTCTGGTCATGTATTCACAAGATACCTTAGGCTTCCGACCACACTCCTATACTCCGTTGCATCAACCACGAGTGTTTTGCTTCTCTTGCTAAGTTTAAGACGAGGCTCCATCGGAACAAAAGTTGGTTTGCAGTCCTCCATGCCACAGCTTTCAAGAATCTTCTTTGCATATGCCTCCTGACATAGTGTGATCCCCTGAGGCTTTTGTTGTACCTTAATCCCGAGATAGTAACTCAAGAGCCCTAGATCACTCATCTTGAATAACTCCTTCATTTGTAGCTTGAATCTAGCAATCTCCTCCTCATCTGCTCCGGTTATCAAAAGATTATCAACATAGATGCTCACTAAGAGACGATACTTGCCTTTGCCTCTCTTATACATAGCCTGCTCTAGTGGACTTTTCTCAAAACCAAGAGAAACCAGTGTACGGTCAAGCTTGATGCTCCATGCCCGAGGAGCTTGACATAGCCCGTACAATGCCTTGTGTAGTTTCAGCACCTTGTGTTCCTCTCCTTCTTTGATGTACCCCGATGGTTGCTTGACATAAACTTCTTCTTCCAACTCCCCATTCAAAAACGCGGATTTTACATCCATGCGATGTAGCCTCCAAGATTCTTGAGCCGCGAGAGCTATAACTAGCCTCACCAATTCCATCATTGTAACTGGAGCAAACACTTCTTCGAAATCCACACCTTGCTCTTGCACGTATCCCTTAGCTACGAGCCTTGCTTTGTACTTCACAAGATTTCCATCGGCATCCTTTTTGACCTTGTACACCTACTTGATCCCTGTAATTTTATGGCCGTTGGGAGGATCCACGAGCTCCCATGTTTTGTTGTCTCGGATCGACCCCAACTCCTCATCCATAGCACGACGCCAACACTCCTCCGTGTTTGCTTCTTCAAACTTTGTCGGTTCCTCGACACTAAGCAAACATTGTCGTCCTCTTCTCTTAATTTTCACCGGATTTATGGTTTGAAATGTTTCCTCCGGATATAAATCCACCACTGATCGAAGACGTACTAGTGTTGGCGGACGTTCCCTCATGTCCTCTTTCGTCAAAGACGAAGAATTTTCTGCTGAAGTTGCCACACTTCTGATTTCTGGCGATTGGAGCACCCCTAGGCTGGCTACACATCCACGAGGTGAACCAGGTGAAACTGGTGCACGTACAAGAGAACCATCAGCCCCATGCACGTGGCTTGGTGGACTCTGGGTCATACCACCATCACGTGAACCTCCAGGAGAGGTGCCATGGCCTGGGCTACCAGCGCTACGGGGAACGCTGTCAGCTGTGCTGCATGCTACAACTTGTATGGCTCCCTTGCCTCGGTTGCTGCATGTAGACCCAGCAGCGCTAAGGGACGTGCTGATCGCGGGCTCAAGCGACACGGCCGACCTAGCTGGCGTGTTTTTAGTAGCACCTGCGTTCGGAGGATCGCTCTGTCCCGACGACCTCTTCAGTTGATCGTCAGCTTCTGCATGTTCAGGTCCGTCGTAAACGACATTAAAAATGTCATCTGATGACGGGTATACTTGCTCGGTGGAGTTCCAATTCCATGACCTTGCTTCTTCAAAGACCACATCACGCGTCACAACCACCTTGTTGTTCGAGGGGTTGCACGCACGGTACGCCTTTGTGCCTGCTTCATAGCCAACCAATATCATTGGAGTACTCTGATCCGCCAATTTGCTAGTATGCCCCGCCACTGTCTTCACATGCGCCACGCACCCGAAAGTACAAAGATGATCAACCGCGGGCTTGTGTCCGTACCATGCTTCGTACGGCGTCATTCCAACTACACTCTTGGTTGGAGCCCGGTTCAGCAAATAAATAGCCGTATTGACCGCCTCACCCCAATACTTGCCCGGCATGCCTTTACTCTTGAACATGCTCCATGCCATCGCTACCACAGTTTGGTTCTCTGCTCCACAACACCATTTTCTATGGTGAATATGGAGCCGTAAGATACCGCTTGATCCCGTGTGTTTCGCAGAATCTTGTGAATTCACGAGACTTGAACTCACCCCCTCGATCGGTACGGAGGGCCTTCATCTTTGCTTCGGATTCCACTTCGACCGTCATCTTTACTATCCTGAAGGCTTCCAAAGCTTGATCCTTCGTCTTCAACAACACAATCCACATGTATCTGCTGAAGTCATCGACGATGAGCAGGAAATATCTATTTTCGACAGGGGTGTCTGGTGTAATCGGCCCGCACAAATCTCCGTGGACCAACTCAAGAACTTTAATCGCTCTAAAGTTTCCCTCTCTTGGGAATGGGGCCCTCCTTTGTTTCCCAACAAGACAACCATCGCACACTTGGTCGACATGTTCGATGCACGGTAGGCCACGTACCATCTCTTTTTGTCCAAGTTGCCGAAGAGCCTGGAAATTTAGATGTCCGTAGCGTGCGTGCCACTTCCATGCCGAGTCATCCATGCTCGACAAGAGACATACTGGATCCACACGAGACAAGTTGAGGATGTAAAGTCTGTTCGGTGACCTCTGCACCTTCATAATTAGCATCTTCTGACGATCATACCCCCATAGATAGCCATCTTCGAGCACAATCTTGCAACCACGCTCCTTGAGCTGGCCAAGACTTATGATGCTACTCTTTAGCTTGGGAATATAGTAAACATTCGTGAGTACCTTGTGGCCGCCATTCTTCAACTCAAACAGGACAGCACCTCGCCCTGCGATGTCAACGGTCCGTCCATCGCCGAACCGAACTGTGCCTCCCACCAAAAGTCTGAGCTCAGAAAACTGGTCCTTGTCGTCGGTCATGTGGTTGCTAGCTCCCGTGTCGAGGTACCACACGTGCCTCACCGAGTTCATCCTCTTCTTGTCATGAAGATAAACTACCTCCTATATGAGCGTAACAACCTCCGTAGTTGGCGCCTTAGGAGTTGGACTATCCTCGTCCATTAGCTCGCATACTTCGACCATGAGCATCATGTCGCTGTCATCGCCTTCCTTGGCCATGAAAGCTTTCTCCTTCGGTGGTTTCTTGCACTCTGACTTGAAGTGCCCCATTATGCCATAGTTGTGACACTTGATCTTGCGCTTGTCGAACTTCTTTTTCTTCTTCGGAGCGTCGTCGCTGGCGTTCTTCTGAATTTGTTCGTTTGGCGCAAGATCTTGGCGAGTGTTTTTACTTGAGCCCTCACCTCCTTTCCTTGAGTCCAACGCTTGCCACTGAGCCCGCGTGAGCATGACATGCTCATCATTCTTCCTGTCCCCGAGACTATACCGCATACGCTCGTCGTGAGCCTTGTAGCGTCCGACGAGATCATCAATGGAGAGTGTCGCGAGATCGACGCACTGCTTGATCGCCGTGACAATTTGCACGTACCGGGGAGGAGCCGCGCGCAAGAACCGACGGACAACCGAGGCCTCCGTGAGGTTTTCTCCAAGTGCGCGGATCCGATTGACGAGAGTAGCAACGCGTGAAGCAAACACATCCACGGACTCATTGTCGCCCATGACCGAAGTCTCATAGTTCCTTAAGAGAGTTTGGAGATTGGCTTGCGTGACGCGGTCGTGTCCCTCGAACATGAGCTCCAAGGTATCCCACACCTCCTTCGTCGTTTCTTTGGCGACCAAGTGTTGGAGGACATCCATCAACATCACCAAGTAAATCGCCGATGCCGCGTGCCGATCCTTCGAGTGCTCGGCTCCTCCTTTCTTGAAAGCGTCGCCTCCTGGATCGACTGCGTCCCACAACACGTTGGCGCAGAGACCACACTCCATCAGTGCCTTCCAGACCCCGAAGTTCTCGCGGTCAAATCGTGGGTACGACGAACTCGTCGGAGCAGCAAATACTTTAGCCGCACCGGAGTACGCCGCCAGCTGCTTGGTCTTGTCGTTCTCCGACATGATCTTCCGTTACTAGAAGATCAACCTCGCTCTAGATACCCATTTTGGCCCAGACCCGACCTTGTCGATGCTATTGTCAAGTACTTTCTGACAATACGCAGCAACGAGCCGCCGGGTCAACCGAAGAACGCAACGCTCTGATACCAATTGTTGGCCTAGACCCGACCTTGTCGATGCTATTGTCGAGTACTTTCCGACAATATGCAGCAACGAGCCGCCGGGTCAACCGAAGAACGCAATGCTCTATACCTAATAAGCAGGCACGCAGGCAGGTGGATGGATACTACTCACGTAACCTAGCTAGCTTGGATCGAGTCGCCGGAACACAGCAAAAACGCTTGACGCGAGTTGATGGCAAAAACCAAGTGCATGTCACACCTGTTGTGTTGTATTGCTTTGTCTGATCTGATTACAAGGGGTAGCTTACACGAGTATATAAAGAACTAAAGCTAGCCTAATACATAATCGAGTCGGTTGATTGTTTCGGTCCAACCTGGGCACGGACAACATGGTTATTTCCAACATGCACTTTTGCACAAAAGCCCCCGTGTTCTGTTGAAATCAACCCGCAGTCCCTTACTTTAGTGGATTCAGAGAAAACATTTCACTTTTATAAAAAAAAACTGCACCATCGCCCGCAGCTCATCCTGCCCGAGCTCCCCTCGCGCGTGCATGCTGCCTCGCCAGTGACCCCACACCGCCGCTATGCCCCGTCGGACCCCCGACCGCTCTGCCGCCTCGCCCCTCTCCCTTCTCCTTCTTTCTCTCAATCTTCTCGCATCTCTCCCTCTTTATCGCTGAACAGAGACCTCCAGGAGGGCCATGGCGCTGCCGGCCCTCAACCTCGTTGGATCTCGCCGCGTCCACGCCAAATCCACCGAAAATGGATCCACCCCGGCCAGATCCGTCCGGATCCGACCGGGCCCTACCGTCGTTGCCACCATAGGGCCGTCCCGCTCGATCTGCAGCGCCGCCGCCGCCTGTCCTTGCCCGCGTCTGCACGAGGACGACGCTCGTCCCCGCTCGCTCGCAGCACTCGCGTAGGTAAAATGATGTTTTATGTAGTAGATTTTGAAACTGTTATTTTGCTATTTTTGTTACAGTGAGTCGCGTTGCGTGCATGCCGCCAGGAAGCTCTACTGGCAGATATGCAACTCTGGCCGCTTGCTGGCTTGGACCTTTCCACGCTGCACTTCTCTTATCTGTTGGCGCCGGCGAAGATGCCATGGTTCGACAATTACCGCGTTGGGGAGACGCTGGACGACGAGCGGCTCTGCATCACGAGCGTGGAGGACCAGGTGATGCGGGTGTGGGTGCATGGGGAGACCACATGGAGCGATGACAATGGATGGCATCTGGAGAGGGAGATGAATCTCACCAAGGTGTACGATATGGTATCAAGCCTGCACAAGGACAAGTGCCTTAGGATCTTCAGTGCTTGGCTCAACGACTTGGTCGCGGGGCGTATCGGCAAGCTGTTCATCAGAACGACCGTGAGCACACGCTGCTGTGACCTGTCCGTCGTCGCCAGTCCTCTACGTCCTCCTCTGTCGTATCCTTCTCAATCTCCGACCTCCCGCTCCCTTGTCGTGATTTTGGATGGAAAATTGGAGACCGTCCCCTTCTCCGAATCCAGTCAAGGAAATGCCTGACTCGGATTTGAGTTGCTTGCTATAAGAAGGAAGGGTCCTCGGCCAAAATCTCCGTTAGTTTGCGTCCTTGGACCATAGGCTCCATTAAATCCCGTCAAAATTGCAATTTTCGTCGAAACATCCAATGTTGCCGCCAAGTTCGATGGAGGAAGAAGCGTTGAGTTCGCCGGAGGAACAATAACATCCCTCCAGCCATCCAATATCGCTCGCGCCGCACACACAAGATGTATGTATCCCCTTGATATTCACTAAATGTAATCGGCTGTTTTAGATATTGTTTCTGTCCCCTGGCTCTGACAACGCTCGTCCCCGCTCGCTCGCAGCACTCGCGTAGGTATAATGATGTGTTATGTAGTATATTTCGAAACTGTTATTTTGCTATTTTTGTTACAGTGAGTCGCGTTGTGTGCATGCCGCCAGGAAGCTCTACTGGCACATATGCAACTCTGGCTGCTTGCTGGCTTGGACCTTTCCACACTGCACTTCTCTTATATGTTGGCGCCGACAAATATGCCATGGTTCGACAATTACCGCATTGGGGAGACGCTGGACGACGGGCGGCTCTGCATCCCGAGCGTGGAGGACCAGGTGATGCGGGTGTGGGTGCATGGGGAGACCACATGGATCAATGACAATGGATGGCATGTGGAGAGGGAGATGAATCTCACCAAGGTGTATGATATGGTATCAAGCCTGCACAAGGACAGGTGCCTTAGGATCTTCAGTGTTTGGCTCAACGACTTGGACGCGGGGCGTACCAGCAAGCTGTTCATCAGAACGACCGCGAGCACACGCTGTTGTGACATGTCCGTCGTTGCCAGTCCTCTATGGCCTCCTCCGTCGTATCCTTTCCAATCTCCAACCTCCCGCTCCCTTGTCGTGATTTTGGATGGAAAATTGGAGACCGTCTCCTTCTCCGACTCCAGTCAATGAAGTGCCTGACCCGGATTTGAGTTTCCTGCTATAAGAAGGAAGGGTCCTCGGCCAAAATCTCCATTAGTTTGCGTCCTTGGACCATAGGCTCCATCAAAGCCCGTCAAAATTGCAATTTTCGTCGAAACGTCCAATGTCGCCGCCAAGTTCGACGGAGGAAGAAGCGTTGAGTTCGCCGGAGGAACAATAACATCCCTCCAGCCATCCAATATCGCCTGCGCCGCACACACAAGATGTATGTATCCCCTTTATATTCACATGTAATCGGCTGTTTTAGATATTGTTGGTGTCCCCTGGCTCTGACTATGCTAGCTTTATATTGCTGAATATAGGAGCTTATTTTTTCTTGTTAGTTATTCAATGATATTGGGGAGGGCATCTGAATGAACTATTCTTTGGAATTCCTGGACTTACATGTGTAATTGCTTAGACTCTATAATCAGTTGTTTAGCCTATTATTAATTGACAATATACTGAATAATTTGGCAGCGAACAAGTACAAAAAGGTTGATGCTCCCGTTCTGTTCCCAAAAAAGGAGAGATCATCAGGTTTCCAATTAAATCTACACATAAGATGTTGTTTTTATGTTGGGTGGATCTCTGTGCTCTTAGCCGGAGATCTTTGAACATAAACCATGCATTTTTTCTACAATTTAAAATAAGATGGTGATTGTGTTTTGTTGTTTGGAGCACTCAATTCTATTTTCTCAACTTGAGTTTCACATAGTTTTTCTTCAATGTGTTTGTGTTTGGATTGCCTATTCAGCACTCCCATTCTAGCTCTCCTACTGTAGTTCATCTCTTGAAAATGTCTTGCGAATTTTGCTCCAGGTGGTCTTATTCAATCCTGAAGAAATACTACTGCTCCATGACTATGAGCGTAGATATCCAATCTTGATATTTGAGGACCACTATAGCGTGTGATCATTAGCGTAGCTTCAATCCTGATATATGCAGGTTGTTTCAATTGTAAAGATTGTAGTAACATAGTGTCCTGCTGCATATATTAAATTTATAATTGTCTTAATTGAATATATTTAAAATTCGTAATCATGTAGGTCATCTTGCGGCCTATGGATGTTAAATTTTATGAAAAAATAAAATAAGATATTGCTAAAATAATGACTATTGGAATTGCTATATCTCTTACAAAAATCAACTTTTTTTCTTCGAAGCTGCTCGACAGCCATTCACATGGAGGAAACTGCTACTATTAGTACATTTCATTTTTCTTCCGCTTCGAAGGTTCCTATAGGTATTAGTTGCTATAATGGTTTGTCATATATTTACATACCCATTGTACTTCAATGGCGGTGCGAAGTTCAAGTAGATGTTGAGGAGGACATGAGGGAAGAGGGGGTGGGGGCTTTTCAAATACAAAGTTCATGATTCAAAAATCGACAATCTAACCCGGTGCAACACACGGGCACTTTTACTAGTAAATACAAAGGATTTTGCTATTTCACACCTACCTCACGTTTACGATTTCTTTTAAATATTTTTTAATAAATTCAAAAAATTATGGCCTAATGGAAAAATCAAAACTATGACCCGTCACCTCCCTTATGCTGAAAAGAAACTCTTCGGTCTAGCTTAAGCCGAGGGCAACTCTGTCGGGACCCCGATCCTAAGCCATAGGAATCCAGCCGGTAACACATCGCATCCCTTTGCGGTCTCACGCATGGTTAACTCCACGGCTGCAGCCTTACCTTAGCCGGGACCGTTTGCGTCTTTTGACTCACGTATGCAATAGTGTCGCTAGCATTCCAATGTCAAAGAACCCGGATCGACATGTCTAGTCATAAACCAAAGTGGCAGTACCGCACAAGGACAGGCATACATGACCCAAGAAAGCAGGTGTCGGTCATCAGCTAATGTAGACGAGTCGTAGCAAGCTACAAGGACTCCATTACATCGCGTGACATTTCGCCAAAGGGGACAGACACAGCAGCTAAGAAGGACACATGCCGGTCAACCAATGTGTCCGGAGCAGTAGCGAACTACCAAGGCTCGTTGGATCACAAAGGGGCATTTCCTTGTAAGGAGTGCTACTAAAGTTCACGACTAGGTAATCGAACCCCATACATATCAAGTACGACACACGTACGCATGGCATACCGATATGTATAGATACATCGATGGCATCACAACATAACCATAAACATACAACCTTTATTTAAGAGGCTCGGAGGAGCCACACACATAATATTACACATCAAGGGTCTCACGACCCATAATAGCAGTCATTCAATTACAAGCCAGCGGAAGAGTTTAAAACTGTCTGAGTACAGACAGGGCAACTAGAAGGCACATGGCCTGACTATACTACAGATCCAACGTAGGGCCAGATCGTAGCTGGGACACCAGCTACTCGTCGTCGTCGATGTCTACGAAGAACCCTCCATTAGGGTCATTAGCAACCTCTGCAACATGTATTAAGCAAACATGAGTACGAAGGTACTCAGCAAGACTTTAGGATAACTAACTACTCATGCAAGGTATCAAAAAGGTATTGTGGGGTTTCATGCGGAAAGCCAGCATTTGACTCGTGGCTAGACAACTTGCATTTTGAAATTATTTTTGACAACTTGATTTCTCGCACACGAGTCCACTAACACCACAACAATACACTATCGTGGAATCATTCCGTCTCCGTACGGAAATGCCGTCCACGACACTCACGCTTATCTTGGCAATTTTATGAGTAGCCATTGAAGTTATCTATGAACAACATATGTCTCCAAGTAGTCCATATCCGCGGACGCGGCTATTCGAATAGATCAAAACCCTGCAGGGGTGTACTTCGTCACACACGCTCTCGCCACTTATCGCCATGTGCACGTCATGCACCTCGGCAACCTTCAAGCGGAAGCCCAGCGAGGGAGTCGGCCACGACCGTTAACCACACAAGTACCTAGTCCAGGTTTATCGCCTATCTCAGAGTAACCCGTACGGAAGTCCGGCCGAGGTTTCCGCCACGGCCTCAAATGATGTACGCAGGGTTCCCAAGCCCACCATCCGAGTGCCACTTGGTACACCGTGCCACTGCTTACCACATCACGGTCCACCTCTCAGGTCAGCACCATGCACGGCCTCCAGCATTACTATAAACACCAGAAACTACTTGCAACTCGTGGACCGAGTACTAAGCGATTAATAGGCCAAGCGGGGTCATATTTCAGGGCCCAGCATGTGGTAGTATCTAGTCTTGGATTACATACACGGAACTCAGTTCCTAAGGACGGTTCCAATGAAACAACCCGCCATGTACTCCTACACAGCCTTTCACCGGTACCTTTACCAAATCAAGTTCAACACACAACCTTTGCTCACCGAACACATTCTCACAATTCTGTTCATCTCCCAGATGACAGACCATACACAACTCTAAGCATAGCATGCATAGCAGGATAAGGCACATCATAGCTCAAGCAACTATCAGGTATGCTAGGTTGCAAGGTTCGACTATTTACTGTGACAAGGTTAGGTCATGCAAAGGAAGTGGGTTCAACTAACGTGGCAAAAGCAGTTGAAGCATTTGATCCTAATGCAATAAATAAGTGCAGGAGCAAGAACATGGGAATTATCGGGATGATCAAAAGGGTTGCTTGCCTTGTTGCTCAGAGGAGGAACGATATCCGTCAGACAGATATTCGGTGGAATCCGGGGGTGCGGAGCCTACCGAAAAGAATGGTAACATTCAATAACAATCATATGCAATCAAAATGATGCATGAGCATGGCACGAGAATGCAAAGTGATAAGTTATTATTTTCAACATGTATTAGGTTTAGAGTTGATTTGAATCACATTCGAATATCAATTCAAACGGGGTATTCTCGGATACTGGTTTAATTGATTCGACCTGATGCTCAGATCAACTTGATGTTAGCATGCATGAGATGTCATGTTATGGTACTGATTTGTAACTAGGACAGTGTGTGATCATTGCATTCATAATGAAATTTGAATATTTTCCAAATTCCATTTATAAAGTGATTGTAAGAATTGAATTATTCCTTATTCTACATGTTAGGGTTCTGTAACTTTTTCAAACATGGTTGAAAATAGCATAATCAGAATCCTTGAATTTTTCTCATACTTTTTCATATATAAATTATTTTCATTGGAGTTACAGATTAATTTCTATGATTTTTACAAGTTTTAGCAATTTCCTGGAATTATTTCTATACTGGAAATTCTATTTATTGCATCAGACTGACGTCAGCAGGTCAGCCGACCTGTTCAGGTCAAACCTGACAGGGGGGCCCCACTGGTCAGCCTCTCTGGGACTAATCCCGCGCTGACCAGCCCCTAAACTGAGTTGACTTGGCCTTGGGCCCAGTGTCAGCGAGAGATTAAGCTCCTAATCTGCTGGATTAGCTTTGCCACGTCGACCCCCACCGGAGCATGGCCGGCGGCGACCACGGGCGCGGCGGAGGGCTCGCCGGAGGAAGCTAGACTGCGCATCGGCCGTCGGTTTTGGGCGCAGAAAGCAGCTACGGGTAGCTGGTGCAACGCCGCATCTAGCGGGGGCATCAGGGGAAGCTAGGGTCGCCGGGAGGGGCGCCGACGACGAGCCGAGGCGGCGGCCGAAGCTCGGCCTTCTATGAGAGATGGCTCTAGGGCACGGGGAGGGCAGCTGGGGGGCTCATCATACTCGTGGAGGCTCCAGGAGCTCGAACCCTAGCTCGAGCGCGTGGATCAGACACCACATCGACGACGACGACATGACCGGCGGCGAGGAGCTCTCGGCCTTGGTGGGGAACGGGGGTACGATGCACGAACGAGTGTGCGGAGAGAGGGGAAACGATGATGAGCTCACGGCGGTTCCGATGGTGTTGCTGAGAGGCTCGGGGGTGCGCCGCAGGGAGCGAATCGACGAGAGAGTTCCAGCGGCCGGAGGTGGAAGACGATGGCGTTGGGGCGATGCAGAGCGCGGGGAAGCTTCGGCTTGTGCAGAGAGGACCAGAACGACGAGGCGGAGCTAACAGACTACTCGGAGGAAGGTTCCCGTGGCTAGAAGTGCTGCGGCTCGAGCTCGAGCTCGTGGTAATGGCGGCAGTAGGAGGGAGGAAAAGATCCGAGAGGAGGGGGAAACCGGTGCTAGGAATGGATAGAGGAGACCCCGGGGAGCTTATCCACGTTGTCGCGCTGTCCCGGGTGCTCTGGAGCTCGCCACGGCGAAGCAGGAGGTGGAGGGGGCCGCCGTGGTCGATCTCCCCTCTGCCAGAAGGCAGAGGAAGAAGATGACCCTGCCCCTGGTGGGCTGGGCCTCCTCAGGCGACAGGTAATGTTTTTCTTCCTCTTATCTCTTTTCTGTTTTGTTTTGTTTTGCTAACTAATGTTTTGCTATTTATTTCAGCTCCAAAATGGTGGTAAAAATTATTTTAAACACACCTGAATATTTTTTATAATATTCCCAACCATTTCCAAAATTTTCAACATTTCTGAAAATTTATAGTTTCTGATTTCAAATTTAAAATTTGAAACCAGTGGCTTTTGCATTAAAATAAAATGCTTAAAGTGTCAAGAAAATAGTTTTCTCCAATGCTCATTTAATTTCATGATTTATCAGAAAGTTTGAACATTTCTTGAGGCCATTTTGGGTTCATTGATTTTAACTAGTTTGAGATTTTCTTTATTTGAAGTAGTGGCTAGGGTTTTTGAGTTTTTCCTTTGCCACTTTCTTGATCTTGTTGGAAAATCTTTAGATGCAAATGCAAAGAAGACATGAGCACAAGACTAACTTGCTTAAGGGTTAGGGATGTGACAACTCACCCCCACTCAAAAGAATCTCGTCCCGAGATTTAGAAGTCGTCGGGAATAACGCAGGATACTCAAGTCGCAGACGATCCTCTCTTTCCCAAGTTGCCTCCTTTTCAGAATGATTTGACCATTGAACTTTAAGAAACTTGAGGTTTCGACGTCGAGTGGTACGCTCAGCTTGATCAAGAATACGCACGGGGTATTCTCGGTATGAAAGGTTATCTTGGAGATCAAGCGTTTCGTGGTCCACTTCACGGATAGGATCCGAAAAGCAACGCCTGAGTTGCGAGACGTGGAAAACATCAACCTTGGAAAGATGCGGAGGAAGTTCCAACTGGTAGGCAACTTCTCCTCATTTGGCAAGAATGCGAAAAGGACCAATGTAACGAGGAGCCAACTTGCCCTTGATACTGAAATGATGGGTACCCTTCAAAGGTGTAACCCGAAGGTAAGCCTTTTCGTCAACTTCAAAGGTCACAGCCTTATGATGACGATCATATTGGCTCTTTTGACGAGACTGGGCTGTTTTCAACTTTTCACGAATAATGCGAACCTGCTCTTCTGCATCCTGGATCATATCCGTGCCAAAGAGTTGCCTCTCTCCGGTTTCTGACCAATTTAGAGGTGTTCGACATCTTCGTCCATAGAGAACTTCAAAAGGGGCTTTGCCCAAGCTTGATTGGTAACTATTGTTATAAGCGAATTCGGCGAATGGAAGGCACTTCTCCCAATTCATACCGAACGAAATAACACAAGCTCGGAGCATATCTTCTACAATTTGATTCACTCTTTCTACTTGACCACTTGATTGAGGATGGAAAGCAGTGCTAAAAGATAGGTGAGTCCCCATGGCATTCTGAAAACTTTCCCAAAAGCGAGAAGTAAAGATATTTCCACGGTCCGAGTTAATCTCCAGGGGAACACCATGAAGAGACACTATTCAGGAGATATATAACTCTGCTAGCTGGCTAGCTGTTATACTCTCACGAACAGGAAGAAAATGAGACACTTTGGAAAGACGGTCAATGACCACAAAGATAGCATTATTTCCTTTCTTGGTCTTGGGAAATCCGGTAATGAAATCCATGCTAACTTTATCCCATTTCCATTCAGGAATAGCTAGAGGCTGAAGGGTGCCAGCAGGCCTTTGATGTTCTACCTTAACTCGACGACAAACGTCGCAGTTAGCAACGAACTCAACAATTTCTCTCTTCATCCTAGTCCACCAGAACCTCTGGCGTAGGTCCTGATACATCTTAGTACTACCGGGATGAATGGTGAGAGGAGAATCATGAGCCTCCTTAAGGATTAACTGCCTTAGATGTGGGTTCTTAGGAACCACTAAATGATTCTAGAAGAACACAACACCTTGATCGTTCATGGAAAATTCTTTAGCGTTTCCGCTAAAAATATTCTCCTTGATCCGTGATATACCCTTGTCACGCTTTTGGCCAGCTATAATTTGATCCTTAAGAGTAGGCTTCGCCACCAGAGTAAAAAGGAATCCTTGAGGAACAATATGAAGATTCAACTTCCGAAAGTCCTCATGGAGATGTGGTTGACCTTGTTGTAGCATCAAATTGTTACAATAAGATTTACGACTTATCGCATCGGCCATAACATTGGCCTTCCCCGGGGTGTAAGTTATCCCTAAGTCGTAATCCGAGATCAACTCAACCCACTGTCTTTGCCTGAGATTCAAATCCGGCTAGGTGAAGATATATTTCAGACTTTGGTGATCAGTGAATATTTCGCAACGATTACCCAGAAGGTAATGTCGCCAGGTTTTTAGTGCATGGACCACAGCTGCAAGCTCAAGGTCATGTGTGGGATAATTATCCTGATGTGGACGCAACTGTCGAGATGCGTATGCAATCACATGACGATCTTGCATGAGAATGCAACCTAATCCTTGTCGCGAGGCGTCGCAATAGATAACAAAGTCCTTAGAAAAATCTGGTGGTAGCAACACAGGTGCGGAAGTCAGGCGTCTTTTCAGTTCCTGAAAACTATGCTCACACTGTGGTGTCCACTCGAACTTTTTATCCTTCTTGAGGAGTTCAGTTAGAGGCTTTGCAACCTTGGAGAAATTCTCGACGAAGCGGCGACAATAGCTCGCTAGACCAAGAAAACTCCTAACTTGCTTAACCGATTCAGGTTGAGTCCAATCAAGGACAGCTTGAACTCTCTCGGGATTGACATCAATACCCTTACCAGAGATTACGTGTCCTAGATAGGTCACTTTTGGTAACCAGAATTCACATTTTGAAAACTTGGCATAAAGGCGATGCTCTCGAATTTTCATCAATACCAGCCTTAGATGCTCGGCATGTTCTTGTTCATTCTTCGAGTAGATGAGGATATCATCGAGGTATACCACTACGAATTTATCCAAATACTTCATGAAGATTGAGTTCATCAGTCGAGAGAAGGTGGCTGGGGCATTGGTTAAACCGAAGGACATAATGGTGTACTCATATTGGCCATAACGAGTAACAAAAGCCGTTTTTGGAATGTCCCCGTTCTTAATCTTGATTTGATGGTATCCCAACCTCAAATCCATTTTGGAGAAGACTGAGGATCCAGCGAGCTGATCGTACAGGTCGTTGATCCTGGGGAGCGGATACTTGTTCTTAATGGTGACCAGATTAACTAGTCGGTAATCTACAACCATCCGATCCGTTCCGTCTTTCTTCTTGACGAAGAGGACGGGGCAAGCCCAAGGAGAAGAGCTAGGACGAATGAAACCCTTGTTCAAGGCCTCATCTAGTTGCTTTTTAAGTTCGGCTAGCTCCAGGGGTGCCATCTTATATGGTCTTCTGGCTATTGGGATAGTTCCCGGAACAAGATCTATTACAAACTCTACATCTCTGTGAGGTGGAATTCCTGGCAGTTCCTCTGGAAAAACATCCGGGAAGTCACGGACTACCGAAATGTCTTCAAGTTCCGGAAGAGGGTTGGCATTTAGGGAATAGAGTTGGCATTTGGCAACTCGAGTAGAGACATTTACTATCTCACCCGAGGGATGGGTAAGCTGGACATTTCTAGAATGAGTATCAATCTTGGCATAGTGAGCTGACATCCAATCCATGCCCAAGATGATATTAATATCCGAAGATTTCAAGGCTATCAATGAGGCTAGAAAAACTAGCCTATCTACTAGAAGTTCATTGTCATAGGTTATCCTAGAGGTTTGCCATTTACTACCAGGGGTTTGGACAACCAATGGGATTGGCATATCACAAAAAGACATGTTATGCAACTGTGCATAACTTTCTGAAATGAAGGAATGAGAAGACCCAGTGTCAAAGAGAACAGACGCTGGGTGATGATTAACAAGAAGCGTACCCAGCATGACGTCGGGATCCTCTGCAGCTTCTTCTGCTGACACATAGTTCACACGGCCACGTGCAGGAGTTGGCTTCACATAGTACGCTTTGCCCGACTTGGCCTGTCCGACGGACTTTCCGGGTTGCTTGGCACCCACATTCTGAGGACACTCACGGGAATAGTGCCCTGGTTCTCCACACTTGTAGCATATCACCTGGTTGTCACGTGGTGCAGCATTGCTAGCTGGACCACCATAAGTTTTTGCTGGAGGGTTGGCCTGATTCGTCTGAGGCGCCACGTAGGATGGCCTCGGAGTGTATCTTGGCGGCACAGAACTGTTTGGAACCCACAGCCTGCGTTTTGGAAACGCGGAACCAGAAGACGAGCCAAAGTCACGGGAGTGCTTCCTTGTGGCTTCGAAGTCAGTATGACCAGTCTCGGCACTGATCGCTTTGTTGACTAGGGCTTGAAAACTTGCACACTCATGGAGGCGCAGATCACGACGAAGCTCAGGGCTCAGACCCTTACGAAATCTTACTTGCTTCTTGGCGTCAGTAGACACCTCCTCTGTTGCATAGCGGGCGAGGTTACCGAACTCGCGGCTATAGGCATCCACAGACAACTTGCCCTGAGTGAAGGCACATAACTCCTCTCTCTTTCTGTCCATCAGGCCCTCTGGAATATGGTGCAGACGAAAAGCTGCACTGAAGTCTGCCCATGTGGCCACTGGTTCAGCGGGACGCATAGCTTCAAAATTCTCCCACCACAGATTGGCGGGTCCTTCCACGAAATACGCCGCAAAGGTCACCTTGTCGGCCTCAGACACATTCGCAGAGCGAATCTTGCGTGAGATGCTGCACAACCAGTCATCAGCGTCGAGGGGATCGACGAAATGATGAAACTTTGGAGGATTCAGCTTCACAAAGTCATTGAGGGACACTACGACATTCCTAGGCTATCGAGCCGTATTCTGCTCAATACGCTCTAGTAGTCGATTGGTCTCCCTTTTGTTTCTTTCTGCCTCAAGCATCACTTCCACCAGAGAAGGCGGGTGAGGCAGGTCTTCGTGCGACGCTTGACTACCCTCACCTTGCTCATGAGCAGGGCACGGTTCAACCTGGTGAACACCATCCTGACAGACAAACTCATAGCTTAGACCAATATCATATCAATACTAGCTATGAATTAAGAATGTACTGAACACACGGAATGCGGAAATGAATATCCGAACAGCATGGTAACAAGCAACTGCTATATATACACCATGGTTCATACACACCCTTACATAGTTCAGTACACCCTTAACTGAAGAGCAAACTACTGAAATTGTGAAACTACTCATCAGAGGCTTACAAGCTGCCTATACATTATTTATCTAGGCCTCCGTAATTCATTTCACATTACATACATACTTCACAAGTCACGCAGGACTGTGATCGTACGGCTACTACCATACTATCCTTCCGCTCACAGCTCAGGCATCCGCATAGAACATATCATAGAGATTACCTCCATGGCCTGGAAGCTCAACCTACGGATCAGGAAACACTCTAGTCTGAGATCCCTGGGATCCATAAGGACACGGATGTGGCCTTGGTCCCCTGACTGGTGGTAAGAGGGGTCCCCGAAGAGGTGTGACTCCTCCTATAGCTGGCCAGTCAACATGGGCCGGAAGATGGGTCCTAACAGGGTTCAACATCTCCATCTCTCCATACCCTGTCTGGACTACCGGTACCAGCTGCGTCAAAGCTGTCCACAGACGGGCACGGGTAGCATAAAGCTCCATGCGGAGAGCACGAGCATCCCTGTCTCTGTTCTCTAGCATCTCAACAGTGGACTGCAGAAGTGGATCCTCCATAGAAGAATCAAAATAGACTCCACTGAGGTATCCCTCTTCACCAGGCTGAGAGGCCGGAACATAACAGAACTCTGAATTCTGCAGCAGTGCATGTCTCGCTCTCATAATGGTCAGCATTGAATAGGCAGCATCTTGTACTGCCATGTCAACAGTGACCCCCAACCCATAGGACCAATGGATTGGCTTCTCCGCTCCAGGGTAATCTAGAAATACCCTAACAGTGCAGATGTACTGGCTCTGGTTGAAGTCTCGGTACTGTTCCTCCACTGTGTACTCGGGGTACCAGCGGTAACCGCACACCGACATCACCCTGACCAGCATGGCCGTATGACCCGGCGCATCAATGCACCTGGTCAGACGTACCACCTGACGAGAAGGACGGCCAGGCATCTGTAAATAGAGAGTAATGCAAAAGCATTAGAGCTCCGAATACAAAATTGGGCAGCATAACGGCTGTAAATGCTCAAAAACAAATTTTGAGACAACCCAAAATGGAATAGCGTAACCACTCAACTATCAAGTTCAACTCTCTGATCATCAACTTACTTCCTGCTTCCTAGGAATAAAAGAAACCCAATATCTCTTGACCCGTAGTCCTATAAGCTACCGATCAGAAACACGAGCCTAGGAGAAGATGAGTAACCTAGTCCTTAATTCCCGCAGAAAAGACGAGGATGACCAGAATAGAATAACTTGAGAAGAGAACAAGAGTCTTACGTTCCCTTCCACAAACAATTCCCTTATATATAACTAAAGCAATTCTAGACTCAACTTCGACCAGTTTGGCTTAGTAATCCTACAGTCAGTCACGCTCTGATACCAACGCTGTCGGGACCCCGATCCTAAGCCATAGGAATCCAGCCGGTAACACATCGCATCCCTTTGCGGTCTCACGCACGGTTAACTCCACGGCTGCAGCCTTACCTTAGCCAGGACCGTTTGCGTCTTTTGACTCACGTATGCAATAGTGTCGCTAGCATTCCAATGTCAAAGAACCCGGATCGACATGTCTAGTCATAAACCAAAGTGGCAGTACCGCACAAGGACAGGCATACATGACCCAACAAAGCAGGTGTCGGTCATCAGCGAATGTAGACGAGTCGTAGCAAGCTACAAGGACTCCATTACATCGCGTGACATTTCCCCAAAGGGGACAGACACAACAGCTAAGAAGGACACATGCCGGTCAACCAATGTGTCTGGAGCAATAGCGAACTACCAAGGCTCGTTGGATCACAAAGGGGCATTTCCTTGTAAGGAGTGCTACTAAAGTTCACGACTAGGTAATCGAACCCCATACATATCAAGTACGACACACGTAGGCATGGCATACCGATATGTATAGATACATCGATGGCATCACAACATAACCATAAACATACAACCTTTATTTAAGAGGCTCGGAAGAGCCACACACATAATATTACACATCAAGGGTCTCACGACCCATAATAGCAGTCATTCAGTTAAAAGCCAGCGGAAGAGTTTAAAACTGTCTGAGTACAGACAGGGCAACTAGAAGGCACATGGCCTGACTATACTACAGATCCAACGTAGGGCCAGATCGTAGCTGGGACACCAGCTACTCGTCGTCGTTGATGTCTACGAAGAACCCTCCATTAGGGTCATTAGCAACCTCTGCAACATGTATTAAGCAAACATGAGTACGAAGGTACTCAGCAAGACTTTATGATAACTAACTACTCATGCAAGGTATCAAAAAGGTATTGTGGGGTTTCATGCGGAAAGCCAGCATTTGACTCGTGGCTAGACAACTTGCATTTTGAAATTATTTTTGACAACTTGATTTCTCGCACACGAGTCCACTAACACCACAACAATACACTATCGTGGAATCATTCCGTCTCCGTATGGAAATACCGTCCACGACACTCACGCTTATCTTGGCAATTTTATGAGTAGCCATTGAAGTTATCTATGAACAACATATATCTCCAAGTAGTCCATATCCGCGGACGCGGCTATTCGAATAGATCATAACCCTGCAGGGGTGTACTTCGTCACACACGCTCTCGCCACTTATCGCCATGTGCACGTCATGCACCTCGGCAACCTTCAAGCGGAAGCCCAGCGAGGGAGTCGGCCACGACCGTTAACCACGCAAGTACTTAGTCCAGGTTTATCGCCTATCTGAGAGTAACCCGTACGGAAGTCCGGCCGAGGTTTCAGCCACGGCCTCAAACGATGTGGCAGGGTTCCCAAGCCCACCATCCGGGTGCCACTTGGTACACCGTGCCACTGCCTACCGCATCACGGTCCACCTCTCAGGTCAGCACCATGCACGGTCTCCAGCATTACTATAAACACCAGAAACTACTTGCAACTCCTGGACCGAGTACTAGGCGATTAATAGGCCGAGCGGGGTCATATTTCAGGGCCCAGCATGTGGTAGTATCTAGTCTTGGATTACATACACGGAACTCAGTTCCTAAGGACGGTTCCAATGAAACAACCCGCCATGTACTCCTACACAGCCTTTCACCGGTACCTTTACCAAATCAAGTTCAACACACAACCTTTGCTCACCGAACACATTCTCACAATTCTGTTCATCTCCCAGATGACAGACCATACACAACTCTAAGCATAGCATGCATAGCAGGATAAGGCACATCATAGCTCAAGCAACTATCAGGTATGCTAGGTTGCAAGGTTCGACTATTTACTGTGACAAGGTTAGGTCATGCAAAGGAAGTGGGTTCAACTAACGTGGCAAAAGCAGTTGAAGCATTTGATCCTAATGCAATAAATAAGTGCAGGAGCAAGAACATGGGAATTATCGGGATGATCAAAAGGGTTGCTTGCCTTGTTGCTCAGAGGAGGAACGATATCCGTCAGACGGATATTCGGTGGAATCCGGGGGTGCGGAGCCTACCGAAAAGAATGGTAACATTCAATAACAATCATATGCAATCAAAATGATGCATGAGCATGGCACGAGAATGCAAAGTGATAAGTTATTATTTTCAACATGTATTAGGTTTAGAGTTGATTTGAATCACATTCGAATATCAATTCAAACGGGGTATTCTCGGATACTGGTTTAATTGATTCGACCTGATGCTCAGATCAACTTGATGTTAGCATGCATGAGATGTCATGTTATGGTACTGATTTGTAACTAGGACAGTGTGTGATCATTGCATTCATAATGAAATTTGAATATTTTCCAAATTCCATTTATAAAGTGATTGTAAGAATTGAATTATTCCTTATTCTACATGTTAGGGTTCTGTAACTTTTTCAAACATGGTTGAAAATAGCATAATCAGAATCCTTGAATTTTTCTCATACTTTTTCATATATAAATTATTTTCATTGGAGTTACAGATTAATTTCTATGATTTTTACAAGTTTTAGCAATTTCCTGGAATTATTTCTATACTGGAAATTCTATTTATTGCATCAGACTGACGTCAGCAGGTCAGCCGACCTGTTCAGGTCAAACCTGACAGGGGCCCCCCACTGGTCAGCCTCTCTAGGACTAATCCCGCGCTGACCAGCCCCTAAACTGAGTTGACTTGACCTTGGGCCCACTGTCAGCGAGAGAGTAAGCTCCTAATCTGCTGGATTAGCTTTGCCACGCCGACCCCCACCGAAGCTTGGCCGGCGGCGACCACGGGCGCGGCGGAGGGCTCGCCGGAGGAAGCTAGACTGCGCATCGGCCGTCGGTTTTGGGCGCAGAAAGCAGCTACGGGTAGCTGGTGCAACGCCGCATCTAGCGGGGGCATCAGGGGAAGCTAGGGTCGCCGGGAGGGGAGCCGGCGACGAGCCGAAGCGGCGGCCGACATGACCGGCGGCGAGGAGCTCTCGGCCTTGGTGGAGAACGGGGCTACGATGCACGGACGAGCGTGAGGAGAGAGGGGAAACGATGACGAGCTCACGGCGGTTCCGATGGTGTTGCTGAGAGGCTCGGGGGTGCGCCGGAGGGAGCGAATCGATGAGAGAGTTCCGGCGGCCGGAGGTGGAAGACGATGGCGTTGGGGCGATGCAGAGCTCGGGGAAGCTTCGGCTTCTGCAGAGAGGACCAGAACGACGAGGCGGAGCTAACGGACTACTCGGAGGAAGGTTCCGTGGCTAGAAGTGCTGCGGCTCGAGCTCGAGATCGTGGTAATGGCGGCAGCAGGAGGGAGGAAAAGATCCGAGAGGAGGGGGAAACCGGTGCTAGGAATGGATAGAGGAGACCCCGGGGAGCTTATCCCCGTTGTCGCGCTGTCCCGGGTGCTCTGGAGCTCGCCACGCGAAGCAGGAGGTGGAGGGGGCCGCCGTGGTCGATCTCCCCTCTGCCAGAAGGCAGAGGAAGAAGACGACCCTGCCCCTGGTGGGCTGGGCCTCCTCAGGCGAGAGGTAATGTTTTTCTTCCTCTTATCTCTTTTCTGTTTTGTTCTGTTTTGCTAACTAATGTTTTGCTATTTATTTCAGCTCCAAAATGGTGGTAAAATTATTTTAAACACACCTGAATATTTGTTATAATATTCCCAACCATTTCCAAAATTTTCAACATTTTTGAAAATTTATAGTTTCTGATTTAAAATTTAAAATTTGAAACCAGTGGCTTTTGCATTAAAATAAAATGCTTAAAGTGTCAAGAAAATAGTTTTCTCCAATGCTCATTTACTTTCATGATTTATTAGAAAGTTTGAACATTTCTTGAGGCCATTTTGGGTTCATTGATTTTAACTAGTTTGAGATTTTCTTTATTTGAAGTAGTGGCTAGGGTTTTTGAGTTTTTCCTTTGCCACTTTCTTGATCTTGTTGGAAAATATTTAGATGCAAATGCAAAGAAGACATGAGCACAAGACTAACTTGCTTAAGGGTTAGGGATGTGACAAACTCTTTGGTATAGTCTAGGTCAAAAAGGAGGAGAAATTCGGCCTTCTCGAGGCTGAAGTGTGCCGAGAAACACAAAATACAGTTGAGATACCCTTAAATGAAAATGTTATCAACATGAAAATCTTTCTCTCATCGAAACGGTCAATTTTAATGTAAAAATGGTCTTAATTCAAGGTCGTATGCAACTTGTAGAGCCAAAACAAGATGATGTACACAAGTTGCATAATCACTTCAGACACACCGAGTGGATTTGACTCGGTGAGACGTATGGATGTCATAAAATTTATCACGGGACACCCGATGCATTCCGTGAGACCAAGTGAAACTACTAGAAAAGTCCGAGCGGAATACTGAATAATACAGAAGGTTAGTCACATTCACTCGGTATCCACTCGGAGCCTCCCAATGGATCCAGAAAATTACCAAAGATTCCTATGCGGTGAAGTTAGGATTTTTGATGTTTTTGATAGTTGAAAGCAACCCATTGGTAAGAATGAAGCAACCCACAATTCCTGACATTCATACAGTCTCATCAAGTCAAATCCACTCAGTTTGTCCGAAGTGACTATGCACCTTTTGCTGCCGGGGAACATCACTTGGGAAAGAAAAAAATTCCTATGGTCAGCAAGATCAATATATGGAGATCAATATCTACAAGAGGGGGGAGTGCATCTACATACCCTTGTAGATTACTAAGCGGAAGCGTATATAACGCGGTTGATTTAGTCGTATGTCTTCGCGATCCAATCACGATCTGTCCCGCGATCTCATCACGATCCGCCCCGCGATCTCATCAAGATCCGTCCTGATCTAGTGTCGGACGAACGAAACCTCCGCGTTCAGCACACGTATGGCTTGATGACGTTCTCCGCCTTCTTGATCCAGCAAGAGGGTCGGAGAGGTAGATGAGTTCTCCGACAACACGGTGGCATGTCAGTGGTGTTGCTGGAGATGATCCGGCAGGGTTGTGCCATGCGCTACCAAATCAATCTAAAGGTGGAATGAACTAGAGGAGGGAGGGAGAGCTGTGCCATGACCTTTTTGGGTGCGGCTACGCGCCATGGATTTTCAGGGTGCGGCTGTCTCTCTCCTCTCCACATATATGGGAGGGAGGGAAGGGGTGGCGCCCAAGAGGAGGAGTCCTCCTGTGATTTGGAGGTGGAGGCGCTAGGGAGAAGTCCTCCTCCAATTTGGACTCCCTTCCCTCCTCACACTTCGGCACATAGACCCATAGGGGCTGGCCGCCCAGCCCACCAAGGGCTGGTGCGCTACCTCTTGGGCCTATGTGGCCTCCCGGGGTGGGTTGCCCCTGCCGGTAAACCCCCAGAACCCATTCGTCTCTCATGGTACTTTTCCGATAGTGCCCGAAACCTTTCCGGAACCCGTATACCTCTTTCATATATACCAATCTTCGTATACAGACCATTCCGGAACTCCTCATGATGTTTGGGATCTCATCTGGGACTCCGAACAACCTTCGTTCACCAACATAGATAACTCAACTATACCGAAATGTCACCGAACCTTAAGTGTGCAGACCCCGCGGGTTCGAGAACTATGCAGACATGACCTGAGACACTGTCCGGTCAATAACCAATAGCGGGACCTATACGCCCATATTGTCTCCTACATATTCTACGAAGTTCTTTTATCGGTCGAACCACGATGTCAACGATTCAATCAATCCCGCATGTTGTTCCCTTTGTCCATCGGTATGTTACTTGCGCGAGGTTTGATCATCGATATCTCTATACCTAGTTCAATCTCGTAACCAGCAGGTCTCTTTACTCGTTCCGTAATACAAGATCCCATGGCTAACTCTTTAGTCACATTGCTTGCAAGGTTTGTTGTGATGTTGTATTACCGAGTGGGCCCGAGATACCTCTCCGTCATACGGAGTGACAAATACGAGTCTTGATCCATGCTAACTCAACAGGCACCTTCAGAGATTCCTTGTGATAGTCTGGCTTATTAGGGATGATAGACTACTCATATCAATAAGGATTTCCTTCTTTTCGGAGAGCCCATTCAAATAGAACTCCCAGCTTAAGCGTCTTCGGCTTGGAGTAAACTTGTAACGCTCAAGATGCGGGCCTATCCTTATTTTGGCGCGAGGGCCTCGAAGGGATAGAAACACATCTCGTCGTTTCGCAAGAATGGACATTGTTACAAGTACATGTACTGAAAAGATGAGTATAAAGAGTTGGCTTACACTCGCCACAAGCTACATCAATATCACATCAATACAACAATAGACATTCATCATGAAGAAGAGCAGGGTCCAACCACGGACGAAAACAAACGATAAAATAATGACGTCCATCCTTGCTATCCCAGGCTACCGGCCTGGAACCCATCCTAGATCGATGATGAAGAAGAAGAAACTCCAAATGAACAATCAACACGCTCGCGTCAAGTAACCCTTTACGTGTACCTGCAATTGGTGTTGTAGTAATTCGTAAGCCAGAGGGACTCAGCAATCTCATTTCCAAAGGTATCAAGACTAGCAAAGCTTAATGTGTGAGGGAAGGTTAAGTGGTGAGGTTGCAACAAGAGACTAAGCATATTTTTGAGATGGCTAACTTACGATTACAAGAATAGGAGGGGGAATGATCTACACATAATCAGACGTGAACTAATGATGATCAACTGAATGATCCTGAACACCTACTTACGTTAGACATAACCCCATCGTGCCCTTGATCGGAGAAGGAGCTCACGAAAGAGACAATCACTGTTACACACTCAGTTGGCATATTTTAATTAAGCTTCTTCAAGTTATTTAGAACCGGATGTTAAACAAAGTTTCCACGTTGCCACATAACCGCGGGCACGACTTTTCGAAAGATTTAACCCTGTAGGGGTGCTCCAACTAGTCCATCACAAACTACCATACGCTGCGAGGGAATGACCTAAATCAGGGAAACCCGTGATCTCCTCGGGTTCCTATTGGAAACCTCAACCTCGAGATAACCCAAAGCATCCTCGGAATCCCTCGCACAAGACTCTCGAGAAAGGTAAAACAAATCCACCAAGTCCGCCCGACGTGTCGACGAACCCGATAGGAGCCGCGTATCTCGTTCTCAGGACACGACCGGATGGGACTAGCTACGAGTAAAACCGAACCTCGAGTTTCCTCGCGGTGGCCCCGCACGCAGCCCATTTGGGACCAACACCATCAGCACTGACCCCCCTATATTATGTTGAATTACTCCTTGGGTTCATGATGCCCTATGTTTTTTAGTATTATTAGTATTATGTTGGGCCTTGGCAGATGAGCTTTATCCCAAAGCGGGAATCTAGGGGGTCCCCATAACAACCCCAAGCATGTTAGGAGCGCTCATTTATGGAACATAACACCGATAGCCGAAAATAAGGTGACAAAGGTGGAAAAAAACACCAGGCTAGAAGGCTAAGCCTTCCATCTTTTACCAAGTATATAGGTGCATTAAATTAATTAGCAATAATATGGTGATATAACAAAGAACCCATGTTTACACATGGAAGCACTACACCCGCAACTAGCAACACTATCCAAAGGTTAAGCGAGCGGTAACATAGGCAATCAGTGGTTTGCTAGGTTGTAGAACAGTTGAAGATTTTTCATGGCAATGTTGAGAGGCTGACATATAATAGGTGGTAGGCAGTGAGACATAACGAAAGAAATGAGATGACTAGCATGGTAATGATAGTAATGGTATCTAGGGAAATGATCATCTGGCTTGAGATCTGGCTTGGAAGAAGAACAACTCCGTAAAGCAGACGAACCCACATAGTTGAAAGGATCCTCACATTCCGACACGCTTGCGACAGTCTATCGAGACGAAGCAAATTGGAAACAAGAATCAACACATGATATTCACCACAGCACATGCACGACATGATGCACACCCTAATATGATGCATGACCTGTTAAATTATGCAAGGCATGGCATGATAATTCCCAACAGTCAAACGCTACACATTAAGTGAAGCTCAATATGCAACGAGTTGCATATTTACAAAATTCCACATTTAATTATTTAGTTCACTCCTTCTTATTAACATGACAGTATTAAGATGTTGTTAACATGGCAAGGGGTGAAGCACAAATTAAACTACATATCTAGGCATTTTAAATGGGGTCGGAAACGACTTATAGCATCTCGGAATGACCCCATGTGTTAAATTATAAATCTGTCTAGATTTGTCCTAATCACCTTTTTATGTTTGTTAAACGGTAAAACAAAGTGGTTCACGTGATTCTACTCGTCATTCTAGTCCATTTACATATATGGCTCATCTCCAACGGAGCTACGGTTAATTAACTACAACCTAAACCATTTTTATCATGTCAACACGCAAATCGATGCAAACAACACATCTAACAGATTTAAATATGCATGAGAGTTGGAAAATATTAATCTACGCAAAATTCTACATGTTTTACATATATAACTTGTTGCGATCCGATGCATGGATTTAAAACTACGGCCGTTTGAAATAATGCATGTTTTGTGAAAATTACTAAATTCGTCGGAATAAAAAAACTACGGGCCGAATCCATCTATGTGCTCAAACAACGCACAAGTGCAACATAATTAAAAGACGCCTAGGGCGGGGGATAGGCGGGGCGCTCACCTCGTGGGCTGAAGGAGGCCGGCTCGGCTTTGGCTGGGCCTGGAGAACGGTGGCCGACTGGGCCGAAGGGAGGCTCGGGCCGAGGCGGCCTGGCTGCCGGCATGGCCAACAGCGGCAGCTGCGGCCGAGGCTGGGGAAGGAAGCCGGTTGGGCCCAGGGTGTTGGCTGCGGCCCACCTGGGAGGGAGCCGGCCCAGGCCGAGCGCTGGCGGGCGACGGGACAAGCGAGGTTCGTCCCCTACCTCCCGAGCGAGCCCATGGCGGCGCAGGCTACATGTTCGAGGGTCGGCGGCCTCGGGCCAGCAGGGAACAAGCCATGACGATGGGGACCGGCAGATCCGGGACAAGGGCTCTCGGATCTGGCCGGCGACGGAGCGGAGAAGGCCGCCGGCGGGGCGAGGGCATGGGGCGCCTGTGGCTGCCCCGACGGAGGCTCGGGCACCGACGAACGGGCAACCAGCGGCGATGGTGGGTCGCGACAGCGAGGTACATGGCGATGGGGAGGAGCTACGGGCACGGAGCTCAAGCGCGGCGCGATGAAGCTCGGGGCTACGGCTGGAGGCGTGTACGGGGGTGCGGGAGGCTGCTGCTGCTGCTGCGACGGCGGGGCGACCTGGGCCCGGGCGGGCCAGATCTGGGCATCGGCGGGCCTGACGGTTGAGGCTGGATGGCATGAGGACCGAGGCGAAATTAGGGTTTGGGTCGAAACAGGTAGGGAGAGGTTGTTAAATAGGGAAAGAGGGGCTAGGGTTTCGGTTTTCATCCGTTTTCGGGCCGTCGGATCTCGATCGGACGGTCCGAAACGAGGGGTAGGCTTGGCAGATGGTTTGGGGTGTGTATAATAGATTAGGTCAGGAAGAGAGGGAGGTTTGCGGCCCGTTACACGAGTTTTAAAACCGACAAAAAACTCCCGACGAATAACCGATAACGGTGCCGCTATGGTCGACCGTTCGTGTATCAAACAGACTCCGATTGCAACGAAATTTGGGAGGCGGCCTACCTACATTAAAGTAAGACTGCACGCCAAGTGTCGACCGAATCCTAGAATATTTTTCGGATACCTTTAAAAACAAGTTTTTTAACGATGCCGCGGGCACGTGCGTGTGTGGTTGGTCTCAAAACGGTCAACGACGAAAACAGAGAGAACCGACAATTAATAACGGATGCAAGTTTTGAAAACCAACAACAATGGCTTGTCGATGCAATGCGTATGATGCGAATGATGCGACAACGGAATAAAAGGGGAATATTCTGGAGCGTCGGTCTCGGGCTGTCACAACTCTCCTACACCAAGAAGAGATCTCGCCCCGAGGTCTTAGAATGAAAGGGGAAGAGGAAGAGAAAGAGCAAGACGTAAACTTAGTTGCTTCGTGACAATGAGTGAAACGAACGATCCTTGAAGGTTGCAAGGGATGAAGAATGACATGCGGAACAAGCAAGAATTCAAACAAAATTTCGGCAACACTTTGGTAGAAAATTGAGGACAGAAATTTGATACAATGGAAAGATCTTGAGAAGATTCACAACAAACTAACTAAATTGAATAAGTAAGGAGAGAACATGATCTTGAGAGAACAAGATAATAGATTGAGGAGAGCAACATCACAATCCTCTGGAGCAAGACATAGAAGCTAGATCATAGGAGAGAATAGAACGGAGAAGAAAAATGACAACTAGTATCACAATTGAATTTGGCAAGCATCCTTGCAAGAAGAATCGAACGGAGTTGTTGGCAACCCAACAACGGAAAGAACAAGCTTGTAGTGGACTTATCAAAACCATCTCAACAATTCTGAGGTGACAACTAGCCACTAACAAAACAAGGATTGATTGGATGCAACAAGAGAGGCAAAACTTCTTACACCAAGAGGATATATTGAGGACTTGGATAAACGATAATCACCATAATAGCAACAATCTTTAGGAAAGCTTAAGGTGAAATCTAATCCAATATAACTCAATGAAGAAACCATGGGTTAAAAATAATCTCATGATCCAAGAATCGGTGGGTTTAATTATCTCATTCTTGAAAGAAACTCTCATCGAGGCTCCTCCACTAACAAGAATGCTATAACACCACCTCAAAGGATAAGGGAGAAGAATTGCACTAGGAATGCAAAACCAAGAATACTTGTGGTTCTCCAACAAGAGTCTTGAAGAACACATTAGGAATGAAGAGATCTTGAGCTGCCTAGAAGAAACTTGAACAAGGCACCGGAATAATTGAGAGACGAACGAAGACACAACAATTGAGAAGAATTTGAGATTGAAAGCTGAAAGCTCAGAATGAAGAAATCTTCTGAAATGATGGCCTTCAGAGGATCAAGAATGAAAACAAATTTGAAATGCACCGGATAGCAAGAAAGGGATTAGTCATGATTGGAAACAATTCAAGATGATAACACAAAGCTTAAATGACAATCTCACAAGAATGAAGCAAGATTTGAGAGAAACACTCCTTCGGTCTTCACAAGCTGAAAAATGATGAGGAGAACACCACCAATAATAACTAAGACACTCCAGAATAAGAATATGAAAAGTTGAGTCAGTGATGAAATAATTCAAATTGGCCTGGAGGAAGGAATATGACTGATGGAATTCATTCTTACATCATATTTAAAAAGAGTTAGAGATCTTCGGGAAAAGATTAGAAGAGCCAGATAAGATCTTGGGAGAAACATGTGGGTTATGGGCCCACTCAAAAGAAAACACCATTGAAAAGATTGCTCAGAAAGAGAGAGATTGCATCGGTACAAAGAAACTTGATGAGGTTAGCACCTCGAATTAATTGGAAGGATTGAAAACAAGAGACTCCTGGGAATCTTCAACACTCCGGATAGAATAGAGAGGTATGACAACAAGAAAGTCTTGATAAGAATTTTCAACGTGGGAAATAATTAAAAGGATTTAAAGGATATGATGAACACAGATAACTTGATTTGAATTCACCGGAAATGAGAACATGAATGAAAAATGGTGAACTCAGAACTCCTGAGAATCTTCACCATGAGACACCGGCTACCAGACAGAAGCGACGAGAGCGGAAGCAACACTGAAAAGAAGACACTCAGATGAGAATTGAATCACTAAAGAAAAGGGCGGGATGATATTTTTTGCATGCATGTTGCATCCATGCTAGTTGAACTTGTGTTCTTCATAGCTAGTTAGCCGTAGCTCCATTAAGTTAACCATGGCCCAAATATTATTCATGCTTAATATAGTATAGGTAGGCCGCTTGCCAAATTTCGTCGCAATCGGAGTCATTTGATACCCGAAAGTTCGACCGTAGCAGAACTGTGTTTGGTTTATCGTGGGACGTTTTTTATTGTTTTAAATTCGTGTCATGGGCTTCTCATTTCCCTCTCATCCTAGCCCACGAGCACCCTACAAAGACCACTAGCCCAGCCTAGCCCTACCCGCGACCGAGGCCGTCCCATCACGATTGCGTGGTCGGAAACGGTGCGAAAATCCCCTAAACCTAGCCCCCTTTCCCTATATAAACAACTCCCTTCCTTATTTGGACGCCCCTGAACTAGCCTCGTTTTCCATGCCGCCCCAAACCCTAGCCGCCAAAGCCACCCACCTCCAGCCCGCTAGGCCCGCGTTTACCACTCTCGAACCCGGATCTGCCAGTCGCCCGTTGTGCCCCAAGCGCACCCGAGGAGAGGAGCCTCCGAGATGCTACCTTCCCCGAGCAGCGAGCTACCCCAGTGCCGCCCGTGACCCGCCGCCTCCTGCCGACCTCCGGCCTCGGATCTCGCCGGATCTCGCCATCCCCTTGGTTCCCCGCCCGATGCCCGCACGTCACCGCTCCTCCCGGAGCTCCTCCGCACCACCGCCGGGAATGCAGCAGCCGAACAACTCCTTCGTGCCGCCGCCAGCCGCCGCCGCGCGCCAGCCACCGGACCCCGCCTCCAGTCGGAGCACCACCGATCGCAGCAAGCGCCCGAGCCCCGCGAGTGCCACCGCAGGAGCAGCAGCCGCCGCCTCTTCTCGTGATCCAGTTCGGGATCGGGACGAGGGATACGAGGCTCCCAACCTCTCGTGTGGGCCTTGCCGGCACCCTGGGCTAGCTCGCCCTTGGCCCAGCTCCAGGCCGCCTCCCCAGCGGGCCAAGCCCAACGCCTGGCCACCCAGCACCCGCGTGGGTTGTTGACCGCCCCACTGGCCCAGTTCCACCCTGAGCCCATCACCGAGCCAGCCGACCTCCTTCGGCCCAAGGTGAGTCAACACCCGAGCCCCTTTATATTGCACCCCAAGCAGTCCTTAGCTATCCAACGCCCACCAGTTTCGGCCCGTTAGTTTTTTTTAAGGCTTGCGAATTTAGTATTTTCAGAAAAATGCATGATTTTCAAACGTTCATAATATTTAAACCATGCGTCAGATCGTGACAAGTTATATATGTAAAACATGTCGATTTTTCATGTAGATTAATATTTTAGAACTCTCATGCATATTTAAAACTATTTAGCATGCTGCTTGCATCAATTTGGGTGTTGACGTGTTAAAAACGGTTTAGGTCGTAGTTAATTAACCGTAGCTCGGTTGGAGATGAGACATATATGTAAATAGACTAGAATGACGAGTAGAATCACGTGAACCACTTTGTTTTGCCATTTAACAACCATAAAATGTGGTTAGGGGAAATCTGGATAGATTACAAAGTTGACGCATGGGGTCAGTTCGGAGATGCTATATGTCGTTTCCGGCCTCATTTAAAATGCCTAGATAGGTAGATTATTTGTGCTTCACCCCTTGCCCTGTTTAACAACATTTTATATTGCCGTGTGAATAAATGGGAGTGAACTAAATAATTAAATGTGGAGTTTTGTCAATATGCAACTCGTTGCATATTGAGCTTCAGTTAATGTGTAGCATTTGACTATTGTGCATTGCCATGCCCTGCCTTGCATATTTAAACTCGACATGCATCATATTAGGATGTGCATCATATCATGCATGTGCCATGGTGAATATCGTGTGTTGATGCTTGTTTCTGGTTTGCTTCATCCCGATAGAGTTCCGCAAGCGTGTCAGAATGTGAGGCCCCGTTCGACTATGCCAGTTCGTCTGCTTCACGGAGGCATTCTTGTTCCAAGCGGGCTCACAGGTAAGATGATCATTTCCTTAGATATCATTACTACCATTGCCATTCTAGTTGTTTTGTTTCCATCGTTATGTCTCGATGCCTACCACGTGTTAAATACCAGCCTTCCATTATTGCCATGAAAGCTTTCAACCTTTCTACAACCTAGCAAACCACTAATTGGCTATGTTACCACTTACTTAACCATTGGATAACATTGCTAGTTGCAGGTGCAGTTGCTTCCATGTGCAAACATGGGTTCCTTGTCATATCACCATATTATTGCTAATTAATTTAATGCACCTATATACTTGGTAAAAGGTGAAAGGCTCGGCCTTTCTAGCATGGTGTTTTGTTCCACCTTTGCCGCCTTAGTTTCGGCTACCGGCGTTATGTTCCATAAATGAGCGCTCCTAACATTCTTGGGGTTGTTATGGGGACCCCCTAGATTCTTGTTTTGGGATAAAGCTCGTCTGGCAAGGCCCAACATTGGTACTATTTTTGCCCAACATGATAATCCTAATAATACTGAAAAACATAGGGCGTCATGAACCCGAGGACTAATTCAACATAATACAGGGGGGCCAGTGCTGATGGTGTTGGTCCCAAATGGGCTGCCTGCGGGGCCACCGCGAGGAAACTCCAGGTTTGGTTTTACTCATAGCTAGTCCCATCCGGTCGTGTCTTGAGAACGAGATACGCGGTTCCTATCGGGTTCGTTGACACGCCGGGCGGCCTTGCTGGATTTGTTTTACCTTTCTTGAGCGTCTTGTATGAGGGATTCCGAGGATGCTTTGGGCTATCTCGAGGTTGATGTTTTCCAATAGGAACCCGAGGAGATCATGGGTTATCCCTAATCAAGGTCATTCCGTCGCAGCGTGTGGTAGTGTTACAGCCCGGTGCCGACGTTCCAGAAGATTCCCCCCTTTATTCCATATTCGTCGTGTGTCTATTTTTCTTTTGTCGCATCATCATTGCATCATGCGCATCATGTGCATTGCATTGACATCTCCGTTGCTGCCAGTTTTCAAAACTTGCATCCGTTATTAGTTGTCGGGTCACGTCATTGTTTGTTCTGGGCCTGACCGCACACGCACGCGCCAGCGGCACCGTCGAAACCCTGTTTTTAAAGTGTGTTGGAAACTTTCTCTGATCGGGGTGAAACTTGGCATGCGGTCGAGATTAGCTGTTGCTAGGCCGCCTGTCGAATTTCGTCGCGATCGGAGTCCGTCTGGTACCCGAACGGTCGACCGTAGCGGCACCGTATTCGGTCTACCGTCGGAGGGTTGTTGGTGTTTTCAAAATATGTTGCCGGGTGCCCGTTTTCCCTCTCATCTCCACCTAGCCCCTCTGCACAGTGCATCGACCCCACGCGCAGCCTAGTCCGAAAATCTCTCGGGACCCGAACCGGGCGGTCGTGACCGTTGGGTCCGGATCAACCCCGTTTTACCGCAAAACGTCATCGGTTTGTCCATTGGGATCCCTAGCCTATTTATTTCGTCCGTCCGATTTAATCGGAGGGTCTTGGCAACCCCTACCACAAATCCACTTATTGTATTTATGTCCATTCTAGCCTAACCCTAGCCTACCCCCTGTCCGATCCCTCATCCCGCCACCACGTGCTTGCCTTGGAGTCCCCAGCTACCCAACCAGCCTCCCCCTTCATCGGGTTCCTCCCCGATCCCAAAACAAATCCATCCATCCATCCAGCACCGCCGCCTCTCCCTCGATCTGCGTGCGCATCGCCAGCCCCGAGCGCCGTCGCTCCCCGCCCTCGTCTCCTCGCCTCGGCCTCGCCCCGCCATGCGCGCTGCCGGCCGCCTCGCCCTCTCCTCCTCGCTGTGCTTCGAGCCGCTCGCCGGCCTCCCCTTGACCTCTCCTGCAGGCAAGGCCCTCGCCGGCCGCCGTCCTGGCGCTAGCCCGCCATGGCCGCCCCTTCCCCTGCCGCAGGAGCTTCCCTGGAGCCGAGCTCTCCCGTGGTGGTCGCCGCCATGCCGCCGACAGGACTCGGCCCGAGGTTCCATCGATGTGCCGCCCGCATGCAGGAGCCCCGCGCCGCCGCGCTCGCTGTGTGCCGAGCTCGCCGTTGTGCTGTCGTTTTGCTGTTGACCGTTGCTTTGCTAGCCGCTGATGCTGCTCGCGTGACTGCTCGCTGCTGTCGCTGATGCTGCTGCCGCCGCTTGCTGCTTGCTGCCCCTGCTTTTGCTGATTGCTAGCTTTCCTGATGCTAGCTGTTGCTGGCTATTGCTGTTGCTGCTGGCTGCCATCACTGTAGGTTGCTGTTGTTTGCGTGTTGTGTGCCTAGCCGGTTGCTAGCTTGCTACTTGCCGTGCCTTACTTTGCCTGAAGATGTTGCTAGCTTGTGTCATAGCTTGCCGTTAGATGCTAGCGGCGATATTAGTTTCTGCCGCTTGTAGCCGTGGCCTCCGTCGCTTGCTTGTGCTGCTGTTTGCCGCTGCCGCGTGCGCCATTCCCTCCTTCATGGTTTCGACGAGACCCGAGTACCACGACGACAGCTACGTCCTCGACGACCCCGGAAACAAGTTCGACTACCGTTGAGAAGACCCTGTACCAATGGCAAGAGAACGACTACCGTCGACGAGACCGTGTACGACTACTTCCACGACGACAACGACTTCCACGACATCGCTACGAACCAATCCGCTTCGAATCGCACGCTTCGAAGGTATACCGAGGAGACGTGGCCGAGAACCGTATGCATGTGTTGTATGAATGTATGTATGTTAGCACCGTATGTTTGACCGTTGCACGTTGTCCCTCTATGTTGTGCCCGACACATGGGAACCTGAGATACGGGATCACCCCATCTTTATTTGACGTTCCCGCACGCGCTCCCTATTCGTGGCTTCGATGTCTCGACGAGTTGTCAGGATAGGAACGTTGCCGTGGCATCGTTTCCGTCTTGCCGCCATGGTTCCCTCTCGCTCGCCGTGGCGACACATGCTTCATTCTCTTCTTGCCCATGATGTTGTGACCTCGCATGCATGAAGCATTCCTGGCATATATATTGTGTTGCGTGTTTCTTGTGCTATAGTGTCCGTTCCAAGTCCCGTGTGTTAAGCGACTAGGATGACACGTAGGATCATCGCTTCACCCCCTTGCCATGTTAACCACAATTAAATATTGCCGTGTAAATTAACGGGAGTGAAATAAATATTTAAACGTGGAGTTTCGTCAATATGCAACTCGTTGCATATTGAACTTCACTTAATGTGTAGTGTTTGTTTGTCGTGAATTGTCATGCCGTGTCTTGCATGTTTTCAGCTGCTCATGCATCATTTGTGTTGTACATCGTGTGGTGAATTCCGTGTGTTGATTTGTGTTTCCGGTTTGCTTCGTCTCGATAGAGTTCCGCAGCGTGCCGGATTGTGAGGACCCGTTCGACTACGTCGGTTCGTCTGCTTCACGGAGTCATTCTTCTTCCAAGCGGGATATCAGGCAAGATGACCATTTCCCCAGATACCATTACTATCATTTCCATGCTAGTTTATCGCTTCTATCGATTATGTCTCGTTGCCTACCACATGTTAAATATCAGCCTCTCAATAATGCCTTGAAACGTTCAACTGTTCACAACCTAGCAAACCACTAATTGGCTATGTTACTGCTTGCTTAACCCGGTGTTAGCGTTGCTAGTTGCAGGTGCAGTTGCTTCCATGTGAAAGCATGGGTTCCTTGTTATATCACCATACTAATTGCTATTTTAATTTAATGCACCTATATACTTGGTAAAAGGTGGAAGGCTCGGCCTTTCTAGTCTGGTGTTTTGTTCCACCTTTGCCCCCTTAGTTTCGGCTACCGATGTTATGTTCCATAATTGAGCGCTCCTAACACGATCAGGGTTGTTATGGGGACCCCCTTGATAATTCGTTTTAGATTAAAGCTGGTCTGGCAAGGCCCAACTTTGGTACTACATTTGCCTAATCACCTAATAAAATTGCATAGGGATTTCCTGGACCCCCGAGGATAATTTAATGAACCCCCGGGCCAGTGCTCCTCATGAGTGTTGGTCCAAACTGGACAGACTGCGGGGGCCACCACGGGGCAACTCGAGGTTTGGCACGTGTAGGCTTTTCCATCCGTCGTGTCGTGAGAACGAGATACGCGGCTCCTATCGGGTTCATCGACATGTCGGGCGGCCTTGGTGGATTAGTTTTACCTTTGGCGAGATATCTTGTGCATCGGGATTCCAGTGATGCTTTGGGTAATCTTAGAGTTGAGGTTTTCCACTAGGGAATCCGACGAGATCGCGAGCTTCGTGATTTAGGATTTCTATGCGGCTTGTGGTAATTTGTGATGGACTAGTTGGAGCACCCCTGCAGGGTTAAATCTTTTCAGAAACCGTGCCCGTGGTTATGTGGCAATGTGGAAACTTTGTTTAACACTGGTTCTAGATAACTTGAAGTTAACTTAATTAAAACTTGCCAACTGTGTGCGTAACCGTGACTGTCTCTTTCGTGAGTTCCTTCTCCGATCGAGGACACGGTGGGGTTATGTCTGACGTAGGTAGGTGTTTAGGATCATTCATTTGATCACGAGTAGTCACGTCCGCTAAGCGTAGATCTTCCCCCTCTTATCTCTTGTACTCGTAAGTTTAGACACCAAATATGTGCTTAGCCGTTGCTGCAACCTCACCACTTAACCATACCTCACCCACTAAGCTTTGCTAGTCTTGATACCTTTGGAAATGAGATTGTTGAGTCCCCCGTGGCTCACAGATTACTACAACACCAGTTGCAGGTACAGGTAAAGGTTACTTGACGCGAGCGCGTTGATTGTTCATTTGGAGTTGCTTCTTCTTCTTCTTCTTCATCGATCTAGGATGGGTTCCAGGCCGGCAGCCTGGGATAGCAAGGATGGACGTCGTTCTTCTTTTGTCGTTTGTTTTCGTCCGTAGTCGGACCCTGCTCTTACTCTTGATGATTATGTAATGTACTAATATGACTCTGGTGTAGCTTGTGGCGAGTGTAAGCCAATTCTATATTTATATCTCTTCTTTTCAGTACACGTACTTGTAACGATATCCATTCTTGCAACACAACGAAATGCGCTTCTATCCCTGACGAGGCCTTCATGCCAGATTGAAGCTAGGGTCGCATCTTGGGCGTGACAAGTTGGTATCAGAGCAGTTCCGACCTAGGAGCCCCCTTGATTGATCGAACTTGGCCGAGTCGAGTCTAGTGAAAAAATACTTTGAGTCTAGTTATATATCGGAGAGTAGGATTCTTTTTTTCTCCTCTTCTATGCTCTGGTGAGGAATCTTGAGGTAATAATTTAATTCTACTCCTCTTCTCACTCAAATTTTTTTTAGGATCACGCGGATATTTTTGGAATCTATATGATGCCGATGTGACGGAGTTCTGTCTTAGTGCCTCCTATCTGCTTTGAGTTTCAGGGGAGTTGAGCTCCAGGGGATTCTTGAGCACATCGTTATCATTCAGATTTCTTAGTATCTCAGAACGAAGGATGTTCGTAATTGCTTCAATACTAGTAGTGGCGAGATAACCCCGATGTCCCCAGTACTCGTGCAGATTGTTCGGGAGTACTGCCATACTTTGTATCGTTGGGGTCACGAGGGTCTGTTGTAGATGAAGGTCCGAGATTCTGGTTATGTGTTGACGGATGTGATACAGGTGACGGGTTAGTATAGGAGTTGTGTGATATTAATCCTTGTATCCGTGTACCAGATTGCATGACCAGATATTTCGGGAATTCATAGGTGGGAATTCAAGTAGTTACTTATAGGACAATCTTCCAACAAATGCATGATGTTAGGTTGGGGTTCGACATCTAGTGGATTCGTTTGTTCACGGTCGACTTATAGCGGTACACGTTGTGTCTTAAAGAGTCCTTGTAGCTTGCTACGACTCGGGGACGCTTCATATGTCGGGTGCACTGCCTTGCACTTGATGGCTGCTTTAAAATCGAGCCCGTGTGATCCTGGCCACGAAAATATTGGACGAAACCTTTCTCATGAGTTTGTTCTGGCTAATTGCAAGCCGCACCTTTTGTGTTGTTGGAATATGGTAATTCAAGTTGCTTTGATGTCAAGCGGTGACTTCAGATCTTTTCTAAGTGGTGTTCTCATATTTTTTATGAGAGTATTAATTCTCTTTGCTCAAATCAATTGTCTTATCATTTCTTGTCAACCGGAGTCATCATGTTAATTCTTTTCCAACCGGTGTGCTTCTCTACAACTGAATTCAATCTTCTCCAGTTTTTGCAGATCATTCTCTCATTTCTTTCAGGAGTTCATCTCATATGTTCCAAGTTGTCTTTGATTTTCCCCACCCTCCCACCATTTTTCTCAGTGATTCAATTTTCATCCAAGAGTTTTCTTTTCATGTGCGTCCCCTGTCTGTTCTTTTCTCTCTTACCCGGTGATTTATTGTAAAGATTCTCAGCAGATTTGTGTCATATTTGTTCATTCTTGTCATCCTTACCGGTGAATTTAATTTAGTTGTTCTTTTTACCGGTGCAATATCAATCTTTCTAAGAAATCTTTTCTAACGGTGGTTTCTTTGAGTGGGCCCATAACCCACAGGTTTTTCCCAGGATCTGTTATAGCTCTTGTATTCTTCCGGAGATCTTTAATTCTTTTCAACTATGACGTAAGTATGAATTTCATCAGTCATATCCCTTCATCAAGATCAATTTGAATTAATTCTCATATTGGCTCAACCTTTCATTCTTCTTTATTCCGAAGTGTCTCAGCTATTCTTGGTGTTGTTCTCGTCATCATTCTCAATTTGCAAATTCGGAGGGGTGTTTCTCTCAAATCTTGGTTCATTCTCTTGGAGATTAATCATTTCAGCTTTGTGGCATTATCTTATTTGTTCCAATCATGAGTAATCCCTTCCGTGCTATCCGGTGCTTCTCTGAGTTGTTTTTATTTCCCGTTCCTCCGAAGGCCATCATTTTAGAAGATTCTTCGTTCTCAGCTTTCAGCTTTCATTCTCAATTCTTCTCCATTGTTGTCTCTTCGTTCGTCTCTCAATTATTCCGGTGGCTTGTTCAAGTTTTCTCTCAGGTGGCTCATGATCTCTTCATTCTCATGTATCTCCATTAATTCTTGGTTTTCCCATTCAATTTTGAATTCTTACCGGTGCTTCCTTCAATTATGCCTCAAGCGGTGCTTATCTCTCTGCCTCTTCAAGATTCATTTCTAGAGGAATAAGTGTTACGCTAAATCCGTTGCTTGTCATCATTTAAGCTTGATGAAGGATAAGCATAACATAATTCTTATTCTTGTTCTTCCTTCTTCCAAGAGATTTCAATTCTTCTTCCGGAGTGGCTCATGATATCGATTCTTTTCTCAGGTGCTTATCTTTCTTTTCCGGAGTTCCAAGTTCTTTTAAGTATCTCTTTGTGAGGCTTCATCTTAATTTTGGCAAGGTCATAATCTTATTCTTTCATCCTTCATATCTTTGCATCATTCATTTGTATACGGAGGTCCCTCATGATGGTTCGTCATGATATCAATTCATTCTCAAGTGTTCTTCAAGATTCTTGTTGGAGAACCTCAAGTTTTTCTTCTCTTGCATTTATATGTGCAATTGTTCTTCCTTTATCCTTTGAGGTGGTGTTATAGCATTCTTGTTAGTGTAGGAGCCTTGAAGAGTTTTCCTTTCAAGAATGACATAATTAAACCCACCAATTCTTTGATCATGAGATATTTTCAACCCATGATTTCTTCATTGAGCTATCTTGGTTTGGATTTCACCTCAAGCTTTTCCTATGGATTGTTGCTGTTATGGTGCTTGTCATTAATCCAAGTTCTCAATGTATCCTCTTGGTGTAAGTAATTGTTCATATCTTGTTTCTCCCAATCAATCCTTACTTCTTTTAGTGGTTGGTTGTCACCTCATATTTGTTGAGATGATTTTCACAAGCCCACTACTATCTTGTTCTTTTCGTTGTTGGTTTTCCAACTACTAAGTCAATTCTCTGTCCGGAGGCTCTTCAATTCTATTGTGATGATAGTTGTCATTCTTTTGCTTCATTCTCTTCTTCCGCTTGAACTAGTTCCTATTCTATTGTTTCGAAGGCATTGTGATGTTGCTCTTTTGGGTCTATCATGTTGTTCTATCAAGATCATGGTATTCCCTTGTTCTATTTAGTTGTTTGTTATGAATATTGTCTATTTCTTCCTTCTTATCGAATTTTTTTTGTCCCATTTTCCTACCGAAGTGCTGTCGAAATTTTCCGTGAATTCTTGCTTCTTTCTCATATCATTCCTTATCTCTTTGCAACCTTCAAGGATCATTGTTTTCACTCGTTTGTCAAAGAAGTGACTAAGTTTTACCTCTTGTTCTTTCTCTTCCTCTCCCCTTTCATTCTTGGATCTCGGGGCGAGATCCTCTTGTAGTGTAGGAGAGTTGTGATAGCCCGGTGCCGACGTTCCAGAAGATTCCCCCCTTTATTCCGTTTTCGTCGTGTGTCTATTTTTCTTTTGTCGCATCATCATCGCATCATGCGCATCATCTGCATTGCATCGGCATCTCCGTTGCCGTCAGTTTTCAAAACTTGCATCCGTTGTTAGTTGCCGGGTCACGTCGTTGTTCGTTCTGGGCCTGACCGCACACGCACGCGCCCGCGGCACCGTCGAAACCCTGTTTTTAAAGTGTGTTGGAAACTTTCTCTGATCGGGGTGAAACTTGGCATGCGGTCGTGATTAGTTGTAGCTAGGCCGCATGTCGAATTTCGTCGCGATCGGAGTCCGTCTAGTACCCGAACGGTCGACCGTAGCGGCACCGTATTCGGTCTACTGTCGGAGGGTTGTTGGTGTTTTTAAAATATGTTGTTGGGTGCCCATTTTCCCTCTCATCTCCGCCTAGCCCCTCTGCACAGTGCATCGACCCCACGCGTAGCCTAGTCCGAAAACCTCTTAGGACCTGAACCGGGCGGTCGTGACCGTTGGGTCCGGATCAACCCCGTTTTACCGCAAAACGTCATCGGTTTGTCCATTGGGCTCCCTAGCTTATTTATTTCGCCCGTCCGATTTAATCAGAGGGTCTTGGCAACCCCTACCACAAATACACTTATTGTATTTATGTCCATTCTAGCCTAACCCTAGCCTACCCCCTGTCCAATCCCTCATCCCGCGGCCACGTGCTTGCCTTGGAGTCCCTAGCTACCCAACCAGCCTCCCCCTCCATCGGGTTCCTCCCCGATCCCAAAACAAATCCATCCATCCATCCAGCAACGCCGCCTCTCCCTCGATCTGCGTGCGTGCCGCCAGCCCCGAGAGCCGCTGCTCCCCGCCCTGGTCTCCTCGCCTCGGCCTCGCCCCGCCATGCGCGCCGCCGGCCGCCTCGCCCCTCTCCTCCTCGCTGTGCCCCGAGCAGCGTGCCGGATTTTGAGGACCCGTTCGACTACGTCGGTTCGTCTGCTTCACGGAGTCATTCTTCTTCCAAGCGGGATCTTAGGCAAGATGACCATTTCCCCAGATACCATTACTATCATTGCCATGCTAGTTTGTCGCTTCTATCGATTATGTCTCGTTGCCTACCACATGTTAAATATCTGCCTCTCAACAATGCCTTGAAACCTTCAACTGTTCACAACCTAGCAAACCACGAATTGGCTATGTTACTACTTGCTTAACCCGGTGTTAGCGTTGCTAGTTGGAGGTGCAGTTGCTTCCATGTGAAAGCATGGGTTCCTTGTTATATCACCATATTAATTGCTATTTTAATTTAATGCACCTATATACTTGGTAAAAGGTGGAAGGCTCGGCCTTTCTAGCCTGGTGTTTTGTTCCACCTTTGCCCCCTTAATTTCGGCTACCGGTGTTATGTTCCATAATTGAGCGCTCCTAACACGATCGGGGTTGTTATAGGGACCCCCTTGATAATTCGTTTTAGATTAAAGCTGGTCTGGCAAGGCCCAACTTTGGTACTACATTTGCCTAATCACCTAATAAAATTGCATAGGGACTTTCTGGACCCCGAGGATAATTTAATCAACCCCCGGGCTAGTGCTCCTCATGAGTGTTGGTCCAAACTGGACAGACTGCAGGGGCCAACACACGGCAACTCGAGGTTTGGCACCTGTAGGCTTTTCCATCCGTCGTGTCCTGAGAACAAGATACGTGTCTCCTATCGGGTTCGTCGACACGTCGGGCGGCCTTGCTGGATTAGTTTTACCTTTGACGAGATATCTTGTGCATCGGGATTCCGGTGATGCTTTGGGTAATCTCAGAGTTGAGGTTTTCCACTAGGGAATCCGACGAGATCGCGAGCTTCGTGATTGAGGATTTCTATGCGGCTTGTGGTAATTTGTGATGGACTAGTTGGAGCACCCCTGCAGGGTTAAATCTTTTCAGAAAGCCGTGCCCGCGGTTATGTGGCAACGTGGAAACTTTGTTTAACACTGGTTCTAGATAACTTGAAGTTAACTTAATTAAAACTTGCCAACTGTGTGCGTAACCGTGACTGTCTCTTTCGTGAGTTCCTTCTCCGATCGAGCACACGGTGGGGTTATGTATGACGTAGGTAGGTGTTCAGGATCATTCATTTGATCACGAGTAGTCACGCCCGCTAAGTGTAGATCTCCCCCCTCTTATCTCTTGCACTCGTAAGTTTAGACACCAAATATGTGCTTAGCCCCTGCTGCAACCTCACCACTTAACCATACCTCACCCACTAAGCTTTGCTAGTCTTGATACCTTTGGAAATGAGATTGCTGAGTCCCCTGTGGCTCACAGATTACTACAACACCAGTTGCAGGTACAGGTAAAGGTTACTTGACGCAAGCGCGTTGATTGTTCATTTGGAGTTGCTTCTTCTTCTTCTTCTTCTTGATCGATCTAGGATGGGTTCCAAGCCGGCAGCCTGGGATAGCAAGGATGGACGTCGTTCTTCTTTTGTCGTTTGTTTTCGTCCGTAGTCGGACCATGCTCTTACTCTTGATGATTATGTAATGTACTGATGTGACTCTGGTGTAGCTTGTGGCGAGTGTAAGCCAATTCTATATTTATATCTCTTCTTTTCAGTACACGTACTTGTAACGATATCCATTCTTGCGACACGACGAGATGCGCTTCTATCCCTGACGAGGCCTTCGTGCCAGATTGAGGATAGGGTCGCATCTTGGGCGTGACAGGTAGTTTGTGATGGACTAGTTAGAGCACCCCTGGAGGGTTAAATCTTTCGAAAAGCCATACCCGCGGTTATGTGGCAAGGTGGAAACTTTGTTTAACATCCGGTTCTAGATAACTTGAAGTTAAATTAATTAAAATATGCCAACTGGGTGCGTAACCATGACTGTCTCTTTTGTGACCTCCTTCTTCGATCAAGGACACAGTGGGGCTATGCCTGGCGTAAGTAGGTGTTCAGGATCATTCATTTGATCATGAGTAGTTCATGTCCGGTTATGCGTAGATCATTCCCCCTCCTATTCTTGTAATCATAAGTTAGCCACCTCAAATAAATGCTTAGTCGCTTGCTGCAGCCTCACCACTTAACCTTCCCTCACCCATTAAGCTTTGCTAGTCCTAATACATTTGGAAATGAGATTGCTGAGTCCCTGTGGCTCACAGATTACTACAACACCAGTTGCAGGTACAGATAAAGGGTTACTTGACGTGAGCGCATTGATTGTTCATTTGGAGTTTCGTCTTCTTCTTCATAGATCTAGGATGGGTTCCACGCGGGCAGCCTGGGATAGCATGGATGGACGTCGTTATTTTATCATTTTTTCGTCCATAGTCGGACCCTGCTCTTCTTCATGATGAATGTATAATGTTGTATTGATGTGATATTGATGTAGCTTGAGGCAAGTGTAAGCCAACTCTTTATACTCATCTTTTCAGTGCATGTACTTGTAATGATATTCATTCTTGTGAAACGACGAGATGTGTTTCTATCCCTGTTGAGGCCCTCGCGCCAAAATAAGGATATGACCGCATCTTGGGCGTTAGAAGTTGGTATCAGAGCCAGGTTCTCACCTAGGAGCCCCCTTGATTGATCAAACTTGGTCGAGTCGAGTCTAGTGAAAAACTGCTTTGAGTCTAGTTATATATCAGAGAGCAGGATTCTTTTTTCTCCTCTTCTATGCTCTGGTGAGGAATCTTGACGTAATAATTTTAATTCTACTCCTCTTCTCACTCCAAAAATTTTAGGATCACGCAGATATTTTTGGAATCTATATGATGTCGATGTGACAGAGTTTTGACTTGGTGCCTCCCGCTGTGTTGATTTTATTCTGGGGAGTTCAGCTCCAGGGGATTCTTGAGCATATCGTTATCATTCAGATTTCTTAGTATCTCAGGACGAAGGTTGTTCGAAATTGCTTCGTAGCTAGTAGTGGTGAGATAACCCCGACATCCCCAGTATTGGTGCAGAGAGTTCGGGGGTACTTCCATACTTGGTATCGTTGTGGTTACGAGGGTATGAGATAGATGAGTTTCCGAGATATCTAGTTATGCGTTGACGGATGTGATACACTGGACGGTGTTATTGCTAGAAGTTAAGTGATGGATTTTACTCCTTGTATCCGTGGACCTGATTGCATGATCAGAAAATTTTGGAAGTTCTTACGTGGAAATTCTAGTATTACTTATAGGACAATCTTCCAACACATGCATGATGTGAGGTTGGGGTTCGACATCTAGTGGATTCGTTTGTTCACGATCGTCTTACATTGGTTCTCGTTGTGTCTTAGGAGGTCTTGTAGCTTGCTATGACTCGGGGACGCTTCGTATGTCGTGTACACTTTCTTGTACATGATGGCTACTGTAGGATAGAGCCCGTGCGATCCTATCCACGAAAATATCGAGCGGAATCTCTGTCATGAATTTGTTCTGGATAATTTGCCAGCATCATCATTTGTTTTGTTGAAATATGGTAATTCGAGTTGCTTCGATGTCAAATGGTGACTTCATATATTTTGCAAGAGGTGTTCTTATATTTTCACGAGAATGCAAATTCTATCCTCTCTAATTTTGCAAGATCAATTTCTCGCTTCTTCCGGAGTTCATCTCATCCATCCCAAGTTGTCTTTGTTTTCCCCGCCCTCCTGCCCTTTTCTTCAGTGATTAGGTTATCATGCTAGTGTCTTCTTTTAGTGTTGCTTCTGCTATCTTCTCTTATGTCTTGTTTCCGGTGATTCTTCGTGAAGATTCTCAGGAGTTCTAGTTCATCATTTCTTCATTCTTGTTCTCTTTTCCGATGGATTCAAGTCAAGCTCTCGGTGCTCATCATATCCTTTTATTCCTCTGATGATTTCTGTGTTGGGAATTCTTATCAAGCCTCTCTTGTTATTATTCCATCTATGTTCTATTCGGAGTGCTGTAGATATCTCAGAAGTTTCTTGTTTTCAATCCTTGCAATTATTTCGAGGTTCTTATGTTGATGTGCGTCTCTTTGTTCGCATGTATCTCCATTCATTCTTGTTATCCTCATTCATTCCAATTCTTACCGGTGTCTCCTCTAAGACTTCTTCAAGTTTGTGCTCATATCTCTCCTCAATCATTTCAAGAAGAACAGTGGTATCCTAAATCTGTTGCTTGTCGTCAATTTAACTTGATGAAGGATAAGCATAACATAATTCTTATTCTTGTTTCATAGTGATTTCAATTCTTCTTACAGAGTGGCTCATGATATCAATTCTTGTCCCAACTGCTCCATCTTTTCTTTTCCTTTATCCTTTGAGCTGGTGTTATACGTTCTTGTTAGTGGAGGAGTCTCGAAGAGAAGTTGTTTCAAGAATTAATTATGTAAACCCACCAAACCCTTTGATCATGAGATATATTGACCATGGTTTCTTCATTGAGTTATCTTGGATTAGATTTCACCTAAAGCTTCGTCTAAGGATTGTTGCTATTATGGTGTTAGCATTAATCCAAGTTTTCAATTTCCTCTTGGTGTAAGAAGTTTTGCCTTTCTTGTTACATTCAATCAATCCTTGTTTCTGTTAGTGGTTGCTTGTCACCTCATTATTTGGTATGGTATTCATAAGTCCACTACAAGATTGTTCTTTCCGTTTTTGGTTTCCAACAACTCCGTTCTATCCTCTTGTAGGATTCTCTTCAAATTCAATTCTGATATTAGTTGTCATTTTCTTCTCCATTCTATTCTTTCCAATGATTTAGTCTCTATTCTCTTGTTCTGGAGTAGTGGTGATATTGCTCTCTTCAATCTATTATCTTGTTCTCTCAAGATCATGTTCTCCCCTTGCTTATTCAATTTAGTTAGTTTGTTGTGAATCTTCTCAATATCTTTCCATTGTATCGAATTTTTGTCCTCAGTTTCCTACCGAAGTGCTGCCGAAATTTTGTTTGAATTCTTGCTTGTTCCTCATGTCATTCTTCATACCTTGCAACCTTCAAGGACCGTTCGTTTCACTCGTTGCCAAGAAGCAACTAAGATTTACCGTTTGCTCTTTCTCTTCCTCTTCCACTTTTCATTCTTAATTCTCGGGGCGAGATCTCTTGTTAGTGTAGGAGAGTTGTGACAACCCGAGACCGACGCTCTAGAAGATTCCCCTTTTATTCCGTTGCCAACGTGTGATTTATTTGGTAGTTGCATTCATCATCGCATCATGCGCATCATCTGCATTGCATCGACATTCCGTTGCCGCCAGTTTTCAAAACCTGCATCCATTATTGGTTGCCGGTTCTCTCCGTTTTCGTCGTTGACCGTTTCGAGACCAACCACACACGCACACGCCTGCGACATCGATAGATATTTGTTTTTAAAGGTGGCTAGAAAATATTCTCGGATTAGGTTGAAACTTGGCATGCGGTCTTATTTTAGTGTAGGTAGGCCGCGTGGCAAATTTTGTCGCAATCGGAGTCCGTTTGAAACCCGAACTATCGACTGTAGCGGCACCATCGTCGGTTTATCGTCGGATGTTTTTGGTGTTTAAAATATGTGCCGGGTCGCAAACTTCCCTCTCTTCTCGCAGCCCGGACACTCTACACAACCCAACACCACCCACCTAACCCTAAGCCCCCTCGGCTTTCAAACCGTTTGATCGGAATCCGACGATCTGAAACGGGTGAAGCTAGCTAACCCTAGGCCTACCTGCTATAAATAGCAGCCTAACCCCTACCTATTTTGGCCTCACCTCTCCTCCACCTCGAAACCCACGCCGCCGCCACCTCCCACCTCTCTCTCCGAGCCCAGCCGCCAGGTCCCACACAGCCCAGAGCAGGCCCGTCCGGGCCCGTACCAGCCCGCGCCGCCGCTCGTCTGCACCAACCGCGTGAGCTGCGTGTGCCTCGCTACCCACCTCCCACACCCGATCCACGGGCAGTCACTGCAGCCGAGCTCGCGCCGCCCTGGCGCACGTGCACCTTGTCGGACCATCGGCGGAACCAGGCTGAAGCCCCGCTTTGCCCCTCTTCCTCCCGTTTCCCTCCTCTGATCTCCCATCTCTCACTCATCTCTCTCCCTTGGTTCATTCTGCAGGAACCCCATGGACGGCGTGAACCTCGTCGCCGGCGCCGAATCCGGCGAGGTCCGCGCCAGTCCATCCTGCCCAAGCCTCGATCTGGCCTCCCGAGGGAGCTTGCGTCGCCGGAGCTCGTTCCCAAGACCGGCTCGATCCCGATCGAATCAGGAGGACGAGCTCGCCCAGCGACTGCCCCGTTGACCACCTCGCCAACACCCCTAGGCCCGAGGTAGTCGGCCCGGCCAGGCAAGGCTGCTGGCCCATCCGGCCGCCACCATCGAGCCGGTTCCTGCTTCAGCCCAGCCATATGCTCCACCAACATGGGCCCGACCCGCTTGGTGAGCTCCCCCTAGCCCAACTCGCCCTATCCATCACCCAGGGCATCCTTTATCCGTCTGGCAGGCAATGTGCCAGTTTAGTTTTGGCCCATGCAGTATTTTTTTCGTCCGACGAATTTGCTAATTTCAAAAATCATGCATATTTTAAAACGGTCGTATCTTTTAAATCGTGCATCAGATCGAGGCAAGTTCTATATGTAAAACGTGTAGAATTTCATGTAGATCAATATTTCCAGCTCTCATGCATATTTAAAGGTATTTAGCATGCTTTTTTGCTTTGGTTTGCGTGTCGACATGTTAGAAACGGTTTAGGTCATAGTTAATTAACCGTATCTCTGTTGGAGATGAGCCATATATGTAAATGGACTAGAGCGACGAGTAGAATCACGTGAACCACTTTTTTTTACTGTTTAACAAACATAAGATGTGGTTAGGACAAATTTGGACAGATTACAAAGTTAACGTGTGGGGTCAGTTCGGAGACGCTATATGTCGTTTCCGGCCTCATTTAAAATGCCTAGATAGGTAGTTTAATTTGTGCCTCACCCCTTGCCATGTTTAACAACATTTAATATTGTCCTGAAAATAAACGAGAGTGAAATAAATAATTAAATGTAGAGTTTTGTCAATATGCAACTCGTTGCATATTGAGCTTCACTTAATGTGTAGTGTTTGATTATTGTGAATTTCCATGCCATGACTTGCATAAGTTAAACTCGAAATGCATCATATTAGGGTGTGCATCGTGTCATGCATGTGCTGTGGTGAATACTGTGTGTTGATTGTTGTTTCAGTTTGCTTCGTCTTGATACAGTTCCGCAAGCGTGTCGGAATGTGAGGATCCGTTCGGCTACGTAGATTCGTCTGCTTCACGGATTCGTTCTTCTTCCAAGAGGGATCTCAGGCAAGATGATCATTTCCCTAGCTACCATTACTATCATTGCCATGCTAGTTGTTTCGTTTCTATCGTTATGTCTCGCTGCGTACCACCTGTTAAATATCAGCCTCCCAACATTGCCATAAAAACTTTCAACCTGTCTACAACCTAGCAAGCCACTGATTGGCTATGTTACCGCTTGCTTAACCATGTGTTAGCATTGCTAGTTGCAGGTGCAGTTGCTTCCATGTGAAAACATGGGTTCCTTGCTGTATCACCATATTATTGATAATTAATTTAATGCACCTATATACTTGGTAAAAGGTGGAAGGCTCGACCTTTCTAGCCTGGTGTTTTGTTCCACCTTTGCCACCTTAGTTTTGGATACCGGTGTTATGTTTCATAAATGAGCACTCCTAACATGCTTGGGGTTGTTATGGGGACCCCCTAGATTCTCGTTTTGGGATAAAGCTCGTCTAGCAAGGCCCAACATTGGTACTATATTTGCCCAACATAATAATCTTGATAATACTAAAAACATAGGGCGCCATGAACCTGAGGAGTAATTCAACATAAAATATGGGGGCCAGTGTTGATGGTGTTGGTCCCAAATGGGCTGCCTGCGGGGCCACCGCGAGGAAACTCAAGGTTCGGTTTTACTCGTAGCTAGTCCCATCCGGTCTTGTCCTGAGAACGAGATACGCGACTTCTATCGGGTTCGTCGACACGCCGGGCGGCCTTGCTAGATTTGTTTTACCTTTCTTGAGGGTCTTGTGTGAGAGATTCCAAGGATGCTTTGGGCTATCTCGAGGTTGAGGTTTTCCAGTAGGAACTCGAGGAGATCACTGGTTAACTCTGATCGAGGTAATTCCGTCGCAGCATGTGGTAGTTTGTGATGGACTAGTTGGAGCACCCCTGCAGGGTTAAATCTTTCGGAAAGTCGTGCCCGCGGTTATGTGACAATGTGGAAACTTTGTTTAACAATTCTGGTTCTAGATAACTTGAAGTAAGCTTAATTAAAATATGCCAACTGAGTGCGTAACTATGACTGTGTCTTTCGTGAGCACCTCTCCGATCGAGGACACGGTGGGGTTATGTCTGACATAAGTAGGTGTTCAGGATCATTCATTTGATCATCAGTAGTTCACGTCCGATTATGCGTAGATCACCCCCCTTCCTATTCTTGTAATCGTAAGTTAGCCACCTCAAATAAATGCTTAGTCGCTTGCTGCAGCCTCACCAGTTAACCATACCTCACACATTAAGCTTTGTTAGTCTTGATACCTTTGGAAATGAGATTGTTGAGTACCCTGTGGCTCACAAATTACTACAACACTAGTTGGAGGTACATGTAAAGAGTTACTTTGACGTGAGCGCGCTGATTGTGCTATTTGGATTTTCTTCTTCTTCTTCATATTCGATCTAGGATGGGTTCCAGGCCGGCAGCCTAGGATAGCAAGGATGGATGTCGTTCTCTTATCGTTTGTTTTCGTCCGTAGATGGACCCTGCTCTTCTTCATGATGATTGTATGTATTGTACTGATGTGACTCTGATGTAGTATGTGGCGAGTGTAAGCCAACTCCTTATACTCATCTTTTCAGTACATGTACTTGTAACGATATCCATTCTTGCGAAACAACGAGATGCATTTATATCCCTATCAAGGCCCTCGCGGGAAAAATAAGGATAGGACCGCATCTTGGGCATTACAAGTTGGTATCAGAGCAGTACCGACCTAGGAGCCCCTTGATTGATTGAACTTGGCCGAGTCATGTCTAGCGAAAAATTACTTTGAGTCTAGTTATATATCAGAGAGTAGGATTATTTTTTTCTCCTCTTCTATGCTCTGGTGAGGAATCTTGACATAAGAGTTTTCATTCTACTCCTCTTCTCACTCAATTTTTTTTAGAATCAAGAAAATATTTTTGGAATCTGTATGATGTCGTTGTGACATAGTTCTGACTTGGTGCCTCCTGCTGTGTTGATTTTATTTCGGGGAGTTGAGCTCCAGGGGATTCTAGAGCACATCGTTATCATTCATATTTCTTAGTATCTATGGAAGGAGGATGTTCGAAATTGCGTCAATATTGGTAGTGGCGAGATAACCCCGGCATCCCCAGTACTGGTCCAGAGAGTTCGGGGGTACTGCCATACTTAGCATCGTTGTGTTTTCGAGGATCTGAGATAGACGAGTTTCCAAGATCTCTGGTTATGTGTTGATGGATGCGATACACTGGACGGGTATGTTATTGCTAGGAGTTGAGTGATGGATTTTACTCCTTGTATCTGTGGACCCGATTGCACGACCAGAACATTTCAGAAGTTCTTAGGTGGGAATTCAAATAGTTACTTATAGGACAATCTTCCAACATATTTATGATGTGAGGTTGGGGTTCGGCATCTAGTTGATTCATTTGTTCACGGTCGTCTTACAGTTGTTCTCGTTGTGTCTTAAAGAGTCCGTGTAGCTTGCTACGACTCGGGGACGCTTCGTATGTCATGTGCACTGCCTTGTACATGATGGCTACTGTAGGATCGAGCCCGTGCGATCCTATCCATGAAAATATCACACGAAGTCTCTGTCATGAATTTGTCCCAGCTTGTGTTGTAAGCGTCATCCTTTGTTTTGTTAGATTATGGTAATTCGAGTTGCTTTGATGTCAAATGGCGATTTCATATATTTCCTAAGCGGTGTTCTCATATTCATATGAGAGTGCTAATTATTTTGCTCAATCAAATTGTCTTGTCAATTCTTTTCAGTCGGAGTCGTCATGTCAATTATTTTCATCCGGTGGGCTTCTCTTCAAGTCAATTCTATCCTTTTCTAGATTTGCAAGTTCAATCTCTCATTTCTTTCCGTAGTTCTTCTCATCTATCCCAAGTTGTCTTTGTTTTTCTCCACCCTCCCGCCCTTGTCTTTAGTTATGCAATTCTCATCCAAGTGCATTTCAATTCATTGTTGCTTCCGCTATTTCTTCTTCTGTGTCGTATCCAGTGATTCATTGTGAAGATTCTTAGGAGCTTTGTGTTCATCTTTATTCATTCTTTTTATCTTTTTTGGTGAATTCAATTCAGTTATCCATGTTCATCATATCCTTTTTCATCCTTTAAATTCTTTCCCATGTTGGAAATGCATATCAAGTCTTTCTAGTTTTCATCTCTCTCTATTCTATTTGGAGTGTTCAAGATATCTCAGAAGTATCTTGTTTTTAATTCTTTCAATCATTTCGAGGGTCTCACCTCATCAAGTTTTCATTTGTACCGGTGCAATATCTCTTTTCTAATTAATTGTTTCAACGGTGTTTCTTTTGAGTGGGCCCATAACCAACAGGTTTTTCCTAGGATTTTACCTGACTATTCTAATCTTTTCTCGGAGATCTCTAATTCTTTTCAATTATGACGTCAGAATGATTTCCATCAGTCATAACCCTTCTCCAAGATCTATTCGAATTAATTCTCATCATTGGCTCAACCTTTTCATATTGTTTATTCCGGAGTGTCTCGTTAATTTTGGTGGTGTCCCTTCTCATCATTCTCACCTTGGAAGACGAAAGGAGTCATTCTCAAATCTTGGTCCATTCTCTTGAAGATTCATCATTTCAGCTTTGTGTTATCATCTTGAATTGTTTCCAATCATGAGTAATCCCTTTCTTGCTATCGAGTGCATTTTAGAGTTGTTTTCTTTTCTCGATCCTCCGAAGGCCATCATTTGAGAAGATTTCTTCGTTCTCAACTTTCAGCTTTCGTTGTCAAATTCTTCACAATTGTTGTCTCTTCGTTCGTCTCTCAACTATTCTGTTGCCTTGTTAATGTTTTTCTCTCAGGTGGCTCATGATCTCTTTGTTCTCATGTATCTCCATTCATTCTTGTTATCCCCATTCATTCCAATTCTTTCCGGTGCCTCCTTCAAGACTTCTTCAAGTTTGTGCTCATATCTCTCCTCAATATTTCCAAGAAGAATAAGTGGTATGCTAAATACGTTGCTTGTCATCAATTCAACTAGATGAAGGATAAGTATAACATAATTCTTATTCTGGTTTCATCACAAGATTTCAATTCTTCTTCCGGAGAGGCTCATGATATCAATTCTTTTCTCCAAGTGCTCATCTTTTCTTTTCTGGAGTTCCAAGTTTTCTTAAATATCTCATTGTGAAGCTTCATCTAAGTCATGGAGGGCCTGAATCTTATTATTTCCATTCTTCATATCTTTGCATCATTCTTTTTTTGTAGACGGAGGTTCATCATGGTGGTTCTTCAAGATTTCATTCATTCTCAGGTGTTCTTTAAGATTCTTGTGGTAGTACCTCAAGTGTTCTTTCTCTTGCATTTCAAAGAGCAAGTCTTCCTCCATTATCCTTTGTGGGGGTATTATAGCATTCTTGTTAGTGGAGGAGTATCGAAGAGAAGTTTCAAGAATTAAATATGTAAACCCACCGATTCAATGATCATGAGTTATTTTAACCCATGTATCTTCATTGAGCTTGTCTTGGATTGAATCTCACCTAAATCTTTGTCTAAGGATTGCTACTATTATGTTGATTATCGTTGATCCAATTTCTCAATGTATCCTATTGGTGAAGGAAGTTTTGCATATCTTTTTGCTCCCAGTCAATCTTTGTTTCCGTTAGTGGCTGGTCGTCACCTCATTGTTTGAGATGGTTTCATAAGTCCACTACAACCTTGTTCTTTTCGTTGTTGGGTTCCCAACAACTCCGTTCAATTCTTCTTGCAAGGATGCTTGACAAATTTAATTGTGGTAGCACTTTTCATTTTCTTCTCCATTCCTTCTTTCCAATGATCTAGTTTCTATTCTCGTGTTCTGGAGTTGTTGTGGTGTTGCTCTCTTTGAATCAATCATCTCGGGTTGTCAAGATTGTGTTCTTTCCTTGCTTATCAATTTAGTTGGTTTGTTGTGGATCTTGTCAAGATCTTTCCATTTTATCATTTTTTTGCCCTCTTTCCTACCGAAGTGCTGCCGAAATTTTGTGTGAATTCTTGCTTGTTTCTCATATCATTATTCATCTCTTTGCAACCTTCAAGATTCATTGGTTTCACTCGTTTGTCAAAGAAGCGACTAAGTTTTACGTATCCTTCCCTTCCTATTCCCCTCTTTATTCTTAGATCTCGGGGTGAGATCTCTTATTAGTGTAGGAGAGTTGTGACAGCCCGAGACCGCCGCTCCAGAAGATTCCCCTTTTATTTTGTTGCCGCCATGTGATTTATTTGGTAGTTTCATTCATCATCGCATCATGCGCATCATCTGAATTGCATGAGCACTCCATTGCCACAAGTTTTTCAAAACCTGCATCCGTTATTAGTTGCCGGTTCTCACCGTTCTCGTCGTAGACCGTTTCGAGACCAACCACACACGCGCGCGCGTGCGGCATCGTTAAAATCTTGTTTTTAAAAGTGTATATAAAACTTTTTCGGGTTGGGTTGAAACGTGGCGTGCGGTTTTAATATAGTGTAGGTAGGCCCCCTGCCAAATTTTGTAGCAATCGGAGTTGTTCGATACCCGTACCATTTATTATATAGTGGCACTATAGCCGTTTTAGTTGTCGGACGTTCGATGTTTTAAAAACTCTATCACGGGCCGCACCATTTACCTCTCACTCCTACATAGCCCAATTACACAACCCATTAGAGCCATCTAGCCACTTCCTCCGTTCGTGGTCGTCGGATCGCGATCGGACGGACAAGGTCCACCCCACCATAGGCCAACCCTATATAAGAACCATCCCATGGTGGAGCTCTCTCACTCCACTAGGGTTCCCCTAGCCATTTTTGCAACCAACCCCTAAAAAACCCCACCTGCAAGCCCACGCCCTCCAAATCCCGTAGCCCTAAACTAGTTAGCCATTTTTAGCCATCAGATTCCGATCTGAAGCCTCAGATTCGCCCTTTCCCCACCTACCGGACATGTGCGCGGCCAACCCGAACATATCCGGGCGACCATGTAGCCTGCCGAGCCGCTGCAGCTTCTCCCCGCCGCCAGCACCAAAAGGAACCCCGCGCCGCCGCCGTGCCCCGCCTTCGGCCGACCTTGGCCGCCGGTGCGCCGCTGCCACCCGCCGGAGTAGGTCGTGCCCCGGCCGGGTCCAAACCCGCATGGAGCCGCAGCTGCAGCACCCTGCCGCCGGATGCGAGCCGGCCACCGGTCACCACCTCCGACGAGTCGTCAGACCGCCGGATCCCGCTGCCCGGATCAGCCCTCGCTGTATCGCGTCGGCCTCGGCTAGCCCTACTGCCGGCCGCCATGCAGTTGCCGCACCGTTGAGTTCCAAGGATGAGCGCTCGACCCTCCCCTCGCTCTATTGACCGGCCGTCCCGCGCGAGTAGTCACGTGCGCCTCGTGGGCCAACGCCTCCCGCGGCCCAACCCCGCCTACCGCCTCGCCAGCCAAGCTGGGCGCAGCCAGCTCCAGATCCACCGGCCCATGCGAGCTCGCCCATCGCCGGCCTCCTCAACAGCAGACCGAGCCAGCGCCTCTCTATCAGCCCAAGGCCCATGAGTTGAGCCTGACCCCTCTTTCCCTCTGCCTGTCTATGTGACGCTCAATGCGTGTTTTAGATATTTGCGCTTATTGACCTGTTTCAGCTCATAGCCAGATTCAACCCACGTGTATTTTTTTCGTCACACGAATTTATCAATTACGAGGGATTTCAGAAAACATGCATATTTTAAAACGGTCGTATCTTTTAAACCATGCGTCGGGTCGAGGTAAGTTCTATATATAAAACGTGTAGATTTTCGTGCAGAATAATATTTTCCAACTCTCATGCATATTTAAACCTGTTTAGCGTGTGGTTGCATTGGTTTGCATGTCGATGTGTTAGAAACGGTTTAGGTCGTAGTTAATTAACTGTAGCTCCGTTGAAGATGAGCCATATATGTAAATGGACTAGAATGACGAGTAGAATCACATGAACCACTTTGTATTGTCGTTTAACAAACATAAAATTTGATTAGGACAAATCTGGACAGATTTGAAAGTTAATGCGTGGGGTCGCTTCGGAGATGCTATATGTCGTGTTCGACCTCATTTAAAATGCCTAGATAGGTAGTTTAATTTGTGCTTCACCCCTTGCCATGTTTAACAACATTTAATATTGCCGTGTACCTAAACGAGAGTGAACTTAATAATTAAATGTGGATTTTCGTTAATATGCAACTCGTGCATATTGAGCTTCACTTAATGTGTAGCGTTTGACTGTTGTGAATTGCCATGCCATGCCTTGCTTATTTAAAACCGATCATGCATCATATGTTAAGTGCATTATGTCGTGCATGTGCTAGGGTGAATATCGTGTGTTGATTCTTGTTTCCGGTTTGCTTCGTCTCGATGGAGTTCCGCAAGCGTGTAGGAATGTAAGGATCCGTTCGACTACGTCGGTTCATCTGCTTCACGGAGTCGTTCTTCTTCCAAGCGGGATCTCAGGCAAGATGATTATTTCCCTAGATGCCATTACTATCATTGCCATGCTAGTTATGTCGTTTCTACCATTATGTCTCACTTCCTACCACCTGTTAAATATCAGCCTCCCAACATTGCCATGAAAACCTTCAACCTTTCTACAACCTAGCAAACCAGTGATTGGCTATGTTACCGCTTTCTTAACCATTGGATAGCATTGCTAGTTGCAGGTGCAGTTGCTTCCATGTGCAAAAATAGGTTCCTTGTTATATCACCATATTATTGCTAATTAATTTAATGCACCTATATACTTGGTAAAAGGTGGAAGGCTTGGCCTTCTAGCTTGGTGTTTTGTTCCACCTTTGCCGCCTTAGTTTCGGCTACCGGTGTTCTGTTCCATAAATGAGCGCTCCTAACATGCTTGGTTTGTTATGGGGACCCCCTAGATTCTCGTTTTTGGATAAAGCTCGTCTAGCAAGGACCAACATTGGTACAATATTTTCCCAACATAATAATTCTATTAATATTGAAAACATAGGGAGTTAGCGCTACCCGAGGAGTAATTCAACATTATACAGGGAGGGCTAGTGCCGACGGTGCTGGTCAAAAATAGAGCATCGTGCGGGGCCAACCCAGGGCAACTCGGGTGATGTCTATGAGGCCACCGTACGCTTCACTTATCTGTTGTGTCCTGAGAACGAGATACGCTGCTCCTATCGGGATTGTCGACACGCCGGGCGGCCTTGCTGGACTTGTTTTACCTTTCTCGAGCATCTTGTGCGAGGGATTCCGAGGATGCTTTGGGTTATCTCGAGGTTGAGGTTTTCCAATAGGAACCCGAGGAGATCACGGGTTTCCCTGATCGAGGTCATTCTGTTGCAGCGTGTGGTAGTTTGTGATGGACTAGTTGGAGCACCCCTGCAGGGTTAAATCTTTCGGAAAGCCGTCCCCGCGGTTACGTGGCAACGTGGAAACTTTGTTTAACATCCGGCTCTAGATAAATTGAAGTAAACTTAATTAAAACTTGCCAACTGAGTTCGTAACCGTGACTGTCTCTTTCGTGAGCGCCTTCTCCGATCGAGAACACGGTGGGGTTATGTCTGACGTAAGTAGGTGTTCAGGATCATTCCTTTGATCATCATTAGACACGTCCATTATGCGTAGATCATCCCCCTCTTATTCTTGTACTCGTAAGTTAGCCACCTCAAATAAATGCTTAGTTGCTTGCTGCATCCTCACCACTTAACCATACCTCACCCATTAAGCTTTGCTAGTCTTGATACCTTTGGAAATGAGATTGCCGAGACCCATGTGGCTCACAGATTACTACACCACCAGTTGTAGGTACAGGTAAAGAGTTACTTAGACGTGAGCGCGCTGATTGTGCTATTTGGAGTTTCTTCTTCTTCTTCATCGATCTAGGATGGGTTCCAGGCCGGCAACCTGGGATAGCAAGGATGGACGTCGTTCTTTTATCGGTTGTTTTCGTCTGTAGTCAGACCCTGCTCTTCTTCATGGTGAATGTATATTGCTGTATTGATGTGACTCTGATGTAGCTTGTGGCGATTGTAAGCCAATTCCATATACTCATCTCTTCAGTACATGTACTTGTAACAATATCCATTCTTGCGAAACGACGAGATGCGTTCGTATCCCTGTTGAGGCCCTCGCGCCAAAATAAGGATAGGGCCGCATCTTGGGCGTTACACTCACGCTCATGTATTGCGTGAGAGTTGAAAATGTTTGAGAACATAAAAAGTTTGAAACAATTGCTTGACTTCCACTAGAGTTGTGCATGATTTAGATACTTTGTGTGGTGAAGATGGAGCACAGCCACACCATATGATTTTGTAGGGATAACTTTCTAAGACCATGCTATTTCGAAAGGAAGCAATTACCTTATTAGTATGCTTGAAATATTATTGTTTTTATGTCAATATAGACTTTTGTTTTGAGTCTTATGGATCTGAATATTCATGCCACATTAGAGAATATTATATGGATAAATATGTTAGGTAGCATTCCACATCAAAAATTCTGTTTTTATCATTTACCTACTCGAGGACGAGCATGAATTTAGCTTGCAGATGCGGATACATCTCCAACGTATCTATAATTTTTGTTGGTTCCATGCTATTATATTATATGTTTTGGATGTTTTATATGCATTTATATGATATTTTATATTATTTTTGGTACTAACCTATTAACCTAGAGCCTAATGCCAGTTTTTGTTGTTTCCACGTTTTTGAATATTGCAGATAAGGAATATTAAACGGAATCCAAACGAAATAAAATCTCCGGAAAGATTTTTCTTGGACCAGAAGACACGCAACAAACTTGGAGTAGGGGCAAGGAAGTTGCCAGGAGGCCACAAGCCTGCAGGGCGCGCTCTGGGGGTGGCCGCGCCCCATGGCTTGTGGGCCCCCCTGCAAGTCTCCTAACCCTAATTGTTGGCCTATAAATTCCCAAATATTCCAGAAACGTGTGAAAGAGCCACGGAAGTACTTTTACGCCGTCAGGAGCCTATGTTCCCGAGAGATCCAATCTGGGGGCCTTTTCCGGTAATCTGCCGGAGAGGGAATTGATCACGGAGGGCATCTACATCACGCAAATAATATTCAAACACACCGCAAAAGAGGGAACAATCATCCCATGAATTGTGTGTTTATCTTCAGATTATCCATGAATATTATTTGAGTCTCTTCTGAATTCTTATATGCATGATTTCATATCTTTGGAAGTCTCTTCTAATTATTCGTTTGGTTTGGCCAAATAGATTGGCAATTGTTGCAATGGGAGAAGTGGTTAGTTTTGGGTTAAATCTTGCGGTCTCCTCACCCAGTGATAGTAGGGGTAGCGAGGCATGTATTGTATTGTTGCCATCACGGGTAAAAACATGGGGTTTTCATCATATTGCTTGAGTTTATCCCTCTACATCATGTCATCTTACTTAATGCGTTACTCTGCTCTTCATGAACATTATACTCTAGATGCACGCAGGAGTCGGTCGATGTGTGGAGTAATAGTAGTAGATGCAGAATTGTTTCGGTCTGCTTGATATAGACGTGATGCCTATATGCATAATCATTGCCTTGGATATCTTCACAATTATTTGCTTTTCTATCCATTTCTCAACAATAATATGTTCACCCACCATATTATTTTCCTTTATAAGAGAAGCATCTAGTGAAACCTATGGCCTCTGGGTCTATTTTCCATATCATATTTTCAGATCTATAAACCAAAAATACCAAAAATACTTTGCTGCAATTTATTTACTTTAGTTTTACTTTCAGATCTATCAATATTTTATATCTATCTCTATCAGATCTCATCCTTGCAAATAACTCTGAAGGGATTGACAACCCCTTTATAGCGTTGGGTGCAAGTGTTTGATTATTTGTGTAGGTACTACTATTGGAGTCTTGTTTGTTCCTCCTATTGGATTGATACCTTGGTTCTCAATAAACTAAGGGAAATACTTATGTACTTCGCTGCATCACCCTTTCCTCTTAAAGGGAAAACCAACGCAAGCTCAAGAGGTAGCACACACCCACAAGGATGCGATGTTCATCGGTGATGGAGGAGCAGGATAGAGCCTCCTCCATCATTGTAGGCCACTCGGTCGCAGCCCATTCTGTCACAAGTGGCGCCGAAGGCAACAAGGAAGATGCCGGAGGATCGGAGATCCTTGGAGCTATCTTTGAAGGATGCTCGAACATATCAAGGCCCTCCTCTCCCCTCGTCGGGAGGGGACCGACCTCCTGGGTTCCGGTGACCGGGGCATGAACCTCGACCGAAACCTCCTCGTATTCGGTGGCGGAGGTATTTACCTCGGCCATCACCACCTCGTCCCCCATGTCTGGAGGGGCCGGGTGGGATATCTGTTGGAAATATGCCCTAGAGACAATAATAAATTGGTTATTATTATATTTCCTTGGTCATGATTATCGTTTATTATCCATGCTATTGTATTGATTGGAAACTCAAATACATGTGTGGATACATAGACAAAACACTGTCCCTAATAGGCCTCTAGTTGACTAGCTCGTTGATTAAAGATAGTTAAGGTTTCCTAGCCATAGACAAGTGTTGTCACTTGATAACGGGATCACATCATTAGGAGAATGACGTGATGGACAAGACCCAAACTATAAACATCGCGTATGATCGTGTCAGTTTATTGCTACTGTTTTTCTGCATGTCAATGTATCTGTTCCCATGACCATGAGATCATGCAACTCCCGGGCACCAGAGGAATTCCTTGTGTGTATCAAACTTCGCAACGTAACTGGGTGACTATAAGGGTGCTCTACAGGTATCTCCAAAGGTGTCTGTTGGGTTGGCATGGATGAAGACTGGGATTTGTCACTCCATGTGACAGAGAGGTATCTCGGGGCCCACTCGGTAATACAACATCAACGAGCCTTGCAAGCAAAGTGACTAAGGAGTTAGTCACGTGATCCTGTATTACGGAACGAGTAAAGAGACTTGCCGATAACGAGATTGAACTAGGTATGGAGATACCTGTTGGAAATATGCCCTAGAGGAAATAATAAATTGGTTATTATTATATTCCTTTGTTCATGATAATCGTTTATTATCCATGCTATAATTGTATTGATTGGAAACTCAAATACATGTGTGGATACATAGACAAAACACTGTCCCTAGTAAGCCTCTAGTTGACTAGCTCGTTGATCAAAGATGGTCAAGGTTTCCTAACCATAGACAAGTGTTGTCACTTGATAACGAGATCAAGTCATTAGGAGAATCATGTGATGGACAAGACCCAAACTGTGAACGTAGCATATTGATCGTGTCGTTTTATTGCTATTGTTTTCTGCGTGTCAAGTATTTGTTCCTATGACCATGAGATCATATAACTCACTGGCACCGGAGGAATGCCTTGTGTGTATCAAATGTCACAACGTAACTGGGTGACTATAAAGGTGCTCTACATGTATCTCCGAAGGTGTCCGTTGAGTTAGTATGGATCAAGACTGGGATTTGTCACTCCGTGTGACGGAGAGGTATCTCAGGGCCCACTCGGTAACACAACAACACACACAAGCCTTGCAAGCAATGTGACTAAGTGTAAGTCACGGGATCTTGTATTACGGAACGAGTAAAGAGACTTGTCGGTAAACGAGATTGAAATAGGTATGCGGATACCGACGATCGAATCTCGGGCAAGTAACATACCGAAGGACAAAGGGAATGACATACGGGATTATATGAATCCTTGGCACTAAGGTTCAATCGATAAGATCTTCGTAGAATATGTAGGATCCAATATGGGCATCCAGATCCCGCCATTGGATATTGACCGAGGAGTCCCTCGGGTCATGTCTACATAGTTCTCAAACCCACAGGGTCTACACACTTAATGTTCGACGTTGTTTTATGCATATTTGAGTTATATGTGTGGTTACTGAATGTTGTTCAGAGTCCCGGATGAGATCACGAACGTCACGAGGGTTTCCGGAATGGTCCGGAGATGAAGATTGATATATAGGATGACTTCATTTGGTTACCCGAAGGTTTTCGGGCATTATCGAAAAGTTTCGGGCTCATCGCTAGTGTACCGAGAGTGCCGGGGACCATCGGCAGGGGTGTCACGCCCCAAGGGGTCTCATGGGCTATGGGAAGAGATAAACCAGCCCCTAGTGGGCTGGAATAAGTTCCCACTAAGGCCCATACGGTTTGAGAAGGAAAAAACACAAGGTGGAAAGAGTTTCCAAGTGGGAAGGTGGAATCCTACTCCAAGTAGGATTGGAGTAGGACTCCTCCACCTCCAATTTCGGACAAACCTTGAGGTTTTGAGCCTGCCTCCTCCCCTGCCTCCCTCCAATATATAGTGGAGTTTTAGGGCTGATTTGACACAACTTTTGCCACGATAGACCGACCACATACCTCCACGGTTTTCCTCTAGATCGTATTTCTACGGAGCTCGGGCGGAGCCCTGCTGAGATAGATCACCACAAACCTCCGGAGCGCCGCCACACTGTCGGGGAATTCATCTACATCTCCGTCTCTCTTGCTGGATCAAGAAGGCTGAGATCATCGTCGAGCTGTACGTGTGCTGAACGCGGAGGTGCCGTCCGTTTGGCACTAGATTGTGAGATGGATCGCAGGACGGTTCGTGGGACGGTTCGCGGGGCGGATCGAGGGACGTGAGGACGTTCCACTACATCAACCGCGTTTCTTAACACTTCTGCTGTGCGATCTACAAGGGTACGTAGATCGGAAATCTCCTGATAGGTATTGCGTGTGCGTAGGAAATTTTTTGTTTCCCATGCGACGTTCCCCATCAATGGCATCATGAGCTAGGTTCATGCGTAGATATTATCTCGAGTACAACACAAAAGTTTTTGTGGGCGGTGATGTGCGATTTGCTGCCCACCCTAGTCTTTTCTTGATTCCGTGGTATTGTTGGATCGAAGCAGCTCGGACCGACATTACTCGTACGCTTACGAGAGTCTGGTTTCATCGCTACGAGCAACCCGGTTGCTCAAAGATGACTGACGAGTGTAGGTATCTCCAACTATAGTTTAATCGGATTTGACCGAGGAGGTCCTTGGAGATAGGTTAAATAGCAATTCATACAACTCCGTTGTGGTGTTTGCGTAAGTAAGATGCAATCCTACTAGATACCCATGGCAACCACGTAAAACACGCAACAACAATTAGAGGACGTCTAACTTGTTTTTGCTGGGTATGCTTGTGATGTGATATGGCCAACGACGTGATGTGATATATTGGATGTATGAGATGATCATGTTGTAATAGTTAATATCGACTTGCACGTCGATGGTACGACAACCGGCAGGAGCCATAGGGTTGACTTTAAACTAACGTTTGTGCTTGCAGATGCGTTTACTGTATTGCTAGTACGTAGCTTTAGTAGTAATAGCATAAGTAGCACGACAACCCCGATGGCGACACGTTGATGGAGGTCATGATGATGGAGATCATGGTGTGGCGCCGGTGACAAGAAGATCGTGCCGGTGCTTTGGTGATGGAGATCAAGAAGCACATGATGATGGCCATATCATGTCACTTATGAATTGCATGTGAGGTTAATCCTTTTATGCACCTTATTTTTCTTAGAACGACGGTAGCATTATGAGGTGATCTCTCACTAAAATTTCACGACGAAATTGTGTTCTCCCCGACTGTACGCCGTTGCGACAGTTCGTCGTTTCGAGACACCACGTGATGATCGGGTGTGATAGACTCAACGTTCACATACAGCGGGTGCAAAACAGTTGCACACGCGGAACACTTGGGTTAAGCTTGACGAGCCTAGCATGTGCAGCCATGGCCTCGGAACACATGAGACCGAAAGGTCGAGCATGAATCATATAGTTGATATGATTAGCATAGAGATGCTTACCACTGAAACTATTCCCGACTCACGTGATGATCGGACTTGAGATAGTGGATTTGGATGATGTACCACTCAAATGACTGATTTGGATGATGTACCACTCAAATGACTAGAGAGATGTACTTTTTGAGTGGGAGTTCTTAAGTAATATGATTAATTGAACTAATTATCATGACCATATTCTGATGGTCTTTGCGAATTACAATGTAGCTTGCGCTATAGCTCTACTGTTTTTATATGTTCCTAGAGAAAATTTAGTTGAAAGTTGATAGTAGCAACTTTGTGGACTGAGTCCGTAAAACTTAGGATTGTCCTCATTGCTACGCAGAAGGCTTATGTCCTTCATGCAACACTCGGTGTGCTGCACCTCGAGCATCGTCTGTGGATGTTGCGAACATCTGGCATACACGTTTTTATGACTACGCTATAGTTCAGTGCGCAATACTTAATGGCTTAGAAGCAAGGCGCCAAAGACGTTTTGAAGACGTCGCGGAACATAAAGATGTTCTAAGAGATGAAATTGAGGTTTCATGCCCGTGCCCTTGTTGAGAGGTATAAGACCTCCGACAAGATTCTTTGCCTACAAAGTAAAGGATAAAATCTCAAATCGTTGAGCATGTTCTCAGATTGTCTAAGTACAATAATCGCTTGAAACAAGTGGGAGTTAATCTTCCAGATGAGATAGTGATGGTTCTCCAAAGTCACTGCCACTAAGCTGCTAGAGCTTCGTGATGAACTATGACATATCAAGGATAGATATGATGATCCTTGAGCGATTTGCAATGTTTGACACTGTGAAAGTAGAAATCAAGAAGGAGCATCAATTGTTGATAGTTAGTAAAACCACTACTTCAATAAGGGCAAGGACTAGAAGGGATACTTCATGAAACGGCAAACCAGTTGCTGCTCTAATGAAGAAACCCAAGATTGAACCCAAACCCGAGACTAAGTGCTTCTGTTATGAGGGGAACGGTCACTTAGGTGGAGCTACCCTAGATACTTGGTAGATAAGAAGGCTGGCAAAGTCGACAGAAGTATATTTGATATACATGATATTGATGTGTACTTTACTAGTACTCCTAGTAGCACGAGGGTATTGGATACCGGTTCGGTTGTTAAGTGATTAGTAACTCGAAATGAAAGCTACGATATAAACGGAGACTAGCTAAAGGCGAGGTGACGATAAGTGTTGGAAGTGTTTCCAAGGTTGATGTGATCAAACATCGCACGCTCCCTCTATCATCCGGATTGGTGGTAAAACCTAAATAATTGTTATTTGGTGTTTGCGTTGAGCATGAACATGATTGGACCGTGTTTATTGCAATACCATTATTCATTCAAAGAGAATAATAGTTGTTCTATTTGCTTGAATAATTACCCTTCAATGGTTTATTGAATCTCGATCGTAGTGCTACACATGTTCATAATATTGGTGCCAAAAGATACAAAGTAATAATGATAGTACCACTTACTTGTGGCACTACCAGTTGAGTCATGTTGGTATAAATGCATGAAGAAGCTCCATGCTGATGGATCTTTGTACTCACTCATTTTTGAAATGGTTGAGACATGCAAACCATACCTGTTGGTATAAACGCATGAAGAAACTCCATGCGGGTGGATCGTTTGGACTCACTTGATTTTGAATCACTTGAGACATGCAGATCATGCTACATGAAACAAGAGAGTAACTTGTTGGGAGTAATACATTTTTGATGTGTGTAGTCCAATGAGTGCTGAGGCACGCAGTGGATATCGTTATGTTCTTACTTCACTGACGATTTGAGTAGATACAGGAGTATTTACTTGATGAATCACAAGTCTGAAATATTAAAAAGTTCAAAGCTATTTCAGAGTGAAGATCGTCGTGACAAGAGGATAAACTGTCTACAATATTATCATCGAGATGAATATCTGAGTTACGAGTTTTTGGTACGCAGTTAGGACAATGTGAAAATTGTTTCGCAGTTCATGCCACCTGGAACACCATAGTGTGATGATGTGTCTGAGCATCATAGCCACGCCCTATTTGATATGGTGCATACTATGATGTCTCTTATCGAATTACCACTATCGTTTATGGGTTATGCATTAGAGACAACCACATTCACTTTAAATAGGGCACCGCGTAATTCCGTTGAGATGACACAGTATAGACTAAGGTTTAGAGAAATCTAAGCTGTCATTTATTGAAAGTTTGGGGCTGCGATGCTTACGTGAAAAAGTTTCAGTCTGATAAGCTCGAACCCAAAGCGGATAAAAGCATCTTCATAGGATATTCAAAAACAGTTGGATACATCTCCTATCTCAGATCCAGAAGCAAAGTGTTTGTTTCTAGAAACGGGTCCTTTCTCGAGGAAAGGTTTCTCTCGAAAGAATTGAGTGGGAGGGTGGTGGAACTTGATGTGGTTAGTGAACCGTCACTTCAACTAGTGTGTAGCAGGACGCAGGAAGATGTTCCTGTGGCGCCTACACCAATTGAAGTAGAAGCTGATGATGGTGATCATTAGAGTTTCGGATCAACTTACTACAAACCTCGCAGGTCGACAAAGGTCACGTACTACTACAGAGTGGTACGATAACCCTGTCTTGGAGGTCATGTTGTTGAACAACAATGAACCTACGAGTTATGAAGAAGCAATGGTGGGCCCGGATTCCGACAAATGGTTAGAGGCCATGAAATCCGAGAGAGCATCCATGTATGAAAACAAAGTGTAGACCTTGGAAGAACTACTTGATGGTAGTAAGACTATTAAGTAAAGATGGATCTTTAAAAGGAAGACAAACCATGATGGTGATAAGTCACTATTAAGAAAAGCTCGGCTTGTCGCAAAGATGTTTTCGACAAGATCAAAGAGTTGACTATGATGTGACTTTCTCACTCGTAGCGATGCTAAAAGTGTGTTAGAATTATGTTAGTAGTTGCTGCATTATTTATGAAATATTGCACATAGGATGTCAAAATATTGTTTCCTCGACGATTTCCTTGAGGAAAGATTGTATGTGATACAACAAGAAGGTTTTGTCGATCCTAAAGATACTAACGAGTATGCAAGCTCCAGCGATCCTTGAATGGACTGGTGCAAGCATCTCGGAGTTGGAATATACACTTTGATGAGATCATCAAAGATTTTGGGTTTGTACAAAGTTTATGAGAAACTTGTATTTCCAAAGAAGTGAGTGGGAGCACTATAGAATTTCTGATAAGTATATGTGGTTGACATATTGTGGATCATAAGTAATGTAGAATTTCTGTAAAGCATAAAAGGTTGTTTGAAAGGAGTTTTTCAAAGGAATACCTGGATTGCGCTACTTGAACATTGAGCATCAAGATCTATGGAGATAGATCGGAACACTTAATAGAAGTTTCAACAAGATGCATGCCTTGACAAGTTTTTGAAGGAGTTCAAAATAGATCAGCAAAGAAGGAGTTCTTGGTTGTGTTCTAAGGTGTGAATTTGAGTAGGACTCCAACCGGCCCCGACAGAAGAAAGAGAAAGGACGAAGGTCGTCCCCTATGACTTAGACGTAGACTCTAAAGTATGCCAAGCTGTGTTCCGCACCTGATGTGTGCCTTGCCATAAGTCTGTTAAGGGGTACAGAGAGTGATCCAGGATTGAATCACTGAACAACGGTCAAAGTTATCCTTAGTAACTAGTGGACTAAGGAATTTTTCTCGATTATGGAGGTGGTTAAAGAGTTTATCATAAAGGGTTACCTTGATGCAAGCTTTGGCACTAATCCGAATAACTATGAGTAGTAAAACGGATTCTTATAGTAGAGTAGATATTTTGAGTATTTCCGAATAGCACGTAGTAGCAGCATCTATAAGATGACATACAGATTTGTAAAGAACACACAGATCTGAAAGTTTCAGAACCTTTGACTAAAACCTCTCTCACTAGCAAGACGTGATTAGACCCCAGAACTATATGGGTGTTGGATTCGTTGAAATCACATGGTGATGTGAACTAGATTATTGACTCTAGTGCAAGTGGGAGACTGTTGGAAATATGCCCTAGAGGTAATAATAAATTGGTTATTATTATATTTCTTTGTTTTTGATAATCATTTATTATCCATGCTATAATTGTATTGATTGGAAACTCAAATACATGTGTGGATACATAGACAAAATACTATCCCTAGTAAGCCTCTAGTTGACTAGCTCGTTGATCGAAGATGGTCAAGGTTTCCTAACCATAGACAAGTGTTGTCACTTGATAACGGGATCACATCATTAGGAGAATCATGTGATGGACAAGACCCAAACTATGAACGTAGCATATTGATCGTGTCGTTTTATTGCTGTTATTTTCTGCGTGTCAAGTATTTGTTCCTATGACCATGAGATCATATAACTCACTCGCATCGGAGGAATGCCTTGTGTGTATCAAACATCACAACGTAACTGGGTGACTATAAAGGTGCTCTACATGTATCTCCGAAGGTGTCCGTTGAGTTAGTATGGATCAAGACTGGGATTTGTCACTTCGTGTGACGGAGAGGTATCTCGGGACCCACTCGGTAATAGAACATCACGCAAAAGCCTTGCAAGCAATGTGACTAAGTGTAAGTCACGGGATCTTGTATTACGGAACGAGTAAATAGACTTGCCGGTAAACGAGATTGAAATAGGTATGCGGATACCGACGATCGAATCTCGGGCAAGTAACATACCGAAGGACAAAGGGAATGACATACGGGATTATATGAATCCTTGGCAGTGAGGTTCAATCGATAAGATCTTCGTAGAATATGTAGGATCCAATATGGGCATCTAGGTCCCGCTATTGGATATTGACCGAGGAGTCCCTCGGGTCATGTCTACATTGTTCTCGAACCCGCAGGGTCTGCACACTTAAGGTTCGACGTTGTTTTATGCGTATTTGAGTTATATGTGTGGTTACCGAATGTTGTTCAGAGTCCCGGATGAGATCACGGACGTCACTAGGGTTTCCGGAATGGTCTGGAGACGAAGATTGATATATAGGATGACTTCATTTGGTTACCGGAAGGTTTTCGGGCATTATCGGAAAAGTTTCGGGCTCATCGGTAGTGTACCGAGAGTGTCGGGAGGGCTGCCGGGGACCATCGGGAGGGGTGTCACGCCCCAATGGGTCTCATGGGATATGGGAAGAGATAAACCAGCCCCTAGTGGGCTGGAATAAGTTCCCACTAAGGCCCATAAGGTTTGAGAGGGAAAAACACAAGGTGGAAAGAGTTTCCAAGTGGGAAGGTGGAATCCTACTCCAAGTAGGATTGGAGTAGGACTCCTCCACCTCCAATTTAGGCCAAACCTTGAGGTTTTGAGGCTGACTCCTCCCTTCCCTCCCTCCTATATATATTGGAGTTTTAGGGCTGATTTGACACAACTTTTGCCACGGCAGCCCGACCACATACCTCCACGGTTTTTCCTCTAGATCGTATTTCTGCGGAGCTCGGGCGGAGCCCTGCTAAGATAGATCACCACCAACCTATGGAGCGCCGTCACGCCACCGGGGAACTCATCTACCTCTCCGTCTCTCTTGCTGTATCAAGAAGGCCGAGATCATCGTCGAGCTATACGTGTGCTGAACGCGGAGGTGCCGTCCGTTCGGCACAAGATCGTGAGATGGATCGAAGGACGGATCGTGGGATGGATCGCGGGACGGTTCCCGGGGAGGATCGAGGGACGTGAGGACGTTCCACTACATCAACCGCGTTTCTTAACGCTTCTGCTGTGCGATCTACAAGGGTACGTAGATCGGAAATCTCCTCTCGTAGATGAACATCACCATGATAGGTATTGCGTGTGCGTAGGATTTATTTTGTTTCCCATGCGACGTTCCCCATCAATACCGACGATCGAATCTCGGGAAAGTAACATACCGAAGGACAAAGGGAATAGTATATGGGATTATATGAATCCTTGACATAGAGGTTCAACCGATAGAGATCTTCGTAGAATACGTAGGAGCCAATATGGACATCCAGGTCCCGCTGTTGGTTATTGACCGAAGAGTGTCTCAGGTCATGTCTGCATAGTTCCCGAACCCGCAGGGTCTGCACACTTAAGGTTCGGTGATGTTTCGGTATAGCTGAGTTATATGTGTTGGTGACCGAAGGTTTTTCGGAGTCCCGGAAGGGATCCCGGAAGTCACGAGGGTTTCTGAAATGGTCAAGAAATGAAGATTTATATATAGGAAGTCTTGTTTTGGTCACCGGAAAAGTTTCGGGCTCATCGGTAGTGTACCGGGAGTGCCGGGAGGGGTGCCGGGGACCATCGGGAGGGGTGTCACGCCCCAAGGGGCCTCATGGGCTGTGGGAAGATATAAACCAGCCCCTAGTGGGCTGGAATTAGTTCCCACTAAGGCCCGTAAGGTTTGAGAAGGAAAAAAACAAGGTGGAAAGAGTTTCCAAGTGGGAAGGAGGAATCCTACTCCAAATAGGATTGGAGTAGGAGTCCTCCTCCTCTCCCTTGCGCAAGGGAAGAGAAGGCTGCCCTAGGACACATCCCTCTCCCTCCTCTTCTCCTATATATACTAAGGGTTTTGAGGGTTTTAGACACAACAGAAAACAGCCACGTGCTGCCCTCTCTCTATAGATCTATTTCTCCTCTAGTTTCAGCGGTGCTTAGGCGAAGCCCTGTTGGAATAGCACCACCAACACAACCACCACCACGCCGCCGTGTTGGAGATTGTCATCGATCTGTACGTGTGCGGAACGCGGAGGTGCCGACCGTTCGACACTTGATCGGGACGGATCGTGGGACGGATCGTGAGATGGTTCGTGGGACGGATCATGGGACGGTTCATGGGACGGATCGTGAAGACGTACCACTACATCAACCGCGTTGATTAACGCTTCCGCTTAGCGATCTACAAGGGTATGTGGATCCATCTCCCTCTCGTAGATGGTCATCACCATGATAGGTCTTCGTGTGCATAGAATTTTTTTTGTTTCCCATGCTACGTTCCCCAACAGTGGCATCATGAGCTAGGTTCATGCGTAGATGATATCTCGAGTAGAACACAAAAGAGTTTGTGGGTGTTGATGTTCTTTTTGCTGCCCTCCTTAGTCTTTCCTTGATTAGGCGGTATTGTTGGATTGAAGCGGCCCGGATCAACCTTACTCTTACGCTTATGAGAGACTAGTTTCATGGACTACCATGAAATTTGTTGCATAAAGATGACTGGCGGGTGTCTGTTTCTTCAACTTTAGTTGGACCGGATTTGAACGAGGCGGTCCATGGAGAAGGTTAAATAGAAAATTGCATATCACCGTTGTGGCTTTGCGTAAGTAAGATGCGATCATACTAGATACCCATAGCATCCACGTAAAACATGCAACAACAAATTAGAGGACGTCTAACTTGTTTTTGCAGGGTATGCATGTGATGTGATATGGCCAAAGACATGATGTGATATATTGGATGTATGAGACGATCATGTTGTAATAGTTAAATATCGACTTTTACGTCGATGCTACGGCAACCGGCAGGAGCCATAGGGTTGTCTTTAAACTAACGTTTGTGCTTGCAGATGCGTTTACTATATTGCTAGGTTGTAGCTTTAGTAGTAATAGCATAGATAGCACGACAACCTCGATGGCGACACGATGATGGATATCATGGTGTGGCGCAGGTGACGATGAAGATCATGCCGGTGCTTTGGTGACGGAGATCAAGAAGCACAAGATCATGGCCATATCATGTCACTTATGAATTGCATGTGATGTTAATCCTTTTTATGCACCTTATTTTTCTTAGAACGACGGTAACATTATAAGGTGATCCATCACTAAAATTTCAAGATAAAATTGTGTTCTCCCCGATTGTGCACCGTTGCGAGAATTCGTCGTTTGGAGACACCACGTGATGATCGGGTGTGATAGACTCAACGTTCACATACAACGCGTGCAAAACAGTTGCACACGCGGAACACTCGGGTTAAACTTGATGAGCCTAGCATGTACACACAAGGCCTCGGAACACAAGAGACCGAAAGGTCGAGCATGAATCATATAGTTGATATGATGAACATGGAGATGTTCACCACAGAAACTATACTCAACTCACGTGATGATCGGACTTGAGTTAGTGGATTTGGATCATGCGCCACTAAAATGATTAGAGGGACGTCTATTTTGAGTGGGAGTTATTAGTAATATGATTAGCTAAACTCAATTATCATGAACATAGTCAAAAAGATCTTTACAAATTATGTTGTAGCTTGCGCTGTAGCTCTACTGTTTTTATATGTTCCTAGAGAAAATTTAGTTGAAAGATGATAGTAGCAATTTTACGGACTGAGTCCGTAAACTAAGGATTGTCCTCATTGCTGCACAGAAGGCTTATGTACTTAATGCACCGCTAGGTGTGCTGAACCCCGAGCGTCGTCTGTGGATGTTGCGAACATCTGACATACACGTTTTTGATGACTACATGATTGTTCAGTGTGTAATGCTTAATGACTTAGAATTGGTGCGCCGAAGACGTTTTGAAACATCACGGAACATATAAGATGTTCCAAGAGATGAAATTGGGATTTCATGCTCGTGCCCTTGTTAAGAGGTATGAGACCTCCGACAAGATTCTTTGTCTACAAAGTAAGGGAGAAAAGCTCAATCGTTGAGCATGTGCTCAGATTGTCTGAGTGCTACAGTCGCTTGAATCGAGTGGGAGTTGATCTTCCAGATGAGATAGTGATGGTTCTCCAAAGTCACTGCCACCAAGCTACTAGAGCTTCGTGATCAACTATAACATATCAAGGATATATATGATGATCCTTGAGATATTCGCAATGTTTGACACTGCGAAAGTAGAAATCAAGTAGGAGCATCAATTGTTGATGGTTAGTAAAACCACTAGTTTCAAGAAAGGGAAAGGGTAAGAAGGGATACTTTATGAAATGACAAAACAGTTGCTGCTCTAGTGAAGAAACCCAGGGTTGAACCCAAACCCGAGACTAAGTGCTTCTGTTATGAGGGAAACGATCACTGAGGCGGAACTACCCTAGATACTTGGTAGATGAGAAGGCTGGCAAAGTCGACAAAAGTATATTGGATATACCTTATATTGATGTGTACCTTACTAGTATTCCTAGTAGCACCAGGGTATTTGATACCAGTTCAGTTGCTAAGTGTTAGTAACTCGAAGTTATAGCTACAGATTAAAAGGATGCTAGCAAGGGTGAGGTGACAATGTGTGTTGGAAGTAATTCTAAGGTTGATGTGATCAAACATCGCACGCTCCCTCTACCATCGGGATTTGTGTTAAACCTAAATAATTGTTATTTGGTGTTTGCGTTGAGCATGAACATCATTGGATCGTGTTTATTGCAATATGATTATTCATTTAAAGAGAATAATGTTTATTCTATTTGCTTGAATAATTACCTTCAATGGTTTATAGAATCTCGATCGTAGTGCTACACATGTTCATAATATTGATGCCAAAAGATACAAAGTAGTAATGATAGTACCACTTACTTGTGGCACTGCCACTTGAGTCATGTTGGTATAAAATGCATGAAGAAGCTCCATGCCAATGGATCTTTGTACTCACTCATTTTTGAAACGTTTGAGACATGCAAACCATACCTATTGGTATAAACACATGAAGAAACTCCATGCAGATGGATCGTTTGGACTCACTTGATTTTGAATCACTTGAGACATGCAAATCATACCACATGGGCAAGATAACTGAAGGCTTCGTTTTCCAGTGAGATGGAACAAGAAAGTAACTTGTTGGAAGTAATACATTTTTGATGTGTGCAGTCCAATGAGTGCTCAGGTACGAAGTGGATACCGTTATGTTCTTACTTCACTAACGATTTGAGTAGATACATGAGTATTTACTTGATGAATCACAAGTTTGAAATATTGAAAAGTTCAAAGCTATTTCAGAGTGAATATCGTCGCGAAAAGAGGATAAACTGTCTACGATATGATCATAGAGATGAATATCTGGCTTGCGAGTTTTGGTACACAGTTAAGACAATGTGGAAATTGTTTCGCAATTCATGCCACCTAGAACACCATAGTGTCATGGTGTGTCCGAATGTCATAGCTGCGCCCTATTTGATATGGTGCAAACTATGATGTCTCTTATCGAATTACCACTATCGATTATGGATTATGCATTAGAGACAACCGCATTCACTTTAAATAGGGCACCACGTATTTCCGTTGAGATGACACCGTATGAACTATGGTTTGGAGAAAACTAAGCTGTCGTTTCTTAAAAGTTTGGGGCTGTGATGCTTATGTGGAAAAGTTTCAGCGTGATAAGCTCGAACCAAAGCGGATAAATGCATCTTCATAGGACAACCAAAATAGTTGGGTATACCTCCTATCTCAGATCCAGAAGCAAAGTGTTTGTTTCTAGAAAGGGTCCTTTCACGAGGAAAAGTTTCTCTCGAAAGAATTGAGTGGGAGGGTGGTGGAACTTGATGAGGTTATCGAACCATCATTTCAACCAGTGTGTAGCAGGGCGCATGAAGTTGTTCCTGTGGCGCCTACGCCAGTTGAAGTGGAAACTGATGATAGTCATCATTAAGCTTCGGATCAAGTTAATACAAATTTCATAGGTCGACAAGGTTGCGTACTGCTACAGAGTGATACGTTAACCTGTCTTGGAGGTATGTTGTTGAACAACAATGAACCTACGAGCTATGGAGAAGCGATGGTGAGCCCGAATTCTGGCAAATGGCTGGAGGCCATGAAATCCGAGAGAGGATCCATGTATGAAAACAAAGTGTAGACTCTGGAAGAACTACTTGATGATCGTAAGACTATTAAGTACAAATGGGTCTTTTAAAGGAAGACAGACGATGATGGTGAAAGTCACTATTAAGAAAATCTCGCCTTGTCGCAAAGATGTTTCCAACAAGTTCAAAGAGTTGACTATGATGAGACTTTCCCACTCGAAGCGATGCTAAAAGTCTGTAGGAATTATGTTAGTAGTTGCTGCATTATTTATGAAATGTTGCACATAGGATGTCAAAACATTGTTTCCTCGACGGTTTCCTTCAGGAAAGGTTGTATGTGATACAACGAGAAGGTTTTGTCGATCCTAAGGATGCTAACAAGTATGCAAGCTCCAGCAATCCTTCTATGGACTCATGCGAGCATCTCGGAGTTGGAATATACGCTTTGATGAGATGATCAAAGCTTTTGGGTTTATATAAGGTTTATGAGAAACTTGTATTTCCAAAGATGTGAGTGGGAGCACTATAGAATTTTTGATAAGTATATGTGGTAGACATATTGTTGATCGGAAGTAATGTAGAATTTCTAGAAAGCATAAAGGGTTGTTTGAAAGGAGCTTTTCAAAGGAAAACCTAGATAGAGCTACTTGAACATTGAGCATCATGATCTATAGAGATAGATCAAAACGCTTAATAAAACTTTCAATGGAATGCATGCCTTGACAAGTTTTTGAAGGAGTTCAAAACAGATCAACAAAGAAGGAGTTCTTAGCTGTGTTGTAAGGTGTGAATTTGAGTAAGACTCAAAGCCCGACCACGACAGAAGAAAGAGAAAGGACGAAGGTCGTCCCCTATGACTTAGACGTAGACTCTAAAGTATGCCAAGCTGTGTTCCGCACCTGATGTGTGCCTTGCCATAAGTTTGTTAAGGGGTACAGAGAGTGATCCAGGATTGAATCACTGAACAACGGTCAAAGTTATCCTTAGTAACTAGTGGACTAAGGAATTTTTCTCGATTATGGAGGTGGTTAAAGAGTTTATCATAAAGGGTTACCTTGATGCAAGCTTTGGCACTAATCCGAATAACTATGAGTAGTAAAACGGATTCTTATAGTAGAGTAGATATTTTGAGTATTTCCGAATAGCACGTAGTAGCAGCATCTATAAGATGACATACAGATTTGTAAAGAACACACAGATCTGAAAGTTTCAGAACCTTTGACTAAAACCTCTCTCACTAGCAAGACGTGATTAGACCCCAGATGTGTGCTAAAGTATGTCATGCTATGTACCGCACCTGATGTGTGCCTTGCCATGAGTCTGTCAAGGGGTACAAAGAGTGATCCAGGATTGGATCACTGAACATCGGTCAAAGTTATCCTTAGTAACTAGTAGACTAAGGAATTTTGCTCGATTATGGAGGTGATTAAAGAGTTCGTCGTAAAAGGTTACGTCGATGCAAGCTTTGACACTAATCTGAATAACTCTAAGTAGTAAACCGGATTCATATAGTGGAGCAGTCATTTGGAATAGTTCCAAATGGCGCGTAGTAGCAGCATCTATAGGATGACATAGAGATATGTAAATCACACACGGATTTGAAAGGTTCAGATTCGTTGACTAAAAACCTCTCTCACAAGCAAGACATGATCGAACCCCAGAACTGTATGGGTGTTAGATTCATTACAATCACACAGTGATGTGAACTAGATTATTGACTCTAGTGCAAGTGGGAGACTGTTGGAAATATGCCCTAGAGGCAATAATAAATTGGTTATTATTATATTTCCTTGGTCATGATAATCGTTTATTATCCATGCTATAATTGTATTGATTGGAAACTCAAATACATGTGTGGATACATAGACAAAACACTGTCCCTGGTAAACCTCTAGTTGACTAGCTCATTGATCAAAGATGGTTAAGGTTTCCTAGCCATAGACAAGTATTGTCACTTGATAACGGGATCACATCATTAGGAGAATGACGTGATGGACAAGACCCAAAGTATAAACATAACGTATGATTGTGTCAGCTTATTGCTACTATTTTTCTGCATGTCAATGTATTTGTTCCTATGACCATGAGATCATGCAACTGCCGGGCACCATAGGTATGCCTTGTGTGTATCAAACGTCGCAACGTAATTGGGTGACTATAAAGGTGCTCTACAGGTATCTCCAAAGGTGTCTGTTGGGTTGGCATGGATCAAGACTGGGATTTGTCGCTCCATGTGACGGAGAGGTATCTCGGGGCCCACTCGGTAATACAACATCATAACAAGCCTTGCAAGCAAAGTGACTAAGGAGTTAGTCACGGGATCTTGTATTATGGAACGAGTAAAGAGACTTGCCGGTAACGAGATTGAACTAGGTATGGAGATACCGACGATCGAATCTCGAGCAAGTAACATACCGAAGGACAAAGGGAATAGTATACGGGATTATATGAATCCTTGACATAGAGATTCAACCGATAGAGATCTTCGTAGAATATGTAGGAGCCAATATGGACATCCAGGTCCCGCTGTTGGTTATTGACCGAAGAGTGTCTCAGGTTATGTCTGCATAGTTCTTGAACCCGCAGGGTTTGCACACTTAAGGTTCGGTGATGTTTCGGTATAGTTGAGTTATATGTGTTGGTGACCGAAGGTTGTTCGGAGTCCTGGATGAGATTCCATACGTCACGAGGGTTTCCGGAATGGTCCGGAAACGAATATTGACATATAAGAAGTCCTGTTTTGGTCACCGGAAAGTTTCGGGCTCATCGATAGTGTACCGGGAGTGCCGGGAGGGGTGTCGGGGACCATCGAGAGGGGTGTCAAGCCCCAAGGGGCCTCATGGGCTGTGGGAAGAGATAAACCAGCCCCTAGTGGGCTGGAATAAGTTCCCACTAAGGCCCATAAGGTTTGAGAACGAAAAAACAAGGTCGAAATAGTTTCCAAGTGGGAAGGAGGAATCCTACTCCAAATAGGATTGGAGTAGGACTCCTCCGCCTCTCCCTTGCGCATAGGAAGAGAAGGCTGCCCTAGGGCACATCCCTATCCCTCCGCTCCTCCTATATATACTAAGGGTTTTGAGGGTTTTAGACACAACAGAAAACAGCCACGTGCTGCCCTCTCTCTCTAGATCTATTTCTCCTCTAGTTTCAGCGGTGCTTAGGCGAAGCCCTACTCGAATAGCACCACCACCACCATGCCGTTGTGCTGGAGAACTCATCTACCTCTCTGCCCCCTCTTGCTGGATCAAGAAGGCGGAGATCGTCATCAAGCTGTACGTGTGTGGAACGTGGAGGTGCCGTCCGTTCGGCACTTGATCGGGACGGATCGTGAGACGGATCGTGGGACAGTTCGTGGGACGGATCTTGAAGACGTACCACTACATCAACCGCGTTTATTAACGCTTCCGCTTAGCGATCTACAAGGGTATGTGGACCCAATCTCCCTCTCGTAGATGATCATCACCATGATAGGTCTTCGTGTGCGTAGGATTTTTTTGTTTCCCATGCTACGTTCCCAACAATATCACCTCCGCAGCCTCATCCGAAGGATGAGGGAGAGTAGTGCGGGATGCATTCCCTCTCTCCACCAGTCCTGTCGGTAGTGAACCCCCCTCTAAGACCTGATCGGTTGGGAGGTCTCGCGCAGGGCTGCGTCAGAGAAAGGAGCGAGTATGTTTATCAATAGAAGCTCAATATAATTCGATTAAATATGATACGAATTCCATACCTTTGGGACGGGGCTTGATCCTCGGGGTCTTTCTAGGAACCCTCTCGAAGGCCCTGTAGTCCTCATTGGAATCCGGGTTGTCGTCGGGCAAGACGACCTTGCTTCGGCAGGGTCTCTTCAGGCCTTGGGGAGGCTAGCCCTCCTTGGCCTCCTCCGGCGCCATCCTTTTTCTTGTTTGGAGGGAATACTTTTCCTCTCTATCCTCCGCCTACTCTTCCTCGTAGACAGAGGAGGCATGTGTGTCTCCAGACTTGGTATCCGGAGGACCCCTTGAGCGAAGACCCCGCGGATCTCCATTTTCTTCTTCTCCTTTTTCTCTTGCGCCGTGTATGGCGCCACCACCAACATCGTGGTCAACAATTGCGACTTGGCGTCCTCGGGCAGGGGGTGTTGTCTATATAGTCATACATTAGTGCTGCTATAATTTTTGAAATGACCTACTACTCTAATATGTTTATGTTGAAGCTTAAGTGGAATAAACTACCGCGCAACCATCGAGGCTTTAATATCCAAAGGAAGTTTACCATTAGCGGAACATACCAATGAATCTTTATAGGCGATCGATAATGCTATCAAACAATGTGATTATACAAGCACTAGAAAGTCTGACCAGTTCCAATCTCGTCAGATACACATCACCCCCTCTGTTCTATCATGGAGTGCCTATATTTTTTCAGAAATGCTATCTTTTGAGAATTAGCAAAGTCTAATCTAACACCTATACCATTTTGTTAATCGTACAAAAAAACCCTCATGATTGTCCGCATAAAATCAAATGATGAGGAGTTAGATAAAACTTTGTTAACTCCCATCTAATCTAAATGAGTGAAGCATCCCATAGTTTTTTTGGAAGTCCAACTTTTCAAACTTTGATCAAGATTTTAATGAAAAATATCTGGAATGTCAAGTCTATAGTGAGACTGGATTGTTAGGTCACGAGGGTCGGGGCTCCTGTTTACCTCGCCGTCCATCCACACTAGCCAACTTGGCGATCTATGCTGGTCCTACATGGCGGATGGATTTGTAGGCCTATGTAAACAGTAAAGAAGGTAGTAGTTAAATATATTTCAAAATAGTGGTTTGACGAGTAGGTCACTGCTCATCCTATTTCCTATACAAATTCTGCCTCAGCTATCACACCACTTGGTCACGAACCAGGAACAATCGTGCCAAGTGTTAGAGCATATTTCTCTATATGTGGTTTTGGTAATTGATGACAATCCCTAGGGCCTAATGGTGGCCTTGAGTTATATTCGAAGCATTTGTCCATAGGAACTTCTTGAAGTCCATCAGTTGGTTTCAAGGAGTTTATATGATGACCAATGTGGTATTCAAGGTTTTATCCAAAGATTGGCCATAAAGACACAAGGTTGATCAAGACTAAGTCAGTTGATCAACACACAAAGCGTAAAAAATGTATCAAGAGGGATCAAGTGATCCCATGGTGTGGTAAGCATTGTCCATTACACTTTGTGTACTAACCCATGGTCTTCTTGAGAGTTCTATGTAGGGTTAGGTGTGTTTCCATGGGCATGCGTCAAGAGGGAGATCTCATTCAACCCATGGAATATTGCGGTGTGCAAGTTCAAGTGGAGCATCACGAAGAGTTCATGCTTGAAGCTTGCCGTCCATTGTGGTGGCAATGGACTTGTGAAGATGTGCTGAAAAGTGGCCCAACCATAGTGGAGTATGGGGGAACAATCTACTAGTCTTCATCGAGCCGACACAATTAAGAAAGGTGGTCCATCTTGAGGAGGACAACATCACCATCATCTAGCTCAAGTGGACTACGCGCAAGGCAAAGGTTTTCCCTTTATAGGTTTCCTATTTTACCGGTCTCATGGTGTTAGTTGAGAGACCGGGTTATAGGATCGATTGCCGTACTATCAAGGGGGGCTCTCAAGTGAGTAGATGGATCGTATCATTCGTTGAGAGCTCAAACCATTGCATTCTTGGCATCATCATATTTCTTGGTTCTTAGTTGGTTTTTCTCTATGTGGATCTTGAGCTTATGGTCATGTTAATGACAAGCTCGAGTTCATAAAAAACAAAGTTTATGTGCATCTTCTATGATGTTTTCGATGTTGCAGTTTTTGCTGGTTCTTCATTCATAGAGGTTTCACATCTCTATACCATTGGCATTTTCATAAATGCATGTTCTTAAGATAACCACGCGCTGTTTGGTAGTACTTGTCGTGTGCTATTCAACAATCTTGAGTTTGCTCAATTCGGAGCTCGTATGCGAAAGTTATGTCTGTTTTAGTGACACGCAATTTTTATCTCTTAAGCGGAAGTACAGCTGCGGTGGAAGCAGTAGTACCGCTCTCCGGTACCGGTCCTACTGCCGCTTATCTAAGCTCTCTGGCTTCTTCGGTGCCTTTGCTCATTTTGAGCGGAAGTACTGCTAGGGGCTGAGCGGCACTACCGCTGTGGTGGTACTACCGCCCTCCTCTTCCGGCCTCTCTTCCAGTTAGTTTTTCTCTCTGGTGCCTTCGATGCTTTTGATCATTTTTAGCATAAGTACCACTGTCAGCGGAGCGGTAGTACCTCTCAAGCGGAAGTACCACTCAACCAAGCAGTAGTATCGCTTGTGCACGACATGTGCACATAACGGTTGGATTTGGGAAGACCTATTTAAGGGGTCTTCTTCCCCAATGGTTTTCCCATCTCTTGAGCCCATGTTTGCCCCCCATTGTTGACCTTCTTCGAGCTTGCTAACTCTCAGTTCCTCCAATGATTCTTGCTAGTTCTTGAGGGAAAAGAGAGAGGAGATCTAGATCCACATTTCCACCAGTCACTTTCACCTCTATGTGAGGGGAACTCCTTGGATCTTGATCTTGGAGTTCTTTGTGGGCTCCTTGTTCTTCCTCGCATATTCCTCCATAGCTTTTGTTGTTGTGGAGGGATTTGAGTGTGAGGGACTTGACAACTTCGTGTGTTCTTACCATTGCATTAGTTGCATCGGTTTGAGTTCTCCACGGTGATACCTGGAAGTGAAAATTTGAGACGCTTATTACTCTTGGGTGCTTGGTACCCTAGAGCTTGTTCTTCTTGGGTGCTTTGCCGTCCTATAAGCTTGGTGGTGCCTCGGAGCTCAATTATTGTAGTGTAAAGCTCTGGGCAAGTGCTATGGTCTCCAATTAGGTTGTGGAGATTGCCCCGAGCATTTGAGGTCATCTTGGAGCCACAATCCATTGTGGCGAAGCTTTGTGGTGTTGTTGGGAGCATCCAATTAAGTGGTGGAGATTGGCCCAACCTTGTTCGTACGAGTTCGGTGACCATCCTCAAGGGTCCCTTAGTGGAATCACGACATCATGCATTGTGCGAGGCGTGAGGAGATTACAGTGGCCCTAGTGGCTTCTTGGGGAGCATTTTGGCTCCACACGGCTCCAAACGGAGATTAGCATCCGCAAGGGTGTGAACTTCGGGATACATCGTCGTCTCCGCGTGCCTCGGCTATCTCTTACCTGAGCCCATTACTTATGTACTTTACTTTGTGATAGCCATATTGTTTCTTGTTATATATCTTGTTATCACTTAGTTGTTTATCTTGCTTAGCATAAGTTGTTGATGCACATACGTGAGCCTAGTTGCTTTAGGTTTTGTGTTTGTTTAATTAAACGTTAGTTTTATTCCTCATTTGTTCAAGCCTAGACCGTAATTATTTTAAAACGCCTATTCACCCCCTCTAGGCAACATCCACGTCCTTTCACCAGGTTCAAACATCAAATAGGGAACATCGACGAGAGGATAGTATGGAGCATGCAAAAATGCCCAGGAGTCGCTTGCAAAAGTCAAGAGAGAGAAAGAGAACTATCCCATGCAAAGCTTTTTTGGGAGTTTTTTAAGAGGTATTTCCCCAAAGATACATGCAAGTTGAGGAAGAGCGTGCAAAGTTTAGTGGAGAAACATCCAGTTCTTTGAGTTGACCGATGAGGAGAGTACATCACATGACCTGACAAACCTGTCCAGAACAGTGACCCAGATAAGGATTACATATGTTGCAAATGATCTACGGTTCGAGACACTACCACATGAATCTTAGCGGCCCAAGACGGATAGGATAACCGGGGTCGGGACCCCCGGGGGTAGCCATAAAACGTACTCATAATGTATAGAGTTGACATTATAGATATCAATGATTTTCTCGTAAACTTGATCAAAGTTTGTAGAGTTTGAATTTAAAAATTATAGGCACTGTATGATAAGGGAGTACTAGTATAGTTTTGAACAACAATAAAAATCTTGTGATCGTGGCTTTGTTGAAACGACTATGAATGCCACACGGCGATTTGTTTTACATTAGAGGGTCTCTTTGAATACAAAGATTTAAAAAAGCAGAACCGAAGAAAAACATGAAGATGTCTTTTGATTCAAAGGAAATACTTATAGTTCATAGAGAATCTACTAATTATGATTGAATTTTGTACAGAAAATAGTTGAGAAAGAGAGTTATCAAACCGGGATGAAAACCACGCCACATTCTCCACTTTGACAGTTGATGCGTCTTTTGTTCAATAAATCAAAAGTCCGGTACCAAATGTGACCAACACGACAAGTTGAGGAGCAAAGATCACAGTGTTCTTTTTCTTCCCACGGTTGTACTTTCCACACAATTCTAATTTCAAGCATCTCAGATTCTATAATTCAAATATCGGAAATGAATTTAAACTACAGTGCAAAGATATCAAAATTGCTGACATGCTAAACCATTAAGTTCTGATTATATTATAAACAGTACCAGCGATACACAGCCAACAAGAAGTCCAGCTAATTGTGTTCTAGGAAAAAAGAATTCCAGTCACCAAGCCTGCCACAGTACAGCTAATCAACCTGCTGATTCTTCTTCTGTTCCAGTAAACTAAATGAACAACTCTCGGATTCAGACACAAGATCACAACTTACGCGCATCCGGTGACATCAGATATTTTTTCAGATTGCAGTAACCATCTATGTTTCTGGTGCTTCAGAGTGTGCATCAGCGGGTTTCGTAAGACGCGGTAACAGCGAAACTCTGTTTTCATTCTGGCACCGCCTGGGACAGCAATGGCACAAGTACAGGCTATTGACTGGCGCACAACTTGTGAAGAACAGGAACTTGATGTCCAGGCAGACTCTATTTATGGTGCATAGAAGCTGTATTAGCCTACTGGCACAATCTTCGCCTTTCAAACAGTAGAACTCGATGACCTTGAGAGTTTTAGCCATCTCAAGCATAAAGGTCAGCAAGCTCCACTGGCACATTTGCCCTCCGAAATTCTCAAACACCAATTTGCTGAGGGAATGTTCGATGCACTGGATAGAAGATGTCGTCTCCCATGATTCAGGAGTAACCTGATGCGAAATTGATCGACTGTCTGCCTGCAAACGCCGAACGTGATTAACAGATGATGCATGGTAGAGCTAGCGTAGGTTGGTGGTTATGGAGAGTTGCGCTACAATGGTTACCTCGAGATGGAGCGTCTCAAGACATGGGAAGCATTTGAGCAACTGAGCAACGAAGATGGTATGCCCCTTCTCTGAGAATGGCACTTGGATGGCCAACGTCTTCACGCTGCACATCAGGGTAGTAGTGGACTTCAAGATGCCTCCCTGCAATATGGATGCACATCATAACATAGGAATGAAACGTAGTTTCAGAGCAATAGCGTCCGTGTGTTAGCGGCAAAAAACAGAAGAAAAAGGCAAAGCATTTACATCGAAAACGGTATCACGCAGGACGAGAGGCCGGACGTTCTTCCCCAAGTATCCCAGCACCTGCAGCTTGGGGGCGGAAACAATTTTCACCGTCGCTCTGCTGCTCGGCAGATGGATGCCCACCAGTTCTTCAAGGCTCGGGGCGTCCTCGACAACGAGCTCACTCATGTTAGCGAAGTCGCCGTGCAGACATACCAGGCTCTTGGACCGGAGACGGATTTGCTTGACCCCGGTGATGTTCTTGAGCTTCGCGCACTCCAGGGATGGGCAATGAGCAAGCATCGCCTGCAGGGCGTCCTGGGAGGTCCGGACATTGGACAGACGGAGCGTCTGGAGGGCGGGTAGGCGCAGCGCGCCCACCTCCGCGTCCCCAGGAAGGTCGCAGAAGCATACCCTTAGGGTTTCCAGGGAGGCGAGCTGGAGGAGCGACGCTGGCAGGGTCGGCTTCGGGGCTGTGTACAACATGTCGACGTCGATTTCTCGGACACCGCAGGCCGCGAGGACGGGGAACCAGCCGCTGACGACGGCCATGCGACTCACGAATCCCTGCCCATACATCACGAAGCGGAAGCTGCGGATGCGGATGTGGCGGCGCGAGGCGAGGATGGAGTCGACGGCGCGGATGAACCAGTCGCACCCGCGGCCCGCCTCCGGCGGGAACGGCTGGCACGCGTCGAAGTCCAGGAGATACTGGTCGAACAGGCGGGGCCACCGCGAGGAGAGCGTCATCGAACGGGCGGCGTCGCGGAGCGGGAGATACGAGAGGATGCACAGCAGGATCGCGTCCGGGAGTTCGCCGATGCGATCCCCGCAGTCCTGGGCCGCCGCGACGCCGTCGCCGGACCCCGCGCGGGAGCGTTTGGCCGCGGCGCGATCGAATTTCCCGTCGGTGTCCACGCTCGGGGTCGGGGAGAGCGGCGGGGGCTCGCCATCTCCGGCGCGCCGCCTGCGCCCGCGCCTCGCCGCCCTGGCCGCCCTGGCGTCCAACCCCTCGTCGGAGCGCAGCGGGGAGTCGGCGGGGTAGGGGGGCGGGCGATCCGACGACACGATCTGACCTCGTTGCGACGAGGTCGTGGAGGCGGTAGCGGGGGAGTGGACGCAGCACATGCCTACTCCTGCTCGATCGGATGGAGAGTTCTGGAAGAAGTGCTGGGTCCTCCGTCCGGAAGCAATTGCCAATTTGTTGTCCGTTCGCTGGATCCGGATCCTCACTGCGTTGGTATTGGTAACGGTTTCTGTCTGGCAGGATCCTGCTGTCAGGTCCAATCCACGCCGTCCATCTGAAACCAACGGTTGGATCTTGCAGTCTCACAGCGGACCTCCACCTACCCACGCCGTCCATGAAGTTGAGGGCAGCCTCTGTTGCAGCCCAACTACCTTCCGACATTGCTGACTTCTTGGTTCGTCACCGAACTACTGCATATTATTGTATTTTAGTAAAAAAATTGCAAAATACTTATTGTCAAATATCTGTTTGACTTATAGCAAAGAAAAAAAAAATGCGTTTACTATCTTCGAACATATCTCAAACCTCCTCCCCCTACTTTGTCCTTTTCAGTCTCTCCGCACCCCCTCCTTGGCTTAAGATAATCCTCAATCAAATAAATATTTTTTTTGTCATAGCTTGTCATTCATTGATTTAATCAATTCTTACCATAATCAATTCTTGCATTAACTCAACAAAATAAAATAAAATCTTATCAAAACCCGAAAAAACGTTCCTTTCCTTTCCCTACCTATATCCAAATCAAATCTTACCAAACTTCAACTAAATCAAAAAATTACATGCTTTCCCTACGCATACATAGAACAAATCTTACCAAAATCTACTCCCTCCGTTCCTAAATATAAGACATTTTAAAGATTGCACTATGAATTAGATATGGATGTACATAGACATATTTTAAAGTGTATATTCACTCATTTTGCTCCGTATGTAGTCTTTTAGTGGAATCTTTAAAATGTCTTATATTTAGGAACGAGGGAGTAGAAGACATAAACGCACTGTTGGTCACATAACTCTCACGAGGTGAATATTTTAGTCGCACATATTTGGAAATGTTGTACTCCCTCCGATGCACATTTCAATGACATAGAAAAGAAAAGAAAAATACCCACACAAATCTCCGCGTAACATCAATGACATAGGGCTTAGATGTGCGATACTTATGACACATCTAGATGTGTATTAGCAAAACTGTATTTCAATGTTAGATACACCCGTTTAAGCGACATGTAATATGGATCTGATGGAGTAAAATGGTCACACAACTCTGTTTTATGAGCAAATTGGTCACATATTGGTTTTAGGTGCTGAGCTGGCTTGCTGACTAGTCTATACTTTTGCAAGTAGGTCCTTGATTATATGTCTGGAGGCGTTTTTGCAATCCATCGTGTTCACGGGAATAACCCGGGTGAGGCATTCCCTTAAATACCTTATAGTCACTCTCCCGCACCCGAGCCGCCGTACCTCCATGCCGGGATCACCCCTCCCCTCGCCACCGAGCCCCATGACGCATGAACGATGCACACCTATGTGTGCACCCGCACAGCCGGTCTAGCGCACGTCACTACCTCAAACCAAGCACTCCTGCTCGACAAGCGACATGTCAAAGAGTGATGCCATCATGTTTTCTCCTTCATCTCTAATTCCAGCCATATGATATTTGCGAGTATGAGGTACGGGTATGAGCTTACAACCATGTATTTGCGCTGGGATCAAAAGTGATATTAGTTTGTGCTCAGGAATTCACCCATCAAGAGTTGCTTGTTTCGTATTAGTGTAGGGAATGTGTCCAAATAACATCTTGACCGATACGCGTCCCGCATAAGGAATCAATTGTCCTACCGAAGGCCCTAACCGTCTCGCGGGATTGCCCCGATAATTAAGATAATAATATTAGACAAAATCATTTGGTGTTTAATGACTACACCTCATGAACCCCCAACGATAAGATCCATGTTAACCTACTAAACCTTACTGTCACCAGTGTTCGGTATAACACTTCATGATCCCCTTGCTCCTAGCCTCATTGGTGCTCGATCTCCATGATCTTGGGTACTCGTAGGGATGAATATCGTGGACAAAACAAGAGATACTTCCCGAAACAATTTTATTTCACACACACGAGACGTTATGTCAAAGACTTCCATTAATCCCCTCAACAAATACCTAGGGTTGCAAGTGTTACAACATATTTCTCCATGTGTGGTTTTGGTAATTGATGACAATCCCTATGGACTAATGGTTGCCTTGAGTTATATTCGAAGGGTTTGTCCATAGGCACTTCTTGAAGTCCATCTGTTGGTTTCAAGGAGTTTATAAGGTCACCAAGGTGGTATTCAAGGTTTTATCCAAAGATTGGTCATGTGAGAGTTGAGCTGATTGCAAGCATGTCTTCAAGAAGAAGATTGTGTGAACATTCATGTTTACCTTCAATACATCATCTTTATGACGAGAGAAGATAAGATACAAGGTTTATCAAGACTAAGTCAAAGAGCGGATCAAGTTGATCGACACACAAATTATACAAGATGCACCGAGAGGAACCAAGTGATCCGATGGTATGGTAAGCATTGTCAATTACGCTTTGTGTACTAACCCATGGTCTACGTGAGAGTTCTATGTGGGGTTAGGTATGTTTCCATGGGCTTGTGTCAAGGGAAAGATCTGATACAACCCATGGAGGATGACATCAAGTGGTGATCGTCGTCAAGATTGCTGTGTACAAGTTCATGTGGAGCATCACAAAAATATCATGCTTGAAGCTTGTCGTCCATTGTGGTGAAAATAGGCTTGTGAAGATGTGTCGAAGAGTGGCTCACCCATAGATAGTTTGGGGGAGAAATAAACTAGTCTTCATCGAGCCAACACAATCGAGAAAGGTGGTCCATCTTGAGGAAGTCAAGATCGTCATCATCTAGCTCAAGTGGACTATGTGCAAGGTATAGGTTTACCCTTGATAGGTTTTCTATTTTTTCGGTCTCATAGTAGTAGTTGGGAGATCAGGTTATATGATCGATTTCCCTACTATCAAGGGGGATCTCAAGTGAGTATCTTGATCACATCGTTTGTTAAGAGCTCAAACCATTTGCATCCTTACATCATCTTTCTTGGTTCTTGTTTGGTGTTTCACTATGTGAGTTTTAGACCTTATGGTCATCTTCATACAAACTCGAGTTCATTGAAAACAGAGTCCACATGCATCTTCTATGATGTTTTCGATGTTGGGGTTATTGTCAGTTCTTCATTCATAGAGGTTTCACATCTCTATATCATTCGCATTTTCATACTTCTTCTTCTTAATATAGCTCTTGTCATCGTGAATCCAGCAAGCTTGAGTTTGCTTAATTCGGAGCTCATTTGCAGAAGTTATAGCAGTTCTCGTCTTACCTGTTTTCTTGATACGGTTGTACCACTTGTCCGAGCGGTTGTACCGCTTGGCCGATACATCTGGTACAACTACCGGCCTAGGGGTGATACCCTAGGGTTGCTGCTCTGAGTTCATGCGAGCGGTTGTACCCCTGCCTCCGGTCAGTTGTGTCGCTTATGATCTGGCCAACCCAATAGAGTAGCTTGAGGTTGTTGTACTTGTTGGAAATATGCCCTAGAGGAAATAATAAATTAGTTATTATTATATTTCTTTGTTCATGATAATCGTTTATTATCCATGCTATAATTGTATTGATTGGAAACACAATACTTGTGTGGATACATAGACAAAACACTGTCCCTGGTAAGCTTCTAGTTGACTAGCTCGTTGATCAAAGATGGTCAAGGTTTCCTGACCATAGGCAAGTGTTGTCACTTGATAACGGGATCACATCATTAGGAGAATCATGTGATGGACTAGACCCAAACTAATAGACGTAGCATGTTGATCGTGTCATTTTGTTGCTACTGTTTTCTGCGTGTCAAGTATTTATTCCTATGACCATGAGATCATATAACTTAGTGACACCAGAGGAATACTTTGTGTGTATCAAACGTCACGACGTAACTGGGTGACTATAAAGATGCTCTACAAGTATCTCCGAAGGTGTCCGTTGAGCTAGTATGGATCAAGGCTGGGATTTGTCACTCCGTGTGACAGAGAGGTATCTCGGGGCCCACTCGGTAATACAACATCACACACAAGCCTTGCAAGCAATGTGACTTAGTGTAAGTTGTGGGATCTTGTATTATAGAACGAGTAAAGAGACTTGCCGGTAAACGAGATTGAAATAGGTATGCGGATACTGACAATCGAATCTCGGGCAAGTAACATACCGAAGGACAAAGGGAATGACATACGAGATTATATGAATCCTTGGCACTGAGGTCCAAACGATAAGATCTTCGTAGAATATGTAAGATCCAATATGGGCATCCAGGTCCCGCTATTGGATATCGACCGAGGAGTCTCTCGGGTCATGTCTACATTGTTCTCGAACCCGCAAGGTCTGCACACTTAAGGTTCGACGTTGTTTTATGGGTATTTGAGTTATATGGTTGGTTACCGAATGTTGTTCGGAGTCCCGGATGAGATCGCAGACGTCACGAGGGTTTCCTGAATGGTCCGAAGACAAAGATTTATATATAGGATGACCTCATTTGATTACCGGAAAGTTTTCGGCATTACCCGGAATGTACCGGGAGTGACGAATGGGTTCCGGATGTTCACCGGGAGGGGCCAGTCCACCCGGGGAAAGCCCATGGGCCTTAGGGGTGCCACACCAGCCCTTAGTGGGCTGGTGGGACAGACCAAGAAGCCCTATGTGCAGGAGAAAGAAAAATCAAAGAGAAAAAAAGGGGAAGTGGGAAAGTGGAGAAGGACTCCACCTTCCAATCCTAGTTGGACTAGGATTGGAAGGGGAGGACTTCCCCCCTTGGTTCGGCCGAACCCCTTGGGGCTCCTTGAGCCCCAAGGCAAGGCCCCTCCCCCCCGCCTATATATATGGAGGTTTTAGGGCTGATTTGATACAACTTTTCCACGGCAGCCCGACCACATACCTCCACGGTTTTTCCTCTAGACCGCGTTTCTGCGGAGCTCGGGCGGAGCCCTGCTGAGATTAGATCACCACCAACCTCCGGAGCGCCGTCACGCTGCCGGAGAACTCATCTACCTCTCCGTCTCTCTTGTTGGATCAAGAGGTGCCGTCCGTTCGACACTAGATCGGAGCGGATCGTGGGATGGATCGCGGGACGGTTCGTGGGACGGTTCGCGGGGTGGATCGAGGGACGTGAGGACGTTCCACTACATCAACCGCATTTATTAACGCTTCTGTTGTGTGATCTACAAGGGTACGTAGATCTGAAATCCCCCTCGTAGATGGACATCACCATGATAGGTCTTCGGGCGCGTTGGAAATTTTTTGTTTCCCATGCGACGTTCCTCAACAGTGGCATCATGAGCTAGGTTCATGCGTAGATGTTATCTCGAGTAGAACACAAAAGTTTTTGTGGGCGGTGATGTGCTATTTGGTGCCCTCCTTAGTCTTTTCTTGATTCCGCGGTATTGTTGGATCGAAGCGGCTCGGTCCGACATTACTCGTACGCTTACGAGAGATTGGTTTCATCGCTACGAGTAACTCCGTTGCTCAAAGATGACTGGCGAGTGTCGGTTTCTCCAACTTTAGTTGAATCGGATTTGACCGAGGAGGTCCTTGGATGAGGCTAAATAGCAATTCATATATCTCCATTGTGGTGTTTGCGTAAGTAAGATGCGATCCTACTAGATACCCATGGTCACCGCGTAAAACATGCAACAACCATTAGAGGATGTCTAACTTGTTTTTGCACGGTATGCTTGTGATGTGATATGGCCAACGATGTGATGTGATATATTGGATGTATGAGATGATCATGTTGTAATAGTTAATATCGACTTGCACGTCGATGGTACGACAACCGGCAGGAACCATAGGGTTATCTTTAAACTAACGTTGTGCTTGCAGATTCGTTTACTATATTGCTAGGACGTAGCTTTAGTAGTAATAGCATGAGTAGCACGACAACCCCGATGGCGACACGTTTATGGAGATCATGGTGTGACGCCGGTGACAAGAAGATCATGCCGGTGCTTTGGTGATGGAGATCAAGAAGCACATGATGATGGCCATAACATGTCACTTATGAATTGCATGTGATGTTAATCCTTTATGCACCTTATCTTGCTTAGAACGACGGTAGCATTATGAGGTGATCTCTCACTAAAATTTCAAGACGAAATTGTGTTCTCCCCGACTGTGCACCGTTGCGACAGTTCGTCGTTTCGAGACACCACGTGATGATCGGGTGTGATAGACTCAACGTTCACATACAACGAGTGCAAAACAGTTGCACACGCGGAACACTTGGGTTAAACTTGGCAAGCCTAACATGTGCAAACATGGCCTCGGAACACATTAGACCGAAAGGTCGAGCATGAATCGTATAGTTGATATGATTAGCATAGAGATGCTTACCACTGAAACTATTCTGAACTCACGTGATGATCGGACTTGAGATAGTGGATTTGGATCATGTACCACTCAAATGACTAGAGAGATGTACTTTTTGAGTGGGAGTTCTTAAGTAATATGATTAATTGAACTAATTATCATGAACATAGTCTAATGGTCTTTGCGAATTACGATATATCTTGCGCTATAGCTCTACTGTTTTTATATGTTCCTAGAGAAAATTTAGTTGAAAGTTGATAGTAGCAAACTTTGCGGACTGAGTCCGTAAAACTGAGGATTGTCCTCATTACTGCACAGAAGGCTCATGTCCTTAATGCACCACTCGATGTGCTGCACCTTGAGCGTCGTCTGTGAATGTTGTGAACATCCGGCATACACGTTTCAGATGACTACGCGATAGTTCAGTGCAAAATACTTAATGGCTTAGAAGCAAGGCGCTGAGGACGTTTTGAAACGTCACGGAACATAAGAGATGTTCTAAAGAGATGAAATTGTGATTTCATACTTGTGCCCTTGTTAAGAGGTATGAGACCTCCGACAAGATTCTTTGTCCACAAAGTAAAGGAGAAAAGCTCAAAAGTTGAGCGTGTGCTCAGATTGTCTGAGTACGACAATCGCTTGAATCAAGTGGGAGTTGATCTTCCAGAGGAGATAGTGATGGATTCTCCAAATTCACTGCCACCAAGCTGTGAGAGCTTCGTGAAGAACTATAACATATCAAGGATAGATACAATGATCCTTGAGCGATTCACAATGTTTGATACTGCGAAAGTAGAAATCAAAAGGAGCATCAATAGTTGATGGTTAGTAAAACCACTAAGTTTCAAGAAAAGGCAAGGGCTAAAAGGGATACTTCGTGAAGCAGCAAAACAGTTGCTGCACTAATGAAGAGACCCAATATTAAACCCAAGCCCGAGACTAAGTGCTTCTGTTATGAGGGGAATGGTCACTGAGGCGGAGCAACTCTAGATACTTGGTAGATAAGAAGGCTCGCAAAGTCGAAAGAAGTATATATGATATACATGATGTTGATGTGTACTTTACTAGTACTCCTAGTAGCCCGAGGGTATTGGATACCGGTTCGGTTGCTAAGTGATTAGTAACACGAAATGAAAGCTACGGTATAAATGGAGACTAGCTAAAGGCGAGGTGACGATAAATGTTGGAAGTGTTCCAAGGTTGATGTGATCAAACATCGCACGTTCCCTCTATCATCGGGATTGGTGGTAAAACCTAAATAATTGTTATTTGGTGTTTTCGTTGAGCATGAACATGATTGGATCGTGTTTATTGCAATACAATTATTCATTTAAAGAGAATAATAGTTGTTCTATTTGCTTGAATAATTACCCTCAATGGTTTATTGAATCTCGATCGTAGTGTTACACATCTTCATAATATTAGTTCCAAAATATACAAAGTAATAATGATAGTACCACTTAGTTGTGGCACTACCACTTGAGTCATGTTGGTATAAAATGCATGTAGAAGCTCCATGCTGATGGATCTTTGTACTCACTCATTTTTGAAACGTTTGAGACATGCAAACCATACCTGTTGGTATAAATGCATGAAGAAACTCCATGAGAGATGGATCATTTGGACTCGCTTGATTTTGAATCACTTGAGACATGCAAAACATGCCACATGAAACAAGAGAGTAACTTGTTGGGAATAATACATTTTTGATGTGTGCAGTCCAATGAGTGCTAAGGCACGCAGTGGATATCGTTATGTTCTTACTTCACTGACGATTTGAGTAGATACAAGAGTATTTACTTGATGAATCACAAAGTCTGAAATATTGAAAAGTTCAATTCCGTTTCAGAGTGAAGTTCGTCGTAACAAGAGGATAAACTGTCTATGATATGATCATAGAGATGAATATCTGAGTTACGAGTTTTGGTACGCAGCTAAGACAATGTGGAAATTGTTTTGCAATTCATGCCACCCGGAACACCATAGTGTGATGATGTGTGTGAACATCATAGCCATGCCCTATTTGATATGGTGCATACTGTGATGTCTCTTGTCGAATTACCACTATCGTTTATGGGTTATGCATTAGAGACAACCACATTCACTTTAAATAGGGAACCGCGTATTTCCGTTGAGATAACACAATATAGACTGAGTTTGGAGAAATCTAAGCTGTCGTTTCTTGAAAGTTTGGGTGTTGCGATGCTTATGTGAAAATTTTTTTTAGTCTCATAAGCTCGAACCCAAAGCGGATGAAAGCATCTTCATATGATATCCAAAACAGTTGGATACATCTCCTATCTCAGATCCGGAGGCAAAGTGTTTGTTTCTAGAAACGGATCCTTTCTCGAGGAAAGGTTTCTCTCAAAAGAATTGAGTGGGAGAGTGGTTGAACTTGATGAGGTTATTGAACCGTCACTTCAACCAGTGTGTAGCAGGGCGCATGAAGTTGTTCCTATGGCGCCTACACCAATTCAAGTGGAAGCTGATGAGAGTGATCACTAGAGCTTCGGATCAAGTTACTACAAACTTCGTAGGTCGACAAAGGTCGCGTACTACTACAGAGTGGTATGGTAACCCTACCTTGGAGGTCATGTTGTTGAGCAACAATGAACCTACGAGTTATGGAGAAGCAATGGTGGGCCCGGATTCTGACAAATGGTTGGAGGCCATGAAATCCGAGAGATAATCCATGTGTGAGAACAAAGTATAGACTTTGGAAGAACTGCCTGATGGTCGTAGGACTATTAAGTAAAGATGGATCTTTAAAAGGAAGACATACGATGATGGTGATAAGTCAATATCGAGAAAAGCTCGATTCGTCACAAAGATGTTTCCGACAAGATCAAATAGTTGACTATGATGAGACTTTCTCACTCGTAGCGATGCTAAAAGTCTGTTGGAATTATGTTAGTAGTTGCTGCATTATTTGTGAAATATTGCACATAGGAAGATAAAACATTGTTTCCTCGACGGTTTCCTTGAGGAAAGATTGTATATGATACAACCAGAAGGTTTTGTCGATCCTAAGGATACTAGCAAGTATGCAAGCTGCATCGATCCTTCAATGGACTGGTGCAAGCATCTCGGAGTTGGAATATACACTTTGATGAGATGATCTAAGATTTTGGGTTTGTACAAGGTTTATGAGAAACTTGTATTTCCAAAGAACTGAGTGGGAGCACTATAGAATTTCTGATAAGTATATGTGGTTGACATATTGTTGATCAGAAGTAATGTAGAATTTCTGTATAGCATACAGGGTTGTTTGAAAGGAGTTTTTCAAAGGAATACCTGGATTGAGCTACTTGAACGTTAAGCATCAAGATCTATGGAGATAGATCGAAACGCTTAATAGAAGTTTCGACAAGATGCATGCCTTGACAAGTTTTTTGAAGGAGTTCAAAGTAGATTAGCAAAGAAGGAGTTCTTGACTGTGTTGTAAGGTGTGAATTTGAGTAAGACTCAAAACCCGACCACGGCAGAATAAAGAGAATAGACGAAGGTCGTCTTCTATGCCTTAACCGTAGACTCTAAAGTATGCCATGCTGAGTACCGCACCTAATGTGTGCCTTGCCTCAAGGCTGTTGAGAGGTACAGAGAGTGATCCATGATTGAATCACTAGCAGCGGTCAAAGTTATCCTTAATAACTAATGGACTAAGGAATTTTTCTCGATAACGGAGGTGGTTAAAGAGTTCGCCGTAAAGGGTTACGTCGATGCAAGCTTTGACACTAATCCGAATAACTATGAGTAGTGAAATAGATTCGTATAGTAGAGTAGATATTTGGAGTATTTCCGAATAGCACGTAGTAGCAGCATCTATAAATATGACATAAAGATTTAAGAACGCACGGATCTGAAAGTTTCAGAACCGTTGACTAAAACTTGTCTCACGAGCAAGACGTGATCAGACCCAGAACTATATGGGTGTTGGATTCGTTAGAATCACATGGTGATGTGAACTAGATTATTGACTATAGTGCAAGTGGGAGACTGTTGGAAATATGCCCTAGAGGCAATAATAAATTAGTTATTATTATATTTCTTTGTTCATGATAATCGTTTATTATCCATGCTATAATTGTATTGATTGGAAACACAATACTTGTGTGGATACATAGACAAAACACTGTCCCTAGTAAGCCTCTAGTTGACTAGCTCATTGATCAAAGATGGTCAAGGTTTCCTGACCATAGGCAAGTGTTGTCACTTGATAACGGGATCACGTCATTAGGAGAATCATGTGATGGACTAGACCCAAACTAATAGATGTAGCATGTTGATCGTGTCATTTTGTTGCTACTGTTTTCTACGTGTCAAGTATTTATTCCTATGACCATGAGATCATATAACTCACTGACACCAGATGAATACTTTGTGTGGATCAAATGTCACAATGAAACTGGGTGGCTATAAAGATGCTCTACAGGTATCTCCGAAGGTGTCCGTTGAGTTAGTATGGATAAAGACTGGGATTTGTCACTCCGTGTGACGGAGAGGTATCTCGGGGCCCACTCGGTAATACAACATCACACACAAGCCTTGCAAGCAATGTGACTTAGTGTAAGTTGTGGGATCTTGTATTATGGAATGAGTAGAGAGCCTTGCAGGTAAACGAGATTGAAATAGGTATGCGGATACTGACGATCGAATCTCGTGCAAGTAACATATCGAAGGACAAAGGGAATGACATACGAGATTATATGAATCCTTGGCACTGAGGTTCAAACGATCAGATCTTCGTAGAATATGTAGGATCCAATATGGGCATCCATGTCCCGCTATTGGATATTGACCGAGGAGTCTCTCGGGTCATGTCTACATAGTTCTCGAACCCGCAGGGTCTGCACACTTAAGGTTCGACGTTGTTTTATGCGTATTTGAGTTATATGGTTGGTTACCGAATGTTGATCGGAGTCCCGGATGAGATCACGGACGTCACGGGGTTTTTCGGAATGGTCCGGAGACGAAGATTGATATATATGATGACCTCATTTGATTACCGGAAAGTTTTCGACATTACCGGGAATGTACCGGGACTGACGAATGGGTTCTGGATGTTCACCGGGAGGGGCCAGTCCACCCGGGGGAAGCCCATAGGCCTTAGGGGTGCCACACCAGCCCTTAGTGGGCTGGTGGGACAGCCCAAGAAGCCCTATGCGCAGGAGAAAGAAAAATCAAAGAGAAAAAAAAGGGAAGTGGGAAAGTGGAGAAGGAATCCACCTTCCAATCCTAGTTTGACTAGGATGGGAAGGGGAGGATTTCCCCCCATGGTTCGGCCGAAGCCCTTGGGGCTCCTTGAGCCCCAAGGCAAGGCTCCTCCCCTCCCACCTATATATACGGAGGTTTTAGGGCTGATTTGAGACAACTTTTCCACGGCAGCCCGACCATATACCTCCACGGTTTTTCCTCTAGATCGCGTTTCTGCGGAGCTCGGGCGGAGCCCTGCTGAGATTAGATCACCACCAGCCTCCGGAGCGCCGTCATGCTGCCGGAGAACTCATCTACCTCTCCGTCTCTCTTGATGTATCAAGAAGGCCGAGATCATCGTCGAGCTGTACGTGTGCTGAACGCGGAGGTGCCGTCCGTTCGGCACTAGATCGGAGCGGATCGTGGGACGGATCGCGGGACGGTTCATGGGACGGTTCGCGAGGCGGATCGAGGGATGTGAGGATGTTCCACTACATCAACCGCGTTTATTAACGCTTCTGCTGTGCGATCTACAAGGGTACGTAGATCTGAAATCCCCCTCGTAGATGGACATCACCATGATAGGTCTTCGTGTGCGTAGGAAAAGTTTTGTTTCCCATGCTACGTTCCTCAATAGTACCGGCCCAATACCACCCTACCATCAGACATGTCTTTGGTTTGGTGTGGTTCTTGGGCGGTGGTGGCCCCATTGTTTCGGTCAACTCATTTTGAGCGGTACTACCATCATCTCAACTACCGCTTGGGGGTGATGCTTAGTATTGCTGATGCTTTGGTTTCCCTCCAAGATTCAAGGGTTATGTAGCACAACGATGTCAAGTATTTTCCTTATTTGAGAAACCAAGGTATCAATCCAGTAGGAAGACCCACAAGACTATGTAAGCATCGCCTCCACACAAATAGCAAAACCTCGTAACCCAACGCGTGGAGGGGTTGTCAATCCCTCAAGGGTAAAGTAAGGATAGATTGATAGATGCAAATAAGAGTGATAGCTAATAGAAAGAAGCAATGTATTTTTGGGTTTTTTGATAATATACATCCGAAAACAAAAGAGCAGATAAAGTAGAAACGTAAATAACAAAGTAGAGATTGCAAATAGATGATGTGAACTAGACCCCTGTCACATCCCTGACACCTTAAGCAAGTTAGCTTGTGCTCATGTTTTCTTTGCATTGCATCTAGGAATTCTCAACAAGAACAAAGTAAATGATGAAGGAAAATGCTAAAACCCTAGTCACTTCTCAAAATGAAGGAAAATTCAAACTAGTTAAAATCAATGAACCCAAAATGGCCTCAAGAAAAGTTCAAACTTTCTGATAAATCATGAAAGTATATAAGCAATGAAGAAAACATTGCTCTTGACATTTTAAGAATTTTAAATAAATGCAACAGCTACTCGTTTCAAGTTTTAAATTTGAAATCAGAAACTTTAAACTTTCAAAAATGTTGAAAACTTTAGGAATGGTTGGAAATATTCCAACAAATATTCTAGGGTGCTTAACATAGTTTTACAAATTATTTGGGAGCTGAAATAAATAGTAGATCAATGTCAGCAATTAAAACAGAAAGAAATGGGAAAAACCTTACCTGTCGCTCACCTCAGCCCGACCCAGCTGTTCCTGTCGTCTTCCTCCCCCGCCAGTGGGCAGCAGGAGGTGGCCGCCGCGTCGCCGCGCGCCTCCACGCACCTATGCGCCTGCCTGGCCGCCGCTTCGCGCTGGCAAGCACGGGGATAAGCTCCCCGAGCTCGTCCCTATCCATCCCCGTGCTCATTCTCCCCCTCTGCCCCGTTTCTTTCTGCCGCCATTGGAGCCCGAGCAGAGCTCGAGCTCGCCGTCGTTCTAGCCTTCCCTCCTTCCTTATGAGCCGCGCAATAGCTCCGCCGCAACTCCCTGAAGCTCCCTAGCCACGAGCCCGACGCCCAGATGCACTGAAACGACGAGAAGCAGTCGTCTTCTTCCTTGGGTCACCGAAGTTCGTCGCCGGCGTTCTCCCTCTCCAGGCCGTCCCTGAGCAAACTAGCGCCACCACTGCACTCCTCGTGAGCTTGCGCTTCTTTCCCCCAAGATCTCCCCGTCGATCCCCTCCTCTAGGCCTAGTTCCACCGGAGCCCGACGAGATCTGCCGCAGGAGCTCGTCGTCGGTAGCCCTCCGGTGATCAGCTCGTCCATCTGAGGCCACGAGTAGCTTCAGGCTGTCGCGTAGGTGCTGTAGGAGCCGAGCCCCGTGCGTAGTTCCCTCTGTATCAAAGACCCCGATGACGCCCGAACCTTGGCCATCGCCAAGCTCGTCGCCGGCGTCATCTCCGGCCAGATCATCCCCGGCTAAGTGCAGAAATGGAACCGCGGGAGAAGTGTCGTTCTTCTGGTGCTCTCCGCGCAGCGTTTGGCCCTCTGTGCGCCGTTTCCGAGCCCCCCCCCCCGACGTTCTGGTGCTCGCCGGAGGCTCCCCGCCGGCGAGGACGACCTCGCCGCCGGTGGATCTCAGCTGGCCTGAGCCACTGACGGGTGGGGCCAGCCTCTGGATAGTTTAGAGATAATAAAAATAAATCAAATAAATTAATAAGACACTGACATGTGGGTCCAGTGAGTTTAATTAACTAAATAAGATTAATCCTAATCTAAAATTGACCAGAGACACTGACCAGCGGGTCCCACTGGTCAGGTTTGACTTTCAACGACCAGTTGGACCTGCTGATGTCATGCTGATGCAGTAAAAGTATTTTCGAGTATAAAAATAATTCCAGAAATGTTTAAAACTTCAAAAATTCATAGAAATTAATCTGTAACTCCAATGAAAATAATTTATATATGAAAAAGTATCAGAAAAATTCAAGGAATCTGAATATGCTATTTTCAATCATGTTTGGAAAAGTTACAGAACCCAAACATGTAGATTAATGAATAAGTCAATTCTTATAAATACTTTATAAATGGAATTTGGAAAATTATTTAAATTTCATTATGAATGACATGATCAAACACTGTTCCAATTACAAACCAGCAACTTAACATGTCATCCCATGCATGTTAACCTCAAGTTGATCTGAGCATCAGGTCGAATCAATTAAAACGGTATCCGAGAATACCTCGTTTGAAGTGATATTTGAATTTGATTCAAATTAACTTCAAACCTAATACATGCTAGCTATATTAGTTTATCACCTTGCATTCTCATGCCATGCTCATGCATCATCTTGTTTGCATATGATTGTTATTGATTGTTGTCATTCATTTCGGTAGGCTCCGCACCCCCGGATTCCACCGAATATCCGTCTGACGGATATTGTCCCTCCTCTGAGCAACAAGGCAAGCAACCATTTTGATCATCCCGATAAATCCCATGTTCTTGCTCCTGCACTTGTTTATTGCATTAGGATCAAATGCTTCAACTACTTTTGCCACGTTAGTTGAACCCACTTCCTTTGCATGACCTATCCTTGTCACAATAAATAGCCGAACCTTGCAACCTAGCATACCTGGTAGTTGCTTGAGCCATGATATGCCTTATCCTGCTATGCATGCTATGCTTAGAGTTGTGTATGGTCTATCATCTGGGAGATGTAGAATGCGTCCGGTAAGCAAAGGTTGTGTGTTGAATCTGATTTGGTAAAGGTACCGGCGAAAGGCTGTGTAGGAGTACATGGCGGGTTGTTTCATTGGAACCGTCCTTAGGAACTGAGTTCCGTGTATGTAATCCAAGTCTAGATACTACCACATGCTGGGCCGTGAAATATGACCCCGCTCGACCTATTAATCGCTTAGTACTCGGTCCAGGAGTTGCAAGTAGTTTCTGGTGTTTATAGTAATGCTGGAGGCTGTGCATGGTGCTGACCTGAGAGGTGGGCCGTGATGCGGTAGGCAGTGGCACGGTGTACCAAGTGGCACCCGGATGGTGGGCTTGAGAACCCTGCGCACATCGTTTGAGGCCGTGGAGGAAACCTCGGCCGGACTTCCGTACGGGTTACTCTCAGATAGGCGATAAACCTGGACTAGGTACTAGTGTGGTTAACGGTCGTGGCCGACTCCCTCGCTAGGCTTCCGCTTGAAGGTTGCCGAGGTGCATGACGTGCACATGGCGATAAGTGGTGAGAGCGTGTGTGACGAAGTACACCCCTGCAGGGTTATGAACAATTCGAATAGCCGCGTCCGCGAATATGGACTACTTGGAGACATATGTTGTTCATAGATAACTTAAATGGCTACTCATAAAATTGTCAAGATAAGCGTGAGTGTCGTGGACGGCATTTCCGTATGGAGACGGAATGATTCCATGATGGTGTATTGTTGTGGTGTTAGTGGACTCGTGTGCGAGAAATCAAGTTGTAAAAATTATTTAAAAATGCAAGTTGTCTAGCCACGAGTCAAATGCTGGCTTTCCGCATGAAACCCCACCATACCTTGTTGATACTTTGCATGAGTAGTTAGTTATCCTAAAGTCTTGCTGAGTACCTTCGTACTCATGTTTGCTTAATAAATGTTGCAGAGGTTGCTAATGACCCTAATGGAGGGTTCTTCGTAGACATCGACGACGACGAGTAGCTGGTGTCCCAGCAACGATCTGGCCCTACGTTGGGTCTGTAGTATAGTCAGGCCATGTGCCTTCTAGTTGCACCTATCTGTACTCAGACAGTTTTAAACCCTTCCGCTGGTTTGTAACTGAATGACTGCTATTATGGGTCGTAAGACCCTTAATGTGTAATATTATGTGTGTGGCTCTTCCGAGCCTCTTAAATAAAGTTTGTATGTTTATGGTTATGTTGTGATGCCATCGATGTATCTATACATATCGGTATGCCATGCGTACGTGTGTCGTACTTGATATGTATGGGGTTCGATTACATAGTCGCGAACTTTAGTAGCACTCCTTACAAGGAAATGCCCCTTTGTGATCCAACGAGCCTTGGTAGTTCGCTACTGCTCCGGACACATTGGTTGACCGACATGTGTCCTTCTTAGCTGCTGTGTCTGTCCCCTTTGGGGAAATGTCACGCGATGTAATGGAGTCCTTGTAGCTTGCTACGACTCGTCTACACTCGCTGGTGACCGACACCTGCTTTGTTGGGTCATGTATGCCTGTCCTTGTGCGGTACTGCCACTTTGGTTTGTCACTAGACTTGTCGATCCGAGTTCTTTGACATTGGAATGCTAGCGACACTATTGCATACGTGAGTCAAAAGACGCAAACGGTCCCGGCTAAGGTAAGGCTGCATCCGTGGAGTTAACCGTGCGTGAGACCGCAAAGAGATGCGATGCGTTACAGGCTGGATTCCTATGCCTCAGGATCGGGGTCCCGACAACCCCGGGGCCGTAGGTTTCACTAGTGGATTCTCTCGAGAAATAGCAAACGGTGGGTAGACAATTTATACTTGGGAAAATGATAGAATAGAAAATAATTATGATAATATTCAATATAATAATCATGTATATATGCATCATATCTAAGATAAATAGACCGACTTCTACGTGCACCTACTGTTGTTACTCCACACATCGACCAGTATCCAGCATGCATCTAGTGTATTGAGTTCATGGAGAAACACAATAATGCCTTAAGAACGATGACATGATGTAGACATGATCTATTAACTTTATCCTTGATAGCAATTATACATGCGTGTCATGTCTCTTTCTGTCACTCAGATTGAGATCACAAAGCACCTCTTCCCATTGCAAGATAAAAGATCAAGTTGGCAGGAAAAAATTCAAATATCGGAGAAGAAATACGAGGCTATTATAATCAAGCATGAATATGTTTTCATATATCTAATCATAATGTCACAATTAATCGGATCCCAACAAACACATCGCAAAAGAAAGAGTTACATCATATGGATCTCCAAGAGACCATTGTATTGAGAAAGAAAACGATAGAGAAAGCCATCTAGCTACTGCCTACGGACCTTAAGGTCTGATATGAACTACTCACGCATCATCGAAGGAGCACCAATGAGTATGGTTAACTCCTTTGTGATCGTGGCCCTCTTCGGAACTGGCTCTAGATTGGATTCCGTGGCTCCGGAACTTGCGGCGACTGAAACGATTTTTCGTCGACTCCTCTAGGGTTTTCTAAATGTTGGGGTATTTATAGAGCTCATAGGCAGTGGAGGAGGTGCCTGAGGGCCCCACTATTGGGGAACGTTGCATGGGAAACAAAAAATTCCTATGCACACGCAAGACCTATCCATGGTGATGATCATCTACGAGAGGGGAGATCGGATCCACATACCCTTGTAGATCGCTAAGTGGAAGCTTATATAATGCATTTGATGTAGTGGAACATCTTCGCGATCCAAATCGCAGCCCGTTCCGTGATCTCATCGCGATCCGTCCCGCGATCCCATCACGATCCATCCCGATCTAGTGCCGAATGGATGGCACCTCCACGTTAAGCACACGTATAGCTCGATGATGATCACCGCCTTCTTGATCCACCAAGAGAGGTGGAGAGGTAGATGAGTTCTCCAACACGACGGATTGGTGGTGGTGGTGGTGAAGTAATTCAGCAGGGCTTCGCCAAGCTCTGCGGAACTAATCTAGAGGAGAAAACGATCTAGAGAGAGAGGGCAGCACATGGCTAATTAGGGTTGGGGCTGCCTCTAATTCCTCTAGTATATATAGGAGGGAGGTAGGGGAGGAGGCAGCCTCAAGCCCTCAAGGTTTGGCCGAAACTGGAGGTGGAGGAGTCCTACTCCAATCCTACTAGGAGTAGGATTCCTCCTCTCCACTTGGAAACCCTTTCCACCTCTTCCACCTTTGGGTTTTTCCCACCCTAGCCACATGGGACTTAGTGGGTGGTTCGTCCAGCCCACTAGGGGCTGGTGACTCCTCCCACAGGCCATAAGGTCCTTTGGGTCGAGACACCCCTTCCGATGGCCCCCGGTACCCTCCCCGCACTCCCTGTACACTACCGAAGTACCTGAAACTTTTCCGATTACCAAAACAGGACTTCTTATAAATCAATCTTTACCACTGGACCATTCCGGAGCTCCTCGTAATGTCTAGGATCTCATCCGGGTTAGGCATTAGATACAACCGCATTCACTTTAAATAGGGCACCACGTAATTTCGTTGAGATGACATCGTATGAACTATGGTTTAGAGAAACCTAAGCTGTTGTTTCTTAAAAGTTTGGGGCTGCGATGCCTATGTGAAAAAGTTTCAGCGTGATAAGCTCGAACCCAAAGTGGATAAATGCATCTTCATAGGACACCCAAAACAGTTGGGTATACCTCCTATCTCAGATCCGAGAGCAAAGTGTTTATTTCTAGAAACGGGTCCTTTCACGAGAATTTTTTTTCTCTCGAAAGAATTGAGTGGGAGGATGGTGGAACTTGATGAGGTTATTGAACCATCACTTCAACCAGTGTGTGGCACAACGCGGGAAGTTGTTCCTATGGCGCTTACACCAATTGAAGTGGAAGCTGATGATAGTGATCATGAAGCTTTTGATCAAGTTACTACAAACCTCGTAGGTCGACAAGGTCACGTACTGCTCCAGAGTGGTACGGTAACCATGTCTTGAAGGTCATGTTGTTGGACAACAATGAACCTACAAGTTATGGAGACGCGATGGTGGGCCTGGATTCCACGAATGGCTGGACGCCATGAAATGCGAGGTAGGATCCATGTATGAAAACAAAGTGTAGACTTTGGAAGATCTACTTGATGGTCGTAAGGCTATTAGGTACATATGGATCTTTAAAAGGAAGACATACGATGATGGTATATGTCACCATTAAGAAAGCTCGACTTGTCGCAAAGATGTTTTCGACAAGTTCAAAGAGTTGACTATGATGAGACTTTCTCGTTCGTAGCGATGCTAACAGTCTGTTGGAATTACGTTAGCAGTTGCTGCATTATTTATGAAATCTTGTAGATAGGATGTAAAAACATTGTTTCCTCGACGGTTTCCTTGAGGAAAGGTTGTATGTGATACAACCAGGAGGTTTTGTCAATCCTAAGGATGCTAACAAGTATGCAAGCTCCAGTGATCCTTCTATGGACTGGAGGAAGCATCTCAGAGTTGGAATATACACTTTCATGAGATGATCAAATTTTTGGTTTTATAAAAAGTTTATGAGAAACTTGTATTTGCAAAGAAGTGAGTGGGAGCACTATAGAATTTGTGGTGAGTATATGTGGTTGACATATTATTGATCGGAAATGATGTAGAATTTCTAGAAAGCATGTAGGGTTGTTTTGAAAGGTGTTTTTTCAAAGGAAAACCTGGATTAAGCTACTTGAACATTGAGCATCAAGATCTATGGAGATAGATCAAGATGCTTGATAAAACTTTCAATAAAATACATGCCTTGACAAGTTTTTGAAGGAGTTCAAAATTGATCGGCAAAGAAGGAGTTCTTGGCTGTGTTGTAAGGTGTGAGTATTGTGTAAGACTCAAAATCCGACCATGGCAGAAGAAAGAGAAAGGATGAATGTCGTCCCCTATGCATTAGCCACAGGCTCTATAATTTGCTATGTTGTGTACCGCAACTCATGTGTGCCTTGCCATGAATCTGTCAAGGGGTACTAGAGTGATTCAGGAATGGATCACTGGACAGTAGTCAAAAGTTATCCTTATTAACTACTGGATTAAGGTTTTTTTTATCAATTATGGAGGTGATAAAAGAGTTCGTCGTAAAGGGTTACGTCGATGCAAGCTTTGACACTAATCCGAATGACTCTAAGTAGTAAACCAGATTCGTATAGTGGAGTAGTCATTTGGAATAGTTCCAAATGGCGTGTGGTAGCAGCATCTACAGGATGACATAGAGATTTGTAAAGCACACACGGATCTAAAAGGTTCAGACTCGTTGACAAAAACCCTCTCTCACAAGCAAGACATGATCAAACCCCATAACTGTATGGGTGTTAGATTCATTACAATCACATAGTGATGTGAACAAGATTATTGACTCTAGTGCTAGTGGGAGACTGTTGGAAATATGCCCCAGAGGCAATAATAAATTAGTTATTATTATCTTCCTTGTTCATGATATCATTTATTATTCATGCTAGAATTATATTAATTGGAAACTCAAATAGATGTGTGCATACATAGACAACACACTGTCCCTAGTGAGCCTCTAGTTGACTAGCTCGTTGATCAAAGATGGTCAAGGTTTCCTGGCCATAGACATGAGATGTCGTTTGATAACGGGATCACAACATTAGGAGAATGATGTGATGGACAAGACCCAAACTATAAATGTAGCATATGATCGTGTCAGTTTATTGCTACTGTTTTCTGCATGTCAATGTATTTGTTCCTATGACCATGAGATCATGCAACTCCACGACACCGGAGGAATACCTTGTGTGTATCAAACGTCGCAACGTAACTAGGTGACTATAAAGGTTCTCGACAGGTATCTCCAAAGGTGTCTGTTGGGTTGGCGTGAATCAAGACTGCGATTTGTCACTCCGTGTGACGGAGAGGTATCTCGGGGCCCACTCGGCAATACAACATAACAACAAGCCTTGCAAGCAATGTGACTAAGGAGTTAGTCACTGGATCTTGTACTACAAAATGAGTAAAGATATTTGTCCGTAACGAGATTGAACGAGGTATAGAGATACCAACGACCGAATCTCGGGCAAGTAACATACCGATAGACAAAGGGAACATCGTACGTCATTAACTGAATCCTTGACATAGAGGTTCAACCGATAAAGATCGTCATGACTCTCTTCAACTTCACTCTGAAATTACTTAAACCTTTCAATAATTCAAATTTGTGTTTCATCAAGTAAATATACCAGTATCTACTCAAATCCCGTGTGAAGTAAGAACATAATGATATCCACTACGTGCCTCAACACTCATTGGACTGCACACATCAAAATGTATTACTTCCAATAAGTTACTTTCTTGTTCCATCTCACTGGAAAACGAGGCCTTTCAGTCATCTTGGCCATATGGCATGATTTGCATGTGTGAAGTGATTCAAAATCAAGTGAGTCTAAACAATCCATCTGCATGGAGTTTCTTCATGCATTTATACCAATAGGCATGGTTCGCATGTCTTAAACGATTCAAAAAAAGAGTGAGTCAAAGATCCATCAACATGGAGGTTCTTCATGCGTTTTATACCAATATGACTCAAGCAGCAGTGCCACAAGTAAGTGTTACTACCATCACTACTTTGTATCTTTTGGCATAAATATTAGGAAAATGTGTATCACTACAATCGAGATTCAATAAACCATTAATATTAGGTGCATGCCCATTGAAGGTATTATTCAAGTAAACAGAGTAACCATTATTCTCTTTATATGAATAATTGTATTGCAATAAACATGATCCAATCATGTTCATGCTCAACGCAAACACCCGTCAATATTTAGGTTTAACACTAATCCCAAAGGTAGAGGGAGCGTGCGATGTTGATCACATCAACCTTGGAATTACTTCCAACAAACATCGTCACCTCACCCTTGCTAGTATCCATTTAATCCGTAGCTATAATTTTGAGTTACTAACACTTAGCAACTGAACCGGTATCTAATACCCCTGTGCTACTAGGAGTACTAGTAAGGTACACATCAATATCATGAATATCCAATATACTTTTGTCAACTTTGCCAACCTTCTCATCTATCAAGTATCTAGGGTAGTTCCGCTTCAGTGACCATTCCCCTCATAACAGAAGAACTTAGTCTCGGTTTGGGTTCAACCTTGGGTTTCTTCACTAGAGCAACAACTGGTTTATCGTTTCATGAAGTATCCCTTATTGCCCTTGCCCTTCTTGAAACTAGTGGTTTTACTAACCATCAACAATTGATGCTCCTACTTGATTTCTACTTCGCGGTGTCAAACATTGCGAATAGCTCAAGGATCATCATATCTATCCCTGATATGTTATAGTTCATCATGAAACTCTGTAGCTTGGTGGCAGTGACTTTGAAGAACCATGTCAATCACTATCTTATCTGGAAGATCAAGTCCCACTCGATTCAAGCGATTGTAGTAGTCAGACAATCTGAGCACATGCTCAACGATTGAGCTTTTATCCCTTACTTCCTAGGCCAAGAATATTGTCGGAGGTCTTATACCTCTCAACACGGGCATGAGCCTAAATTCCCAATTTCAGCTCTTGGAACATCTCATTTGTTCCGTGACGTTCAAAACGTCTTCGACGCCTCAATTCTAAGCCGTTAAGCATTACACACTGAAGTATCACGCAGTCATCAAAAACGTGTATCTCACATGTTCGCAACATCCACAAACAACGCTCGGGGTTCAGCACAACGAGTGGTGTATTAAGGACATAAGCCTTCTGTGCAGCAATGAGGACAATCCTCGGTTTACGGACCCGGTCCGCATAATTGCTACTATCATCTTTCAACTAAGTTTTCTCTAGGAACATACGAAAAAGTAGAGCTATAACGCAATATACAACGTAATTTGCAAAATATTTTGACTATGTTCATGATAATGAATTCAATTAATCATATTACTTCAGAACTCCCACTCAAATTGACACCCCTCTAGTCATTCGAGTGTCGCATGATCCAAATTCACTAGCTCAAGTCCGATCATGACGTGAGTTGAGTTTAGCTTCAATGGTGAACATCTCCATGTTGATCATATCCACTATATGGTTCATGCTCAACCTTTTGGTCTCTTGTGTTCCGAGGTCATGTGTGTACATGCTAGGCTCATCAAGTTTAACCCGAGTGTTCCGTGTGTGCAACTGTTTTGCACCCGTTGTATGTGAACGTAGAGTCTATCACACCCGATCATCACGTGGTGTCATGAAACGACGAACTGTCGTAACGGAGCAAAGTCGGGGAGAACACAATTTTATCTTGAAATTTTAGTGAGGGATCACCTTATAATGCTACCGTCGTCCTAAGCAAAATAAAGTGCATAAAAGGATTAACATCACATGCAAATCATAAGTGACATCATATGGCCATGAACTTGTGCTTCTTGATCTCCATCACAAAAGCATCGGGATGATCTCCATCGTCACCGACGCCACACCATGATCTCTATCATCTTGATATCCATCATTATGCTGCCATCGAGGTCGTCGCACTAAATATGCTGTTAGTACTAAAGCTACTACTAGAGATAAAGCAAAGCATCACCAAGCGCAAAATAATTAAAGACAACCCTATGGCTCCTGCCGGTTGCCGTAGCATCGACGTGCAAGTCGATATTTACCTAGTACAACATGATCATCTCATACATCCAATATATCATATCATGTATTTGGCCATATCACATCACATGCATACCCTGGAAAAACAAGTTAAACATCCTCTAATTTGTTGTTGCAAATTTTACATGGCTGCTATGGGTATCTAGTATAATCGCATCTTACTTACGCAAAGCCACAATGGTGATATGGAAGTTGCTATTTAACCTTCTCCAAGGACCGCCTCGGTGAAATCTGATTCAACGAAAGTTGAAGAAACAGGCACCTGCCGGTCATCTTTATGCAACAAGTTGCATGTTAGTCGATGAAACCGGTCTCTCGTAAGCGTACGAGTAAAGTTGGTCCGGGCCGCTTCAATCCAACAATACCGCCGAATCAAGAAAAGACTAAGGAGGGCAGCAAATTGAACATCAACGCCCACAAACTCTTTTGTGTTCTACTTGAGATATCATCTACCCATAGACCTAGCTCATGATGCCACTGTTGGGGAACATTGCATGGGAAACAAAAAATTTCCTACGCACACACAAGACCTATCCATGGTGATGATCATCTACGAGAGGGGAGATCGGATCCACATACCCTTGTAGATCGCCAAGCGGAGGCGTATATAATGCGGTTGATGTAGTGGAACATCTTCATGATCCAAATCGCAGCCCATCCAGCGATCTTATCACGATCCGTCCCGTGATCCCATCACAATCCGTCCCGATGTAGTGCTGAACGGACGCCACCTCCACATTCATCACACGTACAGCTCGATGACGATCACGGCCTTCTTGATCTAGCAAGAGGGACGGAGAGGTAGATGAGTTCTCCAACACGACGGCGTGGTGGTGGGGGTAGTGAACTAATCCAGTAGGGCTTCGCCAAGCTCTGCGGATCTAATCTAGAGGAGAAAATGATCAAGAGAGAGAGAGAGAGAGAGGGCAAGACATGGCTAATTAGGGTTGGCGCTGTCTCTAATTCCTCTACTATATATAGGAGGGAGGGAGGGAGGGAGGGGAGGATGCAGCCTCAAACCCTCAAGGTTTGGCGGAAATTGGCGGTGGAGGAGTCCTACTCCCATCCTACTAGGAGTAGGATTCCTCCTCTCCACTTGGAAACCCTTTCCACCTCTTCCACCTTTGGGGTTTTCCCACCCTAGCCACATGGGACTTAGTGGGTGGTTCGGCCAGACCACTAGGGGCTGGTTTGAATGCTCCCACAGGCATGAGGTCCTTTGGGTCGAGACATCCCTCCCGATGGCCCCCGGTACCCTCCCGGCACTCCTGGTACACTACCGAAGTACCTGGAACTTTTCCGGTGACCAAAACAGGATTTTTTATATATCAATGTTTACCTCCGGACCATTTCAGATCTCCTCGTGATGTCCAGGATCTCATCCGGGACTCCGAACAACCGTCGGTCACCAACATACATAACTCAATACTACCGAAATTTCACTGAACCTTAAGTGTGCAGACCCTGCGGGTTCGAGGACTATGTAGACATGACCTGAGACACTCTCCGACCAATATCCAATAGCGGGACCTAGATGCCCATATTGGATCCTACATATTCTATCAAGATCTTTATCGGTTGAACCTCTATGTCAAGGATTCATTTAATCACGTACGCTATTCCCTTTGTCTGTCGGTATGTTACTTGCCCGAGATTCGATCGTCGGTATCTCTATACCTAGTTCAATCTCGTTACCGACAAGTCTCTTTACTCGTTCCGTAATACAATATCCCGTGACTAACTCCTTAGTCACATTGCTGGCAAGTCTTGTTGTGATGTTGTATTACTGAGTGGGCCCTGAGATACCTCTCCATCACACGGAATGACAAATCCCAGTCTTGATTCACGCCAACCCAACAGACACCTTCGGAGATACCTGTAGAGCACCTTTATAGTCACCCAGTTACGTTGCGACGTTTGATACTGTGACGCCCGTGATTTAATCGTACGCTAATCATACACGCAAATGCGTACGATCAAACTCAAGGACTCACAGGAAGATATCACAACACAACTCTAGACACAAATAAAATAAAACAAGCTTCATATTACAAGTGAGGGGCTTCGAGGGCTAGAATATAGAAGCTCGATAAGCACACGAGTCAGCGGAAGCAACAATATCTGAGTACAGACATAAACATGGGGTGCCTTAGAGAAGGCTAGCACAAAAGAAACACGATCGAATGAGGCGTGACCTCCTGCCTGGGAACCTCCTAAACTACTCCTGGTCTTCAGCGGCCTCCACGAAGAAGACACCATCGGGGTGGCAGGCGTCGGCAGGAAACTCCATCTCCTGGGCTCCATCATCTGGTCACAGCAACGGATCAAGGGGACAAAGGGGGGTCAAATCAACGGTGAGTACTTATCCAAAGTACTCGCAAGACTTACATAAGAACTATGCTAAGTATGCATCAGTATCAAAGAAGGGGGGTTTATATGTGGACTGACTGCAACAATGCAAGAATAGAGAGAGAAGGCCTAGTCCTATCAAAGACTAGCATCTTCAGAGTCTTGCAGCAATAGACGAGAGTAGATCAAGGTAACACATTTAATAGTCGTATTGTTGCAGAAGTATTAATATGAGGTCACGCCCAGAGATCCTCCCACGACTCCGTGCGAGGAAGCAATCCCGGGGCAACTAAATCAAGTTAAGTAACAGTTGTAGTTGTATAAGATCAGGGCCCAACTCCAAGTCGTCCTGTAACCGTGGACACGGCTATTCGAATAGATAAGTTCTTCCCTGCATGGGTGCACAACATATTCCCCGACGCGCTCGATAACACTCTGGCCGGACACACTTTTCTGGGTCATGCACGGCCTCGGAATATCGACACGTCACAACCCCACCTAAGCTCAGCAGAGAGGCCAGCCCGCCGGTCTAACTCCTAAGCACAGAGGGTTTGTGGGCCCACTTTCCCTCCGCGCTCCTGCATGATGCGTGGGCGGCCGAGGTCAGCCCTAGCATCCCTTAATCACAAGCACGATGCATCTCGGGACCACTCGGGCGCGTGCCGCTCCATTGCTGACGTTTGAAGAGGTTCGGCTGATACCACGACGTTGAGTACCCATAATTCTTCCCACGCAGATGGTTAGTGCGTAATAAGGCCTTCTGACCAACCGACATCAAATACCCAAATCCATTATCATTTTAGTTAAGCCAATAACACAAACACGCGGGAATCCACCCGCCTAACAACTATTCATCAAAGATCCTAGTAACATGGTCAAGTAACTGTGTGGTAGAAACATCAGGGGGAATCCGAGGCATCACCCTCGTTGGATTCCGAACGATGTAACCGTCAAGGTGGACCTAGAGGAATCACCCTCGAGGGTCCCACTTGAGGGGTTGCACGAGAGAGGCATCGTCGGGAATGGTGAAAGAGGAATCACTCTCGATAACCACGACCGACTAGCTATACTACAGAGATATCATCCAGAGTACTTCGCGAGGTGTCACCCTCGTTACCCGATAGTATCTCTATAGCGCCGCATAACTAAGAGGGTGTAAGTGCTGTGTCGGTTATGGCTCGTCGATCAGGGATCTAGACTTGCAAACAAAGCGGGGCAACTGAAATAAGGGGGTCAGAGGGGATGACTACTCCACCTATACTAAACAATTTAAAGTACGGTACTAAAAGTAGCAGTTCATCAGAAATTAGGCAAGTAGTAGGAAGAAAGACATAGGCGATATAGGAATGATCAAGGGGGGTTTGCTTGCCTTGTTGCTCTGCGACAAAGGGCTGATTGACAGAGTCATAGATGTACCCGGTAGCAGCGTCAGTCTCGGGGTCTACCGTAAGAGGAGGGGGGAGAAACAATAAATAATAGCAACATGTGCAACACTAAGCATGACATGGCAATGTGCAAGCTAGGTATGAGCTAATGCAGCAACACCCGTCATAGACGGGTCGGAAGAATATCTGACAATATTTCCCGGGCCTCGGGCTACTACTGGTCAGACTGAAAACGATGGAAAAGTTCCATGTTTGTTATGCTAGGGACGCGTGACAGACGAATGGACCGCGTAACCGGGTTCGTCTCGTTTTGCTGATCAACTTTCATGTTGAAAATATTTTGATCTGACTTACGGTTTATTTAGTATTAATTTTTAAGGTTTTATTCAATAATTAAGAATTAAAAAACAGATTTAATTAATTCAATTAATTGCTTTTATGACATCAGCATGATGTCATGCTGACATCAGCAGTTGACTGGTCAACTAACCAGTGGGACCCATGCGTCATAGACTCAGTTTTTAATTAGGATTAAATATTAATTAATTAGATTAATTTAGTGGGGGACCCACGTGTCATACTCTAATAGGATAATTTAATTATCCTAATTAACAGATTATCTAATTAATCTATTTACTCATAATCATTATAATTACCTAATTAATTAATTAATTCACTTATTAATTATTTAATTAATTAAACTATTTATTTAAAAAATATTTTATATATTATTTTTATTTCCATTTTTCTTTAACAGTTAGACCGGGGGGTTACGGGGCCCCCTTTTGTCATTGGGAGTGGGGGGTTGGGCCCATATGGTAGTGGCACATCGGCCACACACACACACACATATTCACATCCATCATGCACATGCTGTACACATACACACACATATACACTATGTATACTTTTCTACATACATGCATACCTAAATAATACATACATACCTACGTACATAATACATACACAATACATACATACATTTCTACTTTGTCTTTTCTAACATCTTTTCTATCTCTCATCTCCAACTCTCTGCTCCTCTGTGTGTCAACAGAGAGACAGAGACAGAGGCAACCTCCACCAACACCTAGAGTAGCCCAACGACGCCGGAACGCGGCGGCGATCGCCGGAATGGAACCGGGAGAGAGAGAGAGAGAGAGGATAAGAGGGGTGTTCTCACCGAGCCCTGTAGATGTGCAAAAATGGGCTCGGGGGAGGCTCGATGGCGCGGCGACGGAGGGGTTGGCGGTGTGGACGTCGGAGGAGGCGCCGACGGTGGTGGCCGAAGAGACCGGCCGGCGAAGGGGCTCCAGCGTGGTGGAACCGAGGCGGTGCAGAGGCGTCGCTGGCGTGAGGTGGCGAGGGGCATGAGGGCCCGACTCGGTCGCACCAGGGGTATGGGGCGACGGGATCTGACAGGGGAGGGGGACGCTGGCGGAGGGGGCGCCATGCGAGGTGGAGGGAGGCCGGCACGCGCGAGGCGACGGGGAAGAGGAACCGGTAGGGCCAGGGAGGCGCGTGGAGGGCACCGACGCATGACGCAGAACAGGGAGCGGCGAGTGGCTCGGTGGTGGGGAGATCGAGGGGGAGGGGGCGCGGGCGCTCGCTGGGACGTGTGGACCGAGGGGAAGGCCAACGGGATCCAGGGGTGACGAGGGAATCGGGGCTCGGTGGGGATTCGGTCGGGCTGCGGGAATGGGAACGAGGGCAGGGTGGGTTGGTGGGGTTCCTCATGCACGGGGGGTTAGGTTGAGAGGGGGAGCGGTAGGTGGGGGGAGCGAGGGGATTGCCCTCGTCCTTGGCGGCGGCGTGGGGACTGAGCGCGGGGGCGCTAGGGTTTGGGAGCTGGGGGCGCTCGTGGGTGTGGTCGGCTGGGCCACTTTGGCCCAGTCGGCCAGGGGCTTTGTTGTTGTTTTTTTGTATTATTTATATTTTTTTGCTAATAGTTTTGTTTTAAATATTTAAGTGTTTTAATTAACTATAAAATATTTGATTCAATTTTATAAAGTATTATGGAATTCTTGCAGCTCATCCAACATTTTCATTTTTACATTCGAAAACTTTTCCCGTACTATTTATTTTTTTAAATTTGAATTCGACTTGGTTTTCGACTAACGCGAGATCAACTATAGAATTTACGATGACGTGGCATCATTAGCGTGGGATCACTGTAGCTTAAGAATAGGATGCCACAGATACACATAAGGTATTCCTCTGGTGTCCAGGAGTTGCATGATCTCATGGACATAGGAACATATACATTGACATGCAGAAAACAGTAGTAATAAACTGACACGATCATATGCTACGTTTATAGTTTGGGTCTTGTCCATCACATCATTATCCTAATGATGTGATCCTATTATCAAACGACATCTCATGTCTAAGGCTAGGAAACCATGACTGTCTTTGATCAAGGAGCTAATCAACTAGAGGCTCACTAGGGACAATGTGTTGTCTATGTATCGACACATGTATTTGAGTTTCCAATCAATACAATTCTAGCATGGATAATAAAGGATTATCATGAACACGGAAATATAATAATAACTAATTTATTATTTCCTCTAGGGCATATTACCAACACCCACTAGACACCAGGTCGCACGAGGGGCCTCTAGCACCCCCTGATATCTAGTGGGCCTCGTCTGGTGCTCATTCTTGGCTCCCAAGTTTCCTTCTGGTCCAAAAAAATCTTCGTAAAGTTTCTTGGAAATTGGACCTCTTCTGGTATGTATTTTCTGCGAAGGAAAAAAACAGCAAAAAACAACAACTCGCACTAGGCACTATGCCAATAGGTTAGTCCCAAAAAATAATATAAAGTTGCTACAAAATGATTATAAAACATACAAGAATGATAATATAATAGCATGGAACAATGAAAAGTTATAGATACGTTGGATACGCATCAGCATCTGCAAGCTTAATTCTTGCTCGTCCTCGAGTAGGTAAATGATAAAAACAGATTTTTTGATGTGGAATGCTAACTCACATGTTCATCGTATTCTTTTCCTTTTCAGCATGGTCATATGGACTTGTAGATGATGCAAAGCAATAGTCTATAATTTTACACGAACATTTCAATACTCAAGTGTATCAATAAGCAACCAAGTCTTTCAAAAATATCAACGCTAAAGAACATTATCCCTAGCCCATCATGCTCTATCATTGATACATTCATGCATCACACTCAAATATTAACTACATCCAATGCTCAAGTATGATAAAGGTGTTCCTTAGTTGGTGCTCTATAATAGAAGATGGAGACTCAAATTCAAAAATAAAAATTGCATAAAGTAAATAGATAGGCCCTTCACAGAGGGAAGGAGGGATTTGTAGAGGTGCCACAGCTCAAAGTGAAAAACCTAGAGATATTGTTTTTGGTTGGTATGCTTTTCCTGTCAACGAAAATGACTAAGAGTTTCCAATATCCTCCATGCTAAACAAATTATAGGCGACTCTAAAACTAAAAATAAAGTTTATTCCTTTTCCCACCATTCTTTCACATTCCACGGCTAGCCTTATCCACGGGTACCGTCCATACCAACACTTCCCATGGAATTTATTATTTGACAACATAACATATATTTTTTGCTTTTTGGGACTGGGAATCCCTATTACCGGCATACTCTCGTGCAATCATAAGTGAATAAACACTTATCTTGAGAATAACCTATTTATAATGGAAGATACGCGCCACCCCTCGTCGCTTCATGAGTGGTACAGGCACAGACAAGAATAATAATTTTGAACATTAGAGTTGGCACTTGCAAATTTACTTGGAATGGCATTGAAATACCGCATATAGGTATGTATGGTGGACTCATTCGATGCAACTTTGGGTTTAGCATTTGGATGCACAAGCCGTATTCCTGCTTAGTACAAGTGAAGGCTAGCAAATAGATTGAGAAGCACCCAACCAAGGAACAAAAATCATCATAAGGGAACATTAAACATAACTAACACCGAATAATGCAACACAAGTATGATGTAATTCATAGCATAATAATTGACTTCATGTGCATGCATAGGGAATCACAAACCTTAACATCAATTTTCTTACTAGAGCATAATTACTCACCAACATAACTCACTTATTACTATCTTCATATCGCAAAACTATTGCAGATAATCAAGCTTAATATCCAATGATCTTCATGAAAGTTTTTATTATATCCTTCTTGCACAATCATCACTTTGGGACTAATTTTCATTTAAAGCAAATTTCCATTGCAAATAACAAGCTCTCAAACCAGTATAAGTGAAGAACGAGAGCACAAGTTTCTTTAAAATTTTCAACTCTCAAAATTATATAAGTGAAGCAAGAGAGGATTTCTTCAAAATTTCAGCAACTCTCAAAATAATCTAAGTGAAGCATGAGAGAAAATTTCTTCAAAATAATAGCACCATCATGCTCAAAAAGATATAATTGAAGTACTTGAGCAATTCCATGGCTCAAAAAATTTAAGTGAAGCATAGAGAGTGATTCTAACAAACCATAGCATAATTTTGCTCTCTCAAACGGGTGTGTCCAGCAAGTTTTAATATGACAAACTAACCAGCAAAAAAATCAAAGACACAAATGATACAAGACACTCTAAGCAAAACTCATGATATGTGATGAATAAATATATAGCTCCAAGTAAAATTACCGATGGTTTTTAGAAGAAAGAGGGGATGCCTTCCGAGGCATGTCCAAGGTTAGCTCCTTGGTACTCCTTAGATACTGCCTTGGGATTACATGGGGCATCCCCAAACATAGGCTTTTATCACTCCTTATTCCTTCATCCATCGTGATCTCAATCAAACTTGAAAACTTCATTCACACAAAACTCAACAAAATTGCCATGAGATCCGTTAGTATAAGGAAACCAAACTTTACTATAGGTACTGTTGAAAACCTATTCTAATTTTGTTTTTGCATTATACCTACTGTATTCTAACTTTGGCATTTCTTATGCCCCCCGATACAAGCCATAGAATCATTAAAATAAGCACATAACAAAAAGAAAACAAAATCTGTTAAAAACAGAACAGTGTGTAAGGATTCGAAATTTACTTATACATGTGTAACTCCAAAATTTATGAGAAAAAGAAAAACGTAGGGAATTTGTAAGGTAATATTTTTAAAAAGTTCAACAGTTTTAATGTTTCTGTGAATTTTAGGATTTTTTCTACTGGACGCAAAAGTTTGTGTTTTTCAACAATATTAAAGCAACTAACACCCTACATGATCCTAAAGGCTTTACTTGGCACAAACACTAAATAAAACACAAAAAAACACAATTATAACAGTTGCATAATTGTGCAAACACTCAAGAACATAAAGGAAAAGTGAAAATAAATTTTATTCATTGGGTTGCCTCCCAACAAGCGCTATCGTTTTACGCCCCTAGGTAGGCATATATCATAGATTCTAAGTGTTGTCGTCTTTAGTTTCCAACTCCTCAATCATGCATCCCTGATTTCTTAGAAATTTAGCACGCATATTCCCAAAAATTACACTCCTAGGGATAATGTTAAATAATTCATTCGTATGAGGCGGTTCGTTCAAGTTGAACTGAGCCCTAATCATCTTAAGATCTACGTTGTTGCTAAAAGAGGCCCTTGTTTTTGGGAGCTTGGGTAGTTTTCTTGTCAAGAGGAGTTTTTTTTTCAATATTTTCAATGGAAGAAGAAGTTGTGGTCAAGTTACTGAACATATTCTCTAATTTATCAATTCAAGCGGGACTCTCTACTAACCTTTCATTGGTTATGGGTTGTTTCTCTTTTAGCTTTTAATAGCATCCCCGATCCTTGAACAAATACGATTAACAAGATCTTGCACCCTTTTATCCAAATTTTCAACATGCTCTTTGGTAAGAATTTTCTTTTCAATAGCATCTATCCTTTGTATAACATGATCAAGAGTTAAAAAACATTTCATTTATAATTATAGGTGGAGACCTCAATAGACTTCCCATGGCATTGAGAGCATCGGAGGGTGGACACCTTAAGAAGCTTCCCTGGGTGATAGTATCAGGAACAAATCTATACCAAGTAGTAATTCCCACATAAAATTTTCGAACAAGAACGGTAGTAGATTGCTTGTGGATAGATCTATCACGAGCATTGCAAATCCTATACCAAGCATCTTTCAAACTTTCCCCTCTCCTTTGCTTAAAATTGAGAACTTCAATCTCATGGGTGCTCATAGCGAGAGAGGAGTTTTCCATAGTGATAAGTAAACAGAATATCCAACAAGAAAAGAACAAACGGAAAGAAGGCAAATTTTTGTGAAGTGGGGAGAGGAAAACGAGAGGCAAATGGCAAATAATGTAATTGCAAGGATATGAGATTTGTGTGTAGGAACTTGATAGATCTTGAATTGATCTTCCCCGGCAATGGCGAGCGAAATCTTGCTTAGTCTCGCTGATGTGTTGGTTTCCCTCCAAGCATAAAGGGTGATGTAGCACAGGGACGGCAAGTATTTCCCTCAGTTAAGAAACCAAGGTACATATCTAGTAGGAAGATCCACAAGACTATGTAAGCAGCTCCTGCACAGAAATAACAAATCCTCGCAACCCATAGCATGGAGGGGTTGTCAATCCCTCATGGGTAAAGTAAGGATAGATTGATAGATGCAAATAAGAGTGATAGAAAATAGAACGCATCAATTTTTTTGGGTTTTTTGATAAGATCGATCTGAAAAAAGAGAGCAAATAAAGTAGAAACGCAAATAGCAAAGTAGAGATCGCAAATAGATGATCTGAAGTAGACCCTGGGGCCGTGCATTTCACTAGTGGCTTCTCTCGAGAAATAACAAATGGTGGGTAGACAAATTACTATTGGGCAATTGATAAAAGAGCAAATAATTATGACGATATTCAAGAAAAAGATCATGTATATTGGCATCACGTCCAAGATAAGTAGACCAACTTCTTCCTGCACCTACTTCTATTACTCCACACATCGACCGCTATCCTGCTTGCATCTAGTGTATTGTGTTCATGGAGAAATGGAGTAATGCCTTAAGAACGAAGACATGATGTAGATAAGATCTATTAATGTAGGAATAGACCCCATCATTTTATCCTTGATAGCAATGATACATGTGTGTCATGTCTATTTGTGTCACTGAGATTAAGCACCGCAAGATCGATGCCATCACGAAGCACCTCTTCCCATTGCAAGATAAAAGATCGAACTACTCATGCATCATCGGAGGAGCACCAATGAGGATGGTGAACCCCTTCGTGATTGTGTTCCTCTTCGAAACGAAATCTAGATTGGATTTCGTGGCTCTGGAACTTGAGGCGGCTGAAACAATTTTTCATCGACTCCTCTAAGGTTTTTTTAATATTGGGGTATTTATAAAGCTCAGAGGCAATGGAGGAGGTTCCCGAGGACCCCACTAGACACCAGGTGGCGCCAGGGGCCTCTGGCGCGCCCTGAAGCCTAGTGGGACCCTTGGGCCTCATGTGCTTCTCATTCTTCACTCCCAAGTTTCCTTCTCATCCAAAAAATCTCCATCAAGTTTCGTAGGAATTGGACCTCATCTGATATGGATTTTCTGCAAAGGAAAAAAACAGCAAAAAATGGCAACTCGCACTAGGCACTATGTCAATAGGTTAGTCCCAAAAATGATATAAAGTTGCAATAAAATGATTATAAAACATCCAAGAATGATAATATAATAGCATGGAACAATTATAGATACGTTGGAGATGTATGAGGTGTCTCCTCTTTGTTTTAAAGCGGTTGTTGAGCGGTGGTGGCGCGATTGTTCCGGTTACTTTTCAACCAGTACTATCGCCCACGCCACCAGTTGTACCGCTTGATAGGGTGTATGCATGGTACGTGTGTTTTCCGGTTGTACCACTACATATAGAGGTTGTACCGCTCCTACGTTATTTTGCACATAACGGGCAGATTCATGGGAACCTATAAAAGGGGGTCTTCTTGCCCATTGGTCTCCAATCTTTTGAGCTCGTGTTCTCCCCCCATTGTTGACCTTCTTTGAAATTGCTAACTCTAAGTCCATCCAAAGATTCTTGCTAGTTCTTGAGGGAAAATAGATAGGAGATCTAGATCCACATTTCCACCAATCACTTTCTCCTCTTTGTGAGGGGAACCCCTTGGATCTAGATCTTGGAGTTCTTCATGTTCTTCTTTGTTCTTCCTCTCATTTTCTTTCATAGCATTAGTTGTTGTGGTGGGATTTGGGAGAGAAGGACTTGGTCATCCATGTGCCATTGCCATTATATTTGGTGTATAGTTTTGAGTTCACGATGATACGTGGAAGTGAACTTTGAGAAGCTTATAACTCTTGGGTGCTTGGTAATCTAGAGCTTGTTCATCTTGGGTGCTTTGGCATCCTAGATTCTTGGTGGTGCCTCGGAGCTCAATCATTGTGGTGTAAAGCTCTGGGAAAGTGTCGGTGTCTCCAATTAAGTTGTGGAGATCGCCCCGAGAAATTTGTACGGGTACCAGTGACCACCCCAAGGGTTGCTAGAGTGTATGGGTTCGGTGACTGCCCCCAAGGGTTGCCATTTGTACTGGTTCCGTGACCACCCTCAAGGGTCCCTTAGTGGAATCACGACATCTTGCATTGTGCGAGAGTGTGAGGAGATTATGGTGGCCCTAGTGGCTTCTTGGGAAGCAATGTGCCTCCACACCAGCTCCAGACGGAGATTAGCATCCGCAAGGGTGTGAACTTCGGGATACATTGTCGTCTCCGCGTGCCTCAGTTATCTATTACCCGAGCCCTTTACTTATGAACTTTGCTTTGTGATAGCCATATTGTTTCTTGTTATATATCTTACTATCACTTAGTTTCTTATCTTGCTTAGCATAAGTTGTTGGTGCACATAGGTGAGCCTAGGTTTTTTAGGTTTTGTGATTTAATAATTAAATGTTAGTTTTATTCCGCATTTACTCAAGCCTAATCCGTAATTGTTTTAAAGCGCCTATTCAGCCTCCCCCTCTAGGCGACATCCACATCCTTTCAGCAAGGCTCATGCCTCAACCCATACCTTACAGGACTACTCACACATGGAGACCAGATCACAAGAAGAAAACATTAAAGAACACATCTTGGGATTGATTGATTGCATATGTCTTACAATGCATATCTTATGTAATGCACCATTACAAGTATGAACTAGATGAGGGGGCACTATGGTGATGGAGATGGCTATGGCGATGGAGATGATGGTAGCTAGGGTTTATGGTGACGTTGTTTCGTTAACTTTTTGACGGGGTCCCCTTTATAAAAAATGTAAAGGTAGACGACCTGCCTTAGTTGCCATGCCAAACGGCCGCTCATACTGGCGCGAGCACCCATATGGAACACCGTCTTTTGCTCTCGGTAGCGCCTGGTGCCTCATGTTCATTATTTGCTTCTTCATTTTTCTTCCTTTCCATTCCTCCATGTGATTTCTTCCCTTTTTAGCCCATTTTCAATGGAAAAACATTAAGTGGAGGATATATGAAATCCTTTGCACTGATTAGTCATTAGTGGCAATACCAGGGCGAATATCTCTCTTTTAGTGAAATATCTCGGTTTAAAAAAAGGTGAAATGAGTGTAAAAATATCACTCACCATACAACAATCAATTATATAACCCACTCTACAAAGTACCACCATGAGACCGGTAAAATAGAAAATCTATCAAGGTGAAACTTTTGCATTCCACATCGCCCACTTGAGCTAGATGATGACAATCTTGACTTCCGCAGGGTGGACCACTTTTCTTGATTTTCTTGGCACAATGAAGACTAGTAAATTTCTCCCCCATACACCACTATGGGTCGACCTATTTTATGCACACATTCACATGTCCATTATCACGGGAATGGACGACAAGCTTCAAGCATGATCTCTTCGTGATGCTCCACTTGAAATTGTACACCGCAACCTTGATGATGATCACCACTTGATGCCATCCTACATGTGTCATATGAGATCTTTCTTTTGATGCACACCCATGGTAACTGATAATCCCCTAGTGTAAGGAATCATCGTAGAAATTTCCAAAGATGGAAGTGGTAAGAATGGAGTGTCGAACCCACAAGGAGCTAAAGGTAAGATCAATATTCTTTAAAGTCATATTTGTCACCGATACGAATCTACATACACCAAATGTTTCCTTATATCTAGTAACGAGAAATAAAACTGCATTGTGGGTACAAAGAGGATAGCTTTTCATGATATTGGAGAACTAAAATATCAAAATAGTTTCTGCACTAAATAGAGTTAGAATATATTACAATATATTACAAATATCGAGTGTGGAATAATGATGGTATGGTGTGCAGAATCACCCTAGGCAATTGATAACAAGATCGGTAATCATTCTTGCAATTTTATATGAGGGAGATGCATCAACTAACATATTTTCCATACTTGGATCATATGAACTTATGATTAGATCTCTAGCAAGCATCCGCAACTACTATAAGTCATTAAGGTAAACCCAACCATAGCATTAAACATCAAGTCCCCTTTACTCCCATACGTAAATAACCCTCTTACTTGGGTGTAAGCTTCTGTCACTCTAGACACCCACTATAAGTGAATCATGAACATATTGCAACACCCTCCAGCGTGAATCCTTCACGTGTGGACCTCATGGAAGGCACCTTACGATAGCACCAAAATAAAACATACACTCAAACCAATAAAGATCATCAATCAACCCAAAGGACAACATAGATCTACTGAAACATCATAGGATGGAAACACATCATTGATTAATAATATGTGGCATGAAACACCATGTTCAAGTAGGGGATTACAGCGGGGTGCAGGAGAGTGGACCGCTAAAAAAGACGAGGAAGGTGATGAAGACGATCACCGCTGCGATGGCTCACCCGACGGCACTCTGGTGCCGCCGAAAGAGAGGGGGAGAGAGTCTCCCCCTTAGGAATCCTCCTCCATGGCCTCTCCCCATATAGGGAGAGTTTCTACCTCTGGTCCTTGGCCACCACGGCTCCCGGAGGGGCCAAAGCCCCTCCGAGATTAGATATCTCCCTTTGTTTCTCTCCTGTTTTCGCTCAGGTTTTCTGGCCCTTCACCAGGTAATCAAGTTTTTTTGTTAGGGATTGATCCCCAGTATCCACTATGTTCGGAGATTGATGTTGCTATCACTTTGCTATGCTTAATGCTTGTCACTAGGGCCCGAGTGCCATGATTTCAGATCTGAACCGTTTATGTTTTGACCATATCTATGTTCCTGATCCGATCTTGCAAGTTATATGTACCAACTACGTGTTAGGATCCGCATACCCCAAAGTGAAAATAATTGGGATTCCTTCGAGTGATTACCTTAGTTTGATGTGTTCATGTATTCACTATGTGTTAATGCTTTGTTCTGGTTATTTACTAAAAGGAGGCCTTAATATCCCTTAGTTTCCTTATGAACCCTGCTGCCACGTTAGAGTAGGACAAAAGATGTCATGCAAGTTCTGTTCCATAAGCATGTATGACTATTTACGAAATACATGCCTACATTATATCGATGAATGGGAGCTAGTCCTGTGTCGCCCTATGTTGTGACTGTTATATGATGAATATTATCCAAAAATATTACCGATCTAGTGCCTACGAGTTTTCCACATATTGTGCTTGCTAAGTTACTACTGTTTCTACTGCTTTTACAACTGCTACAAAATTGCTGCTAGTGTTACCATTATAACTGTTACTGTTACCACTACTATCAAAACTATCATATTATTGTGCTACTCATCACTGTGCTGCAGATACTAAATCTCCAAGTGTGGCTGAATTAACAACTTACATGCAAATATTCTTTGGCTCCCCTTGTGTCGAATCTATAAATTTGGGTTGAATACTCTACCCTCAAAAACTATCGTGATCCCATATACTTGTGGGTTATCAAGAATGTTTTATGGTGCTGTTGCCGAGGAGCATAGCTATATTTGCTGAGTCACTTGGGATATCTATTCATTGATCTCTATGAAGAATCTGAAAGATCCAAGAACCAAGTTTGTTCCCTCTAACACTAGGGGAGGTAAGAAACTGACATCAAGCTCTGCACTTGATTCACCCTTTGTTTTGAATAGACTTGCAACACCATAATGACATGCTATTAATCCTGAAATGTCGCAAGTACATGATGATGCTACCTCTGCTATGAATGATTCTTATGATGATGCTAGTACCTTGCTTGATGATACTCTGCCACTAGATGAATTTCTTGATGAACAACTTGCTACAGCTAAAGAAATTGAGCATGCTGAAACTGCTGATACTATTGAAACTGATGAAGTCTTTGCTACTAAAAATATTGAAATACCTTTTAGCCATTACTATCCTAGAACTAAGATGCCTGAAATACCTGAAGGTTATGTTATGGATGAATAAATTGCTAGACTTTCTTGCTTGTAAGGATAGAGATGATCCTAAGAAACTACTATGCAAGTGCAAATAAAAATCCTTGAATGTTGGAATGAAATATGATCCTAAGTTTGCTACTTCATCTATCTTTGTTACCGATACGGACTATGAATTCGCTGTCGACCCAAAAATAATTACTTTGGTTGAATCTGATCCTTTTCATGGCTATACAAATAAAACTGTTGTGGCACATCTCACTAAGCTAAATGATATAGCCACCCTATTTATTAATGATAGGAAAATTCACTACTGCTATATCCTCAAATTATTTTCGTTCTCATTCAAAGGTGATGCTAAGATTTGGTATAATACTCGTGCTCCTAGTTGTGTGTGTAGTCCCAAGGATATGATCTACTACTTATTTGAAAAATATTTTCCTCATAAGAAACTAGCTGCTTTACATGAAATATTTAACATTGTGAAAATTGAAGAAGAGATTCTCCGACAAGCTTGGGGGAGGCTTCTCCAATTACTTAATGCTTTGACTGATCATCCTCTTAAGAAAAATGAGATACTTGATATCTTTTATAATGGACTAACCGATGCTTCTAGGTACCACCTGGATAGTTGTGATCGTTGTTTTTTCAGGTAATGAACTGCCGAACAAGCTGAGGAATTACTGATTAATATATTGAAGAATTATGATGAATGGACACTTCCTGAACCACCACCTAAGCCTACTCCGAAGAATAGAGGTATCTTATTCGTTGGTATTGAAACTATGCAAGAGGCAAAGAAAAGTATGAAGGAAAAATGCATTAAAGCTCAAGATGTTAAGAATTTACCACCAATCAAAGAAATACATGGTCTCCAAACACCACCATAGGCGGTGAAGGTAAATTCTCTTTTAAAGTTTGATGAAGGTGATATCCCTTACAATAAACATAGTAGTCAATGCTTATATGAGTTTGATAATTATATTATAAAGCAAGATCATTTCAATTCCTATGTCATGAAACAATTGAAACAAAATTCTGATATGATTTCTCACTTAAGTGTCTTTTTATTTAGAATAACCAATGGTGTAAGAGGTGTAGAAAAACATGTTTCTATGGTTCAAACCAAACTAAAACAGGTTGCCAAATCCCAAAGTGAGCTACTTCTTGAAATGACTAATAATATGAATGATCATGCTGTTAGAGTAATAACTAGAGGAGGAACAATGACTCAAGATCCACTATATCCAGAAGGTCATCCTAAAAGAACTGAACAAGACTCACAAAGAATTAATGTTGAGGCACCTAGTCCTTCTAGGAAGAAAAATAAAAAGAAAAATGCTAGGACCTTGCATACTTCTAGTGAACCTGAATTAAAGAAACCTTCTGCTAATGCTAATGATATCTCTATCTATGATGGTGAAACTCAATTTGGTAGTGATAATGAAAATGATAATGATGATGCTCATGTAGATGTTCAACCTGAAAATGATAAAGAACTAGATAATCATGTTGATATAGAACGTGCTATTGATCTTGATAACCCACAACCTAAGAATAAACGTTATGATAAAAGAGATTTTGTTGCTAGAAAGCATGGAAAATAAAGAGAGCCATGGGTTCAAAAACCCATGCCTTATCCACCTAAACCAACTAAGAAAAAATACAATGATGAATTGGATGCTTTGCTAAAATATTTAGGCCAGTCTTCTTGTGTACTCGTTTAATTAATCTTTTAAAGATGACCCCTTATGCTAAGTACATGAAATACATCATCACTAATAATAGAAAAATACGTAAAGCTGAAATCTCTACCATGCTTGCTAATTATACTTTTAAGGATAGAGTACCTAAAAAACTAGGAGATCAAGGAATATGAACTATACCATGTTCCATCAAAAATAACTATGTGAAAACTGCTTTATGCGAACTAGGAGCTGGTGTTAGTGTTATGACTTTATCTTTATACAAAAGACTTGACTTGAGTGGACTTACGCGTACTGGAATTTCATTGCAAATGACTGACAAATCAACATCCATACCTATTGGTATTTGTGAAGATGTACCCGTTGTTGTTGCAAATGTTACTATCTTGACATATTTTGTTATACTTGATATGTCCGAGGATGACAATATGTCAATAATCTTTGGTAGACCTTTCTTGAATACTGCAAGGCCTGTTATTGATTGCAACAAAAGCAATATCACTTTTCATGTCAATGGTTAAAAACATACGGTACATTTTCCAAGGAAACATTTTCAAGTTAATGGTATTAATGTTATTGAAAAATCTCCGACTACCACGAATGGAAGTTTTCAACTACCTCTACATATTGCCAAAATAAATAAGAGATACTTATTGTTGGGGATATGCACATCCCCATGGAGGTAACTTAGTATTTTACGATAATTTTTCGGGATCATGCTAATCGAAAGTGGTTGTTAATAAGACTTCATCAATCTTATTAATGAATCATTTTCAAGAAGCATGAGGTCGATGAATTCGGTAGGCAAAACTCTCTGTACCCACTTTTTTCCATATTATTTTTAGTTAACTACAATAAAAGTCATGATTATCCTGATCTTTGATTTTTTTCCGTGCAATAAAAAAGTGCGCAAAAAAAGTTCTCCAAATGACCTCAAACTTTTACACGATTTTTGTAATATTTGATAATTTTTGGCACTAAAAACACTGCAAGGGGGGGGTGTCCCAGGTGGCCACTAGACACCAGAGCGCTCTAGCCCCTAGCACGACCACGTGTCTAGTGGGCCCCTCGAGGGTCCCCTAACTTATTCCTTCATCCACTTCACCACTCACCTCCAGAAAAAATCCCTATAGCTCTCTTTCTCGTGTTCTTGCTCTCAAACCCGTGTATTTCGATCTCTCTTCTCGAAACTCTGTTTCCAAAACTATTTTGAGGGACCGCTCCTTGGTATGTGACTCTCCCACTCCTCCAATTAGGTTTTTCGCTAGTGGTTTATCTTAGTGGTAATTAGCTACTCTAGGAGGTGTTGTAGATGAGATTGCATGTTGAATTCTTGAATTTCCATGTAGTTTCAATGCTTGTTTTAGGATCTAGGCATCGCTATGACTAGTTGCTATCATTCTTCTGAAGTTTCGCTAATTTTAGTTTGTGACCCAAAAATATTCAGAAATTATATGTAGGAATAATGAGCTGGTTCAAAATGAATCCTTCGAGGAGGTAGTCCTCGGAGGCATCATCTAGTGAGACTCCGTAATGATAGTATTATGCTGAGCCAAGTGAAAGTTCGATGCGAGAAGCCGACGCCTAATCGTGCCTTTGGCCAAGTGATGACTTCATGTGTGGTGCAGACATTAAGGGAGAATTTGAGTGATACATTCATAATATTGAGCTTGCACCCTTCATCGCAAATAAGTGCATGCAACATTATCATCTTACTGAAACTTTTAGTAAGGGATTTAAATTTTATCCTCGAGAATTTAGAGTGTCCTTTAATCTCTACGAAAATTCCTTCACTATGTCTCTAGACGATTTCTCTCATGCATGTAAAATTCCACGATGGGGCTCGTTAGACGAACTAGCAAAATCTGAATATGAGACATTTTTAACTAGTCTTTGCTTTGGTGAAGATAGGGGAGTAACTCAAGGCAGAATAAATAGTATACGTTTCCTGCTAGTCGTTGTTTAGAACTCTTTAATGGAAAATGCATCCTGCTAGTCGTTGTTTAGCAATCTTTAATGGAAAATGCATAGTGGGCAAGCAAGATTGTAGTACTTTATGTGCACCAGACTTGAGTCTCCTGCATACTGCGTTAACTGGAATTAAATGATATAATCTGGGAGCAATCGTAGCACGCAGATTGCAAAGTAATTCTCACAAAGGTTATTTTTATGGCGGTGTTTATGCCTCTCGTTTAGCTAAGAACTGTGGTGTGACACTACGGTCTTGTGACCCTATTCTTCCTGCTCGATATTTAGACTTTGAGTCTATGAAGCACCATAAGTTCATAAAGGTCACTCGTACTGATTATAACTACAACCTAATGTTTAGTAAGAAATCTATTGTGTCTGTTATTTTTCCTACACCTTCCCTCTTTGATTATCAGGAAAAAGGAAGATATCATGTCTATGATAGGGAGGTGCACGAGTACAACGCGGCATTGGAGGCTGCCTGTGAGGCCGCAGAGGCTGCACCAAGGGCTTCCATGAGTTACCACACTGACTATTACTCAGACTTCTACGAGTGGTGATTACCAAGCTAGGCTAAAAGCCTAAGCTTGGGGGAGTATGTGTTTCCACCGACTTTACAATGATGATTGCATATTCTTGTTGTCAGTTTTCACACTCTTGCATGGTGATATCCTTGTTATATTTATTTTCTTGATTTCTATTTGTGTGTTTGAAAAACTTGTAAAAATCTAAATATATTTCTCACTTCTTTTTGGTTTTTCTTTCTAGCATAATTTAATTGTAGTATTAAAAGAAAACCCAAAAAGGTTTCTCTTTTCTTCTCTTTTACTTGTTGGGAGCTTTCCCGTGTAAATAGTTTTTCTCGTTTTAGTTGTCCCTTATTTAATTTGCTTTCTCAGTTTTTCTCGTTTTAGTTGTCCCTTATTTAATTTGCTTTCTTCTTGAGAAAGCTAAAAACACCAAAAATATTTTAGTGTGTTTCTCTCAATTTCTTTTCCCTTCTTTGAGTTATACCCATGGGGAAGACCACGATAAAAATATTGAGTGGCTGTCATATGCATTATTGATATAATGAAGAGCCCACATTACTTTATCTTCTTGATATAGGCGAAGTTATCCATGTCTTTCGATGAGATGGTGGCTATCGTTTTTGGTGGAGTATGATACGTCCATTTTGCATCATGCTTTCATGTTGATGTTTATTGCTTTTTGGGCTGTTATTTCACTTCACGGTACAATACTTATGCCTTTTTTCTCTTATTTTGCAAGGTTTACTGGAAGAGGGAGAATGCCGGCAGCTGGAATTCTGGCGTGAAATTGGAGTAAGTTTGAGATACCTATTCTGCGCAACTCCAAACACCGTAAAAATCAACAAGGATTGTTTTCCGGATTTATAAAAAATACTGTGCCGAAGAAGTGCCAGAGGGGCGCCAGCAGGTGGCCACAAGCCTGCTAGGCGGAGCCACCCCCCTGGGCGAGCCTAGGGGGCTTGTGGGCACCCAGCTGGCCCTCTGGCCCCCCTCTTCTGCTATATGAAGGGTTTCGTCCGGGAAAAATGAAGAGGAGGCTTTTTCGTGGATTCGCCGCCGCCACGAGGCGGAACTTGAGCAGAACCAATCGATCTAGAGCTCCGGCAGGACGATCCTGATCTTGCCGGGGAAACTTCCCTCCCGGAGGGGGAAATCGTCGCCATTGTCATCACCAATACTCCTCTCATCGGAGGGGACTCATCACCATCAACATCTTCATCAGCACCATGTCATCTCCAAACCCTAGTCCATCACTTGTAACCAATCTCCGTCTCGCGACTCCGATTGGTACTTGTAAGGTTGCTAGTAGTGTTAATTACTCTTTGTAGTTGATGCTAGTTGGATTATTTGGTGGACGAGTTTATGTTCAGATCCTTGATGCTACTCATTACCTCTCTGGCCATGAATATGATTATTCTTTGTGAGTAGTTACTTTTGTTCCTGAGGACATGGGATAAGTCATGCTATAAGTAGTCATGTAAATTTGGTATTCGTTCGATATTTTGATGTGTTCTATGTTGTCTCTCCTCTAGTGGTGTTATGTGAACGTCGACTACATAACACTTCACCATTATTTGGGCCTAGAGGATGGCATTGGGAAGTAGTAAGTAGATGATGGGTTGCTAGAGTGACAGAATCTTAAACCCTAGTTTATGCGTTGCTTCATAAGGGGCTGATTTGGATCCACTAGTTTAATGCTATGGTTAGACTGTGTCTTAATTCTTCTTTCGTAGTTGCGGATGCTTGCGAGAGGGGTTAATCATAGGTGGGATGCTTGTCCAAGTAAGGGCGGTACCCAAGCGCCGGTCCACCCACATATCAAACCATCAAAGTAACGAACGCGAATCATATGAACATGATGAAAACTAGCATGACAGAAATTCCCGTGTGTCCTCGGGAGCATTTTTCCTCCTATAAGACTTTATCCAGGCTTGTCCCTTGCTACAAAAGGGATTGGGCCACTTTTCTGCATCGTTTCTACTTTTGTTACTTGTTGCTTGCTACGAATCATCTCACCACACAATCACTTGTTACCGATAATTTCAGTGCTTGCAGATATTTCCTTGCTGAAAACCACTTGTCAGATCCTTCTGCTCCTCGTTGGGTTTGACACTCTTACTCATCGAAAGGACTACGATAGATCCCCTATACTTGTGGGTCATCAAGACTCTTTTCTGGCGCCGTTGCCGGGGAGTGAAGCGCTTTTGGTAAGTGGAACTTGGTAAGGAAACATTCCTATAGTGTGCTGAAATTTATTGTCACTTGTCACTATGGATACTAATCCTTTGAGGGGCTTGTTCGGGGTGTCTTCACCTCGAACGGAAGCACAAAGAGTTTCTCCTCAACCTGCTGAGCCTACTGAAAATATTTTCTTCGAATTTCCTTAGGGTATGCTTGAGAAACTGCTGGCTAATCCTTTTAGAGGAGATGGAACATCACATCCAGACTTGCATCTAATCTATGTAGATGAAGTTTGTGGTTTATTTAAGCTTGCAGGTTTTCTCGAGGATGAGGTCAAGAAGAACGTCTTTCCTTTATCTTTGAAGGATAAGGAGTTGACATGGTATAGGCTATGTGATGATACTGGATCATGGAACTACAATCGGTTGAAATTGGAATTTCATCAAAAGTTTTATCCTATGCATTTTGTACATCGTGATTAGAATTATATTTATAATTTTTGGCCTCGTGACAGAGAAAGCATCGTTCAAGCTTGGGGGAGGCTTAAATCAATGTTATATTCATGCCCCAACCATGAGCTCTCGAGAGAAATTATCATTCAGAACTTCTATGCTCGGCTTTCTCATGATGATAGCACCATGCTTGACACTTCTTGTACCGGTTCTTTTATGAAGAGAGATATTGACTTCAGATGGAATTTATTGGAAAGAATTAAACGCAACTCTGAAGATTGGAGCTTGAAGAAGTTAAGGAGTTAGGTATGAATTTCAAGTTTGATTGCGTTAAATCCTTCGTAGAAACAAATACCTTTAGTGATTTTTGTGCTAAGTATGGACTTGACTCTGAGATAGTAGCTTCATTGTTTTTATCTTTTGCTGCTCATATTGATCTCCCCAAAGAGAAGTGGTTTAAATATCATCCTCCTTTAGAAGTCAATGTAGTTAAACCCAATCCAGTTGAAGAGAGAGTCATTGCCTATAATGATCCTATTGTTCCCAATGCTTACATTGAGAAACCACCTTTCCGTGTTAGGATAAAGGATAATTCTAAAGCTTCAACTATGATACGTAGAGGCTACATTAGAACACCTACATCCCATGAGCAAATTAGAGTTGAACCTAGCGTTGCTATTATCAAAGATCTCCTGTCCGACGATGTTGAGGGACATAATATTCACTTCTGTGAAGATGCTGCTAGAATTGCTAAACCTCACGCTAGAGACAAACATAGGCCTGTTGTTGGCACGCCTGTTGTTTCTGTTAAGATAGGAGATCATTGCTATCATGGTTTATGTGACGTGGGTGCTAATGTGAGTGCAACACCTCAATCCTTATATGATGAAATCAAAGATGAGATTGCACCTGTTGAGGTAGATCCTATTGATGTCACTATTCAGCTTGCCAATAGAGATACTATCTGCCTTGTGGGAATTGTTAGGGATGTTGAAGTCTTGTGTGGTAAAACAAAGTATCCTGCTGATTTCCTCGTTCTTGCTACCGCACAAGATAGCTTTTGTTCCTTCATATTTGGTAGACCTTTTCTCAATACCGTCAATGCTCATATTGACTGTGAGAAACAAACTGTCACTGTTTGCTTTGAAGGTGTGTCACATGAGTACAATTTCTCTAAGTTTGGTACAAAACCTCATGAAAAAGAGCTCCCTAGTAAGGATGAAACTATTGCCTTAGCTTCTATTGCCGTGCCTCCTATTGATCCCTTAGAGCAATACTTGCTTGAGCATGAAAATGATATGCATATGGATGAAAGGGATGAGATAGATAGGGCTGTGTTAGAACAATATCCTATCCTTAAGAATAACTTGCTTGTTGAACTGCTTGGGGATCCACCCCCACCAAAGGGTGATCCTGTGTTCGAGCTTAAACAGTTGCCTGATACTCTTAAGTATGCTTATCTTGATGAAAAAGAGATATATCCTGTCATAATTAGTGCTAGCCTCTCAGAGCATGAAGAACATAAGTTACTAAAAACTTTGAGAAAGCACCGTGCTGCTATTGGATATACTCTTGATGATCTTAAGGGCATTAGTCCCACTCTATGCCAGCACAAGATTAAAACTGATCCTGATTCCAAACCAGTTGCTGATCATCAAAGGAGATTAAATCCTAAGATGAAAGAGGTAGTAAGAGAAGAAATACTAAACTCCCGGAAGGAGGTATTATCTATCCTGTTGCTCATAGTGATTGGGTGAGTCCGGTGCATTGCGTCCCTAAGAAGGGAGGCATTACCGTTGTCCCTGATGATAAGGATGAATTGATCCCACAGAGGATTATTACTGGCTATAGGATGGTTATCGATTTTAGGAAACTGAATAAAGCCACTAGGAAATATCATTACCCTTTGCCTTTTATCGACCAAATGCTAGAAAGACTATCTAAACACACACACTTCTGCTTTCTAGACGGTTATTCTGGTTTCTCCCAAATACCAGTTGCACAATCTGATCAGGATAAAACCACTTTCACCTTCCCTTTCGGTACCTTTGCTTATAGACGTATGCCTTTTGGCTTGTGTAATGCACCTGCCACCTTTCAAAGATGTATGATGGCTATATTCTCTGACTTATGTGAAAATATTGTTGAGGTTTTCATGGATGACTTCTCCGTTTACGGGTCTTCCTTTGATGATTGCCTCAGCAACCTTGATCGAGTCTTGTAGAGATGTATAGACACCAATCTTGTCTTGAATTGGGATAAGTGCCACTTTATGGTTAATGAAGGCATCATCTTAGGACATAAAATTTCTGAAAGAGGTATTGAAGTCGATAAGGCTAAGGTTGATGCAATCGAGAAAATGCCATACCCCACAGATATCAAAGGTATAAGAAGTTTCCTTGGTCATGCTGGTTTCTATAGAAGGTTCATTAAAGACTTCTCTAAGATTTCTAGGCCTCTTACCAATCTCTTGCAAAACAATATTCCTTTTGTTTTTGACGATGATTGTGAGGAAGCCTTCAAAATACTTAAGAAGGCCTTGTTAAGTGCACCTATTGTTCAACCACCTAATTGGAACTTACCTTTTGAAATCATGTGTGATGCTAGTGATTATGCTGTTGGTGCTGTCCTAGGGCAAAGAGTTGATAAGAAGTTGAATGTTATTCACTATGCTAGTAAAACTCTAGACAGTGCCCAAAGAAACTATGCCACTACGGAAAAGGAATTTTTAGCAGTCGTGTTTGCATGTGAAAAGTTCAGGTCGCACATAGTTGATTCCGAAGTTACTATTCACACTGATCACGCTGCTATTAAGTTCCTCATGGAGAAGAAGGACACTAAACCTAGACTTATCAGATGGGTTCTCTTGCTACAAGAATTTGATTTGCACGTTGTCGACAAGAAGGGTGCTGATAACCCCATAGAAGATAACTTGTCTAGGTTAGAGAACGTTATTGATGACCCACAACCTATTGATGATAGCTTTCCCGATGAGCAATTGAATGTCATCAATACTTCACGTAGTGCACCGTGGTATACTGGTTATGCAAACTATATCATTGCCAAATATATACCACCTAGTTTCACATACCAGCAAAAGAAGAAATTCTTCTTTGACTTAAGACACTACTTTTGGGATGATCCTCACCTTTATAAGGAAGGAGTAGATGGTGTTATTAGACATTGTGTACCTGAACATGAACAGGGACAGATCCTACAGAAGTGTCACTCCGAGGCCTACGGAGGACACCATGCGGGAGACAGAACTGCGCACAAGGTATTGCAATCAGGTTTCTATTGGCCCACTCTCTTCAAGGATGCCCGTAAGTTTGTCTTCTCTTGTGACGAATGTCAAAGAGTAGGTAATATCGGTAAACGTCAGGAAATGCCTATGACCTATTCACTTGTAATTGAACCATTTGATGTTTGGGGCTTTGATTATATGGGACCTTTTCCAAAATCCAACGGGTATACTCATATCCTAGTTGCTGTTGATTACGTCACTAAGTGGGTAGAAGCTATCCCCACTAGTAGTGCTGATCACAACACTTCTATCAGGATGCTTAAAGAAGTTATCTTCCCTAGATTTGGAGTCCCTAGATATCTAATGACCGACGGTGGTTCACATTTCATTCATGGTGCTTTCCGTAAAACGCTTTCTAAGTACGATGTCAACCATAGAAATGCGTCTCCCTATCACCCCCAGTCTAGTGGTCAAGTAGAGCTAAGCAATAGAGAGATTAAACTAATTCTGCAAAAGACTGTCAATAGGTCTAGAAAGAATTGGTCTAAGAAGCTCGATGATGCATTGTGGGCTTATAGAACTGCCTATAAGAATCCCATGGGCATGTCTCCGTACAAAATGGTGTACGGTAAAGCATGTCATTTACCTCTTGAGCTAGAGCATAAAGCTTATTGGGCAATCAAAGAGCTCAACTTTGATTTCAAACTTGCTGGTGAGAAGAGGTTATTTGACATTAGCTCGCTTGATGAATGGAGAACTCATGCATATGAGAATGCCAAGTTGTTCAAAGAGAAGGTTAAGAGGTGGCATGATAAGAGGATACAAAAGTGTGACTTCAATGTAGGTGATTATGTCTTGCTATATAATTCTCGTTTAAGATTTTTTGCACGCAAGCTTCTCTCTAAATGGGAAGGTCCCTATATTGTTGAGGAAGTATATCGTTCTGGTGCTATCAAGATCAACAATACGGAAGGTAATTGTCCGAGAGTTGTAAATGGGCAGAGAATCAAGCATTATATCTCAGGTACTCCCATAAATGTTGAAAGCAATATTATCAATACCATAACTCCGGAAGAATACATAAGGGATATTTATTAGCCTGTTTCAGACTCCGAAAACAAAGAGGTATGTGATTTGGTAAGAAAACAAACTACAAAACTTTTCCAGTAGGAATTTTTCTCCGTTTTGGAATATTTGAAAAAATAGAAAAATTGGAAGTAGTCCAGAAAGCACGCGAGGAGGCGACAAGCCTGGCAGGCGCGGGCCCACCCCCAGGCCGCGCCTGGGGGGCTTGTGGCCACCTCGTGTGCCTCCCGGACTCCGTTTTCATGCGGAGTACTCCTTCTGGTCTGAAAAAACTCATTATATATTCTACCGTAAGGTCTGACCCTCGTATCACACAGATTTCCTCTGTTTTCGTTTCGAGCCTGTTTCTGTTGCAGATCTAGATTGCTATGACGTCCCCGAAAGCTCCAAAGGACAAGATCTTCGAGAAGGTCATCAATCCCTACCTCATGGGAGTGCTGCAACACCCTCAATCTATCGAGATGCGTGAGGGGATGTTGCACATCCGTGATGTTGAGGGGCCCAAGAAGACCGGAAGCGTGGAGACGAGGCTCGAAGAAATGGAGCAACATGTCTTCAAGTGCCAAGGAATGGTGGAGCATGGACTCAACGGCAACCACATGATGATCGCGGAATTCACCAGAAAGCACAGGATCGATGCCAATGACATTGGGAAGCACCTCTCCTGGCTCTATGACAGGATTGATCAACTCCAGGCCCAGATCTATGACCTGTAGAACCAAAATGTGAGTATGAGTATAGATTTAAATCAATACGGTTGGCTGCACATTTGAGGATTCTGGAGACCCGGTCATCTTTCCATGATGGAGCACCTATGCCTTGGAAGACGGAGGATCAGACTCATGTTGCAACAACTCCACCACCATAACCACCAAAGGAAGACAACTAAGCATGGGTATGGGCAATCCCCTTGGCTGGTGCCAAGCTTAGGGGAGTTGCCCCGGTATCGTATCACCATCACATCTTTTGACTTTACATTTGTTTTAGTTTGTTCCTTTTCAGTTTTCTTTTTCTCTAGTAGATTGAAAGTCTTAGTGTTTTAGTCTTGAGTTTTGCTTTGTGTCACCCCCGATGTATTCGAGCTCGTGAGCCATATAATAAAGAGTGTCTTAGTTGAAGGGCTTTGCCTCTTGCCATGATCAAAGAATGAGAAAAGAACAAAAGCATGAAAGATCATGTAATGATCTTATGGGAAGTGATGGCTTCACATGTAGAAAGAATGTTGATTGAAACTTGTTGAGGGTAGACAAACGTAGACCTTGGTCATTGTTGCAAATAATAGGAAGTGATAAGGAAGGAGAGGTTCATATATATATATATATATATATATATATATATATATATATATATATATATATATATATATATATATATATATATATATATATATCATCTTTGACACCATCTATGATTGTGAACACTCACTAAACTATTGCATGCCTAAAAGTAGATGTTGGACAAGGAAGACAACATAATGAATTGTGTTTGTTTGGTTCCGAACAATGTTATATGATTAGAGATCCCTTAGCATGTGACGATTGCTTCCACCTCATATTAGCCAAAACTCCCGCACCAAGTAGAGATACTACTTGTGCATCCACAAACCTTCAACCCACTTTTGCCATGATAGTCCACCATACCTACCTATGGATTGAATAAGATCCCTCAAGTAAGTTGTCATCGGTGCAAGCAATAAAAATTTCTCCCTAATATGTATGATCTATTAGTGTGTGGAAAATAAGCTTTGTACGAACCTGTGATGAGGAAGACATAAAAGTGACAGACTGCATAATAAAGTTCTTTATCACATGAGGCAATATAAAGTGACGTTCCTCCGCACTAAGAGGACACACATCCAAACCTCAAAAGCGCATGACAACCTCTGCTTCCCTCTGCGAAGGGCCTATCTTGTACCTTTACTTTTTGCCCTTGAAAGAGTCATGGTGTCTTCACCAATTTCGTATTTCGCCTTTATCTTGGCTACCGTCATATGCTAGGGAAAGATCTATATTCATATGTCAACTTGGAGGTAAGCATTCATGAATTATTATTGTTAACATTACCCTCGAGGTAAGTAGTTGGGAGGCAAAACAATAAGCCCCTATCTTTCTCTGTGTCCAGCTGAAACTTTGATCTCATGAATACCACGTGAGTTGTAGCAATTGTAGAGAATGAAAAGATGATTGAGTATGTGGATTTGCTTTACAAGCTCTTATTTGACTCTTTCTGATGTTGTGATAAATTGCAATTGCTTCAATGACTAAAGGCTATCGGTTGTTACTTCTCGATAAGGTTCTTGATCCATACTTTACTTTGTGAAGGAATTGTCACTTTAGCATGAGAGATTATATGTTGGTATTGTTGTTCTGATCATGATCATGATGCATGCATGTTCGTATCTGGTTTTGTCGACACATCTCTCCCTAAACATGTGGACATATTTATGGAGCTCGGCTTTCGCTTGAGGACAAGCGAGGTCTAAGCTTGGGGGAGTTGATACGTCCATTTTGCATCATGCTTTCATGTTGATGTTTATCGCTTTTTGGGATGTTATTTAACTTCACGGTACAATACTTATGCCCTTTCTCTCTTATTTTGCAAGGTTTAATTGAAGAGGGAGAATGCCGACAGCTGGAATTCTGGCCTGAAATTGGAGCAAGTTTGAGATACCTATTCTGCGCAACTCCAAACACCGTAAAAATCAACGAGGATTTTTTTCGGATTTGTAAAAAATACTTGGCCGAAGAAGTGCAAGAGGGGCGTGTAGCGACCCGACTTAAGACGAGTCAAGCCACTGTGTTTTCTGTGCCATCCCTGGATCAGTATGCTGGCACACACAGTACATCAATGTATATATCAAAGTGCAATCACATGTAAATAGCGTAAAACTGATATATACCTTAAATATCTCAGCGGAAGCAGTCAAGGGAGTGGAGTCCCAATAAACACCAACGGCAAGTTGAGTGTAGACCGTAACCCTGAATCGTACTCTTACTTGTCGAAGAAAAATATCTGCAACATAAGACGTTGCAGCCGTGTAGGTCAGCATATTGAATATGCCGACAAGTCACACAAGAGAGGGGTGAAAAGTAATCATCTATACTATATGCATATATGGTAGGTGGGGCTATAAGTTTTTAGCGAAAAGCAAGTTTTCTCCTACATCAAGAGAGGGCTAAAAGCAAAATGTTACTACATTGTTGGTTGTTAACGAGATGGTTCCACCAACCAATTCTCGTACCCATGTTGTTAATAATACCCACATCAATATTATTATTTGTGTTGAGAATTTCAGATAACTTCAGTTCCTTTGGCTCAAGTTGTCCATGACCGTGGACACGGCTAATCGATTAGGTTTGAGTACTGTGCAGAGTTTTGCACACGTTCCCCACAAGATTTGATCGCCTCCGTGTATGTCCTCGCACTTCACGGTGTTTGAAGGCCGGATGATCAAAACATGGTCTTTCAACGGGTCCCTCTGAATCCCTGTCGGTGCCCATCCAATCCTACCATTCTTCTAAATCTGCTAGCACCACCGGTCCAGAGTCGCCGCGTTGTCCAACCAAGCCAGAGCCCATAATGACTTGTGGCTGTGCAGGTAAGCCTTGGTTCTTCAAAATATCAGCCCGTCTCTTTGAGCCTGGGTGAAGCTTTCCGCAAGATGTCATGGCCGTCTCCAGCATCCCGGGTCATCCACTGGTTTCTCCAGGGAGCCGATCAACCGTCCTTCACCCAGAGTTGCATTGCATCACGAGGTCTTGAAAAGTCTTGACTTAACCGGTCTTGGTTATTAAATTATTCTCGCATCACTCGTGGTAAACTCTCAACCAGAATCCCGTCTACTCAAGCATAGCAATATGAAATTTGTCGTCCCGAGCCAAGTAACGGGGTTGGTGGGTGCCTACCACATGATACTACAATATGTAACCATAATTTCCAAGTACCTACTCAGCATGCAATTGGGCATAGGATGGTAGAACTACGATGCATAAAACATAGGTGATAGTATGATCAAAGTGACTTGCCTGGTGATGTTGACGAAGAAGAATTTCTCGAGAAATAACTTGATAGTCTACTCGTCACTCTCCGATGAAATCTATATAACAAACATATCATTCACTTAAGCACTCATACTAGCAATCATTCTAGCAATCAAAACAAAAGGGAGAGTGAATAAGAATCCGAAGGAAACTTCAAATAAGACTAGGGAGTCTTCTACTACATCAAACACTAAATAGTTTTTTTGTTCTAACTGAAAATAAAACATCATCATAACAGAGAACTAAGATAAAATAAAGTATTTTTCACAAAACTTTTTGAAAGTATTTCCAAACGGGATTTGAAACAGGGGATAAACCAATTGCAAGTTATTAGAGTACTAGAATTGATTTCATGATAACATATAAAAATAAAAATCAAAACTTGTTGCAAACCTACTGTTAACTAACAGAAACAAAAACATAATCTTTTTGAAATATAAAAGAAAATAATTTAAAAACAATTATAGAAAAGGAAATAGCCATAATCCTAAAAGAGGTGAAACAGAAATTGTTTCACAAGAAACAGTGAGCTAAAATACTTAAATAATTCTGAAATGTTTACCACTGATAACTAAGATCACTAGTGATCAGTAGAAAAAAGAATCAAATTAAAAGCTATTTTTAAACTCCTGGAATAAGAAAAACAAGGTTTAAACTAAATATGATCTAATTAAAATTTGAAAATTTCAAACATAGACAAATTATATGTTTTTAAACACTATAGAAAAATTGTGATCTACTGGAACAAGTTTCAACTCCATTGGAATTCGGGATCAGAAGCTATGATCAAAACAAGATTGCAACTTTCTGTGTTTTCTAATCTAAAACATAAAAAGAAGAAAAACTACTAGTGGACAGGGGGAGTATGTGGCAGCTCCTGATTGGCCTAGATGGTGTGTGCTGCGGGGCTAACTAGCAAACGGCCCGATAACTAAACAAAACTCCGGCTAAAAATAAGTAAGACAGAAAACCGTTCGGTTCTTTAACTAAAAACCGAAGGGGTACATGCTATCTAATCCTAGCCATCTAAAACAGATCGGACGGAGGAGGGAGAGATGGGGTAACTCACAGTGGGGGGGGGCTGCCGGTGTGCTCTACTCCGGCGAGGAAGAGAGACAGTGGTCGATGGGGATGGCGGATCCGGGGGGTCTCCAACAAGGGAAAAGGCTCCAGGCGATGGCGGTGAGCCTTCCGCGCCCAGTGGTGGCGTCGGGGTGATGTGGGGGCAACGGGAGGAGCAGCCCGAGGCTCGGGGGTGTGGTGATGGTGCTCGGACTCCGGCGAGGCGGTGCGGTGGCGTGGGGCGAGGAGCTCGGGTGTTTGGTGGGAAAATGGGGAACTCGCTGGTGGTCTCGGTGGTGCGGGGGGACGAAGTGGCGACCGGGGAGAAGCGAGGAAGGTTCCTACTGGAGCCTACTCCAGCGAGGTGCGTGGGGAAGGAGGGGTGTTCCCTGGCGTGGGAAGGAGGGGGCCGAGGGGGGGGGGGGCGTGGAGGCGCGGTTTATATAGGGGACAGGGGGCGAGGGAAGGAAGGGGGGCGTGGGGAGGAAAGGATCCCGTCGGATCAGGAAGTCACGCCATGGGAGGGCTGGTCGCTGGGTAAGGAAGGGGCACGGGAGAAAGAAGGAAAGAGGAAGAAGAAGGAAGGGTAGAAAAGAAAGGGAAAAAAAGAAAAGGAAGAAAAAGGGGGTGCGCTTGGGCTGGATGCTCGCGTGGGGAGGAGGATCGGCCAGGGGGATCTGGCCCCAAAAAATCTCCCGTTTTTTTTTGTATTTCTTTTAAAACAGCAAGAAAATAATAAAAGGAAATAATTTATATGGAGTATTATATACCGAATCGATCAAAAAAATATTTCCTAATTGATTATCATTTTTCCAAAACCAAAATAAAAACATTTAAAAAAAAATGTTTTTTCAGAAAAATCCCTAAGGCTTTATTTTCTGTTTGGCAATTAATTTCTCCATATAACTTGGGTCTTCTTGGCTCAAAATATTTTCAGAAATGCCTCACATTTTGGACGGTCATTTTCCTCCGCTCTTTCTTGCGTGCAAGAATTTTGTCGGGGCATTTTCTCGGGGAAGAAAAATATAGAAGAGCAAAAGATTTTTTTAAAAGAATTCAAATGCAAACTCCATTCAAATTCTTTATAGTTGAAGAAGTCATGTCATCTTCTCTCATTGCTTTTGAATTTGAATCTACCGGAGAAGGGGAAAGTCATTTTATTCCCTGTCATTCAAAAGTTTTTGAAAAGTTTCAAATTTCACTCAAGTTTCAATCACTCAAGCAAGCAAACAAACAATATAATAATTATATTAACATTCCAAAATTTGGGATTTTACAAACCTACCACACTTAAAATGAATCTCGTCCTCGAGATTCGAAGAGGCTAGAAAGAGAGGTTAGGGTTTGGGGGTCTTCTAACAAATCCAATCTCCGGCAAGGTGGGATGCTACCACACTTAAAATGAGAGATACTGGTCCCTTAAGATTTTAACAATCCTCTGGGGTTTTGGCAACTGACATCGCACAGTCTTCATATTAAATCCTTTGGTGATGCTCTCCCGTTATATTCATAACATTTTCCATCAAAATCGAGTGCTCTTCTGTTGATATAAGCTTCTTCCGTTACCGGGTCTTCTTAACTGAAAGTCTCGTGGTCAATTCTAAATAACATATCGATGGTTCTCACGGTGGTCTACCATTTGTGGTTATCCTGTAGAGAGAGGGGTCTTGTCTTCATCCTCACCGTAAAATTTCCTACGCGTGACAACAAATGCCATGTACATGGGACTTTTCTTATACCATTCTAAGGCTTAAACAAAAGCTTCAAATAACGTCGTCTCTCACTATGGGTAAGTCTCTCAGAATTACCATTCCGAATAGCAAGAGAATGATAATAGTAAGTCGTCATGGTGGCCAAGCCATGTCGCACTGAAATCATTACCTTGTATAAGGTTTAGTGAATCTCATATTCTAACACTTGGGCATCCTGACAAGCGTTGCAGAGTTCTCTTGTCCACGAACGAAGTTCGGATAAATCAAATGATTCTGCGAGCTGAACAAACGACTATCGTAACTTCACAACTCTCAGGTTTTCGTATGCTCCTAGGGAAATGTTGCCGATACAAGTTTCCTTCTGCAAAAGATAGTACTAGATCCTTGTTAGTCCCGGGGTCTGTGGGTTTCACGCATACTTGGAGTTACTCCGCCTTTTAATCTCCAAAATGTTTCATTCCGTCATATTCTTGGGGTAACCATCATATGATAATAATCCTCAGACTTATTTTTGGTACACACGCCACTCTGTGAGATACTTTCCATTGGTGTGTTTACCATGAAAAGGTATTGGTTCATCCATAAATCATATTCATTTCATAATCAATCCTTTATTACATCCTTAATTTCTTATCAAAAACTCCAATTCAAAAGTACTCTATTACAAATGCTGCCATTCACATTGTTCGTTATGGTCGAGCATTTCTGCCAACTTTATTCATCTGCCTCTCTTGGAGGTACTTTAGTTCCACTCGAACTTTCCGAGGTGCTCCTTGAAATCATCCATCTTTTGCTTCATCATGGTGGTCATGAGCTTCATCTCCATCATCTCCGCACGTACCTAACTCAGGTATTCCTGGGTATGACAGAGTCTTGCTTCAAGTATTTCTCCAATCTGACGTATGGCTTCCATGGCAGCTTCACGAACAGCATCAAATAAAATTGCTCGTGGCACACGTGAAATGAAAAAGTATTGCCCCATAGTCTTTGGACAAACTCCTTTCACATGGTGGAGGTGTACTTCCACATACCAAAGTTATACTCCACTTTCCATGAATGGGTGGCCTTTGTAAACTGCATCTCCTTCAAGATGAATGTGCTTCATCATGTCCTTCAGGATTTTCGGGTAATCATGGTCACTGGTCAGGGTCATGATTGTTTCTAGGCCCTTGAGGAATGACTCGTAGACAGTTGTCATCTGCAGGTGTTAGTAAATAGGTACTCAGAGGAATGTATGTGTCTCCTTGGTAATCATGGTACATTCCTACTCAATGGATCCTGTGGGTTTATCGATTACTACCACACTAAAAATGAATTATACTCATGCCTGCATAGACCATATTTTCTCATATCCTCATAATGTTCAGAGATCTTTGTTCGATGAGAAACAACGCATACAGTTTCAACATAGGCAATCATGAGACAATAAATTCCATTTATTCATGATGTTATTACAATCTCAGGGACTTCTGTTACAAAAAATTTCACTCCATGATCTCATTAAAAACAAGAGTTCTTCAGATTACACTAATTTCCGCGGTCAAAACTTAACTACTCCTTTTTAGCTTTCTTCCTTTGTGGACAATCGCTAGCAAAATGTCCTGCTTCCTTGCAACGAAAGCAAATGAGTTGTGACAAGTCTCGAGGCGTCTTAGTGTTTGCTTTTGCTCCTTGGATTTCCGGCTTCCTTCCTGAGCACATGTATTTGTGGTGGCCAAACTCCATGCACTTGTAACATCTGACATGACTCAGGTCTGTATCTACAGAGATTTGGCTCTTCCGAGGGTACTTTTTCTTCTTTCCGGACTCCTTTGTTTTGGCCAGTTCTTCGATTTCAAGTGGATCAAACTCCACTATTTCCGTCGGGAAGTTTCCCAGATACTCTTGGCTTCCCTTCGTGCAATCCTGTGAATAATGTCCTTCTTCTCCACATGAGTAGCATGCATTGGAGAAAAATCTGGTCAGACCTTGTCCATCAGGGTCTTCAATATTTTCGTTCCTCACCAGCTCTTCTAGAATCTTCTTCTTGAGTGTTTCCTTCATTGCTTCTTTCTGCTGCTGGACAACTTGTTCTACCTTGGGGTAAATGTGACATTGAGCTGGGTAGTCGGTGGTTCCTTCACAAAGGAAACAAGTCACCTGACTACTTGGGCACTCCTTAGCTAGGTGATTTTCTTCACAATGAGTGCATCCATCCTTGTGTTCTTCCTCGGTGTGTCCTATTTCTCCATAGATCTTGCATGCACAAGTCTTCTCCTTTGGATTGTCATAGCACTTCTGAATAAGTCGGGATCTTAACAGAGTGTTCTTGAATTCGTCCCAGGTTTCTGCTTGACTAAATCCTTGTATGGCATGATGCATTTTCCACCAGATTGCAACACTTTGTGTAAAGTACAAAAGAGCGTGTTCCACTTCATACTTCCTTGAGATCAACTTGCTCCCGAAGTGGTTCTCCATGTTTTGAATCCATATATCACCCTCTAGCTGGGTCATTGGTCCAGAGACTACAAGTCCAGCTTCATACTCCATCTGGTAGGGTTGAGGTTTTGGGGATGAGACGGGTAAGAGAGGGAGGGAGATACACCCAATACAAACAATATTTTTGAGAATAGGTTTATTTGTGGCCGTCGGAAAACACACACCAATGACGGCTCACAAATCATCGTAACTAACGTGGGTATATAACAGGGGTTTGGACTTCTAATGGTCATATAAATATTCGAACGTTTCGGGGTCTTCGAGTTCTTCGGGTCTTGAGAGTCTTCAATTGGTGTAGCTTCACTTGCATGATGAAATCCTCTTTACTTTGAAGTAGAACTCCGTTGATTCTTCATGAGGTCAAATGGGTAAGGGTATTGTCTAACTATTTGAGGTGAGAGGGAACATTCGATGAAATCAGAAGAGATGAGAAGTAAAAGGTGTGGTTGAAAATAATTTTTTTTGAGAGATCCTTTCCTAAGAAATTTCCAGTTTCTAGGGTCACGTCCTACAGCCAACATGTGCTCTGATACCATTTCTGTAGCGACCCGACTCAAGACGAGTCAAGCCTCTGTGTTTTCTGTGCCATCCCTGGATAAGTATGCTAGCACACACAGTACATAAATGTATATATCAAAGTGCAATCACATGTAAATAGCGTAAAACTGATATATACCTTAAATATCTCAACGGAAGCAGTCAAGGGAGTGGAGTCCCAATAAACACCAACGACAAGTTGAGTGTAGATTGTAACCCTGAATCGTACTCTTACTCGTCGAAGAAAAATATCTGCAACATAAGACGTTGCAGCCGTGTAGGTCAGCATATTGAATATGCCGGCAAGTCACATAAGAGAGGGGTGAAAAGTAATCATCTATACTATATGCATATATGGCAGGTGGGGCTATAAGTTTTTAGCGAAAAGCAAGTTTTCTCCTACATCAAGAGAGGGCTAAAAGCAAAATGTTACTACATTGTTGGTTGTTAACGAGATGGTTCCACCAACCAATTCTCGTACCCATGTTGTCAATAATACCCACATCAATATTATTATTTGTGTTGTGAATTTCAGATAACTTCAGTTCCTTTGGCTCAAGTTGTCCATGACCGTGGACACGGCTAATCGATTAGGTCTGAGTACTGTGCAATGTTTTGCACACGTTCCCCACAAGATTTGATCGCCTCCGTGTTTGTCCTCGCACTTCAGGGTGTTTGAAGACCGGATGATCAAAACATGGTCTTTCAACGGGTCCCTATGAATCCCTATCGGTGCCCATCCAATCCTACCGTTCTTCTACATCTGCTAGCACCGCCTGTCCAGAGTCGCCGCGTTGTCCAACCAAGCCAGAGCCCATAATGACTTGTGGCTGTGCAGGTAAGCCTTGGTTCTTGAAAATATCCGTCCTTCTCTTTGAGCCTGGGTGAAGCTTTCCGCAAGATGTCATGGCCATCTCCAGCATCCCGGGTCATCCACTGGTTTCTCCAGGGAGCCGATCAACCGTCCTTCACCCAGAGTTGCATTGCATCACGAGGTCTTGAAAAGTCTTGACTTAACCGGTCTTGGTTATTAAATTATTCTCGCATCACTCGTGGTAAACTCTCAACCAGAATCCCGTCTACTCAAGCATATCAATATGAAAGTTGTCGTCCCGGGCCAAGTAACGGGGTTGTTGGGTGCCTACCACATGATACTACAATATGTAACCATAATTTCCAAGTACCTACTCAGCATGCAATTGGGCATAGGATGGTAGAACTACGATGCATAAAACATAGGTGATAGTATGATCGAAGTGACTTGCCTGGTGATGTTGACGAAGAAGAATTTCTCGAGAAATAACTTGATAGTCTACTCGTCACTCTCTGATGAAATCTATATAACAAACATATCATTCACTTAAGCACTCATACTAGCAATCATTCTAGCAATAAAAACAAAAGAGAGAGTGAATAAGAATCCGAAGGAAACTTCAAATAAGACTAGGGAGTCTTCTACTACATCAAACACTAAATAGTTTTTTTGTTCTAACTGAAAATAAAGCATTATCATAATAGAGAACTAAGATATAAATTTAACTAAGATAAAATAAAGTATTTTTCACAAAACTTTTTGAAAGTATTTCCAAACGGGATTTGAAACAGTGGAGAAACCAATTGCAAGTTATTAGAGAACTAGAATTGATTTCATGATAACATATAAAAATAAAAATCAAAACTTGTTGCAAACCTACTGTTAACTAACAGAAACAAAAACATAATCTTTCTGAAATATAAAAGAAAATAATTTAAAAACAATTAAAAGATTGGAACTTTCTCTGTTTTCTAATCTAAAACAGAAAAAGAAGAAAAACTACTAGTGGACAGGGGGGTATGTGGCAGCTCCTGATTGGCCTAGATGGTGTGTGTTGCGGGGCTAACTAGCAAACAACCGATAACTAAACAAAACTCTGGCTAAAAATAAGTGAGACAGAAAACGTTCGGTTCTTTAACTAAAAACCGAAGGGGTACATGGTATCTAATCCTAGCCATCTAAAACAGATCAGACGGAGGAGGGAGAGATGGGGTAACTCACAGTGGGGGGGCTGCCGGTGTGCTCTACTCCAGCGAGGCAAAGAGACGGTGGTCGACGGGGATGGCAGATCCAGGGGGGTCTCCAGCAAGGGAAAAAGCTCCAGGCGATGGCGGTGAGCCTTCCACGCCCAGTGGTGGCGTCAGGGTGATGTGGGGGCAACGGGAGGAGCAGCCCGAGGCTCGGGGGTGTGGTGATGGTGCTCGGACTCCGGGGAGGCGGTGCGCTGGCGTGGGGCGAGGAGCTCGGGTGTTTGGTGGGAAAATGGGCTGCGGTGACGATGGGGAACTCGCTGGTGGTCTCGGTGGTGCGGGGGGACGAAGTGGCGACCGGGGCGAAGCGAGGTTGGTTCCTACTGGAGCCTGCTCCAGCGAGGTGCATGGGGAAGGAGGGGTGTTCCCTGGCGTGGGAAGGAGGGGGCCGAGGGGGGGGGGGGGCGTGGAGGCGCAGTTTATATAGGGGCAGGGGCGAGGGAAGGAAGGGGGGCGTGGGGAGGAAAGGATCCCGTCGGATCAGGAAGTCACGCCATGGGAGGGCTGGTCGCTGGGGAAGGAAGGGGCCCGGGAGAAAGAAGGAAAGAGGAAGGAGAAGGAAGGAAAGAAAAGAAAGGGAAAAAAATAAAATGAAGAAAAAGGGGGGTGCGCTGGGGTTTGGATGCTCGCGTGGGGAGGAGGATCGGCCAGGGGGATCTGGCCCCAAAAAATTTCCCTTTTTTTGTATTTCTTTTAAAACAGCAAGAAAAGAATAAAAGGAAATAATTTATATGGAGTATTATATACTGAATCGATCAGAAAAATATTTCCTAATTGATTATCATTTTTCCAAAACCAAAATAAAAACATTTAAAAAAATGTTTTTTCAGAAAAATCCCTAAGGCTTTATTTTCTTTTTGGCAATTAATTTCTCCATATAACTTGGGTCTTCTTGGCTCAAAATATTTTTAGAAATGCCTCACATTTTGTCGGGTCATTTTCCTCCACTCTTTCTTGCGTGCAAGAATTTTTTCGGGGAAGAAAAATATAGAAGAGCAAAAGAATTTTTTTTGAAAGAAATCAAATGCAAACTCCATTCAAATTCTTTATAGTTGAAGAAGTCATGTCATCTTCTCTCATTGCTTTTGAATTTGAATCTACCAGAGAAGGGGAAGTCATTTTATTCCCTCTCATTCAAAAGTTTTTGAAAAGTTTCAAATTTCACTCAAGTTTCGGTCACTCAAGCAAGCAAACAAACAATATAATAATTATATTAACATTCCAAAATTTGGGATGTTACACGGCGCCAGCAGGTGGCCACAAGCGTGCTAGGTGCGGCCACTCCCTGGCCGCGCCTAGGGGGCTTGTTGGCACCCAGCTAGCCCTTTGTCCCCCCTCTTCTCCTATATGAAGGGTTTCGTCCAGGAAAGAATCAAGAGGAGTCTTTTTCATGGATTCCCCGCCGCCATGAGGCGGAACTTGAGCAGAACCAATCTAGAGCTCCAGCAGGACGATCCTACCAGGGAAACTTCCCTCCCGGAGGGGGAAATCGTTGCCATCGTCATCACCAATACTCCTCTCATCGGAGGGGACTCATCACCATCAACATCTTCATCAGCACCATCTAATCTCCAAACCCTAGTTCATCACTTCTAACCAATCTCCATCTCGCGACTCCGATTGGTACTTGGTAAGGTTGTTAGTAGTGTTAATTACTCTTTGTAGTTGATGCTAGTTGGATTATTTGGTGGATGAGTTTATGTTCAGATCCTTGATGCTACTCATTACCTCTCTGGTCATGAATATGATTATACTTTGTGAGTAGTTACTTTTGTTCCTGAGGACATGGGATAAGTCATGCTATCAGTAGTCATGTGAATTTGCTATTCGTTCGATATTTTGATGTGTTCTATGTTGTCTCTCCTCTAGTGGTGTTATGTGAACGTCGACTACATAACACTTCACCATTACTTGGGCCTAGAGGAAGGCATTGGGAAGTAGTAAGTAGAGTGATGGGTTGCTAGAGTGATAGAAGCTTAAACCCTAGTTTATGCGTTGCTTCATAAGGGGCTGATTTGGATCCACTAGTTTAATGCTATGGTTAGACTTTGTCTTAATTCTTCTTTCATAGTTGCGGATGCTTGCGAGAGGGGTTAATCATAAGTGGGATGCTTGTCCAAGTAAGGGCAGTACCCAAGCGCCGGTCCACCTACATATCAAACTATAAAAGTAACGAACGCGAATCATATGAACATGATGAAAACTAGCATGACAGAAATTCCTGTGTGTCCTCGGGAGAATTTTCCTCCTATAAGACTTTATCCAGGCTTGTCCTTGCTACAAAAGGAATTGGGCCACTTTTGCGCACTGTTGCTACTTTCGTTACTTGTTGCTTGCTACGAATCATCTCACCACACAATCACTTGTTACCGATAATTTCAGTGCTTGCAGATATTTCCTTGCTGAAAACCACTTGTGAGATCCTTCTGCTCCTCGTTGGGTTCGACACTCTTATCGAAAGTACTATGATAGATCCCCTATACTTGTGGGTCATCAGAGTATACTTTGACGATCCTACTATGAACGTGCGAAGACGTCACACCTTAGCAATCGCGAAACCAACTCCGAGAGGTTATTGACCACGACGGAGCACGATCAACCACACCATGAGGGTCTGTTTCCTGCATGCAAACAAAGAACAAGCAAGAAAATGAAATTGTAATATGGATATTGCGAATATAAGAGGAAAGCTTTATAGATGAAAGTGGGGTTCTGTGACGTCTTGGTTTGGTCACAGAACACAAACAAAGAACGCGAAGTTGCAACTATGGCAAACTTGTAATCTAAACAAAACCCAGGTCTAAATGGTGCGGTAAGGGCTATATATGTGTGGGAATAGAGTGGGTTTTCGTGACCCTTGGAGGAGGGGTACGAAAACGACCCTAAACTCGATTTCCCCACACATACAAACTCTAAAAACAACACGTCTGGTAGTATTTTGAAATTACATGAGCCTGGCCCAAAAATAAGGTGACGCAGCACCTATAATAGCGTATGGACGAAATTTATGAAGTGACATCCTGTATATTTCGTCCAAGCATTCATGCTTTCCTTATGGTGGCTTCAAAGTCCGAAAATCACCAATCGAAGCTCCCTTGTTCTTTCCTTCTTGTGCACCTTCCCCTGCATGCTTGATCCCGCTCCAATGTCCATCCTCTTGTCCATGCTAGGTCCTTCATTCATAAGCAAAACAAAGTATCTAATTTAGGCAACATCATATGTTCATGAGTATTAGAAGGATTTCCAAGAAACAAAAGTACCTGGTAATTCAATTGGCATGCGCGAGCTCTAGTAACAGGTCCAGTGGGTATATCAGGTGTAACAATGGTATCGATCTCCTCATCGTCCTCCCCTTCTTGAATAGAAGTCGTCCTCGACGGAAACTCATCTTCCTCACCCAAATAAGGCTTCAAATCTGCAACGTTAAAAGTGGGACTAGCCCCAAACTCTACAGGCAGCTCAAGTTTATATGCACTATCAATTGTTTTCTCTAACACCTTAAAAGGACCATCAGCATGTGCAATTAGCTTTGACTTGTGCAAATCAGGAAACCTATTCTTACGCAAATGCAACCAAATAAGATCTCCAGGTGCAAAGACAACATGTTTTCTACCCTTATCCATAGCAAGTTTGTATTTAGCATTCATATGCTCAATGTTTTCCTTACTTACCTCATGCATTTTTAATATCAATTTATCACATTTTTTAGCATAAAAAATAACCTTCTCCGAAGATGGAAGAGGCAACAAATCAATAGGTGCACGAGGTATGAAACCATACACAATTTTAAAAGGGCACATCTTAGTAGTAGAATGCAATGAACGATTATAAGAAAATTCAATATGAGGCAAGCATTCTTCCCACATTTTCAAGTTATTCTTCAAAACAACCCTAAGAATATTAGACAACGATCTATTGACCACTTCAGTTTGTCCATCAGTTTGGGGGTGACATGTAGTACTAAAAAGTAATTTAGTCCCCAACTTAACCCATAAACATCTGCAAAAGTGGCTACCAAATTTAACATCACGATCTGAAAAAATTGTATTTGGCACACCATGCAAGTGAATAATTTCACGAAAGAACAAAACAACAACAGTAGCAGCATTATCACTTTTATGACATGGTATGAAGTGTGCCATTGTTTAAAATCTATCCATGACAACAAATATGCTACCCCCCTTCTTTGTTCGAGGTATACCAAAAACAAAGGCCATAGATATGTCCTCCCAAGGAACACTAGGTAGAGGAAAAGGCATATATAAACCATAAGGATTGAGTCGTGACTTAGCTTCTTGACATGTAGTGCAGCGAGCAACAAAATGATCAACATGTCGTATCATCTTTGGCCAAAAGAAATATGTAGCAAGTACATCCACTGTCTTTTTCATGCCAAAGTGTCCCATTAATCTTCCTCCATGCGCGTTTTGCAACAACAAAAGACGAACGGAGCTAGCTGGAATGCATAGCTTGTTAGCATGGACCACAAATCCATCAGTAATGACAAAGCTGTTCCATGTTCTCCCTTCTTTACAATTTTGCAACACATCTTTAAATTCAGCATCTTTCTCATATTGGTCTTTGATGGTCTCCAAACCAAATATTTTGAGGTCAAGTTGTGAAAGCATAGTATATCGACGAGACAATGCATCGGCAATAACATTTTCTTTACCCTTCTTGTGTTTAATGACATAAGAGAAAGCTTCAATGAATTCAACCCATTTAGCATGTCGACGGTTCAATTTTTCTTGACATTTAATATGTTTCAAAGATTCATGATCAAAATGTATAACAGATTCTTTGAGCCATAAATAATGTGGCCATGTTTCCAAAGTCCGGACAGGCGCATATAATTCCTTATCATAAGTAGAATAATTCAGACTAGGCCCACTCAATTTTTAAAAAAGTATGCAACACGTTCACCATCTTCTAATAATACACCTCCTAATCCAATTCCACTAGTATCACATTGAAGCTCGAAAGTCTTATTAAAATCAGGAAGTTGGAGTAAAGGAGCATGTATTAACTTATCTTTCAATACCATGAAGGCTTTCTTCCTACGCAGTACCCCAAGCAAAATTGACATCCTTCTCTGTAAGCTCATTGAGAGGACCAACAATGGTGCTGAAATCTTTCACAAAACGCCTTTGGAGACCAGCGAGGCCAGGAAAACTCCCCACTTGTGTGACTTTTTTGGACTGTGGCCAACCTCAATAGCTTCAATCTTGGCTTTATCAACTTCAACTCCGTGTGGAGTAACAACATAGCCAAGAAAATATACTCGGTCGGTGCAAAAGGTGTACTTCCAAGGTTACCAAAGAAACGTGCAACACGTAGAGAAAGAAAAACAACACACAAATGTTCCAAATGTTCCTCCAAAGATCTACTATAAATGAGTATATCATCAAAATAGACTACCACAAATCATGCAATGAAAGCACGTAAAACCTCGTCCATTAATCTCATGAAAGTGCCAGGTGCATTAGTTAACCCAAAAGGCATGACTAACCACTCATATTATCCAATCTTAGTTTTAAATGCGGTTTTCCATTCATCTCTCAATTTCATACAAATTTGATGGTATTCACTATGGAAATCAACTTTGTAGAAAATGGTAGAGCCACTTAATTCATCAAGCATATCATCTAACCTAGTAATAGGATGCTGATAATGAATATTAATATTATTGATGCCTCTACAATCAACACACATTCGCGATGTACCATCCTGTTATGGCACTAGAATAATAGGAACAACACAAGGACTAAGGGATTCGCGTATATAACCTTTGTCGAGTAGCTAGTGTACTTGATGCATAATCTCCTTCGTCTCCTCTAGATTGGTACGATACGGAGCATGGTTGGGTAGTGATGCACAGGGAATTAAGTCAATTTGATGCTCATTCCCTCTAATAGGTGGTAATCCCAGTGGCACGTCTTGTGGAAATACGTTAGTGAACTCCTGCAAAATGTTAGTGACAGCAGGTGGCAAAGAGGGAGGCACATCCTCGAAACAAAATAATATCTCTTTGCACACGAAGCATAGCAAATAGATGTTGTAAAATCCATATCGGTAATATCAGATTTAGTAGCAAGTAAACATCCACTCTTTAATTTTATTTCAGATGCAACAGTAGATGATGGTTTATTAGGCTTATTGTGTTGCTCAAATTCCTTTGCCACAATATGATTTTCACTCTTATTTAGCTCCTGTTTTGCTTTACTAGCTCTAGCAATGTCAGCTTTCATAATATGTTCAGGAAAGATATGAAGCAAGGTTATATTGTGATCCTTACGAACAAGAGTATATTTATTTGTCCTACCATGGTGTACATATTTTTTATCAAATTGCCATGGTATACCAAGTAAAATAGAGCATGCTTGCATGGGTACCACATCACTATAAACATAATCAGAATATGTAGAAATGATAAAATGCACACGAACAATATGTGTTACCTTAACCTTGCCACTATTGTTGAACCATTGGATGTAATAAGGATGAGGATGTGGTCTGGTGGTGAGAGACAACTTCTCCACCATCTCCATGCTAGCCAAGTTGTTGCAACTCGCTCCATCGGTGATGAAGCGAACAGAGCGTTCCTTCACAACTCCCTTTGTATGGAACAAATTGTGCTGCTGATTTTGCTCAAGTTGTGCTACCTGCACACTCATAACATGTTGAGCAACTAAACTTTCATACCTATTGGCGTAGTCATCGGACATGTATTGTGCTTCCTGTTCAGTATCGTCAACACCCTATTCGTAATTGGCAAGAAGAGCCAAAGTCCCCTCATCATAATCACTAGCGAAGTCATATTCAGCATCCTCAGTAACAATCATCACACGCTTGGATGGATAGTCTCTCCCATAGTGACCTCCACCCTCGCAGCGACGACATATAACCTCATGGGTTCGCCCTGTGGACGCAACCTATGAAGACACGCTCTGTGCAGGCCCGGAAGGTGTGCTCTTGGCGAAAAGTAGGGCATGTGCCTATTTCCTGCTATCTCGGCTGGAGTTAATGGCTAAAATAGGTGGTGCTATAGCAGGACATGTGGAAGAAGATGAGGTTTGTGGCATCCATGACAAAGTGGGACCTGCAGAAAAATTAGTTCTGGCCAATGCTTGTCGATACTGCACTTCACGTTCAGCTTTGCAAGCAAGATGGAATAAACGAGTGATAGTGTTGTACTCCTTATACTCCTTATACTCTAAAATAGTCTAAATATCTATATTTAATCCACCCATAAAACGTGCAAGCATAGCTTCATTGTCCTCAAGAAAACCACATATAATCATGCCAGTTTGTAATTTCTGATAATATTCTTCTACAAAAAAATTCCTTGTCTTGGACGTTGCAATTTTTGAAGTAGTTCACGTTGATAATATGGTGGAACCAACGAGTACACATAACAGTTTTTAAAGCATCCCAAGTAGTTGGAATATTAGCATGATGTAGTCGACAATGTTTAGACCATCAAACACAAGCAAAACTAGTGAATGAACAAACAACAGGAGCAACACGTCTATCGTAAGGAAATTGTAAGCATGGAAAACATTGCTCTCTTTCTAACTCCCAAGTAAGATATATATCAGGAACATATTGACCATTAAATGTAGGAACATTCAATTAAAGTTTAGGGATATGATCATGATCCCATATGAGGGGGTGGTGCAGCCCTACCATTATGATTGTATCCATGTGGACGACCCGGTGCTTGTGGAGGTGGATGTTGTCCCTGGTGCTAATTTGGAGCAACCTCTCCCTCATCATCGTCATCACCATCATAATCCTCATTTTTCTCAGCCATAGAAACCTCAGTAGTAGAAGCAGGAGCAGCAGGAGGAGCAACAACACCAGAATTCTCTGGTTGGCCGGAAGGCACACGCGCGCTCGTCCCACAAAATTCGGGCTTCATTGGTGTCGTCGTTGTTGTTGTTGGAGAGGGACGGAAGCTGCAGGTGGTGGTGGTAGAGAAGCAAGCACCTCAGTGAACTTGTCATCCATCTTGGTGCCGAATGTCTTCTCCAAACCATCCAACTTATCCATGGCCTCTACAAGGCTGGTCACGAAGTCTTGTAGCTGGTCACCTATCATTTGCTGAAATTTATCATGGAGCTCGTGGTTGGTCAGGCTCTCCCAGTCGATCTCGTCGGCTTGTGATCCTCTCATGGTTAGCGACAATAGGAACATAGAAGAATATGAACCTACAGACTACTAGGAAGTGGTGGTGGTGGTGGTGTGTCACAAATCCGTCAAGCAAACCTCAAATTCTTACCAGTTCTTACCCAACAGCAGGTGGTGATCAGCAAGCGGTGTAGTCAAAACTCTCAAAGCTTGGATAGAGCGACTGTCAGGTGGTGTCAAACACACGATGTAGATGTATGTGGAGTTGGGAAGGCTTATAATATCATCGCAAAAGGGATCAACAATAACCAATTTAGAGAAAGGATGCTCAACCACGGTACCGTGTTGGTCTTACGCTAGACCGTACTAGAGACACGAGCTTAGAACACCAAAAAAATCACGACGCTACACATAATCAAGGGAAGAGCCACTATGTTTTTTTGCGCTTTTTAAAGAAAATCACTATAGTGGAGAGTGTCTCAAAACTCTTCCGAAGGACTAAAATCAAGATAGGAACGAAATGTTTTTGCCTATTTTTTGAGTGATTCGGGGCTGCGACGACCAAAAATTGCGAAAAAAAATCGCTATGATAACGAGTGTCTCAAAACGCTCTAGACAACCTAAAAACAGTATAGGGAAAAAATATTTTTACCCGCTGAAATTTTGGCCTAAGGACTGCTCTGAAAACCGTGACACTTTTTTCGAAACCTACTCAGTCAAGGAAACGCGAAACCGAAAACAAAGGAATCTCGAAACGACACCTAATATGTAAAGGACTCGGATTAGTGACAGATATGTGGTGGGATAGATGGTAATGATGATGATAATAATGGGTGATTCTATATGGCAACGGTGATGATAGTGATGGGTGGTAGCGAGATTGAAGAGGGGGCAGCGGCGGCGTGACAACTTGTGAATAGAACTCAAAACTCTGAAGGACTAGACTCTAAGACTAGCAACTCGACACGACGATGCAACAACAAGTTCAACAAAGGAAAACATCGAACAGAAAATTGCAAAAAGATCAGATTGGTTCGGATAGGATGAACTAACCCTAATTTTTTGACTTCTTTGCGTGCACTATAGGTATGAAGAACACATGCGATCTAAACTACGAAAAACTAGTAAAATCTCACCGAGCAACCTAGAAATGTGATACCACTTTATAGAGGCAAAGTTGTCCCTATTTTTGATGAGATGGTGGCCATCATTTTTGCTAGAGTAGACTTCTTCGATCCGACTACGAATGTGCGAAGACGTCATGCCTTCACAATTGCTAAACCAACTCCGAGAGGTTGTTGACCACACCTGAGCACGATCAACCTCGCCACGAGGGTCTGTTTCCTGCACGCAAACGAAGAACATGCAAGAAACTGAATTTGCAATCTAGATATTGTGAATATAAGAGGAAAGCTTTATTTATGAAAGTGGGGTTCTATGACATCTTGGTGTGGTCGCAGAACACAAACAAAGAATGTGAAGTTGCAGCAATGACGAACTTGTAATCTAAACAAAACCCAAGTCTAAACGGTGCCCTAAGGGCTATATATATGAGGGAATAGAGAGGGATTTTCGTTTTCCTTGGAGGAGGGGCCCGAAAAAGACCCTAAACTCGACTTTCCCACACACACAGACTCTAACAACAACCTATGTGGTAGTATTTCAAAATTACATGGGCCTAGCCCAAAAATAAGGTGACGCAACACCTATAATAGCCTATGGATGAAGTTTATAAAGTGGCATCTTGTATATTTCATCCAAGCCTGCATGCTTTCCTTATGGTTGCTTCAAAGTCCGAAAATCACCACTAGAAGCTCCCTTGTTCTTTCCCGTGTGTGCACCTTCCCTTTCATGCCTGATCCCGCTCCAATGGTCATCCTCCTTGTCCATGCTAGGTGTCGTGGGAATGACCCTGACAATAGTACCTAGGGGTACGAACAAGGGGGTGAAGTCTAGCTAGGCGCAGTGGATACACTCGGATGTAGGAGTTCAGGCCCCACTCGGAAGTGGTAATAGCCCTACATCTCGAGCCGTGTGGCTGATGCTTGCTTATAGAGTATGAAAGATTACAAACCTTTGAGCTGGAGTCTGGGAGTGGCTTATATAGTTGTTGTCACGATAGACTGAGCTTCATTACAAGGTAATTAATGCTAATAAATAGGGAAGTTACTAGAAATGGTAGCTATAACTCTCGGCATTACTTGTAACGCGGGCCTTCACTTCACTTCATGTGATGGATTAAGTCCTTAGCCGTTGGAGCCTCTTCGATGCCTTCACCTTGTTGTGGTCCGAGTACCAGGATGCATCCGACTAACACAAGGTGATCCGAGTGACTCCACGCAGGCCGAGTGACGGTTGTTGAACCGAGTGAGGTCGAGGCTACAATTGATGACTTTAAGGACAATGATGTCCGTATGGGGTCCTGGGAGGGCCTAGGGAACTAGGTCCGTAGGCCTACTCCTAATGTACTACCCCTTTAGTAGCCCCCGAATCGGTTGAGGGTTTGCAGACCAAGTGAATGCCATCCTTCGATGTCTCCGGTGTTTTGGAGATCCTACGGATGTAGCTCAGGGCTGCATCATTCAGACTCTCGCCAAACCTCCACGGATTCAAGAGTGATGAATTCCGACTGCCTGGTCAAACAGGTATGCCCGTAGTCAGTAGCGATCGACTATCTTTTGGGAAGATAGATTCCACGAGTTGGGCGAACAAGAGCATTGAACTCTGCATGATCATCTGCGAGTTGAGATGGATCCCCACTCACATTGAGGCAAGGACGATCAAGTCGTCCTCACTAATTTCCCGAATGATCGGGGTTCCACAGGAGGACGAGTGAAAAGAACATTCGACTCACCTCGTCACGCGCCGTGGATATGGACTCCATTCGGGGAATGAGGCGGGACTGGTTTTTTTGCAACTTTTGAATTGACAGAGCACGCTCGGGGGCGACGGTTTCGGCAGAGACGCACGTAGTGGAAGTGGTGGGGCGACGTCCCAATTTCCGCGCATGTGATATCACTGTCATGCTACAGTGTCCTACATCCTCGGGATACTACACATCTTCTTCAGCCCGGCGATGTACTTGATGGGGAATCTTCCCGTCGGGTAATTAAGACACGAGGTGGAAGGGATAGGAGACCACGCCCGAGAATCGGGTCCTTTCCATCTCCGCTTACTCCTCTTGCCACCAAGAACAAGAACCGCCGGCTGCCCCCATCGATTCCTGGCCCCAACCTCTCCGTCGCCCAGCATGGTGAAGGGAGCAATGTCGAAGGTTGAGCGGGCCAAGAAAGGGTCGTGTGGATCTTCCTCGAGCGTCGGAGTGCTCCCGCAAGGGTGGATCTAGGGTGACTAGATGTCGTCCTGAGTCTCAGAGGGGCGACTGCTAGAGCTAGAGGGCGAACGCCTGATCGCCCACAGGAGCTGGCGATTGCCTCGGGACGGCGAGATCGGGCTAGCGCCCTAGAACGACGAGCGAGTGCTCTTGGTCACCCACATCGAGAGAGGTTTTTCTCTGTCTCTGCACCCTTTTTTACGAGTGTTTCTTGCTTTCTACCGAGCTTAGCTTCATCACCTGCCTCGCAATGTTCTCTCGTATCTAGCCGCATTCGTTTCCCTGTGTGATAATTTCTACGGGTGTCACCCGCATTGGGGTTTGTTCAAGCGCGTGTTTGATACGTCTCCAATGTATCTATAATTTTTGATGATTTCATGCTATTATCATGTCAAACTTTGGATGTTTTGTATGCCTTTTCTATCTTTTTGGGAATAACTTATTAACTCAGTGCCAAGTGCCAGTTCCTGTTTTTTCCGTGTTTTTGACCCCTTTCAGAGGAGGATTTTAAATGAAGTCCAAACGGAACGAAATTTCCAAAAAGATTTTTTCCGAAACAGAAGAAGATCAGGAAACTTGAGAACCAAGGCAGGAGAACACCAGTGACCCCACAAGCCCCCTAGCCGCGGCCAGGGGGGCCCGCGCCTCCCAGGCTTGTGGGCTCCCTGTGCCACCTCTGCCCTAGGTCTTTCGCCTATATATTCCCAATATTTCCAGAAAAAATCAGGAGATCATCGAAAGTACTTCTCTGTCGCCGCAAGATTCTGTCTCCGCAAGATCCCATCTGGGGCACGTTCTGGTGCCCTGCCGGAGGGGGATTCAGATACGGAGGGCTTCTTCATCAACACCATGACCACTCCGATGATGCGTGAGTAGTTCACCATAGCCCTACGGGTCCGTAGCTAGTAGCTAGATGGCTTCTTCTCTCTCTTGGATCTTCAATACAAAGTTCTCCATGATCTTCATGGATATCTATCCGATGTAATCTTCTTTTGCGGTGTGTTTGTCGAGATCCGATGAATTGTGGATTAATGATCAGATTATCTATGAATCTTATTTGAGTTTCTTCTGATCTCTCTGATGCATGATTTCATATCCTTGTAATTCTCTCGAGTTGTGGGTTTTGTTTGGCCAGCTTGATTTATGATTCTAGCAATGGGAGAAGTGCTTGGTTTTGGGTTCATACCGTGCGGTGACCTCATCCAGTGACAGAAGGGGTAGCGAGGCACGCATCGTGTTGTTGCCATCAAGGGTAAAAAGATGGGGTTTTCATCATTGGTTTGAGTTTATCCCTCTACATCATGTCATCTTGCTTCAGGCGTTACTCTCTTCGTCATGAACTCAATACACTATATGCATGCTGGATAGCGGTCGATGTGTGGAGTAATAGTAGTAGATACAGCAAGTATCGGTCTACTTGTCTCGGACGTGATGCCTATATGTATGATCATTTCCTTAGATATCGTCATGACTTTGCACGGTTCTATCAATTGCTCGACTGTAATTTGTTCACCCACCGTAATATTTGCTATTTTGAGAGAAGCCTCTAGTGAACACTATGGCCCCCGGGTCTACTTCACACCATATTTTCAGCCTTACACTTTTTCTTCGTTGCACTTTCCGCCTTTAGATCTCACTTTGCAATCAATCTTGAAGGGATTGACAACCCCTTTATAGCGTTGGGTGCAAGCTCTTTTGTGTTTGTGTAGGTACTCTGGACTTGACAAGATTCTCCTACTGGATTGATACCTTGGTTCTCAAACTGAGGGAAATACTTACTGCTCCTGTGCTGCATCGCCCTTTCCTCTTCAAGGGAAAAACCAACGCAAGCTCAAGAGACGACAGAAGATTTCTATCGCCCTAGCAGTGTTCACGTGTCGAGTGATGGCCGTGAAGAAGTCTTCTCCCTCGGGAGGAAGAACCAATGTAGCGCATCTCTGTGGTGGCTTAGGCATTCAGCTTAGGGGCAAGAGTAGCTTCCCCTAGATGAGTTTCCTGGACTCAGTGAAGAACTGAGAGGACTCTTGGTTTTATTGCCGAGACATCCCAATCGGCGAGGGTCACTCGGGCCTCCCGCCCTATATTGTTGATAGGATCGACCCGGCCCCCACCTTGACCTTGACCAAGGAGGAGAAGACCCATGGAGATATCTTGATGATAGCGGTGGTTTCCTTGATCCGGAAGGGAGTGAACGGGATGGAACTCCTGGAGGTCTTCTTCTATTGTAGGATCCAGCCGCTTCAGGCTAGAGTCCACCCGATGTGTAAATATGAAGGGCCGGATGATCGGACTCGAGTCCATCTTGAGGAGCTTGGAGACGAGGCGATGGAGAATGAAATCAAGGCCATTACCCCAGGGGCTCCAGGCAGGTGCTTCCTTTTGCGGTGGATAATCAGCCGAATGAGGTGAATCGTCAAGCATGTGTACTGAGTGAATTTCTTCATTGTTTTAGCTTCCATTTGTGATTTTGCTTCCTTCATTCGGTAGGCATTCTCAGGGTTAGTCAGTTCCATATCGGAGATCGATCGCTCACCCATTGATGTGGAGAGTGACACTAAAAACCAAGACACCGTGCTCCCGGAGGGCATGGATGACGACGAAGATGATGAAGGCGATGACGAGGAGAAGGCATGATACTTCGACTACTTCACTTGATCCCAAGACCTCTAACAAAGGTAGAGCTCACTTGATCATCGAAAGGTAACCCTTGGGCTTTTCTAGCAATTCATTCGGAATTTGGGCTTTGGATATTTGAGTGGTCTTTGGACTGCCTTGTGGACATGTGCAAAGCCACGGGAAGTGATTGAACTCGATGCTATTGTACCTTCTACAGCAGGAGAAGTGTTGAAGCAGGCTCCGAATCCCAGCCGAGTGAACATCAAGGCCAAGAATCCTATGGTGCAGGAGGTCGCTTCGGCTGGGGCGTCGCTCGGACAGTATCACATGACCACTTCATCCTCTGACCCCAAGGATCGCAACATCTTCTAGCTCCGGTTTACCCTGGAGGACTAGGAGGGGGTGCACAAGAAGGCCTTGGCACAACTGGACGTGATGGTCGGGCGACTGATGGAGGCGTACGACGCGAGGGAAGCCATGGAAAAGAACATTCGGATAAGTCCTTTATGCACGTATTTATTTTCGAATCTGATCCTTAATAGGAATCCCAAGTGGGCATGCCCAAGGGCACACCCACTGGGTGTTTTGTGGGGGCGCACTGAGCGCACCTACTGGGTGTAGTCCGTGAGGCTACCATCGACTATGGCAGCCGGCGGTAGTCTTTTTTGTTTGTATAATTGATAGAATCCAGTAGGGTGCGGAGCCCTTTTCTTTCTTCCATCTTTCTAGTGGGGGCGCGCTGAGCGCACCCACTTGGTGTAGTCCCTGAGGCTACTGTCGATTGGAGCAGTTGGCAGTAGTCTCAGTTTCTTTGTTTTGATTGATAGAGGCCAGTTGGGTACGGATCCCTTATCCTCTATCAATCGATGGGGGCGCGCTAAGCGCGTCGACTAGGTGTAGTCCCATAAGCTACCGTCGAATGTGGCAGTTGGCGGTAGTCTTAGAGTCTCTATATAATGTTATGCCTTTCTTGTATTTGTTGACTGTAGACCGCTTGTGGGCTTGTCGGCCGCGATGATGCCATGGAAGAAGAGTTGCAGGAACTCCAACTGAGCCTCGATGTGAAGAAAGCCAAGAGCAAGTGATACGTCTCAAACATATCTATAATTTTTGATGTTTTCACGCTGTTATCTTGCCTTCTTTGTATGTTTTATGTTCCTTTTTATATCTTTTTGGGACTAACTTATTAATTCAGTGCCAAGTGCCAGCTCCTGTTTTTTCTGTGTTTTTGACTCTTTTCAGATCTAATTTTGGAACGGAGTCCAAACGGAAGAAAACCCCAAAATGATTTTTTCCCAAACGGAAGAAGTCCAGGGGGCTTTTGGGCCAAGCCAGGTGGGCTCCAGGGAGCCCACAAGCCCCCACTCCGCCAACAGGGGGTTGGCGGCGGTGGGAAGGCTTGTGGCCTCCCTGGACGCCCCCTGACCTAGGTCTTTGGCCTATAAATTCCCAAATATTCCGCAAAAAATCAGGGGAGCCTCGAAAATACTTTTCCGCCGCCGCAAGATTCCGTTTCTGCGAGATCTCATCTGGAGACCCTTCTCAGCGCCCTGCCGGAGGGGACTTTGGAGTTGGAGGGCTTCTTCATCATCATCATTGCCCCTCCAATGACTCGTGAGTAGTTCACTTCAGACCTACGGGTCCGTAGTTAGTAGCTAGATGGCTTCTTCTCTCTCTTGGATCTTCAATACAAATTTTTCCATGATCTTCATGGAGATCTATCCAATGTAATCTTCTTTGGCGGTGTGTTTGTCGAGATCCGATGAATTGTGGACTTGTGATCAGATTATCTATGATATATATTTGAGTCTTTGCTGATTTCTTATATGCATGATTTGATATCCTTGTAAGTCTCTCCGAGTCTTGGGTTTTGTTTGGCCAACTAGATCTATGATTCTTGCAATGGGAGAAGTGCTTGGTTTTGGGTTCTGCCATGTGGTGACCTTTCCCAATGACAGTAGGGGCAGCAAGGCACACATCAAGCAGTTGCCATCAAGGCTAAAAAGATGGGGTTTTTATCATTGGTTTGAGATTATCCCTCTACATCATGTCATCTTGCTTAAGGCGTTACTCTGTTTGTATGGACTTAATACACTAGATGCATACTGGATAGCGGTCGACGTGTGGAGTAATAGTAGTAGATGCAGAAAGTTTCGGACGTGATGCCTATAGAAATAATCATTGCATATATATCGTCACGACTCTGCACAGTTCTAT